>NC_049223.1:67002332-71802332 GCF_011100685.1 Canis lupus familiaris | reverse complement strand
ATAAATTATACACTCTGTACATATCTACAATGTGTTTTTTGTGTTAAACACTGTTTTTCATATTAATCCTTATGGATGTTATGTAGTTTTAGTTCATTTACTTTTTTAAAAAACATATCTTATTTATTTGAGAGAGAGAACACAAGCAGGGGGAGCAGCAGGCAGAGGGAGAGGGAGAAGCAGGCTCCTTGCTGAGCAGACAGCTTGACATGGGGGGGGCTACATCCCAGGACCCTAGAACCATGACCTGAATTGAAGGCAGATGCTTAACCGACTGAACCATTGAGGCGCCCCAACAGGTTTTATATATGAATTAGTAAGTAAAAGAGCTGCAAATATCTTTTCCTAGTCTGGTTTATCATTTTATATTTTCACTCAATATAAAATAAGATTCGTCTAATTAAAATGATAATTTTTTGTTTTTTGAAACTTTTTTTGGGCCATTTAAATAAGATCCTCTTCTATCTTAAGGCCATACAGATACTATTCTGTATTTTCTTCTAAAAATTAAAGTTTTGCTTATCATGTTTTTTTTATCTACCTCAAACTTATTTTTACAAATAGCATAAGGAAGGAATAAAACTCTGCTTTTCTCCTCACATGGAGAACCCAGTTATCCTCGTACCAGTGAGTGAAGGTAAGTTCCATGAGGAGAGAGGATTTTGTCTCTGTTATATTCCTAGTGCCTTGGCAATGCCAGACACACAGGAGTCACTATTGTCCCTCATCATCTAGAGAATTGCTACCACTTGCATATAAAGTTGGTATAATTTCTCTTATGTTCAAAAATTCTCTTGAACTCATATAACCTTCCATTTATAGACTCATTTCTTTGTTCTTCTTTACATCTCATCTAAAGTGTTACCATACGGTTACCATACCTTCTGCAGCTCTTCCCTTCCCATTCTCTCTTAAACCCATTCCAATTAGGAATCACCCCCATCACTTTGCTCAAACTGCCCATTCAGGGTTATTAGCAGCCTCCAGGTAGCAACCTCATTTGACCCATCAGCAACATCTGATTGAGCCCATCACTCTCTTCTTTTAAGACACAATTTCCTTGTTTTCTTCCTATCTCACAGACCTCCTTCTGACACTTCTGCTGGTTCCACCTTAAGATCTAAACATTTAAATATTAGAGGGACTCAGGGCTTAGTTCATAGACCTCCATTCTTCTGTCTACATTCATTCCTATGATTTATCCAGTCATTTTTATTTTTATTTATTTTATTTATTTTATTTATTTTATTTATTTATTTATTTATTTATGATTTTTATTTATTCATAGAGACACAGAGAGAGAGAGGCACAGACACACACAGGCAGAGGGAGAAACAAGCTCCATGCAGAGAGCCTGACATGGGACTCGATCCCGGATCTCCAGGATCACGCCCTGGGCTGCAGGCGGCGCTAAACCGCTGCGCCACTGGGACTGCCTTATCCAGTCATTTTTAATAACCACAAGTACATGAAGAACTCCCAATTATTTATCTCCAGCCCGTACCTCTCCTTTGACTTCCAGATTCAGAAACCCAACTGCCTACCTGACACCTCCACTTGGATGTCCAGCAATTATTTCAAACCTAGCATCCAAAAGAAAAGAAAAAAGGTAGCTTTTCCTTGAGGCCTTCCCTAACTACCCTAATTTGAAACATGATCTTCTTTTCCTAATTGATTTTTAGCTATAGCACTTACTACCATCTGACATATGTAGTTTATTTTACTTACTTGTTTACTGTTTTTACCTACTAGGATTTTTGTCATTTTTGATCACTGCTGTATCCCCAGTACCTAGAAAAAATGCCTTGCACATAAAGGTGACCAAAAAATATTTGGTGAATGAATGAAGAAAAATAAATGTCAACAGGACCTGGTGGGCTTATAACCTCCACAGGTCCTGGGGTGTATGTATGTTTTTTATATATATAACATATATATTTTAAAAATATTAAAAATATTTATATTTTATATAAAATTATATGTAAAAATTTTATATATATAAAATCAGACCTATTTTTTTTCAGACCTCCTTTTTATGGAGAAAGCTCCATATAATCATGCATGTAGCAGATTAAAAAAAATAATAACCACAGCTCACTTTCAAACTCCATGACCCTCTCCTTAGAGACAACAGGGAAGTAGGAACTGTAAGCACAGACTAAACAGTCTGGAGAGATGAGGAGTGGGTTGTCATATTCCTCCTTCTCTGACCGTGTTCAGCACACAAGAAGTTGAGTGACACATTCTACGGCCTTCTTAGTGCAACAAGTTGGTTTTGTATAGACCTGGTGCCAATGAATTAATACTGAGTACCTACTGTTTCCCATACTTGGTTCTGAATATATTTTATTTATTTATTTATTTATTTATTTATTTATTTATTTATTTATGATTTTATTTATTCATGAGAGACACACACACACACAGAGAGAGAGAGAGAGAGAGAGGCAGAGACACAGGCAGAGGGAGAAGCAGGCTCCATGCAGGGAGCCTCACGTGGGACTCAATCCAGGGTCCCCAGGATCAGGCCCTGGACTGAAGGTGGCGCTAAACCGCTAAGCCACCTAGACTGCCCTGAATATATTTTTAAAGGTTAAACAGTACCTTAATAAAAATAGTCCCATTGATTTTCACAAACTCTCTCTGCATGTTTGTCATTTTATATGAGAAAACTGAGGCTCAGGAGAAAAAGTAATTTGCCTAAGGTGAGAACTAGTAAGTAGGAGAGATAGGACTTGAATTCTAGTCCTTTTTCCCCCTTTTAAAAAGATTTTATTTATTCATGAGAGAGATGGGGTGGGGAGAGAGAGAGAGGATATGAGAGAGTACAAGCGGGGGGGGGGGGGGGGGGGGGCAGAGGGAGAGGGAGGAGCAAACACCACCCCCCACGGCAGGGAGCCTCATATTGGGGCTCCATCCCAGGACCCTGGGATCATGACCTGAGCCAAAGGCTCAGATGCTTAACTGACTGAACCACCCGGGCACCCTGAATTGTAGCCCTTATTACTGTTTTTTTCTTTTTTTAAAAAAATGTACTAAAACCATAAAATCTGCCATCTTAACCATTTTCAAAAATATATTTAATTTTTAAAAAATATTTTATTTTATTAACCATTTTTTAAAATGTGTACTTCGGTAGTGTTAAGTATACTCACATTGTTGTTCCAGAACTTTTCATGGTGCAAAGCTGAAATTCTATATCCATTAAACAACAATTCCCTACTTCCCTTTCTCTAAGCCTCTGTTAATCACCATTCTACTTTCTATCTCTAGGAGTTTGACTACTCTAAGAAACACATAGTACTTGCCTTTCTGTGACTGGCTCACTTCATTAGCATAATGTCTTCAAGGCTGATACATGTGGTAGTGTAGGACAAGATTTTCTTCCCTTTAATGGCACAATGATATCCCACTGCATGTATGTATATGCCATATCTTTTTTTTTTTTTTTAAGATTTTATTTATTTATTCATGAGAGACACAGAGAGAGACAGAGGGAGAAGCAGGCTCCATGCAGAGAGCCCGATGTGGGACTCGATCCCAGGACTCCGGGATCAGGCCCTGGGCTGAAGGCAGACGCTCAACTGCTGAGCCAACGAGGCATCCCTGTATATGTCATATCTTGTTTATCCATTCATTTCATGGATTCATTCTACCTTTTGGCTATCATGAATAACGCTACTATAAAGATGGGTCTGAAAGTATTTTTTTGAGATCCTTCTTCCAATTGTTCTGGATATACAGCAGGAGTAGGATTGCTGATCAAATAAAAGTTCTAATTTTAATTTTTTGAGGAACCACCATACTGTTTTCCACAGTAGTCATACATTTTGTATTCCCAACAACAGTGCAAAAGGGCTCCCATTTATTCATATCGCTGTCAGCATTTGTTATTATTATTATTTCTTTTAAATATTATTAAATAAACTCTATGCCCAATGTGGGGCTTGAACTCACAACCCCAAGATTAAGAGTCACAATCTCCACTGACTCAGCCAAGCACCCCAACTATTTTTTTTTTTTACAGCAGCCATCCTAAAGGGTGTGAGGAATTTAACCAATTTTAAGTATACATCTTAGTCTTTGATTTTTTAATCTAGTACTTTTTCTATTAGAGACTATAGCAGCACTCTCTCTGTGAAAAAGAAAAATAAATCTGGAATGAGGCAAAAGTAGATTTTCAAGCTACAATATTATGTTCTTTCAATTATTATAAAAGGTAAGAACATGATAAACATTAAGTCCTACAAACCTGAATTTGCTTACTAGCTGTGAAGCCTTAAGCAAGCTATGTAACTGGTAAGCCTGAACTGGCCCATCACTAATCTTAGGAAAAGACTGCTATGAGGATTAGAGATATGTATAAAGTGTCTAATTAAGGGATTGGTAAATAATTAAGTACATCATAAATTATGAAGTATTATGTAAGGCAAGTGACAAGAAATAGAATAGAAATCATACCAATTTTGGTAGCACTATAGATGTTTTCAATAGGAAATATTTCTCCTAGCCCATATAGGAGAACCTTGGCCAGAGCTGGAACCAGCTGGGTTGTAGTGATCAGAACATTCACACAATTCTTTCTAGAAGGGAGAAAAAATAAAAAAGAAAAGAAAAAATAAAAAGAAAAGAAAAGGAAAAGGAACCAAACCAACATGAGAGCAAGAATTCAAATGCGTCTTCTCTTTAGGATCTAATTAAAAACCTAACCTCAAAGGGCCTGTTATTTGTTCAATGCCATGTTGGGTTATCACTCTATCTCAGGTTTATTCATTTCCCATATTAAAGGACAGAGTCTATATATATAGTTGGCACAGAGCAGCAACTTGATTCTTGCCCCATTTCCCTCCTGACCATTGTAGCTCACTACACTTGTTAGCAAATAAACCACCACCACCGCATGTCACTGATGCCATACTCTGGAAAACCAGCAATGAAGACTTTTAGTCACAGACTATTCTATCTGAATGTAACTCAGCCCTTAAATAAGACATGATTTAAGTCCTCTCTGCCTTTCACACAACAGCAACACAGATTCCAGAATACATGGTAATCTCATCACATGTCCTTTACCTTTATGGGTATCCACCCCTTGGTGTCAGTTGTACTATTTGCTCTACTGGTTGTAGATCTGGAATTCCTGATTTGAGGGAGGGAGCAACAGGGTACTGATGCAGACTGTATTTGATTCTATTTCCCATTCTAAGCTTCAAGCTGAAATCTCCTTAGACTGCTTAATATATTCCTTTTCTTGTGAGTCCTGCCTTCCTGAGTGGGTTTTGGTACATTTCTCTGGAGCTTCCTCTACTTATGTGGTGTGTCTCCTACATGGATTTTTTGATGTGACCAGGCCCATCTCCTGGGCTGGAGATGATGGGTTACTCTGATCTTTTAATTCTGTGAGCAAAAAGTAAGGGGAAAGAAGACAGTTTCCATATATAAATATCCTTTGAAAATTCGAACATGTACTGTCAGCACAGAATGACTTCGTCTCCCACTTAACTTGAATATTTGTTGGTATCCTTTGAACTCCCTTCACCCCTGTCCCAAACCTATGTTACAGAGTGGCCTATTGTGGACTGGTGCAGGAAAGAGCACAGCCAGGAGAGGATGAGAACTGAAAGAACCATTTCCATACCTGGACTGGATGAGAAGTAAGGACTTCAATGCAGTTCCTAGCCAGGAGTCTGTTAAAACTTCAATTTCGGCTCTCAGTCTCTGCAGTGCTTCCTTCCTCTGGGGACTGAGCAGGCCTTCGGGAATAAAAGCAGACACATTCATCACTCATCATCTGACAACATATCCCTGCTGTCACTGAGAAAGCAACTTCTAGAGTCAATTTAGAAACAGTGTGAGTCACTGAAATACTCTAATGAGCGAACAGATTTCTCTTCTTGGTAAAACCCTAGAGTAGCTTACTTCATTAAGATGCCTTTTCAACTTTATCAGAATGTTTTGCTAGGAGGGCCAACACCACCACAACAAAATCAGCTGAAAGAAACACTGTGATTAGATTCTGCCAAAGCAGAATCTTTCATCAACAGCCAGTAACATAATTTGCAGATGGGTGGACCATACTGAGTAGCACTGCTTTAGATGTGATATCAAGAATCAAAGGGGGAGAAATGAGGGTTATAGTTGGAAGAGTGCAGCATTTCCAATCTCTCTAAAGAAACCAAAGCCCAAGGAGGAAAGGGGGGCTGCCTAAGATCACACAGCAAGTTAGTGGCTTGGTTTCAGAAGTCTATGCACTGCCATACATTGCTCCCATGGTGACTGTGCTTTCACCCTATCACAACACATTGACTTGAGATTTCAAGTTGAATGACCAACTTCAGGAATGTCATTTATTTGTACTGAAACAACTCCAGCTAAAAAGAGACTGAAACACTGTTTAAGATCGGTCAATTAAGCATAGAACAAAACAGAATTCATCTGATGGGAGCATGTTAGCAGACATTTGAACTGTAATACTCAAATAATAAATCTGGTGTTGTATTTTCTGTAGTGAAGGTAAAAACAGAAATCCTATATTCTATTTCAAATATTTCACAAAAACAGAAGGCATTTCTGTGAGGAGAATGGTGTATCATGTTTTCAGACTGATGGTTTCACAATGCAACCCTAGAATCACATGACTTTCAATGTTTCTGATAAAACAACAAAACCAGTACCTGTATGTCATGTGTGGCATACACATAAGTACACAGGTCACACACTTAACTAATAATATGATGTGGCACTTTTGTTAATTCCTATTTACAAAATCAGGTGGACATTACTTTTAGTGTTCCTTAGGGTAGGCTCAAGGGATTCTCACAGAGGATTATATCACTTTCTTCAGGAGACCAGGTCCTGGCACTCATTGAACAGAGGAAGGATCAGATACTTAGGTTGTATATGAAAACTAACAAAAGAAAGGCTAATATGTGGAGAGAGTAAAAGCAAAAAGATGGAGTTGCCAAAATATAATACTGGCTTTGAATCATGAGAAAAAAATAGGCTATTAAAAAGGGAGTCTAAAAAAAGCTAATTAGGGACACCTAGGTGACTCAGTGGTTGAGCATCTGCCTTTGGCTCAGGTTGTGAATCTGGAATCCTGGGATCGAGTTCTGTATTGGGCTCCCTGCAAGGAACCTGCTTTTCCCTCTGCCTGTGTCTCTGCCTCTCTCTGTGTATCTCTCATGAATAAATACTATCTAAAAAACAAACAGAAACTAATTAAATTCCTAAAGCTTAGATGCCTGTGATTTTTATCTGGTACTGGGGGCTCTAACAGAAGTGAGCAAAATTATCTTTGAAGCCCTGTTTTTATTTTCAGCACCACAACATAAGGCAGCATGGTATGGCAGGAGGACTCTCTTGATCTGGGGTAATATACCTCTTGATAGTCTATCGAATCCCTGAAACTTCATGCAACATTTCATATTAGATCTTTGAGGGTGATAGTTTATAGCTTAAAATTTTCTTCTCATAAGTATGTCACTAAAAAAAGGAACTGCATTGGGGCACTTGGCTGCCTGTTAGTAAGCATATGAGTCTTGGATCTTGGGCTTGTGAGTTCACGCTCCATATTGGGCAGAGAGCTTATTTTAAAAATAGATAAATAAAATAAAAATAAAGACATTCTTTATATATATATATGGCCTGCATGAATGTAAAATGCCCTGGATCAAGAGTTAGGGGATTGGGTATGACCATGGGTAAAATGTCCTCAGTATCCTCATAATAAACATGCTTTCTCAAATTGAAAATGAGAGGTTCTAAACATCAGAAATCTAATCTATGGCTAAGTTATTAATTCCAAATAATAGAATTTTAGGCATAGTGACACTGATAGTTGAGGGATTTCTGGGCAGAATTTCCAAGGTCTAACACATGGCTACTGCCAATCTAGAATTCTGGACTGAGTTTTCCATCCACCATAAACCTAGTCACTAGTTCTAACAAACTTGTTCTGGTAGTTTCATTAATCAGTCAAAAAATACGGCAACCTATTAACTAGTACTGACAACAGTTGTGACTCCAGAATAAAACATATGTCATCCAACATAATCTTGGGAACATATTTCTTTAAAAAGGTATTTGTCTAAAAAGAACAAGAGAACTTTGCTAAGAGAAGTCCATGAGAAATGCAGAGCTTCCTCCTCACAGGGTTTCAATCAAATCTCAATTTTTTTAAATACAAAGTTAAAATGTTATTGTGGCCCCAATTCCTAAGCAGTTGCTAGGAATCCCTGGAAAAGAACACAGGAAATAAAGAGGGAAACAGAATACCAGACTGGTTGTATGCCACACTTACCACCCACGTTGCTTTTATGCTTATCATAGATTTCTCTCACTTTTCGGTAGCGGAAAGCCAGTTTTCTCATCCAATCCACACCTCCCTGGACACCCACAGAGGAACCATGGCTCCCCCCACCTCCTGATCCACTGAAACCATCTGTTGAGAAACTGTAGTTGCTGCAGAAAGAGAAGATGATGAAAATTAATAAGTATACTGTAAAGGGTTTTGGACTGAATCCCACCTGGGATTCTCTGTCCTATTCCTGGCAACTGACATCAAGTCTAAAGGCTAAGAGAACTTTCTCCCTCAATTTCTGTGTGTCAAATCTATCTTCCATTAGTTGTCTACCTCAACCCTATTACTGCCATCAAAAAAAGGAGGGAGAAAGAGGGAAAGAGAGGTAGGACCCATCCAAACATTAGCATCCACTAGATGTTGTCTTGGGAATAGAGCATCTTTTCATTAATGACAGAATATCTTATAATGAAAAAAAAAAAAAAAAAGCAGAAGAAAACCCCACCCCAGAATATAACATTTTCATGTACACACATACACACAAATGATGGCAACTATGTAAAGCAGAGAAACATGTCAAGAAGTAATGGAAGGAGGGATCCCTGGGTGGCGCAGCGGTTTGGCGCCTGCCTTTGGCCCAGGGCGCGATCCTGGAGACCCGGGATCGAATCCCACGTCGGGCTCCCGGTGCATGAAGCCTGCTTCTCCCTCTGCCTGTGTCTCTGCCTCTTTCTCTCTCTCTGTGTGTGTGACTATCATAAATAAATTTAAAAAAATTTAAAAAAAAAAAGAAGTAATGGAAGGAAATGACTCCAAATATTAATAACTGCAAGGTATAATGGTAATGTTCTTCAGAGACAGAAGAACTGTCTGGTTCTTGGTGTATTTGATGGTGTCAGATCTCTTGCTCTCTCTTGGAGTACCTGCTCTGAAAGAAGTTAGCTGTCACATGAGCACACTCAAGCTGCTCCATGGACAGACATCAGAGTGAAGAACTGAAGTGTCCTGTTAGCCACATGTGAGAGAGGCGGCAAACAGATCCTCCAGCTCTAATCAAGCCTGCAGATGATTTAAGCTCCAGCCAATATCTTGATTTTAATCTCAGAGACTCTGATTCAAAACCACCTAGGTAAGTCACTTTCAAGTTCCTGTCCTATAGAAACTATGAGATGATAAATGTTTATTACTTTAAGCTACCAAGTTTTGGGGTAATGTTACAGAGCAATAGATAAGTAACACAGTTAAACAGGCTGGGAGAGATTAATACTTCCTAAGTAAAGATTTAAAAAATGACAGAATTAGAGACAACTTGGTTCAATCAAAAGTCAAAAATGAGTTCAATAAGTACGAGGTTCTATTCTTAAGAAAATGAAGCTGTCCAGATATTTAGGTAATTAGTGGTTAGCCACATGTAGAAGAGGAAAAAAAAACCCACTAGGCTTCAGGGTAGATCATAAACTGCTTCAGACCAGGCACTTTCCTAAAAAGTCTAGTAAAATCTCATTAGAATGGTGTGTTCCAAAAAAAAAAAAAAAAAAAAAAAAGAATGGTGTGTTCCATGGCTGTGCAAGCACCACATGGAGAACTGGATGCTGCTCCTGATGTTAAATCTTTTAATCTTTCTCAGCCCTATAGGATTAGGTCCTTCCTAAGTGTTATGTCCAGTCCTGCTCTATGCTTGAGAATTCATGGGTGAAACAATTTTAGGGTAGATATAGGGAAGAACCTATGAAAGGGACAAACATGAACAACATGAAAAAAATGTCTTTTTTTTTTTTTTTTTCTGAATGTCTTTAAATAGAAGCTACATAAACTTTCAGATTATTTGCTAAGACTACTGGGCCAGAAGATAGTAGCCAAGAGAGAAATGAGGGGACGAGCAAGCATTTTGTCCCAGATATCCCCTTGGTGTAGTGTTCACTGGTACAATACTTAGGACTGGCTACTATAGGGTTATTCCTGACACCAACAGACTTCCACCATTAGTTTCCTTGGCAAAATTCCTGATGTTAATTTGTATATAAAACTAATCAGTCTGGAAGCACATTTTTCCTGATTTAAAAATCTGGCTAAAAAAAAACTAATGTATCCTTTACTCTGAAATTCTCTTCCCTCATCCCGTCATTGCTACCCATTTTTTAAGGCCAAAATCAAATTCTACTGCACTGAGAAAGCCACTCCAATGCTGGCAATTAGCCATTCTCCACAGCCATCAGAATTACTTTCTTTTCTGTGTTCCATCACATTTTCTACTGTCACCTCTACACATCGCAGTCCATTGTTAACTCTGTTTCCTCTAATAGACGGTGACATCTTTTAGGGCCATGTCTTACTCATTTTTGTTTTTCTCTGAATCTAGACAGTGTCTCGTGCTTAACAAGTAATCTGATATTTAAGACATTACTGTTTCTATCACCTCAAGTCTTGGCCATTGTCATCAGAAGCCACATCTTCCACGTGCACCTGGTCACACTCCTGTTAAAAGACAAAACCACACACTATTTCAGTGCAGGGAGTATAAGTGCTATCACCACCATGACATAATGTAAAAAGATCACAAAAAATGGCAGATGATGAAATACCTTACAGTCTTTCTTGTGTGTGGAGGATCACTCTCACCCCCCTGCTGTCCAACTTCTTTTAAGGTTTAATTCATGTCCCACAGTCTTCATAAAATCTTCCTTAACCAGCCCAACCCTCAGGTGTGCTCTTCTCTTAGCAGTCATGGGTATAACACAATAGCTCATGGGTACAAACATAAACTCCCCTACACTGTCAAGGATGTCTATGTCCTAAGCTAGACTATAAGGCCTATTACACTGTTGCCCTTCTATGGCACAACCTGTATCTTATACCTCCTTTGTACCCTTCTAGTCTAGTCCTTGTGTAGCATGTGCTCTTATGTAGCATGTACCCAATAAATTTTTGTAGATGAAGCAGATATTGGCAGAGTATGGTATCAAAATGGAGAATGACTGAAACAGAAATCTGTAAATTCAAACTTAGGAATTAGAAGTGGTCACCTAAGTTAATCTCATGTTCTAAAAGTGAGATGAAATGAATGACCCAAAGTCATACGAGTGATAGAAAGAAACTTGAAAGAGCCTGGGCCTTCCAATTTGAATCTAAGGTTCTTTCCACCAAGCCCGTGTTACCACTGATATAAAATGCCACCCACTGCCTAACTGAGAGAATCACTCCTCTGACACCACCTAGAGCAATGTTGTGATGTCTGCCTGCATCAGAATCCCCTGGGGAAGTTTTTTAAAAATGCATATTCTTGGGTCCACCTCAGACCTCCTTGAATCAGAATTTCTGGGTGTGAAGTCCTAGAATCTTCATTTTTAATAAGCTCCCCAGGTGATTCTTATGCCCCCTAAAGTTAAGAACCACTGACCTGGGGGGCAGGAACACATTCAGGTCAAATTCTTCACAGAACTTTCAGTCCTGAGTGAGGACTATGTCTAGAAAATCATTACAAATACAATTTGGCAATAATTATTGGCACAAAGTAGGTTTTCAATAAATGTTTGCTGAATAAAAATTATGATGCCCTAACGTATCAACATGTGAAGTTGAGGAAGATAAAAGCACTGTGGAGGTCAGACAAAAGTACTGAAGTTTAGAGCCCTGGTAATTCAATTTGTTGGAGAATTGTCCATTGAGTAGAACTAGACTGTATTTAAACAGAAACAGAATTACTTTGTGTTTATAAAATGCTATCTTATTTTTAATTAATTAATTAGATTTATTTAATCTTTACACCCCATGTGGGGCTCAGACTCACGACCCTGAGATCAAGAGTCACATGTTCTCCCAATTGAGCCAGCCAGGCGCCCAACTATTTTATCTTTTTTTTTTCTATTTTATCTTTTTAAATTAAAATTTTCACTGTTACTAAAAACTAGGTTATGTAAGTAGTACACAGCATGAACTTAAAAGGGCATGAGATATGCCCTTCCCACCTCTGTGTCCCAGCAACACACCCCCTTTTCCAGATGGAACAACTGCTAGTTTCTTGTGTAGGACAACTGCTTGACTGAGGTCCAGCCAGAATGGGGAAATAACTTTCCTAACCTGGAACTCACACTCTGATCTTCTGACTTCCCAGTCTCGTGCTCTTGCCTATATCATCATGGGTCACCACAAAGGTAACTCAAATGTCAAAGCCAAAAAATTCACCAAGAAGCTCTGTGTTCTTGCTTTTCCTTGTATCTAACATAAAATGATTCTGGACATCAAAGTTAACCGACACATAGATAATAAGCATGTATAAATTACAATGAGTTAGAGCAGCCGTTTATAGATCTGATACATCAAAAGATTGTATTTTTAGAAAGTAAAATAAAAGAAGTCAAAATATAATTGAATACAAAGAATCAAATCCACCATACTACATGTTATTTAAGATAGATGAATAGGAGTGTTGGTTTATATTTCACTGTTTTGCCTAAAGGGCTGGCATTTCCTCTAGAGCTAGATCATTTCCAAATAATCTAACAGAAATAAAATTTTTGAGTCAATGAAATTGAGGGCCAATACCAAGACTGATGACCTAGCCAAGGCCTTGTTCTTATAAGACTATATAAGCCTAAGTGGTCAGCTGGCCTCTTCACAACCACCCCTTCTCCCACATTTCCTCTAAATAAAATAAGCATAAGGCTAGATAGTTATTAAAGAAACAAAACGTTTCACTGAAGCACAGAAACAATTTAAAATGCTTACTTCTAAGTCATTAAAAAATAGATGTGTATCAGCCACTTCAAAAATCATCTCTTCCATTGTTAAACCTGAGCCAATCACTACTGTTGGATCCTAGAAGACAATAAAAGAAAAATTTGTTTAATTGGTACTAAAAACACTGTTCCAATCTTTAAATATTTCAAAGTTATTCTGGGTCAAGACCAAAACAACACAGACTAGCAAAAGTGCTTCTAACTATTACTTATGCAATTTCATTGACAGAAGATTGTGCAAAGGGATTGTGCAAAGTTAATAATTTTAGGACTTAGTTTTTAGAAAACTAAACCCACCCCCCAAAAAAACCCCAAAACTCCAATTTGGGTAGAAATTCCCTGTTTTGTGAGAAATGTTATTGCTGAAATATTACTATTATAACACCCATCTCCCTTCCACCTCACAGCCATGCACGAGCATATACGGTGTAATACTGCAAGTCAGTTATCTGACAATCTCAACAGCCAGGAAATAAGTAAAGAAAGGAAAGAGAGTCAAAATATTTGTATGAAGAGCAATGCATTTAGCTTTATAGTGAACCATCAGGTCTTCACTTAAGAGGATGTATGCTCTTATTTTATATACTTTTATAATCAGCTTGTTAGTGTTACTAGCTTATGTCAGCTTACCAGCCTAGATATTAAAACCCCATGGAAAGTACTTCTAACAGAAACATTAATGACAATAAGAAACAAATGGGAATAGTAAGAAAGCAAAGGAGGCAGATATTTTTATAAAACTTATTCACAGAAACTGAAAACTAGAAGCCTGGAGATAATTTAGTGTAGAAATATACAGCTTATCCCTCTATTAAAACTGATGCTTAGGGGTGTATGAGTGGTGCAATTGGTTAAACATCCAATTCTTGATTTTGGCTCAGGTTGTGAGATCTGCACTCAGTATGGAGTCTGCTTGGGATTTTCTCCCCTTCTCTCTTTACCCTTTGCCGCGTGTGCACTCTCTTTCTTGCTCTCTCTCTCAAATAAATCAATCTTAAAAAATAGAAACAAAAAACCTCCCCAAAATCCTGATGTTTGTATTGACGACTAAGTAAGTTAAATTCTGCTTTGTATATTTAGTTTATGAAGGTATATAATTTTAGAAAAGTATTTTATATGTACTTTAAATTTACGTATCTAGCATATACTCAGCTAAATAAAATACTCAGTTTGGGCTTTAAAAGTGACTTAAGGTTAACAGATCAGTCTTTGGAATGAATATATAATCCTTAGGTTCCACCATGTTTTGAGCTTCATTTCCATATTTAATCTTCATAAAATAGTGCTCTTGAACAACTTCAGTTTAGTACTGGTCCCGGGTCTAGTGTTCAGTTTTATCAATACTGCCTGACCACGTAGCCTACCTGGTACAAGTCATCAGGTAAAGTTTCACATAGAAAGTAAAATGCCAACAGGGTAAAATGGAGGTAGCAGAGAAAGTGATTTTGGTTACCTGTCCATATATTGTTAGGAGGAGGACGGTTACAACAAAGGAAGAAAGACTTCAATTACCTTTCCGTATTTCTGGGCATAGGATCCAGTAAGAAGAGAGTGAAAGATGATGATGGTTTCATCCAAGTCCCACAGAAATACCCGCTGAGGAAGGAAAACATAAAAAAAAAAAAAAAAAATGAGTGAGCATCTTTTCTAAATACAATGGAAAGGAACAAGAAATAAGTAATAGAAAGAAAACTAAAAAATTCATAAATATGTGAAAATTAAACAACACAATTTTAGACTACCAATGGATCAAAGAAAAAAAACCCCAAGTGAAATTAGGGAATACGTTGAGATGAATGAAAACTAAAACACAACATGCCAAAATCTATGGGCTGCAGTGAAAGTAGTACAAAAGGGAATTTGTAGCTGTAAATGCATGCCTTAAAAAAGAAATAAGATCTCAATCAATAATATAACTGTACAATTTAAGAACTAGAAAGAGCCAGCAGAAGGAAGGAAATACTAAAGGTTAGAATATCAGAGAGTAGGGGCACCTAAGTAGCTCAGTGGGTTAAGCAACTGCCTTTTGGCTCAGGTCATGATCCCAGGGTCCTGGGATCGAGCCGCACATCGGGTTCCCATTCAGCTGGGAGCCTGATTCTGATTCTCCCTCTCCCACTGCCTGCTGCTCTCTGTTCTCTGTCAAAGAAATAAATAAAATCTTAAAAAGAAAAAAATCAGAGAGTAGAAAAATAAGAGAAAAATCAATGAAACCAAAAGTTGGTTCTTTGAAAAGATCTACAAAATTGACAAGTTTTAGCTAGATTAACTAGGAAAAAAAGACTCAAATTAGTAAAATCAGAAATGAAAGTGGGGATGTTATTATCCAATAACATGATGTTTAAACAATTTTATAGAAATAAAAAGAATTATGAGAATACTATGAATAGTTGCATACTAAAATAACCTAGATAGAAATGGACAAATTCCTAGAAATACACAAAACTGCCTCAAGAAGAAATGGAAAATCTGAATAGACCTTTAATAGAGGTTGAAATCAGTAATCAAAAAGATACCAAGAAAGAAAAGCTCAGGACCAGGTAGATTAACTGGTAAATTCTACCAAAAATTTAAAGAATTAACACCAATTCTTCTTTAACTCTTCCAAAAAGTGGAAGAGAGAAAAGAAAGGAATACTACCTAAATCACTCTATGAATCCAGCATTACCCTGATACTGAAGTCAGATAAAGACACGTCAAGAAAACTGCAGACCAATACCTCTTACGAACATCGATAGAAAAAAAAAATCCTCCACAAAATAAGAGCAAACAAAATTCAAGCAGCATATTAAAAGCATCATACATCATGATCCTGTGGAATTTGTTTAGAATGCAAGGATAGATCAACATACCAAAATTAATCAATGTAATCTGCTACCTTAAAAAAACAGAGGGGAAAAAAAAACAATGGTCAACTCAACTGATGCAGGAGAAGCATTTGACAAAATTCAACACACTTTCGTGATAAAAACATTCAATAAATTAGGAATAGAAGTCAGTTTCCTCACATGATAAAGACTGTGTATGAAAAACTCAAAGCTAATATCTTACACTTAATGGTATAAGACGGAAAGCTTTACTCCTAAGATCAGGAATAGGACAAGTATGTCTGTTTTCACCAGCTGCATTCAATGTAAGTATGAGAAATTTTAGCCAGAATAATTTGGCAAGAAACGGGGAAAAAAAGGTACCCAAACTGAAAAGGAAAAAGTAAAACTATCTCTGTTCACAGATGACACAATCTTATTTGTAGAAAACCCTAAAGAATCCACAAAAAATTGTTAGAGCTAATAAATGAATTCAGCAATGAGCTGTACTTCTATATACTTGGAATGACTAATCGTCAAAGAAATTTATTTATTTTTTATTTTAGTTTTTTTTTTTAAGATTTTATTTATTTATGATAGACAAAGAGAGAGAGAGGCAGAGACACAGGCAGAGGGAGAGGTAGGCTCCATGCCAGAAGCCCGAGTGGGACTCGATCCCTGGGCTCCAGGATCGCACCCTGGGCCAAAGGCAGGCACCAAACTGCTGAGCCACCCAGGGATTCCCCCTCAAAGAAATTAAAAAAAAATTCCATTTACAACTGCATCAAAAATAATAAAATACTTAAATATAAATTTAACAAAGGGGTGCCTGGATGGCTCAGTCAGTTAATCATCCAACTCTTGATTTTGGCTCAGGTCATGATCTCAGGGTTATGAGATAAAGCCCTGCATTAGGCTCTGTACTGAGCATGGAGCCTGCTTAAGATTCTCTCTTCCTCCCCCTCTGCCCCTCCCTGCCATTCCCTATCTCTCTCTCTTTAAAAAAAAAAAAAAAAAGGAATTAATTTAACTGAGGAGGTGAAACAATTGTACACTGACAACTATAAAACATTGCCGAAGGAAGTCAGATGGACATAATAAGTGGAAAGACATATCATGTTTATGGATGAAAGATTTAACAATGCTAAAATGACACTACCCAAAGTGATTTACAAATTCAATGCAATCCCTATCAAAATTCCAATGCTTTTTTTTAATAATAAATTTATTTTTTATTGGTGTTCAATTTGCCAACATACAGAATAACACCCAGTGCTCATCCCGTCAAGTGCCCCCCTCCGTGCCCGTCACCCATTCACCCCCATCCCCCGCCATCCTCCCCTTCCACCACCAATGCTTTTTAAATAAACAGAAAAACTCATCCTAAAGTTCATATGGAATCTCATATCCCATGGCCTGAATGGCCAAAATATGAAAAAGAATGAAGTTGGAAGACTCATACTTCCTGATTTCAAAACTTATTACAAAGCTACAGTAATCAATACAATGTGGTACTCGTATAAGGACAGACACACAGACCAATGAAATTGACAAGATAGCTCAGAAATAAACCCTTACATATATGATCAATTTTGGCAAGAATACTAATACCATTCAATGGGGAAAGGAAAATATTTCTAACAAAAGGTGCTAGGAAAATTGTATATCCATGTACAAAAGAATGAAATTAGGCCCTTACTTTATACCATATACAAAAATTAACTCAATATGAAAAAAAATTCAATATGAATCAAGACCCAAGTTTATGAGCTACAACAATAAAACTCTTAGAAAACACAATAATTTTTACCTTCCTGATAAAAAGAACTCACAGGAGAAATATTTGCACATCATATATCTGATAAGTGATTAGCATCTAGAATACACAAAGAGTTCCTAAAACTCAATAACAAAATACCAAACAACCCAATTAAAAAATGTGCATAGGATTTGAACAGCTATTTCTTCAAAGAAATCTACAAATAGCCAATAAACACATGAATAGATGTCAAACATTATTAATCATTAAGGAAATGTAAGTCAAAACCACAATGAGTTACCATTTCACATCCATTAGGATGGATATTACAAAAAAAAAAAGGGAAATAATAAGTGTTGCGGAGGTGGAGAAATTGGAACTGTCATGCGTTGCTGGTTTTTATTCGTTCTTCAAAAAGTTGAACACAGAATTACCAAGTAATCTAGCAATTCTACTCCTTAGTTTATACCCAAAATAACTGAAAAGAGATACTCAAAGAAATATCTGCATAGCAATGTTCATAGCAGCATTATTCAGAATAACTCAAAGGTGGGAAAACCAATAGTATCCATCAACAAATGAATGGGTAAACAAAACATGGTATATGCATACAATCAATGGAATATTATTCAGCCATAAAAAGAAATGAAGATCTTACACATGCTATAACATACATGAACCCTGAAACCATTATGAAAGTGAAAGAAGCCTCACACAAAAAGGTAATGTATCATTCCACTTAAACAAGACAGTTAAAATAGGTAAATTCCTACAAACTGAAAGTAGAATAGAGGTTACCAGGGGCTGATAGAAGGAGAGAATGGGGAGTTATTGCTTAGTGGGCACAGAGTTTTTGTTTGGGATTATTAAAAAGTTGTGGAAATAGGTAGTGGTAACAACCACCATTGTAAATGTACTTAATGTTACTGAATTGCACACTTAAAAAAATAGTTACAATGGTAAATTTTATGTTATGTATATTTTACCACAATTTAATAAAACTAAGTGAGTTCTCAATAAATGTATCAGGACTTTAGATTTTCTTTCTTGCCTTTTTTTGTCAGGAAGAAAGGGAAAGAGAGTCCTCAAACACAGCCTCAATTTACTTATTATTATTTTTTTTAGATTTAAAAAAAAATTTATTCATGAGAGACACAGAGAGAGAGAGAGAGGCAGAGACATAGGCAGAGGGAGGAGAAGCAGGCTCTACATACAGAGCCTGATGCAAGGAGCTTGATGCGGGACTTGATCCCAGAACTCAGGGATCATGTCCTGAGCTGAAGGCAGATGCTCAACCTCTAAGCCACCCAGGCGTCCCAATTTACTTATGTTTTAACAATTTACTTATGTTTTATGTTTATCGATGAACTCATCATATTTAAATACAGTATCCCCCTGCCCCATCAAATGTTTATACTATAGAAAAATCAAAAACAAATGAAAAATGCCACTATTATTAGTGTTTTGTATAATTTTCTAATCTTTTTAATTACAAAGCCAAATGTATGCCCATAATAAATTCTTTTAGTGCCTAACCACAAAATAATTGAGTGCCAATCTTGTTAATAAGTTACCAGATCTCGCTGCAGGTTTCAAAGAAGCTTGGCCTAAAGTCTAAAGCCTAAAGCACTCTCACCTTCTCATTTTACTTTTAGATGTTTAAATGGAGAACACTATGACAGTACTTGTGATACCCTCTGCTTTCTGAATATGATGGAACTGTTCTTTCTGTTCTCCTCCGGAACATAGAGAACCATTTGTTCTTCCCCTTAAAAAGTTATCTGGCTACCTAAATTCAAAAAAACTTTTTCAAAGCCTTGGTGAAAAGCATCTGAAAGTAATATGGTGAGCTATGGGCACAGAGAAATGTGTTTCTATGTTTCTCTCTTCACTTGGCCAATTTCATTCCTCTTGCCCAGGAATCAGGAGGCATTCAACACAGAACTACAGTATCTCTAGGAGTTTCAGATATGTATGTTCGATAAACTTAAAAAACGAGAAAAAAAAAGTTTCTTCCCATACTTCCAATTCACTGTCCTGGGAAGAGCTGGCATCAGCTTTCCTTTTGCCCCGGTTCTTGCCAGTCATGTTTTTTCTGGATTGCTCATCAGCCTCTTTATTTGGTGTAGTTTGGGACAAAGACGGACTTGTAGAAGGGTCTCCTGGAAAGGAAAAGCAAGAGATATATTGCCAGTAATCACAGGCTTTAAGGACCAGAGTAGGAAGAGGGTCAGCATGTTTTCTCTCCTTAAGAATCATATTGCAAGGATAAAGGCTGAAAAAGCAAACTTTCTCTAATCAGTTTAAGAATATAGATCTAGGCATCAACATTGAGCATTCACAGCTCCTAACATCACAGAAGAGAGTTATAAATGGAATTTATATACCTGCCTCTCAATGGAAGAACACAGCTATGAAGTTGTTCTACAAAAAAGAACCTGTATCTGATAAAGTTTCTACACCAATTTCTCAACTTGGCACAACTGACATTTTGGACCAAATAATTTTTGTCAAGTGGATGTCCTGTGCATTATAGATTTCTGTCCTCTATCCACTAGATACCAGTAGCACTCCCCCACCCACGGTAACAAATGAAAACATTTCCATACATTGCCAAATGTTTTAGGTGAACTGGGGAGAGAGCATGGCACAAAAATCACCTTTAGTTGAAAACCATGACTCTAAATCTATTTAACAATTTAAAATAAATTAGAGAAGGTAGCAGGACATGCTGAACTACCCAATATAGAAATAATCAGCAAAATTCAGACTAGGAAATGGTATGAGAGGGAGAGTCTGGTTTCTTCACAAATACAGTAATATCAGGGAATAAAAAAAGAAGGGAATTTGTTAAGAGACACAAAATACATATCTACCAACCCCAATGTATGGACCTTACTTTGATCCTAATTAAACAAACTATAAAAGGAAAAATAAAACTCCTAACATTCATGAAAAGCTACAAATAATACCTTTTAGTATTTTATGATATTAAGGAATTATTGTTGAATTATTTTAGATGGGATAATGGCATTGTCGTTATGATAGCAAGTATTTATCTTTTAGATATATGATGCCTGGCATTTGAGGAGAGAACTGGACGAAGTATAGTTGAAATAGGAGTTAACTGCTGAAGATTAAATGTTGAAGATTATTTAAAGGTTAAAACTGTTATGAAGAACAAAGATATTTAGAGATATGAATTCAAAACTAAGGCATCAATATGTGTAATTATTTCAAATTTATGTAGGTTTGAAGCAGTGACCATCTATATGTCTACTTAGAAGACTAATGAAGGCAACGTGCACAGAAAACTGCTTCAGTTATAACAGAGAGCACTGTTTTTAAAATTGTATCAGTGCTAATGATAAGCAGTCCTTCCTCCAGTTATGTGATGTGACAGCCAATCACAAATTTTCTTGAAAAATGAAGACAAATTAAAAGCATATACATACGTTTATTGAATGTGTGCATAAAGCCTTTATGTCAGTTTTTTTTAAACCTAGACTTTGTAATTTATCGATACATTTCAAGCCTAAATGTATAACTTTAAACTTATACCTTAAATTTTATGTATTTACTTGAGGGGTAAAGGATCATAGCTTTCCTCAGAATCTTGGCGATTCATGACCCATAAAAAGTTAAGAACTACTACTCTAAGGCCTCAGCAAGCACCTAAAATAAGCGCAGAACTAAAACTGGAGTCCTCCAACTTTTACAAACTGTGCTAAGATTTTGATGTTCCCCATGACAAGCACATTAAAGCTAAAGGGTGGGGTGGGTGTCACAGTCTTTTCATTCTTGGTACTTTCTGTTCACAGCACCAGGTATTACATTCAGCCTGTCAATGACTCATCATATAGTCTGGATCCAATGTTTAAATATTCCTTACCTGAGAGGGAAAGCCAATAACACAGTGACTCAGACCAAAACAAAATGATCTTTACTATTATATGTTGAATGAAGTGCCCTTAAGCCAAAGTTTTTGAAACAATGGTGCTTACCAGAGGAAAGCCTCTGTGCTGTAGGCGCAGGTACCATGACACTAGGCTTCTCTGCCTGGTATGTGGCTGCTGCTAATGTGGTACTCTCAGCGTCACTGTTAGTCTGGCCTGTGACTCCAAAGCTGGAGCTGGGGTAGCAGGTCTGGTACTGACTCTGACCAAGGATAGTATAGGTGGGATAGTCCTGGAGACCGAGGGGAATAAGGGGGGAAAACAAGACTCTCAGAAAGAGCAAAACACTGATTTCAACACAAGAGACTTTCATGTCCCTCTTATTCACAGCTATTTTCTTAAAACATTTATTTGACTTCTCATTTACCCATCTATAGCTTCCACTTAAACCAATGATTTTCAAAATGCATTCTGTGGCAGCCTAAGAGTCAAGAGGAGAGACCTGAGGGGCTATCTTCACCATGAGCAGAACACTGAGGGAAGGGTCCCAAGCACTCTAATTTCTCTTTTCTACTCAATAGCTTTCTTATTTTCCTATTTTACGTACTGAATTTCTGTGTAAATTTCTTCACAGAGTATCTCTATCTTCTTAAAATAATCAAGTTTTCTTTTTTTTTTTTTTTAAGATTTTATTTATTTATTCATTCATGATAGTCACAGAGAGAGAAAGAGACAGAGACACAGGCAGAGGGAGAAGCAGGCTCCATGCAGGGAGCCTGACGTGGGATTCGATCCCGAGTCTCCAGGATCGCGCCCTGGGCCAAAGGCAGGCGCCAAACCGCTGCGCCACCCAGGGATCCCTCAAGTTTTCTTTAAAAATGAAGTTTCTTTAAAATATCTGGAGGGAGGCCTCAGGTGGCTCAGTTGGTTAAGCCTCTACCTTTGGCTCAGGTTATGATCTCAGGGTCCTGGGAGCATGCCCCAAGGGTCTCCCTTGCTGAGTGGGGAGCCTGCTTCCCCTTTCTCTCTGCCTGCCCCCCCCCCCCATCTCATACTCTCTCTCAAATAAATAGATAAAATCTTTAAAATAAAATAAAATATTTGGAGGGAAGGGCTTCTGGGTGGCTCAGTCAGTTAAGCATCTGACCCTTGATCTCAGCTCAGGTCTTGATCTCAGGGTCATGAGCTCATGTCCCACTTTGGGCTCCATGCTGGGCATGGAGCTTACTTAAAAAAAAAAAAAAAAAAAAAAAAGGAGGGAACTTTTGATGATTTCATGGGCACATACATGTCAAAGCTTATCAAACTACAACTGCAACTTATGCAGATTATTTATTACTATTTTTTAAGACTCCAACTATTCATTCATGAGAGACACACAGAGAGAGACAGAGACACAGGCAGAGGGAGAAGAAGCAGGCTCCATGCAGGAGCCCGATGTGGGACTTGATCCCGGAACTCCGGGATCACGTCCTGAGCTGAAGGCAGATGCCTAACCACTGAGCCACCCAGGTGTCCCAAATGCAGATGTGTTAATTATACCTTAATAAAGCTGCACAGAAATGTGCATGACATATAGCTCAAATACATATGCTAAAAAATTTCCACTGATACTGATGTTAGTAATAAGTAGGAAGAAACCAATCAACCAGACCAATTATAAAGAGTGAACATCTATCATAAACAAATACAACTCAGTGTGTGTGTCTGTGTATGAGCTGGAATATTACAGAAAAGAGTGAGTTGTACTGGCTGAACTCAAGGGAGTTAAAAACCTAGCAGAAGAAGACAAAAATATGTCCAACAAATTGGCAATAAATTATATGTCAAATGAGTGAAATACAGAAGAAGTCAACTATCACTGCAGACTGTTGTCAGAGAGCTTTCTGAGATACAGGGAATAAGAGCATGAATAGGCCCTTATTAAAGGACCAGAGGTGTTGAGTCTGGTTGAAACAAAGGCTCTTAGAGGCTTGAATGAGTTATGCAAGCCCATGAATGTGACTTGGATTCTTTAGACAACTGTGTATAGTTTGTATGGGGCAGGTAATAAGGACAATCAAAATAAAACAAACAAACAAATAAAAATACAACAAGATTCTGGACAGGTAATTGATGGGATAAAAGTGGACTTTTGAGAAAATTACTCAGATAGTGTTTTAAATTAAAAAAAATTTTTTTGGGATCCGTGGGTGGCTCAGGAGTTTGGCGCCTGCCTTTGGCCCAGGGCGTGGTCCTGGAGTCCCAGGATCAAGTCCTATGTCGGGCTCCCTGCGTGGAGCCTGCTTCTCCCTCTGCCTGTGTCTCTGCCTCTCTCTCTCTCTCTCTCCCTGTGTGTCTCTCATGAATGAATAAATAAAATCTTAAAAAAAAAATTTTTTTTTTAGTAATCTCTAACCCTAACAGGGGCTTGAACCCATGACCCCGAGACTAAGAGTTGCACGCTCTACTGACTGAATCAGCCAGGCATTCACAGTGTTTTAGGAAATGGTTAGGCACAGAGAAAAACTAGAAATGAGATAAACAGTTAACTAAAGTAATTCAGGATTAAAGGGGAAAAAACCAAAACATGGGAAATAATAGCAAAAATGGAAAAAAGAGAGAAAGAATTCTAGAAATGGCTGGATTAGAATAGGTGAGGGAAAAAACTGCAAACAACTGGTCTGGTTTGAGGCCTAGATTTATTTAAAAATCGTCTCACTGAGAATTCATAGGGAAAAATGGTTTTACTTTTGGAGGATGAGACAAAAAAAGGTGGAATAAAAGCCTGGTTTTCGATATGATGAACTTAGGGAAATAGTAAAACATTAAAGAAAAAAATGGCCATCGATCAGCAGGAAGTCTGTAGATATTATGAAGTCAGAACTAGAATAATCATTTCAGGGGTAGTAAATGGATACTGTGAATGTGGTTAAATATTACTGGGGATGAAGTAATAAACACGTGGAAAACAACAAAGACTGTCCATGAGAGAAAACAGGATCAAAAAGAAAACCTATAAAAGGGAAAGAGATAAACAGTACACTGAAAAGTGCCAGGTATATAGTAGAAATTCAGTAGTCTGCAAACTATAAGAATGAATGAATGCAAAAACAGCCAAACATAAAAGATGAACCAGAACAGTTATGTTAATTATAGCCAGAAAAAGAGATTCATGGAGAAAATTTCATTGCTGCAGAGAAAACAAATAATAACATAACAGCAAATCAAAAAACCCTAAAACCTAAAGATATTGCTAGTGATCTAAACATAAGGAGTTAATAGAACAGTGATCAAGATCAGATCATGAAGAATTCACAAAGGAATGAGTAGCTCAATAAAAAAGTGGAAGAACATTCATTCCACAAATACTTATTATGTGTCTTTAATGTGAGAACCAGGCATTTTCTGAACTCTAGGAACATGTAAGTGAACAAAATAGAAAAATAAGTCCCTATCCTCATGGAGCTTACTTTCTAGTAGGGATAGGGCAGGAGGTAGACATGCAGAGTAAGTGAAGGAGCAGATACAGCTCTATCACTCAGAAGCTTAGCAGAGTAATGAGAGAAACTAGAAGGCAGCCTGAAAAACCATGCAGGATCCTAGAGTTCTGGTTGTTCATTAGACTGGCAAATTGATTTTGGAGAGAAGAGAAGAGCAAGCTTGATGAACCATATCAAATAGGATGAATAAAGTAGCACAGTACCTGGTTTGAGATGCTGGAAACTGCTGCTGCTGGAATATTGGCAATTGTAGATGAAGTGGATATCAGGCTGGCATTTGTGCTTGAAGCTATAGGATTGAGAGTGTTAAAAGATGTTAAAGATATCATGCAAAAGCCTAGAAGAAATGGAAAATATATTGTATCTTATGTAAACAGATCTACAAGGAGATAAAGAACATTGGGCAAAAGAAACAAATACTGGTTTTGCTCTACTGCATGCCATACCTTACTGTAATCTTGATTAGAAATAAAACAGTTCAAACATTTTTCTTTTTCAACTCTTCCTATTAGGAAGTATACTTATACAATACACTCATTCATACTAATGATATCAATAATCAGAAGCTACGCCAACTCCAGTCTATCTTTTGAGCCGTTGAAAAATGACTCATCTGCAATATGACCTACTGACAACCAAGAGAAATAACAAGAGCTCTGGTAAATCCACGTGTAAATCCTGCACTGTGATATTTGTTGTTACTTGCCCCAAATTATGCCTTTCCTAATGCAACATAACTACCTTGAGAAATAGAGCTGATCCCCCAAACATGCTTAAGAGTTGCTTTTGGGCTCTACTCAAATCATGGACTATTAATATGATCAACAAACATGATGATGGCATTTGATGATTTTACCAGTAAGCCTGGAAAAACTTGGAAAGTATTAAATATTATTCTGGCCAGGTAACGATGTAGTCTGTAAGCTATTTAGGCTGCCTATGCTGGGAAAGGAATTTGGGTTAAGTTTTCATACTCTTCTATCACAGATTCCACTAGGGTTTTAGTCAAATCTTCATTGACTACTATTTGTTACAGTGACTTTTTTCAGGTGGACCATGTGACTGAGCCTGTGAGGTACCTGTCTTGAACTCCTCTCTCTCACTTATCATAAGCACACTTAGACATGGTTCCCACTGCAGTTACATGTGCCATCAGGGCTCACCATCAAGTAGACCTGATTGACTACCTAACCCATTAGCAACAAAGTCTTTAGAGGTAAAGTTAAGTCATGGAAATGGAAAACTTCCATGAAGAACATAACAGATGAACAAATGGAGCAGAAATGTGAGAGTTCTTGTCAAAATCAGAGGCATCCTTACCCTTTCCCAAGGGTACACTGCTTAGAATGAGGTCTAGAAGAGATTAGAAGACAAAGTCTAAGAAACAGCTATTGTTGCAACCCCAGCTTTCATACGAAGAACGTGGGACAAAGAAGAGTTAAGTAATTTGTCCACTATCATGGAACTAGTGGCAGTCATGATGGTGATTGGGATCTCCAACTAGATGAGCTAAGATCAGATTTCCTGACTATCCAGGGAAATTTTCTTTTCTACAATACTTCTTTCCCCAGGAGAACTAAATGACTCTTAAGAGTTTACCTTCTTAAATCCCAAGACCAAATGAAATAGATTTTATAACCCCATAGATGGTATTTTCTTCCTACCAATATTCATTTTCTTCTCTACTTAACCCATTTTGTCCCCCTATGAGGAAGTACAAGGAATTACTGTACAATACACAGGCTTCAATAATTCTTTAAATAGTTTTTAATCATTTTTGTGGATAGAGATTTTGAGTGGCTTTCAGGTTCTATTACCAGTATACTATGGTAGGCACCCATGCAATAAAACAGATGGAAGGACACAATGTGATTTAAGGTGGGAAAGAAAATGAATAATTTACTTAATCTCTCCTAGCAAAGTCCATTTCTAGCTCAATTTTTCTTTGGTCTTTATTCTAGCATATACTCCTCTTTTACTCCTATGTACCTTTAATTGTTTTACCTTCTAACTTATAAATGGTTAGCACTACAACCCATTCATATCTGATCTTTACATACATGGAAGAAAAGGTACTCTGACTGACAAAGTGGTTTTACAAATTTAACAATTTTTCAGATCATTTACTGAATTGGGTAGACCTTACAAAACAATTGGTCATATACCCTATGCTAGGAAATTTAATGACTTGATTAGTTAGTTGCTGATCCTGAGTTTTTAACAAGTATCTTACTAAAAATCACTAACTACCTTCAGCAATAGTGACTTCTATTATAGGAAATGCTGGCCTGATGACCTAGAAAGTTTATAGGGTTCAATAGCCCTTCTTTCTCCAACTCAAATCATTTCTATTATGTGCCATTAGTTCATTCATTCAGCAAACTACGGTTTACTATGTACCCAGAAACTGTTCCAGTCACTGAGGAATAGAGGAATGAACAAGGCAAAGTCCCTGCTCTCATGGAGATTAGATTCTACTGATAGAGTTAGATGATAATCAAACAATATTTTTAGGCTCTTTTAACAATCACAGAACTCAAGCTAAACTCACCTAAAAATATATATAATCACTGTATACTCTATACATAACTGACTAAAAAGCCATGCATCTCAAAAAAGTACTTATCATTCTGTGCATATATATGTGTGTGTGTATATATATATTATATATTCCATATATAATATATATATACATAAATTGCAGATATAAAAAAAAGCAGCAGCAATAAAATTGCAACAAAAAAATAAACTTAGAGGATCATCAAAACTGAAGTGGTAGATCCTATTGATAAATATCTGAAGACTATTAGCTCTCCAAAATGCCAATGGCATGGGTAACTGTTTTTGGATAGTTTCCACTCCTGTTCTGACAATGGAGCTATGAAATCACAGAAAGACAAAATTTCTGAGAGTCATGCCCCGCAAGAGGTCCAACTGATACAGTCAATATACACAGATAGCTTTAATCAGAAGATGGTGGTTATAGAATTGAGGGCATAGCCAAATTAAATGATACTGCCCCAAAGCCAGAGGGCTAACCTAAGGGTTAGTGATACATAAAAGTTGGCACAAGATTTATTTTCTACCCATATCTAATCTTATACATGTCTCCCTCTACCACCCTTGCTTACCTAGCTTTCAAGTTACTCAAAATAAGATGAGCTCTTTCTCACCTGAGTACCTTTGTAATACTGCTTGCTCTGCCTGGATTGTTCTCCCTGGCCTGTCCCTTTTGCCCTCCCAGCATATGGCTCCTCCTCAGCATGTCTACTTCCTCAGAGACATTCTCTTTGAGCCCTCTATTGATACTAACTCTTTGGGGAACCTCAGTGGCTCAGTTAAGTGTCTGATTCTTGGTTTCCAGGTCATGAGATCAAGTCCCACGTCAGGCTCCATGAAGCCTACTTAAGATTCTCTCTCTCCTCTCCCCGCCGCCTCCCACTTGGCACGCTAATAAAAGATAAATAAAATAAAAATTAAAACTACTTGTTTTCCCAGTCCCAGCAATCTATTCTTTATTTTCTTTCAAACTTTTTGAAATCTATTTAATGATTTACATGCTTATTTTGTTTCCTCCACTCATCTGTAGCTCCATGAAGGCAGAATCTGTCTTATTCATTATCTCCAGTATCTAGCAAAAAACCTGGCACAGTGTATACAGGTGATGCTCAATAAATACTTGCGGGATTCATGTATCATGTAACATGTCAAGGTCATCAAAAACAAGAAAACCCTGAAAAACTGCATAGTCAAAAGGAGCCTAAGTAGACATTACAATTAAATGAAATGTGGTATTCTGGATGGGATCCTGGAACAACAAAAAAAAGGCATCAGGTAAGAACTAAGGAAATATGAATAAACTACGGACTAGTTAATAATAATACACCAATATGGGTTCATTAATTGTAATAAATGTTCCAATCTAATGTAAGATTATGTCAGTAATAAGGGAAATATTATGCAAGATGGAGGGGATATAAAACTCTATACCATCCTCAAAAACAAAACTCCTACTAGTCAATGAAAGACTATCAAAAAGATTATCATGTGCTACCAACAATACTAGAGCACAAACACATTCATTAAAATTCAAGATTGAGTTAAAATTAATTTTGAAATTTCTGAAATTAATTTCACCACTTAATATCAACCATTTAAACCACCTCAACTGAAGAAAATAATCAGGGACTGGACCACATAGTTATACCTTAGGAAAAGACTGATTTAAAGAAGCCAGATCTTTTTTTTTTTTTTTTTAAAGAAGCCAGATCTATTTCATCAAAGAGTTTTCATGAACATTGCTATATAAACTAAAGAAAGGTTTTTATTTACTTTTTTTTTTTAAAGAAAGGGTTTTGATCAGAGTTGATCAAGCCTGAAGTAAAATTATTTTAGGCTGAAATTATATACATTTTAAAAGAAATTGCAGTATGTTGACACACAATGTTACATTAGCTTCAAGTGTACAACATAGTGATTTGACAACTCTATACATTAATGGTAGAACGCTTTGGGGTAAAACGAGGAGACACTGCTGTTTTGACCATTAAAAAAAATTCATTTTTTATTGACTAATAAAAAAACCTTTTTATTCTGTGGAAGGACTGGATAGTTACACAGGGGAAAGGAGTAACCCTGGATGGCTGATAGTCACTATCTATGCTAAAGTGAAATTAAAAGTGTGAGTGAGGAGAGTAATATTGATAGAAAACAACCCAGTACTTGTATTTCAATTTTAGACAATTGTTTCAAACTCGTATTCTACCAATTTTTTCTTCAGAATAAATGACAAAAATCAGTAACCTGATGGTTACCTTCTGCCTTAAATCCTACCCTTTGCCAAAGTTCTAATGAACAACGAAATGGGCCAAGCAGTTAACCAGAAAGGGAGGAGGAAAAATGAACTTAGTTATCTGTCAGTAAAGGTTCTCACTTAAGGGAGAGTTGATTTCAATATTGAAAATCATAAATACTGTACTCATGCTCTGAGGTCAGACTGCCCAGCTTACATCCTGACTTAATTATTCACTAACTTTGCGACCTTTGACAAATTACTTTGCTTTTCTGTGTCTTATCTTCTCCATCTGTGGAACTGGATTAATAATAGTAGCTTCCTTGTAGGTGTGTTGTGAAGATTACCTGAGTACACCTGTTATTTAAAACAATGCTAAGAACATGGTAAGCATTTAAGTACCAACAATGATCATTATTAGCAAATGAAGAGAACAAATTTAATTGATCAAAAGGAGAAAAATGTACTAACATGTAACAAGTATGGATAGTGGTTAATGAAGTTCAAAGATGTTCTCATGACCCTTTCAAGTCAATGGGTCCTAAGTCCTAAGAGACTGTAAAAAGGTTGTTCCTCTTGTTTGACAAGGAGGGAGAAGTAAGCAAAGCTATTAGATTTCCTTAAACTCAAGATACAACTACAGAGGAGTGGTGATGCTACACCTTGGAAAAGGGTTATTAATATAAAACAAGAGAACTCTTTGCTTTTCTTTCATGACCTAGGTGTAGTCATCAGGAATGTTTAGGAGGGACATAGCAACTAGATTTGCCTGTAGTTGGATCTAAAGGCCTATTAACCTAGAGAAACACTTTACAAAAATGAAATGGGGTAGAAGAGAAGACAAAGTCATGCTCTTGAGTTTTTGCCCTCCTAGTTTATTACCATTTTAGAAAGAGGAAGGGGGAAGAGATAGACAAAGAAAGAAGGGAAAAATAAATAAAAAACAGGAGACTCAGTAACTGCTGGGAGGTAAAGACAGCTCAGAGCAAGGTCTTAGAATGTAGTGACCAGGTTTGTTCTCAAGCAGAGGTAGTTCTCAATCATATAAATGAAAACAATTAAAACTGAGCATCAAAATATTTTATTTAATCTACATCGAAACATTCTTCATCACCAAAGTTTATATCTTAAGAGTACCTCAGACTAGTTTTTGCTGTCCCACTCCCACTCCTCTAGCATCTATTTTATAAGGAATAAAATTTTAAAGCTGGGAGAAATCAGAAGAAAGGAGGCAGATGAGATGCCAGGTACATGAACATTAATTCCTGATCTGGAGCAATGACAAATTGCCTGTGTTCCATTTGGAAGGGTACGGAATTAATTTCATAGTGCCTTCTGAGTTTCTTTGTCTTCATTTGCCATTGTCTAATAGTCTTGTCATAATTCTAACCTTTTAGAAGAACAACTCAGGAAGGCAAAGATGTTTAGAGTTCATTTAAGGCTATGCTTTTTATAATGAAATAGGAATAAGATTGAACTTTTTGAGAAAGAAAAATGCTCTCACCAAGAAACAGCAAGTGGGAGTGGAGATAAGGCTGTAGCAAAATACCTCACATTCTGCCCTATGTGGACTTCACATAAAGAAGTCAGTAAAGTTCTACCCCATGGAGTCTTCTGCTTACAGGACAAAATACCACTGAGAACAGACTAAAACAAAATCAGATAGGTTTTCTGGACACCAACATGCAAAAGGGAAGGCTTTGATGCTACTAAGCAGCTCATATTTAAAGGTTAAACTACTTACAAACCATAGTCCTGGGTTCTGGTTTGCCAAACACAAAAAAAAGCATGCACAAATGCAAATATCATCCCCTTCTATTTTACAAGATAGATCTCCTGTATTACCCAATTTGTTTGGAGATCTAGGTAGACTGAAAACAACAAAAACAACAATAATAAAACACACACAACCATGCCTATTTACCTTGAATGGGGTAAGAATAATGTGCTGGGCTTGGCTGGCTTGTGGTTAACCCTGTAGTGCAGGTAAGAACACTGTGTTGACTTGGAGATGGAGTCTGAATTAAACCACTTTCAGGTTTCATACCTGGCCACAATGCACCTGAATCAGATAAATTGGACCAATTACAAACAACAAACTGGGACTGAGGAGCATGGTTATGCTTTCAAATATCAGCCAGTAGGTTTAAAACCTAAATCTTAAAACAAAAGTAAATTTGCTTGTAAGAGAAAATTACTGATTCTCCCACTCATAATATACCACAAGCAAATACAATTTCAAAGACTGGGAAGTGGGGCCACAGAAACAAAATCTTGTCAAAAACCCCATTAATGATATGATATAAATTCATTTCAATGGCTGGGGGAGACTGATCAGGGTTCAGAAAAAAAGGTACTGACACCCAACTAGAATACTGATTGTAAAGTGCCTGTTGACCATGTACAGTGATAAATCATTTATCCGTTGTCAAGGTGGGAGACATTCCACAGAAGTTTAAAATTCACTTACCCATTAAATAAGCACCAAATCTTTCTAAAATGTATTATGTACTTTTCTGCCTTCTTAAGCTGGTTATTTTGTTACCTGTTTCTTCTGATTAGGAAAGACATACCTGCTTATTTTTATAAATTAAAAACATTAAGGAAATATGTAACTTAGAAAAAAATAAAGTCATATATAATCCCAGCATCCAAACTTAAGCACTATTTACAGTTTGCAGAAGAGTCACTTAGATTTCTTCTATATATGTACTAATCTTTTTTTTAATAAAAATGGGATGTTATATATACTGTTCATAATTTGCTTTTCCACATAATACCTGTGAAAGACATCTTTCTACGTCAGAACATATAAATCTCTCATATTGATAGACATCATAGCTGTTCACTTTTATTTTATTTTTATCACAATGCTCCTGGGTGACAATCTTTCTAAAATATATTTATATCCTTTCCTGCCTTCTTTGCAGGGAGGAAAGAGTGAACAAAACATACCTTTAGATTTTCTCAGAATTACTGTCACAAAGATTAGTAGTGTGCTGTGATATATATATTACAAAGACACTCCCCAGAGGCTACTGGGATATGTGAAGACATTTGCTTAGTACTAAATAGAACTCAGTTATAGATCTTTATCACTTTGTTTTTTCCTCTGTGACCTATCACTTGACAATCACTTGTTTCTCACTTTCCTCTTTCATTTGCAGTAAACTAGAAAACCATAAATGAACCTTGCTTCTATGTGACAGCCTAAGGATGTCCTTTATGGTGTATAGTTTTAGTGATAATTTTGGCTACGCAAAAATCTATTTATAAAAAATCTTACCGTCTGGTTGTTCACTGTATTCTGAGCAGCTATGGCTGGTGGATTGGTGTAGTTGGAGCTAATAATTAGGTACAAGAAAGCTCATCAATCACATTCCAGGCAAGAAATCAATACCAAGGTCAGCCATAGCTTCAAATTTAATATTAGCTCATTTCATTTACTTCTAATCTGATACTGAATTATAGAAGTATAATGCACTGATAATGCCTCTGCTTCACGAGGGCACTGAGATATCTAGGTGCAACTCTGATCTGATCTGTAAAATTTGTAGATTAGCAAATGTAAAGGAGATGTGAAAATCTCAAATGGACGTGGGCTGTGGCAATTGCCTTGCCCCCAACTCTTAAAATATAAAAAAAACCAAAAGTCATATTCTTTCTTCACCTATTAAACACATGAAATAACTTATTTGATGAGACTGAAGAATACCATCATCTCCAAAATGCATTAGGAGGATTTGCCCCCGTTCCATGCTTAGTTTATGATAATTAGCCACAGCTACAGTTCTACTATATCTAAATTTCAACACTAAAAGTATTTGAAAATGTTATTAAGTATTTATATGAAATTGAATATCAGTGCCACGATTCTTGGTGGTTGAATATCACATTTTTTAGTAAACAAAATGCCATTTTATTTTATTTTTTTAATTTTTTATTTATTTATGATAGTCACAGAGAGAGAGAAAGAGAGAGAGGCAGAGACATAGGCAGAGGGAGAAGCAGGCTCCATGCACTGGGAGCCCGACGTGGGACTCGATCCCAGGTCTCCAGGATCGTGCCCTGGGCCAAAGGCAGGCGCTAAACCGCTGCGCCACCCAGGGATCCCCAAAATGCTATTTTAATGTCACAATAACTTTCAGATTTATTGTAATCAATGTAATTTTTTTCCTAAATAGGTTCTGAATCTGAGGTGTTGGATCTGTGAAAATGTTTAGATTACACTGTACTAAAGTATAATCTTATTAATGAGAACAGTATTACCTGAAAATGTTTTACTAGTCTCATTATTTAAGATATATTTAAGTTTCAAAATGTAAAATATCTATAAACTGGCCCTAAGGTAAAAAAACAGACAAAATGTCCAAGGTAAGTGGGAAAATGACTACTTATAGTAATTTTGAATGTTTTTGACTGAAACATGAAGTTGATATTTAAAATACAATTATTTTATGAAGAATAGAAGAATAAAAGACCATAGGAACAGTGCCTCCAGCATCACGGCAGCCTTGCTCTGCAAGCATATAAACATCTTCCTTTAAAAGTGCCCTCCCCAGAATTCCAAGTCACAGACAGCATGACCAAATGATCTGACTGTACTGCAATATTGCCCATAGTAAAGATGAAACCAAATCCTGGTTTCCTGACTGTTAGTCCATTGCTCTATCCCTACAACTACAAAGCTTATCAAGTCATTTTAAGCACCAAGAGCGTGGTGTGGAACAACAGCTGGTCTAACAGTGGCAAATGAAGCCTGTCTCTGAAATGCTATCCTCTCAATGCCCCACACTGGGGTCTTATCACAAACTCTACCCAAGTTTCTCAACACAAATACCTCACCTTTGGTTAGTCACTAACGAAACTAATCTGAGCAGCTCAGTTTACAGTAATACGTATCAGAGTAGTGGACCCTAAGAGAAAAATTAGTTTGGTTAGGAACTGAAGTACTAGTTGCTTAGGAAAAAAACACAAGAAAGAATATCTTGATTTGTTGATTCAATAGCTCAATGGGATGAGCTATTATAAATACTAATTTAATGAGTATTTTTCCTAATTATAAAGCAAGTATGTTATAGGAAATTAAGAAAATACAGAAAGTATAAAGAAAAAAACTACAGTCTCATTGCACAGAAAAAATATATAGGCAGTTCTTGCTTTTGTATGGCTCTGTGTTAACTGAAACCCATGCATAGTGCAACGGTGTCTTCACCGTGCATGGTTCTGTGGTAACTGAGATCGAAGCTGTAATGCCTGTGCTGTGAACATTCACATTTGTCTTCCAAAATATTCTTTATGTACATTTTTGAAAAATACCTACTTGGACTACCATATTGTTTTTAGTTTTACATACTGCTTTTTGAAATTAATAAACTTTTCTCAAGATGCTGAATACTTCTAAAGAATGTGAATTTATAAGGGACACCTGGGTGGCTCAGTTGGTTAAGTATCTGCCTTTGGCTCAGGTCATGATCCTGGGGTCCTGGGATTGAGCCCGGCATCGAGCCCTGCATCAGACTCCCTGCTCCAAAGGAGCCTGCTTCTCCCTCTGCCTGCCTCTCCCTCTGCTTGTGCTCGCTCTCCCTTTCTCTGTCAAATAAATAAACAAAATCTTAAAAAAAAAAAAAAAAAAAGAAGAATGTTTATTTATAGAACATGATTTCTAAGTTTTCCATTCTGTAGATGCACTGCAATTTAACACACACCTTTCAATTAAAAAAATGTAGGCTGTTTCTAATCTTTTACTGTTAGAAGTAATGCTTTTTTTTTTTTTTTTTTTTTTTTTTTAAGAAGTAATGCTTGATGAATACCTTGGTTTGAAAATTTCTGTATCTCTAATTAGTTCCCTAGGATAAATCCCTTGAAGTGAAATTGCTGGGGGAAATGGCATGAAGATCCTTAAGGCTCTTAACAGTATTACCAAATCTCTCTCACATTAAGAGTTCTTTCAAAAGAGGCTGGGATAGTGGCAGCTAGGTAATCTTTTATGAGCTCCTAAAGAGAAATGGGTGCCCCATTCCTCTCACATGTTTATTGAGATCAGTGGACCCTCTAATCCTCTTTCTACCATTTTACTACTTTCTATGTAGCTCTTAAAAAGAATATGATCTTTATTCCTTTACTTTTACAGACTGGTCACAATATACTGCCTCCTAGATTTCCTCTAGTCTTGTCTCCTTTCATCAAGAGGAGGAATATTTTTTAATTTCAAATTCAACTCTGAGACACAGACTAAATTTATGAGTACTTCTGAAATTAAACAGACCAGGGTTCAATTCTAATCCCAGGCATTTCCTGATTGTATGACCTCAGGCTAGTCACATGATCCTTCTAAGCCTGTTTCCTCATCTATAAAAAGGGATAATGCTACTGCTCACTCCCTCAGACTGTTCTGAAGAATAAGTAAGACAATAATGTGAAGTGTGAGGTACCTGTTCCCAGCTTACTGCTTTGTATATAAAGTACTCCATAAACATTAGATATTATTACAAGATTTCCTGAAGCCCTGTTTACATCTGAAATAAAATAACAGACCAGCAATCTAACTTTAGTGCTAATAGGCAACACTAAGATAAAATTGCCAAATCTTCACAAGAAGAAATAGTGTTTTATACTTGAGTGAACACACTTTTTAAAAAAGAGCTATATCTATAATTTCCTTAATAAATCTGAGACTATGCCACATCTACCATTCACATTACCTCAACCTAGATCTCCAAGTAAGCATCATGTTACTTAAGAATCAAGTTTAGCTGATTCTCTTTGAAATACTGATAAAGAATTTATAAAACCAGTCTCCCTCATTCCCAAATATTAAACAAAACCAGATTAATAAGTCTGTTAATACCAATATTTCTTTACGATATAAACAGTTTCAAGTTTTTACCAAGGATCTATTACACAGAATTTTCTTTCTTTCTTTAATACAAGGGAATGCAGTGATCATAAAAGACACTATAATATGCATATAGTACTACATTAGGTATTTTATAATCTGAGATTAGAGATATAATAGGAATTTTATTTAACACTGAATAGCAGGAACGACCGCCTGTTCAACAATGTCATAAAGGGCTCTGGGCTTACTGATAATGAATTTCAATCAAAACAGAAGGTAAAAAACCAATATAAATATACTTATTTTATACTTGCTAGCTTTTACTAGATAGCTATTGAAAAATTATTTTGATACAGGCAAAAAGATAGAAGCATAAATGTATTCACAGAGAGTTCTATTTCCAAAAGGACTGCTCAGTCTTGGCTGGTTAAATATATAATAAATTTAAGATTTTAGTATAGTGGCTGATACTGACAGGCATGGAGACATGGACATGCTAATGGGCAAACAAAAGCATTTGTTTGTCTCTGTTCATGAAGATATCAACTACCGGTATCATTAAAACATAACCTCTCATTTTTGTTTCTAGTAGTTACCAGGAACTAAGGCATGCTAACAAGCATAAAACTAAGAAAGCTGTCACTATCATAGAAGACTAGCCCATGGGCCAGGTAAAACAGGAATGTAGAAACCAAAAGGAAGCAACACTAATACATCCAGAGTCTGAGGTGGCCTTTTAGAAGATCTTTCTAATTTGCAGCTAGTTTCAGTAAAGGCTACAGAGATGTAATTTTATTAACATGTTGCATATGTGAAAATAATACAGTATTCCCTCAATTTTCTAACACCAGTTCTAAGAAGCCAGGGAAGGGGCAATAAAGCACACTGCATATATCTATCAATTTACACACAGAGAGAAAAATCAGCACAGATATTAAGTGCTCAAAAGAGTCTCAATCGGACTTCTAGCAAATCAACCTAAATTCACAGTTCATGTCTAACATACCTAAAACGACAGAAAAAACTATGCACAAGGTAAGGTTTCATAAAATTGGGGACTCTCTTCATTCTAAGATGACTTTTTGGTTCAGCAGAGCAACAACTGATTGGTTTGGGGCACAAGGAGGAAAGAGAGGGTGAAACTGACCAAAAAAAAAGGAGAGTAAACTATAAGGCATATTCTATCTGGATATTTAGATTACCAAGTTTTAGCAGGAAACTGAGTCACCTCAAATTATATTATGCTTATCTAACCATGGTAGCATATTTTATATAATGAAAAAAATAGTAACTCCTCAAAGAGTTTCCCAAACACTTAAAGATTCCAAGCTTTACAGTCAAGATTTTAGTACCTTAGAAACAGCTAAATTTTGGCAGATAAACAAATGAGTATTGAAAATTAGGATTTTATTTAACATGCATCAAACATACTGTTGGAAAATTGCACACTTAACTTCTATCATACTCATAACTGAGTAGATACTCTTTAAGAACAACTCATCACCTTTCGGCTTCCTGATTAGCCAGCCATACTTGATTTTTGGGAAAGATCAAAGTTTCTGAGGGATAAAATCAACACTCTTAGAAACTGCTTATAATAGAATGCCTTACCAAAAGGAGGTAGTCCATATGTTTGGGTTGCCTGAGGGTAGACAGCATAGGGTTGAGACTGCTGTAGTGTCTGGTACGGAGTCTGCCCAGGGTAAGCAGTTTCCGAAACAGGAACTGAGAGGATATGTGCATAAGGTCTAGAAAAATTCAAGAAAACAAAAACTTTCATGTGTGATTTATTTTTAATGAAAAGCAGAGGAAATAGCTAATACCACTAAAAGCAAAAAAAATCAGCAATGAGGAGACTAACTTTCCACATAAAATGTTTCTTACTATGGTCAGAAAGTAGTAGTAATTTTTCTTTTCCAGGTTCTACTATCACCTAAGAAACATTTTTATGGGAAATTTAATAGTTCCGAATACCCTCCCAAGGTCCAATTACTATGCTATAACCATTTGTAGGTTACATGTAGCTTGTAGATAAACTTGTTTATCTACCTGTAGAATGAACCCCTAACAGAAAACTGGATAGAAAGAGATTCACAATTGGCTCTTATTCTCCATCCAGCCCTCTGGGCCAAACTTAAGTTCTAAGAGGGAAAGTAGAACTTGAGGAGAGGGTTAGGCTGGTAGAGATAAGGCAAGCAACCACTATAAATCAAAGAACAGGGAGTAAGGGTAGGCTCCAATATTCCCAAATCAAGCCTACAAAACAGGAGCCAGATAACTAATAAAATCTGAAAAGTCCCAGACAGGGCTCAGAATCTCCCCACGGATATTTAAGCCAGAGTATAATGCCACTGGTTGCAGCCAACCATATCAGGTTTAGCTAGGGAATTTAACTTTAGCAGTGAAACTTCTGGGACTTTAACTAGATGACATGGTCATTTCATCCATGCAATAAAATGGTCCCACATTTTGTGCACTGAATTTTTAGATACCAGTTATTTGGTGAGTTATGTTGTACTTAAAATTGTAAGCATTTTGTGTACCACGGAAATCAGAACAATAAAATATTGGGAAGAAGGAATGTTTCAGAAGGGGAAAACTTTTTTTTTTTTTCAGCTTTGGGGGAGAGGAAAATTAATGAAAGCTATAAAGAAGTACTATGTGAGCTGAGCAGATAAGATGTGCAGAAATGAGAAAGAAAGGGTGTTCAAGGTCAAGAGAAAAACTCTGGTAAAGGTACAGAGGAAGACAAAGAAGGGCTTTAGCCTACAAGTAGCACAGATTATATTAAAGGTTATATAAAGTGAAGGAGAGTAGCAAGAGAAGGAAAAGACAGCAAAGACCTTGAATACCAGGCTGAGTTCAGACCAATCTGAAATAATTGGGAGTCACTGAAATTACTGAGCAAAGAGTGACAAGATTAGAGCTGTACTTGAATAAAGATTAATTTGACACTGCTTTGTAAAATGGGTTAGAAGTGGGAGAAAGTTGAAGGAGAGGTCCAGTTAAAAAACAGCTATAATGCGATGGTTCGCATAAATGCTAAAGAGGTCTGAACTGAGATAGAAGGTATAGCTAATGAGGGGATGTCCTGAATGCAACAGGTATGAAAATATTTTTTGAATAGGCAAATGAATCTGGAAATGCCTGATGTTCCTATCTATTCTTCTTAGCCAGATCTAAGAAGAAATAGCTCAGATTGTAGCTATTAAGTTACATGGGAATAATTTAAAATCCTGGTGACTTCAAATGGACTGATCTCCAGATATGTTAAAGATCATAATACCTAGGGTGGCTCAATTGGTTGAGCATCTACCTTTGGCTCGGGTTGTGATCTCAGAGTCCTGGGATAGAGCCCTGCATCGGGCTCCCTGTTGAGTGGGTAGTCTGCTTCTCCTTCCCCCTCTATTTCTGTGATCTCTCTCAAATAAATAAAATCTTAAAAAAAAAAATCATAATATCTCTTTTTCCTACAGTGTTTTTATAGCTCAAAGTATTTTCTTATCTCCTTCATAATCTCAAAGAACATGTTCAGTCATTTCACAGAAAAAAATGGCCCAAAGATGGACCATTAATGGTTAAATACCAGATTAGAATTTGGAGACCTCATTGAATTGACTTTTTATTTTTAATTGATGAAAAATTCAAAAGGTATAAGTGGGCACAAAAAGGAAAAAAAGAAATGCCAGTTTTCTTTCTATAACAGTTTCATAGGTATCAGTCATCTTTGTTACCAATTCCTTTTTGTGTTTTGCCTATGTAAGCACTTGTGAATACCTTCTAATTTAATAAACACATTTCATGTGTCGATGAATGTGCAGGCTCACTCTTTATCAATGAACAGCTGATAGGCATATACTCAGTTCTGTACCTGCTCATCTTGGGAGATGATTAGCTTGTAGATCTTAAATGCTGATCTTACCTGCTGAAGGCCCCAAATATTGCTCTTAGTGACTTCAACCTGCTATGCCTAACTTGAAGCCTAATTCTACTTTGAGGGCATTCCTAAAGCAAGAAACTGAACATAGATCAGGCTGAGAAGTCCCACTAGGAGGCTGGCTTAAGCTGTGTTTATTGACGTAGCAAGGTAGAGGAAAGAGAGAATGATCAGAGGTCAATCAGTGATATGCTTTGATCACGAATAGTATTTTTCATTTTCAGTGGGTAGTCATTTATTTATTTATTTAGATTTTTAAAAAAATTTATTTATTCATAGAGACACAGAGAGAGAGAGAGAGAGGCAGAGACACAGGCAGAGGGAGAAGCAGGCTCCATGCAGAGAGCCTGACGTGGGACTCGATCCAGGGTCTCCAGGATCAGCCCTGGGCTGCAGGCGGCGCTTAACCGCTGCACCACCGGGGCTGCCCTCAGTGGTTAGTCATTTAGAGCAAGCTCATGGGTAACAGTGATCTACCCCAGGCAACCATCTACTTTTTAAAAGTATGTTACAGAGACTCTATGATTAGAGGGAATAAAAAAATTGGAGTCAGAAAATAAGAGGTGAAATTAAGTTAAATGACTTAATAAGTAAAATATCAAATTAAATTTTGAAACGAACCTAGAGAAAAGGCATATATATTTTTTAAATAATTATTGAACTTACTTTGCAGAATACATTTGTGAGGTATAATCATTGGATGAGCGAGGGATGTAATCGGTGCATGTCATAACTGAAAGAAAGATATCACCAGGTAAAAAGTTAGAACATGTCAAAAATGAAATGAGAAAATTGCATATCTCACTGTAGAGTCTTTCAAACTAAGTAACAGCTTGGACATGAGAAATTTAGAAAGACTATGCCATAGAAAATCCCTCTCTTACAGTAATGGATTTAGAGACTTTTTGAGACAGCAAAAGAAGCTACAATGTGGGGGGTTTGGAAAGAGCTGAAGGTTAGCACCAGTTATCTTTACCTTTATCCATCACTGATCTAAAGCCACAGATCAAACAAACTCCTAAGCTTTAACTGTGCTTACAGGCAAACTTAAAAAGCAAGATCCGTATCTAAAAAATTGCATTATTCAGCTTATTCATTCTTTCAGTGCTTCTACTCTTCTGAGTAAAAAACCAGGAAGACAGATTTGGGGGTAAAGTACCCAGTTTTATTAGAAAATTGTTGCTACTGCTGTTTACATTGCAGCAAAAGATGCAAGTAGCTTCTGTACCACTATTTTTCAGCTCTGTAGAGATAGCTTTCAAATTTGGCAAAGACAGATCTGAGGAATGATGTGATACTCTGATGAACCATCAAGTAGAGAGACTTTCACAGGTAGTATCCTTTTGACTCCTATGATTTCATCTAAAATAGCTGTTGTGAAGGCTTAACTCTACTGATTTCATCTGTAAATATTCTACTGAAATCTGACAGGTAGCAAAATCCTATTCATTAGGCACTATTTCAGTCCATGCTGTAGACAGAGTTATATCATAAGAACTTGTACCAGATCCCTGAACTGTCCAAGAACTTCCTTTAACATCTATAAAGGAGGTTGCTCTACTATTAATAGGAATTAAGAGTAAATCAACTAACTTTATATTTAGCTGGGTTTCCTGAGTATCTGAACTAAAAAGGGAACTGTGGTCAAGAGCACATGAGGGGCCAACTCACGGTCAACAATAAGACACTGTTTTTTTAAAAGATTTTATTTATTTATTCATGACAGAGAGAGACAGAGAGAGAGAGAGAGAGAGAGAGAGAGGCAGAGACATAGGCAGAGGGAGAAGCAGGCTCCATACAGAAAGCCCGATGTGGGACTTGATCCCCAGACTCCAGGATCATGTCCTGGGCCAAAGGCAGGTGCTAAATTGCTGAGCCACTCAGGGATCCCCCAACAATAAGAAAAATTGATATCTGTGAGTTTAGCATAGAAGATCTTTCCACTGCCATTGTTCAAAGTCTTTAAAAATAATTACTGGAAATTTGTAGATCACATTCATCCATAATAATTTTATTTTATTTATTTATTATTATTTATTTTTTAAATTTTTATTTATTTATGATAGTCACACAGAGAGAGAGAGAGAGAGAGGCAGAGACACAGGCAGAGGGAGAAGCAGGCCCCATGCACCGGGAGCCCGATGTGGGATTCGATCCCGGGTCTCCAGGATCGCGCCCTGGGCCAAAGGCAGGCGCCAAACAGCTGCGCCACCCAGGGATCCCCCATCCATAATAATTTTAACAAAAATGAAAGAGAGATCAATTAGGTCTAAAGTTCTTTATTCACATCCATCACAGAAAACATAACTTCATTTGAATTCTGCATGATAGTTCCTTCCCTGCTGACAACTACTTTCAAAAACCCCAACTCAGGATGCGTGGGTGGCTCAGCGGTTGAGCATCCTGCCTTCGGCTCAGGGCATGATCCCAGGGTCCTGGGAATTGAGTGCTGCATTGGGCTCCCTTCGAGGAGCCTGCTTCTCCCTCTGCCTCTGTGTCTCTCATTCATAAATAAATAAATAAATAAATAAATAAATAAATAAATAAAATCAATCTTTAAAAAAAAAAAAAAAAGAACCCACAAATCCTTCTCCTCTGATTTAATTTAATTGTAGAAGAGATCGACAAAACATCCTGGGAGACTTAGGCTGATATTTACTTCTCTGTAGAATGAACGAAGCTTTATCTTTGCAGTAGTTAGGAACCATGAAAGGATTATAAACAGTCAAGACATAATCTGCTATAACATTAGAATGGTAGTAGTGAAGATGAGGCACAACCTTGAAATACAGTCTGGAGATAAAACTAACAGGACATTCTGACAGATCTGCATATTAGGAATGAGGAAGACAGGGGAATACAGGATAATTTTTGTTTTCAGCTTGAGCAACTGGAGGGACAGTGAAACTACTTCCTCAGATGGAGAAGTTTGGGAAAAGAAGAGATTTGATGGGGCCTAAGGGAATAAAAAGCTTTCACACATTTTAAGTATGACTTTCAAATATCTAAAGTTGATTTATCAAATAGGCAGTTGGATACACAAATGAAATTGGGGGAGAAGTCAGACTGGAGATACAAATTTGGAATTAACAATGTATACAATATGTAAAGTAATGTAGTGGATGGGAGGATGCAGAAAAAGAAAAGATGCTGGACTAGAAATATATCCTGAGGCCCAACATTCAGAGTTCAGGCAGAGGAAGAAGGGCCAACAGAAGAGAAAGGTGGGAGGAAAAGTGGAGAGGCAGAATATGAGAAGAAAGAAACATCCACTAGAACTAGCACTTTCACAGTAACTCCAAGTAGCTAATGACCTTAACAGGAGCAATTTCCTTGAAAGAGTGGTGATAGAAGCTAAATTTGAGAGGGCTGAAGAATGAATAGAAGACAAGAAAACAAGAAAGGGCAACTCTTTCCAGAAGTTCCAATGGGTCATGGAACAAAGGAAAGGTCTAAAACTAGTAGGGAATGTGGATTCAAAGGAGGATTTTGTTTGTGTTTTAAGATGGCAGATATTGTGTCATGTCTCTTTTCTGACAGGAAGGATTAAGAAGAGAAGAAGAATGTGGTGATGCAGGAATGGTTTAATTAACTATAATACCAAAGTCCTTGGGGAAGGTAAGAAGGGGTTAGATATGGAACCCAAATAAAATGTCTTACCTTTGGCAGCACTAAGAATACTATTTCCATCCTGATGAGAATGAAGCAAGAAAACATGGGTACAAACACAGGTAAGCTTGCAGATTTCGTGGTGGAAGGAGGATAAGGGAGTTTCTAGTCTGACAACTTCTATTTGTGATGGAGCCATCAGTTAAGAATGAGGAAAGGTGAATGAAGATATGGGTACTCTGAGAGGACAGTAAGTGCTTGTGAAATATCAAAAGGTAGGTAGGGCACCTGGGTGGCTCAGTGATTGAGCATCTGCCTTTGGCTCAGGACGTGACCCGGGAGTCCTGGGATTGAGTCTTGCATCAAGTTTTAAATATCAAAAGGTAAAATTCATTAAGGAAATGTAAGAGGATTTCCAAGCATGCTGGGTGCCTATTTGAGGACTTGTGAGTAGTAAGTCAGCTCGGTTTATATTTATCCAATGTTTAGCTATGTGAATGCACTTAAAGGGAAGATGGAGAGTTGTATTAAATTAGATTAAATTAGGACTGGGATTTAACAAGGAGAGTACTAGAGGCAAAGTTATTGAGGGTATTTAAAAGAGAGTAATTATAATAAAGAGCCACAGAATCTATGCTGAATAAGAAGGGATATAAAGGCAGACAGATATGATGACAGGTATTTGATAGGTCATCTACATGGATTTTGAAATTACCAAGAACAGTAAGGGTTTGGATGGAGAAGAAAACAAAGAAGACCTACTCTTTAAAGCACAAAATGACCAGGAGTTCAGTCTAGGGTAAAAAGAAATGTAGGGGAGGCATAAATATAGATTTCAAAGGAATTAGAGTTTTTGGAGGGAAAAGAGAAAGAGAAATGATTTGGAAGGAACAAGAAGACTCAATTTACCTCCTGGCCCTGGAATATATAATTCTCGGGGATGAGTGGCACATTAAAAAATATTAGAGAGACTTGTCGTTGATTATAGCAGTTTCCCATAGCATGAATAGTTTCTCCTATGCATCAGAATTACCCAGCTATCTTCTTGAAAATACAGATTCTGTGTATCAGATTTATTGAATGATAATCTCTGAAAATGAGGCCAGAATTCTACATTGCAAACAAGCATTTCAGATGATTCTTAAGTATGCTAGAGAACCAACAGAGTAGTACCTTTCGAGGAAATAATATATATAGCTTAAGATATACCATTTCCCTCCTTCTCTCCTTCCATCCTTCCTTTTTTTAAAGACATAGCATTTTCTAATACATGGAATTATATCAGGTTAAGCATGACCACCTTAAGAGAAGAAAAATCTCCTAAACAAGTGTCTTTTTAAAAAGTGTCTTATACAAACTTATTCTTTTAAATTATTTGGTGAAATACGGAAGGGCACCAATATTTAATTTCAGGGAGAACTACTTGTCCTATAGAGGCAATCTGGGGTAGTATGTGGGTATGCTAGAGAAACTTGACACCTCTGCAAAAAACAAAAACAAAAACAAAAACAAAAACAAAAAAACACCAAAACCAAAAACAAACAAACAAAAAACCCAGAACACTCTACAAATTTTTGTCTATTATATGAATGTATCTGTTGTATAGGAGAAAGCAGATTGGTAAGTGGATAACGTATCTTATTGGGCTGGATCTTTCCCAGGGCCATCAATCTTACTGGATTACTGGATTAGTTTTCTTTTTTGGCATAGATGGACAGGTAGAGAATCATTTGGTTATTAGAAAGGTGGGAAGACATCAAGGCGTCTGGAGGAATAGTTAGTGGTTGGCCCACAAACTTTTCTGATTTTGAGTAAGGCAGTATTAACATTTAGAACATCCAACTTCAAAACAAAAATAAATTCACCAAGTGTGACCCCTCAGGTACATGGATTCCATGTGCTTTTGTTCCTCAGCTGGTATGTCAATAAAGCTTATATGAAAGCACAAGGATAAATACACACATACACACACAGAGAAAGGAAAGGCTTCTGGATATATGGGGCAAACAAGGCAATTAGTGAAAAACAATTCGAAAAGAAGACCATCATCCATTTATAGGCGTACATAGAATACAGTACTTACTTTCCTCTGACATGGTAAGGTTTGAAGCAAGGCTTGAAGTTTCAGGTTTCTGATCACTGACTTCAGGGCTGCTCACTTGGCTGAGAGAACCAAAATGAATACATTAGCCCCTCATGGACTTGCTATATTGCTAAAAGTGATTAAATCAAACTCATTTCTCTTCCTAGGCTGTACACGTAAGAGGCAAAGTAAGACTTCATGGTATCATTCTTGGTTTTTAGCAGCTATCTGAAGAGGTAGGGCCAGGGCTAGTATCCTCAATATTTGACTGTTCTTTCTCATATCGCTAGATCCTTTCTGTTTTCATGTCACTCAGAACTTCCAAGTAAGTCGGGGGGATCCCTGGGTGGCTCAGCCCAGGGCATGATCCTGGAGTCCCAGGATCAAGTTCTGCATCACGCTCCCTGCGTGGAGCCTGCTTCTCTCTCTGCCTTGTGTCTCTGCCTCTCTCTCTCTCTCTCTCTCTCTCTGTGTCTCTCATGAATAAATAAATAAAATCTTAAAAAAAAAGAGAGAGAGAGAGAGAGAAGAAAAAGAAATTCCAAGTAAGTCATAGGCAAGTCAGAGTTTTCCTAAAGACCATGTAGTAAAAACAAAAAACACACACAAAAAAACCCAAACCAAACTGCGCTGTTACTTTGTTTCCATAAGTTCCACAGGAAAGCAGGGAGATGTCTGATTTCAGAGAGTGGTTTTCCTAATTACTAGAGAAATTTTTTCAAATTACACATGCTTGTTTCCAAGAAGGGAATTCTGAACCTTAAAATGGTTCATTCTACCATATTTCTCTTTTCCTCCAATTAAAAAAAAAAATTAAAATTTGTTATCATATCCCAGACTGAGCAATATCTTTATTTTTTTAAGCTATAAGGAGAATTCAGAGAAATTACAAAAGGTAAATCACAAAAATTGGGGGTACAAATCATTATGTTAGACACTTTAATGATGGTAAGATTCTCACTGAAATTCTGGAATAGAGATTTTACTAAGTTTCACCCCTCACAATGTCCTCCCTCTTCCTTCTACTTTACTTTCTACTTTCCAGTTATCTTCTCAACTACCAGGATAGCATAGTGGTTAAGGGTACACATTCCAGAGCCAAATTGCTTACAATTATATTCCACTCTGCCAAAATTCACTTAATGACTTTGGGTCAAATTTCTTTGTGCCCCAGTTTCAACGGTCAAAGAGGGACAATAACAGAGCCTAACTCATATGGCTGTTAGATTAATGAGTTAATATGTGAAAAGTACTTACAGACTAGAACAGAGTAAATACAATATAACCATAGCCATGATTATTATATTACAACTTCTCCCCAGCCCAGGCATCCTTCTCACATTAATTTTCCTTAGAAAGAAATCTGCTTTGCTAATGTATATGCTAGGGACAAGCAGACAGCACTGTCTGTACCAGAGGCTCCATATATCTCCAAAGATAATACTCACTAATAAAAGGTAAGAGTAGTTTCTACACAGCAGAATTTTTAAAAGAAGTGTTACTTATAAAAAATACACAGCTCAAAATTCTTAAAGCTCTCTTCTTTTTTCTGAATGGACCTGTAACATTCAAGTATAAAATCAAGATTTTTTTTTTTCCTGGTATATTCTCAATGTTCAAACAATTTTTCCTCAAATGTAATTAACTTTTATTTTTTTCAAGTTTATTTATTTTTTAAGTAATCTCTACACTCAGTGGGGGCTTGAACTCACAATCCTGAGATCCAGAGTCACATGCCCTTATGACCAATCCAGTCAGGCCCCTGTAATTAACATTTATTTATTTATTTTTCTTAAGTAGGCTCCATGCCCAATGTGGGGCTTGAACTCATTACCCTGAGATCAAGAGTTGCATGCTCTACCAACTGAGCTAGCCAGGCACCTCTGTAATTAACTTTTGCTTATTTATTTTTAAAAAGATTTTTTTTTTTATTTGAGAGAGAGCACAAACAGGGGGAAGGGGAGAGGGAGAAGCAGGCTTCCCACTGAGCAGGTAGCCCAACTTGGGGCTCGATGGGTCAGGACTCTGAGATCATGATCTTAGCAAAAGGCAGATACTTAACTGACTGAGCCACTCAGGTACCCCTGTAATTAACTTTTAAAGCTAAATCCCCAGATAAAGTTTATCTATTTACTCAAATGCCTGTATTTTTGGAATAGCATTTAATGTACTAACCAAGATGTGACTATGAAAATTGAAGGGTAAGGGTAAGAAATCATACTAAATAGTTACATCAATGTTTCCCAAACTGGTCTATTATTATAATTACCTGAATAATTGGTAAAAATACAGACTTTTGGGCTCCATTTCATGCCTTAGATAGGATTCCCAGCAGAAGGGTATAAAAATAGACAAGAACTTATATTCCTGACTACAATGACTGTTTTGTCTTCTATGTGTACCTGGATAAGTCTGGGGTTCACTGTTACACCCATTGCTGAAGGACTATTTCTAGACCCTATAACTGAGAAGGTGTATTTTTATAATCTAGGATATAATGGTATAAATCCTATGGTCCTGGAATATTATATTATAGCAAAATCCCCTACATAGTTCACTGAGCGTCTAGAGATTCAATAGAAACAACAGTGTCAATGGGATGCCTGGGTGGTCGGTTGAGCAACTGACTCTTGATTTTGGCTCAGGTCATGATCTTAGGGTCATGGGATTGAGCCCCATGTCAGGCTCCGCACTCAGTGGTGAGACTGCTGGAGATTCTCTCTCTTTCCTTCTCCCTCTGCCTCTCCCCTGTTCATGCTCTTTCTCTATCAAATAAATAAATCTTAAAAAAAGAAAGAAAAAGAAACAACAGTGCCAAAACAGTGAATTAAGTAGCATTTTGTTAAACATTTAAAATTATTTTATCCAGGAAAATTATGTATTGTCTCAAAATTTAATTATTTTTAATTATATAAACACAAATTTTACTTAACAGTGTGTGCATGATGGAACAACAACAAAAAAAGATGTTCCAAAATAAAATGATGGGATCCCTGGGTGGCGCAGCGGTTTGGCGCCTGCCTTTGGCCCAGGGCGCGATCCTGGAGACCCGGGATCGAATCCCACATCAGGCTCCTGGTGCATGGAGCCTGCTTTTCCCTCTGCCTGTGTCTCTGCCTCTCTTTCTCTCTCTGTGACTATCATAAATAAATAAAAATTTAAAAAATTAAAAAAAAAATTTAAAATAAAATGACTTCAAGGTGCCTGAGTGACTCAGTCATTGTTTGCCTTGGACGTGGGTCATGATCCTGGGCTAGAGCCCTACATTGGGCTCCCTGCTCAGCGGGGAGTTTGCTTTTCCCTCTGCCTAGTTTGCTTTTCCCTCTGCCTGCTGTTTCCCCTTGCTTGTACTCTCTCTCTGTCAAATAAATAAATAAAATCTTAAAAAAAATTAATAAATAAAATGACTTCTACCCCCCAAAAAGCAAGAACACTCAAACTCCAAAAAAGTGAGCATTACAAATACTTGATACTCATTCAGTAGAATTTTTGTCAATAATCAACACAATCAACCAATACACAAATAAGCAAAATTAGGTATGGACATATAATGGAATATTATTCAGCCTTAAAAAGAAAGGAAATTCTGACACCTGCTGATATTGATGAACCTGAAGACATTGCATTAAGTAGAACAGGTCAGTCACAGAAAGATAAATACTGTATGATTCCACTAATATGAAAAACTATTATTTAATGAATAGTTTGTTTGGGAATATGAAAAAAGTTCTGGAGACGGATGGTGGTGATTATTGCAGAATAGTGTCAGTGCAATATGAATGAAATGGTGAATTTATGTTTATGTATGCTTTATCATAATAAAGAAACTGAAGGAGAGAGAAGGGATAACTGCAGGAAAAGATGAAGTTGGTAGGTTCTATAATATAACTGGAAGGATTAGCCTTACATATAAGCAGGGGAATAACTTGAGAGGATAGAGTAACAGGGAATATTGTAGAGAAGCAGATAAATGGGTAGATTTGGTTATAGGTAAATGAGGTAGTTTCTATCTAATTGTTTCTAACTTTCTGAATTAGGTAGCAAGATCCCCAACTGTGTGAATAGGGACAGAGTGGAGGGGAGGTGAGATGAAAGGAAGGGGAGCAAGCAGGAGGCAGGGAGGGAGGGAATGATAAAAGGAAGGAAGGAAAGAAAGTTAACTTTAGAGACTAGGGAATAAAACGCCAGGAAGGGTGGCTGGACCACCAAGAGTGTTTAAGTGCCTGTGTAATTTTTTTTTTTTTTTTTTTTTTTTTTTTAGTGCCTGTGTAATTATAAATGAAAACAGATCAATCAGCTCAATTTTCTGTTTTTCTCTCACAAAGTTCAGGTGATTGGAAATAGCATGGAATAAATGGATAGTGGGTTTAACCAGGGCTGTGGTTTTGCTAACGCAACGTGACATAAGGGAAAAGGAGAGTTAAAAGTGTTTGTAAGGGACTGATTAAATTAATAGATGTTATAATTTAAACAGCATAAGAAAGATACTGAAGTCTTTTTTTGTGGGAAGGGTAAATGGTTAAGAGTGAAAATATGATAGCTCATTTAATGGAAAGTGAACAGGAAGATATATAGCTACTGTGGCAGTAGCATAAATGAGCAGGAACGTAAAGTGTGGTCCTAACAGTAAGATTTTGGAAATTAAGATGTCAGAGGTGATACAGTTACTGGTTCACAAACAATAGGAAGAACGAAGAAAACAGAAAACCATGGTGTTTTGGAAGCCAGAGGGTGAGGTACAGAGACTGCCCCTTGTCTAAGGGGAGTGAAGCTAATGATTAAGGCATCCCATATCCATTCGATAATTAACAGAAAATCCCTTGGATTTCCCTTATTTCTGCTTATTCTTCCCATTCTGTATACTGTACATCTGACTGAAGAACATTTAATTTATTGTCATGTCTCTTCCATGTATCACAGTAGCTGACAGATAACCTGAGCTCAGTACATATTATTGAACAAATAATGAATAAGAAAATATCAGCACATATTTGTTTCAAGGACAACCTATTAGAAGGAAATTTTCATCTTAAACCAAGTAATTTCAAAAAGAAATTTGTAAAAACTGAGATACAAAAACTCAAAAGGAGACTAGTCAACCCAAAATGCACCCATTTACTAATCAGTGTGTAAAAAAAACCTTCTATGTAGATCACTAAAAAGAAATTCAACTTTACATACCTTAAAGTTTGCTCTCCTGATTCCTGCATCTTGGCTTTTTTCACCTGCAAAAATATATACAAAGCCATCAACACAGTGATCTGCTTTTGAAATCATCTATCTATTTAAATGGCAGGCTAATATTAACTAATAAATTATACAGAGTATTGCATGTTGTTTTGCTTAGATTTATGTAATTAACTTTTGTTATATTTTAGAGATGAACTCCTTTGTATTTCACATGAGCTCTTTTCTTTTAATGAAATAAGTGTTTTCCAGATTCAAGGTAAAATGTTTACCAGGATTTCTACTCAAGATAAAATGTTTATCAGAATAAAGTATTCAAACTTGAATACAAACTACTTGGTTTTAAATTTTAACAGTCATATATTATCAAATAGTATGGCAATCTCAATATCATTTATTAATTTATTAAACAGAAATGCCTTAATATCTAAATTACTTGCATGCCAAAAATATAGATAAATTCTTATGAGGTTATGAGTAATTTTTTAAAATATTATTTATTTATTAATGAGAGAGAGAGAAGGAGGCAGAGACAGGGAGAAGCAGGCTTCCTATGAAGCTGGGAGCCTGTTGCGGGGCTCAATCCCAGGACCCCAGTATCACGACCTGAGCTGAAGGCAAACACTCAACAGACCGAGTCACCCAAGAGCCCCAGGTTATGAGTAATTTTTTTAAAAGATTTTACTTATTTAGTTTGAGAGAGAAAGCACACACGAGTAGGGGAAGTGCAGAGGGAGAGAAATTCAAGTGGATTTTACACTCAGTGTGGAATCTGATACAGGGCTCAATCCCACAACCCATGAGATCAAGACCTGAGCCAAAACCAAGAGTGGGATGCTTAACCAACTGAGCCACCCAGGAGCCCCAGGTTATGAGCAATTTAAAAAATATTCTGCATGCTGTTCTGTTTTATTCCAGATTTTCACCTTTTCTAATTCTTTCGGAGGTGAAAGCATTTCCACTGAAACAGTTTAACCCACAAACGGATGATCAACATTTAACACTACTAGTGGATTTTCCTGCTTTCATATTACAAAGAAACTGATGTTAGAATTAGAACTCTAAGATTAGAATAACTAGTCCTAGTAGAAACATGCTTAGTATGCTTAACCATACAAAATTATGGATCCTTAAAAGTAGTTCATGCTAACAAAAGGCAGAAACTCTGTTAAATAATTTTAAACAAAAATATCAAGTGGAAATATAGCTATTTAATATAATTAAATTTAGTATCTCAGACATTGTTTGCCTTGATTTGGGCAATTCTGTGCCGCTGTAATTCAGGGATAGGAAGTACGTGCTACCTTGGTACTAGAGGCAGGTAAATGAACTCAAAGGATACAGAGGGACTTCACAAGTAGGGGTTCAAACAACAGAATTCAGCAACTGACAGAATATAAAAAAGATAGCTACTCTGGAAAACAGTCTAGTAGTTCCTCAGATAAGGCAAATAATAAATATAAGATAAATACAAGGCTACAACATTTCTCATGGACATCTATTCCTCATGAGAAAACATGACAAATTCACTCTTGGTTCCTTGCTTATGGCATGCCACATATGTTATATTTAATGCTACTTTAATTTTCAGTTACCAAACAAGATAAAACAATGAAAAAGGGGGCATTAAAAACAAACCCTCTGGGGGCCTGGGTGGTGCAGTCTGTTGGGTGTCTGACTCTTGGTTTTGGCTCAGGTCAGGATCGAGCCCTGTGTCAGGCTCTGTGCTCACCTCACCTCCACTTTGTTCCTCTGGCTCATGCTCTTTCTGTCTAAAATAAATAAATCTTAAAAAAAAGAAAAAAGTCTAAGAATAATAGGCATAGCATACAGCATATAGTCAATCACATTGCAACAGCATTGTGTGGTGATAGATGGCAGCTACAACTCTGGTGAGCGGAGCACAACACAGAGCAGCTGAATCATTATGCTGTATATCTGAAACTAATGGTGTATCTACTATATTCAAAAATTTTTTAAATCCTCTAAATTTAAAAATAAAATTACAGAGGCATATGAAGAAAAACAAGAGCAAACAAAAACCAGTGAGGCAGATAAAGTCTTACTAAGCATATTAAATTCCAAAGCCATAAAATAAAAAATAGATTTGAATATACAAAAATTCAAAACTTCTATATGATAAAAGATACCAAAAACCAACCAGGATCAAGGGGTCCTAGGATGATATACGGACCTGGACAAAAACATTTAACTTATTACAACTGTATGATATAACCCCACTGAAAGGGGTGGGAGACAAATGAGGTACTTAAGAAAATAATGGATGACATTTTAACTGGAAATTGCAAAGTTAGACATAAGAAAAATTCAACTATCTGGTTTTACAAATGACAAAATATATGCCTTTGTTATAAAATGTGCTGTCCTTCCCACCTGGACAGTATTTACATTAGGTCAGATGATAATGTAATTTTCTAATAGTGGGGATGAATTTATGCTTAGCTCACCCTAAGACTCTCCTTCTCCAAACAGTCATCCATATAAAGAAAACTGGAGCACTGAGGAATCTAATTTATAATCTTAATTTTATTAAAACCACACAGTAATAAACTTAGCTCTAAAATTCCAAAAAAAAAAAAAAAAAAAAAAAGGTGGCACTGGAGCAAAAAATCTAAATATGCCACAATACCATAGGGTCTTTTTTATTTTTAATTTTTAAAGGTTTTGAGAGAGAGGGTGCACGTGCATGAGCGGCGGAGGGACAGAGGGAGAAGCAGATTCCCTGCTGAGCAGGAAGCCTGATACAGGGCTCAGGGCTCAATGCCAGGACCCTGAGATCACAATCTAAGCCACCCAGGCGCCCCTATCATAAAGCCTTTCAAATTTTATACCACTTTTTATTTATTATAGGGCCAACCCAGTACAAAGAACAAGTAATACTAGAAATGGAGAAAATGTACCCCAAATCATATCTACCAAATAAAGTTTGGAGGAAGAAAATGTGTTATCAGCTCATTTTTTACTTTCCATGGCCCACTGTTTGCCTTGACTTGAGCAATTTTGCTCTCCTATAAATCAAAGATAGGAAGCATGTGCTGCCTTGGAACTCCAGGCAGGTAAAGGAACTAAAAAAGATACAGAGATTTCACTGGATTACAGAATCACGGGTTCTAACAATACAACCCAGAAACCGAGAGAATGTAAAATAATGTAGCTACCTTGGAAAACACTTTAGCTGTTCCTCAAAAGATTACATATATAGAGCTATCATATAACCCAGCAATTTGACTCCTTATCTATATAACCAAGAGAAATGAAAACATATGTCCACGGATGTTCATAACAGCATTATTCAAAATAGTCAAAAATTGTAAACAACCTCAATGCTCACAAATAAACAGATAAATGGATACATAAAATGGTAAAATAATGATAAATTAAATAATGATGAATGCTAAATAAATTCATATAATACATTTAACAATAAAAGGGAATGAAGTACTGATACATGCTAAAACATAAATGAACCTTGAAAAGATTATGTTAAGTGGAGGAAGCCAGTCTCAAAAAAATCACAAATTGTATGATTCCATTTACATGAAATGTCTACAAATTGGTAAGGTTTTAGAAAGAAATTAGATTAGTAGTTGGCTAGGGTTGTAGGGGATGGAGCAAATGGAGTGTGACTGCTAATATGTATGGAGTTTCTTTCTGTAATGATGTAAATGTTTTAAAATTGATTTTGGTGATGGTTGAAAAACACTGTGTTTAGTATATTTACATATACTAAAAACCAGCAAATTGCACACTTTAAAATGAATATGTGAATTGTATCTCAAAGCTGTTATTTTTTTTAAATGACATATAATCTTATTTTTGACTTAAGATAACACAAAAAGAACCACTGGCAAAGTCATGAATCAGGGTTCTATTTGTGCCTCTGCTTAAAAAAAAAAAATCCTGCTTTAATTTAAATGTAACAGAGTAAGGGAATGCTAGTAACACAGAACATGAATTCAGAATATCCACATTCTGTTTCAAGTACTTCTTCACTATGTGATTTTTCAGATGATCAATGCTGGCTTTGTATTGATGTCTGAAAGTTTTAGTTTTATGAGATAAAACTGCTGTTAAGTCTGGAAGAATAGAACTCATTTGAAATAACTTAGGTACTTGCTTATACATATTAAAATAAAAAGTATTTTTAAAAATTGAGGTATGCTACTCTTTACAGCTCACCTTCTTTCATAGGGAAGATAAAGAAATCAGGGGTTCTCTCCTTACTAACTGTTCCACCTCTTTCTTCTCCTTACCCTCCAAGCCCCAAACACATTTTTTTAAAAGATTTTATTTATGAAAAAAAAAAAAAAAGATTTTATTTATGTATTCATGGAGGGGGATGGGTGGCAGAGACACAGGCAGAGGGAGAAGCAGGCTCCATGCAGGGAGCCTGACTGGAACTCAATCCCAGGACTCCAAGATCACACCCTGGGCCGAAGGCAGGCGCTAAACCGCCGAGCCACCCAGGGATCCCGCAAACACAATTTTTAAAGTCCTTTTTTTGTTCTCAAAAATGTTTCCCAAGCTTCGCTCTTTTCCATGTTTTAGCCTAGAGAGTATACTATGGCTATTGGCTATAAGCATCTGCCACCTCTGTTGTCTACAGTATGAGGAATTTCTTTTAAAAATTTAAACACAAAAGGCATACATGCTCATATTTTTAAAAATTCAAACCATTCAGATATGTATAAAAAATAGAAGATCTTTTTCTGACCCATCACCTCCATGAAATAATCAGTATTAAGTTTACTTTATATTATTCTAAAAATTTTTCCTACCCCGTGTATCCTTTCAAAATGTGAATTTGGAAAGCACCCCTGACAGCCATGAAGGAGTTTTTAAAGTGCTTCTACCTTGCCAGGGACAGTCTTGGTTTATATCTCTTATCCCCAAACCAAGTCGGGTTAGTGTCCTGTTTTACTCTTCAAGAGTATTATCCAGTTTAGAAAATAATACAACTGCTTCAGTGTATTTGAAAAAGAGGAAGGCTGGGATGGGGGGGAAGAAGGAGGAGACTGAGTAATTTCAAAGTAACTGGTGACCACAGAGTGAATCATTTCTGACTGCAGAAGACTATGGATTGACTGGCAAGAAGGGAGAGTGAAAGAGAGAACCCAATGTTAGGATTTACATTGCATTGTCAACAATGACCTGAACAAAGCTTAAGATGGAGCAAACAAGTAGTAGAGAAACAAAAAGATAATTCAGTAGGCAAGAGACAAAAAGACACAAAGAGTTATAACATAACTCCAGTTAATACTGCCCACCAACATCTCTCTATGTATACAGGTAACAGTCAGTAGGGTAAAACTCTTGGTTTTATTTATTATCATCACTTGGGATAGAATCATTCTTTCTACTCAATTTTTAGATCTCTACTACAGCCTGTGAAGACTTTTCTCCTCAAAGTACAATATTTATCCTTCCCATTCTAATTATTTTTAACAACTTATAGGCATTCATTAATCATAGGGACAAACTACAGACCAAGGCTGTGTACATCTCCCCTGTGATCCAGAGCCCATACTCTGATCCTTCTCTTTTATGCTACTTACACACCAAGTCAATATTTCCCCTGCTCCAATCACCCCAGAGCCTGACACCAGACACCTAGTGACAGCCTCAAAATCCCAAAAGCTCTTGGAATTATTCAAACAAACGAAACTTAAATTGTTTACCCTGCCTTGCCTGTGGAAACTCCAATAAAGGCCATGTCTTCTGTATTCCCCTATCTCCTTTCTGTCTCCTAACTGACGCTGGTACTTCCCCTGTGGCCTGGTGTGATGTGCATGGCCTTTCATTTCTAAGGACTGTAAGTAACATTAAACTTTTCTTTCAATGGCATTGACCTCCCCATGTTGTCACTCAATTACCTTTATAAATTAAGACTAAGGCACAAGTCAATAAAAAAAATTATGCCCTGGGTCAATCACCATTTAGAGTCAGCAGAAAATTTGCTTTTAAAATGGTTTAATCAGGGCAGCTCAGGTGGCTCAGTGGTTTAGCGCTGCCTTCAGCCCAGAGTGTGATCCTGGAGACCTGGGATCGAGTCCCATGTCGGGCTCCCTGCATGGAGCCCGCTTCTCCCTCTGCCTGTGTCTCTGCCTCTCCTCTCTCTCTCTGTATCTCTCATGAATAAATAAATAAAATCTTTTAAAAAATTTTTTTTAAAAATAAAATGGTTTAATCTGGGACACCTGGGTGGCTCAGCGGTTGAGCATCTGCCTTCAACTCAGGGCGTGATCCCAGAGGTCCCGGGATCCCGCATGGGGCTCCCTGTGGGGAGCCTGCTTCTCCCTCTGCCTATGTTTCTGCCTCTCTCTCTCTTCATCTCTCATGAATAAATAAACAACATCTTAAAAATACAATAAAATGCTTTAATTTCTCACCTTCTTAAGTAACAATCAGGGTTGCATATCATGTTATAGAAATTGAACAGAACAGAAAGGAAATGAAGCAGAACAGAAAAGATGATCACCAGCAGATCAGCCTCACAATCCTCATTACCTTCAATAAGTGAGGAGTAACTAACAACAATAACCTTATTTCAATAGTGTGTCAGCATGTAAGTCTTGAAACTAGACCTCTATCTTGACTAGATCTCTGTTTTGCTACCCTAAAAACTCAAATGACATAATTTAATTTTCTTTTTTTTTCTTCATAATTTTCTTTAGTACATTTAATGTCTCTAATCTAGCTATATTTGTTCTCACTGTACATATCCTAAGAACACTGCTGAGGATGATTTCCATAATTATCATTGCCCCATCAGGGATAGTGATGACATTTCCTGTTTCAAGGTCATTTTACCAAATGTGTATGACTTTCTAGTCTTATACTTACCTTAAGTGAGAGGGCTAAAAGAATAATGGCAAAGTAATCATTAGTATGACTTCTCAACATAAAACAAATATTAGAAATGTATTAAAGGACTTCATGCAAGCAGGTGTCCATCCTTCTGCGGTTTAAAGAATATATCTGGAACATGAAAAACATACCCTATTATCTGCTTTCAAAATTCAAATTTTTCTAAGTTGGATTTTCATAAAGGTAAACATGTATCACTTCTACATTCTCTCTTAATATGATATTCAAGAGGCTCATTCAGGATAGTAAGCTGACTCAGAATTTATCTAACTTCAGAAAAATAATCAACACAACAGGAAAAGACTCTTTATTATAAAGAGATCTTAAAAGAATGATTACTATTGTTTTCCTATTTTATTTTATTTTACTTACTTTATTTTTTAAGTAGGCACCATGCCCAACATGGGGCTTGAACTCACAACCCAGAGATCAAGAGTTGGATGTTCTACTGACTGAGCCAGCCAGGTGCCTTTGCTTTTTTTTTTTTTTTTTTTTTAATGCTAAGGGTCAAAATACAAATAGAGCAAAACAAACAAACAAAAGGCCATGGCGGCAATAAATCTGTATCACATGGAGACATTTATAATTACTTTATTTATATTAAATATTTCAAAGAAATTAAGACTCTAACCTAGACTCTAGGGTCTTACCTGTTTTTAACAATCAGCTAGTAGTCAAATTATACTTTTCTTCAACTACTGTTTTTTGAAAAATTAAGTCAATCAGAGAAATTTAGGTAAAGATAAAACTAAGTTTTCTGGCAGAAATGGTATATATTGTTTTCCTGGTAAATAGATATCTTCTTTTATTTTCTAAAAACTGTAAGAACAGCCATTGGTGTTTTTTTCTTTTTTAATGACATTTCCAAATACAATACTTGTTTTGTAATGCTGAATCTTCTAAGCAGACTCCCTAGCATTAAGCTAACAAAATGTGAATTTTAAGAATATAACATAACACTGTTTTCTTAGAAGTATTAGGAAGTCTTTTCCTTATTTTTATTCTAATTTTGAACTTGTAGCATAACAGTAATATTTAAAATCTCTTACGATTAGATTTTCTAAAAAGAATTTTAATTGAGACACTTAAAGGAGACACTTACTGGTTGTTCTGGTAAGTCTTGCTCTTCTTCCATGAGGACCAGTATTCCTTTCTATCGTTTATGTGGCTGGATTGTGTCTGTCACAGCAGTCTTCACTGTCTGTTTAAAAAAAAGGGATGGGGGATTCAAAGCTTTATGTACTCTTAAAGCATTATCATTGAGGCCATCAGAGAATAATTTTTTAAAAACTTTTTGTTACTCCAATCTTTCTACGTGAATCCCAATCTCAAAATCTCAAACCTGCACGTGGCTTTTCAAAATTGACATGCTGCACCAAGTCAAGATAGGTGTACACAATGACCTTTATACTACCTTGTAAAAGCCAACACGTGGAACTCCTTCTGCTGTACTTAAAACATGGTTACTATAGTGCCTAATGCACTAAACATTTTATAATGATAGCCACGTGCAGATAACTAAAACATGATTTTTAGGATTACTGTTACATTAAAAAATGATAAAAACTAGCGTAGCAAGTCAATAAGTTATGATAACATCTAACCTGCTTGAATGTGGAACATTTACATAACTGTTAACACAGACAGACACACTGAATCACTTTAAATAGGACAAATTGGAATAGCAATTGAATACTTTCACAACCAACTATCTGTATATATGTAATTAATTTAAAGGAAAATTCTTCTGGATTTATTTTAATAATGCAAATAAATAAGTAAAGCAAAACCTTGAATTTTAGAATTAAGGAAAAATCATGTAAAACTAAGACCCAATTTTATTCTGAAATAACAAGCTCCATTAAATATACTACCTAGTCAATTTGAGGGAGGGAGAGAGGCGAGCACGTGCATGTACACACAAGCAGGGGAGAGGAACAGAGGGAGAGGGAAAAGCAGACTCTCTGGGCTCAATCCCAGGACCCCAAGATCATGACCTGAGCCGAAGGCAGACAGTTAAACAATTGAGCCACACAGGCAGCCCGCTACCTAGTCAATTTTTAAGCAAACTCTTTACCTTCTCAGACCCTATTCTTCCTTTCCTGATTTTCAAACTAAAAAGAAAAAAAGAGGACTCAAAGCCGCACATTTACAAGTAATAACATCTTATGGTGGCCTGCTGGCAAGAAAGAGACAGGTAGAGATATTAGCAAACTAAATACATTATAAAAATAAAACTCCATTTCTATGTAACACAAATGAAACCGACACTTCTCCAAAACAGATGTGATAGCTTACGCCTTTAATGAAGGTCACACCTGTTTTCACTTCTACCAACCACTGTAATTAAACATATTAAAGCTAAGTATAGAACCTTATTGCTAAAATAATGAAAAGAGAGAAAAAACATGTAAAGGGAAATAAAAACTTCAGTTGTGCCAATATACCCCCCCTTCTACTGCTCTATATTGATGCAATACAAAACACTATTTTAGAGCCACACTCCAGAATGGGAAAAAGAGGGAACACACAAGTGATCAGATGCAAAATTGTCTAACTCCACCACAGCTTTACTCCCTTCTCTGACCTAGATGTCAAAGAAAAAGTTTAAAGGTCAGAAGCACTTGATGATCAATACTCACGTGTAGCTCATACATAGAGCCTCAAAAGCCAAGTTCTCCAACTACATGACGCAGGTAATTGGTGCTGCAGAATTACAGGGCGCAGTAACTAAAGCCCACAGGAGCTATCTTGCCTGAACTTGTTTTGCTCTCCTCCGAAGAGCATAATCAATGTGACGTGAAACGGATTCACAATTGTGAAAGATGAAACATTTTTATGTTTTACCAGCTTATATCTATTTTAGTTTTAAATTGAAATGTCTTTATGTTATGGGATTTTAATATCGTCTAAATGTACATAAGGTACACATAAAATTTCATCTGAAAAGAAGGAACAAAATAGGGCCAAATTATGAGGGAAGTGTAATGCCTTTAATACCTCATTTGTTGGATTTTTGTATGACCATTTCTTAGCTAAACAAAAAAGTGATAATATTCCATATTTTACTTAATTGAAGGACATATGTAATAACTGCAATCTGTAGATTTTCAGCACGGCAGAGGGTAGGGATATTCCTTCTTATGGGGGAAGGGTTATAAAATCTGCCTCCAGGCAAGAAGGTAAAAAAAATTGTTTTTAAAAAAGGATACTCAGTAACATGTGTTTTAAGTTTAAAACACAGGAACTAATTGATTGAAGAAATATAAACATTTAAGAAGAATTGTTTTTTTTTTGTTTTTTTTTTTAAATTTTTATTTATTTATGATGGTCACACACAGAGAGAGAGAGAGGCAGAGACACAGGCAGAGGGAGAAGCAGGCTCCATGCACCGGGAGCCCGACGTGGGATTCGATCCCGGGTCTCCAGGATCGCGCCCTGGGTCAAAGGCAGGCGCCAAACCGCTGCGCCACCCAGGGATCCCAAGAAGAATTGTTTTTTAATCGATCAAAGGGATCACAGATTTTGTAAGGTAAATACTACTCTTAATTGTGGGGAAATAAATTCTCAAGCCATATAAAACTAAATATTAAAATCTTGAATTTTGTTTTTTAGAAATATGGCAATATTATAGTGATTTTATAATGAAAATGAACAATTTCTCTATTTTTCCTAAGACAAATTCTATGGTAAGTTGAAGAAAACTTTAAGGGAAAAAATTAGAAGACATTTTTTTCTACCTCTCCTATTTCTCCTTTGAAAATAAGCACTGGTTGTTGCTTCCATCTTAAGTCACCTTATTTTCTCAGCTTTTCAATTTAGGGGAAGAAAAGGGGCACAATTTCTATGGTTAGGAAAAAACTTTAAAAATCAAGTAGCTGTGGTCCCCCACGCGGCCCCGGTGTGGTGTGGGGCGGGGAAGGTGGGAACCCCCTGGGCGCCTGTGGGGTTGTAAAAAATAAAATAAAATAAATAAATAAAATAAACAAAAATCAAGTAGCTGATCAATGATGACCAATAATTTTGATCATTTAAAACAAACAAAAGCAATCTTAAAAGGAAAGCACATAATTTATTACAGAATCTTCTGGGATTCTATTGGCAACATGTAAAATACATAAAGTTGCAAGCATACATTCTGGTACATTTGTGTATATAATATGTTAATAACTATAAATTATGTATTTCCATCACAATATTCATCTAAGTACTACTTTCTGTTAATACAGTAGTTTTCCTTCCTTCCAATAATTTATAATTTGAATAACCTGAAATATAAGGACATACTAAATACAAGAATACAAGTACTTGTCACATTCCTCGAACTTCTCAATGAGCTAAAACTTTAATATTAAGATCTGACACCATTTTCCGTAAGTGGCACATGCTTACAATCAAGTCACATTTACTAGCAACCAAATGGAAGTGCTGTATAATATAGACACAGTACTATAATAATTGATAATAAAAAAAGTACAGAATTACTATACAAATCTTAGTATTCTCATTTCCATGTTCTAGAGTTTAATCTAATTGTGGGTTTTTGTAAACCATTAATCTAACATGCATTATTCTACACTAAACGAAATTCATCTTCTAAAATATTCAAAAATACACAGACTTGACATAGAAGTAGAAAATGGATTCTTATTGGAACTTAAATGAATACAGTTACTTACAATTTAGTCAAACAGCCAGTGAAATTATGAAACAAGGTGTGAGTTAATCTTTTAAGTGCCTTTCAGCATTTGGATAGTAATGTCTTCTCACAACTTTCTAGTTTCAATTCTTATTGTTGATTTCTAAATACACCTTTTTAATCACAAGAGTTTGTCAGTATCTAAATGCCTTTATGGGCAGAAATTGGGAAAATCTACAACTGAGAACAGAAATAGTATTCTGTTCCGTATCTGCAAATAGATATGGAAATAGACTTTCCGTATCTGCAACTGCTCACAATGAAAAAATAAGGAATTTTGTTTGGATTTGAAGAGATCACATAATTTTAAATACTGTGATTTCACATATTCATAAATAAAGCAGGATACTTTTATAATATGGCAGCCATAATTTTTATTTTTAATCTTTAGAAATCAGAAGGGAAATAACTAGTAAATATTTTATTTCAATATTCTAATTAGATTTCTACCTCATAATTTCTGTTTTGTATCAAGTTGAATATACTATTCATCCTGTAATTGTAAATGGCTACATGCAAAAATCTAGGTTACTGCAATATTATTATAGCTCTTATGTATAGGAAGGGGAGAAAATATATATATTCTAAACACACGTATAAAGAACAAAGATCAAATCATAATGAAAATAAACACTACTCTTAATTATAACATCAAGAGAAGTGTCTAAATAGGGCACAACATTCTGATCCTAGAAGGGGAACTTGCATGTGGCAAAGTGTGCACAGATTAACTGAATATCTTTGATACAGTTCTAAAGAGTATCTCTAAAGAGAAAACAGGTAGCTCATAAATTTAACCACTGACCATGCCGTGTTTTAGCAGTCTACTTAATATTTCTTCCAACGCCTTATATATACATATTTTTAGAACATAACAAATAAAGGCTGTAGAAGTTTCCCTGTGGAAAATTAACAGCATCCTTCCCAAAATTAAGTATGTCACAGCAATAGTTATATACAACAGTAATCTAAAGAAGTATCCAAAAAAGTGGCATATCATCATTTAAGATTATTAACATGTGTATTACTCTAGGATTTAAAAGTACATAATCAGCAAATATCTACCATGGTATCCTCAAATATGTGTATGCCTTGAAGAATGAAAACAATAAGCAAAATACCATCTTCTAGTGGCTTTAAGATGACTGCTTCAGGTATTGTTATTTTCAACAATAACTGATCTATTTTAAAGGAGATCCATAAATGAATTCAGAAACTAGTGCTCTAATACCCAGAGTATCAAACATAAAACTTAAAGATATCTCTTAAAAACAAACTCTAATTTATAAACTAAGGGGCCTTAATAAGGCAAAATCAGAAAAAGTGTCAGGAAAAATGGTTTCAAAACGTAAAGAAACATTTCTATGATCTCTTGCAGAACACTGCTTATTTGTACTGTTAGTGGGTGTGTAGAAAACTGGGCTTCATAATCTATAGAATGTATACATTAGTTTCAAACGAGAAGTGAACAAAGGTTTATTCCATACCTACAAATGTCTTACTGAAATTAGGCAAAAATAACAATGAATATCTTGGAGGAGAGGAGAATTATTAAGAGAATTAAGGAAGATGTATGCCATACCAGCCTTTAAAATCAGTTACAGGGATCCCTGGGTGGCGCAGCGGTTTAGCGCCTGCCTTTGGCCCAGGGCGCGATCCTGGAGACCCGGGATCGAATCCCACATCAGGCTCCCGGTGCATGGAGCCTGCTTCTCCCTCTGCCTGTGTCTCTGCCTCTCTCTCTCTCTCTGTGACTATCATAAAAAAATAAAAATTAAAAAAAAAAAATCAGTTACAGCGGGAAGGATGAAACAGGAATAATTTACCAAGCATGTAAAATACACCACATATTTTTACATTTATTGTCTTACCTAGTCTTATCTCCACAACTATCCTAAGACACAGGTGTTATCCTCATACTATGGAAAGGGCAACTGGGACTCAAGAAATTGAAACAATTTGCCTGAGAATAACAGCAATAATGTCTCAGGTTAAGGTAGAAATATACCAAATAAAGAGACTAAAGAATGGTGGTGATGGCTGCACAACACTGTGAATGTACTTAATGTCACTGAATGGTATATTTAAAGTGGTTAAAATAGTTAATTCTGTTATGTATATTTACCACAATGAAAAAATACAAAAGACCTACGAAACAAGAAATACCAAATGATCAAATCCAAAAAGTGCTTATAAACTAGAACTTAAATAAAAACTTGAAACAAAACAAAAACAAAAAAAGTGCTTCTAAGTAGAGAAAATCAATACTTAAAAAGTACTGCCAGAGCATGCAACTATCAGTCTTCCATCTTCAGGTTTTGAGTTTGAGCCCCACGCTGGACATAGAGATTACTTAAAAAAAAAAAAAAAAATACTGCCAGAAAAACAATATCAATATGGAGAAAAGCATGACTAATTCTAAATAAATTAAAAACTAGGCATTCAAGAAATTTTGGAGAAAACGGATTAGCATATTTCTCTCATCTGTGGAAACGATAAAAATTGCATGCAATAGAAGAAAACATAAGCAATGAATTAATAGACCCAATTATATAAAATATACTTTCATGCAATGAGGAATAATATATCTAATACTAAAAGAGTGTAACAAATGGAAGCAAGACCTGCAATAATTATAATAAACCTTAATGTCTGCAATATAAATCCACCCAATTCTATATTACTGATCACTTATAATGTGGCAAACCGTAACTAATACTTATATCATCAAAGGATACAAACAGTTTAAGTAACCACCAAGATCAAATCAGCACTTGGGAAAAAAGATTCTCACTACTAATTGAAAAAACTTTAATAATTTCAAGAGACTACTTCATTCCTATGAAAATACCAAAAATAAAACTAAACAAAATCAAGTGTTATCTGAGCTATAAGAAGATAAGAAATGTTCAGGCACTGGGACACGTTGGGTGGCTCAGCAGTTGAGCATCTGCCTTTGGCTCAGGGTGTGATCCTGGGGTCTGGAGATCAAGTCCTGCATCGGGCTCCCTGCGAAGAGCCGGTTTCTCCCTCTGCCTATGTCTCTGCCTCTCTATGTCTCTCATGAATAAATAAATAAAATCTAAAAAAAAAAAAAAAAAAAATGAGAGAGAGACAAATGTTCAGGCACAGCTGTAAAATCATGTTATCTTCAGACTGTTTTCTGGTTAGAGTATAAAACAGGTCATAAAATTGCCCATGGCCTGATTAATTTTCTAATTTTTTCCCCCAAAATTAGATAGAAGGGTAAAAAGCTAACTCTAATTCAAGAAACAGTAAGTTTGTTCAGAGAAATTAAAAATTGGAAACAATCAGCATGTGGAGAATGGCTTACCTAGGCTGTAATTCTATAACAGTCTATATTAAAATAGAAACTGTAGGGGTGCCTGGGTGGGTTAAGGTAGAAATATACCAAATAAAGAGACTAGAGAATGGTGGTGATGGCTGCACAACACTGTGAATGTACTTAATGTCACTGAATGGTATATTTAAAGTGGTTCTAATTTTTTTCAGTTAAGCCTCTGCGCGCAGCTCAGGTCAGGTCCAACTCGGGCTCCCTGCTCAGCAAGGAGTCTGCTTCTCCCTCTCCCTCTGCCCCTCCCCACTGCTCATGTGCTCACATTCTCTCAAATAAATAAAATCTTAAAAAAGAATAAAATGGGAACTATAACCTATTTCAATAAGCTCATTTAAAAAGGTGAAAGAAAAGATTTTACATTAATTATGAAACTTAATATAATTTGTTAAGAGTCAAAAGCAGATCCAAAGGGATACAATGTTAGATGTCTCAAGGTTTGTACAGTAAAATGTTTACACACATTATTTTACAAATGCTCCTAAAAAAGTGTTCAAGACATTAAGCTAAAATTGGACATAAATTCTCCATTCTTGCCCCACCCTTTTTCCTCAGGAAAAAACTTCAACTTTGAGAGAAAAGCAACTTAAATTGTATTGATTCTCCCTTACCCCAAATCTTAAAGAAGTTCAAGACAACACTACAGGCAGAAAGACTTGTTAATTTTCTTGTTCCGTTATCTCTTTCATAAGCAAAAAGTCAAGTTAGACCCTGCACACAAACCTAGGGTTGTTTCATTTTACAGTTCTATACAAAAGCACTGAACTTCCACTAAAGAATTTGATATCAGAAGATATTTCACATTTGATTTTACCCTATTAGACAGAAATTATGAATGCAAGAAAATATATAACATAAAATGCTATATAAGGAATATAGATTTTAGGGTTGTAAACTAAAATCAAAAAGGTGAAGACACTGCCTCATGAAGCCTCTTAAGTAGCAGAACCAGTAGTAGAACCCAAGACTATAAATTCTCTCATCTGAAGCTTTTTTTCCCCTTTCAGGTAGAATTGAATATAGGATTTCCCTTTTGAAAACTACATTCCTAATTAGCATAGGCTATTTATTCCTTTTCCTATACTAAATCTCTTAACTATTCTATTACTTTGACTTCGTGGCATTATAGCATAATTTTTAAATGTTTTAAATTTATAAATTCAACACATTTTCAATATGTTAACTGGCATCTTAAGGACCGCCTCAAAATCTTAAAACCAGATTCTTTTTTATTTTTTTTAAGATTTTATTTATTCATGAGAGACACACAGAGAGAGGCAGAGACACAGGCAGAGGGAGAGGCAGGTTCCCTGTGGGGGACCCAGGTGCCCCTACCAGATTCTTTTCTAATGCTACTTTTTCTTTTTTTTTAAGATTTTATTTAGAGGATCCCTGGGTGGCTCAGCGGTTTGGCGCCTGCCTTCAGCCGGGGGCATGATCCTGAAGACCCGGGATCAAGTCTCACGTCGGGCTCCCTGCACGGAGCCTGCTTCTTCCTCTCCCTGTGTCTCTCCTCTCTCTGCCTTTCTCTGTGTGTGTGTCTCTCATGAATAAATAAATAAAATCTTAAAAAAAAAAAAAGATTTTATTTATTCATGAGAGACACAGAGGCAGAGACACAGGCAGAGGGAGAAGCAGGCTCCACGCAGGGAGTCTGACGTGGACCTCGATCCCAGGGCCACCGGGATCACGCACTGGGATGAAGGCAGGCACCAAACTGCTGAGCCACCTAGGGATCCCTCTAATGCTACTTTTTAACTTCTTGTGAAGTCTAGCAAAATAACAATTGGTCTTTACAACATGTCTTTAATTTACAATGTACAGATGGATTTACTGTTAACGAAACAGGTCGTTTTAATTACAAGGTATATGAAAATAAATTCCTTTACTATTTCTACTCAAAGATAAACATCACGATTTTAGAAAATTAAAATACCTATTAACCTACTAAAACCTCAGTGTTGTTAGTGAAAGTTCCATGTTTCACAATTAATGATTAAGAATTCTTCAAATGGAAAAAAAAATTCTTCAAATGGGACACCTGGGTGGCTTAGTGGTTGAGAATCTGTCTGCCTTCGGCTCAGGGCATGATCCTGGGGTCCTGGGATCCAATCGCACATTGGGCTTCCTGCATGCTTCTCCCTCTGCCCGTGTCTCTCATGAATAAATAAAATCTTAAAAAAAAAAAAAAAGAATTCTTCAAAACTCCTCTAAACCTCTACTATGGTCTGTAAGTCTGAGAGTTTATAATTCTGTTAATACCACTGTTGTATACTCACTTGTTACCAATTCAAATTCATGTTTTCAAAGCTTGTTTTGGACAAAGTTGTGGTATGAGCTTGTTTTGAATAGCTGGCTTTGATGGAATTGTTTTTGAAGATATTAGGATTTTCTTATCGAACTTTTTTGCACCTTGAGTGGAGAGGACCATGAAGTCCCCGATACCATGGTAAGAGCAGTGGTGTCCATCAAGTGATGAACTTAAAAGTTCAACTTTAAAAACCAAGAGGTCTGACCACCAACTCGACAGCGTTCGGTCTGGGCAAGGCTATTCTTTGCCGATCTACACAGCCCTCTGAAATCTTGAGAAACTTGCTCCTGCTATGGCCAGACTACCTGTGGTCGGCAGTGGCAATAAATCATGTAGCAGTCTCAGGAGTAGAAGGGGCATCTGTTCTGGCCTTGGTGAAGCTACTCCTCACAGGCAGTGGCTCTTGGAATAAAAAACCTGTGGAGCAGCCCACCTTGCCCGTCAACACCACTATTAATTACTGTCTGTGAGCAATGTGCCCCGGCAGCAAGGGACCTACGCCAGCAGTTGACACTCAGCTTTTAGTTGCAATGACTGACTCCACCAAGACCAGCTTGTTGAAAGGTATACCTCAACTAAATTTGGATTTTATTTCTTTCATCTCCCTTTACCTGAAACAATAGGGTAATTAATTTATCATTAGTTTGCAATATCATTGGTTTATTGGCTTATTACAAGACATTATCCTTTATGCCATTGGTTTGTAAGATATTAATATTATAAATTCTAATTCCCATAAACGTGTGTTAAATAAATTATTAGCAAAGACAATCTCTGTCTCGGAGCATAATTTGCCCCAAACAAAACAACTACTAGTTTTCCTTGGGGTTGATTCCTGTGGAATTTGATACTAAATTCCACAGTGGCAGAGACCACTTTCTTCTTTTTAGTATCTGACAGCACATTGTGGGCATTCAATAAATATTCAACCAAGTACAATTTCTAGGCTCTTGATTCCTCTAAACATTTACTTAAAAGCAGTTCACTAAGAAATTTCAATACATTTAGAGGCACAGAACATTCAAATCTTCACGTTTCCCATTTCTCACCAGGGATGTCTAAATCACAACTTTAGTTCCTTACAAAGTTTTGTTAACTGACTTCAGGAATATCACTTTGAAGTCCGTGTTAACTGAAAGGTTCCATTCAAGTAAAAGCAAGGAATGATATACTTTATATCACATCCATAACAAAGAATTTCAGCACAGGTACTACTTATATAGCAATCAGGAGCCCTCGGGTTTTTCTCCCTTAATAGACTAAAGTTAGAAAAAGAAAAATGGGGGGGGGGGGGAGCACAGAGAAAGAGGAAAAAGAATCCCCTTTCCCAAACACACATATACACATAAAATAGATTTCTGATGAATGATAGGTCCACACTTTAATCCCCAGAACCAACAAATGCCATCTTATTTGGAAAAAAGTCTTTGCAGATGTAATTAAGGATTTTTAGATGAGATTATCCTGGATTATCTGGATAGGTCAAAAATACTATCTCCAGTGTCCTTGTTAAGGGTGAAAATGAGTAAGAGAAACCTCATTTGAAATGGAGTTCAAAGGCCATGAAGGGGGTGCTCTCAAGCCCTACCAACTTGTCAACTGCAGACCCCGAAGGAAGAAACATACCTTGCGTCTTCCAACAGAAGAATCCTACTTTATTACAACAGTGGCAAAAGGTAAGATATCCTCCTAGCTAGGCAATAGCCCAGTCAATGAGAAACCATCACCACCCTGAACTCTCCTCCAATGGACTTCTGCTCAAAACAGCTCCTCCATACTTCCTCCTTTTTCCCTATAAAGGAGAGATATAACTTGCTTTGATGCACTTCACTTTATTGCACTTCCCACTCTGATTTTTGGAAATTGAAGGTTTGTGACAATCCTGTGTTGAGCAAGTCTATTGGCACTATTTTCCCAACAGAATTTGCTCACTTTGTCTATGTACCACATTTTTAAAATCTTGCAATATTTCAAGCTTTTTCAATATTATTATGTTTGTTGTAGTGATCTGCAATCAGTGACCTCTGATGTTACTACTATAATTGTTTTCAGGTGCCATGAACTGTGCCCATACAAGATCATGACCCTAATCGATAAATGTTGTGTGTTCTGACTGCTCCACTGACCAGCCATTCCCCCATCTCTCTCCCTTTCCTCAGCCTCCCTAGTCCCTGAGACACAACAATACTGAAATTAGGTCAATGACTAATCCTACAATGGTCTCTAAATGTTCAAGTGAAAGGAGGAGTCACACATCTCTCACTTAACTTTTTTTTAGCGTAACCTGTTTATTGAATTAGCTGACTCGATAGGGTGCCTTCTCATCAGGTCTCCTCTTTCTCTTGTAAAAAAAATTTTGAGGATATTTGGCAATGTTACCTTAGTTTCAGATATACAACACAGTGATTCAAGATCTCTATAAGTTACATTATGCTCACCAAGTGTAACTACCATGCGTCACTACACAAAACTATTACAGTATCATTAACTATATTTCCTATGCTGTGCCTTTTATTCCCATGACTTACTCTTTCTATAACTGAAAGCCTGTATCTTCCATTCCCCTTCACCCGTTTTATCCCTCCCTCTGGCAACCATCACTTTGTTCTCTGTATTTGTAAGTCTGATTCTGCTTCTTGTTGTTTATTTATTTGTTTTGTTTTTTAGATTCCACATATAAGTGAAACCATATGCTATTTTTCTTTCTCAGTCTGACTTATTTCACTAGCATAATACCTTCTAGGTCCACCCATGTTGTAAATGTTGTAAATGTCCTTTTTCTGCATATCTCACTTTAAATGAAAAGCTAGGGGCAGCCCCAGTGGCACAGCGGTTTAGCGCCGCCTGCAGCCCGGGGTGTGATCCTGGAGACCCGGGATCGAGTCCTGCGTCGGGCTCCCTGCATGGAGCCTGCTTCTCCCTCTGCCTGTGTCTCTGCCTCTCTCTCTGTGTGTGTCTCTATGAATAAATAAATAAAATCTTTAAAAAAAAAATAAAAATAAAAAAATAAATGAAAAGCTAGAAATGATTCAACTTAGTGAGGAAGGCATATCAAAAGCTAAGGCAGACTAAAAGCCAGGCCTCTTGTGCCAAACAGTCAAATTGTAAATGCAAAGAAAAAGTTCTTGAAGGAAATTAAAAGTTTCCTTTTAATTTTCAGAGTAAAATTTCAGGGAAATTTTACACACTTTTCAGAGTGTAGGGAATACATGAGTGGTAAGAAAGCAAAATGGTTTCATTGTTAATATGGAGAGATTTTGAATGATCTGGATAGAAGATCAAACCTGCCAAAATATTCCCTTAAGCCAAAGCCTAAGCCAGGGCAAGGCCCTAAGTCTCTTCAATTCTATGAAGGTAAGAGAGGGGAGGAAGCTGCAGAAGAAAAATCTGAAGCTAGGTGAGGTGGATTCATGAGATTTAAGGAAAGAAAGCCATCTCTACTTCATAGAAATGCATAGTGAAGCAGCAAATGCTGATGTAGAAGCTGCAGCAAGTTATCCAGAAGATCTAGCTCAGATTAATTGATGAAGATGGCTACACTAAACAACAGATTTTCTTTTTTTTTTTTTTTAAGATTTTATTTTATTTACTCATGAAAGATACAGAGCTAGCGAGAGAGAGGCCCAGGTCTCCAGGATCAGGCCCTAGGCTGTAGGCGGTGCTAAACCGCTGCGCCACCGCCACCAGGGGCTGCCCCAAACAACAGATTTTCAATGTAGATGAAATGGCATTAAATTGGAAAGAAGATGCCATCCAGGACATTCATAGCTAAAGAGAAGAAATCAACACTTGGCCTCAAAGCTTCAAAGGACAGGCTGACTCTCTTGTTAGGAGTTAATGTAGCTGGTGACTTTAAAATGAAGCCAAAGCTCATTTACCATTTCAAAGATCCTAGAGCCCTTAAGAACTATGCTAAATCTACTTGTCTGCACTCTGTAAATGTAACATCAAAGCCTAGACAACAGCACATCAGTTTACAACATGGTTTTCTGAGTACTTTTTTTTAAAAAAAGATTTTATTTATTTTAGAGACAGAGTGAACATGCCTGCATAAATGGGGGGGGGAGGGGCAGAGAGAGAGGGACAAGCCCTCTGTGTTGAGTGTGCAGCAGAGTTCAGGCTCCATCTCACGACCCGACCCTGAGAGGTCATGACCTGAACCGAAATCAACTGAGCCACCCAGGTGCCTCAGTTTTCTGAGTATTTTAAGCCTACTGCTGAGAACTACTGCACAGAAAAAAATATATTCCTTTCAAAATATTACTGCTCATTGACAATCTACCTCATCACCCAAGGGCTCTGATGCAGATATACAATGAGATTAATATTGTTTTCAAGCCTAGAATATATTATTCCAAAACTAAAATTATACCAAAATAATTACTCCAAAATAAAAAGTTTATCTTTTAAAAAGGGAGTATCATTACACACTAGCATGGCTGAAATGAACAAAGGAAAACTGACCATATCAAGTGTTCACAAGGAAGTAAAGCAACAAGAACTCTCATCCATTGTTAGTATGAATGTAAAAAGTACAATATAGCCATTGTGGAGAAGTTTGATAGTTTCTCAGAAAGCTAAACATCCACTTACCAGATGAACCAGCAATCCTATTCTGAAGTATCCACCTAAATGAAAATTTATGTTCACCTGAAAACCCGCACATGAATGCCTATAGTGGCTTTGGTCATATATACAATGAGAACTGGAAACAAATGTCTTTCAAACCAGTGAATGAATAAACTGTTGTACATTTATAGAATGGAACACTATGCAGCAATTCATGGAACTCAGATGAATTTCCAATACATTATGCCAAGTGGAAGAAGCCACACTCAAGAATCTACATATTGTATAATTCCACTCATATGACATTTTTCATGTAAGGACAGAAAAGAGATCAGTGGGTGCCAGGTGCTAGGGATGGGGAAAGGACTGGCTACACAGAGTTACAAGGGAACTTATCGGCATAATTGGAACGGTTTTCTACCTCAATTATATTGGTCGTTACATGATTATATGCATTTGTAAAACTCAAGAGAACTTAGTATGATGACTTTATTATATGTGTGAATTATACCTCAAAAATTATATAGGATCTGTTTAAATGTTTAGAAAAAATTAATTGTATATGAAGTTGAATAAAATTCTGATTGTGAGCACCTAGGATCGAGCCCCACATTGGGCTTCCTGCTCAGTAGGGAGTCTGCTTCTCCCTCTCCTCCTCCCCCCCCTGCTCATGCTCTCTTGCTTTCTATCAAATAAATAAAATCTTTTTAAAAAATCTTAAAAAATAAAATAATAAAAATCTACATCTTTTGTTTAAAAAATTCTATAGCTGTAATATATACAAATAAAATTATAAACATAGATCAATGGTTTATGAATACAGAGATTGAAATGTTGGTTAATAAAATTATAAATAGGGCAGCCCCGGTGGCGCAGCGGTTTAGCACTGCCTGCGGCCCAGGGCGTGATCCTGGGGACCCTGGATCGAGTCCCACATCAGGCTCTCTGTATGGTGCCTGCTTCTCCCTCTGCCTGTGTCTCTGCCTCTCTCTCTCTCTGACTCTATGAATAAATAAATAAAATCTTAAAAGTAAAATAAAATTATAAACGGTTGGATCAAAAATTCACAAGTACAGAGACTGAAATGGTGGTATTACTTGATATTATCTTAGAGGAGTTTTCCATCACATAGAGGACTTAAATAAGGTCAAATTGTATAAATTTTTTATGTTAAATGGAGCTACCTTCAAACAGATATCCCTACCTAAACTGGAGTGGTAGAAGAATTCTAACCCTATGCTAAGCCATTAAAGGTAGATCTATACAATACAATTAGAACCAATTACACCTAACTAGAAACAGATAAATTACACCTAAAATAGAAACCTATGTACTCAAAGACAAAAACAAAGAGTAAGGGGTACTTAAGAGACAAGCAATTGAACCAAAGATCTCTGCAAAATACATAGACATTTATCAAGCCAGAAGAATTACTCTACAGAAAATACTTCGCAAACCCAATGATATACCATGAAAACATGTATCTGGAAAAAATAAATAAATTTTAAAAACGAAAAAAAAAAGAAAAAGAAAAAGAAAATCCTTTAGTTAGAAGTCTTAAAAGAAAAAAAGTCGCATAAAATCCGTATCTTTTCATCATTTACCGGAGTGTCATTATGGATGTTAACATTGAACAGCACTGTTTTCTTTTAAAAAAGATATTTAAGGGGCTTAGAGGCATAATACCAAAAAGGTTGCAAAAAAATCATTAAGCAAGTTTGCTTTATAAGACAGATGGTTCTGGGCAGCCCCAGTGGCACAGTGGTTTAGCGCGGCCTGCAGCCCAGAGTGTGCTCCTGGAGACCTGGGATCGAGTCCCACATACGGCTTCCTGCATGGAGCCTGCTTCTCCCTCTTGCCTATGTCTCTGCCTCTCTCTCTCTCTCTCTCTCTCTGAATGAATGAATGAATAAATAAATCTTTTTTTTTTTTTTTAAGAATAGCCTTTTTTTTTTTAATTTTTATTTATTTATGATAGTCACAGAGAGAGAGAGAGAGAGGCAGAGACATAGGCAGAGGGAAAAGCAGGCTCCATGCACCGGGAGCCTGATGTGGGATTCGATCCCGGGTCTCCAGGATCGCGCCCTGGGCCAAAGGCAGGCACCAAACCGCTGCGCCACCCAGGGATCCCTGAATAAATAAATCTTAAAAAAAAAAAAAGACAGATGGTTCTTAGAAGTTTGTGATCAAGTTTTTATAAAATCAGTCATTCCAAATACACTACAGGAGCTTGCTTAATTTAACCGGCAAATTAATACAAGGGAAAGAGATGGGATTCAGAGTCAAAAAGGTTTATTTAGCTCTGTTAACTACTAGCTGTAAGACCTGGACAAGTCACTCTTATCTCTCTTGTAAATATAGATTCATTTTAAAATTCAATGAATACTTAGAAAAAGAGTCTAGTACAATCCATGTGTCTAACACAAATATAGGTACCCCCAAATTGTTAGTCCCCTTTGCATTCATAAGTGTCTTGCTATGCACTGAGAGAGGAAGACTAAATAAGGTAGGACCGTATCCACAGGTTATTTAGTCCAGTGGATTTCTTAGGTATGAAACCACTACAAACCCACAAAAGAAAAAAAAAAAAAAAAAAGAGAAATCGGACTTCACCAAAATTTAAAACTCCAATTCTTTAATTTGTATTCTGGTTTCTATACCACTATAAAATGTTTCCTATGGAAATTAAGAGTTAATTTTTTCACTAATGTTTTCTCAGTCCACATCTGTGTATGTCCTATCAGTGCTTATCGTAAATGTAGTCTCCTTAGACTTTACCAACGCCCCACCCACTCACCTCTGGCAACTACCAGTTTATTCTCTGTATTTAAGAGTGGTTTTTTTGGTCTCTTTTTCTTTGTTTTTTTTTTTTTTTTTTTTTTTTTTATTGGTGTTCAATTTACTAACATACAGAATAACACCCAGTGCCCGTCACCCATTCACTCCCACCCCCCGCCCTCCTCCCCTTCTTTTTCTTTGTTCATTTGTTTTGTGTGATACGAGTGAAATCTTATGGTATTTATCTTTCTCTGACTTACTTCACTTAGTATTATATACCCTTTAGGTCCACCCATGTTGGTGCAAATGGCAAGATCTTTTATTTTTTTTATGGCTGAATAGCAGTATTCTATGTGTGTATGTACCATATATTTATTCATCTGTGAATGGACACTTGGGTTGCTTCCATATCTTGGCTACTGTAAATAGTAATAAACATAGGGGTGCATATATCTTTTTGAATAATTAGTGTTTTCATTTTCTTTTCCCATTTTAAAATTTTATTTTGTATTTTATTTAAATTCAATTTGCCAACATACAGTCATCTCATTCTGTGCCTCCTTAATGCCCGTCATCCAGTTAACCCATCCCCCCTATTTTCATTTCTTTTGGGTAAATACTCAGTAGTGGAATTACTGAATCACATGGTAATTATATTTTTAATTTTGAGGAACTTCCATGCTGTTTTCCACAGTGGCTATACCAATTTGCATTCCCACCAACTGTACACAAGGGTTCCTTTTTCTCCACATCCTCACCAACATTTGTTATTTTGTGTGTACTTTGGAAAAATGTCTACTCTGACTTAAAAATCAGAAGACTGCTTATTTAGTGTTGAGTTATATATGTTCTCTATATATTTTGGATATTAACCTCTTATCAAATGTGTCATTTGCAAATATCTGCTCCCATTCAGTAGATTGCCTTTTTATTTTGTTGACAGTTTCCCTCTCCATGCCAAAGCCTTTGATTTGGATATACCAAGTGTACTTCTGCAGGATCTGATGATGCTGACTGGCCCCTCTGTACTAGATTTCTTTGGGGATACTTGAGAATTGCCTTCTTTACACACAAGGTTAGGTACCTTTATTTTTTTATTTGATTTTTTAAAAGATTTTATTTATTTATTCATAGAGACAGAGAGAGAGAGAGAGACAGTGGCAGAGGGAGAAGCAGGCTCCATGCAGGGAGCCCGATATAGGACTCGATCCCAGGTCTCCAGATCACGCCCGATGTGCAGGTGGAGCTAAACCGCTGCACCACTGGGGCTGCCCGGTTAGGTACCTTTAGCCCTTACAAACACACATGTATTATTTATCTGTGTATGTGTATGTGTACATATATTTCTTCTAAGTAGTTCTGCTTCTCTGATGAACCCTAACTCTGCCAATCCTGACAATTTACTAATAAGGTTGCAACCATTAATACCCACTTTGCTGTGCCTTAACCAGCACCAAGTACCATCTTTTAAATTTCTTGCCTAACTCAACAAGTAAAACATGATCTCAAATTGCAAAATAGAAAGCATGATTTTTAAGAAATAAAACTTGTCAATCTTTTTTCCCTTTGTGCTTTCTAGAATTTATGCCCTATTTAGCCTTCTCCAACTTATACATTCATACTTTTGTCTACAACTTCGATAGCTTTATTATCTACATTTACATGTATTTATCAGGAAAGGATATTAATTTGGTCAAATGCTTTTCTGGCATCCAAAATGATCATACAGTTTTTCTATCATCTATTAAAACTTGTTAATAGATGTTCTAATATTGAGCCATATATGCATTTATTTCAGAAACCAAACTCTTGGATTGTAGAATATTATTTTAATAAACTGTTAAATTGGGATCCCTGGGTGGTGCAGCGGTTTGGCGCCTGCCTTTGGCCCAGGGCGTGATCCTGGAGACCCGGGATCGAATCCCACGTCAGGCTCCCAGTGCATGGAGCCTGCTTCTCCCTCTGCCTATGTCTCTGCCTCTCTCTCTCACTGTGTGCCTATCATAAATAAATAAAATAAAATAGAAAAAAAAAACTGTTAAATTCTATTTTCTAGTACTGAATTTAAGATTCTTACATTGATACTTGTAAGACTTCTTCCACAGTTTCTTATTTTGTGGTTTTCATGAAGTTTTAGAATCAACATTTCATTGGCTTCCTTAAAAAGACCATACACTTACCTTTAAAAAACTTTTTTATTTATTCATGAGAGACACAGAGAGGCAGAGACATATGCAGAGGGAGAAGCAAGCTCCCTGTGGGGAGGAGCCTGATGTGGGTACTCATCCCAGGACCCCCAGCCTCATGCCAGAGCTAAAGGCAGACACTCAACTGCTGAGCCACCCAGGCATCCTGGGGGGCTGCTGGTTTTCAAAGTTACCATGGAATTAGAGAGAGGAGGATGGCACTTGGGCAAGTTAAACTGCTACAAAGTTTACTGTTTTTCCTGAAATGTGGCCATTTTTCTTGAATAAATACTCCCAGTTTACTGTAAGCCTATGGTTAATTTTCAGAGTTCTGAAACAGTTGATTGTGTCTGCCCAGGTTCCCATTGCTTTTATGGAAGGGAGAATTTCAGAGGTTCTCACTGTCATTACTGCTGACATCCTGCACTTTAACTGAGAAACTCCTTTAACTCAGTTTTTTTTTTTTTTTTTTTTGTTTGTTTGTTTGTTTTTGGTGGGGGGGGAAGCTAGCCCCAGTGGAGCTAGGGGTAGGGTGATGAGAGTGATGGGTGGGGGGGGGGTGAGGAGAGAATCTTTTTTTTTTTTAATTTTTTATTTATTTATGATAGTCAGAGAGAGAGAGAGAGAGAGGCAGAGACATAGGCAGAGGGAGAAGCAGGCTCCATGCACCGGGAGCCCGATGTGGGACTCGATCCCAGGTCTCAAGGATTGCGCCCTCCAGGATCGCAGGATTGCGTGGGCCAAAGGCAGGCGCTAAACCGCTGCACCACCCAGGGATCCCCGTGAGGAGAGAATCTTAAACACCCTCCACACCCAGTACAGAGCAGATGTGGAGCTGGACCTCATGACTCTGGGATCATGACCTGAGCCTAAATCAAGAGTCCGACATTTAAATAACTGAGCTACCTAGGCAACCCTTAGCTCAATCTTTATGTTTATTATTTTGCTATATTTGCTTTTGAATTTTTCTCTTCAAAATTTCAATATTTACATTTATTTCATTATTTATTTCCTCTGAAATTACTAAAAAATGCTTATCTTTAAAATCTTCAGTTCATACTATTCACTATTTCCTTTAGTGTCAGCTGCAAAAAGAATCATCTTTTTTCATAACATTACTTTTCCTCAAATGATTAAATCTAGACTATTAGAGTTCATTTTTACAGTTGGGAGTTTTACTTTTTTCCCTCAGAGTAGATGAGAATTTTTGTTCATCTGTTGTATAGGTAGGTTCTAGTTATATACATTCACTTACGGTATTATGGAAGAGGGGTGAAATATACAGTTCATCAGTGTCCGCAGGTAATCTGCTTTCCGGATATGAATCCATCTCTTCTGAACATCAAATAAATTATTAGGGATATCTCTGGCCTCTTATGCCATGACTTTCACTTTGGAATAGCTATCAAAGCTTTATCCTAGGGAGAAATACCAGACTTAGCTAGTCACTTTGCATTTCATTTCCTCTACTTTTGTTATAGCAGTCTATAGTTACTTCAGACTCCTCATTCTTCTTTTTCTAATCCCAAAATTCATTCATTCATTTATAAAATATTCATTGAATGTGTACTATGTGCCCTCCATTAGCTTAGATACTGGGAATTCAGTGATAAACACAAAATCCCCAGCCTCAAGGAACTTATATTCTAATAGGAAGATGAACAAATACATAAGGTAATATAATTTTACAAAGTAATAAGTACTATGGAAAGGAACACAAAGAGACAACAACGGACTACAGGGGAGCTATTTCAGATAGGGTAATAATTTCTCTGAGGTGGTAATATTTCAGCAGAGTTCTGAATAATGAAAAGGAGAGAGTTATAAGCAGATGCAAAGGAAGAGGTTTCAGAAGAAAACAAGAATAAAAAAAGTGAAAGGATAACATCTTGGCATGTTTGAGATATAGCAAAGAGACCAGTATTAGAAAGTGAAGGAATGGTTGGAAATGAAGACTGAGAAGCAGGCAAGAGCCACATCACATACCGCCTTGTAACACATGATATGGAATTTGGGAAGGCAATGGGTGCTTCAAGCTAGAGAATGACATAATTTGTTTAATATACACTAAACTCCAAGGGGAGAATAGACCAGAGGGAAACACATGCCCTCTCCAAGCAGACTGTACAATGTGTCTTGAAAGCATTTCTCCAGGCTTTATCCAGGAGACAAACACCAGATGCTCAAAATCAAGAGTAAGGGCCGGAAACTGATTTATGCTCCAAGCACCCTTCAATTTCTTCATAATTGTTTCTTGGAGTCTGATACATTTTTGGAACTTCTACATATACTTCCAGCTGTGATTTCTTCTCCTACTCTCTATTAAATCCCATCTCATTGTTTATCTTTCAGAAATTCACCAGTCTCATCAAATGATGGCAACCTTTCTTGATATATTACCTTTCAAAAAACATCTAACATATCTAACATATTACTCAAAGTCCTTTGTACTCGAGTCCTGCTGAAGTAGACAAAAATATCTCACAACCCTGGGATCATGACCCAAGTTGAAACCAAGAGCTAGATGCTTAACTGACTGATGACTTATGTTTATTATTTTGCAAGCTGACCCACCTTAAAGCTGACCCACCTTAAAGCTCTCTTTCAAGGGACCCTAAGAAAGCCTTTTAGCTCTCACAATTCAGGCATCAACACAAATTACATTTCTGTGGGGGAAAAAATTATAACCAACAACACCTTCCCTGCAGAACTGTCTGCAGACAGACAAAAGCCATCACCACGGTGGTGAACTCCTTCCATAAATAAACAGCCCAGCCAACTGACTGTGGTAAAGTTGGTGAATTCTTCTGGTTACTTTATTTGGGAAGTATGACTGACCGACATATCATGGTATTGTCAGCTGTACGAATATTTATAGTAACTTCACACTTAACAGAATACTATCAGAACTTACAGAGAAATAATTTTTAAAAAATACACTTAGGCTGTACCACGTTCTTTTTTTTTTTTTTTTTAAGATTTTATTTATTTATTCATGAGAGACACAGAGAGAGAGGCAGAGACACAGGCAGAGGGAGAAGCAGGCTCCATGCAGGGAGCCCGATGTGGGACTCGATCCCGGGACTCCAGGATCCCGCCCTGAGCCAAAGGCAGACACTCAACCGCTGAGCCACCCTGTACCACGTTCTTAATAAGAAAAATACTTTATCAGGAACAGATTCTCTAAGAAGAATTGTTCTTAACCTAATATTATTTCTTGGAAAATCATCCCTTCAAGCTGTCTATAAAATAACCTTTAATAAAAATTAAAAAAACTTTCCCCCCACAAGCTTCTGATAAAATAGGGGGATGTGTTCTACAAGAAAAATTCCAAAACCATAGTAAAAAGTATTGCAAAGGAATGAGTTAATCTGAATTAGATTTGTCAAAGTGAGCTTAATAATAATCTAACAGTTCTACTACAATCCTTCCAACTCTTTCTGTTTTTAGTAACTTGTCAATCACAAACCTAAGAATTTATTTAATGTGCCAGATCCAGACTCCATGGAACTCAAAGCCTCCAAAATTTTTCTTTTTTTTTTTTCTTTTTATTTTTTTTTTTAGGCAGATAAAGGTTTGTTTTATTGAATAACTGATCTGATTCATGCTGAGGCCACTATGTACAGACAAGAGAGAGGGAGTTTTATTTCTTGGTCTCTTCCTCCTTGGAGAGAGTCTTGATGATTTCCTCCTTCTTGGCCTGGAGCCGCTCTTCAAGGCGCTTGCGGGCCTCCTTTGTCTTAGATCTGCGGGCCTCAGCCTGGTCAGCCAGAAGCTTCTTGCAAGCCTTGTCTGCCTTCAGCTTGTGGAAGTGTTCCATGAGATCCGCTTGTTCTGGAACATGTTACCCTTCACTTTCAGGTAGAGGCTATGATACATGTGGTGGTCAATCTTCTTAGATTCACGGTATCTTCTGAGCAGCCTGCGTAGAATTCTCATCCTCCTCATCCACGTTACCTTCTCAGGCATTCGAGCATTGGCAGTACCTTTTCTCTTACCAATGCCCATATGCCTGCCCTTCCGTCGGGCCAGAGTGTTTTTCCGGCACCGAGCTCGGGAATGGACAGTCACAGGCTTCCGGATTATCAGCCCATCTTTGATCAGTTTTCGTATCTGATGACGGGAGTCTGCATTGGCAATTTCATTGGTCTCATTGGGGTCCAACCAGACCTTCTTTTTGCCACAGTGGAGGACACTGGAGGCAAGCCTCTTCTGAAGCATGAGCATACTAATGGCTGCGGCCAGCAGCAAAAGGAAAGAACCCAAAATTTTCTTTATCCTTCTTTGATCTGTGAGGTTAACATTTCTAAGAGAATCGCAATTTTTTTCTATAGGTGCTATGGCCTGATACATGGTTTAATTCCAGTATGAATATCCTATGTGGGACCCAGGAAATTTAACAAAAATCCCCTACCCCTGGACAAGCAGAGCAGGACTAACTCCATTTTGTGCTACACCTGCCACCTCCTGTATGACCCCCACATAACCTGCTTATTGCTTAAGGCGCTGCCCCACCCTAGCCAAACCGCTGGGCACACCCTAATCGGAAATCGTCTCATAACAATGTAACCCCGTCTTGTGCCTGCCAAAACTACACCCCCGATTCTGACCAAATAGGCCAGCTCAAATGGATACTATAGGGGGAGATGTAATTCAACTGGCCACCTGCGTGTGGACATGACTGCAACTTTCTGTATATCCCATTGGCCACTGGCCCCTATAAAGCTGCTAGGGCTCTTAGTCTCGGGGTCCAAGTCCCTGCTCCGCTGTGTCGGGTATACTTGGACCCAAGCTCGAGCTTGTAAATAAACCCTCCTGTGTTTGCATCGGTGTCGGCTCCTTGGTGGTTTCTCGGATTCGCAATCTTGGGCACGACACCTATAAATGTGTTTTCCAGTTATATAGAAAAATTTTTACCCTATTTCTTCCACCTTTGAAAAACAAAACTGTATCACTTCCTATAAATCTATCTATATATTTAATTACCAACTCTCTATTATTCAGATCAAATTTATCTTACACTATACTAACAGAACTAAGTCTTTTGAAATGTATGTCTTCAGTTGTCAAAACTATAAAATCTAGGTTCAGTTCTTCTATTAATGTTTTATTTCCCCAAACTTATTTACTCTTTTGAGAATACATCAGCCAAAAACTCAGTACTGTCATTTCAGCACAAGGTGAGGAATAGTGAATTTTTTTCTATATTTAAAAAAATTTAATTCCAATGTAGTTAATGCACAGAGTTGTATTAGTTTCACAGTAGTAGTGAAGTTTGAACACCTGTTATTTTACTCTTTTCAACATAATTCACCTCTAGAAGAAGCAGGCTGGGCAACCTTGAAGCATTAACTCTGGAGCCAGACTACTTAGGCTCAAATCCCAGCTCCACCCTGATAAAAGGTATGGGAGTTTACTTATTTATAACCTTCCTATGTCCCAGTTACTTCATCTGTAAAATGGGAATAATAAATAAATAATAAATAAATAAATAATAAATAGATAAATAAAATGGGAATAATAATAATGTGTCTTCATCATAAGATTTAAATGAGTTAATATTTGTGAAGCTCTCAGGATAGTGCCTGGCACTACAGGAAACATGATATAGCTATTTGTTAAAGAAAAATAATAAATAAGTATCTTAGGCGTAAGATAAATTCAGGAAAGAAATCTGGTCTTGAGTGAAAGTCAATTTGATAACTAGTTGCCCTTAGTTTTTCAAAGGGAAAAGTATTTAGATTATTAAGTATATGGTCCAAATAACAAGAGATTCCTATGAAAGATTAAATAAGTTGGACCTGTAGCTTTACCTTTCTTATTTGGCTTTGATTCCCAATACCCTATATAACAACTTTCCCTATGAGTCCTTTCCAAGAAACGCTGTTTTCAAGCTCCTGGACAATAAAACATTGAATGTCAATCACAGACTGTTACTTAGCAAATACACAGAACTCATCATGGTCACAAGTACTTTTAGGAGATCCAACTGTGAGTTGTGAGTTATTAATAACTAACATTTATGGAATGTTTTTTATGGGTTAGAACACCGTTCTAAGTACTTTACATGTATAACTCATTTGATCCTCTCAATAAGTCTATGATAGGTACTATTTATCATTATCACCATTTTACAGATGAGGAAACTAAAGTACGGAGAATGACTTGCCCAAGGTTATTTACCTAGGAAGACACCAACCTGAAATTCAAGCCCAGGCAGCCTCGCTTCAAAGTCTGAGGTCTCAAACCACAGCTATGTACCATTCAATATGGAACATCACAGACAGTGCTGATGACTTTAAAAGGCTGACCAAGCTAAAAATGCATGCTATGCCATGCTACACCAGTAGCCAGAATTCACAAGCCAGATAATAATAAAGAGGCAATTTTCTTCTTTATCCTCTCATTCTCATTCTCCTAGGCCTCCCAAGCGAATGAAGTGCTTTATTATTTTTTTAAGATTTATTTATTTAGAGACAGAAAGAGAGAGCGTGTTTGTGCACGCATGAGCACAAGTGGAAGGGGCAGAGGGAGAGAAAATACCCAGCAGACTCTGCACTGAGCACAGAACCCCATACAGGGCTCCATCTCATGACCCTGAGATCATGACCTGATCTGAAACCAAGAGTTGGATGCTTAACTGACTGTGCCAGCCAGGCGCCCCAAGTGAAGTGCTTTAAATAGTGCATGGAACATAGTAAGTGCTTAGTAAATGTTAGGAGGTGGTGGTGACAAAAAAAAAAAAAAACACTAACAGTAGAGTATGCTGCTGACCCTGCCTCACTTATTGGCTACGATATGCTAGGAACTGTTGATATCTCTACTCTCTTTTCCCCTTTGTGATTACAGGAAAGGAGTCAGGACAATACATACGTGCAGTCTACTCTTTAGACATGTTACTTTCACCTGACCATATACACACAAGCAAACTGCTTCACTCCTCAGGTCTCTTTTTTGGTTTACAAGGACTGGATTGGGGCCAGAAGAAAGTAGAATAAAGCAGCTTTGTAACCTTTTGATTAGCTGCCAAGGGCAGAAACAAAATTTGTGAAAAGCAACTTCATCAACTTAAACTTTGACTATTATTTGGAACCTAGCAAAGGATTCTAATGATAGAAGTTCTACATGTGAACAAGTGTTTTCAACCTCCCGATTCTTTATTATTGCAGTTTTTAAAATGATATGCCTGGACACAGTAAAGAACAGAGATGACAGTAATGGCAATTGGCAATAGAGTCTCCCTCTCTTAATTGTTCTGCATAGTTATTTAGATTAAAAGCTTAACAGATTCAAGATACATTTCAGAGAAAAAAGTAACAAACTCAAACATTTTCAATTCCAAAAAAACAATATTGGAAAAAATCTAGCAGTCATTAGAATTTTTCAAACTGCAGGTAAAATGTATTAATATCTTATTAACTTAGTGGAGATCAACAGTTTTAAATGAAATACAGTAAAACAAAATAGAGTAGAAAATATTACAATTCACATCCAGTAGTAAAAATAACACTTTCACAAAACTCCTGTTTCAATTTTAAACATTAATATGTATGTGTACAAGTATTGGATAATACACATATATATGTGAGTACTGGGTAACAATGAAAAACTGCATCTTATAGTGGGTCCTGATCAAAAAAATTTGAAAGCCACTTTATCAGAATAAAAGAAAATGCCAGACAATAGGAGAAAAATATCCACTTCAAACTACATAGGAAATAACATTCAGAATTTTGGTGGTTCTCTAAATTACAGTATTTTTAAGGCAACCCTCTGAAAAAGAAAACCATCTGCATAAGAATTAATAGTTTAACAGTTATTCCAAATAAACAATTTCACAGAATGTGAGGTACCGACATTAAATAAATACATACTAACAGGAGATACACAAAAATGAGATAAAGCAAAGATTTTCTGTTCATCTAGCTATTAAATGTCACGCCAATGTTAGAGATGGCTTATTTTCTTTGCAAAAGCTCTCAATTCTCACTCTCATGAACACTTATTCATCAATGTTATCTAATCATTGCTTCCGAATCTACAGCAAAGATGTGGTAAAAAGAAAAAGCAGATTTGAAAATTTCAGTGAATTAGTAACACTTTTTAAAAAAATAAGACCTGTAAATACTATTTTTTTATCCTAAAATGTTCTCTAAATTCTAATTTTCTAAAAACCAAGTCACGTACACATTATTTTCTATGATGCTGTCGATAAAGAGAGTGAAGCTATCATATCAATCTAGTAGGAAAAAAAATTAACATCATTGTGCTAAATTAAAATTCCCTCTTATTTTGAAAAAAGGAGGAACAACAGGTAAATCTGACCTAAATCTTTTTAACTACTATGGAAACTAAAGAATAAAGTTCAATCCCACCTAAGAGCTAATCATTCTAATTTATTCCCATAGTAACAGTGCTGATAGCAATAAACAATTTTTGTAAATTCAGTAATTACATTATTAAATTTCAGGTAAAAGTACTATTGAAATTTTAGAAGAGAAACTGATTATCAAACACACATAAAAGAGCTTCTTTTGAAACAAATATTAAATATTTAAACCAAAGTACATTCTAAACACCAATAAGTAAATTATCATAGCAAAGCCTAGACTTTTCAGCTCCATAATAGTATTTTTCCCAAAAAAAGAAAAAAAGACAAAAGCTACTATGAAAAAGGGTGTACTTATGTCTGAATTAACAAGTGGAGTTAATATGTAAAAAATAAGTAGTATCCCTAACCAAGTGTCACTTCTTACCAGAAATAACTGTAGTTTTTTTCTGTTAACCAGATCCCATGATTCTCAACTGTTTTTAAAATACTCAGAAAAATCACTTCTCCTATCTCAGTCCCAGATTCTTAAACTACCACCTCAACTGATATAAAATCATCTCCTTCCCTTGGAGACGCAACAAAAATTTTTATATTTGGGAATAACAAAAGCACAAAGAAGTATCCTAATATGATTAATGATATTCTAAATGACTATTTGCATTTTTAATTTACAAAGGAATTGGTTTGTCAAAATTCTCCTCCTCTTTTCTAAGTAAAACTAAAAACACTTAGTTTTGCACAAAGTTCCAAATTTGGAAATGAAACACAGGTAAGTCAGAAATTTTAGTTTTAGTTTCGTTTTGTATTTCTAAGTTGTTAAATTCATATTGGGAACATTAAGATTTCAGAGTTTGAGACATAAATTTGTTGAATACTTTGCAGATCAAAGAAAGAAAAAATATTAAGATCAAGAAGTAAGGGCAGCCCCGGTGGTGCAGCAGTTTAGCGCCGCCTGCAGCCCAGGTGTGATCCTGGAGACCTGGGATCGAGTCCCAGGTCAGGCTTCCTGCATGGAGCCTGCTTCTCCCTCTGCCTGTGTCTCTGCCTCTCTCTCTGTCTCTCATGAATAAATAAATAAAATCTTACAAAAAAAAAAAAAAAAGATCAAGTAAGACATGTTAGTAATATAAAATGCACTTTATTAAAAATACTGCCTTTTCTCCAAAAACTCAAAAGTAACTAACTTCCACAAGATAATTTTTTTAAGAGGCAAAGACCTGGTCCTGTTTTCCTTAAGCTATAAAGGAAGAAATCACTAAACTAGTAGAACTCTGTACAAAAAGATCATGAACTCTGAAGCCAGAAAGACTAAGTTCAAACCCAGCTGCCCAACTAACTGTGTTACTTTGGGCAAGTTTTATAACTTCTGTGCCTTGTTTCCTCATTTGTAAAATGGAGATAAGAACAGTACTTACTTCACAGGGTTGTAAAGATTAAAGAGTTAATATAATTAAAGAGTTAAACCACACGGAATAGTTATATATATATATATATATATATATATGAATATAATGAATTTATTATATATAAATGAATGAATTTATTATATATAAATATATAATATTATATATAAATATATATATTTCATTATATATATATTCATTCATTCATTTATTTTAGACATAGAGAGAGAGAGGCAGAGACACAGCAGAGGGATAAGCAGGCTCTCTGCCAGGAGCCCGACATGGGACTCAATCCCAGGTCTCTAGGACCGCGCCCTGGGCCAAAGGCAGGCACTAAACCGCTGAGCCACCCACGGATCCCCTAAAGCTGCTTTTATGTTTACTGTTTTACCATTATAGATTTTTACAGTTCATTTGTGAAGACTCCCAAATGAAATTGATTTAACTGTACCTATAAAGAACATGATTTTATATTAAACTGATGCAAATTAACACAAGAACCTCAAACTAGATTACTGATGAGAAACCAGTGTTTTGAAAACATAAAATCATAAAATCTTTAAAAAATCATATACCATTGTCACTGGTTGAAATAACATTTTCTTAGGATGAAAGTTTAATTCTAATTATGTTATCTCCTTCTGCTTTTTTTTTTTTTTTTTTTTGCTACCACCTGGTGATATAGGTTATATTACATCCTATAGTTTAATTCAAATATGTAGAAAGAAAACCAAATTCAGGATTTAAGTGTAAATGTCATTCTTACATAATGTTACCTAGTTCACATGAGCAGCCTGTACATGTATTATTGAAACCGAACATAGTAGGGACCCAAAATAAATTTGCTAAAAGAAATGTATTACAAAGATTATTGCTATTTTCTACAGCAAATAAAAGCAAGTCTACCTAGTACAAATTATTAACCAAGCTAATAAGTTAAAGTGCATCCAACACAATCTGTAGTAAGATCTTTAAGACGTTAAAGTACTAGACTGCCTTGGGAAGGATCTGTTAACTTACAGTTAAGTCAGCAGTATTTTTTTTCTTTCTTATCTTTTTAAAAAAAATTTTCCACCCAAATGTTAGAATTATTTGTTCCAGTTCTGTGAAAAATGTCACTGGAATTTTGAAAGGAATTGCACTGATTTTGTAGATTGCTTTGGGTAGTATGGACATCGTAATAATATTCTTCTGATACATGAACATGGACTATCTTTCCATTTATTTGTGTCATCTTCAATTTTTAAATCAATGTCTTATAGTTTTCTGTATACAGGTCTTTCACTTCCTTGGTTAAACTTATTCCTAGACATTTTATTCTTTTTGATGCCATTATAAATGGGATTGTTTTGTTAATTTTTCTTTCTGATAGTTCATTATTATTGTGTAGAAATGCAACAGATTTTTGCATATTGATGTTTTACCTGCAAATTTACTGAATTCATTAATTCTAACACATTTCTGGGGAGACATTAGGTTTTCTACATGTAGAATTAGGTACCTGCAAATAATAGCAGTTTAACTTATTCCTTACCAATTTGTATACATTTTCTTTTTCTTTGTGTAATTGTTGTGGCTAGGACTTCCAATACTATGCTGAATAAATACAGTGGGTAAGAGCGGAGGCATCTTTGTCTTGCTTCTGATTTTAGAGAAAAAAGCTTTCAATATTTCACTGTGGACTATGTTTGTGATGGCTTTGTCATATACAGTCTTTATTATGTTGAGGTATGTTCCCACTATTGCTATTCTAAGAGTTTTATGAGTTTTATGATTTCAATGGAGGTTGAAAGGATAGCACTATTTATAATTTCCTTTTTTGATTTAAAATACTAATACAGGGGCACCTGGCTGCTTCAGTCGGTAGAGCATGTGACTCTTGATCTCGGGGTCACGAGTTCCAGTCCCATGTTGGGCGCAGACTAGATTACTTTAAAAAAAAAAAAAGTAAAATACTACTACATATTTAAAAGGAGAAAATAGTAAAGATAAATTTTATGAAGTCCATATTTCAAATAACTGGGGTTTTTAATTATTTTATTTATTTATTCATGACAGACACACAGAGAGAAGCAGAGACATAGGCAAAGGGAGAAGCAGGCTCCCTGCAGGGGGCCTGATGCGGGACTCCATCCCAGGACCTTGGGATCACAACCTGAGCCAAAGGCAGATGCTCAACCACCTAGCAATTCCCAAATAACTGTCTTTAAATATACTATAAATAACAAAGAAAATACTCAATTATTTTTACATTTAATAATTAGATACTAGGACTTAGATTGATGGGACCAAATAAAGATATCAAGATGATGGTATGGTTTGCTATGTTCTCTGCCAATAAAACATATTCAGTTTATGCCATACATTCTATATAAGAACATGCACCTGTATTTTTAGGTTCATTAGCAAATAGAAAGTACACCTATTTTCAACTTTATTCAAAATGTAATAATCCCTTGACATAAATGAATGTATGAGAAGAAAAACTATTCCTATTTTTTTTTAAGATTTTTTTTTTTAAACATTTTAATTTTTATTTATTTATGACAGTCACACACAGAGAGAGAGAGAGAGAGGCAGAGACATAGGCAGAGGGAGAAGCAGGCTCCATGCACCGGGAGCCCGACGTGGGATTCGATCCCGGGTCTCCAGGATCGCGCCCTGGGCCAAAGGCAGGCGCCAAACCGCTGCGCCACCCAGGGATCCCTTTTTTTTAAGATTTTACTTATTCATGAGAAACAAAGAGATAGAGAGGCAGACACAGGCAGAGGGAGAAGCAGGCCCCATGCAGGGAGCCCAACATGGGACTCAATCCGGGGTCTCCAGGATTAGGCCCTGGGCTGAAGGCAGCATTAAACCGCTGAGCCACCCAGGCTGCCCTATTCCTAATCTTTTTAAATACATTTTGAACTATTTCTATGTTAAACTAGTATATGTTAACTATTTTTAACTATTCTTCCTCCATTTAAAATACACAAAAGGTAAAATATCCTGCCGTTATATGCAGAACACAAAAGTCTTTTAGACAAACAACTACCAAAATAGAAGTTTTATCAGCCTTTTATCTGAAAGCAAAACAAAAAGAATGAAGTTATGAAGTGGCTTAGGCAAATCACAGAAACCATCACACTGCAAGGTACAAAAGGTAAGGGCATGGTAGAGGTGTACTTTGCTTCTGGAATTTTTAAAGCTGCACTTTCCTTAAAACATATTCCAGGGTTCAAGAATAAAAATTAAACCATGTAAAACAAAGCACAGTAACAAGGAAAATGACAAAACAGCAAAATAATTAAACCAAATAAAAACAGAAAACCTGGGGCACACGGGTGGCTCAGTGGTTAAGCATCTGCCTTTGGCTCAGGTTGTGATCCCAGAGTCCCACCCATATGGGGCTCGCCATAGGGAGCCTGCTTCTTCTCCCTCTGCCTATGTCTCTACCTCTCTCTGTCTCTATGAATAAATAAATAAAATCCTTAAAAAGTAAAATAAGAAAAAAAAAAAAACCAGAAAACCTGACAGGCATAAAATAATATGCAGAAATTTATTTTAAATTGAGACTTCAGGGTCACAAGTTAAGACTGCCAAACTAAAGGAGAAATTTCTATAGAAAACTGACAGTGATTCCTCTCCTGAACATTACAAACATATACACTAAGTTGTCTCTAGTGATATTTTTATTTCTTTGGAAGCTGGGTAAGACAGGCAGGCTTTTTAGTAAACAGAAAATCTATTAGTTCTGGGTAAGAAGACCAGGAGCATGAGCACAATTGCTCCAGTGAGACCATGGGATGTTCATTTCATGTAAAGGCTTTTATAGAAGAAGAAAAGAGACTCGCTAAGACTAATTTCAACTTCTACACAATTTCTTTCTAGAATCCACCTTTGAAGGCAAAATGACTCCAGCCTTGCATTTAAAAATCTGTCATAAGTTTCTTATCTTAAAACTCATTCCTGTGATACAAATGTATTGAAATGAACCACTAAATACTACGTTGTACTCTCTGATCTGCAACTTTGAGGGAACTAAAACCCACTTCTGAATGCATGGACAAGACTTCTTTATTTGTAAAAACTGACCTTAGAAAAATCACCAATTCTTTGTCTTGATTTCCTTATTGTAAAATGAAGGGGTAAGTCTGAGCTCTGTGGTTCCCTCCAGCCGTAGTAGAAATTCATCTAGGTTTAGACTTACGACATACTCAAGAAAGAAAAAGTTCAGAGATGATAAAGGTTAAAAGAGGGCCTTACATCAATCCAAATGTTTCTCTATGAAATATCTGTGGCTAAAAAAAAAAAAAGTCCACAAACCAGGAGGTAAGGAAACAGAGTCAGCCCATACTCACTGGAGTTAGTTTTTAAGGATGCAAAATAATAAGATTAGGCTGAACAGAAACTAGGGTTTCCAGTGTAGGTGGTGGGGAAGATAAGAGGTATGGGTAAGGAGCTCTCAGCCGTTAGATGAGGCCTGAAAGCCACCCAGAAGGGTACTTCTCTGTAGGTTCTAGGACTAGTATGGCCAAGCTCCAAAGTCCTTTGCTAAAAATAGCTGAAGGGAGTAGCCCAATTCTGGAATGAGCCAAGGTCTATGCTATGCTTGCATATGTATATGTATCACATAATGAGAGAAACTTTTCTGTAACTCAGTAATCAGAAGTGAAACGGACACTAAAAGCTGTATTTATTCTGTTCACTTAAGTACTAAATTTCAGAGCATAATTTATATTTCAGAAGCTGCTCACACAAAAATATTTGCAATCAAATGCTACACACCACCATAAACATCAGAAAAACAAAAGTAAAAATTATCCAATCCTGTGTCTCAAAATATACCTCAGATCACAAAATTTGAGAAATAGGAACTAACCACTATTAAATCCAATCTCTTCAACTTATTTTTTTTTAAAGATTTTTTTGAAAATCTTGAGTCTGGGATCAAGTCCTGAGCTAAAGGCAGATGCTCAACCAGAGTCACCCAGGTGTCCCTGATCTCTTCATCTTAAAGGTGACTATGAGCCATCAGAGAAATTTAAGAAATTAAAAGCCTAAGTCTCAAATGAGAAAAAGACGGTTCTAAGGCTAAGGTGGAGGGGCTGCCTGAGTGGCACAGTCAGTTAAGTGTCGGACTCTTGGTTTGGGCTCAGGTCGTGAGATCCAGTGCATTATGCTCCATACTCAACATGGAGTCTGCTTGGGATTCTCTCTCTCTCTCTGCCCCTCCTGCTTCTACTCTTTCTAAAATAAATAAATAAATAAATAAATAAATAATTCTTAAAAGGTAAAAATAGTAAAGAAAAAATAACAGAATAATAGTCAATGTAATAATGTACTGTAATGTCTGGCTTATGAAGAAACAGGAAGAAAAATAGAAAACTTGTCAATAGAGTAAAAATGAAAATTTCTAAGAGGTAAGGATAAAGATACATATGCACACTGAGTTCAAATAAAGAAAACTTAGTGCGAAATTACTACAGTGCGCTCTTTAGCAGAAAATATTTCAGTGACACTAAAATTTTTGGCAATAAGCTTATTAAATCTGGGGCTAAAAAATCTCCCAAGAAACCGTCCTCTGTCATAGCAACTGTTCTGTAAGTAAAGCCTATGCAGAAACAGAGATGATCGTCCCAAGATTATCCGCATTTTTGCCTCAGCTGTGCACATCCATTCTCAAGGGATAGAGAACACAAAAATGACAGGACATCCTCAAGGCCTGTCAGTTAACCAGACCACACAAGCCCAATCTCTAGCAGTTCCGTGTGCCTGCCACCTGTTAGCCTGCTCTGGAGAGAGCACCGAAAACTGTGCTCCAGCAAAGAACTGGAACCGCCTTTGTTGTTCCCTAACAACGGAAGCTACCCGAGTTGGGTCTCACACGACGCCTCAAGGCAAAACTTCTCCCTGGCCGGATAAATCGGCCCCGATTGGGGCTTTGGCTAAGCATTCCCCTAGCTAAGAAAAGGCGGGAGAACCCCAGGCGAAGCACAAATGTCACCTACTAGTCCCAGGAAGGGACAGGGGTCGAAGGCGATGGAAGTTGGAGGACAGGACCCAGGTAGGACCCGAGAGACACAGGCTGAGTTTCGCAGTGGAGGAGGGGAAGCACAATGAGGAGGTGGGCTGTCCTGCTGCGGGAAAGCACAGCGAGATCCCAGGGAGGTGCTAACGTGAGAGCCGGGGAAAAGCGAGAGGCAGTGGTGAGAGAAGCGCCGAGGCGAAAGGCAAGAAACCGAGGCTTGTAACCGGGTAACCGGAGGCTAAGGACGAGGAAAACAGCCAGGCAAGAGGTGCGCGCGGACGGGCGAGGCTAAAGGGAGGTGAAAGAGGCGAGGCCGGCGAGGGAAAGGCTAAAGTGAGAGAACCATTGCAGGGACAAGGGACAGGCAAAGAGAACCCCCACCCACAGGGACCGGGACAGAACTTTTGACCCGTCCCTCTACAGGCTGTACTCGACCGGCCGCATTCAGACCCTGTCGCAGCGGAGACTCACCCTACGGCTGCAGAGGCCCCAAAGCAGGACATGGGTACTGGTCCAGACTCACAGGAGAACCAAGCGGATGGAGGAAACCGCGGCGTTAGCGTGACCCGGATGCGCATCCCTAGGAACCGGAAGGCAGCGGCCAGGGTCACCTCGCAATCCACACCTCGTTCCACCAGGAGCCTCTGGGCGCATGTGTCAGACTTCACGAGGCGGGGCGAGGACGGGCCTAGGCCCCGCCCACTCCGCCCTCCCGGGAGCCCCGCCCCGCCCCGCCCCTGGTGACGCCCCGCTGGGCGCCTAGGACTTGCTTAGCGCGAAGAGGCCGGGTCTTGCTGCGGGAGCCTTGGTGGTGGCGCCGGGGTACGAGCAGCCCCGGTAAGGCATATTTCAGCGTTCACGTTTTTAGACGGTCCTTTAAAATTCGCGTAATACCCGCCTCCCCAAAGCCATCGTGAGAAGACACGCCGGATGCATCTGATTTAAAAAAACTGTGGGAGGAGGAATGTGTGAGAAGTTTTGGAAACACTGGTGTAGAGGCGAGACTAAGGTGGTGTTTTTATCCTCAATATTAGTTTATTTCTAATGTTGGATTAATCTCACAGTGACTTCTATTTCGTGCACATTATTTTATGGGAAAATTTTTATCAGAAACGATATTAATGCTTCACTAACTTTAAGTTACTACCCAAATATGGGCAAGGAGTAAGGTTGAATTCAGGTGTTGTGGGGACTTGAGATTTATTCAAATTGAGGACCCTGTTTAAAAAAAAATCCATAACTACGTGGGGCGCCTGGGTGGCTCAGCGGTTGAGTGTCTGCCTTTGGCTAAGGGCGTGCTCCTGCAGTCCAGGGATCGAGTCCTGCATCGGGCTCCCCTGGGGTGCTTCTCCCTCTGTCTCTCATGAATAAATAAATAAAATCTTTTTTAAAAATCCAAAATTATAAATACAACATGAGGTATAAAAATGAATCTTTTCTTTGGAGAAAAGAAATCACAAATTATGAATTTGTAAAATTTAATGAATACCATAAAATCCAGAAAAATTACAAACTAATTTTTATTTCTTTTTTTAAGATCTTATTTATTTATTTATTCGTGAAAGACACAGGCAGAGAAAGGGAGAAGCCGACTTCATGCAGGAAGCCTAACATGGGACTTGATCCCGGGGTCTCCAGGATCATGACCTGGACTGAAGGCGGCGCTACACAGATGAGCCACCCCAGCCGCCCAAATTACACACTATTTTTAAACTGTTTTATACCCCTCAAATACATTTTTCTTCTTTTCTCTGTTTTTTTTTTTTTTTTAAAGATTTTATTTATTCATGAGAGACCTAGAGAGAGAGGCAGAGACATAGGCAGGGAGCCTGATGTAGGACTCTATCCCAGGACCCCAGAATCACACCCTGACCTGACCGGAAGGCAGACACTCAACCACTGAGCCACCCAGGTGCCCCTTTTGCTCTTTTTTTTAAGTAAGCTGCATGCCCAATGCAGAGCCCAATATGGGGCTCGAACTCTACACTGGGAGATCAAGACCTGAGCTGAAATTGAGAGTTGGATGCACAACTGCCTGAGCCACCCAGGCACCCCTAAAATACTTTTTCTCTACATTTTTGGCTATATATATATTCTTTGATCACCTCTTCCTATGACAACAATTTATTAATATCATTTACTAAGATCCTTGACTCCACCACTCACATCAGTGAATTCTCTTTTTTTTTTTTTTTTTTTTTTTTACGGTTTGGTCCTTGTGAGTCATTATTATTACAATATACTTTGACAAAAATAGAAACTCATTTCATATCAATACAACAACAAAAAAACAGTTTCCTGGACTGTTACACTGCTAACGTTTTCCAAAGGTTGCTATTTACAATTACAATAGCCAAAAGGGAAGGTGGGCTGTGGCCTGGGGGTGGTGGGACAGGAGGTAGCCTACCAAGAGGACGGCCCAGAGCAGGGAGGTGGGGTCATGGGGTCAGGAGCAGAGGAGCTAAGAGGGGCTGCCATCAAAATTTGTTCAGAATCTGACCACTTACTGCTTCTCTTGGTAAAAGCCACAATGTGTGACTGCTCTCTTATATACCCTTACTTTTCCATGATTAACATGGCAGCAAACTTCTGTTAAAAACTTTAAGCAGATCGTGGTCCTTCTCCAATGGACTCCATTTTCTTTTTTTTTTTTTTAATATTTTATTTATTTATTTATTTATTTATTTATTTATTTATTTATTTATGAGAAAGAATGAGAGAGAGAGAAAGACAGGCAGAGGGAGAAGCAGGCTCCATGCAGGGAGCCTGACATGGGACTGGATCCCTGTTCTCCAGGATCACGCCCTGGGCCGAAGGTGGCGCTAAACCACTAAGCCACGGGGGCTGCCCTGGACTCCATTTTCTTTTCTTTTGTAAGATTTTATTTATTTGAGATAGAAAGAGTGAGAGAGAGAGAGCACAAGCAGGGGACAGAGGTAGAGGGAGAAGCAATCTCCTTGGGAGCACGGAGTCTGACATCATGACCCAAGCCAAATGTAGGCACTTCACTGGCTGAGCTACCCAAGTGACCCTAGACTCCCATTTTCAAGTGAAAACAAAAAAATCCTTAAACTGGTCTACAAGACCTTCAAGATGCAACATGCCTCCTCCCCCCAATGAAGTATAACGAACCTCATCTCCTATTCTGTTATTCCCCCCACCCTACCCCACCCCACCCAAGGCACATTGGCCTCCCTGCTATTCCTCAAATCTGCACATAAACTCAGGCCCGTGGTGTTTGCTGATCTCTCTGCCTGGAATGCTCTTCCCCCAGATAAATGCATCATTCACCCTTTCACCTTCTTTATGGCTTTGCATAAATATTAACCCTCTTAATGAGAACTTCCCTGCCATTGTATTTAAAACTAAAGCACCACCACCCTCCCTGCATTTCCTAGCCCAGTTCCCACTTATTTTTTCTCAAATAACATTTATCCCATCCATTTGCTGGTGGAATTGGTTAAATGTCTTTCTCCCACGTATATTCGCCAAAATGTCAGCTCCAGGAGGGCACAGATATCTGTGCTTTGTTCGAAGGTGTATTTCAGCACCATTACAGAGCCTAGCACATTGTAGGTGCCCAATAAATGTTTGCTGACTGAAAAGATAAAATTGCTCATTTATGTTGCTTTTGCTCATCTGAAAATATGCAAGCTGAGCCACCAATTCCACCAGGGGGAGCCCATGAGTAGCCAATGTGGTATTCCCCAGAAAAGTTATCCTAAAGCACCATACACATACAGAATTTTAGAGCAGGGCCACAGAAGAGCACAAAAATTCCTCCCAAGAGCATGAGTGTTGTACCTACTAACAGTAAACAATAAAACCCCTCAAATGATCTTCACAGTCCCTTAAGAATAAAATCTTAAAAAATTTAAGCTCTATACTATGATCCGTGAGGCCCATCTTGACATGTTCTCCCTGACTCTCGTACGTCATGCCCAGCCTCCCTTCCTCTCACATACAGATCCAGTCATCCTGTCCTGCTTTCTTCCTGTATACACCAAGCTTTCTTACCTCAGAGCCTCAGCGCATAATGTTCCTGCTCTCTCATACTCTTCCCCAAACCTACTGATGACTGATTCTTTCTGCTACTCTCAGTTAAATTCACCTCTGAAGGCTTCCCATAGGCCTCCCCAGACCTCCTGTCTGCTTCTAAAGTAGCTCCTGCATCTCCTTCCCATACTTTTCCTCAGGGTCCCTATCACTATCTGAAATTACCTTGTTTGTTGTCTATCACTGGAAAGTAAGCTCCACAGGGGTCTTATATATATATATATTTTATTGGACTTTGATTTGCCAACATATAGTATAACACCCAGTGCTCATCCCGTCAAGTGCCCCCCTCAGTGCCTGTCATCCAGTCACCCCATTCCCCCGCCCACCTCCCCTTCCACTACCAGAGTTAGGAGTTCATTTCCCAGAGTTAGGAGTCTCTCATGTTTTGTCACCGTCTCTGATTTTTCCCACTCATTTTCTCTCCTTTCCCCTATAATCCCTTTCATTATTTTTTATATTTCCCATATGAGTGAAACCATATAATGATTGTCCTTCTCCAATTGACTTAACTTCACTCAGCATAATACCCTCCAGTTCCATCCACGTCGAAGCAAATGGTGGTATTCGTTGTTTCTAATGGCTGAGTTATATTCCATTGTATATATAGACCACATCTTCTTTATCCGTTCATCTTTCGATGTACACCAAGACTCCTTCCACAGTTTGGCTATTGTGGACGTTGCTGCTATAAACATTGGGGTGCAGGTGTCCCGCAGTTTCACTGCATCTGTATCTTTGGGGTAAATCCCCCAGTAATTGCTGGGTCGTAGGGTAGCTCTATTTTTAACTCTTTGAGGAACCTGCACACAGTTTTCTAGAATGGCTGTACCGGTTCACATTCCCACCAACAGTGCAAGAGGGTTCCCACAGGGGTCTTTATCTCTCTTGTTCACTGATGAATTCTCTGTACTAGAAGAGTGATTGGCATATAGTAGGTGCTCAATAAAGTAAGTACAAATATTTATTGAAGCTTTGCTCTTACTGTATATGGTAAATATATAAGTGCCCATATTTTTCATTCAGTTATCCCAACAAACTTGGGAAGTATTGCGATTGTCTCCACAGATGAGAAAACTAAGGCAAAGATAGGTTAAGGAGGGATGCCCAGGTGGCTCAGTTGGTTGGGCTTCTGCTTTGGCTTGGGTGATGGTCTCAGGATCCTGGGATAGGGCCCCTCGTTAGGCTCCCTGCTCTGCGGGGAGTCTGCTTCTCTCTCTCCCTCTGCCTCTACCCTCACTTTTGTACTCTCTCTCAAATAAATAAATAAATAAAATCTTTAGAAAAAACAGTTAAGGAACTTGCTCAAGGCCACACAACTGGCAAGAAGCAAACCTAGGACTTGAACCCAGGTCTGTGTGACTTCAGAGCCCATGATTTATCTCAAACTATAGGAAGAGCTTATGTAGCCACATATGAATTCATTTTACTTCCTCGTTTTTCAATGATTTCATGCATCTTCACTTGTTGCCACAGTCAGTAGGAGTGGAAATGTGTTTTTTTTTTTCCTGACCTATTACACTACTTTTGGTGACAGATCTAAGAATATGTGTGTGTGTGTTTTTTTTTTTTTTGAGTTGGGTTTAATTAGATATTTTTTATATTATTTTCTGTAGATTTAAAATATTTTGAATATTTCATTCAAAATTTAATACAAAACAAAGGCTATTCAAGTAGTCTAAAAATATTATAGCCAGGTCCTTTTTTTTTTTTTTTTTTTATTTATGTATGATAGTCACAGAGAGAGAGAGAGGCAGAGACACAGGCAGAGGGAGAAGCAGGCTCCATGTGCCGGGAGCCCGATGTGGGATTCGATCCCGGGTCTCCAGGATCGTGCCCTGGGCCAAAGGCAGGCGCTAAACCGCTGCGCCACCCAGGGATCCCCCCTTTTAAAAAAAAAAAAAAAAAAAAGGGATCCCTGGGTGGCGCAGCGGTTTAGCGCCTGCCTTTGGCCCAGGGCAGGATCCTGGAGTCCCGGGATCGAATCCCACGTCAGGCTCCCAGTGCATGGAGCCTGCTTCTCCCTCTGCCTGTGTCTCTGCCTCTCTCTCTCTCTCTCTCTCTCTGTGTGACTATCATAAATAAGTAAAAATTAAAAAAAAAAAATTTAAAAAAAAAAAAAAAAAAAAAAAAAAAAAGATTCCTGCATTTATTCCTGAGAGAGAGAGAAAAAGAGAGAGGCAGAAACACAGGCAGAGGGAGAAGCAGGCTCCCTGCAGGGAGCCCTATGCGAGATCTGATCCCAGATCCCGGGATCATGACCTGAGCCAAAGGCAGGTGCCCAACCGCTGAGCCACCCAGGTGTCCCACCAGGTCTTTTTTTAAAGTCTATTTATTTTTAAGTAATCTCCACACCCACTGTGGGGTTTGAACTCACAATCCAGAGATCAAGGGTTGCATGCTCTTCCAACTCAGCCAGCCAGACACCCCTGTACCCAGGCCTTTCTAAACAAATCCAAATGTAAATCAAAACACAAGCCTAATTAAACTGAAAGTATCTAAAAGTAATATCTCTAACTTATATATTTCCATTTTTAAAAGACACAATGAATGTTTGATCAGTGTTTTGTTCACAGTTATCAACTTAAACTCTCCTGATTGATGTATCTGAAGCACATGGATCTGGGTTTTTTTCTGGTAATTTCTCTATTGTATTTAGGACAATATCTTATGATACACATGACAGTTGAACCTCTAAAAGCAATATATAATGGGTGGGATAAAAATAAGATTACTGTATGATCCAGCAATCCCACTTCTGAGTATGTATCCAAGAGTCAAAGGCAGAGTCTCAAAGGGAGATCTGCATACCCATGTTCATAGCAGCATTATTCACAATAGTGAAGAAATAGAGACAACCCAAGTGTGCATCAGCAGGAGAATGGATAAACAAGATGTGGTATATACATACAACAGAATACTATGGAGACTTATAAAGGAAGGAAATCCTGTCACATGCTGAAATAAGGATGAACCTTAAGTCACATAAGTGAAATAAGCCAGTCACAAAAGGACAAATAACAGTATGATTCCACCTACACAAAGTATCTAAAGAAGTCAAATTCACAAGTACAGAAAGTAGAATAGTGGTTACCAGGGCCGAGAGGAACTGGACAGAGGAGAATTGTTCAGTATACACTAAATTATACACTTAAAAATGGTTAAGATGGTGAATTTTATAATTTTTTTGCCACAATAATTAATTTTTTAAAAAGTACTTTGATATAGGGATCCCTGGGTGGCGCAGCGGTTTGGCGCCTGCCTTTGGCCCAGGGCGCGATCCTGGAGATCCGGGATCGAATCCCACATCGGGCTCCCGGTGCATGGAGCCTGCTTCTCTCTCTGCCTCTCTCTCTCTCTCTCTCTCTCACTCTCTCTCTGTGACTATCATAAATGAATAAAAAAATTTAAAAAAAAAAGTACTTTGATATAGAACTACCCTATGATCCAGCAATCACACTACTAGGTATTTAAAAAAAGAATACAAAAATACTAATTCAAAGGGATATAGGTACCCCAATGTTTATAGCAGCAGTATCTACAATAATCAAATTATGGAAACAGCCCATGTATCCATCAATTGGTGAATGGGTAAGTAAAATGTTACACACACACATGCACCATGGAATATTACTCAGCCATAATAAAGAATGAAATTTTGCCATTTGCCATGACATGGATGGAATTAGAAAGTATTATGCTAAGGGAAATAAGTCAGTCAGAGAAAGACAAACACCATGTGATTTCACTCATATACAGAATTTAAGAAAACAAAATGGGGGAAAAAGAGAGGCAAATGAAGAAATAGACTCTCAACTATAGAGAACAAGGGGTGCCTCTGCCTCTGCCCCTGCCCTTCCCCTCTGCTCATGCTTGCTCTCTTGTGCTCTCTCTCTCTCTCCACTCAAATAAATAAAATCTTTTAAAAAAAAGCTATAGAGAACAAACTGAGGGTTACCAGAGGGGTGGGAGGTGGGGAGGGGGTGAAATAAATGATGGGATAAGGAGTACACTTGTGATGAGCATCAAGTGTTGTATGGAAGTAATGAATCACTATATTATAACCTTAAACTAATATTACACTGCGTGTTAACCAACTGGAACTTTTAAAAAAATTATTATTTTTTAAAAATTATTTATTTATTTATTTATTTATTTATTTATTTATTTATTTATTTATTTGACAGAGAGAGAGACAGAGCACAAGCAAGGGGGAGTGGCTGGCAGAAGGAGAGGGAAAAGTAGGCCCCCTTCAGAGCGGGGGCCTAACATGGGGCTTGAACTCAGGGCCCTGGGATCATGACCTGAGCCGCAGGCAGATGCTTAACCGACTGAGACACTCAGGCACTCCTTAATTGGAATTTAAGAAAAAACTTTTTTAAAAGAGCAATCAATAGCAATCTAGTTAATGCTATAAGAATGTGGGTCACTTTATGCCTATTTGGCCGTGTATAGAAATTATTAGAGTCTCTTTCACAGTTTTGCCTAAATTTCCACCAGTAAAAATACTTTGAGGTAGAATGAACTCACATTTTTTAGTGTATGTGCTGCTGAAGCGAGCACTAAACTCACATTTTAAAAAAAGATTTATTTTAGGGGTGGGTCGCTTATTTGGTTAAGTATCTGCCTTCAGCTCAGGTTGTGATCTTAGAGTCCTGGGATGGAGCCCCACATCTGGCTCTGTGCTCAGAGGGGAGTCTGCTTCTCCCTCTCCCTCTGCCCCCACCCTTGCTCATGCTCTCTCTCTCTCTCTCTCTCTCTCTTTTTTTTATGATAGTCACAGAGAGAGGCTCTCTCTCTCTTGAATAAAGATTTATTTGTTTATTTGAGAGAGAGAAAGAGAATATGAGCAAGAGGGAGGGGCAGAGGGAGAGGGAATCTCAAGCGGACTCTACTCTGAGCATGGGGCCCGATGTCAGGCTCAATCTCATGACCTTGAGGTTACAACCTGAACTGAAACCAGGAGTTGGATGATTAACCAACTGTACCACCCAGGCACCCCTAAACTCACATTTTTAAGATACGCAGTAACCATTGCTGTCTTCAGAGCAAAGCATTTCCAGTCCCCTGAATATATTATCTTCACTTTACCCACAGGCATCTTTTCCTCATGGGTACTATTGTTGTGTGTATTTACCCCTAACAAATTATTATGATTTGGCACCATCCAAGATCTCTTGCTGTATAGCCAATGATTCTGGTATAAAACTCAGGTGTTTTAGGAACACCTCACAGCAATGCATATAGGATTAAAATTATAGCCCTGGAAATCTACATGAAATAGAAATGGAACACTTTCTGCATCCCTATCACGGTCAGCTTTGTATCACAAAGTGTGTTCTGGTTATCTATTGATATGTAACAAACTATCCCCAAACTCAGCAGTCTTAAACAATCGCTGTATTATATCTCACAGGTTTGGAGTCAGGAGTTTGGGCAGAGCTGATTTTTCTCTTCTGCATGGCATCAATCAGAGTCAGTTGGTAGTATTCTAGCTAGCAGATAGGCAGTGAGGCTAGTGTGGCAGGTCCAACACAGCCTTTCTCATGTGCCTTGTACTTGATGGGATTGGCTGAAAGACTGGGTTCAGCTAGCCCCCTGATCACATAGTCTCAGAACCTCTCTACATGGTCTCTCCATGAGGGTAGTTGAACTTTTTAAGTGGCAACTCAGGCCTCTATAGAGATGGGTCTTGGAAGTTGCCATTCTTTTAAGGCCAGCCTGGAAACTGACACTACAACACATCCATCCCATTGGTCAAAGTGGCCATAGAGGTCATCCAGATAGACCTGGCCATTGTCAGAGTAACTTAGACCTATTGCTACTACTGTAGTTGGCCTGATGTTCACCAAAAGAGCTCCTGGGAAAACATTCATATTGTTGTGTATCTACTACTTTGTAATATGCTAGACTCTGAGGACACAGCAGAAAACAAATTAGACCAAACTTCTTCCCTCATGGAGCTCATATTCCAATCAATCTGTGGTCAAAAATACGTGTTGTATATGTTTGGCTGGGCTCAATATCCATTCCCACTTCTTTCTGCAGAAGTGGGAAGGTTAAAGATGGCACTTCCCAGGCTCCTCTATTGCTAGGGTTCTAGATGAAAACTAGGTATTGCCAATTAGAGGGACTGGGTCAGATTTACAAGAGAAATGAGTAAGAGGCAATTTTCCTGCACATTGGCTCTTTCTGGTGGTCAATAGGATCATCACTGGAGATGTGGGGCTTTTCTGTGTCAGTCTTTCAGTTTCTATTTCCAGCTTCATGAGTTAGATAGTTATAGCAACAGCAACCAGGAAGACAGTTCCCCAGTCCTAGCTTTCTGATTTCTGAACCTTATTTATAGAAGTATGTTCTTTTTTTTAAACATTTCTTTTTTTTTAATTTTTAAAATTTATTTATGATAGTCACACAGAGAGAGAGGCAGAGACACAGGCAGAGGGAAAAGCAGGCTCCATGCACCGGAAGCCCGACGTGGGATTCGATCCCGGGTCTCCAGGATCACGCCCTGGGCCAAAGGCAGGTGCTAAACCGCTGCGCCACCCAGGGATCCCCTAGAAGTATGTTCTTAAGATCAGTAATCCCCCAGCTGGCCTCCTGATGCGTACTCTCTCCTTCAGATTTTCCCACAGTTTTCTAAACATCTAGTTTCCTAATATAATTGCTTTCTGCCTTAAGCACCTAGAATGATTTCTTTCCTGTGTGGAAACCTGAGAAGGTATAACATTAAAATTGAAAATACTTGGTTCCCACTACGTCTCCCTTCTAGGTGGCTACCTACATGGCTACATTAGATGGCTACATTAGAGTCACTCCCTGGATATCTGAGCATCTGATGCCCTTGCCTTTAATGCCTCCCAGACAGTATGGAGTCCCAGACAGTTCTACAGCTTTAGGGTCTGGGTGAACAGGACCTGTCCCAGGAATCATTGGAAGCTTAGAAAGTCCAATTGCGGGATCCCTGGGTGGCTCAGCGGTTTGGCGCCTGCCTTTGGCCCAGGCCTGATCCTGGAGACCCCGGATCAAGTCCCACATTGGGCTCCCTGCATGGAGCCTGCTTCTCCCTCTGCCTGTGTCTCTGCCTCTCTCTCTCTCTGTTTTTCATGAATAAATAAAAAAAGAAAGAAAGAAAGAAAGAAAGAAAGAAAGAAAGAAAGAAAGAAAGAAAGAAAGTGCAGTTGCTGCAGTGGGGGATCCAGGGACACCATCTCAGCAGGAACCCTAAAGAGGCAGGGTTCTTCCTCTGCTGGTCCCTTCACTGCTCCCACGGCAGTGTGCTTCCCAGCTATAAAATGGGAATAAGAATACTTTTCCTAATTCAAGGAGCTTTGTAAACTATACTACCACATAAAAATAAGATGCTACATATTATCTGAACCAGTGGTTCTTCAAGTATGGAAGTCTCCAACACACTATCAGGGAGTGAAGTGAAATAAAAAAATTACTTAAGATAATACCAACTTGGGGTACCTGGGTGGCTTAGTTGGTTAAGCATCTGCCTTCTGCCCAAGTCATGATCCTGGAGTCCTGGGATGGAGCCCCATGTCGAGCTCCCTGCTCAGCTGGGAGTCTGCTTCTCCCTCTCCCTCTGCCACTCCCCCTGCTTGTGCTCACCTGCTGTCTCTCTTTGTCAAATAAATACATAAAATCTTTTTAAAAATTATAATACTCAGTATTTTACTTTTTCACTCTTATTCTCCCAAGAGTATGGTAGAGGTTTCCAGAGGCTATGTGATGATGTTATTCCTCTGATAGCTAAGGAATATGTATTCAAAGATGTACTTTACTTTTAAGATTTATGTTTTAATTGGGAAAGGAGCAAATATTCATAGCTATAACCCATTTAAACAAAAGCTCTTTGGGGTTCAAAATCATTTTTAGGAGTATTAAGGGATCCAAGATCAAGACATTTGAAGGACGCCTGGGTGGCTCAGCGGTTGAGCGTCTGCCTTTGGCTCAGGGCATGATCCCGGAGTCCCAGGATCAAGTCCCATATCAGGCTTTCTGCATGGAGCCTGCTTCTCCCTCTGCCTGTGTCTCTGCCTCTCTTTCTCTGTATCTCTCATGAATAAATAAACAAAATCTTGAAAAAAAAAAGACATTTGAGAGCTGCTGACTTAGACCATTGTAAATTCCCATTTTTGTACTCTCTACATGGCCCCCACTTTAACATCTTCTGGATGCCTGCTTCCCACTCATGGTCATATCCCTGCCATGTCCAAAAATCTTCTACCAGGATGCCTTTCTATTTTGATTAACACACTTAAGATAGTATCTTCTTGCACAGATGTCCAATAGCAGCTGTCTTGGCACAGCCTTGAATCTCCACATAACTGAGTGGGGAACAAGAGACCCACAAACCAGCTCCTTCCCTTACTGGTACTGGGTCATCCTGGCCAGTTGCCGTGACCAAGCTGAGTCATCCCCACCCCTTATCTCTGTCCAATTCCAGCCTCCCCCATCCCTTATTGCAGTTTAGAGGTAGGTCAGGCTGAAGCCTCCTGGAAGCTTCCTGCCAACCAGATAATAGATTAATATTTGCTTTTAATTATGGCTATATCCTCCCCAAGAATGCTGTTATCTATGTATTTATACTCTGTTAGATTTAAAATTAAGACATAAACAGTTAGCAATGGATAATTCTTGTGACCAAGGATGAAGGAGAGTATTCACTTCTATGTTATACATAACAGGCAAGTTTGCTGGGGTTTTTTTGTTTTTGTTTCTTTTTTTCCTATCATGAGAATGTGTAGAGATTAAGGACACAATGTCTTTGGGGACATTGTGTCTGTTCTCCCAGAGTTTGCTGGCTCTCCCACTAATAATTGTGTGACACTACACAGGTCAAATAACCTCTTAGTACCTCATATTTATCATCTGTAAAATGGAGATTTTAAAAAGCACTTATTGGAGAAGTAGGAAGAGGAAGGAAAAAGTCTTTATCTCATAGAGTTGTATGAGAATTAAAAATATGTAAAATGTGAGATGCCTGAATGGCTCAGTGGTTGAGTATCTGCCTGTGGCTCAGGGTGTGATCCTGGGGTCCTGAGATGGAGTCCTGCATCGGGTTCCCTGAGGGAGCCTACTTCTCCCTCTGTGTTTCTCATGAATAAATAAATAAGATCTTTTTAAAAATATGTAAAATGCTTGGAATTATACAGATACATACCTATATAAATGATTAAAAATCGAGAAGAATGGAGATGTAGAATCTATGCTGTGAAGCTTTCATGAATTTAGAAATATAGAAAAAGATTATAACGGGTCCTAAAGTCTTGATCTTTTTTCCCCAAGATTTTATTTATTTAATTGACAGAGAGCACGTGCACAAGCAGGGAGAGTGGCAGGCAGAGGGGCAAGCAGGCTCCTCACTGAGCAGGGAAGCAGGCTCCTCACTGAGCAGGGAGCAGGACTCAATCCCAGGACCCTGGAATCATGACCCTAGCCGAAGGCAGATGCTTAACTGACTGAATCATCCAGATGCCCCAAGTTCTGATCTTTATAAGGAAACTTGAGAAGGTGACAAGCCATTAACCCAAGTGCTTTGGAGAATGTCAAGCACTGGATGGTCCATTCTCCTTTGTTTAGAAGATGAGAAGAAGGGTGCCTGGGTAGCACAGTTGGTTAAGCATCCGACTCTTCGTTTTGGCTCAGATCAATCTCAGGGTCATGGGATTGAGCCTACTGTGGGCTCCATGCTGAGCATGGAGATTGTTTGGGATTTTATGTCTCCCTCACCCCTTGCTCATGCTCTCTCTCTCTCTCTCTCTCTCTCTCCACTAAGAAAAGAATAAAGAAAACAGTGGTTATTCACTTAAAGCTGTAACTATGTTTGTTATAAAAGGTTAATTTTTCTCCAGTTTAGTGATAAATTTTTTAAAATTCTTTTAATCAATTTATTTATTTATTTATTTGAGAGAGAGGGAGAGAGTGCGCACAGGGAGGAGCAAAGGAGGAGGGAGAGAATCTCAAGCAGACTCCATGGTGAGCAGGGAGCTCGATCCCACAACCCTAAGATATTATCTGAGCGGAAACCAAGAGTCAGATGCTCAAAAGACTGAGCCACCCAGGCTCTCCCTAGTTTACTGATAAATTAAGCCACTGATTATGTCTTTGCTGACCAGTATAAGAAGTCTAATTAACTTGACCAGTATAAAAGTCTGGGCAGGGGCATCTGGGTGGTTCAGTCAGTTAACCATCCAACTCTTGGTTTCCACTTAGGTCATGATTTCACATTCAAGAAGTTGAGCTCCTTGCTCAGCAAAGAGTCTGCTTAAGATTCTCTCTCCCTCTCCTACCCTTTCCCCCGCCCGCCACCCCCTGCCATGCATGCACACTCTCTCTGTTTCTAAAATAAATAAATAAAATCTTAAAAAAATTTCTGGACAGATTCTTTAAAATTTAGTAATACATCAAAATATATTCCTTCATGTGAAAAGAGTTATAAAAAATAAATATAAGACTCTAGTAGATTAACTTTTGTATATATGCTGTCAAGGAAACACACTGGCAGATTAATTTTAAAAAGCAATTCAGAGGGGCATCTGAGTGGCTCAGTCAGTTAAGCATCCAGCTCTTGGTTTCGGCTCAGGTCATGATCTCAGGGTCATGAGATTGAACTCTGCCTCAGGCTCCTCACTCAGTGCATAGTCAGCTGGAGGGTCTCTCTCCCTCTTCTTCCTCTGTCCCACCCCACACACTTTTCCGTGCTCTCTGTCTCTCTAAAAAAGAAGTGAAAAATAAAAAGCAACATAGAGAATACAATTCTGATACATGCCACAACATGGATGAACCTCGAAATATCATACTAGGTGAAATAAGCCAAACACAGAAGGACAAATATTATCTAATTCCACTTGATGAGTTACCTAGAACAGGCAAATTCATAGAGACCAGAAGTAAAATAGAGGTTACTAGAAGTTGGAGGAAGAGGAAATAGGGTATAACTGTTTATTAGTACAGAGTTTCAGTTTGGGATGATGAAAAACTTCTGAAAATAGTAGTGATGGTTGTAAAGCACTGCCAGTGTACTTAATGCCAGTGACTTGTACACTTACAAATGGCTAAAACAGGGTGGCCTGGGTGGCTCAACTGGCTAAGCAGCTGACTCTTAATCTAGCCTAGGTCTTGATCTCAGGGCTGTGAGTTCAAGCCCTGCATACCAAGTATGGAGCCTACCTTAAAAAAATTAATAAATAAAGTTAAAAAAGAAAAAAAGGCTAAAGTGGCGAATTTTATGTTACATATATTTTACTACACACAAAAAAATACATGCCAAAAAAAAAAAAAAGCCATGCAAAGGAAACAATGTGAAATTTTTTTGCAGGACAACTAGTCTGGATTCTTCAAATCATCGATGTCATGAAAAATCCAGAAATGGAGTGGAATTGCTCCAGATTAAAAGAAAATAAAGAGAGTGCCTACGTGGCTCAGTAGGTTAAGCTTACTCTTGGTTTCAGCTCATGTCATGACCTCAGTGTCTCTCTCTCTCTCTCTCTCTCTCTCTCAAATAAGTAAATAAATCTTTTTAAGAAAAAGAATAAAGAGACTCAACAACCAAGTGCAATGAGTGAACTTTGATCTTTGATTTGAAAAAAAAATTTTTTTTAAACAAGTCTTTTTTTTTTATTTATGATAGTCACACAGAGAGAGAGAGAGAGAGTCAGAAACATAGGCAGAGGGAGAAGCAGGCTTTATGCACTGGGAGCCCGACGTGGGATTCGATCCCGGGTCTCCAGGATCGCGCCCTGGGCCAAAGGCAGGCGTCAAACCGCTGCGCCACCCAGGGATCCCCTGAAAAAAAAATTAAATACATTCTTGGGAGGTGGGCGGGGGGATGGGGTGACTGGGTGACAGGCACTGAGGGGGGCACTGGACAGGATGAGCATTGGGTGTTAATGCTATATGTTGGCAAATCGAACCCCAATAAAAATATACAAAAAAATAAAATACATTCTTATATCAATTGAGGAAATCTGAACATGAACTTTCTGTAAGATATTATAGAATATTTATTATCTTTTTAGGTATGGTTAATGGTATTGCATTTATGTAGGAGAGTGGAGTTATCCTCAGGAAATATATGAAGTATTTAAAGGGTAATGTCTGCAGCTGTCAAAGAGTTCACCAAATTTAAAAATACAAGGGCGCCTGGGTGGCTCAGTCTGTTAAGCATCTGCCTTTGGCTCAGGTCATGATCAAGAAGTCCTGAGATGGAGCCCTGCATCAGGCTCCCTGCTCAACAGACAGGCTGCTTCTCCCTCTCCCTCTGGCGCTCCCCCTGCTTGTGCTCTCTCTCTCTCTCTCTCTTTTTCTTTCTCTCTCTCTGTCGAATAAATAAATCTTTTTAAAAAATTTTAATGCAGAACAAAATTAAAGCAAATGTAGCAAGATGTTAGCATTGTGGAATTTAGATGGACATATAAGTGTTTCTTGTTTTATTCTTTCAGCAATTCTGCATATTTGAAAACACTTGAAAAATTCTGAATCTTGATATTTAAAGACAGAGAGAACAGTATTTGTAGAGGACACCTCCTATTTGTGTTCATCCAGTGTACACACCCCTCTTCTGGTAACAGAACTTCCACTTACCTTCTGAGCATTCTCTCTCCCATTGTATGCTCACTTATTATGAATCTCAATCAAGGTGCCCTCTCCTTCCCTGAGAAAGGGGATAGGGTATGCAACACAACTCAGGTCAGTCAAACAGTCTCTTGGGAGAATTTAATCTTGGGTAGATCAGCACAAGGCACACCCGATAGTTCCTGGAGAAACTGCCCATCATTTCCACTACCTAGATCCCTAGAGCTACCCTGTATGCTTTTGCTGAGGCTTGACTGATAGCCTTTTCTTCAGTGTATTCTATATTTTCCCAATAACATATTTTGTTGTTGTTGTTGTTGTTATTAAGACCAGAATTAGTCACTGATGTCTTTAACCAATGAACCATAGCTGATCCAGTGTTTGGTCTGTAAGAGGCATATGGGGTGCCTGGTTCATTCAGTTGGTAAAGTAGGCGACTCTTGATCTCCAGGTTGTGAGTTCGAGCCTCACGTTGGGTGGAGAAACTACTTAAAAATTTAAAAAAAAAAAAAATTTTTTTTAAAGAAGAGTGGCACAGGGATAATTTCTAGCATGAAAAATCTCTTGCTTTTATATAACAGTTAAAATCTTAGAGGCAGGCAGCCTGGGTGGCTCAGTGGTTTAGCGCCACCTTCAGCCCAGGGCATGATCTTGGAGACCCAGGATGGAGTCCCATGTCGGGCTCCCTGCGGGGAGCCTGCTTCTTCTCCCTCTGCCTGTGTCTCTGCCTCTCTCTGTCTCCCTCATGAATAAATAAATAAAATCTTTTTTAAAAAAAATCTTACAGGCAAGAGATAAATCACAATTGTGAAATGAGCTGTGAACCCTAAAACCGATAAAAAGCTTTCAGAGTGTAAACAAAGGAAAAAAAGAAAAACGCATTAAATTTATTCCTTCATTGAACTGCAGTCTCATCTATCAAAGTAGGCAATGAGAGTGGAAGTAAATGGAACATAGAGAAAGGGGGCAGCCCGGTGGCTCAGCGGTTTAACACCACCTTCAGCCCAAGGCTTGATCCTGGAGACCTGGGATCAAGTCCCACGTCAGGCTCCCTGAATGGAGCCTGCTTCTCCCTCTGTCTCTGTCTCTGCCTCTCTCTCTCTTCCTCTCTGTGTATTCTCATAAATAAATAAAATTAAAAAAAAAAAAAAAAGCCTCACTGCTCCACCGAGGATGGGCTCTCACAGCAATATGGCCACCATGTACCAAGAGCTCAGGGTCACACAGGTGCTAGGGTTAGTCCTTCGTATCCATCATCTCACTGAATTCTCCCAATGGCACAATTATCATTTATTATTCAACTACATATACTCTGATTATCCCCCCTTTACAGAAAATTGAGTGAAGCCTAAGGTTGCTAAGTCACTAAGCCAAAGTCCCAGAAGGAGGAGGGGCAGGATCCCAATATAGGCAAGTGGCTCCAGTGCTCTGGGCAACAGACCCTGGAGGGCCAGCAAGCTCCAGCTTCCTGGTCCAGCCTCATGGCAGCATCCCTGGGGCCTAGGCCCCTACCAAGTTCCCGAGCCAATGTGGAGAGAAATCAGTGGATATTAACAGAGACTCTGCTGCTCTCCGCTCACTCTGGTCCCAAGAGCTTCTTCCACAGTGTTCAACTGCTGGCTTCCTGAGTCACCTCTCCTGCCCGAGAGAGCAGAAAAACCAGGTGGGGAGCCCTAGCCATCCCGATGCCACACCCTCTCAAGGTACTTGCTAACATTTTGCAGTGTTAACTCCATTCACAGGAACTAGATTTCTCCCACTCCTACTCTCCTGGAATTAGTAAAGCCTAATGATTAAAAGCAATAGCTTTGGAGGCAGACACACCAAGGCTCAAGTCCCTGCATCACTTCTGCCTCCCTGTATTAAGTTTCTTCATCCTCAACCTCCCAACCTAAAGTAGGAATGCTAACCTTACCTTCTTAGTAGAGTTGTTGTGAGATTAAGATGCTTTCTGGTCTTTTGTAAGCACTCGGTAAATAGTGTTTGTTATTTTCATGGTTTCCATTTTTATTGCCATGCTATAATCTGTCATTTGGGGCTTAGATCTCCTGCCTTCTTTTGTCATATTTTTTTCTCCCTAGTAGTGAATCCCAACCTTTGAGGGCTCCCAGGGCATGGATGGGTCTTCTTCGTTTTGATGTATCTTCCAGAAACAAGACTTTAGCCTACCTGAAGTCTTCATTTATAAAAGTTATTTCCAGGTGGAAGTTTGCCGCAATGCCCACCAATTTTCATCTAGAACTTCAATGTAGGTGATATGCCCCCTGAGAGAACCAATAAAGGATGGGGCATCCTGAGGTGGGGCTAGGGCATGGGCTCTCAAGTCAGCTGCACCTGGACCTGCATACTCCCTCCCTCTCATCTCTGAACTTCAGTTTCTTTAGCTATAAAATGGGGAGTCTTGGGGCACCTGCATGGCTCAGTTGGTTAAGCATCTGCCTTCGGCTCAGGTCATGATCCCGGGGTCCTGGGATAGAGCCTGATATCAGGCTCCCTGCTCCACAGGGGGCCTGCTTTGCCCTCACCCTCTGCCTGCCATCCCCCTTGCTTCTGCTCTTTCTCCTTCTGTCAAATAAATAAATAAAATCTTTTTAAAATTAAAAATAATAAAATGGGGAGTCTTGCTTTTAACCTGAAGAGATGTAGTGAGGATTCCATGAGATAATGGCGGGAAAGCCCAGGTACCTGACGCAGAGTAGGCAGGGATAGTGCCCATTTCCTTCCCTCTGGGAAGCCATCACATTTTTGAAATACTGCCACCAGCATCCTAACAGAGAGGTCCCAGCCCTAGAGAAATAGCAAAGCTCCCCCTTTCCTGTTGCTCCTTCTACCTTCTTTCTCGTCCTTATTGTGTTTCTCCAAACCTTTGCCATTCTGAAGTTGGGGTGGGGCAGGGAAGAGAGTCTGTCCCTGGGGTTCAGCTCTGAAGTGGCCCTGCTCAGATGCCATTTGGTCAGGAGCCAGATTTGCTGCTTAGAAAAACACATCCGTTCTGAGCACCACTACTGAAGGGGAAAGCTCTGAGAAACGTCAAAAGCAGCAGTCAAGATGATTAAAGAGTTCAAGAATAGGACCTTCAGGTTAAGGAAGTGAAGGCAGGATGGGAAGGCTAGGCTGCTGAGAAACACTTTTCAAAGAAACAGAGCCTATATGTGTGTGTGTGTGTGTGTGTGTGTGTGTGTGTGTGTCTATGCTGTAGACTGGCAGTGGTGAGTACGGGGCAGTGAGAAGGTCTTGGTAGGTCCATTGAAACAGAGGCCAGAAGTCTCTTTAAGAAAAAGAATACGATGGGGATCCCTAGGTAGCTCAGAGGTTTGATGCCTGCCTTTGGCCCAGGGCGTGATCCTGGAGTCCTGGGATCGAGTCCCACGTCGGGCTCCCTGCATGGAGCCTGCTTCTCCCTCTGCCTGTGTCTCTGCCTCTCTCTCTCTCTCTCTCTCTCTCTGTCTATCATGAATAATAAATCTTTAAAAAAATAAAAGAAAGAAAAAGAATACAAAACTATCATTACAGAAGGGTGCTTCCTGGGCTTTGGAAGGGTTATGAGCAGGTGAGGTGCCCTGAAACATAAGCTCTGCTGATTCCACAGTATATTCACCTCATGAAACAAACTGGTGGTTACCAGGGGGGAGGTGGGTGAAGGGGCTGAGTGAAATAGGAAAAGGAGATTAAGAGCATACGTATCATGAGGAGCACTGAATAATGTATAGAATTGTATATTGTACACCTGAAACTAACATAACACTGTATGAACCATATTGGAATTAAAATTTTAAAAATTTGCATCTAATCAAGGATGTGACAAGTGAGCTGGCAACAGGTCTGGGAAATGAACATACAACTAACTCCATTATCCTGCAGACTTTGGCTGGAAATGCCGTCTCTCCCTTCTTCCCCAAACTAATGCCTCCTTAGTCTACAAGTTGCAATGTAAGCCTACCCTCTTCTCCGACATCTTACCAGAGGCAGCCCTTCCTGCCAGCATGGAATGGTGTGCCACCCTCACGTGTACACCTCTCACATTGTGCTTGTTTGTACCACTCCCCTTGTGTATGAGTTATCTATTGCTGAGTAACACATTTCCCCAAAACGTACTGGTTTAAAGCAACACGCATTCATTATCTCACAGTTTCTGTGGATCACACAGTCCCGCATGGTTTAGCTGTCCTCAGTCACCTTCAGGCTCAACTAGAAAAGATCTGTTTCCTAGTCCATGTGACTGTTGGGATTCGGTTCCTCACAAGCTGCCAGACTGAAGCCTCAGTTCCTCAAGAGCTGCTGGCCAGATGCCTCCCTGGGTTCCTTGCCATGTAGGCCTCTCTGTCAAGCAAGCAAGGCAACTGGCTTCATCAGAGTGAGCAAATGAGAAAGCCAAGAGAGAGTGCCAGCAAGGTAGAAGTCACAGTCCTTCATAACCTAATCACAGAAGTGTCATTTATCGCTTTTATCACATTTCATTCACTAGAAGCAATTCCCTAGGTCCAGCCCATACCCCCAGGCAGGGAATTACACAAGGGCATGAATACCAGGAGGTGAGAATTGTTTGGAACCTTCTCAGAAACTGCCTACCACAATTGTCACTCCTTCTACTCCATATTGTCATTGCCTATTGTCCTGCCTGTCCCTGCCATTCCATCATGAGTTCCTTAAAGACAGGGACTACATTTTACTCACCAGTTAGTCCTCCTTGGTGCCTAGCACAGTCCTCTTGGGCTTTTTAACTGAATAGATGATGAATAAAAGAATGGCTGGTTACTTACGGTAGCAGAAAATGAATGGCTTTTGGTTCCTTTGGTAGGAACCAAAGACAAGCATATCATTTTACTTAAGAGAAGGTGCTATTTGGGGCACCTGGGTGGCTCAGTGACTGAGCATCTGCCTTTGGCTCAGGTCATGATCCCGGGGTCTTGGATCAAGTCCCCATGAGGCTCCCTGCAGGGAGCCTGCCTATGTCTCTGCCTGTCTGTGCTCTCATGAATAAGTAAAATCTTTAAAGAGAGTGAGAGAAAGAGAGAGGGTGCTACTTATTACCTTTTGACCCAGTCATTTAATTTCTAGGAAGTTAAACAATCAGGAATGCAATTACAAGGATATATTCAGAATTTTACAAATTAGTTGTGAGGATGTTCTATGGAATTGTTTATAAGGTCAAACCTCCCCCTCAAAAACAAAAAAACCAACCCATAAACTACCTGAATGTCCAGTGATAAAAAGTTGAGTAAATGAAAAAAAAAAAAAAAAGTTGAGTAAATGCATTATGCTACAGTCATACAATGGATATTCTGCAGTCTTTAAAATGAAAGGTGTTAAGCAATAGTGTGTATCAGGGAAGGATGCTTGTGACACTGCATATTATCTTAATATTGTACAGTATTGCACATTATTTATTGTACATCTGGAAAGCAGGTAGTTGCAAAGTAGTGTATGTATTCTATACCTTTACAAAGTAAATATGCACATAGAAAAAGTCTGGGAGGATTTAATCAGCTTCGAGTAGCCATGAAATTCTGAAGATAAACCAATTTTTTTTTAAGATAAACCAATTTTAAACTGCTTCAACAAACAAGTATTTTTGGTTTTGTAACAGACTATCTGGAGGCAGGCAGCCTCTGGCCTTGGTTCTCTCTGGCTCAGTATCACTGCAGTTCTTCTGGTATTCCCCTCATGCTTGCCCTGCCCCTGCAGTCAGAAGATTGCTGCCCCATTTCCAGGCAGCATACCCACATTCAAAGTAGGAAGAACAAGTAAGGGGAGGCTCCAGTGGTGGCTAACTCATTACTAGGAAAGCAAGAGCTTTCCCAGATGTCCTCCACTAGATTTCCCTAACACTCTCCTTGGTTGAGTCACATGAACAATCCTAGCTCAGGAGGCTGGGGACACTAGAAACCAAAATTTCATGATTAGCTTAGAAAATCATGATTTATCCCCTACTTACACTATCACTCAAACAAACTTGGAGGTAGATCTGTTAGGAAAGGAGAGTGAAATGATATTGGGTAAGCAACTAGCCTCCTTTAGACAGGACATGATCCTACCCTACTGGTCCCAGTCCCAGTCCCAGTCCCAGTCCCAGTCCCAGTCACCTCATTCCTAGTCTGCTCAGTTAATCACCTGCTATTCCCTGAAGGCATTGGAGCTTTCAACATATGAATATAAGATTCAGGGTTAGAAAATGTGAAAAAAAAAACCTGCTAGTTATCTTCCATTACCCATGATTTCCTTCTTGTAATAACAAAATAACCTTCATCTCAAGATATTGAGGGGCATATGGCTGCCCAGCTCTAGCCCGCTTTTCCCAAACCCCCTTGCAGCCAGCTGGGCGTGACCATGCGAGGACTCACCATTGGAAAGTAAATAGAATTGGTATGAACCTCATTTCTCCTACATCATTTCTTAAAAGGAAATTGTTAGGCATCTACTTATTTTCCCCCTCTCCCCCAAGTTGGGGCCGTTGGTATAGTTAGTGGTGGAGAACTTGCTTTAGCAATGTCCTAGGAAATGGCAGAGCAGTAAGAATAGAAGGAACGTGTGTTCCTAAATGTCTGCCTGGAGTGGAGCCACTTACTCATCTCTGGACTCACTCTGAGCCACTCATAGGCTTAAAGAAATAAAACAAGGGGCACCTGAGTGGCTCAGTTGGTTAAGTGTCTGCCTTTGGGTCAGGTCATGGTGCCCGGGATCCTGGGATCTAGCCCTGCATTGGACTCCTTGCTCAGCATGGAGCCTGCTTCTCCTTCTCCCTTTGCTCTTCCCCCCTGCGTGCTCTCTCTCCTCTCTCTCAAATAAAATAATAATAATAATAATAATAGTAATAATTAATAAATAAAATCTTAAAAAAAAGGGGGTGCCACCTTCAGCCCAGGGTGTGATCCTGGAGATCCCAGATCGAGTCCCTGGGTCTGGCTCCCTGCATGGGGCCTGCTTCTCACTCTGCCTGTGTCTCTGCCTCTCTCTCTGTGTGTCTCTCATGAATAAATAAATAAAATCTTAAAAAAAAGAGAAATAAAACAGCAACGACAACTATTAAACAAGAGATTTTTAAAAAGTATTCTGTATTTTTGAATCGCTTTATTAAAACAACTTATTCTACTTCCTAACTAATATAGAAAAACAAACTGCGTTATGCTAACAATTGTTGTTAATAGTTTAAAAGGGAGTTAGGGGACACCTGCGTTGGTCAGTGGTTGAACATCTGTCTTTGGCTCAGGGTGTGATCCCGGATGTGGGATCAAGTCCCACATCGGGCTCCCTGTGAGGAGCCTGCTTCTCCCTCTGCCTGTCTCTGCCTTCTCTCTGTGTCTTTCATGAATAAATAAATTTTTAAAAGTATCTTTAAAAAATAAAAGGGGGGTGGGAGGAAAGATGAGAAAAGAGAGGAGTCAAATAAATGTAGGCATAGGTGTTTTTATAAAGAAGTGGGAGAGACAACCAAACTATTAATAGGCAGGACATTGATTGAAGTTGGTCACAAGACCTGATGGGGGAGGTACCTGGGTGGCTCAGTGGTTGAGCGTCTGCCTTCCACTCAGGTCGTGATCCTGGGGTCCTGAGATTGAGTCCTGCATCAGGCTTCCCGCAAGGAGCCTGCTTCTCCTTCTGCTCCCTCCTTCTCCCTCTCCCTCTGTCTCTGACTCTCTCTCTCTCTCTCTGTCTCTCATGAATAAATAAATTTAAAAAGGAGGAGGAGGAAGAGGAGACCTGATGGGTCTACTTTGGTTTGGAATGGAGTTAACATGTTTTAGCTGAAGCTAAATACGAGGACCAAGGTGAGACTGAACCAGTGCAGCCTGTCTATGGGATGAAGGCCCATGGCTCAAAAAGGGTCTGTGAGCTATGAATTAGACGACAGGACCATTAATCAGGGTCTTAGGTTGCAAGCAATAGAGAGCAAGTCTGACTCTTTCAAATAAAACAAACCCCACAAGGAATTTATTGGAAGGACACTGAGGAGTTCAAAGAATCTAAGGAAGATCTCAACAGCCAAGTCCCAGGAAAGGACAAGATCCAGCAAAGCTCTAAGAATCCCACTAGCAGAAACTTCCAGTTCTCTAGAGCAAAATAATCTGGAGGGTTTATTAAAACACAGATTCCTGGGGCATCTGGTTGGCTCAGTTGGAAGAGGATGAAACTCTGGATCTTGGAGTTCTAAATTTGAGCCCCACGATGGGTGTAGAGATTACTTTTAAAAAAATCAATAAACTTAGAACAGAACAAACAAACAACAACAACAACAACAAAAACAGACTCCTGGGGCCTACCCTAGAATTTCTCATTCAGTAGGTGTGATATAGGGCCTGGGAATTTGTATTTCTAACAAGTTCCCAGATGCTGATGCTGTTGGTCCAAGGACCACAGAGGAGAACTATTGCTATATGGTAAACATATCACATGACTCAGCTCTGACTACCTTCCATCCTTGTATGTCTCCAACTTCAAGTTTCCAACTAGACTAGAGAAAGTCTAGTTGACTCAGAGTTGGGTCATGCCTGTGGTCAGAAAGGTAGAGTCCTGTGATGGTAGCCCTACAAGTATCACATGGGGTGGAGTGGAATAGAAGTTCCCCAAAGGAAAGAATAGTGAACACACAAAAATAGTTGTCCTCAAAGTGGCAATTGGCCAAGCTGAATGCACAACTCCATCTGGAGTGAGATCTGGGCAGCAACGTCTCCTCTTCGAGGCAGAAAGTTCCAGAAGAGAGAATAAAATGATAATGATAATAATAATAATAATAATAATAATAATGAGAGAAAATGGACTCCTGTGGACCATTATTTCTATTCAAATCTCATTCTATTTTCCTAACAAAGGAGATGCCTAAAAAATATAAAATAAAATAAAATAAAATAAAATAAAATAATAAAATAAAATAATAAAATAAAATAAAATAAAATAAAATAAAATAAAATAAAATAAAATAAATAAAAGGAGACTCCTGCCCCCAAGAGGCCAATGATCAATTCCACCAACTCCTTGATGACTGATTGGATCCTTGAGGTGGCTTTAGACTTCACAGTGAGGTGCATTTTGACCAATTACGCCACCACCCAAGTCAACAATCATCCTGCATACTGTAGCTTTTCTCAGACTCAGAGAGACTGACACTAAAGATAGTTCCTAAAAAGCCTAAGCATCCCATTTTTGCATTATATTTTGTAGGCTCACAATGAATTTTCTCCTTTTGGAAAACTTGGCAGAGGGAAAAAAAAGTCTGTTAACCTAAGTAACCAAGCCTATATAAGTCTAAATTGTCATCTATCAGATTTTCTTAAAATGAGGCCCACTTGAGCTTATAAACCAAGGTGATGATTTAACACAGCAACACGGAATGTGTTAAAAACACCACATTAAAATTTACACAGCACTCAATGGGATATACCATATTAATAGAATAAAGGACAAAAATATGATTGTCTCAATACAGGCTTATTTCATTTTATTGCTCTTCACTTAATGGCACTTCACAGATAAATTGAAGGTTTTGTGGCAACTCTGTGTCAAGCAAGTCTGTCGACGTCATTTTTCCAACAGCATTTGCTCGCTTCGTGTCTCTGTGTCACGTTTTGGTAATTCTCTCAGTATTTCAAACTTTGTCATTATTATTACATACATTATATGACACCAAAAGCTCAGATGATGGTTAACATCTATTAACAAAAAAGTATTTTTTTAATTGAGGGATGTACATTTTTTGAGACTTAATCCTATTGCACCCTTAGTAGGCTACAGCATAGGAGGAATATAACTTTTACATGCACTAGGAAACCCCAAAATTCACTTGACTCACTTTATTGTGATATTTGCTTTATTGCAGGGGTCTGGAACCAAAGGCACAATATCTCTGAGGTTCGCCTATAGATGCATAAAAAAGCATTTGACAAAATCCAACCTCTTTTCATGATAAAAACACTCAACAAAGTCAAGAGTAGAGGGGAACTCTTTCAGCCTAATAACGGGGCATCTATAGAAAACCTACAGCTAATATCACACTTAATAGTTGAAGACTGAATGTTTACCCTTAAGATCAGTGTAGAGTGGCTGCTAGGAGCTGGGGACAGAGAAATAGGAAGTGACTACTAATGGGTACAGACTTTCTTTTGAGGATGTTGAAAATGTTCTGAAATAAGACGGTAGCAAATGTTGCACAACCTTGTGAGTGAATATCCTCAAAACCACTGAGTTGTGTGCTTTAAAATGGTAAGTTTCGTGATATGTGAATTATATCTCAAACAAAATTGTTACTAAAAATGTATATTTACACAGGGGCAACTAGTTAAAGTATAGCTAGAAGGCGAAAAAACATTCCACAGTCCCTGGCAATTTGTTTGAGACAGGAGAATTATTTCTTGTAATATCCTCTTGAGCTTCCCCAAAACAGGAGGGAAAGAGATCCCAGCCTAAGAATTTAATTTTGTTAGGGGGAAGAAAAACCCTGTAATTTTCTAGTGTGTTTGGTCCTTTGTTTTGAAGGGCCCGGTAAGGGTCCTTTGTTTTGAAGCGTTCAGTGAATCAGTGTCAGCCTGGCCTTTAGCCTGGCGTCTGGTATGGAGAAGAAAATCCTTTGTGTAATGAAGTATGAGAAGTTCGGAGTACACAGGAGACTGGAATGGAGCTAGGGAGAGGCTGGAGGAGATGGGGGCCAGTGGATTCCTAAAGGGGGATACAGTCAGAAAGAAATTCCTCTTGGCAGGAATGGCCCATGAAATTTTAGGACAGTGATGTCTTCTAGATCATTTTAAGCTGGTGCCCATACTATGCTGAACTTGTCCTTCTGTTTCCCCCAAATCTCAGTGGAATCTGCAAAGTGCTAGTGATATTTGGATGAAGGGAGGAACCAGGAATGTGTCCAGAAGTGTCTGAGAGCGCCTGCAAGAAAAAACAGCACCAGAGGAGCAAGAGTAACTGTAAGAAATGCTATTTCTTGGGCTAGCCAAGAGGTGGTCACCCCACATCCATGTCATCCCTTGCCAACATCACAGAAATTAGGGAGAGACAGCTGGAGACCAACCTAAAGATGGCTTTGGGGGCACCTGGGTGGCTCAGTTGGTGGAGCATGTCACTCTTCTTTTTTTTTTTTTTTTTAAGATTTATTTACTTGTTTGAGAGATAGAAAGAGAACGTGAGAACATGAGCAGGGGGCAGAGAGAGAGAGAGAGAGAGAGAAGCAGATCCCCTGCTGAGTGGAGAGCCTGACTCTGGGCTTGATCGTGGGATTCTGAGATCATAACCTGAGCCCAAGTGAGACACTTAACTGACCACTCAGGTGCCCCAGGAACATGTCAGGCTTGATCTCGAGGTCGTGAGTTCAAGTCCCACGTTGGGGGTAGAGTTTACTTAAAGAACAAAAAAGGGATGAGGGTATCTGGGTGGCTCAGTCAGTGGAGAATCCGACTCTTGATTTTGGCTCAGGTCATGATGACAGGGTCCTGGGATCAAGCTTGCAATAGGGCTCCATGCTCAGCAGGGAGTCTACTTGAGATTCTCTCTCTCTCCTCTCTCTCTCTCTCCCTCCACACCTACTCCTTCATGCTCTCTCAAATAAATAATCTTAAAAGAAATAAAAGGAAGGCTACATGTTATAAAAAGTCAAACTCCAAAAAAAAAAAAAAAAGTCAAACTCCAAAAATAATTAACCAATAAGGATATATTTTTTTTTCATATAACAAGAAGTCCTAAATTGGATGGGTTCTGGGGTTGGTGAATTCAGCAGCTTAATGAAGTGATCAAAGGCCCACTGTTCTTTGACTCTTGCTGCTCTACTATCCACAGTTTGTTGGCTTGTCTTCAGGCCACCAGAGATCCAATTACCCTGTTTATATACTAAAGTGAGCCTATGTTTTCTTGATCAGAATTCTTTTGGCTACAAATGTCAAAAATCCAATCTAGGCCAATTTAAGGAAAATAGGAATCAAATAGGACTTCAGGCATGTCTGGAACCAAGAGGTCATCAAACTCTCTTTTATTTCATCTTTCACATTTATTTGATTCTGTTTGGCTTTGCTCTCAGGCAGCAGGATGACTGCTGGCATACCCAATCTTCAATGCCATATATCTCATGCTTTGTAGTGGGGGAACAGGGAGGGTGCCATGGGGAGGGAGAGAGAGAGAGGTTCTTTTCCTTCTGGTGTCCATATGACAAATTTTTTTAATATTTTATTTATTTATTCATGAGAGACACAGAGAGAGAGAGAGGCAGAGACACAAGCAGAGGGAGAAACAGGCTCTATGCAGGGAGCCCGATGTGGGACTCGATCCTGGGTCTCCAGGATCACACCCTGAGCTGAAGGCTGATGCTCAACCACTGAGCCACCCAGGCGTCCCCCATATGACAAATTTCATGAAGGGATCCTGACTGACTAAGTCACAGGCCCAACCCTGGACCAATCGCTGGCAACAAAAGAACATAGACCTTGGATTGACCAGCCTTGTGTCTTCCACCACTCCTGGGACTTGAGGTCAGGACCACCCAAACCACAAAGACTGAGCTGAATTTGGGGAAGGAAAAATGATTTCCCACGGGAAGACAGGCAGAGCAACAAAAATGTGTCTGGCACCTCCCTGAAGGCTGAGAACAAGAGGACACCAGGATTCCAATACAAACTGAGGCTAACAGTCACCTTCCAAGAAATCAGAAGGAAAGAGTGAAAGAAACTGGAATTTTGGGAGGGCCTACTATGTACTTTCCCAAGGTCACAGAGCTAGAACATGACAGAGCCTGGATTTAAATCTATGCCTTTTTAGTTCTAGGGGGACTAAGCACAGAGGAGACAAGATAAAGAGAGACTACACTATTGTGAAGAAAATATGTCCAGCAAACACCATAGCAAAGCACTTAGCCCAACCAGGGAAGCCTTTCTGGAGGAGGAAATGCTTGAACTGAGGTTTGAAGGACAATAGGTGTTTGTCAAAAGAGTAAAGGAGAGAAACAGGAAAAGAGGTTGTCTGAGTAGGCGGGGAGATCTCCAAAGGCCAGAGTTTCAACTTTGGAGAGTCACTGTCTCCGTGGGGTGGGAGCTTCCTTGTCCTGCCTCCTCTCAGCCCTACCCCATGCCATTGCGCCATGACAAGCCGTCATTTTTCTGAGACACACAGTTATTCCCATGGGGGTTTCCAGAAGCATTCTCACAGTGGTTGAAGCAGTGGCCTTCATTCTACTCTCTGTATGGCCAGCTACTCTCTGTATGACTATTGGCTATTCACTTCCCTCTTTGGATGGAATTATCCATACAATTAGAGTGGGCAAACGGACTGTGGTGATGGTTGTACATATCTATGACTACACTAGAAACCACCGAATTGTACACTTGAAATAGGTGAAATGTATGGTATGTGAATTACATCTCAATAAAGCTGTTTTAAAAAAAAAATTGTGGGCTAGGTGATAGGGCAAGTTGCAGAACTACTGCAGTCAAGGCTTTGCTACTTTGTAGCCAGGTGACCTTGGCACTTTGTTTTGCTTTATCTCTCTGAACCTCATTTTTTTGAACCTCATTTTCCTTGTTTTAGGAAGGGAATTATATCCTTGTCTCATTTAGGTAGTTAAGGAAAAGGTGCAGTAAGGTGTTGCAATGTTAGAATTCTGGCTCTATCACTACGGTCTCTCTGTGCCTCTACTACCCCCCCCTTTTTTTTTTAAGATTTTATTTATTTATTCACGAGAGACACAGAGAGAGAGAGAGAGAGAGAGAGGCAGAGACACAGGTAGAGGAAGAAGCAGGCTCCATGCAGGGAGCCGGATGTGGGACCCGATCCCGGGTCTCCAGGATCACACCTTGGGCTGAAGGCAGCGCTAAACCGCTGAGGCACCCGGGCTGCCCCTACCCCATCTGTATAATGAGAGTAAGAAGACCTAGTTCATAGCGTTGTTGGGAAGATTGACTTGACACCTATTCAGTTCTTAGAACTATGCCTGGCAAGTGGCTCAATAGTTAAATAAAAATGGTAGGTCATTTATTATATCCACTTCATAATCCTAGATTCTATTTGGGAGCTTCTCTAAGAGATTAAACTGCCCACCGAAGTCTCTATTGGATTCCCTGAGAACTGAGGATTCCCCTGCCTTCAAGGTAGTACACAATTTTGGGGGTGGTCAGCCAACCTGTGCTCTTCTTCTCTAAAATTGCCTTTTCCATATGAGTGGGCTTTGGCAGTTCCCAGCCATGACCAAATGGACAGGGGCAGACCCCACACCTGAGCTGGAACAGTCAACTTCTTTCTCCCAAAAATTTGGAAATTAGGACACTAGTATGTGTTTACCGGGTGGCGCTGGAGCTGAGACATTTTGTGCCATGGTAATGGAGATATGAAGAAGACAGGGAGGAGCCCAGAACAGAGCCATAAAGAAGAATACGAAACCCCTAGCCTCAGAGGGAAAAGGAGAGAGTAGTTCTACCTTGAACCCTGGTGCATTCCCACTTAGTCATTTAACAAATTTATTGAACATCTACTATGTTCTACGCCCAAGAATAAAGCAGTGAACAAGAAGGACAGATTCCTACCCTGAGGAATGGAAACCCACTGAAAAGTTCTGTGCAGGGAAACAACATAATCTTACTATATTTTTAAAAAATTGGGGCACCTGGGTGACTCAGTCAGTTGGGTGTCCGACACTTGGTTTCGGATCAGCTCATGATTTCATGAGTTGTGGGATCAGGCCCCATATTGGGATCCATGCTTGGCAGGTGGTCTAGTTGAATATTCTCTCTCTCTCTCTCTCCCTCTGCCCGCCCCCCATGCTCGCTCATGCTCTCTCTAGAGAGAGAACATGTGCAAAACCGTGTGAACATCAGAAGGGGCAGAGGGAGAGAGAGAATGTCAAGCAGACTTCATGCCCAGCACAGAGCCCTATATGGGGCTGGATCTCACAACCCTGAGATCATGACCTGAGCTGAAACCAAGAGTCAGATGCCCAATCAACTGAGCCACCCAGGTGCCCCCCAAAATAAATCTTTTTTTAAAAGATTTTATGTATTTATTCATGAGAGACACACAAAGAGACACAGAAACATAGACAGAGGGAGGCCTGCTGCGGTACTCGATGCCAGGACCCCAGGATCATGACCTGAGCCAAAGGCAGACACTCAACCACTGAGCCACCCAGGTGCCCCCCAAAAAATAAATCTTGAAAAAAATCATTTTGGCTGCTGTGTGAAGAATGAGTTGTAGGGGAACAAGTGGAAAATTGGAGAAAATGTCGCAATGGTCCAGGCAAGAGATGATGATGGCTCAGACTATGGCAGTGCAGAGGAGTGGTGACCAAGAGGGGATCTATTTTGAAGTTTCCAGTTCCTGGTTCTAGTTCCTCATGAGACCTGTCTACTTCCTGCCTGTGAGCTCATCCAGATTCCACACCCCCCCCTTTCCCTTCTCCAACGTGTTTATTATGCTTGGACTAGTGTGTACCACGGATTCTGTTATTAGGAATTGAACCATCCCTGACTAAGTCACCTTGGTTCTTCAGGCTAGTTTAATTCACCACTAGCCAGGACATGACCAGTTTCATTTTCCCTGCATTAAGGAAAGTGTTTTCTCCTATGAGTCACACATATAAGAATCAGCAAGTTTCCAAGGAAATGTTTTCTTCTGGAGAACTTTCAAAGGAAATAGTCAAAGAAGATTTATTTTGTGATATGGAAAAAATGCTTATGATGTATCCTATGCTGTCTCCTATTATATCTACAAGGTCAGATAAGGGGAACAGATAATAGTAACATTTGCTAACATGTTTGGCTATTATGTGCCAGCCTTTTTCAAAAGCTTTGTATATATTTTTTAAAGATTTATTTAGTTATTTGAGAGAGCACGCACGCATGTGTGCGCAGGGGGAGGGACAGGAGGAGAGCAAGAGGGAGAGCAGACTCCCCGCGGAGCATGGAGCCAGATACAGGACCCCATCTCATGACCGTGAGATCACAACCTAAGCTGAAATCAAGAGTTGGAGGCCAACCCACTGAGGCACCCAGGCATCCCAAAGCTTTGTGTATTTTAATTCATTAAAGCTTCAAGGCAACCCCTCTATGAGGTAGGCTATCATAGTTCTTATTTTACAATTCATTTCATTGCCCTATTTGACAACTGAGAAAACCGAGGCACAGAGAGGTTTAATAAGTGTCTAAGATGATGAAACCTAAGTGGTAGATCTGTGATTCAACCTGGGCATTCGAGCTTCATGCCCTCAGCCAGTGTTTCTCCACTATGAGTTCTGATGGCATTTTGGGTGGGATGATTCTTATGTACAGGACTGTCCACCTAACTCATTGTGGTTAATGTAGTTTCCCGGGCTTTACAGACATTAATTCAGTTAAATCCTTTCCCCATCCCTATGAGTTAGGTGTTACTACTTTCATCCCCATTTTACAGAAGAGGAAACTGAGGTTAAATAGCTTGTCTTGAGTTATCCAGCTCATGGAGGGGGTGGGCATGGCAGAGGGTGCCACTAGGGTTTAAACACAAGCAGTCTGGCTCTAGCTGTTGCTTTTAACCATTCTGTCCTCCTGCCTCATTAAGAGGTAAGAGAATAGATGAAGGAGTGGAGCACCCTGGCCAATTGCACCGTTAAGGAGAGTCCAGCAGGCCTTTCAGCGTGGGCTTAGGAGCTCAAGGGAGCTACTCCAGCTGGAAAGGTGAAGACTGGCAGGAACCAGTGACCATTTCTTCATGCGAGACTAACCAGCAGGTAAAGGGGAAGGGAGAAGTGGTCAGAAAAACTCTAATCTGCAAAGCATATAGGCCAGGAACTGGGGTTAATCCAGAAGTGGGAATCAGGAATCGACAGCAGAGCAAAGCCAAAGGAATGTCCAGAGCACTGGCCTGCTGGGGGGTGGGAGGGGGGTGCCTTATCTTCCCTGACTTGGGTTTTCCCCAGTTCCTCCTCCTGCAGCTCTTCCTTCCCGTAAAGGTATCACGTTGCCTGAGGCATCCTGGGCACTCGTTTCTCTGTAACTCTGCACTTTTATACTCAAGATACGCTCTGCAATTGGCACCAATTTGGGCAAAGCCACTAATAGCTGATGCCAAATCAAATCCGTGACTCTATAATTTGACTCCAAAAATAACTCAGCCAAAGCTGAAGGCTGAAGGCCTGGAGATACTGGTATCTGCCCTCCCAGACTTTCTACTTTTAAGCTGCAGAGTTATATTTTGTTTTTTTAAAGATTTTATTTATTTATTCATGAGAGACACAGAGAGGCAGAGACATAAGCAGAGGGAGAAGTAGGCTCCCTGCAGGGAGCCTGATGCAGGACTCGATCCCGGGACCCCAAGATCACGACCTGAGCCAAAGGCAGATGCTCAACCACTGACTGAGCCACCCAGGCACCCCAAGGTGCAGAGTTTAAAAGGTAAACTTGTGGAAAGCAGCAGTGGGACACTGCCCAGGACACCACCTCACTTTGAATTCAACTTCTGTAGTCCAGCTCTGGGACTGTAGCCCAGACCGGTAACTTTGTCTTCATTTTCTGCCTCATTTCAGACCTTTAAACTTGTGGAGGATTTGGACACAGACTCTCCTCTCTGATTCCTCTTATCCTGCCTACTTCGGAAGGAACACCCAATCCTGGGCCAGCAATTACCTGTTTGCCAGTGGGCGAAACCCACTCAAACCAGTGGGTTTCTCCAGAGGAATTTATTATGTGAACCCAGGGATCTTACAGAGCCCAAGGCAATAATTGCAGCCATGTAATAGGATGTAGAAATGGGGCCTTTCCCTGCCAGAGCATAGACATCATGTCCCAAAGTGAATGTGAAGTCATCTCCCAAGTAGAAGTTACAAAAGCAAAATGTAGAACCTGTTTTTCTACCTTTGGACGTCTGGGGCAGATCTGTGATATTAAAATGTGGGCAGAATGTAGAAAGAGGAGGGGTTTGATGAAGACATATCTTAGGAGAGAACTTTGTCTGCCCTGTTTTCCCACCATCTCACCCCTGCCCCTAGAATGACACGGCAGAGAGGGAGAGAGGCATAGAACACATCATTTCAAGCCCAGGAAGGCAGTTCTTCAATGACAGGGGAGCCTCTCCACACTGAGGCCCGAGGCTGACTTCTCCCTAATCAATCCTGAAGATAAGAGATGGCTCACCAACTACTTTGACAACTTTTATCAAGAGCTTTATATGTTAGGCAGCCCGGGTGCGTCAGCGGTTTAGCGCCACCTACGGCCCAGGGCGTGATCCTGGAGACCCCGGATCAAATCCCGAATCCCGGGATGGAGCCTGCTTTCCCCTCTGCCTCTCTCTCTCTCTCTCTCTCTCTCTCTATCTATCTCTCCTGGATAAATAAATAAAATCTTTAAAAAAAGAAAAAGAACTTCATATGCTAGATACGATTCTATGTATTAACGCATTTAATCCTCCCCATAAGCCTGCATAGTAAATGCTATATATTTCAATATATATATTGACTCTTTCTTTCACCTACATGTTGTAAATATTTTCCCACAATAAATATTCTTTCTCACATCAATAAATATTCACACGGAGTTGATGGCTGCAATCTTCCTTTGCAAAAAAGCATCATAGTTTAGCACATGGACTCTGGAGTCAGATCACCTGGTTCAAATCCAGTCTCTACCAATCATATATGGTTCAGGACCATTTTTATAAAGGAAATGAGTACTTGTAAGCTGAGGTTGGAAACCTGCATGACCCCCTCCCCATCTCCAGCCCTTTGGGGTCACCTTTTACTCCGCTTCTATTTCTCAAACACTGAGCATCTTCCAGAAACTGGAGATGCATCAATGAATGAAATAGATGTATTCTTTGCTTTCAGAGTTTATATTCTAGGAAGGGAGACACACATTAACCAATAAAAATGCCAAAAAAGTCATGCAAAATAATACAAATGGATAAATTCAATATAGAAAAAAAGCAAGGGGCTGCTGAGATGGGGAAAACTGTCTTTCTTGGGAAGTTACATAAAACTGGCTTAAACTCCCAGAGCTTGAGAGTGGGATATTCAGAGCCCCTCCCTGCACGTCTAAAGATACACGTGACTGGGGGTGGAGGACAGTGAACTTTCAGCTTCCGGTTTCCCCGGCTCTAGTTCCCTTCTCTTGCATTCTTAACTCCCCGCCTTTCTATAGGTTCCTGGGATGAACTAGCAGGACCCTGAAAACCACGATACTGCTTGGGGTCTTGGTTTACTTCCTCCTCTGCCCAAAATATGTTGTTTGTTTAGAGAGAGGGAGAGAGCAAGCACGTGCAGGGGTTGGAGGTGGGAGTGGGTTAGAAGGAGAGAGAGTATTTTAAGGAGGCTCCATGCTCAGGGTAGAGCAAGCCACAAGTCTCAATCTCTGACCCTGACATTAGGACCTGAGCCAAAATCAAGAGTCTGGCACTCAGATGACTGAGTTACCCAGGCACACCCCTCACTTGGGATATGGTTTTTTACCAACTGAGTTCTTATAGGTCTTGGCAGGCCCGTGAAGCAGCTCCCTTTCAAATGTAGGGCCCTTTGGAGATTACCTCATCCCACCACTCCTCCATCATCAGATGGAGAAACTGAGCTGGTCACCTTCGATACTTTTGTAGAGAAATTTAAGTTTCTCCTGAATCAGAAAATTATTATGATAAAATGCACATTCAAAGGGACATAGAAATTAATCTGAAGTTTCATCAAAAACTATCAAATCATCATCATCATTTGGGGCATTTCCACATTCCAGATCGAGAATCAAAGCTGAGGGAACTGAACAAGATGCATAGAAATGGATGTTTCAGAAAAGAGAAGTAACGGCAGTCGACAGGAAGAACAACATCCTCAATTTTCAAGATACTTACCGAGTGTGCATATGTTTTTTTTTTTTTCCTAAGTTCCCTCTTCAAAGAAAAAGTATTCCTCCTCAGTTCAAATAAACTTTTACTTATTGGCACACCCTGTTTGCCTTTGCTGTTAAAGAGACAAAAACCAAGCAAATTGTGAGAATCCTTATATAAAATTTTAAAAATTATAAGGGTCAGTGCTGGCAAAGACATAACAAAACCGGTATTTACACAATTTGCTGATGACATTGTAACTGGAATAACCCCCTTTTGAAAGCAATTTGGCAATATATTTTAGGAGACAAAAAGTTCTCCTGGAAGAACACAGGCAACACCCTTTTTGAACTCAGCCACGGTAACTTCTTGCAAGATACATCCACGAAGGCAAAAGAAACAAAAGCAAAAATGAACTATTGGGACTTCATCAAGATAAGAAGCTTTTGCACAGCAAAGGATACAGTCAACAAAACTAAAAGACAACCTACAGAATGGGAGAGGATATTTGCAAATGATGTATCAGATAAAGGGCTAGTTTCCAAGATCTATAAAGAACTTATTGGGGATCCCTGGGTGACGCAGCTGTTTAGCGCCTGCCTTTGGCCCAGGGCGCGATCCTGGAGACCCTGGATCGAGTCCCACGTCGGGCTCCCGTTGCATGGAGCCTGCTTCTCCCTCTGCCTGTGTCTCTGCCTCTCTCTCTCTCTGTGTGTGACTATCATAAATAAATAAGAATTAAAAAAAAAAGAACTTATTAAACTCAACAGCAAAGAAACAAACAATCCAATCATGAAATGGGCAAAAGACATGAAGAGAAATCTCACAGAGGAAGACATAGACATGGCCAACATGCACATGAGAAAATGCTCTGCATCACTTGCCATCAGGGAAATACAAATCAAGACCACAATGAGATACCACCTCACACCAGTGAGAATGGGGAAAATTAACAAGGCAGGAAACCACAAATGTTGGAGAGGATGCGGAGGAAAGGGAACCCTCTTGCACTGTTGGTGGGAATGTGAACTGGTGCAGCCACTCTGGAAAACTGTGTGGAGGTTCCTCAGAGAGTTAAAAATAGATCTGCCCTACGACCCAGCAATTGCACTGCTGGGGATTTACCCCAAAGATACAGATGCAGTGAAATGCTGGGACACCTGCCCCCTGATGTTTCTAGCAGCAATGTCCACAATAGCCAAACTGTGGAAGGAGCCTCGGTGTCCATCGAAAGATGAATGGATAAAGAAGATGTGGTTTATGTATACAATGGAATATTCCTCAGCCATTAGAAATGACAAATACCCACCACTTGCTTCGACATGGATGGAACTGGAGGGTATTATGCTGAGTGAAATAAGTCAATCGGAGAAGGACAAACATTATATGGTCTCATTCATTTGGGGAATATAAATAATAGTGAAAGGGAATATAAGGGAAGGGAGAAGAAATGTGTGGGAAATATCAGAAAGGGAGACAGAACATAAAGACTCTTAACTCTGGGAAACGAACTAGGGGTGGTGGAAGGGGAGGAGGGCTGGGGGTGGGGGTGAATGGGTGACGGGCACTGAGGGGGGCACTTGACGGGATGAGCACTGGGTGTTATTCTGTATGTTGGCAAATTGAACACCAATAAAAAATAAATTTATTATAAAAATAAATAAAATTAAATTTAAAAAAAAGTTCTCCTGGAACTTTCTCCTAATTAAATCAAATAAAGAGGAAATGAGGTAGCAAAAATTTGGAAATGACCTATGTGTCTAAGGTGTTTTGAGTGCTTACTTTGTGGTGAGTCCCATGTTGTACACTTGACACAGATTATCTCATTTAATCTTAAAACACTTCTAAACAATATATGCTAATTTACCCCTCATATAACAAGTGGGAAAACTAAGGCTATAGGAAATAGTGTAGTTTGCCGATGGCTCAACAGAGTTAAAGCTGGGATTTGAATCCAGGCAGTCGGCTTCCAGGGCCGCATGCCCCACCACTGTGTTTTGCTGTCTCTGCCCAGTCTCTAATGTCAGTGACCTGTTGCTCCAGTGCAACTTCCTTTTTCTCCAACCCAACCCTAAACATGATAGTGATATCTTGATCTGATAATGAGTTTAGGAAAAGCTTCAAGCAAGGGATGTCTTTAGTAGTCAGGAGTAATGATGATCCAGAACTCCCTTCTGCTCTGCAGTGGTATGTGGAGGAGGGGCAGTGAACAGCCGTTTGTCAAGTCTCCACAACACAATGACTGTGGATAGGTCATTTCATGAAATCCTCCCAACTCCAAGTGGGGATCATTAGCCTCCTTGACATGTGTGGAAATTGAGACTCGGAAAGAGGAGGTGACCAGCTCAAGGTCATCCAGGTTAGTGAAAATGGTCCCAGGATCCTAGCCCAGAGGATCTGATTCTAGAACCCACACTCCCTCCCCAGGTTGTCTCTTTAACAAGACTCATAATTACTGCAGTCAGCTCAGGCATACGGAATGAGGAGCTGGTGGGGTGGGGAAGATGTTGGCAGATCGATCCAGGGGTGAGCCAGCTCTGGCGACACATCCTAGATAGGAAGTCAGGCAGTCCCAGGTTTGAGATTCGAGAAAAGGGGGGGGAGGTTAATATGGCCTTGGCAGATGCTTGACTAGTGCAGCTAAGAAGAAGGTAATATGCAAAGTCTGAAGCTATCTATGTTCATGTGCAACTGGAAAACTAGGTAGGGAAAGTGAAGCAGAATCCTAGTCAAGGACTGGGCCAAGATGGCAACATCTCAGGATCATAGACTTATGGGTCCTCAGAATCTTTTGCTAATACTATTCCATGTCTACAACTGTTTTCCTTACAGGAGATGAGGGGTAAGGGAGGGACAGTGATACCAGCAAACTCATCTCTGGGGATCACCCTTCTGCCTGTCCAGAAGTAAATGGATGCAGAAGACAAACCTGAATCTAGAACTTGCCATCCAACTTATCCATATCTCCTGCCCTTGCCGGGCTTGGTCCACAGGCCAGGCTGGGTAGGCTTAGAAAAGGGGCCTCAAAAGAAGGAGCTGGGAGGCTGAGGAAGCCAATCCAGAGGATGCAAACCACTCCCCTAGCAACAAGAAGATCTAGAGAGCATCTGGAGATGAAGTCTTCCTGAGGGAAGGCACCTCAGGATCAAGGATTCACTCCTCCGAGTGCAGGATGAGGGCTTGAGATGTATTGTTCTAAGCACTTTTTCAGAGCAGATCAGGTTGACTTTGGAAAGAGGCCAAACCAAGCTTGAGCAAGAGCACCCACGCCAGGAGCACCATCTCCTGCACGTGGTCCCCATCTGGCTAAGATGAGGGAACCTAGTTGAAGTCTGAGGTAGGAAGGATGGGAAGCATGCAGACACTGAGTACCTACAGTGTGTCAAGAGTTTTGCTTATCTCATTTAACCCTCTCTACCACTCTAAGAACTCAAATTCTTAACGTTCCCCATTGCACGGGTGAAAAAAGATATTCATGCAGATTCTTTGCATTGGAATCAACAATCCACTGAAGTGAGCTTTCCCTAAAAAGGCAGGGGATTAATTTTAAGGAACAAAAGGTGTGACTTGAAATCCATGGACATGTATAATAATTAGTGCTTACTTCGTACTCACCATGTATTAGACATTGCTCTATGCACTTTTATCTAATTACTATTGCAATCCAATAAGGAGGTACTACTACCATTCCCACTTATCAGATGACAACCAAGGCACAGAGAGGTTCAAGAACTCAGCTAGGATCACAAAGCTAGTAAGAGTTAGAGCCAGAATCTGAACCAAGGTAGCCTGAAACAAGAGACTATGCCCCAAACCACTACACCAATGGTTACCTAACCACCTACCTAGCTGTCTGACAGGTGGCTGGGCCTAAGAGATAATCTGGAATGAGGACTCTATTCCCTTCTCCTGCCACAGACCAGCTCTAGTCTAGTCCAGTTTCTGTAATGGAAAATGGCCTAGCCACCCCTCTGAGTTCCTATCTCCTCCATTTAAGAGGCCAGCCAAATTAAAACTAGAATTCCAAATTCCTGTAAAAAAGACTCTGATTGACCCATTTTTAGACCAGTTGAGATAGGGTTGAGGGAGGGGTACAGGGTCACCTAAAACTAGAAGCCTCATCACATTACACATGTGAAGATGGGAGGGACAATTACCCAGAAATGGAAAGATTGCACTGAGAAGTTACCCCCAAAGATTTCCACTACAGGAAACTGAGGCTCAGGAAGAATGGGGAACTTGCCCAAGTTTACCAACACTAAATGATGAAGCTCAGATTCTAACCCATGTTGGTTTGTCTCCAATCTAAGTCCTTTCCTCTGCAGCATACAAGCTCCTCACGAAAGTAAAAAGCTTTATAAGATGAATAAGGTAATTTCACAGTGTCATTTTCATCCAACCACCTGATAGATAACAGGTGCTGTCATAGGCAATGGGGTTACATGGTGAACAAAACAGACAAAAATCCCTGCTGTCACAGATCTGACACCCCAATGATATCATCTAATGACAACAGAGGCCCATGGTATGGAAGCTGAGGTTTTTGGTTTTTGGCTGAGGCCCCAGGTGGTGTGGAACATGAGAAGAACTTGGAATTTGATGTCTGCCGTAGACTGGCTCCTTGGAGTGGCACACACCATTCTCTCTGTGGATTGCAAAAATGGCACCAATTCCTCACCTTTCCCCTTGCTGTGAAATTTTCTAGTGCTCTCTCACTCTGACGCCAACCTTAGACTCGCACTGGCCAATAGGATATTAGCAAATGTAATACAAGCTGGAGTTTAAAAAGCGCTTGTGTGATACGGTTTGCCCCTCTTGTGCCTCTACCATGAAAATATACCAGAACTGGCCTACTGGAAGAGCAGAGCCAGAGGTCCTTGTTTTCCCAATCAAGATCAGAGTAGATCAGCCAATAGCCATCCAACCTGGAGACATGTGAGCAAGTCCAACCAAGATCAGCAGAGCTGCCTAGCTGACAACCAGATGTATGAGCTTATTGCTGCGTGCTTTTGAAGCATGTGGTTGTCTACCATGCACCACTATTACAATGATGGATAACAGGCATACTGCCCTCCCTACAGATGTATTAATTTCCTTTGTGGCCTTGATGGAAGAGTAACTCCAAATGACCCATTTCACTAAAGGAGCCATATGCTTCTTGCCCTGGAAGGCAGGGCCATAATGGAAACGAATCTCATCAAACTCCTTCTCCTGAAAATTTAAATTTTGAGACAGTGTAATCAAGCTAGGAGATGTTATTGGAGGTCATTCATGGTGGTGGTGGCAGGAGCACTTGGGCATAAATGTATCTGCAACCTAATCCTGGCTCTCCACCTCTCCTTTGGTCCCTCCACCTCCTGTATGTCCCCAAACTTGCTTCTCCCACTACTCATAAATTTTTTGAGCTCTACCCACATCCTTACGATAAATTTCTTTTTGCTAAAAATGGGCAGAGGTGGTTTCTGTTGCTTACAACCAAGAACCTTAACTGCTACTCCACCATCTAGACTCAGATTTAAGTCACAGCTCTGCTACTTAGCAGCTGATCGTTGTCCAGGGACTTGATGGATGGATGACCTCTTAAGAGGTTGTTTGGCCTTTGTGCCAACCAATAACCATAGGGAAATGAGGACAACAGTGTCAGGGGCTTTGAGTGCCAACTCTCATTCTTTCTTGAAAGGGAACAATTACCTCTCCCCTGCATCCATGCATCTGGAGTACGGCCAGATAACCAACCAATGCTTGGTTCATGGGATGCTCCCAAGTGGGTCTTTGAATCTTGAGGGACAATCTCAGAGACAGAGGGATAGCTGGATTAATCACAGTGGGGACAGTGCCAGTGCCAGTGCCTATGCCCATGACATTGATCCCACAAGCTAGTTCCTGGAATGTGGACTTGGCTCCATTAGTTGCTCACCCTCCTGTTTCCTGAGGCTGGTTATCCTGCTTTCCTTTCAGTTCTAGGATCCATCTGATGTCCTTCCAGTAAATTCCATTCTAAAGTCAGTTTCTATTACTTGCATCCAAAAACTCTAACTAGTGTAGTAAGGATAATGCCCATTTTACAGAGGAGGAAAACATACTGGGCTAAAATATATTGACTTGACCTAGAGCTCTATCAGACTAGATTTCGAGCACTTTGAGGGGAGAGACTGTGGTTGATTTGTCTCTATGTCACCATCTTTCCGAACAGGGTCTGCCAATGAGCAGGAACTCTGGGCATACTTTAAAAAGTAGGAAGGAAGAAAGGAAAAGAGGGAGGGAGGAAGGAAAGAAAGAAAGAGAAATGTATATGGAAGAAAAGAAAAAGGAGAACTTCCTCCCACCCCTGAAAGGTCAAGCAAATTGTCACTCTTTTCAGATCCCTTTCCATAGACTTCAGGAATTAGATAAGGTTTGTAGAGCTGCACAATCAGAAGTGATGCAATCTTAATCCTTTCCCTATTTCAGAGGATAGGAGAGTGGAAAAGAAAGAAAAGGCAGTTTTCAGAGGCAGATTTGTGGGTCCTCCCCCCCCTTGCTGCTTGTATAACCTTGGAATGCTGAGCCCTGGTGTCCAGATCTGAAAATGAGCATGTGTATCCATGTTTTTAAGAGACATTAGATGCCTGCAGAACAACGTGCTAGGGATTTAATGGTGAACAGACACATACAAGGACCTTGCTCCCCTTGAGCTCACAAACTAGTAATGGTTGTGCTGGGGAGAACAAGTATTAATCAAATGAGTACGCAAGTAAACAGAAAATTAGAATTGTGTTAGCACTATCTAGGTGAAATATACCATTTATAATGTTTGTGATGGAATACAATGAGAATTTATATGGAAGAATATGATCTAGTCCAGGAGGTTGAAAAAGGGTCCATGGAGAAATGAGATTTGAGTTACAGGTAATCAGGAGACTGCACAGAATATCTATGATTAAATGATGAAAGACAACATGACAAGTTTGAAGAAAAGAAAGAAAGTACAAGAAAAACAGAAAGTTGATGGAAGGGAATCCCCGGGTGGCTCAGCGGTTTAGCGCCTGCCTTCAGCCCAGGGCATGATCCTGGAGACCTGGGATGGAGTCCCACGTCAGGCTCCCTGCAGGGAGCCTGCTTCTCCCTCCGCCTGTGTCTCTGCCTCTCTTTCTCTCTCTCTCTCTCTCTCTCTCTGTCTTTCATGAATAAATAAATAAAATCTTAAAAAAAAAAGTTGATGGAAGGCAAGACTAGAAAAATAGAGAGCAGACTCTACAAAGACTTAGACACCATGGGAAGGACTTTGATCTCTCTCCTAAGAGCAATGGGAAGGCAGAGAAGTGTTCTGAGTGGGTGAGTTACACAATCAGATTTGCATTTTGGAAAAATAACCCTGGCAATGGTATGAAGAACCTGGAAGGTGAATTAAAATGGACACAAGAGACAAGTTTAAATGGTCAAGGTAAAAGTCCAGGCAAGAAGAATTAATAGCTTAGGGGCACCAGGGTGGCTCAGTCGGTTAAGTAACCAGCTCTTGGTTTCAGCTTAGTTCATGATCTTAGGGTCATGAGATTGAGCCCCAAGTTGGCCTCCATACTCAGGAGGGAATCTGTTAGAGAGTCTCTCTCTCTCTCCCTCTGCCCTTCCTCTCACCCCACTTGCACACACACTCTCTCTCAAATTAAATAAATAAATAAATATATATATTTTTTTTAATAAAGAAGAGTTAATAGTTTAGACAAAAGTGGTAGCTTGGAGTGGAAGATGAGAAAATTGAGAGAAAAAATTGACTTAAAATCAAAGAAGTGAAATTGAAAAGACTCAATCAAAGATTGGATTGGGAGGAGGGAAAGAATAGATATTAAGGATGATTGTCTAGGCACCTATCTCCCATAACCAGAGGGATGGTGGTGCCATTAGCTGAATTAGGACTGGATTTAGAGAAAAGACTGTAGACATCTTAAATTTGGAAGGCCTTTGAGATAGACAAGAGGAGGTGTCAAGTAGGCATTTAGGTATATCAGTCTGGACTCAGAGATGTCTGGGCCAAAGATGTGAATATGTGAGCATAGTTGTTAAATACATCTTGAACTCAACAAGCTTGCCTGGGGAGAGAATATATTGAGTGAGAACAGAGGAAGTCTTGAGTTGAAACTTGAGAAACCCAGGATTTAAAGTCAGATAAAAAAAGATGAGTCATGGGACCCCTGGGTGGCTCAGCGGTTGAGTGTCTGCCTTTGGATCAGGGCATGATCCTGGAGTACCGGGATCGAGTCCCACATCAGGGTTCCTGCATGGAGCCTGCTTCTCCCTCTGCCTATGTTTCTGCCCCCCCCCTCTCGAATAAATTAATAAATAAAATCTTTAAAAAAAAAAAAAGGAAGATGAATCTACAAAAGATACAAAAGAGTAGCCAGAGAGATAAGAGGCAAAGCAGAGATAATAGCCACTAGCCACTTGTTGATTTTGCCATCCAGCATCTGCTCTGAGATAGGCAGCATAACGCCTCCCCGCAACCAAGATATCTATGTGCTAACCCTGAATTTGGTACATATGTAACCTTATAGGATAAGAGGAATTTTGCATATATAATTAGGTCAAAAATCTTAAGGTGGGGAGATTACTTTGCATCATCCAGATTGGCCCAATGTAACCACAAGCGTCCTTACAAAAGAGAAGAAGATTAGAGTCAGAGAAAGAAATAGAACAACAGAATCAGAGGTTAGAATGATGTGACCATGAACCAAGGCATAGCCCCTGGAAGCTGGAAAAAAAGAAGGAAACAGATTCTTCCCTAGAATCTCCTGAAAGAACACAACTCTGCCAACATCTAGATTTTAGCCCCACAAGACCCATTTCAGACTTCTAACCTCCAGAACTGTGAGAGAATAATTGTGTCATTTGAAGCCACCACATTTGTGGTCATTTGTTACAGCATCAATAAGAAACTAATACGTGCCCTCTCTTCTTTTGATAATAGTACCCCACTTTGCTTCGAGGAAAGCAGCCCTATTCTAGACCTGTATACTCCAATAAAGCTAACTCTAACCTGAGGCTCCAGTGGTGGGCTAGGTGACCTCACCCAAGCCAGTTTGCCCAACCCCCCCACACACACACATACACACCCCACATTGATCAATCAGGATTGGGCCTATGATCTCAGCTAGCGCAAACAGAGCAAATCTCAGGATTTATGCTAGGGATTTTGGAAAAGGAGACTCGCTCCTTTTTGCTGAACGTAATGAGGAAGAATATAGCTTTGAGAGTCACTGGCAGTCATCTGGCAACCACGAGAGAGAGACAATCTGAAAATGGAGTCAACATGGACTAGCACAACTTGGGAAGTGGAAAAAAAAAAAAAAGAGAGAGAGAGAGAGAGTAACCAGTTCCTAACACAGGGCTATTATTCATCTGGTACACACTGGAGTAGTCAATTGTTGAAATATTTCTGTGGGGATCCCTGGTGGCACAGCGGTTTAGCACCTGCCTTTGGCCCAGGGCACAATCCTGGAGACCCGGGATCGAATCCCACGTCGGGCTCCCAGTGCATGGAGCCTGCTTCTCCCTCTGCCTATGTCTCTGCCTCTCTCTCTCTCTCTCTCTCTCTCTCTGTGACTATCATAAATAAATAAATAATTTAAAAAAAAAAAAGAAATATTTCTGTGGGTAAATAAATGTTGCCCAGAACCCCCTGGGAACAGGAGCAAGTCCCTCACTGCTTCCCAGCCACTCTTCTTCAGGAATCCCTGGACTTCCCCATCACCTGGTAACTAGAGAGTTAATGACAGGATCTTCAGGGGACTTTCAGGATACTCCTGACATCTACTCTGATGGATCAGGGACAGTGCATTGATAGTTGTTAAATATTTTTAATAGTACTCCTGTCCTAATACTATTGTTTGAACCTATCTATTCACCTGGGCCCAAACATCTACCCTGGACTATTATTGACAATATATTCTTTTGTTGTTTTTTAAGCCAGCATAAGTCAAGATTTCTGTCACTTGATAATCAAGAGAGAGCCCATCATATACATACATATATACAACATAGATGGACCTAGAGGATATTATGCTAAGTGAAATAAGCCAGATGGAGAAAGACAAATGCCATATGATTCCACTCATCAGAATTTGATTCCACAATGTGTGGAACAAAAAAAGCCAATAACTAATGAATAAACAAAAAGCAGAATCAGACCTATAAATCAAGAGAACAAACTGATGGTTGCCGGAGAGGTAAGGGGTAGGCAAAATGGGTTTGGGAGAGTGGAAGATACAGGCTTCCACTTATGGAATGAATAAATCACAGGAATAAAAGGCACAGCATAAGAAATACAGTCAATGATAATGTAGGAGCAATGTAACAGGAAAGATGGTAGGCTTGTGGTGAGCACAGCATAATGTATAAACTTGTCAGATCACTAAGTTATACACCTGAAACTTATATAACTGTGTGTCGACTATACTCAAATAAAAGTTAAAAAAAAATTTTTTTTAAGGGACTCCACAAACTCCAATTTTTAGTATATGTGCTGCCGAAACGAGCACCAGACTCCACAAACTCCAGGAGAAATGTGAGGTCACAGAAGTCAGGGGATGAGAGAATTTTGAGAAGGGAATGGTCAACAGAGTCCAATGCTTCTGAGAAGTCAAGTGAGAAGACTGAAACTATGTACAAGTATAAAATCATAGGAGCCTATAGCAGGTGCTCAATAAGAGTAGCTCCTCTCCATTTACATCTTCCGTGCTCCACCAAGAAATATTAGTATAGGTTAGATTTAGCTGCATATAAAGAAAACCCCAAACAACAGAGACTTAAACAAGAGAGAATTTTATTTCTTTCTCACATAAAAGGTGTCCAGAGGTAGGCAATAGAAGCCAGGAATAGTACCCCACCAATACCATGGCTCCAGGCTCTTTAGATCATACTTTCCATCGTCACAGCAAATAGTTTCTATTTTGAAAGCCCCTTCAAGGTCAAAGACGGCTGCTGCAGCACCAAATTCCAGGCAAGAAAGGAAAAGGAGGGAAAGGCAGAAGGGAATCACTTAGCTAAGTCAACTCTCTTGAAGCAGCATTTCCAGATCTATCAACTCTTTAACATCTCATTGGCCAGGACTTAGTCACAAGGCTACCCCCAGCTGTAAGGAAATGTAGTCTTTAAGCTTGATGTGTTGTGACTCCAAATAAAATAAGAGTTCTTCTATTTTGGAAGAGAGAATAGATGTTAGGCAACCAGCAACATTGCTACGTTAGCCCCTCACATCTGATGACGCACGTAATGGTCCTTGACAAATTAGAAATAGTTTTCTGTTACCTCCTCCAATACTTCTAACATATCTGTGCAGTTGTCATTATCTCCATTTTTACAACTAGGGAAACTGAGGCTCAGAGATAGACATTCAGTTGCCAACCAAACAACCAGTGAGGACAGCACTGGAAGGCAAATCTAGATCTAACCCCAAGGCCCATGTTTTTTCCCTATTCCACATCTTGCCTTGCTGACTGAATTTTGGCTGCTACTGTTGCTGAAACTCATTTGTTGTGAAACATCCACAATGTTAGGAGCCACCACCAGGCCATAAGGTCAAATATAAACAATGAAACAATGAACTGTGGAGAGCAATCATTACCCCTTTCCTTTCTTGTCTTCCCCTTCCTCTCCCCAGGGCACAGAATAAGTGCCTCTGGAGTTATTTCTGGACTGTTGCTCTCTCTGGACGACACTCAGCCTGGGGTAACATTGCTGCCAACTGAAGAAATGGGGGAGGCGTATCAGCAGTTATCTGGACTCCCAGTTATACGTCTGGGCTCCCAGGAGTTATAGGCAGGCTCCCTGTCATCCAAGAACAGCCAACACTGCAGCCCAAGAGTCAAATTATCCTCTTCCGAGGAAAGGGAAGAGAAAGAAACTGGTATTTATTACATCCATTTTACAGATAAAGAAACTGAGACTGGGGAGGGGAAGTGATTTGCTCAAGGTCACAGAGCCAGTGACAGAGCTGAGGTTCAAAAGATTTGTGGCATTTGCTAATTTCGGTGGTGTAAATACTCCCGAGAGGGCTGAGTTCAAGCTACCAACATGGTAACCGGCCGGAGCCGACCATTGAACAGCAGACATGATGCTCACTTTCATTTTTAACACAACTGCCACTTGCTAAAGTGTGAAGACAGAGACCTCAATCTTTTTTATTTGTTCTCACCACCCATGGCAGGGTGCTACCTATCAACAGGCAATCATTAAACATTGGTAAAATGAAGGAAAGGCACCCAGGCTGCTGCAGACAGCCACACATACCAGACATCACATGTGTACAGAGTTTTATGGACTAAGCTCTCTCGCACACAGCAGAGTTCATTGAGTCAACGGCAGGCAGCACCACCTTGAACTTTACAGGCTCACCATAAAAAAGGACGCTTTGAGATTTAGAGTTTCTCCCTTCCAGACCCACTTCTTCCTACCTTGTCCTCCCTTTTTTTTTTTTAATGGTTTTTTTGTGTGCAGTAACATAAAAGTTACCATTTTAGCAGAGCAGATTTTAAGAATACGCTTCAGTGGCATTAAGTATATTCATATTGTTGTAAACCATCCACACCATCTAACTCTAGAACTTTTTCATCTTCCCAAATTGAATGCCATACCTGTTATGCAATAACTTCCCATTTTTCTCTTCCCCAACCCAGGCGTTCGCCATTCCACGTTCTGTCACTATAAACTTGACTACTCTAAGCATCTCCTATAAGTGGAATCATACAAATATCCGTCCTTTTTGTCTGGCTTATCTTGGGATCCCTGGGTGGTGCAGGGGTTTGGCGCCTGCCTTTGGCCCAGGGCGCGATCCTGGAGACCCGGGATCGAATCCCACATCGGGCTCCCGGTGCATGGAGCCTGCTTCTCTCTCTGCCTGTGTCTCTGCCTCTCTCTCTCTCTCTCTCTCTGTGACTATCATAAATAAATAAAAATTAAAAAAAAAAAAAGAGTTTTTGTCTGGCTTATCTCATTTATCATAATGTCTTTGAGGTTCATTCAGTTTGTAGCAGGTATGAGAATTTCCTTCCCTTCTAAGGCTGAATAATATTCGATTGCATGTACATACTGACTTTTGTTTACCCAATTCATCCCTCATGGATAGTTGAGTTCCTCCACCTTTGGCTGTTGTGAATATTGCTGCTATGAACCTTAGTGTTAGAGTCCCCGCTTTCAATTCTTTGGGGTAGAGTTGGGTAGAACTGGAACTACTGGGTCATGTGGTAATTCTGTGTTTTTGAGGAACTGCATACTGTTTTCCACGGTAGCTGCATCATTTTCTATTCCCCCCAGCAATGAACCCAAGTTCCATTCCTCTGCAGCTTTGCCAGCTCTTGTTATTTCCTGTTTTCACCTCATTTTGGCTTGATTTGCATTTCTCTAGTGAAGAGTGATTGTGAGCATATTTGCATGTGTTTTTTGGCCATTGGTACGTCTTCTTTGGGAAAATGCCTATTTAGTTCTTTGCCCATTTTTTTCATCAAGTTTTAGTTTTTTATTGTTGACTTGTAGGAGCTCTTTATATATTCTGCATATCAAGCCCCTATCAGGTATATGGTTTGCAGATAATTTCTCTCATTTGTGGGACACCTGGGTGGCTTGGGGATTAAGGTGTCTGCCTTTGGCTCAAGGTGTGATCCTGGAGTCCCACAATCGAGTCCCAAATTGGGCTTTCTGCATGGAGCCTGCTTCTCTCTCTGCCTGTGTCTCTGCCTCTCTCTCTGTGTCTCTCATGAATAAATAAATAAAATCTTTAAAAAAAATTATCTCATTCAGTTGGGTTGCCTTTTAACTCTGTTAATAGTGTGCTTTGGTGACACATCCTTTCTTTCAAGGAACTGATTCATCATTTTCTTCTAATTGCCAAAATCCCCTTACTCATGCCTGTGACAATTCTTCTTTAAACACTCTGAATGTCCTTTAGAATGACCTGGGGAAGTTAAATAAGAAAGACAGACTAGTTACTCTTTGTTTTCTCTTTTATGGTTTCACATTTCTGAGGAAAATTCAGGGTTACACAATATGAACTTTATGAGCAGGGGTGAGGAAACAGGGTTATGAGCTGGGATGAACAGAAAGCCTCCAAGGAGAATGATACAATCTATCTGGACAGGACATGACATTTGCCCATACTTACGCCATGCTGGGCACTACTCTAAGAAATTTTAAATCCTCAAAACTACCCTATTATGTCAACAGTAAAAATTCTCATTTTACAGATGAGGAAATAGAGGCCCAGAGAGGTGAGAATCACAGACCAGGTAAAGCCAGAAATTGAACCCTGGCAACGTGGCCCCAGAGGCCACTTTAATGATCACTATGTGATACTGCGCAGGCTTTGGAGGCAAAATGGTATGAATTCAAACTCAACTGGGTAATGAGTACATGATTACAAACCCATTAACAATCTGAGAGAAGTTCAAACCAAAAACAATATATTACTTAACACCTACCAGCAATTTGAAAGGGGGACAATGCCAAATGTGGGTGGGGACTTGGAGACATAGAAACTCTCCTTTAACTGCGGATGTGAGTGTAGACTGGTACAACCACTCCAGAAGTGATTTGGCAATCCTTAAGTTCAATTACGTAGGAGTGAAGCCTCTGATCTAGAAATGTCACACTTGGGTTTACATCCCAGAGAAATTCTCATTGGTCCATAGGGAAGCATCTGGAAGGATCTCTTCATAGCAAGGTTTATAGAAAAGGAAGCAGAAGACAATCTAACTTTTCATCGCCAGAGGAACAGGTAAGTAGAGTGTAGATACACACGATGGAGGGCCAGGCAGATGTTTGCAACAGTGAACCTGATAGGCTCGCTTCACCACAGTGAAAGTGTAAAAACAATGCTGAGTGGGACAACTATGAGACACAGAAGGAGGTCCATAGCCCAACTTACATAAATTGTGCCTTTAGTGTGAATTTTAAATGAAGACACCCAGAAGATAAACTACATTTTCCAAGGGTACATACAAAGGCAAGGATACTTCTTGAGCACCCTAGAGCTGTTGTGGGGCCTGAGATGGAAGAAAGATGGTAACAGAAAATAATAGGCATCCAGACAGAAAAATGCACAAGGAAGGGGTCTGGCAAAATGCAGGTGAAAAAAAGCATTGACGCCAACTCAGTCATAAAGAAAAGGATGAAGTCGTGCCACTTGCGACAACATGGGTGGCCCTGGAGGGTATTATGCCAAGTGAAATACGTCAGACTGAGAAAGACATACACCCTATGGTTCCACTCATAAATGGAATCGTAATAAAATGAATAGACAAAGGAAAACCAGAATCAGACCTGTAAATACAGAGAACAAACTGACAGTTGCCAGAGGGGTGGGGTGCAGAGTGTTGGGCAAAATGGGTGAAGGAGAGAAGGAGGTACAGGCCTCCAGCTGTGGAAGGAGTAAGTCGCAGGAATACGAGGCACAGCATGAGGGATGCAGTCAGTGGTACTGTAATAGGAATGTAATGGGATAGATGGCAGCTACACTTGTGGTGAGCACGGCATAATGTATAAACTTGTCAAATCACTAAGCTGTACACCTGAAACTGATGTAACATTGTGTGTCCATGATGCTCACATTTTTAAAGAGATTTTATTTATTTATTCATGAGAGACACAGAGAGAGAGGCAGAGACACAGAGGCAGAGGGAGAAGCAGGCTCCCCGCGGGGAGTCCGATGTGGGGCTCAATGCCAGCACCTGGGGACCATGACCTGAGCTGAAGGCAAGATCCTCAGCCACTGAGCCACCAGGTGCCCCACTCACATTTTTTTTAAGAAAGGATCAGTGCATTCCAGTTCTACCAAGGCATTGCTGTGTGACCTTGGATAAGTCATCTCCTTCCTTAATACTTTTTTTCTCATTGGGAAGAGGGAAGATATAGACCTTCACCCCTTCCCCTCATGTCATGGAAGGTGTCTACAGAGGAGATCAGGGTGCTGGAATGAAAAGTGTATGGCCTTTGGCGCCAGCCTGACCCAACTGTTTACTGCATGGCCTTGAGAATCACTTCATTCCTGAAGCTTCTGCTTTTTTTTTTTTTTTTTTTAAGATTTTATTTATTCATGAGAGACATAGGCAGAGGGAGAAGCAGGTTCTCTGCAGGGAGCCTGATGTAGGACTGGATCCCAGGACCCCGGAATCATGACTTGAGCCAAAGGCAGACGCTCAATCACTGAGCCACCCAGGTGCCCCCTGAAGCTTCTGCTTTAAATAAAGTGGTCAAGGCAGGCCTCACTGAGAAGGAGACATTGGAGCAGTCTAGATGGAAGTGAAGGAATGAGCCAAACAGATAGCTATCTAGGGAGAAAAGTAATTCAGGCAGAGGGAAGAGTCAGTTTTATCCATAGGTGATGATGTGAAACTCCCCTGGCAGTGCCTGGCACACAGTAAGTGGTCCCCAACCACTGAGTGTTCACCCTTTTCCCTCCTCTTACAGAAATGTCGGGATCCAGGTGGCCACTTAATGCACCTTCTAGCTTTAGCGACAATGACACTCTGGTTTCAGGTGTCCTTTGAAACACTGCGTTCATGTACACCATCCACTTGTAAGAGCACCCCTATAACTGACCACAGGAGTCTCAGCCCAGAAAAAAAGTCATGGCTTCTGGGGCTTCAGCCTACCTGGGGAGCACAAGAGTTCTCAAAGAGAAAATTCAAAACAGCAAGGTGGGGTCCATGCCAGCTCCTGTTGCCCTCAAGAAATCTCTAACCCAGCACACACCAATACCAGGATGGTGCTTACAGGGACTTGGGCGAGGGTACAGTCATATGGAGGGGAGGAAGGATAGGAAGGGACCCATATTTACTAAGGCAGATCTGGGTTTGGATATTATTCTACCACTTACTAGCTCTTATAAGTCACTAGACCTCTCTGAGCCTCAATTTCCCCCTCTGCAAAATGGATTTGAAGATATCAATTCTGTACAGAGGCTATAAGGACTCGTTAAGACTTGTGAAAGTGGCAGGCAAATGTCTGGGCTCAACAAAAAGTAGGTCCCTTTCCATTTATACCAAGTACCCAGGAGGCAGCCACTGTCTTAGTCTTTATTTAATTCATTTCTAGGAGGATAAAATCAGCTACGTTTCAGTGGGGACTGTGAGGTTTCATTAAGACAACAGATAAAAACTATGCTTAGCATACTTACTGGCCCAAAATAGGTACTCTATATGTGTTTTTGTTTTTTGTTTTCGTTGGGGTTTTTTTTTTTTTTTTTTTGATAGATGGATGGACGGATGGATGAATGGATGGATGGATGGATGAGTGACTGGATAGGTAGGAGGATGGCTTGCTGGCAGGTTGTCAAGGGAAACATGATTTGTATGACAGTAATCCTAAGTCTGCACAAAAAAACAAGTGTTTACAAGAGGGTTTTATTATATCTGCTTGTAGCCTTAAGTCTCAAGCACAAATGTAACATAGATAAGTAAAAACAAGCATAAACATACCCAGATCTAGTCAACTGTGCCCTACCCTTACCACTCTTGTGTCTGTGACTCATCTCGATGAGGTGAGGGGCCACATCTTGTTTCAACCAACATTCTCCAACTGAGATCACTAGTGTGAAGCTGTGGTCAGGGCAGGATGAGGCCTTCTTGACATGCAAGATGGCTTGGAAATCCTGATTGGTGATGTTTCATCAAAAGAATTACAACATAGCTTTTCCCATAATCCTGTCACCAAGAAGGAAAAGACACAGACGAGCAGCCAGCTTTGTGTTCACTGCAGCTTTGTTATGTGCAATCCTGCAATCACTTCGCCCTTCTGAGTCCCATGTTTCCCTTAGTGAGATGAAGGGATTGGACCCTCCTAGCTCCACCATGTTCTTTTTTTTTTTTTTTTTTGCTCCACCATGTTCTGATCTTCTGAAAATCCCTGACATTTCTTTTAAAATATGGACAGAAAACTTTGTAAGAATGTGCATTAAATTCCTTCCCTATGTATCTCTCAAGAGTCTCCTAAACCCTTTCTCTATTTTTTTTTTTTTATCGTCTTAAGCAAGCATTTAAGTGACCAAAGCAAAAGTACACTTTCAAGGTGGGAGAGTGTACAGGCCTAGAGGTGGTAACTGCCTCCTTAAACCCTGCCACACCAGTGTGTGTATATGTCAGTATATCTGTTGATGCTACACCCAGGGGAAGCAGTAAGCTTTGGAGACAGACAGATCTCAATTCTAGACCTCGTGTGAGAAATTGTGGATACAGAGATGGTTAAGATATCGCCCCGGGGATCTGGGAGACAGACATTGAGGTGGATAAACCTCAATAACCATAGTAATTAAGACATTAAAAAGTTGGCCCCCGGGGCACCCAGATGGCTCAGTCCATTAAGGGTCCAACTTTTGGGTTCCACTCAGGTCATGATCTCAGGGTCTTGGGATCAAGCCCCCATGTCAGATGCCATGCTCAGCACAGAGTCTGCTTGAGGTTCTTTCCCTCTCCTCCCTCCCTTTCTGTTCCTCCCCCTGCTCTCTCTCTCTCTCTCTCTCTCTCTCACACACACACACACACACATGCACACACTGTCTCTCAAATAAATAAATAAAATCTTTAAAAATAAATAAATAATAAATGTTTTACAGAATTAAAAAGTTGGACCCTCCCAGCCTTAAAATGCTGAAAGCAGGAAGTCAGTTACCTTCCCTGGAGGAAATTCAGGAAGGCTGTCCTATAGGAAGTGTTCTGAGTGGAGTTGAAAAGAGAAAGAATCTGAGAAGGTCACGATCAGACAGAGGTCACAGGGGAGTAAAAATGGCTATGTTCAGAGCCGTGCAGAGATCAGCAGCGCTGCAGTAATGGGCCACAGCCTAAAACGTTCTTCCTGCCTTCTTGGGCCCTGGGTGGGAGGGAGACCCTGGCCTGTGTGTTGGGGCAACACTCTGAGCGAAACAAGGGGGCAATCACAAGTTACCACCTCCGAACTGAACTTACTCTTCATTGAGTGCCTACTGAATGCAGACCCTGCGCACTTTATATATCACAGCAGTGTTTGCTAAAGTGTGCCTGCTAGTCACCAGGGCACATGAGGAGACTGAAGACTGAACACCGAGAACTTTTTTATCTTTTTTTTTAAATGGTTTTGGTATCACCATCTTTATTTTCTAAGATTTTATTTGTTTATTTGAGAGATACAGACAGAGGGAGAGAGAGAGTGTTGACAGGGAGGAGAGGCAGAGAGAAAAGCAGAGTCCCTGCTGAGTGGGAAGCACAATGCAGGGTTCGATCCCAGGACCCTGGGATCATGACCTGAGCCAAAGGCAGATTGTTAACCAACTGAGCCACCCAGGAGCCCAAAGAACCTTTTATCTTAATAGTTATGTTTTATATGGGGTGCCAGGGTGGCTCAGTGGGTTAAGTATCCAACTCTTGATTTCAGCTCAAGTCATGATCTCAGCATCATGAGATCAAGCCCCAAGTGGGGCTTCATGCTCAGCATGGAGTCTGCTTGAGATTCTCTCTCTCTCTCTCTCTCTCTCTGCCTCTGCCCCTCCTCCAGCTCATGTGACAAGCGCACAGGCTTTCTCTCAAAATAAATAAATATTTTAAAAAATAGTTATGTTTTATGTTTATGTTCATCTTCTATGCCATTAGTTTTCACTTATAATTTAGTTATAAAGCATCCTTTTAAATAAATAAAGTTTTTTTCTTTTCAACTTTTTATTTAAATTCTAGTTAGTTAACATACAGTGCAGAATTCTGTGATTCATCACTTACGTACAAACCCATCATGATGAAGTGCTCATCATAACATGCACCCTCCTTAATATCCATCCCCCATCTAGCCCATCCCTCCCTTCACTTCCCCCACCAACCCTCAGTTTATTTTCTATCATTAAGAATCATTTACAGTTTGTTTCCCTCTCTTTTTTCCCCTCTCATATGTTCATCTGTTTTGTTCCACATATGAGTGAAATCATATGGTATTTGTCTTTCTCTGACTGATTTCATTGAGCATCAAAGCCTCTAGCTCCATCCACATCAGTGCAAAAGGCAAGATTTCATTGTTTTTGACAATTGGGTCATATTCTATTGTATACATATACCGCATCTTCTTTATCCATTCACCAGCTGATGAACATTTGAGTAAATAGATTTGTTGTAAAAAGTGACTCAATTTAGAGCAAAATATTTATTAAGTAAACATACAGGTGGTACATGGCTTTTGAAAAATCATGTGTGGGAGGAGTATACACAAATGACTGAAATGCAAGAACCTGCTTTAGCATCTAAAGCATTCATCTCATTCAGAGGTGAGGAGCAGGTCATAGATACTCAAATAGGCTTCAGCAAAATAAGAGAATGCATCCTGACAAGGGACTCTCTCAGGACCCAAAGGAAGGAATGCAAATGTTGGGCTTTGAGAAGGCCTGGCCTGGAGGAAGACAGCAGGCCCCGGAAGCACCGGCCTCCTCTCTCCAGGTTTCTGGTCTCTGCTTTGCTCTGCACACTTCCATCTTCTCTCTGAGCAGGTGACCCACCCTCCCTCACCCCACCTCATACACATAGACAGACACACACATATAGACACACATACACACTCACAGCTCCAGACTTGTTTGTCTTCAGGTTAGTGACCTGCAGACCCTGAAATAGCACCCCTGAATCTGGCTGCTTATTCCTGACAGAGAGAACCTGACTGGCCCAACTAGAGCCAGATGCCCACGTCTCATCCCATCTGTTCGCTCCTTTTGGAGGATTAAGGGGAACACATTCTCAGAAAAAAAAGGAGCCTCTGGGATGAGCAATCACCTTGACCAAGGGATATCTGTCTCAGCACTCACCACTCCTAACAACCCTATGAGGTAGGAAATTCAGCTCACAGTCCTTCGGCAGGAGGTGATGGAGCCAAGACTCGAACCTCAGTCTGTGTGACACAAGAGCTCGATTATGCTGCACTCCCCACCTAGTCACCGTCAGCTGAGTTCAGCTTACAGCTACCATCCCAGACCCAACAGGTTACAGGCCCACGGGGAAGCATTGATCAAAATCAGCCCAGGAGACATGAAACAAGGATCTCACTTTACAGGGATTGTGGCCGGAAGGGAGGAAGATGTCACAGAAGGAGCATGGGGCTCTGGAAACCAGGGAAGTCTCCTCCAAGCCCCTGGGTCTGTGGCTGCCGGATTCACACCACAGGTGCTCAGGGTGAGAGGAGACTCATTTGAATATATTTGCCGAAAATAACAAGGAGGCATCTAGAGATTTTCAAGAGAAGCTACACATTTCTTCTGCATCCAGAAGTCAAAGTGCCTGCTGTCCCTTGGGATTATAACTGCTTCTCTCACCTTTTGAAAACTAAATTAGGAAGGCTTCCCCCAACCCCCTTCCTCCCACTGCCTCCCCCCCACCCCCTTAATCCCCCACCCCCGTCCCCTGCCCCAGAAAGCTAAGTGACAGAGGAGACCTGACAGGCTCCTCCCACTCTGGAGGACCCACCTGCACACAGGTCCTTCTCAGCCTAAGTGCCCTTTCTCATGGAAGCCTCTGAGCAGCGTGGTGCCCTGGATGACCCCAGTTTGGCTTTGAGGGGTCTCTGCCCACCCACAGTGGGTAGATCCCCCCATTAGCATTCACCATCGAGACAGCTGGATGTGGCAGTTGTATCTCTCACACTCCCCCAGAGCTGACCCAAGCCTGAGGCGTGGCCTGTGCAGAAAACCATATTTACCTCAGGAGACAATGTCCCCAGCCTAGCTTTTGACCTGTGCATATCTTCCCTTCTCTGGCACCATTCAAGACAGGTTGTTGGATAAGTGGTAAAAGGTTCCACTGAGTCATGTCCCCTAAGAAGTGTCACAGAGATCTTGTGCCTCTGAATGGAAACAAGGTGGCACTATCCTAGCTCAAGAGTCTTCCCCAGAGATAGCACCACACAACCAGAGGAGTATCCCTTTCCCTAGATCCCTTGTCTGCCTTTATGGTGACAAAGGAGATAGTTGCCCAAAACTTCAGGCCCTACTGGCTCAGGGCAGCTGCCTCGGTAGGCTGAACAGGGTGGCTCAGAGTCTGCCCCCAAGGTCTGCCCGTGGCCCTGACATTCCTCACAGAGCTAGCAGACTCAGCTATTCAGGATGAGGTCACTAGCCAAGGTTATTACGTGTGTGCCCAGAGGTGGCCAGCGGGGCACATTCAAGTTCTGGATTCCCCAGCAGTCTGGCCCTGCCATCACCCCCACCTCAGTGAAGTAGCCTCAATACTTAAAGGGCCACTTGTGCCCAGGGAGGAGGTTCCCAGACCACAGCAGAGACCTCTTCCTCCCCCCGGGTCAGTCTGTGATGTCCATGGAGGATAAGCCTCCGGGCCTGGCCCCAACCAGCAGGGGCTATTTTTTGAGGGATTTGACAGGGACTTGGCTGAGTGGCATGACCACCTCGGTGCCCGTCTCTGAGGTAGCCCGGGAGCACTTCCGGCTGCCACGAATGCTATGGAACTTTTCTGTGAGGTGCTTGCGAAACTTCTTGGTGAGGAAACAGTAGATGATGGGGTCTAAGACACAATTGGTGCTAAGAAGGCAGAGAGTGACCTGATGGGCATCGTTGATACCCTGGTGGAAGCTGCTGCTCTGGAAGCCCAGCTCGGCCAGGGTCCAGGGCAGCTGCACTAGGTGGTGGGGCACGAAGCATACGATGAACACGGCCAGGACGGTGCACACCATCCACAGAGCCCGGCGCTTGACTTCCGCGTTGTGCTGCAGCTGCACCGGCTGCATGAGCAGCCTGCGGATGATGACCACGTTGCAGAAGAAGATGATGAGGAAGACGAGGAAGAAGCCGAACACGAGGAAGACGTGGACAATGAGGACAGGCACGCTGCCCTTCTCATAATGCTCAAAGCAGCGTGTGATGTTGCCCGAGCCGGACTTGCTGGGCACTACGTTGGTGGAGTCCAGGATGAAGAAATAGGATGCAGCAGCCACAATGGCCACCCAGATGACCAGGGACACCAAGAAACCACGCTTGCGGGTGGTGGCCTGAGCTGTCTTGATGGGCCGGGTCACTGCCTGGAAGCGGTTGTAAGTGATGACAGCCAGGAAGGCCACTGAGCAGTAGGTGTTGATGAAGAAGAAGCAGCCAGCCAGGTTGCAGAGGAAACTGGGGAGAATCCAGTTGCCCTGGTTGTGGTAGTAGATGATCCACAGGGGCAGGGTCACCAAGAAGAGCAGGTCAGCCATGGTGAGGTTCACCATGAAGATCTTTATCTCATTGAGTTTCTTGGAAGGGTACAGGCAGGCAAAGACCCACAGCACATAGCTGTTGGCAACTACCCCCAGCACAAAGATGATGCTGTAAACAATCGGGAAGAGGGTATAGCGGAACTCAGAGTCCACGTGAGAGGAATCATTTGCCATTGCCATGCTTGGAAGGGGCAGCTGGTCGTAGAATCCTGCCCAAGCCTGGAAGACCACACAGGAATTCTGGTTAATGAAGGATCAAAAAGGACATATCTCATTTTAATCAGTTCTAAGACCCTCATTTTGCACATTTTAAAAATTCTAAGATTGGCAGTATCTTCCAATTAATTGGCAGTATGCTTTCCCTACATAAAATAATGGTGTTTTTTATTTAAAAATCAATTAAATTCAATTCAAAATTCAAAATTCAAATCAATTTAATTTAATAAATTAATAAAATTTAATAAATCAATTAAAAATCAATGAAATCAATGGCAATTCAGTTTCTTTTTTCTTATTCCATTTTAAAACAGATCTCTTCATTCTTTGGCTAATTTTTGACTTAAGGTTTTACATCATCTATTTCTGATGATAAAACGTGAAATTTTATATTAAAAGTTTTAAATTTTCTAACAACTTTTCAATATTTTTCTATTGATGGAATTTGAAATGCAAATTTTGATGGTAAATGTTCTATATTAAAAAATAATTTATGGGGATGCCTGTCTGGCTTAGTCAATAAAGCATGTGACTCTTGATCTTGGGGTCAGTGGGTTTGAGCCCCACACTGGGGACAGAATTTACTTAAAATAATAATAATAATTGTTATTATTATATATAAGCATATAATATTTACTTAAAAAAATAATAATTTACTTAAAATAACAATAATAATTGTTATTATATATAAGCATATAATACTTTTATATTAAATTTAAATTCAATTAAAATTTAAATTTGATATTATAGTTATATATAAATATTAAATTTCAATATTAAATATATATTTATATATAAATAATAATAGTTATTATTTATGTGCTCATACAAAATCTGGAAAATACAAAGAATTATATTAGGGTGACCCAAAGATGAAATACTAGCCAGTCATTAGAAAGAATGAGTTGTATCTCATTCTTGTACTGACATGGAAAGTTATCCCCAGATAATATTGTTAAGTAAAACAAAATTTTAAAAATTGGTGTGCCCATTATATGTGTGTATATGACATCTAGAAAATTATCTAGAAGGATATAATCTAAAGAGTGCACAGTGGTAAGTAACCTTTGGGAAGCTGAGATGGGCTTCATGAGAAGTTACTTATTCTATTCTTCCTTTGTTTTAATTTTTTAGAAGCATTTATTGCTTTAATAATTAAAAGGAAAAAGACTAATGAAAAAGTAAAGTATAGGTGCTGGCTCAGTTAGTGGAGCATGTGACTCTTGATCTTAGGTTGTGAGTTTGAGCCCCATGTTGTGTGTAGAGATTACTTAAAAATAAAATCTTTAAAAAAAAGAAAAAGATGAAGATGAAGAAAAGTAGACAGTGGAGAAACTCAGATAATACTTAAATGATTAAGATGCATCCATCATTAGTAGGACATATATCAACATCAGGTACACTTGATAATGGTGCACTGAAAAGAATATAATATCATTTTTGTGGTTTTCTTGCCCAAATCTTGCCCAAATTGCATAATCTCAATTTAATCATGAGAAAACATCAGACAGACCCAAATTGTGGGACATTGTATAAAATGACTGTTCAAAAGTATCAAGGTAGTGAGTAAGGAAACACAGAGGAACTGCCATAGATCAGAGGATATTAAAGAAATGTTGACAACTTAATACCATGTGGGATCCTAGATTGTATCCAAGAACAGAAAAAGATCGTTAGTGGAAAAACTGGTCAAATAAGGTCTATAAGTAAAATAATATCATATCAATGTTCATTTTCTGGTTTCGATCATTGTATTATCGTTTGGTAAATTGTTAACATTAGGGAATATGAAGTGAAGCCCACACATGCACTCCTCATACTATTCTGCAACTTCTTTGAAGGCCTAAAATTATTTCAAAACAAAAAGTCTTTTTAAAAGCATATTAAAGGGGTACCTGGGTGGCTCAGGTGGTTAAGTGTCCGACTCTTGATTTTGGCTCAGGTCATGATCTCAGGGTTGTGAGATTGAGCCCCAAGTCAGGCTCTGTGCTGGGCGTAGAGCCTGCTTGGGATTCTCTCTCTCTCTCTCTCCCTTTCCTGCTCATGTGCTCCCTCTCTCTCAAAAGTTAATTAAAAAAAGATTCTCCCATAAACTATATATAAATTTATATTATAAATATATATTTATATCATATTATAAATATATAAACATATAAATATATTTTAAGGAAGATGAAATTAACCATAATCCCACCAGCCAAAGTCTGGCCCATTTTCAACAGCATCTTTACCACCATCCACTCTCCATCAGAACCGGTTTGCTCCCTCCTCTCTTGTTCCTTCCACTGTGTTGCCAGCACAGAAGCCTGAAAGCCTCTCTGATGTTTGCATTGCAGGTGGGGTGGGGGAGGAGAGGGCAGGAGGCCCAGATGGGGTTAAGCAAGGCCCAAGGCTCACCATACACCACAGAACAGTGAAAAGAAAACAGAATTGGGAGTAAGATGCTACTTCGGAGCCAGACACCCTGCTAGATGTTTCCACGTGCACTACCTCATTTGGATCTCATAAAAGCCCTTTGAGATAGGAAGTAAAACCCCATTTTACAGAATAGGAAACAATAGAGGGTGTTTATGTGATTGTTCAAGTCACACAGCTGTTAAGAGATGGAGTCAGAATCTCAAATCCAGCTCTATGTGCATCAGTTCATTCACACATTAAGCCAACAGCGATTTCTGAGCACCAATTGTATGTCAGGCCCACCACTAAGCACAGGGGATCTGGGGTGACCATGACCGAACAGGCCAGCACACAGGAACTGACAGCCTCATGAGGCCGATGGACAAAAGCAATGTAAACAAACATAGTTGCAATGTAAAGAAAAGGGAGTGCTGATATGGAGCATACAAAAAGATATCCTTAAAAAATAAGTGACATATTTCCTCAGAGATCTGAGAGAGGAAGAGTGTTCCAGGCAGAGGGATCTGCATGGGTCCAGGATTGAAGCAAGAAGATCCTCGCCCTGACGTCTAGCTGCCATTTCATACTCATCTGCTATCTTCCCACCAGAGGCCAGTCAAAATGGACCTCCCAGGTGGGTCTCCAAACATGCTCAGACCTTTCCTGCCTCAACCGGCAAGCATACATCTGTGCCAATGCTTCGAACCCTCTTTCCTAACCACACCCCACTTCCACCTGGCCATTCTAACTCATGCTTCAGACCTTAACTGAATTTCACTTCTTCAAAGAGGTCTTCACCAGTTCAGGTCAGGTCCCACTTCAAAGCTCCCTGTCCTTTGTAAATCCTAGCACATTTGTGATCCTATTTATGTTTGTATGATTCATAAGACTCTCCCACTTGACTGTGAGCTCCAGGAGAATGAGGGCCTTGTCTGATTATTCAACACTATTCCCAGCACCATGAACCAATAAAGGAATGGGTAATAAGCCTTGTTGATTACAACCATCTCTGGAGTAGAGAAGAAGAAGCCTATAGATACTTACAGGTGAGTTTAAAGAAACAACTGTCTCTCAAAGTGGAAACAGACCCATAAATAAAGAGAACAAGCGATGGTCTGGTTGCCAGAGGGACGGGGGTGGAGGTATGGGCAGTATGGGTGAGGGGGAGTGAGAGGGCTGGGCTTCCAGTCATGGCATGACTAAGTCACAGGGATGAAAGGTACAGCACATAGAGTCAAATGGGACTATAATAGCGGTGTATGGTGACAGATAAGTTACACTTGTGAGTACAGCATAACACAGTTGTCAAATCTCTATGTTGTACACCCAAAACTAATGTAACATTGTCTATCAACTATACATCAATTCAAAAAAAAAAAGAAAGAAAGAAACTAAGAAACTATTGGCTCTAATTCGAATTTTGATGATTGAGAAAATGTGCTTTGCCCCATTTAGTGTGGCTGTGGTTTATTATCTATGCTAAATTAAATACATGTAGGTTTCATTATTCCAATAAATAATGGTGATTCCTTTAAAAACAAAGAACTCAGCCTCAAGTCATATTGTGGATTACAATTTGTGGATTTTCATTGTGGCTGATTTGAATTACGTAGTTTTATGTTGCTTCCCCGGCAGCAAAATTGCTAACTTCTACTTAGCCAGGATCTTTTCCACTCCTTTTTTTTGTTTTGTTTTTAATTTTTATTTATTTATGATAGTCACAGAGAGAGAGAGAAAGGCAGAGACACAGGCAGAGGGAGAAGCAGGCTCCATGCACCGGGAGCCCGATGTGGGATTCGATCCCGGGTCTCCAGGATCGCGCCCTGGGCCAAAGGCAGGCGCCAAACCGCTGCACCACCCAGGGATCCCTCTTTTCCACTCCTAAATGTGGTCCTGCCATCTGATCCCAAAGCTCTAGAGTAATTATTCTCAAAAGGTGGTCCACAGAGACGAGGGAGGAGAGAGGAATATCTCTGAGAACTTCTAAGGGATCCATGAAGTCAAAACTATTGTTCTAATAATATCAAGACATTATTTGCCCTTTTCACTGTGTTGATATTTGTACTGATGGTACGGAGTGAACAAAACGGCTGGCTTCTTAGCACATATCAAGGCAGCAGCACCAAAAGGGAGTAGGAGCTTTATTTTTCACAGCTGCGCACTACTTAGTGCAAATAAATAAAGCCAATTTCCTTGATAAAGCAAGGACATTATTGATTTTTATTAAATCTTGAGTACACGTCTTTTTAATATTCTGGGTGTCAAAATTGGAAATATGCACGCAATACTTCTAAACACTGTAGTCAGTGTTTTGTCTTCAGGAAAAGCGCTTAAGCAACTGAGTCCTGAATTGAACTTCTCTGAGGATGATTGTTATCACTTGAAAAAATTACGGACCAGTTATGGTATTTCAGACTTGGGTGTCATATCTGCTCAAATATGAACAAAGAACCATCACTTCAAGGAACACAAACAATAGTCTTGGTGGCCAAGCATAAAATTCAAACTTTGGAGAAAAATAGTATCTTCAGAAAAAATTGTATCTGCCAGTCTGAGTTTGACAGCTTCCTATTCCTTAAAGACTTTTCTGATAAGATTGGTGGAGATGAATGTAATTTTTAAAAAATCATTTAGTCAAAGGTCTGTGTTTGGAAAACCTGCATAACTTGGTGAACCAATATTTTCCAAATGAGGGAAAAATGTTTCAAAATTATGCATAGGTAAAATAATCAAAGGGCGAGACAGATCAATATATTGCTGTGCAACAGATTACAGAAAGTTCATTGATATGATTCAGGTTCCATATTGCAACTGACTTTTAAGAAACTACCATTTGTGGAGATTTGATATAGTATCAAAGAAGAGCATCATCAATTATCTGAAAAAGACATTAAAATATCCCCCCCACATCGCTCCTCGGCCTTTTGACTAAGGTCAAGTGAAAATATCCCTCCCACTACAGATTTTCCTCATATACTCCAATCAAAACAACATATCACGATAGATTAAATGCAGGAGCAGGTATGAGAATCTAGCTGTCTTCTATTAAACCATCATTAAAGAGATTTGCAAACAAAAATGTAAATTAAGGCCACTCTAAATTATTTATGTTTTGTTTTTTTTTTCTTTTTTCTTAAGATTTTATTTATTCATGAGTTATTTATGTTTTGAAATTGTTAGCTAATTTTTGCTAAAAATGTTATCTGTGTTAACATGGAATGGGCTTGTTACTGGGTTTTGTATTTAAAAACAAAAGTTTTTCGAAAGTCTTAGTTTTCATTTTGAATATGGAAAATTCTGATTGGCTATAACCCACATAAACAAAAGTTCTCTGGGGCCCTCAATAATGTTTAAAAATATAAAAGAGAGGTTCTAAGACCAGAAGATTTTAAACCCACTGCTCTACAAGAGGAAGAAAAAAGAGAAAGAGAGACAAACCAAGAGACAGACTCTCAACTGTAGAGCACCAGCTGGTGGTTACCAGAGGGGAGGTGGGAAGGAGGCTGGGTGAAATAGGTGATGGGGATTAAGAGTACACTTATCATGATGAGCGCCGAGTAATGTAGAGTTGTTGAGTCACTATATTGTACACCTGAAACAAATATAACACTGGATGTTTACTACAATGGAATTAAAATTAAAATCTTAAATAAAAAATACATAAAATTGCAGCTCCGCTATCTCAGCCCTCCACCTCACCTTTTGTTTGAGCCCAAGACGCCCCATTCTTCTGGGACTGGCCTTGTTTCTTTCTCCTGCTGGACCCTCATGCCTTGGGGGACCCTGTTTCTGGGACCTCAGAGAGGTGAGGAGGCAGCCCACGCTGAGCAGTGTGTCGTGCTCACTCCGGGTCTTTGGAGAAAAGACACGTCCCACCCATCCCTACCACTCAATCCCACCCCTAAATAAGTCCCTTCCTCTTCTTGGGTGTAGGATCCAGCTTAGTAGGGTGGGGGCAACTCTCCCCTGGAAAGTCTTTCTACAGCCAGAGGATTCCACCCAGGTTGTCTCCTTGGGCCCTGTCCTGCTGTGCCATGCCTGTCCAGGCCTGTTGAGAGAGTCTTCCCACCAGGACCAGAACTGAGGTAAGGCTTGTGGAGGCATTCACCTAACTGTAAAATATAAGGGAGTGTTGAAAACCTCAGTAATCAAGATAAATAATATTTTAATGCAGTATCTTAAAAACATCAAAATCAGTATTGCAAATTGTTCCTTTTGCCTCAGATTCTAATATGGCTCTGCCTGGAACTATTATGATCCTGTCTTCACTATGATAATGATATTGTGGTTCTATATTTTTATGTTTTAATTCATTAGTGAAGTATTTGTAGGTAGATTTACACAGTATCTTGACTTTGCTTTAAAACATTTCAGGAAAAACATTCCTGCATGCTAATCTCCGTTTCAAAATCAGCTTCCCTGTGAACCCAACCTCTAACAATGTGTAATCAGGTCGGCTTGGCCCTGGAGACTCTCCAGTCCACATGGCCCCTACAGGAAGCCCAGTGGAGGCCTCTTCCTTCCAGATATAGGGCCATAATCAGTCTCGGGTGGGACCCCAGCTTTTGCCCAAAACCTTGCCCTAGATGCCTCTAGTACCTGTCACCCTGGCTCTTCCTATCTCTGCTGTCTTCCCAGATCCTGGTCTTCATGTGATTCCCACTCCCTTAGCCTTCATCATGAATTTAGCACCCAATTGTCCCTTTGACACCCAGTGGAACCCTTTGACATCACCCAAAATGTACCCAGCAGAGTCTCTTCTGAGTCTGGGGGCTCAAATCTCCATGCCTTTGTTCATGCTTCTCTTTGCTCTGCCTGGCTACCTACTGATCACTCTTTAAGACTGCCCCTGCCTCTTTCCCTACAGCTTGTTCCTCCTAAGCCTCCCTGCCTCTTCCACACCCTGTTTTCTGCCCCTAGATGTGGCTAAGTCCTCATTGTCTGAGCTCCCATAGCTTATAGCTTCTTATACCATGGAAATTGCTTGTGTGTCCTGCCATACTAGATGGTAGCTACTGGAGGGCAGAGAACATGTCCATCCATTCACTCTACAGTTATTGATATATACTGTTGGGAGCTGGGCACTTTGTTGCGGATGCTGCAGGAACAAAATAGGCAAGACTCCTGTTCTTGAAGAGCTTACACTCTAGTCAGGGAAAACAGATACAGAGAGATCAAAGAACACAATAATTCCAAATTGTAATGAATTCAATAAAAAGAAATAAAAATAGTGACATGACAAAGCTTGGGTAAGGTGCTGCTTTAAATAGAGTGACCAGGGAAGGCTTCTCAGAGGAGGTGACTTACAAACAAAACCAGAGGAAGATTTGCCATGAGGCCAATATAGCGTAAGCTTCAAGGCCTCTTCCTAGGTCTTGTATCTAATCAATCACCCTCCGTGGCTCCCTTGCGCAGGATCAAATCCAAGCTCCTTTCACACCTCATCTGCCTTCAGCCTCTTTTACTACTTGCCCTGTATTCCAGCCACACTGAATTTCCTGCTGTTTCTCTAAAAACTCCATTTCCGGGGCACCTGGGTGGTTCAGTCTGTTAAGTAACTGCCTTTGGCTCAGGTGATGATTTCAGGGTCCTGGGATTGAGCCCCAGCATCAGGCTCTCTGCTCAGCAGACAGCCTGCTTCTCCCTTTCTCTCTGCCCCTCCCTGTTTGTGTTCTCTCTTTCTCGCTCACTCTCTCAAATAAGTAAAAAAAAAAAAAAAAAAAAAAAAAAGCCCCAAAATAAACAATAAGCAAATAATAAAAACTCCATTTCTTCTCAAACATCTGTGCCTTCCCACACTTGCTACAACCCTACTGAGAGCCCTTTTGCCTATTGCTTTGCCTAGCAAACTCCCAATCTTCCTTCCTTAAGACCCAATATGCTGACTCTAGGATGCCTCCCTGATTGCCTCAGGCAGAATGAGTTGCCTTCTTCTCTGTGTCAGTGTGGTACCGGGGACATTCCCCAGTATAGTACCTGATACAATGTGTTATAAGTATTGATTTCAATGGCCATTTCCTCACCAGCCAGGAGATTCTGGAGGGCAGGGACTAGATCTTTTTCATCTCTTTATCCCCTGTGTCAGATATTGGGTACTGAAGGAATGAATGACCAAGCCCCTGATGACTATTCAATAGAAACTGGCATGAAGGAAACATGTGCAGTCCCTCCGGGGGAGGCACAGTAGGATGGGGAGAACAATCCCTTTCTAGAGTCAGAAAGACCTGGGTTCATACCTGGCTCTGCCATTTACTTGCTGTGTGACCTTGAGCAATAAACTTGTACACAGTCACACAGTTTCTTCATTTGCAAAATTTTACAATTCTAACAGTGATTCCAAAAATAAGCATCCCAAGGGGTCAAAACGGCCAGGCCTCCCTCCCCCATCGGCTCAACCACATGAAGTCAGCGGAGGTGACTATGGTCACCACTGTCCCAGGGGCTCTAACCCACATACTGACTTCTCTGTCAGCTCCAGACAGAGCCTTAGGCTAATGCCAACAAATATTTCAACAGGTCAGGAAGGGAATGGGCATTTGGAGGGAAAGAAGGCAGCAGCAACTAAGAACAATCAATCTTACATGAGGGCATAATTCTCTGATGCCTCAAGTCTGGGCAGCAGCCCAGGCCCAGCTCTCAACTAGGGGTAGGTGAGGGAAGCCATAAATATCCCTGAAAACAGAAGAATTCTGCTATCTGGATATCGCATCCTCTACCCTGCATAGCATTCAGTCCCAACCCCCTACCATTCCCATACTGTCTGGGAACATCATGCCCCTAGAGAACCTGAACTCTCATCCTCAGCTGAATAGTCAAAGGGGAGGGACCACCTGAATCTGGGCAAAAGGAAGTATGTGCTGGTTACTTCCCCAGTGCAGGCAATGGGTTGGGAAGTTGGGTTTGCCAGTCAGACTAGCTCCTAGCATTTGTAGGGCCATTAGGGGTCAAAAGTACAAATGTCAGGGCACCAGAGTAGCTCAGTTGGTTGAGCATCTGTCTCTTAATTTTCACTCCGGTCATGATCCGTGAATCATGGGATTGTCCTCCCCATACGCCACCCCCCCATCCTGTAGGGCTCTGTGTTCAGCAAGGAGTCGGCTTCTTTCCCTCTCCTCCTGCCCTTCCCCACACCCACAAGAGCTCTCATGCATGCTCTCTCTCTCTCTCTCAAATAAATAAATAAATGCATTTTTTAAAGTACAAATGTCTAAATATTTATAAGCTATAAATAAATAAGCTATAAATTTATAAGCTATAAATATGGTGACTCACATTCAAGTTCATGCAGATCTCATGCACCAGTAGCTGCTTGTAATTGCTGCAAGCCTGGAGGCACCAGCACAGCTCAGGCTAGAAGTTGGGTGTGGGAGGGACACTGGCTCCAAGTGGACATTTACACATGGATCCAAAAACATCCTTGCCTTGTGGGTAGAGCACGACAGGAGGGGAGTCGCAGCCATCCTACCTAAGCTCAGGGTACCAGATTAAATATACAGACACTACTTCCCCATGAATACATTTCGTCCTCAAGGCAGCCTTGTGAGGTGAGTTTTACAAAATGTTCATTTTTTTCCGGAGAAGAAAGTGAGGTTAGAGATGGGAATAGACTTGTCCACAGTCACACAGCTAAGAAGTGGCAGATGGGATTTTGAACTCCAAGACCCATCCTATCTCCTAAACCAAGCCATGGCCCTTGCTGGAAGCAAACCACTCATTGGCCAACTTAGCCACTCACAGACCTACCTATCCTATGACCCGAGAACAGAAACGGATCGGGAAAGGAGGGGCGGGGCTGCTCTGCGTCCATATCTCTCCTACCAGGGAGCCCCGGAGCTGGAATCAAATTCTGGTTCAAACATTAAACTCACCCCATGACTCTGAGACTCTGTTTCCTCATTGGCAAAACAAAAATTGAAAAATGGGTCAAAGAGGGGTACCTGGGTGGCTCAGACAGTTCAGCGGCTGACTTCAGTTCAGGTCACGATCTCAGGGTCCTGGGATAGAGGCCTGAGTTGGGCTCCGTGCTCAGCAGGGAGTCTGCTTATCCCTCTGCCCCTCCTCCTGCTCACACTCTCTCTCTAATAAATAGATAAAATCTTTTAAAAAATAAATAAAAATGGGTCAAAAAAGAAATTAGGAATACAATCCCATTTATAATGGCATCAAAAAGAATAAAATACTGGGAATAAACTTAACCGAGAAGGCAAATGACTTGTACACTCTAAACTACAAAGCATTGCTACAAGGAATTACAGAAGACACAGATAAATGGACAGATGTCCTCACTCATGGGCCAGAAGACTTAGTGCTGTTACAAGACCCATACTACCTGAAGCCATCTACAGATTCAATGCTCTACCAAAATCACAGTGACATTTTTTGCAGAAACAGCAAACACAATCTTAAAATTCAGATGGCATCTCATCTCAAAGGACTCCAAAGAGTCCAAACAATCTTGAGAAAGAAAAACAAAGCTGGAGGCCTCATACTTCATGATTTCAAAACATATTACAAAGCACAATAATCAAAACAGGATGGTCTTTTTTTTTTAATTTTTATTTATTTATGATAGTCACAGAGAGAGAGAGAGGCAGAGACATAGGCAGAGGGAGAAGCAGGCTCCATGCACCGGGAGCCCGATGTGGGATTCGATCCTGGGTCTCCAGGATCGCGCCCTGGGCCAAAGGCAGGCGCCAAACCGCTGCGCCACCCAGGGATCCCAGGATGGTCTTGACATAGAGTGATATATATACCAGTGGAACAGAACAGAGAGCCCAGAAATAAATCCTCACACATATGGTCAAATGATCTTTGACAAGAGTGCCAAGACTACACAATGGGGAAAGAGGAGCCTCTCCCACAAGTGCTGAGGGAAAAACTGGATATGCACACACAAAAGAATGAAGCTGGACCCTCTCTTATACTATACACAAAAATTAACTCAAAATGGATTAAAGATCTAAACCTAAGACCTGAACATGTAAAACTCCTATGAGGAAACCCAGGGGGAAAGCTACATAACACTGGAATGAGCAATAATTTCTTGGATGTGAGACTAGGAATATAAGAAACAAAAGCAAAAATAGACGTATGGGGCTACATCAAACTTTAAAACATCTGTGGCAAAAGAAACAGTCAACAGGGGTAAAGGCACCCTAGACAAAGGGAGAGAACATTTGCAAACCATATCCTAGATAAGAGGTTACTATCCAGAAGATACGAAGAACTCTTATAACACAATAACCACCACCACAACAAAATAATAATAATTGATTTTAAAATGGGCAAAAGACTTCAATGGATTTCTCCAAAGAAGATACACAAATAGCAGGTAAGCACATGAAAAGATGTGCAAGGCCACTTATCATCAGGGAAATGCAAGTCAGAACCACAATGACATAGCACTTCTCAGTCGGTAGAATGGTCACTATCAAAAAGGCAGAAAACATCAAGTATTAGTAAGGATGGAGAAATTGTAACCTTTGTGCACCATTGGTGGGAATATAAAATGACACCATCACTGCGGAAAATAGTACAGAATTTCCTCAGAAAATTAAAAATAGAACTACCAGATGATCCAGAAATCTCTCTTCTGGATATACTTCCAAAATAATTGAAAACCAGATCTTGAAGAAATATTTGCACACACATGTTCATAGCAGCACTATTCACAATACCAAGAGGTGGAGGGGTGCCTGAGTGGTTGAGCATGTACCTTCAGCTCAGGTCAGGATCCTGGGGTCCTGGGATCGAGTCCTACCTAGGGATCCCGAACAGGGAGCCTGCTTCGCCCTCTGCCTATGTCTCTGCCTCTCTCTGTGTATCTCTGATGAATCAATAAATGAAATCTAAAAAAAAAAAAAAAATACCGGGCAGCCCCGGTGGCCAAACGGTTTAGCACCACCTTTGGCCAGGGGTGTGATCCTGGAGACTGAGGATCAAGTCCCACGTCAGGCTCCCTGCATGGAGCCTGCTTCTCCCTCTGTCTGTGTCTCTGCCTCCCTCTCTCTGTGTCTGTCATGAATAAATTAATAAAATATAAATGAATAAATAAATAAATAAATAATAAAAATTAAAAAATAAAAAAAATACTAAGAGGTGGAAGTGACCCAAACATCCAACAGCAGGTGAATGGATAAACTACGTGTGGTATGTACGTATAATGGAATACTATGTGGCCTTTAAAAGGAAGGAAATCCTGTCATATGCTATAGCATGGATGAAACTTGAAGATATTTGAAGATACCATTAAGTGAAATAAGCCAATTACCAAGAGGCAGAATCTGAATGATTCCAAGTATATAAAGTATCTAAAGTAATCAAACTCATAGAAATGGAAGGTAGAATGGTGGTTGTCAGGAAATTGGAGAAGGAGAAACAGAATTGTTAAATGGGTACAGAGTTTCAATCAGGCAAGATGGAAAAGTTCTAGAGACCTGCTGTACAACAACATGCATAGAGTTAACAATACTGTAATGTGTACTTAAAAATTGTTAAGAAGAGGGGCATCTGGGTGGCTCAGTCAGTTAAGCATCTGCCTTTGGTTCAGGTCATGATCCCAGAGTCCTCAGATGGAGCCCCGCATTCTGGACCCCTGCTCGGTGGGGATCCTGCTCCTCCCTCTCACTCTGCCCCTCTCTCTGCTCATGCTATCTCTCAAATAAATAAATGAAATCTTTTTTTTAAAAACTGTTAAGAAGGGAAATTTATGTCATGTGTTTTTTTACCACATAAAAAAAATTCTTAATGGGAATTAATCTACCAAGTCATGGTAGATTTGTTTTTTGTTTTTTTGTTTTTTTTTTTTTAATTTTTATTTATTTATGATAGTCACACACAGAGAGAGAGAGCGAGAGAGGCAGAGACACAGGCAGAGGGAGAAACAGGCTCCATGCACCGGGAGCCCGATGTGGGATTCGATCCCGGGTCTCCAGGATCGCACCCTGGGCCAAAGGCAGGCGCTAAACCACTGCGCCACCCAGGGATCCCGTCATGGTAGATTTGAAAGTACATTGTATGTTCTTAGAATCACAGGGCTCAGCCTTTTAAGACCTACTACTGTGCAACTTTGGTAAAACTGTTGACCCTCTCTGGGGCTCATGTATAAAATGGGGACTATAACACAGGGAGCTTTTGTGAGCATTCAGTGAGATAAAGAATACCAAGTGTTTAGAAAGAATAGTGGTTAAGACCACGACTCTGGTCAGACAAACCTGGGTTCAAAATCTGCCTCTGTCCTGTCCTAGCTTGTGACCATTGCCAGGCACATCACTCTCTAAGCCTCAGGTCCTTCTCCTGTGAATGCAGTGAGGGTATTCCAAGCACGTATCTCCCCAGAGTGGTATGAATATTCGATGAATAATGTGAATAAAGAGCTTGGCACAATTCAAGGTATTCACAATCAACAGCTCTAAAAAACTGTATCTAGAGGAAATCCAATCTCCTAATTAGATCAGATCAAATGTTTCTCAAAATAGCACCACCATCATTGCAACTGCTCACATTGAGCTCACGCCAGGCTGAAGCCACCTACATTAGGCTTCCAGCTGTATCATGAGCTCTGAAAGTTTCTGGAAACCAGTCACATCTTTTTACGGTAGCTGGTGACAGTTGGCAAAATGCCATCAGTCAATCCTTACCCAAGATCATTAATTAACCCCCAATGGGCCTCTGTTTATTCATCTACAAAAATAATAATACTGGGACGCCTGGGTGGCTCAGAGGTTGAGCATCTGCTTTGGCTCAGGGCGTGATCCTGGAGTCCCTGGATCGAGTCCCACATCAGGCTTCCTGCAGAGAGCCTGCTTCTCTCTCTGCCTCTCTAATAAATAAAATCTTTAAAAGATCTCTTATTTTTTAAAACTTTATTTTAAACTACCTACTTCATAGGGTTGTTGTAAGGATTAAATAGAAAATGCCTCATCCATAATCAAAGTTCAAGGAATGTTGGCACCTTGTCTGACTTCTCTGAGAGGGAGTCGTGATTCCATAACACAACACATCACACTGGTTTCTTTTTCCTTTGGGTTGGGAGTTCCCTGGGTTCAAGGCTTCTGGTATTTCACCAGCATGCACAACAGGACCTCCTCCACAGCAAACACTCAGGAAATACTTACTAACAGAGGTGCCTGGATGACTCAGTTGGGTAAGTCTCCAACTGTTGATTTGGGCTCAGGTCATGATCTCAGGGTCGTGAGATCAAACCCCACAAGGAGCCTGTTTGGGATTCTCCCTCTTCCTGTCTCTCTGCCCCTCCCCTCCCTCACATGCATGCATGCACGTGTGCTCTCTCTCTCTCTCTAAAAAAAAAAAAAAAAAAAGAGAGAGAAATATTTACTAATAGATAAACACACACACACAGAGTCACACTGTCCCTCATCAGCCTTAGCCACTCCCAGCCCTTAGATTTCCTGAGGCCTCCCAAACACGACAGTTTAATCATTTCTCTTCTGTGAGTCCTATTTTTCCTGTGTATAAAATGAGAATAATATCAACATTGACCTCACAGGATAGCCCTGAGGTTGAAGGCAGGTGAACGTCTAAAGTGCTTGGCACGTAGTAGATGCTCAGTAAATGAGTTACTCCTATTCTGACCTCCCCTACCACTTGACATTTGGGCCCTGGCCTGGCCATGCTGGCCATACTCTTTAAAGATTCCTTTCACTACCATTTCTCCAAGAAGTGGAGACATTTGAGGGGGAAACTGAGGGAGCAAGTATCTTGACCTCTGGGGAGTTCTGCCCTGGGCTCCCCACAGTTTCTAGTTCAGGGAGTCCACACCATGCCGGGTACATTTGTGGGTGGATAAATGGAATTCCTTGTCTGGGAGAGGTCCGTGACAAGGCCTTTGAGGTGAGAGTGGCCTGGGTACCAGATTTCCCTTCTCACAGAGGGCCCTTCCCGGACTCCAGGAATATATATTGCACTGATGAGACGCGGTCTCTGCTCAGGTGATCTAGGACATTCCTATGGAGGTGGGGGATCCTGAACCTGGTCTGGGTCTTTACTCTTGGCTCCCAAATACCCAGATGGTATCTATGAATCTTCCTCCCTCCTCCTTGATTCTGGGAAATAGGCCAGGGCAGGGAGGAGGGAGTGGAGAGGCACTTCTTCCTGCGAGCTTCCTAGCATTGGGCATACCCTCTGTTATACCAGGAATCACACCAGAGGACCACGTCTTCCAGACTGGAAACTCCTGTGAACTGCTTGTGTCCCCTGGGTACCCAGAGGCTGACCCAATGGAAAACATAGGGTACAGGGCACAGACCTTGGGGTCACACAGAACATGATCCACATAGAGCTCTGCTCTTCCCTAGCTGCTCTTTGGTTTTTTGTTTTGTTTTTAAAGGTTTTATTTATTTATTCATGAGAGATGCAGAAAGAGAGGCAGAGACACAGCAGAGGGAGAAGCAGGCTCCCTGCAGGGACTCGATCCTGGGACCCCAGGATCACCACCTGAGCTAAAGGCAGATGCTCAACCACTGAGCCACCCAGGTGCCCCCTTAGCTGCTCTTTGGCTCTCAGGCTTTGGCTCTCAGAAAGGTCTTTAGGTCTTTGGCTCTCAGAAAGCTCTTTGGCTTTCTTCAAGTGCAAAATGGGGATAACAAAACCTTCCTCACCAGGTGGCTGTAAGAGCAGAATTGAAGCAATCTATGCAAGTGGTTATTGCTCAGTAACTGTGAGCTCCTCCTAACCCCTCAGAAAATGTTTGTTGAATGAATGAATGAGTGAGTAAATAAATTAGCCATATACCAAACTAGCTGCAACCAGGGGTAGCTGAAAAGAAATTACAGGACTTGGATCGGACTGTGATCTCAACCATGCTCCCCACCACTTGGAGCCAGTGAGTCTCTTCCCAGAGTCTGAGGAAGAACCTCACTGAGTGTCTTGTGATCTGTATCAGAAAAATCCGGATGGGGAGTGGGGGGCAGGGTGCACAGAGGCATTAGCATTGCTTTAAAAAGAAAATAAGATGAGTAGGAGTGATAAAGGGTTTGTCAACAGCAAATCACTCGGGAAATAGAAATGGACTTTATAAAGTATAAAGGGCACTACACAAATGTTTGACATGCTTCTCCCATCAGCCAACTGAGCTCAGCACCAAAACCAGGCCCTAAGGGCCCCCCTCCTACAGAACTAAAGGGGTGGAAAGGGGCTGTTGAGTGGTGGTCCTTCCCCCCACATATCCTCTCTCTCTCACATATACACTCTCTCTGTCTCTGTCTCTCTCTCTCTCTCTCACACACACACACAGAGTCTGGCTTTGGATCCTCTTTGGCTGAAGACACAAGGGAAGAAAGGTATACCAACCTCCCAGTGGGTTTGGCTGATGATTCTGTTTCTGGGAACTGCTGGGCTGTACCATACCCTCCTGCAGGTTGGTCATGTTCCAGGCACATGTGACTATAGCTAGAGCCAAAGCCCCAGTACGGCCTACACAACCATGACACACATGCACACACAGATACAGCAGAGGCAATTCTCCCCACACACCCTGCTGCCAAAGAACCCAATGGTGGCTGGGCAGAGAAGTGGCTGTACTGGGGACCCAGCATTTGCCCTTCTGGGAATGGGCTCCACTCCCAACCCAGACACACTCCCCCAGGACCAGTCAGGGAGTGCTCCCACCCTATAGTTAAGCCGATGCCCCCTACTGGGTCAACTCTTATGGGGGTAGGGATGGGAGTGGAGCCCCAACTCTTATGGGGGGTGGGGGAGAAAGGAGGGGTTGCCACTGACCAAGAAGAGCACCTCCTTCTCAACATGACCTTGTTCACAGGCCTAGGGTGGGGAGGAGGGGTCCCTCTATAAAAATCTCCTGTAAAAGGAGAAACAGACAGGATCTCAGCCTCTCATCACACCTCCTCCCACTCCAATACCAATCAGGAGCAGGACCTCAGTTCTGGAGGCAAATTTTGTCATTAACGCCATAGATGATAATCCCATACCCAAACCTTCATTGGACAGATGGGGAAATGAGGCCCAGGGAAGAGAAGCGATTTGCCCAAGGTGACAACAGGATCAGGGGCAGAACTGGGACCAGATGCTAGGCCTCTGGCTTGCTGTCCATTCTCTTTTAAGTACAACCTATTACTTTACCATCCATCTATTCAATTCATATTCTAAGATTATACTGCTCACCAAACACCGTGCTAAGGGTAAGGAGAAAAAAATGAATGAGACCAATTCCTCATCTGTAAGGCGTTTACAGTAAGGACTACAGGGCCAGTAGTACACATTGGTTCACTCTACTGACAAAGCATTTTCCCACCCAGCCTGTTACTTCATCCTCCCCCACAAACCCAAACGTCAGTACTTTAAACCCTAATCTACAAAGGAGGAAAGTGAGGCTCCTGAGTTGCCAAGGTCCCAGCCTATAAACAAGAGCTCAAATCAAAATTCTGGGTGTCCAGCCTCTGGCCCAGGGCCATTTCCTCATGTCCAGAGTAGACTTCTTTCTTTGGCTGGATTGTCAGTACCTAAAGGCAGGGACATCTCTTTCTTTTGCTCCCCAGCACCTCCTGAACACACACACACACACACACACACTCCGAGTACCTAGAACACAGCTGCATGTTGACATAGAGCTAAATCAGAGTTGCCCAAATGCTTTTGGAGAGACTCTGCTGCCTTCCTAATCCTTCACGGATTTAGCAAGTGTCTGGACAGCAACCTTGGTTCATCTGAACCTCCAGCCAGCAAAGGAAAGGGGAGACCAGCTTGCGGCCTGTCCCTCACCCCTGGGACCCGCTGGGGGAAACCAGTTATGAGCCAGGCCCTTTGTACCAATAACCTGGTTATCTTCATCATCCCCCAGGAACACCTGCAATCTCATGAGTTCCTAAGGACCCAGCTCTGGACCAGACCCTGTACTTCTCCCTACAGTCCCGCTGGGGGAACAGAATTATCCTCATTTGCCAATCCAGGAAATTGAGCTGCAGTGAGGGAGCATAACTTGGCCAAGAGACTATGTGCAGCTCGTCAGGCAGATGGCATTTAGCTCCCTGAGATCTAGATCTCATCACCATCATCAGCTCCCAGTAAGGTCTCTGGGGTCACTTTAGCATGGCCTTGGCCTCAGACAACTGAAGAGGGTAGCTGGCTTTCCTGACAAGTGTGGTCACGAGGAATCCTTTCTGAACACAAGACTCTGGGCCTGAGGAAGGTGCCAAAACAGTCCCTTAAGGACCGAACTACCCATTTGCTCAGGTGCAAGCGAAGGGCATGACCGTGGTCTCCTGAGGACATTGTCACATGCCACCCCCCCGACCCAGCCAGGGCTGGGGGCCCCCCCTTACCTGTATCACAGAAGGCTGATCAGCCGCCGGGCTGCAGCAGCAGGATCAGAGTGTCTGTCTGCGGACACAGCCCCTGAGCTCTCTGGAAATTGCAGAAGTGAGGAAACAAGAGCACACCACTGCCAAGTCACCCCTGGGGAGGAAATGCTGTGACCCTGGGGCTCCTCCAACGGGTGGCACAGGAACCTCCAAGCGGGGTCACCGGGCCCTGACCACAGCTCGCGGGGCTCTCACTGAGCCGGCCGGTGGGGCGTGGGCCGAGGCCAGGGTGCCGGGGAGCTGGGATCAGAGAGGAAGCGGAGTGCGAGCGCCCGCTCCGGAGAGAGAGACGCTGAGCAGGAGGGCGAGGCAGAGAGAAGAGCAATGAATGACCGAGAAAGGGAGAATGAGAGGCAGGGGCGGTCGGAGAACTGCGGGAGCTGGAGGGGGAAAGGCAGAGCAGGACGGACAGATGTAAACACAGACAGAGCATGAGGGCAATGAGGACACACGAGGCCAGGGATAGGGGAATTAGCAGAGACGATGAGGCGGTGAGTGTGTGCCTGGTGTGCGTGTGTCTGTGTGTCTCCGCGTGGGCCTGGGAGGGGGGATGAGAGAAAGGGAGAGAGGGAGGGGCGGGAGGGCCAGCCCGGCCTCGAGAAGGATGGGAAGGAGGAGGTCGGAAGAGCTGCTGTGGTCAGGGTGTCACTGGTCACCCAGGAGCACCGAGGCCGAGAGCCCTGGGGGACAGCGTGGTGGCGGTGCTGCTGCTGCGGGGCCTGCGGGACACAGCGGGTGTCGGGGCCCCCAGGAGCGGCCCGTGGGTGTGAGCGAGGGATGGGTGGACGCAGGTGAGTTAGTGACCCGGAGTGAGCGCGTGTGAGCCTGTGGGTGGGAGAAAGCCAAGGGGTGGAAGCTTGATGGGGCGTCCGGGTGGCGCAGCGGTTTAGCGTCGCCTGCAGCCCAGGGCCTGATCCTGGGGACCCGGGACCCCTGCATGGAGCTTGCTTCTCCCTCTGCCTGTGTCTCTGCCTCTCTCTCTCTCTGTGTCTCTCATGAATAAATAAATAAAATCTTTAAAAATAATAATTAAAAAAATAAAAATAAATAAAATAAAATAAAAATAATAAATAATAAATAATAAAAATAATAATAATTTTAAAAAAAACAAAAACAAAAACAAAAACAGTAGCCGATGGGCAGGAGCTCCCTGCCCCAGCTTCTGGTCCATTTACTCACTCATTCAGTGAGTAAACATGTATTAAGCACCACGCGCTGTGGTGGTCACTGCCTAGGAAGCAGGGTGTTCATCTATCGGCCAGTCCAACACCCTTCTACACAGAGAGGGGTGTGGGTCTAGCAGGGCCCAAAGGGAGGTGGGTAGGAAGCAGAGCCAGGGAAGAGTAGAGGCTCCTGACTCCCCGGCTCAGGGTCCACCCTCAGCTCTGCCCTGCGTGCCTGGGCTAGCCTCGTCCTGCTGAATGGGACCCCACTACTGCCAAAAATGGATCTCAAAGGGCATATCCCCCCCCTCTTTTTTTTAAGTAGGCTCCATGCCCAGCCTGGAGCCCAACACTGAGCTTGAACTCACACCTCTGAGATCAAGACCCGAGCTGAGATCAAGAGTCAGGTGTCCACCTAACTGAGTGAGCCACCCAGGTGTCCCCGAATCACTTTTAACATGCGCCTCAGCCCTGAAAAACTAGACCAACGTTCTGCTCCTGCCCCAGCTCCACCCTCATCGCCCACAGGCAGACATGCTCGCACCTCTTACACAGATGACCCCTGCACAGTCATGTACACTCAGTGCACACTATTATGCAAAGACACTTGCTCACAATCACATCCCTCCACCCACAATCATGTCCCTCCACTCCCATGTACACTCACACACTCAGGTGCCCAAATCTGTTACCCCTGACTCACATCCACCCCGTCACCTCCTTCCTCCTGCCCATTCACTCTCAGCTTTCCATGCTCACCCACCACACACACTCTCCTCACATCTCAGCTTGTGACCCAGGCCTCCAGTTACAGACTTTGAAGAGGGTCAGACTCGTCATCCCTTCCCAGGTCCCTTAGAGGCATCTTGAGTCTTGAGGGCCCTAGGCACAAACTGAAAAGCTGAGGTCCTAGTTCTGCTCCCTAACTCGGATCCTCTTTCCCTAAATTGGCTTCACCTTCTCAGCCATCCTCCAGCCACCACACTCCATGAGAGCTACCAGCCTGGAGGGATCTCCAGGACCCACTGGTCTCATTTGACCACAAACTCCAAGGACACTTGTCTTAAATCCAGTACTATTCAGCTTAGCCTGTTTTCCAATAGTCCTTTACACATGCTCTCGTAGTAAATGTGTTTCAGTACCTCTTTTAAGATGATCAATAAACAGGTTAGGTAGGCAGACATTATCAACATTTTACTCCTCCTTCCTGTCACACCCACATCCATTCTGTTAGCAAATTCAGTCAGTTCTACTTTGAAATATATCTAAATCTGAGTCTAAATTGCCAATCAGGACATAATGCTTTCTGGTGGTGTGTGTGTGTGTGTGTGTGTGTGTGCGTGTGTAATCTAGCCTTGGAGGAAACTAGGTAAGGGTACTTGTGACCTCTGTGTACTATCTTTTTTTTTTTCTTTTAAGTAATCTCTACATCTACCATGGGGCTTGAACTCACAACCCCAGGATCAAGAGTCGCATGCTCCAGGTGTCCCCTCAGTGTACCATTTTTGCAACTTCCCATGAATCTGTGAATATTTCAGAATAAAGGACAAAAAAAAAAAGTAAAAATTCATACACACAGAAGAACACAGTGGAAAGGTACTCAAGAGCAATGCGTGCAAGGAATAATAAAAGTGCTAACTATAATAATCACAATGCTATTGAACACGTGGTGGGCATTTACTGTGTTTCAGGCCATTGTACCCTATGTAATTGCTTTACATATGCTATAGTCTATATCCTGACAATATTCCTGTAAAGTTGGTGCCTTTATTATTATCTCCAATTTAGAGACAGGAAAATTGAGTTATAGAGAAGCTGAGTAGCTTGCCCAAAGTCACACAGCTTGTATGTGGCAGAGCTCGGATTTGAACCTAGATAATCTGGCTTCATAGCCCACTCTAGATCTTAACCACTGTGCTGAAGTGGGAATAAATGGGAACAAGAAAAATGTTTTGTTTTGTTTTTTAAATAAAGGACATATGTATCAGTTAGGGTCCTCAAAAGAGCTGCACACTCAGTGTGAGGACAAAGGACCTATTTAGAGAGGGGAGAGCAGGGCTGGAGAACCACAAGGAATAGTGTAGTACTCCAAGGCTGTCAAGAGTGGGCGTCCTTATCATCTGAACGGCTGGAGAGAGGGAGATGTTACTGGAACCCAAGAGTAGCTATTTAGAGAGGGCTGCCTGGCAGGAGGTGTGACTTTGGGTAGGAAGTTGCAGAAATCCCCCATGACCTGTTGGAGAGGGAACTGGAAAATAAATACCCAAATCTCTTCCTTCTTCCACCCTCTGATGTCTTACCAGTACCCCACCCCCACCCCCCACCCTTGGCTGAGTCCAACCAGAAGCAAAGGACACTGGTAATATAGCCCATACAGATCAGCCTCCAGGGGCACAGAGTGGCGTGGAGAAGGGTGGTGAGGGGACCTGGAGGGAAAACAGAAGATTTCCAGCACAGACACGGTTGAGAATTTAATATGGACAGAATTTTAGATGGTTCTAAGGAATTATTGTTAACTGTATGAAGCAATAATAGTGGTGTGGTTATATAAGAAAGTATCCATTTATATGGAAATATTTAGAGATGAAGTTACAAGGAATTGCTTTAAACCACTACAGCAAAATAAGGATAAAGAGAGAAAAGAAAGGGAATGGAAAGGATGGAATGGGGGAAGGAGAGAGGAGAAGGAAGGATGGACAAAAGGAAGGAAGGAACAACGGGAGGGAAACCGTGGGGCAAAATACTGAATCTAGGTGATGGTGTTGTAGCAGGCTGAATAATGGCCCACAAAGATATCAGGTCCCAATCCCTGGAGCCTATAGATGTTACTTTATGTGATAAAAGTTTTACAGGTGTGATTAAATTGATGCACCTGAGATGGGGAGATTATCCAAATAACATGAGTGAGCCTTAATACAATCACAGGTATCTGATTGAGAAGCCAAGCGGTGCCTGGGTGGCTAGGTCGGTTAAGCCTTGGATTCTTGATTTCAGCTTGGGTCATGATCTTAGGGTCATGGGATTGAGTCCTACATCCAGCTGCTGCTGAGCAAGGCATCTGCTTAAAGATTCTCTCCCTCTGCCCCTCCCCCTGCTCATGTGCTCGCTCTCTCTCTCTCTCTCTCTCTCTCTCTCTCTCTCGTATAAATAAATAAATCTTTAAGGAGAGAGAGAGAGAGAAGCCAAGGGAAATTTGATTGCAGACAGAAGACGAGAAGTCAGTGTGGCCACAGAGGCAGAATGACATGGCCACAAGCCAGGAATGCAGTAGCCACAAGACATAGAAAAAGGCGAGGAACAGATTCAGTCCTAGAGCCTCTGCAGGGAGCACAGCCCTGCTGACTCTTTACCCATTGATACTGATGTTGGACTTCTGATCAATAAATAAAACCTTAAAAAAGGTCTGACTCATGAGACAATCAGAAATTTGAACACTTATCAGATACTCATTATACGAAGGAGTTAATGTTAATTGTTATCTTAAAAAGAATTCTCAGGGGTCCCTGGGTGGCTCAGCGGTTTAGCGCCTGCCTTCAGCCCAGGGTGTGATCTTGGAGACTTGGGATCGAGTCCCACATTGGGCTCCCTGCACGGAGCCTGCTTCGCCCTCTGCCTGTGTCTCTGCCTCTCTCTCTCTCTGTGTCTCTCACGAATAAATAAATAAAATCTTAAAAAAAAAAAAAAGAATTCTTATCTTTTAGAGACACATGCAAAATATTTACAGATGAAATTACATATTTGAGGTTTGCTTCAAAATAATGTGGGATGTGGGATCCCTGGGTGGTGCAGCGGTTTAGCGCCTGCCTTTGGCCCAGGTCGCGATCCTGGAGACCCGGGATCGAATCCCACGTTGGGCTCCCGGTGCATGGAGCCTGCTTCTCCCACTACCTATGTCTCTGCCTCTCTCTCTCTCTCTCTCTCTCTCTCTCTCTGTGTGACTATCATAAATAAATAAAAATTTTTTAAAAACTTAAAAAAAAATAATGTGGGATGTACCTCAGTGGAAAAACGGGTTGATCATTGTCAAGGCTGGGTGGTGGTCCACGGGATCCATTACACCAGTAAGTGTCCTCCAGTATGTATTTTCAATCTTTTATAAGGGCGAGGTTTTTTGTTGTTTGCCTTTTAGAGCGATTCAGCACTTGTTTAGATTTTAGAGATCAGAACAACAGTGAAAAAGAAAACTGTCCCAGTGTTATATAATGGATAGTTGTGTCTTGAGATGTCATTTTTCCTACCATGGCATCTTATTAGGGGATCAGGTGCTGGATCTCTTACAACATAGATGGAAGTGAAAATGATATAACCTGGAAAACTGTGTTAAATGACAGAGAAATGATAAAGATGCCGAATTGAAACAAATTTGTTTCATGCGATTTGAGAGTGTAAAAAAGTAAAATGTATAAAATAATAAATTACTGCACAAAATATTTAAGTAGGTAACTAAAGGGATAAAGTATATACTGTAAGTAGGCATTTGACTATATCAGTGGTTCTTAATCGGGGCTACTTAGCCCTCCAGGTATGACATATGCCAATATCTGAACATAGTTTTGGTTGTCACCACTGGCTGGGGAGGAGGGGACAGACGTGCTGCTGGCATCTAGGGGGTAGAAGCCAGCAATGCTGCTAACTGTCCTAAGGAGCACAAAACAGTCCCTACAACAAAAATTGATTCAAAATGTTGCTAGTCCTGAGGTTGTGAAACTCTGGACCATTTCATCTACATTCCTAAGAGTTTAAATATTCAAATTGGCATAAAAAATCTTTGGGGGATCTTATCAGGACGATTAGAGGATTGCTTATTTAAGGAGTTGCCTTATGTTTGGGTTTATAGAATAATTTTTTAAGGTAATCTCTACACCCAATGTGGGGCTTGCAAGATCAAGAGCTGCACATGGGTTTATAGAATATTTTAAAGTTTCCTTCATCAAATAAATTTATTTTTAATTGTAATTAAATAAATTTACTTTAAACTTTAAATGATAGGGATACCTGGGTGGCTCAGTGGTTGAGCATCTGCCTTTGGCTCAGGTCATGATCCTGGGGTCCTGGGATCAAGTCCCACTTTGGGCTCCCTGCATGGAGCCTGCTTCTCCCTCTGCCTATGTCTCTGCCTCCCTCTGTCTCTCATGAATAGATAAATAAAATCTTTAAAAATAAACAAATAAACTTTAAAGATTAATTTTTTAAATTTATTTATGATAGTCACAGAGAGAGAGAGAGAGAGAGAGGCAGAGACACAGGCAGAGGGAGAAGCAGGCTCCATGCACCAGGAGCCTGACGTGGGATTCGATCCCGGGTCTCTAGGATCACGCCCTGGGCCAAAGGCAGGAGCTAAACCGCTGCGCCACCCAGGGATCCCCAATAAATAAATTATACATAGATGGATGATAGGTGATAGATTGATCCAAATTCTGACCACTTTGCCCCAACTTCACTGATACGGCCCTGGTCCAAGCCACCACCCTTCACCTAGATGTGGCCCCTCACTGATTCCCCTTCCACCCATGCACCCCCCCTTGAGCCTGTTTTCAACACAGCGGTGCAGTGGAGCCTATTAAACATCAGTCAGACTATATCATTCCTCTACTCAAAACTCTCTAGTGGCTTCCATCACACTTAGAAAAAACTGGGGTGCCTGGGTGCTCAGTTGGGTCACTCAGTGAGTGACCGACTGGTGATTTTGGCTTAGGTTATGATCTCAAGGTCATGAGATCGAGCCCCATGAGGGGCTCCATGCTCAGCGCCTAGTCTGCTTATCCCTTGTGCTATGCTCCTTGCACCCTCTCTCTAAAATAAAGAAGTAAATAAATATTAAAAAGAAAGAAAGAAAGAAAGAAAAAAAACATCCAACCACCAGATTGGAAAATATTAATGTCTGGCAATTCCAAGTATTAGAGAGGATGTAGAACAATGGAAATTGGGGCAGCCCAGGTGGCTCAGCAGTTTAGTGCCGCCTTCAGCCCAGGGCCTGATCCTGGAGACCAGGGATCGAGTCCCATGTCAGGCTCCCTACATGGAGCCTGCTTCTCCCTCTGCCTGTGTCTCTGCTTCTCTGTGTGTGTGTGTGTGTGTCTCTCATGAATAAATAAATAAAATCTTAAAAAAAAAAAGAACAATGGAAATTGTCATTGAGTTACTAAAAAGATGACACAAATGGCATACTACTTTTGAAATTAATTTCATAATAAAATTGAGAATGTGGACATCGTTCCTAGGTACACACTGGAAATATTAATATTTCCTTGTATATAATGTCATCCTATGCACATATTAAAGTGAACAGAGCCACATGTAATAACATGAACAACAGACATATTGCTAAATGAAGAAAGCAAGTTGCAGAAGGATAAACACAGCATGATACTATTTCTTAAAACTTATTACTGTTGGCAGACACAATACATATGCATCGATATATAAAAACAAATTCAAGATATGATTATCTCTGGGGAGAGCGGGAGGGGGCAGGACTGGTGAGGTACACAGGAGGCTTCTATTACACCTGTATGTTCTGTTTAATTGGCGATGCGTACACAAGTATTTGTCATATTTAACAAGTCAAAAAACATGCCACATCATATATTGAGATTTTCTGGAAAGTAACAGTAATTAAGACAGATGGTATAAGCACAAGCACAGAATAGACAAATAGTGCAAATGAACAGACTAAAGAGTCACAGGAGGGGGGGATTACCACAAAATTGGAGGCCCCTGAGAACCGAAAAGTAACTTGAGCAGCAGGTTCCTTCTGAGACCCCTCTCTGGGTTGCCAGCCCCGAGGCCTGGGAGCCCTGAATCCTCTCTTCCTCTTTACCATAACCTCAGGGATAACTCCTGACTCTCTCTGGCTCTCTCTCTCTCTCACTCATCCTCCCTCAAACCTTAGGAGTTTGAATCCTCTCTCTGCCACTCAACATCTAGGCAACCTGAACCTCAGACTCTGTATCTGTCAAGTGAGGACACCACCACCAACCTCACAACGAGATGAGGTCTGTAGAGCACAGTGCCTGGCAGCTGGTCCCCATCCTCCTGCATCCTCTCCCTCCCCTGGTCCGGCTGAGTCCTTCTGCCCCCGCCCCACCCCCCAGCCTGGGCCCACCTGCAACAGCACACCTGCTCTACTCCCAGCTTGTAATACGGCCACAGCCACATCATCATACACAAAAGGAAGCCTCGGGGATGTGGCCAGGACTATTGAACTTGGAACTTTTAACTTTCTTATTTGCCACGTCTTTAAAAAATTAAAAATTAATTCAAGAGGAGGTGCCTGGGTGGTTCAGTGGGTTAAGCATCTGACTCTTGTTTTCGGCTTGAGTCATGATCTCATGGTTATGAGATCGAATCCCACATTAGGCTCTGCACTAGGCATGGAGCCTGCTTAAGATTCTCTCCCCTGGGCAGCCCGGGTGGCTCAGCGGTTTGGCCCCATCATGGAGCATGATCCAGGGCGTGATCCTTCAGCCCAGGACGTGATCCTGGAGACCCAGGATTGAGTCTCACTTTGGGCTCCCTGTGGGGAGCCTGCTTCTCCCTCTGCCTGTAACTCTGCCTCTCTCTGTGTGTCTCTCATGAATGAATAAATAAAATCTTTAAAAATATATATATTCTCTCCCCTTCTTTCTGCTCCTCTCCCTCCCCCTCTAAAAACAATAATAATAGGGGATCCCTGGGTGGCTCAGTGGTTTGGCGCCTGCCTTTGGCCAAGGGCACGTTCCTGGAGTCCCGGGATCAAGTCCGGCATCGGGCTCCCGGCATGGAGCCTGCTTCTCCCTCCTCCTGTGTCTCTGCCTCTCTCTCTCTCTCTCTCTCTCTGTCTATCATAAATAAATAAATAAATAAATAAATAAATAAATAAATCTTTAAAAAATAAATAAGTAAAAACAACAATAATAACAAATTAAAGAGAAGTGGATTCTGGGGTCAGATTTACCTATCCATTGCCATCTCCTGGCTGTGCTTATTGGGCAAGTTTCTTAACCTCTCTAAGCCTACTATCAAAACATAGCTATAAAATGAGATTAATAGTATCTACTTCATAAAGGTAGTGCATAATTAAATGAAATAATGCTTGTAAAAGCATGGAGCATGATCTTTGACCCACAGTAGCCATGTGATGAATGCTAGCTAGCTTTTTTTATTACCAGCTTAGGCTGAGTCCTGGGGCCATTAGGAAGCAGCAGCACTCAGACAGCTAGGATAGTGGCATCTCCCATCATGCTCCATGATGGGGTCAGGACCCCTAGCACTTCTGCCCACCCTCACCCCCACTCCAGCATGAGCATGAGCAGGACCTGAGGTGGGAAGTGACAAGTTGTGGGGATGGTATTGCTGACTGGGCCCCAGGCCCTGCCCCAGCTGAGCAACAGCACCCAAGGATCTTGGGGACCTGTTTAGGGGTGAGGAGAGCTTTTGTGATCCGTACATATGGTTGCGTGGATGTGTGTGTGTGTGTGTGTGTGTGTGTGTGTGTGTGCGCGCGCGCAGGTGTAGAGTGGATACTTGCGTGTCTGTGTAAAGTAGGTTTGTTTGCAGCAAGTGAGAAGGTCTTTCATGTCTGGGTTGCTGTGTCCTGCAGGGGTTTATGTGTTGTGTCTGCCAATGCTGTTGGACTTGTTGTATGTCTGTAAAGATGTGTGTTTCATCCTGTGGGTCACAACATGCATCACATGAGGGGATAGCGTATCAATTGGGACAGTTTGTATTATTGTGTGTAGTGAAGGGTCATGGGTTCTTTCAGTAGATGTCAAGGGTCTGTTGTGTGTTATGTATTTGTGAAGGGCCATGAACTATGTCTATGGGTGATGAGGGTGTGTTCTGTGTGATGTGTGTGACTGCTGTCGGTTGTTGTGTGTTAAATGTCTATGAGGAGTAAAAGGATGTGTGTTATGTCTGTGGCGACAAAGAAGAGTTGTGTGTCCATGGGGGTGTGCTGGTGGGAAGAAAGTCAGACATGACCCAGCTCTGTGGACCCCTCCAGAGCCTGAACAGCCTTAAGGGATTCTACGGGGCAGCTAGACAAAGCAGCCAAACCTGACCCTCTCACCCAGGCCACCAGACTCTTACCTGAGAAACAGCAGAAACAGTGGTCTGAGGGGTGACAAAAGGAGGAAGGAGAGATGGGGGCCACGGAGAGCATGTTTCCTGGTCAGCTTCTCAGAGAACTCAAGAAGTGCAGCAGAGAGTAGGAAGGAAGCAGAAGGCAGGCCCAGACCCAGGTGTGTGACTCACTTTACGCTCCAATCCCCGTTCAACAGCTGAATAAAGAATTAGGGGAGGCCTGCCTACAGGCTCTGCTGGGCAGGACAGGACATAAGGCAAGGAAACCAGCTCCTTGGGTGGGGACCCCACCCCAAAGTCACTGGGAATACCCACATCCAGCCAGAGAGTCTCTCTACATGTCCATCAGCCCAGCCAACAACACTGGGCTGGCCCACCTGATGCGGGGCCTCTCTGGGAGTAAGGGCTCAGCGTAGGTTGGCAGAGGAACTGGGTCCCTTGTCTGAGGAGGAGATGAGCCCTGACCCGGAGAAGGTCCCACTCCCGTCCAGGAGCCCCCAGTCTAAGGTGGGGAGTAGATGCAGCCTTCTCTTCAGGAGCCTGAGTTTCAGTGCTCACAGCCCCAATTCCAGGGAACCCAGGCTGAACCCAAGCTGGTGAAAAAGACCAAACCTGCTTTCAGAAGATAACCCTAAGGGACCACACAGCCAGCCTTGCCCACAGGCAGCCACAGGACAATGGGTGTGACATAGCCTGCCCACAGATACCCCCAACCGAGGAGGAGACAGCCGAGCCCTCAGGGATGCCCAGTCTATGGAAAAGGGGAAATCCTCCCTTATGAATCCACTCCTCTGAAGAGGCGACACAGCCACTGCCGCCCTCATCAGCCACCAGTCTGAAGAAGGCGACAGATCCTTCCTCTGAGGAGTCCCTCGTCTGACCAAGGCCAGAGCCCGTTGTTCTGTCAACAGCCTAGAACTGCACGTGGAGCTCTAACCCTGTGGGCTCTCTGCTCAAAGTCACTCCTTATCTCCACCTCACCCTCACCAAAATATCTGATTGCGCTGGGCAGGGAGCAAAAGTGTCGGGGTGCAGATAAAAGCACACTAGGCCACTGCACAGGGGGACACTCTCAAATACCAGCTCAAGAATCCACTAGCCCGGGGTTTGACCACTGCCTCCGGTCTTCAACTCAAGCCCTCTGCTGAGCATCTCCAAGCCTCAGTTTCCTGGGTAATAGTCACATGTACTCCCTGCATTATAACTAGCATGATGCCTGGCCTCTAACAAGAACTCAGTAAATGAAAATCACTTTACCCAAGTTCCTACCTATGTCCCAGAAGTGGAAGTCAAATCCTTTCTCCACATCAGACTCAGTTGAAGAACTTATTAAAAATGAAGGTTTAGGGATGCCTGGGTGGCTCAGTGGTTGAGCATCTGCCTTTGGCTCAGGTCGTGATCCCGGGGTCCTGGGACCAAGTCCCAAATCAGGCTCCCCACAGGAAGCCTCCGTTCTCCCTCTGCCTGTGTCTCTGCCTGTCTCTCATAAATATATAAAATCTAAAAAAAAATGATAATTGGGGATCCCTGGGTGGCTCAGTGGTTTAGCACCTGCCTTCAGCCCAGGGCATGATCCTGGAGCCCCAGGATCGAGTCCCACATTGGGCTCCCTGCATGGAGCCTGCTTCTCCCTTTGCCTGTGTCTCTGTCTCTTTCTCTCTCTTATGAATAAATAATAAATCTTTAAAAAATAATAATAATAAATAAAAATAATAGTGAAGGTTTAAACAAAAGCAGCCTCCAGATTCCACTTTAAGAGATTCTGATCCAGTGGTGTTGGTAATGGGGCCCAGGAAATGAATTTTCAACAAGCACGCATTGGTTCCAAGGTAGACAGCCCATGTGGCAAAGCAGGCTTGGGGGTACTACAGAGGAAGTCAGGGACTGGGCAGGGAGTTCCAGTACCCAAAGATGCTTTCTAGCTATGTCTACCTACCACTTACCTCAGCAATGGCTGCCCCACCAAGCCACAGGTAGAGGGCCAGGATATTGGCATCTCCAACAGAATGCCAAGTTCCACTCATCCACTACCTCATGATGGACTGGCCGGGATTTTTGCTTTTTTTTTACTTGTGTTTATTTTTTCTTCCACATTTTTTATTTAAATTCCAGTTAGGGGATCCCTGGATGGCTCAGCGGTTGAGTGCCTGCCTTTGGCCCAGGGCGTGATCCTAGAGGCCCGGGATCGAGTCCCACATCGGGCTTCCTGCATGGAGCCTGCTTTTCCCTCTGTCTGTGTCTCTGCCTCTCCCTCACTCTCTCTGTGTGTCTCTCATGAATGAATAAATAAAATCTAAAAAAAAAAAAAAATTCCAGTTAGTCAACAGAGTGTAATATTAGTTTCAGGTGTAGGATTTAGTGATTCATCACTTACGTACAACACCCAGTGCTCATCGTAAGTACCCTCCTGAATGCCCGTCACCCACCTTGCTCAGCCCCGCCCCCCAGCCACCCTCAGTGTTCCCTATAGCTGAGTCTGTTTTATGGTTTGCCTCTTTTCTTCCCTCCCGTGTACATATGTTACGTTTCTTAAATTCCACATAGGAGTGAAATCACATGGTATTTGTCTTTCTCCAGACTCGCTGTCCTTGCCTGACGTTGCTGTGCTGAGACAGTTAACCTGGGAGCTTCTTTTTATTTTTATTTTTTAAAGATTTTTATTTATTCATGAGAGACACAGAGAGAGACAGAGACACAGGCAAAGGAAGAAGCAGGCTCCATGCAGGGAGCCCAACGAGGGACTCAATCCTGGGACTCCAGGATCACACCCTGGGCCGAAGGCAGGCGCTAAACCACTGAGCCACCCAAGGATCCCAACCTGGGAGTTTCTTAAAGATCTAGCGGTTCGCCTCCCCAACCCTGATTTCTCAATGGTAATTTTCAGGGAGACCAGAGAATGTCTTTTCACCAACTTTCCCAGGTATCCCCAATTCTCTCCTCTTTCACCCAATCCTTGGTGCAGCCGTGAGAGAGGGCAGGGCTGGGGACGACCTCTCGCCATGCACCACCCCGTGGCAGGCATCGGTTTCCCTTATCTCCTGAACTCTGCAGGCAATGGGTTTGAGAGGAAGCAGAGACGCAGGGAGGTTTGAAGACTATAGTCTGGCGCCAAATGCAGGCTTGTTGCCTCCATTTACAAGCTTTGTTCTTTTTACAATAAACAGAAACTCATTAGAATTTGTTTAGAACAGTAATGAAGAAAGTATATTTACTCTCATTTTCCCAGAGAGGAGGAAGCTAAAGCCCAGAGAGGGGAAATGATGTGCCAGGATGTACAAAACTACTGAGTGAAAGAGCAGATACTTGGTAATGTGACTCCAGGCCTTTTCCCTGCTCACGCCTCACTACGCTATGTTCCCTGAGTCCATGGGGAGAAGCATGGACAACCCCCAGCTAGGGGGCAGCTGGACCAGATGTGCCAGGATGGCTGGGGGAGGGGCCAGGGGAAGACAAGGAAACGGAGAGGTAAATCCTGCTTGGCTTCTGCACTTTGCACCCTCTGGGCAGGCCCAGACTCATCCTCAGCCTCCCACACTTGGGGCCTCAAGTGTCAAGGTCAGCTAGAAGGTGGGGCCTGACCACAGACAGCCACAGCCACTGGGGAGGGGTGGGGTGGGAGGGTTTAGGGGGCTGGACTGCCAAAGACGATGACTGATGCTTTAGGTAGTCGCATCTCTTTTTAAAGGTACCATTCCCACTTTACCCACGAGGAAGCGGAGGCTGGGCTGAACCCCACATTCTAACGCCATCTGGCTCCTTCCCATTCACCTCTGGCCCTGGTGGTCCCACAGGCGGCAGTGCGCTGCCCGGCGGGAGATGTGAGGGCGGAGGGCCAGGGCTAGCTGCGCCATTACTCACAGCCAACCACAGGAAGGAGTGAAGGGGCTCGCCCAGCCTTTCATTCTCTCTGGGGCGTGGCACTCCTCCAGTGAGGCCCTTAACCTGCAGGTTACGATGAAAGGTCTGGAGAAGCTGCCATAGCCAGAGCCCTGCCCTGGAGGCATCTTGGCTCACCCCAAAGCACTCCCCTCTCCTGGGCGGGTCAACACTGAAACAATTGCTCTGAATAGGTTTATGGGAATGGGCAGGGACCACAGCAGGTCTTTGGCTACAATGTGCCAGAAAGGAAATAGGAGGGCTTTAGTCCATCTGGGAACATAGGATGTCATGGGAAACCCAAATTCCTTAACAGGATTTTCTGCTATCCCTGGTCTCACTTCAGCCCACTTCAATGCTTATAAGCATCGCAATGATTACCACTGGATCTCTGCACCCTGTTCTGACTGAAAGGTCACTTCTCAAATCCCACCCCACCTGTGCCAGACACTCAGTGATCCCTGGCAGTCAATCTCCCTTTCTTCCTTCCTTGCCAACAAAACTTCACTGGAAATAGTAGGTGCCCAGCCCCCAGGGGCAAGTCCGGGTCTATGGCCTGCCCATTTTCCCTTTCTGTTTTCCCAAATTTACCACTTGGGAAATCTTCTATGTGAAACATCTTCTAGAGAATGACATCTTTTGGGGAAAATATGGCTTCCTGATGGCTTCTTCCTGCTTCGCAACTGGTATGAGGTGTGGAGCTGCCACAACCTTCTATGAGATTATGCAACAATAAAATGGCAAGCCCTGCTGAGGATGGAGGGGAATCACAGTAAGAGCCCAGTTCCTTATAAGTACTGTAGACACTGTGACCAATACCTGAAACTGCCTGCCATCAGACTTATGTGAGCAAAATATTCCATTTGTTTATGCTAGTTATTCCACGCAGCTGGAAACATTCCTGAGGCATCAGAAATGTCACTTCCGGGGCACCTGGGTAGTTCAACAGTTAAGCATCTGCCTTTGGCTCATGTCGTGACCCCGGGGTCCTGGGATAGAGTCCCACATCGAGATCCCTGCAGGGAGCCTGCTTCTCCCTCTGCCTATGTCTCTGCCTCTCTCATGAATAAACAATATCTTAAAAAAAAAAAAAAAAGCATCTGCCTTCAGCTCAGGTCATGGTCCCAGGGATCCCTGTTCAGTGGGGAATCTGCTTCTTCCTCTCCCCCTGCTTATTTTCTCTCTCTCGCTCTCACTCTCCCCACTCTCTCAAATAAATAAAATCTTAAAAAAAAACATGCCTTGGCTGGTAAAAACAGGATCAAGGGCCCCCTCCTCAGAGCAGTGGACACATTGTGCCTCTCATGATCTCTGCACTCGCCGACTCATCCATAGGCCCCAGGAAACTGAGGTAGGTAGCAGGACCCCATGGTGTTCACCATTTTATTCAAAACCCCATGGGCAGCCTGGGTGGCTCAGCGGTTTAGCGCTGCCTTCAGCCCAGGTTGTGATCCTGGAGACCCGGGATCGAGTCCCATGTCAGGCTCCCTGCTTGGAGCCTGCTTCTCCCTCTGCCTGTGTCTCTGCCTCTCTTTCTCTCTTTCTGTCTCTCATGAACAAATAAATAAAATATTAAAAAAAAAAAAAGCCTTCACATTTGTCAAATGCATAAGTATGCCCACAGCTGATTGCTGGCACAACCTCCTTCGGGGCAAAGACCGGGCCTGGTCCTCAGGAGCTTGCAAAAACAGCTAACCATATAACCTCAGAGGAAAGGATGTGTGTGTACACACACATTCTGGAGTGAGGTGGGTAGCACCTTGCCTGGCTAGAAGACATGCCACTGCTCCCTGCACAGGACGGTCTATATCACTTCATGACCTACGTCACTCTGCAGGCTAACAGAATATTTCCCTCTGTCTGCCTCTGTCCACTTCCAGCTAGAGCCACCCTCACCCACCCTCTGGGCTCGGATTCATCTGTAGCTTGGACTGCTTAGCTGCACTTGGAAGAACAGTAAGGCACCCAGGCTTCCGTCCCCTCCAAATAGAGAAGCAAATCAAACATGCTGTGTCTCTTGATCCTACCACACAGTATGCCTTTGTGATTACTGTCCCTCTTTCCTTACCTATTAAACACTGCACCAAGTCTACTTAAAAATCATCCAGTTTCTCCTATCTTCACATTTTGGGAGCCATCCTTCTATTTTCCACCTTATATCCCTCCCAAGAGCTGATCCTGTTTCTCACAGCCAGCAGGACATTTGAGTATATTCTATAAGCTGAGCACTTTCATCGGTTATTTCATGTAATTCTTGAAATAATCGGTATCTTCATTTTATACCTAACAGTGTACTAGCAACAGCCTCTGAGCGCTGTGACAGCCACTTTATATATGCCATGGCTAATCCTCTCTAAAAGCTGCCACACTGATCTATATTCCCATTTTGTAGATGAAGAAACTAAGTTACAGCAATAAAGTGCTAGGGAGCCGGTGAGGAGCCGCTCTGTCCAACTCTAAAGCGTTTCAGAGTTGGGCCAAGGGACCCACCCTTGGAGTAATACCTAAGGAAGAGTACATCAATGGTTAGGGTATAAAAATTTATTACAGGTACAGAATATGACCACTAACGAATGCAGACAGGCTAGGACACAATGATAGTGGATGGAAGATGGCTAGCTCTTTGGAAAGTGAACAGGTTTGGGTGGCTTGGAGCCTCATGCCACACGGAATGGTCAGTCAGAAGGGAGAGCGCATGCCAAACACTGCAGGAGGTCAGGGCATCGAGTGACTGCTCTGTGTGTCCAATGCCTTCCCCATCTGATCTGGGGCTTCAAAGGATGCCACACCCAGAAGCAAGCAACTGAAGCAGAGAGGATTCCTAAGGTGGCCCAGGCTTGTCTCTGAAGTCACGGCAACACCATTTTAAGCAATATGTTTAATTGGATGATTTCCACAAACTATACACGAAGTTTCTAACCATCACAATTCAGTGAAGTACAAAACATTAAGTTACAGGCTGTGGGAAGAGAAGGCAACACCAGTGGTGGCACCTTCCAATCCTGGTTGGTCTAAGAGTAGGGGGTGGGGAAGGTTTCGTTTTAAACTGAGCCCCTCATTTCAATGTACAAAAGAATTACTCTGATCGATATTAAATTGTATTGAAAACAAAATGGACTAAAAAGCAACTACTACTCTATGTTGGGGTGGAAATGGGAGGAAAGAATGAGTCCTTCAAAGCAGGAGGGGAGACAGTTGGGAAAAGGTTCTGTGGCTGTGACCCCAGGTGGTCACTCACGCTGCTCCATTTTTACTTTGGGTGGTCTCAGGAAGGTCCGATTTTTCTTCTCTTTCTTCCCCTTTGTATTTGCTTGGAAGTTTCGCCAGCTGTCCACACGGCCATCTCGACTTTCCTAAGCACAAAAGAGGTTTGGGTGAGGAAACTAGTTAAGGAGAAGGAGGGCCTGAACCTGCTCTGCCATCCCTGCAGCCCAGCCCAGCGCAGCCCTCTGGAATAATCCAAGAGTAGAACAGAGCAGAGCTTCCTCCCACTTCCCTGGGCCCACAAAAAAGTGGCATCCCACCTCCAGAAGGCAGATCAGCTACAGGTTGGGAAGAGGACAAAATCATTGCAACCTTTGCTGGGGACCTCAGGGCTAGATACTTAGCATATGCTAATACTAATCCTCACAAAAAAAGCTGCCTGCAGGGCACCTGGGTGGCTCAGTTGAGTGTCTGCCTTTGGCTCAGGTCGTGATCCCAGAGTTCTGGGACCACCCTGCATAGGCTCCCCACTGGGAGCCTCTCTCTCCTTCTGCCTATGTCTCTGGATCCCTGTGTCTCTTATGAATAAATAAATAAAATCTTTACAAAAGAAAAAAAAAGCAAGCTGCCTGCAGCGTGTAGTGCCACCACCATTTCACAAATGACAACACCAAGGCTCAGAGGTCAGATCACTTTCTCAAAGTCATTTGGCTAGCCAGCAGTACAGCAGCTCTTCCCACCGCACCCTCCTCCTGCCTCACAAAACTTGGATGAGGCTCAAAGCCAGCATGATGCTGAGCAAGTTACCCTGAGAGGGTTGCTAGGGTCTCTCCCTGCTTATCAAGAGGCCTACTCATTTTCTCTCTCTGCACACACGTAGGGGAACAGAAACAAAGTTATCAACTCTGGTTTACCAATCCCTAGCCAGAGACCTAGACATTACAGAAGACAAGACACCAAATGTGGTTTAATTAAGGAAACTAGCTGAGCACCTCAAGAATATAACCAGGGTGTTAAAGAGGAATCAAGTTCAAAAGTCTGACTATCAGGGTCACAAGAACCTCGGTTTCTGCTAATAGACCTCTTAAGTAGGGTACTACTCCACAACTACCCTCCAATCTAAATGTGCAAAGCATTTTTCTTGAGCCCACTTGGCAGGTGTGCCTTCTATAAATCTCTAAAAAACCATCCAGGGACCCTTCCTGCCCTTGCCAAGGCTAGAGTTCCTACAGGCAGCTGAGCCAGGACTCATTCTCCAAAGCTCCTGCTCTTCCCCATACAGCCCCTTTCCCCGATCATCTGCCCCAGTTAGTCCTGGCAATGCCCCAGGAGCCAAGTTTCCATGCTGGGAAGTTTTCTTACTCTGGAATGAGAATCCCTGGCCACTGTGGAAACTTACCTCGAAGTTTTTCTGCCACTCCCTTTCTCGTTTGGCTTTTTCTTGAGCTTCAATTTCTTCTTCCCTTTGTCGCTTCCTAGGAAGAAAACCAGGCCAGAGTATTTATATGATACCTAGTGACTGTCTTAACCATACAAGGTAAGCTATCTCCTCACAGAAGCAAGTATATAAAGTAAATCCATTCCCTAGGGTTCTATAAAAATGGCTGTCTGCAGAAGGCTCAAAGCCCTTTCATGAATGTCTCACTCTAAACCACGCAGATGATACCATGGGCAGGGCTACAGGGCAGGGTATAAATACCCCTATTACATAGACAAGACATATAAGGGGGGCAAGGCCGAGCCAACAATAACCATAGGTTATGGGCTCAGGCTCTAGGTTCTGGGTTCAGTCTGAGACAACGCCATCTCGAGAACCCAGACCACCCTACTTTGGTAGAATGACCATTACAATAGTAGAGGTTCTTACTCAAGAGGATCTCTAGGAAAAAAAAAAAAAAGCATCTCTAGACAAAACCCAATCCCAAAACAAGGACATTTCACACAACCTCAACTAGCAAAACATGGTTACTGCTAAACATTAATCAATAATACAATATATATATATATTAACAGAATGCCAAATCATCTCTGAAAAGCAAGGGAAATCATACTTTCGGACAATATTTTTAAGTGATTACACTATACGATAAATACTACATACTCAACAAAGCTGTAGCCACTAGTCCCACAAAATGTTCTGGCCTCAAAACTCTGCCTATTTAACTCCAGGAAATCAAGAAGAAAACACACAGCACTCTTCATTAAAAATTCCCTAAGGATAGGCCCATTCAACTTCCCAAAAGTCAGAGAATTTCTTATCCTAGAGATTTGAAAGTTGGGCTGTTTCAGGAACTATTTTAGATAGTCTCTTAAATGATGTACTACATAATTCCTTGATCAGAAAAATCCTTCATTAGGAAAATCCCCAAAGACTAATTTTAATTAATCTAGGTAGTTAGATGAATTAAACAAATATTCTGATGCATACCTTTCGTGCATCTCTTTGGCTTCTCTCTCTTTCCTTTTAATTTCCAGCTCAGCAAAAAGTTTCATGGTCTGTTTATATACTGCTTGTTTGAACTACAAGAAAATTAAGAACAGAAGAATATAAAAGTCAGTATTTTACCAGCAACTTGAATCAAGCACTCTTAGATAGAGCTCAAGACAAAGCAGATTAGAACCAGCAAGGAAGAAAGATTTCAGAGAGAACTATTTAATGATGCTCTCTCCTGGGAGATAAATAACATAACCACCTAACAGACCTTTCCACTTTCACCATGCAGAGGATACACAGGAAACTTGCTCTGATAAAAAAACACCAAAGAGAAAAAACTACTACCTACTTATCACAACCATGTTGGAGGACCCTTTCCTCCCAAGAGCTTCGAAAAAATAACTTTAATGCTTTCTTTTCACAAACATTTTAAAATTACTCTGTGCGAGGCACCCAGCTAGGTACTAGAAGTTGCTACCAGGCAGACGAGTCTCAGGAGTCTACCAAATATGGCATAGCTATTAGAGTTATTAGTTGTGTGACCCCCACACCACCCCATTATCTGTTCTCCTTCCATGTAAAATCCCTTATCTTTAGGTACCTGGTCACCCAATGTAGAAGCCCGTATTTCCTAGGCTTCTTTGTAGCTAGGTGTGGCCATGTAACTTAGGTTTTAGCCAATGGGATATAAGGAGAAGTGATGCAGCAATTTCTTGGAATGTTCTTAGAGGGAGTACGCTTATCCCTCGTCCCCTTCCTCTATTCTGCTGTTTGGCACATGGGTGAGGTGATGACACATCCTGGACTGTGAGGATGGGGGCGACATCCTTGTTGGCAGAGCCACAGAGAGGAGAATGAGTCCTTGGATGACACATGGTCCAGCGCTGCCATACCAGCGGCCATCTTCCCAAAGACTATATTATACAGGACAGAAAACAAATCACTGTCTTGTTCAAACCACCATAATTTTGGGTCTCAGTTGTATGCAGTTCAACTTATATTCCAACTAATACTCAAATGGAAAAAAATAACACAACATAAGACAGAAAACAGAACTCTATCTTTAAAGCTTTTTTTCCCCAAAATATAAAGTATTTTAAATATGCAAAGAAAAATAGAAAATAACCCATCATGCAGATTTCACAGAGCTTAAATCCCAAAGCAGAGACACGAGAGCCAAGAGTAATGTACAAAAAGAAAGGGAAGTTAAAGAGCCCCAAAATTTGTCACTTCTTTTTAATGCGGTTTAATGCCCAGCATTGCTCAATAAAAGCCATACTCACAAACGCCAGTCCCTAACAAGGACAAACATCAAAGGAGTGAAGGAGTCTATAATGAATTGTTTCAATATCTTTAAAGGCTCCAAACTCTCTTGGCTGGACAATTACTGATGATTTTGAATTTTTTATATTCTTCTGCTTTTTCCAAATTTTCTATCATTAGCATGTGTTCCTTTATAATGGGGGGGGGGGGAACAACTTAAAAAAGTTAGGGTTTTCAGAAACTCAGGAGGACCACGGAGTATTTAATAGGATCTTCAGAAAAGACCTAAAAGGGTCATTAAAGAGACGGGAAGAAAAAATAAGACTGTGGAGAAAAAACTGAAATACCGGACAGAGTAAATCCAAAACAGGTGGCTAATGCAAAAGGTGACCTCACAATTCACCAAGTAGTGTCACTACACAGAAGACGAGGCCAATCACTCCCAGCAAAATCACTGAAGTAAGAAGTTGCAGGCAAGTTTCCCTAGCAAGATAGCCTGTCTTGTGTATATCTTTAAAAACAAGGTAAAGACATGATAAGTTACTTATTGATCTAAATTGAGGCAAGATTAATAGGATTTTATTTTTTCAGGCTAGTAAGGCAATCAGACACAAATACCTAAGTGGAATCTCTCTCTCAGCCAATTCACACTAAAGAATCCAAAAGATGATGCAATGTTCTCCGTTTGTCAGAAATTACGACCTAGAGCACAGTGAGCACTCGTAGCAAGTGGAGTGCCATCTACTAGCTGCTTAGCGTCACCTATGGTTCCTCTCAAAGTTGCCCATGCCAGTTGCAATTACTACCATACTGTGAGATGTAAATACCACAGAAATTGATGAATGTAGTTACACAAATAAATGCTTATAGTTTCTTTTTTTAAAGATTTTATTTATTCATGAGAGACACAGAGAGAGAGAGACACAGGCAGAAGGAGAAGCAGGGAGCCTGACATGGGACTGGATCCTGGGTCTCCAGGATCACACCCTGGGCTGAAGGAGGCACTAAACCACTGAGCCACCCGGGCTGCCCGTAGTTTCTTTTTAAAACTAAGGCGAGTGCTCTAGAAAGATTCAATAAACGTTAAGTCCCTAAAAATACTGCTGTTGAATTAGGTACAGGTGAGACATCTGAAAAGCGAATCATCCCGGTGGGCTTGCACTTTTAAGGCCTTTGCTTGCTGCAGCCTCCTTTGCCCAGGAGAGCAATAAAGCTGTTGTTCCTCTTTATCCAAAAACAAAACAAAACAAAAAACAACCAATGAATCATATATAGCTAGCATTTTGATCTTGGTTTGTTTCATAAATACCTAAGTTTCAATGTACTTCAAAGAACATTACAAGGAGAAATTATGAATAATGCTTTGTGTGTGTGTTTTCTAAAATGAAATCAACTGCAAACTCCAATCAGCAGACACACAACATTCAAAGAAAAGGCTGTGGCCCTATGACAAAAAAAGAGTAAAGCTTAAAAAAAGGTGCATGGACATATATTCAAATATTTTAAGTTAAAACAAAATGTTTCTAGTGCTTGCTTCAGCAGCACATATACTAAAACAAAATGTTTCTAACACGTATGTGTCCTTCTTTAGGCTTCCTTCTCTTTAACCCACCAATCAGTATGCTCAAGCACATGAAATAGTGTGGCTTTTCCCATATCTCACTCACCAGCTCAGGGTCATCCTCCTCCACATTTGTAGGTTTTCCTTCCTTCTTTAATTGCTTTTTTCTCTCTTTCACCTAAAAAGAATTTTTTTTCATCAAAAAATTGAGAACATCCATTAAGTTGCACACATATGACATGTGCACTTTTCTGCAGGTATAGGTATAACAAAAGGTTTACATGGAAAAAAATGAGCTTCTTCCCCTCCCCTCCACAACAGCAATGCAATCAAAGGAGAACAAGCAACCAGGGGTCCTTCCTCTAACCTCATCTAAAATCCAATCCACCAGAAGAATGCATAGGGACCAGCAGGGAACTTGTCCCCAGCTCATCAGATCCCAGGCCAGAGCCAAAGAGCCTTGAATACGGTGAATAAATTACCCATCTCTCTTTTGAGGGCTGTAGTTACATGTTTATGGCAAAGAAAATATATCTGTCAAGTTTTAGAAGAAGCTACCAAATTTGTGGCATTAAGTATAATTGCTTTCTGATATTTCAACAACTGTATTGATCATTTTCACTGTGACACCCCCTAAACCAATAATTTTCACATCATATTAACTGACGTTTTTTATTCCTTTGGCCACCACTGAGATCTAAAAAAAATTTAAATATATGCATTCACACAAGAATGTGATTATTCTATTAAATAACCATCCACTACTGCTCCAGCAGTCAGTGCCTTCCAAGCTCAGAGCAGCCCTACTGCCACCTTGTGGCCAGAAAGCCTGAGGATGGCTCCTTTATAGGCAAAATACATAAGAGAAGTACCACAAGAATTTAAGAATTTGTCAGGTCCTTTTATGATTTTTACCAAAATTTGGCCTACACATATCACTTCCAACACATGAACAGCAAGACATAGTTATGGCCATCCATCTCCTCTTTTTACTCCTTTTCTTCATCTAAATTGGACTCATTATTATTATTGGTTATACAGCTATGAGATATTCCAAAGCTCTTCAAAGAAAAGGTCACACCCATATTCACTCCCAATTGAAACAGCTCTTACAAATGGCCTCATGATTCTTACCCCAGCAAGTTAAAAATTAAAACAAAGACCTTTCTTACCTCAGGCAAGCCATCTGAACACTTCCCACCACTCAGGAAATTTAGGTAATGCAAAAAAATAAATCCAGCTATAACTGAATTTATTTGACTCGTTCCCAACCCTGTTAATACAGATACGCACCTCCTCCTATTTAAAAAAAATTTACTCACGTCCCCTTGCCAATCTTTCTCAAGCCCATGTTCCAACCCCTTCACAGAGACAAGAATCAAAATAAAGGGTCAAGGATCATCCTGGCTGCTCCACTCTTCCACTCTCAGAACTGGGTAATGTGATAACACGTGATGAGAAGAAAAGACCTCTCTCCACAGCAAGAGGCTGGTAAGGAAAGATGGAGGAGCATCCTAAGCACTCCACCTCCTGAGCTCTAGGGCACACACTATGCATGAGCACCACAGCAAACTTATGGAGACCAGATAAGAGGTCACAAGTTACACCAGTAGGTATTGCTATGTTAACATTTACCCTCCTGCAAGGTGCCCAAGGCTTGCTAATACTTCCTGTAAACACAGCAGCACTATAAATACTTACAGTGTGTTCCACGTATTCTTTTCCTGCCTGAATTACATCCAGGGCCCTCTTCTTTTGTTCCTGATCCAGTAGCAACTTGTAAGCTTTGTCCACAGCTAATGCAAAACATTGAAATTAACTGTTTCTGCAAACACCCTCTGAAAGTCTGAACTATACTCAGGCAGTGTAAATGGACTTGTGCCATCTAAAAGCATCCCCTACTTTGTTAAATTATTTATTGTTGTTAAACTAATTTAAAAACATACAACTATAAGCAATGACTTTCCTTGAGAGCCTTGGAAAGAATTAAATATACCCTCAAGACCAAATACACCACATCCAGATTTAATTCAGTGATAAAATACTTCCAATAATTTTTTTTGTTTGTTTCAAAGAAGAAAAATGATCCTATGCAGTAACAGTCTTTCTTGGTACATAAGAGTTTTAACAAAGCAAAGTTAAGATCTATGTCTTAAACAGCAACATTCTGCTTTGGAATGACAACTGTTCTACTGAAAACCACAGCTTCTTCATCACCAGAAGACAAATCTGTAACATTCCTTTTTTGATCCAGAACAAGGAACAGTTAGTCCCTAGCATTGATAAAATATTACTCAGGAGCAGGTAAATTTACAAATACCTTCAAAAGCCTTTTGTGCTCTGTCAGCATCATCTTGATTTTTGTCGGGGTGTACCAATATGGATAACTAAAATAAGAAGAAAGTTAGGTTTGTCAATAAGAATAATATTTAGTAACTCTTCGCCTACACTGTGCCTCTTTACAACCAAAAGCTCTAAGGCAAAAAAGACTGTAAGCCGGAAGCATTTTTAACAAGTTAATAAATATCATAAACTGCGCAGATATACTGGTCCTTAAAATTCAAGCACCAAAAGATTTGTAAATGCACAGCTGGGAAACATGTAGGGTTTTAATCACAAAGTTGAGAACAAATATAAGCCTAGCATTTATGAGGATGCTGTAAGGATACAGAAGAGAGATTGAAAAGTACCCAGTTCCTATTATGTTCCTTATACTGAACACTAAAAAGAGGCTAAAAAGCAGATATGAGACATCATCTTTTCTAAAAGAACTTTTAATTTAAAGTAGTAGTTCTGGGCAGCCCGGGTGGCTCAGTGGTTTAGCGCCACCTTCAGCCCAGGGCATGATCCTGGAGACCCTGGATCGAGTCCCACGTCGGGCTTCCTGCATGGAGCCTGCTTCTCCCTCTGCCTCTCTGTTTCTCGAATAAATAAATAAAATCTAAATAAATAAATAAATAAATAAATAAATAAATAAATAAATAAATAAATAAAGTAGTGGTTCTCAAGAGGGAGTCTGGAGGGATGGATTAAATAGGTGATGGGGACTAAGAAGTACACTAGTGAGCACCGAGTGATGTATGGAAGTGCTGAATCAGGGATCCCTGGGTGGCGCAGCGGTTTAGCGCCTGCCTTTGGCCCAGGGCGATCCTGGAGACCCGGGATCGAATCCCACATCGGGCTCCGGGTACATGGAGCCTGCTTCTCCCTCTGCCTATGTCTCTGCCCCTCTCTCTCTGTGTGTGACTATCATAAATAAATAATTTTTAAAAAATTTAAAAAAAAAAGGAAGTGCTGAATCACTGTATTATACACCTGAAACTAATATACACTGTATATTAACTAGAGTTAAAATAAAAACTAAAATTAAAATAAAATTAAGGGATCCCTGGGTGGCGCAGCAGTTTGGCGCCTGCCTTTGGCCCAGGGCGCAATCCTGGAGACCCGGGATCAAATCCCACATCGGGCTCCCGGTGCATGGAGCCTGCTTCTCCCTCTGCCTGTGTCTCTGCCTCTCTCTCTCTCTCTGTAACTATCATAAATAAATAAAAAAAAAAAATTTAAAAAAAAATAAAAATAAATAAAATTAAATTAAATTAAAATTTAAGAAAACAAAGTAGTGGTTCTTAGTTCTGGCTATGTTCCAACCCTGTAAAGCTTTTTATTTTTTTTAAAGATTTTATTTATTTATTTATTTGAGAGAGACAGAGAGAAAGAGCGCAGCACAAGCAGGGGGAGGAGCAGAGGGAGAGGGAGAAGCAGACTCCCTGCTAAGCATGGAGTCCAATACAGGGCCCAATCCCATGATCCTGAGATCATGACCCAAGCAGAAATCAAGAGTCAGATGCCCAACTGACTGAGCCACCCAGGCGCCCCCAACCCTGTAAAGCTTAAAAATACAGGTCTACTTTCTACTTTCAGACCCTCTGATCAGTCTCTGGCACCTATACTTTTTAGACTTCTACTGGATTGAATATCAGGTGACAGTAAGGAATTAATGTTAATTCTGTTAAGTGTGACAAGTAGTTATGCAAGAAAATATCCTTTTTCTTCTTGGGGAGATACATGATGAAGCATTTGGGGTAAAGTATCATATGTCTGTAATTTACAACAAGTCAGCCAAAAACAGAGTTAATGAAGGAAACCGATGCATACAGATGGTGAGTATATTGGTGTTCACTGCTCTAGTCTTTCTTTTTAAAATGTAATTTAAATTTATTATAATAAAAAAGTTAAAAAAAAAAAGCAATAATCTCCATAGGTGAATTCTTTTAGACAGCCAGGATTAGAACCACTGACCTACTATCATTGACAGACCAAAGTCAACTAGTTGGAACAGTGTGACTGGGTCAGAGAAATGACAGCAAGTAGGAATCCAATGCTAATCCAGCATTACTGGAGCCAAAATCCTGGGTTCTAATTTCAACTTTAATCACCTACTGGCTGTGAGACGTTAAGCAATTCACTTAACCTATCTCTGCACCAGTTTCCTCCTCTGTAAATGGGACAATACTAGGTACCTCTAACTCACTAGGTTGTTAAGAATGAACCAATGCAAGTAAGAAATATAGAATAATGTCTAACACACATTAACAATAGTTAACATATAAAAAGGAGATACTATATACCAAGAAAAAGATATACTATTCTATTGTGTATTACCTCTAAATCCTCATAATCACCCCATTGAGTAGACACCATTATTATGTGCATTTTACAAATACACAGAAAGGTTGAAAGTAACTTGTTCAAATTGCTTATAAGATGTATGGCCAAGACTGGAACTCAGGTCATATAGCTCTAGGACCCACATTCCTTTTTTTTTTTTTTTTCTTTAAAATTTATTTATTTGAGAGAGAGAGAGAAACATGCACAAGCAGGGGGAGGCACAGAGGGGAGGGAGAGAGAGACAGGGAGAGGATCAGAGAGAGAGAGAGAAGCAGACTCTCCACTGAGCACAGACACTGATGTGGGACTGGATCTCACAACCCTGAGATCATGACCTGAGCTGAAATCAAGAGTTAGATGCTTAACCAACTGAGCCACCCAGGAGCTGCCAGGGCTCAGACTCTTAACTATTAAATCATATTAATGACTAAAGAACTTACTGAGCTCTTTGTATAGCTACGGATTTGAATGCTTAGTTATTAAATTGGTAAAGACTGCTAATGCCTTATATTAGGAAATTTGAAATTTTAGGGAAAAAATGCTGAATATAAGTACAGAGTAACTCTATAAAAAGTTATAAGGTAAAAAAAAAAAAGTTATAAGGTTATATAATGACAAATGCCTGAGTAGGCAAAGATAAACATCTTGGCTTAACAGTAGATCAGATGATTGTGAGTCAGCACCATGGGGGCAACCAAGGAATCAAAGAAGCAGACATAATAGTGGATATTACCAAGTATGTCATGCAGGAGCTGAGAATCATATCCAGCACTGGTCAGGTCCTATTAAAATATGAAGTATATAAGAGATATAAAAAAGTTGTGGAAGGGCACCTGGGTGGCTTCAGGTCATGATCCCAGGGTCTTGGGATCAAGCCCCACATCTCTGCTCAGGGTGGAGCCTGCTTCTCCCTCTTCCTCTGCCCCTCCCCCTGCTTGTGCTCACTCTCTCTCTCAAATAGAAAATTAAAACTTAAAAAAAAAAAAAAAGTTGGGAAAAGTTAAAAAAAAAAAAAACATAAAATATACAGAAAATCCAATTAGTAAAGAGAGATTGCAGGGAGTGTGATTATTCAACTCCTAGAAGGAAAGAGGGTCACTCAACTATCAAAGTTGGAAGTTTTTTTTAAAAGGCTACTATAAACATTTCGAAGCTCAAGTTACAAAACATGAGACTGAGAAGAAAGCACTCTTTATATGAACCAGGTATCTATTGGGTTGTTTGCAAAACATAAAATTATTGAGGGAGGAGGTCTTAAAACTATAATACTGTTATGAGGGGCACCTGGGTGGCTCAGCCAGTTAAGCGTACAACTCAGTTTCGGCTCAGGTCAGGATCTCAGGGTTGTGAAATCAAGCCGTGCCTCAGGCTCTGCACTCAGAAAGGAGTCTGTTTGAGATTCTTTCCTGCCCCCACCTCCCACCCCCTCTGCTCCTCTCCCTGCTCACTCTCTCTCTAAAAATAAATAAATAAAATCTTAATAATTGTTACAAATCATTTAACACATTCTCCTGGGGAGAAGGCAGGAAATTTAATAAGCATGACTCCATGTAAGCTCTACTATTCTATCTTGTACTCTTCCTACTTAATTAAGGGGCTGGAAAGATTCTATTTGGATATAAACTTCATTCTATTCATAGGTTAAATTTGTTCTATTCTTCTAACTTCCAACTGTGTGCCTAGATTTGAGAGTGGGTATACTCCTGCCATAATCTTCCAAAGTCTGCTGAATGCAGTGGTCATTAAACTTCATGGCCTACCAATAACTACTGCTGTGGGGAGGCTGTGTGAATGTCAGAGGCAAGCCATAGTCATTAAATTACTTACGAATTTTGTCACTGTTAGTTTTTTTTTTTTTTTTAAGAGTTACATAGCCTTAAATTTAAATAAAGAAAAGTTAAGGGGCATCTAGGTGGCTCAGATGGTTGAGCATCCAACTCTTGATAATGGCTCAGGTATGATCTTAGAGTCTTGAGATGGAGCCCTGGTTTGGACTTCTCGCTCAGTGGGAAGTCCACTTGAGACTCTCCCTCCCTCTCTCCCTCTGCTCCTCCCTCCACAAGTTCATGCACACGTGTGCTTTCTCTCTTGCTAAATAAATCTTAAAAAAAAAAAAGTTAAATTTTGGGCCAAAAATCATAATAGCAAGTCCTTAGACAATCATGTGCTTACTATATTTCCAAAAGGTTCAGACTCCAACTACTATAGGAAAATAGTACTGTACCTGTCGAAACCTCTTTTTTATTTCTTCATCTGTCACTTCAGGATCTATCTGAAGAACCTAGAAGAATCAAAATCAGAACTGTAAAGGAGATTAAGAGAATTTATGAATTTAACAGGTATCCCATAATTACACATATTACAATCAGCATCTCACTCAGCATTCTAGAACAATGCCTGGCACACAGTTCTTAAAAATGCTCAAATGTAAATGAGGGGTCCTTGGCTGGCTCAGTCAGTAGAGTGTACAACTCTTGATCTTGGGGTTCTAAGTTTCAGCCCCATGTTGGGTGCAGAATTACTTTTAAAAAATAAAATATTTTTGGGACACCTGGATGGCTCAGCGGTTGGGTGTCTGCCTTTGGCTCAGGGTGTGATCCTGGAGTTCCCAGGATCGAGTCCCACATCGGGCTCCCTGCAGGGAGCCTGCTTCTCCCTCTGCCTATATCTCTGCCTCTCTCTGTGTCTCTCATGAATAAATAAAATCTTTAAAAACAAAAAATTAAAAAAATATATTTTTAAAAAGAAAAAAGAAATATAGATGAACAAATCAGTTACCAGAATAATAGTTATCCCATTTTAGGGTTCTCAATTAATACAGTAGCTACCTTTACTCTATCAGAAGAATTTATCATATACCCAGACGCATGTTCCAGACCATGCTGAATTTTGCCTTCATTCATTAAGAAAAGGACCCTCCTGGGGCACCTGGGTGGCTCAGTGGTTGAGCGTCTGCCTTTGGCTCAGGTGATAATCCCACTGTCCTGGGATCGAGTCCCACATCGGGCTCCCCACAGGAAGCCTGCTTCTCCCTCTGCCCATGTCTCTGCCTTTCTCTCTGTGTCTCTCATGAATAAGTAGATAAAATCTTAAAAAAGAAAGAAAGAAAGAAAGAAAAGGACCCTCTCTACCCACCTCTACTTATCTTTACAAGTAAGAGAAAGCAGAAGCATGCAATTGGGAAAAAAATCAGGCTGGCCCCCTGATTTTCAATCCAGAAAGGTCCACTGGACTCCATGTTATATCTGTGATTCATGTGGGCAAATGATTCTCAGCCCAGAGAGAACATCAGAATTACCTGTGAGGATCTGTGACTAATGGCTGGGCCTACTCTAGAAAAGTCCGATTCCTGGACACCTGGGTGGCTCAGTCAGTTAAGCATCTGGCTTTGGCTCAAGTCATGATCTCAGGGTCCTGGGATTGAGCCCCAGCATCAGGCTCTCTGCTGAGCAAGGAGTCTGCTTCTCCCTCTCCCTCTGCTCCTCCCCCCTGCTTGTGCTCACTCTCTCAAATAAATAAATAAAATATTTAAAAAAAAAAAAAAGGAAGAGAAGTCTGATTACAATTCATGAGAACTGAGGTACAGCCAATGGAAAGATCCTCTGTATCTTCTGAGCAACGTTATTCTCTTTTTTTTTTTTTTTTTTTAAAGATTCATCATTCATTCATGAGAGAGACAGAGAGAAAGGCAGAGACACAGGGAGAGGGAGAAGCAAGCTCCTTGCATGGAGCCTGATGTGGGACTTGGCATTCTTAAAAAATAAATCTAATCATTTTTCTCCAAGCCTAGGTAAGCTGGTGTTGACAGTACTCATCAAGCATCCTGACCACATCACCACAAATACATACTTTCATTAAACATTTACACAGTAGCTACTACCTGCTGAACACAATGCTATGTGCTAGAAATGCAAAGATAAACAGGGAAAACATATTTTTTTTAATTACCATATAATAAGTGCTTTTGGGGGAAGGGAATGTTATATACAATAAAGCAGATGATTTCACAGTGTGAAATCATCACATGGATTCAACATAGCACCTAGTATTTATTTACTTAGTATTCAAAGCCAGAGGAAGGTCCTGAAAGGGCATAGGGTGAGGAGAGTTAGAAATTAAGAGAAGGCCCCATTCAGTGCAACTGAATCAGAATCAACACATGACAAGATCCCCAAATGGTTTGAATCTGTTAAAGCCTGAGAAGCACTGGCAAGAAACAATGGAGGTTAGAAAAATGTGTGTTCAAAGTTAGTAGAAATAAGGATCAGTCAGTAATGGGCAGGGGGTGAGGAACAGTGGCAAAAATAAAAAATAAAAAATAAAAAAAAACCTTGAAAGGAAAATATATACTAGAAATTAAAACTGCAAAGTAATCCACCGGATGCTTGCGGTATTTTTTTAAAACATGGCAACAAGTAATGTCAAGATTTATTGTAAGCTTTCAAAACATTCCAACAGCCTATCTACCGTTATAAAGTTATTGGAAACCAATGAAGCTGAATCACCACTGCATTCGGCACACTTTGGAAGGTTATGACAGGCGCATACCCAGTCTCCAATGCTGAGGAGACATTCAGGGTGAGGGAAAAGAACTTTAGAGCAAAGAATTTTCAAGATTCTTTGTGTCCCCTCATACCTTATGTGGAAATTTCTTCTTATTCTGAGGAGATGCATAGTAAATTATTCAGGCATAAAGCATCACAATGTCTACAGCTTACTTTCAGATGATTCAGCAAAAATGAAGAAGGCATGTATATACACACAAACACATACACACCAATCAAAAGTTATTTTCCAAGAGTTATATCACATGTGCACATGTGATCACTGGCAACAAATATTCACTGAGTGCCTTCAAAGCTAATCCAACTCCTTTTCTATCTCTAAGAGTTGGAGGTACCATATATGGCCATGAAATACAATTTTAAAATAGTGGGCCTATCCCTGTGGCCCAAACCACTGTAAAGCCAGTTTCCCACTCAGTACAAATGTTTGGAACACCTAGGATTGCTAGATACTCTGCTCACTACTATTCTCATGAAATTTAAGCTCCATCAGGGGAGGAACAGACAAGTAGTAATTCCAATAGCATGATAAATGCCATATTATCAATATGGCTCTTAGGAAGCACACAGAACATTCAGATTCTTTGAAGGTTTTTCTGAATTCCTACTGTCTCAGGCTTTGGAGATATTGTAATGAAAAATCCACAGTCTTAGACCTCAAAGAGTTAATTAGTCATTTCACATTAACAAAAACATTTGACATTTATACAAGTTTCTGAACTCAAACTCTAAAAGCCTCCTTTGGGATCTTCTGCTTGAAAAAAGGAATCCAGTCTTAGGCACACATCTGAACTCTACAACCTGTTAATAATGTAACAAGTCCCAGAGTTACATGAGATAACTACCCTTCTTTCCAAGGTACTTAAGATAAACAGAAAATAAAGTCAGTGGTGCTCCCTGCTGGCATCTTAAAGTTAAATCAAAATAAGGAACATAAATAGGACAGGAAGGAACAGGGACATGGGTTCATCTAAGCTTAGGGAAGGAAGTGGGGAAGGGCCCCCAAATTAAGAATTACTATAGAATGCCTAAGAATGATGCTTCTTGCATAATGGCTGAAGGTTAGATATATGTCCAAATAGGGAGGCACAGAGATGGCAGGAAGAGAAAAGAAAATGCACCCTCGATAAGGATTCCTGTGAGAAGATCCCTCAGATTCCCAATTTATTTCCTCCCATTTCTACCTGCTGCTCAGTGAGGCGGTGTCAAGGAAGACCACTCACACTTTAGTTGACTTGACAGCTGAGATGACAGCTATCACTGCATTACTCCCTTTACTAGAAGACGACCAGGCTGCTTACCTCTGTAGAAAAATCAGCTTCATTTAGATGGCTCAACAGTTACTTGTTGCATAAGAAACAAAAGTCACTCATTACTTATATCTCCAGAACATCTAATTCTGACTTAGAATAAAAAAGCAACTTGACTTTTTGACATTCACCCTATAAAGAGGCCAGGACATTTGTAGAAAATAGAAAAGAAAATGTTCTAAAGGATAGTCATGGAGTCCTGCCCATTTGAATACAATCTCCCATCTTCCCAAGTGTGTTGACCTTAACATTTTTTTGTGTAAAGATATAGATAGATGGATATAGAAATAGATATTCAAATACACATACATACACAGTCAACCCTTGAACAATACAGATTTGAATTGTGTGGGTCAACTTATGTACGGATTTTTAAAATATATATATATATAGTACACAACTATAAATGTATTTTCTCTTATGATTTTAATATTTTCTCTAGCTTACTTTATTATAAGAACACAGTATTTAATACACGTAACATACAAAATATGCGTTTATCAATGGTTTATATTATCAGTGAAGCTTCCAGTCAATAGTAGTTATTAGCAGGACGCCTGGGTGGCTCAGTGGTTGAGCATCTGCCTTTGGCTCAGTCCTAGTCTCAGGGTCCTGGGATCAAGTCCCACATGGGCCTCCTTGCTCAATGGGGAGTCTGCTTCTCCTTCTCCCTATGCCCCTCCCCCTGCTTATACTCTCTCCCACTCTCAAATAAAATCTTTTTAAAAAAGGCATTAGGGATCCCTGGATGGCTCAGCAGTTTGGCGCCTGCCTTCGGCCCAGAGCATGATCCCGGAGACCCAAGATTGAGTCCCACATCGGGCTCCCTGCATGGAGCCTGCTTCTCCCTCCGCCTGAGACTCTGCCTCTCTTTCTCTCTCTCATGAATAAATAATTTTTTTAAAAAAAAAAGGCATTAAAATCCTAGCCTTTGGGGATCCCTGGGTGGCTCAGTGGTTTAGGGCCTGCCTGCAGCCTGGGGGGTGGTCCTGGAGTCCTGGGATCAAGTTCCACGTCGGGCTCCCTGATGGAGCCTGCTTCTCCCTCTGCCTGTGTCTCTGCCTCCCTCTCTCTCTGTCTCTCATGAATAAATAAAATCTTTAAAATTAAAAAAAATATAAAAAATCCTAGCCTTTATATTAGTTCCAACAATCTGTCATTTCTTGTCCATCAGATCTCCGCAGGAAACACAAATTACCTTAATAAATGGGTAAGCTAAATGATCACATCTCCTTTTGACGGTACTATGTACAGTTTAAGAGTACAGTTAAATAAAAAGGATATACCATCAAATTCTTTATCACTTCTCAAATTATCTTCTCCATGCCCTTCCAAAAGTCAAATCAAAAGTCCTTTTTTTTAAGATTTTGTTTATTTTTTAAGTAAACTCTACACCTAATATGAGGCTTGAACTCATGACTCTGAGATCAAGAGTTGCATGTTCTACCAACTGGACCAGCCAGGCACCCTTAAAAGTATTCTTTAAGCTTCTCATCTTCCCTTTCCCTTTCTGAGCAATACAATCCAAACACATTAAATGGAGCTAGGCAACGTAGACATCTACATTGGGTGGGGCGTCAAAATGGCCCAGAGTAGTGTCAGAGTCCGTTTGAGATGAAGACAATGGTGAACACACTGGGAGTAGTGGCCAGTCACACATTGGTGGAGTATAAATTGGTGAGAAGAGCATCCCCACAGAAGGGCAGCCTGACATGGAAGTACAAAGGGGTTTGAGTAGGGCATCTCAGTGGACAGGTAGTCTGGCACAGGATGTTAAAACTTAAGCAAGGTGAGACTGTGAACACGGGAGGGTAGCCAAGTATAGGGTTTCAGAGCCCAAGAGGGATAAGCAAGGCATCCACATGGTAGTAGAGCCCAACATAGGGTATCTGAGGCTGAGCAGGGTAAGCAAAGTGTCCACAAGGGAAGGTGGTCTGACATGGAGTATAGGAGCCCAAGCAAGAGCACCTCTACAATGGGATGGCCTAGCATGGGAAATCTGTGCTTGGTAAGATGGATCCCCATGTAGGAGGGCATCCAGTATAAGAAGGCAGCCCAACAAGAGGTGTCAGAACCCAAGCAGGATGTAGAAAGCACTTGTATGGAAGTGAAGAGGGCCTCCATGCACAGGGATGCCCTGGAGGGTGGAGTCAGAGCCCAAGTAAGATGAGGAAGGTGTTCTCAGAAGAAGGCAGCCTGATGTAGAATGTCAAAGCCAGAGCAGAGTAGGAAGGTGTCTGCTTGATGGGGAGGGATGAAGCCCAAAGGGGATAAAGAGAGCCCGCAGAGGGTACAGAGCAAGCACAGAGTCTGAGCTGGGTGAGGAACACACTCACATGGACGGGTAACCTGGCAAGGTAACTTTGAGCTCAGGTATGGTGAAAAGGGTTTTGCACACTGAAGCAGCCTAGTGTTGGGGTCAGAATAAACTGGCTGAGGAGGGCATTCACAAGAGGGAAGGAATGGCAGTTGGGAGATCAGATGCAAACAAGAGGATCAATTAAATAAATATATATATACACATATATATATTTAAGGTAGTGGGAGCCTGATTTCTCACTATGAAAGGGAACCACAAACATGGAAAGAAAAAAAATGAGAATAAATCCTATAATGTTGGATTGAAATTGGATGTAAGTACATGTACGTACGTACACATGCACACACCCATACGCACACACACGCACACTCACCCCACTCCTTAGCCCTTTCTACTAATAGGGCCTAGGGGTGGTGACAATTCCAACAGCAATAAGTACACCTAGCACCCAAATCTTGATTTCTAAATACCATTCATCACTAAAAGGAACCAGACCTCCTCACTGAAATGATTAATTTTAGGCTGTCAGGAAAAGTACAAGAGTGCCTAGTAATCAAAGAATGATGAAGAAATTACCAAAAGACAGATCTGGCTTGAAAAGTAACCTGCCAGGGATCCCTGGGTGGTGCAGTGGTTTAGCGCCTGTCTTTGGCCCAGGGCGCGATCCTGGAGACCCGGGATCGAATCCCACATCGGGCTCCTGGTGCATGGAGCCTGCTCCTCCCTCTGCCTCTGTCTCTCTGCCTCTCTCTCTCTCTCTCTCTCTCTCTGTGTGTGTGACTATCATAAAAAAAATAAAATAAAATAAAATAAAAAAGAAAAGTAACGTGCTGGCCAAATTTGGGACAACTTGAGCAATAAAATAATGTCAAAATATAACACACTGAATAAAATAGGAAGCCCAAATCTATACTGACCAATAAATGAATAAATTGAAACTTTGATAAGGAGAGGATATTTATACAGTCTCAAACATCTCCCCATAAAATACTTATTACAAAGAGGGAAAAAAAGTAACTTCATGAACAAACACAGCAAGCGCCTCCTGAAGTGATCAGATTAACATCATTAGTAATGGAATAAACAATAAACCTGTGACAATGGAAATATCATATACTTTATAAGGTGCAAAATAACAACACAAGTATCGCTTCTGTGATATTCCTGCCAAGGTTGCATAAAGCTGGTGTTGGGGCAGCTGACTCCAGCTGAAGAAACATCAAACAAACTCAAATTGAGAGATATGCTACAAAATAACTGGCCTGTAATCTGCAGAAATGATAAAGTCACCAGTGTTAAGGGAATCCTATGAAACTGTTCCAGAATGAAGACTAAAGGGACATGACAACTAAATATAACAGTTGATTCTGGGCTGAATCCTTCTGCTATACAGGACATTATTGAGACAACTGCCAAATTTGAATGGGGTCTGAGAACTACATGGTAACAATGCATCAATGTTTATTTCCTGATTTTTTTATTGTCATACTGTGCTTCAGTAGGAGAGTGTCATTTGTAGGAAAAATACACTGAAGTACTGCCGGGCAAAGAGGCATCATATTGACAACTTAGTTATCACTGTCTAAGAAAGTCTTCATAGTATACTTGAAACCTTTCTGCAAATCTGAGAATGCTTTAAAATGTAAAAATTCTTTAAAAAGTACTCTTCAAAAAACAGAAGCAATGGATGAACCTTGAAGACATTATGCTAAATGAAATAAGCCAAACACAAAAGAACAAATATTATGTGATTCTATCTATACGAGGCACTTAGAACAGGCAAATTCATAGATAGAAAGTAGAATAGAAATTACATCTGGGTAAGTGGGGGTAGGAGGAATGGGGAGTTATTGTTTAATGGGTTTGGAGTTTCTGTTTGGAATGATGAAAAAGTTCTGGAAATGATAGTTGTGATGGTTGTACAACACTGAATGTACTTAATGCCACTGAACTCTACACTTAAAAATGGTTAAAATGGTTAATTTTATGTATATTTTACCAAATAAACTGGGAACAAAAAGGTTTATAATACTCAATAAATGTTTTTATAAAATGTAACAATATTCATGTCAATATTATTTATAACTGTGAATAATTAGAAACCAGTTTAAATATCCTATAATAAAAGAATTGTTTAAACAGTAATTATAGAGACTTTAAGAAACATATACAAATACTTTACATAACAATACAGCATTGAGAATAGCACAAAGTGCATTATCCTCCTTGTTTTAAAATAAAACTTTTGGGGCACCTGAGTGGCTCAGTCAGTTGAGCTGCTATCTTCAGATCAGGTCATGATCCCAAGGTCCTGGGATCGAGCCCCATTTGGGCTCCCCACTCAACAGGAAGTCTGCTTCTCTCTCTCCCTCTGCCTGCTGCTCCCTCTGCTTCTTCTTCTTCTCTCTCTCTCTCAAATAATTAAATAAAAATTTTACAAAATAAATCTTTTCTTTTTTAAATACACTCTACACCCAGCATGGAGCCCAATATGGGACTTGAACTACTGATATCAAGTCAAATGCCCAATCAACTGAGCCATGCAGGTGCCCCTAAAATAAAACATTCAAAATAGTTAAAGTATAAACAATTAAGAGTGGCTACTTCTCTTAGATGGGATTATATATGATTATTCTTGCTTCTTTCTTTCCTTTTTTATAAAGATTGTATTTATTCATGAGAGACACAGAAAGAGAAGTAGAGACACAGGCAGAGAGAGAGAGAAGCAGGATTCATGCAGGGAGCCCGATTGGGGACTCGATCCTGGGACTCCAGGATCATGCAACTCTAGGATCACACCCTGGGCCGAAGGCAGGCGCTCAACCACTGAGCCACCCAAGCATCCTCTTGCTTTCTTTATATTTCAAATCTTTATTTTTTTTTAAAGATTGATTATTTATTTATTTATGATAGACATAGAGAGGGAGAGAGAGGCAGAGACACAGGCAGAGGGAGAAGCAGGCTCCATGCCGGGAGCCTGACGTGGGACTCGATTCCAGGACTCCAGGATCGCGCCCTGGGCCAAAGACAGGCGCCAAACCACTGAGCCACCCAGGGATCCCCTATTTCAAATTTTTATAAGAAATAGTTTACTTTTATAATTAGGAAAAGTTTAAAATTATAAAATTAAGGAAACCCAAAAAATATATTTGATTGTTTACAACCTTGTGATCATTTTTTGGTTCTTGGGTTCAGAAAAGTTGTAACAAGCAAACTAAATCAAAGATTCTAAATATATCAAGGCTAACTATCCCTTTACATCTGACAATAAAGTCCTATATATTTGGGTTGGTAAAAGATGGAGAATATTTGACAAGGCAAGACCTCAATTTCCTTAACATACTGCCTCTGAAACTCTGCTCACAATAAAACCACCAAATCTTGAGATGCCTGGGGAGCTCAGTGACTGAGCAACTGCCTTCGCCTCAGGTCATGGTCCAGGGGTCCTGGAATAGTCTTTGTATTGGGTTCCCCACAGGGAGCCTACTTGTCCCTCTGCCTGTGTCTCTGCCTCTCTGTCTCTCATGAATAAATAGAATCTTAAAAATAAATAAATAAATAAATAAATAAATAAATAAATAAATAAATAAAATCACCAAATCTCAGTTCCAACTATCAGACAAATTAGGTGTGTGTTCTGATGTAAGCCTGCCTCCAGCTATGCAAAGCTCCCCATCACAAGGCCACAGCAACATCAGACAGCTCACCTCAAATGGGTTCAAATTGAAGTAGGAAGAACCAGGACGGGTCAATCTTTCAATCTGATTTTTGGATGTTAGAACGGAATCTCTCTTCTCTATCTGTTTCACCTAAAATGAAGGGAGATAAAAACTTCATTAGTAAAGTTCAATAATAAACTCTGAATATTAAGCTACTGACATGTTCAGCAAACATTTGTCTACATGTGGAAGACAATTTTTTAAATGTTTTGAGGAATAATTCCAACAGCTATCATCCACTGAGTTCTAATAATATAAAAACTTGACACATATTTATCCCTCTCAACCATCCTATACAGTTTTTACTATTACCCCATTTTACAGTTAAGAAAACTGAGATTTAGAGAGGTTAACTGTCTTGTTCTCAACTACCCAACTTGTAACTAGAATTTTAATTCCAACAGTCTGAGGAATCAAGAAGATTCAAACATAAATATGTCACAGCCACCACCTTCAAAGAGCTTCCACTATAATGATGGAAGATGTACTTGTGCTGTTCATACTTAATTTACAGCTTTTTATTTAAAAATACAATTACACTGAAATATATACTAAAACAGCATTTAAAAAAATAAAATAGCATTTAAAAAAGTATATGGGAAGGGCAAGTAACTCTGCCTACCTAACCTGAATAAGAGTTAGAAAAATCCCTGGCCCAGGGGCTCAGTTGGTTGGATGCCGAGCTCATTTCCACTCAGGTAGTGATCTCAGGGTCGTGGGGAAAAGCCCTGTGTCTGGCTCTGTACTCTGTGCAGAGTCAGCTTGGAATTCTTTCTTTTTCTCTCTCTCTCTGCCCTTCCCCCCATATACATACATAAAAATTAAAAAAAAAAGAAAAGAAAAGAAAAGAAAGAAAAGAAAAGAAAAAAAAAGAAAAGAAAAGAAGGAAAGAAAAACCCCTGACCCAAAGACAATGCTAAGAAGAACAGACATCAGGTAGTGCCAGGAAAACATTCTTGGTGCCACTGTCAGAGTTATAATACTAGTTGAAATGAATCACTGGTATGTTATATACCATCTTTATTCCTATGAACAAAAAGAGTTTAGGAATAATTTCAGTAATCTAAAAGGCCCTTCCTTCTCAGTATCCTTCCTTTTTGCTTTCTTTAAAACAACATGCCACTCCCCACCCCCTCTACTCTACCTTCTTTCCCGAATTTATTTTCCTCATGGTACCTATCACTACCTGATACAATATTGTATATGTTTGTTTATTGCTTATCCTTCTCTATAGAATGCAAGCTCTATGAAGACAGGATTTGTCTCTGTTGTTCACTACCATACCTCTAGCAACTAAACAGTACATTAGTACATGTCAGGTACTCAAAAAACATTGGTTGAATGGTAAATGAAGGGTGCTCCTTTAGGTACTTTCTCTCATTAGATTCAAACAAACCAAGATTGCTTTTCTTTTTTGTTTTCTTTTTTCTTTTAACTAAGATATAGTAAGCGAAACAATTTTCAGTATTAATTGCAACAGAAGTCCATCTTCAGCTTTAACTCTTTGAAAGACCCTTTCTTATACATTAATTCCTTTAACGCTCATAAAACTCTTTTTTATTTCTTATTTTTTTTAAACTCATTTTAATATTAACTCTCACTTTACATAAGTGGACACCGAAGATCTGTAAAATCAATGCCTTGAAAAAATGCAATCACGGTCCAATAAACTGTGTTGCAAAAATCCAATCCAAGGTCCTCTGATTCCAAACGGCATGCTTTTCTTTCATTTATTCATTCATTTATTCAACAAATATTTACCAAGGAATCACCATGTTCTAGGCGCTGGAAACACGACAGTAAGCGAGGCTCAGACCAAAGTGACTCCAGTCCTAACATGATACCAAGCTGTGATCTGCTTTAGGATCCAGAACAAATTATTTCACCTCCCTAAACCTCAGGCTTGTCATCTGTAAAACAGATAATGCTACCTGGCACGATGCATAGTGCCTGGCGTCCACAAATGTCAGAAACAACCACTACTACAACTCATGACAGAGAACTAAAAGTGGACAGTGCTTCCGTTTAGAATAAAAATGAGGTCCACGATTAGTTAAGTCGCCCCCAAGAAGGTCAGCCTCTGCCGGCCCCTGCCAGCCTCCGACTCCGCGGACTTCGGAGACCTCTGCACGCGCCCAGGCACTTCGTTGGCCACACTCGTCGTCTACCCGCAGACGTGGGACCCTGGCCCCTTTTTCCAAGCCCAAGGGATCCCCTAGCAGCTATCAGGCAAAGACGCAAACACACCCCCAGCTCGCCCCCCCCCCCATCCCCCGCCTTCCCGAAGGCCGGACCGGAGGAGCCGCCCAACGGTCCAGGCCAGGAAGACCACTGCCTTTGCCCGCTGGGAAAGTAGGACCGGGCGGGGTTGCCCTGGTGCCATTACACCCCACTCGGTGTTCACCTCACTGTAAAAGGTCATAAATGCTTCCTCGGTGCTCCCTCCGCCAGCCGAAGCCCCGCTCTCTCCTGGAGCCGCCATTTCCCCGGCCCAACAACCACGTGACTCTCCTGCGCAGGCGCAGCCTCCTGTGATTCTTACAGGCCCGCCTCTCTAGCCCCGCCCCTTTCCTTGTGACTCTTAAAGGGTTCGCAGCCCAGCCAGAGACCTCTAACCTAAACAAACACTCATTTCTAAATTGACGTGGGATCCACAAAATATATCATTGAAATTAATAATTCGGTGTTTCTGAGTACACTTACAGTGTTGTGCAACTACCAACCTCTATCTAGTTCCGATTTTAGTATATGTGTTGCCTAAGGAGCACGTCACTATCTAGTTCCAAAACAGTTTCATCGCCTCAAAAGGATACCTGGCACCTATTGAGCATTTCCTCCCCATTCCCCCTTCTACTCAACCCCTGACAACAACCAATCTGTGGTCTGCCTCTATGGACTTACCTATTCTGAACATCTCAAATAATTGCAATCACAGTATGTGACCTTTTGTGTCTGCCTTCTTTCACTGTGCACAATGTTTTCAAGTTTCATCCAAGGTGTAGCGTGTGTCGTCATTTCATTACTTTTTATGGCTGGATGTTATTCTGCTATATAAATATACCACACTTTGTTTTCATTCATCAGTTGATAAACATTCGGGGACACGTGGGTGGCTTGGTGGTTGAGCATCTGCCTTTGGCTCAGGTCACAATCCTGGGATCCTGGGATCCTGGGATCCTGGGATCCTGGGATCAAGTCCCATATCGGGCTCACCAGGGAAGCCTGCTTCTCCTTCTGCCTATGTCTCTGCCTCTCAATCTATGTCTCTCATGAATAAATAAATAAAATTAAATTTTAAAAATTGAGGGACGCCTGGCTGGCTCAGCGGTTAAGCGTCTGCCTTCAAGCTCAGGGTGTGATCCTGGAGTCCCCGGATAGAGTCCCACATCCCGCTCCCTGCACGGAGCCTGCTTCTCCTCCCTCTGCCTATGTCTCTGCCTCTCTCTGTGTCTCTCTTGTGGATAAATAAATAAAATATTAAAAAAATTTTTTAATTGATAAACATTTAGATTGTTTCCATCTTCTAGCTATTGTGAAATGATGCTGCTATGAAAATGTCTGTACATGTATTTGAGTACCAGTTTTCAGTTTGGGGGGGTACATATCTACAAATGAAAGTGCTGACTCTTATGATAATTCTGTATTTAACTTTTTAAGCACCTGCCAAACTATTTTCCACAGTAGCTGAACCATTTTACATTCCCACCAGCGATGTACAGGGGTAACGGTTTCTCCACATCCTCACCAACACTTGTTATTTTCCATTTTTTAAAATTACAGCCATCCTAGTGCCTATACAATCCTTTGCACAAACTCAGCAAGACCCTCCATTGAATGCCCAGCCTAGGAGATAATCAAGAAACAGCAATACCTGAAAACTAAAAACAGAGTTTCTGAAACTAGAATGGCACTTATATACTGTCTAGAAACACAGGAAATTATTACCACTAGTAGTGGGCTTCTAAGTGATTATTATTTCTATCCTTCTGCTTTTGTATTTTTCCAAGCTTTCTGCCATGAACTTTTGAAAATGTGCCCTGCATGCATTTCCTCTCATTTAAGTCATACAAACTAAGGCTGGTATTTTTCCAACCAAAAAATATCAATAAAAACAGTTCTACAATTTCATAGAAAGCAAATATTTTTATAATCATAAGATATAAGATAATCTGGTGCAAGTCTCTCATCTAAAGGAGGAAAAACTGGGCCCAGAGAGAAAATGACTTAGGAAAAGGCTATAAACAACTATGGTCCTGTTCACACCTGTTAGATAGCAGAAGGAAGGTCACAACAAAGCCTGCCCCAGAATCCTACTTATGGCCTTTTCTACTTCAATACATCACATTGCCAAAAGTCCAGTTATCAAGCCCGTCCGATTACATGTTAATGCATTTTACAAATATTAATTCAGTGCCTGTTTGACCAAGGCTCTGATAACTTCAAATGGTGAAAAGTACAAAGAGAGAAAAAAGAACAAAACGTAGCTATAAGAGCATGACTAAGGAGGTCTGGCAAGACTTCTGATAAGGTGACTTTTAAGCTTTGACTTGAGTGACATGTCAATGCAACAAAAGAACACTGGCACCTCTTAAGAGACTACATACACATACCCATATTAAAAAAAAAAAAATTTCCCCAGAACTCTAAATGGGATTATCCTGGACATAGGCCCCCACCACCCCTACATTGGCCATCTTATTGATGCTAGCAGTCCAGGAAAGGGAAGGCTTCCTTCGGGTGTTTAATAAGAACTTCAGGACTGGAATTGTGGTATGGAGTGGAATCTGTTGAGTTCAAGAGTCCAGACTTGGGACTTCAGACAGTGTCCCTCCTCCATTATTATTCTCCAGGCCTTTCGCCCCAAAGCCCTTGCTAGGGATTGGCTAAGAGTAGGCCCGCCTCTCGCTCAGGATTCGCTGCGAGCTGCAGGAGCCCCGCCTCCTCCGCCTCATCATTCGCTACTCCTGGGCTCATCCCGCCTCTCCACTGAAACGATTGGCTGCCGGGGCTTCCCAGCGTCGTTAGCGCCTGCGGAGAAGCTGCACGCCCGGGTGACTGCGAAGGGCTGCTCCGACTATGGCTGTCTCGGCGGTGTCCTCGCGGGTGTGGCTGGGCATGTGGGGTGTTAGGGCCCTGCAAACCCGAGGCTTCGGCTCCGAACGGGTACGCCGGCTGTAGCGTCCGTTGCCCCAGCCCTGAGCGCGTATCCCCCTTCGCCCTTTCGCACCTTGACGGATGTTCCCATCTCTCTCCGCAGTCAGAGGACCCGGGCTCCGCGGGCTCGATCCGGGAGGCAGGTGGGGCCTTCGGAAAGAGAGAGCAAGCTGAAGAGGAACGATACTTCCGGTGAGGTCCACGGAGCCCCGCGTCCAGTCCGAGGCTCTCAGGCCCTCAGGGCCCTCCTATCCTTCTCTAACTTACAGCCCTCCCGGGCACCTGGGCGGCTCAGTGGGCTGAGCAGCTGACTCTCGGCTTCCGCTGTGGTGGTGGTGATCGCGGGCGGTGGGACCGAGCTGGGAGGGGAGTTTGCTGGGATTTCCTCTCTCCCCCTCCCTCAGCGCCTCCCCACTGCCGCTCCACTCTTTCTCTCTCGAATAGATAAATCTTTTTTTTTTTTAAGATTCTCCTAAATTGATTTATTTCACAAAGAGAGAGAGACAGGGAGAGCACAAGCAGGGGTGGCTGCAGAAGGAGAGGGAGGAAGCAGGCACCCCAGTGAGCAGAGAGCCCAGATGTGAGGCTCGATCCCAGGACCCTGGGATCATGACCTGAGCCGAAGGGATACGCACTTAACTCACTGAGCCACCCAGGCGCCCCTCATATATAGATAAATAAATCTAAAAAAAGAAAAAAGAAAAAAAGAAAGAAAGAAAGAAAAAGCAAACTTCCAATAGCCCTACCCTTACTTCCCTGGGCCTTGGGGCACCACCCATCCCCCAATAGAACTAGCAAGCCGAACCCATTACACTCAACGCTTGAGGTCCTGACTGTTGCCACCTGTAGGGCACTCCCAGTACCCTGCACAACAGTTCAGGGTCCCCAAACCGAAGCCATTTCCACCCCCGGGTTTCCAGAACTCTCAAACCATGCTCGACTTTTCCTGAATCATTTACCATGCCCACCCATGGAGTTCTCCCCCGTGTTGCCAAATGGCTTCCAGATGCTTCCAGGTTCTTCTGAGAGTGTCTAGATCCCACTGCCCACTATTGGCAGGACTCCTGAGCCTGATTACCTCGGCCCTCACCCGCCATAATCCCTGTACACTTTGTTTTCTCCTCCACATGAATGGATTCCCTGGCTTTACAGACTGTCAGCCATTTCTAGAGCCCACCTGTCTTCAATTCTGCCGGAGTGAGTGGGTCATAAGAGCTGATAGCTGCAGCTCCTGGTTGGAACCCTTCTCTCCCACTTCTTGGAGACTTTTGCTCTGCCCTGCCCTGCACAGTGCAGCCCAACCCAGCTCCTGGGCTGGATAGATTTCTCTCCTGCATAAGAGTACAGAGCAGGCTGGGGCTAGGGACTCTTTCTAGCCCTAAGTTATCATTTACTGACTTCTGTCCACAGTGGGGAGCAGCATGGAACTAATCTCGCTTCTGCTTCTCCTTTGGTCTAGCTTTTAACTTCTGCCCTTTATTGCTTACTCTTAAGAATTTTATCACTATGGCACCTGCCATACCGGAGAGCCAAGGCACAACTCTAAGAGACCATCTAATTGGGCATCAACATTTTACAGATAAGGAAAACTGAGGCCCAAATGTGCCCAAACCACCATTTGAATGTCCCTTCTTGAGACCTAAATCAGACTGCCAGGTACTTTTCTTCCTATTCATTTTGGCCTTTACAGTGAGCCATGCATTTCCCCAGGCAGAGAAGGCCCTAGATAAATTGAGATAGGATATGGGTATTTGTCCTTTATACCCATTTGTCCATCCTTCCCTCCTTTTACTCTTTTTTTCTTTTTTCCCCCCAAAAAAGGGATTCTTATCCCTGGGGGGTTCCTATCCTAAGGTATTGAAGAATTAATGTCACACCTCTCTGGACTTTTCTAAAGAGAAACCTGAAAGGAATAACTCCTAAATAATGGAATTTCAGGGACGCCGGGGTGGCTCAGCAGTTGAGCACCTACCTTCAGCTCAGGGCGTGATCCCAGGATCCAGAATGGAGTCCCATGCTGGGCTCTTTGTGGGGGGGCCGGCTTCTCCCTCTGTCTGTGTCTGCCCCCCCCCTCTGTGTGTCTCTCATGAATAAATAAGTAAAATCATTTTAAAAAATAATGGAATTTCAGGCACTAGCACCAGGAAAATGGAATCATTTGGTTATATCCTTAAGAAGGATATATCTCAAGATGGAGTATTCTTTCACTGGTGGGGCTTGAGGGGGTAGAAGAGGATGTGGCCAGCCAAACTCCAATGGGACTGGAACTCCTGTTCTTTGCCTTAGGTATTACCGGTTATGCTTAGAGATCTCTGTGGGGTGAGGCATTGGGATTAAATGCAGAACCACTGTATCCTTGTAGAGCACGCACTAGAGAACAACTGGCAGCCTTGAAGAAACACCATGAAGATGAGATCAGTCATCATATAAAGGAGATTGAGCGTCTGCAGAAAGAAATTGAGCGGCACAAGAAGAAAATCAAAAATCTAAAATCTGATGATGATTAAATGCACACAGTTCCCATAGAATGGCTACATATCATCACCCACTTCTATGGAAACATAGTTCTGGTTTTATTATCTGTCTGTGTGCTGCTAACAGATTATAATAAATTGTCGTCAGTGAATTGTGTCTAATGCCTTCTTCCACTATCTGGAGATGGGTAGGGGGACATACTACTGGACTTCTAAAATGAGTCAGATAGGGTCACCTGGGTGGGTTACTTGGTTAAGCTTCTAGCACTTGATTTGGGCTCAGGTCATGATCTCAGGGTCATGGGATCAAGCCCTACTTCAAGCTCCACGCTCAGGGCCAAGTCTGCTTGAGATTCTCCCTCTCCCTCTGCCCTCCTGCTCTTGTACCTGCTTGCACTCACTCTCTTTCTCTCTCTCAAATAAATGTTTACAAAAAAATAAATCAGGGTACCTGCAATAGGGAGCTCAAAGAGCACAGTGTGATGAATGCTATGCAATTTACAGGGGAAGGGGGCTATGACACAAGGAAAGGCCCCTTTCTCTGTGTGATACTAAGAGGTGTTCAGAGAAAGCTTGAAAAATAAACCCTAATCCAAGACAAAAAGTCAAGAGCAGCCTGGAAAACAAGAATGATGATTGCTTAAAAGGATACAATTCAAGGCACCATCAGTCCATTTTGCATTTATAAAGTGATTAGAAAGGGGTACCTGGCTGGCTCAGTAGACCAAGTTACTCTTCATCCCAGGGTTGGGTATAGAGCTCTTCATATGAGCTAGTTATCTTTGTTCTAATTAGCCTTGTGCAAATTGAAAGAACTAGAATTAGAAACTTAGGTTTTGCCTACAGTCAGTCACCCAGTATTGTGGAGTTGAGATTTCCAAGTTTATTAATAACAATCAGAATTATTTCTTAAAAAAATTATTTCTTAGATTATATTTTGCTGAGTGTGCTCTTGATTCAAATTTGACTGTAAGTCTCGTTTAAATTTATACAAACTAGTAGTGTAATTACTCCAGATGAAAAAAAAAAAAAAAGAGTGACATTTTGGGCCAAAAGCAAGACAGTTTCAATTTACCAGTTAAATAGATCATTTGCCCTAGAATTGTGATGAGTCCTTTGTTGCGAGAAACAATTACAAAAGGTCTTTAGGGCCGTTGAATGATAAAAGTTCGGACAAGTCACTGACCTTGCTCCTGCAGACAAGACACTAGATGTCTGTTTCCAAAACACATGCCCATGATGCTCCTAGTGGAAAGTTAATAGACACTCCTGAGATATGAATGCTGAGATTCAAGTGGCCAGAAATAAAGTTACCTCAAAGATGTAGTGCAAAAAAATGATCGTAAGTCACATACCTTTTTTTTTTAACCTTACAACAGTACAAAATTTGAAAAGCTAAAAATTAGTTGGACAAGTAACATCTTCCATTTTACGTTTTTGTGAGCCTCTCCCCCAGAGCCTACTAAAAGGCTTACAAAATCCCTTAAGTTTGTAGACAGTGTTTTCATGACTTCTAATCAGTAATTACCTTGTTAGGAGTTATGTTCCTGAGTATACCATCTGCCCTTGAGATCTAAATCAGTCTAATGATGATCAAATAAAGTAAGCAAAAAGTTGAAACTTTGAAGATGAAGAGTAAGCTTGAATTCTTAAACAAAATGAATAATTTTTGGAGCAGCTTAATTTAAGACTACCTGAACTTTATGAAAGTGGTAACTCGTGGTCTTTTTGTTGTGACGTACCCATGGTTAATTTTTCTATCATGCTATAATAAAAACGAGATATAAATACTGTTTAAAAATACATTTTAAAATACCTTTTAAGTATATTTGTTTAAATATATCTTTGTTGTGGTATTTTTGTTGTGATGTACCCATGGTTAATTTTTCTAAAATGCTATAATAAAAGCAAGATATAAATACTGTTTAAAAATACATTTTAAGGGCAGCCCCAGTGGCGCAGTGGTTTAGCGCCGCCTGCAGCCCAGAGCGTGATCCTGGAGACCCGGGATCTAGTCCCACGTCGGGCTCCCTGCATGGAGCCTGCTTCTCCCTCTGCCTGTGTCTCCGCCTCTCTCTGTGTGTGTCTCTCATGAAAAAATAAATAAAATATTTTTTAAAAATACATTTTAAAATACCTTTTAAGTATATTTGTTTAAATATATCTTTGTTAAAATCATAAGATAATTTATGTGGTATGAATCAGTAACCACAGACACATAGCACAGGTCATAAGATTCTGCAAAAGCACCCCAGATGTTTCTTAGAATTTGGAAAATACTACAGCAGGGGTTCTTAAAGTGCCCACAAGCCAGCAGCATCAGCATCACCTGGGAACTTGTTAGAAATGCAAGTTCTCGGGATTCCTGAGTGGCTCAGTGGATGAGCATCTGCCTTTGGCTCAGGGCATGATCCCAGGCTCTTTGCGGGGAGCCTGCTTCTCCCTCTGCCTGTGTCTCTGCCTCTCTCTCTCTCTCATTCTGTGTCTCTCATGAATAAATAAATAAAATCTTTAAAAAAAAATGCAAGTTCTCAAGTCCCATCACAGAACTGCTAAAACTGAGGGTTGGACCAAAAAACCTGTTTAACAAGCTTCCCCAAGTGATTCTAATGTCCTCTGACGCTTGAGGACTACTGTACAAGCAGTTTCTCATGACATTTGCTGGCATTCTTGGGCATAGAACAAAGGCAAAATTTTAAATATAAGAATACATGTCTCTAACATACTTCTTCATATGAATGCCATTTCAGGATAAAAATAAAGATATGTTGAGGTTATTCTTGTACAAAACATTAACATTTTAGAGCATAGCATTCCCTCGAATATAATCCTTTTTGTTTACAGATAACAGACAACCAACACAGTCTGGCTTAAAGGAGGAGAAAAAGACCATTTTTGAAAGAACAGAGGCTATTGTCTCAGAATCTCAAGAAAACATGAACAAATAAAACTCAGGATAGGCAGGGACCAGAGAAGCCTGAGAACTGCAAGAGCAGATCTGTTGAAGCAGCGTCCTAACCATCTGTGTCAGAATCGTTGGAGTGCTTTTTTTTTTTTTTTAAAGATTTCTGTAGAATTTTATACAATGAAGTTATCTAACAATTGCACAATTTATATTTATAATCATGTGGCAATTACTTGCTCATTAAATCTTGTGTGATTTCTGGCAAATGGATCCATACCATTAGTTTAATTGTATAAGCAAAGTAACTGAAACGGGATTGTGAAGTTTCTCAAGGTCACACAACCAGGCTTCTCCTGAGCAAGAACTTTTCTTCAAAGCTGCTGCTTCCACAGGGGCACCTGGGTGGCTCAGTCAGTTAAGCACCTGCCTTTGGCTCAGGTCATGATCTCAGGGTCCTGGGATTGAGCCCCACATTAGGGTCCTTGCTCAGTGAGGAGTCTACTTCTTTCTCTGCCCCTCCCCCCAGCTTGTTTGCTCTCTCAAATAAATTTTAAAATCTTAAAAAAAAAAAAAAAAAAAAAAAAAAAAGCTCTGTTCCCACAAACTTAAGTTGCAATCTCAGTGTAGTGGTTCAGCTGCCCATTATTAGTTCTCAACTCAAAATGTTGAACAAGTTGGGGGCATGCCTGGACATCTGGGAATGAGCGGTAAAGGTGAAGACTCCTGAGTGTAAATATAGAAGTGCCAGCGGTTGGTGTTGGCATTGGCATTAGCATTTTGGCTGCATCATGAACCCTATCAGTATGTCAGTGCATGCCTGTATGGTGCAAACACACATTTGCCGTAGAGTCTAGTTTGAGATTTTCACATCAGTGAGTCCAAAGTTGTAATTCCCAACCCAGGCAGCACCTCAAAATACCTGAGAGCTTTAAAAGTAAGCCAAATCCTCAGGACCAATAAATCCAAATCTCTGAGGTTAGGGTATGAGCTTGAGTATTTTCAAAAAGCTACCCCTTTTTCCAGTATGTGGTCAGAGTTGTGAACCATTGGTATAAAGGATCCCTGCAGATCTGTTGATATGGTTGGGCAAGTTGTTCACTGGATAAGGACACCTCACTAAAGGAGCCAAGGAGAACTAAAATTCCGCTCACGCCCTGCTCATCAAGCAGTGTACTCAGTTTAAGGGTGGCATCTACTCTGAAAGAGACATCTTTTATTTAATTTCCACAAGGAGGACCTTAGGTCATTCCACTATAATTTTTTTAAAGATTTTTATTTATTTATTCATGAGAGACATACAGAGAGAGGCAGAGACACAAGGCAGAGAGAGAAGCAGGCTCCATGCAGGGAGCCCAATGCGGGACTTGATCCCAGGACTCCAGGATCACACCCTGAACCAAAGGCAGATGCTCAACTGCTGAGCCACCCAGGCGTCCCTCATTCCACTATTCTTGAATATGCATTACTGTATATTCCACATATTCCATTTTCAGATTTTAAAAATGTGTTCATTAAAAATTATATTTAACTACTACATGCTGGGTACTTGGTATGCACTGGAAATACAACTACAAAAAAAAAAAAAAAAAAAAAAAGAAATACAACTACAAAATAATGACAGCTCCTGTCTTTTTTTTTTTTTTTTTCAATTAGCTGTATGCCCAACATACAACTCAAACTCATGACCCAGAGATCAAGAGCCACATGCTCTACCCACTGAGCCAGCCAGGTGCTCCACCCCCCCACCCCCCCACCCCCCCGCCAGCTCCTGTCTTTACAGAACCCACAACCTATTGTGAAAAACAAGTGGTTAAGCAATGTGGGAAGTATTCTAATGGGAGTGAGTGCAGAGTGCTGTAAGGACACTGGACCAGCATTCCACCCAGACCTGGGACTCAAAGGGACCTCATGATGGGAGAGGTATAACAGGCCAGGTAAAAGGGATGGAGTGACATCCAAGGCTGAGTGACAGCATTTGAAGAAGTTGGCATTGAGGGATACCACAAGTTACTGGGAATTGACAATAGTTCACCCTGTTCATCTGGAGGATGGAGGGAATGATGGGGAGGAGGAGGAGGTAGTGTGCTAGTTTCTGCCAATCTTCTAAGGGCTGGGTTGACCACTGACAAGCTTACTCATTATGTCTTACTCCTCACCTTCCTCCTTCCTTCCTTCTTTCCATCCTCTCCCTCTCTCTCTTCCTCCTTTCCCTATCCTTTTTAGCTACAGCCCTTTATTACAGCAGAAAACACCTAAACTACTTGTACTGCACATTGAGAACTCTTAACTTCAAGCACAAAAATGAACAAAAAGCTTTCAAGCAAGCAAAGAAACAAAGAAGCATGGGGACACACATGCCACTGTTTTACTTGGTGTCATGCAACCTGGCACAACCTCACAAGTAGCAGACCCCACAAATTCCTTTTTGCTTACCACTCTTTTAATTGAGGTAAAACTCACATAAACTTCACATAAAATTAATTGTTAACCATATAAAGTGTAAAATTCAGGCATTTCGTATATTCACAATGATATGCAAATATTACCTCTAGTCATCTGAGACATTTTAATCATCTCAAAAATTCCAAACCCATTAAGCAGTCGCTCTTCATTCCCCCCTCCACCTAACTACTAGTCTGCTTTTTATCTCTAAAGATTTGCCTATTCTGAATATTTCATATAAATGTGATTACAGCTGGCAGCCCGGGTGGCTCAGTGGTTTAGAGCCTTGAGGCCAGGGCGTGATCCTGGAGACCCAGGATCGAGTCCCGCATCGGGCTCTCTGCATGGAGCCTGCTTCTCCTTCTGCCTGTGTATCTGCCTCTGTGTGGGTGTGTCTCTCATGAATAAATAAATAAAATCTTTTAAAATAAATAAATAAATGCGATTATAGGATAGGTGACCTTTGGAATATGGCTTCTTTCACTTAATGTTTGCAAGGTTCATCCATGTAGCATTGTACAGTGCTTCATTCATATTTTTATGGCAGAGTAATATTCCATTGTATGGAGTACCACTTGGTTATTCATTCAACAGTTTATGGGCATTTGGCTTGTTTCCATTTTTTGCTATTATAAATAGTGCTGCTAAAAACATTCATGTAGTGATACTTGTTTGGACACCTGCCTTCAGTTCTGGATACATACCTAGGAGCACAGTTGCTGAGTCACATGGCAATTCCATGTTTAACTTACTGGAGAATTCCCAAACTTTTCCCACAGCAGCTGCAGCATTTTGTGTTCCCATCAGCAATATATAAGAGTTCCAATTTCCCTGTATCCTCACCAACATTTGTTAATTCTGACCATTTGATTCTAGCTGTCTGGTGGTCATAAAATAGTATTATGTTATGGTTTTGATTAGCATTTCCCTGATGGCTAATGTTATGGAGCATCTTTTTGTGTGCCTGTTGGCCTTTGTATACCTTCTTTTAAGAGATATCTATTCAAGGGGCTCCTGGGTGGCTCAGTCAATTAGGCATCTGACTCTTGGTTTTAGCTCAGGTCATGATCTCAGTGTCATGAGACTGAGCCCCATATGGGGCTCTGTGCTCAGCAGGAAGTCTGCTCAAGATTCTTTCTCTCTTCCTCTCCCTTTGCCCCTCCCCACACACATGTGCTTGCTCTCTCTAGAATAAATGGATAAGTAAATAAATAAAATATTTTAATTTCTATTTATTTTTTTAAGATTTTATTTATTAATTCATGAGAGACACACAGAGAGAGGGGGGCACACAGGCAGAGGGAGTAGCAGGGTCCATGCAGGGAGTCTGATGTGGGACTCGATCCTAGTACCCCAGGATCACGCCCTGAGCTGAAGGTAGATGCTTTAACTGCTGAGCCACCCAGGCATCCCTAAATAAAATCTTTTTTAAAAAAATGTCTATTCAACTCCTTTACTTATTTTGAATTGTATTGTTTGTCTTTTGGTTGCTGAGTTGTATTTTTTTTAAGATTTTATATATCTGATGGCGAGAAAGAGCACAAGTAGTAGGGAGAGGAAGAGGGACAAGCAGACTCACCACTGAGCACAAGCCCCAACATGGGGCTTGATCCCAGGACCCTGAGATCATGACCTGAGCTAAAGTCAGACACTTAAGCAACTGAGCCACCTAGGTACCCATGGTCATTGAGTTTTAAGAATTCTTTATATATTCTGGAAACAAGATCTGTCTGCAGACCCATCCTCTGTTCTGTCTGGCAGTTGTAAAAGAGTATATGTATAATTTGCTACATATATAGATATTTACCACAAATATAGATATTTGCTACATATATATGTATGTGTGTATGTATCTGTATGTATATTCATAACAAAATAAGGAGGAAATACTCATATCAATTATAGTCCTCATTTCTGTAACTAGTCATATGGCTGTAGCTGTTTTGTTTTGTTTTTTAAAGTAGGCTCCCGGGGGATCCCTGGGTGGCTCAGCAGTTTAGCACCTGCCTTTGGCCCAGGGCATGATCCTGGGGTCATGGGATCGAGTCCCGCGTCGGGCTCCTTGCATGGACCCTGCTTCTCCCTCTGCCTGTGTCTCTGCCTCTCTCTCTTTCTCTATGTCTATCGTGAATAAATAAATAAAATCTTTAAAAAAAATAAAGTAGGCTCCACGCGGGGCTCAAACTCATGACCCTGAGAACAAGACTTCAGCTGAGATCAAGAGTCAGATGCTTAACTGACTGAATCACCCAGGCACCCCTATAACTGGTATTTTTAACTGCCTTCTTCCACTGTATTCCCTTTGCCTTCAAAGGGAAGCCTACAAGCACCTCAGCTGGTTATGGTTCTTTACTTGTTAGGTTGACCCAAACCTTCATTCCTAAAGGGTCTGGGACATTAGTAGTCCTGCCAGGATTGAGCTGCAGTTTTCCATTAACCTTAACATAGGGTATGATAAACACTAAGAGATGCCTTAAGGGTATCCTGTGTTTCAGACATACTCTTCCTTACTTCTACTGTGGAGGAGTAGTCCAATTTCTCCTTGGTAGTCAGGATCAATCACCCTAGCCAGCTCAGTAACTCACTTTGTCTGTTGCTTCAGAGGCATAAGGAGTCAAAAATGGCCAGGCAGCAGTCTTACCTTCCACCTCAATGGAACCATTGTTTGGAACTAAGACTTCTAGGTCAGTAGGGCATAAGTTCACAGAAAAAGCAAAATTTTGCTAGTGGATTACTAGCGGTAATATAGTGAGTGGTGTTATTCCCATTTCCACCCCTTGATTCCTAGACCTGTGAATCCTAGCTATGGGAGAAGCTAGTTATATAGATATAGATATAGATATAGATATAGATATAGATATAGATATAGATATAGATATAGATATAGATAAACATATACATATAGATCACTATATACTAGATGCTGACTCAGAGCATACACAGCTTTTGGAAGAACCTTACCCCAGCCCTGCAGAGTATTGCCACTCAACCAGCACTGAGTCTTCAAAAGACTCCACTGTCTCCATTCCACTGTCATATCAAGCTAGTTGCTTCAGGATGGTAGGGAACATGGTAAAACCAGTGAACTCCATAAGCATGGGCCCACCACTACACTCCATCTGCTGTAAAATGAGTTCCTTAATTAGAACCAATGCTGTGTGGAATATTAAAATAGTGCATAATACATTCTGTAAGCCCATGGGTGATGGTTTTAGCAAAAGGAAAACAACTTTGTTAACAAGGGTGCCTATTCCAGTGAGCATCAAACATTGCTTCTTTCATGATGGAAGGGGTGCAATGTAACCAACCTACCACCAGTGGGTGATTACCTTGAGGAATGGTGTCATATCAGGAGCTCAGTGTTGGTCATTACTTCTGGCAGACTTGGTACTCAGCAGTAGCAATAGCCAGGTTGGCGTTGGTAAGTGGAAGTCCATATTGCTGAGACCAGAATAACCTCCATTCTTGCTACCATGGCCACTCTGTGGATGAGCCACAGAGGTGATGACAGGTGTGGCTGGAGACAAAGGTTGACTGGTTATCCACAAAATAGGTCATCCTGTCCACTTGATTATTAACATTTCCTTTGCTAAGGTCACTCTTTGGTGAACATTCAGGTATGACACAAATATCTTCCCATTTTTTGCTCATTTAGAGAAGTCAATCTACATACATCTTTCCCAAATTCTCTTTTTTAAAAAAACATTTTATTTATCTATGCATGAGAGACAGAGAGAGAGAAAGAGAGAGAGGCAGAGACACAGGCAGAGGGAGAAGCAGGCTCCATGCAAGGAGCCTGACGTGGGACTCGATCCTGGGTCTCCAGGATCACACCCCAAGCTGAAGGCAGCGCTAAACCGCTGAGCCACCAGGGCTGCCCCCCAAATTCTCTTATCATCAATTTTCCAATCATATTTCTTCTGAGTCCCTTATATCCAGCCAATGAATTGGCCACAGTCCCTGAATATATAATTGTACATCTAGCCATTTCTTCCTCAAAAAAAAAAGTGAACAACCAGGAGCAATACTTGAAGTTCTGCCCCTGGGAGGATTTTCCTTCACTGCTGACCTTCACGATGCCCCGGAAAGGGGCTATAGCACTACAGCTGTCCACATTCATGTGGTACCTGCATATTATATATAACCGCTTATAAACCAGGCCTGAGTCTTTTCTTTCTCTGTCAACTGGTTATAGGGAATTCCACATTAAGCCACTTTCTCTTTCTCTGGGAAAGAGAAAGCAACAGAACAGGAGTGGGACCTTGGGCATTTAGGATACTTCATGTAACTAACTTGTACCTTTTGGGTTTGCTCAGGCTCAGTCATATATATGCCACTTCCATTTGATGATAAAGTGCTGCTGTGCATGCCCAACTTTATAGTTTGATGGGTCAGAAAATACTCAGTTCATGATAGGCATCTTAAGTCTCATGGTAATTTGGTTCGTCCATGGTTAAGCATTCAGTTTCTACTAAGGTCCAATAGCAGGCCAAGAGCTATTTCTCAAAAAGAGAGTAGTTTTCAGCAGGGGATGGCATAGTTTTGCTCCAAAGTCCTAAGAGCCTATGCTGCAAATCACGTGAAGGGCCTGCCAAAGACTCCAAACAGCCTCCCCATATGCCACTGACATTTTAGGTACCATTGAATCTGCTGGATTATATGACCCAAGTGGCAATACAGCTTGCACAGCAGCCTGGCCTTCTCTCTTGCTCTGATCCCCACTCATAACTAGTAATTTTACAGGTTTTTCAGTAAACAGGTTGGAATAATACACTCAAATGAAGAGTGTCGCCTCCAAACTCCAAAAAAGTTCTACTAAGTGTTAGGCCTCTCTTTTAGTTGTAGGAAGTGACAAATGAAACAACTTATCCTTCATTTTAGAAGGGATATCACAGCATGCCTCATGTCATTGGATTCCTAGAAATTTAACAAAGGTAGAAGGCCCTTGAATTTTTGGCAGATTGATTTTTTTATCCTCTGACACACAAATTTCTTACCAATAAGTCTAGAGTAGTTGCTAGTTCTTGCTCACTAGGTCCCATTAGCATGATGTCATCAATGTAATGGACCAGTGTGATATCTTGTGGAAGGGACAGATGATAGTAATGGCCTAATGTTTGTGTCCCCCAAAATTCATATGTTGAAATCATAACCCCTAGTGTGATGGTATTATAAGTTAGGGCTTTCAAAAGTGATTAGGTCATGAGGGTGGAGCCCTCACAAATGGGATTAGTACCCCTATAAAAGTGACCCCAGAGAGCTCTCACTCTCTTTCTGCCATGTGAGGATACTATGAAAAGTCCAGCAGTCAACAACCTTGAAAAGGGATCTCACCAAAACCTAATCATTCTGTCTGTCTGATCTTGGACTTCTAGTCCCCAGAACTGTGAGAAATAAATTTCTGTTGTTTATAAGCCACCCAGTCTGTGGTGCTCTGTTATAGCAGCCTGAATGGGCTAAGATAGTGATCAGTTTCCCTTAAACCAAATTTTGACAGATTTGGAGAATTTTTTTTAAAAGATTTTACTTATTATTTATTCATGATAGACAGAGAGAGAGAGAGAGAGAGAGAGGCAGAGACACAGGCAGAAGGAGAAGCAGGCTCTATGCAGGGAGCCCGACGTAGGACTCTATCCCGGGACTCCAGGATTGCGCCCTGGGCCAAAGGCAGGCACCAAACTGCTGAGCCACCCAGGGATCCCCCAGATTTGGAGAATTGATACATTCTTAAGGCATAACAGTGAGGGTCTGTTGCTGGCTTAACCAGGTATATGTAGTAGTCAGTGTTCTCCAGAAAAACAGCACCAACACCATGTATAGGCTATATAGAATTAGTTCAGCAATTATGGAGGCTGAGAAGTCCTGCCATCTGCCACCTGCAAACTGGAAACCTAGAAAAGCCAGTGGTGTACTCCCAGTAAGAGATCAAAGGCCTGAGAATCAAGAAAACCAATAGCATGTTAGTCCAAGTGCAGAACTATGTCCCACAAAAAAAAAAAAAAAGAACTATGTCCCACCTCAAGTAGTCAAGGCAAGCCTGCTTCTCGCTCTGCCTGTGTCTCTGCCTCTCTCTCTCTCTGTGTGTGTCTCTCATGAATGAAGATGAAGAAATAAAATCTTTAAAAAAAATAGTCTGAAAAAAAATAGTCTGAAATATATTTGCTCATAGCCTTCAACGCACGAATATGCTTCTAGAAATTGAACCTAATGAATGAATCAGGGATATAATACAATACTTTTTATGCTAAGAATTTTATCTCATCTTGTTATACTGTCATGAAAAATTGGAAGGAAAACCCTAAACTTCTAGCAGTAGGGATCAAGGAACAAATTATATCACACATAAGCATTTTGCAACCATTAAAAACTATTTATGGAGTGCCTGTGTGGCTCAGTCAGTTGGGTGTCCAACTCTTGGTTTCAGCTCAGGTCATGATCTCAGGGTCATGAGATCGAGCCCTGATTTGGCTCCATTCTCAGTGGAGAGTCGGCTTCAGATTCTTTCTCCCTCCCTCTCTGCCCCTCTCCACTCGCAAGTACTCTCTCTCTCTCTCTCTTTCTCTCTCATAAATAAAATTTTTTTTTTTAATTATATTTGGGGCAGCCCCGGTGGCGCAGCGGTTTGGCGCTGCCTGCAGCCTGGGGTGTGATCCTGGAGACCCGGAATCAAGTCCCACATCCGGCTCCCTGCATGGAGCCTGCTTCTCCCTCTCCCTCTGCCTGTGTCTCAGCCTCTCTCTCTGTGTCAAAAAAAAAAAAAAAAAAAAATTTATTTGGGGTGGAAGGCTGGCTCAGTTAGTAGAGCATGGAACTCTTGATCTTGGCATCATGAATTCAAACCCCACTTGCACATAGAACTAATTTAAAAAAAAAATCATAAAAGGGGCACCTAGGTGGCTCAGTTGTTTAAGCATTGGACTCTTGGTTTCCGCCCAGGTCATGATCTCAGGATTGTGGGTTGAGCCCTGCATCAGGCCCCACGTTGAGCTGAGCTGCTTAAGACTCTCTCTTTTCCCTCTGCCCCCCAATACCCTGCTAGCACTCTTGCTCTCTCTCTCTCTCAGAAAAGTCATTAAAGGGCAGCCCCAGTGGTGCAGCGGTTTAGCGTTGCCTGCAGCCCAGGGCATGATCCTGGAGATCCTGGATTGAGTCCCACATTGGGCTCCCTGCATGGAGCCTGCTTCTCCCTCTGCCTGTGTCTCTGCCTCTCTCTCTGTGTGTCTCTATGAATTAAAAAAAAAAAATCTTTACAAAATTCATTAAAAATGTTTAAGGAATATTTAATAAGATGAAAAGTATCATGAAATGTAGTAAGTGGAAAAAGCAGGCTACACAACTATAATTTATATACTACAAATATGGGATCCCTGGGTGGCGCAGCGGTTTGGCGCCTGCCTTTGGCCCAGGGCGCGATCCTGGAGACCCAGGATCGAATCCCACATCGGGCTCCCGTTGCATGGAGCCTGCTTCTCCCTCTGCCTGTGTCTCTGCCTCTCTCTCTCTCTCTGTAACTATCATAAATAAATTAAAAAAAAATTATATACTACAAATATAAGCATAAATTAGAGGCAGAATATACATATGATAGTAATATATGATATACATAATAAATAAATATATGCAAAGACTAAAACCCAATGTGTTATTATCAGTTTTCTCTTGGTAGTGGGATTAGGATCTTTCTTTTTTTTTCAGGACGTTTATTCCTTCCCTTTTTAAAGGGATTTTTTTTTTCCAACTGATGTCTGGGTGGCTCAGTTGGTTAAGGTCCTTGATTTCAGCTCAGATCATAATCTCAAGAGTTGTGATATCCAGCCGATGTGGGGGCTCCATGCTGGGCTGGCAGCCTGCTGGGAGCCTGTTTGATTCTCTCTCTCCTTTTCCCTCTGTCCTTCCTCCACGTGTCTAATCAATACATAAATAAAGGAATTTTTAAAGGTACAGACATAACATATTTTGTCATCATAAAAAAGTTGAAGAAGTGTATAAAGAATCTTATAATTTTTCTATTCCCCCTTCACCCCAGAGGTAGCTGGATACTAAGTTTGTTGCAAACTTGTGTATTTTTCCAGACAGTTGTTGCCTCTGTGAATCATAGAGATGTCTATGAGATTATTCTATATATACCATCGTGCAGCTTGTTTTAACAGTAAATCTTGCACACCTTCTCATTCCACAAAGCCACCTCCTTCTGTTTCTTTGCAAGTTGTTCCCTTGTGTGGGCGAATGTTTTTTTACTTTAACCAATCCCCTTTGATGGGTATTTTGATCGCTTCCAGTTTTATGCTTTTACAACGACAGAACAACCAACAGGAGTAATACCAGCTTAGAGCAGAAAAGCCTTGAAAAACATCAAAAATTCAAAAAGGGAAAGATATCATTTCGTGTTCTTTTTTTTTTTTACCTTTATACTTTTCTGTGTTTTCTAAATTTTTCTGCAACAACATATGTCACTTATAACTTGGAGAGGAAACGAAAACTAAAACCAAACGTTCGTTAAAAAGAAGAAAAGGAAAGGGAAAACAAGAAAGAAATAGAAAGCAGACGGAGCAGCAGGGGCTGGCTTCCCCCAGGCCTGGGCCGGACGGAGGAGGGGGGCGGGCGGGGCCGGCCTGCACCAATCACAGCTCGGTTGATAGGCAGAGTCTGGAGATATGAGGGTCCTCCCCGCCCCGCAAATAGCCCCGGGGCTTGGTTTCCTTAACCAGTCAGGAACCCCGCCTGCGCCTGGCCTGCGCGCCGCTGCGGGCCGCTATTGGCTGCCAGGCAGCCCCGCCCACCTTCCTCATCATTGGCTGCCGCAGTTTACGTCACAGGAGCCTGTTGCCGAGCGAAAAGCAGTGGCGCAGCTTTCTCTAGGAAGAAGCTTAGGACTGCAGCCGTGCTTGGCGCCTTTGGGTTAAAAAAGCAATGATACTAACCACCATTTATTCGTTTCCTGCTAAGTGCCAGGCTCTGGGCTCCAGGCTTTTAAATATTAATAGTTCAATCACCTTTCTTAAACACCCACTATCTGCCAGTCATGAGTCAGGTATTTAAAAATAAGAACAGCAACATAGAAACAATAATTGCACTTTATTGAGGGCTTAATCCGCATCAAGCCTTGTTAAGGAATTTGTATGCCTTAGCCCGCGTCGTCGCAACGGCCCCAGTGGAGGTAAACTTGATTGCCCCGTTTTACACGGCAGGAAACTGAGTTTCAGAGAAATGACTTACCTAGGTTCTCACAGCTAGAAAGGATTAGAACTGGAAACTTCAATTCCGATATCCTGGTTCCAAGTCCAACTTGTTTGGGGGGGGGAAGGAGGGAATTGGGTACAGGATGGTGGCAAGGGCCAGAGACGTCACTCCAAGGACACACCTCAGGGTGACTGTCTGAAAACGGGATGTGTAGGGGTTCTAGGAATGAAGGAGAAAGGGAAAAATGGAGAGAACAGCAGAGCAAAATCAGTTTGTTTTGTTTTGTTTTTCTGGAAATTGAGGCTCCCGGGGCAGCTTATAATGGTGCAAGTGACCCCGCAGTGGGGCCTTGGAGGTCTGTTTTAGTCTTTGCCTGTGACCAACTTTCTGGGGGCCCTCAAGCTTCCTGCCTGTAAGATGAAAGAGTAAGCCAAAACAAGGGGAAGTACATTCAGGCTGGGAGGTCTTTGGGGAGTCTGGTCCCTGCTGGCATTAGAGGAATTCTCAGCAACCACACAATCTTTATTTAGCTGTTGCCTGGACTCTTTTCAGGACCTTCAGGTGGTGACATGGGACCTGTCAATCCTATAAACTCAAAATGGTTTTGGGTTGGGCCTCAATCCACCCTTTTGCCCGGTCCGTTCTGAACTGTAGCAGAGTGTTGCCTGCAGGGGGCGCCGAGGGCTCACTCAGCCGACAAAACCAAATTGAAATTCTTAGTGAACTATCCAAAAGCATCCAGCAGGTCAGTTTTTGTATTTTGTTTATTAAGAGGAGTGAGGCTTTTGAAACCTGAAGGTTTCTGTCATCATACGATTGATGAAACTGAATTATATGCATTGCCCAACTGGAATCCTCTCCACAATGGCTCTAAAGGGTTAGAGATCATTTTAGTCCCTTTGTTTTACAAATGAGGAAACAAATTCTAAAAGCTTGAAAAAGGGGTACCTGGGTGGCTCAGTGGTTGAGCCTCTACCTTTGGCTCAGGTTGTGATCCTGGGGTCCTGGGATTAAGTCCCACATCAGGCTCCCCATAGGGAGACTGCTTCTCCCTTTGCCTATGTCTCTGCCTCTCTGCATCTCTCATGAATAAAATCTTAAAATAATAAAATAAAAGAAATAAAATAAAATAAAAATAAATAAAATAAAAGCTTTAAAAAAATCACTTTGGGTCACATCACTAAAAACTAGCACCCTAGATGCCTGACTCCTGGCCAGTGGTCTCAGTAGACAGTTGGCTTTGTTTCCTAGAGTCTGTGGCTGTCCTACCTCCTAATGCACAACTCCAGGGGACAATTTCAATTTTAGGTTATAAGGCTCAGGACCAGTCAGCCAGAAGGATCTTCCTCAGCACCTAGCACAATGCCTGCTTAATGAGTAATTAAATGAAAGAACATGTGAATGACCCATGGAGGGTGGGTCTGATTTATCAAACCAGTTGGAGTTAGGTTTCTTTCCTGAAAGCTCCCTCAAGGCAGGAATTATATTCTGAGATGGGGGCAGTGGGATGGGATGAAAACAATAAAAAGAGCCCAGAAAATTACACCTGGGGTGATAAATCACAGCCCCAGGTATGGTCTTGGTGCAGGGATATTACAGCAAAGTGATTCCAGAATTTGGGATTGGAAAATTAATTCAGGAAGAATGAACACAGAACAGATGAGAATCCAATTAGGGTTAAAATCTGTGAGAGGGTCTGAAGCTGAAGAAACCTCAAAAACATTTCAAATCCAATCTAGATGTATCTTCAGGGCTGGAATGTGATTGAAGAATAAAAAAAGCTTTGGCCAATCAGTGGCCTCAACATAGCTGATGCAAGAGTCGAGTGAGTATGGCAACAGGAGGTGGAGATCTTTACTGAACCAAAAATACAAGGTGTGGGGGAGGGGAGGAATAAGCCCAGCCTGTGTCACCAGGCCATGCCCTGCTGGGCAAGAAGCTTCACTGCTGGCTGGATTTCTAGAGGCCAGGACAGTGCTTAGTACACACTAGATGGTTAATAAATATTTACTGAATAAAAGAGAGAGGAAAGAAGCGGGAGCCCTGACCAGCAGGTTTGCTCTGAGTGGAGATGGTTCAATGATTCATCTTTTTACTGGTTCTTTTGCTCAGATTTCAACTGTTCTAGCCACTTTCAGATGATAACTTGGCTTTTCATGGAGGCTGTCCTATACAGAGGGAAGTGCTTGCCCACCAATTATAGGCCACTTGACAATTATGTTTGTCACTCCCAATTAATATATTGTAATTCTGCTTTATGCATTACTTCTTGTGCCAGCCTGGTTCTTACTGGTCCTTCTCTCACCCATGGTGTGTGTAGTTTCTGCTCTGGAGTCATTTCTGCCTGGGTTTGAAATCCATCCTCAACACATACCTAAGCTATCTTGTCCAACAAACGTCTTGAGCCTTAGTTTCTTCCTCTGTCAAATGGGGGCATAATGCATACCTCACCAGGTTGTGGTCAGAGTTACATGGGATAATAGATGCATCCTGGCCTACTATTGGAGCTCAGTAAATGTTAGTATCTGTGCCTCTTCTGAGCTTTCCTTCCTTGGATATTGGGTCACAAAAGTTCATCAAATTGAGAATATCAGTATCCTTTGCTTTTCCTTTTCATAAAATCACTAACTTTGTAAGTGAAGTCGTGGGAATGATTTAGTGGCTTCCTTGAAGATTCTATGGCAGTATTCTACAGAAGACAATCACTCATATTTATTCATTCAAAAATATTTGCTGAGGACCCACAACACGCTAATGGGGGATGCAAAGGCAATCAGATACTGCCTCAAAGGAGCTCTAGCACAGCCTGGTGCAGTCAAAAGAAGATATTGTATGACCTTGACATGAAGCTTTACCTTTCTGAGCTCAAGTTTCCTCGCTTTGCAAAAGTGATCAGTAATATATTCCACTGTCAGTTAGAAAGAAGGGTAAGACACACAGAGATGATAACAAGGCTGCCTCAAATTTGGAGATCAGTGTAGCATAGAGAGGTAGAAACAATGTGTTGAGGAGTGGAGGAGTGGAAGAGATTATTTTCAGCTGAGCTGAAAAAGAAACCTTTCTGTAGGAAGTGGCATTTTGAAGGCATCATTCAGGCCACAAACACACATGAAAGCATTGAATGCTGGGTAGGATTCCAGTGGGCAGAGATTTGCAGAGAGAACTACTGGAAAAAAGGTTTGAAAGCCAAACAAGAAACATGGATGTGGCAGGTGATAAGACTGGCAAGGTAGACTGGGGGAGATCTTGGCAGATACTGAATGTCAATCTAGAGGTTTGACCTTTATTCTGTAGCTGATGAAATACCAGTAAAGCTTTATGATCTAAACATTACCTGGTAGTTCATTTGGTTGAGCAGCTGACTCTTGATTTGGGCTCAGGTGGTGATCCCAGGGTCCTACGATGGAACTCTGCATCAGTCTTCACACTCAGTGGGGAATCTGCTGGAGATTCTCTCTCCCATTCCTTCTGCTCCTTCTCTCTCTCTCTCTCTCAAATAAATCTTTAAACATTGATATTACAGAGTAGATTTTAAAAATGAATCTTAGGGTGCCTTGGTGGCTCAGTCAGTTGAGCACCTGACTATTTATTTTGGCTTAGGTCATGATTTCAGGGTTGTGACATAGAGCTCTGCATTGGGCTCCTTGCAGGGCATGAAGTCTGCTTGAGATTCTTTCTCTGCCTCTGCCTCTGCCTTTACCCCACCCAGCCTGTGCTCCCCCTCTCAAAATGAATAAATAAAATCTTTTTTTAAAAAAAATGAAATCTGAATCTGAAATATGTTAATTTAGAGGGGAATTCAATTCAAAGAAAGATTCAGTCACCAAGGACATTTTATTGGCAGGACACCCTTGGTGGCATAGGGCAGAGACAAAGGTGTCAAGACATGGACCCTGTCTTCAAGGAGCTTATAGTCAAGAAGGTGAGATAAGACATGTACACAGAAAATTACAGTACAAAGTAGAGTGGGATAAGTGTTATGATAGAGTGCCTTTGTTGCTCAGCAAAGGGTGAAATTAATTTTCTTCTTCCAAGAGCTGGAGGCAGCAGGCCAAATCAGAGGGTCATCCTTGGAATGGTAAGCCTAGTCTCAGAAAGTCTCTGGGAGAAACTTGGAGGTAATCTAGCCCACCCAGGATTTCCTATCCAGAGTAAATGACTTTAAGATGAAAACAAACAGTGGAACTCTAAAGAAAAACTGAGGGAAGAGACTGTGGGAAGGGAACAAGAGATGAATTCACTTTGAGGTGCTGAGGTTCTGGTGTAAGCAACTTACTCCCAAAAGGATTACTGAAGGCCAGGAAATGGATGAGATCAGAGAGGGACGGAGTGTCTGGAGAGAGGAGGGGAGAAAACAGAAACTGAGGAACACCCACGTTCCAGAGAGTCAGAGAAGGAGTGGCCAGAGAGAGACGTGAGAAAAGACCCAGTAGGACACCTTGCCTCAAAGTTGTTTTTTGTTTTTTTGGGGTTTTTTTTGCCTCAAAGTTTCTAAAAAGGGAGTGGTGGGTATGGAAGACAGGCCTGGAGGAAACCCCAAGGAAGCACGAGAGAAAACTGCAGCATAGGGATTGAGGTTAGACGTGAGGTTGCCAAGGACCTTTCGATGAATGGAGGCTTTTCCAGGGACTCCACAAATAGATGGATTCCCAGTGCCTGGTACATTTTAAGATGGAGCTCTCCCGGAGGCCGGGGGTGGGGGGCAGGGCTGTGCCCTCTAATCTCCAAAATCTGGGGTTCAGCTCTGTAATTAGCACCACCTCTCCTAACCCTAACCAGTCCCTGCAGGAACTGAAAAGCTGAAGAACGAACTTGGGAGGGATTTCACACCCGGCTCTCCGGCCCAGCCCGGTGAAGTCCCGTTTCATCACGCAGCCCTAATGACTCTTTTGGCTGTCACTCTCGGCCGATACTGCCCACAATCTGACTAAACCCTTTTGCAAAAGTTTGCAGCATGCATCCCGGGCTGACTACAGCTCCCAGAGTTCCCGGGCGCTTCCCGGTGCGGATTGGCCGGGCGTTGGGTTCCAGGGGGAGGTGCCGCCCCCGCCTCCCCGGGAAACAGGCCTCTGATTGGCTGCGGCGCGGAGCTTTTGTGTCCCCGCCCTCCCCCGGGGACCGCAGCAGGCTGAGCGGCGCTGCTGGTGTCAGAGCCCGGCGAGCGCTGGCAGTTCCGCGGCGGGGATGCTGGGGAGCGCTGGCTTGGCGAGCGGCCGTGGCCACTGCGGACTTCCGAGGCACTCCGGGCCGTGAAAACCCCAGGGCCGCGGCCCATCCCCGACTGCCGAGGCCACTCAGCCTTCCAGAAGCCGGCCGACCGGAGAGTCCGGCGGAGGAGCGCCCGTTCGCTGGTTCTGGGCTCTCGGAGCGTTCTGGAACCCCGAGAGACTCCCCGGGGCTCTAGGACCTCCCCAGCGGCCCCTAGCCCCGGCTTCCTGGGTGCGTGCGTGCCAACCCCCGTCGGGTGCCCGGCGAGCCGTGGCCAGATCCTGGCACACACCATGATCGTTGCAGACTCCGAGTGCCGCGCAGAGCTCAAGGGCTACCTGCCGTTCGCCCCGGGCGGCGGCGGCGGCGGCGGCGGCGGCGGCCCCGGGGCGGGAGAGGTAAGCAGCGGCCGAGCGACGCCACTCTTCGTTTGAGTCCCGAACTGAGTCTTTGCGCAGCGCCCCCTCGGCCCCCCCACAACGCCCCGGGCTCGGGGGTCGGGTGGGGGGGAGGCGGAGTGGAGCGCGTAACCTGGGAATGGGGTTGCATCAACTGGCAGTGGCGGCCCTCTCCGCCCCCTCCCCCCCCGGGCTGTGGAACCTTCCCTGGCTCCCTCGGACTCCCGGCCAATGAGAGGGGAGCCTTCTCGAGGTTATCTTGGGTTTGGGCTCTCGACGGGAGAATCTTCAAGTCCAGGCAGATCCCCGGCGCTGCGGCCGGACCACTCCTCCTCCCCGCCCCCTTCCGCAGAGTCCCTTCCTCTAGGCTGGGGCTGCTGGCGGAGGACTCTTTCCAGGGTACGACCCGGTTCCCGTCTCCCAGTGCGGGGATTGGGGCACCTGGGACTTGCCAGCCGAGGTCGAGCGCGTCCCCCGCCCACGCCTGCACCCCCAGTTGGGAGCGGGGGAGCGTCGGCGTTCCGGGGCCGCGGCTGGCCGCGGGGTACGCGGCGGCGGCCAAAGCTGGGGGAGGAGGGGAGAAACCCTGGACCCGGCTCGGGAAGGCGAGCGTCCATTAGGTTGAGCCCTACTAAGCGGTCTGAGGTCCCAGAAGTTTGTTTCGCAGGAACTCTTTGCAGGGAAGCTAGGAAGAGGCTGGGCCTAATCTGACACACCTCCTGCCTCCCCCCCCCCCCCCCCCCCCCAGCGACAGGGGACATCTTATCATTTAAGCACTAGCACTACTAGGTGCTGGTCTCGGGTTTTGCCTTTTCTGAGTCCTTAAGTACTAAACTAGCTAAATAGAGCTACACTATAGCCCCATTTTCCAGGGTGAGGAAATTGAGGCCCAGGAGGGACTTCCTTCACTAGCCCCACCAAGTAGCTCTTTGCTGGGCGTATCTGGGATTCCGTAGTGTGCTTGACACTACAGAGAATTTAGCTTGTTTTAGGTTCCAGGCCTGGAGCATGGTGTAAGTATATTGCTGGGGCTGGGAGTGTGACAAGTGCTAGTCCTAACCTGGGTGACCCTGGGAAAATTGCTGCCCTTCTCGGAGCAGCATGATTTCTTGGGGTCCTACCTCCAGCGGTGGATGGTTTACGTCCTGGGTTTTCTGTGGGGATCTCTGCCCTTCGCCATCATGGTTTAAGAACCCCAGGTGGAGGAATGAAACCCCCATCCTGTCACTTTGCCAAGTGGCTTTGAGCAAGTCACTTTACTCTGAGTCTAGTTCTTTCTGGAGGGGGCTGGGTGAATCACAGAATTATTGAGGGCACCTGGCCCCTAGAGGGGAGCGTTCTGGGTTCATATCCCAGCCCTCTCATTCATTTGCTGTGTGATCTTGGCCAAGTGATCATTTTTCCCTCCTGCAGCTTCTTCCCATGGAGATTTGATAGTATCTCTGAGGATTGTTGGGAGAAATGACAATACAAGCAAAGGCTAAAGCACAACTCCTGGAACATAGTAACTGAGTCAGAGATGCTGGGTATCGTTAGAATGTGGTCATTTCCCTTTCCCCAGAGTGTGTCACAATGGAGTGCCTGAACCTGTCCCTCTTGCCTGAGGTGAGAATTGGCCCATCCCTCTCCTAGTGCCTGGGAAGTGGCCTGGGGAGAAGACAGTGCCCCAGGTGGTCTGGGCAGGCTCTAGGGAGTGGCCTTTAGATGGAAGCCACTTGTCAGCAGCAAGATATCTGAACACTGTCCACATAGTCTTCTCTCTCAAGAAGAGGACCTTGGGAAGATGCCTGCTTTAAGCAGCACCCTTAGAAGACTGTAGGGCACTGAAATTACAGAGCCTGGTGCCCAAGGGAACACCAGACACGTGGGCCCCTCACCTCCCAGCACTTCACCACATGCCCTTAACCTAAAGGGATCAAAGCCTACAGACCCTAGGACTTCACTCTAGGACCAATGGTATATGTTTTGAGCCCTCTTGAGCTCTAGAATCACTTCCTCAAACATCACTTCCTCAGGGAAACTCTCCCTCCCCCACACGATAAGGCCCTTCTGCATACCCTCCTTCAGTACGTCTTCTCCTCGGTTGTTGGAGCTTTAATCCACTTATAGTGTAACAGTCATGTAATCGGCATTTTGTGTGTCTCCTTTGCTAGACTAGAAACGTTCTGTTGGTCACCTTTCCAGCACTGTTCTTAGCACCTAGTAAGTGCTCCTAACTCTTTGTTCCTTGTTGGCTTAGCTGACCCTTGTGACCTGCATGTGCTTTGAAGTCAGATCTGAGCTGTGCACATCTGGAACAGGACTCAGAAGGAGCCTCAATGAGCTGTCTCTGAAGAAGGAATAAGACCTGTTTCCCTCAGGGTAGTTGTGAGAAATCAGCCAGATCATATGTGTAAAGCACTTAGCCTAGTGCCCAGCCCATGGCGCCACTCACACCCCCTCCTTCCAAGGCTGGAGTAAGAGGCTGCTTGGGCCTTCCGTCTCCCTCTCGTGTGTAAATTGTGGCAGGTACCTGAGTTCTGCCGTGGAGTGAGGTTGGGGGAGTCTCTGTCCCTTCCCAGCTGGCCGAATGACTTCATAGGTGTGTAGCTGAGTCCTGGGGGTTACAGGCTCTGGATAGGATACTCGGAATAAAGGCTGGGGCTACTCCAAGAGGCTGATGTGGGTGGTAGAACCCTTGGAAGCCAAACTGAACTGAGCTCCGATCTCAAACTGGCCACTTGTCAGCTGGTGCTTAACCTTTGGAACCTTAATCTTGTATGCAACATAGAGACCCCCAGCCCTTACCCCCAAAACTGATGAAGAGTCAATGGAACCTGAGTGCAAATGCCTGAGCTAATATAAAAATTAACATTTAGCGAGTATTTAAATTAGGAGCCTGGCACTGAGCTTGAGGGGTGATTATCCCCCTTTTACAACTTGCCTAAAGCCTTCCCTGTTCAGTGGCCACTGAGAGGGCTGTCTGACTTCAGTGTTACTGGGGTCACAGGGAGCTAGATCCAGTGTGCCCTCCAAGTAAGAAAAAACACAATATGCAGGTGCTGTGACTGGGAGTGGATCCCAGGGAACGTGGACAGGGAGAAGGAGATTCTCACTCCTGGTGAACCGCAGGTACAAAGTCTGACTTGACCTCCCTGGGACTTGTTCATCATATGTAAAATGGGAGCTCTAGGAGTAGTAGTAGATCCTACCTTAAGTGCATGAAAAACGCCTAGCTGATGGTAATCGGTGGTGTTACCTACCATTGTTATTATGACTCCCTACCTGGGAAATAGGGGAGGGCTAAGCTGGAGGCATCATCTCTCGGTAGTGGGACCTTGTTCTGTCTACTTCCCCCTGAAGTTCTGGGTGTCAAGATCAGAGAAGCTTTCAGGGTATTGGAGCTCTGGATTAGAATCTACTTGGTCTTATCTTCAGGACTTTGTATTTTCTGTTCCCTGTGGCTGGAATGCTGGTCCCCTAGATCTCTATGGGCCCTGCTGCCTTCTCATCAACTTATTTAGATATTTGATATTTAGATATTGACACAAAGGTTAGCTCCCCAGTAGCTTTCCCTGTTTCCTCAGACTGATATGTGGTACACCCCCACTCCATCATACACTGTCTCGTTCTCTATTTCATTTACTTTACACAATCTATGATTTAAAATCCTATTCATCTGTCATTCTCCTTTAGATCATAAATTCTGTGAAGGCTGAGACTGTCTTTTCATTCCTGTTCTCTAGCTGTCTGCATTATAGTCATCAAAAATATTTGTTGAATGAACAAATTAATTCTGGTTCCACCTGGAAAGCACTTAGCACAGTGCCTTAGACTTGAGAAAATGATCAATAAAAGGTGTGAAACCGTGGCCCTCCACCCTAGCTGTAAATTATGTTGGGCCCCACCCAATTAAATCAGAATTGCTGGAGGTGGGACCTTGGCATTGGCATCTTTTTGAAAGCGTCTCAAAGGGGTTTTGTACCTCATGGGTTGTGAAGTCCTTGTTTGAAAATTACAACGAGGTTAATGATCGCTGACTGCTGCCTTTTATTAAGTGCTTTGTGTGACAGAGGTACTGAGGTAAAGGCTATAGGGGCATTATCTCATTAAATCCTCATGACTGCCCAGAGAAAGTGGGTACTATTGTCCCCATTATTTGGTGGGGAAACCGAGGCTCCCATAGCTAGCAGATAATAGGTTGTGGAGTTGTCATATGATCCCAAGAATTCTGGGCCAAGAACCTGTATCTTTTAACTGTACTCTATAATTACCATCATGGCTGTCACCATCATCACCATCACCATCATCATCATCATCATCCTGCTCAGGACTGAAAATGTTGGTGGGTCCCGACTTATCACCTAAAGACCTACAGGCATCAGATCTTTCCTTTAACAGGTCCTGGGGCAAATTTTAGAGTAAGAAGGGGTACCCAAGGCTGGTCCCTGTACCTCCTCAGCACCCTGAGGGGCCCTCCAGGTCCCCCACCCCTACCCCCACCCTGGTTTTCTATCTGTCCTCAGGTCCCCTGAGGGAGAGGCCCAGAATGTGGAGTCAGCAGTCCTTATCTCCTACTAGACAGAGCTGTTAGGCTTTTTTTCTTTGGTGAGGGAGGAGGGAAGCTGAAAGAGAGTACTTGGAGATTGCTGGGATTTCTGTACTGGACTTGGACCAGCCTGGCCTGGTAGCTCCCAGAAGTGTGGGCTAAAAGGGGCTGAGCAATTAGCCCAACTACTTTTTTTGTCTAAGATTAAGACCCAGAGGGTCTAGGTCACTTTCTCAAAGTCAAACAGCAAGTTAGTAGCAGAATTGGTCCTCAGACCTGGGACTTCCAGATCCCATTGTTCTTTCTGTGTGGTCTTTCAGAGTCCCAAAGTTCTGTCTCTCTCTGGGGCGTTTTGGCCATCTGAAAAGGAAGTTCAATTATAATCTTTAGTCCCTGGACACCTGTGGATTGATACTCAGTCTGGTTTCCAGTGAGGGGAGAGTTAGGGGGATACTGTCTCTGTCCAGTAGAGCATGACTCTGATTTGGGTAAACTGTTTCCAAGGCCAGTACTGAGAGCTCCCCTCCCAGTTATCAAAACAAATAAATAAATAAATAAAACATTCTCTCTGAACCCTGCCTCTCAGACTAGGAGCAGATTTAGTGAGTACATGAATGGTGGGTTCCAAAGAGACTCCAGTGCATGACATCAGAAGAACTGCTACTGTCAGCCTTGTATGCCCTGCTTAGATTCCCTCCATTCCTCTCTATTTTCTCTGTTTTCTTCATTCACAGGCTGGTATGAATGACCTAGCCCTGCTGTCCTCAAAATGTGATCTGGTAGTGGGAGATCTGAATCAGACAATTAGAAGACAATGTTATCAGAAGCAAAAGCACCAGGAATTGTAGGGTCACAGATGGGGGTCAGAAGAAGGTTCCCCAACCTTGGAAGACTATGAGTTAATTTGGCAAAAGGAGTGACCAGTGGGAGAACAGTAGGCCAGAACTACTAATTTACCTGGAAAGGTATGAGTACTAGAGGCAGGGTTTTAAGCCAGTTGACCAGATTTGCACTTGAGAAAATTTCCCTTGGCTACAGAAAGTTTGCCCTCCTAGAAACCACCAGTGTCACGGACTCACTAAATGTGCTTCCAGTTCTAGAGGTATAGTTTGGGCAGGATATTTTCTTTATGCATTGTTTTGTTCATTTTTTGGAGGATAGGTAGGAGAGGGCAGGGCAATGGAAGCAGGAAGAACATTGGTAGAGCTGTGGGTGGCGGTCCAGACAAGGGATGGTGTAGTCTAAGGTGATGGAAGTGGGAGGGATGAAGAAGTGACAGTTGGAAAGCAATTGAGGCTGTATCGTAGGAATCTAAGTAAGGTAGATGCTAATCTAGTTTCAGGATTTCTTGTATGGGATCTCCAGGGCTACTAAAAAGGTGGCCTTCTAGAGATGTGTACCATGGTTGCTATATATTTTTCCCCTTCCCATCCCCCTCCCACCTAAAACTGAGGTGCCCAGTTCCTGAAAACCTCAGCCTGTAGGGTGAGCTCTTCCTTGCTTATCCTTTCTCCACCTGCCAACATGTGTATATCTCCCACCTGAGTCTTCTGTATAGTGTGCACCAAAGGGTGGTTTTATTTATTTTAAAAAATATTTTATTTATTCACGAGAGAGAGAGAGACAGAGACAGAGACAAAAACAAAGGCACAGGCAGAGGGAGAAGCAGGCTCCATGCAGGGAGCCTGACATGGGACTCTATCCCTGGTCTCCAGGATCACACCCTGGGCTGAAGTGCTAAACCACTGAGCCACCCGGGCTGCCCCAAGGGGTGGTTTTAAAAGCTCTGTGTGCCCCCTTGAGTAGGAAGAAAAAGCTGGAGAGATAACTATACTCATAAGTCCTCACTTTTACCTCCAATAATCATGATGTGTTTCCTTCTAGGAGCAGAGGGAAAGCCGGGCTCGGCGAGGCCCCCGAGGGCCCAGTGCCTTCATCCCAGTAGAGGAGGTAGGCTTGGAAGGGGTTAGGAATTTTTGGCCTCTGGGAAGAAAGGACATGGGACATTGTGTGGGTGGGGGTCTTTTCCTGTCTCTTGAAATAGCAGCTTTGAAACTAGCTTCAGGTTCTTGACTCATTTAACCCACAAACAGCTCTGTGAAGCATGCATATCAACCCCACGTTGCTGGGAAGAAACAGGCTCAAAGAGATAAAGTGATAATGACACAGCTAGGTAATGAACAAACTTTTGATTCCCAGAACAAGGCTCGTTCTTTCTTTCTTTCCTTCCTTATTTATTTTATTTTTATTTTATTTTATTTTATTTTATTTATTTTATTTATTTGACAGAGCAAAAGCACAAGCAGGGCGAGTGGCAGAGGGAAAGGGAGAAGCAGACTCTCCATTGAGGAGGGAGCCTGACACAGGGGCTCGATCCCTGGGATCATGACCTAAACCAAAGGCAGACGCTTAATCTACTGAGCTACCCTGGTGCCCCAGGACTGTTCTTTAAAAAGATAAACTATCTATATTAACTGCTCTTCTTTGACTATACATAAATTACTTTTTTTTTCAACTTCAAAAGTGATATTATGTTCGTTATAAGAAAATTTTTAATGTCTCAGAAGGCTCTGGTCTCCTGTAATCCGACCTCCCACAGAGATAATCACTGTTACTTAACTGTTTATCACTGTTTTGGGGCTTTTTTTTCATATAGAACCAAGGTCATAGTTTACAACATATGGGGGAGGCGGTTATCATCATGTTCTTTATTTTCATCACTACAAGAAACATCTAATACAAGAGACATAATTTATCCACGGAGTCAGATCATTTATTCATTTATTTAACAGATATCTATTGAATGATTAATCCATGTCAGGCACTGTTGTAGGTGCTGGGGCTAAGACAGAACAAGACAGCCAAAACCCTTGCCATCACGGAGCTGACGACATTCTAGCATGGGGTTGGGGAGGAGGGGCGTTACCTTCAAACTACATGCCAGAAGAATTTTAAAATAATAGTTTCCTCCTATTTCTTTGGCCTTCAGGGAACAAAAATAAATGTTTTGTTTTGTCGTCCTGTTTGCTCTCCTAAATGTGTAGCCAAGCAGTTAATGAGCTGTTAACAAATGTCTAACTTGCCCCCCTCTCCACCCCCAGTTCCCTCTCCACCCTTTGTAAATGGAAAGCAAACAACCACCTGCTGATTATTTATATCCAGCCCAGAGTTTTTAAACTCAAGTATTGTTCTTGTATTTTCTTTTTTCATTTGTAAATAACCAGTCCTCTTTTATAATGAAGGAAATAAACAGGCTTTGGTGCTAATCTGGATTTGAATCCACGTTCCGGTCATTTACTAGATCTGTAACCTTGAGCAAAGAGATCACTTAAAGAATTCTCTTTTCCTCCCCTATTTTCCTTTTTTTTGGACATGACGGTCAGTTTTTAGTTTCTCGGCTATTATAGTCCCAACACAATGAATACATTGGTCTCTTTGATGTGGAGGGTGGTCTGGGAACTCACCCTCTCTCCTTTGCTTGGCAGGTCCTTCAGGAGGGAGCTGAGAGCCTGGAGCAGCACCTGAGGCTAGAGGCACTGATGTCCTCTGGACGGGTGGACAATCTGGCAGTGGTGATGGGCCTGCACCCTGACTATCTTAGCTGCTTTTGGCGTCTGCACTACCTCTTGCTGCACACAGATGGGCCCCTGGCCAGCTCCTGGCGCCACTACATTGCCATCATGGTGAGCCTGTCTGAGTCCAACTCTTGTAGGGTTGGCCACATGGGGGGTTTTGGTCTTGAGATCTCTTTGCTGGGTGCTTCCTAAATTCATTCCATAGCCCAGAAGGAAAGGTTGCACAGTGCAGAGGAAAGCCCTAACTTTATCTAATCATCCACAGAATTGTGAAGAGAGACTTTCTTTTTTTTTTTTTTTAATTAAGTAGGCTCCATACTCAGCATGGAGCCCAATGCGGGGATTGAACTCATAACCCTGAGATAAATCAAGACCTGAGCTGATAGCAAGTCAGATGCTTAACTGACTGAGCCACCCAGGCATCCCAAAGAGGCATTTTTAGTGCCTACTTTATGAAGAAGGAAACAGGCACAAAGGAGTCAGATGACCTGACCAAGGAAGGAGAGCAAACTAGTGGAGCTGGGGTCAGGACCTTAGAGTCCTGCCTCTCTGGCCACAGTGAGGTCTGGGATTTCTCCCTCCATGGGGTATCTACCCTGAGCAAGGATCTGTCCACCCCCTCCACAGGCTGCCGCCCGCCATCAGTGTTCTTACTTGGTGGGTTCTCACATGGCTGAGTTTCTGCAGACGGGTGGTGACCCTGAGTGGCTACTTGGTCTCCATCGTGCCCCCGAGAAGCTACGCAAGCTCAGTGAGATCAACAAGTTGCTGGCACACCGGCCGTGGCTCATCACCAAGGAACATATCCAGGTGCCATGGGCAGAGAGGCAGTGGGAGCAAAGGGGCCGGGCTGGGGCATGTCAGGCAGTCAGCCTAGGGCCAGGCACTGAGCCAGTCTGGCCTTCTTTCCTCTCCAGGCCTTGCTGAAGACAGGCGAGCACAGCTGGTCTCTGGCAGAGCTCATCCAGGCACTGGTCCTGCTCACCCACTGCCATTCACTGGCCTCCTTTGTGTTTGGCTGTGGCATCCTCCCTGAGGGGGACTCAGAGGGCAGCCCTGCCCCCCAGGCACCTTCACCCCCCAGTGGGCAGAGTAGCCCACCCAGCAGGGACCCAATGAACAACTCTGGGGTAAGTCATGGGCCTGGGTCTTGTTGGGAGAAGAAGCTCGCATGGCCTCTGGTCCTTGCATGGAAGCCAGTGCTTCCCTATCTCACGCTGAGAGGCCTCAGAAAAGTTAATTGACTTTGAAACTTGGTTTCCTCATCTGTGAAATGAGGCTACAGACCCCTACTTCATAAGGGTTGTGAGGATCAAATGAAATAACCATGTGGTAGGCCCCTTGGCATGTAGCGTCTTAGGCATAAGGTCTCCTGAGTATTAGCACTTTAGAAAGTTTGCCTCTTACTCCATCAGATGGCCTTGTTTGTTTTAATATAAAATTACAGATACTTTAATAATCCCCTTTCCAGTGAGGGAGGTTGATGGTCAGAGAAGACATGCCTATTCCATAGCTTCTTAAACTTCACTTTTTTTTTGAAGATTTTTTTTATTTATTCATGAGAGACACATAGAGAGAGGCAGAGACACAAACAGAGGGAGAAGCAGGCTCCATGCAGGAAGCCCGATGTGGGACTTGATCCCAGGACTCCAGGATCACGCCCTGAGCCAAATACAGATGCTCAACTGCTGAGCCACCCAGGCATCAGTTTTTTTTTGTTGTTGTTGTTGTTTTTTTTTTTTTTTTTTAAGATTTTATTTTTTTATTAGGGAGAGCGAGAGAACAGGCACAGGCAGGGGGAGGGGCAGAGGGCAAGGGAAGAGCAGTCTCCCTGAGGAAGAGGGAGCCAGGATACGGCAGGGCTTGATCCCAGGACCTGAGAGCCATAGGCAGACACTTAACCGAGCCACCTAGATGCCCCTTGAAGTACAACACACTAGCTGCCCAGCCCACTGGCTGCCTCGGGAGGCAGTGCGCCCCTGTGGTCGCTCGGGGTGGCCTGGCTTATGGGAAGGATGTGTGGAGTTTCCTGGGGCTGAGGAGTAAGTGGTCACCATGGGGTCCCTCCTGCAGGGCTTTGAGGCTGCCCGAGACGTGGAAGCTTTGATGGAACGCATGAGGCAGCTCCAGGAGAGTCTGTTACGGGATGAAGGAGCATCCCAGGAGGAGATGGAGAGCCGCTTTGAGCTGGAGAAGTCGGAGAGCCTTCTGGTGACTCCCTCAGGTACAGCGTCACAGGAAGCCAGGTTCCAGGGGCTGCCCCCTTCTTACACCATCTCTGCTGGGGAGTAGGCAACTCCATGCATGGCCCCTCTTATATTTTGGAGGCAGCCACATCTCAATCACTTCTTCTAGGAGGTTCCGAGCATGGACTTTAGGGTCAGCCCCTCTGGCAATGTGACCCCTGAGAATTCACTTTCTGTCTCGGGGCCTCAGTCTCCTCCCACGTGAAGGATTGGTTTGTGGGGTAAATGGGACAATGGAAGCAAAACTCTTAGCACAGAGTAAGTGGCTCCATGAATAACTACTGTTGTCAGGATTGCTATGATTATTACTGGGGGCCTTATCCGCCGGGTCCATGGGCAGCCTCATCTACCCCCACCCATTATTGATTAATCAGGAGTAGATGCTCCTGTACTCCATGCCTTGGCCTCACTGTGACCTGTTTCTGACATCCTTAGCCGACATCCTGGAGCCTTCTCCACACCCAGACATGCTGTGCTTTGTGGAGGACCCCGCTTTCGGATATGAGGACTTTACCCGGCGAGGGTCTGAGGCGCCCCCCACCTTCCGTGCCCAGGTAGGTTCTCTAGGGTCTTGTTGGCATTGCACTGGGTTTACAAACAAGCAAGGGGTGGATGGCTTGAGTGGTTAGAAAGCCAGGCATCTTCTCCCTTGAGATTCTGTGAGGGAAATGGGAGACCCTAGATTGTGTCAGGACCTATCTGTGCCCTAAGCTCAGGGGATCCTGGTCACAGGGAGAAGGTCATCACCAAGGTGCATTCTCTTTGGCTTCTCCCAGACCAAGCAGCAGGCCCAGATCAGGCAGCAGGTTAGATCTGTGGGGCAGGAAAGAGACTATAAAGAGTGAAATTGTGCTCCAGAGGATGGGGTCCCTATGGCCAACCTTGGACCGCCAAGATTATACTCCCTGACCCCTTCCCACATTTTTCAGGATTATACCTGGGAAGACCATGGCTATTCACTGATCCAGCGGCTTTACCCTGAGGGTGGGCAGCTGCTGGATGAGAAGTTCCAGGCAGCCTATAGCCTTACCTACAACACCATTGCCATGCACAGTGGAGTAGACACCTCCATGCTCCGAAGGGCCATCTGGAATTACATCCACTGTGTCTTTGGGATCAGGTGAGCATAGAGCCCCTCATCCAGTGTGCATGTGTGCTACAAACCCTCAATCTCAGCTCACAGCTGTTTCCTTTTGTTCTTTGTTTATTTCTTTTCCCTTCTTCCTGCCTATAGTATTTTTCAAAGCAAATTCTTTTATTTGCTGATTATAAAAGATAATAGATGTGCTGTTTGAACCTTGTCAAGGAAACTCTTTAATCCCACCCTCTAGAGATAACTAAGGAGATACTTAGAAGAGTCGGGAGGGAGAGAGAGTGTGTGTTTCCATTCCAAGTAGGAGCTCTTCTCTTACAATAAATAAGGATAACATAAATGCACATCAGTAGGAGACTTTAAATAACGTTATATCCACTCAGTGAAAAAGTATACAGCTATTACAAGTTATAATAATGGTTTCTTTATATTGCTATGGGAAATTGTACAAAACGTATTGAGAAAAAAGAAAGCTGGTTACCAACCAGAATCTTCCTTTTGTTCCCCCCTTTTCTTTACTAAAAATGTGTGCATGCATGGAAAATGTGTGGAAGGCTACACACTAAAATGTTAATTAATAATGGTTGTCTCTGGATACTGTATGATTAATTAACATTTTCATCTTGTTATTTAAGTATTTTCTGATTTAAGTAGATTTTTTTTTAATTGATGGAATCATGCTTGATATATTCTACAACTTGCTTTTTTTTTTCACCTAGTCATCTATTGTGAACTGCCTTCCTTGTCAGTATGAATAGATCTTTTATGTTTTTTAACCACTGAATGGTGTTCCATTATGGATGTAGCTTAATTCAACCACGCCTCAATTATCGGATGTGTAGATAGTTTGCAGTTTTTCACTATTAAAAACACCATGTGCACTGGCTACCCTTATACCTAAGTCCTTATAGATGATCTCTAGATGTGAAATTACTTGTCAAGAATATACACAGACCATGGGGTGCCTGAGTGGGTCAGTCAGTTAAGCGTCTCCCTTTGCTCAGGTCGTGATCCCAGAGTCCTAGGATCGAGCCTGGCAGGTACCCTGTTCATGTGGTCTCTCTTACTCACTCTCTCTTCATCTCTCAAATAAGTAAATAAAATCTTAAGTCACTTAACTGTCTGAGCTGCCCAGGCACCCCTATTTTTAAAAAATTAATTTTTTAAAAAGATTGTGTTTATTTATTTTTGAGAGGGAGAAAGATAGCAAGTGTGTGAGCTGGGGGAGGACAAAGGGAGAGAGAGAGAATCTCCAGGCTGAGTGCAGAGCCCAAAGTGGGGCTTGATCTCATGACCCTGAGATCATGACCTGAGCCAAAACCAAGAGTCAGACCGACTGAGCCTCCCAGGTGCCCCCAGACCAATTTTTTTTTTTTTTTTTTTTTTTTAAGAAATCTCACTCCGATAACATTGTAAGAAATTCAAAGAATTAAGGGGGAAAAAACCATTTCCCAGATTCAGCTACTTAACAACCACATCCCCATCCTGTGACAGTCTTTCTCCGTTGCTTTTCTTCTTTCTAATGTAGTTGCTTTTCTGTAGTTGGAGTTATAACAGTTATTACATTTTTTAAATGTATATTTGATGTTTATAGAGAGAACTAGATTTACAGTAAATCTAGAAAACAGAAGTAACAAAAAGGAGAAAATAAAGATCATCCATCATCCCACCTGCTCTTATTATTGTCAAGTATTTCTCTCCTGGCTTTTTTCCACACGCCGATAACCAAAACACACATAATTTTACAAACACAAGATTTTCTCCCTACTCATTTCACTTATTTTACTCATTTAATCAAACGTGTTGTGGCTATTTTAATGAATATGTGATCTTGCTTTTTTCATTTAATGGTTTAGTCCAAGCATCTAAAAAAAAAAAAAAAAAAACCTATGTTTTTAGAAAGGTACATATTCCCTGTAGAAAATGTGTGTTTTTGTGCTACTGGCTGTAAATTATATTTCACTGGGTGGATTCATTTGTATTTAATTGGGCGTCTTCTTGCTAGTCATGGACAGTTTTCCAGCCCAGGGGAGGTGGAAGAGGGGCAAGCGTCTTAGAGTGTGGCACAGGCTGCTTCTGCCCAGCTCCCTGGTCCACGCTTCCCCATTCTCCAGCATGGTTCTTGCTCTCATGCCTCTGTCTACTGAATCTGTCCTCCAGTTTTCAGCCAATTTACCCCATCCAAACTGATCTGTGATGACTCACTGGCTCACTGGACTGGAGAGTGACAAAGTGGCTTCCAGACTTGTCACCAACTTGCTCTTTGACTTTGAACAAGTTAATTATCTGCTCCAGGCCTTAGTTTGGCCGTCTGTAAAACGAGTACCACTTCTTTTTCCCTTTCTCTTTGCCTTCTCCAGGGAAAGTAGTTGTACTAACCTCCTGCCCCTTCTTCCATGGCTTTTACTGTAATGAGTATGACCTTGGAGCTGGGCAGAGCTGGGTTTGAAATCCATTCCCAGGACAAGTGATTTCACCTCTCTCACTTTCCTTTTCAGTTATATAATGGGGCTGATGAATATGGTGTGTTTTTTTTTGTTTTTTGTTTTTTTTTTTAATTTTATTTATTTATTCATGAGAAACACAGAGAGAGAGAGAGAGAGAGGCAGGGACACAGGCAGAGGGAGAAGCAGGCTCCATGCAGGGAGCCCGATGTGGGACTTGATCCCGAGGCTCCAGGATCACACCCTGGGCTGCAGGCAGTGCTAAACCACTGCGCCACTGGGGCTGCCCTGGTGTTTTATATATAATAGTTCTGTAGACAGCTTCTGTAGTAGTTTTGAGGATTCCATGAGCACATATTCACACAGCACATGACTGGTACTCAATATGGCATGCTAATTGTCTGCAGTCTTTGGAGTGGTCCCCTACCAGTCTAGTGGCCTGCAACGTATGACATCAGCTATTTTTCTAAGAGGAACCAAGCTTCTACTTGCTTCCTACCTTCTGCTTTTTCTTGCCACACTCTGTTCCTCCTTCTATAGGGTGGGGGTAGGGGAGAGGAGTCACTTGGAGAGTGATGCTATCGAGGCCTTTCTATTCAGATATGATGACTATGACTACGGGGAGGTGAACCAGCTCTTGGAACGGAACCTCAAGGTCTATATCAAGACGGTGGCCTGCTACCCAGAGAAGACCACGCGAAGAATGTACAACCTCTTCTGGAGGCACTTCCGCCACTCAGAGAAGGTACAGGAGAGATTGGGGTCAGGACCCAATGTGCTTTCCCAGGCTGAGTCTTCCACCAGTTGGGACACCTGGGTGTAGCATCCTGGGTTCAAGTCCTGGTCCCACTGTGTGATTTCTGACTCCATTTACTCACCTATAAAATGGGAGTATGCTTCACAAGGTCCTCAGTGGCAGCCAGCCTGACATGATCACTCAGTAGCCTGGTGACCCTGGGCAAGTTGCTTTGCCCCCTGAGCTAGTTATCTTTATAATAAGAGCAAACACTGCCTGCATTTCAAGGTTGCTGGGGGGGGTGAAATGAGAAAATGAATGCCCAGGGGCAGCTCTGGTTTTTAACTTTGAGAAATAAAGAGATTAGTCAGGGTAGGAATGGTGAGGAGTGACATCAGTCACCAACAAGTCCTTGTCTACATCCCAGGTCCACGTGAACTTGCTGCTCTTGGAGGCCCGTATGCAGGCCGCCTTGCTCTACGCCCTCCGCGCCATCACCCGCTACATGACCTGACTCCAAGCAGGATCTGGGCCCAGAGCAACTGACCCTGGGGGCATCCTCCTCCCTGCAAGGACTTCCTTGTCTGGAAACAGACCCTGATCCCTTTCTGTCCCAGGCCTCCCACCCCACGCTGGAGGTGGGCTTGTGTGTGACGTGCAGCCCCTGAGCCGTCCCCTCTCTTCTACTCACTGGAATGGACAGGATCATTGCACTGACTCTGGGACCTCAGTTCTGCCCCTGGGAGCTGGAAGAGGACCAGCAGATCCCCAGGGACCATACCCTTCTTCCTGTCCCTGACCCCAGAGGCAGAAGGCACAAGAAGGGAAATGAACTGAGCTCATTTATGTGCCAGCAGGCTGGGCCACAGGCATCACAAGTATGGTGGCCTTCCTGGACTGGGAAGTCCCTGGCTGGCCCCTGAAGGAGAGGGGGCAAAATCTCCAGGGGCTGACACTCCAAGCAGCTTTGCCTTTCCTCCTCCTCCCTCACTCCCAGATTTCATTTCCTCCCACCTGCCATTCACCCGTCAATGTGAAACTCAGTGTCACAGCTGGTCTGTGTGTTCGGCTCCCTGAGAGCCTGTTCTTTCTGGCAGCCTGAAGGCCCCTTTTCCCTAGTTATCCTGATCCTGGTTTAGCTCCTTTGACCTCCCCTTACCCACCCCTGTTCCCCTTCTCTCCCATACCTGGTGGTGGGAGGCCCCATAAGAGAGACCAAGCATATCAAAAAAGTAGATTATCTCTAGAGGGTTCGGGTCTTCTGTGGGTCCCTTTGCCTTCTGAAGAGGAGGGAGTATTAGCAACTGTCTGTATTTCGGTTCTTTAAGGGGAACGTTCTCAGGACCACACCTCTATAGCCACAGTCAATGCCTGAGAGGAGGGGCACAGGGAGAAATCTGTTCTCCCCAGAACTGGGCCTGCTCTGCAGGTGCTGGCACCCCACTCTCCAACCTCCCATGGCTCTGCTACAGACATTTCCCACCAAGTGAGCCTTTCTAGATGGTTTCAGAGGCAGGGGTTCAGGGGGAGAGTCAGGAGACGCCAGGGTTTTTGTTTGGGTCCTGCCCAAACTGACCTGTGTGACCACAGCTATGTTGCCAAACCTTTTTGACCTCCGTTTATATAGTTGCAACGGAGGGCTGAGACTTTCTGTGATGTCTGAGTCTACTCTGGGCTTCGCAGGCCAACCTGCCAGCAGCAAACTGCAAAGCTTGCAGAATCTCAAAGGCCTCTAGGGATAGCCTGCCCCCTTGGCAGGCAGTCTCTCCTGGCTGCCTTCCTAGGACAGCGCCCCCATCCCCACCCCCCAATCCCAGTTTCTGTCCTTTCCTCGATTTTAGGTGGATTGCTTGGAGGCAGAAGCAGCCAAGGACCGATCCCAGGCACTTTCTGTAGCAAATAAGCTGTGAATGGTGACGTCCCATGCCCTTCTTCTGGCAGTATGTGCCTCCTCTCTGACCAGTTTGGAGGTGACTGAAGAAAGGCGGGGGTCATGCTGCTGCTGCTTCTGACCCTCCTCTCTGGAGAGGGGCAAGAACGGAGCCTGGTCAGCGTGCCACATTTCAAACCCATGCAGGCATGGGGAAGCGACTGGCACCCCCTTCCGGCCTCAGAGCCCTCCCTGCAATGAAGTTGGGCAGGAGGGAAGAGGCCCCAGCATTGGGGTTTGGATTCTAGAAGGGACATGATGACTCTGTAAATGTCCCCCCGGGGGGATAGGGAGGGATATCTAGTGTTCAAGTGCAGAAATCTTCGGCTTTGCTACCAGTTCTGTATGATGAAAAATAAAAGTTCACTGAGGTTTTGTTTTGTACTTCTTGTTAATGGGCTGTTTTTCCAAGGGTCATGGTTCATCTCTTAGCATCAACAGCAAGCTGTGGTTGCATCATGGACCTGACCTGCTGGCCCCTACCCTGCTGGGCACTTGTGCCCAGTGACTGCTGGGTTGAGAGTAGTTGGCATTAAAAGTCTATTCTGTCCCTTGGGTGCCCAGCCCTGCCACTGTGGGAGAATAATGGCCGTGTTATTTATCTCACTAAGTCTGGCCTTGGACTGGGTACTTGGAGGCCATTTTTCTGAATCTGTGAGAAAATTCAGACCCAGAGATAGTGACGTTGCTACGGCCACATAGGTGGTCACTGGTGGAACCAGGATTCCAACCAGGGTCTGCCTGACTTGTAGGCCTCAGCATTTCACCTTGCTGCTTTTCCCCACTGCGGAGCTCCCCCTGTAGCAGAGAGAAGTTTTTGAGATATCTGGGAACCCCTCCCTTGTGTCCCCTGCCCCACCACATTGTGCTTACCTGCTTCTCATCACTTTCTAAGCACCAAGGAGACAGAACCAGGTGAAGAGGGTTAGATGTAATCTCCACATGGTGCCACTGCCATTCAGCAGCTGTGTGATCTCGGTCAAGCTTCTTAGCTTCTCTGGGCACCAGGAACTTTAGTAAAGCATATCAGGGAAATCACATTATGACTAAGAACCAAGACCTCTTCTGTTGGCTTCCCACTTCCTCCGAATACTGCCATCATAAAATGAAAACTGGGGTCTCCTCCAGGAAGCCCCCCCTGATAACTTCATGTTCCCTTTCTCTTTTCTCTCTTCATTTTTGTGGCGTCCTATATACTTGTTCTTCTTTCTAAAGTCATTTGAGAGGGTGTTGAGAGAACAAACCAGACTAGAATAGAAAACTGGAATTCGGGATCCCTGGGTGGCGCAGTGGTTTGGCGCCTGCCTTTGGCCCAGGGCACGATCCTGGAGACCTGGGATCAAGTCCCACATCGCGCTCCCAGTGCATGGAGCCTGCTTCTCCCTCTGCCTGTGTCTCTGCCTCTCTCTCTCTCTCTCTCTCTCTCTGTGACTATCATAAATAAATTTAAAAAAAAATTAAAAAAAAAGAAAAGAAAAAGAAAACTTGGATTCTGGTCCTGACTTAAGTTTCCTCTGCCATGAAAACAGAGGCGATGTGTCTTCAGTTCTCCAGATCGCATTATTGAATGACTTTTGCCAAATGTTTTCGAATTTGATATCTCCATCTTCACAGCCCTGTGAGAAAGGAGTGGTGTTCCCATTTTACAGATGTGGAAAAGGAGCCTCAAGGGAGAGTCTATGGAACACCAACTTAACAGTTACACCCAGGTTCAGATTCCAGCTTTAATATTTAAAGTCTGTCTGGACCAAAAGCAAATTAGTTCAATCCTCAATACCTATGGACACAGGAGGCTTGTGTGGATTAAATAGTGCATGAGAAACACCTCGCACATTTCAGGTGCCTGGCACCTAGCCCCCGTGAGCCATTGAGTATTTAGTTATCTCCCCAACATCACCCAGCGTAAGATTTCAACCCTTGTCAGTCTGATTCCAGATCATTGCTTTTGTACCCAAACTCCCTAGGCCCTCAATCTACATTTTTAAAAATTTGCATGTGGAATTGAAAACTCTGGGCTCCAGATCGGGTCTAATGAATCCATTTTAGGCTTCTGCATCTTGTAATCCAGGACCTGGACCTACCTATCGAGGTTGGAGTTTGTTTAAGGTTGCCCTTGGCTTGATTCTTTGTTTGGCTTTTGAAGCCACGCTGGGATTGAGGACTGCTGGTAATGGGTAGAGAGGCAGGAGCTGGGTGAGTCTCCGCCAGCTGTTCCAAACATTCACCAGAGCCCTGGGACAAGTGGAACAAAGTGGTTCTCAAACTTTTTGTGCCTTGTAACCTCCCAGAGGACCAGTGTTTGGAGGTAGAGCTGAGAAATTTGCATCTTGAGCAACTTTCCTGGTGTTCCCATGCCAGGGGCATCCTTTCAGTCAACAGATCTTGTGCACTGACTACATAGATATGTTGGGCATAGAGCAGGAAACAAGGCAGGCATGGTGACTGCCCTTTGGGGATTTATTGTCGGAGGAAGAGACAGATTAGATTAGCACACAACTAATTATTTAAATTATATTTGTGGGGAGGCCTGGGTGGCTCAGTTGGGTAGGCATCTGCCTTCGGCTCATGTCATGATCCCAGGGTCCTGGGATCGAGTCCTGTTTCGGGCTCCCTGCTCAGTGGGCCTCTGCCTGCTGTGCTCTCGCTCTCTGTCAAATAAATAAATAAAATCTTAAAAAAAAATTCTAGGGGGATCCCTAGATGGCTCAGCGGTTAAGCATCTGCCTTTGGCCCTGCCTTTGGCGAAGCATCTGCCTTTGGCGAAGTCCTGGAATCCTGGGATTGAGTCCCACATCAGGCTCCCTGCATTGGAGCATGCTTCTCTCTCTGCCTATGTCTCTGCCCCACCCACCCCCTGTCTCTCAAGAATAAATAAACAAAATATTTTTAAAAATTATTCTAAATGTGATCAGCACCTGAAAGGAGAAATAGGGAGGTGCTGTAGGAGCATTTACAAACTAGCAACAGAGCTTTTTCTTCCAAGGAAATATGTGGGACCTTTGCAGAAACTAAAACACATTCCAGAAGAGCAGTTTCTTACCCACTGCACCTTCTTGGAACCCGAGGACTCCATGGGGCAGTTGGAAAGCTGCTAAGCTACATTCCTACTAATGGATGCTGCTGTGTGCAACCGGGACCCTGGCCCTCATTTCATCCTGCACCCCCCACCTCATTGGGAGTGTCGGTTGCTACACAATCTCAGCAGAGCCCCTCTCTGGGAACTGCCCTGGACTGAAAGGAACTACTTGGCTGATGATCAGGGCCGTGCCAGGCAGTCTAGCCTGCCTTCAATGACTGGTGGATGGGAGAGGAGAATACAAAGGCCTGGCTGCCTGTCTCCATTGGAAACAACTCTGAAGGGTTGTCCCAGCTCCAGGGCCCCCTTTACGAGGTCAACGCTGCAGCTACACCCCTGCCCAACTTGTGCCCCGTCCTACTGTGCTCTGCCCTCTGGTTTTGATCCCTGCTAAACCCCCTGTTTACAAATTTCCACCTCAGAGTCTGCTCACAGAGCAGAGAGGAGAGATGACTTGCTTGAGGTCTCACAAGCCTGAGCCTTCAGATCCTTGTCATAGTTGGTAACCACCTGCATCAGTCCCACAACTTCCTGTCTCAACCTCCTCTTCCTGAGGTTGGAGGCAACAGCTGCAGTGTGAAAGGGCCAGAAGAGATGTTCCCTCCCATCCCCACTCCCATGGCTGGAGACCTTGGGCTGGTCACTTCCCGTTTGTGGGGAGAAGGTTAAGTACCCTGTCTGGCCATCCCCATCTTCTCCCAAGTCTGCCTGTGTGCCATGGCTCTGCCCCTGAGAAAAGCCAGGACTCAGCTGCTGATAGCAGCAGAGATCCTTACCCCTCATGTCTGAACCACCTCTGACCTCACTGCTGGTTTGTGTGTGGGGGGGACCTGGAGCTTCTGTCCCAGTTCTGAGTATCTGAACTCAAACTTCAAAGAGGAGTCATGCCAATATTATCGACTGCTTACTATGTTCCAGACGCTACCGGATGCTGGCAGCACCCACGAATGAGACAGATGCAGTCCTGGCCCTCATGCTCCTTTAAGTCCAGTGGAAAAGACAAAACACACAAGTACTTGTGATTAGTCCTGGGGGAATAAAAAGTACAGCTATGAGAGAGTTATAGCAGTGGGACTCCCACACTTGTGGCAGTTCCCTGGGAAATACCCTGGACCGGGCAGATAAGAAAGGGCTGGCCAAGGATGGGAGGGGAGAGAGGAGTGTGGTGCAAAGATTTCTGGCAGAGGAAGCAGCCTGGGGGAAGATCTGGAAAAGCAGGAAGAAGGCAGCCTGGTGGGGACAGAAGGAGCAGGGAGGACACGAGGAAGGGCGAGGCGCAGAAGGAAGCCTAGGCCAGATCAGTCATGGCCTTGGCAGGCGTGTTAGAATTTTGGGCCCTATCCTATGGGCCATGGGAAGTCTTCAAAGGAGGTTTGGTTGCGTAGCACAAAAGAGATGCTATGGATTGAATGTTCGTGTCCTCCTCAAATTCATATGCTGAAACCCTGATCTCCAGGATGATGGTATTTGGAGATGGGGGCTTGGGAGGGAATTAGGTCATGAGCCTGGGGGCCCCCATGGTGGGATTAGTGTCCTAATAAAAAGAGACAGGAGAGTGACTGCTCCCCACCCAGACCTGTGAGGACATCACCTGGATAAGGGTTTTCTCATCAGGAACCAAATTGGCTGGTACCTTGATCATGGACTTCCCAGACTCCGGAAGCACAAGAAAGAAATTTCTACTGTTTGAGCCATTCAGACTAAGGTATTTTTGTTATAGCAGCTAAACTTAGACCATAGATAGTATTTACTGGAAGAAGGAACAGAGAACTTAGTAAGACTTATTTAGGATTTCTCATGTGCCAGGCACTTCCACTGAAACACATCATGGCCATGACCTTATCTGATCCTCACGACAGCCCTGTATAGTAAAGCCTATTATTAACTCTGTTTTAGGGATGGGCATAATTGAACCTAGACTTAAAATCCCCTCATCCAGAAAGCTTTCTCTGGCTCCCCATCTCTACCCTGGGTATACATTTTCCTGCTTTCACCTAAGCTTACCAAATCCTTCTGGTTTTCCAAGACATTTTTTTTCTGTCTAGTTTGATAATCATTCATGTAGCTCACTCATCTCTCCATTTAATTGCAAGCCCGGTGGGGGCAGAAGCTTTTGTTCAAGGCTTTATCTCCAGAGCCTAGAGCAGGACCTTGCAGGTAGTAGGGACTGAGTAAATAAAATATGTAAAATATATGTTTCCAAATATATTTATATATATATATTTTTTTTTTTCCATCCACTAGGATGCTTAGTATAGTGCAGGGTCTTGGTGGGAGGGGATGTTCCAGAAATAACAACCTCCCCCACGTTTTAGACTTGGCCTCTGCTCTGGCTGTCTCTGCCTGGCTGGTTGTTACGTTGCCAGCTCTCAGACACTCTGCATCAGGTTGATGTTGGGGAAAGAGCTTGGACTTTGGAACCAGATAGATGAGGCTCACATTTGAGTGCAAGTCCATCTGGAACGAGGCAGCATAGTATAAATAAACAGAACCAAGTACCTATATGAGATTTGATTTTCTTTAATTTCCTCACCTATAAAATGGGAACATTACCATCGACAGTTATTGTTGTTAGGATCAAGTGAGAAAATATTGATAGAGTGCTTGAGTCCCTTCAATGGAAGATAGGAATTGGGTCAATGTTATTTATGTAGACTAATAGCCTCAGTCTCCTCATCTGTGAAGAGGAGTTGCGAAATGCAAGATAATACAGAATTCCGAAGACCTGGAATGCTCTTCTCTCAGACCTGTGTGTGGTTAGCTCCTTCTAAACCTTCACTTCTCACCTTGAACATCACCTCATCAGACTTCTGACTTGATTCCTGTTTCTTAACCTGACTCTACCCTGCCATCTCTTTTCTCACCCATCTCCTTGTTCACTGGTTATCCCCACCATCCACCACAGTTCCTGAGTAAGTGCTCAGTACATATTGGTTAATTGCATTAAATATTTTTTTTGCATTAAATATTTATTGATACTTATCAGTGAAAAGAGGCTGGGGTCTCGGTGCAAAGGGTCACACTGGAACCAGTGAACAAGGAGAAACTGTTCAAGGCAATCTTAACCACAAGCCTAGGACATAGGAAGGGCAGGGATTTCACCCATTTGATAGCTGCAGGAACTGAGATCTAGCAACACTAATATTGCCCAGGAATTTCCCAAATTCGTAGGAGTTCTAGACCCTTTGGGCAGTGCTCTTTCCACCCACACTGCCTTCCAGAGGAAGAAGCACGGGAGGCCGGGATTCTAGTTCAGGTTCTGTTTAACTTGTGGTTGTAGATTTAGGTAAGTTACTTCCTTTCCTGAGCCTTAGTTTCTCCAACTCTAAATGGGAAAAATAACCCTTGCCCTGAATTGTGGTTAAGGTGAGAATCAGCTGAGATAATGAGCTGAAAGTATTTAATAAACTGAAAGCACTATACTTGTTGATGGAAGATTTTTTTTTGTATTAATATGCAGAATCAGCATTGACATCAAAGATAAATCTCCATGGGCTGGGGAAGCCAGGGTAACTTCCTAAGAGCAGTGGCATTTCAGCAAGGCCTTAAAGATAGGTAAGATTTTGGGACATCTGGGTGGCTCAGTGGTTGAACACATGCCTTCCGCCCAGGGCATGATCCTAGGGTCCTGGGATCGAGTCCCACATTGGGCTCCCTACATGGGGCCTGCTTCTCTCTCTGCCTATGTCTCTGCCTCTCTCTCTCTCTGTGTCTCTCATGAATAAATAAATATTTTTTTAAAAAACAGATAGGTAAGATTTTGGAGAAGCAAAGATCCAAAGCCACAGACCAACCAAAGCAGGACCCTCTGAGCTCTACTGTCTTCCCCTTCTGGTTGATATTCTCTAATCTGCTCTTCCCTACCCCAATTTATTTTTCCTTTCAAATCAAACTTATGAAAGTATAATTTGCCTACAATAAAATGCATAGGCTATATTTATTTATTTTTATTTTATTTATTTTTATTTTTTTAAAAAATGCATAGGTTTTAAATGCACACAGTTCCATGAGTTTTAGCAAGAGCACACCTATGCAACACCACCCAAATCAAACTCCAGTGTGACCTTTTGCAGTGAATCTCCAATCTTTTTTCGTGTGTCCCCCCAGACAACCACTCTCTGCTTCCTGTCACTACAGGTTCATTTCCTTAATGACTCATTTTTTCATTAGCAAATCATGAAGTTCTGCATTCAAACATTAGAACAAAAACATAAGTACAAAAAAACATATTTCTTCACTAGGCTTTAGAGAGTATTTTCATTCTGGGGCATTTGCTAATGAACACAGAAGTCATTAGATACATAGACAGTAGCTAATTAGAGACAAAAATAATCATAATTTGCCCATTTAGAGAAAAGAATGTATTGGTAAAAACTCTACCTACAAAGTTACAAGAGGTAACATGGATAACATGATTGCTTTTTGAGAGATGATGACTTATCTATAAAGCAGTATTTTTTATTTAAATATTTCTAAAGAAAGGACATTTTGAAAGAAAGCATTAGGGATCAATAGTCATTTCTAACTTTTTTCATCATCTCTTCCTTTAATTTCATGATACACAAATTTAGAATGGTTCTGAAATTTCAAAGAGATGACAACTTAAGGAAAAGGTGTGGAAAAATAGTAAAGTTCTATTTTAGGGCATCTTTTTTTAAAGATTTTATTTAATTTACTTATTCATGAGAGACACACAGAGAGAGGCAGAGACAAAGGCAGAGGAATAAGCAGGTTCTTCACAAGGAGCCCTATGCGGGACTCGATCCCAGGATGGGCACCACACCCAGAGCCAAAGGCAGACGCTCAACTGCTGAACCACCCAGGCGTCCCAGGGTCTCTTGTTGAATAGAAAGGCAATCATTATATCAAACAAAGAAATAGTAAATGAGTAGAAGTGTTTACTCTAAATTTAAAATAGTTAATGCTAGAACTTTATACCTACTTTATATCTGGACCATGTAATTGGACCAAATCATAGTCACTTTTTTTTTTCAAACACTTTTTAAAATATGAAAAAAAATCAACAAATTACATGAAAAAGAAAACCAAAATGTCTTCCCTTTGTTCTAATTATAGCAAACAAGTTTTAAGTCATCTCCTGGAAGATAGACTTAAATACGTTGTTCTCTCACTTAAATATCTTCAATGGATCTATCTTGCCAATCCGTGTAGTTTTGCATTCAAATATAGATTAGTTTAGTCTGTTCTACAATTTCATATAAATGGAATTATACAGTATGTACTTTTTTCCCTAAAGATTTATTTATATATTTTAGAGTGAGAGAGAGTGTGAGTGGGTGTGAGTGGGGAGAGGGGCAGAGAGAGGAAGAGAGAATCTGAAGCAGACTCGATGCAGAGCCCAAAGTGGGGCTCGATCCCACAACTGCGAGATCCCCACCAAGAGTCTGTTACTTAATCAATTGAGCCACCCAACCACTCCCACAGTATGTACTTTTTATGTACAATTTATTTTGCTCAGTGTAACATTTTTAAAGTCCATTCATGAGTTTCTTCTATCAGCGGGTCATTCCTTTTTTTTTTTTAATTATGATAGTCACACACACACACACACACACACACACACAGAGACACAGGCAGAGGGAGAAGCAGGCTCCATGCACCGGGAGCCTGACGTGGGATTCGATCCCGGGTCTCCAGGATCGCGCCCTGGGCCAAAGGCAGGCGCTAAACCGCTGCGCCACCCAGGGATCCCGGGTCATTCCTTTTTCACAGCTGAGTGCTATTTCACCTTGTGAATATGCCACAAGTCATTCCTCTCTTCACCGCTTACTGAACATTTGGCTTGTTTCCAATTATTTAAATTAAGCTGCTACAAATGTTCAGTTCTAAGTCTTTTTGTGGACATATATTTGTGTTTCTTTTGAGTAAATACCTAGAAGTGGAATTGTTGGGTTATATGGTAAATGTATGTTTAATTTCACACCAAAAATGCCCAACTATTCTCTAAAGTGATTGTAACATTCTACATTCTTACCAACAATATTTGAGAGTACCAGTTGCTCCACATTTCCTTAACACTTGGTATAGTCACTCCCCCTTTTTTTTTTAATTAATTAATTTATTTATTTATGATAGTCACAGAGAGAGAGAGAGAGGCGCAGAGACACAGGCAGAGGGAGAAGCAGGCTCCATGCACCGGGAGCCCGACGTGGGATTCGATCCCGGGTCTCCAGGATCGCGCCCTGGGCCAAAGGCAGGCGCCAAACCGCTGCGCCACCCAGGGATCCCTCACTCCCTTTTTATTATTTTATTTTATTTTATTTTTTTCACTCTCTTTCATTTTAGCCACGCTAATAGGTATATCATAGCAACAGAATTTTCACAGTGGATCTTATTAAGGTATAATTTGCATACAATAAAATTTTCCTATTTTAAGTACAGTTCTTTGAGTTTTGACCATATATACAGTCGTGTAACCATCACCACCATCACGATATAAAATATTTTAATATTCCCTCAAAACTTCCTTAGGCTCTTTTACTATCAGTTCTTCCCCCAACCCCCTCCCCTAGCAACCACTGATCGGCTTTGTCACTATAGTTTTCACTTTTCCAGAACTTTGTATAAATGGAAGCACTCATTGTAATCTTTTGTGGTTGGCTTCTTTCAGTTAGCATAATGTTTTTGATACCCGTTATGTTGTGTGTATTCATCATGTTGCATGTTGTATGTGTAGTTCATTCTCCTTTATTGCCAAGTAGAATACTATTGTATAACTATATCTCAATTTATTTATTCTTTTACTAGTTGATGGACATATGAGTTTTTTTGCAATTTTGGCTACTATGAATAAAGCTGTTATTTGTGTAGGCATAGGTTTTCATTTCTTTTGAGTGAAAACATGGGGGTGAGATTGATAGGACATATGGTAGGTGTATATTTAATTTTATAAGAAATTGTCGGGGGCAGCCTGGTGGCTCAGGGGTTTAGCGCCGCCTTCAGCCCAGGGCGTGATCCTGGAGTCCTAGGATCGAGTCCCACGTCAGGCTCCCTGCATGGAGTCTGCTTCTCTCTCTGCCTGTGTCTCTGCCTCTCTCTCTCTCTGTTTCTCGAATAAATAAATAAAATCTTAAAAAAAAAAAAAAAGAAATTGTTGGGGCACCTAAATGGCTCAGTCAATTAAGCTTCTGCCTCTAACTCAGGTCATGGTCCTGGGGTCCTGGGATTGAGCTCCACGTCCAGGCCCCTGGATCCTTGCTCAACTGTGAGACTGCTTCTCCCTCTCCCTCTGCTATTCCCCTCCACTCACATGCTTGTTCACTCTCACAAATAAATAAATAAAATATTTTTTAAAAGATTTTATTTATTTATTCATGAGAGACACACAGAGAAAGGCAAAGACATAGAGGGAGAAGCAGGCTCCCTGCCAGGAGCCTAATGTGGGACTCAATCCCAGGACCTCGGGATCATGACCTGAGCTGAAGGTAGACGCTCAGCCACTGAGCCACCCAGGTGCCCCAAATAAATAAAGTCTTAAAAAAAAAAAGAAATTACCAAATCATTTTCCAAAATAGCTGTTTCATTTGTGGTCCCACCAACAATATACAAGACTGCCAATTGCTCAGCCTCCTTGGCAGCACTTGGTATTGTCAGCCTTTGTAACTTTAGCTGTTCTCATGGGTATGGAATAGTTGCTCCTAATTTTTATCTATTTATTTATTTTTCAACTTTTATTTAAGTAATCTCTATACCCAACATGAGACTTGAACTCACGACCACGAGATCGAGAGTTGCATGCTCTTTCAACTGAGCCAGTCAGGTGCCTTAGTAGCTCATAATTTTTAATTTGTATTTCTGTGATGACTAATGATATTGAGCATCTTTTTATGTACTTATTGGGATTTTTTTCTTAAGATTTTATTGATGTGAGAGAGAGAGTGAGCGAGCATGAGAGCATGATTGGGGGAAGGGGCACAGGGAGAGGGAGAAGAAGGCTCCCTGCTGAGCAGGGAGCCTAAAGCTGGGCTCAGTGCAGGACTTGATCCCAGATCTCCAGGATCATGACCTGAGCCAAAGGCAGATGGTTAACTGACTGAGCCACCTGGTACTTATTGTTTATGTGTATATCTTGTATATCTGTTGAGTATCTTTTTAAATCTTTTGCTTGTTTTCTTTATTGGATTGTTTGTTTTCTTCTTGTTCCGTAATACCAGTTCTTTATATATTCTAGGTAGTCTGGGTTTATATTATGTCAGGTATATGAACTGCAAATATTTTCTCCTTGACTGTAGCTTGCCTTTTCATTCTCTAGAAGAGCAGAAGATTGTAATTTTTTAAATTTATTTTTATTTTTGTTTATTTTAAAGATTTTATTTATTCATGAGAGACACACAGAGAGAGGCAGAGACACAGGCAGAAGGAGAAGCAGGCTCCCCACAGGGAGCCTCATAAGGGACTTGATCCCAGGACCCTGGGATCACACCCTGAGCCGAAGTAGACGCTCAACCACTGAGCCACTCAGGTGTCCCTGTATTTTTTTTTTTTTTTTTTGAGAGAGGGAGCACACAAGAGAAAGCATGAGGGGTGGGGGCACAGAATGAGGGAGAGGCAGGCTCCTCCCTGAGCAGGGAGCCCAATGTGGGGATAGATCCCAGGACCCCAGGACCAAAACCCAAGGGGAAGGCAGATACTTAACTAATTAAACCACCCAGATGCCCCAGAATATTGTAATTTTGATGAAGATCAATATATCACTTTTTTTTATACTTCAGATCTTTTGTATTTTACCCAAGGAAACTTTGCCTAACCCAAGGTGACAGAAAGGTTGTCCTGTGTTATTTTTCACCAAGAAATTTCATCATTAACACTTAGATCTATGGTTCGTTTCATGTTAATATTTGTGTATGGTGTGAGGTAATGGTAGAAGTTCATTTTTTTCCTCAAATATCCAGTTGTTCCAGCAGTATTTGCTAAAAACAGTATCCTTCCTCATTTAATTATTTATTAAAATCTTTTTTGAAAGTCAATTGACAAAACATGTATGAATCTAGTCCTGATTTCTTTAATCTGTTCCGTTGATTTATACATCTACCCTGGCCTTGAGATTTACATTTTTAATTGTATTGTCCACTATTTTATTACATGTGTTTCCTGTAAGTAAACTCTATTTCTTTGTGGAACCAGAAAAGAAGAAAAAAAAAGAGATGTTTTCTCTTCATTATAAAACAATCATACAATACAGGTAAGAGAATAATAAAAGTTGCTAATAATCCACCCTTGGAGAGTACTACTGTTATTTTTTTTTGTAGGATTTATCTTCTAGATCTTCCTTCTATGTTTAAATATGCTAACAAAATGGCAGTATACTAAACAGTCTGTTTTACAATCTGTTTTCCCCCTCCACAGTATATTGTGGAGTATATTCCACGGTGGCTCTCACCCTGGGATGATTTGCCCTGCAGGACATTTGGCAAAGTCTAAAGACATTTTTTGGTTGTCACAGAAGGGAGGGTGCTACTAGCATCCAGTGGGTAGAGACCAGGGATGCTACTAAACATCCAACAATGCACAAGACAGTCTCTTACAACAAAGAATTCTCCAGTCCAAACTGCTCATAGTCCCAAGATTGAAAAATCCTGAATTAAATAATGCACATGACATGTTCAATGCAACACTTGGCACATATCAAACTGCTTGGTAAGTGGGAAAACAAATAACCTTGGGGGAAACAAATGTTTCCAGGAGCAAGAATATAAATTTGGTGGATCCAAATCCCCATGATCCTTTTCACAAAAATCTAGCCATAAGGCTGTTGCAAAGTGAGAAGACTCAAGGTGAAGAAGTGATTTTACCACTAGAAATTCACAAAGCATGAGCAACATGTTCAAGACAGGAGACCTGCAGCCTTGGACCTTGGACTCCTCTGTGTAGGGAGGATGGGCAGACTCACACGTTCACCCTCCCCCACCAGTCAGCATCACCCTAGGCTGGAGTTCCAGCTGTTGTCTGGGTTAGTTACAAACAAAGACCTTTGGGCTGTCCCAGATCCAGGATTTACAACCTATGGCTCCTCCCAGTTTACAGAAGTGCTGGGAAAACACATTCTAGGTCAGCAGGAATTAAGTCTCCCCACCACCCTAAGATGGGGGGGGGGGTGTTACGTGGTCTGATGGCACAAGCAGGATGAACTGGAAAGGGACAAACCACAGTCCAGGGGAAAATGCACCCAAGGGAATTTGATTCAGTTCAACAGAGTCAAGCATTTAACAACACTCATTGCACTCCTGTGTGTACCAGGCACTGTCCCTCTCCTATGTGAAAGGCCATTTGGAATAGTGGTTAGGGGCATAGTCTATTTAGAAAAGTATGTTTGAGGGGCACCTGGGTGGCTCAGTGGTTGAGCATCTGCTTTGGCTCAGGGGTGTGATCCCAGGGTCCTGGGATTGAGTCCCACGTCCGGCTACCTGCAGGGAGCCTGCTTCTCCCTCGGCCTATGTCTCTGCCTCTCTCTGTTTCTCTCATGAATATATATATTTGAGTCCCAGGTCTGCCAGCACTAAGTATTTGCCCTTTATAAGGCACATGTTGACTGTGACACACATAGTATATGATCAATAAATTACGAATGTGTTTTAGTTCTTTTTTTTTTTTATGATAGTCACAGAGAGAGAGAGAGAGAGAGAGAGAGAGAGAGAGAGGCAGAGACACAAGCAGGCTCCATGCACCAGGAGCCTGACGTGGGATTCGATCCCGGGTCTCCAGGATCGCGCCCTGGGCCAAAGGCAGGCGCCAAATCGCTGTGCCACCCAGGGATCCCTGTGTTTTAGTTCTTAAAAAAACTGTGAGGTTGGGGATCCCTGGGTGGCTCAGTGGTTTAGCACCACCTTCAGCCCAGGGCATGATGGCCTCCCTTATACCTACCCACCTGGCCTCCCTTATACCTTTTAGGAACAGCATGCTCCTGTTTTGCTTTAGAGGTCCATTTACCCTACTCTCATTCTATATAGTTCTGGTAGGCCTGACCCCACCTTTATACTTCCAGATTTGGGCGCACAATCAAGTCTGGTCTAGCCAATTAGAACACAATGGTGACTGGTACAAGGATGGACCCATAACCAAAGCTGATCAACAAGAACTCTCCCCACCACTTGTATTGGAACTCTTGGGGATGAAGAAGCTCTGTTTTACCAGGGAAGCTAAGAGAAAGGAAAATCAAGTTTATAGATCAAAGAGAGAGAGAGAGAGACAGACAGAGAGCAAGTTAGAGAGAAAGAGACTAATATTTTATGATTGTTTTTGAGTCTCTAAATCCAGGTATGCCTGAAGTCTTCACCCACTCTCTTCCATTACATGAGGTTGGCTTTTTTGTCACTTGCAACCAGAAGAATTCTGACTAATACAATTATAACAGGTCCCAAATGTCATTCTCAGGAGTTCCACATAGCCTCTAGAGACACATGAAAGGGAAAGGGGGAAACAGCCGGGAAGAAAGAAAAGGAAAAGATTTGACAATTACTGAAGCAAGCTCCCTAGGGGGTGAAGAGAATTGAAGTGAGTGTAGGAAAGTAGAGGGAGCACTTATCAGATCCCTCTTCACGGGGACAGAGGACGCCTGAGTTTTTGCCACGAATTCGAGACAGAGGATCCAAGAAACTAGTCTCTGCCATCATCCATCTCTTTCTCTCTGAGCCAGTACTTAAATCCCTCTACGAATCTGATGTTAAGTGTGCCAAGACAAACTTAGAACGACTTCTGTAAGTTACAGAATTTAAAGCACTCACAAATGTCATTCAGCCATTAAAATCATGTCACAAATGAATATGTATTATCATGGAAGACATATCTAGTATATCATTAAGTGATAAATCAAGTTACAAAATAATTTATAGTATGATCTCTTTTCTTGTTTCAAAATATATTCATATGTTTGTAAAAAACAGGCCTGAAAGACATTATGAGAGAATATTGTTGCCTACTCCAAACCGCTTTCCTCTTTATTGTTCATTGAACCCCAAGTTTTTCAGGTATATGCCTTTTAGGGAAGGTGTCTGTATCCAGAGCTTAGCTGAAGACTTAACTCTAAGAGTAGTCAGTCATGGAAATGCTAGTAATTGTTTTGGGGGCAAACGCAATTATTGTCCTGGCCAATAAGACAGAAAGGAGAGTCATCCAGAGGGCTTCCAGGAAGGTTTCTCACCAGTTAAAAAAAAAAAAAAAAAAAAGACTTACGGAGGAGAATGTGGAAAATTGGAACCCTCATTTAATGCTGGTGGGAATATAAAGTGGTACAAACACTTTGGAACACAATATGACAATTCCTGGAAAGGTAAAACCCAGAGTTACCATATGGGCCAGCAATTCTACTCTCAGATATATGCCCAAGAGAAGTAAAAACACCTGTCTACACAAAAACTTATACACAAATAGCCAGAGCAGCATTATGTGTAATAACTAAAAAGTGGAAATAACCCAAATGTCCATCAATTGATGAATGGATAAAGAATTTCCATATAATGGAAGATTATTTATCAAAATAAAGGCATGAAATACTGATACATGTTACAGTATGAATGAACTTTGAAAGCATTATACTAAGTGAGCTAAGTCAGTTACACAAGACCATTGTATGATTGTATGATATTGTATGATTCCATTTAGATGAAATATCCAGAATAGACAAATCTATAGAGACAGAAAGTGGATTCATTGTTGCCTAGGGTTGGGGGTGGAGGATATGTTGGGGGAAAATGAGAAGTGATGGCTAATAGGTGCTAAATTTCTTCTTGAGGTGAAAAAATGTTCAAAATTGATTGTGATGATGGTTGCACAAATCTGCAGCTATATTTCAACCATTGAGTTGTATATTTTCCATGGATGAATTGTATGGTATGTGAATTATCTCAATAAAACTTTTTATTGAGATATTTTTAAAAAGAGAGAGAGCTACTTACAGGACTGGATATCCTTTCTTTGTTCCGCTACAATCTAAGGGAGCTAGATGTTAGGTCTGCATGCAATACTTGGAATGTGGCAACCGTCTTCCAACTACAGAAGAGAGAGGGATGCCAACAAGCGGAGTATGGAAAAACAGAGATAGAAAGCACCTGGATCCTTGATGAAATCTTTGAGCTACTGAAATACACGATTCTAGAACCATTCTACTTCAGAACTCCATAATCTAAGAGAATAGATTTTTCCCAAATAATTCTGAGAGATTTTCGTTTTTTAGAGATGAAATTCACATAACATAAAATCAACCACTTTAAATGCCATAGTTCAGTGACATTTAGTACATTCACAGTGTTGTGCCAACATTCCTCTAATTCCAAATTATTTCTATCACTTCAGGGTAAAACCCCTTCCCCGTTACGTGGTTTCTCGCATCCCACTTTCCCCTTGATCCCTGGAACCACCATCATGTGTTCTGTCTCAGTGGATTTATCTATTCTTTTTTTTTTTCTAAGATTTTATTTATTTATTTGAGAGAGAGAGAGAGAGCGAGAGAGCGAGCATGAGTGGGGGAAAAGGAGAGTGAGAAACAGACTCCCCACTGAGCAGGGAGCCTGAGGCGATGGGGCTCATTCCCAGGACCCTGAGATCATGACCTGAGCCAAAGGCAGATGCCTCACTGATTGAGCCACCCAGGTGCCCTGGATTTATTATCTATTCTGAGTGCTTCATATAAATGGAGTCATACAACATATGGCCTTTTGTGTCTGGCTTCTTTCACTTAGAATAATGTATTTTGAGGTTCATCTATATTGTAGCATGCATCAATACCTCATGCATTTTTATGGCTGAATAAAATATGTATATACCACAATTTTTTATCTAGTCATCCACTGATGGACATTTGGGCTGTTTCCACCTGTTACCTGTTGTGCCTAGCACTGCTATGGACATGTATGTACATGTACTTGTTTAAGTGCTTGTTTTCAACTATTTGGGGTATTTATCCAGCAGTGGAACTTCAGGGTCATAGAATATTTCTATGTTTAACTTTTTGAGGAACTGCCAAATTATTTTCCACAAAGGGTAAACCATATTATAGTTCTATCAGCAACGTATGACAGTTTGCAATTTCTCTACATTTTCCTTTCTTTTTTTTTTTTATTATAGCCATTCTGACACACTTGAAGGGGCATCTCATTGTGGTTGTATTTTTTATTTCATTTGCAGCTAAAAACATTGAAATTGATACAAGTATTAATGAGGGTAGAATTAATGGTTCTACAAAATATTTTCTTCATTTTGATTGACTATATTTTCTAATTCTTCTGTAATCATACTAATATTTATTAAGTCCTTACAATGTACCAAGTACTACACTTAACATTTTCTGTGTGTGATATCATTTGTTTCTCATAACAAATCTTTAGGACAAGTGAATCCTGAGGGCAGAGAGGAAATGTAATCTATCCTAACACACAGAGCTAATAACAAATGGTGAAGGCATACTTTGAACACAGGGTCCAGGATTTTTTTTAATAAATTTTCATTCACATGCAGTTGTAAGATATGAAATGAAGAGATGCTATGTACTCTTTATGCAGTTTCTCCCAACAATGCCATCTTTCAAAACTATAGTACAATATCACAACATTGATACAGTCAATACACAGAATATTTCCATCATCATTCCTTATGCTGCCTTTTTTTAAAGATTTTATCTTTAAAGATTTTATTTATTTATTATTTATTTTATAGAGAGTTAGAGTATGAGGGGCAGGGGCAGCCAAAGAAAGGGAGAGAGAAACTCAAGCAGACTCCCCGCTAAGCACAGAGACTGATGTGAGGCTTAATTTCACAACTCTGAGATCATGACCTGAGCCAAAATCAAGAGTTGGATGCTTAACTGACTGAGTCACCCAGGTGCTCCAAGATCTTATTTTTAAGAAATCTCTATACCCAACATGGAACTCAAACTCACAACCCCAAGATCCAGTCACGTGCTTCACAGACTGAGCCAGCCAGGCATCCCAATGTTGCCCTTTCATTGCCACATCTAGTTCCCTCCTGCCTCCACCCCTTCTTTTACCTAGTACTAATAATCTGATCTCCATTTCTATAATGTTGTCATTTCAAGAGTGTTACATAAATGAATTGTACCAAATGTCATCTTCTGAGATTGGCTTTTTTCATTTAGCATAATTCTTTGGAAATTCCTTCAGGTTTTTGTGTGTATCATTAAGGCATTCCTTTTCATTGCTGAGTAGTATTCCACGTTGACTGGTATTCCACAGATATACCACGGTTGAATCATTTATCAAAGGACATTTGGGTTGTTTCTAGTTTATAGCTACTACCAATAAAGGTGCTCTAAACATAGGTTTTTGTCCTAACATAAGTTTTCATTTCTCCACAATGAATGTACAGGTTTGCGCTTCCTGGGTTGTATGGTAGTTATGTGCTTAGTTTTTAAGAAACTACCAAACTGTTTTCCAAAATACAGAGGTCAGTTTTTTAACTGTAATGTATAATAGTATATTTGTATATAGTACCTATAAATAAACTTTAGTGATCATACATTTTTAAAAGCCCCACAATAGGGAACCCTGGGTGGCTCAGCAGTTTAGCACCTGTCTTTGGCCCAGGGCATGATCCTGGAGTCCCGCATCAGGCTCCCGGCATGGAGCCTGCTTCTCCCTCTGCCTGTGTCTCTGCCTCTCTCTCTCTCTATGTCTCTCAAGAATAAATAAATAAAATCTTTTTTTTTAATTTTTATTTATTTATGATAGTCACACAGAGAGAAAGAGAGAGAGAGAGAGAGAGGCAGAGACACAGGCAGAGGGAGAAGCAGGCTCCATGCACCGGGAGCCCGACGTGGGATTCGATCCCGGGTCTCCAGGATTGCGCCCTGGGCCAAAGGCAGGCACCAAACCGCTGTGCCACCCAGGTATCCCTAAAATCTTTTTTTAAAAAAAGCCCCACAATATGACTTTTTAAAAAAGATTTTATTTATTTATTCCTGAGAGACATAGAGAAAGAGGCAGAGACACAGGCAGAGGGAGAAGCAGGCTTCCTGCGGGAATCTGATGCGGAACTCAATCCTAGGACCCCAGGATCACAAAGGGAGCCACGCCAACCACTGATCAACCCAGCCATCCCAATATAACTTATTTTTAATTAAATAAGCATTCACAGAGCCTTTACACATTGAAATGCACACAGCAAGGGCTGCTGAGATGCTGGCCCTGGGAGATGCTAAATCACTTGATCTTTCTTCTAGGTCTTTCATGGTTTCTGGGGGTCCCCGGATGTCAGGTCAGAACACAGTCAGTGCTCACCAAGTCCTCAGGAAGCCCCTGCTCTGCCCTGGTGTGAGTGGAGTCCGCCACTTTCTGAATCAGGGCACTTTGGGGTGTAAATAATAGAAAGCTTTAACTACAAAAGGGAATTTATTATGAAGATTTGGGAAGTGCAGCTGAGCAATGCAAGGAACTGTAGTTAGGAATTAGGAAATTCTGCAGATCTACTCAGCCAGCTGAAGGGCTGGCCATCCCATGGTGCAGGTGTATCTTTGGGCAAACACAGCTGTCAAGATTTTGGGCTCAGGAGTCTAATGACTTGGGATGAAATCTTGGTTCTACCACTTACCAGCTATGTGGCTTTGACAAGTTATTGAAGTTCTCAGTACCTCAGTTTTCTTATCTTCCAATGGAGCCATAACAGTATCTACATTATTGGGTTGATATGGGGATTAAAGGAATTAATGCATGTAAAATACTTTAACATAGTGCCTGACATAGTGCCTGGGTGGCTCAATTGGTTGAGTGTCTGCCTTTGGCTCAGGTCATGATCTTAGGGTCCCAGGATAGAGCCCCAAGCCAAGCTCCCTGCTCAGCAGGTAGTCTGCTTCTCCCTCTCCCTCTCTCTCTCTGCCCCTTCCCGTGCTCATGCTCTGTCTGTCTATCTCTCTCTCTCAAATGCATAAAATCTAAAAAAAAAAAGTGCCTGACATATAGCAAGTGTTAAGGTTAGTTGTTATCACATTATTATTATAGCAGAATTAAATGAGAAGGCGCTTAAACTATAGCAGTGTCTGATAAGTGTTCAGTAAATGTTAACTTCTTGGTTATTTTTTAACAATTTTACTGAGATACAGTTTACAGACATAGATTACATTACATAATTTGGTATAGTCACAGGGTTGTGTCATCATATGACACAATCAATTTTATTTTATTTTATTTTAAAGATTTTATTCATTTATTCATGAGAGACACAGAGAGAGAGGCAGAGACACAGGCAGAGGAAGAAGCAGGCTCCTCACAGGGAGCTGGATATGGGATTCAATCTCTGTACCCAGGATCATGCCCTGAGCCAAAGGCAGATGCCCACCCGCTGAGCCCCCCGGGCGTCCCGACACTACAATCAATTTTAGAATCTTCTCATTACCCCTAAAGAAACTCTGCACCTCTTTGCCATCACCCCCAATGCTCCCATCCCCCAGCCCTAGGCAACCGCTGATCTACTTTCTGCCCCTCTAGATTTGCCTATTCTGATCATTTTATATAAATGGAACCATACAATAAGTGGTCCTTTTGTGACTGGCTTTTTTCACTTAGCATAATGTCCTCAATATCCATTTACATGGTAGTATGTGTCAATACTTTGTTCCTTTACATTTGTTTTATTTTAGTTTATTTTTTTCCTTTTTATTGTCAAATGATATTCCACTGTGTCAATATATACCACAAGAATTATTTTGTATAATTAATAGGGCAACCACAAGCGTGGATTAGTTTCCTATTGCTTTTGTAACAGATCACCAGAAATTTAGCTCTTTTAAGCAATAAAAATGTATACTTACTCTCATGGTTCTGGAGGGCCAGAATCAGAAATGAGTCTTTTTTTTAAGTTACTTTTTATTAAAAAACATTTTTTTAAGTTACTTTTTACTTACTTAAGTAATCACTACACCCAATGTGGGGCTTGAAATCACTACCCCAAGATCAAGAGTCACATGCTGGGATGCCTGGGTGGCTCAGTGGTTGAGCATCTGCCTTCAGCTAGGGTGATCCCAGTGTCCTGGGATCAAGTCCTGCAGGGATCAAGCCCCGCATCCGGCTCCCTGCATGGAGCCTGCTTCTCCTTCTGTCTGTGTCTCTGCCTCTCTCTCTGTGCCTCTCATGAATAAATAAAATCTTTTTTAAAAAGTCATATGCTTTTCCAACTGAGCCAGATGCCCTCAGAAATGAGTCTTATGGGACTAACATCAAGGTGTTGGCAGAGCTGGTCCCTTCTGGAGTCTCCAGGGGAGAATTCATTTCTTGTCTCTTCCAAGTTTCTAGTGGCTGTTCCAGCTCCTTAGCTTAGTCCTGTCACTCCACCCCCTGCACTTTTCGTCACATTGCCTTTTTTTGTAGTTAAATATTCCCTTTTTTGTAGTCAATTATTCCTCTCCTTTCTTATAAAGATTCCTGTGCTTGTATTTAGGGCACATCTGGATAGTCTCTCCATCTCAATACCCTTGATCACATCTACAAACTCTCTTGCCACATAAGGTAACATTGACAGGTTCAAAATGTCTCTTTCACTTCTAATATTAGGAAACGAATCCAGTAATCAATTGAATTGCAATTAAAAAGCTGGCTTGGAAAAAAAAAAAAAAAAGCTGGCTTGGGGGATCCCTGGGTGGCGCAGCGGTTTGGCGCCTGCCTTTGGCCCAGGGCGCGATCCTGGAGACCCGGAATCGAATCCCACATCAGGCTCCCGGTGCATGGAGCCTGCTTCTCCCTCTGCCTATGTCTCTGCCTCTCTCTCTCTCTCTCTCTCTGTGACTATCATAAATAAAAAAATAAAAAAAATAAAAAAAAGCTGGCTTGGGGCATAGATCTGTGGGACATTGTACTCATTGCTGTTTTGCCACTTGTGGCTGAGTGGGAAAGTACCTCTACAATTTAAGTCCTGAGTTCAGGAGAGACAACTTCCTTTTGGAGTGGAGGGAGAGGAAGATCTTGGCACAGGATCCTAATAATATATGGAGAGGTTCCCATGTTCTAGGAAATTTACATCTTTTATTTCCAAAACGCAACCTTGCAAAAACAGACATTTTATAGAATAAGGAAATTGAAACCTACTAAGGGGGATCCCTGGGTGGTGCAGCAGTTTGGCGCCTGCCTTTGGCCCAGGGCACGATCCTGGAGACCCGGGATAGAATCCCACATCGGGCTCCGGGTGCATGGAGCCTGCTTCTCCCTCTGCCTGTGTCTCTGCCTCTCTCTCTCTGTGACTATCATAAATAAATAAAAATAAAAAAAAAAAGAAACCTACCAAGGGTAAGCCACCTGCCCAAGGTCACAAGGACAATAAGCAGCAGAGCCAGGATCTGAACTCAGGTCTGCATAATGTGGACACCAAAAGCCCAGGGCCTGGCCACCACATTGAACTGCTTCTTGAGAAATGGGAGCTTCCCAGCCTCTAACACATTCCCCTCTTCCTGACATTGGCCTTGGATGTTTGTCAGGTCACACTAACAACCAGGAGATATACACAACTCAGGCACCCCAGTTCAGTCATCTGTGACGCTTCAGGGACCAGAGTTCACAGTCTTTGCTTGGCACCCCCGTCAGGGCTTTGACAGGCAATGTGTTTGTTAGACATGATGTCCTCTCAGGGCTCAACCAAACAGCCCCAAACTGCCTTCGCTGACCAGCAGGACAGGCCCCCAGGTTGAGTCACTGCCCGGCTGTTTCACAACATGTTTGTGCATTGAAGTGGCAGGAGCAGGGAAGGTCACTCTGGGTGGCTAGTGTCTTCCTGAGCTCCTGGGCAGAAAGGTGGCTCCTAGGGACAGGTATAAGGAGATCTTGGCTCACCCTATGCCCACCCAATATTCAGCCAGAGGTTTCTTCAATTCTTCTAGGCTCTCTCTTTGGCCAGAGAGAACCCAGGGAAGTTCCAGCAAGTCTCAGTTCCTCATCTGTAAAATGAGAAATGTATACATATTTGAATTATTATGCACTCTACATGCACTATATAATTTAATATTCACATTGAACCAGTGAAGTAGATGCTATTATTTCATTTGACAAATGAGGATACTGAACATTAGAGATGTTATATCACACAGATAGTTAGTACAGAGTCAAGAATTTACAAGTCTGTACAACTAAAGAGCTTGGGTTCAGAAGGAAATAGCAAGAGAAAAGTCTAGCCACTGTTTTGGACTTGCCATTCTATGGTGAGTCATTTAGGCAAGTCCCTTCTGTTCCTTGGATCTTGGTTTTCTCATATATTCTGTCCAGTGAGGGAGAGGAGCTGAACTGATGAATCCAAAAGCTCACTTTTAAGTCTATAAGCCTATGATTTTGTGTGAGAAGATCTTTCCCTAAGTCATCCCTTTGGCACGGTCTCCATTCCCTGCATAGCCCACTCTTGTTTCTTCTGGGAAAGGACAGACAACAGCAATGAAGAATTCTTCCAACCTGGATATTTCTCAGAAAGTCTCAGCTCTTGCTTACAATTTTTTAATGATTTCTATTGACCCATGTCCACGTCCACAAAGTTGGGGTGGCCATAATACCAGCAACCCTGTCACAGTACATAGCACTGTGCTAGAGGTGTCATGTACATTTCCTTTTATCTTCATGATGGCCATAGGGAGAGGATGTCACTCCTTGAGGACATCCAGCTTACAGAAGATGAAGTTGGCATCTCAGCCTAGGTGAGGTGTGTCTGCCTCTGTCTTTTGCTATACTGCCCTTCCTCCTGTCTCTTCCTATTGATGGTGGGAGAATGGACTGAGATGAATTAAAAGCACTTGGTGAACTAAGGATTGCTATGCTCATGTTAACCATTAAGAGTTGTCTATCACTAGCTCTTTTTCTCATTATAGTAGGAGCTGGGATCTGAGTCTTCAACCATTCTTGTATCTGTAGATAATGCCAAGGTGAGACTTTCTATGGGGTTTTGGTGCATAATTGCCAATTGATAAAATTCCATTCACTATAAACAAACAAATGGGAGCAATCAACAAACAGGAAGACCAACACATTAAGAATTAGCTCCCTGGTTAACTTAGTCATTACAAAGGGCCCCGTGCCTGCTTCCTCCTTTGTTTATTCCCAGCTTTGCTCTGCCAGGATGGTTTTTGTCACTGCAACATTCTAACTCCTTCACCCAAGGAAATGGGAAGAAAGAAGCCTAAGAGTGGAAAGCCAATCAAACACAATTCCTGGGCAGCCCCGGTGGCTTAGTGGTTTAGCGCTGCCTTCCACCCAGCGCATGATCCTGGAGACATCAAGTCCCAAGTCGGGCTCCCTGCATGGAGCCTGCTTCTTCCTCTGCCTGTTTCTTTGTGTGTGTGTGTGTGTGTGTGTGTCTAATAAATAAATAATTTTTTTAAAAAACACAATTCCTTATCATTTCTTTCCACAAATTAGATTCTACCGGAGAGGGATTTAGGCAATCCTGCTTATTCTTATATTCCAAGAGACCAGAACAATGCCTGGCCTACAGCAGGCACACAGTAAGTGTTGATTGAATAGTATGCCACAATTTGCCTTGGTATGTCCATACAGAGACATACCAATCCTCCTTAAAATTTTCTTTTCATTAGTTCTCCTTTGCCCCTCCTCCCCCTAAAAAAAAAAAAAAAATGATAGAGAAAGAAAACTTTAAGCAGACTCCATGCCCAGTGCAGAGCCTGACACAGGGCTTGATCTCACAATCCTGAGATCATGACTTCAGCTGAAATCAAAAGTCAGATATTTAACCGAGTCACCCAGGCGCCCCTCATTGGTTCTCTTCTTAATGTTTATGCCCTGCCTCCTCAGCCAGGCTGCTTGAAGGCAGTGTCTGAAAATACCTATTACATGCTAAGTGCCGGTACCATTATCTGTATGGGTTTTTATCATCTATACTCTTCTTAGCAATCTTGTCGTGTAGATAATCTCCTTGTTTTAGAGATTAGGAAATAGACTCAGAAATCAAGTACAGCTCAAGGCCACACACTGGTATATAGCTGAGTCCAGATATGGCCCATGTTTGTTTATTTTTAAGCCATGTTTAATAGAGTCCAAATCCCACAATGATATTGGGAATAGTCAAAATTTTTATTGATACTTGCTATCTGCTAAGTATATCAGTCAATCCTCATAACAACCTTGGAGGAAAGTATCAGTATTCTTTCCACTGGAGAGATGAGGACATGAATGAATTGCCCAACTTTACCTGGCTAGACAGTGATAGAATTTAAAATTAAAAAAACATTTTTAAGTAAATTCTACTCCCAACATGGGGCTCGAATCCTCGACTCTGAGATCACAAGTTGCATGCTGACAAGGAGCTAGCCAGGCACCCTGTCAGTGATAGAATTTTAACCCAAACAGTCTGACTCCAGGGCCCATCTTAAATCCTAAGCATGAGTGTGTTAACCCATGCCCTTCTGCTTCTCCAAGGAGTCTCCTTGGGCTTCTTTACATCCTCTGGGCTGTACACAGAATCTCCCCCAGGAAATGTTTGAATTGATAGTGCAGATGGTGGTATATGGCCCTCTGACCCAAGGAAGGGGTTGATGATGATGAAACCCTTTACTTCTAAAGATAGCACATGGCAGCCTCATAATTCTTACAGCTATAAGACTGAAAGAACACGACCTGCTTCAGAAGGCTGATATGAGGAGTAAATGAGTAATAAAGACTCACAAAAAGTGCTTCCAACAGATCCTGGTATGGTACCCAGTAAGCATGCACTAAAGGGGAGCTCTCAAGGGGCCTCCATCTGGGGAATTTGAGGGTTAATTATCCTCAGGCAGAAACCACACTGACTTCCCCAGACAGACCTGGGAGGGGAGAAACCCAAACAGACAGTTACAGTTCAGCTAAAATAAGGCTAATCTTTAATCTTTTATGGATACATGTAATACATTAACTATTATAGCTTATTCCCTCTAGGCACCTCAACACCTGGTCAACCAGAGACCAGGGTTAAGTTGGCTGGGCCAAGTAGAAAGGAGCAAGTAAATAGGCCAATTACCCTTCTGCAACAGACTTTCTTAGGTCCCCACCTTGAGATTAAGAGGATGAAATGGTTGATGCTGCCTGTCATACAGGGGTGGGGTAGGGAGGTGAGCCCTTGAGTCAGCCGCCAGTGAAGATTACTAGACACAAAATAACCTGCGATGTTTTACCAGACTCTCATCAAACCAAACTCCTTAAGAGCAAGAATTGTGTCATTTATTATTTGTCATTGGGTGTTTGCTGTTGGTGGTTACTATTAATAATGATGCTGTTGTTTTCATAATATGAAAAAAACCCAAAGGCAAAAAATTACAAAGGCTAGGTGTCTCTATGAATTATGAAATCACAGGGTTCAAATGCCATATTTTTCAACTGGAAGAGGTACTTAGTGTCCATGTTTATCAGGCTTTGTCTCATAATACATATGCACATGTAGATGGAGGTATTTTTTCAATGGCCTGAAACAATGTTATTAAGTAAAAGCTGTGACTTAAAGTGGATAGCATCTAAGAATCAAGGCGATATAATAGTTTAAGCTTCCACTCCAGGCAAGAATTCTTCTACCATAATCTCTGCTTCAATATTTCTACTGAAAGGGAGCTTACTTCTCATCGAAGTAGTCCTTTTCATTACTGGACACCAGTACTGTGATGCCTATATGTGCTCCTTACATAAAGCTGAAATCTGTCTCTCTATAACTTCTACCCAGCATTTCTAGTCCGGTCCTATGGAACTACACAAAATTAGTCTATTTTTTCTTAGGAGCAGAGGGACTTAGGACAATAAGCAAGATCTCTAGAGGCAGACAGACCGGAGTTGTTTTTTTTTTTTTTTTTTTTTTTAAGATTTTATTTATTTATTCATGAGAGACACACACACAGAGAGGCAGAGACACAGTCAGAGGGAGAAGCAGGCTCCATGCAAGGATCCCAATGTGGGACTCAATTCCGGGACTCCAGGATCACGCCCTGAACCAAAGGCAGACGCCCAACCACTGAGCTACCATGTGTCCCCAGATCTGAGGGTTTTTTTTTTTCCCCCAGATCTGAGTTTTAATCCTTACTCTACCAGTTGTTACCAAGTAACTTAACTTCTCCCTCATCAGTCAAATGAGTTTAAGTACTGTGAGATTTAAATGAGATAAACATGTATAAAGTCTCCAGTACCTGATGCTCAATAAATGTCAGGTATTCCCTTCCTCTTCTCCACTCTTTCTTGCTGGCCTTATCATAATTTCATCTACTTGAGGACAGATGTTACATTCCACCCTTTTCCAAATTAAATATCCCCCAGTTCCTAAACCATTCTCCTAATAATAACTCTGATTCATTGCATACCTACAACACACAGTATGTGTCAGGCACTGCCAAAGGCCTAACAAGTTAAATAACTTGCCTAAGGCCACATAAGCAGAATCCAGGATTCAGGGATCCCTGGGTGGCACAGCGGTTTGGCGCCTGCCTTTGGCCCAGGGCGCGATCCTGGAGACCCGGGATCGAATCCCACATCAGGCTTGATCCATCCGGTGCATGGAGCCTGCTTTTCCCTCTGCCTGTGTCTCTGCGCCTCTCTCTCTCTGTGACTATCATAAATAAATAAAAAATTAAAAAAAAAAAAAAAAAAGAATCCAGGATTCAAGCCTAGATCTGTCTGGCTCTGAAGCCACACCTTCAAATCCAGATTTGAAGTGCTATCCAATCGAAATATAATGTTAGCCACATATGTAATGTAAAATATTCTAGTAGTCACACTTTGAGAATATAGCAGCAATTGTACAACAATTGCAAAAGACTCAAGATGGGAGCATCCTTGACATGTTCAAGTAAAAGCAAGGAGAAGACATGGCTAGAACTGAGCAGATGGGGGGCAAGCACAGATGGGGACTGTTGGTATATGGTTGAAGAGGTAACAGGTCATGGGGACAAATCATGTAGGCATAAGGAGGACGTTGGATTTTACTTGGAGTGGCAGAATGACATGAACTGATGAAGATGCTGGAGTTAATTAGGTTGAAAAATGATGGTTACACCTTTTCCATGGGGCTATGCATATAGGAAGCAGCCAATAAATGTCAGGACATTTCTGGGGGAAATATTAGTTTATAACACTAAGATTGAGAGCCTAGCATTGCATCTAATGGTAGTGTAGATCTACCTTAATACCCAGCGGGCCACTCTAGAGAACTGATGAAGGAATTGTGTATATGTACATGTGTCTTGCAATTCATGTTGATGGCCTGCTGTCCTGAAGAAGACTGCTCAAGAACTGGTCCTCATCCTTTAACCCCAATCTAGTGACTGTCTGAGAAGCATTAATGTATGAACTTTTCTCCTCCTTTGCTGCCACTAACTGTAATAACTGGGGAAATTTACTGTGGAGAAAGAGCCTGGGAATTCAGCAGGAAGCATGCTAAAGAAACAGGCTTGGTGACAAAGAATTGAATTTGAATATGAATTCTGCTTTTTGCTGGCTTTTGGCTTTGGGCAAGTCACCTGACATCTCTAAAATTCTTTTTCTCCTCTGTAACGTGGAAATGGTGATATCTATATTTTAGCAGTATTTGTCATATCTACACACATATAGTTTCAAGTTGTCGGTATATAGCAATTCAATAATCGATAGCTATTGTGATGTGTTCAACATTTTTGAACCCCTACTATATACAAAGTACATTATTATGGACTGAATGTTTGTGTCTCTCCCCAAACTCATATGTTGAAACCCTACCTTACAATGCAATAGTAGTACTAGGAGGAGGGGCCTTTGGGAATAGTACTAGGAATACTTAGGATTAGATGAGGTCATGATGGAAATGCCCTCATGAGTGGAATTGGTGCTTTTATAAAAGTCCCGAGTAGTTTCCTTTGCTCTGCTCCTTACCATGAGAGGATACAATAAGTCAGCAGTCTGCAACACAGAAGTAGGCTCTCACCAGAATCCCAACCCTGCTGGTACCCTAATGTTATACTTCCAGACTCCAGAACTGTGAAAAATAAATTTCTGTTGTTTATATGCTGCCCAGTTAATGGCATTTTATTATAGCAGGCCAAGCTAAATTCAATAAGACAGAATATGCTGGGACGCCTGGATCACTCAGTGGTTGAGCGCTGCCTTCGGCTCAGGTCCTGATCCCAGGATCCAAGATCGAGTCCCACATCAGGCTCCTTGTGGGGAGCCTACTTCTCCCTCTGCCTATGTCTCTGCCTCTCTCTCTCTCTCTCTGTGTGTCTCTCATGAGTAAATAAATAAAAACTTAAAAAAAAAAGACAGCATATGCTTGCACAAATGAGACACAAGATATAACACCAATAATAGTTACCATTTATTGATTGCTTACAATAAGCCAGGAATTCTAAGTGTTTCATAAATATCTCATTTAATTTTTACAAATTCCACCCCTTAAAAAAGTACTATTTTTATCTCTATTTCACAAAAAAGGAAGCTGAAGCCCAGAGAGGGGAAGTGAATTGCCCAAGGCTGCACAGCTGGATGGTGGCAGAGGACAGAAGTGAGCCCCATTCTGGTCTTTAGGTCTCACGTCCTTATCAGAAAAATCCATTCCTGTAACTCCTAGGCTTTGTCCAACTTTTACCATTTTGTTCACCCATCTCTAGCCCATTTTTAAAAATTTAACCCTACTTTGAAATTCCAGATAAAATCTGAATAAATACTATGGTGGGTGCCTGGGTGGCTCAGTGATTGAGCATCTGCCTTTGGCTCAGGTCGTGATCTTGGGGTCCTGGGATCAAGCCCTGCATCAGGCTCCCCACAGGGAGCCTGCTTCTCCCTCTGCCTGTGTCTCTGCCTCTCTCTCTCTGTGTCTCCCATGAATAAATAAATAAAATCTTAAAAAAAAAAAAAGAATAAATACAATGGTGCCTAAAGGACCCATAATTTACTGAACTTTCCATTCTGAAGTTAGTGTCCATATAGGAAGAAAGAGCAACAGCAATTTTACAATCTCCTCCCATCATTATAGTAATGAGAGCTTGTCACTCTGCCCAACATTGTGACCCACCAGGCTGACCAGAAGGCACATCCTAGGCCCCAGGATATATGCGGCCTTAATAACTATCAGAGTCCTGTGCAAGGTCCAGTTCAGCCATCTTCTCTCCATGTTCTACACACTCTTTCAGGGTGATCTCATTTATGTTCATGTCTTTAGCTACCATCTATGAGGCTCTGACTCTGAAAGGTCTACCTCCAGTCCAACTCTCCTCTGAACTCTGTCCGGGCACTAGTGCTTGGGTGCTTCATAAACCTCAGGCTCAACGTATCTACATATGAACTCATCTTTCCTGCCTCACCCACACTGCTTTGTGTTTCCTAGTTCAAAAAAAAACAAACAAAAAAAAGCACTACCATAGCCACTCAAGGTAGAATTCTAGACACCTGTGACTCCTTCTATCTTTAGCTCTGGTTAGTCATCAAATCATTCTCTTCTATATTTTTAAAATCTGCCTTTTGTCCTATAATTATCTCTCAGCTGGAGTTGTGCCAAAGCTCCTAAACTGGTCTTCTTTCTCCAGGCTCTCCTTTCTCAAGCTTTTTTTCACATTCCAGCCAGAGTGATCTTTTTAAAGCTCACAAATGTTATTTAAGTCCAGCAGGCAAAGTCTTCCAGGGTCTGGGCCTTACTCCTTCCCCAGACTCATTTATTTCAGTCCCTGACCTCAGATTCTATACCCTAATTCTATTTAACTCAGTATCCTTTTGAACATACTGTTCCCTTCACCTGAAATTCCCTTTTCTCCCTTCTTTATCTAACACCTATTGACCCTTCAAGTTACTCTGGGCATTGATTACCTTTTCCAGGAATCCTTCCTTGATGCCCCCAAGATGGACCAAGCATCCTGCTTGCTTCCAAAGGGGATGAGCTGTTGATATCTCATTTTCCTATTGAATCAAACTTCATAGTACAGACTCCTTAGTTTAACCCTCTGATTCCCACAACATGCCTGTAAACTCATTTGAGGATACAGATGGAGTTAACACCTAACAAGATGTCGAGAACAGTCTAGACCTTCAAGAAATGTTCAATATTTTAAAAATTAATGAATGGGAGATAGTGGATTACAGCAGGGGAACTAGAGCTGTAAGTCCAGTACAGTAATTAAGAGAGGGCTCTGGGGATCCCTGGGTGGCTCAGCGGTTTAGGGCCTGCCTTTGGCCCAGGGCGTGATCCTGGAGTCCTGGGATCGAGTCCCATGTTGGGCTTCTGCATGGAGCCTGCTTCTCCCTCTGCCTGTGTGTGTGTGTGTGTGTGTGTGTATGTGTGTGTGTGATGAATAAATTAAAAAAAAATTTTTTAAGTGAGAGGGCTCTGAAGTCAACAGCTTATATTGGTATTGCAGCCATTCCTTTGCATGTTATTTAACAACTCGTTGCTTGGGTTTCCCCATCAGTAAAATTACCGTAATCATTGTACTTGGCTCATAGGGCTACTTTGAGGATCAAACTTAAAGTTTTGGTATTTTGTTCATTATTTATTGCCTTAAACTTGTAAAATACCGCATTGAAATAGTATTTATCTTAGCTACCGAGTTTCTGGTGTCCCTTTATTTTTTTCACTCCGAGGGTACCTCTTTCACTTCATTCTAGTCCTCACTTTGCACCTTATATGCTTGACAAATATTAGCAGCGTGCAACAAACATTCATTGAATTTATCTTCCTATATTTTCAAATTAAGTAAAATATATACAGTGAAGTGAACAAATATTAAGTGTATTGCTGAGCTCCCTAATTGTTCAGAACATTATGCTTTGCAATAAAAGGTGTCTCTTGGTCGTCAGGTACCCAACAAAAAAAGTCTATTTTGTAAGTCTGTTTACCGCAGCTCCCTTCCCTGGGCTCTCTTTTGCCCCCGTCAGTTTCAAGAGATTTCCTAGACAATATCATTCCAGATCGTCGAGCTTGAAAAAATATTTTCCTAGAGGACGCCAAATGACGTCAAGCGCCTCCCCTCCCCCGCCGTAAATCCCCGGGAAGCCTCCAAGGCAGGCCGCCATCTTCCATACCGCGGCCCTGCGTCTCGCGCATGCGCTTCTGTTTGCGAGGCTGCAAAGAGCGCGGTTTGGTTTTTTTTTAATCCCTTCTCGGCACCCTTACGTCGCGGAGCACCAGTGTCAAGATTTGCGTGACGTCCGCTTCCTGCCGGAAGTGGAAAGAAAAGAAGTTGTTGCACTACCTGGAGGGCTTTAACTTTAGGGCTGGGGGCTAGTTATTTAAATGCTGCTCGGAGGTGCTGGAGAGGATACATTACCCACTCTGCGAGAAGAGACCAGAGCGCGCTCGGAGGTGTGTTTCTAGTGTAAGTGGGCACGTGTCTTTGATGCTGCCTTAAGAGGACCTAAACCATCCTTTTAAAAGAATTTCACGCTTCCCCCCTCGCTCTCTTGGAAAGGCGTTTTCAGAGAGACGGAACGCCTAGATTTCAGTCTGATTCAAGCTCCGCCACCGACTTGCTGTGTATCCTTGGGCCCCTCTCCGAGACTCAATTATCTTCATCTATAAATTGAAGAGTAGACAATCTTTTAACAGACAACCTTTCAGTTCTGAATGTTTTTACATGTCCGAGCCACAAAGTCTTGGTTGGTTAAATATCGTTGGCCCCATTTTATAAGGAAGACATTGACTTCCAGGTTTGATGACTTCCTCAAAATTACACAGAAAACGTTTAGACACTGAGACTGGAAAGGTTGTGCTGTAACTCCATGACCAAGTATCCTTTGTATATTTCTGTATCATCAGTTCCTGAAGCTGGCCTATAGCAGTTACTCAAAAAATTTGAATGGTTGAATGAATCTTTTCATATCGAGGCCAGTGACACAAACAGATCTATTGTTTCTGTGCCCCGCTCATGTATTAACGATGTAACACTTCTCCAGGTGTTTATTGTGCTTTACTTGACTGGAGAGTCCGAAACCAGTTCTGTTGTCTTCAGCTCAATCAGACACCATGGAGGCACCGCCAGTCACCATGATGCCTGTCACTGGAGGCACCATTAATATGATGGAGTACCTGCTGCAGGGTAAGTAAACCAGGCAACTTGGATGACCTGTTTTCCTCTTTCTGATCAGCACTGTGGGGATGAGAGGCTGTTACACAAAGGCAGCCTGCATAATTTCTGGCACCCAATAAGACAACAACTTTTAAAAAATCTTTAAATGTTAATTATGGTCACCAACACATAATATTAAGTGTACATACAGTTCAGTAGTGTTAAGTATATTCACATTGTTGTATAACTGATCTCTAGGAACTTTTTCATCTTGCAGAACTGAAAGTCTATACCCATTAAACACTAATTACTCCTTTCCCCTCCCTCAGCTCTTGGCAACCACTTTTTGACTTTGTTTCTGATTTTGGCTACTTTTGATATCTTAGATGAATGGAATCATACAGTGCTTGTCTTTTTCTGACTGGCTTGTTTTGCTTAGCATAATGTCCTCAAGGTTCATCCTTATTGTAGCATCTGACGGGATCCCCCTTTTTAAAGCTGAATAACATTTCATTGTGTGTATAATCTGTTTATTTATAATTTATTTATTTACATTTTTAAAAATTTATTTATTTGTCATTTGGGTTGCTTTCACCTTTTGGTTATCATGAATAATGCTGCAGCAAACGTGAGTGTGCAAATATCTCTTCAAGATCCTGCTTTGAATTTTCGATATATGCCCAGAAGTGGGATTACTGGATCATATAGTAATTCTATGATACTGTCATTAGCCCCATTTTATAGATCAGGAAACAGGTAAAGTACCTTGCCCAGATGAGAAAACTCAAGATCCAGAGAGGGCAGTGATTTTCAGGAGGTCATTTAATGTTAGTGGAAGAGGTTAGACTTTAATTCAGATCATCCATTTAGTAACTTAATATGAACAACATTATTAATTTTCACTCCTCAAGCTACTTTTCAGTCTTTCCCAACCCAGTAAGTGCCACTGTCATTCACCAGTTGCATGAACCAAGCATTTAGGAGTCAATCTGTTTTTCACTTTACCCCCACATCTAGCATATCTCTAAATCCTATTCATTTTACTTCCAATGTATCTTTTAAATATTCTCTCCACCTACAGTACCACACCCTGGTTTACCATCCCTCATTTGAACTACTTTAGTAACCTTTTACTTATTCCATTGTTTCTACTTCTGACTAGCACTATCTCTTCTCATACCAATAGGTAGTCAGCTTTTTATTTTTTTTATTATCTTTTTTTTTTTTTTTTTAAAGTAAACTTTATGCCTGGCATAGGGCTTGAACTCAGGACCTGTACATTAAGAGTTGTGTGCTCAGGACACCTGGGTGGCTCAGTTGGGGGAGCATCCAACTATTAACTTTGGCTTAGGTCCTGATCTCAGGGTCTGGGATCAAGCCCCATGTCAGGCTCTGCCCTCAGTGGGGAGTCTGTTTCCCTCCCCCTCCATCTGCCCGTCTCCACCTGTGCAGGGCTCTCTATCAAATCTTTAAAAAAAAAAAAAGGTTGCATGCTCTAGCAACTGAACCTGGTAACAGTGTAACACTTCTCCAGGTGTTTCTTATGCTTTGCTTGACTGGAGATTCTGAAACCAGTTCTGTTGTTTGCAACTTAATCAGACACCATGAAGGCACCTCCAGTCAGCATTATGCCTGTCACTGGAGGCACCATTAATATGATAGAGTCCCTGCTGCAGGGGACCTACCAGGCATCCCCAGTAGTTATCTTTTTTTTAAATTTGTTTTATTATTTAAAAATTCAAACATAGGAACATCTGGGTGGCTCAGCAGTTGAGTATCTGCCTTCGGCTCAGGGTGTGATCCTGAGTTCCAGGATCAAGTCCCACATCGAGTTCTCTGCAGGGAGCTCTCTGCTTCATCCTCTGCCTATGTCTCTGCCTCTCTCTGTGTCATTAATAAAAACATAAAAAATATATTTTAAAAAGTTTAAACATAAAGAAAATGGAGACTGATATACTGAACAGTCCATTTCTATCATCTAGATTTCATTTTGCTTCATATTGCCATATTTGCTTCATCTTTTTTCTTTCACTGTTTTTTTTTTTTAAGGTTTTTTCTTAAGAGGGACAGAGTTTTTTTTTTTAAGATTTTTATTTATTTATGAGAGACAGAGAGAAAGAGAGAGAGAGAGAGAGAGAGAGAGGCAGAGACACAGGCAGAGGGAGAAGCAGGCTCCATGCAGGGAGCCCAATGTGGGACTCGACCCCAGGACTCAATCCTGGGACTACCAGGATCACGCCCTGAGTTGAATGCAGGTGCTTAACCACTGAGCTACCCAGGCATCCTGGACAGAGAGAATCTCTTAAGCATCCTCTACTCCCAGCACAGAGCCTGATGCAGGGCTTGACCTTACAACCCTGAGATTATGACCTGAACCAAAATCGAGTCGAATCCTTAACTGATTGAGTCACTCAGGTGCCCCTTAAGATTGTATATTTAAGTAATCTCTACACCCAACATTGGGCCCAGACTTACAACTCTGAGAGCAAGAGTCACATGTTCCACTGACTGAGCCACCAGGTGCCCTGCTTTTGCTGTTCTTTTTTTTTTTTTTTAATTTTTATTTATTTATGATAGTCACACACAGAGAGAGAGAGAGAGAGAGGCAGAGACACAGGCAGAGGGAGATGCAGGCTCCATGCACCGGGAGCCCGACGTGGGACTCGATCCTGGGTCTCCAGGATCATGCCCCGGGCCAAAGGCAGGCGCCAAACCTCTGCGCCACCCAGGGATCCCTGCTTTTGCTGTTCTTAAAGAAAAATTATTATTATTTTTTTTGTAGGATTTTATTTATTTATCAGAGAGAGAGCGCGCACAAGCTGGGGGAGAGGCAGAGGGATAGGGAGAAGCAGACTCCCCCTGAGCAGGGAGTCTGACATAGGGCTTGATCCCAGGATTCCAAGATCATGACCTGAGCCAAAACCAGCTGTTCAACTGACTGAGCCACCCAGGCACCCCTAAAAAAAATTTCTACCTCATAACATTTTACCCTTAAACTCTTCAGTATGCATCTCTAAAAAACGGATATTTTTCTTCATAACCTTAATATCATCATTATTATCTTGAGAAAATTAATAACACATCTTAATATTATGTAACATCTATTCCATATTCAAAAGTTTCTCCCCAAAATGTTTTGTAACTAGGATGCAATCAAGTATCATGCATTACATTTGATAATTGTGTCTCTTAAGTCTCTCTTAATTTGGACCAGTCTCCCCTCACCTACACTTTTTTCCCCTCACGCCCCCCCCCCCCCCCCCCCCCCCCCCCGCCCCCCATCTTGTTGAAGAGCCCATACCAGTTTTCCTGGAATTATCCTTTTAAAATGTAAATGCAGGGCACCTGGGTGGCTTAGTGTTTGAGTATCTGCCTTTAGCTCAGGTCATGATCCCTGGGTCCTGGGATCGAGTCCTGCATTGGGCTCTCTGCAGGGAGCCTGCTTCTCCCTCTGCCTGTGTCTCTTACTCTCTCTGTGTCTCTTGTGAATAAATAAATAAAATATATTTTTTAAAAATGTAAATCCAATTATGTCTTTCTCTGTTTTGTTGAAAATGAAGTGTGGAGCTCATAGCTGCCCAGTGACCTTTGGGTAAAATACCATCTTCACCATGGATTATATGTCAGGCTTACATGCTATGCCCCAGGCCAAGTCCTTATCATCCTCATTATCATCCTCCTCCTTATAGCACTTCAGGCAAACTGATACTTTTCCATTTTCTTTGATTCCTCAAGCCCTTTCCTATCTCTGTGGCTTAGAACTTGATGATCCCTCTGGCCCAGTACTTTTCTCCAACTATTCAAATAACCATCTCATTTTCATCCTTCCAGCCTCAGTTTAGTTGTATCCCCTGGGGGAGACCTTCTCTCACACCAACCCTTTTTTTTTTTCTTTTTTAATTAATTAATTAATTAATTTATTTATGATAGTCACACAGAGAGAGAGAGAGAGAGTCAGAGACATAGGCAGAGGGAGAAGCAGGCTCCATGCAGGGAGCCCAACGTGGGATTCGATCCCGGGTCTCCAGGATCGCGCCCTGGGCCAAAGGCAGGCGCCAAACCGCTGCGCCACCCAGGGATTCTCACACCAACCCTTAAGAGAAGTCTTCTCTTCTCCACCCCTCCAATTGTTCTCTATCCCATCTCCTTTTATTTCCTTGTATTTGTTTGTTTACTTATTTATTTTTTGTTTTCCCCAATAAATTGTAATCTCCATTAGGGCATGGACCCCTACTTCCTAGCGTAGTGTCTGGAATAGCATTCAAGAAGTATATGTTGATGAACCAACACTTACAAAGTCCTCAAGCGTTTGAGAAATGAACAAACACATGTCTGATACTGTCCTGAGTATAGGGTACAATGTATTGAATGTAAGACTTCTTCCCTGCTCCCATGATCTTCTATCCTATGGTTACTGGGACCTGATCTGTTGCTTTTACTACAATACTCCTAATTTCCAAGAATTCAGTCCTTTGATCCCACTATCAGTATTTACCATGGTAACAATATATACTCTTATTTAAATGATTTATTCAATAAATATTTGAATATGTTCCCAGCAGTGGAGGAAGAAAGATGAGTAAAGCATCAATACACAATTGATATATCGAAGATGACTAAAAAATTGAGGTGATAATGCTTTTAAAGAAAACTAAAGGGATCCCTGGGTGGAGCAGCGGTTTGGCGCCTGCCTTTGGCCCAGGGCGCGATCCTGGTAGACCCGGGATCGAATCCCACGTCGGGCTCCCGGTGCATGGAGCCTGCTTCTCCCTCTGCCTGTATCTCTGCGCCTCTCTCTCTCTCTGCGACTATCATAAAAAAAAAAAAAAAAAAAAAAACTAAAGCAGAGAGGTGGAAAGATATTGGAGGAAGATGTGCTGTCTTATTTAGGGTGATCAGAAAAGACCTCTCTGATAAAGTGACACGAGCTGAAGACTTGAAGAAAGTATTCAGGTTTGGCATGCAGATACCAGTGAGAAAATTTTTCTAAGTGTAGGGGCTAAGGGAAGAGGTTCTGAATAGAAATACTTTATCAAATACTTGGCAATTTTAGGAAATAACAGGAAGATCACTGTGGCTGGTGAGAGGATCTAGGGAGATAGTGGAAAGAAATGATGTTGGACTGGTAGCAGGGACCACAATGTATAGGGCCTTGTAGATGATGATAAAGACATTGGGATTTATTCTGAATGACAAGGGAAGGCATTGGAGGATTCTGAGCAGAATATCATTATCTGCTTTATATTCTAAAAAGACCACTTGGCTGTTATGGGGAGAAGGGTAGAAGCAGGCAAGAAATAAAGGAGATTTGGACTAGATGGAAATGAATGAGGGGCTGAGAAGTGGTTGGATTATGCATGTATTTTTAAAATATGGATTGGGTGTAGGATATGGGGGAAAGAAAGGAATCAGGATGATTCTGTGGTTTGGAGCCTGGGGAACTAGAAGCAGAGAGCTTCCATTCACTATGATGGGAAAGACTGCAAGAGGAATAAGATTGTGAAGGAAAAGCCAACAATTGGATACTCAACATATGAAGATGAAGATATCTGTTAGGTATCCACGTGGAGAAACTGAGTAGACAGTTGGCTATATGAGTCTATAGTTCATGAGTTAAACATGGGAGGCCTCAGGGCATAAGTGGCATTTAAAACCATAGCACCAAATTAGGTCACCTTGAGAGGAAGAGATTGTTAAAAAGAGGACCAGGATTGAGTCCTAGGATCCTTTAGTATTTAGGGAAGGTGAGAAAGATCCAGCAAAGTAGACTTAAAAGGAATGGTCAGTGAGTTAGGTAAAGAACTAAGAGTTGTGTCCCAGAGGCCAAGGGAAGAATAGATTCAAGGTGGGTATAATCTAACAACCATGTCAGATGCTGCTAGGAGGATGAATAAGATGAGAACAAAGATCAGTCTATTTTTATGGAGCACTTCATTTTCTTTTACTTAAATATTTTACAAAAAAAGGAAATGTTATAATCTATAGATCGAAAACTTGTGTTGCTAGAAATAAAAGATAATTTTTTAAATAAATGACAAGAGTACTATTATTCTCGTTGTTAAAGCCTCTGAGCCCAGAGCCCACTGGCAATTACCATTTAGGGAAGGCCTAAAGGCTTTCTAGTACCAAATAAGACAATGCAAAAAACTGAAAGGGGATTAAGTTTCTCATAGTGTTATCTAATACCTTGGCAGCATAACCCCTCTGAAATCTCATATATTGGACCTGTGCTCTACAAAACACTGCAATAAACTGTTTCGGTTTTTCATTTAAATTTTTTCAGTCTTTTGCTAATCCCAGTACTCCAAATGAAAGATGGGACTCAACAATGCTCTTTTGTTCTTCAGGAAGTGTTTTAGATCACAGTTTGGAAAGCCTCATCCATCGCCTTCGTGGTTTGTGTGACAACATGGAACCTGAGACTTTCCTTGACCATGAAATGGTGTTCCTCCTTAAGGGCCAGCAGGCTAGTCCATTTGTTCTAAGGGCTCGGCGTTCTATGGATAGGGGCGGGGCACCCTGGCATCTACGCTACCTGGGACAACCGGAAATGGGAGACAAGAACCGCCATGCCCTGGTGCGAAATTGTGTGGACATTGCAACATCTGAGAACCTCACTGACTTCTTGATGGAAATGGGCTTCCGCATGGACCATGAGTTTGTTGCCAAGGGTCACTTGTTCCGTAAGGGTATCATGAAGATTATGGTATACAAGATCTTCCGCATCCTGGTACCAGGAAACACAGACAGCACTGAGGCCTTGTCACTTTCCTATCTTGTGGAACTGAGTGTTGTTGCACCAGCTGGGCAGGACATGGTCTCTGATGACATGAGGAACTTTGCCGAGCAGCTGAAACCTCTGGTTCACCTAGAGAAAATAGACCCCAAAAGGCTCATGTGACTAAGACAGTCTGACCGCCACTGGGGCCTATCCTCACCTGTTATAAAAGAGAAGATGTTACAAATGCCCCATTTCATTACTACCAGCCAGGCATTCTTAGGAGGACAGTAAGAACTTAGTTGGGTCTTTACACTGTTTTCCTCACGTGACAAGTTCACTTTTGTGACAGCCTTTCCAAATTAAAGGCTCAGGATAACATGAGAAGTCTATCTAGTCCCTTTGTATAAAGAGAGGAAACTAGAATAAATTAGCTTTCAGAAAGAAAAATCTTTTAATTGTTTTGCTATTTGTGTGTAAGGTTTATAGAGACTGTGAGCTTGTATTGTGGGGTAATAAAGGCTATGAAGAGAAGCATCTGTGATTCCAATTCTTTATTACCCTGCTAATTCGGGGTGGATTCACTACCAATTGGAACCAAAAAAAATGACAGTTTTTTTTTTTTTTTAAGATTTTATTTATTTATTCATGAGAGACACAGAGGGAGAGGCACCATAGGCAGAGGGAGAAGCATGCTCCATGCAGGGAGCCCGATGTGGGACTCAATCCTGGGACTCCAGATTGCCCTGGGCCAAAGGCAGATGCTCAACCACTGAGCCATCCAGGCATCCCAAAAAATGACAGTTTTTAGTTTGAATCCTGATAAAGGTAATAGTTTTTACCTTTAACCAAAGTAGCACGTTCACTGAAAAACTTTTCTTTATTTATTTTTTAATATTTATTTATTCATGAGAGACACACAGAGAGAGAGGCAGAGACACAGGCAGAGGCAGAGGGAGGACCAGGCTCCATGCAGGGAGCCCAATGCCGGACTCCATTCCAGGTCTCCAGGATCATGCCCTGGGCTGAAGGCAGACGCCCAACCACTGAGCCACCCAGGCATCCCTCTTTTTTTGTTTAATCTATAATTAACACCTTTCCAGGATATTAGGCTGTAGTGTCCTTCTGTAAAAACAAAAAACCTCATTTAAATAGGGAAATCGAGGTAGAGATTAGTTTTCCTTGGGCTAATACAGATATTAATTAGCAGAGCTGGCATGTAAATATTAATAATCATAATTGCTATGTGTATCCCATTATATGGATTTTCCACAACTTAATTGATTCTTCTACTTTGGGATTTTTATTTTGTTCCCAGTTTTTGGCTTTTATAAACAATCCTCTAGGAGTGCCTGGTGGCTCAGTCTGTTGAGTGTCTGACTCTTAGTTTTGGCTTAAGTCATGATCTCAGGGTCATGGGACTGAGCCCCACATAGAGCTCTGTGCTGGGCCAGGAGTCTGCTTGAGATTCTCTCTCTGCGTGTGCTCTCACCAAAAGAAATGAGTAAAATCTTAAAAAAAAAAAAAAAATCCTGTAATGTGAGTGCTTTTAATAAAATCATTGTTGACTGTTGACATCTGTGAGTATTCTTTAGGATAAATTTTAGGGAACTGCTGAGTCAAAGAGTATGCACTGTTTTAAGACTTCTGCTGTGCATTGCCAAATGCCTTGCAGAAATGTCCCAGTTTTCACTCTCACCAGCTGTAAATGAGGTTCCTAAAAATGTTGCCAAAACTGGATGTGAGTGTGAAAACTTGTTTTTCCCATTTAATGATAAATGGTAACTAGTTTGAATTTTCTTTTAATTTTTAAATTTTATTTATTTTTTTATGTAAGCTCTGTGCCAAATGTGAGGCTTGAACTCACGACCCCAGGATCAAGAGCTGTGCACTACACTCTACCAACTGACCCAGCCAGGTGCCCGAGTTTTCTTTTTTTAATTTTTATTTAATTTTTATTTTTTTTTTAAGATTTTGTTTATTTATTCATGAGAGACAGTTTTCTTTTTAAAACACTCACCAGGGCCACGTGGGTGGCTCAGTCAGTTAAGCGTCTACCTTCAGCTCAGGTCACCATCACAGGTTCTGGAATTGAGCCCTGCATTGGTCTTCTTCTTCAATGGGGGGTCTGCTTCTCCTTCTCCCTCTGCAACTCCCCCAACTCTCTCTCTGTCCAATAAATAAAATCTTTAAAAAGAAACTCATCAGTGAAGTTAACATTTTTTGTTTATTGGACATTCTTTTTCTTATGTGACTTGCCTTTTCTTCATTGATTATTCGTTTTATCAATTTATAAAGAGCTTTTTATAAAAATTGTTCACATTTATCATTTGAATTTAATATTTTTCTTTATCTGAGAGCGAGCACGGATGGGAAGGGGGGCAAGGAGAGGGGGAGAGGGGGAGGGAGAAGCAGACTCTGCTGAGCAGGGAGCCCAACAAGGGGGCTTCCATCCCAGAACCCTCAAGAACATGACCTGAGCTGAAGTCAGACACTTTACCAACTGAACCACCCAGATGCCCCAACATTTTTCTTTTTTTAAGTAACAGTTCTTAGTGGGATAAAAGTGTTGCTCATTTTAATACTTCTCAAGTTTTTAATAAACTGAAGAGAGTTTGGTTTGCTAAAAATTTGTAGGTTATTCAAATTTTTCATTTTTTTCCATAATCTCCATTTAGATCACACCCCAGTTGAGCTACATTGGACAGATCATAATTCTCTTTGGAGTTACTTGAAAAATTATATGAATATTCTGTTAGGATGCTTTGGGCTACAAGTAACAGAAAAGCCATCCAAAGCTGCCTTAAACAGTAAGGATAGAATTATCTCACACAACGATAAGTTCTAAGATAGGGCACTTCCAAGTTGGTTAGCTGGTTATTTCTCTGGCTGTGGGATCCTGTTCTTGGCTTTCCCCTGAATGTTTTCAAGATAGCTTCCCCCACCCCCACAGTTGCAGATTGCATAAATGGGTAAATCCTCTTCCTTTCTTCATAGCATATTAGCATAATGATTCAGACAAGGCCCCTTCTTGTTTTTTCCTCTTCCCCTTTTATTCCTAAACTCTATTCTCATTCCCTCTATCCAGTAGGCACCTATTCTGATATGTTTGATGGATGTCTGATGCCTGTCTTGTAATATGTAGAGTTATATAAACATATTCAATTCACACAAATGCTACTGTGCTATAAATGGTTTTTTTCTTTTTAAAAATAACATTGCTTTAACCGTTGTGTATAAACGTACCTCATGACTTAAAACTTGCATATGCTTTCATATGAAGAGGAATATTGATACTCGAGTAGTGCTTAACTCTGGCAGGTGCTTTAAATGCTTTAACTTATATACTTCTCACAATAGAGCTAGGGTAGATATTATTAACTCCCATTTTGTAGAGTGAGACACAGAGAATTTACTCATTTTCTGCTTCTGTTGTTCAAAGTCAGAATTAGCAAATGGAGACTGGATTTCAATTCAGTCTAGCTCCAAAATCCATGTACATCCCCACTTTGCACCCACCCATGTTTTTTACACATTCAGTCCCTTGAGGATGGAAACCTAGATTGCCGTCAACTCTATTACTATAAAAAATGCTAAAATAAGCAAATTTGTAAATTTAAAAATATTTATTTGAAAGAGAGGGAGAAAAAAAACAAAAAGAAAGAGAGGGAGAGCACAGAGAGACAGAGAGAGAAGCAGGCTCCCTGCTCAGCAGAGAGCCCAAAGTGAGGCTCAGTCCCAACACCTTGAGATTATGACCTGAGCTGAAGGCAGATGCTTAACCAACTGAGTCCCCCAGGCACCCTGCAAATTTATACATTGTTGTGGAATATTCCTCTGAACCGTATATCATGAGCATACTCAAGTTTGCCAGATATTGCTAGATAAATTTTTAGAATGGCTCTGCTATTTACATTCTTATCACCAGGATACAAGAACTCTTATACCTGGATCCTCTTTCTAATTTGTGCTGCTTTGGAGGATGTCAAGTGGTAGCTCTTGGTTGTTTTGTTTTGCATTTCTCTGGTTATAATCAAATTTGAGACTTTTATAATATGCCTTTTTTTTTTTTAAGATTTATTTATCCATGAGAGACACAGAGAGAAAAAGGCAGAGACATAGGCAGAGGGAGAAGAAGGCTCCTCGCAGGGAACCTGATGCAGGACTCGATCCCAGATCCCAGGATCACACCCTGAGCCAAAGGCCGACACTCAACCACTGAGCCACCCGGGCATCCCATAATATACCTTTTTATATAGGAAATTATATGGACTTCTTAGTATGTGAAACTGAAGTATTTATATCTTTCACCTATTTTTCTAGCTGGTTCCCTGTCTTGTTAGTTGGTAGGAAAGATATGTATATTCTAGACGTTCCTTGTTTGTTTTAAACATTGCAGTTCCTTCTCCCAGTCTGTCACCTTCCTGTTAACTTTGTGATGTGATGTTGTTAGTTAAGCAGATGCCCTAAATTTTGACCTTATGATGTGGAGTCTTGTTTAGGAAGTTTTTATTTACCCAGAGGTAAGTTTTTTTCTTTTTATCTTTATAGTTTTTAATTTCTGACATTTAGTCTTTAACCTATTATCCACCTTTAATGTAGTCTCAAGTAAAAATCCATAGTTTTTCTTCATATGGTGAATTAGTTTTTCTATCACCATCAAAAAAGCCTTTTTAGGGGATCTCTGGGTGGCTCAGCGGTTTGGCGCCTGCCTTTGGCCAGGGGCGCAATCCAGGAGTCCTGGGATCGAGTCCCACGTCGGGCTCCTGGCATGGAGCCTGCTTCTCCTTCCTCCTGTGTCTCTGCCTCATTCTATCATAAATAAATAAATAAATAAATAAATAAATAAATAAATAAATAAATAAATAAATAAATAAATAAATAAATAAATAAATTTTAAAAAGCCTTTTTAATGCTGTGTGAGCCACCTTTATCACATATTAAGTTCTTTCTAAACTCTCCATTCTACTTTATTGGTCTTTTTCTTCGTTTCAATGCCAGCAACATAATGTTTTTATTACTGAGGCTTTGTAGTAGAGCCAGTTCTACCAGTAGGGCAGGTATCCCTACTTTTATTTGCCTCTCAAAATAGACTTAGCATGTATTACTATCCAACTTCAGATTATTCTTTTACTGCTTCTCTACTAGAATGTAAGACTCATGAGGAGGAATGCTCTGTTTTGTTTCCTGCTATGTCCCTAGCACTCAAAACAATGTCTAACCTTTGGTAGTCACTCTGAATATTTGTTAAACAAATGAATAAAATCTTTACACTGCTGAGGTTATACCAATTATGACATTTATTCAGGTTTTCTTATGTCCCTGAATAGAGTTGAAAAAATTTTTTTAAAGATTTATTTATTTTAGAGAGAGAGTAAGGGAGCAGGGGGGAGAGGCAGAAGAAGAGAGAGCCCCAAGCAGATTCCTCGCTGAGCACAAAGCCTGACACGTGGCTCAATCCCATCCCCCCAAGACTCTGAGATAATAACTCAACCCAAAACCAAGAGTCAGATGCTCAATTAACTGTGCCACCCAGGTACCCCTGGTCTATTTTTGACAGACTTTCTGCTATTGGGCCATCCTTGTATTCCTGGAGTCACTCCAATGCACCATGATACTATCTTTTAAATTCCCTGTTGGATTTGAATACCCATTATTTTGTTTAAGATATGTGAATTACGGGCTACTTTAATTGCCATCCAGAGATCTATCCAATGTGACTACTCCCTATTTTTCCAACTTGGAATAAGCTAAGTACTATGCTGGATTCTGGGCTACAATAATTGCTAAGATACAGTCCATTTCTTTAATAGCTCCCATTATAATGGCAGAAACAGACATTTATACAGTTTGTATAGTCATAAAAGGTATATGAACAAAGGTCTTCTTCCCCAGATGAATGACCAAGCAGATTTGTTTCCTTTTCCTTGGATATACCTCAACACTCTGGCATATGTATTATCTTTCTTAATACCCTGTCCTCTTTGCCTTTTCCATTCATTTCTGCCTATGTGACTCCTGCATAAGCAAAAAGCAGGATAAAAAAAAAAATCAAACAATGGAAAGCATCTAATATAGTGGTTTAGAGCTTAGGCTTGAGAGACAACAAGGTTCCAATTCTAGCCATGGCATTTACTAGCTATGTGACCTTGCATGTATTGCACCACTCCCCAGAGGATCTATTTCCTCATCTGTCAAACTGAGAAGAAGAATACCTTCATCATGTAGAAGATCTTATGAAGGCTTTCGACACAGGGCCTGACAGTCACCAGGATTTTCCCTTTCTGTCCTGCAGTCATTCCTGGACCACAAGAAGGTCACAGAATCTCTTAACCTCCGATTTCTGACATTTGATGGCAACTAAGTAGCATCATTTGTTTCGCATTACATTATGTAGTCCCTATAGTAATACTTTATGTGTCTGGCTTCTTGCACTGCCATTTTTTTAAAAGATTTTATTTATTTAAGAGAGAGAATGCACACACAAGCAGGGGGGAGTGGCAGAGGGAGAGGGAGAAGCCGACTCCCTGCTGAGCAGGGAGCCTGATGCAGAACTCAATCTCAGGACCCTGAGATCATAATGTGAACTGAAGGCAGAGCCTTAGCCAACTGAGCTACCCAGGCACACCTCACACTGCCATTTAATAGTTGTTTGTGTCTTGCCCAAGTTAGTTAAACTCTCAGAATGTCTATTTTCTTATCTGTAAAACAGGAATATAATAATACCTACTTCATAGAATTGTCATATGAATGAAATGATCAATATGCATAAAGGCCTAATGGAGTGATTGACATATAAGTGCTTAATACTTCTTAGCTGTTTTTAGTTTCAGTATTATTAAGAAGACAGTATGCTTCTTATAGGGAAGAACTGTATCTTATAGTATAGCATAATGGTTAAGACTATAGAGTCTTGTTCAAATGTGAATTCCACCTCAAGTATGTTCCTCAAGCTGGGAAACCTCTCTAGGCCTTAGTTTTCTTATCTGCAAAATGGGAATGATAAAAGAACACAGTTTGTAGAGGCTGTTTAGGGGTTAAATGAAATAGTCCACTCATTGAGCATTTAGCACTGTGCATGGCATAAATATTCTTTTTTTTTTTTTAAAGATTTTATTTATTTACTCATGAGAGACACAGAGAAAGAGAGAGGCAGAGACATAGGCAGAGAGAGAAGCAGGCTCCACACAGGGAGCCCGATGTGGGACTGGATCCCAGGACTCCAGGACCATGCCCTGGGCCAAAGGCAGGCGCTAAACCACTGAGCCACCCAGGGATCCCCAATATGTATTTCTTGCTCAATTATTATGTGCTAGGTAATGTGCTGTTTTATTTAGCAAGGTTCTATTTTATATCTGTGAACTCCATGACCCCTGCCTAGCTTAGTACTACTCATATAATAACCTTTCAAATATTTATTGAATAAATGAGTGAGTGAATAAGTGAATGCTGAGTAGTATGCCACAAGAATCTTGCTTCTGTAAGCTGGTTTGTCCTAGGTTAACATTCTTCATTCCTCTGAGATGAGTTAGTGTGTAAGCCATAAGGTTTAGCATCTGCAAAAAAGCAGGAGATTATGGAAAGGGGGAGGTGTTAGACTGGCTTTTTTATTTTAGAGAAATCACTCATGCTTTAGTACTTGAACTTATTTCTCAGAACTGGTAAAATGAATTTTAAAACATTGCTATAAACAAAAGTGTGGGACGCCTGGGCGGCTCCACAGTTAAGCGTCTGCTTTCTGCTCAGCGCATGATCCTGAGTCCCGGGATCGAGTCCCATGTCGGGCTTCCTGCATGGAGCCTGCTTCTCCCTCTGCCTGTGTCTCTGCCTCAGTCTCTCTCTCTCTCTCTGTCTCTCATGAATAAATAAATAAAATCTTAAAATAAATTTTAAAAAGTGGTAAAAGTTACAACACTCAATGTCATGGAGAACATAGAGAAAGGAGCACCTTTCTGGAAGAAATAAAAATTGATGCAACTGTTCTTGAGAGCATTTAGCCTAAGGAAATAATTAAAGATGTGCACAAAGGTAAGTTTAAAGCTGGTCGTCTTAGTGATGTGCATAGTAGCAAAAAATGGGAATAATCTAGATGTCTCATAAAAGGAGGTGGGATAATTAAATGATACTTTATTCACAAATGGAGTATCTTGACATTATGCAAAAAAAAAATTGTAGTAGTGAGTTTAATGACATGGAAAAATATTCCAGATACTTATTAACTTTGTGACTTTAGACAGATTACTTAACTTCTCTGCCTCAGTCTCCTTATCAGTAAGTGGGAACATTAATACTGCCTTCCTTATAGTTATCATGAGGATTAAATGAATTATGTATCAAGTTCTGCATCGGGCTCCTTGAATGGAGCCCACTTCTCCCTCTGCCTATGTCTCTGCCTCTCTCTCTCTTTCTCTGTGACTCTCATTAATAAATAAAATAAAATAAAATAAAATAAAATAAAATAAAATAAAATAAAATAAAGTAATAAATTGGGAGCTGAAAAAATAGTTCATCCAAACCAAATTTGAGGTCAATTGGTTTGACTCCCCCCCTAAAAATCCAAAAAATTATATGAACAATAGCAAAAATTTGTAAATATGTGTCATTTCTCAAAATACGTATTTTTTTTTCAAAATAAGTATTTTTAAGGGAGCCACTTATTTAGATGTTTATCTTCTGATATATTTGTTTTTTCAAATTAATTTCATCACTTCACATTTACACCTCCAAGGAAAACACAGAAACAATTATAGTCAACCTGACAGAATGCCAGTGTGATGACTCATATCCTGTTCACCTCTAGAGTTCAGTGTTGGTTCTAGTGTCAGGCCCCACTTTGCTAAGAACCTGCCACTGCCTAAGGGCATCCTGGATGTGTGGGTCCATCTCTCCCTTAAGAAAAGGGGAGATACCTTTTAAAGTGAAAGATTAACCCCTCCTTCACACTCTTATACCAGCCATACTCGATAACAAAGAAAATTGCAGTCACCCTCACTCCCCTACTAAAGGAATGATCCATTTCTGTGGTTTTTTAAAAGATTTTATTTATTTGGGGTGGGGAACATGGAGAGGAGCAGAGGAAGAGGCACAAGCAGAATCCACACTGAGCATAGGGCCCAACAGGGGACTCAGTCCCACAACCCTGAGATCATGACCTGAGCCAAAACCAAGAGTTGGAGGCTCAACTGACTGAGCTACCCAGGCCCCATGTTTTGTTTTTAATTATTATTTTTAAGTTACACAAGACATATACATTTATTGGTTTTTCTTTTAAGATTTTATTTATTTATTTATTCATGAGAGACACAGAGAGAGTAGCAGAGACACAGGCAGAGGGAGAAGCAGGCTCCATGCAGGGAGCTGGACATGGGACTCAATCCTGGGTTACCAGGATCACGCACTGGGCCGAAGGCAGGCACCAAACCGCTGGGCCACCCAGAGATCCCCTAGCTCCGAATTCATTAAAATTGTGATACTAAGTGCTTTTTAGTTTAGTTTTTTTTTAATACTAAGTGCTTTTTTAAGATGCAGTGAAATGGGTATTATTCAAGTGTTTCTAGTGGCATTATAAATTATCAAAAACCTACTGGAAAGCAATTTGGAAATAATTAAGAACATCAAATCCTCTGGGGCACCTGGGTGCCTCAGTCAATTAAGTATCTGACTTGATTTTGGCTCAGGTCGTGATCTCATGAGTGGTGAGATCGAGCCCCATTGGCGGTGGAGTGTCTGTGCTCAGTGGGGAGTCTGCTTGATACTCTCTCCCTCTGCCACTCCTCCCACTCATGTGCATGTGCTCACTCTCTCTCTCTCTCTCTAAAATAATCTTTAGGGATCCCTGGGTGGCGCAGCGGTTTGGCGCCTGCCTTTGGCCCAGGGCGCGATCCTGGAGACCCGCGATCGAATCCCACGTCGGGCTCCCGGTGTATGGAGCCTGCTTTTCCCTCTGCCTATGTCTCTGCCCCCCACCCCTCTGTGACTTTCATTAAAAAAAATAATAATAAAATAAAATAATCTTTAAAAAAAAAGCACTGAAAAAAATGAAAAAAGAAAAAAATTTTTAAAAAGAACCATCAAATCCTTATACCCTATGATCCAAAAGTCCCACTTCTTTTTTGTTTTTAATAATCTATTTATTTTTAGAGCATGTGAGGGGGAGGGGCAGAGGGAAAGAGAGAGAAAGAATATTAAGCAGGCTCCAGGAAAGATAAAACACACCAAGATGATAGTAGTTATATTAAAGAGCTATGCTTCCGGAAGTTTTCTTTTTTGTTTTAATCTAAGTGGATTTTGTGCTTTTATCTTTAAAGCATTAATTTATTTTAAGAGGACAAGATCCATATAAGAAAACCAGTCCTGGGGCACCTGAGTGGCTCCACATTCAGTGGAGAGTCTGCTTGAGATTCTCTCTCTGCCCCTCCCCCAGCTCATGCTCTCGCTCTCTCTCTAAAAAATAAATCTTAAAAAAAAAGAAAGAAAATCAGTCCTACTTCATTTTCTCTGTATCCTATTTATTCACTTCCGATTATTTTGAAACTGGAATTTATAGAAGGTCAAGATTTGCAGGGCACCTGGGTGGTTCAGCTGGATAAATAATAATATTAATAATATTGAGCTGACTTTTAATTTCAGCTTAGGTTGAGATCTCGGGGTCATGAGATCAAGCCCCACATTGGGCTCTGTGTTGGGCACTGGGCATGGAGCCTGCTTAGGATTTTTTTTCTCCCTTTCCCTCTGCATGCCCTCCACCCCCACCCTGCTGCTCACTCTCTCTCACTCAAAAAAAAAAAAAAAAAAAAAAGATGAAGGTGCTACCAGTGAGCATATGTCATAGACCCTGTAGACATTTCTGAATTGGACATCCCAGTAATGCTTTGGAGAGTGGAAGCATCCCTGGGATAAATGCACTGGCTCCAAGATGATGACAACTTTGAAGTAAACAATATTCATTTGTCGGTATGAGGTGTGTCCTCTATTTAAGGAATCACTCAAAATACTGTTGTGGGTCCCAGACTGACCATAGATCGGGCCCACTTCCAAAATTAGATGTTCCTGAAAAAGTAGGTGGTCTATAGGTAATAATCATCGTTAACATTTTTTTTAAAAAGATTTTATTTATTTGTTCATGAGAGACACACAGAGAGAGGCAGAGACATAGGCAGAGAGAGACGCAGACTCTGCACAGGGAGCCGGATATGGGACCCGACCCTGGGACCCCAGGACCATGCCCTGAGCCGAAGGCAGGCGCTCAACCACTGAGCCACCCAGGTGTCCCTCATCATTACCATTTATGAAGCACTTATTATGTTCTAGGCACTGTGATAAAAACAAAAACTATCATGTTTTAAACTCTTACAATATTTTGAGACAGATATTACTGTCTTCATTTTACTGGTGAGAAAACTGAGGCCCTTGGAGAAACGTGGCTAAAATCACAGCTGTGAGAGGAGATGCAGAACTGCATTTTAACCTAGGCTGCCTTCAGACATATCTTCTCAAGACCCAGTAGCTGCACTGTAGTGCTCCTACCAATTGCCCAAATTTATTTGGTGGGCTTATATTGATAGGGAGGAACAAAAAAGCTTGCATGGGGAAGACAGTGTGATGTCACACTGCCCAGCCTTGTGGACCTACCTGTATCCAAGTCCTATAGAGAGAGGGACTGCAAACTAAAACTGTTTTCCTGTTTCATTCCAAGTCTCAAGCAGGGCTGCTCTAGGGTCCAGGTGACAGAATGTGAAAAGGTAGAAGAGAAGGGTCTCTTCTACCCTTTTTTGGAGTATAGTCCACTTTGTTACAATGTGGATTTTGAGGAATTGCTCTGTTGTTTTGAGGTGGACACAAACTGTCCAGGACATCAGGGTTGGTAGAGTCCCAGCCCTGGCCAAGAACCCTAAGAGGCTCCTTGGACAGTGAATTGGTGGTCAAAGTAGGAGCAGGTAAGTGTAATGGATACTCCTTGTCTGAATCTAGATTCTTATGAGATATCTCCAAAGACACTATCATTTAACCAGATAAGACTTGGCAAGTGGGAGCATGGGAATGATTTATTCCTTGACACCCGAAGAAGCTCAGGTGATAAGAACTTAACAGTCCTACTCTATACACAAAAAGAGTTTGGCAGCATTTGCAGACCCTATATGAACAAGGATCACCTGAAATGCGAATACTGAAGGAACTCAACACTTGAAGAAACAAGAAGATATAATGAATAATCCAATAAAAAGAATGTAGAAGTGGTAGTAAGTGGATAAAGTCTTTCAAAAATAGCATTGGCTAGAGCAGACTGGGTGGCTCAGTGATTTAGCACCGCCTTCAGCCCAGGGCCTGATCTGGAGACCTGGGATCGAGTCCCATGTCAGGCTCCCTGCATGGAACCTGCTTCTCCCTCTACCTGTGTCTCTGCCTCTCTCTGTCTCTCATGAATAAATAAATAAGATCTTTTTAAAAATAGCATTGGCTAAACCTGATGATCATCTAAATCTTTCCAGCCAACCCTATTAGAATCTTTGGAATGTGGACCCAGGAATCTGTATTTTTCCCTTATTAATCTCTAGGTGAATGTGAAGATCTTTGGTTTAGGAACCATTGTTTCCTAGTTTCAGGCAACTCTGTTCACCAAAACTGCAAATCATTTTCAGGCATTTGGAAATTAGATCTTACAACTGGAAGCAAATTAGACCCCTCTATACTGCTTTCTAGGAACTGGCAATCTAATTAGAGAAGTGAAGACATATCTTGTAAGGACTTCAGGATTAGAAGTAGGTCTTAAAAAGATGAATACAGGGCAGCCCCGGTGGCCCAGCGGTTTAGCGCCACCTTCAGCCTGGAGTGTGATCTTGGAGACCCTGGATAGAGTCCCATGTCAGGCTCCCTGCATAAAGCCTGCTTCTCTCTCTGCCTGTGTCTCTGCCTCTCTCTCTCTCTGTCATGAATAAATAAATAAAGTTTTTTTTAAAAAAGAATAAAAAGAATACAATTTCAGGGGTGCCTGTGCAGCTCAGTTGGTTAAGTATCTGCCTTTGGCTTAGGTCGTGATCTTGGAATCCTGGGATCAAGCCCCAAATCGGGCTCCATGCTCAGGGGGGAGTATACTTCTCCCTTTGCCCCTCCTCCTCTCTTGTGCTCTCTTCTCTCTCTCTCAAATAAATACAATCTTAAAAAAAAAAAGATGAGTACAATTTCAAAATGAAGTAGAAGAAGAATAGAGATGAATGAAAACATAAGGTGTTTGATGGGACAGTGAGTCCTCCACCTTTATTTTTTTTTATTATTTTTTATTTTTTTAGTCCTCTACCTTTAATTTGTACAAGTAAACTAATATCTGACCCAACCATTACTATTTGAGGAACTTTTTCCAGGAAAACTATTAAGATTAATACCCTTTGCTGTGTTATTCATAATTCAAATAAACAAAATCTCAAAAGAACCAACATATCCTACAGTATAATAGAAAACACAATAGAATACTACACAACTCTGTAGGATAGAAGTGTGTAGGTAGAATGGTGCTGTAGAAAATTTAATGCATAGGGAAAAGTGATATATAAAATGAGAAAAAAAGAATATAAAACATACATCTGGTATGATCCCAATTTTAAAATACATATGTATTTTAAATGGAAAGAGTTACAAAATGTTCATGGATGGTAGGATTATGCATAATATTTTTCATCTTTGCTTATTTGTATTTATGTCCCCCAACACTTTTTTTAATGAGAGAGAGAGAGGGAAAATGTGCAAGTGAGTGGGTGGAGAGGGCAGAGGGAGAGGGAGAGAGAGAATCTTAAGCAGACTCCATGCCCAGCACAGAGCTGGATGAGGAGCTCAATCTCACAATCCTGAGATCATGACATTAGCCAAAGCCAAGAGTTGGATGCTTAACCACTGAGCCACCCAGACACCCCTCCTGGAGTATTTTGAAGCAAATCCCAGAGAGCATGCCATTCCATCCTTAAATACTTTTAGTATGCATCTCTAACTTAATAAAGATTTAAACAAAAACATAACATTATTATATCTAACAAAACTAACAACACTTAATATCACATGATATTCAATTATTATTATTATTCACATTTTCCTGTCTCAAAAATGTCCTTTTATGGTTGGTTCATTTGGGTTAGGATCCAAAAGAGGTCAACATGTTACATTCGGTTTTTATGTCTTTAAGTTTCCTTTTATTCTATAATGATCCCTCTTCTCCTTTCTTTTCATGCCAGTGGTACCAAGTAACAGAAGAATCTAGATAATCTGGTTTACAATATACAGTTCAGTCATCTGCAGCTGGTTGTCCCTACAAGGAGGTCTCCTTGCCTACCTCTGATCATCCATCCATGTAGCACAGGGGATATTTAGTTCTTACCCCAGAGGACCTTTTTCAAGAACCTTCAGATTCACCTGTAAAGAACAACTCAAGAGAGGAAGACCTAGAAAGGTGACTGCCATCCTCTCTACAGTAACTTAAACCAGGCCCAGTTCCTTTAGATTCTATTTCCTATTTGAGGACTTTCATGATTGATGTCAGGAAGCCCTCAGGATGATTCTGGGGCAGGAGGGCACTGGCAAGGCCAGAGGTTGGCAACAGTGTCTTTAGCCCCAAAGCTATATTACTATCCCATTTTCACTTTCCCTATTACCCAGTTTGGGGAGTGTATGATCTTCATCACCACCTGGTCAAGACAAGCTGAACGAAGGTAAGAATCAGAGCCAGACTCACCTGGGCTCTTTACCTTTAACTTTAAGAGTTCTTGAATGCAACTGCCTTCAATATGTCTCTCTTGAGTCAGAGTGCTCCAGTCTGGATAGGTGGCCCTCTACATCTGGAGCACAGTTGTCATCCTAGAATATTCCTTCCAGCTTCTTGGGAATTCTCTTTGCTTCTCTCCTGTATTGGCTCTCCTGTGTGCTGAATCCTATAACTTTAGTCTTTGTTGGCCCTCTAGTTTTGGTGAACTATATATCTGTCAGTAGCTTCCCATGAAAGGATACATTAGAGGCAAAAATTTTAGGGATGCCTAGCTAGCTCAGTCAGAAGAGCATGTGACTTTTGATCTTGGGGTAATGGGTTTGAGCCTTATGTTGGGTGTAGGGATCCCTAAAATAAATAAATAAATTTTTAAAAAGAGGTAAAATTTTTAACCCCTCATATATCTGATAATGTCTTTATCCACATGTTTTAATGATGTTGGTGTTTTAACTGGGTATATAGAACCCTAGGATGAAAATCCCCTTTCAGGGATGCCTGGGTGGCTCAGTGGTTGAGTGTCTGCCTTTGGCTCAGGGCGTGATCCTGCAGTCCTGGGATGGAGTCCCATGTCGGGCTCCCTGCATGGAGCCTGCTTCTCCCTCTGCCTATGTCTCTGCCTCTCTCTGTGTGTCTCTCATGAATAAATACATAAAATCTTAAGAAAAAGAAAATCATCTTTCAGAATTTTGAAGGCATTCCTCCCTTTGCTTCTACTTCCAGTGCCGCTGCTGAAAAGTCAAAGTCATTCTGATCCCTAATCTATCTGGGACCAGTTTCTTTTTTCCTTAGACCTTATAGAATCTTTATTTACAGAGGTCTGACATTTCACAGTAGTGAGTCTTAATGTGGGTCTATTCTCATTCATTGTGCTGGGCACACAGTGGACAATCTGAAAACTTATGGGAAATGTTCTTGAATGATTTTATGATTTCCTCAGTTCTTTTTAATATATTCTTTCCTTGTGGAACTTTTATTCAGCTGTTCCATTTCCTTAGCTGGTGCTCTAATTTTCCTTTTTAAATTTTTGTTATTTTATTATTTATTTATTTTTTAAAGATTTTAAGTAATTTGTACACCCAATGTGGGGCTCAAATTCACAACCCCAAGATCAAGAGTCACATGCTCTTCCAACTGAGCCTGCCAACTGCCCCCTCCTCTTAAGATTTTTTTTAAGTCTCTACATCCCACATACGGCTCAAATGTACAATCCTCAAATCAAGGGTCACATGCTCTACTGACTGAGCCAGCCAGGCACCCCTGGTGCTCTAGTTTTCTTATATTTTTTTTCTCCTATTTTCCACAGCTGTGTTTCTTGCTACATTCCATGGAGAGTTCTTCCACTTTCTCTCCCAGTCTCTCTATTGGGCCATAGCTTCTGTTTTCATGTTTTTTCATTTCCAAGAACTTTTCCCCCTTCTTTATTTTTGTTTCCTGCTATCGTTTCATATATTCGGGTATCATTTCTTCTCTTTAAGGATATACATGATGATTTTTAAAATTCTCTTCCCTCTGCCTTGTCTCAACTTATTCCAAGTTTCTTTCTTCTATTTGGTCTCTTTCTTTCCTGGTAGAAGAAAGCCTCATTTCTGGTAATCCTTGCCTTATGTTTATGAATTAAAGTAGGGCACTAAAGCTGATTGGAAGCTCTGTGCATGAAAATGAGAGCCATTGAAGGGTGTCTGGCTGACTCAGTCAGTAGATTTTGTGGGTTATGAATCTGAGTCCAACATTGGACATAGAAATACTTAAAAAATTATAAAAAAGAGAGAAAGAAGAAAAGAAAGAAAGAAAGAAAGAGAAAGAAAGAAAGAGAAAGAAAGAAAGAAAGAAAGAAAGAAAGAAAGAAAGAAAGGAAGAAAGAAAGAAAGAAAGAAAGAAGAAAGAAAGAAAGAAAGAAAGAAAGAAAGAAAGAAAGAAAGAAAAAGAAAATGAGAGCCATTGACCATGAGGTCATTGTCCATAGCCAATGGCCATGAGAAACCATTAGCTGGGAAACCTAGTGCCATTATCTTCAGACCTTTCATATCAGACTTCATTTTCCCTGAAGAAGAAGAAGGTACATCTGTTCAGGGGGATAAGGTAGGGAAGGGAACTAAGCTTTCAGCCAGTCCTTTTTTAGCTGCTCTTCACCCCGACTTCCAAAGATAACAGTAGAATGTTAATTCCTGAACATAGCAGGCTGCTTCTCAACCTTCTCCAGTTTCTGGCCCAGGACTCAGTGATGTTGAATATGCCAGAACCTTCATTTATCTGCTTTTTCACCTGCAAAGTTCTGTTGTATTTACTGTCCCCTCTACCATTTTTTGTGCTTTAATGCAATCCTTTACCGAAGTTTTAGTGGAATTGGGAGGGGAGAAGGTGGATAGGAAAATGAGATGCATGAGAATTTATAGCCATCACCTTTATCTCTGAAATCAGAATGTTTAGCACAGGTCCAAGTAATTGTAAGCATTCATAAACAATATCTTAGTTTCAGTGAAATATGGGAATGTGTGTAATGCACTTCCAAGAGTGCCTGAAACAAGGTGCGTAACAAATGTTGAAGACAGTATTATTATTATTATGCACACTAAGCCATACTTATCATTCTGAAACCTGCTTATTCTACTTAATAAATCTTCTGTTCATTCTTCTACATCAGTAGAAGTCTACCTTATTCTCTTTATTCTATTTTATTTTGTTATTTCCCCTTAGTTAATACACAATGTTATATAAGTTTCAGGTGTACAATATAGTGATTCAACACTTCCATACATCACCTGGTGCTCATCATGACAAGTGCACTCCTTGATCCCCATCACTTATTTTACCCATTTCCTCTCCCCTCTAGTAACCATCAGTTTGTTCTCAATAGTTGAGTCCATTTCTTTTTTAAAGTTTATTTATTTATTTGTTTGTTTTTTAAAGATTTACTTATTTATTTATTCATGAGAGACACACACACAGAGAGAGACAGAGACACAGGCAGAGGAAGAAGCAGGCTCCATGCAGGGAGCCTGACGTGGGACTCGATCCCGGGACTCAGGATCACGCCCTGAGCTAAAGTCAGATGCTAAACCGCTGAGCCACCCAGGGATCCCCAAGTTTATTTTTTTTTAATTTTTATTTATTTATGATAGTCACACAGAGAGAGAGAGAGAGGCAGAGACATAGGCAGAGGAAGAAGCAGGCTCCATGCACTGGGAGCCCGACGTGGGACTCGATCCCGGGTCTCCAGGATCGCGCCCTGGGCCAAAGGCAGGCGCTAAACCGCTGCGCCACCCAGGGTTCCCCCAAGTTTATTTTTTTAAAGTAATCTGTACACCCAACGTGGGGCTCAAACTCACCACTGCAAGATCACGAATCACAGGCTTTTCTTACAGAGTCAGCCAGGTACCCCCAAGAATCTGTCTCTTGATTTGTCTTTCTCTTTTTTCTCCTTTGCTCATTTGTTTTAAATTCCACATATAAGTAAAATCATATGGTATTTGTCTTTCTGATTTATCTTCCTCTCTTTAAAGTTGTACAATATTCTGTAGAAAGATGTACCATTTAATCACACCTCAATTGATGGGCATTTATTTTTCTTTTTTTTTTTCTGAAATACCAAACTGGATACCCTAGTAATACATCCTCAAACACATGTGCTAGTATTTCTGTAGAGAACAGCTGAGAAGTGGAATCGCTCTATCATGCTCATTATGGAAAGCGTCTAATCGGAATTTCCAGAGTAAAAGAAGCATGTGAGTGATTAATCAGGATCCTAATTTAGGCAGGTGATATTTCCATAATTAATGGAAAGCACACCCATAATTGAAGCACACCTAGATTTGAAGACAGAAGACCTAAATCCCAATGATGGCTCTCCCACTTCTCTTGAGAAATTTTGTTTTTCACAAACAAAAGGCATAGTGTCAGGAATGACCAGGAATCAGAGGTGAATAAGACACAGTGCTTGCTCTTAAGAGATTTACAGTGATTGGTGGGGAAACAGCCACGTGAACAGATACTGCTTGCTCACCGTGTGGCCTTGGGAAGTTGTTTTACCTCCTGAACATCTGTTTCTTATTCTGTAAAATGGGTGATACTCCCTATACCATAGGGTGCTCATCAAGATTAAATGAAGTAATGGATGAGAAGTGCCCTTCACAGAGCCTGGCACATAATATGCACTCAATAAATGGAAGCTATAGTTATTGTTTTAATAACAGGGTAATTATAATAAGTAATTTTTTATAGCTCCTATGATAGAATTCCTACTTCTCTGACCTCATTTCTACAGTACTAAATGAATTGTTGAGACAATAATATACCACATATGAAGTGGCACTTGATAAATATTAGTTTCTTTTCTTGCATTTTTATGTTGAGACAGAGGGTAAATAAGCAGAAGGAAATGCAAATATCCATATGTTTGAACACAACAGTGATCTTCCTAGTTCATGTGTCACAGAATCGACTTTGGGTACTTCTTTAGCTACACAGGTTTCACCTCTGGCCATATCTGAACATCTGGAACAAGGCTGCATACCTCCCTGCCTGCAGACAAAATGTTGACATGACTCAGGGCTGATGACTGCCTCCTGCAGGTTTATTTTTCCTCACAGTTTGCTAAGCATAGTTTTAACCTCATACTTAATGGGGTCACTTACTTGCTTGGCACTGATTTTTGTGAAACAGGTTTTTTTCCCCTCACATTGATATAACAAGAATTAAAGGAAATGTATCTTGATACCAAAAATTTTGAGCTTTAGTTTCTGATTAAATTTAAAGATAATTCTACAGGCAAATTTGACCAGAATTAAATGGCAGAAAAGAATAGTTTATGAGGGATCCCTGGGTGGCGCAGCGGTTTGGCGCCTGCCTTTGGCCCAGAGCGCGATCCTGGAGACCCGGGATCAAATCCCACGTTGGGGTCCCAGTGCATGGAACCTGCTTCTCCCTCTGCCTGTGTCTCTGCCTCTCTCTCTCTGTGTGTGTGTGTGTGACTATCATAAATAAATAAAAATTTAAAAAAAGAATAGTTTATGAATATTCGGGGTAGGTTCTGTGTTTTAGGGGTTAACTAGTGTCAAATTACTAGACACATTGCTTTCTGTTTATTTGCTGTTGTTGTTTTTCCTGTTTCTCTACTTCCCTGGAGGGTTTTAGAAGCACTGACATTTATTTGCTAGGTCTGGATGTGTACTTGGCCATGTAGATCATACCACATTCCCCTGTGTTTTAATAAGCTGATTCTCCTTGCAGAGATAGTGTGGTTCAATGGTCTAGAGCCCAAATTTTCTTTTCTTTAGTCTTTTTCTGTAAGTAAGCTCCATGCCCAGCACAGAGCCTAATAACGGGCTTGAAATTATGACCCTGAGATTAAGAACTAAACTGAGGTCAAAAGTCAGATGCTTCACCCACTGAGCCACCAAGGTGCCACTAGAGCCCAAATTTTAGAGTCAGGTAGCCCTGGGTTTGAATCCTAGCTCTTTTACCTCCTCACTCTGGGATGTCATACAAAAATCTCTGCATCTGTTTCCTCATCTAATACTATGATATTAGCATTCCAGAATGAACATTGGTTAAAAGAATGAATAGTACATGTAAACTGCTCAACACAGTATGTGCTTCTAGTTTTTAGTTAAGATCATGATCATTTTTATTTTCATGTAGTTATCTCAACTCAGTTCTTGGCACATGATTGATGCTCAAAATCTCGTAGCTATTGGATACCTGGGTAGTTCAGTGGCTAAGCATCTGTCTATGGCTCAGGTCGTGATCCTAGGGTCCTGGGCTTGAGTCCTGCATCAGGCTCCCTGCATGGAGCCTACTTCTCCCTCTGTCTATGTCTCTTCCTCCCTCTCTCTGTGTCTCTTATGAATAAATAAATAAAATCCTTTTTTAAAATGCGGTAGCCATTACAAATTACCTACAGTTTCTAACTGCCAGGATCCCAGCTTTGTCATTTAATTTTTTAATTTGTTAGCGATGGACATCATCTTTAGCCTTGCACTTCGGAATTTGTCTCATCATCTCTGTAATTCTGACAGTGCCTGGCACCTTTCCTAGCACATGGTAGGCACTCAGTACTAGCTGTTGAATCATATTCTACTGAGTATGACTGAGCTAAACACCCACTGTTTGCGCTAAACATCCATTCAGGCATTAGTGCAGAGCTGTGTCACTAAATAGCTGTCATTCCAAAATTGACAGCCAATCCTGACATAGACATGCTTGAACAATTTGTAAGCCATGATTTCAACTTCCTGCATTGCAGATATCTCAGTTGACATGCCATTCCACTTATATGACTATTAGAAGGAAAGGATAAGCTAATAGAAATATCTACTTAGCAGCTAAGAGAATGAGCTTTGGTCTAGGTGGCTCCAGGTTTACATTCTTACTCTAGCACTATCTAGTGGATCAGTTACTTAATCCCTAAGAGCATCAGTTTTCTCATCTGTGAAAAGGGAATAATCATAGCTCATATTGCATCAGCTTATGGTGAAAATAGTGTTTTCCAGGTAGTGCCTTCTGTCTCCCTGGAATAGTCTTCTCCTCACGTTTTATGCCTGCTCTTTCAGCTTGACTGTCACTTCATCCAGAAAGCCTTCCCTGCCACTCATGGTAGGTTGGGTTCACTGACTCTCCTCAAAGGATCTGCCAATTGCCTTTATAATGACTTCTTCAACTACTCATTTCCTTTCTGGATTGTGAACTCCAATAGGATGGGGATTGGGTCTGTCCCATTCATTTCTGCCCAGTCCCTAATACTCACTTGGTATATAATATTTTGGGTGGAATATATTTGTTAACTGAGCAAACTAATGAGCTAATAATGCACATATACATAGAGCCTAACATTTAGCAAGCTTTCAATAAATGAGATGTTATTATTAGCAACATAGTATTGGTGCCGAGTTTATTCATCCTGAGAAAACTATGTAGTGAAAGGAGCAACAAATTAGAGATAGGTATTGTGAATCTAGCTCTGTATCTTGTTTGTTATAAGTCCTTGGCCAAATCTTTATTATTCTGATTTTCCCAGTATTAAAAGGAAAATATAATATATTCACCCTGGTGTCCAACTCAACTTGATTCCTGTAAAGTCTGCCCTTTGTCAGATCACAGCTGACAGGCTGTCCTGTGTATGCCTGGGGTTTCTAGATATAGATCCCATACTGCCCTAGTACTCTTCTGTTTTCTTAGCTGCTAATTATTGACCCCTGACCCTTCTCCATTCTGACCATCTAGCCCCTTAGTTTGTTACACCAAATGGCTACCTCTCAGCTTCCAGCCTTGAACTACACTGGTCCTCACAATAAAGTCCAAAATCGTTAAGGTGCTAACCAGAGCCTTATCTTCTTCCCACCTTCTCCTTGCTCACCATGGTCCAGACAGTGGGCTTTCCTGAAGTTTCCTTGAGGTTGCTGATCTCCCCAATTCAACACCTTTGGACATGGCAATCCCTCTGCTTGGAACATTGTCCCCTCTCTCTTTTTCAGGCTCACCTCAATTTAATCTTAATTTCTCAGCTTTTAACATCACTTCTTCAGGGACCATTACTTAGCTCCCTTGGAAGAAATAAGGTTTCTCTGTTATGTATGCATTCTTCCTTGTAGGTCTGGTATAATACATTGTCAAACCTTCACATTTTTAAGAGAAGTTAAGCCTTAAGTATGGAATTTCAGGGGCAGCCCGGGTGTCTCAGCGGTTTAGTGCCGCCTTCAGCCCAGGGCCTGATCCTGGAGACCTGGGATCAAGTCCCAAGTTGGGCTCCCTGTGTAGAGCCTGCTACTCCCTCTGCCTGTGTCTCTGCCTCTCTGTGTGTGTCTCTCATGAATAAATAAATAATTAAAAAAAAATTAAAAAATATGGAATTTCAGGTTTTAATGCTAGGAAGTAATTTAAAAATTATAAACACTGAAGGCCAAATTAAAATATCTACCTGAGGCCTGCCTGTTTGCAACCTGAGCTGTTCAACCTTTGACTATACTTGGTAGCTATTCTGGTGTTAATCATCACTCCATCGTCACGGCATTTAACTGTCCACTCTATGCCAGGCACTCTGATTGGTGTATTAGAAACATGATTTCATGTAATATCCAAAACCATCTGTGAGGTCAAGTAAGGTTCAGAGAGGTGAAAACACTTGCCCAAGGTCATAGGCCAGAGGTGGTAGAGCCAGGTGCTAAAGGTCTTTCCACTGCACTATTTTGAGTCAAGGTACTATTTGTTTAGAATGGGAGAAGCTTCTTCTTCTTCTTTTTTTTTTTTTTTTAAGATTTTATTTATTCATGAGAGACACACACAGAGAGAGAAAGACAGAGGCAGAGACATAGGCAGAAGGAGAAGCAGGCTCCCTGCAAGGAGCCCAGTGTGGGACTGGATCCCCAACCCCAGGATCACATCCTGAGCTAAAGGCAGTCAGTCAACTGCTGAGCCACCCAGGCGTCCCTAGAATGGGAGAAGCTTCTAAAGCTCTGCCTACCAACAACTACTGATATTTGTTTTGTGCTCACTATATGCCAGCCATTGTGCTAAGTGGTTTACATGTTCTTATTCAATCTTCACAACATGTCTGCATTGGAGCTATCATTATTATCAGCATCTTACAGATGAGAAAACTGAGGTATAGAAGAGGTATCTGACCCAACATAAGGCCAGACAATCTGATGCCATAGTCCCCACTCTTGGGAATTACTACCATTAGTTTGGGTTTGTGGCAGAGTAGTGGGCTTCAAAGGAGAGGGAGAAATTTATATCACTCTTTCTGAGCCCCACAGAGAACTCAGTTGAAAAGAATCCCCCTAGGATATACCCTGGAACTCGCTATTGAGAGATGTGGCCTGCAGGTGGCAGCAACATTAAGTCTCTAAACTGCAATGTTCAAAGCCACAGGGAGGAAGCTTTGTACAGTTGGGAGTCGCTCATTTGCATATTGTTCTGATTGGTCCAATTCATTTTTGCCAGTTAATTGGACTTGGTTGTCAGCCCAGTCAGAGAACGGCCAGGTTGTAGAGCCATTCACATCTGTGAAAGAAGAGAGAGCTCTCAGAATTTGAAACTATGATGACATCATCAAGTCCAACAACCATCACTGTGATAGGTAGAACCATGTTTCAGTGATTCCTCAACACTTTTTGAGATGTTGCCTTTTCTTTTTAAGATTTATTTATTTATTGAGAGACAGTCTACACAAAGAGGGGGTTACAGTGGGTAGGGACAGCAGGAGAAGGAAGGAGAGAATCTCATGTACACTCCCAGGGAGCTTGGAGCCCAACACACGGCTGGATGCCAGGACCCTGACTGAGATCAGGACCAGAGCTGAAATCAAGAGTCAGATGCTCAACTGACTCAGCCACCCAGGTGCCCCTTGAGATCTTAGCTTTTATTTTTTTAAAGATTTTATTTATGTATTTGAGATAGATAGATAGATAGAGACAGAGACAGAGAGAGAGCAAGAGAAGGAACAGAGGGCAAGAGACAGGCAAACTCCTGCTGAGTGCAAAACCTGACAGGGGGCTCAATCCCATGATCCTGAGATCATGACCTGGGCTGAAATCAAGAGTCAGATGCTTAACTGACTGAGTCACACAGGCGCCCCAAGATCTTAGCTTTTTTAAAAAACTCTCTTTTTTGATGGTGTTGTTTTTATGGTACAGTAAGGTCTACATTTAACGAAAAATTCAATAGCCTGTAAGGGTATACAGTATGAAATCACTTTGTCTGTCATACACTATTCAATTGCACTATTTTCCTACCACAGAGGAAAGCTTGTATATTCTTCCAAGTATAAATTACGGATATAAAAGTATTTATTTACACATATCCTTCAAAATAAATGATAACCTAGAACTATTAACTTTTCTAGAAGAAAATTTAGGGGGAGATTTCTGTGATCTTGGGCTAGGCAAAGATTTCTTAGGTATGATATGATTCACAAGAAGAAAAAAATGAATGAATTAAACATTCAAAACTTTTAAATTCTGCTCTGTGAAAGATACTCTTAAGAGAATGAAAAGACAGGGCAGCCCGGGTGGCTCAGTGGTTTAGTGCCTGCCTTCAGCCCGGGGTGTGATCCTGGAGACCTGGGATCGAGTCCCACATCAGGCTTCCTGCATGGAGCCTGCTTCTCCCTCTGCCTGTGTCTCTGCCACTCTTTCTCTCTGTGTCTCTTATGAATAAATAAATAAAATCTTAAAAAAAAAAAAGAGAGAGAATGAAAAGACAAACCATAGACTGGACGAACACTGGCAAATCACATATATGATAAAGGTCTTGTGCCTAGAATATATAAAGAACTCTCACAATTCAATAATAAGAAAACAAACAACCCAAATACAAGAATTGGCACAAGGCTATTATGGATACTTCACTAAAGAATATATAAGATGGTGGTACCTGGGTGGCTCAATCAGTTAAGCATCCAACTCAGTGTCAGTTCAGGTCATGATTTCAGGGTCATGGGATCGAGCCCTGCATCAGGTTCTGTGTTCAGCACAGAGTCTGCTTGTCCTGTTCCTTTTAGTCTGACTCCTAATCCCACCCCCAGCCCCAAAAAAAGAATGTATACAGATGGACAATGAGCACATAAAAAGAGACGGAATGTCATTAGTCAATCATTAGAGAAATGCAGATTTTATTCAGACACCACTACAAACTTTTGGAATGGCTAAAAGCTATTCTTTAAAACCTGATAATACCAAATGCTGATAAGCACACAGAGCAACTGGAACTCATTATTATTGGTGGAAATGCAAAAGAGTGCAGCCATTTTGGAAAAGAGTTTGGGTTTGTCAGGTTTTTTTTGTTGTTGTTGTTTTGTGTTTTGGTTTTTAGTAATGTTGGATTGACACAACTCAGCAAGCCCAATCTTAGCTAATTACCCAATAGAAATAAAAGTGTTTATATAAAAATCTGTACATGAATGTTTGCAGTAGCTTTATTTATGGTTGACAAAAACAGGAAAACAATCTCAATGTCCTAAAACTGGTAAATACAGAAACAAACTATGGTATGGCAATACAATGGGATACTATTAAGCAATAGAAGGGAACAAATTACTCATACATGCAACAACATGAATGAACCTCATATGCATCATCTTATTGAAAACAACCAGTCTCAGGCAGCCTGGGTGGCTCAGCGGTTTGGTGGCCCCAGCGTGATACTGGAGACCTGGGGTCCAGTCCCATGTCGGGCTCCCTGCATGGAGCCTGCTTTTCCCACTGCCTGTGTCTCTGCCTCTCTCTCTCTCTGTCTCTCATGAATGAATAAATAAAACCTTTAAAAAAAAAAGTCTCAAAAAGCTACATATTTTTTATTCCACTTACATAATTTTATGAAAAAGGCTAAATTATAAGAATAGAAAACAGATCAGTGAATACCATAAGTTGGGTAGAGGGAAGGCGTTGACTACAAAAGATAGCATGAGTGAATATTTTAGTGTGATAGAACTGTTCTTACCAAGATTATAATGGTGTTCACATAGGCATATGTATTTGACTCAGAGAACTGAACACCAAAAAGAATGAAATTTACAATATAGAAGAACAAAAAACCGGTTTAAAAAACAAAAGAAAACCCAGTGGTGCCTGGATGTCTAGCTCCATTGGTGGAGCATGAGACTCTTGATCTCAGGCCCCCCGCGGGGGGTAGAGATTACTAAATAAAAGCCTTCTTCCCCACCAAAGCCATTGGTTTGATTTCAGGATGTATAACAGCCATTGTTGAAAAAAATTATTGTTTTTCTTTACCCCCCAAAAAAGGGTAGAATATTTTGCCCACTGCTCAGCTCCATGCTTTTTTTTTTTTTTTTTTTTTTTTAAGATTTTATTTATTGGGATCCCTGGGTGGTGCAGCGGTTTGGCGCCTGCCTTTGGCCCGGGGCGCGATCCTGGAGACCTGGGATCGAATCCCACGTCGGGCTCCCTGCATGGAGCCTGCTTCTCCCTCTGCCTGTGTCTCTGCCTCTCTTTTTTTTTTAAGATTTTATTTATTTATTCATGATAGTCACACAGAGAGAGAGGCAGAGGCGTAGGCAGAGGGAGAAGGCGGCTCCCTGCTGGGAGCCCAATATGGGACTTGATCCCAAGACCCTAGGATCACAACCTAAGCCAAAGGCAGGCACTCAACCACTGAGCCACCCATGTGCCCCACCATGCTTTTTTTTTTTTTTTTTTTTAAATAGAGAACTATTTCAAGCATGTAGAAAAATAGAGAGGTTTATATAACAAATACCCAAGTTTTCTCACCAACTTTGTCAAATATTTTTTGGTTTTTTTTTGTTTGTTTGTTTTTTAAATGTTCTTTTTTTTTTAAGATTTTATTTATTTATTCATGAGAGAAACAGAGAGAAAGAGAGAGAGAGGCAGAGACACAGGCAGAAGCAGGCTCCATATGCAGGAAGCCTGACATGGGACTCCATGCCAGGTCTCCAGGATCACGCCCTGGGCTGAAGGCAGCGCTAAACCACTGAGCCACCCAGGCTGCCCTCAAATATTTTTTAATGCAAATTTATTATTATTTTTTAGATTTTATTATTTGATCGAGAAAGAGGGATAGAAAGCACAAGCAGGGGGAGTAGAAGGCAGAGGCAGAGGGAGAAGCAGGCTCCCTGCTGAGCAGAGAGCTCCATGACAAGGACAACATGGGACTCTATTCCAGGACCCTAGGATCATGACCTGAGCCAAAGGCAGATGCTTGACCAACTGAGCCATCCAGGTGCCCCTTTCAAATCTTGTTTTGTTTTGTTTTTTTCTTAAAAGTTTTTATAAGAAATAAAATATCAGAGATGCTTTAAGCCCAGATATATCCCTCCTTTCACCCATTTCTTTCCTTTCTCCCCAAGAAGTAATCAGTTGCCTGAGTATTTTATTGCCATACATGATTTTATATTCTTACTATATATAGATAAATACTTAAACAGTATATAGTATTTGGCATGTTTTTAAATTTTACATGCATGATATTATACTGTATATAACCTACAACTTGGTTCTTTTCCCTCAACATTCTCTTTTATCTATGTTGATCCCTGTAGCTTTAATTGACTCACTGTAACTGCTTTGTGCTATTCTATATTACAAATATATCACAGTTTATTTGCCCATTCTCCAGTAGATGCATATTTAGCTTATCTCCAATTTTTTGTTCTTTGAGATTTCAAATAGTACTACAGTGAACATCTTGCACCAGCAGCCTGTGTCCTTGTTCATTGTTGAAAACTTGGGAACTTAATAAAAATAGAAAGACAAAAACTAATGTTACTTAGAACAGTTATTGTTTACTGAGTACTTAATGTATATCAGGTACAGTGCTGGCCACTTTATGTGTGTTACTTTATTATCACATCAACCTATATAATAGGTACTATTATGTTTCCCATTCTACAACGAGGGAACTGAATCTGAACCAGTTTAAATAACCTATCTGTGTTTAACACACATAGGAAGTAGCAGAACAGTTTTTATTGCCAAAGCCCAAGCTCTTAACATTATGCACCAATAGTGCCCATGAGCCCCAAATCCAGAAATATTAATGGTTGGCAATAGTGTTTACGTTTTCTTTTTTTTACTTCTTCTTCTTTTTCTCCTCCTCCTCCTCCTCCTCCTCCTGCTTCTGCTGCTGCTGCTGCTGCTGCTTCTTCTTCTTCTTCTTCTTCTTCTTCTTCTTCTTCTTCTTCTTCTTCTTCTTTTAAGTAGGCTCTTCATCCAGCATGGAACCCAACGTGGGGCCAGAACTTATCGCCCAGAAATCAAGACCAGACACTTAACTGACTGAGCTACCCAGGTACCCCTAGTGTCTACAGCTAATTGGTTTCTCAGAAGACAAGAAACTTGGCCCAGGCCACTTCCCACTTAAAAAATTATGTCAGGAGTATAATATATATGCAGAAAATTATGTATATCCCAATCAATGAATTTACAAATATTTTTTTAAATTTATTTATTTATGATAGTCACAGAGAGAGAGAAAGAGAGGCAGAGACACAGGCAGAGGGAGAAGCAGGCTCCATGCACCGGGAGCCCAACATGGGATTCGATCCCGGGTCTCCAGGATCGCACCCTGGGCCAAAGGCAGGCGCTAAACCACTGCGCCACCCAGGGATCCCCTGAATTTACAAATTGAAGATACCCATGGACCAAGCACTCAGATCCAGATCAAAATACCAGCATCCAGAAACCTCCTCTCACCTTCCTCCAGACACTGCTCTTCTACCCTGAAGGGTAGCTGTTACCCTGGCTTTCAACAGAATATTTTTGCCCATATTTTATTTTATATATGTGAAATCATACAGTATATACCCCTTTGGTCTGGTTTCTTTCATTTAATATTATTTATGAGAATCATCCATATGGGTGAGTGAAGTGTATTATAGGGTACAAAAGACATGTGGGGGAACATAACATTTTGCAAAGAATTATGAGTGCCACTGAGTCTTTCTGCCAGCCATCACCTTGAAAACAGGTTGATGAATTGGATCTAATATAGAACATGGACAAATCTGAGCATTGCAAGGGATGGTCTGGCACCTCAGTTGTCTTACAACATGTCCTCTCAGACTTAGCTCAGATTCTAGCTGAAGCCGCAGAAAATAGTTTAGTAAAGGCTTTAATTCTCCTTGCATCTTTCTGTATTCTGTCCTGGAGCTTTTCCTAAACCAAGATACAGGACCCTGGTGGGACCCTATTCAGAATACAGGAAGAGTTGATGCCCCCTTGGGTAATCCCAATTAATGGGGGATGGGAGCCAATGGATAAATGCTTCTCAGATCAGTCCTTGGGTGGACCGTGCTGAGAGGCATTCCAGACAATCTTTAGATGGTTTTGGTAGGATCTAGCTCCAAGTGCTCACAGCAGTGCCCATTTGGTAATGCACCCTTGTGTTGGCTCCTTCTTTCTTGTTTTACTCTAGGTTCTCACATTAAATTCCTGGGACCACCTTCCAAATAAATTACCTGCAACTAGTACTTGTCTCTGGTTCTGCTTTCTGGGGAGAATCCTAATTTAAGGCATATGTAAGAGACCTGGATGCTCAAAACAAAGTTTTGAGTTTTATTACTGCTATCACTACTACTGTTACCACCATCATTTTAGTTACCTGGGATTTCATAATTGCCATCTCTATCCATCCCCTTCCCCATGCATAATATTGAAACTCCTCAGTTAGAGCTTCTACAACAATAGTAGCCAAGGAAAGATTTCTTTCTTTCTTTCTTTCTTTCTTTCTTTCTTTCTTTCTTTCTTTCTTTCTTTCTTTCTTTCTTTCTTTCTTTCTTTCTTCTTTCTTTTCTTTCTTTCTTTCTTTCTTTCTTTCTTTCTTTCTTTCTTTCTTTCTTTCTTCTTTTTTTCTTTCTCTAAGAGAGAGAGAGAGAGCGGGAGCACAAGAGAGAACAGAGAGCACAGGGGGAGGAGGAGTGGGGAGACAGGGGCAGAGGGAGAGGGAGAAGTAGATTTTCTGCTGAGCAGGGAATCTGAAGCAGGGCTGGATGAGGGGTTTAATTCCAGGACCCTGAGATCCTGACCCAACCAAAGGCAGACACTTAACTGAGCACCCCTCTTTCTTTCTTCTTTCTTTCTTTCTTTCTTTCTTTCTTTCTTAGAGGTTTTTTTTTTTTTTTAAGATGTTATTTATTCATGAGAGAGAGAGAGAGAGAAAGAGAGAGGCAGAGACATAGGGGTAGAGGCAGGCTCCTTGCAGGGAGCCTGATGCAGGACTAGATCCCCTTCCCCTGACTGGGATCACACCCTGGGGGAGGTGGGGAACACTCAACCACTGAGCCACCCAGGTATCCCTAAAAGAAATATTTGATTATACAATTTTTCAGATTTAGTGAAGTATAATTAACAATAAATTTCACATATTTAAAGTGTGCAATTTGATGAGTTTTGATATATTTAAAACACGCATCATGCAATCTTGAAACTATAACCATGGTCAAGATAATATAAAAGCTTCCTTATCCCTTTTATAATCTCTGCCTGCCATACATCTGCCTTCTTGGGTCCCCAGGCAACCACTGATCAGCTTTCTGTCACTACAGTTTGCTTTTCCTAGGATTTTATACAAATGGAGTCATACAGAATATACTCCTCTATGTCTTGCTTCTTTCACTCAGCATAATTAAGATTCATTATGTTGTGCATATCAGTACTTCATTCCTTTTTTTTTTTTAAAGATTTATTTATTTATTCATAGAGACACACACACAGAGAGAGAGAGAGGCAGAGACAGAAGCAGAGGGAGAAGCAGGCACCATGCAGAGAGCCTGACCTGGGACTCGATCCAGGGTCTCCAGGATCACACCCTAGGCTGCAGGCGGCACTAAACCGCTGGGCCACTGGGGCTGCCCATTCCTTTTTTATTATTGAAGAATATTCCATTGTATAAATATCCATTCACCTTTTGAAGGACATTGAGTTGTTTCCAGCATTTAGCTATCACAAATAAGGCTGTTATAAACATTCATGTTCAAATCTTTATGTAGATTTATGCTTTTAGTTTTTCTTGGGTAAATACCTGCAGTGTAATGGTTGGACCATATGGTAGGTGTATATTTAAGTTTTAAAGGAACTGCAATACTGTTTTCCAAAGTGGTTGTATCATTTTACAATGCCACCAACAATGAATGAGAATTCTTGTTGTTCTACATTCTTGTTAACACTTGATCACTTGATATTATAAGTCATGGTGTGTAGATTATCTCCTTGTAGTTTCAATTTGCATTTCCCTAACATCTTTCATGTGTTTATTTGCCATAGGTTTATCTTCTTTGGTAAAGTGTCTTTTCAAATCACTTTTTAAACTGGGTTCTTTATCTTAATGGATTGAAATAATTCTACATATTAGTCCTTTGTTGCATGTAGGTTTTGCTGTGATCTCATCCCAGGGTGTGGCTTGCCTTTTCATTTTCGTAGCAGTGTCTTAAAGAGCAAAATTTAAAATTTTGATGACTTACAATTTATCATTTTTTTCTTTTATGGATTATGTGTTTGTAGGTCACATAGATTTTTTTTTTCCTATTTTCCTCTACAAGTTTTGTAGCTTTAGGTTACACAGTCAGGTCTAATTTGAGCTGTGACACAATGGGGTTGGCATTTAGCTAGGTTTTCTGGCAGCAGCAAGGAAGATGTTTGGAGGAAGATAGCCCAGAGGCCTGAAACTAGTAAGACTTGGAGAGGACTGCCAGTGACTTCCTCTAGGTAATGGTAGTGCAGAATATGGAATGGAACTGAGATACATGGGATGTAGAATGACTGGACTTAGGCTGACGGAGGGGTCAAGAATGATTACTGGGTTAATTCCTTATGCACAAAACTAAGGATAACTTACTTCTAAGTTTTTGTACTTCAAAGTGACCCTCCATAGTTTTTTTTTTTCCTTTTGCAGAAATTATAAATGAAATTTGACCAGAGACTGGACCCAGTTTTCTACAACAGCAGACTTGCAACAGCTCCTTCCTTACGCACTGCCTGCAGCCGAGTACTCAATTCTATCCTCCCAAGTCCAAAGACCTTTGCCTCCTCGGGCACCAGAAAAGGTGCCCAAGTTCTTCTAACCGCAGGGCGCTGGCAGCGGGTGGCGCATGCCCAGAGAGGCCGGGTAGGGCCACCGCCCCCCCCCCCCCCCCCCCGCCCAACGCGAACAGAGATTGCAGAGTCTCGCCATCTTGTCCAGCCCGCGACACAGCTGGCCCTTGCCGAAGACTACAAGTCCCGTGAGCCCCCGCGGCTGCACTTCCTACCCCTCACTGTCCGGCCCGCTCCCGCTCCCCCTCCCGGGGGCGAAGGCTCTGGCTGCAGGCTGGCGGCCGGCGGGCCAGGTAGGATTTCCGGGGGAAACTACTGTGGAAGCTGAGGAGGCGGCGGCGGCCACCCGGGTGAGTTGGATGAGCGAGGGAAAGTGAGCGGGAAGTGCGCGGGGTCTGGCTGCGGGAGCCTCTTAGACTCGGGCCGCGTTCTTGGCTCCGCGAGGAGGTCGCGGTCCGGGCGAGGGTAACGGCCGGAGCCGCGGTCGGGCCAGGGCGGGGCGGGTTGGGCCGGGGCCGCCGCCGCCTGCTCCTGCTCCTCCTCCGCCCTCCCACAACGGTGCCGCCGTGGTTTCTCCGCCTGCCGCGCGGGCTGGCCCTCTCCGCCCCCCGCAACTTGGCGGGGCCCTTTTGTCTGGGCTGCCCCTTTGTGCCCGTGCGTGGAGTCCCCTCCTCCGGGGAGCCCGCCGGGACGCCCCTGTTGGGGACCGGTCCCTGGGGATCCGGTTACGGCAACCGGATCAGGTCAAAGTCCATTTTTCAAACCCGTCCTCTATCGGACCTCTGCATCCCGGCTGCGTAGAGCGGAGGCTCGCCCGGCAGCGGCAGACGGAATTTCTGTTGAAAATCCTCGAGGTTATTGTCTAACTCTGAAACGTCAGCCCCGCGCGGCTTCAGGGCACGAATCTCCAGGCGTCTTTCTCCGTAGGGGGATGGGCCTGTGAAAAAGAAGTGAGCCCCCTCCCCAGGAAACTGGGAAGGGACCGAATTTGCTGCGGTGTCTGCATAGGTTGCAGCGGTGATCCGGGAACCAAAGAACCAGCGCGGTTGAGCAAAATGATAGTTCACACACCTCTTGAATCTTGGAGGAAAGTGATTTATAGGGCACGGAGCAGTCTTTTCATTCATTGCACGCAGAAGAAAGCTACAGGACTTTGTTCAGCCACCCATTCCCTCGCCCCTCGTACCCGCCAGTCCTTTTATTTCTTTTGCTCGAAACAAAAAGTTGGAAGAAAATGCCTATTAATAGAAGGATCTGCGTTATGGGGAAACCAGAAACCTAGTGGCTTCTAGAAAGCAACAAAGAGACCAGTTCACCAAATTACTAGGAGCGAAGCCAGTTTGAGGAGGAAAGGTAGTAGTAGATCCTTACCGAAACCGGTGAATTGTGTGGATTTAATCAACTTTTGTTAGATAGTGGTAACTTTATGTTGAGTTGGAAGAATGCATTGCTAGATTCAGCATAAGGCAAAACTTTCTAGACGCCACTGTGGACACTCTTTTTGAAAAATAATTATGTATCTCAAGTCTCCGAAATGGGGACAACCAGGAGTTCTTTACATGAATCAGGGAAAGTTATTAGAGTTATATAGGTTAAATTCCCTCCCTAGTCAAGTTGGCAAATGAAATAAAAGTCTGTTGTACTCTATTATTTAGATATGTCATGATGGAAGTGATTTACTCTGGGAATCCCAGATTGTGTTGGTAATATTGTACAGGGATGGAGGTCTTTAATGAAGTTGTTCTTCAGTTTAATGCAGCAGTGAGTAGGGACTGGTTGTTTTCTTGGTTGTGTTTTGAAGGAGCATCTGTAGAATTGCTCTAGAAATTTTAAAAATAATCTAAGAACAGTAGTTGCTAATGACTGGCTGTTACTTGTTCAAACATGCTGTTGCTGTTAATGTTTTTTTTTTTTTTTTAAGATTTTATTTATTTATTTATTCATCAGAGACAGAGACACAGGCAGGGGGAGAAGCAGGCTCCATGCAGGGAGCCCAATGTGGGACTGGATCCTGGGTCTCCAGGATCACACCCTGGGCTGAAGGCTGCACTAAACTGCTGAGCCACCCGGGCTGCCCTGTTAGTGTGTGTTAGTTAGTTAGTTAGTTAGTTAGTTAGTTAGTTAGTTAGTTAGTTAGAAAACTCATCATTTATATTACGTTATTTTTTGAAAGATTTTATTTATTTGAGAGAGAAAGAGAGCACAAACTGAGTGGAGGGGCAAAGGGAGAGGGGAGAGGCAGACTCCCTGCTGAGCAAGGAGCCTGAGCTAAGCTCTATCCCAGGACCCTGGGATTATGACCTCAGCCAAAGGCAGATACTTAACCGAGCCACCCAGGCACCCATATTATATATTTTCTCGCTACAGTTTCATGAGGTGGTAGTATTCATTTTACAGCTGATAAATGTTAAATTCACAGCCTCTAGAATGTTAAGTGACTTGCCCAAGGTCACACAGTTAACCTAGATAGGAAATAGTAGAGTAAACCATATTCCAGTCCAGTGCTCTTTTCATTACCTCACACCTGTTGCAGTTTTCATCATGCCACCACCAACAGCTTATGATTTATTGAAATTTAAATAATGAAGAAAAATAATGGAAATATTTTATAATCAGAACAAAGTGACTTATAAGGAACTGGAGTTTCTAGAAGATAAAACAATGTCATACTAAACCATAAATCATATTCAACGTTGGTCTCATCACCTTGTTTGATGTTATGCGGTGATTATTTTGTGCTTCAAACCAATGGCAATTATATGGAGCCCTTGGGCGTGGAAGAGTGGTGAGTTACTAGGCATGGTTTTGTCTAATCATTACTAAAAAGTTTTTTTTTTTAATATTTTATTTATTTATTCATGAGAGACAGAGAAAGAGGCAGAGACATTGGCAGAGAGAGAAGCAGGCTCCCTATGGGGAGCCTGATGTGGGACTCCAGCCCAGGACCCTGGGATCATGACCTGAGACAAGGAAGATGCTCAACCACTGAGCCACTCAGGTGTCTCTCATTACTAAAAAGTTTTAGCTAATCTTTGCTTAAAGGTTTTGAAGCATATGTTGGAAAACATCTATACAGCAGTTTTGGCTGCTGGAACTAACATTGAAGAAAGAAATTAAATTCAGATACTTTTCCAGGCAATGTCAAGTCTCAAGAAAATGCCTTCTTTAGTGTTTGCTTTTTGTAAAGACTTTTATTAATCAGTTTCAAACCTGCAGCTAAATCTTGGCTTATGTCAGTACATGCCATGAATGTGACATCAGAAATAGAAACTTACTTCACCTCCTTTATTTAAATTCTTCTTAGGTAAAATGCATAACATGCCAATGGAATTGAGTCCGTACAATTGGTCTAGCCTTTCCTAACTAGTAGAAACCTGTTTTAAATTTCTTATTACGCCATCATGATGGAAAGAAATTTTTTTCCCTTGTGTGTTTTACTATTGGACCACTTTATTTTCAAATTAATCCATTCATTCAGTTGATATATATTTACTGAAAGCCTGTTGTGTTCTAGACACTGGAATCAGATTCCTGGAAATGCAGGAATCCGATCCTAAGGACCATGCAATGAAAACAAAATTCTTTTCCTTGAGGCTTATAGGCTGATTGGGGGGGTGGGGGGGTGGTTGGAAGAGTCAGGCAGTAGATAAGTACTAAATAAAAATTCTCCCTCATTCATTCATGTGCCACCTTTAGCAGTGACCTCTTTGAAGTTTAGTTTTCTAATCTTTGACATGGGTATAATCATCCTGCTCTATCTGTGGAATTATTGTAGAATAATTTCCAGGAGTAAATTATGGAATTTTAAGGAATAATTGTGGAATTATTTCCAGGAGTAGGGTATTTGGTCACATTATAACGTTTAGAAAAGGAAAAGGAGCATTGGAAGAAGGTTGTTTATAAAGAAAGAGACAGAATGAGTAGATACTCTGGCCTAAGAGAGTGTAATGTTTCCTTTTAGGACATTCCGTGACCATTAGTCACCTCTTCATATGGGCCACCATGACCCTTTGTGCACTCATCAAATAAACCCATTATATTTGTTCTGTATCATCACAGTTAAAGGTCTTAAATGCCAAGGACTGCGTCCTAGGCTATATCCTTACTGCTTAGCACATAGGTCCAGGTATTTTGTTGGAATTTTATAAATGTTTGTTGAATGAGTGAACAAATAACAAAAGTGGTCAGAGGCAGTTGTGGAGAATACCAGGACACAAATGCAGTGCCAAAAATGGTTTATTCAGCAGGTTTTTGTTTTGCCCATCATGTGCTAGGATCTGGGTTATGTTCTGGAGGTACAGACATGTTACAGTATTGAGCCTCTGCCTTGAAAAGCTTACATTACAGTACCTGAGAGTGGTTAAGTGTTCAGTAGATCTGTGTTACAGTATAGGAAAGGGACTGAGTGATTCTGATTTGGTAGACTGTGAAGGAAGGCATTACAGAGGAAGTGATTTTGGAGCTTGTTCTTGAGGGGTGAATAAGAATTCACCCAGTAGACCTGTTACTATTAAGGTTATTCCAGCCTGACTCCCCCAAGCACCACCACGCCTGATCAGCCAGAGGAAGCAGTTTGGCATAGGAATGGATGGGGGAAAGTTTGAGGTGTGTGTCTGGGAAAGAGTGAAGTCTGGTACAGCTAAGAGGGTTTTGGAGTTGGTTTTTAACATTTTTTGGTTCAGATGCCCTCTCAGAAATTTGAGAAAAGCAATAAATTTTCACCCAGACAACTGCACATACACAAAGATGCATATAATTTTAGAGGGTTATGAAATACTTAGGGGGTCTCTGGACCCCTGGGCTTGAACAGTTAATAGAGTGGCTGGTGAAAGGAAAGTTTGATGGTCAGTTGCTGAGAAGGATTCACAGTGCTTTGCTAAGGCATTATGCTTAGGGAATTGTTATACCCTCAAAGGTTTTTAGAGCAGGTAATTGCCATAATCTGATCTGTTTTGAAAGGTGTTTGCTGTCTTAGGGTAGGTTAGGGGGTTTAGGAAGATACTTAGAGTAAGTGCTAGAAGAGTTGGATTTTGAGGGACTTTTTGTTTGATTTGATTTTAAAAGATGGGAAAGATTTGACATCTTTGAAGGTGAAGGAAAAGGAACCGCATAGAGGCAGATACTGAAGATTGGCACAAAAGAAATGGGAGATGATAAAGAAGCCTTGGAAGGAGATAAAATTGAGAGCTGATGGAGTGGTGAGCCTTGAAAGTGAAACATGAAGAAAGGAATGGAGGAAGATGTGTTTGGAAGTGATGGAGATGGGAATTAAAATTGGAGTAGTCACCAGCCACTTACCCTGTACACTGATCTAGGTACCTTTTTTTTTTAAGTAAGCTCTACAACCAGTTGTTTTTTTTTTTTTTTTTTTTTTTAAGATTTTATTTATTCATTCATGAGAGACAGAGAGAGAGAGAGAGAGAGGCAGAGGCAGAGAGACACAGGCAGAGGGAGAAGCAGGCTCCATGCAGGGAGCCCGATGTGGGACTCTATCCTGGGTCTCCAGGATCACACCCTGGGCTGCAGGCGGCGCTAAACCACTGCACCACCGGGGCTGCCCCTCTACAGCCAGTTTGGGACTTAAACTCATGACCTCAAAATCAAGAGTTGCATGCTTCACAGACTGAGTTAGGCACCTTAGATACACTTATATGTGTTATTTAATTTTCCAAAAATTCTGTAGAGTGGGTGGGCATTCCCATTTGACAGTTGAAGAAATGGCTCAGAGAGATTAACTTCATTTCCCAAAAGCACCATATAAGTAATGGAAGAGATCTGGAATCCAGATATATTTTGACTGCAAAGCTCAGGATCACAATTTCTGCCTTATAAGGTCTGTTAATGTCTAGTGACCTCTTTTTTATCTTTCTTTTCAAAGGAAGGGGTTAAGTTATCTTCAGAATGATAAAAGGCTAGATAGAGTGGGTTAGCCAACTTCAGAAACGGTTAAAGTTTTGGAATAGCAGTTGTGGAAAAGGTAAGGGAGCCAACCAAAGATGAGTGAATGGGCCACTGACCAGCAGTTAGGGCCTAGCTGAGATTAGACACGAACTTTCCGCTAATACTTGCATTCTGTCTCCTGTATTCTCAGCAAAACAGCATCTCTTGAGTGCCATCGATTGGTATGAGCCTTAGAAGAAAACACACTATATTGTCGTAGAAGGCTTTGGTGTCATCATCTCTAAGCAGGTCACAAGCCTTGTGCTTCAGTTTTCTCATTTCTTAAAAGAGTACTCTGGATTAGTTGGTCTCTCAAATTCTAAGATTTTATGATTTGCAACCAAAAACATTCCAGGGGATTTTAGGAGAGGAAGTGTGTTTAGTGTCGGTTTGATTTTTAGGGAAGAGGTGGTTAAAACTATACAGCTTTCAGATTCGAGCTTGATTTTTCAGTTTAACTTCTCTGTTATGTTTAAAACACGAGGTGTTGGGATCCCCGGGTGGCTCAGTGGTTTGGCGCCTGCCTTTGGCCCAGGGCGCGATCCTGGAGTCCTGGGATCGAGTCCCGCGTTGGGCTCTCTGTGTGGAGCCTGCTTCTCCCTCTGCCTGTGTCTCTGCCTCTCACTGTGTGTCTCTCATGATAAGATAAATACAATCTGTAAAAAAATAAAATAAAACACGAGGTGTTGGTTTTGACCATCTATCTGAAAGCTCTGACCTATTTACTCAATATAATATGTTTCCTATCTTTGGAGTCTGAAGACCTGGGTTCTACTTCCATTTCTACCATGTTGTCACTGATTATTCAAGTCAGCTAACCTCCTTAAACTTTAGGTTCCTCATCTGTTAAAAGGGATAATAATCACTTCTTTGGGGATGTGAGATAAGAATATAAGTAAGAGGTCTTTGTAAACTGTGTGGTGTTTAATAAATATGAGAAAATATCAGACCTGGCAAAGGGAAAAGTAGTATTGTGATGAGTGCTATAGGTGCATCCTTCTATTCAAGTGTACTGAGTGGCAAGGGAAATCTCTCAGGATGTGAGCTGTCAGTGCACTGATTTAGAAATTTATTTGTAGTATGTGATGTTACTGGATATTTTTGTCAGGTAAACATTTCAAATCAAATCTAATTTTAGTAAAATCTGTGGCCAAAAAACTCTCATTGTTAAAATTCCCTACGTTTATTCTTTCAGATGTGAACTTGTTAGTCACATTTCCAGGAGTACTATTTAGTTAAGTGTTGACTGTATTTTATTTAAGAATAGAAAACAATCGGACAGCCCCGGTGGCCCAGCGGTTTAGCGCCGCCTTCAGCCTGGGGTGTGATCCTGGAGACCCCGGATCGAGTCCCATGTTGGGCTCCCTGCATGGAGCCTGCTTCTCCCTCTGCCTGTGTCTCTGCCTCTCTCTCTCTCTCTCTCTCATGGAGCCTGCTTCTCCCTCTGCCTGTGTCTCTGCCTCTCTCTCTCTCTCTCTCTCTCTCTCTGTCATGAATAAATAAATAAAATCTTAAAAAAAAAAAAGAATAGAAAACAATCTTATGATTGTCTGACAAAACTTAAGTGCTCTTGCTTATTAATTTGTTTCCTCTGTGGATGGCTGATTCTGGTGGAACTCGACATGTTCAGTTTCTTAGTGAGAACTCCCCTTCCCCATCTTTACCCCGCAACACACCATCGAGTTGATTACCAATGTACTTGATTCTCTCTATGCAGCTGCTTATTCTCTCCTTTGCACTTTGGTAGGAAATACAGTATGAAAAATTGGTGTAAAAGATTAATGATTCCTCCTTACCTTGAGTGATCCCAGAGCACTTTAACCGTGTCTCTGTAGGTCACTTTTCCCTCTTGACTTTACCTCTTTACTCTCCCAGCTAACAGTATCTGTTTGTGGAAATAAACTGGAAGATTCCTGTGTTGTGGATTTTCATTTAACTATTACAAATAAGGCTGCCACATAGGTTTTGTATGTATAACTTTTTTTCTTTTAAAATAAAATTACTAGGGATCCCTGGGTGGCGCAGCGGTTTGGCGCCTGCCTTTGGCCCAGGGCGCGATCCTGGAGACCCGGGATTGAATCCCACGTCGGGCTCCCGGTGCATGGAGCCTGCTTCTCCCTCTGCCTGTGTCTCTGCCCCTCTCTCTCTCTGTGACTATAATAAATAAATAAAAAATTAAAAAAAAAATAATAAAATAAAATAAAATAAAATAAAATAAAATAAAATAAATAAAATTACTGGACAGCCTGGGTGGCTCAGTGGTTTACTGCTGCCTTCGGCCGGGGTGTGATCCTGGAGACCCAGGATCGAGTCCCACATCAGGCTCCCTGAATGGAGCCTGCTTCTCCCTCTGCCTGTGTCTCTGCCTCTCTCTCTCTCTCTCTGTTTCTCATGAATAAATAACATTTAAAAATAAAAAAATAAAATAAAATTACTGGGGGGCACCTGAGTGGCTCAGTCAGTTGAGCATCACACTTGATTTTGGCTCAGGTCCTGATCTCAGGGTTGTGAGATTGAGACCAACAGTAGGCTCCACACTCCTGCACTCAGCTGGGGTGGGCTTAAGATTCTCTCTCCCTCTCCCTCTGCCCCTCCCCCCCAATCTTGCACATGCGCACACACTCTCGCTGTCTCAAAATGAAATAAAATACTTTTTAAAAAACCTTGTCATCTTAAAAAAATGAAATTACTAGATCAGCAAATATGAACATTTATATAGTGCTTGATTGGTATTACCAAACTGCTGACATCAGTCTCCTCTAATTTGCAGTGCCACTAATAGTTTACAGTACATGTTTATTCACAACCGACCTTATTAATAATGGATTTTAATATTTTAAAATAAATATATTTCCAGCTTAATAGTTGTAAATGATACGTAAGTACTGCTTTAACTTTAAAGGTTTTTGAGTATTGCGGATGCATACTGTTTTAACATTTTAATTATTAGGACAGTGAAACATTTATTCCTATGACTGTAAATTCTTTTCTTTTTGCTCATTTATCCGTTTGGGTCTTTATGGCCTTAGATACTTTTGTAAGCCTTTTATTGTAGATGTTAATTTATTTTCAAGTATATTGAAAGATTTCCCCCATCTGTGGTATTTTTTATTTTCTTACAGATTTTAATTTTTTTAAATTTATTTTTTAAAGATTTTATTTATTCATGAGAGACACAGAAAGAGGAGAGACATAGACAGAGGAGGAAGTAGGCTTCCTGTGGGGAGCCTGATATTGGACTTGATCCCCAGACCATGACCTGAGCCAAAGGCAGATGCTTAACCATTGAACCACCCAGGCACCCAAAGATTTTTTTATTTTTAAGTAATCTCTACATATAATGTGGGGCTCGAATTCATGATCCTGAGATCAAGAGTCACATGTTCTTCCAACTGAGCCAGCTAGGTGCTTCTATTTTTGTTTTGTTTTGACAGAAACCTTCATGCCACAGCCACTCACTGTTTCCATTGTAATTTCTTATATTTCTTCCATCATTAGAAAAATTATTTCTCCTTAGATGGATTAAATACTTTATGAATTCCTCAACTTCTGTTTCTATTAGTCTTTTTTTTTTTTTTTTAACTTTTGGAAAAGTCAATTTTAATGTATGGGATAAAAATGTTCTAAGTTAATTTTTTTCATAATGGTATATATACAGTTATTTTTACTAGCAGTTGTTTTGTGAGGACATTTGGAGCTTTGGAAGACACTAAAATATTCATTTTAATCTTGAGCTACTAATATCTACCTAGATCATTAGAAATTAAAAATTGTCACTTCATATAAGGTGTCAAGGTTATTTTAAAAATAATAAGGTATATTTTTCACACTAGTGTTGAAGATGTATTCCGTTCTTATTTACCTCAGAATTGGGTTCATAGAGAAATGGTTGTTCTTTTGGGGGTTAATTGTTTATTAAATAAGATTAAAAACTGGAGCCCTGAAACACTCCCTCCTCCTCTAGTGAGTGACAAGAAGAAAAGGGAGAATTTCTAAGGGAGACTTACCTCTTCTTCCCTTTCCTCATGGCTAAATCCCTATTAAAAATGCTTTCAGTAGATACTGAGAGTAACTGTATAGAACAAGCCACAGGGTGTGAAGAGTACTTCCATTTCCTCTCACTTGCACACACCCTCCTGTTCCTTTCACTGAATTTAAATTTGAGGGAGAACTTTAGGATTCAGGATATGGGTTTGTCTTTGCTTTATGTATTAAAAGGTAACACAATGCCTCTTACCTATTGGTGATACCAATAAGATTGGGAATTTTTCTAACAGTCTTATATGCTCTAATGTTTATATAAAAGTAGATAACTGGCTTCTGGAACAGCATCTTTATGTAATTGGGAGAGGGCTTCATCCTTTCACTTTAGCCACAGGCCAATAAGAACCATTTTGTTAAATGAATGTATCTTTGCAATCTGTAGCATGAGATAAATAAGTCTGTTTGTTTGCAACTACAATAATCCTTGCACACTTAGAATTTACCATGTTAACCTTCTTTAAGAGTACAATTCAGTTGCATTAAGCACCTTCACAACATTGTGCAGCCATCTCTACTATCCACTTGCAAAACTTTTCCATCATCTCAAACTGAAACTATCCAATAAATAGTACTTCCCATTGTCTTCCCCTCTCAGCTGGTGATAACCTTTATTCTACTTTGTGTCTCTATGAATTTGCCTATTCTAGGTGTCTCAAATAAGTGGAATCATACAATATTTGTCTTTTTGTGTCTTGAGTATTTCTTTGTATTTTTTAAGCTATCTCCTCTTTGTCCTTACAGAGAGAAGAAAATTTATTTTTTAGCAGTCAGAAGCTCCGCTCTAGCCTCTTAACTCTCTGTTTAACTGTCTTTAGGGCATTGGTGTTAAGGAATTAATAATAAAAGGTTTAAGGGATTTGGTAAATAAAGTATTTTTGTGTGTGCTAGTGCTTTTGGAGGGCAGAACAGAAAGGGAAAAATTAAAGAGCAGTTGTTGAGCAACTTTTTCCTTTTAACTAGAAGAGATTAAAAGGGTTAACCTCTTACACATCAATTATGCCACATTAAATTCCTGTAAGTAATGACCCTATATTATTTTATGAGATATTTATACTTGGTATTACCATGATCCAGACATACACAAAACTTTTTTTAAAGTCTATTTAAGTCCATCTTTCAACAGATCATTTCTATGAGGTTTCCAACACCATAGAAATCTATGTAACCAAACTTCACCTATTAGAAAGAAACTATAATTGCCTGAAGTCCAAATTTAGTCCCAATTATTTGAGGAGAAGAAATTATATGATTAATTCTGATCTGCGTTATCTTGAAAGTAGGATAACCCTTTCTGAGATCTGTATTTTTCCTGAAAATAATATCCTTTGTAATTCACTAATGATATTTCCTTGAGAGTACTTTTGATTATCAGTGAGCCACACCTCTATTTTAAAGAGCTGATTCATGCGTCTTAGTGGTAACAGAAAAGACTGTGTTTAACTAGGAAGAGGAGGAGGTTAGTTTTTCTTGAAAGGGGTATTAGTCCAATTTTTTTTTTTTTTTTTTTTTTTTTTTTTTTTAGGTAGGCTCCCTGCCCAATGTGGAGCCCAACACAGGGCTTGAACTCACAACCATAAGATCAAGACGTGAGCTGACATCAGTAGTTGGACACTTACCTGGGTGAGCCACCCAGTTGCCCCTAGTCCCATTTTTAAGTCTTTACCCTTAAGTAGTATGTTAGGTTTTATTGTGCTTAAAAATAAACTCTTCCTAAGTGTAACTTTTTTTTTGAACAGACTTTAAAAAACAAAAATTTTTTTCTGTCACTAATAGCTTTCATTCTTTGTTTCATTTTGAATGTCCAAGATAGCCTCGAGTTTAAATACAGATATAAACGAATATGCCAAGAATATATAGTTTTTCCTAGCAGGATATATACTTTTTGAGATATTGTTGGTGTCCCGGTTGAACCAATACTAGAAGGAAGAAGACAGTGGAACATTATTTTCAAAATACTAAAAGAAAAAAAATCTATCAACCGAGAATTGTGTATCAGTAAAACCATTATGTCAAAAATAAATTTAAAAGAAAAATTTCAAACAAGGGAACTGAGAACATATTCCCATAGAACCTCTCCAGAGGAACTTCTGAAGGATATACTTCAGGAAAAAGGAAACTCTTGTTTCTTGGAAACAAGAGTCTGAGGTGCACAAGGGAATGATGAGCAAAGAATAAATGTACAATAAAGAAACATCTTATTTATAGATATAAAAATGGGACATACTTGGGGTGCCTGGGTGGCTCAGTCGGTCATAATCCTGAGGTCCTGGGATCAAGCCCCACATCAGGCTCCCTGCTCAATGGGGAATCTGCTACTCCCTCTCTTTCTTTCTGTGGGCTCACGCTCTCTCTCTGTCCAATAAATAAATAAATAAAATCTTTTTAAAAAATGGAAAACACTCAAATATAAATAGAGAAGGGGTTTGAAGTGAAAGCATTCCAAGAGTTCTTATATAATTAAGGAGTAAAGATATTAAATTAACTTTAGACTTAAGGTAAAATATTCATATTAGTCTTTTAGAGGTAATAATAAAAGAATAGTAACAGAATAAAGATAAGTAGAAATGAGGAAAAGGAATGAGAAAAAAATTGATACAGCAGAAGAGAAAAAAAAAACTAAAGAGTGGAACTAATGAAAAATAGAAAATACGGTGGTTAAAAGGAATACAAAATATCTCTTAATCACAGTAGAAATAAATTAGATGTTTTCCCCAAAAACTCTATTTAAAAGACAAAGATGGTCCAAATAGAGAAGTAATAAAGGAGACTGAATAAATGAGAGATAAACTATTCATGGATTAGAACACTTAGTATTATAAAGAAGACAGTTCTCCCTAGTTTGATTTTTTTTTTTTAATTTTATTTATTTGTTCATGAGAGACACAGAGAGAGAGAAAGAGAGGCAGAGACACAGGCAGAGGGAGAAGCAGGCTCCATGCACCGGGAGCCCGATGCAGGACTCGATCCCAGGTCCCTGGGATCATGCCCTAAGCTGAAGGCAGACGTGCAACTGCTGAGCTACCCAGGCGTCCCTCCCTAGTTTGATTTGATTTGATTTTTTAAAAAGATAATTATGTATGTATGTATGTATGAGAGACAGAGGCAGAGGGAGAAGCAGCAGGCTCCTTGTGGAGCAGGGATCCCCACACGGGACTCAATCCCAGGATCCTGGGACCACAACCTGAGCTGAAGGCAGACACTTAACTGACTGAGCCACCCAGGCACCCTCCCAGTTTGATTTTAGATCAAATGTAATTCTAATCAAAATTCCAGTAAGTTTTTTTCATGGAATTTGACAAGTTGATTCTAAAATGTGAACAGAGCAACCAACATATTTCTGAAGATAACATGGGGAAACTTGTCCTACCTGATTATAAGATTTATTGTAAAACTGATTATTAGACTGTCTGGCTTTTGGCCCTGGGATAAAAAATAATAGACCTGTAGAATAGTACAGAGTGCTGGGAGAGAGACCTATAAATATAGGGAAAGGGATATGTGACAAAGGTGGCATTACATATCAGTGGAGAGAAGATAAATTATTCAGTAATGGACTGAGATAATTGTTAGCCATGAAAAAAAAGGATCTCTATCTAATACCATACACAAAAATCAGTTTTAGGTACATCGATGATCAAAATGTGAAGGGTAAAACTTTAAAATATTAAGAAAATACAGGAAAATATCTGTCTTATCTCAGGTCTTGTATATATTAACTTAGTAATAAGTTAAAAATAGAAATAAGATAGGGTGAAGGAATAGGGTATGATGGAAAGGGATGTGCCATTTTAGACAGGGTAGTCTGGGCAAGGCCCCTCTGAGCAGGTCATATTTGAGTTGTCATGTGAAATAAAGGAGCGAATCATGCAATTTCTGAGAAAGGAGCATTCCAGGCTGTCTGAACAGCACCTGCAGAGCCCTGGGGTAAGAATGTGTTTGTTGGGATCTCTGGGTGGCGCAGAGGTTTAGCGCCTGCCTTTGGCCCAGGGCGCGATCCTGGGGATCCAGGATCGAATCCACGTCGGGCTTCCGGTGCATGGAGCCTGCTTCGCCCTCTGCCTGTGTCTCTGCCTCTCTCTCTCTCTGACTATCATAAATAAATAAAAATTAAAAAAAAAAAAAAGAATGTGTTTTTTGAATTACAGAAGCAGCAATAGGGTAGTGTGGCAGGAAGAGAGTGAGCAAGAGTGATAAGTAAAGTCTGTAAGAAACGGGTTAAGAGTATGTAGGATCTCAAAGGTCATGGTAAGAAATTGGGAGTTAATTTCAGATGTAATAGGGAGACATGATCTGCTTTCCTTTTTTAAAGGATCACCCAGAGCACTCTGAGGACAACACAACATAGGAGCCTGAGTGTGGAGGGCAGCCTGGGTGGCTCAGCGGTTTAGCGCCGCCTTCGGCCCAGGTCGTGATCCTGGAGACCCGGGATCAAGTCCCATGTCAGGCGCCCTGCATGGAGCCTGCTTCTCCCTCTGCCTGTGTCTCTGCCTGCCTGCCTCTCTCTCTCTCTCTCTCTCTTTCTCACTGTTTCTCATTAATAAATAAAATCTTAAAAATAAAATATAAAAAATAATTTTAAAAAATTTTTAAAAGCCTGAGTGGAAGAAGGAAGATTGATTAGGGCATTGACACACTAGTCTAGGCAAGATGTAGCCATAGCTTGGAGTTGGGTAGTGAGAAGTGTTTAGATTATAGGATATATTTTAAAGGCAGAGGCCGTAAAATTTAGTGATGATTTAGATGTGGTTGTGAGAGAAAGAGAAGACTCAATCATGACACCAAAGTTTTTGTCCTGAGCAGTTGGAACACTTAAGTTGCCTCTTAACCAAGATAATGATCCAAAATAGCAGCTAACATACTTGCCAGCAATTTATTTATTTATTTATTTATTTATTTAATTTTTTGGTAAGTGTCATACATCTATTGCCCTAACTATTGAGTAGGGGAGGCTGGAGGAAGAACAAGTTGGGCGTGAGGAATCAAGAGTTGTTGTTTTTGTTTTGTTTTGTTCTGTTTTGTTTTTTAAAATATACTACATTGGGGCATCTGGGTGGCACAGTTGGTTAAACATCTGCCTTAAGTTCAGGTCATGATCCCAGGGTCCTGGGATTGAGCCCCACTTTGGGTTCCCTACTCAGAGGGGAGTCTCCCTCTCCCTCTACCCCTCCACCCTGCTTGTGTGTGCTCTATCTCTCTGAAATTAATTAATAAAATCTTTTAAAAATATATATATATATGCTGTGTCTGAGAAACTTCTTAGATTGCCAAATAAAGATGTTGTAAGGCTGTGGATATACTAGTTTGAAGTTCAGAGGAGAAATTCAGTCTGGAAATATGAATTTGGAAATCATCAGTATATATATATTATACTTAAAGCTATAGAACTGGGGATCCTGGGTGGTGCAGTTAGTTAAGGTCTGACTCTTGGTTTCAGCTCAGTTTGTGATCTTAGGGTCATGAGATCAAGCCCCATGTTGGGCCCCACACTCACTGTGGACACTGCTTGATATTTTCTCTCCTTCTCCCTCTACTCCTCCTTCTCATGCTCTCTTTCTAAAATAAATAAATCTTTAAAAAAAAGCTATAGAACTGGATGAGATGATTAGTCAGGGTTCATGTTTGGGGTGTTACACTTTTTCTAGGAGGGTTTAGAAATTTAGAGGGCTGATTTTGGATGTCATAATAACTAGGGAGGCTGTGGACATTTAATGTGGGGGGAATACTAAATGAGAGTTGCTAAATATCCTGCAATGTGTAGAACAGTACTCAGTAAAGAACTGACCCAGCCAAAATGCTCATGATGTTCCAGGGAGGGAGAAAGTGAAGATAGTGAAGAGATGGAGATTCAAGAGCCAAATCTTAGGGCTCAGCAGCATTTAGAGGCCAAGAAAAGGAGGTTCCTGCAGGGACTACATCAGTTGAAGTAGGAGGGAAAACAAAAACCAAGAGTTCATAGGCCCCAGTTTAGGGAATACTTAATTACTGAGCTGTGAGAGGCAGTGAGAATATTTTGGATACTATCGTGTCTTCAGGCAATGAAGATGAAGAGAGGGATGCGTGTGAGATATGTTTTGGAAATGACTCATATGATGTGGAGGATGAGATTTCTGGTTTGAACAACTAGGTGGATGGTGGTGAACTAGGAACCTGCCAGAAGAGGAGGGAATAAAGATGAGTGAGGTAGATAATGAATTGTTTTTGTGTATGTTGAATGGAAGTTTGTGAGGATATCTGAGTGGAGGTGTTTAGTGAGTTGGACATGTGGATTTGGAGCTCATTCATTTAAAAATCAGATATTATTGTGTACTTACTGTTTTCCAGGCACTATTCAAAAAAAATATATATATACATACATATATATACATATATCTTTTTTGTTTTAAGATTTATTGGAGAGAGAGAGCATGTGTGTGCATGGGGGAGGGGCAGAGGAAGAAGGGGAGAGAGACTCTCAAGCAGACTGCACTGAGCATGAAGCCCAACTTAGGACTCAATCTCATGATTGTGAGATCACGACCTGAGCCAAAATCAAGAGTCAGGTGATTAACCAACTGTGTCACTCACATGACCCTCCAACTATTTAACAACAATTCTAGTTGTTAAAGATATAGTAGTGAAAAAAAAATAGGCAAAGTATGTGTCCTGAAAGAATTTATATTTTAGTGAGAGAAGAAAATAAACATAATAAAAATAAATTTAAGGCACAATGTAGAAGATAAGCGCTCTGAGAAATAAAAAGATGGTAAAAGAGATAAAGCAAGGGTGAGTTGGGGTGGAGTAATGCTGAATATTTTTATTTAAAGTTGGGTCATGTGGGCAGCCTGGGTGGCTCAGTGGTTTAGCACCACCTTCAGTCCAGGGCATGATCCTGGAGACCCGGGATTGAGTCCCACGTCAGGTTCCCAGCATGGAGCCTGCTTCTCCCCTCCCTCTGCCTGTGTCTCTGCCTCTCTCTCTCTCTCTCTCTCTCTCTCTCTCTGGTGTGTGTGTGTCTCTCATGAATAAATAAATAAAATCTTTAAAAAAAATAAAGTTGGGTCATGAAGGAAAGCTTCACTGAGAATGCAACATTTTAGCAAAGACCTAAAAGAATTGAGGAATGGATATTTGAGGGAGGAACATTCCAGAGAGAGTGAATAGCAAATACAAAAGCCCCTAGCATGCCTGGCAGGTTCAAGAAACAGTGAGGAGGCTCACCTACCTGAAGCTTAGTGAGGGAGAGAGTAGTTGAACATGATGGAGTCATTGAGAATGGTCATAGGGCCTTATAAACTGTTGAGTATTTTGCCTTTTACTCTGAGCTTTTTTTTTTTTTTTTTAAGATTTTATTTATTCATGAGAAACACACGAGAGAGAGACTGAGAGAGACAGAGACACAGTCAGAGGGAGAAGCAGGGTCCATGCAGGGAGCCTGATATGGGACTCGATCCCGGGTCTCCAGGATCAGGCCCCGGGCCGAAGGTGGCGCTAAACCTCTGAGCCACCCAGGTTCCCCTATTCTGAGCTTTTGAGAGGGATCTGGACTGAACATACATATAGGTTTAGGCATCATCTGCATGTGGGTGGTTATCCTAGGAACCATGGAAGTATTTCTAGCACAGGCATTTGGTTAGGTGGAGACACAGAGTAGTCTTCTACAAAGACTACTACTTGGGATTCTTCAGCAAGATACCCTTCTGTGGGATACCAGGGTGGTGCAGTCAATTAAGTGTCCAACTCTTGGTTTCATGATCTCAGGATCGTGAAATTGAGCTCGGTATCAGGCTCTGTTTAAGTGCAGAAACTGCTTGAGACTCTCTCCCTCTGCCCCTTCTGCCCATTCTCTCTCAAATGAATAAATCTTTTTTTTTTTTAAGATTTTATTTATTTATTCATGAGAGACACACACAGAGAGAGAGGTAGGAACACAGGCAGAGGTAGAAGCAAGCTCCATGCAGGGAGCCCGATGTGGGACTTGATCCTGGGTCTCCAGGATCACACCCTGGGCTGAAGGTGGCACTAAACTGCTGAGCCACGTGGGCTGCCCTCAGATGAATAAATCTTTAAAAAAAAAAAAAAAAAAAAAAAGGGTACCCTTCTGTTCATGATTCTCTAAGGACAGAGGTGTTTTATTACTTGAAACTTTGTGTTAGGGTGCCTGGGTGGCTCGGGTCAGGGGTCTGCCTTCAGCTCGGGTCCCTGAACAGGGAGCCTGCTTCTCCCTTTCCCTCTGCCTGCCACTGCTCCCTCTGCTTGTGTTCTCTCTCTCTCTCTTTCTCTCAAATAAACAAAATCTTAAAAAAAAAAAAAATAAGAAAAGAAAAAGAAACTTTTTTGTTAGCTAGCCCAGGATCATCACTCTGATTATCTAGTAATAATGTGGTTAACAGCAGTTGAGATACTATTAATTCTGTCTTCTCAATCTACCAGCAAATCCTATTATGTTTACAACCATTTTCAGATGTTCAATTATTTTTTTTCCTTTTTAGATTTTATTTATTTATTTGACAGAGAGCACACACTGGCAGGGAGGGACAGGGAGAAGCAGGCTCCCAGCAGAGCAGGGAGCCCTGTCTGGGATTCCATCAAGAGCAGGATCAAGGCCTGAACCACAGACAGATGCTTAACTGACTGAGCCACGTAGGCACCCAGAGGTATTTGATTCTTGATTATTACTGCTTTGCCATTACTTACATATCAGACATTTATTCAGTGCCACATATGTCTGAAACAAAGTGCAGACCTCAGTCTATTACCATGAAAGTTTGAATGGAACTTTGTTTACATTAATGATTACCCTGTGTTGAGGCTTCTAATGACTGTAGACCGTATTAATTCATCCTTCTCTAATTACTTTTATACTTGTTGGAAGGTTAATACTCAACTGATTTGACCTCCCAGCTAGTTTTTTGTTTGTTTGTTTGTTTGTTTGTTTTTTGGTGGTTGCTCTGGGGATTACAATTCACATTTTACCTTAACCCAATCTAGTAATCTTGTTTAGGTATATACCAATTTATTTTCAGTATAGCTCTGTTCCTTTTCCCCTTGGTACTATTCTTCTTTTTTTTAATAAATTTATTTTTTTATTGGTGTTCAATTTGTTAACATACAGAATAACACCCAGTGCTCATCCCGTCAAGTGCCCACCTCAGTGCCCGGTACTATTATTCTTATATAAATTATGTATTTATATATCACAAGCCCATTACCATGCTTTTATAATTATAGCTTTATGCATTCTTTTAAATTAGATAGGGAAAAAATTAAGTATATACACTTATACTGTCTTTTTTTTTTTTTTAAGATTTTATTTATTTATTCATGAGAGACAGAGAAGCAGGCTCCCCTGGGGAGCCTGATGCCGGACTTGATCCCCAGACTGCAGGAGCATGCCCTTAGCCAAAGATAGATGCTCAACCGCTGAGCCACCCAGGCGCCCCTATACTGTCTTTTATATTTACCTATGTAGTTACTTTTGCTGTTGCTCTAGAGAATTTTTTTCAGTTATTTTACTTGTCAATTCTAGAAAATCTTTCTTTTTCTTTTTCTTTTTTTTTTTTTTTAAGATTTATTTATTTATTCATTCAGAGAGAGCAAGAGAGAGGCAGAGACACAGGCAGAGGGAGAAGCAGGCTCCATGCAGGAAGCCTGACGTTGGACTCGATCCCGATCCCGGGTCTCCAGGATCACACCCTGGGCTGCAGACGGCGCTAAACCCCTGGGCCACCGGAGCTGCCCTCTTTCTTTAAAAAATAAAATAAAATAAAATAAAATAAAATAAATTTCTCTTGCTACTCTCTATTTGATGAGGCATTATGCGCATACTTTAGTTCTTCAAACATGGTTTTCTTTAGTTCTTTGAAGTATTTAGAATAGCTTACTTAAAAGTCTTTGTCTAGGGGTGCCTAGGTGGCACAGTCAGTGGAGCATCTGCCTTCAGCTCAGGTCATGATCCCAGGGTCCTGTGATGGAGCCCTGAGCCCTGCATCAGGCTCTCTGCTCAGTGGGGAGCCTGCTTCCCACCCTTCCCCTCTGTCGGCTACTCCCCCTGTTGTGCTCTCTCTCTGTCAGGTAAATAAATCTTTAAAAAAAATAAAAGGACAGCCCCCGTGGCCCAGCGGTTTAGCGCCTCCTGCAGCCCGGGTTGTGATCCTGGAGACCCAGGATCGAGTCCCACATCAGGCTCCCTGCATGGAGCCTGCTTCTCCCTCTGCCTGTGTCTCTGCCTCTCTCTCTCTCTCTCTGAATAAATAAATAAATAAAAATATTTAAAAAAATAAAAAAAAATAATAAAGTCTTTAAGCACTCCTGGGTGGCTCAGTTGGTTAAATATCTACCTTTGGCTCAGGACATGATCCCAGGGTTCTGGGGTGGAGCCCTACTTTGGGCTCCCTGCTTAGCAGGTAGTCTGCTTCTCCCTCTCCCTCTGCCCCTCCTGCCTCTTGTGCTCTTCCTCTCTTGCTCTCTAACAACAACAACAACAAAGTATTTGTCTAGTAAGTCCAACACCTAGGCCTCCTCAGGTACGGTTTTGTTGACTGCTTTTTCCCCTTATATAGACCATACTTTCCTCTTTATTTATGTATCTCGTAATTTCTTCAGAAAACTAAGTGTTTTAAATAATGTGGCAAGTCTGCCATTCAGATTCACCCCTCCCTCCTGTGGATTTCTTGTTGCTGTTTATTTAGTGACTTTCCTGGACTAAATATCTGTAGAGCCTGTATTTTTTGTTGTATATGGCCACTGAAGTCTCTGCTTGGTTGATTTAGTGGTTAGCTAATGATTAGACAAAGACTTCCTTAACTGTCTTGAACATTTAAATTATCCAGTAGCCTTTGCCAAGGGGGCTCTGTCTGTTGGCATATATTTGCAACGTTCCCTGCAGGCAATTTACAATTTTCCTTTAGCCATTACTACTTCCTGCCTGCACAGAATTTCAAGGTCAACCAGAGGTAAGATATCAGGGCGCTTTCAGGCTTTTCCTGGGTATGTGCACAGTCTGCAAATGCATGTGCCCTTCTAGATACCCAAGGGTTTCTAGAACATCAGGGTTTTCCAAAGTCCCTTATAGACCTCTTGTTCCTGAACTTTATGGTTTTTTTTGTTCAGTGTCCTGTTAGACTCTAGCTGACTGATATCACTGCCTTAGGCTGTGGGGATGTTAAACAGCTGCCACTGACTATGTTTTGAAAAATGTCTGAAGGATAGAGCTATTCACACAGAACAAACGGTGAGTCAGGTCAAATAAAGATACGGGGAGCAGTCAGATCACGTACTAACGGCTCTCTGGGGCTGGCGCTTTTCGGGAGCTCCAAATTTATTCTGTCCTTTTCAGTAGCTCCTCGGCTGCTGGTTTCCATAGCCACTGTAGTTGTGAGGTTCTTGGTTTTCAAGGCTAACAGAGTTAGGGAGATGGAAGTGGGAGTCAGGCTAGTTAAAATGCCATAATACTCACTGATCTTACCAAGATTCAGTTGTTGTTTTACTTACAATAAAATATACACAATATTTTGTGTAAACAAAGTTTACCATTTCTTAAAGGTATAGTCAGCAACATGAAGTACTTTCACGTTGTTCTATAACCATTGCCACCATCTATCTTCAGTACTTTTTCATTTTCCTAACTGAAACTTTATAACCATTAGTGATAATTCCTCATTCTCACTTCCCCTCAGCCCCTGGAAACAGCATCTGACTTTCTGTCTCTGAATTTGACTGCTGTAGGTAAAGTGGAATCATACAATCTTTTCCTTTTGGGTTTAGCTTATTTCATTTAGCATAATGTCTCAGGATTGACATTGTTGTAACATATGTCAGAATTTCGTTCCTTGTTCAGGCTGAATAATATGTTCCACATTTTATTTATCCATTCATCTGTTGATGAGTATTTGGGTTGTTTTTACCTTTTGGCTATTGTCACTAATGCTACTATGAACATGGGTATACAAATATGTGTTTGAATTCCTCTTTTCAGTTATTTTGGGTATATATCCAGAAGTAGAATTGCTGGATCATGCTATGATTCTGTTTTTAATCTTTTTTTTTTTTTTTTTAAGATTTATTTATTTATTTATTCAGAGAGAGCGAAAGAGAGGCAGAGACCCAGGCAGAGAGAGAAGCAGGCTCCATGCAGGGAGCCCAATGTGGGACTCGATCTGGGGTCTCCAGGATCACACCCGGGCTGCAGGCGGCACTAAGCCACTGCGCCACCGGGGCTGCCCTGTTTTTAATCTTTTTAAAGTAGGCTCCACACCTAGGGGGAGCTCAGTGTCGGGCTTGAACCCACAACCCTGAGATCAAGACCTGAACTGAGATCAACTGACCCAACTCAGTTGGGTGCTTAACCAACTGAGCCAACAAGGCACCCCTAAGTTTTTTAGGAACTGCCATGCTACTTTCACGGTGGCTGCACCATTTTGTTAGAGTACACAAGGGTTCCAATTTCTCCAGGTCCTCTTAACACTTGTTATTTTCTGTCTTTAATTTTGATAATATAAGCTTTATCTACTTTTTTTTTTTAATTTTTATTTATTTATGATAGTCACAGAGAGAGAGAGAGAGAGAGAGAGGCAGAGACACAGGCAGAGGGAGAAGCAGGCTCCATGCACTGGGAGCCCGATGTGGGACTCGATCCCGGGTCCCCAGGATCGCGCCCTGGGCCAAAGGCAGGCGCCAAACCGCTGCGCCACCCAGGGATCCCTATCTACTTTTTCTTTTGTTGCTTATGGTTTTGGTATCGTATCTAAGAAACCTAATTGCCTAACCAAAGGTCATAAATTTAGACCTGTCTTTTCTTCTAAGAGTCTAATTAGTTTTAGCTCTCATATTTCAATCCTTTATTTATTTTGAGTTAATTTTTGTGTGTGCGTGTGTGTGTTTTTTAAGGTTTTATTTATTTATCTATTCATGAGAGACAGAGAGAGAGAGAGAGGCAGAGACACAGGCAGAGGGAGAAGCAGGCTCCATTCAAAGAGCCCGATATGGGACTCATCCCCGGTCTCCAGGATCAGGCCCTGGGCTGAAGGCGGCGCTAAACCACTGAGCCACCCAGGCTGCCCAGTTTTTGTGTTTTCTATCTCATTTATTTCCACTCTAATCTTTACTGTTTACTTTTTCCCCCAGTGTCTTATGGTAAAGATTAGGTTATTGATTTGAGATCTTTCTTTTTAATGTAGGTGTTTACAGCTGAATGTTTCTAAGTACTGCTTTAGCTGTGTCCCATAAATTTTGACATTTTGTATCTTCATGTTTGTTATATGTGTTGAGAGAACAGCTCCTCCAGAATTCTGATTGGCCTCTCTTCCTGGGGGATACTTAGGATGGGAAGGTTGGTGTGATGAACTGTATCTGGGCTGTAACTGGTCTCCATGTTACAAATAATAATCATTACCTCCCTCCATTCTCCGTTCAGGTTCCCCTTGTCCTTAGCCGCCATCTCTTTTTTTTTTTTTTTTCTTTTTTTTTTTTTTTAAGTAGGCTCCACACCAGTGTGAAACCCACCTCAGGACTTGAACTTGTGATCCTGAGATCAAGATCTGAGCAGAGATCAAGAGTCAGATGCTTGCAGTATCTGGGTGACTCAGTAGAGTAGGTGGCTGACTCTTGGCTTGACTCAGGATTGGCCCATGTTGTGCTCTGTGCTTACTGGAGAGTCTGCCTGAGAATTCTCTTTCTCCCTGTGTCCTTCCCCTGCACATGCTATGCCTTTCTCTCTCTCAAATAAATACATCTTTTAAAAAATTACCTTTACAAAAAGTCCAGACACTTAACCAACTGAGCCACCCCGGTGTCCCCCATCTCCACCAATCTTTTTTTTTTTAATATTTTATTTATTTATTCATGAGAGACACACAGAGAGTGGCAGAGACACAGGCAGAGGGAGAAGCAGGCTCCATGCAGCGAGCCTGATGTGGGACTCGATCCCGGGTCTCCAGGATTATGCCCCGGGCTGAAGGCAGCGCCAAACTGCTGAGCCACCCGGGTTGCCCACATCTCCGCCAATCTTGATGGCTAGTACTTCGTGGTATGACCTAAACCCTCATTACTTAGGGATCTGAACCACTAGTTACCATGCTTTTCTCAGGCCAGAGTATCCAATTTGTTTACTCTCAGAATTGGGAAAGGGAGTACCAATAGGTACCCAAATGGGTCATCTGGGTTCCAGATATATTGTCATTGTCCCCTTCTAGAACAGCCACCCTACTTCTTTCTGATAATAAGGATCAGTTAATCCTGCCAAGATGGTAATTCCTCCTTATATCTAGGGATCACGAGCTGGGGCGGCTTTAGAGAGTTTCAAAACCGCAAGAGAAATAGGAAGCAAGATTGGGCAGACTGATCCTAGTCTAATTAAGGGATAGGGAGATTAGATATCTGTACTCAGTCAAATTTCTTTCAAAACATTCTTTTATTTTCATACTTGAGCATTCTAAACTGACAACTTACTTTAAATAACTTCTACATTCTTTAGGCAAAGCCAGTTCCTTCTAAGGTATCACTCATACCCTTTCTCAGGTACTTACATGAGTTTTGTTGTGGGGGGGTATTGTTTTACATAAAAATTTTCCTTTTTCCTTATACCCTCATAAATTCAAGTTGGGGATTGGAAAGGAAACTTACTTGAGTAAACTGAGAATAATATATTTTATTTTTTTAAGATTTTATTTATTTATTCATGAGAGACACAGAGAGAGAGAGAGGTAGAGACACAGGCAGAGGGAGAAGCAGGCTCCATGCGGGGAGCCCGACATGGGACTCGATCCCAGGTCTCCAGGATCACACCCTGGGCTGCAGGCGGCGCCAAACCGCTGTGCCACCGGGGCTGCCCGAGAATAATATATTTTAAAATGAAAATTAGCCTTAAATGTCTTACGATATTTTTATGCTATATATCTATATCTCACCTGTCTTAAATCCCAGTAGGTAATATTCTCATTTAATAAATTATACATTTCTATAATGTTCCAATTTTAAATTTTAATCAGCATTACTGAATTGGGTTAAAAAAAAACGTAAAAGGTGATGAATTTTATGTTGTAAATATATCATTTACCTTTTTCTCTTTTTAGAAACTACACCCCACCTCCCTAAACTGGTTAATAGTGGCATGGAAGATCCATTTGGTAAGTATCATCTGCATTTTTCTTAGTAAATGGTATTTGTGGGCCCTTTTTTTTTTTTTTTTTTGGCCTTTTTTTTCTCAAAAAAAATCATATTGCAGACTAGGAAGTACTTAAAATTTAAAAGAGGTGTTTAAAATATGCATCAGCAAAGAAAGGGATTAGAGGCCGTTTTTCTTGTTTAACCTTAGCATGCTGGAGTAAGATTTTGATTCAAGCATTTTATGATTCTTTGCCAAGTGTAAAGACGTCTGAATCTCCTTTTATACCAGTGTAACTTGAAGTATAGTAAAAATGTTACTAATGTTACATTCTACTCCTGCCCAGTTACCCCAGATAACTAAGGTCAGGTACTTGGGCTACTGGTACAAGTAATTAGATAGCTCAGGTTAATAGCTGTTGTCTTGCTTTAAGAAGATGGCTGAACACTTGGCAAGGTCTGAATTTCTCCACTGCTGTTAATGACCCTAAATGGCTTCATTAGGACCTTGGGTTCCCCTCCCCACCCAAGGGTATTTTACGAGTTCATCAGCATAATCCTCAATCTGAACACTAGAGGGCAGTCAGTACTTTTGTCATAAATTTTATTACCAAGAATTTATTACCAGATTTATCTGGAGGGGATTACTTATGAACAGTTTAGTAAATCGAGTTGATTTTGGTTGCTTGGTGACAAATCCTAAAGAACATGTACATATGACAAACTAGAGGAACATTTGACTACTCAGAGGTGGTTACTGGAAATTTATTTTTTCTCTTTGACCTCTTTACCTCACCTAACTTAAGCATAACTTAAGTTTAATTGGATCTAATTAAATTTATCATTAAATTAAATTTAATTTAAATTTAAATGTAACTTAAATTTACTAAGGAATACTAAAAAGAGAGTTGCTATGGTAGTTAGGGTTGGTCAGTAGTCAATTGAAACGTAAATCGAAATGTGCTTTTGATCACCAATATGAGAAAAAGGTTGTGTTCTGTGCTAGTGAGACTCTTCCTCTTATACTTTAAATCTTGGAATCTGTAACTTGATTAACATTTATATTCATAATGTGGATTCTAGAGAAAAATGGAATTTTCTTAGTTGCTTACAAAACATATAATATTTACTGGTTTATGGTCTGCTCAATACCACCTGATAAAGATAAGAATTATGAATGTAAAATAAGTTTGTTTCTAAGAAGATAGAGCCCCTGTAAGTTAGGGTGAGAATTTTGTTGTAATTAAATTAGCTAAGAATTATGTAGATAGATTGAAAAAGAATTATTTTGTTGTATTCTGAAAATAGAAGTGAGGGATTTTGACACATCAGGTTCCAGAGGGGACAGACCTATAGCCTAACCTATGTCACTGGCAACAAGTACTGTCAGTTTTCTTTGTAGTGATAGATTCACTTTTGTTCAGTTTTGAGAAAATGCCTATCAAATATGTAAGCTTGGATAATATAGTTACTCTTTAAGTAAAAACAGTATTTCATGAAAAAAACCTCAGTTCAGCTTGCAACACAAGTGCCTTTACTAAAGGTAGCAGTTATACTTAAGTTTATGTTATGTCATATATTAAGTATATGTCATTTCCTCATACAGAATAATAAAGGGACATGTACTGAAGGATTGAGATTTATTAAAACTAATAATTTTGCAGCTTTATCAAGGACATTCTTAAATTAAAACTGGCATTATTTTTAACTGTAATAACATGATAATGAAGACCATGAGTCCTATTACAGTTTGGTGCTGCTGCCTTGATTTGTGTTAAGGTACCAGCAGGTACTTGATTTGAGTAAGGTACCTTTTGCTCACTATTGCTTTTGTACCATTGATACAAGTGTCAACACTGTGAAAAAGGTGAATATTCCCTTAGTATTACTAAGTATATCTGTGTACCTCTTAGGCTCCTGGAAGAATCTCGGGGATCCCCAGGCATCTGGGGACCACACTTTCTTCAGTTTCCTGAGGTTTAAAGAGTCTATTCTATGGAAGAAAAGCAACTTTGGCAAAGTCAGGACTTGTCCTGGAAATTGTATTGGGCAGGGCTCCAGTGTGGACCCAGTCTTGGACAGGTGACAGAAATATGGTTAGACGGTGTGAGCTGTTCTCTGATTCCTCCCAAGTTGACCATGACCCACCTACAGCTTTTGGGAGTTCGGTTAAGACACTACTGTGGAAAAAAAAAAAAAAAAAGACACTACTGTGGGATGAATTGAGTGTTCTGAGTTCATTAAACAGCTAGCTCTGAGTATTTTGAGGAGAAATTCATCAGCATTTAGTGAAGATAAGCTGAGGACCAGGCTTACCTGGGCACTACATTCTTATATTCAAGAAGAGGGCAAATGGCAGCAGAGATTGTAGTGACAGCCACCTTCAGTATATCTCTTGAGTCACACTGTTCCAATCTGGACAGCTGTTTCTCTGGGTGTGGTGCACAGCTGTCATCCTGGATAGCCCTACTCAATCTCATGTCTTTCTCTTTCTTGATTGCCACATGCTTCGTGATGCTAGGCCTCCCAGAAGTTTCCTGATTCTCACCTCATTTTCCTTTAGCTCTGCCTCCTGGAGGATTTATTCATCTTTATCATCAATTAAAATTTTCTACTCTTATGTTCTGAACTTCTAGATCTCTTTTGTTCACAGAATATTTCTTTCATCATATCCTTTTATTGTCCTCAACAAACTTTCTTGGCCTTGCACAGTCCCTTTTCCCCTAAAGTTGCTTTTCTCTGTTTGTTTTGATCTGTTTTATGTTAGAGTTTTCCTCTGATGTCTCCTAATAATTAGCTGTCTGCTCATGATTAAGAGTGAGAAGCTTTAAATTAGAAGCTTTAAACGCATAGGCTGAATACCTCTGGGCCTTTCTGTAAGGTGAGCTTCTTGTCTGTCTCGTTGAGGAAGAAGCCCCAAGTCAGTAGGAGCTTATCTTCCCGTCACTGACTAGAGGTCTAGGAGGTAAGGGGTGAAGAGGATTGGTGGGGAGCATTATTGTGCACATGGTTGTCCAGTTCCCTTCAGCTTTTAGTGCTGTGTTCCCACCATCCACTGTCTTTTCTGTCTCCAGTCCAGAAGCCAGTTGTTTTATCCCTTCCAAGAAATAGACCTCTTGAATACTACCAGTGTTGGTGTGGGATGGACATTCAAAGTTCATGGAGTGGGGAAGGTGATAAAGGAATCAAATAGTTTTCACCTTAATTCTCTTTTTTTCCTTCCATTTCATCCCCAGTTTCAAAAGGACCTGATAGTGAAAGTATTATTCATTAATAATAATTTTTAGTGGAGGAGTTGGGGCGGGGGAGTAATGGCTGTACTATACATTAAGTGCTGGAGGAAGGAAGGGTCCAGGAAAGATATGTGTACAGTTTCTGCCACTGTGACACTTATACCCCACTGCTTTTAAAAATGGTTGTTACTGCTTCTGCTTTCTTCCTTCTTCCCTTATCATCTGTTATGGGTTAACAGCCACTCTTCCCATGGCATGCCAGAAAAGGGACTGAAACCCTGTCATATGAAGCTCCTAAAGGTTTTTGGGGTAGGAGAGGATCTGTATACTATATTGCCTTCCCAAAATCTTCTGACAACTTTTTAAAGTTTCTGTATACCCTCCCTTCCATAGAAGTGAACACAATTTGTTGAAAAAAAAAATTTTTGGTATGTGTTTGATGAAATAATTGTTTAACGAGATACATTATTAGTATGAATCCTGAATTTGAAGCTAGTTGCATATTTGTTCATATGCATGGTATTCTAGGAACAGATTTACAAGATAATATCTCCTTTGGATTAAAATTTGTATCACATAGAGAAAATGAGAAGTGGTATGTTGAAGTAGAAAACAAGCTATATCTAAGCAAATAAAATTAATTATTTTCTTCCTATTCTGTAACTGAATTTATAAGTCATTATAATGTTATAATGGGGTTTTTCCTAGCTATTCAAGGACATATGTTAAGGAGCCATGCTCAAAGCTAATGCACTTGACTTCGAAGTTCATAGGAAAACAGTATGCCTGCCTGGCTGGGTCAGTGGAGCATATGACTCTTGATATCAGGGTTGTGAGTTCAAACCACAAGTTGGGTTTAGAGGTTACTTTAAAAAAAAAAAAAACAAAAACAAAGTTCATGGGAAAACATTTTGTGATGCTATTATGTTGTTATCACTTGAAGTTCAAAATGTGTTTAATAACACAGCCTGCACTCCCTCTCCTTTATGAATGAAGACCAAAATATGAACTTAATTAGTTTTGAGATCCTTAGGGAGTAGGAGGTAAATTCCTTTGGAATTAAACTATGCCAAAAATGATATTTGTTCTATTTTTTCTAAGGTTTTGAATAGAAATTTTAAAAAAACATTATTAAAAACATATATTAAATATCTTCCTTTCTTGGTAGGACTATAAACTTATGGAGGGCAAGCTCTTTCTACTGTTACATTCCACTGTCCAAGAGTAAGCACACAATACATATTTGTATGTATTTCTTACTGTGGTTTTAAATTTTCTGTGTAAAGTAGAATTACCAGGGGTGCCAGGTAGCTCAGTCAGATAAACAGCTGACTCTTGGTTTCGGCTCGGATCATGATCTTGTCATGATCTTAAGCCCCACATCGGACTCTGTGCTCGGTGTAGAGTCTGCTTGAGAGTCTCTCCCTCTCCCTCCAGCTCATGTTCTCTCTCTCTCATAAATAAATCTGTGAAAAAAAAAAAGGTAGAATTACCAATCTTTTTTTTTTTTTTAAGATTTTATTTATTTATTCATGAGAGACACAGAAAGAGAGGCAGAGACACAGGCAGAGGGAGAAGCAGGCTCCATGCAGGGATCCCGACGTGGGACTCGATCCTGGGTCTCCAGGATCACACGCTGGGCTGAAGGTGGCGCTAGACCTCTGAGCCACCCAGGCTGCCCCTAGAATTACCAATTTTAAGGGAAATAGAGTGCATAGAACATCAGCCTCTGTAAACTTTAATAGTACAGATACTGTGTAATTTTTTTTTCTGTCATTAGAAAAAGATGAACCATAGTGGTAATGCAAGCCTGAAAAGTGGTAGTGGTGACAGTTCTGACTCTCTCTCATCTCTTTTCAGCATTTTTCATCCCTTCTGACTACTCCTTGTCCTAGAACATCATAGCAAGTGGGATAAGTCGGATAAATGTGTAGACTAGTTTCCATCTGAATTTACTTTTGCATACTGAGCTCTTATCAGTGTGTCATCAACACTGCATAGGCAATGATTATAGAAATTAAACTTAAAAGGAAGTAATAGGAGAGATGAATGGCTTTCACTTATCATTCTGTATTTGCCTGTATGGTTTGCATCTTCAAACTAAATACATGTGTTACTTTTATTTTTCAAAACATAAACGGAATTTTTTCTTTTTTTTTTTTTTATAAACAGGGATTTTATCTGGGTTGTACTGTTAAGGACATTTTTGTTTCTTCTTTATATTTCTCAGTGTTAAAAATAAAATTTATAGGTGTACCTAGGTGGCTCAGTGGTTGAGCGTCTGCCTTTGGCTCAGGTTGTCATCCCAGGGTCCTGGGATCAAGTCCCACATTGAGCTCCCCATAGGGAGCCTACTTCTCCCTCTGCCTATGTCTCTGCCTCTCTCTGTGTCTCTCATGAAAAAATCTTTTTTTTTATGGTGAAAAAATTTATATTTATATATATTTTTTAAGATTTTATTTATTTATTCATGACAGACAGAGAGAGAAAGAGAGAGAGGCAGAGACACAGACAGAGGGAGAAGCAGGCTCCATGCAGGGAGCCTGATGTGGGACTCGATCCCGGGTCTCCAGGATCACGCCCTGGGCTGAAGGCAGGCACTAAACCTCTGAGCCACCGGGGCTGCCCTATATTTAGATTTATAGCCAGCTGGACTCAGTTTAGATGATCCCAATCTGATCAAGGTGTTGACCTTGGCCACATCAGTGTCATGGAGCTTCTTCACAGTCTGTTTGATCTGGTGCTTATTGGCCTTGACATCCACAATGAACACAAGTGTGTTGTTGTCTTCTATTTTCTTCATGACTGACTCAGTAGTAGGAGAACTTGATGGCATAGTGATCAAGCTTGTTTCTCCTGGGAGCGCTCTTTCAAGGATATTTGGGCTGCCTTTGGAGACCCAGGGTCTTGGGTCATTGGAATGTAGGTGATGTATGGATCTTCTTTTTTTTTTTTTTTGTGACTGTGTATGCCTTTTAGCACCACTTTCTTAGCTTTCAAAGCCTTTGCTTTGGCTTTGACTTCAGCTTTGGGAGGGGCAGAGGCTTCCTTCTTCTCCTTCGGCACCATCTTCATGAAAGGCTAAATAAAATCTTTAAAAAAAATAAAATAAAATTTATAAAACTAATTTCTCGACTTAAAAGATAATAAAAAGATTTTGTTAAAGGGAATTAAATACTATAATGGTCATTTTACATGTGCAGTTTAACTGCTATGCCTAAAATAACCATGTTATATCTCTGCATAATAGTACAGTCTTTTAAAATATAAGACATTTTATTCTTCTCATGAATTAGAATTAGGTTAATTAACCTATCAGACTCCAGCACAATTGACTTGTTCCTCAGCCACTCATTTGTTCAGTGAACACTGAGCAAAATCAGCAATCAGCAAAACAGCATTTTTTTTAAGATTTTATTTATTTATTCATGAGAGAGAGAGAGAGAGGCAGAGACACAGGCAGAGGGAGAAGCAGCTCCATGCAGGGAGCCTGACGTTGGACTCGATCCCGGGATTCCAGGATCACACCCTGGATTGAAGGCGGCACTAAACCGCTGAGCCATCCAGGGATTCCCCGACAGCATGTTTTAATAGTTAAGCCCTCAGGCTCTGGAGTCAGAGAAACTTGAGTTCAGATCCCAGTTCTGCCATTTCTTGGCTATGTCCTTTTAGGCAATACGGTTACTTGCTGAACTTCAGGTTACTTGCTGAACTTCAGTTTACGTGTAAAATAAGGATAGGGATTTTGCCTTTCCCACAGGTTGCTAATAAGAATTAAATGAATTCATACTTGTAATATTTGTTTTTTTTTTATTTTTTAATTTTTTTTTCTTTATTTATTTATGATAGTCACACAGAGAGAGAGGCAGAGACACAGGCAGAGGGAGAAGCAGGCTCCATGCACCGGGAGCCTGATGTGGGACTCAATCCCGAGTCTCCAGGATCGCGCCCTGGGCCAAAGGCAGGCGCCAAACCACTGCGCCACCCAGGGATCCCCCATACTTGTAATATTTATAACATGGTGCCAAACACAGAGTAAATATATACTAACTGAATGTCTCAGACTCTAAGGGTATAAACATGAATAAGACATGATCCCTGTTTTTTTTTTTTTTTTAAGATTTTATTTATTTATTCATGAGAGACACAGAGAGAGAAGCAGGATCTCTGCAGGGAGCCCGATGTGGGACTCAATCCCGGGACCCCAGGACCACGCTCTGGGTCGAAGGCAGGCACCAAACCGCTGAGCCATCCAGGGATCCCCCAGAAGATTCCTTTTTTAAAATTTTTGCTTATATGTGACTAATTGAGATGCAATTTATATACAATAAAAGTTACCATTTATAGGTATATATTCCTGTTTTTTCAATTAGCAATAATCACACCTCAGATAAACCTCATTGGCTACGATACTGCCACTGCTCAAAGCAATATATATTCCTGTTTTTTGATAAATGTGTAAGATTGCATAACCCATACTACAATCAGGGTATAGGATATTTCTTTCACCCAAAAACTACCCCGCTTACCTTTTTAAATAATTTCCATCTAATCCTTCCACCCTCAGCCTCTGGCAACTTGGACCTGAATTCTGTCCCTTTTTCTATAGTGGTATATAAATAGAGTTGTACACCACATAGCCTTTTCTGTTTTTTTTTTCCACTTAGCATAATGCTATTGAGATTCATACTTGCTGTTGCATGTATCAGTGGTTCATTCCTTTCATACCTTTTCAAGAATGTCATATACTTGGAATCATAGCCTTTTGAGATTGATTTCTTTTCTTTTTTAAACATTTTATTATTCATGAGAGAGACAGAGAGAGAGAGAGAGAGAGAGAGGCAGAGACACAGGCAGAGGGAGAAGTAGGCTCCATGCAGGGAGCCCGATGTGGGACTCGATCCCCGGTCTCCAGGATCAGGCCCTGGGCCAAAAGTGGCGCTAAACCACTGAGCCACCCGGGCTGCCCTACATTGTTTATTATTATTATTATTTTAAGATTTATTTATTTCAGAGAGAGAGAGTATTGGGTGGCAGAAGAGAAGGGAGAGGGAAAGAGAGGGAGCAAGAACATTCCCAGCTGAGCAGGGAGCATGAAGCAGGACTGAATCCCAAACCCTGGGATCATGACCTGAGCCAAAACCAAGAGCTGGACACCCGAGCAGCCCTGCTTATTATTATAATAGTTATATTTTAAGATCTAAAATGGTATCCCTTTATTATTCTACCTTTTCAGGCTTTTTTTTTTTTTTTAAGATTTTTTTTATTTACTCAGGAGAGACACACAGAGAGAGGCAGAGACATAGGCAGAGGGAGAAGCAGGCTCCATGCGGGGAGCCCGATGTGGGATGCTATCCTGGGACCTCCGGATAATGCCCTGAATTAAAGACAGACATTCAACCACCCAGGCACCTCTTGTTTGTTATTTATCTAAAGAAATAGGGACACCTGGGTGGCTCAGCATTTGGGCATCTGCCTTTGGCTCAGGGCGTGATCCTGGGGTCCCGGGATTGAGTCTCACATGGGGCTCCCTGCATGGATCCTGCTTCTTCCTCTGCCTATGTCTCTACCTCTTTCTGTGTCTCTCATAAATAAATAAAAGAAATAGCCATTAGTCACAGATCCTCACAGGTAATTCTGATGTTCTCTCTGGCTGAGAATCATTTGCCCACATGAATCACAGATATAACATGGAGTCCAGTGGTGGACCTTTCTGGATTGAAAATCAGGGGGCCAGCCTGATTTTTTTCCCAATTGCATGCTTCTGCTTTCTCTTACTTGTAAAGATAAGTAGAGGTGGGTAGAGAGGGTCCTTTTCTTTCTTTCTTTCTTTTTTTTTTTTTTAAGATTTTATCCATTTATTCATGAGAGACACAGAGAGAGAGGTAGAGACATAGGCAGAGGGAGAAGCAGGCTCCCCACGGGAATCCTGATGTAGGACTCAATCCCAGGACACCGGGATCACAACCCAAGCTGAAAGCAGATGTTCAACCACTGAGCCAGTTGCCCCTAAATATCTTTAATTTTAAAAATGTATTTCCTCAACTTTATTTCAAAATCAGATTAAGAATGATCACTGGGTTTTCCTTTTTTTTTTTTTTTTGGTATATATTTAAAAAAAATTTTTTTTATTGGAATTCAATTTGCCAACATATAGCATAACACCCAGTGCTCATCCCGCCAAGTGCCCCCCTCAGTGCCCATCACCCAGTCACCCCAACCCCCCGCCCACCTCCCCTTCCACTACCCCTTGTTCATTTCCCAGAGTTAGGTGTCTCTCATGTTTTGTCACCCTCACAGATATTTTCACTCATTTTCTCTCCTTTCCCTTTATTCCCTTTCACTAATTTTTATATTCCCCAAATGAATGAGACCATATAATGTTTGTCCTGATCACTGGGATTTTAAAATTGATAATGAAACTAGTATAAACATTTCCCATTAGGCAGGAAACCATTAATTTCAAAACGGCCTCAGTGGTTGTCTTCTTGGGCTTGATCAGTGTTCTGTCATGTTAGAAATGACCTTTCATGGGGTGCCTGGCTGGCTTAGTCAGTATAGCATGAGACTCTTGATGTCGGGGTTGTGAGTTTGAACCTCACATTGGGGGTAGAGTTTACTTTAAAAGAAATGACCCAGGGCAACCCAGGTGGCTCAGCGGTTTAGAGCCGCCTTCAGCCCAGGGTGTGATCCTGGGGACCCAGATCGAGTCCCGCATCCGGTTCCCTGCATGGGGCCTGCTTCTCCCTCTGCCTGTGTCTCTGCCTCTCTGTCTCACTCTCTCACTCTCTCTGTCTCTCATAAATTAATTAATTAATTAATTAATCTTTAAAAATAAAATAAAATACCTTTCATGGTAGAACTTTGACTTGACCCAAAAACAGCACAGTATTTACAAGATTGCTGTTTGAACATCAGTGGGGTCCAGAACCCATGCACGTGTGCATACACACACATCCCCTAATGGAGGCTTCCATTACAAGAAGGTGACAGCAGTATAATGGATTGTTTGTGGAATGGTAGTTGTGGCTTTCAGTTCCTTATTGAAGATTTGCTTTGTTTTTTCTTCATCAAACCAGCATTTTTCTGGTGGTAGCCAGAATAACATCAGATTGTATTGTAGTCTTTAGGGGGCACGTAGGTGGCTCGGTGATTGAGTGTCTGCCTTCAGCTCAGGTAGTGATCCTGGTGTCCTGGGATCCAGCCCCACATCAGGGTCCCCACAGGGAGCCTGCTTCTCCCTCTGCCTGTGTCTCTGCCTCTCTCTCGCTCTATGTCTATCATGAATAAATAACAAATAAAAATCTAAAAATAAATAAATAAATAAATTTTTGTTGGCACACTGCCCTAACTACCATGAAGGGAAAAAAATGAATAAGATACAGTTTCAGCTCTCAAAGAGGAGTATAAGAACTATCAATATGAGCCAAAATGAAGAAATGTTTTTATACATATACAAAGAGTTGTGTTATTCAGCATGACTTTTACTTAAGGACATTATCAAACAAGATTTGCTTGTATAGCTGTTTCCTTTTCTAAATCTGTGTTCTTTGAACAGTTCAGGGGCAATTTCTTTTCTTTTTTTTTTTTTAAGATTTTATTTATTTATTCGTGAGAGACACAGAGAGAGAGGCAGAGACACAGGCCGAGGGAGAAGCAGGCTCCACTCAGGGACCCTGATGTGGAACTTGATCCCGAGACTCCAGAATCACGCCCTGGGCTGAAAGCAGACGCTCAACTGCTGAGCCACCCAGGCATCCCTAGTGACAGTTTTCTTTTCTTTCCTTTTTTCTTTTCTTTTCTTTTCTTTTCTTTTCTTTTCTTTTCTTTTCTTTTCTTTCTTTTCTTTTCTTTTCTTTTCTTTTCTTTTTTAAGATTTTATTTATTTATTCATGAGAGATACAGAGAGAGAGAGAGAGAGAGAGAGAGAGAGGCAGAGACACAGGCAGAGGGAGAAGCAGGCTCCATGCAGGGAGCCCGATGCGGGACTCGATCCTGGGTCTCCAGGATCAGGCCCTGGGCTGAAGGCGGCGCTAAACCACTAAGCCACCAGAGCTGCCCTGGCAGTTTCTTTAAGGAGAACTTTTTGTTGTTTTGTCTTGTATTCAGAAAATTTGTAAAACCTGAGGAGATAAGAAAAACTAGGGATTTCCTAATTATCTTAAAGATATAGAGGGACAGGGAACCTTAGTCGTGTAGTCAGTTAAGTATCTGACTCTTGATTGCAGCCCAGGTCATGATCTCAACGTTCTGAGATTGAGCCCCCCATTGGGTTCCATGCTAAGGGGGAAGTTGACTCTCTGAAAGTCTCTCTCCCCTCTGTCCTCCCCAGCTCCCTGACTCTCCCTTCTCTGTCTCTCTCAAGTAAATGAGTAAATCTTTTTAAAAAAAGATAGACCTAGACAGTACATGATGATGAAACATACTTTTATATTGCTAATAATGCTCCCAGGATGGGTTAAAGGTGCTTCAGTAATTTGTGTTTCTCATAAAACACTGGAGCTGGAGTATTTTTGTTGTAGGTTTAGTTTGAGGAGTAAGAGGTAGAAATGTCTCTGTCCGAAAAACCCAACTTTTCTTGATTTTAGACCTTTATTTTCTAAGAAATTCCTTTAAAAATTGGTTTTATGATAAGCATCATTCTTGGTGGTTGTACTGGAAATATCAGGGATGAACTAAGAGAACAAATGTGTATTTTAACGTTGCTGTTTGGACAGTTTGCAAAACTGCTCTGTTCCTAAGTTTTACTCTTGTTATATAAAACCTCCTAGAGTTTTTCTAAGATTCAAAATAAATTCTGTGAATTCAGCATATTTTCAGGTCTACAGTGTATTATTAGGAGTAGAGATTCACCTCCAGATTACTTAGACATGAACCCCTGTTTTGCCATTTATTAGCTCTGAACTCACTGGACAAGTTTACCCCTCTGTGACTCAGTTTCCTCATCTATTAAATGGGATAATAAAAGGAATACTTACATGCTTGTGAGAATTAGATTAATTAATACATGTAAAATACTTAGACCAGGGGCACTTGGGTGGCTCAGTTGGTGAAGCATCCAGCTCTTGATTTTGGCTCGGGTCATGATCTCAAAGTCACAAGATAGAGCCCTGATCAGGCTCCACACTCAGCGCAGAGTCTGCTTAAGATTCTCTGTCTCCCTCTGCCCCTTCCCCTGCTCACACATGCACTCGCTCTCTCTCTCTCTCTCTCTCCTCTCTCAAATAAATAAATCTTTAAAGGGGGGGGGGGCAGATGCCTCGGCGGTTGGGCATCTGCCTTTGGCTCGGGGTGTAATCCGGGAGTCCCAGGATTAAGTCCTGCATCAGGTTCCTTTGTGGAGCCTGCTTCTCCCTCTGCCTATGTCTCTACCTCTCTCTGTCTCCCATGAATAAATAAATAAAATCTTAAAAAAAAAAAAAAGAAGAAGAGGGATACCTAACTCAGTCTTAAGTGTCAAAAGGAAGATGTTCAGAGAAGGCTTTGAAGAGGAAGTGACACATAAACTGGAATTTGAAGAGCAGGAGTTAGCCAGATGAGGGATTGTAGGGAGGAAGAGGACTTTCCAGGCAACTAGAACAGCAGGTACATAGGTAGATAGACCCAGGAGAACATGTTATAGTTTAGGAATTTCAGGTGGTGCAGTGGGACTAAAAATTAGTGCTAGAACTGAAGATGAGCAGGTATGGGAGAGGAGTGAGAGAAGAGGCTTGCTAGAAAGATGGGCTTGCATCAGGGTTTGAAGGATTTTTTTGTAATCTGTAAAGAACATTGTTAAATTTGTGCTGTTATAAACATCACTATGGCACCACTGTTGAGGACAGATTAGAAAGGAATAAAACTGGAAGCAGTAAGAAATAATCTATCACTGCCCCAAGCACACATAGGAGGATGTCAGAATTGAAAGCTGTGCGCCACAAACAAATTCTGTCAGACTGGGAAGATTTATAAAATTGTGTAAAGATACAGAAAACTTTTTTCCCAAGTGCATGAATCCTAGAAGAATTATTTCAGCCATTTATCTCTTTTCTTTTCCTTCACTACAACAAACTGGTTGTCAGCTCTTCCTTGGATTTTAGGATTCTGAAGACCCCTGTTGTGTAGGCCTGGAAACCAAGTGAGTATTGGTACAGTGTTTAATAGCTAATTGGATCCTAATACATTTAGGGCTCTTTCAATAAAATAAATTATTTTTAGGCTGAAAAAACAATAGTCAGATTTGTATCTTGAAAGATTTTTTTTTTTTTTTTTTTTTTTTTTAAAGACATTTTCTTTTTTTTTTTTTTTTTTTTAATTTATTTATGATAGTAACAGAGGGAGAGAGAGAGAGGCAGAGACACAGGCAGAGAGAGAAGCAGGCTCCATGCACCGAGAGCCCGACGTGGGATTCAATCCTGGGTCTCCAGGATCGCGCCCTGGGCCAAAGGCAGGCGCCAAACCGCTGCGCCACCCAGGGATCCCATATCTTGAAAGATTTTATTTGGTGATTACATTTTTATAGCCTCAGTAGTGCTAATAAAGATTAGCTTTTCCAAAAGGTTAGCTAGGATTAAGCTTTGGCATAGGCAGGTGAGCGAAAATGCACGTTGACCATATTTTCTCTGACCTTATTAGATTGTTTTCCTACAATGTTAATGTGTTTCACTGTTATTTTTTTTTAAGATTTTATTTTTAAGTAATCTTTTATATCCAACATAGGACTTGAACTTACTACAATCCTGAGATCAAGAGTCTAATGCTATGGGGGCCCCCACTGTTACTTTTTTTTTTAAGATTTTATTTATTCATGATAGACACAGGGGGGAGGGGGGCCCAGAGACACAGGCAGGGAGAAGCAGGCTCCATGCCGGAAACCTGATGTGGGACTCGATCCTGGGACCCCAGGATTGGGCCCTGGGCCATAGGCAGGCACCAAACCGCTGAGCCACCCAGGGATCCCCTGTTACTTTTTTTAAAAATCAAGATTTAGAAGCACAATTTTGTATAACCCAAAACATAATTTCTTTTTGAATTTAGAAATTATATGCATAACCTTTTTTCTCCCTGCACTTCATCTCCTAGAATCTGTGGTTGTGAAAAAGATTTGAGGGCTTTGAGGGAAGATATAGTACAAAAGAGGTATATACCTCATACATGGAAATCAAAGAATAAAATGCATTTGAATTTCCAGTTGGAGCAAGTTTGATAGAAACACCATTAATATAGTCATCCTTGGTTCCTATTGCAGGAATTATTGTTGACTCATAGTGTAGCCAGGTGTTCATTACTCAGAATTTTTATTTCGTAGACGATGAAGGCTTTATTCTCCTGCACATGGTCTAGGAAAGAATGTTTAAGGAAGTTCCTTGTTAGAAATTTTTTAGTAACTTTACAAATATTATCAGACATTTATTATATTCTTACTGAATATGTGGCTCAGAATATTGCTTGGTAATGTTTAGGTATTTTTCTCACTTGAAGTAAAATTGAGGGCCAGATAAGTTAGAAAGAATTAATGAAAGAGAGGAGGAAGGAGAGAAATGGCAGTGGCTAATAGTCATCTCTCTGAGTCACCAGCAATGAATGCCACTTTACTGGAGAACATTTAACTTGTTTCAAAACCCTGGGTTGGGCAGCTCTTTGACTTATGACTGGTTAGTTTCATGCATCATTGATAGCTTTTGGTTCCTTAATAGAAGCCACTGGGACTTAGCTTTTATGAATATCATGTTTTATAAAGTACTTTTTCTTTTTTTTTTTTTCTTTTTTCTTTTATTTTTTTTTTTAATGATAGTCACAGAGAGAGAGAGAGAGAGGCAGAGACACAGGCAGAGGGAGAAGCAGGCTCCATGCACCGGGAGCCCGATGTGGGACTCAATCCCGGGTCTCCAGGATCGCGCCCTGGGCCAAAGGCAGGCGCCAAACCGCTGCGCCACCCAGGGATCCCTAAAGTACTTTTTCTTTAAAACTCCTCATCAGGGGATCCCTGGGTGGCTCAGCAGTTTAGCACCTGCCTTTGGCCCACAGAGTGATCCTGGGGCCCTGGGATCGAGTCCCACATCGGGCTCCCTGCATGGAGCCTGTTTCTCCCTCTGCCTGTGTCTGCCTATAAATGAATGAATGAATGAATGAAATCTTTAAAAAATTAAAAAAAAATAAAACTCCTCATCACTTTCACTATAACTGCCAAAATCTACCTTCAGCCCATGAAAAAGTACTATTTGGAGTAGAAAGAGTAGTAAATGAAAGGCCAGTAAGATGGAGGTTATTAGTTTTCAATGGATAACAAATAGATATAATTCTCAGTAAATTTTTTTTAGATTTTATTTATTTATTCATTCATTCATGAGAGACACACACAGAGAGAGAGAGAGGCAGAGGGAGAAGCAGGCTCCTTGTGAGGAGCCTGATGCAGGGCTCAATCCCAGGACCCTGGGATCATGACCTGAGCTGAAGTCAGAAGCTCAACCACTGAGACATGTAAAGTGCCCCTCTCAGTAAATCTTTAAAATAAGACAATTCTTCCTTAGGCCTTAAATTGTTATTAATAGTCAAAGGCTAACTGGATGTTACTACAAAAAGTAGTAATTCAGTGCTAAAGAGAGAGTATTAATAGCTTACTAGTTGTACTGTATAAAAAGAAACATTTTTTTAACTGTCAGGGTTCCCTCAGAGGGTATAGTGCCTTTAGTAGGTGGTGGTTAGCGTTGGTGCCATGGAAGATAGATACCACATGCTTAGGAAAAGTGCAGTAGTGCTTTGAATTTTTTTAAAAGATTTTATTTATTTATTCATGAGAGAGAGAGACACAGAGAGAAAGAGGCAGAGACACAGGCAGAGGGAGAAGCAGGCTCCATGTAGGGGGCCTGATGTGGGACTTGATCCCGGGTCTCCAGGATCACACTCTGGGCTGAAGTTGGTGCTAAACTGCTGAGCCACCCAGGCTGCCCTGGATTTTTTTTTTTTTTTTTAAGATTTTATTTATTATTTGATGGAGAGAGAGCAAGCAAGGGGAGCAGTAGGCAGAAGGAGAAGCAGACTGCCCGCGGAGCAAGGAGCCCAATGCAGGGCTCCATCCCAGCACCCTGGGATCATGACCTGAGCTGAAGGTAGCCGCTTAACCAACTGAGCCACCCAAGGACCTCAGTTAGTGCTTTGAGATAAATGTTTTGTTATTAGAATACTTCCTAGTGGACTTTAAAAACCCTTCAGATTCAGCAAATCCAATAGAACTTTCTGCAGTGATGGAAGTGTTCTGTATCTGCGCTGTCCAGCATAGTAGCCATGTGTGGTATTGAGCATCTGCAGTTTGACTAGTACAACTGAGAAACTGAATTGCAAATTGTATTTAATATAAATATATTAAATATTAATACATTTAATCTGTATAGCTAGTAACTGTAGTATTAGTGCATCTTTAGATATTTGAGAACTGAACAGCACCTTTGACATCTATTACTTCAGTGCCAGTCATTAAAATATACTTTATTGTAATCAGTATTTATTTGTAGTACCTTTGAAAATGTCACCTTTTATTTTGCTTCCATTAGAACTGAGGGAACTACACCTTAGGCATACTTCAGGGGTACTGTGGGTTCAATTCCAGACCACTGCAATAAAGCGAATATCACAACAAAGTGAGCCAAATGAATTTGTTTACTCGTGCAAGTAAAAGTACACAGTACTGCAGTCTATTAAGTGCATAGTAGTATGATGTCTAAAAAACTAATGTACACATATTATTTTTAAAATACTTTGTTGCAAAATAAAATAAAATACTTTGTTGCTGGGGAGGTGGCTCAGTGGGTTAAGCATCTGGCTCTTGGTTTCTGCTCAGATCGTGATCTCATGGGTCATGAGATTGAACCCTTGTCTCAGGGTTATGAGTTCAAGCTCCATGTAGGGTGTAGAGCTTATTTTTTAAAAAAGAAACACTGGGATGCCTGTGGCTCTGTGGTTGAGCGTCTGCCTTTGGCTCAGGGCATGATCCTGGGGTCCTGGGATTGAGTCCCGCATCGGGCTTCCTGCATGGAGCCTGCTTCTCCCTCTGCCTGTGTCTCTGCCTCCCTCTCTGTGTCTCTCATTAATAAATAAATAAAATCTTTAAAAAAGAAAGAAAACACTTTATTGCTAAAAAACACTAACCATCATCTGAGTTTTCAGCAAGTCATAATCTTTTTGCTGGTAGAGGATCTCACCTTGATGCTGATGGCTGCTGACTGATCAGGGTGGTGGGTGTTGATGGCTGGGGTTGCTGGAACAACTTAAAATAAGACAGCAATGAAGTTTGCCATATCAGTTGACTATTCCTTTCACAAATGATTTCTCTGTAACAAACGATGCTGTGTGATAGCATTTTACCCACAGTAGAATTCCTTTCAAAATTGGAGTCAGTGGGGCACCTGGGTGGCTCAGTCCGTAAGCATCTGCCATGACCTTCAGCTCAGGTCATGATCCCAGGGTCCTGGAATTGAGCCCTGCATAGGGCTATCTGCTCTCCCTCAGCCTGCTGGTGTGTGCATGTGTACACGCATATTCTCTCTCTCTCTCGTTCTCTGTCAAATAAATAAATCTTAAAAAAAAAATGGAGTCAGTTCTCTCAAACCCTGCTGCTTTATCAACTAAATTTATTTAATATTCGGAATCCTTTGTTGTCATTCCAACAACATTCACAGCATCTTCAGCAGGAGGAGATTCCATCTCAAGAAACCACGTTCTTTGCTCATCACTAAGCAGCAGCTCCTCATCTGTTCATGTTTTACCATGAGATTGAGCTATTTGGCTCCACCGTCAGGCTCCGCTTCTCTAGTTTTTCTTTTAATATCTTATCTGCAGTTAGTTCCTCCACTAAAGTCTTGAGCCTTGCAGAGTCATCGATGAGGGTAGGAATCAACTTCTTCCAAAGTCCTGTGAATGTTGATATTTGGAAAAATCCTTCCCGTGAATCACAAGTGTTCTTTTTTTTTTTTTTTTTTTTTTAAGATTTTATTTGTTTATTTGAGAGAGAGAGTACACATGAGAAGAGGGAAGGGGCAAAGGGAGAAGAAGCATGCTCCGTGCTGAGCAGGGAGCCCAATGTGGGCCTCAGTGCTTAACCGACTGAGCCACCCAAGTGCCCCATTCACAAGTGTTCTTACTGGCATGTTGATTGGCGTCCTTTCCTGAAGATTTTCAGTTTACTTTGCCCCGATCCATCAGAGTAATCACCGTCTATGACAGCTACAGCTATACAAAATACATTTCTTAAATAATAAGGCTTGAAGCTCAAAATTACTCCTTGATCCATGGGTTTCAGAATGGGTGTTGTGTTAGCAGGCATGGAAACAAAGTTAATCTCACTACACATCTCCATCTGAGCTCTTAGGTGACCAGGTGCATTGTCAATGAGCAGTAATATTTTCTTTCTGAGCAGTAGTTTTTAAGAGTGGGCTTAAAATATTTAGTAAACCATGTTGTAAACAGATGTGCTATGATCCAGACTTTGTTCCATTTGTAGAGCACAGGCAGAGTAGATTTAGCATAGTTCTTAAAGGCCCTGGATTTTTGTTTTTTAAGATTTTATTTATTCATGAGAGAGAGAGAGAGAGGCAGAGACATAGGCAGAGGGAGAAGCAGGGTCCATGCAGGGAGCCTGATGTGGGACTCAATCCCAGGACTACAGGATCACACCCTGGGCTGCAGGCGGCGCTAAACGGCTGCGCCACCCGGAGCTGCCCACGGGCCCTGAATTTTTAGAATGGTCAGTGAACATTGGCTTCTACTTAAAGTCACCAGCTTCATTAGCTCTTGACAAGAGAGTTAGCCTGTCCTTAGAAGTTTTGAAGCCAGGCATTGATTTTTCCTCTCTGGCTATGAAAGTCCTGGATGGCATCTTTCAGTTTAAGGCTATTCCATCTACATTGAAAATCTTTTCTTTTTTTTTTTTTTTTTTTTTTAAGATTTTATTTATTTATTCATGAGAAACACAGAGAGAGAGGCAGAGGCAGAGGGAGAAGCAGGCTCCATGCAGGGAACCCAATATGGGACTTGATCCCGGGTCTCCAGGATCACGCCCTGAGCTGAAGGCAGACGCTTAACTGCTGAGCCACCCAGGCGTCCCTGAAAATCTTTTTAGAGTAGGTACCTTCATCAATTACCTGAGCTAGATCTGCTGAATAACTTGCTGCAGCTTCTACATCAGGGCTTGCTGCTTCACTATGCACTTTTATGCTATGGAAGTGGCTTCTTTCCTTAAACCTCATGAACCCACCTCACCTAGCTTCACACTTTTCTTCTGCAGCTTCCTCCCCTCTCTCAGCCTTCACAGAATTGAAGAGAGTTAGGGCCTTGCTCTGAATTAGGTTTCAGCTTAAGGGAATGTTGTGGCTGGTTTGATCTTCTGTCCAGACCACTCAGACTTTCTCCAAATCACCAGTAAGGCTGTTTCGTTTTCTCCTCATTCGTGTATTCACTGGAGTAGCACTTTTAATTTCCTTCAAGACCTTTCCTTTGCGTTCACAACTTGGTTAAACTGTTTGGCACGAGAGGTCCAGCTTCTGGCCATCTTGGCCTTTGAGATGCCTCCCTCACTAAGTTCAGTCATTTCTAGCTTTTGATTTTAAGTGTGAAACCTGGGACGCCTGGGTGACTCAGTGGTTGAGCATATGCCTTTGGCTCAGGGCGGGATGCTGGGGTCCTGGGATCGAGTCTCACATCGGGCTTCTTGTGGGAAGCCTGCTTCTCCCTCTGCCTGTGTCTCTGCCTCTCTCTGTGTGTCTCTCATGAATAAATAAATAAAATCTTTTTAAAAATAAAAGTCTAGTGAAACCTGTGACTCTTCCTCTCACTTGAACACTTAGAGTGTTCTAACCCTAACATTGTAGGGTTATTAGTGGGCCTAATTTCCATATTGTGCCTCAGGGACTAGGGAGGCCTAGGGAGAGGGAGAGAGATGGGAGAATAGACAGCAGGTGGGTGAAACAGTCAGAACACACACTACAGGGGCACCTGAGTGACTCAGTTAAGTGTCTGTTTTCAGCTCAGGTCACGATCCCAGGGTCCTGGGGTCAAGCCCCACATCACATCAGAGCTCTGTGCTCATGGGGAACTTGCTTCTCTCTTGCTCCCTCCCTCTGCCCCTCCTCCCTGCTCATGCTCTCTCTGTCACATAAATAAACAAAATGTTTAAAAAAAAAAAACCCACAAGATTTATAAGTTAAGTTCACAGTCTCATATGGGTTCATGGTGCCCCAAAATAATCACAATAGTAACATCAAAGATCACTGGTTATAGATCATTGTAACAAATACTATAATAATGAAGAATTTGAAGTATTGCAAGAATTACCAGAATTGTTTGGAATGATTTCTTCTACCCTCCGTCTATAGCACTTTTCACCCTAATTGCCTTTTGATACTAGATTTTGTGAACAAAGCTTAAAATTTAAGAATGTTATTTCTTCCCTTTACTCAGGGTTAATAAATACCGGTTGCATGTCCGCTGTGCACTGAGTTGTGTCAAACATTGAGGGTTTAAGGATAAATACATCATAGTCCCTGCCCATGAGAAGTTTCTAACCTGTAAGAGGTCTGAAGATCATTGCAATTTAGGGTGATAGGTCCTGCACAGTTGGTCATGATGAGCTCTTTACCTCTCCAATTTTATGTCTTGTTGCTTGTATCTTTTTCTTACCTCTGTCATCTCTTCTGTGACTGACTCTTTGATCTTAGATGTAGCTTCTTTTGAGATATTTTCTTTGCTCAGGACAGAGCTAGACACTCCCACCCCTACTGGTATGTTTGCATATACCTCAGTACTGATTATTGTAGATCTTATTTACTTGAACTATCAGCACCTGAAGGGCTAAAACTATTGGTTTTAGCACCAGCACATTGTAGGCACATAATCAGTGATGAGCAAATCTTTATTGGAATTCAGCTTGAATGACTAAAGAAAGGCTCCTGAGAGTAGAGGCAACATTTGAGCCAGTTCTTAGAGTACTAGTAGATGGATCTGGGGAAGAAAGCCCAGGCCAAGTGAAGAATTTTTACAAATAGGTGAGACCTTGAAAAGTTTTTACAGGTGACTGGCAAAGCTTTTTAATTCCCACATGGAGTTTGAGACATGGGTTATTGTTGGGTGTTATCTCCTTCAACTATCCAGAGCCAGCCAGACTAGATGAGAGTTTCATCATAGGGTAAAGAATAAGAAGCTACAGCCTCCTCCAATTATAGATTCAGAAATTGAGAAATTAGTCCTTTACTTCGATATGTGTCTGTGTGACCTGTCAGTACTTTCTGTTGGCCAGCCTTTCCTGGAGGAAGGTGACTGTCTTGCCAACCTGCCACTAGACTCACCTCCTTGAGACATCTCAGGCTGGAAGAAAGTAGTATGGTGAAGTTAATGAAGGGAGATGTGATTAAAATCGCTAAGAGCTTACTCTCCTAGGTAATCCAATTTATACTGGTATTTCAGCATAAAAGTACATTTAAATGAAAGCATTATACTCCTGTGATTGATCTTGTAAACTGCTTATTGAAAATATAAATCATATTCTCATGTTAGTGTGTGATATGACGTGTTTGCCAACAAAAGGTTTTGGAGTTATAAATGTCACTAAGAGCTTTGAATGCCCAGCTCATTATAGGTTACTGCTGTGTTTAGAAGTGGTTCTTTTAAAAAATGAGGTCCTGATTAGAGAGCTTCAAGTGCTATCTTTGCCTGTTAAACCTTATTTTTACAAGGCCTTCTTGCTCTTTTCATAAATTCAAATTTATGAGATTCACAAATTTTAATCTGCCACTTCCCCTATTCCTGGAGGCCGTAAACTGTGGAGCAAAAGTATTCTAAAAAGAGAGTATCTAATTTTATTCAGTGACAAGAAGAAATAGTTGTGTACTTTTTTAAAAGTTAAAACAAGGGACGCCTGGGTGGCTCAGCAGTTGAGCGTTTGCCTTTGGCTCAGGGCGTAATCCTGGAGTCCCAGGACTGAGTCGCACGTCGGGCTCCCTGCGTGGAGCCCGCTTCTCCCTCTGCCTGTGTCTCTGCCTCTCTCTGTATGTCTCTCATGAATAAATGAATAAAACCTTTAAAAAAAAAAGTTAAAACAAGATTGCCCTTTGCATTTTTTTAAAGATTTTATTTATTTATTCATGAGAGATACAGAGAGAAACAGAGAGAGGCAGAGACACAGGCAGAGGAAGAAGCAGGCTCCATACAGGGAGCCCAACATGGGCTTCCAGGATCACTCCCTGGGCTGAAGGCAGTGCTAAACCGTTGAGCCACCCAGGGTGCCCGCTCTTTGCATTTTTTAAAAAATAGGCTCCATGTCCAGTGTGGAACCCAATGCGGGGCTCAAATACGTGACCCTGAGACTAAGAGTCGGCCACCAAACCAGCTGAGCAACCCAGGTGCCCTGTCTTTGCATTTCTAAAGTATAATACATGGAAAACCAGAATGTAGTCAAGGCTTTGTTACTTTTTTTGTTGTTGTTACATTTTAAAGTCATCACTGAACCAGTATCTTACTCTGTCTCTTAGCTTACCTGCTTACCAGTTGGCAGCAAGTATATATTGACTATTGGAATGAAACTGAAACAGGCTGGCCAGGGACAGTGTTTTCACTTGGTACATAGGCAGCAGAATGATTGGAGAGATTTGTTGTTATTGTAGAGAATGTATATCTTTAGGAAATAAATATTTCCTTGACCATTTCCACAAGGGCTGAAGTGAGTCCTAGAGTTGGAATCCGGACATTTGGGGTTTTAGTCTTAGCTCTGAGCAAGTTAGTTAATGGTCACTAAGAGCCATTTCATTCTTCTATTTTTAAGTTTTATTGTCACCTTCACAGTACCCTAGAAGCGACGAGCCAAACCAAGATGGGCATTAATATTTGTTAGGTCGGGGGCAGCCCGGGTGGCTCAGTGGTTTAGTGCTGCCTTTGGTCCGGGGCCTGATCCTGGAGACCTGGGATCGAGTCTGACATCAGGCTCCCTGCATGGAGCCTGCTTCTCCCTCTGCCTGTGTCTCTCATGAATAAATAAATAAAGTCTTTAAAAAAAAATTGGTAGATGGTAAATAGCAACTATACTAGGGTCTGTAAATCTTCATGTTGTATTCTTGTATGGTCCAGTCAATACAAACTGAATTCTATAGTACTGTTTTAGGTGTGTGTGTGTAATATCCCTGGTTTAAATTTATTCATAGTAATAGTTTTGTGTGGGCTGTTCCATCTGCTTGAGGTATTTGTATACCAACCCTGATTGTATTCAGACTTCCTTCTTGGCCTGCTTTTTCCAATTTGCTCTCTGGATTCATGATACAAAAATGTCATCCTCTTCCGTTTCTGCCCAACCTCTTTGTAATGACTGCATTTTTTGCTATGTACCATTGTCTGGCTGCTCCTTGCCTTTCCTTTCTTGTTTTTTTACTATAACAACTGTGATCATTGGTGCTTACATTTATTGAGTTTTCCATGTGCCAGCACATTACAGAGGACTTTATGTTCATGTCATTTAGTCTTTACACCTGTCTTTTGCTGCTGAGTATGGTTATGCCCATTTTACAGATTAGAAAATGGAGACACAGAGAGGTGAAGCAGCTTGTCTAGTGTTAACACCTAGTGAGATCTGGAATTAAAATTTCAGTTGCCTCCAGAGCTCATCCTCTTAAGCAGTTGCTGTATTACAATCATGATGATGAAGATGAGGGTGATGATGATAACTATTACAGTATGTTGAGCACCTAATGATTTTTGGGCAGTGCATTTGCCATCTTTTGCCTCCTCATTTTATAGTGTGGAAACTGCTATTACATATGCTCTGTTTTTAGGCTAATAAATAAGTGCCAGAGTTTGAAGGTATTGGGCATTCTTACATTAGAGCATTCTTTCAATATGGTTTTCCTTTTACTCTTTCCTACTTTATTGATCAACATAATGTTTTTCTGACTACTACCAGTATGAACAATTAAATATTGCATCAATTTTTCTGCATTTTTTTTACCACTGCCTTAGCATTATAATTTTCTTACTCGTTACCTTTGTTATTTTTTTCTGTATCAAAAGCAGATAATGGGGATAAGATAATGGGGAAAAGAAGGTGCTAAGAAAAGGCAAAAGGAAAGCCCGGAAATTACTGTGATCTCAGTTTGGAAGACAAAGATTTAAACTAAAAGCTCTGGTTTTTTTTTAGCAGCTGTCATTTATTGAAGGACTTTGGCACTTAAAAATTTGATGACAGGGGATCCCTGGGTGGCGCAGCGGTTTGGTGCCTGCCTTTGGCCCAGGGCGCGGTCCTGGATATCCGGGATCGAATCCCACGTCAGGCTCCCGGTGCGTGGAGCCTGCTTCTCTCTCTGCCTGTGTCTCTGCCTCTCTCTCACTGTGTGCCTATCATAAATAAATAAAAGTTAAAAAAAAAAATTGATGATGACATAAATCACAGAATTTGACCTTAGTAGTCTCAGCTTCCTAAACTAATAACAGGTTAAACAATACGTTCTTCACAATGCATGGTTGGTTAGTTGCGGCGATGTTTAAATCCAATAACCAATGTCAACCTCCTTTTCACAAGTGTTAGTTTATCATTTGTTAGTGAAATAATCGAGAGTATGTGGCTAAACACCACGGTAAATTTGTGTTAGGTATGTCTTTTTTACATTTAGAAAATTCAGTGTTAGCTTACATGGGTTGTCTAAATAAAAATTCATGCTGTGTCCTTAATATTTATGTATTTTAGCTAGATGAAAAATTAGTTATATTATTTTAAAAAATCAGTGTGCAAGCTGGACCCTCAGTTGCTGCAGGTGGTTAGCTGATATTTCCATGTATTAAGGCAACATGTAGGGTTACTCCCTATATTTTGTAATCCCCAAGATATCTTCCAAACATTTATTTCAAGCTTATTATTTTAATAAGGAAAATTTTCAGAACAGTTTCTTCTTATTTCTAGAAAAAGTATATTCAGTCTTAAAATATCATTCTTAATGTTACTAATTCCCCATATATAGATCTTATCCTGCTTTGGGTATGCCACTTACAGGTAGGAAATACTACAATTTTAGAGCAAGCAGTGAAATGTGAGAACAGTCGATACTTCTGAGGCAAGCCTGTATTGAAGACCTACCTTTGAGCTGAATTCTGCGCCCGTCAGTCTGCTGTGCATAACCCTGATGGTTTTTGTATGATTACATTTACAAGTTCATTGGTAGATTCTTGAGCAGGCTCCCATTCTTCTATGGATGTGAGTCTGGAGAGTTATAAAACAAGCTTGGTGTCAGGAAAGGTAGGTGTGGCTTCTTAGGGCTGTGCCGCTCAGCAGCTAGAATGTAGTTGGCAGTCTCCTCCCCTTCCTGACTTCAGCTCTTCACAGTGTGTGCTCTGGAATGACAGGCATTCCTGTGTGAAGAGAGCCAGCGTGAAGACATATTTGTAAGAACCACAAGTGCCCAGGCCGGGACACAGGGAACAGAAACTCCAGCAGATTAACCGATCTCATGATTTTTCCTGATGTTTGGCAGTGACACTGAGAGAGGAGTGCATGCCCCCTTTATATGTGGATTTATTTTTTAAGAAAAGTTTTTGTTGGTCCGGGACAATTTGTTGTTGTGAGACACATCAGACAATTTAATCATGGGGCAAGCTGACGTCTCCAGACCGGTAAATCCAGATGCAGTTGGTGAGTAATAGAAGGCAAAGAAACAAAATCTTGACAGGCAGGGCAGATGAACAGGTGAAGTTGAATATTTTATAGGAAGTTGAGTGTGAGCATTTTGTTGTTTATAACTTTATGATGTTTACAACTTTGTGAAGAATGAATGAAAATTTGCAAGTTGTTTTTCATTCAGTTATATTAATTTACTACTCAGTTTTGTCTTACTTGATCCCTCTGGAGTTTTTTTTTTAATATATGTAATATTGATAGGATGTCATTTATTAATTTTTTGCTCTTGCAGAAGATAAGTGCTATAGGAAATCATATTTCAAATTCAGTGTTTTCCTGGCATGTTGCAGACTTAGGATTTATATGGCAGAGAACTAGAACTGTTGACTTCTATAAATGGGACTATTTTTAAGAATTGGCATAATTTCTTAGACTCAGTTATACATTCTCCAAGTAAGTCTCAGGCTTTTCCCATTTTGCTAGAATTTCCATTTGTCATAAGGCAGTTCTTTGGTACAAACACTTCTGAAGTCAGTGGTTTACATTTGAGGTATTATTGTCTCAGAGACAGCTAGAGACCAAGCTGGTAAATGCAAGTGTAGGTTCAAGGCTGTAAGTGAAATGGAAGTCCATTGTCACTGAAGATTCATTTTCCCAACTGTGGGGTTTTGCGTAAGATGAGGATGTAAGGGTGGGAAAAATTAGTTTTAAGTGGATTTGTTAAAGGGTTGGAAATATAAGCAGAATGGGGGAAAGCCTGTGAATCATTTCTTGACATGTCACTTAAAAAAAAAAAAAAAGATTTATACCTTCTCTTTGATTTAGGAAGCCACAGAAAACATGTTCAGTCCTAGGCTGTTCTTTTTTCAGAAATGAAAAATGTTGGTGACTTTAAAGAAAAGTTTAAAAGTGTAAAAACACAGGTAACATTCCTAAATGTCTCCTGACTTAATATTATTTAGTTTCTAAAAGTGTATTTTCCCCGAGAACTTCCCAGATGAAATTCCTACAGAGTATTTTCATGTTTTACCAAAACTGAAGTACATGGTGGGGAATCCCTGGGTGGCTCAGCGGTTTAGCGCCTGCCTTTGGCCCCGGACACAATCCTAGAGTCCTGGGATCGAGTCCCATGTCAGTCTCCCAGCATGGAGCTTGCTTCTCCCTCCTCCTGTGACTCTGCCTCTCTCTCTCTCTATGTCTATCATAAATCAATCAATCAATCAATCTTAAAAAATACTGAAGTACATGGATTACAAAGTGAGGCATAGCACAACAGATTTTTAGGACTGAAGTCAGGACTTGATTCATTTTACCTTGAAAATGAAATTTTTACCGTAAAAATCACCAGTGATTTTTATTTTTTTTTTACTTTTAATGAAACATTTCATAACTAGGAAAAGGCATAGTGAAAAATATAAAAGATTCCTTGCCCAGCTGTAGCCACTGCCCAGCCTAAGAATTGAAATTAAAAACAGTGAGATATCCCACCCTGCCCCTATCTATGTGCCCACATTCCCTTGTGATGGCATTTTGTTGCTTTGCTCCCAGAGGTAACCACTCTCCTGAATTGAGTAAATTCACTTTTGGGCCACTAAATTCTCCTGTCTTTCTTTATTAATAAGGATGAGGATCTAAACAATGCTAGACATTTATCTATGAGATGGAAATGAATGGTCTTTGAATGGCAAGAAATGGGTAAGGAGGTATAACTTACTTATAAGATATAACTTGTAAAAAATGCCCATCTAACATCTATATACGAAAAATTTCATCCGAGTAGATAAAGTTTGATATATTTGTTTAATAAGAAGTGAGAGCATCAAATTCATCAATTTTTCTGCCGGTAGTCCTAAAAAAAGACTTCTGAAGAAGAAATAGAAATCACTCAGGTACCTAAGATTTGTATGTTCTCTCTAGATTTAATTTTTGAGCTTTATTTCCTATTGCCTAGATAATTCATAGCTGGCTATAAGCTATTTTAATGGACAGACTGCATTCTATTATATATTTTTTTAAGATTTTATTTTTAAATAATCTTTATACCCAGTGTGGGGCTTGAACACACAACCCTGAGATCAAGAGTCGCATGCTCCACTGACTGAACCAGCCAGGCACCGCTGAATTTCTCATAATTCAGGATTTATTCTATATGAGCAAATGAAGGTCAGGTCATTGACATTGACAACTTTGAGGACTACACCATTGCTTTAAAGACTTTTACCAAGCCTAACTGTTTCTTTTTTTTTTCCTGCCATCATCCCCGGCCGCCTAACTGTTTCTTAATGAAATTTAAAAAGCATTTCAGTGATTGGGTATGTAGAAAGTTTTATCAGATTCTTTGGAAGGATAAATGTACAAAGTAAATTAAAATTTAAATAATTTGTTTACGGGGATCCCTGGGTGGCGCAGCGGTTTGGCGCCTGCCTTTGGCCCAGGGCGCGATCCTGGAGACCCGGGATCGGATCCCACGTCGGGCTACCTGTGCATGGAGCCTGCTTCTCCCTCTGCCTGTGTCTCTGCCTCTCTCTCTCTCTGTATGACTATCATAAATAAAAAAAATTTTTAAAATTAAAAATAATAATAATAATTTGTTTACAGTTCTAGGCCTGAAATATAGTAATTAGTTTTGACTTTAAAATTGATAGTATTGGGACACCTGGCTGGCCTAGTTGGTAGAGCATGAGACTCTTGATCTTGGGGTTGTGAGCCCCATGCTGGGGGTAGAATTTACTTTAAAAAATTTGATAATAGGGATCCCTGGGTGGCGCAGCGGTTTGGCGCCTGCCTTTGGCCCAGGGCACGATCCTGGAGACCCGGGATCGAATCCCACATCGGGCTCCCGGTGCATGGAGCCTGCTTCTCCCTCTGCCTGTGTCTCTGCCTCTCTCTCTCTGTGACTATCATGAATAAATAAATAAAATCTTTAAAAAAAAAAAAAAAAAAAAATTTGATAATAAAATTCATGATGGGTACCTGGGTGGCCCAGTCAGTTAAGTGTCTGCCTTCCGCTTAGGTAATGATCCCAGGGTTCTGGGATCAAGTCCCGCATCAGGCTCCCTGCTCCGTGGGGAGCCTGCTCCTTCTGCTTGCTGCTTCCCCTGCTTGTGCACTCTCTCTCTCTCTCTCTCTCTCTCTCTCCTCTGTCAAATAAATAAATCTTTGAAAAAATGAAAATAAATAAAATTCATGGTACTAGTTTTTTTTTTAATTTTTATTTATTTATGATAGTCAGAGAGAGAGAGAGAGAGAGGCAGAGACACAGGCAGAGGGAGAAGCAGGCTCCATGCACCGGGAGCCCGATGTGGGATTCGATCCCGGGTCTCCAGGATCGCGCCCTGGGCCAAAGGCAGGCGCCAAACCGCTGCGCCACCCAGTGATCCCCATGGTACTAGGTTTGACAAGCCAAATGATACAAAATAAATTATTGACTATATAGAATATATTTATTATTTTCAAGGTACTGTAAATGTTTTAGTGGAGCTTGTATAGGTATGACTCATGTCTTATGCCCTTGAGAAATTTACTTTCTAGTTGAGAATTTAAATATTAAAAGAAAAAGTCCAGGATACCTGGGTGGCTTAGCTGTTGAGTGTCTGCCTTTGCCTCAGGATGTGATCCCACGGTCCTGGGATCGAGTCCCACATCAGGTTTCCCACAGGGAACCTCCTTCTCCCCCGCCTATGTCTCTGCCTCTCTCTCTGTCTCATGAATAAATAAAATATTTTTTTTAAAAAGTCCAAGATATTTATAAATTTGTTTAAGATAAGGCATATTCTTGGGATGCCTGGCTGGCTCAGTCAGTGGAGCATGCGACTCTTGATCTCAGGGTTGTGGGTTCGAGCTCCACGTTGGCTATAAATGTTACTTAAGAATAAAATCTTTAAAAACAAATTTTTTAAAATTTGTCTTTAGATAAAATGTAAGATGTATTCCTTTTTTCTAAGTTAGTTGACCATGGCTTATGATGGAATCCAGAGCTGTTAACTAAGAACAGTCTGCTTTCAAATAAATAACCTTTGTGCAAGGACTTATATGCACATTGACAAGGTGTTATGTCAGCATCCATTTAGAGTTTTACCATAGGACCTCTCTAACAACTGGTGAACTAACTGATTATTTAAATGCAGAGAAGGGGCCACCTGGGTGACTTAGTAGGTTAAGCATCTCCCTTCGGCTCAGGTGATCCCACGGTCCTGGGATTGAATTCTGCATAGGGCTCAGTGAGCAGTCTCCTTCTGCCTGCCATTTCTCCTGCTCATTCTCTCTCTCTCTCTTTTAAGTAAATAAAAAAAATAAAAATAAATCATTTTTAAAATGCAGAGAAGGAATTTATGCTATAGTGTCCATTCAAGGAAATTAGCAATTATCCTCAGTAGTTGATATAAAAAAAAATTATCCTCAAGTGAAATACGTCCATAAGAGAAGCCTGTATACTCAGATAAAACTTTCAAGTAATAATATTTTGTATTTCTTGATCAACATAAAAGCTATTTCTGTCTTCACTAAAATCCTTTACCCATTTATCATCTTAGGGCAGCCAGCTAATTATAGTCAGCACAGGTCCTTAAATTAGGCACAAGACCAGAGAATTTTATTTTATTTTTATTTTTTTAGAGAGGAGGAGGAGGAGCAGGGGAAAAGGAGAGAGAGAATCTCAAGCAGGCTCCATGCCCAGCACAGAGGCCCACTTGGAGCTCAATTTCATAACTCTGAGATCATGACCTGAGCTGAAATCAAGAGTTGGTTGCTTAACTGACTGAGCCCCTAGGTGCCCCAAGACCAAAGAATTTTAATAAATTCTAGTCTGGAACTTTCTTTCTGCCTTTCCATTCTCCATCTCTAGGTTTGTAGGGTTTTCTTATTTTTCATTTTTGAACTTTCATGTACCTCTCATTCACCAATTAGCCTTTTTTTTTTTTTTTTTTACTTCTACATAGAAATATATTGCTTTAAAAGATGGTGTATTATACTTCTTTATTCTTTTCCCATTTGATTCATTTTGCTCTGAAATTTGTAGTTTTAGGTTCTCAAGCTCATAATGATGGAATCAGTTAGGGCAAGGTGATTTAGAAATATATAGTCATTTACGTGATGCCTGGGTGGCTCAGCAGGTGAGCGTCTGCCTTCGGTTCAGGGAGTGATCCTGGAGTCCTGGGATCGAGTTCTGCATTAGTAGAGAGCCTGCTTCTCCCTCTGCCTGTGTCTCTGCCTCTCTCTCTCTCTCTCTCATGAATAAATAAATAATTCTTTAAAGAAAAAAAGAAATATGATCATTTAGAGGTAAAATCAGTGAGATCGTCTCTCCTTTCCGCCGCCATCCTGGTTGCGTGTGGTTGACTGTGATCGCCATGTCTTCTCACAAGACTTTCAGAATCAAGCGATTCCTGGCCAAGAAACAAAAGCAGAATCGTCCTATTCCCCAGTGGATTCGGATGAAAACTGGTAATAAAATCAGGTACAATTCCAAGAGGAGACACTGGAGAAGAACCAAACTGGGTCTGTGAGGAAGCACCGCACATCATGAAATAGCAAACATAATTGGCACACATATTTAAGCCACATGGAGATCACATGTTCCTATCTTATCAATATGGAAACATCCTTCCTACCTGGCCAATAGACATGTCTTATCAAGAGAATGATTTTCTCTGTTACTATGCCTCTATACCAGTAGGTTGGTTCAGTAATAAATGTGAGACCTTTCAGCTGAGCTGCTGTTGTGTCCTGATTTGTGAAGTACTGAATTGCCCCTCCTGTCAGATCTCACATAGCACCGTCTGATAGAACTTTCTGCAGTGATAGAAATGGCCCTTGACAACAAAGTATTTAAAGTGTGGCTAGGGGACGCCTGTGTGGCTCTGTCTGCTAAGCGTCTGCCTTTGGCTCAGGTCTTGACGGGGAGTCAGCGTGTCTCTCTCTGCTCCTCCCCCTGCTCATGTGCTTTCTCTCAAATAAAATCTTTTAAAAAAAAAAAAAAATCAGTGAGATCATTTGATTAATAAAATGTAATGTAGCTATTCAACAGTATTAACAGGAATAAATAATAGGTGGGTTAATTAAAAATAAACTGCGTAACACTTTGAAGAAAAACATTTGTCATTATTTGGTGATGAGAGTAATCAGAAATATTTTTCATACTCATCTAATTGTAACAATAAATGCTTTCTTCTAAGAAGGAACAGGCACTTTCCACATGTAATCAGAAAGGAGGAGGAAGCAATAGTATAGAGGTCTGTTATGGACTCCTTATAGGATTTTCTGTTATCAAATGTGAACTACCAACCAAAAATTATTGTCCCTTTTCTCTGCTCCAGTGGATTTTCTTAATAGCCCCTTTTTCTATTTGCAGGAGAACTTTGGAAAGTTTAAGCCTTTTTTCCATGAGAGAATATATTATTTTCTGGCACTTCACTATAAAACTTACTCTCAACTTGGAATTCTTATTTAAAAAAATGTACACATCAAGTTGCCAAGGGTATCACATCTTGATACAGTCATGATCAGAAAACTATTTTACCAGAGTTGGAATCCCAGACCTAACTGTCCCTGCAGATACAGAGAGACCTTCTATCTTCTGCAGCATTTTGTCCAGTTCTATTTCCTGAAGGTCAGAATTTAGCAGTGTTTCCGAGGGAAGTTGTGGGCGTGTGCTAGACAAAGCCTGCTTTGTTCATTTGTGGCAGCTTTTGCTTTCTGTACTTTTGTTGTAGTTTTCTAAAACAGCTCTTTAAATCCAATAATAATCCTCTTTTATCAGAAGGCAAAAATGAGTAAGTGCTATAGTAAGTACCACAAATTAATGTTCTCCATTTACAAAATTTTGATGCTGTGAAAATACTTGTATAAACACAAGATTGGGACGCTTGGGTGACTCAGCGGTTGAGCGTCTGCCTTTGGCTCCGGGCTTGATCCCAGGGCCCCGGGATCGAGTCCTGCATCAGACTCCCTCCATGAAGCCTGCTTCTCCCTCTGCCTGTGTCCTCTGCCTCTCTGTGTGTCTCTTGTGAATGAATAAAATCTTTTTAAAAGTTTAGATTTTTTTTTAAACTTAATAAGGTACAAGAAAGAGAGGTGGAACTGAGACCCAATAATTTTGTTGCTTATTACCAAGCCTAATGAAGAGGAGAGGGTAGTGAAGGCTGTGTTGAAAACTAAGTTTTCTATTGATTCCAGTTGCCTGTGTCTTACCTTGCCTTCCAACAAGATGATTAAGAATTGATTATAAGAGCTCCTGGGTGGTGGTGGTTGGTTAGGCATCTGACTCGGGATTTCAGCTTAGGTCATGATCTCAGGGTTGTGAGATTGAGCTCCCAGTTGGGCTTGCACTCAGTGCAGAGTCTGTTTGTCCCTCCCTCTGCTCCTCACTCCCGCTCACATTCTCTCTCTCTCTCTCATAAGTAAGTAAGTAAGTAAGTAAGTAAGTAAGTAAATAAATAAATAAATAAATAAATAAATAAATAAATAAAATCTTTAAAAATCCTTAAGAATTGGTTATAATCAGATTTTAAAAGGAACACTTTGACCTTAGGCTTATTTAACGTGTTTTATTCTTATCTCTAGCAAGTAATAGAGATATATGTAACTACAGCTAATAGCTCATGAATAGTTAGCTGAAGATAAAAAGTGTTACATAATTTTTAATAACATTGTACATTTAAAAATCACCCCCAACTCCCTGCTCAGTGGAGAGTCTGCTTCTCACTCTGCCCTTCCTCCTGCTAATGTTCTCAAGTGCTCTCTCTCATTCTCTCAAATACATAAATAAAATATTTTTAAAGATTTTAAAGTTCTGAAACAAAACTGGAACTAAAAAACCTGCATTAAATGTTGACTAGGAAAAACCTGAGAGTTGAAAAAGAAAATACTAGAACTCTGCATAATACATGGTATAAGAAACAAGCCTATTAAATTTGAGGTGTTACAACTTGAGTGAGGGAGTTAGCACCTTAAATACCAGGGCATAGTGTCAGAGTACTACTCAAATCAGAAACTCCAAACTATAATTTGGTTAGTTATCTTCCTCTCCCAACATCTACTACCTCCAAGAAACACCAAGACATGCTTTTCTTTCTAGTGGGCTACAGCTGTGTGACTCAAAGAAAAAGGTGTTTTCTTTAGAACATACAATCCTAAAACTATAGCCAGCATCGTACACTTGGTGTTCTGACAAACAGAGGTCTTTCTTAGGCTCTCATGGAAAATAGAATGGAGCCATAGGGCCATTTTAAATACTATAACTAGTTTAAGCAGAAACAATGGAGTATCTAAATGTGACTCGAAGCCTGTTATTTTTTTCTGTTCAAATTGGAAATGGAGGGAAATGATCATAAAATCAGAGCTGTTGAGAACATATGGTTGATGTGCAAATTATCTTAGGAACAGCTTCAAGGGGATTCCCTGGGTGGCTCAGCAGTTTCGGGCCTGCCTTCGGCCCGGGGCGTGATCCTGGAGTCCCGGGATCGAGTCCCACATTGGGATCCCTGCATGGAGCCTGCTTCTCCCTCTGCCTGTGTCTCTGCCTCTCTCTCTCTCTGTGTGACTATCATAAATAAATAAATTAAAAATTTAAAAAAAAAAAAAGTTTAGGGATCCCTGGGTGGCGCAGCGGTTTGGCGCCTGCCTTTGGCCCAGGGCGCGATCCTGGAGACCCAGGATCAAATCCCACATCGGGCTCCCTGCATGGAGCCCGCTTCTCCCTCTGCCTGTGTCTCTGCCTCTCTCTCTCTGTGACTATCATGAATAAATAAATAAAATCTTTAAAAAAAAAAAAAAGTTTAAAGGAGGGGGCTCCTTTAATTCCACTTGGATGGCTCAGTCAGTTGAGTTTCTGACTTTTTTTTTTTTTTTTTTTTTTGACTCTTATTTTTGGCTTAGGTTGTGATCTCGGGGCCATGAGATCCCTGCAATTCAGGCTTAGCCTGGAATCTGCTTGAAATCTCTCTCTCCTTCTCCTCTGCCCTGCCCACACACTAAATAAAATCTTTTAAAAACATTTTAAAAAGGGATGATTTCTGGATTCTTAATATACTTTTTCTTTGTATATTTTTTTCATCTGTCAGTTTCTCTTTCTATTTCAGTTTTCCAAGCAATGCAACTGAATTTCCTTCCTGTCAGACAAAACTTCATAGTAAGAAACCTGAACCAGTGTATCAACTTTAATGGATCTAAGAATGCTACAGAGATTAGTGGCTTCATTAGATCTGGTCAGCTACTGCTATCACAGATTTATGCATATGTTCTACAGCTGAAAAGTTTATACCTGATGAATTTAGATCATCATTAAATTTGGTCTGTAACTCCTTTTGCACAAAATCGTGCTCATGGCAAACAGTGGTGATATGCTTAAAAGTATGTGAGAATAGAAAGTATTATTTGGGTAATCCAGATCTACTCATTTTAACATGTATTATTACTATTCCAAATACCAAGGAAATTTATCCTTGAGTGGTTTCAGACTGTGACTTTCATGTGGGAAATAATTCATTTTTATAGGAACATAGTATATAGGGAGTATTGTTTTCTTCTGTGTATTTATGTATATGCTGGATCTTATTTATTATTTGTCGTGTTTTGAAAGCTCCCACTTCCCATTGTAAAAAGTAAATTTGGTTTTCTTCTAATCACAAAAGCCATACATGTTCATTGCAAAAAAGAAAAATATATATGTATATATGAAGCTAGAGAGAAAAAAACACAAATTTCCCATAATCCTACCAGCAAAATATATAATGTGATAGTTATTATTTACATATAGATTTATGTTCTTTTTTAACCTAAGATTATTAATTATTCTAGAAATTTAGTTTTAGTGATTATATATTATTTTATATAAAATTTTCAGTTTATTCATATATCTATTGTTGTATATTTAAGATTTTCCCAGTTATGTATCACCTCAAATAACACTATCAGAAAAAAACATCTTTGGGCAGTTTTCCATCTTCTAAAGTGGAGTTTCCTAAACTTTTGTGTAAATATGTCATATTTTAGGCTTTTATTAGACAAAATTAGACAAAAAAACATATTTTACACAGAGTTGGAATGAAAATTTGAAAAAAACATGTACATAGCTTTGGCCACTATTCTAGTTATTAATAATACCTAGTCAGATAACAAAGAATATGTGCTCGAATAGAATTTGGTAATGGGGGACTAATACCTAGGCTCTTCAAATTTGGATTTAAGCAGACTGCAGAATAGGTCTTGTCAGGGAATTTTACCATAGTTTATTTTCAGTCCACTACCTTCTCTTCTTAAAAGTACTTTTGGACTTAAGAAAGGAAAGCTTGACTGGCTGCCTCCTCAATATCATTTAATTACTTGAAGATTTCACCCTTCGTGTGTAGGACATTTATTTGATGGAATCAAGTTTTTGTGATTTTCCTCTGGCGTCAAGATAATGGCTATCAGGGGAAAAGACAAGATGATTTGTTTCTTTCCCTTTTCATTAGGAATAATTAATCGGCTTCCCTTTAGTCTTTTTCTGATAACTTTCACCCATGAGAACACTCCCTTGATTCAGAATTTGTTTATTTTAGCAGGCAGCTAAGCAAAGAGTGTGTGGGAAGAACTTTATCAACTCTTTATTTTAATCAGTTATGGGTGTTGCTCTTGACTAATAGCTAAAAGTTGAGTTTCCAGAGCACTCCCAGACTAGTCCCATACCTGAGAGTGTGACTTCGAGTCCTAGCTCACTCTCCCACATATCCTATCAAAGCATGAAGAATCTGTCTCAAAGCAAGATCTAAAGAATTATGGTACACAGTAGTCAGTGAAGAAAGACTCTAAATACAGAATATAGTTGATAAATAAAAAAGAAAAATCAGTAATCTGATAAAAAATAATGTGTAATATTGATCTAAATCATAAAAGTTGATTGCTATATCCAACTTAAGTACAAAGTAATGACTTATAAGAGAAATAATTGAAATTTGAAGTAATTATATTGGGATGGCAAATTTGTTTTTAAGGAGGCTTCAGTAAGAAACTTAATTTTTAGACTTTCTACCCTTCATAAATTTTGGTAGTGAGCAATATTTGAGATGAATACCAAACTTGTTAAGATTAGGGCACCCCGATGGCTCAGTCAGTTGAGCATCTGACTCTTGATTTCAGGCTGGGTTCATGATCTCTTCCTGGTCATGGGATCAAGCCCTGCATTGGACTCTCTGCTCTCTCTCCCTCTGCACCCCACCCCCCACTGGTGTTCTCTCTCTCTCTCTCTCAAATAAATTAGATCTTTAAAATAGAGATTAATACCAATCATCAGATTGTTGTAAGAACTAAACATGTAATGTGCCAGTTTACTGCATTATATTCTATAAACTTTTGTTGATGAATGAAACCAGATGTTGAAAAGACTTGTAAGATTTCAACTTAATCTTTATTCTAAAGGCAGTATGAGGGATCCCTGGGTGGCGCAGCGGTTTGGCGCCTGCCTTTGGCCCAGGGCGCGATCTTGGAGACCCAGGATCGAATCCCACATCGGGCTCCCGGGGCATGGAGCCTGCTTCTCCCTCTGCCTGTGTCTCTGCCTCTCTCTCTCTCTCTCTCTCTCTGTGACTATCATAAATAAATAAAAAATTTAAAAAAAAAGAAAGAAATTAAAGGCAGTATGAAAAATAAATAAATAAAAGCAGTATGATTGAAAGGGTTGTAGACTTTTAAAGTCAGACTTGGACTTGAATCCCACCTATATCACTTACACTATAGGCAAAGAGAAAGCATCAAAAGAATGAAATATACAAAGAAAAGCAGTCTAAGGGGAGAAAAAAAGCCAATTAAATGACACTTATAAAGAGCTGCAATAAACAAACAAAAAAACTCAACTCCTGACAGAAAATACTATACCCAGTGAAAATATCCTTCAAAAATGATGATATAAAATTATCCTAATTGTAAACACAAGATTACAGAAATAAAGAGTGCCTGAGAAAGCAAATTTGTAGGAAATATAAAAGACTATCATTTGTGAGAACAACAATAATAATGTTTGCTGTGGTTTATTGTTATGTGTATGTTGAAATAAAATATAACAGAGTATAAATGAGTTGAAATGTAAGATTCTTGCATTATTTTTTTTAAAGATTTTATTTATTTATTCATAGACACACAGAGAGAGAGGCAGAGACACAGGGAGAGGGAGAAGCAGGCTCCATGCAGGGAGCCCGATGTGGGACTTGATCCCAGGTCTCCAGGATCACACTGCAGCCTGCAGGCAGCACCAAACCACTGCGCCACCGGGGCTGCCCAGATTCTTGCATTATTAAGTAAAGTACTAACAATGTATTGTAGTAAGTCAAGGATGCACAGAAACAAATCAAACCAATAGAAAATAAATAGCAAAGCATCAGTAAAAAATATAAGTGGACTAAATACTCAAGGATAACAATTGTCAAACTAGATAGAAAAACAAAGTTAAGGCAAAAGTGTTATTATACTGACACAGGGAATTTCATAATGATAAAAGGGTAATTTAAGGGAAAGATGTAATAACTCTAAATTTATATATACCCAAGACATAGCTTTATGGTATTTAAAGCAAAAAATTAATAGAACTGGGATGCTTGGGTGGCTCAGCAGTTTAGTGCCTGCCTTTGGCCGAGGACGTGTTCCTGGAGTCCCGAGATCAAGTCCCACATCGGGCTCCCTGCATGGAGCCTGCTTCTCCCTCTGCCTGTGTCTCTGCCTCTGTGTGTGTGTGTGTGTGTGTGTGTTGTGTGTGTGTGTTGTGTGTGTGTGTGTGTGTGTGTGTGTGTCTAAAAAGAGAAAGAAATATATCCATTATTATATGTAAAGTTGTTAACATACCTCTCAGTAATTGACAGAAAAAGCTAACAAGTCAGAAAGGATGTTAACGATTTTGTACAATGTGATTAAACGACTTGACTTTATTGGCAGATGTAGACACTATCCTCAACTGCACAATATACCGTGTTTCCAGGTGTACATTAACAATTTGGAAGAGGGGATCCCTGGATGGCTCAGCGGTTTAGCACCACCTTCGGCCCAGGTGGTGATCCTGGAGTCCCGGGATGGAGTCTGACATTGGGCTCCCTGCATGGAGCCTGCTTCTCTCTCTGCCTGTGTTTCTGTGTTTGTGTGTGTGTGTGTGTGTCTCTCTCATGAATAAATAAATAAAATCTTTAAAAAAGAAAAAAACAATTTGGAAGAAGAATAACTGCAAGCTTTTTTTAATTGTTTTTCTGTTTTAATTTAAGCTATATCTGAGGCTAAGAGGCTCAGGAAAGACCCTTATAGTTTTTGTGTAGGAATACCTAAGTAGGGATAAAAAGAAAAAAAGGAATGCCTAAGTAGGAAACACTGAAATGGTGCCATGATTTTCTAGTTTGTTTTTCTTCAACAAAAAATTAGGTTACAGAGAACGGTCTGCCTCTGTCTCTTTGAACATGAGGTTTGCAGATAATAACCTGGGATTGGATTTAACAAACCTGACTGATCATAAGAGTCACCTGTGAAGATTTTTTTTTTTTAATTTTTATTTATTTATGATAGTCTCACAGAGAGAGAGAGAGGCAGAGACACAGGCAGAGGGAGAAGCAGGCTCCATGCACCGGGAGCCCGACGTGGGATTCAATCCCGGGTCTCTAGGATCGCGCCCTGGGCCAAAGGCAGGCGCCAAACCGCTGCGCCACCCAGGGATCCCACCTGTGAAGATTTTTAAAACCATATTCCTAGGTCCCGCTACCTGTAGATTCTGTATTTTGAAAAGGCAACCAGGCTAATATCAAACATTTGAACAGATTAGGATTTACTGTAATAATGTCTGTCCTATGGAGGTGAGGAACGTGGAAAATATGAGAATATATGAGAATATATTTATAAGAATGAATGAAAAAAAAAAGAATGAATGAATTTGGGTAATAACCAGGTCAGGGTTGGTTGTGGCCGAATCCCCCACTGCATGAGTCAAGAGGCATATCCTCTTCTAAAAGTTTTATAAACTTGGGGATGCCTGGATGGCTCAGTCAGTTCAGTGTCCAACTCAGGCTCAGGTCAGGATCTCGTCATGAGATGGATCCCTGCGACATGCTCCACGCTCAAGATGCTCTCTCCTTCTCCTTTTGCCCCTATTCCTAGCCCTCCCTCATGCGCCTATGCATTCTGTCTCGAAAACTAAAAAAAAAAAAAAAAAAAAAAAAAAACAAGTTTTATAAACATGAAAATTAAGCATATTTGCATAAACATCAGAGGATAAATAGCTGTTGTCTCTGGTTTTGGTATTTAGCGACTATATTCAGTAACTTTCTTTACACAACGAAAGAGGAGGGCTATTCTTAGCAATAGATGTGATGGCGGACATAGTCATTTTTATCATAGCTGTTGGTATTTTCCACACATACTGTACTTTTGAACATTAACTGAATTTACCTTGAGCTCAAATGCCAGTAGACATGAATATGTTTGAAAGGATACCATGATTTTATTGTTTTGGATGTACAAGAGAAAGGGGATATCTAAATACATTGTTCAATAAAAGATTAAAAGGGATGATCGAAGTTTGACTTTAGAAAGTGGTTAGGTTAGATACCTGGCAAGATACTGGCAGCAAGCTAGACTTGCTGAATCTTACTGAGGGAATTGGCAGACAGGACTGTGATCCATTCTTACCTAACACTCCTAAAGCTTTCTGGCTATTTTTCTTTGTAAAAGTGTCGCAAAGCACTCACCCTTCTTTCTATTGTTAGTGGTTTGGTTTTGTTTTTTGAGTTTTTATATTATCTTCACTATTACTTTTAATCAAACAGGCAGGGATCCCTGGGTGGCGCAGCGGTTTGGCGCCTGCCTTTGGCCCAGGGCGCGATCCTGGAGACCCGGGATCGAATCCCACATCAGGCTCCCGGTGCATGGAGCCTGCTTCTCCCTCTGCCTATGTCTCTGCCTCTCTCTCTTTCTCTCTCTGTGACTATCATAAATAAATAAAAATTTAAAAAAAAAAAAAAAAAAAAAATAATCAAACAGGCATTTTCCTGTGTATCATTTGGAACTGAGTAAAGTCCATTCAGTGGACAGGTTAGCAGGATATTTCACATTTCAGTTCCTCCTTGCTTCCAGTAAGTAAGGTGACTATGAACACCTTATGGTGCTTGGCTCCATTTCTGAAAGTGTTATCATTAACATATGCTAAATATTATATGATATATCTAAAGTGTCTTGAGGTCTCATTGATATCTCATAATTGGGTGTATACTGTCTTTTTTTTTTTTTAATTTTTATTTATTTATGATAGTCACACACACACAGAGAGAGAGAGAGAGAGAGAGAGGCTGAGAGAGAGAAGCAGGCTCCATGCACCTGGAGCCCGACGTGGGATTCGACCCCGGGTCTCCAGGATCGCGCCCTGGGCCAAAGGCAGGCGCTAAACCGCTGCGCCACCCAGAGATCCCGGGTGTATACTGTCTTAAAGCACTGACTCTTATTCATGTATTCACCCATGCGCCACTCCTGAGGGGCCATCCCAGGGTACCACTGATGGGAAATTGTTGTGACAGGTGTTGTTCTGATGTCTCTGGCAAGTAAACTTATAAAAATATGGTCCGGCATTATGATAACCAAATTCTCTTGCATTTCATGGAAGGAATTAAAGTAGTTGAGGCCGGGCAGCCCCGGTGGCCCAGCAGTTTAGCGCCACCTGCGGCCCAGGGTGCGATCTTGGAGACCCAGGATCGAGTCCTGCGTCAGGCTCCTGCATGGAGCCTGCTTCTCCCTTTGCCTGTGTCTCTGGCTCTCTCTCTGTGTTCCTCATGAATAAATAAATAAAATCATAAATAAATAAATAAATAAACAAACAAACAAATAAATAAAATAAAGTAGTTGAGGCCCAGGATGTGTTCAAGTAAATCATCCAAGTAGGAAGAAAAGAGTCATTGTCCTCTCATCTCCATCTGTTGCACTTCAGTAACCAGAACCCTGTTTTGCCTAAGTCATCAATATACAGCAAAATAATGCGTCCAGCAGTCACTGCTGCAGTCACTCTGATAATTACAGTTGTGTGAATCTGACTTTCATCAACAGGCTTCCCAAGATTCACGTCTATCAACTGAAAAAAGGTTGAATTTGGCAAGTCTTTCTTAAAAAAAAAAAATACATGCTTGTCAATTATGTATTTTCTTTTATGAAAAACTATAGTTTTAAAAGAAACTCTTAGTGCATATATTATGCCCACTTTGCCCCCCCCCAAAAAAAGAGTTATTTGCCTCAGATGAGAAAATTGTGCACAATAAACATGTTAACTTATTGCATGTGATAGTATAGTATGTGGTCCTTGATGTATTTCTGTAAATAAAGGTTCCGCTTTAATTCCAGGACGGTTATTCCACATGACTCTTTTTTTCTTCTCCTCTAGACTTCTCCAGAGAACCCTGGGACAGTAGGTGGAGTGCAAAGCTGTATTGTGTTGCCTTCCTGCTTTTTTTTGTTGCTTTCCTGCATTTATTTATTTATTTATTTATTTATTTATTTATTTATTTATTTATTTATTTTTATTATTATTTTTGGCCCAGTCTTGGCTGCTCCTTTATCTGCCACTAAAGCTAACTAACTAAACCCTGCATGTGTGGTCATTATGAGAGATTTCATGGCCTTTCATTTCAGTCCCGCACATATACCGTGTCAGTTATGTTTTGTCATCATATCCTTAAGATCATGATTGTCCCTAAAGTATTATTGTGATAAGCAAACTGGAATCCCAGCTCTACTTTCCAAAACGATTTCATTTTAAAGCACTCTCTGTAATGCCCCAGCCCCAGGCTCCCTTCAGTGCTCCAAACTTAAGGTCTTGTGAGGGCAAAAATAATCCGAAAAACTGATGCATGTAAAGTGTTAACACTTAATGTGTTACCCACTCTGAACTATAATGACCTGAAAGAGGAGGGTAAGGAGAGAGCAGCGTTTAGTAGAGAATGATGACTCACCCACTAAAGATGGATCTCCCTGTTTCATGATACCAGAGGCAGTAATGTTAGTCGGGGAAGGCCTCCCCCATTGCCAAAAGGATGAGAATGGCAACAGCAGTAAGCCACTCTGGGGCAAGATCTCATCCATATTGAAGACATCCACATTTGTGTGTGTGTGCGCCTTTAAGAGATTTTAAGCTGGTTATGATCATCTCATTGAATTTTTGTCCTAAAATGACATCAGCTTGGTTTTGGTTCCTTTTCCCTCTTAGTAATTTATCTGCTACGGATTTTGATGTTTGGTGTCCATGTGATGTCAAGGAATCTGTCTGCATGATTGTTTATCATTGCTCTGATCCTTTCCAAATACCACAGGAAGAGAGGGGAAGGGACCTTTTAGAGATTATGCTGAAATAATAAATTGGCTGTTCTTTTCCCTATGTGCCTTTCACCATACTACAGAAGAAGCAAGCCACCCCACTGCAGACCCAGGCATGGTCATGGACAGTGTGGAAGCAGGAGACACAACGCCTCCCACCAAAAGGAAGAGCAAGTTCTCAGGCTTTGGCAAGATCTTCAAGCCCTGGAAATGGCGGAAAAAAAAAAGTAGTGATAAATTCAAAGAGACCTCAGAAGGTGAGATATTAAGATTTAAATATATGTTCTAGGTTAATGGGTTTCTTCTATTAGAACTACCTTTCTCATTCTCTTCCCAAGCTTCTATAACCTGCTATTTGAAGAGGGAATTCAGTCTTTAGAAATAAAACCAAGTGGTCACTCACTTAAGCCTTATATATGATAACCTCATCCCAGATGGCTATTTTGATGGGATTAAAGTTTATCAGGTAGTGAGTGAATGGAGTTCCTAAATGGTAGTTTTCTACCCTGACTACTTTCAGAAAAAGTTCACCCATAGATACCTTATTATTAAAATGCCAATGAAAAAAGAGCTAAAATTATATAAGAGTAGTTCCTTTTGGAAATGCTGCTCTCAAAAAAAAAAAAGAAAAAAAAGAAATGCTGCTCTCCCAATAACGTAGGCTATGAAAGAAATTTAGTTTTTAAATTTGAAGTTAGCTTTCCTGTTCCAGAGAATAGAAAATCGAACCACTTTGTTCTTTTACCTATTGGGTTAGAATGCTTAAAATTGACCTTTAATTGCCACATTTCTGAGTGCTGTTTTCCAATTTAATATTAGTTTTAGAGCGAAAAATATCTATGCGAAAACCAAGAGAAGAGCTGGTTAAAAGAGGGGTTCTGTTGGAAGACTCTGAGCAGGGTAAGTTTGTAAATAAAATAGCATGTGTCTGTCTCTGTACACTTGGTGTTTGATTCTGACTAGGCATTTTAATATTCTTTTGTTTTTGCTGTAGGGAGGGAGGGAAGATTTTTTAAAATTGTTCTTGCATCTAAAATATTTTTTTCAAACTTCTATAAAAAGAGAAAAGACAACTCAGTAGAAGACTCTACAAAAGTACTGGACAGTTCACTAAAGAATACATACTGGGGTGCCGGGATGGCTCAGTTGATTAAGCATCTGCCCTTGGCTCAGGTCATGATCCCAGGTCCTGGGATTGAGTCCCACATCAGGCTCCCTGCTCAGTGGGAGGGAGCCTGCTTCTCTCTCTTCCTGCTCCTCTGCCTGCCTCTCTCCTGCCTTCCCCTCTCCTGGCTTGTGCTCTGTCTATGTCAAGTAAATAAATAAAATCTTAAAAAACAATACATATAAATGGGGGCATCTGACTGGGTCAGTCAGTAGAGCATGCAACAACTGATTTCAGGATTATGAGCTTGAGCCCCCATGTTGGACATAGAGATTACTTTAAAAAAATTTTTTTTTAATAGTTTAGTGTAGGGCAGCCCCGGTGGCGCAGTGGTTTAGCGCCACTTGCAGCCCGGGGCGTGATTCTGGAGACCCTGGATCGAGTCCCACATCGGGCTCCCTGCATGGAGCCTGCTTCTCCCTCTGCCTGTGTCTCTGCCTCTCTCTCTCTGTATATCTCTATGAATAAATAAATAAAATCTTTAAAAAAAATAGTTTAGTGTAATCTGTGAAAGCTGAAGCTATGCAAACGTATGTGCAAACATGTCCAGAGCTTGGTATATACTCAACAAAAATTTGTATACATGTGTTATCAGGAGATATGTACAAAGATGCTTGTAGCAGCAGTATTTACTAACAATAGAGCAAAATTGGAGACAACCCAAATGTGTACTGATAATAAAATACACAGGGGTGCCTTGATGGCTCAGTTAAGTGTCCGACTCTTGATTTCAGCTCAAGTTAGGATCTCAGAGTTATGAAATTAAGCCCCTCATCAGGGTCTGTGCTCAGCATGGAGTCTGCTTGGGATTCTCTCTCTCCCTCTCCCCCTGCCCTTCCCTTACTTGTGCACATTCTCTCTCTTTAAAACAAATAAATAAGTCTTAAAAAAAAAAAATGTTTCCAGACCCCTGAGGCCTCCCTTGCCTCCTACTAACACACTTCTCCTTCCTCCACAGAGCAATCACTCTTAGAACTCTTGGGATAATCTTCTTTGTTTTATTATAGTTTAACCACTTAAGCATGCATCTCTAAATACTGTAGTTTAAGATTGCCTGTTTTTTCTTTACATTTACAGAAATGATAGGATATATATCCTTTCCTGACTGATTTCAATTGCTCAGTATTACTTATGAGAATCATAATATACAGGTGTAGTTAGTTTTCATTGCTGTATAATATTTTATTTTATAAATGTATCACAAGTTATGTATATATTTAGGATTTATTCATTTTTAGAGAGAGAGCACATGAGCAGGGGGAGGGGCTGATGGAGAGGGAGAGAAACAGACACCCCTCTGAGCACAGCCCAACAGGGGGCTCTATCTCACGACTCTGTGATCATGACCTAAACTGAAGTCAGACAATTAACTGAGCCACGCAGGCACACTCTGGAAACACTTTTTAAAAAATTCATTTAATTAATATATAGTATATTATCAGTTACAGAAGTGTAGAGTTCAGTGATTCATCTGTTGCATATAACACCCAGTGCTCATTACATTACATGCCTTCCTTAATGTCCATCACCTGGTTACCCCATCCCCCGGCCCTCTGCCCCTCCAGCAACCCACAGTTTGTTTCCTATAGTTAAGAGTTTCTTTTTTTTTTTTTTTTTTAATTTATTTATGATAGTCACAGAGAGAGAGAGAGAGAGAGAGGCAGAGACACAGGCAGAGGGAGAAGCAGGCTCCATGCACCGGGAGCCCGACGTGGGATTCGATCCCGGGTCTCCAGGATCGTGCCCTGGGCCAAAGGCAGCCGCCAAACCGCTGCGCCACCCAGGGATCCCCTAGTTAAGAGTTTCTTATGATTTGTCTCCCTCTCTGATTTCATCTTTTTTAAAATTTTCCCTCCCTTCCCCATGATCCTCTGTTTTGCTTCTTAAATTCCACATATGAGTCAGATCATCTGATAATTGTCTTTCTCTGATTGATTTATTTCGCTTAGCATAATACCCTCTAGTTCCATCCACTTCGTTGCAAATGGTAAGATTTCATTTTTTTTGGCTGAGTAATATTCCATTTATATACATAATATATATACCACATCTTTATTCATTTATCTGTCAGATGGACATCAGGGCTCTTTCCACAGTTTGGCTATTTGGAAATATTTCTTAATGTCCATGATGATCACACAAGTGTCCTTGTAATAGCTCATTGAAATTTACATTTATGGGATCCCTGGGTGGCGCAGCGGTTTGGCGCCTGCCTTTGGCCCAGGGCGCGATCCTGGAGACCAGGATCGAATCCCACATCAGGCTCCCGGTGCATGGAGCCTGCTTCTCCCTCTGCCTATGTCTCTGCCTCTCTCTCTCTCTCTCTCTCTGTGACTATCATAAATAAATAAATAAATAAATGTTTTAAAAAAAGTTTAAAAAAAAGAAATTTACATTTATGTTTTATACATTTTTTTCTCTACTAGTGCTATACTTGACAATAAAAAAGTACTAATAAGATATTTTGAGAAAATTCAATGCTGTGTTATCTATATTTTATTTATTTAAGGAAGGCAAATATTTTTTGTGGGAATGAAAATAATTAGTAAAGGGAAAATACTAAAACATAAATAAGAATAACTGATTCTTTTAGGGAATCTCGAGTATAAATATGAAATGATTTTATTTCTTTTTTTTTAAGATTTTATTTAATTATTCATGAGAGATACAGAGAGAGGCAGAGACATAGGCAGAGGGAGAAGCAGGCTCCCTGTGGGGACTCGATCCCAGGACCCCAGAAACATGATGTGAGCCAAAGGGAGATGCTCAACCATTGAGCCATCCAGGTGCTCTGAAATTACTTTATTTCTTCTAATAATTATCTCCCAATTTCCTATACTAACGGCAACCATTTTCTTGGTGAGGGGTAGGGAAAAAAGAAAAAAGACTGTTCACTTTTCTCCCAAGTATCTATCCCAACTGGCTGTGATCTTTAACTCCAAAATTGAGTGGCTTGTGAAGGATCCTTGGGGCCGTCCTTCTCTGTGTCTCTGTACAATCTCAGCTTTGTGCCACCTGCACTACTATGTCACTTTCCTTGGTTTGTTTTAATATTTTTTAAAAGGCTTTATTTATTTGTTTTAAAGAGAGAAAGTAGGGGGAAGGACAGAATCTTAGACCGACTCCATGCTGAGTGCAGGGAGCCTGATGCAAGGCACAATCCCATGACCCCAAGATCATGACCTGAGCCAAAATAAAAAATCGGGCACTTTACTGTCTGAGCCACCCAGGCGTCCTTGTTTGTTTGGGGTTTTTTAACCAAATTTGTCTCCATGCCCAGATTGCTTCCCTAATCTTCTGTTTGTCATAAAGGTCATGTTTTGGTATTTCAACACTCCTTATTCACTTAATGTCAGGACTTTTCTTCAATGTGTGACTTTTATGAAGCAGCTTATTGGAAGAGTTAAGACTACAGTACATTGATTGTATTTCATTTCTCTTCATTAGAGTTCCTTTGCATGAGACAAATGTGAAAGCCAAGTTTTAAAACTGTATCCTATCCTTTGGACAATGGGAAATAGGAACCAAACCAATGGGATATCATACAAAAAGTATGGGATCCCTGGGTGGCGCAGTGGTTTGGCGCCTGCCTTTGGCCCAGGGCGCGATCCTGGAGACCCGGGATCGAATCCCACATCAGGCTCCCAGTGCATGGAGCCTGCTTCTCCCTCTGCCTGTGTCTCTGCTTCTCTCTCTCTCTCTCTCTCTCTGTGACTATCATAAATAAAAAAAAAAAAAAAAAAAAAAAAAGTATGAAGTATGGTTTTGAACCATGGTAACATATTGCTTATTCACAAAATTGAATTAAATTAGGTAGATTTAAGGTTTTTTTTAAAGATTGTATTTATTTATTCATGAGAGACAGAGAGAGAGAGGCACAGACACAGGCAGAGGGAGAAGCAGGCTCCATGCAGGGAGCCTGATGTGGGACTTGATTCAGGGTCTCCAGAATCACACCCTGGGCTGAAGGTGGTGCTAAACTGCTGAGCCACCCGGGCTGCCCAGATTTAAGATTTTTTAAAGATTACTTATTTTAGAAAGAGAACATGAGGGAGAAGAGGAGAGGGAGAGGGAGGGAGAGGGAGAGAGAGAGAATCCTAAGCAGACCCCTCTCTGAGTACAGAGCCCAACACAGGGTTTGATCTCAGGACCCTGAGTTTATAACCTGAACTGAAACCAAGAGTTGGTCATTTAACTAACTGAGCTGCCCAGGCACCCCTCAACTATATAAAAAATTAACAAAGATAACAAACATGAAGGGAAATTACTAAAATATTAATTAGCATTGGTTCCCTATGGATATTAGGATGAGACTACAGTGGGATTTTTTTTTCTTATTTTTCTGCATGGTTAGCTATAAGCATGGATAACCAGTTTTTTATGAGACTTTGAATTTTACTTTTAGACACAAAATCTTCTAGGTATTTTAGATGGCTAACTATAATTGTAACACCTCTGTTGCAGCACCTTTGAACCTTGCTTTGTTTTTGTTTTTGCTTTTTTTATAATGGCCATACCTTACCAAATGCCCTCTCCTATGTCTCACCTTTCTTGCTCACTCATCCCACAAACCCTATACATTACTTGTTTATTGTTTTTCACCTCCATTCAGTCTCTTTTGCCCTATGCTTCCTATTGGCTCTTAATCCAAGTTGTTTTTAGCCTAGAAGCTCAAAGGCCCAATTGATAAATGAGTTGTAGCCATTGGACAAGATACTACTCTGTCCACCACAGGAACTGACAAAAAGCTTTATTCTAGGAAGAAACTCTGAGATAGGCCTCAGAACCTGGATTATTATATATTTCCAGTTTAGGCCAAAAGCAACATTTGAACTTTGAAGTTTTTTTCATACTCAAACATAGTTTTTGGCTTAAATATGCATGGTTCTAACTTGACTATATTATAAAATGTTTCATATGTTTTCTGAGATGGGGCAAGGATATCTATAGATATTAAAAGCTGGATACTGCTTATACTCCATTTTGTTAGCATTTTGGTTTTTTTTGGCTCAGAAATGATTCCTGGGCAGCCTGGGTGGCTCAGCGGTTTGGCGCTGCCTTCAGCCCAGGATATGATCCTGGAGACTGGGGATTGAGTCCCACGTCGGAGTCCCTGCATGGAGCCTGCTTGTGTCTCTGCCTCTCTTTCTCTGCGCCTCTTATGAATGAATATTTATGAAATATTTAAAAAATATTTATGAAATATTTAAAAAATGATTCCTTAGTTAATATTCTAGACAGTCCTATATTTGTTAAGGCTGGCTATATTAACATAAGCAGTAACTTACTGCATTTGCATAGTTGTCATCTTGCTACCTTCCTCGTTTTAAAATATCATCAGAATACTTTATCTTGGGCAGCCCCGGTGGCGCAGCGGTTTAGCGCCGCCTGCAGCCTAGGGCGTGATCCTGGAGACCCTGGATCGAGTCCCACGTCAGGCTCTCTGCATGGAGCCTGCTTCTCCCTCTGCCTGTGTCTCTGCCTCTCTCTCTCTGTGTGTCTCTATGAATAAATAAATATTCTTTAAAAAAAAAAAAGAATACTTTATCTTGAGAAATGTATTTTCATTTAGTACTCATTTGCCAGATTCTCTACTACTTCACCTCCAGCTCCACCTCTCATTGACACTGTGGAGAATGATCCTGTCTAATCTAATGAGGAGATGGTAGGTTGGGGTGAGGGAGACTGGTCCCTGAGAACTCAGGGACTAACTAAAGAGTCACCAAAATGATACTACCTGGAGTGTCTCTGTGGGAAGCCAAGAAGGGAGATCATCTAGAGAGCAACTATTTCCAGTCCCCATGACACTAGAAGGTGAGATGGAGTGTAAGTCTAACCTCATGTTTCTCCGTTCCCTCTCTATCTAGGGAAGCTCAGCAGTAACTGGAATGTTTGTCTTAACTGTTCTGTGCAGGAACCTTACCTGCAGTCTTTATAGTAACGAGTGGTCCTCCCAAAGCCTCCAGCCTAAGGATCATTCCTGCAGTTTAGTTTGTAGGAATGTGTCTTGTCTGTCCATTCTACCCGTTGCTGTGCTTTCCTAATGCCTGGCACCCTCTGCCATGTCTCACCTTTATTCCAACACTCATTATAAGCTTCCTGTTCCAGTCCCTGCCTGATCCATCCTCCTCTTAGCTCTCACATTTAACCTTCAAAAAGACAGATCAGATCAGATCTCTCTTCTACTGTAATTCTTTGGCTTCCTGTTATCTACAGGATTTGGCCCAGGCTCCTTTACATGGATTCAGTGTCCTTCATAGCCTGCTCTGGCTGGCCTTTCCAGTCCTATCCATAGATGTTTCTTATGTGCATCTGTTCTGCCAGACAAACTTGATGCCAGTTGCCGAAAATGCCAAATGATTTCATACATTCATCCATGCTACTCCTTCTTCCTGTCTTTCCTCAAGACCCAGTTTAGCCACCACTCTTCGTGAAGCTTTCCTAACCTCATTCCCACCCCAAGAGAATTGTTTCTTCTTTCCTACCCCAGCACTCCATTTGTTATAGGTCTGAATAGTTAGCATTCATTATTTATGTATATTTGTCTTATTCACGTAGCAAGACACCTGGCACATAATAGGCAACCAGATGTTCATTGGCAAAAGGAATTACTTATTTCTGTTACTGCTATAAAGATCCAGATCATCTTGATCTGAGTTGTAAGTTCAAATGGGAAAGGGGAGAAGGGGGTAAAAAAAGGTTAAAAATCACCAACTCTTCCCCTGTCTGACCACACCAGTCCATCATTTCGCTCTCTCCTTTTTGATTGTGCAGGTGCTGAGGATCCAGGGAAGCTGAGCCATGCCATGTTAAGAAATGGCCATACTACTCCCATAGGGAGTACCAGATCTTCTAGTCCAGACCAAGCAGAAGAGGAGTTAGGAAGAATAGCAAGTCTTAGGAAACCTGTTCCAGAAGAGGACCCAAAGAAGCGACTAGGTAAGAAACCCTGAATTTTTTAGTGTAAGAGCCATGGATCAGTCATTCTCATTTAACGCAGTTTTACTGGGCAGCCCCACTGGCTCAGCGGTTTAGTGCCGCCTTCAGCCTAGGGCCTGATCCTGGAGACCTGGGATCGAGTCCCATGTCGGGCTCCCTGCATGGAGCCTGCTTCTCCCTCTGCCTGTGTCTCTGCCTGCCTCTCTCTCTCTCTCTCTGTCTCTGTCTCTTATGAATAAATAAATAAAATCTTTAAAAAAAAAAAAAAAACTCAGTTTTACTAGAGCCAGGGGAGAAATAAAATCCAGAGGGAATTCTGTTCTCCTCTAGCGATTCCTCAACTAGTAGCAACTGCAAGTGGAATTTTTCCCGTGTCATTCTTAAATTCCCAAAAGAATATTCCCTAATTTGTGATTCTAAAGGATGGAAGAGGATGTTAAGCATCAGGTACTTGTAGACTTTTTCAAACCACACATTCCTTGTTCCTTGTCCTCCCCTCTCAGGATTCTGTGCCTCTTCTGCTTGCCTGGCTCCTGTGGAAAGAATCACTACCATTCAGGCCTCTCTTATTTTGAGATTGTGATTGAGAAAGTGTCATACCTTAAGTAGTTTGAGGTTGGGAAACTTTGCTTATAAACTAATCTGCAAGTTAAATAATGGATGCATTTGACCACAAGCCTGTAGATGTGTTAACTTTTTCAGTCTCGTGTTACTCTTTCTTCCCTTATTATGCAGGCTCAACTGGAAGCCAGTCTAATTCTGAAGCAGAGTCCGTTCCTGAGAATGCACCCAAACAGCCTTTTCTTCCCCCTAAAAGACCCTTGTCCTCTTCTCATGAGGGGCAAGCAAATGAAGGGCAAGCAAAGGATGCCACTTCCTCTGGCAGCACCACCAGGTCCATCTCCTCCACCTCCACTGCCGCCTCCACCATGGCACCTGCTGCCACCTCTGTTGCCACAAACCTGGCAAAAACTGTTAGTTCTTCTATACCCCCCACCCCAGCACCCAGGACTCTACCCGCTGCTCCTGCCAGCACTAACACTACTGCTACCCCAAGTCTCACTCCTACGGTCCCTGCCAAGCAGCCCCCAATCCCTCCCCCTAAACCAGCTCACAGAAATAGCAATCCTGTCATTGGTAAGTAAGTCTTTAGGTTTCCATTGCTTTGAGTTGGATTGGGTTTGGTTTTGGATGATTGTTTTATTGGATAATTGGTACAGTATTGATTTGATCTGTGAGAGACTTCTCCATGTCTTGTCCCTTTGAAAGCCCTCGATATAGAGAAAGTCTTGAAAATGAGGCAGATAGCTATGGATGAAAATGGACTAGAATCAGATAGTTATAAATTCAGTTCCAGTTTGGTTGGGGGGGCGGTTAATATCTATTTTCCTAAAACAGTGTTTCTGAAATACTGCTTATGGTTGAGGGACTGGACATGTGAAAACCACAATAGGTCTGACCTACATGGAGAAAATGTGTTGTTGTTGTTTTTTTTAACCTACCTTTAGACCATCAATGCCTGCCTTCAGCATAAGGCCAACAGATAAAAAGGTGATTATATAGATGCCAGGATAATTTGTGATTCAGTGGCTGGCACAATACCTTCATGCAAACTGTAAAAGATATTATTCAGTGTCCTGATAAAATCATGTTTTATCTTGGGAGAGTTAAGAATGATGCTCTTTTTTTTTTTTTTTTTTTTTTTTAATTTTGTTTCTTTGTTTAGTTGAGGAAAAGAGAGAACAAGCATGAACTGGGGAGGAGCAGAGGGAAAGGGACAAGCCAACTCCACATTAGGTGCAGAACCCCACTTGGGGCTCGACCCCAAGACCCTGAGATCATGATCCAAGCCAAAGTCAAAAGTCAATCGCTCTACCCATTGAGCCCCTAAGAATGCTACTTTTAATAAAATAAGTGGTAGAAGATAGAAAACCAGGAAGATAACCAGTATATTTTTATCAATTTAGTAAAATTGTTTATATTTACCTGAAGTCCTATTTAGGTCAGCTTTTCTTTACATACATGTATACCTTCTTAGAGGAATTTTTGAGAAAGGGAGAAGAGGAAGGAAGGTAGTTTTTCAGGAAAAATGATACTAGGCTTCCTGTGGCTTGAAGTTCTTGGTCATGATGGAAGGGAAGAATAAAGTATACTCAAACAGCTAATACCCCCAACTTGTGTGGGGCGACAAGAACCCTGAAAAACAGGCTTAGAATTCATTATGAGTATGACAAGTTGGAGTGGCTTGATTAACAAAAGAATCAAGGTTATTACTGTTATCATCACCCTGGATGGACAGTGATATGTTGACTTATCTCTGAGTAACTCAAGCAGCTTTCATATACTTGCTTCTAGAACCTCCTTGTGAAGTAGGAAAGCGATTTTATCTATTATATAGTTAGGGCAATTATAACGTGAGGAAGTTGTGACTCACTCAGGGTTGCACTTAATGAGAGATAGAAACCAAACCTAGGCTTTTCAGCTCTTGAGCCCAGACCTCTGTCCTGTACACCTGTATTCTCAAACTGCTGTCTAGGCTGGTTCTCATCATGATCGCCTGGAGGGTTTGTTGAAACACAGATTGCTGGGCCCTGCCCTGAGAGTTTCTGAATCTGTAAGTGTAGGGTGGGCCTGAGAATTTGCATTTCTAATAAGTTCCCAGGTGATACTGATACTGCATATGTGAGGACCACACATTGAGAACCACTGCTCTAAACCAGTAATACACTACCCTTTTCAGGATAAGACAGTATTAAAAAAAAAAAAAAAAAAAAAACCATATGTGTATTATTCTCTGGGCTGAGCCACAGAGGCCACTTTGGCCTAAGATGAATAGCCCAAAGCAATAGATCTTGTGACTGAGGGATCAAGATCAGTCTTGAATGGTCCTCAGCAGGAGAAAAATAGAACAGTTTACAGAGTTTTTATTAAGGTTAAATAGATTTGATTTAAAGGACTATCCTTTATTCTGAAACTATGACCTTCCTAATTCTTTGATGTTAAAAATTCATTTCTTTTATGAAAGCATTATGTTCACAAATGGTTTACTTGATATCAAGTCTACTTGGAAATATTAAAAATTGACAACCTGAGGTTGAGAATTTCATTTTAATTTTTTGGTCCATTGGGACGCCTGGGTGGCTCAGCGGTTGAGCATCTGCCTTTTGCTCAGGGCGTGATCCCGGATTCCCGGATCGAATCCCACATCAGGATCCTTGCATGGAGCCTGCTTCTCTTCCCTCTGCCTGTATCTGTGCCTCTCTTTCTGTGTCTCTCATGAATAAATAAGTAAAATCTTTTTTAAAAAGTTGTTATTATATTGGTCCATGAGATCTAAACATTTGGAAACCACTGCTTTAGACATTCCTATGTCTACTAATGGGCATAACAGTGTTAGGGCTAAGGACTAATTAGTTTTAGGAGAAAGGAAGGACCACCATAAGAAGCTGAACAGATGGAAGGATTTGTAACTCCTCCAGTGAACATTCCAGCATCTTGCCCACAGAACTACAGCCAGATGCCATTGTGAGGATAGATGCAACAGTTCTTTAACATCTTGAGGCATATATTTTCCTTAACTTACCAAAGATAATTTACCTTATCAATTTAAATAATAAAATACTCAAATTTGGTTAGGTATAGGTTTTGTTGTAAATGGAGTATCAAACGGCTAATGTCCAGTGTACCCAAAAAATCTCATTGAGGCTAAAATTAATATTTTTTTAAATCTTTTTTTGTATGTGTATGCAATGTTTTTTAGAAAGTCTTTTAAAATTTTACCTAAGTTGGGCAGCCCTGGTGGCTCAGCGGTTTAGCACCGCCTTCAGCTCAGGGTGTGATCCTGGAGACCTGGGATTGAGTCCCACGTCAGGCATGGAATGGAGCCTGCTACTCCCTCTGCCTGTGTTTCTGCCTCTCTCTCTCTCTCTCTCTCTCTCTCTCTCTCTCTCTCTCTTTCTCTCTGTGTGTCTCTCAGGAATAAATAAATAAAATCTTAAAAAAAATTTTTTTAATAAAAATAATAATAAAATAAAAAAATTTTACCTAAGTTGTATAATACTTTGTTAATTATACTAGAATTACATTTTTAAAAAGATTTATTTATTTGTTCATGAGAGACACAGACTGTGAGAGAGAGGCAGAGACACAGGCAGAGGGAGAAGCAGGCTCCTCGCAGGAAGCCCAGTGTGGGACTCGATCCTGGATTCCAGGATCACGACCTGAGCCAAAGGCAGGTGCCCAACTAGGTGCCCAACAGCTGAGCCACCCCGGCATCCCTGGAATTACATTTTCTTAGAGTGCATTTGAGCATTTATAACATAAAAAACTAAATGATTATTAAAGTAATATAAAATTAATTTATTCACAGTTAATAAATTATGGTTATGTTATGTTAATTTAAATTATTTTCATAATTTATAGTTTAAAATGAAAAAAATTTATGGTGAATGCCATTAAAACATTATCAAATTAGCTAGCTTTTTACTTTGAATGCTACCAGTGGAATGGGACTCAGGGGCAAGTAAATTTTTATTTCAGGGGACCTTAAGGTTTTACTCTCTAGATAAGACATATGGAAGCCATTTGAAAACAAGTAGTGTAACCAAAATTAGCATTTGAGTAGTAGGTTGGAGGTTGGTGATTAAGAGACTAATTATTTTGCAAGTTTAACCCATGCGTGATGTGATGATCTACTTCTTAAAGGCCATTTGGAGTCCACCAAAGGGACTTTGCTGTATCAAAACTTAGGTCATTTTGAGCTTGGGGAGCTCACATTGGGATATATACTTTTCTGATAAAAGATAGGGGCCTCTCCTCTAATAAACATGTATTGAGGATTTACCATGTGCCTAGCACTATGCCAGCCTCTGTGGATATGCTGATAGAAACAGATTGCTCTGTCATCAAGGAGCCCATAGTGTAGTGAGAAATGGTGATGGGGGTTTGGGTATAAAGGATAAGAGGTATGGACACTCAAAAAAATCACAAAGACCGTGGGATCTAGAAGATGGAGTCTAATAATGAGACCTGGGCCTAACCCAGCTTTTGCCTATATGAAGTATAATCTTGGGCAGGTCACCTAACTTCTGTGGCCTCCGTTTTTCCTTATATATAATGGTAAAGATAGGACGCCCGGGTGGCTCAGTGGTTGAGTATCTGCCTTTGGCTCAGGGCGTGATCCTGGAGTCCCCAGATCGAGTCCCACATCAGGCTCCCTGCTTGGAGCCTGCTTCTCCCTCTGCCTGTATCTCTGCCTCTCTCTCTCTCTGTGTCTCTCATGAATAAATAAAGAAAATCTTTTATAAAATAATAAATTAAATTAAATTTAAAATAAAATAAAAAGAGATAACCTCCTCTATAAGGAGAATCTGAAGTCAAGGATAGCAACGATAGCCTTTGATTTCCTCAAAGGCCTTTGCATTTGCTATAAAAAAATCAAGATGTCATTATTGATCATTTTATAATGCAGAGTTGGGATACCTAGATGTCATTATTTATCAAGTTATGGTAACAATGCCTGATAGTATTTTGGTGTCTTTTTTTTTTTTTTACTACTACCTGCATGATTACATTTTTAAAGAGTTTTGTTAGAAGAACTTACTATCCACATTTTTTATCTTATCATAATAACTTTATCTACATCGAGTCAAAGTCTTATGTAGGGATCCCTAGGTGGCTCAGCAGTTAAGTGCCTGCCTTTGGCCCAGGGCATGATCAAAGTCCTATGTATTAGAACAAAGAAGTAAGAAATTTCTCATCAGAGTATTAAGGTAGTGGTCTTCCTACATGTCTATATATTTATTAGGCCTTCTAGATACTTAAATATAAATTTTGTTTTGGGGCAGCCCCGGGTGGCTCAGCGGTTTAGCACCACCTTCAGCCCAGGGTCTGATCCTGGAGACCCGGGATCGAGTCCCATGTTGGGCTCTGCATGGATCCTGCTTCTCCTTCTGCCTGTATCTCTGCCTCTCTCTGTGTGTATGTGTCTCTCATGAATGAATAAATAAATAAAATCTTTTGAATGAATGAATGAATGAATGAATGAATTTTGTTTTGGCAGGAGATACCTAGGTTGTGGCAAAGCCATGAAATGATCTAATTTGCCTGAAAGCTGAGAGTAAGCTCAGTTCTAATCTAGGCCCTGGACTGGCCCCTCAAAGAATTGTGAAGCCATCTTAAACTGAGGTGTTATTCTCTCTTTTCCAGCTGAACTGTCCCAAGCAATAAACAGCGGTACATTGTTATCAAAACCATCCCCACCCTTACCACCTAAGAGAGGTATTCCATCAACGTTGGTACCCGCCTCGGAGTCTGTTGCTGCTGCCACCACAAAAGCACCAAGTGATCAGAGAGAAAAGAACACATGCTCTGTGGGCTCTGAACCACTGTTGATGATCCCACCCTCCTCTCCATCCCCTCCACTGCCCACTCATATACCTCCTGAACCCCGACGGTCCCCTCCATTCCCTGCTAAGACTTTTCAAGTTATGACAGAAAATGAGTTTCCACCTTCCTTAGACCTACCCCAGGAGGTTTCCCAGCCGGAAGATCAGAAAAAGGAAATACCCAAGAGGATGCTGGACCACAGCTTTGGGGAGCCCCAGATACCCTGTAGGCTGCCTCCACTCCCACTGCATATCCGTATCCAGCAGGCCCTGACCAGCCCACTTCCCATGACTCCTCCCTTGGAGGGCTCTCACAGAGCTCATTCCTTGCTCTTTGAGTACAGTGACAACTTTTCTGAGGACAGCAGTACCCTGGGTCGGACCAGGTCACTTCCCATCACTATTGAAATGCTGAAAGTGTGAGTGCCTTTAAAACTTGCCTTTTGTTGCCTCTTCTTTACTCTATATAGCCTTTCTTGGAAGAAAATTATTTATAAAAAGAAAATGTAATTAAATTTAAAGCAAGAATACTCAACAAATAAAGATGTGTTCCAGAATTTGGACTTTATTTACCCTGCTAATCAATAACATTGTTTCCATAGCAGTCACAAAATTTTGTACTTGAAAATTAAAACCACTCTATTTTTTGTATGTGATACAAGGGAGGCTGTATAACATGGTGCTTAAGAGCATTGGCCTTGGAGTAAGATAGCTCTGGGTTCAAATCCCAGATCTACCTCTTAATTCCTAGTTTGCGGTAGTGTGTTACTTAACCTTTCTGCACTTGAGCGAGCTGTCTGATCCATGCACAGGAATAATACCTACCTCATAGGCTTGTTAAGGATGAAATTAGACAAATGAAAGCATGGTGCCTGGCACCTAAATTCAGTACAGAGGGACAGAGAGCAGTCTAGAGAAAAAGAAGGGGGCTGTGAAAGATGGTTCAATGTTCTAACTGCATAAACTAGAACTGGTTAGCTTGTTTTCTCCCTCATTTGTCCTCCAATAGATTCAAACAATTGCCTTTTTAAAATTCTAACAAATTGTGACTGAAGGTTAACACTTTTTGGCAAGTTGGAGATTTACCAGAGATTTGCAAGTTGGAGAATCGTTATAGAGTTGTTGCCACATACTGCTCAGCTGCTTTGCCATAATCGTTGTACTTGGTGGTATAATCTTTTTACATCCTGGAAAGAGACAGTTAAGGAGTTAACAGATGGACTAAGTCACAGTTTTATGCCCCCAGGGTGGAAAGGGGAGAGGTTAGTTTTCATCTTGATTTCTCTTTGCTTCCTTAGATTAGATTATCATTTAGTCCTACTCCATTGTTAAACCAAAGGAAAAAAGTGGGTTAAGTTCTTTATTGTATATCTTCCATGAGCCAGTCACCGTGTTGGATGCTGTGTGGTCTTCTCATTTAATCAGCCCAAAATAAACTTGCATCTTACACATAGATCAGTAGGGACCTGTGTGCCAAATACTAGTACATTCTAGAATTTATCTATTTTATTCTCACAACAAGCATAGCAAGTAGGTATTCTTCACATTTTCAGAAAAGTTAAATAACTTACAAGCTAGTGAATAACTTGTAGAGCTAGGATTTGAGCCCAGAGCCTTTTAGATTACTAGCTGCTAAAAAGTTTCTTAGCAAGATTCTTAAGGAATAAATTTATTTCACTCGTGGAATTCTCTATAGTTATTCAGTACTTTGCCTTACAAATCAGTTACCCTTATGTTTCTGAAAGGAAAATGTAATTATGTTAATTTGTTAGTCCAGACGATGAAGAAGAAGAACAAACCCACCCATCTGCATTAATTGAAGATGTGGCATCTACCTCAGCTGTTCCTAAACTACCACAGTGTCTGCAGGAGGAAGAGGAAGAGAAGGAGAGTGACTCTGATTCAGAAGGTCCCATTCAGTACCGAGATGAAGAGGATGAAGATGAGAGCCACCATAGTAAGAAAGGGAAAAACAAAGGAGAAAATTATTTTCCTGATAAAGCTACTTGCTGGTGTCAACAAGTATAAGAGGAATGGGCACCCTTTCCCTTGGAGTCACCTGGCTAACCAATATTGGAAGCCACTGTGATAGAGCCTTGTCCTTGCTATTCCCACTGTTCTAACAAGCCAGTCAGAGAGAGCCAAGTAGATTAAGTCATGCAGGTTTTATTGTTTTGTCATTGTTTAAGATTTATTTTAGTGAGAGCACACAGAGTGGGAGAGAGGGAAGGAATCTCAAGCAGACTCCATGCTGAGTAAGGAGTCTGACTCAGGGCTTAATCCTACAACCCTGAGATCACGACCTGAGCCAAAATCAAGAGTCGGACACTCAACCGACTGAGCCACCCAGGCACCCAGAGTCATGCAGGTTTTTATCCATTTGTGATTGAAAAACTATTTACCTTGATGGTATTAAAGAATTTAGTGTAGAAGAAGTTGGTATTTGGGCTGTGTTAAAAAGACATAGTAATACTCTCCTTTAGTTTCATGAACTTACTGTGTCCATGGGGCAAAGAAAAAACACATGTTTATGTACACAAATCTGCAAATAATGGAACCCTGATTCCTAAAAGTGGGAAGGCAGCTTTAAGAATAGGAATCCCAGGGCTCCTGCCTGACTCAGTCGGTAGAGCATGTGACTCTTGATCTCAAGGTCATGAGTTCAAGCCCCATATTGGGCATAGAGCCTACTTTAAAAAAAAAGAAAGAAACGGAATCTTATGAAGTGTGTTAATGCAGATACCTTTACATTGTAATTCAGAGGGGGCTGTCCCATGTTCAAATTCTCTCTATAGCGGGGATCCCTGGGTGGCTCAGCGGTTTAGCACCTGCCTTTGGCCCAGGGCGCAATCCTGGAGTCCCGGGATTGAGTCCCATGTCGGGCTCCCGGCATGGAGCCTGCTTCTCCCTCCTCCTGTGTCTCTGCCTCCCTCCCTCTCTATGTCTATCATAAAATAAATAAATAAATCTTTAAAAAAACAAAAACAAATTCTCTCTATAGCAACTCTTACTCATAAGAAATGTAGAGAAATGTAAAAAATATAGAAAGGAGAAGATATATTTGCCCCAGCTGAGTCCATCTGGCTAATTAGATTTTTAGATGTCTTCAGCTTTACCCCCACCTCTGCATTAGCTGGGAGATGTGATACTGCTTGTTCAGACTCTTGCCTGGTTCTAGGTGAGGTTGAGCCTTAGCGTTTACTTTTTTTTCTTTCCCTTTCATAAAGGTGCTCTGGCCAACAAAGTGAAGAGGAAGGACACACTGGCAATGAAGTTGAACCACAGACCCAGTGAACCAGAGCTGAACATGAATTCTTGGCCTCGGAAAAGCAAAGAGGAGTGGAATGAAATACGGCACCAGATTGGGAACACGCTGATCCGGTAAGCCTTTGCTTAGAAGAGATTGATTTGATTTGATTTTCCCAGTAGGTGTGTTAAAGACTTAACTTTTACCTTTTTTCTTTTTTAATTTTAGAAATAGCATAATTTTTAAAAATACACGTTGTATGCAGTTGTGTGTTGTCTAGGAATTTGGAAATTAAGGAATCAAATGGCTCTCTTAGAGCTCTAAACAATGAGATAGGGCAGCCCCGGTGGCTCAGTGGTTTAGAGCCGTCTTCAGCTCAGGGTGTGATCCTGGAGACCAGGGATCAAGTCCCGTGTCGGGTTCCCTGCATGGAGCCTGCTTCTCCCTCTGCCTGTGTCACTGCCTCTCTCTCTCTCTCTGTGTATCTCTCATGAAGACATAAATAAAAAAGTATTTTTAAAAAAAATTTTTGTGGTTTTAAGCCACCCAGCTTGTGGTAGTTTGTTATGGCAGCCCTAGGAAACCAGTAAAAGGCTGATGGATCTGTTCACTATAATTGTGGTGATGGTTTTATAGGTATATACATATATCATTACTGGATTGTGGGGTTTTGGTTTAATGAACATTTTAAAAGGAAGTTTTTTTGTGTGTTTTTGTTTTTTAAAGATTTTATTTATACACAACACAGAGAGAGGGGTAGAGACATAGGCAGAGGGAGAAGCAGACTCCCTGCAGGGAGCCTGATGCAGGACTGCATCCTGGAACCTTAGGATCACGCCCTGAGCCAAAGGCAGACACTCAACCACTAAGCTATGCAGGCATCCCTAAAAAGGAAGGTCTTGTTCAGAGGAAGCAAAAAAATCTTTGAAATACATAAAGAATGTTGTCAGTTGTATATAAAATGGGGCTAGGAGTTTTCTGTGCAGGTAGCTAAAGAGTTATTAGTATGCAGTTCAAATATAGTCTGAGAAATATTAATCAAAGGTAACAAGTGAATAACTGTGTGATTCCAGAGGTGACAAGTTATCGGTGGTAACATCTCAGAGCTGTGGATGAAATGAGAAACTTCATCAGTATTTCGCAAAGGGAACCAAAGTTAAAATCATAGAATTACACAATATCACTTCAAAAGAGACAGCCTTAAATTCCAGTGGTTGCTAAATCACTGGTTTAAAAATCAAAAGAAAGACATCAGTCCTATGGGAAGGACTGTAAAAATCCATATATGAAATCAGTCCTCATCCCTGGTTTTCTGAATCAGAATGTCTATTATATACCTTAGATTCTGTGCTCCATCAGCAAATCTGTTTAGGGAACTACCAGTCCAGTCCAGACTTTCATTTTACAAATGAGACCACTCAGGATCTAACTGAGCTTTTTTGTGGTCACACGGCTCATTAATAATACCAGAGCTAAAAAAAAATAAAAATAATAAAAAATAATAAAAAAAAAAAATAATACCAGAGCTACAACTGGAATTTTGGCCTCCTCTTTGCATTTACAATTCCTTTTTATGTTGTAGTATCTGTATTAACACTTTCAACATGAGAATTATTTCATAAGCAGATAAATGAAATAAAAATAACTAAACAGTTTGGAAATCTCTTGCTTTCTTGCTAGTTTAGGGGCTAATATAAACTGAGCCCAAAACAGATCTTTATAAGCAGGATTGGGAGACTTGACATGGACAATACCCTTATTTATCTCCTTTTCAGACGACTGAGTCAAAGACCGACGCCAGAAGAACTAGAACAGCGAAATATACTACAACGTGAGTCCAGCTATGGGAATAAAGTTGTACAAGTTTTCTTTGTATATTTCGGAATTTAATATACAGACTAGAGAAAAGCATTTTCTACAAGAGCCAAAGAGAGAGTGTTCCAGCCCAGGAAGGACCACTCATACCTTTTCCCCTGAAGAACAGAGTTCCCCCAAGCTTCTTTTACAAGATATCGTTGTGGTATTGCTTAATGTACTGGGAACCGCCAGAAAATTCTGCTCTGATGATTTATCCTGAGACTGCCTTGGCCATATGGGAGGATTTCACAGCATATGTAGGTGCTGCTCAACTTTTCCCTGTCTTCGGGGAAGGTAGTAGCTGTGCATTTGGAGAAGACCTTCCTGTTCCTAGTGGACTTTGAGGGCTGGGACCCAAAGCAAGTTCCAGATGTAGGAGTCCCCCTGCTTTTTTCATCTCTTAAGACTTTCATACATCTAAAGTCACAAAACAAGAACATGTATTTTATTTTCTTTCTTTGTTCATAATTAACTTCCTAAAATAGCATTCTGATCTAATAGACATTTGATTCAGTTTTCCAGACTCTGGGGTGAAATTTACCCTTAAAAGCCTCCACACTGAGAGGATTAGGCTTCATTGAGCTATTGTGGGTGTGCTCAGTTTGACCAGCCCATCCCCTGTTCTCTCACCACTGTGTGGATATATGCAGCTTAAAACTTGAGGACCTTTATAGACATATCACACAAAACTCAGTGTGATCTTTATTCTTCATTCTTGCTGGTTACTCTTGAGTGAGAATCTGCAGAGTTTTTCTGAGGGGCACAGAAAATATATTTATCTTTGTAGGCCAAAAGCAAAAGGAAGCTATTACATAGGTACTTACCATGCCATTCAATATATAATCATTTAAAAATGGAAAGATCATTCTTAGCTCATGGGCAGTAAAAACATAGCCAACTGGCTGGATTTGGTACCAGGGGGTGACCCTTGCTCTTAACTATTCAACTATACCAGTTGACAAGAAAATTGTTTTGATTAGCCATCCCCAAAGTTAGTATTTTATTCTGACTTGGAGCCTACAAGAAATATCTGCTGTGTAATTACTGAAAACACTGATATGCAAATTGCTATTTTGAAGTAATATTGTTTTGGACTGTTGACTGTAGCTAAAAATGAAGCTGATCGGCAGGCAGAAAAACGAGAGATTAAACGTCGGCTCACTAGAAAGGTACGTAGCCCAAGTGTTTGGTTTTAGTCTGTCTACTGGCCACATATCTTGTATTTGAATGACCTATTTGGTTAGAAAGAAATGAATTTTACTTGAATTGCCACAAATTGCTATGAAACTAGAATACATGATGCAGATACTGAAGACAGCAAAGCATTTTTTTTTAAGGATTTTATTTAGAGAGAAAGAGCACGAGCAGGGGGGAGGGAGAAAGAGAAACAGACCCCTCACTGAGCAGGGAGCCCAATGAGGGACTTGATTCCAGGACCCTGGGATCATGACCTGAGCCAAAGGCAGATGCTTAACCAACTGAGCCACCCAGGTGCCCCAACAATATAGCATTATCAAGAGCAATTTTAAATCATTTTTACTATTTAAAGAACACCTGACACAAAAAGGTGCTCCATTAATGTTTGCATAAATTCTGACTTTTTATTTTTTATTTTTTTTTTAATTTTATTTATTTATGATAGTCCCACAGAGAGAGAGAGAGAGAGAGGCAGAGACATAGGCAGAGGGAGAAGCAGGCTCCATGCACTGGGAGCCTGACGTGGGATTCGATCCCGGGTCTCCAGGATCGCGCCCTGGGCCAAAGGCAGGCACCAAACCGCTGCGCCACCCAGGGATCCCAAATTCTGACTTTTTATTTGGTAAACATGGGATTCTGGTGTAGACTTTAAAACCTGTTGAAGTATAGCAACAGTAACAGGAGGAATGCGTAGCATTCAGATTTGCAAATTGGTTGTTTTCTAGTTGGAAGGAACTGAACTGACCCTTAGTGATACCTGCAAAGTATGAAAACACCAACTGGGATTTTTGTTCTTTGTCCCAGATCAAATGGGGTACAATTTTTTCTGTACTAGACCTATGTTAGCTTTTAAGCTTGAGGATTCCTTTCCTTCCCGCCATAATAGTTTATAATTGCCTCTAATAGATTCTGATTTGTCCTAAATTCTCTAGATAGTTCTTAAAACTTATAAGAATCTCCAGAAAAGTGATGGATCTAGACATCATCTTCCTTATTTCTCCTACTTCCCCTTCCCTGGGAGCAGAGGAATCATTCTTGATACATTCAGGGGAGCTGGATGCCACAGGCTGGACTTGATGCCTTCAGATTGAGCAGGTCACCTGATTGCACAATCTTAAATCATAATTCATTACCAAATCTCGGCATTATTCATTTTAAAGGAAATCTACCCTTTATATTACCCACTATATATTGCTTTTATATTAAATGTATTCATTTTATAATATATTATATGTGAGTTTATAGCCCTAATCCTTTTGCTACCCAAAATGTGGTCCCTGGACCAGCAGCATTGGCATCACCTGGGAGCTTGTTTGGGTTTTGTTTTGTTTTGTTTTCTGTTTTTTTGGGTTTTTTTTTTTTGTTTTTTTTTGTTTTTTAAGATTTTATAGGACGCCTGGGTGCCTCAGCAGTTGAGCGTCTGCCTTTGGCTCAGGGTGTGATCCCAGAGTACTGGGATCGAGTCCCACATCAAGCTCCCTGCATGGAGCCTGCTTCTCCCTCTACCAAGGTCTCTGCCTCTGTCTGTGTCTCTCATGAATAAATAAATAAAATCTTTTTAAAAAAATTTTTTTCAAAAAATAAAAAAAAAAAGATTTTATTTATTTATTTATTTATTTATTTATTTATTTTTTTTTTTTTAGATTTTATTTATTTAAGATAGAGTGAAAACAAGAGAGAACAGAGAGGGAGAAGGAGAAGCAGACTCGCTGCTGAGCGGATAGCCCCATGCGGGGCTCAATTGTAGGACCCTGAGATCATGACCCAAGCCAAAGGCAGACGCTTAACTGACTGAGACACCCAGGCGCCCCATCACCTGGGAGCTTGTAAGAGACAAAGAATCTCCAGCTCCACCTCAGATCTGCTTAATCAGAATCTGCATTTTAACCAGATCCCCAAATGATCTATATGCATATTAAAGTTTGAGAAGCACCGGTTATACTGGTTATACAGGTTTATAGCTTTGGTTCTCTATCTTAGCTGTGCATTGAGGAGCTTTAAAAAACAAAACAAAACAAAACAAAAACCTCCCAATACCCAGAATCTCTGGGAATGGACCCAGGAATCTGTAGTATCTAAAGGCCCCCAGGTAATTCCAGTGTGCAGCTAAGGTTGAAGCTGGGTTGGAGGCAATTTGAATGCATAATTGATGCCTAATTCCTGGCGTAGTAAATTAAGAGGCTCTATGTCTTTCAGCTCAGTCAAAGGCCAACTGTGGCTGAACTACTTGCCAGGAAGATTTTGAGGTTTAATGAATATGTGGAGGTAACAGATGCTCAAGATTATGACCGGCGAGCCGACAAACCTTGGACCAAACTGACTCCTGCTGACAAGGTAGGTGGCTGTTTGTGTGTGTGTCTCTCTCTATTTGAAGAAAGTAGGACACTAACTAGAAGGGAAAACCATGAAATTTTCACTTTTGATATAATGTTGAATTTTTAATCAAGATACAAAATGCCAAGATGTGTAAAACTCTATGCTAATAACTCTACCACCACCAGGACCACCACAACCAAAAGAAAATTCTTGCTGTCTCACAGAGTCCACAAATCTGGTAGGAAATTAAAACACACTTTAACAGTGGTTATGTTTGGTTGGAGGGAGTTTGGGTGGTAGATTTTAATAGTTACTTGTATTTCACTTTTATAACAGGAAAAGCATTTTTATGTGTTGTGGAAACTATAAAAGCAACAATATCTCTTTTTAGCTCTGTGAGTGTTTTAAGTAGAGATACTTGGTTCATTAGGCTATGAGTGGTGTCAGAGAAGGCGACATGTATCAGGCTCAGTGTGTAGACCTGGCTTCTTTCCTCACTCTGGGTTGCCCACTGCAGTTTGCACTGGCTCATGAAGTTAAGCACAATAGAGAACAGATGGCAAATGACACTGCTATACTATGGCAGACAGAAGATGCTGAAACATTTTTGTTTCTACTCCACAGGCTGCTATAAGAAAAGAATTAAATGAATTTAAAAGCTCAGAGATGGAGGTTCATGAAGAGAGCAAACATTTTACACGGTAAGACCCAAAAGACACAAGTACAGCAAGCTATATAGAGCTCCACCACAAGTACTGCAAACTATATAGAGCTCCACCACAAATACCAGAGTTGTTCAGATGGGAAGGACTCTAATGACATCATTAAAAGAAGGACACACACACACACACACACACACACACACACACAAAAGGACACAGCATGTTGACTGCAAGACTACATTAAGAGAAAGAAATGAGGACTAAGAGGCAGTAGGAAGTGCCTATACTAAGTGAAATATATAGTATTTAATCCTTGCAGTGAGCCTGCAGGCTTTGTTAATATCTCCATTTTGTTGACGAAAAAACAGGTTGGGGGTACCTGGCTGGCTCAGTTGGTAGAGCATGAGACTCTTGATCTGGAGGTTGTGAGTTCAAGCCCCACTGGGTGTAGAGCTTACTTAAAAAAGAAAAAAGAGGGACGCCTAGGTGACTCAGTGGTTGAGCATCTGCCTTTGGCTCAGGTCGTGATCCTGGAATCCCAGGATCAAGTCCCACATCAGGCTTCCCGCAGGGAGCCTGCTTCTCCCTCTGCCAATGTCTCTGCCTCTCTCTCTGTGTCTCTCATGAATAAATAAATAAAATTAAAAAAAGAAAGAAAGAAAAAAGAAACAGGCCCAGAAGGGTTAATCAAGTTGTAGAAGCAGGACTGGAGAAAGAAATAACTAATGAAAGTCCCTGGAGCTCTCTTCCTGCACCTCACCATCCCAGGGTATGTATGAGGGAATTGTTGTTGAGTTAGGCAAGACGTCAGCCTCTTTGATTTCAGTTATTTCTAGCACTGCTGGTCTGATACAAGTTTTGAATTAGCTGCTTTCATGAAACAGGCCAAGAAATATTTTGATGTGGAATTACTGTTGTAATTAAGGACTCATCCAATACCTAAAGAATCAGCTGGATACAAATGCAATCAGTGAAAGTGTGTAGGTGAAGATGCAAAGGGCACCTGGCAGGCTCAGTTGGAAGAGCATGCAACTCTTAATCTCCAGGGTCATGAGTTTAAGCCCCATGTTGTTGGGTGTAGAAATAACTAAAAATAAAGTTTAAAAAAAAAAAAAAAAGGATGGGCGGGCACCTGGGTTGCTCATCGGTTAAGTGTCTGCCTTCAATTCAGGTCATGATTCCAGGGTCCTGGAATGGAGCCCTTCATAGGGCTCCCTGCTCAGCGGGGAGCCTGCTTCTCCCTCTCCCCCACTCTCCCTGCTTATGTGCACTCTCTCTCTCTCTCTCTCTCTCTCTCTCTCTGTCAAATAAGTAAAATCTTTAAAAAAAAAAAAAAAAAAAAAAGCCTTGGGACTCCTGGATGGCTCAGCGATTGAATGTCTGCCTTCAGCTCAGGGTGTGATCCCACGGTCCTGGGATTGAGTTCCACATCAGGCTCCTTAAAAGGAGCCTGCTTCTCCCTCTATGTCTCTGTCCCTCTCTTTCTCTGTGTCTCATGAATAAATAAAATAAAATAAAAAATCTTTAATAAAAAATAACTAAATAAATTAATTTTTTAATAATAAAAAAATGTTAAAGGTTAAATGAAGGGAGTTGATACAATGAGAATTAGTTTGCTATAAAAAACAAATAAGCAGGGATCCCTGGGTGGCGCAGTGGTTTAGCGCCTGCCTTTGGCCCAGGGCGCGATCCTGGAGACCCGGGATCAAATCCCACATCGGGCTCCCGGTGCATGGAGCCTGCTTCTTCCTCTGCCTGTGTCTCTGCCTCTCTCTCTCTCGCTGTGTGCCTATCATAAATAAATTAAAAAAAACAAAAAACAAAAAAAACAAATAAGCAAAGTTGGAACATAAAATATTGTTAAACATTTTTCCATCACAATACAGGCAGATTGTTCTTTTTTAAGATTTATTTATTCAGGGATCCCTGGGTGGCGCAGCGGTTTAGCGCCTGCCTTTGGCCCAGGGTGCGATCCTGGAGACCCGGGATCGAATCCCACGTCGGGCTCCCGGTGCATGGAGCCTGCTTCTCCCTCTGCCTGTGTCTCTGCCTCTCTCTCTCTCTCTCTCTCTCTCTCTCTCTCTGACTACCATAAATAAATAAAAATTTTAAAAAAAATTAAAAAAAAAAAACTTTTCAAAAGAAAAAAAAAAAGATTTATTTATTCAGGGATCCCTGAATGGCTCAGCGGTTTAGTGCCTGCCTTCGGCCCAGGGCGTGGTCCTAGAGTCCCAGGATCGAGTCCCACGTCAGGCTTCCTGCATGGAGCCTGCTTCTCCCTCTGCCTGTGTTCTGCCTCTCTCTGTCTCTCTCTCTCTCTCTCTCATGAATAAACTATTTAAAAATATATTTATTTATTTATTTATTATAGAGGGAACATGTGTGAGTGGGGGGAGGGGCAGAGAGAGAGGGACAGAAGAAGCTCAAGCAAACTGAGCACAGAGCCTGACTCGGGGCTCGATCCCATGACCCTGAGACTATGACCTGAGCTGAAACCAAGAGTTGGTTGGACACTCAACCAACTGAGCCACCCAAGTGCTCTGGTTCTTTTAATTACAGAATTTTTTGTGCCAAACTCTGATAGGAATAGAGAAGGCAAATTTTTTGAACAACAGTGACACTATTCAGGGCATTGTAATATGAACTCAAATAATAAACCTTGCTTGCCAGCAGGGAACTGTCATCTAATCTGGAAAAAGACCTGTGTACTACTCAGTATAGTACAGTCGATATGATAAATGCCTCAGCCGTCCTGAGTCTTAAATCTGCCAGGTTTCGTATCCAAAGTCTACCATTTCCTAACTATGTCAGTGTTAGCCATTCTCATTGTTATTATAATAGCAATAAAGTACTAGAGTGAGCAACATTAAAGAAAAGAGTCCTAGAGAAGGTGCCGCTTAGACTGGATCTTAAAGCATATGAAAGAATTTATTTGGACCAAAAGGAAGAAACCAGCATTACCAAACAGCGTTATAAGCAGAAGGACTGGCATTAACAAGGCTGTCGGAGGTGAGAAGGTAGAAGGTGTGCATTGTCTCTGCACGCATTGTCCTGGAGCAGGACACATACGAGAGCAGTGTTAAGAGGAGACCAGCACAATGAGCTTTGACTGTTACGCTAGGACATTGGAACCACTGGAGTATGAGTGTTTCAGGTGGAGCTCTGGTCGAATATGTAGGATGAAACTAGCAGCACAGAAACCAGTTAGGAAGTAACTAAAATAGTCACAGTGAGCACACTGGTAGCTGAAACCAGGGAAGAGATCGAGAGAATGCAAGAGAGATTTGAGCAGCATTTCAAGCATAGTGGGCCTCTGCGTGGCTCCGTCGGTTAAGTCATTTGGCTCAGGTTGTGATCTCAGGATCCTGGGATCAAGTCTCACCTCCTCCTCCCTGCTCAGCAGGGAGTCTCCTTCTCCTTTTGCCCTTCCCCCTGCTTGTGCACTCACTCTCTCAAGTAAATAGATATATATATTTTTTTTTTTAATTTCAAGCATAAACTCAACATTGGGCAATCTCTTGATTCCAGGGATAAATTAAAGGAGGTAGTTAGGTGACTCTTAAGATTTCAAACTTGTGATTTTTGAAATGTGTGAAGTCGATGAGGAGTTGAGGTGAACACTTTAGGATATTTATTCAGCACATATTTATTCAATACCTACTACCTGGTAGATAGCAGTACTTGGTGCTCAGAATATAGCCTGGAACAAGATAATGTCTCCACCTCAATGAGCTTTTATTCTAAAAGGGGAAGGCAGACAGTAAACTGGAAGAGTTTGACAAACCTGTGACACATTGAGGTGGAGATGCCTAGAAGACAGTTGGATATTCAGGCCAAGAGTCCAGGTATTAAAAAAAAAAAAAAAAAGCAGAGCCTCAAGGTATAAAGTTTTATGAGGGACGCCTGGGTGGCTCAGCAGTTGAGCCTCTGCCTTCAGCTCAGGGCATGATCCTGGGATCCAGGATCGAGTCCTGCATCGGGCTCCCTGTGGGTATCCTGCTTCTCCTTCTCCCTATGTCTCTGCCTCTCTCTCTCTCTCTCTCTCTCTCTCTTTCTCTGTGTGTCTCTCATGAATAAATCAATCAATCTTAAAAAGAAAGGTATAAAATTATGAGGAAAGATGGTGGTTCTTAAGGGGAAAATTGTTTGTGTCTAAAGGATGGACAGAGGAAAATGAGCCAGGAAAGCATTCTGAGGAAAAGCAATTAAAGAAGGAGGAGGAAGAAAAAAAAAGAAGAAGAAGGAAAACAGGGTACCTGGCTGGCTGTCAGTAAAGCATCTGATCTTGAGGTCTGTGAGTTCAAGCCCCACAGTGGGTGTGGAGGTTACTTTAAAGAAAAGAAGGAGAAGAAAAGTCAGGTAGAATTAGAGTAGCAGAGAGACAATTTTGAATATTGAGAGTGTAACATTTCATTACTATTAACATAATAGCAAAGCATTGGTATCTGGTAACTGGAGTTTTTTGCTCATCTTGTTTTAGCTACCATCGTCCATGATGCTGAAGTCTGAGAGAGGAACTACACAACCCCCAAAAGAGGGCTGCTTGGCTGCTTCAGTCTCAGAGTGATGTGGAAGGAATATCTGCACTTCCCAGCACAGCCAGGATTGAGTCGTCTGGGATGTAGTTCTGGGGCGAACAGCACTTATATGAATGTAGCATTTCACTGGAATGGGTGGTCATGTGCTACTCTGGGCAAAACTGAACACTTTGTCAGTGCTTTTGAACTTTCAATATTGCAGCATACTTGAGGGGTCCTCCTCACCAGCCACCCACGCTCTGGGCCACCCACACCCTTGCCCCAAGATGACTGCCTGTGCTAGGGCACAGTTTGCACCATTAGCCTTATCTGCTCTGTCCTGGTTGTAAGATCTCCTTGTGGAAGACCAAATCCCTGATCATTGGATCAGACCAATGTCTGATCCACCTGGTGGTGGGAAGAACCTTCTGGAGGCCCTCAGCCTCCTGGCAAAGGGTACCCCACCTCCAGGGCACCCCTCCATACTGCACTGGCATGTCAGTTGAAAGCACTGCACTATACCTCTCAACACAGCAATATAGTCCTCTTCAGGCAGTCCAGTCTGAAAGAAGCTCAGGATCTGACATGCTCTTCCATTTTGGCACAAGTCATCCTGATTTTTATTTTTAAAATTAAAAAAAAAATCTTGAAGAGGTGCTGGAAACTTAAGTTTTGAGCTGCAACTAGATTCCAAGTCAGGAAAATGAGAAAACATATATGTTTTCTATATACAAAACCAAAACCAAAAAAGGCCTTTATCATTAATGCCAACTTGGCAGAAAACTAACTCATGGCTTAAATTTTATAAGCTGTTGTACTTTTGTCATACCAAATGATATTGGAACTCATCTGACCAATAGATGTATTCTCCTCCACAACTCTGTGGGAGCAGCCATCTGCTTTGGGGCCCCACACTTCAGCCAGAATCACTACAAGGTCTAGGGCCACGGGGTCCAGGTGCTGGACCAGAAGTCTCTGGAGGAGGAAGTAGGAGGGGCACAATCATGACCAACTCCTCCTCCCTTCTCCATGCTGTTGGCCCTCTCTCCCCCACTCCCCCCCCCTCCCCCCAGCCTCCACCTGCTGATCCTCTGGCAGCTTCTGCCTCAAGTTATCTCTCCTCTGCCAAGCAGTAGCCAGTGTCATTGGTGCCCAGGCCTTGACTCAGCCCCTGCCCCTTTTTGTATTTGTAATATATAGTAATATGATTTCCTTAAAGCAGAAAATTAATTTGTTTTCTTTGAGTTTTTATTTTGAAAACCATACAGCCTTACCATTTCCTTCTAATATCTGTTCATACTAAGTGGAAGAAAAAAAAATTTCCTATTTAACTGATAAATGTGGCTTTTTCCCCCCCTTACTTTAATGTTCAGAAAGTTGTGGCTGTATCCTAGATCCTTCTGCGATCCCTGTTCTGTTGGAACTGTTCAGTAGATGTTCTTTTATGGCCATATACTATTTGCTGAAAAATCAGAATATCAGGTCAAAACAGAAGAGCTGAGGTGACCTTAAAAGATAGTGTCTTCTCTCTGTAAGGGAAATAACAAAGTATTCTGATTTCTCAGTTACCATTAGATGCTCTGCAGCTATGGAACTACAGTGGGTCCATAGCTCCTTGAAGCTCCTGACATTTGGCGTGACTACAGTAAGATAAGTGACGATTCTGCACAGTGGTTAGAGGCCTGTACATAAGGTGGCCACACACATGACTTCCTCTCTCCGTTGGTTTGGAGGCTGTCTGGCTTATGCCAGCATTCTCTGTGGCTTGAGGTGGCATTTTCAAACCCTTCTTCCACTGCCTGACTTTCCCTTAATGTGCCAAGTTTGAAACAGGATTTGATTTCCTGAGCCACTTGTCCACTCTGTGTGCCGCCTTGGACTCTACTTTGTCTTTCATCTCATCATGTTCTTTTGAAACAAGATATTTTGGGGGTCAAGTCTTTTCAGGTGTTTTTATATATATATATATATATATATGTAATGGATCTGTGTTCCCTTTTTGTATAAGTAACAATTCACAATCAAAATGTAAAAAATAAATAAAAGTCTGATGTATTGTACTTCAAGATGCTTCCCTGATGTACAGAATCTCCTTGTAAAGTAAATAATTGCATTGTATATCAGTCTTCCTATCAATATTAATTATAAAGTATTTTAGAATTAAAAAAAAAAAGTCAAACTATACTATTCTGGTGTGAAGTGCTTATTTTTTTAATGTTCTATCTTATTCCAAAAGATTTAAGATAGCTTATAAACAATACCTAAAATACTGCTGGACACCCTAAATGAGAAGTAGATGATGGGAAAAAAATAATACCAAGAATACTAAATGTACCCAGAGATAAGGTCGGTCACGTTTGTGTCTGCACATGTATGGAAAAAGAATATGCAGCAGAAGAAAGCCAACTGTGACAACCCCCACCCCGCCCCATGGTATTTACCAAGTATGGCACAGATCCTTTATCCTCTCCCACCCCTGGTCTGAGAAAATACACTCCTATTGCCAGTGAAGAACCTGGGAGGTGAAAGTCCCTTCCCAAAAGGTCAAGGCAAAATATGTAGTCACTCTTTGTATATATTTAAGGATAAGCAGTTGCATCCCAATCAGTTGTCCCTGCAAGGATTTAACTGTGTATGAACCATATATAAGTAGACTACAGCACAGTAGGACAGTCCTACTGTACTCCTCTGGCAAGCAGCCCAGTTTCTATCCAGGTGGCCTCGCCAAATGACTCACTTTCCTCCTGTCACTTGAGAGAATGGCTCTGATTAGTACACCACCCTTTACCAAGAGTTAAAAGAAACCATGAGTCAAAACTGCTCAAAAGTGGTTCCACTTGCTCCGTGGTTTTCCTTCCAGCCCTCTAAAGACCAAACCCCACAGGGCCAAATCTCCAAAGAGGTCTCAAATTGCCATTGCTCTTTTGAGGTTAAGCATTGTCTACAGAAGGGTATTTTGAAGGTGCACATTGCTCAGTATTTGCTGAAATGATCAAAGAATTTACAGTCTTTACAGACTTAGATTAGTGTTCCCAGGAGAGGGAGGACTATAACTGGAGACCGAGAAAGGGCAAGTACAGGAGATACTGAATGGGAGGGGATGCGATAGGAAGTATACCTATGAAGGATGAGAATGCACAACAAAGAAAAGCCAAGCCCTGAAACGAAAACACGGCCTACGCCACTGCTTCAAGGCTCTATTCAATTCTAGCTCTAGGAGGCATGAAGAGTAAAACAGGAACCACCAGCAACCTGGGCCACTTGCTTCACTTATCACTTGTGTAGATAACATTAATTTCTTCCCCCAACAAAGTATAGAGGTCATCTGGCAGAGACAAACATCCTTATTTTTCCTCCATTTGGTACTGAAGAGACACACCATTCGTTCATTCATTCATTCATTCATTCATTCATTCAATGTTTATCACCTGCCTTCCTATCCATCAGCCTCAGAAAAAATCTTCCCTTAACCTTCTAAACCTATTGCCCTACCTCCAGCTTTTTTTTTTTTTAATATTTTATTTATTCATGAGAAACACAGAGATAGGCAGAGGGAGAAGCAGGCTTCCTGCAGGGAGCCTGATGGGGGGACTTGATCCCGGGACTCCAGGATCATGCCCTGAACCAAAGGTGAGCCACTGAGGCATCCCACTATCTCAAGCTTTTTCTACACTCCCTTTATGTAACCTCTTCTGATGTTCACTTAAATTCCTGTACAGTCCAAGCGGTTGAGCTAAATGAGTGACAGGTGGAGAAAAAAGTGATATAAACTGAACAGGCTTCTTGACATTGGCTTATGACCTCTGGTCTGTACACACTGCTTTCCATTTCTAAGGTTATAGGCACTCACCTCCTCAAAATCTAAACTAAATCTGAACTAAAATGGTTTAGTCTAAGGTCACCAGCGACTTCTCAGTTAACTGCCACCTCCTAAACCTGTTTTCAGCTCGTAATGTATTTGATTCCTCTACAGCATCTGACACTTGGGCCAAAACTAGTCCTCAAAACTTATTCCTTGGCTTCCCAGACCCCACTGTCTCCCAGTTCTCTGGTCATGCTTTCTCTGCCCTGCTGGCTTCTTCTCTGACCACCATTTAAATGGGTTTTCATGTCCTTTTGTGACTCTTCCTGCTCTCCCAAGGTGACATCAGCCACCACTCTTATTCTGACAACTTCTACATCTTTATCTGCAACTTAGATTTCTTGCTGGAATCTAACCCAATATCCAGTTGCCCTTTGGACATCTACACACCCAAATGTTCCCCAGGGAATTCCTCTGCACCTCCAATGTGGACCTTACTGTCTACCTTCACAGCCTACCTTCTTAATCACCAGAGTTAGAGGACCACCATGATGCTCACTGTCATAAGCCTGAAACTTTGGTATTATCTGCAAGTTCCTCTTTTCTCAGGTCCAGTGGGACAATAAATTCCATGCATTCTTACCTCAGAAATGTCTCAATTCCTAGATCTCTTCTTGCCTTGTTTACCAAAGTTCAAAGCCAACATTATTTAATGGAACTTTATAACCTCTGATCTCTCCAATCTATCCTCCAATATTGCCACTAGAATTACCTTTCTAAAATGCAAAGCTGGTCATACCAATCCTTTACTTCAAAACGTATTGGTCCCTAGTTGCCTGCAAGAGAAAATTTAAACTCTTTGGCCTGGACTACAACATATTTTATAATTTAGCATTTATCTACTTTCTCATCTCATGAAGAAAAGTTCAGGGATACCTGGGTGGCGCAGTGGTTTAGCGCCTGCCTTTGGCCCAGGGCGTGATCCTGGAGACCCAGGATCGAATCCCACGTCGGGCTCCCGGTGCATGGAGCCTGCTTCTCCCTCTGCCTGTGTCTCTGCCTCTCTCTCTCTCTCTCTCTCTGTGACTATCATAAATAAATAAAAATTTTTAAAAAGAAAAGAAAAGTTCAGGCACTTCTTCCTTCCATGTTCCTCATCAAGCTGACTTCTTACCCTTCCCAGGAGACCATAGTCCTGCTAGCTCCTCAGCCTGCAATGCTATCATTGTCCATACCCCACTCCTTTACCCCTTTCAAGTTTGAGGTCAAATTTTAACTCCCAGAAAAATGCCTTCAGCCTTGAGCAGATTGTTCAGTTGCCCTGTCCTTTGTGTTCTCAGCATACAGCACTCATCAAGTGGTAATGTAATTTGCTGGCTTGTCTATTTCTCCCACTGTGGGCTCTTCCCAGACAACAAAGTGTTTCATGTCACAAGTCAGCACCTGGCTTGCTCAGTTGGTAGAAACTGCGAGTCTTGATCTTGGGGTTGTAAGTTCAAGCCCCACTTGGATGTACAGATCACTTAAAAATAAAATCTTTTTTAAAAAAGTTTTATGTCAGAGACCCCAGTGTCTAGCACAATACTTAGCAAATAAATCACATAAATCACTAAGTAAATGTTGAATGAATGATTGAATAGGAGCTGAATATTGGTAATATGGCCAGAGAAATAGCAGAATTATTTATCTTCTTTAACTCCTGGTTCTCTGGGGCACCTGGGTGGCTCAGTGGTCAAGCATCTGCCTTTGGCTCAGGTTGTGATCCCGGGGTCCTAGGATCAAGTCCCACATCAGGCTCTTTGCAGGAAGCCTGCTTCTCCCTCTGCCTATTTCTCTGCCTCTCTCTGTGTGTCTCTCATGAATAAATAAAATCTTTTAAAAAAAAAAAAAAAATAAAACCAAAAAGCCTCCTGGTTCTCAAATATTTTGGTTTTGTAACTCCTTTACAATTTTAAAAATTATTCAGAACCCCAAAGAATTTTTTTTTTAAGATTTTATTTATTTATTCGAGATAGAGAGAGGCAGAGACACAGGCAGAGGGAGAAGCAGGCTCCATGAGGGGAGCCTGACATGCGACTTGATCCTGGGTCTCCAGGATCAGGCCCTGGGCCAAGGCGGCCCTAAACCGCTGAGCCACCTGGGCTGCCCCCGCAAAGAACTTTTTATCTATTTATGATATCTATTGATGTACTAAAATTAAAACTGGAGAAAAATGTAAATCTTTTTATAATTTATACCATTAATTATAATATTATAAAGAAATAATACATTTCAAAATAACCCCAATACATGTTAACAATGTGTTTTTGTGAAAAATAACTATTTTCCAAAATAATTAAGGAGAAGAATGGCATTGTTCTACATTTTTTTCAAATCCCTTTAATGTCTGATTTAATAGATGACAGTCCATTTCTCAATTTGCTCCTGTATTGGATCTGTTGCTATCTGTTGTTTTGATTTAAGTAAATAAGAAAATCCAATCCCACACCGTTCATAAAGATGACAGCCATTTTTTCAAGTTAAAGAGTATTTCATGAAAAAATGTGGCTATTCCAGCTCACAACTCAAAACGATTATACAAGTGCTTTTCCTGGAGACAAATGCTGTCTTTTGCATCTGCAAAAGTACTTTATATGTACTTCTCACTTTGTCACACAAAATTCTAGGAAGATGGATACTCATAAGTTGAGAATTAAATTAATGACTTTTATTTCTCCACCAAGGGCATTCTTAGGGCAAGCTGACTCTAATTTTAATTTGCTATAGATATTCTTTTTTACCATGGTAAAAAACACATAACATAAAATGTGCTTTTGTCAGAGGGAGGTGGAGCACCTAACTGGCTAAGTTGGAAGAGCACGGACCCTTGATCTCAGGGTGAGTTCAAGGCCCACACTGGGTGTAGCGATTACTTAAAATATATATATATTCTCTATATATATAGTATATTTAATATATATAGTATATATATAGTATATATAAGTATATATATACTTAAAAATATAAAAAATAAAATATATATATACTTTTAAAAAAACATAAAATGGACCCTTTTTTAGCCATGTTTAAGTGTACACTTCAGTAGTCACTATATGCACACTGCAGTATAACAGATTTCTAGTACTTTTTCATCTTGCTAAACTGAAACTCTCTACCTATTGAATAACACCTCCCCCTTTCCACATACCCTCCCCCTAGTCCCTGGCAACCACTTTTCTTGTTTTCACTTCTAAAAAGTTTGAGAAAATGATTTTTTTAACTGTAAATTTATGATGATAAAGAATAATGATAACAATAGTTTGGTGACAGAGCCTCAAACCACCCACCACTTTGCTTTATAACATCAGTGCAGAGATTCAACACAGTGAAAAGGCAAAGGAAGTCTAAGTATTATGAAATAGTCTGGACCTCATGGATCCCCAAGAGTGTCAGAGACCCTAAGGTCTGACAACTTTGCTTTGAGAACCATTGCTCCTGGTGTGTTTCACGTTTTAAAATCTAGGTAATGGGGGATCCCTGGGTGGCTCAGCGGTTTAGCGCCTGCCTTCCGCCCAGGACATGATCTTGGAGTCCCCAGATGGAGTCCTGCATTGAGTCCCTCATCGGGCTCCCTGGATGGAGCCTGCTTCTCCCTCTGCCTGTGTCTCTGCCCCTCTCTCTGTGTCTCTCATGAATAAATAAAATCTTTTTAAAAATAAATAAAAATAAAATAAAATCTAGGTAATGGGACACCTGGGTGGCTCAGTGGTTGAGTGGCTGCCCTCAGGGTCAGGGCTTGGTCCAGGGGTCCTAGGATGAGTCCCACATCAGGCTCCCTACATGGACCCTGCTTCTCTGTCTGCCTCTGTTTCTCATGAGTAAATAAATAAAATCTTAAAAATAAATTTTAAAAAAATCTAGGTAAATGATACCACTGTCTTAGAATTGCTGTGCTAGTAAATAACCTATGTAAAGAATCCGGCACAAAATCTTATGTGAGGAACACTATAAGTGTTTGCACTCATTATAGCCCAGCTATGATGGCTCTGTGTTATTTTTACATTAACTCTATCCGCTTAACACCATATTCAAAATCCTATCACATTTGCAAAATTTCACATGTAATATGTATCTCCAGGATTCTTTACATGCCTACTTTATATCACACGACTGTGTGTTAAAATATACTTGATGTAAAATTTACCTTTTTAACCTTTTTAGGCGTACAGTTCGGAAGTATCGAATACATCCATTATCGTGTACAGGAGGCTTTTAGTTTTAGCCAATTTATGTGAAAGCCTTTCTGTCCTATTTTCCTATCATTTATCAAAAGTTCATTTCACATGTGACAGGGCAGATTCAATCACTGTTGAGATCCTGCATTTCTCTAGATGGCTTTTTCCTCTCTCTCTTTTTTTAAAAATGATTTCGTTTATTTATTCATGAGAGACACAGAGAGAAGCAGGCTCCATGCGGGAAGCCCGATGCGGGACTCGATCCCACGATCCCAGGACCACGGCCTGGGCCGAAGGCAGGCGCTCTACCGCTGAGCCACCCAGGCGTCCCTAGGCGGCTTTTTTTCATTTTGCATAGAATTACTCCAAAGCGTTGGGGGATGGAGGCTAGCGGGTTTATCTCAGTCTATATCGTCCAGACTGGGCGAGCGGATTGCTGAGGAGCACCCTTGCTGCTCAGCACCAGGCTACATACTCCCAAACTCCGTTTCCGTAATTCACATTCTCCAGCAGGTTCCCACGCGCGAGGCTCTATTGTCGCGAGAAGCCTCTGAGTCGGGTAGGGGTGGGGCTTAAACTCCCAGCATCCTTTGCGAATTTCCGATTCCCTAACTGCGCAGGGCGCTGCGCAGGCGCAATAGAGATACCTTGACTTCCGCCCGCTTCAGAAGGTATAAATAAGGATGCCTTGGGGGTTGTACGGCCTTTTGGAGAAAGACTGCGGCGCCGTTTGGTCTTTAGTAGGTAAGAGTTTTACCCTTTCGGTTGGTTACTTCTAGCTTTAGTACCCCGGGGCCTGCCAGCAAGCTGTTCCTGTGGGCATCGTGCTCTCTGGAGCCCCTTCTGCGGCGTCCATGCTGACTACGCTTGCTCGCGCAGCGGGGCTGGGCAGGATGTGGGCCGCGGAGGCCTCGCGAGCCGCGGGCCTTGCGCATAGTCCAGGCGCTCGCGCTGAGACCTACGGGGCTGCCGCTTCACGCACCAGGATGCCAGATGCTCGGCCCACCCCGCCCCTGTTGTTTGATCTGGTCTCCTAGGAAGCGGTGGGATTGCATGCCGATCATTCTATTCCCGACGGCCCATCGGAGATTAAGAATCGATTTCGAAAGCGAGCGTTCTTAATTCTGCCGCTTGTTTTATGACGTAGGGTGATCTCAGGGCGCACTCCTGATGGCCGAGTTGTAGATAGGACCCGTAATTGCTGTGTCAGCGCTCTGGATGTGCCATTTCTTTTCTTTTTAAACATTTTATTCATGAAAGAGAGAGGCAGAGGGAGAAACCGGCTCCATGCAGGGAGCCCGATGCGGGACTCGATCCCGGGTCTCCAGGATCACGCCCTGGGCCGAAGGCGGCGCTGAGCCACCCAGGGACCCGCTGGATGTGCCATTTCTTAAACAGTAGTGCTAATCGCCTACTGGGATTTTTAGCTCTGTTTTGGGTACCTGGCTGAAAGTGCATTTAGACTACTGACCTGAGACTCCTGGTCGGTATTGAACTCGAACTTCGTTGACACTTGGGAATTTAGTATCTACCCCAGAATGGATATCCTGGGGAAGTCACCCTCTACTGGTTGAAATTTATTTCTAGCTCTTTAGTTAGCAAATGAAATTACGGTGACCAACGTGGATACTCCCGGGAGGTCACTCTCCCCGGGCTCTGTCCAGGTGGCGTGCGGGAGCTCAGGGCTCTGCCCGGTGACGTACAGTCCCCTTCCACAACGTTGGAGATGAAGCCGGGCCTTGAGTCTGCGCCTGCATATTCCTACAGCTTCTCAGAGTCCTGTGGACCATGACTGAGGAGACAAACCATGCAGGAAACAGCTCTCTAGAGCACCCCCTATCTGGATATAGGTTGATTGGAAAGAAATCTGCTTTTATTACCTGCTGTACAACTGGATTAAGCTCTTACCTTACTTTGTTTTTGCAGCAATGGCTAAGGATTCCAAATAATTTGATCTGAGGTAAGTAAATCCAAAAATTGGGGGTAAGAATTGGTTTTGGCTTGTCGGTGTTTTCCTGTTGACATTTAATCATTCCAGCCCAGTTCTTTTCATGAATGTGCTCCTTGCATTTAATATATCCAGATTAAAACTTCACTGTATTCTTGTTGGCATATTGACAGTTTTGTAGATGTATGCTCATGTCTGGGAAGATTGCTTTTTATTGAGTAAAGGTTAATATTTTCGCATCTTTGTCTGTCATGTGATACGGTAGAAATTTCTGCTAATTTTGGATGAATTAACCAAAACCAAGATTAGCAAAACTTCGTGTATACAAACCATATAAATAAAGCATGCATACTCCGTCAAAGTCTGTGCATGGGAGCCAAGGATTTAGTCTCCAGTACAAGCCCTGTTAGATAACAGAAATGAAAGTGAGCATATGTACCCGCATATTCCTAGGACAGTAAGTACAGAAACCATGAAACAGTCAGTAGTAATAACTGGGTTTTAAAGAAGCTTTCCTCAGATTCACTTGGGCAGAATGGAATGCGGAAAATGAAATCTCTTGAAAATGTTTTGAGAGTGAGGCTGTTTAATCAGGCATTCCAACGTGGATACTCCCGGGAGGTCACTCTCCCCGGGCTCTGTCCAGGTGGCGTATGGGAGCTCAGGGCTCTGCCCCGTGACGTACAGTCCCTTTCCACAACGTTGGAGATGAAGCCGGGCTTGAGTCTGCGCCTGCATATTCCTACAGCTTCTCAGAGTCCTGTGGACCATGACTGAGGAGACAAACCATGCAGGAAACATCTAATGAAAACTAAAATGAAATTTTTTAGTGGTCGTTATTAGGAGTCTGATCCTCTTTTTTTTTTTTTTCCCCCCATTCAGGAAAGAAGAGGAGCTTCACTTAACTGGCAGTTGATCTTTTGTGTTCTTTATTTGGCAGGGGAGGGTTGGTAAAATGATAAATGCTGTTTATAAGATAAGCGTGGAGGTTTGGAAGCTTGGGCATATTTGACCCCCTTTTGAAACTTCCCTTTAAGTAAATCGGGGTGGTGGGGAGCAGGTTAGAAAAGGAAGTTCTTAGGTATGGCTCTAGAACCATACTTTTTATAAAGATTTTATTTATTCATGAGAGGCAGAGGGAGAAGCAGGCTCCACACAAGGAGCCCCATGTGGGAATCCATCCTGAGCCAAATGCAGACAGGCACTCAACCACAGAGCCACAAACCATACTTTTAAGAATCGGGACTGATGCCTGCTAAAATTGAGGAATGTGAGCAGTACTGAGTATGGGCAAGTCTATTAAAACAGTATGGTCCTTTCACCCACGAAACCAGAAGATTCCAGAATGCCTATGAGGAGAAAACTTCTCTTTAAAAAAACTAAAATAACTGCCTTTTTCCGATATTCTCAAGTTAAGTGGGTTTTCTATTAAAGATCCAGGTCTGTTTATGATGTACTTATGAATTATAATAAAGATGACTGCATATTTGTGTGGCTTTTTTTTTTATGTAAACGTTTGGTTGGTTCTGCATTGATTAAAGGCCTTAGGCTTGTGTGTTTTTGGTCTCCTGATACTTGGTTACTCTTACACTGGAGAGAACATGTTGATTCTTACCAGTTACTAAGTGTGTATGTAAGAGCCTCCTGGTTGCATTCAAAGGGATGTAATGGTACAGAGCGAATTTAGAGGACCTCTTTTTTTTTTTTTTTTTTTTTTGGATTTTATTCATGAGGCGGGGGGTGGGGGCAGAGGGAGAAGCAGGCTCTGTGCAGGGAGCCCGGTTAAAATCTACTGCCAGTGTTTCCAGTGGAATTTAAGCTTGAGAAAATTGTCATCCTGCCTGTGATGTGAAGCTGAGTCACAATGGAAATCTTGTGAGGCTTGTGCTGGCTGCCAGTGTTACAGGGCAGTGGAGGTCCTGAAGGATGGGGTCTAGCAGGGAACCATCTAGAAGGTAGAGTCTAGATCCAGAGTGGGCTAAAAGAACATGTGGTGGGGAGGGGGCTTCTAACAGCCATGTGACCAGTTCAAGCCTTCAGGGTCAGGAAAAAGGCAAATGGGCTATTGGGTTTTTGTTTTTGCTTTTTCTTTTTTTTTGGTGAGAGACAGGCAGAGAAGTAGGCTACACGCAGGGCCTAATGTGGGACTTGATCCCAGGACTCTGGGATCATTTGCTGGGCCAAAGGCAGGGGCTCAACTGAGCCACCCAGGCATTCAAGTAGATTGAGTAATGGACCCTAGCCCAGACTGCTGGAATGCCTGGCCAGACAATTTCACTCTGGATAGAACAAGGTAGTATGAAGAACCTGGGAGAGCTTGTTGGGTTTATTTTTTTTTAAAGAGTATGACTAAGGTGATCTGTCCAAACAAGTACACTTGCAGTACTTAACCTGTGTCAGGCACCATTCTAAGTTTGGCACATACGATGAATGTAGGTGCTAGTCTAACCGGCTGATTGCCCAAGCCCACAGCTAAGAAGTAAAGCCTCTGAGCAAATCATCTTCGTGCAGGTTTGCTGGGAGGGATCCTCTATACCCCAGGCCGACCCTGTGTCCAATTCTCATCTTTTCCTCTACCACATATGCAGCCTATGGAGGGGAAGTGCTCAAATGTCTGAAGAGGTTTTTTTCCCCCCTTCTAACCAGGCAGGGGTTTTAGTTTTTGGTACAAATTAACAAGGTAAGGCTGAGTAACTTGCTGGGCAGGACATAAGTGCATTTTTCTTTCCATGTCCAAAGTGTAGCTGAAGCAACACTGTTAGCAGGTATTCTAGGCCCCACCCTTTGTGCCAGACCTGTTTGCAACCTACCTGTCTAGGCTTTTTCCAAACAGGCTCTTCTTTTTTTTTTTTTTTTAAGATTGAGAGGCAGAGACAAAGGCAGAGAGAGAAGCAGGCTCCCCAAAAGGAGCCCAATGTGGGACCCAATCCCAGGTCTGAGCCAAAGGCTGAGCCCCCCAGGTGTCTTCAGGCCTTTTTCTGCATGTAGGCAGCCCTATCAGTTGCCAAACCTAGGAGTCTGAAGACTGCCTGCGTTTGAATTCTAATACCACCACTTGCTGTCCACGTGACCTTCGGCAGGTCACGTGACTTCTGCCTTGATTTTTTTTCATCCATAGAATGTGGATGGCAAAAGTACCTACCTTGGGGTTTTAATGAGCATTAAATGAGTTAATTGTAAAAGTTTAAAATGTATAAAGGCACAATGAGTTTGTTAAATATTGCTTTTGAAGCAAACAACCTAGGATACAGTGTCCAATAAATTCTGTTGAATGAATAAAGTCTACCATCACATATCTATTCCTGAACCAGGTTTATCTCAGGACGAACCCTATCATTCCAGGAGAAGTTAAGGGATTAGTAACTTCCCCAAGACCACCTAACTAGTAAGGAGCAGAACGAGGATTCGGACCTAACTCCCAAAACCGAATTAGCTTTGAACAAGACAGCATGGTGACGTATGTACATTATTTAACCTGATACTCCATGTACCTCTGTAAAGTAGGTACTCTTTATGCCCATTTTGCAGATAAGGAAAACCAGTTGGAGGATATGAGGAACTTGGCCAAGTCCTACAGCCAGTAAGTGGCAGGCACTTACAGAACCTATTTTCAACCTATGTCATGCCTCAAAAAATTCTATTTCTACCTGGTTTAAACCACTTTTTTTTTATTAAGCTAATATAATAACCACTTCACCATAAAATCTCAGTTTCAGTTGTAATGAATTACAACCCATGCACTCAGTTTTATTAGACACTGGAAAATAAAGTAGAAATGCATAGTTTCCTGAAAGAGTGAGAGCCCTTCCTTGGCCTCAAGGAATGGGACCATATATATAAGCTCAGTACCTGTATGTGCCTGGCACATGGCAAACTTTTTTTCTATCTTCTATTTCACTGATTCTGCTTCTATCTCGTTTTCTTCTGATTAAGTGGAGTTTACTCTGCCTCATTTCTTTTTTTTTATTTTCTTAACATTTATTTATTTGAGAGAGAGCACATGAGTGGGGAGGGGTAGGGGCAGAGGGAGGGACTCTGAAGCAGACTCCCTACTCAGCACAGAGCAACACTCCGGGCTCAATCTCATAACCCTGAGATCACAACCTGAGCTGAAATCAAGAGTTGGACCCTTAACCGACTGAGCCACGCAGACACCCCTCTTCCAGTCATTTCTTTTTTTCCTCTCCCCACCCCCATTTCTATTTTTAAATAATATTATTTTTTATTGGTGTTCAATTTGCCAACATACAGAATAACATTCAGTGCTCATCCCGTCAAGTGCCCCCTCAATGCCCGCCACCTAGTCACCCCCACCCCACCCAGTCACCCCCACCCCCCGCCCTCCTCCCCTTCCACCACCCCTAGTTCGTTTCCCAGAGTTAGGAGTCTTCCATGTTCTGTCTCCCTTTCTGATATTTCCTACCCATTTCTTCTCCCTTCCCCTCTATTCCCTTTCACTATTATTTATATTCCCCAAATGAATGAGACCATATAATGTTTCCCACCCCCCATTTCCTAAGGTAGAAGTTGAGATCATTGATATGAGAGCTTTCTTTTTTTTTAATAGGCATTTAGTGCTATCAGTTTTCCCTAATAATTGCTTTAACAGTATCCCACAACTTCTCATATGTTGTGTTTTCATTTTAATTCAGCTCAAAATACTTTCAAATTCCCTTTTGATTTCTTTTACCTATGGGAAATTTAAAAGTGCATTTGTCTTTAAATACTTGGGAGTTTTCCAAAGATCTTTGTTATTGGTTTCTACTTTCTTTTTTTTTTTTTTTGGTTTCTACTTTAATGTCAGTGTAGTCTAAGAACATACTTCATACGACTTGAATCCTTTTAAATTTACAAGACTTGTTCTGTGACCTACAACATGGACTTTCCTGGTAAATGTATCCTGGGCACTTGAGAAGAATATATATTTTGCTGTGAAGACAGGTGAAACATTCTATAAATGTAATCAGTCAAGCTGGTTGGTTGAGAGTGTTCTTTAAGCCTACTATATCTTTGCTGGTTTTCTGCCTGCTTACTCCATCAATTATCAAGAGTGGGTTATCAAAATCTCCAGCCATATTTGTGGATTTGTCTATTTCTTCAAGAAGTTCTTCCAGTTTTTGGTTCACGTATTGTGAAACTCTGTTAGTAGTTGCATATCAGTTCAGGCTTGTATATTTTGATTAGTTGACTCCTTTATCATTTATGAAATTCCTTCCTTTATTTCAATAATATTCTTTGCCCTGAAATCTACTTTGTTACTACTATAGCTGCTCCAGCGTTTTTTCTCTTGACTAGTGTTATCAGAATGTCTTTTCTATCCTTTTGCTCTTAACCTATTTGTGTATTTATATTTAAACTATATTTCTTGTAAGTCGTGTATAATTGGGTCTTTTAAAATTTATTATGATAAACTCTGCCTTTTAACTGGAGTGTTTAGATCCTTATTTTATATGATTAATGTACTTAGGTTTGAGTCTTATCATCTTGATCTACGTTTTCTATTTGTCTCATCTGTTCTTTGTTTCTTTTGTCTTGTTATTCTACCTTTTAAAAAATGAGTATCAGGGGCACCTGAATGGCTCAGTCAGTGTCTGGCTCTTGATTTTAGCTCAAGTCGTGATCTCAGAGTTGTGGGATTGAGCCCTGCATTAGGCTCCTTGCTTAGCAGGGAGTCTTGCCTCGGATTCTCTCTCTCCCTTCCTTTCCCTTTGCCCCTACCCCACCATAGTTCTGTGCACTCTCTTTCAAATAAATAAATAACCAAATAAATATATTTTTAAAAAACGCGTATTGGGCATTTGGGTGGCTCAGTTGGTTAAGTGTCCGACTCTTGATTTGAGCTCAGGTCAAGATCTCAGGGTTGCAAGATTGAACCCTGCATTGAGCCCTGCATCAGGTGTGGAGCCTGTTTAAGATTTTCTCTCCCTCTCCCACTGCTCCCCCCAAAAAGAGTAGCATCTTTTTCTGATTCTATATTACCTTCTTTGTTAGCTTACTAGCTATAACTTTGTTATTTTTGTGGTTGCTTTAGGGCTTATGGTATACATCTTCAACTTATCAGAGTCCATGTTAATTGATACTATATCACTTCACTTAGGATAGTATAAGAACCATATGTTTATCACTTCATAGTCTTAGTATTGTTGTCACATGTATCACTTTTACATATATTATAAAACCCGTATTTTTTTTTTTGTTTAAAGAGGTAATTCTCATAAAAAAAAAAAGAGGTAATTATCCTTCTTACAGTTTTAAGAAAGAAAAAAATAGGGATCCCTGGGTGGAGCAGCGGTTTGGCGCCTGCCTTTGGCTCAGGGCGCGATCCTGGAGACCCAGGATCGAATCCCACGTCGGGCTCCTGGTGCATGGAGCCTGCTTCTCTCTCTGCCTGTGTCTCTGCCTCTCTCTCTCTCTCTGTGTGTGTGACTATCGTAAATAAAAAAAAAGAAAAAATGAAGGTGAAATAAGGTACTTTCTAGTGCTCTTCATTCCTCTGTGTAGATCTAGATTCTCGTCTGGTATCATTTTCCTTCTGCCCAAAGGTCTTCCCTTAACATTTCTTTTACAATGATTCTACTGGTGATTAATTCTTTTTTTTTTAAGATTTTATTTATTTATTCATGAGAGACACAGAGAGAGAGGCAGAGACATAGGTAGAGGGAGAAGCAGGCTCCATGCAGGGAGCCCAATGTGGGACTCGATCCCGGGACTCCAGGATCACACCCTGGGCCGAAGGTAGGTGCTCAACTTCTGAGCCACCCAGGGATCCCCTGATGATGAATTCTTTCAGCTTTTGTACATATTAAAATAACTTCTTTTCACCTTCATTTTTGAGGATGTTTTTGATGGGTTTACCTTATTAGATATAATTTTGCTGGAGTACTTTAAAGATGTTGCTCCATTGTCATCTTGTTTGCATTGTATCCTTGTCTTTGTTCCTCTGTACCTAACATGTTGCACTGTATCCTTGGTTTCTCTGTATATAACATGTCTTTTTTCTGACTGCTTTTAAGATTTTCTATCATTGGTTTTAAGCAATTTGATTTTGATGTATGTTGTTTCTTGTGCTTGGAGTTACTTGAGCTTCTTGGATTTTGTGTGGGTCAAGGTTCTCTAGAGAAACAGAACCAACAGGAGGTATGTGTGTAGATAGATAGAGATTTATTTTAAAGAACTGGCACATGTATTTGCGGGGGCTGGCAAGTCTGAAATCTGTAGGGCACTTTGGCAGGCTAGAAATTCCCACAAGAGTTGGTGCTGCAGTCTTGAGCCTACATGCAGTCTTGGTAGAATGCCTTCCCTTAAGGCCTTCAACTGATTGGATGAAGCCCACTCACATTACAGGAGGTAATCTGTTTCCTCAAAGTCTACTGATTTAAAGGTTATCATATCTGAAAAATACCATCACAGCAACTTCTAGACTGGCATTTGACCAAACAGCTGGCCACCACAGCCTAGCCAAGTAGACATATAAAATTACCTATCACAGATCTCTAGGTTTGTAGTTTGCAAATTTTTAAGCTGTTATTTCTTCATATGTTCTCTGTCCCCAGCTCCTCCTTGCTTTCCTGTATATTTGGCCACTTAAAGTTATTCAATAGCTCACTGATAGTATTTTCAATTTTTAAAAATTCTTTCTCTGTGTTTCATTTTGGATAGATTCTATTGCTATGCCCTCAAGTTTACTAATCATTGCTTTTACAATATCGAATCTATTGTTAATAGCATCCAGTATATTTGCAATCTTAGATACTGCCAAGAAATTCACTTTGGGTCTTTTTAACTTCTACGTTTCTTCTTAACTTCTATGCATATGGAATACAGCTATAATAACTTTCAATGTCTTTCACGTCTATCATTTGAGACACTCCTAGGCCAGATTCAATTAATTATTCCTATTATGGTTTGTGCTCAATAAATAAAATAATGATAGAATGTGAAAAAATTAAAATTAGTATTTGGGTTCAGAACAGGAAAAGATAAAGTGAAGCCAAGGAAGGCTTCATGGAGATGGGAACTGAATTGAGCCTTAAGATTTATCAAGAACTTCGGATGCCTGAGCGGTTGAGTGTCTGCCTTCGGCTTGGGCTATGATCCCACGGTCCCGGAATGCTGCATCGGGCTCCCTGCATGGAGCCTGCTTTTACCTCTACCTCTGTCTGCCTCTCTGTGTGTGTGTCTCTCATGAATAAATAAATAAAATCTTAAAAAAAAAAAAAAAGATTCATCAAGACCTCAGCAAGGCAGGAAGAAAGGCATTTGTTAGGGAAAACAGCCCACATAAGGCGAGAAGGTAGGATGAATATGGGCACCTTCAGAGTACACTGCAGAGGCTAAGGGGAGAATAGGACATTTGCCACCTGGTGCTCCAAGCAGAGCAGTGAAGAAATACCGTCTTGGGATCCCTGGGTGGCGCAGCGGTTTGGCGCCTGCCTTTGGCCCAGGGCGCGATCCTGGAGACCTGGGATTGAATCCCACGTCGGGCTCCCGGTGCATGGAGCCTGCTTCTCCCTCTGCCTGTGTCTCTGCCTCTCTCTCTCTCTCTCTCTCTCTCTCTCTCTGTGACTATCCTAAATAAATAAATAAAATATTAAAAAAAAAAAAAAAGAAATACCATCTTTAGAGATTAGTCTTCCAAGATTTCTAAGCAGGGCATGTTCTCACAGCCATGAGTTAGGGAGACTAATGTGGGGAGATCTAGGTGGAACAAAATGGAGGGGAAGGGATGAGAGCCAGAAGTAGAAGCCAGGAGGGTGGTGCTTTAGACCAGAGGGGCAGAAACAGAAACATGAAGAGGAGAGAAGGAGGAAGAACCAGAAAAGAAGTTAAGGATTAAATCTTTACTTCTCAGAGAACCTTAATCTTGGCTGTAAGGACGAAGCTGGGAGGGGAGAAAATAAAAACATGATTTATTTTTGGTGTTGGGTCTTCTGGGAAGAGATATGGGGCTGAAACTTAGGGTGGAGGTCAGAATCAGGCCATTTGGACTGTCCTCTCATTTAAAAGAACAAGAGTTCTGGTTGACCCTACAGAACTTCCCTCAGCTCTATGAACCTCATTTGTCTCATTTTCCAACAATCATGAGGTTTTGTAAGGAACAAATGAGCTCATGGACATGAGTGGATGTGTTTCTGTAGTTAACAAAGTAAAAGATTCTACAAAATTGGTGATAATCATTCTTATAATTACATTAAGCCATGTGAATGAGTAAGATCTTGGAAGAAGACAGCAGAGAGATCAAAGATCCAGGCTTAAATTTGGAGAAGTTTCACAGCATATCATCCAAAAGAGGAGTCCATGATGGAGGCAGAAGTAAACTTGGAGAGGTAAGAGACCCTGAAGATGGGGGAGTACTTTGGGGTGGGCTCTGCATAGTAGAAGAAATTCAGTTGGTAAATATTCATCAAAAGTTCAGGTATGATTGAATGACTTTCAGAGTCAGAATCAACATGAAATGGAGAAAATACCCTTCTGCAGGGGTCCCTGCCCTGACCTCAGAAATCCCCAGACACAGTCAAAAGGCCAGAGGAGGTCACCTCAGGGAACACCTGACATCCTGAACTGTTTGTATCCATCCTGGGGAAAGACTGTTAACAAGAGAGCACCCAACCCCAATCCACACCCTCATCTTCTTTTTTAGCTAATCTCCCACACTTCTCTTGCTCCCCTCACTCTTGGTCTCCCCTTTCCCCAGTTCCATTCTCCATTTTGCTCTAAAACAAAACTCTGCTCAGGTCACTCCTTTGCTCGGATCCCTTCCCTAGTTCCCCACTGCCTGGGAACAGAGGGTGTAGTCCTTAGACACACGAGGCCCTGCATCGTGATGACTCTCCTCCTCCTCCATCGTTCTGAGCTCACTCCCCGGGCACCCCCTGCCCAGGGCATACCTTGGCAATTTCCCGCAACCACCCCAGGTTTTCATCGGTTCCCTGTCATCGCAAAGGATACGTGTCCTAGCTGCCCTGCCCGCTTAGACTTACCTTGAAAAGCCTTCCTTTAAGCCCCACGCTGAGCCAGATGCCCCTCCGTGGTGGTTGACAGTCTGATTTCTCATCTTTCTCTGACGGGGACCCTTTGGAGAGCAGGGAAGACCTTTCTCCTCCGTGCGGCCCCTGCCCCACCAGATCTTCCCAAGCCGACCCTGGCTTCAAGTTGTCTCGGGTCGTCAGTCCCCGGGTCGGGACTTGGAGCCTCGGAAATACACACGCACAATCCCGGGGCGTGGGCGGAGCGAGCCGGGTCCAGAGCGCTCCAGCCCGAGCGCGCCACTTGCACTTCCCGGGGCGGCCGCCAGGGGCCGCCGGGCTCTTTGTTTTCCTTTCTGGCCCGGGGTCGGGGCCGGAGGCCCGCAGAGCGCATGCTCTGGGGCAGTTGGCGGCGGGGCCGGCGAGCGGAGGAGTTGCTTGTGGCGGACCTGCAGCGAGGTGGGTCGCGCCGGTCGCGGGCGGGGGGTCGGGGCGGGGGGCGGCGCGCGGGGCGGCCGCAGCCGGAGCCCAGGCGGGCCGGGGCTGCTGCCCGCGCGCTCGTGTCGGCGGCGCCGGCCCCACGTGAAGCCGGGCGGCAGGAAGGCGCGGGGGCGGGCGCGCGGGTCCCCGGCCCCTCGGGGCGCCCTGGCGTCCGCCCGGCCCCGCCCGGCTCCGGCGAGGCCCGCGCGGCCCCCCAGCCGCCGCGCCTCTCGCCCGGCCCGCGGCGGCCGCGCGGGCGGGAGATTCAAACGGCCCGAGCGCGGCGGGCCGGGAGCGCGCGGCCGCGGTGACCCTGGGGCGCAGACCCGCGCTCCTCGCGGCCCGGGACCCGCCGCCCCCGCAGGGGCTGCCCTTCCGGAGCGGGAAAGGGATTTGGTCCAGCGTTCGTCTGTAGGATGCGTTTGGCAGAGCAGGGGAGCGATCCTGCCCGGAGAGAGCGTGTGCCTGAGGGACGCAGGGCTTCTGCGGGGGTCACCAGGCGCCGGGACGAGGACTGCTGGCCCTTGGAGAGGTGTGCTGGGAGGCTCGCATCCCCTCGTCTGTCAGCCGATTATTTACTGGCTGGCTGCTCCGTGCTGAGTGGCCGGGGCTGGGGAACAATGGTGAGAAGGGCCCCGCGTGGCCCTTACACAGCCCCCGGCCCCCACGGGGACACCCATCCGGGGGCCTCCGTTACGGTCCCGTGTGTCACCGAGTATGTCCCTGGAGCCAGGGGCGCTGCTGCCGGCAAGTCATTCGTTCACCTGCTAGTAATTGAGGTGCTCCGACCAAGTGGGACTTCTGTGCCCTAGCGGAAGTTGAGTGTACGGAGTGGTACGGGGGCTCTTGGGGGGGGGGGGGCGGTCTCCCAGGCCTGCCCAGGAGGGTCAGGGTGGCTTTCCAGGTGAAAGGACAACGTAGTAGGGTTATGCAGCTGACTGCGGGGAAGGGGTTAGTGCAGTCCAGGCAGGAGCATGCAAAGGCATGAAGGTATAGGTGAGTTGTTGGGATCCCGAATTCCACAGATATTTAAGTCTGGCGCACAAAGAGTAACGGGACAGTACGGCAAGTCTTGAAAGGTCTGGAGTGCAAGACCAAGGAACACTGCAGGGGAGCAGGTGTCACCCAAGCAGGGCGTCAGAATGGAGTCTAGAAAGATGAATTCAGTTCATCTGCTCTTGTTTTTTTTTTTTTTTTTTAAGTTTTATTTATTTATTTATTTATGATAGTCACAGAGAGAGAGAGAGGCAGAGACACAGGCAGAGGGAGAAGCAGGCTCCATGCACCGGGAGCCCGACGTGGGACTCGATCCCAGGGTCTCCAGGATCGCGCCCTGGGCCAAAGGCAGGCGCCAAACCGCTGCGCCACCCAGGGATGCCATCATCTGCTCTGGTTACAAAGACATCCCAAGAGCAGGAATACTGTTGGGCTTTGCAGCTTACTAGTTGGGTGCTCCGGGGCCACCCACCCAATCTCCCTGGGTGTTAGTTTCCTTATCTGTAAAATGAAGCTAAGATGCATGTGATGAGAATTATTAATATCCTGTATTTTTCATAAAGCAGTGGTTCTAACATCTGGTGGAAGCTCAAGCCCCTTTCCCCCAGGCATAGCTCTGTGTACTAGGGGGCTCCTCTGGTGAGGAACTCCAGGAGTGAAGGATACCAGCTCTGTGCCTGGCACATTGGAGCTCAGCAAGTGTTTGTTGACACATGAGACTGTCTCCTCCCTTTCCTCCTGGGGACCTTTCTCACAAAGAGATTCTTAAGCCTCTGAGACTGTCGGGCAAGTGTCTGCCCTCCTCATGTAGGCGCGGTGGGGTGGTGGCCAGGACAGCTGCTGTGGTCAGAGAGAGAGGGCTGTCTTTTTTTGCAGAAAAGAGGCTGTGGAGAGGTCATAGGAGGTCACAACAGGAGCACCAGGCCCCTGGTAGACTGTCTAGTCTGGTGTGCCTTCATTCACTCTCCCCAGAAGAGGGGAGGGAAGGAAGGGAGATAGATGCTCAGATCCTGGTCAGGAGTGGTCAGGAGACCTGGGATCTCATCCCACCTTTGTGGCCTGGGACACTTTCCTGAGCCTCTCGACTCTCTTAACCTTTTTTTTTTTTTTTTTTTTAAAGATTTTATTTATTTATTCATGAGAGACACAGAGAGAGAGGTAGAGGCACAGGCAGAGGGAGAAGCAGGTTCCATGCAAGGAGCCAGATATGGGATTCGATCCTGGGTCTCCAGGATCACACCCCGGGCTGCAGGCGGCGCTAAACCGCTGCGCCACCGGGGCTGCCCTCGACTTTCTTATCTTTAAAACTAGGGTGAACACACTTACTCAGAGGGCATTATAGTTGGATATTCATGGAAGTTCACTCTATATCTTTTACTTATTTGTGACTGTGTCTCACTCTTCTCCCAGACTGTATGCTGCTGAGGATGGAAGCAGTGTTTGTCTGTTAGGGGTAAGGGGTGGACCAAAGATTGCTACTTATTCCTAGCCCAGACACTTAGTGTGTGGTTAAGAAAACACACCCAGAGCAGTTAGAGAAAGAGACTGGGGGATCCCTGGGTGGCTCAGCGGTTTAGCGCCTGCCTTTGGCTCAGGGCGCGATCCTGGAGTCCCGGGATCGAGTCCCACATCAGGCTCCCTGCATGGAGCCTGCTTCTCCCTCTGCCTATGTCTCTGCCTCTCTCTCTCTCTCTCTTTCATGAATAAATAAATAAATAAATAAATAAATAAATAAATAAATAAATAAATCTTTAAAAAAAAAAAGGAGACTGTACAAAGGACTGATTTGTGCAATAGAGGATTTGCAGATGGGTAATAGGTGCAGGGCTCCACCTTTTATAATTTTTACTTATTTATTTTAAGCTTATTTATTCACTTCTTTAATAATCTCTACATCTTGGGGGGTCCCTGGGTGGCTCAGCAGTTTAGCACCTGCCTTTGGCCCAGGGCGTGGTCCTAGAGTCCTGGGATCGAGTCCCACATTGGGCTCCCTGCATGGAGCCTGCTTCTCCCTCTACCTGTGTCGTTGCCTCTCTCTCTCTCTATGTCTCTCATGAATGAATAAATTTTAAAAATCTTTAAAAAATAATAATAATCTCTACATCCATGATGGGGCTCAAACTCACTACCCTGAGATCAGGAGTTGCATGCTCTTTTGAGTGAGCCAGCCAGGTGCCCCCAGGGGCTCCACCTTTTAGAAGGTGCCCTCATCTCCTGCCCTACCTCCAGGATTGCCCACAACAGCATTCTGCAGTATCCAGAGGCCTTCATCTGAGAGGCAAATATTCTGAGGCTCATAGAGAACTCAGGTCTGGCCTTCCTCACATCTTTCAGTGGCTCCCACACCCACCTGACCCACTCGCTCAGACCCAGTGTCTCCTCTCTGGTCTCACTATCCTCATCCACTTCGTTGGCCTCTGCCCTCAAGTATCATGTTTGGCCAAGCTCATGGAGGATTGGGAAGGCCTGCCTGGGCTGCCTTCACCTCTGTCTGGATCATGGCCTGCCTTTGGCCGGTTTTTAAGTCAATCAGATATACCTGGGTTCTGTTCCTGACTCTCTTATGGCTGTATGAACTTGGGCAGATAAATTTACTTCTGTGAGCCTCAGGCCCATCAATTGGATTAAGAGTTATAGTCCTTCAACTTGTTGTGAGAAGTAAGAGGTTGTTGGCATAGAGAAGTTAGGCATGGCCAGTGCCACCAGAATGGCTCATATTTTAAGGATTAGGTTGGTATGGTGGACAAACATGTAAATTAGAGTAGTCAAGATCCAAAACTCTGTCCCAGTTTCTCTGGGAAAGAATGGTTAGTTTAGGATGAGAGGAGGGATCAAGATTTACCAGTGGAGGTGACTTTGGGACTGAGTAGACATTCTTCAGTAGGATAAGGGATGGGAAGAGATAGAGATGCAAACAGTATGGAGAGAACAGTAAGCAGTCCAAAATTCTGTGGGAAGGGAAAGGAGGATTTGACAGAGAAGGGATGAGGCCAAAAGTTAAGTCATTACCAGACTCTGGAGGCCTTTTGCACCAGGCTAAGAAATATGGGCTTTATCTTCCAGGCAAAGGGAGCCATTGGGGAATCTGAGCAAGGAAGCTGCTTGTTTCAGGTTCAACTTTTAGAAAGATCTTGAATGACTTATGGAATGACATGGGGTGGGGATCAGAAAGACCAGAGCCAAGTGGCTGCCTTTTCCTGGGGAGAGGATATAAGAGACAGGTCCCAGGCAGGTGAGAGAATGGGGAGCTCGGGGAAGAATTTGGCAAGGGCACTAGCTTTGTGGAGTGTGACCAACTTGGTGGAGACCTTCACTTCCTTTTCTAGTCCTGAATGAGATACTTTACCTTTCTGAGCCTCAGCTTCCTCATCTGTAAAGTAGGATAAATGTGCCTAGCTTGCAGTGAGATGCTCCACGATATTAGCCAAAACACAGGTGACTAAGGAGATGTTCACTGGGTTCCAACCCACAGTAACACGTTTTTGTTAGTGCCCCGTGATACCAACCACTTCGTATTTATTTTTCTGTCTCTCCTCCAGGCCTTGCCTACAGGTCAGCCTAGCATCAGCACCAGTATGCTGATATAATTCTTTTCTCTCTCTCTGTGTGTGTGTGTGTGTGTGTGTGTGTTTGTGTGAGTGTTTTAAGATTTTATTTATTTTTTCATGAGAGACACACAGAGAGGGGCAGAGACGTAGGCAGAGAGAGAAGCAGGCTCCCTCTGGGGAGCCTGATGTGGGACTCGATCCCAGGACCCCAGAATCACACCCTGAGCCAAAGGCAGGTGCTCAACCACAGAGCCACCCAGGTGCCCCTCTTCCCTATGTTCACTTAACTTCTTGTTGTGAGTGCTTTTCCATGCTACTATATGCTCTCCCTCCCTGGCACAGCTGACCTCTACAGGTCATTCTAATGAGCCGACAGGAGGTTTGCCTTTGGTAGGACAGGGCTTTGGACACGGTGAACTGGCTGCCAGCTTGGCCAAAAATACAAGCTGTCTACCTGAAATAAGGGATACCTGTTCTATCCTACACCCCTTAACCCACTCAGCTCTGCATGCTTAACATCCCTTTTTGTTGGCTCCCAGCAACTTCAGACTTAATGAAAACACCTGGTAAAATGGGGCTCTCCAGTCTCCTCTCCCACTTGTCCCAGCTCACTATGTAGAACTCTGCCATCCTTTTAGTCATTTTTTTTAAAAAAGATTTTATTTTTAAGTAATTTCTGTACCCAGTGTAGGGCTCGAACTCACAGCCCTGAGATCAAGAGTCACATACTCCACCAGCTGAGCCAGCCAGGCGCCCCATTCCATTCTCCAAGTCATTTAAGCCAACGCCTCAGAGTCCTTGTGTTTGGCCAAGCGCTTAGGGGGAACCTGGGTAGGCCTCCCTGGGATCCCTTGGATTTTTTTAGGATGAAGAAAGTCATTCTGGATCCCTCCCTCTCCCTCACTCTACTACACATCTAATTCGTGAATCAAATCTGTCTTTATTTATTTATTTATTTATTTATTTATGAATGATAGTCACAGAGAGAGAGAGAGAAGCAGGCTCCATGCACCGGGAGCCCGACGTGGGATTCGATCCCAGGTCTCCGCCCTGGGCCAAATGCAGGCGCCAAGCCGCTGCGCCACCCAGGGATCCCTCAAATCTGTCTTCTAAGTTGATCTGTTTTGTCTCCTTTTTCTCTGTTACCTCAGACAGACCGACCAGATCAAGTCAACATCATCTCTCACTTGGATGCCTGCAATAGCCTCCTCTGCCAGTCCATTCCAGTTTCTTTACAGTAGCCAGAACAACCATTTAAGAATGTAAATCCGATAAAGACTTTCTTAAAGTTGTTCTGTTTTCCCTAGAAGGCCTTGCATGACCCAGCCCCTGCTCACCTTGTGCCAGCTGACCTTTTCTTCTCCAGCTGCAGCCACACTGGCCTCTCCAGGTTTCCAAACTTTTTTTTTTTTTTTTTTTTTTTTTTTTTTTTTTTTTTTTTTTTTTTTTTTTTTTTTTTTTTTTTTCAGGTTTCCAAACTTGCCACACCATTTACTAGGCTACTTTTGTCCTGCTCTTGCCCTGCTGGTTTTTTCATATTTCAAGTCTTAGCTTAAATGGCACCTTCTGACCACTCTCTTCCCCTAACCCAAGTTCTTTTCTTTTCTTTCTTTCTTTTTCTCTCTTTCTTTCTCTTCTTTCGTAAAGTATGCATAAAATTTACCATTTTAACCATTTTTTCCCATTTTAACCATCTTTAAGCATATAGCTCAGTGTTGTGAAGTACACTCACATTGTTGTTCACCTCCAGGTTATCTCTTATGTCACCTTGCTTATTTTTCACTCAGCACCACCCCTAATGTTTCTTTCCTGCTACAATGTAAACTCCATGAGAACAGGGAGAGGATTAATCTCCTTTTTCCTTGCTATACCTGGCCCAAAGCCAAAGCACCGGTAATAGCCACTCACATATTTGTGGAATAAATCCCTCTCCCACTCCCCCTGTTCTCTGGCTCTCACTCTCTCTCAAATAAATAAATACTCTTATAAATAAATAAATAAAGAGGATAGAGCTCAGAGAGGTCAAGGCTGCTGGCCAACCATGGTCACAAAAGCCAGGGTGAACAAGCCACAGCTCTGGCAGGTAAATCCGGTTCCCTCTAATGCCAGAGGATGTGCATTTTAGCATGGTAAGAGGGGGTCTCAAAGAGGCGGGTTGGAAAGGAGGAGTCACCCCTAGAGAATAAACAGTTGGCTGACATTCAGAAATGCCACTTTATCAGAGTCAGAACTGGGCAGTCACAATCTGTAGAAACTTAGGCTACATAGGCTAGGAGGATTCTAAACCTCTGGCTACTTTCTTATCTTCAATCCTTTATTCTCCCTAAGGATAGTTAGCAGAAATGTGCTCAGAAATTCAGAGGCCATTGGCCCTCATGCAGAGGGGAGCTGGAGAGGCTGATGCTCTAGGACCTGGTGGAGAAAGAGATGGTTAGGCCCACAGGTGAGCCTGAGAAGGGCTCTTGGAGTTCCTATTCCATTTATTATCTTGGGTAGAGTCTCATCTCTTAGCTACAAAATGGAAGAGAGGTGGGTTGCATTAGATTAGAACTGTTCAAGCATTATGTGGGGCAGGCTCTACATGTTATAATGCCAATATTAACTTATTATGTTTATAGTATTAGCTCATTTAATCCCACATAACAAAGATGTAGGTAAAATTATCCGTTTTACTGAGGAAGAAACTGAATCATGAAGAGATTAAGTTTTTTCCCAAGGTCAAGCATCTAGAAAGTAGCTGAGCACTGATTCTGGTCCTGAGACTCTTCACTGGCATAGGCTATACCCCTTCTATTATCAGGATAGCTCTAAAGTGCCCTGGCCCCTGCTGTCCATTCCAGAGGGTTTACTGTCCAGATTTTGGGAACACTAGGCTTAGACAATATGACTGCTTTTTATAATCTTATTTTTTTTAATTTTTATTTTATTTTATTTATGATAGGCACACAGTGAGAGAGAGAGAGAGGCAGAGACACAGGCAGAGGGAGAAGCAGGCTCCATGCACTGGGAGCCCAACGTGGGATTCGATCCTGGGTCTCCAGGATCGCGCCCTGGGCCAAAGGCAGGCGCTAAACCGCTGCGCCACCCAGGGATCCCTGCTTTTTATAATCTTAAAGACTAGGGCTTTATAAAGATTTATTTCCAGGGCTGGGTATGTGGAGGAAGAAGGCTTTGGACACAATTTGGGCTGGATTGGAATTGAGAGAGCTGGGGAGAATGTCTCTGTTCTCAGCAGCCTTGAGGAAGACAGGGAGACCATTGTGGGGCAGCAGCCGCCAAATAAGAGAAGGGTTTGAGGCTGAAGCTCTCAGCTATCCTGGATGGTGCTAGGTCCAAGAACCTTTCTTTCGCCCATCAGTCATTCCCCCCTTCCTTATTTAACACCTGGTGAGTATATACAGTGTTTCTTTCTTACTAGATTGTTTAGGAAAGCCAGGTTCCTCCCAGGAGTGGCACTTTTGGATCAGAAGGCATAAATGGTCTGGTTTGGTTTTATGTAATGAAAATAACTTTTTTTTTTTGATCTGATAACAGTAGTCTTTACCAAAGTTACTAGTGGTTATTTCACGGTTGGGGGGGGGGGGGTACTATGAAAGGTACTTTACTTAATACTGTTCTTCAAAAAAAAAAAAAAAACAAAAAAAAAAAAATACTGTTCTTCAAGATTTTTATTTTTATTTTATTATTATTATTTTTTAAGATTTTTATTTTTTATAATAAAATAAAAAATAGGGTGCCTGGCTGGCTCAGTCAGAAGAACATGCAACTCATGATCTCAGTCCCATGTGTGTAGAGATTACAAAAATATATAAATAAACCTAAAATAAATAATAAATAACTTAGAAATATATGTAAAGTTATTTGTCAGATACTTTAGATAATATAGAAAGGTACAAAGAAAAAAATATGTCTGGGGCACCTGGTGGCTCTGTCAGTTAAGTGGCTGCTTTCTCAGATAAATTCTAAGTAGAATTGCTGGAATTCCTCTTATGTTTTTTGGGGTTTTGGCAAATGTTGCCTAGTTAGGGCAGGAAAATGATTGCCATTTCTGAAATGGAATATTTGCCTCGGTTTTTCAGGAAAGGAAGATGCCACCAAAACGTATAGCTAAGAGAAGGTCACCCCCAGAAGATGCTCTCCCCAAAAGCAAGAAGGTGAAGGGTAAGTTGGTATTGGCCTTTATTTCCGAATGGAGAGGGCCTCTTGGAGCCCCCAGAATCTAGGATTGGGCTCCTTCCTTCTCGACATCTGAGGCTGAGGAGCCTGGAAGCCCAGAAACTCCACCCAGATGGAGGGTCTCTTGTAGCTTACTGAATCCCACCCTCTGGAAATCATGAAGGAGCAGAGACTTGTCTACACAGCGGTACTGGCAAAAACAACAACAACCAACCAGCCCCCAAAACAAGACCCTAGCTAGGACTTTGCTCTAGGCAGTAATGCTCTAGGGCTAGGACCATTGACTTCCAGAAATGGGTTCAAGTCCAGGCTCTGCCACTTTCTAGCCCTGTAGCTATGGGCAAGTGACTTAACTTCAATGAGCTTGAATTTCCCCATTCATAAAATAGAGGCAAGAACAGCACCAACCTCACTGGGCTGTTAAGAGGAAAGAGATAATATCTTGCTAACATTTGAGGGAGGTAGCTGTGTTTCCCCCCTTCCTGGGACTGTGGAGGGAGATGGGGAGGAGAGAGATCCACCCCCAATCTGGGAGGGGAGAGTGTGAACCCACACTCAGACAGTGTCTGTCTTTTGCAGACCGTCGTAACCAGGCAGTGAGGGCCGTTGCCTCCCGTCGTGTTCCAGGTGCCCAGAGGCTGAGCCCTCCTGACCAGACAACCCGACCATGTGGCTCCCTGCCCAGGGCACCCTCTGCGCAGCCGTCACGGCCCTGGCAGCCGTGGCCACGCCCCCCGGGGGAGGAGCTGGACGCCATTGGCTGTCCGGGCCCGCGGCGACCGCCGTTGGCCAGCAGATGGCCCGGTGCAGTCCCCTGGTTGGCTTGTACATTTCCTCATCTGCTGGTTTTCTGCCCCTGCTCCTGCCCCTCCCTGTTCAGCTGCTTGGCTGCTCCCAGATAGGAGCGGAAGGGTTGGGGAATATGTCTAGGCGTTAAGTCTCAGCCGGAGGATGGAGGCTAGGGACAGTGCTCTGACCCACGTAGGTTCCCTTTGGCTTCAGTGCAAATTTCCGTGACCTTGGGAAGGTTACTTAACCTCTCTGAGTCTGTTTGCTTTCCTGTAAAACAGAAGCCTAAATATAGAAGGTTTGTAGCATAATTTAAGGGACTAGGAAGCAATTTAACATTCATAGAGTTAGCAGTCAGTAAAGGGTAGACGTTACCTGAGTCCTCACTGTTGGCACCGTGACTCCTGAGAACTTAGAGCCATTCAGGAAAGCTATATGCATCCTCACTATTCTCTTCCGTCCCCACCAAGATTTATATCACAGTATTGAGTGTCTTCATGTTTCCATCTTTTCCCTCACATTAATAACGTGCTCAGCTTTTAGTTTTCACAAAAACTTTGTGACAGAGTTATTTTTGTTATTCATATTTTATAGATGAGGAGACAGGCTTCTTAGAAAGATCCTATGACTGGTCTGTGGCAGAGCAGGGGCTTGAACCCAGGTCTGTGTGGTTCCAGAGCCCATGCAGTGACCCTCTCCTCCCTCCTGTCATCGTGCACACTCAGGAGCCATCTTCTTCATCCCTCAGTCTCCCATAGGTCCCACAGCACAGAACCAGGCATCGTGCTGACACTGGGCCAGGGCGACGTGGGCCAGCTGGGGCTGGGCGAGAATGTGATGGAGAGGAAGAAACCAGCCCTGGTGCCCATTCCGGAGGACATCGTGCAAGCTGAGGCTGGGGGCATGCATACTGTGTGTCTAAGCAAAAGTGGCCAGGTATGTTGGGGTGGGTGGCACAGGATTGGACCGGGCCCAGGATTGGGGGGCTTGGGGAAGGAGCTTTGAGCCACACACATTATTCTGTGGAGATGGAGCTGGTTAGCTGCGCAGGGAGTTGCCTAAACAAGAATGGACTGAAGCCAGACCTTCCACTAATGGGGGCATCTTGGGCACAGGTCTACTCCTTCGGCTGCAACGATGAAGGAGCCCTGGGACGGGACACATCAGTGGAGGGCTCAGAGATGGTCCCCGGGAAAGTGGAACTGCAAGAGAAAGTGGTACAGGTGTCAGCAGGAGACAGTCACACAGCAGCTCTCACTGAGGATGGTCGAGTTTTCCTCTGGGGCTCCTTCCGGGTAAGACCAAGTCTGGAAGACTGCATGGAGGTTGACTAGTGAGACCCCAGTGATAATCCATTTCCACTTCCTTGTTGTACTTAATGGTAGAGAAATCATGGCCCAGAGGCAGAGCTTGGGCTCAGACCGGGTCTCTTCTCTTCAGCCGTCTACACCATTGGCTGTTTCCTTGAATCTGTATCAGGAAGTGTGTATCTTGAAAAGGAGTGGGTCAAGGATGCCTTTGGGCTGAGGCTTACCCAGGAAGCCAGCCTGCTTTCTCACCCATCTCCCTGCCTTCAACCTCTGCCCTCCCAGGCCCTCTTCTACATCTGTCAGGGGTTTGGGGGTCCATGGGAAGGATTGTCACATCTCAGAATTTCTGAGGGAAGGGAGTGTAATTTAAACAGTAGAAAAAGGGATCCCTGGGTGGCGCAGCGGTTTAGTGCCTGCCTTTGGCCCAGGGCGCGATCCTGGAGACCCGGGATCGAATCCCACGTCGGGCTCCCGGTGCATGGAGCCTGCTTCTCCCTCTGCCTGTGTCTCTGCCTCTCTCTCTCTGTGTGACTATCATAAAAAAATAAATAAATAAAATAAATAAATAAATAAATAAACAGTAGAAAAAGTAAAAATAAAAACAGTAGAGTCAACATTAAAATTGTGATACTTCGGTATTTAGTTTATTTTGAAACGTCAAAAACAAAAGTGTTTCCTCATCAGGGCTATTTTTAAAGTTTTTTATGGAGAATTTCAAACACATAAAAGTAATCAGAAAAATACATTGAACATCCATCTCCTCATTTCACAGTCATCAACTTTGCCAAGCTTGTTTCCTCTCTACTCCCATCCACTACCCTATTCCTTTCTTATTTTAATGCAAATGACAAGCCACATATGATTTCATTCATTAAGTATTTCACTGTTTGTCCTGGCTCCTGCCCACTTCTTTATCCCCATCTGGCACCAATGCCCTTCACCAGACAGCTCTGTGGTTGCCTGCAAGCCTGGATCTGGCTGGTTTGGGGCAGCCAGGACTGGCTGGTAAGTGCTGTGTCCTGCTTTCTAGGACAATAATGGTGTGATTGGACTCTTGGAGCCCATGAAGAAGAGCATGGTGCCTGTGCAAGTGCAGCTGACTATGCCTGTAGTGAAGGTGGCCTCAGGTGAGTCTGGGGGTACTCACTCTAGGCAGGAATTGGAGAAACTTGTTCTGGGGCTGGGCTTGTCTTGGGCCTTACAGACAAGCCTTGTATCCTCTACCTTCCTCTCCCCCTTAGGAAATGACCACTTGGTGATGCTGACAGTTGATGGTGACCTCTACACTTTGGGCTGCGGGGAGCAGGGCCAGCTGGGCCGTGTGCCTGAATTATTTGCCAACCGTGGTGGCCGTCAGGGCCTTGGTAGGTGGCTCAGGTCCCTTTGGCCAGGCAACTTGGCAAGCCACCCCTTGGTGAAGGTCAGATGCAGGAGGGAGTCTCTATGTGTGTTTAGCCTTGCATCAGATAGGCCTATGGAGATAGATGAGAACTCTGACTCTAAGCCAGACCACCCTGGATTTGAATCCTGGTTCTACTACCTATTGGCTTTGGGACCCTGGACATATTTCCTCATCTCTAAACCTACTTCATTGGGTTGTGGTGAACTGAAATAGGTTAACATAGAATGTTTGGCACATGGTAGGTTCTGTGTAAATGTTACCTCTTACGGCTTTGGGATTCTGAGCGAGGCACTTGTACTCTCTTGGCTTCAGTTTCCTCTTTTTAATAGGGAAAAGGGAAAAGAATCCCTGTGTAGCTTCCCTGCAAGGGCTATAGTTTTGGGAAAAAACACGCAGGGCAGAGAGAGAAGCTGTATGTGTCTGCCACTGACTCTCGCCTCCTCTCTGCCTATAGAACGACTCCTGGTCCCCAAGTGTGTGATGCTGAAATCCAGAGGAAGCCGGGGTCATGTCAGATTCCAAGATGCCTTCTGTGGTGCCTACTTCACCTTTGCCATCTCCTGTGAGGGCCATGTATATGGTTTTGGCCTCTCCAACTATCATCAGCTTGGTGAGTCCCAAGCCCTACACCTGGCATAGCCCAGAGTGACTTGGGTTCCAATCCTGGCTTCTCCACTCATTCGTCATGCATCCTTGATGGGGTGAGCTAACCCCTCAGAGCTGTAGTTTTGTCATCTGTAAATTGAGACTATCCGTACCTTGGTGTTTGTGTGAGGGAAGCAGCCTCACTGTGTGAGGGGATGAAGAAGGACCCCTCCTTGGACAGCTTCACCCCTGACCGCTCTATCTTGGCCTTTTCCTCCCAGGAACCCCAGGGACAGAATCTTGCTTTGTACCCCAAAACTTGACATCCTTCAAGAACTCTACCAAGTCCTGGGTGGGCTTCTCTGGTGGCCAGCATCATACAGTCTGCATGGATTCAGAAGGTGGGACCTCTGGGTCAGGGGTGGAGTGTTCCTGGCCAGACTCCTGAGACCATGGTCCTTGGAACCTGGATCTGCTCCATTGGTTGGGCCAGATGTGGGTCCTTGAGGGCCACCCCCATCCCCCAGAGTCCTGGCACTTTTCCAAGCATGAGTTCAGTGGGGTCCTAAGGAGGTTCTCCCAGGCCTCCCCCAAAACCTGGAGAGATGCTGCAGACCTGCTTCTCACCGCCCTGGTTGTGGGGACCAGCTCCCTTGGATACGGGAACTTAACCCTAACCTGGTCTACCTGGAGTGTACCTTCTGCTACTTTTCATCTCTCCCCCCCTCCCACAGGAAAAGCGTACAGCCTCGGCCGGGCTGAGTATGGGCGGCTGGGCCTTGGGGAGGGTGCTGAGGAGAAGAGCATACCCACCCTCATCTCCAGGCTCCCTGCTGTCTCCTCAGTGGCTTGTGGGGCCTCCGTGGGGTATGCTGTGACCAAGGATGGTAAGTGAGGCTGCCTGCACTTGGTGTGGTTTAGTTTTGGGGGTCATGGTTCTTACCCCCAGAGCTCATCAGGCTCTGAGGTCCATCATCAAATAGAGCTGAGGTGCAGAGAGCACGTTGCTTTTCTCTCGACTGTCAGAAGCTCTGGCTTTGATGAACGTAAAATGAGTGAACAGATTATTTTAATGAGGGTGATTTGTTTTGTAGCATAGAAAAATAATAAAGAGAGACATATCACTGAGGCCCAGACAGCCAATAGGCCTTAAATCCAGGTCTCCAGACTCCTAACTCAGGCTTATCTTTACATTTTCCACCAAGGTGACCCCTTGATTTATAGCCTAGTATTGCCACCTTCCAAGGGAGTTGTACTTAGACTTTTATTAGGAGAAAGAAGGACCAGGGTTCTGGCAGGTACAGGAGAGGAGGGTGTGAACTAGGTGGTCACCAAAGCCTGAGTGGGTGAGTGGGATAGCCATGGACACCTTGAGAAGCCTGGAGCTGATGGAAGCGCTTGACCTGGGATTATGTGGGAATAGTTCCTGAGGAAGTAGAGCTTGTACTACACCTTAAAGGCTCAATCCTTTATGATAAGCAATGGAGCTCATCCCAGGCACAGAAATGTCTAGAGCAGTCTCAAAGGTCTCAGAGGTCCTTGGAATGGAAGGTTAGTGTAAGGGTTTGGGGAGTGGCCAGTCATGTAGGGCCTTGAATGCCATGCATAGGGGAAGGGAGAAGTCTTTGGCAATATGTAAGGACTGTGGTCTCTGGTTGACAAAGCTGTTTTTTTAATCCATCCTCTCCTTGGCTCCCAGCTCCCCTGAACTCCCAGAGGCAGGGACATTGCTCGGCTACTACAGGCCAAAGCCAGAATTTACCCTCATGTTCCAGGCTTCTCATGATATAGGAAGGTGGGGCTAGGGATCCTAGAGACAGCTGCCCCCATTTCTCTCCCTTGCAGGTCGTGTGTTTGCCTGGGGCATGGGCACCAACTATCAGCTGGGCACAGGGCAGGAAGACGATGCCTGGAGCCCAGTGGAGATGACAGGCAAACAGCTGGAGAACCGTGTGGTCTTATCTGTGTCCAGTGGGGGCCAGCACACAGTCTTACTAGTCAAGGACAAGGAACAGAGCTGATGAAGCCTCTGCGGGCCTGGCTCCCGGCCCCCCACCCTCTCTCCTGGAACTGAGAAGCTATGAAAACTACAGATTCCAGCAAGCCTCCCCCAGCCCCGAGTGCTCTGTCATCTCCTGCCTTTTTCCTATCAGCAGAACAGAATCCTTTTCCTCTTTTCCATCCTCCTTTCCTGAATCATCCTGCAACCTATAGGATGAAGGGGAGGTGGGAGGGAATGGAAGAGGGGAGGGGGTTTCGGCAGCCGGAACATTGCTCACCCCAGAGCTCTGTGGTTAGACCTTTCTCCCTCATCCCTACCTCCCATGGTCCTGGCTGACCCTGGTTTTGCCTGCCAAAAACCAAAAATTCCTCCCCTCGGGATTTGGTGCCCACGTTCTGAAAAGTTGGGGATCTTCAGGCCCTACTGTAGCCATGTGCCACTCTGTCCTTCACAATCCACAGGCATATAAATGGTATGGTGGTCAGACCCAGCTGTCATGGACCTATGCCTGGGGGAAACCTGAGATGGGGCAGGGCTGCCCAGCCATGGGCAACCCCAAGCCAAATATGTGGCCCTCAACAGATGTTCATGGGGAAGAAAAAATGATCCTCCACTTGATCAAGAAAAAAGCCAATCAGCCTTTATCCCAGAAGCACAAAGCATTCTGCCCTTCAGGTATTGCCTGAGTATCCTGCCCATCCAACCTGCCTTACCTGCAGCCAAGGGCCTGAAGTCTGGAAAGGAAGCTACATCTGCAGGGCAGGACATGGAGGGAAGGGGAAGGAAAGTTTTATAAACAAACTTATAGCAATATTGAAAGTGAAGGGAGGGAGGGGAAGGGGGTCAGAGGGCCAGAGGCTGGTGCCCAGGAAGGGAAGCAGCAGCTTGTACAGTGGCTGAGAAAATAGAAAACTGTTTTGATTTTTTAAAAATGTAAAGTATTTTGGAGGGGAGAGTGAAATCTTTTAACACTTTGAATAAATTTAGAGTTTTATAAAACAGGCCACTTGTTTTTTACATACTCCCTGCTTTTTTAAGGGAGCACCTGCTGTGTTGGGAAGAGCAGAATAAAACCATACCTATGCACCTGGTCAAAGCTAGGACTTAAGTGATGTTGCAATGTCATGGTATGTGCCAGTCAGCTATTGATGTGGCTGTTTCATACAAATCAAAAAAGAGAAAAAGTTGATTTTTGCTTAGGTATTTATGTTTCAGGAATCACTCACTGGATTTTTTTTAAAAAAATTATGCTGCATAATGTAAGAGACATGGAATGGATCTTTTCATATCCTAATCCCAAACCAAGATTTGAATACAGTACATATCTATAAATACTTATACTAAGCTTGCTGTTATATCATTTTCAACAGCTGATGTAATTGATTAAACAAGATTAACTGCATAATAACTTTTTTTTTTAAGATTTTATTTATTCACAAACACAGAGACAGAGGCAGAGGGAGAAGCAGGCTCCATGCAGGGACCCTGATGTGGGACTCGATCCTGAGACTGCAGGATCATGCCCTGAGCCAAAGGCAGACGCTCAACTGCTGAGCCACCCAGGCGTCCCTCATAATAACTAAGACTGCTTACAATGTGTATTTTTAAATTATTTATTCATGAGAGAGGCAGAGACCCAGGCAGAGGGAGAAGCAGGCTCCATGCAGGGAGCCTGAAATGGGACTCGATCCCAGGTCTCCAGGATCAGGCCCTGGGTTAAAGGCAGTGTTAAACTGCTGAACCACCTGGGCTGCCCCTTTTTAAAGATCCATTTTTTTAGGATTGATTTATTTATTTTAAAGAGAAAGAGGGGGGTGGGGGAAGGGCAGAGAGAGTGAGAGAATCTGAAGCAGACTCCCCACTGAGCACAGAGCCTAACACAGGGCTTGATCCCACAACCTTGAGATCGTGACTTGAGCTGAAGTCAAGTCAGATGTCTAACCAACTGAGCCACCCAGGCGCCCCATACAACGTGTATTAATGTAGATTTTCCCAGCCATTTGATCAACCAAATCATACAGCTGACATGTCAATAATGGTGGTCAGTAGTTACATGTGTTTATTTACATTTGAATCCCTTAAAATTTGTAAACATTTAAAATTAATTTCCTTGGTTGCACTAGCCACATTTCAAGTCCTCAGTAGTCCTGTATGGCTAGTGCCTCTGGGCTATGCAAGTCCTCAGTAGTCCTGTATGGCTAGTGCCTCTGGGCTATGCAAGTCCTCAGTAGTCCTGTATGGCTAGTGCCTCTGGGCTATGCAAGTCCTCAGTAGTCCTGTATGGCTAGTGCCTCTGGGCTATGCAAACATAGAGCATTTTTGTAATTGCGGAAAGTTACAGGGGACAATGCTGTAACAGACAGTGAAGGTCTGTTACATATATAACAGGAAGTTTTTATTATCACCAGAAGGATTCTTCATGGATGTCAGTGACTTGGAAGGAAAAATGAATATGATGTAAAAGAACTTCAAATGTATTCTGTGATTTTTTTTTTTCCCGTTGAGGTTTTAGTTTTGATACAGGCACTATACTGATGGGAAATTAACTTCTTAAAAGTGTCTCTCTCTTTTTTTAAGTCTCTTGATTATAATATCTTCTTTGTAAAGAAACACTTGTGTGTCTGCTCTTCCTCATTCCCCCCCAAAAAGCCCATTTCGATTAGATTTACTGAAGTTTTTCCTTTTGACAGTATAGCATGTTGAAAATTCCTTGTTCTTAACAGCTTTTCTGTATTGGAATGTAAAATGTGCTAGGCATTGTGCTGAACACTTTACATGCAATAATAGCTCTTTTAATCCTGTATCAGCCCTCTGAAGTCAGACTTGTCCTTCAGGAAACAGTCCCTGAGATTTGTGACTTGCTTGAGTTCAAGAAGCTACCTACTAATGCACAAACTAGGCTGGAATCTACATCAGCCTCTACCTGAGCCTAGAACTTCCTTTTCCTTGTATTGCACGTGAGCGTTTTAAAGCTCTCTGTAGGTGCTTTACATATATTAGAACAGTGTCAGGCACATGGTACTCTATAATACTCCCTATGCCTTTATGACAATTGTACATTTTTTTGGTGTTGAGTATTTAGCGCCCGACTTAAGTGTCAGTTTTTGTTTTTGTTTTGTTTTTTTAAGATTTTATTTATTCATGAGAGAAGCAGGCTCCATGCAGGGAGCCCAGTGTGGGACTCCATCCTTGGACTTAAAGGATCACACCCTGGTCTGAAGGGAGGCGCTCAACTGCTGAGCCACTCAGGTGTCCCTAAGTATCAATTTCCTTTTGTTGAAATGCATCAAGTACTCTTTTATCTTTTCCTCCATCCTCCTCCAACCTGGATTGTTTATCCCAAAACAAATGTAATCATTGTATAAGATGTGGCTCTGCTATAAATATTTACAAAGTTGTAAATGTTCATATTGCTTTGACAAAATTATTTTTTTGCCCAACGTGAGGCTTAAACTCAACGCCGAGATTTAGAGTGGCATGCTCCACTGACGGAACCAGCCAGGTGGTCCTGCTTTGCCAGAAATTATAATCAGAAGATGGAGAAGTGTATACGTATGAATGAAGGACAGTTGCTAAAACATCTGAAACTACCATTGAGAAAGTATATCATGTAGAAATGTGCAGATAGGGCAGCCCCGGTGGCTCAGCGGTTGAGCGCCGCCTTCAGCCCACGCTGTGATCCTGGAGACTCGGGATCGAGTCCCATGTCGGGCTCCCTGAGTGGAGCCAGCCTGCTTCTCCCTCTGCCTGTGTCTCTGCCTCGCTCTCTCTGTCTCTCGTGAATAAGTAAATAAAATCTTTAAAAAAAAAATGCGCAGATTCTAGGAAGACATGGAAACATTTTCTGAAGGGAGTGGGAATTGAGGATAGTGATAGGGTAAGGGACTGCTGTTTACTTTTTTAAAAAAAGATTTTGTTTATTCATGAGAGACCGAGAGAGAGGTAGAGACACAGGCAGAGGGAGAAGCAGGACCCATGCAGGGAGCCAGATGTGGGACCCAATCCCAGGACTCCAGGATCACGCGGGGGCAGAAGGCAGGAGCTCAACCGCTGAGCCACCAGGGATCCCTGTTTATTGTTTATTTCATAAAATTAGCAAACATTTTCTCAGTGTCTACCATTATCCCCAAACAACACTGTTGTAGAAATTTGATTAGAAACAAAACACACAAATCCCTGTCTCATGAAGCTTACAATCTAAATTAAAAGCAAATGTTTAAAAGTCTTCCACTTGCAGTAAGCAAAGAGCACCGCAAAGGGGCTGGCAAACTACTGAATAAGCAGCCCTCAGTTATAATTTGAAGGCCTCCAAATGCCATATTGGAGAATTTACCGGACACTAGGCATTGGGCCAAGTTCTTTTCCCAACTTCTCATTTTCTCCTCACAGCACCCTATGTGGTGAGCACTACTATTATCCGTATTAGTCTCAGGTTAAGTAACTTGCCAAAATAATTAGAGCAGGGCTGGGATTGGTGCTCCGTTTGTTGCAATTGACAGCCAAAGCGCCCTGACAACTACACTGCTGTGATAAGTAGGATGAACTGGAAATGTGGCAGCTGTTGGTTGGATCTCAAGTTTTTGAATCAGTAAGCACTTGACTTCCGGGCCCAACGCCCTAAATTTAGGAGGTAAAAACTGGTAAGGAAGGGCCCGAGTGGCTCACCAGCCAAGAGGGAGCCCCAGAAAGGCATCTTCAAGCTGTCGGCATGAGCGTCCCTGTTAAAGTTGAAAATTACTCACAGAAGCTCCCCATTCTGAGAAATGGGCGTCAAAGTGAGGCTTTGGCCTGGGACAGTCCCTGACTTGGGGTTAACCTGCCGGCATTACCTAGGCATTGAAATCCTGTTTGCTGAGGGCCTTCTAGGGACAGGGCATTGTTCTGGGACAAATTAGAGCTGGAGGTTTGCATTTAGAGAGTGGCTATGGGACTCTGGAAAACAGTGACAGGACGTGGGGATTGCTTGGATGAGATGATAGGGTTGCTCCAATTTACACGCCCCGTAAACCCCCCCCCCTTTTCACCCCAGGGCTATGTACAGGAATGATGGAGGAAGAATTCCATCCAACTTCAACAAAAAATTTCACGTTTCGCAAACTGGGAAATGGGATGCGGGGGAGGGGGCGGCTGAGGCAGACCTGTCCGGGTTTGCCCAAGGTCACACAGTGGAACTGGATCTTCCTGGGGACTTTTTTTAGTGTGCATATATTTGCAGGGTTTTTCAGTTTTTGTTTTTACAATGAGCACACATTAGTTTTGCAATTGTAAATGTAAGTGTGTGTGTTTGAAAACATGATCAGAAAGAAACCCGAGAAAACCAATTAGCCGAGCAACCCCAGGCCGGCGCAGCGTGTGCCCCGCCCGCTCCCGCCCGCTCCGCGGACTCCCGCTGGCTCCGCCCTCAGGGAGCCGGGAGCTCCGCGCCCCACCAGCCGGGTCGGTCGGCAAAACCCGGCGCGGCCGGAGCCGGCGCGGCCCTGGGCGCCGAGGTTCGGAGCGTGCGCAGAGGGCGGCGGAGGCGCATGCTCCCTGGCGGCCCCGGCCCCGCGGTGTGGCGCCGGCGCGGGCCTCGTCGGGCCGCGGAGTCCCGGCCGGCCTGCGGGCATGGCGGCAAGCCTGTGGATGGGCGACGTGAGTGAGGCCGGTGTGCCCGGGCCCGAGGAGGGCGGGTCTTGGCGTCCCGGGGGAGGAAGAGTGAAGGGGCAGGGTCCTCGAATCCCAGAAGGGTGGAAGTGCACGGGGAGGACGGCCCTTTGGGTGACACAGGCGCGTCCCAAAATCTAGGTGAAGGGACGGAGTCTGAGGAGGGCGCTTTCTGGCCTCTCGCCTGCGTTCCTGGAAGCGAACGGGAGGCGCCCCGGGGGGATGGAACGGCAAGAATCCCACGGGCTGAAGGCTGTTGTGGCCCGTGGACTGGAGGGTTAGGGGTCCTAGATCCAGGGAGGGGGCTCCCCACAGGGAGCAAGTGTGACGGGAAGGGAGGCAAAGGATTGGAACGTTGGAACGTGGGAGGTGGGACTCAGGGCCGCCGAGTGGATGAAGAGCCCCGCTCCCCTCACCGCGCCCCCGCCAGCCGCGCGCAGCCCGGCCCCGACCGCCGCGAGGCGCCCGGACGCTACCCTGACTGCCCTGCTCTTGTGTTTACGCAGCTGGAGCCCTACATGGATGAGAATTTCATCTCCAGAGCCTTTGCCACCATGGGGGAGACGGTGATGAGCGTCAAAATTATCCGAAACCGCCTCACTGGGTACATTTTTCTCCTTCGATCTTCTCGGTTGTCCCTTTATAGACCGTGCTGCGGTCATTCTCGAGAATGTAAACATGGACAACTCGGGGCTTCCAACCCCTCATAATAGTTAATAGACTGTTAGAGATGCTAACATTTTTTTTTTTTTTTTTTTAATTCATGAGAGACAGGAGAAAGGCAGAGACACAGGCAGAGGGAGAAGCAGGCTCCAAGCAGGGAGCCAGACGCGGGACTCGATCCCTGGTCTCCAGGATCACGCCCTGGGCTGAAGGTGGCGCTAAACCGCTGGGCCACCCAGGCTGCCCATTGCTTAAGGACTGGACCCTAGAGCCAGAGTGAAAGTTATGTCTACTGTGCTACCTTGGGCAAATTACTAAACCTCTCCATTTCCATTTCACCGTGACTATGAAAATGGAGATCATAACACCATCTATAGACCTCATGGAGTTATGGTGAGGGTTAAATGAGTTAATTCGCATTCAGCATTTATTTTTTTTTTAAGATTTTATTTATTTATTCATGAGAGACAGAGAGAGGCAGAGGCAGAAGCACAGGCTGAGGGAGAAGCAGGCTCCGTGCGGGGAGCCTGATGCGGGACTCTATCCCAGGACTCCAGGATCACGACCTGAGCCAAAAGCAGATGCTCAACCACTGAGCCACCCAGGCGTCCCCGCATTCAGCATTTAAAGCAGTGTCTGGCATATGGAAAATTCTCTATAAATATAAACAGATCGTGATCTGCTAGGCAGTAGGCACTTTAAAATCATGTTTTGGTGGGGGTGCCTGGGTGGCTCCGTCGTTAAGCCTGGACTCTTGATTTTTGGCTAACGTCATGATTTCAGGGCCCTGAGGTCAAGCCTGCAGTGGGGGGCTCTTGGCTGGGTGTGGATCCTGCTTAAGATTATCTTTTTCTGGGATCCCTGGGTGGCGCAGCGGTTTGGCGCCTGCCTTTGGCCCAGGGCACGATCCTGGAGACCCGGGATCGGATCCCACGTCGGGCTCCCGGTGCGTGGAGCCTGCTTCTCCCTCTGCCTGTGTCTCTGCCTCTCTCTCTCTGTGTGTGACTCTCATAAATAAATAAAAAAATATTAAAAAAAAAAAGATCATCTTTTTCTAAAAAAAAAAAAAAGATTATCTTTTTCTGGGGCAAATGGGTGACTTAGTTAAATGTCTGCCTTCTGCTCAGGTCATGATCTCAGGGTCTTGGGATTGAACCCTGTGCTTTGCTCACTGGTCAGCGGGGAGTCAGCTTCTCCCTCTGCCCCTCCCTTTGCTCATGCTCTCTCTGTCAAATATATTTTTTTAAAAAATTGTTTTTAAAGATAGTATTTATTTATTCATGAGAGACACAGGGAGAGAGAGGCAGAGACACAGGCAGAGGGAGAAGCAGGCTCCATGCAGGGAACCCGATGTGGGACTCTATCCCAGGACTCCAGGACCACGCCCTGGGCTGAAGGCCACGCTAAACAGCTGAGCCATCCAGGGATCCTAAATAGATAAAATCTTTAAAAAAAAAAAAAAAAAAAGATTATCTCTGTCTCCCCTGTCCAACCCCCTTGCGTGTGCTCTCTCAAAAAAATAAGTTTTTTAAGATACTATTTTTTTGTAGATTTATTGATTTACTTATTTTAGAGAGAGAGAGAGCACGAGCTGAGGAGAGACAGCAGGCAGAGGGAGAGAGTCTCAAACTCTCTGCTGAGTGTGGAGCGCCATGTAGAACTCAATCATACAGTCCTGAGATCATGACCTGAACTGAAATTAAGTCAGACGCTACCCTGGTGCCCCAATAAATAAATCTTTTTTTTTCCAATAAATAAATCTTAAGAAAAAAAAAATTTACTTTTAAGCAATCTTTACACCCAATGTGGGCTCAAACTCACAACCCCAAGATCAGGAGTCACCTGCTTCATGGACTGAGCCAGCCAGGTGCCCCTAAAATCATTTTTTAATTTTAATTTATTTTTTAAACATTTTTAATTTATTTATTCATCAGAGACACACACACACACAGAGAGAGAGAGAGAGAGGCAGAGACACAGGCAGAGGGAGAAGCAGGCTCCATGCAGGGAGCCTGATGCGGGACTTGATCCTGGGAGTCTAGGATCATGGCCCGGGCCAAAGGCAGGCACTAAACCACTGAGCCACCCAGGGATCCCCATTTTTTAATTTGTAAATTGTATTTTTTAATGACAAAAACGTCTGAGCTAAATACTATTATTAGAGAAGCTTCTTAACTGTCTTCAAGTTTACAGAGCAATAAATGACAAGCCAAGACTTAAAATCATGAGTGCCCTTAACTCTTATGTCATTCACTTAAAACGTTATTTTTAGAAACAGTACTATGTGCTATTGTTCTAGGTTCCTTGGGTACATGGCTGAAACAAACCAGACACACACAGTCCCTCTTCTCATGGAGTTTATATATATTACATTCTAATGGGGATCCCTGGGTGGCGCAGACGGTTTGGCGCCTGCCTTTGGCCCAGGGCGCGATCCTGGAGACACCCGGGATCGAATCCCACATCGGGCTCCCGGAGCATGGAGCCTGCTTCTCCCTCTGCCTGTGTCTCTGCCTCTCTCTCTCTCTCTCTGTGACTATCATAAAATAAAAATAAATTAAAAAAAAAAATTACATTCTGGGGATCCCTGGGTGGCGCAGCGGTTCGGCGCCTGCCTTTGGCCCAGGGCGCGATCCTGGAGACCCGGGATCGAATCCCACGTCGGGCTCCCGGAGCATGGAGCCTGCTTCTCCCTCTGCCTGTGTCTCTGCCTCTCTCTCTCTCTCTCTCAATCTCTATCATAAAAAAAAAAAAAAAAAAAAAAAAAAAAATTACATTCTAATGACACAGTAAATATGTAAGCAAAACAAAATGCAGAGAATATTTTGAGATAGTGGTGCTATATTGCCTCTACATTCTTCATTCTCCTGAAGGGTTTTTAGTTTTCCTTAGGGTTTTAGTTAGAAAAAGAATTTTTGAGGATCCCTGGGTGGCTCAGTGGTTTGGCGCCTGCCTTTGGCCCAGGGTGCGATCCTGGAGTCCCGGGATCGAGTCCCACATCAGGCTCCTGGCATGGAGCCTGCTCCTGTGTCTCTGCCTCTCTCTCTCTCTCTCTCTCTGTCTATCATAAATAAATAAATCTTAAAAAAAAAAAAAAAAGAATTTTTAAAATCAATTTGACAGTGTTTACTGAGCAGCTACTCTGCCAGGAACTCTACTAAAGCAGCTTGCTAAAACATCAAATGGTTGAAAAATATAGATGAGAGAGATGAAGTGTGGTCAGTTCTGGCTGTTTGGTTGACAGGTAAACCTTTGTGTATTCAGAATCCCAGTACCTATTACTGAAACCCAAGCTCGGCTGCCTGTAGCTGGAAAGGCCAATATTCTAGAGATGAGAGTTTTATTTCTTATTTTTTTCCTCCTGATTCTGCTCCACCCCCTCCCAGAGATCAGTTTTGATTGACAAAGAAGATGAGCTTTATTCAGGAGGCCTGGGAAGAAGGCAGACTCTTGTCCAAAAGCTAATTCCAAGTTTTTTCCTGGCCCAGAGATTTTTAAAGTGATTTAAGGTAGTTAATCAGTTAAGGGAATGCAGTGGTGTATGACAACTCTTGACTACGTGCAGTCTCAATGGTGCCAGCAACAGATGTTATCACAGTGCTTGGAGGTATTGCAGTGGGCTCTGGTTCAGGGATGGGGAGATGTTGTGCAAGAGGATTTGCGTCCTTGATGCCCATAGTGGTGTAGGAGAGCATGGTGACACATAGAAGTTTTCTGTTTTTTCTAGGAAAGAATGCATGATCTTTAAATGTCAAAGGTTTAGTTAATCAGTCACGTGGGCTAAGAATGCTTCAAGACTACTATGTTGGTCAGAGGGGCCAAAAGCAGCTTCCTACCTAAGAAACGATTTTCTTTTATTTCTCTTCTCTCTTTCCTCCCTCCCTTCCTTCCTTCCTTTTTCTTTCTTTCTTTCTTTCTTTCTTTCTTTCTTTCTTTCTTTCTTTCTTTCTTTCTTTCTTTCTTTCCTTCCTTCCTTCCTTCCTTCCTTCCTTCCTTCCTTCCTTCCTTCCTTCTTCTTTCTTTCTTCTTTCTTCTTTCTTTTCCTTTTTCTTTTTTTCTTTTTATTTTTAAATTTTTTATTTATTTACGAGAGTCACAGAGAGAGAGAGAGAGGCAGAGACACAGGCAGAGGGAGAAGCAGGCTCCATGCACCGGGAGCCCCACGTGGGATTTGATCCCGGGTCTCCAGGATCGTGCCCTGGGCCAAAGGCAGGCTCCAAACCGCTGCGCCACCCAGGGATCCCTCTTTTTCTTTTTTTCTTTTTCTTTTTCTTTTTCTTTTTCTTTTCCTTTTTCTTTTCCTTTTCCTTTTCCTTTTCCTTTTCCTTTTCCTTTTTCTTTTTCTTTCTTTTCTCTTTTCTTTTCTTTTCTTTTCTTTTCTTTCTTTTCTTTTCTTTCTTTTCTTTCTTTTCCTTCGTCTTTCAACCATTTTATGAAATGAGAAAAAACAGGGAAGCCGTGAGGCCATTCACATACATATATACAGTGTGGAGGGACGGAGGAAAAACCAGCACCACAACAGGTAGTAACTGCTAACCAACTTCCTCAAAGCTCCTAGCAGTAGAACACTCAAGACAGGAGCATATTTATATAGATCCATGCCTGTTCTCTGAAATTGTCAAGGACACGCATTTCCACTGGCCTATCTCTGTAAGTTTTTCTGTATGAAATGCAGTGGAAGTTTTCAGTGACTCCAAGACAGGCATAGAGAACTCATTACCTGTCCCTGTCTGGATTGTGGGATGCCAGGATGTGACAGGACAGGTGGAAAGGGAGAAGCAAAAAAAAAAAAAAAAAAAAAAAAAAAAAAAGAAAGGGAGAAGCACCCACGCAGCAGTATGGAAGAAAATATGGTGAGAGCGAGCCATGGAGGGGTTTCCCCCTGCTGCATGAGGCCACTAACACACCTTGACTCTGAGCCTTCAGGTCTGATCAGCAGTCTCAGAACCCTGTGCCCATCCATGGAATGTCTCAGGTAGAGCTGCCCTAGTCCACCGGGCCCCCAGTTTTCATCCTGAGGTTTGAGGGGCTGCAGCCCAGGGCAGGGATGAAGAGCTTCTCTCAGGGAGAGCCAAGAGTGTGCTATCCTTTCCCTGAGAAGCCAGGGCTCTGCTGCTCCCTCCTCTTTAGAGTTGGTACCTCCATCCCCCCAGTTCTCTACATACTGTCTCCACTGGCTTTTTATTTGCACATTCTAGGAACAGATTTTCTGACTGGTAGATCATGCTAGCCTAAATATCTCTTATTTTTGCTCTTGTAGACAGAAAACCCGAGATAATTAGCTACTGTACGAAAACACATTCTCTCTCTTTTTCTTTTTTAAAGATTTTATCTGGGATTCCTGGGTGGCGCACCGGTTCGGCGCCTGCCTTTGGCCCAGGGTGCGATCCTGGAGACCCGGGATCGAATCCCACTTCGGGCTCCCAGTGCATGGAGCCTGCTTCTCCCCCTGCCTATGTCTCTGCCTCTCTCTCTCTCTCTGTGACTATCATAAATAAATAAAAATTAAAAAAAATAAAGATTTTATTTATTCATGAGAGGCAGAGACATAGGCAGAGGGAGAAACAGGCTCCCTGCTGGGAGCCTGATGCAGGACTCAATCCCAGGACCCCAGATCACAACCGAAGCCAAAGGCAGATGTTCAACCACTGAGCCACCCAGGTGCCCCTGAAAACACATTCTGTAACACTTTCTACTTTATTGAAATAAGATTTGGAACTATCTTTTTTTTTTTTTTTTTAAGATTTTATTTATTTATTCATGAGAGATACAGAGAAAGAGAGAGAGAGACAGAGACACAGACAGAGGGAAAAGCAGGCTCCAAGCAGGGAGCCTGATGCAGGACTCGATCCCGGGTTCCCAGGAGGCGCCAAACCGCTGAGCCACCCAGGCTTCCCTTTTCATAGATTTTTGAAAAATATTTTATTTATTTATTCATGAGAGACAGAGACATAGGCAAAGGGAGAAGCAGGCTCCCCGTAGGAACTTAATGCAGGACTCAATCCCCGGATGCTGGGATTACAACCTGAGCGAAAGGCAGATGCTCAACCACTGAGCCACTCACATGCCCTGAAGATTCTATTTCTAAGTGATATCTACACCCAGCATGGGGCTTAAACCCACAACCTGGAGATCAAGAGTCATATGCTCTACTAACTGAGCCAGCCAGGCACCCCAAGGTTACATATATTTAACTACAATTTTTTAAATTCAAAGAGAAAAAAAGAAGGCAGTCAGATGTGAAGCACCCACATCTTTCATTCATCACTGATGAGACTAAAACATGGTATAGCTGCTGGGGGCAAGTGTCTGGCAGTTCCTTATATACATCTGCCCTATGAGTCAGCAAGTCTAGTCCTAGGTATTTACTTAAGAGAAATGAAAACTTCTATCCACTAAAAATAGGACTTGAAAAGAGTGTTCATAGCAGCTTTATGACAATGGCCAAAAATTGCAAGCAGCCCAGGTATCCGCAGATAGATAAATAGATAAATATTGGTGAATACCACTCAGCGATAAAAAGAACAAACTAGTAATCTAACAACAAATGAATGACTCTCAAGCATTATGCTAAATGAAGGGTCACCTGGCTGGCTCAGTTGGTGGAGCATGTGACTCTGGATCTCAGGGTCCAGAGTTCAAGCCCTGTGTTGGGTGTGGAGCCTACTTTTTTAAAAAAAGCATTATGCTAAATGAAGAAGCCTTTTACTGTATGATTCCATTTACTTAAAATTATAGAATGTACAAAATTTATGTGTAGTAAAAATAACTCAGTGTCTAGGAGATTTGTGTAGTTCATTGCATGTATATTTCATTGCTTGTAAACCAAAAGAGAGAAAGAAAGAATTGTAAACAATAATTGAATAAAATGCCTGTTGAAGTAATTGAGGGAAGTATATCAATATCTACAATTTTGAAATATATCAGTAAATAAGGATAAGTAAGTAGAGGGATGGATAGATGGACAATTATGTGACAAAAAAAGTATAATAAAAAGATTCTATTTATTTGATAGAGTGGGAGTACACAGTGAGAGGGAGGGAGAAGCAGACTCCCTGCTGAGGAGAGAGCCCTACCCGGGGCTGGATTTCAGGACCTTAAGATCATGACCTGAGCTGAAACCAAGAGTCGGAGGCTTAACTGACTGAGCCACCCAGATGCCTCAGAATATGTTTTATAGTGGTTTTTAATCTTTTTTTTTTTTTTTTTCATGTCAGGCAGGTCGTGTGCCATGGTTGTAAGAGTTTGAGGGAGGTACATGTCACGACAGTATAAACACTGAGTCATCACACTTATGAACTACAAAAGGATCACTTCCTGTCTAAGTATAGGAAAGCTCACACTCCTTTTCTCATAACCCTGGATTTTTAGAGGTGAGACTAATTGTCTTACATAAGGGCCTACATTCTGGAATCTGTTTTTGTTTGTTTGTTTTTTAAAGATTTTATTTATCCATGAAAGACAGGCAGAGACATAGGCAGAGGGAGAAGCAGACTCCCTGTAGGGAGACTGACCGTGGGACTCATTCTAGGACCCCAGGATCACACCCTGAGCCAAAAACAGATGCTCAACCACTGAACCACCCAGGTGCCCCTGGGATCTGCCTTTATTTGCTTCCTTATGGTGGTGTTTTACTTGTTCTGTCCCTAATGTTTCCTATAAACAGGACATTAGATTTAAGGGTTTGATTCCTAGGGGCGCCTGGGTGGCTCAATAGGTTAAGCATCTGACTCTTGGTTTTGGCTCAGGTCATCATCTCAGGGTCATCATGAGGCTCCGCACTCAGCAAGGAGTCTCCTGCTCTCCAAGTCTCTGCCCCTCCCCCTGCTTGTGCATGCACGTGCTCTCTCTCTCAAATAAGTTTTAAATCTTTTTGGCAAAAGTACTTCATAGATGGGATTCCTGGGTGGCTCAGCAGTTTAGCGCCTGCCTTTGGCCCAGGGCGTGGTTCTGGAGTCCCGGGATCGAGTCCCACATCGATCTCCCTGCATGGAGCCTGCTTCTTCCTCTGCCTGTGTCTCTGCCTTTTTTAATGAATAAAATCTTTAAAAAAAAAAAGTACTTCATAGATGATACAGTACATAAATAAGCTGAGTCTGAGACTGACCCAGATGGGCATTCCTTATATTTAGGTTTGTATGTTAGTTCTGAACTGGAATAGGGCAGGGAACACAAACAGTATAGGCTCTGATTAGAAAAATATTTTTCCCTCTCCTCAGGCCAGGGCTGAGTCTCACCTAGGAATCCCATCTTTAACCATTCTTTTCCTCTTGTTTGCTTTCTTTCCAGAATCCCAGCTGGCTACTGTTTTGTAGAATTTGCAGATTTGGCCACAGCTGAGAAGTGTTTGCATAAAATTAATGGGAAACCCCTTCCGGGAGCCACACCTGTAAGGACACTTGGATAATGATGATGTTCCCATTTTTATTGTCATCGATAACTCATTTTTTGAATCCCTGCTGTATCCTCACTTTATTTAATCCTGTAACAACCCTGCACAGTAGGCATCGTTATCTTTGACAGTCCAGGAAGCTGAAGCTCAGGGAAGTGGAGTAACATGTCTGAGGCAGCACAAATAGTAAGTGGCAGAGGCAGGACACAAACTGAAGATTGGTTGCCTCTAAAATCCGTGCTTTTTGCACCCTGCCCCGCTGCCTCCCTTAACAGAAGACTTGAAACTCTAGACCTCTTGCCTGATTGAGAAAATAGAACAGGCTGGCAGCAGTGAGGACACATTTCAAGAGAGTTACATTCTGCTCTTCCCACAGTTACTTAGCTTACAGCTGCATCACGCTGGCACACCTGGGCTCATAGAATCATGGAGCTGGCAATGCCCTTAGCGGTCATCCGTGCCACCCCCTCATTTTATACAGGAGAAAAAGCTGAGGCTTAGAGAGGGGGAGATGTTTTGGCCAAGGTAATTTATTTCAGTTTTTTTCAAATATTGTTAGACTTTTGAAACACCTTTCTCTGTTTTAGTTTGTTTGTTTTTAAATTTCTAGGCAAAACGTTTTAAGCTGAATTATGCCACTTATGGGAAACAACCAGATAACAGGTAAGTACGGGATAGTCCCAAGGTAGCTCCAAGCCCCAGGAAATGTCTGGATAGAGACAGGATGCATCACTATGCTGGTCACTACCTAAAAGGAGGTTGGGGGGCCGAGGTTAGTCTGCTTTGCCTTCCTCCTGAAGGATGACTCTCTATCCTCTTCATCTAGTGGACCTGCCCTGTGTGCTTCTTGTCAAGTCCCATGTCTTCTCTATATTTGGTCCTGCCTTCTGCCCTGTTACTACCACAGTATTGATGTTTTTTCATTCAATAAGAATTGACCTGTTGTAGCAACATAAATCGATTCTTTCAGGGTGCTCTTCAAAAGCTTTAAAACAATGTATAAGAGATTTAAAAGGATTTGTGCCCACTGACCCCTAATTCTACTTCAGAATTTATATGTGGATGTGTGTAAGATTGGCCTCAAGTATTCATTGAAATGTTACATATAATGGGAGAAATTGGGAAACCAAATAATTTAATGATAGAGAAGTGGCTTAAATGACAGTATGTTCATTAATTGGAATACTATATATCCATTAATATGTCATTTTGTAGCAAATAAAGACACATTAAGAAGTTAGTGATAGGTTGAAAATGAAAAAATGCTAGAAACAAAACAAGTGAGTCATACCTGAGTTTTGTAAATTCTAAAAGAGAAGCCAGGGGCGCCTGGATGGGTCAGTCGGTTAAGTGTTCAGCTCTTGATCTCAGCTCAGGTCATGATCTCAAGGTTGTGAGGTTAGGCCCTTGCGTTTGGCTGCATGCTGAGGGGTAGAGTCTACCTTAAAAAAGAAAAAAAGAAGCCAAAGACAAAAATATAAAACAGAGTGTTCGTAGTGATTACTTTTGAGTTGTTGGGAAATTGGTAATTATATTTTTCTTTGTCTTTTTGTGTATTCTGATTTAAACAAGGGATATGTATCATACTTGAACTAAGAATGAGTTTACTTTTTTTTTTAATAATTTTTCTAGAACAGAGGTTGACAAAATGTGACCTGACTTGTATCACCCATGAGCTAAAAATAGTTTTTATGCTTTTAAAGGATGTGGAAACAAAAACAGAGACCATAGGTGTCCCACCAAGCCTAAAATTTTTACTATCCGGCCTTTCGCAGAAAAAGTTTGCTGACCTATGTTCTAAAAGTTGACATATTTCATTTTAGTTATGCTTTCATTCTTAGGAGATAAGGTCCAGTTCTCATTATCTATCTTTTACTGTTTGAATTAAAAACATGCAGTGATGGGCTCCTGGTTGGCTCAGTTGGTAGGGCACACAACTCTTGATCTTAGGGTCATGAGTTCGAGCCCCTCATTGGGCATAGAGATTACTTAAAACATTTGCAGCAGATACAGAGTGTCTAGTTTTCTCTCTGGAGGACCTCTGATCAGGGCCCCCCACCTGCACTCTTCTAATATTTAAAGCCAGACAGGTTTTGTTCAGTGGGTTAAGCACTTGGGACGGGGGCTGCTTCCACAACACTTCTGCCAGGACTGCCAATGCAACAAATTAAGGACCCATCAGATGTGCTGTTCCCTGAGAAGGCCCAGGAGAGGTTTCTTAAAGTGAGCCAGAAGAGCTTGTTAGAACAGAGGTTTTGGTGTCTGTCTCTGAATCTTGTTCTCTCCTCTCAGCCCTGAGTACTCCCTCTTTGTGGGGGACCTGACCCCAGATGTGGATGATGGCATGCTGTATGAATTCTTCGTCAAAGTCTACCCCTCCTGTCGAGGAGGCAAGGTGGTTTTGGACCAGACAGGCGTGTCTAAGTAAGGCCTTACCTGTTACTGATGCCCACCTTGTTCCAGCATTTGTGTCATAGATGGAGGCGTTAGAGTGAGGCCATGTAGCACGGTGGTTAAGAGCACAGGCTCTGGAGCCAGACTGTGGTGTGCATCCTGACTCCAGTACTGGCTAGGGATACTACAGTAAACAAGTTACCCAACCCCTGACCCGATTTCCTCATCCGTACAACAGATGCAGATTAATCGTGCCTGCTCACAGGGCTGACCTAATGATTACATGATGTGATGTAAATAAAGCAGATAGGGTATGCTTGAGAGGTGTTTGCCATTTTATTTATTACTGTTACTTCAAAAGTGGAGAAACCGCAAGAAAGGCTTATTCTTGATCAGAGTAATAGCTATAAGCACAGCTTGAGTTAAAAACTCACAACCTGGATTGAATCCTGCTTCTACAATGATATTGGGCAGGTGATTAAATCCCTCTGAACTTGGTTTTTTTCTCAGTAAAATGCGGACTACTCTTATCTAATCTTTGGGCAGTTTGAAGAGATAAGCCTGGGGAAATGCTCAGCAGAGCCCCTAGGAAATAAGTATGCATGAAATGTTAGCTATCATTTGTTGATCTCCCAAGTAACATATGAGTCCAGGGGTGCTGGGCCGGCTCAGTTGGTTAAGTGTCTGACTCTTGGTTCCGACCTACTCTTGGTTTCAACTCAGGTCATGACCTCAGGGTCGGGAGATCCAGCTCCAAGCAAGGATCTGGGTTCAGAGGATCTGGGTTCAGCGTGGAGTTTACTGGGATTCTTTCCCTCTTCCTGTCCTTTCCCCTCTGCCCCTCCCCCCACTCGTGCGCATGGGTGTTCTCTCCCTGTCTAATAAATAAAATCTTAGAGAATATGAGTCCCTCAGAGCAAGAAGCTTGTCTGCTTGTGATTGCTGAGCCCCATTGCCTAACGTGATACCTGTTCTACAGGGCGGATGTGGTAAAATTTTGCTCAGTGAACTACAGCTGGTACTACCACCACTGCTACCATGATGATGGTGACAGTATTTCCGGTGGATTGGGAGGGAAGCCACTGTTCGGGAAGGATCCCATCAGTGAAGGTGTGGAGGGGAATGGTGAACTAAAGTGGGGGTTCCTCCAGTCTCAGGATCCTGCAGTGCTGGAGTATTTGCATTGCTCGGCGGCGGCGGATTTCTATTGATGGGACTCTCATCCCTTCCTGCAGAGTTTGATAGACTCCCCCGCTCCTCCGTTCTTAGACTTCACCTACATCACATTTGTGATCTAAATAGGGTGTGTGCTTTTGTTTCCTGCAGGGGCTATGGTTTTGTGAAATTCACAGATGAACTGGAACAGAAGCGAGCTCTGACTGAATGCCAGGGAGCGGTCGGCCTGGGGTCTAAACCAGTGCGGCTGAGCGTGGCAATCCCCAAAGCGTGAGTGCTGCGCTGGCGGGAAGATAGAGGGCCTCTGGACTGATGCCCGCCTGGACGCTCCTCATCCACTTGATTGTTGGAGCTTCCACATCCCGGATGGGAGACTGCAGGGAGGCCTGTTATTTGCCAGGCTTTCGTTAAAGACGAGCGAGCATAACCCTGCCCCTCTGGAAGTTTATGGTTGGGGCAGAGCTGTGACCAGCAAAGGCAAACATGTTCAGACATTGCTGGTAGCAGTATTGAGCAGGCATTTGGTCTCTGCATACTTAATGTTCCTGCTCTTTGCCAGCAGTGTCACTGTTAGAAATTTATCCACAGAATTAATAAGAATTGAGAAGGAAAGAAAATTATATCCAATTTTAGCTATGAGAATGGCTAAGAGGTAATGATCCAAACATTACAGAATATTACATACATCACTATCCTACCTGTGTTGCCAGGTGGAAAGCCCTTCTTCCCTTACAGTTCCAAGCAAGTTTCTCACTCAGTAGAAGACAGCTATTCTCTGCGTAGAATCTTCTGTCCTTTGGCTTGAAGCAGTGGTTCTCAACTGGGGACAATTTTATCCCGCAGGAGATATTGGCAACACCTGGGGATAATTTTGGTTGTCACAACTTGGGTGGGGAGGTGCTAGAGGCATCTAATGAGTGGAGACCAGTGATGCTACTAAGCATCCTAGACTGTACAGGATGGCTCCCACAACAGACTTATTTGTTCTGCCCCCAGGTCAGTAATGCCAAGGCTGAGAAATTCCATGCCAGGGTTGGAAGGGTACATTCTTAGGACAGGACTTTCATATAGCTAGGTTTTTCAAAGCAGCAAAAGATTTGGAGGTTCTTTGCTGCTTGGCTGGATTCAATACATGGAGGTCAGCCTGCGTGATTTTCCCCTCAAAATGTTATTTGTTTTATAGTACTATATAAGTCATTTGTTCTAAACCACTAGCATGGGTGGCTCAGTTGGTTAAGCCTGAGCCTTTGGCTCAGGTCATGATCCCGGGGCCCTAGGATTAAGCCCCACATCAGGCTCCCTGCTTAGTGAGGAAGACTGCTTCTCCCTCTCCTGCCCCTCCCCCTGCTTGTGCTCTCTTTCTCTCTCTCTCTCAAATAAATTAATATTTTAAAAAATATTTTAAAAATACCAATAAACTCCACTATATAAAACCATTAAAGAAAATATTTAAAAGAAAAATTTCCTCATTACTCTAAAATGACTGTTAGGATTTCTGACTTCCAGGCTTCTCCATAAACATCTGTAATATATAGATATAGACACACACTCCGTGTGGATCAATTTACATGTGGTAGATTTCTTTATTTATTTTATTTATTTATTTATTCATTTTTAATTATAATAGTGCTCATTCTTTTTCCCCCTGGTTTTCTTTATATATACCTTCCCTTTCCCACATAGCTGCACATCCTCATAATACATTTTAACAGCTGCAGGGTAGCCTGCAGTTCCTCTGATAATTGATGGTGTTGGTTTCTGATGTGTTACCATTTATTTGATCAACAGTGACTGATTCCCTAAAACTCTTAGGCTCTGACCTAGAGTTTGGAGTTGTAGCTATAAACAAGAGAAACAAAGTCCCTTCTGCAAGGAGGTTACTTCTGTTCCATTTCTTGGTTGATCATTGTTGTCAGAATTTGGTGCCTGTGTCTAGGGAGGTGCTATCAAGCACTAGGAATTGAGGGCAGTGAGAGGTTCCTTTGAGAGTTCATCTGTGAGAGCTCAGTGTGGAGAAAGAATAGAAATGTGCAAACCCAGGCCAGGGAGACCCCCTTCAGTTACGTGAACGTATCAGGAGGGTAGCAGACTCCTTGGAAACATGGTGGGGGTAGTCACAGAGGGGAACATTAGTAGTTTCCAGCCTTGCACTGGGCAGGGAGAGGGCCTAGCCTCCCCATCAGGAAGTGGTGCTAAGGCAGTCAGACGTGGAATTGTCTAACTGTTCTGGCCAAGTCCTGCTCACCATGTAGACATTGAACTCAAAAGGAGCTTGTGAAGAGCTCGTTCAGACATTGAGAATTTGTGGTTCCTGTGACAGGGTTTGCTGTGGTGGTTCAACTCCTGCTTATGACTTGGTTTCGTCTCTGGCTTCACCATGGAAATAGAATACACCAGTCATGAGGACGCAGGCGCATTCCACACCATGTGACAGTTATAATTCTCTTTATAAACCACCTGGCATGGTGGTCTGAGCTTCTGCCTCCTGCACGTTGCTTTGCACTTACGAATCTGGCTTTTTGGAGTATGATGACTGGAAGCGCATTGCCATGTTGTTCTGATTCTCTCGTCTAGGACTTCTGCTCAGACCCCAGGCCTGTCTCATAAGCCTACTCATACATGGTTTTGTGTATTTTTGAAAGCAATGCATCCTTTGCAAGCTTGACATTCTGTCTTTGGTTGGCAGTGGCTGGGGTAGCAAGTGGTTAGCAAGAAAAAAGCTATCCACTGAGCCTGGGCCTCAGCCCTGATTGGTGAGCTCAGGATATAGGAGCCTGGCAAGTGCTCACTTCAGCAGCACGTGTATAGGAGCCTGGCAAGATGTCTTGTATCTGTCAGGACAGGTGCTGTATGTAATGATGTAGTGTTCAGAAATGAGTCTTGGGGTTTTGGCTCCAGTCCTGGGTGGCCTTGGGTGAGTCACTTAACCTTTTTAGAGGTTCAGTATTCTCATCTGTATAATGGGAATAATAGCTCTGTCATAGGGTTGTACAGGACTTAAAATAGGAGCCTGTATATGAAAAACAGTGGACCCAAATCCTGAGTACCTAATCCATAAACAATAGCTGTGACTATAGTGGTGATGATAAGGCTACTGGAACACTTCATCTTTGGGGGAAAGAGGTGATTAGACATTTTGTAGTTTGAAATGTTTCCTGGATCATCCTATACTCAAAATTTTCAGGCCATGTTCACCTGAGCCTTTGTGGCTGGCAGAAAAACAGTCATCTCCCCCACCCCCTAACCTGGATCTTGAGAAGAAGACAAGTCAGTACTGACGAGATGATGATGATGATGATGATGATGATGATGATGATGGTTATTATATATATATATATATATATATTTTTTTTTTTTTTAGTACTGACAAGATTTGATAAGAGACCGTTAAAAACCCCTGACTCTGAAACCTAGGCTCTGGAGCCAAACTGCCTGGGTTTGGATCTCTGTGACTTTGGACAAATTATGTGACCTTTTTGGACTTTAGTTTCCTCATCTGTAAAAATAGGAATAAGTGTATTCTTATTGAATCAGGTTGTTGTGGGGATTAAATGGGTTAATCTGCAGGAAGCACTCCGGACAGCCCCTGGCCATGTAGATGTGCCATGTGATGGCAATGTTTGCCTGTGTTCATTTATTTTTTGCTTCTTTCTTTGTTTCAGGAGCCGTGTGAAGCCAGTGGAGTATAGTCAGATGTACAGTTACAGCTACAACCAGTATTACCAGCAGTACCAGAATTACTACGCCCAATGGGGTTATGACCAGAACACAGGCAGCTACAGCTACAGCTACCCCCAGTATGGCTACACCCAGAGCACCATGCAGGTAACCATGGTTTGGCAGATCTGGTCCTCTTGGGTCATGTCTTCCTCCATCACGGGATTAGTGAGGATGGGAGCTTGGGCTTCAGAAGAAATGAGGAAAGATGAAGTGACCTCTTTGTCAAAAATAAGGCCTCCTTGTCTTGGGCCAGGAATTTATGCTGCTTCTTACCCTCTTTTTGGTCTCTTGGCAGACATACGAAGAAGTTGGGGATGATGCGTTGGAAGGTAAGAAGGAAGTTTGTTTTCTCACTCCTCTTTCCTTTGTCAGGTGATTGCTCTGTGGCTGCCACTGTGCCTTTAGCTAGATGCAGAGGAATGAGAACTAGCACGTGCATAATTATAGTAAGAAGTGAGTGTGTCCTCCAGAGATGTGTGCGCAGTCCCAGGGAGCCTAGAGGAAGCAGCTCGACAGGGGACCGAGCCGGTCACTTCCTAGATGTGGGACATTCAATCCCCACTTGTAGGTGTCCAGCATATCTCTTGCCTTATGTTTGTTTGATAGTTTATAAAATTCATTTTTTTATCTCCTTTTAATTTTTTTCTCTATATTTTATATTACATTTTTTTCCTTGTTCTCAAGTAATAGTTATGATTGAAAATTTGGAAAATATGGTAACATCTTAAGAAGAAATTGAAAATCACCCCGATCCTGCTACATATAATAGACATATTTTTTTTTAATTAAAAGCATTTATTGTCATTTTTACTGAATTTAACAGAAGAAAAAGGAAAGTAAAACTGAAGGAATTGCTAATCTTTAAACAAATGACTTTTCAAATGAGATCATTAATACTTAAAGGATTTCTAAGGTTTGGGACGCCTGGGTAGCTCACTGGTTGAGCGTCTGCCTTCGGCTTAGGGCATGATCCTGGAGTCCAGGGGTCAAGTCCCACATCGGGCTCCCTGCATGGAGCCTGCTTCTCCCTCTGCCTATGTCTCTGCCTCTCTCTGTGTCTCTCATGAATAAATAAATAAATCTTTAAAAAAACTATGAAAAATAATTTTAATATGTTTCTGAATAGATGTTAAATTTTAAAGAAGTAAAATTTAGGGACACCTGGCTGACTCAACAGTGGAGCATGTGACTCTTGATCTTGGGGTTGTGAGTTCAAGCCCCATGTTGGGTGCAGAGATTACTAAAAATAAAATAAAATCTTAGGGCACCTGGGTGGCTGAGTCAGCTAAGCATCTGACTCTTGATTTCGGCTTAGGTCATGAGATTGAGCCCCATGTCCCGTCGGGCTCCACACTGGGCATGGAGCCTGCTTAAGATTCTCCCTCTACTCCTCCTCCTACCCCCTGCTTTCACACGCATACTCTCTCTTTAAAAAAAATATATAAAGTAAAAGTTAAAAAATAGTAATAAAGCACTTGTATACACATGCTGTCATCTGTCTCTAACAGCAGTGTCCTTGGAGGTGGGCCAGCAAAATACAGGAGCTCTAGTTGACACATGGAGAACTGGCCACCCAAGTGCTCTGCTCAAGCACACCCTGTGAGTTAGATGCTGAATCAGGCCAGGAGTCCCTGACTTTCTTTTTTTTTTTTCTTTTTTTAGTTCCTGACTTTCTATGCTCAGTCTCTGACTTCTCCCTCCAGGAGCAGATTAATCTTAACCTGATTATAATATTTTTGTGTAACTCCTTAGAATTAGAATTTTCCAGTCTCTTTCTCATCTATTAATATAATATATTAATACCAAACGTATTTTGTGCCAGGCCCTGCTACCTTTCAACATTATGATGGTGGATTGGTACCATTATAATCCCCAATCTACAGAAAAGAAAACTGAGGTTTGGGGAGTTAATAATAGCTAAGTCATGGAGGTTTTACTATGTGCAGGCCCTGTTTTACATCTATTTTTTTTTTTCCTGTTTTACATCTATTAATGCATTTAAACTTCACAACTATTTTGAGGTAAGTACAATTTATTCTGGTTTTACTGAATAAAAAAAATAAGGTAAAGGATTCAAATTACTTGTTAAAGGTTGATGGGAGTCACTCCTGGAACCCCTGCTGTCTTGCCTCAGTTGGAGTGCTTTTACCACTGAGTCCTACAGCCTCCCGCCCAGTTCAACCTAATAACCACCCAGCGGGGCCACAGCAGAGAGCATTGCTCTTCTTTGTCCCTTCCTTGGCTTCCGTGAGCCATGGTTCATCAGGCCCTGTCTTCAGACTGAGGAAGGATGCTCTATTGTATATGTATCTGTGGACTTCAGCGTACACAAATGCTTGCCCTTGATCGAGCTCTTTCCTAAACTGTTCCTGTAAGTTGTTACCTATGCTTAGTGGAGAAACCAGACTGGTCAGGCTCTCTTATAGTTTCCATAGGGAGCTTCTGTAAATGCTCAAACCTTTGTATAATTAGATTAAAATTCCAAGAGAAAAGATCCTTCTGGGTGCAGAAATAGGCATAGGACTTACATGAAAAGATTCGGCACTGGTTTGGAAGAGGAAACAGATTCTTAAGAGTAGTGAGAAAGCTGGAAATAATTTGCAAAAGAAACACACATGCCTGTAAACCACAAGAAAAAAAAGTTTAAACATGCTGTTTGTATCAGAGGCGATCTGTACTATATCACCAGTAGGATATAGGATGTGTAAATCTGTAAGGCAGGCCAGCAAGCTTGAAACACAGGCAGGATTTCTATGTTATGGTCTTGAGGCAGAATTCCTTCTTTGGGAAACCTCACCAAAATTAAGGCCTTAAAATTTTCAAATGAAAAAAAATTTTTTTTCAAATGATAATGAGACCGACATATATATATATTTTTTTTTTTAAAGACTTTATTTATTCATGTGAGAGACAGGCAGAGATGCACACAGGCAGAGGGAAAAGCAGGCTCCCCGCCAGGAACCCGACATGACTTGATCCTGGATCCCAGGATCATGCCCTGAGCCAAAGGCAGACGCTCAACCATCGAGCCACCCAGGCATCCCATCCCACCCATATTATTGAGGATTATTTATTGAGAGAGCACTTGCATGGGGAAGTGGGGCAGAGGGAGAAAATCCTAAACAGGCTCCATACCTAACACGGAGCCATCTGGGCACCGGAAGGATAATCTTAAAATCAGCTCATTACAGATGTGAATCACATATATAAAATACCTTCACACCAATACCTAGACTGGTATTTGACCAAACAGGGCACTAGAACCTAGCCAAGTTGACACATAAAAATTTAACCATCACACTATTAATAGGCAATTTTAAATTCAAATATACTTTGTTTCTTAGGGTGCCTGGCTGGCTCTTGATCTCAGAGTTGTGAGTTTGAGCCCCAACTTGGGTGTAGAGATTACTTTAAAATCTTAAAAAATACATATATTTTTTAAAGAATTTATATATATAAAATACATACTGTGTTTCTTAAAAAGTTAGTATTTTATTTTATTTATTTTAATATTTTATTTATTTATTCATGAGAGACACAGAGAGAGAGAGAGGCAGAGACGCAGGCAGAGGGAGAAGCAGGCTTCATGCAGGGAGCCCGATATGGGTCTCCAGGATCACGCCCTGGACTGAAGGTGGCACTAAACCACTGAGCCACCTGGGCTGCCCCAATTTTTTATTTTATATTACAGTTTTTATGATGTTTATATCCTTTGGATCAGTAATTTTACTTGAAAGATCTTTTTTGTTTGTTTATTTGTTTAAGATTCATATTTATTTATTCATGAGAGACACAGACTGAGAGAGAGAGGCAGAGACATAGGCAGAGGGAGAAGCAGGCTCCTCACAGGGAGCCTGATGCAGGACTCGATCCTGGAGCCCAGGATCATGACCTGAGCCAAAGGCAGGCACCCAACCGCTGAGCCACCCAGGTATCCCTTACCTTGAAAGATCTTACCCCAAATGATAATCAGTGGTCCAGATGAATGTGTATAGAGGATTTCTTAAACAGATGTAGTCTTTTTTTTTTTTTCCCTTGGTCTTTTTCTACAAGTATTGACATAGGGAAATGTTTTCAGTGAAAAAAGGGCCAGGTATAAAATAAGATACATAGTAAAAGCCCCGTTAGGGTTTTTGTTTTTTGGAATATAACTCACATAACAGACTTTACCCTTTTTATTTACCCTTTTTATTTATTTTCAGATTTCACCTTTTAAGGTACACATACAGTCCAGTAGTTTTTTTTTTTTTTTTTTTAATTTATTTATTTATTCAGAGAGAGAGAGGCAGAGACATAGGCAGAGGGAGAAGCAGGCTCCATGCCAGGAGCCTGACGTGGGACTCCATCCCGGGCTCCAGGATCACACCCTGGCCTGCAGGTGGCACTAAACCGCTGCGCCACTGGGGCTGCCCTCCAGTAGTTTTTAGAAGGGTCACACAGCTGTGTACCCATTACCACTAATTCCTGTGACCAGTGGCCAGACCAGTGGCAGTCCCTCTCCACATGCAGCCCCTCCTGCCCCCAGCAACTGCTTAGCTACTTTCTGTCTCTGAATGTACCTATTCTGGGCGGGTTTTTTTTTTTTTTTAATATATTTTTTTAGGTTTTTATTTATTCATGAGAGATAAAGAGAGGGAGAGACGCAGGAAGAGGGAGAAGCAGGTTCCCTACAGGGAGCCTGATGCAGGACTCAATCCCAGGACCTCGGGATCATGAACTGAGCCAAAGGCAAATGCTCAACCACTGAGCCACCCAGGTGCCCTAAAAAAAAACTTTTTAAAAAATATTTTATTTATTTATTCATGAGAGACAGAGAGGCAGAGATACAAGAAGAAGCAGGCTCCATGCAGGAAGCCCAACATGGAACTTGATCCCTAGACCCGGGATCATGCCTTGAGCCAAAGGCAGAGGCTCAACCGCTGAGCCACCCAGGCATCCCTAAAAAATTTTTTTAAGTAGGCTTCTCTCCTAATGTGGAGCTTGAACTCAACTCTGAGATTAAAAGTAAAGTTGCATCTCTACTGACTGAGCCAGCTGGGTGCACCAGGGCATTTTAAATAAATGGAACTATATATAATGTGTGGTCCTTTGTGAATGGCTTCTTTCACTTAACCATAGTGTTGTAGAGTGTGTCATTACTTCATTCTTTTTCATGGCCAAACAACATTCCATTCTGTGGATATCCATTTTATTGATAGATGTTTGGGTTGTTTCCACTTATAGTATTATGAATATACTACTTATGAGCATTCATGTGTAAGTTTTTATGGGGACATAAATAAGTTTTCATTATATAGGAGTGGAATTGCTGGATCATATGGCAAACTCTTTACATTGGAGGAACCACCAGAGTTTTCTGAAAGGGCTGCAGCATTTTCCATTCCCACTAAACTTTTCCAAAAATGGGTGCGCCATTTCCATTCCTACAAGGGCTGCAGTTTCTCCACATCCTCACCAGTAGATTGTTACTCAATTTTATTACAGCCATCCTAGTGGGCTTCAAGTTGTATCTCATTGGGTTTTTTTTTTTTTTTTTTAATTTTATTTATTTATGATAGTAACAGAGAGAGAGAGAGAGGCAGAGACACAGGCAGAGGGAGAAGCAGGCTCCATGCACCGGGAGCCCAACGTGGGATTCGATCCCGGGTCTCCAGGATCGTGCCCTGGGCCAAAGGCAGGCGCCAAACCGCTGCGCCACCCAGGGATCCCTCATTGGGGTTTTGATATGCAGTTTCCTGATGGCTAATGATATGGTTTTTTTTTTTTAAAGATTTTATTTATTTATTCATGACAGACATGAGAGAGAGAGAGAGAGAGAGGCAGAGACACAGGCAGAGGGAGGAGCAGGCTCCATGCAGGGAGCCTGGTGTGGGACTTGATCCTGGGTCTCCAGGATCAGGCCCTGGGCTGAATGAAGGCGGCGCTAAACTGATGAGCCACCTGGGCTGCCCAATGGCTAATGATATTGAACATCTTCGTATCCTTATTGGCTGTGTGTGTGTGTAGATCTTTGGAGAAATGTCTATTCAAGCCCTTTGTCCATTTTTAAATTGGGTTGTCTTTTTATTGTTGCATTATAAGATTTCCTTATATTCTGTTCTGGATACTAGTTCCTTATCAGACATATGTTTTACAAATTATCCCATTCCATGAGGTATCACTCCCCTTTCTAGATAATGTCCTTTGAAGCACAAACATTCATTTCTGTGAAATCCTATTTTTTCTTTTGTTTGTGCTTAAATGGTGTCATATCTAAAAGGTACTGCTTGTTTACGCCTGTTTCCTTCTCAAAGTTTAGAGTTTTAGCTCTTTTTTTTTTTTTTTTAATTTTTATTTATTTATGATAGTCAGAGAGAGAGAGAGAGGCGCAGAGACACAGGCAGAGGGAGAAGCAGGCTCCATGCACCGGGAGCCCGACGTGGGATTCGATCCCGGGTCTCCAGGATCAGCCCTGGGCCAAAGGCAGGCGCCAAACCGCTGCGCCACCCAGGGATCCCTAGAGTTTTAGCTCTTACATTTAGTTCTTTTTTTTTTTTTTTTTTTTTATTTATGATAGTCACAGAGAGAGAGAGAGAGGCGCAGAGACACAGGCAGAGGGAGAAGCAGGCTCCATGCACCGGGAGCCCGACGTGGGATTCGATCCCGGGCCTCCAGGATCGCGCCCTGGGCCAAAGGCAGGCGCCAAACCGCTGCGCCACCCAGGGATCCCACATTTAGTTCTTTAAATCATTTTTAGTTCATTCTTGTGTAAAGTATGGAGAGTCTAGCTTTATTCTTTGTGCTTTTTCCAGTTGTTCCAGCACCATTTGTTGAAAAACTGTTCTTTACCATTGAGTTGTCTGGTATCCTTGTTGAAAACCAACTTACTATAAATCTATACCGTGGGTTTGGACTCTTAAAACTTATTCCATTTATCTGCATGTCTATCCTTAAGCCACTGCCAGTTTTTATTACTGTTGCTTTGTAATAGTTTTTGAAATGGAGAAGTCCTTGAACTTTGTTTTCTTTCTTTTTTTTTTTTTTTTTAAGATTTATTCACTCATTCATTCATTCATGAGAGACAGAGAGAAAGGCAGAGACACAGGCAGAGGGAGAAACAGGCTCCAGGTAGGGAGCCTCACAAGGGACTCCATCCAGGGTCTCCAGGATCATGCCCCAGGCTGAAGGCGGCACTAACCGCTGAGCCACCCAGGCTGCCCACTTTGTTCTTTTTCAAAATTTTTTTTGCTATTATGAATCCTTTGCATTTCCATCTAAGTTACAATTAGCTTCTCCATCTGTTAAACAAAGCAGCTGACAAGGGATTACATTGAATCTGTAGATCAATTTGGGGCGTATTGCTATCTTAAGCAACATATTCCATTGTACACAGGATGTCTATTTTGTTAGGTCCTCTTTAATTTCTCTAATTGTAAAATAAGTGTTTTAATGAATGGTTATGTTTGTACATTTTATTTTTAAAAGACTTTACGTATTTATTTGAGAGAACACAAGTAGTAGGGAGCAGCAGAGGGAAAAGGAGCAGCAGACTCCCTGGTGAGCAGGAAACTCCACATAGAGCTTGATCCCAGGATCCCGAGATCATGACCTGAGCCAAAGGCAGACACTTAGCTGACTGAACCACCCAGGCGCCCTGCCCTGTGTGTGTGCATTTTAAACCAACACAAGACTACAAGTAAAAGTCTATAAAGGGTTATGTCATAGTGATTAAGGAGTTTTAAAACTTCTTTGTGAAAAATAATGTATACAGAAAAGTATGTAAAACAAGTATACAGTTCTGTAATTATAAAGCAATTGCTTGTGAAACCTTTATTTGGATCGAGAACATTGCCAGCCTCCAGAAGCTATCCTTCCCAGTCACAACCCTGCTAGGGAAAACTGTTGACTTTTGTGATAACCATTTATCCACCTAGATCTGCATCCTTAAGTAACATGATTTAGTTTTGCCTGTTTTAACTTCATACAATGCAGTTGTACTGTATGTACTGTCCTTTTTTCATTCAACATCATTTTTCAGTAAAATTCTGCTATAATTAACATATAGGTCTATTAGCTCCGAGTGTACAGTATAGTGACTTGACAATTCTATACATTACTCGGTGCGCATCCTGGTAAATTACTAACACCATTTGTGAGATCCACCAAGTTGAATGCAGCCGAGGCTCATTTTCATTGCTCTATAATGTTCCCTTTGAAGAATAGCGCTCTGGACTTCGTAGGTTTTTTTTTTTTTTTTTTTTTTTTGACTTCGTAGTTTTGATCAGATTTCCATAACCCAAAATTGAAGGCCCACACTAGGAAAGCCAGGGCATGTAAAGTCCAGAGATACGAGATGGACTAACAGCCACCATTATTTGAGTATTACTGTTGCATTCTCTAAGTAGACTCTACTTTGATCCTCAAAGGACAGGGAACTTGGGTGTGGGGAACAGGAAGCCCTGGGAGGAGGGAATGGAGTCCAAGCCTTGGAGTGCTTCTCCGGGTGCCCTGAACCCACCCTGACTTCTCTTGCAGATCCCATGCCGCAGTTGGATGTGACAGAGGCCAACAAGGAGTTCATGGAGCAGAGTGAGGAGCTATATGATGCCCTTATGGATTGTCACTGGCAGCCCCTCGACAGCGTATCTTCAGAAATCCCTGCCATGATGTAGTCAGGACAGAGGACAAGCCGAAATGGATGGACTGTGTGAAGGAGATGAGAGACTCCTTTTTAACAGTAATATTGGAAGAACTTTTACCCTTCTGGAAATGTTTTGTAAGATTTTAGTAATCAACTCTTCTGAGATTGACATTCCTGCAACACCGCTGCCTTCATTTGCCCATCAGCCTTCCCAGTTTGAAAACCAGGGTGCACTGTTGAGCAAGGTTCTAATTGTATTTAAACAACTTCCCAGGCTGAGTTATCTATACTCTCTTGGAGATAAAGGAGAGTTTGGGGTTATTAATAAAAGTGGATTCGGATTTTTTTTTTTTTAACCCAGAGCTCCCCCCCCGCCAAGTTTGCAGGCTAGATTTCCAGCTGGGAAGGAAGTTGCATGGAACCAGCTAAATCTAGACTAGAAGGCTTTAGACTTAGGGGCACGCTCCCAGAGCAACTCAGACAAACCCATGTTGAGGGTCTTAATTGTGACCTCTGTGTACCTGGCTCACCTGTTTCTTGACCTTAATTTCATTTGATGGGTATGAATTTCTCCAGTACCCATGTGGAAAATCAGAACTTCCCTACTTCTGTGCAACAGGAAATTGTATATCGGGGAAGGGCCACAACAAGGGCAACTTAAGATAAATAGCTTAAGTCAGAAAAAGCCTTCAGATGTTTTAGGGGACATGTCTTAGGCTCTGCCTGAATTTTCAGGCCTATTAAAGGATATATTATATACGATGGCAGTTATGGAATTGATCATATTGTCCTGAGAGGTCAACCTATTTTTATGGAAAGATGGACACTGTAATGGTATGGAATATCCAGCAATTCAAGAGACATTAAAACACAGGGCAGCCCTGGTGGCGCAGTGGTTTGGTGCCGCCTGCAGCCCGGGGCGTGATCCTGGAGACCCAGGATCGGAGTCCAATCAGGCTCCCTGCATGGAGCCTGCTTCTCCCTCTGCCTGTGCCTGTCTCTGAATAGAGAAAATTAAAAATCTTAAAAAAAAAAAAAGACAAGACACAAACATACTCCAAATTTTTTATTGGTCACTTACATGCCCTGTGCCAGCATTCACAGAAATACAGAGGTCGTGATTCTTCACTAAAATCATCTGTTGTCTTTCAACTTGCCTCATCCCATAGTGTTTCTCTCCTAAAAAGGAAGTATAAGCCAGCGTGTTAACATCCCCAATTAATTAATGCCACGCTGGGTTTTTCTGAAGAGCTGGTCTCAGTCCCATATCCGCATTTATCATCCATAGATGTCCACTCAGATTAGGTTTCATCCTGGACCAGTCAGCCTAAAAAACCTGCTAGATGAACTATCTGTTTTTACCCAACCCATCTCCCATTCTCCCAGGACAGGGGCCAGTAAGATTCCATGTTTTGAGGTTTCCCCAAACTTCAGCATGAGCTCAAACCACTACAGTACACTCACAGCAACCAGCCCTTGCCACCAAAGGTGCAGGGCTTTGGCATCTGGTATCTTCTACTCCTAGCACATGTGCTCTTGGCCTTCCAAAAGAGTGGGCAAATTTTTATCTTCTGGCTATTAACAGCCAGTAGGGCACACAGGGAGGTCAGGTGTAAATGATGTATGAAAAAGCTAACACTTTCCCAAAGGCCTGAGTAGGCTTATACTGATTCACTACACTACTCAGGATTCACAAAGCTCAAGCACTACTCAAAGCTGCAAGGAAGCTATGGAAGTTTCAGGTAGCCAACTTACCCGACTATGGATCCATAATCACAGACAAGGGCAACTTTACTGGGAACAGATCTAAAAAAAAAAAAACCGCAACCGAAAAGGACACTCAATCAAGAGACAAGAAAGCCATTGATATTTATCAAACACAGAATTAAGTCAGCAAGCACTACAGCTGCCTGGAGCTTTACATACATCCCCCCTTTAAGCCTAAGATTATTGGGGCACCTGAGTGGCCCAGTGGTTGAGCCTCTCCCTTTGGCTCAAGTCATGATCCCAGGGTCTTGGGATTGAGCCTGCTTCTCCCTCTGCCTAGGTCTGTCTCTCATGAGTAAATAAAATCTTAAAAAAAAAAAAAAAAAGAGCCTAAGACAATCACATTTTAGAGAAGAGGAAACCAGTTTAAAGAGAATTCAAACCTTGTTTGAAACTAGCCCACAAGCTATATACCAGACTATAAGCACTGCAGGGCCAGATTCACTTTTCCTTTTCCTCCTTTTACGACCACCAAGACCAGCGTTCAGATCCGATGGGAAAGGGAACCGGAGGGTCAGGCTGTCTTCAACATCTAACTTACCTTGTCTAAAGGACAGCAACACCTTGGTATCCTTGGATTCTTCAGTTACAGACGCTGCCAGGACACTTGGGGGCAGCCTGCAGAGAAAAGTGTGAAAGCTCTAAACAAAGTTGATCCAGTACACCCAACCACATGGACATTTACAGAAACACCTAGACTGGGGCAGAAGGCTTCTGGCCCAGGTCCTGAGTGGTTATAGGAAAGGCGAGTGGCAGCTGCAGGTATTATGCTGACCTGTGCTGTCAAAGTCTCTCCAAGTTGCTCTCGCATGCAGTTGGAGATCCCATGGCCACAACCGGCCACAGCCCTTGGAAACATGCTGAACTGACCCATCAGGTAGTTCCCAGAGACCTACCAGGTCCCGAGGTGGTTGTGTTCCATCAGTCATGACCCCAGAATCCTCACCAGAAAGCTCAACTTCAAAGTCATCCTGGAATCTTCAGCCGGCACAGCTAAGATGAGAAAACAGTTGTCCTGAATGATCTTACTGTTCCCTTCTCATGGTCTTCGTCTTCAGAATCCAAGGTGTGGTTTTTGAACCTGGTACTTATGCCTTACACCGTTCAAGGCAGTGACCCAAAGCACTGCTGAGATCTGTGCCACATGCCTCTAGATTTTCCCAGTACACCTGTCCAACCTGCTCCCCTGGCCTCCATACTGGCTTTTGGTCTCAGCAACTTACTTCCCAAAAGTTTTATTTTGACAATAACTATATGCGAGGCCCCATCAACAGAATGTTCCTGCTAGCCTCTGGAAACCTGTCGATTTTAATAAAGGACTCCACCTATACCTGAGAAATGGAAGGTTCAACAGGAACTGTCTTTTCCTGAAATGTTGCAGATCAGTTACATCAAACAGAACGGCGACCGTCAAGGAAAACTGTCACTCTGGGCTCCTTTTTGACCACAGCAGCTATGTGGAAGCAGCTGCAGCTTCGATAAGGGCCAGGGCAATTCAGGTCCCAAGACCGCCCCAACTGCTGTCCAACGGTCAGACTCCCATAAAAGCCACGCACTACTGCCCAACTGGAATTTATCTACTGAAATATACTGGCGACCAAATAAAGAGAAGATACCCTTGGGGCGCCTGGGGGTGCTCAGCTCAGGTTAAGTCTTGATCTTCCTGTCCTCAGTTCCAGCCAGGCAAAGACAAATTATTTTTTAAATCGAGATTTAGGGATCAACTCACAACCTTGAGATAAAGAGTCTCGTGCTCTGGGGCACCTGGGTGGCTAGTGGCTGCCTTTGGCTCAGGCCATGATCCCAGAGTCCTGGGATGGAGCCTCCGGTTGGGCTCCCCGTGCTCCCTCAAAAAAATCTGGGGGAAAAAAAGTCACAGGCTCTACGGACAGAGTCAGCGAGGAATCCTGAGAACAGATAGTCCCAGTTACCACTTTTATTTTACTATGTACCAGTTTTGTCTCATTTAATCTACACAGGACCATTTATCTTACAAATACGTTAAGACCAATTAAGTTACCTACTAATTAGGACCTCAAGGGCTCTAAAACGTGACCCCTAGAAACCCTATCGTTTAATCCACCTGCATGAACTCCTCAACCTGCTGTGCAGCCAGATGACAGGTGAAGCTACTTCCCCAAAGTCACCCAACGGGTAGCTGTAATCGGCAGATTCAACTTCAGATCTGAAGTCCTGGTGAACACCCCAGAGCGGCGTCTCCCCAACTAAGCCACTTCAGGCCCAGGACTGCCGTTACTCACCCGTCGCCCCGCAGAGCAGGGACACGCGGGCCGGGGCGGGAGCATGTGCGGCCCCGCCGGGCTCCGGCCCTTCTCACCGCGCATGCGGCCGACCCGGCCTTCCGGGCCTTAGTCCCAGCAGGCCGGGAGGCCCGGCAGCTCCGAGCCGCTCCCAACATCCCGTGGCCTCGGCCAGAGGCTGCGGTGCGTGCGGGGCCAATGGCGGCGACGCCAAGGCGGGGTGGGGGGAGGATGAGCGTGCGTTGCGGCAGAGCAGCGGCTCGGCGCCAAGACTTGCCAGCACCACGGCGGCTGGGAAAAAGGACGGCCGCGCCGCAGCTGGGGGCTTATATAGGCCTCGCCCCTGGCGGCCGCGCGACAAAAGGAGCAAAGCGCCGCGCAGACCGCTGGGAGTTGTAGTCCGCCCGCCCTCAGGCGCCGGGTCCCGCTCGCAGCCCTAACCGCGTGCGGAGTCCTCTCGGCCGAGGCTGGAGCCGCGCTCCGCCGCGCTCTGCGCTCCCTGGGCGCCCGGCCCCGGGCCCTAGGCTCACGGTGAAGCGGAGCCGCCGTGTCCGCTGCAGTTCCGTCAGGCTTCCGAAGCCGGGAGGTGACGCTGTGGACAGCGACAGGACTTCGCGCCGACCGCCGGGAGCCGCCGCCGAGCCGCCGAGTGGGGAGGGGCCGCTCGGAGGGCGTCTTTGGGCGGAGGAGGCGACCGAGTGCGGAGGCTGACCGCGTTATTTGTGCAACACTTGCCTCTTCCGCTAATACATAAACACCTTTACTGAGCGCCGCGTAAATGATGCTCCGTTATCTCAGCTAGTTCTCATAATAACCCCGCGTGTCGGTATTACGGTTATGCCCACTTTACAGATAAAAAAACTGAGGCATGCATCACCCAGGTAGCTAATGACATAAGGACAGGAATCCTCGAGTCCACCGCAGAGACCTCACGCAGAGTCACTGTGCACTGTGCCATCCATTTGTTTTGTCCATGGAATGAGCCAGCATCAGTGTAAAACAAGTTGTCAAGAAGTAAATACCTATTCTGTGCTTAAACTATTCTTTCATTTTTATCCTTAATATACACTTTAAAAAGTGGGTACTACTATCATTCTCATTTATGGAAAAAGCAACAGACTCTGAGAGGGCCAGAAGCTTTCTGGTGACTCCCAGATGTGCTTCTCCAGCCTCACCTGTCCCCTGAGCTCCACACCTTCCAACCTGCAGCCTCTTGGACACCTGTACGTGGCTAGTAAATAAGCTTCTCAGAACACAGGCTTCCCTCCCCCACACCTGCTCTTCCCCATCTCGGTAAATCTTTGGAGTGACCCTGGTCTCCTCTTTCTCTAACGTCCCACTTCTAATCCATCAGCAAATCCTGTGTCCTCCACCTTTAAGATGGTAAGCCCGGGATCCCTGGGTGGCGCAGCGGTTCGGCGCCTGTCTTTGGCCCAGGGCGCGATCCTGGAGACCCGGAATCGAGTCCCACGTCGGGCTCCCGGTGCATGGAGCCTGCTTCTTCCTCTGCCTCTCTCTCTCTGTGACTATCATAAGTAAATTAAAAAATAAATAAATAGGATGGTAAGCCCGTCCCTTACTACCTCCACTGACGCTCTCATTGTGGACTCACAACTACATTGGCCTCCTAATTAGTCTCCCTGATTCTGCAGGTCTCCCCCATAGTCTGGTCTCAACACACCAGCTACCGTGTTTAAAGACCAAAAGTTTTTAATTTTCTTATTTATTTATTTATTTATTCCTTCATTCATTCATTCATTCCTTCATTCATTCATGAGAAACAGAGAGAGGGAGAGAGACGCAGAGACATAGGCAGAGGGAGAAGCAGGCTCCCTGCAGGGAGCCCCATGCAGGACTCGATCCCGGATCCCAGAATCATGCCCAGAGCCAAAGGCAGATGCTCAACACTGAACCACCCAGGCGTCCCAAGTTTTTAATTTTCATGAAGTCCAGTATGTCCATTTATTTATGCTTTGTGCTTTTTGTGTTCTAATTTTTTTTCAGATTTTATTTATTCATGAGATACACAGAGAGAGGCAGAGACATAGGCAGAGGCAGAGACATAGGCAGAGGGAGACACAGGCTCCATGCAAGGAGCCCGCTGTGGGACTGGATCCCTGGACTCCAGGATCACGCCCTGGGCTGAAGGCAGATGCCCAACCACTGAGCCACCCGGGCGTCCCAAGTGTCTGACTCTTGATGTGAGCTCAGGTCTTCATCTCAGGATCATGAGTTCAGCCCTGTGTTGGGCTCCACACTGGGCATGGAGGTTACTTAAAACAAATACATAAATAAATAAAAATAAAAAGGACATGAGGTGATATATGTTCATTATCTTGATTGTGGTAATGGTTTCATGGATGCACAGTTGCATCAAAACTGATTACATTGTACTCTATAATATGTACAGTTTACTGTGTGTCATTTATACCTCCATTAAGATATAAAAATAGAAAACATAACCAATAAAAAATTTACACTAAATTATTCACCTGCTCCGAAATCACCACTGACTTTGCAAGACAGTTGGAATAAAAGCTGAAGTCCCATGATGGCCTCTGAAGCCACAGATAATTTGACTCCTCCTCCTCTCTACCCTCATCACTCACCACTTGCTTCCTCATTATTCTCTCCCCTTGCCTGGTCCCAGCTCAGGGCCTTTGCTCTTGCTGTTCTTCCTGCCTGGAACTATCCTCTGGATATCACAGACAACCACACTACTCACTTCCTCACAGCCCCTGGTTTTCTGTTCTAGTCACCTCCTCAGAATACCCTGTTTTGAAACAGCACCCTGTCACCCTTCAAGCCATTGTCCTGCTTGCTTGATATTTATTTTTTTAAGATTTTTTAAAATTTTTATTTATTAATGAGAGAGAGAGGCAGAGATACAGGCAGAGGGAGAAACAGGCTGAGGGAGACACAGGCTTCATGCGGGAAGCCTGACGCGGGACTCAATCCCAGGTCGTCAGGATCACGTCCTAGGCTGAAGGTGGCGCTAAACCGCTGAGCCACCCGGGCTGCCCTTGGTTATTTATAGCACTTGTGGCATTTTGCTATCATGTTATGTATGGATTTATTTTGTCTTCCCCATTACAACGTGAGCTCCCCCAAACAGGAATTGTGTTTGTTTGTTTTTTTAATTTTCATTGCTGTGTAAGTGCCTGGTATATAAAAGATAGTTAGCACTTCTCAAATAATTACTATGTAAATTAGTTAATTAGGGACACCTGGGTGCCTCAGTTGGTTGGGCATCTGCCTTGGGCTCAGGTCATGATCCCAGGGTCCTGGGATCAAGCCCTGCATCCATCTCTACTTGGCTGTGTACTTAGTGGAGACCCTGCTTCTCCCTCTGCCTCTGCCCACCACTCCCCCTGCTTGTGCTCTCTCTCTGTTGACTAAATAAATAAAATATTTTAAAACAAAACAAATTGGGATCCCTGGGTGGCGCAGCGGTTTAGCGCCTGCCTTTGGCCCAGGGCACGATCCTGGAGACCCGGGATTGAATCCCACGTCGGGCTCCTGGTGCATGGAGCCTGCTTCTCCCTCTGCCTATGTCTCTGCCTCTCTCTCTCTCTCTCTCTCTCTCTCTCTGACTATCATAAATAAATAAAAAGTTAAAAAAAGTTAAAAAAATATTTTAAAACAAAACAAATAAATGAATTAATTACTGAATAAAACTTGGCCAAGACCACCTAGATCTCATACAAATGTGTACAACTCGCCTGCTGTGTTGCATGTTCTCCAGAACTACTTTGTGAGGTGGGCTCTATGACTTGCTTACTTAGCAGAAGGGGAAGCAGGGTAGGGAGGAAACATCACTGGCCCCACCCCTAGTCACATAGTGAGAGTCTCTGGCAAGGTCTGCTGACATCTGGATTCTGGGGCTAGATGCTGGGGGGTGGGGGTGGGGGTGGGGGGGCAGGCACCTGACCCTGGCCCACAGCAGGGAGTGTCTGAGAGAGGAAGTTCAAAGAGTTGAATGCTGACAGTGCACTGCCCATGTGCTGACCACAAAGGCTTCTGGGAATGCTGGGTTCAAACTGCATTTCAAGCTGTTTCAGGCCCCTCTGCCTCTGCTCCAGCTGCTCCTGCCTGGAGCGCCCTTCCTCCTGGAACTCCCTAGCTCTTACTTTTCCTGGGAGACCCAGCATCCTGCAGGAGGCAATGCTGACCCTGTAGCTCCCTCAGTCCAGCCCTTTTGTGGGATTTGACTGAATTAATTAATGACTCAATAGCACTTACCCACTTTCATTCATCCTTTCAAGCATAACTATTTGCTGAGTTCCTCCTTTGTGCTACACACTGAGGATACAACCATTCATGTCTGCCCTCAAGTAACCTAGGAAGGAGATAGCTATTGCAGTGGACAGAAGAGCATGTGACCTCATTGGCCAGTGAGAGGCTTCCTGAGGGACAGGGATCTAACCTAAGGTCTGAAGTAGGAGTTAGCCCTTTGAAGAGGAGAAGAGTGTTTCCAGCAGAGGGCTGAGAGGAGGAAAGATGTTCAGCATGGCTGGAGCTCAGAGTACCAGTGGTGGGTAAAGAAGGGGCCAGAGGCATCCTAGGGACTTGACACAAAATATTTTTCCAGGGGCATCTGGATGGCTCAGTGTTTGAGCATCTTGCCTTCAGCTCAGGTTGTGATCCCGGCATCCTGAGATCCCCAGGATGGAGCCTGCTTCTCCCTCTGCCTGTGTCTCTGCTTCTGTGTGTCTCTCATGAATAAATAAATAAAATCTTAAAGAAATATATTTTTCCAGCTAAACAGGGTGAGACAGAGAAAATATCTCGATCGAGGCATCAGTGGGGCAGGCTGATTTTGGCGAAGCTGGCAGGAAGGATTCTTCCCAGAACACACTTTTCCTGAGGCTCCTCAGGGTTCCTGGATTCTCAGGCTCCTCTCTCTCTACTACTCCTAGAGGTGGGGGATGAGCAGAGATAGGGGCCCCTCTCGGCTCTACCATGCAGGTGATTACGTGGAGACCTGTCAAAATGGCTTGTTATTGATTTGTTAGGAGTTAAACAGAAGAAGGGCACCTGGCTGGCTCAGTTGGTAGAGCATGTGACTCTTGATCTAGGGGTCATGAATTCAAGCCCCACTTTGGGTGTAGACATCACTTACTTATTTACATACATACATACATTTTAAAAAATAGCTAGAAGAAAATCTGGGCCTTCCCAGATCCTCAACCTGTCCAGACAGAAACAGAAATAGCAAAAAAGGCTTTGACCTTGAGAAAAGTTGGCAGCTAGTCTTCCTTAGTGACGCTGGAACCTCAGGGTCACTCTCTGAGTCTCAATTTTTTCATCTGTAAATATGACCAGAATAGCAACATCTTGCAAGGTTCTGTGAGAAGGAAACATGATGATTTGATACTTTGCAATAGTGAGGATTTTCTCTCACCACAAATTTGCCAAAACAAGTGAAACTGGTAAAGTCCACCCACAGTGCACAGTGAGATTAAACCAACAGAGGAGGGACGCCTGGGTGGCTCAGCAGTTGAGCGTCTGCCTTCGGGTCAGGGCATGATACTGGAGTCCCAGGATGGAGTCCCACTTCAGGCTCCCTGCAGGGAGCCTGCTTCTCCCTCTGCCTGGGTCTCTGCCTCTCTCTCATGAATAAATAAATAAAATCTTTAAAAAAATAAAGTAAACCAACAGAGGAACTGTTTTGGGACTAGCAGAAACCCAACCTTGGCCCTGACTGGAGAGGGTAGACTGGCTCTTGGAGATGGCTTACCCTTGCCACTAACCCAAGTGGGACCTGATCACTGTGTTCCGTCCTCTAGGTACTTGGTTTGCAGTCCCCTTTGTGGGCTCAAGGGGTAATGAAGAGTGAGACAAACTCATATGTGAGTCTCAGCTCTGCTCTGTGACCTGAGACAAGCCTCAGTCTCCTTGGCTCTAAAATGGGCACACTATGGCCCTCTCAAAGTTGTTGCCCGCTGAGCGTGAAGAACTGACCCTCTGGCCTCATAAATGTAAGTTGTCCGCTCCACAGGCCAGTTGCACTCCCTCTGGAATGGCTTTCGCCTATGTCCGCCTGCTTACCAGCCCTGTTGGCATCTCTCCCTGAGCCCTGAGGCCTAGCCCGGGCAGGTGCTGAGGACCTGGGGGGGGGGGGGGTGGCTGTTGAACATTGAACCTGACCATTGAACGGAAGGCCCTGGGAGGCCCTGCGCCAGGGCCAGTGGGGCTCCGGGAAAGGATCACCTGGGTGGGGAAGGGGCACCTGTAAGCCACCAACTTTCTAGACTAGTGTCTCCAGCTCCAGCCGCAGGGGCCCAACCAGGGAACTGCCCGGAGAGTGGGGCTGAGAGAAGCCGGCCCGGGGGAGACTGTTGGACGCTCGGGGCGTTAAGCTCGGGCCAGCGCCTGTCTGGTTCTCGGGCCTCGCTCGTCCTCCTCCCCACATTGCCTTCTTTAATCTCCCATCCCGCGTAGTAGGGGTTACTAGAGGACGAAACTGGGGCCCGCAGAGAGGACGGGAACGTGCCCAGGGTCTTGCCGCCCGGGGCTGAGGGGCGGGGCAAGGAGCTGGGCTCCGGGGGCGGGGCGGGGCGGGGCGGCGAGGGGGCGGGGCCTGGCTGCCAGCCTCCGACGGCGGGGCGGGGCAGGTGGCCACCGAAGGCTGGGCGGCGGGGCGGCGGGGCGGCGGGGCGGCGGGACCCAGGCCATGGCCGCGGGGGGCTGCCGCTACCAGTTCCGGATCGCGCTGCTGGGGGACGCGGCGGTGGGCAAGACGTCGCTGCTGCGGCGCTACGTGGCGGGCGCGCCCGGGACCCCGGAGCCCGAGCCCGAGCCCGAGCCGGCGCCCACGGTGGGCGTCGAGTTCTACAGCCGCATGCTGCAGCTGCGGGCCGGGCCGCGCGTCAAGCTGCAGCTCTGGGACACGGCGGGCCACGAGCGCTTCAGGTGCGGGCGGGGCGGGATGAGGGACCTGGGGGGGAGGCAGTCCCCCCAGAGGGCTCGGCCTCAGTGGTCCAGGTACAGACCTAGGGGCCCCTGCCCTGGTCTCTGGCCCTCCACGTGGAGTCGTTCGTCCCACAGATGCAGCCGGTGGGCCAAGCCCCTCACCCAGAGGCCTGACACCCTGGCGCTGGGAGGGCGCAAGGGCCCTGCCACGGAGACCTGAGGGATGGGTGACCTGGCTGCTGAGAGAGCCCACTAGAGCAGAGCGAGAAGGATCAGAGACACGGGAAAGGAGGAGAGGGTTGGGGTAGCCTGGAAGCATGCCTTAGGAGTTGGCCAGGCAGAGAACTGGAAGCAAAAAGCTGTAAAAAGCTCCAGGAACGGGATCCCTGGGTGGCGCAGCGGTTTGGCGCCTGCCTTTGGCCCAGGGCGCGATCCTGGAGACCTGGGATCGAATCCCACGTCGGGCTCCCGGTGCACGGAGCCTGCTTCTCCCTCTGCTTGTGTCTCTGCCTCTCTCTCTCTGTGACTATCATAAAAAAAAAAAAAAAAAAAAAAAAAAAGCGCTCCAGGAAAACATCCCTTTTCCTCCAGAAATGGAGGAATGGTCCAGAGAGGATGTGACTCGAGCTTGTTCCATGGCTGAGACACAGGCACTATATTGTGAGAGACAGACACCGGAGCAGAGAAGTACCTGGCAGTGTGTAGGGAGCTATGAGGAGCTTGGGCGCAGGGAAAGCCCTGCCTTTTGGGGGGCCTTGAAGGTATAGACGTCTCCCAGCTCACTCCCTCTCCTTCAGGTGCATCACCAGGTCCTTCTACCGAAATGTGGTGGGTGTCCTACTGGTCTTCGATGTGACAAACAGGAAGTCTTTTGAACATATCTGCGACTGGCATCAGGAGGTTATAGCCACTCAGGGCCCCGACAAAGTGATCTTCTTACTGATTGGCCACAAGAGTGACCTGCGGAGCACCCGCTGTGTCTCTGCTCAGGAGGCCGAGGAGCTGGCTGCCTCCCTGGGCATGGCCTTCATGGAGACCTCTGCTAAAAATAACTGCAATGTGGACCTGGCCTTCAACACCATTGCTGACTCCATCCAGCAGGCCCTGGAGCAGGGGGACATCAAGATGGAGGAGGATTGGGGGGGTGTCCGGCTCATCCACAAGACCCAAGTCCCCAGGGCCCCCCCAAGACAGCAGCCCCCAGGTCCTTGCCAGTGTTGACTGTGGGAGGGAAAGGGTTATAGCAGTGCCAACCTCAAAAGTGCTGCTGGGATGGGGAGTGTCAATATCTTTCTTGAGAGCAAATGGCAGGATGTATCCAAAGGGTTAATATAAACTATCCTAGCAGTCACACCTCCTGGATTCTGGGGTTTCAGAGCTCAGCCCCTTTCTGCTAGAAAGCTCTAAGAAGCCAGGTGTGCAGCTTCATGTCCTTCAGAGTCCTTCAGCATGTTTCCTCAGTTGTCAGTGGGGCTCTTGCCACAGTGGGGGTTGGGAGGGTGTGTGAAAATGAGACAATGGATGGGGGGACATGCTCAGCCAGAGCCAGCCATACCATAAGAACTGAATGACAAGAACTGTCCTCACCACCCTTTCTCCTCTGTGACATTTCTGGCAGTGCTCCTGAGCTTGGACGCTGAGACGCACTGAGTCTGGACGCTGCCATACGGGCGAGGAATTTCAGGGCAAGCCTACCTGGGAGCCTCCTTAGGTCCTCAGACTTGGATGAGTCTTAAAGTGTGCCTTGGAACTCAGGGTTGCTGCCCAATGCCCCGTTTCCAAGGCCGGGCGCTGGATCTGGATCTGGGAGGCAGGGATGAAGGCAAGCGAGCATCCTAGGTCAGACAATAGAGGACGCTAGGAAATAGCGGACACCCACAGCCTCCTCCTCCCACTTCCAATACCCCCCCCTCCCCCAGCTGCTGGGAGTGCTGCTCTTAACGGTGATGACAGTGATGATGCTGTGCTCACAGCACCCTCCGGGAACTGCCTACCCCTCAGGGCTGACTGCATCCAGTGTTGATCTGTTGATCTACTGAGGGGTAGAGGCCTGGCTCTCTTGCCCCAGCTCTGAAGGTCAAACCCAGCATCATCACTCTTCAGGGGGCTGATTGAGCCCATTGTTCTTACCTCACAGCTAAAGTCTCCCTCTGCTCAGTCCCACTTCCTACAGTTCCTCCCCCAAACAGGTGTTGATCTCAACAATCCTCTAATCAATGTCAGCCCACTAATCCTCATCTCAGAAATTGCCTCCAGGGGAACAGGCGCTGCTAGGCAGAGAATGTCCTAGGGCAATCAGGGAAGGCTTCCTGGAGATGGGGTTTATGTTGGTAATATGAGCAAGTGTAGAGGAGGGGCCATTGTGCCAGTGGGCACAATAAAGACCACAAACACAGTCACTCACTTTGTGACCTGGGGAGCTAATCGGTCCCAGATTCCTCCTCAGTATCATATGACTGATTATCCCTTCTTCAAGGGTTCTTGGGAGATTTCCAGTCAGGGTGGGTTTCTTAGCTTCCTCTCCAAGGGGCTGAGCCAGGGTGGGTCTCCCCATGCACCACCTCCTCTTTTAAAACATCACTCATCCTTAAGATAGTCTTGCAAGGTTGGCAGTTACCCTCATTTCACCACTTGGAGAGGGAGAGGGGTATGACTTGTTTGTGTTTTGTTTTGTTTTGTTTTAATAAGCATCTACTCTGTTCTGAGCTCTGAGGATGCAGCAGCGAACATGACAGAAAAGCTCTCCTGGGGGATCCCTGGGTGGCTCAGTGGTTTGGCACCTGCCTTCAGCCCAGGGTGTGATCCTGGAGTCCCGGCATTGAGTCCCTCGTCGGGCTTCCTGCATGGAGCCTGCTTCTCCCTCTGCCTGTGTCTCTGTCTCTCTCTCTCTCTCTCTGAATAAATAAATAAATCTTTAAAAAATATATATATAAGAAAAAAGAAAAAAAGAAAAGAAAAGCTCCCCTGGGGTTGACATTCTAGTGGGAGAGAGAAAAAAAATGAGTAAATAAGTGAACTAAATTCCAGTTGTAAAAGTGCCAGAGGCCCACAGATCTTGGAGACAGGTGTGAGAGATGGGACAGGAGGGCCTCCCTGAGCTGAGAGCTGGGGGAGGGAAGAGAGGGGCCAAGCTAAGAGGCAGGTCTGGGCATGAGGAGCAGTGGCCAACATTGAGGACTTATGTCCATGTGAGGTAGGTACTACTATTCCATTTTACTGATGTGCAGACTAAGGCCCAGTGAGGTTAACTGAAGCCAGTAAGCAGAGGGAGAAGTCCCAAGGCAAGGGACAGGTAAAGAGCTGGGCTCTTTCTAGTAATTTACTGGAGATCTGAGCTACTTTAAATGAACAAGCAGGGAGTGACCTTCAGCTTGGTCTGTGGTTTCTCATCTCTGAGCTTCCCTGATAGGAGTACAGTGTAAACCAGAGCTTGTTTGGGAGATGAGCAGCTGGTCCTGAGGATGGAGGTGAGGAGTTTGCTGTCAGGTGTTCAGAACCGACCCAAATCCCTAAAGAGAGGAAGAAAAAACTGACTTTTCCCCTGTCCAAATCCTATCTGGCCACCAGAGGACAAGCCTGAAGCCCAGGCCCACCCAAGGCTGGGTCCCTCTCCAAGAAGATGTTGCCCACTGTCCCCAGATGCCTCCCCTGGAAGACTGTTCAGCAGGCTGCAGTCACATCTCTAAGGCTCCTCAGCCTCAGTTTTCCATCTGTTAAATGGGGAGAACAGTAGTTTCGATCTCACAGGGGTGTTGTGAGGATTAAATGAGGCATTATGTGAATTCCTACTACACACACGAGCTCATGCACTGTGGGCTCTTTCTATGGCTTATTAACCCCTGTGAGGTGGGGCTGAGCCGTCCATTTCATAGACAGGGACCTTAAAGTCCATGATGGCAAACTGATGTGGCTCAGCTGCTAAAACCAGGCCAACTGAGTGTTCCAACAGCCTTGTCCACTGCCTCGGGCCAGGCCCAGAAGGTCATAACTTGTGTCTCAGGGCCCTGGTCCCAACCTCACAAACCCCTCTCAGTGTCGCAAAACCTCTGGAGACTGCAAGTGTCTTCGATGGGTAGAATTCTGGTAGCAGAAGGAAGCAGCCCTGCCCAGCCCAGTGGCTAGAGGAAGAGCAGAGAAGAGCAGTGGCGGGGCAGACCCACCTGGCAGCCCTGACTCTCCTCCCAGTGCAGCTCAGAAGCAGCCTCCATGCTGGGTGCCACTGCTGTCACAGGTCAGGCCCTGCAGTCTCTGGTGTAGGCTGGGCCACCTCCCTCGAGGCCTGTAGGGTAGCCCCTGTTGATTCAGCACCCGCAGTGCCCCAGAGGGAAGTTTTTAAAGTACATTTGACATGGGTGCTCCCCTTCCCAGTTTCCTTCCCTGGCTCCGTATCACCGCAGAGTATAACTCAAATCCTCTCCCCATAGTCCTGGCCCTCCCAGAGCTGGTGGGTGCTGCCTCCCCACACCACCTCAACCCTCCACTTTGCCCTGACAAATTCCCAACCACCTGCAGCCCCGGGCTTTGCGCGGTTCCCTTCCACTGGATGGCCCCCAGCCCTCTCCCTTCTACCTGGGTGACGGGATTGGCCTCAGATAAGTATCACTTCTTAACCACAGCATCCCAGCTGCCTGAACTAGGGTGGGCTTTGCAGTCAAGCCTGGTCTAACTCCCAGCTCCACTATGTGTAACTGTGGGACCCGGGAACTCACTTCATCTCTGCAAGCCTCAGTGGACTTCTCTGGAAAATGAGTCTGGTAATACCTAACTCACAGGCTTTTAGAAAGGTTTAGGTGAGAAATGAAAGGTAGTGCTGGTCACACATTAGGAATCCACAAAATGGAAGTCCTCTTCTTCCCCTCAGGGTTTTATTGATCACTGTAAAGGAACAGAGTAAAAACACTGTGGGGAAATAACAAGGGCTCCATGCTCTAACGAAGTTCTTGAAGATCGTGACCCCCCCTCTGGAGATGTGAACTGGGCTCTGCTTCCATACTAAGGATGAAGTTCCAGAATCATTCCCTTTGGGTCTATCCCTAGTAGTCTGAGCAAGCAAAACTCAGTCTCCAAAGCCGCACCCTGACTAAACCCTCCAGCCACAGCGACTTGGACAAGGTCAGGCTCTCAGGCCTGGGTCCATGCCTTTTGCCCTTTTGAAGAGACAGTCGGCCACCCATGGGACCCTTTCCAAAGACCCTACCCATACTGGGAGCCACTGAAACCTAGTGGGTGGAGAGTGAAGACACATTCTACCCTCCACACATAGGCTGGAACTAAAGATGTCTGGGTGGGAACCCAGCCTCTGTCCTCTACCTCTGAGCCTTGGTCTTCATGGTAAAACAAGAACAATTCCAACCTTGAAGCTTTATTGGAGGACTAAATAGGACAACGTATGTGAAGTGCACAATAATGTTAAGTTCCTTCTGCTAATAAACTCCCTTTGGGTCTTTCTCGTGTCAGACCCTGCACTAGAATGTCCTTCCTCCATCTCTGTCAAAACTCTGGTTCATCCTTCAAGGCTTGGCCTAACCAAATGTATCAATACCTTCTCTGAGTCTTCAGGACAACTGGAGATTTCAGGCTCTGTTATCTCTTATTTTGCTCCACTAGACAGTAGCGTTTCAAGGCCAGGGCTCCCATGAGAAGGATGGACAACGGACCAAGAGCATAGGTCTGGGTTGGGGCCTGCTCAGGGACCTCAGACAGGTCATAATGACCTCTCCAGACCTTCATGTTTTTACCTATAAAATGCGGGGCTGCAGTGGGTGACACCAGGGCCTAATTTCTTTCCTAACTACAGGCAATTGTAAGGCTTCGGTCCAGTTCAGCTGCCTCCTTCCCGCTTCACCTCATGCAGGTACAGGGGACTTTCCAGGATGGCTTTCTGGTCCCAATGGCAACTTCTGTATCCTCAAAACTCACCTGTGTTGTTGCAACCAGCCTCTACCTCTATCTTTTGGTTAATACTTTCTCAGGAAAACCTCGCACGCCATATTCTTTTACTCCTAGCCCAAAATAACTCCAGCAACTTCCTGGCTGGTCCCTCTCCCACCTGCTTCCTACTCCATTCTCTACACTGGCAGCCAGAGCAAGGCTTTTAACATGTCAACACAATGACATTAGTCCTCCACCAAAAACCCCACCGGTCCCTAGCACCTGCATGGTTTTCAACCTGTTTATATGCCTGTTTTTAGCATCAGAATCCTTTTATCAGATGGGAGTCTTTCTATTCGGCCTAAAATGTCCAACAATTATGAAAGGTATTGCTCAGGGTCACCTGGGTGGCTCAGTCAGTTGAGTGTCTGACTCTTGATTTCGGCTCAGGTCATGATCTCAGAGATCAAATCCCGCACTGGGCTCTATACTGAGTTTCCTCTCTCTCCTTCTGCTCCCTGCCCTCACTCTCTCCTCTCTCTCAAATAAAGAAATAAATAAATCTTTAAAAAAAGAAAAAAAAAAAAAAAAGGGATGCCTGGGTGGCTCACTGGTTGAGCCTTTGGCTCAGGTTGTGACCTGGGTGGCTCACTGACCTGACCTTTGGCTCAGGTCGTGACCTCAGAGTCCTGGGATCGAGTCCCTCGTCAGACTCTCCACAGGGAGCCTGCTTCTCCCTCTGCCTATGTCTGTGTCTCTCATGAATAAATAAATAAAATCTTAAAAAAAAAATAAAAGGTATTACTCAGGCAGAAGAGGGATGGGAAGCCCAAAGCCAGTCTGCTGGGCTGCCTACACTACACCCACCCCTGCAAGACGGACAGACACACTGCACACACACCACACACACACACACACACATGCACATGCAAGCCTCTGAAGCCCGGGTGCTGGACCTTGCCACTATACCTGCAAGCTGCTCGCCTCTTGAGCTTACTTCCTGTTCATCTCTGGCCGTCCTCTCCCAGTGTTAGACCTTGTGCTTGAGCCATCTTGATGCACTGACCTTTACGCCTCTGGTTCTTTGCATATGCTGTTCTCGGTCACCCCCATTTTGTCTCCATAGGACTAAGGGGGAGTTAAGGCAGAGTTAAGAGTGCAGGCTCCGGAGTCAGATGGACTTGGCTAAAGCCTTGGCACTGAAGCAAGCTGTGTGACCTGAGTAAGTTCCTTAAACTCCTTAAGTCTTGCCCCCACCCTCCACCCAGAAACCTGGGATTACATGATACTACAATTAAAGTGAGTGACATATACCAAGCACATTCTTATTTCAGACTTGTGGGAAAAACACAATGTGATTATCCATGGAAGGTGTTTAGCAGAGCACATGGCACCTGGAGGCATTCTACAAGGACCCTCTGCAAGGACACTGGAGCACAGGAGTCCATTGGCCCTAATGCCCTATCTTCCACATCATGCTGGGCTCTGGGACTCAGTCAAGTGGGTGTGGTTACTTAGCCTCGTGCCCAGGGTGGGGCTGAGCTGCAGCAGGGATGGTCACACCAAGTCAGAGGAGGCCTTACAGATCACATGGTGATGCCCTGTCCTGTATCCCTACACACAGCCACCAAAGATCATGAACCACACAACCATCTTTCAGATTTCCCCTGCCCTCCACTTCACTACCACCACCTCTATCAGGCAGCAGCCTTCTAAAGGATCTGTCGCTTCCACACTTGTCTTCTTCCCCTCCCAGCTATTCGTTCTCCACTGCCTGGCCAGAGTGACCTTTTCTCCACACACAAATCTGATTAAGGGCCTGCAGTTGCTCCCGCTACCTTCTGGGTAAAGCCCACTCTTGCTGGGGCCTGCAAGGCCCTGCATGACCTGATCCACCTCACAGCACTGCTTGAGATGGCTTCCAGGCAGGTCTCTCTCCCTCAGAGATCTCCACGCCTTCACCTGAGTCACTCAACTCAGCTGGTCAGACTCCCTCTCTCACCCTGTCGACCTCTCCTTTGTAGCCCTAGGCACAGAGGTAGGTTCTTTTGTTTTTGCTTTTAAAGATTTTATTTATTTGAGAGCGAGTGAGCAAGAGAGACAGAGAGAGTGCAGGAACGGAGGGAGGCACAGAGGGAGAAGCTGACTCCCCGCTGAGCAGGGAGCCTGATTCAGAGGTTGATCCTGGAACTTCGAGATCATGACCTGAGATGAAGGCAGACACCTAAATGACGAGCCACCCTGGCACACAGAGGCAGGTTTTTTGCTTTGTTTTTGTTTTTAAGATGTATCTATTTATTCCAGAGAGAGAAAGAGAAAGCACACAGGACAGAGGAAAAGAAAAATCTCAAGCGGACTTCATGCTGAGCCCAAGCCCCATGCAGGGTCTATCCCAGGAGCCTGAGATCACAAGCTGAGCCAAAAATCAAATCAGATGCTTAATTGACTGAGCCCCCCAAGCGCCCCAGGCAAGTCCAGTTTTACACTCACCCTATCGCAGGACTGCTCCCTGTGCTTTTATTCATCAGTGTAGCCCATTGCCCAGCACAGGCCCAAGCCCAGGCCCAGCTTATAAATATTTGCTGAATGCATAAGCCTCTCTACATACAAGTAGGACAACTCATGATAGATGAAGTCACTTACCTGTCACACAGCTGATCAAGAATTGAGAACTTTGGGCTCTACCCCAGCTCTCTTCATTAAATTGCCCCAATTCCTTTGTCCCTTTCTGTCCTCAATGGAGGATTCAAAACTAACTCTTGATTCCTTCTTGGCTGTCAAGATCAGTGACTTGCTCCTGATCTGGGAACACAGCAGGAGGCCTTTTGCTGTTTGAGATCACCAACAGAACATCCTTTGAGAGAGTCACTCAGTGGCACTGGGAGGTTCAGGAAAAAGTGAAACCCTTCAACATCCACTTCCCGGTTGGAGGCCACAAAAGAGACCTGGTGCCTGGGCAACAGGTGATGCTGGAGGAAGGGGAGAAGCTGGCTGCCTCTCTGCATGCTATGTTGAGACCGTGACCAAGAGCAACAGGACCATCAGCACAGCCTCAAGAGATCTACCGGGCTTGAAGAGAGGGGTTCTGGGGTCAAATTCTGAGTGGGAGGGAGTGAAAAGCAGGGCAAGGAGGATGTGCCCGTGCTGGTAACCCCTGGATAAAACAGCCATGCCCTCTGAAGCCCAAGGAACCCTGACAATTCACAAGGGCTATGCTGGGCTCAGGACAGGATGATGCCGGGTGTTACAGAAGGTCAGGAGGCCTTAGGGGCCTGGCTTCCTCTGCAGGATGGTGAAAATACCAAGATCAGGGGTATCAGCAACTAGAACAGACAATGCACCTGCGCAGACTGGCTTGGCTCTTCCCCAGGTCACTGCCGTCCTTTCTTAGGACCAACGATGAATGCCAGGAGATCCAGAAGAGAGGGTCAGAAAAGGCTTTGCCAAAACCAGGATGCCTCTTCAGCTTGGCGTTCACGAGGACAGGTCACTCTGCCCCATTCTTATGGCAGAGAGACCAGACTCAAACTCCTACTGATGGTGTGGCCTTCTTTGGAGTAAAATAGAAAAATTCCTGGGTTTTCGGCCTCACAGAAATGAGTAATGGTGCTGCCACCTGCTGACAGAGCTACATCCAGCCTTGCTTGTCCTCAACTCCCTCTGGCCTTTCAAAGGCTGGAAGCCATGTACCCTGTCTTTCGATTAATAACTTCTTTATTCTGGAAAAGCAAATGAAAGTCATATTCATATAAACACTGACATTACAAAGTACAGGGAAAAGGGGAAGGGAGAAGGAAACACAAACCTCTACAAATCCTGCTAATACTGTCTCACCAAACAAGACCATAATGCTTCGTCCAATATTCAATCACTTATATAATAAACCACAAATAAAATCTTCTCTGGAAGATACATTGCTCTTCTTTGAGACGTCAGGGAAAAGGGACTGGAAGTTGGGGTAGGAGGCTTTATTCTTTTGGCAGATCCTCTCAGTCATTATAGATATTGCTGCACTGTTAATAAAAAATATATGCTTCTCTGTAAAGCATTAAAAAAAAAATCCAAGGATGAGATGGCTGAGGTCTCAGCTCAAGTATCTCCAAATACACTGTTGTCCATCCCCTGACCTTTCCGTGTGTTATTTCTTGGTTGTTTTCCGGATCAATGCCATTCTCTGAAAGGAGAGCAAAATAACCAATTACATAGCTTAGAGTCAGGAACTTGCACCTAGTCACCCATGTAGGGTGCGGTCTATACCACAGACTGGAGCTCTCAGGAACCCACATGCACAGAGAAGCCCGGCAGGCTCCTCTGAGCCTGAGAACAGTCTTCAGGGCCCCAAGGGATGTTTAGACAGGCCAGGAGATCCATTTTGTTGACCAAAAGACCCAAATTGTGCCATAGGTTAGCAGGATAGCAAAAAAGTTAAAAACAGAAGATGACAATTCTTGCCTTTTGGGGACTTAGGGACAGGCCATCAAAACATGTTTTCTAGGCTCCCCCACCCTAATCTCTCTGAGGATGAAGAAAACAGGGAAGGGGTCTGTTTCAAACCTGCTGCCACACATAAAGAGAGCTGATATTTCACACTTGGTGACCTACAATGAAGGAAATGTACACTGACAATTTCCACCACGACCCATCAGGAAAATATTCAGGTCATGGGTTTCAAATTTTACTAATACCAGCTACTGGCCAAATTACTAATTTGCTCTGCTATACTCTTTTGACTGTTCTGCTTATACTCTTTTGACCAAGAGCTTGTCCTAATATTATGATACTTGCTGAGACAGAGATAGAGAGATAGATAAATAGATACATAGATAGAGCTGCAAAGTGGATAATTGGAAAACAGAGCCATCCGTTGTCTGGAGGGACTCCCTTCTGAAGAATACTGTGGTCCCCTTTGATTCAGGCTATTGGTGGCTTTCCTGTAGGGCTTCCTCTGTGAGGTTTGTAAACATACACACTCCAGAGATCCCAGGCTATGGACAAGCAAGAGACACTCAGCCAGAACCACCCAAATGTGCCCATCACACTTGGAAAAATAGCTCATTTTTCAAATCAGAGCAGCCAGTTAAAATAAGACTTTATCAAAAGGAAGTCATCTTTGCCATCAGACTGACCAATGGCAGGGGCAACCTGTTCCACAGCAGAAGTGGAGTTAGGTTCTCTTACTGACCCGTTAGGTCTGTAGTCAGAGGGACAGAGGCTAAAATGCCTGGCACAGCAGTTTAGCTGCTACCCTCCAGCACAAGGACGGCATAGCTCTCCTTCCTTTAAACTGCCCTATTGTCAGAGGGCCACTTACAACATTCAAATCAGCCATAATGCAGGAAGATTTCATTAGGGACAAGATGTAGAAGGGGCAAGTTCTGGCCATATTAGAAGAACCTACAATCAACAGCTTTAAGTGACATCCATCAGGGTTGAGAAAAAAACCTGAGTGAGACCTCATGTAGGAACAGCAGAGTACCAGAGAAATAACTGACTGCTCTTCCCATGGAGTCCTACTGCCTCTTGCCCTCTCTGATCTTTGGTCCAGGGAGCGGAGCTTACTGTGTGGAGGATATGACAACTGCAGGGACAGGAGCTATGTGCACTCTCTCAGAGACACAGCTCAAGGGATCAGCTGGGGCTGCCCTGCGGTTCTGACAACTCCTCACCTGTTTGTGGGCCTCTGTGGTGCAAGCCTTTTTGTAGGGTCGGATTTCTTCAGAGCCAAATCCTGGGATCCACATGTTCCACTGGCGTTCTGCAAGGAAGAGGCCAGCACAGAGATGAGAGACCAGGGAAGACAGTATCCAGGTGCAGTGTGACCCTCAGACAAGGGTCAGGGAGGACTAATATGAGTGACCAACTACAGTAATTAACAGTAGCCCTGCAGACGGGTTCTGTGGAATACAAATGGGTGAATCACATGTGGTGCCTCCAAGGTTTTAAATGACATCATTCGACCTTCTTGCAAAGTCAAAGGAATAGTCTAGGCTCTAAGCGCTGGGCCCTATGGTTTCCATGCAGCTCCACAAAAGAGGAAAGTCCTTTGTTCCTCTTTTTTTTTTTTTTTTTTTTTAAAGTAGGCTCCACGCCCAACGTGGGGCTTGAACTCATGACACCAAGATCAAGAGTCACATACTCTACCTGAATCAGCCAGACTCCCCTTCAGTTGCCTTACTCCTATGTTCAAAGTCAATTCTCTCAAACCCAAAGGAAGATGAGGAGCAGAAAGGCATTCCTAGCATTCGGGATTTAAGAGCTGAGTCCCAACTTTGCTGTTTCACTGTGGAGCTGGATGGTGCCAGGTCTCAGTTTCTCAGTTTCTTTATCTTTTACATGGTAGTAACAACTGTAATAACAGCCTCACAGGAGGGTTGAGGGCATTCAAGGGCATAAGGCAATCTCAGAGCCTGGGATATATTCACGGAGATATGGATATAGACATAGGTATGTCCATGCCACAGCCCTGTGTCCTGGTGCCACTGGATATGATCATCCTTGTCAGAGTGCCACCAGAAGTCCCAAGAGGGCAGAGATTTTTATTTACTTGACTATGTCAGTAATTGGCATAGCTACTAAGTGTGCTGCACTTTAAGTATACCCAATATAAAAATTAGACTTATGCAAGATTATTTAGGGATTAAGTCTACTTTATCATACTCCCCAAAAGCACTGAAAAATTTGCTTTGCAAATCTGTTTTGCCCCAGGCACAGCACTTACTTAAATCGAATTGAATATTAGTGGTTTTACGGTAATACTTTGTGTCTAATGTACAGTAACTATTGGGTGAATGAGTGATTCATGTTTGGTTCTAGAATAATTTTACATACAGCTCTCCTCAAATATTTCTTGAAAATAAAAATGTCTGAAGCTTTCTGCTAATATCATCTGTTGTCAGTACTTGAAAGTGACACTGAAAGGGGTGCCTGGGTGGTTCAGTCAGTTAATCGTCTGCCTTCAACTCAGGTCATGATCACAGGGTTGACCTCCCAATTGGGTTCCCTGCTAGACAGGGAGCACGCTTCTCCCTTTCCCTCTGCCACTTCCCCTGCTTGTGTGTGCACTCTCTCTCTAATAAAGAAAAAAAAAAGACAGTGACACTGAGATATTCTTTGAGAATTAAATTACAATCAACACTCAGTGGGTCAGGATATGGATCTGCAAAGTCTCTTTAAAGGAAGAGAGTAGAAGGGTGCCTGGCTGGCTAAGTTGGTGGAGCATGTGACTCCATCTCAGGGTTGTGAGTCTGAGCTCCACATTGGGTATAGAGATTCCATAAAAATATAAAATCTTGGGGATCCCTGGGTGGCGCAGTGGTTTGGCGCCTGCCTTTGGCCCAGGGTGCGATCTTGGAGACCCAGGATTGAATCCCACATGGGGCTCCCGGTGCATGGAGCCTGCTTCTCCCTCTGCCTGTGTCTCTGCCTCTCTCTCTCTCTCTGTGTGACTATCATAAAAAATAATAATAATAATTAAAAAAATATATAAAATCTTAGGGGAACCTGAATGTCACAGTCGGTTGAGTGACTGACTCTTGGTTTTAGCTCAGGTCATGATCTTGAGGTCGTGGGACTGAGCCCCACTTTGGGTTCTACACTCAGTGCTTAAGACTTTTTCTCCCACAAATAAATCCAGGTGCCTGGGTAGCTCAGGTGGTTAGGCATCCAATTCCTGGTTTCAGCTCAGGTCATGATCTCAGGGTTGTGGAATCAAGTCTGCATCCAGCTCCTCACTCAGTGCAAGTCTGCTTGAGATTCTCTTTCCTTCTTCCTCTCCCCATTCATTCTCTCTCCAAAATAAATAAAATATTTTTTAAAAAATTAAAATAAGGGGATCCCTGGGTGGCTCAGCGGTTTAGTGCCTGCCTTTGGCCCAGCGTGTGATCCTGGAGTCCTGGGATTGAGTCCCACATTGGGTTTCCTGCATGGAGCCTGCTCCTCCCTCTGCCTGTGTCTCTGCCTCTCTTTCTCTCTGTCTCTCTCATGAATAAATAAAATCTTTAAAAAAATTTAAATATATATATATAAATCTTTAAAAAAATAAAGATAAATCAAAAACATTTAAATCTTAAAAAAATAAAAAAGTAGCTACCAGGCAAGAATGTACACACATTATGTGTGTGTGGCAAAATATTTAAATACGTATGTATTTATATTTTATGTAATATTAATGTAATAGCAATAACAATCATTTAGTGATTAAAAGGTATAGTAAAATGTGTGGCATATAGCAGCATTATACAAAGCATTCTATGTACATTATGTCATTGAACTTCTAAACTTCTTAAGACTGTACATCAGAAGGGAATATTAGTTAGTTACACAAGCATAGGAAATCCGGTTAGAAGCAAACCCAGTTGTACCCATCCCAGTCTGTTACGAGAGAGGTGGTGTCCAGAATTTACAGCCCCACCGGCAAGCCTATCTTTGTTGGGGGGGGGGGGTGTTCAGCAGATCTAGGTGGTTCCCTAATTCCCCACATTACAATCCCATGCCCCACTAAGCAATCTTCTGATTATGATTCAGTCTCTATTAGGCCTGCTACAGAAGCTCCTCTGGCCATGCAGATTTGTGAGTATTCTTGTCACTGTGGTAAGTACTTCTCATCCTTAAAGAACAAACAACATTCCAATTTTATTTTCAATAATTAAAATACAAAAAATTTTAAAAATAGGAATGCTAAACTCTCAAAGTAATATAATCTGTTGTATGTGGGATTTTTATGGCAAAATATACATAAAATTTACCATTTTAACCATTTTCAAGTATACAGTTTAGTGGCATTCTGCATATTCACATTGTTGTGCAACCATTACTACCACTATCCACCTCCAAAGTGCTTTCATCATCTTAAACTGAAACTCTGTACACATTAAATAAGCCCCCATTTCCCCTCCTGCAACCCGTTGTTGCCACCATTCTACTTTCTGTCTCTGTCAATTTGCATTGTGATGGTTTTAAAACATGTCTGCCTGCAAATTCCTTTACGTGCCTCCCATCATGAAGTGGAGCTTGTGTTCCCTCCCCTTGAATCTGGACAAATCTTTTTGATAGCCTCAAAGAACAGAATTCAGGGGTCACCTGATCTCAGGGTTGTGAGATCGAGCCCTGAATCACTGGAGAGTCTGCTTCTCTCCTTCTTCCTCTGCCCCTCCCCCTGGTTCTGTGCCCCCTCCCAATCAACCAATCAATCAATCTATCTATCTTTAGGGGTAAAAAAAGAATGGAATTCAGTAGGAATGATGCTGTGTGACTTCAGATACTGGGTTAGTAAAGGCTGTGTAATTTCTGTCAGGTGGTTATGGGACATTCATCTTGGGAGCCTTTGGCTACTAGGTAAGAAGTCCAGATCTCCTCAGACTGCACAGTCAAGAGACTACAAAGAGAGGGAGACCTTTGGAGTCCCAAGTTTGTTGTTGTTGTTTTATGGGTTTACTTATTTTAGAGAGAGAGAGAGAGCAAGAGAAAAGGAGCGAGCATGAGTGAGAGGGGCAGAAGGAAATGGAGAGTGAGAGAGAATCCCAAGTGGACTCCTCATTGAGCCTGACTTGGGGCTTGATCTCACAACCATGAGATCATAACCTTAGCAGGAACAAAGAATCAGATGCTTAACATACTGCACCACCCAGGTGCCCCCGGTGTCCCAGATTTTTGAGAGTTTCTAGCACCGGTATCAGACTTGGACATGATGAAACTGTTATGGGTTGAACTGTGTCCTTCAAAAAAACATGTTTAAGTCCTAACCCCCAGTACCTTAGAATATACTGGAAATAAGGTTATTGCAGATACAATTAATTAAGACAAAGTTGTACGGGTGTAGGGTGGGCCCTTAATCCAGTATGGCTGGCATCCTACAAGAGGAGAAGAGACAGTGAGAGGGACACACACAGGGGAGAAGGCCATAGATGGAGTGATGCAGCTATACACAGAGAATGCCAAGGACTGCTAGCCACCTCCAGCAGCTAGGAAAAGGAAGGATTCTTTGTAGAAGCATTGGACAAATCATGGTTCTGCTGATAACTCGATTTTAGATTTTTGGCCTCTAGAAATGTGAGAGAATACTTTTTTTTAAGATGTTATTTAATTATTCATGAAAGACACACAGAAAGAGAGGAAGAGGCACAGGCAGAGGGAGAAGCAGGCTCCATGCAGGAAGCCTGACGTGGGACTGGATCCCAGGACTACAGAATCACACCCTAAGCCAAAGGCAGATGTCCAACGGCTGAGCCACCCAGACGTCCCTACATTTTGTTGTTTGAAGATACCTAGTTTGTGGCACTTTGTTACAGCAGCCCTAGGAGACTAATACATCTTCTTTCAAGACAATCTCAGCCCCAGCTACCACTTGTCTTTAATTATATGAGAGACCCTCAGCAAAGCCGCCTAGCTAAGCCAGTCAACCCTCAGACATATGAACAGAATAAACGATTGCTACTGTATTAAGCCACTATTACCGTTTTAAGATTGTTACCTAATAATAGATAATTGGAATGTCTGTCATCTGTTACTAATGCCTGCAGCAATGCTAACCAGAAATGTGTTATTCTACCAAGACTACCAGCTCCTCCCCAAGCCACATCTTCCTGACACTGGGAAGAAAGCCTTTCAGTAATGACTCATGAGCTGATCTATACTGAATCTCTTAATATCTTCTGCCTCATTCAGTTGACCTGATTATCTTTGGTTTTGTTTTGTTTTGTTTTTTGACCTGATTATCTTTGTACTCACAAGATTGTTCACTTTATTTTGAGCACATTGTAATCAATGCAGAGAGGAGCTTATTCATTTCCCAAGTGGTTATGGTTATCAATGTTAGACAAGCATCTATCAGAAAAACCCAAGCTTGAATTAATTATATGTATATTATGCTTATAATTTGGGGAAGGGGAATGCATAAATAGGCTAAAAACTAGGAAAGAAATACCATTATTTAAATGGTGGAGACATAATAGCTACATTTACAAAACTCTTACTTTGTGCCAGGCCCCAAGCTGGTCACCTAAAACATAACCCATAATTTTCACTATCACTCTATAAGGATATTATGATCTCTGCTTTACAAATGAGGAAAGAGGCTCTAAGAGAAAGTAAGTAGGAAAGACAAGGTGATAACAGACAGAAAGTGGCAAACCCAATGCGTACAGGCTCATTCTCCAGACCATCGATGGATTTCTCTTCTCTGTGTAATGCTACTACTGAATGAATACATCTACCCCAGAGCCCCAAAGTCTAATCCTGACAGGAAAGTTCCTCTCACTACACTTTCCTGGTAGTCCTGAAGGAGGAAGGGTGTGGATGCCTTAGGGAGAAACAAGACCCCATACCTAGATGCAGCTGGACATCTTTCACCTCCAGGGTGCTGGACTTGCGATGCCGAGCAAGCTGGCAGGCTGCTGTCACCACACTCTCAATAAAATCATCAGCAATCTGCAGCAGCATCTGGGGAAGACAAAAGTGGGGGAGAGTAACCATGACATTGGCAGAGTAAGCTCCTGTTGCTGAGACAACTGTCTGCTTGAATCACGTATTTTGTTAGGCTTTCTATTAGAAGGCCTGGAATCAGCATTTGGGCTAAGGTGAGGATGAGGAGGAGTGAGGACAACACTAGAAACACATCAACTCATTAAGCAGGTAGACTGCAACTCACACCATTCTGAGGACTCTCATACTTTCTACCTAGAGGCTTCAACCAGCCCTCACCCTCACTCTCATGTTTTCTTCAGAATTATGTGGGAAAACAAAAGTGAATCATTATACTTCCTCACTCTTAGTTTCTAAAGTCCTTATAATAATCCTGTGGAAAAAAATGGGGCATGGATTTTATCTTCCTTCTACAGAGGGGTGCTAACTCATGGACATGCAACTGTTAAAGAGTGAAATCACGATTTGACTTTGAGGTTCCATATCCAAAACTTGGGTTCTTTCTACTTCATTATCAATTATCCTGGACTATGTGAAGAGTAAAGTCAGAATTGCGAAGCTAAAAATCTATGTGAAAAAACTGGAATTTTCATCAGTTAATACAATCCCCATGGCTTCCTCTACTGACCAAAAATAAAATTAAAACCACAGAAGACATTCCTTATTTTGCTAGGCCACTATCACATTGTCATCTTCCTATGAAATCAAATGGATGCCATCTAATGGAGAGATTCCTTCCTTCCTTTCGCTTTTTTTTTTTTTTTTTAAGTTAGCTCTATGCCCAACATGGGGCTTGAATTCACCACCCCAAGACCAAGAGTCACATGCTATACTGACCTAGTCATCCAAGTACCCCCGACGGAGAGATTTATGATTAAACATGGCAGACCAATTTCAAAAATAACCTCCTCTCTTTCCCTAAATGCACTAAAATAACAGTAAAGGAAAAAAAAAGACATATAAATCCACAAAGATAATAAGAACAGGAGAGAAAAACTTAAGAGATCCCAATAAACTTTTTAAAAAAATTTATTCATGAGAGACACAGAGAGAGGCAGAGACATAGGCAGAGGGAGAAGCAGGCGCCCTGCAGGGAGCCCAATGTGGGACTCAATCCTGGGACTCCGGGATCATACCCTGAGCCAAAGGCAGACCTCAACCACTGAGCCATCCAGGCACCTGATCCCAATAAACTTTCAAAGTAAATTTTTGCCAAAGAGGTAACAGGAAAATTGGGATCTGACTTAGCACACAGAAGGTACAACATAAGTGCCCACAGAGGGGACCCCAGTGAGAATTGAACTGATTTGCCCCCTGACATCCCTAAAAGATCCAGGATCTGGAAATGTCATCTATCAAGGAAAATTGGGCTGAGGCATGGAACTAAAAACTGGGAAATTATAGGTCTATATACAGACTGGACCCCATGCCCCCATTCTCCAAAAACAAACAAGTTACTCCTCCCCACACACATCTGACCTAGAACACAGGTTTATTCTCTAGAGAACTGAATAGGCATGGCTCTGGATTAGAACAACCAGACACAGCAGAGGTAGGGGACAGACACAGCCTTTCTCTCTTGTCTTGCTCCCAGAATATCAGAAGCTAGAGATAAACCCTCCAGATAGGAGCCTAGAGGACTTTTCTCTGGAGATGCTAAATGACTCCAGAGAAAAGACTTACAGATACCAACATGTAGAGAATCAGTTTTTTAGTGGCTTAGTCATTAAAAACAGATAGTCAAGAATACCAAACATGTGAAGAAAATCTCCAACACTAAAAAGAAAATAAACCAAAGGAGAAAAAAATGGACACAGAGGACACTAAGATAATACAGGGAAAAGAAGAAAATGTCAAAAAATCTAATTCCTCAGAGAGAAGGGTAAGAGAAGATATTACAATCATAAAATAAGAACAAAGTGGCTTGGGGATAAAAAAGATCAATTAGGGGCACCTGGCTGGGTCAGTCAATACAGCATGCAACTCTTGATCTTGGGGTTGTGAGTTCAAGACCCATTTTGGGTGTAGAGATTACTTATAAAACAGAATCTTAAAAAAAAAAAAAAAAAAAGACCAATTAGTCAATAAGAAAACCTCATGGGAATTAAAATTTTTATGTCAAAAAACCCCCAGACATCTGGGTGGCTCAACAGTTGAGCATCTGCCTTCGGCTCAGGGCGTGATCCTGGCACGGGGATAGAGTCCTGCACTGAGCTCCCTGAGAGGAGCCTACTTCTCCCTCTGTCTCTGCCTCTCTCTCTGTCTCTCGTGAATAAATAAAATCTTTCCCAAAAACCCCACAAACAAACCCCCCCAAAACAAAAAAACTTAAAAAGGTTTAACAGATAAACTAAGGGAAATCTTCCTATCAAGTAGAACTCAGAATTTTAAAGAAATGAAAAATAAGAGAGCAAAGACAAAAAATCCCTGAGAATTAATGCCGAAGATTCAATATACAACCGTCACTATGGAAGAAAGAGATGGGGCGCCTGGGTGGCTCAGTCAGTTAAGCATCCTACTCTTGGATTCAGCTCAGGTCTTGATTTCATGGCTCAGGAGATCAAGCTCTGCCTCAAGCTCCATGCTCAATGGGAGTCTGCTTAGATATTCTCTCCCTCACTCTCTCTCTCTCAAATAAGTAAATAAATCTTAAAAAAAAAAAAAAGAATGAAAGAGCAAAAGCAGAGAAGAAATTATCAAAAAACTAATGTAAGAAAATAGAAATCTCACACACTACTGGTGGGAATCTAAAAGGATGCAGCATTTTTGAGAAACAGTTTATAAAAACATAGTTATCACGTGACTCCACGATTCCACTCTGCAGTATATTACCAAGAAAAATGAAAACGTATTTCTACACAAACGCCTATATATTAATATAGAAAAAAAAAAAGAAAAAACAAAAATTTGTTTAAAACCTGCACATGAGGGACACCTGGGTGGCTCAGCGCTTGAGCGTCTGCCTTTGGCTCAGGGTGTGATCCCAGAGTCCCAGGATTGAGTCCCACATTGGGCTCCCTGCATGGAGCCTGCTTCTCCTTCTGCCTGTGTCTCTGCTTCTCTCTATATATGTCTCTCATGAATAAAAAAAAAATTTTTTTTTAAAGATTTTATTTATTTATTCATAGAGACAGAGAGAGAGAGAGGCAGAGACACAGGCAGAAGGAGAAGCAGGCTCCATGCAGGGAGCCTGACGTGGGACTCGATCCAGGGTCTCCAGGATCATGCCCTGGGCTGCAGGTGGTGCTAAACTGCTGTGCCACTGGGGCTGCCCTCTCATGAACAAATAAATAAAATCTTTAAAAAAATAAAAATAAAATCTGCACATGAATGTTTATGCAACATTATTCATAGTAACCAAAAGGTGGGCACAATCTATCAACTGATGACTGGGATAAACAAAATACATATGTCCATACAATGGAAGAGTATTGGGGCAGCCCCGGGTGGCCCAGCAGTTTAACGCCACCTTCAGCCCAGGTCATGATCCTGGAGACCCTGGATCGAGTCACATGTTGGGCTCCCTGCTTGGAGCCTGCTTCTCCCTCTGCCTGTGTCTCTGCCTCTCTCTCTCTCTCTCTCTCTGTGTCTCTCATGAATAAATAAATAAAATCTTTAAAAAACAAACAAAAAAAACAATGGAAGAGTATTCAGCCATAAAAAGAAATAAGGTACTCATACCTGCTACAACATGAACTTTAAAAACATTATACTAAATAAACGAAGCCAGTCACAAACACCACATATCATATGACTCCATTTATCTGAAATGTCCAGAGTAGGCCAATCTACAGAGACAGAAAGTAGATTAGCAGTTAGTTGCTTAAGGGCTGTAGGGGGGGATCCCTGGGTGGCTCAGCAGTTTAGTGCCTGCCTTTGGCCCAGGGCCCGATCCTGGAGTCCTGGGATCGAGTCCCACATTGGGCTCCCGGCATTGAGCCTGCTTCTCCCTCTGCCTGTGTCTCTGCCTGCCTCTCTCTCTCTCTCTCTCTCTCTCTGCCTATCATAAATAAATAAATAAATCTTAAAAAAAAAGGGGGGGGCTGTAGGGGTTGGGAAAAAATGGGAGTGACTGCCAACAGGTAGGTATAGGTTTTCTTAAGGAGTGAAGAAAATGTTCTAAAAATGATTGTGTTGAGAGTTGCACAATTCAGTGAAAAGACTTAGAACAACTGAACTGTAATTTCAAATGAGTGAATTTTATGGTATATGAATTATACTTCAATAAAACTGCTACCCCACCCCCACCCTCACCCCACCCCCACACATACACACAAAGAGAGCAAATATTTTCCCTCTGGTAAAAAAATGAAAATAGGGATCCCTGGGTGGCTCAGCAGTATAGCGCCTGCCTTTGGCCCAGGGCATGATCCCGGAGTCCTGGGATCAAGTCCCACATCGGGCTCCCTGCATGGAGCCTGCTTCTCCCTCTGCCTATGTCTCCCATGAATAAATAAATAAAACCTTTTTTAAAAAATGAAAATAAAAATGAAGTCATACTGTTTTTGTAACCTGTATTTCTTTTCCCTGTCACTACATATTCCTCAGCAAAGGCAAAAAAAAAAAAAAAAAAAAAAACCCACACACAAAAAAAGAAACTCTAAACCCCAAAATAAATAAGATCATCACATGGGTGCCTAGGTGGCTCAATTAAGCCTCTGCCTTCAGCTTGGGTCACAATCTCAGAGTCCTGGCATCAAGCCCCATGCCAGGCTCCCTGCTCAGTGGGGAGTCTACTTCTCTCTCTCCCTCTGCCCCTCGCCCTGCTTGTGCTCTAATAAATAAATAAAATCTGAAAAAAAAAAAAAAATCCTGGAGATAAGGCACTCAAATTCCCAAAGTAAAAGAAGGATTCAGGAGCCCAGCACAATAAATGAAAAAAGATACATACTAAGGCTCGTATGAAATTTCAGAATAAAAAAAAGGAAGACTAAAAAAATCAGAATCAGAATAACATAAGATTTCAGGATGCCTGGATGGCTCAGGGTTGAGCGTCTGCCTGCAGCTCAGGGCGTGATCCCACGGTCCAGCGAGTGAGTACCGCATCAGGCTCCCTGTGAGGGGCCTGCTTCTCCCTCTGCCTGTGTCTCTGCCTCTATCTCTCTGTGTCTTTCATGAATAAATAAATAAATAATTAAAAAAAAAAGAATAACATAAGATTTCTTTCTTTTGGGGTGCCTGGGTGGCTCAGCAGTTAAGCACCTATCTGCCTTTGGCTCAGAGCGTGATCTGGGTCCCAGAATCGAGTCCCACATCGGGCTCTCTGCGAGAAGCCTACTCTTCTCCCTCTCCGTCTCTACTTCTCTCTCTGTGTCTCTCATGAATAAATAAACAGAATATTTTTTTTTAAAAAGTTAAAAAAAGATTTCTTTTTTTAAGCAGGCTCCTTGCTGAACTCATGACCCTAAGGTCAAGAGTTACATGCTCTATGGAGTGAGTCAGCCAGGCGCCCTGCATGATCTCTTAATAGATTTTTGAAAACAATGGAGTTTATGCCTTCATGATTGAAAGGAAAAAAATACTTTCATAATCTAATTCTAAATCCATTCAAGTTAAAAATTAAGTGTGAGGTAAGAATGTAGATATTTTCAAACATTTGCCTCTCATCCATCCTTTTGTAGGCAGTAACAACAACAACAACAAAAAAGTGCTCTAACAAAAAAAGGGAGTAAAGAAGAGGATGTGGGATCTAGGAAATAAGAGAGCCAAAGAGAAAAAAAAATAGCAAAAGGAAGACGCAGGAGGGGTTTGTTCAAGGGGCCTAAAATTAATCAGACCAGAACATTGGAGGTTTCTGAGAGTGAAATCTAAGGGAGGGGAGGACCCAAATCTGTGATTATTTTTCCATTTGGAAAACAATGTTGATAGGTGTATACTGGTGTATACTGGAGCTGATAGCAAAGGAGAACAAAAATGGCACAAACTAAATAAAAATAAGTCAATCAAGGGGGTGGCCTGACTAGTTCAGTCTGTATAGTGTGCGACTCTTGATCTCAGGGTTGTAAGTTTGAGCCCCATATTGGGTACAGAGATTACTTAAAAAAATAAAATATGGGACTCCTGGGTGGTTCAGTTGGTTAAGAGTCTGCCTTTGGCTCAGGTCACGATCCCAGGGTCCTGGGCTCAAGCCCTGCATCGGGCTTCCTGCTTGGCGAGGAATCTGCTTCTCTCTCTCTCTCTCTCTCCCTCATGCGTTCTCTCACTCTTTTTTTTTCTCTCTCTCAAATAAATAAAAATCTTTATTTTTTTAAAAGATTTTATTTATTTATTCATGAGACACAGAGAGAGAGAGAGAGAGAGAAAGGCAGAGACACAGGCAGAGGGAGAAGCATGCAAGGAGCCCGATGTGGGACTCGATCCCAGGTCTCCAGGATCACACCCCAGGCCGCAGGCGGCGCTAAACCACTGCGCCACTGGGGCTCCCCTAAATAAAAATCTTTAATAAAAAATTTAAAAATAAAAAAATAATATCTTTAAATTTTAAAAAGTCAATTATCAACTTTTATATGTAGTACAAAGCAGGACTTGGTTCAGTGGTGAACAATATGTACTTGGTCAGAATAATTTAAATACTGATTTCTTTTTTTTTTTTTTTCCATTTTAGGTGACGTCTATTTTTCTTTTTACCACAACTGGGGGGAAGAAAAGCAAAACAAACAAAAACAAACAACAACAACAAGACCCCACCCCCACCCCCCCATAAATTTCTGAGTTATCAAACTATATTGGAAAAATGAGGGAAAGGAAAGCAAGGATGGACATGTGCGAGTGGCTTAACAAAATTCTCATCTACCAGAAGTCAGTAGACAGAAATCAAAGAGTATCTGTTTCAGCGTATTACTTAGAAATATGGAGGAATATTATAGAAACAACCAAAATTGTTGAAAGTGAATGCCTATGAGCAGCAAACTAAATCCTTTTTGCCAAGCAAAAGTAGCGGCAGCTGCTAGGTATAAAGTGCTAGGCATTCTCCTAGATGACTGCTTTACAGTGATTCCATGGGACTCTCAGGATAACCCTATCGGTAAATAGTACCATACTCCACCAACACAAAAGTAAATAGAGTCTCAGAAAGCTTAAGTGACTTGTCCACGGCTACAAAGCTGGGAAGCGGCAGATCCAAGATCCAAATTCAGATCTGTCTGCCTGTAAAGTGTGTGCTCTTAATCACTGTCCTGTTTTGGCTCTCAGGGACATGGACTATGGGGTGTCCAACCCCACCTTACCTCCTCCACATCTTCATCCAATTGCTCATTAGGATCCACTTCTCTTACTAAGTCTTGTAATTTCTTCTTGGTCAATACCTACAGTTAATTGGGAGAAGATTGTTCAGCCAAGTATTAAGGAAACAGAACACCGTGTTACCCTCTAACGAAGAAATGCTGTCTATGTATTGGGTTTAGTTTCTACTTTCCAGAAGTTAACAGTGTGGCTGACCCAGTAGAATGCTATAAGACTATACTCTCATGACAGAAGTAGCCCAGGGAAAGGCTGAAAGAGCAGTGTGCAAGAGAGGTCAACATCTGTCAGTTTATTTCTGTCTCTTTTGCTCACTGTGCCTTACCTTCTATTTGCAATTTTCTGACCACAACTTGTACCGTGCCTCTGTTGCCTTTGGACATGCTCTTCCATCCTTCCTCCTATCTGCTCAGTCCATGGTGCCTTCTTTCTGCTTTTCCTAGCCCACCCAGGTAAAAGGAATCACTCCTTGGCCTCCACTGTATCCAGTGCACCCTTCAGTCACTGCCTATATTTATAAGCTTGCCTGTTTCTGACTCAATAGGCTGAAAGCTCCCTGAGGGCAGGGAACATTTGTTCATCTCTGTCTAATATTTGTGTGTGTACAACTATGATCTCTCTTTCATAAAGGAAATGTCATGTCACATACACTTGCCATTAAACAATATACATCAAAATGCTAATCATAGTTATTTTGGCTTGGCAGTAGAATTATGGGCTCTTTATTCTTCTGTATAAGTTTCTGTGATAAGCATGTATTATCTTGGAAATAAAGAACAAAATTTTTAGATGAATATTTGTTAATTATGTGTCAGATTTATCCATTCTAGTATTACCCCTTAGTGCAAGTCTTCATTCTATGTTTTGATTTACTGTGAAAGTTTTAGACTTTGTCTTCTCTCAGTCTGCCATGGTTCCTACGTTTCTTGTCCACATACTGCCAAGTTAGTCCTCCTAAGACATGACTTTTTTTTATTGTTACTCTTATTCCTCTATTAAATATTTGCAAAGACTGTCTAATGATCAAAAGTTTCAGAGGAGACTAACTAGTATCTGCCCAGTATATTCTCCCATGACCCTCCTATACAATTTTACCTCCCTCCTGTTCCAACAGACTCCACATTAAACACACGTTAGCTTCCTATCTGCCCAACCCTCCCTACTTATCTTTGCTAGTCCCTCCCACCATTTTCTTGAAATGTCTCTCCCTCCTATTCTATCCCACCTACAAGGCCCAAGACAAGAGACTATACTTATTTCTTGCCTCTTGTGGCTCTGGAGGGCAGAATCAGAATCATGGGCAGAAAGGAGTGGGGGTGGGGTGCTGATTTTAGAACCAGTGTAGAAAGTTAATAATGGCAGCAGCTGGACGAACTAGAAGGAGAAAAGACTAGAAGCAATGGTATTTTTATTACAGGGATAATGAATAATGAATCCATTAGTTATTTTACTATTTTATTTAAGAATTATATAGCATATAAGAAGCATATATATATTTTTTCTATATACATATATAAAAACCTGTCATAGGCAATACGTTGTTTGTGTGTAACTGTATGTACATATACATACACACACATAAACACTGCAGAGTAAACACTGATCAATGTTGTACATGATCATTTGATAAAGAACTTTAGAAGTCCAAAGGGAAAAAAAAGGCTTTCTTTTCCAGCTGAGAGGAAGAGGTAGCATCTGAGATCAACAACTCTCAAAGCATTACTGGTTCAAATCACAGATAAGAGATGCCTAGGAGAGCGAAAAGGAAGAGATGATACCTGATTGTTCTCAGGGCTGAGACGCCCTCCTGTCCCAGGAGTGCCTGGTATCTTTACCACTGTAGTGCTATTGGCCATGGAGCCTTGTGGAGGGGTGCTGGCTGGTTCCGGTTTTATGGATGAGAAATTGGAGAGGTTGATTAGGGCTGAGGGGCCAAACTGGTTCATAATCTGCCGAGCTTTGGACTTCAGCTCATAGAGCTTATCGAGATCCTGTTTCTTTTTGGAGCTGTGAGGACCAAGGCCAATCAACTGTAGAAGGAAAACAAGAGAACTAGCTCCAGAAACACCTTTAATAAAGGATAAGGTGTGAAAGTAAAATTATAGAAGGTCTGTCAGACTTGAAGGGTCTCCAGGGTAGCTGGGACAGTCACCATTTGGTACCTGTACATTAAAAATGGAGGGAATGAAGAATGTTCATTGCTCTCACCTCATATTTAGAAACCATCTCTTCTCCAAAAGTGAAATGAAATAGTCCACAAAATTAAATAAGGAAGAAAGTAAATGAAACGAGAAATCTATGTACAAAAATAAACTAGAATGAGTAAGACATTTTTGAAGACTTTGTAAAAATAGAATACTTGGTTAGGTACTACATGCATTATTTTTGAACAGCAAATAATGTTAAATTCAAATAAGTCATGGCACAATAACATACTTAAAACCCAGTCACAAAACTTAAGAAAACAGATTAGTTCATTTTGGCACTTCAAAACATGCTTAAATCTATGTCAGGTCTATGTCTAATAAACACAATTTTTAGCAACCGTTAAAAGTAAGCTGTTCTTTGTCATCAAGAGCAAATTTTCTCTGAGTGTTAGCACTCTTTTAAGTACATGCAGAGTCCCTAGCCTGGAGTAGCCAATACTCCTAAATTTTAAAGCCATGAAGTGGACTCTGTGGACAGCAGCTTTGGTGTCATCAAGATCAGAAGCACATTTACTGAGTTCTGCCAACAGTGGCCTCAACGAGCTTACTTACAGCTATCTGAGTGTCTAGATCTTTAATTACATCAGCAACGGCTGTGAGCCCGGTGAAATGAGAGGCAGCCATTTTCAAAAGCTACCTGTAAATGAACAACTGGCATCAACCACCACCCTTGCCACAGGACTATTTCAGTTGCGTGGCCTGGCACAACTTCACTGACCAGGATCCTAGCAAACTGGATGTGGCAAAACACATCCTTGTTCTTGTCTCCTATTCATACTGGACATCTCCATCTCTTTCACACACAACTTTTGAAATTAATGATGATTATAGTGATATAGATTCTCTTCCAATAAAACAATGTTCTATTGTTAGGAGTAAGCTAGCAGCATATGAAAACTTGCCAAAATGGTGAAACGAACCTGCAGGAATCATGGCAGTGGTTTTCAGAACTTGTTGAAGCTTAGCAACCTGAACGAATATATCTATACCCATCAACTCTTGCCCCCTATTGCTGAGTTCCTCCCCAGCAAACTAACTCTCTGAGAAATCACCTTTCCTGGTTTGCCCTTAATAAAAGCAACTAACTATGCACTGGTTAAGTGATCAACAGAAACTTGTCCAAGAGTCAGCTGAGGGGGACAGCAGAACATTGGGTCACCTGTTTGTTTTTTAACCATATGCTTTCTTTTTCCTTACCCATAAATGTTATTAATGGAAGAATCAGGATAGGGAAATATTGTTAACATGGTAATAATTCTGTAATGCTATAAAGCCAAACTATTTCCCCACAGCAAGCTATGAAAGAGCTTTATTAAAGATTATCAGTATGTTTACCATATTGAACATATTATACCTTTCAAATAACAGTCCCACAACCTTCAAGGGGCTTCCCAAATAGAACTGAGTATTGCTCAAAATAAGACTTTTTTTAAACAGGGATTTCCATATAATAGAGTTTCTATACTAAGACCTGTAGACAAAAAATAGCCTATCTTCTCAGCACCAAATATGAATAATCATTTATTAAATTAGGAATTAACCTGAGATGCCTGGGTGCCTCAGTGTATGAGTGTCTACCCTTGGCTCAGGGCCTGATCCTAAGACCCTGGGATCGAGTTCCACATCAGGCTACCTGTGGGAAGCCTGCTTCTCCCTCTGCCTGTGTCTCTGCCTCTCTCTCACTCTCTCATGAGTAAATAAAATCTTTTAAAAAATAAAAATAAAAATTTAGGAATTAACCTTAAAGAATCGCTCCAATGGCTGGCTATTAAGGAAATACAACGAATCCGTGCAATGTAAGAAAAATCTGAGTTTCTCCCTCAGAAACTAGCACTTTACTACACTGTTTTGCTGAAGAGCGAACAACAATACTTCTGCATTTTCAGTAATTCTGTATAAGCGAGCTACTTCTTTCATTAAAACAAAACAAAACGTGGGATCCCTGGGTGGCGCAGCGGTTTGGCGCCTGCCTTTGACCCAGGGCGCGATCCTGGAGACCCGGGATCGAATCCCACGTCAGGCTCCCAGTGCATGGAGCCTGCTTCTCCCTCTGCCTGTGTCTCTGCCTCTCCCTCTCTCTCTCTCTGTGACTATCATAAATAAATAAAAATTAAAAATAAATAAATAAAACAAAACAAAACGAAACAGATAATAACCAGACACTCATTACCAGACTGACACTGCCCTTAGTTTCCTAGACCATTCCTTTATTGGGTTGGATTTAAAATACTACATTCATTTTTTTAAAAAGATTTATTTATTTATTCGTGATAGACATAGAGAGAGAGAGACAGAGAGGCAAAGACACAGGAGGAGGGAGAAGCAGGTTCCATGCCAGGAGCCTGACGTGGGACTCGATCCCAGGACTCCAGGATCGCGCCCTGGGCCAAAGGCAGGCGCTAAACCACTGGGCCACCCAGGGATCTCCTAAAATACTACATTCAGATGGGTGATGATTACATGGGCTTATGTCAAATACATCACACTGAATATTTAAGATCCGTGCATTTTACTGTATATAAATCATACCACAATTAAGGACGATAAATCAAATCTCCCACCCCTCACCAAAATAAGTAAAGGATTATACTCTCAGGTAATTATCCCAGAAAAATGAATACTTGTGCTCCCACGCAAACCTATATACTAATGTTCATTCCATTTAGCAGAGGGAAAATATAGATCATTGAATAAATTATGGTATATGAGTACATCTGGAAAACATCTGGTTCATGTTTAAAATTTAAATATTTGATCCACCTGGAATGAGAGGGGACTATATATTCCTCCCTTCATACTCTCCTCTATATTTGTTGGATCAAATATTTAAACCTTAAATATAAAATAATATGCTAGAATATAGGAGATTTTTTAAAATTCTGAAATCTAAACCTCTCATTTTGTACAAAAACTAATTCAAAATGGATCATAGACTTTATTATTTTTTTAAAGATTTTATTTTATTTTTTAAAAATTTTTATTTATTTATGATAGTCACAGAGAGAGAGAGAGAGAGAGAGAGAGGCAGAGACACAGGCAGATGGAGAAACAGGCTCCATGCACCGGGAGCCCGATGTGGGATTCGATCCCAGGTCTCCAGGATCGCGCCCTGGGCCAAAGACAGGCGCCAAACCGCTGCGCCACCCAGGGATCCCATAGACTTTATTATTATTATTATTTTAAGATTCTGTTTATTTGAGAGAGAGGGAGAGAGATAGAGAGAGCACAAGCATGGGGGAGAGGGAGAAGCAAGTTCCCTGCTGAGCCAGGAACCTGATGTGGGGCTCGATTCCAGGACCCTGAGACCACAACCTGAGCCAAAAGCAGACACTTAATCAACTGAGCCATCAAGGCACCCCGGATCATAAACTTTATTTTTTTTAAATTTTTATTTATTTATGATAGTCACAGAGAGAGAGAGAGAGAGAGAGAGAGGCAGAGACATAGGCAGAGGGAGAAGCAGGCTCCATGCACCGGGAGCCCGATGTGGGATTTGATCCCGGGTCTCCAGGATCGCGCCCTGGGCCAAAGGCAGGCGCCAAACCACTGCGCTACCCAGGGATCCCCGGGATCATAAACTTTAAAGTAAAATGTACAACTAATAAAACTTTTAGGAAAAAAATCTTTGGGCTCTAGCTAGGCAAGGTTCTTAGACTTGACACCAAATGCACAATCAATAAAAGGAAATGCTGGAAAATTGGCCCTCATCAAAATAAAAGTTTCTTCTGTGAAAGCCCCATGTGGAAAGGATAAAAAGACAAGATATAGACTATGAGAAAATATTTACAAAGTACATATCAAACAAAAGACTTGTAACCAGAATGCGTAAAGAACTCTCAAAACTCAACGGTTTTTTTTTTAAGTAATTCAGTCACAAAACGGAGAGAAGATACGAACAGACATTTCACCAAAGATACACAGATGGCAAATGAAGTACAGGAAAAGATGTTCAACATCTTCAGTTACTAAGGAAAGGGCAAATTAACCCTGCAATGAGGTGGCTCATCCGCCTAAGTGTCTGCATTAGGCTGGGGTCATGATCCCAGGGTTCTGGGATCAGGCCCAACATGGGGCTCCCTGCCTGCTTCTCCTCCTCCCTCTGCTTGTGCGCTCTCTCTAATAAATGAATAAATAAAATCTTAAAAAAAAGATCTGCAGTGAGATAAAACCACACATCTATCAGTATGACTAAAATAAAAAATAGTGATAGCACCAATGTTGACAAGGATGAAGAGAAACTGGATCACTGGTACATTGCCAGTGGGAATGGAAACAGTATAGCCACTCTGTAAAAATAGTTTGCAGTTTCTTAAAAAATTTAAGTATGTACTATCACAGAGGAGCCAAAAGAGACATGAAGACAAATGGAAAAACTAAGATCTGAATAAATCATGGACTTCAGTTAATAATACCGAACCGATGATACTGAACCAATAATACTGAACCAATACATCAATATTGGTTCATTACTTGGAACAAATGTGCCCTACTAATGTAAGATGTTATTATGGAGAAACTCGGTGCAGAGTGTACAGAAACTGTATTATCTTTCCAATTTTTCTATAAAGCTAAAACTGTTCTAAGAAATAGTTCATTTTAAAAAGAAAAAGGGAGGGGGGCCCCAGTGGCTCAGCGGTTTAGCGCCGCCTTCAGCCTGGGGTGTGATCCTGGTGACCCGGGATCGAGTCCCATTTCGGGCTCCCTGCATGGAGCCCGCTTCTCCCTCTGCCTGTGTTTCTGCCTCTCTCTCCCTGTGTCTCTCATGAATAAATAAATAAAATATTAAAAATAAATAAATAAATAAATGAAAAAGGGAGGAGCATCTGGCTGGCTTAGTCAATAGGGCATGCAACTCTTTTTTTAAAGATTTATTTTAGAGAGAGGCAGATTAGTGAGGCTGTCAGGGACTGGGTGGCAGGGAACCAGATGTGGTTATAAAAGGGCAATAGGAGGACCTTTGTGATGGAATCATCATCTGTAATGATGGATTAAAGAATCTACAAAAAAAATACTCTGGTTTCTTTTCAGATTGAATAAATCTTTCGCCTTTTGCTAAAAAAAATAATAATCTACAAAAATGACTAAATTGTATAGACTTAATCCATATACACCCACAAATGAATACAAGTAAAACTAGGTAAATCTGAGTAAGACTGGTGAATTATACCAATGTTGATATCCTGATTGTCACAGTAGACAACAATCTTTCAAAACGTTACCATTGGGGAAAACTGAGCAAAGTTCACAAGGGAATTCTCTGTATTATTTCTTTTTTTTTTTTTTTTTTAATTTTTTTAAGGTATTTATTTATTTATTTATGATAGTCACAGAGAGAGAGAGAGGCAGAGACACAGGCAGAGGGAGAAGCAGGCTCCATGCACCGGGAGCCCGACGTGGGATTCGATCCCGGGTCCCCAGGATCGCGCCCCGGGCCAAAGGCAGGCGCCAAACCGCTGCGCCATCCAGGGATCCCTCTGTATTATTTCTTATTGACTGTGCATAGATCTACAATTGTCTCAACTTTTAAAAACAGGAAAAAATATTCTCAGCAGTAAATGAAAAGCACTTCTCACAGGCGCCTGGGTGTGTCAGTTAAGCTGCCAACTCTTGAGTTTCGCCCAGGTCATGAGCTCGGGATTGTGGGATCATGTCCTGCATCAGGCTCGTGGAGTCCATTTGGGATTCTCTTTCTCTTTCTTGCACGCCCTGACCCCTGCTCGTGTTCCCACTCACTTGGCCTCTTTCTCTCTCTCTAAATAAATCAAATCTTTAAAAAGAGAGAGAGAGAGACAGAGAGAGAGAAGCCCTCCTAAAGATGATGCAAAGCCCAGGAGCCATAAAAGACTGACATGTTCAATCATATAAAAAAAAAAATGCTTGAAAAATAAATAAATAGGGATGCCTGGGTGGCTCAGTGGTTGTGCATCTGCCTTCGGCATGGGTCATGATCCCGGAGTCCCCAGATTGAGTCCCACATCGGGCTCCCTGCATGGAGCCTGCTTCTCCCTCTGCCTATGTCTTTGCCACCACCCCTCCTTAATAAATAAATAAATCTTTTTAAAAAAGAAAAATGAAAAGAAAGAAAAACAAATTTTATATAAAAATTAAAATGTCTGCATGGCAACAAACATAATAAAGTTAAAGGACAAAAGACAAACTAGCAAAAATATATGGAATGTATCAAAGACAAAGGACTAATTTCTGTTACATATAAAAAATACCTAAACTTCAATAAGCACCCAAACACCCAAAGAAAAATTGCAAAACAAACCAAAAAAACAAACAAAAAACCCCAACAGTACAATAAATTAAAATAGTCCTTAAAGGTACGAAATAATCCTTATTCTCATTCATAATAAAAATACAAATTAGAACCATTCTTCCGGGCAGCCCTGGTGGCTCAGCAGTTTAGCACTGCCTTCAGCCCAGGGCCTGATCCCGGAGACCCAGGATCGAGTCCCGCATCGGGCTCCCTGCATAGAGTCTGCTTCTCCCTCTGCCTGTGTCTCTGCTTCTCTCTCTCTCTCTCTCTCTTTCTGTGTCTCTCATGAATAAATAAATAAAATCTTTAAAAAAAAAAAATCTTCCTTTGGCAATGATGAAAAAGTTGTATACATATTGTTTGAAAGTTTTATAAAGAAATAGTCATTTCACACATTGTTGGACAGGAGGGGGAGGATATTAAATTTGTTGGTCTCTACAAACAGCTACTTGGCAGTACTACCATAATTAGAAAAGATGTATTAGGGTATCTAGGTGGCTCAGTCAGTTGAGTGTCTGATTCTTGATTTGGCTCATGTCATGATTCAAAGTCATGAGATCAAGCCCCAAGTTGGGCTCCATGCTGTGCATGGAGCCTGCTTAAGATTCTCTCCCTCAAAAAAAAAAAAAAAAAAAAATTCTCTCACTCTGGCATTCCCTCACCCTGCTCACACGTGTTCTCTCTTAAAAAAAAAAAAAAAAAAAAAAAAAAGCAAAACATATTGTTTTGATCCCATAGTTCCATCTTTATTTTTAAAGATTTTATTTATTTATTCATGAGAGACAGAAAGAGAGACAGAGAGAGAGGCAGAGACACAAGCAGGCTCCACGCAGGGAGCCTGATGTGGGACTCGATCCTGGGTCTCCAGGATCACGCCCTGGGATGAAGGCAGGCGCTAAACCGCTGAGCCACCCAGGCTGCCCCCATAGTTCCATCTTTAGCAATTTATATTATAGTTGGACTTTTAAAAAAATATTTTATTTATTCATGAGAGAATAACACACACACACAGCGGCAGAGACACAGGCAGAGAGAGGGAGAAGCAGGCTCCACGCAGGGAGCCTGACGTGGGACTTGATCCTGGGTCTCCAAGATCACGACTTGGACTGAAGGCAGCGCTAAACTGCTGAGCCACCCGGGGCTGTCCTATAGTTGGGCTTCTATGTAAAGGTTTCAATTAGCAATAATCGGCCTCCGATAAACGTCATTGGCTATGATACTTCCACTGTGCCAAGCTTGGACTTCTATGTAAACAGAATACTATACATGTGAGGAATATCAACCTAAATGTCCATCAAACGTGATGTAGCTGGGGATCCCTGGGTGGCGCAGCGGTTTGGTGCCTGCCTTTGGCCCAGGGCGCGATCCTGGAGATCTGGGATCGAATCCCACGTCGGGCTCCCGGTGCATGGAGCCTGCTTCTCCCTCTAACTCTCTCTCTCTCTCTCTCTGTGTGACTATCATAAATTTTAAAAAATTAAAAAAAAAAAGTGATGTAGCTAAATAGGGGTGCCTGCGTGGCTCAGTCACTTAAGCGTCTGCCTCTGGCTTAGGTCATGATCCTGGAGTTCTGGGCTCAGAGGGGACTCTGATTCTACCTCTTCCTCTGCCCCTCTCCCCATTCGTGTTCTCAGGCTCACTCATTCACACTCTCAAATAAATAAATAAAATCTTTAAAAAAAAACTGATCTAGTTAAATAAATTAAGGTATAACCACATAGTGAAATATATTGAAAAGTGTAAGACTCATGGAAATATTAAGCTGAATGAAAGAATCCAGGACTGCCTGGCTGGCTCAGTCAGAAGAGCACACGACTCTTGATCTCGGTCGTGAGTTCAAGCCCCATGTTGGGTGTAGAGTTACTTAAATAAAATTTTAAAAATTAAAAAAAATAATAAATGAAAGAATTCAGTCAAAAAGACCACATGTTAAAAAAAAAGGACCACATGTATGATTCCATTTATATGAAATGTCCAGAATAGACAAATCTACACACACAGAAAGTAGATTAGTGGTTGCCAGGGCGGAGGGGGGTAGGAGAGGGATAGGGATTGACTGCTGATAATAGAGGATTTTAGGGGGGATAAAAATAATCTGAAATTAGATTATGATGATAACTGCACAACCCTGAATATCCAAAAATGCCACTGAACCGTACATCTGATAATTGTGAATTGTATGATATGTGAATAGCATCTCAATAAAACTGCTTTGGAAAAACAAGGAAGCTCATGAAGTGACCTTTAAGATACACTGTTCATTGAAAATGCAAGGTATAGGGATCCCTGGGTGGCGCAGCGGTTTAGCGCCTGCCTTTGGACCAGGGTGCGATCCTGGAGACCCGGGATCAAATCCCACGTCAAGCTCCCGGCATGGAGCCTGCTTCTCCCTCTGCCTATGTCTCTGACTCTCTCTCTCTCTCTGTGACTATCATAAATAAATAAATAAATAAATAAATAAATAAATAAATAAGAAAATGCAAGGTATGGAAGAGTATAATTTGTTGTCATTTATTAAAAGACAAAAAAAGACATATAATTGTAAATGCATAAATTATTCCTGGAAAGATACATAAACTGATAACAGCAATTATCTTGGTGGGGAGGGGAACGGTAGTATCTGGGTGGCCTATGAGACCAAAGGGGAATATTTACTTTTCATTATACACCTCAAATTCTGCATATGTTATCTATGAAAAAAGAATTAGCATACTATTGGATTTGTTTCCTCTGAAAAAATAGGTAATTCTGACAACTGTTTTTAAAAATATAACAAAAAATCGGGGCGCCTGGATGGCTCAGTTAGTCGAGTGATCGACTCTTCATTTCAGCTCAGGTTATGATTTCAGGGTCAAGGGATCACACTCTGTTGGGCTCCGTGCTCAGCAGGGAGTCTGTTTGAGATTCTCTCTCCCGTCCCTCTGCCTTTCCCCTACATTGCACATGTCTAAGATTAAAAAAAAAAATCTTAAAAATAACAAAAAAATATATCAGTAACAACAAAAATGAACATTAATTTATATCTCACACCTTATACAAAAACAAACTCAAAAGTGATCACAGACTTAAAAATAGAAAACTATAAAACTTTTACAAGAAAGCACAGGGAAGGGATGCCTGGGTGGCTCAGCGGTTTGAGTGTCTGCCTTTGGCTCAGGGTGTGGTCCCAGAGTCTCAGGATCGAGTCCCACCCACATCAGGTTCCTTGCATGGAGCCTGCTTCTCCCTCTGCCTGTCTCTCTCTCTCTCTCTCTCATGAATAAATGAATAAAATCTTTTATTTTTTTTTTGAATAAAATCTTTTAAAAAGACAAAAGACTAAGTCTTTTGACTTAGTCATATGTCAAATGACTTTATGACTTATGACTTTAGTCATAGACTAAAAGAAAATATTTACAAATTACATATCTGACAAACAACTTGTATCCAGGATATGTAAAGAACTCTCAAAATTAAACAATAAGAAAACAAACAGCCCAATTAAAAAATGGGCAAAAATTCTGAACAGATCCCTCACCTAAGAAGATATACAGATGGCAAATAAACACATGAAAAGATACTCAATATCATTAGTCATCTGGGAAATGCAATTAGGCAAATGAGTAACCACTAAATACTATTAGAATAATAAAATTTTTGTTAAATAGACAAGTGCTGGAGAAGTAATTGAATAACTGAAAACGTCATATATTTCTGTGTGAATGTAAAATGGTACAATCTCTTTGGAAAACTTTGGAAGTTTTTTTTTTTTTTTCTCGAGATCTTATATATTTATCTGAGAGACAGGGAGAAAGAGTGACATACCACAAGTGGGGTAGAGGGGCAAAGGGAGAAGCTGACTCCCTGACAAGCAGAGAGCCTGACTCAGGGCTGGATCTTAGGACCTGGGGATCATGACCTGAGTGGAAGGCAGATGCCTGACCAACTGAGCTATCTAAGCACCCCGGTTTGGCAGTTTTTCTTTTTCCTTTTTTTTTTTTTTTTTTTTTAAGATTTTATTCATCCATTCATGAGAGACACAGAGAAAGAGAGAGGCAGAGACATAGGCAGAGGGAGAGGGAGAAGCAGGCTCCACGCAGGGAGCCCAATGTGGGACTTGATCCCGGGACTCCAGGACCAAGCCCTGGGCTGAAGGCAGACGCTCAACCACTGAGCCACCCAGGCATCCCGGCAGTTTCTTATAAAGTTAAATATATAGGGTTGCCTGGGTGGCTTAAGCGTCCTGCCTTCAGCTCAGGTCATGATCCCAGGACCTTGGGGATCAAGCCTCACATCGGGCTCCTTGCTCAGTGGGGAGCCTGCTTCTTCCTCCCCTTCTGCCTGCCTCCCTCTCCCCCTCCTTGTGCTCTGTCAAATAAATAAAATCTTTAAAAAAATGTTAAATATATACTTATATGACCCAGTAATCCCACTCTTTGGTATTTACCCTAAAGAAATAAAAACTTATATTCAACAAAAATTGGTATGTGAATGTTTATAGCAACATTATTTATAACTGTCAAAAGCTGGAAACAATCCAGTATCCTTCAATGGGTGAACTATGACTATATATCCATACAATGGAATACTACTTAGCAATAGTAAGAACTACTGATATGTGCAACAACATGGATAATCTCAAATGCATATGCTAAGTGGAAGAGGCAAGACTCAAAAGGCTACTAACTGTATGATTCCATTTATATGACACTCTGGAAAAGGCAAAACTATATGGATGGAGAGAACAGATTAGTAGTTGCCAGTGGCTTGGGGTAGGCTAGGATTGGACTACAAAGGAGCAGCATAAAGGAAATTTTGGGGGTGGTGGAACTTTTAGGTAAGAGTGTTATGGTGCTTATGTGACAGTATGCATTTGTCACAACTCATAGAACTGTACCCTCATAAGGGTGGATTTTTGGTACGGAAATTTAAAAATAAAACATCACAACAATTCTGAAATGGTCAGTGCCTCCACTTCCAAATTACCTGTTTACTGACAACTTTCATCAAGTCAAATTATGGATGATGCTGACCAAGCACAATGGAATGAAGTGACTGTAAATAACCTGAATTCTATTATGTAATATACCATGGTTGCCTTTGGGCTACTCAAATTTCTAATGCTCACTTACTTGGAATGCCAAGAAATAGGGAAGTAGTACAGTGTAAAAACAAAGACATTAACTGTGGGACAGTTAACAATTATAATAGTAAACTAGCATTTACTATGTGGAAATCACACGCTATGGGATTTACAAAATAAGTCCAGAAAGTCCATGCCCCAGTTATCAAGAGTAAAAATTATTTAGTAATTTTATCAAAACAAGATTATGTGGCTGGGAGTTCAATTAAATACTGGGTCTAGGGATCCCTGGGTGGCGCAGCGGTTTGGCGCCTGCCTTTGGCCCAGGGAGCGATCCTGGAGACCCGGGATTGAATCCCACATCGGGCTCCCGGTGCATGGAGCCTGCTTCTCCCTCTGCCTGTGTCTCTGCCTCTCTCTCTCTCTCTCTCTGTGACTATCATAAAAAACAAACAAACAAACAAACAAACAAATAAATAAATAAATACTGGGTCTATCCACCCTCCCCTTTACCAGCTGCATTTAAACTATGGTTGACAGGCTCAGGACAACAAGCCCTAACTGCTTTTCCTTCTAACAGCTTGTACCTCAAACAAAAACCGAGTTATAACTCTATTACTGTATAAAGAGGATCTGATTTTTCAGAGGGTAAGAGATGTGGGGATGGCTTGTATTAGTTATAAGACCATACCTTTTAGAGACATCTGTTCCATTAACAGATTTTTTTTTTAAGATTTTATTTCTAAGTTTACACCCAATATTGGGGGCTTGAACTTAAAATCTTGAGATCAAAAATTGCATGCTCCTCCATCTGAGCCAGCCAAGCACCCTACAGATTCCCTCCCTTTAAAATATATATATTTTTTTAAGTGAAGAGAGTAAGGGAGTAGAAGACCAGATTGTCTTTAAAACCCTTTAACTTCTGAAATGTTTAGGAGTTATTTAAACAAATGCTGGGGTGAAGGAGACTACCAGGATGATAGCATAAAAGCCCTATCATTGTGGTGACTGACTTAACTTAATGACTGGGTTTTCTACCTGTTTCTCTCCTCACTGCTTCTAGATGTATCTAAATGAACTCCTATTTCCCAGCCTAAAAAAAAAAAAAAAAAAAAAAATCAACTAATTGCATTCTGTAAGACTTGAGAGCAACAGAAACATGGAATTTTTTTCCCACTAGTTCTTTGACTAGTTTGGTCCCATTTAGGTAGTTTTGATTTAACAGAAAGGCAGTAGAGTGATCAAGGGCATGGACTCTGGTGGCAGTGTCTGGGTTCAAGTACCAACTCTGCCACTTATTAATTAGCTTTATGTCCCTGAGCAAGTTATCTAATCTCTTTATGCCTAAATAATTTCCTCATTTGAAAAATTTAGTCATAAAGTATATCTCATGGGATTATTGTGACAATATATTGAGATTCTGTATATAAAGCACCTTGAAGAGTGCCCGGCACATGGAAAGTACAAATAAATGTTTGCTAATATTATATAATATACATGCTCTTCTTTTCTAGATCTTAGTTCTAAAAAATCAGCATATTAAAACTAAAAGGTTTTCCCATTGTAGTATGTGATATGGCCTCCTATAACCATTTTTTTTACTATAGACATTAAAAAAAAAAACAACAGTGACTAAAAAATAAAATGGTAGTGGTAAATAGTCAACAAGAGGCTGATGAGGGGTACTATGGCATAGGGAAGACTGAAGTCAAGAGGGTTGGGTATCATCCTACTTCTGCCACTGTGTTATGTAAGCTTCCTTTGACCAGAGTTTCTACATCTATAATTGAGTAGGATCAGACAAATTTTAAAATCCCTTCTGGCTTTAAGAATTAATGTAAGATTTTCAGATTAAGTTCATATGTACCAATTTCAGTTTGTCTTCTGCACCCAGCGCACCTGTACTGCACGTACAGTACAATCTAAACACTGCTGGAATCTTATCTCCAAAGTATCTGGGGGCTTTCCATGAAGACTGCAGGTCAAAAGTAATATGTTCTATATTCATATCTGCTCTAACAATGATTTTCTGATCAGGTCCTTTGAAATACTATTATAATAACTCAATGCTAGAGCCACAAATGAGTGAAATAAGTACATTTTGCAAATGTAAATGAGGATATTAACTCAGGAATAAGTTACCATTAATTAAACCATCAAGTACTTTGAAATGGTGGCATGGGCATGCTTTACTTCATAATTTGGTGTAAGTTTTTATCACTTGCATACAGTAGAGGCATTTGCAAATAGTCTAACCCTTTGGGAGAAAACAATAGTTTCAGCTAAGTTAGCCCAATTTCCCTGATCATCTACTTCATGTTACAATTAATTGTAAAGTTAATCCAACTTAAGTTCTTGTTCTTCAATTTGGTCTTTCTTGGCCTCTTCAATTTAAAATTAAATATATCTTACTCTATTGTGAAGAAAAGCTCTATTCAGGTCCCATTTTTCTATCTTGACTGCCTTATGCTTATTTAAAAACACAGTAATTTAGTTCTCCTCAAATACTACACTAGACAAGGACCCTAACAAGTTATAGTACTTGACATTAAGAGACATCTTAAAGAGGAGGAGAGTGCTTTCATTCAATGATATGTTCTGTATAACTCTTATTTCTATTTTGTTGATGGGCAAACTGATATATGGAGAAGAATTCAATTAGAAAAGTTGAAAAAAAGTTAGTCAAACACATAACTGGGTTTGACTGGGGCTGGGTCACTTAGTACCATGTGTTTTCAGGCAGGGTGACTTAATCTCTCGGAATCAATTTCCGTATCTGTATGATGGGACTCCCAACATCTAACCCGTGGGGCTGTGATAATTAAATGATACAACATTTGGAAGTGCTTATGATGGTGCCTAATTGGTCTGAGTAGGTTTCAGTAAAAGATATTATTGAAGGGAAGTGACTGGCCCAAGTATCCCTGACATTTTTACCTAAAAGCAGCCACCTCCAGTAAATGCTTATACTAAAAATACAGGATACAACTTACTTAACTTCAACTTTCCAAACAGCTTACTGTATTTCTTTGGGTGGACGGATGGGTTTAAAGGTTCTCTCAACTGGTTAAGTGAGATTCATGGTATCGAGGTCAATATAGTGACAAGCCTCAAAGTACTCAATTTGTAAAAATTTCCCTCTTGAGTCTGACGTTAAAGCAAAGATTCCAGAAGCATGTTTTCAAGGATATTAGCCAAGGTTCTCCTACTTCCTGGGCACAGCAGGGTACTATTATCAAAATTATGATCTAATCAATCATTGCCTCACCTCCATCCTGTGCCTTCTTTGGACCTTAGCCTCTTTACATATAAAACAGGAGTTTAAAAAAGATTATCTTTCTGGGCCATCCTGTCCTCCCGTCTAACATTCTTTGGTTTGATATGCAGAGATCTGTGCTCCATCAGGGTCGAGTGGAATGGTATTTAAAGCACTTATCGAGCATAGAACTGAGTTCAAACGGCTTCGACTTCACATCAGAGCTTCGTTAAGAATGAAGCAGAAAACGGAGATGCTTGCATGTGGGCTTTCCTAGATAAAGTATCTGACACAAGAAAAGCCTGCCAAACGCCGAGCAGGCAGCGCGAAGGAAGGGTCTTCTTCCCCTGAATACATCCTTTACCACTCAGGATTCAGAGAATGTGATGGGGAAAGAAAAAAAAAAAAAAAGAAAAGAAAAAAGAAAAAAGAAAAAAACGGATCCCTAGATCTTTTCCAAACTCTCTCCCTTTCCCTTGGAGGCTGATCTCCTCGCAGCCATGACCCCTTACACTCCCCGCTTTGGGGGAGCTCGGGTCCTCACTGCCCGGTTCCCTCAGGTACTTCGGAGTCTCCAAGCCCTGATCCCGTCCCCAGAGAAGCCCATCTTCACTGCCCGCTGCGGTTCCTTCCAAACCCAAGTGTTCTCTGAGTCCTCGCTGCCCTGTTTCTGAATCCTTAGGAGCGTGGATCTTCACTGTCCCGCTTCTGTCTCTTAGGAGCCCAAGTCCTCGCGGCTCCGCTCTTACCCTTCGGAAGCCCGTGTCTTCACGCCCCTTTCCGTTCCGACCCTCTCCTCTCGAGGAGCACGGGTCCTCACAATCCTGTCCCTCGCACCCCGCTTTCCATCAGGTGCCGGGGAACTCACATCCATCCCCGTTCCCTAAGTCCCGTCTCCAGCCCCGGTCCCCACAGCCGCGTCTTCTCCGAGCCCCGAGCCCCTTAGTCCCGTCCCAACAGCCTGATTCCTCGCACAACCCGGTCTCCTCCACAACCTGGTTCTTCAAACACTGACCCACTGTGGGTCTGGGTCCTGACTCCCTCCTCCCGCTCTTCTTCCTCAACTGCCAGGGCCCAAGACTCACAGGCAGCAGCGTCTATCTCCCCATGATATGCGGAGACTGCCCCAGTGAAGCGTTCGTCTCAGCAGCCGGTCCGACTGCTCGGCCCTCCCCGAGTACTTCCGGCACCGCTCCCCGCCTCCAACCCGGAAACGCGCGGCTCTTCCGGCCGGCGGGCGCGCGCCTGGCTTGCGCAGGCGCAGACTGCCCTCTGACACGTGGTCGCGGTCCTGGGCAGTTACTGCGCTCCGGCCGCGGTGGTTTTTCCTGCTGGTGGTTGACTGGCAGCGTGGGCGAGCCCTTCGCCCTCTAGCCAGGTGTTAGGAACCGTGCCCTGGCTGCTTCTTGCCGTCTCTGCCTGTCGTATTATCGCAAGCACTACCGGTAATTGACGCCTTCCGAGGGTCGAGAGGTCGCCATTTTTAGTTGGTGCCTTTATCTTGATTTCGGGACAGAGATACCACCTGGGACCGCATCACCCCGTACGTAATCCTGTTGCTCCTCAACAAGGGAATTGGCAACGCAACAACCTGGAGACGAGACACCGTTTGTACCTGTGGATTGGCGGCGACTCATAATATCAATGGAGTGTTTGCTGTCATCCAGGAATTTTGCTCAGCCCTTCCGATGTATCTATCATTTATTTAATCTTTTAAAGAAAACCCGTGAGAGATTAAGGTTCTAGCTGTGCAGTCTCAACCTGAACTCAGAAGTCTCCCTGTAAAGCCCGATTCTGTCGTGTATGTAACCATTGAACTGATGGTTTTGGTTTTTCTAGCAAGCGCTTTGGGATAATTTTATTTTTAACCCTATGTCAGGTGATAGGCATGTAAGACCCAGTCCTAGCCAATGTGGCATTTACCCTAAGATGAAGAAGAACCCACAAACGTAAAAGAATGTACAAAGGGTTGTGACAGCCCAAAGTGAGCCATGGTAACTGTCCACAGTAATCAGAAGAGATGTCTCCCGCCTGTATGTATCAGTGCAGTAACCTGCCCTTCTTGTCTCTCTCTCTCTCTCTCTTTTTTTTTTTTTTTGTAATGTCTATATCCCACATAGGGTTCAAACCCAACCCTGAAAGTCTCACACTCTTCTGAGCCAGCCAGGTGCCCCAGTGCCCTCCTTGTCTTTTTATCTTAAAATCCCACCAAACTCCCATTCCAGTCACCATCTACACTGCCACCAGATCCGAATTCTTAGATTCAAGTCCCCTTCACCATTAAGTTTTAAGCAGTCTTCCTTAGTCTAATTTCCCTGATACTACTCTCTTCACTCCTAAGGATCTGGGCACACACATACACTCCCCACAACTCCCATCTTTCTTTTCCTTTTTTTTTTTTCTTTTAATTTTTTTTTCTCCCATCTTTTTTTTTTTTTTTTCTCCCATCTTTTTAAAACCAGTTTAAATGTACATTCAGGGCAGCCCCGGTAGCTCAGCGGTTTAGCGCCGCCTTCAGCCCAGGGCCTGATCCTGGATACCGGGAATTGAGTCCCACATCAGGCTCCCTGCATGGGGCCTGCTTCTCCCTCTGCCTGTGTCTCTGCCTCTCTCTCTCTCTCCTCTCTGTGTATTCTCATGAATAAATAAATAAAATCTTTTTAAAAATAGTAAATGTACATTCATTCATTCAATAGAGTGTTCATTATGTGCCAAGCTATTTGCTAAATGCTGAGTCTGTTCTAGTAGATACCACAGACAATAAATATCCTTGTCCTTAGTTTACAATCTACAGTAGGAAAATAGACCATCAAAAAGTACACAAAAGTGTAAGAAGGGAGAATACAAGAATAAACCAGATTTATCTAACTGGGTGATGGGCGAGCCCTGAGCTAGGAAAGCATCTTTAAGGACCAAGATGGCCAAGGTGGCTGGACCTTCATAGGTTATGAGAGTGGCAGGTAAAGAGTTTGGAGAAGCAGGCAGGATTCAGCTCAGGCAGGACCTTATAGGCTATGGTAGGAACTCGGGGTTTATTTATAAGGGGAAGGCACTGGAGTGGTGAATAGAGAAGTGAAATAAGGATTTGTTTTGAAGAGATATGCTTCTCCCTCTGCCTGTGTCTCTGCGTCTCTCTCACTGTGTCTCTCATGAATAAATAAATAAAATCTGTTTTTGAAGAGATGAGTGGTGGATTATAGGAGGAGGCCCCAACAAACAGCTGACTGCCCATATCTAGGCTTTCCACGTTTATAGTACAAGTCAGCTTCCTATTATAGTGTAAGAGCTGTTTATGTAAATCCCTTCTCTTACAGCTTCTTTGTAGAGGCCAGTTACCTCTGTATGATATTAAAGTGCCTGTCTATAAAAATCTACATATATGTACACAGGAAACAGTATGGCAAGAGAAAGACTAAACTTTTAGTAGTAGTTTGGGGAAAACATTCTCACATTTCTGTATTCTTTCAATTTTTTTTTACAATTAGCACATATTGATTTTATATTAAAAATGAAGTCTATGTGAGTAGTTCCATTTTTATGCCATTCTGGAAAAGGCAAAACTACAGGGCCAGAGGAGCACTGATTACCAGGATTGGGACTAAGGGGTGTGGGGGTTGGCTAGAAAAGGAGACAAAGGACCTTTTGTGGGTGATAGAAATGTTTGATATTTTGATTTGATTGTGGTAAAAGGTACATGTCTATATTAGTTGAACCATATGATTAAAAAAAGGTGAAATTAATATATATAAATTACATATCAACAAGCTGGACTTTAAAAAATGAAATATAGGGAGGCACCTGATTGGCTTAGTCTGGAGAGCATGTGACCCCCCCACCCTTTTTTTAAAAAGATTTTATTTATTTATGCATGAGAGACACAGAGAGAGGCAGAGACACAGGCAGAGGGAGAAGCAGGCTCCATGCAGGGAGCCTGACATGGGACTGGATCCCAGGTCTCCACAATCAGGCCTTGGGCTGAAGGCGGCACTAAACCGCTGAGCCACCCGGGCTGCCCCCATTTTGCTTTTTAAAATAATTATAGGGGCGCACCTGGGTGGCTTAGTGGGTTAAATGTCTGCCGTCAGCTCAGGTTATGATTTCAGGGTCCTGGGATCCAGCCCCGCATCCCTGCTGAGCAGGGAGCCGGCTTCTCCCTCTCCTCCCCGTTCTGCTCTCTCTCGCTCTCTGTCTCTCAAATCTTTTTTTTTTTTAAAGGTTAAAGTATGTGGCATTAGAAAATATACAGCACTGTTTTATGTAATATGCTCTTTATTAATGATATGTGAGCCTATTCAACCACTTTTATATCTGTTGATAAAGATCTACTTTAACCAATCCAAATTTAGCATTGCTTTTGTTCCCCTTCACCTTAATGGTCATCACGCTGTACCTGATTCTGCAACTCAGTACTCAGTGGTGTTTGGTGTCTAATTCACTTCTTGGCAGCGCAGCAGATACCATTCATTCCACTTGAAGAACACACTACGTTCTGCTAATCCATTGGTCTTTCTCTCCCTGTGTCTCCAATGTTTCTATGGTGGGGCCGCTGCAGGGTAGATAGATGGCTAGGGGTGGCCCAAGTTTGTGCATTTTCAATTTTAATAGGATGGGATTCATGTCTTCCCCAGATAGGTACCCACGGCGCCAAGAAGCGGGTATCGTGCGCAGCGTACAACAGGTGCGAGCCGGCGTGCACTGCAGCTGGCGACAGCCTCCGGGCTCGCCGACTCCCTCCGCGCTCGCCAGCTCCTTCCCAGCAAGCACCGCGCACATTTGCATATCAGTTACGTCCTTGCCTTTACTTGCATATAAAAAATCGAAAGGACAAATCACAAAAGTCTCCCTGTGAAGATTGCCCTACGGCTCAGCATGTCTTGCAGTTCCCCACTTCAACCTGAGGAAGAGGAATTAGGAAATTGCTTGCACTTTGTTTTCACCTTTATCGAAAGAGGGTTTCGCCAGCACTGCCACCCTGTTTATGGGCCCGGCAAGGCAAAAAGGGCTTCTGTCGTGAGTGGCACACGTAGGGCAGCTCCATTGCTCTTCGTGCGGAATCGACATCAAGAGATTTCGGAAGCATAATTTTTTGGTACCTGGGCAGCTGGTGATCGTTGGTCCCGGCGCCCCTGTCAGAAGTTAACTAATGTAAGAACTTTTGCGTTGTTCTGATGCTTACGCCTAAGAAGTTATAGGGAGTAACTGAAATCTCCAACGTGTAAAAAGCTCGACAACGTGCTGGTTAGATTAGCTAAGTCAACTATTTACGAGAAGCATCAAAGGACTGTGGTTACACACTGTGGTTTTTCACAGTAAAGCGGGTGATGGCTGACGTAGGAAAAGCGGCTGTTTTTCCATTTCACAGGTTAGGGAATGGAGGTTTGAGCAAAGTAAAGTTACATGTTTATTCAAGGGCACTCTGGAGTCCAGAGGGACTATCCAGACTAAGTGTCTGCTTGCAGGGGTGATTGAATCAGCAAACATAACTGATTTTATAAAAATTCTTCCCCTCAACCAGGCGTATACATCCCTTTCTAAAGCTGTGTTAAAAAAATAAATAAATAAAAATAAAATGAAGCTGTGTTAATGTTCTTTCGATAGCTTTTGGCCTTTAAAAACAGAAGCAATAGGGATCCCCGGCTGGCTCAGCAGTTTAGCGCCTGCCTTTGGCCCAAGGCGCGATCCTGGAGTCCCCGGATCGAGTCCCACGTCCGGCTCCCCACGTCGGGCTCCCTGCATGGAGCCTGCTTCTCCCTCTGCCTGTGTCTCCGCCTCTCTCTCTATCATGAATATATAAATAAATCTTCAAACAAACAAACAAACAAAAAAAAACAGAAGCAATAGTTTAAAGTATCAGTTTAGCACTTTCTTACTGCTGGCTACCAACAACCTTTCTGGATAACTATTCAACAAAGAGGTAAGAATCTAAAACCTTCAAAAAAAAAAAAAAAAAATCTCTCAGAGCACTTGGGTGGCTCAGCCGCTTGGGTGGGTGACAATCTGCCTTTGGCTCAGGTTGTGATCCTGGGGTCCTTGGATTGAGTCCCGCATCCAGCTCCCTGCAGGGAGCCTGCTTCTCTCTTTGCCTGCCTCTCTGACCCTCTCTCTGTGTCTCTCATGAATAAATAAAATTAAAAAAAAATCATCTCTCAAGAATGTATCCTCATATGTAAAACTATGTTTAAAAGGAGATTTAGGGACACCTGGCTGGCTCAGCCAGAAGAGCATGGGATTCTGGATATCCCTGTGGTGAGCTGGACCTCCACCTTGGGTGTGGAGATTATGGGGGGTGGGGGGAGGGAGCAACTAAAAAACTAAAAAAAAAAAAAAAAAAAAAAAGATTTAGCAAGGGGTTCATCCATTGTAACAACAAGTGTATACTAGTGATTCAATATACAGTTGACCCTTGAACAACATGGGTTTGAACTGCACAGTCCACTCTCATCGTAATATAAATGTATTTTTTCTCCTTTGTCTTTTTTTTTTTTTTAAAGTAAGCTCTATGCCCAAGGTGGGTCTTGAACTTATACTTCTTCAAGAGTTGCATGCTCCACTGACTGAGCCAGCCAGGTGCCCTTCCCTTAGAATTTTATTAATAGCATTTTCTTTTTTCTAGTTTTTTATTATAAGGCTGCAGCATATAATACACATAATACAAAAACATGTCTTAATCCACTGTTTATGTTATCAGTAAGACTTCTAGTCAACAGAATGCAGCTTTAGGGGAGTCAAAAGTTATACTGGGTGGGGAGTTATACTCGGATTTTTTAAAAAAGACATTTCTTTTAGAAAGAGGGGGTAAATGTGAGCAAGAGCAGGGTGAGGAACAGAGGGGGAGGGAGAGGCATAAGCAGAATCTTCGCTGTGTGTGGAGCTTGGTTGAGGCTTGATGTGGGGCTCTATCCCATGACCCAGAGACCATGTCCTGAGCTGAAATCAGGAGCTGGATGCTCAACTGACTGAGCCACCCAGTTGCCCCTATAGTGGTATATTTTACAGTAGGGAGAGTGGGTAGGGGTTGGCGCACCCCTAACCTATGCATTGTTCAAGGGTCAAGTGTAGTAGTGATCCATCAAGTGTCTAACTTCACAAGGCTTAGTGAGGGGAGAGAGAGCAAACTGAGTACTATGCTGAGTTTGGCTGGGAAGGGGAGTTTCTGGGAAAGCTTTCCTAAAGCAAAGAATTTGAAGCTGAAACCAAAAGAAGAAATAGAAGACCACCAAACAAAGTTGTTGGGGGAAGGGCTGTTTATGTAGAGGCAAACCATTGAGGGTGGATCCAATGTACTACACAGTCCCAGAGCTGAAAGACCAGAATGGCCAGAATGAAACCAGCCAGGTGGCAGGACATAGGGAAGCCTGAAGAGATCAGCCCCTGAGACCTAGTCTCACAGGCCTTGGATGTTCCTTGCAGTATTTTTTATGAAGCATAAGAAATGAAGAATTATCTACACAATGTATCAGCAAACTTTCTGTAAAGAGGCTAGATGGTGTGTATTTTGGGTTTTGTGATCATACGGTCTCTGATAGCCACTCAACTCTGTTGTTGCAAAGCAGTAACAGACAATATATAAACAAGTGGGTGTAACTGTGTTCCAATAAGATTTTATTTATAGACCCTGACATTTGAATTTCATATAATTTTTGTATGTCATGAAATAGTATTATTTTGATTTTTAAAAAAATCCTACCAGCCATTTAAAAATGTGAAAACCAGGAATACTTTGGTGGCTCAGTGGTTGAGTGTCTACTTTTGGCTCAGGTCATGATCCCAGGGTCCTGGGATCCATTCCTGCATCAGGCTGCCTGCGGGGAGCCTGCTTCTCCCTCTGCCTATGTTTCTGCCTTCTCTCTGTGTCTCTCATGAATAAATAAAATCCTTTAAAAAATTAAATTAAAAACTTTTTAAAAATGTGAAAACCATTCTTAGACTCCCAAGCAATAGCCAGGGAGCATAGTTAACTGGCCCCTGGCCTACATATTCAAGAGCAATGGTCAAACCAACTAAGGGATAGCCACAAATGGGATACAACGTACTCATTAAAATGTTGCATAGAAGCTAGTGCAGCCACTCTGGAAAACAATATAGAGTTTCCTCAAAAAATTGAAAATAGAGGTAACCTATGACCCAGCAATTGCACTACTAAGTATTTACCCCCAAAGATACAAATGTAGTGATCCAACGGGGCACCTGCACCTCAATGTTTATAGCAGGAATGTCCACAATAGCTAAACTATGGAAATAACCCAGATGTCCATCGACAGATGAATGGATAGAGAAGATGTGGTATATATACACAATGGAATATTACTCAGCCACCAAAAAGAATGAAATCTTGGGGCACCTGGGTGGCTCAGGGGTTGAGCATCTGCCTTTGGCTCAGGTCATGATCCCGGGGTCCTGAATTGAGTCCTGCATCAGGCTCCTGCATCAGGGAGCCTGCTTCTCCTTCTGCCTATATCTCTACCTCTCTCTCTGTCTCTCATGAATAAATAAAATAAAATCTTAGAAAAAAAGAATGAAATCTTGCCATTTGCAATGATGTGAATGTAACTAGAGGGTATTAGGCCAAGCAAAATAAGTCAATCAGAGAAAGACAATTATAATATGATCTCACTCATGTGGAATTTCAGAAACAAAACAGAGGATCATAGAGGAAGGGAGGGAAAAATAAAACAAGACAAAATCAGAGAGGGACTCTTAACTATAGGAAACAAACCGAGGGGTGCTGGAGGGGAGGAGGTTGGGGAGATGGGGTAACTGGGTAATGGACATTAAGGAGGGTGTGTGATATAATGAGCACTGGGTATTACGTAAGACTGATGAATCACCGGACTCTACCTCTGAAACTAACAGTAAATACACTATATGTTAATTAATTGAATTTAAATTTAAAAAATAATACAAAATGTTGCATAGAGGAGCACCTGGCTGGCTTAGTCTGTAAAGCATGGGACCCTTCATCTAGGGGCCATGAGTTCAAGCCCCATATTGGACACAGAGCTTACTATAAATAAATTAATTAATTAATTAATTAATTAAAATGTTGCATAGGAAAATTTATGGTAATGGCTCACCTCTGTGGAGCACTTATCAAGTGCCAGGCCCTTTATTGAGCACTTAGTATGCATTAGCTCCTATTACTCATCACATAAATCAATGAGGTAGGTAGTATTATTTTGCTCACTTTACAGAATAGAACACAGAAATTCCAAGAGGCCCAGATCACACAGCTAGAATATAGCAGAGTCAAGAGGTGAGCTCAGGTCTTCTGACAGGAATCAGGTGCTCTGACTGCACAGAATGCTCCAGGAGAATGTCAACTACAGCAGAATCTGTTAGGAAAGATTTGTCGGGTGGACGCCTGGGTGGCTCATCAGTTGAGCATCTGCCTTCTGCTCAGGGCATGATCCCAGAGTGCAGGAATCTAGTCCCACATCGGGCTCCCTGAATGGAGCCTACTTCTCCCTCTGCCTGTGTCTCTGCCTCTCTCTCTCTCTCTCATGAATAAATAAATAAAATCTTTAAAATTAAAAAAAAAGGAAAGATTTATTGGGAAAGTGAAGCTTTTTTTTCTTTTGTTTACCCATATTTTCCTATTTCCTTTTTTAAAAAGCTTTATTTATTTAACTAATCTCTATACCCATCATGGGACTCAAACTCACAACCCTGATATCAAGATTAGTACATTCTTCCAACGGAGCCAATCTGGCGCCACCATATTTTCCTATTTTCTATGAAAGTACAGAGTGCACGAAAAGGTTAGAGAAATAATGGAGACACAGAGTCACTGAAAGGCAACTGATGACAAAACAAAACCACAAAGTAGCCAGTCACAGAAGACCAACTATTATATGATTTCTTTTATACAAAGTGCCCAGAAAGGGCAAATACAGAGAGACAGAAAAAAGATTAGTGGCTGCCTGTGGGGTGAGGCTTAACTACAATGGGCATGGGGGGTTTAGGGGAGGTGAAGGAAATGTCTGAAAACTACATTATGGTCAGAGGTGCCCATCTCTATAAATTTATTAAAAATTTTGAATCATACACTTAAAATGGACGGGTTTTGCTCTTGGAGTAAGATGTGGTGGCAGCTACAGCAGAGCCTTGGATGCCCTGCTCCTGCTCCTGCCTCACTGCCATTCACTCTCCCTGGGGAACAAGTCAGGCAGAAAGCCACACCGGGAGGACACCGGCGGAACCAGAGGTGGCAATTCACTGAAGTAGAATTACTCTCACCAGCTGCAGCATAAAATCTTTGGAAGAAGTATGTGTTGACTTGATCAGAGGCACAAAGAGAATCTCAATGTAAAACAACCAGTTCAGATGCCTACCAAGACTCTGAGAATCACTACAAGAAAAACTCCTGTGGTGAAGGTTCTAAAACTTGGGATAGTTTTCAGATGAGGATCCGAAAGCAACTGATTTGCACAGTTCTTCTGAGATAGTTAAAAGCAGATTACTTCCATCAGTATTGAGAAAGGAGTTGAGGTTGAAGTCCCCATTGCAGATGCTTAAACCGACCTTTTTAACAAATTATCAGTTGTTAAAAAAAAGAGGTTTTGTGGTATGACAATTTTACTTGAATAAAGACATTTAAAAAAAAAGTTCAAGGGCTAGAAGGAGAGTATACTCAGCTAGGAGCCTGAGAATCTGTAATCAGTTTATGGAATAAGTTCTCTAATTTATAAACTTGACCTTAGTGAATTTCCTGCATGCTGAGCTCCTGTGTGTTAGCGGATTATGTCACTGCCCCCCTCTCCCGCCTCCTCCCTCATTTAAGATCCTTCAGTGGCGCCTAACTAGTTTGGGTTAACATCCTGTAAGTCTCCATGACTCACCACCCTCTTTGTTCTCAGGGTTCCAGCCACACTGGTCTCTGTATATCTCTGAAGCCACTACTCTCTCCTCGCCCCAGGGCCTCCAAAAAATTTATCTTCTAGCTGAAAATGTTCTTTTTCAATAGGTCCTCCTCCTCCCCTCCTTTCCCATCATGGCTAACTTCTCCTTATTCTTCATATCTCAACTCATATGATATCACTTCCTCAGAAAGGCCTTCCTTGATTCCCCACCCTTTACTAGGTTAGCTCCCCCACTCTGTTACACTCTTTCATGGCACCATGTACTTCTCACCGGAACATTATCATAATTGTTATTAATGCATTTACAAGTAATGTAAAGTTAGTTGCTCAATATTTATGTTCCCCAGCCAGAATGTCTCTTATGTGAAGGTGTGGAACCTGTCTGTGTCTTGTATACTACTTACATCCTTGGTGTTTGTAGTATCTGATTCAATATGTATTTAGTACACAATATGTACTTAGTACTCATTCAATATGTATTTATACAATCTTCATAATCCATAAGGTACTTATGTATATATGAGTACATTCACTGCTATTTATTAAGCACCTACTATGTCATAGGATATAGGTATAAACAAGACAGATTGCTTCTGTCCATTCTCCTAGGTAGGACAAGAACAGTCTTCCCATTTAACCGGTAGTCTAAGCCTACACCACCTGTAAGGAAGTTGCAGGACCTTCTGTAACTAGAATGGAATTCCTTCTAATCAGGTCATAGATTCCTAATAGGATGGATTTACTCCAGGTGGGTGAGGGCAAGGGATGTGGTTCAGGGAGATGGATTTTTTTTTTTCTTTTTTTAGTTTTTCTTTATTTGAGGGAAAAAGAGAGTGCAGGGGCCAGGAAGGGAGGGAAAGAGAATCTCACACTCCTTGCTGAACACAGAGCCCAATGGAGGGCTCCATCCCATGGCCCCAAGATCATGACCTGAGTAGAAAACAAGAGTCAGGGACACCTGGGTAGCTTAGCGGTTGAGCATCTGCTTTCAGCTCAGGTCATCATTCCGCTGTCCTAGGATCAAGTCCCATATCAGGCTCCCTGCATGGATCCTGCTTCTTCCTCTGCCTATATCTCTGCCTCTCTCTGTATGTCTCTCATGAGTAAATTAATAAGATTTTTTTTTTAAAGATTTTATTTATTTATTCATGATAGTCACACAGAGAGAGAGAGACAGAGAGGCAGAGACACAGGCAGAGGGAGAAGCAGGCTCCATGCAGGGAGCCCGACGTGGGATTCGATCCCGGGTCTCCAGGATCGTGCCCTGGGCCAAAGGCAGGCGCCAAACCGCTGCACCACCCAGGGATCCCAATTAATAAGATCTTTAAAAGAAAAGAAGAGTCAGATGCCCAACCAACTGAGCCACCCAGACACCTCCAGAAAGATGCATTTTGAGAGGCTGTCAAGCTTTGGCATTTTAAGGAGAGAGGAAGAGAGTGTCAATTTGTCAGAGGGGAAGAGGGCATTTCTAACCTTCAGGTAGACAGAGATGCAAGCATGGCTCCTCTTAAAATCAACCAAACCTAGGGGCACCTGGTTGGCTCAGTTGGTAGAGCATGCCACTCTTGATCTCAAGGTCATGAGTTCAAGCCCCATGTTGGGTATAGAGCTTACTTAAGAAAACAAAAACCTGGTCCCTGTGCTCCCCTATTGGTCCATATCTACGATATTGGGATAAGTGACCGCTGATAAGATGGTCACACAAAAATTGTTTCTATACACTAACAATCCAAAAAGGAAATTAAGAAAACAATTCCATTTACAATAACATCAAAAAGAATAAAATACTCAGGAATAAGTTTAACAAGGAGGTAAAACTTAACCGAGGAGGAGTGTAAATTGTACATAAAAACTACAAAATGATGGGGCACCTGGGTGGCTCAGTAGTTGAGCATCTGTCTTTGGCTCAGGTCGTGATCCCGGGATTCAATGCAATTTCTATAAAAATCCCAACTTCTTTTTTCAGAAATAGAAAAACCCACCCTAAAATTCAGATGGAATCTCAAGAGACCCCAAATAGCCAAAATACTCTTATAAAAGAAACAAAGTTGGAAGATTACACTTCCTGATTTCAAAACTTCCTACAAAGCTACAATAAGTAAAACAGTGTGGTTTTGATATAAAGACAGACATATAGATCAATGTAATAGAATAGAAAGTCCTGGTATCAAATGATTTTTTTTCTTTAAAAAATTTATTTATTCATTCATGAGACACACACACACACACACACACACACACAGAGGCAGAGACACAGGCAGAGGGAGAAGCAGGCCCCATGCAGGGAACCCGATGTGGGACTCGATCCCTTGTCTCCAGGATCAGGCCCTGAGCCGAAGGTGGCGCCAAACCCCTGAGCCACCCGGGCTGCCCTCAAATGACTTCTGATAAGAGTGCCACAACTATTTTCCACTCCGTAGGGGAGAAACAGTCTTCAAGCAAATGGTTGCAGGGAAAACTGGGTATTCACATGTAACAGAGTGAATTTTTTTTTTCTTTTTAAAGATTCTATTTATTTATTTATTCATGAGAGACATAGAGAGGGAGAGAGAGAGGCACAGAGACACAGGCAGAGGGAGAAGCAGGCTCCATGCAGAGAGCTTCACATGGGACTCAATCCAGGGTCTCCAGGATCACTACCTGGGCTGAAGGCAGCACTAAACCTCTGAGCTACCCGGGCTGCCCAATAGAATGGGCAATAGAATGAATTTGAACTCTTACCTTATATCACATCCAAAAAATATCTCAAAGTGTATAAAAAGTTTCAATGTAAGAGCTAAAACTATAAAACTCTTAGAAGAAAACGGGGAAAGCTTCATGATATGGGATTTGGTAATTTCTTAAATATGATACCAAAAGCACAGGAAACAACAAGAAAAAAATAAGTAAATTGGAATTCATCAAAATTTGAGACTTTTATGCATTGAAGGCCAATAGGAAGATAGTGAAAAAGCAACTCCTAGAATGGAAGAAAATCTTTGTGAATTACATATCTGATAACAGCTGCCATCCAGACTCTATAAGGAACTCCTATAACTCAACAGTAAAAAAGGAAACTCAATTCAACAATGGGCAAAGGACTTAAATAGAGATCTCTCTAAAGATATAGGAATGGCCAATAAGCACATGAAAAGATGCTCAACATTAGTCATTAGGGTAATGCAAATCAAAATCACAATGTGTGGGCATCTGGGTGGCTCAGTCAGTTAAGCGTCTGCCTTTGGCTCAGGTCATGATCTTGGGGTCCTGGGATCGAGCCCCAGGTCAGGCTCCCTGCTCAGCAAGGAATCTATTTCTCCCTCTTCCTCTCCTTCTCTGTCTTCCCCCTGCTCATCCTCTCTCTCTGGCTTGCTCTAAGTAAATAAATAAAATCTTTAAAAGCGAAAAAACAAAAACAAAAACAAACCCCAAATCACAATGAAATACCACTTCACACCTATCAGGATGGCTTCTATTAAAAATAAACAGGGGAGGGCAGCCCCAGTGGCCCAGTGGTTTGGCGCTGCCTTCAGCCAGGGGGTGTGACCCTGGAGACTGGGGATCAAGTCCCACGTCAGGCTCCCTGCATGGAGCCTGCTTCTCTCTTTCTCCCTCTGCCTGTGTCTCTGCCTCTATCTCCGTGTCTCTCATGAATAAATATATAAAATCTTAAAAAAAAATGAACAAACAAAAAACAAATGTTGGCAGGACACTTGTTTAGCTCAGGAAGAGTGTGCAACTCTTGATCCCAGGGTTGTAAATTCAAGCCCCAAATTGGGTGTAGAGATTACTTAAATAAATAAATAAACTTAAAAAAAAGTGTTGGCAAGGATGTCGAGGAATTGGAACTATTGAGAACTGCTGGTGGGAATGTGAAATGATACAGCAGCTGTGAAAAACAGTATGGCAATCCTCACAAAATTGCAAGTAGAATTGCCAGATGATCTAGCAATTCCATTTCTGGAAATTTCTGGGTATATACCCAAAAGAGCTGAAAGGAGAGTCTCAGAGATATATTTGTACACCCATATTCATGGCAGCATGATTCACAATAGTCAAAAAGTAGAAACAATCCCAATGTCCATCAAAGGGTAAATGGATAGACAAAATAAATAAATATCCACATAACAGAATATTATTTGGTCTTAAAAAAGAATGAAGTACTGGTAACCACTACAACATGGATGAACCCTGAAGACATTATGCTAAGTGAAATAAGCCAGACTCACATGAACAAGTATCATGTGTGATTCCACTTACTTGAGGTACCTTAAACGGTCAAATTCATAAAGGCAGAAAGTAGGACAATGGTTCCTATGGGCTAAAGTGGGGGATATGAGAAGTTATTGTTTAATGGGCACAGAGTTTCAGCTGAGGATGATGAGAAAGTTCTGGAGATGGATGGTGCTGAAATGTGAATGTACTTAATGTCATTGAAGTGTACACTTAGAAATGGTTCAATGCTAAGTTTTATGTTATGGATATTTTACCACAATCTTTAAAAATTAAAACTGAATACATCAAAATGAAAAATTTTAAAGGAAAAGAAACGATGGTAAAGAACAAGGTTTTGGTTGTGCCTAAGATGTCTCCAGCATCAGGGTGCCTTGGCTGGCTCAGTCGGTAGAGGGTGTGACTCTTGATCTCAGGGTTGTGGGTGCCAGGCCCACATTGGGTGTAGAGATTACTTAAAAATAAAATCTTTTTTTAAAAAAAGTCTCCATCACTGGGGCTGGAAGCTGGCACCAGCTCAGGGAGCAAAAGAGTGTGTAAGCCAAGTGCCTGACATGGAGCATGTACTCATGAAATGTAGCTACTAATGGGCCCCATCATAGATAAGGAGACTGAGGCCCAGAGAGGTCCTGTATCCAATAGAGGCCCCAGCTGACTGGGCTCTGAGTTCTGTAAGGCAGGTGGGTGTTGCCAGTTGGAGTATTAATAGTAATACCAGCTGGTATTTCTTGAGTTCTTAATACATTCCAGACATTATTCTCCGTCTTTTTAACCCCATTTATTCTTCACAACTCCTCTGTAAATGAGGTACCTTTACCATCTTCTTTTTACAGATGAGGAAACGGAGGCTGAGACAGAGACAGATCCAAGTTCAAGGAGTCAGCATGACTTAAATCTTGGCCTCTCCAAAACCAGAAATTAAGCTTTTTGATTTGGTCATGGTGGTGGACAGTGGGTGGTGGGTCTGGGATGGGGGGAGTAGGTGACTCACTTGACAAAATCTAGATTCAACCCAGATTTTTTTTTTTTTTCACTCACTGGCAGAACTTCCTCCTTTTTTCTCTCCACCTCTTTTTCTGATTCACTCTCCATCTGTTAGTGGGTTCTGGCTTCTGAAGATGTGATGCAGAGGGTAGGGTAAGCTGTGGGAGTGGGTAAGTAGCCACAAAAGCGTAGGCAGTCCTTAATAAATGTTTTTTGGGAACTCCCCTCGTACCAGGCAATGTTCTGGAGGTTGAATAAAACAGACTGTGTCCCTGCCTTCAAGGGGATTCCATTACAGGGTATATAGGCATGTCAGTGGCAGGTTAGGGGAAGAGAAGGGGATGGACTAGAAAGGGAAGTGGGGGAGGGGGAGGGAAGTTGATACAGACAAGGAAGATGTGGCCAGTGTCTATAAGGGCTATAAAGGAGATGTGAGAGAGAGTGACTGGGGAGCAAGGCGACTGGAGACAGTGAGGACAGGGCAGGCCTGGCTCAGGAACTGAGGTGAGACCTGGAGCATGGAAAGGAGCCAGCTGAAGGTGTGGGGGGAAGAACATTCCAGGATTCTTTGGGGAACAGCACAGGGGAAAGTCATGCAATCCATGTGTTGGAGGAACTTGGGAGAAGGTCAGTGAGGCTAGAGCAGGGTGACAAAAAGGAGTCAAGAGAAAAAAAAATTAAAACAAAACAAGAGTCAAGAGGAGATGCCAGAGCCAGCTCATGAAAGGTCTTGTAGACCATGATGAGGAGTTCAAGGTTAATTGTAAGAGGAAGAGAAGACATTGGAGGAAGTAACAGTGAAGCCTGGGAGGCAGCTCACGGTGGGAGCCCAGGTGGCTCAAGCAGTTTAGCACTGATTCTGGAGACCCAGGATCGAGTCCCACGTCAGGCTCCTTGCATGGCGCCTGCTTCTTCCTCTGCCTGTGTCTCTGCTTCTCTCTCTCCTCTCTGTGTATTCTCAGAAATAAATAAATAAAATCTTAAAAAAAAAAAAAGGAGGTTCTGGCTCAGAAGCAGGTGATGATGGTCGTGTGGACTAGGTGGGATTCAGAGAGGAGGCAGTTGGGAGGTGACTGAGTGATGGAGGTACCATTCTCTGAGGTACAGGAGACAAGAGGTGGGGGAAGGGGGGGAATCTAAGGTGAAGTGGGGATAGAAATCATGAATTCAGTGTGGACATGTTGACTTTGCAGAATCCGTGGCTGGTCAGGCAGCTGGAAGTAGATGCCTGGGAAGAGAAACCAGACCCTGCCACCTGGGACCCATAGGCCACACCTCTTCACAGATGGGCAAGGTAGAGTCCAGAGTCCCTGCTTGAAATTTCGAATTGTTTTCGTTTTTTTGAAATTGGTTATTGACACAAATCCACAGATATCAAATAAAACTCCGGATTTCTACTTCCTCTTCCAAATTGAATGCTCTAGCCACACTGGACCCACATTCTGGTTCCATGGCAGACTGTGGCCCCTCAAAATAGGGCACAAACTCTCCAGCTGGTCTAACCCTAGTAGGTCTGCTCAATGCTTGGTCCTGGTGGTACTGATTTCAACCTCTGGCATGGGCAGGAGGTGATATCATAGAAGCGGAAAAAGTTGTCCTGAGACAGAGCCTAGACTTTGGATGGACCCATGCAAGTGGCAGTTCAGCTGCTTCTCAATCTTGCAACCCAGAGTGTACCACTTAACTTCACTGAGTCTGTCTTGTTTTTTCTGGAAAATGAGGATAACAATCCCTATGTGGAATTTCATCTATGGGAAAGCTCCTAACACAGTAGCAGACACGGAAAAGGGGCTCAAGCAGTGTTTATTTCTTTCCCTTTCAATCTGATGAGCACCTAGTCTCAGGAAATCAGAATGGTTAGGCCATAGCAGAGGCTGAGGTAAAGAGTTCAGATTCTGGCTCTACCACTTGCTAACTATTGCAACCTCAGTTTTCCTATCTGAGGATGGGAACATCTATCATACCAAACTTGTGGGAATTAAATAAGTTAATACGAAGTGTTTAAAATGGCATGGCACTGGGGGATTCCTGGGCAGTGGTTTAGTGCCTGCCTTTGGCCCGGGGCGTGATCCTGGAGTCCTGGGATTGAGTCCCGCGTCGGGCTCCTGGCATGGAGCCTGCTTCTCCATCCTTCTGTGTCTCTGCTTCTCTCTCTCTATCATAAATAAATAAATAAATCTTTAAAAAAAATAAATAAAATAAAATTGCATGGCACTGAGTAAGGATTAGATTGGCCCTTGCACGTGGCTGGCCATTAGAGTCTTCTAAGGACATTTTATTTATTTTGTAAAAAGATTTATTTATTTATTTTAGAGAGAGAAAGAGAGCACCAGCTAGAGGGTGGGAGGGAGAGAGAGAAAAGCCAAAAGAGTACACAGTGAGTACTGAGCCTGAGGCAGGGCTTGACACAGGGCTTGATCCCATGACCCTGAGATCAGGACCTGAGCCAAAACCAAGTCTGACTATTAACCAACTGTGCCACTTAGGCATCCTTTCTCTATCCTCAGAGATCTTCTCCAAATTCATCTGGGGTGGAGCCCTGGTATAGGTATTTTATAAAATCTCAAGTAATTCTATGTACAGCCAGGAATAGGAACTCCACAATAGAGAGATAGAGTATGGGCTCTGGAACACAACTGCCTGTGTCCAAATCCAACTGAGCCAATAAATAGATGTGTGAACGTGGGCAAGTTCTTAACCTCTCCTGTTAAATTGGGTTAATAAAAGGACCTAGGAGATTGTGTATTTTTCAGATGCTTACAGCAGTGTGTGGCAGCTAGCGGGGCCTTGGCAGACCTGGGCATCAGCATCCCTCAGTTCCCCTATTTCTTTTTTTTTTTTAATTAATTAACATATAGTGTATTATTAGTCTCAGAGGTAGTTTAGTGATTCATCAGTTGCAGATAACACCCAATGTTTTCATTACATCAAGTGCTCTCCTTAATGCCCATCATCCAGTTACCCCAACCCTCCACACACTTCCTGATCCCCTGCTATTTCCAAACTGACTGTAACCACTGTAGGCCTGCATCCAGTTCACACTCACGATCTCCCCACAGGGGCCTGGATGCCTTGAACATCCCTCTCCTAACTGCTAGCTGTCCCTTAAAGTTGTTGATCCTTCTATTATTCAGCCTTTTTTTTTTTTTTTAAAGATTTTATTTATTTACTCATGAGACACACAGAGAGAGAGGCAGAGACACAGGCAGAGAGAGAAGCAGGCTCCATGCAGGGAGCCTGACATGGGACGCGATCCTGGATCACCAGGATCAGGCCCTGGGCTCAAGGCGGCGCTAAACCGCTGAGCTGCTGGGGCTGCCCTGCACTCTACAATTTTCTTTTTTTTTTTTTTAAGATTTATTTTATTTTTATTTATGATAGACATAGAGAGAGGCAGAGACACAGGAGGAGGGAGAAGCAGGCTCCATGCCGGGAGCCCGATGCGGGACTCGATCCCGGGACTCCAGGATCGTGCCCTGGGCCAAAGGCAGGCGCCAAATCGCTAAGCCACCCAGGGATCCCTCAATTTTCTATAGTGAGTAAGTAATTCACAGGGAAAACAAGTGAAAAAAAGGAAAGCCTTCACATGACTTTATTTCCTCTTAATCATCTTACTGCTTTGTGCCTTAGTCTCTCGTTTCTATCAAAAACATTTCTTTAAATTTTTACTTATTTTATTTAAAGATTTTATTATTGGGATGCCTGGGTGGCTCAGTGGTTGGGCATCTGCTTTCGGCTCAGGGTATGATCCTGGAGTCCCAGGATCGGGTCCCACGTTGGGCTCTCCATGGGGAGCCTGCTTCTCCCTCTACCTGTGTCTCTGCCTCTCTGTGTCTCTCATGAATGGATAAATAAAACTTTAAAAAATAATATTTTATTATTTTTTAGTTTTTAATTTTTAAGTAATCTCTACACCCAAAACAGGGCTTGAATTTATAACCCTGAGGTCAAGAGTCACATGCTCTTACCAAATGGGCCAGCCAGGTACCCCTCTATAGAAATGATTAATTAATTAATTAATTAGAGAGAGAGAGAGAGGGTCTTAAGCACACTCCACACCGTGTGGAGCCTGACTTGGGGCTTGATCTCACGGCCCTGAGATCATGACCTGAGATAAAACCAAGAGTTGGATACTTAAACCAACTATACCACCCAGACACCCTTATAGAAAAATTTAAAAAACTGTCTCCACTGATTGGTACTGTTACTTCCCCTCCCATTTACTACTTGATCCACTACAATCTGGCCTCCTTCCCAACCTCAGAGGTGACCCCACCCTGGAAGGATCAACAGTGAAGTCTTAGTTGCCAAATTCAGTGTCTTCTCCTTTTTCCTTGTCAGAGCTTTCTGCAGTATCAGACATGGTTGGTGCTTTCCTCTTTCTGTAAGCTTCCTGCCTGTTCTCTGGGCTTCCTTTCTCCCCTTTGTCCAGGGACCTAACTTTTCTGACCATTTCTGGTTGGTCCCTGCAGGTTCCTCTCAGCTTAATGTTCCCTAGCTTTGGGCAGCTAGCCCCTCCCTCTCTGCATACTCTTGAGTGGCCTTACCCACTCTTGGCCTGTATGATCACATCCACATGCCAGCTCCTAGATCCCAGCCCTGGCCTCTTGTATGGGACAAGTCAATCCAACTTCCTTTTGAACACCTTCATTTGGATGTACCTCAAACACTTTACACCCAAAGGTCCAAACTGACTCATCATTTCTACTTTCTCTCAACCCCCACCAACTTTTCCTCCTTTGTTTCTTCCCTGGGAAGTCATCATTGTCTCAATCTTTCTCTCACCCCCCACATGCAAGTGGTCACTAACACCTATTGGTTCCAATTTGAAACTGTCTGGAGCACATCAGCTCCCTGAGGATTTGTTCTGGCCCTGCTCTGCAGGAGCCTCCCCACCTGGACGATCATAGCAGTCTCTCTGACATAGCATCCTCTTCCTGGTCTTTCTCCTCCCCGTCCATACCTTAACATTTTTCTGATTTTTCATCCCTTCAATCAACAAACATTTGCCACGCACAAACTCTGCTCCAAATACTATGAGGAGTGGGACGCCTGGGTGGCTCAGTGGTTGAGTGCCTGCCTTTGCTTCAGGGCATGATCCTGGAGTCTCAGGATCGAGTCCCACATCAGGCTCCCTGTATGGGGCCTGCTTCTCCCTCTGCCTATGTCTCTGCCTCTCTGTGTCTCTCATGAATAAATTAAAAAAAAATACCATGAGGAATAAACAATACAGATTGACCCCAAATAGGTATGTAAATAATCTAGGGGATTTTAAATTGTGGGGATTGCTATCAAAGTAAGCAGGGAGATTGAGAGAAAGTAGGGCATGGGGAGGAGGGGTTTTCTCAGAGGTGGTCTTTGCCCTGGAATAGTCCCCCAGATGAACATAATAGTTGCCCTGATGGAATTGGGGGCAGTGATGATAGTAAAGAATGTGCCTGGGGACCCCACTTTAGGTTGGGAGCCAGGAAAGGCCTGTTAGGAATGAAGGATGAGAATGAGCTCGGAAGACCTGAAGGAGATGCTTTCCAGGTAGAGGGAAGAGTTAGTGATAAGGCCCCACAGGGTTCCTGGCACACAAAGGAGTCCAGGATGTCTGGAGCACAGTGAGTGAGGGGCAGAAAGAGGAGGGCAGGAAGATCATGCCTGGTAGCCCTGATGGTGGTGGTAAGGCTAGGTTTTATTCTGAATGCCATGGGAGGCTACTAACGAGTTTTTAGAGGCACCTGGGTGGCTCAGTTTGTTGGGTATCTGCCTTCAGTTGGGGTTGTGATCCCAGAAGCCTGAGATCAAGCCCTGAGTCAGGCTCCCTGCTCAGTGGGGAGGAGCCTGCTTCTCTCTCTCCCTCTGCTGCTCCCCTGCTTATGCTCTCTCTGTGTCAAATAGATAAATAAAATCTTCTTAAAAATTAAAAAGTAAAGTTTTTAAAGAAGTCACATTTGACTTTATCTCTTCAATAGATTACTCCCTCCAGGTGCATAGGTTGAACATCTGAGGGTGAGGTGGATAGTGTGTCTGAATGCTAGGAAATTATTGCAGTGGTCAGGCAAGTCCTGTGGGTTGGGCTGGGAGTTAGCAGTGTAATTGGAGAGGACCTAACCCTTCCTTGGGTCCCCAAGTCCTGCTTGCTAGCTCCATACTCCTTGGGACGACCATTTGGTTCTAGCTTCCCTCTTCAGCCCATCTCCCATCATTTCTTCTTTGTATTTGCACATGATGTACTTTCTGCAATGCTCTTCCCCACTTTCCCTTTGATTTATCCCTGAGACCAGGCTCAAATACCCCCTCCTTCCTAAAGCTTTTCAGGAATTCTCCAGGGAGGGCCCTTTGAACTTTTTTAGGGCTTAGGTTATATCTCTAGGATAATATCTATCAAAAGATATACATGGTCCCACTATGGAATAATTCATATAGGTCAAGAGTCCAGTCTTGACCAGCCTGTTATATTCAAAATCACCTGATAATGTGTAAGTCCTTGATCATACGAACAGATACTAATGTGGGTAGTACATCTCATTTGATCCTGGAAACAGCCCCTCAGGGAGTAGTCGCAGTAGGAAAATCATCCCTATTTTACAGATGAGTGAATCAAGGCTTAAGTTAGATGAAACTTGGCCAACATCTCATCCCAAATTCAGTTCCATTGTTGACTCCTGGGTCTCCTCACCTGTCCTCAAATCAAGAACTTTTAAGACTTCCTGGTCACCTCTTCATGGTGGAGGAGACATCCAACAGAGAGATGACTCACAGGAGGAGGCAAGATGGGGAAGCAATTCTCCTTCCCCCTCAAAAAAGTGCCCCCCACCTCATTTGTTCCTACTAAGGAGAGCAACCATCTCAGCGATTAGACCCTTAGACTCTGCAGAAAGAGTGCCTGAAGTGAAAGCCTGCCCATCTCCACTATTTACAGGTTATATGACTTCTAGGAATTAGTTAACTTCCTTGGCCTCCCTAGTTCTTTGTTTTTATTTTGTTTGTTTTTGATCCATAAAACGGCAGTCAAAAGAAGTTACTTAGGTAGGACTGCCGGGAATATTTACTATAGGAGACAAAGCATCTTCCCCAACGCTTACCTTATAGAAAGGTCTTAATACTTGCTAATTAGTATTACTGGCCCCAGGAATCTTCTTCAGCATTTTTCAACTATCACCTCTTTTAACACTCACAACAACCTATGCCTTCGGCGACATACAGGCTTGCAGCTGTTAATAACGCCCCCCCCCCCCCAGAAGTCAAGACTTGAACCCATAACCTCATGACCAGCCAAGGCTTGGCAAACACGCGTGGCTCAGAGAATGCAAGCAGCTTGCTCAAGGACTCGTGACCGGTTACTGACTCTATACTCAACCAGATCTTTGATTCCGAATTGATAGTTGGGCATAACTTCTGAAGGCCTGCAACACGTAAGCTCCATAAAACTGGATTTGGGGAAAAGGAATGGGCAGTCCTCCAGAGGAGTCGAGAGACCGGCTTCTGCCCCTGATTGTGGATGAGGCGAATCTTTAGCTTAGACCTCTTTTTCCTCACCGTCAATTGGGGGAAGAAGAGTCACTAGGGTCCCCAGAGCCCTTCCCAATACTGACTCTACAGAACAGAAGACCCCGGCTCAGGTAAAGGCTCACTCAAATCCCTCCGGCTGAGGTTCATCCTCCGCGGAGCCCGCAATAGGGACGCGTCCCCTTTAAGGCGCCAGCTCGCCGGCGGCGGCGGCCGGAAGTGTTGAAGCCCGGCCTGGCGGCGGCGGTGGCAGTAGCGGCCGTGGCGGCCTCTGCGCATGCTCCGTCGCCCGCCCGCCCTGGCCGCTCGCCGCCCGCCCGCCCGACGGAGACGGTGAGGAGGGGGAGGGGTGGGCGCGCGGGCGCGGGCGCGGGGTGGGGTGGGGGCGGGGGGGCGGGCGCGGGGGCCGCGCGGCGGCCGGCGAGGGCGGGCGGGCGCGCAGGGGGCGGGGGGCTGCTGCCTCCGCGGGCGCCTCCCCACGCCCTGTGCGTGCCGCCGCCGCCGCCGGGGAGCGAGCGGACGTCGCGGCGCCGCGGGGGGGGTGGGGGGACGCTGCCGCTGGGTCCGCCCGAGCAGCCGGGCCGCCCCCAGCGCGGCCGGCCGCGCCGCCCGGGCTCGGCCCCTGGCCGAGGGCGGCGGGCGCGGGCGAGCGGGGCGCCGGGGGGCCCCGCGCCCCCGCACCGGGGGCCCCGGAAGTCCTAGTCTGAGGGGCCCGGAGGGGCCGGAGTGACTCCGGACTGAGAGGCCCGGACGCCCAGGACCCCGGCGAGGGGTCCGGGGATCCCTGGGTATCCCCAGAGGCGGGGCCCGGGAGCAGTAGGCCCTTAGACGCCGAGCTGGGGAGGGGCCTGGGACGCGCTTGGTTGGGGGCGGGGGGGCGGGCGGCGGCTGGAGAGGGAGGGTGGGACGAAAGGTGAGGGAAGCCCGAATGCCCGCCGGGAAGGAGACCCTCAGGAAGCGTGGCGGGAGAGCGGGAGCAGAGAGTGCGTTCTGCTGAGGGAAGGAGGCCCGGGCTTCACCCGAGGGGCGCGTTAGAGGCCTCGGCCGTTCAGTCCGGGGGAAAAGAAGCAGGTGCTGTTCGGAAGGCGTGGCGACAGGGTGGGTGGTGGGAGCAGGGGACGAGGAAGAAGAGCTCCAGAGCCCCTGCCTCCCCAGGGGTGAGGGGGCGGTAGGAAGGCGCCTCAGAGCCTCCTCAAGTAGGACTGGGAAGGGTCCAAACCTGTGAGGGAGCGAGTACTTTCTGATGCATGGGTAGAGAACCAGGCAGCCTGGTGTGTCGGGATGGGAAAGCCCATGTGTTTTAAGTACCAGGGAGAAGATCGTTTGAGTGACCCCTACTTTCTGAAGTGGCAGGGGAATTGGCCAAGTGTACCCTGAGAGGCAGGGACGATGACAGAATCTTTCCTGAGGGTCCTGGAGAGTGACCCACCAGACTAACGCCTGTCAAGCCTTGACCCGGGGATCGGGGGAAGGCTCCACCATCCAAGGAACAGGAGAAGGTCTGAATTCTCTTAAGATGAGAGAAATCTCAGAAGGACTTCCTACCAGACACAGAAGGGGCCTTGTTTGGGGTCTTATCTAGGAGAACCAAGAAATGGGATTCCTCCTTAACCTGGAGGATTGGGGAAACAGAGGGGTCAGATCGTTCTAGACTCACGGAGTGATCCTTTTCTCCTTTGCCTCTGCTAATGGTTACCAAAGTGCTTTGGGGGGACTTTTTCGTTAAATGGCCCCTAATTTATGAGCCTTTAACAATTCAGAATATTTAATATCTACTGACTTGATAACTTTTTCATTAGTCATTAGTCAACCATTTATTCACATTTACTTCAACAAACATATATTAAATAGCTAATTTGTATTCAACTTCATTGGGTTACCTTGAGCCCCAAATTGGTCTTGTCCTAAGCAGAAGTCCTCTAGATTCCAGTGTGATGACCCTTCAAAGAACCCTTTCATCCGGTTACTTCCCCAAACACTTACACAGTAGTCTCCAATATATGACTTTTCCCACACTTCATTTGTTTTGGCTGTGTCCCTCACAGTGGTCCTGTGTAGCTTTCTTGTTGGCTTTATTACATCTTATAGTGGTGCCCTGGATCACTTACTGAATGTATGGGAAGGGATGAAAGAGACAAAAAAAAATCCAGGAGTTTTGGCCTCAAGTAATAATAAAGTTTTAACTTGGAAATTTCTTAAGAATAGATTCTACAGTTGGGGTACCTGGATGGCTCAGTCCATTAAGTGTCTGACTTCAGCTCAGGCTCCCTTTCAATGGGGAGCCTGCTTGTCCCTCTTTCTGCCCCTAGCTTCACTTATGTATGCTCTCTCAAATAAAATCTTTATTTTTTATTTTTATTTTTTTGTAAATGGATGTTTTTATTTTTAAAGATTTTATTTATTTATTTATTTATTTATTTATTTATTTATTTATTTATTTATTTATTTATTTATTTATTTATGAGATGCACAAGCAGAGGGAGAAGCAGGCTCCATGCAAGGAGCCTGACATGGGACCTGATCCCCCGTCTCCAGGATCAGGCCCTGAGCTGAAGGCGGCGCTAAACCGCTGAGCTGCCCAGGCTGCCCTCAAATAAAAATCTTTAAAAAGAAAAAAGAATAGGTAACATAATCTACACATTACAATACAATGTGGAATAAATAAATGCATTTTGGGGTTAGAAATTTTCAGGATATGTGCTATTTCTTTTATTCCTTTTCAACTACCAATTCTGATGTCCCTCCAGTCATGTGACACTCATGTTCCTGCCATGTTTTATTTTTATTTTTATTTTTTAAGATTTTATTTATTTATTCATGACAGACACACAGAGGCAGAGACACAGACCGAGAAGCAGGCTCTCCACAAGGAGCCCAATGTGGGACTTGATCCTGGATCCTGGGATCACGCCCTGGGCCAAAGGCAGACGCTCAACTGCTGAGCCACCCAGGCGTCCCTCCTGCCACGTTTTATTTTTATTTTTTTCTGCCACGTTTTAAATATCAGTGTTCAGGGGTGCCTGGCTGCCTTAGTCAATGGAGTGTGGGACTCGACTTGGGGTCATGAGTTTGAGCCTCATGTTGGGCATAGAGATTACTTAAAAAAAAACAAACAGCAAAAAAGAAACATTAGTTTTCAGAACGTAAGTCATGAATTTAATCCAGAGTAGGTCAGATGTCATTTGTTTTTTAGTAGCTTATGTGAGTCGTCACGTGCCTACTTTCAAGATGTCTTTTTTGGCTTTGAAAATAACTACACAATTTTTAAAAATATTTTATTTATTTATTCATGAGAGACAGAGAGGCAGAGGCAGAGGGAGAAGCAGGCTCCATGCAGGGAGCCGGACGTGGGAATCGATCGCTGATCCCCAGGATCAGGCCCTGAGCTGAAGGCGGTGCTAAACCTCTGAGCCACCCGGGCTGCCCAAAAATAATTATTTTCACATAAATTTGACATCTTTCCCTTATGTGTCTTCCCCTAGAATTACAGGGTGTTGTGTGATTACACAATGAATACTCTAAGGTCCCATCCCTGAAATACCCAAAGGAACAACTCGGTCATCTTGCCTCAGGAGTTTTTGTTGCTATAAACAAGAGCTACTTTTCAGTTTATACTCACCTCAAAAAGATGACCTTGCATTTAGCCAGTGTAGTCTGTAGAGCTGGTTTCGGGTTACTTGTTAGGAATGTGGTATTTAGGGTAATAGATATTCAACCTACACTTGCTTCTCTAAAGAATGTAAGAATTGCCATGTTGGATCAGACTTGTGTCTCTTACTGACACTAAGAGACATATTGTGGATGATTATAATTACCTTCTCAGGTAAACTCAGAAGGTTAGAGAACATTCCTCTTGGGTTCCAAGGTGTGGAAGGGCTAAGGAGTAAAATATGAGTTCCCATTGAGGAAAGTATTAATCAAGTAGTTAGTCAACCACTTATTCAGAGTGTTGTAGAGAGGACTCAACCTTAGAGTAGAAGGTTAAAACTAGAAGCATCCTTCTAATTCTCCTCTTCTAATCCATTAATTTACTTAAGCTATTTTTAAAACTGTAAACCACTGTTTTAAAATAATAAATTCCATAAGTTTGTTACATGCTAAAGTTTGTACCTTTTAAATTCATTAAGTATGTAATAGTAGTGCTTGACTAGTGTCTTACAAATATTAGCTGTGATTATTTTCATTCAAGCTACATTTTTATGGTTCAAACTTTGAAAGATATCCATTGGTTCAGTTATTCTAGGATTTGATAGCATTTGTATGCTTTGTCATATCCTTTTTTGTCTTTTTCTATACTCCAAGATCCTAATTGTTTTGGTTCTGCTGGCATCCAGCTGAACCAGTCCATTTATTCTCTTTTTTATCGCTAGTTTTATTTTTTTATTTTTTAAAGATTTATGTATTTATTTATGATAGACATAGAGAGAGAGAGAGAGAGAGAGGCAGAGACACAGGAGGAGGGAGAAGCAGGCTCCATGCCGGGAGCCTGACGTGGGACTCCATCCTGGGACTCCAGGATCATGCCCTGGGCCAAAGGCAGGTGCTAAACAGCTGAGCCACCCAGGGATCCCCCCTAGTTTTATTTTTTTTAAAGGTTTATTTATTAGAGAGGGGGGAGGGGCAGAGGGAGAGAGTATTCTGAAGCAGACTCCCCCATGAGCTCAGAGTGCTGCAGGGCCTGATCCCAGGGCCCTGATATCATGACCTGAGCCAAAATCCAGAGTCGTCTGCTTAATTGACTGAGCTGCCTAGGTGCTCCCCATCCCCTAGTTTTAAACCTTTAATTTACAGAAGTTCAGATAGTGTACTGTAATATCTTACAGTTAATTTTTTTCTCTAGTATGTAACAATGTCATGCATATCTTTCCCTTCTTTAGTTCTGTAAGAGCAGATCTTGTCCTGTCCCTTTTCATATCCATCAAGCCCAATAACTGTGCCTGACGTGTAATAGAAACTACACGTAGTAAATATTGTGTAGTAGTAAATATTTGTTGAACTGGCCATAATGACAGGCAATAAGTTTAGCCTAACTTAACAAATTTATATCCCTTAATTTAGAAAAGTGGAAAATTCTGGAAGTCTTTGAGGGCAAGACCAGTAATTCACTGCACAAAAATTTATTACATGCTGTTATGTGCCAGATTTCCTTAGAAAGTTTTAGGTGTGGGATCCCTGGGTGGCGCAGCGGTTTGGCGCCTGCCTTTGGCCCAGGGCGCGATCCTGGAGACCCAGGATCGAATCCCACATCGGGCTCCTGGTGCATGGAGCCTGCTTCTCCCTCTGCCTGTGTCTCTGCCTCTCTTTCTCTCTGTGTGACTATCATAAATAAATAAAAATTAGAAAAAAAAAAATTAGAAAAAAAAAAAAAAAAAAGAAAGTTTTAGGTGGAGAGTTTTGTAAATTAAACTCTGATATTTAAAAATTTTATTTACTTCTGTGTCCTGGGTACTGAGCTAGGCATGAAGAAGAAAAGCAATCTTTGCTGTCCCAGGGTGTACTCTGCGTGGGGAGAGGCTGACAAAGTGGGGTAATGGTTATGAGAGGAGTGCTGCAGCAGGTTCCAAGGGAGCAAGAAGAACACAAGGTTAACATCTAGTCAAGGAAGTCACAGGCTTCCCTGTGAATGAACATTGTGTGTGTGTGTGTGTGTGTGTGTGTGTGTGTGTGTGTGTTTGGTATGTATTTTTAAAGATTTTATTTATTTATTTGACAGAGGGGATAAGCAGGGGGAGTGGCAGAGGGAGAGGGAGAGACAGGCTCCCCACTGATCAGGGAGCTCAATGTGGGGCTCCATCCCAGGATCCCAGGATCATGACCTGAGCTGAAGGCAGATGCTCAATTGAGTCAGCCACCCAGACACCCCGCCACACCACCACTTTTTAAGTAAACTCTATGCCCAACATGGGGCTTGAACTCATGACCCTGAGATTGGGAGTTGCATGTTCTACCAACTGAGCCAGCCAGGCATCCCAGGAAGTGATGTTTTAAATAAGTTATAGAAGTTTAGCAGTGACTAGCCAAAGAGGAAGAGAATTCTAGGTAGAGGAAACAACTGTGAAGGCTCAGGTGAGGAAATATTGAGAAACTGAAAACAATTCAGTGACAGGAGCCCACAGTGTGAGAGGAAGAACTATGAGAAATCAAGCTAGCACGGTGGACGGGGGATAGTTTTGGAGGATTCTGTAAGCACTGTTAAATGCTTACACTTTAATAGCAAAGAGAGTCCACTGAAGGATTCTGAAATGGGGAAATGGCCCATTTTAGTGGCCTTTAGTAAGATGACTTTGTCGATTCTGTAGATAATGGAGTGGAAAACAAGACCAGATATTAGGATATAGATGAGAAGCAGCTGGAAAAATTCAAGTAACAGTGTGTCATCTTAGGATATGGTGGTAGCAGCACAGATGGAAAATGGGGGGTGGTTAAAAGAGAAATATAGATGATAGAATGGATAGGATTAAAAAAAAATGAATGGATAGGATTTGGTAGTGGATTGGATTTAGAAAGAAAAGAATGAAAATGAAAGAATGAAACTCCCAAGTTTCTTGGGGTTTCTCAAGTCTTTAGTTTCTGACTTGAGAAAATGGGTAGAGGATAGTGCCATTTACAGAGGCAGGAAGCAGCAGGTTTATGAGAGAAAATGAGTTTAAGGTGCCTACAAAATAAATGTTAAGAGGCTTTTGGGTGCAGGAGGTATAGCATATAGCAGGAGGTATAACAAAGTTTGAATGTGAGAATCATAAAAGGCAGAAGCATACCTCTGATATGAGGAATTTAGTCAAAAACAAAAGTTGATTGAATCAATGTGTCAGTACCATGATAAACAGTGCTGTGGGAGACAAGCTTTTTAAAGAAGCAGCGCCTGCCCTTATAGAATTAAAAATGCCCCCAAAATTAAAAAACAAAAAAAGAAAAGCACCTCATGGAGAGTATAGTGCAGTTATGGAGATAGAGGTCTGTTCAGTCAACTATAATACAAAGCACAGTGTGATAATCATTAGAGGAGAGCTACAAACCAAGTGTTAGGGGACTGAAGACAAGAAAATGGTTTGGCAGGGGCTTTGTGGAGGAGTGAGCTTTGAACTGAGCCTTGAAGGGAGAAGGAGACAAGAAGAGAGTTTGGGCTTAAGGAATAACAAAGGTATAGAAACCTGAATGTACATATTGTATGTGCAGAGTACAGGGGGAGGCTGGTATGGCTGGCAATTAAGATTCTTGGGGAATTACAGTTGTAGATGAAACTGGAAAACTATTTGGGGGCTAGATGAGGGAGTTTTGAGGACTGTGCTTAAGTATGCATATTATAGGAAAACAAATGCTGTGGCAGAGCTGAGATGTGGATTCAGTTGTTTGACTACCAATCACATACTCAAACATGCATCCACCAGGTGCCTACTCTGTTCAACATGTCCTAATCATCTCATGTATCTAAGTAAACACAGTGGCTCCTACCTATACTCTCTTAAGTGACTCCTTTCTTTGCAACCGTGAGGACTAACTGCAGCAGAATGTCCTGGGTCCCTCTGAGTTTTCATTAAAATTAGGATAATGCTTTGAATTACATTAGAATCAAGGAGCATATGGTGCTGGACACTGGTATCCCCAACAAGTCTGCAAGGGAGATGTCAGGCAAAATCATCCCTCCATTCAGTCTGAGGCAAAGAGGTAGTAAGAAGTTCCTAGAGGTCGTGCAATTGGATTCAGTATTTATTAAACAATCATGTAATGCAAGTCATTCTTCTTCCTACACAGTTTATTTCAGTTAGCAGGTACTTATTAAGTAATTCACAAAGGACAGAGCACTTAATGAGGTGTAATGGCTGGTTGCATAGAAAATAGATGATTCCTACTTTCTTGGGGTTTATTTGGGATGGAACTAGTAGTGTGCTGTAAATCAGTTTTCCAGAAAACAACAACAACAACAACAATCTTGATTTGTAGTGCTTGCCAATTTCTGTGGTGTATAAACTCCCAGCATCACTGATTTCAAGCTACTAATTCGATGTCCCCAAACTTGGAGTTGGGAAGAGATGTGCACTATTGGTTCTCAAGAGCAGGCTCCAGGGTGCCTGGGTGGCTCTTTCAGTTAAGTAACTGCTTTTGGCTCTAGTCATGATCTCAGGGTCCTGGGATTGAGTCCCACATTGGGCTCTCTGCTCAGTGGGGAGTCTGCTTTTCCCTTTCCCTTTGTGGTCTCCCTCTCTCTTTCAAATAAATAAATGAAATCTTTAAAAAAAAAAAAAAAAGAGAGAGAGAGAAAGAGAGCAAGCTCCAGTACAGCACTGGGTGAATCATATATACTAAGAAGCCCTAAATCAACAAGTGAGTACTAAGGCATTTCTGGAGAGATCAGAGCCTAGGTCAGCTGCTTCTCACAGTTCCCATCCTTTCAAAGGACCACGATCTTGGAATTGGTAGTCATAATTATCTTGGTGTTGCTTTCCTATGGTAGCCATCTTTTCATACCAAAGTCATTGATGCTTCTTGTTTCTGACAGCAGTCCAGCTATCTGACTTCATGTGAAAAATGGCTAATGCAGAAGTGAGTGTTCCAGTGGGGGATGTGGTTGTGGTACCCACTGAAGGAAATGAAGGAGAGAACCCTGAAGACACTAAAACCCAAGTGATCCTGCAGTTACAGCCTGTGCAGCAAGGGTAAGTTACTAGAGATTTGGAATTTGTGAAAAATTTGGGAGGTTTAAAGAGTGGGGAAATTATAACTGTATGATTGCTTAGCATGAGGGAACATTCAACATCAGTCTCTCAGAGCTGGCTAACATATTTATTAAGTATTATGTGCTATATTTGTCATTGTAATACGACAGTGAATCATGTCCTTGTCTCTCTCCCTCTTGTCTACTGTAAGCTCTTTGAGGATAAGTTACATGGTTCCTTCCTCTTATTTATCTACACTGTCTAGCACAGGGTCTTGGTACATGTTTACCAAAAGACAGTGTAGTTAGTCAGAGGAGGTTAGGCAAGGCAATTACAAAAGTTTTCCTATCAGAAGCAGTCTGGACTCTAAGAGATGGGCAAATTTTTTTTTAAGATTTTATTTATTTATTTATTTATTTATTTATTTATTTATTTATTCATTCATTCATTCATTCATTCATTCATTCGTGAGAGACACACAGAGAGAGAGGTAGAGACACAGGCAGAGGGGAGAAGCAGGCTCCATGCAGGGAGCCTAACGCGGGACTCGATCCTGGGTCCCCAGGATCCCGCCCTGGGCTGAAGGCGGCGCCAAACTGCCAAGCCACCAGGGCTGCCCGAGATGGGCAAATTAATCAAGCTTAGCTTATCAAAAAATATATATTAATGACCCTACTATTATCTAGGGTATTACAAAGCATTGGAAGAAATATAAATATAGCACATGGTTCCCACAATCATGGAGCCTGCAGTCTAGTTGTGCAAACCAAAATACATATATAAATTTTTTTTTAAAAGATTTTATTTATTTATTCATGATAGTCACAGAGAGAGAGAGAGAGAGAGAGAGAGAGAGAGGCAGAGACACAGGCAGAGGGAGAAGCAGGCTCCATGCAGGGAGCCCGACGTGGGATTCGATCCTGGGTCTCCAGGATTGCTCCCCGGGCCAAAGGCAGGCGCTAAACCACTGCGCCACCCAGGGATCCCCCAAAATACATATATATAAATAAAGAGGTCACTTACTTGGCAAAAATCTAAAAAGTGCCAAGTATTATGGTTAGCAAGTAGCTTGAATTCAGAGGATCATTATGAATTTGAAAGAAGAGATAGGATCTTTTATTTATTTAGTTATTTTAAGATTTTATTTTTTTTATTTTTATTTTTTTATTTTTATTTTTTTATTTTTATTTATTTATGATAGTCACAGAGAGAGAAAGAGAGAGAGGCAGAGACACAGGCAGAGGGAGAAGCAGGCTCCATGCACCGGAAGCCCGATGTGGGATTCGATCCTGGGTCTCCAGGATCGCGCCCTGGGCCAAAGGCAGGCGCCAAACCGCTGCGCCACCCAGGGATCCCTATTTTAAGATTTTATTTACTTATTCATGAGAGACACAGAGAGAGGCAGAGAGAGAGGGAGAGACAGGAGAAGCAGGCTCAACGCAAGGAGCCCAATATGGGACTCCATCCCAGGACTCCGGGATCACGCCCTGAGCCTAAGGCAGAGGCTCATCCGCTGAGCCTCCCAGGCATCCCGAGATAGGATCTTTTAAATGGTATTGAAGTTTAAATAAGAATTAGATCTACAGGGCAGCCTGGATGGCTCAGCTGTCGTGATCCTGGAGACCCGGGATCGAGTCCCACGGTGGGCTCCCTGTGTAGAGCCTGCTTCTCCCTTTGCCTGTGTCTCTGCCTCTCTCTCTCTGTGTGTCTCTCATGAATAAATAAATAAAATCTTAAAAAAAAAAAAAGAATTAGATCTACAGAGAGGAGGGAGGGGTATTTTATCTTCAATGTATGAAAGATTCTTTATACAGTTAGAAATGATCTTGGGGTTCCTGGCTGGCTCAGCCAGTAGAGCATGTGACTCTTGATCCTGGGGTTGTGAGTTTGAGCCCCGTGTTGGGTATAGAGATTACTTAAAGAAAGAAAGAAGAGGGGTGCCTGGGTGACTCAGTTGGCTAAGCATCCAGAGTCTTGATTTCAGCTCAGGTCTTGATCTCAGGGTTATGAGTTCAAGCCCTACATTGGGCTCCATACCCAGTGTGGAGCTTACTTTAAACAAACAAACAAAAAAAAAACAAAAGAGAGAGGGAGAGAGAAAATGTCCTTGGGCAAACACACAATTCAATCTCAATCTACTAAGTAACATACCTTGTTTTTTTGTTTGTTTGTTTGTTTGTTTTTAGTATAGGAAATTTGAAATATACCCTAAAATTTAAAAGATACTATAATGAACCCTTGTGTATACACCCATCACCCAACTTCAACAGTTATCAACACATGGCCAGTCTTATTTCATCTCTACATCTGCCTACCCCTAAGTTTTTTGAAGCAAATCCTAGACATTAGTATGTGTCTTGTAAAAGTAAGGATTTTTTAGTTTTTAAAATATAACCATAGTTTGCTGACATTTCTGAATATAGAAGGAAATATTCTAAGATCTGTAAGGGAAAGTTGACTTAAGTACTGATGGGGGTGCCTGGCTGGCTCATTTGGACTGTACAATGCTTGATCTCAGGGTTGTGAATTCAAGCCCTACATTGGGTGGAGAGATGGCTTAAAAAAAATAGAATCTTAAGAAAAAATAATTACTGACATATAGTGGATACAGTGTTTAGAATTTTTATTGGCACCTAAAGATTATGCATGCTTATTTAAATTCACTTGTTTGGGAATTTCATTTGTTACCTACACACATATTCATAGTTGTTACCCTTTGAGAAAGGGTAATGAGGAAGAATTAGCAGAAGATTCTTTTGTGCATGGCAGCTTTATTTTCTCTTGGAGTCATTGTTTCTTCTATTTTTCCTAAAGTGCTCTAATTGTCACTTAATCCTAGTCCTCCTAGAGACAGAAAACACTTAGAGACTTAATTATTTTGAAGATCAGTTCCACTTGTTTTGTGTGTCTTTTTTATTTTCCAAATAATACTGCTTTTTTTTGGAAAAGTCTCATTGCTTGATTAGATTATAGGCATCTTTGTACAATACGTTGACTCCCCAATCTACTGTTTACTCTAAATTTGCCGTATGAGCTAATGAATACATTTTCAGGTCCTGAATTTTGAGATGGCTGCCAATCAATGCTCAGCTGATTTCTCTAGTTATATTTTATTTTGTTTTACTTATTTACTTATTTATTTATCTATTTAATTTATTTTAAGATTTTATTTATTCATGAGGGATACAGAGAGGGAGAGAGTAGAGACACAGGCAGAGGGAGAAACAGGCTCCATGCAGGGAGCCTGATGTGGGACTTGATCCTGGGACTCCAGGATCATGCCCTGGGCCAAAGGCAGGTGCTAAACCGCTGAGCTACCCAGGGATCCCCCATACTTATTTATTTTTTTGAGAGAGAGAACATGTGTGTGTACTTGCCCATGCAGGTGTGTGTTCAAGGCGGGGGGGGGGGGGGGGGTGGCACAGAGAGAAAGAGAGAGAGAATCCCAAGCAGGCTGCACACTGAGTGTGGAGCCTGATACGGGGCTCAGTCTTGAGACCCTGAGATCATGACCTGAGCTGAAATCATGAGTCAGACACTTAACTAACTGAGCCACCCAGGCACCCCAGGAAATTTTTTCTTGATAAAACCCTGTTTACTTACAAAAATATAGACTGTACCCCACTTCCCACCACAAGTGCAATTTACTGGCTGTTGAAATTATATATAAATAAGAATTTCTTCTTTTAAAGGATTTGCACATATTGGTCAATTTATTTTTTCTATTTTTTAAAGATTTTATTTATTTCTTCATGAGACACACAGAGAGAGGCAGAGACATAGGCAGAGGGAGAAGCGGACTCCTTGTAGGGAACCCACTGTGAGACTCTATCCCAGGACCCCGGGATCACGCCTTGAGCCAAAGGCAGATGCTCAACTGCTGAGCCACCCAGGCATCCCCATATTGGTCAATTTAGAATGAGTTTACAGAACTTACTTAAAGCAGCGATTTCTCATGTTTATCATAACACTCATTCACTGACTAGCCCTTATTGGGTGCTTTGCTATGTTTTAGTTATATTCGATACACTAGACATACAAAATTGAGTAAATAAATAAGACATAATCTCTGCTCTCAGGGGCCTCTCAGACTATATCCAAGGGGAGGCAGACAGCTAAACAAACATATAATATTAAGTGTTATATGTGTTGTGACAAAGTGTAAAGTACAATTGGATCACAAAGGAGGATGTAGGTGATTATACTGGTGGAATATCAGGAAGGAAAAGTATCATAGAGGCTACTCATTAAAAAATAAATAGAGGGGCACCTGCTTGGCTCAGTCAGTAGAGCATGCAACTCTTTGTGGTTATAAGTTCAAGGCCCACATTAGGTGTAAAGATGACTTAAAAATAAAATCTTAAGAACAAACAAACAGGAAAGGATGTTCTGGGGAAAGCAGGAAGTGAGATCAAAGATAGAAGGTGTAAAAGAAGATAATAATTCTGGGAGCCACAGATAATTTGGTATGACTGGGGCTTGGATTATAAAGTGAGGTTTAGGGAGAGTTGAAACCAGGGGCCAGATCTTGGAGCAACTTAAATATCTTATTAAGGATTTGGGGCTTTATTGTTACAGCAAGTAGAGGGTTCTTGGAAGGTTTTAAGGAGGGATTTATGTGATCACTCTGGTAGGAATACAGAAGATCCGTAGATGCAAGGAGACTAGTTCAGACTAGAGATGATGCAGCCTGAATTAAGGCAGTAGCAGTGGAAAAAGAGACAAGGAGGCTGGCTGGTGTTAAGGAGATACATCTGGTAGGATTTGGTGGCTGAGTATGTGGGAGTTGAGGAGGAGGAAGAGGGAGAAGTCTGATGTAATTCCCAGGCTTCTGTCTTAGGCTGTAAAGTACTGGTGGTGCCACTAACAAGCATAGGAAATAGAAGAATGGTTTAGGAGAGGGAAGAGAACTTGGTCATTTTATTTTAATTTTTAATTTTTTAAAGATTTTAATTATTCATGAGAGACACACAGAGAGAGGCAGACATAGGCAGAAGGAGAAGCAGGCTCCCTGTGGGGAGCCTGAGGTGGGACTCAATCCAGGGACCCTGAGCTAAGAAAGACACTCATCCACTGAGCCACCCAGGCATCCTGAGAACTTGGTCATTTTAGACATAATGAATTCAGCATAGTCCTTTGGGACATCCAAATGCATTTATTTATTTAGCAGTTAACTGTATCCTGGTGTGAAATTCAGAGAAGAGGTCTGTGCTAGGGATGTCACCATGGGAGTGAGTGATCACTGATATAAGAGATATTTATTCAGGCAGTGCTTTCAAATAACAAGATGCAATGGTTAATACATTAACTTTATTATAGAAATTAAACATAGGTTGTTAGTGTATTAGGTTATCTGAGCCCATTTCTTAGAAGGTAGAAATATTTATTTATTTATTTATTTATTTATTTATTTATTTATTTATTTATTTATTGAGGGATAGATGGGGATGAGGAGAGGGAAAGTAAGAGAATCTTAAGCAGGCTCCATGCCCAGTGCAGAGACTGATGTGGGGCTTGATCTCACGACTCTGATATCATGACCTGAGTTAACAGTCAAGAGTCTGACGCTTAACCAACTGAGCCACCCAAGCACCACAGAAGATAGAAACATTTTAGAGAGACTTTCCCTAAGTGATATTTATTTGTTTGTTTGTTTATTTATTTATTTATTTATTTATTTATAAAGATTTTATTTTATTTATTCATGAGAGACAAGAGAGAGACTGGCAGAGACATTGACAGAGGGAAAAGCAGGCTCCATGCATGGAGCCCGACGTGAAACCCGATCCCAGGACTCCAGGATCAGGACCTGGGCCAAAGGCAGGCACTAAACCACTGAGCCACCCAGGGATCTCCACTCTCTCTCTTTTCAACTAGGCTTTGCTCATGTCAATAGTTTGGTTATGATGCTTTGAAAAATACTAAAGTGCTAAAAAAGACTAAAGTGTCTAGATTCCAACAAAGGACATCAGCTTCTATGGCCAGTGGGTTCTTCCTGTCTTGAAGTATCCAACAGTATTACTTTTAAGTCTTGTTTGGTTAATTCTATAATATAACTTAATCTTATACTTGAAGCAACATTTTATGTCACAAGCATTTAAAGTTATGAAGGCAAAAGTCTGTTGTAAACAGTAACAAGTGGTGATGTAAAGACAGTAGCAAGAGGAACTTTCCTTTGAAATTAGGAAAGTTGTTGGATTCATGTCCATGGCATAGCTGCTAAGCAGTCCTGGGCAGTTTGGAGTTTAAATACAATGGGGAATTAGTCAAAGCACTAACATAGTTGTAAAGTATATTTATTTTATTCCTTTTGAGATAGATTATAACAAATTTCTTAACCCCATGCTGTGAATATTAATTTTTTCATGATTTATGTAGTTTGTTTATCGATGGACACTTTTACAACAGGATTTATGAACCTGGGTCCGAGAACAACACGGCAGTTGTAGCAGTAGAAACTCACACAATTCACAAAATTGAGGAAGGGATTGGTAAGTCTTTTTGTTACTCCAGTATCTTTGACCTTAGCTTTCTTACTTGAGATTTCATCCCTTTTGTGCCTTACAGTTTTTCCCCCTAACCCATATGCCCTACCAATAATAATGCAGCCATCAATTTGACGGTAGTGCATCTAGAGACACTACTAAGATGCTAGAGCTGTCAGTTGATTGTTTAACATCAGTTTGCTAGGGTGCTGAAAAGATCTTCATCTACAAAAATTCCACAAAGAAATTGGAACCTCAAGGTTGATCCTGTCATTAGGGAAGTTGTTGATGAGAACTTAGGATGTGTTGATTGGAAAGCAGTCAGTGTAAAGAAACTGAAAAAAAAAAACAACTTTGAAATTAGACAAACCTGGGTTTATTTATTTATTTTTTTAAAGATGTATTTATTCACAGAGAGAGAGAGGTACAGAGACACAGGCAGAGGGAGAAGCAGGCTTCATGTAGGGAGCCTGATGTGGGACTCCATCCCCAGTCTCCAGGATCACACCCTGGGCTGAAGGTGGCGCTAAACCGCTGAGCCTCTGGGGCTGCCCTACAAACCTGAGTTTAAATCCTACTTTCTCACTTCTTAGTTGTGTGTCCTTGGGAAAGTCACTTCACCTTTCTGAGTCCCACCTATATACGTTGAAAACAGTCATTGCCTCACAGGATTGTTGTAAAAACAAAATAAAATTAAGCATGTAAAAGTACATAGGACTGTGTCTGGCACATAGTGTGAGCTTCGTAAGAGAGTTGTTTTGTCAAATTTTTCCATAAGATTCCAAAACATTCTCAGCCAATGTAAACTGTTAGCTCCTCAGAGGAACCAAGAGATAAGACATTTTGAATTAAGCTTTTGAGGAAAAGTGTTCAATAAATAACTAAAAATTTTTTTTCTATTTTCAGATGCAAGCACTATAGAAGCAAATGAGGATATGGAAATTGCTTACCCCATAACTTGTGGGGAGAGCAAAGCCATTCTCCTCTGGAAGAAGTTTGTATGTCCAGGAATAAATGTGAAATGTGTCAAGGTAATTGTCTTTTCTCCTTATTGGGGTATATTTGGGGGCTCCTTATTTTCAAAGAGTATAGTTTCACTGCCTCTTCTCTCTTATATATCATATCAATGTTTTCAGTTTTGTGGCTATAATCCCATGGTGTCACAGAAAAACATAAGGACTTTGGAGTGAAATTGACCTGGGTTCAAGTCCCATGCAGAATACAGGTTTTTTGAGAGCTGAGAACTTGTTTGTCTTGCTCACTGCCATATCCCCAGCACTTAGAATGATGCTTGGCATATTTATCAATAAATGTTTGTTGAATGAATAAATGGAGTCCCATCTGTATGACTGGGTGACCTTGAACAAGATAATATTTCAGAGGCTCATGTTAAAATATGCATAGTCACATACACTGTAAGGTTGCTAGCAGATGAAATGAGATAACATATGTAAAATGCCTAATAGAAGTGTACATTATAGTAGAGTTTATTGAAAATTATTACTAATAAAAACAAATTTTCATGAGAGCACAAAGTAGAAATAATTGCTTATTCTGTCTCTGTTGGTAGCCACTGTACCATCAGTGGCATCATCCTAGAATCTTTAAGAATTATAGAGTTTTGAGGCTCTGCATTGATAGTGGTGTCTATGGTACTTATTCTTTCCACCACATCTTGTCATCAGGGCTGGGTAGATTACTTCAGTTTATTTAAACAGCCTCTGCAATGTTGGACCCAAGTGCCTGATTTAGGGCATAAATGGATTCAGATGCTAATCAGTGTATTAATCTCTGATCTTCCTCCTGTCATATGTAGCTTTGTACCAGGACAGGGCACTGTGCCCAGAGAAGGATCATCTTCTCTGGCACAGCAGGGCAGGAGGCTGAAAGATACAAGGCTATGACTTAAGATGTCATCTGGGTATTTTTTGTACGTAACAAGTAGAGTTACCTTTCTTTCCCTCTTGGCCTAAGTTGACCCTGGGTTAATTTGGACTTTTCTTTTTACCTTAGTTCAATGATCAGTTGATCAGTCCCAAGCATTTTGTTCATCTGGCTGGCAAGTCCACCCTAAAGGACTGGAAGAGAGCCATTCGTCTGGGTGGAATCATGCTCAGGTGAGCTTTAGTAACAAGCACTTACCAGGGTGCCTGCATGGTTCAGTCGGAAGAGTATGCAACTCTTGATCTCAGAGCCCCACATTGAGTGTAGAGTTTGCCAAAAATAAATAAATTTAAAAAACAACAAGCACATACCTTTTCTGTTTTTCGTTTTTTTAAAAGATTTACTTGTTTTAGAAGGGAGAGCGTGGGGTGGGGAGAGAAAAAGAATCTTTTTTTCTTTATTAAGATTTATTTATTTTATTTTATTTTATTTAAAAGATTTTATATGTTTATTCATGAGAGAGACAGAGAGAGAGGCAGAGACACAGGCAGAGGGAGAAGCAGGCTCTCTGTGGGAAGTCTGATATGGGACTCAATCCCCATACTCGGGGTCACTCCCTGAGCCAAAGGCAGATGCTCAACTACTGAGCCACCAGGCATCCCTTATTTGTTTATTTTAGAGAAAGAGAGCACAGGAGCAGGATGGACAGAGGGAGAAAAAAAATCTCAAGCAGACTCCATGCTGAGTGGAGCTGGTCCCAGGGCTTGATCTCATGATCAACGACCTGAGTTTAAACCAAGAGTCAGATGCTTTTGCCACCCAGGCACTCCTGGAAAGAGTCTTAAGTAGACTCTGCGGGGAGCATGGAGCCAGATGCAGGGTTCGATATCACTACCCTGAGATCTCCACCTGAGCCGAAACCAAGCTGAAACCAAGAGTCAAATGCTTAACCAACTGCACCACCCAGGTACCCCTCAGCATATACCTTTCAACTAACTTTGGGGGACTTAGTCATGGTAGAATACAAATAATTCCATATTTTTTCTTTAATTTGAAAATTTTATTGCCTCTGAAGAATTGGCTTGGCAATCTGTCTATTGACCTTCATCAACTAGTTCTTAAAATTCTTTTTATTTTTTATTTATTTTTTTTAGTTCTTAAAATTCTTATTAGAAAAGGAAGATTGAATTAAATTAACTCTTCCCAGCACGTAGGGCAAATTTTTCTGATGTCAGGATGTTAGGATCCTTTCTTGGTGGAGAAGTTCAGGAATAGATGACAGTCCTACTTGAGATCACCAAGCATAGGCAGGGCTAAACCTGCTGCTGAGTAAGTGTGCCAACCATGAAGTGTGGGCTGACCGGCAAGTTCTGTGATAATCTGGTAAAATAGAGAGTGCTATTGATAAGTAACTCATACTCAGTGAATGCAATCCTTGCCTTCATAGTACCACAGAAATAAACTTCAGAATGTGTAATACCCTCATCCCCATCTCTTTATGCAACAAGCTTATTGTAACTTTACCCCCTCTGGTGAAGATTAACATTAATTAGTATTCTTTGAGCACTCACCTATTGATAGAAATTTTTAAATGTGGCCAGGAATGGAAAGTTGCCCACAGAACATGTATCAACAGCCATAAGAGCATCCTACCCTTTGTCTTTAATTCTTTTTAAGGAATCTGTCCTAAGAAAAATCTGTAGTGCTTATAGAGATTCAGATACAGAGGTGTTCATGCAGGGGTGCCTGGGTGGCCCAGTTGTTAAGCACTTGGCCTTCAACTCAGGTCATGAACCCAGGGTCCTGGGATTGGGTCCTGGGATGGAGCCCCATATTAGGCTCCCTGCTCAGCTGGTTGTCTACTTCTCCCTCTGCTCCTCACTCCGCTCCTGCTCTCTCTCTCAAATAAATAAATAAAATCTTAAAAAAAAAAAAAAAAAAAAAAAAAAGATGTTCATTGCAACATTGTTGAAAATTATGGTCTGCTTTAGGGACACCTGAGTGGCTAAATCAGTTAAGCATCTGCCTTTGGCATAGGTTGTGATGCCAGGGTAACCGTAGGGAGCCTGCTTCTACCTCTCCCTCCGTCCCTCCCCCTATTTGTGCTTGATTTTTTTTCTCTCTCTCTCAGATAAATAAAATATTTTAGAAAAAGAAAAGATAGGGGTGCCTGGGTGGCTCAGTCAGTTAAGTGTCTGCCTTTGGCTAAGGTCACGATCCTAAGGCCCTGGGATCAAGCCCCATCAGGCTTCCTGCTTGGTAAAATGCCCACTTCTACCTCTCCATCTGCTGCTCCCCCTGCTTGTGGGTGTGCGCTTTCTCTCTCTTACTCTCTTTGTCAAATAAAATCTTTCAAAAAAATAAATTTATGGCTTATCTAAATATATATGATGTCATTTCTAAAGAGATTTTACATGGAAAAATGCTTATGATGTAAAGAAAGAAAGAAAAAAATATAAAATTGGGGGTGCCTGGTGGCTTCATAGAGCATGCAACTCTTAATTTGGGGTTTGTGAGTTCAACCCCTCCCCATGCTGGGTGTAGAACTCACTTATATAGTTATATATATATATATATATATATAAAATCTTAAAAAAAAAGGGGGGGGGGCAGCCCCAGTGACACAGCAGTTTAGCACCGCCTGCAGCCCAGGGCGTGATCCTGGAGACCCTGGATCGAGTCCCACGTTGGGCTCTCTGTAAGGTGCCTGCTTCTTCCTCTGCCTGTGTCTCTGCTTCTCTCTCTCTCTGTCTCTATGAATAAATAAATAAAAAATCTTAAAATATATATATATATACACACACACACACATATATGCACACACAGATATCCAAAGGGGCACCTGGATGGCTCCATTGGTTAAGTGTCTGACTCCTGCTTTCAGCTTGGGTCTTGATCTCAGGGTCGTGAGTTTACGTGAGTTCAAAATATATAATATTTGTATATATTATATATTACATATATACTGTATATATATATTACAGTATAATTTTATCTTATTTTATTTTATTATTATTATTTTTAAAAGATTTTATTTATTTATTCACAAAGAGACACAGAGAGAGAGAGGCAGAGACATAGGCAGAGGGAGAAGCAGACTCCATGCAGGGAGCCCGACATGGAACTTGATCCCAGGACTCCAGGATCATGCCCTGGGACAAAGGCAGGCTCTAAACTGCTGAGCTACCCAGGGATCCCCTACAGTGTGATTTTAGACTGTAGACACACATATATGTACTTAAAATTTAATGGAAGAAAATACGCCAAAATATTAATGTTATCTCTGTGTTGGATTTTTTTAAAGGGCAGCAGTTTTCTTTATAGTTTTCTGTATTTTTCACAGAAACCATTAATTTTTCTTCACATATTATTTTAATAGACACATTAAAAATTATTTTAGATGACTTGTATGTAGAAATCAGTAGTTGAATAAGATTGGTAAGGAGTACTTTTAACTTTCATTGTTGTTATTCTTGGCCTGTTCTTTTTCCCAGAAAAACAAGCACATGCCAACTTTCCCCAAATGTAAGAAGGAATCAATGCCTGAAAGGTCTTTAGTGAAAGCCAAGTAACATAACATAGAGTTTACTATAATGAAAATACCCCAAGGTTTTGCTCATGGCCTATAATAACAATGTCTTGTGAATCTAGTTATAAGGGCATTTTATAGTGGGGGTATAGTATAATCAACTTGCTATGTATTTATAGAGTTGTTTTATATTTTTTTATTTTTATTATTTTATTTTATTTTATTTTATTTTATTTTATTTTATTTTATTTTTTTAATTAAGGAAAGGAATGTGCTCAAGTTTTATGTCTTCAGTAGCAGCAACAGATATTGCTGGTCTAGGAATACTAATACATCAGAATCCCATCATAAAATTCTTATTCCCGTGTAGCATTTCTCAGTTGTGCTGGGATATATGAATTAGTCTTTTCCCATTTGGGTTTGGTTTCAGTGAGATTCTACAGGGACACTCAGATATTGTCAGGAGTGTGTCCCTAACTAAAGCTTGGTGATAATGGGAAATGAGAGAATACTCATTATGAACACACTAGGGAGGATAGAGGAATACATGTAAATGTGGGCAGGATCAAAATTTTATAATCCCGATTAGAATTTTTGCGACCTAATGACTTTTAATGACATTAGGTTTCACTCATCTATGGAGTAGATGCAGTAACTTTGTTTCTATTTGTCCTAGAGGCCTAGTTCCATCTAGATGTAGTGCAGGCTGAACTAGTACTTTTTGTCTCCTTTACACAGGAAAATGATGGACTCTGGACAGATTGACTTTTACCAACATGACAAGGTTTGCTCCAATACCTGCAGAAGCACCAAATTTGACCTTCTGATCAGCAGTGCAAGAGCTCCAGTGCCAGGACAGCAGACAAGTGTGGTGCAGACACCCACTTCGGCCGATGGTAGGGGGTAGGAAACCACCTGAAACCCGAGTGTTTTTTAGTAACACATTTCCCCTTCTCCTTTGTGTTTCTTAATTTTAATTCTCATGAGCACTATGCTAATCTTGGGTGCAATTCCATACTTTAGAAACAGATCTCTTTGTTTTCTCCCAGATGATTCCTATTGGCCATACTTCCTTACTTGTTTCTTTCTAACTATGCATGATAAACATAAGAAAGATGGTTCAGAGATGCTTGGGTGGCTCAGTCAGTTAAGCGTCCGACTCTTGATTTTAGCTCAGGTCATAATCTCAGGGTTGTGAGATCAACCTCCACGTCAGGCCCTGTGCTGGGTGTGGAGGCTGCTTAAGATTCTCTCTCTCTCTCTCTCTCTCTCTCTCTTTCTTTCTCTTTCTTTCTCTTTCTCCTGCCCCTTCCCTGTGTGTGTGTGTGTGTGTGTGTGTACATGCATTCTCTCTGTCTCTCAAAAGAAAGAAAGATGGTTCTGTGGTTATTTTTTTTTATTATTATTATTTTTATTTATTTATGATAGTCACACAGAGAGAGAGAGAGAGAGAGAGGCAGAGACATAGGTAGAGGGAGAAGCAGGCTCCATGCACCGGGAGCCTGACGTGGAATTCGATCCTGGGTCTCCAGGATCACGCCCTGGGCCAAAGGCAGGCGCTAAACCGCTGCGCCACCCAGGGATCCCTGGTTCTGTGGTTATTATGTTTATTCAGTGATCTCATTTTGGTGCTACTTGGCATACCTTTGAAATTAGATTGTTTTGAAAATCCTTTGTTCTGGGATCCCTGGGTGGCTCAGCGGTTTAGTGCCTGCCTTTGGCCCAGGGCGTGATCCTGGACTCCCCAGGATCGAGTCCCACATCGGGCTCTCTGCATGGAGCTTGCTTCTCCCTCTGTTTGTATCTCTCTCTCTCTCTCTCTCATAAATAAATAAATAAAATCTTAAAAAAAAAAAGAAAATCCTTTGTTCTGCTGGTGGTCAAGGCAGGAGGGTAGATTAGAATGGTGAATGGTTTTCAACTGTTGAGCTGAGATGTATCAAAGATAATGTATGGCTGGCTGGACTAGCTTCTGGAGACTGCGGTAAGGCTCAAAGAGCTCTGCTTGGAAGGGATCCATATATCCAAGTTGAGGCTTCCTCACAAATGAGGCAGGATGGGCATACGCTTAATTTCAGTATTGTTGACCTCGGGACTAAGCTCTCTGCCCTGCTCTAGGAAAGATGGAGCTACATGGGATAATTATTAAGGATTCAGTTAGTCCAGGGGCACCAGTTGGCTCAATTGGAAGAATGTGCAACTCTTGATCTCAAGGTCATGAGTTCAAGTCCCATATTGGGTGTAGAGGTTACATAAATAAGTAAATACATAAATAAGTAAATAAACTTTAAATAAAGATTCAGTTAAAAAAAAAAAAAAAAGATTCAGTTAGTCCAGCTGAAGACTTAACACAGTTAAGATTCTTATCTCAACTACTTCCAGAAGGCTTATAACTATGCCTGATGGTCACAAGGATACTAACAGATGTAAGGGAAATAACATGTTTTAAAAATGACGTCTCAAGGTTTCTTTTGGTCAGCCCTAATATTCTATAAGTAACCACTGGGTGAGCAGAAGCCTAATCTCCTGGAACCTAAGTTCCCTTCAGGAGAGTATTAAATATCTAGCAGATTGAATTTTTGTGAGTCTTTCACTTAAAAAGTAAGAAATGCTATGAAATTTTTTACTTCTTTTATTTGCTGAAACTCCTTTAATTGATTATCAGTATTATTTTTTTGCTTGATTATTAATATCCTCCAGAATGTGGAGTCCACACTCATCTATATATCTATCTGGATCAGTTTGATATGTCTCAATTCTCTTTGTTTAAAATCTTAATGTATGAGGGGTGCCTGGCTGGCTCAGTCAAAAGAGCACATGACTTCTGATCTCAGGGTCATGAGTTTGAGCCTCATGTTGAGTGGAAAGATTACTTAAGAAAATAATAAACTAAAATCTTAATACACTTTTTAAAAAAGATTTTATTTATTCGTGAGAGACACAGAGAGAGGCAGAGACATAGACAGAGGGAGAAGCAGGCTCCCTGTGGGGAGCCTGATGTGGGACTTGATCTGGGGACCCCAGGATGGCACCCTGAGCCAAAGGCAGACAGACAGTCAACCACTGAACTACCCAGGCATCCCAATACACAATATTAATAGGAAAAGTTCTTTTCTTCTGTGAATCTATTATTCTTGGGTCTCTTATATGATTTTTTTAGGTCTCATTTCTCTTGCTTTCTCTTACATAGCCTGATAAATAAGCTATATAGCAACTTCTGATAGTCTAGATGGTTAGTATCAAATATGCTTGTAGTAGGGCTGTTGGCTAAGCTCCATACTTTTCTCTTAAATTATTTCAGGCCCTCTTCATCCTCACTAAGTCTGGGCAGATAGCCTGGCAATCATGCTCACCTTCAGTTTTTTTTAAAAAAAACGCTTGCTCAGGAAGCAGATTGCTCTTTTGTGATTTTATAAGTTATCTTTCACTTTCTATTAAGAGTAAGAAGAAAGCATTTTCTTTTGAAAGAAGGTTTTCTTTAGAAAATCCGATATTCGTCCTGGCTTACCAAAGATTCTAGTTTTTACTATATGGACCTCAAGGCAAGAAGGCCAGAATGTTAAAATAATAGGGTCTCTTTAGCTGTATGAGAAAAAGGATCGCTATGACTTTTTCATGAAATTCACTGGCTTTACCTCTGATGGACTGCTTTTAGGTAGTATCACACAGATTGCCATCTCGGAAGAGAGCATGGAAGAGGCAGGGCTGGAATGGAACTCCGCTCTCACTGCTGCTGTCACCATGGCTACAGAGGAGGGTGTGAAGAAAGACTCAGAGGAAATTTCAGGTACTTTTCTATGTGGCTCAGATATCTTGCAGGGTTTTGTTACTCTTCTCACCATTATGATTAGGGACACAATAGGTCTCTTAATTACTTTTGCTGATTTTTCTCATATTGATTTAATTGTAGCTACAAACATTTTATTATAATCCATGCCACAACAGCCATGCACAGTCACATTTTACATAGGAAAAAAATTGAGATTCGAAACGGTTCAGCAGCTTGCCTAAGACCAGTCACCCAACCAATAGTATCAGAGCCAAATTCAGCTGTTTGACTCTGTAGTCAGTGCTTTTCATCCTGTTTAACTGCCTCCAACTTTGGAACATTTCTTAGATAAACCAAGCTGCAAGATGTTAAAAGAAAAAAATTAGGTAGCAGGTGGTGTAGAGGATGGTGATTCATGATGATTCACTTAGAGGGGACCAGGAAAGGTTTCACATTATCCTCCATTCATTAATTCACTTGAAAAATATTTATTGCTGCCTATTTTTAGTTGGCACTGTTGTCAACATAGATGAAAAGACAGCCTCTGCCCTTAGGGAGCTTATAATCCCACCTATTCAACTGTTTTACTTTATCTTGTAAGTATAAGACTAGAGAGAGTATGGTTGATCCTTGAACAATGTGATGGTTTGGGGCACCAACCTCCTGTACAGTTGAAAATCCGAGTGTGGGACGCTAGGGTGGTTCAGCAATTGAGCATCTGCCTTTGGCTCAGGTTGTGATCCCGTGGTCCTAGGATTGAGTCCCACCAAATCGGGTTCCCTGCATGGAGCCTGCTTCCCCCTCTGCCTATGTCTCTGTCTCTGTCTCTCTCTCTCTCTCTCTGTGTCTCTCATGAATAAATAAATAAAATCTTAAAAAAAAAAAAGGAAAAAAGAAAATCCGAGTGTAACTTGACCCCCCTGCCCCCCCCAAAACTTAAGTACAAGCCTTATCGATAACATAGTCGATTAACATACTTTGTATGTTATATGTATTATATACTGTAGTCTTACAATAAATTAAACTAGAGAAAAGAAAATGTTAATAAGAAAGTCGTAAGATATGGGCAGCCCAGGTGGCTCAGCGGTTTAGTGCCGCCTTCAGCCCGGCGTGATCCTGGAGACCTGGGATCGAGTCCCACGTCGGGTTCCCTGCATGGAGCCTGCTTCTCCCTCTGCCTGTGTCTCTGGCTTCTCTCTTTGTGTTTCTCATGAATAAATAAGTAAAATCTTTAAAAAAAAAAAAAAAAAGAAAAAAGAAAGTCATAAGATAAATTTACATCACTAGACTGTATTTATTGAAAAAAATCTGTATATAAGTGGACCTTCACAGTTCACACTATGTTGTACAAGGCTTACCTGTATATCTCTAACTTAATGTATTTATTATTTAACTTTTAAGATATTAAATACTATTAAATTTTAAATTAAATGATTTAAATAAATAATACTTAGTATTTATTTAATATATTTTTTAAAGATTTTATTTATTTATTCATGAGAGACACACATAGAGAGAGAGGCAGAGACACAGGCAGAGGGAGAAGCAGGCTCCATGCAGGGAACCCGACATGAGACTTGATCCCAGGTCTTCAGGATCAGGCCCTAGGCCAAAGGCAGCACTAAACCGCTGAACCACGCAGGCTGCCCTTATTTAATATCTTTATTGGAGGAAGATAACCCACTCCCTGTAGCCAAAGCCATGACAAATTTAGGCAATTACCTCAAGTCCCTATGATGCTGAAGAGGCCAAATAATTGGGTACCAACTTAGAGGGGCAGCTAGTATTCCAAAAGCTTCTTCCTTTTTCCCAGAAATGGCTCAACAAGAAATCATTTCAGATTAAAATAATTTCAAGTTTAACTTGTAGAGATGTGCCTAAGTACCGTAGCATCTCTTATTTACCTTCTGTCTTATCTCTCTTGTGTCAGAGGACACTTTGATGTTCTGGAAAGGAATAGCTGATGTAGGGCTGATGGAAGAGGTTGTCTGCAATATACAGAAGGAAATAGAGGAGCTACTCAGGGGAGTTCAGCAGCGGCTCATTCAGGCTCCCTTCCAGGTAACAGGTAAGTGCCCTAATTCTAACAACAGTGGTCATTATTGAACACTAACAACTGTAAGCAGATCCTGTTAGCCTCATGAAAACACTGGGGTATTATTATCCCCATTTTAGAGATTAGGAAACGAAGGTTCGTACAAGTTGTTTTTTTTTTTAGTGTTATGTGCTGCCGAAGCGAGCACAGGTTCGTACAAGTTAAGTTACTTGTTCAGAGTTCATAAGAAGGTTTTGAACTCAAGTCTGGTCATACTTTTTCCACAGGTAATTTTTACTTTTATAAATGGTGCCAGAAAGGAGGCTTTCTCTCTCTGTTACATATATATAGATAGAGTCTGAAAATTGGAGAAAGCTACCTGGTTTTAGACAAGCCTCATATTCTGTCAGTTTAGGGTTTCCAGAACTATTATTTGCACTTACAGCTGTGTCTGAATACCCTTTGGGTACTTCCTGCTATGCATAATGTAAAAGGATATTCTAATCATCTGATACAAAAGGGTCATGATAATGGGGCGCCTGGTTGGCTCAGTTGGTGGAGCATGTGACTCTTAATCTTGGGGTCATGAGTTTGAGCCCCACATTGGGGGTAGAGTGTATTTAAAAAAAAGTCATAATAATATCTCATAAGCTTGTGTGTCAGTGAGTTCCTAGATTTGTTACTTGTGTCTTATTACCTCTTTATAATTCCTACATTATATAAATACACTTAAACTTTACAGTAAAGTCTTTTTTTTTTTTTATGTGCTTGGTGGAATAAAAAAAGCAAGTAACATAGAAAGCAGGGATGACTCTTTTAGATAGGGTGGTCAAGGAAGGCCTCTCTAAAGGTGGCATTTGAACTGAAGAAGCTAGCCATATGATGAACTGGGAGAAGGAACATTTCAGGAAGAAGGAACAAAGACCTTGAAGTTGCAATGGGCCTGATGGGTTCAAAGAATTAGAGAAGCATGGAGGCAGCCACAGTATAATAGGGTATGGGAGAGTGATAGGTGATGAGGTTGAAGGGCAATAAAGAGGATATTTTAGATAAGCTTTGGTTAGAATTTTTTTTTAAGATTTTATTTCTAGGGATCCCTGGGTGGCGCAGCGGTTTGGCGCCTGCCTTTGGCCCAGGGCGCGATCCTGGAGACCCGGGATCGAATCCCACATCGGGCTCCCGGTGCATGGAGCCTGCTTCTCCCTCTGACTGTGTCTCTGCCTCTCTCTCTCTCTCTCTGTGACTATCATAAATAAATAAAAATTTAAAAAAAAAAGATTTTATTTCTATTCATGAGAGGCACACAGAGAGAGGGCAGAGATACACGTAGAGGGAGAAGCAGGCTCCATGCAAGGAGCCCATGTGGGACTTGATCCCAAGACTCCAGGATCATGCCCTGTGCCAAAGGCAGATGCTCAATCGCTGAGCCACCCAGGTGTCCCTAAACTTTGGTTTTATTTTAAGGTGATGGTAAGCTATCATAGTGCTTTTGAGCAGGGGAGTAAAGTGATAACATTTATTTATATTTTTATATTTTCTATATAATTATATATTTTTTATATTTTTAAAAGATCACTTTGGTTGCTCTATGGAGAATATACTGTATGGGGCAAGAAATCAGTTGGGAGGGGTGCCTGGCTAGCTCATTTGGTGGAGAGTGCAACTCTTGCTCTCAGGGTTGTGAGTTTGAGCCCGACATTGGGCCTGGAGCCTACTTAAAAAAAAAGACACGGGATCCCTGGGTGGCGCAGCGGTTTGGCGCTTGCCTTTGGCTCAGGGCGCGATCCTGGAGACCCGGGATCGAGTTCCACGTAGGGCTCCCGGTGCATGGAGTCTGCTTCTCTCTCTGCCTGTGTCTCTGCCTCTCTCTCTCTCTCTCTCTCTGTGTGACTATCATAAATAAATAAAAAAAAAAAACTTAAAAAAAAAAAAAAAAAAAAGACAGGAGGGCAGCCCTGGTGGCTCAGTGGTTTAGCACTGCCTTCAGCCCAGGGTGTGATCCTGGAGACCCAGGATCCAGTCCCATGTCGGGTTCCCTGCGTGGAGCCAGCCTGCTTCTCCCTCTGCCTGTGTCTCTGCCTCTCTCTCTCTCTCTCTCTTTCTCTGTGTGTGTGTGTGTGTGTGTGTGTCTCTCATGAATAAATAAATAAAATCTTAAAAGAAAAAAAAAAAAGAAATGAGAAGAAATCAGGAGACTCTTGAAAGAATTACTCCAGACAAGAGTTGATGGTGTCATGGCTTAGAGGTGATAGAGGTAAAACCTGGGAAGAAGTTATCATATTGGGGATATAACTTGAATGTGAAACTGATAAGTCCTACTGATGGATTGGATGTAGAGTAAAAGAGAAAGACAGAAATCCAGGGTAACTCCTACATTTTTGGTCTGAGCCATGAATAGTGACACCGTTTCCTGAGATGAAGATCACTGGGAGAGGACATCAAAGTTAGTAGTTGGATTTTTATTTTTTTGTTTAAAATATTTTATTTATTTATTCATGAGAGACACACAAAGAGAGGCAGAGACACAGGCAGAGGGAGAAGCAGGCTTCATGCAGGGATCCTGATACGGACTCAATCCCAGGACCAGAATCACACCCTGAGCCGAAGGCAGACACTCAACCACTGAGCCACCCAGGCATCCCAGTAGTTAGATTTTTGTTGTTTTTAAAGTAGGCTCCAGGGCAGCCCCGGTGGCACAGCAGTTTATCGCTGCCTTCAGCCCGGGGTGTGATCCTGGAGACCCAGGACCAAGTCTCACGTCAGGCTCCCTGCATGGAGCCTGCGCCTCCCTCTGCCTGTGTCTCTGCCTGTCTCTCTCTCTGTCATGAATAAATAAATAACTAAATAAATCTTTTAAAAAAATAAAAATAAAAAAAATAATAAAGTAGGCTCTGTAGCCAGTATATAGGGCTTAAACTCATGACCCTGAGATCAAGAGACACACACTCTTCTGACTGAGCCCACCAGGCACCCCTCAAAGTTAGTTTGGACTTGGGGCACCTGGCCGGCTCAGTGGGTGGAGCATGTGATTTGTGATCTCAGGGTTGTGAGTTCAAGCCCCACGTTAGGTGTAGAGCTTACTTTAAAAAAAAAAAAAAAAGGAAAGAAAAAAAAGAAAATAATTCGTTTTGACTTGCTAAATGCTTATGCGGCTTTCAAATGGAGGTGTCACTCAGCTAGATGGAAGTATGAGTCTGGCACACAGGAAAGAGGTTAGGGTTGGAGATCTGCATGTGGGAGTTCTCAGCACGAACATGTTATTTAAAAGCATGAGACTGGGATCCCTGGGTGGCTCAGTGGTTTGGCACCTGCCTTCGGCCCAGGGCTTGATCCTGGAGTCCCACTCATTGAGTCCCACATCAGGCTCTCTGCATGGAGCCTGCTTCTCCCTCTGCCTTGTCTCTGCCTCTTCCTCTCTCTCTCTCTCTCTCTGTGTCTCTCATAATAAATAAATAACATCTTTAAAAAAAAATGGGCAGCCCCGGTGGCACAGCGGTTTGGCACCGCCTGCAGCCTGGGGTGTGATCCTGGAGACCTGGGATCGAGTCCCATGTCAGGCTCCCTGCATGGAGCCTGCTTCTCCCTCTGCCTGTGTCTCTGCCTCTCAGTCTCTCTCTGTCTCTGAATAAAATAAATAAATCTTTAAAAAAAATTAAAAATAAAAGCATGGAACTAGATGAGATGACTAGGGAAGAGAGTTATGGGTGGAGAAGTGGTCTGAGTTAAGGAAGTAATGACCACAACTACTGACAATGCTTTCAAAAAGTTTTGTATAAAGAGGAACAGAGATAATGCTATGAATAACATTGCATACCAGTTCTCATGTCTGACACTTAAAATATGATACTTTCTTAAAAAAATATTATATTTATTTATTTGAGAGAGAGAGAGTGAGCAGGGGGAAGAATAGAGAAAGAGGGACAAGCAGACTTTTTGCTGAGTGCAGAGCCCAATGTGGAGCTTGATCTCACAACCCTGAGAGCATGACCTGAGCCAAAATTAAGGGTTGGACACTTAACCAACTGAGCCACTCAGGTGCCTCTAAAATATGTTACTTCTAATCTTCATATCTGTCTTGCCAAGTAAGTATTATTAGGCCCTTTTTTTCAGATGAGAGAACTGAGGAGTGAAATGACTTAACTAAGTTTACATAGATAGGAAACCATAAAACCGAGATTCAAACTTAGCTCTATCTGGCACAATGACCATGTTTTCTAAATCAGAAGTCAGAACTTATAATCAGATGCAAGATTTTTTTATTTTTGTATTTATTTATATCGAAAGATGTATAAAGTTGTAACGATTAAAAAAAAGTTATAACAATTAAATCAAAGTTAATTATACATGTGGTACATCTTTGCCAAAATTTCTAAAAATGCAATTGAATAATACTGTCATTTCTGAGTTGTTTCATATTTAATAAGCAGCACAACACAGGGCTGGGGGAACACTTCTGTTTTAACTTGACAGGCATATCTTTGTTTTAAATAGACGCTGCTGTTCTCAACAATGTAGCACATACATTTGGCCTAATGGACACGGTGAAGAAGGTTTTGGACAACAGAAGGAACCAAGTAGAACAGGGAGAAGAGCAGTTTCTCTATACTCTGACAGGTGTGTATAACTTCTGTTTCTTCCTGGGTGATATTATAGTAATATCCTTGAGTCTTGCCATTTCTTTGTGGACTTGATTCTTCCCTCTCTAACTTCCTTCCTTCCTCATTATGGTTCTCCTTCTGTATCTTTTAGAAGGTTAAGATGTCTACTCAGTTGCTCCATTAATACAGTAATATCAGTGGCAGAAGAAACAAATTGGCCCTTGTCTTTGTTACATTACATTGTTATCTTTTGATAAATTTAGCACCTTCTCCATTATTTGTGATAATCAGAAATTATGAGCATATGAACAATTTAACTCCTTTTATCAAGTACTTAATTTGCACTGTCTCCAAACTAGGTTGTAGAAATATAATGTTGACTAAGATAGCCTCACTCTCTACATGGTCTTTAAGGAGCTCAAGAGAAAGCAGACATAGAAATAAGTGCAAAAAGTAGTCAGTTTTGTAACTGGGGCATATAGTGGGTATGGATAGTGGAAGAACAAAAGAAGTTGTCACTTACATCCAAAGAGAATCAAGAAAAGGTTTTGGGTAAAGCAGGTCAAAGAAAACAACTCAGATTATCATCTTTGAATAATGTAGAATATATTATAGTTAGTCATGAAGGCAAAAGACAAGATTATTTGGTTAAGGGAAAAATAAGTTATGTTGTCTTAAACTCATTTTTATACTCAATATATATTTTAAAGTCGTTTTACAGAGTACTCTGAGACCCTTTTTATTTAATCCTCCTAAGAATGTTATAGGCTATTATCCCTCTTTTATAGATGACCCAGTAGAGGGACAAGGAGGATAAATGATTTGCCTTGGGGCCACATCAGTACTTGGCAATGAAGCCTAGAATAGAATTTGGCTTTCTTACTCCTAATCCAGTGCTTTCACCTTGAAACTTCACACCATCCAAAAAATGGTTTTTCTTAAGAATCTGGGCTTCTGGTTCTTTGTATTTTTTTTTAAAGATAGGTTTAATCATAGTATACGTAAAGATTTGTTTTCTGCTTTTTTCACTGTGACATATTAATACTTTCCCAAGTTGCTACACAGTACTTTACCTAGACATTCTTCTAGGGATGATATTTAAATTTTCAGACTTTTCTTCAGTAGTTTATTTTGTTGCAGTGAACTTGTATAACTTTTTCTTTTTATATCCTTTTAAACTACTTCCCAGAACTAAGTTTCAGGTTAAATGGTACTAAATAATTGTTTTATGGATTTTTATGACATGTTGCCAAATTTCCAAGATTATGTCACCATTTTGAACACACCAGCATTAAATGTTGTTATTTATAATATTCTCTGGTTTAAATTTTTTAAAAATTAGAGATGTAATTGTTAATCCTCTTGAGGTTCACATTTCTTTGGTTACTACTGAAAATGGAAAAAAATGTAGTATTTTATAACTTATGAGGCAGTATTTAAAATTTTTTAATGAAAAAAATATTTTTTAATTTTTTATATTTTTAAAAGATTTTATTTATTCATGAGAGAGAGAGAGAGAGGCAGAGACACAGGCAGAGGGAGAAGCAGGCCCCATGCAGGGAGCCTGATGTGGGACTCTATCCCAGGTCTCCAGGATCACGCCCTGGGCCAAAGGTGGTGCTAAACCACTGAGCCACTGGGGCTGCCCACCAAAAATATTTTTTAAAATATATTCTTGATCCCTACCTACTCCTTTTATTCCAGGCAAGGAATTGACTCACTCATGGTATTCCATAGGAGCAAAGAGCTCCACAGATGTAACGGATTATTTATTGACTGTTCCTCAGGTATTAAGCAATAAAGGAGTTAAAGTGTAGAACCAGACTCATCAGTGGTCACCAGGGTTGGATTATACACTGGGAGAGGGATACTGATAGATGTAATACGGTGGAAAAGCCACGAAGTTGGCCATCAGAATTTTGTCCAAGCTCTGAGACTTTAAGTTACTTTACCTCTCTGGATCCCAGTTAAAATGAATGTATTAGAACTCTAAGACCTCTTTTAGTTCTCTAATTATTCTTAGGGACTTCCTGTATAACTTTCTGTAGACTTCTCTAGGTGGTAATGGTAGACTAAGGCCATTTGGTAGACTAAGGTCACCAGCAAGGTGATCATGCCTTAAAGGACAGTTTGGGAATCACTGTTTTTTGGAGCAGCCATTGTAGGTCTTCTGTAGGTCCATATTAGTTCCAAAGGGATTGTGCTTATATACCTTATTTTCATCTGTAGATCCAGGCAAGGCATCTGTAAGCTTCAAGATCAACTGCAGGCTTTGTTGGTTTGCATTTTGGTGACAGGTGACAAAATGCCACAGGAGCTTCTAGGGTTGTGCTATAGTAGGATCACGGCCTGAAAAAGATCCTTAATTTTTGCCCTGCCTATAATCACATAATGGAATGTAATTGCTGGAGGGATTTTTTTTTTTTTTTTTTTCTGGAGGGATTTTTAAGATCATCCAGTTTGGTTTCTTGTTTTGAAAACAATGAAGCGGGCAGCCCAGGTGGCTCAGCGGTTTAGCGCTGCCTTTAGCCCAGGGCGTGATCCTGGAGATCTGGAATCGAGTCCCATTTCAGCCTCCCTGCATGGAGCCTGCTTCTCCTTCTGCTTGTGTTTCTGCCTCTCTCTGTGTCTCTCATGAATAAATAAATAAAATCTTAAAAAAAAAAAAAAAAAGAAAAGAAAAGAAAAGAAAACAATGAAGCTATATAATAGCAAAATCAGGACAAGATCTCAGGTTTCCTGACTCCGTTTACTGTTGGCAAGAATATGCTTCTCTCCACACAAAGTCTGTCTTTTTTTCCACAGAGTTGGAACGCCAGTTGGAAGAGCAGAAGAAGCAAGCTCAGGATCACAGGCTGAAATCCCAGACGGTTCAAAATGTGGTACTGATGCCTGTGAGCACTCCTAAGCCTCCAAAAAGGCCCCGGCTCCAGCGGCCAGCTTCTACCACAGTCCTGAGCCCTTCTCCTCCCGTCCAGCAGCCTCAATTCACAGTCATCTCACCCATCACCATCACCCCAGTGGGCCAGTCATTTTCCATGGGCAATATTCCGGTGGCCACCCTCAGCCAGGGCTCCAGTCCTGTGACTGTTCATACACTGCCTTCTGGCCCTCAGCTCTTCCGCTATGCCACAGTGGTCTCCTCTGCCAAGAGCAGCTCACCAGACACAGTGACCATCCACCCTTCATCTAGCTTGGCACTGCTAAGCTCTACTGCCATGCAGGATGGGAGTACCCTGGGCAACATGACCACCATGGTAAGCCCCGTGGAGCTGGTGGCCATGGAGTCTGGCCTGACCTCGGCAATCCAGGCTGTTGAAAGCACCTCGGAGGATGGGCAAACCATCATTGAGATTGACCCAGCCCCAGACCCAGAGGCTGAGGATACTGAGGGCAAAGCAGTCATTTTGGAGACAGAACTGAGGACTGAGGAGAAAGTTGTGGCTGAGATGGAAGACCACCAGCATCAAGTCCACAATGTGGAGATTGTGGTCTTAGAGGATTAACTGGGAATCTTGGGGCCAGGAGATATGTTTTGGTTTGGAATTTTAATTATTTGTTTATTTTTATCATTGTCCCACTCATTTCCACATAGGATCCTTTTTTTAAACAAAATTTCATTGTTGTAACTGAAAATGTTGGGTTCCTCCCACCCCCTCACTGAAAAATGGACAAAAACAAGTTGTCCTTCCAGAAGTTGAGAGTAGGTCACTCAATGTCCTAATCCTTTTGCACCAAGAAAGTTATTTCCTTTAGAGGAGGCATCAAAGATAATCAGAAACCCTGTTCAGAAAGCCCTTTCCAGGCTAGTCTGTCTATGTATGCATGTGGTTTTATTTTTGTAAAGATGCATTGACCAAACTTTGGAATATAGATCTGACACTGGAAGGCAACCCACCCACACATGGATGCAGAAGGATACTTTATTTTGTATCCTGGAAAGGGCCCTCAGAGGCAGGTGCAAAACTCTGAAATGAGAGAAGGTTGAACTATGCTTGGAGGGAAGGTGGCATACCAGCAGCAGCTTAAAAAGGGAAATGCTTTGGCCAGGATGGGGCAAGGAAATTATCTTTGTTCCAGAAGTGCAACTGATGCCTCTTGACATCTCTAAGGGTTATTATTATCATGGGTGCCATTTTGAGAAGAGGCCAGTAATAAGTGGAAGGGTACATCTCCATGGACCAAGTGGCATCAGGAGCCTAGGGGCCTGTGGCTTGGCAAAAATAGAAATCCTGGTTGTCACAGCTGTGCTTTGTGATTCAAGCTCACCTTCCCTCCCTTCCCCAACTTTGTCAAAGCACTTAACCCTCTTAAACTAGGAACAGTCTATTCATTTGCAAACTCTGTGATGTGGTGTGAATTTTTCTGGTTCTTGGACTGTGGCTGTCATGGGGGTGGGGCTTCAAGGCCATCATTTTTATTGCATGACTCCAGGTGCAGGGGAGTTCCTCATCCAGACCAGCTGCCCTTTTTGGTGGGGCCCTTTTTTGGCTTTGGAACCAAAAGCAGCCACTCATTTGGTGCTTCCTCTTGTTCTGCCCTCCATCCCTCAACTGTTAATAGCATCTGTCTCCTGGATCCCACGCTCTTCAGCTTTTTGGCTGATTTGGAGAACAGTGACAGGTGCCTGCCTGCCATCATCCTCTTTTAGATTCATTTATACCATTTATACCACAGATGTTTCTGTGAGATATTAAGCTCATAAAAAAAAAAAAACAAAAAAAACAAAAACAAAAAAAAACAAAAAAAAAAAACCTTATGCTTGGCAGGGAAGACTCAACAGCCCCAGCCTATCCTGAGGCACGGAGTAGATGTCTCCTCCTGAGCGAGCTGGACTCCCTGGGAAAGAAGCATTGTCTGCAACATTATATTATATAGGAAATGTACCAGGAATGTCAATAATAATATCTTGGGGGGAGGGTTGGGTTTTTTTTGTTGTTGTTTTGTTTTGTTTTTTTTATGTTGTATGTATATTTAGAGCTGGGCTATTTTCTGTGCTGTGATTCCTGCTCTTTGAACATCTTCAGTGTTTGGGGCAAGAATGGGCCCTGGTTTTTATTTCTTTGATTACATTGTTTACTGCACTAGGACAAATATAGGGAAATTGCAGACAATTTAAAGGAAAAAGAGGTCAAAAAAGAAAGCACACAACCTTAGGAGTGGGAGGTTTTTGGTTTTGGTTTTTTTGTTTTTTGTTTTTTTTTTTTTTAATTAAAAGCAAAACTTTGACCTGTAGTTTCCTTTTTTTTTTTTTTTTTTTTTTTTTTTTTAAAGAAGGCACCCACCTGAAGCCATGTTTCTTCCAACAGATGTTGGAAACCCTGTTGTCAAGGAAGTGAAAACTACGTTCTGCCATCCCTCAGATGGCTTTAATAGCTAGAGAAGCCCTCAACTTGGGAGGGTCAATCTTAAAAGCCTTAAGGGTGAGATTTCTGAACCCCATATAGTTGTGGCTTTGAGCTTTAAAATTGTCTGGGGTTTTACTTTTCTCTTCAAAATGTTTAATAGATGTAGCAATCAGCTTAGAACAAACCTTTGGCCCTTTAGTGAGGGAATTGGCTTTCATTATTGCTTCTTTAGGTTTTCTGATGGTACATAAGCAAAACAAAATTTCTATCTCAGCCTGAAACTGAAACTCGAACCTAAAATGGCACATGTTATGTGCCTATGGTGGTTTTTAGGGACACTATTCTCTTTCCCAGAGATGGGAGGTCCAATTCAGGACAGAGGAGGAGCTCTGGAGAACACCCACACACTAGCTCAGGTTCCTTTCTTTCCTCCTCCAGCTGTCTGTAGTGTTTTAAGGCAGTGTGACCATCATGCTTCCAAAGTCAAGAGGTCTCCTCCTGAAGACAGAACCTGTTTACTTTCACTCTCTGAATAGTCTGGCTGGTGGAAATACATGAGCTTTGTTGTTTTTCTGGTCTTCCAATAGCCTGTTGTTATTGCTAGCTGCTGTGGTACCCGTTGTTGAGTGGGGGTTTCCTCAGAGCCCTGGTCTAAATGATCTCAGACAGCGTGAGAAATATGCAAGCCGTCGGTATGTGCACAAGCAGTTGCAATGAATCATTCCTCAGGCTGACTTGGCAGTAGCCATCTATATTTCTGTTCATTCATTAAATAAACATTTATAAGTACCATCTTTGTGCCAGGCTTTGTGCTAGGCACCGCCAGTACAGAGATGAAGACAGAGTTCTGCACTCAAGGACTTCATACTTCAGAGGTTGTCTAGAGTGAAGAACTATATTTCAATATAATTGGTTTCTTTTGTTATCCTATGTATTTTATTTTGTGCATTGAAAAACATTCTGAAAATTGGTCTATAGGTTTCAGCAGACTACAAAAGTCATAAAAAAAAAAGTTAAGCCTTTTCTAGTGAAATATTGAAATATCGTCATACTGGGGCAAGTGCAGTGATGGAGCTGCTGCCTGGGAGCAGAGGAACAAGGCATCAGGCACCTAACTTGGCTTGGGGAGGGGGTGTGTGTGTCAGCAAATAGAGGAGTACTTTCTGGAGAAGGTGTATACTTGAGCTAATTTAGGAGAGATCACTTTTGGCTAGTTTTTTGTACTCCATTTTCAAGTAGTGGGGCTCATTTATGTAAGAGCAGGGAAAATCCTTAGTCTTTCTGCTTCTGACTGGAGCAAGGCAAAGTCAGCAGCATGGGCAGTCTCTGGAGAGTACCCTCCTGGAAAAAGCCGAGTTATGCGTCAGCTTCTCTGAGTTTCCATTAGAGAACTCCAGTGCCTGATGAGAGTTTAGCTGGTAGAAGGTAAATGCCCCAACCTTCCTGTCATGTGGTTTCCACAAAAGCCTTGGAGTCAACTGTACAACCGTCTCACCTTGATTATGTCCCTGCCTTGTTCTTTTCCTCCTTTCAATTTCCAGGCTCCTTCTGTGATCCCACCCCCAAAACAAAACAACTCACAGTTATTCTAAAGTAAAAAATGAACAATATACATGAATATTCAAGATTCAAAGCCACTTCACGTGAAGTTTCTCTCATGCCTCTCCACAGTAGGGAAGGAAGACCAATGTTAATACGAATGCCTTAGAAATTGATATTCAGCTCAGATGGTCTGACACTCTTTAGAGGTGGTGTTTTACCCCATTTCATGAAAGGTACTAAGGTAAGTCTATGTGGTGGAAAATACTGAAATACTGGTATTGGTAATACCTGAGTATAAAGATCATATAATCAAGCATGAAATACGTAATTACTAGTTCACTGAATTATAACTGGTCCAGGTTTTAGTACTATTAGGCGGAAGAGATAAACAAAAGGTTGAATTCTGAAAATAGGCAAAAGGTTTTGATTCACTTTGGACAATGCTCCTGAGGAGTCATCTCTGAGAAGAAAGTCACAAACTAGTCTAGGCCTTGCATTTTCAGACAATTTAACTAGCACCGTTGCTCACAGATTCCCTCACCCCTAGGATACCTCTCGGGGAAATTCTTACATGGTCTAAGGTATTATAATAATACCAAGGTTGTTGCACTAGACAAGCTGTCACTTCTGTTAGATTTAGACTCTTTGCCCTGGAATTTCTCTTAAGCAGCCCTAATTGAGTCCTTTTGAGGATTCCTTCCCAATCCAGGAACAACTTTCTTTGTCCTGATGTATATATACAGTTTGACTTTCTCTAGAAAGTTATACTTTCCTCTAACTTCCTTATCCATATTCCTACTTCCTTAGCCCTTGTTCTTAGGAGGCAAAGTTGATTTGGTTCCTAAAGTCTGCCGTGTCAGTGATTCTACGTCAGTAACTCTTGAGACCATCATTTTTCTCAGGTACCCCAAGACCCAAACCTCAGCATACATGCATAGTCTGCAGTGTTCACTACTTAAAAAGTTTGCCCAACTCTATCAATCACCTGAATTGAAGGACCTTGGGGATGTGCTTGTGCAATGACTATCTAAAACCTGTCAGGGCTGTGGGGAGGGGGCGCCTGGGTGGTTCAGCTGGTTAAGCAGCTGCCTTCAGCTCAGGTCATGTTCCTAGGGTCCTGGGATTGAGTCCCACATCAGGCCCCCCCTACTCAGTGGGGAGCCTGCTTCTCCCTCTCCCTCTCCCTCTGCCTGCTGCTCCCCCTGCTCATTCTCTTTCTCTCTCAAATACATAAAATATTTTTTAATAAGATTTTTATTTTTAAGTAATCTCTATATCCATCTTGGTCCTGAACCCACAACCCCGAGATCAAGAGTTGCATGCTCCACTGACTAAGCCAACCAACCAGGTGCCCCTAAAATCTATCTTTTATATCCAATTGATTCTCTACCCATGGCCCATGGCCCATGGTCCAGGCTAAGAGATGCCTGTTTCCTGGGTAGATTATTTCAGCCCGGTGTGATTCCTACCGCCTCTTCACAATTACCTGAAATTTCTGTTGTTTTTTGAGCCTCTCAGCCTATAGTACACTACAACCTACTTGAAATTGCCTCTGGGTTCTCCTCTTGCATCTATGCTTTCTAATTATGTGCTTTTACTGATAGTTATGGCAAGTACTATGGTATATAGGGATTTATTTTTCTAGTTTGAGAACACGAATGAAAAATAGTATTGGATCACATGTAAGGGTAAATGGAGGCTCATAATGACCCAGAAGGAAAGACAAGTTCCTCAATAGACTTTGTAGAGGCTTCTAAAGAAAGCATACACAGAGAGGGCTTATTTGCATTCTGAAGTAAAAATTTATTTTTTAAAAATTCTGTTTTCAAAAAAAAAAATTCTGTTTTCTCTAAAGATGTCTATCTATGCATGTTAGAGCAAACTAGAAGCCCAGAGCCTTGATCCTCCTGAGACTTTGGTCCACATTTTTGTCTTAACTTTTTACGAAATATAAATGCATACAGGCGAGTGCACAAATGACTGTACAGTTTGGTAAAGTTAAACTGAACACACTCATTAAATCAGCTACCAGATCAAGAAAAAAAAAATTAGCACTTTACCCAACCAGGATAACCACTATCTAGCTAACACCATACAGCTCAGTTATACCTGTTTTTCTTTTTTTTTTTTAAGATTTTATTTATTAGAACACAAGCAGGGGGAGCAATAGAGGGAGAAGGAGATGCAAACTCTGCTGAGCAGCGAGCATGATACAGGGCTTCATCTCAGGACCTTGAGATCATGACCCAAACCAAAATCAAGGGTCCAACACTTAACTGACTGAGCCACCTAGGCGCCCCTAGCATTATCTCATTCAACATTATGATGTGAGATTCACCCATGATGTGTGAAGTTGTAGTTGGCTTCTTCCTACTGCAGTGCAGAAACTAACTGTGCCATAGCCGATCCATCCTAATGATGGTGCTTAGGTAATTTCCAGTTTGGGGCTATTAGAAATTGTGTGTCTGCACATTCTTGTACAGGCTTCTGATGTGCGTATATATGCATTTATGCCCACACAGACTTTCAAACTTAGGACAGTTCACATTAAAAATTCAAGGTACAGTTTTTCTTAAGAAACAAAAACAGTCTAGAAGATCTGACAACACTGGGTGCACATTCCCTCATAGCAACCCTTGAATGGAACTGAGGCCTATCTCTGGTGGGGAGCATGGTTTCTATATCACGTGACCCTGTCACTCCCTGTTACAGACCTAGACTTTCTTATTTGGTAGCCTGTGTTTTTGACTCCGTGATCTCTTAGGACACTCTTCCCCCAGATAACTGCAAAGCTTATTTCCTCACTTCCTTCAAGTCTCTGGTCACATGTTGCCTTATCAGAGTTATCAGAGAAGACTTCCCTGACCACCAACACTATAAAAAATGGCAACTTCCTCTGCACAATGCTTTCTAGTTGTCTTTACCCTGTTTGGTTTTCCTCCATTTTATGCAGGTGACATATTTTTTTTTTCTTCCCCAAACTAGAATGGAAGCTCCATGAGAACAGAGCATATTTGTCTCTCTGTCACTGCTGTTTCTAGGCCCAGGTGGCTTGTAGTAGAAACTGAACAGGTATTTGATATATGAATACTAAATAGCCAATACTCTTTGAAGGGGAACTATGTATCAAACACTGTTCTAAGCACTTTACATATGTTAACCCATTTGATCCTCACAACAATCCTATGTGGTGGATAACATTACTTGCTTCATTTTACAATGAAGAAAAATTTATATTCTACCATAAACAATAGATACATTTGAATCATTTAACTCATCAAATTTATTAAAGAGAGTCTTTAAACTACCAGAGAAGCCTAATACCTTTTAAAAGGAGCCCTTCAATGGATCATCATACAATAATGGTGTTTTATTTGACAATGTGTTTAGTTACCACTTAAGTTAAAATTTTCAGTTGTGGGATTGGGCCTTGATCAGCTGCAGCTTAGATAGGATTGTGAAGATCTGGAGCAGTGGTATAGTAGCTGATAAAATTTTGTGATCTATGCTGGGTAGCAAGTCCAGTTCCCTATCTCTCCAGAGTTCCGGAGGAGTACTGGATGAGGGAAAAGTTCACTTACTGGATGAAGGATTTTATTTTATTTTATTTTAAAGATTTATTTATTTGAGGTAGAGTGCCCAGAAGAGTGAGAACAAGGGGCAGGGTGCCGGGAGGAGGAAAAAGCAGGCTCTCTGCTAAGCAGAGAGCCCGATGTGGGGCTCCATCCCAGGACCTTGGGATCATGACCTGAGCCCAAGGCAGATGCTTAACCAACTGAGCCACACAGGCACCCTTGGATTAAGGATTTATTTATTTATTTTTAAAAATTTTATTTAGTAATTCATGAAAGACACAGAGACAGAGACACAGACAGAGGGAGAAGCAGGCTCCCTGCAGGGGTCCCATGTGGGACTCAGTCCCAGGACCCCAGATCACACCCTGAGCTGAAGGCAGATGCTCAACCACTGAGCCACCCAGGCGCCCCTGGATGAAGGATTTTAGAACCTAGATCATCTATCATAGGAAGTACCTATTTATTTATTTATTTATTTATTTATTTATTTATTTTACTTTTAATTTTTTGTGAGTAATCTCTATACTCAATATGGGGCTCAAACTCACGATCCCAAGATCAAATTGTACACTCTACTGACTGAGCCAACCAAGTGCTCCCGATTTATTGCTTTGTTAATAGCCCTGTTTGAAATGATGCTGGTGTCAGGGTCTTTGCTTAGAACTCCTTCATTTCTATGTTAAGAACCTACTGTGCAGAACCCAACTCCATGTGCTAGTTGCTACATGGAGACCCTACTCCATAGAACATTAATAGAACTATAAAACCTTTACTAACTGAAAAAGCCAATATTCCCTTGCTCCAGGAACTACTGGAACTACTCTGCTACAGAAATGCTAGGTTCACACTGCTATTGACTGAAACACTCTAGTTAGCCTTTCTGAGCTGATTGGACCCAATTTTTTTTGGTAAATGTTTTATTTATTTATTCATGAGAGACACAGAGAGATGTAGAGACATGGGCAGAGGGGGAAGCAGGCTCCCTGCAGGGAGCCTGATGTGGGACTCAATCCCAGGACCCTGGGACCATGACCTGAGCCAAAGGCAGACGCTCAACCACTGAGCAACCCAGGTGTCCCTGGACCCAACTTCTTACATACTTGTCTTGTTTGAGTTCTCTGTAGTTTCTAGCCAAGGACCAGGGAAGGATTTATTTGTAAAACATTGTCACAAATCGTTCAGACACACATTTATTGGTTTCATTATTCTTTCTTAGCACACTTTTAAAATTGAACCAGCCCTTCTAGGAGATCCATGGCTTCATTTCCCTTTGGCCTTATCTCCAGAAATCTTGTTTGCCCTCCATTTTTCTCTGTCTGTCTTAGATTGAGACTATAAGTTGATCCCTAGCACACTGCTACTTGGACTTCTAGCTTCTATGTATCAATAAAAGATAAAAAAAAAAAAAAAAAAAGAGTCTTTGGAGCCAACATGGGGTTCCAGACATATTTTACCAAATAAGGATGTTTTAAAAATGGCCACTCTTACTGTCATCATTTGAAAAGAAAGGGCATTTTACATCAAAAAGATAGGAGATAAATAATCTCATATTGATTAATTAATTATGTTATTTTATTTTTAAAAAAGATTTTATTTATTTATTCATGAGACACACACACACACACAGAGGCAGAGACACAGACAGAGAGAGAAGCAGGTTCTATGCAGGGAGCCTGATGTGGGACTCCATTCTGGGACTCAAGGATTACGCCCCGGGCCCAAGGCAGGTGCTAAACTGCTGAGCCGCCCAAGGATCCCCTCATATTATTAATTTAATAATAATAATAAAAAAGCCCTGTACATTAAATACATTTAGCTTTATGAAAACTCATTACATTATCATTATCGTTCTTACTTCCTGGAGGACTAGTGAAAATTTCTACTCTTAACCTCTAGACTCTAAGTTGAATCTTCAAGACTCTTTTACTGCTGGTCCTTTCTTGGTGCTGTTCTTCTCTGCCCTCAATATCTCTAACAGCTGCCTTTGGATTTGCACAGCTGTGAATTACTAGAGTCTAAAGGTCACCTGGCTCAGCTGCAGGTCTTTTCTTCCTTTAGCCTCGTTCTCATATTGCTCTTTTTATGCTTCCATTCAACCCATCATGAAATACACCTGCACATTACAAGGCCAATCACCCACTTACCTTGAGATTTCTACAGAGCCTTTCTTTTTAACATTCAATTAAACTAGTTAAGTCTCTGCACATTTAACTTTTTTTAAAGTTTATATTTTTAGTAATCTCTACACCCAATGTGGGGCTTGAACTCATGATATAGAGATCAAGAATCACATGTTCTTCTGATTGAGCCAGCCAGGTGCTCTGCACATTTAGCTTTTTTTTTTTTTTAAAGATCTTATTTATTTGATAGGGCACAAGCAGGTGGAGCAACAGAGGGAGAGGGAGAAACAGGCTCCCGGCTGAGCAGGGAGCCTGATGCGGGGCTGGATCCCAAGACCCTGGGATCATGATCTAAGCTGAAGGCAGATGTTTAACTGACTGAGCCACCCAGCCACTCCTTACATTTAACTTTTTAACATATATGTTGGCCCCACCAGATTTTCATTACTAAAATGAGAATTGACATTACTAGGGAGAATTTTGAAATGAATGAGATAAATTAATTCAACAAATATTTACTTAGCTTTGGAATATAAAGATCAATAATAAAAATGTTCCTTATTCTTTTTCTTAAAATTTTTTAAGTTTATTCATGAGAGACATACAGAGAGAGGCAGAGACACAGGCAGAGGGAGAAGCAGGCTCCATGCAGGGAGCCCGATGTGGGACTCGATCCTGGGTCTCCAGGATCACGCTCTGGGCTGAAGGCAGATACTTTAACTGCTGAGCCACCCAGGCGTCCCTCCTTATTCTTTTTAAAGATTTTTATTTATTTATTCATGAGAGAGAGACACACACACACAGAGGCAGAGACACAGGCAGAGAAAGAAGCAGGCTCCATGCAGGGAGGGCAATGCGGTACTTGATCCTGGGACTCCAGGGTCACGCCCTGGGTTGAAGGCAGGCACTCAACTGCTGAGCCACCTGGGTGTCCCGATAAATGTACCTTGTTCTATTGGCAGTCCTAGACTTACTGGAGAAGCAATATGTAAGCCCAAGGCTTGGTTCTTTTAACCTGGGGTCCATGGGATAGATGGGCTTGGGAAGGGACTGCTCAATGCGATTGCTGGCAAAAATTTTGATGCATGTACCTTTTTCTAAGGAGAAAATTAATTTCTCCCATTAGATTATCAACAAAATGCAAAACTTCCAAAAGAAAAATGAACACTGATGTAAACAGAGAATTTTAATACAGTTAATGTTACAATAAGGAAATATGACTAACATTATGAATGAACAAAGAATAAAGCACGTTTCTGCTTGGGGGAAGAAATAAGGCATCATTTGATGAGGGTCTCAAAGACAGATAGGAGCTGGGCAGGTGAAATGACCAGGCATTTGACGCAGAAGGAATTGCATGTGCATTACTTCAGGTTCCAGAAAAAATGTGTGTGGAGGGAAAAGTTCAGTGTGACTGGGGCATAAGTACATGGTGAGAAATACACAGGACCAGAGAGAGTGGCAAGCTTTTGTACATTGTGTAGACTACAGAGAACCAGCAGAAATCTTTAAAAATAGGGTTTTACACTGTCAGTTGTGTGAAGGATATAAATATTTCTCTATTCCTACCTTACTAAGGGAATGACTTGGGCCATGAGGTCTATTACTTCTGAAGGTTGGAAAACTTTGAGAACTAGAGCTTGAGGACCCACCCCTGGCCTATGACATTCTCTCTCCCTATCTTTTTTTTATTGGTGTTCAATTTGCCAACATATAGAATAACACCCAGTGCTCATCCCATCAAGTGCCCCTCTCAGTGCCCGTCACCCAGTCACCCCCACCCCCCGCCCACCTCCCCTTCTACCACCCCGGCCTATGACATTCTAAAGAGTATATGAAATCTGTCCTCTTTGCTACTTCTTCTCTCTCTCAGCCCTACTCCTCACTTCATGTATCTCTAAGGACTGCTTTGGTTTCTACCTTCCAGAGGTCTAAAACGATGGAACCAGAATGGACTTTAGAATTTATTTTGGTCCAACTTCCTAATTTTACAGCTTTGGGAATAGATTCTGAGGGAATGATTTACTCTTCTTGTCTCCCCTTCTGTCTCTCTGGTTTGCTGTGGGGTCTTTTGCTCTTCTCCCTCTCTTCTGAGTGAATTGTAAGGATGCCTTTCACTTCCACCAATTTCTTTATACCAAAGGCTCCAAGATTTGCAGTCCCAGCTATGTTTTTCTCTCTCTGTCCCCCGCCCTTTGTTTATAGAACATTTCTATCTGATGCTTTATGTTTTCCTGAGACCCAGCATGTCCAAAGATAAATGTATGGCCTTTTTCCATTATCTCCCCACATTAAAACATGCCACCTCACCAACTCAATTGCTCAAATCAAATCAGGTATCATCTTTGATAACTCTTCCTTTAGAACCCTTCTCCCAGTCTAATCCATCACCAAGACCTCTTATCTTACCTCCCAAAATGTTCGTTTTGTCCATTTCTAACTGTCTTCACTGCCACTACGTTAGACCATTATCTTTTGCCTAGATTTATTACATGTCTCTTCTAACTCCTAATCAACTCTCTTCTTCCTAGGTAGGTCTACTTCCCACACTGCAACCAAAAGGAACTTCTTAAAACATAAACCTGAGAATGCTATACTCCCATTAACTCCCTACTAGTTGATCATCATTTGCAGCTAATGACTAACGTCCCTGTTTTTCTTCTTTCTCCAGTCTCGTCTGGTGCCACCCTCTCTCTCATTATGCGCCCGTCATGCTGGCCTTCTTTCCATTCCTTGTCAGTCAGTGCCAAGCTCCTTCCCCACATAGGGCCTTTGCACATATTGTTTCCGTACTTCCCTTCTCTCCTTGTCTGGTTAATTTCTGGTCATCCTTCAGGTTTTATTTTTTATTTTAATTTATTTTATTTTAATTTTTTTTTTATCCTTCAGGTTTTAGCTGAAGCTTATGACCTCAGGGAAAGCTTCCTTGCCCCCCTGATTAGGTTAGATCCATCTGTGCTTTTTCATTGCACTTTGCACAACTGTAATTGAATAACTATTTACTTACTGTCATTTTCCCTGACTAGTCTATAAGCTTCATGAGTAAGTGAACTCTTAAAATTTTCTCTCTAGCACATTGCCTGACCCTCAATAAATCCCTGTTAGAAGGGGTATTGAGTGCTTTATCCACCCAGAAGCAGAGCTGAAACTAGAACCCAAGCCTATTTCTAGTACATTATTCCTTTCTTAAATCGTGAGGGGTCTATCCTGGTAATATGATACTCCACACTCCAGACTTCCTCTCCCTTTTCCCAGTGGTAAGTGATCTGTCTTGTGTATTCTATTCAGGGGTCTGTTATAGCTGATCTGGAGAATTAATAGGGGTTTAGAGATTACCCTTACTTCAAGGATATTTGCATTTTAACTCCTGGGAACTCCTGGAGGGCAGAAAGGAACCCCAAAGAAACTACAGTAGTCCCATTTTATCTACAAGGCATATGTTTCAAGATCTCCCAGTGGATACTTGAAACTGCAGATAGTACTGAACCTTATATATACTGTTTTTTTTTCTATATGTACCTACCTAAAATAAAGTTTAATTTATAAATTAGGTACAAAAAAAGGTTAACAACAATAATAAAACAATTATAATGATATACTGGAATAAAGGTTATATGAATGGGGTCTATCAAAAATATCTTAAAAAAAATTTTTTTTTTTTAAGATTTTATTTATTTATTCACAAGAGACACAGAGAGAGGCAGAGACACAGGCAGAGGGAGAAGCAGGCTCCAAGCAGGGAGCCCAATGTGGGACTTGATCCCAGGACTCCAGGATCACGCCCTGGGCCAGAGGCAGGTGCTAAACGGCTGAGCCACCCAGGGATCCCTATCAAAAATATCTTATTGTAGCTTTCTGTACTCGTCCTTGTGGTGGTGGCAGCAGGCACACCCTGGACATGCAATAGGATGCCAGCAAGTTTGTGGACCTGTACCTGTTGCAGAAATGCTCTGCCAGCTACTGCAACATGGGTGCTAAGGACCACACACGCCCATCCAGATGAATATGGCCAAGGTTGACAAGGTGACAGGTGGTTTCAAATGGCCAGTTTAAAATCTATGCTATCTGTGGGGGCCATTCATAGGTTAGGTGAGTCAGAGGATAGAATCCTCTGACTGACCAAGGCTGACAGCATCATTTCAAAGAACTTCTGACAGGAGAGGATTGCGGATGTGGGATATTTGTCATAAATAAATAGCAACCCCCCAAAATATTGTAATATACTCACTCTTCTTGTGATGATGTGAGATGATAAAATGCCTACATGATGCAATGATGTGAAATGAACGGCATAGGCATTATAACCAAGCACAAAGCTACCGTTGATTTTTCTGACCACACGTCGGAAGAATCATCTGGTCTGGACCACAGTTGACCATGGGTAACTGAAACCATGGAAAATAAAAACTCAGGGATCCCTGGGTGGTGCAGCGGTTTAGCGCCTGCCTTTGGCTCAGGGCGTGATCCTGGAGATCTGGGATTGAATCCCACGTCGGGCTCCCGGTGCATGGAGCCTGCTTCTCCCTCTCCCTCTGCCTATGTCTCTGCCTCTTCTCTCTCTCTCTGTGTGACTATTGTAAATAAATAAAATTAAAAAAAAAAAAAAGGAAAATAAAACCTCAGATAAGGGAGAACTATTGTAAGAAAACTTTCAGGCCCTGCAAATGTCATTGGAAGGAGGGAATTTTCACTATTATCCCTTAATGGGATTATAGGAAAGGAATCTGCAATGTACCAGACTGCTTCTGTGTTGTTTTTTTAACCTTTATCTTCACAACAAACCTGTTAGGTAAATATTATTATTCCGTTTTTCAAATGAGTGAATCTCTGAAAGGTCTAGTAAATTACCTGTTACAAATCTGGTGATGAGGCCAATATTTAGTCCCTCCCCTCCGCAGGACATGACTCTTGGTCAATCCTTTTCTTATCAAATTATGTTGCTTTCAAGGGTAAGTGTAAGCAACTGTTTATACAAAAATCAGGGTTATGGAGTTAACTAGCTAAGTATCTTTAAAAAAAAAAAAAAAAGGCTTACTAGGTTTCTTTCATTCCCTTGTTGGGATCTACGCTCTGAGACTTGACATTTTACTGTCTCTACAGAAGTCCATCACACATTGGTGTCTGACCTTATTCATTCCAAACATAAATGTGATTATGGGCAGATAAAAATGCCTTGAGCACTCTGAGCAAAATTATAATGCAAAATCCAAGATGCTATGTTGTCACTTATTTTACCACTGAGTCCACCAAACCTGTTTCCAGAGAGTGGATGGTATCAGGTTGACAACTTAACAGTGCATTATTTATCTGTTTACTACTATTTGCAATAACAGAAGCTAATAGGAGATAGGCTGTCCTTGGGTTTGCTGCTGATTAAAAATGGTTTTGCACATATTATGGATCTCATCTAGATTTTGATTCCTGAATACAGGATATTTTTTGGGGGGTGGAGGGTCACTATTATATTTCTCCTAGAAATATGTTAGCTATACACATGACTATTTAATAGACTTGTGACTTTGGGGACATCGCTTAGTCTGTTTCCCCAGTTGTAAAACAGAGACTGAAGATTATTTGGAAGATGCTGCTAGCTTTTAAATGTTTGAAAGCACCTATCAACAAAACCTAACCCACAGCAGGTGTTCAAATAGAGTTAATTTCTCTCCTTTCACAGGTAAGGATATTCTCTCTTGAGGTCCATAGATTTATAGATTCTCGGGACTTGTCAAAAGTACATGGGATATTTTGTGTAGATGTGTAAGGTGTGTTTTTCTTGGAAATAAAGGCCACAGTTTAACAGATTATCATAGTGGCCAACAACTTCTCTCAGTGGTTGAGCATCTGCCTTTGGCTCAGGGCATGATCCCAGGATCCAAGATCGAGTCCCACATCCGGCTCCTTGCATGGAGACTGCTTCGCCCTCTGCCTGTGTCTCTGCCTCTCTCTCTATGTCTCTCATGAATAAATCAATAAATAATCTTATAAAAAAATTTCCCCCCTAAAACAGAGCTGTCGATTGTCCTCCCTGCAGTGCCAAATCCCTCTTGCAGGGGACCTGCAAGATTTTTTTGTGGATGATTCTGTTCTCTGGGCGGTCTTTTTGCAGCCCAACAGAGGACTATAACCAGGTCCCCGGTGGTAGTGATGATGCTGTGTATGTCTCCGGGCAGTGCCCCCATGAACTTTCCCTGGGGGCTGTGACCCCTCTCAGGGTGCCCTCCCGGATGGGGGTGGGGTGGGGTGCCATTTGCAGCTGGGAGGCAGGTTTATTTTGAGGTCTCTCGCGCTCCGGCGGGGGAGGGGGGGGTCAATTCTTCCTTGAGAAACTCTGGCTTTTGTGGGTTTTCTTAAGCCAAAGCTACTCTCGTGAGGTGTTCGTCAAAACCTCGTGGCGCGACCCTGACCGCCCCCACCTTCCTACAGGCCCCAATCCCGAGGCGGTGGGGGCGGGGAGGCCGCGCTCGCCGCTTCCGCTCCTCCAGCCCACCAGAGGGCCCTGCGGCCTCGCCTCTTCCTTCCCGGAGTGCTTCGCGCCGGGCCCCTTCCGCGTGGGTGAGTGAATGTGAGAGTCAGCGTCGCGCCGCGCGCGCCGTCCGCCTCCGCCGCTCGGCGCCCTTATTTCGGCTGCGAGGGGCGGGCGCGCGCGTAAAGGCATAGAGACGGGCGTTGAGCTCTCGGGCTAGAGCGTCGCCGAGTCGGAGCCGGAGCCCGAGCCGCGCGCTGTGTCTCTGCTGCGTCCGCCGAGGCCCCCGAGTGTCAGGGACAAAAGCCGCCGCCGCGCCGCCTGCTCCCGCCGCCAGGGCTCATCCGCCGCCGCCGCCGCCCTGACGAGAGTCCGCCGCCGTCGCCACCCGTGAGGATCCGAGAGCCATGTCGGCCAGCAGCCTCTTGGAGCAGGTACAGGCCCGGCCCGCATGCCTCGGCCATTGTGTGAGGCGAGAGAGAGCCCGACTAGGCCCGGGCCCGCCGCCCCCGGTCGGGCCGGGCCGAGGCGGCGCCTCTCGCGGGCCGGGTTTCGGGCCTCTCAGGCCGGCCGCGCCCAGCGCCTCGCCCTCAGCCCGCTCTCCCGCTTCGCCCCGGGCCTCGGAGCCCACGGGCCGCGCTGCGCGCCCTCCTCTCAGCCGGCCTCGTTTTCTTCCTTGTTTCCTTCCCCTTCCTTGAAGCCCTGGTCCGCTGGCGGGGTTGCTGGCGCGTCCCCCGCTTTTTCTCCGCGGGCCCCGCCGGCCTGCGCCTTTCCCCGCCTCCCATTTTCAGCCTCCCCCTCACCACCATTCCTGACGCCTCCCGTCAGGCCTGCTCCTTTATTCCCTGCTCGGGCCCGGCTTTAATTCGTCTTTCCTTTTCCTTTCTCCCTCGGACGGCTTGCTGCTCGGCGACGTTTTTCTTCGCCCGCAGAGACCAAAAGGTCAAGGAAACAAAGGTGAGCCCAGCTCCGCCGGTGGCCCCGGGCCGGGAGGGGGACGCCGAGTGGTGGGGGCGGGGTCTCCGGGAAGCGCCCCGGGGAGAGGACCTTTCGGAAGCCGCTTAGTTCGCAGGTGCCTCACACTTAAGTGTTTGACCCTTTCGGTGTGTTCCTGCAGCTGGCGAGCAGCTTTCCAGTGAACAAGGAGTAATTCATCAGGGGTGGGGGTGGATTCGGTTTTGAAATGTCCCAGGTCCTTAGTTTCCTGTAGGTCTTAGGAGGCCTTTGTTTTTCATCCTCGTGGATCACACTCTGGAAGTACTCACATGTGATGGGGGGTGGGGGGAGGGGAAGCGGGAGGGAATTGAAATCTAGAGGAGCCAATAAAATGACCTTTTTTAGATCAACTTGCTCCGGGTAGAGGGAGACATTTTCATTGACGAACGTTGCTCAGCGTTCACTTGCCTCTTAATCCGTTTGAAATTCAAACTTATTTGCTTTGTTGAGTAAGGTCCCCGTGGCTAGAATGTATTTTGCTTACTTTGGGAGGTAGATGGTACAATTAAGGCGCTGCTAATTTATTTGAATTTTTTCCCTTCAGTACAAAATGGATCTGTACATCAAAAGGATGGATTAAATGATGATGATTTTGAACCTTACTTGAGTCCACAGGCAAGGCCCGTGAGTAGTTAACCATTTACATGCCTGATCAAAGGGTGTAGGATACCGTATTTTTTTTCTCTGTCCTATCAATAAATCTCATTATCAGGGGGTGACTTAATACCCGTCCATGTGTTGTAACAGGAGTTACTACAAATGGTACAGGCTGTTAAGACTCCCATCTCTGTTGACAGCAAACATATTCTGAGATGAGAGGTGATAGCATTTTATAGTATACTAACCGCATGTGTTAGTAATTCTCCTTACCAAGAATGTAGCAGTGCAAAACTGAAGAATACTTTTTAGCTTCAGTATTGTTTTTACTCCACAACCCTTTTTCTTTTAGGAAAACTGGATGCAAATGTGATGGGTAGAAAAGTAATAAAAAAATCACCTGAACTTTATTCAGTGCTGCAGAACTGGAATCTTCCTTTTCATCTGGTCACTAGTTAGTGGTTTCTTAGGTTACCCTAAATTTTGGACTTAGGTATTCCTTTTTCAAGCTGAGCTGTATCTGTAGGCACCAACTTTGTACACTTTGGGCTCCTCACTTACGGGAGCTATAGGATTCATAAAATGGAGTTAAAGGAAGATAAAATACTGTTTAGCACAAACGAAGCTCAAGAATGATTGAGGTTTTTGCCATGTAACCTATTCTAATTTCTTCTAGCTCTGCAGCCTCATATGTTAACATGATCTGTGCATGTAGAAACTACTTTGATTTGTCAGTTCTTTTGCATTAATATCTTGGGTCCCAAACACATAACACTCAGGGTCGTAGCTAATAAAAATCCACAGGTTAATAAACAAAAAGAAAAACTTACAGTAACTCAAGATATCCTAAAAAATGAAAAAGCAGGGCAGCCCAGGTAGCTCAGCAGTTTAGCGCCACCTTTGGCCCAGGGCGTGATCCTGGAGACCCCAGATGGAGTCCCATGTCAGGCTCCCTGCATGGAGCCTGCTTCTCCCTCTGCCTGTGTCTCTGCCCCCCCCCCCCCCCCCCCCCCCGTCTCTTGTGGATAAATAAATAAATAAAATCTTAAAAAAAAAAAAAAAGAAAAAGCTTATGAAACATTTAAACGTGAACAGATGCCATGCGATAGATAATATAGTTTTAAAACTTGACATATTGGTGCATGCTCATATTTGGACCTAATTCTTGCATAAAATTTTTAGATCCCTCATGAAATTTTCTCCATTGAGAGTGTAGAAACCACTTAAGCAAGTGATTGGGAAAAGTTTTCAGAGAAGTCAACCAGTTAATCAGGAAAAGTAGGAAGGAAGTAGAGGAATGAACTATTAATAGGTTCCTGCTATTGAAGTAGTTTGCTTACATAATCATTATAACAGGGAGAGTGGGAGCTTTTAGAAACATAATTCTAGGTAGTTCTTGTGAAACATTGTGTAATTCAGATTTTTGAGCTCAGGGGCATGTGGGAACCTGCCAGTTCAGGTGTAGGCATTCAGCTATATAATGGCATAACCTCTGATATTAAGTCCATGTTTTTTACTTCTCAAATGAGCTAAAGCTTAAATATCTTAAAAATTTGGAAGTTTGGGGAGTAGAAATCTTGGTTGAATAGATGGGTAACTTGAGAATCTTTGTTCTTTGTAGTTTGTCAAGGGTAATTCACCTACTTTTTAACCATTATTCATCGCCCTATGTTGGTATAATCCTTCAGGGTTAATCCATTGATTCTAGACTAAATTTCTTATTCATAATGGATTTGAATCTGTTAAAGTTTTAACACTATCTTCAAGAAATAGACTTCTTTTAAACTTGAGGGTATGTGTGAAAGGACTTAGCTTTTTTTTTTTTTGGTAAGGAAATTTTGGCAGGGAAAAGCACCATTGTATCAAACCACATTAGTTGAAACATTTAATTTTCAAGAGCTGTGTTTGGCAAGGGAGAAGTACTGTTCGCTTTGGTAAAACAAACTTCTGGCCTGACATTCTTATGCACATCCAAGTTTCTTAAAATTCTTTATTCACTAGTTAATGGATTTTTACGTACCAGAGCTATTATTTTAATTCCAGTGTACTTAATACACAGTTATATTAGTTTCAGGGGTACAGTGTAGTAGTGATTCAACAATTTCATGTGTTCCTCTATGCCCATCAAGAAAATTTACTCTTGTACCAGAGCTATTTTGAAGATAGGGTAAAGTACTCTATTTTGACTTGAGCCATATCTGTACTTATACAGACCAACTTTTTATATCCAGCTTCTTATTGAAGGGACTATTCTGTGAGTTAGTTACAGCATTTATAAAAAAGTTCAAATACAAAAAAAAAAGTTCAAATACTGTTCACAAACTAAGGTCAAGAATGATTGAGGTTTTTGCAATGGAATCCGTTTCCTAATGTGTAGACTAGTTGAGTGTAAGTATATATTTTTGGTTATTCTTTAGGATAATTCTTAAAGATACAGAGTTTACAGTGTTTTTGGAATTCTTTTTTTTTTTAATTCTTTTAATGGAAAAATCAGGTGTGCATTTGAACCTACAGCCATTAATTTTGTAATTAAAATTATAGGTAAAGTAGAACAGGTAGCAACGTTTTTCTAGTTTTAAACTCTGGGAGCTATTGTGCCATTTCCTTCCAGGTTATAATTAAATAGTGGCATCTATTGATGTTCCCAGGTGGTTGGCCAAGAGGCTAATGATGTAAACGAGGTGTAGTGATTTATGGTTGAGGAACGGCTGCACAGATTTTGGGGCTAGAACTTGAAATACTCAGTTTTTTAGTTTTGTTTTATCTATCATAGTATGGTTTTGATAGGAAGCTTTTAGGAACACTCCTCCAATCTGCCAAAATTTGCACTCCTTAAATCCAGGGAGAACTGGTTTTAATAAAAGCATCATCTCAACACTTCTATAGAGATGCTGGGTTTTCCCTTTTCTGAATTATAGTGCTAAGGTTAAGGCATATATCATTATATGTCAGTTTAATTAGAAATGTTTAAATATTGCAATTATGAAACCAAAATCTCTTGTAAGAATTGTAGCAGGTTTATGGAAAGAGACCACTTGAAATGGTCACTTGCTTTTTTAATTGGATTTGAATTGAGTGAATAGTTGGGGGAGGAAATGTCCTGATTGTTATTTTATTAATTTTTGTGTTTAGTTTTGATTTGTCTTTTTTTTCTTTTCCACAGAATAATGCATATACTGCCATGTCAGATTCCTACTTACCCAGTTACTACAGTCCCTCCATTGGCTTCTCCTATTCTTTGGGTGAAGCTGCTTGGTCTACTGGGGGTGATACAGCCATGCCCTATCTAACTTCTTATGGACAGCTGAGCAACGGAGAGCCTCATTTCCTACCAGATGCAATGTTTGGACAACCAGGAGCCCTAGGTAGCACTCCATTTCTTGGTCAGCATGGTTTTAATTTCTTTCCCAGTGGGATTGACTTCTCAGCTTGGGGAAATAACAGTTCTCAGGGACAGTCTACTCAGAGCTCTGGATATAGTAGCAATTATGCTTATGCACCTAGCTCCTTAGGTGGAGCCATGATCGATGGACAGTCAGCTTTTGCCAGTGAGACCCTCAATAAGGCTCCTGGCATGAATACAATAGACCAAGGGATGGCAGCACTGAAGTTGGGTAGCACAGAAGTTGCAAGCAATGTTCCAAAAGTTGTAGGTTCTGCAGTTGGTAGTGGGTCCATTACTGGTAACATCGTGGCTTCCAATAGTTTGCCTCCAGCTACTATTGCTCCTCCAAAACCAGCATCTTGGGCTGATATTGCTAGCAAGCCTGCGAAACAGCAACCTAAGTTGAAGACCAAGAATGGCATTGCAGGGTCAAGTCTTCCACCACCCCCAATAAAGCATAATATGGATATTGGAACTTGGGATAACAAGGGTCCTGTTGCAAAAGCCCCCTCACAGGCTTTGGTTCAGAATATAGGTCAGCAGCCAACCCAGGGGTCTCCCCAGCCTGTAGGTCAGCAGGCCAACAATAGCCCACCAGTGGCTCAGGCATCAGTGGGGCAACAGACACAGCCATTGCCCCCACCTCCACCACAGCCTGCGCAGCTCTCAGTCCAGCAACAGGCAACTCAGCCAACCCGCTGGGTAGCACCTCGGAACCGTGGCAGTGGGTTCGGTCATAATGGGGTGGATGGTAATGGAGTAGGACAGTCTCAGGCTGGATCTGGATCTACTCCTTCAGAACCTCACCCAGTGTTGGAGAAGCTGCGGTCCATTAATAACTATAACCCCAAGGATTTTGACTGGAATCTGAAACATGGCCGGGTTTTCATCATTAAGAGCTACTCTGAGGACGATATCCACCGTTCCATTAAGTATAATATCTGGTGCAGCACAGAGCATGGTAACAAGAGACTGGATGCTGCTTATCGCTCCATGAACGGGAAAGGCCCCGTTTACTTACTTTTCAGTGTCAACGGCAGTGGACACTTCTGTGGCGTTGCAGAAATGAAATCTGCTGTGGACTACAACACATGTGCAGGTGTGTGGTCCCAGGACAAATGGAAGGGTCGTTTTGATGTCAGGTGGATTTTTGTGAAGGACGTTCCCAATAGCCAACTGCGACACATTCGCCTAGAGAACAACGAGAATAAACCAGTGACCAACTCCAGGGACACTCAGGAAGTGCCTCTGGAAAAGGCTAAGCAGGTGTTGAAAATCATAGCCAGCTACAAGCACACCACTTCGATTTTTGATGACTTCTCACACTATGAGAAACGCCAAGAGGAAGAAGAAAGTGTTAAAAAGGTAATCAGTTTACCATTCTTAAAGACTTTTAGGGAAGGAGAAGGAATTAGAACAGGAGAGGTATTCTGAATGGTTAGTAAAAGCTCTGTAAATAACATATCACTTAACAGTTCAAGCCTTTATGGAAGTATAATTGGTGTTACTGTTTGACTTAGTGTGTAGAAATGTGGGCTTAAATTAACGGAAAGCAGAAACTGTAGAGAAACTGAATTTAAGTGATGCAACAGAGGTGAAGAACAAGGCCAAAAGAAATGCAAAGGGAGTAATTGAAGTGATAGAACCATAGAAATTCAAGTAAGAAAAAGTTGAGACTGTAATATGGCAGAGAAAAGGTAAAAGTTCTCTTATAATGAACTTTTGGCCTAAGTCGGGTATGGTGGTTGAGTCAGGAGTTGGTGTGTCACCAAGGCCTGACATCGCTTTCTGCCTGCCTTTGACAATTGGCAGTATTTGGTATTTTTCAGAACTTTTTTCTTCCTATTCTTTTTTTTTTTTTTTTCTTCCTATTCTTAGTTACTTTTTCTAAAACTCTTTTGTCATTTGAAAAGGTAACATTTATTACATAAAACTTGCAAAACAGATAATCAGAAAAAGCTTAATCTCTTGCTCTTAGAATGCTGTTGTATTCCTGAAGAGTAACTGTATCTTGTTTCCTCTTTGTCACAAGTGACGATGGAGAATTAGGTCCAAATGAAAGAATTGGAATTTATTGGAAAGTGTTGGGAATGCTTGGTCTGTGTGTGTTGAGTGAATGTAAACTTTTACGGCCATAGAGAATGGTAAAATACTGATTGGGGGGCAGAGCATGTATTATCTAGGACTTAGACATTTAAATGTAGGAAGTAGGTGAAGAGATTATTATGGGCAAGGAGACCTTTTTTTTTTTTTTTTTAAGATTACATATTAGTGATAGAATCATAAGTGGTTAGCTTCAAATGTAAAATAGCCTATTAAGTTCATATAAATATTTGTCATGAATTCATAGATTTTATATATTTGATCTAGGAGTGCCTCTAAGAGGCACTTGTTAAAAGAAGCCTCTGTAAAAGCTTATTTTTTGAGCAGTGGAAGGAGGGCTCTTTGGTTAGACTCTCCATCTCCATAACATAGAATTAGAGGTGCATAGTTGTCCAACTAAATTAGGATGGTTGCCATCTTACCTTCTAGTGTGTGCAGATGAATAAAAATGGAGATCTGCTTGTCAGTGATGCTAAAAGTACAGAGCCACATTACTGAAAAAGTTCAGTCAAAAAATCCTTTTTTAAAAAAAAATCCTTTTTTTGTCCTTTAAATTCCCTTTAATTTCCTTTAAGTTTAATTTAAAATCTGCCATAATCTTGAAGAAATAGTTTATTGATTATTTGAAAGGCTCTAAAGATGTTTTAACAGGCTCCTATATTTAGAGAAACTCAAGGAAAGGACTTTTTAAGCATCATGTATGAAATCAGTTTCATAGCAGATTATTTTTTTTTTTTTCATAGCAGATTATTAATGTGTGAGGGGCATCCAGGTGCTTAGTTTAACCACTTGAAACATTCATAAAATCAATCCCATGTTGTGAATTTGCTTGTTTTCATCTGCAAAGTTGTCTTAACACTTTGTGATTAAAAATAGGAAGGCGAAAAAAATAAAAATAGGAAGGCAAAGACAGAATTACATTTTTAGGAATGTACAGCACAAATGATAAGATCAATTTGTATTTGTTAGAACTAGTGGGGAAACCTGGATTTAAAAAGGCAGTAGCAAATTTGAGGGCTGTTAATTTATATAGACTTGTAATCAGATTTGCTTTTCACTTGAGTGGTTCAGTGAATAATAATTCAATTTCATAAAGGAGGTGTAAGATTCACATTTTGGAATTGACCAGCTTTGTGGTGTTTTAATACTGAGTAATAATAATCAAAGTTTAGGGTCTTTGTTAAGAGAGCTAACGGATCTTTCTTAAAACCATTCCATAAAGACTTTTGATGAATGAGTATACCGATTGTTCTCAGGCTGGTGAACAAACCACCAAAAATAAAAAAAATAAAAGCTTTGATTATACTTGTGTCAGATTACTTTTCAGTTTATCTTTTGTGAGAAGAGATAGCTGCGGTTTTTCAGGAAGGTCCCTATGATTGCTTCTAAACCCAGTTACCTTTTCAGTTAGTATTGCCTTACTTGCCCACTGTTATCCTTAACATCCTTACATAACTGTAAAGCCAGTCCTTTTTTTTTTTTTTTTTTAATTTTATTTATTCATTGGAGAGACCTAGAGAGAAAGAGGGGCAGAGACATCGGCAGAGGGAGAAGTAGGCTCCCCTTAAGGATATGTGGGACTTGATCCCAGACCCTAGGACTTGATCAGACTTCCAAAGAAAACAAGTTTCATGAGAGTTGAGCTGATAATTCATTGAGGCAGCATACCCTTTTAGGTTGGGTGTTCATTTACAAGATTATAAAATCGTGCCAAATGGGCATGGTAACTCAGTAAGTAGGGAAATACTTAAGCTTCATCCTGGAAATGATGTCACAGCTATTCTAAAATTCCATGATTGGGCACGTATCTTGGCAGAACACAGTAAGCAGAACTATAGCCATTTTTGCCTACTATTACTGACTTGCTCTTTTCCATGATGTAATTCAGTATCATAGAACTTCAAGCATTGGATCTATGTGGCTTGAAACTTCAACGAACTTTAGGGTCGTTTTCCATATGTGGTTTTCTCTGTTGTATACTTCAGATACTATTTTGTAACCTGCTTTCTGCATTTATTTAGAACCTTTCCCTAATTGTTAAATATTCTTCTATGACATCACTTTTGATTGCTTCATAGTATTCTATCATAGATTAATTATAATTTACCAATCTTAGATTTGTCAGCTTTTTAAATTTTTTTATTTTTATTTATTTTTGTCAGCTTCTTTATATTTTTTTACAGCTAAAATGACACTCCAGTGAACATCCGTTGATAAAAATACTGATTCACACCTGTCCTTCAATGTTATTGCTGCCTGAAAGGGTATAGGCTTTTTGAAGGTTTTGGCTGTGCTGTATATTGCCATATGGGACTTTTTCTTTCTGAAAGATTTTTTTTGAAAGAATTATTGTCAAAAGAAGTGAGTTAACCTCTTTTGTTTAAACTTTAGAGTAGTATGGCGTAAAGGGAGAGTTATTCCCTGCATAAATGATGTGCTATGTTTTTCATAAACTTCGTTAATAGTTGGTTTAATTTTTGTCTTACGTTTCCAGCCTTTTAACTATAGGTAAAAGTAAAAATAGTAGAGGGGACCAGGGACTGCATAATTTTCTTAAAGCCTATCCCAGTCTTAGATTCAGTCAGGGACTTGGGTCACTGATTTTTCTGAATAACTGGAAAGCTAATGGGAAAGAGACAGCTAGAGAAGATGTGACTATTGTGACAATGGCTTGAGGTGTATATTTTTAAAAATTTAATTGCTATTAAGGGAAAATATCAGGATTTCTTAAATACCTCTAAAAGTACTCTTCAAGCAGAAGACCTAAAAATAGTGATGACTTGGAGTGTGCTTGGATATACATAAGATTTATTATGCTGCTTGAGAATTGTAATGAAGTTATATATCTGTTCTTTGCTGTGTGCTAGGTACTACAGAGAAAGCTGGAGTGTATTGTCAGGTATTGTCACTTACACTAGCGACAGGTAGGCATACAAAAGAGAAAGTATTTTCTCAAGATATGCACAGGGTGCCAATTTGGAAGTGAGAACTTCCATGCTTGGAGTGTGGGTGGATTGGTCACAGAAGAAATCCTGGAGGAGGACATGAACTTTGTGATGAGCCTTTAAAGATGTATAGAAGGTAGCCAGAGGTGTTTGGGGAAGACTGAACCTAGGTTCAGGACAGCCCACGTCTGTGACACCATATAGATGATAATTTGGAACTAGAAGTCCTGTACAGTTTAAGAGCAAGTCTAATTGGTATTTGTAGAATGGATTTCTCCACAATGGAAGCTTGTTGGAGATTAGAATAGGAGAATTGAAAGAAACGTTTATGCGGTTAGTTTGAGATACAAGGAAACTGAGAAAGGCACAGTTGGTTTAAAAAAATTCTAGAGTTTAAAAGAAAGCATTAAGGTCTAATTTGAATCAGGATAGAGGAGCTACTTGATGTTAACTTTTTCTTAATAAGTTTTTATTTTAATTGTAGTTAACATACACTGTTATATTTGCTTATAACATATACTAGTTTAATTCCACTTAACATATAGTGTTTTTTTTTATTTTTTTTTTAAGTTTTATTTATTTATGATAGTCCCAGAGAGAGAGAGAGAGGGGCAGAGACACAGGCAGAGGGAGAAGCAGACTCCATGCACCGGGAGCCCCATGTGGGATTCGATCCCGGGTCTCCAAGATCGCGCCCTGGGCCAAAGGCAGGCGCCAAACCGCTGCACCACCCAGGGATCCCAACATATAGTGTTATATTAGTTTTAGTACATACATTGTACAGTATAGTAGTGATTCAACAATTCCATAAATCAGGTGGTGTTCTCCTTGTTGTTACCTTTGCATGGAAGGCAATGGGAAGCTTGTAGAAGTAAAAGTGAACCCCATTATATGGTAATAATAGATACCATTACTGAATACCTGTCAGCTCACTTCTTCCAGTGATGTGTGTGTGTTTAAAGATTTTATGTATATATTCATGAGAGAGACACAGAGAAACGGGCAGAGGCAGAGACATAGGCAGAGGAAGAAGCAAGCTCCCCCTGGGGAGCCCAATGCGGGACTCAATCCCAGGACCCCGTGATCGTGACCTGAGCCAAAGGCAGATGCTCAACCACTGAGCCATCCAGGTGCCCACCAGTGTTGTGTTTGATACCCATTACTTGTTTTTCCTCTTACGCCTTAGTGTATATCAGAGTGTTTAGAAGAGATGATTTAGAAGAGGCATAGGATAGCTGTTATCAAATGCCTTTAAGAGTGGTAGGTTTAGGGGCACCTGACTAGCTCAGTCAGTAGAGCATGTGATTCTAGATCTCAGGGTCTGAGTTCAAGTTTCATGTTGGGTGTAGAGTTCACTTAAAAAAAAAAAAAAAAAAAAGACTGGTGGGTTTATTCTCCATGCCAAAAGACAGCACCAGAACCAAAGGATAGAGGTTATAGGGAGGAAGATTTTAAAAGGGAGAACTTTTTAAAGTTCTTAGTCACAGGAGGGTTTCAAGAAGAGACCAAAACAACTTTTATTAGATACGTTGTAGGGAAGATTTATAGGTGGAATAGTCTAGTAGATCAGAGAGACAAAGGATAAAAGAGTTATCCAGTGCAAGATAACATTTGAAATTCTTGGAGAGGAATTGATGTTACTTAACAGAGCTTTATAAGAAGGTTATTTCTGTTTTATATTTTTTGACCTAATTATTACATATAAAGGACTTGAGGCTAGAAGGATATGGATAACAGAAAGGATTGGTAGATTCCCAGCAAATCTTAGTACAGATAAGGTATATGGATAGTTATTTTTAAAACATTTACTACATTAGTATTAATGAAAAATTTGTTATCTGAAACATACCTGGGTGGCTCAGGTATTAATTTTTCATTAATTCTAATGTAGTAGGCAGGTGCCTTTGGCTCAGGTCATGATTGAGGTATCCTGGGATCCAGCCCCACATTGGGCTCCCTGCTCAGCACGGTGGGGTGTGGGTGGTGGTGTCTATTTCTCTTCTCTTTGCTCCTTCCCCAGCTTGCATGTGTGTGCTTTCTCAAATACAATTTTAAAAAATTTAAAAACTTATTAAAGGATCATAGAAATCATTATTTAAGAAAAATATTTCCTTTTTCTTTAAATCCAGTTTGCCTATGGTGTTGGTGCAAGTAATATTTCAGTCTCTTTCTCTCTCTCTCTTTTTTTTTTTTTAAAGAAAGCAGGGGAGGGAGAGGCAGAGGGAAAGATCATGGCGCCTGATCTCACGACCCTGAAATCCCGACCTGAGCAGAAATCAAGAGTTAGACAATTGACTGAGTCACCCAGGCGCCCTAGTGTTTCTCTTTATAAAGAAGTTTGGGGTTTTTTTTGTTTGTTTAAAAAAAAATTTTTTTTTTGGTCCATCTTCCTCCTAACCCTTTGATTTGTGCATTTAATCTTTTGTTGGGAAATACTTGAAGCAATCAACACTGGCTCCATTTTCTTTTCTTTCTTCCTTTCTTTTTAAGTACTGTGCCAGTGTGGGGCTTTTGCTCATGAGCCCAAGATCAAGAGTCACATGCTCCACTGACTGAGCCAGCCAGGTGCCCTCATTCTATTTTCAACTTTAGAAAAAAATTAAAAATATCCAAGTAAAGTTTGTGATACAAAAGTTAGAAAGCATCACTTTAAAAGCCAAATAATGTTTTCTTATTAAGTCCTTAGGGAATAAATAACTATGGGATATTGTTCCTTTCCATTTGGTATTTCTCCTTCCGCCACTGGTTTAAATTGCCTCTTCAGAACTAATGGAATGCTGGTACTCTGTTTTAAGATTTTATTTATTCATGAGAGACACAGGCAGAGACATAGGCTGAGGGAGAAGCAGGATCCCCACATGGAGCCTGATGTGGGACTCAATCCCCAGACCCAGGGATCAAGCCCTGAGCCAAAGGCAGGCAGACGCTCAACTGCTGAGGCACCAGGTGTCCTTGGCTATCCTGTTTTTTTTGTTGTTGTTGTTGTTGTTATTGTTTATTTATTCAGAGAGACACACAGAGAGAGGCAGACACACAAGGAGAGGGAGAAGCAGGCTCCTCACAGGGAGCCTGAAGTGGGAGTTCATCCCCAGACTGAGATCACACCCTGAGCCAAAGGCAGACACCCAACCACTGAGCCACCTAGGTGTCCCCCTGGGTATCCTGTTTTAATTGGGATGGCAAATCTGGACTTTTTTTTTAAATTCTAAGGCTGTTTATGTCTACTTCTGTCTTGAAGATAAGATTACTTGTCTCTCTGCCAAAAGGGTTGAGGAAATTCTACTTGTGTTACTCATCATTTTCCTTCATGGATAGATAAAATGCCTTTCTGCAGCCTCCTTAGAAGAGGACTAGAAGAGAATAGATGAAACTGAATTTGCATCTCTTTTAGCCATGCCTTTTGTATCCATCTTTGAACAAGTGTTTGTTAATTGATAAGGTACAAAATGATAAAATACAGGATAAGAACTGTAATAGAGGAATGAAGAAATGGTTTTCTTTTCTTTTTTTTTTTTTTTTAAAGATTTTATTTATTCATGAGAGAGAGAGAGAGGCAGAGACAGATGGAGAAGCAGGCTCCATGCAAGGAGCCTGATGTGGGACTCGATCCTGGGTCTCCAGGATCATGCCCTGGGCGGAAGGCAGGCGCTAAACCGCTGAGCCACCCCGGGATCCCTTTTTTTTTTTTTTTTTTTAAGATTTTATTTATTCACGAGAGACACAGTGAGGCAGAGACCCAGGGAGAGGGAGAAGCAGGTTCCATGTGGGACTTGATCCCAGGACTCCGGGATTACACCCTGAGCCAAAGGTTCAACCGCTGAGCCACCCAGGTGTCCCAAGAAATGGTTTTCTGAGAAGAGTGATAAATTTGGGGAAATTAAGGAAGGCTTTGTGGAAGAAATAACATTTGAACCATGTCAAATAGAATTAGTAGTAAGCACTCAGATAGTAGCATAGTGCCTGGCACATAGTGTACACAAAAGTTCAGTATATTCTCATTTTAGATGAGGAAGCAGGCCCAAAGAGGTTATTTGTATAAGGACTCATTGCTTAATAAGTGGTAGAATTGGTATTTCAGTTAAGTCAATGATGTGAAGCTGGCTAATTGTTAGCTGTTGAGCTTTTAAGAATTTTAGCAAGCTGGCTGTTAAACATTATTTTAAAAAGTCATTATTAAGTGACAAAATTAGGGCAGCCCTGGTGGCGCAGTAGTTTAGCGCCGCCTGCAGCCGGGTGTGATCCTGGAGACCCAGGATAGAGTCCCATGTCAGGCTTCCTGTATGGAGCCTGCTTCTCCCTCTGCCTGTGTCTCTGCCCCTCTCTCCCTCTGTCTCTATGAATAAATAAAATCTTAAAAAAAAAAAAAGACAAAATTAAATACATTGTATTAAGAGCTGTTTTAAATGCTTTTGTATTTACATTAAATTCATTATAAACTAGTTTATAATAAAAATTACAGTTAAACAACATAAACTTAGAATACCACTATTACTTTTCAACCATAATATTTTAGTGTATGTGTTGCCGAAGCGAGCACTCAACCATAATAAATACTCAAATTTATCACTCTTGAAGTTATTTATTTACATCTGTTGTATCAATATATACCGTGCCATTGCACATCTCTCCTCAATCCCACTTTCAGTGGTGTCACATTGGTAGTTTGAAATATGCCATGTTATTTACACCATGAAAATAGGCAAATGCTATGTATACATGTCAGGACTTGGTTTTTGTTCATTGTCTAGCCTTAAAGTGATAGAGAAAATATTACTGTAAAGTGTGTCATGTCTGTAGCTCTACATATTTTGAATAGCACAAAATTTGAGGAAATAGTCTTCCAGAATTTTAAAATTATTATCCAGTTTAGCAAAGAAGTTGTTCAAATCATTGATAAACTAGTGAAGTTCTGACAGTGGATTCGTTTCACTTTTGTCTTGATAAACGAAAAGATGTTGGAACTACATCTGAATTAAACACAGAAATCTGGCGCCAAAGCCCATGGACCATTATATGATATATGGAATTTGTAAGATAGAAAAGTAGGGAGAAGGGCATTCTAGGAGGAGAGAGCATGTGCATAAACATGATCTCATGAATGCTTAGGTTTTGTTTTCAGAGTAATGAGAAGTTTAAGGTGGAAAAGAATGGTAAGGGATAAAGCTGCAGAGGTTGGGTAGGCCCAGCAGTATGTATGAAGGGCTCCCCCCGCCCCCCTTTTTAAAGTAGGCTCCACACCCCCTCCCAACCCTGAGATCATGACCTGAGTGGAAATCAAGAGTCAGATACTTAACTGACTGAGCCAACCAGGTGCTCTGGGGCTTTGCTTTTTTTTTTTTTTTTTTTAAGATTTTATTTGAGAGAGCTCGAGCATCAGCAGGGAGAGGGGCAACAGGAGAGGGAGAAAAGCAGGCTCTCTGCTGAACAGGGTTCTCCGCTGTGCCTGTTCTCTCCCAGAACGCTGGGATCATTCCCTGAGCAAACACAGATGCTTAACCGACTGAGCCACCCAGCACCCTGGGCTTTGCATTTATATTCTATACTTATGTTTTTAGTTGGATTGTAAGGGATGGTAGTTAATGTGGAATGACAGTTTTGGAGGATGGGAAGGGTAAAATACTGAAGCACTGGCTTTGTTAACCACTTCCATAATCTTCCTTTAATCTCCATATTAACCCTGGGAGGCAGATAGGAAAATGGAAACTGAGGTTAGCAGTTTACCTAAACCCATCTATTAAATGATGGATACAGGTGGCTCAAAGACCAAATCAGAAGCTTTAATGAGTTTGGAAAAAAAGACAGACCTGAACCAAAACAATGATGGGAAAGGTAGATTTGAAGAAGGTAGATAAATTTCCTAACCAGTTACTATTAAAAAACAAACAAACAAACAAGAACATGGGACGAACAGCAGATTAAGGTTAGGGGGTTTGGAGGTGTGTTGGCTTTTGGAAATAGTGTACCTGTAGGGGACAGTAAGGTGATAGGGTCTGGAGCTCAGGAAAGAGATCTGTTGATAGAAATAAGAGTGTCTTTTAGACTTCAGTATAGGCAAAGGCATGAAAGAGTATAAGATTAGTCAAGAATATTGGTAATAAAAATAATGGCTGAAGTTATTAAACACTGTATATAGTGTCTAGCACACATCTGTCCTGAATATTTTACATATTTATAAATTTTCATCTAATTCTTACATTATTATGATGTAGATTGAACTAATTCTATATATAAAGACCCTGAAGCACAAAAAAAATAGTATTGTAAAGTCACATAAGCTGAGAAAGCGGAGCTGGTGTACCTCTTTTCTATGGTAGGGTTCTAGAGTTAACCCACAGTAAGAGAAGAGGGCCAAAAAAAAAGAACCCCCATAACACAATTTAAAGAATGGGTTAGGGATGCCTGGGTGGCTCTGTGGTTGAGCGTCTGCCTTCGGCTCAGGGCGTGATCCTAGGGTCCAGGATCAAGTCCCACAGTGGGCTACTTATGGGAGCCTGCTTCTCCCTCTGCCTGTGTCTCTGCCTCTCTCTCTGTCTCTGTCTCTCATGAGTAAATAAATCTTAAAAAAAGGCGGGGGGGAATGGGTTAAAGAGGGGGCGGTGAAGTTATAATCAACTTGTACAGAGAGGTAGCTGATAATGGGAAATGGCAATGGCTATCTGTTGAGTAAAAGTAACATGAGGGGGCTTTGTTGTTAGGTATTTGAAGGTTTTGGTGTCCATACATTATTCAACAGACTTTGCATTTGTTTGTTTGTTTGTTTGTTTGTTTTATTTTGTTCCAGTACCTCCTCACCCACAAGGTGTTCCAAGCCTTAAAGAGATTTAGTGAAGTTTGAACTGCTGGAAGTAAGACCAGTTATTATCTAGTTAGTATGGGTTGTTTTGGTAATGTAGACCATATAAAAAATGTCTGAAATACGAGTATTAAGAAATGGCAGTATTGTGTGTGTGTATATATATGTATATGTGTGTGGATACACACATACACGGCTAAAGATTGATAGAGAGGGGACTGCTATGTTTCCAAAAAATCCCCATTTTGGGATAAGGATAGTTAGTAACTCTAGAACCATTTACTATTAGTATCTATTCTGAATAGTTGAAACTGAGAATTACTCAGATGGGAGCCTTTGTGCTTACCAGAAGTAAAGATTAGTCCCATAACCATTTTCAAACTTTTTAGCAGTGAATTCTTTTTCTCTCAAACAAAACCTTACTCAGAACCCCGTGAATTGCTAACCTTAGGTACTCAGCACCCTCCAACCCCCACTCGGAGGTCTCCAAAGCATCTCCCCTGTGAAAGGATAATTTGGACCCCATTGGATGATACAAATTTTTTTAAATGAAAGAATGGTACAGGGAAGTTCTATTGTGGTGGATCTATGTTGTAACTAAAGAAATGTAAGGTTCTGCAGCTTCATTTCATCTAAGTGTGTTAGTTTATTTAGTCTGTGGGGAAGAGGGGTTGTGAGGAAGACCACACCTATCATAAGAGGTGGGGAGGGAGGCTACAGCATTGGTTTTGACTGTCCTCAAATGACAAAGGACTGTTAGCTATAGCTGTTCAGGAGTTTCATGTAGTGGAGGAAATAGCTTTATTCCCTGAATTAGGGCAAACAAAAGTGATCTCTTTCTTCCTCATTGAATCCTGCAAGTCTACAAATGAGCAAGGAGAAAAGCTCAGAGCATGGTAGTAACTTATATCATCCCTTCTGCCTTTCTCCTCCACAGAAGCAAATAATTCAGTTTAAATTTGCATGCTGTCACCTTCTCTGGACCAAATTCTTCTAGATACAACAACTAGCTCATTAAATAGTGCCCTAATAGTTTTCATCTCCTGCCGAATAACAATTCCTGATTGAACTGATTTAACTCCAATTAATCATAGGGAGAAGGTATCATAAATGAAAGTACAGGACAGTGTATTTTAAAATGCTAATTTTATAGTATGAGACCAAGTGTAAAAGAAAAGAATAGTAAGACCAGTTAGGGTTAGAGTCAAGACAATGGAAGACTGTATTTGAGTTGACTCTGGAAGGATGGATAGGAAAAATAGTGGAAAGATGAAGAAAATGACTAAACTGGCCAAGTTTGAGCTGTTGGGTATAGAGGAGGAGGGGAAGGAAGAAGCAGGCAGTTAATCTTTCCAACTCTTTTGCGCTATTAAAAGATCTGGTAGTTCTTATGAGATACTTAGTACTTTCCTATATTTGTCAACATTAAAAATTTGGCCATATCACTTATGTAATACACAAAGCCATTTAGAAAGGTAGATTTATATAAGCTTTTGACTTTATGTGAACTTTTTTTGGTAATCAGGGTGTGGGTAGTGTATAGAATTTTAAAGTGTTTGTGAAAAATTTCCAGTGTGCAAATTTTATAGTAGTATTTTGCAAATTTTGCCTTTGATTTTATCTTTTATTGTGAAATCAAATTATAAAAAGTATAGAAAATGAAAAATCACACCTGATTTCTTTGACAAACCACTCATCATTTTGGCATGTTTGCTTGTCTTTACTTAACACAAGTGGTTTATATGGTAATAATCATATTTTTTAAAAAGATTTATTTATTCACAAGAGAGAGAGGGGGGCAGAGAGAGAAGCAGGCTCCCCACATACAGAGGATCCTGATCCAGGATCAGGCCCTGGGCTGAAGACAGACGCTCAACCACTGAGCCACCCAGGGGTCCCTAATCATATTCTACATAGTATTTTAATCTTTTTTTTTCTCTTAGTACTTTAGGTGTATATCCATATTTAGCCATTTTGGGGGGCATCTATGTATTAGATACTTTTCATGCCTTGTTTCTGATCCCTTTTAATATTCTTTATAAGATTATCTTCAGTTTACAGTTAGGGAACTGTGATTTGGAAGGTATAACTTCCTCAAGATCACTAGCTAAATTGTAGATGAGCTGGAATTTGTTTTGCCCCAAAGCTTTTTTTTTTGTTCTTAATGCTTTGCTGCATCTTCACATTTATCTTTTTTTTTTTTTTTTTTTTAAGATTTTATCTTTAAGTAATCTCTATACCCAATGTGGGCTCCAGCTCATAACCCTGAGATTGAGTCACATGCTTTACTGACTGAGCCAGCCAGGCGCCCCCACATTTATCATTCAAAACAGTTTTAACAACGGTGTTATCTGCAGATGCCATTCACCTCTTTGAGGGTATATGAGGAGAGCATAATTAATTGAAATTTAAACCTTTAACTACTCAGGTTATATACTCCCCTCATCACCAGCATCAAAATGGAGCTAATTGGATCTACTTTACCTAACCTTGTGAAAGTTGCTGCCTAATGACAGGCAGCAGGAATAAGGGGGAACACAAATGGCTCTAGATATAATGTACTCTGAAAAGGATATAAAATTGAATGGAAAGGTTTTAGTGTATCCCACTCTCATTTGTACACAAAGTTGCAAGTTTACTTTTGTTTAGTGGCAGAGCCAGAACTAGAACCCAGACAAGTTCTTGGGTAACTGATATTATTTATGGCAAATGTTACTTTACTTGGAATCCATAAGCCTGCAGACGGATGGGGAGGGGAACAGGGTGGACCTAGGTGAGTGTTTTAGAATATAAACAGAAAGATGGTAACAATGATATAAAATAAACTTTGAGTCATCTGAAAAGTATTTACAGAAATACTGGTAACTAGGTTCTATACTCAGACTTATTAAAGAAGAAAGTTAATTTAGGAAACTCCCCAGGTATTTTTATGGGATTAGAAATTGATGAGAAGTTTCTCAGTTTACATAAATTACCATCTCTGAGTATTTAAACTGCAGATTCTATTCTCTCACCTACTGAAGGAGCATCTTTGGAGACAGTCTTGGAATCTGCATTTTATCAGCTCTTTATCTATAGGAGACTCTTGTATTTTTCAAGTTTGAGAATTCTTGGATTATGTAGATCATTAGTGTTTTGTATGCCTTTTACCTCAAATTCTTCATGCTTATTTTTCCTGCAAATTTGGTTTCTAAAGTTTCTTTCTTTGTAATATAGTCCTACCCTACCCCCCACAAAAAAAGTCTCTATTACCTGTTCGTCTCAAGACTTCACCTTTAAAAGCAGTGTTAGAATTCACATATATCTGATAAACCTGGCTGTACTTTTTAGTACTGTGGTATTTTGAGCAGTTAGTCCCGTTTTTTAATCAGCTACTAATATTATGAGTCTCTAGTGTGTTGCCAATAATTTTTGTCTATTAAAAGCTGACAGTCTCTTTGGCTTAATATCCTACAATTGTAACTTGATGTTACTTGTTTTATTTTTTATTTTTATTTTTTTTAGTGAGGGGGAGAGAGAGAGAATCTTTTTTTTTTTTTTTTAAATATTTTATTTATTCATTCATGAGAGATAGAGAGAGAGGGGCAGAGACACAGGCAGAGGGAGAAGCAGGCCCCCTGCGGGGAGCCAGACGTGGGACTCTCCCAGGACCCCAGAATCATGACCTGAGCCGAAGGCAGATGCTCAACCACTAAGTCACCTAGGTGTCCGGAGAGAGAGAATCTTAAGCAGGCTCCATGCCCAGTGTCGAACCCAACATGGGGCCGGATCTCACAACCCTGAGATCATGACCTCAGCCAAAATCAAGAGTTGGACGCTTAATTGACCAAGCCACCCAGGCACCCCTGTAACTTGATGTTATAATATACTTTTTAGAGGCATTATGGCTGTTTCTAAGAGACATTAATGGTTTTCAGTTTTACATTATTTGAAGATTTATTTATCTTAGAGCACACGAATGGAAGAGGGAGAGGAAGAGAGCTCAAGCAGGCTCCTTGCTCAACAGAGCCCTACTCAGTGCTCGATCCCAGAACCTTGAGATCATGACTTGAGCTGAAACTGAGAGTCAGATGCTTAAGCACCTGCACCACCCAGGCACCCCTAAGTTTTGCATTATTTAGTGTTCCTTTTATTGTATCTCTCCTTTTGTGAGCAGGTTAATTTTGTTTAGAAAGTTGTTAATCTTAAACTATAATATTTAGTGCTCACTAGCCATTTTGAAGTTGCCCAAACTAAGATATTTAAACGCTGATCTTTAAAGGTAACCCGTTTTTTTGGATGGAGAGGATTCAATAAAATGTTAATTAAATGGGCCTTAATTTATTTAGGTATGTATAATGGTTGATATTATTTATAGAGAGCATTAATTTCAGATTCTGTGGTCTTGTTAACATATATTTATAGTAGCAGAAAGGCTAAAGGCTCTAGAAGACCTGATACCATATCTACCACTATGACTGATTCGAGCAAGTAAACTTCTCTGAGCTTTAGTATATTTTTAAAAATCAGAAAAATACCTTATTGTGCTGTTAGGATTAAATTTTATAGAAGTTCTTTGCATACAGGTCTTTTATGAATGATTGTTATCTATAATATTAGGCATACACAAATATACACTTGTTTATTTTGAATCATTCATTAAATTTTTCGGTAACCTTTGGCATGGTAATTAATAGTGTTGCTGAGTTTCCATTTTGAGGTCCAACCCTTGGAATACACTGAAGAGGGCATAAGAATAAAAGATCATTTAAGAGTCTGGCAAATTCCAGATGAGAGATAGTAGTAGCTTGGACTAGAGAGGTATTAATGATTCTACTGGAAAGTTTTGGAGGTAGAGCTGGAGAGTATCATCAGATAATTGGAAAGCATATTCTAATGATTTCTTCATTCTGAATTTATCTGTCAAAAGCAAAATAATGCTTATACTGGGAATGGGGGGGATTTGAGAAGCTGTTAAAACCTTATTTGTTGGGACGCCCGGCTGGCTCAGCTGTTGAGTGTCTGCCTTCAGCTCAGGCCATGAATCCCGGTTCTGGGGATCGAGTACCGCATTGGGCTCCCTGTGAGGAACCTGCTTCTCCCTCTGCCTGTGTCTCTGCCTCTCTCTCTCTCTCTCTCTCTCTCTCTCTCTCTCTCTCATGAATAAATAAAAACAAACCCAAAAACAAACCTTATTTGCTAAATTGTATTCTGAAGTGTTTTGAGAAATTGATTTTATTGTGTGAAGTCAGGTTTGGTTCAAATGCAGTTTTTATTGGAAAGCCAGGGAATGATTTAGTCAATAGTTAAGCCTGTCAGACCATTTCATTTGATTTAGAGCTAGTGTTTCCTCATTTTACTTTTAGTTAAGCTAAAAAATGTTAATGTATAAATTATCTTACCCTTTGTTAATATATAAATTATCTTACCCTTTGTTCTGTCGCTAGTCAGATTTCTTATTCAGGTACTGAAAATAGTGGCTTATTCAGGCTTTTTACTTCTAACCCGTTTGGCAAAATGTGTATAGGAGTTCAGCTTCTAATTAGTAATTTTGGAAAATAACTGGTAGTATGAAATGTTACTAGTTAATGCATTAGCTTCATTTTGTTGTTCCTACTTTAATTCCCAGAAATTCATTCTAACTAAATGTCCATTTCTGCACCTGGAAAAGCTTAAAAGGGGATGAGAAGGTAGAAGATTTTTTTTAAAGATTTGAGAGAGAGCTAGCATGAGTGGGGGGAGGGGCAGAGGGATAGAGACAAGCAGACTCCCTGCTGAGTGAAGGTCCTGTGACAGGGCTCAGTCTCAGGACCCTGAGATCATGATGTGAGCCTAAGTCAGACACTTAACCAGTCAAGCCACCCAGGTGCCCCCCGCAGAATAGATATGTTTTAAGATATATTTACTTTAGAAAGGAAGTGGGAAAGAGAGGGAGAGAGGGTCTTAAGCAGATTCTGTGCTTAGCAGGAAGTCCCACACAGGGCTCATTCCCATGACCCTGAGACCATGACTAGAGTCAAAATCAAGAGTCAGACATCCAGCCGACTGAGCCAACCAGGTGCCTAAGTACAACATAGTGATTTGACAGGACAAGTCTATATGTTATACTCTGCTCACCACAAATGTAGCTACCATCTGCTACCATACAAGGCTATGTCACCATATGATACCATTGACTATATTCCCTTTGCTTTTATGTTTTTTTAAAATTTTTATTTATTTATGATAGTCACACAGAGAGCGAGCGAGAGAGGCAGAGACATAGGCAGAGGGAGAAGCAGGCTCCATGCACCAGGAGCCCGACGTGGGATTCGATCCCGGGTCTCCAGGATCGTGCCCTGGGCCAAAGGCAGGCGCTAAACCACTGCGCCATCCAGGGATCCCTGCTTTTATGTTTTATCTTCTTACTCATTCCGTACCTGGAAGACTATCTCCCACCCTCCTTCACTGATTTCAACTCCCCTCTTCCCTCTCCTCCCCTTAGTTTGTTCTCTGTATTTATGGGTCTGTTACTGCTTTTTGTTTATTCATCTGGGTTTTTTTTTTTAATTTCACGTATAAATGAAATCATATGGTATTTGTCTCTGAAAGTGATTTTAGTATGATCATGTTTTTTTTTTTTTTTTTCATGCTTAGCCCATCTTAGCATTCTCTTTCAGCCAGGGACAGCGAAATTTCTGTTCTTTCTCTCAAGGCCCATGGGGACATAGGAAAAATTAGTTGAGGGCTATGTAAATAAATTTAATTTGGGGGTGAATATCTGTTTTTATGGTTAAGTTATAGCCGGCAAATAAATATATGCCTCACTTGTGTTTTATGGCTTCTTAAAAGTGGAGGGAGTGGTATGCTAGTAGAAACAAGAGGATGTTAAGCTAAATAGAGGAAAAATAAATCCGTATGTAGAGAGTTCTATATGTATTACAGGAAGAGGTTTCAGATGTCCACATTTTTTTTTTTTTAAAGATTTTATTTATTCATGAGAGACACAGAGGCAGAGACATAGGCAGAGAGAGAAGCAGGCTCCATGCAGGGAGCCTGATGTGGGACTGGATCCCAGGACTCCAGGATCACGCCCTAAGCCAAAGGCAGACACTCAACCACTGAGCCACTCAGGCGTCCCTAGATGTGCACATTTTAAGTAACATTGCCACCTTGTGGTTTTTAGGATATTTTCTAGAGATGAAGTTTTGTATTTTATAATCATAGATGTAAAGTGGGGAGGGGCTCAGGGTGGGATGCATGATTAGTATGGGTATTACCTCTAGTTATTTAAGTGGCAGAACAGATGCTGAGGGCTAGAAATTTTTTCCCTTTTTACGCTTTCTTACTGTCTTTAAATTATCTTTATTTCTTTTTTTTTTTTTTTTTTTAATTTTATTTATTCATGAGAGATGCAGAGAGAAAGAGACAGGCAGAGGGAGAAGCAGGCTCCATGTAGGGAGGCTGACGTGTGGGACTCGATCCCAGGTCTCCAGGATCACACCCTGGGCTGAAGGCTGTGCTAAATCGCTGAGCCACTGGGGTTGCCCTATCTTTATTTCTAAGATTGTTTCTTTAGTCTTGCTGTTTTTGTTGAGATTGTGAATTGATTGAAGATAGGATGAATGTGTCCTAATTAGAATTTTGAGGAAGGGGTGTGAATTCAGTAAGATCTTGGCTCTGTGATCTTCTATCTTCTATCAGTACAATATTCTTAAGCTCTAGAAATGCATGCATCTTCTCTAACTTCTAGTGTTGGGTTGTTTTCTGGTTAACTGGGACTTTATGATTAATTTTGTGTTTGTGCTTGAGGATCTTACGTTTACCTTTCTGCAGACAGTAAATCATGGCAAAAGCTTAACCTTGACTGACCATTTCAGCCTATTCTTACCACAGATCTCATTGTAACTGTCCAGACTGTGGCTCTAGAAGTACTAAGTTTAAAAAAAAAGGGGGGGGTTGGTAGATCAGTTCCACATGACAGTACCATGGGGAGAAACAACTTGACATACCACTTGCACTGCTATGATGAGTCAGCAGTGTCTTCATGTATAATAAAAGCTGGAGTGTCCAGTGGCTCAGTGGTTGAGCCTTTGGCTCAGGTTGTGATCCTGGGATCAAGTCCCGCATTGGGCTCCCTGCAGGGAGTCTGCTTCACTGTGTCTCTGCCTCTCTGTGTCTCATGAATAAATAAATCTTAAAAAAAAGCTGGCATGTCCAACGAAACATAGATGTATGTTTTGCTCATGGCAATTCTGATTGGGACTTGGACCCATTGGAAATCCAAATTTGCTTTTATATGCTCTTCTCTCCTCCCTTTATTATATATCCATCATCATTCTTCTGGTTCCCCCATCTCCTTGCTTTTTATTTATTAAATATTACTAGGGTAGGACTGGTTGATTAGGAATGTCAGCAGATACAGCCAACCTACAAGCAAAACCCTTTGGCCATAAGTTGTCAAAGCATTTAGTGAAATTGTTCTCAGTGGTAATAGGAGATAGTCACAAAAGTGAAAGAAAGCTGCTGTAAGAGAAGTCATCTATAGAAACCTAAAAGGTTGGGCAGCCCCGGTGGCGCAGCGGTTTAGCGCCGCCTGCAGCCCAGGGTGTGATCCTGGAGACCCTGGATCAAGTCCCACGTTGGGCTCTCAGCATGGAGCCTGCTTCTCCCTCTGCCTGTGTCTCTGCCTCTCTCTCTCTCTCTGTGTCTCTATGAATAAGTAAATAAAATCTTTAAAAAAAGAAAAAAAAAAAAAAAAGAAACCTAAAAGGTAAAAAAAAAAAAAGAAAAAAGATACCTAAAAAGTTTAGGGACGCCTGGGTGGCTCAGCATGTGATCCCTGGGCCCCAGGATGGAGTCCCACATTGAGTCTCTGCCTCTCTCTATTTCTCATGAATAAATACATAAAATCTTTAAAAAAAATTAAAAGGTTTTAATGTCCATAAGTGTCTAAAAATAATGGTCCTTGTCTTAGAACATTCTCTGTCCTCTTTTCTCATTCTAAAAGACTTGTAAAAAGCTGCTAAGTAGATGTTTTCTTTTTTTTTCTTTTTTTACACTTAATCAGAATTTTAAAAAATTTATTTAAGTAATGTACATCCAGTGTGGGGTTGGAACTTACAACCCAGAGATCAAGAGTTGCATACTCCGCCAACTCAGCTAGCCAGGGGCTCCTGTTTTCTTTTTTTACTAAAATACTGTGTTTAGGGACTTTTAGTGTAGGTCTGAGGAAATAAACTCATTTCATTATTTTATTTATTTATTTTTCTTAGGGCAGAGGGGTAGAGGGAGGGAGAGAATCTCCAGCAGACTCCCTGCTGAGCATGAGGCTCAACTCTGAGATCAAGACCTGAGCCAAAATCGAGTCAGATACTTAAACTGAGCCACCCAGGTGCTCCAGAAATAAACTTAATTCAAAGTTTTATGAATTGTTGTACATGACTTTTAGTGTAACCAGTATTTGCAGAAGAGTTAAATGAACATTCACTTTCTCCCCATTTATTTATTTTGAAATAATTTCAAACTTCAAGAAATTTCAAGAATAGTACATAAATGCCTATATACTTCTCACCCAGATTTGTCAGTGTACCGTTCTGGCTCATTTACTTTATTCTTTTTGATATGTGTGTGTAATTTTCTGACCATTTAAAAGTAAGTTTCAGATAGGTCCTTTCTCCTCAATATTTTGCTGTTAATTCCTGAAAATAAGAACATTGGCTTATAACCACAGTGTATTTACCAACATCAGGAAATTTAACTTTGACACACAACACTATTATCTATAGATCTTATTTATATTTTACAGTAAGTCTTAATGTCCTTGATAGCCATTTTTTAATAATCCAGGTTCTAGTCCAGGATCTTTTAGTTTTCATGTCTTTTTTTTTTTCTCTTAATCTGCAGTGATTACATATGAATACCATACCCCACCCACTCAGCTGTTTTATGACCTTGCCTTTCTGAAGAGTATATGGTGTTTGTTTTTGTAGAATGCCCCTCAGTTTGTCTAAGGTTTCCTCATCATGTACATTGTGATTATGTTTCTCTAGCAGGAATACCACATAAGTGACTGTGTCTTCAGTGCTTCACATTAGGAGGCTGTTTTATGTCATTATTGGGAATGTTATTTTGATCACTTAAAGTGTTCACCAAATTCTCCATTGTAAAGCTATTTTCCTTTCAATAAGTGGGAAAATAGTTTGAGACTGTAAAAATACCTTGTTCCTTACCAAATTTTCACCTTTTAGTTTTTGCATGCATTGTTTTCTTGCCTTAATTCAGATAACACTATATAATATTCTTTTTTTTTTAAATTATTTATTTGACAGCCAGAGAGCATAAACATGGGGAACAACAGAGGGAGAGGGAGACACAGGCTTCCCACTCAGCAGGCAGCCTAATGTGGGGCCCATCCCAGGACCCTGAGATCATGACCTGAGCCAAAAGGCAGATGCTTAACTGAGCTACCCAGACACCCCGTGATAATGGTTTACTTACTGCGGTTATGTAATGCTTAAGTTGTCACAGATTTGAGCAGTGGGAGGACCTTCAAGCAAGATCCTACTGATTCCTGTTTCCAACCTATAATTTTTTTTTTAAGATTTTTTACTTATTTATTTATTCATAGAGACAAAGAAGAGGCAGAGAGACACAGGCAGAGGGAGAAGCAGGCTCCATGCAGGGAGCCCGACGTGGGACTCAATCCCAGGTCTCCAGGATCACACCCCGGGCTGCAGGCGGCGCTAAACCTTTGTGCCACCGGGACTGTCCTATATTTTTTTTTAATGAAAATTAGATGTTACTTATTCATGAGAGAGGCAGAGACAATAGGCAGAGGAAGAAGCAGGCTCTCTCTGGAAAGCCTGATGCAGGACTCGATCCCAGGAGCCTGGGATCATGACCTGAGCCAGCTAGGTGCCCCTTAATTTTTATTTTTTAAAATAAATTTTAAGTAATCTTTACATCCACTGTGTGGCTCAAAACTCACAACTCCAAGATCAAGAGTTGCATGCTCTATGGACTGAGCCAGCCAGGCACCCTGATGAAAATATTTTAAAAATTCAATCTAGTATGTAAAATCTTGCTTGGGGGCACCTGGGGGTGGCTCAGTCAGTTAAGTCCATCTGAATTTTCATCTCAGCTTGGGTTCTGATCTTGGGGTTGTGAGTTCAGGCCTTTGTTGGTCTCCATGCTGGGCAGAGCCCACTTTAAAAAAAAAAAAAAAAAAAAAACAAGGGGATCCCTGGGTGCCTCAGCAGTTTGGCCCCTGCCTTTGGCCCAGGGCATGATCTTGGAGTCCTGGGATCGAGTCCCGCATTAGCCTCCTTGCATGCAGCCTGCTTCTCCCTCTGCCTCTGCCTCTCATGAATGAATAAATAAAATCTTTTAAAAACAAAACAAGGGACGCCTGGGTGACTCAGCGGTTGAGCATCTGCCTTTGGCTCAGAGCGTGATCCTGGGGTCCTGGAATCGAGTCCCACATCCGGCTCCCTGCATGGAGCCTGCTTCTTCCTCTGCCTGTGTCTCTGCCTCTTTCTATGTGTCTCTCATGAATAAATATATAAAATCTTTTAAAAGAACAGCCTTGTGAATATTTTCTATAATCTCTGAGAAGATGGAGGTTCTCCTTATTTATAATTTTATAAATTTATTTTTGTATACACATCAAAACTATTTGGAAATAGGACAGCAGTTAATTGAGCTTGCTGAATTGTGTATGATGTTTTCTTGATGTAGATCAGGAGATTAAGATTGTGAATGCCGGGCAGCCCCGGTGGTGCAGCGGTTTGGCGCCGCCTGCAGCCCAGGGCGTGATCCTGGAGACCCTGGATCGAGTCCCACGTCAGGCTCTCTGTATGCCTGAGTCTCCCTCTGCCTGTGTCTCTGCCTCTGTCTCTATGAATAAATAAATAAATCTTAAAAAAAGATTTAAGATTGTGAATGCTATTTATTTGTATGTAATTTGCATAATTTAAGATAAACCTGTGGGGTGCCTGGCTGGCTCAGCTGGAAGAGCATTTGACTGAATTTCGGGGTGGTGAGTTTGAGACCCACCATAGGTGTAGAAATTACTTAAAAATAAAATCTTAGGGATGCCTGGGTAGCTCAACGGTTGAGTGTCTGCCTTCGGCTCAGGACATGATCCTGGAGTCCTGGATCGAGTCCCACATCCGGCTCCCTGATGGGGAGCCTGCTTCTCCCTCTGCCTGTATTTCTCTCTGCCACTGTCTCTGTGTCTCCCATGAGAAAATAAAATCTTTTTTGTTGTTGTTGTTTTGAAAAAATAAAATCTTAAATAAAAATCTTAAACCTTCTGGCATATAGGTTTAAGTTAGGACACAGGTTGTATACTTGCCTTCTTGGTATCATTGTGTAGTGAAGATTCAAGAATAGCTTTATGTTTGGGGCAAAATTTGAACAGGTATTTGTGGAACTTAGCACATTATAAAGAGGAATTTGGTGTTTTAAAAGTCAGATGATGCAGTACAATTGCAAAATGCTGGTTAGTTTCTTTTTTTTTATTTATTTTTTAATAATAAATTTATTTTTTATTGGTGTTCAATTTACCAACATACAGAATAACACCCAGTGCTCATCCCATCAAGTGCCCCCCTCAGTGGGTTAGTTTCTTTTGAATTAAAAATGCTGTTATTGGGACGCCTGGGTGGCACAGTGGTTGAGTGTTTGCTTTCAGCCCAGGGCGTGGTCCTGGGATCCCGGGATCGAGTCCCACGTCGGGCTCCCTGCATGGAGCCTCCTTCTCCCTCTGCCTGTGTCTCTGCCTCTCTCCCACTCTCTGTGTCTTTCTTGAATAAATAAATAAAATTTTAGAAAAAGATAACTGCTCAGGGTGCCTGGATGGCTCTGTTGGTTGAGTGTCACAACTCTTCATTTTGGCTCAGGTTGTGATCGCAGGGTCATGGGATTGAGCTGTGGGATTGAGCCCTGTGTGAGGCTCTGTGCTTATCAGAGTATGCTGGTCCCTCTCTGTCTCTTCCCCCCGCCCCTTCCCCCACTCGTTGAGGGCCTTCACACTCTCAAATGAATAAAATCTTTTAAAAAGAAAAAAGATGACTTCTTTCTTTCTTTTTTTTTTTTTTTTAAGGGAAAGCATTTATTTTATTTTATTTTTTTATGATAGAGCGAGAGAGGCAGAGACATAGGCAGAGGGAGAAGCAGGCTCCATGCACCGGGAGCCCGACGTGGGATTCGATCCTGGGTCTCCAGGATCGCGCCCTGGGCCAAAGACAGGCACCAAACCGCTGCGCCACCCAAGGATCCCAACTTCTTTCTGAATACTGTTTTTATACCTATGGATTAATTTAGTAGTAAGGGTAGTTCATCACAAAGCTTCAGTTTGTTGACTTTCACATAAGTATTTGTAATAACTGGTGTTCAGAAAGAGCGTATATAGTATGTGACCTTACGTTTGAATCTTGGTTATTAGGTAATACTAGTCAAGTAGCTTTTTTGAGCTTTAGTTTTCCTATCTCAGAAGTAATACAGTCCCTGTAGCATAGTTATGAAGATCATTATTATATATGGTGTCTGGAACACGGAAACCCGTAAGTAGTAGTTGCTATTCCTTTTAGTAGGAGTCCTATTTTACTTCAGAATCATAGTTACCATGGGGTAAATGGTAGCAGATGACTCTACTCAAGCAGATTGATGAATCAAGTATAAGTTCAGGCCTGTGTGCTCCTAACTACTTAATGTTTTTGCTTTTAAAAGGAACGTGGGGGGATCCCTGGGTGGCTCAGCGGTTTAGCGCCTGCCTTTGGCCCAGGGTGTGATCCTGGAGTCCCGGGATCGAGTCCCACGTCAGGCTCCCGGCATGGAGTCTGCTTCTCCCTCCTCCTGTGTCTCTGCCTCTCTCTCTCTCTCTCTCTCTCTCTCTCTCTCTCTCTCTCAAATAAATAAATAAATAAATAAAAAATAAATAAATAAATAAATAAATAATAAATAAAAAAAAACGTGGATTTGAGGGGTGCCTGGGTAGCTCAGTTGGTTAAACAGCTGACTCTTGATTTTAGTCCGGGTCATGATCTCAGGGTCATGAGACAGAGCCCCGCATGGGGTCTGTGCTGGGCTTGGAGCCTGCTAAAGACGCTCTCCTTCTCCCTCTGCCCCTCCTTCTCTTAAAAAAAAAAAAAAAAAGAGAGAGAGAGAGAGAAAGAGAAAGAAAGAAAGAAAGAAAGAAAGAAAGAAAGAAAGAAAGAAAGAAAGAAAGAAAGAAAGAAGAAAGAAAGAAAGAAAGAAAGAAAGAAAGAAAGAAAGAAAGAAAGAAAGGAAAGAAAGAAAGAAAGAAAGAAAGAAAGAAAGGGAACATGGATTGAGTCATAGTTTAAAAGATTCCAGTACATGAGGTAGTGTGTGAAATGGAAGGCTGTTTAGGATAAGCTTCTAAAAGGCACACGAAGAATGATTTTTACTAAGAAATGAGCATTTAGATTTATTTCAGGGAAAACTTAAGTATTGAGGTCAGTTTTCAAAATCCATCTCTAAGTGGATTTTAAACTGTCCCTAGGGAAAAGGGTAATTTTCTTTTTGGCTATGGATAAAGAGCTTTCTGTATGTCAGCCCATTAATTCTCACACAACCCTGTGAGATATATATCCTCACTTTAAAAAAAAAAAAAAAAAGGAAATGAGGCCTGTGAATATGCCTAAGGCCTTAGGACTAGTATGGGATGACTCTAGTAGTGTTAGGTTTTTGTTTTGGTTTAGTATACTTGATGCTGCTTCCCTTCTTTAGGCTTTTGATGTATGTTTGAGTTACTTCCATTATTTGGGGGGACTGATAAGTATTAGCCTAAACCAACTGTAATTGGAAAACAGATCTGTTTAAGTCATGTAAGAAATTTTATTATTTTTTATTTTTTTATTTTTTTTTCATGTAAGAAATTTTAAAGTCAAAGGAAAATAATTTTGTATTAATTGGGATGATTGAGTGTTTATTACTACTTTGGTTTAAATATAGGAAGTAAATATTTGTGAGGAATATTCTACTTAGCACAAATAACGAAGTTTCTGTTGAGTTGTAAAATTTTAATTCTTATGCATGTTCAGATAAGTTTTAACTAACCATTTCAAATTTTTTTTTTTTTAACTTCTATAGGAACGTCAAGGTCGTGGCAAATAAAAGGCAGTTCTGCACAGACTGCAGCAACGGTTGCATCTGCATATCCTAAGGAAAAAAATGACCTTCAAGAGAATTAGGACTTTTTTCTTAATTTCATTGACTTCAGAGACGATTGCAGACTTGCAGTTTAAGTATTGGAATTTCACAAAAGACATAGGACTTAACTGGAAAATGAAAAAAAAAAGAAAAAGAAAAAACTAAACAAAAAATCCCTCTAGGTAGTTTAGGTGAAAAATGTCCCTTTTATTTTGGCTTTGGTTGTGATTTCAGAGCATAATGCTTTGTTTTTTTGTCTTTTTACTATGTTTTTCGGATTTTAAAGTCCGTAAGTGCATACAGTTTTCTCTAATTTTTAAACCCTTTCCTCTCCCCATTTTGACATTTGCACTTGGAGAACACTTGAGTTTCGAAGATTTTGGGCCTCCACCCCAGAAAGTGGGAATTTGGTTTTTCCCTTCCGAACTGGAAGAACATTTTTATGAAGAATTTTTGTCTTGGAGAATTTAACAGTGTTACCCAAGGTTGTGTCTTTAAGGGTGGTTCATTTTCTCTGACCCTTTGTTACTCAAAGTAAAGTACTAGGAGTCCTAAGAAATTTTCTGTTCTTGTACATTATACTGATTAAGTCAGGATTAATTTGATTTCAAAGCTAAGAACAGTGGTAAAAACTTGTTTACAGAAATGCATTTTGGAAGAGAAAAATATTGTAAAACGTGTAGTGAATGTTTCTTCAGTTTATTGTTCAGCCAATGAGGAGAGGGCATTGCCTTTCTTTTTACCATTAATCACTTCTCAATAAACGTGAGATCCTGTTGAGCATCACTTCTAGTACCATTTATTAGTATGATTTGTGTCTTCTGTGTTTTATTAAAGATTTGGAGTGTAAGGAGTTGTATGAGGTGAGATGGCAACTGTTTTTAGAAAGCTTGCTGAAATGAAATAGTTCAGGTTTGCTTTTGTATCCAGGGCCAGATAACCATGACCTCCATAAAGAAAAAGGTGGGTCAGAATTCATAAAGTCAAGCCATTGCTAAATCATTTCAGCAAATATTTTATTATGACTGCTTACTAGGTGCCAGGCACTGTGCTGACCCTTTAGAAACTGGCGAGATAGTGCATAATTTTATTTGCAAAGTAGGAAGAGCCCAATATCAACGATGTTAAGTGTTTAATTTGAAATACCACTTATCTAGAGAGTATTCCCTATGGGTGCAGGTCAAACAATAAATTCCAGTGGGGCTTGGGTTTTTGTTAACCATATAACCATAATGGTATTTGATTTACCTTTGCTTTTCAGGGTTTGGGGCTTCTCTGCCTTAATGATTTTTTGTCTTTGGGGTGCCTGGCTGGCTTAGTTGGTAGAGCATGGACTCTTTTTTTTTTTTTTTTTTTTATGTGGGGTTGGGGGAGGGGAGAGGGAGAGGGACTCTTAAGCAGGCTCCACACCCAGTAAGGAGCCCAAGGTGAGACTCAGTCAAAACCCTGAGATCATGACCTGAGCTACCCAGGTATCCCAAGTATGGGACTCTTGATCTCAAGGTGGTGTTTGAGCCCCATGTTGGGTATAGGGATTACTTTTAAAAAAATAAGGTGATGGGACACCTGGGTGGCTCAGTGGTTGAGTGTCTGCCTTAGGCTCTGGAACTCCAGGGTCGAGTCCCATATCAGACTCCTGCATGGAGCCTGCTTCTCCTGTCTGCCTTTCTCTGTGTCTCTCATGAATAAATAAATAAAATCTTTTTTAAAAATAAGGTGAATAAGTTTAAAAAGATTGTTATTCTTTTTTCCTTAAGATTCTATTATTTTATTTGAGAGAGAATGAGCAGGGCGAGGAGAAAGAGAGAGGAACAGACTCCCCACTGAGCAGGAAGCCCAAAGGTGGGGCTCGATCCCACGACCCTGGGATCATGATCTGAGCCACCCAGGTGCCCCAGGAGATATTTAGTTCTGAAGATGTCACAATTTTATAGAGTTAAATCTGTGAAAACTTTTTAAAGAAAGGGTTCTGAAAATGGATTTTAATGATATTTTGTCCTCAATTGACTTTATTTGGCTATTTGATATAGCCCAGGCTACTGAATCAAATAATTCTGATTTGTAGTTGAGTGGAGAACTTTTCTCTGCCTGAGGCACGGTACAATATACCTAGATATTCCTATTTCCCAAGCTCATTTTGAATTACATCCCCCCCCCCCCAATTGGGATTCCTTTGCACTTTAATCAGTTTGAAGATGCTCATCTACATTCACTGTTTTCAGTTTTAGTCAAACTTCTCTGACTTGTAGAGAACTCCCGTGAACTTAATTTGTCCAGTATTTCACCTTCAAAAGGGAAAATATCCTGAGCAAAGCAAATTCAAAAGCAATTTTTCCTAGATTTTTCTACCTTGTATTCAAGTTGGATAGAAGATTATTCAAGATGCTTGTTTTGCAATTTGGAATGTTAGTTTAAAGCCAGTGCTTGCCAGTTTTTCTTTTCACGTCACAGAAAATACTGGTATAGCTTTGGGAGCAAACAGAATTTAGAACCCCTAACAAGGCTGTTCACTTAGCTCTCCCTTGAGGGGGAGATTGAGGGTGTCAGGATGTTGAATTTCTGTGTTAAAAATACACGCACAGAGAGGTATTTTTGTAGTATTAAAAATTAGGCTATGTTCTCCCTAAGTTTTTGGTTCGAAAGTTGGTTTGGTGATCTCCCAGAGCAGCTAAAACTAGTTCTCTTGGGGATGCCTGGGTGGCTCAGTGGTTGAGCGCCTGCCTTTGGCCCATGACGTCATCCTGGAGTCTTGGGATTGGGTCCCGCATGGGCTTCCTGCATGGAGCCTGCTTCTCTCTCTGCCCATGTCTCTGCTTCTCTCTCTCTCTCTCTCTCTCTCCCTCTCCCTCTCTCTCTCTGGCTCTCATGAATGAATGAATAAAAAAACTAGTTCTCTTATTTGCCAGTGACTGCTTTGCCAGTGGAAACTGCTGACTTGATTATTTGTCCTCTGTACTTTTGTTTTGTTCTTTACTTTGTGAATGTAAGACTTTGGATAGCCATGTTTGTTTACTTTTCTCTTCTGTTGAGGGGAAACTGAACAACAATATTACCACATATCATCATTGTCAATTCAAAGCATTCTAAACCTTTAAGATTTGAACAAAATGTGTAAGTCACTCAATTTAATCTTAGTCGCATTTGATGGGCTATTTTCCCCTAACGTTTTTATTTTTACATGTTCTGTTTTTTAAAAATTTACTTTAGAATAATTTAATTTTGTGAAAATAGTATAGAGTTCTCTCATACACTGTTCACTTCCCTTTCCCCAAATGTCAACATTTATGTAACCATAGTACAGTTATCAAAAACACTAAATACTAATTCAGTACTACTAACTAATCTATGAATTGTGCCAATTGTTCAAGGAATATCCTTTTGTTTCTCTGTCTCTGCATCCAATCTAGGATCCCATATTGCATTTTGGTTTTTTTAGGCTTCTAGCCTATGAGTTCTTCAGTCTTCACTTTTTATGATTGACACTTTTGGAGAAGTATTGGCCAAATATTTTATAGAATGTTCCTTGAATTGGATTTGTCTCAAATTTTTCACTGTTAGATTGAGGTTATTTTTTGGCAAGACTACCACAAGAGTCCTGTACACTTCTCACTGCATTACATCATGATACATGGTGTCCATATGTCTTAACTGGTGGTGATGTTGACTTTGGTCACTTGGTGTTTAGGTAGTGTCTGCCAGATTTCTCCACTGTATAGTTACTGATTTTCCCTTTATAGTAGTAACTCGTGGAGGGGTATACTTAAAAACTTCAATCTTTGGTTCACTAATTTTGACATCTGGATTGTTATTGCCTACAACAAGTATTACTGTGGTGTTTGCCAAATGTTTATTTGTAGGTCTATTCTATATTTACACAAATTAGAATCCTGTAAGGAGGAACTGTGCCTTCTCCCGTTTTTAAAAAAATTGTACCAGTGTGGACTCAGGGATATATAATTCCATGGGTCAGTGCATCATTTATTTTCTTGCTCAGATTGTCCCAGACTTGGCAATTGGGAGCTGCTTCTTTAAGTTGGCTTTTGTGTCTTTTTGGCATGTCCTCAATGGTTTTTGGAGCCCTTCCTTACTTTCTGGTACAATATACTTAGATCCCAGTTAATCTTGTATTTTCTCTGCCCCAACCCCATTTCCCCAAGGAATAAAGATTCCTTTTATTGGAGAGTATTTAGAAACCATCCCTTGATTTTTTTTTAAAGCAATTCTTTAAATTGCACAAGATTATTAGAGTTTTTATTACTGATGTAGGTCGAGAATTAGCCCATCCAACACCTAACCACTTCATTTCTTTTACTCTTCACTTCTAGCCCTGTCATATGAATCTTGTGGAGTTGTGGAGAGGACTTCCACTTGGCATAATGCTTCACCTAGAGTGAGGCCCAGTGAATGTGGGTTGGTTTGTGCCCTTCCAGAATTTCTACTTTTAGTTTTATAAATAAGACCCAAAATGTTGGAAGACCTGGCTTTCACCCCATCTGAACTTTTAGGGATTGAGAGGTTTTTCAACCTGCAAGAAAACAAATGGTCATATGCTAAAGTTTTCAGTTTTTCATTAGAATTAATGTGATATTTGGGTATTGCCGATTATTTTTGACTTTTATTTGAAAAATGATTTCACAGACAGTCCCTGATTTATGATGTTTTGATCTAAGATTTTTCAACTTCATGCTGGTGTGCAAGTGATATGCATTCAGTAGAAACTGAACTTTGAATTTTGATCATTTTCCCAGGCTAGCTGTATGCCCAAAGATATTTTCTCATGACATAGCAAGACTACTGCAACTGCAATCATTTAGTGCTACACAACCATTTCGTTTTTCACTTTCAGTGAAAATTTTGTTTTTCTTATTTTTCAGTGAGTATTTTATTATAAAATAGGCTTGATGTTAGATAATATTGCCCAACTGTAGTTTAATGTAAATGTTCTGAGCACTTTTAAGGTAGGCAAGTCAAAACTATGATGTTTGGTAGATTATGTGTGATACATCTTTAAAGATTTTTTTTTTTTGTAATCTGTCTTAACCCAATGTAGGGTTTGAACTCACAACCCTGAAATCAAGAGTTGCATATTCTACAGCCTGAGCCAGCCAGATGTCCCCCCGTTATGTGTATTGAATGCATTTTCAACTTAAGGATATTTTTAACTTCATGGGTTTATCAGGACCCAACCCCATCAGGTTTTTAAAATTTTACTTATTCACGAGAGACGGGCAGAGACGTAGGCAGAGAGAGAAGCAGGCTCTGCATGGAGACCCTGATGTGGGACTTGATCCCAGGATCACTACCTGAGTCAAAAGCAGATGATCAACTTCTGAGCCACCCAGGCGTCCTAGGACCCAAACCCATCTTTTTTTTTTTAAGATTTTATTAATTTATTTGACACAGAGAGCATGTGCACAAGCAGGGGCAGTGGGAGAGGGAGAAGCAGGCTTCCTGACAAGCAGGGAGTCCGATGTGGGGCTCAATTCCAGAACCTGGTGATCGTGACCTGAGCCAAAGGCAGACACTCAACCAACTGAGGCACCCAGGCACCCCTGACAATTTTTTTTTTTTTTTTTTTTTTTTTTATATGATAGAGAGGCAGGCTCCATGCACTGGGAGCTCGACGTGGGATTCGATCCCGGGTCTCCAGGATCGTGCCCTGGGCCAAAGGCAGGCGCCAAACCGCTGTGCCACCCAGGGATCCCCCAAACCCATCTTAAGTTGAAGGATATGTGCATTTGAAATGCGGCTTGTGTCATGAATGAAGGACCCTTCTGATAAAGAGTAATCATGTATGTAGGATTCAGATCTGATAGTTTGCAATTGATTCCCTTTTGCCCCCGCCTCCCTGGAAGTCATGCCACAGATGACTGTGTGTCACTTCTCGCTAGTGGCTTCTGGGCAGCTGGTGAGGCTCCTTACTTTCGAGAAGTCTTTCTTTAGAATGGTAATATTTATTATAGGTAGGCTTGCATGTGGAAACCTGACATGATTGTGGGGTAAAACATCCACAGCAAGATTAAGTGGGTTGGAGAAGTTCTCACAAAGCCTTCATGGCTCTGCATCAAGGATTCTGAGAATGGCTATGCAATCTGGCCTGCCTGGGGAGCTTAGGGCAGGTCCTCCCACTCTGCCCCATCCGGCCGCTGGGTTAGGACACTGAATGGTGCGTGCTCAGCGCTGGCCCCCAGCTTCATGGCCTGCGGGAGGGACAACTTCTGTTATAACCTGAATCCATATTCCTGTGACCTTGCTGGCTCTAGCTCACTGCAACAACATGAGGGGCCGCTCTGCATACCCTCGTTTTTGTAGACGCTTCTTCCTGACCGAAGAGCTTCAGGAACTGGGTTTGAAATGGGTTCTGTTTCCCTGAGCTAAACCCCTTACCTTCAAAGGTGAGCAAGGTAGCCTGGGGGTTGAGGGAAAAGGGATTTCACTCAACAGTGCAAACGGTGCAGATGACTTTAGTGTCATGCATGGTTTTATTGTTTTCTTTTACCTTTTAAAATAATGCTCAGAAGCAGCCCCGGTGGCGCAGCTGTTTAGCGCCGCCTGCAGCCCAGGGCGTGATCCTGGAGACCCTGGAGTCCCACATCAGGCTCTCTGTATGATGCCTGCTTCTCCCTCTGCCTGTGTCTCTGCCTCTCTCTCTGTCTCTATGAATAAGTAAGTAAGTAAGTAAGTAAATAAATAAATATCTTTAAAAAAAATAAAATAATGCTCAAATGTGTGGCTGCCAACTGACGGTTGGAAACTATTACTTCAGACCCACCTCCTGGCCATAGGCTCTGTTCCCCTGTTTGAAAAAGAAAAAAGTTATTTAATTGCCCTCCACCCCCCAAAAAAGAATTGCCCTTTAAGGGGAAGCTCCTTGAAGACACTCAGTTTAGCTGCTTTGTCCAGTTTTTCATGTGAGTGTACTCCTCTGTTTTTTTCCATGTCTTCAGCCTATATTTTCTGAGCGCCTCTGGGGTGCTATTGTTGGGCAAGGGGGAAAGGGAAAGAACAAGATTCTTGTCCTCTCAGAATTCAGTTTAAGATTACATTATAATACTGTTTGGAGTTGTGAGAGATATAGGTTGCTTGGAGAAGAGAAGAGGGGAGACTGCCCTTTCTTTTCTTTTTAAAGATTTATTTATTTATGATAGAGAGAGAGAGAGAGGCAGAGACACAGGAGGAGGGAGAAACAGGCTCCATGCTGGGAGCCCGATGCGGGACTCCAGGATCGCGCGCTGGGCCAAAGGCAGGCGCCAAACCGCTGAGCCACCCAGGGATCCCCAAGACTGCCCTTTCTGTACTGGATTTTCCTTCCTTTTTCTTAGTGGAAACCACATGAGCCCCTGCCTTTTCATCTTGTTTCACAGCAGCAGCTCTCACTCAGTGGGCACTCTGCTCCAGTATCAGTGAGCTGTGTGATGTCAAGCAAATCAGTGAATTGCTCAGCGCACATTTTCTCGTTGAAAAGAGGAAATGTCTTCTGAAGCTAATAGATGTATGATTTTTGCAGGGATTTAAATTCATTTTAACTAGTAGAGCTTTTCTGATGAAAGAAGTGAAATAACCAGTTCAGTTACATATATAAAATAAAAAGATGTAGATCTTGATATAGCAGTTTGCTATTTACCCTTCTAAACTTTAAAAAAATTTTGCTTTATGACATAAAAATGTGTGTCTGTGTGTGGCATATATATGGCATGTATGTATTCCTAAATATATATATTCCTAAATATATATATGTATACATATATATATATATACACACACACATATATGGCATGTATGTATTCCTAAATATATATATATTCCCCATAATTTTAAGTTGTTTTATAAAAATAGAATAATACCAAACCATCTGCAGGATTCTCCTTTGCTCTCCCTCCCCCAGTCACAATTCCATGAATTTTTTATTTTGGTCTGCTAAAGGACACAGGTCTTCTATGACAATCTAATAAAGATGGCCTTCTAGCATCCTGGGGTGACTAGCACTCCAAGGGCCTACGTCTCTGTCACCAAAAGCAACTTGGCAGAAGCCTGTCCTCCTAAACTTGCTCCTCTGAAGCATTGGAATTCAAACTTTTCCAGATTTCTTCTTCCCCAAAGCCTTTCAACTTGAAGAGTTAGGCATTCCATTTTTAAATGAATGACATTCCAAATCAAAGGAAGAATAGGACATACTCTGGTCAGGTGGGTGAAGAGTAAACTGGCCAGGGTTGGATAGGGAGGGTAGTATGGGGAGGACTATTCTATGTCAGGCAGAGTGCTAGGCACTTGGGGCAACAGCAGAAAACGAAAAGCTCCTGCCTTCAACGGGACTTTAAATTCTGCTGGAGAGAGAAATTTGTCAGGTGATGAATGCTTCAGAGAAAATAACACAAACATCTGATGCTGGAAGAGACATGTCAGCAGAAGTCCAATGAAGTGAGAGGGAAAAACAAGTTGGGTAAGACTTTGAGAAGAAAGTACCCACTTTTGACAAAAGTATATCCACTTTGCATTTTACCTCACCATGCCTCACATCTTTCCTTTCCCAGTTTACATTCCATGGTTGACCATAATCCCCCTCCCACCTTGTATTCACCATCAACTTCCTTGCCCCTTTCTTTCACTTCATTGACTTTAACTGACAAACCATAATCTGGGTTACATACAACGTTGCACCTGTGCCATTCAGAGTGGTTGGAGAGAAATGTGTAACTAGAGTCCTATTTTAAATTCATGATCTTCAGTCTTAGGAGGGGAATCACCAACATTTCCCCTTCTATTCATTTGCCTACTCAGAAGATGAACCATTTCATGCCTTCGCCCTTTCTTCAAATCTCCAGCACCTCAGATGCCACTTTTTTTTTTTAGATGCCACATTTACATCAGTTAAGATTTCCTACTTAACTGAGGAAGCCGAAGCAATCAGAATGAAACATCACAGCCTCCCTCCACTTCATGTACTCATACATCATCATACATCAGTGTTTCTTGAAGCCTGATCTCAGGCCAGCAGCATCAGGACCTATGGAAGCTTGTCAGAAAGGCAAATTATTGGGTCCCACCTCAGACCTACTGAATTACAAATTCGGGAGATGGGGCCCAGTAAGCTGTGCTTTAATATGTGCTCCAGGTGATTCTGATGAACCTTCTAGTCTGAGAACCAATGCTCTTGGACTATGCATGTTTCTACCCAGAAAATCCCTCCAGCTATGCACCAGACCTTTGTCTCTCACCAACTCAAGAACATGGGTCCATCAAATCACTCCCTTTTCACATCCCAATTTGAATTCTATTGAATCATTCCTGTCAGCATACAAACATGCTGTTGTTTCTCCTGTTTCTTCTGTCGGTTACCATCCATTTCTCTATTCTTTACAGCAAAACCCCCAAGGGGAAGCTGTTACTCCCTGGCTTCACTTCTCCTTCCATTCTCTCTAATCCACTCCAATCAGGCTTTCATCCTCTTCATCCCAGTAGACTAGTCTTGTCAAGGTCATGACCTATAAATAGCATGTGATGTTGTTTCCTCCTTGATACACTTCCTTCACTTGCAGTTTAGCACAGCATACCTCCTCTGATTTTCCTCCTGTTTCAATGGGTGTTCCTACATAGTCTTCTTGGCTGGTTCCTCCTCTGCTTTTTTGTCCTCTCCACACCAAAGTAACCCAGGACTCCGTCCTTGAGCCTCTATACTCACTAGATTTCATGCAGTCCTGTCTCTGAACACCATCCATGTGCCAACAACTCCCAACTAGAACCAGTTCAAATGTATCTCCTTGAACTCTGGTGTATTAGACTGCCAGCTCAGCCTCTCCACGGGATGCCTCACCAGCAGTTCAAACTCAACACTTTCAAACCCAAACCCCTTCCTTCCTCATCTGCCCCATCACATTTAATAACAAATTCATCTCTTTTGTTTCTCAGGCCAAATCCTGGGAGTAATGTTTGACTCCCTTTCTCACATTCTGTATCATATTTGTCAGCACATCTTATTGGTTGACCACTTCTTGCCACATCTATGGGCCAAGTCACTATCCTCTCACCTTAATTGCCACAATCTTGTCGCAGGTCTCGCTTCCACTTCTGCTTCCTATAGTCTGTCCTCCACATGGCAGCACAGAGCTCCTGTGAACATGCACATCAGATCATGCCATTTCTCAGCTTACACCCTCTCCTGGCTCCCATGTCATTCAGAGTAAAGGCCAAAGCCTTCTGAGGCTCACGAAGCCTATGCCATCTGACCTCCATTCCCACATTCATCTCACAGTTCTCTGGGCTTACATCTGCTCTGTTCTCATTTGTTCTACTTACCTTGGCTTCCCTGAGACCCTTCAAACATGCCAGGCTCCTGTCAGAGGAGCTTCACCCAACTGTGTCTTCCACCTGGAATACCTTTCTTCATATATTTGCTAGACCCATTCCTTCACCTCCTTTGGGTTTTTCAGCAGGGTTATCTTATCAGTGAGGTCTCTCCTGACTACCCTGTTTATATTCGGTATCCCCATCTCCTACACTGCCTGTCTCAGAAAGAAAGAAAGAAAGAAAGAAAGAAAGAAAGAAAGAAAGAAAGAAAGAAAGAAAGAAATCAAGCAAGCAAGCAAGCAAGCAAGCTAATAAAAAGTTGTCAAAGCAGTTTTAAAAATTGAATGTATCAGTAGTTGCTGGTTAACAGAATTTTAAAAATGTAATTTCTATGCTTAAATTCCAGCTCCTGTTTTCCTAGAGCGCTGACCAGGGAGCCAGAAATCTTGAAATCTAGGCCTGGACTTGTCACTCTGAGACAGGAGCTCTGTGACCTGTGGCAAGGCAGGCAGTAGGCTAAGTCTGTTTGGGAAGGGAAGACACTGGCCCCAGTGACTTAGAAGGCTCCCCCCACCCATCTCCAATCCCAAGAACTCTCCTGCCAGCACTGTCAGCATTTCCCATCCTCTGCAGCCACCTCCCTGTCTCCATGCTGTTGCTTTGCTCTTCCCCGGATGGTGCCTCAGCCTCCTTACTGATCTTCCCTGTTCACTCTTGCCCTCTAATCCACCTTTCACGTAGCTGCCTAAGTGAAATGTTCTTCCAAATATAAATTCCCATTTCTCTCTTGAGCCCTCCATTGGCTTCCTGTTGCACTTGGAATCCCACCCGCCCCTGCTCCTTGCTCTGGCTTACAAGGCTCTCCCCACCTCTGGTTCTGTGCTTCCTCTAGCCAGTTGCAGCCACAGTGGTTTGCAGCCACGTCAATAAGCCCAGCTCACTCCTGCCTTGACAGTCCTCTGTTTTGTGTGCCTGTTCTTGCTCCTCCCTTGTATTTCCCTGGTGGATCCCCTCTTATGTTTTAGGACTCTGCTTCCATGTCTTTTCCTCAGTGAGAATTTCCTTTCCTGACTATCTTATCTAATGCCAGATCTCCCTTGTTACTTTAAAATTCAGCTCACTGCTTATTTTCTGTTTGCATCTTAACGTTTATCACAATGTAACATTATTTTCACTCATGCAATACTCACACGGTGGGATACCATACCACTGTAAAAAAGATGGAAATCTATGTATTGATATTGAATGATGTCTTAAGATAAATTGCTAAATGAAAAAAAAGCCCAAGGTGCAGTACAGAGAGTCTATAGAATACCATCATTTGTATAATAAGGGTGAGGGGAGAATATATTTGCTTGTCCACACATATGTTATCTCTGGATGGGTGCAGAAAAAATTTAACGTTGCTTACCTCAGTGGAGGGAACTAGGAGGCTAGGGGAGGAGTGGGAGGCTTTTCACTGTGCATCTTTTTGTATTTTGAATCACATACATTACTACCTATTAAAAATAAGTGAATATTTAGGGCAGCCCGGTGGCTCAGCGGTTTAGCACCTCCTTTGGCCCAGGGTGTGATCCTGGGGTCCCCGGATTGAGCTCCACGTTGGGCTCCCTGCAGGGACCCTGCTTCTCCCTCTGCCTGTGTCTCTGCCTCTCTCTCTCTCTCTCTCTCTGTGTCTCTCATGAATAAATAAATAAATAAATCTTGAAAAAAAAATAAGTGAATATTTAAAAGTTGTGTACTTGCTCTGTTTCCTATCTCCCTAAGGAGAATATAAACGTCATGAGAGTGTATACCATGATCTTTCACGTTCACTATTATGTCCACAGCACTAAAACGATACCTGGCACTTACTTGTACTCAGTATTTACAGAATGAACGAACGAATGAATGAATGAATGAAGATCTCTTCCAGCTCTAACATTGTGGTTCCAATCTTAGGGCTTCAAGAATATAAGACATGGATTCCAGGACCCAGCCATTCAGAGGCACTGAGAGAGACACTGGTTTGTGGTGCGGTGTACTGTTTTTCTTCATTTTGATCAATAAGGTTAATAATAATAATAATAATAATAATAATAATAATAATAATAATAAAGTAACCGGGAGAATATGGAGGGTGGGATGTGGAGGACCTGCCTGGCACAGATGTGCTTTCCAGGTGAGAGCCCAGGTAGCCACGAGAGGGCAATATCCTGCTCAGATCATGCCCCAGTCATGGCCTCTGGGATTGACAGCTGCGGTTGTGAGACTGTCTTCTGCACTGGATTCTAAACTCCATGAGCTCAGGAACTGACTTTGTCTTGCTTGCCAGTATACTATACTCAGAGCCTGGCACAGAATGGACAAAAGATGAATGAATGACAGAATAGAAGTTGAGAGGATTCCCAAGAACTAGGAGAGAAAGCCTGGAATCAGGAGCTATCATACCTCATGTAGCCAGCAGGTGGCACTAAAGGAGTGTTTTTTTTTTAAACAGCCTGAGCCTCTTTCTTTCTTTTCTTCCTTTTTTAAAAAAGATTTTATTTATTTATTCATGAGAAACAGAGAGAGAGACAGAGAGACAGAGACACAGAGAGACAGAGAGAGAGGCAGAGACACAGGCAGAGGGAGAAGCAGGCTCCATGCAGAGAGCCCAACGTGGAATTCAATTCTGGGTCTCCAGGATCAGGCCCTGGGGCTGAAGGCGGTGCTAAACCGCTGAGCCACCCAGGCTGCCCTCTTCTTTTTCTTTCTTTCTTTCCTTTTTTTTTTTTTTTTTTTTTTAAGATTTTATTTATTTATTCATAGAGACAAGAGGCAGAGATACAGGCAGAGGGAGAAGCAGGCTCCACGCAGAGAGCCTGACATGGGACTCGATCCAGGGTCTCCAGGATCACGCCCTGGGCTGCAGGCGGCGCTAAACTGCTGCGCCGCTGGGGCTGCCTTTCTTTCTTTCTTTCTTTCTTTCTTTCTTTCTTTCTTCTTTGCGGGAGTTTTTTTCGAGGCTAGGCGGGGGGTGGGAGGGCGGGAGGGTGCTTTGGGTCGTTGAGGTTTGCGGATGGGGGAGTGCGGTCTTTCTTCTTCGTCTTTCGTTCAGTGTATGTTGGGAGTCTGGAGGAGCGTCGCTTGTCTTGGGTGCGTCTGCTTATGCTTCGTTCGTGTCTTTCTTGTCTTTCTTTCTTTCTTTCTTGTCTTTTTTTTCTTCTCTCTTTTTCTTTCTTTTCCTTTCCTTTCCTTTCCTCTTTCCTTTCTTTTTCTTCTCTTTCTTTCATTTTTAAATTGGGGTGGGGGGGGAGACGAAAGAGGGAGCACCTAGCGAGGGAGCGGGGAGGGACAGAGGAAGGAGAGCGAGAATCCCAAGGAGGCTCCACCCTTAGCACAGAGCCCGATGCGGGGCTCTATGTACAACCCAGAAGTCACCACCCTAGCTGAAACCAAGAGTTGGACACTTAACTGAGCCACCCAGGTGCCCCAGCCTGAGCCTTTCAGTGTGGAACACGCAACCTTGTTTTGACCAAGGGAGGGGGTAGCTGATTTTTGACAAATTTCCGAAGTGCTCCAGTAGGAACCAGGGATTGTAAAAAGACAAGTGCTATTCTGACCCTTATGAGCCCTGAGAAGGACATTTAAAATTTTTTTGAGTCATTTGGGGAAGGTTCACAGAGGAAGTGACATCTAAACTGAGTCTTGAAAGTGAGGAGTATTGGGGCACCTGGGGGGTTCAGTAGGTTACATGTCCAACTCTTGGTTTCAGCTCAGGTCATGATCTCAGGGTTGTGAAACTGAGCCCTGCGATGGGCTCTGCACAGAGTCTGCTTGAGATTCTCTGCCTCTGCCCCTCACCCCTCACCACACTCACATGCTCTCTCAAATAAATATATAAAATATATATTTTTTTTAAAAGAAAGGATTTATGCAGTTGGAGGACATTCTAGGTATAGACTCATGGGGAATAGACTCATGGGGAATTGGGAGAATGGCAGATTGACAAGGATGGCTGGGTTTTCCCAGTTTGCTGGGACATAAAAGGGTAAAGAAAAAAATTCTGGGGCAGCCCCAGTGGCTCAGCAGTTTAGTACTGCCTTCAGCCCAGGGCCTGATCCTGGAGACCCCGGATCGAGTCCCACATTGGGCTCCCTGCATGGAGCCTGCTTCTCCCTCTGCCTGTGTCTCTGCCTCTCTCTTTCTCTCTCTCTGTGTCTCTCATGAATAAATAAAATCTTTTAAAAAATGACATGAGATTAACTAAAACAACACATACAGTAAAGGCTCAATAAATAGTCAATGGATTGAGGTTTATGTGTCTGGTAAATAGTAGAGGCTCAATAAACATGTTGAGTGAATGAATCATGGAACTTTGGGTGGTTTCTTTGCTAAATCACATCTTCTTACTGATCCTTTAAAGGATCAGCTTGTTTTCCAAGATTGTCTCCCTCTGTGTCCAATGCTCTTCACGGCAGCTTTTCTTTCTTCCAAAGATAAGAAATCCTGACCCCAAGGGAATCAGTAAAAGGGCTGCAATGAGCTCTCAATGCCTGTGAGCTCTCTGGCATCCATAGCCTTATAAAAGATTCCCAAGACCTGTCCCTAGATCATAGTCTCCTTCCTTCAGACTAGATGACAGTAATCACCAGTTATATTTTTATAGCTGATATATCCATCACTTCCATGTTGCTAAGTCAACTAGAAACATTTCCACCCTCATTTTTACTTAATTCAGAGGACTGCTTCTTTCTCCAGACATTCTCCTTCCTACCTGTGTGACCCTGTGCTCTTCAGTCTGCCACTTGCCTCCCTCCTCGTCTTGGTTTCATCTGCCAGCTTCTCTGGCTCCTCTCTCTAGCATTAAAGGTTGAGTTCTGGGCCCTAGCCTTCTCTGCTTTATCCTCTCCCTGGATGAGCTCATTCTTCCCAAGGTTTCAATTACCATCTAGATGTCAACAGTCCTCAGAGCTCCTTCCCGAGCCCTCTCTCTGAACAACAGCCCACACATCCAACAGTCGACTTGACTTTTTCACTTGGGTGTTTCTTAGACATCTTAATCTCAACTGTATAAAAACCCCTCATCTTCCCACCTGCTCCCTCTCTGGGGTCCCTCTCATGGTGCACGGCCGCATCATGCAGCCCATCCCTGCAGCCAGGAGCCTGTGTGAGTCACCCTTGACTCAAATCCTGATCATCCTACCCCCGCAATATCTCCCATCCTTCCACCCTGTTCCATCCCTACCACTGCCATTATCTGGAGCTGCCCCTTCTGGGGGCCATTCTCTCCTCAGTAGCCAAGGCGACTTTTTAGAAATGCAAATAAGATCATGTTATATATCAAAGTTCTTCAAATACCCTCCAATTTCCTTTATATTAAATCCAAGACCTTTAACCATGACCTTCCAGATCCTGCATAATCTGGGTGACACCCACCTCTCAGGCTCCATCTCATGTTGCTGTTTTCTCCACTCTACTTCAACCAGTTTGAATGTTTTTTTTTTTTTGAATTTTTATTTATTTATGATAGTCACAGAGAGAGAGAGAGAGGCAGAGACACAGGCAGAGGGAGAAGCAGGCTCCATGCACCGGGAGCCTGACGTGGGATTCGATCCCGGGTCTCCAGGATCGCGCCCTGGGCCAAAGGCAGGCGCCAAACCGCTGCGCCACCCAGGGATCCCTACTTCAACCAGTTTGAATTTCATTTAAGCATTCATTCATTCATTCATTCATTCATTCAGGCAACCAGGTTTTATAGAGTGCCTCATTTGTGCCAGGTATGGTTCTTGGATGTGGACAAGGTGAATACCTTTGTCCTCATGAAGCATCTGTGTTTTCTTTTCCTGTTTTAGGCTCTTCTCCCATGTGGCTCCCTCTGCCCAAACTTCCTTCTCTAACATACACACTTTACTCCCCTTAACAACTTCTAGCTCCAGTTCATCATTCAGGCCAAAATTGAATGTCGTTTCTTCTCTGAAGCTTACCCTGACCTCTCTGGCTCAGTTAGGAATCCCTGTTGTAGATTCCCATGGTCCTGAACTTGTTCTTCATTACTCATGTCTGTTTTACCTGCAGGACCAGAGGCTCCAGGAGACAGAAAGCCAGGCCACATTCACCGGTGCCTGGCAGTATGCTGGGCTCATACCATAAACTTGGTACATACTCCTTGAATGAAAGCACATGTCTGGGTGCCCATGCCTGGGTGGCCCAGTGGTTGAGAATCTGCCTTTGGCTCAGGTTGTGATCCTAGGGTCCTGGGATTGAGTCCCACATTGGGATCCCAGCATGGAGCCTGCTTCTCCCTCTGCCTGTGTCTCTGTCTCTCTCTCTGTGCCTCTCATGAATAAATACATAAAAGCTTTAAAAAAAAAAAAAAAAGCACATGTCCTTTTCATTTGGATCTGCTTTTTCCAAATTTTTGAGGATGACATCTTATTTTTTTAAAGATTTATTTATTTATTTATGAGAGAGAGAGAGAGAGAGAGAGAGGCAGAGACACAGGAGGAGGGAGAAGCAGGCTCCATGCTGGGAGCCCGACGCGGGACTCGATCCTGGGACTCGATCCTGGGACTCCAGGATCATGCCCTAGGCCAAAGGCAGGCGCCAAACCACTGAACCACCCAGGGATCCTGAGGATGACATCTTAAATATTGCCACAGACACAGCCCCCCTACACAGCCTTGTATAGTCAAGTGTGCCATGTTCCAAATGCTGTGCTTTGAAGTAGATGACTGATCCCAGCGTCCCCCTGGGTCACGAAAGCGAACTCCCAGACCACACAGAGATTTACTGCTAAAGCCCTTTCACTCTGTCAGCTTGTCCCGCAGAAAGGCGGCTCATGGAGGTCAAAGGACACAGGCCTCCCCTTGAGAGGGATTCTTGTATCCAGCCTTGGCCACTTGCTAGTTATAGGAACAGGTCATTCAATGTTTCTTGTTTTTTGTTTTTTGTTTTTTAAGATTTTATTTATTTATTCATGAGAGACACACAGAGAGAGGCAGAGACACAGGCAGAGGGAGAAGCAGGCTCCCTGCAGGGAGCCCAGCAGGAACCCGATCCCAGGACCCCAAGATCATGCCCCAGCCAAAGGCAGGCGCCAATCCGCTGAGCCACCAAGGGATCCCCTCATTCAGCGTTTCTGTTCCTCAGCCTTCCTCCTTGTGAAGACCGGCATCATGATCCGTGCATTGCAAGGCTGATGGGAGGGGTTTGTGAGGTGTCACGAATTGCATGTGGACCATTCTTGTTAGCTTTTCTCCTACCCATGAGTGCAAGTTTGTGGTTAGCAGTCTGGGTACTGGTCAGATTCACCAGGGTCTGGGTTTTGGCTCTGTCACTTCTTAGTAAGCTGGCCATGGGGGAAATAATGTTACATCCGAGCCTCAGTTTCCTAATGTAGAACATGGGGATAGTCATACCTGCAGATAGGGTTGTGGTGGGCACTAATATGAAGTTAGTGTGTATAAAGGACTCAGCCCAGAGCCTGGCACATGGTAAATACCCAATATATGTGCATGTTATCATGGCAGAGATGGTAGGGGACACAGAGAAATGAGGCCCATGGTTCTGGTCTTCATTGGTAAATTCATTTGGGAACTATTTATCATCTAATTTGTGGAGGCTGCTGAGAGAGGTGTCATCTGACACTAGACACTCCCAAGTCTGGTAGAGGAGAGAAAACACGTCTATAAGCAAGGAAGATTTCATGTGCAAAGTGATAAATTTTAATAAAAAAAAAAAAGCCAGAAGACTCAAAAACTTATTGAATGAAAGGAGCTAGAAGTAAGAGAGTATATATAACATGATTCCATTTTTATGAAGTTTTGGAACTGGCAAAACAATCTATGGTGGTAAAGGTCAGAAGAAGGGTTCCTACTAGGGTACTGGCTGGGAGGAAGCATGAAGGAACTTTCTGGAAATGTTCTGTGTCTTCAACTGGGTAGTGGAACCCTGGGCATACACAAAATATGTAAAAATTCAACCACAGGTACACTTAAGATTTGTGCACTTTACTGTATGTAAATGATATTTGAAAAAAATTGTGCCAGAGGAGTTTAGAAAAGGGAGTGATTTTTCTTTCTTTCTTTCTTTCTTTCTTTCTTTCTTTCTTTCGGGGGGGGAGGAGGGAGGGAGGTATTTTTTTTTTCTTCTTTCTTTTTCTGTTTTTGTTCTTTCTTTCTTATTCGTTCTTTCTTCTTTCTTTTTTCCTTTCTTCTTCTTCTTTCTTTCTTTCTTTCTTTCTTTCTCTCTCTTCTCTCTCTCTCTCTTTCTTTCTTTCTTTCTTTTTTTTTTAGATGTATTTATTTATTTTAGAGAGAGCACGAGCAATCAGGGGGAGAGGCAGAGGGAGAGGAAGAATCCTGGAGCAAACTCTTGAACAGGGAGTCCAATGTGGGGCTTGATCCCAGGACCCGGAGATCATGACCTGAGCTGAAATCAAGAGTCGGCTGCTCAACTGCCTGAGCCGCCCAGGCACCCCGGGAGTGATGTCTTCCAGCTTAAGTGGACAGTGAAGGCCTCGTGGCCCGGAGAAGGAACTGCAGGGGGGAAATGGTCCCTTTGTCTCTCTTGGTGGCTCAGTAACACAGGATCTAAACAAAGCACTTAAACTTACCTTAATGGAGTCAGGAATCATCATTAAGTGGTTTTGGAGATTATTTGCTATCTGTTTACAATGCAAAAAAAAAAAAGTTTAGGATTATATAATTGCAAAAGTCATATTCAGGGAGGTAATTATCAAGTGTAACATGAGTGTTCTATTTTCGGGCTTCATTGCTAGCTCTTCTGGCCCTTCATTCCCTTTCGGTAATGTGATTGCGAGTTGTTTTTCTGGTTCTCTTCTGTCGGAGGCAGCTGGATGATGGGAGGCTATGGATGGGGAATACAGAGTGGAATGATAAATCACATTTCTTTCTGTTGGGCTTTGCTTTTCACAAAGCACCTGTGTACACAGCATCTCACTCGATAGCAATCCAGGAGGGAGACAGGGTTATCAGTCATGATTATTGATTGCAAGCAACAGAAACCAATACTGAATAGCTTAAGCAGAGAAGGAATGTATTAGGAGGTTATCAAATGGCTCAGAGAATTAAAAACAACAACAACAACTGGAGAACGAGGGTGAGAAAACAGACAGGAATCAGGGAGAGCTTACTCAAGCCCCTGTTATTTTAGGGAGCTTTTGTTTCAGCAGCTTAGCTGTTTCAGTTAAATTTGGGAATGATCAAGACAGATTTTCCAGAAAGCAGTAGCATGGACAGGGATGACAGAAAGTGATTTGACCTGTAGAGAAAGGAGATTCCAGGAGGGAATCACGGCATGTCAAAGACAGGGAGGTAGGAAAGGATGGTGAGGGTGGGCTTGGGGTTTTGCAATTTGGGTGAGGCAATGGGAAGAGGTAAAGCTGGGAGAGTAGGTTGAGGGCTGGTGGAGAGCTTTGCATGCCTGGGTGATGAGTTTGTACTTAGACCAGTGGGTCCTTTTGCCTTTTGTTTTTGAGCAAAGGGATGAGATTTTTCTATTTGTCCTTTAGGAATAATAAGCTGGTACCCGAGAGAGGACTGTGTGGAGCAGGAAACCTGGACCACAGCCAGCTGACATAGTGAGCACCAGTGTCAACTGCTCCTGACAGACTGAGAAGGAGGGCCAAGAAAGGGCTTTGGGCCTGCGTCACTTGACAGCCATGAAGAAAGCAGTTTCCAGAGCATGCTGAGGCCGGGCGGGTTTTCAGAGAGCTAGGGGCTCAGTAGGCGCCGAGGACATGGAGTTTCAGGTAGATGAGAACAAGGGACTCCAGTCCAAGCTCTCCACCTCCTGCCCTGGCCTGTCATTGCCCTCAGCTGCTTCCAGGTTCCCCATCCCCTTCCTCAGCTACACCTGCCTCAGAGCTGAGCTTTCTCTCTGGAACGCTCTCCTCCCTTCTGTTCCCTCAGCAGGACATAGAATCTTAGTATCTGAGGAGACCTAAGATGGAAAAGTGGAGGCTTGGGGAGGGGCAGGGGCTTGCCAAGGACACAGCCAGGGGGAGGCAGAGCCAGTAGCCAAAGTCCATCTCATCTCGGTCCAGGGCTCTTCTCCCACCCTGTCTCTTCTGAGAAGCTGTCCCTGACTGAGCCCTTTCACTGGTTTATTCTGTGGTTTGCATGCATCCAGTTTGTAGGGCATATTCCACGGGGCATTTAAAATTCCTCATTTGGTGCTGTCTTCCAATGAGACCTATTGCCTTGTCCTTGGTGTGTCTTCCAGAACCTAGTCCAGAGCTCGGCATGAGGCTGCACCATGTAGGTCAGGAGCCCAGGGCTCTCCACCTGGCTCTGCCTCTTGACCTGCAGAGAGTGCCAAGTGCAGTCCATCCCCCAAGGCAGTGCAGGCAGGAAAGCACGAAAATAAGGAGGACACAGACAGAAGGCAATGAGCCAGTTTTTACTCCTAGCAAGTCCCCCTCGGGATCCCTTCACCTCTGAGGAGATTTCAAGCACTGCCCCCAGGCTACACAGGCCTGGCTTGAACTCCGAGTTTCTCTGGACCAGGCTTGTGGTCCAGGTCACATGTTATGTTAACTCTTTAGTTGGATTCATTCCATGTGAGTAGTGTAAAATCCAACTCCAAATCTGATCTTGGATTATAAATTCCCCGGGACATATCCACCCTCCCACTCCAACTCAGGCTGAGACATGCAAGTTTCCTTGTTTCCCTGTGTGGGAGGAGAGAGTTTACTCATCGGCTCTTTTACTGAGGGTATAGTCCTTTGAGGGTCCCGGTTTATATGAAGGTTTCAGTTCTATCTCCTTACCCTATCTGCTAGAACCTGGACTGACCACCCCTTTGCCATCTCCCCTCCCTGAGAATCTTCCCCTGCTATTCTTTTCTCTTCTTTTTTTTTTTTTTTAATTTTTACTTATTTATGATAGTCACAGAGAGAGAGAGAGAGGCAGAGACATAGGCAGAGGGAAAAGCAGGCTCCACGCACCAGGAGCCCGATGTGGGATTCGATCCCGGGTCTCCAGGATCGCGCCCTGGGCCAAAGGCAGGCGCCAAACCGCTGCGCCACCCAGGGATCCCTCTTCTTTTCTTTTTAAGAGTAAGCTCTATGCCCAATGTAGGGCTTGAGCTCAGGACCCTGAGATCAAGAGTCACATGCTCTACTGACTGAGCCAGCCAGGCTCCCCTCTGGTCCCTCACACCCTCTGCTATTCTTCACCCTTACACTGGATGAATCTTAGTAAAGTGTGGCTCTGATCATGCTCAAGAACTTTCAGTGGCTCCCTATGATTAAAAATGTAGCATTTCAGGCCTTGACAGCAGGGCTTCAACCCAACTTTGCAGTCTCCTTACTGGTCACTCTGAGTAGTGAGGCCACTGGGCAGGCAGGCAGTGACTCAGGGGAGCCCAGGGGGAAGTGTATGTCACCTACTGGGCACTTGGGGCCACTTGCCTGGCCAAAGGATAACCCTTCCCCACCTAGTCGTTCATGTTCTCAGATTTCATTTGCCCATTTTATTCATAACATTGTAGGGAAGAAGAAAAATGCTATTTTTAAAATTAATTAATTAATTAATTTTGAAGTAGGCTCCATGCCCAGCATGGAGCCCAATTGGGGAACTGAACCCACCACAGTGAGACCAAGACCTGAGCAGAAATCAAGAGTCGGCTGTCCAACCCACTGAGCCACTCAAGCTCCCTGAAAAATGCTATTTTAAAAAGCTGCCTGGAATGGTAAACTTTATGTTATGTATATTTAACTACAAAAAAAACCCCCCCACACATACACAAAACTGCTTGGCAGCATTTTCTAGAGTAAGCCAGGCATCTTGGTGGAAGATTGCCTGTTTTGGGACAACATACCTACTTGGCCTTTCAGTTATGCAAAGCAGGGTTTGGAATGAATGTGGTGGGAGAAGCTGAGCTCTGTGCACCCTTGGGTGGGGTGGTTAGGTTTTGCTTCTGTTTGGTCATAAATGCTGTTTTTGTTTCCATCCTCCAAGGACCCAGGAAATGGGTTTGGAACCAAGATGAAAGGGCAGGGACAGACGACTTTAATCTGAGCTGGGATGGGCCCCGCTAACGTGGCAAGGAGTTGGGGTAAGAGGAGGGGACTTAAGATGTCTTTTTTTTTTTCTTTGAGTAAGCTGTATGCCCAACCTAGGGCTTGAACTCATGAACCCAACATGAAGAGTTGCATGCTCAGGCGCCTGGATGGCTCAGTTGGTTAAGTGTCAGACTTTGGCTCGGTGTCCTGGGGTTGAGCCCCAAGTCAGGCTCCCTGCTCAGTGGGGAGTCTGCTCCTCTCCCTCTCTCTCTGCCCTTCCCCCTGCTCATGCCTCTCTCAAATAAATAAGTAAAATCTTGAGAGAGAGAGAGAGAGAGAGATGCATGCTCTATCGACTGAGCCAGCCAGGGGTTCCCCCAAATGCCCTTTGTAACCAAATTTTACCTGGACCATAATTTGAGAAGGAGGCTGGTCCTGTGGAAGCAGGTGAGGAGAAATCTTATGTAACCTGGGCTGTGGAAGAAAAGGAGTCCCCGTGAGGGAGGCAGAAGGTCCTAGGCCTGGCTGCTTCTGAGGCCTCTGGCCCCCTCTGACATCAGAAGCTATCAGCAGCAAAGTTCTGGGAGGTTTCAGGAAGGTGCTGGAGGTTTTCCCTGGAACCCAGGTCTGGCTATGGAGCTGGGAGAAAAAAGAGTAGAAATGAACTCCTACCTTGTTACCTTGCCTGGCCTTGAGGGCTAAGGGGGAGGCTTGGCCTGGCAGCCAAATACCAGGGGTTAGCTGTCTGGAGATAAGAGCAGGCCAGTTGGGTTCCTTTCATCCTCACTGAGGAAAGAGAAGAGAGAGAGAGAGAGAAGAAATTTGCAAGTCTCCCTCGAAGCTCTTTTCACTTTCATAGAACCCTCAAGAGTGGGATGAGCCATGTTTCCAAATGCAGTGGAGGAAGGAGACCCAGCCTCCCTCCAGGTCCCCTCCTGGTGAGGAGAGACCCCCTGTCTTGTCCACTTGGGCAGGATTGGCAGCAGGAGGAGATTTATTAATTTGTAAAAAAAAAAAATAAGTGAAGATAGCTTTGGATATTTTCTACTTATTATAAAAGGTTTAGACAGTTGCACATATATAACAAAGTCATGTCATTCCATCATCCAGAGGTAGACCCTGTTGGCATCTGGCGTCAAGCTTCCCATGCTTTGTTTTCTTTCTTTTTTTCTTTTTTAAAGATTTTATTCATTTATTCATGAGAAACACAGAAAGAGGCAGAGACATAGGCAGAGGGAGAAGCAAGCTCTCCGCTGGGAAGCCTGATGTGGGACTCACTCCCGGGACCCCAGGATCACTCCTTGAGCCGAAGGCAGACATTCAACCACTGAGTCACCCAGGTGCCCTATGTTTTGTTTTCTTATGTATCCTTATGAATCCATGACCCAGAAGTCAGCTGGGCTCTTAAGATTAAGTTAAGATGGGTTTGAACTCTTTATTCTGTACCCAGTGGAAATTCCACTCTCTCCTCAAAAATGAGCTTCTCCGAGGGCGTAAGTAGGTACAGTCCCCTTTGGCTCCTATTTGCCAACCACTGAATTCTTAGTTTCTGCATCCTTTTGGCTGTCTGGTGCCTAAGTCCTGGGGCAATATGGCCTGGGAGTAGCTAAGACCAGAATCTTAGCTCTTTTCTTCCATTTCCAGAAAAATCCCATTCACAAGAAGCCATGTGTGAATTTAAACATTCTTAAGGTCAAAAGGACAAAGAGTGAAGTTATGTCACAGGAATAAAAACTTTTTAAAATTGAGGTTGAAGGGCTTCTCTTCATCAGAGAAGAGTTGGTTAAGTGGCTCAGTTGGCTAAGTGTCTGCCTTTGGCTCAAGTCATGAGCCCATCAAGCCCTGAGTCGGGCTCTGTGTTCAGTGGTGAGTCTACTTCTCCCTCTCCCTCCTCTCCCTCTACTTTCTCTCACTCTCTCTTTCAAAAGATAAAAATTTTTTAAAAAGATTTTATTTATTTATTCATGAGAAACAGAGAGAGACAGAGACACAGGCAGAGGGAGAAGCAGGCTCCACGTAGGGAGCCTGACACGGGACTCGATCCTGGGACCCCAGGATCAGGCCCTGGGCTGAAGGTGGCGCTAAACTGCCAAGCGACCTGGGCTGCCCAAATAAACAAATTCTTAAAAAAAGAAACAGATAAAATTGAGATTGACTTGGGATGCCTGGCTGGCTCAGTCAATGGAGCCTGTGACTCTTGGGTTTGTGAGTTTGAGCTCCACGTTGGGTGTAGAGATTACTTAAATAAATAAAACTTTACATTAAAAAAAATGAACCTGCTATTGGGAAAAGGCCTTGGGTCCTCTGTCAGGGCCCGTGCCACCATCCTCCTTCCTTGTAGCTCCCACCCGAGTGCAAGTGTACCTGTCTTCTAGGCTGGTCTGAGAGCCATGCCCTTGGGTACATAGCACTATCCCCTCGAGTGGTTTATCAAAGCATAATCCTATAGAGAGACAACTCTTTCTCTAAGGAGCCTGCTGCCATCTGCTAAGGCGACAATTCTTTCTATCCTGCTAGACATGTAGTTTTTTTTTTTTTTAAACAAAAATGAGCTCATTCTAAACATTCTCTATGACAACAGAGCTGATCTTCTTTCCTCCATTTTACAAAAGAGGATCTGAAATGAAGCCTTGGCTCTTGCCTGAAAGCAGCTCTGCCCAGATCTTTATCCAGCTATGCCTTCCGGCCAGTCAGATCTGTGCCCTGGGGTTCCACACACTCGCAAACACCTCTCAATGGCATGTTTAATGTTGTGTGTGTTTCTTATTTATTGTTTACTCTTCCCACTAGAATGTAAATTCAGTGAGGTCATAGACAGGGTCCGTTCTGTTCACTGTTCTGTCTTCAGAATTAATCACTTAGTAGACTGTAATATTCAGGGTTCTCCAAAGAAACAGAGTCATTGGGATGTGTATATATATAGAGAAAGACTCATTTTAAGGAATTAACTCATGTGATTATGGAGGTTGGCAGTTCAGAGTCTACAGGGTGGGCTGGCAGGCTAGACACTCAGGGAAGAGGTGACGTTGTGGTTCAAGTCTGAAGGTTGTCAAGCTGGAGAATCCCCTCTTGCTTGTGGGAGGTCAAGTCTTTTGTTCTATGTGAGCCTTTAACTGATTAGATGGGGGCCACCCACATTTTGGAGTGCAATCTGTTTTACCCTAAGTCTAACAATGAATTAATTAATTGAAAGATTTTATTTATTTATTTGAGAGAGAGAGAGAGGGAGTGAGAGCACAAGCAGGCAGAGGGGCAGAGGAATAGGGAGAAACAGACTCCTTGCTAAGCAGGGAGTCTGACGCAGGGCTCAATCCCAGGACCCTGGGATCATGACCTGAGCCGAAGACAGCTGCTTACCTGACTGAGCCACCCAGACGCCCCCAAAGTCCAGCAGTTTAAGTATTAATTCATCTAAAACACCCGCAAGGAAATGTCTGGAATAATGTTTGACCAAATATCTTGGCAGTGTGGCCCAGCCAAGTTGACACATAAAATCAACCATCACAATAGGAACGTGATAACTATTCATTGAATGAGTGGCGGAGTGAATAAATAAATGAACGAATGAACTTAAGGAGGGTGAGAGTCCTGCCCCAGTCACACAGCTGGCAAAATGAAGGTGCAGGTTTTCTATACTTGAGGCAGGCCGCTGTTCTCGCCACCCCTCCACAAGGCTTCTCTGAACAGTGACCAGAGCCAGCCTTGTGTGGTGCCCGGGGCTGTTGCCAGAGCACAGACTTTCTCCTGCAAGCTCTTGACATCCCACAAAGGTTTATGCTCATGTCTGGCATCATTACAAAACACTCCTGTCTAGAATTATCACCAAGGAGGCCTTTCGATAGAAGTGTTCACCTGTGTTACCTGAAGCAACTAAAAAATTATTATCTTACAAAAAGGAGAGCCTCACCTAAAATCTCCAGCAGGAGTGAATAAGCAAAGAGCTAGGCACTGTGGTGTGGAGATCTGGCCCTAACCCACTAACCCATTCAGCAAATTTTTGCCCACTTCCCTTGGTGCTCCTTGCCTTCTGGCCAAATTAAGCTACTTCCGGTTTCCTGGGCAGACCCTGCAATTAATTCTCCCCGTTTCCCCTGGTGCTGCTACCATACCTGGAATGCACCTCCCCCTACATTTCATCCATTTATTTATTTATTCAATAAATATTTCTCACGCATCTAAAGGGGGCAGGTGCTCTCCTTGCATTGGGCACAGAGTGATGAGCAAGGCAGGTAAGGTGCCTGCCCCTCCGGAGCTCACATTCTAGTATTGGGAAAACAGACACAATTCAAGCCAGTAAATGAACAAGATGATTCCAGGTGGCGATTAGCTCTGGGAAGAAAGCCAGGAAGTAATAGCAGGTTGCGACAAGCTGATGTGGAAGATAGTGCCAGGGTGGGGGAGAGATGTCTTGTAGATTGGAGCTCAGGGTTGATGTTAAAGGAGAGCCCCCAGCCACCTGGGGCCTGGGGGAAGAACGTTTTAGGTAGAGGCAAGTGCCAAGGCATAGGGTTGAGCAAGCTTGATGGGTTAGAAGAACAGAGAAAGCAAATACACAAATTTGTGTTAGGAATGTATGTGTCTGTAAGGATCAATAGGACACTGTCTTTTCTCCGCAGAGTTCATTATTTAGGTGGCAAGGCAGAAATTATAGCTGGCATCTTTTGGGGGATGTACCTGGACCATAAGTCAATGACTCCACCTGCTCCTTTCCCCATCGAGGGCTGCTGGTCCCTGGCAGTCATGTTTGTGGCATGCAAGCCAATCCTGCGGCCAACTGGACCAGGAACCACCTGATTTCAACAGGCCCAATCAGGTTTCCTTCTCTCGGGACCCCCGAATGGGGCTTTAGGTGCTACCTCTGCTTGTGGTTGGCACTAGAACATTTATTAACTCAATAAAACTGCCTCTGGCAGCTGTGGTCAGGGTGACAAACCATGCTGATTTTCCAGGACTGAGAGGCTTCTGCGGTAAAGCTAGGAGAGTCCCAGGCAAACCAGGATGGTTGGTCATGCTGTCTGCTGTGTGCCAGGCTGAGTGTTAAAACTGAGAATTTAGGAACTGCGGGGTGGTCACATCTGTCCCTGTGGCTGGAGCAGCAGAGGAAGCCAGTGTGCAGAGAGAGAAGAATGGAGGAGAAACACAGAGTGAGTGCCGGATTCCTATTTTTTTTTTAATTTAAATTTAATTTTTAAAAAAGATTGGTTGATTGATTGATTGATTGATTCATGAGAGAGAGGGAGAGACAGAGGCAGAGGGAGAAGCAGGCTCCCTGCAGAGAGCCTGATGTGGGACTCGATCTGGGGATCCGAGATCATGCCGTGACCTGAAGACAGACGCTCAACCATTGAGCCACCCAGGCGTCCCAATTTAAATTTAATTTTTAAAAAATATTTTACTTATTTATTCATGAGAGACACACAGAGAGAGGTAGAGACATAGGCAGAGGGAGACACAGGCTCCCCACAGGGAGACCGAGTCAGGACTCGATCCCAGGACCCCAAGATCATGATCTGAGGCAAAGGCAGACACTCAACCACTGAGCCACCCAGATGCTCCCGGATTCTATTCTTGGTCCCATGGTCTTCCCAGAGGCAGTCAACATCCCTGACCATGAATTCCCAGACACCCCTGTTCCCTTAAAATGAATCTCCTTTGTTGGCTCAGCTGCGGGGGTCTACTGATGGTCTCTCTCAACTTTATTTGACCCTCTTTCATACACTTACCCCCAGCCCCTTCCTTACATGTTACCTTCTAGATTGTAAAAATTCCCGTATGATTCATCTTTGCATTTCTCCCCAAACATAGTGTCAACCCTGTCTTTTGTATAAGAAAGTGCTTGGTTCAATTCTTATGTGCAAATCAGGGGTTCTAATACGGCCAGGGGAGTGTGAATATTCTTACTGAGGGACCATCTCTTGCACTTGTGTGGTGCTGCAATCTATAAAGCATTTTCAAGTTCATTATCTGATGGGCATCCAACTCTTCAAAATTTGGATATTAGTAATAACAATAGCAGCTGCGATTTATCTTGAGTACATTGTGTGTGCTAAGTGACGAAAAAATACCTTGAAGCTCAGAGAGAGGAAGTGATTGGCCCAGGATCCTTGAATTTATATGTCACAGTTTGCACCACAGAACCTTGTTTTCAGGCTGCAGACCCATTTTCTCTCTGCTCAGCCAGGATCTCAGGCTGCTCAGCCCCTCCCTTTGGGGCTCTGCCCTGACCCCCTTGGGTACTATAGGCCTCAGGTCACTCAGTTTGCTAGTCTGGCCAAATCTGGTGAATTCGGTTCTCAGGAGCCTCTGTGGTTGCCATGGCACCTTCCCCAGGCTCCTCTCAGCGTAAACCTGGGGGCGAGCTGCTTTGAAGCAAATGGGGAAAACAGAGAAATTTTCCCACTAATGCGGGCAACTAGCAAACAGTCTGCCTCTCCTCAAAATTTCTTTCGGTGCCTCACAGGTGGGTCCGGGGGCCATGGAGCCCAATTGCTCCATTTCACAGGTGAGGAAACTGAGGCCCAGAGTGTTCAGAGTTTCACTGAGAAATTTTGTGCCTTGGCCATGAGGGTCTATGGACTCAGAGAGGCCTGGGTTCCAGTCCAGCCCCTACACGACATTGAGCAAGCAAGCTCCTGAACTGTTCTGAGCCCTGAATTCCTCATCTGTAAACTAGATATCGTGACCCCCCACCCCTGGAGAGAGTTATGTGAAGGGTTAAATCAAATAATATACATAAAAGTGCTTCACAAAGGGCCTGGCCTATGAATGATGCAGTTGCCCAAGGTTCCCCCTCCCAAGGTGGGCGAAAGTGGATTGTTACTGGATGTAGGAGATGTGGGTTCTGATCTTGACTCTGCTACTCACTTGCTGTCAGTCCCTTTACACCGCTTTGGATCTCAGCATCTTTCTCTATAAACCCAAGGAGGGTTGGACTAGATGATGCCTAAGCTTTATTTTTTTTCCCAGTTCTACAATTCTGTACATCTGGTCCCAGGGCCCCTAAAGCTGTCTGTTTCAGCACACCACCCGGCCTGGCTACCAGAATGGCTCTGGGGCCTGGCCAGGAGGCAGCACCCCATGCCGGAGGGCCCTTTAAGGAGACAGAGATGCCTCTGAGGGTAGGACTTTCGATGAGGGCTGGGGCTGTGGGCACTCATCTGGCTCCCCTGCACCCCTCACTGGTTCAGGGTTTTGTTCAGGCTTTGTGGGGAGAGGCCAGAGAGGCCAGGGAGGTCAGGGATGGATGGGAGAAGGGGGGGGAAGGATATTGTGGAAGAAGGAGACTAGGACTTGCCAGTAGGGAGTAGTGATCTGCAAGGTCACCCGGAAGCAGTTATTAATACTCTCAGCATCGGAGCGTGCAGATGAGACATGGGCAGCCTCCACGCTCCCGAGGGTGATGCTGCGGGTGGCGGAGGAGGACGGAAGGCAGAGGTGGCATTAGGGATTCCAGTAGCAGGGAATGGGAACTCCAGATGGAGGTAGGAGGAGGCTTGGGATGGGGCAGGAAGCTGAAGGGAATGAGCAGAGGAAAAAAAAAAGTAGAGAAAGGCAAGGCAAGGGTTGATTTGTTGTCTAAGGAAATGACAGCTTGGTAGAAAAAACAGGAGACAGGCAACCTGTCTGTTCTGCTGTCCTGTGCTTCCCTCACTGTCCCCCAGGAGGCAGGCCACGGAGGCACCGTGCATGTTCAACAAGTAGAAGTCTCCAAAAGAGCAGCCTGGGTGGCTCAGTGCTTTAGCACCTGCCTTTGGTCCAGGGCATGATCCTGGGGACCTGGGATCGGGTCCCATGTTGGGTGCCCTGCATGGGGCCTGCTTCTCCTTCTGCGTGTGTCTCTGCCCCACCTTTGTCTCTCATGAATAAATAAATAAAATTAAAAAATAGTTTAAAAATTTTTTATTTATTTATTCACAAGAATACACAGAGGGGAGAGAGAGAGGCAGAGACACAGGCAGAGGGAGAAGTAGGCTCCATGCAGGGAGCCCGACTGGGACCCGATCCCCAGTCCCCAGGCTCACTCCCTGGGCTGAAAGCAGCTCCAAACCGCTGAGCCACCCAGGCTGCCCAAAAAAATAAATATAAAGAGGTCTCCAGAAGGCCTTTCTCCCCACCAGATCACAGTTGACCGCCTGGGTTGCCGGAGCCCCACACCTCAGAGGCCCGTCGTCCTCCGCCTGCAACACCCCAGCCTCGATTCACGCAGCTCTTGTTGGCTCTGGGCTGGGAACTCAGCCTGTCTCACTGTCCTCCCAGCCACTGTCCCTTCCCTGCTGCTCTCACACAAGGTCCCTTCTACCTCACTCCCCAGCAAATCCTGCAGTGTGACGCTTGCGAATCAACTCCAGGCAGGACCCAGCCCACTCTTCAGTACGTGTACCTGACGTTGGCCAAATCCCAGGGATGGCTCTGTCTCAGTCTGGGGTCCCTCCGCTTCACACTGAGAAGGGAAGGTTGATGTGAACACGGTTATTGTGATAACAGTACTCCCTAGGATGGGAGCTTAGCAAACGTTTCCAATGTGTCAGGCACTGCAACAAGCTCCGTATTTGCCTTGCCCCACTTATCTTCTTCATAATCCTGTAAAATATGATATTATCAATTCCTCTTAATAGACGAGGAATGGAGGCTTGGTGAAGTTGGTAAACTTATCCAGAGTCCCATAACTCACACGTAGCAGACTCAGTGTTCAAATGCAAAGTCCCTGCTCTCAATCACAGATTTCTACCTCCCAGACTCAAAACAAATATGTATTCATGCCAGTAGGCCATGTTCATTTATTTCTGTGTCTCTCTTCTTGGGGTGTTCCCCACACATGGGTGCATCCTCTAGGAATGCTTTAATCTCTAAGTAACAAAAAGACATGGCTGGGAGTCTTGATGCAGGCAGGCCAGAGCTGGTGTACTTAGAGTTCAACAACATCACCAAAGATGCAGGCTCGTTCTGTCTTTCCACTGACAATCTCACCCATACTGGCTTTTCATGGTCATGTTTACTGCTTCATGATTGCAGGATGGCTGCTACAGCTCCAGGCATCATATGGCATTCCAAAGGGCTTTGGGCAAACAGTTTTCTCCTGATGGGCTTTTGATTTTTAATTCTGGAAAAAGAAAGTCTATCGGCAGATTTGTTTTTACATCTCATTGGTTACACATCCACCCCTAGGATGCAGGATGATGTAGGGAAGTATGTATTATGATGGCTCCTGCTTAACAAATCAGCCCCAAACCTAGTGGCTTGAAACCGCAATCATTTATTATCCATCAGCCGTCTGTGGGTAGCTGAGGAGTTCTGTGATCTGAGTCAGCCCCCCAACCTGATCTTGGCTGGTCTTGTTATTGTGCCTGTGGTCCACTGAAGGGTCAGTTGGGGGATCCCTGGGTGGCGCAGTGGTTTGGCGCCTGCCTTTGGCCCAGGGCGCGATCCTGGGGACCCGGGATCGAGTCCCATGTCGGGCTCCCAGTGCATGGAGCCTGCTTCTCCCTCTGCCTATGTCTCTGCCTCTCTCTCTCACTGTGTGCCTATCATAAATTAAAAAAAATTTTTTTAAAGGGTCAGTTGGGGGTTGCCTGGTCTAGGATGGTCTCACTCACATGCCTAGTGTTGGCTGGTTGTCAAAGGGGGTGATGGGGTGATGAGTCCCTCATCCAGCAAGCTAGCCCAAGCTTGTTTCCATGGCAGCGGTAGAGTTCCAAGAGATCAGATGGAAGAATGCAAGGCCTCTTGAGATCCCAGACTCTGAGCTGGCATGTTGTCATTTCCATCCCATTTTTTGGGCAGAGCAAGTCACAAGCCGGCCCAAGTACAGGAGTAGGAAACGGATCCACTGCTTGATGGGAAGAGCTGTAAAGTCACATGGCCAAGGGTATAGACACAAAAAGGGCTGAAGTATCATGACCGTTTTTGCAGCCTACCACAGATTACAATTTATTTAGGTCAGTTCACCCCCTGAGGTGGGGCAGGCATTCCCTTTCCCCCAGATCAAGGGAACACACCTACCCTGATCAGAGCTCAGCTGCACAATAAGCAGAAGACACGGATGCCGGGCAGGTGGCCCGCAGTGTCTGCACAGGGGTCTGATCCCTGGTGCAAGGAGGGGCGGGAGATTCTGCAGCTTTACTCTCTCTGTCACCTTCCTTCTTCCGAAGACTGTGATTTTCATCTGACCTTTGTCGTGATGTTTCCTCCAACAGGTATACGCTTTTCATCCTTGACATTCAGTGCTTCAAAAATGCTTTTAAAAATAGATAAGAGGCACCTGGGTGGCTCAGTCAGATAAGCGTCTGACCACCGCTCAGGTCATGGTCTTGGGAGTCCTGGGATCAGGACCCGCGTCTGGCTTTGTGCTCAGAGGGGAGGCTGCTTCTCCCTCTCCTTCTGCCCCTCCCTCCGCTCGTGCTCCCTCTATTTCTCTCAAATAAATAAAATCATTAAAATAAATAAATACATACATACATAAATAAAAGAAACTCCACCCCCACCCCTGCCACCACCCACCAGGGTTGTGGGAAAATCCGGTGTCGGACAGGAGCGGTCCTGTAGGTGGATAGTTTAGGCCTTGAGGTTTGCAGGATCCAGGAAACAGGAGGCAAAGCCCTTTGGCATTCTGTCCATCTGGATCACCTCTGAGGTGGGCTTTGTCCAAGATCCAGGCATCCATGTGAAAGCAGGAGCCTTTAGCTCTGCTGCCTTGACTCTGAACTTATGGCAGAAATTTTCCAGGCTTTTACTTACCACCCATCAAAGCCCTTACTCAGGGAACCTACAACCTCCTCCGTCCTCTCCTTCTCAGGGGGTCCAGCCCTCTCCTGCTGTGGCCACCCTCCCTCTTCCACTCCTTTCCCTCTTCCTCTGGACACACCCAGGACTCTCCAGCAACGTCTGGGTGGGGTAGTCGTCTAGGAACCCAGGACCTGACTGTGCTTCCAGGAGGGAGATGTGCCTCTGGGGAACAGACAACGTGTGATATAAACTGATCTGGGGGAGCCAGGAAGGGAACGACATCTCGGCTGAGACATGATGGGGGTGTAGGAGTGGGTTAGGTGACAAAGGGGCTGGGGAGCCTGCTGTAGAGTGTTCCAGGCAGAGGAACCGTCATCACAGCAGTAGCTAACACATATTGAGCACTGCCTACATGCTGGGTGCTGTAAAGCAGGTACTTCTGTTGTCCCCATTTTATGAAGCGTATGGAAGAAGTTAAATGACTTACCCAAGGTCGTACAACTAGTAAGTGGCTGAGCTGGGATTTCAACCAGTCTGACCCCAAATGGCAGCCCTCCTCCCCCTTCACTACTTAGATGAACCTGGAGGTGGGAGAAGCAGGTTATTTGAAGAACCACCAGTAGCTTCTGTTGGCTGAAGGATGGCATGTGAAGGGGAAGGTGGTACAAGGGTCTGGTGAGATAGAGGTGAAAGCATGGGGTGCCTACAGCCATGGTACTGCTCAGAGGTGGCAAGCCTGGATACAGGGAGGCCGTTTCAGGAGCCATTTCAGTAGTTTCGGTGACATGTCCGGCTGGGAAGATGCTAGTAAGAATGAAGAACAAAGGCAGGCTCCATGGGTTATCTAGAAGAATGGACTTGGTGATTGCTTAGAGGTGGGGTTTATAGGGAAAGAGAGAGAGGAATCAAGGATTCACAGCTTTCTGGCTTGGGCAACTGGATGGATGGTGCCAATCCTGTTTCCTTCACTGGTCTGCTGCGTATCCTTGGGTATCTAACCCAGGTTCTCTAGATGTCTGTCTTCCTAGCAGAAATGGAAGATAATGAAACCTGACCTCCCCCTTGTAATTGGATGGTGTCAAGATTAAGATGAAGTCATCAATCTGGAAGTGCTTTGGAAAGTCAGAAGTGCTTTGCAAATGCAAGTGGTTATTATTTTATGGTTATGGTTAAGGTCATCGCCCTCCTGAGGCTTGCAGATGAAGCCGAGCTGAAAGGCAGCCCAGGGGAGCTGCCCGCTTATTCGCTCACTCGCTCACTCGCTCACTCACAGTATTTTCCATCAGGCAGATCTGTCTCTTTGGCAGGTGGGAGCCACATTCCCACATACTAAATTGTTAATAGCTTCCCCAGGGAGTTCCTTTCTGCTCTGACTCCTTCAATGGTTTCTGTTTCTCCACTGCTGACGCCTGCTGATGCCCTAGATTGGCTCAGGATTTCCCATCCATTTTTTTTTTTTTTTCCCCATAAGGTCAAGGATGGGAACAAGCCCCAAGCAGAGCCAAACCCTTGGGTAACCCAAGCATGGAAGGCTGTGTCTACTCTGCTCCGAGAGCAGGGTCGGATTCAAGAGTTTACTGAGCTCCGAGTGACTCATCACCCTCCACGGTGGGGAAATTCTGCTGAGAAGAGACAGGAGTGATGGGTTCTTGCGGAATTTTTTTTTGCGGGGGGGCGGTTTCTAGTTTTCACTCTGAGAGGCAGTGTGGTGTGGTGGTCAGGGGTCTGGCTTTTGAAGTCACACGGATCTGGCTGAAGTCACATGGATGGCATCCCAGCTCTGACCTGGGTGGCTAACCTAGTCTCTGGCAAATGGAACACTAATAGTAGAACCTCACACCTAGAGGGTTGTTGAAGATTAAATGAGATACTCCTCAAAGCACTTGGCCCACTGCCCGGCACATAGTAAGCTCTCTATAAATGGTAGCCGATAGGAGTATTTATGAATTGAGGCCACAGAAATGAGACTGCCTTTTAAAGATAGACTATAATGCTCACATCCAATTAAGAGTGATCTCTTCAAAGTATTCACCTTGGGAAGCCATTGGGGACACCCTTTTAGCTGTTTTTCAAGTTTCCGTGCATTCTTTCAATGTCCTCAATGGGGGCAATTCATGTGCACCTGGCATGTATCTTAGATTGAGCTGCTCAGACAGAGTGGCTTATAAACAACAGGAATTTATTTCTCAGAGTTCTGGAGGCTGGAAGTCGGAGATCAGGATGTCACCATGGTTGGGTTCTGGTGAGAACCCTCTCCTGGGTTTCAGACTGCTGACTTGTATTCTCACATGAGAGAGCAGAGACAGCAAGCAAACTCTTAAAAGGGGCAGTCTGTAACAGCACACGTTTTCCTAGCAATTATTTTGCTCATGCACTTGGTCATTTACATATCTTTCCAGCTTCTTGGTTGTGAGCTCCTTTAAGAGAGCAATGGTCTTACTCATCTCCTTATGGCAACTCATGCTCACGTAGCCTTTCTCAATTGGCAGAGCATCTGCTGTTTCACCAAACCCTCACCCCAATCCTATATCTCTATAGATGAGAGAACTAAGACTCAGAGAGGTTAAAAGGACTCTTTTTTTCCCCTAAGATCTATGTTTTTGAGAAAGAGAGAGCATGAACAGGAGCAGGGGAGGGGCAGAGGGAGAGAGAGAGAGAGAGAGAGAGAGAAAAAACCCCAACCAGACTCCCCACTGAGTGGAAAGCCTGACACAGGGCTCAATCCCAGGACCCTGAGATCACGACCTGAGCCAAAACCGAGTCGGACATTCAACCGACCATGCCATCCAGGAGCCCCAGGGGACTCTCTCTCTTTCTCTGTCTTTTGCCTCCACCATAGCATTTCTGTACCAGGGAGGAACTCAAAAAACATTGTGGAATGCAGATTTTAAAAATTCCCTTCAGCCCAGTATGGGCTAGGGTGGGGATAGGGATGAAGTCAGAATAGGGCAGCAATAAATCCTGGTTGAGACCAGACTTGGTTGGGGGGGGGGGGGCAAGTGTAATGCCAAGGAGTTAGGTAGAGTTGCTTGGTGATAGCCAAAAGCCAAGGGGAGGTGGGGTGGAGGAGCTGGCAACTAGTATTTCAGTTCCAAATCGGATGTGGTTGCAGAATGTATGCAAAGGGTTTCATTGCTTAAAAGGTTCCTAGGTCCTATGTTCAGCAATATCTATTTGCCTCATCAAAATGGGAGTTCGTCAAAGTTGAGACTTGGACTTCTATTCAATTACTCATCGAATAGTGATAATGATAATAATGATAATAATCATCGAGTAACAATGATCACCAGGGACTGTACTAAGGTGGGGTACAAAAGCACACAAGACCTGTTGTAAAGGTGTAACACAAAAATCCAATGATCACACAAATAAGTATGTGGATATTCTATAAAGAAGAGGTACATGATGCCACAAGAACAAATAACAGGGGCACCGACTCTAGTCGATGGGGGCTAGTCAGTGAAGGTTTCATGAGGGAAGTAATATTTAAGCTGAAACTTGAGGGTTGGATAGCATTTAGCCTGGAGAATTGGCTGAGCCTTCCAAGTGAAAGAAATAGAGTGTGCAAAAGTCCTGAGGTAGGAAAAAATTTGGCTTGTTGGCGAGGTAGAAAGGGGGACACTAATAAAGTGGCCCTCTTCCTTCTCGTCCCAATTTCTGCCTGTTGGCACCAGAGTTCCATGCCCTTTGGGACAAGGGAGAGTTTTGGCAACCCTTGTGAACAAAACACAGAACAAAAATTGCCTATCTGGGGGCACCTGCCTGGCTTAGTCTGTAGAGCATGAGACTCTTAATCTTGAGGTCAAGGCTTCAAGCCCCATGTTGGTGTAGAGTTTACTTAAAAAAAAAAAAAAAGTAACCTTAAAAAAATGGCCTATCTGATGAGTCCTTAGATGGCTGAGTGGGAAAGCCTTGGGGATGGGAGTCTGCTGTAGCTGGTAGAAGGGCTTGGACAGCAGCTGGGAGAGGCAAAGAGAACAAAGAGGAGGGTGAACTTAGGAATCCTGGCTTTGTTCTTTCTCAGAAAGGGAAAGAGCCCCCTGCACATAGTTGAGTGACTCAAGCTGGAGAGTGATATGAGTGAAAGGCCACTCACAGGGCCAAGAGCATCTCCCCAGAGTCTAGAGCTTGGGAACCCCAATACTGTCCCATTCTATTCCCCCTTGGGACTTTTATTCATTTAGTCATTATTTCCTGAACATCCATTGTGATCCCAGCCCTCTACTGGTGTAGGGATCGATCAGGCCTGGTTTTCCCAAGGAGGAAACAGCTCAGATAGAAATAATTACCATAGGCGCACCACGTGGCTCAGTTGGTTGGGCATCTATCTCCAGCTTAGGTCATGATCCCAGGGTCCTAGAACAGAGTCTTGTATTGGGCTCCCTGGTCAGCAGGGTGCCTGCTTCTCCCCCTCCCTCTATGGTCTCTCTCTCTTATTTTTTTTAAAAGATTTTATTTATTTATTTATTTATTTATTATTTATTTATTTATTTATTTATTTATTTATTTATGAGAGACACACAGAGAGGCAGAGACACAAGTGAAGGGAGAAGCAGGCTCCATGCAGGGAGCCAGATGGATCACACCCTCAGCTGAAGGTAGAAGCTCAACTGCTGAGCCACCCAGGCATCTGTCTTTCTTTCTCTCACTCTCTTACTCTCATAAATAAATAAGTAAGTAAGTAAGTAAGTAAGTAAATAAATAAATAAATATTCTTTAAAAAAAAGAAATAATTACCATAGGGGATAAAATAGTACCCAGCGTAGTCTTCTCATCTGTAAAATGGGCATACTAATAATAGAATCTACTCCGAAGGGTTGATGCATGAATAAAGTGCTTATCACAGTGCCTGGAACAGAATAATAGTTGGTGAAGAGAATATTCTAGGAAGGGCAGAAGCCCCAGAAAGGAGGATGGCTCTGGGTCTGGACTGGTCAGGAAGTGCTCCGCCCCCCGTGCTCCTGTAGCAGCCAGAGTGATCCTTAAGGTAGTCCTTGAGACCCTGCCTGCTACATCATCCCACTCTCTTCACGCTTGCTCCCTGCTTTCTCTTCTTCCTGGCCTCCTTTTAGTTCCTCCGACCACAGGGTCTTTGCACACGTGGTGTCCTTTAGTTGTTTTTTTCCCTAAGTTAGTTCCTCCCCAAACTCCCATGGTGACCTCTGGCTTTTGCCGGCCCTGCCACAGGAACGCCTTGCTTTCCTTTACTTTGTCTTCAGCAGTGTGATCTTAAGATTGATTCCCTCCTGGGCTGTAAACCCCAGGACGTCTGCCCCAGATACATCTGGTCTCGTGCACTAACGAATGGATCCCCAGTAGTACCGGCTCTTATTTTATTTGCCCCCTCCCAAATAGCTGTTGAGCGAATGAATGTGGCACCAGAAAATCATGGCTAATAATGCCATTTATGGAGCACGTACTGTGTGCCTGGCACTGAGCTGAGTTCTTTACGCGGGTCATCTTAATGTCCACGACACCCCTCTGAGCGAGGTGGTGCAATGATGCCCCTTTTACAGTCGAGGAAAATGAGGCTGAGAGAGCTTAAGTGACTCGCCCAAGGTCACTTTCTTCCGCGTTAGGATGGGGGCGAGACGCGGGATTCACATCCAGGTCCTTCTGACTCCAAAGGGTGCGGAGGGGAGCCCGCCGGGGTCCGGGGGCGCCCGAGCCCGGGGAGCGGCCCCGGGAGCAGTGGGGAGCCTCCCCGGCCGGGCTGGGCCCGGCTCCCAGCCGGTGGTGCAGCGCCCGCCCCCGGTCGCGGGCGCAGACTGGCGGCCGCCTCCGGGCCACGTGGTGCGCGCGGCGGGCGCGTCCGAGGAGCCGGCAGCGGCTCGGGCTCAGAGCGCTCGGGGCGCGAGGGCGGGAGGGCGGGAGGGCGGCCGGGCGCGGGGGGCGGGCGGAGGGCGCGGGGCCGGCGGGGCGGCCGGGGCGCTGCAGCCCGCGGCGTCGGGGCCGCCGCCTCGGGCCTCGCGCGCCTCGCACGGGGGTCTGCGCCCAGGGCGCACGGCGGGAGGGACGCGGCGCCCGGCCGCCATGGAGCCCGCCCCCTCCGCCCGCGCCGAGCTGCAGCCCCCGCTCCTCGCCAACGCCTCGGACGCGCTCCCCGGCGCCTTCCCCAGCGCCGGCGCCAATGCGTCGGGGCCGCCGGGCGCCCGGAGCGCCTCGTCCCTCGCCCTGGCCGTGGCCATCACCGCGCTCTACTCGGCCGTGTGCGCCGTGGGGCTGCTGGGCAACGTGCTCGTCATGTTCGGCATCGTCCGGTGAGTCGGCGGCGGCCGGGCCCTCGGGGTGAGGCGCGCCCCGCCGCCCCGGGCGCCCCGCGCCTCCGCCTCCCGCAGGGGAGCCCGCCCGGAGCGGACCGCGAGAAGGACGCTGCACCTGCGTGTGGAGCGAGTGTGTGTGAGTGTGTGTGTGGCACCGAATAACATTTGATCGTTTGTTCGCGTCCCCTGGCTTCTGCACTAGGCGATGTGGGATACTTTGGCGACAGTTAGGGTGTCTGCCACAGTTTGCCAGCGGGGGATTCTGTGTTTGTGACAGTACAGATGTATTGAAGGTTTGGACCCCCAAAACCCTCCTGGGAGTGGGCGCCGGGGGACACAGCCGTCTGGGCAGGTGTGGGGGCAGGGGAGTGCTTGGGTGTCTGCACGCTGCTGTGGGGGCGCTTGCCAAGTCCCATTTGATGGCCACCCCTTGGGGTTCCTGTGCTGTGCTTGTCCCGCACCATCAGTGGGCGATTCTCTCTGGATGAGACTGTGACTATGTGAGCGTGTTGTTTCTTGTCAAATCCCTGAAATCCAGGGGGAGCAGAGCACACTGGGGGCGTGGGGGGCGGTGGCTTTGGAGCCTTGGGCTTGGGCGCCTGCGTGTGTGTCCATTGATGGAGAGCCCGTGGTTCCTGGGTCCGCTGGGCAACGGCTGTGGGCCGCCGGTCAGTTCTCTGCTTCCCTCCTCAGTGGCCATCTGGTCTCCAGCCCTGGATGTGATTCAGCGAAGCCTCAGCGCCTCACAAGTGCCCCGTGTCACTCTCTCCTCTTCTCTCACAGGCTTTTCTTTCTGCTCCAGGCAGCACTGGTTGGTTGGGGCGGGAGTGGAGTTTGTGCCTCCAGCTCAGGAAGCGAAATTCTCTTCTCGGTATCTATGTAGACTGCTGGGACTTTCTCAGATCCCAAAACATCATCGGCTTGCCTGGAAGCAGCCTCCTGACCCAGTTCTGCTAGCTCAGACGTGGGCAAAAGGGATCGAAAGGAAACTCCTATCCTTCTAACAACAAAGATGCCCTTGTATTTACTGATAGTTGGAGATGGGTCATCCGTGCTGGTTGACCAAGGGCACAGCCCTAAACCTCTCTGGGCTGTAGTGCCACCCAGCAGGAGAGATGTGGACTCAGAGGCTGGAGATAGGAACTGTGGTCTCAGCCCAGTCACCAATGCCCATCTCAGTGGGCACCCAAGTCGTCCTGTCCCACCTTCTGCCCCATGTGTCTCAGTTTCCTTGTCTGAAGGATAGAGACCCCATCTCCTCAGTTGGCAGTCTGAATTCCAGAGTCTAGGCTCTCTGCAGGACAGAGTGTTGGGCGTTGGATTGGATGGGTGTGTGGGTGTTGAGGGAGCTTTGGCATCTTTGCTCCCCCAGGAAGAGTGGAGGGCACAAGAATTTCCTGTGCTCTCAGTGACTCATTACCAGCTACAGTGGGAGAATTTCTCCAGGCACAGGCAGGATTGATCTTTGCTGTGCGTTTTGCCAGTGATTCTCCCCACTTCGTTGTTGGAGGTGGTACAGGCTTTAGAGTGGGGCCGACCTGAGTATGAATCCCAGCTCTGCCATGAACTGGCTCTGTGGCTTGGGTATGTCACGTGGCCTCTTTGAGCCTCACTTTCTTCATCTATAAAATGGGGTAATAATAGAACCTTCTTCAACACAGTTTTTGTAAAGTATCAGTGAACAAACATATAGAATGTAGCTAGCCTAGTGCCTGGACCCAGGAAATGGAAGCTGTCTGTGTCATGAAGAGGAGAAATTTCCAGATCCCTTAGCATCTAGTGCCTTTTAAAGAAGGGAGGGTGAAAGAGGCACTTGTCCTGAGGTGAGCCTGAGGGTAGATTAGATTCTGAGTTCCAGGTTCCATGCACATACCCCCTCGGGCGAGCTCTAGGTGCTGAAGTAATCCCATTCCCAGTCTCTTCTTCAGAGACTCTGGCTGTTGGGCTGATGAGCACAGCCCCCCACTCCCAGTGAGCTAGGAGAAGGCCCCTCACTTCTGAGGGTCTGCTCAGGGAATGCTCTAGGCTTAGTTTGCTAAGGCTTCTCCCCACCAACCTTCCCCAGATCCCATTGTCAGATGCATCTTGCAAGCAGCATAGCTGTCCCCCATAGGTCCCTATGTTGCTAAGACATTTCTTGGGCCAATCATCTATGTGATAACTGTCTCTCTGGGTCTGAGTGATTTAATTCTCACCTACAAGCCTGTGGGATAGGCATTAGAATCCTCAATATGATCCCCTCCATCTTGCAGATGTGCAGTCTGTGGTTTAGAGAGAGGTGGGGTGATTTGTTCTCCGAAGGTCCCACAGCCAGCTGCAGACGTGGAGCTAAGACCCTGGTCTTGTGACTCCAAGTCTCGAACTTTTTCCAGAGTTGCCGGGGGTAGGGGATAGTCAAAGAATTGCATGGAAGGAAAAAGGGGCAAAATTCTGTCCCTCTTTGTGTCCCAGATCATCAGAGAACAATGGAGACAAAAGGATTGTGAACCTACACATTTTCTGGCCCAGGTATTTTAGGCTGCTGTCCAGGGGGGCGGGAGGGGTAATGATGGGGCTGGTGCTTAATTCTTCCCCACTGTCAGGGAGGCTGAGGAGAGGGCCGCTGCCTGGTGCTCTACTTCTGCTGCCAGAGCCCCAAGAGCAGTGGACAGAGGGGAGCCCAGGATGGAGAGAAGCCCCCGATCTGTCTGGTTTCCTGGTACCTCATGCAGGCCTTGGCACAACCAATAAATGAGTCAGTTGATTGGGTGAATGAATGAATGGTTGAAGGAACAAATTCTGCTTGTCAGTCCTGAGCTCGGGCACTTGGAGGTGGGTGCAGGTTTCCAAAGGAAGATCCTGAGAAATCCTTGGGGTGGGAAGGGGGTTGGGAAGCAAGGGCAGAGGTGGGGCTCTGAAGCCAACCATGTCTAAGTTCAAACCCTGAGTTCAAAGCCACTTCCTTGCTGTGTATTTGGGTTAGCAGCTTTACCTCCCTGAAGCTCATTTCTTCCCCTGTAAGGAGGGAATAGCAGCGATGTGTCAGGGGCTGCTGTGAGTGTTGTAGCTGAGCCATCTACCCGCTTTGAGAAAAGGGATTGTCTCTATGTGAAGGAATGAAAAGAATTAACTCATTCAGGAAAATTCTATGGATACACTGTGCTAGATGCTGAGATACAATGGTGAGGAAAAAAACCACACCGTCTCTGCCCTCATGGTGGGAGGAATGACGATCATCAGCTAGTCATCTAACAATCGAATTTGTAGCAGTGCTGAGGGCGATGGGAGAGCAGGTGGGGACTTTGGGAGCCCATGGTGGGTGTGTGGGGGTCTCACCTGGTCAGAAAGTTCAGAGAAGACCTCTGAGGAGCTGAAGGATGAGGAGTGGGTAACGAGGTAAGAAGCTGAGGGAAGAACCTCTGACCAGAAGCCTGACAGGGATGAGGAGCTAAGAACAAAGAACCTCAGAATCATGAAGCAGCCTCCATTCCCGCCTCCCCCACACTCTGGCCCTCTCCATACTTCAGGGACCCGCTTGAGAAGCCCACTCTTCCTTCTGGATGCACGAGAGGGGCCTCAGGGAATTGTGCTCTTAGCAAACAAAAAATTGTGTTCTGTGGTTCCTGATGCTTCTGTGAAGTATGAGCAGGATTTGGGGGGGACATTGGGTCCCCAGGCAGAGCATCATCTAGTCCCTCAGTGTGAGTTCAGCCACCGTGGTAACCCTGTGGGTGCTCAGAGCAGATGCCCGACAACCCCTCTTGCTGGCGGTCAGGTCAGTGCCCTGAGCGGGGCTGGCATCTCAGAGTTCCCACTGGTGGCCCGCTGGGTAGGACAGGGTGTGAAGGGCTTAGCACACCCCCATCTCTGACAGGTGACCCCCTATATCTTCCCTCTGCATGGCCCAGGACTTCCTAGTTTGCCTGCCCCAGAATCCAGGCAGGAGAGTGGAGTCGATGCTTTTCCACGTGGCCACCTGTCTGTTCCCTAGCCTGCCCCGTCTCCCTGCCTGCCGTCTCCCACTCGTGCCCTGCTGTGTCTCTTACCACCCATCTCTCCACCCCCCTCCACCCCTGCATATAACCAGCCTCAGCCTGCCTCGTCATGACTGTTTCCGGCGGTGCTTCTCTGCCCCTTGGTCTCTCCCTTGGTCCCTAAATCTTCTGACTTTTCCTCCTATCTGGTGCAGGCTCTGCCGTTTACTAAGCTCTTTAATGAGTTGGATTGTGACCCTGCACCCGAGTTTCTTCATTTATAGAGTGTGGATCATAGTACCTGACTCATGAAAACCTTTGCCCTAAAGATGACAAAACAACATTGGTCAAGCAGGATGTTTTCCCTCCCATCCTGAGCGCCTGCAGTGCAGAGCAGAGCTGGGAAGGGAGCTTGGCCCCGGGCCGCATGGATGGGGACAGGGTCATGACAGATGAATGAGGAGTTCTGGCTGCCGGTCTTTCTACTGCCAAGGTGCCAGAGGCTGCTGGGACTTTGCAGGATTGGGAGCTCTGAGTCCCCACCTTGGTTTTTGGAGGCCCAGAATGAGCCCCTTGCCTTCTTGTCTCCCTCCCGTCTCTAACCTGGGTTGGGGTCTGTGGACCCAGGGTGAGATCCAGTGAGGTGACACAGTGCAGTGAGTGGTAGAGGTCATGGCTGGGGATCAGGAAGTGCCAGGTCTTAATCTCAGCTGGACCATGTCCTGGTGGTGTGGCTTTGGGCAAACAGCTCCCTGAACCTCATTTCTACATCTGCAAAATTGGTGTGATCAGGGGAGCTTTGGGGGAGGATCCAACGAGCTCATGGATATAAAGGCTGCAGCACAGCACCTGGCACACAGTAGGCCCTCAGCGTGTGCTGGGTGCTGTGATTAACTAGCACACCCCGGCTGCTGCTCCAGGTGGGCCGAGCGCGGCTGGGGGACCTGTTTACACTTTCCATCTTTGGCCCTTCCCTGCTTCCTGAATAATCCACACATCTACTTATTCAACAAGCATTTGCTGATGCCGACCCCTGCCAGGCCTGCCCAGCCTCAACCCTCATGGCTCAGACTCTCAGCTGAAGCTCCAGCAAGGCCTCTGGCTTCCAGAGCTGTGGGAGGCCAGCACAAGCACCTGACCCAGCCAGAGGAGGTACCGCCTGTACTGAGTCGTGAAGGGGCAGGAGCAGTTGGCTACTTGGAGAGGGGCGGAACATTCCCAGCAGAGGGAACAGCATGAACAAAGAGAGGTTCCCAGGATCACTGAGAGCTGCAGAGGGCGGGGAATTTTACCGTGGTGGAGCTGAGTAAGTGCCAGGGGCTGGGTGGCTTTGAAGGTGGAAAGGCTGCAGGGACAAAAGCCCGATCTGCCTCGCAAGTAGGTGTCCTCCTCAGCCTGGCAGGGTTGTCAGGAGCATCCGCTGTGCACTGAGCTTTGGCTGGACCGCGCTGGTGGGGAGGAGGAATGGTGGAGAGATGGAGGAGAGACCTGGAGACAGGCCGGCATGGTTGTGTCAGGGGCCAAAGGCTACACTGAGGCAGGAGTTGCGGGTCTAGGCAGTGGAAGCTGAGGCTGGACTGGCTCTCGGGTCCCACGGTAAGGTGGGAAATGAGGGAGCTGGGAGCCACAGGCCTTGGGGAAGAGGACTTTAGAGCAATGTGGGTGGAATGGTGTTCAAGAGGATGAATTGGGTATGGGTGGGCATGGGGTGGGAAGGAGGAGGAGGGCCGCAGTGCAGGGAAAACAGGCTGGCTCAAGGGCGATGGAAGAGAGCTGTGCCACTTTGGATGGGTCACCAAAACCCTGGTGTCAGTTGTCCCCTTTCTAAAATGGAGTGCTGGGGCACCTTGGAGGCTCAGTGGTTAAGCGTCCGACTCTTGATTTTGGCTCAGGTCATGATCTCAGGGTCATGAGATTGAGCCCTGCGTTGGGCTCCACACTGGGCATGAAGCCTGCTTAGGATTCTCTGTCTCCCTCTCCCTTTACAAAAATGCTTAGGATTCTCTGTCTCCCTCATCCTCCCTCTCTAAAAACAAACAAACCAAAAATGTCCTCTTAAAAAAAATAAGAGTGCGTCAGACCTTCAAGAAGGCAGGAGGCTGAGCCATTTGACCCCCGGTGAGGCTCAGCAGGGAGAGCAAGCAGTAGCCCTGATTGGTGTCTCCGTGGCACCTCCTGGCCTTGGCCCCTGGCCTGCCACTTCCCAGTTCTCCGGGCCGTTCCCTGGGGAGTGTGTGTGACTCACAGACCCACTGGGGTGAGCCCCGAGTCACCAAGGGCACCAAGAAGCCTCTCCTGAGCCTCCGCCACATGCCAGAGGCTTTTCCGGCTGCATGACAGCCCTGCAATGGGGGCTGTAGATTCTTATTTATAGATGAGGATGGGAAGGCTCAGAGGAGCGGCCGCCTCTCACAGTCCAAAAGGTGCAAACTCAGGTCTTTCTGACTCCAGACCCACTCCATGTCCGCTCTGGCACTGTTGTCCACAGGATAGCTGGGGCGAGAGCTAGTGACACATAGTTAGAGGAAGGGAGGAGCGGGCTCTGCTGTCTGCAAACCTCCAAGGCCTCTGCGTGGGCGGACATGCGATCGGGACCCAGCTGTGCTGTTACTAAGAGAGCGAGCCTCGGCAATACACAGCCTCAGTTTTCTCATCTGTGAAATGGGAGTAGCGTTAGAGCTTCACAGGGTGGTTTTGAGAAGTTCATGGGGCCTGATGTGAAGGACTTCAGCACCCAAGCAGGCATTTGGCAAGTTTACAGTAAACATTTTCTATCATGTCTCTTTCTTTCTTTCTTTCTTTCTTTCTTTCTTTCTTTCTTTCTTTCTTTCATTCTTTTTTTTCTTAATTTTTATTTATTTATGATAGTCACAGAGAGAGAGAGAGAGAGAGAGAGGCAGAGACACAGGCAGAGGGAGAAGCAGGCTCCACGCAGGGAGTCTGACGTGGGACTCGATCCCGGGTCTCCAGGATCGCGCCCTGGGCCAAAGGCAGGCGCCAAACCGCTGCGCCACCCAGGGATCCCATCTTTCTTTCCTTTTTAAGATTTTATTTGTTTATTAATGAGAGAAACAGAGAGAGAGGCAATGATATAGGCAGAGGGAGAAGCAGGTTCCATGCAGGGAGCCCGATGTGGGACTCAATCCTGGGGACTCCAGGATCATGCCCTGAGCCAAAGGCAGACGCTCAACCGCTGAGCCACCCAGGGATCCCTATCGTGTCTGTTTCAAAGGCTTGCTTTTCATTCATTCAACTGGCATTTATTTTTTTTAAGATATTTTATTTATTTAAGAGAGAGAGCACCAGCTGGGGGCGAGGTGGGGGGAGAGCAGAGGGAGAGGGAGAAGCAGACTCCCTGTTGATCAGGGAACCTGACAGGACATGGGCTTGATCCCAGGAACCTGAGATCATGACCTGAGCCGAAGGCAGACGCTTAATCAACTGAGCCACCCAGGTGCCCCATTGATCAGTATTTATTGAGCCCCAGAGGAACTGGAATTATTGGGTAGATTGTATAGGGAAGTTTTATTAGCTCAATATTAGAAATTTTCTTTTGCTGTAAAGGTAACACAGTTATTTCAGAAAATATGGAGAAGTTTAAGTAGAGACATATATATTACCCATAATCTCACTACAAAGAAAAAAGCTTCATCATTTTGGTGTATTTCCTTTCCATCTCTCTCTCTCTCTCTCTCTGCCTGTGTGTGTGTGTGTGTGTGTGTACTTTAATGATAGCAGGATCACAGTATTGGAACAGTGATCATGTTATATATAATACCTTGTAAGTAGACTTTTCACTTGATATTATATCATGAGTGTGTTGTCATGTTATCAAACATTCTTTGAAAACATGATTGTTTGATGGCTGCATTGTATGAATGTGTTCTATTTGTTGGGGGGGCTTATGTTATTTCCAGTATTATGGCAATCTAAACAGTGCATCTGTGAACATTCTTGAACCCTTATATTTGTCACACCTATTTTTACTTCTACAAGAAATTTTCCAACAGTTAAAGCTCTCCAGGGGCGCCTGGGTGGTACAGTTGGTTGGGCATCTATCTCTCTTGGTTTCAGTTCAGGTTGTGATCTCAGGGTTGTAAGATCAGGCCCCACGTCGGGCTCCATGCTCAGCATGGAGTCTGCTTAAGTTTTCCTCTCTCTCTCCCTCTGTACTCCTCCCACTGTACTCTCACACATGCACGTTCTCCCTCTAACATAAACACATAAATCTTTAAAAAAAAGAAACTCTCCAAGAAGGTATGAGCTGCTGTGTAATGTAGGGAGCTTCCCATCTCTGAAGGTATGCAAGAGGACACTGGAAAACCACTGGGTGGAGGCACGGCATTGGAGATTTGGGTGCAGAAAAAGAGAAACATAACTGTAGGCTCCTCTCCCCAACACTGAGATTCAGAGATGCTGTGATCTCAGATCCCCCTTCTACCCTTCCTGGCAGATGATGCCTGTCTGGAGGCTGCGCAAAGGGCAAGGCATGATTTCATTAACCTCAGAGTCCTGGGACCTCTAAATCCAATTGGCTACCCAGAACATCATAACATGCACAGGAAGAGGGATAATCGTGGGCTTGAGCAGAAAGCCTGGCTTAAATTAGCAATTTACCATCATTGGCTGCAGCGGTCCTATTACCAGCTGGGGGATATGGGGTGGGATGGGGTGTCTGGATTGGATTCTATTGATTTATAGCTCCCTGTGCAGCTGCAGAAATCAACAGCTTTGTCTCTGGCCAGGGTGGGTGTGTACGGAAAAGAATCTCGTCTTCTGTAGCTTTCTGAGTCTTGATGAATCGAAAGAACTCAAACTTCAAAGTCCTGTGAGGTCAAAGAGCCCCTTTCAACGCACACAGCATAGGGAGAGGCGGAAATGGCCTCCGTCTTCCCCCCGCTGCCGAGGTGACCTTTTCACCGAGGTGGAGAGCTTTGAATCATGGACGATGATTCTCTTTACTGAACACTTATTTTGTGCCAGGCAGTCGGCCTAGAGAGATATGGATACTACCCCTTTAATTCTCACAGACCCACATGAGGTGAGTTTTTGCTTCCATTTATAAGTGAAGAAGCTTGAGGCACAGAGTTCTGTTACACGAGCAAAGTCCTGGAGTCAGACTGAAATCAGGTCACTCTGATCTCAGGGCCCACACTCTTAACCACTGGCCTGTCCTCTGCCACTCATATGCCAGGTTCAGTCCCTCTAATTTAAAAATGGAACTGAAGCTTGGAGAGGTTGTGTCTCTTGAGTTAGTGGCCATGGCAGCACTGGAACTTGCCTTTCCTAACCCCTTGTTGCCTCTTGCATCTCTTTCTACTCTTGGGATTACCTGGGCTAAGGGAGAGCCAAAGGGTAGCTAAAAATAGTCATACCCAGGAGCATGCAGAGTGGGTACCTGTGCAGGGCAGCCTGGCCTGGGAGCCACTGACATCCCAAAGGCCCAAAGAAGTCCAAGCGTCCTGGGGCAGAGCCAGCAGCTGGCAAGGCAGCCACATCCTTCAGATGCAGAGAGATCGGGGTTCAAACACAGATCTGCTTCTTGCTGGCCTTCATCCTTGGGCTCACCTCACCAAGCCTGTTTTCTCATTTGTAAGATGGGGATGATAGAAAATCACCTGCATTGCAGGGTTGTGGCAAACACATTCAGCAGCTCCTCCTAATACCAGGCATGGTTCTGGGGGCTATGCACGTAACAGTGACCAAGACACAGTCCCTGGGTGCCTGGGTGACTCTGTCAGTTAAGCGTCTGCCTTTGGCTCAGGTCATGATCCTGGGGTTCTGGGATTGATCTCTTACTGGGCTCCCTGCTCAGTCGGGAGTCTGCTTCCCTCTCTACCCTTCCTCCCTGCTTACGACCTCTCTGTCTTTCAAACAAATAAAATCTTAAAAAAAAAAAGAAAAAAAAGGCATAGTCCCTGCCCTCATGAAGCTAACATTCCAGTGGGGGAAAAGATAGACAATAAATAAGTAGATGTAAGGCCAAGGCTATAGGCCAAGAGGTCAACTAAAAGAGGCCTGGAGAGAGAGAGAATGGTGGGGTTGCAGTTGTACATGGTGAGGTTGGGGAGAGGGAACAGTGAAGGTGAATGGAGATGATGTATGGTCCCAGCTCAGGGCCTTGCCTGGAACAGGAAGTTGTTGGTGATAATGATGCCTTCTGGCTGGTTTCCCGGCACTGGGGAACCAGGGACAGGATTAAGCCAAGGGAGGAAAACTGCTTCTCCCGGCCAGCCCAGATGCCTCTGCAGGACAGATAGAGATAATCTGTTTCCCTTGGTTACGAAAACTCATCCTCCTGAAGTGCTGGGAAATGCCCCCCTTCTAGTGATTTTCCGTTCCTCCCTGGGAGAGTTGGGGCAGGGAAGTGGAGCCCAGCCTGTGGCCAGAGGGCTGCCCGCCAGGAGGGGCAGGTAGCCCCTGAGACACTCCCTTCACCTGCGCAAGCCTTGTCATCCCAGCAAAGCGTGACATATTGACTCCACAGGACTTGATGCTGAAAATAGTGCTGCTGACCTTTCTTGAGTGCTGACAAGGTGGCCAGCTCTGTGCTGAGCACCTCTCGAGTATTATCTCACTCAATTGCCTTGACTCTCTGAGGCTGGGACCATATTTCTCTCCATTTGACAGATGAGGACAACTGAGGCTCAGAAAAGCGAAATCACTTGCCCAGGGCCACAGTTGGTAAGTAGCAGTCAGCCAGTGAACTGAGGCCCCCCTGACTCCCAGAGCCTGTGTGTGCAAAGAGACTGTGACAGCCTTTGATTCCAACGTGAAAAATTACCTTTTTTTTTTTTTTTTTAATAGCACCCGGAATTAGGAGATGCTGTGGAACAGGGTGGATTGAGTTATAAAGTTATTAAAATAATAAATTGTTAATAAATAAAACAAAAGTGAAACTCTTGTGTGTCTGGCAGACAGATATATGATAAGTAAGGCACAGCATGCCCAAAGGCCTAGAGGTGAGAAACCTGGGTTTTTTGGAACATCTGACTTTGCATCCTGGTTCTGTTCACACCGTACTCCTAGACAAGTGCCTCTGCCCTGTGGGTCGGGTTCCTTCTGAGAACAAAATGGGAATACATAGCTCTCCACTTCCCACGGTGGGTGTGAGTCGAAGGAGAGGATGGATGTGATGTGCCCTGCACAGGGCCTGCCTTGCCCCTTGTCCTCAAAGAGTGTCCCTTGGGGGCTGAAGACAGGTTGTTTCATCCCTGTATCACCCACACTGTGGTCGCTAAGAATGACAAATTTGCACGCAGTATTTTTACATGGAATTGTGGGACATTTACGTGGTGATGGTAAGGAATCAGAATAATCAAGAACTCATCAAATCCGACTTGGCAAAAATGAGCCCGTGCTTTGGTAATATCACAAGGCTTCAAACAGGGGACCTTGCTTGTAAAAATCTCAGGCTCTACAGCACTTCCATGGGGGCTGGTGTTATTTCTGGTGAGGAGAGTGTGTGGCTCCCTGGGATCCACCTCGGCCTAGAGCATGGGCCCTCAGGTCTGTATCAGATAGGGTCCTAGCAGAAAAACAAAAACAAAAAAACAGAAGGAGTTGGCTTATGCAGTTGTGGGGTCTGGCCAGGCTTGCTGCAGCCGGAAACTCTCGGGCAACAGCTGATGCCACAGTCAACAGAAGAGTTTCTTCTTCCCCTGGGAAGCCTCAGTTTTGCCCTTAAGGTTGACCCTCATTACCAAGGGTAACTTCCTTAAAGTCAACTGATTGCAGATAGCAACCACATCTACAAAATCCCTTCATGGCAACACCGAGATTGGTGTTTGATTATATAACTGGGTACTGGAGCCCGGCCAGGTTGATGCAGAAAACTAATCATCACAGGATCGGCCAGACTCGGACTTGGGTTCCAGTACTAGAGCTTATAGGCTGTGTGACCTTGGGCAAGTATCTCTGCCTCTCTGAGCCTCAGTCCCCTCATCTGCCAAATGCAATGATCGTTCTTACCACAGTCATTTATTGGGAGGATGAAGTGCAATGATGTAAATCAAGTGCCTTTGCCCGCGCCTCTCATAGAACGAGGGGAGCCATACACAAGTAGATGGTCATGAATCAGTGTTTTCTAGTTGTAATGCCATTGCTCATTTGAGTGTTTGCCTTCCCTTTTACACTGGTTGCTCCTGCAGGGTGGTATCTGTGTCCCCTTCATCTTCTCTACTATTTCCTAGCTCCATCCCTGACCCTACGGAGACATCACTAAGTATTTCCTAAATATCTAGCTGACACTTTGTCAATGAGATTCTCTCTATGGAGTACTTGGGATCTATAATCAAAATCCCCTAACCACAAGACAAGAGGGAAGATGTGCGGGAACCTCAGGCCTCTCTTCTCTCTAGAGTAACCCTTTGCTTCTCTGCTTAGTAAATCTCTCCTCTGGGGAGCCTTCTCTGATGCCCCCAGGCCAACAGACCGCCCCCCCCCACGTTCCTACCCTGTCCTATGTGTCCCTCCCCCACCATTCCATACATACTTTTCCAAGCACTTGATTGCTCATCTCCCTCTCTCTTCAGGGGAGCAGGTGTGGGGTGAGAGGAGTGGCCTTTGTTCACAGCTAGAGCCACAGCCGAGGGTCTGACACTCAGGCAGCAGGTCAGTAGGTGTGTGTCAGAGGGACTTGTCCTATTTCCAGAGACCCATGGCTGGCTGACTATGCTACACTGGAGGAACTCTGCTTTCGGGGGGCCTCTGCTGTGTCTGGCTGCTCCGTTGCCTGGTCCAGCCACCCTTAAGCCAGAAGCAGAGCCAGCTTCTCATCGAGAAGCTTGTCTCCATCCCCCTGGCTTCCACGGGCATGTTGTCATTCTTGAACTGAACTGCATAGGCCTCTGCCCTGTTCATTGCTGAGCATGGCCTGGCCACCCCAGCCCCCTCTCATGTCCAACTCAGGTCCCTTTAGTTCTGTGTTCCAGGCTTTAATCTTCTCCTGTGACATGCCTTGTTATAATTAACCACTTTCCTTCCTTGGGCTTTGCCAAAACTGAGACAGCTAATTAATTTCTGGCGACTTGCCACCCCTGTTAAATGGAGGGCAGGGACAGAGCCTGCAGCCCGGGCTTGTTTTGCCAGTGGGAAGAGCAACCACCCTTTGTCTACAAATAGAGGGAGCCCCGATTAGACCCCGTTGGCTGGCATGCAGATGCTTTGTTTAAGCTGTTTATTCCCCCACCATGGGCAGGACCTTTGTGATCACTGCTGTAGCTGTGCCTCGGCATCCTCCTTTTGTAAAACAAAGTGATTGAACTTGATATATAGGGAGAAGATGATGCGGTAGAGGTTAGGCTAGTGAGTTCTGGAGTCTGAAGGACCCAAGGCCCAACCCCGCCACTCCTCGCTGTGGGACTTTCAGTGAGTTACTTCACCCCTCTGAGCCTCAACATTCCTCACCCGTAGAATGGGGCTAATACTCCCCTCCTGTGCAGATTCCTTGGGATACAAATACACGTGTGGCACTCATTTAGCAGTACAACTGGCACAGAGTAAGTGTTCAGCAAATATGCTCACCTGCCACCTCTCCTTTCAGTGCTAGCATTTTATATTCCTGATGCAAAAAAAAAAAAAAAAAAAAGTCCTTTTGTTGGGAGAACTGGGGAGTGGAGCACTTTGAACCGACAGGGATTCTTCTGTGTTTGAGGCCATGGCTGGCAAGATGCTTAACTCCTCTGTATCCACATCTTAGGGCTGCCGTTACAAATGACCATAAGCTGGGTGGCTTATAACAACAAGAATGTATTCTTCCCCGTTGGGGTGGCCATAAATGTGACATCAAGCATGGCGTGCTCCCTGCGAAGGTTCTTGGGAAGACTCCTTCCCTGTCTGGCCTCTGGTGCTGGCTGGCAGTGCCTGGCATCCCTCGGGTGTGCGATTGCATCCTTTCCGATTGTCGTCCGTTTTCCCATGGGTTCCCTCCATGTGTGTCTCTGTGTTTCTTCTTATAGGGACACCGTCATAGGGGAGTTAGGGCCCACCCTCATCTAGTGCGATCTTAATTATATCATCTTAATTATATCTGTAAAGACCCTATTTTCAGGTAAGATCGCATTGGAGATTCTACGTTGACATGAATTTGGGGGGCACCTGTTTAACCCAGAACACTCCCCAAGTCTCACTTCCCTCCTCTGTATAAGGATGATAATAATAGGGGCACCTGGGTGGCTCAGTTGGTTAGGTGTCTGCCTTCAGCTCAGGTTGTGATCCCAGGCTGCTGGGATCCAGCTCCACATTGGGCTCCTTGCTGGGTAGGGAGCCTGCTTCTCCCTCTCCCTCTGCCCTCCCTCCCCCGCTTATGCACTTGCTCTCTCTTTCACTCTCTCTCAAATAAATAAATAAAATCTTTTTTTAAAAACAAGATGATAATAATAGTAGCAACTTCATAGGGTTGCTGGAGTAATTAAATGAGCTAATCTATGTAAATGCCACAGTAGAATTCAATAGAAGACGTCAGGCCCGTGTAAGCACTGAGTCAGTGGAGCTGCTGTGATGGAGACCATGAAGATGATGAAGGTGAGGGGGACAGATCCATCTGTAACATTGGCTACTCCCTGGACACAGGGACCTAGAATGTAGCCATCTCCTAAGAGCCCAGGCCCTCATCAGGAGTTCTGAAACTTTAGATAGGAGCCCCCCCCCTTCCCTTTGGCCTCAGCCCCCTTGAGCCCTCCTCTCAGAGGAGCTCCTAGGAGGACAGCTTGGAAGAGAAAAAAGAACATGGTCTCTCAGGAGTCAGGGAACTGACACCCTGTGTAACCTCCTGAAACTGTCCTTCCTTCTCTGGGCCTCAGCTTTCCAATCTGTAAAGTGGGAGAGGAGGTTGGAACTCCGTGTTACAGGTCAGAGCCTCTTCCGGCACACAGTTCCAGCACAGGGCTCTGGGTCTCACCCCAATGGTGGCAGGTTACCAAAGGCCATCACAGGGTCAGGCCAGGACTCCCAGGACGGCTCAGCAGGTGTCATGCTGGGGCCTTTTTCCTCATTTAGACAAGAGAAGCCCCTACAATATAAGCAGCATGCTAGGGACATCGTAGGTATGAACTCATGTGGTACTTGCTCCACCTTCATGTGATAAGATCATCATACCCAGTTCTCAGAGGAGCAGACTGAGGCTCGGGGAAGTTAGAGCTTGCCTACGTTTGTACAGATAGAGACAGAGCTGGGGCTTAAATCTAGGTGTATCTGGTGCTCAAGGTTGCGTTTCCATCTGTCTTTCCATCTTGTACCAGTTTCCTAGGGCTGTCCTAACAGATTCACATGAGCTTAAAATAACAGAAATGTATTCTGTTACAGTTCTGGAGGCCAGGAGTGCACAGAGTGTCTGGAGGGCCTCACTCCCTCTGAAGGTGCCTGGGAAGAGTCCTTCCCTGACTCCTCCTACTTCTGGTGGCTCCACACCTGTCACCTGTCGTGCCGTGGGGCTGCACCACTCAAGTCTGTGTCTCTGTCTTCACCTGGCGTCTCCTCTTCTGCCCGGGTGGCTTTTCAGAGTCAGAACCCCACCCAGGCAGTCCAGGATGGTCTCATCTCAAGATCCTTAACTTAAATAAGCCTGCTAAGACTCTTTTTCCAAGTAAAGTCAGTACATTCACAGGTACCAGGGCTTAGGACGTGGACTCTGCCTTTCTCAGGGCCACTTTTTTTTTTTTTTTTAAGATTTTACTTATTTATTCATGAGAGACACAGAGAGAGAGAGAGAGGCAGAGACACAGGCAGAGGGAGAAGCAGGCTCCATGCAGGGAGCCTGACATGGGACTCAATCCCGGGTCTCCAGGATCACGCCCTGGACTGAAGGTGGCGCTAAACTGCTGAGCCACCTGGGCTGCCCCATGGGGCCACCCTTTAACCTGCTAAGGTTATCAAAGGCTCGGTGGTGACTGCATCTGCTGAATCCCTGGCCCGCAGTGTCTGGGGCGGGGTGGGGGCGGGGCATTTCTGGAGCAGTTTACAAGGAGAAGGAGATGAACACCGCTGGGAGCTGAGGAGGCCAGCCTGGGGGCATGTGTGACGGGGGTGCGGGGGCTTTGGGAGGGTGCAGCTATGATTTGCACCAGCAGTGAGGGGGAAGTCAGAAACACAGAACCACATCTGGATCCAGGCAGATATGGTCAGCCATGGGGCACAAACCTGGACACCTGTCCACAGAGGCCAGCCCTGCTGGCTGGGGCACAGGTCCTCATGAATGGATTTGAGATTCTTGATCCCACAGAAGATAGATTTGGCATCACTTACTTGCCCAGAGAGGTAGGAGAAGGCCAGGCTTGAGCACTGTCTGTATGCCTGCCATGTGGTTTACCTGCATCATCTTTGTCCCTCCATTGGCCCAAGAGGGTGGTATCCTCTTTCCTTGGACAATCACACTCAGGAGTGTGCCAGAACAAACCAAGATGAGGGCGCCAAGGAATGGCCATGGGGTGCTGCGAAGACAGCTAACCAAGCAGCCCTACCAGCCAGCATGCACCGAGCACTTCACTTCCTTCCTTGTCTTCACTCTGGTCTCACCACAGCCAGATGAGGCGTGGACTGTTAACACCTTTTCCAACACGTGGAAGGGAGAAGGGTTAGTTTTAGACTCTATGATTTCATGAGCAGAACCAGGAAAAACTGTGCTAGGTAGAAAAAGGCAGCCCTTGGCTCGAAAGCAGAGAGAACTTGCTTACTCTGTGAGCAGTCCCCACAATGGGATGGATTGTGCCCGCAGGTGGTGAGTTCTCTGTCTCCAGACATACTCAAGCAGAAACTGCACAGCCATTTGCCTGGAGTGCTTTAGGGGGAATGCCCTCACTGTGAAGTCGCTTTCTAGCTCTGAGATTCCAGGAATTTTTCCCAAGGACACCAACAGATGGCTGCGTGCGCAAAGGTGTTTATCAATAGTGTTATTTATGATAACGGAAAGATGGAAACAACCTGCATGTCCTGCAGTAGGGGGTTTGTTAAGTAATTTCATGCAGGAACTTCAGTGTGCATGAGTGAGACTAGATCTGGCCTGCAGTCTGTTGTCGTGTGGTCCTTGAGCTAAAAATAGTTTTTTATACTTTGAAAGGGTTGTAAAAGAGAAAACAAGAATATGCAACAGAGATCCTCGGTGGCCTGAGGCCTAAGATGTTTATCTCTGGCACTTTGCAGAAAAAGTCCGTTGACTTCTGGATTAGGATCACAGGTAGGGACCAAAAATTGTCTTAATTTGTATCTATGGATAGAGAGAGATGGTCACAGCATATTTTTTGAGAGAGAGAGAGAAAACAGGTTATATAACAGTATTGGAGCAAGGTCACATTTGTATAAAACAGGGTCCAAGTGTTTGCGTGTTATCTGCAGCAGTGGTCTGTAATATTAATAGTGGTTTTACATTTTCTTTACTAAATGATTTTATGTTCTTTGAACATATCATAGGGAATAGCTATTATTTTTGAGATCTCAAAAAGCATTTGGAACAGAGCTAATTCTCAGTATGCCAGCAATCCATGCTATTTGGAACCAAATGAGTTTTGATCTTGGCTGAAGCCATTTTGTTCAATTTGTCCCTGAGGTGGCACAAGGTCAGTGACCGAGGGCTGGTGCTCTTACCTTGTTGCTGTTATTGGATTTGTTTTCAGGTCTCTTGCCCCTGCTTAGATCCCCCATAGGCTGTGGTGTCTTAAGTGGAAAAAATACCGCTCAGTTTAGTTAGAAACAAATTAGCTACTTTGGAGAAATGATCTGACATTTCCTTTCGCCACGGCTGAACTGAGTCACTTCGGAGGCAGGGCAAACAGGGTCCGGCTCAGGTGTCCTTCAGGGGACCTGTGTCGTTCTGGGTTGAGGAAAGAAGGGAGGAAGGGAGTGGGGAGAAGAATTGTTCCAGCCAGAGCTCTTCAGTCAAGGATCAGGCACTTGGGGACGCCTGGGTGGCTTAGCGGTAGAGTGTCTGCCTTTAGCTCAGGTCATGATCCCGGGGTCCTGAGATCGAGTCCCTCACTGGGCTCCCTGTGGGGAGCCTGCTTCTCCCTCTGCCTGTGTCTCTACTTCTCTCTGTGTCTCTCATGAATAAATAAATAAAATCTTTAAGAAAAAGAATCAGGCACCTGGACACCTCTGTCCTACTGGGCATCCTCCAGTAAACCCTGTGTCCTCTCTGTGCTGATCCTGGGATACAGGATGGAGGGGACACGGTTCCTGCCTGAAGGATGTCACTCTAGTGTGGAAGACACACACCAGCACTTACTCCTCGGGCAAATGTGTTTTGAGCACAGTGTTATCTGTGCTGTGGGTTCTTGGTGCCTAGTAGGGAGCGAGACAAATGCCATGCCTTTGGGGAGCTTATATTTTAACTCTCAAAGAGAGTGTGTGAAGGGTGCACGGAGTATTTTGGGACCACAGGGGGAGAAGCTTCTCCCCCTGTGGACCCAAAGTCAGGATGGAAGGTCCTGGGGTTCCGGGGGGAAAATTACTCAGTTTCAATCTCCACTCAGCCTCTTTCTGACTTGGCAACCTTGGGCAAGTGCCTCTACTGCTCTCTGTTGATTAGGAACAATGAACACTCTCTATACCCTGTGCGGGTGCTGGGAGGAGTAAAAGAAGGACAATGCTTTCCCTCTGCTGGGCATATCTTCAGTGCCCAAAAAATTTTATTTTACTTTATTTATTTTTAAGATTTATTTTATTTATTTGAGAGAGACAGAGAGAGAGTGTACGTGCACACACAAGCAGGAGGAAGGGCAGAGGGAGAGGCAGGCTCCCCGCTGAGCAGGGAGCCCAACACCAGGACTCCATCCCAGGACCCTGAGGTCATGAACTGAGCCAAAGGCGGACTCTTAACCGACTGAGTCACCCAGGCACCCCCAAGTACTTATTATTTATTTAAATAAACAAAACGTAGGTGCAAGAAGTACATGAAACCATGCCTGAGAAAGACCTGGCCATGGTTATTGTCCATAAGTACTGGTTGCCACCCCCTTGTGACCAGAGGTGTACGTTTTGTTCTGAATCCACCTCTTTCCCTCATGCCTTATCATTGTGTCTGTGGCAGTTTTCTGATGTTTGTAGGTCGGCCTCTCCCCAGCCCCACCTGGGCCCGATTGTCTCCAAACCCCCAGACCATATCCAGGCAGAGGAATGTGTGAAAAACAAGGCTGTGGAGTCGGCACACGTCCAGACATTTACTGCACTTGGTCTTGGCCTCCAGACTGGGCCCCTTCCCGTGGCCACTGTCTGAGGAGCCAGTGCAGGTGGCAGGGAGGCTGGGGGCCAGGAAGCAGCGAGGCACAGTGTGGGCTCTGCACACCAGATCTAAGTTTGTGTCCTGTCACTGGCATTTCCTAGCTGCACGTCTTTGGGTGAGGCATCTATCTTAGCTCCTCCGTGGGATGAGGACGGTATTAGCGCTCAGGGTTGCAGTGGGGAGGAAATGAAATCGTGCATTCACTGTTTTTGGCAAAGTGCCTGGCCCATGGAAGAAAAGGCAGAGAATGTTGCTTAAAGAAAACAAACAACGCACCAAAAGCTGTCGGACTGGTCTCAGGCAGGCCTTGCACGGAAGGAGGGAATATTTTAGCCTCCTGAGCACCTGCCACTCATCAACCACTCTAACCAAGTGCCCTGGGGAGAAACTTCTTACAAGGGGCTCACCTGTCAGCTGAAAAGCGCAGCTCTCCGGGAGCCCAGAACTTGTGTGGACTTACCGTGCTTTGGGCCCAGAGCATACCCTGTCTCCATCAGATCGAGGTGGGGATGAACTTCTCTGCCAGTGGGGCTTGTCTGACAGATGATGGGATGGGTTTAAAGCTGTAAATGAACATGGCTCGCCACTCGGTGCTTCATATAAAGGAGGCCTTGCTGAGGACTGAGACGTGTGACTGCGAGCACGTTCCCTGGCAGTCCGCATAATTCAAGATGACCCCTAATGGAAGATTTTAACTTAGGAAAAAAGCAAAGGATTTGCCAAGGCATCTATTGCCAAGGTCAATAGAGATGCACCAGTCTTACTATCCTCACCCCAAGGGTTGGACCCAATGGTAAGGTTGGACCTTATGAAAAAAAAAAGCAGGACAATAGGGGCACCTGGGTGGCTTTGGCACAAGTCATGACTCTAGGGTCCTGGGATCAAGTCCCACATTGGGCTCCCATGGGGAGCCTGCCTCTCCCTCTGCCTATGGCTCTGCCTCTTTTTCTGTGTCTTTCATGAATAAATAAATAAAATCTTATTAAAAAAGAATTTCTTTCCTCTTTTTTTTTTATTTCTTTCCTCTTTAAGGCTGAATAATGTTCTGTTGTATATATAGACTGCATCATGTTTATTCATTCATTTGTCAGTAGACACTTGGGTTGCTACTACCTTTTGGCCATTATGAAAAGTGCTAGTTTGAGACGCCTGGGTGGCTCAGTGGTTGAGGGTGTGGTCCCGGGGTTCTGGGATTGAGTCCCGCATCGGGATTCCTGCATGGAGCCTGCTTCTCCCTCTGCCTATGTCTCTGCCTCTCTCTGTGTCTCTCATGAATAAATAAGTAAAATCTTTTTTTAAAAAATGCTAGTTTGAATGTATACAGATACCTCTTTGAGACCCTCCTCTTCATGCTTTTGGGTATGTATCTGGAAGTGGAATTGCTGGATGATATGGCATTCTGTTTTCATTTTTTTGAGGAATTTCCATGCTGTTTTCCACAGTGACTATACCATTTCATATTCCCATCAACAGTGCGCCAATTTTTCCACATCCTTGTCAACACTTGTTATTTTCTTTTTTTAAAGATAGATAGATAGATTGATTGATTTATGATAGAGAACATGCTTGTGCTAGCATGAGAGCATGGAGGGAGGGGCAGAGAGAGAGAGAGGGAGAATCCCAAGCAGACTCCCCACTGAGCATGGAGCCCAATGCAGGACTTGATCCTAGGGTCCTAAGATCATGACCTCAGCTGAAATTCAGAGTCAGACATTTAATTGACTGAGCCACCCAGGTGCCCCTCTGTTTTTTGGGTAGTAGTCATCCTAATAGAGATGTCAGTGGTGTCTCATTGTGGTTTTGATTTTCCTGATGATAATGATGTTGGGCATCTTTTCATGTGCCTACTGGCCATTTTTATATCTTCAGAGAGAGTGATCTATTCAAGTCCTTTGCCCATTTTTTAATCCAGTTGTTTGCTTTTTTTAGTGTTGCGTTGTAGAAGTTCTTTGTATATGCTGCATATTAACCTCTTATTGGGTATGTGATTTGCAGATATTTTCTCCCATTCTGTGTGTGTCCTTTCACTCTGTCAATAGTGTCCTTTGATGCACGAAATTTTTAAAACTTTTTTAAAGATTTATTTATTTATTTGAAGGAGGGCAAGAGGAGCAGAGGGAGAGAATTCTGAAGCAGGCTCCACTGAGTGTAGAGCCTGACACGGGGCTTGATCCCAGGACCCCAAAATCATGACCTGAGATGAAATCAAGAGTTGGCCATTCAACCAACTGAGCCACCTAGGTGCCACACCAAATTGTTTAATTTTGATATAGTCCAGCTTATCTGTTTTTCTTTTTATGCCTGGGTTTTTGGTGTCATATCCAAGAAATCATTGCCAAATCCAGTATCATGTAACTTTTCCTCCTCTGTTTTCTTCTATGAGCTATAAGTTATACCTTTTACTTTTTGGTCTTTTATCCATTTTGAGTTAATTTTTTTATATGTTATAAGGCAAAGATCTAATGTCATATCTACAACTTTTGGAAATAGAAAAAAAAAATTAGAGAACAACCGTAGGGGTGGGGAAGTACATGAAATATCCTTCTAGAAAGTTCAGTCTCTTACCCAATCTTTTCTTTCCTTTAGCTTCCACACAGCAGTCAAAGTGATCTTCTAAGAAACACATATAAATCAAACTGCATCACTCCCTTGCTTGAAATCTCCAGTGACTTCCTGCTGCACTCAGAATAAAATCCAGACTTCTTGCTGTGCATGATTTGACCCCTGCTGACTTCTCCCTGGTGCATCTTGCTTCTTCTCAGGCTTATTGCCATTTAATCACACTTAATTTCTGACCATTCCTGCAGTTCATTGAGCTCTTTTCTGTCACAGGGTCTTTGCACATTCTGTTCTTTCTGCCTGAAACAACCTACCTCCTTATCGTCACATGGCTAGCTCCTTCTCATTCCTTCTAACTTGGTAGAGATATCACCTTGTCTTAGCTCAAACTACCATAACAAAATACCATACATTGGGTGGTTTAAACAACAGAAATTTATTTTCTCACAGTTTTGGAGGCTAGAAATAGAAGATCGAGGTCCCAGCATGGTCAGTTTCTGATGAGGGAGCTCTCTTTCTGGCTTCTAGATGGCCACTTTCTTGCTGTGTCCTCACTTGGCAAGAAGGGAGGGGAGAGGGAGAAGGTGAGAGAAGCAAGCTCTTAGATGTCTCTTCTTCTAATTCAGTTCATAGCACACATCCTCAGAGAAGCCATTGATGACCTTCCAATCTAAGCCAGATTCCTTCCATAAACCACCGCCGCACTCTGGCTTGGTAGTGTCCATCACTATACCCTATTCGTATCCTTCATGGTAGAGCAGTAATGGTGAATAACTGTACATTAATTAGTGTAGCAATTTGTTCAATGTCTGATCCCTCCCTAAGAGCATAAATTTTAAGAAACTGGGCTATCATCTTCACTCCCATATTCCTTATTCAGTGCCTGGCATATACCAGATGCTGATTAATGCCTGTTAGAAGGGTGAACAAATATCAGCCTATAGTAAATTTACATTCCTTGACTTTTTCACTAACTGTGGGGCAGGAAGGGTGGGGACAGGAAGGAAGGTAACATGCACTGAGGGGCAGTATAGCAAAGTCATTACCACATGTCAGCACTAGATAGCCTGAATTAAATACCCTCTCTGCTACTTACTGGTCATGTGACCTTGGACAGTTTACTTCTTCTGTTGTGCCTCAGTTTATGTTCCTTAAGAGATGTCAACATAGTTTTGGATGATGAAAAGCAATTTGAAGGGGAGTAACAAGCTGAGCAGGAGTGAGGTGTGGGGCTGGAAACAGGGGCAGGGAATGGCCTATCTATAGAGGGAGCATTGAGACCCTTAGCCCTCCTCCCCCCTTGTACACTGCACAGTCAGGTGACTACCCTCCACTCTGCATGAGGTTAAGGGTTTTTCCCTTGAGAAGTTAACCTGGGAGAATTCTGAATTTGGGACCAGCAGACACAGAAAGGGTCAGAGTGAGATACCAAAAGAAAAGTGGGGGAGGGGGGGAGTCCACTGACTCCTCCTCCAGGTCTGCTTTTATAATCCTGAAAGCCAGATGTATGCTCCCCAAGCAGGAGACTGGAGGATTCTTTTCTTAAAGCCCCCAGAGAAATGACATACTGACAATGATATTTAGATATTCCCCACTATAAAAGCTTGATTTTTCCCAGTTCCCCTATAAGGCAGTTGGCAGGACCCCCACACTGATGCGTGCATGCACACACGCACACACACACAGGGCTGCTAATTAGTTATTTAGTGCCGTACTCAAAAATCAACCTTTAGTCATATATCACTAGATATTTGAAGGAAGCCTCCAGGATAAAAGGGGAAGCTCAAGGAGACAAATAAACAGAAATGTTTGAAGCAAATAGACAATGCGGTGAGTGGAAGAAAATACAAAGCAAAAATTATTAGTATCCTCAGAGAAATAAGAGAAGATATTGTATCCATGAAATAAGATGCTATAAATTCTATATAAAAAAGAAATAATAAAAGAAAAAGAAATGACACTGGGAAAATAAGACATGAGAGCCAAAATAAAATAAAAAAGTCAATAGAAAGGTTGAGAGGTAATGAAATGGAAATTTCCCAGAGGATGTACCAAAAAGACAAAGAGATGGAAAATAGAAAAGATAGAAAATTAAAGGATCAATCAAGATGCCCAATATCTGACTGACAATTTTCTAGGGATTCCAGAGGAAGCAGAGGGGAGTTAACGACCAAATAAATGAAGTGAGGATATTTCACACTGAAGAACATGAATCTTCAGAATGAGAGAGCCCAATACAAATGAAAAAGAACCACACTAAGGTATATCATCACAAAATGTCAGAATACCAGGGATAAAGAGAAGATCCTAAAAGTTTTGGTTGTGGGGGAGGGAGAACAGATTATATATACATCATCAGGTATCAGAATGGTTCCAGCCTCTATTGGAAGCTAGAAGATGAGAGACCCATGCCTTCAAAATTCTGGTGGAAAATTATTTCCAACCAACTATTCCATATACAGTTAAAGAAATTAGAAGGGAGGATAGAATAAAGACATTCTCAGATATGCAAGGATATAAAAATTTTACTTCCTATGTACCCTTTCTTAGGAAGTGACTAGAGGATGTGTTTCACCAAAATGAGGGCATAGACCAAGATAGAAAAGACTTGCAAACCAGAAAGCAGGTTCATCAACATAGGAGGACAGGTATGTAGCTGGTCTAGAAAGCAGCCAGTCCCAAATTAAAGGGAAAAGGAAGGCTCCAGGAGGTGGATCACTAGGAAAACAAAAGGATCTGATAGCCTACGTGACTGTATGGAAAAAGCATTTTACATATCTGCTGGAATGCTCAAGGAGATTTAGCAATATGTACATAGAACTAAGCAAATGAGGAAAAAAAGAGGCAATTATTAACTCCAGAAAAAAAATATGTACAGAAAATACATGTAATTATAGGATGCCATTTGGTTCAGCAATGGACAATATGTATAAAGTCATAAGAATGTAAACCCTGGGGACGCCCGGGTGGCTCAGCGGTTGAGCGTCTGCCTTCGGCTCAGGGCGTGATCCCGGAGTCCCAGGATTGAGTCTCACATTGCGCTCTCTGCATGGAGCCTGCTTCTCCCTCTGCCTGTGTCTCTGCCTCTTTCTCTGTGTCTCTCATGAATAAATAAATAAAATCTTAAAAAAAAAAGAATGTAAACCCTAAACAAAGAATGTAAACCCCAAATATTAATTAAAAGATTTAGAAGTTGTGATAAAACTATATTGAAAGGGTGGAGAAAAGAAGTGGAGCTAGGTAGTGTAAGAGTTAATACTTGTCTAGTGTATTAGGGGTTGTGGAGGACATTGCTAGTGTTCACTAAAATCAGGTGCTCCTTGCTTCTGGGCACATGGAAGACTATACTTCTTGTATAGTCTGCACCCTTGTAGTTGGGTGGGGCCACATGACCAGTCTGGTCACTCAGCTCCAGGTGGAAATGCTATGTTGCCACTAGAATGAAGCTTAGATGACCCTGTAGCTGTCTCTTCTCCCTCAGCAGTGATCAAGGAAGCTGTGGGTTAAGATGGCAGAGCCACAAGATTGAAACAGGCTGGAATTGCCTCATGGAATATAATTGTCCTACAGATACTCTATAGGCTGCAAGGATGAGAAATAAACCTTTATTTTGTGAAGCCACTGAGATTTTGGGATTATTTACTTCTGTGTAGCGTGGCTTAACTGATACAAACTTCAGCATGTACTGTGTAAAACTGATAAATGAGGATATAGCCATTTAAGCATGTTATTTAGAATTATGGAGATAATCGCTAGAAGAATAACTAAAAATATTAAAAGTGGTTGCCTCTGGGGAGCAGGAAAGAGGAGTGAGGAACCTGTTTTCATTGTAGTACTATATGGCTTTTTTACACAGTGTAATTGTATTACATTGGCAGAAATAAAATTTTATAAAAAGCCGTGTGTGTGTGTGTGTGTGTGTGTGTGTATGTGTTTGTGTGTGTGGTGCGTAAAGGATTCCCCCCCAACCATTACAATGGCTGTCCTTAGCAGGGCAGGCATGCTAGATTGGACATCTGAGGAACTACAGATGTGGCTGGACATGGAAGGCACTGTGGGAAAGGAGGCTACCCCGATGGAATGTCAGTCTGAGGAGTTTAATTTTCATCCAGATGACAATGGGGAGCCATGGAAGAATTGTCAGCAGTAAGAGTATCCTGAGCAAATCTACTTTTGTAGTGAGGACCCTTACTTACCTGGATGGTGAACTGTGGGGGAGAGTGGGGGCTCTGTGGTCTCCATGAGGCCTGGACTAGGACCTGCATACAAGTGTCTCTCAAGGGCCTGCTATTTGCTGGGTCCAATTGGTATGCCCAGCCATAGAGCAAGGAATAGGATGGACAAAGTCCTCTACCTTCGGGGAGCATACATGGGTGAAAGAGGCAAATAGAGAGAAAAAAAGTGTAAGTTATGTGCTGGTTCATGCTATAAAGAAAATTGAAGCAAACGTAAGGAGATAGATTGTGGGGAGAGAGGTAGTTTAGATAGGGTGGCCAGGTGTGGCCTCTCTACAGAGGTAACATTTGAATAGAGTCCTGAATTAAGGGAAGGAACAAACCATGCAAAATGTGGGGTTCCAGGCAGAAGGAACAGCAGTCCGGAGGACCTGAGGTGGGAATGGGCTCAATACGTCCAAGGAACAGCAAAGAAACCATGGGGGGAGGGTTTGAGGGCCCATCCGTCAAGGGGAAAGTTTGAGGAACAGTTCATGGAATCTGGAGAGAACCTCAGGGAGCCACTAGTGGGTTGAGAACAGGAGAGCAGCATGATTTGTCTGAGGAGGCCAGTAGGGCCAGGCTTGGCAGCCTCAATAGCTGGGGAGGAGGTGGGCGGGCTGGTTAGGATGGGAGCCTCTCGGGCTCTGCCCAGCAGTCAGTGTGGTGCCTCTCAGCCCGCCTGGACCAGCTACAGCAGCTTCATCACCCACTTCCCAGCATCCCAGCCCCCTCTGGGAATTGAAGGATCCTCACAAATCAAAATAGCAAGAAAAGAACAGCCTCTAATTGTTCTGCGTAAAAGAAGCGAAATTAGACGAGTCAGCTGTGGGGTTGAGACCGCCTCCTACACAGCTGTGATCCCGCACCCTGCTGAAGACAGACTTCCCGAGACTTGAAATTCTGCTGTCTCCGAGCAAAACTTTTGCTTCTCCAGCCCCAGGGCAAATGACAGCTATTTGGGGAAGGAATGGGACTGATGCTGGCCCTGGAGGACAATGAGTGACTCAAATCAAAACAGTCCTTTCATGAAGAGAGAGCCTTAGCTGGTATGAGTTCACTCGGTCATTCAAAACACATTGAGGGCACTCAGAGCGCATTCGTCAGCTCTCACGGCACCACCGTAGCATCCTGGTCGCCAGGGTTGGGTGTGGTAGCGGGGGGTTTCTAGAGGGGTAGAGGCATGCAGTGTGGTTCAACCCTTGGGGCAGAGTGGAGAGAGAGCACTGGTCTGGGAGTCAGGAAGGAGGTCTAAGTTCTTGCCTTGGCTCTGCCGCTGTCACTGTGTAACCTTGGGTGAGTCATGCCACCTCCCTGGGCTTCAGTTTCCCTGTCTTCTCATCTGGGCTTTAGGCCACATCATGTTTCTCAAACTTTAGAGCCCATAAGAATCACTTGGGGGTAGTGCTTGTTAAAGATGAAGATTTCTGGGGCACCTGGCTGGCTCACTTGGTAGAACATATGACTCTTGATATTAGGGTGGTGAGTTCAAGCTCCACGTTGGGCCTAGAGCTTACTTAAAAAAAAAAAAAAAGGTGAAAATTTCCAGGCCTGGTTGCCAAAGATTAAGATTTAATAGATCTGGCGTGGGGTCAATGAATCTGCTCTTCCAGGAATTCTGAAGGGAGTCCCTGGACCACACTTCCATCTAATCACTTTCCCTCTCTCAGGGCTCTTCCTGTTTTGAAATTTGGGGAGTTGCTCATGCCACCCTTCTCTGGATTTCTCAGATCATTGTAGGGGCATGAAAGGAGTCCTTATCCCTGCTTCGGTGTACCTGTGTGTTTCTGCGATGATCTCACTGCACTAGGACAGTGTATCTCAGTGTATGTAGCCTGGTAGGGTGTCCTTGGCCCAGCACAGGTCCTGGTACAGAGGGGGCCAGGGCAGAAATGTTGGCCAAAGAAGGGGCCAGCTGTGACACAGGCTGTTGCACAGTGGTGTAGAGCATGGAGGAATGTTTCAGGTGCAGGGGGGCTTAGTTGGCTCATCCCTGGCTTGGATACCTGGGCTCATCCCTGGATTGGATGTATGGGAGAGTGCAGTTGAGTGGGATAAGGAGGTCTAGATGAGACTACAGGAAGGACTGAGAACCCTGGTCCACCACAGAGGGCACCCCAGGAGGTCTAAGGCCCCAGCCAGTCTGCTAGGCAGAGGCAGGGTCCCTTCCTCAGAGCTGGCCAATCATATTTCCAAAAGGTCAGTGGCAGAAGCTAGAGGGTCAGGTCACTCTGGTCTAGTCTCCAGCCTTCCTAGATGAAGAATAATACCCTCATATACTGAGCATTTGCAATGCTTTGGGCTCAGGACTAAGTGCAGTATCATCCCATTACATTTCACAACGACCCTATGAGGTTGGTAAAAGCATCATCTCCCCTGCTCCACCCCGCATTTTTTTTTTTTTTTTTTTTTACAGCTAACAGACACTGAGGCTTAGAGACTTCAACTTACTAGCCCAGAGTCCCTCAGTTAATAAATAGAAGCAGGGTTAGAACCTAGACCTGTTTTTGTCTGAGCTCAGTTTTATTATTTTTTTAAAAATTTTATTTATTTATTTATTTATTTATTTATTTATTTATTTATTTATTTATTTAGAGAGGCAGAGACATAGGCAGAGGCAGAAACAGGCTCCTTCTAGGGAGCCCGATGTGGGACTTGATCCCCAGAACCTGGGATCATGCCCTGAGCTGAAGGCAGATGCTCAACTGCTGAGCCACCCAGGTGTCCCCGGAGCCCAGTTTTATTTTTAACTGTGTTGCTTAGTACCCCTCAGAAGATGAAGGGTTTTTCCTAAAATGCCTTCTGCCAAAGTCAGCCACAGCCAGAGAAATCCTTTTGCATCCAGTAAAGTGAAAAGATGTGATGCTGAGTTAGGTGGGTCAGGATTCCAGTCCCACCTCTGCCCCCAGACTTTTTGCGTGACCTCAGGCAAATCATTTCCCCTCTCTGAGTCTCATGTGAAACTGAAATCGGTGGAATGGGAACAATAACCTACACACTTCTTTTTAAGGTACACTAAGATGAAGACAGCCACCAACATCTACATCTTCAACCTGGCCTTGGCAGATGCACTGGCCACCAGCACACTACCCTTCCAGAGTGCCAAGTACCTGATGGAGACGTGGCCCTTTGGGGAACTGCTCTGCAAGGCTGTGCTCTCCATTGACTACTACAATATGTTCACCAGCATCTTCACCCTCACCATGATGAGCGTCGACCGCTATATTGCTGTCTGCCACCCTGTCAAGGCTCTGGACTTCCGCACACCGGCCAAGGCCAAGCTGATCAACATCTGCATCTGGGTCCTGGCCTCGGGTGTGGGTGTACCTATCATGGTCATGGCTGTGACCCGCCCCCGGGGTGAGTGAGTGGCTGAGCTGTGGTACAGGCCACTGACCACAGGAGGCAGCATGTGGGCCCTTGTGGGTTTGCAGGACATTTATTAGAGTGGGCGGAGGTGGCTCTATACCGGTAGAGGTGTGGATTACTGATCAATGAAAGTGTGGATGGCTGACCAGTGAGAGTGTAGGGAGTCAACCAATGGAATGTGAATGGTTGACTGTTGTGAGGATGAATGACTGGTCAGTGGTCAGATGGGTTGCTGGTCAAAGGAAACTTATGAATGGGATTGTGGAGGGGGCAGGGTGTGGAGCAGCTGGCCAGGAGTGTGTGGATGACTGACTAAAGGGAGATGGATGGATGGCCAATGGGGTGAGGGTGTCACTGACAAGTGAGCAGTGGAGGCCATAAAATCTGCAATCTCATCCCAAATCCCCTTCCACCTCAGTGGGAAAACCACTGGCCCAGATGACCAAGGCAAGGCCTAGAGAATAGCCTTCAGAAAATTACAGGTGCATTTCCTCAGAATAAGAATGGTAATTAATATAGTAGCTACCTGTATCCAGGTAGCAGCTGTAACAGGCAATCTCCAAAGTTCAATGCTGAACAGTATAGAGGTTTATTTATCACTCATGTCACAGTCTAACGTGAGTCAGGGGAGGGCGAGCTCTATTCCACAGTTCTTCAGGGACCCAGGCTCCAGATGATGGTTTTGGAATCCTCCACTGCTGGCAAGCGGATAAATATGGAGAAGGAGTGATGAGAGAGCATGACCAGCTTTTAAATGTTCTGGCCTGTCTCTTCCTAGGGATAGCTGGTTACATGGCTCCCACCTTGACATAAGGAAATGGGACAAGTAGTTTAGCAGGGGACCAACCACACCGGTCACTAACCTATCTGAGCCACACTGTATCGTGGAGTGTTGAGAAGTTTAAAGGAGGCTAGATGTGTAAAATACTTAGGACAAGGCAGGGACTCTGACCTCTATTTGACCGAAAGAACATCTAGAATCAGAGATGTCAGTGGTTTACTTATGGTCACACGGCAGGCATTTGGTGGAATTTGACCTAGAACCTGAGGCTTCTGCCCTTATATCTGTTACTGGTATTGCCCCCTGGCGTGGAGGTTTGCAGAGGGTTGGTGCTGTGGGTGGAAAGGGAATAGGCTTGGTGGGAGGACTTTTGACTTCCCCTTTCCCCCAACGACGAGGCCCTGGTGCCCTCATACAGCTTCTGTGCAGTTGGTCTTGACTCAGCAGCTGGGCCCCATTCCTCACTGTCAGCCTTCAGTTTATGGGCCATTAACTGCATCCCAGCTGGGTGCCAGACCAGATGGGCCTCCTCACTCCACACTCTATCCCCTACACACACTCCCCCACTCAGTGCTTGTTGCTTCTGTATGTAACTTGCTGTGTGAGCTTGGATGAGTGCTGTTCCTCTCTGAGCCTTGTTCTGCCATCTGCACAGTGGAATCCCTGGCCTCAGTCATCCTGGCGGTTCTGCCTTCCTGCTGTGGGGTGGACCCACTCTGTAGATCCCCAGCACCCTTCCTACCCGTCTCAGGCTCCAAGTCCACTGCCTGGCTCCTCAAAACCCAGAGTTCCAAGAGCTCTTGGGCGGACGGACAGTGGGCCAGTGTTAGGCCTGTATCCCAAACATCCCTAAGGTGCTCCTCCAGCCCACGCCCACACTCCGGGAATAGGGAGCTCATTCCACTATGGGGACACCTCTGGACAAATCTGGCAGTCCGAAAGTTCTTGTTATTAAGCTGAGATCTGTCTCCCTGCCCCTATCCCTGACTTCTGGACTTCTATATGTACCTGCCCCTCTGCCCTGTGAGTGCATGAAGAGCTTGAACCCCCCTGTGCTAAATGTTCCACATGCTTTAGCTCATAGAATGCTCACGTTAGTCTCACTTTATGGAGGCTTAGCCCATTGATTCCTCATATTAGTCCCACCTTATGGAAGCTCTCCTGGAGGCTGAATAATTTGCCCAGAGTCACACCACACATTAGTAGGGGCCGAGTTCTGCTCTTAACTCATCAGTGCTCTTTAGATCAGTCTGAGCAGGGTTGTCCTCATTGGAGCTAGTCTGGAAATGGGTAGAGTGTTTTGAGTTCTCACAGTGACTGGCATTCGGTGGGTCTGGGCTAAATTAGATCATTACTGCCGTCCATTCATGTAGAGGCTTCTAAAGGGACCAGGAGAAAATACAGAAAAGGAGACCTCCCAGATTAGGGCCAATCCCACTGGGGTCTTTAAGGGTGAGCAGGAGTTCACCAGCTTTGGAAGTGTTGGGGGACATTCCAGGCGGAAGAATCCCTGTGAACAGGGGCCGCGGGGAGGTGTGGGCCCCCACCGAGCCAAGAAGGGTGGCGCGCAGGCGGGGCCGCCGGGGCCCACTCGCCCCTCACCTGCTGTCTTTCCCTGTTTCCCCCGCAGACGGGGCAGTGGTGTGCATGCTCCAGTTCCCCAGCCCCAGCTGGTACTGGGACACGGTGACCAAGATCTGCGTGTTCCTCTTCGCCTTCGTCGTGCCCATCCTCATCATCACCGTGTGCTACGGCCTGATGCTGCTGCGCCTGCGCAGCGTGCGCCTGCTGTCGGGCTCCAAGGAGAAGGACCGCAGCCTGCGGCGCATCACGCGCATGGTGCTGGTGGTGGTGGGCGCCTTCGTGGTGTGCTGGGCGCCCATCCACATCTTCGTCATCGTCTGGACGCTGGTGGACATCGACCGCCGCGACCCGCTCGTGGTGGCCGCGCTGCACCTGTGCATCGCGCTCGGCTACGCCAACAGCAGCCTCAACCCCGTGCTCTACGCCTTCCTCGACGAGAACTTCAAGCGCTGCTTCCGCCAGCTCTGCCGCTCGCCCTGCGGCCGCCCCGAGCCCGGCGGCTTCAGCCGCGCCCGCGAGACCACGGCCCGCGAGCGGGTCACCGCCTGCACCCCGTCCGACGGGCCCGGCGGGGGCGCCGCCGCCTAAGCCGCGCCAGCCCCGCCGGCCCCGCCCGCCGCGCCCCTGCGGGCCCACCCGGCCGCCACCCCGGGCCCGGCCCCGGAGGAAGGGGGTCGCGCTGGAGCCGAGGGGCGGGGGGCGGGGGCGGGGCTCCGGGCGGAGGGCGCGGTCCACGGCTTTGGGTTGGAGGCTGGGGGCGGGGAGCGCGACTGGGGGAGTGGGGGCTGTGGCTCTGGGACCGGGCTGCTGAATGGGACCTCCGCGGTGGCCGGCCTCAACCTTGGGACAACCTCGGGTTCTAGCCAGAGGCGGCCTTGTTGGCCTGGGACCTGAAGATCCGGACCCAGGACCCAGGGGGCAGGGGGGGACCCTGAGAACCGGGCTGCGAGCCTGGGTGTCTGTTGTGTGGTGGGGAGGGACCCCTTCTGGGGGCCAGAGGGTAGGACAGGTCAGTGAGTCGGCCTGCAGCTCACATTAGGCCACAAGATAGGGTAGGGCCTGTGGCCTCAGCCTTGGGGTAGAGTCCCAGCCCCGAGTTCTAGCAAGAGATGGGGCTTGCGGAGGTCCAGGGAATAGGCTTGGTGTCGTTATAAATAAACTGAACTGTCGTTATAAATAAACAGAAAATAGGGAGAGAGAAACAATATACCTTTTCTTTTTTTTTTTTTTTTAAAGATTTTATTTATTTATTCATGATAGTCACACAGAGAGAGAGAGACAGAGAGGCAGAGACACAGGCAGAGGGAGAAGCAGGCTCCATGCACCGGGAGCCCGACGTGGGATTCGATCCCGGGTCTCCAGGATCGCGCCCTGGGCCAAAGGCAGGCGCCAAACCGCTGCGCCACCCAGGGATCCCCAATATACCTTTTCTATCCTTGACAGTCATTTTCTTGGATGGAATGGCCTCAAGCATCGACGTAGTGTCCCCAGCACTTTGTGCCAGTGGGGCTTGGGACATACCAGTGATACAGGGCCATCGGCTTCAGGCTAAGGGTAGGTCCCCGGCCCTTCTGTGGGGCTCAGAAGGAGAAGCGAGGTCCTGGAGCTCCAAAATCAGAGCTGCAAGTCGGCCTCTGTGTCCAGGGTGGTGGGAGGGCAGAAGCAGAAGCAAGCCTGGGGAACTTCTGCTATGACATCAGGTCCTCAAGCTGGAAGACAGACACTTTTGGGGTCCCCAGGGGTCTGACTTCTCTGCCCAGCTATTGGAGGACAGAGGACCGTGCTAGTCAGAGCTCCAAGGATGGTAAGTGGCCACCGGGACTGGGTGGGGGCCTCTGAAGCACCGGTGTAGACTTTTCCTCCTGCCCATCTTGTGCCTCTGATAAGAACCCCTGGGAAATCCTCTTCCGTCTCCCAATACCTGGCTGCACCAGTGTGTCCAGTGTTTCCAGGGAACTGGAACTGCCCACACAGGGGCCTGTCTCTGAAGTAAGTGGGAGGAAGATGGCTTTTATGGCTACAGTGTGAGCATCTGTGTGCCCCTCCATTGCCCCCGCCCCCACCCGGCCCCAGCTGCCCCCTTCAGGCTGCTGAGGGCAGGTCCACCCAGAGCGAGGCATAGAAGTTTTTCTCTTCATGTGTTTGGCATTTTATTCAGGCATTCCTAGGTCTTTGCTTTCCTATCAGGGACTGTCCTTGTTCCCTATGCCTCCCCCGTGCTTCACCTCCTCTCCCCGCCCCCTCCCCTCACAGACACTGCTTCAGTCCCGCACCCCTGCCTCCCTATTGAAGCAGTGAGCTGACATCCTTGTAGAAACAAATTAATTTTTTCTTCCCTTTTTGGGACAGATGGAAAGAAACTGACGTCTTTGTCTCAAACCAAAAAAAAAAAAAAAAAAAAAAAGGAAAGAAGATACCTCTTCTCCCTTTTGACAGTCATTTCCTTGGAACAAAAGCCTCTCCCTTGTCTGGGAGACTGTCACTCCAGCAGGGGAAGAACTACCATTCAGGAGGTTGGGGGTTTAGGCACCAGGATGGGCTTTGGGCACATTAGGGGTAGGGATGCCCTTTAGTAGACAAAGCACAGCCCCATCTCAGGGTGCAGACCCCAAGAAGCTCCAGATCTGAGAATTTTCTTCCTCCAGGAAATGGCTTCAGTAGCACTTTGGAAGATGTAAGGCAGTGCTCAGTGCCCATAGAGACTTCTGTGTTTGAATGCTTGAGGGGGTGGGGTATCAGCAAGGCGGGGGTCCCTCCTGGACACTCTTCATTGTGTGGGACCCTTCCTGCTAATGCCTTGGAGAGATGTCAGAGACAGGGGACAATTTAGGGATGGGGGAAGACTTCTGAAGAAGGTGACCTTGGATCCAGGGCTGTTGATTCTCCCTGCAAGGGCTGTGTCCCCTTCAACCCTCTCTTAAGCTTGCCCTGGACCTGCTCACTGCCATTTCCAAAGGCTGTAACAGACCTGGCTGCTTTTTACTACTTTTCATACATAAATCTGTCCTGGAGTCAGCAGAGGCTGGGTCCAGACCATGCGCATTTAAGGTAAAGCCAGCTTGTACTGAAATCCGCTTGGTACCAGGCTGTGTACCCCAGGCATTGGAACTCAGAAATAAGTCAGAGATAGCCCTGCCCTCAGGAAATTCAAGCCCAGCCTGGGACACGAGGCATCAACAGATCATTGCATCTCAGTGCGAGGCATGCAGTGACAGGAAGCCCTGGGGAGGATGGCACGGGAAAGTATCTTTTCTAGCTTTTTACTAAAACCCATTTGTAGCAATTCTAGAAGACATTGGAAATAGAGGGCTTTAAAGGATGTGTAGGAGTTGGCCACCAAGAAGAGGGGACAGCATGTGCAAAAGCATGGAAATGTTAAGGTGCTTGGCGAACCTGAGAAAAGCCATGTGCATCTCAAGTATGGAGCTTAACTGAGCACTTTCGAGTGCCAGGCTCTGTGCCAAGTGCTTTATGCACATTTTCCCATCCAAGCCTCATGACAGCCAAGTGGAAGTACTATTACCCTCATTTTAGACAACAGGTTCAGAGGTCAAGCCACTCACCCCTAGTCACAGAGCCTCAGGTCAGTAGAACTCCAGCATCCGAGTTTCTGGTGAATTCCAGGCATCATCAATATAGAAGAACCTTAGTTGCTGAAACCCCGGAATGCGGATTTTTGAAGACTTAAAACCAAATGGAAAAATCTGAAGGAAAAGGGCAATTTTCCCTGAACTTTTGTTCCTCCTGGAGCTCTCCAAATCTTCACATTTCAGAATGTACTGTGCATGATGCACTTTAAAGCTCCAAATTGACAGTGTAATTCTAGATCATCACAGGGCTCTCAAAACCATGAAGTAGGTCTGATCCCCCCCACCAGGTTTCCACTCCCCTCTCTTCAGGAGGTGGAGGCAAGTTTTTGCCTCTGGTTTCAAAACGTCCTACAATTTCCTATCTTTTCTTGTGGTAATAGAAGTAGTGGTTAAAGCTAGAGTCAGATTTTGGCTTTCCCTCTCTGCCTCAGTTTCCTCATCTGTAGAACGGACTTTCTTCATGGGGACGTTGTGAGGATTTAATAAGCTAATGTGCAAACACAGGGTCCCAAATACAGGTAAGCTCTTAGCACAGGGCAAGTGGCTGTTGTTACTTAGAAGCGGTCCTGCAGCTCAAGGTCAGAGCTGGAGGCCTAGAGGGAAGACTAGATGAGCTTTCAGGGGCAGCAATGCAGAGAGAAGACACCGGGGACCTGGCCTGGGGATCCCACCACCTTCTAGGCTCAGGAACCACAGCGGAGAGTGAGAAGCTGCCGGAGAAGCAGGAGGAGGATGGGGATAATATGCTGCCATAGAAACTGGAGGAGGAAGGCGTTCCCAGGGGGAGGAAGTGATGGATAATGTCAAGTGTCATATAAGAGAGGTTGGGGGTGGGGAGGGCAGGAGAGGAATAAACCAGAGCCTTCAAGTTCAGTTTCCTACATGGCTTGGGAAACCCTAAATCTGAATTCCAGTCTCCGCTGTGAAGCTAACTGGCTGTGTGACCGACGCAAGGGAGGAGTTGCCCTCTCGGAGCATCTGTTGTCTCTTAGACCTAAAACAAGGGAATGGGTCAGTCTCTGATGTTTCATCTCTAAAAAGAGTCCCAATTTTGCTGGGTTCTTGGCCGGTTGCTAGCAGTGTAATCTTAGGCAGGTCACTTCACCTCCTAGAGTCCCGTTGGAAGGCTAGAGATCCGGCAAGTGAGGCGCCTACCTAAGTGCCTGGCACACAGTAGGTCCCTGACACAGAATCATTCTGCGACAATAGTGGGGAGCCAGAGGCAGCTAAGGAGGCTTGCCTAGCTTGGAATTTGAAACGCTCCTCAAGGTGGAGGAAGCCACCAGCGTCTGGGGAGGACTTAGAGGAGCCACAGTCCAGGCTAGGCTCCCCCCACTAGGCCTCTGCCCAAAGACCAGCCCCTCCGTTTTCAGCAGCAGATCCTTAACCCCTGGCCTCTGGCTGCCTTCTCCGCCTGGACCTAAGGCAGATCCAGGCTGGGAACCAGCTCAGAGGCTCCAGAGCCCCTAGGAAGTAACCCCTGCACCTACCCCCCCCCCCCCCACTTCCAGGTCCTGGTCCTGGTCCCATTGCACCCATACAAAACACTACACACAGCTCTCCCTTATTTATTTACTCGTTATTATGCATTCCTTTATTTCATCCCTGGGCACCCTGGGGAGTGGCCCCCAGCTCTGAGCCTACCCAGGCTGGAGCCCGGAGGAGGCCGCAGACGGCACGGCCCACCCTGCGGTTCTGGTGGCAGGTGGCCTGTGTCTTGGGACTTCAGACCCGGGCCAGGGGCTGCGGAGAGAGCCTTTGCCGATCCCGACAGACTAGAGCCCCAGGCCGGGTGTGGCCCAGGTTCCAGCCCCATCACTAGCCTGGCCGGGAGCCCACCTGGCTCGGGGTGCTCTCCTGCACCCCCCGCCCCGGGAGAGGCCATGTAGTAATGCCAGCAGGTGATGCTCGGCCCCGCCTCGGTCCTCAGCTGCTTTCCACAGGTAGTTCACTTCATCTTCACAGCCTGACTGCGAGGCAGGCGCTATTAGGATTCCTGCCCCGACCTCCCAGATGAGGAAGCTGAGGCCCCGAGAGGGACGGGCCTGCCCCTGGCCACCCGGCTCGTCCGTGGCTGTGCCGGTGGGGACCCCGCCTTAGCTCTGTCAGGTCCACTTCTAATGCCTTCCTCCTCCTGCTTCCCCCGAGGAAACCAATTACACGGAGGGTACCGGGGAGACCCCTGTGCCCCCCATAGACCCGGACGGAACCTTCCTGGGGCTCGGGTCTGTGCCTCCTCACCTTGGCTGCAGAAGCGCGGGGCCAGCCTCCCAAGAAGCTGCCGTGACCTTGGCCGGGCCCTCTCCCCATCCCCTCCCTCCCTGCCTTGGAAGACTTGCTTGTTCCAAGAATTTTTCAGCTCCCCGCTATGACTTTGCTGTGTGACCCTGGGTAAGTCACTTCACCCTCGGAGCCCCCCTTTCCCGGTCGCCGGTGACCACACACACAAGGAGTTGTGAAGATTTACAAAAAGGTTTGTCTGTTTTGGTCACACAAGTGTTCCCAGCAAATGGCACTGCAGCCGGCACGCGGTAGTGATCCCACCGAGTGGATGGATGAGTGGAGGGCCTTGTGCAGAGGAAGTGTGCAAAAAGTGGAGCTTTTAACGTGACCTAACGTTTTAGGTTGTACCTGCCCTGACCCACATCTCTTAACACTGTAGGTGGGTCAGGGGCAAAGGACTTTGCCTTGTAACTATCTTGACTTTCAGAAGATGGGACAGTGTGCACTGGAAACACTGGAGGAGTTTTCAAGAGGACGTCTTCTCTCCAAGTACTTTATGCATAGCCGTCCCCTTTTGTCCTCACCAAGCCTGCCCTCCCTGGTATCCAAGAGAGGGAAAGAACGATCCCTGGGTGGCACTGGCCTGGGCCTTCTGGCCAGAACATTTGAGTCAAGGGGACGGAGTCCCTTGGCAGGTGTCGATGCAGGTGACACCCACCTGATGGCGCTCATCTCCCAGAGTTTCCCGTTGGACTAAGTCCAAAGCTAGGAGATGGAATATGGGTTTGACTCTGTCTCTACTTCCTTGCTGTGTGACTTTGGGCAGGTCTCTGCCCCTCTCTGGGCCTCTGCACAATGCAGGGACAGAGGTAAGAGTTGATGGGTTCTGAGGGCTTTGCCATCCTGGGAGAGAACAGAGAACTTTCCCTCATGTTCTTTGATCCCAAAAACAGACATCAACTGGTAAGATCCACTGGGCATTTGCCTTGAGGCAGAGGAAAGGGCACCTGGGGGGGTCTGGTATTTGTATTTGAAGCTGCCCTACTTTGGGGGGTGAGGGGGACAAGCATGTCAAAATGAAGCTTGACTCAAACACCTGGCTTTTTGCCTACCCTACGTCCTAACTTGGTACCAAGGACCAACCTTCCATTTTCCCAATAAAGAAAAGCACTATTCCTGGTGTCCACATTGCTGGCTGTTTCTTTTGCTTACCTTCCACGGTCTCCTCAGGAGGGAGGGCCCTAGTCTGGGGGGTGACACAGAGCTGACTGCTCACGCTGGGCGGATAGTGTAGCCCTACCCTTGGGACCGGCTCAGAGGGAGATGCAACACCGTCCTTAAGAACCCTACCTGGGGCACCTGCCTGGCTCAGTCGGTAGAGCGTGCGACTCTGGATCGCAGGGTGTAGAGGTTACTTACGAATAAAATCCTAAAAAGGAAAAACAAACCCATTTGATGGGAGACATACACAAGGCAGCTGCAGCCACTTCTTAAAGCATGCCCCAAAGCAAAGCTGGCTTCCAGAAGCCCCCTCTCTCCCCAACCCTTCTGAATTGGCTCCCCCTTCTCTGCAGCCTACCTCCAATCTCAGTCCCTCATCCTCCAGAGCCTTGCCCACCCCACGTGCCTCCTGGGCCTCCCACCAACTCCACCTGCTTTTTTCCCCTCCACCCAACCCCACTTCCGTCCCATGCTTCTGCCCTACAGTGGCCCTTCTTTTGGCCATAGAAGCCCCAAAGTTCCTCTGGGTGCACTCAGGGAAGCCCTGGGTGTGGGGTTTGATGCCCCAAGAGACCTCCCCCCCTCTCTGGTGGCTGCTTCTCATGGTTAATAAGTAATTCTCTGGAAGGGAAATTCCTGACACAGGAGCTACCTCCCCCCAGGTTTTTAAGAGGGCATCAGGGCATGGAGCCTCTCTTCCTTTGTGAGGTAACCTCCCTTCTGAGACCCTTAGCCTCGGCTGGGGCTGCCCTGCCCACCCCAGGCAGGCCTGCTGTGTCAAGGTAACTAGCGCCAGCGCAGGTGGGCTGCCCTGACCCAACCTGGATCTCAGCCCCCCTCAGCTGCAGACGGTTTGGGCGGGGTGGGGGGCATGGGCGGGGCTGTAGACCGCCTGGCCTCACCTTACTCACACGGAGGGACTCAGGTGAGGACGACTTCACAGAGGTCTGGCTGTGCCCAGAGCTTAACTCCCATGGGGCTGGGAAGAACGGCTCTGAAGGGCGTGTGTGTGTGTGTGTGTGTGTGTGTGTGTGTGTGTGTGATCGCACAGCACATGTGAGAGCACCTCGGTGTTTCTGTGACTGCGCACAGTGCAGAACTTTTATTCGGCTTTGTGTATGCCCTGAAAAGCATATCCTCATGGCCACTCTGGGCATCACTTTCTCTTTTGTAAAGCGTGGTATTTTTATTTTTTATTTTTATTTTTTTATTTTTTATTTTTTTTTTAAACGTATTTTTATAGCTAACTTACCAGGACTCCCCTAGAGGACCCGATGAGGCAACATCTGTACGTGGTAAGCAGGGCACAGTGTCATTGATGGGGAAATGCAGTCTGCCCCTAAGCCCCTAACTTTCCATAGCTCCCAGTTGCTTGAAAACTCCAGATGACCTCTCCTGCCCTTTCCCAATGGGGGATTCCAGGAGTCGAAGTCCCATCTTGCCTGCGTGTGACCTCCAACTCCCTCAGAGGCAGGCAAGGATGCACTTCAGGAAGAGGACTGCCGAGGCCCAGCCCAAGGGCAGGCAGTGCTCCGAGCGGTGCAGCAGCAGGGCCGACCACAGTCATGAGCCAACTTCGCCGCCCTTCCGGGTCAGCTCCACTCCCTCTGCCTCCAGGAAGCCTTCTCTGATTGCTCTGGACTGACCCTTCGCCCTGTTTAGACCCCCGACAGCTGCTATCTGGGCACCCACAGCATTGTCATATGCGAACCCTGCCCCTCCCTAAGGGGAAAGGAGAAGCCCATGAAAAGGGACACAGGTGTTTTCCCAATAATGTTTATGGTTATTACAGAATCATAAAAACCAGATAAGTTTGGAAAGAACAGGCAAAAACATCAGTCATGGTTCCCCATTCTGTTAACATGTGAGTGTTCTTCTCTACCCCGGGGGGAGGGGGGTACAGGTGATTCCAGAGCTCTCTGAGATGGGGTATGTGCTGTGTGTCACTGTGTGCCTGGCTGCAGGACTCACTGCATGTTCCAGGGGGCCAGGACCAAAAAAGTCAAGAGATGCTTCACTGAGTGTGTGTGTGTGTGTGTCCATACATGTGACACAGTCACATGCATATAGACCCACAGACTGGGAGGCCACATGTACACACCTGACCGCACAAACATCCTCCCCGTGCACACACACCTTCTCTTACACAGACTCCTTCCTGGCACTTGTATACGTATTGCTCACAATCACGTGCACACGTGCGTTCATACCACAGGCACGCACACACTCCTCTCCTACCGGGGCACCCACTTTTATACACCTAGGTTTGTACACTGGAAGACAGCCCACCAGCTGGTCCCGGGAGAAAGGCGGCAGGGCGGGCTCATTTCGCAGACGCTGCTGCCGCCTACCGGCCACACGTGGCATCGGCACCCTTATTAGTTCACCCGTTTTCCGGGACTGCGGGGTGGGGCTCGTCCGCCTCCCGGGCCCCACCGCATCCCTGCAAGCTGGGGGCTGAGCTGGTTCCTGAAAGGGGCCCTGGAGCGAGGGAAGCATTCTGTTGGAAGACACTGGGTGAGTGTGGGCTGGCCGGGAACGATCACTGGCCACCCAAAATCATAATAACGATTTCAAGTAAATAATTCTAAACACGAAAGTATTTTTATTAGGGGAGGCTGTTTATAATTTTTAAATTATTTATTTATTTATTCTTGAGAGACAGAGAGATAGAGAGGCAGAGACACGGGCAGTGGGAGAAGCAGGCTCCTGGGACCCCAGGACCATGCCCTGGGCTGAAGGCAGGCGCCAAACTGCTGAGCCACCCAGGGATTCCCTAAAAGATTTTTGTTTATTTATTAATGAGAGACACACAGAGAGAGGCAGAGACATAGGCAGAGGGAGAAGCAGGGTCCCTTCTGGGACTCCATCCCAGAACCCCAGGATCACGACCTGAGCCAAAGGCACTCAACCACTGAGCCACCCAGGTGCCCCAGGGAAGGCTGTATAATGCAAGGTGGGTATTTTTAACAAATGAGATGGAGGCTCAGGGCAAATAACTTGCCCAAAGTCACACAAGAGCTTCCTCTGTTGCTCTGAAGAGAAAGTGAAGATACAGCAAAGCTGAAAATCTTTATAAGCTGGAGAGACCCAGTGCAGATCTCACCCCCAGGGGGACCAGGAGAAATGCCCAGAGGTGGAGGAGGTTGACCTGGAGGGATGGTTTCTCTACCTCAGAAGGTTCCCCTACCCTGAACCATTGCCTCAAATTCATTCAATTCAACTAATATTTATTTACTGTGTGGCAGGCTCTGGGCTCAGACTGAAGGTGAGCAGTGCACGAGCAGAGGAAAGTCTAGTCTCTGCCCTCATCCCGGTGTGGCAGCTCCAAAAGGGCCCCTTCCTTGCTCTCCCACCCCCAGGGGAGGGGCTGGGACCCCTCTGAACTTCTCTTTGCTGGCTGTGCTAAGTGGATGGGGGACCTGGAGTGACAGAAGGGAGATGGGGTGGGGGGGGGGTAGTTCGCCCAGCCGTCCAGTGTTGAGATTGAGCCAAGAGCCTCCGACCTGCAGTCAGGCAGACCTACGTCTGCATCCAGCCTCAGCTGTGAACTAGAACTAGTCCAATCTCTTAGTCTCAGGTCAGCTAAAGCAAAGGTCTTGACCTTCCAACAGTGGTTCCGACTCATGGTTCCTCAGAAGGGAGCCCAAGCAGAGGGCGCCCCACACATCCCCTCCCGCCCAGCCCCCCTTCTCTGTTTCCCACTTTAGGATTATGAGATGAAGCAAGTTCGATAGCCCCTTGGAGCACTTGACCTCTAAATTATCCTCAGGCCTCAAAGTTGTAAGACTCAGTCCGTGTCTTACCAGATTCTCAGACGATGAGGTAGAGGAGGGCTGGGACCAGGTCTGAGTCCTCTCACCAGGCCCCCAATCCCGCAGGCCCGGCTGTAAGAGGAGGGGCTCAGGATGTGTCCATCCGAGATCACACATGTGGGTGACACCAGGCTCACAGCACTGCAGGGACTCAGCCAACAGCTCTGAACTCAGCCAACAGCTCTTTAGAACTGACTAAAGACCGCTGTGCACACCTAGTGCCCGCACTGCCCGAGGAGGTAAGGGCACCTGGGAAGGCTGCCCGGGGGCTTATGGGGTTGGACCTCCGTGCCTAGAAAGCAAAGAAGGGTTCAGCTGGGTGGAACAGAGGCCCCCTGAGCAGTCCTGGCTGGAGCAACCCAACTGTTAGGATGTGGCCACAGAGAAAGTGGAGTGAGTATGGACTCACTTTCAGATAGAAGTTCTGGAAGATCTGGGTGAAAGTCCTGGGATGGTATGGGATGGTATGGCGTGGGAGGGAGACAACCCAGATCCTTCCCTGGCTTCAGAATCTCCAAATCTCCCGTGGGGGGACCCCATACCTGACTCACTGTGAGTCCTAGGCAGTGATCAAGACTTCACACTAGCATGGGCCCTAGAGGAATCCTGACTTTGTGTTCACAAGGTCATGTATTTCTGTAAAATTTGCAAAAATAAAATATATTAAGTTGCATTGGCTAAGATCTTTCCACTCTGACTTCCTTTCCTTCCCATATGTGTCCTACAGCCCATGGCTGTAGCCATGCCATATGGCTACAGGCATTTTGTATCCTTAACCTTTCGTTCTTTTCTTCCTTTTTTTTTTTTTTTTTTTTTTAAATAGGCTCCATGCCCCATGTGGGGCTTGAACTCACAACCCCGAGATTGAGAGTTGCATGCTCTACGGGCTGAGCCAGCCAGGGGTCCCTTCATTTTTTTTTCTTAAAGAGGCTCCCAGATAAGCTTTAGGCCCCTACAATCCCGGATCCACTGGGTCCTCCCTTTTCCCAGTCGCAAAGACAGGGCAAGGCTGTGAAAGGTCTCCACAGGAGTCCAGATGATCTCCTTGAGTCCTCTTGAAGGCACTGAGAATTGAGGAGCAAGAAGAGACTTGCCTGGGGTCTCACAATCCAGGTCAGACCCACCTGGGCGCCCTCCCTTTCACTGACTCCTGCAGACCCCTTGCACCGAGAGGGGGCTACCCGCTCAGGAAGCCGGGAGAGCTGGGCTCTGTGGCTCCAGGACCACGAGGTGGCAGCAGACACCGTGTTTCCTTCTCCCCGGAGCCGGTTCCTCCACCGTTCTGGGGCCTCACGGAGCCTGAATCTCGGCCGCCGCCGTTGCCAAACAGTTCCTTCAACTCTTTCCTGCCATCTCAGGAAACAGGGAGTCCCCGCCTCCGGCTTACTGGCTGAATGATGGTGAGCAGAACACTTTGCTTCTCGAAACTTCGTTTTACTCATCCATAGAATAGGGATATCTTAGCGAGGCACTGGCAGATATATGATAAGCTCACCATTAGCAACCACTGCTCATTCAACGGGGGCTTCTGGAGATGGTGCCTTCCCTGAGGAGTTCTCCCAATGGGATTGGCCCCTTCCCCACACTGGAGCAAACCCAGAGGAACTCCTAGGCGGCCAGGCCTTCCAGAGCCTTTCAATGTTCATTGGTGGGCAGGCACCCTCTGCACCCATGCCTGGGTCCCTCCCCGGACTAGGGCATCTGACTTGGCTTTTCCTCCATCCTTCTCTTAGAGGGAGCTCTGTAGCCTCGTGCCCACCTCAATGTCATCCTGGGGATCCGCCCCAGGCTTCAGATGGATTGTCCTGGGGTGGGTGTGGGGGTCCTTGAACCAACGCCTGCCAATTCTCCCTCTCCTCCAGACCCTCCTGGAAAGACTGCCACACCCCTGCCAGGACACGGCTGTCTTTACCTCAAAGACCTCTTGGTTATCCCCAAGTCTTCTACCCTCACCCCACCTGGCCCTGTCTAAACCCGACATTCACTCTGTGCCAGATATACCAAAGTGGTTTTTGTTCCCAGCACACAACCTCACCATCCAGGCCTTTATCCAGGCTGTTCCTCCACCTGGAGCACCCTCTTCCATTTCCATAAAGTAAATCCATCCCTTAAAAATCTAGCTGGTAGGCCACCTCCTCCAGGCAGCCTTCCCTAATCCCTCAGTTGGGACCCTTTTTCCTCTCTGGGCTCTGGGTATGTTTCTTTAAGGCCCTTCTCATAGGAGGCCATGAATCACAACGGGACTGTCCATTATGTTTGGAGAGCAACCTTGTTTACCAATGGCTTTCCCTTTTAGTGTCTTGGACTCAGGAAAGGCAGGCAGGGTAGTGCCATTACCTCATTTGACTGACACAGAGACAGGCTAGGAGAGAAATATGACTGGCCAGGTCCCACACTCTCCCTTAAATGGTGGTCAGGACTGTGAGCACAACAGATCCCAGACACACTCCCCCTGCTTCAAGCCTGAGCTTGCCGGTCTCCACCATTCCTTGTGGCTTGGTCTTGTGACTCTCTTCCCCTCTTTGACAGAGCAGGGTGCCAGCCTGTTTTGAATGACGTGCTCAATAAAGTTTTGTTGAAGCAACAGATGCTCCCACATTGGCCCTGGCCCCTCTGCTTAGCCCCCAGCCCGTCCCCTGGCCTCTTTATCACCCAACTCAAGACCCAATCACCCAATCCAAGCTGGTAGCAGTGCTCAGGCTCTGGCAGGATAAGGAGCTGGCTGGAGGCCCAGGAAACTCAGCAGAGGAGGGGGGACACAAACAGGTGCCTTCCCCTGCCCCAGAAGCTTATCAGCGTCCCACAGGCTCCAGGCAGACTAGGTGCTCGGTTTAGGGAGATCTGCCCTCTGCTTGTCACCTTCACGCCCTCCACTGGTCTTGAGCTGCATGACCTTGGGTTGTCACCTCCACTCTCAAGTCTCAGTCTTTAGAACTTAAGGCCATAAACATTCGGTGAGATCCAATGAGAGTGCATGTTAAAATAACAGCAGCCTCTAAACGGGAGTTGTCTCCTCTGGAGGTCTTCCCGACAGGGAGCAGCTCAGGTAAGGAACTACAGTCTGGGAAGGGAGGTAGAGGCTTCATAGGCACAGGTACTGGGGGCAGGGGGGCCTGAAGTCCAGGCAGCGACAGCACCACAACCCCCTCCTCCCTCCGCAGTGGCCAACAGGGTCAGGTTCACCCACCCAAGTGCAGACGTCACCTCAACAAGAAACGCACAGAGGCTGCCGAGGCAGAGAGGACGTGGGGCCCAGCAGAGCTGTCTCGGTCTCCAGGGCCTGGGGGAGGTGGGAGGGGGAGGGGGAGGACCTGTTTATAAGACACAAAGAGAGAGTCACACCGAGTCACACCCTTTATGCAAACTCACCAACAGGGACACGCCGTGACACACATGCCCCCCCCCCCCCCGCCCCTCCACACACACACACAAGTACAGAGAGAAGAGAGCCACACACACGATCAAGATCACAAACACAACCCCGCTTGCACGCCCCACGCACAGACTCGCAAACCCGGAGCCCTCCCCGGCCACCCCAGCACACGTTCACCGGCACACACTTATCAGGCCGGGGCAGGCGCTGGCGCTGCTGAGTCACCCGCGCGGCAGCTCGGCCCGGGAGCCGGAGCCGCGAGCCCGCCCCGGCCGGGGAGGGGCGGGGCCTCGGAAGGGCCTCCCGCGGCTCTGCGGGATTCTCCTCGCCCCGCCCCCCCGCCCCCCGGCCCGGGCGGAGCCTCGGGGCGCCGGCCGGGAGAGGAAACCCCTCTGCAGAGACCGAATCTGGGCGTTCACAGCCTGCTCCCTCCTGGGTTGCCTGAATACATGTGGGAGCAATTAAAAAATAATACTGGATGCATTACTCGGTATTTGCATATGTATTTTCATCCTCTCATTTAATATTTGCAACAGCTCTATATAAAGTTTGGGCGATTATTAATCCCATTTCACCCCCGAGGGAAAGTAACTTGCCCAAAGGCCACACAGCGGTAAAAAACGCAGGGCCCTGACTCAATTGCTTCCAAAGCCCAAGCTCTTAACCACTGGGCATTACTACCTGTGGGCAGGTGAAACTGTAAGCACGTGAAAGGTGTGTCAATATCCTTAGGAGCCTGTATGTGTGTGTTAGCTTTCCCCGTGCGGTCGACAGGGCTAGGGACCCCTGAAAGGGTTCTCAAGTGTCCAGATTTCTGGCTAAAGGAACTAAAGCTTCTCTGGTGCTTTGGAGGCCGCCCACCTACATCAGAAAGTATCCGCTAGGCTAGATGGAGGGGCTCAGTCAGACCCTCTGCTAGACTGTGAGCTTCTTGAAGGCAGGGACCAGGGCCCTGAAGCCTAAAACAAGACCTGGCTTGGACCCCGCAGTGAATTTGGTGGGGGCAATACCTTAACTTATGACCTTGATATAAAATTAACATCAATAATCATAATAAGTGCTAACACTTTTTGGATGCTCGTGAAACTGGCACTGTTCTTAATACTTTATATGGATCATTTCATTTAATTCTCACAACAACCCTTGAGGAAAATACTTTTTAAAAAAATATTTTATTTATTTATTTATTTGAGAGAAAGAGAGAGAGAGAGAGCATGCGCCCACCCTGGGGGTGGAGACAGGTGGAAGGCGACCGAGAGAATCTTAAATGGACTATCTTTGAGCTCAAAGCCCCACACAGAGATCCTCAATCCCAGGACTCTGAGACCACAACCTGAGCGGAAACCTGGGGCCAGATACTCAACCCACTGAGCAATCGAGGGGCCTTGGGGAAAATAACCTTTGCTAACCCCATTTTACCGCGGAGGAAGCTGGCTTGGAGAGGGTTGTCCAAGTCCAGGGCAGCGCTGGGGATGGAGACTCAGGCAGTTTGATTGCAGGGCCCATCTAATAGGAAGACCACTGAACTCCCAGGAAGTCACTTGCCCCCAATGGGCCTGAGTTTTCCCCATCTGCCAAAAATGAGGTAGTGAGGGGAGTGACTTGGACCAGTGGTTATGAAAGCCCATCCAGTGCTGATGGGATGGACCATAAGGAGGCGGAAAGTCTCCGACAAGAGTGGCAAGATGGGGATGAAAGGAACAAGAGACCATATTTACTGGACGCTATTGATTGTGTGCCAAACCTGTGCTTCGCACTTAACACATTATCATTAATTCTCAGAAAAGTACTGTAAGATTTATAGTTTCAGAGAAGTGACTTGCTCAAGGTCACACAGGACTAAATGGGGGGACAGGTGATCCAGGTGAGTCTCACCAGGGTCACTTCCTCAGGTTCCCTACAGCCAACTCCCTTCCTACCACCCTTCCAGCCCTTAGGTTAGAGGGCAGCACCACGTGGCAAATTGCATCATACTTTTGCCGTGTGACGTCAGACACCACACCACCCAATCCAGGAGCTGCTTACCCAATCCTCCCCTGACCCTCGGGTCAACCCGGGGCCGTTCGGAGCTCGGCGTCCGCGTCAGACCGCACCTGCAGCCCCAGCCCTTTCCCGGTTGCGACGCTCGCACTTCTCGGCCCCGTCCTCCTCGCCGCCCCGCCGATTGGCAGTTGCCTGCGCCAATCAGGAGGCCTCCCGGGCCGGGGGCGGGGCCTCACTCCGGAGTTGCCCTGTCAGTGCAGGTGGAGGCCCCCGGCGGGGCAAAGTGGCAGGAACCTCTTAAAGGGCGAGAGCGGCGGAGAGCGAGAACGCGGCCCGGCCCGGCCCGGCCAGGTCCCCGCCCCGTCCGGCCCAGGTGAGCCTGGACCGTCTGGGGACGATCCCGGGTCCCCGGGAGGGACGGGGTGAGGGACAGACGGACCCACTCCCGAGGGCCCGCGCCGTCCCGGTAGGGGCGGGACCTGGGTCTAAGGGTCAGGGGAAGGGGCTCTCGGGGTCCCGGCTTCCAGGGTCCGAACTGGGGTCCGCAGGGGAGACGTCTCGAAGTTCAGGGTGCAGGGAGGGGCGCGGGCGAGAAGAGAGGGGTCCGGGAGCTCGGGGTCCGGGGCTGGCGCTTGCCGCTGGAGGTCCCAGGAGGTCGCGGCCCGTCTGGGGCGGGGGTCCCGGGCCAGGTGCCCGCGGGCGGCTCCCTGCGGAGTGCTGCGGCCCCAGGTGCCCCCCCAGCCCCGCCCTGCCCGGCCCGCCTGCCCCCGCCGGGCCCGCCGCAGCGCTGGCCGGAGTGGGAGGGCGGGCGGCGCGCGGCGGGAGGGGGGCCCCGGGGCCTGGAACCCCGCACCCGGCCCGGCCCGGCCCTTACGTAACTGACTTTGAGTTTCCGGACTGAGGACCCGTGAGCCGGGGTGCCAGCTGCGCCCGCCAGGGTGGCCCTCCTGTCGCCGCCCCGGCCCCGCACGCTCCCTGCCAGGCTCGGTCTCGGTCTCGGCGACTTTCCTGTGGGTCTCAGTCTCCGGCTTGCTCTCACCGCCCGATCCCCGGTGTCCCTCATCTGTCCTCTCGCTCTCTCTGCGGTCCTGTCCTTATCCTTAGTCTTTCTCATCCTAGCCCACACTTTCCCGCAGACCCCCACCTCTTTGGGGTAGAACAAAAGTTCTCCCCCTTGGCAGATTGGAGGCAGGATTTGTACAGACAGACCCCAGCCCAAGATTGCCCCCGAAGGGGGGAGGGTAGAACTATTCCTGAAGGGTTGGGGGAGGTTATTTCAAGGCCCACGGCTTCCCCCAGGGTGTGAGAGCTGCTGAATGTGACCCCTCAAGTCCCCAGACTAGGGCAGAAGGCGGTTCCTTCTCTGCTTCTGGAGCCCTTTTCTCCAGAAGGAGGAGGCTTGGGGAATGCCTGGTCAGGCCTGGTGCTCAGGGCAGCTGGGAGTCCCTGAGAGCGCTGCCTGGTGTCAGGTCTGGGGCAGATCCTCAGCTACTGAAGGGGAGAGGGAGGGGCCAGAGCACTGGCACGGAGCCCCTGAGGTTTCGGCAAGCTCCCTACCTTCACCCCAGTTACAGGCCTGGGCAGGAGGCTGGGCGTGGGGAGGGGATCAACAAGAGGAGGTCAGAGGACTTTTGCATGGGGATAGGGGGAGGGTGGAGATAGAGGTGACAGACTGGCAGGTCTGAGGAGCATGTGCTGGGGTCACCCCCTGCCTTCAAGGCCCTTCTGAGTGCCAATGAGACAGACACCTCAGAAATAACTCCTGTACTCTACCGCTTTTGGGTGTGTGTAGACAAGCTGTTATAGCAGCCACGAGGTGGGAATGATTAATTCTGACTGGGACTGTGGAAGGAGACAGGTTTGGGAAGAGGGGGATCCAGAAGCTTTAGGGAGCAGAGAGGCGGGGGAAAGGAGACATCTGGTTCCCTGCAGGCTTCACATGCAACAGAACTGGGTTTAAATCTTGGCCCTGCCACTTTGCTGTGTGACCTTGCACGAGTCACTTCACCTCTCTGAGTCCCAGAGTTCTTCCTCAGTCAATAATCCAGACCTCACAGGCATTAGCAGAATCAAATGAGATAATAGTGTGCAGTGACCAGAATGAGAGCTGGTCTGGGAGGAGGCCAGTGGAGGGTGTTTTAAGAAGGAAAATGGAGTGAGGAGGCTCTGGGGTTTCTCTGCGTATTAGGAGTCAGGCAGGGCCTGCCAGGTCCCAGCAATGTGTGGTGTAGCTGGAGCACTTGCATGTGGGGGCGATCCTTAGGGAGGTGAAGAGGTGCCACACCCGTCGGTCTCCTGATCAGCCCATCCCTTCACTGCTTAGACTAGGCTGACCTCCCTCCGGGAGGTGCAGGTGCCAGTAGAAGCTCCCAGGGCTCCCAGGCTGCCGCACCCGCTAGGCCAGTGGGGGTGGGGCCCCTGGTAGGGCAGGGCCGGCACCCCCTCTGCAGAGTGGACCCTGGCCAGGAGCCTGGCTGGCTGTGCTGGGCAGGAATATCCCAGCCTGGCTGGGAAGATGCTGACGCTGTATAGGCCTCTGGAGGCCCAGAGCTCAGCTGCCTGGGGTTGTGCCCAGGGGATGGGACCCAGACTGCAGGGTGAGACAGAGGCCAGGGTGGAAGTGAGGAAGGGAGATGCAGGGAGACACCTTTGGAGGGGGAGGCTGAGCAGAGCTTCTCTGCAGAGCCAGAGAGCAACTGCAAGGGTTGGTCCCTAAGCCCTTCCTGAGCACCACATATGGGTCTGCTAGCCGCAGAGCTAAATAGGGTACCCACAAAGGGCTCACCATAAAGGTCATGGTGGCCTTTGTTGGGGCTTGCAGAATAGATCTTTGTGATAGTTCCCCAGTGGGGGTGGGGCATTCAGATTTTTCTTGGGGCCTGGGATTCTGATGTTTAGTAAAGAGGGCAGGATTCTACTCCCATATAGTCTATGGGCCCATTGCTTTTCTCCCTGGGTCTTAATTTCTCTTTCTGTGAAATGAGAAGGGAAGATGAGCCTACAGCCTCACAGGGTCTTTCAGCACCCATTATTATAGCTTCCAGGACATGGTTTGGGGCTTTGTACACCTCTTACAGTCCACCACCCCCATGAAGGGTGTGGGGGGAGGAAGGATGGGGCCAGGGTAAGGTAGCATGTGTGCTGGGCCCTCATGTCCTATTCTTGGCCTGTATTCTCTAATCATAATTAGAGCCACACTTACTGCACACTGTGCTCTGTGCTAAGCCTTTAAAATGCTGCATTAACTAATACCTAACAACCCCACGAGGGAGTAGATATTATTCCTATTTCTCAGGAGTTTAGGGTGGTGAATCTACTTGACCAGAGTCACACAGCTGGGGAGTGGCTGGGCTGGGATTTGAACCAAGTTCTGTCTGACCCCAAACCCCAGACTCGACTAGAGGGGAAAGTAACCACCTGGTATGTACCGGCTCCCATAATGCATAGCCTTTACTTCCGGAACCTGCCTGACCCTTACTGGGTGAGCTCAGAGCTCTGGGTTATTTATTCTGGGGAGCTGAGGGATAGGATGCGCAGGTGCTCACCAGGCCCATTGTGGGGGGAGAACAGCAGAGGGAGAAACCTTTGGATCAAGGTCCTACTGGGGGTTTCCTCAGAGGGCAGCCCCACCTGATTACTGCCCAGGTAAAAGAGTTGGGCACTGAAAACCTACCTTGGATGATGGACCTACCTGTGGATCTCAGTTTTTCCATTTATAAAGCTTGGATTTTAGTAGTTGAGTGTACACATTCCTTGGTCTATGGGTTGGTGGCTGAAGTTGGTAATGGGGTAAAAGTTTAGAGAGAGGGGTAAGGTAGCAGTGGCTGAGCCTGTGGAAGAAGAGTTTGGTTCAGGAACAGCTCGGATCCTGAGCTGGCCATTTGATAAGTATTTCAGATGAAGGGGTGATGCTGGAGAGATTCAGAGTCTTGTCTGGGGCTGTGCAGCTAGAATTACAGACACAAGGGAAGACCTAGAGAACAAAATCCAGGCAGATGCCTTTTGGGATCCTGGCTTGAGCATTTCACTAGGCTTGAAGAGATGAAGTAACACACCTAAGAGCCCACAGAGCGGAGTCCTTGCACTTCATTGTCCTCATCTGTAAAATGGGAATAGTCATCACTTTGCCTTGTCTACTTCCTGGGTCATTGTGAAGGTCAAAGGAGATGAGATATTTGTAACATCAAGTGAGAATGCTGGTTATTTTTCAGTCCAAAGTTGCAATTCTGGGTGTTTGTGGGGAAAGGGCACTTCTGACAGCCCATCTGCTGAGGGACTGTACCCTAGGGATGCACTAACAGAGAACAGCCCTAAGAATGCCACCACCATGTATTGACTGGTTACCAACGTGCCAGGCACTGGGCCCAGAGCTTCACCTCCTTTGTCTCTCTTAATCCCTACCTTGTCAGGCAGGTGATGGCCTGATCCACACTTTCAAAATCTATGCCTACAGCTCCCTGTAATGATAGTAGCTACCAGTTATGAACAGTTTACAGGGTGCCAAGCATTGTGCAGAATGTTTTATACATATTAACTCATTTAATGCCCACAGCAACCCTGGAGGTGGGTCCTAATGCTATCCCCATTTTACAGATGACTAATTGAGGCACAGAGAAGTTAAGAAGACAGGCCCCACGTCACAAAGCTAGTGAGTGCTAGCCAGGGTTTGAACCAGGGTTCATAAGTTTCCTTCTTGAGACAGCTCATCACAGTTGTAATTCATTTCTAAGTTACATGGTTGCCTCCTCACTGCCCTGGATGCCCCATAAGGGCAGGGGCCATGGCTGTCTTCTTCATACCGTATCCCCAACACCCAGCACACGCAGGTGCTCATTTAATATTTGTCTACAGGGATCCTGCTGCCTGCAAGGGGCTGGGTCTGGGAGGAGCTCTGGGTGCCATATCAGGTGATCAGATTGCCCACTATAGGGACCCTAGCAGGGCCCCAGAGGCAGAGCATTGATCTATGGGTTTGATTTAGGATTTTCCCCCTGCCCAGGAAGGATTTTTCCCCTTGCCCAAGAACAAGCAGGGCCCCAAAGAGCCTCTCTGTTGGTTGTGCTTATGTCTCACTGCTGTTCTTTGCTTCCATGTGTCCCTGTGATGGCTCCACGGCTTCTTCCTGATGGGCTGTGTGACCCCAACGGCTGCTACTGGGTGAGTACTGGTTTGGCTAAATTACTGCCTCTTGGGCTTGATTCTAATACCTGTCCTGTAGCTCGGAGGCCACTGGGAGGTGTCAAGGGAGCCTAGTGGTAGGGGTGGAAGAACTGAAGGAGGGAGTTCTGTGACGTTTAGATCCTACCACAACCAGCTGACTTCTCTCCAATGCTTAACACACTGGGTGGTGATTTTTGAGACATGTGACACAATGCAAAGGTCTTTGGGGCCAGACTGGTCAGGAATCCTTATTCTGCCCCTTGGAGCTGGGCAACTCTTTGCATATCTGTTTCGAATCTCAACATTTACCTGACTCGGATGTTTGTTCTTTTCTTCACATAAGCCCCACTAGGGCAGAGATTCTTGTGTATCTGTTCACTGCTGTATCCCCAGCATCTAGGACACAGTGGCACATAGTAGGTACTCAGTGAATATTTCTGAATGAATGAACTTATTTATTCATTCCCTGTCACTATGCCTCATCAATGTGCTTTGTGTTGGGTTAAAGGGCTGATTGCTGTAAAGAGACCAGCATCACAGGGGCTCAGTGAACATGAGTTCTCTCTTTGCTTACTAGACTGGGAGGTCCTTAGGTGAGGTCTCTGCTAAGTGAGCTCTGGGTCCTCTGAACTAAGGGTGGGGCCAAGGACCACACCCATCAATCAGCAGAGAGAGGACCTAAGCAACCAGACTCAAGGCTCTGCTTAGAACTGGGGAGGGAGCCTCTAGGTTTCACCAGGGCAGCTGGGGAGGTCTGGGGCTGAAGGTGGGAGGGGTGGAGAGGGACTCTGCCTCCCAGTACTGCCACTTTCCTCAGTGTGTGACCTTGGACAAGTCATTGACTTCTTTGTCTTGGAGACTTCATCTGCAACATGCATATCACAATGCCTCCCCCACATGGGTGTGGGAAGGAGCCAGTGAGAAGTGCTCAGTACTGGGACCTGCTTGGTAATTGTTGGTTTCTTCCCAGTCCTGAGCTCATTCTGGCAGGGGGCCAAGTAAGGTGTCCCTCTTTTTGGCTGCCTTCTCCTGTTTTAACTTCCCACCCAGCTGGACTAGAATCCAGGAGCCCCAGACTCTCTAGCAGTCTGGCCAGGGCTCTGGGCTGAGGGCTGGGCTCTACCCAGTGTAGAAGTAGTTCAGTGGAGGTCCCAGTCTTTTGGTGGGGGACTTGATTCAGTAACCTACTTTCTCTGGGCCTCAGATGCCTCACCTACAAAATAGAGTTACTAAAGGACGCTTCCCTTGAAGAATTATTTAATGAGCAAATGGGTGGGTCAGGCATTATTATCACTATTACTTTTGGGTCTGGCTAAGGAGGCTCCAAGGGAGGGCCCTGGAGAATCACATCCTTTCTTGGCCTCGGGATCCTGGGAGTCTAGTCATCGTATGTATTATTGCCATCGGATGTTTCTTATATGCTGGGTGGGTTGTTATATGCTATTTTGGATGCATTATCTCATCTAGCCTTCCTGGAAATACAGGCATTATGGTCCCTGCTTTACAGGTGTGGGAACCGGTACCAAGTAAATCAAATGAGTTACCCAGAGTCACATAGTTACTTAGGGGTAGACCTGGAGCTCAGACTCAAGTCTGCTTATCCCAAGGCCCTAATTCTTAGTATAAAACTTTCTTACCTCCCCCAAGGGGCCAGAGACTGTGCCTGAGTCTGTGCTACCTCTACTGCTCAGCACGGGGCCTGGTGAGGGCTACAGGACTGCTTCCTGAACACACACACACACACACACACACACACACACACACTGTACCCCCACTCAGGCCGGTGCTCTAAGAGTTTTGAAGACAGGGGACAACAGAAAGCAGGAGAAGGCCTGGCTCTGAATTCCCCATCTCTTGTTTACTAGATGTGTGACCTTCAGCAAGACATTTAACCTCTTAGAATCCTAGCTTCCTTATCTATAAAATAGGGATAATAAAAGAACCTATGTACCTCCTAGAGTTCTTATGAGGATTAAGCAATGCAATGAGGTACATGGTGAGTGCCCGATGACAGTAATTATTGTTGTTATTATATCGTTATGAGTGTTATTTTAGGATTACAAAGATAGCCCTCTTGGGACAGTAGAGACCAGGTCTGGGAGGGGCCTGCTGGGGACAGGCAGGTAGCAAGCTAGTCTGACAGGTTCCAAAAGGCACCAGTAGGGTGAAAGGATGGAGGAAGCCTCTCAGAAATAAGAACACAGCACCCTTTCCTAGCCATCTGCTTTCCCTCACATCTACTCTGTGCCAGGCCCTGTGCTGGGCATGGGGCACCGAGATGAATCTGTGTGGTGTCTGCCTCCTTACTGCGACCAGCTCAGAGTCAAGCTGGGGGGAAGGACACAGAACTACCACCTCCACCTTTGGTCGATGCACTGAAGTGTAAACTGTGAATATCTTCTCAGGCAAAGACCAGGAAAAAGGGCATTCCTAGTGGAGGGAACTGTTTTGCCAAGGTACAGAGTCATGACCTGCACTTGGGGGAATGCAGCTAGAGAAACAGGCTCAGGAGAGTTAGGAGGACTTGTCCCGGTGGTGATGGGGAGCCATCAGACATGAAACAGGGGAAGGACATGGTCAGGTTTATATTTTGGGAGGATCGCCTGGTGTGGAGGACAAATGGGAGGGGGAGGCAGGGGCAGTTCTGCTGGTGAGGGATGCTGAGATGCAGCCTGGGACTGAGCCATGGGATGGGGAACAGTGGGTGGATGTGAGGTTTACTTAGGACCCGAGCCAGCAGGATGTGATCAGGCGCTGCAGTGGGTGGACAAGAGAGGAAAGGGGTTAGAGTATGGGGTGATGGGGCCTGCTGGGGTCTCTGGCTGAGGGACATGTCCAAGAAGAGGAACCAGAGCTGGATTGGGGGGGTGGTAAAAGCCAAACCTCAGGCCACCAGGGCCCATGCCCTCCACTCCTGCCTTGAGGGTCGCTTGTGGTGACCCTGGATGGCCTTACAGGGATAAGAGAGCTCTTTGGGGTGGGGGCCAGGCAGGGGTGTGTGTGGTGCAGAGAAGGCTTGGCTTCTAGCTCTACCAGTGTCACTGAATGTTTGCCTGACCTCTAGAAGTCGCTCCCGCTCTCTTGCCCGCCTTTTCTGCGCCTTGATAGAGAGGACAAGAAAACCTGTTTTGCCTGCCTCACAGATTGGGTGATAAAATGCAATGTCTAGAGACAACAAATATTTATTGAGCACTGACTGTGTGCTGGATTCTGAGGGGCACAAAGATGACTCAGATGGGGTTCCTGTTGCACAGGAAGCAAGGAGTGCTTCTGAGCTAGCCCTAGCTGAGTGGGTGGTTAACTCTTTCTAGGCATTGGGTATTTTTTTTTTAATATTTAATTTATTCATTCAAGAGAGACACAGAGAGAGAGAGAGAGACAGAGACAGAGACATAGGCAGAGGGAGAAGCAGGCTCCATGCAGGGAGCCCGATGTGGGACTCGATCCCGGGTCTCCAGGATCATGCCCTGGGCTGAAGGCAGGGCCCAAACCGCTGAGCCACCTGGGGATCCCTGGCATTGGGTATTTGAACTGGGATTTGAAGGATGAATGAGAGCTCTCTAGGCAGGCGGTACAGGGAACAACCTTGGTTTTTTTTTTTTGTTTGTTTGTTTGTTTTAAATTATTTATTTATTTATTTATTTATGATAGTCACAGAGAGAGAGAGAGGCAGAGACATAGGCAGAGGGAGAAGCAGGCTCCATGCACCAGGAGCCTGATGTGGGATTCGATCCCGGGTCTCCAGGATCGCGCCCTGGGCCAAAGGCAGGCACCAAACTGCTGCGCCACCCAGGCAGGCGATAGAGGGAACAACTTTGTAAGCACAGGGAACAGGATGTGTGAAGGCTTGAATCAGTATAATGTGCTCAGGGCTCTTATGTACATATGTGCGTACATACCTACATACACCAGAACAGAGAGGGAGAGGTGATGTGGTGATGGGAGGGGAGGCTGGACCCAGATCATGCAGGGCTTTGGGGACAGTCACTTTGGAGGTGGTCACCCTTATAACTGCCTGCTCTCTTGAGACTGCTGGGGCCCTTTCCACCTTGTTCCCCTCTATCTTCCCATCCCTCACCCCCACCCCAGTCAGTCCCAGTGGCTGCCTCTCTGGGGAGTCAACAACCTGGCTAGCTAGCTAGCTATGCTGCTTATGAGCTGTGTGGTCGGCCTTCATCACCTGCCCTCTCTGCACCACTGTTCACCTTAGTAAAATGGGGACAGCAGGTCCTCCTCATGGGGAGGGGCGGCAGCTATGGCCAGATAATCCCCACCCATGGCCTTGCACAGTGTCTCCATGTCATGGGCACCCCTAAGGGGCTCCAGTTCAGTCATCAGTATTTGGATTTTCAATCTCTTTGCTCCCCCCTGCTTGCTTCCCCCGCCCGCCTCTCCTGGCAGCTGGCTCTGGCCAACAAAAGGAGGAAAGGATTAAGAAACAAGCCCAAATCTCCAGAGGGGTCCTGGCCCACTGCCCAGCTCGCCCCCATCTGCCCCTTGCCCCCCTTGGCCTCAGGCCCAAGGACTCTCAGTCTTGAGGCCTGGGCTCCCCCCAACTCCCCACCCCAGGGGCCCCTTCCTGGCTGGAGGCCAAAGCCAGCAGCCTTGAAACAGGGACAAATATTTTGAAAATCTGTGGCTTTATTTTTTTCCCCTGGAAGCTGATAACCAGGCCCTTTTTTTTCTGGGTGATGGGGAGAAGAGTTAAGTGTGATACCCTGTATCTGCGGGAGGCCCCACAGTCTGGGCAGAGCTGGGTCCTGGAGCCTCCTGGATTTTACAGTAGGGGCTCCTGACCACGTCCCTTATAGTACAGATGCAGGAACCTCATATCAGAGCAGGGGGCTGATGGTGCAAGGGTCATGCAGCAGGGACCCAGGTCTCCAGACCCTGTTTGCACTACACTATGAATGGGTGTGATACAGTAACCTTGGCTGTCACTTCACTTTTTTGAGCCTCAGTTTCCTCTGCTGTAAAATGGGGCTGATTTTACTGCGAAGATTGGCAATGATGCAGATAAAGCACTTAGTCCAGTGTTGAGCATTCTGAGGCTTCAGTGGTTGGGACCCTGGGATCATGACCTGAGCTGAAGGTAGACACTCAGCCGACTGAGCCACCCAGGCACCCTGATACAGTTTCTTGTTGAACAAATGACACTCAATGAACCAGTGTCAAAGCCAGAGGCTCAGCATCTTTTACCCTCCTCCCCTTCTCCCCCACTTCTGGTTGGCTGGAACACTCTAGCCTCACCCTCGGCCTGGCTTTGGCTCCTGCCCCCAGGTCCATCCTGCCCTCCTGGCACCTAGCCTGCACTGTCTCTCTTCCAGGAGCCACATGAGGACGGTTTCCCTTTTGCCGTTGCCTCTGGTTAATGCCACTGCAAGCACTTTGGGAAGGCAGTCAGAAGGGTCTTGAATTACCCAGGCCTAGGCTGAGGAGGCAGGGGTGGAGCGTGAGCTTCCTGGAACTGTCCTCTGGGAGCTGGGACAACACGAAGCCTTCTGGAGGTGGGGGAAGTGGGCAGGCATAGAAGAGAAAACCTAGTCCACAGCCCCCATGTGGCGGAGTAGAAGGGATGCCAGACTGGGGGCTGGTGGGCCTCATACCTCCCTTAACTCTTCACCTGCCCTTGCTGAGCCTGTTCTCTGGTTTATAAAGGGAAGGGGATGGATTGATGTCAGAGGTTTCTACTAATATTATAGGATTAAAAAAAAGGATTTCGGAGTCGACAGACCTAGGTTTAAATCCCAGCTTCACCACTTACCAACTGTGGGACCTCTAGTGAGTTCTACCTCAATGAGCTTTAGTTTTCTCACAAGTAAAATGGGGAAAATATTAGCACCTTCTCTTAAGATTACCTGAGGTGGGGGGGGAGGCGCTAAATTCAGGTTAAAATATTCAGTTCGGAGCTGACACATTGGAATTATTGTTGTTGTTATTCCATGATTAGTAGAGACAAGAAGACCGGTCTGCAAACAGTTCATTGGGAGAGCAGGGCTTGAGAAATTTATTTGTTCATTCATTAATTCACTCGACGGATACTTGGGATTTGCATGGGCAGGACATAGAGAAGAGAAGCAGGGAGGCACTAGCAGCCTGGGTCAAATAGACCTGCTCATTCTAGCTGTGTGCTGTGGATCAATTACTTCTCTTCTTTGGATCTCACTCCCTCATCTGGGAAATGGTGAGATGGTGAGCATAATCTTTACCTCCAGAGTTGCCCTAGGCTTAAGAGAGTTCAAGTACAAGTGGGTGATCAGTCTGTATGTGATTCCTTTCCTCTCTCCGCTCTGTCAATGACTAAATCTATGATCACAGGCAAGTCTTTGAATATACTCAGCACACTTCCACTCCAGGGCCCTTTCACTTGCTGTGCACTAGCCCTTGAACTCTCTGCCCCCAAATACTTTCATGACTTGCTCTCTCATGTCCTTAATTTTTTTGTTTAAATGTCACCTTCTCAGTAAGGCCCTTCCATCTTATTTAAAATGGTAACACTCTTTGCTGCCACAACAGGAACATTCCCTATCTTCCCTTTAGGCCTATTTTTTTTTTTCCTCTCCATAGCATTTTATCATTCTTTGACTTACTGTATTTTATTGAACACTTGTTTATTGTTTGTCCCCCCCCATTGGAATGGTCAGCTCAGTGACTATGGTGATTTTTGTCTGTCTTGTTCAGTGTTATATTCTCTGTACTTAGAAGAGTGTTTGGTTCATGGTAGGTGCTAAATAAATAATTGTGGAGTGAATTTTTTTTAAGATTTTATTTATTCATTTGACAGACAGAAAGAGCACAAGCAAGGGGAGCAGTAGGCAGAGGGAGAGGGAGAAGCAGGCCCCTTGCGGAGCAGGGAGCCCGATGTAGGGCTCAGTACCAGGACCCTGGGATCATGACCTGAGCCAAAGGCAGATGCTTAACCAACTGAGCCACCCAGGCGCCTCTTGTGGAGCTATTTAATGAAAAAAAAATGAAGCCTCTTCTCTCTGGGTCTGGCACTATTCTGTGCAGATAAATAATTCTCAATAAGTAATTGTATGAGTGGCCGACATGCTCTTCATTTGTCAGATAACACTTTTGGCTGGGTCAACCCTAAAGCCCTTTTGCTTCTGACATTTTCTGCTAGAGCATCAGTTTCGGTTGGAGTGCTCAAATCTTTTGTTCCTGAGACTGAGCTATGCAGAATTTCTAGTTGGGGCTGTTTGGCTGTTGGGCCCACAATGGTTATTATGTCATTATTGGTAATTAGCACGTAGGCCCAGAGGATTGAGCTTTTTGTTTTTCAGCAGAAATCACAGCAGAGAGCTGTGCCAGCCAGGGAAGCCCAGGCCTCATGCAGCTTCCTCTGTAACGACCCCCCCTTCCCAGCTATGGGTACATGGCATAGGCAGGCCAAGACACAGGTGTTTAAAGCTCTGGGCACCTGGAGAACCCAGGCAGTATCCTGGAAAGTTTCTCTTCCACACCCCCAGCTCTCTATGCTACAAGGGGGGGGGGGGTGTTCTCCAATTCCCCTGGGAGACCTAGGTATAAGGTTTCCAGATACTCAGGAGGCAGGGCATTTTCTGATGCTTAGGATTCAGTAATAATATTGAAGGAACCCTAGGGAAGGAACCCTGGATTCAAGTCCCTGCTTAGCTGCTTTGTTGTTGGGTCACCATAGAGATATCACTACCTCTTGCTAGGCCTCAGGTTTCTCATCTGTCAGAGAGAGAGACACCTACTTGGCCTCACTGGAAAGAGAGGCAGGATAGTGTAGTGGGCTCATAGCGAGTGCACTATATATCTTTGCTGGTATCAGTACAATGACCATTGTGAAAATGCAGGCAATCTGTAAACTATAAGAAGAGTAATAGCAATAAAGCCAGGAAGATGTAGATTTGTATCCAGACTTGGACACTTATTAGCTGGGTGATCTTGGATAAGTGTTTTACTTCCTCACCTGTAAAATCGGAATTACAGTCATGTCTTTCTCAAGGGACTATAGTGAAGGTTCATTAACATACTGTATATAAGAAGTACTTGGGGGCAGCCCCGGTGGTGCAAGTCCCACGTTGGCTCCCTGCATGGAGCCTGCTTCTCCCTCTGCCTGTGTCTCTGCCTCTCTCTCTCTGTGTCTCTATGAATAAATACATAAATAAAATCTTTAAAAAAAAAAGAAGTACTTGGTATACAGCTTTTCTGCATAGATGAGGAAGAGAGGAGAATTGATTTGCTTAGACTCACATATCATCTCAGTGGTGGAATTGTGATTTGAACCCGGGTTTGCCTGCCTCAGAAGTCCACATTTCTTTTACCTCTTTTTGCCATTACCCATTTATGGGATGATAATAATGGCAATTTTTAAAAAAGATTTTATTTACTTATTTGACAGAGAGAGAGAGAGAGAGAATGAGAGAGAGAGAACACCCAACCAGGGGGAATGGCAGGCAGGGGGAATGGCAGGCAGAGGGAGAGGGAGAAGCAGGCTCCCTGCTGAGCAAGGAGTCCAATGCATGGCTGGATCCCAGGACCCTGGGATCATGACATGAGCTGAAGGCAGACGCCTAACCAACTGAACCACCTAACCAACTGAGCCACCCAGGCACCCAGTGTTGGTTGCTCTTAATGTATGGGACTCGTTCATTCCGTGATCCTCAGTGCCTATAGGAAGGAGATGCTCAGTCCTGCCTGCTTCCCTGTGGCCCCTCCTCTGCCATCTCCTAGGTGAGGGTTGGGCCAGGCTGATTTTAGCAGTTTTAGAAGGGGCTCAGCTAGTTGGTGGCACCGAGTCTCTCCCCTTCTTTCTTGGGTAACCCTCTAGAGGATACCTGGGGCCCTGGGGAGAGAGAATTAATGGTTTAAGCTTGAGTGAGCTGGAGGCTTTGCTGGATCAGGGTCATTAGGCTCACTCCAGCTGTCGAGAGAAGGGGGTTAGGGAGGGTCACAGGAGGCCAGATCCTTGAGTCCCTCCTTGAATGTCCCAGGGCTATAGTCAGAAGCAGCCACAACAGCCTTTCCCTGGGGGTGTTGGGACAGATGCTGGTATTGCTCATTCATATCATTTCCAAACTGCTTTTCTGAGAGTGATATGAAAGCAGTGTGGAACAGTGGACAGTAGTATCAGACAGAGCTAGTTTAAGCTGTGTGATGTTGGGTAAATCACCTCATGTCTCTGGGCTGTAGTTTTTCTTTCTTTTAAAGATTTTATTGGGACGCCTGGGTGGCTCAGAGGTTGAGCCTCTGCCTTTGGCCCAGGGCATGATCCTGGAGTCCTGGGATCAGGTCCTACATTGGGCTCCCTGCATGGAGCCTGCTTCTCTCTCTGCCTATGTCTCTGACTCTCTTTGTGTGTCTCTCATGAATAAATAAATAAAATCTTTATTTTTTTTAAAGATTTTATTTATTTATTTGAGAGGGAGAGAGAGAGAGAGAGAAGGTGGGGGAGAGAGAGAGAGAGAATGAACAGAGGGGAGAGGCAGAGGGAGAGGGAGAAGCAGGATCCTTGCTAAGCAAGGAGCGCAATGCAGGACTTGATCCCAGGACCCTGGGATCATGACCTGAGCCAAAGGTAGCCACTTAAGTGACTGAGCCACGCAGGTGCCCTGGGCTGTAGTTTTTCGACTGCAATTGAAAGTAATATTACTTTGTAGGATTGCTATGAGGTGTAATGCAATAAATGCATATAAAATACTTAGTATGTGCCCTGTACTTAGTAAATACCTAATAAATGCAGTTGTCATTATTCTTATTAATAAGTTATATCTAAGGGCCCTTCCAGCTCAGACATTCCTAGGTTTTTATAGCTGTAGAATTCAGCTTGGCCTGTAGCTTTTTTTTTTTTTTTAAGATTTTATTTATTTATTCATGAGAGACACAGAGAGAGAGAGAGAGAGGCAGAGACACAGGCAGAGGGAGAAGCAGGCTCCATGCAAGGGGCCCGATGCAGGACCTGATCCTGGAACTCCAGGATCATGCCCTGGGCCAAAGGCAGGCGCTAAACCGCTGAGCCACCCAGTGATCCCTGGCATGTAGCTTTGGAAGGGAAATTTAGGTGGACTCAGAAGGCAGAGAACAGAATCCTGCAGTAGGGATCAGAAGGCTTGTGTTCAAGTTTGGGCTCTGCCACTCTCTGCTGTGTGACCTTGGACAAGTCCCTTCCAGTTTCTTTTTTATTTTTTTTTCCCTTCCAGTTTCTGTACCCATTTCCCCATCTGTTTAAAAGCTAGCAGCTGGAGCTTGAGGACCTCTAGGGGCATATCCAGTTCTAACATTTTGGGAATCTAGAGGCCTAGAGGAAGTGTCTTAGCTACCATCTTTTACATTTTCAACTCCCTTCCCTTCTGCCCCTGTTTCTTCTTGGCAGAAAGGACATAACTTGCTAACTCCAATGGATGTATTTCAATCACATTAAAATTTTTTAAATTTAGGGGATCCCTGGGTGGCTCAGCGGTTTAGCTCCTGCCTTCGGCTCAGGGCATGATCCTGGAGTCCTGGGATTGAGTCCCACATCGGGCTCCTTGCATGGAGCCTGCTTCTCACTCTGCCTATGTCTCTGCCTTTCTCTCTCTCTCTCTCTGTGTGTGTGTGTGTGTGTCTCATGAATAAATAAATACAATCTTTAAAAAAAATAAAAAATTTTAAATTTAATTATTCATGAGAGACACACAGAGAGAAGCGGGCTCTATGCAAGAAGCCCGATATGTGACTGGATCCTGGGACTCCAGTATCATGCCCTGAGCTGAAGGCAGATGCTCAACCACTGAACCACCCAGGCATCCCTAAATCACACTTTTTGTTCTTACTGTGCTTTAGAACCAAGCTTAATGCATTTTTTTTCCAAGCAAAGTGCATTGTGTCAAAGAGGTCAAAGCATGCTCTGTGTTTTCAAATGCAAAAGACAAGATATTGTATAAAATTACTACATATGCTGATTACCTTTACCTTTATCTCAAAAATGACCAGAACGGGCAGGCTTATGTGTAATACTTTAGAAAAAAAAAAAAAAAAGTGCTGCAGTCAATGCATCCTAAAAAAATAATCATAGGTATGATTAGATAAAAGGATGTTTGTTGAATAAAAGAAATAAAAATGGGAAATAACCTAGCTGTTCAGTGTTTAGTATTAACTAAATTATGGTATATCTATTTGAGGGCAGTATTAAAAATGGTGATGCAAATGTCAAATTATTAGGTTCCAATTAGTTCCAAACTCAGTTCCAAACAGTATGATTTAAGTTTGAAAAAAGCATTAAGTTGAACTATTCCTTCCTTTCTAAGATTTTATTTTTAAGCAATCTCTACACCCAACCTGGGGCTCGAACTCGCAACCGTGAGACCAAGGGTTGCATACTCCACTGCCTGAGCCAGCCGGGTGCCCTGTATTAACTATATTTTTTATGAACAATTCAAGTACTACTACTAAAAATAATTGCCCAGGAAAGGCATACTACTGTATGAACAGTAATTTTTCTGCCTGATCATAGCCTGTTTATCATTTGTATTTAAAAGGTCTAAAATGACTGCAATTTTATGACCATGGGCAAGATGGAAAGATAACTCTACTCTTTTGTACTTTTTTTTTTTTTTTTTTTTACCAGGATTGGTTTTTATTCAGTAGTGACTGTTTAGAACACTTTGCTGGTGGGCCCAGCTTTTCAAAGCCCTCTTCATCTCTTGCCACTCTCTGACAACAGACAAATGTTTTCCACGAGCCCTATCACAGGGCCGTAAGGCCAGCTGTGTCCCTAATCCGCCCATGTCCCAGATTTGGGAATGGCTCAGACTCCAACTGTTTCCCCCACTCTACCCCCACTGTCTCCCAACCTCATCTCTTCCAGGTCATCGGAGGCCCCAGCTACCCTCCCTGGCCTTCCCCACTGATCACCACCTAATTTCGACACCTAATTTCACCCTCTTCTGTGCAGCTGGTGTTTGAGCTCAGTTTGCAATGGGAAAGGATTAGGACCCTTTCATGCTGTCTTTTTTCTTTTTGTTTTGTTTTTTCCTCAGTGCCCTTGACCGTTCTAGGGGCTGACAGGCAGCTAGCAGGGCCTGTATTCCCTAGGAAGGAACAGGAGGGGTGGTGGAGGAGGCAGTGGTGGGCTCAGCTGGCAGGCGGGATAGAAATGGCCCCTAGAGACCCCAACCTGGGTCTTGGAGCATGGCACAACCGCCACCCAGATGTGAGCATGAAGCAGGCAGGCAGGTTGCTGAATTTCTGCTTAGAAAATTAGCCTCAGGGATGGTGCTTGGGACTTTTACCCTTGGGACCCAGTGGCTGCCTCTGCGGGGTGAACTGGAACTGGATGTCTGAATTGCAGAGACACATGGGCACATGACTGTGGGTAGTGTGGGTAGCTTCTCTTCCTTCAGACTGGGCATTACTTATCCCCTCACTCTCTACTATGTGGTGGGCCTAGCTAACTCAGGGATTGAGGACTTTGCCTAATAGGTGATGGTGTATAACCTAATTAATAACAAAATCAGTCATGCATGCATAGTACTTTCTAGTTTACAAAGCCCTTTCATCTCCAGGCTAAGAATTGAAAGTGAAAACTGGAATTCAGGTCTTTGTGATTCTAAAGCCAGTGCCAGCAGTTTTTGGTGTGGTGTTGCAGAGCACTCTCAATATGAGAGTGATTTATACTAAAGTGCCTTAGTCCAGCTATTTTTTCCTAGCCTGAGACTCCTACTTTTTTTCAGGGTGGTGATTGCTAAGTACTACACACTCCATCCAAACAGGCCTTTTGAAATATGTTATGTTATTGGCTAGCACTTCATGGGATAGAGACTATTGGTTTTTATGAATCTGAATTTGCTGGATTAGTGGTCATGGTGGTCATGGTAAGCCACCTGGTGATTGATCTTCAGGATTTATCCTCCATGGTACCAGATTTTCAGGTCTGATAAGGAGGAAGCCTCTGAGGCACAAACATGGTAGGGTGAGAGCTCCCTGAATCAAAAGTATGGCTTAACCTGAGAACCCGAGATAGGGGACCAGAATATTCAAGAATAGGTGCTTTACCTCTGGTACACAGAATGACCCTGGCCAAGTCACCTGACCTTACTAAGCTTCAGCTTCCTTATATATAAAATGGGGATAATTTGTTCACTTGTTCACTTATTGAATCTGCACTATTCCGGGAGATGAATAAGAGGGGGCAAAATCCCTGTCCTCTTGAAGCTTGCCATTTAGTGGATCTAAACTGCCACAATTTATGGAGAGGTGCAACAAATAATTAAATATAAAGAAAGTCAGGTAGAAGTAAGGGCTATGAAGCAAATTAAAGTGAGACAAGGTAAAAATAAAATCTTTAAAAAGGGGAGTGTAGAGCATGCAACTCTTGGTCTTGTGGTTGTGAGTTCGAGCCCCATGTTGGCTGTAGAGATTACTTAAAAATAAAATCTTAAAAAAAAAAGCAGGGCAAGGGTACTGTGGAGTATATTTTAGATAGGGTAGTCAGGTAGTGCTCAAGTGATTCACTTAGGATGTTTCAAACAGGTAATTCATGCCATGTGCTCAGCTCAGTGCTGACAATTGAGAGCTTAACAAACATTATGTCAGGCTGCGCTACATCTCTCCATATTTCAGTCTCTGAATAGCAGTAACAGTGAACACTTAGGTAGATCTTACTATGAGCTAGGCAGTATTCTAAGCCCTTTACATATTTTAACTGACTTAATTCTTACAGTAGCTCTTACGAGGTTGAACTATCATTATTTCCCTTTATGGGGTTAGAGACAGACAGAAGTCCAAAGCATGAGGGAGGACTGAACCCAGGTGTCTGTGTCTAGGGCTGAGCTGCAGATGGGAGGGGCTGTGATCAGATACCAGGAGAGCCAGAAGCTGGCATAAGGCAGGTTCTGGTTAGATGGCCTGGCTTCTTATCCTGACAGGTCTAAGCCTCTCTGCCTCAGTGTCTTCATCTCTAAAATGGGAATACCAGAACCTATCTTACGTTAGAGGGACTGTGCTTTCATAGAAAATATAGTTAATACAGGGCACCTGGCTGGCTCGGGCAGTGGAGTATGCAACTCTTGGTCTCAGCCTTTTCAGAGACCAGCCTGGCAGGGAGTGTGACGAGTCAAGGGGCCTCCGAAACTCCTTTTCAGGAGTCCATAAAGGCACATCAGGCAACTTGTCAGAGCAAGCCTAAGTTCAGCTGGCGTGCAGACCTCGGAAGCTAGGTCTTTATGATTTTGAGGGTGCCCGGAGTGGAATCAGGAGACCCTTCCATGCAAAAAAGACAGGTGAAATCTTGGCTTGGCCACAGCATTCAGCTTCCGCGTCGGGCCTGGCACGGCCGCCAGGAGCGGTAAAGCCTCCACGAATGTCAGGGTGGGAATGGCGCCTAGACACCACCGAGTTGGTAGGTGGGGAAACTGAGGCCCGGAAAAGCTAAGTGATTTAGAGAAGAAGGTCACGAGGTGCACGGGTGGGCGGTCGGCTGGCAGCAGCCTCGGCTTTGCTTGAGGCTTCCAAATCCCGGCGGGAAGGGCCTCCCCTCGGTCCGGGGAGGTCCGGGGAGCGAGCGGCCTCGTTCCCCACGTGGGTGCTGCGGGGGCCGGGAACACCCGGCCTGCGGAGCGAGTTGGACGTGCGCTTGCGCACTCGCGCCCAGCCCCTCGCCTTCTCGCCTCTTTCCCTCCCCTCCCCGGCGCTGACCGGCCTCGCGGAGGGGGACACTAGAGGAGCGCCCAACTCGGCCTCAGCCAATGGGCAGGCGGGCCGCGGGCCCGGCCCCCTCCCTCCCTCGGGCGCCGCCCAATAGAAATCTACTACAATGTTGTGGCGCACGGAGGGGGAGGGGCGCGCGCGGGCTGGCTGGCTGCGGGCCGGCGGCCTCGCCTCGCGGAGGGAAGGCGGGAGGGCGCGCGCGGGGCCGCCTGCTCGCTCGCTCGCTCGCTCGCTCCCTCCCTCCGCCGGTGGGTTAGTCAGTCAGTCAGTCAGTCAGTCCGCCAGCAGCCGGCGGGCCGGCGAGCCGCAGAGGGCCCGAGTGTCGGCGCCGGCGCCTTCTCCTGCCATTGTTCCTCGGGCGGCTGCAGCGGCGGGCTCGGGAGCCCGGGCCCCGGGGCCACCGGTGAGGCGAGGCGGCGGCGGCGGCGGCGGCGCGGGGCGGGGTGGGGGCGCGGAGCTGTCCCCGAGGGGACGGTCCTGGCGGCCGCGGCGGCGCCGCCGCAGCCCCTTTGTCTGCAGCCCGCCCCCCCCTCAGGCCCCGGGCCGGGGGCGCGGAGGCTGCGGGGCTGCAGGCGGGACGCGGCCGGCCTGAGCCGAGGGAGGCGGGCGGGCGGGGGGGGGGCGGCCGCGCCGAGGGAGAGCCCCGCAAAGTTGGGCTCGGGGTCTTCGACGAGGTCCGCCCATCACGGCCCGCGGGCAGGAGCCTTGGAAGGAGACCAAATGGGGGAGGATTGCGGGTTCCGGGTGGCGAAGGTGTTGCGTGCAGCCGCAGAGCAGTTTCTTCGTGACGAGGTGGCCGGGCTGCCGGGAGACGTCTGGCGCGGTCGGAGGGCTGGAGGGAGCCTGCCCGCCGGAGACCCCCGCCCGGCGGGAGGACCCCCCCGCGACCCCCCCGCGACCCCGAGCCCTGCCGCGCGCCCCCCGGGCTTCGCGGTGCCCAGGGACCAAAGGGTTAAATCTATTCTCTCAGCATCGTGACCTCCTTTTTCAGTTCCTGCATCTGTCGGCTTGGAAAGATTTCCTCCTGCTCGCGGGGCTGCTTCTACCTGTGGGGAGGCTGGCTTAGGCTCGGCCTCCCGGAGCCTCCCCTCCCCCCGCGATGGTTCCGGGGGCGCGCGGGGGGGGCCGCCGGGGCCCGGTGCATCCGCCTCAGGATCGCGGGTTCTCTGGAGAGACGCTGATCTCACGTGCGACGAATTGCTGACAGACCGGTTTCTGGCCACATGATAGCCACTGTCATCCTGTTGTTCCTCTCCCCCGTGCCCTACCATAAATGCCTAGTCTGGGGGGACTTCTGTTTTTTGTGAGTTTTTTTTTTTTTTTTTTTTTTTTTTTTTTTTTGGCATGAACTGATGATTAGGAGATGGGTGTTCTGTTTTTTGTTTTTGTTTTTGTTTTTTGTTTTTAAGTAGTCTGGGTGATTTCACAGTTGCTATTTTGTTCTTTCTGTTTTTAAGGAAAATCACAAGAAATGGTTGTGTCTTGGATATTATAGTGGATTTATGCTCCGTTGAGGACATCCTGTATACGCTGTTGCTCACTACTGTTTTCTGTCTTCTCACTCCTGGCAGAAATTTTAGTTGGTTTTATGCTTTTAATCGAGCAGGTGATCTATATATTATATTTCCACCTTACTCTTTGTGGAAACTTGATGTACTCTTTTATTTCCTTTTTTCCTGTGAGTTGGAAACATCCTGAGTTCTTTGCCAGTTGTATAATTTTTGGTTTTGTGGATAGTTTCTTGGGGGTTTTCTTGATATAATCCGTGTAGAGTATGTGGCAGGGTGTCTGGCACACAGTCAGCACTCAATAAATGACATAAAAAGTGGCTATAACTGAATGTCAGATTGCCTTGGAATCGTGCTAATTCAGAGTGCTTTCTACAAGAGGTTATAATTAAGATAAAGACAAGAGTTATTCATATCTCTGGGTATATCTGAAGTAGGGTACATCTTTGCCACTATTAAAAGTGAACTCAAAAAAAAATGAAAATAAATAAAAGTGAACTCACTGGGAGTGTGCTAATAACCTTCTGATATCTTTTTCTGGTAGTAACCCGACAACACTTTTCTCCCTTATTTATATAGCTGAATTCAGGCTTGGAAATAAATGTTTTAAATTTTTAGGCCTCGCCAAAATTCTCCCAGCATTTATACCAGTGTTTTAATGCCAAATGTCTTATACATAAGTCCCCAAACTACCTTTCCACCGCTATTCTCATTACTTGTGTTTTTCAACCAAGAAGAGCTTGGCTATCGGTCTCTTTGGCTGTGCTGTTCTGGATATGTTCTTCCTGACTGTTTTTGGATCTTTCACCTTAAAAATGCTCCACATATTAGGAATTTGAAGTATGGGGAAAAGTTCCATGTGTGGAAGGAACGTGATGGAGTTTTTTTGTTTTGTTTTGAATTTTCTTAGAGATTCATTTGTATGGCTAGCTAGTTCAGTTTTCTTTAACGGGTGTTTGTTAAAAGGGTTTAGGTCCTAAGTGTCTCATGGATATGGGTAGCCCTTAGTAATAGATGATGGCTGATGGTGGATTAAGAAAACTACTTAGGCTTCCATTCTACACAGAGCTAAGAACTCTACCAGTTGGCAAGTTTAAGTTTAATGCTCGGAAATTCTGACTGTCAGCAAATAGACTAAGCTAATAGAAATAGACTAAGCTAATCCAAGCTAGGAGACTCATCTTTTAGGTGTCTCTGCTTGCTTTATGCATCTTTTCTCTTTCTTGGTGGTCTAAGGGTCAACATTTCCTTAATGTTTGTTAAACTCTCAAATGATATTTGTTGTGTTCAAATAGTAGATATGTTGAACAAACCTGTTTTAAACTAGGCTTATCCTCAATATAAAATAACAAGATAGAATAATATTAGCAAAGTAATATAACAACATTAGCAAAGGAATACACAGTTTTGCATATTTAAACATGCTCTCATTTTATCCCTTCTCCTTTTCCTCTGAAACACTTCTGAGCTAATATCAAAATTAACAAATGATTTTATTATTTTGTTTTTTGAAGATATTTATTTATTTGGGAGTGCACGAGTAGGGGCAGAGGGAGAAAGAGAGGGAGAATTTTAAGCAGACTCTGTGTGCTGAGTGCAGAGCCCCACATGGGGCTCAGCTCTCAGACCCTGACATCATGACCTGAGCTGAAATCAAGAGTTGGACACTTAACTGAGTCACCCAGGCACCTCTAAACTGACAAATGATTTTAAATGATTCCTGTCTCCTCTGGAAAAAAAAAAAAAAAAAAAAAAAAGAAAAAAGGTTGTGGCATTTGTTGAGGTATGACCTATATATTTTTTCCTGTTCTTCTTTCTTGTCAGGTTTGTGCCCTACATTTAAAGTTCACCAGTGTGATGTTTTCTTGTCTGCAGCTTAAGTTTAACATTTTTGGAAATTACAGAGCTAGACTTCCATCTCGTTTTTCAGTTTTTATGGTCTTAATTTTAAACAAATTCATATTATGGGAGATAGTGTGCTTACAGTATTGGTTTCCTTCCTACTTTTGCTAAGAATGCTTCAGAGTTCAGTCTGTCAGCAGTGTTGCCTAAACATCACAGGGTTATTGAATTCTCTGCAGGTGCTTCGATACGCATATCCATAGATTGTGATTTAAAATATATGGTCTTAGGGCACCTGGGTGGTTCAGCAGTTAAGCATCTGCCTTTGGCTCAGGTCATGATGCCGAGTGAGGGATTGAGCCTGCATGGGGCTCCCTCTTCAGCGGGGGAGTCTGCTTCTACTTCTGCTCCTCACCCTGCTCATGCTCTCTCTCTCTCTCTCTCAAATAAATAATGTCTTTAAAAAATAAATAAATGCTTTTTAGTATTGCCTCTTTTTGAGATCTATTTCTGAAGAGTAAAGTCAGCCTTAATAGGAGGCAAAAACCAAAAAAAATATATGATCTATAATTTGTGATATGAGTGATAGAGCTTGCATATAGTGTCTTCTGAATGTTCAAATCCAGTTTATTTATTTTTTTTAATTTTTATTTATTTATGATAGTCACACACAGAGAGAGAGAGAGAGAGAGAGAGAGAGGCAGAGACACAGGCAGAGGGAGAAGCAGGCTCCATGCACCGGGAGCCCGACGTGGGATTCGATCCCGAGTCTCCAGGATCGCGCCCTGGGCCAAAGGCAGGCGCTAAACCGCTGCGCCACCCAGGATCCCTCAAATCCAGTTTAATATTAGTGATCTGATTTTATGACTTTAACATATCAGTGTCTCCGGCGGCGGGGGGGGGGGGGGGGGGGACTGAATTTGGTTCTGAAATCAAGAGGAGCACATGTTTAGACTACAGTCTGTTTTCTTGTTATCTGAGGAGCTGGCCAGAACCAAGTGCTGCCGGTGTATTTTTCCAAGAGTCTTATCAAATCCGTGATTGGTTACATGGCATGTTCAGATGCAGATTCATCCCTACCTTTGAAGAACTTGTTTTTTCCTCTATTTCTTGAGAATGGAATAATTTTATTTTATTTGTGAGCTAAGCAATGATAATTTTAAGAACTTTTTTTTTTTTTTATGAATGGCTTTTTTCTCTAATACTCCCAATGTTGAAACTTAAAAACTTTTAAAAAAGGCCTCTGAATTTATCAGTTGTGGGCCTTATTTATGTAGAGGATGTAGACTTTTTGGAAGGTAATTGAGTTATTGCATTTATAATAGCTTTAAGTTAGAGAAGAGCCAGATTCTAAATATATATGTTAATTTTTACTTTTTATTTAAGTTTGTTGGAATGTCATTGGTGGCTTACTGTGTGTCCTTTTTATGAGTAGCTTCATAGTATGTTCAGTAAAATGCAGTGTAACAAATACTCTGGTATACACACTGGGTTAAATGAGTATTTCAGTCTACTCTGCTGCTATTTAATGAATACACAGAGAGAAGGATTAAAGAAGCTATAAGCAACAAACAGTATTCAGAAACTGAAGGTGTTAGGAAAACTTTGATATTTTATTTTGAGTGCAGATCTTATTTAGAATTAACTGCCTCACTGACACCACTTCACATGTTGGTTTTAGGAAAGTTTAGCGAGAGAATCTGATTATGATGAAAGTCTGTTTGCACTTATTTTTGTTAATTATTTTTATTTAAATGAGATTGTATCAGCCTTGAAGTATTTGAAAATAAATTGGCTAGCCCTTTGGACTTTAAAGAAAAACAAAATACCAACACTGGATGTGGTCAATACAATTCAAGGAATAACTTGAAGAGACTTGGAGAGTAATATACTCTACTCCCTAATCTTTATCAGCTTCCTCCAAAGTCACCCTAAATAAATATGCTACCCCTAAAAGTCCTTTGTATATAGAAATTCTGGCATCATGTTTATTTTATTATCTATTATTTTGTTATCGCACTTATTAAGACCAGTTCTCATACTGCAGTTATCTCTTGATTATCTCCAAGATAAATCCATATGGATTAAACTGTGATTGTCTATTGCTGTCTCCCTATCATGGCTGAGGGTTCTTTGGGTCACTACCACAAAACTGAGTTAGGCCCTCTCAACTTTCAAGGGAATCTCTATTTGGAGAAATTAAAATTGTTTCTGAGCTATGTGGAGTGGAGCCTTGAGGAGGGTTAGAGTAATCTTGGCAGAGTGGGTAGGAAGAGGCAAGATTGATGGAATAGATAGGAAGTATGACTAAATGTTTATATTGATATGTAAGATTGGAAGAAGCAGTAGATGCTCTATTAATCTTATCTAATTATTTTTCTATCTGTATTTAATGTATATGTGTAATTCTGTTATATATTAATATTAATAGGGATGGGAACACCTCAATTTCTTTTTGGAAATAGGTGCAAATAATAAGATAAAATAAAATAGGGTATAATATATACTCCTGAAGTTAATTTTGATTTATAAATGCAGCCTGCTTGCTTCTCTACAAAAGAAGGCTTCTCTGCAGCCTTCTGTTCTCTACAAAAATTATCCTAATCCAAACCAACTTTTGGTAGGCACTCTATATGTCTGAATTGTAGCACTGCATACAACATAGACTGAGGCTTAAATATTTTCTATATTAATATATATATTTTAAAGTTTTTATTTACTTATTCATGAGAGACACACACACACACACACACAGAGAGAGAGAGAGAGAGAGAGAGAGAGAGGCAGGCAGAGACACAGGCAGAGGGAGAAGCAGGCTCCATGCAGGGAGCCCAATGCGGGACTCGATTCTGGGACTCCAGGATCATGCCCCGGGCTGAAGGTAGGCGCTGAACCGCTGAGCCATCCAGGGATCCCCTCTATATTAATTTTCATTCAGAAAACTTTTGATAATATCTTCATTAAGTCATAAAAAGTTATGTTATAAAAGTTTTGAAATATTCTCAGTGATTTAGGAACATTAAACCACGGAGTTATTTTGAATTGGTTAAATTAAACCTGTGACCCACAAGTGAAATAGAAATGTATACTTTTGGTAATTTATGAATGTATAATACTATGTCCAGATTGGGTTGTGATTGCTATTCAGTTATTACTTAATGCTTTTACAAATAACCCTATTAGAATTGTTTTAACACAATGAGATCTTAACAGTGTATCTTTGAATACATCATTTTATAAAGAATTGATGTTTTCATTTATATGTCAAGTATTTTGACTTACCAATTTGAAGTTCTACATATATTCAAGTGAGAAGTGTTTCACTTTGATAATATACTTGGCACAGGTTATTGAAATTCATGTTTCTCTCTAGTTTTGACCAAATAGATATAGGTAGAACTGTCAAGAGCTCCAAGGATTTAAGCCTTCAAATTTTATTCGTATATTTATTTTAGATTTTTGTTCATTTATTTTTAAGAGATTTTATTTTTAAGTAATCTTTGCACCAACATGGGGCTCAGACCCACAACCCTTGAGATCAAGAGTTGCATTCTGCACTGACTGAGCCAGCCGAATTTTATCTGTCAATCATTTCAAGGGGATAGTGACTCAAGGTAGGGATCTTAAAGTGAATTTTTTTTTTTTTTTTTGCTACCACCCACTTGCTATTTCTTGCCCTTTTATCTTTTTTAATGATTCAGAGAATTGGCATTGTTGCTAACTTACTACCTGTGAGTCCTTCTAATCTTGATGGTATTATGTAATTATATAAACCTTTTGCATGGTGTCATATGATGTTGTATATATGTCCTCCCACACATGTGTCTTTAGAGTAATTTCTTTCCATCTGGTGTTGGAAATGAGCTCTTTGTGAAGTTATTTTTAAATCTTCAAGCTTTCTGGCATCCTCAACTCTTGAAATAACATAGCTGCTTTTGAAGGCAAAAAAATCCACATAGTATATTTAGTGTTTTTTTCCAGTGAAAATGTAAATAGTATTTTATTTTAAAAATCATATCCTGTGTTCTAAACAGGCAAAACATGTATTTTATTTTTAGATAGTCTCCAGATAATTTTGTTAAAAGGTAGGAAATAATCAGTCGGTTGTTGCCAAGTAGATAAAGTAAAGGAGAAGTACTTAAGGGAAAGGATGCCAAGAATAAGAAACCTGTTAGAGGAAAGAGCTTTCAAAGATATTTATTCTCTGAAGGTTTATTGGTATCCTTTTCTGAACTCTTGCAGCATTTATTTGTTATATATCAGATTCGTTGTTTATTGTTTTATATTGTATATAAAACTGCTGTTCCCCAATGAGATTGCCAGCTTCTGGAGGGCAGAGGGTCAATATCATGTCTTTCATTTCATCCTCATCCCCTAAACACAGATATTGTATAGTACAATAGCTAGATACATAACATAGGGGACACACTAGACATGTAGGGGTATAGTGAGAATATGATTTCCCAGGATAATTAAGATTTGGGATCTGAGTTGTAATTCTGACTGCTTCTGATTGCCTCTCTGTATATGTGTGTATCATAATTTCTTGGAAAGTAAGTCACAGATGTTATGACACTTTATACCTAAAACACTTTGGTATGCATGTCCTACAAACAAAGACGTTATCCTACATAATTATAGTACCACCATTATACTTAAGAAAATTAACTATTTCCATAATATAAACCAATATCCAATCCATCTATATATAGACACACACACATATATGGATTATGCATATATATATATGGATTAGATATTGGTTGATATTGTATGTACTGATATGTAATTACATAACATAGTGTGTGTGTGTATATATATAGTATATACTGGTTGGTTGTGTGTGTGTGTGTATGTGTATATACATATATATATGGCATGGAACCCTGTATATGTGTATGTGTATATATGTGTGTGTGTGTGTGTATAGCATGGAGTCTAATGTGGGGCTTGAACTCATGAGCCTGAAATCCAGACCTGAGCTGAGATCAAGTGTTGGTTGCTTAACCAACAAAGCCACCCAGGTGCCCCAATATCCAACCCATATTTTAAGAGATTATTGTCATCTACTTAGCAAGATTCATCCAATAATTCCTTTTTTCCAGATGCTATTTTTGCTGACTTATTCTTGCTAGTTGTTTGTCTCTAATATGACTGTTAATGAACGCTGATATATTGTAGGACTGAAAAGATTAGGATTAGGGTGAATGATTGCATAATGATCATAGCATCATCTATAAATAAATATTCTAAAGAATATATCAGGTGGCCAAAGGGCAAAGTGTTTCTGTTTTGTTTGGTTTTTAGACTTTTATAATGCCTACAATGGTAGGCAACCTTTAAGATGGTCCCCAGTGATTCTTGCCTCTTAATATTCATGCTCTGTGTAATCTCTTCCCCTTGAGTGTGGCCTGGACCTAGTAACTAACTTCTAATGAATAGAATACAGCACAAGTGGTGGGATGTCATTTCCAAGATTAGGTTACAAAAGGCTGTGGCTTTTGTCTTGGTCCCTCTCATCTTGGGCACTTTCTAGCTCTCTTCCTACCATTTGGATCACCAGCTGCCATAGCCTAAGAATGTACAGGCAGCCTATAAAGAGGCCCACATGTTGAGAAACCAAGTCTGTCAGCAGCAATGTAAGTGAGCTTGGAAACAGATCTTTTGAGGCCTGATAACAGCCATGTGAGTGAGCTTGGAAGTAGATCCTTCAGGCAGAGTTGAGCCTTGAGATGAATGCAAATGTGGTTGACACTTGACTGCAACATCATGAGACACCCTGAGCCAAAGGCACCCAGCTAAGTCGTGCTTGAATTCTAGATCCACAGAAATTAAAATAATGAATATTTGTTGTTTTAAGGTACCAAGTTTTGGGGGTAGTTTTTTTGAGATTTTATTTTTAAGTAACTACTACACCTAGTGTTGGGCTTGAACTTACAACCTGAAGATCTACAGCCTCATGTTCCACTGACTGAATCAGCTAAGTGCCTCGTTTTGGGGGTAATTTTGTTGTATGACAATAGATAGATAACTAACATATCTACCATTTATTAATTTAATAAATATTGGTCATCTGCTATTTTTAAAAAAGATTCATTTATTTTAGAGAGAGAGAGTAGGGGGAGGTGGAAAGAGAGAAGAGAGAAAGCATCTTCAAGCAGACTCCCACTGAGTGCAGAACCTGACGTGAGGCTTAATCCCAGGACCCTGAGATCATGACCTGAGGCAAAATCAAGAGTTAGCCACCTAACTGAGCCACCCAGGTGCCCTGATCATCTGCTATTTACCAAGCATTGGGACATACAGTGAATAAAGTAGAATAGAAAAAATGTCTGTTCTTCTGAAGCTTATATTTTAGTGATAGAGAACAGATAATAAACAAGTACACAAATCAGGGGTAAAGTAAAAGATTTCTGTAGGATCAGGGAAAGCAGGAAAAGGGGACAAAGAGTGAGGGAAGTGGGGTGGATACTTTAGATAGTAGATAGAGTGGTCAGAGATGACCTCTTGTACAAGGTGACTGTTGAGCAGAGTCCTGAGTGCTATCTAGAGTAGAGCACTCCAGGCAGAAAAACAATTGGCATAAAGGTTAAGCGTATTTGGTGTATTTGAGAAACATTAAGTAAGCCAATGTGGTGGGATCAAAATGATCTAGGGGAAAATGGTACGAGTGGAGTTCAGAAAAGTTGAGGTAGGAGAATGAGTGGTTCAAGTAGTGCCTCTTTGGCTATGCTATAGACTGTGTTTTTTTCTGACACAGGAATTCTTGGGAGGATTTTGAGCAGAGGAATGGCATATTCATTCATTTCATGCATATTAATTGATTATGCAGAATGAGCAGGACCTTGTGGGTGTATGTGATCACAAGAATACAGAAGACACCCTCTGACCTAAGGAAGTTTAATCATCTAGTATTAGAAGAAATGTCTGGGCATGCACAAAAAATTTAAGAATAGAGGCACTGTGTCATGGAAGCACATGTAGTTATGGGGAAAAGCACGAGTAAAACCGGGATTAAAATTCTGGCTCTTGTACTTGGTTTAATACATTTCGGTGACTGTTTACTGGGTGGTATAATATGCAAGATAAAATAATAATGCTAGTATTTATTGCTGACTTATTACGAGCTGAGCTCTGTGGTGTGTGCTTTATAGATATGACACAGGTGTTGAAGAGCATGAGCTCCAGGGCTAGAATGCCAAAGTAGAACATTGGCACCAGACAGATGTTAGCCATTATTTTTTGCATTTAAACCCCACCACAACCCTTACACAGCAGATGTGATTAATCCTATTTTACATTTCAAGTAGTAGGTTAAAAAGTTAAGTAACGTGTACAAAGTTGTACAACTAGCAAGTGAAAATTGTCTTCAAAGCCACCTTCTTTACTGTTGTACCTTTGCTTTCTCAGTATGTCTATGAGCAGGTGGGGAAGGAGGGATCTGGATACAGGCCTTTTGTTAAAGCTAATTATTTCTTAATAATTGTGCTCTTATGAAAGTACTTTCCATGCCTTAGTTTTCCTCATTTGTAAAATGAAGATCATACCTACATTACACAGAATACATAGTGATGACAAAGAAAAACAAACCTGATAGTGTGCCTGTTACCTGCAGATACTCAATTAAGTGTTAGGTCCATTTCCCTCTTGGTAAAATATGGCCTCATGGAGATGGGAAATAATTTATGGTTAAGAAGGATAATTTTTACATCTTGACCCATATATTTTTTCTTCTTAAATTGTGCATCTACGTGTCTGATTGTTATATGTAAATAAATGTAATATAGCTATACAGAAATATATGTGGTTTTGTCTAGTGGTATTCTTTGGATTTGATTCAGACTTACACTGTAACATTTCTAAGCCTGTGTGTGAGTTTTCTAAAGACCCATTTCACAGCAACTCTGGTTTTGTAGCTTCCTTTCTGGGTTGGTAGGACACGATCATGTGGTTGATGTCCTCATTGTTGCTTTTATCTTTTGCAGCAGATGTGAAAGTAAACATACGAGGTTGAAAAACAGGAAGGGGTTTGGCTGATGTTCGTTGGAAGGGTATTTTTGCACGGGAGCTTGTACATAAGCCACCTGAAATCTGAAGTGCCTTAAATCTTTGTGATTTTTAGCAGATACGGAAAGAAATACCTTATTGTCATAAAGTAATAAAAAAAAAGCAAATGATTGTACAGTTTAATGAATTCATGAATTTGCATATATTTTATTTCTGCTTTTAAACATATTGAGAAGTGAGAGAGTGTGTTCCTGTTTTTGTTTGCACAGCAAACTGATGTATAACTTTATAATCACCCCAATTCTGGGTTCTTTTTACTTATGGAATGATTTTACAGTAAAGAAACAGAGAGTTTTTTTTGTTTTTGTTGGATATCTGTTCTAATATCATTACACTTGAACTTCTTCAAAAGCCAAAACTTAAGACAGCATTTTTCTAGTTGGCTCTTGTCTTTGTTCCTAAGGGAGGGAATTAACACATATCAAATGCTAGCTATATATCAGGTACTATTCTTCATATATACTAAATATGTGCATATACTAAATGTAAATATTTCCATCTTTGACATTCAATTCACAATGAGTTTTTATTGCTTTGGTGAAATCTCTTCCTCTTTTTATTTCTCCTTCTCTCTCCTACCCTCCCTTTCTTCCTTCCTCCTCCTTAAATGATTCTCTCCCCTACTCTTGCTGAACAGTTTTCTATTAATAGTATTTCGGAGGCAGTATAATGTAGCAGCCAATAAAGAGGAATTTTGGAACCAGATAGACCTGGGTTTATAGTAAGGTTGTTTTTGATAGGGAAAAAACTTCTTTCTATTTTAATAAATAAAAGCTAGGAACCTCCAAAGTTGACTTTAGGAGATTCTGCACAGGTGTTGGAATGATCCGAGCTCACGGCAAGGATTTTTGTTCTTAAAGATTCACCTCCTGAGGAATGCCTTGGCTGAGCTCAGGGGGTATTGCTTTCTCTTCAATTTTCTGTCCTGAAGATGAGTCTTCTCTTAATACTCCTGAAGTACATAGCTGAGACCAGACTGGAACATTTAGTACTTTACTAAAGGATGGGAGATACAAAAGGGAAATAAACACAAGTTACTTAGGTGCTTTATTATAATCTCACTAGTAAGATAAAACTCCTTTTCAATTTGTGCCCTTTTATTGAGGTACCTCCCTTCTTGACTTTTTTTTTTTTTTTTAAGATTTTATCTATTTATTCATGAGAGGCACACACAAAGAGAGAGACAGAGACACAGGCAGAGGGAGAAGCAGGCTCCCTGCAGGGAGCCCGATTGGGACTCCATCTTGGGGCTCGATCTTGGGGCTCCAGGATCACGCCCTGGGCAGAAGGCGGCGCTAAACCGCTGAGCCACCCAGGGATCCCCAGTTTGCTGTAATTTTATTTCACAGTTTTGCTTGAGAAGATTCTAGTACTTAATGAGGTCCAAAGTTTGGCTGAGAACAATGGTGACAAACAGCTTAGTGTGATGAGGATGGAATACCTGGTGCCCTGAGCAGGCTGAGTTTAAATGTTTGTATCACAGACTGTTAATTCTGAAAGGGGATATGGAACAAGGTTCCTGGGTTTATTTCTAAGATAATCAAAGAGTATTAGGGTCAAAGACCTTTGGAATCACAGACCTGGTTTAGAATCGTGGCTCTGGGAATGCCTATGTGGCTCAGTTGGGTGTCTGCCTTTGGCTCAGGTCATGATCCTGGGATTGAGTCCTGCATCAGGCTCCCTGCTCTGTTTCCCCCTCTGCCTCTCTGTTTCTCATGAATAAATATATAAAATCTTAGAAAAGAAAAGAAAAGAATAGAATAGAATTCTGGCTCTGATACTGGTTAGCTGTGTGTAATTAGGCAAGTTATCATTTCTGTTTCTCAGTTTCTTCATCTGTTAAATGTATACAACATTTAACATTATAAACCTATTTTTTAGAACTACTGAAAAGATTAGAAATAGTTGACCCTTGAGCAACTTGTGGGTGAGGGACACTGACCCCATATACAGTCAAAAGTCCATGTATAACTTTTGACTTCCCAAAACTTAACTACTAATGGCTTACTATTGACCAAAAGCCTTAGTGATACATAGATTTTGTATGTTATATGTATTATAAATGAATTCTTAAAGTAAGCTAGAGAAAAGAAAATGTTATTAAGAAAATCCTAAGAAAAGGGATGCCTGGGTGGCTCAGCGGTTTGGCATCTGCCTTTGGCCCAGGGCATGATCCTGGAGTCCTGGGATCGAGTCCTGCATCAGGCACCCTTCAGGGAGCCTGCTTTTCCCTCTGCCTATGTCTCTGCCTCTCTCTCTGTCTCTCTCATGAATAAATAAAATAAAATCTTAAAAATAAAAAAGATTTTATCACCACCTTTAAGAAAAAAAATCATAAGGAAAAATAAACATCATCAAAAAAATTAAGAAAATCCACGTATAAGTGGATTTATCAAAAAAATTCACATATAAGTAGACCTGTATAGTTCAAACCCATGTTGTTCAAGAGTCAACATAAAATATAATAGGCTTAACATAGTACCTAGCACATAGTGGGCACTTTACAAGTAGAAACTAATTATTATTATTTTAAATGACATTCCTTTAAAATCTAGCTTATACTTTAACTTACATATGTTCTGGTTTTGGCTTTTATTTATTTATTTTGACAGGTTTATTGAGGTATAATTAACATACTGTACAATTTACCCATTTACAGTATATGATTCAGTGTTTTCTAGTATGTTCAAGGGTTTTGTAGCCATCATCTCGATCTAATTTTAGAACAGAGTGTTTCCCCAAAACCCATTAGCAGTTAATCTCCATTCCCTACTCTGCAACCCTAGCACTAGGCAACCACTAACTACTTTATATGTCTATTGATTGGCCTATTCTGGACATTTTATATAAATAGAATCATACAATATGTGGCTTTTTCTGACTGGCTTCTTTGACTTAGTATAGAATTTTCAGGATTTATCCACATGGTAGCATGTTATCAATAGCTCATTCTTTTTTTTTTGCTGAATAATATTATATTGTATGGATATACCACATTTTATTTTTATTTATTCAGTTTAAAAAATTGAAATTCTATATAATTAACATACAATGTTATATTAGTTTTGGGTATGCAACATATTAATTCAACAAGTCTATGTAATATTCAGTGCTCACCATGATAAGTGTAATTGCCATTTGTCATCATACAATGTTATTGTAATATTATTGATTCTGTATGCTGTACCTTTCATTTCCATGACTTACTTATTTTAAAACTGGAAGTTTGTGCTTCCAGTCATAATCTATCTATTTCATTCCCTCTCCCCCCATTTTACTTATTTATTCATTCATCAGCTGATAGACATTTGTGTGGCTTTCACTTTTTGACTATTATGAATAATGCTGCGTGAACATATGTCATTTTTCCTGAGTATATGCCTAGGAGTGAAATTGCTGGTCATATTGTAGTTCTATGTTAACATTTTGAAGCACTGCCCTAGGCTGTTTTTTTAACCACTCTTTTCTCTTTGATTTCATGGTCTCCTGTTTTCTGTCAGCCTTCTTCACTGTTAGTTACCAGTAGCTTGCTGAACTATTTTTTTTATCACATTCTTACTGTTTAGCTGTATCCCATCTTGCTTAAAGAAATAATGTCATTGCAAATGAATCTTTTTTTCTGTTCATATATCACCTATCCATGAGATGTTCTTTTCTATTTCATCACCTTTTTTTTACCTCTTATTTCTCACTGGCTGAAAATGGTTTTAAGAAATAAAAGTTCTAAATAAAATTCCATTGAAATTTGATCCAGGGCTTGGTATATTACACCTGGTGATAAAAACCCCAAATCTTTGAAAGGTGAGATGTCTTCAAACAGGTCTTTCAATAAACAGGTCTTTTATTACATACCAAAAATATGAGGCAGGCTAAATTATTTTAAGAAAAGAATACAAAATTAGAGATGAAAAATATTTAGAATGAGAAAATAAGTCACAACAAATTACATATTTTTAAAAGTTGAAAAATAACACAAATGTCACAAAATTCAGAAGAGTAGCATAACATTTTAAATTAATTTTCTCCTATTTTTTTTGCTTCATGTTCCTCTAGAGATTTTCTTTTTCTTTTTAAAGATTTTTTAAAAATTTTTATTTATTTATGATAGTCACAGAGAGAGAGAGAGAGAGGCAGAGACATAGGCAGAGGGAGAAGCAGGCTCCATGCACCGGGAGCCCGATGCGGGACTCGATCCCAGGTCTCCAGGATCGCGCCCTGGGCTAAAGGCAGGCGCCAAACCGCTGCGCCACCCAGGGATCCCTCTAGAGATTTTCATATTATGGCTTTGTAATATCACTTGGCCTTGGCAGGGACCAGTTTAAATGAGGGCTCTGAAGCTTAAGCTTCTTTAGCTCTGCATAGTAAGTAATCTTAAGATACTAACCAAGAGGTTGAAATATGCCTTTTCTGTGTTCTAATCATTGATTGCAGTTGTTTATTATAAATTACTTCTGTGAATCATTACTTTTTTGGATTTAATATTCAATTATACATTTATTTTGTACATTTCTATATCTTTCTATCAGGAGTGTTCAGTACTAATTAGTCATCTTTGATTGCAAAAAAGCTTTTTCTTTTTTAAACACCAACCCCCTATCCCAAATGCAGGTATCTTTCTTTCCCAAATAGTTAGATAATATTAGTGTGGGGATAAAAAACAAGCCATGCCCGAGTTTGATATAGCCATGTGTTTTCAGCTTAAGATGTCTCTTCTGTTCAGTTTCAGACTAAACAGGCTATTTTTTCAAGCCCTCAGTACATTTACCTCTTTCACATCAACTTTAATCCTGTTTATCTCTTCTTTTGGTATTAGTGCAGATCAAGTATAGTATTAAAGACTCTATGCTCTACAAGTCACTTAGAACTAAACTTGCTCCGTGGCAGTATAACCTTATTATCATTAATATTATTGGTCATTTAGGTTTTTGGAGTGGCTTTCGGGAGGGAGGTCAGTGATTTACACAAATAGCACAGAAAAATATGAGAAGTTAGTACAGTAGAACTAATGCTTTTTTCCCAAGGCATACACTCTTGTTTTATACATAAAAATTGAAACATTTTATTAGATTTTTAAAAGCTCAATTGACAGTTTAAATATGAAGAGCAGGTAGAGTATATGGCCAATAATATTGTAATAACTTTGTATGGTGATAGATAGTAACTAGACTTATTATGATGATTTTATAGTGTATACAAATATCGAATCCAGGGATCCCTGGGTGGCTCAGCGGTTTGGCTCCTGCCTTTGGCCCAGGGCATGGTCCTGGAGTCCCGGGATCGAGTCCCATGTCAGGCTCCTGGCATGGAGCCTGCTTCTCCCTCTGCCTATGTCTCTGCCTCTCTCTCTCTCTCTCTGTGTGACTATCATAAATAAATAAAAATAAAAAAAAAACTAAAAAAAAAAACTAAAAAAAATCGAATCCTTGTGTTGCGCACCTGAAACTAATAGAATATTGTATATCAATTATAATTCAATAAAAATATTGAGAGCATAATAGACTTCTAAAAGGTTTTTTTTTTTTTAAGATTTTATTTATTTATTCATGAGAGACACACAGAGAGAGGCAGAGACATAGACAGAAGGAGAAGCAGTCTCCCTGCAAGGAGCTCAATGTGGGACTCAGTCCTGGACCCTGGGATCATGGCCTGAGCCAAAGGCAGATGCCTAACCACTGAGCCACTGAGGCGTCCCATAAAGTATAATAGTGATTTCAGGAGTAGAATTTAGTGATTTATCACTTACATGTAAAACCCAATGATCATTACAAGTATACTCCTTAATACCGATCACCCATTTAGCCCATTTGCCACCCACCTCCCCTCCAGCAACCCTCATTTTGTTCTCTATAGTTGAGTCTCATAAGATTTGCTTCTCTCTTTTCTCCCCTTCCCCTATGTTCATCTGTTTTGTTTCTTAAATTCACATATGAGTGAAATCATATGGCATTTGTCATTCTCTGAATGACTTATTTCACTTAGCATACAGTTAGATTTTGAGCTGAGAATATTTTGTATAGTTTGTATATGTTGTGTATTTATTTAAGTTTTGAAGCACCACATCTTTTAATCCAAATTTAATTATAGGTCTGGTAATTTTCTTCTTAGTGCGTTATTTTGTATGTAATATACTATATTTTAAAAATTCATTTTAATATTTCAAAAAAGAAAATGATTTCCAAAGCACATTGAAAATGTCTGATAATGTGTCCCAGGGAATATTTGAACTTTGTTTTGTCTTTCATATATATTTTTTTACATTTGAGCTTGAATCAATAAAAAGCAACATTAGGAAAGCATTTGGGATCAAAACATTTGCTCTATTCATTGTGTTTTGATGTTGAATAGGTGGCAACATTTGTCTTTGAGTCTATCTTGTTCTGTTCAAAAAGCAGAAAGGAGACGGAAAGAAATAACGTTTATTGGGTAAAGGAGAGGGAAAGAAATAGCATTTATTGGGTATTCTTGTGCTAAGTACTTCACTTAGTATTCTTACAGCTGTCCCATGAATCAGGTGATGGTATTTTCCTTTTATAAATGAGTAAGCTGAGGTGAGGGGAGGTGAAGAAACTTGTCTAAAGTTCATACAATTAATAACTGGTGCCAAGACTTAAATCCAGGTTTAGCTGATTCAAAACTGGTGTATAAAATTTTGATTAGGTATGGTAGTCCCTTCTGTTATGGGTGGGCAGTGGCAGACTTTCATTTGATTCTACTCAGAATTTCACAAATCCTAATTTATTGTAATCTAAATTATTGAACTTATACTGTGATGTTCTTATGCAACATTTTTGGAGTGAAATCATACTAAATTAATTATTCTCTATTTCAGTATTTCTTAAATCTTAATGTGACATAAATCATCTGAGGAGCTTGTTAAAATGTAGATTCTGATGCAGTAGATATGTGGGATCAGTCTTGGGATTTTTGCCATCTAACATGTGCTAGAAGACACCTGTTCGGCTGGTCTGGGTTACACTTTGAGCATTAAGGCCTGGTTAAATGAGAGAACAGTTGTCTCCATTTCAAGGTGATATAAAGCAAGGGTGAGAGTCTAGGTAGACAATAGACAGATAAGACATCTTGTGTTTTCCTAATTTTGTTAAGGATGACACTGAAAGTCTATTGATAGCTTTGCTCTGGTCTAGCTAGGTATTGATACTTTATGTTATTATGTATGCTTGAGAAGTAGGTGCAATCTTACTGTAGTTAAAGAAGAATCAAGAGCCAAGGTAATTGCTTTGAATAGTTTTCTTTGAGTTTCCATTAATTATTTACTTTTGAGGATAAATAAAAATTTCATAGTCAGTTTTATCCTAGTTATGAAATACTTAATATAGAACTTGACTCCTACATGAATTAGTATCTCTTCTTGGTAAAATATTTGACTCACTTAAGTGTCTATGTGCATTCTTTTATCTGTTTTTGAAGAAATCGTTTCAATTACGTAGTAATTTAGTTATCAAAACTGTGTGTATTGTGGGTAGGGGGAAGGGAAACACTTATGATCGGATTTTTACAGTTATCTAATTTTGAGGTATAAATTACATACAGTGAAATGCACAAATATCAAAGTGAACAATGAGTTTTGACAAGTGCATATATTTGTGTAGCCCACATCCTTATCAAGATATAGGACATGGGGATGTCTGACTGGCTTAGTGGGTAGAGCATGCAACTCTTGATCTTGGTGTGGTGAGTTTGAACCCCACTTTGGGTGTAGAGATTACTTAAAAAAAAGACACAGGACATGGTATAGAACAGTGGTTGTCAGACTTGAGTTTGCATTAGAATCACTGGTACTTACAAAGGTAGTATAGAGTTCTCATACTTATTACCCAGCTTCCTATAATGTTAACATCTTTCATAACCTTGGTACCTTTATCAAAAGTAAGAAATTAATATTGGTATAATACTATTGACAACTATAGACTTTACTTCAGTTTTTCACCAGTTTTTCCACTGTTGACTTTTCTTCTGTTCCAGGAGCCAATCTACGATACTGCACTACATTTAATGGTCATGGCTTCCTTATGTGATAGTCTTTCCGTCTCTGCCTTTCATGCCTTGATACCTTTTTTTTTTTTTTTAATATTTTATTTATTTTTTTAGTAAACTCTACATTCAACACAGGGCTTGAACTTATGACCCCAAAATCAAGAGTTGCATGCTCTACTGACTGAGTCCTTGGCCTAGATACTTTTAAAGAGTACTAGCCAGGTATCTTATAGAATGCCTCACAATTTGAATTTGTCTGATTTTTTTCTTCCCTTCTTTCTTCCTCCCTTTCTTCCTTTTTCTTTCTTTTGTTTGTTCATTCATTTGTTCTTTCATTCTTTCGTTTGTTCTTTTGTCCTTTTTTTTGCCTTGACATAAGAGCAGTTTATTTAAAAGGGTACATATATTAAGATCAAAATCAAAATAATACATAAACAAAATGCCATATTAGTAAAATAAACAATTTGTCACTTTTGAGGAAGAGAACTCACTTTATTTTAACAAATCTTTTATTAGCTTTGACTCAAGATGAGTTGCCAGTAGAGTATAATTCAAAATTTACTACCATAAAAAATGGTCCAGATTAGAGGACATTCAGGGTCCAATTCTATTACTCTTGAAAATGAATAACTATCTTCTAAATACCTTAAAAATGGGTGAAAAATGGAAGGAAATTCTAACATTAGTCTGTTATTGAGATAAAATAGGTTATTTCTAAAGAAATGCTGGGGGAAAATTAATAAGTTGGTTTTAAGGTTGTTTCTAATATTCATTTTTCCTGTGATACCAGTATGTTGCTCTTTGCTTAGTTTAAAAACTATAGGCGTTTATCTTTAGGTGGAAACTATAGGCGTTTATCTTTAGGTGGACACAAGTGCTATATTTTGTCACTTTATATGTGCTAAAGTACAGTCTGTAACTTGGGAATACACTTTAAATTCATAATGTGTGCACATTGATCAAAGTATGAGAAATCTTTCAAACTTTGATATTATTGTTAATATCTGTTGCTTTGAGAGCATCATAAATTCTTCAAAGTTTGCAAACGTTGCCATTTGGCATTTATAAGGTAAGGGTGGGGCAAACTTGTCTAAGACAAATGCACAGCAGATGGGAAATAACGGGTTATAAAAACTGGAAAGCTTCCTATATGTAGTAGGCACTTAATAAAGTTTGGCTGAATCACCATCTCTTAAAAAATGGCTGACTTATTCTCAAACCTTAATCTCAACTCTAGTTGAGTGATTAGGTCATGCTATTAGTACAAAGGAAAAATGAGGTATAAGAAATGAGCTAAAGAAAAAGAAGTTGGGCTGTTTTGGGGTCAAGGCAGAAAAACAGAAGCCACAAGTGTGGTGATGGGAGGTTAGCAAGATGCTATCCAGGTGGGCCAGGGTGGGACTCCCAAAGAGAGTAGAACAAGAGCAGGAGGTTGGACATGGGGGCCTCATGACCATCTACCAGGCCCAGGCATGTTTCCAGTGACAGCAGGCTCACCTTGTCTGATTTTTTTCACAATTAGGTAGGCTGTGCATTTTTGGGAAGAATAACACAGAGGTGGTGTGCCGTCATCATATGTCGGGATGTATGATATCAACAATTATTATTGGTTATGTCAATTGTTACTGGTTAAGGTGGTATCTGCCAGTATTCTCTACTATAAAGTTTCTTTCTTTTTTCTTTTTTTGCTTTCCATATTCTAAGAAGCAAGTCACTAAGTTCAGCCTACAATTAAGGGAATCAAACCCTCTCCCTGGAGGGGAGAGTATGTAAGAATTTATGGATATATATTAAAACCACTAGTAATTAATTAATATTTGGGGGGAAATACTTGGAAGCTATACAAATTTCATGTTTCTCCTTAAAGTTTCTACATATTGATTTTTCTCTTTGGTGTTTTTTTTCCCCCAGTAGATTGATTTTTATCTTTGTCAGGGATCTTGCCTGCAGTAGTTATACTGTGGTGTTCTAATAATGATTCTCAATTTTTGGAGGGCTTTTTAAAACCAATTACTGGGGAGCCCCTGGGTGTCTGAGTCAGTTAAGCATCCGGCTCTTGATTTTGGCTCAGGTCTTCATCTCAGGTCCTGGGATTGAGCGCCATGTGGGGCTCTGCACTCAGTGTGGAGTAGGCTTGGGATTCTTTCTCTCTCCCTCAGGTCTTTCCCCTGCTCGCAGAAGCACACAGGCGCTCTCTCTCAAATAAATACATAAATCTTAAAAAAAAAAAAAAAAAAAAAAACAATAAACCAAACCAATTACTAGGTCTTATCCCTAGAGTTTCTAATTTAGTGGATTGTAAGTGGGGCCTGAGAATTTGCATTTCTAACAAGTCCTGGGTGATGCTAATGATACTGGTCTGGGGATTTGGGAACCACTGATTAGCACATTATCTTAATCTCAGGGAGTTTCCTCACATCCTTTCCCAGTTAATTCCTGCCTACTCAACCTTTACAAGCAACCACTATTCTGATTTTTATGTAATTACATTTTAAACATACTGAATCTATTTAGGAAAGCTCAACTTATGAAAATACAAAATTTTAAAAAGATAAATATAGGGAGAATTGATTCTTGGCAAAAAAGTATTCCTTTTTGGAAAACAAGGAGGGGAGGGCTAAGGGAAGATATTCAGTAGGCCTTTTTAAGGCCAACCTCACTTTTCTAGTTTTTCCTGTTTCACTGGTTTTTATAATGGTGATGGTAGTCTTCTGTTTCCCAGACTTAATATTTTACTTTTTTAAATATCTTCATCCATCATACTCTCTTGGTCATCAAGTTGTTATGTCTTTCATTTTAATATGTCTTAGGTTTGTCCTTTCATTTTCATTCTTACTGATAGAGCATTAACCCAGATCAGGGCTAAATTGTGCATTAATTTCTTTTTATATATAAGCTTTTATTTTAGAATTTTAGATTTACAGGATTATTGTGAAGATTGTACAGTGTTCCTGTCTACCCCATACCCAGTTTCCTTATTATTAATATCTTAGCATGGCACATTTGTTAAAATTATTAAACCAATATTGATTGATACATTAATGTTTTTTAAGATTTTATTTATTTTAGAGTGAGAAAGCAAGAGAGGGAGGGAGAGGAAGGGGGAAAGAATTTCAAGCAGATTCTGCTTTGAATGTAGAGCCCAAAGCGGGGCTTGATCTCACAACCCTGAGATCACAAGTTGAGCTGAAATCAAGAGTCAGTTGCTTAACTGACTGAGCTACCCAGGTGCTCCCAATTTTTCTTTGAAGATTGATTTAGTTATTATTTTAGAAAGAGCGAGCATGCATGTGCAGGGGAGAGGGAGAAGGAGTGGGAGAGAGAGAATCTCAAACAGACTCTGTGTTGAGTATGGAGCTGAACGCAGGGCTCAGTATCACGAGGCTAAGATCATGACCTGAGCTGAAATCAACAGTCACCACTAAACCCAATGGGCTGTCCAGGTGCCCTGATACATTATAATTAACTAAAGTCCAGACTTTATTCAGATTTCTTTAGTTTTTTTCTGAAATATCCTTCTTTCTGTTTTAGGATCCCATCCAAGATACCTCATTGCATTTAGTAGCCAGCCATGTCTACTTAGGCTCCTCCTCTTGGTTGTGACAATTTCTCAGACTTTCCTTATTTTTGATGACCTTGACAGTTCTGAGGAATGGTCAGATATTTTGTGGAATGTACCTCTATTGGGATTTGTCTATGTTTTTCTCAGAGTTGGACTTGGATAATGTGGTTTTTAGAGGAAACCACAAAGGTAAGGTGCCTTCTCATTGCATCCTAATAAGGGTGCGTACTATCACATGACTTTTCTCTGTTCATGTTAAACTTGATTTTGACTTGAGGTAGTTTCTCTGGTTTCTCCACTATAAAATTTCTCTTTCTTTCCCCTTTCCATATTGCAGTGTTTGAAAGAAGGTCACTATGCACAGCTTACACTTAGGGAGTGAAAAGTTATGCTCTTCCTCTTTGAGGGCAAAGTATCCACCTCAGTTACTTGAGATTCTGCAACAGAGATCTGTCCATTCTCTAGTTATCTATTTAGTCATTTATTTATATCAACATATATTTGTAGTGATATGAGTATTTATTTTATATTTTGGGTTATAATTCACTATTACTTTATTTTGTTGCTTAAATTATTCTAGCTTTGGCCATTGAGAGTTGTTTCCGTTAGCGTCTAGGTTTCTCTGTCATACTCGTAGGGAGTGGAGGGCAAGTGAAAGAGAGGGAGGAGGAGAGAGAACAAGCAAGTTTTAACACTTTCTTACTTTCTGGCATTACACAGGGTCTTCCATGTTTACCTTGGATATTTCCTGCCCCAGTTTTATTTATTTTTATTTTTATTTTTATTTTTTTTTCTGCCCCAGTTTTAGAATCAGTCATGTCTTCATGACTGGCCCTGGTTCTTTTTACTAGAGAGTAGTATTAGAAGCAAGATCTGCACATTAACTATGTTTAGTTGGTCTTCTTGCCTAAATTTAGTCTTTTTCCTTTCCAATTTGTCCTGCCATATTCATTGTCCTTTCATAGTACAGGTAATTTCTCTCCTTAAGAGTTAACTATAGCTAAGTACTGCTTATCTGATCAGATATCCTTAGTTTATCTTTTGTGGCCATACCTAATTTCTCTCATTGTTAATTGTGTATCACTTATTTCCTTCTTAAGCTGTTCTAACCTTGGCATGATTTACTTTTCTTCTTTAACACTCCAAGTCAATTTACACTTTTCTTATTCTTGTCCTTGGGTTCTCTAGGTTTATGAATGCTTAGACTTGTATGCTTATTATATTTGATAATATTTTTAAAGATTTTATTTATTCATGAGAGACAGAGAAAGAGGCAGAGACACAGGCAGAGGGAGGAGAAACAGGCTCCATGCTGGGAGCCCCATGCGGGGACTTGATCCCGAGACCCCGAGATCACACCCTGAGCCAAAGGCAGACACTCAACCGCTCAGCCAGCCAGGCATCCCTCATATTTGATAATTAATAGTCAAAATTAGAAGTCAAATCTCCAGAAGAAACTCCAGACATCATTTGGCCCATCTCTTCATTTAGAGATAAGACAAGTGTGGCCCCCAATCCTGGAGTGACTTGAGCATTTCATGGCAGAGACAGAACTCTGTCCTTGGCTTTCTCTCACTTTGTACAGTATTTTTTTCACCATGTGTAACTGGCCCTCCCATCTCTTTATCCTGTTTTAAAAAACTGAGATAAAACTTGCATGCATAAAACTTACCACTTAAAAATGTATAAATCAAGGGATGCCTGAGTGGCTCAGCAGTTGAGCATCTGCCTTCAGCTCAGGGCATGATCCCGGAGTCCCAGGATTGAGTCCCACATGGGGTTCCCTGCATGGAGCCTGCTTCTCCCTCTGGCTGTGTCTCTGCCTCTGTCTGTTTCTCTCATGAATACATAAAGAAAATATTTAAAAAATGTATAATTCAAAAAAAATGTATAATTTAATGAATTTTAGTATTCATATCAATATTATTTAATTCCAGAACATTTTCATTACCCTAACAAGAAAACTCTTACACATTAATAGTTACTCCCGGAAATACAAATCAAAACCACAATGAGATACCACCTCACACCAGTGAGAATGGGGCAAATTAACAAGGCAGGAAACAACAAATGTTGGAGAGGATGCGGAGAAAAGGGAACCGTCTTAACACTGTTGGTGGGAATGTGAACTGGTGCAGCCACTCTGGAAAACTGTGTGGAGGTTCCTCAAAGAGTTAAAAATATACCTGCCCTACGACCCAGCAATTGCACTGTTGGGGATTTACCCCAAAGATACAAATGCAATGAAACGCCAGGACACCTGCACCCCGATGTTTATAGCAGCAATGGCCATGATAGCCAAACTGTGGAAGGAGCCTCGGTGTCCATCAAAAGATGAGTGGATAAAGAAGATGTGGTTTATGTATACAATGGAATATTACTCAGCTATTAGAAATGACAAATACCCACCATTTGCTTCAACGTGGATGGAACTGGAGGGTATTATGCTGAGTGAAGTAAGTCAGTCGGAGAAGGACAAACATTATATGTTCTCATTCATTTGGGGAATATAAATAATAGTGAAAGGGAATATAAGGGAAGGGAGAAGAAATGTGTGGGAAATATCAGAAAGGGAGACAGAACGTAAAGACTGCTAACTCTGGGAAACGAACTAGGGGTGGTGGAAGGGGAGGAGGGCGGGGGGTGGGAGTGAATGGGTGACGGGCACTGGGGGTTATTCTGTATGTTAGTAAATTGAACACCAATAAAAAATAAATTAAAAAAAATAAAACAAAACCAGTTAGTGAAAAAAAAAAAAAGTTACTCCCCTATATCCCTCAACCCCCAGGCTTTGGCAACCATTATTTTACTTAAAAAAAAATATTTTATTTATTTATTCATGAGAAATAGAGACATAGGTAGAGGGAGAAGCAGGCTCCATGCTGGAAGCCTGATACGGGACTTGATCCCAGGACTCTGGGATCATGCCCCGAGCCAAAGGCAGACGCAACCACTGAGCCACTCAGGTGTTCCCCCCCACCCCTTTTTAAAAATATTTTATTAGCCATTATTTTACTTTCTGTCTCTTTGGATTTGCATATTCTGGATGCCTTGTGGGATCATGTAATATATGGCTTTTGTGTCTGGTTTCTTTTACTTAGCATAATGTTTTCGGGGTTCATCCATGTAGTAGCTAGCATGTATCAGTACTTCATTGCTTTTTATTGCTGAGTAATATTCCACCATATGGACATACCACATTTTGTTTTTCCATTTGTTAGTTGATGAATATTGTCTTGTTTGTACTTTCTGACTTATGAATAATACTGATATGAAGATTGGTGTAAAAGTTTCTGTTTGAATGCATGTTTTCAGTTCTCTTGGGTATATATACCTAGGAGTGAGATTACTGGGTCATATGGTAATTCTGTTTAATTTTTTGAAGAAATGATACACTGTTTCCCACAGTTGCTGTACCATTTTACATTTATTTTTTTTTAAGATTTTATTTATTTATTGACACAGAGAGAGAGGCAGAGACACAGGCAGAGGGAGAGGGAGAAGCAGGCTCCATGCAGGCAGCCCGATGTGGGACTTGATCCCGGGTCTCCAGGATCACACCCCAGGCTGCAGGCAGCGCCAAACCGCTGCGCTACTGGGGCTGCCCACCATTTTACATTTCTACCAGCAACCTGTGATGGTAGGACGATATCAATTTCTTTACACCCACAGTTGTTATTTTCCTTCTAAAAAAATTAAAGCCATCTAGTGGGTGTGAAGTAATATATCATTGTGGTTTTGATTTGCATTTTCCTAATGACTAGTGATGTTGAACATCTTCTAGTGTACTTAACTAGCTATTTGTATAACTTCTCTGTTGAAATGTCTTTTCAAGTCCTTTGTCTATTTTTTAATTGGATTGTCTTTTTATTATCGAGTTATAAAAGTTCTTTGTATATTCTATAGACAAGACCATTATCAGATATATGATTTGCAAATATTTTCTAATCTGTGAGTTGTCTTTTCACTTACTTGATGATGTCCTAGGAAGCACAATTTTGGTGAAGTTCAGTTTATAAAAAAATTTTAGGTTGTTTGTGCTTTTGGTGACATATCTAAGAAATGGTTGTTTAATCCAAGGTTATGAATATTTATTCTAATGATTTCTTTTTTAAAATATTTTTTAAAAACTTATTTATTCACAAGAGACACACAGAGAGAGAGGCAGAGACATAGGCAGAGGAAGGAGAAGCAGGCTCCATGCAGAGAACCTAATGTGGGACTCGATCCTGGGACTCCAGGATCATGCCCTGAGCCAAAGGCAGACATTTAACTGCTGAGCCACCCAGGTGTCCTTCTAATGATTTCTTCTAAGAGCTTTATAGTCTTAGCTCTAATATTCATATCTTTGATCCATTTTGAGTCAATTTTTTGTATGGTATGAGGCAGGGGTCCAAATTCATTCTTTTGCATGTGGCTAGACAATTGTCCCAGCATCAGTTTTTGTTTTTTTGTTTTTTTCCAGCATCATTTTTTGAAAAGACTTTCCTTCACGGAATTGTCTTGGCACCCTTGTTGAAAACCAATTTGGCATAGGTGCATGGGTTTATTAATGGACCCTTCATTCTATCCCATTGATCTACAAGTGTGTCCTTATGCCAGTACCATAGTATTTTGATTACTGTAACTTTATAGTAGGCTATGAGTGCTCCAACTGTGGTCTTACTTTTCAAGATTGTTTTTGCTATTCCTTGCATTTCCATGTGAATTTTAGGATCAGCTTGTCCATTTCTACAAAAAAGGCAGTTGGGATTTTGAAAGGCAGCAACTGCATTGAACCTGTAGATTGTTTTAGGGAATATTGGCATCTTAATACTGTTTATTAAGTCTTGGAATCCATGAATGTGGGAAGCTTTTCCATTTATTTAGGTCTCTGATTCTTCCATTGATGTTTTATAGTTTTTAGTATAAGTCTTAGACTTTTTTTGTTAAATTTATTCCTATTTCATTATTTTTGATGCTATTATAAATGGAATTATTTTCCTAATTTAATTTTCAGATTGTTTATTGCTGATGTATAGAAACAAAATTGAATTTTTTTAAAGTAAGCTCTATACTCAATGGGAGACTTGAACTCATGACCCCAAGATCAAGAGTCTCATGTTCTACTGACTAAGCCAGCCACCTAATACAATTGATTTTTTTAAAGTTTTTTTTTTTTTTAAAGATTTTGTTTATTTATTCATGAGAGACACAGAGAGAGGCAAATACACAGGCAGAGGGAGAACCAGGCTCCCTGCGGGGAACCCCACGTGAGACTTGATCCCAGGACCCCAGGATCATGCCCTGAGCCAAAGGCAGACACTCAATCATTGAGCCGCTCAGGCATCTCTACAACTGATTAAAAAAACCCTACAACTGATTAAAAAAAAAAAAAAACCAACCAATTTATTTGTTTATTTGTTTATTTTAGAGAAAGAGCGAGCACGAAAGCACATAAACGGGGAGGAGCAAAGAGAGAGGGAGAGAAGCAGACTCCCTGCTGAACACAGAGCTTGATGTGGGGCTGGATCTCATCCGTGTGAGATCATGACCCAAGCTGAAATCAAGAGTCAGAAGCATAACTGACTGAGCCATCCAGGCGCCTTAATATGATTAGATTTTGAATGTTAAACTTATATGTCGTCACCTTGCTAACTTATTAGTTGTAGTCTTTTGTGGGTTCCTTAGGATTTTCTATATATAAGATCATGTTGTCTGAAAAATGAGATAATTTTACTTCTTCCCTTTATTCAAGATACTTTTTATTTTTTTTTCTTGCCTTACTTTGCTGTCTAGAACCTCCAAAACAGTGTTGAATAAAAGTGGTAAGAGCAGGCATCCAATTTTTTCCTGATCTTAGAGGGAAAACTTACAATTTTTTCCCTCTGTGTTAGGATATATTGATGTTAGTTGTTTTTTCATAGGTTCTGTTTATCAGGTTGAGGAAATTCCTTCTATTACTCATTTGTTGAGTTTTTATCATGAAAGGGTGTTGGATTTTATTAAATGCTTTTCTACATCATGAAGAATCTGTTTTTTACCCTATTGGTGGTGTATTACATTGATGGACTTTTCTATGTTGATCCAACCTTGCATTCTTGGGATAAATTCCACTTCGTTGTGGTGAATAGTCCTTTTTATGTTACTGGATTTGGTTTGCTGGTGTTTTGTTGAGGATTTTTGTGTCTATATCTGTAAAGGGATATTGTCCTGTTTTTTTTTTTTTTCCTTCTTCTTCTTGAGGAAGTGTTTTTATTTGGATTGGGTATTAGAGTAATACTAGTATTATAGAATGAGTTAGGAAATGTTCCTTTCTCTTGTTTATTTATTTATTTTGAGGCAGGGAGAGGTTGTGAAGGATTGGAGTTAATTTTTTAAACATTTGGAAGAATTCTCTAGTGAAGCCATTTACTCCTAGACTTTTCTTTGTGAGAAGATTTATTTATTTATTTATTCATGAGACAGAGAGAGAGAGAGAGGCAGAGACACAGGCAGAGGGAGAAGCAGGCTCCATGCAGGGAGCCTGATGTGGGACTGGATCCTGGGACTCCAGGATTGCCCTGGGCCGAAGTCAGGTGCTAAACCGCTGAGCCACCCAGGATCCCCTAAAATTTTTTTCTATTTGGGGGCACCTGGGTGGCTCAGTGGTTGAGCGTGTGCCTTTGGCTCAGGTCGTGATCTTGGGGTCCTGGGATTGAGTCCCGCATCCCTCTGCCTATGTCTCTGCCTCTCTCTCTGTCTCTCATGAATAAATAAATAAGATCTGTAAATTTTTTTTTAATTTAAAAATCTTCTATCTCACTTATTTCCACTTTTGTCTTTTTTCTCTTCTTTATGTTTATTTTGCTCTTTTTTTAGTTTCTTAAGGTGGAAGTTTAGCCTGTCGATTTGATATCTTTCTTCTTTTTTATTGTAGATACTTAAAGCTATAAATTTCCCTCTGAGCTTTGTTTTCTCCTCACCCATAAGTGTGTTTTATTTTTATTTCCAGTCATCTGAAAATATTTCTAAGTTCTCTTGTGATTTCTTATTGGATCCATTTGTTTTTTAGGGATGTATTGTTTAATTTTCACATGTTTATGAATTCCTCAATTTTCCTTCTATTACTGATTTCTAATTTCATTCCCTTATGATTAGAGAACCAACCTTATATGGTTTTTATAATTTAAAATTTATTGAGGCTTGTTTTATGGTCTAGTTTATGGTTTAGGAGACTATTCTATGTGTGCTGGAGAAAAATAGGAATTTTTCTGTTGTTGGATGGCATTTTCTGTAAGATGTCTGTGAGGTATAGTTGATGTATTCTGGTGGTGTTTTTGCTTCTGTTTTTGTTTTAGAGAGGAGAGAGATTATAGATGTGAGGGGCAGGGCAGAGGTAAAGAGTGATAGAGAATCTAAGCAGGCTCCATGCCCAGTGCATGATCCTGATATCATGACCTGAGTCGAAATGAAGAGTCAGTCACTTAACAGACTGAGTCACTCAGGCACCCCAGTTTATTCGGTTTTTAACGCCTTCTGTTTCTGTGCTGATCTTCCATCTACTTGTTGTATCTATTATTGAAAGTAAAGTCTGAAGCCTCCAGTTATTAATGTTGAATTGTCTATTTCTCCCTCCAGTTCTCAGTTTTTTTTCTCATATATTTTGGTGCTCTCTTATTTGGTGCAGATATGTTATAATTATTTTATCTTCTTGATGGATTGGCTCTTTATTATGAAATATCTTTGTTTTTATTTATTTATTTAAAAAATATTTTATTTATTTATTCATGAGAGATACAGAGAGAGAGAGAGGCAGAGACACAGGCAGAGGGAGAAGTAGGCTCCATGCAGGGAGCTGGATGTGGGACTCGATCCCAGGACTCCAGGATCACTCCCTGGGCCGAAGGCAGTTGCTAAACCGCTGAGCCACCCAGGCGTCCCCTATCTTTGTTTTTCATACAGTTATTGGCTTAAAGTCTCTTCTGTCTGATATTTACTGTTTATTGATATTTAGTGTTTGCATGATATGTCTATTTCTATCCTTTTACTTTCAATCAATTTGAGCAGATTCTCTGAATCTCAAGTTAGTCTTCTGGACAATGGATAATTGGCTCTTCCTTTTGAATCCATTCTGTCAATCTCTGCTTTTAATTGGGGGAATTTAAATCTATTTATATTTAGTATATTTAATCATAAGGTAAGCTCTACACCTTTCCATTTTTCTATTTGTTTTCTCTATATCTTATGCCTCTTTTATTCCTTTATTATGTACCTTCTTTTGTGTGCTTTTCCCCCCTGCTCTCTTTCCCTCAATAATCCATTTCCATGTAGCGGCTCCTGTGATTTGTTCCTCTAATAGACTTTATTTATTTATTTATTTACTCATTTATTTATTTATTGACCTTATTTATTTATTTATTTATTTATTTATTTATTTATTTATTTATTTTTGACCTTATTTATTTTTTTAAGCAGTTTTAGGTTTACAGCAAAATTGAGAAGATAGAGGTATTTCCCATATGTTCCCTGCCCCCACATTTAAATAGCCTCCCCCATTATCACTATTCTCCACCAGAATGGCACATATTTTTATAATTAGTGAACTTGCATTAACACATCATTGTCACCCAAAGTCCATACTTTACATTAGAATTCACTTTTGGTGTTGTATATTTTATGTGTTTCGATGAATGTAGAATGACATATATCCAGTATCATAGTATCCTATAGAGTAGTTTCATTCCCTAAAAATCCTGTGTGCTCCACCTATTTATCCTTCTTTTTTGCCTAACACCTGGCATTCACTGATTCTTTTTTAAAGATTTACTTTATTTATTTATTTTAGAGAGAGAGCGCATGTGAACAGGGAGAGGAACAGAGGGAGAGGGATAGGGATGGGGGAAAGAATCTTAAGCAGATTGAGCTAACCACAGAGCCTGACATGGGGCTGGATCTAACAATCTTGAGATCATGACCTGAGCTGAAACCAAGAGTTGGTTGCTCAACTGACTGAGTCACCCAGACGCTCCATGGCATTCACTGATTCTTTTACTATTTCCATAGTTTTGCCTTTTCTAGAATGTCATATAATTGGAATCATGTGGTATGTAGCCTTTTTAGGTTAACTTCTTACACTTGATAATATATATTTAAGTTTCTTCTATGTCTTTTCAGAGATTGATAACTCATTTCTTTTTAATAATATTTCATTGTCAGATATATCATAATTTGCTTTATCCATTTACCTACTGAAGGACATCTAGGTTGCTTCCAAGTTTTGGCAATTATGAATGAAGTTGTTATAAGCATCCATGTAGATGTTTTGTGTGAAAATAAGTTTTAAGTTATTTGCATAAAGACCAAAGAGCATGATTGCTGGATCAAATGGTAAAAGCATCTTTAGTTTTAGAAGAAACCACCAAACTATCTTCCAGAGAGACTGTGCAGTTTCTCATTACCACCAGAAATGAATGAGAGTTCCTGTTGCTCCACATTCTCCCCAGCATTTAGTACCATTAGTGTTCTGGATTTTGGCCATTCTAATAGGTAGGTAGTGGCATCTCATTATTGTTTTTTTTTTTTTTTTAAGATTTATTTATTTATTTATTTATTTATGAGAGAGAGAGAGAGAGAGAGAGAGAGAGAGAGAAGGGCAGAGACACAGGAGGAGGGAGAAGCAGGCTCCACGCCGGGAGCCCGACGTGGGACTTGATCCCAGGACTCCAGGATTGCGCCCTGGGCCAAAGGCAGGCGCTAAACCCCTGAGCCACCCAGGGATCCCCCTCATTATTGTTTTAATTTGTATTTGCCTGCTGACATGATGTGGAACATCTTCTCATTTGGTTATTTACCATCTACATATCTTCTTTGGTTAAGTTATCTATTAGGGTCTTCTGCTTGCTTATCTATCTATCTATCTATCTATCTATCTATCTATCTATCTATCTATCTATCTTTAAAAGTAAGCTCTATGGTTGAATTTACTACCTGGAGACCAAGAGTCACATGCTCTACAGCCTGAGCCAGGCAGGTGCCCCTCTTTTGCTTATGTTTTAATTGGATTGTTTGTTATTGAGTTTTCAGTTCTTTGTGTATTTTGGATAATCGTCCTTTATTAGATAGGTCTTTTGCAGATATTTTCTCCCAACCTGTGTCTTGTCTTCATTTCTTTTTTTTTTAAAGATTTTATTTATTTATTTATGAGAGAGAGAGAGAGACAGACAGACAGAGAGAGACAGAGACAGGCAGAGGGAGAAGCAGACTGCATGTAAGGATCCTGATGTGGAACTCGATCCCAGGACTCTGGGATCACTCCCTGAGCCAAAGGCAGGCACTCAACCGCTGAGCCACTCAGGCATCCCATGTCTTCATTTCTTGACAGTGTTTTCAATCGAGCAGAAAATTTTAATTTTAATGGAATCTAGCTTATCTGTTCTTTCTTTCAGGGACTGTGCTGTAAATGCTTTTCAAGACTTAAATATTTTTCTTATATTTTGAATCAAAAGTCCTCATATCAGTTATCTGTTGTTACACAATTAATTGCCTCAAAAGCTAGTGACTTAGAATAATAACTGTTTTACTGTTCATGACTCTGCGGGACAGGAATTTGGGCAAGACTCTGTGACAATGACTTGTTTCTGTTCCACATGGTATGGACCAGTGCAGCTTTTCTCTACTTCATGTGGTTTAAGTTACCATGGCTGGGCCAGAGGATAAAGGTGGCCTTACTTTCATGTCTGGTGGTACAACTGGAATAGTTCAGTCATTCAGAAGTTGGCTGGAAAGACTGGGCCTCATTTTGTGACTAACATTTTATCTTTTATTTTTTAAATGATTTTTAAAATTTATTTAATCATGAGAGACAGAGAGAGAGGCAGAGACATAGGCAGAAGGAGAAGTAGGCTTCTTGTGGGGAGCCTGATGTGGGACTCAATCCCAGGAACTCAGGATCATGACCTGAGCCACTCAGGTGCCCTGTGACTAACATTTTATGGGAAGAGTTATTAGTGGCTATCTTTGTAGCCCAATTACCATAGCTCTTAAACAAATGTTAAATTAGGTAGAGAACTATAAAATCTTAAATTTAAACTACTGTTTTTTTTTTTTTTTTTTTTTTTTTTTTTTTTTTTTTTTTTTTTTTTTTTATGATAGTCACACACACACAGAGAGAGAGGGAGGCAGAGACATAGGCAGAGGGAGAAGCAGGCTCCATACACTGGGAGCCCAATGTGGGATTCGATCCCGGGTCTCCAGGATCGCGCCCTGGGCCAAAGGCAGGCGCCAAACCGCTGCGCCACCCAGGGATCCCTGTTTTCTGTTTTTGATGTTACTTTTAGAATAATTATTGGAAGCACCCTGATGAAACTTAGACAACTGACATTAAAATATATCATCTGGGAAATGATTAAAATAAACAGTTTTGATGTTATGTTTGGTTGGTTCAAAGATTACTGTTTTTTGGAAAATCACATCTATTGGGGAAACTGTTCTAGTCTGGTTACAATTATGTTTGATTTTGAGATGAGTTATTCTAGTCTGAAGTAGGGAAACCAAAATATCCAGAGATTGGCTGCATGTTGTATAACCAAAAGAAAATGTTTACAACTGTCTGACGTGTTACACCAGGAAATGTGTATTAGGATATTCAGTGTGTTGCTTGATAAGAAAATGAAAGCATGACTTTTACTTTTCTTACTGAGGACTTTTCATGTCTGCAGGTCTTAATCAAATACCCATTACCCTGAGGAATGGGATATGAAAAGCACATAGAAAATCACTAGTTGGTGATTTTGGCTTTCAGAACATATTTTGCAGTATTTGACCAGATTATCATAATATTTAGTGTGGAGTCAAATAATGAGGAAGAATGAGTTGTCAGCAGTTATAGGCAGGTTTTTTTAGAGGAGTGTTCTTTGGAGAAGCTGTTTTTTTTTTTTTTTTTTTTTTTTTTTAAGATTTTATTTATTTATTTATTTATTTATTCATGAGAGACAGCGAGAGAGAGGCAGAGACACAGGCAGAGGGAGAAGCAGGCACCATGAAGGGAGCCTGATGTAGAACTCGATCCCTGGACTCCAGGGTCATGCCCTGGGCGGAAGGCAGGCGCTAAACCGCTGAGCCACCCAGGGATCCTGGAGGAGCTGTTTTTAATGAGTCCATACTGAGTTATAAGAAATACTTAATAAATATAATAATATAATTTATAATAAATAAATAATAAATATAATTTATAATAAATGACTTAAAATGCTTTTTCCTCCTGATTTTAAAAGTAATAATTGTGGAGTTTTAGAAACTTGGGAAAGTATAAAGACAACACTAAAAATTACCCATAATATTACTAAGCAATGAGAATATTATAAACATTTTGTTAGATTTCTCTTTGACCTTTTATATTTTTCATTTGATGAGGTAATATGAAAATTTATCGATTTCATAGCTCCAACCCCTCCCTCTGATTTTATTGGGAAATCTTACTTTGTTCTAGTTCTCATAGGAACTAGACAACAGGAAGCTCAGTTTATTGGAAGAAAAGAGAAAAGAAAAACCTCCTTTCTACTTATATACTGGGAGTGTGGGTTTTAACTGGTCATTGGAACAAACAAATGAAATCCAATGTTAGTTTGGCAAAAGCTTTTGACATAAGTTTCTTTGAGTCTAAGAAAATCAAGATTTCAAAACTAATTTGAAAAACCAGTTTTATTTATAAATCTATAAATTTTGAGGTAATAAAAATAGTTCATTAGTGATGATATGAATTAAATTGGGTCTGATTTAATTGACTCTGATTGACTTAATTGACCACACTGTCCCTCTACTTATTTGGTTAGTTATCTTGTGATAATCATATTCAGACAATTTTTGGATAATATGAGTTCCTGAAGAGAACTGCACCTGGGACATAAGACATCTTTTTTAAGTTTAAAAACGTATTTTAAAATCATATTGATAAAGATGGATTGTATGTCTCTATGTATGTGCCTGTCACGTGATAGGCGTTTGGTTAATATATGTGTATTATAATGAATGAATGACGTTTAGAATTTTTAAACTGATAACTTTTAAAGGGACTATATCTCCAACCTAACATACTAGTTAATGAGAGTAGATCTAAGAAGGTATCTTTTACAGTGTAACATTCCATTACTCTAAAGGAAAAAAAGGACTTTTGTAACTCTGAAAGAAGGTATTGTGGACCAGTAGAATGTATGAAGTATAGATATTTAGTATTCCTTTTTTTCTTTTATTTTCTTTAAGCTAGAAAATGAGCTAAAGCTATTGGATTGATGTGCACTGTTATCATTAGAACACTACACTATATATTAACAGCAAAATATCACCCATTTTAATAATTGTTTTAGTGGGGTTCCTTAAGTAGATTTGGCAACAAAATTAGAAAATAAATTTACTTTCAGTGATACAAATCTTGTTAGGCTGGCTGAGTTAGATTGACAACTAAAATTAGTCAAGATTTGCCAGAAATACTATAGTAGTGCTACTTAATGTAATCTAATTTTGCAAGATTGCCTCAGGCTGCTGTTATACTTGTGAATCAGTCAGAATGTCCTGACTGTGGCAGGAGAATGGACATTGTATGATGTCTGGAAAGTCTATCTTTGAAAAAGATGAGTTTATGTCTTTCAAATAGATACTGCGAATGAATGTAAGGATAAATATGGCAGACACAGATTTGGGTTGTTGATAATGGGTAATACCTTTTTCCTTTAGTAAATATTTGTTGTTTTTTACTAATAGAGATAATACTTTCATGATTGAAAATAATCTTAAAATTTACCTATTTCAGCTTCTTATTCAAAACAGCAATCTCCTCTATTCTCTCACCTATTCATAGCCAGCGGAAGTGGAACTTGGCAAAATGTGCCCTTAAACAATTCAGGATAACTAGGCATGATGTGAAAATTTTGGATATTTGATATTTTAGAGCCCACTTTTATTTTGATTTGTTGATTTCTACTAGATGAAATTTTGGGATTTGTATAATGTGTAAGTAATGCTCAACTTGACCAGTAAATACTTGATTAGAATTTTACTTGCAGTAGTGACTCCTTTTCATTTTATTAAGGTAGCAACTGCATTGTCTTTCATGCCTATACTCCCTCCTCTCTCCAATATTCATAACTTTGACCAATAAAAATCAAGTCATGAAGAAGATGGCTAGCTGTTTAAATCTCTGGCAGTCCTAGGTTCCCTGGCCTACTTCATGCTCTTTGATGTGTTAAAGATGTTTTTAAGGGCAAACAGAGTGTAGTGATTACTTCAAGTATTTTATGTTTTTAATGTGGAATAATTAGTAAACTCACAAAGGAGAGGTGGAGAAGCCTACATCACTGTTGGAAGATCCTGTATATGGAGAGAATATGCAGAGTATTGTACGACAACAAAATGTGAGACAAGGGAGAGTGCATAATTATTCAGGAATGAGAATGGAGCAGCTGTGGGTATGTACAAATGGGAAGGCCAGATTAATGGGTGAGTGTAACTTTAAATTCTTTGCTTAATTATGAATCTTAAATAGACCTCTTAATCCCTCAAGGATGAATGGATTTCTTTTTGTTAGATGCTGCTAGGGACTCTTCCAGTGTTTGGATGCCATTAAAATATGGTTATTTTAGATATGCCATGGAATAGGTAGAGCATCTTAATATTTAATTATAGGGTGTTTCATATTAATTTTAATTGGCTAAATTCTTTCAATTATGTTAGCCCACTGATGAGAATGCAGCTTGATTTGCTACAAATTGAAGTTATTTAGTAATTACATATGCAGTTTTCATGTTTTCTTAAAATATCCCTTTGAATTGTTATAAAAATAGTTGTGGAAATGACCACGTCTTGGTCTTTATACTATTCATGCTGTAGAAATTTTATTTTATATATCTCAAATCATGTGGAAAATTTGTTTCTTTAAGAGAAATTTGACACGTAATCTGAGAGAAAACAAAGCAAATCAGGAGTTCTTGGAAAACTGCTAGAGAGTACTTACTATATTCTACTTGTGCTAGGCGGTGAGATTGGTTACTGCAACTCTGAAGCTACATTATTTAAGTGCAGCAAGAATGGAATGTCTTTTAATGATTTAAATCAACTCTTGGTAACCTTTCACACTCTTTTTATATACTTATCATGTGGCATTTGATATATTAAAAGAATATATGAAACATAAAATATAATATAGGTAATATCTATAACTGTTACCCAACTTAAAAACTAGAACATTACTGGTAGTATTAAATATAACAGTGTTCCCCTTATTCTTTCTCTTGCCTTCCCTCAAAGATAACTGCTACTATGTATCTTGTATTTTACATTCATTTAAAATATATGGGTGTATATATACATATCTTCTTAAAATACAGTATTTACTTTTGTTTTTGAACCTTATGAAAATGGCATATTTTGAATTCTTCTGCTATTTGCTTTTTCCATTCTACATTTTTAAGAGGTTCATTTGTTACTTTATGTAGTTGTTGCATATGTAGTTATGTAGTTACTTTCTTTTACGTGTTTAATATTCCATTGAGTGACTATTCCACAATTACCTTGTGGTAATTTTCCTAGTCATAGATTTTGTAATGCTGCAGTGAACATTCTTGTACATGTCTACTTATATGTATGTGTGTGTTAGATGTGTAGGCATGTATAATCACCTCAAAGTTTTTCTAGGGTAGATATTTAAGAGAGGATTGCTGGGTACATGTTCAACCTTATAAGAGAATACCAGGGATGGTACTAGGCATTAGTATTTAATAATCAGAACAACTCACAATTATCAACAGTTTAATAAAGAAACTGGTTTAGAGGTGCCTAAGAAACCATATAGGTATCAAGTGGCTGAACACGTTCAGAGCCATGTTTATCTAACTTTTGAACCAGACTCTTAATCAGTAGTGTTTGCTGCTCTCTGGTAAGTGTTCCTAACCATGCTTTAGATATAGTGTAACTGAGGTACTTTTTAGTGTAAATATTTAAGATCTATTTTAGAGGATAAAATCTATGTTTATATTAGTAAACAAAAACCTTCTTGGTCCCATGAAGTTGGGACTTTGTTTCCTTCTAAATTTATGCTTACTCAACCTTAACATATGGCTTTTCTTCTGAAAGTCATGAGATGGCTGCCTATATCCCCCATTCAGCCATCTGTGTTCTAGGCAAGAAGGCAGAGTAGGGGGAAGGATAGAAGGCCAAAGGGCAATGACTTCCATTTATATCTTACTGGCTGCCTCTATCTGTAAGGAGATGTGGGAAATGTAGCCTTTTAGTTGGGCACATTCTGTCCTTAATTATATGGGAATTTTCTTAATAAGAAAAAGAGAAAGATCTGGGACAGGCACCTAGCAGTTTCTGCACAGGTATATCAAGGCCAAGTGAAGAGATACAACCCTCTTTCATTTACTAAGGATGGTATAGTTGTTGGTTTTCAATTATTGAGGAAATGTATTTATGAATATCTACCTTGACATGTGATTAATAATTAGGCTGAACGTTGGGTTGAACCACGTGTAATTTTACCTTTTTTTTTTTTTTTTTTTTTACATTATCTTGATGTGTGGGTGTTTGGAAGTAGGGCAGGGATTGAGCAAAAAAAGATATTAAAAAAATGAAGTGATTTGTTTTATGTTGGAGGAAATAAAGCAGGAGACTGAAAGGAGTATAATAATAGAGCAAAAACAAATCAGTTAGAAAAGACTTGAAATAAGGGGATAGTTACTAAGGGAATTCGGCCTACGCAGACAAGTTATTTAGGAAAAAGATACTAGTTTATGAATATTTCTTGAAATCAGGAGATATTATTCTTAAGAAACTAGAGCATGGCTTGATCAGTGTTAGCTATCCTTTGAAGTCAACCTATAGAGCAACAAACAGAGGTGACTTTGTCTCTTCACTCCTGAAGAGGATTGAAAAAAGATGTCTACTTCATATTGGGGATACAAGCAAGGATAATACCAGAAGAAAAAAAAATATAGCCTATATTAAGTTGGGCCAAATTGCATTGTGTAATGGGACTTATACTTTACTATATAATGTGGTAAAATAAATTTTCTTGTGTCCCTAGAGTGGAGAAATACTTTTTTTCCCAGTTATTGCAAGTGATACATGCTCAATGTAGTAATTCTGGAAAATACAGAAAAGAGGAAAGGAAACCATCCCTCCACAGGAACATAACCACAGTTATCTTTGGTATATTTCTTCAATAGTGTATTTCTAAACACATTGTATCCATAATGATGGTGTTAGACTATCAGTTATATATATTATGTAAATTTTGGAAGATAAATATTTCCAGATGAGGGCTGCTAATCTAGAAGTTTTTCTCTTCTTTTTTAAAAAATTAATTAATTAATTAAGTTTTTTGTAAATTTCTTGTATACATTAGGATGAAGATAAAGATTTAACTTGTCTTTTCTGGAAACTGTGACAGATTTCATGCAGAACCTCAGCTGTGGTTTCTCCATTACCCTATTTAGGTAGAAGTTGATAGAATGGCCAGAGGGAAGAATAAGCATATGTATACACACTGTAACCATTTAATAATGCCTTGGGCAGCTGAGGTCATCAACATAATTATCTGTATGGATCTGGATACTGGGATGGTAAAATACTTCTCTATCATATAGTTATTTTCCTAGAGAATTAAAAAAAATTAGGAAAGCTGAGAAGCTTACAAGAATGTACTTAAGAGGTCTCTTTCCTTAAATTGCCAAGTACAGTGTTTAGATTTGTGTATTTAAGCTCTAAAAGTCCTAAATAGACTTATTTTGAATCTTTTCCTGATGTCAGTATTTCAAGTAACACATGGGACAAATGTTGGTGTCATAGCTTTGCCAATCTCTCTTTTCTTTGCCAATCTTTTTAAACTTCATTTAAGACTAAAAAATTTTGGATAATTTTAAACATATATAATAGAATAGTTGACAGTATAGTATAATGAACCCAGGTACCCATCACCCATCTTCGGCAGTTATCCAAGCAGGGCCACTCTTGTTTCATCTCTATCATCTACCTGCTTTTCTTCCTACTGTGTTATTCTGAAGCAAATGCAAAACATACCATTTTATCTGTGATAATTTGATAATTTCTTTAAAGATGAATCCACTTGAAAAAATAACCATACTATTTTTATACCTAAAAAGTGAGCAATAATTATTTAGTATCAAATATCCACTTAGTGTTCAAATTTCCCATTGTCTGAAATATAATTTTTTTGTAATTTGTTTGAGTTAGAATCCATTACAGGGAGTTGATATGTCTCTTAAATTTTTTTCAATCTGTAGTTCTTCCTTATCCCTCTCTCTTTCTTATGATTTTTTTTTCTTTTTAAGAGATTAGAAGATTTATCCTGTAGAATTTCTTTTCTTCTTCTTTAGTCTGTAGAATTTGTCCTCAGTCCGGTTTTGCCAATTTCAATTCCATGGTAGGGCTTAACAGGTTTCTTTGTTTTTTATATTTCCTATAAACTGATAGTTAAATCTAGACATCAGTTACTCTTGAAATCAAGAAAGACAAGTCATGTAGGGTCTGCTCCTCCCCCCACTCAAATGTTGCAATTAATCAGCCGACTTGAGAAACTCCTGCTGCCTGGGAAACAGATGAATAGACCAAATGGCATGGTAATTTAGGAGCTCTTGTCTAATGCTGGGTGCATTTGTGTTTAAAAATGAAGCCTGACCCAAGAACTTGATGAATTAAACCTTTTTCAATATAGGTCGCATTAGTGTTAATTTAATTATCCGTAAAGACAAAACTAAAAATGTTTTTCAATTAGAAAAAAATGCCTTAAGTATATTTGTATTAATTAAATCTCATTTTCGTCTTAAAGAGTTAGTGAAGAATGGATGGACACCATAGTCTAAAGCAAAGATTCTTAAACTTTAGCACACATCACAATCACTTGGGAGTGTTGTGAAAACAGATTGCTGGGCATCATCCCCAGAGTTTCTGATTCAGTATGTCAGGGTGAAGTGGGAGGATTGCATTTCTAACAAGTTACTAGGTGATGATACTCCTGGTCAGGGGACCACACTTTGAGAACCTCTTAGGTGCTTATGTTTAACCGATGGTCTGCATTAGAACCACCTTTGGAGCTTTAAAAACAAACAAAATACTCTTGAAGGTGCTAGGCTGGAGACTGGGCATCTATACTTTTTTAATATTTCACAACAATTCTGATGTGTACCCCAGATTGAGAACCACTGCTATAATCATTTATAGTTTATACCTCCATATTTTCTATTGTTTTCCAAGAAATGTGCAATCATCTTACATTCTAAAATGTTACAAACTTGATATTGTTATAAATGAGGTGAATGTTTCATACAGTGCTGCTATTGTAGAAGGCAAAGTACTAACCAACAAAGAGCTGTAGGCACCTGTCCTCAATAAATCAATATTAATACTCTAGCTTGCTGCAAAACATATCTATGCTCTTTCAAGATTATTAATATTTCCCAAAGGGAGATTGAAAATAGCTTGGTCTGAGGGACCTCAAAGTAGGAAACCCCTTTGTTTAGCATTAGATCCTGAACTTTTCATTAACCAATGTGTTGTGTGAGCCAATGAGGAGTGATGACATTTCAACCACATTTATAGTAGAATCTTACAGATTAGACATGCCAGTTAGTGTGGTAAGAAGTTTTTAGTTCTTGAGTAACATTTTTAAAGGAAAATTTCTTACTTCATGCAATATATTAATATTTTTACTTTATACTCCACAAATCTCCCAGTTGAACGGTTTAAAAATGTTTTACCAGTTTGAAAAAAACATGCAGAAAGCTGATTCAGAGTCCCCATGTTTAAGCACCTGTATTAAATAACTCGTGTGTGTCACTGGCAACAACTCTACATTATATGCATCTCCAGTTCAAGGAGTGCAGCCTTATAAAGTGATTTTCAACCTTAGAAGTTAAGATTTTCAGCCTTCATTTTCAATGTCAGGATCACGCCCTGAGCTGAAGGCAGCCACTTAACCACTGAGCCACCCAGGCATCCCAATCAGTAAATCTTTTAAATATATTTTTGATTTTATTAATCATAACAATATCTCTATATTGAAATGGTAGTATATATTGAAAGCCATTATTTACTCTTTAGGTGATATTGGTGCTTATAGCTTTTTGAACCCCTTGTTATAAGGGCCACCCAGGTGCCTCCCTAAATTAATCAGTTTGACTGAAACTGTGACTTTCCAGAAAAGTCACAGTAAACTGTTAATCTAACAAACACCACAACTGTTGTAGTATTTGAGAAAAATATTTCCTTGACAATTGTGTTTTACCTGCTAAGGTTTGCTTTAGGACTTGTATTCATGATTTTACTCAGTCTCTGAGTGTTTCCCTTCTTGAAATTAGGTGCGTGTGGAGTCAGAGAGAAAGGGATGAATCAAGCTGCAGTCAGTGTTATGAGTCAGTTTCAGCTGCCATGTAAAGTGCTCCCATTTAGCTGTTGAAGGCTTGCGTGTGTAAAATATTTCTAATTTGTTAGGAACACACATGGCTGTGTGTGTATACATGTCATTGTGCTGTAGGCTGTTCTTTATTAGAAAAGTATAGATCCCTGTGGGGTACTAATTACAGCTTTGGCTAGCAAGCTGCAGAAAGGCAAATAACAAAGGCAAGAGAAAAAAAGAGGAGAGAGGGAGAGATCTGGGCTTTGCTATTTTACACCTCTCGCATAAATGAGACATGGTGTGAGTAAACACAGCTGTATGGAAAAATTAGTTTTGAAGAACTGAAAGTAAATAACTGCTGGTTCATTCAGAAGATCTATACTACAAGTCTCTGAGAACAAGAACCTCTTCGTGAAACTAGAGAACTATCACAGATTAAGCTATTGGTTTCTCGGAAAGTTGCTTGACAAAATAGTCCTTGTGTTGGGTTGCAGTCAGTATTACCAATATTGTCTTTAGGTAATACATAACTACAAATAAACTTTAGGAATTCCATGATTAGAGAATTATGTTTAAAAGTTTATTATTAACATTACAAGGGGAACCTGGGTGGCTCAGTGGTCACCCATCTGTCTTTGGCTCAGGTCATGATCCCAGGGTCCTGGGATCGAGTCCCACATCAGGCACCCTACAGGGATCCTGCTTCTCCCTCTGCCTATGTCCCTGCCTCTCTCTATGTCTCTCGTGAATAAATAAAATATAACCCCCCCCCAAAAAAAAAACAAAGCAAAAAAAAAAAACCCTTTAAGATACTTCACAAATAGTAAGAATCGTCTAAAAATATTTTTATTGAGCTCCTACTATTCAGTTACTCTGAATTGGTATTGTAGGATATAAGCCTTGCCTTCAAGGAGCTCACAGTCAAGTAGTATATGTGAAATAATAGAAGACAAAGAATTTAATGAAATACTGGACAATGTATAAACAAATTCTCTAAATTCCAAGGAGGAGAAGAGAGATTATTAAGGGCTTGAGTAAAGGAACAAAGGCTGCAACTTGAGCTTGGCCTTGAAATAGCAGTAAGAATTCTATAGGCAAGACGTGAAGAAAGCATTGCTTAAAAAGACTAGATTGTATGTAATATGAAGAATGGATAGGGATGCGGTTGAATTTGAACTAAATCAGCCCTGTACAGAGGCTTTTGCTTTAAAGCTTTGGTTGGTATAAGCAGTGTATCCTATAGGTATGGCTTACATCTGTCATCTGATTTTGACAAGATAGAACCACACAATATAGTAAAAGGCTTTTCTATGAGGGATACTATATAGGGGAAGTTAGAGCACATTTGAAATGGTTTTTAGACATCTTCATGGATATGAACATTGATTTTGCTAATGACTGATTGCTCCTGGCTAACCATTTTCCCTCCCCTATATGGAGGGACTATCAACATAAAAAGAAAGAAAGAAAAAAAAAGAATGCTCATTCTGCCTGACAGAAACATGGCAAGAACATTTTTATAACCAGCCACTGTTTTAAAGAATGAGTCTTTAAAATGGCCCATTTGCAAAATGAGGAAATAAGAATCAATTTCAGTGAGTGTTTACAGTTAGCAGAACTTGTGCTGCTTCCTCAGTTCCTCAGACCCTCTTTATGTACCTCTAATTTGATTCTCTTCACCTTTTACTTAGTTGAAGCCACTATTCTAGCAAATACTTTTCTGTACTGTTTGAATTTCCTAATCACGAGAATGTATTACCTTTTTTTTTTAAGCTTATGTATTTATTTATGTATGTAATTTCTGCACCCAGTGTGGGGCTGGAACTCATGACCCAAAGATTAAGAGCCATACACTCAAAAAATAAAATAAAATAAAATAAAAAAAGAGCCATGCACTCTTCCTATGGAGTCAGGTAGATGCCCTGAGCATGTATTACTTTTATTTATTTATTTATTTATTTATTAAAGTGGCATCAGGGGGAACCTGGGTGGCTAACTTGGTTAAACGGTCTGCTCAGGTCCTGATCCCAGGGTCCTGGGATCAAGCTGCGCACCGCAGGTAGCACATTGGGCTCCGCTCAGCGTGGAGCCTGCTCCTCCCTTTTCCTCTGCCCCTCCCCCGGCTTGTACTGGCTCTCTTACTCTCAAATAGATAAATAGAATTTTTTTTTTAAAGAAAGTGTCAATAGGTATTAACTGATCAGTGGGATTATAGGATTAACTTTATATTCTTTACATTAAAGAAATTAATGCTTTAAAAAATTGTACACCTTTGAGTAAAACCTGTGGCATTTCTATAGTGGAATATTGTACAAGTATTAAAAATAATGAGCTGGATATTTTTGGAAAAATATCCAATATATCTTAAGTAAATAAATATACTTAGATGGAGGGATTCATTCTGACTGGAAGGGTTAGAGAACTTTTTCTGGAAAACATGGTATTGACACTGAGCCTTGAAGAAAGGTTAGAATTTCAGTAGGTAGGGGATGCAGGGTTAGCCATTACAGAAAGCAGAGAGGCAGAATCAGGGAAGTGCAGGCTGTTTTAGGAAACAGCAAGTGGTTCCAAGTGGGACCAGTGGGAAAAGGGGCTGTAGAGGCTGCTTTTGGGCAACAAGGTTGAGTGATAGAAACTTGAGTAAGCTAAAAGGGCCCACAGCTTTCCACTGAGCTGAATGCAAATACGCTTATTAAGGGACCCACCTGGAAATAGCCATAGGCCCTAACTAACCAATGGGCTACTTACAATCAGGGGCAGTTACCAAAAGGAAAATCCATATGTCCCCATCTATACATTCTCACTCTGCCCTAGAGCTGTGGCTCCTCACCATTGCCTCCTCGCAGACAGTCTCTCTTTTGAAGTCCTTCCTGCCTCTCCCTTGTGGTGTATTCAATGAACTTCTGTCTCTTTTGTTCTGCCTTGGGTGAACTCTTTCATTGGCCTCCACCCGATCAGAACGTCCCACATTTGGTGCCCGCACCTTCCAGTGGACACCCCACAGAGACTAGAATGGTAGGAAGAGGATAAATCGTAGCCAGGCTCAGGTGCTGTGGAAAAGGAGTTTGGATTTTGTATTGTAACAACTATAGAGCCTTTATAAGTTGATCTTTCAATAAATATTTAACTGAATGAATTAGAGTGACATAACTAAATATTTTAGGAATTTAACTTTTGTAGCAGGAGCAGGAGGGACTGGAAACAGTGACACGTTATTTGTAGTATCCTTCAGTACATCAGAGCAGAGGAAGTAAATTGGAAACATGTATATATAGTTGGACTCAGGATCAGTAGGATTTGGCAGCTGATTGGATTTAAGTAATTAGAAACAAAAAGGGGAGTAGAAGAATTCAAGGTTCTGAGTTTGAGAAAACAGGAACTGCCTTCTTGAATAAAGTATATGGAATTGGGTCATTCTTTTGTTGGTGCTTGTGTATTATTATGAACAATAATAAGGACCTTGAATGATGTAGGATTTATTAGCCCTACAATAAATGGTCAAGATTGCTATACCTTTGGATTTTTGTGTTTCCTTCTACTTTACTTTCAGTATGTATATCCAGTAGAATCAGGACTGCTTCTACTTTATCTGTTAAATTAGGGCAAACAAACTTGTTAGAATTAGGCTTACAACAAAGGTAGATGGACTCTTGAGTGCCCAAAAGGAGCTTGCCTATGTGATAAGTGTGTGTTTTATAATGTTTATTTTTTTTAAAGATTTATTTATTTTGAGAGAGCATGAGCATGAGCGGCAGAGGCAGGGAGAATCCCAAGCACACTCTCTACTGCTTGGAGCCTAACGTGGGGCTCTATCCCATAGCCCTGAGATCATGACCTGAACCGAAACCAAGAGTTGGATGTTCAACCAACTGAGCCACCCAGGTGCCCTTAGAGTGCTGGTTTTTTTTTTTTTTTTTTTTCTTAACTCCTGTGACATTTAAGGTTTTAGGATCAGTAGTCTTAGATGAATAAGATGTTTTATTCCTAATGTGTATTTTATTTTCTATAGTTTCAGAGTATCTTGGTTATAAATATATACTATAATAAAAATTAGGGCAGCCCAGGTGGCTCAGTGGTTTAGCGCCACCTTCAGCCTAGGGGATGATCCTGGAGACCCAGGATTGAGTCCCATGTTGAGCTCCCTGCATGGAGCCTACTTCTCCCTGTGCCTCTGTCTCTGCCTCTGTTTCTGTGTCTCTCATGAATAAATAAATAAAATATTTAATAAGACTGTAACTTGGAGATCGGTTTGTTTTTCCTTAAAAAATATAGTGTTTGAGGAAACACTTGTTGAATGAAAGAGAAAATAGCACACTAAAACGAGAGAACTTTTTTTAAGATTTTATTTATTTATTCGTGAGAGACACACAGAGAGAGGCAGAGACATAGGCAGAGGGGGAAGCAGGCTCTCTGTGGGGAGCCCAATGTGGGACTCCATTCCAGGTCCCAGGATCATGCCCTGAGCCGAAGGCAGATAGATGCTCAACTGCCACCCAGATGCCCCTAGAGAACTTTAATTTAATGAAAATAAAACAGACTGGGAGTCAGAATACCCAGTTCAGAGAGTCTTAGCTCAACCATCCTAGGACCTTGAATAGATCATGTTACCACTCTGACATTATCTTTTTTTGATAAAATGGAGATAATATCTGTTCTATCTACTTCACAGAGATAAAGTGAGATAATGTTGTTGACCAAATTGTGTTCCTTCTGTGTATTCATTAATATGTAATACATTTCTCAGGAATATGTATTAATATACTGTTAATATACATATTAATATATACTTATTTCAGACTCTCATATTCTCACAAAACTAAAAAATTGAATTTTAATGCATTTTACTGTCAAAACTCAAGTTTGATTCTCTCCTTCCACCAGTCTGTCATTGTTGAACCCCAAATACAAATGTTATGCTATGTTTGTTAGTAGAATTGGTAAAGTCTTGAAACTATCTCTTTTGATCTGATACTAAGGGTATTTTTATATTATTTTGATATCTGCTTAATCTGTTCATGGTAGTCTATATTAAGATATACTCAATTCTGAAGCAGTATATTTTTAGGAGAAAATATACTGTTGGGATCCCTGGGTGGCGCAGCAGTTTGGCGCCTGCCTTTGGCCCAGGGTGCGATCCTGGGGACCCGGGATCGAGTCCCATATCGGGCTCCCAGTGCATGGAGCCTGCTTCTCCCTCTGCCTGTGTCTCTGCCTCTCTCTCTCTCACTGTGTGCCTATCATAAATAAATAAAAATTAAAAAAAAAATACTGTTGTCATCACCATAAGACCTATTTAATTTAGTTATATTAAGATATGTGTATAGTAGATAAAATAGTATAGATATAGAAAGAGATTCCACTTTAATGAAGCAGAATAAACTTATTAGCTAATACAGTACACTGGTCATTTATGTAATTTACAAATGTAATATTAAAACTAAATTTAATTTTTCTGTCAGAGTGATAGCTGAAATTTATTTGTATTTTCTCATTTAATCCTAACAAAAAAATCCTCTGAAATACATGACTGCTTTTCAAATGAAAAGACAAAGGTTTAGAAAAGTTAAATAATTTACCCAAGTTTCCAGTTTAGAAGAAGCAGAGCTAGGATTAGACCTCAGGTCTGTCAGAATCCAAAGCCTATTGCTCCTTAGTTGAGATCCTTAGAACATTTTGTTTATGTATCTGTTAGAGCATATATTGCAGGGGTGCCTGGGTGGCTCAGTCAGTTGAACGTATACCTTAGGCTCAGGTCATGATCCTGGGGTCCTGGGATTGAGCCCTGCATCAGGCTCCCTGCTTAGCAGGGAATCTGCTTCTCCCTTTTCCTCTGCTGCTCCCATGCTTGTACTCTTTCTTTCTCAAATAAATAAATAAATTCTTTTAAAAAAAACATATTGCACAGTCTATTTTGAATTATCAGTAGTTGGGTATGGGTCTCTCACCAGAGTCTTTGTTTTTTACTTAGGCATTTAAAATAAGTTGGCACAAAGGTGTTCTCTATTTCTTTGTTTAAACTTTCAGACATTTATTTGTTTTACTTGATGGATGACCTTGGGATTCTTAGATATATTTTGCATCTTTATGGCCTTGTATGTGGTATGTGGCAGTAGTACTTATTTAATTAAATTGTAATAGCATTCTTTATATTTAAAGAAACTTGTTCCCATTACGAAGATAAGTTTTTAAAAAGTAAAGTACCTTTAAAAAAAAAAAAAAAAAAAGAGAAGAACCAAAAACAAAGAAAAGACTTTACAACCAATGCGTCTTATTTTGAATGCCAATTCTGTTTTTGTAAATGGGACACAATTGACTTTTGGAAAATGCCACTGGATCAAGAAAGCCTGATGACGGCTCTGAGCTGCCTTCAGTCTGAATCCTGTGCATGTGTGTGTGTGTGTGTGTGTGTGATTTTTCACCTTGCATGACTGACTAAATGTAGATTTGAAAGAATCATTTCAAGTTGCTGGTAATAGTGGAGAAAAAACATAAATTGAAAGCCTGGGTTTTGATTTTGGCTTTGCTTCTAATTAGCAGTAACTCAGCCTAATTATATCTCAGTGCCTCTTTTTTAAAATATTTATTTATTTATTTGACACAGAAAGAGAAAGAGAGAGAGCATGCGAACAAGCAGGAAGAGAAGCAGAGGGAGAGGGAGAGGCAGGCTCTCTGCTGAGCAGGGAGCCTGATGCGGGACTTGACCCGAGGACCCTGGGATCATGACCTGAGCTAAAGGAAGATGCTTAACCGACTGAGCCATCCAGGCACCTCATCTCTCAGTGCCTTTTGAGGGGGATGGATCAGGGAGTTTTCAACCCATTGTTGCAAATTTTGTTTTTGAAGATTTCTGAGAAGGTCTATAGTTTTCATCAGATTCTTGGATGGTTCATGACAACAAAAAGATGAAGAACCTTTCAACTAGATAATTTATGAGTTTTTTTTAAAGATTTTTATTTTATTTATTCAGAGAGGCCCAGAGAGAGAGAGGCAGAGGGAGAAGCAGGCCCCATGCAGGGAGCCCGATGTGGGACTCGATCCTGGGTCTCCAGGATCAGCCTCCGGGCTGAAGGCGGCGCTAAACCGCTGGGCCACCAGGGCTGCCCAATAATTTATGAGTTCTGATTGAGGTGTAACATTCTCTGATGCTTTATTATAACTCTGATTAGATGAGTTTACACACACAGGGTTATGTAAACCTTTTGTGTTTACACTCTACATTGTTTTTGAGAACTCAGAATGATTTCTAGCACCTTTAAACTATTTTGGGTATCCTCTAGACTCCTGAATATGTCAAAAACCAAAATAATCACCTTCCACTTTAAACCTATTTATTTTATTTTATTTTTTTAAATTTTTTTATGATAGTCACACACAGAGAGAGAGAGAGGGGCAGAGACATAGGCAGAGGGAGAAGCAGGCTCCATGCACCGGGAGCCCGAAGTGGGATTCAATCCCGGGTCTCCAGGATCGCACCCTGGGCCAAAGGCAGGCACTAAACCGCTGTGCCACCCAGGGATCCCTAAACCTATTTCTTTTAAATTTACATTTACCCACTTATGACTTTAGTGAAAACCGGCATGTCAATCTTGATTTCTTTTCTCTCATGACTTATATTCAATGAGTAGGGCCTGGTCACTTTACCTTATGAATAATAATTGCTACCATAAAATGAGTATTTATCAAGTGTCAATTACTGACCTAAGTAATTTACATTTTCTCATTTAATCCTTCAAAACCCTGGGAAATAGGGAAAATTTTACATATGGAGAAACTGAGGCTTAGAAAAGTTAAGGTATTGCCAAAAGTCCTACCTACTAAGTGGTTTTTCTTATGCTGAAGCTGGCATTGTAACCTACTCTGTTATACTGTCTCTCCTCAGTATCTTTTGAATCCAGTTATTTTTTTTGGTCTCAACGACGGTGGTTCAGACTCCAGTGGTCTTTCTTCAAGCCTGTTATGAGTCTCTTTGTTTCCATATCCTCCCTCCTCTTACACCTACTTGCCAAAGAAAATTCTCTGAAAAGCAGATTTTGCTGTGGCAATTCCATATTTAAAAATCTTTTAATGGCTCCCTGTTTTACAGAGCGTAGGGTATAAATTCTTGGATGTTGCAAAGGAAGGCCTTCCTTAATCTACCTCTACCTAGTCCTAAGCCTGCCTCATCCTTTATTATTTTTCTGTCATCCTATTATTATACTCTGTATATATGTAGGGACTGGCTTGCTCTTTCCCATTTAGGTGTTCATACTCCTTCTTACTGCTCATCCAGGTGACTATGCTCTTTGCTTCATCTAAACTCACTTCTGGGGTACCTGGCTGACTCAGTCCGTAAAGCATGCGACTCTTGATTTCAGGGTCATGAGTTCAAGCCTCACATTGGGCATAGAGCCTACTTTTAAAAAAATAATAAAAATTAAAAAATAATAAACTCACTCCTACTTATCTTTTAAAATTTAGCTCATGTTGTCTCTAAAAGGATTTTCCTTTTTCTTTGTGCTCTGCTTACTTTCTGCATAGAGGTTAGGCAGGAATGAGTAGGCTAGCTTCTCTCTGGACTCAGACTCCTGGGAGCTGACCCAGAACTGTATACTCTTAGGGAATCTGAGGTCATTGTCATTTGTGTTGATGTTCATTCCTTTTAATGCTATCTTTGTTAGAGACTATCTGGACTACACCAGAAAATATTTGGAATAAACTTGAGCATTTTCAAGGACTTGGCATTTTAATTTCCTTTGCTGGTAGGCAACACAATAATTTCGCTAATTGCTTTGTAATTAAATTGCAAAAGCATTCTTCTATGAGTGAATGTTTTCTTTAAAATAGTATTTACTGTGGGGTGCCTTGGTGACATAGTTAAGCATTGACTCTTGGTTTTTGCTCAGGTCATGATCTCAGGGTCATAAGATTGAGGTGTTTTAGACTCTGTGCTCAGTGGGGAGTCTGCTTGAGGATTCTCTCTCCCTTTCCCTCAGCCTCATTTCCCATCCTGTCTCAAATAAATAATCTTTAAAAAAAATAAAATAATATTTACTGTGTAAAATTTAAAAAGTTTTTAGAAGAGTAATACAAAGTTTCTGATATTGATTATTGTCCATCATCAATTTATTCTAAAAGGAATCAACCTCTCCACATCTGGAGTATTTGAATACATTGGATATGTAAATAAATCATTTGTATTCCTCTTGAAGATGTCTGGAGTCTTTTCATTTCATTACTCTTCACCAAATGACTTAAGTACATATTTTATCATGAGGAAAATAGTTTTTGGCTTTTGTGTGTATCAAGATCAGTTTCTTTCATTTATTCACTCATTTATTTGTTCAACTGCTATATATTAGTGCAGACTTACAAGTACTAGGGATGCAGCAGTGAACAAAACGGGTAATATCCTTTATTCCAATAGAGTTTACATTCTAGTAGGGGTAGAGAGACAATAAACAGAATAAGTAAAAATTACACATATGTCAGTAAAGAATAATCAGTGCTACAGAGAAAACTACAGCAGGAAAAGAAAAGAAGTGGAGCAGTGGGGGCTCCAATTTCAGGTAGGGTGGCTAAGGAAAGCCTCACTGAGATAGCGATATTTGAGTAAAGACCGAAAGGGAGCAAGCCTTGTTTCTATCTGGGAACCACTTTTCAGGCAGAGGAAGCAGCAGATATGAAGGCCCAGATAGTGTGCTTATTATTAGCATGTTTAAAGAACAGTGAGGAGAGGGGTGCCTGGGTGGCTCATTTGGTAGAGTAACCAACTCTTGATCTCAGGGTCGTGAATTTAGGATTCTTATTAGGCCTGGAGTCTACATAATAAAAAATTTTAAAAACCCCACAGATTTCACAGATTTTATTATAAACAAAATAAAAATACATTTTAGCAGGATCATTCTAGCTCCTTTATTGGAGTTTGCTATTCAGTTTTCAATTCAGCATCAGGTTATAAAAGGATTCATATTAGAACTTTACTCATTTCAGTCATTTAGGATAATGTGTTTAATTCTGAGTACCACATTAGAAAGAAAAATACTTGTACTCTGGAAACTGGAAGAATTTGGCCAGGATAATGAGGAACTAAATACCCCCAGATATAGATAGAAGGAACAGTTTAATGATCTTGGGATATTTAGCCTTAGAAAAGATCAAAGCAGAGAGGAGCAGTGTAAGGGGCAAAAAATGATGTATTAGGTTGAACTATATGAAATTGCTGTTTGTTTTTTAAGGTAAAAAAGTTGAATATTGACAATTTCATCTGGTTCAAACTAATTATCTTCAAAGATTTGAAAAACTGGAATGGAATCAGGCTTATTTTAGATGATGTAGTGGCTCAAATTAGAACTAGTGTGTGCAAATTATAGAGAGGCAGATTTGGGTTCAATGTAAGGGAAGATCTTTCTAGAGTGAATTACCTAACAATGGAGTATGTAAAGTCAGTGTCCCTGCCATCAGAATTGTTTAAAAGAGTACTAGATTGCTTGCCTCTGGTTAGCAATAGGTCAGAAAGGATTCCCACACTGAATGAAAAGTTAGGGTAGGTAACTTATTAAAGTCCTTTCGGTGTTCTATAATCTTCATGTAATATAAACAAAAATAAAGCTTTTACTGGTGATTACGAAAAGGATTGAGACTTTTTAACTCAAAGATATATATATATATTTTTTTTCTTCACTGAAGGAGTAATTGTTTTGGAGAGTTGTTCCTCCCCCATCTTGCTATAAATTGAAGATACAGGGCAGCCCCGGTTGGGCAGCGGTTTAGTGCCGCCTGCAGCCCAGGGCGTGATCCTGAGACCCTGGATCGAGTCCCATGTCAGGCTCTCTGTATGTATGATGCCTGCTTCTCCCTCTGCCTGTGTCTCTGCCTCTCTCTCTCTCTGTCTCAATGAATAAATAAATAAAATCTTTAAAAAAAATAAATTGAAGATATAGTGAATATTTGGTATAAAAATTATTTAGCTATTTCTTTTACTTTTTTTAAGATTTATTTATTTATTATAGACATAGAGAGAGAGAGAGAGAGAGGCAGAGACACAGGAGGAGGGAGAAGCAGGCTCCATGCAGGGAGCCGGGTGTGGGACTCCATTCCAGGACCCTAGGATCACGACCTGAGCTGAAGGCAGACGTTCAACCACTGAGACACCCAGGCGCCCTTTCTTTTACTTCCTTAGAGAACTGTTCCAGTTATTGTAGGAAAATTATTTTAAACACGAATGCTTTTGTTTCTGTTTATAGACAGTTTAAAAATGATTTGAACCCGGTTTTCTTTTTTAAGATTTTATTTATTATGGGAAACACAAAGAGAGAGGCAGGCTCTCTGTGGGGAACCTGATGTGGGACTGGATCCTAGGACCCTGGGACCACACCCTGAGGCAGATGCTCAACCACTGAGCCACCCAGGCATTCTTGAACCTGATGTTTATAGTATGTGATGTATGTTTATAGTATGTGATCTTTACTCGCACAATAAACTCTTTTATCAGGTGATTGAATTACATTTATAGACAATTTCAGATCTTTTGTTTTCAAGTCTGTGTTTCTCATACCACATTATCTATTGTTTCCCACTTCTCTTATTTCTATACTTGAAAACTGTGTTTTCTCATATTTTTAATATAAGCAGTATTAGTTTCTATATTCCTCCCTCATGATATCTACTAGACAAATACTATGTCATTATGTTGGTCTGGGATTTCATGGTACTGTGCTAGAAAACAGTTTGTGCAGGAAGAATTGTGTTTAAAAGACATAGAAAAAAAAGGAATGAAGATATTTTTTTGCCCCTCCTCTAAAAGGAACAAGAGTTTTTTTGACATGCTGATATCGGGGGTCATGTTTTATTTCCTAGTTGTTTAGTGTGGACTCAGGGTGATCTTCATTTTTAGAAATAAACTCAATAATTTCTATTTAACCCATTTTCCATGATGTGGGAAGTATGGACTTACTATGTATTTCTAGAACAAGGATTAAGTCATCTATTTCTATTTATACAAACTGATTTGGAGACATCAGTGTGGAAAATTGTGTCTGGGCAATATAATGAATACACTGGGAAGTGATGAATAGAGAATATAACCATGTCAAATGAAACCTGTCATGACTAAGGGATATAATTGAGAGAACTCAGAATAGATTTTTCTAACTTACTCTCATATTTTAGAACTATAAAGATTCTATGAAAGTCATTTAAATAGTTCCTATTTTTCTATGATGGGGAACCCTTATGGAGTCCTGTTGCTCCATAAGAAAGCATTGGAAGAAAGCAAGTTCCAGTAATTTCGAACACTCATTGCTGGAGTGAGTCTTTACATCTTCAGCTTTTTAGTGTTGCCAGGTTCCTACGTACTACTTCACTGGGAGGGGAGAAAGAAAGCTGTTTGGAGATCATGTTGAAATATTGGTCAGATTATGTGTGTGTTTGCGCATGTGCATATGTATGTATGCTTCATGGAAAATGCTTAAGTTTCTGGGATTCTAAGTTCTTAGGATTAGAGCTGATTTATATGATGCCAACTGTCAGGATGTTAGACTAGAGTGTTATAAATATCTTATTACAGATACGTACGCCCACTCGCAATTTTCCTTTCAAATATAGACAATTATGTATTAAAAGCTTTCAGTTCAGCAGAGTAAGTAGCAGAGGACAATTGTTACATATGGGGTGCCTGGCAGCCAAACTATGGCTATAATAACTGGATGGTGCTTGGAGAATTGTATTAGTGGGACGTTTAAAAGGATAGAAACTATGGCTAGGATTTCCCATTTCATTTGGATAGACTGGCTTTTGAATTAGAAGCATCTTTTAGGGCATTTGGTATTTGCTTGAGATCACTTTAGCTAAAAGGAGACTCATCTTCCTTAACTCTGTGCACTGTCACCCCAGTTCTGGGGGAACTCTGACTTGGTCCATATGATGTTGTAATGGAAATAGCAATGGCCTGAGGATCATAATGCCTGTGTTCCTACCAGCTGGCTTAGTTATTAGCTAAAGTAATAGTTCTTAAGTTGAGAGTTATTAAGATCACTATTAGCTTAGTGATCTTAGGTAAATAACTGTACTTATCTACTCTTAGTGACTTCATATTTATTTTTTGTTTTTTTTCCATGTAACTGAGTTTTATTTTTATTTATTTATTTTATTTATTTATTTTATTTTTATTGGAGTTCAGTTTGCCAACATATAGCATATCACCCAGTGCTTATCACGTCAAGTGCCCCCTCTCAGTGCCCGTCACTCAGTCACCCCAATCCCCTGCGCACCTCTCTTTCCACTACCCCTTGTTTGTTTCCCAGAGTTAGGTGAGTGACTTCGTATTTGAATGAATTAGATAGTTAATAGTTAAGGGCTTTTTCAGTTGTAGATTTATATGATTTTAACAGTGATATCTGCCTTAGCATAATATCCTCACTTAGCATAATGTTTTTAAGATTCATCCATGTTATAGTACATATCAGAATTTCATTCTTTTTTAAGGCTGACTATATTCCATTGCATATATATATGCACCACATTTTACCTATTCATCTTACTCTTGCTTTTGTATTTAGACAACTGTATGGTTTCTCCCTTTATTCTTATTATCTTTCTTCTATCCTTATTATTCTCACTTCTTTTGATGGATTATCTGAAGTCATGGTATTTAGTCTGGATTCCTATCATTTTGGTCATTGAATACACTCTGTTTTGTTAATGTCCTGCTTAAAATGTAGTGCTCAGAACAAAACAATATTCTGTGGTTAACTAGAAAGAATACAGTGGCTCATTTATTTCCTATAATCTGGATACCACACTTCTATTAAGATTATGTTAACTTTTTTAGAAACCACATTGTATTTTTGGCTCACATGAATCTTTAAAAGTAATATTACCAAGTTAAATTTTCCTTATGATATAATTATGTATTTCTTTAAAATTATAAAATACTTAAAGAACAGAAAAAGATAAACATTACCCAATTTAGAAAATTGAACATTACTGATATAGCTGAGAGTCCTTCTGGTACCTCTCCAATCTCATTTCCCTCCGTCTCTCGAGGTAACCACTATTCTAAATTTTGATATTATGCATTTCTTTGTACTTTTCATTACATATGTATTTCTAATTAGAGTCTAAGTCTAATTAGTTTTTCTATTTCTAATTATATAATTGTATTGCTTGTTTTTCAATTTTATATAAACAGTATTACATGAAATATGTAATACTTTTTAGTCAGCTCTTTTCTTCAAACATGAGATTCATCTATGTTGATGCATGTAGTTTTAGGTCATTTTCACTGCTGTAGTTTCCATCCTATTCATAGTTAATTTATTCATATTTTCTGATTGATGAACATTTATTTCTACTTTTTTTCTTTGTAATTATTTCTCAAACTTCAATGCAGAAACCTTACATTTCTTTAAAATGCCACCTTGTTGGTTTTAGTCCGTCTTTCCAGCTCGAGTTAGTTTTGAATGATGATCCAGTCATATAGCTGCAAATTTGGTATGGACCCATGATTTATTAGTGAATCTGAAATCAAATTTGCAAATTACTTTGAACTTTGAAATATAGTTTTTCTAGGACTGGAGAACGAAACACATTTTAGTGTATAAGGTTACTATACTAGCCTCAACTGTCTTTGACTGTAAATTCTTCTTTTATATCGTTTGGTTTTGAAGAACATAGGTAATTTTGTCTTTGACACATGTTAACACTATTTAGTTTTTTTCTCAAGCTGTAGTTTGGATTTGACTTTCCTTTCTCCCTCCTTCCCACTCTTTCTTGCCATTTTTAGAAGGTTTTTTTTTTTTTCTTTCTTTTTTTTTTTTTTTTTAAGCTCTGTCCTTTAGTGGCCTTAACCTTTTGGCTATTATTTTTATAAGAATTCTTTTGCTATACTGTCTTTAAAAACTTCATTATTGTACAGATATCCCCATAATTTCCCTGCTGTTCATGACTGTGTCTTTAATACTTTCTTCATATCTTCCAAAAATTTCTGATTGTATAAAGACAATTTCACTGTCATATCCCAAGGCCTAGAAAAGAACCTGGCATTTACTACAGTAAATGAACATCTCTTTCTAGAATTGTCTGTCCTTATATGTTCTGTAATTTTGTAGAATCCTTGGCCATGTAATCATGCTTTTTCTTTCATGTGTTTTAAAATTTGTTTATAATAAACTTACACGTTTGACTGACCTACTTTTCTCAATATAAAAACTTTGTGAGGGGCACCTGGGTGGCGCTTTCAGTTAAGCATCCAGCTCTTGCTTTTTGGCTTAGGTAGTGATCTCAGGGTCGTGAGATCGAGCCCCATATTGGACTCTACTCAGTGTGGAGTCTGCTTAAGATTCTTTCTCCCTTTGCCCCTGCCCCACATGTTCTCTCTCCCTCTCTCTCAAATAAATAAATAAATCTTAAAAAAAAAACCTTTGTGAAATTGTTATTTTCTGCCAAGTTTCCTGATATGATCATGTTACGAACAAATTGTTTTTTATTGCTCAGAATTAAGTACACAGTAATAGGATCCTTCCCTTTTAAGAGAGGGAAAAAGAGAGGGAAATGTGATCAAACTTAATACTTTTATTGAATTCTTTTAGCAAATAGTGGGTTATCCGACATGTTCTACTGTTATTATTTTTAAGGATGAAAGGATTTTTTTGACTTTTATTTGTTATTATGAAAACTTATACTTTTCTGTATGTTGTTTGGACAGAAGACATTTATTCTTCATTGGACAACAAATCATAACCTCCTTGGATTTACGGATGTAGAATATTTATTATTTTTATTTTTTGATTAAAAATGTTTTTAAGTTTTATTTTAGTTCCAGTTGGTTAACATATGGTGTAATATTGGTTTCGGGTGTATAATATAGTGGTTTCAGTACTTCATACATCACCTGGTGCTTATCGCAACAAGTGCACTCTTTAATCCTCATCACCTATTTCACTCATCCCTCCACCCACCTCCCTGATATACTCCACTGTTATTAAATCTTGTCTCTGTGACAGTGTTAAAACTGTGAAAGGAAGCATTTTACCTTCTGGTAGTCTGTGGTATATTTTTCACATTATCTGTTGTGGTGGTGGGAGACAACCATAGTATCTGTTCCAATCTTAGAATGTTTGCTAAAACAAGCCATGATCTAGTGCAAGTTTCTGATTCATACTTGTACACAAATCAGATGACATTTGATGTTCAATTAATTTACTGTAGTCTTCTGGTCAAAGTGAAATTTTACCCATCTAAAAAATCTTAGAGAATTTCTTGAGTTTAGAAGTTAGTTAAGTATCGCTAGACTGAATTGGCTCTAAGATAATAAAATGAAAATAAGAGTGTAAGAAAAGATCCATAAGTCTTAGGTAAAATTGTTTTGCAGCTAGAAATTTTCAGGTTTAGTCTGCATTTACCTTGAGATTTTTGAACTTTTAGGAAGTTCTTCCTTTCTGTTATTCCTTCAGACTAAACTATTTGTTTTTTTGCTATCTAGAAGAGTTTACATGGATACAATACCTGATATAAATAACAACGTTAAAGATTTTTGGTCTCTACCTCTAAAGAAAGATGATAGTCTTTATATTGGTGTAGTTTATTCACAGCCTCTACTAGTAAGTAGTCTAGTCACAATGTAATGGGAATCTCATAGTAGGCCAGTCTGGTATTTGAAGGCCAAAATACCTCATAAGATACATGTGTTGAAGTTATTCCAGTAATACAAAGCATTAGTCTTACTTTTCTGTAGCACTTATTCTTATTTTTGACACAATTTAATACACTTGGCTATTTAGTTTCCTAGTCAATGTAGATTAGCAAATAGCAGATTAGAAGAGATTTTGGAAACTACTTGTTGACAGGCCATGTGGACATCTGCAAGAAATCTGGATTAATTCTGCAAATAAGTGGATAGGAAAACTATTAAAGGAAGATACAAAAAATAAAAAAAACACAATCCTTTATGTATTCCTGTGATAGAGCTTACTGTCCCCACAGACTTTAGAAGCCCTTAAGGACATAAGCACTGCATAGTAATTGAAGTTCATGATGATGATGACTAAATCAGTAAAAGTTTAATTATGTTCTGTAGGGTATTTAGATGAAATGAGGAAACACATCCACTTTATAAAGATTCCCATTCAGAATGGCTAACTGGACACATTTTTGACACCCAAAGGGAGTAAAACTCAGTTCTTTGGAAAATGAATTTTTTGGTTTCACTAGTTCCTCAGTGATGCCTAGTAATCATGGGGATAATGTATCCTTCTGGGAGGGCCCAGAAGGCTTTGAGAATATGTGTATATGTGTAGACATCGTCTAAGTATGAGCTTGAATTCTATGGAGAAGTGAAGAACATTTCTTTAGTCTTAGAAGGAGATGAGTAAATTTGTTTATTTGAAAATATCTTTGAATGAACTGATTCAACGGTATTAGTCATCATAGAAATGTCTTAAATTAAAAATTAAGTTGTTGAAAACAGCATGTTCATGCCAAGTGACATTTCTGACTCACTCATTATGGCAAATATTCTTTACAAGTCTACCTAAGGAGTAGTTTAAGGTCAGAATAATTGCAGAAGGTTGGAGGGAGAACCACAAAGAAACTTTTTTGTGTATTTTAAATTACCATTTTTATCTGAAAACCACATAGGTGGTCACTCCTATTTTTCTAGAAGTATAAATTAGTACACTTAAATGAGTTATCAGGGAAAGATGCTTTCCTGTGGTTTTGAGGGGATTGATTTTTTTTAAAGATTTTATTTATTTATTCATGACAGACACACACACACACACACACACACAGAGGGAGAGGGAGAGAGAGAGAGAGAGAGAGAAAGGCAGAGACACAGGCAGAGGGAGAAGCAGGTTCCATGCAGGGAGCCCGACATGGGACTTGATCCCTGGTCTCCAGGATCACACCCTGGACTGAAGGCAGCGCTAAACAGCTGGGCCACGCGGGCTGCCTGAGGGGATTGATTTTATTGGGAAACTATTTTCTGCATATTTTTTTGAAACTTCAATACTTGAACATTTTTTCTTTCCATTTGAAAGAATGCCATTGGATTCCATTGTCTGATTAAAGAAGCAGATGGGCCTTTTATCCTTTTTCTGTTTTTTCCCCTTCTAACCCAATTGGTAATTCTGACTTTATAATATAGTCTTTTAAAAATAATCCAATTACATCACTATTCTAATTTCCCTTTTGTTTTCTTTCTTACCTTCCTTCCTATCTGTAAAATCTTAGCATTGGGTGGAACCTTAGAGGTCAGTTAATGTAAGGACCCACTTGATGGAAGAACTTTTTCTCTGACATCCATAATAGATGGTCATTCATCTTCTCATGGGGTGTTTCCAGTGATAATAAGCTCACTATTCCTAAGCAGCTCATTTAACTATTGATATCTCTAATTATTATGAATTTATTCTTTTTACTTTATTGAGATGAGCACTTTGTAATTTCCACAGATTAATCTGAATTCTGCCCTTAGAAGTCACATAGAATTTGGCAGCTCTTGAAATTTGTGAGAACAATAATCATTTCCTTGCTTTCTATTTTCTTTATCTAGATTAAGTATCCCAATATCTTCTTTCTTTCTTTTTTTTTTTTTTAAGAAAAGTAAACTCTATGCCCAATGTGGGGCTTTTAACTCATGACCCCAAGATCAAGAGTTATATGTTCTACCAACTGAGCCAACCAGGCGTCCTAACTATCCCAACATCTTCAATTATTTACCTGATGACATGGTTTCAAATTCCATCATTATCTTCTTTCTCTTCTTCAGACAAATTCTGGTTTGAGCTACTAGATGGTAGGATTGTGCTCTTTACTGGGATAGGAAAAAGAGAATCAAGAGTTTAATTTTGGATGTGTTGTATTGAGATGCTCATGAGATAGCCACCTCTCTTTCTTTCTTCTGTTTTGGTTATTTTGCTATACCTCTTTTATTAAGCCATTTATCAGAGTGGATCTAGGAACGTGTATTATAAAAATGCCTCAGACTGAGACAGGAGACTGGGTTAATGAGAAGCAGGCTAGTGAAATCAGCTAGAAAAACTAAGGGGGATGGTTGTTCTTAAGCTTTGGTTGCTGGGCTTTTCAAATTTCTCGTCCCATACTGGTTTCAGCTTCCCTAGGGATCCCCATTGTGAATTTTTTCACTGATAACCTGAATTTACCCAATCATGTGTTGAATTTCTTTCTGCCTCTAGCCTCTCCTGCCTCTACTTTGTTTACCTACTTCCCTGCTTTAAAAACCTGCAGTAGCTCTCCACTGCCTTCAGGATAAAGTCTGAACTATGTATTTTTAAAGATTTTTTTTTTTTATTTGACAGAGAGAGACTTGATGTTGAGATGAGAAGTCTAGTTCCTGGGAAGGAGCTTGGTGGTGCCATCCTATCGCTGCTCAGGATGTGCGCTGTCTGTAATGGCTTGCTGCAAAACAAATGTTGAGGGCACCTGGGTGGCTCAGTTGGTTAAGTGTCTTGATTCTCGATCTCAGCTCAGGCCTTAATCTCAGGGTGGTGAATTCAAGCCCCATGTTGGGCTCACGCTAGATATGGAGCCTACTTAAAAAAAAAATTAATAGCCCACCTTCTCCAAGAAAAAAAAGAAAAAGAAAAAAGAAAAGAAAAAAAAAGCACAAACAAATGCTAAATGCCATTTTCGCTTTTCATTTTTTTGGTAAAAGTGCAAATCCTTTGCACCTCTGACTCTACAACACTGCAAAAGCTATTATGGATTCAGTAGAAACTATGCTTTGAATTTTGATATATTCCTGGGCTAGTGATATGTAATACTATACCCTCTTGTGATGCTGAGAAGCCATGCAGTCATGAGGGTAAACAACCAATATTCTTAGAACCATTCTGCAACAAGTTTTTTCACTTTCAGTACAGTATTCAATAAATTACATGAGATATTTAACACTTTATAATGCAGTAGGCTTTATATTAGATGATGTTATCTAACTGTAGGCTAATGTAAGTGTTCTGAGCACATGTAAGGTGGGCTAGGCTAAGTAAGCTATGATGTTCTATGGGCTAAGTGTATTAAGTGCACTCTCAACTTGAAATATTTTCAATTTACTATGGGCTTATCAGGACGTAACTGCATCATACATAAGTGGTGGAAGATCTCTACTAAGTAGGTCTTTCTTAAATAAGCAAAGCGGCATAACTCAAACTTTTGAAAAGCAGGGGATACCTGTATGTCTTGTTTCCCTAAGAATTGTGTATTACTCTTTTTTTGGGTCCCTTTTCAATTGCTAAACCCAAGCCTTATACATGATTAGTACTCAGTAAACCTTGATAGATGTTCACAGAGCTAATTTAAAGAGTATTACTAATACCTAAATCATTACATTTCATCCATTAATGGTGATTATAAGGAATTTTCTTAGTGGTGCCAGGCTGTAGTGTTTTTATAAAGTTTTCCACCAAAGAAGCATTAATGGAGTACTGACTGTACTAATGTTAGAGAGAGATACAAAAAAGATGAAAGATACCATTTGTTCCTTACAAATTTGCTCAGTATCATATTTTTAAAGATTCGAGTTGCCTGAAGTCAACAGGTGCACACTGTTAAAACAAGTGTATCTTGTTTTATACCAGATAGGGTGTAATTCCAAGGGTTTGGAAGATTAGGATTGAAATGGAATGGGAACTCATTGCTTTGTCTAAAGTGCTGTTGTTTGTGTTTTGTTTTTTTTAATCAAAAGACTTCTTTTTAACATTAAGTAAAAAGATACCTCCTTTTGGATTTTGTATCCAGAAGGAAAGGAATATCATTTACTGCAAACAGGAAGGGCCTGTTTGTAGAGCATTTATCCTGTCTTTGCTGCCTTTTTTTTTTTTTTTTTTGTATCTTTTCCTCTGGTTACCCATCCTGTCATTTGTAAAGCTAAGAACTTGGCTGCACTTGGCTGCACGTATAACAGGTTAATCAGGGTGAGTTTATTTGAGCTTTTAGTAAATGGTCCACAGGATATTTTCTTTCTGCTATTTAGTTTTTAATTCTGATCAGCCTCAGAGCTAACTGGAGATACTTGCCTGGTTTATTGTTTGCATTTAATATTCTCTCTACTTACATTCTCCTTTGCTTTTGTGGCAATTACTAATAGTGTTGCTACCCATGTGTGCATGGCTAGAAGGAACATGCATGAAAGCTGTCCTTAATAATAATTTATTTTTCCTTGCATAAATTGTAGCATCTCTGTTGAGTATTAATTACATTGTCTGATTTCCTGATTGTTTTCTTGCATTTAATATATGATACTCCCTAAAGTTGGTTTCACTATGTTCCCGTAGAATTCTCTTGCCCTTCTGCTTGTATGCGTGTTCCTTATATTGTGCTCTTATCTGTTCTTTACTTATGTCCAATTATGTGGCAAAATGTCTCCATTTTGCATTGATAAATGTTATTCTCTAATTCTTTACTACTTTTTTATTTAAAAATATTTATTAAAGGGTGCCTGGATGGTTCAGTGGCTGAGTGTCTGCCTTTGGCTCAGGTCAGTGATCCCGGGGTCCTGGGGTCAAGTCCCACATCAGGCTCCCCAGAAAGAGCCTGCTTCTCTCTCTGCCTGTGTCTCTGCCTTTCCTTCTGTGTCTCTCATGAATAAAATCTTTAAAAAAATTTATTTGGCACTTCTTATTTATCAAACACTTCTGCGTATTTGTGAGTTTCTGTTAAATAAGACAGAGACACTGCCGTCATGTGTCATACATTCTATTGTGGAGGGAAGACAATTCAAAACCAGGAAAAGAGAAAAGTAAATAAGATAGTTTTAGACAGCAAGTGCTATGCAGAGAGTTAAAATACGGCGATTTGATAGTGTGTTGGTAGCTAATTTTTAAAAATTTGAATAGAGTTAACATACAGTGTTATATAATAATAATTCTACTATTGAGTGTTTATCCAAAGGAAATGAAAATACTAATTTGAAAAGATATATGCACTCCTATGTTCCTATGTTTATTGCAGTATTATTTACAATAACCAAGATATGGAAGCAACCTAAATGTCCATCAATAGAGAAATGGATAAGGAAGATGTGGTAAATATATATAATGGAATATTATGTAGCCATAAAAAGGATGACCTTGTGCCATTTGAGATAACATGGATGGATTGAGAGGGTATTATGCTCAGTGAAATAAGTCAAATTGAGAAAGGCAAATACAATGTGATTTCACTCATAAGTGGACTCCAAAACAATAATAAAACAACAATGAATGAATAAACAAACAAAAAGCAGAATCAAACCTATAAATACAGAGAATAATCTAATGGTTGCCAGAGGGGAGGAGTTCAGAGGGTTGGGCAAAATGAGTGAAGGGGGGAGTGGGAGATAACAGGCCTCCAGTTATGGAATAAAAAAAATCATGGGATTAAAAGACACAGCATAAGGGATACAGTCAATGATATTGTAAAGGTTATGCATAGCTAACCTGTGTGAACGTAGTACAATGTATAAACTTGTTGAATCACTTTATTCATATACCTTGATCATTCATTCGTAAATGTGTCAAAGAGATCATCATACCAGTGGACATACCAAGAATACTAACTCTGGGCAAGTGTCATGACTACTTGGTCAATTTGGAATTGCCATAGCTCTATAGTTAAAATTTTCAATTAACTTTTGATTAGGCAACAAAAGGAATTCTAAAAAATGTTAATGGTTTAGCTTCCATGTTTAACAACATGTTGCATTCTTTGCTTCATTCATTAATTCAGCAGGCATTGTTGAGCATTTATTGTGTCAAGTATTTTTCACTGTTCATATTCTATTTTCTAAAAGTAGCTTTCTGCCATCTTTATATCAGGCATTTTGAGTATGTTCCAAAAGTAATAGTGTTTTTTTATGTCTTGCTACTCAAAGAGTGGTCATTGGGCCAGCAGCATTGGCAACCTCTGGGAGCTTGTAAGAAATGCAAAATCTCAGGCTACCTTCCAGGCTTGCTGAATCAGAATCCGTATTTTAAAAAGATTGCTAGGTGATTCAATGCACATTAAAATTTAACAAGTACATATATAGCATATGGATTGTTACCATCTGTGTGTGTTTTTAAACAATTGAGTACTTTTACTCATTCAGCTACTTTGAGATTCCCTTTCATGTGAAAGCAATTATAGTAATATCCTTAGACAATCTTTTCTATTTTTAAAACTATATGAAAAAAATTATAAAACACAAGAGTAAGTAAATACTCTTATTTACAGAAGGATACAAGTAAAAGACTGTTAGAAGTGGAGCTTAAGTGGTTTTCGTATCTGCTAAAACTTTCACAAAAATTGTAATTAAAAAAAAACATAGATTACGAGAGACCTTGCTGCAAAATTTGTTGAGTGGAAAGGTTTTATTTATTTATTTATTTTAATATTTATTTAAAGATTTTATTTATTCATGAGAGACACAGAAAGAAAGAGAGAGGCAGAGAGAGAGAGAGAGAGAGAGGCAGAGACATAGGCAGAGGGAGAAGCAGGCTCCATGCAGGGAGCCTGACATGGGACTCCATGCCTGGTCTCCAGGATCATGGGCCAAAGGCAGGCGCTAAACCGCTGAGTCATCCAGGTGTCCCGGGAAGGTTTTAACACAGAGGTCCTTTCAGTACCTTTTCCATAGGGTGAATAATAAAGGCATATCTGAAACCCATGGAAAATAATGCTAAGTTATCATCCTGTCCTTTATTTTTACAGAGGAATATGAAGTAAACTAATGTTCTCAAATCATTACTCTTCTAGAAAAAGTAGTAGTTTGATATCCAGGTTTTCTTTCTGGTTGTTTGATTACTTAGAGACTAAAGAAAAAGAATTTTTGGAAAATCAATTGTCTACTCCTAATATGACGAGGAACGGAAGACAATTTTATTTCTTTTATTTAAGTACAAGTGTACCTCACTCAAGGGTAACAAATTAAGAATGTAGATTGATCAGTAAATGTTTTAAGTAGTATTTATAAAGACTGAATTGTATATTTTATTAGCACAGAGTAATTTTTATGATGTAGTAAATGAGAATAGAAAATGTGCTTCGGCAAATTTTTTATTGCTTAAAATATTTTAATATTTTTATTGCTTAAAAAAAAATTGCCAGAGAAATACATCATAGGTAGAACAGTAAGTGAGAAGGGCCTGAGAAGGGAATGAGCTAAATATATACTTCTTTAATTTGGATTGTGAACATTCAAAAAAATTACTTCATCTAAACAGTGTGAAGCAGATGTTGAACACAATGTAAATGCTGCTTTTTGAGTGGAGGGCTTTTACGTATAGCAGTGAAAGTGTGAGATCATCCATAGTCAACTTTATTTCCTGGTGTCACAAAAGTTCCCTTGTGTGTTGGTTTGTTTGTTTGTTTGTTTTAAGATTTTATTTATCTATTTTAGAGAGAGAAAGGAGCATAAACAGGGGAAGGAGCAGAGGGAGAGGGACAAGCAGACTCTATGCTGAGCATAGAGCCCAACTTGAGGCTTGATCCCAGGACCATCATGACCTGAGCTGAAGTCAGACACTTAACCACCTGAGCCATCTAGATATCCCTGGTTATTCTTTAGTAAACTAGATGTGACAATGTTCTTTGGCTATTACTGTGAGAACTGATTGATAATACTGGGATTTTGTGATCAAGAGGCTAGAAACTGACAAGTGTGAAGTATTTGAGATCTACAGCCTGCCTTCTTTGTTTTTGCTCTCAGCATTTGCTTTATGAATCTGCCTTCTATATTTTGTTCCTTAATTTTCTTGTTATTTTTCAATTTTTTTCTCTATTGTAATAGCTTTGCTGTCTACTCCTAAAAATGCTGAGCATTCAAAATCATATTTTTTAGAAGGAAAAAAGGTCTTGAATTTAGAGCAGGGTACCCGCTTTAAAGGTAAGCAGGGTAAAGCAGGGTATTATGAGATTATACTATTATAACATGAAATTTAAGGATTTTTTAGTGCTTATTTTAATCATATATTTCTTATTGGTGTCTGATGAATGGTCACAATTTTGTATTTGCTGTTCTTAATAGAGAAGTCTATGCATTCTAAGACATAAGGAAAAAGAACAATAAAGAGTTGCGGATCTTTGAATCTCATCATTTCTTGGGGTGTAGAGAAGTTTGCAAAGCATAATCCTTGCAAACTTTGCACTTTTATTAGATTGATACCCTCAAAGCATGGTACACAAATAAGATCTTTTTTAGGAAGGATAAAATGGTATTTGCTATATACAGTTCAGAGCATTGAATTTAAAATATACATTTCTCTAAGTTGGCCTCAGGGGTAAGGTAATTTCTCCATGTGCATATATTTAGCAAGTCAAAGCATTAAGAATTTATTCAGGATGTATATAGGTAAGATATTTTTGTACTTTAATGGAAAGTCTCATGCTTAATGGACTGGGGTACTGTCGGTGATTAAATACCTAAATATATTAATTTTGGCACACTTGACATAATTTAGGGTTTTGTCCACAGAAATCGGTTTTGATTAAAAGAGCTCCCCTTTTCTGTCTTTTTAATAGCAACATCATGACAACAGAGAAGAGTTTAGTGGCTGAGGCTGAAAATTCACAGCACCAACAACAGAAGGAAGAAGGTGAGGGAGTCACAAATTCAGGTCAACAAGAAACTCAGCTGGAAGAGCTTTCTCAAGAGGCAGCTGAGGGAGATAATCATTGTGAGCAGAAGCTGAAAACATCTAATGGAGATACCCCTACACATGAAGACTTAACCAAGAACAAGGAGCGGACATCAGAAAACAGGGGTCTGTCACGGCTGTTCTCATCATTTCTCAAAAGACCAAAGTCTCAGGTTTCTGAGGAAGAAGGCAAGGACGTAGAGTCAGCTAAAGAGAAATGTGAAGGAGGTCAGAAAGAGATAGAATTTGGAACCAGTCTTGATGAAGAGATCATTTTAAAAGCCCCAATTGCAGCTCCTGAACCTGAACTCAAAACAGACCCATCCTTGGATCTTCATTCATTAAGCAGTGCAGAAACTCAGGTAAGGATGTGCAAATGTGTGAGACATGTGTAATAAAGACAAGTTATACACCTTATTTTTCAGTTAATAACCTTTGGTGTTATTTCTTACTAACCAGTTAATTTAGGCATTGATTGATAGGAATAAGTAACATTAAGCTTTGGAATTTCTGTTGTAAAGAAATTGATGTAGTCAATGGAAACTTGACTTTTTAAAAGATATTCTCTGTACTTTTATATTTACATTTTATAAATCAAATAAAACAAAATGAAAGAAAAGTATTTATCAAATGAGTTTATTTACCTATATATCAGCTGTGATGATAGAACAAGTCCAAGATTTATTTATTTATTTATTTATTTATTTATTTATTTTTTAAGTCCAAGATTTTTAATGAGAGAGGGGAAAAAGTGAGGTGGTTTAAAGTTCATTTTGTTGGAATTATTAGGCATGGGACAGTTTATCTGCAAACATGGCCCTTTTTATGAAAATCCTCATAGAAGCCATGTAATAGATTCAAGCCATCCAGAAAGAATTATGTGCTAGGTTAGAGCCATGCCTGCCTTATCTTTATTGTTTTCTCCAACTAGATGATATAATAGAGTGTAAGTTATGGATAAGGAAGGCTAGTTCTTTATATCACCTTTGTAATAAACAATAGTTTGGGGCCTTAACTGTGTCACAGTTATGCCTTGCTACTCAAAGAGTGGTCCTACGGTCAGCTGCATTGGCAACCTCTGGGAGCTTGTTGGAAATGCAGAGTGTCAGGCTCCGCTGCAAACTTGCTAAATCAGAATCTGCTTTAACCAAGATTGCTGGGTAATTTGATGCACATTAAAATTTAACAAGTACGTATATAGCATGTACTAAACATGAGTTGTGAATTTATTTATCTGTCAAAAAAACATCGAAAGTATTAGTACTATAACTCCAACTATTTTCTAGGAATCCCATTTGCTTCTAGCCTTACTATCTATAAATTAAAAACTATTTTAAAGGTGTTTTTATTTATTTATTTTTTATTTATTTATTTTTTAAAGGTGTTTTTATTTCTGAAGCATGTGAGCATTATTTGCATTGTTAAAAATATAAATCCTAGGGCAGCCCTGGTGGCGCAGCGGTTTAGCGCCGCCTGCAGCACGGGGTGTGATCCTGGAGACCCAGGATTGAGTCCCACCTTGGGTTCCCTGCATGGAGCCTGCTTCTCTCTCTGCCTGTGTCTCTGCCTCTCTCTCTCTCTTTCTCTCTCTCTCTCTGTCTCTATGAATAAATAAATAAATAAAATCTTTAAAAAAAATATATATATGGGCTACATCGTTTTATTAGAGTTTTCTAAAAATATTACATGTATCTCTAGAAATATTACTTGTATATTAAAAGTGCAGGTAGTAAAATTTAGGTTAAAGTTGTAATTTTACATACTTGCTATTTGTGAAATGTTGAAAAGAAGATTTACTATATAGTATAGTTGTTAAAAATGCAGGCTATGAAATCAGTCTAGAAAATCATAGCTGAGTGACACTTTTGCTTTATTAGTTTCTTCCTCTGTGCAATAAAGATAAAATTCACCTCCTTTGGCTATTATGAGGATTAAACAAGATAAACATGGAATGCTCTTAAGATATTGCTTGCCACTCATTAAATTTTAGTTATTATTACTCAGTTCATCAACATGAACAGTAAAGGCAAAGAAACCCTATGTATTTTAATATCATGAATTTAATTTTATTTTAGAAATACCAAGAGTTAAATTTACATTATCTTTCAGGAAACCTTGTACTTTGAGGAGGTTTTTAACTGCCATTTTTCTCCTCTGCTTTATGTAGGGAAAAATTTATATTTTGTTTTAGTTAGCATTTGAATCAGGGCTAGTCTATTTTATCTAAAAATCATAGCATTTGTACTGAAGTTAAAACATGATGGACAAAGTTAATTTTAAATTTAACTAAAGTCTCATTCATTGAAACTTTATTAAATCAGAATAATGATAAATTATATGCAAGTGTTTATATATAAAGAAAAAGAAAATTAGTAATAATAAATTTCAAGGAGATATTGCTTAAAGAAGAAAGCTCTTTTGGGCTTTTTAGAAGCTAGTATTTATAATCAAAACCTCGTGGATCAGAACCTTATAGGTAAACGTTTATTTGTTTAACCATATTTCTGTATGTGTGGTAGAGTTTCACTTAAGTGGTCCTTTTCCATCCAGATTTTTTAAAAGTAAGTTTGCATTATAGGACTGTACCAGTCTTCATGTAGGGTACCTTGGGTTTTTTGGAAGCCATGTATCTGGTTTTTTTTTTTTTTAATTTTTATTTATTTATGATAGTCCCACACAGAGAGAGAGAGAGGCAGAGACACAGGCAGAGGGAGAAGCAGGCTCCATGCACTGGGAGCCCGATGTGGGATTCGATCCCGGATCTCCAGGATCGCGCCCTGGGCCAAAGGCAGGCCCCAAACCGCTGCGCCACCCAGGGATCCCTGTATCTGTTTTTAATGTTATTTATTCATTCAACAAATACTTCCTGAAAACCTACTATGTATGCCAGGCCCCAAGCTGGATATCATTAGTAAATAAAAAGTACAGTATGACAGAGAGGTTTAAGATCATGAATTCTGGAGCCAAACTGGTATGTAACTTATTAACTGAATGATGCTGTATGAGTTACTTTAACTTCTCAGGCTTCAGTGTAGGGAAGGGAAGGAAGGGGGAAGGGGGGAAGGGGAGGGAAGGGGGGAAGGGAAGGGGGGAAGGGGAAGGGGGGAAGGGAATGGGGGGAAGGGGAGGAAGGGACGGGACAGGGAATAAGGGAAGGGGGGAAGGGAAGGAATTTAAGGGGAAGGTCCGGGAAAACGTTGCTGTCCTGCTTTCCTCTTCACGTCCTTTCCTTCTTCTTTTTTCCATTCTTTCCTTTCCTTTCCTTTCCTTTTTCCTTTCCTTTCCTTTTTTTCTTTAATGCAGTATAGTTACAATACAGTGCTATATCGGTTTCAGATATAGTGAGTTGACAGTTCCGTACATTACTCAGTGCTCATTATCAAAAGTGTTATTGATCCCCTTCACCTTTTTTTTTTTTTTTGGTAATTGAGTTATTTTTTAATTTTTTTTTTCATATCATAAACTTACTTTCTTTTTTATAAATTTTATTTTAATTCCAGTATAGTTAACATCAGTGTTATATTAGTTTGAGGTATATAATATAATGATTCAGCAATTCCATATGTTAGTGCTCTCAAAATAAGTGTGCTCTTAATCCACCTTCCCCTATTTCCCCCATTCTCCATCCCCATGAACCATCTGTCTATAGACCATAAAAGTCTATTTTTTTGGTTTGTCTCTCTTTTTCTTTTCCCTTTGTTTTGTTTCTTAAATTCCACATATGCGTGAAATCATATGGTATTTGTTTTTCTCTGACTGACTTACTTAACACTGTATTCTCTAGATCTGTCCATGTTGTTGCAAATGCCAGGGTTTCATTTCATTCTTTTTTATGACTAAATAATATTCCATTGTAGATATATTACCACATCTTCTTTATCCATGGACACTTGGGCTGCTTCCATAATTTGGCTATTGTAGATAATGCTACAGTAAATATAGGGGTTCATACAGTAAATACAGGGGTTTGGGTAAATACCCAGTAGTGCAATTACTGGATCATAGTGTAATTTTAACTTTTTGAGAAACCTCCATACTGTTTTCTGCAGTGGCTGCACTGGTTTGCATTCCCACCATCACTGCATGAAGGTTCCTTTTTCTCCACATCCTCATCAATGCTTTTTGTTTCTTGTGTTTTTTATTTTAAAGATTTAATTTTAAGTAATCCCTATACCCAATGTGGAGCTTGAACTCACAACCCACAGATTAAGAGTCATATGCTTCACCAACTGAGCCAGCCAAGGTACCCCATGTTTTTTTAGCCATTCTGATAGGTGTGAAGTGATACCACATTGTGGTTTTGATTTACATTTCCTTGATGAGTGATGTTGAGCATCTTTTCATGTGTCTTTTGGCCATCTAGAGGTCTTCTTTGGAGAAATGTCTGATCATGTTTTCTGACCATTTTTATTTTTTTTAAGATTTATTTATTTATTCATTCAGGGAGAGTGAAGAGAGAGGCAGAGACACAGGCAGAGGGAGAAGCAGGCTCCATGCAGGAAGCCCGATTGGCTATTATTGTGAGAACTGATTGATAATACTGGGATTTTGTGATCAAGAGGCTAGAAACTGACAAGTGTGAAGTATGTGAGATCTACAGCCTACCTTCTTTGTTTTTGCTCTCAGCATTTGCTTTATGAATCTGCCTTCTATATTTTGTTAAAGGTCTTTGTTAAAGACCCTGGAGATCTGGGTCTCCAGGATCACACCCCGGGCTGCAGGTGGCACTAAACTGCTGTGCCACCAGGGCTGCCCTCTGACCATTTTTAAAGTGGATTATTTGTGGGTTTTGGTGTTATGTAAAATTTTAATGCTAACCTTTAATCAGATATGTCATTTGCAAAAATCTTCCTCCATTCAGTAGTTTATGTTTTAGTTTTGTTGATTTTTTTTTTTCCCTTGACTGTGCAGAAGGTTTTTATTTTGATGTAGTCCCAATAGTTATTTTTGCTTTTGTTTCCTTTGCCTCAGAAGATATATCTAGAAAAATTTGCTACAGCTCTGGCCTCTGTTTCTTTTCTGTCAAATGGGGATAATATTAGTCTCCTCCCCACAGGCTTATTATGAGGATAGAGTGAGTTCATATAAATAATGCTTTTAGAATAATAACTGGTCCATTTTAATTGTTATACAGTATTGTTGTTGTTATAAAAGAAACCTAATCCTTACTCTTGATGACTTTATAGTCTAAGGGAAGAGACAGAAAAGTAGTAAATATAAAATAATTATTCATTTTAAATGTTATGAAGGCAATAAACAGGGTACTGACATGAATAGCAGAGTGAGGATAGGATAGATAGGATAACCAATTGAAGGCCTCTCTAAAGAGGTCACATTTAAAAGGATCATGAAAGATGAGAAGGAACCTTTTAGACCACCTCCAATATCTAAGGCAGGAGCCAAATAATTAAGTCCTTTTTCCTTTATGTCAACCATGTATTCTGAAAGAAAGAATTAGTGAGGTTTAGTTAAGAATCTTTCAGCAGTTTTATTATATTGGAAGTAAGAAAGTATGTACCACAATATTTCATTTACCTCTATAACTTTGGGGTGACTTCATGAGAACCCTAGGAAACTCAGATTTCAATGTCTCTTGCTTCTTTGAATCTACTTCACATTGAGCATGATTGATAAGTGTTAGAAAGGAGTTAACTGGCAGTTACAGTTATTAGCCTAGTTTATATGTTGCTTTATGCTCTAAATTGGTCCCAGGAATCCCTCTTATCCATTCACAAGATTTAGAATATGTGATAAACCACATCTCATTTGCACCTCATAAAGCTACCTTGCTAAAATTGAAGAGCATGGGGCAGAGGTGGTAAGGTTTTGATAAACTTTAATAATATATAATCGTTGGGATGCCTGGGTGGCTCAGCGGTTGAGCGTCAGCCTTTAGCTCAGGGCCTGATCCTGGATTCTCAGGATCGAGTCCTACATCGGGCTCCCTGCATGGAGCCTGCTTCTCCTTCCTCTGCCTGTGTCTCTGCCTCTCTCTCTATGTATCTCATGAAGGAATAAATAAAATCTTTAAAAAATAATAATAATATATAATCACATAGTCAGGAAGAATATATAATGCTGAGAGTAATAGATTGGTGTCTTCTAGTTGACCTGAAACCTTCATTTATTGATTTGAAAGATAGGTTTCTACCTGAGAAATTTCAAGGATAGCATAGAATATAGATGGAGATCATAATATCTTTTATAGATAAATAATTTATTTAATCTTAATATCACTTTTTTTTTTAAGATTTTATTTATTTGAGAGTGAGAGAGTGAGAGAATGAGCAAGGCCCTGGTGGGAAGGGGAGGGGAGTATAGAAGAGAAGCAAACTCCTTGCTGAGCAGGGAGCGAGTGGCAGTGCTGGGCTAGGTCATGACCTGAGCCAAAGGCAGATGCTTAACCAACTGACTGAGCCACCCAAGTGCCCTTCACTTACAATTTGTTTTTAACAGTTTTTCTTCTTCACTGCGTTTATTGGTAGAATTATTATGGTTATTAAAAATGTATACAGCAGGGGGCACCTGGGTGGCTCAGTGGTTGAGCTTCTGACTTCAGCTTAGGTTGTCTAGGGATCGAGTCCCACATTGGGCTCTCTGCATGGAGCCTGCTTCTCCTTCTGCCTGTGTCTCTGCCTCTCTCTGTGTGTGTGTGTCTCTCATGAATAAATAAATGAAATCTAAAATAAATAAATAAATAAATAAATAAATAAATAAATAAATAAAATCTTTTTAAAAAATGTATATAGCATATTTTGTGAAATGTCCTTATTCCTGACTTGATGTCATGGATATGTAGCCTGCTCAGGAAGAACACAGAGAAGATCCAGATTTTGAAACTAAGGAAGGAGGGGGACTTGAAGAGTGCTCTAAAATAGAAGTAAAAGAAGAAAGTCCTGAGTCAAAAGCAGAAAGAGAATTAAAAGCTTCCCAGAAATCAATCAGAAGACACAGAAACATGCACTGCAAGGTTTCTTTGTTGGATGATACAGTTTATGAATGTGTTGTGGAGGTGAGTGCATTTTAATTTCTGTAGTCAAAACTCTTACAAATTGCTTTATGTAAGGTTGAGTAAGTAGTGTCAGTTCCACTATTTCTGTGGAAATGTTAATAGTGATTTTCTGGAAGCAGAGGTCTGGAAGGATGATGAATGAGTCCTATTTTCTTCTCCAGTTTTTTCTGTATCTACCAAATCTTGTGAATGGAGCATGTGTTACTTTTATAATCCAAAACAATTTTGTTTAAACACAACTTGGTTTGTTATTTATAGAGTGACCTGCCAGGCAGCCTCAATTTCTGATACTAGTTCTAGCTATCCCCATAATCATATCTGTCAAAAAATGTGGTAATTTCTGCTGTCCCAGATCTAAACCTGAGTAAGCCTTGGTTTGTTCAATGTATTTCTTTAGCCCTATGAAGTAGTATGTAAAAAATTTAAAGCAAATAATGCCATTTCTTAAAATACTCTATTATTTTCTGAAAAAATAAGTAACCAAGTCAGGATTGAAGAAAAATGTCAGTTACTTGGTTATCCTTTTGCTGCTTCAAGGCAACTTAAAATCCTTAAAAATCTACTAACCATTTTCTTAACTAGAGCAGTAATTATCAATTATGATATGCTTGATATAAAGCAATTATTGTTATTATAACTAATTGTAGCCTTCATTGTAAAATATATAATTCACATATACTTGTATTTTAGGTATATAATTATGAATTGAATTATTTATATGCAAATGCAAATATATCAAAGCACTAATAGTCGAAAATATCACACTATATCTATTAATAGACATTCCCTCTCCAAGTTTTAAACAAGAAGTCAAGAAAAATACACTATTGCACTTTGAAAATAGCTGCTATACCTGGTAACTAGAGACTTCTGGTCTACTCTTTCTGCTTCTCACCACTAGCTAGTTGAGAGAAGGGAAAAGCTATTCTACACATTCTTCCCATTCAGACCAAGATCCAGATATGGGTTCTTTGTACCTGAAACATTTGGAGGCAGATATGTTTCAGAATTCAGAATATTTTGGATTTTAGAAAGGCAGTAAGTACTTATGCTGCATATTTCATAACACACCCGGTGGGGTATGTGGCAGTGCCAAGATTCATTTTTTTTTTCTTAGAGACTTTATTTATTTGAGAGAGAGAGCACGAATAGGAATGAGGGGCAGAGGGAGAAGGAGACTGCTGAGCAAGGAGCCCTGCTCAGGGCTTGATCCTAGGACCCTGAGATTATGACTGAGCCCAAGGCAGACGCTTAACCAACTGAGCCACCGAGGTGCCCTCAAGATTCATTCTAAGATGGGTACATAAAGATCATATATAGCCTCATAACACTTAAGAACTTTGGAAACGTTCCCGCCCCCCCCCCCCCCCCCCGGAAAAAAAAGCCCAAAATTTTACTTTTTAGAGCTTCTGGATTTTGGAATTATAAATAAGGGAGTAGGGACCTTTATGAAGAATTCTCAAATCATTTCTGTCATTTGGAGTGAAAACATAAAAGAGAATAAATGAAAAAAATGATTACTAAAGATGGGTTAAGTGTGGAAATAAATTAACATCTATATGAATTACTAACAGTCATTAAAAATAACTGCTCATTGAGAAGACATGTTGTATATCAAAAAATTATTTCTAATTTTTTGAAGCATTTAAAAAATATATTTCTCATTAGTATGTTTGAGTTTTTTCAATAATTCCAGTGCATAGTTAGGGTAGATATAAATATTCTTACCATTTTACATATGAGAAAGCTAATGTTCAGAATTATTAAACAAAATGACCTAGTTTGTTTAGCTTGTAAATGGAGGAGCTAGGACTTTTTGACTATACATCTTAGCTTTTAAGTTAGGCTAACTAGGAATATTAATACCCAAATTTGGCAGTGGTTTGCTTTTCTAGGTAAAGAAACATTAAGAAAATGATTTGTAACACAACTGAAAAAGCTACTGCAATAGGTAACATCTGTAGGGCATCTAAACTTTGTGTATTTTTCAGCAGGGAGTTGAGACATTGCTCATCCTCTTGGAACATTTGATCTGAGAACGGTAGAAAGTCTAATGACTTCCATTGTTGCTATTAACCGACAATGTTGACATTAGATTCAGTGAACTTAGGTGGTCATGATGACAACAGCCCATAGCAAACTTCAGGAAATACTGCACAAAAAAATAAAGAATATGATGTTTAAGATGGAAGTAGGGAAGGGTTGATGAAGAGAAGGTAAAATTTTGCTTTGAATTCTAGCACTATTTCTAAACCACTGTGTGTTGCATATTTAAACTGACAAATTAAGAAACAGGATTTTTTTTATAACCCACATTGTTCTACTTATGCTATATAAACCATCTGAAAGTGGTGGTAACAAAGGATAAAAGAAGAAATAGGGAAGTGATGTTTTATCTTATTTGGTGATAAATACAGAAATAAGAGGTAACCTCAAAATATTTATGTCTTTGCAGAAACATGCTAAGGGACAAGATTTGCTTAAACGAGTGTGTGAGCATCTCAATCTTTTGGAAGAGGACTACTTTGGTCTAGCCATTTGGGATAATGGAGCCTCTAAGGTGAGGAGACTGCTTGTCAAAATACTTGTTTTGGGGATCCCTGGGTGGCTCAGCGGTTTGGTGCCTGCCTTTGGCCCAGGGTGTGATCTTGGAGTCCCAAGATCAAGTCTCACACCAGGCTCCCTGCATGGAGCCTGCTTCTCCCTCTGCCTGTGTCTCTGCCTCTCTCTCTCTCTCTCTCTCTCTATGTCTATCATGAATAAATAAATAAAACCCCACAAAATACTTGTTTTGATTCTTTTTTTGTCGTTAAGAGTGTATTTATGTCTGCCTCTCCAAGGCACAGTGTACTTAAGAGTTATTCTTGCTTATTCTTGTTTCTCAGATTTTCCTCTAGAGCAAACATTTTAAAGAAAAGACCATTTCTGTTCTTTCATCATTGAGAGAAAAAATGTACTGTACTATCTTTTTAAAGGATAGGGGATATACAGAGCTATGATGTCCTGATTAGCAAGTAGATACCAATAACTTCATATATTATGCAATTAGTATTGTATCTAATAGATTCATAATAGATATTTGTTGAATGGATGATCTATCAATATTATAATTATAGGTTAATTATATATATTTAAAATTTGAGAGTAATATTATAAAGGAGAATAAAGTTCCAATATTATTGAAAAGTCCTACAATGAATCTGACATTTTCTTCCAGCCCAAAAGGAAGTTAGTAGTTAACTTTTGAAAGAAGTAAAAGAAAATATGAGAACATGGAGGAGGAAGGAAAGGTTAAAAGTCAGGTATTTACTTCAGGGAACTTGAATTATTTCCTAGGCCACTTTACTGAAAATTATAGACAGTTAGCTTAAAATCTAATGATGAAAAAAAGCTTCAGTCCAGTTCCATAAGTCTTTGCGGGTGCTATCCTAGATGATAGAGAAAGGGCTGTGAATAAGATAGACATGGTCCCTGCCTTCTAGAACTTATGGTTTAGTGTGACGAGTGTTATGCAAAAGGAAATACAAGATGCAATGACAGGGTATGGCCAGGGAAGTCTTCTCTGGGAAGGTGACGCCTGAGCCAAGAACTGAAAGATTAAATGGGCAAGTGAAGCAGAAAGATAATGACTTGTATAAGGGCCCAGAATTGAGAGAGTGGCATTGGAGGAACTAGGAGCCTGGTTAAACATAGGTAGTGAGGAACAGAATGAGAAATAAACCTGGAGAGCTACACAGGGACCACATCATGGAGAGAGAGTTTTGTATACAATGTATTTAAAGCCGTTTTTGTTGGTTCTTTCTTTCTTCAGGGTAATTTATACTTATTAAGAAAAGTTGAGGGACAGCAGCCTTTAACAACTGCAGACTCTATAGATTGGATTATTGGAGCTAGATAATGCAAGCTAGAAGACATGGACTTGCTCTTTGCCTAAATAGAATCTATTTGTAAAATGTAGTAGTAGTTACCTAGTAGTTTGCAACAGTTTGTCCTCCTGTGTGAGTGATTGTTGTTTCAAGCAGAAGAGCTATGTCTACCAGCACTAAGTCAGTATTGTTCTTTAAGGACTCTTTGTTCTTAAAAGCTCAAACCAACTTGCACTGAAGCATCTAAGTTTCATTAATAAGGGAAGATATAAAGTAATTAAAAAACTAAATACCCCCCCCCCCCCGAATTATAGTGAAAAACATTCAGCAGCTGTGAGCTAGGAAAATTCTTCCATGGATCAAGGAAAATACTCTGAAAAGTATTTTATGTTATACAAGCTCAGTGAGATAAAGTTCAATGTTTTAACATTGTGGGTCCAAAAAAAAAAAAAAAAAAAGAAAAGAAAGAAAAAGAAAAAAAAAAATCCAAATCTGATTTGAGGATGTTTGAGAATGCTTGAATTTGGCATATCAGTAAAGTCACTGAATACTTCCTTATTTAATATAACTGGAAATAATTTTTCAATGAACCATGTATAGTTAAATTTCAAGAAGTTAGCTCATCTAAAGACATTCAGCAGAGGAAATTCCTTTCCATTTGCAGTTGAGCTTCTAGGGCCTACATTGCTACAAAAACTTTTAACCATTCTTGGTGTCATCCATACTTGTCCTGTCAGCAGGTTTTATTTCCTTTATAATACTTTTTAAAATATTAAAAAGCAAATGTTAAATTGTTTTATTTACATTCATTTATATATTTATGTGTAAAGTGATATCAAAAATGGCTAATATAAAAGCTGAATAGCAAAGTACTAACCCAGCTGTATAAAAGAAGTCATTATTATCCCTCTTAGATAAAAATATTTCTGAGAGAAAAAGCTGTTGTTTCAGAATCATAATCTAGTTTCAAATTACCTGAGAGTTTGTAAGAGTCCCTTTTGGGGAAGTCAGTGGGCAAGTGAATTCTGGGAAACACAGGGCTTATCATATTCAGGGCATTTGACAGGTCTGTAGTAGGGTCCACGTTCATATAGGATATCCAACAGAGGAACATGGTCAGAGGCAATGAGGTGTTCGATATTTTTTGCTTCTAAATTCACTGTGACCAATCTAGCTCTCAGAAATAGGTCAAAGCAGACTTTTTCTTTGGGTTAAAATTGAGGGTCTTTAAGCTGATCCAGGAAGTAGGGCATAGAAGGGAAAACAGTAACTTGCCAAGCAAATCTTGTACAAAAATGAATTTTGGGAAGACTTACCTTAGCATTGTCAAGTTAAAGGGCCAATACAGTAGCAAAAGTCATCTTGGTGATGACAGTCCTTCTTCAATTTGCTATCTCTTGAGTCATATTTGTTCAGTATGGATGAATTGTCTCTTTGTCGCCATCCCTGGTATTTACCATCATCCTCATCCTAGGGATTTGATTTGCCTCGTTTCTGTGATGTTTCTCCTATTTCCTTTGTCCTAGCTTTTCCTTGTGCTTTGATAGAGTGCTGCTGCTTCTGAGAAATGGCACATGAGACGTAATCTTTTTGAGACATTAGATGTCTGAAAAATGTCTTTCTCCTACCCTCACATTTGGTTGTTAGTTTGGTTGGTTGGGTATAGAATTTTACACTTAAAATTATTTGCCACTGTAATTTTGATGGTATTGCTCCATTGTCTTCTGGCTTCCAATGTTGCTCTTTTTTTTTTTTTTTTTTTTCCAATGTTGCTCTTGAGAAGGCCAAAGCCATTCTGATTCGTGATCTTTTGTATGACCTTCCCATTGTAGAATTAAGCTAGTAGAATCATATTGTCTTTCTCCCTTCCTTTTTTCTTTTCTGGCCAAAATGGATGTACCAATTTAACTTAAAACAATAAGGAGAGACCCTGTTTCCCCACACTCCTCACCAAACCACAATGATAGCAGACTTTTTAGTTTTACCATATGAATGAGACAGAAAAACCAGAGTTGGGACTTGCTTTGGAATCACAGCCCCAAGTCCATGGTTTGGGGCCCAGTGCTAACTCTCTGTGGGCGACATCTTTCCCTCTCCAAAACAAATGAGGAAAGAGTTCCTCAGCCTTGTAAGTTTGAGCCCAGTGTGGAGCCAGTCTCCTTCCAGTTATCTGGAAGAGCCCATCTTAGACATGCCACCTGTTTATTGACCCAGGCTGGTGGCAGAGGGGAGTGTGAGCCAAAGGGAGGTCTCACTCTGCTCGCCCTGACTGTCAGCTTGGTGCTGGCTGCTTTGGTGAAGGAGCAGGACTCGCCTTTGGTCAGAGGCCTATTTGCCACTTGGAGAAGGGATAGCAGGCTGTGGTTTGGCTGCCTGGTGCCATGGGGGGTTGTGACATAGGCTTTGTGCAGCCAATTTAGAGAGGAGTGACAAAGCCTTGAGGCAGTATGAGCAAGGTTTGGGGTGGGCATTGGTGGCATGGTGTGAGTGGCCGTGGGTTGCAAGCTTGGAGGGGTAGCAGAAGGCCTTGAGGCAATCAGGGCACAGATAGGGGTGGGCACTGCCATGTGCCAGCCAGTACATGGCCAGCTTGGACCTGTAAGAAAAGACGTTGTCACAGTCCCAGCAGCGGTGTGGGTGCTGGAGTGGGGCTGCTGGCGGGGCCAGGAAGCCCCTGCCCAAGAAGTCTGCAGGCCCTAGAACCAACTGGCTGGGTTTCTGAGGTAAACCCTGGTGGGGACCACCAACCTAAGTTACTGGTTCCTTGCCAGTGGAACTAGGATCTGTGTCTCTAGCCATGGACTCTGCATCTCGTTCCAATATCATACTGGCCCAGAAACCCAGAGGGAGGTAGGCAACACTGGTGATTATCAGGCTGATGGGGATAGGGCTGTAGGGTCTGGGTCTTGGTTTAATCTCAGTCCACTGATGCTATGTGAACTGCTTCCTTCTTGTTGCTAAATTTTATCCCTGGTATGGAGTGTAGAGGGGACACCTGTGGAAGGCCCCTCCTGCAGTGGCTTCTGCAGCTGCTGAGCTGCCCTCAGACAGACACGGTGGACTTGTTCCACCTGTCATGCTACTCAATTTTATTTTAGTTACCATTACCTATACATATCTACTGTCAGTAAGCCAGATTTCCAGATACTCTCTTTAGTAGTATACGAGATATATGAAATGATTAAATGTGTAAAGCCATTAAAGTTTGTTAATCATTTATTCAAATTTTCTGTCATTCTGAAAACACAAAGGACACTAGAGCTACAAAATCTCCTGGGGCTCAATTCCCTCGTTTTAGAGCTGAGAAAACTAAAGCATATGAAGGCAAAGTGGCTTCCTCCCAGCTACACAGTTCCTTCCCTCCTAAAATTCCTTGCCTCCTGCTCCTCCTAAATGATTTTCTTCTGCAGCTTTTTATTCCTCCTTCCTTGATTTTTATGTTTTATCTTTGTCTCTTGGTTTTTGTTTCCTGCCTATAGAATTAGTTCCTATAAATTTTAAGTATCTAATTGGCCTTAATAATTAATCATTTCATGAATTGGGCAGCGTTCCACCTAGCAAGTTAGGGGGGAGCTCTGAAGGACTACAGGAAAGGAAAGGTTTTTTAAGGTAGAGAGGGAATGGAAAAGAAATTCTTAGCAAAGAATCCACTGTTTTAGGCAAGGTCACCCTCTAAGGGGAACTGAAAGGGTCTATTAGTAAATTTCTTAGTGCTGACCAGGAAATTCCCATGTTGACTTGTTACATTTCTGAGTGGTTGAAACTGTAGTTAGGTTTCAACCACCTAAGTGGGGCCTTCACCTAAGTGATGCCATTTCAGGCTTATGGTTTTCTTTTTAACATTCCTCAAATTGTGGGAAAAATGTGAACTGTAATAGAAACAGAGATGACTACCCTCTTAACATCCTCTGTTGTCTTTGTGTGTGTGTGTGTGTGTGTGTGTGTGTGTGTGCAAAGATTTGTCCTTTGTATATGTAAGTGCCCTCATGAGCTTCTGGATCTTTGCATTTTGTTTGTAGACAATCAGGTATTTTTAGCAGAGAGGAAAGTTAATTGAATTGACTTTTTCCTCAAATGGAATGGATTGCTTGCTCTCTTTTCCTACTGACTGCGTAATAACAGACCTGTTGCCAGAGTGAGTCTGGCTAGAGAAGAGGAAAAGCAGTCAGAAGCAAACTTCTATAGCCCTATGAGACTTTTATTACCACTATGAATCAAAGTTATATGAGTTAAATAGTTGTTCCCTATGTTTTATTCTTGCTTAGCTGTTTATGAATGAGTCAAGGATTTTTTTCCTTGAAGAAGAGTCACCCACATTAATTCCTACCCCCTCTCCAAATTCCCTCCCTAGACAAATCTTGAGCTATTTTGGTACATAATGAGAATTTTAAATGAGGAGTTCATTCAATTCAATGGTATATGGTTTTCTTTCTTCTTTCTTCCATTTTCTGTGTTGATGAATTTTCTTACCTTAGGAGTCAAATTTTCAACTCCAAATAGACAATGAGTCCTAGCCAGGAGGGTCTTTCTTTCACCTGGCAAAAGGCAAATAGCAAACACCACTGGAGTGAGTATTAAGTCAATAGTGTGAGGCATTTAACTTATAGTCATCTGAAGGGATGCATGGTTTTAAATTGATTCATGAGTAGCTTTGAAGGCAAGTACTGGTAATGATTGTGTCTTTATTGTCTGATAAATCAGAAAGACTGAATGAATTTTGTAAACATACTTACAGGATAAGAGGCTGTATTTGGAATCTTGTCTTTTGCTCTGAAGATTTGGTTTGACATCGCTAGTGGATTTATTTATTTATTTATTTATTTATTTATTTATTTATTTATTTTTAAAGATTTTATTTATTTATTCATGAGAACACACAGAGAGGATTGAGAGAGAGAGGCAGAGACACAGGCAGAGGGAGAAGCAGGCCTCCATGCAGGGAGCCCGACGTGGGACTCGATCTCCGGTCTCCAGAATCACAACCTGGTCTGAAGGTGGCGATAAGCCGCTGAGCCACCCGGGCTGCCCCGCTAGTGGATTTAAATGTAGCTTTTTAACACTTAAAGAGTCAGACCTAGAATTACTTTGCTACAGAGTCTCTATAAACATCTTGGAGCAGTGATTTGAAGTAGGTGTACTAATAGAAGCATAAACAGTGGTTAAGGAAGAGAGAGACTTGTAGAGCTTCTAGATAAGTTTTTTACCTCAAAATTCAAGGGTTTATATAGGTTACTTATATGTATGTGCAGAGTTTTAGGACCTCCAGATAAAGGTAGCTGATGGCCAACTCAGGGCATGTTCTTTCTTAAGAGTTTTTTCTTAAAACTTTATGACCTAAGGTTATAATTGCTGCAAAAGATATGAAAAGTTCCTATTCATTTTACTTACTTAAATGACATTGCCTTAGTTGAAACTTCATTATCTGCATACTGGTTTATTTCAGTAGCATTTTTCATTTTTTTTTATTCATTTATTTGTCAAATGTTTATTGAGTAGACAGCATGTGCCTTGTGCTAGGCAGAACTATAAAAGACATAGCGTCTTTGCTCAGGGAGCTCCCAGACTGATGAGGGGACAGCAGCAAGATAGGCACCCACATAGAAAGGGTTTTCTGCAGAAGGTAATATAAGGTCTGAATTATAAGAGATAGTCAGGAACCTTCCAGATGAACAAATTGGGATAGAGTTTTCCAAGTGAAAGGGTTGACAACATGTGAGACGGTGTTTAAAGCAGGAGAGTGCATGCAAGACCTGTAATTCTTCAGGTGAATGAATAGAGAGCTACATCAGGCTATTACTGTTGTTCATTTCTTTCATTTGAAACTTTTTTTAAGCTCAAGAGGGAATGTGAGACTTTTAAAATCACAAACTTAAATTCTGTTTAAAGTGTTAATTTATTAAATAAATAAAATGTTATCGAAGTTAAGTCAATAAGATATGATTGGAAAATGGACCCTTAAGAAATAATCCTTAATTAAAAAAAAAAAAAGAATCCTTAAAAACAATAAAGGAAATCCTTGCAACTGAAAGGGAAGTTATCCAGAATTGCTGTTTTGGGGGCATCTTAAGATCCCTAATAAGAAATAGTTCTATAACTTTTGTCCTCTCAGTAGTTTGTTGTTTTATAAGTTAATTCCTGTCTCTTTCTTCTAGCTATAACCTTCTCTTCCACCTCTCCTTCAAAAGCGTTCTCTTGGGACGCCTGAGTGGCTCAGTGGTTTAGAGCCTGCCTTTGACTGGGGGCATGATCCTGGGGGCCCGGGATCGAGTCCCACATCCAGCTTCCTGCCTGGAGCTTGCTTCTCCCTCTAGCTGTGTCTCTCATGAATAAATAAATAAAATCTTTATTTTTTATTTTTTAAATTTTGAAAAAAGATTTTATTTATTTATTCATGAGAGAGAACGGCAGAGACACAAGGCAGAGGGAGAAGCAGGCTCCATGAAGGGAGCCTGATGTGGGACTCAATCCTGGGTCTCCAGGATCACGCCCTGGGCCGAAGGCAGGCATTAAACCCCTGAGCCACCCAGAAATCCCCTTAAAAAAAAAAATTCTCTTGAGAAATTAGTTTACATATAACTGTCTCTAGTTCTTCACTGCCTATTAGTCTAACATTGGAAAATATGTAAATCATACGTGCATATTTCAAAGAATTTTATAAAGTGAACACATCTGTGTAAATACTCCCAAGATTAAGAAAATAAACATTACCAGGACTTCAGAATCCCCTTTTGGGTCGCCTTCCAGTCACTACCTCCATCCCCAAACAGTCATTACTCCCATCCCACCCTTTAAAACTAACAGATATGTTCCTGACATCTATCACCATCAGTTAGCTTTGCCTGTTTTTAAACTATGTTGTAAAAATGAAATCATATATATATGTTCTCTTAGATCTAGCTTTTATTTTGTTCAGTATTTTTGAGATTCATCCATGTTGTGAGTAGCAGTAGTTCATTCATTCTCGTTTCTGTATTAAAAGTTTATTGTTTGACTATACCATAATTTATGTATTCTACTGTTGATGGATGTTTGGCTTGTATATAGTTTGGGCTTTTAAGAATACTGCTGTTAAGGAACATTCTGGTACATGTCTTTTAATGCACATCTTTTTTCTCTTTAGAGAGAGAGAGTGGGAGAGGGGAAGGCAGAGGCGAGGGAAAGAGAATCCCAAGCAGGCTCCATGCTCAGTGCGAATCCTGAGATCATGACCTGAGCCAAGAGCAGGAGTCGGACACCTAATCAAATTGAGCCATGCATGGGCCCCTGATGCACATCTTGTCATATACATTTGTGTTGGATGTGTTCCTAAAGGGAATTGCTGGGTTATAGAGAACACATTTATTCAGCTTTAGAGGATAGTATCAGACAGTTTTCCACAGTGGTGTTACTAAGTTGACACTCCGCCAGTACTGGATGAGAGTTCAGCTGTGCCACATCTGCGCTTAGAATGACCCATTGCATTTTGATTTCTACCCTTATCACTCTAATGATCTACTCTTGGCAAGAAGAATCTGAGTTTTTAATCCTTATTTTACTTGTCCGTTTTGCAGCAATGATGATCTTGTCTACCCATCCTTGAAGCTTTCTGTTCTTGAGATACTAGGATACCAGAGTCTCTCCTGTTTTCCTCCTACTGTGTTGGTCATTCCATCTCAGTTTACTGCTCAGTTCTCCATCGTTTCCCCATGCCTTGAATGCAAGTGTTCCCCCGAAGGTCTATCTTGAGTTTCTTTCTTTTCACTCTACTGTATGTTCACTGTGATTTTTATTTTTATTTTTCATGGTTTCATCTATCATCTATATGGGGCAGATTGGGGATGATCCTTTGCCTTTATACCTTACCAACTCTTGTCATCCTTCCCGTGTATTCCATCTACTCAGGCATCCTAGCTTCTAAATATCTTTCTTCTCTGTCCCATAGACTTCATTTTTTCAAGCCCTTTTTATCATCAGTATTAGCACAATTAATTGAGTGCTGGTTATGTGCATCTTATATACATCAAATAATCCATAAAAACTCTATCAGGAAAGTAGGTTAAAAAAAAAAGATTCATTTATTTATTTTAGAGAGAAAAAGAGTGGAGGGAGGGACAGAGGAAGAAAGAGAATCCTCAAGCCGACTCCATGCTGAGCAGGGAACTCGGCATGGGACTTGATTCCAAGACCCCAAGATCATGACCTGAGCTGAAACCAAGAGTCAGATGCTTAACTGACTGAGCCATCCAGGCACCCTGAGGAGGGTAGTTTTATCCCAATTTTATATATGAGAAAATTGAGATTTTGATGATCTTCTATAAGGTTACACAGCTAGTAAATGGTAGAGAGATTGAGACAGGATTCGAACTCAAGACTGACTTCAAAGTCTATACCCATAACCATTATTCTCTTCCTGCACTACAGGTATTCTCAACAACCTCTCATTTGGTCTCCCTTTCTATAGTCCTGCTTCCTTTAATTCATGTCACTCCTTTATTTTAAATCCTTCAATGGCTTCCCCCTTGCCTGAAACCTGATACAGTCCAAGTTTCTTACTGTGAAATAGTGTCTTCCATGATCTCTTACCATTCTCTTCCATTCTGTATCTCCCCTTCTCACCTATGTGTTCCAGATATGCTCACCTATATATAGCAACTGTGATGTGTCATGTTCTCTTATACCCTGTGACTTCCTCTTCTATTTGCCTGGTTAACTCTTGTTTGTCCACGAAGACACAGTTCTTTTGAGAACATTTCCTAACTGCCTCTTATCCCCAGTCCATTCTGGTGCACCTCCCCTGTGCTACTAGAACACCCTGTGTTCATACCCTGTGTTCTCTCACACATTGCTATCATCATTTTCACACCTAGAACAAACAAATCAATTGTTCACTATTTACCTCTTTCATTAGACCGACAGCTCCTTGAAGACAAGTGCTATTTTTAAATCCTTTTTTGAAACTATAGTGCTTAGCACATGGGGGCATTCCTCAAATATTTGTTGGCTAAATAAAATGCTGTGAATTGAATCATTTAAATTGAGCGTAAAAATACCTATTCTTGTATACATTGATTTTTATCTTTTACACATTGTTTTTTATTTGGATTTGGAGGTCTAGATACAGAAGCAATAATAATTTGTTCTGTAAGGTCACTTATACCCTGGAGTCACATGTGATTGACACAAATCTGGGTTTGCTCTCTTTATGTCAAATTAGTGGTAATTCTTGCTCCAGAGTCATAGAATGGCTTAAGAATCCCTTTAAGAAACTTGAAAGCTTCAGGTTACCTTGGGAGCTTTGTCTAAAAAATAGTGGAAAATATAGAGTTGCCTCATTATGGTGAGAAATGTTTTATTCCAAAGTGGTAAGAAGTAGCCTTTGTTAAGAGTTTTGGATTGCATGGTATAAACGATGATTATCGTTGCAAAAACTTGTGTCAGAGGTTACATGAAACTTATTAATTGGTGCTTTTGAAGTCTTCCTTTGCCTTTGGGCCTACAGCAACTTAAAGTTCTTTAATCATAATGAGAAATGAGGGTTATTGGCTTTCTGACAAGGGTTAAACGAGTGTGTGTTTAGTTTTTATTCTAAGGAACAATTTTATATTAAGTTGTATATTTTAACACATATTTGTTACTCTTTTGTGTTAATTGTGGGGAAAGGGGAGAGAAAAGGAAATTAATCCTCACTCCTGTGCTTATTGTCTATTGTGTTGACTACTTTTATACAACAGTTTAAGTAGTATATAATCAAATATAAGACTGTGGTGTTCAAATTCATTTCTTGGGCAGGGCAAATAAGATGGTAACCTTGTACCTTTTGTCTTTGTTTATAGAGGAAGGTATTTTCTAAAGAACACTAAAATCCAGTTTTAAACCTTTTGGAGGAGGGAATGGAGAGGGATTGGAAGGAAGTAGGAGAGGGGCTCCTGGATGCTGATAATGTTAAACTTATGTGTTCACTTTGATAAGTTATTGATCTATACACTTATATTTTAGGTACTTTTCTGTCTGTCCTTATATGAATGACAATACTTTAAACAAGGGTGCCTCGGTGGCTCAACAGTTGAGTGTGTCTGCCTTTAGCTCAGGGCATCATCCCAGGGTTCTGGGATGGAGTTCCGCGTCAGGCTCTCCCCACAGGGAGCCTGCTTCTCCCTCTGCTTATGTCTCTGCCTCTCTCTCTGTGTCTCTCATGAATAAATAAATAAAATATTTAAAGAAATACTTTAAACAATTTAGAAATTTCTGTCTTTAAACATTTCCCAGGGGAAAAAAAAAAAAAAAAAAAACATTTCCCAGGGAGCCTACAGAAGATGTTAATAGTGAGGCTCTTTTTAAGTGCCATTATTTTGCATGGTCCACCGTGAGTTGAGGAACCCTGCCCTAATGATGTGTAACTCTAAGTGGAGTTGGAGAATGGTAAAAGGAGAGATTAGTGTGGGAAAGAGTAGTCAGGGAAAACAACTTAATCATTCATCCGGTAAATATTAACTGAGCATGAAACATGTACCTGATGCTGTGTTGACATAGAAAACTTAAATGAGATTGAAGGTCAGAGTTAGAGGCGAAAATAAGATCGGGGTGATGTTTATTAATCTTGGTTATATCTCTACTGTTCTTTATAGAATGATAAAAATAGCAAATGCTTATTTAGCATTTTTTGTTTACTAAATGCTTTACATGTATGAACTCATTTATAATCTTGACAATAAGTCTGTGAGATAAGCCCTACTACTGGTATCGCAATTTAATTTCCTTTGGTAGATGAGAAAACTGAGAAACAGAGATGCCTACAATCACTCAGCTAGGAAGTAGTGGAGCTAGGATTCAAGCCTATCTGGCCCCCTACTTCTCTGCTCAGATTTACTATGCTTTGTGAAGTTAATGCAGAGAATATCGGAAATGTAGTTTGACCTGGAGGCTCTTATTCGAAGATGGTCAGTAATTCTGCTCTGGTACTCTGTGGTTTGTGTGTTTTGGAGCTCTAAATGCTTTTTCTTCTTTTTACAGACGTGGCTGGATTCTGCCAAAGAAATAAAAAAGCAGTTTCGTGGTAAGTGAATATAGCCCTTTTTATAGTTCTTTCTTTCTTTTAGTAGGTCAGAGGATTTTCACCCGTTTTCTGGCTATGAGTCACTTTAGAATCCTGGCTATGGCAGGTGGCTCTGAAAGTGAGATAAAGCCTTCCCTTGGAAGGAGGAGATTCCATGATAGAAAGATACAGCAGAGGTGGACACAATTGAGATGTAGGTCAGAGCTTGATTTTTTTTTCTTCACCACTAGGCAAAATTGGGGAAGATTGGAATGGTTGAGAAAAACAAGTTAGAGAAGAACAAAGATGAGAAGAGAAAAAAGATATGGGAGTCAATTCTCAAAGGAGTTTGCTGCCTGGTCCTGTTCCTTTTAAACTGTTTTGGACTATTGCATTCTAACCTTCTTCATGTTTTCCTCTCTGTAGTTCTTTTTGTCCATTTTCAAGTCTTCTTCCAAACAGTTCTTCTTTTGCCAATGGCCCTCTGACATTGTGGTTTTTCTCCTGCTCCAAGCTTTCTAGTATATATTACTGTTGTACCCTCCTGCTCAGACTGCTGTCCTGAGATAAATATTTCTAGGTTGAATAAAGTATAGAATAGTATTTTGTAGCTCCAGGCCCAAATGGCTAGCTAAGCGGTGGAGACTCTTTTTCTCCTATTTATAACTAAATGTCCTTTTAGTTTAGTTTATTTTTAAGGAAACTTCTAGGAACTGCAATAGAGATTATTCATCATGGTTAGTAAGTTTTAACTCTATTACCTGAAAACAAATTTTATTTTTCATTTGTTCCTTAAAAGAAAACAATCTTGCTGTTGTGAAATGTTTTCCTTTAGACACTATTTATAATTTATATTCCTTGAGATAGGGAAACAAAATACTCCTATGTATTAGCAACTCTCCATATTTGTTCTTTGCCTATAAAATGTTATTTTAAAATGCAAAGCAAAAAAAAAAAAGAGGAAGAAAGAAAGAAAGAATAAAATGGAAGTCAGAACAATAAATTTTCGGAATATTTGAGGCATAACAAGAAAAACATTAACACCAAGTCCCTTTCAATGAAAATTCTTTTAATACTCAATATTACTCAGGAGCAAATGATTATACAAGAAGATTGATTAGGAGGAAAAGTTAAAACAGAATATATAATGAGTGGAGAAGGGTATCTGGTAGATTATCCCTCTGGCTATGGAAAAAAATCTTGCTAAGAAAAAACTTGTGTCATAAAAAAAATTTCAAAAATCATAAAAACCTTCCTTTAACATATGAAAGGAAAACCTTGTCTATAGCACAAACTTAAACAGGGAGTGAAAATGTAAACATTAAGCCAAAGGGAAGTTCGACACTTATGTATTGCAAAGATTTTGTTTTTTTTTTTTTAATATTTTTCATCACACTCATAATATATACCCATTGTGAAAGATTTAAACATTATGGAAAAATATCATGGAGAAAGTAAAAGTCCCCTAAATTCTGTCCTCTAGATACAATCACTGTTAAGTTAACATAAGCTACAAGATTTTTTCTAGGTATATATGTTTTGGCTTTCAAAAATAGAATTATGCTAAACAGTATTCTTGTCCCCCACCATGTCCACAGGAGATACATTCCAGGTTTCCCTTTAGATGCCTGAAATTGCAGATAGAATTAAACCCTATATATATTGTTTTTTCCTATACATATGTATCTTGATAAAGTTTAATTTATAAATTAGGCACAGTAAGAGATTAACGACAATAATAAAAATAGAACAACTATAACAAAATACTGTAATAAAATTATATGAATGTGGTTACTCTCTCAAAATATTGTATTGTACTGTACTCACCCTTCCTATGATAATGTAGTGTGATAAAATGCCTCTGTGATAAGGGATGCCTGGGTGGCTCAGCAGTTGAGCATCTGCCTTCGGCTCAGGGTGTGATCCCGGGGTCCAGGGATTGAGTCCCTCTTTGGGCTCCCTGCATAGAGCCTGCTTCTCCCTCTGCCTATGTCTCTGCCTCTCTCTCTCTCTCTTTGTGTCTCTCATGAATAAATAAATAAAGTCTTTAAAAAAAATGCCTGTGTGATGAGATGAAGCGAGGTGAATGATGCAGGCATTGTGACCTAGTCTTAGGCTACTATTGATCTTCTGACTATATATCAGCAGGATCATCTGCTTCCAGATCATGGTTTACCATGGAAAGGGGGGACTACTGTACATTGTTATATATTATATATTGCATTATATATGCAGTATGTATTATGGTATATATAGTTAAAAGTTTCTTTAAATAGGTGATATATATACATGGAATAAAATTAAAAGATATAGATGAATCAGATGCAAGGTAAATCACCCTTTTACCCCATCCTTTAATTCCTTGTGTTCTTTCCAGAGATGTTCTGAGTGTACATAGATATACACATTAATTTAATATAAATATGCATTTAATACATATTTGTTTTATATGCATATTATACCTTACTATGCATATTTTATATAAATATGTATTTAATAGGTATATTTTATATGTATTTAATAAAAAATGTAACCAATATTTTAAATTTAACATAATTTAAATATTTTTAATTTAACATAGTTTAACATAACATAATTTTAATTTAACATAATGGAGTATTCTTCATTCCAACATATATAAATATATTTTGTTTAAGAATTTTTGTAATGATTACATAGTTGTAGCACAATATATATATAAGCAGTCCTTTTGATGGACATTTTGGGTTATTCTCAATAGTTTGCTATTACAAACAAGGTTGCAGTGAACATTTATATAAGTTTGAGTTCACTTATATAACTTATATAAGTGCATGCATATATATGTTCCTGTGGGTAAGTTCGTAGAAAGAGAATTAAAAAAATGAATATCTAAAATTGAAATAAGACACAGACTTTATTTTTTATTTTTTAATTTTTTTTTTATTTATTTATGAGTCAGAGAGAGAGAGAGAGAGAGAGAGAGAGGCAGAGACACAGGCAGAGGAAGAAGCAGGCTCCATGCACCGGGAGCCTGACGTGGGATTCGATCCCGGGTCTCCAGGATCACGCCCTGGGCCAAAGGCAGGCGCTAAACCGCTGCGCCACCCAGGGATCCCTAGACACAGACTTTAAGAAAAGAAATGTGCAACTGATATACAAATAAGCATACAGACTATATAAAGAATATTTCAATTAAAAAAACAAAGCACTGCAAAACATTAAAAAATAAATAAAATTGAAATAGATATTCACTAGAAAGATGTTTCCATATTAAAAGCATATAATAAAATATGGAGACTAAGTTTTGTCTTTTTTGTTTTCCTCCTAGTCATATCTTCCTTTCTCCCTGGCCATAGAGATCTATTTTCATGAGTTTGGGGTGATTTAGTCCATGTTTTTATGTTTTTTTCTTATATATCCATACCTATATACTGTAGATAATATTGCTGTGTCTGTTTTTCTGAAATTTCCCTCAGACCCATCCATCCATTTGAGTCTTTTTTGGAGGTTTGTCAGTATCTCTCTCTCCTCCCAGCTTAATTCCCTGGTTCTGAATAAGAGAGAGCTCCCCTACTCAGTGTGGCTGTCCCCCTCTGTGCCTTTCTGGAATAGTGCAGAGCAAAAACAAGTCCTTATACCTTCAAAAAAAGGAAAGAAAGAAAAAAAGAGAGAGAAATCCTTATACCTTCTATGTATTCTGAAAAATACAGATAAATAACTTACATAAATTAGTTTTTAAAAATTCTATAGGTATACCCCTTATAAATGCATCTTCTCTCCTTTCCCTGCAAGAGGTCACAACTGTTCCAAATTTTGTTTTAATGCTTTCACTGTATTTTTTAAATAGTTTTTATTACCTATGAATATATACCTAAAAATGTTGCTTTACCTTTTGAACATATGAATTTAATTACAGAATAGCTAACTTGTGACTTGCTTTTCTTACTCAATATGATTTTTGAAATTCATCTCAGTTGAAAAGAAAATTTCACAAAACAATTCTTAGTCTTTACTATGAAGGACATGCTCTGATCTATTTGTATTCTACTTCATTTTTTTAAATGCTGTTTTTGACCTACTAAACTGATTTCACAATGGATCATGATCCACAGTTTAAAAAATACTTGATTAAGGATGTATACTGAAAAGTGGAATTGCTAGATTATAGGGTATGTTTTACCAGACATTACCAAACTGCCATCCTTCACACTGATCGTAACAGTTTGCCAGTAACAGTAATGAGAGTTCTTAGTTTCCTGTGTCCTTAGAAGGCAGGACTTTTTTTCAATTATTAATTTAAAATATTTTTGACATAATTTCAGACTTAATAGAAAGTTGAAAGACTGCGACAAAGAATTCCTGAATGTCCTTTACTAAGATTCCTCAAATGTTAATATTTTTACTACATTTGCTTTGTCGTCTTTTCTGTTTATCTATCCAATTACTTATATATATATATATATACAGATGTTTTTTTCTGAACCATTTTAAAGTTGCATCGCAGCAACACTATTCACAATAGACAAAAGGGAGAAACAACCCAATGTCCATCAATGGATAATGAGTAAGCAAAATGTGGTATCTACATAGAGTGGAATATTCCTTATCCTTAATAAGGAAATACTTATACATGCTACTGTATAGATGAACAGTGAAAATATTATATTAAGTGAAAGTAGCCAAATCTTAAAGGTCATACATGATTCCATTTATTGAAGTATCCAGAATATGTAGATCTACAGAGACAAAACAGATTAGTGGTTGCCAAAAGTTGGGGTGTAGGGCGATAAGGGAGTGACTGCTCTGGATATAGAGTCTCCTGTGGGAATGATGAAAAGGTTTTGAAACTAGATGGAGATGATGTACAACATTGTCAACGTATTAAATGCCACTGAATTGTACATTAAATATACTGAATTGTATACTTTAAAATGGTTAATATTATATGAATTTCACCTATTTCACCAATAATAAGTTGCAGTCATGATACCTCTCTACCCCAAAAATATTCTAAAAACTAGGAATTTTCTTATATAGCTATAATATAGTTATTAAAAGCAGGAAACTAACATTGAAATAATACTATAACCTATAGACCTTATCAGTTGTCCCAGTAATATTCTTTATAGCAAAAGAAAGTCTATGGTGATATTTTGCATTTAGTTGGCACATCTCTTTAGTTTTTTTGACCTGGAACTTTCCCAGATCTTTAAAGTATTTTATAACATTGATAGTTTTGAAGAATCCAGACATTTGCTTCTAAGTGGTCACTTTGAGCCTGTCTGATTTTTCTTCCATGGCACATGAATCTTCAGGTTATGCACTTTGCTGGGAATGCCACTGAAGTGTTGCTGAGTTAGAAGGCAGAAATTTTAATGTTAAGACTTTTTAAAGCTTTTCCAGCCACCTTTTTATCCACTAAACATTCTCCATAAGATATTACTAATTAGGGATCCCTGGGTGGCGCAGCGGTTTAGCGCCTGCCTTTGGCGCAGGGCGTGATCCTGGGGACCCGGGATCGAATCCCACGTCGGGCTCCCGGTGCATGGAACCTGCTTCTCCCTCTGCCTATGTCTCTGCCTCTCTCTCTCTCTCTCTCTCTCTCTGACTATCATAAAAAAAAAGATATTACTAATTATATGTATCCTATTCTAGAAACAGTCACTGACAAAGGCTTAACTTTAATATTTTTTTAATTCCAAGTGATTACCTTTTTTAGTTTCTTTATTGCATTGAACCCTGAGCTAGTTTGCAGTGAACCTGAATATCTTCATTAGCAACTTGAATATCTAAACTTGAATCTCTTACATGGAAAAGAATGGGAACTGAAAATTTGGGTTCCTCTCCTTATGATTAACTGTTAACAAAATAAAAGAGTTAATAATTGGGACATTTCTGTTTAGATATGGTTATTTCTAAGACAGTTAAACTTCCTTATTTTGGGTTAAATGGAGAGAAAAATTCAGTCAGAATGCAGAAGTTTTGTGTGTGTTTTTCTTTTCATTTGATTTGTTCTAGTAACATAAGGTTATCGGTGGATCTGGATTAATAGATAATTTAATATATTAATAACTTTTTTTTCCTGGAGCTGTAGCATCCTCATATGACCTTCATAACAATGCTGTGAGACCTGTTACTTTATTTTACTCATTCACTCAACAAATATTTCTTGAGCATCTATGATCTACCAAGCACTGTTTGGACACTAGGGATACACACCAAATAAAACAGAAAAAAGTTCTTATGCTTAGTAATTCACATTTTAGTGGGAGGAGACAAAGGTTATCCTTTAGAAAAGTTAAATGTTTATATTTAACAAGTAGTACCCCTACAAAATTCAAATGGTATAAAAGAGTATACAGTGAAAATAAGTCTCATCCTATTTTCCCCATCTTCTCCATTTTCCTTCCTAAAAGTTCCCCTTCCTAGTTTCCCAACTCCTATAACTGGTTTAGTATATATTCTTATAGAGATTGTCTATGCATATATAAATGTACCCTAATATATACTTCTTTCTACCCCCCAATGTTCATGGTTGCTTTTTTTAATTTAAATTTTACTTTTTGAAAGATTTTTATTTATTAGAGAGAGCAAGGGGGGAGAGGCACAGAGAGAGGCATACTCTGTGCTGAGCAAGGAGCCTGATGCGGGGCTTGATCTCACAGCCCTGAGATCATGACCTGAGCAAAATCAAGAGTTGGATGCTTAACCAGCTGAGCCATCCAGGTGCCCATTATGGTTGTTTTCTATATGTACTGCTCTTGACCTCAAAATTTTTTCACCTAACAGTGTATCTTGGAAATATATCTTCTCTTGCTAAATAAATATATGTTTAGATTATCTCCAGATATTTGCTGTTACAACCAATATCTTATAAATATATCATTCTGACCACACTTAAACATACATATATATTTATGGAAATAGAATTGGGAGGTGTTTACCCAATATGACTACTACTCAACCATCAAAAGAAAAAATGAAACCTTGCCATTTGCAATGATGTGGATGGGCCTACAGGGTATTAGGCTAAGCAAAATAAGTCAATCTGAGAGACAATTATATGATCTTACTCATATGTGGAGTTTAAGAAACAAAACAGGATCAAAGGGAAGTGAGGAAAAAATAAAGACAAAATCAAGAGATGGAGAGAAACCATAAGGGCACTCTTACTCATAGGAAACAAACTGAGGGTTGCTGGAGGGGGGCCGGGGTGAGGTAACTGGATGTTGGACATTAAGGACGTCATGTGATGTAATGAGCACTGAGCATTATATAAGACTGTTGAATCACTAGACCCTACCTCTGAAACTAATAATATACTACATCTTAATTAATTGAATATAAATAAAATTTAAAAATAAAAAAACCACAGGAAAAAGAAAACTTTGAATATATTAGGCACTCCTAATAATCACAAACTTAGGTATAAGCATACAATTCTTTTTCTGTTTACTCTTACAGGTGTCCCCTGGAATTTCACATTTAATGTAAAGTTTTATCCACCTGATCCAGCACAGTTGACAGAAGATATAACAAGGTAAATAATTTATTAATAGTTAAATATATAATAAGTAATTCTCATTATCATAAGCTCTGGGAATTTTTCTGTTTAGAACTGAAGAGAATTAAACATAGGATGGAAAGTATCTGGTCACTTCAAGGCAGGTTTGCAAATAAGTGAGCCTAAAAGCCTCATATATCTGTGATGTGCTGGAAAGAAATTGGCAGGGGAATTAACCTTGCTTATCATGGCTACTATATCATGCTGTGTATAAGGCACCTATAAACCACATGCCATCCAAAGGGCAAGACAAAAATATAAGTGGTATAATAGCTTTGCTACTTTCTCTTTTCAATACTCTTTCCCTGTGTTTTCTGTTATAGGGATCAAAAAAGCTGAAGTCTGAATTATTATTATTATTTTTAATATTTTATTTATTCATGAGAGACAGAGAGTGAGGCAGAGTGTATAGGCAGAGGGAGAAGCAGGCTCCCTGCAGGGGACTCGCTCCCAGGACCCTGGGATCACACTCTAAGCCAAAGGCAGAGATGCTCAACCACTGAGCCACCCAGGCATCCCTGAATTATTATTATTTCATGTGTGTGTTATTATTTCTTCTCATTTCCCTTTTAAAGTGTATAATTAGGTACATAATCCTCATAAATTGAATCTTCCTCAGTAATTTTTGAGCTCAATTTATAAAATAAATCTTGTACTCTTTGAAAAAAACTTCCTGATATTAGGAAAATGACCTTAATTGGATTCTATGTAAATATTAATTAAAAAAATAAAATGGAAGAGCAGTATATTATAAAGAATACTACTTTACATATTTATATCCATAACACCTTATGTGGATCCTTATACATAGTAGGTGCTTGGCAAATGTTTGTTCAGTGGAACTGTTGGTTGCTATGAGAAACTGCATTCTAATTCTCATTTTGCTATCCACTATCTGTCTTCAGACAAATATACAGTCTCTATACCTCAGTTTTCAGATTTCTCAAATAAGGGAATAGCCTAAGTAAACTCTAAGTCTGATAAGTACAGTGAAATTTTTTTTGTTTCATTTATTTTATTTATTCATTCATTCATTCATGAGAGACAGAGAGAGAGACAGAGAGAGAGAGAGAGAGAGAGAGAGAGAGAGGCAGAGACACAGGCAGAGGGAGAAGCAGGCTCCATGCAGGGAGCCTGACATGGGACTCGATACTGGGTCTAGGATCAGACCCTGGGCTGAAGGCGGCGCTAAACCACTGAGCCACCCGGGCTGCCCCAGTACAGTGAAATTTAAAAAAAATTATTCTGGGCAGCCCCGGTGGTGCAGCGGTTTAGCGCCACCTGCAACCTAGGGTGTGATCCTGGAGACCCTGGATCAAGTCCGACGTCAGGCTCCCTGCATGGAGCCTGCTTCTCCCTCTGCCTGTGTCTCTGCCTCTCTCTCTCTCTCTCTCTGAATAAGTAAATTATCTTTAAAAAAATAAAAAATAAATAAAAAGATTATTCTTTGTCTAGTTAATCCTTAGCACATTCTTGAAGTTGAGATGCCATCTCTGCCTGAAAAAATTGTTTTGGTGATTTCTTTTTCTCAAGCAATACTTGTCTCTTCTTATTCATCTTTCTTCATTGAGGTTATGTATAAAACAGAACAAATCCCTAAAATTCTTTGCTAATTACCTACATTTTAGAGGAGTTTAAGATCCTTGTGATTTGGTTGGCATTCTTCTTTTTTAGAAAAACATGTATGTAGTGACTAATCATAGAGAGCAAAAGCGATTGTTGATGCCTACATTATTCAACATCTTATTATGGTCAAAACAAGAATATAATTCTAATTAGTACAGGAATTTACAATTTCATCATATCTCCCAGCTTTTCTGTTTGGTGAAACAGTCTGTATTAGCTCAGCTAGAAAGAGTGACTAAGGAGGTCAGGATCATAGGTGTAAACATGATACTGACAGAGATGAATGTCTAACATATGTAGGGGCACTCAGTTGGTTTGTTCTCCTGAACAGTGTTGACCCCAGTCTGAATGCCCAGCAATTTAGCACACAGGTGGAATTAATCTTACAAGATGATAGTGTGTAGAAGGCTGCATACAACTTAGCCCATCTTGAGGGGAAGAGAACTGTAACTGTTCATACCCTAGTAAAAATGTGTCAATAATGTCATCTTTATATATGAAGGACAATATCTACACATTTGGCAAAGCAGTATGATAGAGGAAGTCCAGTTTTGGAGCCAAACAGCCTTTATTACTATATGACATTGAACAAACTTAGTTTTTGAGGCTGCCTCCCTCCCCATCTGTAATCTGGTAATGATACCCACCTCTTAAGTTTTTTCGTGAAAATTAGATGAGATAATCTATATGTATTTGGTACTTAATGTACTCGGTTAAATATTAATTTCTTTTCCTCTGTCAGACTTTTCCCAACTTTACCTCTTCTTTTTCTTCCTTTTTTGTTATTGAGATATAAATGACATATGCCATTGTATTAATTTCAAGCATACAGCATAATGATTCAATATTTGCACATATTATGAAATGATCACCACAATAAGTCTAGTTCACAACCGTCACCATACATAATTACAAAAATGTTTTTCCTGGTGATGAGAATTTTGAAGATCTACTCTCTTAGCAACTTCCTCTTTCTTTTTAAATTGCCTTCCAAACATGAGTCCAACATAGTTACAGGATTGTTTGTTTAACTTTTTACATGGAAAAAATTTAAACACAGAAAAGAAAAAATAATAGTATGATGAACAATCATATACCCACCACCTAGATTGAACAATTATTAATATTATCTCATATTTATTCAATATCTCTTGTTTTTCTTCTTCTTCCCTCCCTCTCTGCTTTTCTTCCTCTTTCTCTGTATTTTGTTTTTGTTGTTGCTGACATGGTAACATTTTTTTCTCTTTTGGCTCTAGATATTATTTATGCCTTCAGCTCCGACAGGACATAGTTTCAGGACGTCTGCCCTGTTCCTTTGCAACCTTAGCATTATTAGGTTCTTACACCATCCAGTCTGAGCTGGGAGACTATGACCCAGAACTTCATGGTGCAGAATATGTTAGTGATTTTAAACTGGCCCCAAATCAGACCAAGGAACTTGAAGAGAAGGTCATGGAACTGCATAAGTCATACAGGTAAATGTCTCCAGGGTTTTTTCTCTATTTGTTTTGGCAATAAGTTTAAACCGTGGCCTGGTTTTGAATCAGTGTTTGCCGTAGAGGGGATGTGGTGCCGTAGTGTCAGCTCAGGCCCCTTCACTGTTTGACTTTGAGCAAGTCATTTAAGCCCTCTGAACCTCAGTTTTCTCATCAGAGTAACAGGTGTTGTGTTGCAGGATGAAAATTAAATGAGGTAATAGGTGTAAAGCACTAAGCACTGTGTCTGACACATAGCAGTTGCTCAATAAATGTTAGCTATTGTTGCTTTACCTCCTCACCACCCCCCAGATTTTTTTTTCCCCCAGATTTTAAACTTATTATTCTATGTTAGGTACTTTGAGACTGTTAAAGCAGGGGTTCTTAGGACTTGTGTACATGGATAGACTTCAGAGAACTGATGGAATCCCTGAAGGTATTTTGAAAAATCTTTTTTAATTTGTTGCTTTTTTCCATGGAAATTATTGATGATGTTGAGAGATGTCATAACAAAATGATCAAAAGGAAGAGCATAGGTCAGGCTGAGCTGGGTTGAGATCTTGGCTCTGTTTGGTTCTGGCCTTGTGACCTCGAGTTATTCACTTAACCTCTCAGAGCCTCAGGTTCCTTATATGTATGATGGAGCATATCATTTCAGAGGAAATAGGGTGACAGATAGGATTAGAAAAGGTAGAAAAACTTAATACAGTGTCTTACACTTTGTCAAAATTCAGTAAGTGTTAGCTAATATTCAAGTGCCAACATAATTTGTGTTTCTTCCTACTAGACATCCCATGGTTATTTGAGGGACTTGCCAATGCTAAATTTTACAGGCTGCCTTAGCTTATTAACATGATGTCTGATGTTGCCTTGAGTTAGTAGTACCCTGAGTTATGTTAGTCTGAATTAGGAGAATCCAGGTTTCTTCTAAACCAGATATTTAAAAAATTTGTAAATATGTGAAACAATGTCACTTTTTTTTACTACATTTTGGGAAAATATTGTTACTTTTCATATAAAAAAGTTACAAATGTTAAAATATGAGCTTATTACTATTTTTTAAAGATTTAATAAGTCATTTTTAAATTTTCTTAGTTTTAATTTCTAATGTAGTAAGTATTGATAGATATAACCCACATAAAGAAAAGCTCTTTGGAGTCCTCTATAATTGTTAAGAAAGTGAAGGGATCCTAAGGTCAAAAAGTTTGAGAACCACTGAACTAGACAGTGAGATAGAAGCATGGGCTCTGGAATCAGCCTGTCATACTTTGAGTTCAGATTCTATTCCTTTTTTTTTTTTTTTTTAAGATCTTATTTATTTATTCATGAGAGACACAGAGAGGGAGAAGCAGAGACACAGGAAGAGGGAGAAGCAGGCTCCATGCAAGCAGCCTGATGTGGGGCTCGAACCCAGGAATCTGGGATCACGCTCTGAGGCAAAGGCCTCAGCTGCTGAGCCACTCAGGTGTCCCAGATTCTATTCCTTATTAACTTTAAGACTCTTAGTAAATTATTTAAGCTCTCTAAGCTTTAGTTTTCTTATCTGAAAAATAAGGGTAATATTATGAATTTTGTGATTGTTAAAAATGTGATGTACTTCGCAGAGTGACTAGCATATAGTGAGAGTATTTGCTAGAATAGTAATTCTTTTTTTTTAAAGATTTTATTTATTTATTCATAGAGATGCAGAGAGAGAGAGAGAGAGAGAGAGGCAGAGACACAGGCAGAGGGAGAAGCAGGCTCCATGCAGAGAGCCTGACGTGGGACTCGATTCCGGGACTCCAGGATCATGCCCTGGGCTGCAGGCGGCGCTAAACCGCTGCGCCACCGGGGCTGCCCTAGAATAGTAATTCTTAAACCCATTTTACAAGTGATGGATGTGAATCTGGGTTTACAGAACTACTTTTTGGAACTTAACAAAATTTAAACCCAAATAAGTGAAATGACCTCAAAGGGGACAGGTAGATGTGGTCCAATTGATATTCTGTTAGGTATATGGATAGAAATTAAGCAATAATGGATCTCCATGACTAGAAAATTTAGTTGTCTGATATCTTGGAATTTACTTGCTCCTTTTTGGAAAGATTAGCACTTTTTAGAAACAAAGCTAAATGGAAAATTTAATTATGTTCAACAACATGGCATTTTTACTAATCCAGAGAAACTTCTACTGAGGCAGAAGCATTTTACTATGCATTGAAAAGTACAAGCAAATACCATCCTGTTCTCAGATAAATAGAGGACCGCCTACGTACATGGAACACTTAGTTAGTGGCCCTTTGCCCAGATAGAGACTTTGAAGTTATAATTAACACTATAAATTTATACTAACAAATCAAGCTTTAAAATTAATTGCCCTCCATTTATGGGTAGTAGGAAAGTATGTAAACTTGTCAGTTGTCTCCCACTTAATTATTTGAAATCTCAGTCCTTAATTAGGAGATGTAACAAACATTATTAAAAGGTTGTCACATAACATTGGAACTTACTGAATGGCTCTGTATCCGGACCCCACTTGCTGAAAATAAATACAGAGAAACTTTGTTTTAATTTCTCTTTTTAATGAGCAAGAGTTTTAACCAGTGCCAGAGCTTCCTAGTTAGATACTTTTGTAAGCTTTCAAGTGGTAAATTATTAGGTGGTACTGAATAAATTCTTAATGGCTTAGAGGTATATAACCTCTTCTCAGCTAGTTTATTATACTTCAAGAGTTTTGGAAGATCTAGGAGAAACCATGATCTTTAAAATTTTAAGTTGAAAATAATTTAAATTTAATTTGTGGTGTTAGATTTATAAAATATATGTGTTGTATTTGCATGTACAGTTCTGTGGGTAGTGGGATTATGAGATTTTCTTTCCTCCTCCATGTTCTTATACAATGAATTTATATGATTTTTATAATTAGAAAAAGCTTCCTGAACCATTTGTTTTGCCATTAGGCAGGGTAGAGCAAGATAGTCATCCATGCAGAGAAGCAGTCTGACCGAGATATTGGGGTCCCAGCAGAGTGGAGAGAGTAGAATATTCATGGGTAGGGGGCCAGCCTGGCATGAGAAATCAGAGCTCAAACAGTATTAAGAGAATAGTCATGTGCAGGCATATGGTGGTAGTTATCAGAGGCAGAGCATATTGAGAAGGGCATCCATATGGTGGTAAAGCCTATATGGGGTGGAGGCCATCCACATAGAGAGGTACCTGATACAGGGTATTAAAGCCTGGGCAGGATGAAGCTGTCCATGAAAGGGGTAACCTAACACCAGGAGTTAGAACCTGAATGAGGTAAGGAGGGCATCCCTGTGTGGGGAGCACTCCCACATGGGAGGGTTCAGAGTCCAGTCAAGGTGAAGAGGGCATGCATGTAAGGGAGGAGTCAGTTGCAGCAATGAGAGATTGGTTATAAACAAGGTGTTGATCAGATTAGTCAATATATTAATGATAATGGGAGTCAGGTGTTTTACTATCAGTGAAGGGAGATACATATTATGAAGAGGTAGAAACTGTAGTATTGTGTTAAAACTGGAGGTTTCAATGCTAACTCATGATGTCTTATAGATAGATGTATAAGTAGGCACACATACATACACACATACATATTAATATACTCTAACTCTACATTGTTGGGGAAAGGAGATGCTCAAAAAAATGACAGCAATGATCAGAAGGATACAGAATCCAACTTGGAGAGGTTCCCACTGACCAAATCTGGCCAATTTAAGCACTAAAATAAATAAGGAAAATAATTTATTATATTGCATTGAATAAAGTGAGAATGTATGAATCCATACTGATAAAATGAATAAATTGAAAGTTTCATAAGGAATTGGATATTCAAAAGATTCCCACAAAATAGTTATTAATTACAAAGAGATAAATAGGAATTCACAGAGGAGAAGCCTGGCAGACATCAGTGATCAAAATGAACATTGTCCATGAAGGGACGAATTGAAGTTGTATACCTGCTACCTGATAGGATACAGTGAGAACATGGAGCCACATCTGTGCTATTCCTATCAAAGATGCAAAACCTGAATCAACTTATGGAGAAACATCAGACCCAAATTGAGGGACATTCTATAGAATAACTATCTTGGATTCCTCAAAAGGTCAAGATTATGAAAGTCAAAGAAAGATTAAGGAACTGTTTCAGACTAAAGAAGAAGACCAGAGACATGAACTAAATGAAACTCATGAATGCTAACTAAACTGGGCCTTTTCTACTGTATAGAACATTTTTTTTAAATAACTGGCTAGACTTGAATGGGGTCTGAGGATTAGATAGTAGTAATGTATTAATATTTATTCCCTGCTTTGGATGGTTGCATTGAGGTTATATAGGAGAATGTCTTTGTTTATAGGAATTACACCCTATAAACGACACAGTTTTCCCAAAAATAGTAAGAGGAAAAAATTATTTGCAGTGTAGGTAACTTTTAAGTTTAAGCATGTTTCAAACATCAGCCAAACTTTAAATATAAGTATTATTTTCAACTAACAAGGAAATTCATAGTTTTAAATAAGTTAACTCTTCTACTACCTGCCCTTAATACAATTTGATTGATTGATTAACAATATCTAGTTATTTAAGTAATCTCCACCCTACATGGAGCTTGAACTCATAACCCTGAGATCAAGAGTCACATGTTCTTCCAACTGAGCCAGTCAGGTCCTCCTGCCCTTAATATAATTTTAGGATATGCTTACTTAGAGAAACATTTAAATACATGGTTTGAAACTTAAATCTGTATTTAAATTGACCCAATTAACGTCCCTTAGAGTTGGAGGAGTAAGTATAGAGAAGATTTTATCATGATTGCCTCATTTAATATTTTAAAATCTGTCTTCAAGTTTAAGTGATCAAAATTTTTCTCTTCTATGAATTGTGTATAGATGTTCCATTGTACTATCATCAGAAACCTAAAGTTGCATCAGTTGAGTGGCTGACCCTTGATTTTGGCTCAGGTCATGATCTCAGGATCTTGGAATCAATCCCCATGTTGGCTATGTGCTCAGTAGTGACTCTGCTATGGATTCTCTCCTTTCCTTGTCCTTCTGCCTCTCCATTTCTGCTCACACACACACACACACACATGCACACACTCTCTCTCTTAAATAAATAAATAAATCTTAAAAAAACTTTTTTTAAAAGGAACCTAAAGTTGCAATAATAATAAACATTTATATTTGCAAAGCAGTTTCACAACCATTTATCTCATTTTATCCTACTAGTCACTTTCATTCATTCAGCAAAGATAAAAAAGTCATTGCCTAACCTAGTCTCTGGAATTAGATATTATTATGGATCTTACTTTATAGTTAAGAGATTGAGGGGAGACACCAGGTCACCACTCTAAAGTGCAGGAGACATGATTCCAGCATGAGTAATGTGACTTAAAGTGCTGACTAAAGCTTGCTGCCTTAAACTTGAGAGTCACAACTTGCCCATGATTATGTGATCCCTCAGGGCCTATTTGTCAGCAAAATCAAAGTGCTGTAATATTCAAGCTCCGTTCCACCTTCAGAATCATAAAATTGAAGCCATTGATAATAGTAACAACAACAAAAATTATAAAATGATTGGGAGTAATCTTAACTAGAAAAGTATGTAACTTTACATGGGGGGAAAAAAAACTATAAAAACTTCCTGAGGTTTTTTTTTTCCTGTGGTTTTTAAAAGATTTTTATTTATTTGAGAGAGAAGGGGCAGAGTGAGAATCTCAAACTGACTCCACACTGAGCTCAGAACCTATCCTGGGGCTTGATCCCATGACTGTGAGACCATGACCTGTTTAGAAACCAAGAGTCAGTCGCTCAACCGACTGAGCCACCTGGGTGCCTGGTTCCTGGGGTGTTTTTAGGGACTTGAATACACAGACTTGCATATGTGTTCATTTTCCCATTCTCCTTTTGTGTGTATGTGTGTTCAATTTTAGATCTAGTAGCAAATAGAACTCAGGTGTAATGATTTAGTACTTGTGTGTGTGGGGGGGGAGGGGGTGGGTTATTTGGGGAGGCTAAGTCATTAACAAATCTGCAGACTGCCTCCTGAGATTTTGGTTGTTGTTCCAAGGAACCTTTGTTCTTTTTAATGAGGGTAAAAGACAGATGGGTTTAGAAGAGACTTTCTTCTGTTAAATGAAAAGGCCACTGCTGCTTTGTATAGTTTAAGGCGGTCCTCTGGGAAACAGCCATTTACACGGTTTTTCTTTAGGGGTGTGGCGGCATTATTGTTAGTATGAAGTTATATTTTATTGGCCTGAATTGTGTAGCACTAGGAGTGGTATCTTTTTCTCTAGAGCTCAATATAGCTCATGAGCACTTCTCAAAAGAGGGAAAAGTTATAAAGGAGAAGGTAAGACCATCACAGTGAGCATTTAGATAGTGAGACTGATTGTTTTCAAACAAATCAAATTCATTATATGCGTAGTAATGAAGACATCTTAATAACAGAGAAAGCAGCCCCATTATCTACATGCTTCTATTAACCAATTTATTTTGTTTAGATTAGTGGGCAGGACACCATCTGTTACCAGAAAATTTCTTTTCATCAAGCCTGCCCCTATTAAGAGTCGCCAGTTAAGTAACTTCAGCTGCCCTCCTGTTTAATTTCCATAATAATTCAGGAGTATGGAAAGAAAAAGGCAGCTAAGAGGATATTGTAAATTGTACCATGCCCTCAGAGGATTTAATTTGGTCACCTCCTTGGCAAGAAAAATTAGTGGGAGGAGTTTGTGTGTGTTAGAGAAAAAAGCTGAGGAGAGGGAGGGGTAGTAGAAATGATGATGGTGAGGCAGCTTTTAAGGAATTGTTTAGCAGGATACTTTTTAAAACTTTTCTTTTAATAGTTTTTTGGTGACTTTGTTTTTCTCCAAGATCTCTTTTTACTGAGGCATATTTCAATGATTTAGACACAGGTAGTGGTAAAAATCCTTTTCCCTAATATTTTATTTTCAGCACTATGAAATATATCCGTATAGGTATTGGTGTGTGTGTTTGTGTGTATATATAAATATATATATTTATATTTGTGTATGTAAAGTGCAGCTAATATATAAATGTTATTATTGTAAACGTTGGTACTGTGATGCTGAATTTTCAATTTTTATTCTACCAAAGGTCCATGACTCCAGCTCAAGCTGACCTGGAATTTCTTGAGAATGCCAAAAAGTTGTCTATGTATGGTGTTGACCTTCATAAAGCAAAGGTAATGAATGATATATTTGGCCTTTATTAATATACATGTATCAGACCTGGGTCATATAATACTTGTTGCCAACTTTTATCTGGAGTATTATAAAAACATTCAAAAGAGATGGTTCTTGTTAGAATTTTGTTTAATCTTTTTTTAAGATTTTATTTATTTGAGAGCAAGAGCGAGAATGAAAGAGAGAGAGAGAGAGAGAGAGAGAGAGAGCTAGCAGGGGGAGACACAGAGGGAGAGGAAGAAGCAGGCTCCCCACTGAGCAGAAAGCCCTGCGTGGGGCTTGATCCCAGCACCATAGGATCATGACCTGAGCTGAAGGCAGATGCTTAACTGACTGAGCCACCCCGTGCCCCTTAAGTGTATAATTTGAATTGCCCCTTTGTGATTCCACTATCAGAATGAAGTTTCACATCAAGGCCCCTATAAGGATCAAAGATATAGCAGTGAGAGCAGAAGTGATATTTTCCTAAAATGCAGATGCATTTGAAAATATAGAGTGGCAGCAAGGCATGTTTCACAACCAACATCACCTACATCAAAGTCACCTTACTTATTTAGTAAGTATGCAGATTCTCAGGGTCCTCCCAGATTTACTGAATTGCTTCGGACAAATTCTAGAACTCCCAAGTTGAATGAACATCTTAGATTACTCTTTTACACCTGAATCTGAGAACCATTGGCCTGAGGTAGTGGTTTTCAAAGTGTGGTCTTCCAGCATTTAGCATCATCCAGAACTTGTTAGAAATGCACATTTCAGGTCCCATCCCAGACCTTTTTTTTTTTTTTTTTTTTAATATTTTTTATTTATTTATTTAGGATAGTCACAGAGAGAGAGAGAGAGGCAGAGACACAGGCAGAGGGAGAAGCAGGCTCCATGCACCGGGAGCCTGACGTGGGATTCGATCCCGGGTCTCCAGGATCGCGCCCTGGGCCAAAGGCAGGCGCCAAACCGCTGCGCCACCCAGGGATCCCCCCCATCCCAGACTTAATCAGAAATGCTGCAGGTGGAGCCAAGAAATCTGATTTTACCAGCTCTCCAGGTGATTCTAATGCACATGGGATGAACCACAGTGGTTCATTTGGAAACTGCTGGGTTAGGGCATTGGAAACTTGAGCTTTTTTTTTTTTTTTTTTTTAAACTTGAGCTTTAATCCTAGTTCTGCCTAATACAACCTAAGAGGATAAACTTAAAGGAAGTTGCTTGACTTCTCTCATCTTCAGTTACTGAAATGGCCAGGGGGTGGCCAAGGGAGTGTGAGGAGTTTGTGAGGGAATGGGCTCAAGGAATGATGTGAGGTTCATTTAGAGAAACTTAACTAGGGTGCATGATGAGGGGACTCAAAACCATGTCTAGTGGGAAAGCAAAGAAATGTATACTTAGCTCATAGAAGAGAAGGTTTAGGGAAGACATAATACCTATCTTTGTGTATTGATGGATTGCTATGTGAAGTAGAGATTTTACTATGGCTCCAGATACAAAGCTAGAGCTAGTAAAATGGAAATTACAGGGAAATACTATTCAACATAATTTGACAAATTACCTAACAGAGCTTTTCTAAGATGGAAATGGGCCCCCAGCTACCATAGTAATTATTTAGTGCCTAAAACATGAAAGGTCCTGTTAGTCCAATCACACACCAGATGTTTGTCCTTTTTTCTAAATTTCTACAAAGCAGTTATTCTAACCTATCCTGGAATAGCTCCAGTGACAGAATGCTCACTACAGGGGATCCTGGGTGGCTCAGCAGCGTGATCCTGGAGTCCCGGGATCAAGTCCCACGTCGGGCTCCCTGCACGGAGCCTGCTTCTCCCTCTGCCTGTGTCTCTGCCTCTCTCTCTCTCTCTCTCTATGTGTGTGTCTCTCATGAATAAATAAATAAAATCTTAAAAAAAAAGAAAGGAATGCTCACTACCTTCTATTCTAGGGTAGGTAGAATAATTGGTAGGAATTTAGAAAGAAGGACATTCAAACATCTGATGTGTGATTGAACTAACAGGACCTTTTATATTTCTCTCGCCCTGAATAGCTGATACCTGAAGATTCTTCCTTCTTTAGATTCTATTAAATCTAATAAAAGTTTATTTTATGTTAGTGGTTTTCCTTAAAATGTTGCTCTGGATTGTTTTGGCCTGGGTGCTTCTGTGAATCTCTAAAGTAGATGGTAGAAAGATCAGAACTGAAATTGCTTAGTTTCGCTTCTCAATTCGTGCTGTAGGCTGATGTCGATGAGGTAATTATCAGGAGTAATGAGGAAGTCAGGCAGCATGTTCCTTTCCCAAATGTTGTAAAGCAAATTGTTTCTCCAAAACATATAATTAGGAGAGAGATATAGTTGTACCCACAGGCTTTAAGACGGATCTTCTGGGAAATTCTCAGTTATAGAGTCATTGAGTTAGAGTTTATTATTTTTACTTCTCACTTGTGATTGTACATAACACATATAGGCACTAATGTGTTTCTCTATACTCAATTTGGGAAAAGGAGTAGTCAAGAAACATTTAACTCTGGGTTTTGATTACCTATTTAAATAGTCATCAGTAGAGATTTACTCAGTTGAAATTTATTTTCCTATTTGAAAACACATGATTATTATTGTACATTTAATTTTTTAAAATTACTAAAGAGGCACGGAAATGTGACTTTATCTTGCTGTTCCTTCTTGACTTTGGGTTTTTATAATTTAATATACTTAACATCAATAATTAAGAGTCTGAGATTCTCTCATACTGACTTTATAGAGGAATACAGTCAACTCCTTTAACTATGATTTTTGAATGAATGACCACATTATCATAAAAAAAGTTGTGACATTTCATGGTGGTTTTGAGGGATGGCGGTGATGGCTACATTACTTCTAGGAGTTCCTTCAGTGGTAAGACGTGTGCATGTCCATGTTTCTTGGACAAGAGAAGAGCAGATGTTCACTTCACAGTGATATAGTAACATTTTTACATGGACTCAAAGTTCCATGGATTATGATTGTTAGATTAAGCTTTGCTTTTTAATGTATACTCTTGTAAGGGTTTTTGGTTATTGATATCTTCAGATTATCAAATAATATTCAACAGTGTGTTGAGCACTTTGCTGAAATTGAACTGCTAATACTATACTTTTTCAGGACTTGGAGGGAGTGGATATCATCCTAGGTGTCTGCTCTAGTGGCCTTCTGGTTTATAAAGATAAGCTGAGAATCAACCGCTTCCCTTGGCCCAAAGTTCTGAAGATTTCTTACAAACGTAGCAGCTTTTTCATCAAGATCCGTCCTGGAGAGGTACAGAATTCATGCTTCTTTCCTCCTGAATCAAATATGGACCATGTTGAAAACATCTCTTCATTCTTATTTTTCTTATGTCATCTAAGACATCTCTCTAGCTATTCAGGAGCTGGTAATTATGTTTTCTAAATTAATCAGCCCCATAATGCTTCTTATTTTCCTTACCACTAATCTGCTGGACATTTCTCGTTACATAAGCAAATATACCATGGCCAAAAGTGAATCTTGGATTAATAAAACTTGTTCCTTGTTTACTGTAGGTAAAGTCTTGATGGAAAAATATTTATAAATATTTATAAATAAAGTAGCAAGAGATTTTAAAATCATGGGGTTAAGATACTCATGTTTTGTACCACTGACACCTTACCTCGTGCAATTAAGATTTATTTGTATGTGGAGCTTCTAGTAGTTACTAAGAATGTATTCTAGGTCAAGTTCTAGATTTTTAATAGAGATAACTATTCAACTTCATACCAGACAACTCAGTTATTAATTGGTATTTAAGATTTGGGATATACTAATGCTGACCAAACTTAACTTTTACATTAAAGAGCTATGGCACAATAGAAAATTATTTAAGTAGGAATTTAAAAAGTTCTAGCTCCTACTCTGCCTCAGTCACTAGTAAACAAAATACCCAGGACAAATATAGGGCTCAGCTTCCTTATCATTTGAGTGGGATAATACCTTCTCTGTCACAGTTGATTTGAAGATCAAATGAGATGACAGCTATAAAGCTCTAAACAAGAAAGTAATGCACTAATGTAATGTGGCTTTTTTTGTGTCTGTATCACCATCTGCTGGTGGAAAATGGCTCATTATTTTAGCTTGGAAATTATTGAATGTGCAGCCTTAAAAATTTTGGATAAACTCAATGAAGCATTTACTTAATACCATCATTATTTACCTGTGCTTAGTAAAAAGGAATCAGTGTCTTCCCTCAAAAGTTTCAAATCTGAGAGGCATTCATTCACCAAATATTTATTGATTGAGGGCTTTCTTTGTACTAGGGACTATTCTAGGGTAGGACTATAATAGTGAATAAAAGAGTTCATCCGTTAACCAATCTTAGATTTTAATGTGGAAAGGCAGGACATTTACACACAGACATGCAAATAAATATGTTATTTAAGAAAGCGATTAGGAACAATGACTGGACTTTCAGAAGTGGAGTGTTAACGTCTATAGAGGATGATATAGCAGTAGTGTAATATAGTAGAAACCATGAAAGTCTGCAACTTGATAGCTATGAAAGTGAACAGATAACTTCTCTGATCTTAGTTTCTTCATGTGTAAAAATATGGTACCATCTAATCATAGCATTACTGACAATAATAGGCACTAAATATTAAATGTCAGTTTCTTTCTACCTTATAAAGTATGCTTAAGGTAGAAACAAAGAGGCAAAAGACTAGCAGTATAGTGTTTCTCAAATCCTTGGCAGGTTATGATTTGCTTCAGTCAAAGAGGTCTCCAGATAAATTAGTGGTCAATCAAAGGAAAAAAAAAAAAACACTGAATGATTTAGGAATCTGGTTTGAGCCAAAGTCTTTATTAGCTCCTCTTACTTAAAACAATTGCATAATAATGATTAATTGGAGGAATCATGCTGTCCCATTCCCTGATTATATAGTAGTCACATATCCCAGATGTACACAGTGACTAAGGAAGAGTGATGTCTGGACAGTCAAAAGGTCACTTAAGTATGTCTCAGAAAAATGTACAGTGTGTGTGTGTGTATGTATGGTGTATCTGTAGAGGGAGTGAGTTCTGAAAAAATAAGATGCATAAATAATATAAGATGCATTCCCTGGCTTTTCTGCTGTGGAAAAGTCACCTCAAGTGAGTAGATTTCTTTTGGTAAGTAAATTTCAAGTGAAAATTTTCAATTTCAATTGAAAAATTTCGATTTCTTGGAGATGCCACAGACCCGGGACCCAGAGCAGCTTGGAGGCAGTGAATAATAGCTCTTCAAGTCTGCAAAAAAAAAAAAAAAAAAAAAAAGGCCTCCAATAAAACTACATTGCAAAAAATGGGAAAGAAACAGAATGAAAAGTGTAAAAAAGTAGAAGAGGCGGAGCCTGAAGAATTTGTGGTGAAAAAGTACTGGATTGCCATATAGTGAATGGGAAGGTGGAGTATTTCTCAAGTGGAAGGGATTTACAAATGCTGACAATACTTGGGAACCTGAAGAAAATCTAGATTGTCCAGAGTTAATTGAAGCATTTGTTAATTCTCAAAAAGCTGGTAAAGAAAAAGATGGTACAAAAAAGAAAATCTTTATCTGACAGCTAATCTGATGATAGTAAATCAAAGAAGAAAAGAGATGCTGCTGCTAAACCAAGAGGCTTTGCCAGAGGTCTTGATCCTGAACGAATTAATTGGTGCCACAGACAGCAGTGGAGAACTAATGTTTCTCATGAAATGGAAAGATTCAGATGAGGCAGACTTGGTGCTGGCAAAAGAGGCAAATATGAAGTGTCCTCAAATTGTAATTGCATTTTATGAAGAGAGACTAACTTGGCACTCTTGTCCAGAAGATGAAGCTCAATAATTGTTTGTGTTGCTTTTGTGTGTGTGTGTGTGTGTGTGTGTGTGTGTGTGTACACATACACATAAAATCTGGGTCTTTGTTTTTTGATGTATTAGTGTGAGAAAATAACATTCTAATGAAAATCAAGTTTGATATGTTTGTTTTGAAGTGGTATTGGGGGAGTTGTTGGGGTTTTTTGCATCTATAGCACTGGTTACTTTGAACAAATAAAAGCTTTCTGTAGTTGTTTCCTTTATCAGAAAAGAATATTTGAGACCGTGGTATATTATCCCCCTGCATTAGAGAACACCTTTTTTAAATGTTGGGGGAAATCTTCATAGTTGTTACTCAGTTAGAATTTGTGTTTATCTCCTATATGCCTAGGGATCATTTTGGGTTTTTTTTGTTTGTTTATTTAGCACTTTTTTGTGTATATACTTAAAAAATACATACATAAGTGGTTTTCTTTTTGTTATTTTGAAACATTCACCAAAACAAAAACAGCATTTTATAACCATGGATAAGCCCATGTTTCTGGGATGCTATCATTTTCAGCAACGTAAGAATAAATCACTTAAAGTTACATTGAAATTTTTCCTGAAGCCTTAACCTTTCAAATTTTGTAATTAATTGGACAATTTAATTGTAATGTAAACAGTTTAAATTGAACAATTTAAAAGCAGCCATATTAGAATCCATATCCATAGTTCCAGTCATATAAATGCAAGTTTATTTGCAAGATCCCTGAAAAGAAAATTTTATCACCACCAACAAACTCATCCAAAGGACATTGACATGATTCATGGAGTGTCTAAGACTTTGTTCATGGAAACCTAATCATAACCAGATGGTTAGAAATGTTGGCAATTTAGCACCTGCTGGAATAAATGGGTGGACAGACTTCTATAATCCAAATTCTTGACCTGCATGTTTTTTCTTCACCCCAACTCATTCCTAACATGTAGGCTCAGTCCTCAGTATTTGAGTTACTGGTTCAGCAGAAACCAGGAAAAACAATAACTTTGTAGTCAGAATGTTACCCAACTGTATATTGTTTACTTTATTGTAAATACTAGTAAACAGTGGTCAATAAATAGTTTTATATTAAAAAAAAGAAAAAGAAAAATTTCAATTTCTTAAACTAGTAACATTCTTTTTTTATTCACAATGTACTCTTCTGTAACATCATATTCCTCTGGTACTGCATCACTTCTGTCAACTAATCATGTTTCATGTTCATTCCTGTTTTTATAGCAAGAACAATATGAGAGTACCATTGGATTCAAACTTCCCAGTTACCGAGCAGCTAAGAAATTATGGAAAGTTTGTGTAGAGCATCACACGTTTTTTAGGTATTGTTCTCGCTTAAGTATTTTTCAAGGATAAATTATTTATGCATGTTTCTATTTTAAACCTGCTATTGAAATTCCCTTCTTTGTATGGCTGGGATTCTTTTATTTAGCTCAGGTGAGATCATCTTAAGCAAGACAAAATAAATCCAGTTCTCCTCCCTTGGGTTGAAAAATATGCTTCAGCATTCCCAGAGCACCTTTCTGTGTGTGGTAAAGGAAAATAGAAGGGAGGAAAAGAAATCTGTGTTTACTAGGGGCTCTGTAATCATCCTAACTGGAACTAAAATTGGTCTGTGACTAATTTTTAACCCTGATTTACCTCCACATGGAATTTCTTTAAGCAGTGCTTAACTACTTTCTGTGGGACTATTAGAACATGACAGGTAGGAAGTTGATCCATAATCTTGGCTCTAATCAACTCCAGAAAAGAGGCACCTAGAACCCTCTTTGAAGCCCAGTTGTATCAGATAATCAGAAGATAAGAGAAAGTTTCATCTGCTCTGCTTTTTGAAAGACCACATTGTTAACCCCTTGTATTCATTTACCAAATGTTTTCTTTGTGCTTACCCTTTGTGTAGGCACTCTAGTAGGCACCGAGAGTATACCACAAGATAGTTCTAGTCCTTGTTCTGAGAGAGCAATCAATCTAGCAGAGAAGACAGACTTTAGACAAATAATCACCTGAACTGAGAGGAGAGCAAGCTAGTTGCTGTCAGCTTGTCTTCGGAAGAAAATTTTATTATTGTAAAATGCATCCATGGTAATAGTAAAAAAAAGTGGTATAATGAACTATCCTTGTACCTACTCTTGTATCTGTCACCCAGCATCAATATTATCACCCAAAGGCCAATCTTGTTTCATCTATATCCTTACCCATTCCTTCTTACTCCCTCCCAGAGTATTGTTTTTTAAAGATTTTATTTATTTATTCATGAGAGAGACAGACAGAGAGAGAGGCAGAGACACAGGCAGAGGGAGAAGCAGGCTCTGTGCAGGGAGCCCGATGTCAGACTCGATCCCGGGTCTTCGGGATCAGGCTGAAGGCGGCGTTAAACCGCTGAGCCACTCGGCTGCCCCCTTCCCAGAGTATTTTGAAGCAAATCCCAGATCTTATGTCATGTCATTGTAATAAAACTTGGCCTTTTTTTTTTTTTAAGATTTTTATTTATTTATTCATGAGAGACACAAAAAGAGAGGCAGAGACATAGGCAGGACTCAATCCCAGGATCTTGGGATCACAACCTGAGCCAAAGGCAGATGCTCAACCACTGAGTCACACAGATGCCCCAAACTTGGCTCTTTATGAATAGCTCTCAAGAGAGATAACTATGATATCCTTTAATTCTTTTTTTAAAGATTTTATTTATTTATTTGACAGAGAAAGAGAGATAGAGAGAACAAGCAGGGGGAGCAGCAGGCAGAGGGAGAGAGAGAAGCAGGCTCCTTGCATAACAGGGAGCCTGATGTGGGACTCGGTCTCAAGACCCTGGGATCATGGCCCGAGCTGAAGGCAGATGCTTAACCAACTGAGCTCTCCAGGTGCCCCTGATGCCCTTTACTTCTGTTTGTATTTTCATATCATACTTAGCAGTATAGCAGAGTAGACATGAAGACAAGTCAGGGAAAAGAACATTTTAATTTTCATTTCAGGATAAACATGAAGATACACTTCATAACCAATTAAGGAATCTTAATTATTGGCATTGAGATATTTCTTATTTATTGTCCTCTTCTTTAAAATCAAACCAAGAGGGGTTACCTGGGTGGCTCAGTTGGTTAAGTGTCCGACTCTTGGTTTCACTCAGGTCATGATCAGAGGGTCATGAAATCGAGCCCTGCATTGGGCTTCCTGCTCGATGTGCAGCCTACTTCTCCCTCTCCACTTGTGCTCTCATGCATTCTCTCTCTCAAATAAATAAAATTTTTAAGAAAAATAATAAAATCAAACCAAGAAAATAGAGTTTTAAAAAAGGGGTGGAGCACCTGGGGGGCTCAGTTGGTTGAGTGTCCAACTCTTGATTTTGGCTCAGGTCATGATCTCATAGGTTTTGGGAATGAGCCATATGGTGGGCTCCATTCTCAGCAGGGGGTCTTCTCAAGATTTTCTTCCTCTACCCCTCTCCCCTACTCAGGCTTGCTTATGCACTTTCTCTCTCAAATAAATAAATAAATAAATCTTTAAAAAAAGTAAAAGGGGGGGATGCCTGGCTGGCTCAGTTGGTAGAATGTGTGACTCTGGGTCTCAGAGTTGTGAGTGTGAGCCCTATGTTGGGTGTAGAGATGACTTAAAAAAAGTAAAAGGGTATGGATGAGATAGAGTTTTTTGAATGTTTAATATCTGTGGTATAGATTTCAACCACAGCCAAGGTATTTATTGTAGGACAGTTTGTTTAAATGTTTTATCAAAATAAGAGAATACATTAACATGTGGCGCTTCATCACTCAAAAGAAAGTAAATATTTGCTGAATTAAAATAAACTATCCCAAAGGGGAAAAGTGCTCTCTTTTTGAAAGTATTTGATGTAGCAGTTTATGTATTTATTCAGCAAACATTTATTGAGTGGTAAATTCATGCTAGTCACTATGCCAGAAGTGAAAACAGAGGTAAATAAATCATAGTCTTTATCCTTTACCCGTAGAGAGCCCATAGCCTTGTAATGGAGACCAGCACATAGATTGTTTCAGGTTAGTGCAATAAATGCCTTGGAGGAAGAGATTATAGAGTATAGCCCAAAAAGAAGATGGGGTTCCTAACTGCGGTAAATACACCAAATGACCTATTAAATAGGTTAACAGGTACTAGTTAAGTTTGGAGTGCTTTGGACAAAATTATTATCTTAATAGAGTAGAAGAAGTGCTCTGGGCTTGGATCCTGTTATTGCCCAACCTCTTACCAGCTATGTGATCTTAAAGCGGTATCTTATTTTTGGAAGCTCAGTTTCTTATATCTATGAAATGATGAACATATTACATGGATGTAATGAATATATTACAGTGCTATAAAAGCATTTTGATGACCATAAGGCCCTATCTATAGGGATATATGATGATATTATTAATATAGATCACAATTATATTATACATGTTGTTTTGGGAAATGACGTAGAATTAAAATAATGATTGCTTAATTGGAATGTTGTCTTAGTAACTATAAGGAAACTATGAGACTAATTCATGATTTTTGTCTTTAATCTCACACTCTCAATAGAGTAAAATAATATATATAATTATGTTTTCTCCTCCCTAGACTGACATCAACAGATACCCTTCCTAAAAGCAAATTTCTTGCACTGGGATCCAAATTTCGATACAGTGGCCGGACTCAGGCTCAGACCAGGCAAGCTAGTGCTCTGATTGACAGGCCTGCCCCACACTTCGAGCGTACAGCAAGCAAACGGGCATCCCGGAGCCTTGATGGAGGTTTGTATTGAATATTAATGATTTCTTGTGATTCTGAACTCATTAGGGAGAGATAAAAGAAGTTCAGTTGTCTACATGGGAGCCAAATTAAAGAATCTCAGTGGTAAATGAAATGGGTCTTACTAATTGTCTGTTTCAGTAGAATCATCTTATGAAAAGTAGAACTGAATTTCAGAGAGAGTAGTAACTAGATAAGGTTCTGCTGCTAGGTAGTAGTGGGTGAACACTGTTAGAATTTGAATTCAAAATCTCTGACATAGCATGAAAACCTTATGTTGTATACTGAATGAAAAATTACTCTTGATTTAAATAGTTGTTTTTTTCAAGTAGGAAAGAGGAGAAGGGGTCTGACTCTCTAGAGCATTCATTTAAAAAGTTTAGATCAGGGCAGCCTGGGTGGCTTAGCGGTTTAGCACTGCCTTCAGCCCAGCGCGGGATCCTGGAGACCTGGAACCTGGAATTGAGTCCCACGACAGGCTCCCTGCATGGAGCCTGCTTCTCCCTCTGCCTGTGTCTCTGCCTCTCTCTCTCTGTCTCTCGTGAATAAATGAATAAAATCTTTAAAAAAAAAGTTTAGATCATTTGACCTGTGGCAATTAGAGACAGAAAAAGCAATAGTATTATTGGAGTCTCTAAATTTTGTTTAAATAAAATAGGGAATAAATAGATAAGTTTTATGATTGTATACACAATCATATACCAACATCTTCTGTATACCAACAGAAGATCTTTCAGAATTTTTCCTAGTCTCAAGGATTTGAGAGTATTCCTGAAACGAAGTAATAAGCCATATTCATTTCTTTATGCCACGTAAAAAAAATGGCTAATACATAAAATTTCAGAAGGCAGTAAACAAATAGAGTAGTGTTGATTATATTTATTAGGGTCTCACCAGGGCCCAGCTCTATAAAACAATCCCTGTAAGTTTCCCTAATATGCCATCTCTAGCTTAGAGGCATATATATATAAAGAGGTGGGGGCAACCCAGGTGCCTCAGCGTTTTAGTGCTGCCTTCGGCCCAGGTTGTAATCCTGGAGACTCGGGATCAAGTCCCACATCAGGCTCTCTGTGTGGAGCCTGGTTATGTCTCTGTCTCTGTCTCCCTCTCTCATAAATAAATAAAATCTTTAAAAAAAAAAAAAAGAGGGGGGCCTAACAGGGAAAAGTCTCTCTCTTAAGATGAATCGAGAAGGATCTAGGAAAAGGAGGGAAAAACAATTTCCATACACTTGTTTCTAATTTTCATACTGAGAAGACAGCACACAGAGAAAAGAAGACATTTGGAAACAAAACTAAAAAAAATTGAGAGTCAGGATGTGATTTCTGAAAGCAATACAGATCTCTCTATAGGTAGGTAAAGCTTTCTAATTTGTTCAGGATACCAAAGCTCATTAACACTTGAATCTTTGGTTATTTTTGCTATTAGAAAGAAAGGATACATCAGGTATAATATCTAAATAATGAAGAATTTCTATTTAGTGGAAAATGCCATGGGATATGGTATCAGACAAAAATAGGTCTAGCTTTGCAGTTTATTCTCTGTGAGATTGAACAAGTCACTTAAACTTTCCAACCTCAGGTTCTCACTGAAGATTGGCAGTAAAAACAATAAAAAAAAAAAAAAAGCTACCCAAACCCAAGGTAAACTGAAAGTAAGACACCTTACTGGATAAGGAAGGAGATGCCTGATGATGTTACATAATAGTGGTAGACATGAGGATCAAGTGATCATATCTAAAATTTACCTTGTCCGAAACAAGTTTTGATTTTCCACGTCCCCAGCTGTGCTTTTCTCTGACTTTCCCATCAAGCCTAGGATTAAACCTTGATTTTTTTTCCCTTACCATTTCTAATGCTTAAATTAATCAGTAATTTTGTCTAGCCTACCTCCAAGTGTATCTCTGACCACTTTTCTCTGTCTTCATTGCCAATACTCAAGTCCCAGCTGTCATCACCATTCACCCAGATCCAGCAACAGCCTTCACCATGCTTCTGCTTTACTCCCCCTTTGACCCAATAGTCAGAGTGGTCTTTTAAAAATGGAAATCAGGGACACCTGGGTGACCCAGCCACTGTCTTTGACACAGGGCGTGATCCCAGGATCCAGGATCGAGCGCCACATCAGGCTCCCTGTGGGGAGTCTGCTTCTCCCTCTGCCTATGTCTTGGCCTCTCTGTGTCTCTCATGAATAAATAAATAAATCTTTAAAAAATAAATAAATAAAAATGGAAATCAGATAATATCAATCCCTCTAACAGCTTCCCACTGCAACCACAATAGGATCTAGATTCTTTAGATGGCCTGCAAGGCCTTACACAATCTGGCCCCTCCTACTTCTCTGACCTCACTTATTATTATTATTATTTTTTTTTACTTTTTTTTTTTTTTTACTCCTTTCTGCTCATTCACTAGGATCTAGATCTGTGCTGCCCAATATGGGAGCTACCCACCACATATGGCTTTTAAAATTTAAATTGAATTAAAATTCAGTCCCTTAGTTACATAGCCACACTTCAAGTTCATATTTGGCCACATGTGGCCACAGGCTACTAAACTGGATATCACCAGATTTCCATCAGAACACAAAGGTCTACGGGATGACACTGATCTAGACCCATGCCGAACTCATTCCACCTCTAGGTCATCGTCCTTGCTACTCCCTCTTTGAGAATGTTCTTTCCCTGGATTTTGGGATGGCTGACTCCTTCTCATAACTCAGGTCTCATTTCAAACAAAGCTCCTTGAAGGACCTTCTTTTTTTTTAAAGATTTTATTTATTCATGAGAGAGACAGAGAGAGAAGCGGAAGGAGAAGCAGGCTCCATGCAGGGAGCCTGATGTGGGACTCGATCCTGGGACTCCAGGATCATGCCCTGGGCTGAAGGCAGGTGCCAAACCGTTGAGCCACCCAGGGATTCCCCCCTTGAGGGACCTTCTAAATTTAGATATAGACCACTCAATCACAAACAGCTACCTGGCCCCCCGCATCCCCAGACACTCTTTGTCCATTTTATTTTCTTCATAGTACTTATTGCTGTCTGAAACTGTTTTGTTTGGTATCTGTTTACCCATAGACAGTAAGCCGTATGAGGGCAGAGACCAAGTTTGTATGTTTACAGCTGTATCTCCAGTGACTAGAACAATATCTGACATGTAGGAAAAGGTAAAGAACATTGTTGAACAAAGGAATAAGTGAATAAATATCTGAAAGAACATGGGTTTTGGAGTTAAACCAACCTGTTCTCCAATCCACTTATCAGCTATCCAATCTTAAAAAAAGTTATTTAATCTTTGAGCCAAATTCCTAGTGTCTTCATGATTGAATAAGACAAAGCCCGTAATCTGTCTTGTACTGTTACTATTAAAGCAGCCCCTTCGAACTCAGGACAGCAGAGAAACATGAGAAAGAAGCATGGCTTGTATGGAAGCACAAAAGTCTTACTCCTTGGGTAATCTCTTTTCCAAGTGTGGCTGACTCAGATTCTGATTCCTCTTAAACTGAGCAAGATGTCTCTCATATATATGCTCCCATAATGGAACCAAAGTATGGCAGCATAATTCTGTATGATACAAAATAAAATAACAATGCTGTGGCCAGAATATTAACAATAGTTTAATGATAGCTAATGTTTTGGTGTGACTTACTAAATGTCAGCCATTGTGCTAAGTACCATATATATATCATCTGATTTATTCCTCATGAAAACTCTCTGAGGTATTATTATATTATTACCGTGCCCATTTTATAAATGAGAAAGCTGAGGCACAGAGATTGAGTAACTTGCCCCAGAAGACAGATCCTAAATGCAGGGGTTGAGCTTGGAACAAGGTCTATCTGAGGGTAGAACCCAAACCTTTAACTTCTTTTTTTTTTTTTTTTTTTTTTTTTTTTTTTTTTTTTTTTTTCAAACCTTTAACTTCTATAACTGCACCTAGGGATCTTTTTCGTGGGAGAGTTCCTTATTTTTAGATTCAGTGTCTTTATTAGATAAAGGGCTATTACAGTGTTCAAGTTCTTATTTCGATTTTGGTTATTGTGTTTTTCCAGGAAATTTCTCTTCCATCTAAAATTTTTTTAAAGATCTACCTATTTATTTTAGAGAGCAAGTGCAGGGGGAGGGGCAGAGGGAGAGAGAGTCCTAAGCAGACTCTACATCAGAGCTGACATGGGCTCCATCTCGCAACCCAAGCTGAAACCAAGAGTCAGATGCTTAACTGGCTGCACCACCGAGGTGCATATCCACCTAATTTTTAAATTTATTTACATAAAGTTGGGTATCTTTTTTAATATCTCTATGAGCTATAGCAGTGTCCCCTTTTATGTTCCTGATTTTGGTAAGCTGTGCTCCTTTTTTTTTCTTGTTACAAATCTATTAATTTTATTAATTGCTTCAAAAAACCAATTTTGGGTTTTTTTCATATTATATATATTTAATTTATACCAGCTAATATCTCCATTATTTTCTTTCTACTTTCACTGAACTATTGTTTTTCATTTCTCGAAGTGGATCCCCTTGCTGTTTATTACTTCTTATAACCTAATCTTAGAATTTAAGTGGCTTTCCTAAGGTCACATAGCAACAAAACTAGAAGTGGAGTCTAGGACTGTTCTCCCAGACTCATGTTTTTTACTCTTCACCATGATGACTTTTTTTTTCCAAGAAGAGGAAGAATAAAAAAAAATTTTTTTTAAGATTTTATTCATTTACTCATAAGAGACATAGATAAGAGAGTGAGGCAGAGACACAGGCAGAGGGAGAAGCAGGCTCCATGCTGGTTGCCCAATGTGGGACTCGATCCCGGGTCTCCAGGATCATGCCCTGGGCTGAAGGCAGGCGCTAAACTGCTGAGCCACCCAGGGATCCCAGAATAAAAAATATTAATATTCATTGAGCACTTAGTATATGCAGGCACTGTTCTAAATATTTTACATGTGGGTACTCTTAAGCCTCTAAACTGAATAGGACTAATTTTGTCTTTAGTTTTGTTTCCAAATGTCTTCCTTTTCTGTGTGCTGTCTTCTCAGTACAAGAATTAGAAACAGGTATATGGAAACTGTTTTTCCTTCCTTTTCCTAGATCCTTCTCTATTCATCTTAAGAGAGAGACTTTGCTGGGCAGCCCGGGTGGCTCAGCGGTTTAGCACCACCTTCAGCCCAGGGCGTGATCTTGGAGACCTGGGATCGAGTCCCACGTCAGGCTCCCTGCATAGAGCCTGCTTCTCCCTTTGCCTGTGTCTCTGCCTCTCTCTCTCTCTCTCTCTCTCTCTCTCTGTCTCTCATGAAAAAGTAAATAATATCTTAAAAAAAGAGAGACTTTTCCCTATTAGACCCCCCCAGATGTGTGTGTATATGTATATACACACACACACATACATACACACATATATATGTCTCTAAGCTAGAGATGGCACGTTAGGGAAACTTTTACAAGAATTGTTTTACAAAGGCCCTCACTTTAATGATTCAAATGAACACTCCTCCGTTTTCAGTTCTATCTGGTGCTCAGAGCATCTGCTTCACCAGCTGAGAAGCTAAAACTGGTTCAGATCCCAGTTTATACGCTAGAGTAGTAAGTCACAAGGATAGCTAATAATGATGACAAAAATTTTTCAGCTTATATTTTTGTTGCACTTTTTGCATTTCAAATCATTTCCATATATTCCTATTTAGTACCAACAACCTAAAGAATAAGAAGCATTTAGGAATTCTTGGTTTAAAAAAAAAAAAGGAATTCTTGGTTTAGGGGCGGGCACCTGGGTGGCTCAGTCGGTTAAGCATCTACCTTTGGCTCAGGTCATGATCCCAGGGTCATGAGATCAAGTCCCAAATCAGGCACCCTTCTCAGTGGGGAGCCTGCTTCTCCCTCTCCTCCCCACTTATGCTGTCTGTTGCCATCTGTCTCTCTCTCTCTCTCTCTCTCAAATAAATACTTTTAAAAAAAGTAAATAAATAAAAGAAATTCTTGGTTTAATCATGAGGAGACTGGGGCACAAACTATATAACTTGTTAGGGTCACACAATTTGTTCATCCACTCGGTGAGTAGTAGTTGCAGTGATTCTTGCTAAGGGAGTACACCCATATCATCTTCAGAACTTTAAAACAAAACAAGTATCCAAGCTTCACTTTTAGATACTTCATCTGTCTGTGGTGGACCTGAGTATCAGCTGGGTTTTTTTTGTTTGTTTTTCAAAATCTGCAACAATTCATGTGGGCCCTCTGGTAGTAGAACCATTGATATACCTATTGTACCTGTACCATACTAGCAGAAATTGTGCTAGTAAGTAACAGGACCTAAAATTTAAGTCTCCTTTTACTTAATATGATGGTTGTTTTACTCCTCACTGCCGTAATATGTAACTGTCTCAAAGTTTCTGTTGTTTTTAGACAAGAGCAATATAATACTGGAATTAATGGGTCCAGAAGATTATCACAACACTTCTTTGTCTAGACATTCAGAAATGGGAAATAATCGAAGTTTTAAAGTTAATCATTCTCTGTATATGCACCTAAATATTATAATAGCTAACAAATTCACAAAATTAAAGAGCCAAGACATCTTAAAAAGCAATCACTACATCCAATAAATATACTGAAAAACATTGGCTCATACAATCTAAATGAGTGAATTATATGGTATGTGAATTAAATCTCAATAAAGATGTTTAAAAAACAACAACCAGAGTCACTGCCATGATTCTCTATTATGATCTGTACTTTGTAATCTTCTTATTGAGAAAAGGACGGGATACCTGGGTGACTGAGTCAGTTCAGCAACTGCCTTCAGCTCAGGTCATGATCTCTGGGTCCTGGCATTGAGCCCCACATTGGGCTCTCTGCTCAATGAGGAGTCTGCTTCTCCCTCTGTGTGCACACTTTCTCTCTCTCTCAAATAAATAAAATCTTTTTAAAAAGAAAAAGGAAAGAAATTTGCTTCTCTCCAGGGCTTCCAGGTAAAATCTTTCACTTGAATTGCGTATCAGTGTGTGCATAGTTAATTTTTTCCCAACATACTGTTGAAATGATACTGACCCATGACAAAAAAAGTATGAGGACTTAGAGGTATGACATTAAAAGTTACTAATATTTAGTGTTTATGAAGTATTTTTATATCCATTGAATATGCTTCCCTAACTATTCTATAGAGTTAATATCTTCTACATTTTACAAATGATGAAACTTTATGCCTCCGTTTCTAACTGCCAGTTTCCACACTTATACCTACTTTTCCACAGACAGTGCAGATTGCCAGGGCTAGGAATACTACTGAAGGCATAAATCATTTGGCTCTGCAGTATTAGTATTGGATTAAAACCAAATGCAAGTGGCAAAATAACACATGGTGAAGCATGGGCTATGTTTCTATGATGCCAGGCAGAGTTGAATTAATTCTTTGAGAGGAGGTGTGAATACACATGTATAATGATAGTTTAACACAACTGTGAGCAAAATATTTTGTCACATTCCCCTGTGTTGTTAGATTTGGTCTGCCATCTGCCATTCTTGCATTGAGTAGCTTAGAGCACCCATGAGTATCAAGGACTTGTAAGAGGCCAGAGTTTTCATGGGAAGATAGATGATTCTTGTGTTTCTGCTGTTTTTCCTAAGTATGCTTTCTTTCACTGGAGATCACTACAGAGTCACAAGCATTTTTTTCTTGAAGTTTTATGTATGAAGAAGTTGTAAATTCCAAATTTTTATGTGTTTTGATGAATGGAATTCCTTTGTTTTAGCTAGTATTTACTCCTTATACATCAAAATGTGTCAAGATAAATTAAATTCGGGGCATTGGGGTGGCTCAGTTAATTAAGTGTCAGAGTATTAATTTTGGCTCAGGTCATGATTTCAGAGTTATGAAATGGAGTACCAAGTTGGCTCCACACTCCACATGGATTCTGCTTGAGATTCTTTCTCTCCTTCTCCCTCTGCCCCTCCTCCTGCTTTGGCATGTTCTCTCTCTCTCTCTCAAAAAAAAAAATCTTTTTTTAAAAAAAGGTAAATTCAGTATACTCAGTTTAAGAAAGCAGGAAAGCATATACTAAAAATTCTAAGGATTTCCATGCAAAATAATTAAAAATTTAAAAACTCCTAGATGAAAGGATAATGATCTGTTATCAGAAATATTAAATTACATGGAGGGGTACATGGGTGGCTCAGTTGGTTAAGCATTGGACTAGAGCTCAGCTCAGGTCTTGACCTCAAGGTCATGAGTTCAAGCCCTGAGTTGGACTCCACGCGCAGTGTGGAAACTATGTAAAAATAAATAAATCATGTGGAGACATACAGCATTCCTAGGCACTGCCAGATAAGTAAGGTTTTACTACAAAGTATGTGTAGGTTTTTTTTAATCCCTGAAAGGATGAAGATAAGGCATAAAGAGTATGAATAGGTGGTTTTGAAGTAAGCAAAATGAAACTTAGATGCCTAATAGTCCAAGCCAAAACAACTATTAACTCTGAAAAGATTAAACTTTTGTCATAAACCTATATTGCATATTATCTCTAAAACAGTCTGTAGAGAGCCTTTTCCCTAAGTCAAGGTTTCTTAATCTCAGCATCCTTGGCCTGTATACAGTAGATGTCAGTACCTCCTACTTCTCTTCCCAGCTGTGACAATCAAAAATGTCTCCAGACATTCCCAAATAACCCCTGATTGAGAACCACTGCCCTAGATACATTAGAGAAGAGGAACTGTAATACAAATTGATAAGATTCTGAGAGATGGTAGGACAGAACTCAGAAGGTTTTTTTTTTTTTTTTTTTGGGGGGGGACTAAAGGCCATGGTTATGAATTCATATTATTTTAATCAAATGACTTATTAAAAAGGAAAATAACTGGTTCAAAGATTTGCCCTTTAACAAGCATCAGAAGAGTGCATATCTTACCAGAAGACCAATTTATCAAGTTATTTTGTAATCACTATAAGCAGGCTTCACAGAAGAAGTCAGACTTGATCCTTTCTCCCTAGAACATATTTTTTAGGATCCTAAAATCACCTATAAATAAATGGATCTATATTTCAATATGGCTTCATGAAAGAAATCAGACTTAACTAACCTCTGTATTTTTCTTTATAGACAACATTGGAAGTTCTTGAAACAGAGTATGAAGTTGAACAATCTTGCTAACTTTTTAAAGAAAAGAGTTTTTAATTTCTATTCTTATTTTGATCCCTTCTGCCCACTTCTGGAACATGATAGCACAGTTCAGCTTTTCTTTGTAGCTTTTTTTATTGCCATGAATTACCTGGCAGAGCACTAATGATTTTTTTTTCATCTTCTGTATGATAGCCCACTGGACACTGTGTCCTGGATTCACAACTATTTTACCTGATGATTTTGAAGTAGTACAGTGGCTCTTACCTTCACTTATTCTTTTCCCTTTCTCACGTAGCAGCAGCTGTTGATTCAGACCGAAGTCCTCGGCCCACCTCCGCACCAGCCATTGCTCAGAGTCAGGATGCAGAAGGCACCGTTCCAGGTGCACCTGTCAAAAAAACAGTCGTTTCTAAAGCACAGAAGGAAACAGTGAAGGATGAAGAGAAAAAGGAAGAAGGGCCACCTGACCAAGCTGAGCCAGAGCCCACAGAAGTGTGGAAGGTATGCTATAAGTCTACATATCTGGCTAGTTCACTTTCCGATTTAGATATATTAACTCCTTGGCCAGGAAGGTTTTCAAAGCATTGATTCTTGTAGAATTCTAACAAAGTTATTTATTCTTTACTCTTTCTAAAAGAAAGACTATGAATAACCCCATGAACCTACAAAATACTTTTATAGAATTATGTCATGAAGACTAAGTCATCCAGGTTTTCAGGTGGCCTACCTAAACTATTACCTAACTTACATCTTTTTATAAAAAGGTAAAGCACATCAGCACTGTGATCATCTGCTTTTAAAAATAATTTGGACTCATCCAGAAGGAATCTTTTTTTTTAAGACTAAGCTCTGCTAATAGGATTAAAATATAATTTGATTTCCTAAGATGAGTATACTTGCAACATACCCAGAGAATATCCCAGTTAGTATTACATAAGACACATTGATGTGGTTGTTCAACTCAAATTGTTTACAAAAAGGGGAAAATCCTTATGTAGGAGATTTTATGCCACTGAGTTGCTTACAATTCTAAGTTGATTATATCCACAGTCCCTGACCTTGTTGAAAAAAATCACCAATTAGCAGATTTCCCAGGACTAACAGTAACAGGACTGATCTTTTATATGTTGATAAGCTTTTTAAACCAATTTAAGCAGTGATGGAGTTGAGGTGTTCAGATTTACTGACATAAATATAAGTATCACTGTTGACAGCAGGAGTTAATAGAGGCAGTTTTTAAAAGAAAAATTATATTTTTATATGTCTGCTAAGAAATTTAAAACTGGAAAAAAAATTTTTTTAAATGATGTAAGACCTTAGTAAGTGCTCTCACCTTGCCACATGGATTAATCCTATTCTTTTGGACCCTGTTCAATATCTAGTTTATCTGTAGAGCAGTGGCCAATTTGGCTGTTTTGACTATATTTAAAAAAAAAAAAAACTGTTCAACATGACATGCCATTTTTACTGTCCTTTGAGGCCAGCTTGAGTCCAAAGAGAGAAAAAAATTGAACAAATGGTGGATATTTGTCCTTTAAAAATTTTTTTTTTTACCTAGGCAGATGTGCATGACATTGGCCGTCAGCTTCAGTATCAACAGCGCCTTTTTAAGGTTGACTACCTCAGTTTTTAATGTTAGGGTATCTCCTCTAGCACTTTTGGCTATCCCTCTATTTGTTGTATTAACTAGAAAGTGTTGGATTACTGGAGTTGTCAAAGGAATCTTTTTTAAGTGGCTAAGATTTCTTTGGTGTTCTGCTAGCATATTTGTAGCCTATAAGTCAGACACAGGTGTCTTCAAGAATAAGTTCCTGTTGCTCTTGGGACCTTGGCAGAATGAAGAGATCACTTCCTGGTATGTGCTTCCCATTTAAGTGCCAGTAGGTGGTTTCCTTGCCAGTTAATTCTGTGTAAGTATATGTTTTGAGATACTCGTGTAGAGATCAGCCTGAAAACTACCTCTGAAAACCTTCCATTACTGTAATAGTAGTGACAGAATTAAGGGTGACTCTGAGTTGATTTTATTTGTAGCAATAGAAAATAATTATGGAATTTACCTGAAGCAATAGGTATTATATAAAGCAAGAGTAGTAATAAAATAACCTTGTAACTTTGTAAATTTCATTATCTAACATGAATTTGGTGCCAGATAGAGGTAGCTTTTTGGCATCTTGAGTCATTTAACAAGACCTGTTTTGCAGGTGTGGAATAATATTCTTCCCCTGTGTACACCATTATCTCATTTAATGTTCTCTGAAGAGGCATGACTACTTTTACTACTTGGCCTCCACTCTTAGACTGAATTAGAGGCTCTCAATTTCTTGCTGATAGAAAAAAGCAAAAGGTCATTATTCACTGAAACAAGTAATTATTTTAAACTACCATTTGCTAAACATTCACAACTCTATGGATATATTATCTTCACTTTATCAATAACAAACTTAAACTCAGAGAGGTGAAATAACTTGCTAATGACCACACAGCTAATGTTAACAGGATTCATAGAGGAAATGACCCAAATTGTCAGTTATCCTGGTTGTTAAAAGTACTATCGCTGGATGTGCTTATGATTTAACAGTATTGCAAAGTTTGGTGTTATGTTCTCTACATTCTGTCCTGGGGAAAACAGTGCAGTGATATTGTACTCCAAGGTAATGCTGCCAAGTGTGATTAAAAAGAATGTGTCAAAACCACAGATTGGTTAGGTTCTATAAAGAAGTTAATGATACAAAGTGGTTGATTTGATCCTTAATCAAAAGTTTTCTAATTTTGAAATACCTACTGCTTTAGGCATTGCTGACTCTAAAATGCTTCCTCTTAATGGTCTGTTTGGGTTTTTTAAATTTATACTTACTCTATTTTGGGTATATAAAATGACTATTACTAAAGGTATTTTGAAGCTAGACAGGAGGCCTTAGTTTTTCTCTTCCTACTATTAAGGACAAATCTTGTTCATCCACCAAACACATGGGCTCCAGCTCCCTGGAGAGGAGATGACAGAGTGTTGAATGTTGCAGCTGAGCCCTATGTGTGCTTATTTATAAATCAGCCTTGGAAGTAATTGCATGCATCAGTAACAATTTGGATTGAGTTTATTTTGATGTTTTGTTGTCTAATAAACTCAAGAGTTAAATTGCCTCCTTAAATATATTGATCAACTAACAAATTTTTTTTGTATTTACCTGCTTTATGTCATATGTGGTTTATTATATCTGTGCTTTAACTGTAAAGATTTTGTTTCTGTCATGTATGTCATACCTTGATATCTTCATTTGTAAATTTGTTTTTAAATGTTAAAGTACTTCCAGATCATAAAAAAAAGCCAAAGCAAAAACACATGCCTTATTTAAGCCCAAATTATTCTTTGTATAAGTACTTTTTTATGAATAAGTATAAATATGTTTTCTTCATCAGTAGAATAATTATCTTAATTTTCTTTTATAATAATTTGGCTGTCTATATTACCTCTTCAGCCTTGAAAATACGATGGTGAACTAACAGATTACTGTTGAGAGTAACGTCCTTTCCTGTAATACCCCCCTAAGACTGCATCATGTTGATTACATATCAGCTCATTTTGCCAGCTTAAAGATGTGGCTTACTTGGAAATAATACTATTCATAGAAATCTACTAATCTAAAATGTTTTTGCCACTCTATTTCTTAAATGTAGGTGGAAAAAACCCACATCGAGGTCACAGTACCTACCTCAAATGGTGACCAAACACAGGTTTGTGCCAACAGGCCACTTGTTCCTTTTCTCCTCCCTCTCAATTTTTTCTTCTCCCCAATTCCCTTTCCTTAAAAAATATTATAAAATAAAGGTTCAATGAGCCAATATTTTATCATTTTTCTTTTTTTTTTTTTTAAATAATGGCAAAACAGAAGCTTGCAGAAAAAACTGAAGATCTGATAAGAATGAGGAAGGTCAGCCATTTTTCACTTTCACAAAACCACATTACTGTCACCCATGCTGACTTCTACAGTGCATTAAAAAGACAGTGATCCATTCTTTTCATTGATTTCTCTTAATCAGAAATTACTTTCAAATAATAGATATATATTTGTGTATATATATATTTGCATATGTATACCAAAAGAAATTATAATCCTATACTATTTGTTGAAATTTTTCATTAAAATAAACTTCCCAGTAGGAAAATATCTTTTCAAACACAATGAAATTGGTGAAGACCAAACCAATCCTTCATATTTAAACTTTATAAGAAATATTTCAGTGGCACAATATTCTTGGAATCACTGACAATTTTTGAAAAATACTTACTATGGAAACCATCATAGCAGCAACTCCTGGTATTGTTCATAACTATGTGTTTTGCTGCTCTGTGCCTGTTCTTCCCAACTGTAGAGTGGGCTATATCAGTTCTTACTGAAGAGAATGTTGACTCTACTCATGTATAACGTACCATACCTTAGATCTTTCTTATGAAAGGTATTAGAGATACACCTACTGTGTTATTACTAAGTATGAAATATGTTTCAAAAAGGTAAATGTTTTAAAGCACTTCTCTGTGCCATGAAACATGGAATTTCAAAGCTTCTTAAAGTATTGTATTTTAAGGTAACCCCCAAACAGCTCAATTTCAAAAATGAAATAAGATAGCTTATTACGTAAAGAAGCCAATGAAGCTGGGAGCACTGTCTATTTAAATAAGATCATCACTTTCCTCCATCATTCATAAACAGGGTCATCCGTTTTCTAGTGGTAATGTGTTTTGTGTGTGTCCTTGTAGTTTTGTGACCATTTCATGTTGGCATATGCTGCGCTGTGGACATTTAATTTTTTTAGTTTGCCAATTTGCAGTTTTTTCCCGCAAGAACAACATTTTAATTTTTTATGCTTTTCTGTTTTTCCCTCTTTCATTTTCACAGAAAAAGAGAGAGAGACTAGATGGTGAAAACATTTATATCAGACATAGCAATTTAATGTTGGAGGTTTGTATGAACTTGAAGCTTATTTCAGTTGGTTGCCTATAACCTTCTGCATTCTTTGCTGATTGCCCTTTCTTTATGCTGCGTTTGGTTTTGCATGCCATTGCATGAGAGAATTTTAGGTTCAAAATGCTTTTGCATGTTGGTAAATATGAAGATACGCAACCATCTCTCCTTCTGACTCTTTAGTTTCCATCTGTCATACTTATCTAAAAAATATATGATTGGAACTATCCCCTGCCTTTTGTGGTTCCATTGTTTATCACTTGGAGAAAATTCTACATCACTGTTTAAAATCCGTGAATTTTCCAAGAGTATAAACTCCTATTATATGTCCCAAGCATCAAATTTGTACCATTTTTTTCATCTTTTGAACTGATAAAGTGTGGAAAAGTAGGAGAAATGATCACAATCAAAATGGACTTAAAATATTGGGGATACTAGAAAATGACAGGATGGTCAGGAAAAAAAAAGATACAGGAAGGAAAGAGGCGACCTGATATTTAATCAGTAGTTAGTATGATATAAGATAGTTTAATACGAAAATAGGTCTGTGGGCATAAGATTATTATTTTAAAGACAAGAAAATTGAGCCTTAGAGAAAATTAATTTCCTTTTGGTCACAAAGCCAGTAAATTAGTAAAGCTAGGATTTCAGTTAAGGTCTATCTACCTCTATTAAACTATACTTATTCCATTCAGAAATAGCAACATACTGTCTACTATTGGAATTGTGAGGTCATTTTCTCACTACTCAACAGTGATGAGAATTTTACCAGGCTTATATTATATTAGTATACTTATCTAGTTTGGAGCTCCACATTGGATGGGGAAATATAAAACTAATTAGAAGACTCGGGGAACTCTATAAGGAAAAAAAAATGAAGAACACGGAGTTATCTGTGTGGAAAACACTGAGGCTACATTAGTTTACACCTCACAAAGACTCTTTTTTCTTTAATTTTTTAAATTTTTATTTATTTATGATAGTCACACACACAGAGAGAGAGAGAGAGAGAGAGGCAGAGACATAGGCAGAGGGAGAAGCAGGCTCCATGCACCGGGAGCCCGACGTGGGATTCGATCCCGGGTCTCCAGGATGGCGCCCTGGGCCAAAGGCAGGCGCTAAACCGCTGCGCCACCCAGGGATCCCCCTCACAAAGACTCTTATATAAAAGTTGACCAAATTATCTTACTTTTGCTCAAGACAGAGCCAAAAGAAATGAGTATAACTCTGATTCTGGGGATTTAACTAAAATTTGAAGGAAATATAAATGTAGAGGAAGATGATAAACATTGTTTTTGCCTTCAGGAAACTTAACAATGTGTAAAAGTAGGGAGGAGAAAAAAACAAATAGCAATAAATGATTTCAGGTTCTTTTAGAAGGTAAGAAGGAAATAAACTGTATGCTGTGCTTTAAGAAAGATCTATTCTGAATAAGATGGACAGGGAAATTCTCTCTGGAGAGATAGCATATTAGCTGAGACCTGAAAGATGAACATATAAGAAATGTGCTAAATATTATTAAACTGGAAATTTGAAGAAACTTTTAGGTAGATCTCTGGTTTAATATAATCGCCTCTAATGGTTACTTAACCTTGTCTTATTTTTTGTCAAAACACATATTTTGAAAAAAAAAACACATATTCTGAATGCTTGCTATACATAAGGTACTTTAATAAAAGTAACAGAATTTATGGCCAGCCTTTATGAATCATATACTGTGCAATGGGCACAATACCAAATGTCTTATATACAGTTACCTCACACAACATGAGGGTTTTTGGTTGTTTTTTTGTTTTGTTTTGTTTTGTTTTGTTTTTAGATTTTATTTATTCATGAGAGAGAGGCAGAGACATAGACAGAGGGGGAAGCAGGCTCCTTGCAGGAATCCCGATATGGGACTTGATCCCTGGACCCTGGGATCACGCCCTAAGCTAAAGGCAGACACTCAACCGCTGAGCCACCCAGGTGTCCCAACATGAGGATTTTTTAAGGCTGGACTCTAGGATATTTCAAACTCAGCAACTAGATCTCTGCTTTAGCCCATAACTGAAACTAGACGTAAATGATTCTGCTTCTGGTATTCAGAAGAATTATGGATGTCAGTTGATGTCTTCCTTGGCAATGTAACATCTCCCAAACCCAAACATGCCTTTTTCTTCACTGGTCCATCTTTAGTGCTTCCTCTTGACTGGAACCTGCAGTACCAATCATATATTTGTCATTTGTTCAATGAGGTGTGTTATGGCTTCTGAGACTCACAGAGTCCCTGTGTGTGATGTGTTTTTTCTCCCAGCATTTCACTGATAGCCACAAGAGGAGATTTCTAAATAAGTGTGTGCTTGAAAATTAAAACTACTAACTACATTTTGAGAACATTTTATATTTAATGGTTTGGTTTGGCTGCTGCTAAAATTATAAGATGATAAACATTAAAAAGTATCTACCCTAAAAACAGCCAAAGTAATTTGGCTAGCCATCATTCTCTAGTTATGGTATAAAAAAAAAAAAAAAAAAATTCTCCCCTCTTCCCCCCCAAAGGATGTTCTCCCAAATTATCTGTCACTCTAGCGGGGTTTTTTTTTTTTTTTTTTTTAAAGTATCTCTCCTACCCCACCCCCACTAATGCTTTGTTCTGGCCAAATAAGGTCGAGTTCATTTTTAGATCTACCGCCTCCTCCTCCATCTCCCAGAGAGAACCTGTAGCAAGTGTCTATGACAAATTCTATTTGGAACAGGTCCCTTTGAGATCTTAATTTTACTCTGTGCCCCCACAGGTTTCTAACAGAGCCAGCTAAGAAGGATGGAGAAAGCTCCTTCAGAAGCTATTGATTTTATTGAAATGTTTATTTTCTCAGGTTCCAAGCCAATCAAAAGCTAGGCCAGAAAAGTAACAAATTACTACTCTCATATTAAGAGGCTAACCCAGAGAGTTATGGATTTGCCATAGCATCTCTTGTTCATTTTTGTTTTGCACCATTCATATTTGTAACTCTCCCAAATGTGTTAAATTGTTCTTGGACCAAACAGATTTAATTTCCAATTAGGAGCTGGGTCGTGGAGCCTTACATGCCTTGTGGGTCTCAGTTGTTCAGCTTACACTGAGTCTTTTACCAAGCTTGTTCACGCTTTTTTAAAGCTAATAAACATGCTTTTCTTGCTTTCAGCTAGAATAAAAGTGCACACTGTTGTTTCCCCATGGTAAAGCCCATATTCATGGGCTATACTCACATTTCACCCCAACAAGCTAGAGGTACTTTTATGTGGAAGCTACAGGATTGCCCTTTTTGGGTTAGTTTTTTCTTTGATCTCAAAGCAAATATACATGGTTTAGTCTTGTAAAAATAAAAATAATGGACTAATAAATGAATTTTCTGAATGAATATTTCCAGAATCAAAATTATGTCATGTGTCTCACTAATACTTTTTCCTATGCCATTTCCCTTTGACATTGATTTTGAAAAAAATTTTATTTACTTGAAGCATACTTTGCTCCAGAAAAATTTTTCAAACAAATTTTTATTTAAATGAGTTCCAGGTTTTTTTTTTTTCCCAAAATGTGGTGGTTTCCCACAGAGAAAGAAAAGAAAAGAAAGACTAATCCCAAAATTTACACAGCATATTAAAAGATATGTTTAATATTGTGCTTTTCTTGGATACAGAGCTGCCATGATATATAATAAACACAGAATTTTTAGCAGTCATCAAGTGACAGGCTCCCACATATTTTGATTTCAAGCACAGATATTCTGAGCTTTTTTGGAGAAGTATGTTGGACAAAGAACATTTCAGTTTTTGTCTTTAAATTGTATTTCCTATTTATTTCTGGCCAGATCTACCTTTTGAAAGTTTTATATGTCTACTGTTATATAAACCTGAATATTATTTCTAGCTTTATTAACCTTAGTTTTGATCCTTTCTCCCTGGAATATCCCGTTTAAGAGCTTGAACCTAGTTGTCCAGTATCCAAATCCGCTGGAACAGTTGAAATTATAAATTGTCCAAGAGATATATAAAGTGATGAATTCTTGTTAAATCGCTTCCAATCCATTGAAAGTTACTGGAAGAAGATCCCTATTTTGAATTATACTAAGGGATGAAGTAAAGCTGTCAGAAGCTGTTGGAAGGCATAAGGCTTTTATTTGTTTTTAAAGATTTTATTTATTTACTTGAAAGAGATTGAGCATAGAGGGAGAGGGAGAGGGAGAGGCAGACCCACACTGAGCGGGGAGCCTCAGGGCTCAATGCTAGCTGGATCTAGGACCCTGGGATCTCGTGACCTGAGCCCAAGGCAGACACTTAACCACCTGAGAGCTACCTAGAAGTCCCAGAAGGCATAAGGCTTTTAGTTTGCATTAGTAGTATTGGTAAAGGAAAAAAAAAACACATTATATTGCATATCGGAGTCATTTTTCATAGGTAGTAACAATTTGCTCTCAAGGCTTGAGCCAGGAATTCTAGTAATAAATTCTTACAACAAGAAAGGGCTATTCCTGTTTATCAAAACCAGTAATAGCCACCTAATAATAGGGAAGCAAAACTATCTCCAAGTAGAAATAGAGAGATGCTGTATGATTGCAACTCACCAAAGCAAAGCAGCCAGTGGTGGCAGTTGCATCTTTTATCACGTCCTTTGTTGAACAGTTGCTCCTTATCTATTGCTGTCTCCATCCTGCCTGAGCTGAGCCTCAATCAGTTCATATTAAGCTGAGACTAATTGAGCTGTGAGATTACCCTCTTGGGATGAGGAGTTTGAGATCTAGCACTGTCATAATGAGAAGAAAAGTTGGAAAATTAGGGAGTGAGGTTGATGGGTTACATAACCACTAAGGGCTGTGGAGTTAGATGCCTCACTGCTTCCAAGAAAAGCACTTCATTAAAAAAGAAAAGAAAGAAAAGAAAAGAAAAGAAAAGAAAAGAAAAGAAAAGAAAAGGAAAAAAAAACAAGCAAATATGCCATGTCGTATATTTAAAATTTGAATGCAATTTATGGATTAGTAACATCTGCCCTGGATGTGGTGTGTTTTCTACCAGTGCCCATAGTCTGGTGGCCTTCTCTTGATGTGTTTTTTCTCTGAGTATTTATTATTCTGCATTTTTGTCCTTTCAACTATAGGATTTAGACAAAAGTCAAGAAGAGATAAAAAAGCATCATGCCAGCATCAGTGAGCTGAAAAAGAACTTCATGGAATCTGTACCAGAACCACGGCCTAGTGAGTGGGATAAACGCTTATCCACTCACTCCCCATTCCGAACACTTAACATCAATGGGCAGCTTCCCACAGGAGAAGGAGTGAGTACTTTGTCCATGTGACCACTTGTGAGAATGAATGAAAGAGGTGTTACTGTATATTAATGTTCTGTATATAAGTAAAATAAGGAAGTTTAGAGCTGAAATTTAGCTTTGGTTCCTCACCAGTTCATTGCAACTTTAAGGCATTCATAATCAAACACTTGTTTTTTTAAGTCATGTGGGCTACCCAGTCAAATTAGAGGAGCCATTTAGAGCTACCATTAGATGACTGAGCTCTTGAGAACTGCCTCCTTCTGGCTAATGTGTGTTTACAAATTGACCATAAGCCAGCAGAACTTTATGTTCAAACTGTGCCTCCAAGGACCAGAGAGTTTACTAAATTTAGTAAGGTCAAAACAGGAACAGGATAAACATTTTTTTTAACTTTATTTGAACATTTGCACAACTTAGAAATGTCTGGAATGGTTGACCACAGTTATATAATAAACTAAGAAGGCCTCTAAGTCAGAGAGTGCAAACCATCACATATTAATGATTTCATTTCAATTTTAGAAAAATCGTTGACGACTCATCTTTATGAGTAGCATCAAACTTTTAACATGTTGTTTTGTAAGGTAGTCACAATTAGAAGAATTCGGAGATACCTTTCAGAGGCTGCTCTTTCTGTATTGTTGTCATTACCTATTGTAGAAATCCTACCTTTGACTAAATGAATCTGTGTGATGGAATATTTTTAAAGTTACCTTAAGCATATATCTAAAAATTCTTTACTTAATCTTTAGCTTATACAGGTTAATATTTATATGAGTAGTCATAATGATTTAATGAGTGATTATAATATTTTTAAAAATTATATGCCTGGTTTTTACCAATAGCAATTGCAATTCTAATTAAGAAAGGTAGTATTGTCTTAATAACTTAAACTTGTTTTTATATTCAGAATTCATGGTATATTATCCAACTTTGTTTAGTTTCTGGAACTGGAGAAGATGATAAAAGTTGTCTCACAAAGGGTACTTTTTCTATTTTTCAAAATGCAGTTGAAAATGGCTAAGAATTCTCCCAGTACAATCGAACCAGTTTCACCAAGTAAGACTGGAGAATTCCTGAATGCTGTAGGTTATCTTTTAGTTTTGTTGACTGTTCATTTTGCTGTACAGAAGCTTTTTTATCTTGATTAAGCCCCAATAGTTCATTTTTGCTAGTTACCACAGGTGATAGGATGCAATCTTATTCACTGTCCTGTCAGCCTCCATTCCCTGAGGTAAATGGACATCACTTTTGTATTCTAAATATAGATAATATACCCTAAACTGAGACAGTGACTTTGCTTTCTGTAATTCTAAACTCCAGGAGAAATGCCTTGTTGCTGTCTTGCCTGGTTAACCCTCTCTGTAAACCGTAACTGCATATTTTCTAGAAGTTTTCTTTTTGACTCTGTGGAAGTAATAAAAGGTGCTCTATTACTTTGAAAAAGTAACTTAATACTCTCTTGGATGAAGTTTGGTAAATTTGAGTCAGTCTCCATTTCCAGAAAAATATCTTATATCTTAATAGAAACCTTCCAAAAATCATCTCAAGGCTGGTTGGAAATGGGTATGTCATCCTGTAGACTTTGAAGAAAGGACTTTTTATAAATTAGATTAGTGGGGAATATTTGAGCTACTTTAGCTCTATGCTTATGTATATTACTCCTCTAAGTGAATAACAGAATGAATAAGAACTGTACTCTGATAACCATTTATATAGGATAACTCCACTTTCTGGCATATCTTACTTTTTCTTTAATAATTAGGGCAATATTTCTGTTCCCTGGGGATACCTCTTCCGTCTTTGGCAGCATTGTTGTTGTATTGCAAGGCTACTGAATTTTATATAATTTGTGTATGACCAGGTGAAGAAAACCTCTGTCCTTCCCTCGGAAAGAAAGGTTGGTGGGCCAGAGGTAAAGCTGCCATTATGACTTGTGCTTCTCAATCTAAATTTGCTCCTGTCATGGCACTAAGCAGATAATCCCCCAGAACTGAACAGCAGCTGCTGTGTAATTTTTTTTTCTTTTGGCTCTACTAGTAAATTCACACCCCACTGCCTTTTGACCTAACACATAACATTTCCACTGCTGCAGCTTTTGCAGCTTTCAATTTGCTTATTTCGGCGCATGGCTGGTTGAAAAGCTGCATGAAGATGTAAATATGTATTCAGAGAGAAAATGAATTTAATTGTACCCTATTCTTTTTATGTTGTCTTTCTTCTCCCTCTTTATATTCTTTTAAAAATCATTATAATTTTGCATCCTTTCTTTTCCTTTTTTCTTTTTTGCTGACCAGTCCCCCAGCTACTTTCTCCCTGATACATATCACTTAGGGGTGTGCAAAGAACCTGTATTGAAATACCAAACTGACCAGAGAAGGCTGGCCCAACTGAGAGAACTTAGAGCCAAGTTTTTCCTTTCATAGATAACATCTGTCCTGACTAAATGGCAGAGCATGGAAATTGGGGGAGGGGGAACACTTAAAAGTGTTAAAAGTACTTGCTTTAATGTGATATATAAGCCTTCATGATGGTTGTTAACTGCTATTATTTTTAATCATGATTCTGCAAGAGGGAGGGAGTTTACAGTTGTTGAGATGGGGGTGGGCTTTGTTTTTGATAGACCTTGGAGGCACATATAAACTTTTATACTCTTGTTTTTCTTTTGCAAACTTTAAAATGTATGGGATTAAGATTTTTATTCCCTTGAGCAAAAGCTAATTGCTGTACTGAATGAACTGTTGAAGTTTTTTAAGTCTATGTGAAAGGATATGAGGATAATGTTTTATATTCTGCCTTCTATTTGTAATAAAATAACTTTTCTGATGGTGAGAAGAATGCTTCATTATTGGTTTTGCCCAAGTGATCTAAGAAAAATTGGCAGCACTAAAACAATGAAAAATGACCTAAAATTAATCTGTGAGTCTCCTTGAAGGAAGAACAAATACTATAACTAAGGAAGTCAAGTAATTTCTTGAACTTTCAGGACTTCTAATGTTCATTCACTCAAAAAATTATCTATTGAATACCCTACTGTGTTATAGAAACTTCGCTGGGATAAATTGCCAAAGTAAAGTAAGATAAAGAGTGTCCAAAAAAAAAAAAAAAAGTGTCCAAAAAGATCTTCCCAAATCCTTTGCACATCCCCAAGTATCATTTTTGAGCATTTTTCCATCTGTCATTTTGTTCATCTTTCTCTGTCTTTCTTGATCTTCTACCATGAAAGCAGACACAGGAACGTGCTCTGTTAGTGCAGGATGAAGAGAAAATTAAAAGGAAAGAGAGATCTGCTGAGAGAGCCTTGCCCCAGCAAGACAATGAAGAAATTCCTCCCAAGGTTTCTATTCCAATCCCCGAGGATCACAAGTCTCTCAAAAAGTGCCACCTCTACTCTAGTACTTTTCCATCTCCTCGTATTCCTTTTATGATGTCTTTTCTCGTGATTCTTGTGTTGGCTGTTTGGTGGTTGGTCTTTCTGTGATTGGAAAACAGGGTACTCATCTGAAATGTCAAGATTAAAACCATTGAACTTTTGTCATTTACTTCTGCTGTGTTATCTCCTGTATGATACCCTCTGATCTTGATAGTTCACTGTCCTAGGGGAGCTCTTTGTGTTCATTTTTCTGTCAATAAAATGTTACTCTTTGTAGAATATGTATTGTGGGGTACAAAGGAGTAGGGATGGATTGCCCAAGCCAGCTTTCCTCACTGACATTTAGCAAGTTGAGGCAAATCAGATTTAAGTGTACGACAGTTAGTACTTTCCCCAAAAGCTTTAACTCTTTTTATCCTGCATGTTCTTATTGTTTACTCTTGTTGTGTCCTTCTCTCCAGTTTTAACATACAAAGCAGGATACTCTGTAGAAAACATTTGATGAAATATTTCGTAATCTATAGTCATTTGTGTGGTATAGGCTCTGTAGTTTAAGAAAAAAAAATTCAACTTTGCTAATTTTTCAAAAGCCTTAAAATGATACATTTTAATCTATGAATCCATAAACACTCCTTTTCTTGAGATATCAAATTAGTATATATACAAAGGCCTTTTTTGGAAAAGGGCTTTTGACTTCTGTGGCCTTCTTATGTGTATTTCTGAGATGTACATGGAAAAACACCTTTATCCTGCCTGGTGTATAGAAGGGGACCTGCAAAGGTTAAACTCCAACTTTTCATAAGTAGAATGTTGTTGGTTTAAGGAAAATGGTGCTGGTGCCCCCTTAGTCTCTAGCCAGGGCTGAATTCCCAGACCACTGTACCCATCTTTAAAAGTCCTGAAATACAAATTAATTCAAGATCTGTACATAAATATACCCTTCTCTGAAGTAATACTGTGTTACTTCTTTATGACTTAAGTAATTATATTGCTAGAAGCAATATTTAGCCATTATCATAAGCTTAAAATATATATCGATATATTCTGTTTTCCTGATTGACTTCATACCTGTTTATTCTTACATTTGTGTTGAAATCAATTGTTTTTCATTGATAGCCTTGTTGACCTAAAGTTCTGTTGTGACAAGTATGTGTCCCTGTGTTTGCATGTTGATTTTTAAGGCTTCCCTGAAGTACATATGAGTGTGCTCTGTCTTCACAACACAACTCAGATGCCTAACCTGTTATTATTTACCTCGGTATTAATCACATCTTGCATGTAGCTTACTTTCTGTGGCACTTGAATGTACCAATATGGATGATTTGGTTAATGTTGTCTCACATATTTGTTTTGAAATCTGAGTCCATGAGGTTATCAAACAGATTTTTGCACTCTGTTTTACTTCTCAACACTTTTTAGTTGATGAAACTTTAAGACTTTTTTTTTTAAGATGATGGCTTCTTACAGCAAAAAAAAGAAAAAAAGAGAGAGAGAGAGAACACTAATGCCAAGAATCTTTTGTCCTTCAACGCCCACCACTATTCTATTTTTCTCTGGAGACATGTAGAAATAATTATCTGGTATTTCCTGAAAACTGCTATTCTGTCATTATAGGCTTTCCCCCAAAATGGGAAAAAAAGTAAGGAGTGGGTTAAATTTTAAAATCTGTTATGGGTGTGTATCTTTCATGTCGCAGGCTATGTCTGTTTATAACAAATATTTTGTAACTAAGCATATTTCTTGATTTACTCATAATAAGAAGAGAGAGACCTCAATCAGCCTGACACGTTGCAAAGCTGTCCTCTGATACAGAGAGTGATCATCATAAGTACTCCCCTTTATCTTTGAAATAGAAATGCAAGAGCTTTCCTTATGGAATAACAAAACTATAATATTGTTTAGGGTTTTAAAATTTTTTCAAGGAACTGAAAAGGAAATAATCAGAATTTTATTGATACTTTTATAACTGTTTATGATTATATTTCCAGTTTTCATCCTGGTAACAGCTTTTTATTAATTATTGTAAATTTCACCTTAGATTTTGTTCTGCTTTGTATTAGAGTTATTCTGAGTCCGTTAAAAGTCTACAATAAGCCAATAATATTTTTCAGTTTTTGGAAGTAGAGCAGGAATCCTCAGAGATCCTTACTGATGTAAGTTAAAGAAGAGGCCCTTTGTTTTATTTAGGGTAAGAATGGTTGAGAGCAGAAGGGCCAAGTCTTTGTATTGGGTTAATCTGATCAGCGCAGGTTCAAAAGATATACCCATCACAACTATCAGAGGAAAAATAGCAGACATTATAGCTTTGTATTAACTAACATTAATACTGCTGATATTTGTAACAAAGCTGTAAATTGTCTTAGTTTTCTTCTCACATCTCATTCCATTCTGAACACCAGAGACAGATCCAAATAACTGTGTGTTGGTTTTATCCTGGTTCAGCTTCTGAATGGCCAGTGGATAAGTAAAAAAACAATTTCGACTAAAGGTATCAATACAGACCAGTAAAAAGTCTTGGGGTTTTTTTTGCCTTGGTTTTGCTATTAATCATTTCTAGGGTGACTCTAAGAAGTTCACTTAACTACTTGGTGCCCAGATTTTCACCTAGGAACATAGAGACAAACCTACCTCATGAGAATAAATCTATAAGGTATTCCAGGAATCAGAAGCTTTGGTTGTTCGTTTCTTGGTCTTTTGGGGACTGGGAAGACAAACACTTAAAAACAGACATTAATTTCTTGGAATTTTTCATATGAAAGCAAGCTGTGAAATAGTTGTATTGATTTGCATCTACTTGTTACTGGTATTTGACCAGGCACTTAAAACTACTGAAGGTCAAAATGTCTTTCCAAATTCATCATACTCTTAAAACTCATCTTATCCTTTTGGTAGTCTTCCAGTGGACCAAGCTTGAAAATAAACCCAGCATCAATCTTTCAGACCTATCTTTTAGCCATTTCCTTATGCTAACAGAATATGAAGGAGATTCAGTTCACATGGGTCAGGTTTACAACTTGTTTACATCTCTGATACAAGTTTTGAAAGAGGAAGATACTGACTGTTGAGTAACATTAGACTGGGGATTTTCTGTGGTTTAGATTTCCACTTGTCATCCAAGTTCCTAGTACATTTCTTTCTAGTAAATGTTGTAAATTTTTCTCTGAATTTTCTGTGGATATAAGCCAGTTTACTGTCTCCTACATTCCTAAGTTACTTTCGTCATATTTCCTACAGATAGGCATGGAGAATATACTAGGCATTAGAGGTTTGGTTATTTTTTTAGAAGGCATTAGCAAGCAAAATTTATACTTGGGCTCTACCTAATGATCACATATTAACAAAAGGAAGACAGAAAATTAAAAAATAATATGAGACACTTTCTCATTGTTGCCGATTTTGTTGCGATTTTTTTGCCAAGAGTATTGAGTATAGTGAAGATATATAGAACTTCTCTATAATTTCCTTCCCTTGTATTCTTCACAGAAATTATAAAATCCCAAACTTCTTTACAGCATTCTCTACCACACTGAGAAAGAAATTTTGCTTGTTTTCATTGCACTTAAACTAACTCTGTTGTTTGTAATTTTGGTACTAGAAATGGAGACGAATCCTTGTTCTTATTCTCCATTATGCATGGCATGTGGGATAACTGTATCGGCCTCCTCCACATTGTAGTGGATAGTAGATCAATGAGTCTGCTCTCATTTCTGTTTCTGTTACCCCTCATGCCTTAGGATCTCCTTCTTTACTGCAGCAGAGCATGATACAAACAAACAAACACTGGTGTGGACCCGGGATTGGGCACCGGCAACACTTAAGAAGAAGGTATGGCTGTTAGAGCAAGGAAACCATGTAAGGTTAGACCAGAAAGAAATCAGAGGTGACTGTTATCAACAATTACAAATTCAAGGAATATTTTACTTCATAAATGGAATTCTTCTACTAGAACTTGAAAGACAAAAAGAAGAAAAAAGTAGTTTATTATTCCCACAGATCAGAAATATAGGCTAAAAGCTAAATAACTTCAATCATAGCCTAACTAAATATGTGGGTGACAGATTATTAAGGAAGTGTATGCTTTAGGAATGCATTTCTAATCTTTTGTGATTGATATCTTAGAGGGTAGCTTTCCCGTTTATCATAGTCAGAATCCTGTTTGCAGTAAATAATAGAATATATCCAACATTTCAAAGATTAGAGGGCAGGAGAAACATGTGTTCCAATGATCTCTTCAGGTCCCTCCACCCCAGATCATTAAACAGTACAGTTTAGTCTCTCATTTTCTCTTCTACTGTCTCCTTAAAGAAGAGTCTTCATATGGACAGGATCCCATCTCAATAAAACACAGAGAATAAGAATGAAGGGGAAACCATGTTTACTACTATGCATTCATTCATTGCCCATTAGGGCAATGTATTGCAGAGATGCAAAAAGGTAGCATTATCAAAAAAAAAAAAAAAAAAAAAAAAAGGTAGCATTATCAGCATTTTAGGGTTGGGTAAGCCCCCAATCCAACTCTTCTTCACTTCGCTTAACTTCTCTATACAGTATCATTTTGTGATTTAAAACCATTTATAGGACATTTATAGGTCTCTGGCCTCCCAAGATACAGCCTACTACATCTTTGGACAGCTCTGATTTTTGCCTATAAATCATTCTTATATTAACTCAAAATCTGTTTCCCTATAGTTTTCATTTCTTGTTCCTGAATGGAGGCCTTCTGAAGAATTTTCTGTCTTCTATATTATAAGCTCTTCACATAGTTAAATGTAACTCTCATATTACATTAGTCATAATTCTTACCCTCAGATAACATACCATCTGATATCCAGATCTGCCCTAGTCTTCCTCCTAGCATGTTATCCTGATTTCTTCTTTCTTTTTCTAGCTGTCTTTGTTTTATCAGCTCTTTTTCTTTCTGGCTCTGTTGCCCATAGGTTGCTTGCCAATGATTTATTCATCTTATGTTTTTACCCATTGGCTTGCCCTCTCTCTTAAAAAAAGAACATTTTGAAATTCCTGGAAATCCTCAAGCCTCTTCATAAATGACACAGGCAAGTGGGTTTTTTTTTTTTTTTTTTTTTTTTTTTTTAGATAAAAGAGTGGAGGTGGGATAGTTTTGTAGCTTTGGAAACTTCTTGTAGCCCAGAATCTGTTGACAAGACAGACTCACTATTCTATTTTGAAGAAGCATACCGCCAAGAGCCTGCATTCTAAGTTTGCTTGCCTTCTCTGACTGAGTAATCTTTACATACTTTAGCACCCTCATGTGATTTAATTTATATCATTGTGATATGATAAACTTATGGAAGCTTACTTTCTGTTTAACATTCTGATTATGGCTTAGATCCCCACCAGCAAAAGTGGTTTTAAAGATTTGAAATGTTGTTAATCCATCTCTTTTAGCTTGTACCTGTCTCCTCAAAAGTATGAGATTCTCAAAGGTGAGGGGCTTTGTTTTATTCATCTTTGTTTGCCAGTCTATCACCTTTGTATCTCAGATATATAACAGATAATTAAAATTTGTTAAATTGGATGAAATGATCAGTCACAGATGGTAATGGATAAACTAACTTTTCATATAGAATCTCTCGTATTGTTGGGACACAAATTTGTGCCAAATTAATCACTATATGCCTAATCAGTATTTGCAAGTAGCCCAGAAAAGCCCATATATGGCCCAGAAGCCACTATCTCTATTATTAATCCTGTAATGTGGTCCGTGGTTTATTTAAAGAATTTACTATGGTAGATGTTAGTCTCTCTTATTAATGTCTTATAATTTGAATCAGTTAAAAGCTCTTATCCATTTACTAAAGGTAACAATCAACTATTTTCCATATAGAAGATATTATTGAGACTGGGTGCTTGTTTGTATGTATAAATTCATTTTGGATGAATTATTTTATTCTGATACCATAAAGGGAACCTGATATTTGACAATTTGTACTTACCTAAAATACATTGCAGAGAAGAGTTTGATCATTTTTTTCTTGTGTTTCATATGGTATAAAGACACCAAATGTATCAAACTCTTATGATATCAAGATTTTGGTATATCAGACAGACCAGGAGTTAGGAAACTTTTTCTATAAAGGTCCAGATAATATTTTAGGCTTTGCAGGCCATATGGTCACAGTCATAACCACTCAACTTTGCCTTTATATAGTGAAAGCAGCATAGACAATAAACAAACAAATGAACATGAACGTATTCCAATCACACTTTATTTATGGACACTGAAATTTGAATTTCATATAATTTATATGTGTCACTAAATATCATTCTATGTTTCCCAAACCATTTAAAAATGTAAAACCATTCTTAGCTCATAGCAATACAAAAACAAGGAGAGGGCTGGATTTGGACTGTTGGCTATAGTTTGCTGACCCCTGATATAGGTCTAGAGAACCAGAGAACTGGTTAATTTACCCTTTCTGCCTTTGTATTGTTTGAAAAGCTGTAGATGTGACCTTAGCATCTTTATTCAGTGTTGAAGTATTTTTGGTCTTGTTTATGACTAGAAACGGAAAACAAAACACAAGGCATTTATTTCTATTTATTTAGCAGTTGGGGTGCACCAGAACTGTAATCTAACATACCTGTAATCACCACAACACCCCTGCCTTTGTCAGTTTTCCAGATTGTTCAATGTTAACTGTGCTTTTAACATATTTGGTGATGAATTCAGTGAGGCCCTTTGGTTGGTTTTCAAGGGTCTGCCTCCATTTCCCCCTAAGGAATAAAGAAACAATTCTCCAGTTCCCCTTTTCTTTAGACAGGTTTTAGAGATATCTAACAAACATGGTAAAGAAAGTGAAATGATTTTTCACTCGGAAGCTTTAGTATACCTTACTCTTTCAAGCAATTGTATAAATTTAAGGTTGGGAATCTAAGGAAAACATTTTAGAAGAGTTCTTCTTTGTAAATAAAGAGATTTCCCTAAGAGGAATTCCTCCAATTCAGGGCCTATTGGGGCAGTATTTACCAATAAGTCAGAATAAAATAAATTTATATTCTTTCAGAAGTGTCTTTGCTTCCTAGTTGACATGGACATGATTGTGTTCTGAAGGAGTCCTTGGTCTGTGTTTAGCTTTGGGAGGTGCTTTCTAATAAATCCATAAACTTATGTTCCTTTCCTTTCCCTGGTCCAAGATGCTTTAGCTCCGATACTAGGCTGAATAAATTGTTTATCCCTTAGCAGTTCAGCAAGATATTTAAGCCTGAAGAAATCTGCTAAGAACTTCTCTTTTGGAACGTTTTCTTTGATATTTTTCTCACGTTATTTGCTGTTAATATGTAAATTTATCACGAATAAATCTTATTGAAAATCTGATTCTGGTTGATAGTAGTCATTAAGGAAATAGGAGCCAGCAATGTGGTACATACTCATTACAAAACAAAACAAAACAAAACAAAACAAACAAAAAAAACGAAAAGAAACCTCTGCTTCAGAGGATCAGTAAGAAATAATGACGCCAGAGTTTCTAGAAGAGTTCCCTTATTTTTCCACATTTTCATTCTTCTCTGTGTCCCAGTAATTGTCTTTTGCTCAGTCCTAAAGCAGAGATACCCTTGACATGTAATCAGTTCTTAGAAGAATATTAATGTTTTAAAATCAACTTGGAACTCATTTGACTTATTTATACCAAGTTTTAAAAATAACTTTTTTCTAACCATCTTAATCAGTCACTACAACAACAGTAATTGTTGCATCTGTTAGAAGCATTTTTAATATGCTGAGTTTGTCATTTGTTTTTTTGAAAAGCACTTTACAAATTAGTGGTTATTAACCATCCAGTATTGCCACCGTGATAATAGTGAAGAGTGAAGAATGGAGTGGGTGTGGATATGTGGGTGTGAGGAGAGCGTGCTCCTGTAATGTGGAATTAACGGAAGGTATATACCACTTTATCTTTCACTTTACCTTGGGTAAACCTTATCTCTAATGTTATTCTCAGAGTTCTAGATTCTATTGTATTACCCAGGTAACTACTTAAAACCAACACTCAACATTTTGAAGTGGTTTGTTTATTAGTTCAAAGTATGTACTTTGTGGCCATGTCTGAGTAGTATAAAAATTTTGAAGAGTTTCTTCAAAGCCATGTTCTTTTTAGGAACTTCTTGAAAATGTTAACATGGAAAGCCATTTTAAATATAGGATTTTTCAGGAAGAGAAGACATAGCTACTTAATATCTAATAATAGTTTCCTGTTGTACTTAGTTTTGTGGAATCAAGATGTTATTTTCTAGATATTAAATTGGGGCATAATCTTTTTTTAAGTACTTATTATGTCTTTAATCATTTTTGGAATTGGAACTTCTGAGAAATCCTGCCAAATATACTTGTGTTCCCTACTAAATGATCATAGTTTTTGTACTGGTTATAATTCCTTCCTTTCCATCTTCATTTCTCTATCTCAGCCCTTCTTAGTATCTTGAAACAAAATTGACCAACCAAAGACTTCTGGTCTTCTAGACATGTTTAGTATAACTTTTAATATTTGCTGAAAACTTTGACTTCTATAGCTCTATTCAGGTTTGAGAACACTCATTTGAGCTGTGGAGTCCTTGCTGGTGAGTGCAGTGTTAAGGCAAAATTTTCTATTACCTAATAGTTAAAATTTTGCATCAGGCACTGATTTCGAAGCTGTTTGCTTTTACAGTCACCTTTTCTGGGGATAATCTAATAACAGCACTATTAAGGAAATTATAACTATGTTTGAAGGATAACTGTCATTGGCAAATTTCATTTGCTGGAATTTGTGAGAGGCTGCGTAATGGAGTGATTTTCTTATAATAAGCAGTTTTACCAACTGTAATTTGATAAAGACCAACATCTCCTAAGTAAGCTCCTTTATTCAGATGTAATCTCTCTATGCCAGAGAATAGCAGTGAACCATGAAAATGACTCAAGTTTTGTGGAGAAGCTAGTGAGCATTACAAGGATGTATTTCTAGCTAGGACCAATAGCATACAAACTTTATTTTTAAAAAAAAAGCGGGGGTGGATATAGCTAAGAGAAAATTTAGAATGAAGAGAAATGTATTGCAAGATAGAGAATGGCACACTAGAGAGGAAAGAGAATTTTTAAATCCTCTTTTGTTAGCCACATGGTTACTCTGTTGTTAGTTTATCCCCATCCTGAGTGCTTGTGATTCTAATGTCCTTTCTCAAACTGTCACTTGGCCTGAGTTTTCTACAGAAAGTGTACCAAAACTATTATTTATAAGGCTTTTGGGGGCTCGGTGGGGGACCAGGGAATGATTTTCTTTTTAGTGATTTTTGTTCTTTCTTCATTCGTTTCCTTTTTTGGCTGAAGAATGGGCTATTGCTGCTTGACTTGTCATCTTTATGTGCTGTTTATACATGGCTTTTACAAAAGAAGCTCTTACCACATCTGATTTATCTTTTATTGCAAGTGCCCATATAAAAGCATTTGTTTTACCAAATTTTTTTTAAATCACCAGGTTGATGTTCCTACTGATTATTATACAACCATAGGAAACACCAGTATAATTAATTTTCAAAATAGGAATAAGATTACAGATATTGATATTAAATTAACGTATAAAGACATACGTGTTGGTTTTTTAAGAGCTTTTCCCCAAGGCATTTAAGCCGTTCTTTGCTGAAACATAAACTTGCCATGTTTTGCTAAAGAGAAGAATGTAGAAACAGAGCACTCGCAATTAACTGATCTAATCAGGATTGTATTCTACATTTTTTAGTTTGCATGTTGCAGACCATTTGGGGGTATTATTTAAATAGATTGTTGATAAGTTAAGTGACTGTAATATTTATTGTTTACTTTAGTAAAGAACCAGGAGCTGGACACTACTGCTGGGTATCTTCCTTCTGTGCTTAGCAAGATAACCTCGATTCCTGCTGGTTCTGTGGGCATTTGCGGTGCAAAACATTTCTTACTGGGTTTGCAAAGCAAGGGTAATGTGCTCTGTGGGTGTATGTGTGTCTGTGCACAACCCTATCCCTCAGTCCCATTGCCACCTTCTGCTCACTTCCTTTTTCTTATCAAATTCATTTTTAAATTATATAAATCTCATTAAAAAGTCTAATGAATACCTAAATCCCCTTTTTGTGACATACAAAAACATTGATAACAGTTTAGTGTATTGACTTTCCTTGAGGTATTTGTATTTGAACAACCCACAAAGTCATTGCAAAGATGGTAACATAGAACTGATCATATCAGTAAGTAGTATGTGCAGGGCCAGTCGTAGGTCTCTGGTAAAATAGAGGAACGCCTGACTGGGTTGGAGGTGGAGCATGTGTCTCTTGATTTCAGGGTTGTGAGTTTGAGCCCTATGTTGGGTGTAGAGATTACCTTTAAAAAAAAATGAATAGTAAAATAGAATGAAGAGAATTTGAAAACCAGTGGTAGTTTAATAGATGTGGTAGATTTAGGGTTCCATTGTGGAAAGTGACTATAGAGGTAGTATGCTAAATCTTAGATTCCTTTTACTGAAAATTCAATGATTTCAGGAAAAAAATATCTACGAGTATAACATAGATATGATTTATGCTTAGAAACAGCAGTAAATCTATTAAGCTTTAAAATGGTTGTAAATTTTATGGCTAATCAGAAATATTTTACTTTCTTAACAAACAGTACATATCTCAAAGCTATTAAAAATGGCCCATCCAGTGTTTTTCATGAGGATCTTGGCTCAGCAATATTTATTAAATATTCTTATAGTATGCCTATTTTAACTCTTAGATTCTGTAACAATTTCTTTCTTCAAATTTCAGTCAGGTGATGTTCTCTAAAATATAAGGAGAACTGGCTGAGAACTTGTTTAACTGAAAGGAGGACCAGCCTTAGTTAAATCTATAGGGTTGGCCCACTTTGAGTGCTCAGAAACACTTCCAAGTAGGGACTAGGTGTCTTTCTTGCTCTGGTTCATGTTTCTTTGCAAAAAGTAATATTTTCAGAAATAGAGTACAAAGACAAATAGTATCTAGTATTTGCCGGTCACTTCACAGGTGAACACCTAAGTAGTGAACCCTCATAAAAACCATAGCAGTGATGTTCTTGCTTCATATGATAAAACTGAGTCTCAGAGGTTGAAAGGCCTGCCAAAGAATAATCAGTTTTTAAGTGAAAGAACTGGAACTAGAACCCAGGTCTTTTGATGTTTCAGTCCGGTTACATTCTGTAATGCCACAGCTGTCTCCTAAGTTACTCAGTCTCCAAATGAAAATGTGGTAAAAATTACAGAGTGTGAATTAAAGAGAAGGTTAGAATTTGAGACCCTAATGACTTATAAAACTGGGTATTAAAAATGGCTCTCGAAATGAAAATGGTTCTCTAAGATCCTGAAGCTACTGATGAATTGATTAATGCTGGACTCCTTTATCTTAAGTTAAATTCCCCAAGTTGAGTCCTGCACAATGTCCCAGAACCTGAAATAGGATCTCTTTCACTGTGTAGGAACCAGAAGATAAGGATGAGGAATGAGGCCTTTCCTGCCTTTGAAACAGGGATCTCAGGGATTTTGTCTGGTATAAAGGTCATTCAATAGGGGTGCCTGGGCAGCTCAATTGGTTAAGCGTCCGACTCTTGATCTCAGCTCAGGTCTTGATCTCAGGGTTGTGAGTTCAAGCCCCGTGTTTATACATCTTACATATATTTACATATATAAATATATAAAGTATTAATATTTAAAAAAATAAAAATAAATCAATAAAAGGAATTGAACTTTTTAGAAGAAAATAATTAGTAGTTTCCTAATAGTAGTTTATTGGGGATATTTAGATCAATAGATTAAATTCCCATTAATTAGATCAAACCTTACACACAACGTCAAAAGAAACCTAGATTGGTATCCAGAAGCAAACAAACCAAAAACATATTGTTGTCAAACCAATGACATTTTGTATCTCTAATAATTATTCATGCTTCATCAAAAAAATTATTTTGGGTGGCTCAGAGGTTGAGCATCTGTCTTTGGCCCAGGTTGTGATCCTGGGGTCCTGGGATCAAGTCCCATGTCAGACTTCCTGCGTGGAGCCTGCTTCTCCCTCTGCTCCCTCTGGACATATATGAAGCCAATTTTTTCACAGGTATTCTAAAGGAAACATTGAATACAATATTAGGGAAAAGCATCTTTTTCACAGACTTAAAATTCAACATATATTGATTCCAGGACTCTTGTTAGAGGTTAGCTTTATAATTGACATGATTATTGTCTTCTTTCTTCCAAAATTGTTCTGTCAGCTGTCTAATTCTGCTTGTGTGGACTCAATAACATTACTGACTGGTTTATTTTGGTGCCTAGTGTAACATTATATATAATATATATAAATATATATAAATACCTGAGAATGCACCAACAAATTAAAAGTAAGTTAATCTTGAGACCAGCTCTGATAAAAATTGCCTTCTCCCCTAAGGTCCTACCATTGCCACCACCATAAGACAAATTTGTCTAGTGTAAATATATTTAACTGCCATCTCTACATATCATTTTCAATATCTTCAGCCAAATCTAAGTTCCCTAGGGGTTGAATCACTTATTTCTTTCATGTATTCCCAAATCGCACCAAAGATGTTTTTCTCTTCTGAGATGGCAATTAAACAACCGTTTATTGAATTTGTTTAGTCATTCTGTCATACTTGATTTCAATACAATAAGATTTAAGCCTGAGGTGCATGCAGGACACTCAATCAAAAAAATAAAAATATAAATCATTCTGATTGAAGTGTGATAGTGTTGATTTGTAGTATATATCACTAATCCAGAGTTACTGTTCAGATCAAGTTTTAGGATTCTTTGATATTTAATATTTTCTTTTTTAAGAAGTTTTCTTTTTATATCTTTTTTTAAAGATTTTTATTTATTTATTCATGAGAGAGAGAGAGAGAGAGAGAGGCAGAGACACAGGCAGAGGGAGAAGCAGGCTCCATGCAAGGAGCCCGATGTGGGACTTGATCCAGGGTCTCCAGGATCAGGCCTTGGGCTGAAGGCGGCGCTAAACCGCTGAGCCACCCGGGCTGCCCAATCTTTAATATTTTATATTGCCAGTTGCTATCATGACTGGCAAGACAATAGTAATTTTCTTTGTGTGTCTTTACTGATTTCAGAGGCGGGTTATCTGATGAAAAAATCTACTGAGGGGTTAAATCACTGATAGAACCATATTTTCACTCACCCTGCATCTTTAAATCAGAAAACATTAAAATAGAATGAAGTTACACCTTAACGTTGAGCTATTTCTTTTCCACTCAGATACAGTAAGTCTATAATCACTGACTTTCACTTTTAAAATCCACTTGCTAAGTTACTAAGGTTTTATATTATATTCTTATAAAACAATGTTTATGTAAGTTACCAATTGCTTACATTACTTATCATTTTTTCTATTAACTATTTTTTCTTTTAGGAAACTATTGTTTCTTTTTCCTTTCTTTTTTAAAGATTTTATTTATTTGGCAGAGAGGGAAGAGAGCACAAATGAGACGAGTAGCAGGCAGAGGGAGAGAGAAGCAAGAGCTTATCCAGCAGAGAGCCCGACATGGGGCTTGATTCCAGGACCTGAGCTGAAGGCAGACGCTTAACCAACTGAACCACCCAGGCACCCCTGTTTTCATTTTTTTTTTAAGATTTTATTTTTTTATTTGAGAGAGAGTGAGAGAGAGCATGAGTGGGGAGGAAAGGGGGAGAAGCAGGTTCCCTGAGAGCAGGGAGCTCAACTTGGTCTCCATCCCAGGACCCCAGGATCATGACCTGAGCCGAAGGTAGATGCTTAACTGACTGAGCCACCCAGGTGCCCTTATTTTTAACTGTTTTTAAATGGTTGGAGGACATTGAGGATTTATCAGCACTTTATTTTTTTTTTAAGATTTTATTTATTTATTCATGAGAGACACAGAGAGAGAGGCAGAGACACAGGCAGAAGGAGAAGCAGGTTCCCTGCAGGGAGCCCGACGTGGGACTCGATCCCTGGTCACCAGGATCACACCCTGGGCTGCAGGCGACACTAAACCGCTGTGCCACCGGGGCTGCCCTGATGAGCACTTTATAAATTGTTTACCAGACTCTTCAAGTTTTGTAGATCAGTCATTTACTTATGAAACCAGATACAAAAGCTTGCATGAGAAAATAATTAAATAACATTTTTATTTTTTTATTTTTTAAATAACATTTTTAATAACAAAAGTAATGCATATTATTTTAGAAAAGTTAGGAAATACAGAAAAACACAAAGAAAGAAATTAAATTATTTGCAATTCTTGGGGCCCCCATGGCTGCTCAGTCGGTAGAACTTTCAACTCTTGAGCTCGGGGTCATGAGTTCGAGCCCCACATTAGGCATAGAACTTACTTTAAAAAATTATTTGCAATTCTACTACTACTACTGATATTTTAGTATGCCTTGAAGTCTTATCATGTGTGTAGTAATACACATAGGAAAATAAAAATTTTAAATGGATAAGAAAGAAAACATAGCATGTTACCAGGGAGAAGGTTTAGTCTTTGAAGTTAGCTTTTTCTTTTCCTTTTTCCCTCATGCCAACATTTTAATTATGGTCCTGAGGTGAAAGTAGTTCCCTGAAGTCACATGGCAAGTTGGGAGTGATAATGCTGTTCTTCTCTTGATCCTTATCTGTGTACCCAGGATTTTATTTTATTTTATTTTATTTTATTTTTGTTTTTTGTTTTTTGTTTTTTTATTTTTTATTGGTGTTCAATTTACTAACATACAGAATAACCCCCAGTGCCCGTCACCCATTCACTCCCACCCCCCGCCCTACCCAGGATTTTAATACATAGAAAGATAAAGTGAGACAACAGCAGGTTTTTTTCTTCCTTCTAATACAGACAGGAATTGCTTTTCTTTTGCCACCCAGAGGTAAAATCAGTCTTCACTAAAGAAGGAAATAGGCAATCAAATGTGTGTGGGAAAAATTACTACCTGGCCCCTCCAGGAAAAAAAAAAAAAATTGTATGTTTTTTTTCTTATGTGGCAAAATTTTAGGAAGGTTTTCAGGATTTATTTTCTTTGTCATGCTTATTGGATAAGATAGTCTTGTAAACATAACTATGGTTCTTTCATTGGTCTAATGTATAAATACCTTGCTTCAAAAATAACCTGAACAGAAAAAGATTGTGGATTGCATTTAATGTAGAGGCAACAAAATAAAGCAGCCACTTCCTGCCCTTAATGATGTCTGGAATCTTTAAATCAAGGGAGCAGTAATTTATAACTCACGGGAGCACATACCTGCACAGGGTTTGGTGATCCTGAGACATAATCCTTCTATGATAAATACTTTTCAAAAGAAAACCTCTAATTTAGAAAACAACAACAACAACAACAAAAACCTTTGTTTTTTTTTTACCCCAAAGATAATAGTGAATTACCATACTTAGCAGGAACCATTCACTTTTTAAATAAAACTGAAATTTTTCCAATAGTGTTCTCAATTAAATATTTGTCTAACATTCTTGCTTCTCCTGTACTTGAAACCAACTAGATAGCCTGGCTGGACTTCGTACAGGCAGCTGGTCTTATTCTTGTAGCATCTTTCTTCTAAATCCCCCATCAGTCTAGATAAGCAATGGCTGAATTAACACCTTTGAATCACATTAAGTTTCAATTTTGTCAGTTACTGTGGAGGTTCAGACACAGTCCTATATTTGTTCATACACTGAGAAGATTCCTTCAAAGTTTCCAGGCCAATTTGGTATATGCTGTTGTGCAGAATCTTATATAATCCACTAGCCCTTGCTGATGGTCATAGCTAAAGGCACAACACTGTCAGTTAACATTCCTCACTTACGTTGTATGCCAAAGTTTGGTAGTCATGTCATGGAAGTTTTATATCTTCTTTTTGCTTCAATCTTTTCTTCTGGCTTTTCAGCCTTCTCCTTATTTTTAAAAGTATAGTGTTGGACACTGAAATCAGACTCTGCTAAGAGGACTTTGGGCAGTTTGGTACTTCTCAATTCAGACTCTAAGAGGACTTTGGACAGTCTTGGTACTTCTCAAACGTATAGTCATGTTTGGTGTACCTTCTTTTGAACATAATAGGACATGTCCTCTGGTCTTACTTGAAATATTTTGTTGTCATGGAAGAAATAGATTTTAGAACTAGAAACCAACTTAGTTTTACACCCTATCTACATCACTTAGCTAGGTCTGAGTTGCTTAATCTCTGTTTCTTCATCTATAAAATACAGAGTGACTACTTCATAGTGAGATTGTGAAAAATTAAGTGAGAAAACACATTAAAGCGACTAGTGTACTACCTGGCATGTTGTGAACACGAATAACATCAGTTTTCCTCTTATTTTGCTGATGTAGGAAATAGAATGCTGGACGAGACCGTGGGTCTGATCAAGTGGGCCACTTTCTATGTACTTTCTTTTTTTTTTTTTTTTTTTTTTAGAGAATGTGTGGGAAAGGCAGCAGGAGAGGGAGAGAATCTTTTTTTGTTGTTTGTTTTTTGTTTTTATTGAAGTTCAATTTGCCAAAAAATAGTGTAACACCCAGTGCTCATCCCATTAGGTGCCCTCCTCAGTGCCCATCACCCAGTTACCCTAACCCCCCTGCCCATCTCTCCTTACACAACTCTTTGTTCGTTTCCCAGAGTTAGGAGTCTCTCATGGTTTCAGAGAGAGAGAGAATCTTAAGCAGGCGCCACACCTAGCCCAAAGTGTGGCTCGAACTCACAACCCAATGATCATGACCTGAGCCAAAATCCAGAGTCAGATGCTTAACCGACTGAACCATCCAGGCACTCCCACGTTTTAGGTTCTGTCTAAGCATGCCTTTTCAGTTTTTGAATAGCACAAGATCAAGCAGAAGTTCTCAAGTTACCTGGATTTATTGAATATACTTTCAGCAAGTTTTTACTGAACATCTATTATGTGCCAAAAACTGTACTAGAGAGATACAGAGCTAACTAACATAGGAAGTCCTTATCTCCACCCCGCCCCATCCTCCAAGGAACTCACAGTCTAATAAGAAAGACAGATTACTAAATCAGCAGTGACAAGGTGCAATAGGAACTAAAGAGGAATAGCATCTGCATACTTTAGGCAGTTAGGGGAAAACTTCCAGAACTGACACTTGAGCTGAGGATGGACTTCCAGGCAAAAGAAACAATGTTGACAATATTTACAAAGGTGGGGGGGAGGGGTTTGCAAAGAGATCTATGCTCTGTTCTAGGAACTGCAAATAGTCTTGAATTAATGGAAAGAAGGGTGTCTGTGGAGGTATGACAGGGTGAAGCTGGAGAGATAGGAGTCAGATTTTAAAGTATTTTCTTTTATTTTTTTTTTTTTAAGTATTTTCTATGTCTTACTAAAGGGTCTGAACTTTAACCAGAGGCAGTGAAGAACCACTGAAGGGTTTTAAGCTGCAAAATGAAGTTCACAGTGTTTCATTTTAGAAATACAAATTCTTTAGCAGCAGAGTAGAGGATGTGTTCAAAGAAGGTTTGAGATGAGAAAGAAGGAAAGAAAGAAGCAAGAAAGAAAAACTGTTTAGGGCATTAGTAGTAAGCTAAGTGAGGCATTACAATAGCCTAAATGAAGACAGTAAAGGTGGGAATAGAAACAAACACAGATAGGGGCACTTGGGTGACTCAGTCAGTGGAGTGTCTGCTTTAAGCACAGGTCATGATCCTGGGTTCCTGGGATCCAGCCCTGAATCGGCTCACTGCTCAGTGAGGAGTCTGCTTCTCCCTCTCTGTCTCCTCCCCTCTGCTCGTGCTCTATCTCTGTCTCTCAAACGAATAACTAAAATTTAAAAAAAAAAAAAGAAAGAAAGAAAAAATGGAATAGAATGGAAATGACTTGATGCAGTTTACGGGGGTTGGTGGGTGACTATAAGGAAGGCATTGAAGATGATTTCAGGATTCTGGCATGGAAGACTGGATGGATAATGGTGCCACTTACCAATATAACAGAAATGATGGAGGAAGTTGGGGTGGCAGGTCTAGGCAGCCACAGAGATGAGTTTAGTGTGGGGCATATTGCATTCCATATGGCTGGGAAGATGTCCAGTAAGTAGTTGGCTTTGTCCAGATCTGGACAACAGAGCCAACTGGGGAGGTTCATTTGACCATATGTGAGAATGCTCTAAGTGGTAATCTAACCCAGCTGTTATTAATTTTCCTTTTATTGCCAATGACTAACACATTTTAACTGATCAGTAAATATTTGTTGAATTGATATTACTCTGGCTGCAGCTTTTATCTGTGGTCTCCACCATACATGCTTTGGAAAAAAAAAAAAAAAGATTGCTCGATCTAATTTTACTCAACAGTAGGCAATTTTGGGCCAGGTGTTGCTGGCCTAAGCAATGTTCAGTTCACAAATGGCTTCTTGATGACAGACCACCATGTATCACTTGAGCAGACTGGTCTAAAATTGGCTCGAACTGGATTGTCTTAGGTATTTTCCTGGTTATAAATCAGCCTTCTCAATTGTGACAAAATTGTTTGGAAAAGCTGTGAAGTTTTTCTCCATGTGAGTGGGTTTGGATATGCTATTCACAGTGCTAGAGCTAGCATATAGCAATTTGAAAAAGTCTATTTGTTTATTACCAGCTAATCTATTTTTGGATAGCTCTAACAGCTTGTCTGACTCAAAAGAAATGGTGAGAAAAGTGCCCTAGAAAGTAATAGTGTGTAAATAATAACAACTAATTTATTCTAGTAAGTAAGGCCCTGGCATATTATAGGTGCTCAGAATGTTGGTTGAATTAAGTGACTCTATATGGTACTTGAGAATTTACAAAGTGCTTTCACATGTATTATTATATTTGATCTTCAGAACCCCATGAGTCAAACCAGGTATTATTCTCATTTTAAATATGAGGAAATTCATATACCCTTAGCAAGAATATTTTACGTACCTCTGATTCGTCTGCATACAGAAACAGTTTCTGTTGTCCTCTCAATTGCATTTTTCATGCAGTATGTAATATTCATATTCAGTCCTGCCTGGTCTGAATTCAGCTTGTACCACTCTGAGATGCTCTTGAGTTGACAGCTTCAAGATGGCTTAGAAGTAAAGTTGGCCTGAAGTTCTTGAGTGCAGTGCGTCTTTTCTCACCTTAATAGGTCACTGGTTTATATTTATCACCATGTAGGTTGGTTTACAAGTTAAAGAGAAGCAGTGATTTTTAAAAAAAATAGAATGCATAGAATGTGATTTGAGTACTAACGTGTGTGAGCTGATCCAGGCATGTGTCACTGGTTCCAGGAATCCCTTTTTAAAAGAGTCCTTTCCTAGGTGGTATGTACTATGGGAAGTTGATATTTACCAAAATTCCAGGCCTACATGGCTTTCTGGTGAGCACAGGTACATGGTTACTTTTCCTGACATTTGGCTTCAGTCAGACTGTGAGTTTTTCATATGGCTCATATTCTTTTTTTACTCACATGAATTCCTTCTCTTCTACCTATAGTATCTCCCCCTTTAAACTTTAAGATTACATACATCCATGGTGATGTTATCTTGTCATCCACAATCTCTTGGAAGTCCTGTTTTTCCTATGGTGTGAGGCACTTGGCCTAGGACGGAACTGTTTCTAGGACTTACTTCTTAGGGGTCAGACATAGGTCATTCATCTATGAAGAAATCTATCTCAGCTGCTGGCTCACTTTTATTATATACCTCAGTACTTTTGATATTTAATTGCATGACAATGACTGGATTAAGTCTTTTCTGGAAGTATTCAGTATTTTAATCCCTACCATCCAAAGTCAAGATTTAAGTTCTCCATTAGAGGCTAGTGTGATGATATTTATGGCTTGGAGATATGAAACGTTTTTCATCCTGATCAGGCTCCCAGTGAATATGTTTTGATTGGCTGATAAATTGCATTGTTCCCTGTGCATAGTAATGAGTTAGGTATTTAGGAATGGCAAAGTAACTCTTTTAAGTATGAAGAATATGTGTTATCCAGGGAAGATCATAGTAACACAAAGTGCTTGGTATTGTGTGAGGCTTATCAAAATTATTTCTCAAGTTAACAGGGTTATAGAAATATGACCAAAATGAGGTCGGAACTGCTTAAGCACTAATATAGTGAACAGCAGTTCTTCCTTTCAACTACCTTAGGAGCTAAGTTTCTTGGTTTATATTAGTACTAATATTTTTGAGACCTCTTAAAAATCATTGTTGATTCTCAGAGTTTACTATACTCCCCACTTATTCCTAATCTTCTTGCTTTTGTATGTGTTCATTCATTTGTAGAATATGAATGGCATTCTCACAGAGGAGGTGGCTGCCGTGACAAAGGGGCCATCTACCAACCCTGACTCTGAATGGGATGGTCCCAAGCATTCAGTAATCTCTAGTAAGAGCCAAATAACCACCCTGTTGGAGTCTCCACAAAGCTTTGAGTTTGGCTCCCTCTCCATAAGCAGCAAGGAGACAGAAGAGAAGGAGCAGGGGGCAGCTGGCTATCTTGATATTAAGGAAATGCCAAGAGGCTCAAGTGGGGAATGTATAGGAGTGGAGGAACAGGCCAGTGCCTTAAAGTTCTCAGTATCACCAGCTTCCTCTCAGCGACAACTTGGTGAAAAAAAGGCAGAGAGTAGTGAAGAACATGTTACACCAGGAGAGCCACTTGGAAAGCAAAATGGATCATTTCTTGACTCTCATGTGGGTAACCAGTTCCCCACCCTCATTCGAAGTTTCCAGGTAGTAACCGATTCAATGATGCAGGTCTAATGATTCACTTTGGGAGAGGGCCAGAATCCGCTCTGTGGAGGAGGTGGTGGTGGTGGTGAAGGCAGTGGCCTCTCTGCTTTTTTCAGAATCAAAAGTCGAAGCCCTTGATTACTACAAATAAATTTATTCAGAGGAATTAACTCCATGGCTAGAAATGTTTTCTCCCCTGATGACTTAAAACTCTTGAGGGTAAATTCCAGCTATTTATCTCTATGAAGCTGGTTTAAGTGGGTTTCTCTTTTCCTTGCTCAAGTATCAGCTATATAAAGAAGCGAGTTTCTGAGACTCTTATGATGAACAGCCATTAGTGTTCTGAGGCCATGCCAAAAAAATTCAAATACTCTTCATTAAAAGAGGGACTGATTGAAAACTGATTTCTTTTTTGAGATTTCAGACCCCAAATAATTATTTATGTATTGCCGCCACATAGTACAGCCCACCACTCCCACTGACCCCACTCATAAGGGCGTCCATGCTCACAGGCACTAATCTATGCTAAGGTGGATGGCCACTTTATCACAATCAAATGGTAGTATTAGGGTGATCTGTAGTCTTTGGCAAGGTGAACTGATGGACAAGAAGTCTTTGATACTCCACTAATGTTCATTCTTCTGAAATTCTGAGATTAATCAGCAGGTGGTGGTAGAAATGATGATTTTCTTTCCAGTTTTCCAAATATTGTTCCTTCTCAATAAATTCAAAGTGAATGTCTGACATTGATTTGAAAGAAGTTAATAAATTCCAGGATAAAGCAATCCAATGCTATTGCTGTTTCATGTACTACCATTTGTAGTTAGTGGAGGAAATGTGACTAATTTTCTTAATTATAATGGCACAGTCACAAGGACAAACAAAAGTGACTGTTATTTGGCAAACAATTTTATATTCAAATACTGAAGGTCAGTCTAAAGTGTTTTGTATATTACAGCTTTCCATTAAGCATATGAAAATGATTACAGTAATGCTGTTTTTTAATATCCCTCATGATTTGACACTTTGTCAAGGCTACTTTGGAATAGTGTCCAAGTCTTGGGCAGAGGTTGAGCTAGCTCTTTGCTTGACTAGAGCTATCACTTTGATCAGATCAATGTCAGAAGATTAGTTCTCCACAGCCTTCAGGAGACTCTGGTAACTTTGTTTCTTTACTGCTTCACAGCCTCCCCTGGTGAAGACTCAAACCGTCACCATCTCAGATACTGCCAACTCGGTGAAGAGTGAAATCCCAACCAAAGATGTCCCTATTGTTCACACTGAAACCAAGACCATCACTTATGAGGCTGCCCAGGTGGGACATGATATGATGTTTCAGAAGCAAAGACTGGAGTAAACACAATAAAGAACCTTCTTTCTCAATCATTTGCTACAGATAATGCCAGGCTTTTCTGGGTTAATTCCTTTTAGAAGAGATTACTGATCTTAGATATCATATACCCTAAGGATGATCTAAGGATGTCCCAAAGTACTTCATTAAAAGAAAAGTTGTCTTGCATCTGATTTCTTATATCCACCCAATTCAGTTAGGGAAGGCAGTCTAGTGTAATGGTCAGCACATGGGCTTTGGGTCACACAAACCTGAGTTCAGGTTCTGGCTCCTCCACTTAGTCCAATTACTACAAGTAACTGAACGTCTCTGAGCTTTGATTGCCTGCCACCCCCCTCCACTCCCCACCCATGATGTTATTATCTGCCTCATGATTTTATTTTTTATTTCTTAAAAGATTTTATTAGAGAGCATGAGCTGGGGGAGGGGCAGAGGGAGAGGGAGAAGCAGACTTCCCGCTGAGCAGAGAGCCTGACACCAGGCACATCCTAGGACCCTAGGGTCATGACCTGAGCCTGAGCTGAAGGCAGACACTTTGACTGACTGAGCCACCCAGGCACCCATGCCTCATTATTTTATTTTGAAGATTATGTAAGATATGACACTGTATGGACTTGAATTAAGCATCATGTGTGAAAGTATAAATAAATAAATAACAGCTGCAATATAATTTATGGGGCACCTGGAGGACTCTGTCAGAGGAACATGCAACTCTTGATCTTGGGATTGTGAGATCAAGCCCCACATTGGGTGTAGAGATTACTTAAAAATCAAATCTTTAAAATATTATTATTATTATTTGTTACAATTAAATTTAAAATCACACAAGAGGGGCGCCTGAGTGGGTTAGTTGGTTAAGCATCTGCCTTCAGCTCAGGTCATGATCACAAGGCCCTGGGATCAAGTCCTGCATCCGGCTCTTTGCTCAGCAGGGAGTCTGCTTCTCCCTCTGCCCCTCCCTCCTGCTCGTGCTCTCTCTCTCAAATAAGTAAATAAAATCTTAAAAAAAAAAAAAAAATCACACAAGGGGCACCTGGCTGGCTCAGTTGGTTAAGTATCTGCCTTCGGCTTGGGTCATGATCTCAGGGTCCTGGGATTAAGCCCCCATATTGGCTCCCTGCTGCTCAACAGAGAATATGCTTCTCCCTTTGCCCCTCCCCCTGCTTATGTACACGCTCTCTCTCTGTCTCAAAATATATAAATAGATCTTTTAAAAAAAATAAAAAAAACTCACACAAGAATTTAAGTATTTAAATTTTTGTTTAAATAAAAATTTTGTTTACTTTTAGTAAAATTTCTCCATTGTTGGTAATTTGGATGAGCTGAGTTGCTTTATGTTGAATTTTTTTTCCTTTTTTTATTCACAGAAGCCAAAAGGTAGAAAAAGTTTTCCTTCTATTAACTGATAAACAAATATAAACAGATATTTGTTGAGCATTTATGTATTAGGCCAAAGCAATGTACAAAGTAGACAGAGGCCCTAGTCACTGGAACTTACGTTATAGTTAGGAGAAACAGATAAAACATATAAACAAGTTACAAATTTCAGACATGATAAGTGCTATAAAGAAATTAAATAGGATAAAGAGTTAGAGAATATGAGATTATATGAAAGGTTGTTCCTCTGAGGCTGGCATAGTTAGGAAAATCCTCTGAGGAGGCCACATTTTGGCTGAAGCCTGCATGACAGGAACAAGGTGGCCATGTGAAGCTCTGACTGAGTGATTTCACCTAAATCTTTGCAGCTAATCCTCACACCATGAACTGGAGGAGATATCCCTTTCAGGAAACAGTGTCACTTGCCAATTAAAAGCACGTGCTTTGCAATTAGACAGATGGAAATTGTATCCTAGCTCAACTACATGCTAGTTGGATAACTTTAAACAAATCGCTAATCTCTCCCTCTCTCTGTTTCTTTGGCTGTCAGATGGGGCTAGTCTCACCTTCCATTGCAAGATTTGGAGGAGGATTAAATGAAACGATGTCTGTACAGTGTTTGGTGTGTTCGTGGATGCTCAGTCACTGTTAGTATGCATCCGTCTTGCTTGTGTCTATAGTGTGGAATTGGGTAAATAATGAGAGATTGTTTAAAGTGTTTTAGCAGGGGTGATAAAGCAGCATCATTGAAGCAGTGATTTTTGGAAGATGATTACTAAGGCTGTGTGCTAAATATTTTAAAGTAGGGGGATGCCTGGAGACAGGGATATGACTAGAGCAGGTCTGGAGAGATGCTTATAAAGAACTGAAGTGTAGCTGGAGGAAATGAGAAGAAAGAGCTGTGTCAAGAGAGCCAGAAATGAATGAATAGGACTTGACAGTACAGGGGGTTGAAGGAAGGAAGGAATAGGAAATTACTTTAAGATTGTGCACATCATTAACCAGAGGATGTAAGAATTACTTTCATAAGGTAGAAAACTCTTTAAATTGTGACTGCCATGGAAACAACCTAACTAGCCATCAGTAGGGAACAGGTTAAAGAAATTATAGTATATCCAATTAATATAATTCTGTGCAGCTATTTATTTATTTTTTTTAATTTTTATTTATTTATGATAGTCACACAGAGAGAGAGAGAGAGAGAGAGAGGCAGAGACATAGGCAGAAGGAGAAGCAGGCTCCATGCACTGGGAGCCCGACGTGGGATTCGATCCCGGGTCTCCAGGATCGCGCCCTGGGCCAAAGGCAGGCGCCAAACCGCTGCGCCACCCAGGGATCCCTCTGTGCAGCTATTTAAAAACACTTCTGAGGCAGCCTGGGTGGCTCAGCAGTTGAGCGCTGTCTTCGGCCCATGGCGTGATCCTGGAGACCCGGGATTGAGTCCCACATTGGCTCCCTGCATGGAGCCTGCTTCTCCCTCTGCCTGTGTCTCTGCCTCTCTCTGTGTGTCTCCCATGAATAAATAATCTTTAAAAAATAAATAAATAGGGCAGCCTGGGTGGCTCAGTGGTTTAGCACTGCCTTCAGCCCAGAGCATGATCCTGGAGACCCAGGATCGAGTCCCACATTGGGCTCCCTGCATGGAACCTGCTTCTGCCTCTGCCTGTGTCTCTGCCTCTGTGTGTGTGTGTGTGTGTGTGTGTGTGTGTCTCATGAATAAATAAATAAAATATTTTTAAATAAATAAAAACACTTCTGATAGGAATAACCTATGTGATAAATTAATAGATAAAAAAAGCATGGTGGGTGGCACCTGCGTGGCACAGTAGGTTAAGCATCCAACTGTTGGTTCCAGCTCAGGTTGTGATCTCAGGGTGTGAAATTGAGCCCCGTGTCAGGCTCTGTACTCAGTGGGGAGTCTGCTTGAGATTTTTTCCCTCTCCCTCTACCCCTTCCCCACCTACCCTCTTTAAAATAATAAATCTTTTAAAAAAATCCATGGTGGAATATGGTATAAATCATATGCTGTTTATAGGAGGGAAAGAAGAGGGTTGTATATGAATATATTATCCCTGAATGGGTACTCAAAAAATCCCAAAACAAAACAAAAAGCAGGGGTGGCCTCTAATGAAGGGGACTGGGACTACAGGACTGTGGTTAGGAGTGGGAGACTGACATTTCACCGTATTCCGTTTTGAAGCGAATTTTGTAGCATACGCATGAAAATTGTTAGGTCCAGCCTGCCCACAAAAGCCCACATGGTTTGAGTGTAGTCCCTATAAGAACAGGAAAAGGAGGCAGCTATTTTAAAATATACTCATGTGTAAGAGAAGTGTAGAGCCAGTATGATGTGCTAGATAAAGCATGTGGGCTTTGGAGTTAGACTTGGATCTTAATTCCAACACTTGCTAGTTTTGTGACCCTTGGCAAATTACTTATACTTTTCAAGCCTTAGCTTTCTCTTCTAAAAAATGCCTTTATAAGTTTATTCAGATCAAGGTAATGATAGCTATATTATATTGTTACATTTCTATCTTTATTTAATTTTAACCAGGCTTAAGATAGTCATTCAAAATACAAATACTTATTCATGCTAAACAGTGGAGTATAGTGGGGAAAGTACTGACTTTGGAATCAAATTTCTTAGGTTCACACCTGCTACATCACTTATGTATGTAGTCAAGTTACTCAATCACTGCGTGTCTCATTTGTAAAATGGGGCTAGTAATAGTTCCACCTCATAGGGTTATTGCAAGGAATAAATTAATGTGCATTTCAAATTAAGTTGTCACTACCATGGAAACAACCTAAATGGCCATCAATAGGAAACAGGTTAAATAAATTGTGGTACATCCAATTAAGGTAATTCTATATGGCTATTAAAAGCCTCTGAAGGGAATGATGTACATGATAAACGGGCAAATGAAAAAGCATAGTGCAAAGAAAAAAAAAAGCATAGTGTAATATGGTGTAAATAATATGTAGAAAATGTGCCTGGCAAATAATAAACACCAGGTAATTATTTGCTATTGTTGTTATTTATGTACTATATTTTTGCTTTAGTTTTTATTATCTTGCCAAACAAGTTAGCCCAGGATTTAATTGGAGAAAAAAAAAAACTTTTAATTATTCTACAATTCCCACACTTTGGGGAACATGGTGAGAAGAGAGCCAGAACAGGATTTTACTGCTTATGTATATGTGCATGTGTGCATGCTTGAGGCAAAGCCTGTCTGTATACAGGGATGGGCACAGATTTTAAGTATTCAATTTGATTGATTTTGACAAATGTATATACCTGTGTAATCAAGACACATTTGAGATATAGAACGTTTCCATTGCTCCTGAAACTTTCTTCATAGACTATTCTAGTTGCTCCTAGCCCCTCTAGGCAGCCACTGCTTTGATTTCTGTAACCATAGCTTAGTTTTGCCTCTTTTTGGACTCCATATAAAGAGAAGTGCACAGTAGTACACTTTTGTGTCTGAACATGTTTTTTTAGGTTCATCAAAGTTGTAAAAATCTGTAGTTTCCTGTTTTTTATTGTTGAGTAGTATCCTATGAGTGTACCACAATTTGTTTATCCTTTCCTTTGTTGATGGACATTTAAGTTGATTCCAGTTTGGAGCATATGTGAATAAAGCTGCTGTGAACAGTCATGTGCAAGTCATTGTGTAGACATATGTTTTCACTTATCTTGGGTAAACACCTAAGAGTGGAATTGCTGGATCATAGGATAAATGGATGTTTAACTTTATAAACAACTGTCAAAGCCACAGCACCATTTTGAGGAAACATTGGTTACAAGGTCAGTGAAAAGAGTCCACATGTGGGAAGAGTATAAGTCAGAAATCATAACAATGTCTCCTCCATCTTTCGCTTCTTCAGAGACAGAAAGCAGGGAATAAGGGAGTCGGTGGGAGGTAAGAAAATATGATAGTGTCACTGATTTATTAGAGTGGAGCTTTTTTTTTAAGATTTTATTTATTTATTTATTTATTTATTTTTAAGATTTTATTTATTTATTCATGAGAGACACAAAGAGAGAGAGGCAGAGACACAGGCAGAGGGAGAAGCAGGCTCTATGCAGGGAGCCCAATGTGGGGCTCGATCCTGAGTCTCCAGGATCAGGCCCTGGGCTGAAGGCGGCACTAAACAGCTGAGCCACTGGGGTTGCCCTTATTTATTTATTCATGAGAGACAGAGAGAGAAGCAGAGAGAGAAGCAGGCTCCATGTAGGAAGCCCAGTGTGGGACTTGAACACGGGAATCCGGGATCGTACCCCCAGCCAAAGGCAGGTGCTCAACCACTGAGCCACTCTGGCTTCCTGAGGTAGAGCTCTTCAAAAAGGTTTAGCCCTCCTGGCATGCAAATTTTTATTCTTATGATAATGTAGAAAGTAATTTTACTTCTACAATCTCTTTAGATCTTCACAACAATGCCATGGTAGGGCTGTATTAACAGTATTGCCTGTTACAAATGAGAAAACTAAAGCTCAGAGAAGTCAGGATGACTTGCCCAAGATCCCATTGCTAGTTATGTCTGAGCTGGGACCCAGACCTCAGTCTTCAGACAAGAAGTTTCTTGTCCTAAGTTCTAGTCCAAACACTGATTAGCCATAGAACCTTGACAAATTGTTTAACTTCTCTGGACCAACGGAACTGCGAAGATAATAATAGTACCCACTTGAGATATTAAGAGGTGGAATTGAGGTAACAGTTGCATCCTGTGCTTGGCACATAGTAGGAGTACATTAAACATTCATCAAGTTTGAATCTACGGTAGATAAGTGGGTCTGGGCTGAAGTGTTAGTGAACTAGCCAATAATCTAGCTCGCATGATGATGGCATGTATGTAAGATTTAGGTATTACAGTTATGTCCCCTCTCTTCATTTGGTCTAGATTCTTACCTGGAAGGGAACTCAGCCAGAGACTCTTCTTCCTAATTCTCTTCTCCTCCTCCTATCTTCCACCCCCCATATCAATGTTTTGCCTCAGTGAATGTGGTCCTGCTCAGAAACAGGTTGGAGGCCTCTGCTTATAATACAAATGACATATAAAGAGGGGGGGGAAAGGATAGTAATGTAACACCTTGTTTACATCAGAGTTCCTTTTTTTTTTTTTTAAGATTTTATTTATTTATCAATGAGAAACACAGAAAGAGAGGGAGAGGGAGAGATAACAGAGACACAGGCAGAGGGAGAAGCAGGCTCCATGCAGGGAGCCTAATGTGGGACTTGATCCCGGGACTCCAGGATCACGCCCTGGGCTGAAGGTGGCACTAAACTGCTGAGCCACCCAGGCTGCCCACTGCAGAGTTCTTTTTGAAAATAATTGCAATTCTCTAAATTTCCTCTGAGCCTGTGTATAATACCAGGACCAACTGGTCATTATTTTCAGGACAACATGGGCTCTGGGCAGCCCCTAGCGCCCAGCCTACTCATCTTGTCTGTTTCCATCCCGGTCAGAGGACTGTTGGCAGCTCTGAGTCCTGCTACCAGCCCCAGGGGCACTGATAGCCATCTCTCTTCCTTTTCGCTAGTGTCATTTCTCAGTCTGATCATAATACATTTGTTTTGGTCATAATATGGTGAGCTTTAGAAAAACAAGAAGTAGCCGCAGCCCTCATTCTCTGTATGGATTAGTTGCATAGCCCAGCATTCTAAATACTTTTAAGCCCTTTCTAATAAGGATGGTCCATTTCAAAAATAGTTTTTTTTCTGTCAGAAATGTCATTGAGATTTCCTATAGGTTTCCTCCCATGGTGTCTTTTTTTTTTTTTTTTTTTTTAAGATTTTTTATATATAGGGATGCCTTGGTGACTCAGTTGAGCATCTGCCTTTGGCTCAGGGTGTGATCCTAGAATCCTGGGATCGAGCCCCACATCGGGCTCTCTGCAGGAAGCTTGCTTCTCCTCCCTCTGCTTATGTCTCTACCTCTCTCTCCGTGTGTCTCTTGTGAATAAATAAATAAGATCTTTAAAAAATAATAAAAACTTAATTTTAATTTAAAAAAAGATTTTTTATTCATTTATTTGAGAGAGAGCATGCACGTGCACACACAAGAGAGCACAAGCAGGGGGAGTGGTGGAGGGAGAGGGAGAAGTAGACACCCTGCTGAACAGGGAGTCCAACACAGGGGCTTGATCCCAGGACTAAGAGACCAAAGATAGACGCTTAACCAGCTGAGCCACCCAGATGTCCCTCTCCCATGGTATCATAACGGGACATTTCCTACATTGTTTGCTCCAGGCTCCCATCTCAGTCTTCCAAGAAGACAGCCTGACATTCTCTGGCTCCTTAAACCCTGGCAGGGACCTTTCCTGGTCCTTTCTGGAAAGTTCTGCCCCATGATTCAGGACCTACCCCTGGCTTAGCACACAAGACTTTATACTTTTCCTGCCTTGGGTGGTGTGTTAAAGAGCTTCAGGTTTGTAGAGAGGACAACTTCCACTTACAAGTTTTGAGTCCTTGAGCAAAAAAATCATCTACCTTCTCTGGACCTGACTTGTCTTACCTAGGAGTGCTAATCAGCCTCTGTCCTTAGTATTTATTTCACAGGACTTGTGTGGACATCCAAAAAGACAATGTTTTGGAAGCCATTTGTGAACTCTGGCACGTTGCATACACATGTGCAGTCACTGTCACTCTTACTGAGCCTGTGGCTGTAATCTTGCCTTTTTCTGATCCATTCCTTTCACTGACCCAGCACCGAGTAAACTGACCCATCTAACATTCTTAGAAGGAGCCTTGTCACCAGGGGATTGTTTTCTTTATGAAGTCATTACCGTAAGGGAATCAGGTTTTTGCTTGAGAACATACAGCTGAAGGACAAAGCTGCCTCCTGCCACATTTGCCCACAAAGCTTTCCTGAGAGACATAATGATGAGTTGTGTTTTTTTCTGCAGACCGACGACAGCAATGGGGACTTAGACCCAGGAGTATTGCTGACAGCTCAGACCATCACATCTGAGACCACAAGCAGTACAACCACAACTCAGATTACTAAGGTAACAGGCCAGTTAGAACTTCCTTCTGGAATCCAGTGGCATGCATGCTAAGCTTGCTGCCTCTCTGCAAGAAGGACCCTGGTCTGGAAGCAAGGGTTTCCAGGTCTGTCCCTTCTGAGCCCAATGATTCCAAGGGTCACAGGTGCAAAGGCCCTGCTGCTTCCCCAGCAGTAAAACCAAGGGGACCCTGAGGGCACCCTTGCCTCCCTAGTTAGTAGGCTCCTAAAGTCACCCATGGTTGTCTTTACACATCTGCCCATCTCTCTAGTCATCTGGCTGTGGAGGTAAGTTTAAAAAGTCTATTTAAGGACAGGTGTCATTGGCATTATTATGCAGCCATATTTTCCAAGTTAAAATTCAAAACTCAGGACCCAACAAAGAGTTTCTCTATCATGTCCAGCGCCCAGGCCATGAGAACTATAGTTTGCATGCTGAAATATTGGAATTATTAGAACATTTTTTTATGGGGGCAAGCAGGAAAAATTACCTAAAATTGAAACTACTCCCTGAAAATCAGAGACACAAGTCCATGTTTGCTGCAGCACTAAAGGAAAATATATTTTCTTGTCCATAAAAAATCTAGATTTCTAACGGAACTCTGTTATCAATGCACAGAGGACTGGAAGCTAGTTATTTAATGTGTCTAGACCTTGGTTTTCCTCATCTGTCAATTAGGGAAACCTACCCACCCTGAGAGGATTATTTGAGGATCCTTTGATACCAGTGATACAAAAATGCTTGAAAATAAAGAGCCTAATTTCAAGCTGCATGACATTTTTGTTCATAGTCTTTTGAGTTTTCCTCTTGAAAATAATCGAAACATACAGGAAAAGAGCAAAAAGAAACACCTGTCGGTTTTGTTTACTCACTGAATTTCTGTGATTTTTGAGAGGAAAAGGGAAAAAAATAAGTAGAGACTTGTGACTTTCCATTTTGCTTATTAAAGATTTTAGCAATCCAAGGGAATAGAGGTGTGCTCATTTTAGCAGGTGCAGCTAAGAGTTTGAACAAGTGGATAAGAAAGCTAATCTAAAACGGTACCCAGCAGCAGATTAAAATTTGGAGTAGAGCTTTCAGAATAATCTTTTTACTGTTTCTCCCTCCCCTCCCCTTCTTTCCTTTCTTTCTCATGTAACGATCTTTCTTTGGTTTCAGACTGTAAAAGGTGGGATTTCAGAGACCCGGATTGAGAAGAGAATTGTGATCACAGGAGATGCCGATATTGACCATGATCAGGTGGGGATGCTGAAGGGATTCTGGGCATGGAAGAGGTCCCAGGGTGGGAAGATGGATGGAGACAGGAGTTAGCTTTCAGAATATGCCTCTGCCAGCTTCATCCCCAGGAACTCTCTGGGCTATTCTAGTGCTTAAATGAGAAGGGTGAAGGGAATCAGACCACAGAGGTCTGTGGGAGGGGGGCTGCAGGTCGGGGGAGCATGAAGTGTAATAGAACACAGGCCTTAGACTCAAAAGCTTGGGTTCAAATCCTAGGTCTCCCCATATTCTAGCTCTTAACTTCCTAGGCCTCAGTTTCCCCATCTTTAAGATGGACGTTATGGCACCTTCCCCTCAAGGCTGTTGTGAGAATCGTGGGATGTTGGACTGTGGGGTGAGGTACATGGTGGGCTCTGGGTGGGTGGAGCTGTTGCTATTCAGGGATATCCTGTACTGAACCTGTGCTGAGAGAGAGGAAGGTAGCAAGACAAAAGGAAGAGGTAATCCCTGCCCTCAGAGGGTGGAAGTGGCGGAGGAGATGAGGGAAAGCAGAGCCAGATGGACTTCGACTTCAAGTCTGTCCTAGATCTGTCACTAACTTACTGTGTGACCTTGGACAAACCACACTACCTCTGATTCCTTTTTGTCTCCTAAAAAGAGAGCAGGTTGATCTAGATAATTTCTAGGCCCTTCTGAGCACTAAAATTCTATGTTTCTGTATTAATTAGGTGCTAATTGTGTGCTGCAAGCAATTAGCAAATAATAAGGTCAGGATTAATGCTTCCCATTCTCTGCTGGGTGAGGTTAGAACAGTAAAGCTGCAGAGAAGAGGGGGAGGAAGGGACTGCATGCAAATGCTTCTGGAATCACTGACAGCAGTGTTAGAGCAGTAATTCCATGGCCTTTATGCTGATGTGCCTTAAAAAAAAAAAAAAAAAAAAAAAACGAAAAAGAAAACCTGAGCTGCACTGCTGGCAGTTCCCTTGGTAGCAGGGTTGAGACTCCCAGCTGAGAATGCCAGGCTCGGGGTCCCAGCAACAAGGCTGCAAAGCCCAAGTAGGAGGCCTTGCAGCCTCTTGCCCCAGCTCAGGAGATCCTACTGTGCTACCAGCTTCTGCACCCACCCACGTGGTCTGATTAATTGAGCCCCTGCCATGTGCTCAGTCAGTGCCAGACAGCAAGAGCAGTGGGACCGGAAGGTGTTTGGGTTTGGAGTGAGACAACCTTGGGTTGACTCTTGATTCTGCAACGTACTGGTTGTGTGCCCTTGAGCAAGTTATTTTACTTCTCTAAGCTGTAGTTTTACCACCTGTAAAATTAAGATAATCATAGATTTCTTTCTGGGTTGTTGTGATACACACACTTGATAGCTCAGATAGATGCTATGTCCCTCAGTTCTCCTGGGCACGAGGGATATGTGGTGAGGCTAAGACATGGTGTACTCTGGGCAGGCGGGGAGGCACTTAAAGCAAGAAGTAGTAGGTGCAGGCTTTCATGGAGAGATAGCTGTAGGCCAGGGTAAGCATAGAGGGGGCTTGGGCTGAGCTTTGACACATGAGCATGTGGGTTGGGCAAAAAGGATCAAGGAAAATGACCAGGGGCCTATAAAAGCATTCCAAAAATGGCTTTCATGGAGTCAACTGGGAACTTCCCTTCATCCCTTGTTCCTCCTAGAGATAGTTCTTTTCTTTTTTTTTTTTTTTTTTTTTTTTTAAGATTTTATTTATTTATTCACAAGAGACAGAGAGAGAGAGAGAAAGATATGCAGGCTCCATGCAGGGAGCGCGACATGGGACTCGATCCCGGGTTTCCAGGATCACGCCCTGGGCTGAAGGCAGGCACTAAACCGCTGAGCCATCCAGGGATCCCCTCTTAGAGATAGTTCTTAAGAACCAGTGTCCACAGTCAGGTGGTCAGATCTAGCTAGAGTCCTCTTTGATGGAAGGTATGTCTCTTGAGAATCCCCACGTCATCATTCCCCAAAGCTCTTCCACCTTGGGTGCTGTGAGCTTGAGGCTCAGAGACTTGCTGTCCAGCGAGAGAGTAGGGCTGTCATTGCTCTGACTTTCCCTCTGCTTCATTCAGCTTTTCAAAAATGATCAAAACTCCTCCAGATGCCAAAACAGGGTCTCTCAAAACTCAAGGACAGTGTAGTAAAGAAGAAAGCCTTATAGATTTAAGTTAAAATCCCTGCTGCATCACTTACTAGCTGTGAAACATTAACCACTTTATTTACCCACTGAACCTCAGTTTCCTTGTCTACAAAATGGAAACAGTGAGAGGCGCCTGGCTGGTCAGTGAGTGGAGCCTGCAACTCTTGCTCTTGGAGTCATGAGTTTGAGCCCCATGTTGGGTGTAGAGCTTACTTTTTAAAAACAAGTGGAAACAATGTTACTGCTCTAATTCATTGAGTTCTGAAGATTAAGTATAATGATGATGATGATGATGATGGTGGTGGTGGTGGTGGTGGTGATGATGTGCTTAGGCCAGTGCATGGCATGTAATAAGCTGTCCCATCTTACGTCCCTCTTTGTTAGCCAGAGATCTTTTCTTTTTATAGCATGCTTCTTTATTTCTCTCTTCCCTTCTGAACTTCTCGGTTACCCTACACTGAACAGAGATTTTGCTTTGTCCTTCCGACTCACTTCTTGAGTGAATCCTCCCAGACCTGCCCAGCAGGTACAGCTGTCACCCCTGAAGTCCCTCTTGCCTTGCCTGTTTCTGTGCTTCCAGTCTAGGACCCTCCCTCTGCAGGATGGGGGGTATGGGGGAGAAGGCTGTCAGCAACTTGCCCCACCTCAATGCTCCTTGGTACTGCAGATGGAAAGATTCAGTTTGCCAGAGAAATGGTGTCCTGAGACCCCTACCTTCCTTCACCAGTCAGGCTTTCTGCCTGATGGGCATGGTTTCTGTCTCTCTCAGGTCCTCGTACAGGCCATCAAGGAGGCAAAGGAGCAGCACCCAGACATGTCAGTGACCAAGGTGGTCGTCCATCAGGAGACTGAAATCTCTGAGGAATGAGCTCAGGTATGAGCTGTTCTTGGTGGGGTGGATGGTATTCACTGTGCCTGCCTCAGAGAACTCTGAACAGGGACATTACCCAGAGGCATCCACACTGGTGAGGGAGACAGAAGTTACCAAGCATTTGGCTCCAACAAAAGCAACAAGGTCTCCTTATATCATCCTGCCCTTAGCAGTGTTGGCAGTGGTGGTCCAGAGGACGTCCCCAGGCATGGCTGGAAACCTCCCCACTTCCTGAATCTTCCTGTTCCCTGCCTGCTTCTTCACCTAGCCTTCCCTTCTCTCTGTGCTCTACCTGTCACGGGTATCTTTGAGTCTAACCATGGGAGTGCCAGAGGAGGAGAACAAAACCAAGACAAGCTGGGCCTGGCTGTCCATAAATGAGGGCTTGGGGATCAGGGGAGAGATGGCTGACGCTCGGAGCCCAGACTAGAGAATCGGAAACAGCATAGCTGCTTTTGGGGAGCCGGGGATCCAGATAAAGTTATGCCTAAAAGTAGTCTACAAACGACTTCAAGAAGCCATAAATCACCAGGGAGGACTTGTCTCTGTAAAGCTGCTCCGACCCTGCTTGGCACTTGGGACCCCCAGAGCTTGGCACTGGGACTGAGTGGCTGTCTTCCTTTGCAGGATTTAAAAAGTTTGCTTTCTTTCCTCTAGGAACTGTCCTACCCCAAATCCCTGCCTGTCTCCCATCCGAGAGAAAAACCAGCAAAATGATAAAGAAGCTTACCTGCAATAGTCAGACATCAGGCTTTCAAAATTACTCTAAACCACCAGAAAATTAATTTCATTTTCTATTTGGAGTTTATACCAAGAGAGTCTTCTAGACATTACTGATTCTTTTAATACCTTTTTCTATATTGTGATACCAGAAATTGTTCAACTTTTCACTCGATGGACTGTTTTTAAAGAGCTTTTTGGTTTGTTTGTTTTTTTATGGGGTGGTTTGTAACCCTTTCAACCTAGCTTCTCCCCATTTATTTCCAACCCAGATACTGACAGGTCTACAGAATTCTTGGGGAAATCCTCCAAAGACTCTGTCAGCTGTGTTGGGGGCCAAAGCCAGCTTAGTGGGGCTTCCTGCTCCTCCTCTAGTTTTATACCCTTTCGATATCAGCAGAAACTTCATTAACCAGCCCTTTCTCAGAGCCAATGATGGGACTTTACCATGTGAGGCAGGGCAGCTGTCCTGATCCACAGACCCCAGGAACACATCCCTGTCCTTTTGTTGAGGGTGATTTTGATGAGGCAGAGATCTCTGCTAAGAATATAGTATTGTTTTTCCTTCTTTCCTCCTATTCTTTCTTTTTTGGAGCTTCTTTAGATCAAAGACGTAAGAAGTTGTTTCAGATATATCTGATACTGTGAATGTTTAAACATATCTGTGGCCTTCGCCTTCCTGCCCTCCCTCCCCTTTTACCTCATCAGAAGCAGTGGCTCTGCTAAGTGCTCCCCCTACCTCCCATCTCAGGAGACCAAAATTCACAGAAAAATAGGCACTTTTGGCCAGAAGCTCTAATGGCACATTTTTAGTGGTGATTTGGGCAAGGAAAATTGATGAGGTTTAAAAAAAAAAAAAAAAGCTTTCTAGTTCTGGGAATGTTCTGGGAATGTGCACTTCACACAGGGGAGTGGTGGGGTTTACCTCAGACAGATCCTGCTAAGAAGTATTTCCAGGTGACCAACCCTGGGCCTTTCTCTTTAATCCTGGGATGATAGGAAGTGTGACTCAGAGAGGAGGTGGTGTTCCTTGACCTTTCTTCTCCTGCCTGGTACCTGCCTGCAGACACCCTTCTGGAGCGAGGGAACGGACCTTTATGGGCCATCCTTCCCACAAAACCCCACACGACCGGGGACACACACACCAGCCCTGCTCATTCCCACTCACCATCTGAGGCCTGTCAGGTTTCATGGGCTTGATTTTTGTGGTGGGTTGTGGGTTTATTTTACTTCTAATTTTTTTGTGGTTGTTCTTTGGTTGGTTTTAAAAATGTGCTGACTGATGGGCCCAATTCCACCGTTCCTGGTAGATCTGGGGGCATTTTTACTCAACAGTGCTTCTGTAATCTTCCAGCTGGCTTCCCACAAACATATCTGCCTGGAAGTTCTTAAGAGTCTTACAGTGGGACAGAAGTGAACTTCATGAGAGAGACAGCGGAGCACAGTCTCTGGGAGTTCAAGTGCAGTGAGCGAGGGAGAGAAGTCGGAAACCTCTGCTCCCCACGATGGGAGCCAGCTGCGTGTGGCCAAAGCCTCTACTGGCTGAGCCTCGCTTTAGACAAACTCAGTTGGTTCGAACAGACTTCGGATGTGTGCATTTTTCGTTTAGTACTTACGTGAGACTATTGCTAAGAGGCAGCTCTCTCTGGAGAGTGACAGGAAGACCTCGGGCAGAAGGACTGTCCTGTCTCAGTGTGTGGGCACAGGGTTTGAAATGATGGTGCTTGCTTGTTGGTGTCTACGCCTGGGCCCTGTGGCCCGGAGCGGTGGGGAGGTTAGGAACCCAGCTCCCATCAAACAGCACAGTACTGTGAGCTCGCTTCGCGGTGGCCAGCTGTCCTGCCGAGAGCTCCCAGCTCCCAAGGCTGACAGCTGGAGTGAAGAGGGTGCGGCTAAGGAAGAGGGCACAGCGTAGCATCAGAAACCTGGCCACACTGGGGCCACAGCTTTCACAGCGCAGGCCCGCTAACGGGGGCCTACACGTCCCCTCAGCTCTGTCACCAGCTCACAGAGCTTCTCTCTGCTTCCTTGACTGTAAATTGGACCAGAAGATCTCAAATGCCCTTCCAGCACTGAGAAGCCATGATTTGGACGAGCTAGGGAGAGGGTGTCCTTCCAAGCCTCTTTCCTATCCTCCTTCTCTGGTAACAGATCTGGGGGTTTGACAATTGTTTGGATTTTTTTCTTCCTGCAGTTGTGTGTGTGTGTTTGTGTGTGGGGGTGTGTGTGTGTGTGAAAAAAAACAGATTCTGTCCAGGTGGAAATGGTAAGGAGGGGAGGAGAGAGCTTCATTTCCAGGGTCAGAGACTTGGCAGCAGTTTTCCCGAAGTGACTCAGACACACCACAGTAACATCTTTCACTGCAATTTTATTTTTATTTCACTTGAGAAGTAAAGACTTCCTCCAAGCCACACGAGGTCCCTGCCACCCACCCACCCACCCACCCACATAGTGGGACCTAAATTTCTGAGCTTAGGGCCCAGAGAACCTGGCTGCAGGGACCTTTTGGGGGCCTCTTCACCCTCCTGCCCAGCCCCCCACCCTTGCATGTCCTGCAGGGCAGCCGAGGTGGAGGGGACAGGCGGAGGGGACGGCCGTCTGCCCTGGGAAAGGAACCAGAGCTCCCGCCTGACCGCCACCAAGGAATTCTCGTGGGAAATATCTGCCCAGGATCTCAGCCCCAGGCTGGTTGTTTTTACAAATCTCTCTCAAATGTATTATTTTGATGACAAAAATGAAGGAGCTTTGTAAATTTTTTTTAAAATTATGAATCATATCAAGTAGTTGTTTACATTTCTTGACAAATTAGGAATTATGCCAGCAGAATCAAATTGGCAAAATCCTTAGATTAAAAAGGCAATAATTAGGTCTGCTGTTTTGGCCTTTTGTAGTAAGAGACGTGGTGTAGTGTTTAGATACGTGTTTGGTCTTGCTTCTTGTATTGCATTTTTCAATAAACTTAAAAAAAAAAAAAAGTCTGTGAGAATTGATCAACTTTGAAAGTTCTCTTCTCCTACCAGCAACCTGGGAAAAACGAAACATGGGGAAGGGAGACCCCTATTCAAGCCCTTTTCTAAAGTAAGCTACCCACATTGGCCAAAATGCAGCTTCAACGCTGTGTAAAAGGAGAACTGGCAAATGCTTCTTGCCAGCCGGGCGGGGGGCGGGGGGCGGGGTGGAGATTTTGCAGCACAGGCTGTGACAAAGGAGAGAAGGGGGTTCCTCGGACCTGTTCAGGGAGGGGCCCGACCCTCAGTAGGAAGGCTTTGGCAGTAGTGTAGCCCTAGTGGGGTGGACCCTGCAGGGCTGAGGGGAGAGAAGGGCTGAGGTGGTGGGAGGTAAAGCCTCAGTCCCCATCCCAGATGGCAGTGGAGGGTCTCAATTCAGCCCCGTTGCCCATCTTCCCCAACCCCACAACCGGTGCCACCGTGGAGGGAGCCCGGCCCAGCCTGTGACATCCCAGCCAACCTACCTTCCAAGTCTTAGGGGTCGTTGCCCACCACTTCGGGTTTGCTGAGACGCCAGCTGCATCTCCCAGCGACCCTGACCTGGACCTCCAGCCCCCTCAGGTACCTGTCCAAGGCTAAGGTCACTTTTGGAGGCTTAACGAGCTCCCGAGGCCGAGTCATGCTGGTCTCCAGGCTCCGCTTTAAAACACACTCTCTCCAGCTTTTTGAACCCTTGTGCAGTTGGCATTTCTCTGCCGACATGCAAGTCAGGAAGCCTTAGCAGCTGCTGCGGCCAGAGCATCCATCTCGTCTGGGACGTGGCTGATGCATCTACTGGGCATTGGGACTTCTGGTCCTGTTAGCACGGTCCATGCTGCAGCCTCCTAGCAGGCTGTCCCCCTGCTCTTCAAACCCGGGCTCCCAAGTCCCCTCCTCCTCCCAACTTGGCATAGCCCCCCAGACTGAGGCGGTCCAGCCGTGGCCAGCTCCGGTGAGCACAGTCCCGAGCTGCTGGGGCCCCAAGCAGGAGCTCCCCAAGGCCCAGATCCAGAGACTTGGAATGTTCGATGCAGGAACCAGAGGGCTGCACGGTGATAATCACATGGCCAGTCTGGGTGCGTGGACCCCAGGGTGGGGGCAGCCCCGGGCCCTTCAGCGGGTAACTGTTGAGCAGGGCAGGTAACCCCAAGCGAGGATTAGCAGGCTCTGAACGCAGGCTCCGCACTGACGGGACAGGTGACGTGCCCCGACGCGGGGACAGGTCCCAACTTTCCGGCTCCGTGCAGCCGATGGCTCGGGGAGTCCTGGGTCCGGGGCTGGGGAGCAGGGCGCAGTCCCAGCCGGGGCCGTCAGGGGGCCGGAGCGCCTGGGCCCGCAGCACCCCCTGGCGCAGCCGTCGCGTCTCCAGGTCGCGGTTCTCGTAGAGCAGCGTGTTGGCGCAGATGAAAACGAACAGGCCGACGCCCATGACCACGGGTCCAAGGAGCCGCAGCCGCTCGTGCGGGCCGTGGGCCCGGCCGGCGCCGCGACCCTCGCGTCGCAGCTCGCTCGGGGGGGGCGCGCTGGCATTGGCGGCGCGCGGCCCCGGGGCCCCGGCGCGGTGCGGCCAGTAGCCGGCCACGGCGATGCCCATGCCCACCAGCACCACGAGCGCCCCCAGCGCCGCGAACGCCCCCGACGGCGAGCGCAGCCGCAGCCGCGCCCGCACCCGCAGAGGCTCGGGCGGGGAGCGCGGGCGCCGGCGGCGGCCCAGGCGGCGGCCCAGGCGAGAGACGCGGCCCTCGGGGCTCCTCCGCACCTCCCCGCGGTCTCCGGGGCTCCCAGCCGTCATCTCGCCGTCGTCTGGGCGCTCTGCGGAGAGAGGGGAGGCGGGGGCTGAACCGACGGGCCTGGGGTCGCAGCGCCAGCTCGGGGGGCCCGGCCCGGGGGGCAAGATCGGGCTGCCTCGCCCAGGCCGCTTGGAGATCCCTGGCGGCCACCCCCGGATTTTCCCGGGGCCGCGAGGCGGGGAGCCGCCCCCGCTCGGGTTTTCCGCAGCGCAGCTCGGAGCCAGGGACGCGCGGCTGAAGCCGGAGTTGGCCGGGCCCGCCGGCGGCGAGGAGGGAGGGGGCGCGGGCTGCTGCTACCTGGCGCGTCCTCGGCTGCGGGGCTGCGGGGCTGCGGGGCTGCGGGGCTCCGGCGCCGGCTCCCTCTTCGCCGGGGCCTCGGGAGTGTGCGGGCCCCCGCGGCGGCGTCTCCAGGGTAAGTCCCGCCCGGGATCGCCCTCACCCCCGCACGTGGCTGCACCGTAGTAAGGGAGGGAGGGGGCGCTCGGCCCGCCCGGGCCGCCGGGGTCGCTCGCGGGCCCCACCTCCCCCCTACTGCGCGCTACATACCGCAGCGTGGGAAGGAGGGGGTGTCACCGACTCCAGCCTCTGCCTGCCCGCCCCCTCCTTTCAGACCTCCTCAGCCTGCACGGAAGCTGCAGCAGGAGAGACTTGAGCTAGACTCCGGGAAGACCGTTCTGACCAAGGCCAGCGGCCGACTTCGCCCAGGATTGCTTCCCGCTCCGCGCAGAAGAGGCCTCCCCTCCTCCAGCGGCCGGGTCGCGGCCCGGACGGGGCGCGGGGAGCGGGGGGGCTGCAGGTGCTGGGCGCGGGGCCCCGCCGGGAGAGCTTCCCCGCTCCCCGACTCTCCCGTCGGCCCGGGCAAGGCTGTTCCCGGGTTGCAGCGTTTCCAATTCGAGCTCCTCGGGATGAATCATCCCCCTTTCCCGCCGCCTGTCCTCCTTTCCGGCCTCCTCCACCCGAGGCCTCGGTGGCCCGCGTCCCGGACGGAGCAGCGCCGCCCCAGCACCTCGGGCCGCCCCATCTGGCCGCCCGGTTCGGCCCTTCCCGGCCTGTGGCCTGAGGACTGAAGGGCCGGGTGAGGAGCAGCTGCGCCGTGTGCCGTGTGGCCCCCACGAAGGGAGGGCGTGGGGGGAGCGGGGCCCCCGCCAGGCGCCCTGGGTCGCAGGGGAGGGGGGCCGGGACCTCGCTGTCCAGGGGCGCGTGCTCCCTGCCCCCCAGTCCGGGTTCTAAGCCGCTCCGCCGCTGGCACCCGTAGCGAGGCTCGGGGGAGGAGGCCTCGCCGCCCCGCTCAGTCCCCATCCGCACCCCCGAAGCCCGGCACGACACCCCATCCCTGCCGCCGAGCGGGGTGCGGAAGGCCCGGGGCCTAGCACGGAGCCGCAGTCGGCCGCGTCCAGAGCCTGATTCTCGCAGCTGCTGGCGGCGGCCCAGAGCGGCCGGGGGGCCCGCCGGGGTCCCCCGAGGAGGGGGCGCCCCGGGACCCGACGCCGGGCCTCGGGACCCCCGCCGACGCCGTGCGCCTCCCCGCACAGCCCCGGGGCCCCCGGGAGGCGGCGACGGCCGTTCCCCGGTCGTCCCGGAGTGTGGAGCCGACTCCGGAGGGCTCCCCGCGGGGACAGGGGCGGGGCGTGCGGGGAGACCCCGACTGCGGCGGGCGCGGAGCCCTGGCCGGGGACCCCCGCCGACCGCCCCGGGGAGGCCCTGGTCTCGGGCCGGTAAGTTGCCGCGGGCCGCGTCCCTCGCGCTCGGGTCCCGCCTCCGCCCGCGTCCGCACTCCGCGGGGGGGGGGACCGGGCTCCCGCCCCAGGGCCTTCCCGGACGGACGGGCCGAACGAAAAGTTGAGCAAAGTGGAGCGCGAGCCCCGGGGCCCTCGTCCTGCTCACCTGGCGCCGCCGCGCCCCGGCGGGTCCGGGTCCGAGTCCGCGCGCCGCGGCTCCCGGCTCTGCCGCCGGCTCCACCGCGGCCCGGCCCCGCCCCCCGGCCCCGCCCCTCCCGGCCCCGCCCCCGGGCCCCGCCCCCGGCACCCCGCGGGGCCCCGCCGCTGGAGGCCGCAGCCGCCCAGGTCGCAGGGCCGCAGGTAAGCGCGTGTGCGCGCCCGTGGCTCGGAGCGCCGCTCGCAGAGGCCCGGGACGGCCGCGCCTTCCCACGTGGGGAAACTGAGCCCGGGAGCCGAGAGCCCTGCCCGGCTCCGCAGCGAGCGCGCGGCCCCAGGACTTCCGAAGCCCGCGCGCCCGCCCGCGCCCCCCATGCCAGCGCCGGGAGCGGGCTCGCGGGGGCGCCGTCCGGGGAGCTCCCCGGAGGAGGCGGCCCGGTTCCCGCCCCGCCCCCCGCCAGCCTGCCCCCTCCGTGGACCTCACCGCCTTCACCTGGAAAATGGGCTTAGTGGGGTCCGCCCCGCAAGACGCGGAGAGGCGAGAATCAGCGTTGCGGGCGGGCACGCGACACGGGGGCAGCCCCCGGGGACCCCGCGAGCGCCCAGTGACAGGAGCCCGGGGCGGGGGCGGGGGCGGGCCGCTGAGCGCGTCCACCGGAGAGTCACGGGCAACCCCCCGGGAAGACGCGCCCCGTCCGGAGCGGGGAGGCGCCGCGGCCCCCAATCGCGAGGCTCCGGGGCGCCCCCGCCGCGGGCCTGTCGGGGCCGCCCAGCTCCCGAGCCCCGCCCGCCCCCGCGGCAGGAATGCGGAGCGGAGCGAGGGGGTCGGCCGGCGGCCCAGTTTCCATGATGCGGGGGGCGGGCTCGGGAGGAGGAGGGGCGGCCGGGCGGCCCGCCAGGCTCCGAGCCCGCCCCCGCCCCCGCCCCCGTCCCCCGCCCCCGCCCCGGCCCCGGCCCCGCAGCCCGGCCGGGCCCCTCGGGAGGAATTTCCGGCCTGGGATTGATTAGGAGGCGCCCCTCCCCCGGCCGCAGAGACCCCCCGGGGCGCGGGGGGGGCGGGGCGGGGCGGTAACGAGACCCGGCTGCGCCCGGGCGCGAGGGGGGCGCGAGGGGAGCGCGAGGAAGTCGCGGGCCCGGGCCGCCCCGCGGAGGCCACCGCGCGCAGCGAGGCTCGAACCCTGCTCGGCGGGAGCCTGGGGTGGCCTCGGCGCCCAGCCCGCGGGGACACACCCCGGGAGCGACCCGGCGGGGCGCGGGGGCCCAGCCGGGTTCGGAGGTCGGAGGGTCGGGGACCTGCCACCGCGTGGGACCGAGGGCTCCGCGACCGGACCCCCGAAGAGCCCCCCCCCCGCCCCGCACACGGACCCCCTCGGCCCGCGCCGCGCTCCCGAGCCTGGCTGGACGCCCCCGCCCCAGCGCTGTCCGCGTTCCTGTCGCCCCTGGCTGCTTTTCCTGGGGACACCAGCTCGAGGCAAAGCTCCTTGTGGTTGCTGCCCCACCTGCCCTGGCATTTGCCACTGGCTCGTCCAGCCCGCCCCTCCTGACCTTTCTTCCTCGGGGCCTCCAGCCTGGGCCCAGCCTCACTTTCAGCAACCAGACACCTCCCAGAATTGTCCCTGTTTGCAGTGATCCTGGCCCATTCCTACCCCTCCTCTTGTCCCCTCTGTAAAGGGCCCCACTGCCCACCAGAGGGTCATCTCCACCAGGGGTCACCTTGGGCTCACGCCGGCCCCAGACCTTCAAGTCCTGTGGACCCTCCTCTCTGGATCCCCCATCAGCTACCTTCTCCCTGCCCGGGGCCAGGGCTCTGCACAGGGCCACCAACCATCTTCCCACCCTGGACCTAAACCAATCGCTCTGCTTAAAACCCTCAGTGACTCCCCTGCATTGTCTGGAGTTTAAAATCCCTGCTCACCTCCAGAGTGGCTCCTGCCCCCTCACCCTCCTCCCTCACCCTCCTCCCTTCCTTGTAGCTGAACTCATCCCCATCCCCATATCTGTGCTCTGGCCTTGGGGTTGGCCCCTGCCTTGAGTCTTGCCAGGAACTCCCGCTCTGGATCATCCCTTTGGCTCCTTCCCGTCCTTCAGACTTTCTCTGCACCTCCTGTGGGTCCCCAGAGCTCGTCAGCCTCGCCCCTCCCCACTCCCCCCTTCCCCCCTCCCCCCCTGCTTACACACCCTCACCGGAGCCTCCCCTTAGCAGCACCGCACACAGAACGAAAATCAGTGTTTGGGATTTGAGCCTCTGTCCTGTGTCCCCCTGCTGGTGAGCTCTGAGGGGAGGTCTGGGCCTGTCCCGTCCCTCCCTGAGCCCTGGGCTCCTACTGGCCTGTGTGTCCCCCACCCTGAGGTCCCTGCTAATCTGTACCCCCGGGGCTCCAGCCTGAACAGGAAAGGACTCAGCCCCAAGTCTCAGTTTCTCCATCTGCACAAAAAGGGGGAAAATACTTACCTCCCAGTGTTGTTTAGAAGCTTAAGAGCACACATCACATATGGTCAGCACCTGGCATAAAGTGGATGCCCACCAGACAGTTGGCCCTTCCTCTGACGCTGAGGTTTGGGGCACAGAAGACGGTATTTAGGAGTTGTAGAAACCTCCCCTGGGGTCATTTGGGGGTAGCAATGAGAAAAGGATCCTCTCCCTCAATATAACCCCACTTGATTGTCTTGAGAACTGGGAAGCTAGTGATAGGCCCAGTTTACGGAAGAGGACGCTGGCTCAGGGAGGCCAAGACCCGCTGGCAGACACACAGCCAGACTGGTAAGTGCTGGCGCCTCCCCGGAGGGAGGGCCCGGGGCCTGCTTGGTTTGGCCCTTGTGGGCGGACAGTGGCCTGGATCTGCCTCTGTGTGGCCCCGACTCCTTCATTCCTGAACCAGGAGGGGCCTGGAAGAGAGATGTTCCCCGGGGCCACTGTGGTGGACATTTCTCCCCCAAGCTTCTCTGGGGAGGCAGGGAACCGGACACAGGCACTCTGAGGTCCTGCCTACCTGAGGCTCCATGTCTTCTCCAAAAGCCATGATGGGGAGGGAGTAGCTGTCATCTGTGTGTCACAGCCCCACCCGGGGCCACAGAAGAGCAAGCCCTGGGAATTGATGTTTGGGAACAGCCCCACTGGCTGGCTGGGTCCGGGCTGCCCCGGATTTCCTGTCTGAGCCCCAGGGCTTTCTAAAACCATCCTTGTCTCTGGGCCACCCCAGAAGCACTTGGAGGACACAGCTGAGTGCCCGTGTGGCCCCAGCCCAGCAAGACCACAGCCTCAGCTAAGAATCCCGAACCCCGTGCAGAGGAGAGAGCGTGGCTCTGAGACCCAGTTTTGTTTCTTCTGCTCGTTCACTGGGTGACTTTGGGCATGTCACAGGATTCCCTCAGCGCTCCCTGTGGGGCCTTCACAGGAAGTACAGGTGGGTCAACTTGATAAGAAATGATAATGATTGGCAGGTGGAATCCAGAACCCCAGTCCCAATGTCCCATTTTGTAGGGACAGAAACTAATGCCAGAGAGGTACACAGTGACTTGAGTGACCCCACCAGTGAATGGCAGAGCTGACCCTCGGGCAGTTACAGGTCCCCATGCGGACTTAGGCTTCAGGGGTTGCTGGGATGTGAACCCCAAGCCCCTCGCCCCACCCACAGAAGCTCTGAGCTGGGCAGTGGGCTTCCCTGGTGGCTCCGTGCCACTGGCAAAGCTCTTGGGAAGAGTGAGCTCACGTCTCCACTGCTCTCCAAAGCCCAGAGAAGAGAAGGAGCAGAGCCGGGGTGAACCTGGGAAGGCCAAGGAGGTGAGACGCCCCTGGGGCCAGGGCAAGGCCAGCCTCCTGCCTGAGCCCTTAGGGATGACGGTAGGAAGTCACCAACTTGCCAAGCTCCCCCGGGGTTCCAGCCCCTTCATACCTGTTACCTTCTTAAGTATGCAAGAGCCTTGAGAAGGAGGTGACACTGTCACCCTTTGTCCTACATGCTACATGTAGTACATGCTACACTACTTCCCGCTAGCCCTGTGACCGTGGTCAAGTCAACTCACCCCTTACGTCTCTGTTTCCTCCTCTGCAAGACAGGACAATGGTAGCAACATGTGCGAAGGCCTGTAATGAGGACGGAACTCCAGGGGAAACGTGGTGGCACTAGAGCTCTACTGGCCTGTGTGTCCCCCACCCCGAGGTCCCTGCTAATCTGTACCCCTGAGGCTCCAGCCTGAACATGCGCAGTTTGCTCTCCTATAAAATGTGAAAGTGAGGCTAGTGATTGTGTCTTCAGCCACCTCCTCTGGGGACGCGAGAGGAGCCAGCCCTGGGTCCCATCCAGATGCCCATCCAGGGGGTGAAGTGAACAGACCATCCACCAAAAGCTGAGGAAACAACAGCTGACTCCATGTGGGGGGCAGACAGCAGGGAGGACTTCATGGAGGAGGGGGCATTCCTGCTGGGTCTCAGGGTCAGAAGAGTTACCCAGGCTGCAGCGGGGAGGATATTCCAGGCTGCAGAAACAGCTTGCAGACAGCCTGGAAGCCTGGGCAGGGGGTCAGGTGCTGGGGAGGGAGTGGGGAACAGGACGCAGGGGCCAGGGCCTGATTGCAGAGCTCCTCCGGCACCAGGCTCGGGGGTGTAGGGCTCAGCCCTGTGGCGCCGGGAGCCATGGGAGGTTACAAAGCAGGGGAGTAGCCTGCCTCATAGGTACCTGGGGAAAGACTACAAACTGTTAACGTGGCACCTGTCACGGTTTCTCCAAGAGCACCGAGGGAAGGGCGTGACAGGGCCCCAGGCCCAGCCAGGAGCCTGCGGAGCGGCATGAGGCACCTGGTGGCCTCCCAGGTCCTCTGGTTCTGTCCCTGAAGCCAGCTGCTGGGCCCCTCCCACCCCAACCCTTCCCCGCTCCCCTGCTTTGCCCCGTCCCCACCCCCTGGGACCCTCGTGGCGGGAACGAAGGAAGTGATTCAGAGAAGAGCCCAGGTCTAGGAGTCTAGTGGCCTGGCCACTTCCTGGCTGTGTGACCCAGTGAGGATCGTTTGTCTCCCTGAGCCTTTTCATGCCCTGGAGAACGGAGAGGTGCCGAGCCCCCCACTCCAGGAAGCGTTGGGAACATGAAGTGGGGGTACGCACGAGGGGGCCCAGCGCAGACTCTGGGGACCCGCCTGAGGCTGGTCCTGCCCCAGGGAGGCTGATCTGCATGGAAGAGGGGGCGCCAATGTGTCCGGGCCGAGTGCTGGGGGCCCAGGGCACCGCGGACGAGGGACAGGGAGGCTCCCCGGAAGAGGGGGCCAGTTGAGCGAGGGCTTGGAAAGAATGTCGGGGAGAAGCTGCTGCGGGGCAGGGCCCGGAGGGGCGCAGGGAGGAATTAGGGGCCTCCTAGGGGAGGGCAGTGGGGACAGCAGGGGGTGGGGCGGGAGAGGACTGAACACCCGGTTGGAGGGGTTAATCCTAAAGGAGCCACGTACCCGGATAACCTGGGGACAGTCACCTCGCCTGTGAGCCTCCGTGTCTTCATCTGACCACATGCCAGTGGCCCGTGTCACAGGGTCGCGAGGCTCCCGAGCTTGCCCGGCCCAGAGCCTGCGCGCAAGTGCCCGGCAAACCCCGGCCGCCCCTGCTGTCTGTTATCCACACTGCTCTGAACTTAGCTCTGATGTTTTGCTTCATCTCTGTGTTCTTTTTCAATTTCTTGAACATTCTGATTGGCTCAGCTGGGCCCAGGTGGCTCTGCCTGGCCCAGCAGCTGGGGGGAGCCAGAGGGAGAAGCCGCTGTCAGGCCGTCCAAAGGGGAAGGGCCCGAAATGCGGATTCTCTGATGCCTGGGAGACGGCGACAGGTCCCTACAAGTGACTGCCAGCCCTGGGGGTGGGGTAGGACCTGGGGAGTTGGGTGATCTACCAGGAGCTTAGAGTAGGGCTGCTGGCCAGGAATGTGCCTCCCACACCTCAGCCACGACACGTGGGTGCAGCGGGAGCCTGAAGCTGGGGTTTACCCATGAAGATCTGCTCCCCCCTCCTCGGGAAGTGCTCGCAGCAGGAACCACAGCGGCAGAGACACCTCAGCTGAGACACTTCAATACCCGTGCCCCCCACCCCTGGAAGTTAGGAAAACAGTGCGAGGGTGCAGGGGGATGGGCCTCAGGCCCCAGCAGGGCAGCGGCGGCAGGTAACACCTGCAAGACATGCACAGTGTAGGTTGAGGTTGGAGCGGTTTGTCATGCAGCATAGGCCGCCCAGGGGAGCGCCCAGCATGCAGTGAGCACCTGCTACACGGGGGCTAAGCACAGGACTGTCCAGGGACAGAACATGGCCCTGGCTGACGTTGCCACAGGAGAATTTCAGAACCTCAAGTGACCGTGAGGCAAGCTAGAAATGCATTTCTCCTTCACCTTCTGGGTGGAGCATTAGCTGCCTAGCGTCAGCAGGGAGGCCGCCGGTGTTAAGGACCCAGGCTCCTTCCATCTTGTTGCTCTGCCGTCCCGGAGGTGTGGCACCCGCCTCGTCTTCGTGGCTGAAGATGCTCACTAGCCCTCCTCCCTGAGTCTGGGGACTGGACTCCCTGGCTGGGAAAGGGGACTGTGCTCCCCTCTCCTTGTATTTAATTACTTTTTTTAAAAGATTATTTATTTATTTATTCATAGAGACACAGAGAGAGAGAGAGGCAGAGACACAGGCAGAGGGAGAAGCAGGCTTCATGCAGGGAGCCCGATGCGGGATTCGATCCCAGGACCCTGGGATCACGACCTGAGTCAAAGGCAGATGCTCAACCACTGAGCCACCCAGGCGTTCCCCCCCCCACCTTTAAAGGCAGGACACCTGATGCACACATGGGGATGCTCCCTTCTCATTCCAACAAGGCTGTGGGCCACCCCTAGCCACGAGGGAGGCTGGGAAATGCATCCTGGGAGACAGCTAGGAGTCCTTGCTGGGTACCACCGGGATGTGGCTCCTCCACTTGGCAAATCACCGTGCTGATGATGCTCCCCCAGGGGGAGCCGAGGCCGGCCCCTCTAGGAGCCTGGCACTCTGGGGGAGAGTCCTCCAGGGCAGGTTCCTGGGGCCGAGGGCGCCCTGGGGTTGGCAGCATGCGGGCCAGCCGTCTCCCGCGCTTTGTGCCCAGAGAAGCCTGGTGGGGTGGGGGCGTGTGGGGCTCGGCGTCCACCCACCAGCCACCGGCGCTGCAGAGAGCAGCCCCCAGGCCCTGAGACCTCGCTTCTGTCTCCCCCGCACTGCACCCCTGGGCTGGTCCCAGTTCTGTCGGTGTCTTGGAGTCCAGGGCCAGCTTCCAGATCTCGCATTCAGTGCTGTGTAGACGGGGTGAGTGGCAAGCCCACAGCTCCCGGCTTGACGAGGTGTCGAGGCGGGACTGCAGCTCCGGGGCTTGGTCCCCGGGCCGCGGGCGGGTCGGGGGCGGGAAAGCCGAGGCCCAGCGGCGGAGCTGGGCACCTGGGCGGGGCGGGGGGCGTTGGCGCCACCTGGTGGCGAGGCCCTGCACCTGCGCCCGCGCCCCTGCTCCGCGCACAGCGCCCACCGGTCGCGGTCGCGGCGATCCTGGGAGCGCGCGTGTGCTCCGCGGGGCGTCATCCGGGATCACGGCCTCGGACCTCAAGGATGAGCTTCCTTGCAAACCGTGGTTGCCTCCGAACAGAAACGACTCGGCCTGGGAGGTCGGGCTGAGCGGGGAGGGAGGACACGGAACGGGATGCAAGCCGGGGAGGGGTGCGGATGGAGGCAGATTTACCCCGTGGGAGCCCCTTCGAGGCGCCGCTGGGACACGGGCTCCCGTATCTACAGCACAGGACACCGAGGCACAGAAACCCCAAGTGGTAAGTGACAGAGCCGGGCTGCCCCCCAGGACCGCTCGATCTAAACCCAGACTCGGGCCCTGGATTACTTGCCCCGCGCCCTGCAGTGCCCACCCCACCCCACGCTTGCCCGCCCAGCCCCTAGCTCGGGATCCAGCCCAGGCCTGTGGAAGTTTGTATCAGGCCACACCTCTGGGATGTTTGCGATGACCTTCACCGCTGCAGAGGGGCCGAGGGGACCAGAGGCCCAGGGAGCTCCCACACTTACAAGTGTCCCCTCCGCCCTCCACTTGGAATGCTGGAGATGCAGGAGACAGCCAGAGCGGTGGCATCCACATCAGCTCATATTAGGGACCAGGAGACCCAGGAGGTGGCCGGGCTGCAGTGGCCCCAGCCGGTGCCTCCCTCCTGGTGTCAGGGCTCCAGGCCTGGAGGGGTGGGGCTGGGGGAGGCAGCCCAGGGAGGAGCAGGTGTGAGGTGAGCTTTGAAGGAGCAGGAAGGCACTTGGGGCCGGGAAGCCCTCAGTAACTGAGCGCTCACTCTGAGCCAGGTGAGGGTGAGGCAGGTACTGAGCTATTTCCTGTTTCCAGATTTCAGGGGCTGAAAGGACCCCCCACCCCTGAAATCACAGAGTATGGGGCAGCATCAGGACTCCAGGCCAGGACTCCACACGGAACTGGGAAACAGGGATATGAATTATTATCCTTATTTTACAAATGGGAAACTATGACCCAGAGCGAAGTAACCTGTGCAAGGTCACACAGCAAGAAGGTAGTGAGTCTCCTGTCCTGCCCAGAACCTCTCCTGTCCTCCTCTAAGATTGGGACAGCATGCTGACGTCCCCAGGGTGTTGTGAGGACCGAGTAACCTGACAGGTGTAAGCCGCCTCCACCGGGCCAGGTGTGGAGTCGGTGCTGGGTCCGTATTAGCTCAGTCGCTTGGCCTCCTACTGACATTTTACAGGAATCTCCTGTCTTATTCCGGTACGAAGAGATATTCCAGTAAGAAGAGGTAGCCAAAAGGACAAGGAGAAAATGTCCTGGATGGTCACAGGTGCCGGCAAGTCCTTTATAGGGACCCCAGCGCCTCCAGTCACTAAGCCGAGGTGGCCCTGGGGACCGCCAGGCACCGGCCTCGCCGTTGGCTCCAGCACAGAGTTCTGGCTCGAAGAACCACTGACGATGCTCCAGGAGGCTCCTCAGGTCTCTTGCCAAGAGATGCCCGAGAGGGAACATTAGGATGACGGAGGATCGTTGAAAGCGTCTCCAGTCAGCTCTCATGGCAGCTAAAGGACAAAAACAGTACGACGTTATGTGGTCACCGGTGTGGGGTCGTGAGTGTTTCATTTCTTTTCCAGTAACTGCAGTCTCCCCAGTGAAGGGGATTCAGTAAATTATCTTTACTATCTAAGCCTTTGTAGGATGTTTCAGGGAACTAAATGCAGGAATGGGGGGGGAGGGTGGCTGCAAGTGGCCCAGGGACGTCACAGCCTGGCTTAGGGAGCCTCCGTGTGGTGCGGGCAGCCCCGGCGGTACCCGTCCCTGTGTGCTTGGGGCCCGTCCCTGTATTTGCGTTGGGGCCTCGCGAGGGGGCTGCCCAGCAAGCGGGCGTCCAAGCCCTGCAGCCCCGACTTCCCCCTCCTCTCTGGGGCTTTCGGCCGCAGGTCCGGCTGTAACCCTAACCTGTGCGGAGCTCCAGTTTGCATTTCTTTAGGCTCTAAGGGACACCAGGGGTTCCTGGGACTTAAGGATCCAGTATCCCATCTCGGGAAGAAAGGGGTCTGATAGGATCTGATTAAATCTCCACCTGCCTTCTGGGGAGACCCTTGCACCGCGAGTATAACGCACCTCCAGGAAAGCAGGGGCCGCCTGCACCCGGCTCGGTCAACTTGCCGGAGGCGGCGTCCCACGGCGCGGCCACCAGTCAAGAAGCAGGACCCGGCCAGCGCGCCCAGAGGCCCCGGGCGCCTCTGCCTTTGGCCGGAAGCACACGCCACCGCTCGTGCTATGGGACAGCGGCGCTGAGGTTGGGCCTGTTTGAAAAGTTTGTGTGGAATAACGGTCAGTGCTGCTGTGTCGGGCTCTGTGCCTGCGCGGTCTGCCCGCGCTGCTGGGGGACCCTGATCTGGGGGCCGGGGCCTGGGGTTCTGGGGGCTGGGGGCCTGGACGCTGGGGGGTTGGGGGACCTGGAGGCTAGGGGGTCGGGGGTCCAGGGGGCCTGGGGGCTTGGGGAGCCTGGGGGCCCAGGGAGCCAGGGCCTGGGGGCCTGGAGGCTGGGGGGCTGGGAGGCTGGGGGCCTGGTGGCCCAGACACTTGGGGTCCGGGGGGCCTGGGGGCCTGGGGGCTTGGGGAGCCTGGCGGTCTGGGAGCCGGGTCGTGCCACGGCTCCTCCACTCCACTGTAGGGTGGACTTTGGGGGGCCTCTACTTTGGGGCTGTTACAGACACAGCCGTGAGGGGCATTCCTGTGGCGCCCTGTGGGACCTGCTCGCTTTGGCCGTCTACACCCGGAGGCCTGGGCTTCTCCTTGGCTGGCCTTCTGTCCTGTGGTGCTTGGAACATTCTGCGTTCACACCTGGGCATTTTGCCTCGCAGTTTCCTCTGTGTTCCTCTTCCAAGCTGGGGCCGATTTCAATTTATCTGGAGGCTAGATTGACAGTGAAGCTCTGCACCGAGCTGAAGCTTCTCGAAGACTATTCCACGTGTGGCTCATCTTTACATCCTCCTCCAGATGGGCCACCACGTTCGGCGTCTCCGGGGAGGGAGCCCTGTGCCCCCTCGCTGAGGCTCCCAGCCCGCTGGGACCTGCTGCCCGGCCCTCCCGAGGCGCCTGGATCCTGCCCCCCACCCCCCCTCCAGCTGCCCCTGGGACGGAAAGGAAGTCCCTGGGACGGAAAGGAAGTGGGGCCCAGAAGCTCAGGGTTCAGGGCACAATGAGCGCAGCTGCAGCTTTTTACCCAGACCCGCCCACTTGCCCCTGGTGCCCTGACTCCCGCAGGGAGCTGCTGGGGGCGACGGGGGTGCCCTGAGCTGTCCAGGCGGCCCCTGGGCTCTGTCCTCGGACCGTCCCCGGGGCCTCTCCCCGACAGGGCCGCCGGGCTCCAGCGCCTGATTCCACGCTTGCTGCAAGGACACGGTTTTGCGGCGCCGGTGTGGACAGACATCCCCTTGGTGAGCACTGCGGGTGTGATGGCACCTGAGCCTTTCCTTCCTCTCATCTGGCTTGGGGCGCTCCTGATTTCCGCCTCCCCCTGAGCGGCCTGTAAGGGGGGGCTTTGGTTCTCTTAACCTCCTTTTCTTAAGAAAACGCTGATGAGGAAGCCGTTTGGTTCAGGTGGTGAGGCCCCGCCGTGGGCAGAGCGCGCTGGGCTTCGGGCGGTTTGCTGCTGCTGCAACTTTTGGTATCTTTGGATGAAACCAGCTGTGTTCTAATTGGAACCTGGCAAGTGATGATTTGATTCCCAAATGCAGCCCTTGGGCCTCTGTTCTCCAAAACCGGGCATTTGCTTTTTGCAGCACTGCTTGGCCATGATATTCATTAGGCTCTGGAGGAAAATGACCAATGAATGGATCCATAAATTATAATGCGTGTGTTAACTCGGAGTTTAAGATTGTGTTTGCATCTGGTTTGTGGTGTCCACGCACGATGTAAAATGTGAGTGAGCTGTCTTCTCTGCCTCTGGATGGTGTTGCTAAAATTAACTTGTAAAAGAGCTCTATGCAGTGGCTTGTAAGAATTGGGCATTCTAAAACTCAAGTTCACGTGATCTGGGAAAATATTTGACATTAAAGCTAATTTAAGGTCGTTGGTTTAATGAAAATGAACATGTTTTTAGAGTTGTCAGCATTAGATGTAGAACATCTGTTCCACTGTGTTTACTGCAAGTTGGGCAGGTTCCGGTCATCTCTGTTGCAAAATTTCTTAGGAAAGGGGAAAAAAAAAACTTACAACTTCGTCTAATGCTTCATAGTTTTATGGGCAATCTACACGTAGTTGCTGAGAACAAATAAACGGATGTAAACAATTACTAAGTCTAGGTTTATCTGCTTTGGACTCCTATTAAAACTGGTACAACAGCTCATAATTATTACTTTTCAGTAGAAACTCAGCATTTTTAGAGTTAAGAATAAATGTAATCACGACTACTAGAAATAATGAGAAACAACTGTATGCCAGGAAAGTGAGATCGGTTATTTAAAGACAGAAATTGAGGGCACCTGGGTGGCTCCGTCGGGTCGTCGGTTAAGTGTTTGCTTTTGGCTCAGGTCAGGACCCTGGAATCGAGTCCCCTGTCGGGGTCCCTGAGTCTACTTCTCCCTCTCCCTCTGTCCTTCCTCCCCAATGATGCTCTCTCTCTTTCAAATAAATAAATAAATAAATATAATCTTTAAACAAACAAATGGGGCTCCTGGGTGGCTCAGTTGGTTGAGCATCCGACCTTGATTTTGGCTCAGGTTGTGAGATCAAGCCCCGCGTTGGACTCTATGCTGGACATGGAGACAGCTAGGGATTCTCTCTCTCCCTCTCCCACTGCCAAAACCCCAAAATCCAAATAAACAAAAATTCATCCCTATGGAATAAAGTGAGTTTTAATATCAGAAGTACACCAGTATAAGATTGGAATTTGGTTTTTCTGTTAAAATGATAGTTTGGGGTGCTTAGCTGGTTCAGTTGGTGAAGCATGAGACTTTTGATCTTGGGGTTGCGAGTTCGAGCCCCACATTGGGTGTAGAGATTACTTAGAAATAAAATATTTTTTAAAAAGGTTGGTAGGGACGCCTGGGAGGTTCAGCAGTTGAGCGACTGCCTTTGGCCCAGGGCGTGATCCTAGAATCCCAGGATTGAGTCCCACATCAGGCTCCTTGCATGGAGCCTGCTTCTCCCTCTGCCCGTGTCTGTCTCTTGTGAGTAAATAAATAAAATCTAAAAAAAAAAAAAAAAAGTTGGTTTTCTTAGTTATCGGTTTACCCTTAATAAGAAATTGTAAACAAAGGTTTCCCTTTATCTTTAATATTCATAGAAAAAGTTTCCATGTTGTGCCCTTACTAGGTCTTTGATTAAAGTTGAATCTTCTCAATATTGAAAGAGCTAAGTTTTGCTAACAACTACATAACTCTGTGTGTTTGCCTTTTTTTTTTTTAAAGATTTTAAAAATTTTATTTGTTAATGAGAGAGACACACACACACAGAGGCAGAGACACAGGCAGAGGGAGAAGCAGGCTCCATGCAGGGAGCCGGATGTGGGACTCGATCTGGGACTCCAGGATCACGCCCTGGGCCAAAGGCAAACACTCCACCGCTGAGTCACCCAGGTGTCCCTGTGTTTGCCTTTAGAATCTGTTATTGCCACTTTAGCAAAATAGATCATTAGGTTTTGTAATGATCTGTAATCCTATTTAGTCATGTGTTTAAAATGTTCTGGTATTTCTGACAAACTTCCCAAAATTCAACTTCTAAATAAAGTGTTTTGTTACTAGTTGGGCTTACTTGGTATGTCCAAGTACATGGGAAACATTGAAATAAGTGATGATAAACCTTCAGAGAGGATATTGCGTGGGTGGATGCTGCAACCGTTGCAGAATCCCTAAGGTTTTTTGATATGTCCTGGTATAATGTCATCACTTATAATTCTAATTATTAAAGTGTTAATGTGTCATAGAAATAACCAAATTTCCTTGTTGATTGCATTGTAATGATCTCTAAACCAGATCTTTAACCACAGCTGCTTTTGAGTTTTTTTGTCCTTTGCAGTTGTTGTTTTAATTTGACACTCTTGAAAACCTGTTCCAGTTTTAAGAAGATTCGTGGAGAGGACTTTGACAAATACGGGGCTCTAATAATTTCTGGTAACTAATAGGAAGACTGCATTCAAACAGAATAAGAATCGATTGCATGGGACTAAGATGAATTGGGGAAGATGAGTTGGGGAAGATGAGTTGTCAAAGTCTCAAGGTTTGACAAGTACATGTTCTGTGTGTACACTGGAGATTTTGTTAGCAAGAGCAAAAGAAAACAAAGGCTTCTGAGGATGGGTGTAAGCATGGAGGGTTGGTGGGGTTCTTTAAAGACCTTATACTATCCCAGAGATTGAAGCTGAAGCTGAACACCTGCTTAAACTCATTGTCAACCTGCTTTTGCCCTGTCACTTTTGCTCATGGACTTTTTTTTTTTGAAGTTGTATTTATTTAAATAATCTCTACACCCAATGTGGGGCTCAAACTCACAACCCCAAGATCAAGAGTCGCATGCGCTTCTGACTGAGCCAGCCAGGTGCCCTTGCTCATGAACTTGTCAGAGCAGGTTTGGCAGTAGCACTCTTTGGGGGAAGCCAAAAATACGCAGATGACAGAAACAGAATTCTGACTTGAGGAGACCCACGTGTCCTTGTCGTTGGAGATGCAGGCTTGGGAAAGAGTCTGACGCCACAGGCAGTATGCAGCATTGCTCCGTGTGGAGTGTGTTTGTGGTGAGACCACACCTCTGGTTTGACTGTAACTCTTTCAAAAGCTAGTTCTTCCCAGGACGCCTGGGTGGCTCAGTGGTTGAGCATCTGCCTTTGGCTCAGGACGTGATCCTGGGGTCCTGGGATCGAGTCTCGTATCAGGCTTCCCACAGGGAGCCTGCATCTCCCTCTGCCTATGTCTCTGCCTCTCTCTTTGTGTGTCTCTCATGAATAAAGAAATAAAATCTTAAAAAAAAAAAAAAAACTAGTTCTTCTGGAGATTTTGCTTTGGAAGCCAGGTGTCCTGCTACTTGGTGATCAAAGTATTTGTGGAATAGATGAATTTGATAAGATGGGTAATCAACATGAAGCCTTGTTAGAAGTAATGCAGCAGCAAAGCATTGAGGCTGGTATGGTTTGTAGCTTCCCTGCGAGAACTTCCAGTGTTGCTGCTGCAAGTGCAATTGGAGGACACAGCAATAGACAAACAGCTTGGGGTGCCTGGCTGGCTCAGTCGGTAAAGCATGCAACTCCTGGTGTCAGGGTCATGAGTTCAAGCCCCACATTAGATACAGAGTTTACTCAAAAATTAAAGACAAACAGCTTCTGAGGATTTAAAAAGGGGGAGCGCCTTGCTGTCCAGGTTTAACTTGGTCTTTATCCTGGTACGCTCCAAATGAGAAACAGGACCACTTACTGCCTGAACATGTGATTGCATTAAGAGCTAGAAACCTGAGAACCATGGCAGTTCATATGGATCATCAAGATTCAAATATTTCTGTACTTGAAGTAGTTTCTGATAAAACATCATGAGAAAGATTAAAGGTAGTTTCTGGAGAAACCCTAGATCCAATCCCCACCAGCTATTGAGAAAGTAAGTACACTGGTCATGCTGTATGTCCATCCAAGACCATCCACGGAAGCTGCTCAAATTCCTCAAGAATTTTTCCTTGACCTCTGGAATCGGAGCCAATGATTCAATGGCCCACCAGTCACTACTGGGTAGCTGGGATCTGTGATTTGTCTAACAGAGGCACGAACAAGGTTAGAATGGAAAGAGGAAACAACCAAAAATGATGCTGAGGATTTCAATCTCATCACCTTCCGCAGATTGCTGAAGAGTGATAAACATTTCAGGTTCCTGATGTTGAAAATTTTATCCGATCACTAAAAGACCAAGGCTACTTCTCAGAAAAAGGCCCACGGGTGCCTGGGTGGTTTAGCAGTTGAGCATCTGCCTTCAGCTCAGGATGTGATCCCAGGGTCCCGGGATTGAGTTCCACATCAGGCTTCCTATACGGAGCTTGCCTTTCCCTCTGCCTATGTCTCTGCCTCTCTCTCTGTGTGTCTCTCATGAATAAATAAATAAAATCTTTAAAAGGCCCAAAGATTTACCACCTTCAAACTGGTAAACGATGTAGTAGGACTGCCTGGGACCTCCTAGGATTATTAAAGAGTATGGAAAAAAACAAAAAACCCCAAAACTTCTGGAAGACAATATCCCAAAAGTAGTAATAGGAAAGGTATTGATTATATATATGTATATCTTATGATTCTTGCTTGAAATACACTGCTGGTTCTCTGATGTTTGCTCTTTCAGATTTAAGAAAATTCTTTCTTTTAAACTATCTATGACTTAAAGAAATTTGGTGAAATATTCCTTTGTAAACAAATATAAAACACTTCTCTTTTCTCCCTACTGCATCCTTCCAAAATTCAGAGACTCTCAGTGAGTATTCTTATATTCTTATGGCAGTGTATGTATTTATGTAAGTTCAGTAAGAATCTGCTCCCCTTCTCACAAGACACATTTGGAAACATTGTGTGACCAAGCCTTTGACTGGAATGTCCTATTTGATAGAGACATGCATAGACTCAGATATGAGCAGATGACTTTAAGGAACTGAGGTTGACTTTATGAAACCAACGAGCCCCTTGGAAAATTGGCCTGGTAGCTTGCTAACAGGTTCCCAGCAGCCTTACCACGTGAGTAAAGAAAGTCATTTCCTGGCGGGTGCCAGAACCTCAGGATACTTTGGGGACTTTTGAAGGGAGGAATTTACTCAAAACTATAGGCATTGCAGGCAAAATCTGATGGCAAGTAGTTGGCTTGGCTGCTTTGCCTGGAGAAGTTATTAAAAGTTCTGAATTTCCTTCTGAAAAGCTCCAGCAAAGCAGATTAAAACAAAATACAAAAAACAAATTAAACAAACCCCAAACTCTATATGGCCACATTCTTGCCATGCTTATGTAAATAATTATGGCAACTTTGCTAAAACTGGACAAAATAAATTAGTCTTAATATGGATATCTTTGGAAATGAGCATGATTTTAGAGAAATTATGTTTCAGGGACACACCTTTTACATGTTAGATCAACTGAGTTTGTGTTGTTTGCCTCTAAAACTGGGCTGGATTCTGGATTCTGGTTTCCTTGAATATCTGGCTATGACTCTCCAAACTAAGGTTTCCAATCTTCCATCCTCTTGACTTGGCATTACTGAGAAATAAAACTTCCCTTTTTCCTGAAGCTCTGCAGACTGAAGCTGGACAACTTGAGGTAGGCATGCAGAGAAATTGGCACTACGGCCCATGTTGAGACCATATTGGTGCCCGCTGCTCCGTGGGCCACTCAGGAAGATCACCAGAGCCCTTCAAATTGCAAACTGAGGAAATCTACCCGATTGCTACTGTCTGCCCTCACTCCATCTGAAGAGTCGGATCTCTAGAACAAAACAGAGGCTGGGGAAGACTTTACCATGGTGCCAAAGACAGCTGTAATTTTTCGATATTTGCTCGTTCCTGTAGATACCTTTATGGGTTGAGTTGAAACTTTTCCATGGATTCAGGGAAGGCCTCAGAAGTTGTCAAAACACTTTAAAATGAAATAATTCATGCAGTCCCGGTGGCCCAGCAGTTTAGTGCCACTTCAGCCCAGGGCGTGATCCTGGAGACCCGGGATCGAGTCCCATGTCGGGCTCCCTGCATGGAGCCTGCTTCTCCCTCTGCCTGTGTCTCTGCCTCTCTCTGTGTGTGTATGTCTCTCATGAATAAATAAATAAAATATTATAAATAAATAAATAATAAATAAAATGAGATAATTTCTACATTTGGATTTTCGCTAACAATTCAGAATGACAAGGCAGTGGCATTTGTGCTGAAAGTCACATGAAGTGCCCAGTGCCTTGGGCATTCGCTGGAAATTACATGCTTCCTGGAAAAATGAACCATCTATGTAAAAGAACACTGGCAAAAGTTTTCCAAGAGACCAAGTTGGGAAAAGCCTTGCTGGTTACCCTGCTTTGGGTAAGAGTGGCCTCTAGAAGTAGGCATGGTTTAAGCCCCTGTGAACTATTATATGGAGGACACTTTCTATCCCCATTCATGATTTAGGAGTTCCTGATGGGACTCATGGAACTGGATACTATGAGGTACATCCAGTCTTTGGGGAATACTCTTAAGTTTGCTCCTGGCAGGTTGATGTACACCACAGATGTGCCCTTACACGGCCTGAACGCTGGAGATATGGTGTCACCAGGCCCTGGAAGAGCAGGTATCTGGAGAACCAACTCCAGCCTCACTCCACAGAACCTCCTACCCATTCTTCAGTGAAACCAAAGAGAATTAAGTGGCAGATTCACCACCACTTTGAGCTGGTTCCACAAGAATCCTCAGGTTCCTGGCATTCTGTCAAGGAGAACATCAAAAAGAATCCTACTGGGGATCCCTGGGTGGCTCAGCTGTTTAGCACCTGCCTTCATCCCAGGGTTTGACCCTGGAGTCCCAGGATCGAGTCCCACGTTGGGCTCCCTGCATGGAGCCTGCTTCTCCCTCTGCCTGTGTCTCTTCTCTCCTGTGTGTCTCTCACGAATAAATAAATAAAATCTTAAAACAAAATCCTACTCTTCTCTCTCTCCCTCTGTCCCTCCCTACTGCTAGCGCGCTAGCTAGCTCTCTCTTTCAGAAGTAAATAAATAAAAGGAATCCTGCTCGGACTAGCGAGCCTCTGATGGACCTGAAACTATTTTGGAGAGCTGGTCCCAAGAAATCAAAGAATATTTCTCTTTTTAAAAAAGTTTGTTTGTTTGTTTGTTGTTTATTTATTTATTTATTTATTTATTTATTTATTTGAGAGAGAGTGTTTTCACACAAACAGGGGAAGGGGCAAAGGGAGAGGGAGAAGCAGACTCCTCGAGGAGCAGGGAGTCCGATGTGGGGCTCCATCCCAGGATCCCGGGATCATGACCTGAGCTGAAACCAAATGTTCAGCTAACTGACCCGCCCAGGCGCCCCTCAAAGAATATTTCTAAATACATAAAGTTTCCATTCCTCCAACCCCATTTCCCCAGGAAGTAACTAGAGTGGCCAATGTCCCAATTCCCTCACTAGTGAGGAATGATCAGGAGACAGTGGGGATAGAAACTGGTAACCAACAGGACTAGAAGCACAGCTGCAATTTTTAACCCAGGCCTTTTCTGTTGGCCTTAAATATCCCTCACTCCACTCCAGGGAGGCGGATTTGAACCTTGCCTCCTGTATTCTTGTACACCTGATGTCTCAGTGATTGGCTTTGCTGTGTGTTGGGCAAATGAACTTGGGTTCAGTTACACTAGGGACATAATGATTGTCCTGTAGCTTGATAATAGGTGGCCTGCTGAGTCCTTTTAAAGCATCAGCTTCATCGAGGTATTATTTATGTCCTTAAAATTTACCCATGAAGGAGAAAAGAATAAGGTAAGCCAAGGCCTTCTGACTAGTTATAAAAAAAATAGAATCATATCTATATTTATGCCTGTTTTTACTTTTTAAATAGATCATGTATTCATATATATATGTGTTTGTGTATATATATGTATATATATATGTGTGTATATATATATATATATATATATATATATATATATATAGTTTTTTTAAGATTTATTTATTTGAGAGGGGGGAGGAGCAGAGGGAGAGAGAATCTTCAAGCAGACTCCCTGCTGAACAAGGAGCCCAAGGTGGTCCTTGATCCTGGGACCCTGAGATCATGACCTGAGCTGAAATCAAGAGCTGGCTGTTTAACCAAGCTACCCAGGTGCCCCTCCATTTATATATATATATATATATATATTTTTTTTTTAAAGATTTTATTTATTTGACAGAACACAAGGGGAGCAGCAGAGCAGACTCCCCACTGAGTCGGGGAGCCCGATGTGGGGGCTCTATCACAGGACCCTGAGATCATGACCCGAGCTGAAGGCAGATGCTTAACTGACTGAGCCGCCTAGGTGCCCCCATTCATATACTTTCAATAGTTCTCTTTCTCTTTTTCCTCATTATCATATGTAGGCTGTGGTTAAATTTACCATTTAGTATGGGGGTCAGCAAACTTTCTGTAAGGAGACACACAGAAGTATAAATATCCTGTCCCGCCTCCCCCCTGCCACACACACACCAAAATGAGCCACACAGTAAACATTTTAGAATTTGAGAACTAGTCAATGTTCCACAAATGAACATGGCTGGGCACTGAGGGTGGGCACTGTAGCTCATATTTGTATAACTTACATGTATCATGAAATATTTTTTTCAACCATTTAAAAATACAAGATTTATTCTTAGCTCATGGGCCATGTGAAAATAGGCAGCAGGCTGGAGTTAGGTACAGGCTGGTTTTCGCTGACCTTATTTTAGTCCATAGGCTGCAGAAGATGACGAAGAGTAACTGAAAGGCCCAGAAGTATGTGTGCATGTGTTCCAGCTGCTGCACCAGTACTGATGCAGTACTCTTAGCTGACACCCGTCCTTCACATTCGGGTTCTCTATGTTGTGCGTTCGATGGGCTTGGACAAGTGCATGATGTCATACATGCACCAGTGCAGTCTCCTGCACAATAGTTTCTCTGCCCTAAAAATGCTCTGTGCCCCCACATAGTCTCCCCTTCCCTTTTCCTGAGCCCCTGATAACCACTGATCTTTGCACTGTCTCCACAGTTTTGCCTTTTCCAGAATGTCCTCTAGTTGGGATCTCAGAGTATGTGGACTTTCTGATCAGCTTCTTTCACTTAGTGACAACATTCGAGGTTCCTCCATGTCTTGTAGTGGCTTCATAGCTCATTTGTAATCACTGAGTAACATTCTGTTGTATGGTTGTACCACAGTTGATCTGGTCTTTCACCTATGGAGATATCGGATATCTTGATTGCTTCCAGGTTTTTAAAAAAATTTATCTTTAATTAATTAATTAATTTTTAAAAGTAGGCTCCACACCCAACATGGGGCTGAAACTCACAATCCAGTCACATGCTCTACCAACTGAGCCAGCCAGGTGCCCCTAATTGCTTCTAGTTTTGACTGTTATGAATAGAGCTGCTATAAACACTCATGGGCAGGTTTTCATGTGGACATACTTTTTCAGCTAATGTGGATAAATACCAAGGAGCATGACTGCTGGCTGGTAAGGGTGTTTCCCTTTGTGGGAAACTGCCAAAGTGGCTGTCCCATTTTGCATTCCCTCCATCAATGAGTTTCCTATTGTTCCACGTCCTTGTCAGCATTTGGTGTTGTCAGTGTTTTGGATCTTGGCCATTCTAATAGGTGTGTAGTGGTCTCTCATTACTGTTTTACTTTGCATTTTCCCTGGTGACATATGAGGTGGAGCATCCTTTCATCTACTTCTTTGCCATCTCTAGGTCTTCTTTCATGAGGTGCCTGCTCAGATCTTTTGCTTATTTTTTAATTGAGTGTTTGTTTTCTTACTGTTTTAAGAGTTGTGTGTTTTGGATACAAGTCCTGTGTTGGATATGTGTGCATTTTGCAAATATTTAATTCCGATTTGTCACTTGTCTTTTCACTCTTTCAGCAAAGCCTTTCAGCTGAAAAGTCCAGCTTGCTATTTTTTTTTTTTCATGGATTGTGCTATTGGTTTTATATCTAAAAAGTCATTGCCATGCTGCACATGGCTGGCTCAGTCAGAAGAGCATGAGACTCTTGATCTTGGGGCAGTGAGTTTGAGCCCCACGTAGGATGTAGAGATTATTTAAATAAAAATAAACAAAAAGTCATTGCCAAATGGAAGGTCACCTAGGTTTTTTTCCTATCTTGTAGCAGTTTTGTGTTTTATGTTTAGGTCTGTAATCCATTCTGAGGGTGTGTGTGTGTGTGTGTGTGTGTGTGTGTGTGTGTGTGTGAGAAAGGTATAAAGATCTTTGTCTAGATTCATTTTTGTCCATGTAGTTGCCCATTTGTTCCAGCACCATCTGTTGAAAAGCTGTCCTTTCTGTATTGAATTGCCTTTGCTCCTTTGCCAAATATCAGTTGGCTATATTTGTGTGGGTCTATTTCTAGGCTTTCTATTCTGTTCCATTGATCAATTTTATTTGTCTTTTTGTTTTGTTTTGTTTAGCCAATACAACTCTGTCTTGATTACTGAAGTTTATAGTCAGACTTGAAATTAGGTAGGCTTGGTCTTCTTACTTTATTCTTCTCCCTCAATGTTGTGTTGGCTATTCTTGTTTTTTCCTCCCCCCATTTCCATATACATTTTAAAATCAGTTTGTTGATAGCTACAAAATAACTTGCTAGGAGTTTGATTGGGTTTACATGGAATCTGCAGTTATTCTAACAATATTGATTTTTTTCTATCCATGAACATGGAATATCTCTCCATTTATTTAGATATTTGATTTTTTTTCCCTCCAGAGATCTTGTACATATCCTGTTAGATTTATACACGAAGTATTCCATTTTAGAGGGGTGCTAATGTAAATGATATTTACATTAAATGGTATTAAATATTCAATTGCAATAGAATATTTTTAATTTTTTAATTTTTATTTTAAAATTTTTTTTTATTTATGAGAGAGAGAGAGAGAGAGAGAGAGAGAGGCAGAGACACAGGCAGAGGGAGAAACAGGCTCCATGCAGGGAGCCCAATGTGGGACTTGATCCTGGGACTCCAAGATCACGCCCTGGGCCAAAGTCAGGCATCAAACTCCTGAGCTACCCAGGGATCCCTGAATATTTTTTTAAAAGATGCATTTATTTTTTTTCAGATGGGGGGATGGGCAGAGGGAGAGAGTCTTAAGCAGACTCTGCACTGAGCATGGAGTCTATAGCAGGGCTGGATCTCAGGGCTTGAGTGAAACCAAGAGTCACATGCCTCCCACCTAGGCACCCCTGCAATTGACTTTTGTTTTTTTTGCTTTTTTAAAAAACAATTTTTTTTTGTTTTAAGGGAAAGAGAGAGTGTGCACATAAGTGGGGTGAGGGGCAGAGGGAGAGGGAGAAGCAGACTCTTCACTGAGCAGGGAGCCTGATATGGGATTCATCCTGGGACCCAAAGATCACGACCTGAGCCAAAGGCAGGGACTTAACTGATTGAGCCACCCAAGGACCCCTGCAATTGACTTTTGTATATTAATCTTGTATCCTGAAAACAACTTGCTTTAGTGGCAGGGGTTCTTCTGTCAGTTCTTCAGGATTTTCTACAAAGATGATGATATCATTTATATATGTTTGTCTATATTTGTGAATAGACAGCTTTATTTTTTTCTTCTCAATCTGTATCTTTTATTTCTTTTTTTGTCTTATTGCATTCCTTAGGACTTTTATATTAATGTTAACTAGGAGTGGTGAGCGGGATTATCCTTGCCTTGTTGCTGATTTTAGGGGGAAAGCATCTAGTTTCTCACCATTAAGTACAATGTCAGCCAGAGTTCTTTTAAAGATTTATCAAGTCTATCCATATCCTAGTTTGCTGTGAGTTTTTGTCATGAATTAGTATTAGATTTTCTTAAATGCTTTTTCTGTACCTATTGGTATGCTCATGTCATTTTTCTTCTTTAGCCTGTCATGTGATGGATTACTTTAATTGGATTTTGAATATTGAATTAGTTGTGCATACATGGAATATCTGATTGTGGTATATAATGTTTATTTTTTATTATAGAACTTTTATTTTTTAATTATTTTTTTTTGTTTTGGTAGTTTGTGGTTTTCCAGAAATGTGTCCATTTCTTCTAGATTGCCTAATTTGTTGGCATACAGCTGCTCATAATATGTTTTTAAAATCGTTTGTATTTCCTTGGTATTGGTTGTGATTTCTACTTTTTCATTTGTGATTTTATTAGAGTCTTTTCTCTTTTGTTTTTAATAAGCCTGGCTAATGGTTTATCTATCTTATTAATTCTTTCAAAGAACTAACTCCTGGTTTTGTTAATCTGTTCTACAGTTCTTCTGGTCTCTATTTCATTGAGATCTGCTTGAATCTTTATTAACCCTCTTCTGATTGGTGCAGGTTTTATTTGCTGTTCTTTCTCCAGTTCCTTTAGGTGCAAGTTAGCTTGTGTATTTGAGTTTTTTCCAATTTTCTGAGGGATGCTTGTATTGCAATGTATTTCCCTCTCAGGACTGTTTTTGCTGTATCCCAAAGATTTTGAATGGTTGTATCTTCATTCTCATTAGTTTCCATGAATTTTTTCATTCTCTAATTTCCTGGTTGACCCTTTCATCTTTTAGTGGGATGCTCTTTAACTTCCATGTGTTTGAATTTCTTTTGTTTGGATTTTTTCCAAATTTCTTCTTGTGATTGAGTGCAAGTTTAAAGCATTATGGTCTGAACATATGCAGGGGACAATCCCAATCTTTTGCTATTGGTTAAGACTTGATTTGTGACCCAGTATGTGGTCTATTCTGGAGAAAGTTCCATGTGCACTTGAGAAGAATGTGTATTCAGTTGCGTTTGGATGTAAAGTTCTGTAGATATCTGTGAAATCCATCTGGTCCAGTGTATCATTTAAAGCTCTTGTTTCTTTGGAGATGTTGTGCTTAGAATATCTGTCATTTGTAGAAAGCGCCATGTTGAAGTCTCCCAGTACTAGTGCATTATTATCTAAATATGTTTTTACTTTGGTTTTTAATTGATTGATATACTTGGAAGCTCCCACATTAGGGTCATAAATATTCATGATTGTTAGGTCCTCTTGTTGGATAGATCCTTTAAGTATGATATAGTGTCCCTCTTTATCTCTTACTACAGTCTTTGCGATAAATTTTAATTTATCTGATATGAGGATTGCTACCCCTGCTTTCTTTTGAGGACCATTTGAATGGCAAATGGTTCTCCAACCTTTCATTTTCAGGCTGTAGGTGTCCTTAGGTCTAAAATGAGTCTCTTGTAGACAGCAAATAGATGGGTCTTGCTTTTTATCCAGTCTGAAACTCTGCGTCTTTTGATGGGATCATTAAGCCTATTCACGTTCAGAGTTACTATTGAAAGATATGAATTTAGTGTCATCGTAATACCTATTCAGTCCCTGTTTTTGTGATTATTGCTTTGGGCGTCCTCTTTCTTTTACAGAGTCCCCCTTAATATTTCTTGCAGAGCTGGTTTGGTGGTCACATATTCTTTCAGTTTCTGCCTATTTTGGAAGCTCTTTATCTCTCCTATTTTGAATGAAAGACTTGCTGGATAAAGCATTCTTGGCTGCATGGTCTTCTCATTTAGTACCCTGAATGTATCATGCCAGCCCTTTCTGGCCTGCCAGGTCTCTGTGGAGAGGTCTACTGTTAATCTAATATTTCTCCCCATATAAGTTAGGGATCTCTTGTCTCTTGCTGCTTTAAGGATTTTCTCTTTATCTTTGGAATTTGTAAGTTTCACTATTAAATGTCGAGGTGTTGAACGGTTTTTATTGATTTTAGGGGGGAGATCTATCTCCTGGATCTGAATGCCTGTTTCCCTCCCCAAATTAGGGAAGTTCTCAGCTATGATTTGTTCAAATATGCTTTCTGGTCCTCTGTCCCTCTCGGCGCCCTCTGGAACCCCAATTAAACGTAGATTTTTTCCTTCTGAGGCTGTCATTTATTTCCCTTAACCTTTCCTCATGGTCTTTTGTTTTTCTCTTTTTTCCTCAGCTTCCTTCCTTGCTATCAACTTGTCTTCTATGTCATTCACTTTCTTCTACCTCATTAATCCTCATCGTTAGGACCTCCAGTTTAGATTGCATCTCATTTAATTGATTTTTAATATCGGCCTGATTAGATCTAAATTCTGCAGTCATGAAGTCTCTTGAATCCTTTATGCTTTATTCCAGAGCCACCAGTAGCTTTATAATTGTGCTTCTGAATTAGCTTTCTGAAATCAAACTATAATCCAAATTCTGTGTGGCAGAGAGTACTGTTTCTGATTCTTTCTTTTGTGGTGAGTTCTTCTTTCTAGTCATTTTGCTCAGTGCAGAGTGGTTAAAAAAGAGTTGTACTTGTTAGAAGTGCAAACTCTTCTCTCTCTGTAGCATTCCAGCTGTTCTCTCTCTTTAAATCTCAGGTTGAATTTGTAGGTTTTCAGGATGATTTGAAAGTTATCTAGGTAAGTTGGTGGGGACAGGTGACTTGGGGACCCTACTCCGCTGCCATTTTTGCATAAAACTTTTAATACAACATTAGATTCTATTTGCTACTATTTGTTGAGGATTTTTGTATCTATGTTCATGAATATTGGTCTATAGTTTTCTTGTAATGTTTTTGTCTGGTTTTAGTATTGGGATAATGCTAGTCTCATAAAATGTGTTAGGAAGCATTTCTTCAGTATCTATTTTCTGAAAGAGATTGAGAATTGGTATGATTTCTTTCTTAAATATTTGATAGAATCCCCCAGTGAAACATATGGGCCTGGTGCTCTCTATTTTGGAAGGTTATTAATTTTTGATTCAATTTTTTTAATTGACATAGGCCTATTCAGATAATTTCTATGTCAGTTTTGGTAGATTGTTTTTCTAGATAATCAGCTTTGTGGAGTTGTTCATAATATTCTTTTAATATCCTTTTAATGTCCACAGGATTAGTAGTGATGGCCTCTTTTACTTCTGACATTAATGATTTGTGTCTTTTTTAATTGCTTAGCTCAGCTAGAAGTTTATTAATTTAAAAAAATCATTCTTTGATTTCATTGACTTTTTTTCCTACTGATTTATTTTCAATTTCACTGATTTCTGCTCTAATTTTTATTATTTCTTGCCATCTCCTTACTTTGGATTACTTTGCTCTTTTTCTAGTTTCCTAAGACAGAAGCTTAGATTATTAATTTCAGATCTTTTTCTTTTTCGCAGTAGGTCTATGGCCAATGTGGGGCTTGAACTTACAACCCTGAGATCAATGGTTGTATACTCCACCAACCAAGCCAGCTAGGTACCCCTTTCTTTTCTGTAGATACATTTGATGCTATATGTTTTCCTCTAAGGACTGCTTTTGCTGCATCCCACAAATTTTATTTTATTATTTTATTTTTTTAAAATATTTTATTTATTCATGACAGACACACACAGAGAGAGAGGCAGAGACACAAGGCAGAGGGAGAAGCAGGCTCCATGCAGGGAACCTGATCCCGGGTCTCCAGGATCATACCCTGGGCTGAAGGCGGTGCTAAACTGCTGAGCCACCTGGGCTGCCCGCATCCCACAAATTTTAGATTATATTTTCATTTACTTCAAAATATTTCTCTTGAGATTTCTTTGACTTGTGTTGTTTAGAATTGTGTTGCTTAATCTCCAAGTATTTGGGGGAATTTTCCAGCTATCTGTTGTTGATTTCTAGTTTAATTCTATGTGATCTGAGAGCATACTTAACATGATTTTATTCTTTTAAATTTGTTAAGGTTTGTTTTATGGCTCAGAATGTGGTCTATTTTGGTGAACAGTCCATGTAGGCTTGAGAAGAATGTGTATTCTCATTAGGTGAAGTATTTTATAACTGTCAATTTGATTTAGTTCATTGATGACACTGTGATTTGCTGCTTGCTGGATCTGTCACCTACCAAGAGAGATGTTAAAGTCCTCAACTGTGATAGTGGATTTGTGTTTTTCTCTTTGCAGTTCTAGTTTTTACCCCATGTACTTGATACTTTTTAGGTGCTTATACATGAAGGATTTTTACATCATCTTAGAGAAGTCATCTCTTTATCATTATGTAATGTCCCTTCTTTATCCCTGATAATTTTCCTTGCTCTGAAGTCTGCTTTGTCTGAAATGAACTAACTTGATTGAGCTTTCTTGTGATTTACCACGATATATCTTTCTCCATTCTTTTACTTTTTAAAATTCTATTTATTTTTTAAAAAGATTCTATTTATTTACTCATGAGAAATGCAGAGAGTGAGAGGCAGAGACACAGACAGAGGGAGAAGCAGGCTCCACGCTGGGAGCTTGACGTGGGACTTGATCCCGGGACTCTGGGATCACGTCCTGGGAGGAAGGCAGGTGCTAAACTGCTGAGCCACCCGGGCTTCCCTTACTTAAAAAAAAAAAAATAAAAAAAAATAAAAAAGATTTTATTTATTCATGAGACACACACACACACACAGAGAGGCAGAGACACAGGCAGAGGGAGAAATAGGCTTACTGCAGGAAGCCCAATGTAGGACTTGATTCCAGGACCCCAGCATCAGGACCTGAGCTGAAGTCAGACACTCAACCACTGAGCCACCCAAGTGACCCTATTTTACTTTTTTTTTTTTTTTAAATATTTATTTTAGGGAGAGAGAGAGCCTGTGAGCAGGAGTTGAGGAATAGAAAGAGACTCTCCACCAAGCATGGAGCCCAGTGTGGGTCTTGATCCCAGGACCCCAAGATCATGACCTGAGCTGAAATCAAGAATCAGCCATTTAAATGAGTCACCCAAGTACCCCTATCTTTTTACTTTTAATGTTTCTCTGTATTTAAAATGGTTTTCTTGTACAAAATATATACTTGGGTCTTATTTTTTAATCCATTCAGTCTGTTTTTATCTTAATCATTGATATTTGAAGTGATTTTTAGTTTTTTCAGTATGGGGGTGTTGTTTTTTAAAAATCATTTTATTTTTCATCATGATAAGTGTACTCTTTAATCCTCTTCCAGTTTTTCCATTTCTCCGACCCCCCCCCCACCCCTGGTAAATATTAGTTGGTTCTCTATAGTTAAGAGTCTGTTTCTTGATTTGTCTTCTTTGTTTCTTAAATCCCACCTATGAGTGAGATCATTTATTTCTCATTCTCTGATTTATTTTGCTTAGCATTATACTCTCTAGCTCTATTTATGTTGTTGCTAATGGCAAGATTTGTTTTTTTTCAAGATTTTTATTTATTTGACAGAGAACAAGCAGGGGGAGCATAAGAGGGAGTAGGCTCCCTGCTCAGCGGGGCTAGATCCCAGAACTTTGGGATCACAACCTGAGCTAAATAAAGCACGTTTAACTGACTGAGCCACCTAGGTGTCCTGATTTAATTCTTTTCTTTATGGCTGAATAATATTCCAGTGTGTATACACACACTGCATCTTTATCCATTCATCTATTGACGGATACTTGGGCTGCTGCCATAATTTGGCTATTGTAAATAATGCTACGATAAATATAAGGGTGCATGTATTCCTTTGAATTAGTGTTTTTGTAATTTTTTTTTTTTTTGGTAAATATCCAGTAGTGCAATTACAGGATCACAGGATAGGTCTATTTTTATTTTTTGAGCAAACTCCATACTGTTTTCCACAGTGGCCACCCCAGTTTGCATCCCCACCAACAGTGCACAAGGGCTCCTTTTTCTCCACATCCTCATCAACACTTGTGTTTTTGATTTCAGCTATTCTGACAGGTATGAGATGATATCTCATTGTGGTTTTGATTTGCATTTCCCTGATAATGAGTGATGTTGAGCATCTTTTCATGTCTATTGACCATCTGTATGTCTTATTTGGAGAAATGTCTGCTCATATCTTCTGCCTGTTTTTAAATTGGATCATTTAGGTGTTTTTTGGGTATTGAATTGTATCAGTTCTTTATATATTTCGGATACTAATTCTTTATCAGATATGTCATTTACAAACACCTTCTCACATTCAGCAAGTTGCCTTTTGTTGATCATTTCCTTTGCTATACAGAAACTTTTATTTTATATGTAGTCCCAATAGCTTATTTTGCTTTGATTTCCCTTGCCTCAGGAGACATATGTAGAAAAATGTTGCTTTGGTTAATGTCAGATGAATTATTGCCTTGAGCTCTCTTCTAGGATTTTTATGGTTTCGGGTGTCACATTTAGGTCTTTAATCCATTTTGAGTGTATTTTTGTGTATGGTGAAATAAAGTGGTCCAATTTCATTCATTTACATGTGGCTGTCCGGTTCCCCCAATATCATTTGTTGAAAAGCCTGATCATACAATTGTGGATTTATTTCTGGGCTTTGTGTTCTATTTTATTGATCGATTTGTCTATTTTTATGCCAGTACCATGCTATTTTAATTAGTACTGCTTTGTAATATAACTTGAAATCTGGACTTGTGATAACTCCAATTGTTTTTAGTTTTCAAGTTGCTTTGGCTATCTGAGGTCTTCCGTGGTTCCATACAATTTTTTTTTAAGATGATAGATTTATTTATATTTATTCATGAGAGACAGAGCACAGCAGAGACATAGGCAGAGGGAGAAGTAGGCTCCTCGCGGGGAGCCCGATGTGGGACTCAATCCTGGACCCCAGGATCACAACCTGAGCCAAAAGGCAGATGCTCAACCTGAGCCACCCAGGCATCCTGGATCCATACAAATTTTAAGATCGTTTGTTCTAGTTCTGTTGAAAAATGCTGTTGGCTATTCTGATAGGGATGGGATTAAATCTGTAGATTGCTTTCTAATAGACACTTTGAAAATATGTTCTTCCAACCCATATACATGGGATGTCTTTTCATTTCTTTGCCATTATCTTCAATTTCTTTCATCAGTGTTTCATAGTTTTCAGAGTATAAGCCCTTCACCCCTTTGGTTTAATTCCTGGATATCTTGTTTTTGGTGCAACTGTAAATGGGATTTTTTCTTAATTTCACTTTCTGCTGCTTCAGTATTAGTGTACAGGATGCAACAGATTTCTGTACATCAATTTTTGTTTCCTGTGATTTTACTAAATTCACTTATCAGTTCTAGCAGCTTTTTGGGTAGTTTTTAGGGTTTTCTCTGTATACTATCATGTCATCTGTAAGTAGCAAGTTTTACCCTTTCCTTACCAATCGATGCCATTTTATGTATATATGTATTTTTTATTTTATTTTGTATGTACGTATTTATGATCGATTACACATAGGGAGAGCAGAGACAATAAGTAGAGGGAGCAGCAGGCTCCCAGGAGGGAGCCCAATGGGAAACTCGATCCCAGGATCTGGGATCATGCCCGGACGCTCAACCACTAAGCCGAGTGGATGCCTTTTATTTATGTTGTCTAATTGCTGTGGCTAGGACTTCCAATACTATGTAGAATAAAAGTAGTGAGAGTGGACATTTTTATTTCTTACCTTAGAGAAAAAGCTCTGGCTTTCCACATGAGAATGATGTTGGCTGTGATTTGTTTTTATTTTTGGTTTTGGGTTTTTCATATAAGGCCTTTATTATGTTTGAGGTGTATTCCCTCTGGACCTACTGTGCAGGTTTTTTTTTTTTTTTTTTTTTTTTTTTTAAATCATGAATGGATGTTGTACTTTGTCAAATGCTTTTCTGGATCTATTGAAATCATCATATGGCTTTTGTCCCTTTTTGATAAACAATCACAAGTGACTTGCAAATACTGAACCGGTTGCATCCTGGGAATAAATCCCACATAATGGTGGTATGATTTTTAAAAATGTATTGTTGGATTCTGTTTGGTAGTATTTTGTTGAGGATTTTTGCATCAATGTTCATATTGGCCAATGGTTCCCTTTTTTTTTGGCATTTATCTGATTTTGGTATCAGGGTGATACTGGCCTTATAAAATGGATTTGGAAGTTTTCCTTCTTGCATTTTTTGAAATAGTTTGAGGAAAAATAGGTATTTACTTTTTAAAAGTTTGGTAGAATTCGGCGTGCCTGGGTGGCTCAGTTGTTTAAGTATCTGCCTTCAGATCCAGTCATGATCCTGGGGTCCTGGGATCAAATCCCCCATCAGGCTCCCTGCTCAGTGGGGAGCTTGCTTCTCCCTCTACCTCTGCCACACCCCGTTTGTGGTCTCTTATTTACTCTCTCAAATAAATTAAAATCTTAAAAAATGTTTGATAAAATCTGCCTGTGATGATTATTGATAGTTTATTATTATCTACCACATTTGTGAAAAATTTTTTTTAAAGAAATTTACTTATGAGAGACACAGGCAGAGAGACAAGCAGGGAGCCCGATGCGGGACTCAATTCCGGGACTCCAGGATCACTGGGCTGAAGGCATGTACTCAACCGCTAAGCCACCCAGGCATCCCTGTTTTCTATTTCTTATCCTTTTTGTTGGTTCTTCTTCTTTTCTTTTGGATGGATGAGGGGCAACGGGAGATTAAGTGTGGAAAAGGACATGTGTGGATTTTGAGTACCCAAAGAGGTTATAGAGGAGCTTTCTATTTCTTTGTCTCCTACTTTGGGGAAATTCCCAATTGAGTGCATTTTTGTGGACGTCAATACACTTCCCACTGAGAAGCTAAAATGAGCTCTCCTCCTTCTCTTTACTCCTTGGCATGTGAAATTTGGGATGACAACCTAGGCTTGGACAAATGGGCACTCCCAGGCAGGACTTTGAGTCTTGATCAAATGATGCAGCCTTTAAAATTTATTCACAGCGGTGGGCTGGTGTACGTTGTTATGCAGGAACTTAGAAATATACTGTTCTAGGAAAGATTCAGTCTTGTAGAAACCCTGACTTGAACCTGAGTTCAAATCCCAGCTGTTGTAACTTTAAGTATCTTCCTGCAGTTATCGCCAAGTGATGAAATTTTTTCTCTGGCAGTAGAGCCAGAGAAATTGAAAAATTAATCCTAGCTTTGTCACTAGCTGTGGTACATTGAGAAAATCACTTCACCTCTCTGAACTTTTGTCTTTGCATTTTATTTTTTAAAGATTGTATTTATTTATTCCTAAGAGACACAGAGAGAGGCAGAGACACAGAGGGAGAAGCAGGCTCCATGCAGGAGCCTGACGTGGGACTCGATCCTGGAACTCCAGGATCATGTCCTGAGCCCAAGGTGGCAGATGCTCAACCGCTGAGTCACCCAGGCGTCCCTGTCTTTGCCTTTTAAAAAGGGATTAGGTCCTGATGTACATAAAAGCACCTAGCTCATAGTAGATACAGGTAGGCAAATGAATCAAACTTAGACTTCCTCTTCAGCTTTCCAAGGTCTTTCTTCCCTTAGGTCATGGGAGGCAGAGGAAGAGGCAGTACCCAACTTTATCCTCAAACATTATTGCTGTATCCTGGCCCAATGAGGTGTCTAGAAGAAATGGTACAGCCTAGAACAAGCACTGCATTTCACCTTTTCTAAGGGCTGGCAAGAGTGCCCTACAGTGATTTGCCTGACTGGTCCAGTATCTGGCCCACAGAAGGCACTTAGTACTGATGCCATGAGGCAAGCCTGGTCATCTCAGTCCATAAGCAACATGTATGTTCCACGAGAAGAGGGGCCTTCTCTGTCTTTTCATACAGTATTCCCAGTGCCTCAGACTAGTGCTTGGCACTTGGCATACAACATGCACACACTCAAATATGAACCTAACATCGCTGGGGATGGGTGGGTGGTTGGCGTGTGTGCTGTAGTCTCTTCACCTTTAACTCAACTGTGAGAAGAAGATGAAAATGGATGTGAAAGTACCGGTCTCAAAAGTACCGGTCTCTGGTGCATGCCTGGAACTCAATAGATGAGTTTCCATCTTTCTCTTCATCTTTTAACATTTTATTTGGAATCTAACATTAATGAATTTAACACTGTTGGGGGAAAAATGATTGCCAGTCTCTTCTACATACACATGGAATTTTTGTCTTTTATACTCTTTGCATGTGCTAATAAATTCATTTGGTTAGAGCTTATGTGCCTTTAACATTTAAGTGAGAACTTCCCAATGCTCACGTAGTTAAATGACAAAGTTAGACAAGATGGAACTATGTTTAGAATATGGATGAACAGGAGAAAGCTTGGTAGGCAATCTGGAAAGAACTTCCATTAGAGATAGTAAAATGAAGTAGAAGTTTTAAAAATTGGGCTTTAAAAAATTTAAACTTGTGAAAGAAAAAAAGTATGTGCAAAGAAATGTCCCCATCCTTGTAATAAAATTAGGGAATGTTGGATTCTCATCAGATCTCAAGCTGTGGGAATTCTACTGGTTCGAGCCATCATCCTATCATGACGGAGGGCAAGCTCCAGGGAGGGAGGAGTTTGTGCTAGGTTCTTTCTAGTCCCTGAAATCGCTTGTTTCCAAAACTGAACTCACCTTTGTCTTCACCATCCTCAGGCTTCATGAACATCTTGGATCACCTCTGCTAGCTCCTTTCCCCAGGTCACCTACTGAACCCTCTTTTGTTCCCTCCTGTCACTGCCTTTGCCCCACATCACCTGCAATTACAGCTGACCCTTAACATAGGAATTAGGGGCACCAGCCCCCTTCTAGTCAAAAATCCACATAGAGCTTGACTCTCTCCAAACTTGACTAATAGCCTACTATTGACTGGAGTGACTGAACACATTGTGCACGTTATACATACCATATACTGCGTTCTTATAATAAAGCAGGCTAGAGAAAATAAATGTCAAGAAAATCATAAGGAAAAAACTTACAGTACTGTATCAGAAAACAAGTATCCATGGACCTGCATGGTTCACACCCATGTCGTTCAGGGGTCAAGTGTACTGTGTTCCCTGGACTGCTGTGCTAGGTGCACTACCGTCAGATCGACCTTGCAGCGCCTAGCTCTACAACCCTTACCCACCTGTTTAAATATTTTCTATGTTCCCGATGCTGACAGGACAAAGGCCAAATTCCTCCTGGCATTCAGCGCACTGGGACCCGATCCATCTGCCCAACTTGCCTCCTATTCCCGATTATCACACTCCATGTTCCTGGGCATCTTGCCCCACTCTTTCCCAACTCAGTCTTTGTGCATGGATGTTTTTCTAAAGGAATGTCTTCCACCCCCCACATCTCTAGAGGTTCAGCCTAAATACTGTCTCCTCAAGATGTCTCTGAATGCCGAGGAAGTTACACCTCCCTCCCCTGAATGCCCACTTTTTACCCTAGTGACACTTACCATTTGCAACCAGACCACAAACCCCAGGAGGGCAAGAAACACTGATTTTTGTTTTCCCATATGAGATACAGTCTACAGGTGAGAGAACATTATGTGACTCTCTCTCCTCCCAAGCTTGCCATAGGACAAAAGGCAGGCCCTCCAGCTTCCTTGCTGCTCTTGCTATACCTCTCAACAGTCTATCAGGGGTGGAGTCCAGATCGGAACCACCGTACCTCTGGTCCCTTCTTTAGAGCCAGGCCAGACAAGTAACACAGAGAACCAGTGGACTGAAGGTAATCCAACATCATTTTTCTTCCTGGTTTTTGGCTAGTCCAAATCCTACTATGCTACTTCGACTTCATGGAAAGAAGTGGAACAGCACAGAGAAAAGAGCTCTCTGTCCATAAGTTCATGAGTTCATAAAGAACTCATCTGGTGATGCTCTGAATTCCACAAATGATTCATTTCTCATCAGCTTAGGCCAGAAGCTTCTGGAGAGGAAGGACTGTAAATTCCTAAGAAATCTGCCTTTATTCTGTTGGGTGGGAAAAATCCTTTAGGAATAAAGGCTGGCTCCCTCCCCACTCCTGGGTGACCTCCAGGAACACGACATGCTGAACTTTTTATGCTCAGAAAAGGAGTATCTAGATCAGGAGATGCAACTTGGATTCAAACACCGTGAAATTTTGTCAAGCAAAAATAGTCTTTATTCAAATTTAATGGAAACAGGGGTCACTATACTTTGCAAGACGGGGAAAAATAAAATTAAAAAAAATTCTTTTCTTTTCTTTTTTAATATAAAACAATATAATCACAATACCAGAATATGGAACTCTACAGTTTATTTCCTATGGGTTACTGCAGGTATCAATTTTCCTCGACTGTGCTATTCACAACTTTGTTAAGTCCAAAAGTATGAAACCAAAGTGGTAGGAAACTTAAGACTTCGCACTTTCACTAAATGGCAAACATCAAAGGGCATCAATTCGAGGGCAAACATGGCTGAACTCACCGTACCTACCTATGTCAGCATTCCAGCCTGAAAGCCGTCCAGGTACTGAGCTCCCTGTAGGAAAGGCCAGGCGGAGGGCCGCGGCGGTTTGGATATTCTACTGTGGGCCAGGAGTAGAGGGGGTTTTCAAAGAGAAGATTGTTTTCAGTCGAGCAGGAAGGCCTGGCGCCAGGAGGCTTTACGGAGAGGAAGCACTTAGATTTAACAATTGTAGACACACCATTAGGGGAGTTAAAAATGTACAGCAGTGACATATGTTCTACTTGGATCACTTGTGCTACGGCTACCAAACATGTACAAAAGACTTCTCGGGGAGTTCCAGCTGTGGTTGTAGCCAGTTAGGACCTCGAGTGGGACCTGGATCTAGACCGAGACGGCGATCTGGAGGCAGACCTGGATCTGGACTTGGACCGAGACCGGGTTTTTGAAGCAGACTTTGATCTGGAGCGTGATTCTGACGGAGGGTTGGGTTTGGATTTGGAATTGGACCTTGACCTGGACCGGGTCTCCTGATGGGTACCGGCATCCGCACTCTCCCCTCGGCCTTCCCTCTGGCTGGGCTCGGCCTTGGCATGCTCACGCTCCTTGGAGGCGGAGCGGGACCGTGACCTGGACTGCGAGCGCTCGGCGTCCTCCTTCTTCTTTTTCTTGCTGCTGCCCGACTTGCTGTCTCGTTTGCCGCCCCGCTTTCTGCTCCTCTCACTCTTGCTGCGGCTGCGACTGCGGCTGCGGCTACGGCTCTCTTCCCTGCTTCTCTTCCTTCCCTTCCGCTTGTCTTTGCTGCGGCTGCGACTGCGGCTGCCTCCTTTGCTACGGCTGCGGCTGCGGCTCTTGTGCGGACCCTTCTCCTGGCTCCGGCTCTTTTCCTTGCTTCTGCTCCTGCTCACGCTCGCTCGCTTCTCCTCCACTCGCCTCTCCTGACTCCTGCTTCGACTTTTGCTCTTGCTTTTATGCCGACTAGGACTCCGGCTCTTGGATTTGCCAGTGTTGTCGCTATTCTGGATCTTCTCTTCAGCTTGGTCCTTGCTCTTGCTGCGGCGCTTGTCGGCGCTGCGGCTGCGGCTGCGGCTCTTGTCATCCTTGCTGGGGCTGCGGCTCTTCTCCTTCTTGCTGCGGCTGCGGCTCTGGCTGCGGCTGCGGCTCTTGCTCCGGGAGTGGGAGCCTGACCTGAGGAGACATGGGCACTGGGGTCATGCACGGCCTCGCACCACAGAAGAGGCCAGAAGACTGGAGGGAAATACGTGGCTGGTACTGGCCCCAGACGGCTTTCGACACCCTGATCCCAATCCAAAAAACCTGGGATGAGGGAAGACTGGTAACATGATTAAAACCAAAGCAGGACACGGTACAGGTATGCTCTGCGGACCTTCTGTCCTTACACCAAGGCAGACCCACCTGGACCGAGATCTGCTCTTAGAATGGCTGCTTTTGCTGCTGCCACTTCGGCTTCTGCTCTTCCGAGAATGTCTGCTCCGGGAACGAGACCTAAGGAGAGACAGGACTGTTTAATACTTGCTGACAAAAAGGCTAGATGAATAGTAAGAGATTTTTCAACTGAAAAATCCGTCTGGCACTGGCTGTGTCCAGGCTCCAAGTTGAAAGAGAGTCCTCTCTGGTGTTCTAGGTCCAAGGTTCCAGGACCTGCAATGTGCTACCGGTAGGGCTTCCCTGTAACTCAGCCCCTCCAATCTGAACCCACTTCCCCCCGCCCAGACCCACTCTTTGTGCTGGGTTCCTTCCTTCTTTCCACCTACTACTTCTGCTACTGTTATTTACCCAGTTCCCCATACCAGAAACCTTAGCCACTCTAGACTCTTTTCTCTCCCCATTTCTTCTTATATCTGATGAGCCTGCCTCTTTATCGCCAGTTCCCCATCTCTGCTGCTGCCCCTGACCAAGCCACCACCATCTCTTTTGGTTCTTCACAGACTCCTTACTAGCCTTGTGAACACTTTTTGCTCCTTACCTACTGATTCACTGTGACCAGAGAGCTGTTTTATAAACACACCCAAGCTTTAAAAAAAAAATCTTTAAAAGGCCGAGACTGTGAACTCTACTTATTTCCTACCACAGTAACCAGGGCTCCTGAGGAAACAACTGAGTCCAAGAGTAGGGCAGGGAATGCACAAGATGGGCCTAGAACATCTCATCAGGGCAGAGAGGGTGAAATGCTCTAAGACAGCCAGGCGCCACCACCTATGAGAGGACTTTCACTGAAAACATTTAACCTGTATCTCAATCTAGACCTAACTTTCAGTTTTAGGGAAGCAGGGGAATAAAGCACAAGTTCAACGATGCCAAGAGAGAACAGATAAATTCAAATGTGGGATACTACTAAAAAAAGAAAAAAAAGAAAAAAAGTCAATGTTGTTGGAGGGGGAAAGGAAAATGGGGCTGCTTCAGACCAAAGAGACCTCTTGCAATGCAAGGCTGGCATGGATCCTGGTCAGGAAAAAATGAAAGACCTCCATGGAATCACTGGAGAAATCTGAAAATGGCCTGAACAGATGACTTTATGGAATCACTATTGAGATTCTTAGGTAAGAAAACCTAAGTGTGGTCATCCTTATCCAGAGACAGATGCTCAAGTATTCAGGGTGAAGCATGAAGTCTTCGACTTCCCTTAAAATGCTACAGCAAAGTAAATGTACAGGGTGTGTGCATAAGTATACACAGAGACAGGGACAGAAGGTGGCAAAATGCTAACAACTGAAGCTAGAAGAAGGGTCTACAGGTGTTCATGAACCATTCTTTCAACTTTTATGTTCGAAAATGACTGAAATAAAAAATTTGAGAAAATATTTAGTGAAGCATATTCATATGAAAACAAAACCAAACCAAGATACCGAAGACTCAGGAGATAACTTTAAGGGCTCTCAAGGACCAAAGAAAGAACAATCTGAGCATAAAAAATTCAGACCGCAGTGCATGTAATGTTAAATACACATAAACATCTGTGAATTCATTCAAAATGATAATAATACTAAACGACCATTTTCATCATTGCCTTGGGGGGAACCCTATGGCACATTTAAAGTTCTAAAAGTTGGTAGATAAAGGTGTCAAACTTTTATTTTGCATTTCCTATAAAAATTTGAGAGCAACAAGTGGAAATCATCATTGATAGAATTGCAGCCTTTAAAGGCAAAAAGAATGAGGAAGTTAGAAAGTCATCACTTGGCAGCAATGACTGGATGGTCGTAGGGAGTGAGAATCAACAGACGCTAAGACTATCAGGTGGACTGGCTTAGGTTCACAATCCCGGATACACTGATGCATGCTCACCCCCATCATTTGCAGTGGGACATCCAGACACCACATGAGTGATGCAATAGGAAGTATACAGTACTACTTATGAAGTACACCTGCTAAAGCATTGGTCTTACTATAAGTGCCTCAAGATCTAACTATGAGTTTATATGGAAGGTACTATAAAGGAACATGATAAATATCACAAGAGGCAATCAGAAAAATCTCCACTATGAGAGAATCTTCACAGCAGACAACTGTTTCTTCAACTAAATGCATGGAAAACAAAAAGAGGACAAAGGAGGATGTACCAGTGATTAAAAAAAAAAATCAAGAGACACGCCATCTAATGGCAATGTGCAGACCTACTTGGGATCCTAATATGAACAAATCAACTGCAAAAATACATGAGACAACTGCGGAAATGTGAACACAAATTTGCTAGCTGTAATATGGCATCATGATTTTGGATTTTAATAAGAGGCACACACTGAAAGAATTACAGGTAAAATGACAGGATGCTCAGACTTGCCTTAAAATGAGGCAGTGGGAGGGGTGGGGAGACAAGACTCGCAAAATAACAAGACAGCTGGATGGGTGACAGGCCTAAGGGATTTGGGGTCATTAAACTATGTCCTCCAAAATACTTTATGTATTTGACATTTTCCTTAAAAAATTAAAAAACAAAGCCAAACCTGAAACCTTAGAAATCTCTACTGACTTTCCACTGCTCTTAAATCCTTGCTCTGGCCCGTGGCTCAGCAGAATCTGGACCTTCTCTGTCTCATCTCAAGCCACTCTCCTCCTGCCACGCTCAGCTGGAAGGGCACTTATCCCCTCTCTGCCAGCCACCTCCAACTCCTCCTTTAGAGCTCAGTGCCTAGGACATGTCCTTAGAGAAGCCTCTGCCAGTTCTCCACACTAGTGCTATGTATATTTCCTTTGACATACACTTATCACAACGGTCATTATTTGCTCAATGCCCATTTTCTCCATGAGGCTGTTTCATGAGGGCACAGACAGTATTTATCTCATTCACAAGTGTCTGGCCTAGTGCAGAGCAGCTGCTGAATAAGAAAGTCTCCACTCTTAAGTAGTGGAGTGTTTGGGAAAGTAGCCAAGGGACTAGTGGTCCTGTTTGTCTCCAATAAGAGTAATAGCTGGGGTACCAAAGAAAGAAAGTGAAAAGAGGTCACATATCTCTCTCAGAGAAAAAAACTTCAATTTGTACTCATGATATAAGAATTCAAGAGTTTTACAAATAAATGTTCAGCTCAAAGTTCGGAGTTACTGAACCAGACAGACCATGTACTAAGAATTCAAGAGGAAAATGGAAATGGATTATCCAGCTATGCACTCAAAAATGAATTTACAGCAAACACTGACACACAGACACTAGCAGTACCTTGAGTGGCTCCGGCTCCTGGAATAGGACCGGCGTCGGCGAGAACCGGGCTTGTCTTCAACTAATCTGATTTTTCTGCCATTGACTTCGGTTCCATCTAACTTTTCCAAAGCTCTTTTCATATCAGAATAAGACACAAATTCAATCACCCCTTCATTTTTGCGTCCCTTGTGAGCATCTGCATAGGTCACTTCTCCCGCCTGACGCATATAATCCTTAAAAAAAAAAAAAAAAAATCACTCAACAGATTAGGATACATTTTGTTAGAATGTAATGCAATTATCATGATGAAAGTTTTCCCTTTCCTTTGGGAAGAAAAATTAGTTTTCTTCAGGATGAAATTTACTCTTTAAAATATTTCCATCTACATACCACCCACTTACTAAGGTTTATTTTTTAAAGCATCAGGTGAGTAGTAGAGACGCTATTCCCTTAAATAGTTATGAATATGAAAAATTTTAACTATCATCTTCTAAATTTTACAGTGGCAAGTTTTTTTGTTTACAGCAGTTTTAGACACTCATGTTACCACATGAATAAAAGTAAAAGTTAGAGATCTTTTACAGTTCATTATAAATCCTTGTTTGAAAACATGTATAAATATTGACAAATATCTAAGGATAACATATATAAAAAAATCCATAAAGGGACTACAAGATTAGCACCTGAGTTTTATTTAAAATTGCTAGTAGGGGCATCTGGCTGGCTCATTTGGTGGAGCATGTGACTCTTGATCTCAGGGTGTGAGTTTGAGCCCCACGTTGGGTGCAGAGATTACTTAAATAAAACTTAAGAAAATAAAATAAAATTACTGCTATATCATTTCTTCAAAACAAAGAGAATGGCAACAAAACAGTACTGTGAAGTTCTGGCTTCAAAGGTTCCATGACTACGCATGTCCCTTCACACTGTAAGCCTCTATGCTCATTCTCTTTGAGGAGTTAATATAATCCAGTGAGAGAATACAATTAACTGCTAGATAAACACTAAAGTGACATATGAGAGGCACTTGGCTGGCTCCATTGGAAGAGCACTGACTCTTGATTTTGGGGTTGTGAGTTTGAGTCCCATCTGGGATGTAGATTAATAAATAAAAAACCAAACCAAAAAATAAAAAAACTAAAAAAAAAAAAAAAAAAAAAAAAAAGTGGGAGTGCCTGGGTGGTTCAGTTGGTTAAGTGCTGGACTCTTGATTTCACCTCAGGTCATGATCTCAGGGTTGTGATATCGAGCCCTAATGTCAGGCTCCACATTCAGCTGGGAGGTTGCCTGAAATTCTCTCTCCCTCTCCTTCTGCCTGTTGCCCTGCTCACTCTCTCTCTCAAGTAAATAAGTAAATCTTAACAGTGATGTATAAATAAGATGAGCTCAGATTAGTGTTCGAAAACACCATGAAATTAAGGTAAATTTAAAACTTAAGGCTTTATGGCTAATTTTCCCATATTTCTTTGTGTGTGGTATATACTTAATAAACATTTGTGGAATGTATAAATATTGAACCAGAATTTATTTTTGTTATTGGTTTCTTCTCTGTATTTTACAAAGTTATAAACACTGAACACATGCCATTCAATACCTTCTTTGCTCACTGCATCATAAAATGTTTACATGTCTTAACATACACCTTCATAACTAGTGTGCCCAATACTATTTCTGAGGATGTCTCAATTGTTGGGAATTTCAGATTAAATAGTCTCTTGCTGTTACTCATAATCCAGCAAGGGACATCTTTGCGGAAAATCCCTTCAACTGAATTATTTGGAGTGAGGTTCTGGGTAAAAAACAGGGCGTCTATATCATTTATCACCTGAATTTGGACACCTCTGAGGTGGAACAAGGATGCTATTAAGTTATGCCAAGACCGAGACACTGTCTTGGACAGGTTGAGATATAAGTTAACTCTAGTAAAAGGGTTTGAAGAATGTCACTACTTTTGTTTTCTATTTCCAAATTACTAATAACAGGAGCTAACTATTAAATGTTTATTGTATGGACAGGCATGATTTAATTGAAGTCCTAACATGAGATAGATACAATTATTTCCTTCATTTTGCAGAACAGAAAAGGAGATTATACTGACTTCAAGGAGCTGGAATTCAGAACCTGAAATAATACTATCAACTCCACACGACAGGTCAAAGTACCAATTCTCAATGCCTCTGGAGGTACACTACTGTTTAAATTTCATCTCGACAACATCATCATTGGATGCAATTTTATACATTTTAAAAACAATAGCCTTTAAATTTATTTTTGCATTTCCTCAATTAACAGCTAGGATTAATTGTGCTAGGAATTGTTCTTGGGTTTTTAATATTGAATTGCATTCAATTCTCACAATAACTTTGAGTAAAAATGAATATGGATCCCATTATTTTAGTTGAAAAATATGAGGCACAAGAGGAAAGTAACTTGCTCAAGTAAAATAACTGCTAGGTGGCAGACCTGGGATTCATTCCAGATAGGTGGGCTCCAGAACCCTGTTCTCAGGTCTGCTTTGACTTACAAGGAAATCTGCTCTATTACTCTCTTTCCCAAAGAGTGAAACTACCAAAGGTACAGAAGTACAAAACCAACTGAAGACACTGGCTAAGCTCCATTTTAACCAAAAGTCTGAAAGCCTTTCCCAGTTTCTACCCCAACCATTCAACTTTTAACTCTCAGAAACACTGGAGCCACTTCTCCAGTGAGCACAGGCCTGCCAGTAGACATTCCATGAGGGCCTCCTCCACTGCTGCCAACCAGCACAACTTGCTGGAAGAAACACCAGCTTAGGTCCTAGTCCTGGTTCTTGTGCTAAGACCTTTGTGTGTGTGAACCTTTTCTGGATCTCATCTTTGTTATCTGAAGACTGTTGGGGACAAATTTAAAAAGGGGAGAAAAGGATATGATATTGCTTTGCCTAGTTAAAAATTACATGAATGTAAGATTCCTAACTACTTTATGCCGAACCTAAACATACTCACTCGTTTTGCTAGAGAGGACCTGTTTAATGATGGACTAAAAGTGAGAAGTGAGAGGGGGAAAAGGGTGACTGTCCTTCTACCATCCAGGTTAAGATACTACTCAAGTCTTTCTTCCCTGAACTTAAGAACACTGTTGTCAAAAAACAGGCTGGGATCAGTGCACTAGATGGTCAACACAGCTAGTAGACCTCAATCTTTGACCTTTGAACATTCCATGGAAAAAAACCCCAAAACACCTTATCAAAGAACATGATTTTATATAGTCCTTTTTACCAAAGAAGAGCTACACTGGAAGCTGACACAAACCTACATACTACAGCTGACACAAACCACCTGCAATTGGTGGTTGCAGCCTTTTCTTTTGTTGGTGAGAAACTACAATACCCTCTGCACAGAAGAAAATTTCATTTAACATACATTGTCTTTACAGTGATGGTCCCCTAATGTATAGTAACAGTGAGATTCTGATATCTTTTGTATTCCTATAGAAACTCTAAAAAAAAATTTTTTTTTTTTTTTTTTACTTTTAAAAAAGACTATTTTTAAGCAATCTCTGCACCCAACATAGGGCTTGAATCTATAACCCTGAGGTCAAGAGTTGCAGGCTCGACCAACTGAGCCTGCCAGGAGCCCCTGGAACCTTTAAGAGAATTTCCACACATTGGGAAAGTTTTCAAACATAGAATACCATTACATTCTGTGTTTGCCTGGGCCTACATAGAATTACCTCCTTCCCAAGGTCAACAACTGCCTGACCTTATCCCACAAGGTTAAGGAGGCCCAAACCTTTAGGTCTTGCCAGCTGCACCGACTTGACAAGTTCTCCACAATAAGTCTGTATTCTGTGCGGGTAGGAGGGCCATATTTATCTCGGCCACTTCTTCTATAACCATATCCACCTTTGGAAGGTTCAAATAGATAACATTACTTCAGTGGAGGAAAAGGAAAAAGTGACACAGCACATACTCCCCTTAAGTTTACCACTTACCCCCACCCCACACAGCACAGATATTTTAGTTCTAGCCCCGCCCCTTAATTCTAAACTAGATTTCTTTTTTAAAAAAGCAATCAACTAAACATGAAATTTAATTTAATTTACGAAGTGGTAAGTATATATATATTCATTAATATTATATTTAAAATTAACATGCATAAATTAAAACTATTAACAATTTAACAATTTAGAAATAAGTAACCAAATTACTAAATCAGTTACTGGTGTTACTCACAGTGATTAAAGTTTTTGTGAATATTTTATACGAAAAAAAGATTTTCAGGCACCTATTTCAGTTTAATCTCATCTGTGTCTAACCCTTGGGATCCTCACCACCCAGGTCTAATGGGGAAAGGTTGCGGTCGTCACATGGCTTCCTGTTTTGGTCAGCCAAGGGCCACAATGGTTCAAAGAGCCACGCATGGAAAGGTAACCCAAGGTCAGCAAATGGAACAGGCAGTCATCTTAGCCTCAAAGGATTCTTTTAATTAAAACATTGAGGTCTTTGTTAAATCTATGTTAAACAATTGCATTACAGAGAAAAAAAAACAACAACACAAACACACATCATTAAACATATTTATAAAGTATTAAAACAAGAACTTTATGTCATTAATTAAATTAAAATTAAACAGTATCAAAGATGTTTATTTGCAATTTTACATTTAAAAAGATACATAATTTATAAAACAAATAGCTTAAATAGCAATACATTTCAGTATAATATTAATTAATTACTTAAAAAAATTAACATTTAACAACAAAGGCATGTATGTCATTGATACAAATGCCCTTTTAAATGCTTACTGCGTCCAGAACCGTAACTGCCATCTCGACGTGGGCCGCGGGCATGCTCAACAATTACTCGCTCACCACAAAGGTCTTTGCCATTTAGTTCATAAACAGCATCATCTGCATCACGCAGATCATCAAACTCCACAAACCCATATCTAGAAGAGAGCAAACAAAATCCTGGTTGGCACCATTTTGACATCCAGTTTCACTACCATTAAAGAGAAAGCAATGAGGGTCATGCTTAGCAAAGGTTAGGTGGGTTTTGCAAACTAAGGATTGGCTTTCTCTTCCCTTTGGCTGAAACCACTTTGCTTTGTGCCAACAGGCACTGCAAGAGGATAGGGAGACTTCTCAAGGTAGAACGTATTTCTAGTAGGTGGCTGGCTAAATACACGGAGACCATTTCTTTTGTTCCTCAAGTAGCTGGTGGCAACTGCAGACACCTTCAGAGGGATACTTGGTATGAAGGATCAAAATATGTAACTCTGTAACACTGAGTATTTGCCCTCTCAAATCACATAAAAACTCATCTTTTTTTTTAGCTTTAGCCCAAAATTAGAGCTTAGAGAACAACTAGACTTATATCTAGGTACCGTGTCTTAACTGTTAAGTCATGTCTGGAATAACATACCAAGTAAAAAACTCACAGTACCTCAAATCTCAGTGAAAGGAAAAAAAAAAAAAAAACTTCTACCTAAACAAATGAATCACAACTGAATTAACTGTTCTAGAAATTATCAGTGGAAAAAAAATCAGATCTGTTCACTTCCTCGTGGTTTTGCAAATTCATTTCCTGAAAGTTTTAGGTAGGCTGGAATTCTCTAATATTTGTATGTGACTTTGCAAGCTTCTCTACACAGTATTGCTAGGAATATTCCAACAAAGAGGTCTGCTGGTTTAACACATACCCAAAAGAAAGCATCTCCCTCCAATTCCTATTAACACCTGTTAAAGAACACAACTTATAAAACTAAACAGCAAAATGTGTAAGGTATTTGTAAGTAAGGTTAAACAAATGGTCTGACAACACAGCTGTGCAGTCTAGCTCTGTGACCACTGCCTATACTTCAAAACCATCTTAATGATCACACCTGATCACAAAGGAAAGTTAAGCTGTGTACACAGGCAAACACTGACCAGTGTTCTGCTGTGTCTTAACATTCTGGAACTAACAGCATGTTACAAGGCCTGCCAGGAGTTCATCCAGTCTGATCGGAATGATTCCAGTTTCCTTAGCACGTAATGGTGCACTCAGCAACATGTTAAGTGAGAGGAACTCGGAATTGCAGGATTTTCCCTTTACTGAAGAGTCCTTTCGAACCAGTCTCCAGAGGTGACAGTGTATGGCTGACAACTTTGGAGGGTTCTTCACGCTGAAATGTCTATGAGTGGCATTCAAACTTCAAGTCAATGAATCTTAACTCCATTTAAAAAGGAAAAAAAAAAAAAAAAAAAGGAACACAGACACATCCGGTTGGTCATGGGAAATGTTTTGGAAATGTTCTGCAGTAACACAATTCAGAAGCAACCTGGCTTAATTTGTGGGCTGTAAAGTCTAATACATGGTTTGATGCTTCCAGAAGGCTGAACTGCTGTGCAGGGTAGTAAGACTGATTCTGAACACGATGTCATATTTGACAAAGCAAGTGAAGCTTCTCCCAATCATTGACTTACTATGTTAAAAAGTGCTTTACAGTCACTGAAAATCTATCATTGATAATATACTGCAGCTGCTTTTTCCTTTCCTGAGCAGAGCGAGATAGCAGGAAAGCTATACTATCATTTTCAGAGACAAAATTAAAAAAAAAGTCAAATCTACTTTCTTAGGTTTATTTCTTGACAGATCATAAAATACTCTCATGCCCCCAAAAGTACCTTCCTTAATTTAGTTGTCAAGACTGGTCATAGGTCTGCTTTGCCCACAGCATCACTGCTCTTGGCATCATATGGGCAAGAGCCTGATGTCAAGTAAAGAGCAATGAGAGAAAACATTCACCCTGGGTGTGATGAAATGGCCCCATGCCCCTCTAAGAGTGGCATGCTGGTGTGGCCCCATTTGCTGACCCTGACTCATCTAACGTGCTGTCAGAAGGACAACACTGACTTCCAAAGACTGAACAAATCATAGATATACCCCAACGATTTTCTTCAAAATAATCAGGGTTTACAACTATTTGAGGGTCAGAGAATGCAAGACCCTAAGCTCTGCCAATCGTCTGAAATTGTAAGCCCAGCTTCTGTTACTAATAGGTGATGCTTCTGTCAGATCTATGTGGTAATGCATTCTCCCCGACTCAAAGATTACCCTGTGTATGCTCACTCTGTTCCAAGGCTTACATGCAGAATCCATTCTGACCTTGGAAGGAAAGTAATGACAATCTGTTAAATGGAGACACAATTATCTAAAAACAAAACAATTAATGCTCAGACCAAGCTTTCTTACAGCTGAGGCTGACTAGAATTCTTCCCGGAGAGGAAAATAACCCTTACAGTCAGTCCTTCCTTAATACTTACTTCTAAAGAGCTACCTTGAGATCAAATTTGCTTTACAGGAAAAAAAAAATTGGCTACTCTGTGAAAAGCCACAAGCTCTATTTGGGAAACTGTATTTTAATTATTTTTTTTTAGTAAACTCTATGCCCAATGTGGGGCTCGAAATCATGACCTTGAGATCAAGAGTGGCATACTCCACTGAATGAGCAAGCTGAGGACCCCTATTTGGGAAATTTTTATGTTAAAGTCCAGTCCAAGGATCAAATCAGGCACGTGATTGTCATCTCTCTTGACCACAGGCAATGGTAGGTGGGTTTGGAAGATCAAACCAAATATCCTCTTGTATCACAAACCATACCTGATAGGGACTCCTGTCCTGAGAGCAGTGTAAAGACCAGATCAGTGTGGTTGCTTCTACCACATTACTGTTTATTTAGATCTGCTTTACTAAACAATGCTTTTGTTTTATTCAAAAGGCAGTGAGTGGGTTCCCCAAATTAGGCAGGAAGACTACATAGTAACAATAAGGTATTACTTAATGTTTATGAAGTAATCTTTATATACTACACAATGTTATATTTACAATACCCAAGAGCCAGGAACTACTATCCCCATTTTACAGATGAGGAAACTGAAACACAGTGTTAAGTAACTTGCATGATAAAACAGCAGAGCTGGCATTAAAAATCTGTAGTACGACTCCAGAAGGCAAACTCCTAACTAGTAAGACTGGAGCAGTTAAGACCTGGCCTGGGTTCTAGTCCTGGTTATGCTATCAAGCAACTATGACAAGCAGATTTAAATCATCTTATTTTCCTAGGCCTTGGTTTATCCATGAAATAAAGGAGCTATACTACATATCTTTAAAGTTTTTCCTAACATCAAAAATATGATAGGTAAATGTTGAAATGGGAGAATTTAAATATGGTAGCATCAGAGGAACACCACATGACATATGGACAGGATAAATTTAGTTTTTATCATCTAAAGTACCTTTTAAAACTACTGTATGGGTCCCAATTTTAGTTTTAAATGTTAACTGTTTCTGAATGAAATTTAGTGCCTTCAATAAAATAATGCTCTCCTTGGTAACTAACATCAGAGGGTCTTTCTAGATTGATCTTAACATCCCTTCGTGCTTTGCAGTAAATACATGAAACTAAAATCCCGAAAAGTAATCTCCTTTGAACTCTTTGTCAAAATAAGGAGGGATATAAAATACATGCATGTATGCATACACACTATGTATTGGCATGTGTGTATATATGCATACACATCTCTGGTGTGACCTGTGAATAAGCTTCACAAACACAACAGATTTCTTTCTAGCTACAGACACCCTTCTTCTACTGTTAAAACCCACCATCTTTCAGTAATTCCAGTATAAGAATAAAGAAGATGAAGGAATTCAGGAGAATGAATCTAAGACAAATATAAAATTCCCTCAATAGCAGGGCTTGGTAAAAATAAAACAAAAACCTCCCGATTTGCCTCTTCTTGCTTTTTTTACTCCTAGATGTCATGTCTTTTGCCCCTGTCCCATGCCTATGCCAAAGGACAAACAGCATGGCCTATTATGTGTACATAATTCTTTTTTTTTTTTTAAGATTTTATTTATTTATTCCTGATAGTCACACAGAGAGAGAGAGAGAGAGAGAGGCAGAGACATAGGCAGAGGGAGAAGCAGGCTCCATGCACCAGGAGCCCGATGTGGAATTCGATCCTGGGTCTCCAGGATCGCGCCCTGGGCCAAAGGCAGGCGCTAAACCGCTGCGCCACCCAGGGATCCCCATGTACACAATTTTTCAATTAAAAGAAAAATTTCTTTCTTCAACATTTCTCTGCTACTGCCTTTCCCCTAACTCTTTTCCTCTGGGTAACATTTTATCCTGACAGATTTAGCCAAAAAACAAACAAAACAGGAGGGGAGGGCCTGTTATTTCCTCCTTAAAAAAGTGGGGACTGTGATTCTTACCAAGTACAGACAGGTATCTGGACACCACAGACAAAGCCACACGAATTATGCGGGCTGCTCTAGACTTTAGTCCAAGCTCCTACCCCTGCCAGTGCTCTGGTGTCCCTCATTCAACAGTTGCCGTACTGCTCAGGCTGTCAGTCACAACTCTGAAATGCTGGAACTGGAATGACATGGTTTTGAAACTACTCTAAGACTTCCATTTTTAGAAATGTTAATCATACTTTTTCACCCAAGAATTATCATCTGGGCCTGTACTGTTGCTGAATGGGCTTTCCCTGATCCTAATAATCTCCATCGATGGTCCCAAATACCACTCTGCATGTCCTATTTACTGAAGAGGATGTGTCACTTATCCCACCTCTTTGGGAACGACTTAGGGTCATTTCTGTTTTCCAAACATCGTCACTGAAGAGGGAGACTGGAGAAAAGTCCCTTCCAAAAACTGATAAGCGTGACTTGCTCTGGAGGTATGCTGACCAAGCTAACCGGACAGGGCATGACTAAGGGGGTGCTCGACACTGGATAACCAATGGGGAATGGACATGAGGAGCAAGGGAAAGCAAGCCTCCATGCGTGTGCCTGCGATCACCCACCAACACTGCTTACCGAGGGGCATGCCTTGGTTGTTCTCTCTATAAGAAAAATTTGCCCCTTTCCACAGTAGATCTCTGCTCACCTTTGTCCTACAACTGTGCCACATGCTTTTCTTTGTATGTGGACATGACAGTCCTCAGCCAACCATCAGCAGGATGTGAGTTTTGTTTTCCCAATGTGGTGAGTCATTCCCACATTCACTCATTTTCCTTGTAAGAACCGAACCTCTCCATGGCTGGTCAGGATTAGGGATGTTGCTGTAGCCAAGGAAAAATTTTGATCTGTTGAAGTTAACCCATGGGGTGGCTTGAACCCTAAAACTAGGGTCAATAGCACTGTTCTTTAACGGCAGAGCCCTTAAATCTACCCTGAAAGAAATGGCATTCAGTGAACAGGAATCAAACAGCTTTCTTTCAAAGTACTTAGTGTTGGTCCTACGCTTCGGTCAACATGGTCCTATGAGGTGAAAAAAGTTAGGGCACATTGACAGGGTAGTAATAACAGCAGTAATCCCTGCTGTCTGCATAAAGTGCTTGGAAAACTGCAGAAAACCACTTCTGCAACTGTTCTCTACTGCTCAGGTGAGGCCAGCTCAGAGAAAAGCCTGCAAATGAGAACGGTCACTGCCCCAGTTCCAGAGGTTTGCAACATTCCAGGGGAGCAGTGGTTAGGCCCTCAAAGCAGAATTAATCAGTGTCACATTCACTGCTCTGGGTCACTGAATATGGTTGCAATTTGACTTTTCCGTCACTGAGGGTTGTTTATGACCCACAAATGGGAGTTCCTACCACATGAAGTAGGTTCCTGAGATCCTTTCCTATCCTGAGACAGGTAGGAGGCTGCTCTGGGCATTCTGGCCTCCCTTTCTTTAGCCTCAGAGGAGGGATGGCCATCAAGGCCGCCCGGAGAAGGTGGATGACTTACCCGTGCTCACTGAGTGGCAGAGCTGGGGTGCGACTTCAAGGCTCACCAGTACCCAGTCTGGGGCTCTTTTCACGTCGGCAAACTGGCAGTTCCCGCACACCAAGGGCTCTCTGATTAGAGCTAGTGTGGATTCCTGGTCTGTAAGCGCTGGCCACAGCTCAGTCTGCACTTGATCTTTCCCCACCTTCAAAGAAGAAAACCTACCTCATGATATCTCTTGCTTGGAGCCCCTGACCACTAATCTCCCAGCACTCGGCATCACCCCTGACGACTCCTCTCTGGCTGACTGTTCAGCCTGTTGCCTGGCCCTAGTTCTCTCACCTGCTGGGCCCCCCGAGGCTTCTTCTTCCTGTCTGATTGGTTTACTTATTCCAGGATATGGCTATTCTCACTTAGTAAACTTGTCTCTTTACATGTAGCAGGAAAGCCAGCTCCTAGATCATTCTTTTGCTCAGAGGTCTATAATGACTCCTAAATATCTCTGTTTCAATTGTTTTCCAAACCCGAGTGCCTTGATTACACAAGGTGAAGCAAAAACAATCTTCTTCCATAGACTTGAGAATTCTCTCTTATGAAGTCTCACACACTCGCCTGACTAATCATCTGAGTACCTTCTTTAGCTTTGGAACTTCTACTCCATTTTGTGTTTTACATGACAATGTTTCTATGGCCTTTCAAGGCTTTGCTCTTTTTTCTTTGTGTTGATCCTCTCATTTGATTATGTGATCTTTAATAACAAAGACTAATATTTAGTGTGGTGCCTGGCACACGGTAAATAATTTATCCATAATATTCCATTCATTCCTCATATTGTATGTGAAGAATGTACTACTATTAAGATTATTTCAATTTCACAAATAAGAAGGCTGAGGCTTGGAGAGACTAAGCTACTGTTCATTGTCAAGGAACTCATAAGTGGTGTGGCTGGATCTGAACCTAGATCCATCTGACTCCAGGCTCAAGCTCTAAACGACTAGGTTACACTGTCTTTGTAAAGGCAGATGCTTCTTCTCTCCCACAGTCCTGAGTACAACCCTTTTCATTTAACAAATGCTGCTGCTTGACTTGATAATCTAACCTCAGATAAGCCAGGTTATATTCAAGTTTTTTGATAAGTGGGGTAAAGTCTCCAGAGAAAAAAAAGAAATTGATCTTGGGGCAAGGTGAGGCACCTCTAAGCTTGGGGTATGTGACAACCAGGTTACTTTCACTCTTGTCTTTTGGTTCCCATTAGCCAGTGTCAGCCATCTGGTCCTTCCGAAAACATGTGTGGGTTCAGAACATAACAGACTAGAAGAATAGAGGAAAAATAAGATTATTCTGTGCAATCCCCATTCTGGAGGTCCCACAACAACCCCTGGAATCTGTCTTTGGTTTTAAGGCTCAGCAAAAATTAGACCAGCATAGAGATGACAGAGAGTCAGGCCTAGAGGTGGTAGATGTGAATGGATATTGACAAAATTATATATTTAAGAATGCATTTGATTAGTTTTATAAGGAATGGTGACTGGGACCAAAAAATATAAGCATGAATGGTATGGAAAAAAAATGGACCAGAAATCAAAGAATACTATAAGGTTTACAGACTTCCAACTATACCAGGATTATAGCAGCAACTAGGAAAGTACTTTGAAGATGATAGGCATCTAAGATCTGACATAATTTTAATTCCAAACAACTATTAATATGACTACTCCAGCCCACCAGAATCCTTTCCTTCTTCCAACTCCTTTGTAATAATTTTCACAACTCTGAGGTTTACTGTTAGCTCACAGATGAAGACACTAAGACTCAGAGCAGGGAAGAACTTGCCAAGGCTAACCAACACCTGGAATCCTTCCTAGCCTAAAGTCAACACTCATCATCATGAGCTACTGTCTCCCAAATACTAACAGAAAGATGTGGTCCAAAGAGCAGTTTGAGAAATGCAAGCTCTAGAAGCACAGAAAATCAGTTTTATCAAATTATGTGCTGTAGAAGAGAAATGCCCATATGAATATTAGCATCTTATGACAAATACTAAATGGTAAGAAATACCATTTCTGCATCTGATAGGTACTGAGACCAGTAAGTTGTGAACACTTATTCTCTAAGCTACTAGTGGAACCAAACCTATCAAAATTACCACATTTTATAGTTCATCAAAAATTTTCACACCAGTCTAGGAAAACAGAGAAAGGTGACATCATTAAAGGAATGCCAGCCCATCTCTAAAGGAATGTTCACATACTGGGGTGAAGAAAATATTATAGAAACAATCAATATCCTAAATACTAAGCAATAAAAACAAAACTCCTCCAGAACAGGAGGTAGAGAGGAACCTGCATCAAGTTCATATTTAGTCTACTTTATAACTATTCTGTCGGCCTATCTGCCAACTTGAAACTGTTTCAAAATGAACGTAAGGTTGCTAAGCCATTTCTCTTTCATTAGGCTGCCACCATATTTCCACCCTATAAAATGGGGCTACTCTCAGAAAGCAGCATACTCCTGAAGTTTGTGGATCACCATTCTAACCGTAACCCCCTGTAACAACAAAATGTATTTCACTGACATTTTAAAGTCAACATGGCTGCTTTCTTCATGGGGGGTAAGAGGCAAACAATCACACCTGTGTGCTTTTCAATTTTCTGACATTTATCAACACTAAGAGGCTATGAAAAGATCCCACAAGAAAAGGGGCCAACTATTCCCTGACAACACACTACAATTCATGAAGACAATCACAGATTTAAAAAATATATGTATTAAAAAAAACCTCTCAAGAGATGAACATTATATTACCAATTTAGAAAAAAAAAAAACCCCAAAAACCTCTTGAGACATAAGATAGGAATACTGTATCTGTTACTCATACCTAAATGAAATAAAGGTTTACACTCAACAGACAGCACTACTTGATTCCACACAAAAGCCACAAACAAAACCAGTTCATACTTACCTCTAAAATGGCACTATGAGTGGGTAACAGGTGTTAAAGCCTCTTAGAAGTTATACCTCTGGGACCATCTTGGCTGTTCCCATCTCCCTCATAACCACTCCACAGTCCCTGGGTTGCAGTCAGTTTCTTTTCCTTTTTGGTTAAAGATTCCACTTCCTATGCTATTTCTCGGGGGATGCCCTTCCCTTGAAATCAGTCATTTATTTCATTTAGTATTTTAACAACATTTTCAAATTCTTTTCACATTAATGAATCAATAGCTTCTTTTCATCCACATGAAATAACTTTTCTCAAAGTCAGTGCTTCTGGTCTGTGGTTCCTGACTCCCATGCCTCAGTCTCCTCCTCACCTTTCCATTCCTGAAGGGCGGATTCAGACCTCCCTCCTTTGGTCTCCCCGCTTTTTCTAGGTCTTGGAAGTCTGTTTATGAATGCCCCCCATTCTGGCATCCAGGCCTAAAGATGTGGCTGAGGGACTTGATGGAAGGATAACAAGTGTCCTTTGGGTGCGTCTTCAGGTATCATTTGCAGCTCCGAGACCTCCAGACTTTCATCTCAACACGCAGGAAAGGTCATGTAGGGCATTTCCTCAACATATGGGCATGCAAGTCCAGAGCACAGCCTGATCCTTTGCTTTCAGGTTACTCCAAGACCAGACACCCCTCGCAATAACGGGACAGAGATCACTTAACTGCATGTGCTTGCACAAATCCTACCCCAGTCAGCCGTGACAAAGCTGACACCATCTTACAGGTCTTCAAAGAGTACCCTGAAGGAGTATCACTAGAGTTTTCTTCTGTCTAGAGCCAACATCACAGAAACAACCACTTTGCCTCATTGTTGGCAGTAACTTTTTAGCTTGTTGAAGACTGTAGAAAGACTAAATAGACCAAACAGGCTGTGGAACCTAACTACCTTCTCATCCTTGGAGGCAAATGGCAGAACAACAGAACTGAACCATCTGGAATGAAAGAGCCCGAGAGAAGCTGTGACTGCCACTGCTCATGCTGTATCTGGTATGGGAATAAGAAAGGGCTTCAGCTTCCAGAGCTGTCAATAACTCACTCTGTAACCTTGAGCCAGGTACTTAATTAGCCCATGACTTAGTTTCCCCATCAGTACAAACTAGAGACAGCACCTGGTAGTAAAGTGCTTTGGTGTACGCAGTTGAAAAAGAAACCACACAAGTGCATGCTGTTAATACTTTTTTTTTCAAGTTTTGAAATTTCAGTGTTAGCATACAAATTTATAAAGACCATCCCCAATTGTATTCATCTACTCACATACTAGGAGCACCTTTCTTAGAGAAGCTCAAAGTACAACTTTCTGTTTAATACCTGGAAGCATCCAGAAATACTGGGAACCCAAACCACATTTTTATCTAGTCTACATCCTATGCTTATCTTTTAAATAGGGACAAATACTTCACATGACCCTTTTATTCATATGATACCTCAATGAGGAAGGGAGGAGAAAGACATTAAACTAAGGAACAGGGGTTTAAAATGACTTGGCTGAATAATTACAGACAATGTTTATTCTCATCACAAACTGGGAAACCAGAACCATGGAGTGGAAGTCTCAAGCCAGGGAATTTACGCTAGCAACATTTGGTCAAAATTTCAGTACGGTATTGTCTCTTGGCACTGATTTTTCAAAATGACAGAAATTTAAAAATTACCCAAGTCTTAGGAAGAAAAGTAACACATAAATTTTGGATGTAGGCTAACTTCAAGAGACTGCAATACAAAACCAACTTGGTCACATTTGTCATGGTTATACTACTAATAAAGAATGGTACTCAATCCGTAGCCCTATTTCTCATTATTTCTTACTCATTTAAAAAAAAATTTCTTGGTTAAGACACTTGAGACCACTTGCACCTGTGAAATTAGCAAAGATTTTAAACAACATGTATGCCCGATGCTGGTGAGGCTGTTGTGACAGGAGCCATACACTGTTGGGACAAGAGTAACTGGTACACAGCTTTTCTGAAAATTATTTGGCATTATATGCAATGAGAGCCTTGAAAATGTTCTTTTCCTGCTGTGACACATGAATTTTACTTCACGGAATCTGTCTTAAGGAATGATAAAAATACAAAATTTTATGCATATGATACCCAGCATAGCGTTATTTTAACAAACAGAATTTAGAGATGACCTAAGAGGAATGGTTGGGTAAATCATGATTCAGCCATACAATGATTTTTCTGCAGCCGTTAAAATGATGTAAGATTTTTATGTAACAGCAAAAATACACAAGATAAATTAGGTAGAGAAAGTGGGACATACAACTGCACATAAGACCTTATTTTAAAAGGATTTTAATATTTATTTTCTAATCAAACAGTTCTTTAAAATAAAAAAGTTCCTGAATCTGTTATGCTTGGTAAGCTAAATGGCTGAGCCTTAAAGGCTGCAAGATAATTTCCTCATACACAATTTTAAACATTCTAATTTAAAAATCACAATATTAAAAAATTATGATGAAGGCTATTGGAGAGTTCAGAAAAGCAGGAACTCTTAAACATTACAGGTGAAAATATACCCTTTGCCTAGAGAGTAATGGAAACCAGTAAGTTGAAAAAGCCTTAAAGATGTGTATATACTTTAACTCCAAGAAGTTCACTGAAGAATCTACCCCCAAGATTTTTTAAAGGAAATTTACCACAGTGCTATAAAAGCATAAATTAGCAAAAAACCAAAGACAACTCCAATGTCTTACAACATGGTTTTAATTATGTACATTAGATAACACTGATAGGTGGGAACCCATTAAGAATCAAGTTGTAGAATACTTATTGACAAAGGTAAAGGATCAGGCTCATAGGTAGAAACAAAAGGTTTACAAAACAAGACATACAGTATGACCCCAAGTCTGTAGAAAAGATGGGGAGGCATAAGACGTGCATGGATACATGAAAAAAAGAGTCTCAAAGGGCAGACAGTGTCATATTTGGATGATTTTTTTCTGTCCTCTGTATTTTAAATTTTTAAAAAATACCTACGTAAAAATTTTATAATCAGAAATAAATACATGCTATTTTGGAACATTATAGGAATTAAGAATGGGTCTTTAATTTTAACTACGTGTAAACAAAGTCGTTCAAGAGCTCCTTTAAACAAAACTGTTTTAGGGACGCCTGGGTGGCTCAGCAGTTGAGCGTCTGCCTTCGGCTCAGGGCTTGATCCTAGGTCTGGGATAGAGTCTGCATGAGGCTCCCTGCAGGAAGCCTGCCTCTCCCTCTGTGTCTCTGCCTCTCTCTTTCTCTCATGAATAAATAAATAAAATCTTAAAAAAAAAAGAAAACACTTTTAATCTCATCTTAGATAATCATAAAATCAAAACCTTGGACAACGAGGATTCAAGTGTCATTATCTTTGAGGGCAGAACTGCCTGTGGACAAAACGTGGTGAGGTCTTCTTAAATAGAGTAATTGCCTTTTGTCATTCCTGGCACTCATTAGTTGTACCATTTTCATAAAAATGATAAAACATTTATCTGCTATTTGTTGGTGGGTGAAGATAATCTCCCATAGTTCAATAATCAGAAACCAATAACCTGGAACACTAAACTAATTATATTTCCGTTATGGCATCTTTTAAAAGAAAAGACAAGAAACTAAAGAAGACAAGCTCCCATCAAAGACTCAGAGAAAATCCCCGTGTAGGGTCTGGGGTTGGAAGGGATTCATCTCAATATCTAAAATCTAACAATGCTCTCTATTGATCAGGGACAAAAACAATGATTTGATTCACTGAGCGAGTCTTAACACATTAAAAAAATTTAAGGTACCTTCTACTTGAAGGAATTTTCAAGGAGGGTGAAAACAAACACTTCCTGCTAATATTTAAGTAGTGAACCAATTAAACAAACCAGGACATCCCCTGACAATTCCGGCTATTCACATTTTCACTGTAATATGAAGCACAGGTGTGAAAATACAGCCAAGTTTCTCTGGAGAGTTTTAATTCATGCCGTTAGCCAACTTAAAACAAAACAAAAAACCCTCAATAATTTGGAGGTTTAGCTGTCCAGCTACTAGGCAAGTAAAATAAGCTTAGGGTGTAATAAGTTAAATCTATTAATTAAGATAATGGAAAAAGTAAGATATAAAGATCTAGGTCTGTAACCACAAGATTTTGTGGCAAGAGAAACTACTGTATTAAAAACCTTCTACACTTCACATGAAGTGATTTATTTGTAAAAAAGAAAGCCCACAAAATCCACAAATAATCAAAGGCAGCAAAAGTTACCAGAGTTGGAAGGCTATAGACAGGTACAGCTAATGCTATTGTTTCCTTGACTTCTGATCTCATAGTGGCTCTTGCTGGAGTTAGTGTGGCAGGATCTGAAGCAGTCTATATGGTCCAAGATCTACATCATGTGGTGGTCCCAACTGAACAGCTTTTTAGGAATTCTTTAAAATTAAGGTAACCTAGATTAGAGTTGCCTATAATAATAAAATGGCAGGCAATGAACTACTGCATACACAACTTTTTAAAATGCCAAGAGGATCCATAACATCCTCTCCTGGACACTAAATGAGAGCTCATCTGCTTCCTCATTTGGTGAACTCTCAGTTATACCAGTACATTTTGCCTATCTAATTAATCCCAAACATATCTATGGTCTACTGATGTATCTCAATTCTCCAACTTTGAACTCTTCAGCACTTCATCGAAATTCTATCCATCCAAAATCTGCTTTAGTGCTTCGATTACTAATAACAACCCAAGTATGTTAAAAAAAAAAAAAAAAAGCTTCTCAAGGAGACCTACGATCCTTAGTGTCCAGCACCATAAGCTTACACGTGTTGCTAAATTATGCCATCTTTTCCTTTTGTATGTACTCTTTCCTTTCAGACTCCTCTGCACTTCTGCAATCTAGTCCAGTCAATTCTTGCTTGAAAGCCATCTATACTATATTGGTTCTTTGCTCAGCACTTTCCTCTGCAGTGATTCCTGAATTCTGCCAGGTGTGCCAGTTTGTCATATCTGACGTGGAATCTCTGAAATAACTTCCCAATTCCTCATTTCAACCTACACTTTCAATCACAGACTTTACACGTATCATGGTTTTGCAGCAGAACTGTTAAGAATAAATAGTTCCCCCAAAGAGACCCAGGAATTTAGGGTTCTGCAAGGATCTGTCCTATCTTGTATCTCACCATTTCCCAGATAGCTCAATTATTCCCTCCAGAGCCTTTGAATTCCTATCCATGATTTTGGTTGCTCAGTGTAAAATCTTACAGTTGAATTTTCTGGCTTATGTCATTCAATTTCTAAATCCTTCATAAGACTCAATCCAAGCTTGATTGCTCATTATTTCTCAAAAGCACTCCTTCTTGGACCACCTCCTCATCACTGGTTATGACATACATTATTCCCAGACACTTTAATCCCCACTCAATTCATTCTTCAAAGCTCATTTCAAACAAATCTCTTCAAACAAATCATTCCAAGTTTTACTTGAGTTAAAAGTGAGAGTAAGCATTTCTTGACTCAAAGTGTACATGTTGTCACTGTCAACAATTTACTCAAGAGCAGAATTGTTTTTTTCTTTCCAACCCACTTAGCACAGTAGCAGGCATCTTGTTGGTGGGTTATCAACATATTGTTCCATTAACTACTCTACCATTAACATCAACATCACTTCCTGCTCACTATCACTTGAGTAACTTTAGAAAACAGACCTCAGGAAGTAAGCTTCATGTTAATCAAACACTGAAGCTGTCTCCTAATGATCACAGTCAAAACCATTTGATTACAGCTACCATTTACAGCTATGAGCCAAACGCCTTACAATTATCTATAATGTTCCTTTTTCTGCAGATGAGAAAAGTTAGTCCTAGAACTAACCTGCCCACAGATAGTAAGTGGTGAAGACAGGATTTGACCTGAGCCTGCCTGGCTTCAAAAACCACACTTTTCCCACAAAAGTTAGTCATCCTGTCAACTTTGTTGTCCTCTGAAGAAAATTGGGAGTTCTCACTTCATCTTTCATATAATGTATCACAGCAACAACAAAAACTTTACCTAGTAAATTCCTCAGGAACTAAAAGCTCTATTGTACCAAATGAGTAATTTCCTAACCCTTTTACTCTAAATTAGCATTCACAGTAAATGGTTTAAAAAAAAAAAAAAAGATTTTATTATTATTTTTTTAAACTAACCTCTACACTCAACGTGGGCTCAAACTTAAAACCAGGGTATCAAGAGTTGCATGCTCCACCTACTGAGCCAGCCCGGTGGGTGCCCCGTAATAAACACTTTTATGGAGGACATCTTCCTTAGTAAGACAGTGGTTCTTCCTAACAATCACTTTAAAATGACTTTTAAACCGATCAACAATGTTGAGTATACGGAATCTATCAATTTGTCTCAAATGTGCAACTGCTACTTAGGGGTTTTTCAGAACTTCTCAAGTGTTGGTTGCTACTATTACAATGGAGAGTAACCTGTACCATAGCAAACCTGTTGCAAATGTCTTTCTTTTCTTTTTTTCCGTCTTTCCCAAATAAGCCAAAGAGTTCCTCTAACACTCAAGGTATAGTACCCCTAAAATGTTGCCCTCTATTTTTTAATATTTATATCCAAGTCTTTGAAGTCCTACCTAACGTTTCCTGCCTGGTTCTCATAGTTTTCCCCGTTGAGTACCTTCTCCAAGCCAGACTCCTCGCTTTCCCCTGAAACGTGTAGCCCCCTGCGGGCCCTGCTTTGCCAAAATACATCCAGGGATACAAGTAACGCACCAAAGCCGGGGAGGCAGAAGTTAACAATTTCGAGCTAGGACTCTCCGCCTCATTACCTAGTTGCCGCAGATACTAGCCAGGGTGGTCACGATTCTCTAACAAATTCTACAACAAAGCAAAAATAAAATAAAATAGAATAAAAATAAAAAAACAAAAAAAAATAAAAAAAAAGTTTTCTTTTCTTTCTTTTTCTTTGGCAAGTTGCAGAACGGAAACCACAGCATGGAAAACTCTGTACGGAGTTTTAAAGATAACGAATCAAGACTTTAAATTACTCTGGTAGAGGGGCACGGTCGAGGCTTTCAGCACGGCAGGCAAGACGATACTTTCGAAACTGTCACCAGGCTACTTACTCACTCAAACCCGAGACTCCCGCCCCAAAAAAAAAAAAAAAAAAAAAAAAAGGTGTGACACATGCAAGTCAAAGGAAAAAAAAAAAAGGGCCTCCCTCCAGAGCTCCTGTCCTCGGGAGATGCGTGGTGACCGTCTGATCCGTCAGACTGGGCAAGAGGTGAAAAGGGAGCAGGAAATCCTGTTTGTTTATTCCCAGCAGCCCCGAGGGCGGGAAAGGTCGGTCCCTAACCCGAGGCGAGCCGGGCCCCGGGAGGCAGGCGCCCCGGCGCCCGGAGCCGCGCCCCCCCGCCCCCCGCCCTCCCGCCCGGCCCCCGGCCCCACTCGCGGGCTCCTTCGCCCCGTCCCACTCGGAGCCTCACCGTCGCTCCCATTATCCCTCCACCACCCCCGCCCGCGCAGGCGCAGTGGGAGCCACGGCCTACCCGCGCCCCCGAGGCGCCGCGACTATGGCGGAGCCGGAGCAGGCCGGCGGCAGCTCCGCGCCGGCAGGCGTCCGTCTGCAGGCCCCGCGCCCTCCCCACCGCTGCCGGCGCCCCGGCCCCGCCCGGCAGGCCCCTCTCCTGCCCTCCTCACCCGTTCTTCAGATCCACCTCCAGGATCTTCCCGTAGCCCTTAAAGAAGCGCTCCACATCGCGCTCCCGGGCCTGGTAGCTCAGGCGGCCGATGTACACCCGCGGCATCCCGGCAGCGGCGACGGCGGCGGCGGCTTGGCCCGGCCCCAGCCCCCCTTAGGCGGCGGCCGGCGAAGCGAGAGCGCGGCGGCGGCGGCGGCGGCGGCGGCGGCGGCGGCGGCGGCGGCAACGGGCGAGCGGCGGGACGGACGCAGCCGAACCCCAGCGACGTACGCGAGCACGCAGCACGCGAGCGCGCGCCTCCCGCCTTCCCCGCCCTCCCCGCAGGCGGAGGGTAACGGGAGGGAGCGCGCGTTCGCTTCCCGCCCGGCCAGGGGTGGGGGCGGGGCCGGACCGGGGGCGCGCCGGCGTGGGGGCGGGGCCGGGTGATGGACAGGCGGCGCCGGCGGCGCGGGGGCCGGCCCTCGCGCACGTCCTCTCGCGAGCTCTCCGTGGCTGGGCCTGCGCCGCCTTCGGAGCCCGGCGGCTCCGCCCCTCCCCCCGGAAGTGCTGCCCCCGCCCCGCCCCGCCCCGCCCGCGCCCCCGCCCGCGCCCCGCGAGCGCTCCTGCTTTTGTCCTTTGAACCGGGAGTGGTTTCGACTTGTGAGCGGCTTTGGAGTTAAGTCTGGCTTCCAACCGTCTTTGTGTCTGTGACCTTGGGCCCGTTGCGCGCCACCTCCGCCTCTCTAAGTCTCGTTTGTCTTCTCTGTGTAAAGGGGATTGCAATTCCACCTTCCGGAGTCGACTAGGGAATTAGGAGACGAGCGGCGCCGGGCACTTAGCACGGTCCCAGCGCATCGCAAGTGCCCGAGGAATACCAGCGGCTTTAAAGACGGCACATGCGGCTTCGGTAGAAGCAGTGCGGACGGTGGAGAAGGCTGGAGTTTTGGAGCCAGATTAGTTAGGCTTGACACGGACTAGATTACTTGGCCAGTTTATTTTCTATTGTAAAATTAGAATGATTTATCCCATTTTAATGGACTAGCTGGGTAAGCTAAATTGGGGTAGTATATATGGAAGGATACACTGCTTGGAATGGTATCTGGAACGTGGTAGGAATTCAAATATTTGTTCCCTTCTCACTGGATTTACCTAGAACCACAAAGGAGTTTTGTTTGCTTTTATTTATATTACCTTTTAATAAATATTTTTATTTGAAAGAAAGAGGGAGGGAGGCGCAAACGGGGGCAGGAGGGGCAGAGGGAGGAGGAGCAGCGACTCCCCGCCGAGCAGGGCTGGGTCCCAGGATCCAGAGATCACGACCTGAAGCCCAAGGCAGATGCTTAACCGACTGAGCCACCTAGGCACCCCCTTAAAATTATATTTTGAAAGCATAATTCATTAACTGGCTCAAATACAGTGAAAAGTCTTCCTATCTCTGTCCTCTAGCCACCTAGTTTCCGTCCCCAGAGGCCAGCAATGCAATCAGCTTCCCAAAGGTCCTTTGGGAGGTATTTAACACAAATAAAGCAATAGTAGTGTACTATATGTACAGTTTTGTGCATACTGTATTTTGAAAGTCATTCCATTAGTACAAAAAGAACTTCCTCAGGACCACTATTCTGGCTTACAAAATACCATTATACACTCAGGTTATTTAATCAGTGCCCTAGTGAAGGATATTGAGATAGGTTCAAACCATTTGTTAGAACTGCTGCAATGAATAATTCTGTATATATATATATATGTGTGTGTGTGTGTAGGATCTATTCCTTAGAAGTAGGATAGTTGGGTCAAAGGGTGTGGGCAAATATAGTTTTGAGAGATATTGCTCAATTCTCTTCCATAAGTACCTGTTTCCATCTCATCATCAACACGTTATCAAATTCTATGATCTTTGTCAGTCTGATAACCGGAAAACACTACCTGGGGGTAGTTTAAGTTGCATTTATCTTATTTGGAATGAGCCTCATTTCATTTAAGAGACATTTATACTTTCCTTTCGGTGTCTGCTTCTATCGTTTGCTCTTTTTAAAAAAATTTTTTTGAAAAAGATTTGAGAGTGAGCGAGCACTCAAGAGTGTTGGGGGGGGAGGGGTGCAGCGAGCAGAGGGAGAGAGGGCTCCTCAGGTTACCTGCTAAGCGCAGAACTTGGGCTCAATTCCAAGACCCTGAGATCATGACCCTGAGCCAAAATCCAGAATCAGCCACTCAACTGATGGATCGACCCAGGCAACCCCCTCCTTTTTGAAAAAAGATTAATTTATTTGAGATAGAATGCAAAAGCTGGGGTGGGGGGCAGCGGGAGGAAATCTCAAGCAGGTGCCCCATTGAGCGCAGAGCCCAATGCAGGGCTCAGCTTGATCTCACTATTCGAGATTATGACCTGAGCTGAAACCAAGACTACCTAACTGACTGAGCCACCCAGGTGCCTCCTTTGCCTGTTTTATTGATTCATAGGAGCTCCCTGTATATTAGGGAAATCAGTTCTTTGTTAGATGAATTGCACCTATTTTTCCCCTAGTTTGTTAACTTGACTTTGGCCAGTGTTTTCTGCCCTGCAAAAACCTAAGATATTGATGGGGTCAAATTTATCCATCCTTTATTTTTCTTTGATTCTGGATTTTGTGTTGTAGTTTTTCTCACTTTGAGGAAAAGAAAAGACAAAATACAGCTCCCATGGTTGATTCTATTTTTAGGACCTACTTTTATAATGCAATCTTTGATCCATTTAAAATTTAGTAGTAGGAGGATCATAATATTAAGAACTGGTGCTAACCTTGGTTGTCCTATAGTCTGATCAACCTATTATACAGATGGGAATGAGAGCACCATGCCAGGGAAACGTCAGTCTCTAAATCCTCCTCCTCTTCCAGAGTTTCCTAATTCAGGGAGTGGCACCTTCCATCCAGCAAAGTACTCAAGTTCAACCTTCAACTGCCACATCTAGTCTGTCCTGTTGATTCTTCCTTCATGTTACTGAATGCATCCACTCCACTCCCACTTACTAAGCTAGAGTAAGCTTTGTCATATTGTTCATACATCAGGACTTTTAACTGTGCTGTTCCCACTGTCTGCAGTATGGTTGGCTCCTTATTCAGGGCTCAGACCTTCCTTGCCTACCTCAGCTCAAGTATCTTGTCACTGTGATACCACTGTATTCTTTTTTTTCACAACATCTACCACACTTTGTAATTGCCTTGTTTATTTCTTCACTTGTTCATGGTCTCCTCCACTAGAATGTAAGCTCCCTGGTATCAGGAGCTGTATTTTTTGTCTCCTGTCTAATCCCTAACATCTGTGACAGTGCTTTTCACATAGTGGGTGTTCAAAATGTTTATTAAGTGAACAAACAAATGATATCTTACCTGAATTACTTCAGTGGCCTCCTGATTCTCCTTTTTCCTGCCTTCCCATGAGACAGACTCAGGGAAATTTGAACTCTCTTCTGATTGACATGCTAATTATCACTGAACAAAATCAAGGAGTGCACAGAAAAGAGGGAGCACAAGGCCAATTGTGGGGCCAAAAAAATCAGGATTGACTGGTATGGTGACCAGAGAGGGTCAGGGGACTCAGCTTCTGGTGCCAAATCTGCAGCCTGCTGTATAACCTTGAACAACTCAATTCACCTCTCTTGGCATCTTCCTCTTCTGAAAAGCTATGATATTAATTAAAATCTCAATCATACAGGAAAGTTGTAAAAAATCAAATGGAGATGTTTGGTGAAAGGGCCACTGCAAGGGGTTAGGGGCATAAATAGGGAAATAGAGAAAGCTTGCTTTTTTCAGAATGCGAACATTTCCTTACCTTTAGGTCAGCTCTGCTGTCTTCCCAGGATTTTCCTGCCAGCAAATGCAGGCAGATACTGTGCCAGGCCTCAGTCTCTCTTCTTTACCATTTCCAGCTGCCCTGGGTAGGCCCAGTGTCCTATTCAGGGCACGATGCCTACCAACAAACATGAGGCTGGTAGGTGCAGCCAAGAGCTTCCAGGTGCCAGGACAGGCATGCATGCTGCACATAAAAATGAACCTTTCCTTCTGGGCCTCAAGTCTTTCCCTGAGGAAAGCGGGCTTATTTATCTCATCTCTGAAGACACAAAATCTCATTATGGTAGTAGCTACAGGTAGTTGCAGAGTGGATGCCCCCAGAAGACAATAAGCTGAGAACACCAGAGTCATGAAGCCTCCGGGCATCAGGTGTGCCTGAGCTTTGGTTTAGGAGGAATGCCTCTTTGTCTTCTTTTAGTCTCTTGGAGCCAAAGGTTCCTTCTCCATCCATTTGAGAAGGATTTTGTTTACTTAGTGGGCCAGAAGAGCTGTCCTGACTCCACAGAGATTATTCAGCCTGAAAATGAAAAAGCCTCTCCTAAAGTGTGGAAGAGATGATCCATGTTAAGTCCCATTCTCTTTTGCTATGGCCTTGTCACAGTCTCCTCTCTCTGCTGGCCTCTGAAATGTTGGCAGTCCCCATGTTGGTCTTTGAAGTTTCAGGGGATTTTACTTATTCGATATTCAAAAGCCTGGGAATTTCTGATATTATCTCTTCTTTTCGTGCTTCCCTTCTCCCACTGTCCCCAACCTGCTACCAGAGGAATTTTTCCCCCAAAGCACAGTTCTCATCTTCCGGCTCAGAAATCTTTTGTTCCCTACTGCCAAAAGGATAAAGTTCAAATTCCTTAGTGGGGAATCACAAACTGTCACAGTTCACTTTTTCAGCTTCAGCTTGATTTGATTTCAATGTAAATTAAATCAGAGAATATGTGTATCAGTTATAATTAGCTTCAGAGAAGGCCCAAATACCAGGCACTTAAATAACATAGAAGCTTGTTTCTCATGTAAAACAAATCCTGAGGTGGGCAGATGGGGCTTCTGGGTGCCAGGGACCCAGGCTTCTTGGATCTTGTCACTGACCCATTCTTGACATGGCCAAAGATGGCTGTGCAAATTCCAGGAATAGGGTCTGCGTACCAGCCAGAAGGAAAGTGGAAAGGGAAGAAAAAGGTACAGGATGGATGCCAGCTATATTTTAAAGACCTTCTTGAGAAATGGACACCTACCGCCTCTGTTTGCATCACAAGGGACAGACCTCGTCTGCTGCAAGGAAGGCAGGAAAGCGGTTTAGTCCAGCCTACCACGTGACCCTTGAATACTGTCAGCTTTCTCAGGAAGAAAATGGATGTCTTTGGGGAAATGAGAAGATTCTAACATAAATGTCCTTCCTCTCTAACTTTGCTTAATCTGGTCCCCTAGTTTATAACGCTTGTCTCCCTTCCCTGAGAAAACTATAATCATCCTTTAGAGCACAGCCCAGTTATCATCTCCAGACCCCTGGAGGTACTGTTCTTAGGACATTTTGCACGAGGTCTCTAATCATAGTGTCATGAAACTTCCTCCTTCCTGTCTGCCTCCTTGGAAGTTTGTACCAGGGGTTGCTGCTCCCTCTCTCCATGGCTGCAGCTCACCACTCCCCCAGAAGAACCTAATCTTAACTTTTCACTCCTGTAGCCTTTGGGCAGACTCCCCACCCTCTCAGGCTCTTTTGCCCACACTGACCATTCTGTACAAGGCAGCTGCCCCACAAACCTCCAGGGTAGAGGACAAGGGGCAGGAGGGACTTGGGCAGATTGGGGCTGATCCTGAGCCTAGGTGCATGAGGTAGCAACACGTATCCAGAGGATACCTGTAGACCTACCCTAGCCCTGGGCTGAAGCTAAGTCCTTTCCTCCAGAGGAAACAGAAAATGCTCCCAAAGGCAAGAGCAGTATGCCAGGGGCCTGTATACATGTTTGTATGTAACCAAGCCTGAGGGCACTCTGGCCTTCTGAGCCAGTTTTCCCATATCACTTTGCTGCTGAAAGTCCTTCTGTGTCTTCCCAGCTCTGAAGGGTTAGTGCTGCTTTCTTGAACCTTTCTGTTCTGAGCTCTGCTCACACACAGTTCCTACCTCTGTCCTCACACTCTCCTGTCTTAGGTGGCAGAGCCAGGCTCACAGCCCTCCAGATTCTCATATGTACTGTTGGTTTTGCTTGGTACACGTTTTCCTGCTTGGCCTTCAAGATTTGGTGTGGATGATACCTCTTTCATGAAGCCTTCCTCTGAACACCTGTGTCAGTGGCCTCATTAGCCTACTGGGAGGGTCTGTCCCCTGCTCTAGGCTAAGCAACTAGAGGGCCAGCTCCCTCTCCCCTCTCCAGCATCCCTAGCCTCAGGCACATACTAGGTATCCAGTAAATACATTCCAAAGTCTAATTTTTTGCTCTGGGTGAGTAGATCATAAGGCAAACACGAAAGAGTCACATAATTCAAACTCTTTCCCTTGTCTGAATAAAGCTATTCATTTTCAGAGCTCACTTTCAAGCTTCACGTCAGGAAGGCTCCCCTGACCACAGGCCTAGGACAAGACCTCAGTGATGTTCTCATAGCACTTCACACACGTTTAACGAATCACGATGGCAGTTATTGTGCCAATAATGCTGGATTTAATGCTGAGTTTCTCAACAGCAGCACTATGGATATTCCGGGCTAGATAATTCTTTGTTGAGGAAGGCTTTCTGTGTACCACAGGATATTTGAGCAGCATCACTGACCTTTGCCCACTAGATGCCAATAGCACCCTCTCAATTATGACTTAAAATGTCTCCAGACACTATCGAATGTCCCCTGGGGGTAAAATGACTTCAGGCTGAGAAGCACTGGTGTAATAGCCATCTCCCCAGGCATTCCATAGGGTGGTCCAGCCACCTTGGCTCCTCAGCTTGGCATTGACTCTCCTGTGTAGTTGATCCTCCTCCTGCCACAGGCTGAGCCACACACCACCACCCAGAATGAGTCAAAGCTTCCTTTTTGTTCCTCTGTGGAGAGCCTGAGGGTGGAGATTGCATCCTACTGGCTCTTTTATCTGCCAGTGCCCACCCTTCCTTTGCTTTCAGGGTGGTCAGGAAACCATCACCGGGGTACAAGTGGAGGACAGGCAAGGGGCCTTTTTAGGGCTGGGAAATGGCAGGTGCACAGTGAGGGTCCTTCTTGACAGGGATAACTTCTATTGGTTTATATGTGTTTGTTTTTAGGAAGTTCAGACTTTATTAGATACCCTGGGGCTGGCCCTGGGGGAAGCCTTGGCTAGTTTCACAACCCTCCCAGTCGGAAGTGACAATGAGGAAAGGTCAGCCTGGGGAAGGCTGAGAGCCCTGACTAAGGGGCCGGAAACCAGTCCTGCTGATCCATGTCCCCTCCCAACTCACTCCAGCTCCTCTGCAATTAGCACATGGTGAGAATCTGCTTCGAAGACACGAAGGGCTGCATTGAGGCTTCCAAGGCACGCTCGTAATCCTGCAGTGGGACCTCGGAGCAGGCGGGCGCTGTGAGCTGGCCTCGGCCGATGAGACCGCACAGCGTGAGGATCAGCTCCTTGAACTGGGCTGTGGGAAGGTGGAGGAAGTCAGACAGGAGTGTGGCGGCAGGGCACGGCAAGACGACCATGGGCCACCCCAGGTAGTGGAGGTTGGTGCTAAGCTCTAGGAACGCCTTGAGAGCCCAGGTTTGACCAGGGATAGGGAGGCTGTGGAGGCAGCCTGGTCCCTGGTGGGGTAGGACAGAGAAGCATGGGGAGCAGCCCCAGGAGCTGTTGGAAAGGCCTGGAAAACCAGGCCTGTGTGCACACCTGCCTTCCCCACCAGCTTACCAGTTGTGAGGGCTCAGACCCACAGAACCTGACTGGCGTGGAACCCAGAGTCCTGAATGGTAGGAGGGGCAGGATTACTTTGAGGCAGGGCAGACAGGAGAGGCACAGGGAGGGGGTGGGTGTGCCTGGCATGTCAGCTGATGTGGAACAGATGAGCTTGCTCAGGGAAAGGAGCTTTCCTTAAGCACCCAGGACTCCCTTAGAACCCCATAAGTTGAGGTACCCAGTATCCCCTCCCAGGGTCGGCCTCCTCTGTGGTCCAGGAGATGAGAAATGAAGGCCTTGGCTGAGAAATGTTTTTTCGTAAACATAATTTTTTGCAACATTCAAATCTAATCAGAGGATACTAATCTAAACAGAGGATACTCTGTTCAGAATGCTTTGGTGGCTCTTCACTTGCCTTTAAGATAGAGTCTGAGCTCCTTAAGAAGGGTTGTAAAACCTTTCATAATCTGGTCACAAACTCTCTGTCTAGGTCCCCAATCTCTGTGATGGGCTTTTGCATAAGTTACTTTTTTGGCTTCAGACATGCCACTGATACCACCACTTTCCTTCCCTTCACTTGGCTACTTCCATGTGATTCTTCAGTCTCAGCTTGTGGGGGTCACACTCTGGACAGCCAGTCCTTCAGGAGAGGAAGGATAGTGTCCTGGCTCAAGTTATGGAGTCAGAGACTAGTTTATATCCTGGCTGTACCACTCCCTAGGTGGGGTGACTGGGCAAGCTACCTAACCACTCTGAACCTCAGTTTCCTGCTCTATCAAAGGCTAACAATATCTAGACAGCTATGATATTTAAACTGAGACAGAAGTTATATAACTTGTCCAGGTCCCATGGCTAGGCTGGGTTGGAACCTGTCACCAGTGACGGTAGGAGCAAGAGCGCTGGCTCTAGAGTCTTTTCTCTTTACATGGCTGTCTTCTGTGGTAGCCTTCCCCACTGGCAGCTGCTTAGGATGGGGACAGTGTCCACCTTGTTCACTGCTGCCACCCCTCTACCCCAGGACTAGCCCCATGTACCTAGTACCTATTTGCTAACTGCAGCTGTGGCTAGAAGCTATTTTTCTTTAACCTGTCGTGGCACTGGGGAGCCAATCCCCTCTCTAGGCCTCAAGGCGCTGGTCACTTCTGCAGTAGGCGCTGCCCTCTTGTGTGACCCTTGGTGATGGGGCCATCATCCACTCACCTGGACTGTGATCCTTCTTCCACTGGGACAACCAAAAGCCTCGAAGTTTGAGATCCTTAAAAATGAGCTGGCTCTGTGGACACAAGAAGGATGAACTGGGGCTCTGAGGGCAAGTGCTTCAGGTGCTGCTTGAGGTACAGGTTCCCCCCCAGGGACACAAGCACCATGTGGGTCTGGGCAACTGGCGTCCAGGCCTGTGTGCACACCTGCCTTCCCCACCAGCTTACCACAGAAGCTATGACGGGCTGCTTGGCCATTCCCCCGTAGGTCACCATGGTTCCCCCAGGCCTAAAGAGTCCAGAGAGAACAGAGTGGGTGTAGGCAGAGACAGAGCCCTTTTCAAATCTGCCAAAACACTTCTGTTCCAACCCTGGTTCCTGAACCTTGCTCTCAGAATCCTTGGGAAGGTTTCAAAAACTGCAGACTCCGAGGCCTGGCCCAGACCTAATGAATCAGGAAGGATCTCTATTCAAGTGATCTGACAACCCCCCTCCTGCACCCCCTACCAGATGACATGGGATATTTAGCCAGAGTTAGGGAACCCACTGATCTAATCACCCAGTCGGGCTTGGATGAAGTGTGGCAAAGAAGTGTGCTCTACTAAGGAAAACTCAAGACCTGAGTTTAGTCTTGGCTCCCTTCCACTCCTGGATGTGCAGCCTTGGGCAGGGCACAGACATTGGCGCAGACCTCTGCTCTCATCTGCCCATGCTCATTTGAAGGATCAGTGAGATGAGGTAGCAGCTATACACTTAAGGAATGGTGTGGATGGGGTAGAGGACAGTGGGTGACTGCCGTGTAGGAGGGGCCTCACCAGGACCTGCTTTCTGACACCCATATCCACCCCCATGGTCAAACAAGAGAGGCTCAGATAGTTTTTAAAAAATGAATAAACTAGGACTTCCCAGGCTCGACTTAACCTCTATTCCTCTCCCCACTCCCTGGTTCTTTAGGAGTTTGCTGATCCAGGATGATGGCAGGTGTGTGCGGGGTGCTGTGCTTTGTGAACAACAAAATGGAAGAAGCTGCCATGTGAGGCAGGTGACTCTTTGTCTGTGAGGCTGGTGGGTAGTTTGGTCTTAAGTTCCCTTCAGCTAATAGCTGTTCTAGAAAGTAGCTTCTGGGGGGATCAAGCCCCCCATCCCATACCCCTGTACTTATTCTAATCAGAAATGTTCACTGGGTGTTTTCTGGGTGCCAGGCACAGGTCTGAGCACTTCCATGTGCAGTGGCTTGGTGAAGCCTCAGTGTAACCCCAGGGCGGGGGGAGTACTTTTATCACTCTCACTTTATAATGAAAAAACCTAAGGCCACTTCTTAACCTGTGTAGCAATTTGTGCCTTACCTCGGTGTCCCTGGACTAACCTTCTGAGGCAGAAAGGGTTTATATCCTCCATGTCTTATACACAAGGAGACTGAGGTCTAGACTATTTTTCACGTATTGCCTAACTTTCCACAGGCCCACAGCTAATAAGTAGCAGAGCTGGGACTTTGGGACTCCAGTGCCTCTGCTTAGCACTCTAGGTCAAGGCTTCCTCCTATAGTGAGTGCTGTGGGTATGGCAGGCTGCCACAGAGCATGTCCGACTTGGGTGGAAGAGGTGTTCTCAGGAGTCACAATAACTTGGGGGTAAAGCCTGGCCCTCCACCTTCCCAGACCTTGGGGCAAGGTAATTACCCTTTTGGGGCCTTCTGTTAATGGGGATGCAAATAGTATCCCTCGCCTGGGGTCGTCAGGGGTTAACACAAGCACTCTGCAGAGTCTGGTGCAGGGGTAAATGCTCAGTGATTGCTATTACAGCTCTCTGACTACATGACCCATCTTCCCATCTAGCCTGTGAATTCTAGAGAGCCTCCTTGGCGTCTCAGCCATCTCTGTACTCCATAGCTGTTGAGTGCTAGCAAGTATGTATCAACTGATGTTGAGGGAATTCCTGCTTTAGTTGGGAGGCATCCTTTCAGGTACTCTTCAGCTCAAGAAGTTTATGTTAACAGAAAAAACAGTGGAAGGACAGGCACTGTTAATATTGTCAACAATGCTCATCCACACCCCCCCCCCCCCGGTTGGGGGATGATAGGTAACCTTTGTGCTTAATTTTTCCTTTGTATTTTTTTTAAAGATTTTATTTCTTAAGTAATCTCCACACCCCATGTGGGGCTCAAACTTACAACCCTGAGATCAAGAGTTACATGCTCCACTGACTGAGCCAGCCAGGTACCCCATCCTTTGTACTTTTACATGCTTTCAAAATGTTTTGTAACAGCATAATTTTACCTTTAAAATTAGAACCCATTTTTAAAAGCTAATAAAAAAATTTAAAAGCTGACAAGCTAAAAAAAAAAAAAAAAAAAAAAAAAAAGCTGACAAGCTATGACTAAGTGACTTTTTAAGATGCCCCTAAGTTATGAATCCTTTACCTATATCCCTATCACAAAAACCTTAGCTATCTACTTTTGGGGTCCCTAGGAAAAACAAAGCAGATGGATCTCTCGATCATCTATAAAGGAGGAGGCTGAGAAGGGAAGTGCCTGATAACTGGGACAGGACTGGGGTCCCAGTTTCCTACTCAGGGTTATGCTGACTTGGTCACTTGACAGTCCTCCTAGCTAAAGGTGTGGAGAGCTCTGGCCAGCTGGGCCTGCAGGGCCGAGGGACTTACGCTAAGTGTCGCAGCAGCTCTGTGGAGCTTTTCCCGCCAACACAGTTGAGAGCAAGCCGAGGCTGGGGCATATCCTGGAAAATAAGGAACCTGCAATGAGGGAGCTACCACTGTACACATGGGGTTTAAAGCTTGCCACAAGCCAGCACTTCCTGGGCCCAAGTGTTGTGTCACAGGGAACGAGGGGAGAAAATGGGATGCCTTCAAACTTGGCCCAAAGAGGACCTTTGCTTTATCAACTTAATTCTGTTATCTGTTTTAGAATTTTGTTCAAAACTCATCTCTGGGAAGGAACAGATGGAGGGCATCTACTTTCCTTTTTGAAGGACTTCAGTTCCCCCGAGGGCACCTCTTCTCTGCACTTACAACTCAGTTAAAGTTGGAGGTGTTGATCTCTTGCTTCAGAACCCTTCTTAAGAGGCACGTGTTCTCAAGTGAGTGTGTGTGTTCGGTCACCCAGGGTTCAGAGGAAAGAGGCTGAGATACGGTCTGGTCACCTATTGGGTGTGCTGGGGGTGGAGGTTCTGGAAGGTTAAGAGATTGTGACTTCAGAGAGCCCTGACGCCACCACTTCTGTCTTCTGCCCTTGGTGAAATCCTTGATCTCTTCTGAGTCTTGGTTTTCTCATCAAAAAGAGATAGCACCTACTTTGTAGAGCTTTTGAGGGGATTATCAGATACAGTATAAGAAGGATGTTTGGAGATGCTTTCCTTTCTCTTCCTTTGCTGTGCTTCAGGTCCCCGGGGTCCTCCCAGCTCGGAGATTCACACCGGCTGCGAGGACTGAGGGGGAGCACTACATATATTCAAACCTACACATCATCCAGAGTTTTTTGAACTTTGTCTCTCCTGCCTCCCTCATAGCACCTGGGCCCTTAATGCATGCTGTCACCTGGCTGAGGGAAGGGGCTTTATCTTCCACATGGAGACAAAGGGAGGATTTGGAGAGGAGCAGTGGGGCCAGTCCCAGCTTATCTAGCAGGTCAACTTTCTCCAGGGAGATGAGCATAGAATGAAGGCACAATGCCCGTCATCCTAGGTACCTTAAAGAAGTTTTTCATCTCATGCTTTCTTAACTCCTCTTCTGTGAGAACATGCTCGGCCCCCAGACTCTTCAGTCTATCAGTCAGCTCCTGGAGGTCAGGTCTAGAAACCAAACACAATCCATGGCCTTTGGTCACACCTGCTGGCTCTACCACAGGCTCCTAGGACCCCTATGCCACAGCTGTGAGAACACGAGTTTCTCTTTGTGGGAAGCTGGGATTGAGTGTAAGCCAGGCCTCACACAGGGGCTGGCTACCTGATTTCATCACACTCCAACCCCTCTGAGCCTCAGTTTCATCACTGGCATTACAGGGTGATTTCTACAGCCCTTGCCAGCTCAAAGGTACAAGAAACTATCTGGCCCAGGGAAAAGTCATTTCACTTCCTGACTTTTTTGTCTACTGAAACAACAAACTTCATTTCCTTTCGCCCACACTTTTCAAGGAGCTCTTCAGGGTGTTGTACAAACATACTCCAGCCCAGGCGTGGCTCTGGGTCTCTTTGGCCAAGGCAAACAGGGTAATTTTTGTTAACACAACTGAGGGGATAGGGAAGGGAGGAGAATGTCAATTCTCTTCCTAAGACTGGACTTCCATGACAGATGTAGCCACGTTCATTGACAGTGAGGCTTAAGGCAACTGGATAGTATGGTGGAAAGAGGACGAGCCAGGGAGCTAAGTCTGTCACTGACTTGCTATGTCTTTTTTTTCTCTGAAACTTGTTTTCTCACTGTGAAACAGAAATGACAAGCCTGCCCCATCTCCTTCACATCATAGTGCAGTTCAAAGTGCCACACAGATGCAGGGGGAGAAAGGGCCCTGGGTTAGACAGTTCACAGTAGGAATAACACAGCTTTGGATGTTCCTAAATACGAACTGTGGCTTTGAAACCATGGGTTATCACAAGTCTCACAAAGTCTTCAGCAAGGGTCAGATCCACCTCCTTCCTGCCCTCCCTTTACATTTGGGATGTTCATCACCCTACAGCCAGAGGCCTCCTGGGCCTTTCTTGCAGCTGACATCTGTCAGCAATCTGTGTCACTGCGGAGGAGGACTGCTTATGCACATGCGCCACCTGGTGGAGATGGGGGCGCCTGTGGGGATGCCGTGTGGAAAGGCTCAACCTGCGTGCACTGGGATCAGGTCTCCCCACGCACCTGTCTCGGACTACATTGATGGTCCTTAGGCCTAGGGCTGCGGCGATCTGGATGACTGCTTGCCCTACTCCACTGTTGGATGCATTCTGGATGACCCAGTCTCCTGTGGAGCCAGGAAGAGACCCAAGTCAAGCCCTGGAGACCTGTAACAGGTCAAGTGCTTCCTACCTGGGGTTCTATTATAGAGCAAGAGAGAGGTGTCCTCAGGCTTGAAATGACCCACGACCTGGCTGTTGAGCCTTCTCAGATCTTGGGAGTGTTGCTTATTCTTCTCCCAATGCCCTTTCAACCCCAAATTCCACAACATCCATGGTGCCTCCCATGACTTGGCAACTCAGAGTCCATGCTGTAAGTAATTTAGATCCACTGTGTAAATCATTTTATATCTTTCATCATCTTCTTGATTTTTATGTCCTCAAATCTCTGCTTAGGTTATTTTCCATAGTTTGCAACATTTCCCTCTTTCTTCCTTCGTTTTGAAGTCCTATATACCCTTTGAAGTACAGCTCAGGCGTGGCTTCCTTCCCATCTCCCCTGTGTGTTCCCCAGTGCTCTGCAGGTGGTGTCCTATCTTGTACTTGGTTTTGGATAGGTCCATTTCTAGCAAAAGCCTGAAGCTGGCAGCTTCCTGAGGGCATGGCCATGTCTTATTCCCCCTTTGTGCTGCTTCCTACAGGCACATTGCCTTGAAATGAGATTAGAACTGTGCTAGAGAAACCTGCAGCCCCAGAAACAGGGTCCTACAGGTAGTCTGTGGTCAAAGCCCGGGCCTGGCTTTGGAAGTAACCAATGGGGAGGCAGCATTGCATGCTGGGGAAATGTGGGCTCTGAAATAAGATGGACCTCATGTGAGTACCAGCTGCCTGACTGTAACATGGGACAAGTCATGACCTCAGTTTCCTTCTCATAAGACAGGAATCCTGGGAGCACCAATCAGAATGCTCCTCATTAGTCAGATGCCATTGTGTTCAGGAAGGTGCTGTCATTTCTGAAATGCTGTCTGAAATGCAGGGATCTGGTGCTACAGACAGGGGAGTTCCTAGAAGAAGAACACCCATTCTCTGTATCCAGGCATCAGCACACAGATTGTCACCCATTAGTAGGTTATGAAATCAACGTAGTGGGTTGCAAACAGAATCTTTTTTAAGTTAAAATTCCAGAAAATAGAATTAAAAAGAACATGGTGCAGCACACATAGTAAGGATAAATACTGCTCTGTGAAACTTTGGTTTCCATTACACGGTATATATACACATACACATATACATACATACATATACACACACTCATATGTACTTATGTATTGGATTATAAGGTAGACTATAATTCTCATTATGGGTCAGTATGACAACTTAGTATAACACTGATCTAGCCCAGGCCACACCTGCCCCAAGGCAGGCAAGTGGAGAGATACACCATGAGTACCTGAGGTGGGGTGGTGTCAGAATGCCCTGATTCCAACTGCAGCCCAAATCAGACGTGGCCTGAGCGAATGAGGAGCAGGTGATCAAAATGCCTCCTGCACCAGGACTTGGGCAAGGGTCTCTGGTCACCTGCCTGGCTTTTTCCACCAAAGGCTCCAAAGACCGCTTTGGCACAGCTGTGAGGACCTACATTTCTCTTCATAGGAAGCTGGGACTGGTTTTTAGCCTGCCTCGAGCAGTAGTGGCTACCTAAGCTTATTGTGCTCCAACATCTCCGCTTTAGTTTTGTCATCCGCATGGCAAACCTCCAACAATGGGGATGAACCCAGCCTCCTGTCCGTGGGAGGTTAATTGTGAGGTGGGTTCCATGAGGGTCTTTAGAGGCCCCCTCCTAGGAAGACTGAGCCTTGCTAGCCCACAGTAGTAACCAGCCTTCCTTGGCTTTTCTGTCTTCTGTCTTGCTGTGCCCGTCCCCTCACTACTTCCTAGGATCACCTTCCCTGTGAACCATCCACCTTCAGTCCTAGTCTCAGGCTCTGCTTTCAGAGTCCCCTGAATAGAACACCGGGTTTTGTCATTTCCTTGCTAAGTGATCTCACGTAAACAATTTCCTTCTCTGGACCTCAGTTTCTCCATTTCTGAACAGGAAGAGTGATAAAGTAGCTGCTAGTTACTGTGCTGTATGCCAGGCGCTTGCTGAGTGTCACGCTGCAGGTTCTCTGTTAACTCTCACAACCCTTACTCTCCATCTGATGGGTGACAGATCTGATAATCTGAGACAGGTCAGTTCCCAGTGAGAGGTGAAGCCGGGATTTAGACCTAGGTTGTCTGCCTGGGGCCTGAGCTCTCAACCAATGATAACACCCTCACTGCACTGCTTTGAAGGTTTGATGCAGTTGCTGGGGTAATGCACGTAAAGGCACTTATGTGAACTAGAAAGTGTCATATGAATGCTGAGTGGAATTACGAAGTTCAGCATTTTACTGAAAACACAGGCACTGTGTCTATCTTGTCTGGCTTTGTATTTCAGAGCTTAGCACAACTCCACACGTTTTTGCTGAATAACAGAATTCCATCCCAAGCTCTAGGGAATGCAGTCCTCCAGCGGTTATCCAGAGTGTTCTCCCCATGAGGTTTCAGCATGTTTTCTAGGAACCAAGCTAACAAAGCAAAAGCAACAACCACACACTCACCCAGGTTAGCAGCCCATCTTCCTCTCAGCTCCTTCCTGGTAAGTTCCTATGGTCTCAGGATCTGGATTTGGGTCACGTCCCAGCCAGGAAATCCCGGCCTGCTCCCAGTACCTGTGGGTTCCTACCTGGCTGTAGCTGCTCAAAATCCATCAACATCCTGTAGGCTGTGCAGGGATTGACACCCAGGGTGGCAGCACTCTGAAGAGGGATGTCACTTGGAACTCCGATCAGTGCTTCCTCACTGAACACAGCCTCGGTCCGCCAGGTTCCTGAGTCAGGGGATGAGTCCAGGCTAGTGAGAAAAGATCCCTCTCCACACCTGGCCCCAGATCACCTTCCTCAGTAAACTGGCACCAAAGACATCAGCCTTCAAGTAATACTTGGAGAAAAAATAATATCTTGAAATCCTTTTGAATCTCTGTGAGTCCTCATGATAGTTCTATAAAGTAGATTTTGTTATTCTCACATTAGTTACCATTAGATGTAGCTTATGTTACCCAGCAGGTGGCAAAGGATCTGAAACTATTGGACTCTGAGGAACATCATGACATGGGCAAGAGAAGCTGTGAAAGCCCCCATTTTCCTACTCGGTCCTCCTTTTCCTCATTGAGGGCAGGTTGACTTGGGTGGTATTGTGGGAAAAAGCATGAAAGTAGAAGTCAAAGGCCTAAGTTTGGGACCTGATTTTGCTGTTCTGCTAGTTGAGCAAATTCCTAAGTCACTGAGTTTTGGTTACCCTAATATATGAGTGACACTGGCAAGAAGAACCTGACTGGCCTCCTCCAAGAGTGCTACACAAACCAAATGACAGAAGGTAAATGACAAATGCCTGTAAACTGGAGAGAAATGACCATTAACCTCCAGCCCACATTCTAGTGGCAGACAAAATTGTAAAATGTGAGTGTGAGAAGGCTCTTAGAGCACTGAACACTGAGTTTAACCTCCTTATTCAACAGGGCAGGAAACCAAGAGAGTGACTTGCCCAAAGTCACCTGGCCAATCTGGGCTGCCCCTTCCATCTATAGATACTTAGCCAGGCACTTGAATAGCACAGATGCATTCCTGCCTTTTGCAGAGCTTTGTTCCAGTGGAGAACAGGTGAAAAACAGACAAGCAGGTACAGTAACTACAAATTATAAAGGCAGAAAGTAATACTGGGGAGAATTACTTGAGATGGGGGTCAGGGACAGCATCTCTGAGGAGATGCAGGCTAAGAGTTAAAGGATACAGATGCCAACCATTCAAAGACTACATCAAGAACATTCTAGGGAAAGGAAAAAGCATATGCAGAGGCTCTGAGGCAGGACAGAGGATGGACCTGGAGGATACACACTGCTGGGCAGAATGATGGGAAGACACACCTGGGCTATGGCTAAAGTGGCTTGGGCTAGAGGAGCATCACTCAAACTTTCAGGATCTTGACCCACAGTAACCATGAGTTTTGGTACATTCACATATATAAATATGTTAACATACACATACATATACATAAAACAGAAACGAAAGCTTTAGGGAACAATATTTACCCTACTATGTATAATGCAAGATTCTATTTTGACTGATTTTAGTAAACAACAACAAAAAATGCTGTTTGTAGCCCCCTAGATCAATTTTGCTAATGGGTTACAACTGGCAGTCTGACAGGTGCTCACCCATGCAGGTGGGATCCTGTATAAAGCAGAGGTGAGGAGGACAGACTTGGGGGTCAGACAGACACAGATTTAAGCCTTGGTTCCACCATATACTCACTAGGTCACCTTAAAGAAACTGTTTGGAACCTTGCTGGCTCAGTGTCAGGGCTCCTTGGCCTATGCCTCCAAAGCTCTGGAGTGTGTGCACCTACCTAGTTGCTGGGATTCTAACAGTACCCTGGCACCACATGGTCAGGCATGGGGAGTAGGAGATAGCCTTGATGACTACTAACTGTGCTGTAGGAGGGGAGAGACGATGTGGGCTTTAGAAGGACCAGGTAGTGGAAACAGGAGGCAGGGACACACTGTTAAGGGCTGCATCAATCCCAGAGTAGATCTGTGGCTGAGAAAACAAGACACTGAAAAATTGAAGGGTTCCTTTGGAATCTAGGAGGTACCTGGGCATTCTCTGGGCTCCACCTAGCCTAGTTTTCAAATCCTCATTGTCATCTTCATAATCATAGCCCCCATTCATTTTAGCCAAATATGTGCCATGTATCTATTCTGCACCAAACACCTAGTGTAGGGCTTTCTATGCATGCAACTAGGGGTGTTTTCTAATTCCCCTTAATGGCAGGACAATGGAAATCCAGCCTTTGACATGAATTTCTGGGGCTTGGCAGTCCTTAATCCTCTTCTCAAGAGAACCTGGGATGGGGGCAGTACCCATGGTCAGCCCCAAGAACTTTCAGGGTTTTAAAGTAGAAATCCTTAGACTTCAGAATGGGGGACCTGCTTAAAAACCCCGGCTCTGCCAGTCATGATTTGTGTGACTTAGAATTATCACTTCACCTTTTTTGGCACTCATGTCATAGTGTGAAGATTACAGCCTTTATACAGACTATCATTGTGCCTAGTACATAGTAGATGCATAATGTCCCTTGGTTTCCTTTATTGACCCTAATTCCCATGCCATAGTTGTCAGGACTCCTGTTCCTCACCCCTGTGCAACTGACCCTTAATCATTTCTACCACCAAATACAGGGTTCGGCAAACTACGGCCAGGCCAAACCTGGCTCACCACTTGTTTTTGTAAACCAAGTTTTATTGGAACAAAGTCATGCTCACTTCTTATGTATTGTCCATGGCTGTTTATGATGGCAAAGTTGAATAGAGGCAGTATGGCCTGCAGAGCCTAAAATATTTACAGGTTGGCTCTTTAAGATAGAGTTTGCTTCTCCCTCTGTGTGTCTGCCTCTCTCTGGGTCTCTCATGAATAAATAAAATCTTAAAAAAAAAAAAAAAAAAAAAGGTTTGCTGACCCTGATCTAATGCATACAGAAATTTAGTTTGTCAAAATTGTTGTATGTCTTCCCTCAGTTGAGCTGCATGAGTGAGTTGGGATGTGCCAGGCAATGACTTAGCTGCCCTGCAGAGATGAGGAAATAGACTCGAAGTAGCTGTGGCTTCAACAAGCTCACCCACGGGGGTGGAGTGAGATTCCCAGGCTGCTGCTCCTGCTCCTGCCCCATGCTGCCTCGGGAGGGTTTTGAGTTTTTCCAATGAGAAAGTCAGTCCATACATTCTCTGGTCCAGTCTCCCTGGGGACTGGACGCATGTAGGGAAAAGCTGGCTCTGGGCACAGCTTGAGCTTCATGGCTCAGTACCACGAAGGATGACCAAGGTCTTGCCAGTTGAGGACTGATGTGTTTAATGACGGTCACTCTTACAAAACTGCAGCCCTTACCAGAAGAAAGACCATATCTGTTCACTGCTGCCTTCCAGAGCCCTGCACACAGCAGACTCATGAAATCCTTGCTGAATAAATGGAGTCGATTATAGTCCTGGCCATTATAAAATCCTCATGCTCTTTGGCAACTGGTAGGAAAGACTTACCTTTTGTCCAGGGAGAAATCCCTGTTCTGGCTGACACCACCACCTCCACCCATGCAATTACCTGCTCCCCTGGCAGATGCCCCTCATTCTTCTCTTCAAATCTAGTGATTTGGCTTCTGTTCCTCTGTTCCTGTCTTCTTGGGTCCTATGGCACTGCCTTGTTCAGACCCTTCTCGTGTGAAGCCCAACTGTTTAGCCACCTCCTTACTGGCTTCCTGCCTCCACCCTCTGCCTTTCCAAAGCATTCTTTGCACTGCTAAAGTCTGGTCCACTCATTCTTCTTAATTCTTCCTTGGGCTCTCTCTGACCATAGATGTGAGCCCTCCATGACTGGATCCCCTCCTACCTCTACAGCCTCATCTCGCGTCTCCCTCAGGCCAGCTGGGACCTAGCCAAACCCCACTACTGCAGTTCTGACAGTGCCATGCCTTCTCCACCACTGCACCTTTGTACACGCTGCATTTCCTGCCTGGAAGCCCTTCCTCACCTAGCCCACTGGCTGTGCTTCTACTCAGTCTTCCAGACTGAGTTCAAGCACCACTTCTTTGGGAAGCCCCTCCTAATACTTCCCAAGATGGGGGCTCTTGCCTTTGTGTCCACCTTTTCCCATAGCCCTTACTAGAGTGTATTGTGTTAAGCGTTGTCTTTTTATTCCTGGGTTCCCCATCCCCAGCCAGCTTGGAGGGCAGAGACTGTCTGCCAGAGGCTGGCTCAGAGCACCAGTCCCTATCAATATGGTGAATCCTGCTGCTCTTGGGTCTGTTCAAATGTCTAGGCTCTTTCACTGCCAGGTAGGGCTGCAGGACAGAGTGGATCTATCCTTGGCAGCTTTTCTTTTCTTTTTTGGTGGGGGGAGGGGAAGAGAGAGAGAGTGAGAATCCCAAGCAGGCTCCATGCCCAGCATGAAGCCCGACACACAGGACTTGTTCTCACCACCCTGAAATGATCTGAGCCAAAATCAAAGAGTCAGATGCTTAATCGATTGAGCCACCCTGGTGCCCTCTTGGCAGCTTTTCTGATCTCAGAGAAGAAAAGACCTTCTTTTTTTTTTAAATTTTATTTATTTATGATAGGCACACAGTGAGTGAGAGAGAGAGAGAGAGGCAGAGACACAGGCAGAGGGAGAAGCAGGCTCCATGCACCGGGAGCCCGATGTGGGATTCGATCCTGGGTCTCCAGGATCACGCCCTGGGCCAAAGGCAGACGCTAAACCACTGCGCCACCCAGGGATCCCAAGAAAAGAGCTTCTAATAAACTTCTCTTACTATTTTTTCCTATCTGGTACCTTTTTCTTTCTAGAACTGCTCCTTCCTAACCACTGAGGTTGTTAACTGCCAGCTCCCATCCTCTAAACCATAGGGGTGGGCAAGACACTCAACTAGGACAAATGGAATGGCCTAGCCCCACGCTCCTGGTGGTTCTAAGCCATAAACATCTTTGCCGCAAGCATTTCTGCCATATAACTCATTAACCATAAGGTAATTTTGCCGTAAAAAGTTAAAAAAATATAACTGGTTGACAGTTTGGTGTGACAGTTTGTTGATTTCATCTACTGGTTGACAGTTTGGTTTCATTTCTCCATTGACACAATCCTCTCATTTTATACTATATAAACTGTAGCCCTCATAACGGTCTATACAGTAGGACAGTTTTGAGCCCACATTTCCCAGAGAACTTTAGAACCTATATCAACAGAAATGTGACAATATGCCAAAACCAGACAATGGTGCAAAGGCTTTCACAACACAATACAAAGCCCAGTTATAAATGTGCATCCTAGTATTTGGAAACTGATACTTCTCTTAAGGAAGAAATTTTAGCAAAAAAAAAGCATGATACTGATTCAGGAGACAAATCAACAAGCACAAAAAATTTTATGATACTAGGAACAAAAGACTTTGAAAATAAATGCTTAGGTACATTTTGTGGATTCATGAAATAAAATCAGTATTTGTGCAGTATTGCCAGACATCTACACATTTTGAATTTTCTCCAACATTTTTATTTGCAATAAGGTCTTTTTAATTTTGTTACTAATTTTTCATGTTTCATGATGTCCTTTTTAATGAACATTCCTCTTTTATTTTTCATGATTTTATCTTTTACAGCAAAGTTGCCTTATGGCCAATAGTTATGCTGCGAAAATGCTTGCAGTGAAAATGCTTATGGTGACAGTGCTGGACATAACGGCTCAGGAATGAACAAGGACTCAGGCAGGGTCAGTCAGTCTTCCTACCAAATGGATATGGCTGTGCTGGACAGATTGTGTTCATTCGTTTGTTCTTAAGATGATGCAAACCTCAGGTTGGTGGTGGCCATTTATGAAAGGTCAGTTTGAATCTCAGCTCTACCATTTATTGGCTGGGTGACCTTGGGCAAGTTGCTTAATATTTTACACTTGCCTCATATCTACTTCTTGTGGGAATGACTGAGTTAATATATACAAAGTGCTTAGAACAGTGCCTGATGCAAAGGGAGTAGACAGTAAATATTTGTTGATGCTATTACATCACTATATGGGGAGATTCCATCTGAGAACTAGTGAGAACAACAAAATGAGCCTGATATCACTGGTTCCTGGATCCAGCTGTGCCTGAAGCCTTCCAGTTGTTGTACTTCCCAGAAACCAATTAACTTTTTTTATAAACCAAGTTTGAGTCAACTATCTGTAAATTATAACCCAAAGGATCCTAATACTGTAGTGTAGCAGGAAAAATAGTGGCAAAAGATTTTGATGGGCTCTTTTTCAGTTTGCTGTTTGAATTTGGGCAAAGGCTTTTTCCCAAGCTTCAGTTCCTTATACATCTAAAGGGTTGGATATTGTCTTCCCTGCTTCCCTCTCGTGGTTGCTCTCAGGATCCTTTGTATAATGTTTGTGCCTCAAAAACTGAAATGCTAAGGAATAAAACTCACCAATGACTCCTTACTATATATCAAAGAGGATCCTAACTCCTTAGCTTGGCTTTTGCAGAGCTACCCCATCTGGCCCCACTACCTCTATAACCTTTAATCACTTAAGTGGTCCTCTCCCATGTACAAATCCTCTGCTGAGGCTACACTGGATTTCTCATTTTCCAAACTCACTTTTGTGTCTTTGCTCATTTTGTTTCCTACAAATGCAGATTTCTGGCTCATCTCCATCTAACATAATTCATCCATTGAAGGTCCATGCCAAATAAGTCTCCTCCACAAACCCCTCATCCTTCCTTAAGACTGTCTATCTCTCTCACATTTGCATTCACACACAGAGGAGCCAGAAGTGTCCTCTGCTTCCTGTGAACTTGTAATAAATCCTTTATTGAGATTGCTAGCTTGGAGATTTCTTCAATTATATATATATTTTTAAAGATTTTATTTACTGGGACGCCTGGGTGGCTCAGCGGTTGAGCATCTGCCTTCGGCCCAGGGTGTGATCCTGGAGTCCTGGGATCGAGTCCCATGTCGGGTTCCCTGCATGGAGCCCGCTTCTCCCCGCTGCCTGTGTCTCTGCCTCTCTCTCTCTCTCGTGTGTCTCTCATGAATAAATAAATAAATCTTAATTCATGAGAGACACATAGAGAGAGAGGCAGAGAGACAGGCACAGCGGGGAGCCTGATGTGGGACTGGGGCTTGATCCCAGGACTCTGGAATCACGACCTGAGCCAAAGGCAGATACTCAACCACTGAGCCACTCAGATGCCCCTCTTCTATTAGATTTTAACCTTCTGGAGAGCAAGGGCTATCTTTTTTGGGTTTCCCACTGTATCTTACAGCAGGGATGTAGGGATTCAGAGAATCACAGCTCTGATCAAAATGCGCCCAAAAAGATGAGATAGCAGGTCCACCACCTCCAAAGTGGAAAAAACACAATTTCTGCTCTCCTGTTCTGCTCTTGTTCCTACTGGTGGTGGGTATATGAACTCAATAATAAACCCTGCATTGCTTAGTTACACTGAGCCAAAGAGCAAACATTTCCAGTGTGAGTGAAATACAATCTGGAATAATGAGAGGCTGCAGACACCTGGAGCAACTTACCCAAACCGGCATTTGCTGGAATCACCCAGTCTCCTGGCTTCACCCCAGTCACACTGCCGCCCACTGCTACCACCTGTCCAACGCCTTCATTCCCTCCAACAGCAGGCAGCTTGGGAAGGAGGCCATAATTTCCTAAGGGAGAAGAGCACAGTGTCACCTAGTGAAGCTTGAGCAGTGAAAGAGCAGGAACTTTGGAGTCAGATCTAAGCCCAATCTGGGCTCTGCCTTTGACTTGCTGTGTAACTAACCAGACTCTCTGTGCCTTAGCTTCTTCATCTGTAAAGGGGATAATATTTTTTTTAGCGTTCATGGTTATTATGGGGATTAGATAATGTATGAAATGAGCCCAGCACATCACAGGCACTCACAGTGGTTGGTTTACTCCCCACTGCAATTTTCCTAACTCTCAAAAAGCCTCACATTCCAGAGAGGGGAGGCCAGAGAGGGCTCATAGTCTGCAGATGGCTCATCTGGAGAGCAGCTGCTGCTAATCACAGGAATTTCACACCCACACCTGAGGAAAGATGAAAACGAGGTGGCAGCTAAGCAAAAAAGCCAATTAACATAAGCCACAGAAACCAAGGTTACCTTGGATCATATTTATGTCAGATGGATTGATAGGGGCCGCCAGCATCTTCACATGGACGTCTGATCCGCCCACAGCAGCCAGCTCCAGGTTCTTCAGCCTAACACAAAGCCAAAGAGAGATGTTAATGTCACCCAGGCTAGACAGGGTGTCTTTTGCTCAAATCATCTCCCCAAAGTAGGTCAGTCAGCAACATTTTTGAGCTGCCATTGTGTCCAGGAATTGGGGTTGTTAGAAGAGAGAAAGGTGCTACAGGGAATTAGCACAGGTTATGGGTTAACTGTCTCATTAACTGCACGTGGAACATCTCTAGTGCCTTCACAATCCCACTGCCCACTCTATGACAGAAACTAGTGAACCTTCTGCTGGCCAGGATTAGCCTTGTGTTCTCCAAAACTTGCTTATCCCAGTCACCTGGTGTGCTTACTAATAATGCAGATTCTCAGGCCCCAGCTCTGACCTACTGAGCCAGAATCTCAAGATAAGGAAGGGGCAGCCCAAGTAGTTCTTATAGACAGCTGTAACTGGGACACTCTGGGCTAGCCTATCTGTTCTCTGCTTTTTATTTTATTTACATATCTGTTAGTTATAGAGTGGGTGAGGGAAATAGAGAGATGCCCAAGTAGTTCAGAAATAACTCCCTGGGTGTCTCTGATTTGCCCCCTGGGTGAGAATCCTGGTCTGTCAGAAGGGATGTTGGATGGACAGCTGAGTCTTAGGTATGCAGCCCCATGACACGATGGCTGTGTTGCAATAGGCAAGTTTCTTCCCAGCTCTAGGCCTTTCTCCATTTGTAGAATGGTGGGAGGCGATGGTCGTTTGGGCTTGCTCACTGCCAACAGCTTCTCCTGTTTCAGGTGGGATTTCTATGTGGTAAGGCTCTGCTCACAGTGGGCCCTAAACACCATGGAATTAATGTACACTAGAACTTTGGTTAATTGGTTAAACCTGCTGAAGGGCTTTTGTGGAGCCCTGGTGACAAGGTCCATGTGTTGTTTTTGTTTTGTTTTGTTTTTTATAAAAGGAGACCTTCCAACCAGAAAATACTTATTGGTATTTCAGACCAGCAGTCCTTGTGACTTTTTAATGACCAGAGAGACTTTCTTTCTCCATACCAAGACTTCACATTTGCACTGTTTCCCTATGCCCAAATGTACTGGTTAAGTAATAACTCTCCTCATTTTTAGTTAGCAACAGCACATGTAAGTGCCACACAGAGGTTTTTAGCATCAGGCCACAGTGTCAGTGAACTAGGCTGATGTAATTCTATCCACTTCTGGCAGAAATCTGACCTTTTAATTATACCTGAGGCTCCATTTGGGGTAAAAGTGTGATTTTCAAGAAATGTCTTGTACTAATAGTAGTGACAATGGCGGCAGGTATTTATGAGGTATTTGTCATACATCAGGTCCTGCACTAAGGGCTTTAAATACACCATCTGATCTAAGCTATAACTCTCTTGTGAGGAAAGTACTGGTATTCTCATCCTGTCGAGTAGGAAATAGAGGCTCCTAGAGATTATGAAACTTGCACAGGATAAGGTAAGTGGTCAGTGGCAGAGCTTCCTTCCCTACTTTCAAAGTCAGCACTCTGTGCTCTGCATGAGAGCCTGAAATTAGCCTGAAATTTCCAGTCCTGAAATTAGTCTGGGAATCCCCCGACTGTCTACAAGGACCCCTGGGGATCTAAGGACCCCAATCTAGGAATCCCTGTACTGGATCATGACCAAAGTAAGGGAGGCCATGCCTCGCCGCGACTGAGAGCTGCAAAAAACCTGAAATAGAAACACTCTGTACAGTAAATAGTTAACTAGGAACGAGTTATGACCAAGGCAGAATAAAGAAAGGGCTCTTCTTGTTTAAGTAACTGTTAAGAAATGTATGCATTTATACACAGTTGGAGGAGGGGAGTCCTTGTAATAATAATAATCATAATAACTACTGTTTGAGCGCTTACCACTGAGGCACTCTGCTAAAGTACTTTCCATGCCAGCTTTCTGCCATTATTCTGATCTTATGGGTGAGGAACAAAGGCACAAAAGAGGCAAATAGCTTGTTCAAGGCCATCAGAAGTAGTAAGTGGCTGATCTGATTTGAACCTGGCAGTCTGACACTAGAGAAGCCAGCTGGTAAGGGGCTAAGCGGACCAGGCAGAGGGTGGTAAGATGAGCACCAGCCTGGAGTGGTGTGTGGGTGTGATCCTTGCTGGACCTGCCTGGGGAGATGGAGAGGGGTGAACGGCTCCCCAGTCTCCCCAGCAGGTGGGATAGGGAGCCATCAACGCGACAGTGATGTTTCTCTGTGAACACATTGAAGTCTGCATCCTAAAGAAAAATCTGCCCAGAGCAAATGGACTGAAGACTAGCTGCCCCTTTATATTATCTGTACTGCTTTTCTCTTACATTTTGACAAGTAATCAGTTTTTCTACAAGCTGACAAAGTCCATGTGCTTAAGCTACTGAAAGACATTTTATTTCTGCACATTTTCTGCATTCTCTCCCCTCAGCCCAGAATTTCTTTTCTATAGCTTCTCCACAAAGCGAGAAATTCAATTCACCCTTTAAGACATCATCTAACCCTCTTGGTCCTGAAAAAAATCCCTTGCTCCATCCTCAGTACTCTTGTTACACAGAAGGGGTGACTATACCATTTAAGACTAACTTATATGAATTTTTTGCTGTTTATGAACTCTTTTCATACATTCCTTTCAATTGATCACAAAAGGCCTAAGTTCACATTCCTTTTCCAAAACTCTGCAGGTGAGATGTACATCAAGAGTTCAGAACCATGTATTATCTACAACCCCCTATGGGGGTTGGGGCAGCCCTCTGTGATCAGACCCATTGTTTTTGCAGCAAAATGTATGAATATTCACACTGAGGGGGATGAATAATGACCACATAAAAACTTCACAGTAGATCAGGCTTTCCCTCCAAATGAGTTGTGAAACAAAAGAAATCAAAGTAGAACTGTCAGTTTACAGAACTTTCTGGATTTTGGAGTTGCAGATTCCAACTTGGATTTGGATCCAGGTCTTTTCAGACTCCGTTCAGGGCCCTTTTCACCTCCCTGTGTCTTATAGCCACAATGTGCATGTGTGTTGGCTCCCCAACTTGGCTATGAGCTCCTGAAGGGCAGAGAACTCTTAGTTGTACCTCAGTGTTTTGCAGTGCCTGGGACCAAAGCAGCGCTCAAGAATGCTTCCTGATGAAATTACCCAACTTTCCTCCCTACTGAGAAAACGTGGCATAAAGTGCCAGCCAGGGCAGCCCTGGTGGCGCAGTGGTTTGGCTCCGCCTGCAGCCTTGGGTGTGATCCTGGAGACTCAGGATCAAGTCCCACATCGGGCTCCCTGCATGGAGCCTGCTTCCCCCTCTCCCTGTGTCTCTGCCTCTTTCTCTCTGTGTCTATGAATAAATAAATAAAATCTTAAAAAAAAAAAAAAGTGCCAGCCATTTTAAGGGGGTGGGGGCAGGGAGAGGCTCGAGCCATAGGGAATTAGCTGTTGAGGCTTATACTCTTCTTCCTGGTTCCGGGCTGTTTAGGAAAAGAACTTTTTTTTTTTTTTTTTTTAGGAAAAGAACTTTGAAGGATGGGTACAAATAGAAATGGAGATTGTCTTTAAGAGAGTTTGGTCTAAGGAAAAACCCATGGCTCTTTTCCTCACAGGAAAGTGCGGATCAGTTTTGCGGTAAATCAGTTTAAAAATCTAGATGATAGGGCAGCCCTGGTGGCTCAGCGGTTTAGTGCCGCCTTCAGCCCAGGCCTGATCCTGGAGATCCCGGATTGAGTCCCATGTCAGGCTCCCTGCATGGAGCCTGCCTCTCCCTCTGCCTGTGTCTCTCTCTGTCTCTCATGAATAATAAATAAAATATTAAAAAAAATAAGGGGATCCCGGATTGAGTCCCATGTCAGGCTCCCTGCATGGAGCCTGCCTCTCCCTCTGCCTGTGTCTCTCTCTGTCTCTCATGAATAATAAATAAAATATTAAAAAAAATAAAAATAAAAATCTAGATGATAAAAAAAAATAAAAAAAATAAAAATCTAGATGACCATGGTCAAGATGGGAATACTGGTGTAGGAGCATGGGTTTGAATCCTGCCTTGGTCATTTACCAATTAGATAAACCTCAAAATACTCATCTGTGAAAGGGGAAGAACACGAGAACCCGGCTCTCAGAATTGAATGAGTTAATGTACATAAAGCACCTGATACACAATAGATGCTGAAGAGATGTAAGCTGTTAACAGTGGCAAGAATGTCCAAGGAATCCTTTGGAACAATTAGCTGGCTATCCCTTTGAAAAGAATCACTGTATCACAGAAAGGAAGACAGTACCTTTTTGTAAAACTCAACGAATATTTTACTGACAGTCGTACTCAGTGTCAAGTACCCTGCCAAGGGGTTTAAAGATAAAATCTGCGTGGGAGCTTGACTTAGGTGGTCACTGCGAGAGGCACCCCCCGAGGCAGGCTTGGGGTGCTATCCCTGACTGTTTAAGTGGCTGGTGGGAGAAAATGCTGGATTAACAACTGGGCTTGAATGAATGGTACCTTCATTCAATGAAGAATGGTACCTTCATTGGGGCTTGAAGGATAAGCAATTTACTGGGTGGACTGAAGGAGGAAGGCAGGCTTTCTTGCTAGAGGGAATGGCAAAGAATCTGACTTGATAACTGGCCAGGCAGTAGGTGCAGTTTGGACAGGAGCCATGGGAATGGAAGGGATTTTATAACCTGGAGTCTCTTAAACAAGAAATGGCATTGATGTCACTTGGTGACAAACTCTGTGTAGGGGGAGGGGGAAGTCTTTGATGGCTCCTGGGTTTCTGGTGGAGGCAACTAGATGTTGACACAGGGAGGAAGGAACAGTGGCTTGGAGTGGGGCGGAAGGTGTTATATTTGGAGCTTGAAGTCCTGCAGTATGGTATGGGGCAGAGGGCACTCCAGGCTGTGAGTCAGCTGTGTGTGGCTGGAGTCTGGGCAAGCAGATCATCTTACTCTGGCTGAACAATTAAATGACAACTCATGCTGACAGTTTACTAAGCTCCAGGCGTTGTGCTTAACATTTTATGTATATATATGATGCTGTTTAATCCTCAAAACACCTATCAGGAGGGTGTTATCATCCCAATTTACAGACAGGAAACTGAAGCTCAGAGGAGTAATGTGTCTTAGGTAAGACTCTTAGTAAGTGGCAAAACGGGATTTTAAGCTTGACTCTGAAGCACAGACTGTTGAATGCTAAGCTGGCCTCCTTTGCACTGTTTGCCCAATTCCCATCCTGAGAGATAGTATCAGGTATTCTCTGCGGCAAAATACGTTTGAGAAATGCTGCCTACTAATCGCCCTTTCTAAGATTCAGGCTGTGCTGCCTACTAATCGCCCTTTCTAAGATTCAGGCTGTGCATCAGAGTCACAAAGGCTGGGAGAAGTCATCCAGGGAAAAAGCCCATGTGGTTCTGTGTAATTCAGAGCTTCTAGAGTTAACTAAGCTGGGAACACTATTTTCATAGCACACTAAACAAACGCCTGCCCCCAGGCAGCAGTTTGAGAAACCCAGCACTGGGCTACAACCTGCTCCCAGTTCTCTTCTCTGTCTTCTGGATAGCCTAGCTTCTCTGTGCTGCCTGAAATTCACAGCAGTGGGAGGGAAGGAGAGTCGAGCAGGGATGAGGGTCTAGGAGATGGAGAGTTGAAGCTGCGAACACAGGTGGGCGAGGGCAGGGGTGGCCCTGACACATGCTGCTTGCCTGGCAGGAGGTATGTTGGTCCAGCTGCATCTCACCAGGGAGACCGGCCCCAGCCTGCCCCGTGGAATGCCATTAACACCACAGACACTGCTGTTCTGCGCACAGTTCTAACAGCGTCGTCAAGGATACCATTCTGCCGAGACAGGAAGGAAAACGGGGGCCAAGTCTGAATTCCAGGAGTTGGACCTTTGGTGTAATGATAGCAATTTCTTCATTTTTTTTTTTTTTTTTTTAATTCACCAAAGGAACTGGTGGCTGGGTTCTGGAGTGCAAATGAGGCACCCAAACACAGTCTGGCTAGATCTCAAGTCACTTCCCTGGGACTGTTCACGGACTTCCCCTGTGAATGTAATGGCGCCACGCAACTCGGAGGGACGCCACTGTCTTCACTCAACAGATCCCAGACTGGATAAGGTCACAATGAATCCTTTGAGGCCAAGGCTGTACACCTGTGATGGCATATGAACTACAAGGGAGACAAAAGCGGGCAGAAGAAAGAACCTTTTGAGATGGGGGAAAAAGAGGCCAGTACTCTGGGGACTGGCTCGATTCTATTTGCTGTGTAAGGCAGGCACTAGCCAGCTCTGTGAAGATCTCTTTCCCGCCTTTGGCATTTAATTAGCCACCATTTGTACTTCTCTTGCATCTTCCACTCCATCACCTCAAACTGATTAATATCATCTTGAGAGGGAAGAATAGGCGGGGAGAGACTGTCATGGGCCACACAGACTTTTTCACCTACTCACTATAGACAGCCAAGAATGTGTGTCCAGCATAGGGCATTGGGTGAAGGTAACTACATCTTATGTGGCTTTCTCCACGGTTTTTGGTCCCCATGGTCACAGACAAGCTGCCTTCTGTGGTTTGGTGAAATGCTTGGTGTGCTGGGTACACTGTCTGGAGATCTGATTAATAATTAATAATTCATAAGCAGGGCATACTGGGAATTGTGTAAGAATGAAATTCTTTGGTTCGCAGCTTTGTAACAGCTCACCCCTCAGCCGAGGTGGTTGGTGGCCTTGGTTGGTGGGGTTCTAAAGGAGTCCTGGGCTCTTAGGGAAAGTTCCTTTCCCTGAGCCAAGCTCATACACTCAATGTCTCTTGGTGTGCTTTGCACACCCACTTGCCTCCCTGTGCCTTTTCTGCCTCAAAGTAATCTTGCCCTCCCACCATTCAGGACTACTGGCACTTCAGTACAATCATTTTGAATGGGAAGGAATTAGAGACTTAGAGGAACTTCTGGAAGTTTCTACCTGGGGTTGGCAAAGAAACCCTCTCTCTAGCTTCTCAATCCCTTACTTTCTCTCCATTAAGATTACCAGTAAGCCTGTAAATCCCATAATATTCTACAGCTGCTGACAGCAGGAAACTTGCCTGAAGGGAGCTGCAGTCTGCTGCTTCGTTTGCTGAGGTCTAACCTTGTTGATCCAGAGAACAAGACTGGGCCACAGCAGGGGGACTGAGTCCCTGTCTGCAGCTGCTTTTGTCATTTTGACAGGTACAAAGATGACCATGCATCCCCTGCCTGGCAGGCTACTGATTATGATACCAACTAGGAGTAAAGGGGGCCCTTGGTGAAATTTTGTACCCAGGGCCCCTGATTTCTAGCTGCAGCACTGCTTCCTGGAGTTTGCTAGAAACACCACTGGCGAGCAGGCAGTTCAGTGTCTACTCAGTTTCACAGCTGTCAGGCCTGCACAACTCCTGGATCAAAGAGCACTCAGTCTTCTATCCATTCCCATGGTCGCAGGATTATGTGGAGAAGGACGCTAAAACCTCACCTTATCTCAGCAGGAAAAAGTGCTGCTTGGGGAGAATGGGGCAAAGAGATGTATAGGTTTTGAAGTATATAGAAAACGGAGCTGTGACAGTTTATTACTGGCAAAGAAGATGGGACTGGGTGGTGGTGGCGGGAAGAGACAGCATGTGTGCTCATCTTTACCACTGCTGACTTTGGTCAACCTCTTCATTTTATCAATAATAACTGAAAAGACTGGAGACTGGAATGAGATTTCCTCATTTGAACAATGAGTGGCAGAGCAGGGACCAGAACCCAGACTGGTGCTCTTGGGGGTGGGTCCCAGTGACACATCTTGAACCACATATTAACCTCATGGCAGCTCTGCTTTTCTTTGTCTAAAATGACCCTTCCACCTGCTCCAGAGTGGTAAGGGCCTGGAAGCACACTAGAGAACTGCAGCAGCTGCCTGAAGGGCCAGACAAGCATAGTAACTTGGGGCTGCTCTGGTGGGGGATGGAGGCAGCTCTCCTCCCACACACTCTGAACATAGGGGGAACTCCAGTGTGCTGTACGATATTTCCGAGCTCTGCCTGCCACGTTTCACCCTCAGCGTTTTGGCCCTCAACTCCACAGCCTAGGGTGAAGTCCAGAGGGAAGGTAATGTACAAGTGTGACAGGATGTGGACTCCAGCTTGAGTTTGAGTCCTCAGTGATCTAAAGCTAGTCCCCTCGGAGACTGATGGAGTGGACACCTCCCTCAAGGATCACATATTGAGTGTATGGTAGGCACATAATAAATATCTGCTAATCAGACACACCAGGTTTTCTCTTCCCTCTAGGCTTTTACACATGTACCCCCCAAAAGGGGTACCTAACCCCCTCAGAGTAGTCAGAGAATGCTTTCTCTGAAGGCACAGAGGTCTAGGTCGAGTCCCCCAGGAGATAAGGTGGACAATATGTGAGGAAAAGCATAGAAATACTCCAAGCAGAGGTACCCCTTTTCTGGGTGCCCACAGCAGTCTAAACATATCCTGATATGGCATTTTCCCCACAGGGCTATGGTCACCCATCTCCTGGACTCGGGTGTGAGTTCCTTAAGGGCAAAGACCACAGACTATTCGTCTCTGCCTTGCATGTAGAAGGCCCTCGAAGAATAACTCCTGGCTAACTTACTAAACCAATGAATTCTGTTCCCTCCTCTTTCATTCATGACCACAATAAAGGGCTCTAAGAGATCAATGAACAAAATCCAGTTCTCAACAGAGTGCCAAACCTTTTTTTTTCTTCAAAGTATTGTAATTCTGGTTTAAAAACCACATCACCTGCATAGTTTTGGTTATAAACACTGACATCAACTAACTGTAAAAACAAGTCCCTGAGAGTGAACAGTGTCCTAAAGTGAGGCCTTACTACCCATACAGCTTGGGTCCTCACTACCTGCTCCCCCAAATTCCATTTGCTTAAGACAGAATGGGTTTGTTTAAGAGTTTCATAGCTTCATTTCATTTTGTGCTGGCAGCAGGCAGGTGAGAAAGCTGTGATGATCAGGATGTCATTTTATGAAAGCTTCAGGATCTTGAAAAAGGAGACCAGACAGAGAATAACATTCCTACCATCTTCCCTAAGGTGGGGCTGCCCTTTCTATGAAGGGTAAAGACTTGGGGTCACCTGAATGGCTTATAATTTCACCTTCTCTTCTGGCCTATCTTCTCCATTTTATATGCCATCTCATTCTCAAAAAACATGAGATGATTGTCATTGTTTCTTTAGGTCTCTATCAAGGACTGTTATAAAGAAGGGTCCTAGTTGTATGCTCTTGGGCAAGTAACTGTCAAGCTTAAGCCTTAGTTCCCTTATCTGTAAAATGGGGAAAATAATGACCGAATTGGATTTTTGTGATTTTTAAGTTCCATAATATATTTGGGGAACTTAGCCCAATGCCTGCATAGTAAACCAAAGCTGTTTTTACCATAATACCCAGAGAATGGCAAAGTTCTGAAAGGGGACTTTCAGGAACAGAAGGAAAAGGGGACATTGGAGTTTCTATGAACTGATAGAGAACCCAGAACTCTGCACAAGGAGTATGGCCATGGGGACCTCTGAAATTTCCCGAGTTTATAATTCTTCCAAGTTTATCATTTTCTCCTGCAGTCTCACTACACTTAGATCAGTAGTTTGATCCTTTAAATGAAAAAGGCCCAAGTGCTTATTTAGGGGAGTTCACTTGGGAGGGGGAGAAAACAACTCTAGGGGAACGGGGAACACGGCTTAGTAGAGAGACCAGCTGGAATGTTTGGGGGCCAATTGGAATGAAGAGGACATTCAGAGATCCCTGGATGTCTTATTCTGAGTTCTGTACCCCTCACACCTGAGCAGATCGTTCCTCATTTCCTCCCTGCTGCTCAGTGAACACCATAAGCTACGCTGGTTTGGGGAACACTCTGCTCAGACTCTGGGCGGTTCCACGACCCTGCCTGGTGTAACCTGACCCACACACCCAGTCACTGGCATACTTAAAGGACACCTGATTCTGTGACAGTGTGGTTACCCTAAACCTCCAAAGACTTGACTACAAAGAAGAGAATCCCGGCCTCTGGCTTCAGTCCCTACACGAACAAGTCAAGTTGCCTGAATCTGGGTCAGAAGGGAAAGCCACTCTTCTGCAGTAGAGGGAGAATTACTGCCTGCCTAATAGTCTGTATTCACAAGGGCAATGGTTTCCAACCCTGGGCAGGGCATCAGAACCACTTGGGGAGTTTAAAAAACAGGTATGTTCAGGACCATCCTAGGCCTACTAACTGCCTCGGGGAAGTGCCCGGGAATATGGAGCAAGTGCCACAAGTCATGGGGATGTGAAGCCAGGGTTGAGGAATGTTGCATGAAAGTATCATGTTTTGAACTTCTGGGAAAGAACTAGGGTTCCAAACAAGGAGACCAGAGCGCTCTCTTTTTTTCCCTAAATGGCATTTGCTACCAGATCAGATTTGTTTTGGATTCCTTGGCTCTCCAAGAGGAGGGAATCAATCAGGAGGCAAGTGTACTCAGCTGCCTAACCTTCCCAGGCCTTTCCAAAGAGTCCCATCCTCATCACCACAGAGTTCAATTAAAAAAAAATTTCTTAGAGAAATTAGATTCATAACTACCATTTTTGGAACACTTGTTTTGTGGCAGTTCCTGTACCAGCCAGAGAAACTAGAAGCCTGTGAGAGAGGCACCACATCATTCCCATTTGGGATGCATTCCTGGAAAATGGTATTCATCAGAGCTTTACCAACCCATTACAGCAGTCCTCAGGGATAGGTCTTCCCAACACGGTGATCAGTACCAATGATTAACATACAATTTGAGGGGTACTGACTGATGTGTCTTCTCAGTATTCTAATGGTGGCTGTGGATAGGCTGAGTGCAAGACCCTGAATTTAACTGAAGCTTATCTCTTCCAGCTGTCAAAACATCTGGCTTGAATTTCTTTTTTTTAAGTAAAAATATGGAATGCATCATGAATTCGCGTGCCATCCCTGAGCAGGGACCATGCTAATTTTCTCTGTACTGTTCTACTTTTAGCATACGTGTTGCTGAAGAGCGCACTCTGCCCTGTATTTTAACCATAAAAATAATTCCATGTTTGCCTATCCTTTGGAAAACAATCAGACCATTTGCTGGGAATCAGAGAGTTGTAATCAAGGGACTGTAGGAGAGTACACAGGCACTTTCAGTGGACAGCATTAGATTGATCTCAGCTATTTAGCACTATTAGCTATACGTGTACTGTTGCCATGTTTAAAGATGATGTAACTGAGGCTCAGAGAACTTCAGTAACCTGCCAAACACACAGAGCTAGGATGAAGTAAGGACTGGTCTCCAGGTCTGATTCCCAGACCAGTGCTTCTGACTTAGCTCCACTACAGTGACCCCAGTAGCTCTTCTGAATGGTTACAGTCATTTATGAGCAGATTTATAATGGTTGACAATTCACATACTGTTTTTATCAGCCACATGCAAAAATCATGGGTTAAGATCTAACAGAATTTTAGGAGAACATAATCGTAAAAGTAATGAGGGCTCAGAGAGGCTGAATAACTTGTGTAAGATCAAACAGCTACTACTGGGTGGAGTCCGTATTTGATCTTAAGGTCTGTAAAGCTCCCAAACAGGAGCTTTTATTAACTGGCTAAATGCACATATACAGTGTGATAGAGAGAAAGTCATATGAGATAGGATTAGAAGCTATGGGTCCCTGTCCCTGTCCTGATCTTTATTAGCTCTATCACTTTGGACAAGTCCCTTCTTGTCTCCTGCAAACTGAAAACAATGATCTCCCACCTACTTTCTGGGAAGTCCATTCAAATGGACATAAAAGCATTCAGAATATAGTCTCTCTCTCTCTCTCTCTCCCTCTCACACACACACACACACACACACACACACACAAACACAAAATAGAGCCTAGGAACTCAGGCAAATCAGTAAGACCTAGGTTTAAATGTTGACTCTGCCACTTACTGGCTGTGCGACCTTGGGCAAGTGATTTTTACCTCTCTTACAACTCAGCTCTGTCACTGACAAAATGGGGTTAAATCAAGTACCTACCCTAAACGTGAGGATTAATTGAGAGGATCCATTTGGACACACCCATTGTGTGCCTGACACATAACACCCGGTCAGTCAAAGTCATTGAGGGATAAATGGATAAAATAAATGTGGTTTACACATGTAAATGGGAGGCATATATATAAAGTAGTGAAATAATGTACATCATAATGTTACATATTAGATATATAAAATAATGGAATATTATTCAGTCATACAAAAGAATGAAATCTTGCCACTAGAGACAACATGGATGGACGCTGAAGGCATTCTGCTACATTAAATAAGTCAGAGAAAGACCAATACTGAATGATCGCACTGCCAAGTGTATTCTAAATAAACAAAAACCGGGGCACCCGGGTGTCTCAGTGGTTGAGCAGCTTCGTTCCGCTCAGGGCGTGATCCCGGAGTTCCGGGATCGCGTCCCGCATCCGGCTCCCTGTAGGGCACCTGCTTCTCTCCTCTGCCTTTGTCTCTGTCTCTCACGAGTAAATTTTTAAAAATATATAAACAAATGCTTTAAGAAAAAAAAAAAAAACAAATAAAAACCAATCTCAGATACAGAGAACAAACAGACTGGGGTGTGTGTGTGTTGCATAGGGCCAAATGGGTGAAGGGAGGCAAAAGGTACAAACTTCCTGTCACAAAATCAGCAAGTCATGGGGACCTTACCTACGGCTTGGTAATTACAGTTCGTAATACTACACTGCATGTCTGAGAGATGCTAAGCGAGCAGACCTTGAAAGTTCTTCTCCTCAGGGAAAGAAAAAAAAAAAAAAAAGAAAATCATGTATGCTGACAGAGAATTAACTGGACTTACTGTGGCAACCATTCTGCAATATTTACACATATCGAGTCATCATGCGGTACACCTAAATCGAATATAATATCGTATGTCAATTGTACCTCAAAAAAAAAAAAAAAAGTTAGCTACACTATTACCGTCACGACTGTGCCTCTCCGGCCTTCAACTACCTGGAAGCACCGACTTTCCGAGCTTCCCAACGCGCCGGGGGCTTCCGTCGGGGTCCCGTTACTCTCCGCCTTCTTCGTTCCCCCCCCCCCCCGCCCCGGTCCCTCCTTCGTCAGTCCCCCCTTCTCCACAGCGCGTCCTAACCCCCTCCAGCAACCCCTGGCCCCGTTTAGGCGCCGCCTCTTACTCGACGACCTTGGCTGGGTCCCCATGGTGCCCATAGATCAGCGCCCGGACCCGGGAGGACTCGGCAGGTGCGGAGCAGGGAGCGGCGGCAGACCAGCCGCGGCCCCAAGCGAGGGACGGGGTTCGCGTCCCCAACAGCGCGCCGCGGCCCCACATGCTTCCGGCAGAATCTCGGAGCCCGACAACGCGCTGACGTCATCCGCCTGCGCCCGCGCGCGCCTGCGCCTGCGCCCCGCCTCCCGCCCCGCCCCGCCCCGTCTCGTGACCACGCCCCTCGCTCCTTTTAAAAGGTCGCCCTCTTCCTCGGTGGCCCGCGCTGTGGCGCCTGCGGAGGCCGCGCGGGGGTGCAGGGGCGCGAGGTCGAAGGTGGAGGTACCCGAGGGAGTTGCGGAGCCTCGGCGCCGGTCAAAGTTGTTCTCCCAGATAGGAGCGTCTGAGAGCGGCCCAGCGCTGTGTCTGCAGGCTGCGATTCGGTGTTCGATTTGCGGGAAGTCATTTACCCTTCCCTCCCAGCGCTCACCTGTGCCAGACCTTTTAGGGCATCACCTCGCTGAATCCCTGCTGCCCTGGAACAGCACAGGGAGGCAAAGTTCACCTCCTTTACCAATGAATAGCGTCCGTGTAACTTGGTGTGGAGATGAGAGTACTCAGGCTCGGAGCTAGAAGATTTAGGTTCATCTCCTCGTCCTAAAGCTTTCTAGTTTGGCCACCTTGGGCTAGTGCCTGAAGCTCCCAGGCTATTTCCCCATGGGTCTGCAGGAGAAAGGTGCTCTGGAAGGAGCCCAGGGTGGAGATGGGGCTCTTGCAGGAAGTGCTGTTGGAGCCTGTCCTACTCAAAATCTTCAGTGTGCATAAAAATCGCCTGAGGCCACATCTCGAGCCTACTGAATTAGAATTTTGGCGACAGGTCCTGGAATCTACAATTCCTACAAGCTTTCAAGAACATTCTGATGCAGGTGGCCCAGGAAACAGGCTTAGGCAAACACTGATCCAGGGCTCTGAAGGATAAGGAAGAGTTCCTTTCTCTAGATTTTATTGACCCAAAACTTGCCAGCTCCAAGCCTTTTCTCTGAGGAAGAGAAGAAAGCAAAGTGCTCTCCCGAAAGCTGCCGGTTGTTGGATTCTGGCAAAACTGTCTTTGAGTCTTGGCTCTGCCATTTTCCAGCTATTGGATTTTGGACAAGTCACTTGGCCTCTCTGTGTCTCCATTTCCCTATCCTTAAAATGAAGGAAATAGTAGTATTTGTTTCAAGGCTGTTGTGAAGATCAAGTGAGCTATTATTCACTGGAAGCATTTAGCACAATTCTTGGCACATGAAAGCATTTGATAAATGTTATTAAGTTATTGTGAAGATTAGATGGGAAATAACATATATAAAGCACTCAGTGTTTTAGGGTCTGGCTCATACTATGTGCTCAAAAAATGTTTGTACCTGTTTTTATTAATAGAGAAAGTAGATGTCCCATGTTGGAGGAAAGACTTGGTGTTACACTTGTATGTGAGTGTGCATGTGCCTGACCATGCACGCACGCGCGTGCGCACGCACATACCCACAATGCCTAGTTTTGCTTACCTTCTGTTTTCACTGTGACACACACACAGATCTGTTGAAGATTCTCTAGGTGACACTGAACTGTTGACATTATCTTCTGTACCAAATTGGATCCTCTGAATTCCCTGGACAGCCTTGCTGGAAAGCCTGGAGAATCATCCAGCAGGTCTTCCTCCTGGAGGCTGGACTTAGTCACCACCTCATTCATCCCAGTAGCCCCCACTTTTCAGTCCAGGACACCAATTTTTATTTGAACTATGTCAGGAGCCTTCTTCCTAACTGAAATCCTCTCCCCCTACTTTCCTTCTTTTTTCCTTTCCCAGGCTTCCAGAATGATTTTTTAAAAAATATTTTTAAGTAATCTCTATACTCAATGTGGGGCTGGAACTTATAAACTTGAGCTCAAGAGTCACATACTCTACGTACTAAGCCAGCCAGCCACCTCCAGAATGATTTTTTTTTAAACAGAAAGATCCAATTTTGTGTTTTCCTTGCTTAAAGTTCTTCTGTGACTCCCCAGTACTTAGACCCAGAAGCCACAGTTCTTGGTAGGACACCATGAACTACTGACATGTTAGATTTAAAACTGTAAGAAAACAAAACAAAACAAAACAAAATGAAACCGCAATTCTACGCTATACCATTCTCTTGTACAACTGACATGTGCTAAAGTCTTCAGAAAAGTGACGGAGGAAAAGCACCTTCAAAAAAGAAGATTCTATTCAGTAGTTAAGTACCTTCTTGCAAGTTAGAAAGAGATGGCTATAGTTTTAATTTAGTGGCTGAACCCCTCAGCTTAGCTTGAGGAGCACCTGGTTTCCCCAGGACTTTTGCTGGAGAACTACTGATTGAGGGGTTCAAGTCTCGTTTTCATGGCCTTGTATCCAATACCCTCTACCTTCCGAGTCACACACTGTTTTTATCTCCTGCTATAAGACCTGCGCATAGCCCATGATCCAACAGCACCTGATACCCACCTTTCCTAGCAATTCCATGTCTCATGCCTTTATTTGGGTTGCTGCTTCAGCCTGAAATGCTCTTCCTGCCTTGCCTACCTGGGAAACTCCAGGCTCAGATATCATTTCTTTGATGTTGTTTTCCAACTTGCTAGGTAGAGTCAACCTTTTCTGCCTTTGTGTTTTCTCTGAACTGGTGTTATGGCCTTTAGGGCACAGTCCCTTATTTATTTACGTGTCCACTCCCCCCTCTGGGCAAGAGTGGGTCGTGTTTGGTGCATCTCCATGACACCAGTACCCAATATGGGGCCTGGTCCAGGGTAGGCGTCATAAATATTCCATGAGTTGAAAGTAATTGAATTTCCTCATGGCCTGGCCCTATCTGCGGTGCTGTCTCCTTTTCCCCTAGATTTGGGCAGGTCACTCCAGGCCACTCAAAGATTCTAGAAGTCTGTTATCCTTTTTCAAGTGAAGCAGAACATTCTTTGTTCATCTGTTCACCTGTTGCTTGTGTTCTCCTTCTCTCTCCCTGACAGTCTCTGCCCTGCAGTCTTCTATATAAAGAGTGAGAGGAGATGTGGAATCCATCAGGTCTAAGTTTGAATCCTGGGCCCACCATCCACTATTCTGTAAGTGGACAAGGTGCCTCATCCTTTCTGAGCCTCAGTGTCCACATACAAAAAAAAAAAAAAAAAAAAAAAAGGCATCAATAGTAAACTCCTGTCAAGAAGCTCTCACAGGAATCCCCTGCAAACAGCATCATTCTTGGCTGTTTCTTCTTGTCACTGGATTTCTCTTCTTGAGAAAAAAAATCTTTTTTTGTTCTGGTGAGTCCTTCCTGTCTCTTCCTTCTCCAGCATCTGTTTCTTCCCCATCACCTTTTTCTTGCTTCTGACTTTCTCCCTGTGATTCTCTCTCTGTCTGATTCTCTGATTCTCTGCCTCTGGTCCTTCCTTGCCTGTCTCCCTCGACCCCTTCCCTAGCTCAGCCTGTTGCTCATCTGGGCTCACAAGAGAGAGAAGCAGGAGCTCAGAAGCCTTCAGCCCTCCCTCCTCTAGGCCCAGGCTGACCTCACTTGTGCCACCCTCAGTGAGGAGCCAGCCTGCAGTGGAGGCAGTACACAGGAAGGCCTAGATAGATCTTGAACTCCTAGGTTCTGTCCTGTGTCACTACCGCTAGTTAGATCCACCTGCCCATGGGTCCCTCTGTTTCCATAGTCTGTTCCCCACTTGGTTCATCTGAAGACTTAAAAAAAAAAGTGAAAGATCAGGACTTTTTACTCTTCTGTTTAATGCTCCAATAGCCTCTTACCTCTCCTAGTGTTTAATCCAAAGCTCCATAGTGTCTTGCATGACCTGCAGATCCTGCTGGCCTCTCTAGTTACATCTGGTTCCCCTTTCTTCCCCATTCTATTCCAGCAACCCTAGCCTGGCTCTTCCTCAAATGCACCAGCTCCTGCTTTTGCATGGGCTGTCCCTTCTGGCCACAGTGTCCCTCCCCACTGATTTGCTGGCTCCTTCTCTCGCCTCAGGTCCTGGCTCACATGTTTACCATATCACTTCTTCTGGGAACCCCCTTTGAATCCTCTTAACTCAAGTAGGATCACCTCTAATTATTTATCAGGACATTCCTTCCATTTTCTTTAGAGTACATATCACAGATTATAACGACATATTTTGCATGTTTGCTATTGGTCTTTTCCCTGAGTGTAAGTTTTGTGAGGGCAAAGCCCATGTCTGCCTGTATTCATTCATTTGTACACTCAGTGTTTTTTGAGTTTCAACTACATGTTGGACATGACGTTTTGGGATACAAGACAAAATCCTTGCCCTTAGGGAGCTCATGTTCTGAGTGGGTGAGAAAAAAAAAAGAATATGTCATACGGTAGGTGCTTTGTTTAAAACTGCAATAATCTGCCCCCGCTCCCCTCCCCCAGCCTCCCTTCATTTCTCCCTTCATTTCTCTGGAATATTTCCCATATACCAGAAGCAGTGGTTTATCACTATCTCACATATCAGAGAATTTACTTGTTTGGCTGTTTATTGTTCTTGTTTTCTCACTGGAATGTAGGCTCCATGAGGGTAGGAATTTCTGTTTTATTTTTCCACCTTGGCTTATAGGAATTGTTGAATAAATGACTCACTAGCTGGGATTTGTTAATTTGTTCCAGATGGGAAGCAGATCTCAACCTCCATTCAGGTTAAGCCAGATGGCCTTGATTCAAATCTCAGTGTCACTACATACTAATGCACAACCTTGGAAAAGTCACCTCTCTGTACCTCAACACCCTCAACTGTGAAATGAGAATAATAAATCATAGTGGTGAGGATTAAATGAGTCCATGTGGGTAAAGCACATAGAAGGTGTCTGGACATAGTGATGGACAACAAGTTTGATATTGTATGAGGGCCTGTACTGGGTAGAGGCCCAAATATACTTAATCTGTGTAGCCAGATGTAGACTAGGACTGAGGAGAATTAGTGATGGAGGCAGACTTCATGGCATGAAAAAGAATAATTTTCTAAAAACCCACACTGTAAGAAGAAATAGATGAATTCACTATTACAGTTAGAGATTTCAACACTTTTCTATCAGAAATGGACAGAATCAGCAGGCAGAAAATCAGTAGGGACATGGTTACGCTCAACAACACCATAGATCATAGACATCCACAGACTATGCCCATCCAACAACAGCAGAATATACATTCCTCTGAAGCTCATGGGGGATATTCACCAAGATAGACCATATTCTGGGCCATAAAACACATCTTAACTTTAAAAGACTAGAACACCTACAATGTTGGCCCTCAGACCACAGTGGAATTAAACTAGAAATCAAAACAGAAAGATAGCTGGAAAACATCAAATGACTTGGAGATTAAATAAAACATGAATTGGGGGCACCTGGGTAACTCAGTTGGTTGAGTGTCTGACTCTTGGTTTTGGCTCAGGTCATGATTTCAGGGTTGTGAGATCCAGTTCTCATCAGATTCTGTCTTCAGTGCAGAGTCTGCTTGGGATTCTCTCCCTTCTTCTCCCTCTGCCTCTCCCCTTGCCCCTCCCCCTGCAAGTGCACCCAAGCAAGCACTAGAGCTCTCACTCTCTCTCTCTAAACAAATAAAGTCTTAGAAAATAACACATAGATCAAAGAAGAAGTGTTGAGAAATAAAAAAAATTATTTATTTTTTTAAAGGATTTTTATTTATCTTTGAGAGACACAGAGATAGAGATCTAGGCAGAGGGAGAAGTAGGCTCCATGTAAGGAGCCCAATGCAGGACTTGATCCCAGGACTCTGGGATCATGCCCTGAGCTGAAGGCAGCTGCTCAACCGCTAAGCCACTCAGGTATCCCTAAAAAAACATTTTAAACTCCATGAAAATGAAAACACAACTTGAAAAAATGTATGGGATGCAGCAAAAGCAGTGCTTAGAGGGAAATATATAGCATCAAATGCATATGTTAGAAAGGAAGAAAGATCTAAAATCAATCAGCTAAGCTCCCGCTTTGGAAACTAGAAAAAGGAGAGCAAATTAAATCCAAAGGAAGCAGAAGAAAGAAAAAACTAGAGCAGAAATCAGTGGAATCGGAAACAGGAAGTCATAAGAGAAAAATCAACTCCACCAAAAGCTGATTCTTTGAAAAGATCAACAAATCAACAAGCCTCTCCTCAGGCTGAGAAAAAGTGAGAGCACATGAGTTACCAATAGCAGAAATGAAAGAGGGGACATCACTACAGATCCCGTGGATATTAAGAGGATAATAAGGGAATATTATGAACAACTTTAAAAGCCAGCGTTTCGGAAGACCCAACTATCTGGTTTTGGTAGGCGATGAGCACTCTGTCCTTGAAGGTATGTGCATTTGGAGGGGCCTAGGTAGGAGGGCATTCAAGCATCAAAGGGGACAGAAGCAGGGTGTCTTTGGGTCTCTGTTCCAAGAGCGCTGTTGCAGAGCTAAGCGTGGGCAGCGAGCGTGCTGGCTTGAGAATGTCGGTGCTGGGTGATGAAGAGACCTGGCCCGGGACCCCTTGGGGGGGGGGCGGGGGGGGGCGGGCGTGGGGGAGGGGCGCGCCGGGGCAGCCCGAGACCGGACCGGCTGCAGAGCGCGAGGCTGCCGGCAGGGGGCGCCGCGAGACCGCGGAACCCGCGGCGGGGCCTGACGTCAGCGCCCCGCTTGCTTGGGCTCCCGCTCTGGACTCGGCGCCAGTCCCGCTCCGCGCCGCGCCGCTTCGCTCCGGCTCTGGCTCGCCTCGGGCTGGGCTGGGCTCGGGCTCTGGCGGCGGCACCCCTTGCGCCGGGCCCCGGGGCAGGCGGCGGCGCGCTATGGCCCGCGCCCAGGCTCTGGTCCTGGCGCTCACCTTCCAGCTCTGCGCGCCCGAGACCGAGACTCCGGCAGGTAAGCGCGCGTCGGTCCGACCGAGCTTGCCCCGCGGAGCCCCCGGGGCCCGTGGCGTAGCTCTCAAGAAAGTGTAAGTGTTAGGAGACCGGGCGTTCGGCTCCCTGCGTGTGCCTGAGTGCTGGATGCGCGATCGGGTTCTCCCGGCGTTGTGTGTATGCGAGCGTTGTGAGTCCGTGAGTTATGTGTGCACCAAAAGGTGCCGTGTGCGTTGTGCGTCCGCGAGCGTGTTGGGGGCATGTTGTGTGCATCGAGGCGCTGGGTGTGCGCCGTCTCGTGCGCCTGCCAGTGTGTAGTGTTTGTGCGGCCAAGTAGGTGGTGTGTGTGCATCTGAGTTTGGTTGTGTGGCCGGAGTTGTGTATGCGAATGTGTTGCATTTGTTTGCGTTTCGTACGCCGCGGGCAGGGAGTGCTGCCTGTTGTGTCCGCGCGGGTGCTGTGGGTTGGTGTGCTGCGTGTGACCGGGAGTGCTCCGTGGATTCCGTCCGCGTGTGCATCGGGGGACGCGCGTGTGGTGTGTGTGCTCGTGCGGTCCGTGTACGTGTGCGAAGGCGTGGGAACGGGTCCGGAACGCGTGTGTCCGTGCGCCGTGTGCGCGATGTGTACGTGTGGGAGTGTCTGGGGCTGCTGGTGTGCGCCGCCGGGGGGTCGCGTGGGTCCGGGGGAATGCCAAGTGTGCCGGGAATGCGCGTGTAGGAGCGGATGTGAGCGTGCGAGTGTGTCGCTGCGTGCCGGCTGCGTGTCCAGGAATGTGCGAGTGTGGTGCGCGCCTGGGCGGTGGCCGAGTGTGCCCGGGGCCCGGGGCCGCCCGAGGGGGCGGTGTCAGGCTGCGTGTGTGCGCGTGTGTGTGTGCGCGCGGGTGGCGCGCGGGCCCGGACCAAGTTGCCGCGGCGGCGCCCCCTCGGCTCCTGGGTCGGGCCGGGCCTGAGCTCGCGGGGGAGGAAGGGGCCCCGCGGCCGCCGACTCCGGCCTGTCGGGCTGTTTGTTGTTTCGCAAGTTCTGCGCGGCGCTGGCGGCCCGCTGCTCCGAGGCGGCGCCCGGGAGGCCGGGGAGGCCGGGGAGGCCGGGGAGGCCGGGGAGGCCCGGGAGGCCCGGGGGCGGCGGGGGCGGCGGGGGGGAGGGCGCCCCTGCGGGGCTGGCCGGCGGGGGAGGGGCCGGGGGCGCGGGGGGGCCGGGGGCGCGGGGCGGGCGGGCCGGGGCCTCGGCGGCGGGACGGCGCCCCCTCCCGGGGCGGGCGGGCGGCGCGGCGGGCGCGGGGTCTCCCGGGACACTCCCTCCGTGGACTCCGCAACTTTGCCGGGACCGCGGCGCGCGTGTACGTGTGCGAGCGTGTGTCTCGGTGCCGGTGCGGGGCTCGTGTCTGTGTGTCCGTGCGTCGGCCGTGCGCGTGTGTCGGCCTCCCCTCCCCGCCCCGCACCCTTCCCTGCGGCCTGAGATCCCAGCCCGGGCCCCTGCGGCGGCCGACTTGCGCCCCACCCGTGCCCCGGGCAGGGGCGGCCCGTCGTCCTCCCGCGGCCTCGTCCTCTCAACCCACCCCCCCCCCCCCCCGTTTGGGTGGCTGGAGCCCGGTACCCAGGGGCGCCGAGTAACGGGGAGACGCCCCACGCAGAGATCGGAGCCAAGGCACGTGCCGGGCCACCTGGGCCCGGAGGGACTCCTCCCGGCCTCCCCGACTGGAGCTCGCTGCCCCGCCGCCCCCTCGGGCCTCCCGGGCCTCCCAGGCCTCGCTCCTCTAGCTCCTGCAGCCGCTCCTGCGGGTGGCTGGGAGCTGGGAGCTGGGGCCCGGCTTCCTATCCGCCCCCCAAGCCCTCCAAGCCCTCCTCCAGCAGCTTTGTCCCCTCCCCCCACCCCGAGATCAAACCGGAGGGAGGGGTTCGCTATGTGCCTCCCCTCCTCCCACCGCGGCTCGATTGCGAGAACCCTCCTGTGCCTCACCCCCTCCGGGCTGGGGGGACTGTCAAGAACTGAGATTTGGGATGGAAGTGAGATCTTGGGCAAGTTACTTCCATTTTGGGGGTCTTGGTTTCCTCCTATGCCTTATGGGCATTAAAATAATGGGGCATCGTACTTGGTGGATTGTAGAGCAAGGCTCTGTGAGTGCCAGGGAACAAAAGATGGTTTTGAGGACTGTTGCAGAGCCCCAGAAGCTGTGATTTGAAGCCAGGGGGACCTGGGTTCAAATTCTACCCCTGCCACTTGCTGTCCTTGTGACCTTGGGCAAGTCACTTCACTCCTAAAGTTCCTGGGACGCTTGTAGCTATTACCTTTAGGGCTTCATTCATAAATAAATGCTTTGTAGAAGGGATACGATGTATCCTTGCCCCAAACCTGGGGGAAATCAGCCTGGCTCCCTGAATGCGTGGAGTCCCCTGGCCCACCAAGGGTGGGTGTGTGCTGTCTCACAGTCATGCAAATCTGGCAATAATTTATTCCTCTGTGTTCTAGCTCATTTTGTCCTTTTGCTTGCTTGCTGGGGTTGTGGACAACAGGAATGAGGGAGAGGCTGCCCAGTGGTTTCAGGTTGGGCAATAAAGGCTTGTCTGAGCAGCTGGCCCTTCTCCCTGAGGCTGGGGGGAGGAGACTCCACAGGATGTCCTGACTCCACCCGGGTGGGGGTGCTGAGTTCCTTGGCAGCCCCCTGCCCAGCTCAAGTGTCAGAGAGAATTCAGGGCAGGCACCTGCTTGCTTGAGGCATGCTGCCATCCTTCCATGCTGTCATCTAAGCTAAGCTGGACTTGTGGGGTGGCCTTTTCGTGCAGGGCTGGGCTAGTTAGAGTTGCTAGGGGTGCCTTGTGCCCCCTTCCTCCCACAACCCCCTTCTGTCCTCCACACTGTGCTTTCTCCCCAGAACTCTCTAATTCCACCTCTTCTCCTCGTGAACTCTTCTTGTTCTTCCTTCAGGTCTCAGCTAGGCATCACCTCCTCCCTGAAGCCTTCTTTGGTTACTCCCTGTTCTAGCTCAGGAAGGGAGAGTGGGGGTTGATTGAATTTTTTCATAGCATTGTAATTAGTGTAATTACGGTTTATTGGTCCTTTCTCCCTTCCAGATCATGAGCTCTGTGAGGACAGAGACTGGGTATTTAGTTCACCTCTGATTGCTTAGTGTCAGGTAGAAATCCTGGCCCAATCCTGGTTGCTGAATAAATGTGGCAAGAAGGAATGAATGCGGTCCAGTGGGTCAAGTTCTGAGCTGGAGAAGCCAGATGGGGGCGCACTGACTCCATTGAAAGTAAGAGATGAAAGAAATCCGTTTTCCCTCCAGGAATCTGGAAAATTCTGCCGAGGGATGGTGTTGTGTGTGAAAAGGCCACGTACAGAGTCATCTGGGAGCTGTGAGTTGGGGAGGTTGAGTCCCTGGCAGAGATGGAAGGGAGCAGACTCCTGCCTGCCAGCCCCTCCCCCCAGCTTCCAGTTCTGCCTCCAGCCCCGCCCCCCCAGCAGCTGGCAGGGCCTGTCCTGCCCTCAGGCTCGGCCTTTGTGCTGGAGGCCTCGGCAGGTGGTGGGAGGCTTGGAGTCCCAACCGTCAGTTTGAGCTGAGCGTCCTGGGAGGAGGGAGGGCAGGCCTTGCCTCAGTTCTCTTGTCCTAGATCCTGGAGTAAGGCAGGTGGGGTCCTGTGTCCTGACTGTGAGCTCCAGGGAGGGGAGGAGAGCCGCTCCCGGTAGTGCCCCCTGCAAGTGGGGTTGTGGGAGGTTGGCTGATGTGTGCAGGTGTGATCCTGGCATCTGGGCAGTCAGGATGGGGTGAGGGGTGTGTGTGTGTGTGTGTGTGTGTGTGTGTGAGTGAGTGATCGTATAGTTGTAGCCTGGGGCACAGGACATATGTGTGGCTTGTCAGGGTGTCTAGCCATCTGGTTACCCTGTGTGGTAGGATCTGAGTTCTGAGTTTGAGATAGGGAGGTGACCAGCTGTTTGGATCCTGGGGAGACTGCTGCTGGGGTGTCTTGGTACCTAAGTGTCAAATTTCTGCAGTTTGGGTGCAGATCTGTTTGGGCGGGTGGTACCTCAGTATCTAGGTGTGGGCATCCTAGTGCCAGGCTGTGGGAGGATCAGGGTGTGCCAATCTAAGGATGTCCCAGTGTCTCTGGATCTGGAGGTGGGAGTATCCAGGTGTCTGGCAGTCTTAGGTTAATGGGTGTTCAAGTACAAGAGTGTCTCTGTGTTGTGTCCACATGTGGGGCTGAGTACTCGGGTGTCTGGGTGTGGGGTTCCCAAGTGTCTGGATATAGGAGTGTGAGGGTATCTGTGTCCAGCAACAGGGTACCCATGCGTTAGAATATCCGAGTGTTTGTGAGTCTGAGTGGGGGAGGCGCCCTGTGGTAGGTGTTTCTGTCTCCAGGAAAGGGTGTACATGTGTTGGGTGGGGAGTGTCCTGATGACTGTGTGCTGCTCTGTACCAGGGCCTCTGCCAGCTTGGCTTCTGACACCCCTTCCCTGGAGTTTGTCTCCCAATCTCCCTTTAGACCCCAAGGCCAGGAGCCTCTGGAGAAGGGCCCGATGGTTCTCCTTCTCCATGCTGAGTCAGTCTAGAGCTGACTTTCAATAGAACTTCCTACGATAGAACTTCTAACAACGTTGGAAATGTTTCCTACCTGCACTTTCCAACATGGTGGCCACTTATGTGTGGTTATTAAATTTAAATTGCTTAAAATTCATGAAAATTAAAACCAGCCCCTCCATCACACTTGCCAGACCTCAAATCCTCAAGAATCTCGTGTTGCTGGTGGCTATTGTGTTGGTCGGTGCAGGTGGTGGACATTTGTATCTGGGCAGAAAGTCCTAGGGACAGTGCTGTCCTAGAGGTGTGAGGCCTGGACACCTCAGGGGGTGGAAGTGATCTGATTGAACCGTCGTCACTCAGCAGCCATGGAAGAAGGTTTTGTTGAATCTATGTCCCCTTCCTCCCAGCCCATCATTACTTGCCTGGACTCTTGCAGTAGCCCTCCTTGGTCTCCATTCTTCCATCAACTCCCCAGTGCTTCCAGCACCTGTGACCTGAATGATGTCTATTGGGCAGACATGGGATATTGCCACTTGCTTGCCCCAAGCTGAAAGCTCTCCAGTACCCAGGAATGAAACCCAAACCCTGTATGATGCACACCCCACTTTCTGGAACTGCTTCATGTTTGTGCCTCTCCTCCCCTGACCACATTCCTCCTTGTCACCTTATGATCTGGGATCACCGGGCCAGTGCTGATCCCAGAACCCCCCAGGCTCTTTCACACCCCTCTACTTTTGCACATGCTGTGCCTTCTACTGAAAATGCCTCTCCTGCCCTTCTTACCTTGTGGGGGCCTGCTAATCCAGCCTCAGAGTCCAGCTCTGTTATTCCCCTAGGGACACTCCTCACTTCCCCACCCCCTGCATGGCTTTTTCAGGTTTCTCCCATAAGGCATGTGGGATAGCCTGCTGAGTTGTTTTCCATCTTTTTTGCCTACTGGTTGGAAGTCCCCTGAAGGCTAGGCTGGGTCCTTGTCATCCTGTCCCCAGGCCTTTGTATATGGCTGGTCCCCACTCAGTGTTTGCATTGATGTGAACCCCTGGGTACACAGGGAAGGCTTGGAGTGGGTGGAGGGTGGTGCTGGGCTATCACAGATGGGGGCCAGTATACTCTCTTGGCTTGCTCTGGGCAGGGTTGGCATTGCCTTCAGAATGGCCAGGGGAGGACTCCTGAGGTGGACAGCCAACAGGCTCATGAAGTCTTGGGCAGATTCCCAGGGTGCAGATCCCAGGACCTAGTGGTGGATCAGAAGGGATGTGGAGAACAGAGACTCAGAAGGGTCCCTGAGGTTTTGTAGTATAGAAGCTGTGTAGGAAGGGCTGGGATGGGGGAAATTGGGAAGGGGTGTGGTTGGGGATATCTGATGGCCAGGATCACAGCTGGGGGCAGAGTAACAGCTGGGGGATGGGGGACAACTGGGCATGGGAGATAACTAGGGATGAAGATATATCTGGAGACGGGACAGCTGGGACCAAGGGGACAGGTGTTGTTGGGGAACAGCAGAGGGTTGGGAGTCAAATGGAGAGAACAGGAGAACATGGAGCATTTGGGGATAAGGAGGTGACAACTTGGGGCAGCTGGGTGGCTCAATCAATTAAGTGTCCGATTCTTGATTTCGGCTCAGGTTATGATCTCAGGATCGTGAGATTGAGCCCTGCATGGGTCTCCGCACTGGGTGTGGAACCTGCTTTAGTCTCTCTCTCTCCCTCTGTCTGTGTTCCTTCCCTCCCCTCCCCTGGTCACACGCATGTGCACTCTCACTTGATCTTCAAAAAAAAAAGGAGGTGACAACTGGGAGGTGTCAGAAATCTATGTGGATGACAAGGATAGATAGGTCTTAGCTGAGAGGGTGAGGGATACGTTGCTCAGAATGTGTGTGTATAGTTTATAGATGTGTACATGTGCACCCTTGTGGTTGCGCGTGTGTGTAAATATGTGTTTTACCTACAGTGTGATTAAGAGCCTGGGCTCTGGGTTCTAATCCCAGCTCTATCACTACTAACTGTGTAACACCTGGGCAAGTACTTGACCTTTCTGGGTCTTTAGTGTTCTCATCTGTGAGATTGGGGTCATTATAGAACACACTGCATGGGGTTGCCATGAGGATATATTTTATATGTGGAAGTATGTTGTTAGAACAGGGCCTGCCACATAGTGAGCACTGTGTAGGTGCCAACAGTTATTAAGCATGTGTGCGGGCAACCTGTGTGAGCAGAAAAGTTTGTTTCTGGCTTCTGATGAAGTCCAGGCCCCAGAGGTGGTGGTGGTAGGGAGGGCAGGAGTGACCAGCCAGGTTGGTTGGATCTGGCTTGTCTCTCACATCCTCCCTGCTGTTCATCCCACTTCTTAGTCACCCTGTCCCAGGGCCTAGTCCAATAGGTCTCCCTCCCTGTCTCTGCCCTGTCCTGCCCCACCCACACTGCCCTGCCCTGGGCTGGGGGCCAGGGGATGTGCTTTGCCCAAAAGCTTTTCAGTAGAATCTGAATTCATTGTTTGCCTGACAGCATGCTGGGGCCCTGCTCAGATATAAATACCTGGGCAATGTGTACAGTCCTGGCCTCCCATCCCATGGACAGCAACGGCTTCATCCCATGCCCTGGGAAAGTCACTGGGGTGGAAAATGTTGGGGTTTGGAGGACAGGGTGGAGGAATGAGTCCTCAGTCCCCAGTTGGTGGATTAGCCAGCCTAGACTGGCAGAGCTGGAGGCACAGGGTCTGGGTGTCCCTGGTGTCCAGTGCATCACAGCACGTGGAAGCTCCCTGCAACACTTTTGTAGTGTGCCGCATCTTTGCCTTACACATAGCTGCACTGCATCACGGCCAAGCGTACCCTCTCTGGGGTTCCTGGGCCTAGACCTCAGGACTGGGCCACTGCACTGCATCTCAGCACTGCACTGCATCTCAGCACTGCACTGCATCTCAGACCTGCACTGCATGACCATGCTGAGATTCTGAGTTGCATTGGCCGTGTGGACCCTCCTAGGGTCTGTGTGCTCCACCTCTGCATCTGCCCGTTGTCCTGCACTGCCATCCAGTACGCGTACTGCCACTTGTGTCTTTGCAGCTCTCATCTGTGCTGTATCACTCTACCAGATGTCACTGCTGCAGCGGGAAGGTGGACTCTCCTTGGTTTCTGGGTAGAGCCCCTACACTGCCTCACTGCCTGGAACCAACTTTGGGCTTTCCGTGGCCACACTGCATGTTTGCCTTGTAGAGCATTTCTGTTCTACACTGTACTACCTCACTGGGCAGTGTACATGGCACTGGACTTGTGGACTCGCCAGGGATTTGGGACCAGCTCCTAGTATTCTTTTTTTTTTTTTTTAATTTATTCATGAGAGACCCAGAGAGAGAGAGGCAGAGACAGGCAGAGGGAGGAGAAGCAGGCTCCTTGTGGGGAGCCTGATGTGGAACTTGATCCCGGGTCTCCAGGATCAGGCCATGGGCTGAAGGCAGCGCTAAACCACTGAGCCACCCGGGCTGCCCAGCTCCTAGTATTCTATCACTGTGCTGTGCCAACAGATGGCATGCTGCTGCCACACTGCATCCTTGCATCACATGGCATCTCTGTGCTGCACTGCATGCTTGCAGCGGGTGCCTGCACTGCACTGGGTATGTGGCCTTTCCTGAATGTCTGGGCACAGCTGCTTTGCATTCCACCTTTGCACTGACTGTACCAACACAGTACACCTTTGCCTCACATAACGTTTCTGTCCTAGTGCTTTACTGCATGGAGCTGAATATGTGCTCTCTGGCCAACCCTGTCACAGTCTACTGCACCATTGCCACGCCATGCCCCTTCTGGTGTCTCAGCCTTTCTTGGGATGGCTGCTGGGGAGTTGGCTGGTGTCCTTTCCCCCAGGTTTCTGTTGGCGGTCCCAGCTGAGCAACATCTTTGCCTCAAGTGTCTGTCCTGCATGCACCCCTGCCCTACATTGCACACTGCACAAGGAGTGTGTACTCATGCTGGCTTGGAGCCACCTTGTTGGGCTTTGGGACTGGCGTGGGTTTTTGTGTGTGGCACCTTTGCACGGTACCCAGCATTGCATCTGCGCATCTGTGCATGGCACGGGGTTATTGCCCTGAGCCTCTGTCTGCACTGCACGTGTTCATGGAGCACCGAGCACCAACCGTGTACCTGGCTCTGTGCTAGGGTCTGGAGAGGGCGAAGAACCAGGAGTGCTTGAACATAGCACCTTGGCACTCCTCTGTACACCTGTCCCTGTAGCACTGAGTCCTGGCCCAGTGCACTACTGGATGTGCCGCCCTGGAGTGCTGTGCCTCTGTGCAGCTCAGGGTCATGCCCAGAGCGGATGTGACACCTCAGCACTGCGTCATGGCCCCGGCCAGTTCTGCCATTCTGCACCAGGCGTCTGTACTGGGGTCTGTGCACACCGTGTGCTCTGCTCACCCTGTGGTGTATAATTGCATCTGCCTCCATGTAGCGTGGAGCTGCTGCACTGTGCTCTCAGCAAACCATGCCATGGCACCTCATAGCCCCGTCTCCATGGACTCTAATAAAGTACAGATTTTCACACTGTGTGGGTTTGTGCATGGCCCTCTGCCTCTCTGCTCTGCTGCACTGTGGCTTTATATGATACAGGGTGTCTGTGTACTCTTTGCCCACTGTACCTCTGTACACTGCAGCTCCCCATTCAGCCCTTTGCCTCTGACTGGAGTTGGGCGCTGCCTGGGGCCTTCACCTTATACCACCAACATGGCAGCACTACCGTTAACCTTGGGATTTTCATGGTGATCAAGGAGATGGTGCGTGGGTCTGGCCTGAGTTTCTCCTGTTAGAGTTGGCTTCCTTCTATCCTCATTGGAGGTGGAAGTATGTTGGCATTGCTGGGTCCTGTGTTGGCTCCTGGAGGGGGTACGAACTCAGCTTTATCTCTCTGTTGTCCTGAGTGATCTTCCTGGCTTCAGCCATGCTGAATTCTGGGTGATTAGAAGGTGGTCACCCCTGCCCTTAATTGAGTGCACATCAGTTATTCAGGGCTCTGGAGAACAGCTCCAGGGAACCTGGGCTGAGGTCTGGATGTATTGGTCTGGGCAAGTAAAGCAGTGAAATGGGCCGGGCCAGGTCTCCAGGGTTAGAGTCATGGTGCTTGAGCCTGGGTGGGGGTTGGTTGGGGTCAGACTGGTTAGGATCATGGGGTTGATGAGTCTTGCCATTGTTGGGCATCTACTATATGAGCACTTGGGGATGGGGTTCAAAGGCATAAGAGCCAGTCTCTGACCTTAGGAAACGAGGAAGTGGGGTTAGGCGGGCCTGCCATGGAGCTGTAGCTGGGGTGGAGAACACAGGATAGGGCTGGGTTGGGCAAGAACATCTAAGGGATGAAGCCACCATTGGCTCCAGGGTTGATTGAGCTGGGCTACCTAGAATAGAGATGTGGCTTCAGATGATGAAATAGGCCAGGGCTGTCATTGGGGTTGTATTTGGTTTCCCTGGGGCCAGGGTTGGGGCCATGCCTATGATTGCGTATGTTCCCAGCCCCTAAACTTGCAGTATGTTGAGAGAAGTTTTGTTTCTCCTGGGGCCACCCTTGGGAACTGGATGCTCTACTGATAAACCAAAGAGAACAGAGATCTCATTGCAAACAAACTCTGTTTACCTAGGGTCCTTTAGAAAATACTGGTGGTGGCTGGCAGCCACACTTGGCACAGGGCATCATTCCCTGTCTGGTGGGGAGGAAAGTCTGGAGCTCACACGGAGGCACACGCACACACCTCGCCTCTATCCCACTGCATATACTCACCTCCCCTGTAGGTACATGCTTATCATCGAGTATGCCCATATACCTCTGTACATGAATGTACACTTAGACACCCTAACTTCACAGCACACTGTCTGGGGGACCCACACTTGGAGACCCATACTCACCCTCACATACCTCTGCCCCATAGTCTCTCTGCCCTCAAATTATTCTTGCTTGTGTGCATACTCACATACATGGAACTAGAATTCTAGAGGTGGACGTGGCCTTAGAAGTCACCTGGGTCCCCATTCTCATTTCATAGGTGGGGAAGCAGAGATTCAGAGAGGGCAAGTCACCTGCTGCAGGTCACACAGGGAGTTGGAGGCTCAGCTGGTTAGATTCAGGTCTCCTGCCTCTCAGCTGAGTGCTCACAAGTCGGTACCAGGCTATCACTCTCACAGTCATGTACGCACACCCACACCAACATATGGAAACACATGCGCATGGAATTGTGGAGACCCTCATGTGGGGGAGACCCCCTCCCCACACTCTGACTCTTCCCACGGAGGTTGCTTCACCCCTTACATCGCCCCATCTACAGCCCAGCCGGATGTGGATAAGCCATCCTCCTGCCTTCCCAAATTGTGGCTGACGGTTGCTGAGGCAACCGCCTGCCAGATTGGGGAGATTAGCTGAGGAATGTAGCTGGGCCAGTTTGAGCTGAGGCTGGGGGAACCGGTGGGGGTCCTGGGTTGATCCAGCCCACCCTCTCTGGGAGGCCGGGGCAGAGATGGGGTACCCCTGGCGGGGTCTGGTTTTCTCCCTGGCCCCAGGCGGGCTGAGCAGTGTTCCTGAGGCTTGGACTAGGCTGGGGGAAGGGAGTGTGGGGCTGTGTGTGTGTGCGTGTTATGCATCTCTCTGGGTGTGACTAGAGTGTGTGCCGTTTGCATCTAGGAGGGGACCTGAGGCTCCTTTCCTCAGCAGTTCCTGACATCAGACTGTGGACCCCATGGTGGTTTGTCCCACCAAGCTCCCACCTGATCCTGTGGTGCCCCCTGGAGAACCCGCCTGCCCTCCTCCTGGCCTGGAGGATGTAACACTGTCTCATCTGAACCCTACTCTGGCTTCCCCATTCCAAATGAAGTCAGACTTCTCACCCAGACACTTAAGACCCTCCTTCTGTGGTCTGGCCTCGGCCTTCCTGTCTCCAGCTCCCACCCAGTGCTTTGGTCACTCCTCGCTCCTCTCTATGCTCTGGACTATGTGTTCACTCCCTGCCCTCATTAGCTTCTGCTGAGCCCTTTGCCTCACAGACCTTTCTGTTTATCTCTACTGGCCAGAATGAGATCCAGCCCTCCTGGCTTTGCTTAGATGCACCCACCTCCAGGAAAGTCTTTCTCCCGGACCCCCTCTTGTGGCCTTGACCCTTCTCTGCTTTGCCTTATTCCATCACCCCCACTCAGACTGGGAGGTCCCTGTGGGCAGGGTTGAATCTAAATCATCCTTGTGCCTCTAATAGTGTCAGCCTGGGACCTGCTTTGTACTTTCAGTGAACACATTTCCTGAGTGGAACTGAATTAACAACATGTGGCCAGCAGAACACCAGAGCCTTATTTTGTTTGGACCTAGTCTCCCTGAATAAAGATAGATGGCTTAAATCCCAGCTTCTGGGACTTAGAATGTGGCCTTGGGCAAGCCACCTCCTCTCTCTGTGTCTCAGTTTCCATCTGCAAAACAGGAAGAATAATAGTACCTACCTTAGGGATTACTGTGGAGTTTCATGGGGATAGGTGGACATGATGGTTAGTGACAGCTCTCTCACGGTGGTGCTGACGTGTATGTGTGTGTCTGTGGCCCAAGTCTGTGTTGAAGGAGTCAACATTCTTGCTCTGAATCCAAAGTCTGGTCTAATTCCTATCCACCCCCCTTTCTCCGGGCCCTGGGTGGGTGGTGGCCTCTGATAGGAGCTGGGTCTCTAGCAGGAGCTGGGACAGGGCTGTAGTTCCTGAGCCACCCAGACTGGAGGTGATACAGTTTTCCTCAGGACCTAGGAGGCCTGACTGTTCCCATTCCAGGGTGAGCTGGATAGACGGTGAGGATGGGGCTCTCTTTGAGGAGATGTCATCCCCTAAGGGTTGTGGTTAGAATTGGGCCTGGCCCAGAGGCACAGAGCTGGAGGTGTACATGGACCAGGGAGAGGGAATCATTCTGCCTCAGGTGACACTAGGGAGGGGGAAGGTCAGCCAGGGAGGTTACCCTGGCTGAGATCAGTTGTAGGACTCATTTGGCAGAGGTCAGGGGATACTCTGGCCAGGGGTTAGTCAGGCAATCTAGTGGTCCTTCTGGTTGAAGTCAGATGGTCTGGATGATGTTGGGGCCACTGTTGGCCAGGGATAATCAGCTGGGGGTCACTCTGGCTCAGGTCAGTCTCTGGGGGTCCTGTTAGCTCCTATGGCCTGGCTCAGGATGGATGGGGGGAAGCCAAAGAGTTGACACTCCCAGACTTGCCCCAGGGCCATGGAGGAGACATCCTGGGGGCAGCTGCCTTGTGCTTGAACCTGCCTTGTAAAGGAACTGGAAGGGCCTGAGCCCCATCCAGGCTCTAGATCCTGGGCTTCCCTTTCTGGCAATCCCTCTGCCTTAGGGAGGCCTTGGCTAAGAACCTTGGGAGCAGACTGCAGTCAGCTCAGTTGCTGACTGCATTCAGCTGAATGAAGTCAGTTGTCCCCCTCTTTCAGGAAGCCCTCCCTGACCATCCCTACTGGCCACAGCCTCCCTCTGTGCTGTGGGGCATTTTCTAGAGGGAGAGTTGAGGCCTTCCCAGCACAGGCTGGGTTAAAATTTCCCTCCCACAGGCCACAGGGCATGATGCTGACCAGGGCCTTTCACACAAAGAGGCAAAGTGCTCAGCCAAGGTTCTGCTCCAGCTGTAGAGAGAGGCTTCTGTTATTTCACTGCATCCACTCGGTGCCAGCCTCATGCCCACATCTCATTGTTTTATACTCCGATGGGAAGCGAGAAGAGGAACAAGAGACCCCCCCGACAGTGGCGAGCACCTGTGTGCCTGGCTCTGCTGGGCATGTCTCCCTGTGCTACTTCACATGATCTGCCTGGCAACCTAGAGAGGTCCCTGTGGCAGGTGAAACAGCAGAGTGCCCCCGAAAGTGGAGTCCCTGCCACCAGGCACATGCCCGCTGTGGTGCCTGGCACATGGCCCTCGGCCCCCAGTTTCTCTTCCTTCTTTAATTCTCTTCCTTCCTCTTCTTGAACCTGGGAAGCAGCTTGGCTGTGCTGCTTCTCATAGTGAAGGAAATCTGGGCTCTGGTATCCGGCTGATGTAGGTTCAAGTCCAGCTTCTGTGGACTCCACAGTGCCTGTGAAGGGCCACCATTTCCTGAGAGCTTGTGCGCACCCTGGGCCTGGTGATAGGTGGACCCCGTGCTGCATCCCCAGCAATGCCATATGCAGAGGTGGAAACAGAGGCTCAGAATGGAGAAGTGACTTGCCTTACGGATCTCAAGTCTGTCTAATACTCAAGCCCACTCACATAGCCACCACGTTATACTGTGCATGGGCCCCTGCATCCCCTGGGGCCTCAGTCACATCATCTATCAGGTGGGGAGAAGTACCTGTGGCTGGCAGGTGCCCCACACAGGGCCTGGCCTGACATCGACCTGCTTCCTCACCATTTGGCCAGGCATTTTCCTGGGCCCCCGATGCTTTTGTGTGTCACATGCCGGCAGGGAGAGACCTGATTTGGGTGACTGAGTGATGAGTGAGTTTTCTAAGCTCACCTGTCAAGCAGGAATAATAGGGGTCTCTGCCTCAGGCGATGAGGCCTAAATGAGATGCCATGCGGAGAAAGTGGGTAGCTGGTGCTGTGCGGGCATGTGGTGAGCCTGAAATGATCAGTGGCCTCTGTTATTATTCTTAAGAAGAGACCATCAGGGCTGGCTTAGTGCATTCATGGGGCCCACATCTGTCCTTTATGTGAAGATGGAGAGGCACGTGGTGGGACACAGGAGATCTCTGTTCGAGTCCCACCTGTGTCCCTGACTAGCTGTGGTCTCCTCATTTGGAAAATGAGGATAATTCTAGACCTGATCTCACAAGTTGTGAGGCTCTGATGATAATGCTAACTAGTTTTTCTGGGGGAGGGTCTTTGGTTGGGTGGTTGAGCAGTGTGGGGTCCTGGGGGGCAGTGGGTGGTGTGGGGAGGTATTGGTATTGGGTGGAGACAGTAAATAGAGGGAATGGGCTGGAGGAGGGAGAGTTTTGTTGGAGGGAGGGAGCAAGGGGGGGGGAGTGGCCTGGGAGAGGGAGGGAAAGGGTGTGGGCCTGCATGGGAGAGGGCAGGGGCTCCTGGAGGGGAGCCCCAGGAGCCCTGCTGGTCAGCGACCCTGCCCTAGCAGGAGCTAACCATGCCTGCCCTCACAGCCGGCTGTACCTTCGAGGAGGTGAGTGACCCAGCAGTGCCCTGCGAGTACAGCCAAGCCCAGTATGACGACTTCCAGTGGGAGCAAGTGCACATCCACCCTGGTACCCGGTCTCCGGCGGACCTGCCCCATGGTGAGCCTACTCTCTACCACCATTCCTCTTTATCTCCTTCCAGTTATAGCCACCTGCTGTGTGACCTTGGGCATGTTCTTTAACCTCTCTGGGTCACCTCTGCTTTTGCATCTGTAGTGACATACATGATACTATGAATGTGGGGCTCTGTGGAGACTGTCCAATTGTATATATTAGGTAGTTTGACCTGTAAAATGGGTGCAGGTTCAAGCAATCAAAGACACTGAAAGCTGTTAAGACCCACTTCCCATTATTCCCTCTACAGCTTAGTTTGGAGTCCACCCTATTCCCATCAGGTCTTCCTAAGTCCACCTTCAGGGAGGCTCTCTTCTTCTCCCTTAGAGCCTCTGCATCCTTATCTCCCAGGACTTGAAGATCCTGATGGAGTGGTAACACTGGGGGCTGGATGTGTGTATAACCTTCCTCTGAAGTTCCCTTCTTCCTGGAAGTCCCAGATCCTTCCCAATTTCTACCTTGCTCTGCCCTGTTTCAGGATGAAGCACTTATGACATCATGGGCACTGGAGTGGGAGTCAGTCTAATTACATGCATTGTAGTACTGGCCTTCTACTCTGATGATGGCCCCTACTGTACTGGTCCCAGAGTCGTGAAGACTGGACTTCAAATTCTGGCCTCATCGCTTTATCAGTTGTGTGACTTTGGGCAAGTCACTTAACTTCTCTGAGCTTCCATTGTCTTAACTAAAAAGTGAAGAGCATAATAATCCTTTTCATAGGGTTATTAGATAATGTATACAAGCTGCATAACATGGGAGTGGAATGTAGTGAATGTTTAGTTACTATTTAGTTACCATTGTTGGAAGTATTCGAGGGGGCCCAATTACCAGCACCCGCTTTATTGGGTACAGAATCTGCTGGGCATTCAGAAAAGGATAAGAGATATGGAGGCCAAATTATCAACCCTATTACTGATAAAGCTTGAGTTGGAAGACAGCATAGTGTGAGAACAAATGGGCGTGCTGAAGGAACCCCAGAAGTAGACAGCTTAAGGGCCTCCTCCCCTTCGCCCTGTCATAGTGGCCCAGGACCTTTGCTACTCAGCTCACAGCATGGCTGCAGTTGTACCTGCTGTCAAGAATTCGGGGAGGGGCAGCAAAAGTTCTCAGTGGTAAGGCCAGAACTTGAAGCCGCCAGAGGGATCCTGCACAGCCTGGCACGGGCAGTCTTTAGGCTCATCTCCTACCGCTCACCTTGTCCCCTGGAGGCCTCCCTGCCTCCCCCTTCTGTGCCTTTGCTCACAGGGTGCGCTCCCTGGGGCATTCCTCTCTGCCTTCACATAAACAGCTCTCAGCTCCTTGTTTGACCTCTCTGTTAGTGGAGAGCAAAGTCTGACCTTGTGATTGTGGTCTGTTGAGGTGCCCCCCTGTGGCAGGGACCCTGGGTGGGCTCTGCCCCTCTCTCTCACACTCGCAGAGACGTACCCAGTGAGACAGGGGAAAGAGAGATTGAGTATTTAGTGTGGGCCTTGTGCTGGGCCTCTGCCCTCTTAGTCTGCACATCCTAGGGAAGAGAGTTGGGGGGTGGAGGGAGAAGGAAGGAGGGCGATGCAGACACAGAGAGGAGAAGGAAGAGCCACAGGAACGAAGGGAGGAAATGAAGAGAAGGAGATGGATGCAGGGGGAGGACAACTAGGGAAAAAGACTAGGGGGTGGGCAGAGGAAGCCAGAGGAAGAAGCAAGAACAGTATCAGATTGAAAGGGGGAGAGACACACGCAGCTGCTCGCAGGGAGAGGAGCCAGGAGGATGGAGAAATGGGATGAGAGGCACCACTGGGGAGCCAGGATGTGCCCCTTTCTGGGTGGATATGGGGACTTGGGAGTTCTGTTCACTACCCTGCTAGGACTGATCCACGAGCTGCCTTCACAGGCCTCTGGCTCACAGAGATGAATGAGATCTCCTCCAGTGGAGTCCCCGGGGAGCCCTCCCAGAGCAGGGAGCGGCGTGGTTTGGGATCTGAATGAGCTTGTGTTGGCTGGTAGCCAGGCCCGGGAGGAGGCAGAGCTGGGTGGCTGTGGGCACCCTCTTGGCAGCTGCTGGGGCCTTCTCCCCACAAAAGGGAAGCCATAATCCCGCAGCCAGGTCCTGAGGAGTCCGGCCCACTCTCACCCTGCCAGCCCCCCTCTACTCCCCTGCCTGTGTACATCCCAGATTTGAGGAAGGAGAGGGCTGCCTTTTCCCCGCTTGGAAATCAAGAGGATTGTATTCCATGCATTTAGACCCAGGGCAGGGGCTGGAAGGGAAGTTAGAGTCCTTTCATTCAATCTCTGTTCTACATGCTCATTCAGCTTGGGTTCAGACCTGTGTTGGGGACACAGTGGAGCCCCTGAGGCATCACAGGCTGGCGGGGAGACAGATACACACGTGATGAGTGATCCAAGGGCCAGGAGAGAAGCCTGTGGAGAGATGGGGAGGGAGGGTTTCAAAAAAGGTAGCCTTTGAGGGCCTGTCCTGTGACAGACTCTTGACTCCAAGATGAATGACCTAGTTAGTCCCTGCCTCCATGGGCAGCTCAGAACATGGGGAACGTTGTGGGCCAGCATGAGCTTGGACTGTGATCATAGGTGGTGAGAGGCCATAAAGGTTTTTGAGAGTCACTTTTGTGTGACTCTCCGATTTTGCTTCTCCGATTCTCATGCAGGGAGGTGAAGGGACTCAACACAGACAGAGTTGGGGACCAGGACTCAGAATTCTTAACTCCCAGTGGATCCAAATGCCCGGAGTCCCTTTTTTCTGCCCACCCCCCTCCTCTGCCCACCTGACATTGGTCCTCCCCAAGCCTCCTCAGCTCCTGCCTCCTCCTCCTTCTTTTTCTAGGCTCCTACTTGATGGTCAATGCTTCCCAGCACACCCCAGGCCAGCGGGCCCATGTAATCTTCCAGAGCCTGAGTGAGAATGATACCCACTGCGTGCAGTTCAGCTACTTCCTGTACAGCCGGGATGGGCACAGCCCGGGCACCTTGGGCATCTATGTGCGTGTCAACGGGGGTCCCCTGGGCAGTGCCGTCTGGAATATGACTGGATCACATGGCCATCAGTGGCACCAGGCTGAGCTGGCCGTCAGCACCTTCTGGCCCAATGAATATCAGGTAGGCTGAGTTTGGTCTGTGGTCAGCCTGCGCTCAGGGGTGAGGGTAGAGAGGTATCAGCCTGAGGACAGAGTAAGCAGGTAACCAAGGTTGGAACTAGTCTGTGGTCAGCATCAGGAGTCAGTATGTGGTCAAGGTCAGGGGTCGGTCTGTGGTCAGCCTCAGCTTATTCAGTGCTGCTGTGGTCCAGATTCAGCATCAGAGATCACTGTCAATACAAATAGTCTGTTGCCGGAGTCAAGGGTGAGTTGGAACAGTGCTGACCTGGAGACCCTGTCTGGCTGGGAAGTTTTCCTGTTTGAAGGTAACTATCCAGAACTGGGATGGAACCTCCCTGGCCTTGACCTTGTTAGCTCTGGCTGCTGGCACCTCACCCCCCCCAACTAGCAGGCTTGGTAAGGAAGGTCATTGTGAGTGGGGCTGACCTCTGCTGGTTGAGGAGCCTGGACTGGAGCAGAGCTAAAAGGGGTCCCTTGTGGGCACCTCCCCAGGTAGGGCTGGAGGGATATGACAGGGACCCTCCCGCCTCCCCCAGGTGCTGTTTGAGGCCCTCATCTCCCCAGACCGCAGGGGCTACATGGGCCTAGATGACGTCCTGCTTCTCAGCTACCCCTGCGGTGAGTCCCAGCCCACGGGGGTACAGGGTGAGGGGTGCGGTGGCCGTGGCTCCTGCCTTGTCAGGGGGCCCAGGCCCAGCTCACACAGAGGCTCTATTCCCGCAGCGAAGGCCCCGCATTTCTCCCGCCTGGGCGATGTGGAGGTCAATGCTGGCCAGAATGCCTCCTTCCAGTGCATGGCAGCAGGCAGAGCAGCAGAGGCCGAGCGCTTTCTCCTGCAGGTGAGGGGGTGGCAGGGACCTTATCAAGGTGGGGGGGGATTTCTTCTGGGACTTGGGTTCCTTACAGGGTGCCGGGTTGTTCCTGCATTTTCCAGCATTCATACTCAGGCATCCCTGCCCTCACCCAGGCTCTCTTGGGTGCTCTTGTTACCCCCAGGGCAGAGGGTGGCTCCAGGATCCCCAGACCACTCTCCATCAGAGGCAGAGACCACATTCCCTTAATCACCTTCTTATCCACACCTTCCTGCGGTGGAGAGCTAGTACCAGGAATACTAGGGTCTGCTAAATGGGGCCAGGACATACAGTACTCCCCTTGCCCGGGTCAGAGCGAGATGGGGACCCTTCCTCCCCGGCACTCCTGACCCTGTCCCCTTTACCCCTGCGCAGCGGCAGAGCGGGACGCTGGTGCCCGCCGCGGGTGTGCGGCACATCAGCCACCGGCGCTTCCTGGCTACCTTCCTGCTTGCCTCCGTGAGCCGCTCGGAGCAGGACCTGTACCGCTGCGTGTCCCAGGCCCCGCGAGGCGCGGGCGTCTCCAACTTCGCGGAGCTCATCGTCAAGGGTCAGCAACTCACGCTCCCGTAGCTGGGTGGGGGGGTGGGGTGGGGCTGGGGGTGGGTGCTGGGGCTGCACCCTCCGAGGGGCGGGGCCCGCGGGAAGGTGGGGCAGGCAGGGCGTGACTGGGGCGGGGCCTGCGGAAGGGGCAGTTTGTGCCTCGGGAGGCGGTCTGATCGGGGGCGGGGAGACCCTGTTGGGGTGTGAGCCACGCAAGGTGGGGTCTGGCTGTGGCGCCCCCGGGTTGACCCCACCCGCACGGGGCCATCCCCTCAACGCCAGAACTGGGGCAGGATGTAGGCTTAGGGTGAGTGTGGGATCAGCCTTTGAGGCGGGTGCCCCTTCGGGCCTGGGGATTTAGTGGGCGCGGGCAAGAAAGTCTAGTTGGGGGTCTGGGGGTTTTCTCAGGGTCCTGGGAGGACAGGGAGGGCTGCTGGGGATTTGGACGGGCTGCGGGCCGGGGTTGGGAGCAGGGTCTCACAGCGCACCTTTGGGTTCCGCCTCTCCCTCACGTCCTCGCAGAGCCCCCCACACCCATTGCCCCCCCGCAGCTGCTCCGCGCGGGGCCCACCTACCTCATCATCCAGCTCAACACCAACTCCATCATTGGCGACGGGCCGATCGTGCGCAAGGAGATTGAGTATCGCATGTCCCGCGGCCCGTGGGCCGAGGTGCACGCCGTCAGCCTGCAGACCTACAAGCTGTGGCACCTTGACCCCGACACCGAGTACGAGATCAGCGTACTGCTCACGCGCCCGGGTGAGGGCGGCACCGGCCGCCCGGGGCCGCCCCTCATCAGCCGCACCAAATGCGCAGGTGGGTATCTCCTGGCCCACCTCCATTCCTGGGGACACCTGGGTGTGGACTCAGGGCTACCCAGGGATGAACCAAGGGAGCACATTACAAGAGGTAATCTGGCCTGCACCTGTGCCTCTTGAGCTTTCTAAAACGTCGTGATCTCCCCGCCCTCATCCTTATGGTAAAGGTAATAATGATAGCTATTACCATTGTGCCAGATACTTGCACATGTGTATAAGTACATACACACACACATTGGCTTAAAACACTATGATCTAGGTACCCTGTCATACCCATTCTACAGTTGAGGTGTTTGAGGTGCACAGATGTTAAGTGACTGGCACAAGGTCACATAGCTAGTAAGTAGCAGAGCTGGCAGTGGAGTCCTTGACTGGCTGGCTCCAGAATTTGTGTTCTTAATTCTAAGATCATCAATTCTTATATCAATTCTTATATCATCTGGATGAACAACTAAATACCATGAAATAAAAGTGTATTATTAATTTCAGCTGGAATCTCTTATGGGGTCTTTTGAGATTGAGGTCTTCCCTTCCTTGTTCAAAAGGGTATAAGCAAGCAGCTGTTAGAAGCTATGGCAGTCCTGCACCAGAGGACACTCTTGTTTAATCTGAAGAGAAATGGAAAATAGAACAGATTTCAGTATATTTCTTTAATTGGAATTTTTATTGAGATAATTGTAGATTCACATGCAATTGTAAGAAAAACTATAGGGGGCCCTGGCTGGCTCAGTCTTTAGAGCATGTGACTTGTGATCTCAGGGTTCTGAGTTTGAGCCTCAAATTGGGTGTTGAGAGTACTTAAAAAAAAAAAAAAAAAGAAAGAAAGAAAGGGAAAGATACAGAGATTCCACACACCCTTTACCCTATTTCTGAATGGTAACATTTTGCAGACCTAGAAGGTAATATCACAATGAAGATACTGATATTTACATAGCCCACAGATCTTAGAGTTCCCTGATTTTGCTTGTCTCCATTTGTGTGAATATTTAGTGCTATACAGTTTATCGCGTTTCGAGGTTTGTGTGTTTATTGCCACAGTCAAGATACTGTTCAGTCAATTTAAGACTCTTTTGTGTGGCTCTTTCTATTCACCTTTCTCCATTCCTCCAACCTCAGCTCCTGGTAACTCCTAATCTGCCTGTCATGTCTAGAATTTTGCCATTTCAAAAATGTCATATAAATATGAAATCATATAGTATAGAACCCTTTGAAATTGATTTTTAAAAATTTGGTAACAGGTTTATTGAGATATAACTCACATCTCATAAAAGCACTCATTGGAGTGTACAATTCAGTGGTTTATAGTATATTCAGAGTTGTGCATCCATCACCACAATCAATTTTAGAACATTTTCATCACCCCAAAAAGAAAGCTGGTACCTGAGGCAACCATTAATCTTCTTTCTGTCTCTGTAAATTTGCCTCTTTCTGGACATTTTGTATAAGTGGAATCATATACCATATAGTCTTTGTGACTAGCTTCTTTCATTTAGCATCATGTTTTCAAGGTTTATCCATGTTGTGACACGGTTTTTTCTTTACCCTTTTTTATTGCCAAATACTATTGCATTGTTTGCAGCTGTATCATTTTTTACATTCCCATTATGTGTATGAAGGTTCCAATTTCTCTACATTCTTACCAATACTCGTTATTATCTGTCTTTTGATTATAACCCTCATGGTGGGTATGAAATGGTATCTCAGTGTGGTTTTGACTTGCATTTCACTGGTGGTTAATTATCTTGAGCAATTTTTCATGTGCTCATTGGCCATTTGTATTTCTTCTGTGTAGAAATGTTTAGTCAGATTTCTTACCCATTTTAAAGTTGGGTTATTTGTCTTTGTAGTATTGAGTTGTAAGAGTTGTTTATATATTCTGGATACTAAACTCTTATCAGATATTTTTGCAAACATTTTCTTTGATTCTGTAGGTTGTCTTTTAATTTTCTTAATGGTGTCCTTTGTTTTTCATTTTGAGGAAGTCTAATTTGTTTTTATTTGTGATTTTTATGTCATATTAAGAAACCATTGTCTGAAGTCACAAAGACTTGCCCCTATTTTTTTCTAAGACTTTGATAGTTTTAATTCTTACATTTAGGCCCTTGATCCATTTTTGAGTTAGTTTTTGCATATGGTGTGAGGTAGGGGACCAACCACATTCTTTTGCATGTAAATGTCCAGCTGTCCCAGTACCATTTGTTGAAGAGTATTCTTTTCCCATTGAATTGTCTTCGCACAAAGATTGGCTATTTTGCCCAGCATAATTTCTTGGAGACTCATCCAAGTTGTTAGGTATATCAGTCATTCTTTTTTTTTTTTTAATTTTTTATTGCTGAGTAGCATATGATGGTGTGGAATCACTGCAGTTTGTTGAACAGGTGAATATTAATTCACCTGTTGAGGAACATCTGGACTGGTTCCTATTTTGGGCTATTATAAATAAAGCTGCTGTGAACATTTGTATACATATTTTTTTTTTTAGATTTTATTTATTTATTAACGAGAGACACACACAGAGAGGCAGAGACACAGGCAAAGAGAGAGGCAGAGAGAGAGAAGCAGGCTCCAGGCAGGGAGCCCAACGCGGGACCCGATCCTGGGTCTCCAGGATTACGCTTGGGGCTGAAGGCAGGCACCAAACCCCTGAGCCACCCAGGCCAGGCGGCCCTGTGTACAGATTTTTGCATGAACATGAAATTTCACTTTTCTAGGATAAATGCCCAGGGGTGTGACTGATGAGTCATTTGATAATTGCATATTTGGTTTTATCAGAAACTGCTGGAATGGCTCTATTGTTTTACATTCTCACCAACAATGTATGAGTGACCCAGTTTTCTGCATCCTTGTCAGCATTTGGAATTGTCATTGTTTTTTTTTAGCCATTCTGAGAGGTGTGTAGTGATATCCCATCTTGGTCTTAATTTCCATTTCCTTAATGCCTAATGTTGTGGAACACCTTTCCATGTGCTTTTTGCCATCTGTACATCCTGTTCAGTCAATTGTTCAGGTCTTTGCCCATTTTCTTTTCTTTTTTTAAAGATTTTATTTATTTATCAGAGAGAAAGAGTGAGAGAGAGCAAAAGCAGAGGGAGGGGCAGAGAGAGAGAGAGAGAGAGAGGAGGGAGAAGCAGACTCCCCTCTGAGCAGGGAGCTTGATGCAGGGCTTGACCCCAGGACCATGGGATCATGACCTGAGCCGAAGGCAGACACTTAACTGAGTCACCCAGGTGCCCCTCTTGCCCATTTTCTTTCTTTCTTTCTTCCTTTCCTTCTTTCTTTCTTTCTTTCTTTCTTTCTTTCTTTCTTTCTTTCTTTCTTTCTTTCTTTCTTTCTTTCTTTCTTTCTGTCACAGAGAGAGAGAGAAAGAGAGAAAGAGAGAGGCAGAGACATAGGCAGAGGGAGAAGCAGGCTCCATGCACCGGGAGCCCGACGTGGGACTCGATCCCGGGTCTCCAGGATCGCGCCCTGGGGCAAAGGCAGGCGCCAAACCGCTGCGCCACCCAGGGATCCCCCCATTTTCTAATTGGATTATTCATTCTTTCCTTTTGAGTTTTGGGAGTTCTTTACATATTCTAGATACTAGTCCTTTGTTGGATGTGCAGTGTGTGAATATTTCCTCCCTGCTTTAGCTTGTCTTTTCAACTCTTCACCTGGGCTTTTACAAAGCAACCATTTTTAATTTTGATGAGGACCAGTTAGTCAAAATTTTCTTTTATGAGTTGTCCTTTTGTTGTCCAGTTTAAGACCTCCTTGCCTGGCCTTAGATCTCAGAGATTTTCTCCTGTTTTTTTCCTAAAAGTCTTATAGCTTTACATTTTACATTTGAGTCCATGATCCATTTTGAGTTAATTTTTGGTTAAGATACAAGGTTTTTATCTTTTTGTACGTCTCTATTCTTAAGTGTTTTAAAAAGCTGATCTGGGGAGTCATCGAAAATCCAGTTGAATGTCACATTTTAAGAGACCCTGGGTGGTGGATCAGAGTGTGCCAGTGGGAATAACTTTCTAGGTGAGGGATCTGGGTCAAGTTACTTAACTTCTTGGAGCTTTCATCCCCTTGTTTTACAGGATGAGAAGAATATAAATCTTTACCATGCAGCGTTGGTGTTAAGGTTCATTCAACAAATGTTTATTGAATGCATCTTATGGGTCAGGCGCTATTGTAGTTGCTAGGGACATAGGACCATGACTGCGACAGACCAAGGCCATTGGCATATGAGTTCCTCCTGTCTTGTGGGAACTCTGCATGGAACTCATGCTGGTGGAAGGAGACAGTAAAGCAAGTGAGATATATGGTTTGGTAGATGATGATAAGCACTGTGAAGAATAAAGCAGGGTTGGGGTGTGGGGGGGAGAGTTGGGTGTGGGGTTAGGATAATTGTTATTTAAAAAAGGCTTAAGGGACCATTTTACTGAGAAGGTGACTTTTGAGCAAGACCTGAAGGAGGTGGTAAGGGGCTGAGTTGTGCAGAAAGCTGGAGAAATTGCTGGGGGAAGTAGGATGATGTCATCTACTTTGTTTAAAAGGATGACTCGGGCCCTTTTATGAAGTATAAATTCTAGGAGGGCGAGGGGCCAAGGAGGGGAGACCACTGAGGAGGCTGATGGAACCATGTGGCTGAGAGATGTGGAGGCTGGCAGGTGGAGGAAGTGGTAGAGGTGGTGAAAAGTGGTTAGCTTCTGCGTTTTTTGTGAAGGTCAAGCTGACTGCGTTTGCTGATAGACCAGCCATGCAATAAACGAGGGAGAAATAGAGAGAAGTCAGGGATGGCTCCAAGGTGTTTTGCTTGAGCAGCTGGAAGGATGGAGTTGTCATTTACTGGAAAGAAGCAGACTGTGGAGGGACAGGTGTGACGGGGTGCTGTAGATCAGGAGTTCTGTGTTGGAAAAGTTGACTTTGAGATGCCTATTAGACGTTTAAGTGGAGATATCCATCAGGCAGATGGATTTATGAGTGGAGCTCGGGGAAGAAGTTCAGGCTGCAGATATAAATTTGAAAGTCATCAGTAGAGACACAGATGGTATTTAAAGCCAGGAGACTGGATGAGATCTTTTACCCTGGTGGTTCTCAACTGGGGGTGATTTTGTCTCCCAGGAGACATTTGCAGTGTCTGGAGACATTGGTTATTACAACTGGGGGTGGAGTGATAATGGCATCTGAAGGGTAGAGGAAGCCAGGGAAACTACTGAACGTCCTATAGTGCACAAACAGCCCCCACAAGAGAGAATTATCTAGTCCAAAATGTCAGTAGTGCCAGGGTTGAGAACTCTGGATTCAGTCTTTAGATTTTAGGGAGTAAGTATACATGGAAGAGAGGAGGTGTGAGGCCTGTACCCTCGGGCCTTCAGTGTTTTGGGTTAAATGCAAATAATTGCCTATAAATGTACTGAATACATATGAAGGTAGGCCCTGACATACAGTAAGCACTCAGCAAATGACAGTTGTTATTTTTACGGTGTTTTTAACCTTTCAAAGCCAGTTCTGCTCAGGTGTTCAGAATAAAAGAAATCAGAGCCAGGGGGTCCACAGGCAATCTTTCTTCTCCTCTTCCTAGTGTACAGATTGGGGAACTGAGACCCAGAGAGGGGGAGGCACTTCCCTGGGATCATACAATGTGTCAGAACTGCAGGTTTCATGATGACAGTGGTGGCTAATTTCCACTTTACAGGTGAGTAAACTGAGATTTAGTCACTTGCCCAGATCTACCCAGTGAGTCCATAGAAGTCAGAGAAAAATTTTCAATATCCTGATTTCCAGAGAAGTGTTTGAAACAACAGCAGCCGCAGTGACAGCAGGTGCCATTATGGGCTGATGTGCCCACGTTGTCCTAGGAACTGCTGAACACTTCACACAGGCTGGCGAGGATGGAAGCTGGGGCCTGGGACCAGACAGATAAAACCCAAACAACTCATCCTGCCCATTTTAACAACATGCTTCTCTTGGTTCGTTGACGTCCCCAGCGCCCTGCTTACGCGCCTTGGCCAGAAGTTGTTTTGCTGTTGGCCAGCTGTGTTGTCCTCTCCCCCATCTCCCTGAAACTCCCTTTCTGCAATATGATTTACTGTAAAAAAAAAAAAAAAAAGTAATATAATGTCAGGAAAAGGCATTTAAAGAAAATCACGCTAAACCTTGCCATCCTAGCCCAGTTTTTCTGTCTTCTTCGAATCTCTGCCCATATGCCTACAGTACATAGCTTTATACTCTTGTCCTTGGGATGGAGAAAGCATTCTGTACTCTGCTTCCTCTGCTTTGTGGTTTTCCATGTGTTGTGTTGTTTATAATTATGTTTACTGGCTTATAGAAGCCCCTGGAGTGCCTCCATATTGCTGGACTATGATGTTTCCAGATCCTTATTATTATAAGTAATACTATCTTGAAAAACAGTGCTTATGCGATTTTCCACCCCCTAAGTAATTTCTGGAAGGTAGGCAGGAGTGGGTTAAGAAAGGGTTTTTAACATATATTGCTTTAAAAAATGGTTGTACTAATTTTTACTTCCACTGGTATCTTAGCCTTAGTGCACACGTGTTTGTTTCTTAATTACGAGAGGCTGGGAGGTCTGGCTTACATCATTGCCTGTGACTCTGCCACTTGCTCTTCAAAGCTGGTGCATCTATCTCCATTTTTCAGTCAAGGAAGCTGATGTTCAAAGGGAACAAAGCAACTTGCCTAAAGTCACAGAACTAATGAGAGGTGGAGATAGGATTTGCACTTTGGAGAGCCCATCGGATTTGAACTTTGGAGCATCCGACCCCATTCCAAAGACCCTTCCAGGAGAAACAGTTGAATGGTTCGGGGTTATTGCATGCTATTAGAATCATTAAAATCAACACATTTTGGTGCAATTTAATAGGTGTTCAGTGTGAGCCTCCTTGTTTTCGTGAGCATTTGACTTTTGATCTGTCAGTGGCCTGCAGCCCAGTGGAATTTAGAGGAGTGGGGCTTCAAGGCCCCCATTTTCTGTTTGCCAGTGTGTGCTGGCAGCTGAAGAGAGTATGTCTGGGTGCCAGATGGTTTTTGGAAACAGAGAGACTCATGAATTCACACCCCTCAATCAACATATCAGTCTGTCGTCAACAAACTATTTGAGCCCCTGGATCTGCCCAGATTTGATCAGGGTTGGGAGAAGAGGAAAGTGAGCTTTCTTTTCAAAGACTCTTCAATCCAGTGAGGTAGATGGGGGCTAACATGGCTTGGGGGAGTGAGGTACCCAAGTATGAAGGTGGAGGTTTCACCTTCTAGGTTAGAGGTCTGTTATTTTGTGCCATGCAAAGTGGGTTTTACCAAAACCAGAGTAGGTTGCCAGTATTTAAAAACCTGGAGGTTTCACATAAAATCTGAGTTTTTGGCTTCTCTTAAAAAACTGGAGGATCTCGGGGCGCCTGGCTGGCTCAGTCCGTGGAGTTTGCGACTCTTGATCTCCAGGCTGTGGGTTTGAGCCTCACTAGTTGGTGTAGAGATTACTTAAAAATAGAATCTTTAAAAACAAAAGAAAAGGAGGGTCTGGCCATCCTGAATCTATAGTCTTTCATGGGAACATTGCCTGGAGCTGAGTATCAGCTGTCCCTTTTGGATAGGACATTTACTGTCCTGTTTGTCATAGTCCCAGTCCAGCCTGTGTCACCAGTTTACATGCAACTTTTCATGCCGTTCTCTAAATGCTATGCGAGAGGACAAAAGAAGTGCACGTTGGCCAAACCTGCAGGGATGAAAAGGGCTCGTGTCCCTCGGGGCAGGGATGTGAGCAGTGCTGCAGGGAACAAATAAAGCAATGGCACTTGGCTCCCTAGACACCCTGGGGCAGCCAGGATCAGAGCCTGGATGTCAGGGAATAAAGCAATGATCTCTGAACAAGGTGGCAGAGTGAGGTGCACACAAAATCTCCTTCTACTTCAAACACCTAAGAACGTGGGTTAAGACAAAATCACAAAGCAAAACACGGGGAAAAACTCTATGGGCTAGGAATGGGAGAGGAAACATGGTGAGTGGGCTTGCAACCAGCAGCCCTCGGGATTGCAGTGAGCAGTGGGACTGGACCTTAGTGTTCTTGTCAGGTAGGAATTGGGTCTGCCTCACTTGTGGGGAGAAGGGAGCCAGACTCTGCAAGAAGTCAAGTGGTGGGCCCTGTTCCTAGCAGGTGCTCAAATATCTCTTTGGTGCCTGATAGGTATCTGGGGGCTGACACTTGCCCATAGCTTGGGGAAGAAAGCAAAGCTCTAGTGGAAACAGAACTTCGTGTTGTGCTGTACTTGGGCTGGCATCGAAAGCTGTGTTGCTCATATACTCCCGAGTCCAGAGCAGTCTGGGCCCGTGTTTCCCTTTGTGTCTCCTTTGTAAAGAGCATCGTGAGCAAATGAATCATGTAAAAATGATAAGAAGGTCATACTTAACCATCTTGAGAGGCCAAACAGCAGTTCTTTCTCATCTGTTCTCTAAAGCGTGTCGTGAGAGACTCTGAGGACGCTTCGCAGGTGCTCATGGAACTTCAGGGTAATGAAACTGCATCTCATGGAGTTAGGGTGCAAGAAAGAGAAGATTGTCAGTAATTTTGGCTTCTTCAATCATTTCCTAGATGAGGAAATTGAGGCCCAGAGATTTAAGATCACGCAGCTGGTCAGTGCAGGTGTAGGACTAGTGCTGAGCATCTGGGCTCCATCCTGCCTCTGCTTCAGAAGCCTTGGGTTCTCTCTTTTTATAAGTGACTTTGCAGATTCATCAGGAGGCTGTAGAGCCCAGTCATGTGCTCCTCCCTCATGTTGCGGGAGCTATCCTTCCTGAAGCATTGGTGTGATTTTTTTTTTTTTTTTTTTGGACAGTGACTTCCTCACAGGGAGGCAGGTAGTGGTGGTTAAGAGCATGGATTTTGGAGGCAACCTGTCCAAGTTTGTATCCCAGCTTCTCTACTTGACTATCTGTGTGACTGACTATGGGCAAGTTACTTAATCTCTCTGTGTCTCCATTTCTACATCTATATGGCATGGACACCTGGGTGGCTCAGTGGTTGAGTGTCTGCCTTTGGCTCAGAGCATGATCCCAGAGTCCCGGGATCAAGTCCCACATCAGGCTTCCTGCATGGAGCCTGCTTCTCCCACTGCCTATGTCTCTGCCTCTCTTTCTCTGTGTCTCTAATGAATAAATAAATAAAATCTTAAAAAAAAGATAGGGCTAATCATGGTACCTATATACTGGCTTAAGGAGTGGATTCAATGGATAAAGCAGTTTAAAGCCTGTAGAACAATGCCTGGCACATACAAAGCCCCCAGTACATGTTAACTGCCATTATTATTGTTATTATTTTAAAGGTTTATGTATTTATTTGAGAGAGAGGGAGGGAATTTGTGCAGTGGGGGAGAGGCAGAGGGAGAGAGAGAATCTCAAACAGATTCCTCCCTGAGAATGGAGCTGGACTTGGGGCTCCGTCTCATGACCCTGGGATCACAACCTGAGCTGAAATCAAGAGTCAGACCCTTAACTGACTGTACAACCCAGGTCCCTCCTGTCATTATTGTCATCACCCTTCTATAACAGATTGTATTTCCCTTTTTGCTTGGGCAGCCAGGCAACAGACTGCCCAATCTGAACCTTATCTTTAGACCTGCATGGGACCTAATGGCACACATTTCTGTTCCTTATTGTTCTCTGGCATTATTTAATTACTTGGCTGTCATTTCACCCATCATCTTGATTTCTCTGTGTTATTATTGTATGGTATATATTATTATAAGCTGTTTTAGAACAAGTTTGGAATTAATAAATTAAGAAAAATACAGCATTTGGTCATTTCAGACTGTCCTGATGACCTCCAGGATGATCTTGAAATAGGCAGTGAATTGTGTTATTAAAAAAAATTGTAGCTAACATTTTTGAGGGCCTGTTGTGTGCTAGCCATTGTCAAACATGCTTTGCACACATTACCTTTAACTTCACAACCATCATATGAGGTAGTGCATATTATCCCATTTTGTGGGTGGGGAAACTAAAGCTCGAGAGGCAAAGGTACTCAGCCAGTGGTTGCCAGTGGCAAGTGGCAGAGCTGGAATTCAGGTGTAGCCCCGCCTGACTCCACATACTTCTACTCCCTGCACAACATTCTAGGTGGTCTCTTTAACTCTTGAGGACAAAGGATGGATGATTTCAGCAGCTGACTAATATTTTTTCTCCCTTCCCACTTCTTCTCTTCCTATTTCCTCTACCTTCTTCTCTCTGCTTCCTGGGTTCCCCAGAACCCATGAGGGCCCCCAAAGGCCTGGCTTTTGCTGAGATCCAGGCCCGCCAGCTGACTCTTCAGTGGGAGCCTCTGGGCTACAACGTGACACGTTGCCACACATATGCGGTGTCCCTGTGCTATCATTATACACTGGGCAGCAGCCACAACCAGACCATCCGGGAATGTGTGAAGATGGAGCAGGGAGTCAGCCGCTACACCATCAAGAACCTTCTGCCCTACCGGAATGTTCACGTGCGGCTCATCCTCACTAACCCTGAGGGGCGCAAGGAGGGCAAGGAGGTCACTTTCCAGACAGATGAAGATGGTAAGAGTCCTAGCCCTGGTTCCTGGCATATTCAGTGCCTCCCACAAACACCCTGAAGTATGAAAATTAAAAAAAAAAATTATTTATTTTTTGAGAGACAGTGGTGGGGGGAGAGAGAGAGAGACAGAGAGAGAGAGAGAGAGCGCGCGCGTGAGTGAGCGAGCATGGGGTGGGGGAGCGGCAGATGGAGAGGCAGAGAGGAAATCTCAAGCCAACTTTCCACTCAGAGTGCAAGCCAGGACTTGATCTCACAACCCCAAGATCACCACCTGAGCTAAAATCAAGTCTGATGCCTAACTGACTGAGCCACCCAGGCGTCCCGAGGCTAAAATGTTTATAGGAAGTTTTTTTGCTTACGATTAAAACAACTGTAACAACAAAGTAATGATGGCTAGTATTTTTTTTAAAGATTTTATTTATTTATTCATGAGACACACACAGAAAGAGAGGCCGGAACATAGGTAGAGGGAGAAGCAGGCTCTCCTGCTCCCAAGGAGCCCGATGTGGGACTCAATCCCGGATCCTAGGATCACGCCCTGAGCCAGAGACAGATGCTCAACCTCTGAGCCACTCAGGTGTCCCTGATGGCTAGTATTTATTCTCAGGAAGACTTTGGGTTAGATTGGTATATTTTTTCCTTATATGTTTGAAAGAATTCAGCAATGAAGGCATTTGGTCCTGGATTTTTCTTTGTGGCAATGCTTTTTAACCACAGTTTTACTTTCTAAAATAGATATCAGAATATTAAGATTTTCTACTCTAGTATCTATTTGGTATACTGGGCTTTAAGGAATTTTTAATTTCACTTAAATTGTCATATTTCTTGACATAAAGTTGGTTATAATATCTGATTATATTTATTTAATTTCTGTAGGATCAGTAGTGTGTGTCCCCTTTTTCTTTCCTGATTTTGGTAATCTGTGTCTTCTCATTGTTTTCTTGCTAGGGGTGTATACATTTTTAATCTTCCCAAAGAGCCAACTTTTGGCTTAGTTGATTTACTTAATTGTATATTCATTTTCTATTCTGTATTTCCTTTTTTATACTTTCTTTAGATTTGATCAGCTGTTCTTTTAGCTTTTTGAGATGAAAGCTTATGAGATCATTGATTTTGAGACTTTCTTCATTTGTTATATATACATTCAAAGCTATAAATTTCCCCCGAAGCCCTGCTGTAGCTGCATCCCATGGGTTTTCATATGTTCTGCCTTTGTTATTATTCAGTTCAAAATATTTTCTAATTTCTGTTGTGATTTCTTCTTTGACTCAAGAGTTAGAATTACGTTACCTGATTTTTAAGACTTCCATAATTATCTGTTTGTGATTGATTTCCAGCTTAATTCTTCTGTGGTCAGAGTACATACTCTAATTTTGGTCTTTTGAAATTTGATCCTTGTTTTACGGCCTAGCACATGGTTAAATTTTGGCAAATATTCCATGTGTATCTGAAAAAAATGTGTGTTCTGTCATTGTCAGGTGCAGTGCTGTATTTAAGCACTTATTACACGTTAAGCACTATTGTGAATGCGTTTTATATAGTATTAATGCGTGTAATCCCCATGACAACCCTAGATGGTGGTCGACTGTTTACTATCGCCATTTTAGGTGAGGTCACATAGCTAGGAGATAGGTAGCAGAACTGGATTTCAGACCTGGCCATCTGCTTCAGAGTTTTCATTCTTAACAGGAGTGCTATAATGCCAGCACAGATCCAAAGCCTTCCCCCACATTCCTGCAAACCTGCAGGTACCCGAAACTCCTTGGTTGATTATTTTTCTTGACTCCCTACATGTGGTCTTTTCTGTTCTGCATAGCAGTGGCCCAGACAGAAAATTCAGCTCCTTCCTTGATTTCCACAAAGCACCCCCCCCCCCCCATTTACCCTGAAACATTGCAAATGCAGAGAAGACAAAACTTAACATTTTTCTTTCTACTTAGGCTCATTGGTTTGGGCTCTATAAATTAGCCTGAGAAAAGACATTAACAAGAGAAAAACAGATAGGAATTTATTACCATGTGCATCACATACGCACACTTGGGAGTACTTACTGATGAGTACCTCAAAGGAGTGGCTAGAGCTTGGGCTTATGTAGTGTTTTAATGAATTTGTTGAGAAGCAACATGATGGGAAAAGGACTTTGAGATTCTAGGTACAGCAGATAATGTGAAGGCAAATATATGGGAAAACCATTGGTAGGTAAGGGCTAGTTCGGAAAGTTTATGTAGATTCTTCTGGGCTGCTTAGGGTCTAGAGTTGTCTCAGTGTTTCTCTCCTTCCTGGTAGCGAGGGGAGGGTGGCACTTTTACAAATTTATGTCCTGCTTTTTGGCAAATGGGTAGGGCAGAGAACTTTTCTTGTATCTGCTTCTTCTTGATTTAGCTCAAAATAATCCTTATGCCAAAGTGGTATATTTTGAGGTGGCCTGTTTTACTACCCTTCACAATGAGCCTCAAGTTCAACATCAGACCCCTCCATTGTTAAAATCTGTTGACCTCTGTCTGCCCTTCCCCCTGCCTACCAGATATGTTGTGGCTGCTTTACCCTGCTCTTACCAGGCAGGCCTCACTTGAGCTGCAAGGCCTTTTTTCTCTGTCCCTCCCTCCCTCCCTCCCTCCAATAACTGCTCATTACTTAATATTTGTTACTTTCCATTGAAGTATTAGTATAATACTTCTAAGAAGTGTGCTTACCTCAAGTGGGCAACTCAGTGAATTCTCACAGACTGGACCCACCAGAATAACCCACACACAGATCACAAAATCGCATTCACAGCTCCCCAGAAGCCCCTTGTACGTACATTCCCACTTACAATCTCCTCAGGGTAACCATTATCCCAGCCTGTAATGCAGTAGATTAATTTTTACTTGGTTTTGAACCTTATAGCAATGGAGTGAGTCATACAATGTGTATTCTTTTTCTGACTGGTTTCTCTTTCCCTTGACTGTGCTTGAGAGAGCCAGCCATGTTGTGTAGAGCTTAGGGAATTCATTCTTATTACTGAATAATCCATTATATGAATATACCACATTTATTGACCCTATTTTAAATTGTACTATAAAGAAAAATCTTTGTAGATTCTTTTTTTTGGCAGGGGGGTTGTGCAGATACACACATTGCTGATGGTTAATGCTCAGGAGTGGAACGGCTAGGTTATAGGATGTGTAGGTATATCCAGATAGTTTTCCTCAAGTGCTCATGCCAGTTTGCATGCTCCATTGCAGTGTGTGAAAATTGCAGTTGCTCTGAATCCTCACCAACACTTGGAATTGTCTTTTTCATTTTATCAATTTGGTGGTTGGATAGTGGAGTTGCCTTGTTAGCTGTTCATTTTAACCCAGAGCACATTAGCTGCGATGATGGTTACCTTGGGTTCCACTTTCTGCTACCTTAGGAATTCGGCTTCCCCCCCAGTAGTTGATCAAGGCATTTCCCCAAAGACCATTCTCTTCCCAGAAGAAATTCTTGTGACTGCTCTTAAGATGGTACATTAGAACAAAACCAAACAAAACCAGAAACCTGAAAGCGTTTGTGCTAAAATGTTAATGGTGTCTCCGGGTGATGGAGTTGTAGATGCCATTAATTTTCTTTATGCTCATTTTGATTTTCTACATTGAACATAGTTTTTGTGTAATCAGAAGTTTTTAGACAAGAAAACCTTTCCTACCCATAATCCCACCACTCTAATGCAATTGTTTCCATTTCCCTGGCAGAGGTCTATATTTTCTGAAATCCACTCAACTGGAACAAAATAGGAACATTCAGACGTTCTCTGCTGAATGCAACCTGCACAGTAATGAAAATGCCAACTACCCCTTTTGAGTTCCTAGGAATAGGTGGAATCAAATGAAGTTCCAGTTATTTACCTTGGGGCTTTATGTACATCACATCATTTGATTCTGGTGAGGGAGGGCTTGTTTTCATCTCCATGTCCCAGAAGAAGAAGAAACTGAGGCTCAGAGAGGGTGAGTAGTCAGTCCAAGCAAAGGCTGGAATCTGAATTCAGGCGTCTGGCTGCAAAGCTTGCTCTCCACTGCCCTGTGTCACCTTCCCCTCGCAGTGCCTGGCGGGATCGCAGCTGAGTCCTTGACCTTTACGCCACTGGAGGACATGATCTTCCTCAAGTGGGAGGAGCCCCAGGAACCCAATGGCCTCATCACTCAGTATGAGGTGAGTTTGGACCTCATTACAGTGGGGACCCCTGGTGGAAGGTGGGCACACAGCTTGGAGAAGGAGGTGCATGGGGAGGGACAGTAGTGATCATGGAGGTTCCGTCTACTGGTCAGGGGTCTGTGCCTTGTGGGTTATGGGAACAGGGGCCCTGAAAGAAGAGAGGTGAAGATGCCCAGAGGTCTGGAGTAATGGACATCCATGGTCCCACTGACCCTCTCCCTGGCTAACCTGAACTATGATGGGTGGGAGGCTATGGGGCCAGTGATGACCTTCCCTATTCCTGTGCCCACCTGCCTGCCCGTCCTGCCCCCCAGATCAGCTACCAGAGCATCGAGTCATCAGACCCTGCAGTGAACGTGCCCGGCCCACGACGTACTATCTCCAAGCTCCGAAATGAGACCTACCATGTCTTCTCCAATCTGCACCCAGGCACCACCTACCTGTTCTCAGTGCGTGCCCGCACAGGCAAAGGCTTTGGCCAGGCGGCACTCACCGAGATCACCACCAACATCTCAGGTGAGCCCACCTGGCCCTGGCCTGATCCCTGTAGAGGTGGCCCAGAATCCCAGGGTTCTGTGGGCTGAGGGGGCATGGCAGGGGGAGGGGGTGTCCTGGGGGTGTTTATAGAGGGTCCCCCCACTGAGATGAATGTGCCATTTAGGGATTAAGTTCAGGGGTCAGGGAGGACTGAGTCAGAGGGGCCAGGAGACGACGGAAGCTGAGGACTGAGTTCAGGGGTTGGAGGTCAGGGAAGCTCAGGTCAGAGGGAACAAAGCTAAAGTGGAAGAGATCTGAGCACAGGAGTCAAGGAGACTAGAGGCCTGACCTTCCTGGGCTAGTGGTCAGGCTTCATGCTGACATCTTGTCCCCTTCCCCAGCCCCCAGCTTTGATTATGCTGACATGCCGTCACCTCTGGGCGAGTCTGAGAATACCATCACCGTTCTGCTGAGGCCGGCACAGGGCCGTGGCGCGCCCATCAGGTGGGAAAGCCTCGATGGAGGGATGGGAGGTCAGGGCCATAGGGAAGAAGCCCTACCTAGGCCAGCTCAGCCTCATCCTGCCTCAGTTTCTCACTCAGGGCTCAGAGTGTCCAGGGGAGGACACTGTTTTCCCAGAAGGTCCTGCCCAGGGAGACACAGCCTCTAGAAGGCTGGGGCAGCCAGCCAAGTGGGGCCATCTCTCTGGAGTGGCCAAGAGCCTGGCTTCTCCACTTTCTTCTCCCCAGAGAAAACTGGGGCTGCCTCTGCTGGAGACAAGATTGCGCACATGCGTGTGTGTGTGTGTGTGCGTGCACACGTGTGATAAAGACATGTACCCATATATGTGCCATGTGTGAGCGTGTGTAGGTGAAAGAACGTGAGGGTGTTTGTGGGATGTGTATACCTGCCTACTGTCAGCCAGACAGTGTTTGCGACTTTACCTGCATGAGTCAGTTTATCCTCATGGCAGCCTATGGAGGGGACACTGTTTCCCTGATTTTATACATGAGGAAACAGGCTCAGAGGCCTTAAGTACTTTGCCTCCAAGGTCACACAGCTGGAAGGTGAGAGAGTTGGGGTTTGGAACCCAGGTCTGTCTACACAGCCTATACCTTTTCTTGAAACTACAGAGCCTTCCTGCCCTTCTGGCCTCTGCTTCTCCCACAGAGATGTGTGCACTGGAAGGGGGTGACGGCCTGTATTTGGGTGTGGGAAGATCCTGCTGAGCCTCCAAGAAGATAGTGGGTTGCCCATGTGCTCTTGATACCTCGTCTCGTCCTCACTCCCATTCTGTATTTGCTACTGCAAAGCCTGTCCTGGGTTGCTTCCCAGACTCTTAGGGGAGACCTAGGACAAAGTCAGGGTGTTTGAGGGGTACTTTGTATTTCTAGAAGCCTCAGGGACATTGTGCAGCTGAGTCTGTGAGCTGGGAAACCCAGCTTCTCCTTTCCTGATCCTCTTGAGAGATCCTGTGAGCACGCCCATTTAGTGTCCCTCAGGGATGATGGTGACAGGGTGGGGGTTCTGGGGGAACATGGTGGGGGGATGGCATAGTAGCTTTGTGACCTTGGGCATGTCCCTTTACCTCTCTGAGCCTCCCTTTCCTTTTCTGCACAACCATCTGAGTCAAGATGCTTTGCTTTGTGTTGATTATTATCACCTCCTGGTGGGATGGGGGTGGTCCAGGGGAGGCCTGACCTGGGCCTGGGAGGCTGAGAGGGGCCCACGCTGGCCTTTGCAGTATGCTAGGGACAAGGGAAGAAGCCATGTGGCCCAAATCCTAGGGCACTGGGGTGATTCCCCTATAGCTTCGAAGCTCAAAAGAAGCAGCTGGAGAGCCAGGAAAAGGCATTTCTTCTTCCCAGAGTGCAGCTGTCAGTACGGGTGTCACACACCGAGACGTGACCCAGGCTGTGACTAGAAATATTTAAATTTGTCAGCACTCACTTATTTACTCTCGGCTTTGTTCCACAGAGGATTCGGAGGAGCTCACAGCAAAAGGCTATTCAGTAAACTAAGAAAAATAAATAGAAACAAACACCCAAGTCGGGACCCAGAGACACACATCAGAGGGGAGGCAGACTAAGGAACACAAGTCAGCTGTCAGGACCCGCAGAGGACAGGCTGGGAGTTTCAGACTCGATGCTGCCTCCAGGTTGGGAGCATCCTTGAATGCAGGATGCAGGATTCGTGTGGCCTTGTGTTTTTGCTCGGTGACTGTCTCCCCTCACTGGAGGTCGGTTCCAGGAGCCCAGATCCCCAAGTGCCTGCCTAGCATCGGCCCAGAGTCTGAGTGAATGAATGAACCCCTGGTGTCTTACTCTCATGCCTGGAGGCCCAAAGGAAGCCTTGGGTAACCAGGGCATAGCCCGAGGCTTGGGGGCCCCAGGTCCCATGGCAGGCCCGGGAGAGTCAGGGTGGGGCTCCTGGGCTTGGTGCCATTGAGCAGGGCCCAAGTTCTTTCCGCCCGAGGCACAGTCATAACAGCTGACAGGCACCGGCTGCTTGTGAAACTTGTCCCCTTCCTTACATTTAGCTCATGGAATAGTCCTGTGATCACGCTCACTTTACAGAGGAGGAAACTGAGCCCCAGGGAGGTTAAGAGAGTTGCCCAGCGAGTAAGAGGCAGAGCCAGGATTAGTCCCAGGCTGGGCCTGACCCCAGAGCCCATGCCCTTGGCTGCCAGATGGCTCTCCCTGTCCCCTGGCCCCGGGATCACTGCTCTGTCCCCTGCTTGTCCAGTGTGTACCAGGTGATTGTGGAGGAGGAGCGCCAGCGGAGGCTGCGTCGGGAGCCAGGCAGCCAGGACTGCTTCCCAGTACCCTTGACCTTTGACGCTGCGCTGGCCCGAGGCCTGGTGCACTACTTCGGGGCGGAGCTGGCGGCCAGCAGTCTGCCAGAAGCCATGCCCTTCACGGTGGGTGACAACCAGACCTATCGAGGCTTCTGGAACCCACCGCTTGAGCCCAGGAAGGCCTACCTCATCTACTTCCAGGCAACAAGCCACCTGAAAGGGGTGAGGGACTGGCGGGGGTTGTGATGGGGGCAGACTGGGGACACCTTGGAGCCATCTGAGCAGCCCCCTAGGAGTCAGAGACCCTCTCCCAGCCCCACCTCCCCTCCAGAACCCCCACTCTCCTCCCCTGAGCCTCCTGACCTCAGGCTCCTTCTCTTAGAGCTATCCCCTTCCTGAGCCTTTCTGCCTAGACTCTCATATGTCGATGCCCCCAGTCTGTCCCTGCACCCCCCCCCCCCCCCGCCCCTGCCAGGCCCTAGTCTCTATCTCAGGCTCCTCTCTCCTCCAGGGTCCATCTCCCCAACCTGCTTTCCCCCGACCTTGAGACCCACCACTCACCTTGTCTGGGAAGCCCTGCTCTCCTCTTGGCTCTTCCTTCCAGGGCTTTCCTCCCCAGGTGCCCCTCTTAACCAGCCTCTTGGCCACCCCCTTCCCATGCTGTTTCTTCCCCTGCTCCCCCTCCCCGAACACATTATTTCCCTCTTTTCAGGGCCCTCCCCTCCTCTCTGGGTCCCCCTCAGGCCTTCCTGTCAGGAGGGGGATCCTTAGTTACTATGAGCCCCAGACAAGCCCCAACCAGGCCCAAGGCAAGCTGGGGAGGGTTAGGTTGGGCCTTTGGCACTGCTGAGACCCCCATCTTTGCCTCCAGGAGACTCGGCTGAATTGCATCCGCATCGCCAGGAAAGGTGAGCCCCCTGGGTTCCTTCCGGGCCTTCAGCAGTGGGTTTCTCCCCTCTGGGCTCCTGGGAGGTGGACCCTGAGCACCCAGAGCTGTGGGAACAGAGGAGGGTGGTCTGGCAGACGTGGGTCAGGAAACATTTCCCTTCCTGGTCCCCACTGGCCCCACCTAAGGGCACCTTCTCCCAGACTGGGCAGTAGGGCTAACTCCTTCTCCTCTGTCATGGTCACAGAAGTGGCTTTGCGGGATCCTGGGGCAGGTCTGTGGAGGCGGAGCCATTCTGGTTGGCCCATGGTGATGGCACTGGTTCCTGTGTATGTGCCCCTTCTGTTGTGGTGGGTGAGAGGTGGATCATATAGTGCAGACAGGGAATATGGTAGGTTCCCCATTCTGAGGTGCCCTAAACAGGCCCTGGGTACCTAACTCTCTTACCCCACTTGCTTCTCAGGAGTGCGGGAGGCTGAGTCTAAAGGCCCCAGGCAGCCTCCATCCCCTCTCCACGGAAGGATGGGAGGATTTGAGAAAGAGAGGAGAGGGTCCTGATGGGGGTGCAGATGTTGTAAGGGGGTGCAGACGTTGTAAGGATGGTGAGGGGGCAATCTGCCTGAACGGCTGCGTGTGAGCTGAGGGCAGGGGGCAGTCGTCTGCTCACGTGTGTTTATTCTTTGGGGCTCAGTCCCTTGCAGGTGGTCCCTATCTCCCCTCTGACCCATGTTCCCTTTTATTCCCCCCAGCTGCCTGTAAGGAAAGCAAGCGACCCCTGGAGGTGTCCCAGAGATCGGAGGAAATGGGGCTCATCCTGGGCATCTGTGCGGGGGGACTAGCTGTCCTCATCCTTCTCCTGGGGGCCATCATTATCATCATCCGTAAGGGGTGAGTGAGGCTGGTGCCATGGCTCACCCCCAGCTCCCTCAGAAGCCTGGTGGGCAGAGAGGAGCAGTGGCTGGGGCCTGGGAGGGCAGCTGCCTGGTGAGTGTGGAGGGCTGCCAGCCTGGGCGTCAGGCCTGAGGACGGGCCTGAGCCAGGCAATGGGAAGCCAGAGCTGCTGTGAATGAAGCAGCCCTGGAGCGGCTTGGCTGGAGCCCAGGTCTGGCTGGTGCCGGGTGCCACTGTCCAGGGAAGGGTGCTCAGTGCCTGCTGCCAAGGAGCTGTGCTGGAAGTGGCCACTGCCCTCCTGCGCCTGCTGGGCGGTTCCAGAGGGGAGGGTGTGGAGGTAACCTGACTTGAATCTCCAGCCTTCTGCAGACCTTCTGCCAACTTGTCTGCCCTGGCCATGGGGTTGTGGTGTTGATCCTGAGCAGCAGGGGTGGTGCTCACTCCCCTTCAAAGCAAGGACCTTGAGCCGTGGTTCTTCCTGGCTCATCTTGTCCTGGACCTGATACTGTTGACCCTTGTGGCGTCCTCCTGGCCCCATGACTCAGAGGAGACCTCGCTCCTGCCCTCTCCTTCCCTAGGCACCCGAAGTCTGGTGCATTTTGGAGGGATGCCTTTCCTAGTGTGTTTTGCTGTGGGCAGCAGTGAGTCCCAGCACCTCTTAGAATCCAGAACTTAGAATTTCAGGGTTTCAGAAATCCAGGATTTGGGATTCTAAGAATCTCAGAATTTAGAACTGTTAGGGCTCAGAGCCCGGAAGTGAGAACTGCCTAGGAAGTTCAAAAGCATCTAATCTAGTGGTTTTCAAATCTTCTTAAAGCAACAGAACTTGTTTTCAAAACAGCACCTAAACCTCCCCTGGGAGGCCCAGTACACGGAGCAGATGAAGGCTGAGCCTGTGGTTGGAGCAGGGGTGGAGGCTTCTGAGACCTCTTTGGTTCCCCTCCTCTCCTCCCCTTCATTCCCTATCAGGCAGCCCCAGGACACTGTGGTCCAAGCACCTTAATGGAAGGATGGAGATATTGAGCCCCAAGGGGACATAGACTTGTCTAAGGTCACCCAGGGAACCCTCTCCCCACCTGGGCTCTTGCACTGCTACTTCTGGGCTGGTGCTGGATCTCAGGGTTGCCAGGAACAGATAAGTAGGATCAAGGGGGATGAGGGAGAGCTGATGAGGGCTTCCTTTCCTGAGGCCAGGCACTGGCAGAGAGAGACCCTCCCAGAGAGTCTGGTGATGGGTGTGCCAGTGAGGTGGCATTGGCCTGTCCAGGGCATTGAGCTGATTTTTCCCTTCCCTAGCCCCTACACGGCTTCCAGAGATAAAAAAAATTTACTATCTAAATTTTTTTAGAGTATTACTATGTACCAAGGGCTTTACACACACCATCCACTAGAGCATTAGTTACTGAGCATCTACTCTGTGCCAGGCACTGTTCTGGCACATGGAATACATCAGAGAACATTTCCTTCTTGAATACTGACCCATGAAGCAGGTCTGAGCCCCTTCTCACAGATGAGGAAACTGTAATTGAACGACTTGACCGTGTCTCTCGGGTAAGTGACAGGGCCTGGTTTGAACCCAGTCCTGACTCCAAAACCCGTGCTCCTGAGGGCCTGGGATGTGAAGGGCCTCACCATGGCTGGCGCACAGAAGGTGCCCAGAATTGGCAAGTTCCTGTCCTCCTCCCCTGTGGGAGACCTAGAAGTTAGCTCTGGGGGTGGGATGGGGTGGGGTGGGGAGTGGGGCAGATGGTCAGGGCTGTAGGGGAGTCGTCAGATTTTGGGGGGTTGCAGGTAGTATTTGAAGCCCTAGAAATCTATCCTCAAGGAGAGAGGATTGGCTGAGTGGAGGATGTCACCCACTCGGCAGAGAACATTGCGCCCAGGAGAGGATGAGTCAGAGATGCTGCTGGATGGAGCCTCACTCCATCCAGGAAGGAAACTCTGCACTCTACACAGTTGCTACCCCATAAACCCTTCCAGGCTACCCCTGAAGCCCTAGGATCCCCTCAGGCTCTCTTCCTTTCCTCCTCTAAAAGCCATTCAGTCCCACTGTATCGCACTTCATTGCATCCCCCTAAATCCTATCCTTGCCATCAGGGCCTACCATGTTCCTTAGGGCTCCCCCAGTCTGCCTTGTGGGTTGTCAGGGGACAGAGCAGGTCTGGCAGAAACAGAGTGGTCACACTGAACTTCATGAACAGGTTATGAGGCTGTGGAGGGAAGGCTGACAGCCAGTCACCACCCTGTGTGCCCTTGTCAGAAGAAGGTGGTGGCCACGGGCAAGAGTGGGTATGGAAGGCAGTGGGTGGGGAGCCAGGGGGAGGGAGGTCAGGTGCTCCATCCCACCCTGCCCTGGGGGGACAGTGAGCCTGGATGCCTCTGTACTAGGGGAACTCCCCAGGCCAAGTTGGGTCCTTTGTTCTGCTTCCAGAACCCCATGAACTCCATGCTTCTCCTTTGCAGTACTTTCTTCTCCCTCCACTTGGTTTTTCACTTATTTGTGCTTTGCTCAACTGGTTTTCTTCCCTGCTGGACTGAGAGCACCATGAAGTAGAGAAGTTTCTGTCCTGTTGGCTGTGTATCCCCAGGGTCTGGGCTTGGGGAGTGAGGTCCTCCTGACGCCCCCAGCTCCCAGCTCAGCAGCAGGAGGGAGGCAGGGGGAGCTGGGCTGACAGCCGGGCCCCTTGGGCGGGGTCATTATTAATCTCACTCATTTGGAGGAGGCTATGGATGCTCATAGAAGTGGAGTTCTTTTATTTATTTTTCCTCTTTATTGATTACTCAATTCAATGCAATATTTATTGGGGGATTATAATGTCCTGGGCACTGTCCTAGACCCCTGGATCCAGCAGTAGGCAAGAGAGACAAGGATGCTGCTCTCTTGTGCCTTGTAGCTCATGTGGAGCCTGGAGTTAAACCAGAAACAGTGCAAATGGATACTTACAAATTGTGAAAAGAACAGGGTGCTGGAGGGGGGTGCAGAGAGAGGGTAAAAGTGACACAATAGAGTTGGCAATTATGGGGGAGCCTTTTGGGAGGCCCTTGAAAAGTCAATGACATTATAACTGAGACCAGAATGCCATTCCTTCAGCCATCCCCCTTCTCTTCGGGGGGGGGGGGCGCCCCATGACCAGCCATGGACCTGCCCCTGCCCCACCCTCCTTTCCTGGGATGGCTGTGAGGCCTCCAGGCACTCCCCTGCCCTCTCTGGGCCCCAGCCTTCCACTCTTCTCTCCTCCCCTTCCCCCAGTCTGCAGGATTTCCCTGGTGGAAAGGCCGTTCACTGGGGTCCCTGCTGGTGGGGCGGTGTGCGGACAGGTGAATGGAGGAGCCGTGGATGTGTCTGGATGGGACCTCAGGAGGGGGCTGGTCTGGGGGTCAGGGTCCTGTGATCTGCCCTGGGCTGACCATGACTCTCTGGGACTCAGCTTCCCCACCTGCCAAGTGGGATCAGACCCAAGCTATGCTTTGGGTGCCCAGAGGGGGCAGCCTGGCTCCTCTGAAGGACCCCACACTCAGGGGCAGTCTGGGTTGGGGAGAGCAGGCCTCCCCTCTGCCCTGGAGTCCAGCTGGAGCCCTTTCCTCCTGGGCTCCCCCCACCCACCGGCCAGGGTCCCTCCCAGGCACAGGTGTATGCAGGGGGCTGAGCCCTCAGGGGCAGAGGGGCCTGCAGGTGTGAGTGACATTGGGCCTGAGGGGCGGGGGGTGTTGGGGAGAGCCCGGTCACCTGTGAGTACCTGAGGGAGGGTGTCTGTGTGTGAGTGTGCGCATCTGTGCGGCAGTGTGTTTGTGAATACACATCTGTGCCTGTGTCCCGTGAGTGTGTGTCATTGTGTGTGTTCCAGTATGTGTATGCAAGTGGCTGCATGTGCGAGTCTGTCTATGCGAGTGCATGAGTGTGTCGGTGCTGGTCTCTGCATGAGTGAATGCGTATGTATCCACACGAGTGTGTCTGTGTGAGTGTGCAAGCCTGCGTATTTCTGTGTCTGTGTGTATGTGACTGTGTGAAAGCTCTGCTTCCCCAGGCCCTTTCCCCACCTCCTCCCTCCAGCGGCAGGCTTAGGGAAGGTTCTGGAAGGGGCCTCGGGTCTTGGTTTTCAACGACTGAGCCCAGCCAGCCCTTGGGACAGGGAAGGTCCTTCCGACCCGTCCAGTCCCTGGCCAGCGCCGCCCCAGCACAGCAAGCACCAGGCCCCCCTCTGCTGGCTGGTGCCGCCCTCGGCCCACCTTGTGGCAGGACCAGGGGCCCAACTGTGCTGTTCTCTTTGCACGCTGCCAGGAGGGACCACTATGCCTACTCCTACTACCCGTAAGTAGCTCGGCGCCACCCCCGTGGGCCCGGTGTCCTCCTCCCAGTGTGGAGGGCCTCGCACGGCTCCCTCTCCAAGGTCCACGGTCGTGCACGTGTGTGCGTGTCACAGGCAGGCCCGTCCCCACCCTGGCAGCTGTCTCCACGGTGCACACGGCTCTCAGGTCCCAACGAGCTCCCTCTCCAGCCTTGTGGACTCGGGCTCATCAGACCCACCTGTCTGGGCGCTTCTCTGTGGGCTCAGGTCTTCACACAGAATCCTCACGGCCACCCTGAGAAGCGGCCCTGTGATCCCCACCCCCCACCGTGTTACTGATGAGGAGACCGAGGCCCAGAGAGGTTAAGGGACTCGTCAGAGGTCACAGCAAGTGCCAGAGCTCGGTGACCCCCCGGGCCCCGTCTGACTCCCTGGTCTTCTGGTGGTTCTCTGACTCCTCAAGCCTTCCAGAACATTCCCTGCACCTGTGCCTCTTCTCCCTCCCTGCAGAGCAGGCTCAGGTGGCCCCAGAGCAGCCCAGGGGACGGTGGCCTCCCAGCCCCTCCTCCTGGGCCCTCTACTTGCATGGACATTGCCCAGGGTCCACTGGCTTCTCCAGCGAGCGAACCCCGGGGGCTTGGGGGAGCCTCCAGGGGCCTTTACAGGACCCGCCTCGAGGCGGCTGGCCCGCTCTCTCTGCCCGGGCAGCCCCTGTTTGAACCTAAGTGCAGGACATTTCCGAGCGTCCGCGTCACATTCCGTGTGCTGACTGTCCCCCGAGGCCAGCTGGCGGCCGGCAGAGCTCGGGTCCCGCTGGCTTCTGGCTCCTGTGGGTCTGGGTGGTTGGTGCTCGGAGCTCCCCCCATAGGGAACGGAGGGGCCGGGCGGGGACGGAGCCCTCGGGCAGCCCTGGAGCCTGCCTCCCGGTCACCTGGCTGCTGTGCTCTGTCCTGGGCCTCTGTCTGTCCTCCGGGTGGTTTGCTGGTGTCTGCCTGTCCCTCCCTTGCTCTGTCCTGTTCCCTGTCTCTCTCCTTGTCATTGTCCCTTTACTGTCCCTCCTCCTCCCCCCTCCTCCTCTCAGCCTCCTGATTCCCTTGTCCCCTCCTCACCCCCCTCCCCATCCCCCCTTCCCCCTCCACCTTCTCTCTAATGTCCACTGTCAAGGTCACAGCTGCAGAGGCTTCTCTTCACCTGCCCACCAAGGGGTCCTGGGCTCTGCCCTGGGCCACAGTGAGGGTGATGTCCAGAGCCTGGTGGTTAGGGCATCCAGGGGTCATCCAGTCTTCCCCTACCCCAGACAGCTCTTGAGCAGGGATAGATTGATTAGAGTTTGCCTATCTGGAAAGATCCCTTCCTTGGCCTCTTTATCTCCACTGATGGTCAAGATTCCTGAGCCCTTTTAACCCAGAAGTCCTCTCTCGAGTCTACCCCTCATCCTGCATGCTGTAGGGCCCGGCAGGGTGAATGGCTATCTCATCTTAAGCCTTCCCTGTGATTGGGCCTCTTGCTCCACAGGTCTCAGGACGGGTCTCAAGACATGTCCCAAGTTACTTGCTCTTTCCCTTTTACTCAGCTCCTTGGGCATGGAGCTGTGCCCCCTGTGCTTCCTCCCCTTCCCTCAGAGTCCTGTGGAGTCACAAACTGCCATCCTCATCTGTAAAACTGGGCTGGAGGCCTGGGCTGTGCAGGGCCTTGTGCTAGGGGCGTCTTCCCGGGCCTCTTCCCAGTCCTCTCAGGAGGGACCCGGCCTCTTGCCTCCTCCCTCTGCTGCTTCCAGTGGCTGCATGGACGGGAGGGCGGTGGCAGGAATATGGAGCCTGTGTGGATCTCTTTACATGTCTTATGTGGCCCGTGGTGGGACCATCCTGGGGGTTCTGGGTATAGGAAAACCAGTTGGAGTTCATTCCCTGCCCAGAGGAAGAGTCCTGAGCACTGGCTAAGCAGCGGCCAGACTCTCTGCCATGAAGGGGGAGCATAGTCCACCCCGATGTGGGGTTCTCAGGGCACATGTTTGATGAGGATGGCGGAAAGGAGGAGGGATCTGGGGGCGTGCTGGGGCTGGAGCTGGGGCAGTCATCTTCCTGGTTTGGATGGGGTGACTGCTGTGACACCAAAATAGTCCCAGAGTAACTACCCTTCCCATTTCCTGAGCCCTCCAGGCCAGTGACAGGAGCCAGGTCCCAGCCTGATGCCACTGCTGCTCCATCCCTTGTTCTCAGCAGAGGTCCCCAGGGTCTCTGCCCAGTCCCTCGTAGGGGTTAGGATGGGCAGCTGAGCAGAGCCCTCTCAGTATTTAGAGATGCTTCTAGAATGCCACCTAGCCTCAAGGCCCCCTGACTGTGGGGCTTCCCCATCCACCTCTGGGTATTGTCCTGCCCAGCTCAGCACCCATGGCTCTTGTCAACCCCTCTCTGCAGCAAACCGGTGAACATGACCAAGGCCACTGTCAACTACCGCCAGGAGAAGACCCACATGATGAGTGCCGTGGACCGGAGCTTCACGGACCAGAGCACCCTGCAGGAGGACGAGCGGCTGGGCCTCTCCTTCATGGACACCCATGGCTATAGCCCCCGAGGTGAGTGCCTGACCCTCCTGCCCTTCCCCGTGGCTGTGGGATTCCATGCCTGAGCCAGTAGCACCGAGCCCCTCTGATGAGTTCTGTTAACACCTCAAACCTCAAATGAAGCATCTGTCGTGCTCCTGCTGGGTACCAGTCCTGGCGCTGGCAATGCAGAGGAGGCACGGGTATTACTTTTGCATTGGAGGAGCTTTAGGAAAATGGAGGACTAGACTCACAGGGGAGGAATACAAGGTCATATGCTGATTGTGGAAAGTGCTCTGGGGACTGAGAGAAAGGAGTGGTGCTGTGTGATCAGAGGGAGCTAGAGCAGTCTTGAGCCTGTTGAGCACCTGCTGCGGGAGAGGCAGGGGACCAGTGGTTAAGAAAGATTGCTCTGGAGTCAGACAGACCTGGGTTACATCTCACATCCCCTTGGCTGTGTGACCTGGGGCAAGCTGCTCAACCTCTCTGGATGTCTGCTTCCTCATGTACAAAACGGGGCTAAAGATCATCTCTGCCAGTAGGTCTGCTGGAACACTGAGTTGGCTATTACATCATATAGTTAGTGCTGGGCCCAGCATGCAGGCAGGATATGGTGAATTAGTACCTCCTCACACATCTTTTTATTTTATTTAGTGTTGATTTGTACAAAAGAAAATATCTAACGTTTGTGGAAGTCACTCAGTGATAATACAACAAATACCGGTGAATTAAGACATCTTCTGGGTGTCCCTCCCTAAGGATATGCCCTCCATTCTTCTTAGACATAAACACCCCCCTGAAATTTGTTATTTCAAATTAGACAAATTTAATTTGTCTGTTATTTCCTTACCTTTTGGGGAGTAGGTTTACCATGGTACATGCATCCCCAGTGTATTATATAGCTTTGCTCGTTTTGGGGCTTTGTAAAAATGCAGTCACGCTATTTCTCAGCTCAGCGTTGTGTTTCTCCTATTTGCCCAGGTGGAGGTTTCACTGTGTTTTTTTTTTTTTGTTTTCTCTGATGTATAGTTTTCCATTATGTGAATGTATCGCACTTTATTTCTCCCTTCCTCCATCCAGTGACATCTCATTTGCTTCCAGTTTTCTTGTTATTACAAATGAGGCTGCTCTGAATGTTCTTAAGTGGATCTCCAGATGCACCTGCAATAGGACATATGCGAAGCAGCCAGCAGGAGTGTGTGCTGGCTCCCCTCTGGAAGATGGAACCGAGCTGTGTCCCAGAGTGGCTTCGCCTGTGCTCACGGCCGGCAGCAGCGACACAGAGCTTCTGCTGCTCTGCGGCAAGCTCAGAATTTGCCAGGCTTCTTCCCTTTTGCCAAACTAGTTTGTATAAAATGGTGATTCTCTATAGTCTTAATTTGCATTTCTCTGATTACTAATGAGGTTGAGTATAGTTTCAAATCATTATTGGCCATTCAGCTTTCTTTTTTCCTGAAATGCCTGTTCATGCCTTTTACCTAATTTTCTATTAGGTTTTCTGTTGCTTTCTTAGTGGTTCTTAGGAGTTCTTTATATATTTAGGATGATAATCACTTTTCACTGATGAATTGCAAATATCTTCTCTCAATTTGTGGCTCATCTTCGCAGGTTATTTATAGTGTCTTTGGAGGAACACGTTTTTATTTTAATTTAGTTGAGTTCATCAGTCTTTTACTTTTTGATTTCTACTTTTTGTGTTTCCTTCAAGAATGCTTCCTTTGCAGGGTCATAAAATATTTTTTACTTTTTTCCAAACCTTTTTATATTTTTGCATTGCACATTTCAATCTTTATCCATCTGTGATTGATTTTTGTGTGTCAGAGGAATGAAGGATTTTCTTTTTTTATATTTTCTTTTATTTATTTAATTTTTTTCTGTAGTAACTCATGTCCTAGCTTCTGTTACACTTTGTACTTTTTTCTTTTTTTTAAAGATTAAAATTTTTAAAAAATTTATTCATGATAGACAGAATGAGAGAGAGAGACAGAGAGAGAGAGAAAGGCAGAGACACAGGCAGAGGGAGAAGCAGGCTCCATGCCGGGAGCCGGATGCGGGACTCGATCCCGGGACTCTAGGATCATGCCCTGGGCCAAAGGCAGGTGCTGAATCACTGAGCCACCCAAGGATCCCCCTTTTATGAGATTTTATTTATTCATGAGAGACAGAGAGAGAGAGGCAGAGACATAGGCAGAGAGAGAAGCAGGCTCCCCATGGGGAGCCTGATTCAGGACTCAATCCCAGGACCCCAGGATCATGCCCTGAGCCAAAGGCAGATGCTCAACCACTGAGCCACCCAGGTGCCCCTATACATTGTACTTTCATCATTCGTTGTGGAGCCACTCTCTTTGGAGACCATGCTTCTGTATGTTGGTAGGTTGTTTTTTGGCTCCTCATTCTCTTTGATGGGCTGATTTGGTCATTTGTGTGTCTGTTGATACCTCATTGCCTCATTGCTAGAGTTCTCTAAGTCTTGGTGTCTGAGACATCGCATTCTCCCGGCTTTGCTCCTCATCAGGGATGTCTTGGTTATTATTTGTCCTCATTCTCTTTCTCTTATGTTTTATTGATTGATTGATTATGTACAAGCAGGTGGCAGAGAGGCAGATGGAGAGGGAAAGAGAGAATCTCAAGCAGGCTCCATGCTTGGTGGAAGCCTGCTGTGGGGCTTGATCTCGCAACCCTGAGATCACGACCAGAGCCGAAATCAAGAGTTGGATGCTGAACCGATTGAACCACCCACGCTTCTCTCTTTCTCATACATTTTAGAATCATCTTTTCAAGTTACTTGGAAAACTTTGTTGGGTGGATTTGTATCAAATGTTTGGATCAATCTGGGGAGAACTGACATCTTCTGAAATTGTGCATCCAAGAAGGGGATATATATCACCCTATATATTTAGGTCTTGAGTGTCTTTCAGTGATTTTCTCCATAAAATTCTGCACCTCTTTTGTTAGATGTACCCTCAGGTCCCTTGTATTTTTTATTTCCATTGCAAATCGTACATTGTGTGGGTGTGTGCAGTAAAATACAACTAACGTGGAATTTACCATCTTAACTGTTCTTAAGTGTGGGGTTTGGTGGTATTAAACACATGCATAATGTGCAGCCATCACCATTATCCAGCCCCCTAGCTCTGTTCATCTTGTGAAACTGAAACTCTGTTCCCATGAAGCGGTAACTCCCCATTCCTGCCTCTTCCCAGCCCCCAGCAACCACCACTCTACTTGCCGTGTCTGTGAATTTGACTACTCTAATTATCTCATATACGTGGAATCATAGAGCATTTGTCTTTTTTGTGACTGGCTTATGTCACTTAGCTGAATGTTTTCAAGCTTCTTTCATCATGTAGCATTTTTCAAAATTTTTTTCCTTCTTAAGGCTAATGAATATTCTGTGGCATGTATGTACCATATTTTGCTTATTCATTCATCCACCCATGGACATGTAGATTGCTTCCATTTTTTAGCTCTTGTGAAGAATGCTGCTGTGAACATAAGTATAACATGTATCTTTTTGAGACCCTAATTCAATTCTTTTGGGTACGCAGCCAGAAGTAGAATTGCTGGATCATATGGTAATTCTATTTTTAATTTTTTGAGCAACCACCATACAGATTTCCAGTGGCCGTGCTGTCTGGCATTCCCTCCAGCAGTGCACAGGGGCTCCAGTTTCTCCACATCCTTGTAATTCTGGTTATTTTCTGGGTTTTTGTTTTTGTTTTTGATAGTAGCCATTCCAGTGGTTGTTGAAGTGGTATCTCACTGAAGTTTTGATCTGCATTTCTCTAATGATGAGTGCTGTCACCTTGAGCATGTGCCATTTGTGTATCTTCTTTAGAGAAATATCTCTTCCAGCCCTTTGCCCATTTTTTTTTTATTTTTTATTTTTATTTATTTATGATAGTCACAGAGAGAGAGAGAGAGAGAGGCAGAGACACAGGCAGAGGGAGAAGCAGGCTCCATGCACCGGGAGCCTGACGTGGGACTCGATCCCGGGTCTCCAGGATCGCGCCCTGGGCCAAAGGCAGGCGCTAAACCGCTGCGCCACCCAGGGATCCCCTTTTTTTTTTTTTTTTTTTTTTTTTTATTTCCTTTGCCCATTTTTGATTTGGGTTTTTTATTTCTTTGTTGTAGAGTTTTAAGAGTTCTCTCTGTATTTTAGATATTAATCCCTTAGCAGATATATGCTTTGTACACATTTTCTCCTCTTCTCAGATTGCCTTTTTACTCTGTGGACTGTGTCTTTCGTTGCACAAAATTGTAAAAATTTTCATGAGGTCCAGTTTGTCCATTTTTCTCTCTTGTTGCCTATGCTTTTGGTGTCATAGCCAAGAAATCATTGTCAAATCCATTGTTATGAAGCTTTTGTCCTGTTTTCTTCTAAGAGTTTAAAAAAATTATCTTTTAAAAACAATTATGATTATGATTATTTTGGAGAAACAAAGAGCATGTGAGTGGGGGTGGAGGAGGGGCAGTATCTGGAGAGGGAATCTCAAGCAGGCTCTATGCTCAGTGTAAAGCCCAATGTGGGGTTTGATCTCATGATTCTGAGATCATGACATGAGCCAAAGTCAAGAGTCAGATGGGCACTCAACTGACAGAGCCACCCAGGTGCCCCTCTTCTAAGAGTTTTATAGTGTTGGGCCTTACATTGAGGTCTTTGATCTAGTTTGTTAGATGTACCCTCATCATTTTTAAAAAATGTACAGTTTTAATTTCTGTATATAGTGTGAGGTAATGGTCCAAATCCATTTCTTTTTCATGTGGATGTCCAGTTTTCCCAAGATAAATGGTACACTTTTAAAATATTGTATTTCTAATGGCTGCTCATATAGAGAAATATAGTTGATTTTTAATATATATATGTGTGTGTATATAAAACATATCCATGGTCCTTGATAACCTTATTTATTAATTTTCATTTGTAGAATCTTTCAGGTTTTCTGAGTATGATCAAAGGGTCTGTAAATACAGACAATTTTGTTTCTTCTGTCTCATTTCCTTTCCTTTTTTCCCTTGTCTTTCTGCATGGTACTGTCTGGGACCTTCCGCACTGGGTTGGATGGAAGTGGTAATAGCAGGAATCCTTGTCTTGTTTTCCTGATTTTTTAAAAAAGATTTTATTTTTTTATTCATGAGAAACACAGAGAGAGGCAGAAACATACGCAGAGGGAGAAGCAGGCTCCCTATGGGGAACCTGATGCGGGACTGGATCCCAGGACTCTGGGATCATGCCCTGAGCCAAAGGCGTCTGAGCCACCCAGGTGCCCCTTGTTTTCCTGATTTTAAAAGAAATTCTTCTGACATTAAACACTGAGCATGAAGTTTGCTACAGTTTTTGGTAGAAATGTTTTATCAGGTTAACAAGTTTTAGTTTTTAGTTTCAGGTTTTAGTTTGCTAAGAGGTTTTATTGAAATGGGCATTAAACTTTTTTTTGTTTTAATAAGGTTAACAAGGTGAGGGACATTTTCAGATTTTCTAAAGTTAAAATAATCTTCGGTGCCTGGCATAAATTCAGCCTGGTCATGATGCATTGTATTTTTTATGTCTTGTTGGATTCGGTATAGGTATCATATTGTTCAAGATTTCAAAGCTGTATTCAAGAGTGGGATTGGCCCATGATTTTTTTCCTTTTTGTGCTATTCTTGTCTGGTTTTTAGTATCAAGATTCTGTTAGCCTTGTAAAATGCACTGAGGTCTCTTCTCTTTTTTCCTTATTATGAAAGATGGGAATAATTGTCATCTTGAAAGTTTGGTGGAATTCACCTGTAAAATAATCTTTTCCTCTGTTTTCTTTGTGGAAAAATTTTAAACTTTTAATACAGTTTATTTAAAGGAGCCAAGGACTATTGAAACTTCCTATTTTTTTCCAAACACTTTTAGTAAGTGATTATTTGTCTAGGAATTTGCCCATTTTGTGTAAGTTTTCAAACTCACAGATGTGCAGGTATTTATCATGTTGTCCTTGTGATCTTCCTCATTAAACTCTCACCCAGCCCAGCAAGGTAGCTATTATCAACTCATCTTACACGTGAGAAAACAGAGGGGTTCAGAGACAGGAAGTCACTTGTCAAACAGCCAGGAAGTGGCAGAGCTGGAATTTAAATGCAGGTCTCTTTGAGCTGCAAAGAGCTGTTTTCCATCTTGTGCTGGGCCTTCAGCATGGCATGGGCAGGATTTGGACAGGCAGCAATGGGAAAAGAAGGGCATGCCTGGGTGAGGCAACAGCATGAGTGGGTGAGCATATGCAGCGGTGTGATTGGTGGGAAATTCAAGTGGGTGTCGGGGAGAGTGGGAAGTGGGGGCAGTGTGGGTGTGTGCCTTGCTGCTGAGTCACGTTGAGAAATCCAGAGGGGCAGGGTGCTTGGGCTCTGCCTCCAGCCAGATCATTGACAGCTGGGGTGATGTGGCCTAGGGAAGTCAGGCCCAGGCTAATTGCCATGTGGTTGGTGGGAACAATCAGTGCTGCTGGGGTCTCGAGAAGATGCACCTTTGGGTCGAGGTGGTGACAGTGTGGGCTGGGCTGGACAGGACAGGGCTGCTGGGAAGGGGGGGAGTGGGACAAGCTACGGCAGATGTCTGTTCAGGGGATAGGGGCCATGGGTCAGCCCCTTTTCTCTCTCTCTCTCCACACCCTATGCTGGTCTAGCCTCCACTCCCTTCTTTGCTTTCCAAACAGAGGAGCCCAGATTTTTGTGGTGTGGAACAGAAAGCCATGTTGATTTTGATGCGTCCTCAGTCTGTGAATTTTTTACCATGGGTATTTTTGACGCTGAGTAAATGGTGTGAGGAAGCTGTCTGGGATGTTGCTAGGACGTGGCAATGGACCCTCCCCCCCCCCGACCTCTGTGTCTGAAATCCTGCCTGTGAAAACCCTCAGCCCCTTCTAAGCCCTGTCCATCTGGAGCTCTTCACCCCTGTGGATGCCAGTGGGTTCCACCTGCCAAATGGTTTGTCATTAAGTGCTAGATCCTTTTCATCACCGTGAATTCTTGTTTATCAGGAAGAAAGAAACAGAGAAAGCAGGGTAGACAACAGGGCCCAGGTTTGAATCCTATGCTACTGCTTAATGACCAGGTAACTTACCCTTTGTCAGCCTTGGTTTCCTCATTTGGATTGGGGATAACAGTAGTGCTTATATCATAGAACAGTATTTTTTCTTGAAGATTTAAAAAATTTATTTATTCATGAGAGACACAGAGAGAGAGGCAGAGACAAGGGCAGAGGGAGAAGTAGGCTCCCTGTGGGGCACGGATATGGGACTCGATCCCAGGACCGTGGGATCACGCCCTGAGCTGCGGCAGGCACTCAACCACTGAGCCACCTAGGCGTCCCCATCATAGGAACAGTCTAAGGATTAAGTGACCTGAGTATCACGCCAAACATATGAAAGCACTTGATACGTAAGACATTATTCACTATTTTTACAAGCTATGTTTCTTTATAGTTATATCTTAATTGCAGTAGTGAAGGAACAGTCTGGAGTGGTGCCAGACCATATAACTGGGGGCCTGTCCTCATCTGAGGCGATGGGAATCAGGGAAGGGGACTATCTTTGAGGAAGGTCTGAAGATTTTCATTTTCACGTGGGGAAACTGAGGCCCAGAGAGGTCAAGGGACTCAACTCAGAATTCAAATTCAGGTCTCTCTGACTCCAGACGCAATGCTTTTGCCTCTGGGCCCCAGACCTCCCTCCCTAGACCTCAGCTGTCCAGTTGGGTACTTGTAGAAGGTGTCCCACAATCACGGTGGAGCTGGGGAGAGCCTGGAATAAGCCCCAGGAGGCATCCTGAAGCTGAGGGCTGGCTCTCACCTTCCCTCACCTCTTCCTCCAAGCTGGTCCTGGGGGTGGGGGTGGGAGTGAGGAAGAGCTTGTGTCTCAAATCCCATGGGGGAGACCACACACAAGGACAGTGGAGAGCTGTCTTCTCTGGGCCTCAGAAGTAGAAGGTCCTCTTGGCAACATCATGGCTCAACACCCTGCTGTCTTCTGGTGGTCTTTATAGAGCAGCTTATGTCCTTCTTGGGCTCAGATGGAAGCCACCCTGATTTGGCTGTGACTTCCAGTCAGGACCCCGACCAGGTGGGATTATTTTGCTTGTCTTCAGCCATTGCAAGTTGATTCTACGTGTATGTGAGGCTACACCTCAAGAGCCCTCCACCTCAAGAGCCCTCCAGGAAGCATGGCTTCTACTAACAGCCCTAAGACTCCTCTGTCTCTCCCAGTTTGTCAAGCCAGCAGATAGCCTTTGTCTTGAAATCTATGCGCTTGTGTATCTGTTGTAGATGCTCTTCAGAACTGTCAGGTCCTGAACCAGGATCCTGCAGTTGGAGAAGGGCCAGGAAAGGAAGGCCCCCTACAGTCAGCCAACTGCCCTGGCTTCCTGGGACTAATTATGTCCACAGCCTCATCTGCAGGTGCTTGCTATGTGCCAGGCACCGGGCTGGGTGCTTTATAGGCATTATCTTATTTAATATTTATATAATCATAATAATCATAATCATAATGGCAACAGTTTTTGTCTTCACTTGAGGGAGGTTTAGGGAGAGTAACATCCCCAGGGTCCCACACACAGAACTGGGATTTGATCTCAGGCCTGACTCCAGGGTCTGTAATTTTTTTTTTAAAGATTTTATTTATTCATTAGAGACAGAGAGAGAGAGAGAGACAGACAGACAGACAAACAGGCAGAGGGAGAAGCAGGCTCCATTCCATGCAGGGAGCCTGATGTGGAACTCGATCCTGGGTCTCCAGGATCATGGCGTGGGCTGAAGGTGGCGCTAAACTGCTAAGCCAACGGGGCTGCCCCCAGAGCCTGTATCTTAATCACCACAGTCATCCCTGTGTTCCCCTGAGGATGTTTCACAAAACAAACAAAACTCTCTGTGGTGAGAGATGGTGGTGAAACATTGCTATTTCTACTCATCTCTTGGAGATTGACAATGCGCACTGATCTGTAGGGAGCCCTGGGAGGTCTTATAGGGAAGAAACATACTTTTTTCATTTCAACCAGAATTTCACAAGATTCCTTTAAAACAGAGAACTCATCCTCATCTTCCTTCTCTTCTCCTTTTTAATGGAGTAGCACTTAGTCATCTGCCATCATCAGTGTTTTCTGGAATGCAGTTTCGCAACTGCTACATTAGGCAAGTCTCTTCTTTGGGCCTCAGTTTCTCCATCTGAAGAATCAGGGGCTTGGTGTATCTGACCACAGTGCTGTAACTGACACGTGACTTGCCCTCTGGCTCTAAGTAGAAAATCTGGATCAAATGTGGAGGAATTGTCTTCAGACATTGGGTGACAGGGAGCTCAGGACTGATCCCCAAGAGAAGAGGAAAGAGTGGGCCATGCCATCGCACTGCCTGTCTGCCTGGAGGCAGTTTTCAAACTGTAGCATAGACAGTTTGCCCTGCATGGGGGTCCCCTTGATTTGAAGAGACAGGGTTTGGAGTTTGGGGGAGTTGAGCTGTGCAGGGGTCTGTCCTGGTGTCATGAATCCATTGTGTCTGTCCATGAGTAGGACTCAGAGGCCAGGTGCCAGAGAAGGTTACAAAGAAGGCTCATTCTGGCCAATATCTGAAGGATGGATATGAGGTTATCAGGAAAAAACAGAAGGAGATGGGTGTTGGAGGTGGTGGGAAGGGAAGGGGCTGGCATCTGGGCCCTGCTGGGGGTTCCCCACCTGACCCTACTCGACCACACTTGGGCAGAGAAGAGCTATGAGAAATGTGGAGGGCTGGCCTTGACTGAGCCTCCTGCATTGTACCCAGGACAGGAGAGAAATGGGCATTAAGAGAGTGTCCAGAGGCGGGTGTGACCGAGAGGGGCACTTGGCTCAGTCCCAGGACCTGAGGGAATCAGGGTGGGATGTCCTTGGGAACATCTCCCCAGAAGAGAGGGGAGTGTGTGGGTCTGGAGGGAGGGGATAGTTTTCCCAGGGTGTGTGTTGTGTGCTCTTGTGCATGCGCGTGTGTGTCACCGTGAACCTCTCGACCTGTTCCCTAGTTGGCTGAGGCCGCCGCACAGGCTGACAATGGAAATGCTTACGCAGGAGAAATGCTTCTATTCAGGTGTCTCGCGTTAATCTGTGGAGGGGGTGGCAGCAGCAGCTAATTTCGGGATTTGCTTGTCTTTGAATGGGGTAATTACTGGGAGTTGCCAATTGTTCCAGATTGTTCTCTGGAAGAGGGAGAGAAGAGGGGGTGCTCTCATGGGCTCTGCTGAGTGCTGCCCCCTGCAGGCAGTGCGGTGAAGTCACAGGGTGGTCCAGGCTGGGGAGCAACTGGATGGAGTCAGGGGACCCCAGGATCCCAGCCGGGCCAGGAGGGCTGGGCTGGAAGGGCCCTCAGAGGCCCCGTCACCCAACCTGCTCATTTTACGGATGGAAAAACCGAAGCAGAAGGGAAGGGACTGGCCAGGCCTCTTGGCTCCCGGGAACCCCCTCCATGTGGCCCATTCACCCCCTCTCATGCCTTGAGTCTGTGTGAGGCTCCCCCGGCTGGGGGCATTGTGCGTCAGGAACCCCTTTTCTTCCCTCTGTCTGCAGGAGACCAGCGCAGTGGTGGGGTCACTGAGGCCAGCAGCCTCCTGGGGGGCTCGCCACGGCGTCCCTGCGGCCGGAAGGGCTCCCCGTATCACACGGGGCAGCTGCACCCTGCAGTGCGTGTGGCCGACCTCCTGCAGCACATCAACCAGATGAAGACGGCTGAGGGCTATGGCTTCAAGCAGGAGTACGAGGTGCAGGGCCCCAGTCCTGCCAGGACCCCTCACCAGGGCCTTGCCCGTTTCTCACTCCCGTGGACCCTGACCCTGGGCAACCCTCAGCCTAGCCCTGGAGGACCTTTGCTCTGACAGCCCCTAACTCAACCTAAGTTTTTTTACCTTGACCCCACCCCCAATCTCAGACTGACTTGGTTTCTCACACCACTCCCGATCCTGACCAGAAGTCTGACCTTCAGTCTTCTGTGTCTCCATCTAGACCCTGCTCATGATCCTTCTCTTCTCCCTAATATGACTCTGACCACCTACCTATACTGACCCTGATCTCTGACCTAACACCCAGCCCGAATTTGACCCTGACTCTCATCCTAAATTCCATCTGAACTCAGATTTGAATCTCATTCTCCCTCCATCTGCACTCTGACACTACCTCCTTCTAACCTTCATTTGACCTTCACTTTTATCTTCTTCCCAACTCACACCTGGATTTACCCTAAACCTGACACCCCCCCACCCCTGCTTTTTTCATTTCCTCCCTCCCACTGCTTGGCTTTGAATTTAGTCCCTTGCTGATAAAGGGATATCCGGTGACTTTATCTCAGGCACCACATTGATCCCTGAATCTGGCCCTTATCCCTGGTCTCACTCCCATCCTGTTAGGGGATGGGGTCTTACAAGGGGAGGGGTTTCCCTTCCTTGCTGACTATGGCCTTACTTTCCCTTCTGGCAGAGCTTCTTTGAAGGCTGGGATGCCACAAAGAAGAAAGACAAGGTCAAGGGTAGCCGGCAAGAGCCCACGCCTGCCTGTGAGTCCTGGGAAAGGGCCTGGGTCTGGGGTGTGGGTGGGAGGGATCTGAGTATAGTGGGGGAGAACAGCCAGAGTGAGCCACTTATTGAGAGCCTCCCACATGCCAAGCCATGTACCGATTACCACACCCATTATTTTACTTATTTTTCTCAATAACCCAGATGTATGAGACCTATTATAACCCCTACTTTACAGATAAGGAAACTGAGGCTTGGGAGGTTAAGCTCCCTGCTCAAGGTCACACAGCTAACACTTGCCTGAGTGGCACATGACCTTGGGTCTCCTTGATGCCACAGCCTAGGTTTTAACCACTAGCCCGTCCTGCCCCCTCTGGTGCCGAGAGCCTCCTGGTGAGCCCTGAGCCTCTGGGTACCCTGGCTCTCCTGCCTGTGCCGTACCTCTTGGCCTCCTGGAAGCCTCCCCTCATTGCCCTAGCCCTGCGCTCCCTAGCTCAATCCCTGCCCACCCCATGGCCACCTGCTTTGTGTTTTCAGATGATCGGCACCGAGTGAAACTGCCCCCGATGATGGGAGGCCCCGATGCCGACTACATTAACGCCAACTACATAGACGTGAGTGCCTCGCCGTCATCTCTGCTGGCCTGGCCCTGCCTGCTCCAGGCGCACTGCCCAGGCAGGCCAGCATCCTGGCAGGGAATACCCTTCTGCAGTCAGTGCCAGAGAGCTTGGGGGAGGGTAGAGCAAAGCTATCAGGGAAACTTCCTGTGGGGTGGACAGGTGGGGGTTTCAGTGAAGCAGGAAGGAGAGGTAGTGGGCAGATAGCTAGGCCTGGAGTCCAAGAAGGAGCCCCTCTCAGGAAGGACCGAGAGGCTCAGAGGTAGGATTTGCATGACTCACACAGTAAGGCTGCAAGTAGGCAGGGGTGGATTGGGAAGGCCCCAGATGGCAGGCCGAAGAGATGGAACTTTTCCCTAGGGGTCCCAGGGAGTTGCTAAGAGTATTTTGACTGTGAGCTGAGTGGTACCTTAAGAACAACTCATGTTTATTGAGAGTGTACTGTGTGCCAAGCACTGTGCTAAGCAATTTATATCAAAGATTTCATTTTATATAATCCCTGAAATCACGCTATGAGTTAGCATCGTGACCTCATTTTACAGGTGAGAAAACAGGCTCAGAGAGGTGGAGCTACTTGTCCAAGGTCACATAGCTTGTGAGTGGGCGAGAAGGAACTCAAATCTCAGCCTGTCTGTGTCTCCAAAGCCTCTGCTGCCAACCATGAGGCTCTCCTGCCATCGAATGCAGCAGCTAGGTCTGGATGGGCCAGAGGAAGGGGCTGGGGACGACAGGGCAGGCAGCCAGGAAGCCCAGGCTACTGAGTGATGAGGTGACGAATCTGCTCCCCAGGTGTGAATGAGGGTGAGATGGGACAGGGCCCAGGGACCCTGGTCAGACTGCCCCAGCCTGACAGCAAGTCAAGTTTGGGAGAGAATCTTTTATTCATTTACCAGATCTATTTTGAGCATCTACCATGTGCCAGGCATTGTCCTGGGCACTAGAGGTATGGCAGTGAACCAGATAGACACCATCCCTGCCTTCCTTGAACATATAGATTCTAATGGGGAAGGCATATGAATGTATATACAAATAAAATAATTTCAGATTAGTTGGGAAAGCACAGTCCAGGGAAGAGGAATGACTCTCCCAGTGTCACACAGCAACTTAGTGGTATGGCCAGGGTTACTCATGGTGGGCTGCATGGAGGTGGGGGCTTGAGCTGGCTTTGGGTGGCCAGAGAGGAAAGGGTGGGAGTAGGGAGCTACAGGAGCGAAGGAGGAGGAAGGTGTATACCTGGGAGGTGGGATAGTCAGGGACTCTGGAGACCTCTCCTCTCCCTCTTCTTCACCTCCTGGGGGGTGAAATTATGCTACCCCATATTTTCCAGGATTCCTTGCCTTCTTTCCCTACCTCCTGTGCTCTCCCTTGACTGGGGTATGGGCTGGGCCTAGCCTTTCGGACTTGGGTGACTTCGATGACAGGGGCCTCTTCTGGGTCTCCTCAGTGTCCCAGTTGGCTTCCCCCTGGGCCCCAGCAGGCTCATGCCTCTCCCCACTCTCTGGCCCAGCCCTGCCCCCGTCTCTGCTCTGCCTCCCCTACTCACATTGCGCATCCTGGCCACTCCTGTGCTCCGACCACCTCCATCTGCCTCTGGCCTAATATCTGTCTCTTTTGCTTTGTTCTGTTCCCTCACTGGAATCATTAAGATTCGGATAAACCGTGAAGTAAGTATCTCTCTCCCCGTCTCCTCCTCCTCCTCTCTTCTCACCAGCTGTATCTTAGACTCTCTCATGGTCTCTGGCTGTCTTTCTCTCTGTCTCTGTCCCCCTTTCCCCTCCACTCGTGCACCCAATGCCAACTGTCCATTTCAACAGCCTGGCCAAGGGCCACCCAGGGCTGCAGACTCAATGTGACACCTGTTGTAAACAAGTCCTTGCCATCCTCCACTGCCCTGAGATGGGGCATCAGTGATGAGGGTGCTTCCACAGGCCCCACTGACCGGCTACCACCTCTGTCACCTCTGGCTCCCCAGCTCCCCTCACCCAGTGAGTCTCACCAGCCATACCTCCTGTATGGCGCTGGCAGGGGTCGGTGGGGGAAGCTGCTTTGGGTGCTCCCTCTCTGCTGCTTGGGGTCAGGGTCTTCAAGGAAGCAAGGACAGCCCCACCAGTCCCCTTAAAACTAATTTCTCTGGTGTTCGAATCCCTTTGTGATCAGTTTGCTTGAAACTCAACCCTAACTACTTTGCCCTCAATTTAGAGCTACTCTGAATGTTTTATTATGGGGGAGCACTTTAGGTATTCTATTTTTACTTTTATTTAGTATCCTTTTTTTAGAAAAAGATTTTGTTTATTTATTAGAGAGAGAACACAGAGAGAAAGAGCATGAGCTGGGGGAGGGGTAGAGGGAGAAGCAGACTCCCCATCAAGCAGGGGGCCTGACTTGGGGCCCGACCCCGGGATCACAACCTAAGCCAAAGGCAGATGCTTAATGAACTGAGCCACCCAGGCACCCCGGGTATTCTATTTTTAAAAATTGTGTCATCCCTGGGCCTTCTAGGAATATTTTAAAAAGTCCTATCATCTAGTGGTACTTCAGTTTGGTTTTTGATATATACATTCAACCTTTGAACAGCATGGGTTTGAACTGTACTGGTCCACTTTCTGTGGATTTTCTTTATAAATATAGTAAATATTATAAACATATTTCTTATTTCTTTTGATTTCCTAATACTTTCTTTTCTCTAGCTTACTTGGTTATGAGAATACAGTATATAATACCATGTAACACACAAAATATGTGTTACTTGAGTGTTCATGTTATTGGTAAGGCTATTAGTAGTTAAGTTTTGGGGGAGTCAAAAGTTATGTGTGGATTTTCAACTTCCCCAGGGGGGCAATGCCCCAAACCCCCCGTGTTGTTTAAGGGTGAACTGCATATATTTGATGCCTGATGAGATTGTTTGTTATTTTGTGGGCACCTTTCTATTTTACCTCCTCATATATAAAAAAAATTTTGTTTTTTAAAGATTGCAGAAATATAATTCATTATCACATTTTCAGACAGTACAGAAATATACACATCTCTGTAGATGTGAAGTGAAAGGTCCCCACAGTTACAGCTGTTGGAGATGACCAATTTTCCCAGATGTGTTCTCTGAAATCCCCCCTTATTTTGAGTGTGCTTTAACAGTTGGTAAAGTTCCCAAATTAGTTAAATTAACTAATTAATTAATAGATTTTATTTATTTATTCATGAGAGACATAGAGAGGCAGAGACACAGGCAGATGGAGAAGCAGGCTCCCTGTGGGGACCCCGGGATCACAACCTGAGCCAAAGGCAGATGTTCAGTCACTAAGCCACCTAGGTGCCCCAGGTTCCCAAATTTGAATGGAAAAATAGGCCCACAAAATGGGTGGATACACTCTGCCCTAGTGTTCCGATTAGGAGGTGACAAATACAGGTGCATTTCTTTATATCCTTACAAGGCATAGTCCCACCCACTTGGTTCATTGTCAGACTCTTCAATGCCCACAGAAGGCGTGGCTTTAATCCATCTTCAAATGTCAGTTAACAAGAGTTTCATTGGCTAGGCACCTGGCCCTATGCCAACACATTAGGCTTGTCGTTTCATCTTTCCCATACTCCCAAGAGGTAGGGGCCAGCATTTGGCAGATGAGACAATGGAGCCTTAGGAATATTCAGTGACTTGCTCATGGCCACATGGAGCTGGGTCTCAAGCCCCGTGTGAACCCTCAGTCCTCATGCTAGACTCTGGTTCTCTCCCTGTGAGGAGCATCAGGAGGCCCTGGGGTTCTTGAGTGTGATGCAAGTGGTCAGTCCCCCATTGCTGCCCACGCAGGGGCTCCAGGCAGGTGTGGGTATGTGCCCTGGGAGAAGGTGCCCAGGACATGCCGGTGCCCATCTGTGCTCTCAGATGCTCTCAAGAGGGTATGTTCAAGGTGATGGATCTGCTTACCTTCCTTTAACACCTGATCATTTTATGCTTTCCATCATAGTGTTCTCTAATTGTGCAGGAATGCACATATGCACGAAGAAATTAATGCAGATATGGAGGGTTATCTGTTGAAAACTTGTTCAGCTGTGGACGGTACTTGCTGACTAGCCCTGGTGCTGACCCTGGGCTGGGCCACCGGAGGGACAGAGATGGATGAATCAGAAGAGACGGTCTCATGTGGGATTCTCAGGCCAGCTGACTTTAGGTGGAGTAGCTGGTTCCCAGCTTGACCAACGCTGGAGGTGGGAGGGCAGCCCCGGCAGTGCCTTTCCCAGGCCTTCCCCCATTTGCCGTGCAGCTCAGCTGAGGACCTGAGGCAGAGGCAGTGGCTGGGGAATTAGGCCAGACCGGGAGCAGCTCCACCAGTGAGGGCCCAGTGGCTCTGGGGATGCTCTTCACGACTGGTATACAGCAGAATCTGCAGTGTGTGTCCCACCCTGCAGCAGGGAGCAGGGGCTCCGAGAGGCTGAGAGTCTGGCTACTTGTGTGTTTTGAGGTCCACCTGGGAGCTGGTGGAAAGGCACAATCCTAGGCCCCACACCCGATCTTCTGCATCTGAATTTCCCTTTTAACAAGATCCCTAGGAGCTGCGGGTGTATGTTAAAGACTGAGGAAGGCCCTTTTAGTGGCCTGGGTCACTTAGTGGCTCTTTGCAGGGAACCCACGTCACCCTGACTCCCCAGGCTCAGATTCCTAACCCCTGGAGCAAACCACCCTCTGCCCTAGGAATTCTTGACATCCGTACTATTTGAATCTTCGGGGAAACTCTTTGAACTTGAAATAGTAGCCAGAATAAGAGGTACCATTGATGAAGTGCTGACTTTGTGCTGGCTGTGGTGCCAGAACACCCTTGACATGGTATGTTCCTTTGTTTACTCCTCACAACAGCCAGAGGAGGTAAATACTATGATCAGTCCCATTTTGTAGATGCGAAAATCGAGGCATAGAGAAATGAAGGAATTTGCTTGAGGGTACATGGCTAGCAAGAGGTTGAGCTGGGACCTGAACCCTGGCAGTCTGATTGCAGGGCTCCCTCCGGGGCCTGAGGTGCAGGGAGCTGGGTTGCAGGTGTGAACTTGCCATGAGCTATGCAACCTTGATTGTTCTCTCCTGTGTCAGTGCAGTAGCATGTTTTACCTCTCCCCTGGGGTTGCCTTGGTGCCCTAGGTGTCACATGTGGGCCGGACAGCAGGGTTGGCTGTGGCCCCGGGGTGGGTGTTGGGGCTGGCTGGTTCCTCTTCACAGCCTGAAGGCTCTGGGGATGGAGGGTGAAACAGATCTTGCCCTCTCTTTTGTGGGAGATCATGCAGGTAAAGTGCTTAGCACAGTATGTGATCATAATAGGGCCTCAAAAATTATTATTATTGATTTTAAAGATGTAAAAACCATTTTATCTGAGGGCTGTGAGTAACCCATGTGCTCATTTGCTTCCAACCTGAAGCCTTCATCTGGGTCCCTGGGTCCCCCAAGCTCTGGGTGACATATAATAGGGAATGGGCACTGCCCATCTGGTTGCCCCGAGTGGCCTAGGATGGCTGATGAGACCCAGCCTGGGTGGGGTCTGGGGACCCTCTGGTAACCTGGGCAGGGTCTCCGTGGACTTTATTTGTATCCAAACAGTCCTATAAGCTGATTATAGATAATCTCCCCAGTTTATGGGTGGGGAGACCCTATAGGCTCATAAAGGAGTCATGTCTCTGTGGGGTCACACAACAAAGATGGGTTTCAACCCAAGACACTGGTGTCCCAGCTGCTTTTCTGTCCTTACTGGGGAGCTGGGAGGACAGGCTCCCTGTCCCCTCCACCCCTCAGGTTAGGGGGTTCTAGGGAAGAGGGCGGGCAGCTGGCTGTGGCTGTGTATGTGCTGCATCTGGGAGAGGAGGGCAGAGGAGGTAAGATCTGAGGGAGCGAGGGGCTGCTCCCTGGGGTCTCACTGCACCCTCTTCCGTTCCAGGGCTACCACAGATCAAACCACTTCATAGCCACTCAAGGTACCTGCCCCTCTAACCGTGTGTGCCCGCTTGCTGAATGCCATCTGCTGCCTTTCTGCCTTTCTCCTGACCTGCTTGACTCCCTGTCTGCCTCCCTGCTGTCTCTATGCCTGAGTCCCACTGTCTGGCTGGGTCTTCTGAAATCTGGCCACCAATCTCTGCCCCCTCTTTGTGTTTGCGTCTCCCCAATGTGCTCAGTGCATCTGTAGTTCCCTTGGCCATCTGTCTGTCTCTGAGGTGGTGCATGCAGAGGGGTAGGCAGGCTCACTCAGTCCTGCCAAGTGTAGATCATGCGTCTTGGTCTGGGGGCTGCCTGGGTCCCTCTGGCTATCTTCCCCATCACCTCTACCCAGCCGTTCATTTGTGCATTCATCCGGGAGACTTGTGCCGTACACTGAGGACCTAGCCCTCAAGTTCTACCTGCTGGGTTTCACTTGGGATGACTGGGGTCTCGTGCCAGGCCCTCCCTCATACTGCCCCCCACCCCGGGCCCTCCAGGCATGAGCGGCACGCTAGGTGGGGTGGTGTGTGGGGTGTACATGAAGCCCTCACTGGGGCTCAGGAGCCTCCCGGCCTGGGGTGGTGGTGCTGGGTGGCAGGTGTGCTGGCCCTGGGACTAGCACCCTCTGCGCCCCAGGGCCGAAGCCCGAGATGGTCTACGACTTCTGGCGCATGGTGTGGCAGGAGCACTGTTCCAGCATTGTCATGATCACCAAGCTGGTGGAGGTGGGCAGGGTAAGCAGGGCTTTACCGTGAGGGGGTAAGGCGGGCCAAGGTGGGGCCCAGCAAAGAGCCCACCGAGCCTGCCTGTGGGGACTCCAGGTGAAATGCTCTCGGTACTGGCCGGAGGACTCGGAAATGTATGGGGACATCCAGATCACGCTGGTGAAGACGGAGACTCTAGCTGAGTATGTCGTGCGCACCTTCGCCCTGGAGCGGGTGAGTCTCCTGCCACCTGGTCCCTCCAGGGGTGCCTGAAGAGGCGGGGCAGAGGCCACCTCCCTGCTTCCCAGTGCGGAGCAGGAGGGGTGAGGAGGGCTCCGTTGTCCTCCCCAGCAAGGCAGCTGCTCTGTAACTGCAGGGGGCATGGTGGGAAGACGGGATGGGGACTACCTTTGCTGGGGACTCCAAGAGGACATCGAGATGTTGGAAATAACGGTAGCAGGCAAGGCTGGTCCGCTCTGCTGGGCATGGTGTGGAGCCCGTAGCACATGTTGGTTAAGCCCTGGAAAACTCTGGGATGAGGTGTTTCCATTAGTCCTGTTGTACAAATAAAGTGAGGTGGAGTGCTGCATCCCTCTCGGGGCCGCATGGCCAGTGACTGCCTGAGTCCTCCTGTCTGTGATCCCATTTATCCTCTTTAACAATCCTCAAAGGAGACACTTTCCCCCTGTAGGCTAAGACCAGAGAGTCAAAGTGATCTATCTCTTGGGTTGCACAGCAATGTGGAGGCAGAGGCAGGTGATTGGCAGACAGCTTAGGCGTCCGGCAGGCCCTGGTCCCCACTCCTCTATAGTATTTGTCTTGTCTAACGTTGGCCAAGCAACTTCTTCTCTTTGGGCTTTGGTTTTCTTGCTGGTACAGTGAGTCATTAATACCCACTCATAAGTTTATCATTGGGATTAATTGATTGAGATCCTGCGGTGGGATACTCGCCACGGCTGCTTGGCACCCAGCAGGTGTCTAATGGATGCCAGCAGTGACTCTGACTGTCTCCCCAGAGAGGCTACTCTGCCCGGCACGAGGTCCGCCAGTTCCACTTCACAGCATGGCCAGAGCACGGCGTCCCCTACCATGCCACAGGGCTGCTGGCCTTTATCCGGCGTGTGAAGGCCTCTACCCCACCCGATGCTGGGCCTGTTGTCATCCACTGCAGGTGAGGTGCTGGGAATCCCAAGGAGAAGAGGACAAGGCGTGGGATTGGTTTGGGTTCATCCTGCTTAGAGCCAGAGGACAGGAGAGACGGATGCCCAAGGGCCCTTTGGCTCTGAGGCTGGCACCCTCATGTGCTGCCCAAGACCCATGGAGGCCCCGGGTCTAGAGGCTGAGGGAGGCACAGGAGATGGGTGGGTGTGGGGTGGGGTGGGGTGGGGTGGGGGAGGGCTTGGCGAGGCACCAGGCAGGTTGAGTTCCATTTGCTTCCATTCAGCGAGTGTGCATTGCACACCTGTGTGCTAGGTTTGGCCTGGGTGCTAGGAAGGACTTTGCCCTCTCTTCTCCAAATGCTGTGGGCTTTCCTCACTGCTTGGCCTTCACACCTGTGCAGCTCCTGACCATCACTCCTTTCTGTTCCAAGTCCTGCCTTGCTTGGCCCCTGTAACCCCAGTTGCTTTTCCTCTGCTCTGCTTTCTCTCTGGCTCCACATCTTTCTCTTGTTTCTGAGGTACCCTGTCCTGTTTCTGCCCCACTCTCCTCCTAGGAAGCTTAACCTCTGACCCTGTGGTTTCACTCATTGCCCTAAGCCCACAGGTCCTTGGTCTCTGTATCTTGTCCTGGCTCCTCTGCTTGGATTCCTCTCAGATTTCCAAATGCCACATAACAGAATCCCTCCCCTCCTCCCCCGCAGATCACTTCTCTTTGGTTTCCTTGGGCTTCTTGCAGATACTGTCTTTAAAATAAGATTTCGGGGCATCTAGGTGGCTCAGTCGGTTAAGCGTCTACCTTCAGCTCAGGTCATGATCTCAGGGTCCTGGGATTGAGCCCCATATCAGGCTCCCTGCTCAGCGGGGAGCCTGCTTCTACCTCTCCTGCCATTCCCCCTGCATGGGCTCACTGGGTCTCTCTCTGTCAAATAAATAAAATCTTAAAAAATAAGATTTCATTGAGGTATAATATACTTAAAGAAAAGTGTACACCTAGTAAGTATATATAATTTTATTGATTTTCATAGATTAAACATACCTGTGAAATAACCAGCACTGCTCAGATCAAGAAATAGAACATTAGCAGCATCCCAAAGCCCCCTTGAGCCCCCTTCCAGTCTGTACCCATCTCGGCGCTCCCAGAGCAATCTCTATCCTGACTTCTAAAGCATGAATTCATTTTGTGTGTTTTGAACTTTGTATAAATGGAATCATACAGTGTGTGCTCTTTGGTGTGTGACTTCTTCCTCTCAACTTTATGTTTATAAGATTCATCCATATTATATCATATTCTACTGGTTGAGTAAACCACAATGTGTTTATCCGGTCTGCTATTGATAGATTTTTGGGTTGTTTCCAGTGTTGAGCTATTATGAATAGTGTTGCTAAGAACGTTCTAGGGCATGTCTGGGGGCCAGTATATGGATGCATTTCTGGGGGAGGGTACATACGTAGGAGTGGAATTGCTGCCCGGCAAACATTCAGCTTTGGTAGATGCTGCCAAACAGTTTCCCAAACTGGTGGTACTAATTTCAGCCCCCAGTGGGGGTATGTGGGAGACTTGCTACTATGTGTTCTTGTCAATGCTTTGACACCACCATTTTCAAGCTTGAAATTCTGGTGTCGTTTTTGTTCTGTGTCTGCGCCTTGACTTTGCTCAACATGGTGCTGAGCACGAGCATCCCAGAAATGGGTCTGACCTGACCCAGCTCTGGCTGAGCTCCCAGCCGGGTCGCTGAGACAGCCACCTCAAGGATGACCACGATGCAGGAAGAGTGTTTAAGAGCCTGCCCAGATTCCTCTGGGAGCTCAAAAGAATGACATCTGCTGGGAGGGTTGGGGAGGCTCCACTGAGCATGTGAGCAAGTATGAGTGTGTGGGGCTTTGAAGGATTTGTGTGGATTTGAGGATATCCAGGAGGCAAGAACATTCTTGGATTAAGCTCTGAGCATCGCCTTTGTCCTCTGCCCAGCTCAGTGACTACCCTTTCCCTCCCCTCCTTTCCGAGGCCCATCACATTTTGCCACAGCTCCTGCCACAGACTTCTCCCCAGCTCCTCCTTGTCAGTGGGGTGGCATGTCTCTCTGTCCCCCAGCCTATGTCAGGTGTAGACATGGCCAGATACCCCAGGCTCCCTCTTCCCCTCCTCTTGGTCCTGGGCTCCCTTCCCGGGCTCTGATGGGGCACCTGGCTGCTCTCTCCCCAGTGCGGGCACAGGCCGTACAGGCTGCTACATTGTTCTGGATGTGATGCTAGACATGGCCGAGTGTGAGGGCGTTGTGGACATTTACAACTGTGTGAAGACCCTCTGCTCCCGGCGTGTCAACATGATCCAGACGGAGGTAGGGGACACAGCCCTCCCTCCCTGCCTGCTCCAGGATTTGGGCCCCTTACGGAGGAACTCAAAGCTGGTGGAGTGTGTCAGAGGGGTGTCCTTAGAGCTGAGATCCAGGAGGTTGGCCTGCCAACCTCTGAGGGTCTTTGCAGAGTCAGCTCCACTGTGTTCAGTTGGGTGAGGTCAAACAGCATTGGGCCAAGGTCATAGGTTCTGCTGGTGAGGTCTACTGCAGTTTGTATCCTCATTAGATGTGTGACTCTGGGGGGCACCTGGGTGGCTCAGTGGCTGAGCATCTGCCTTTGGCTCAGGTCATGATCCCGGAGTCCCGGGATTGGGTCCCACAACATTGGGCTCCCTACAGGAAGCCTGTTTCTCCCTCTGCCTATGTCTCTGCCTCTTTCTATGTCTCTCTCATGAATAAATATATAAAATTAAAAAAAAAAAAGATGTGTGACTCTGGGCTCTCCCCCCACCTTCAGAGCTTCTTACAGGGTATTATAGGGATGAAATATGAGGTAAGAGAACATATCTGTGAAGGTTGTTTCAAGTAGGGTTGGTCCAACCTGTAGTAACAGGTGGCTGGACTTCAGCACCCCTGCCTCAAGTTTGGCCTGATTCCTGCTGCCATCACCCCCAAATCTCTAGGTTTTAGTCCCCCTCCTAATTCCTTATATTCTCTCCTCCTGTTCCAGGAGCAGTACATCTTCATTCACGATGCAATCCTGGAGGCCTGCCTGTGCGGTGAGACCACCATCCCTGTCAGCGAGTTCAAGGCCACCTACAAGGAGATGATCCGCATTGATCCTCAGAGTAATTCCTCGCAGCTGCGGGAAGAGTTCCAGGTGGGGCAGGAGTGTGTATGTATAGCTGTGTGTGTGTGTGTGTGTGTGTGTGTGTGTGTGTTGTGAGTGTGTGTGTGTGTGTGTGTGTGTGTGTGTGTATATCGGGAAGTCCTTAGTGTTATAGGAGTCACTGAGAGCCAAGACAGAGAAGAACAGAGTAGGGCTGCTGGGAAGGACTTGGAGATGGTGGAGGAGGTGGTCCCTCCAAGTGGTTGAGAACCCATGCTTTGAATTCAAGGAAGCCCCAGTTCAAGTCCTGGCTCAGTGAAGACCTGTGAGTAGCCTTGAGCACTCACATTACCTCCCCAGGCTTTGGTTTTCTTATCCAGGAAAGAAAGTCAATATTGCCCTCGTAGTGTTTGTATTCATCAGGATCCTTTTGGTCACAAGTGACAGAAATCCAGCTCAATGACTCTTATAACTGAAACTTCCGAGGGTGGCTGGATCCAGGGGCTTAAGTAATGACGCCAAGATACAGTCTCTGTTCATTTTTGGCTCTGCTTTCCTCTGTTTTTGGCCTCTTTCTCAGACTCATACCCTGGGCCCCAGCAGTGCCAGGCTCACGTCATCCCTACTGTTAGGAGACTGGAAAAAGGATTCCCTACAGCCCCAATAGAAGTCCTAGACCAGATTCTCCTGGGCTACCCGTGAGCCAGTCACTGGGGCCAGAGAGTAGGAACATATTGATTAGGGCCAGGCCTGGGTCCGAGGGTGGAGCCACTCTTAGCATGTCACATGACAGAGATGGAGGAAGTCTGGTTCTCCAGAGAAGTTCCAGAATAGTCAGTGGGCAGGCAGGGGGCCCAGATGTCCTCCTTTTTTTTTTTTTTTTTTTTTTTTTTAAGATTTAATCTATTTATTCATGAAAGACACACAGAGAGAGAGGCAGAGACACAAACAGAGGGAGAAGCAGCCTCCATGAAGGGAGCCTGATATGGGGCTCAATCCCGGGACTCCAGGATCACGCCCTGGGCTGAAGGCAGGCGCCAAACCACTGAGCTACCCAGGGATCTCCCAGATGTCCTCTACACTCCAGGTTCCTGCCAGGGTTCAGCGGAATGGCACCTTTAGATATCTGCAAAGACTGGTATCACAGAAAATGCTGCCTGTGATTTGTGGAGCTCTGTTGGGGATCATGAGAGACTGAAGTTCCCTCTTAGGGATCCCCAAGGACAAGCAAAACAAGCTGAGACCCCATGGATCAGGCGGTAGGAAGCATGAGGTGGAGGAGATAACCTAGAGTCCCAGGTTGGCTGTGTGCCAGGTGCCCCAGACTTCATTCTGTTCTGACGGGGCTGACCACCTCCGCCAGGTCCCCAGACTCCACCTTTTGGAAGATGTGGGGCTTCAGGCCATGTCTCCCTGAAAGCCTCCAATGAGCTAGTAATGATCCTCACTGTGCCTTTCACATATGGAGCCTTGCATGTGCCAAGCTCAGTGCTCGGTCCTTGGCAGGATCTCACTCAATCCTCCCAACAGCCCCTCGAGGCAGGCATATTATTATCCCACCTGACAACTGATAAAATAGTGCTGAGACATACAGTCGCGTGTCTAAGGTTACACGGGGAGTGAGGAGCCAGACTGGGGTCTCCAGAGCTCTGTTCAGGGCCTACACCATCCAGAGATGGGGAATGGGGTCCCTGCCCTCTCCCCTTTCTCTCTGAACCTCAGTTCTCCATCCATAAAATGGGGTTAACAACCCAGCTCAGTCTCCTTCTTGGGGCTGTGAGGAGGCCCAGCCAACACTGGGCATCCATACCTCCCCCACCCTGCCGACCCCACTTCTCCTTCCACTCCTTGTAGACACTGAACTCGGTCACACCACCCCTGGATGTGGAGGAGTGCAGCATCGCCCTGCTGCCCCGGAACCGAGACAAGAACCGCAGCATGGACGTCCTGCCGCCCGACCGCTGCCTGCCCTTCCTTATCTCCACCGACGGGGACCCCAACAACTACATCAATGCAGCGCTGACTGACGTGAGGGCTTGGGGTGGGCTGGGCTCTGGGACTCCCTCAGGCAGCAGGCAGCAGGATTGGGGAGGCTCAGGAGCCAGGGGCAGCGCTGACGGTTCGGTCGGGACCAGGTTGGCATGAGGTTGGGACGGGGAGCAGAGTCAGTGCCTGTCACTGGTCTGGGACCCTGGGTTGGGGTCTCAGACCCTTCATCCATGGAATTGGAAGGGACTTAGGGATGTATTTATTCAAAAATATTTATTGAGCTCCTACAGTGTGCTGAGTGCAGGCCATACCCCCAAAACTCTGTTCTCCTGAGCCTGGTATGTGGGTAATGGGTTGGGACAGTCAGTAAACAAAGATACAGTGGCATGTCAGATGCTGGTAATTTCTACAAAAAGCACCCAGACAGAAGAAATATATACTGAGCTTTGGAGTGTGAATATGGCTGTTTTTGGTGAAGTGGTAAGGAGGTCTCTTTTTTGACATCTCTTTGAGGAGGTAACTGTTAAAGAGCCAAAAGGAAGGAGGGGGAGAATTGTGTAAACATTTGGAAATTTGTTCTAGGTGACAGGAATAGCAGGTGCTAAGGCCCTGAGGCAGAGAACAAGCTTGGGCAGCCTCTAACTATCATGCGCAAGTCTCCATCGCCACACATTTGGGAACCTTTAATATTTAGTTCCAGGGGCCATGGGCTTGGGTATCAGTGGCCTGGTGGGGCTGTGTACCTTGTCAATTCAGGCCTCAGTGAGCTAGCCAAGCTCTGAAGTGGATCCCTGGAGGCAGCCTGGCCCTGAGGGGAGAGCTGTCCAGCTCAGGGTGGGCAGAGGGGATGACAGCTGTGGCGGGGTGGTGGGCAAGCCCCACTAAGACCTGGTTTCCCTGCAGAGCTACACGCGGAGCGCAGCCTTCATCGTGACCTTACACCCACTGCAGAGCACCACGCCTGACTTCTGGCGGCTAGTCTACGACTACGGGTGCACCTCCATTGTCATGCTCAACCAGCTGCACCAGTCCAACACTGCCTGGGTGAGGACTCCGCTGCCCAGGGCCTGGTGGGCTCAAGGGCATGTCCCAAAAGCCCAGGGTTGGATCCCAGTCGTGCCACCTATTTATTGAGTGACTTTGGATGGTCCCATTCCCTCCCAGAGCCTTGGTTTTCTCATCTGTAGAAGGAAGCTGTCAGATTGGAGGGAAATAGCTGCTTTCTATTGAGCGCCTGCTGTATGCCCAGGACTCTGCTTTGCACTTATGGGCTTTGGGTGAAAAGATTGAGACCTACATATCTGGGAAGTGGCAAGACTATGCCCCTCCCCTAGGTTGCCTTCTTCCAGAGCCCGGGGACTCACTCACTGCCTGCTGTGGGGGTCATTGAGGCTGAGCAAAATTCCAGCCTACTTACTTTTTGACTGATCTTGGGTAAGTTCATTTGCCTCTTTGAGCCTCAGTTTTTTTCCTGCCCAGCACATAGTAGCTGCTAAGTGCATGGCAGGAATGAAGATAATGAAGTTGCTGTTGAGGTTGCTCCGTGGCCTCTGCTTGAGGGCTGCCTCAGTTTCCTTTTGGGGCTCCCAAAGCTGGCGCTCCCAGGAAGTGCAGATTTTCAGCCTTCCAGTCCCACGTGGCCATATCCCTTAGATCTCTGGGCCTCCCTTCAATTCCCTGTCTTAGGCAGCCAGGAAGAGTTGCTGTAAAATGAGCCTGACAGTCTCTTAGAGGCTGAGAAGACTTGCTAACTGGGCTCTTTATGAGTCAGGCACATGGTATAAATGACAGGACTGCCGGCTAATGGGCTCTTGCCCTGGGCAGGGATCTGTGGGGCATCCGTGTGGGAAGAACTGGCCCTTGCTAAAGTGGAGGGGAAGGACCTAGAGGGAGGCTCATACAGATGTCATTCAGTGGTCCCCATTTGCTCCTTCATTCAGCTACCTTTCTTCACTGGCCACTCCCTGCCAGGTGCTGCAGTAGGCAGTGGGGAGACAGAAGAAGAAACACACCACCCCTCTCAGATCTCCTGGTCCAAGGGGAAGTAGGGTGCAAAAACCGATAGTGATGGCACAGAGGGAAGGGGCTATCATGGAGCTGGCACTGGGATGCAGAGAGGCCTGGGGATAGTGTATCAGGGAAGGCTTCTGGAGGAGGTAATATTTGAGCTGAGATGTGTAGGGAGGGTAGAGTTAACTAGGTGAAGATAGGGGGGATGAATGATCCATGGAGAGGAAGCAGCATGTGCAAAGGCCCGAACACGAAGAATTGCCAGGACCCTAGGCAAAAAGAAGGTAGTGTCCTCTTTGTGGGCATGGTCAGAGAGGGAAGAGGGTGGAGCATGGAATCATCTGGGGGAGCTTGGGGACTATTTCACAAATGGAGAAACGGAGGGCCCAGAGGAAGGAAGAACCTTGCCTGGACTCCAGGCAGAGCTGAGACTGGAAGCTGAGGCTGTGGACCTACTGGCCTGGAGGATGTGCATCCGTATGTGTGTGGGGTACCTCCTTCATCCCTCTACCATCTCCAGTCTGGCTCAGAGGGGAGGGTGCATGTGGGACCCTGACTCCATGGTGGGGTCCTAAGGCAGGAGTAGGGGTTCTGAGCTGTGCTACAGCATCGGGGACACCCCACCTCTGTGAGCTGATGTTGGAGAGCAAGGCAGTGAGAAGAAGGCTGGGGGTGGGGGTGATGGGGTGAGTGGGGTGATCCGAGGGTTATCCCTGGAAGAAGGCAGCCTCATGAAGGTGTGTGCATACGTGAATGCATGTTTAGTGTAGCTATGGAGCCGCACAGCCAGGATTGTCAGTGTACCTGTGAAGGTTTGTCTCTGCTGACCTGAGCAGGTCAGTGCAGAATGCGTTGGGGCAGGTGAGCTCTGCATTCTCATGGGGGAGTGGCGGGACTGGACAGGGGACTCTGCAGGTGGTTTAGGAGTGATTGGGTCAGGCTGTGTGGGAGCTCAGGGCCAGTGTGGGGTGGGTAGGAGCAGCAGCTTCCCTGGCCTGGCTCTGCTCAGCTCTCCCCTCTCTATCTATACTCCTAGCCGTGCCTGCAGTACTGGCCAGAGCCTGGCCGGCAGCAGTATGGCCTCATGGAGGTGGAGTTCGTGTCGGGCTCGGTGGATGAAGACTTGGTGGCCCGTGTCTTCCGGGTGCAGAATGTCTCTCGGGTGAGCAATCTGGGCGCCCTGTGCTGAGAACCTAGGTGGTGGCTGGGGTATCAGCCTCATTAGACCCTCTTGAGGTCAGCATGGGGCCCAGTAACCCCGGGACTCACATCCTCCCTTGCTGGCTGCCTGTGCCCTCAGCTGCAGGAGGGGCACCTGCTGGTGAGGCACTTCCAGTTCCTGCGCTGGTCTGCGTACCGGGACACGCCTGACTCCAAGAAAGCCTTCCTGCACCTGCTGGCCGAGGTGGACCGGTGGCAGGCGGAGAGTGGGGATGGGCGGACCATTGTGCACTGCCTGTGAGTGCGGGCCAGTGGCGGGGTGGGAGGGCGGGGGCTGGGGGCAGAGGCCGGGTCTGAGAGAGGGCTGCCAGGTGGGCCCTGAACACCACCCCTTGGGGCCTCTAGATGGCTGTGGCCTGGACGCTGCGCAGCCAAGCAGGGATGGCCCCGTCTTCCCTGGAGGAATCCGGTCAGCTTCCAGGGTGTAGACTCAACCCTGAACAACTGCCCAGCACCCTCTGTGTGCTGTTTGACTTTGCCAATTGAATTAGAGTCCTGTCAGAATTGTTTACTGCATGAGACAGTAGCATACTTGAAGCCAAAAGAATTCCAGTCTTTGTTCATGCATGCATGCATGCAGCCTTGTTCATTCATTCCTTCACTTGCCCCATTCATAAATTCATGTGTTCACTCCTGTCGGGGTGCAGTTGCTCCTTTGACCCCCACTTTCTCATACTCTCAGCGCTTACCGACCTTTCCAGTGCCAGCCAGGCATACCGGGTACAGGGATAGGGAGCTGAGTCTGGCGGGGCCTGGCCCTCCAGGGGCCTTTGGTCCTAGTGGGAGAGACCCCTCAAAATGGGGGCTGGGGGCCTAGGCCATCCCCCCTCTCCCAAGGGGAACCCCACACCCTGATGTCACAGGGAACAGAAGAGGGAGAGGAGACGGGATAGGAAGTGTCTCTGTATGTTTGGCTGCCGGTTTGCCTCGGAGTGTGAGTGTGTGCGTGAATTTTCACCACGTGTCTGTGTTGCTGGGGGTGACTGGTGTTTGGGGTATTCATTTTCCATCCTGCTCTCTGGGGTTTGCTTGCTGCTCTGCTGCCCTCCTTCGTCTGTGTCTTTGTCTCAGTGGCATTCTCTCGGAGTGTATCTAGCCTCCTTTCCCTCAGAACCTGCTGTCTTCCTCCTAGAGGCTGGCTCCCTAGCTGCCCCCAGGCTTCCGAGGCCAGTCCTAGTGACTGAGCTCCCAGACCCCACCCTACTGGGTTCCCTTGGCCCCTCCCGTCCCTTCTGGGCTCCCTGACCCCACCCTCCTGGGTTCCCTAGGCCCCGCCCCTCCCATCTGGGGCTCCCTGCCCTTCCCTCCTGGGTTCCCAACCTCTCCCCTCACCTCTGTGCTCCCAGATCTCTCTCTCCTAGGTTTCCTAAGCCCCGCCCCTCCTGTCTGGGGTTCCCTGGCTCTGCTCCTCACCTCTGGGCTGCTTGTCCCTGACCCTCCTCCCTCTTGCTTCCCTGGTCACTTTTGATGTTCCAGCCCCAGGCCAACCCCTCCTGAGCCCCACCACAAGCTTTCTGTGTGTCTCATTTAGAAATGGGGGCGGCCGCAGTGGTACCTTCTGCGCCTGTGCCACAGTCCTGGAGATGATCCGCTGCCACAACCTGGTGGACGTTTTCTTTGCTGCCAAAACACTTAGGAACTACAAGCCCAATATGGTGGAAACCCTGGTGAGAGACCATGTCCCCTTCCCAACCACTTCCAGCTTCCCAGGCCAGACCCAGCCAGTCCCTTGGCACCGCTGTCCTCCACCTGGCTCCCCCTTTTTGGGCTTTGGGCTCTGATCTAATGGTGCCAACACAGTTATACCCATTTGACCAGGGCTCCTACTTGCCCTCTGGGCCCCCATTATCCCTTTCCGTGATACCAGAGAGGGACCAGGCTCATGATTCCTTCTCTCCCTCTCCCCAGGATCAGTACCACTTTTGCTATGATGTGGCCCTGGAGTACCTGGAGGGACTGGAGTCAAGATAGCGGGGCCCCTGGCCTGGGGCCCACATTGTGCACTCAGGGCCAGGCTCAGCACTGAGGACGAAGACCTGTGCCCCTAACTCTGCTCCACTACAGCTCCCGCGGGGAAAGCACTAGGGTGGGCACTGTGCCACCTTGGTGCTCCCTTCCACTGTGGGCAGGGCCTCTCACCATGTCGGATGGGCAGGCTGTGGGCCAAGGAGGAGCTTAGCAAGACTGCAGCGTAGCCCACCTCCACAGGGTCCTACAGGCCTGTGCTGTGAGTCTGGCACTGCCTGGTAGAGTGACAGGGGCTCAGAACTGACAACTCGAGAGGACCCAGGCTCAAGCTCCTTGACTCCAGGCTCAAGCCCCAGACTCTGTCCCAGCCCTTGGCAGAGATGAGCGAGACCCTGCAGAGCCTGTGGCTGGCCAAGGTTTCCACCTGGCAGTGTGGCTTCCTCTTGACATGGATAGAGGGTGCACTGGGGCTTGGCATCTGGAATCCCACCTGGCCTGGCCCCTGAGGGTCCTGGGGAGACTGGGCACATCAGACTCGTCCTCCCCAGATGGGACTCTAGCCCCCTCCACCACCCTGCTGCCCCCTCATCAGCCCTGGGGATATTTTGCTCATGATGCCTCCCACTATGACTTCCTTGATGTGTGCTCTGAGCTTCCGTGAACTGGGATCTGCCCATCCCTGCCCTATTCTCTGTGGGGCCCTATCCCTGCCTGACCCAATGTCTTCAGAATGAAGGCACCTCAGCCCTTCTTCCTGTAACTTTCAGGCCTCACTGGTGGGTCCTGCTCAGCCTAGGCCAGTGACAATCTGCAAGGTTGAACAACAGCCCTTGGGGTTGAGGTTCCTGTGGCTCTGGGTCAGGCTGCCCCCTGAGGACGAGGCACTGCTAGATCAGGGGTGCTTCCAACTTCTACAGTTCAGTGGAAGAACATGTATTTTGGGTTGGAGGAGCAATTCCTTTTTGTTAATTTCATTATTTTTTGATGGGTGGGTGGGAAAATCTCTTTAAAATGGGGCAGGCCACACCCCCATTCCGTGCCTCAATTTCCCCATCTGTAAACTGTAGATATGACTACTGACCTACCTCGCAGGGGCTGTGGGGAGGCATAAGCTGATGTTTGTAAAGCGCTTTGTAAATAAACGTGCTCTCTGAATGCCACAGAGCAGCCTTGTGTGTGTCTGACCAGCCTGAGTGGGGCCTGCTCACCAGCTCCCAGCCCCCTAGTGCTTTGGGAGGGCTCTGGGCTGGGAGGCAGAGGCCCTGGGTCTGGTCAGGCCTTGGTTTTTCCATTCACAAAATGGTGGGGATGTGGACCAGAGCATGGGTCAGGGGACTTTGACCTGTAGGGACAGGTTCCAGAGAACTCTGTCTATTGCTGCCTCTACCCAGGCCTCTGAAGCAGCTCCTCAGTCAGTGGGCTTCATCCTGAGACCCCTGAGGGGCACAGAGCTGCCTCTCACCCATGGGGGCCTGGATCTGGGTTGAGCTCTTTTGGGGACAGCATGGGAGGCTCAGGCTTTGGTATCAGGTCGATGAGCCTCCCCAGCTGTGAAACCCTGGGTAAGTCAGCTCCCTCTCTGGGCCTTGGTTCCCATCTGTAAAATGGGGATGACCCTGATAGGATCAGAAGAGGTCATGACTAAGTGCCTTGTATGGCACCAGGCATAAGGAAAGGGTTCCATTTCTAAACATACAACAGAGACAGACACATCCAGTCTCTATGATGGTCATTCCAGCCATTCCCAGCCTCAGGCTTCTACTAGGAATGGAGTGGAGGAGGAGTGGGCTAGCTGGTAGGGATCCCAGTCACTCCTGGCTCAGTCATAAACTTGTGTCATCTTGGGCAGGACAAGTTGTGTTTCTGAGACTCAGTTTCTTCATATGGAAACTGGCTTCTTGATATATTGATTCTATTCTCACACTGACGGACCCTGTGCCTCAGCTTTTCCATGGTCAGAGAATACAATCTATTCCAATGACTTTAGGATCTAACATCTTTTAATCTGAATTAAGAATTTATTATGACCCCACTTAGCTAGGATACATGACCCCCACCCCCCAACCACACACACACACACTCTCTCTCTCTCAGTCTGAACTGACTGCTAAACCTTACCTGATGGATCACAAGTATATGTCAGACATAGCCAAACAATAGAATGTGAGTTGCTTTGACCAGTAGAAGATGACAGAAGTGATGTCGAGTGAGTTCTGGACCTTAAGCCTCAAGGGGCATTGCAGCTTTTGCTTTTGCCCTCTTGGAACTCTTCCATGTAAGGAAGTCTATTAGCCTACCAGAAGATTTGGGGACATATGGAAGAACCAAAAGAACACATCCCATGGATGCCCCAGTACCAACTACCAGACCTGCAAATGGAGCCATCTTGGGCTTTCCAGCCTTGGCGACCTCTCAGGTGAGTATAGCTGCGTGATTAAGCTTAGCAGAAACTGCCCAACCAATCCCGGACCTGGAAAAGATAATAAATTGTTCTTTCTTTTAGGCCAAAGTTTTAGGATTGTTCGTTATGCAGCAAATCTAACTGTTACATATATGTTCTGGGCCGTGTGGATGCAGCTTTACTCTTTGCCCCATTGAGTACTGATCTCCTAAAGGGTGGGAAGTGTTTCTGCATTCATCCTGTTTTATGCATTGCTCAGCAAAGGGCTGGTCTTGTAGCTGGTGCTCTAGAAGTGTTGGCATGAGAGAGGGAAGGAAGGAGAGAGTATAAGTCTGTCTGACCATTGGCATTTCATGGCTTTTCAGAGGAACTGGGAAGGCAGGCTGTGTATTAGGAGAAAGGCCAGCTCGGGAATAAGCCAAGGTCCCACCCCTCACTCTACATATCCATCAGCTGGTGACCTTGCACCCATTCAGAACCACCCTAGGCTCAGTTTCCTAATCTAGACAACACAACAATCCCTACTTGCAGAAAGTCTAGAGTTCAAATGTTTAAAGAATTAGCATAGTCCGGTGGTGACCCGACCGGCCCTCAGTAAATGCCATCACATGATCCCAAAGTCCCTGGCTGGTAAACATGGTCCGCACCACCTTCCGTTCAGCATCCTTACCTCCTACTTAATCCATACGACAGCTCTTTGACGTAAGGACACCACCCCTTCATTCCGGGGACGAGGACACAGGAGGCCCGGGGAAGGCACCTGACTCATTCGGGGTCTCCGCTGTTACACAGCAGCATGGGGCTCCGGTTTGCCCCCACGTTAGGCTGACTCCAAAGGCCTCCAACTGCTCTGCTCCGTGGCCGGTCTGGGTGGTGTTGACAGCTGGAGGATCCGTTGATGCGACACCAGATGGCCGGTGTGTGGCTCGGGCACTGATTTGTGTCAGAGGTGGTGGCCTCTCGGACAAGGCAGCCGGTAGGACGGGAAGACGAATGGCCCAGGCTGGCTCTGCCCAGGGCCGCAGGCCTTGCAGGTGTGGGGAGTAGAAGCCCCCACCCACCCAGATCCCCATAGAAAGGGTTTCTAGAAGTGCAGACGGGCCGGCTGTCTGCTGCCAGAAGCTGAATTTGCTTCTTATGTCATCATAAATCCGGCCAGAGGAGCCGGCTGAGGCAATGATTACTCCTCACGACCTCTCCGGTGGCCCCTGACTGGGACACGTCCTACATCCTGGGCACCCGGGAGAGGAGCCGTGGCTTTGATGGATGTGGAAGCTGCTCGCAAGGCCCTCACCGGGAGCCCGCCCGCCACCCGGCCCCCCCGGGTCCCTGGAGGACCTCTGACAAGCCATGGCCGGGGACCCTGCCAGAATTAGGGTGGCGATGCTGGGCCAGAGCCTACTTTGCCTTGTGGGGGAGGAGCGGGGACTCTGGCGTCCGGGGCCTTGGCCTGAGGGCCTCTTCCTCGCGGGGGGCTTGGAGGCAGGCCTGGCCGTCGGTGGACCCCCGGGCCTCAGCTGAGACGTGGGGGAAGCCGCCGCGGGCCGTGGGGCTCCCGGGGCCGGGGAGGCTGGGTGCTGGCGTGGGGGGCAGGGAGCATGGTTTCACCAGGTGTAGGCCGGGCTACCTCCCGGCGGCGAGGACGGGGCTTTGGACGTGGTGATGCAGCCACACGCAGCTTTATTTGGCACCTGCCGTGCCTGGGGCGCGTGGCCAAGAGCTCTGTGGGATTGTCACGGGCCGCTTCTGATGAAGCCCGTGAGCGAGGTAATCTCATCCCCGTTTTACAGATGAAGAGATGGAGGCTCAGGGAGCCTGTGACTTGCCCAAAGTCACAGAGGCACCAACTGTCACACAAACTGCAGCAGCCACAGTGACTGATGGGGAAAAAATAAGCCAGATCACATGACTTGCCTGCTCAGACCCTCCGGTGACCTACTGCTCTGTAAGTAAAGGCTGAGCTCCTGGCCGTGACCGCCAGGGCCCTTCCCCGCTGTGGCCTCTGCCCGTGTCCCTCCTGCCCGCTCCTCTGCTCGCTCTGGCCTCATTTCTTCTCATCAATCCGAGCTCTGTGTCTGGACGCCCTTCACCAGTGTCTGCACGGCTGGTCCTTCTGGGTGTCCGGGTCCAGCTCAGATGGCCCGTCCTTGAGGGGCCCTCCCGAAGTGGCCTCCTCGGTGCCCCACCATCCCCGTGCCCATTCCAAGTAGGGCACCATCAGTCCAACATCAGTGACATTGGAGCTGATGTGGCTCAGTGGTGCCAGGCCACTGGCCCAAGCATCCACTCTGATTCTAGTGAAATCTTGGGTGTGGTTTGGGCTTTAGTCTCCTGAGTCTGGGCACCTGTCCTGGAAGGTCCCTGGATGATACTTAGTATAGACATTGTCCTTAATCTTCCCAGCAATCCTGAGAGGTAGATGTTACCAAAACCGATATGAGGAAACAGGCTCCGAGCGGTGAGGCACATTGCTAAAGATCACACAGCTAGGAAAGAACCAAGATAAGATTAGAACCCATGTCACTTGACTCCAAAGCCTTTGTTCCTTAATCATCGCAGAAGTACTGGCAAATCTGAATCTGAACCACATTAATGATTGTAATTTGTCTTGTCGATGAGTCAGTCTGCTTTCTCAACACTCACGCTGGCTGCAGACTGGCTTAGCGGAGGCTCGCAGTCAAACAGCCTCCCAGACTCAGTGGCAGGCACCTAGTTGGTCCGCAGAAAATACTGTCGAATGAGTGTTTAAGCGTCTGTTGCATCTGCAGGTGGTGGGGGTGGCCTGAGTCAGCGGGAGCCACTGAGTTGAGAAAGCCTCTTCAAGAAAAATGGAATGCATCTGAACTTACTTCCTACTTATTCCCAGAGGTGGGCAGAGGGAACCTGTCCAGGAATTTTATTTTCTGTTCAGCTGAAAGCTGAACAATGGGGCTTTCTCAAGCTGTGTTTATTTATGTGACTGCATTCTCTTTCTGAAGACAGCTGAGGACAGATTTCTCTCTCTAGGGCTCCAGTCCCTGCCTGCTCCCCAGCCCCCACCACAGGCAGACACACCCCCTGCTCCTCTAGCTGCTTTTCCTAACAGACCCTTCGATCCCTTCTATGTTTGCCTTTACCCCGTGGTGATTCCTGATTTATTGTCTCTGAGCTCCGAATCCACCCTTCTTTGCCCTGCTCTGTGATACTGGAGCTGGACCCTGTAAACGGTTGTCTTTTGCCAGCTGGAGCAGTGCGAGGCTTTGTCAGTAGAGGGTGCTAGAGGGACACTCTAAGGTGATCACAACACCACAACACCGAGGCACTTCCCTTCCAAGTTCTGGTCCTCCTTCCTTTTTTTTTTTTTTTTTTTTTTAAAGAAAACCCAAAACCCAAAAAACTCAGCACAGGAGCAAAGACCTGAGTGGCCCTTGTGGCCCAGCTCCAGATGTACCCTCAGCCCCCACTCTTCATTTCTAGAGACCAGTGTTAACCCACACTCTCTGGCAAAGGTTCTTACCTTCCTAGAGGCTGAATGTTCTTGTGGTCACCACTCCCTCATTGAAAAGGTCTGAATGTCTGTCTTGGGAGAGACCTTCTCCTCAGTCTTCAGTTCATTTGTTATTCACTCTCCCTCAGCCTAGACATAGTAGTTGCTTCCTCCCTCCCCTCCCCAGAACATTCTTTCTTCTAGATGCTTCTTTCTTGCTGCTTTGGGGTCCCTTTGATTTTACTTAACTACCCCTTGCTAGTTAACAATACTTTATATGAAAATTTCCATGTTCAAAGTATAGGTAATGAATTCTGTCTCCTGACCAGGTCATAACTGATCTAGAATTTGAAGTATGGGTAGTCCCAGGAAGCAGACCCTCTGATGTAGGATTTTGATTGGTTTTGTTGTGCCCTTGGGCTGGAACACAGTGCTGAGTTCATTGTCAATGGGACATGGGATGTTAGTAATCCACAGCGATAGATTTTGATGAAATGCCAATGGAAGCAAGTGTCTTGGGAGCCCAGGGGACCACTGTACTTGACTATCACATCAGTAATTATGACTGCAGGGACTGTGCATAGGGTGGATTCTTGAGTGCACCAGGGCACTTCCTAGGAAGAAAATGATAAGTTTGGGTCATTTAATTCTTAGCTCAAATCATGGTTTGAGAATCACATAGCTTCCATGGCATCCTTACAAGAATCTCTTATTTCATGTAGCCACAGGTCTGATATTGCTGAAAATCAAACATAAATTTTAATTGTGTGGGTCAAAGAATTTAAACATCAGTTAAGTTTACAGCATCACCAGTTTTATCACATGAGAATTTGGGCACAAATTAAGAAAGAATGGGATTCCTGAAACTTGAGATAGAGACATCTGGTTGGACTCAGATGAAATGGAGAATTACTCTGAACCTCCTTTTATCAGTGGAAAGAACTTGCCCTCTTGTATCTGAGGAGATTAGTTTTCTTTTGTTTGAAAACCCTGTGAGGGGTGCCTGGGTGGCTCAGGCAGTTAAATGTCCCACACTTGATTTTGACTCAGGTCATGATCTCAGGGTTGTGGGATTGAGCCTTGTGTTAGGCTCTTGGGAGTCTGCTTCTCTCTCTCTCTCTCTTCCCCTCTCCACCTGGCCTTCCCCCTGCTTATGCTCTCTCTCTCTTGAATGAATAAAAAAAGATTTTATTTATTTACTTGAGAGAGAGAGAGAGAGAGAGAGAGAGAGAGGCAGAGACACAGGCTGAGGGAGAAGCAGGCTCCATGCAGGGAGCCTGACGTGGGACTCGATCCTGGGACCCCAGGATCACGCCCTGGGCTGAAGGCAGGCGCTAAACCGCTGAGCCGGGGATCCCCTGAATAAATAGATCTTTTTTTAAAAAAAGAAAACCATGTGATAACCTTCCATGGGGTGGATACCTTGAAGGGGACTAAGCATTCTCAAGACATGCCACAAGTACCCTTTGTTGCTGTTAGATCCATAATGATGGTCAAATCTCAACATGTTCCAAGAGGTCATGTATGTACTATCATCCAGGAGGAGATTGTTTACTCAATAGAAGAATGGCAAGATATTTGCTAATGGCAAGATATAACATAATCATGGGGAATATTTTAGAAGTTGATCCTAAGGGTGGAACATAATACTAAATCATTTTGAATTCACGGGTGTGGATTTGGGATTTAATGTGTAAGCTTGTGCACCTGAAGGTGGATCCAATAGCTTACTTGGTTGGTTGACTGAAACTGGACCTGAAGGTGGCTTGTGTTTAATGAATGGAGATGCCAGAGCTTCTATGGAATAATGTAGAAGAGGGAACCCAAAGGCTTACATGTGTAGGATGTTGAGGTGGATTTAACATGTGTGACCTGCACAGCCACCCCCAAACTATGTTCTATGAAAATTCCCAGAAGACACTTTCCTATGGTATTGAGAAATTTATCATTGAGGTGAGAATCTATATCCTTAACATGTTCTGTAAATGTTCAGCTTTGTAGCCCAGGCATTGCCAGGAACATGTTATCATTAATATGGGCTCCCTAGTTTATGGGGATGATAGGATCCTGGAGTGGTAGAGGCTAAGTGACAGTACTTAATAGCCAAAGACAAGGTGAGTGCATTTATCATAAAGGGCATTAGGGATATAACAGCAATCAGAATGCCTTCGCCCATAGGGATCTTTGGTGATGACTAATTGATCAGTGTATTTCATGGAAGGAAATAGATGGATAGCCTACTAGAGTATTGCTTGATCTATACAGCAGAAAAACCAACCAACCAACTAACCAACCATCCAACCAACTAACCAATCAACCAACCAACCAACCTCTGGGATTGGTGGGCAACACCTGAGTTGAATCACCATATTAGAGAGTTGTGGCTTCTCTTCAGTTTTCAGACCTAAGCCAATTCTCAGATCAGAGCCCTTTGATTGAGAAGGATGCTGGGCCTCCTGAAGATGTTTCCTGCAGCAGTATTGTAAGTATGTACCACAAATTCTTCTTCCAAGCCTTCACCAAAAGGACCCATGGCTATTTACTAGAGTGACCACACTTGGAAAAAAAGGTACCCAGGCCTTTGGAGATTACTAGACACTGAATTACTAGACACTGATTACTAGACACTGGCTCTGAATTTATGATAATTCTTGGGGATGCAAAATAACACTGTGGCCTATGAATCAAAGTGACAATTCAGGTACTCAGGTGACAGATATTTAGCCTAAGTGTGTCCAGTGGGTCATTCCCCCAGAACACATAATTGAAGTAGACATACTTGGCAACCTGAAGAATCCCCACTTCGCATCTCTGACTCAAGAAATGAAGACAATTACGGGAGGAAGTGCTAAATGGAAGTTTCTGAAACTTTTTCTGTCTATCATGATAGTAAACCAAAAGCACTTCTCTGTCTGTGGGGACATTTCAAATATTGATGAAGACTGCAATATACGGAAGTGATGATTCCTATCCCATTCTCATTTAGCTTACCTGTCTGGCCTGTGCAGAGGTTGGATGGGCTTTGGGGAATGACTAGATTACTGTATGTGTCACTGGGTGGTGATTCCAATTGCAATTGTTGTCTCAGATATGGTATCCTTAGCAAAGCAACTTAGGACAGCCCTTGGTATGTAGCCATTGACCTAGCTACTGCTGTTTCCTTCACACCAATTGGGAAGGATCTCCAAAAAACAGTTTGATTTTACCTGGAAAGACTAAGAGTATATCGTCAGTCTTGCTTCAGAGTGAAATCCATTCTCTTGCTTTCTGCCAGTATACAGTCCACAGATAATGTGATCATCTTGACATTCTACACAGCATCACACTGATGTACTCCACTGGCGACAAGCTGATTGCATCTGATGAATAGAAAGTAGCAACTACAATACATGTGAACAAGGAAGTGGGAAATAAGTCCCACAAAATCTCAGAGATCTGTAGTCTCAGTGAAGTTTCTGAGGGTTCAAAGGTATAGAACATGTTGAGGTATCCCCTCCAAGGTGAAAGTCAAGTTGCCATACTACCTACCTTGAAAAAAGAAGTGCAACACTTGGTAGGCTTTTTAGAAACTTCACATTTGTATGTGTGCTACTTTGACTCATCAGCAACATCCTCGTAAGACTGTTAATTTTGAGCGAGGACCATAGCACAAGAAGGCTATGCAACAATTAAAGGCTTCAGTACAACTCCTTCTACCTTTGATCCTTTTGACCACTAGATCCAATGATTCTCAAAGGTTTCATAGCAAATAAGGATGTTGTATAGAGTCTTAGACAAGACCCCAAAGGGGTACCACAGGGGAGACCTCTAGGATTTTAGAGTAAATATATTCCTTCTTATGCTCCCCACCCCTCACCGAGAAAGAGCTTCTAGCTTGCTACTGGACTGTGGTAGAGACTGAATGCCTAACTATAGGACATCAGGTGATCATGCAGCCTGAGATTTTCACTTAGGAGTCCCTTGACACAACTAGCCATAAATTTAGCTATGTGCAGCAGCAGTCTATCATCAGGTGGGAGTGGTATAAAAGAAACCATGCTTGGGCAAGTCTGGAAGGTATGAGTAAATTGTATATATAAGTCAGTGATTCAGACTCCTGCTTCACTGCTTCCTATTTCTCAAATCATGCCTATGGCTTCATGAGGAGTTCCTTATAACCAGGTGACTGATGAATAAAAACTCAAGCCTCGTTTACGGATGGTGCTGCATGATATACTAGTATTACCCAAAACAGAAGACTGCAGCATTACAACCCCATCAAGGGTGACCTTGAAGGACAATGGTGAAGAAAAATCTTTTTAGTGGGCAAAACTTTATGCAGTTGTCCATATTGGAATTAGAGCTGGCCAGATGTATGGGTCAATGCTTATTTACGAGCAGTTGTTAATGGTATGATTCGGCTAGATTGTTAGGGACTTGAAGGAAACATAATAGAAGATCAGTGACCTTTCTGGGGAAAGGTATGTGGATGGACTCTTCAGAATGGGCATAGACTGTGAGATTTGTGTTCCATGTGAATGTTCACTAAAGGCAATCAACTGTAGTGCAGGCTTTCAGTAAGCAGGTGAACAGTGTGACATGCTTTGTGGTTATCAGTCTCTTTACTCAGCTGTCCCTGTGTTTATCCAATGAGTCCATGAATAAAGTGGCCATAGTGGCAAGATGGAGAATATTTCTGGGCTGAGTAACATGAACTTCCCCTTACCAAGAGCTGCCTTGGGTACCACCACTGCTGGGTGCTCAGTCTTCCCACAGAGTATGAGCCTACAATATGGCTCCATTCCATGGATGGACCATACATCTACCTGGTGGCAGGTTGATTCCATTGGACCTCTTCCATAATGTAGGGGGAAGAGATTCTTCGTTTATGGAATAGAATCATCTTCTGAATATGGATTAGCTATTACTGCCTGTAATGCTTTTGTCTATACCACCATCCATGTATTTACAGAATGCCTCACCCACCATTGTGGTATTTTACCCAGAATTGCCTCCTCTCAAGGAGCTAATTTCATAAGAAGAAGTGCAGTAGTGGGCTCAATGCTATGGAGTTAACTGGTTTTACCACATAACCCATTATCTGAAAATGGATGGCTATTTAGAGGTGGAAAGGCTTATTGTGCCAGTTGGGAGACAAACTCATATAGGCAATATATGCTTTGACTCAGACACCATTGTATAGTGCTGTTTCCCTCATTATTACACTAAATGGGTGCAGTCATAAAGGTGTGGAAATGGGGGTAGTTCTGTGCCAGTCAAGGTCCAATCAGGAGACAGAAACCACATCAAATTAACTAGAAGAGAAAAGAAACTCAAGCATACCACTAATTGAAGGAGAGTATGCAAGACATGAAACATGGAAGGGAAGTGGGGGTCCTCCCCATGGCTGAGATACAGAACATTGGAGAGGGTGTGGGTGCAGCCTATTGGCTGGCACAAAAGTTCATTAAGTTGTTCAGGCCAGAGATGGTCAGGGTTAGTGGGCAGAGAACTGCTGAGGAGCTGATTAAATTCAGAAACTGCCCATGGGGTTTGCTGTTGAATATGCTGGGAAGCCAGCTGGAGAACTGGCTTCAAGAAGTTTCTCATTGAGTCAGGGGAGGGCAGGGAATGGGGACATCATTGGGAAGATGCTTGGAAGTGAGCTAGAGCTCCCCACAATCTTGCCTTTGGGAAGCCACTGTAGGAGTGCTGCTGGTATCACTAGGGATGTGCTCCACTGAGTGACCTGCACACACCTAGTGCTCCAGGAGCCAGAGTACACTGGAATCAGATAGAGCGTCCACCAGTGCCACCTATTGACAAAGATTAACATGATGCTTGAAAGGGAAAAATGTTCTAATGCCACATGCAGGCCCTGAAGGGTGGACTTGGAGCTGAGAAGAAGAGAAGACAACTGGCACAAGCCCTTCTCACTATTGTTCTTAATCACCCACTTGCAGAATTTTTACTTCTTGTCTCAGCCAATTTGAGCTCTGCTGGCTTGGAGACTTTGTTCCCAAAAAGGGGGAATATGAGAGGACACAGCGATGGTTCCAATGAATGGAAGGATGCGACTGCCATCTAGTCATTTAAGGCCCTTGTGTCACTGAACAAACATTGAAGCTGAAAAAAGTTTACTCTTTTGGATGGAATGATTGATCCTGATTGCCAAGGGGAAATTGGGCTGCTGCTACTGAATGAGGCCCAGAGGACTTCATTTGGAATTTAGGATTCTTGTGTGTGTGTGGGGGCCCTTCTTAGTTCTTCCATGTCCAATTGTAAAGGTTAGTGGAAAACTTCAGTAACCCAGCGAAGAAGGATAGTTGATGACTCATGTGATTCAGTATTAAAGGTTTGGTTCCCTCTTCTTGGTTAAAACAACAACAGCAACAATAAACAAACAAAAAGACCCCCAAAACCCAACTAGCTGAGGCTCTGGTTGAGGGTGAGGGAAATGTGAACTGGGGAAATGTGAATTATTTCTGTCTATGGGTTATAGAAATAATGGCTTTGTGACCAGTGACAGAAGTGAGGACTATTGTAGCTTTGCATATTTTCTCTGTTTGTTATGTTCTTAAATTTATATTTTTATGTTAACCATTTTCTTCTCTCTTCTTTCTGTTATTATTTATATACAGGTTATTCGAGGTTACCTTTACAAACAAAACAGTCAGCGTGACTGTACTGAACTTGAGGCATCATTCACATAGCCAATGATGGATACAGTGATGCTAGAACAATGTATTTCATATTGAGGCAAATGCAAGAGCTTCTTTATTTGTACAAAGGACAATTGTGCCTTGTTAGGTGGAAACATAGAGTTGCTGTGTGGTGAATGGAAGTTCAAAACTGTGTACAAGGTGTACGCGAAAGCTGAATAACCAAAGGCAAGGACTGTGGTGGCTATCACTTTATTACCTCTCAGCTCCAAGTCTGCCCTTCTTCGCCCTGCTTAGCAATACTGGAGCTGGACCCTACAAACATTTCTTCTTCACCAGTTGGTGCAATGTTAGTATCTGTCAACAGAGGTCACTGGAGGGACATTGCAAGGTGAAGGTGATAGCATCGGAAGGCACATTTCTTGTGTTGGACATCCTGTTTTCTTTTATTTGGTGTGGGAGCTGTCCAGTGACCTTCGGCTCAGCAGCCATCAGGGACCAGTTCATTCCACTGTACCCTCCGGCTATGCTCTCCTCACTGAGTGGCCACTTTAACAGACCAGCTTCAGCCACAACCTCAGTCATGGCTAGGGGTAGTAAGTTTTCCCTACCTTTGCTATTCCTGTGTTCTCTAGAGTCCTCTTTTACTCCCTTTAGTAATGACCACTTTTAATAATGACCACTTCTTTACATTAAAATGTTCATGTTCAACTTAACTAGTGTGCCCTCTGTTTCCTGAGTAGATTCTACTCAGTACTCTCCATCCTGATGTCTAGTCTCCTTTGCAACCTCTATTTCTGTCCTTGGAAGATTTGGGCTCCCTCTTGTTCTCATCTTGATGTTGCTCCTCACCTCTGCTCTTTCAGATCCATCATGGGAACGATCCAGTTACTGTGCAAAGACAGGGATGTGGCATCCTCTCAGAATGTCTTGCAAAAAGGTGGGATTTCACAAAGCTTGTAAAGTGGAAAGAGCTGCACCTTGGGAGCAGGGTGCCTGTATTCTAGATCCGGCTCAGCCACCGATCCATGTATTTTACATGTGGGAAAATGGAAGAGAAGTTGTGATAAATAACTACTCATATCCAAGCTGCTCTAATCAACTGTCAAAGGTCCCCTCTGCCTTAGTTTCCATTCTTTTATATGTTGCTCATGAGAGCCCTTTTTCTCCTGGGTTGTCTGGATAGGTCTTTTATTATTATTATTATTATTATTATTATTATTATTATTCCAATTAAAACAGTGATTCTCAACTTGGAACAGTTTTGCTTCTCAGGGGTCATTTGGTTGTCGTAATGCATGTGTCTGTGTGCTTTTAGGGGGTAGAGGCCAGAGATGCTGCTAAGTATCCTATACTGCACAGGACAGCTCCCCACAATAGGGAATTATCTGACTCCAAATATTAACAGTGCTGAGGTTGCACAGTTCTGAATTAATAGGTTTAGAGAGGCGAAGTGACTTGCCCAGGATTACATAGGAAGTGAGCAGCACAACTTGGATGGCAGCCCAGGCCCCCTAACTCTGGGGTCTTTTCAACTCTTACCCTCGCTCATTCTTCTCCCTTCTGCAAGGATAGGAAAAGAGAGAGGAAGCCAATGAGGTCTGCCCCCCCGAAATACAGTGCCTGCAGGCAGACAGCATTCTCCTCTTACCACCTCTGCCCTGCCAAACCCTAGCCATTTCCTTTAAAAAAAATCCTAGCCATTTCCCAATGCAACCATCTGCTTTCTCAACTCCTGTTCTGAGCTGCTGGGAAGCCGCTGAGAACACTGTGCTCAGTGAGTCCTGGCAATACTGCCAAGGAGTAAGTGCCAACGTAAGCTGGCTTCACCATCGTCCATCCTTCCTCTGACCTTCCTGCAGTCTGTTCCCTCTCTCCTCACCTTCAAGGACTTTTCAAGTCCTCCACCCTCCCCAAGCCCTCTCTCACCAGCCATCAACTCCTTCACTCTCAATAGGTAACTGACTTCCCTGAGTACTCCATTTTCTCCAACAATTACACCTATTGTCAACCAGCTCAGGAACAGAATTCTCTCCTGGTGGAAGGCCAATTTCTTCCCATCCTCTGGATCCATTCCTTTCAGCCTGTGCAGGGGGCTGTCCCTAATGAGTACTCTCTCTCTCTTTCTCTCTCTCAATCTCTCTTATACTTGTCAGCTCTTCCAACTCCACCATCAAAGCTTCCCTGCATAAAGGCTGCTCAGATCTCCCCCCTAATTAATTCTAAAAGAAATTCTTTTCTCGGAATCCTTGGGCCCCTTGAGCCACTTTCATTTCTTCCCCTCCCATCCATATACTGTTCCAACTGCCTGGATTAGCCACTCCCTATGCCCGCTCCAGCTAGAAAACTCCTACTCACTCTTCAACCCAGCTCAAATGTCAGCTTTTCTAAGATGCTACAGCAGATGCTTTAATGTCCCACCACATCTACCCTCAACTTTCTGAGTTTTCCTATAACTACAGATGACTCTGGGCATGCTGACAGATCTCCACCTCAAATATCTGCATTTCTTCTCTTCTTTCTCCGGCACTTGGAGAACTTGCTTTTCTGTGTGACAGGTGTGTATAGTAGGTCCCATCTAGAAGTACAGGGGACCAGAGGGGTTAATGCCCTGAGTCAGTGGGTAAATGCCATTTCCTCTCCTCCAGGAGGATGGTTCTGAATCGTCCTCCACATAGTCCTCACATCCTCAGCAGGACTGAGTTCCCAGTTGCCCATTGCTGTGACTTACTCATTGATCCGTGTGTTGTAGGCTTTTTTCTCTTCCCTGCTTAGTCTCTCCATGCCCTCACCTGGGCTCATTTCCCAGATAAACTATTGGTACCAGAGCCCTTATCTCAGGGTCTGCTTTTGGGCATCCACCTTCAGATGCATGCCTGGCCTACCTGTCTCACACCTGCCCCACCTGTCCTGAGGGAGTTCATATGCTTTCCTCCTGCTTCCTGGTGTCTATTATTGTGATTCTTTTCTTTTTAAAGATTTTGTTTATTTGAGAGAGAGAGAGAGTGTGTGTGTGTGTGAGAGAGAGAGAGAGCACTCATGAGCAGTGGGGGACAGAGGGAGAGGGAGAAGCAGACTCCCCTCTGAGCAGGGAGCCTGATGTGGGACTCAGTCCTAGGACTCTGAGATCATGACCTGAGCCAAAGGCAAACACTAAATTGACTAAGCTACCCAGGTGCCCTATTATTGTAATTCTTGAGGCAGAATCTGTCTTTTATGTCACACTGTGAGTCCCTTGAAGGCTAAGTCCAGATCTTGCTCACCTCTGTTATCCCCTACACCTGGCACATTCCTCAGCCCATCCCTGGCCAGCAAGTGTTTGTTGAGTGACTGTGTGAGAAAGTGGATAGGTGCCTACCCGTCACAAGCAATCTCCAGGGTGCCTACACTAGATGACAGGCTACTCATCCCATCGGTGTGGCCTTCTCAGCCAGCCTCTCCTCTCCCATCGGGGGGCCGATCCCTGTCCCCTGGCCTGGCTCCAAGGCCCCTCACTCTGCCGTCATCACCCATTCTGTCCTCTATAACACAGGGGGCTCCCCCCTCCACCTTCCTGCCAGGAAAAGTCCCCAGACGGGGAAGTAGGCCTTTTGAGGGGAGATCTGGCCTCCAGTTAAATAAAGTTTACTGGAACCTAATGAAATGCTTTTATGATGTGACATAATTCAATGCCACCTTCCAGCAGATGTCGCTTTGGAGGGATAGATTTGCCCAGCTGGACTCTGGGGCTCATTCAGAAGCACACGGAGCACCCACCTGCTGCTTCTGATGCAAGCAGTCCCAGGAAATGATAATGTCTACAAATCAACTTATTCAGCCCAAGTGCACGGAGCCAAGTTTCCAGCAGGAGGAATTAAAATCATGGCTGGGGAAGTGAAGCTGTTGCTGTCAAGCCAGGCAGTTGTGCTGACCAGGTCCAGCTTTGAAAGCCCTGGGGGAACGGGATGCTCAGGGCACATCCAGAATGCCAGCGACGATGCAGACCCAGCTCCCTGGTCCCATGAGAGGCTTTACGGACGAGAAAACCAAGGCCCATGGAGGCAAAGGGGGGAGGGGGCTGCTGCCCTAAGTCACACACCTTGAGGCAGTGGCAGAGCTGGATTTGAATCCAGACAGACCTGCCTCCACCCCTCCAAATTCTCGGAAGAGCACGCAGGCTGGGAACTGTGCGAAGCCAAAAACAAAACCAGATAAAAAAAAATCACTGCCCTCCCAGCCTGACTCACAGGTCGCACCTGCCGCTCTGTGTGGGCAGCAGCTTGGAAACAGGGGGCCCTGGGATGTGGTGCTGGTTCTCTCACACACTTGCTGGTCACTGCTCTCTGGGTTTCAGCTTCTTTATCTGTAAATGAGAAGACAGAGGATCTCTAGAGTCCTTTGGCTTCAAAAAAATCACTCTGAGCCTGTTTCCCCATTCAAGGGGCCTAATGCTCTATTTCTCAGGTTGCCGTGAGGGTCCCATGAGGCCCAAAGATGCTCCTTGGTGCAACTGTGTGAAGGCTACCCCACAAACAGCATTATCGTCGCTCAACCTCTGCATCAAGGTGACGCTCAGGGTTGCGCTACGTGCTCATCTGAGCTGCTAGAAGTGAAGGGAAAACCAATGTCTTATCTCCTAGCCAAATGACTTTGGAGCCAGGGCAGGGGTCTCAGAGTAGGTTTATATCTTAGAGACCCTGAAGCAGGGATGTGTCTCTGAAGCCATATCTCCCTTTCTGTCCCAGCAAGTGACATGAAATGTCAGATCTCAGACTGTCTGTCCAAAGGGACTGTGGCAGAACTAGGCTGTGGCCTAAGAGCTGAGGGAGGGAAAGGGAGAAAGAGGTGATTTACAAGAGGCTGGAGAGGAAGAAAAGGAGGGTGAGGGGAAGGGGAAGAAAAGGAAGAGGAGAAGGAACATCTGGAGGCGGATGGCTGTCTTCATTCTATGGTACAAAATGCAAGCAGAAAGTGTGGGCCCTAGAATCAGAAGAACCTGGAACAAATGCTGACTCCACCACTCAGTGCAGGGGTGGGAGGAAGAGGACTTTGGGCTAATCATTCAACTGTTCTAAACTTCAGTTTCCACATCTCTAAAATGGGATGAAAACAGCATCTCTTTCTTAGGGATAATCTTAACAAAGTGCTTTGTACTATGCCTGGCCCGGAGTAACTTCTCAACACAAAGTAACTAGAGGGGAAGCAGAAGCAGGGCAAGTGGCTGTAAATGTGTAAATTAGTGTGTTCTTCCAGGAGGGGCTATAGTATCTTTCCTACTGACTGGATACTGGAAGATAAGAGAGCTTGCTCATTTAGGAGAGAAGGTGGGTTTGTCCAAGTTGAGAGAAGCCTAGAGAGGCATGGAAACTTAGATCACACAAAGGAACATAGTTAACAAATTTTTATTGTGTTGATTATAGTAGAAATTATTCTTATCTGGCTAACAGCAATTATGTTAGTGAGGAAGAACAATTCATGTGCTAATGGTGGCTAAATTGATTATAATAATAAGGCATACTTCAGGGGTGCCTGGGTGACTCAGTCAGTTAAGCATCTGACTTTGGTTCTCAGCGTGGATCTTGATCTCAGGGTCATGAGTTCAACCCCACTTTGGGCTCCATGCTGGGTGAGGGGGCCTACTTGAAAAATAAGGCAAACTGCATGTCATTAGATCAACTGTAAAGAAATGTCAATGGAGAACAATGATCAAATGATTGTCACGTGTATAAGCAATGGGTGTGACATTAGAGAGATAGGAGAGAGAGTGATGGGGCACTGACTGTGTGCAGCACCCTGGGGCACTCATTGGGGTTGACAGTTGATATCAAATGAGGCACAGCAGGTGAAACAACATCCCTCGAATCCCTCAGTAGGTAAGTGGAGCACAGACTCCAACCCAGCTATCTAAAGCTGAGTCTTTGACCAGTCATCAAAGTTGGCCAACAGCATGTCTTTGGTCCAGATCTAACCAGACCTTTCTGGCCCAGCAAGACTGGGAGACAGAACAGCCTTAAGTTGAGTTTCGATGACTGGGGTGAGGAAACCTTCCCTGCAGCCTTGATGGGCTGAACAGGAAGTATAACCAGGGACCATGTCTGCAAGTCCAGATGGATGGATGTGCCAAGCTATGGGCTTTTCAGCTTGTGGAGATTGTGAAATCCTTGCAGGCTTTCCTCTCACTAACTCTCAGTAAGGATACCCCTCTCCCCATGGACGCCAGAGCTTTCTCTTCTTAGCAGATTTGCCCAGGTGACTATACCCCAAAGCTGTGGGTGGGGATGAAACAACTTAGGATGCACACATTTTTGAATTGGGGTAAAGTGCCAGCTAAATATTCGTCCTAGATTTTCCCTCTTGAGTAATTGAATTATGAGATGCTAGGTTTTTTTAAAATATGAGAGATGTATTATCACCCATAGAATCTATTGCATGCATAGTCAGACACACACACACACACACACACACACACACACACACACACAAGAATGGAGACTTTTGAGGATATTTTCCTTCTCCAAGAACCCTGAATGGTTTAAGAAGCACAAAAGTCTCCAAACTCAAGAAAACGTGTTTTTTTTTTTTTTCCTGGAACCTGTAAATGCTATACATAGTAATTGTAATCTTCCTCCGGCATCCCTTGCTACCCTCTAGCCCTCTCTTGCCCTGAGGATTCTGTGTCCTGAAGAGGAGATAATAAAGAATATTTACTCCTGGCTCTCATGGGTGCTTAGCTTCCTGGGGTCTTCTCTGAGCTGACCTCTTTCATATTCTTCCAAGAGGTGGTGACAGAAACATTAAGATCTGAACTCACTTGTTGAAATGATTGTATCCTGTTTCAGCACCACGGACAGAGCACCACCATTCTTGGGAGAGCCTCAAGTTCGATTTTGACAAGTTTAGAAAGGGAAGGAAAAATAAAATAAGTTGAAAACAGAGAGGGATGCAAACCATGAGAGACTCTTTTTAATTTTTAAAATTTTTACCGTAAGAGACTCTTAACTATAGGAAACAAACTGAGGGTTGCTGGTGGGAAGGCATCCCCCCATGATGTAATGAGCACTGGGGAATGAGCATCCCCCCATGATGTAATGAGCACTGGGTGCTATATGCAACTGATGAATCATTAAATTCTACCCCTGAAACTAATAATACAGTATATGTTAACTAAGTTGAATTTAAATAAAAAGATTTTTAAAGATTTTATTTGCTTATTCATGACGGACAGAGGGAGAGAGAGAGAGGCAGAGAGAGGCAGAGACACAGGCAGAGGGAGAAGCAGGCTCCATGCAGGGAGTCCGATGCGGGACTCAATCCCGGGTCCCCAGGATCACACCCTGGGCTGAAGGTGGTGCTAAACTGCTGGGCCACTGGGGCTGCCCTAAATAAAAAAAATTTTTTTTTAAAAGGAAGGAGAAATGGGGAGCTTCCTGCTAACGGTGTCAGGACATGGGGATACCCAGGTTATCTAAATATCTGCATCCAGACAGTGCTTCATGTAGACCTTGGCCACAAGTTCACAGGTTCTTTGAATTCTCCAATTTAATATTTCAAATCTACATATATTTTCCCTCTATCATATATTCATGATTGTTTCAACATGAAATACAAAATAATGGACATTTTCCATGTTTTTGGAGTAAAATTGGCACAGAGGAAGGATGCTCAATGCCTATCATATGGCTTTTTGTACTGCTGGGCACACTGCCCAATTCCTTTGGGGAGTGTGTGTGTGTGTGTGTGTGTGTGTGTGTGTGTGTGGTGGGGTACACTACCCACAGGGTGAAGTTCAAATCTTTAGCTTGGAATTCATATAATCATGCATCATTTCCTCCTTTTCCTTCCCCACATTCACCTGTGACCCACTCTTACACCTCACACGAGAACACACACTGCATACACACATCCCACATATACATAGGATTTGAGCCCTTGATTTACCCTTAAGAGCCCTTGGGTTGTATCATTTCTCCATGGGAGAAGGTGAGTCCCTCCACCACTGCCTTCCCTGATCCTGCCTGTGAATGCAGACTTGTGTCCCACACTCTGAGAGGCATCCCACCCATGCCATCCAGTACAGCAGGGCAGTGGCTTTGCTGCTTTTAAGGAATAAACCTGGGCTGCCCCCCATTGATTTATTTTATTCTTTGAGTCTTATCTCCAGACATGGGCTCTTCATCATTGCTTGTGATGAGCAGACTGAGGAGAGCATGACTGCCCAGATTAGCTGCAGTTGGAAAGCAAAGAGTTGAGCTTTGGGAGGGATTTTTTTTTTCTTACCCTGCAGTATAATTGTGGCGTAGTGAGCCTTCAACAGCACTAGAGATTCTGTGTGAGCTGAGGCTGCCACCATGCATCCTGAATGCTAAATCTCTTCCTGCTACGCTAACTTGGGGCTGGGGTTTTCAGGAGGCTCTTGAGGAGGACAGAGGCACAGCAACTAGTCCCTGTTAATGTCACACATGGTCCTGACTGTGGGAGGTTAGTTGAGGAAGGCACAGTTCCCACATTGACTGGTCAACAGGCCCATTGACACCTGCTCTGTGCCAGGCCTGTCCTGGGTTCTGGGCCTGCAGGGCTGGCTTGGTCATCACCCCTCCCCTTGGGTTGCTCAGCCGGGGGCTGGTGGATGAATCACCAGTAGAGGCCCAGAAAGGGTGCGCGGGCCTTACAGTCAGACAGGGGGCTCGGTTATGCTAGAACCCAGGACTCCTAATGCCGGGCTACCCGACCAGGACTTGCATCCAGGTGCCATGCCAGTGTTAGGGGTCAGGAGATGTTTCCTGGGGAAAGATCTTCCCTCATGATAGGAACTGTACATGGAGGTGGAATCCAAAGGAAAGAGGTTTGGCCAACCCCACCCCACCCAGGTCCAGGCACCTGCTGGCTGCTCCTTTCCCGGCTCCACCCAGTGCTCTACCCCAGGAATGCCCTGCACCAGCGAGGAACTTTCCACTTGAAGGTAACAACAAATGGGATGAGCAAAAGGGAATCTGCTGGCTCAGCTGAGAACAGAGGGGTAGGTCTACCCAGAGCCTATTTCTCTGACGTTGTCTCCTCCCTGCCTTCTTCCCCAGGTAGCCTTCACCCCTGGCCTCCAACACCCGCCCTCCACGGAGCCAGGAGAAATGTGCAGGCATATCTGGGATCTCCGTTGGAGGAAAGAGGAGGATCCCCTTCCCAGAAACCCTGGCAAACAGCTGGCCTTTCACTGGCCTGAGCTGGGTCACCCAGCTGAACCAGTCAGGTGCCAGAAGGATGGGCATAGGCTGACTACTTACAGCAATCGGGTCCCACCCCTGGAGCTGGGGGTGGGTCGCTCAGGCCCACGTGGCTGAGAGTGGCACAGGGCAGATCCCCGAAGGCGAGTCTGGTGGACTTGGTGGGAGGAGGTGAGGGGAAGCTGGGGAGGCAGCAGAGCGCTGTGACACAGGCCACCTGAGCTGACAAGTAGCATCCAATCAATGAGAAGCCCTCCCTGCCACTCTGGTCCCACCTGCCACATCCTGCCTTGTGTCCCAGCCTGAGTGGCTTGTAGTCCCCACAGCCCACCATGCTGGCTCATGACACTGTTCATGGGTCCTGACTGTGCTCTCTCCTGGGATTCTCAACCACCCCCTACCCGCCCTTCATCCTTCAGATTGCAGCTCAAGCTCCACCTTTTGTAGCAATGAAATGGGTCACCTCTGCTGGGGGCTCCCAAGCACCTGGTTCCCACCATCATCATTCACTGCACCATTGCGGCCAGGCTTCCTATTACCCCGCAGCCCGGGCCCCATACACACGGAGCTTGCCAGTTCCTTGAAGGTGTTGAGAAAAATTTTCAGGCTCCAGACCAGTGTGCCAGGTCAGCAAACAGAAACTCAGAAAACTTTCATGTGCCTGTGAGTGCTTTCCTTGACTGGAAATACAGCATGTTCAGTCAGCCAAGCGTCAAATGCCGAGCCAACTCTGAGCTCTACATTCATTTTCTTCTTCCTTATTCACTTTCTATTTTTTCTTTTCCTTATTCCTCATTCTTTATCCTATAGGATAAAGCTTCCTGCCTTCTGCCCTATTTTGCAGTTCTTTAGACCCTTGGGAACAGACTGCCTGCTTCATGAAGTGTTAAATAAAGTTTGTATCACCTAAATTGTCTTCTTTATAATCATTTTTTAACAAAGGCAAAAAACTGGACAAGTCTTAATTAATCTCTTTATTTCCAGCCTCTAGGTACTGCCTGGTTTAGACCAAGAAGTCAATAAATATTTGTTGAATTAATGAAAATAAGTCTGTGTTGAAGACATGACTTCTGTGCAGTTGTTTGCATTTTAATAAAGGACGAAGCCTCAAGCCTTAGGAAGGAAGCTCCGATGGTAGAAATTCAGGCACCGGCAAAGTGGGGACAAGAGCCTCCTCTCTTGTTTAGTGCCCGGAGGAGGAACGGCAGGTGGAACTTTCCATCCACAGCTTCCCAGTGCAAAAACAATCACGTGGTTTTCTGAAAACATAAGTGTGTCATGGAAACAAATGCGTTTCCCTTTGGCTTTCAGGTGGGAGGCAACTTCTTGAGTCCTGTCAGGTTTTCTGCCTGGTTCTGGTTGACAGAATGTTCCTTCCTGACATCTTTGTGAACTGTGAAATGATGCCTTGACCGACCCTCCTCAGCTCTCTGATGCCACAGCCATCGGGTCCCACCCATCAGCCCTGCTGTGCCTGGCAGGGGAAAGGAACCCATAGCAAAGCTCGGACATTTCCATGTCACGCCCACTGGCCTGGCTGCTGCTTTGAAGCTGACCTGGGCTCCATCCTGACCACTGGGTCCTGCCCTGGTCCTCCGGCTGAGCCCCCCAGCTCCCCAGCTCTGTGCACCAACAGCCTCTCTGTTCTCAAGCCAGTCCCTTCCAGACCACTCACCACTCTGCCCCAGAGTGACCCTCACTAGCACAAAACTGGTTGGGTCCTCTCACTCTCCCGCCTCCCCCCCGCCCCGGCCCCATGGGAAACCCTTCCCAGGCTTCACAGTGTCCTTAAGTCATGACCCAAAGTCCTGAGCCCTGTGCCAGCCATGCAGAGCATGGACATTAGCCAGGCGCACACCAGGCAACATCCCTTTTTCTGTGAAGCTCTCCTGATGGAGCTTCTTTGTATCTCTGCCCATGGGTCTTAGTTACTGACCCCCTGGTTCGACTCCCCAGTGAAACCTTGAGTGGTTCTAGGTCAAAAGCCAAGTCTGAATTTCTGCATCCCCAGTAACTGGCAGCAGAAGAGTTGTCAGTGTTTGTGGAGGGAATCAATGAATGAATGACCTTACTACTGTTGAGATAGCCAAGCAACGATTATGGGTCTCGTTTCTGGAGTGTATGCCATGTGCTAGGCACGTGCTAGGCAATTTGCTTACACTTATTCACCATAGCTTCATACACCTTTTTGAGTCTGGCACATGGATTATTAGATCCATTTTACAGATGAGATACTTAAACTCGGGGATATCTGGCTCCAACTTCTTTATTTACTGAGGGTCTGCTATGCACCAGGTGCTGTCCTGTGGTCTGGGGATGTAGTGGGGAAGAGAACAGGCTAAGTCCTCACCTCCTGGAGCTCCTGTTGTAGTGTATGGGGTGAGGAGGGGACAAACAAACAAACAAATATATATGTAAATCATGTCAGAGCTGATAAGTGCTATACAGAAAAAGAGAGCAGGATTGGTGGGCATATTGCTAAGGCTGCCATAACAAAATACCACAATGGTGGCTTAAGCCACAGAAATTTTTCTCAGTTCTGGGGGCTAGAAACCCAAGATCAAAGTGTTGGCAGATTTGGCTTCTTTGAAGCCTCCCTCCTTGGCTTGCAGAGGACCACCAACTTGCTGTGTCCTTAAAGGACTTTCCTATGTGCATACCCTTGGTGTCTCTCTGTGTCCTAATCTCCTCTTCTTAAAATGGCAGCAGCCAGATTGGGTTAGGGCCACTTGACCACCTCATTTTAATTTTCCTACCTCTTTGGAGGCACAATCTCCAAATATAGTCATAGTCTGAGGTACTGGGGTTAGGATTTCAACACATGAACTGGGGAGGGGGAACAAATTCAGAAGGCCAGAGAGTGATAGGGTGGTGTGGGTGATACTGGAGGATGTCTAAGCCGAGACCTGAACAAAATGAAGGGAAGAACCTAGTTAGAGCAAAGAGAAGCAGAAGCAAGAGGGGACAGCAAGTGCAAAGGCCCTGAGGCTGGGATATGCATAGCTTGTTTGAGGAATGGCAGGAAGTCACTGTGGTTGTTGCTTTGTGAGTTGGGCAAAGAAGAGGATAAAGTCAGAGGGACAGACACACATGCATTCTCTGAATATTCTCAGAACTTTGTGGCTCAAAGTGACTGAGTCTTCCCTTCTCTGTAAGTACCTAGTTCAATACCTGTGTTGTGCAGATGGGGAAACTGCAGCCCAGGATGGGAAAGGACCTGCAGAGAGTCACACAGCCTGTGATGTCGGATGTCCTGCCCTAAGACTGCCTTTAGCACCTCTCTCTCCGGGGAAGTGTGTGGGGTGCTGCTGATGCTGCCAAAGCTCAGCTGACAGGAAGGATCTGAGAATTGGGATGATTATAATCGTTACTGTTACCTCTGTGCAGAAACAGCAGTTCCTGCCAAGTTCAAGTGGGAGAAGAGAAGGTGAAATGTAAAAGGCTTGGGGTGACTGGTCCCCAGAAGGAGAGAGTGATTCTCCCCAGGTAGTGCCTCACCATCTTGCCCTAATGCTCTTCTTTTTGGCCAGTTCATTAAGCAGCATCCATCTGTCTAGTCCCGGGGTTCGCACGTGGGGTGGCCTCAGTCACTCTGTACCCACTGGTGAGTGGGAGATGGGATCTGAACCCATGTCCATGGGGCTCCAGAGAGTGCCAAACCTAATGCTCCCCCTTCTAGAACATTCTTCTCCCGTCCCGCCCCTCCCTCAGTCCACTCTGCACAGTGCAGACAAAAAAAGAGCGTTAAAAACTTGTTAGTGGCATCACAATCCACTTAAATCTCTCCCATGATCCCTACTGCCCTGGGATAAGCCACTAGACCTTGGCACAGCCGCAGGGTCCCCCCGACTTGGTCCTTGGTCAGTTTCTAGCTTCCCTCCACCTATGCTAGTGACCTCTGCTCCTGGGATGCCACCAGTTTCTTCCTGCCTCAGGGCCTTTGCACAGGCAGTTCCTGCCACCAGGAGAATTCTCCTTCCTTTTTGCCTCCCTGGCTCCTGATGCTTCTGGTCTTAGTTCAAATGGTTCTTCAGGGGAACCTCCATGGGCCCCCAAATAATGTCTTCTTGTTTTTCTCCTCCTGCATGTTGTTTCATTCTCTTGCTTCACCATAAGAATCCTGACTTTAAATTATATTCAATTGTTTCTTTATGTTTCCCTCCTCCCCTAGACTATATGCTCTGTGAAGACAGGGAACACCCGGTGGTGTTCAAAGCAGAATAGATGCTGGGTAAATATATGGGATGATTGAGGGAATGAATGAATGAGGTTGAAGGTCCCCAGTCTCCTGAATGAGACCAATACTGGGGAGTGGGCCTGAGGATCTGATGGGCACCTTCTCCTCCAATGGCTGGAGTTCCCCTTGGTGAGTGGGGTGCTGTCACCAGGGCTACATATTTAGCAGCCCACCTCTCCAGGCATGCTTATATTTAATTTCCACCTGATTCCACTTGTCACGTCTCCCAGGACAATCACAACCTTTTGACATCTTTAGGAGCCTGGAGATGCCAGGGTAGCAAAACACCACTGATTGTTGGGCAAGAGTCCTCCTCTCTCCATGCCTCTAAAGGCTGCCACCCAGTGAGAGGCCCTTTTGTCCTTCATGTGGCCCCTGCTGGGGCCACATGACATGGGGGGACCCCTGGAAGTCCTAGGTCCTGGGAGACCCATGGAAGTCCTTGGGTCCTAGGTCATTGGGACCTGGAGGCACTGCCAATGCCAGCCCACCTGTTTCTGAATAGGAGCGCAGGTGGTGCTCAACACGTGATTGGCCGAACAGATGAATTCATCTTACATCTGATTGGTCCTCCTCACTGGGCTCCCTGCTGATTGGTCCTGCTGATTGGCTCCTCTTGTGATTTTCTTACTTGATGAATATTTTTCTCTGCAATCTTGGGTTCTTCAAAGGCATCCACCTTCATGTTTATTCACTCTGCCCCCATTGCGGGAGGCATCCCGGCCAGGTCCAGAGCCCCGGAGAACACCTGGGGCATAGCCTCTAACAGGACCTTGGGGGTGTGGGCACAGTGGGGACTGTGACAAGGGGTCGAGTCTTGGTCTCCAGTCCTTGCCGTCTTCCCTTCTCTTCTGCTTCCATCTGGATAGCCCAGACGCAGACTTCTGCTTGCTTGAATTTTCCACTAAGCCTTTGGATCTAGCCCCACCCTGCATTTGCTGACCTCACAGACCTCACTCTCATGATCTGAGTGGGGCTACAGTCACATCAGGGAGACAGACCCTTGATCTGCCAGGAGCCTATGAGGAAAAGGGGCGTCAGGTCATCTAGAGGACTCCTGAGGTGTTTGTCCGGACTCTCCCCCTGTCTTTTTTTTTTGTCCCCCTGTCTTTTAACACCATCTTCTGATTTGACATATGGCCTCAGGGAGGGAGACAGGCCTTCTTTCTCTGGGTTTGCAAGCTGTAAGGATCATAAGCCTGGAGTTGCTGGTGGTCATCTTCCCCACGGTGAGGAGAAAGCCAGCCTAAGGAGGGTGTCAACAGAGGGAAACAGAGCTAAGAGAAGGGAGGGAAAAGATAGAGCCCTGGGAGGATGGTTTGAGCCTCTGCCTCCAGCCATGCCTGAAGCCAGTTCCACCCACTTGATTTCCCAGTTCTGGGGGCCAACAAATCATTGTGCCTTTTGCTTTCACTATTTGTATTCTGCTTCTTGCAGTAAGAGGTTCTGCCTACAACAGGCTGCAACCAAGGGGGCAGAACCAAACTCCAGAAGGGAAGCCAGGCCCAGAACAAAGAAGCAGAGAAGCCTCAGGGCTGATGTGCCCTTAATGTGGGTAGGGTTCTCGGCGAGGGGAGCTGGCTGTCAGCAGGGCTAGAGTCAGAGCTGCCTGTGTCCTCTGTCCTGATGTGACGTGGACCACGTGGGGACATTGTGGGGCCCATGAGGTGAGGCAAAGTAATTATTGCCGCACAGATCAGGAAACTGAGCTCTGAAGGGGGGAAGTGATTTTCCAGAAGTCACATAGCTAGTAAGAGGGGCAGAGTCCTGAATTGTCTGGGTCTAAAGCGCAAGGCCCCAATCATTGCTCGGAACTGCTGGAGTCAGAGACCCCGAGAATCATCTCAGAATTAGTTCTCATCTGATAAAAGAGGGTCCCAAGATGACAAAATCTACCCCACCCCATCCGTCTTGTCTCCAGGGCACACACCCTGGGCTTCCCCCTCCTACCCCTCTGGCTGGTCCTTCTTAGTTTCCTCAGCTGGATCTTTCCCATCTTCTCAATAACAGAGAACCCAGGGCTAGTGCTTCGACCTTTCTTCCCCTCCAGCAGTGTTTCTCCTAAGGGGAGACCATCCGGTCCCATAGAAACACCACCTACATACTGGTGACTCCCAAAGTGGCTCCTTCCCCCTGAACCCGGTCCATACATCAGCTGCCAGCTGTGCTTCTCCACTTGGATGCCTGATAGGCTTGGGCCTCAACTTTCTGCTACCCCAATACCCCTCAGTTTTATTGAGATGTGAGTGACGTATAACATTGTGTAAGCTTAAGGAGTATAATGTGATGATTTGATACATCATATATATTTCAAAATGATTACCAAATAAGGTTAGTTAACACATCCATCGCCTCACATAATTACAGGTTTGTTTGTTTTTTTTTTTTGCCTGTGCAGTGAGAACATTCAAGATCTACTCTCCTATCAACTTTCAAACATATAATTAACTATAGTTACCAGGTGGTACATTAGATCCCCAGAACTTACTCATCTTCTAACAGGAAGCCTGTACATTTGGATCAACATCTCCCCATTCCTGCACTCCCAAGCCCCAGCAACCACAATTCTGCTGTTTTGATGGGTTTGGGTTTTTTGTTTGTTTGTTTTTAATGAGATGATATGGTAATTTGCCTTTGTTTGACTAATTTCACTTAGCATAGTGTCCTCAATTTCCTCCATATTGTTGCAAATGGTAGGATTTCCTTTTTAAAATTTTTTTGTGGCCAAATAATATTCCTTATATGCCATGTGATATATATATATATATATAATATAATTACATAATATTTATTATATATAAATATATATTTAATATAATATATATTATATATATTATATAATTATATAATATATATTATATATAATGCATTTTCTGTAACCATTCATCCATCTATGGACACTTTGGTAGTTTTCATTCTTGGCTATTATGAAGAATGCTGCTATGAACTTAGGGGTGCAGATAGCTCTTGAAGATGGTGATTTTATCTCCTTCAGACATACACCCAGAGATAGAATGGCTGGGTCATAGGGAAGCTCTATTGTTAAGTTGTTGAGTGAACTCCATCCTGTCTTCTTCTTTTTTAAAAGATTAATTTACTTATTTGAGAGAAAGAGAGAGAGAGAGAGAGTGAGAGAGAAAGGAGGGGCAGAGGGAGAGAAAGGGAAAGAAGCAGACTCCCTGCTGAGCACGGAGCCTGAGGCAGGCTCAATTTTAAGACCCTGAGATCATGACCTGAGCCAAAACCAAAAGTTGAATGCTTAACCAGCTGAGCCACCAGATGCCCCTCCATCCTGTTTTCTTTTTCCTTTTTTAAAGATTTATTTATTTATTCATTCATTCATGAGAGACAGAGAGAGAGAGACAGAGACACAGGCAGAGGGAGAGGCCGGCTCCATGCAGGGAGCCCGACGTGGGATTTGATCCCGGGGTCTCCAGGATCAGGCCCTGGGCCGAAGGCAGGTGCTAAACTGCTGAGCCACCCAGGGATCCCCTCCATCCTGTTTTCAATGATGGCTGAACCAATTTACATTCCGACCTGTAGTGCACTAGAGCTCCTGTTTCTCCTAGCCTGTGGGCCTATCCGCGTAGCCTGTCTGCCCAGAACAGCCCTGCTCCACACCACACCACACCACACCCTACCACAGCACAGCACAGCACAGCACACCACTTCTGCTCTATTCTCCTTGACCCCTGGGTCTTCTCCAGCCCTTCCCCTGGGCGTGGGTCCCTCCTCCTCCATGGGGACCAGGAAGTACGAGGGAGCAGGTGCTCAGACCCTGTGCATTGACTGTGTGCGCAGCCTTAGTGTCTGGGATTGAGAACAGAGTTTGCAAACAGCTGCCCACTGGGGTGATCGAGCTCTCTGTCTATTTCTTTTGGCTCTAGTGGATTTTTTTCTTTAACAACAACAAAAAATTATTTTAAAAGAGATTTAGATCTGCAGAAAATTACAAAGGTGGTCCAGAGAGGTACCATAAGCCCCACACCTAGTTTCCCTTATCATTATTTTTAAAAATATGCCAGTTTGGGGGTGCCTGGGCGGCTTAGATTAGTGTCAGACTCTTGATTTAGGCTCAGGTCATGATCCCGGGGTTGTGAGACTGAGCCTGTGTTGGGATCTTCGCTCAGCAAGGAGTCTGCTTGAGATTCTCTCTCTCTCTCTCTCTGCCCCTCCCCCTGCTCTCTGTAAAATAAATAAATCTTTATTTTTTTTAAGATTTTATTTTTTATTTATTCATAGAGACAGAGAGGCAGAGACACAGGCAGAGGGAGTAGCAGGCACCACACAGAGAGCCTGACGTGGGACTCGATCCTGGGTCTCCAGGATCACGCCCTGGGCTGCAGGCGGCGCTAAACCGCTGCGCCACTGGGGCTGCCCCTAAATAAATCTTTAAAAAATATGGTAGTTTTTAAAAATGAAGGTATTCAACAACAACAACAAAAAAAAAAAAAAAAAAAGAAAGAAAGAAAGAAAGAAAGAAAGAAAGAAAGAAAGAAAGAAGAAAAAAAGTAAAAAAAAAAAAAAAAATCTAGGTTTGTTATGTCCTGAAAATACCTTGAGCCACGCTAGCTTCAGAAAGGGGCTCCCCAGCCCCTCCCAGCCTGTCCCACTCACACAGTGTGTGTTTGCACTTACATCTGGTTGGGGTCACTCACACACATTCCCTGCCTGGCCTCTGTTGGTATTCAAGATTGGGACACTGGGTTAAAAGTAATAGCAGGTTGAGATTCTCGCATCGCTGAAGCATGAAATCTTTGAATTCATGGTCTTTGACACCTAGAATTACAGAATTTTCATATCTGTGCATTTGTTCAATGAGTACTTCTGCATGTCGCCTGTGTGCCAGGCCCTGTGCTGGGTGCGAGAGGGTTCTGTAGCTGTTGGGGTCAGAATGGATCATCTCACCGCAGGAATGGAGGCCAGAAGAACGAGAAGTGGCTGTGGCCGGGCAGGCCCCTCAGGCTGAGTGAGGCCCTCCTGCCTGCCGGGGTTTCATGGACCTTCCTCCCAGTGCCAGCAAGCAGGGTCCCATGCCCAGACAGGGCAACCCAGCAGGAGCCTGGGCCTGTAATCATTGGGCAAGAGCTCTCACACCTCGCCTCTTCTCTCAGGAAAGAAATTGTGTGTCTGTGTGCGTGCGTGTCTGTGTGCGTGTTGATCTCAGCGGGAAGTCTTAACTCCCTGTAGCCACCCGAAGCTCATGAGGACCCCAGGGCTCGTTTTTGGGCTGGTTTCAGCACCCTGGTTCTCCACAGCACAAGCAGCCAGGGTGGCACAGGGCAAAGAAGTAACGTAGGAATAACGCTTAAACATTGAGGATACGAATAACCAAGGCCATCGTTTGCTGGGTAGTTACAGCAGCCCATTTGTTCATGGGAATCTCAAAAGAGCTCAGCAAGGTGGTCACTCCCCATTTTATATATGAGGAAACCAAGCCTCTGAGTGGCTAAGTAACTCGTTTGGGATTTCCCAATGGTCAAGGCCTGGAGCGGGGATTCAAACTGCACATCAGCTTGACTACTGAGCCTGTCTTCTCTCCTCTATGCCACTATCTGACCCTCTTGCAGTTCTGCAAATTGAGGCTCATTGTAGCACTGAGCCACTTTCTTGTGAGACGGAAATAAGATGATGCATGTAAAGCACTTATCACAGTGCCTGCCGCATAGTAGGCGTGCAATAAACAGTTAGTACTAGAATTGTGCTTGATCCCAGAAGGGAGGCTGGTGCGGGTTTCCTATACCAGCCCTGCCACCTGGATGGGTGATGTCTGCACTGAGGTTGAGGAGTGTGTATGTGTGTCTGCTGTTTATTTATTCCTCACCTCCATCCTCTGCTGGAGGGAGGGACAGAGTGAGAGAGGAAGATCAGTCTAGTGAAGACAGGTGAGTTTCAAACAGCTTTCGGTGACTTGTGATTTATTCAGTTAAGAAACTGTGGAAAGAGTTAAGAAACTCTTAAACTTCCTTTAAGAAACTGTGCCCTGGCTCCCTCAACCTCATTCCTGATATTTTTATATCCAGCCAGGCAATGTCCCTTGACCAGGACAATTCCGAGCAAATATCTCCTTCTAGAAGCTTTTGAGAGACAGGGATTGCTGTGCCCACTTCACAGATGGGGAAATTGTGAGGCTCCACGGTGGACCTGCCCTCTACTGATCTGGGTGCTGTTGTGCGTAGAGCCTCCATGCGGGGCAGGGGCGTTTGGTTCCCCATGGGAGCTGTTTGGAGAGGTAGAGAACCATGGGCTGGGCACTGGGCTTCCCTGGCTCTCATGCCAGCTCTGAGTCCCCCAGTGATTTCCCGGGACTCTGTTGCCCCATCCGACAGTGGAGGAATGGGACCAGATGACCTCTACCACAAATACTGTCACAGAATGAATAAACCAATAGAAAAGAATGAATCCCAGGCTGGGAAAGGTGGATTAAGCTTTGTTGAGGGGGGTCAGGGTCTAGACAGGGCAGGAGGATCATGAGACCAGAGATGGCTCTCTGAAGATAAGCTCCCGACCCTGGCAGGAAAGGGCTGCACCCAGGTACACAGCTGGGAAAAGCAGACCCCGGCTGGGGACACCTGGCCCCAAGGCCCCGGGCAGTCCCACTGAGGCCCAGTCCTGGGAAGGTGGGGAGATGAGGTGCTGGGGCTGCAGCTGGGCCACTGGTCCCAGCTCTCTGGACCTGAATGGCTCGGCCAGCAAGTGCTGTATGACTTAAATCTCGCCCAGTGCTCACGAACCCTTTCCTGTCCTGGACGTGAGAAATAGTCTCGGCTCCTCAACGTGGAAGGTGGAAGTAGAACTGCCCAAGAAGATGGAGAAGAAGGGATGGAGATCTGCTGGACGGCGGTGGCGGCGGGTCGGCGGCAGAGAAAGAGCAGAGGCTGCGGAGGCCGGTCAGGGATCCAGGTGGTGGGCTTCCAGCCAGCAACCCCACCTCCACCTCCGCTGAGGAACCAGCCCTGGCTGCACAAAGCCCCTGGGCGGCTCCATGCCTGGGATTCTCCTGGACACTGATTGTGCTGGGCCTTCAGCCCCCCACCCCTGGCCTGCACTCCTGCCCTCTCCCCCCGCCTCTGTGCTGGTGGCTCTGCCTGGAGCCTCTCTCCTTCATGGGTCCTGGTGGCCCTGCTCATCCTCCTGATCCAGGCTGAGCGTCACATCTCCCGGGAAGCCCTCGCGTCCCTCAGGCTAGACTGTAGCCTACTCTGCTCATAGCATGTGCCCCTTCCCGAGTGTCAAACCTGTCCTACCCAGCACTGTATCCCTGGAGCCTAGTAGGTGCTTAATAAAGGGATGGCATGTATTTATTCAATAACTATGTCTTATGCACAAAGTGCATGCCAGACTCTACCTGGGTCTGGGGATCCTGTGGGGCTGAGGATCCCTTTCCAAGCTGGGGAGGAGGATAGGAACAAGTGGAGACATCAAGGGGCAAAGAGGTAACCCTATAGGACACATGGTGGAAGAACCAGGAGAGGGACATGCCTGCTTGGGTGAGGGCCAGCCTCACTGACGGGGTGACGTAACACGCCAGAGGGGGGTGCATAGATGGGGGCTAGGGAGACCAGCTTTCCTGGTTTGCTTGGTTCTGAGGGATTTCCTGGGACACAGGACTTCCAGTGCTAAAACAGGGACAGTCTTAGGTAAAATGGGATGAGCTGGTCACTTGAATGGAGACACAAGCCCTACTGGGAGGAGCTTGGAGTTGGGTGAGGCCAACAGGCCTGGAAACAGGTACTATGAATGAAGAGCGAAGGGCCTGGGTGCAGGTGTGGTGCGCCCCGACCTGGCCAAGTGCTCTAGGCTCGTGAACTCACTGAATCCTCACAGCAATCGTACGGGGGAGGCACTGCCACCATCCCCGTTCTACAGATGCAGAAACTGAGGCCCGGTGCAGTGTGGCAGCTTGCCTGGGTCACACACTGGTGAGTAGTGGAGCCCAAGTTCGCAGCCAGGCTGAGTCTGGAGGCCGAGGCTCTCACCACCCCGCCCGGCTGTGGCTGTAACAGTGACGGTGACAATGGGCAGCTTGGACCAGAGGAGTCCTCCCTCATACAGGAGGGCCAGGTGCTGCTTGAATCCTCTCCTCCTCATTTAACCACTTTTTGCCCTACTTTTTTGCTCACGTCTTTTGCCCCAGGACAGATGGGAGGCCGAGGTCCAGAGCCATCGAGGATGTGCTCCGGGTCACTCCGGGCACGAGGGGCAGAGACAGGACTTGAACTCAGGCTCCTCTGAACCCAGAGTCTTGTGCTGTCTGTGACGTCAGCACCTGAGCCTGGTGACAAGACCTGAGTCTGGGGCTCAGCACCCCTGGGTGATCGGGAGGGAAACTGGAGAACATTTGGAAGTGTGAGGTGCTTGCTTTCATCCCCATTCCAGGAAGGCCGCTCTGCCCAGGGCCTACTCACCCCCCGGCTCAGCAGGTAGAAGCCCAGGCGTCGGGCAGGTGCTGGCTGCCAACCAGCCAGAAACCATCCTCCTCCCGAGATGCCGAGTGTGTCCCCGAGCTGACATAGGTACTCCCTCAAACTTGGGCACAGACAGAGCTGGAGTGCCTTGAGCTGGATCTCAGAGAATGAGAGATGCCTCTGCCCAGTAGATGCTTTACAGGAAAGCACGAGGCCCGACTTCCATGAGGGAGTGTAGGCCACAAGCAAATGACAGTGATGTGGGCTGTGGCTGGGGGAGCAGATGATGAAATGCCCAGGTCGTGATCAGATGGAAGCATTGCTTGCAGCCATGGCCTGTGCTCAAAGGTGGGGGCTTAGGCGGGGTAGGTCAACACCTGCACAGCTCGAAATGTATTTCCTCTTATGGTGGGAATGCTGGGAGAGAGGTGGTGGTGGTGGGAGGTAAGGGAGCATGGGCAGCTTTGATGGCCATGGACGGTGGGATGGCAAGCTGTTGCTGGATGGCGAGCAGGGCCACGATGATTCTGATGGTGTGTAGGAAGATGTGGCTTTAATCTGGACAATGGGTAGGAGGGGTGAGCATCTCAAAACAGCCCTCTTGTCACTGACCCCAGCCCTGACGTGGCTCAGAGCAGTCCAGGGTGCAGAGCCAGAGGAGGCTGGGTGATGGCCTTAGGGTAGGCCCAGGTGGAGTCTGCAGGGCCCGCAGAGGCTGGATGTGTCAATTTGGGGGCCCAGAGGAGAAGTCAGGGCCCCAAGGGAAGGCCAAGAGTTGGCTCCTAGTTGACAGAGTAGGGGAAGTAACTAGAGTCTTAAGGGCTGAACAAACAGATCTGAGCATTCATATTCAAACCGAATTGGTACATTTGAGTAAGGTTGGCTGCAGGAGTGGTGTAGGGCCTTGACCTTGGAGTGACTTTTCCCCTCCTGGGTTTGCCTGGGTATGCCTCCTCTTGCTGATCCTACCAAGCACCGCTCGTGTCTATTCCCCAGGACTCTCTAGGCTTCCTCACTTCCTGGCTGTTCCTCCTGTGGCTACTTCCACCTGGAACTCCCCTCCCTCCCCTCTGACCTGAGTCCTATCACCTCTGCCTGTCAGAGTTCTTCCCTTCCTTCAAAATTCAGCTCATATGACCTTCCCCTCGAGCCTGTCCAGATCCCCCCAAAGCCGTACATGGTCTCCCTCCTCTTCACCTGAGCTTGAGTAAAGAGAGTGTGGCTGTGTGACCTCAGGTGAGTCTCTGCCCCTCTCTGAGTCTATGTTTTCATTTGTGGGGTGGAGGAGGTGATACTCACGGACCAGACTGTTGCCATGTAATTGTGGCACAGGGGTGCAAGAGCATCTGGCTCTGGGGCTCCCAAACAGACCAGGTTCGGCCACTCACCACTGGCAAAATCCAGAGGTGGAGGGAGGAGAGGTGGTGGAGCAAGAAAGGGATTGATTTCAATGAGGCCAACACCAGGAAGACAGCGGACTGGTATCCCAAAGACTGTCTCCAAAGCGCTGAAAATACCTCCAGGCTTATAAGGAAAATGTGGGACAGGTTGGTGGGTCCAGGCAGGTGGGCAGTAAAGGTCAAGTCGATCACTGTTTTGGGGTCAGTCATGTGGGTCTTGCTGGGGTCAGGGCTGTCCTTATTGGTCTTTTTTTTTTGCTAAAGGGGGTTCCCATCGCGGGATGCTTTGCCTGCCATGGTTTTATTTTATTATTATTTGCCTGAGTTAAAAGATAGACTGGAAAGAAAAGTTTGAGATCAAAATGGAGGTGGAAGGAGTCCTCTTTGGGTCAGTGTCTCGGTGTGACACTCAGGACTCACGCATCACTTTTGTCCCACCCACTCTCTGACTGTAAAATGAACTCCTAAAAGTACACTGGGGTGACACGTCCAGCATCCAGCCCTGCCTCTGCCCTTGGGGAAAGCTCTGCGTCCTTCCTGACAGCACGACCTCGTAATGGGTTCTGTGCAGCCCAGCCTCAGCCCAAACCAACGGTCCACTAACCAACAGTCATTTAAAAAGGAATTCCCATTTGCTGAAGAGAACTAACGGAGACGCAGTGTGCATCCTGCACAACAGCTTCTCAGGGCCCCATCCCTCAGCATCAGGGAGCCGCGGAGCCTCGCACAAGCCAAATCTCCCAAATCTCCCCAGACCACAGATTTGCGGGGCTGTGCCCTCTTCTCCGCTTCCCCTCGCCTCCCTCATTTCATTATCGGAGTGATCACTGTAGTCTTGGCTTCTCCTTTGTGTCTCTCTCCATTGCTGATTCTCCTGATTGGGTGTCATGCATGTGCGTCCACACACAGCAGAAACCATCTCGCACAGATAACATTCTTGTTTGGAGGGCAGAGGAAGGGGGAAGCTGGCTGGGTGAAGATAAAGTTCATGTGTGTGTGTGTGTGTGTGTGTGTGTGTGTAAATGGTCAGAAATTCACACACCGTAATAAATCCTGTTCCTGCCATGGCAGGTTATCAGTAAGTGCCTTGGGAAGTCCCTGCAGCCCTGAGATGCTGTGATGCCATGAATTTTAAGATGTCAGACCTCAAGGGCATGGGGAGAGGCTAAAAGTCATCCCCCACCAATGCCTCTCAGCTGCTACCAGTTCCACAGCCATGATGGCAGCCTGACCACCAGACAACACCTCAGGTGTGTCAGCATCTGCTCCTGCTCAGAGAGATGGAGGCCCCTGGTCACTGAGACTCTCCTGAAAGCCCTACTTCCAGGACCTTGGCTCCAGTGTGCCATCTTGTTTCCTGTGTCTCCCTGAGGGCTGCCACCAACTCTGTGCCATAGAGGTGCATGGGTGTATGTGTGTGCGTGTGTTCGTGCACAGGATAGACACTAGCAGCCCAACGTGCAGAGCAAAGGACTAGAGCCTATACCCCTGAGGAGAGCCAGGTGTCTCTCTCCTCTCATTGAAAAAGAAGAGAAAGGCAAAAGGTAACAGGTAGTGGAGAGGAAATTGCTTTTAACATAATGTGGATTAAAAGAAGGAGCCATGTGTTGCCAAAATTTTTTTTTTTTTTTTTTTTTTTTTTTTTTTTTTTTTTTAAGGTTGGCTCCAGGGCAGCCCCAGTGGCTTGGCTGTTTAGCGCCGCCTTCAGCCTGGGGTGTGATCCTGGGGACCCGGGATCGAGTCCCACGTTGGGCTCCCTGCATGGGGCCTGCTTCTCTCTCTGCCTGTGTCTCTGCCTCTCTCTCTCTCTCTCTCTCTCTCTCTCTGTGTGTGTCTCTGATAAAAAAAAAAAAAATCTAAGGTAGGCTCCACGCCCAATGTGGGGCTTGAATTCACAACCCCAAGACCAAGACCTGAGCTGAGATGAAGAGTTGGATGCTCAACCAAGTGAACCTCCTTGGTGCCCCTTGCCAAGTAGTTTTTAATGAGTCTTTTACACATAGGGACAGCATGTTTGTTCATAAAGGCATAATGGAAGCATACTGAAGTTTCTTTGCTCGCATCATTAACCAGGTTGAAGTTATTATTGTTGATAATACAGGTTGAAAAGATATTACTGTTTTCTATGAGATTTTCACGTGAGCAGAGAATCCATTTCCCCATAGAGCTAGACCTGTCCTGTCAAAGCTGGATGGGATGCAAGAGAGGTGTCAGGGGCAAGAGGTGGGCAGCCACACACCTCCCATGTGAAATTCTGGAGAGGACACGTGGGGCTGATGGCTGGCGGAATAACACCCCTTCTGTGGATCCAGGGCCTCGCTATTTAAAAAGTTCTGCAAAGCCCTCCCTGGCTTGGGGTGACGCCTACTACCTCTGATCCAGTCTTTGATCCCTGTGCCAGGCACTCTGCGAGGATTATCTCAGGAGTCCTCACCGCCACCTGCAGGGAGGTGCTGTTATCATCCCCATTCTGCAGATGAGGACACTGAGGCCGGGGAAGGGAGGGGCTGTGCAGGCTCCCGTCCCCAGGGGCGGTGGCGCAGGACACCAGGGTGCCGGTGGAGCAAGCTCCTGGGCGGGGTGTCTGGGCCCGGGGCGTGGGCAGGAGGGAGCCCCCCAGGTCTGGGACCCTCACCCTCCCGCGCCAGGCTCCGGGCTGCAGGGCCCCTACCAGGGCGTGTCCCTCCCCGCGGCGGCCCCGGGGGGTGGGGGGCGGGAGTCCTTATGGGGTCCAGAGCAGCGAGGCCACCGCCCCGGGTCGCGGAGAAGGGGGCGGAGCAGGGGCAACCCCGCGGCTCCCTCCACACCCGAGCCCCGCCCCGCACAAGAGCGGTCCCGGGGGCGGCGTCCACCAGGCACCTGCCCCCCTCGAGTGCCCCGCCCGCCCTCGGGCACCCCCTCCCGGAGCTGCTGCCCAGCCCCCCTCCCGGCCTTGCTGGGCCTCACAGCGCTGCGGCCCCACCACCGTCACAGCAGTGTCAGGGACCCCCCACCCTGGGGCTGGGGCCGATGGAGAGGGGCCACCCCGTGCCCTCGGGGAGCCCCAAGCCTTTAGCAGCGGCCTCCTGAGACGGTGCACCCCGAGGGAGGGCCAACACCGCCCTCGGTGGGTGACCTGAGCTCTGATGGTGTCAGCGGCTGACCCGGGAGACGGGGTCAGAGGCGGCCTTTGCTCTCTATGGGGGGTCTGGGGTTTGGTCCGGGCAGCCCCTGACTTGCTGGGGGGCTGTGGGCTTCTCCTTCTGCCCCCAGGTCTGGCGTGTGTGGTGGTCCCCACTGTAAGCAGCGCTCCAATACCAGCTGGAGGTGCTACAATTCAACTTCATCTGGAGATGGTGTCAGATGCCACAGGCTAGGGGCTCGGTCCCACAAGACTGCTCCTTGCCTCCCCACCTCAGATGCCAATCTCAAGGACAGGTTGTCACCTGAGCTTCTGGCCAAACTGCTGTGGATGAGAGTTTCCCATGACCCCCTCCTGAGGTTCAATTACTTTGCTAGAGTGTCTCGCTCAACTCACCAGAAACATGGTACTTACTAGAGTGCTGGCTTCTTCTAAGAGGATATAACTCAGGGCCAGCCAGATGAAAGAGATGCGTAGGGCAAGGTATGTAGGAAGGACATGGAGGTTCCATGACCTGTCCCCAAATCTCAAGGTGTTCACCAACCTGGAAGCTCTCCAGATCCTGTCCTCTGGGTTTTTATGGAGGCTTCATTACATAGGCATACTTGATTAAATCATTGGTGACCGACTCAACCTTCAGCCCCTCTTCTCTCCCAGGGGTCAGGGGGTGGAACTGAAAATGCAACCCTCTAGTCATAGGTTGCTTCTCCTGGCTACCAGCCCCCATCCTTAGATGTGTCCCCAAAGCCACCTGTAGCATAACAAAAGTCACATTTATCTTTCTCTTCGCTTATGAAATTCCAAGAGTTTTAGGAGTTCTGTGCCAGAAATGGGGATGAAGACCAAATACATATTCAGTATAAATTGAAATATCACACAGCTATGGCCCTCGTGGTGACATGTAAAACACCACCTGAAGTACAGGCGCTTATGGTGTTCTCATGGTTATGGGGTCAGGCAGTTGTTTGTCCTATTTGTGGGTCTGTGGACTGGCTGGAGTGGCCTGTCCCCGAGCATGAGTTGGATGTGCCTTGGGTTGGGCTCTGGCCTGCTCCATGTGTCTCTCATCCTCTGTGGATCAGTGGCTCCTGAGATGTGTTCTTCTTGTCCAAAATGGCACAAACATGAGAAGGTAAGGGGAAACACAGGATGCCTTCTGAAGGACTTGGCTCAAGTCGGTGACGACATGTCCGCTGACATCATGTTGGCTTTCCATCACAACGGTGGAGAACTGCACTCTGCCTCAGGAGCGAGGGCTGGGAATATTTGCTGAAAAGAATCCAGTGGCTAAAGAGGTCTTGGGCAAATCATTCCCATCTCTAGACCGGGGAATCCTTGTATCTGCTGCTGGGGCTGGCTCTTTTCCGGAGCCTTCTCATCCCCAACTCTGTGTGATTCTCCGACTCCAAGACAGTGCAGTTTCATTCCATCTCTTCAATCCGGAACTGCCCAGACTTCCAAAGGGCCACAGAGCCCAACAGCGACCTGGGGTTGGGGTGGGGGGCTAAGATCCAGGCTCCTATTCTTTTAAGCTGTTGGGCCCCTCACACAGCTGGTGCCACATCCCACTGTCCCCTGTTCACAGTCTCACCCTAGTCTCACCCTGAGACTTTTGCTCTGCACCACCTTGCTTTCCCGGGCCCCACCTGCTCTTGCTTCCTGAAATCCCACACTCATGGCCAAGGTCACTTTTTTAAAAATTAGATTTTACTTATTTATTCGTGAGAGACATAGAGAGAGGCAGAGACATAGGCAGAGGGAGAAGCAGACTCCCTGCGGGGAGCCCGATGTGAGACTCGATTCCAGGACCCCGGGATCACAACCTGAGCCAAAGGCAGACGCTCCACCACTGAGCCACCCAGATGTCCCAGCCAAAGTTACTTCTTCAACCCAGACCTGGTCGAGGAATCGTAGCCCCAAATCTCTTTCATCTTTGTGACTCTATCCTTCTCCCTCATCCCCAGAAAAACTGCAGCCATATCTGACCCAGCACCCAAGATCTCTCTATTTCAGGCCCCAGCTATCTTCATTTTAGTCTCCACAAAAAATGACATTAAAACCACGAAGTCTCAGGACAGTGGGGATTCGCCTCCATTCCCACCAGCAGATTCTTTATTCCGTGAGAACAGCAGCCCGGTCCCTGGCAGATGTGTTTGGGCTTTGGCTGCATTTAAATCACTGCCACTGTTGGTCGGGGACCCCGGTCACTGCTGGGCCTCCTGCTCTCTCCTCCCAATGCCTCCTTTGTGTTGCCGCAAACTGTTTTCACTTCCTGCAAAGTAGGTCCCGGCTTTGCAAAAAGTCCAGTCTCTGGTCCCGGAGGGACAGCTTTCCACCTTCTTTCCCTCCCTCCTGACCAGACATCGTGTCCTCATCGTCTGGGCCACAGAGGGAGGTGGGACGGTGCCCTGGATGTGACAGGAGGGTCTCTCCCTGTGGCCAGAGAAGCCACCTTGATGATGAACCAGCACAGTGAGCCCACTCTTGGCGTTCACGGATAAACACACCCGCCCATTCACCAGGAAGGAGCCGTGGGATCCTCATGGTATCGACACTGATGGTAGCTCACGATCAGGGCGCCCTTCCTGGGGGCCGGGTGCTGAGCTGGGCTCTTTCTAGGCACCATCTGTCAAGTCCTCCCCCAAACTTTTAAAAGGGGCGCTATTACTATCCCGCTTAGAGAAGAAACTTTGCCAAGGTCACACAACTGTTAGCAGTGGGGCAGGGAATTAGCCCCAGGGCTCTATGAATATGAGCGCTTCTAACTACCTCACAGCCATGTGTACAGATCCAAACCAGCCCCCAGTGTCCCGTGTGCACTCCTCCAACGCGCACCCCAACAAGTATCATGAAAAGACCCCTTGCTTCGCTGATGGGCAACATCCCTGTGTGCAGGATGAAAACCTCCTGTGCTCAGGGAGATGAATGCCCCCATGCGCACAGAGATGTCCTGTGAACACAATTGATGTTGCTGCCTGTAGTCTGGATCCAGCCCAGCCTGATTCCCTCTTGTTGGGCTCGGTGGTGATCCCACATTCAGGGAGACCTGTAACCAATTTCCAGGAATCCTAGACTCCAAGGCCTGGAGGCTCTTTGGTGAACCACTAACGAATGAACATGTTCTCCAAGTGCCCCCCACCCTCCGTCCCCGCGACCTACGAGTCTATAAAGCCCGGCTCCCTCCTTCCCTTAACTTCATTTGCCCAGTTACAAACCCCCTGGTGTCCACCACCTGGTCCGGGAAGCCAGCCTTTCTCTGAGACGGAGGAAGACAATTAACTGCAGTTGTGCTGGCTTAATCAGCGCAGCGTGGGGAGGGCAGTCGCGTTGCGAGGAGCTTGGTTTCAGGAGGTGAATTACGTGCTCCCACTGCTTCATCATCCTCTGTTACTGTCTTATCTTTATTCATTCTGGGAAATTAAATTAGCACTGTCTTTCCAATCTTGTTCTCCAGAGGAACAAAACAACAGCGGCAAAGAGAGAACTGGCCAGAATGGAGATATTTGAGCCCTTCTGAGCACCCTGTGTCTTTAAAGGCCTACTGCCCTGGAAAATACCAGGCAAGCAGACCTCCGGGGGATGGACTTTGAAGCATTCAAGGTAAGAGATTTGCTTCTTCCTTAGACCACACATGATGAGAATCAGCTATCCCAGGTCTAATACAGCATTCGGTCCATCAGTTGTCCCACCAATAAAATGGGCCCAATCCTAGTGTTGGTAGGAGGAACACAGGCCTAGGTTCCAGAATTTCAAGTGATAGCTGGTGTCATCGTTGCAGGGAGCTTTGTAATTCCACAGCAGGGTGAAGGATGTAGGGAGGAAAGCAAGCAGCTGGAGGTTTTTAAAGATTTGAACTCGGGATGACCTCTGAGGCAACTCCTAGCCCTGTGATCAGAAGACCCTCAACTCCAGGCATTGCCAAACCCGCTCTGCATCTGTTCTGCACCTGTGACACTTGTTAAAAACACAGATTCTGTGACACTCGAATGTAACTGAGAATTTATGACAAGTGAACAGCGAGTAGAAGTGATGTGTACCACTTGCAGGCCGCAGCAGTGAAGACACCCTATGAGATTTTCCAGTTCTTTCTTCTTTGTCAGAGATCATGGAGGCAGCATGTTGAGATGGCTGAGACATAGGCTCCAAGCAGCCTGTGTTGACATGGGAGATTGCAGTGCTGGCATCACCTGGCCCTCAGTGCAGTTTGTGAGAGATAAAGAAACAGAGAGAAAGAAACTCCTAGCCAGAGAGATTTGGGGATGTTTGTTACTAAGCATCCTACTAGCCTATCCTGACACATACAGACCCCTTTGAGGATCTGACAAAAATTATAGGTTTTCTCCTTAGGAACACGTACACTTGTATAATCTTAAGATTTGGGTTACATTTCCAGGGTCCCACTTCCTCCCTCAGCTCTAGGAGTGATTGGTTCAAGTCACTGCCCATAGCACTCTCTGTGACCCCATTTGTTACAATGGCGGCCCTCCCCTCCTATCACTCCCAGTTTCCCCTGCTCCCCTTTCCTGGTGGCCTTTGGCAGCCTCAAGTTCTCCCTTTCTCATGCAGAACAATTCAGCTCCCTGCTCCTGCCCCACCTGTGTGGGTCCAAACCCAGCCAGTTGGTCAGGAGAACGGAGCGCCTGGTTTATCAGCATCCGCTCTCCTTAGGAGGCACGTGGGAGCCTAATTAGCATTATAGAATTTGGAATTGTCTGTGTATGTATTTGCAGTATTAAGTCTGACCAAATTTCAGGGGGTTTTGGTCTCTTGAACCTCGCCTTCTCATTCTCAAATTGTAGGTTAACAACGCCAGCTCTTACCTACGGCCAGATGATTCCTGGGGCTCCTGGGAAACTACCCTGGACCTCCTCACATGCTCAGTGCAGGGCACTGAGAGGATTTAAGTCACAGGCTGGGTCCCACCTTCAAGACCCCAGGCTGACGGGACCCCCTTAACCCACCCCAGTGGGTACAGCCAACGCTTGGGCTTTTCAGCCTTCCACCTGCTTCTCCGATAGACATTGACATTTACAGTCAGGAACTTACTCTCCTACCCGAGGCCTGGTTTCAGGGACTTTAGCCATTAGAAAATCACAGACCTTCGGAAGTCCTGAGATTCTTGTAGCTGAGTCTCTGCTGTCACCTGCGTGGGGCTAACCTCTGGCTTGGCAGAGGGAGAATTTCCGAGTTGCCTAGACCTGGTTTCACATGTGGGGTCTGCCACTTGTTCACCTGTGTGAACATAGAGAAGTCACCTAACCTCGGCCAGCCTCAGTTTCCCCATCCGTGAAATGTGAGTATTGCACTAGGTGATCCCTCCATGCCCCACACCTATCCTCCACTCGGGCCATACAAGGGGGGCGTCTCTACTCTGGAGACCATCCCGGCCTCCCTGCCTTGGCATGTGCCATTCTTGCTGCCAAGAGTGCCTGTCCCCCTCCACCCGTCTCTGTCTCACACTTCTAAATACTCCCTGTGCTCCAGGACCTGCTGCAAGTGCCACCAGAGTCCGTCCCTGTGCAGCTACAATGACCTCTCCCTTCCCAGGACCCCTGACTCCTGTTGGCTGGATCTCACTGACTCTCTCCTTGTATTTTGCAGGCTTTCCCAGTGGAGAAAGCCAGTGCCCACTGAGCACCTATTATATGCCAGATTTTTGTGTCAGGTGTTTTACTAGCACCTATTTCTGATTTTCTCATCAACCTGTGAGGGAGGCATGGTTGTCCCCATTTCACAGAGATTGGATGTTGAGGCTTAGAGAGCATCGCCATAGTGACTACAGCCACATAGCCAGGAAGGGGCATCTGAGCCGGGTCAGTAGGGGGGTGCCTGCCTCCCAGATGGGGGCTCCCTGGGGAGACAGCGAGGGAACCCAACTTCCAGCCCCCGCGGCCTAGCAGTCAGCAGGGAGAACCGAGCAGCTCTGAGGCCAGGGCTGGGTGAGCAGGGGTGGGCAGGTCTCTCTCCTGCCATCAGTGCCTCGGGTTCAAGGTGAAGGAGGAGGAGAGGAGGCCCCTGCTCAGGGCAGACGACCCCTTAACCTGCTCTGGGTGAGGGGCACTAGGGCGGCAGGTGGACCGCTGGAGGGCTGGGCTCAGGGCAGTTCACCTCCCCTCACCCCCCAGGGATGACATTTGGGGTCCCTGGGAGCCGGGTCAGCAGGTGGTGCAGGAGAGTGGGGTGCAGCGGGGGTGGGGGGAGGGGGTGCCCGCCCAGCCACTGCAGCTCTCTCGCTACCTGTCTCCCTTCCTCCCTCTCTTTGTGATCCCCCCTCCAATCCTTGGTCTGTCTGGCGGAGGCCTTTCCTGTCTCCTGGGTGTGTGTGTCTCTCTCTCTGAGCCTCAGTCTCTTTCTGATTTTCACCCCCTCTCACAATGGGGGTGTCTACCTGGGTCTTTGTACATGTGCGGGATTTGGCATCATCCAGTCTGTCTGTATCTTTCTGTCCTTATCTCCCTTTGGATATTTCTTATTCCTTGTTTTCCCATCTCTGTGAGAAGCTGCTTTTCCCTCCATTTTCTATTCCTCCTCTCTCTCCTTTCTGTCTCTCATCTCCCCGCCCCATCTCTTGCCGAGTGTGTGCGTCTCTCTCCCTTTCTGTGTGTGCGTGCCTGGTGCCTGCGTGTTCGCAAAGGCTGTCCGGACGTCTCAGTCCCTATTTCTCAAACTCGCTGACTCCCCCCACCTCATATTTGTGGTGGGGACTCAGATCTGGGGGCACCAAGTTCTGAGGAAGGATAAATCAGTTTTCTGGCAGGAAGGCAGCTCCCAGCTGATCCTCAGGGACGGGACATGTTGCAGATCCGAAAAGAACCCTGAGTCACCTCGCCTGGTGTATTGGGAGAAACACTGGACCCAGAGCCAGAGGACCAAGGCACAGTCCTGCCTCTTCAACTTCCGGTGTGACCTTGGGGTGAGTCACTCAATCTCTCTGACCCTCTGTACCTCATTAGTAAAATGGGGGCTGTTGTAAAGATCAAACAAGTTAACTGCTATAAAACTGGAAGCCCAGTGCATGGTGTGGGGGTGCAAGAAGCAGGGAATGAGGCAAGACTCAAAGATTACCGAGTGTGGTCAAGGCCCTCAGGTGGGTGCTGGATGGAGGAGCTGCTGCTGGTCCTGGAGGAGTGGCGGAGGCTTCCAGGAGACGGTACAGAGTCAGCAGGTGCTGGCAGGGAGGCCAGCCGGAGGTTGGAGCCTCTCCCTTGGCCCGGCAGCCCAGTCCTGCCAGTGCCCTCCCCTGGGAAGGGTGACCAAGCCCCTTGAATCCATCATTAGGAGGGAACTGGGAGAAGGGCTGGCCCATCCTGCCCACACCTTGTCTGTGGGGCTGGGACGGACAGCACCAGCTCTCAGACAGACGTGCTCTTTCACTTCATAAGCACTTAGTAAGCCCTGATGTGTGCCGGGGCTGGCAATGCAGAGGGTAATGCAGCCTAGAGGGGGAGCCGGGGGTGATCCAAACACACACAAGGTGCGTGGGTGACCGCACACCGGGACGGAGGAGTTTGGGTATGATGAGCACACAGGACCCTGGGTCTGACCTCACCTGGAAATCAAGGTGGGCTTCCCTGAGGAGGTGATGTTGGCGACGTGAGCATGAAGGATGAGAAGGAGCTGAGTTCTTCTCAGCTGGGGAAGAGAATTCTGCGCTATTTATTGCTGCGTAACAAACTGCCACAAAACTTAGGGGCTTAAAACAACCATTTTATTTTACTCACCATTTTGTGGGTCAGGAATCTGGGAGGGCTCAGCGGGGCCACTTGGTGCCAGCTGGGCGGCAGGATCCCTTCCAAGGTGGCCTCTTCCCCACCTGGCCGGCATTCTGGTGCTCCCGGCTGTCTTTCTCTCGCCCACGGCGCCTTCTCCTCCAGAACCTCTCCACATGCCTGGGCTTCCTCCAGGGTGGCAGCCGCCCCGCAGACCGAGTTCTCACACGGAGGCTCGGGGCTCGAGGAGACCAACGCAGAAGCTGCGAGGCCCCTCACAGGCTAGCTCTGGGCCGGCGTCACCCCCACCGCACCCCACCGTCGAAGCAGACAGGCCGCTCCACGTTCAAGGGGGGAACACAGTGCCCCGTTCTTGCTGAAAGGACATCCGAAGCCGACACTACAGTGTGCGTGTAAACTGAGCATTGGGGCAGACCGTGATAGTCGCTGTAGATGAGTACAGACCGGGGGATTGTTCTGGACACCGAGATGGGGAAACAGAGGGAGAACTCTGACTCAGTGAGAGTGTGGTCGGGCCCAGGAGTACGGTAGGAAATCAGAGCAGGCTTCCTGGAGGAGACTCAAGCTGGGTCTTGAAGTTATATGGGACGTGGAGATAAGCACAAGAGCATGCACAGCCCGGGGAAGCAGGCCGAACAAAGGGCTGGCGGTGGGGGAGCCCCGCGATAGTGGGGCCACGGTCACTGGGGGCGCTGGCCGGCAGGAGGGGAGTGGTGAGAGCCGTGGCTGGTGCGGGCTGGTGGGGCCAAGAGGCAGGGCCTCAAGTGCCAGGTTAAGACTTGGCAGTGGGAGCCCTGGAGGCCTTGAAGCAGAGGAAGGTCAGCACTGAGCAAGACAGATGAAGATAGGGCAGGTGGGGGTGGCGGGAGGAGGGGGGGTGGGTGGTGGGTCACCTCAGGCTGGGGCTCCGGGCCATTTTATTAGGCAAGGCCAGAGATGAGATGGGAGCCTGAACCAGGGTGGGGGGGACTGAATGTGGAGGAGGGGCAGACAATAATAATGCTATTGCTACCATTAATCGAGAATGTCTACCACTCAGGCACTTTATCCTACATTGTTATGCTTAATCCTACAGCCACTCCACGAGGTAGGTAGTGTTGCTCTCCACAGTTGGCAGGCATAGCTCTGAGGCTCAGAGAAGTAAAGAAACTTGTCCGAGATCACACAGAGAGCAGCAGAGCTGAGATTCTCAAGACTGGGTCTCTCCGGTACCTGTGCTCCTCATCTCTGTGCTATGGTGGAAAAATTGGCTCAATGATTGTGTATATAGGGGTGGGGCCGGGAGGACAAGAGAGGAAATGACAGACCTGGTACCAATGCCATGGTTTCTACTCCGATTACTCAGAGGGAGGCTGGATGTTTCACAAGACCTGAGGACCCAGGAGCTGCGACCTCAGGTGGGCAGTTTCCTGGAGTGGGGGTGGGGGTAGGTGTCTGGGGAGTTGGCTTTGGATGGGTGGTGAGTTCAAGGGGCATGTGGTATATGGGGGAAGGGAAGGGGAGAGGATCCCGAAGGCAGCTGTAAAGTAGGAGAGTGCCAACTGGGAGGGATGGGATGGACTCGAGGGCTGATGGGGATCAGAGAGGGCAAGCAGCTTGCCCAGGGTCACATGGTGAGTGAGGAGCAACGGTGACCCTGATCTCGAGTCCCAACTCCAAGGAGAGACTCCCCGCTGCACCCTGTGCCATCTCCAGTTGTTAAAAGCACGGGCTCTAGAGTCCGACCGAGCTGGGTTCAAATCCCAGCTCCATCACTGAGCTCCTGGAACACTTACTCTGCCTCTCTGAGCCTCAGTTTTCCATCTGTAATGAAATATTACCTTTGTCACAGGAATATAGTGAAAACTAAATGAGACGATACTAAGTGCTGAGAACAGCCCCTGGCGCATTGTCAACATCTACTAGTGTTTGGGTGCTCTTGCTAATTCCCTTATTTTACTCTCTTCATCATCATAGCATTGAGGGTAAACATGTAGACTCGAGCCAGATGGGTTGGAATCCCAACACCATCTCTTACCAAATGCATGACCTTGGGCAGGTAACTTAACCTCTCTATCCCTCAGTTTTCTCACCTACAAGATGGGGATAATATTGATACCGACTTCATAGAGTTATTGGGAAGAGTGAATGAATTAATATTTGTAGAGTGCTTCCAACACCACCTGGCACATGGCAGGGGCCATGTCACCGCCTGATACAGTCATCCTTGCTGCTGTCTGCACAACCATAGTCACCGTCACTGTCCTCACCACCACCACGACCATCTCCATGATCCTCATCCTCATCCTCATCCTCATCACCATCATCACCACTGTCCCCCACCATCATCATCATCTTTATACTCATCCCTACCACCACCACTATCATCACCGTCACCATCACCATGCCCAGCCCTACCACCACCACCATCACCACTATCATCATCATCATCATCCTCACCACCATCATCCAGTCTTGAATCAATGAAGAGTAGATTCTCCTTGTTCCCAGCTATCTTCCCCCTACTGTTGATTAAAGAATAGCCCCTGGGATCCCTGGGTGGCTCAGTGGTTGAGTGTCTGCCTTTGGCCCAGAGCGTGATCCTGGAGTCCCCGGATCGAGTCCCACATCGGGCTCCCTGCATGGCGTCTGCTTCTCCTGCTGCCTATATCTCTGCCTCTCTCTCTCTGCCTTTCATGAATAAATAAATAAAATCTTAAAACAAAAAAAGAACAACCCCTGCCTCTTCCCTGCTGTTGTACCCACCCCTACCTTATCCTGAGGGCCAGGCTGTGCCCCGAGCCTGGCCCTCAGGATGAGCCTTTGTCAATTTGAAAGGAACAGAGAAAATGTGCTGTTTTAGACATGAGCTGCTTTGTAGGGGAGGAGTATGGAAGTCCTGAGGCCAGTTCCCTCAGAGGAGGGGATGGAACCAGGGAGCCGGAGCTTATCCAGGTCATCAGGGTAGTCAGGGCTGCGGGCACGAGAGCTGGAGTGAGTGGGCTCCCACTATGTTGCAGGCACCCCATATAAATTATGACATTTATCCTTCACAGCCCTCGCATAAGGAGGATAGGATATTCCCATTTCACAGATGAGAAACAGGCTCAGAGACATTAGAGAACTTGTCCAAGGCCATGGTAAGTCAGCAGCAGAGCTGGGATCTGAGCACAGCCTTGTCTGACTTGCAGGACCTGGCACCATGCTTGACACGCAGCAGGTACTAATTGGGTGGGTGGGGTCCTAAGTAGGTATCTGTAAAGTCCCTCCTGGGCTCTCCCTGGACCTCTCCCCATTCCAGGGACCCCATTAGGGTACTGACATGACTCTGAGTCTGATATTAGAGACAGGAAGTATTTCCTTTCTTAGGAAATTACCTTTTGAAGGTAATTCAAAGGATGAAGGATGAGCTGGTTCATCTGAGGACGCTCAGAGATCCTCGGTGGGACTGAGATCCATCCGGGTCAGGGATGCAGGCTCAAAAGACCTAAGCCCTCTTTCCAGCCCCCTGTTCACAACTTCAGGGCCTGGATTCCATCTCTTGCTTTCCCTGGGCCTCAGTTTCTCTCTCTGTACAGGGGTGGGGGGTGCTTGGACCAGATGGTCCTTATTTATTTATTTAGATTTATTTATTTATTTTTAGAGAGAGGGAGAGGGAGAGAAAGCATGAGCAGGAGGTGCAGAGGGAGAGGAAGAGAGAATCTCAAGCAGACTCTACTGAGTGCAGAGCCCAACAAGGACCTTGATCCTAGGGCCCTGAGATCACGACCTGAGCTGAAACCAAGAGTTGGACACCTAACCGACTGCACCACCCAGGTGCCCCTGGTATTGTATTGTATTTTATTTTATTTTATTTTATTTTTTTTATTTTATTTTTATTTTATTTTATTTTATTTTATTTTATTTTATTTTATTTTATTTTATTTTATTTTATTTTATTTTATTTTATTTTATTTTTTTATTTTTTTGGTCTTTATTTTAGAAACAGTAACAGCCAGTGCTTACTGAGCACGTGCCATAGGCTTGCCCAGCACTAGGCCCTCTCTATGCGTTATATTTTTTCCTCTCAAGGCATAAATTGATTGTCCCATTTATAGATGAGAAAACTGATCCCAGAAGGATTAAGTGACTTGACTCCAAAGCTTGTCCCCTTTGTCACCACCTGCCCCTTCCTCTGCTGGGATGGAACCCGCTGTGTCCACCTGACAATGGTCATCTCCCATCTGCTCATGTCCACACTGAGAGCTATCCATTCCTGGGTGTAGAGTATGAGAGGGAGAATGGACAAGGTCAGTGAGTTGCCGAGGAGTCAGGGAGGCCACCAAAGAAGGGGTACTGGGTAGGTATCCTCAACATCTTGAGTTGACTGTGGGGTGGCGTCCCCCTCCATCCCTCCCCCTCCAGTCCTCCCCCACCCCCATATTGGAGGAATGTTAGCAAGACCATGGCCGTGCTTGTCTCCTGTCCTGCAGGCTTGCTCAGTGGGATCTGGTGTCCTGGGTACATCTGCCCTAGACAGTGACTCCGTGGGCAGGGCCAGATAGCGAACCCCCTCCTGCAGACTCACTGGGTCTCCTGGAGGGGAAGCAGAGGGCTCGGTCCCCTCAAGCTCCATCCTCACACCTGAGACTGTAGCCTCCTAGTTATTCATCCTGTCATAGCTGGCAGGGAGGATGAGTGTCTGACAGAGTGGCCTCTTGGGGGAGGCTGAGTTCTAACTGGGCTCCGCAATTTGTCACTTGTGGGGCCTTGGGCAAGTCACCGCTCACCTCCAACCTGCTAAGTTGACTCAATGGGGGAATTGGGGCCTGCCTGCTTGGGGCTTTTGGGAGGACTCAGTGAGATGACAACTGTGCAAGCACTTTGCTCATTGGCCTGCACTGAACAAGTGTAGCTCACAGGATTATTAACCGGCCAACCCACCAGGTGCCTGCCTTCCAACCGGGGAAAGAGGAGGACCTGGCTCCAGCCTCCCTTTGGAGACTCTGGGACCTGGCCTGGGCAAGTTCAAGGGGACAGGGGTGGAATCACATACACGGGGCCCTGATTGGTGCCAGGCGCTGGGTGGGGAGGAGGCTTGGTTCATCGCAGCACAGCCCTGTGATATCCATGCTCAGGGAGGGAGGGGAGGGAATGCCCCTTTCCCATTCACCACCCCAGGGCTCTCTCCGGGAACCGAGAGGTGAAGATGATTATGTCTGACATCAGTAGTGCTCTGATCCATGCTGAATGCCCTGCCCCCTGGGCGACAGACCCCTCACAACCAGGCTGTGTGTGTAGGGGGGTGGGGGATTGTTGTTATTACCCCATTGTCCAGATGAAAACACTGAGGCTTAAGAGGTTATGTGGCTTGCTCCAGGTGAGCATGGGCACGCAGGGGCAGAATCATGATTTGAACTCTGACATCTGACTCAAGGGCCTGTGCTCCTGTCCACCCCTCTAGGCCTCTCACCAGTGACCCCTCTTGCTTCCTGGAGCCCACAAGCTGGTATGGGAGCAGCCAGGGAGGCCCAGGGGCAGGATTTGAATCCTGGTCTGTCTGAATCAGAACAGAGTCCTTAACTCCACTGCCCCTGGCTCCCAGGGAGTGAGCCCAGAACAGGGCTCGGCAGGACCTGAACCAGAGCTCAAGTCCAAGGCTGGGCAAAGCTGGTGCTTGTTTGGCCACTGGACCTTTCCCTGGGCTGGGCCACGCAGTCACCCCTCTCCTGGCCTCTTTGTCCCCTGCTGCAGTGCATCGTGGACACGGGCTGAGCTCTGGAGTCAGACACCAGCATGAGCCTAGATGAGCTCCTGAGCCCACACACAGGGCCAGAGGTGCCTCCCCTCCCCCGACAGGGTCACCACTCTTTGACAGACTGTGCCTCTTGAGGTCCTCTGGCGGGAGGGTAATGATCCATCTGCAGGACTGCAGTGAAGATGATTTCTGTCACCCTGGGTGGGGACTCTCTGGTCCCTTTTAGCCTTTTCTCTCCTCTGCTCCTGGATCCTGTGGGCTTGGGCTTCACAGTTACCCAGACATCAACGTGAAGTAGGACCCTGGCCTGTGCAGTCCAGGACGCAGGTGCAACCAAAGTGGGTCTACTCCCCCCCCCCCTGCCTCGAATCCCCCCCCCCCTTTACCAGCTCCCTCCCATTTTCCCTTCCACAGGTGCTGGGGGCTTTCAGACTCTGCCTGGAACTCATTTCTTCCACATTTACCCTGAGTCCCCCCCAGGCCCTCTCCAGCTCACCGTCTTCTGGGCCCTGCACCCTGCTCCCTGCCCCCCATATAAATGCGTATATAATTGCTGGTCCACTCATCTGTCTTCCCCACGGTTCTGAGGACAGGACCTGAGGCCTGAGAAATGTGTCTGTGTCACTATCACAGCCCCAGAAGCCAATCCAGGGCTGGGGAGCCCGTATGATGAATGAATGGATGAAAAGAGCTACGATGGCTGTCTTTAAGTAAATGTTTCATGAATGAATAGAGAACTATGATCATTCCTTCAAATATTTGGAGAGCTGCCATGGGAAAAGGGATCCGGCCTACGTGGGACCTGGAGTTGTATCTAGGACAGAACAGTAAGACGACAGGGACAGCATTCAGTTTAATCAAAGGAGAGGCTTCTTAACAGTCAGGACTGTCTCCATGTGGTGGGTGACTTGGGGGAGTGAGCCCCCTGTCCCAGGAGGTGTGTAAGCGAGGCTTGGTGGTAAGGTTTGGTGACAGTGTCCTAAGAGGTATGTCGGTGTATTGTATTCAGTGTATTTCAGCTATAGGACTTGGACTCCCAAGGCTGACGTCGGGGTAGGGCTGGGACAGATGCCATCACACCTCTGGGTTGGGAGGGAAGGAAGAGGGCGTGCAGAAGGGCCTAAAGAAAGACATCCTGGGTCCAGCGGCCTAGCTTGTGGTCAGAGAAGTCCTCTCCAGTCCTGGGGCCACCCTGGCTGCTGCCCTTGGGCTCATCACTGTGGTTCCCAGAGTCTCAGGTCCCTATCTGTCAAAGGAGATTTGGACTTAGTGCTCCCCAGGGGTCAGAAGTACCACAGAAGGACACCTGCTGTGTGTCCTTGGGTAGGTTGCTTAGCCTCTCTGAGCCTTTACTTCATCTAGAAAGATGAGATAATGGAAGTCACCATCCTCAGTGCGCAGGGGCATCTGGGAACCAAGTCATACCTGTGAATGGGCTGTCCTTCATTCATTCAATAAGTCTTTGCTGTGTACCTACTAGGTGCCTTGAAAAGTCTGAATTATCAGCCCCATTCCAGCTATGGTGTGTTTGTATATGTCGAAGCGACTTCACTTTGCCTTCCTGTGCAATGAGGCTGTGATTCCTGCCCCCATCCCACAGCTGAGGACTGTCCCTCCCCTCTGCGACCCATGGGATTGGGATTCCTGCTCTGAGAGCAGACACAGCCTCGTGGGCACAGAGTGGGTCCTCAGTGCTGTTCGGGGACCACAGGCCTGAGTCCTCATTAAATTCTTCACTCCGTCTCCGTATTTCAAGAGGCCTCGGGAAAACCATATTTCATAAATGAAACATCAAAATGTTTATGAGAAATAAACAACTGAAAGCAGTCCTGGTTTTCTGGCTGAGCTGATGGAGGTGTCAGATGGACCCGGATTCCTCTGGATGCTTCCCTCAGGCCCCACTGGGCACAGCCCACATTCCTTCTGATAAAACCTTCCCCCAGAGGAGGGGATGTAAGAGCCACCTTTTCCTGAACACCTGCTATACGGGCTCTCCAAGTCCCCAGGGGCCCGGCTGTGATCAGTCTCACCTACAGGAGAGTGGGGGGGATCACAGAGGAGGTGGGGTGGGTGCAGAAGGGACAGGGCGCCAAAGGGATGGGAAGGAGAAGGGCCCCAACCAAGGGATTCACACAGCTAATTTTCCTTCTCAGTCTGGTCTCTTTCTCCCTGTTTCTCTCTTCTCTGTCATTCTCCCTCCTGTCTCTGACTCTCTCCCTCCCTCCCTCTCTCTCTCCCTCTCTCTCCACCTGCCTCCTCTCCTCCTTCCCTCTCTCCTTCTCTTCCCCATGGGCTTCTGGCCTCTCTCCCAGCTCCTTCCCGCTGCCTGGGCTCTGGGCCCTTCTCTGGGCAGCGGCTCAGCCTTAGGGGATGGGTGGGCTGGGCTGGGGGTGGGTATTGGTTTCCCTCTGGCCCAGGCACAGAAGCCAAATGGGAGCCCCTGAGTGTGGGAAGAGGGGGCTCAGAGCAGGACCCAGCAGGAGGGGCTGGGCCTGAGCCTGGAGGGAAAGTCTGATTTTCAACGCTTAGGCATGCCAAACGGTTTACTTTCAGATGTTTTCTTCTTCCCTCTTACTGGCTGGTCCCTCCCTCCCTTCCCAGGTCACTTAAAAGACATTCCCTCAAGAGCAAAGAGAAAAGACATCCCATCAAGGACGAAGAGCGGAGACATCCCATCAAGAGCAAAGGAGAAGTGATGGAAGAGTTGAGTGTCAAACCCCAGCAACGTCATCACATTTAATCCTTCTGAGGCCTGTGAGTGCGGGTCATTGTTCCCATTTACTGTCAAGAGGATGGAGGCAAGGAGCAGAGGTGGCCTGTGAATTGCTGGAGGGCATGAGTGCTTTGCACCGGTGAGTGCCCACACTCGCCTGCTCCCCAGCCCCTCCTCTTTGCCCTCTATCCCTTGACCCCTCAGAAATCAACTCTGTGTTTTTTTATTTTTTTAGGACAGCAATGATTTGTGCAGCAAGTTGGGAAGGTCCCCAGGGGACTGGCCAGGCACAGGGAAGGAAGCCAGTCCCTGCCCTGGTGGCTTCCTGAAGGTGGTTGTGACTGTGCTGGGGTCACGACCCCCCTAAGGATGACAGGCAAGATGAAGAGCTGACCCCTGACTTCCCTGAGCTCAGCCAGGTTGGCTTCCCGCTGCCTCCTGCAGGGCGATCACTCCAGAACTCTCTCTTACCCACAAGGCCCCTAGCCGCTCCCTTTCCTGAGAGCAGGATGTTTCTGAATCTCTCAGTAATTTTCCTTCTCAGAGTGAGACAGAGCAGGGCCTGGACTAGGGTCCCCTCAACCCTGACCACCAAATCCAGCATTCTTTGGCTGTCTCCCTAAGGGAAAAAAAAAAAAAAAGCTAAAACTCTCTGCCCTTGAGCAGCGGGAATGTAGGGGCAGGATGCTTGCAGTCGGGAGGGACCAGACTGTGAAGACTGGTGAAGACCAACCAGTCTGTGCCGAGAAGGACCCCAGTACTGACTTTCACCAACATTCCCCCTTATTATATTACTAAAAATCATGCCGGGGGTGGAGATTTTTTTTAAAGATTAAAAAAAAATTTTATTCATGAAAGACACACAGAGAGGCAGAGACACAGGCAGAGGGAGAAGCAGGCTCCATGCAGGGAGCCCGATGTGGGACTCGATCCCGGGTCTCCAGGATCACGACCCTGGCCACGACCCTGGCCGAAGGCGGCGCTAAACTGCTGGGCCACCGGGGCTGCCCTCCCACCCAAGTGTCTCGAAGAAATTTTCCCTAACCTCTCCTTGGGGATCAGCTTAAGGATTCTTTCCCTTGGGCTTGAGCATAAGCCCCAATAAAGCCTTGCCCAGACCTCCTGTTTGACCTCCTGTCAACTTCTATTGCTTGAGAGCCCAAGGCCATGGTTCACTAACAAAGGGTCACGGAGTCTTCAGGCTGTTTCTGGTCCAGCCACCACCCCCTCCCTGATGCAGAACCCACTGCTACCCGCATGGCAGGCTCCCCGAGGGCTGAGTGTGGTTCATTCTCCATAGGCGTGGAGGCTCTGAGGTCTGCAGGGAAGGAGCTGATGGGGGATAGTCCTCACCCTCTGGTGGAACTCTCTGTTCCTTTCTCTGGGGTCTCACTGGGCAAGTCCGTCAAAAGTCTATCAAAAGTCCGGGAAATCGGGCCTAATGAGACCTGTCACAGAGGTCATTATTGTAAACAGAAAGGGTTAGGGTCCCTAGAAAAAGAAGGCCAGAAATAGCTTTCTTGACATAAGAAAAGTCATCTTAGGCCCCGGGGGTATCTCGTGAAAACAGGTCTGAACAAAGCCACCCTGGGGCCAGGAGACAGCCTAATCATATCAGGGACTACAAATCAGCGGTAAAACTCCCGGTGCTGATTCAAAAGTGAAAATCGACCTGCTGCACATTTGTTGTCAGTTATCTTTATAGGATATAAACCCCATACTGGACCAACTAAAAAGCCAGAGAGTTTGTGGTGCTGACCCTTGCCACCCTTGTGACTTCAATCTGGACTCTGTCTCCTTAACATGACTCCTGCCCCAGTTCCACACTGAATTCCCCATCGTGCAAGCCCCTTCATGAGTGTGTGTATGCCTTTGTGGCTTCAAACTTCCCCGCCTTGTTTGAGGAGACTGCTTTGAGAAATATCCCTGGTGTTCTCCATTGCTTCTTGCAAGTAAAACCCTCCCTTTTCCTTATTGGGTGTGTCTTGTGGCTCTCCCACCACCAAGAGGCAAACCCAGTTTTGAGGGACAGTATTGAGGATTCAAGGGCCAGTGGGTCTAGTCCAGTTCTGGCTTAGCCATTCCCAGCTCTGTGACCTCGGACAAGTTCCTTAGATTCTCTGTGCCTCAGTTTCCACATCTGCAAAATGGGGATAATAGTTTCTCAGAGGCTAGTTGCCAGCAGTAGATAAATTCCTGCATGTGAATAACTTCAAGCTGTGCCTAGTACTTAGGGGGTAAGTGCTCACTAATCAATAGAGTAGTAGTTGCTATTGTTTGGCACTGCTTTTTCTTTTCAATTTTTAAAATAGTGGTAAAATTCTGAATTCAGGCCAGCAGAATGGGCCATCCCAAAATGTGCCACTTTGGCATATTGATTATTTGGAGTTACTTAGGAAACAGCTGGTATGAGAAGGACTCTCTGACCTCCTCTGTCCCCTTGAAAGCAGGAAATAAATCTGCCGTGTGAAATGTGCCCTCCCTGTACCAGGAGGGCATGGGGCATTCTCATCACCGGAGACAGGGACTTTAAGGCAGAACAGGCTGTATAAACAAAACTTCCGCACTAATTTGTTACTGTAAGCCCAAAACCCTTTGTCTTGTCTGCATGTCACAGATTTATTGTTTCTTTGTCTCAAAGGTATTAGAACTGCCTCCTTTGGTCACTTCTTGGCGTCTCATATTTTTATAGGCTCCCATGTGTACGAAATTATGTGTTTTTCTCCTGTTAATCTGTCTTCTGTTGATTTGAGTATTAGACAAGTCAAGGGAAGGAACTAGAAGGGGAGAATAGAAAAGTTTTCCTCCCCTACAATACGTACAACGTTTGGTGTCTTGACTGTTTTTAAGTGTACAGTTCAGTGGTGTTAAATACATTCTCAACATTCTGCAACCATCACCACCACCTGGTAAACTGTTCATTAAATGAAAACTCCATTCCCATGACACAGCATCCCCCCCACTCCCCTCTCCCTCCAGCCCCGCAACCCCTGTTCTACTTTCTGTCTCTATGGCTATGACTATGGCTACTCTAAGTACCTCTTCTAAGTGGAACCATTCAATATTTGTCTTAGTGTGGCTGGCTGCCTGCACTTAGCATGTCTTTAAGGTCCATCCGTGTTGCAGCATATGTCAGAATTTCCTTCCTTTTTTTTTTTTTAAATGAGGGTTATTACAGAGAGAAACTTTCAGACTTAAAAAAAATAATCTGAATTTTATTTATTTTTATTTATTTCTTTTATGATAGTCACACAGAGAGAGAGAGAGGCAGAGACATAGGCAGAGGGAGAAGCAGGCTCCATGCACCGGGAGCCCGACGTGGGATTCGATCCCGGGTCTCCAGGATCGCGCCCTGGGCCAAAGGCAGGCGCCAAACCGCTGCGTCACCCAGGGATCCCAATTTCCTTCCTTTTAAGGCTGAATAATATTCCACTATATGTATACCCCACATCTTGCCTATCCATTCATCCGTCAATGGATGTTTGGCTCACTTCCACGTTTTAGCTCTTGCAAACCATGGTGCTCTGAACATGGGTGTGCAGGTATCTCTTCCAGACCCCACTTTTGGTTCTTTTGTGGCACTGCTTTTTGGGAGCACAGGTTGCAGGATGACAGCTATGGGAAGGAGTAGTTAGAGCCTCTGGTTTTCATCTTTAACACGGCTAAGTTTAGGGCTTGGAGCAGGAGAGGACATAGCCATCTGGAGGGAGAGACTCAGTTCTCTGCATCCAACTGAGACACACTGAAATATTTCCATCGGCATCTGGGGAGAGGAATGAGGACAGCACCATATGGGGCCCCCAGAGAGAAGAGAAGGAAGTGGAGGGGCACAGAGGAGCAGCAGCAGCAGGGATGAGGCCCTGTCCAAGCCCCCCACACCTTCCTCCTGTTGAGTGGGCCTGCCTGGGGCAGATCTTGGACCCTGGGATGCTGGAAAGCACGCTGGTGTCCAGCATGTCCCTCTTTTACAGATGAGGCCCTCTAATGTGTGGGGTTTTTCCACATCACCAAGAAACTAACTCAATTCTGGCACTACCTACCTGGAGATGACGTCAGATCACACAGAGGAAGGGCTTAGTCCCACGAGACTCCCTCTGTGCCTCCGCTTCAGATGCCAATGGCAAGCCCAGGATGTTCCCTGTGCTTCTGACCCAGGGCTGCAGATCAGAGGTTCCCAAGACCCCCTCCTCGGGTTTGATTAATTTGCTAGGGCCACCCACAGAGCTCAGAGAAACATTTAAAAAGATATAACTCAGGAACGGCCAGATAGAAGACATGCCTAGGGCAAGGTGTGTGGGTTGAGGTGTCCTGACCTAGGCACAGTTGATGAAGTCAGTGGCCATCCACCCTGGCGCTGCGTCTCCAGCCTCTCTCCCGTCCCTGGAGGTTGGCAAGGAAAGGGACAGGGAGTTCTAACCCTCTAATCACAAGCTTGCTTCTCCTGGCAACCAGCCCTGTCCTTGGGTTAACCCAGGGGCTTTCTGAAAGTCAACTCATTAACACAACAAAAGACACCCTGGTTGCTTTCAACATAGGAAATTCCAAAGGTTTTTGCAGCACTGTGCCAGAAACAGAGGATAAAGACCAGAAAGATGTTTCTTATCAATCACAGTATCTCAGGCCCCAAGAGAGGCCTTGTCCAAGGTCACACAGCAAATGGTTGTCCAGGCCGGGCAGGGCTGGCCCCAGGGCTCCTCAGAGGCCAGTGGCCCCGGAGTCTGTGGGTGGAGCCTCCTTCCAAACTGGGCCTCGGCCAGGCCAGTCTTACCACAGCAGGGTCACCCCGGGGGACACTGAGGCTGAAGCCCAGAGAGGGCCTGGCTGGCCTCGGGAGGCACAGCGTGGAGGTGGCAGTGTAGGGGCTTAAGTCGGGGACTCTTGTCTCCAAGCCCAGCCAGCATCGCTGACCTGATCCTTTCATTTAAAATCTCACCTAGAGCTTTGGAGCAAAAGCCGATTTTATTACAGATTTTGTGTCTTGCGTAAACCGTGCCCGCATACCTATCGTCTTGTAATTATTCTCATATTCTCTTTGTCTCCAGGGCCTCAAGACTCCTCCAGACTCGTACAGCCTCTCCTCCCACTGCCAGGCTCCCCGTGTTGGCCGCAGTGTGGCACGGAGTGCCTGCGCTATTTATTTCCTAATAAAAAGACAGCCTGGGTGGCCCATGGAGATTAAGACAGAGATCTACTATGAGATGATTAACCATAAAATCACAGGTGAAATCAACATCAGACAGGAGGATGAGGAGGCGGAGGAGGGGGAAGGGGAGGTAGAGGATGGGGAGGAGGGGGAGGAGGATGAGGAGGAAGAGGAGGGGGAGGAAGAGAAGGGGAGGAAGGGAAAGAGGATGGGGAGGAGGGGGAGGAGGAAGAGAAGGAACCTTTTCTGATAAAATGACTATGTGAGGGAGGGGGGAGGAGGGGGCAGAGGAAGGGGGGAGAGGGAGGGAGAAGAGTAGGAGAGGGAGAGGAGGAGGGGGAGGCAGAGGAGGGGGAGGGAGAAGAGTAGGAGAGGGAGAAGAGATGGAGGAGGTAAAGGAGGGGGAGGAGAGGGAGGGAGAAGATGGGGAAGAAGAGGCAGAGGAGAGAAAGGACAGGAAATGTTGGCCAAGGGGTGCAGGTTTGCACAGGCAAGTGGGGTTACTGTTGCCGCCAGGCTTCTGCCCAGAGAAGGCTGGGGGGCACTTGGGCCTGATTCTGGCCCTTCCGGATGGATGTGTGACTCCAGCCACATCCCTTCTACTCTCCAGACTGTTTCTCCATATATCCAATGCAGAGCCCCGACGGGGAGCTTCTTGCTTGGCACAGGTGAAGGAGCGTGGCCTGTGGCACCGGATGGGCTGGGGCTTGGAGTCCGGTGTGGCTGTGTCCTGGGGTGGCCTCGGGCAGGTCACTTCTCCAAGGTCAGTTTTCTCCCTACCGGGATAATGGTAACAAAGGTGATGACTGCAATGATGATGATGATGGTGATGGTGGACGACGGTGCTGGTGTGAGGGCTGGCATTTCCTGGGGGCTTCCCTACACTTCAATACATGTTGAAAAACACCACTTGATTCTATGTTGAAAAACACCACTTGCTTCAGGGCTCTCACCTGTACTGGCTTGTGGAATCTCATCCCCCCTCCCCCGCTCCCCTGGGGGGTGGATTTCCTAGAGAGGCTGGCCAGGATCTCAGAGAGCAGACGCCTGGCAGGTTTGGCCCCACAGAGGGCCTGGGCTGGTGGGCAGGCCGTCTCCTGCTTAGAATTATTTACTCCTGGATCATGTCGCCACCATACTAGCTAATTTCTGTTTAATTTAGATGTCGCTTTACTTCTTAGCAGTTCATACCAGACCATCATTCTTCTGTTAACCTTTCCTGATAAAATGACTGTGATCCTATTTTCTGTTTAGATCCTCACTGATAGAGAATTGGCCCTGGACCATGTCCCAGGATATAGGCCAGCAAAGATGGTATTTTCTTTTTAATGGCCTTTAAAAATCTAAAAACCATTTTTAGCTTGTGGACCAGGCAAAGACAGGCCACGGGCCGAACTTGGCTCCCCAGGTCATAGCTTGCCGATCTCTGTACTATGAGTGCCTGTCTGCCGGGGAAGAGGACAGACCCAGACCTTTTCAAGATTTCCAGGTACTGGCTATGAATTGACTCAAAATCCTGGGGACCCAACCTGCCACTGTGGTCTGCCGAAGTGGGGACCTACAATGGCCGGGTGATCGATGGAGTCCTATTTCAGGGTCATCTCCTAGTGAGCCAAGTCCATTATTTCCCTAGTTCTGAAAGTATAATTGGAATAGGCATCTATGGCAGCTGATGTAATTCCTACTTGGGCTCTCTGGCCCAGGAAGAGGCATGTAGAAGTCCCCGGAACCTCCCTAGAAAGGTGATAAACCCAATGTGATAATGATTCCTTGTAAGTGTGTATTTGTACATGTGCGGTGGTGGTGGTGGTGGTAGTGCGGATTATGAGGATTAATGCCACCATCCAACTTGAGAGAAACAAGGCTACTTCTAGATGGGCATGCCAACTAAGCTGATTAACTTATTCTGAAGTTAGGTGGATTTCAGAGAATGACTGGATTATTGTAGACAGTTGGGTGGTTACTCTAATGGAGGCTGTTTTTCCAGATGTATTCTTTTCATTGGAGCAAAGCAATATGGCCCATGGCAGCTGGATCTTGCTGGTGCCTTTTTGTCCAAACCAATTTTGTAGGGACCATCAGGAGCAGTTTTCTGTGACCTGGCAGGGCCAACTGTATACCATCAGAATCTTACCTAAGGGGAGTGGCAAGTCTCCTGCTCCTAATCACTCGTAATATAGTTTTGGCCGTCTTGACACACCACAGAATGTCACACTGGTCCAATTCCGCTCGACAACAGGGTCATCCGTGAAGCTGCTAGTTTTGAGTGGGAACCTAGGAAGAGAGGTCTGCAGTGATTCCAGGCTGGAGTGCAAACTGCTCTATCCCTTCGGCTTTATGATACAACAGAGCCAATGATACTTAAAGTATCTGCGGCACCCGGGATGCTCCTGGAGCTTGTGGCCAGCACCAGGTGGAGAACTGGTAGAGGAGACAGTTAAGTAGACGTGAGCTGGAGGCAAGCGGTGATAAATACGTTACACATTAGAAGCCCAAGGGTACAACATCCTGTCTTTGTGGCTTTCGAGAACCCTCAACATCCTATCTTTGTGGCTTCCAAGACCCCTAGACATCCTGTCTTTATAGCTTCCGAGACCCTTCAACGTACTTTGTGGCTTTTGAGACCCCTCAACATCCTGTCTTTGTGGCTTCTGAGACCCCTCAATATCCTGGCCTTGTGGCTTCTAAGACCCTGGGGCTAACAGACCAAGAGCCCCAGATGCAAAATGTGGCCTCCCCTTCATTCACCTCTGTCCCAGGGTAACCCCTACACTCATTATAGTGCATTTCTATCACGATCTCAGCCCCACTCCACAGTGGAAAACTGCCATGATGGTTCCAGTTCAGACCTTGTAGGGTCAAATACCTGCCCTCCCAACCTGTGGGAATAGGCCCCCGAATGATTGGAAGTAGCCTCCTGGAGCACCTGCTCCAGTGCTGCCACCTGAGCAGTGGCTCAGTGGTTGAGTGTCTACCTTCAGCTCAGGTTGTGATCCCAGGGTCCTGGGATCGAGTCCCACATTAGGCTCCCCACAGGAGCCTTCTTCTCCCTCTGCCCCTCTCTCTGTGTCTCTCACGAATAAATAAATAAAATCTTTAAAAAAATAAAAAGAGGAAGCAGCAGCCTCCTTTAGAGGCCAGCCTGTCCACTACCGAGACAGGCCCCGCCTCACATAAAAAGAAAGAACCCCTGTAGCCTCAGGGCAGGTGCCTCCTCTGGGCCTGCCCCCTCTCCCTTCTTGAGAGTGTACTGTCCTTACTAAATTGCTTTGTGCCCGCTACTTTTCTTCTGGCTGTCTTTTTTTTTTTTTTTTTTTTAACATTTTTATTTATTCCTGAGAGACACAGAGAGACACAGAGAGGCAGAGACACAGGCAGAGGGAGAAGCAGGCTCCATGCAGGGAGCCCAACATGGGACTTGATCCCGGGTCTCCAGGATCACACCTGGGCCGAAGGCAGGCACTCAACCGCTGAGCCACCCAGGGATCCCTCTTCTGGCTGTCTTTATGCAAGTGTGGATCCTTCCATAAAAGTGGGGAATCCAAGAACTGAGGCCTCCACTCACACAACACAGACTCTCCCACCGGTGACAGAAGAGCAGTGCAGGTGTCTGGGACTCTGTAGGAGAGCTGTGCCTATGCTTGAGGTGGTCTCCCCTGGCCCCCTCCTGGGTGGCACTACCCTGTGGGTGCAGGTGCACGTGGCAGGGTCAGGGCCCCACAGCCTAGTCTGCAGGACCGCTGCGTTCCAGATGGATGGAGGACAGAGCTTTAGTCCCCGCTCTGTCACTCACTGCTGTGTGTCCTTCTACGGGGTACTTCCTTTTGGGGCCTACATTTCTTCATCTGGAGTGGACCTCGGGATCTCTACGTGGTGGGCTATTTGGAGGATTGTCATTATTATTATTTTTTTCTAAGTAGGCCCCACTCCCAGCGTGGAGCCCACGCAAGGCTTGAAGTCACCATCCTGAGATTGGGACCTGAGCTGAGATCAAGAGTTGGAGGCTTAAACCACTGAGCCACTGGCGCCCCTGAGGATTGTCATTGTTAAGCCTCACTCTGTGCAGGCACTATTCTGAATGTTCTGTTTGTTTTCACTCAGTGTTCTTTGCAAAGACCTTAGGAGGAGGTACTATTGTAATCCTCACTTTCAGCTGGGGACACTGGACACAGAGCAGTTAGGTAGCTTCCCTTGGGTTCAAGCTGGGGAGTGGAAGAGTTGGTCCTGGCTTCTGGACTGGATGGATCTAGAATCTTTGATCTTAAGCATTGGATGTAAAACACCCACACGGAACCGAGTATGAGGCTCTGAGCCAGGGTTTCTCTGAGGGTGGGCTGCACACACTTGCCCCGATGAAGTACTTAGGTGAGGGGGTATGCCCTGTGTGAAATACAGGTTCCCTGGCTCCATCCCCCAGCTTTGCTAAAGCCAAGTCTTTGGGTGGGGACTGGGAATATGCATTTTATTTTGTTATTTATTTATTTAAAAATTTTTATTTGTTTACTTGAGAGAGAGAGAGAGAGAGAGCATGAGTAGGGGGCGGGGTGGGTGCAGAGGGAGAGGGAGAAGCAGGCTTCCTGCTGAGCAGGGACCTGGAGGCGGGGCTCCATCCCAGGACCCTAAGATCATGATGTGAACCGAATTCAGGCGCCTAACTGACTGAGCTGCCCATGTGTCCCTGGGAATGTATATTTTAAACAGACATGCCCACCCCAGGTGGTTCTTTGGCAACCTAAAGACTGAGCCAGAGATTAAGTGTCCAACGCAATCGATTTTGCATTTTTGGCTGAAAAGCTAGGAGTTTGGGACTCTGGAATAAGCTCTGCTGCAAGTAAGTTGCAGAACCTTAGACAAGTCTTAGACTGTTGTGTGGCCTCAGTTTTTTTTTTTTTTTTAAGATTTTATTTATTTATTCATGAGAGACAGAGAGAGAGAGAGAGAGAGAGAGAGAGAGAGAGAGGCAGAGACACAGGCAGAGGGAGAAGCAGGCTCCATGCAGGGAGCCAGACGTGGGACTCGATCCTGGGTCTCCAGGATCAGGCCCTGGGCTGAAGGTGGCACTAAACTGCTGAGCCACCGGGGCTGCCCAGTTTTGTTTCCTATATAATGGGGGCTCCAGCCTCCCTGCTGCCCACTTCTTGGACCACATGTGAGCAGGAGAGTGGCTGTGGCTGCACGTGTCCTTTGGCAACAAAGCAAGCACCAGAGTCACTGTGGTCCAGTGGCAGCTCTGCTGCTGCTGTCACCCAACCACGTCATGTCTGCTTTTGGCCTCAGTTTCCTTATCCTTAAAATGGAGATGATACGAAAATAATCCTTCCCCACTCTGGCTATGGTGAGGTTGCTGGTACGAGGCAGCTGGTACGAGAACACAGATAACATGAGTCTCCCTTCCCTCCGTAAATATAAATTGCTATATCCTTCCTCTACCGTAGTTTCTAAAATCTTCAGGGACATCTGATACCCACCGATGACTCTCACTCCAGAGTTTCTGCTGATGCTGGGATTGATCAGGGTGGGCTCTTTATCTCTCTTCCCAATTCAAGGAGGGCAGGATGGGGAGCCCGAGTAGCCCTCCCAGCACAGCCACAGGAGAAACCTCTGAAAATAAATGGCCACCCAGTTGCCAAGTGAGCTGCACTTGGCTTCATCTTCATCCTGTGTCCCTCAGTGAAATGCAACCCCAACCCTTTCCCTCCCCCACAGCTGGCCCCCACCCTCCCTGAGGATCAGGAGCCTGGTGGTCTGTGTTTCCACCTTTCCTGCTCATTGGCCCTAGAGAACAGATGGACACAGAGTTCACTCAAAGTGCCAGAACCCCAGCTCTGCTCTCTGGGCTGGTAACGAGAGAGAGGATGGAGGTGGGCTGCCTCAGTTTCCCCAGGATGGTCTTTAGAAGGGGTGCAAAGAGGGAACAGTTCAGAAAGGGCATGGTTGGGCACACAGCGCAGGCTCTCTGACTGACCAGCTGTCCTGGAGATCACCCACCCCTCCCCGCCTCCTTCATGCTGCACATCATCGATGCATTCAGGAGCAAAGGGCCCCACACCCCCTCCCTTCTCCCCACCTCACCTCAGCCAGAACAGGGCTTGCATAGCCAGGCTCTGGGCTCTCTGCCTGCCTGTGAGGGCTGAATCTGAGAAGTCATCCAGAGAGACGGGAGGCCCCTGGGCTTCGGAGCAAGGCACCCTGAGATTGAGCCTTGGGCTGCTCCAGGGTTCTGATGAGGGGTGAGGTCGGGGGCGCCTTGGGCCTGGGAAGCCAGAGCTGTTGTCTCAACTCTACACTCACCTTTGGCAATATGTTATTTAAGAAGGCCTGGGGATGATGATGGAGATTATTGGGGTGTTCTGAGCCTTACGTCAGGCAGTGGTGGCCACTGATTGGGCTCTTGACTCTTCCTTGTCCTAGCTGTGCAACCTCAGCCCTGTTGCTTCACCTCTCTGATCCTTAACTACCTATCTGCCAAATGGGTTAGCAATGCCTCCTTTGCAGGGTTATTGTAGGGTGCAATGAGATCATGCCTGTCAAGGGCGCAGGACATGGGGGTCACAGGGGCTGGCCATCTCCAGGGCCACCCAGAGTCCTCTGGACAGGAACGGTGGAGTTTATGTGGAAAGGGGCCAGCAGCATGGTTGTGAAGATGCAGGTAACATCTGCCTTTCTGGAAAGTTCCTGACCTAGGTACCAACTGGTCCTGACATCTTGACATTCATCACACCTGCTTATGATTACCTGGTGGGGGACAAGCATGTGCCTCGTGAGGGAAAACACACACCACAGCGCGGGCTTTTAAGGAGTATTGTTTGCTTTGAGATGATTCAGAAAGTAATGCATGTCTTTTATGGAAAACACCAAAAAATCTAAAGAAGAAAGTAGCAATTACCCATAACCTCCACTCCTCAGAGACGATCACTGTTCATGTTATGGCATATTTCCAGTTTCCTTTAATGTATGTTATTATAAATCATTTAAATTTCTGTCCATCTGGTATCCCAGCAGATGAAAATGGCTCTGAAGGTTTTCACCAAATTTGGAGGCTTCATTTGGATGGTCTGACTTAAAGGCAATGAGGTCTTCTCAAAATTCACTGGTCGGGGGTTGGAGGGACCCCCTCAAAGAAGTGAACGGCTACCAAGCGGTGTGATTGAAACTGGAGGTGCCTGTGGGGCTGAGAGGGCCCGCCTTCGGATGTGGTGGACGCTCCACACACACATGCCTCTCCTGTCCCTGCCTGTCATGAGTCACAGGGACACAGGGGCAGGTGCACTGAGTGTGGTCAGCCTTTTCTCACCTGGGCAGCTCCATGCAAACCAGCAGTAGGGAGAGATTCATCCAGTCACAGTTATTCTCCAGAATGTTGCTGGCTATTCGCCAGCTGCTGCCCATGGAGGTGTGTGCACACGCATGCGAGTGTGTGCATGTGTGCATGAGCGTGACTGGTGTCAGTCTTCATGTACACCTTGAAATCCTTTTCGCTTCGCTTTTTTCTATAAGCAGCTGCCCACATTTCTTCAATGTGTGCTAGAAATGAAGTTGGCATCCAAGGTACTGGCCACCATCAGGAGGGTTGAGAGACTCAGGGACAATGAACACATGTCACACACACTGCATGCTAGGCTCTGTGGAGGACATAGATGCTCATCCCTGTTCTACAGGTGGGGAAACTGAGGCCCAGAGAGGTTAAATAGCTTCTCTAAGGCACACAACCAGGAGCAGCAGAGCTGAGATCTGAATCCTGAGTGCCTGGCCACAGCCACTCCCTAGATGTTGTACATCTACCGCATACAGGAACTTTTTGATAAACATCATCTTTTTTATTCTCACAGACTTACTGTGAAATGAACAGTTGGTAAAAAACAGAAATCCTAACATGCCCAGCACCTGGTTACTTTATAAATCAGGAGAGAACAGAGGAAGATTATGACATAAGCACCCTTGAAGCGGGTGCTATTATTGCCAACCCCATCTTACAGAGGGGGAGACTGAGGCTCAGAGAAGTTGAACACTTTGCCTGAGTCATTTCAACAAATGGTGCTGGAATGAGTGGATGTCCATACACAAGAAGTAAAGGTCTCTCTAAACATCACACTTTATACAAAATTAACTCAAGGTGAGTGATAGATCTCAATGTAAATTGTACAGTGAAACATCTATCATCTATATCTATCTATCTATCTATCTATCATCTATCATCTATTTTAAAGATTTTTATTTATTTATGAGAGGGAGAGAGTGGGGAAAGGAGCAAAGGGAGAGGGAGAAGCAGATTTTGTGCTAAGCAGGGAGCCTGATGCGGGGCTTGATCTCAGGACCCTGAGATCATGACCTGAGCCAAAACCAAGAGACAGAGGCTTAACCGACTGTGCCACCCAGGCACTTCAACAATGAAACTTTTTAAAGGAAATATGGGAGAAAATGTTCATGACTTGGGTTTAGGCTACAGTTTAGGGTTTACTCACGTCACCGAAAGCATGATCCACAAAATAAAAGTTGATACACGAACTTCATCAAAATGAAAAACTTTTGACCTGTAAAAAAAACTGATAAAAGGATAAAAAGACAGGTGACAGCTTGGAAGAAAATATCTGAAATCACATATTCAACAGAAGACTCGTAGCTAGAATATATAAAGAGCTCTCAAAATCCAATAGGAAGAAAACGCAATTAAGAAATGAACAGAAGACTTGACTAGACACCAGAGGAGATACAGGGGGAGTATAAGCACTTGAAGAGATGTTCCATACCCTTAGCCATCAGGGAAATGCAAACTAAAGCCACAATGAGGTACCGTTGCATAATATCAAAAAGGCTAAAATAAAAATACCGACAGTGACAAGTGCTGATGAGGATGTGAAACAGCTGGCAAGATGTAGGAATGACTCACATACATTTTGCTGGTGGGAATGCAAAATGGTGTAGCCACTCTGGAAAACACTTTGGTAGTTTCACCTGTACTTATCATAGGATCCAGCAATCCCACACTTACACATGACTGTTTGTCGCAGCTCTATTCACAATCATCATCAACCATTGGAACAACTCAAATATCCTCTAAGTCAAATGTTTGTTTGGATGAACAAATACAGGTATGTCCACACAATGGAATGCTGCTCAGCAGTAAAGAGGAATGTACTATTTATTCATGCAACAACTGGGATGAATCTCAAAGGCATTATGCTATGTGAGAGAGCCAGCTTCAAAACATTTCTTACAGTGTGATTTCCTTTATATGACATTTTAAAAAAGATTTATTTATTTATTTATTTGAGGGAGGGGGCAGGAGCAGAGGGAGAGAGAAACTCAACCAGACTCCATGCTGGGGCTCGATCTCATGACCCTGATGTCATGACCTGAGCTGAAACCAAGTCGGATTCCTAACTGACTGTGCCACCCAGGTGCCCCTATGTGATATTCTTGAAAAGATGAAACTAGATTGATAGGGAACAGATCAGTAGTCATGGAGGTTTGGGACCACAGAAGGACTTTTCTGGGACTATTTTGTATGGAACTGTTTTGTATCCCGATTATGGGAGTGATCACACAAATTTATGTGACAAAATTCATAGAACTGAGTGCCAAAAGAGTAAATTTTATTGTATAATGTAAGATAAATACTGTATAAAATACTCATCTGGGAGTCCTAAGGTAGTGAGGGGCACAGCTGTGACTCAAAGGCAGGTCCAGCTGGCTCCAAGCCCTACCATGTAACCACTGTACCACATGACGCCTCAAGCCCCAGCTCCTGTCTTGCCCAGGTCTAGAACTGCCCAGTCCTGTGGGCTAGAGCAGAGGCCAGAGGAATTGATGGTAGGTGGAGTAAAGGTCATGTCTTGACAAGTCTGCCTTGTTTTTCTAGTGATTGGAGTCCTACTTTTAGCAGAGAGCCGGAGTCATCTCAGCCAATGTCAGCAGTGGTGAAGATGCTCCAGTGAAGGCCTAAGATACTGTGTGAACTCCTGTGTGCCCTGAAGCTGGCACAGCACACCCAACAGCTCCTGCGAGCCTGAAGCCAGGTGGTCTTTTAAGACTACCCGGTGGTTGGAAAGATAAATTGGCAGAGACTTGTTTTGTTTTGTTTTTAAAAAGATTTTATTTATTTATTCATGAGAGAAACAGAGAGAGAGAGAAAAAGAGGGGCAGAGATACAGGCAGAGGGAGAAGCAGGCTTCCTGAAGGAAGCCCGATGTGGGACTCGATCCCAGGACCCCGGGATCACGACCTGAGCTGAAGGCAGACTCCCAACCACTGAGCTACCCGGGTGTCCCTTGGCAGACTCTTTGGGGGGCAGTTTGACTCCATGGATCAAGAAACTTAGAAATATATCCACCCATTGGCCCAGGAAGTCGATTCCATTTGGTGGGTTTATTCCATGGAGATGGTGAAGAAAGGCCCAAATGTGATCACACAAGGATTTCCTCATGGTTTATAAACACTTACCAGTCATAGACGAGAAGAGAGCCTGACAGGACTGTGAACACTTCCAGGGCAGAGCCCACACCTAGTGGAGGGCCTGGCACACGGTAGGTCTTCATTAAAATTGAAGGAGAAGAAACCACTTAAGGAGATTGTGTAAATCTATTTATTGTGAAATGGAGAGGACAGGTTTCAAAACAATATTTACTGTATAATCCCCTGTTTTTTTTTTTTTTTTTTTTTTTTTTTTTTTTTATGATAGGCACACAGTGAGAGAGAGAGAGGCAGAGACACAGGCAGAGGGAGAAGCAGGCTCCATGCACCGGGAGCCCGATGTGGGATTCGATCCCGGGTCTCCAGGATCGCGCCCCGGGCCAAAGGCAGGCGCTAAACCGCTGCGCCACCCAGGGATCCCCTGTTTTTTTAAAAATAGATATTAGGTATGTTTCCTACACAGGAAAAAGGTAGGATATGTCCCCAAATGTGGATCTAACAGGAGCCATCTGTAGGTAGTAGGGTCATGAGTTTTACTTTCTTTTCTTAATTCCATTCTATAGATACTGAGTTATTTTTACTGTTAGTAATTATTATTTGTTGACCTTTCTGTACATTGTTCTAAGCATGCTACCACATTTGACCTTCTCAACAGCCTTTTGAGGTAGGTACTATTACTATCATGCCATTTTATAGATTAGGAACCCGGGGTCAAAGAATGCTGGTAGTAACTGGTGCTGGAACCCCAGGTCATGGGAACGCAGCTGGAACCTGTTTCAGGGGCAGGAGCCTGGGAGTGTCTGCTCTCCCTCAGGAGTCTGGTTTTGTGTGGAGCTGGCCTGAGTGGTGTAATCAGAGTCGTAACAGCAGGGATTTTGGCTTTGGAAGAAGCCAGGAAACACATCCCTGGTGCAGGGCCACGGCTCTGTGCTGGGGGTGCTTCTGGGGGACCTAAGTGGGGGAATCTTGCTTTGTCACCCAACCCAGAAGACTGCTGCACGCAGCCCTGGGGCTGCTGCCTGTGGCTCGTTTAGGGGAGACCCTGTTTTCTGGTCCCTTGTCTCCTTCAAAACCTCCTCTAATCAGATCCCTCCACCAGCTACTACCCTCCAGCCTCCCACCTGGGCCCACCTGTGGCCCACACCTGATGGCCCTTACCTGAGTGGCTCAGGGCCTAGTGCCTCTTGGGAGGACAGGCTCTGCCCTGGATCTGTAGCGAAGGTCAGCTGTGGGCAGCCCGGGGAGCCCTGGGGACCAGCGCTGTGTTCAGGGCCTCGTCCCCAGATGGGGAGACCGAGGGTCATGTTCAGAGGGTGGTTTGCCCAGGCCTGTGAGTGGCAGAGCCAGTTCTCCACAGACATGTCCCTCGGCAAGAGCAGAATAACCAGACGTGATTCTGAGCAGCCAGCAGATAGATTTCCCCCCAAACATGCTTCCTGTCTGCTGGCCTTTCAGGAAAGGCGACTTGCTCCTGGGCTTTCCATGCTCCTCACCATTGTCCTGCTGGGCACATCCTCTTATATATTCTGGGAATCCTCTGAGGTGCAGACAGTTATCCCCATTCACAGATGAGAAGCTGGAGCTCAAAGAACCGAGGTGGCTCTGCCGAGATCTCAGAGCCAGTAGGGCTGGAGCCAGGACTAGAACCTGGGCCTGCTGGGTTGTGGGGGCCCCGCTGCTCCCCTCCCCCGGCCCTCGCTGGACACATCAGGGCAGAGGGGTCCAGCTGAGCCTCAGCTGTCTGCAGGACAAGAGGGGGGTAGGGGGGAGCCGGGCACTCATCCCGTTTGGGTACCCACCAGGGCTTGGCTCGGTGGTCACCTCCTCAGGGAAGCTGTCCTGACCGCCCCCCTCGTCACTCCTTCCTTCCACCCTGCTTCATATGCCTTCAGAGCACACATGTCCCTGTGCCATGGCACCGGGCACCGCATGAATCACACAGACATCTGTCTCTCTGCTGAGACCCACGAGGCTTGTTCTGCTCAGGACCCGGATGGGGACTGTCTCAGAGTAGATGCCCGATGAATAGTTAAGTGAATTAACAAGTGAACCAGAAACACTCTCTGCAGGGTCTCGCATGACCCCCTCCCCAACCCTGCCGCCTACCTTTTATCATCAACCCATTTCCCAGGTAAGAAAATCAAGACCAGGGAACTAACCTGCCTTGTCTGAGATCACCTCTACACGGTGTGCTGGGGGCAGGATTCAAACTCTCAAATCAGAGTTCCTGCCTTTCTGGTTCTAAATCAGGGTCATCCCCCTACGTGAGGGGATGCCACGAGCAGGAGAGCAGAATGAAGCACCCCCAACTGGTGGGGCACGTCCCTCCGCTCCCCCCTGAGAGCCAGGCCAGGGCAAAATCTGGGGCTTGACAGCTGAGAAGTCCCTGAGCAGCCCTATTGTAGCCTTAATAGGATACTCCTCATCCGTGCAGTTCAGACAGAGGGTAGAGCTTGAAGCAAGTGGACTTCAAATTGCAGATTTCTGAGCTCTGTAAAGACACCGCAAGCCTTGGGGACTCAGCCACAGGGAGGCAATGCTTTGCGGCCCATCGGGGACAGGGGAAGCCTGACAGGAAGGGGTTAAACTCTCACTGTGGGGAGCGGGGCAGGTAAGGAGGCAGGCTCATCCTACTGGCTCTGTGTTGCTGGCTAAGTTGCTTCCTATCTCTGAGCCTCAGTTTCCCTATCTGTAAAATGGGAGCCTTCCCAGAACTGTCGTATTGGAGAAGAGAAGATCTGTCAATGAGCCTGGCAGGTAGGAGCTCCTCGGCACGTCTGAGTTTCCCTCCCCTCCAGCAGAGGAAAAACAGAAGGTTTATCTTGCTCAGTTTGAAAGACTGCCCCGTGCGAGCAGAAGTTGGAGGGTACAGCTTTGTGCCTGTTCAGAGGAGTAGGACAGTGCCTCTTGCGTTCGGTTTGCAGAGGGGACATCGGGGCCAGTGTGATGACTTGCATAATGGCGCAGGGGACAGCGGCAGGCAGGGCAAGAAGAGTGTGCTGGCCTCTTGTCCGGGGCCCTACTGCTCTTCCGAGGCGGGAAAAACAGAAAAGGAGACAAACAACCCAGGGTATTTCCCACCATTTCTGGGCTCCCACCATGGGTGCATGGTTGCATAGACCAGGGTTTCCCAGGAACCTGGTTGGCCCGACCAGTCTGGGGGTCTGAAGCCAGGTGATGGACCCACTGCCCTTGGCTGGCTCTCTTGCACAGACCAGTGCCACATGAAGGGGATGACGGGAAGGGAGTGGCAGGGAAAGGTCTGGGTCAGAGCCTGAGACCCTGTAGCAGGAGTGGGGGGTGCAGTCTTTCACCCCATATCCCGGGTCAGGGTGAGAGACGACCCCACAGGGGAACAGAGTGTTTCCACTGCCCTTCTGGCCCCATCTCTGCCCTGGCTGGGACCCAAGCCCCACTCCTCACCTCCTAGCCTGGACCTTGCTCAGACCTAGCACCTCCCCGAACCCACCGCCACCATCAGCTGTACACCTGTTCTCAGCGGGGCACACTCTGCTGCCCCTTCCCCAGGGTGCACCCCGAAACTCCTGCCACCTCCAATCCAAGACTCCCTTCCCAAGGGTACCGCTAGCCCTCCCCCAGCTCTCTGCTCCCCACCTGCACCTGCACACTCCATCCACCACCGACCCCCAGTGGCAACCGAGTAAGGTGACACCCGCTTCTGGGCTGAGCCGAGGCCGCTGCTCTTAGGACTGTCGTTGTGCTGGCGGTTGACAAGGGTGACCGGGTTGGTAACCATTCACTCATTCGACAAGCGTTTACTGAGCACCTACTGTGTGCCAGGCACCACTGTAGGTGCGCGTGATGCATCAAAGAAGAAATCACAGCAAATTCTTTGTTGCCCTGGAGCTTACACTGGTGTGTGTGTTACAGGTAACAAGGAACAAATAAGCAAATGATACTATATATTCACAGATGATAAGAGCAAGATAAGGAGGGGTTGGAAGGGCTGGGGGAGGGCCTGCGGTTTTACATGGGGTGGTCAGGGTGGGCGCACCGAGGGGACTGGGAGGCCAACTTGCAGGAGAAGGGGGGTGCTTTTGGCTACGTGGTGATTGTTTGCTGCAACATGCAATCAGGCCTCCATCTCCTTTCTGTTGAAGGAGGCAGACTCTCCTGTGTGTCCCCCACCCCCTGCAGGGCTCCCCATCAACTCATTCTCCTCACAGCCAGAGTGAAGATTTGACACGAATCTGCTCAGGGGTCACTTTGGTGATCAAAACCTCCCGTGAACCTCCACTGCCCTTTGAACAAAGTCCAAAGTCTTGATATTGCCACTTGGGGGGCCCCCCATTATCTGGCCCTGCCTTGACCTGGCTCACTGCTATTCAAAGTGTGGAACTCAGCCTCCTCCAGGAAGTCCTCCTTGCCTTTCCACCCACCCCAAGCCCTGCCAGTTTGGAGCGTTCCCACAGGGCCCTGTGCTCCCCCTAGCACAGCACTTAGTTCTGGGTGGTAACTGCTCTTGGGGGGTCTGATTCCTCCCCAGTCAGTGGATCCACCAGGAAGGGGTTTTGTTTGCCAATTCATCCCCAGATTCTTGGCACTGAGCGTAGGGCTGGGCACACAGTGGGAGCATAGTAAGTCCCTGCTGACTGCAGAGATGCATGGATGATGGTCAGAGGGACCAGTGGGAGCACAAAGGCATGGGGAGCCCATTCTTCATCTCCTCCCTGGGGACACGTAGGAGTCTGTGGGAGGGAGAGAGAATCCAGAAACTCATTTGATTTAATTTCACGATTGTTTAGGTCTTTTTTCTTCCTTGACAACTATGGATTGGGAGATAATCTGAAAATCAATCTTTCTCTCTCCTTCCAAGTTTACCCAGGCGCCCTGCTTGGCGCCACTGACAGTGTCCGTGGGAGCTGATGGACTGTTCACACCATCCTGTAGGTGGTGACAGGTGTTTTCAGGATAGTGGAGCAGGGGAGTCTCCTTCCTCCACTGGCCTGGAACCAGGGCAGGCCTGGCTACCGCTTGGGGAGGGGAGCCTGAAAGGCACTTGGTGGGAGCACATGGTAGGTGACTCGCCTGTCCTCGTGGTCACACTGCTGTCACCCCAAGATACTGCTGGGTCCTCCAGGGTCTCTGCCTCTTTCAGACTATTCTCTGTATCCCATTGCACTGGAGGCCCCAGGCTACCTGTGGATAAATCTGTGGGCAGGTGAGGGTGCCCTGGACACAGGTGGGCGGTTTCACACATGCAAGGTGAGAGCAGAATCCAGGTTGGAATTCACACTGAGAATTTTCTGGGATTCATAACTGAGTCCTGTTCCCTTTCAGCCCAATTCATGGAGTGCAGGGGTCAGAAGCTCTAACGGCCAGGGTGGGGTGGGGCAGGCCAGATAATAGGGAGAGTTGGAAATTGTGGGCAGCAGGGGAGGGCGGCTTCCAGAGGGGAACCAGAGCGAGCCAGTGCTAGTCCTTGCCGGGGGCTGTGTGTGCTTTACAGGCGTCAAACTCATTTACTGCTCGCTGTGACCCTCGAGGTAGACACGAGGGATACACCCATCCTACAGATGATGTACCTGAGGCCTAGGGCTGTATGTCACTTGCCCAAGGTCACTCGGGTCTCTGGCTCCAAAGCCTGAGCTATTCTTGAAGATAAGCTTGGCTCCCAGTAATGATTGCCATCTGGGACTTTGGAATGCAGTGTCCCGATTTCTTTGCTTTTTCAAGAAAAAAAAAAAACACCAGAGATTTCTTTTTTCTATGAAATTTCCAGATTTTTATTACACTGTAGGTGTCAAATAAATTCCATCTGGGAGCAGGATTCCGCTTGAGGCTGCTGATTTGCAATCTCTGGGCAAGTGGAAAGAGCCCTGGGTTTCTACACAGAGAGAGGGCCAAGATTTGGAGGCAAACAGAGGCAAGCTCGACTTTATACATGGACTTCCTCTCTTAGAGCCTCAGTTTCCCCACATGTGACGCTTGCCTCAAGGAGCTGCTCTGGGCAGGGATGAGATCATGGTCCGCACAGGGCAGGTGCCGGGCCCGTATCCCTATCGGGTCACACGGGCATCTTCGTCGGTCCCCTGGCTGCACCTGTTCCTGGCCGCCACGCTCAAAGCGAGGCTTCCCGCCCCCCCCTACACTGGGCCCCTCTGCCCTCTGCTCTGAGATTTTGTTTCTGCCTCAGGTGCAGCCCCCCAAGCCCCTACCAGGTGAGCTCACCTGGCTCTGAAGCTCGGTCCAGAACCTCCCGCAGCCTGAATCTGGCTCCAGGAGTGACCGTGAGGATGACAGTCACGATCATAAGGAAAATAAAGGGGGACCTAGGCAGAGCGGTCACTGCTGGGCACCGCGCTCAGTGCCCTTCCGGCTCATCTCACTCGGTCGTCACCGTCCACATCTATTACTGTCCCTGTTTCAGAGCTGATGGGACCCGGACTCAGAGAGCTTGTTGCTGCCCAAGGTCACACAGCCCGGAGGTGGCTGAGCAGAGCCTGGGGAGGTGGCCTGGTCCCCTCCCTCATGCCCCCCACCTGTGGGCTCTGGGAGAATGGAGCCCTTAACATCCCCTTCTGGTCAACACCAGTACCAGCAAGGCCACTGAGGCACAGAGGGACTGGGGACGAGGGAGTGTGGCCTCCACACTCTGGACTCAACAGACTCAGGATTCCTGGACTGGGCACGAGGAGACCCAATTCTGGCCCACATTCGGCTGCCGCTTCTCTGAGCAACTGAGCAGGTCACCTCCCCTCTTCAGACTCAGTTTCCCCATCTAGAAAGTGGAGGCATCAGAGTCCAGGATATGTTCCTTGGTTTTGTAGGTTGAATATCCGGGTGTCTGCCCTTGGTGCTGGCAGGTGACACCCAGACGCTCCCCCTCCCCGCTAAGCCTAATCCTCCTGAACCTCTAAGAGCAGGTCAATTGTTCCAGCCCCCTACCCCCTGCACATTCTGCTCCCCCAGCCTCTTCCCTGGAGGGGATGGCAAAGTATCAGGTGTGTACTTTAGGGATTCTCAGCCCAGGGCAGGCTCCCCTCTGAGGATCTGCAGCATGTCAGAGGAACACGAATAAGCAGATACAAACGCTACCTTATCCCTATGGCAAATATAAAATATTTTTTATTAAAACCAAGGATAGAGATATCATGGAGTCACATGCATTTTAAAGATAAACACCCAAGTTCAAAGGACTTTCTGTTTGCCCCTGATTCACTGGGCTCTGTCCCCACCTCCTGACCTCACCCCCTGAGCTTTCCACATGGAAAAGATCTTTGGGAGCACAGGGTCAGGGGCTCAGCCCCATCTCTACCCCTCAGCAGCTGTGCAGCCTTGGGCAGCTTGTGGCACCTCCTTGAGCAGCAGTTTCTCCATCTGTTAAATGGGCAGAGGTGTTCTGGGTGGATAGGAACGGGGCTCCGGTTCTTTCTGTGCATAGTTAAGCATCATCTTGAGTATCTGTTGGTCTGAGTTAAATGTGTTTGATGGAAGGAGAAAGTTTATATCAGGAGGCAGGAGTCTGAGCGGAAAGAGGGAAGTAATAGGGGGATGTGTGCAACATGCTCTTTCCCTTCCCTGCCTCTGGGACAGGGTTCCAATCCCCTGAGCAGAGGGGTGAGGACCAGAGCCTGGCTGTGTCATTAGATGCTGTGTGAGGCTCAGCACCCAAGCATTGCTGTGTAGGGGCCCAGGTCACATCCAGGGCGGAGATGGGGCCTTCTCCCCAGAGCAGGCCACCGACCCAGCACCGCCTGGGGCTTCTGAGGTCACTGCCTCTCTGACAGGCCCCACTGAAGGCCTGGAGGGATTGGCAGTCCTCTAAGAGGACAGTGTGGACAGTTGAGGGTGGACGGAGGCCTGAGAGTGTGTCCCTCACTCCTGGACGCTCACAGATAATGGGGGACTTGGGGCAGGGAGGGAGGGTCTGTGCTCATCACATGGGTGAAGGGATGTCGTCTGATGCTAACCAGGCCCCTTCATGTCTTGCTCTGAGACATTCTGATTACAGGAGAATAATCTCCTCTTCCCAGAGCAGCCGGCTCTGAGGGACGTGGTGTGCCGAGAGATGCGAACAGGTGTTTTCCGTAATCAAATCAGATTGCATAACTGTATTAGTCAGTTTTTTTGCTACATAATTAGTCATCTCAAACTCAAAGGCATTATAATAGCAAATGGGGGAGAGGCAGTGGGAGAGGGGGAGGCAGATTCCCTGCTGAGCGGGGAGCCCGATGCAGAGACTCGATCCCAGGACCCCGAGATTATGACCTGAGCCAAAGACAGCTGTGTAACCAACTGAGCCACCCAGGGGTCCCAATGACTCTGCTTATTTTATTTTATTTTATTTTATTTTATTTTATTTTATTTTATTTTATATTTTATTTATTTTTTATTTATTTGTTCATGAAAGACACAGAGAGAGAGAGGCAGAGACATGGGCAGAGGGAGAAGCAGGCTCCAGGCAGGGAGCCCGATGTGGGACTTGATCCTGAGCCCGCAGAATCAGGTGCTCAACTGCTGAGCCACCCAGGCGTCCCCCCAATGACTCTCTTTTTAATATCACTTTGTCTTAAAAATATGTTTAAATTTTCATACAGTAAAATTCACCTTTTTGTGGTGCACATGTTTCTGTGTTGTAATACCTGCCTGATTCATGTCACTGCTGCCACGATCGGGACAGAGCAGTCCCATCACCCCCAAATTCCCTCATGCACCCCCTTTGTGGTCACGCTCTAGCCCCAGCTCGAGGCCTGGTCTGCTGTCCAGGCCTACAGCTGTGCTTTTTCCAGAATGTCATTCTCATGGGAACATACAGCAGGAAGCCCTTTGGGTCTGGCTCCTCCTCCTCGGCATACTTAGTCTGACATGTGGCCCTGGTGAGCGTGTGTCAGTGGTTTGGTCCCCCTGAGCAGTATTCCACTGACTGGTTGTGCCGGGGTTTCTATCCACTCACTTGTTGAAGGACATTTGGGTTGTTTCCTGTTTGGGGCGATGGTAAATAATGCTGCTGCAAACATTCACAGAAAGGTTTTTGTGTGAAGCCAAGTTTTTTTTTTTTTTTTACTTCACTAGCCGAAATACACAGGAATAGCATTGCTGGGTCACATGCTAAGTGTGTGTTCAACTTCATAAGAAACTGCGTAGCTGTTTTTTCCTCTGCATTCCATCCGCTTTGCATTCCAACTTGAGTCATATGGGAGGTCCAGTTGCTCTAATCCTTGTCAGCCCTCAATATTACCACGATTTATTTTATTTATTTTTTTTATTACCACGATTTAAAAGATGAAATACTATATGCTGGCAAGTCGAACTCCAAAAAAAAAAAAAAATACAAAAAAAATGAACGGCCATCCTAATCGATGGGTAGTGCTACTGTATTGTGGTTTTAGTACATTTCCCTAATGACACTACAATAAGGGACCAGGGATACTGTGCATCTTTTCATGTGCTTCTTTTCCATTCCTATGCCTTCCTTGGTGAAGCATCTGTTCAAATGTTTTGCCTGTTTTTACTTTGGGTTGTTTGTTTTCACATTGTTATGTTTGGAGAGCTCTTCATCTGTTCTGATGACAAGTTCTCTTACCCATGTCTTCCGCGGAGCAAAAGTTTTTCATTTGGATGAAGTCCAATTTATTAACTTTTTCTTTGATGGGCTGTGCTTTTGATGTTACATCTAAGAACTCTGCCTAATTCAAGTTCACAAAGATTTTCTCTTATGTCTTCTGCTAAAGTTTATAGGTTTACATTTTGCATGTAAGCCTATAATGCATTTTGTGTTAATTATTTTGTAAAGTGTGAGGCACCTTTTATAGGCTTTTTTGGGGGGAGGGCACATGATGTCCACTTGTTCCAGTGTCATTTATTAAAAAGATGATCCTTTATCCATTGAATTGCCTTTCACTTTTGTCAAAGAAATCAATTGACCATATTTGCGTGGGTGTATTTTTGGGCTCTTTATTCTGTTCCATTCATCTGATGCTTAGCCTTTTACCAAGAGCAGTGTTGATGACTACTTTTATAGTAAGTTTTAAAATTGACAAGATTGGATCCTTAAAAATTTTGTTCTTATACAAAACTGTTTTGACTACTCCAGTTCCTTTGTCTTTCCATGTGAGGTTTAGAATTGACTTGTCTATATCTGACAAAATATTTTGTTACAATTCTGATTATAGTTATGTTAACTCTATAGATTAATCTGGGGAGGATCGACATGTTAACAGCCTTCCAGTCCATGAGTATAATATTTTTCTCCATTTAGTTAAGTCTTCTTTAATTTCTTTCACTTTTTTTTGAGAGGAGGGGAGTAGTTTTCAGTATGTAGATCCTGTACATACTTTATTACATTTATACTTAAGTATTTTTAATTTTTTGAGCTATTGTAAATTTTATTTTTTACTGTTATTAAAATTTTGATTTCCAGCTGTTTATGGTAGTTTGTAGAGATTTTTGCATGTTGACTTTATATCCTATGGCTTTCACAGAACTCGTTAGTTCTAGGATCCAGTTTTTATAGATTCCTTGGGATTTTCTACATAGGCAATAATGTCATCTGTGAATAGGGACAGTTTTATTTCTTTTTTTTTCAGCTTTATTGAGGTATAATTGGCAAAGGAAAATTGTGTGTATTTAAAGTGTATGTACTGTCTGAAGTTTTGATATATGTATACATTGTGAGAGTATGCAATCCATGTGTCTTTCTTTTTTTCTTACTGCACTGGCTAGGATTTTTGCAGATGAATAAGACCAGTGAGGGTGGATGTCCCAGCCTCTTTCTCTATATTAGCAGATATGCTATCAGTGTTGAACCATCAAGTATAATGTTAGTTTGTATATTGTATATAATGTTAGTTTGTAGATGCCCTTTTACCAGGTTAGGGAAGTTCCTTTTTATTCATAGTTTGTTGACAGTTTTTCTTTCTGACCATGAACAGATATTGAATCTTATGAAATATGTTTTCTGCATTGATTGATATGATCATATTGTTTTTTCTTCTTCAGTCTGTTGATATAATGGATTCCATTGATCAATTCTCAAATTTCAATCAGTCTTATATCCCTGGAATAAACAAAACTGGCCTTGATGTATTAGTTTAATTTTATATTTTTGGATTTGAATTGTGGAGGGGTTTTGCATCTATATTCACAAGGACTATTAATCTTCTGTTTTCTTATATGGTCTTTATCTGGTTCTGTTTTTGTGGCTAATGCTGGCCTCATAGAGTGTGTTGGCAAGTGTTCCCTCCCATTCTATGTTGTGGAAAAGATTGTGGAGAAGTGGTATTATGATGTCCCTTAAATGTTGTTAGAATTTGCTAGTGAAACCATCTGTGCCTGGAATTTTCATTTTCAGAAGGTTTTCTAACTACAAATTTAATTTCTTAATAGAGGTAGGGATCTCTTGAGTGAGCTTTTTGTAGTTTGCATCTTTTAAGAAATTGGTCCATCTGATCTATGGGTGTAGACTTGTCCATAGTATTTTTTTTTATTTCAACAGCGAAGCCCCTGGTTTCATTTATGATATCAATAATTTGTATCTTGTCCCCTTTTTCCTAAAATTGCCCTTTGATTAGCACCACCCCCACTCCCATTTTTCTTATTGTAAGGAACACATAATATTTATCCTCTTAACCATTTTTAAATGTACATCAGTGGAATTAAATACATTTACAATGTTGTGGAACCTTTCCCACCACCCATCTCTATAACTGTTTTCATCTTGTAAAACTTGGACATTACATAACAATTGCTCATTTCTCCCTCTCTCTAGAGCCTGGCAACCAGCATTTTACTTTCTGTCTCTATGATATCTACTACTCTAAGTGCCTCATGTAAGTGGATTGACAGTATTTGTCTCTCTGTGACTGGTTTATCTCATTTAGCATAAATGAGACCTTGGGACCATCCATGCTGTAGATATGTCAGAATTTTCTTCCTTTTTAAGGCCAATATAATTTGGTTCTTTTTATAGATTTTATTTCTCTCCTGAGAATTTCTTTTTCTTTTTAAAAGATTTTATTTATTTATTCATGAGAGACACAGAGAGAGGCAGAGACACAGGCAGAAGGAAGAGCAGGCTTCCTGTGGGGAGCCCAATGTGGGACTCAATCCCAGGACTGCAGGATCACTACCTGAGCTGAAGGCAGATGCTCAACCATTGAGCCACCCCTCAGCTGAGAATTTCTATCTTTCCATTTGTTTTAAGATTATTTCCCTTGTTCCATGAAACATTGTTACCATGGTTGCTTTAAAAATCTTTGATAATTTCAACATATCTGTCATCTTGGAGTTGGCCTATCTCCCCATAGTCTTTTCCTTTGCAAGTTGTTGAGATTTTCCCGACTCTTTTTATATTGAGTAATTTTGGATTATCCTAAATGTTTTGAAACTTTGGGTTCTTTTGAAATTTTGTGGAAAATCTTTTTTTTTTTTTTTTTTTATGTAGGCAGTCAGCTGGATATGGTCTGAGCCATAAGCACTTACCCATCTTCTGTGGGCTGTGGTTTCAGTTTCAGTTAAATTTTCAAAGACTTTGCAGTCCCATTAGAATATTCCCCATATGTGTGTCTCCGGGACACACACCATGGTGATTTAGTTCTCAAAGCCTTTAGTATATTGTTTTGAGTCAGTGTCATACATGCACAGCTTGGGGATGTGTCCAGGACTTCATACACAGCTTTATTGAATGGCTCAAGCTCCTCTTTCCCTGTGCTTTTCTCCCACACTCACTGATTTCCAGGAGTCTCCTTACTTCTTAAGGCCTCAGTTTGGAACTGCCACTCTTGCCACCACCCGTGTTCGGTTGGCCAAAGCAAGTCATATGGCCCATATACATATCAGCGAAGCTGGCAAACACATTCTACTTGTTCTAGTGCTCTGCGAGGCCACATGGCAGAAGCAGAAAAGGAATGAAGGGTTGGGCACAAAAATCTGACCTACCATTCTAACACTGCAGACTCAATCCCAGAACACCCATACCTCAGGTAGTTCCAGCTGGATTGGCCCAAGTCCTCCAGATTGCTAGTGTCTTGTAATTGTTAGTGTCTTGTAAACTGGCTGGGGCCCCATCCCATGCCCTGTGCAAAGTCCAGGGGACTCCCTAAGAGGTCCATACATTCCAGAAGGCTTAGAGTCTCCTGATTGCCGCTTCTTCTGATTGCCTTTTCCTGCTAAATTTTATCCATCCTCTTCCTAGGTCCATTCTCCTCTCCACTTCCACTCCACACTAAGCATAGGGCTCATGTTTGCCTAATCAAAAATCCTTGCCTTGCTCGACTGAACAAAAAGCATCTATTCTGAGCTTCTCTTTAGCATCATAAAATTCTTGTGTGTTTTTTTTTCTTCCTGTTAACTCAATAACACTCTGAAGCACAGTAAACTATCTGTCTGGGTAAAGGAATAAACCAGAGGGAAATAGTTTAAAGATATATCCCACACCAGCTCCTTTCTGGAGTCATGGAGCTGGGGGAGATTTTCTTTCTTGCTGCTGCTCTTATTAGCCTAGCAAGGCTCCTCCAAAGTCTAGACCACAAATGAGCTACGAGTTCTCTGTGGGCCTTGGTTTCCCCCCTGTGAAGCTCAGCTTGGCTCCATTATGTTTTCATTTCTTCAACCACTCAACAAATAGATAACAAAGTTGTCCAAGGTGCCGACACTGTGCTAGGGTTGGGTGAGCCTGCATTAGTGTGTGACACTTCCCATTTTCAAGGGGATCACTGTATGGAAGGAGTGGTAGATGATGGGACCGTTCAGGGATCATGGTCTGTGCTTCACTTGACTTTTAACCCTCCAATCCACAAGCAGAGAGCAATCTAGAAGGGCTTTTTTTTTTTTTGATGGCGGATATTGGACTGTAACAGAACGAGGATCCCACAGCACCTGGAGGCTTCAAGCTGCACTGGTTCGAGCTTCCGGGCTGGAGTCTTAGCGAGTCAGTGGAGACAGGGCCACTTCTTTCTCTTGTCAGGAGTGCTAATCACGATTCACTTGCTACTCTGGGGAATGATTACCTGTCAAGGTTCATTTGAGCCCTTGGCTTCCTGGAGACTCTCCCACCCCCCCACAGGCTGTCTTGATGGCCACTGAGGAGCTGCTCCCCAGCAAGGGAGAGGGAAGACAATTACCTTCTACTGCACCTCACTACCTCTTTGGACTGGCAGTCACAGCAACAGCTTGTGTCCTGCCAAGCCTGATAACAGAACTGTCATGGTCCGTGGATAGCCTGGCCTTGGGAGGTAAGCGGTGAGAATTCCAGGAAATTGTGGAGATTGCCTGCAATTTGGACCACCTCAAATTAGATTGCCTTGCTGCATGGTTTCAGGCTCTGCAAATTGCATCCTGAGCAGGGCTTGTTATTTTGCTTCCCTTGGCTTCAAGTCTTAACACTTTCCTCAAAGACCTTTGCAGTTAGAGACAACTGGATTTGGGCTTGAATCCCTGGGCTTGATCAGGTGTGTGACTAGATAAATTACTTTATGGGAACAGTAGCACATGGATATAATAATTGCATTAGTCGGGGCCCTTTTTATTAGAAAGGAAAGAAATGCAAGAGACAATAGAGGTTTATTAAGTGAAAAGCCTGGGAGAATTTCAGGTATGGCTGGATCCAGGTGATCACATGAAGTCTTCAGGAATCCTCCTCTCCCTGTAACATAGCTTTTGTTTTCCTCCTCACTTTTCTACTATGTAGCTTCTTTCTCTTGGAGGCCCTCAGAAGTTCCAACAGAAGGAAACAGCCCTCACTAGTTTAGTAATTCTAGAAAAAGTCTCAGGATAGAATTTCATTGGTCAGTTCTGAGTTATGTGCCCATCCTTTAGCCAGTTACTATAGTCAGAGGTTATGTGCTGTATTTCCAATTACTTATTGGCCAGGCCCAGGTTAGGAGCCCATCTTCTGGAACCCAAAGCACCTAGGAGGTGGTGGTGGTGGGTCCTCAAAGAAAAATGGAGGAGATGGTATTCTAGTGAAAATGGAGGAGATGGTATTCTAGTGAAAGAAGGGGGTAGGCTTCAAGCAGGTAAAAATAGTCTTTTGAGCAGGGGTAGGACTGGAAATATTTACCAACCAGTACACCAACGGGCACTGACCGATCAGTTTAGAGGTGACCAGAGCCCCAGAGGACCCTGCTGGGCTGGACAGTGAGGAGATGGGAAGCTACCAGGAGAGGGGTTGGGGCAATATGAGAACACCCAGAGCTGAGGTTGGCAAATGCTACCAAGGACATATTTCTGCATTTTATCAACTGCTCCTGCAATTTCAGTGAGTCCCAGGTGAACATTCCCTGCTGGCTGCTGCCCTACTAGACCACCTCCCTTGTTTTCTTATGTCTGCACTCCTCAGATTGTCTGGGCACACTTTGAACTTTAGATGTCTATTAATGAGTGTGTTCAGCACAGCCCGGCCCCACAGGCCACCAGCCTGGTAGATGGGCATCGGCGCGATGCCAGTGGGCTGTGAGCAGTGGGCCTAGCCTTTCCTCATTCTCCCGAGCAATGTCTGTGCTGGGGTTGTGTTCCATAACCTCAGGCCTCAGGCTTTCTTCTCTGTATCAACCTCAAAACAGCTACTGCTGTTTGAATTTAGTCCTCATCACTTCTCTGGCTCCTGGGGAGGAATGGCAATGTCGGGCCGCAGAACCTGGTTCCCACAGCCTATTCCTCCACACACCCTCTGCATGGCCTGAGACCAGGCATTGCCCTTTGTGTGGCTCAAGTTTTGCTGCTGGTATGTGAAGATAACAAGAAATAGCCCCATCCCTCATCCTGCCACTGCTAACCGCCTCAGCCCCCATATAGGTTCTTGAGGTAATGAACGTGAGAGCAGAGCACAGTGGGGGCCGTCATTGAGATGAGGAGCCTGGACTGGCCATTGTTCTGGGGTCCATGGTCCCTCCAGGTCCATGACTCTGTGCCTTTTGTTTTCCTGGCTCTGAAAGCCTCCTGGGGTGGGGGGGTGGCCTTGGTCGGTCAGAAACATTAATGCCCCTCACGTCTGGGGAGGGGCTGTGTCTCTTTGTATGTTTGCTGTCACGTTTAATGCAGGCTCCGAGCCTAGTCACTCAGTCACTGTCATTGAACACTCCACTCAGAGCTGGCGCCTGGATCCTTCCCACTAATGAGGCTCTTCTTGGGGACTCCAGCCCTCACTCCAATCTTTCACTTTCCCTTCCTGTCACATCCAGGAGAAAGGCAGCATTCAAGTCTGCCAGCCAGAGGAAACGTTAAGCCTTGCTGAGGGGAAATCCTCTAAGGGACTGTCTCTCTGGTTTGGCCCTTGACTGGTCCTGTGGGACTGTCCCCATCTACTGGGCTGTGTGTGGCATTGCCTGAGGAGCTCCTAGACTCAGGGCGTTAGGATGTTTCCTTGAGAACATTCCTTCTTATCAACCTATAAGAGAGCTGTTGACAATCATTGCACAGGTGATTTAAGACTAAATATAACTTGAATGATCTCAATGGAGCCTGTGGCCAAGACATTATTCACCAAATAGCCCCTGTGCTGCCCTCATTTCCCAGCCTCCTGTGTGGTTAAGGTCACATCATGTGACTTGTTCTGACCAATGGGCCGAGAGAGCAGAAGTAACAGGTGTCACTGAGGGACTAAGAGCTAATGTGACTCCCCCGTGTTTCTCTTCCCACTCAGGGGATCTCAGGGCCCTCCTGCTCTAGACAATGTAGCTACAAGATGGAGAAGAGCCAAAGACCCACGTCAGACTGTGATGTGAGTGAGGAGGAAGTTTTACTATGTTAAGCCATTGAAATTCTGGGGTGTGTCTATGGCAGGGGCCAGCATAGACCATTCCATCTTTCCATTGCTGCGACGTACGGAAGCCCTGGGCAAGGTAAGCTCCAGTTGGACAAGGTCTTGTCTTGTTGACCCATGTGGCACCAGCATATAAGGAACATGTAGGTGCCGCCAAAGAATTCCCTAATGAATGACTGAATGAAGTCTCTGAATTCCTGATGTTTACTCATGAGGCAATCTGTGGAAAATCCTTTATTGAGGTCTACCTCCAAGGGAGGTCTCTGTTATCTTTCCTCTTTGCTTGACTCAGATTCCATGTGTCCTTGTTTCTGGGAGTCCCTGCTGCTTCTTGCTCATACTACTCCATCTCCTGATGTCACTTCCTTATAACATAGGCCTTTCTAGCATTTGCCCTAAATCTGAGTCTTTGTCAACAGTAGTCCTGAGGAGCACACTTGCACCCCCCACCCTGACATATCTGCCACTAATCATTGGCTTGGGGGCTTCCCATGCCAATTTCCCCAGTAGTTTTGTCTAAGGCCAGTATGGAAATTTGACACATTAATGTGAGTCCAGAGATGGTGCCAAGCAGATGCTCCATAACTAGCCCCAATCCAATAAATGCAACCAGTGTCACTGTGTCATTCTTCACTGGATGATGGGGGTATGTGCTTCTAAATCTATCACCAGGCTCATATTTTGTGTCTCCAAGTTAACCTTCTAGACTGGCCAGTAGAGGACTCTTTCTAAAGTCAAATGCCTCATGCCTTTGTTGTTGAAGAACAGTGTGGTAGCTAAGGATACTTAGGGTTATAGAATCTGAGTGTCCTGGTTCAAATCCCTCTTCCTCCACTTAATGGCTGTGTGGCTTTGGTAATTTACCTAATCTCTCTATGCCTCAGTTTCCACAACTGTTAACGGGGAAACTTGGAGTGGAAAGAAGACTCCTCCGAACTCTAACAAAATCATAGCATGACCACTTGCTGAGCATCACTCCATGCTAGTCATGGCTGTCACCAGCTCACAGAGGAGGAAATGGGGAGCCAGAGGCTTAGAAAAGTTATCTCACTTGTCCAAACCTTTGAGAGGAGCAAGTCGGGAAATGGACCCTGATATGACCCACAGCTCTCGTTCTTCACCGTCCCCCACAGTGACCACAGCAGGCTCTGTACGCGGCTGGCTTGGCCGCTGGCCTCCTGGGGGTGACTCACTTGGTGCCAACTGGCTCTGACATCAGAGAGTGCTTCTTCCCTTTGAACTCCAGCCTCGCTAGATTCTCCCAGGGGTCCTTGCTATGCCCTCTGGAGCTGCACATGAGCTTAATCTCCTCAGTAACTGCAAAATAAATTTAATAAACTCCATTAAAGTGTGTAATCTCATAGACAGGGTGAAAAATTTCTGTGCTTCAGACTTTTTTTTTCATAATTACTAGCACCATGGAAATTGCATGGATTAGAGACTCAGTTGGAGACAGGGATGGATTGTGTCACCAAGAAAGCACAGATGAACCAAAAGCCCTGTACAATAAGGCAGGCTGGGATTTGCATGAAATGAGGAGGCAGGTCTGTACCCATTAACTCTATGGGGACAGATGGTGACCTTCTGGGGTTTGTTTGGGAAACCAGGAAGAAGGTTGAAGTAGAGGTGAAGGCCAAGTGTGGTGATTTGATGGCAGCTTCTTTTTAAACAAATTGATTCAATACATCTCAGAGTTCATCAAAGTGAACCCTATTTTCCACATCAGACAACATTCTTTCTCCTGTACCATCTCTTCCCTACTAACTTCCATCCCCAGGAAGGAAGAGAATTGCCCGACATCACATACCTGCTCCATGGAAACCCTGGGACCAGAATATAGGATTTCTGATGATATGTCCAGTGACCCTTCCCATTGCATGAATTAATCCTGGTCCCTATCAGCTTTGGTGAAAAAAATGTGGGCAATCAGACAGTCATAGGGACACTGTGTTGTCAAAAGAAGACCGTTCTTTTTATGTACCTTGTGATCCATGAGAAGCAGTGGGGAGGGCATGACGAGCCAGAGCCTGGTTCATCGAAGTTCTCATCTCACTCTCCAGCATGCACACAGTGGCACACTTATCACCACACCCTATCACAGACTGACGGCAGACAGAGTGGATTGATTTCAGCACTGTTCACAGCAAGGGTGGACCTTGTAATCTCACTCAATACTGGAGTTAATTCATGAGATGAAGACTATTTGCCATAGCCAGTCTTTATAAGCTCCATCAACCAAGAGAAAAAGTAGGCAATTTGTGACTTTTAATTTTTTTCCTAAAACCCACCACGGAGTATCAGCTGTGGCTGTTAGTATGCAAAAGTGCCCTTATAGACTGATTGCAAGAATGCTCACAATACTCCGCACCTCTGGTAATCAAGTCCTTTGCAATATGTCTTTGAAGCTCTTTTCATTAAGTGGTGGAGTTTGTTCCCCCCTTACCTCCCATACCTGGGCTGGCTTTGTGACTTCCTTTGTCCAATAGAACAGGATGGAAATGATAATATGACAGTGCAGAGCCTGGGCCCTAAGAGATCCTGCATTCTTCTACTTAACCCCTTGGAATGGTACCTCTGCTATAGGAATAAGCTTGATGGAAGATGAGAGACTCTGTGGTGTAATCACCTCCATCACCCCAGACAATGTCATACATTTGGATAAGGCCATCAGAAGTTAGCCAACTTCAGCTGACCTGCCAGCTGACCGCAGACAGGTGAGTCAGTCCAGGTGAGAAGAGCCAAGACTGTCCAGACTGAAAGAATTCCCCAGCTATGTTGCAGACTCATGAGAAATAAGGGCTTATTATTTTAAGATGCTAGGTTTTGGAATTAAAAAAAAATGCAGTCATGTCTAATATAGCTAATGTATTTCCTTCAATCACTTTAAAAATATTTATTTATTTATTTATTTATTATTTATTTATTTGAAGAAGGAGAGGCAGAGGGAGAGGATCTTAAGCAGACTCCCCACCCAGTGCAGAGCCTGATGTGGAGTTCAATCCCACGACCCATGAGATCATGACCTGAGCTAAAACCAAAAGGCAGATGCTCAACTGATTGAGCCACCGAATTTTGGGACTCGAGGCATTCCCACTTCAATAATTTTATATGATAATAAGCGTCCCTCCCCATTTTATAGATCAAAAAGTGGAGACTCAGAGAAGTAAAGACTGGCTTGAGGTCATCTTGCTTGGGTCATAGAGCTAATATTCAACCCAGGTCTTTCTGACTTTTCTGTCAATGTTTGATGTGGCTGAAGAATCTCTAATACTGGGGTGGCAAATAGGTTTTATTTCACTTGGTAATGTGTGCTTATAATGTAGTGTTGAAAAGATACAGGGGAACAAAAGGAGTACTGTGGTTGATTAGTGATGTCAGCCATCAGTGGCGAATACAGGAGCAGCAGAGTGAATGCTATGCACTTACCTTGTATGTCTTGAGTCTACCAAAACCCAAAGTAGGAGAGAGTTTTGGCTAATATATCACGATTTGTCACTGAGGCAGACAGAGCAGGATGACTGTGAGCACCACCTGCTCTTACATAAAATGACCATGTGTGCTTGCTTTATGCTGGAGCCCTGGCTCCTCTAGCTATCAGCCCTGCTGCCACCACTACCCAGCCCAGGGTGACACAGCATTCCTCACTTCTTAGGGCTGGTGTCAGGATTGAGAGAGAGAACGGATGAGAAAACATTTAATTTCCAGGTAGAAATGATGGCATAAGGACATTTGAATTCCATTCCTTCCAAAATCAATGAAAGTCACTGACAACAAATGGTTTATAGGGGAAGTTGTTTTTTTCCCTGAATTTTTATTGGTATTAGAAATTACCACAGCCCCAAACCACAAACCCCAAAGCCTTTCTGTCCCCAAACTGTGAAATATAGACCAGCACACAGAGGAAACTGAGAATCCACTTGAACATCCCCAATATGTTTTGTGGATTGGAAAAGTTGAGGCTTTATGGGATACATCCCAAAGAAAGTATTCCAGACCTGAGAACTTTATCCAGAAATCCTTGGCTTAGAGCACTGAGATGCAGACAGAGCCTCCCCAAGGCATTGCTGGGGTCACATGGACTGCTGGGTGTCAAACACCAAGCTGTATTCCCACAACACAGGCAACAGCTAATGTGGAGGGAGAGTCTAAGATGGAAAACCCAAAGGAAAGCTGTAGTCTTCCGGAGGTCATCCTCCTACACTCCCCTTCCCATGTTACCCTTCCACAAAAAAAGTGGTCCTATCCAAGATAAGCTAAGAAGAAACCAACACAGAGGACTGTGCATAGAAGCTGCAGAAAAGGAGAAAGGGAACATAAGCACAGGCAGATGAGAAAACACATTGCAGGAGGAATTGCCCAAACAAATTGGGAAAAATACTTTTTTCTTTAACTTCAAAGGACACGGTGTCTTTAAAAGGACTCAAATAAGAAATAAGAGGATTGAAAGAAGTGATTATAAAATACCACCATGAGATGAAAATCAAGCTGGCTATTCTTAGGAATGAAATAGAGAGATAGAGAGAAAAAAGGAACAGAGGAGATTAAAACCACATTAGAAACACCAACAAATAAAACGAGTATGGCTGAAGCTATAATAAGGAACATTGTGGACAAGCTAGGAAAAGTGATACGACATTACATAGAAAAGAAGAAACTTTTTTTGGTCAAAGATTAGAATGATGAGAGGCATAAAAGTCAAACAAAGGTTATCCAATAAGTCAACCTTGTCTGGGACAAGTGGTATAAAAATATTCAAAGACATACTAAAACAAAAGCCTTGATATAAGCTATGAATGCCCAGATCCCAAGTGCACACAGTCTTGCAGGAAAAATTTGCCAAAGAAATATCAGCTCCAAGACAAGTCTGAATGAAATCACTGGGCTTCAAAAAGAAAGGATTCATCCGGTTGTCCAGGTTAAAAAGTTGAAATCACAATGTAGGGGAAAATCAGGCTGGCAATATCTCCATGGTAATGCCAGAAGACAGTGGAAGAATGCCTGCAAAGTTCCAAGGGAAAGAAAGTATAACCCTGAATTTTATACCCAGCCAAGTTGTCTTTCAAGTGACTAGGCAACAGAGACATTCACAAGTGTGCAGAGCTCAGGAAACAACATCCATGAGTCTTTGGGGGAAAACATTCTATTGACAAAAATTTGAAATGAAAAAAGAACAAAGGAAAGGTAAAAGAATGGGGTTAAAAATTAAGATAAAAAGGGCTGGGTGACTTAGTTGGTTAAGCTTCTGACTTTGGCTCAGGTCATGATCTCAGGGTCGAGCTCCCTGCTCAGTGAGGGGTCTTCTCCCTCTCCCTCTGCCCCTTCTCCTGCTTGTGCTCCCCCTCTCTCTCTTTCAAATAAATACATAAAATCTAAAAAGATTAAGATAAAAAAGAAGGAAAGTCTAGGGGTGAGAACGGATTCTAGTAAAATGCAGAGCTCACTCTGAATTGCCATAATTGTGCTTCCAGAACAGCATGAGATGTTATTAACCCAATGTTTTAAGGAACAGAGTAAGTGTGCTAATTTCTTAGCCTTATTACCAAGGAGTCAATACATTCAGTCTAAAATTAAAACATAATAAAACATAAAAACATTTTTTTAAAGCATGACCATAACATCTCAATATTTTATAAGCTTTCTTCTTAACTACATTTTTTAAGGGGAAAAAAAAATCTGTGAAGCAACATTTATCTGAAGTTAATATTTATTTTATTTCAGCACAGTTTTTAATCCTTCTGTTAAATTTAAGTAAAATTACATCCAATACTTTTTTTTTAAATTAAAAATAGCATGGACAATTTCATTTCCCCCCATCTATCTTTCCTTCTATGCTACATATGTGCATGGAGAGGTGCCTAGAATGAGACTCACCAAATATTGAACTTTTTCTTGGTAACATTTAGCAATGCTTGAATATTTTACACTATACACTTGCCATTTTTCTTTTTACAAGACTAAAATTCATCTTTACAGAATTAAAATTCATTACTTTTAAATTATTTCCATGGTCTCAGTCAGATCTCAGATCGTGTCTTGCTCAATGAACTCAAATCTGGATTTTGACAAGAGTGGGGTGTTGGGGGCTATCTTTGCCAAAAATACTGGATGGTATCAGAGGGTTGCAGGGAGGAAAAGGTGAGATGAGACCTCTGGCATGAGTAGCAGATATTGTTTCGAGGGGAGGAACGGGACAGGGTGCAGTGCTGCCTGAAAATCTCCATCCTTGCCATCTGCGTCCCGACAAGGGACGGGACTCACGGACTCCCCACTTAGCTGTCAGTTACTACAGGTCCCTTTGGGTCTGGACCACTATTACAGGTGGCAGCTGGCCTCCTTATACCCAACTTGGCTCTTTCCAAGCTCATTCCTTTGTAAGCCAGTTCTATCAGCCAGCCCCCACCTACTGAAAACCTTCCCCGGGCTCTTCTTGCCTTGCCCAACAGAGAGGCTGGGTTACTTGCCCCAGGTCGCATAGTAGTGGAAGATGAGGAATTTGAATCTGGGCAGTTTGGCTCCAGAGGCTGTGTGCTTACTAATCACAGACCAAGATCCCCAGCATGTCACCTACCACCCTCTATCTCTCTGACAGGCCTCCGACTCTTCCTACCCTGGAGAGGGCTGGGCTGGGGGAGCCTCACTTAGGAAGAGATAAATGGATTTGGTGTCTCTCCTCTGGCCCTACTCTTCCTCACCACCTTGTCCCTAGCTTTCCTAGGGAAATGAGGAGCAATTGCCAGTAGGAGCCTGGCCTGTGAGACAGGAACTTGAGTCCCAGCCCTATGACCTTTAGTAAGTCCCTCTCTGTAAAGCAGGATTGCTCTAGCACATTAATCACTTGAGTCATTCCTTTGCTTGCAAATTAAATCAATATTGAACACCCACTAGGCCCTGTGGTGGGCACCGGAGATTCAGTGGTACACAGGTGGACTCCTGTCCTCCCAGGTGCCAGGGAGCCAGGGAGCCAGATGCCAAGGGCACGGATGGAGAACAATGGGTGGTACTGTGGGGGCTGACTCGGGTTCAGCTGAGACTTCAAAGATAAGGGGAAGCGGGTGGCATGGAGAGCTGGAGAAGGGCATTCCAGACTGCTGGCAGACAGGAGGCCGTGGCAAGTCTTTTTCCCCAAGTGCAGCTAGGAGCCATAGGAGGGTTTTGAGCTGGGAGGGATGTGATCTGACTTACTTTTTCAGACATTGCCCTAGCTGCCTGGTGGAGGAGGGAGGCGGGAGGCTGGAGAGGAAGCTGGAGCCCAGGTGGGAGGTGCTGAGATGCTGTGGGGCCAGGCCTTGTGCCTTCCCATTGTGTTCCCTGGCACCTGCAGGCCAAGCAGCCGGGCTCCCTCCCGGGTGGCAGCAAATGGAAGTCAGGGCTGCCTTGCACTGAGAAGCAGAGATGTGGGGAGTCCTTGGGAGAAACACATTCTACCCAGCACTCCCGGGATCACCTCCTCAGCAGACAAAGGGGTGCAAGGTGGCTAGTCTGATGAAAATCTTTGCAATTGCACTATCCCCTGACCTCAGCTCCCTCCCCTGCCCTAGAGGGAGAAGGAGGACAGGGTGGAGTGTGGCGTGAACTGCCAGAAAGCTGCATTCCCAGGCTCCTCGTTTCCTGCTCCAGGCCCTGACGCCTTGTCCTGGCGCTCAGAACCTTGAGTAACCAGACTTAAGCCTTCCTCTCTGGCCCCACTTCTCTTCCCACAGTGCTGGCTGCGGCCAACTAGACTGGCTGCAGAAACCTCAAACACTCCCCATGCCTTTGCTCCACTGTTTCCTCTGCCCAGGCCCTTCCCTGTGCCCCCTCCTCGGGTCTGGTACAGACTTCCCCCCATTCCCTAACCCCATTGCTCCCCTGGAGAGGCAGACAAAAGCTCTCCCCCTTCAAAAGATGAGAAATGACCTCCCAGAGGCAACGGATGTGACTCACCCAGTGTCTCACAGCACCAGAGCCCAGATGCACACCAGACCAGCCTGAAGCTGGCCCGGCCTTGACCATGGGACTTGTCTACTTCCTGGACCTGCGGCCAGAACAAGACCTTCAGCTCCACAAGAGCTTCCAGCAACCACGGTCCCCACATGGTTGCTGGCATTTCAGAGCAGTTTGACACTCGTTCATTTGTTCTTCACTCAAATCCTGTAAGATGCATCAGGCAGGGATGATCACCTTCACTTGTCCGATGAAGAAACTGAGGCCCCGGGAAGGGCAGTACTTGCCTGGAGCTAGTGTGGGGGTGTCTAGTGGTGGAGACAGGATTGGAGGCCTAGCCTCAGAGCTCATGAACACTGGAGAGAAGCTGAAGGAAGGGACACAGGCTCAGGAGTGAATCAGGGAGGGCTTCCTGGAAGAGGCAGGCTCAGTGACTGGCTTAAGAGGACCAAAAGGATGAAGCTTGGTGAGAAAGGAAGCCAGACCTGAGCTCAAGTACACAGGCCAAGAGAAAAGAAGGCTGTTTTTCACCTAGACTGTGCAGAGTATTTTTTTTTTTTTTTGTGCAGAGTATTTGAAAGCAGAGAGGAGGCTTCAGAGTCAGAGCCAAGGTTTTATTTTTTTATTTATTTTTATTCATGAGAGAGAGAGAGAGAGAGAGGGGCAGAGGCAGGGACATAGAGACACAGGCAGAGGGAGAAGCAGGCTCCATGCAGGGAACCTGAAGTGGGACTTGATCTCGGGTCCCCAGGATCACACCCTGGGCTGAAGGCGGTGCTAAACCGCTGAGCCACCCGGGCTGCACCCCACCCCCCCTTTTTTTTAGACCCTAGGTTTTTAGCGATGTCTGAGACCCGAGGGGACTTATCTGTCCTGGGGCATGTTCTCTCTACACATGGGTGGACCCTTCTGTAGCACCTTCCATGGGCCTGGCACCACCGAACAGCTCTGTAAATATTAGCCAACTTACTAGTTACCTAGGGACTCATTACAGCCTGTTTCACAGGTGAGGGGAATAAGGCACAGGGAGGTTGAGTCAGTGGCCCCAGGTCCCACTGCTCTGAGTGGTAGAGCCAGGATCTCTGTGACTCCAATGTCTAAGTTCTTAGCCAGGATGCCACAGCTGTTGCATGCAACAGCCACCTCCGACACCCGCCTCCTGCCCTCCTCCCACCTAACAAGCCCCTGTAAGGTCACCTAGTGACAGTGGGAAGATTCTGCTCAGCAGCCATGTGTGGTCACCCGCAAGTGTGGTGGACTTCGTCACACTTAGTCCGCTCAGCCACACTTGGAACCCCGGGTCAGGGTGTGGCGGAGCCTGAGGACTGACTGAGTGTGTGGAGATGGGTTCCAGCGCTGGCTTAGCTCTGTGAGGGCTGTGTGACCTTGGGCAAGCCACTTAACCTCTCTGAGCTGCCTGTTGCTCCTGGGCTCTGATGCAGTGAGAAGGTTCACAAACCCAAGGGGGGAGGGGGATTATTGTGAGCCTGTGGGTATCTTGTCACCAGCAGGGCCTCCTCCTGTTTTCTAGCATTCCTGGGAGCCAGCAAGAAGCTCTTCATCCCTCCCCCGACACCATTTTTCTTGAACCAAATCCCCCAGCAGGAGAGTAAGTGAAAACTAGGATTGACATGTCTTCACCAATATCCCTCCTGCTGTTTGCAGTCCTCCCCGTGGTGGGCTGAGCAAGGAAAATCCATCCGTGCCTCTGGGAGCTCCAAGCCCCGCTGGGCCTTCAGGTTCTTTAAGATCTCAGCATGTCAGAGATGGACTCTAGGATGTTATCAGAGCATCAGCCTCAACCTTTCACACAGGTGGGGAGACTGAGGCCCGAGGGTAAATAATAACGACAATGATAATATTAGTAATAACAAGCGTCTGTGTCAATACTTTCAGTTGCAGATGATGAGAAGAAAATCCACATCAAACTGGCTTCAGCACAAAGGGGAGGTATTGGTATGGGTGACTGGAAAGTTGAAGAGTGGGGCTGCAGGAATGGCTTGATCAAGAAGGAACTCAGACAATGTCACTGGATCTGAGTCTCTCTCTTTGCTTTGGTTCTGTCCCATTGGCCCCATCCTCACATATTGTGTGGTGACCCGATGTCACCAGCAGGCTTTTTGTCCCCTCAGGTTCAATTCCGGAGGCAAAGAGCATACACCTCAGTTCCAGTCATGTTTTGTTGTGCCCTAATAACTATGGCCAGGCTAACGTAATGCCCTGACTAACTGGGGCTTGGGGTGAAGCCTCACCCAGACCACAGACAAAGCATGGAAGAATTGGGGGTGTCTTTCTTTGATCCTTCCCCAAATCAAGGGCTGTTGTTGAAGTAAGAGGTCATGGATACTGCGGAGGCAAAGAGCTGATGTCCCCCGGAGTGTACACACTGGATGGAGCACCTACTGCACACAGATGCTGGTCTGAGCGCTGGCACCATTATTACAAATCTCCCTAGCAAGCCGCCGAGTAGGTGAGCATCTTCCCGACGTACCTAAGGCCACACAGCTAGGAAGGTTCAAAGTCAGCACGCCAAAGTGCATTTTTGAACACTTACCACTGAGGGCAACTGGGGCTCACTCCCATGGGGACTGCTAGGAGACTTTCTAGAAACCCCTCCCAGGTCTTCCACCAATGGGCCAGGGGGCTGTGGTGGGTGTCCTCCAGGTCTTTACCAGGTCCTTCCCCATCACTGGTGGAAGGCTGTCTGTCTGTCTGTCTGTCCTCAGACAGGGACTCACGGGTACTTGCTGGAATGTTCTAGTGGCGAAGTCTGGGATGGGGAAATATTGATGGAGGCTATGCCTGGGGCCTCAACAGCATCTGCCACAGTGTATAGATTGCCCCATAGATTGTGGGGGAGAGGGGGGATCCTCCTTTGTTTCCAGCCTTGACCACCTCTGCCTTTCTGGCCACCTCCAGGCCACAAAGGAGGAGGAACTGCTGATCTAATTCATCAGAGCCATGGTTACTGGGGGCCAGGCTCACTGTGCTGTAAGGCCAGAGCCCATATCGCCTATCTCTTACACTTTCTGCCACTGACACATAGTGACTGATGTGGGAAACAAAGGCAAAAGAAAAAAATTAAGTTTCCTTACTACTTACAGCTCACTGACAGGTCCTTGAAACAGGCAGAGTGACATTCCTCTAGGGACTCAGCTGCCTCCATGTTAACACTTTGTTAAGGGCTAAAGGCAATCTTAGCTTAACGTTACCCAGATCCAGGATCCCGTAAATCTTCTTTAACACTAAAAATTCCTTTGGAAACTTCCTTTATTTCTACCCCCGAGATACATGTTGGCGATCATCCTCCAAGTATAAGACCCACTGATAGACATCTGAAGGGGTGCGTGACTAGGATTTGCTTAGATAGTAATGAATGACCTTTCCCTAACAACAGCTGGCCCCCTAAGCGACCCAGGAACCTCCTTTCCAAAATACCTTGAAGGTTTGTGCTGTCCTTACCCCTTCCTGACCTGAAAGTATATAATCACTCACCGGACACAACACCAGTAAGGCCCTTTCTGCCCACGGGTCCCATCCCCAGGTTTTAATAAAACTACCTTTTTGTCCCGAAAACTTCTCAAGAATTCTTTCTTGGTCATGGGCTCCGAACCCCAACATCTTCTACATCAACGAGCACATGCAGAGGACTTGCCTTTTCTTTCCCATTTTGTCCAAAAAAATCCACTGGTGGGTAAGTTAGGTCAGAGACTTGCATGCTGGGCCCCATGGCTCTCTGCTTCCCTTCTTGAAATTCTTTGTTCGTGATGGTGGGCCAGAGGTGAAGCAACCTCTAAACTCATAGGACTGGAGTAGGAGGCCCCATCTCAGCTAGGAGCCTAAGCTAGAAAATTCTAGCTAGGATTTTAGGAGTCTAGAAGGAGGCAGAGTCAGGGCCTAGGGGGAGCAGAGCCAGGCGGAGACCTGGAGCAGGAGGGCAAGAGAAACTGAGGACACCGCAGAATGTGGTGTTGTGAGCACCTCACAACAGTTAACTTTGTCTCTCACTGAACCGCACACGTGGAGCCTGAAGCGAGATCTGAGAGCAACAGGAGGAGGAAGAGGCACTGGGTGGGCTCAGACAGCTGGGGCTCCCACAGGTCCGCTGGGCTGTGATCCCGCGGCTGCATCGGGCCTGGCGTGGACGGAGAGGGGCCGTAGACTGGCGGGTGACTCACTGTGAGGTCAGCTGACTTACAGACCCACGGGGGACTTCTGGATCTCTTCCTGCTGCTGCAGGACTGAAGGTCTGGTCTGGGGGCTTGAAGCCTCCCCACCCAGGGCCCCCCAGGGGCTGCATCCATCTGTGCCCTCAGGCCTGGGGGTTGGGGTTCCTGGGGGAGGAACAGGGTGATGGGGCTGGAGCCAAGGGCAGAGCCTGGACAGGTCCTTCTGCCCTGAGCCCCATCTGACACTCATGGAGGGGTGGTGGTGGTTTGGGGCCAGTGTTGCTGGGGGGATGGCCTGGGGCAGCGTGGGGCAGAGGTCAGCTGGGGCCTGGCACTGATGGGGAGGGTCTGGGGGGAGGTGGGCAAGGAGGCAGCTCAGACAGTGGTTCCCAGATGCTGGAGAGCATCCGACTCACCCAGGGATACAGATTCCTTGCCACCCACCCCTGGGGGTCCTAATTCTAGGGCCTGGGGTCTGGGTCCTAGGGGTCAGCATGTTAACAAGCCCCTCCCTCACTCAGGACATGGTCAGCCCCATAGGAGCCCCGAGGTGTCATCTCAGGCCTAGGGCTGGGATTGGAGGTCACTGAGGGTCAAGGGCCAAGGCAGGTGACTGTGAGCACGTGGAAGTCTCATGGAGTGGGGAGAAGAGGGCTTTGTTAGAAAGGCAGATGGGACAGCATGGGTGTTCAAGGCTCTGGGGACATGTGGGACCTGCCTCTGGCTAATGTCTGTCCCTCAGAATTCACCTGGACTCCAGGGTACATGTTTTCACAGCTGCAGTCCTGTGTGGTTTGTCTCCTTGCCTTGGAGGGGGGTATTCTTTGGCTTTGACCAACAGCATGTGGCAGCAGTGATGCTGTGCTGGTTTCTGGGTGTGGGCCTTGAGCAGCCAGGCAGCTCCGCCTTCCAGTCTGTGGGGGAGGCCAGTAATACATGTGACTGTCTGGCCAGGAGGAAGCCAAGAAGCCACAGGGAGAGAGATGCTCGCTGACCCCAGCTGTGACAGCCAAGCCAGCCCAGGTAGCAGGCATGTGAAGGACATCACAGCCCCAGCAGGTATGATGGGGGAAGGACCCAGGAGCCAGCCAACAACCAGACAAATGGCCCCATCATGCCACCATGGCGATAGACAGTCCTGTGGGTCTCCCTGCTAAGGCCTGTCATTGTGGAGCAGACACAAACAGTCCTCCATAGGCCAAAATCCTAACTTGGAAAATTGTGAGCAAGACATAATATAATGGGGGCTATTTACAGCCACCAAGTTTCAGAGTGGCTTGTTTCACAGTGGTAGGGAATCGGAACACCCGTCTGAGTCTTGGGCTCCGTCTGCAGAAGGGGGTAGTCATACAGTACACTGGCCAGAGGCAGACCCCGGCACGGCTAGGGGACACGCAGGTTCATGGTTCAGCTCTGTCATTCTGCAGCCACGTGGCTTTGGTCAAGGGACTTAAGTCTTGTGTAAAGTGGATGCTGATAATAGTACTCTCCCCGCAGGGGCCCTGTGAGGATTACGTGGTCAATCCATTAGAAGTGCTTAGAACGATGCCAGCACGTAGCTCGGAGTGATAGACGCCGACTCTGGTCATCACCTCATTCCTACCTATAGGATTGTGGTGGGGATTGAATTAGAGCCGGGGAGAGCACCTAGGGAGCCTTTGGGCACCTACGCCGTCAGTATTATGGATGTGCTCATTCACTGAGCACCTACTATGTGCCAGGCACTGTTCCAGGAGCCTGGGCCACCCTGGGAACAAAACAGACCAAGATCCATGTGATGGGGGCAAGGGGTGAGAGGAAAGGGATTGAAAGTTGGTGAAGGCCCCCCACCGACAGTTACATGACTGCAGACCATGAAAAAAACAAAGCAGAGGTGAGATGGGAGGGTTCCTGAGGTCTCTGGAGGCAACGTGGCTCTCCCAGCAGAACTCCCTGTGCCCTGAGCAAGAGACTGGAAGCCTGGGCACCCTCTGACCCCTCTAGGAGGTGAGCAAGCGGCCAGCCCGCCCACCCGAGGCAGCGTCTTTGAAAGTGAACCCAGTTTCCTGGTGGGCCAAACGCACAGCATATTGCTTGGAAAGTGCTATTCAAACAGAATTACCTGAGCCTTTTACCGTCAGAGCAGGTGTCACACGGTAGACATCTGGCGAAGGTGTCAATTATCAGAATTAATTAGGCCTTCCCCAGATTCCCGACAGGCTGGTCTGTCAGCAGGAGCCACCTGCCTGGTCTGCGGGGGTGGGGACGCGGACGGACAGACCCTGTGCACCCGCGGGTGGGAGCTCGGGGTGCTCAGTCTCCTCTCACAGCCTGGAGGGGCAGCTCCGTCCAGGGGAGGCAGCGCTCACCCCAAACACCCCTCGTTGCCCGTTTCTGAGATCTCAATACAGCAGGTGACCGGGGAAGCCCGTGTTCAGATGGAAGTAAGCAAAGTGCAGGTGACAGCAGGAAGGACATCACAGTGGTGACAGCGGTAAGGACATCACAGCTCTCGCGTCCTAGCGCTGACTGACCGTGTGCCACCTGGGTTCAGATTTGTGCACAGGAGCTCGTTTAACCCTATTGGCAGAGGCGACCTCCTGACCTATGTCACACGGGACACTTCGGAGAGCGAGGGGCTCTGTCTCTAATGACCCCCCTCCCCAGGCTCCCAGGCAAGTTGACTCCTCCACGTCTCAGCTCAGTGGCACCTTCTGGGTTCCTCCTGATGGAGGAGGATGAGGGATCCCCAGGACTCACAGGAGGGGACGCAGGTCCCAGCTCCACCTTGGGCCTGTGACCTCCCCTCCCTGGACCTGTTCCTGTGTAATCGCCCGCTCCAGGGAGGCGAGGGGGGAGGTGGCACAGTGCTGGGGCTCCAGGAGGGGAAGGCTCTCACTTTGTTCTTCCCAGAGTGCATGGCTGAGTGACAGCGCTCAGCTCACCTGGCAGGCCCTGGGAATCCATTCGGGGACTTGGCTCATTAACTCCTTCCGTGTCAGCCACTCAGCAGCACCAGATGTGGGCAGATGAGGAGTGGGAGACAGTGCCAACAGGAGCCAGGAGTTGGGGTCTGCTCGTAGCCTGGGCTTGGGGGGGGGGTGTCAGTGTCCTTTGGAAGACTCACTTTCTCTAAAGAGCTTCTTTATCCATTTGCTCTACTCACTGGACCAACATTTATTGACCATTTTTTTTCTATGTTCTAGGCACTGTGCTGTGTGTGGGTTGCTGTGGGCAGTGAAGCAGACACCATCGCCCATGCCCACCCCCCCCCCCGCCCCGGAGGTCAGAATCCAACAGGGGATGAATGTGAATGAAATAATCACCCAAGTAGATAGTTGTCCCCTAGGGAATAGAGAAGATGCAGTGAGAGGGATCACAGCAGGGAGGGAGCAAGGAAAGATGTCCCTGGGGAGGTGACGGCTGAGCTGGGCCTGAAAGATCTGAAGACATTAGGAAGGCAACGAGGATAGAAGAGCATTCCAGGCAGAGGGAACTGCATGTGCAAAGGCCCTGAGGTAGAGCAGAGTGTGTCTCAGGGCCTGAGAATTGCCAGTATGGCCTCTTCCCCATCATCTGGTGATGATAATAATAAAGAAGCAGCTATTCCCTGATCCGCTGCTCTGTCAGGCACGGTTTTAGGCATTTGCATCTGTAGTCCTTTAAAAAAAAAAAGATTCTATTTATTTATTCATGAGAGACACACAGAGACAGAGAGAGAGTCAGAGACACAGGCAGAGGGAGAAGCAGGCTCCATGCAGGGAGCCCGAAGTGGGACTCCACCCCAGGACCCTGGGATCATGACCTGAGCCAAAGGCAGGTGCTCAACTGCTGAGCCACCCTGCGTCCCTGCATCTGGAGTCTTGACTCTCATAACCACTGCATTGCACCTCCACTGCCTGAGCATTTCCCAATTGAGAACTCTCCCAAGAACCTCTCCCCTTTCATCACCCTCAGGGTGTAGTCTGCATACCTCAGCCTGGTGCTCAAGGTCCCTCTAGGTCTGGCCCCTGCAGCCCCTCCAGCACCACGTAGGGGACCACCTTCTGACCCCTTCCCTGCCCCTACACACCACCTAAAGTTCAGCTTCACTCAACCCATCATTCTCCAAACAATCCTGCCTTTTGCATCTCCTGTTCCTTCTACCAGAAATGCCTTCCATGACCTCAGTGCTATGCAAACTCCTACTCATCCCTCAGAACCCAGCTAGGTTTTAAGTTCTCTTTGAAGCCCTCATCAGCAGCCCCAGGGCTGGGCTGTCATGACATGCTTGACATCCTGTAAGACAGTGAGGAGTGCAAGCGCTGAGCTCTGCCAACCTCAGCTCCAGAGCCCAGCCTGCTAACAGGAGGGATTTAACATTCATTCTTTCCCTCCTTCATTCCTTCCTTCATTCGTGCATGCATGAAGTCTGCACCAAGGACCTGCGGCATTCCAGGGCCTGTTCTTGGGGCTTCAGCTGCAGCATTGAGTGAGCCAGACGGAATCTCTCCACTGAGGAGTTTATTAAGCAAATAAACCACAAATAAATACATAATTATCATTTGTGTTAAGTGCTCTGGAGGAAAGGAAATAGGTACCTCAAGAAAGAGTCTTAGGAGGTAGAAACTCATTTGGATTGGGGGGTGATGGTGAGAGAGGGTCATCTGAGGTGATGACATCTAATTTGGCGTCAGGCAAGGAGGGGACCCTTTAGGTGGGAGGACCATCCAAGGGGGTTAGAGCTGGTCACCCCGATCCTGGCAGCCGCAGGGGGCAGAGACCTGATTTGGGGGCAGAGGGAGGCGGGAGGGCTCTGAGTCAGGAAAGGACAGGCATCACGTGCACTTTGAGAGCAGGACTCTGCCGGTGGATGGGGAATGATTGGGCGCGAGTGTGCGAGTGGGGAGGCCGGTGAGGAGGCGGTGGTCGAGGTCGGGGAGGTGGAGGACCGGGATGTCAGGTGCAGCTGTAGGTTGGGCTGGTATCACCGTGGTGGAGGGGGCGGTGGTGAAGGGGTGGGTGAGGGCCTCACAGGCTGCCCCGCCCCCGTCCCTCCGTGACTCCTATCAGCCCAGGTTCTGCGATCCTCTGGGGTCCCCACCCTCACACCCGCAGGAGCCCGGGCCCCACAGGTGGCCTGGATAATCCCAAACCCCGGATCTCCCCCACACCGTGCCCTCTCTCAGGTGGTCCAGCTGGAGGTAGGTCAGGAAGGAGCCCGTCTGGGGATGTGGGGCGGGTGTCCCCTGACTCTGCGCTGCTGGGGAAGGTGACCTTGGGCAAGACTCTTCTCCCAGACTCCCCACAGGAGACCGGCTGCAAGAGGGCCGGGGGTCCGGGTCAGGTGATCCCAGTGAGGTTCTGAGTGGCAGCCCCCGGGGAGGCCCCCAGGGCCTGTGCCCTCCCTGCGGGGTCACTGTGAGGACAGAAGGGTTAATGTCTGAGATGCTCTGATGGCTGCTGGGGCCTGTTTGCCCCTCCTCACCCGTGATTAATTCAGTTTGGTAAAGCGGTATTTATGCTGGAAATTTAATCGTCATTTCTGATGGTAAAGGAATTGAAAAATAAATTGAAAGTGTCAGATGATGCATTAGGGTGGGTGATGGAGTGGAAGCGGGGCCGCCCACCTGGCCTCCTCATTGGGCGATTTACGGGTCCAAGAAATTAGCCAAGCTGTGATCCCCCACAATTGCAGGATCAGGAACTGGGGGAGATGGAGTCAGAGGGTTGGGGGAAAGGAGATGTGAGATGAGAGATGAGAATTGAGAGATTCCAGCGTGGAGGAGCTCTTGACCCTAATCAGAACCAGGTCTCCCCCATCTGACTGATGTAGGGGCAGGACTCTCCCTCATTAGACTGGAGACTCTGGTTCTTCCTCCAAGGTGGTGGCTTCTAAGAGCAGATGAAGCTCCTCCCTACACTGGGGTCTCCTAAAGTCAGGATGGCCCCTCTCCCTACCAGTCTGAGGCCTCCCTTATTGGACATCCTCTCCTCAGCCCTTATCTTAATGGGCCTGAGGAGGGCAGAGTTTGTGGAAGTCCCAGTGGACAGCCTGGCTCTGCAGAGAAGGTATAGGCAGGAAGCTGGAATAGAGGGGAAGGCCACATGCTGATACTCAAACCCTTTGGATATAGGAGAAGGTCTTTGTCAGGAGGACTAGGACTTGGGGGTCATGTGGACAGGTCTCCACTGTGTCATCCAGCCTAGGATGGACCAGGCAGGGTCAGGACCACCGCTGACCATGGTTAAACCCCTTCTTTCCAATAACTGTGGAGCTGGGAGATCCCAGCCCTGGAGGCAGGAAGTCTGGGCTCCAGTCCAGCTCATCCATCCATCCACTCATCCATCCACACATCCATCCACTCATCCATCCATCCATCCATCCATCCATCCATCCATCCATCCAACAAGTGTCTGGTGAGCACTAAGTGCCTGGCACCATGCAGGGCACTGGGGATGCAGCAGGACACAAAACAGACAGGGTACCCGCCCGTGGAGCTCACAGCCTCATGGAGGAGACGGGTCAGAACTCACTCCAGTGAATGAATAATTTCTGAAAGTGGCAGACACTGTGATGGGGATAAAGCAGGATGAGGGGGTGCAGGGTCCCTGGGCCAGTGTCCTTTCGCCCAGGGGTCTGGGAAGGCTTTGACTTCAGGCTGAGGTCTGTGGATGAGATGGTTGTCCCAGGCATCGTGACCGTGAACACGAAGACCTCCCAGCACCATCTAGGGGTGTCCCAGAGTGCCGGGGGGCCGAGCTGGGGTGCCCGAGGGACAGTGGGACAAGAGGAGGCTGGAGACGTGGATGGAGACGGCTGTTGGCTCACACACGACCCCGTGGCCATGGCGAGGACTCTGCAGTTTCTTCTGGGAGCAACGGGAGCCCCTGGAAGGTTTTGAGCAGGAAAGTGACTGTCACATATGTTTTTAAAGGTCACACTGGCTGCCGTGGGTAATGGAGTGTGGAGGGGCAAGAAGGAGCAGGGGGACCTGTCAGGAGCCACTGTGGGCGTCCCAGGGGAGAGCGGTGGCTGGGACCAGGCTGCAGGCGGTACAGGTAGAAAGAAGCAGATGAGAGGCAGACACACCATGGTGGTTGAATGGATGGAACTTGGTGATGGCTTCCATGTGGGTGGTGGGAAAAGGGAAGAGTCAAGAATGACCCTCAGAGGCTCAGGCTGATTGACCGCGTAGATGTGGGTGCCATTCGTAGGCACAGGAAAGACTTGGAGCAGGTAGGTTTGAGGAAGAGGAGGTTCTCTTTTGGATATGCTAAGTTTGAGCTGCCTCCAAGGTGCGCAGCCGGGATATTGAATATGCCATTGTCGCTTGCACCGTGCACCAAAATTTCCTTTTCTCCTCCCAGACCCATGGTGGATTGCACTTCTCTGCCCACCTGAACTTGGATCAAGCAAGTAACTTGCCTTGCTCAGTGAAATGTGAGTGGAAGGAACAGGTACAGACTGAAGCATAAAATCTGTGCGTGATTCTCCTTGCCCCTTTGTCTCTCTGCCTGAGTGACCAGACCCACCAGACCCATTCAGACCCATCAGCCTGAAGCTTGGAGAGAGATTAATGTGGATCAGAGGGTTCAGCCAATAGGAAAGACAAGTGGTAATGTGTGAGGAAAGAGCCTCTGAGATTTGGGGGATGATTCCTACACAGCAGGGCCTCGCCTCAACCTGACTGATACAAAGCTCAGAGTCTGGAAATCAGAGAAGGGCTCGTGTAATTTAGGGTGTCATCAGTGATTGATTTAAAACCCCTTTAGATTGAAGACACTGTGAGAGAGGAGGGGGGAGAGAAATGCCCCCTGTCTCTGCCTCGTGCTACACACTGTCCCACAGGCCCACTACCTTCTCCCCAAACTCAGGGTCTGCCCCAACATCCTCTCAAAAACTCAAATTCCCAGGCTGATTCTCCAGCTCTCATCCAACTTTGCTACCTCTCTTCCCTGTAGACTTTGTCCTCTCAAATCTCTGCCTCCTTCCCACACCCTCCACCACAATCACAGACGTGCCAGCCCTGCGTGGAGCAGGAGGTGTCAGATTCACACCTGCTCTCCGTCACTTTATAGACATGTGACTCTCAGGGACTCACCTAACCTCTCTGAACTTCAGATTCTGAAAAGTGGAACCATAAATGGGATGGGTTTGGATTATATAAGATGGAACATGCGAAGTTCCTGGGTTTCACAAGTGTTCGATACATGGTCGCTAGCATGACATCATTATTCTATGGTCACATTTCGTCACCACCCTCCTGACACTCTTCCAGACGCTTCACCAGTCTCCCTGCCTCTAGTCTCATCATCTCCAGTAGTGCTCCCATGTTGTTCCCAGAGACAGCTCCCTAGAGCAAGCTCTGCCTGTGTCGCTACCCTGCTCAAGAACCGCCATGGCCCCCTGTTGCCTATGTAATCCAGTCCACGTCCCCACCTTGACATTAGAAGCCTCCCTTCCTAGTCCTCTTTCCCACATGGCAGTAAATTGATCTGTTTGTTCTCCTTTAAACAAGTCTTTAAATCTTTTGATCCCTGTCACAGTGGTCTGAAGAGCCCTGGCTGGAGAGAGAACCTGAGTTCTAGTTCCTGCTTTCAGTTGATAGATAGTGGGAAGTTTCTTGCCCTCTCTGGGCCTCATTTCTTCATCTGAAAAATGGAAAGGAGAGCGGTGGGGTGGGGTGGGGAGCGGGGGTGGATGCTGAATCCAGTCATCTAAATGCTTCATTCTAAAGCAAACATCCCACCTCTGGAAGCTGGGGCCTGCCCCCCAGCCCCCTTGAGTTAGTGGGAGAGGAGTCAGCCCTCAGCCTCTGGGCAGCCGGGCTCAGAGATGCTGCAGAGATGCTGCCCACGAGGCCGCGGGGTCCTCAAGGTCTCAGTAACTCGACCTCTTGGATGCTCGCGGCGCTGGAGAGTTCGTGCTGAATAAAATGCTCACCAACATCATATCTTTTTTTTCCAAACGCTATTTATGTGTTTGCTATTAGCATTATGCTTAATCTTCACGATCATCCAGCATCAAATTAAAGTGGCTCCCATTCATTGAGCTTTCACCTTGCGCCAGGCACTGCTGTAACTTCCCTAAGGCTCCCAAATTATCTGTCCTCATGATGCCTCTGCAAGACATCTACGATTTTATTATGATCCTCCTACTTTATGGATAAGAAAATTGTCAGTTAAGCAATTTCCTTAAGGCCACGATGCTCACAGGTGCTGAGGGCCCGGTCTGTACCCAGGCTGTTGGTTGTAACCACTGCACCACACTGTCTCCGTGTAGACCCTGCTGCCCCCGGGGTGGGGAATCTTGTCCTTGTGGGACAGGTGAGAAGAAAGAGGCTAAGAGAAGGGGAAGGACCCACCCAAGCTCACACTGGAAACTCCTGTGGTGGAATCTGCACCCAGGACAAGGAGGTGGGTCCCTGTCTTCCTCACAGTGTCTCCACCACCCCAACCCTAGAAGGAGAGGGGGCTCAGGGTTCCGCCGAGTGAGCAGTCAGTCAGTGGAGGGGCCCTGGGAGTGTAGCGGGATACTGTTCTCTGATGGACCCAGGCTCATGTTCCTTCTTGGCCACTCAGTGGCTTGTGGCCCTGGGCCAGTCACTCAGTTGCTCTGAGCCTCAGTTTCCTCCTCTAAAATGGGGGCAATGGCAGCTTATTAGGAGGATGGAGGCTGAGGCAGGCACAGGTGTTGAGCACGCAGTAGGTGCTCAAGGATGGCTATGCCTTCCCATCCCCACCTTGAGACTGAGGCTCTGGCAGGGGCTTATGGTCCCCTCTGTGGGGTCGCAAGCTCCCACTGAGAGATGGTAGGCACAGGAGAAGAGGCTGGGCCACAAACCACCATAGCCCACCAGCTACCTCTCGGGAGAATGGACAGATTTCTCTACAGAGTGCAGCTGGGCCTTCAGCCAAGGCAAGCCTGCTGCCTGGACCCTAGGACCTGAGTCCTCATCATCCACAGTCACGCCCTGTCATCCTGTGTGGTCACTACACTCTCCCTCCACCCTGCCTAAAATACAACTAACTCTCTCTGCGCAGCGTGGAGCCCAATTCGGGGCTTAAACTCACGACCCTGAGATTACTATCTGAGCTGAGATCAAGAACTGGATGTTCAATTGACTGAGTCACCCAAGCGCCCCTCGCGCTTAATTCTGACAGCTAATGGTCGGCTACGGCAGGAACGGACACTGTGCCGGGTGGGTGGGTGATGAGGAAAAGCAGCCTGCCCAGGGGACGTAAACAGCCAGGGTGTGGGTGCCGGGCCCACCTGCTTCCAGGGCCCAGCTGTCACCCCCAGGCACAGACCAGCACCTGCCCGTCACCTGCTCCCCAGGTCCCTTCAGCTCACCCCACCGCCATGCCGGGCCTCCAGGAAGGTGCTACCTGTCCCTGCGACCCCAAGCACACACTCGGGCACGCTCACACATGCACAAGGGGCCTTCTCCCCAGACGTGTCTCCATGTCCACGCTCACACCCACTTACCCCAGACTCCTTCCTGCATGGGGTCCCCCTGGAGCCTCCTCCTACCACCCCGTTTCTGGGTATGTTATGAAACTCGCCATCGGATGTAAAGATGAAGAGAAAGAGAGAAGCAGAGGAGCCAAATTCTGTTGCATTTATCAGTGCCAACAAAGCAATATTTCAAGTGATAATTATAATAATTAAAAAATCTGTTGTCATTGGTAGGGAGGAAGGTGCTGCCCCCATAGCCAGCTGCGGCGTGACAATCTGGCAGACTGCACAGATAAGGAGATCCGGTTCCAAACCCTCCTCGAGCCCCACAGTAAGACTACTGGCCACTCTGGTGCTACTGACAGGGTGACAGACAGCCCAAGAGAAGGGGAAGCTGTGGGCCATCCTTCCAGGGGGACGCATGAGACCCGACAGCCCTCACCTGTACGGCCTGGGAGCCCGCGTCTGAGCCCAAGGGGACAAGGGGACCCAGGCCTCTCAGCCTCCACCCTGGGCTGATGCTTGCCATGTCCCTGTCCTAAGGACCGTCCTCCCTGGGTTGTAGGTCTGGAAATCCACCCGTGGCTCCCGTGGCAAGGGTGAGTCACCTGTGGGCTCTGCTGCCAGCCTGGCCCGGGCTCTGCCCATGACCCACCCTGTGACGTGGGTGTGCCCCCACCCACTCTGCATGGCCCCGGCTCTTGGCCACCCAGAGACACTTTCCGGGCCAGCTCCTGACATGAGGGACTTGCCCAAGGTCACAGGCTGGTGAGGAGGTCAGGATAGGAGGGGGGTCGTGGGGGCGGGGAGGGAGCAGCAGGGGTCCCGGGGAGACACAGCAGAGGGGTCCTGCACTTAGACAACGAAGCCAGTGCTTTACCGGGGCGCGGCCACTCCTGGGGCCACCAGCCAGCCCGAGAAGGCCCCAGGGGTGGTGGCCTGGGTGGGGGGGGGGGGGGGGCGGGGAGGGAGCGGCCTGCTTTGCATAAAGGCTCCGCCTCCGCCAATCAGCTGGGCCCTCAGGGGCGGGGCCGCCAGGGCTGACCAATCACCAGGAGGCCGGGGCGGAGGCCGGGGGCGCAGGGACCTCCCCGAGGGCCCTTCCCTCCTGGGCCTCCTGCAGTCCTCGCCGCAGCCCGGCGCCCGGGGCGGGGGCCACGGGGGGAGGGGGCAGCCGAGGCCCCGAGCGGCCACCTGGCTTCCCCGAGGTCACGCGGCCGGTCACCGCAGAGCCGGAGCCCAGCCCGGCCGAGCGCCCCCCTGGCTTCCCTCCTGCTGCCCTGGCCCAGGGCCCTGCGGACACCCCGACCCCAGCCTGTGCTCTGGGGCCAGCGGCTCCCCCCACCTCACTGCCTACCCACCCCGCCCCCAGGGCTTAGCTCGGAGACGCCGCTGACCCTAAGCCCCCTGCCCAGCCTCACCCCTGAGCCCAGACCCTTTGCTCCCGCTGCCCCCGCCGTGGGGTCAGGGACACACAGAATGTCGGGGCTGGCAGGGGCCCCAGGAAGTCTGGCCCGTCCCCCTGGGGGTGCAGGTGGGGGCAGTGGTCCCTCCCTGGCCGTGCTGTGCGCCTCCCCTCCATCCCAGAAGCCCCCAGGGCCTGACCGGGGCTCTGCCCTTCTCCCTGCATCTCTCCTCTGCTTCCTGCCTCACTTCCCAGAGCAGATGCTGCAAAATCCAGGTCTGAGGTTTGATTTACAGACTTGCTGGGAGGGAGGGCGGCTGATGATTTACTCTGCCGGGAAATGTTTGCTTCTCTGGAGGGATCTCATGGCCCGTCCCCACCGAAGGCTGGGAGTTAGGAGGCTTCCCTCTCCTGGGAGGTGGCCGGGTGGCTTTGGTGAGGTAACAGAGGCAGAGGAGCCGAGGGGGGCCCATGCGGTGAAGAGCAAGCATAGACAGTGTGGTTGGGGGGAAGAAGATAGACTTAGGGGTCACAGGGCTTTGAGTCCTTGCTCCACCACAGACACACTGTGTGACCTTGGGCAGGTCATTTAACTTGTGTGGCCCTTGATTTTCTCATCTACAAGATGGGCATAATCACATAGTAGGGTTGGTGACAACATCTGCCTCCCAAAGTGATAAGGCTTGGGTGAGGGGGTGTATATAAGTGCCTGGCACATAGTAGGTGCTCAGGAAAGTTGATTCTCCCCTGTAGACCATTTGAGGTCTCCTTTCCCCTGCCCAGATCACCTCCTCTGGGTCTCCCATCTAGATTTCCTCCAAGTCCCCCCAGCCCCAGACTCTGCCCTCAGAGAGAGCAGACCCTGTCCGTTTTGCAGATTCTACCTCCCTATGGCTCAGTAAAGAGGACACAGTCCTGTTGGCAGGACTGCACCGGCTCCATGCCAGGGCACCAGGCACAGATGGTGCGTATGTTCTGGGATTATTAGCAGTGTGGCTGCTTCCTTGCTAATGAGTTAACAAATCTTGTCTGGAGAGGGCCCTTGGCAGAGTTAGGGGCCTCCAGGGCTCAAAGTTCTGCTGATCTAAGGGGTCAGCAGAATTCTTTAGCCTGTCTGAATTCTAAGAAGAAAGGAGGGAGTGGTGGCACTGGCCTCATTAGGGTGGATGACCCAGGGTCTGATGGGGCTGGGCTTGGACCCCTGGAGGGAGTGGGTGGGAGGCAGCTCCACTGGCTCTGAAGGGATCTCCCCAGACCTCCAAACTATACTTCCATTCTCAAAGTTGCCATTGCAGCCTGCAGGGTGCAGTGTCAGGAAGTGGGGGGCTGTAAGATGAGAGTAGTGATCCCTCCCTCACTCGGGTGTGGATTAAATATGTGAGGAAAGGTGTTATCTGAGGTGCTCCGTGAGGACATCTGTGATTAGGGAGCAACCACATCCAACTCCATGGCGGGGAGAGCTGTGGACTCAGGAGTCCACTCCTTGGCTTCAGTCCCTGCCTGGCCTGTATCAGTGCCTGAGGTTTCAGGAAAGGGGGCTCATCTTTCTGTGCCTCATTTTCTTCATCTGTAAAATAGGATAATAATAGATCTTTCTCACAATGTCATTGCGAGGAATAAATGAGATAGTTTGGGTAAAGTGCTTAGGATAGAGCTGGGCACAAATTAACACCAAGTCAGGTGGTGTTGTGTTGACAATGTCACCATCCAGGCTTTTCTCTTAGCCATGTGCACACACATACACTTCTCCTTCAACCACATGGCTCAGGGGGCGCAGGACTCTTTCGAGTTCATCCCAGTGACGAAGTACAAGGAGGCCTCTCCCTATCCAGGCCAGGGCAGCCATTCTCATGACGGTGTGGATGTCAGCAGGGCCTCAGTGGGGCCAGGTCTCTCCTCCCATCTCTCCTCCAGCTGCTTCATTTTTTCACTGAATTTGGACTGACAGCCAAAGGCACCTGCCCTTAAGGGAGAGGGGATTCATGGTGGCTTTGAAAAATTTTGAACTAATTGTTAATAGCTAACAATTTGAAGATTTCATTAAAAAAAATCCAGACTTCTGGCTTGTCTTGGAAGTCAGTGTAGATACTGGGTTGGCATTCACGAAGCAAATCTGAGGGAACCGAGGAGCAATGGCCCTGTGGTTGGAGGCCCGGGGTCTCCGGAGTCCCCACTAGCTTGTGTGAGTCTTGCCTGTTGGGTACCTGATGACATATTAGTGTGTGACTGAGCCCCAGAGACCCTGGCCTGGTCTCTGGACAAGAGGGTAAAGTGAGGCCACATGGCCAGGGAATATCTTCTGCCTACACTGGAATGTCAGCTTCTCCAGGGCAGGAACTGGCTGTGCCGTGTCCACCGGTGTGTCCTCTGTGGCCAGGATAGTGTCTGGCGTATGGTAGGTGACCAATAAGCTTTGGGTACATGTTGAATTTGCTGTCATTCAGTGAGTTGGAGGCACCTCAAGAGCTCAGACCTCATCTCCCAAACCGGAAGCTTCTTCAGCTTCAGCTCAATTTCCGTAACTATCAGATCCCAAGACAGGGTTCCTGACCCCCAAATGTTCTTTTTCATACACATACATGTCTATTGCCTCAATCAACTCAGATGCTTTTTAGCTCATTCCAACTTAACCCTGGAGAGGAAGGAGACCCTTCTACAGAAACGATCACTTATTAACAGGGCATTTTGAATATGAGAACAGTTGTTTAAAATTTCTTTTATCACTAACAAGAAAACTATGAGACCCAATGTGCTACCAGCTATCCTCTTTTTTTAAAAAAGGAAGGGAGCAGGGAGCTCGATGTGGTGCTCGATCTCGGGACCCTGGGATCATGATCTGAGCCAAAGGCTCGATGCTTAGCCAACTGAGCCTCCCAGGCACTCCAGCTATCTTAAATCATAATAATAAAAAACAGCTTTAATAAAGTGTAATTGGCATATAATAAACTTCATATATAGATAACCATTGAACATCATGGGGTGTAGGGGCACCAATCCCCTGCCCAGTCAAAAATCTGCATATAACTTTTGACTGCCCAAAAACTTAACTACTAAAGTCTACTGTTGATGGGGAAGCCTTACCGGCAACATAAAGTTGAGTTACACATATTTTGTAAGTTATATGTAATATATACTGAATTTTTACACTAAAGTAAGCTAGGGAAAAGGAAATATTCTTGAGAAGATCATAAGAAAGAGAAAATACATTTACAGTACTGTATTGTGTATTTTGGGAAAAAAACACCAAACACATGTAAGTGTACCTGCGCTGTTCACAGCCATGTTTGCTCAAGGGCTTAAAATATGTATTTTGATGAGTCTTGACATATGTGTATATCATCTTCATCATAATCAAGATAAAGAACATACCCATCACCCCAAAAGTTCTCTTGTGCCCCTTTATAACCCTTCCCTCCCAACCCATCCTCATACCGCCTATTCTAGCCTCAAGCAACAACAGATCTGCTTGAGGCTAATTTGCATTTTCTAGATTTTTATGTACATGGAAACATATAGTATTTACCTGTTTTTTTTTTTTTTTTTTTGTCTGGCTTCTTTCACTCATCGTAGTCATCTCGAGATTTTTCCATGTTGTTGCCTGTCAGTACAGTACTTCATTCTTTTTTATGGCTGAGGCATATTCTATTGTACGAATATACCAAAAGTTGTTAATGCAGTCACCTGTGGATGGACATTTGGGTTGTTCCCACTGTTTGGGTATCCCATATAAAGCTGCTATAGACATCTGCGTACGAGTCTTTGCATAGACATAGATTTTCATTTCTCTTGGCAAATTCCTAGGAGTTGAATAGCTGGATAATATGCTTAACAGACGCTCCCAAATTGTTTTCCAAGTACATGTACCATTTCACTCTCTATCAGCAGTATGAGAGCCCTAGTTCCTCCACACTCTTGCAACAATCCTTACAGTTTTTTTTACTTTTTGTTCTTCTAACAGGTGTGTGATGATAGCTCATTGCGGCGTTGCTCTGCATTTCCCCTTTACCTTATGACTAATGGTGTTGAGCCTCTTTTCCTGTATTTATTGGCCATTTGCATATCGTTGGGTACATGTCTAATCATGTATTTTGCCCATCTATAAATTGGGTTTTTTAAAATTATTGAGTTCTAAGAGCTCTATATAATCTTTATCACATTATGATTTACAAATACTCTCTCCCCATCTGTGGCTTGTCTTTGTAGTCTCTTACCAGCGTCTTTTTGAAAAGCAGACATGTGTAATGTTGATGTTCAACTTATCAATTAGTTCTTTGATAGATCTTGCTTTTGATGTGCATCTAAGAAATATTTGCCTAAGCCAACATCACAGAAGTTTTCTCCTGTGTTTTCTTATGGAAGTTTATAGTTTTGGGTTTTACATTTAGGTCTGTGATCCATTTAAAGTTAATTCTTAATAGATGGCGTGAGGTATGGATTGAAGTTTTTTTTTTTTTTTTGCATGTGGATGTTGAGTTGCTCCAGCACCATTTGATGAAAAGACTGTCCATTCTCCACTGAATTGCTTTTGCTCTATTGTCAAAAAAATCAATTGTCTTTATATGTTTGTAGGTCTATTTCTGGACTTTTTAATTCTATTCCCCTGCTCTATTTTTTTTTATTTCTTTTTATGCCAACACCACATTGTCCTAATTACTGTAGTTTTATGATAAGTCTTGACATCACGGAGTGTTAATCCTCTAACTTTGTTCTTTTTTTTCAAGGTTGTTTTAGTCATTGTAGATACTTTTTGTTTCCATATGAATTTTAGAATCAATTTGTCAATTTCTAAAAAAAAAAAAAAAAAAGCCTGTAGCTTTCTTCATAATTCTGGTGCTTAGTTTTGTGGAGCTCCTTTGATCTGTGGGATTATAGTTCTCATTAAACTTGGACAATTTTCTATTATTGTTTCAAATACTTTGCTTCGCTCCCACCACCGGCCCTCCTTTGAGGACCCAATTCTATGTGTACATTAGACAGTTTGAATTTGTTCTACAACTCACTGCTGCTCTGTTCGTTTCAAAAAATTCTTTTTTTCTCTGCTTCAGTGTGAACAGTTTCTACCATTATGGTGTCAAGTTCATTAATCTTTTCTTCTGCAATTTCTAATCTGCTCTCAATTCCATCCAGTGTATATTTCATTTCACACATTATAGTTTTCACCTCTAATGTTCCACTTGATCTTTTTAATATCTTCCATGTCTCCACTTCATTTTGCAAACATATGGAATACAATTATAATAACTTTTAAAGTCCTTGTCTGAGAATTCTATTATCTGTGTCACTTCTGAGTTGGTTTTGATGGATTCATTTATCTCCTCATTATGGATTACATTTCCCCACTTCTTTGAATGCCTGCTAATTTTTACTTGAATCCAAAGCATCGTGAATTCTACCTTGCTGGATGCTGGATGGTTTTGTCTTTCTGTAAAATTTCTCAAGCTATTATTTTGGGGTGTTGTTACTTGTTGACAGTTTGATCTTTTCAGGTCTTCCTTTTAAAAATTAAAAGCAAGGAGGAACTGAAGTCATCTTTAATGTAGGGCTGTTTACTGCCCACTGTCTAGGCAAAGACCCTTCTGTGTACTTTCCTCCAATCCCTGTGAACTGTGAGGTTTTCCAGTCTGGCTATTGGGAATAGGCACTATTTCCAGCACCATATGAGTGCTGGCACTCTTACCTCTTGTTCTTTTAGGTGATTCTTTCCCCGGTACCTGACAGTTTCCTGAAATGGGAGCCTTCATTAGTACTCAGCTGAATACTTGAGAGGGACCTTCTGCAGATCATCAGGGTTCTGTTTCTGTTTTCCTTTCTCCTCCTGCCACTGTGTCTTGTGAACTCTGTCTTCTTTGTTCCTCTTTTTTTTCCTCAGCTCTGTCTCTTCAGTTTAGTTCCACCTGGTTCCTCCTCCTCCATCATGGCCTAGAATTCTCTCTGGATGGGAAGCTGGGGACTCTCTGGTCTCACCATTTTGTGCCCCATATCTGTCCTCCATTGTCCAGTGTTCACCATCTTCGTACTTTACTGCTGAGCCTCAGTTTACTTAACCAAAAAGGGGAATAATTACAATAATTACCCTCCCTGCACCCCCCAAGTTTGTGAGGATTAATGAGATAATCTACTAAATCACTAAGCCCAAAGCTGTATTCACTAAATGCTCAATACACGGTGGCTGCCATTATCACTACTACAACTGCTACTGTTCAATACCAGTGACTGAGGAGATGCAGAATGGGCAAAAGCTACCAGGAATTCAGAAATGCTTTCCATGAATTTCTTCATTACTATAATGGCAATAGCACACAGTACAATAAAATAGTGGCTTGTTTTGTGCTAAGCCAAGTATTCCATGTACAGGCAGTGCTTGGTGCTATTAGGTACAAGATATACTACAGATGGATTTGAGGGCCACCCCCAGGAGTTAAATAGCTATACTTTGATCTGGATCGAGTGAAAGCCAAGGGGTATCTCTGACCTGCTTAGTTAGGGCAATGTTGCAATAGCAGGAGTTTGGGAGTCTCCGGGGTCCAGCTTAGTCTCCTCCCTTACATCCTTTCCCCACTCTGCCCTGCAAGCAGGTGAGTCCTTCCTGGATTTAGAGCTGGGCCCTCCTCCCCTCACCCATTCCCGAGTCTTAAGCACCCATGGCTGAGGTTTATAGTTTTTCCTCTCCTCCAATGAATATGTAATTGTCTCATAGAATGAGCCAAGATGAGATGACAGTTGTAGTAAAACTGGTACATTACATTACTCTACATAGTTGCTTAATGAACATGTGCCAACACATGGCTGCCCACCCTCTTCAGCCCCAGAGCCAAAAGCAAATGAAACACATTCCATGGTATTATTTTATTAGCTGGGGGTGGCAATGGGGAGAGGGAGGAGAAAGTATGGGACAAAGACAGAAGAAGGAGAGAGCTTGAGGGTGTGGGAGACAGGTGTAGGGTACGGGTAGACAGGATGAGGGAAGGCAGAAAGGGGGGAAGAGGGTAAAGGAAAGAAAAGAGTAAGCTAGGAAGGGGGAAGAGGCAAGATGAGATCTGAGTTTGGATTTGACTCTCCAAATGCCCCTTGTAGGGAGGAGAACATTGGGTGGGCTCATGATTCCCATTGCGAAAACGAGGACACCAAAGTTCTCCTATGTACTACATACTGTCCTAGGTGATGGACAAGATAGACAGGATCCAACAATGGACAAGGAAGATAATGTAGGTCTCTGCTCTGTGGGGTTCACAGTCTTGTGTATTAAGCAGTAAATAATCACATCACGAATACGTGAAAGGACTGTTGAGCTTGTGATTATTTGCATGATTATTTTAGAAGAAGGATTGTGACAGAGCAGTTAAGGGAATCGGTTCTGAAGAATGGATGGCTAGATTTGAATCCAAGCCCTGTCACATTCTGACAGTGGGAACTTGAGCAAATTACTTAACCTGTCTGGGCCTCAGGTTCCTCATTTGTAAAATGGAGATTAAGGTATGTATTACATAGGGAGGTTGAGAGGCTTAAATTAGGTAATATGTCTAGATCACTCAGAAAGTGCTTGGTGCCTAGTAAATAATGACAGATTCTCCTTGACCTTACTTTGGACAGGTTCTTCTAAGCCCTCTTCTCACCAGACCTTGACCTTGAGCTGGATATCCATCCTTGTCAAGTTTGATTTTAGCATGAATCCTGCTAAGTCAGTTTCAAGAGAATCTCTCATCCGTGCTATCTGATCACTAAAAATCTTATTTGGTCAGTTTAGCAAAAATCTGCCTAAGGTTGGTGTTTCCACCAACACCCTCACCCAGCTTCTTGGCCATATAAAGCCCCACCTGTCCTTGTCTTTGGGATTGTGCTCAGTTCTACGCTGAAGTCCCTTTTTTTCTATTGCAGTAGTTTCTGAATAAAATCTGTCCGTACCACTTTAGTGTCTGGCTCTGGTTTTCTTAGACAGTACTTTAAAATTTCCAACTTTGACTATAAAAGAGCTAAAAAGTAAAGCAAAGGATTAGGTGGCTGTGGTTTAGCTCAGAGGTCAGGACAGTCTTTTCTGAAGGGGTGTAGTTTGAGCTGAGACCTGGAAGGCAATCTACATGTCAAGAAGAAGGAAGACAAAGTTGAAATGCACTCCCCCCCCTCATTCTTTTCTGCCTGTCTAGAGTTCATTCCTCTTCTGATAGGACCAATCCCCAATTTTACTTTGAAAACAATTTCCACTCACGCTCAGTCTATCCAGTTGGGACTGACCCATCTCCCAGCTCCTGCTACCCAGGCCTGGCCATTAAGTTAATTTCACCTTCTGAGTGTAATAATCATTTCAGTCCTGGGAAGCTGACCTACACCAGACCAATAGAATATTACTAGGAACTTTTGCTGATCAACCTACTTTTCACCTGCTCCCTGCTCAGTGAAGAGTCTGTTTCTCCTTCATCTTTTGCCCCTCCCCCATTTGTGCACTTTCTTTCTCTCTCCCCCAAATAAATGAATAAAATCTTAAAAAAAGAACTTCTAATTCTTTACAACTGGTGTACTCCATGACTTGTTCCAGAGGCTTCACTTCTCATTATGCCTCATGTTTAACTTTATATCCATTTGAGAAGTCCTGAATCAAAGACCCAGGGACCATTATGACTGGACGGTTATGGAACATAAATACTTCTTAGTCCATTATCCTTATTTTGTTTTTTTCTAAATAATTGGCCAAATAATGTAAAAACATATTGTTATGGTAAAAAAACGTCTAATAATACAGATGAAGCAAATAGCTTTATTTTAAAGAATGGGAAATGAGTCCAAGAATCCCTATCTTGCAAAGAAAGATCTTAGGACAATAGTGAACATTTCTCTTAGCACCACCCATATCCAGCCACAATGGTTAGCTATTACTTTCATTATTTTTAAATTTATTCTTCATTTCAACCCTATGAGATAGGTACCCATATTATCCTTGTTTGACAGTTAAGACAGTCATGGCCCAGAGAAGTTAAGAAAAGTGTCCAAGATTATGTAGCTAGCAAGGGCAGAACCACGATATGAATTCAGGCAGTCTGGCTTTAGAGCCCATTCTCTCATTCCTGGTAACAATCTAGATAATTCTATCTAAAAGACAGGGAAACAATTGATCCCAGGAATCTGAAGAGAAAAGCCATCTGAGCTTCCACGGGAGCTGTCCGTGGTCCTGAAACCTACAAGGAAACTAACAGGTATGGGAGGAATCTTTTTCATCTTCTGTTCACTATCCTGACCTCTTTTCACTATCCTGGTCACTTTCTCTTGCCCTCTGACTCATCCCACACCCTCAATGTTCAGGCAACTCTTGATTACACCCACTTGGTTTAACTTGACATTCATTCCTTTGCTTATAAGCTGCCCCAGTTGAACTTTGGACAAATAGTATTCTCAAGCCACAACAGTTTTTGATTTTTTTCTCTTGACCAAATCTGTGTTTATCCTTGGGCTTTAGGGAGGAAAACATAGTTCCTGCCCTCAAGGAGCTGTAGGCAATCTAGGGATATAATATATACAAGATATACATTAGGTAAGGGCTAAACATGCTAAAGTGGCAGACATGACCCTACAGGATCTCCTTTAACAAAACCTTTTGTCTCTATGATTACTTTCCACCTAGAGTCTCTGAACACAGGATGCATCTCTTACCACTGGACCTTTTCACATACTGCTCTTTGACTGGCATAATTTCCCACATGTTTGCTGAGCTCAAGTCCTATTTCTTCCAGGAAGCTTCCTGTCATCCCTATCACTATCACCACCTCCCCCAGACTAAGTTTATCTTAAACTTTTGAGGCTTTTGATGGCAAAACTAACAATAATGGGAACATTAAAAAGCAATAAAGTATAGCGATATTCCATGTTAACACTCCAGTCCTTTAGATTCACTCTGGCGAAGAGAAGGAGCCCTAGGCTTAGAATGAAGAGAACTAAGATCTTTCCTGGGATTTCTCAAATAGGGGAGGAAGTTCAGGGTAAGTGATTTAAGAATTCACTCTTTCCACAAACATGCCTAGAGTATCTACCATGAGCCAAGAACTGGAGCAGATCCAGTGTAGGGATGGAGTGGATGCAGAGGGGAATCAGACCTGAATGGTAGGAGAGGATGGATGGCATCCATGGTAGGCAGGTAGGGAGGCCTGGACAGCTCAGAGGAAGGAGAGCCCTTCCAAAGCTGAGGGCACTAGGGAGTCTTCCTATGAGAAGGAGAATTTGAGTGGGTCAATGAAGAATATAAGATGGTATTGGATGCAGAGATCATTTTAGAGAGAGTAAAAGTCCTAGTTCTAGTGCTTGAGAGTCCGTGATTCTAGGCCCTGGGTTTTGTAATTCTGGATTCCATGGCTCTGGATTCTGTGACTTTAGATTCTAAATTTCTGGTTTAGAATTCTGTGACTCTGGGATGTCTATCTCTAGGTTCTCTGGTTCTAGATTTTATCTGTATCTGTAGCTCTGGGATCTAGGATTCTACAATCTTGATTCTGGGTCATATAATTCTGGATTCTGGGTTCTGGGCTTTATGGTTCTGAGTATTGTCATGATTATTCTTCTTTAAACCCAAAAGCATGTGTTGGAGAAGAGGAGGTCCTGACATCCTTCCAGCTCCTCGGAAGAATGTTGTCTCCCTCTCCCCGCCAAAAGACAACTGATGAAACAAAGCCCCTCCTTCCCACTTTGTCTACAGTCTTCCTCCCAGTTTCTCTGGCCTAATGAGGTGCCCCATGTAGATTAAGGGACAAGCTGAGAAAGGTGTGGATAGAAGGGCCAGTCTACCCTTTCAGCAGGGCTAAAAATAAGTGTTTCTAGGCTCTGCCCTTTCCTAAGTGATGGATGGCCTGGACAGGGCTCTGCTCTCGGTAAAGAGGTCCTGAGTCCTGAAATAACCTGAGGACTTACTCCTTAGTGAAGAAGGAGAATGAGGTAGTGTGATTTAAGGGACCCTTTAAGGCACTGCACACTGTCAGGGAGTTGTCCTTTTGGATTAAGCATTGCCCTACCCTGGTGTCATCCTTCAGGCTGCTTTCCCCGCTTCTGCTAATGAAGGCCACTGATACTCCTGCCTACCCACTTTGTTCCATCTGAGACAAACCTAACAGGGACAGGAAGGAGTGAATTTAGTGAAACTCCTCCCCCTAACACACACACACACACACACACACACACACACACACACATGTGACACGGCCATCTTTCTCTGGGTCCCCAAAATTCCGGGTTCTCATGAGGGTGGCTTGACCTGAAGTGTGACTGGGGTTGTCCCCAAAGGTGTGAGTGGTGATCTTGAGATGGCATAGCTCTTCCAGAACATGTGGGTGACTGTCTCAGCAGTCTGCCATCCCCCCTGCCAAGCTGGCGGTAGTCTTACCCTATCTCTGGGCTGGTACCCCCACCTCAGGGAGCTTTCTGCCAAAGGGGTTCGGGACAGAGAGCTCACTCTTCTTTATTTGGTTTTTAGATTGTGGAACCAAAAAAAATTACATTTAAACTGTTTGCAGGGAGGTAATTTTTCCTAATCACTCACCCTGCTGCACACATCTCCACAACTTGATTACTTCTAATTAGATTAATTAGATGGAGAATAATTTCTTTTCTCTGGGAATATGAATGGAACAGCCCCAATGTCCCAGAGCCCAGAGTGGAGCCTGCTCAGATAAGATGTCTGTCCTCTGAGTGGTGGAGGGACTTGCCCAAGGTCACACCATAAGCCAGTTGAACCCCAATCTGTCTGATTCTGGAACCTTAACTCTTAACCATCACACTATTGGTCTTACCTGGACCATCTGCCCTTTCTTCCTTCCTGGGTGTGGGATCAGCGGACTGTACCCTCCCCAGCATCACGGGACCCAGGGAAGGCTCAGGAGCTGGGGTCAGGCTGTGGCTCACTGCACTGGCCTCCTGGATAAGCCCTTCCTCACATCCCTCTCTGAGGGTGGGTCTTGTCTATGCCCTAAATCACTGAGTCCCTTTCACCATAAACGAGGATGGGGAATGATCCTGGGAAACCAGAGAAGGCAAAATGCCAGGGCAATTGCAAGAGTGCTGTGCAGTTGCTGGCTAAGGAACTGAGAGACGCTGGGAGTCACCTGGCCCTTGCCACGACTCACCCTAGGCACCCGTGATCTGCATCTAGGCATGTTGGTCACCAGCTGAGCTATGTAAACTGCTGCCTGCAGAGCTCGGCTGGCTGGCCCCCTACTGTGCTATAGATGAGGCCACTTGGTCCCACTCGCAGGCTCAATGTCCAAGTCCTGGAGAGGCCCTGACCTGTAGCAGGAGAGGATGGGGGTCAGGTGCATCCCTGGGGCTCAGCACCAAGTCCTGTACTCCATGCCAGGCACCGTACACACACTCACTGATGCCCCCCACCCCCATAGGCTCTGTGTCCTGCAAATACTTAATGAATCCCACTCTGTGTGGCCCTGCTGAGACAAGCACCCACATGCTCTCAAAGAGTCTTGCTATCCTGAGATCACCATCCTCACCCTCAAGGACCAACAGCTTCCTGCCTCTTGAACACAGTCATGCTCATGTGTATCCACACTCTGACACTAGTACACACATCTTTGTCAGTGACCTGCACATGTGTACCTTGACACTGTCACATACCCACAATTTAAGACAGCCACACACACATGTAATAAAGCCCACATACACACACAGGAGACAGGCATGTGTGTGTGTGCACATGTGCGCGCGTGCACACACACACATCTCACACAGATGCACTGACACTCAGGAGCCTTGCATGCTAATCCTAACACCACCCAGATGTGTAAGCTCCTGCCACCTTCACTTTCCTCATCTGAATATGAGTTAGACTCAGTTTCTTGGGGACCCTTCTGGCTATGGCATCCTGGGTTTTTTTTTTTCTTTAATTTCTCTCTTTCTCTGACCCAGGGGCAGCACAGAGTGGCGTCACAAGCTGTCAGTAATGATTAGCCTTCATCAACAAACAGGTGACTCACCCTAGTAGCCCCAGGACAGAGCTTGATATGGAGTCTGGGCCTATGAACACAGGGATTTACTGCCCCTGCATGCACACACACAGATGCACAGGCACACTCTGCTCTCACGCTGGGACACATCTGTAGGAAAAGTCATTACCAGCTCGAAGTGATGGGATTTATGATCCAGAGCCAGTCCTGGGGCCAGGCCTGGCCCTCCCACCACCTGGGATCAGTGACCACCGTCTGTTCCTTTACTATTTCTCTGAAACATTTGATGGTGAGGGGGACCAGACCCAGAAGGCAAGAGAAAAATATCTGGAACCAGAAGCCTAAAGACAGATTAATCATGTCCTGTGGCTACAGACAGGTCCTGGAGACAGTTTGGAGAAAGGGTACAGCCAGGGGGCCTGGAGTCCCTGCTGGCTCACAGACTGGAGAGCCCACAGAGGGGTGACAGTGAGAAGCAGGGTGGTCCTTGGGTGCCCTGAGAGTGAGCACCCCCTTAAAAGTTTGTACTGTCCCCAGGTGCCTCCCTGGCCTGGCCCTGGTCCTACCAAGGGACCCTGCCTTGCTAATTGTGTTCCCCCCCTTCTCTCGCAGCAGTGGCCACCTGAGCTCCGCCTGAATGACCAGACAGCTACAGGTTCCAGGGCCAATCCTGTCCCAGCTGAGAGGGTTTAAGGAGTTTCGAGCATTTTTCCAAAAGGACACCAAAAATGGTCAATAGGTGATGCTCAACAGAAGATGCTCAACATCAGTTACCATTGGTGAAGGAAAAGAAAATTGAAACCATGTGAGATAGCACCTCACACTTGTCAGAATGGTTAGTAGCAAAAAGATAAGAAATAACAAATGTGTTGGGGAGGACGTGGAGGAAAGGGAGCCCTCGACACTGTTGGTGGGAATGCAAATGAGCCCAACCACTATGGAAAACAATATGGAGTTTTCTCAAAAAAAAAAAAAAAAAAAGTAAAAATAGATCTACAATACATATGATCCAGTAATTCCACTTCTGGGAATGTACCCAAAGGGAAAGAAAACAGGAATTCGACGAGATATATGCGCCCCATGCTTATTGCAGCATTATTCACAATAGCCGAGATATGGAAGCTGCCCAAATGCCCATCGGTGGATGAATGGCTAAAAAAGATGTGGTACATAAGCACAATGGAATATTAATCAACCATGAGAAAGGAGACCGTTCGGCCACTTGCGACCAAATGGATGGACCTTGCACACATTATGCCAAGTGAGATAAGCCAGACAGGGAAAGACAAGTTGTGAATGATATCACTTATATTTGAAACCAAAAAAAAAAAAAAAAAAAAAAGAAAGAAAAAAATCAAACATATGAAAACAAGAACAAGAACAGCGAGTGAAATGGTGGTTCCTCAGGGTTGGGGGTGGGGGTGCAGTGTTGATGGTGTTTACGGTTACAAAATTGTAATGAGTTACTGAAATACGTAGGTGTTTGAGCACAGCAATACTGTACTGTAAGTATGACATGTGATAAAATATCATTACGATGGCAACCATATTATAATGTATAAATGTATCAAAGTAACAAGAAGTACACCTTAAATTTATGTAATATCACATGTCAAATTTATCCAATTAAAAAAATGCAAACTAAAAAAACCCCCACCTTATTCATGTAGAGTCTTTCCTGTCACCTGGAGTATGATATGAGAGTTCTATATGTATTAGCTGACCAAATGAAGGAGTGAATTAATGGATAACAAATGAATAAAACCCAATTATTTAATAATTAATTGGGTTTTTAACAAATGAATAAAACCCAATTATTTAATAATTAAAAAAGAGAGTTCCAGGGGTAGTTAATGGGATTGGGGGTGAAGCTTGCAGTCTGGCCTGGGTTTGAGTCCCAGGCACTGACTCACTGTGGGACCTGAGCCACCTCTCCTGTCTCTGGGCCCCAGGTCCTCATCCTCCCAACAGGGCAAGGAGCCTGCCCGGACCCCACGTGGGCTGACCAGGCCCAGGGGCATCTGCAGGTGCTCGGTGGGTGTTTATTCTCATCCCCTCTGGGGCTCCCGCAGTGCCTGGCTCCAAGCCAGCACCCCATAAATATTGATTAACCCGGAGAGAGAATGAGATGAGCTCATGCGTGGGTCTGGGCCTCGCAGTGCAAAATCTAAAACTGTGTTGGGCAGTGAAACAACCAGAGGGCCAGCTGGGTGGAGCCAGGAGGGTTTGGCTGGAAGACTTCCTGGAGGAGGCAGGCCAGTGGGCTGTGGGGGATTTGGATAGAGGAGGGGAAGGCATGCGAGGAGGGGAGACTGCTGGTGCAAAAGCAGGGAGGTGGGAGGTGAGGGGTCAAGGTGAGACCTGTCTGTCTTGTGTTGTGAGCCTGGCCCTGGGGAGTGTTTGTGTGTGTGTGTGTGTGTGTGTGTGTGTGTGTGTGGTGGGGGGAGTCTCAGCACAGTGCTGGGCTCCCAGGGTTGCTGGTCAACGGGAGCTCCTCCCCTCTGTCAGCCCACCCAGGTCACCTGCTCTCCTCTGTCCCCAGGGCTGGCCTCCCCACCTGTCACATGTGTCCCAGTGGGGGGAGGGCTTCAGTGCAGGGACCCAGGGGACACGGACACCTCAGTCCTCTTGGAGAAGACCACCAGGCTCTACTTGCCGTGAAACAGACCCTAGAAGTGCCGAGCTGGGAGGTCCACAGCCCACCCCCCCACCCTGTAGGAACCCAGCACACGAGAGGTTAAGGGAGTGGCCCACAGTCACCCAGTCCCCAGTGTGGGTCCCCCAGTGCTCTGCTCTCTGGTCAGCCTGGGGGTGGGTCCTCTGTCTACAAACGGAGGAGGTGGAGAGGCTCAAGGAATCCTCCCTTTGGCCTCCCTCTGCCCTCACGCCCACCCACTCACCTCCAGGCTGAGAAGAGTCTGCAAATCCGACCCCAGGGCTCCTGAGAGTCCAGGCCGGAGATCTGCGGGCCCCATTGGCCTGAGGCCTGGGCCTGTGCCAGGAAGGCGAGGGTTAAGGCCCCAGCAGCCCTTCCTGGTTGGTGTTTAACTTGCAGTTTCTAAAGGCCATCAGGAGCCCCATGGAGCAAACGTTTTCACTTTTAATGACACCGCAGCAGATTAAAGAGGGGCCCATATCTCAGCTGACATAGAAGAGAGGCCATCCATTAACCAGGATGGCCCTGGGCTGGCAGCTTGAGTAACTTTCCCAGAGACCTGCCTGAGTTGGGGCGGGGTGGGGGTGGGGTTGCTCCTCCAATATCTGCCATCAGCAAATCCTGCAGGTCCCTCTGGCACTCACTCCAGGAGAGGACAGTCTGGAAAGACATTGAGACGGGCAGGGGCTCAGCTCAACATGAGAGAGCTGCCAGTCCCAGTGGACCACAAGTTGACAGCCATCTGCCTTTTTTACCTTTTCCCTTTCTGTGCCCCTTCTCTGCTTTCTGTCATTGGAGTTTACACTTTCCAGAGTTTTATGTAGCTGGAATTATAGAGCATGTACTCTTTTGTCTGGTTTCTTTCACTCAGCCTAATTATTTTTAGCTTCATTTATTGTTCGTACATGAATAAATAGTTCATTCTTTTTTATTGCTGAGTAGTAATCCATTATACGGATAGATCACAACTTGTTAATCCCTCACTCACTGATGGGCATTTGGGTTGTTTCCAGTTTTTTGATGTTAACAAATGAAGTTGCTATGAGCATTTGTGTACAAGTTTTCGAGTGAACTCACGTTTTCATTTTCCTTGGGTAAACACCTAGGAGTGGAATGATGGGGTGCCACGGTAGGAGGCATGTATACCTTTTTAAGAAACTGCCAAACTGTTTTCTAGAGCATTTGTACCATTTCCTTTTTTCTGCCTGCAGCATGTGGAGCTGTGGTTTTCCACACCCACAGTCTGTGACTGTCACCACCCCACGTGTGCAGTGGTGTCCCACTGTGGCTTCCCTCCGTGTTTCCCTATCCAGATTTGCCATCCATATCTGCTCAAGTCTTTTGCCCACTTAAAAAAAATCAGGTTGTTAAAAAAAAAATAAAAAAAATCAGGTTGTTGACTTTCTTGTTATTGAATTTAGAGAGTTCTTTATATATTCTGGAAACAAGTCCTTTATCAGGTATATAATTTGTACATCTTTTTTTCTAGTCTGTGGCTTGTCTTTTCAATCTCTCACCAGGGTCTTTTAATGCTCAAAGGTTTTCTTTCTTTCTTTTCTTTTTTTTTTTTAAATATTTTATTTATTTATTCAGGAGGGACACACACACACACACACACACACACACACACACACACACACAGAGGCAAAGACACAGGCAGAGGGCGAAGCAGGCTCCATACAGGGAGCCTGACATGGGATTCCATCCTGAGTCTCCAGGATCACGCCCTGGGCTGAAGGTGGTGCTAAACCTCTGAGCCACCGGGGCTGCCCCTCAAAGGTTTTCAAATTTAATGAGGCTGCCATCCAAACTTGCTGTCCACTGTGTTAATAATGGCATCTGCCATTGTGGGGTCTTCGTATCCCCAGAGTGCCTGTTCTGGAACAGGTCCTTCCCAGAATGTTCGATGCAGTGTCCCAGGGCAGTCCCCCTAGGTCAACATGGGGCTCTGTCCAGCTTTGTGTTCTGGTCTTCTTCATTCAGCACCTTTCCAATCCATCTCCAGGCCGCTTCCTTCATTCTTCCTGGTCCTTGTAGCCAGGTCTTGCTGCTCCTTGGATATATGATATGATCTCCCTCGTCCCCTTCCAGGCCTGCTATTTCAGCAGATAGATTATGCTCAGATTTGAGCCTGATTATGGGTTTGGTGGACACAGGGTAGGTAGGGGGCCAATCTCGAAGAAGGCTGTGTTATGGGGTCAGGCACCTCCTCCCCTGAGGCCTCCCACAATCTTGCAGTGAGGGAACTTCCATCTCTCAACACATCAGAATAGGTCCCTTTGCAGGTCTGTAGGGTGCAGGGGAGTCTGGGTTCTCAAGTCCATCCATCCAGATATTCTCACCCCAAGTCTTGGGGACTTACTCCTGGCCTATCAGGGCCCCAACTTTCCTGGGCAGAGAATTCATCCTTTTTTGAAGCTTGGCTGCTCCTACAATGACATTCTTTGCCTGGTCTCTCTGGCTATGGAGTGGGAGTCTCTCATATGTTGCCAAGTAGACTTTCTGATGAACATTTCGCTTCAAACTGCAGACTCATAAATCTGAGTCTCTAATTCTCAGGCTTCATGTATCAGTGGTACTCAACAACAGCTGACAATTCCAATTTCCTTCTAATTACTTTCCCTCCCACATTTCTTGGTGCTAGAGACCTTGCCCCCAGGGCACCCCCTCCACCTCTCTTCCCTCTTCCCTACAGCGGGATGTCTTAACAACACCACTGCTACCACAGGTCAGGGGCTGTTGCTACTCCACCAACCACCAATGGCAGGGTCCTCACTGACACCTCCCAATTGCATCTTAGAACCTGCTTCCCAGGACCATTCCTACTACTAATTAGCTTGTGTCGGATTCCCTAGAAGCAGAGCCAGAGATGAGGATTCTTGAGAAAGTGGCTCCCTGGGAGGAGGGGAGTGAGAGGAGAATTCTGGGGCAGGGGAAGGAGCAAAGCAAAGATGTGTCCTCTGGACCCAGGACAACTGGCTTTGGGAGGCTGTCTGCTTAATATCAGAACAGCCCTGGGGACCTTGGGCTCTTGGTCTGGGCAGGTGTATTAGTCAGGCTTTTCCAGAGACAGAATCGATAGGCTATGTATGTGTGTGTAGAAAGAGATTTATTTTAAAGGATTGGCTCATGTAATTATGGGAGCTGGTAAGTTCAAACTCTGTCATGGGGACCAGGAGCCTGGACAGGCAGTCTGATGGAAAATTCCTTCTTGCTTGGGGAGGCCAGTCTTTTTATTCCATTCAGGCCTTCAGCTGATTGGATGAGGCCCACCCATATTTTGGAGGGCAATCTGCTTGTTCAATGGTCACTGCTTTTTTTTTTTTTCCAATGGTCACTGCTTTAAACATTAGTCTCACCCAAATCACCCTCCAAGTCGACATATAAAATTAATCATCATAGTAGTAGACTATGTGGGGCAGGAGCCTTAAAAGCAGAAGGAAGTGAGCTCAGGACAGGGGATAGAGAGCTGCCCAAGAGGATCTGGTGCCTGGCCAAGGAATGGGTGAGATGGGGCCACCGTCAGCCCAGCCACCTGGCTGGAAGGTGACATCAAGTAGACCTCAAAGTAGGCTTTGGGCCTCAGATGGAGGCCTAGGAGGTAAAAGAACCTTGAGCATGGGAATGAGGAGGGCCTCAGACACTGATTAGGAGGGATAACGTGCTCTCAGGAGAGGGCAGGTGTCCAGTGGCTAGACTGGGAGTGAGGCCGTGGGAGGACAGACCTCACAGCCGTGAGGTAGTAGTAAGTGGAGTGTTGTTTCCACGGGTCAGGGGTCTGGACACAAGTTAGCTGTACCCTCTGCTTAGGGTCTCAAAAGGCTCAAATGGGGAAAGTCTGGTTTCACTATTTCTGCCCATCACCATCCTGCCTTTCTGTCCTGTCCTCTGCGACCCTCCAATCTATCTGTCCACTGCTGTTGCTGCTCTGGAGTGATCCAGTGCTCTCTGGGCTTGGGTTCCTGAAGAATGCAGATGGCTTATATAGGAGGTGATCCCAGGAGGCTCAGTGAAGAGGGGAGGGGGCCAGGAGGGAGAAAAGCCCCAAAGACTGAATCAGAGAGCAGTTTACACAGTGGGCCCAGTCCCACTGGGGACCCTCTGAGGAAGTGTGTGGGATATGCCCCAAACTTATCCCTCAGAAGGAAACTGGCTATTTATCCATTCACTTCCATCCCTCACTGGTTGAGGGGTGCCCCTGGGGTGTTAAGGCTGCTCTGCCCATGGCTGATCAAGCCCCCCTCCACCCCCGACACTGAAGAAACCCTCAAGTACTGGGGACCACCCCAGGTGGAGAAGCAGAACCACTCACTATTATGTTTATCTGCTGCAGGTGAATGCAGAGCTGGCTCAGGAGATGGGAGGGGAAGGGGGGACCAGGTATCTGAGGCACTGAGTCTCCCCCACCCCCTCCCTGGGAATACAACCTCCTTAAGAAAGGCCCCCAGGCTGTCCCCCTACCCAGCCTGCACTTTCATCGCCAGCTCCCATTGTAAACAGCCAAACCCTAGCTCCACTGCAACCAGCAAAGCAACCCCAACTTCACGCTAAATGCTTAATTTGCTGCAAATTAAACTTAATGGGACTAGAGTAATCATGTTGACTTTTTAAAGTACTTAGAGATAAATACCTGATTAGATATTTCAGAATATAAACTTTTTCATTGTGTTTCCTTAGAGAAACAGGGAAGAAGGGGATGAGGGGGGAGTCAGAGAGCTGATGCCCAAGGAGGGGAGGAGGGCCTCAGAAACCCATCTGGGGACCTTCTTAGACCTACACGGGGAGGGGAACCCAGGCCAGCCTCTGGGAATGCAGTTTGACCAAACAAATCCAAAGCCTTAAAAAGACTCCCCTACAAATTCCCGGTTATAAAATAAATAAGTCATGGGTGTATATTGCATAGCCTGGGGAAGAGAATATAGCCAATAACATCATAATAACTTTGCGTGGTGACAGATGGTACCTAGACTTATCATGGTGATCATTTTCCAATGTATATAAATGTCAAATCACTATGTTGTACACCTGAAGCTAATATGATACCGTATTTCAATTATACTTCAATAAAAAAGAAGGAAAAATACCCATAGCTATTGCCCCACTAAGTCCACAAATCTATTATAAGGAAGTAATCGGATGGAGGCAAAGATCTATGTGAAGAGTCAGTCATCCAGCATCATTTCTAACAGACACTTTCAGACGGAACCCGTCTAGACGCCTAACAGTGGAGGATTAGCTACGTCCATTAGAACCACCACACGATGGAATATAATTGTAGGCATTAACAACACAGTAGTCAAAAAGTAATTCATGCTGGGAAGATGCTGGTAATTTAGGGACGAGAGCAAAAAAAGACAACATATAGATGATCTGGGTATAAAGGACTTTCTAAATATACACAGAGGAAAAAAGAAATCCCAGAAGGAAGTGTGCAAAAATACTCAAGAGTTTTGAATTGATTTTTAATGTAAAGGGAAAGCCCACCCTCCAGTAGGCTCCTCTGCTACAGCACCATTTCGCTTCTGACACCAGATGTGTGGTTTTTTCCCACACTCAGCGATTCTTCACCATCAACCTGAGGGGTGTCTTCAAATTTAACTCAACTCTGACACTCTCTACCTGGAGACATCCTCAGGTCTTACAGCTTAAAGGCTCAGTCCCAGAAGCCTGCTCCCCACCCCCAACCACTCCTCCCCGCTCCCACCCCCTTCAGATGCTTAGTCTTAAATCCAGGTGGTCCCTTGTGCTTCCGATGACTGCCTATAAATCAGGGCTTCCCACAACCCCTTCCTTGGGTTGGATTAATTTGCTAGAGCCGCTCACAGAACTCAGGAAACACAGTTTACTTATTAGATTACTGGTTTATTACAAAGGATATTAAAGGATATGAAGAGCCAGATGAAGAGATACATAGGGCGAAGTCTGTTAGGATCTCAAGCACAGGAAGTTCTGTCCCCAAGGAGTTCAGTGTGTGCCACCCTCCCAGCATTTGGCGGCATTTCTGTTTACCAATCGAGAAGTTCTCCGAACCCTGTTAATTCCGGGGTTTTATTCTGGGCCCATTATGCAGGCACGGTTTATGAAATTATTGACTATTAGTGATCAGATCAATCTCTAGCCCCTCTCTCCTCCCAGGAGTTTGGAGGTGGGACTTCAAAGTTCCAACCCTCTAATCTTTTGGTTGGTTCCCTTGGCAACCAGCCCCCAACCAGAGGGGCTTTCCAAAAGTCACCTTATTAACATAAACTCTGGTGTGGTTGAAAGGGGCTTGTTATGAATAATAAAAGACATCCATTTCACCTTTATGCTTTGGAGCTATTTCAGGAACTGGGGAGGAAACTAAATATTGTAACAAATGATGCCCCTTTGGCTCTTATATAGGAAATGACAGGGGTTTTAGAAACTCTTTGCCTGGAACAGTGGATGAAGAACAAATACATATTTTTTATTGTAAACCACAATATCTCACTGGATTAAGAGGGATTTTGGTTTTTTCCTATTTAAAAAAATATTCTGCAGTGAACATCTATTGCCATTTTATTTATTTTTTAACTATTTTAAAAGGCAGGTTTGAGTGAGAGGGATTCTTTTCTCCTCCACTCAGGAGATTTCTGGAGGAAGTTTTATCGTTGGAGCTCTAACCTTAGGATCTCTCTGTCTGTATTTAAACCTCCTGGTTGGTGGTTGTGGGAGAGGCTGCTGGTCATCTGCCCGGAATCCAGTCTTCCCCCTTCTTTATTAGTAACAAGAGACCAGTGCTGTTGTGGGTGGCTTTGCCTTGTAGAGGTAACCAATGAAATATGAATGGAGGTTGACATGGGAAACAAAGGCAGAAGAGAAATTATTAAATTTCCTTACTACCTAGAGCCCATTGACAAGGCCTGAAATAGGCAGAGTGACATTCCTCTAGGGACTCAGCTGCCTAGATGTTACTACTTTGCTAAACGGCAAGAGGCAGTTTTAGCCTAATCCCCAAGATCCTGTAAGTCTTCTTTAACATATAAAAATTCCTTTGGAAACTTCCTTTATCTCTACCCACACTCCCCAAGATACATGTTGACAATCATCCCCTGAGCATATGGCCCATGGATATACATCTGAAGGGTCTCATTACTAAGGTTTTATTAGACAGTAATAAATGTCCTTCTCCCAACAATAGTTAGCCTTCTCAAGGACCTGGGAACCTTGCTTCCAAAATGCCTTAGAGACTTACACTATTACTAAACCCTTCCCAACTTGAAAATACATAATGGGCAACTCCTCATGACCCCAGCAGCTCTTTCTGCCCATGGGTCCTGTCCTCGTGGTTTAATAAAATCACCTTTTTGCACTAAAGACATCTCAAGAATTCTTTCTTGGGCATTGGCTTTGAACTCTAACATCTTTTCCTACACCAGAGGTGGTGGATACAGCTTCCAGGAAGGTTCTTCCATAGGTGTTTTTTTAAGGCTGGAAGGAGTCCCTTTCCCCTTCTCCTCCTCCCTAACCACCCCCCCCCCTTTTTAACTTGAAATGCAGCCCTCAGGGCTGAAACTCCAGCAGCGGACATGTAACCATGAGGTAGCCTTTAGGATAAAATCATGTGCCACTGTGGATGGTGGAGCAAAAACAGAGGGAACCTGGGGATTTGACAACTTTTTGTGTCTACTGTGAAACTGAATAAAAAAAAAATCTTTTTTAAAAATGGAGCTGAGAAGCCCGGAAGGGAGGGCTCTTACACCTTACCATTAGTCCTTAATTGCAGACTCCAATGGGGAGGAGAAGTATCTTGCATTCATTCCCAACAGGAGTAAGCCTACTTTACTACCCCAGCAGGAGGAAGGAAGGATTTCTCTTTGCCCAGCAACAAGCTCAGCCAATAAGAAAATACCACATCTGGGGATCCCTGGGAGGCGCAGCGGTTTGGTGCCTGCCTTTGGCCCAGGGCGCGATCCTGGAGACCCGGGATCGAATCCCACGTCGGGCTCCTGGTACATGGAGCCTGCTTCTTCCTCTGCCTATGTCTCTGCCTCTCTCTCTCTCTCTCTCTCTGTGTGACTATCGTAAATAAATTAAAAAAAATAAAAATAAATTAAAAAAATAAAAAAAGAAAATACCACATCTTAGCCAATGACAAACTGTCACTGCTTTGAACTCTTGTTTTCCTCCAATGGGCTGTCATTCAAAGCAGCCCCTCCCAACTTTTTCCTTTTTTTCTGTAAAGTATTATTCCTCTCCTTTGAGCTCCTTTTGGCCAAAGCTTACACGTCCCAAATGGCAATTCCCCTGCTATTTCCAAATAAACCCATTTTCTTGGTAAAATATCTGGCTGTTTTACTTTTAAGGTTGACACTACCATAGCAGCAATGGACTTCCTACATCCAGATATCTTATATGAGAGAAAAATAAATTTCTAGTGGATTTAAGACCTTATTTTCTGGATTCTTGTCTCCAGCAGATGAGTGCATTTTTTTTTAACACTAGGACAGGGTCAGGGATGGCTGAGACAAGGCAAAATTCCAGATAATCCACAGGAATTTTAATGGAATTGGTAAGGAAGTAGCAACTTCTCTTAGTGCAAGGGAGGGCAGGATAAGACTAAGACAAACTGAACAGAGGCCTCTAAATAAAAGATTTCTATGGAAGGAGAGTTGGCTGGATGGAGCTGGCCTTTGTAGCCAGGCTGTGTACTTATAAATGTGGATCTGCCCCACATAGCATGAGAGATTTGTCAGGACTACGGGGCCAAGAGGATTGCTATCAATTACCTTCTAGAACACAAGCGTTGATGGCATATTAACTTGGGAGATAGAAACCAAATGGTGATTTAGGCAGGGCAAGTGTGATATAAAACATGATTAAACTATAATAAAGAGTAACTATAGGATAAAGGAAACTCTACGTGGTACTCTAAGACTGAGGAAGAGTACCCGAGGAAGGACAACCTTGGAAGGGGCCCAGCTCTTCAACGGAGGTTCAGACCTCATAGAAAAGGTAGAGTCATAGCTCATTGGATGGCAGTGACATTCACTGGTTTGCCCAGGTCAGAGCTGGTCTGCAGTCCCCAGGCAGGAAGGAAGCAACCCTCTGCTGCAGCAAGCTGCAGCTGATGGCTGGGGCACGAAGGCACACAAAGGGAATCTGGCTACTGGCGTCGGTGAGGGAGGGTCACCAGAGGGTGATCACCAGGTCAGGATGGGGCTGAAAGGTCACTGAAGAATGCATGTTCAGGGCTATTGCTGGGGTCAGGTGTGGCCAGGTGTCCTCAGACCCATGCTGCTGACTGTGAGGCAGCTGAAACTAGCGGGAGAATCTGCAGTGTTCCTCTATCACTTTCTGCTGAGAAAGCTTAATGTTATGCTCACTGTAAAGGAGAAATACCTGAAGCGATTCAACCTACTATTATAGATCAGGTGCTGAAGGGTGAACCTGGAGCTGCGAGGCAATCAATTGATAACTGGCACAATAACTCCACTTACTGAAGTAGAAAGAGTGAGACTGGAAGTCAGGACACCAGGACTTCACCTGTGACCTTAAGCTAGTTCCTTTTCCTCCAGGCCTCAGTTTCCCATGTGCTAATGAGAGGAGTTACGTGAAAGGGTGTCTGTTTCCTTCTGATCTAAGGACCCTTGACTATGACTATGTGGGCAGTTGTGGTATGTGGGAGGCCTGGAAATGTTGACAGAAGTTAAGAGTCTCCCTCAAGTTGACCGTCCACTGTCTCCCTGGCTCCCATAGCTACCCAGAACATGGGCAGCACAGTGTCAACCCCCAGATAGGTCAGGGCTTCCTGGTCCAGAGGCTGTGCCTAGTGGCACAAGAGTCTCCAACCCACTGTCTCTAGCACTGTCTCTGTCTAACCCTCCTATGGTGGGAGAATCAACAGAAGGGGTGGTGATGTCAATGGAGGCAGTGAGCTACCCTGTACTGCATTTTCTCATCACATTTTAGAATTTGAAGAGAACTTAGTGGCCTTCTAGTTCTAGCCCCTGCTTGGTGCTGGGATTCCTTCCATATAGTCATTGCCAACCATAAAAATAATTGTATCATGATTAATGCTGGTAAATCATCATCATCACCATTCTCCTTCACATTACCATCATCTCCATCACCATCCCCACCACCACCATCAGCAGCAGCAGCATCTCCATCACCACTACCATGATCACTGTCATCACCACCATCATCTCCATCATCATCACCATGATTATCACTATCACCACAACCACCATCATCACTTTTATCACCACCATCATCACATCATCACCATCATCATAACCTCAGGTCATCATCATCACCATTCTCCTCATCATCACCACCTTTTTCACTACCACCATCATCATCACCATCAGCACCACCATCATCATCACCATTCTTTTCATCACCACCATCATCATCACTGCTAGTTATCGAGCACCTTCTGTGGGCTAGGCACAGTGCTGGGTACTTCACACATCTCTTCAACAATCCAAGGAGGTAGGTGTTGGTTCTAACTTATAGAAAAAGAAATGAGGAAACAGAAGATCAGAAAGGTAAAATGGTGTAAGGCAGCACAGATAATAAGCAGAAAAAGGAGGATGATATGATTCAGATTTGTTTGATTCCAAAAGCTGACCTCTGTCCACTCTACCTCACAGCTCTGAGAGCTTACCTATGCTGTGCACCTCCAGTGTCGGGAGCTGCCAGGGAGCCACTCCATCTTCAGCCAGTATTGACAGCTGTCCAATGGACTCACTCAGTGGGCCTGGTTCTGACCTTTTGGGGGCTGCAGCTGTGTCCAACTTCAAGTCCATGTAAGGCCTTTCTGAAGTTGGAGGTGGGCTCTCATATCCACCCAGGCCTCCTCTCTTTTAGGATGAACATTCCGTTCCTTCAATACCTCCACGTGTGAATGACCACTTACTTCTCATGCCCTGCTTGGCCTCAACCCTGGTCCTCCTAAACTTCTGTGATCCTTCCTCCTCTGCAGCTTCTGTGCTGCCAGCAGCTTCAGCGATCTGAAAGCACAAATCAGATCTCATTGTTCTCTCGCTCAAAGCTGCAATGAATTCCAACACTGAAAAAAAAAAAACAAAAAAACAAAAACAAAACCCAACTTCCCCATGGCCTATAGACCCTAAATGGTCTTCCTTCCACTGACTCCTCAAACTTGTCTCCTTCCATCTTCCCCCACCTGCTCTGCTCCAGCACACAGTCCTCTATACTGTCCTCATACCCACCAATAGTCCCTTCTATTTCAGGGCGTCTGCATCTGCTGTTCCCTGTGACTGGTTCAGTCTCCTGACAATGATCACAATAGTCATTCCCTCACTTTTTTATGTGTCTGCTCAAATATCACCTCCTTAGAGAGGCCTTCCCTGACCACCCACTCTGGTCCAGCCCCCTCATCTCTAGTCTCCTTCCATGCTCATCACTTTCCAATATGTAGTTGTTTGATTATCATCTGTCTTCCCTACTACAATGCAAGCTCCAGGGATGCAGGGATTTTGTCCACTTTTTTCACTTCTGTATCTTCAAGCACTTAGAAGAGGGCTTAATACTGAGTAGGATTCTAACAAATTCTTTTTAAATTAATTAACTGGTCAATCAATAAGGCCTTGTTCCCATGCCCTTCTCAGCTTGGAGGCCCTGCCTTTGGGCCGTGTTCCATGAGCCTCTTGAGGTGTGATTTTGATGGTACAAGGGCCTGTGCCTCCTGGTTGAACAGGATTCTCTCCTCTTTTTTTCTAGATTCCATATCTCTATTTATATGGCCTAAAAAACAACAGGATGTTGTTACAACATACAGAGGAATGTTGCCATTAGAGTCAGATAGAATGAGGTTCATATCTCAGCTCTGCCACTTACTAGCTCTTCATTACTTAGCTTTCCTGAACATCTGTTTTCTTTGGTGTAAAATGGTACTAATATTGCCAACCATGGGAACTTGCAAGGAGAGAGAGATAATGGGAGGGCCTAGTACAGAGTAAGCATGTGGGAGCTACAAGCTATCACCGCTGTTGTTGTTATTACTAAGTTGGCAGGTTTGGGGCCCTCCCTCCATGTTGCAGGAAAGGCCTTCGTTGAAACTGGATTTTATGGGGCCAGCATGTGTAGGGAGAGCAGTGAAAGGGCAGGTGACATGAGAGATGGGCTCACATTGAGCCCTTTGTCAGTCTTATCTCAAGACCTGTCTCCCTTCCCTGTCCCTGAGCTGCTGATTTATTTTGCCCTGCAGGTTTAATTCACTAGTGCATGTTAAATCCCATTGTGTGAGTCTCATTCTGTAGCTCTGGCCAATGGGGATTTTCTTTCCCATCTTGGTCCAACATGCTTGCTCTCCATCCAAGGGCCTGTCAACCGCCAAACTGAAGAGCCAGCCCCCTCAGTGGAGTGACTGCGAATGATGCTGTGGGTCTCTTGCTCCCTGGTGGACTGAAAGGTTTCTGTAGCTGACATTTCAGCAGATGCTCTCCCAGGAAGCCCCAGGCCTGGCTCAGAGGGACAAGCCAAGATCGAAGTGATGCACCAACAATATGAGCTGGCAAGTAAGTGCTCTCCCCTGACCTCATAATTCAGATTAAAGGATGTCAGGCTGCGAAGTCACTGGAATAGGTTGTATCCTCCAGCCAATGGAGAGACTGAGGCATGAAGAGTCAGCTGGGGTGCAAATAGAGTCAGCACAAATCACAGTCAGTTCTCATGTGGAGAAACTGAAGGTCCAGAAGCAGGAAGTGTCATACTCAGGGACATAGCAAGTTTGTGATAGAGCCAGGAGTGACTGGGGTCCTTACTAGCTAGCCTGCCCCTCCCCTTACTTCTCCCCTCATGGAAGCCTGAGGCTGGGAATGGGCTGGGCTCAGGCCTCTGGGTCATCCCAGCCAGGATATGTCTGTCTCTGCTTCAGTATCCCCAGTGCCCAGTGTAGCACAGGGGTTCAATAATATATTTAAATAAATTAATGCATCTTTTGAATTCCTTTCAACTCTGTGACTGAGAGGATCAGAGGCCCCAGCCTGGCTCCTCAGACTGTGATGGGCACTGACTCTGTTTCCCACTCCTGACCTTGACCTGCCAGGTGGGCTGGTACCTGGCCTCCTCCCCATCTGCACTCCAGCCCCAAAGACTTGAGTGTCCTGCCTTGTTTCCTGTGCCATGTCTCCTTCCCTCTCCTGATGTTCTTCTCCTAAAACTCAGTTCCCTGACCTGATTCCAGGTCTCTTCCTGACCTCAGGAGCTGGCACAGGCTCCTGGGGCCTTGGCACTCATCTTGCTTCTTCTGGCCTTGACTCTGATTTATACCCTGACGAAACCTGGACTTGCCCTTTGTAATCCTGCCAAGGGAAGGGCAGACAAAGGGGGCATCCCTCCCTGCTCCACCAGCTCCCCTACCTGGGGTTTCCTGAAGGCTCAGATGTGGCCTGACTAGCAGTTCCTGGAGGCCAGTCAGTCCCAGCCAGACTCTAAAGCTCAGGCCCGTGTTCCTGATGGGGCTCTCTGTAGATTCAACCACTCCAAACAGATCCCAGTAGTCCCTCCCTGGTAAGTTCAGTATGGTCTGGGATTCAGGGCCTACTGTTTCCTCAGCTGATCCCACATGGCTGGACTCAGGTGTAAAGGACCCCAAGTGGATGTGGGGCTGCCCCAGCGGCTTCTCAACCCAGCACCAGGGAGCCCCTACATGACCCTCCTCAGCTCAGAGACTCACAGAGCTGGAAGGATCCCCAAAGAGCCTCCTCTCCTGGCCCCCAGGTGTGCAGATGGGCACACAGAGAGGGAATACTGGTCTTGATGCCTTGAATAGAAGAACACTGGAGAGGGGTATCATCCCATGGGCCTGGTTCCCAGGAAGATGGGCAGGAGCACAGAGGGGACCCACCCAGAGTCTTCAGCCCTCCTCCCTCCATCCCTGGGATTTTTCTAGATGGGGTGTGGGGGTTCCTGCCTGCAACCCTCAGCCAGGGTCATGTGGATATAGATGTTGGGGGCCCCAGTGGTGGAGCTAAGGAGGGGCTAGTAGTGGTCAGGTGGCAGGATGCTGTGTCCTTGCTGAAGTTCCAGGGAAGAGGGCCATGCTGCTCTTTCTCATCCAGTGCCAGCATGACCCTGTTCAGGGTCTCCCAGGACTTGGGGGAGGAATAAGGCTTATGGGTCTTTTAACAGCCTCATGAGGGATGCCCCACTGGGACCACTAGCTTTGTCTAATGGATGGAGAAATCAAGGTCCAGAAATAAGAGTGACTACAGAAACTCTGCTGCCCAGCTCCCTGCTTCCAGAACCTGCTGCCCTCCCTTCCAGAATCACAGTTTCTCAGGGACCCTAGAGAGCATCTGGTCTGATGGCTCTTCATGGCTGGGTGGGGCTTTTCCCCTGGGTCCCCCTGCTGAGCTCCCTGCTGACTCCCCCCCACCTGCTCCCCAGGGCTGCAGTCCATCAGGACTCTCAGGTATGGGCCTCTGAGCTGACTTCTTCCTCACGGCCTCCCAGCCTTCACAGAAGCCTGGCAAAGGAAAGAAGTGGTGGTCAACCCCTCCTCTGGGATGCAGTAGGTAGGCAGCAGGGCTGAGTCACGGTAGAGGCTGGCTCAGGGCCAATACTGGGTCTTGAGGTAAATGACTGCATTTACCTTTAATCAGCAAGGAAGCGGGTTCAAGAGCAAGACAGAGATCCCACAACTGCTCTGGTCTCCTGCAGTCAGAGGGAGGGAAGCGGGCTCCTGACACACAGCGCCCCCAGCCTGGGGAGCCCCACACAGCCTCAGGGCAGGGGAGGGCGTGCATGGTCCACATGGAGGGGGTTCCTTGGAGCCAAGTGGCCCGGCTGGGCCCCCTGGTGCGCCCCTGGGCAGGTACCTTCCCTTCTGCCTCGGTTTTTCCTTCTGTAAAATGAGCAGGTTGGGTCACGTGGCCTCTGAGGGCCCTTCTGGCCCAGCCCTCCTGGCCTGGCTGGGATCTTGGGCTCCCCTGACTGTTGCTCCCCAACCTGGACCACCCCCTGTGACTTCACTGCATTGCTTGCAGGGGGCAGCACTCAGCAGAGCCCATGAGAGCACCCCCTCTTCCAGAGAACAATCTGGAACAATTGGCAACTCCCAGTAATCACCCCATTGAAAGACAAGCAAATCTCGAAATTAGCTGCTGCCACCCCCTCCACAGATTAACGTGAGGCACCTGAATAGAAGCATTTCTCCTGCGTAAGCATTTCCATTGTCAGCCTGTGCGGCAGCCTCAGCCAACTGGGGAACAGGTCGAGAGGTTCACACACATGCACATGAGCACACACACACACCCTGGGAAAACTATCCCCTCCCTCCAGACCCACCCACTCCCCGCTCTTCTGGGGAGAAGATGTTCCCAAGGACATCTCACCCTGGTCCCTCAGACCAGGTCCTGGGACTGAGCCAGGTGCCCCTCTTGGTCACACCCGCCTCTGGACACTTGCTCGTGCCATCGGAGAACTTAACTCATGTTGATTTTCTTCTCAGGGATCACAGTCCTGAGCTGCCTGTGATCTAAGACCTGAAAACAGTTTTTCATATATTTTGTGCTGTTTTTAGTTGCTTGCAGTGGGAAGGAAGGAAACCACTGGGTACCCCATCATGACCAGAAGCTCCGCTGAAGCTCGAAAAGAAGTGGCTTGGCCAATGTAGTGTCCCAAAGTTTCTACCAGAGAACACTAGTTATACAAGATGATGAGGTCGTGGTCCATCTACAAAAAACCGAAATGACTACATGTTCAGTTTTAAAAAAATGAATTTGGAAACTCTTGGTTTAAACAAAGTTAAACCATTCTGTTCCCTGCAGGACATTTCAGGACTTTGAACACACTAATGTCCATTGTGAATCTCCATAAGGAGAATGGAAGTAGCCACACTTCCCAAATTTCTTTTATCATGGCCAGTTTTTTTGGTTTCACAAGACATCTTTAGAGGAACTGTGTAATGTGGTGATGCAGAGCAGGGACTCTGGATTAAGACATGCTTGAATTTGAATCCCAGCACTTCCTGGCTGTGTGTTCTTGGAAAGGTTACTAGACCTTTCTGAACCACAATTTTCTCATATGCCAAATGGGGAGAAAGTCATTAGTATCCAGGAGAGGTATTGTGATCATTAAAGGAGGCGAGGCGCGGGACATGGCCAGTCCATTGTTGGCACGTGGAGAATGGCCACAGCCCGCACAATTCACTGTAAAGTCAGGCATCTCATGAGTCCCCAAAGCTGGGAGCAGCTTCTTGAGGAAAGAAGAAGCCAACAATTGTGAGGTTTGCCCTGACTTTTGATGTGCCTTAGTGTGAGAGTTCGGACCGGATGTGAAAGGTAGCCTAGGTGGAGAGATGCGCTCAGATTAAAAAAAAAAAAAAAAAAAAAAGATGCGCTCAGATTTCAAGGGAGAGTTGTCTCCTGCTCAGAGAACTCTCAGGAGCTCCCAAAGCAGGGCCGGGGAGACAAAGGGTTACACATGTTCTTTCTGGAAGGCTAGCTGACATCCCAGGTGGAGGAGGAGGTGTGAGGGCTCCTGGAAGGGCTGGCAGCTCTCAGTGGCTCAGAAAGTGAATCAGCGTGAGCTCAGGGCTGCTGAGCAAGAGCAAAGAGCACCACCTGGTCAGGCCAATGTCAGGAGGCCAGAGCAAGACTGGGCAGCTTCCGGGCTGAGGCCAAAGACAACACAAGCAAATACAAATGCAAATACAGCCAAGGGCCAGGCCAGGACCACGGATGATGACACCACCCTTGGCCCTGCATGCCCTGGGCCCTGAAGATGGGCTGTCCCTGAGCAACACATAGAGAAAAGGCAGCAGCACCCAGGATTCATATCCAGGCCCGGGGGACTCTGGGGTCCTGGGGCCCACCAGGTTTCCCTTGTCCTGCTCCCCGATAAAGGAGCGCTTGTGGGAATGAAAGAAACAGGCGCTCACTTGGCAAACCGTCTGGGTGGAATCTACTGGTACCTGCCAGAATGAAGAACTCAGGATGGATGGGGCCCAGAAGGAGAACCCCAGAGGGCTTTTCCGGGCAGTGATTTGGATTCCGTGGGGCTCAGATTCCAGTAGTGTGGGAAGTTCCCAGCAAGCTCCCTCCCACCAGCCTGCCACAGCTGGCCTGATAGGATAAATGGATTTTATAAATAAACTTTTTATTTTGCAATAGATTTAGATTTGCAGAAAAGTTGTGGAGAGTACAAAGAGTTCCCATGACCTCAAACCCAATTTCTCCATTATTAACATTTTCCAAGTGGTATATTTGTTACAAATAATGAACCAGTATTGATACATTATTATTATTATTTTTAAGATTTTATTTATTTATTCATGAGAGATACAGAGAGAGAGAGAGGCAGAGACACAGGCAGAGGGAGAAGCAGGCACCATGCAGGGAGCCTGATGTGGGACTCGACCCCGGGACTCCAGGATCACGCCCTGGGCTGAAGGCAGGCACTAAACCGCTGAGCCACCCGGGCTGCCCTTGATATGTTATTATTAACTAAAGTCTATACCTTATTAGGATTTCCTTCGTTTTTACCTAGTGTCCTTTCTACTGTTCCAGAATCCCATAGATGATACCATATATTTGTCACCATGGGTACTTGGGTTCTCTTGGCTGTGACATTCCTCATTTTGACGACTTTAACGGTTTTAAAGATGACTGGTCAGATAATTTGTAGGATGTCTCTCAAGTGAGATTGTGAAAAATTGAGCTATAATTCACATACCTTAAGAGCCACCCTCTTAAAGTGTACAGTTCAGTGGTTTTCAGTATATCCACAGATAGTAAAACTATCACCACTAATTCCAGAACATTTTCATCACCCCAGGAAGAAACACGGTTACCCATCAGCCATCACTCCCCAATCCCTCCTCCCCCAGCCCCTGGCAATCACTAAGCTACTTTCTGTTGCTAAGAATTTGCCCATTCTGGACATTTGATGTAAAATTGGTCATGCAATATGTTGCCTTTTGTGACTGACTTCTTTTATTCAGCACAGCGTTGCCAAGGTTTGTCCATGTTGGAGCATGTATAGTACTTCATTAAAAAAAACTTGTTAATTGTAGTAAAATATACGCAATATAAAATTTATCTTAGCCATTTTTAAGTGTATGGTTCAGTAGTGTTAAGTATAGTCACACTGTTGTGCAACCCATATCCAAAACTTTTTCATCCTGCAAAACTGACACTCGGTACCCATTAAACAACAACCCCCCCTCTCCCGTTCCCCGAGACCCTGGCAACCACGGCTCTGCTTTCTGTTTCTAGGAGTTTGGTTATTCTAGATACCTCATAGAAATGGAATCAGAATCTTTTTTTTTTTTTTGTGACTGGCCTATTTTATTTAACACAATGTCCTCAAGGTTTATCCATGTTGTATCATCTTTTAGAATTTCCTTCCTTTTTAAGGCTGAATAATATTCAGCTGTATGTATAGAGCGTGGTTTGTTTATCCACTCATCTCTTAGGGAACACATGGGTTGCTTCCACCTCTTGCCTATTTTGAATAATGCTGCTCTGAACACGCGTCTACAGATATTTCTTTGAGATCCTGCCTTCAGTTCTTTTGGGTGAGTATCTAGAAGTCAAAGTGCTGGATTGTATGGGGATTCTATCTTTAATTTTTTGAGGAACTACCATACTATTTTCTATAGCACCTGTACCATTTTATATCCCCACCAACAGAACAAAAACGTTCAGATTTTTTCCACGTCCTCACCAACGCTTGTTATTTTTTATTGTTTTGTTCTGTTAGTGGCCATCCTAATGGATGTGAAGACTTCATTCCTTTTTATGGCTGAATAATATTCAGTTGGATGAATATATCACATTTTCTTTATTCAACACTTGATGGACATTTGGGTTGTTTCTCTTTTTGGCTATTATGCATAATGCTAATATAAACATTTGTGTATAAGTTTTGCTTGAATACATGTTTTCAAATTTCTTGTTTACATTTTTTGGGGAACTGTCAAACTTTTCAAAAGCCGCTGTACCGTTTAACATTCCCACAATGATATATGAGAATTCTGATTTCTCCACATCCTTACCAATGCTTGTTTTTGTTCTTTTAAAAAAATATTATTATAACTATCCTACTGGGTGAGGTGATGTTTCATTGTGCTTTTGTTTTGCATTTTGCCCATGGCCAACAATGCTGATCATTTTTTCATGTGCTCATGGGCTATTGTGTATCTCCTCTGGAGAAATATCTATTCAAATCTTTTGTGCATTTAGAAATTGGATTGCTTATTTTATTGTTGAGTTGTGAGATTCTTTATATATTCTGGATACTAGGCCCTTATTATATGTCTGATTTACAAATATTTCCTCCCATTCTATGGGTTGTCTTTTCCTTTTTTGAGAAATGTCCTTGGGAAAGCTTTTTAATTCTAATAAAGTCAAATATATCTATTTTTTTTTCCATTGGCTGCTTGTGCTTTAGGTATCTTATCTAAGAAACTCTTGCCTAAGCCAGGGTCATGAAGATTTATACCTATATTTTCTTCTAAGACTTTTGTAGTTTTAGCTCTTACATTGAGAACTTGAGTCCAGGGATCCCTGGGTGGCTCAGCGGTTTAGCATCTGCCTTTGGCCCAGGTCATGATCCTGAAGTCTGGGATCCAGTCCCACATTGGGCTCCCTGCACGGAGCCTGCTTCTACCTCTGCCTGTGTCTCTGCCTCTCTCTCTCTGTGTCTCTCATGAATAAATAGAATCTTTTTTTTTTTAAAAAAAAAAGAGAACTTGAGTCCATTGTGAGTTAGTTTTGCATATGGAATGAAGTAGGGGTCTCTTGGAGGTTCCTGCACCCAATCCCAACATTGGGGGGAGCTCCCCCACACCAACAGACAGTTCTCAGAACACGAGCTGGGCATCCTATAATTCAACTTGTTCTGACACTATTTACCTGAAGTTAGCATCAGATCCCACAGGTTAAGGGCTCAGTCCCACAAGGCTGCCTGCCCCTTTCAGACTCCAGTTGCAAGCCTAGGTTATTATCTTTTCTATCAATCAGAGATTCCCTGACCTCCTCCTTGAGTTAATTAATTAACTTGCTGGAGTGGCTCACAGAACTCAGAGAAATATTTTACTTATCAAATTACCAGTTTATTTTGAAAGGATGGCACTCAGGAAGAGCTGCATAGGGCAAGCTGTGGGGTAAGGACACAGAAGCTCCATGCTCTCTCCAAGAGCACCACTCTTCCCACATTTCTATGTGTTCACCAACTTGGAAGCTCTCTGAACCCTGTGTCCTTTTTGAGTTTTTATGAAGTCTTCATTGCACAGTCATGACTGATTATAAATTGGCATTGGTGACTGATTCAACCTCAAGACCTTCTCCCTTCCCTGCAGGTCAGGGAGGTGGACTGAAAGTTCTAACCCTCTGATCACTTGGTTGGTTCTCCTGGCAACCAGCTCCCATCCCTAGGTAGGTCCAGAAGTTACCTCATTAACATAACAAAAGCACCTTGATCACTCTCTGCACTTGGGACATTCCAAGAGTTTTCAGGAGCTGTGAGCCAGGAACTGTGGATGAAGACCACAAGTATATGAGAAGCATATTTTGGTCATCTGAGTGACCGAAGGAATATTTCTTATAAATCACAGTATCTCAGGGTCCAGATTCATTTTTTTGCCAGTGGATATCCAGTTGTTGAACATCAATGGGGTTTTGTACGATTGTTTTTTTGTGATTATACTGGGGTTATGGTTTTTTTGGGCAGAAGATCATAGAGGTCACGTGGTATTCTCATCACATGATATCAAGGGATAGGCCATCAGCATGACTTATCACTGATAATATTAACCTTGATCACCTGGCTAAGGTAACATTTGCCAGATTTCCCCACCATAAAGTCACTTGTTCACGTCTTCATACTGTACTTGTTGGAAGGAAGTCATTATGTGTTAGCCTACACTTCAGGAGGAGTTAGGCTCCAGCTCCTTGAGTGCTAGGCATCTAACCTAAATTCTTTTGCATTCTTCTGCATGGGGGATTTACCTCTTCTCCCCCATTTACTGATTTGTTCAATCATTTATTTAAATCAGTGTGGACTCATAGGTATTTATTTTATAGTTGGGATTATGATCTGACACTGCTTTATTTACTTAGTTGCTCATCTTTTTCCAGCTTTTGTCCACTGGCTCCTGTGTTCCTTTGACATTTCCCCATCATTTTGTATGTTTATGTGTTTAGCACCTCCTTCTTACATTCTGGTACTGCAAGGTGCTTCAGGCTCATCTTGTGTATTTCCTGACCTAGCCCTAGAATCAGCTATTCCTCCAAGGATCCTGGGTCCTTTTTGAAAAATGGTATTAGAATCCAAAAAGCGTGCTAAATGTGCTTGGTGAGTACATTTTTAATGACTTGCATACTGAGGAAGTGTCAAAATTAATGTTGCTTTCAGATCTAACCCATAAAGTTAGGTGTCTATTCCTCAGAAAGGAAGGGACAACAGTGACATTTGAACTACAGAAGGTGTTGAATTCCCAACCATACCATCTTTGCCATGCTCTGCATTCTGTATGAGTTCTAAACAAATGTTTTTTTCTACTCATTATTGGCTATATTTTTCTGCTTCTTTGCATGTCTGGTAATTTTTTAAAGATTTTATTTATTTATTCATGAGAGATGCAGAGAGAGAGGCAGAGAATAGGCAGAGGACCCTGGGATCATGACTTGAGCCAAAGGCACATACTCAACCACTGAGCCACCCGGGTGCCCCACATGTCTGGTAATTTCTGATTGGAGACAAACATTGTATGTTTTACCTGGCTGGAGGCCAGATATTTTTGTATTCCAGTACATATTCTTGCACATTGTTCTGGGGCATGGTTAAGTTACTTGGAAGTGATCTGATCCTGCTGGGTCTTGCTATTTGTATTTGTTAGGTGAGACCAAAGCAATGCCCAGGAGAGGGTTAATTATTCCTCACTTCTTTCATGACTCTATATGAGTCTGTCTCTAAGTCCTCAATTTTTCTAAAGCTCCTTTTGTATAGAGGTAATACTTATGCTTTCTCTATATTTAAAATGCCAGTACTGGGACCCAGCAGGAGCACACCACCTGTTTCAGTGTTGGTTAGGGGTATTTCAGAACTCATCTGATATAGAGAGGACCACGGAAGAGCTTCACTCAGGAAGTTGGGGGAAGGGAACTCAGGGCCAGGAGGAAGGGGCTAGAGGGCTGGAGTAGGGAGGCAGGGGGACAGCTCCATGATCAGAGGCTGAGCAACAGGCAGAGGGGAAGTGACTTGGGACCCCAAATGGACCACAGTGGAGCCAGGGACCCAATCACAGGGAAGGCTGAAGATGAGAGCTGTTCCCCTGCTCAGCCCTATAGCATGTAGGATATGGAGGTAGACCTGAGAGGGGGCTTCCAGGTGTGTGGGTCAGGGACATTGATCATCCATAGGGACAAGGAAGCTAATGAGTTGATTTTCCCAGACAGGCAAATCCCACCCAGGCTGTTCTGGGCCTAAGAGCCATCAAGGACAGGGTGAACCTTGGATGGTCCAACCACCAAGCTCTGGGCATCATCCTCACTGTGGCCCAGGGCAGAGCCCAGGACCCCTTGGTGGGCAGGTGAAGAGAAGCCTCTGCAGCTGTGACCTTGACAGTGGACATTAGAGAGAAGGTGGAGGGGGAGCGGGGTGAGGAAGGGACAAGGGAATCAGGAGGCTGAGAGGAGGAGGAGGGGGAGGAGGAGGGACAGTACAGGGACAATGATGAGGAGAGAGACAGGGAACAGGACAGAACGAGGGAGGGACAGGCAGACACCAGCAAACCACCCGGAGGACAGACAGAGGCCCAGGACAGAGCACAGCAGCCAGGCGGCCGGGAGGCAGGCTCCAGGGCTGCCCGAGGGCTCCGTCCCCGCCCGGCCCCTCGGTTCCCTGCGGGGGGACCTTCGAGCACCAACCACCCAGACCCACAGGAGCCAGAAGCCAGCGGGACCCGAGCTCTGCCGGCCGCCAGCTGGCCTCGGGGGACAGTCAGCACACGGAACGTGATGCGGACGCTCGGAAATGTCCTGCACTTAGGTTCAAACAGGAGCTGCGCGGGCAGAGAGAGCCCCAGCCGCCTTGAGGCGGGTCCTGTAAAGGCCCCTGGAGGCTCCCCCGAGCCCCCGGGGTTCGCTCGCTGGAGAAGCCAGTGGACCCTGGGTGACGTCCATGCAAGTAGAGGGCCCAGGAGGAGGGGCTGGGAGGCCACCGTCCCCTGGGCTGCTCTGGGCCACCTGAGCCTGCTCTGCAGGGAGGGAGAAGAGGCACAGGTGCAGGGAATGTTCTGGAAGGCTTGCAGAGTCAGAGAACCACCAGGAGACCAGGGAGTCAGATAGGGCCCGGGGGGTCACCGAGCTCTGGCACTTGCTGTGACCTCTGACGAGTCCCTTAACCTCTCTGGGCCTCGGTCTCCTCATCAGTAACACGGGGGGATCACAGGGCCGCTTCTCAGGGTGGCCGTGAGGATTCTGTGTGAAGACCTGAGCCCACAGAGAAGCGCCCAGACAGGTGGGTCTGAAGAGCCCGAGTCCACCAGGCTGGAGAGGGGGCTCGTTGGGACCTGAGAGCCGTGTGCACCGTGGGGACAGCTGCCAGGGTGGGGACGGGCCTGCCTGTGACACGCACACACGTGCACGACCGTGGACCCTGGAGAGGGAGCCGTGCGAGGCCCTCCACATGGGGAGGAGGACACCGGGCCCACGGGGGTGGCGCCGAGCTACTTACGGGTAGTAGGAGTAGGCATAGTGGTCCCTCCTGGCAGCGTGCAAAGAGAACAGCACAGTTGGGCCCCTGGTCCTGCCACAAGGTGGGCCGAGGGCGGCACCAGCCAGCAGAGGGGGGCCTGGTGCTTGCTGTGCTGGGGCGGCGCTGGCCAGGGACTGGACGGGTCGGAAGGACCTTCCCTGTCCCAAGGGCTGGCTGGGCTCAGTCGTTGAAAACCAAGACCCGAGGCCCCTTCCAGAACCTTCCCCAAGCCTGCCGCTGGAGGGAGGAGGTGGGGAAAGGGCCTGGGGAAGCAGAGCTTTCACACAGTCACATACACACAGACACAGAAATACGCACGCTTGCACACTCACACAGACACACTCGTGTGGATACATACGCATTCACTCATGCAGAGACCAGCACCGACACACTCATGCACTCGCATAGACAGACTCGCACATGCAGCCACTTGTATACACATACTGGAACACACACAATGACACACACTCACGGGACACAGGCACAGGTGTGTATTCGCAAACACACTGCCGCACAGATGCGCACACTCACACACAGACACCCTCCCTCAGGTACTCACAGGTGACCGGGCTCTCCCCAACACCCCCCGCCCCTCAGGCCCAATGTCACTCACACCTGCAGGCCCCTCTGCCCCTGAGGGCTCAGCCCCCTGCATACACCTGTGCCTGGGAGGGACCCTGGGTGGGGGTGGGGGCAGGAGGAGAGGGCTCCAGCTGGACTCCAGGGCAGAGGGGAGGCCTGCTCTCCCCAACCCAGACTGCCCCTGAGTGTGGGGTCCTTCAGAGGAGCCAGGCCGCCCCCTCTGGGCACCCAAAGCATAGCTTGGGTCTGATCCCACTTGGCAGGTGGGGAAGCTGAGTCCCAGAGTCATGGTCAGCCCAGGGCAGATCACAGGACCCTGACCCCCAGACCAGCTCCCTCCTGAGGTCCCATCCAGACACATCCACGGCTCCTCCATTCACCTGTCCCCACACCGCCCCACCAGCAGGGACCCCAGCGAACGGCTTTCCACCAGGGAAATCCTGCAGACTGGGGGAAGGGGAGGAGAGAAGAGTGGAAGGCTGGGGCCCAGAGAGGGCAGGGGAGTGCCTGGAGGCCTCACAGCACATTTCCTCTCATCCATCCCAGGAAAGGTGGGGGGGTGGGGGCCCTGTGGCTGCTCACAGGGGTGGGCGGGGTGGAGGCAGGTGGGCCAAGGAGGGCAGCATGTGGAGGTGAGCTGGGCATGGGTTTGGAGACAGGCAGACCCAGGTTAACAGGTCTACCTCTCACTATAGACAAGTTATTTTTATAAAAGATAAATCTGAATCCTGCCTCTCCTCTCTTGCCCAAAACCCTTCACTGGATTCCAGGAGATCTTACAATAAAGTCCACAGTCCTTAACATAGCTCACGAGGCCCTCGGTGGACTGGTTCTTTATTCCATAGTGTTACCCCTACCTAGTTCTGGGGCTGCCGGGCGTCAGGCCTGCAGGGGGGAAGTGCAGGGTCTCTGGGAATCCTTCTGGAGGGACTTGGCAGGCCTTCCTTCCACCCCTCGGAGCCACCCCCAGGCTAATGGTTGAGGGCTCCCGATGTCACTCTGAGCCCCCTTCCTGGTTCTGGAGGAAGCCTGGCCAGGGCTCCTTCAGAGGCTCGGCTGAAACAACGGAGTAGCTACAGCCCTTGCTTTGTAGCCTCAGAACAACAGAAATGCTTAGAAATGGGGTGGAGGGACTGACCTTGTGCCCTCTTCCCCCAGGTCACCGGGGTGCTCTGAGGCTCGAGTCTGCAGCTCCCAGCCTGTCCTCTGCGGGTCCTGACAGCTGACTTGTGTTCTCTAGTCTGCCTCCCCTCTGATGTGTGTCTCTGGGTCCCGACTTGAGTGTTTGTTTCTATTTATTTTTCTCAGTTTACTGAATGGCTTTTGCTGTGAGCTCCTCCAAATCCTCTGTGGAACAAAGCCGAGAGTAAATAAGTGAGTGCTGACAAATTTAAATATTTCTAGTCACAGCCTCGGTCACGTCTCGGTGTGTGACACCCGTACTGACAGCTGCATTCTGGGAAGAAGAAATGCCTTTTCCTGGCTCTCCAGCTGCTTCTTTTGAGCTTCGAAGCTGTAGGGGAATCACCCCAGTGCCCTGGGATTTGGGCCACAAATTTGTTTCTTCCTAGTGTCCCTAGCACACTGCAAAGGCCAGCCTGGGCCCCTCTCAGCCTTCCAGGCCCAGGTCAGGCCTCTCTTGGCCCCACATCCCACCGGGAGGTGATAACAATCAACATTAGCTACAAAGGAAGCATCTGGATCCTCATTATAGAGGCTCAGAGAGGTGAAGGGACATGTCCAAGGTCACACAGCAGGGTCCTTCAGAGACTGAAACTCTAGCTCTTTTATTGATGTCGTGCTGCTTCCCCTGCCAAGGCCTCTCTTCTGCCCTCACTGTGTCCCGGGCTCCTCAGAACTTCCAGAGTGGTCGAAGGAAGGAGAAGTTGTCGTTGGGTTTCCTGACTCCTCCCTTTCCTGGGGGACACCCAATCTCACACGCATGCTCACACAGTGCCACCCTACACCCTGCACACATTCCATGAATGTACATACCACATTCGCCTGCATATACATACCCGTGCTCCCCGACGCCCCTCCTGCCTCCAGTACCTTCTACCTGGCAGAGGCAGCCAACAGCTACCTTAGGAAGTAAAGGAGGGGAGGAGGAGCCGTGTTCTGGGTCATGCTAGAAAGATGGTCTTCTCTGGCCACCCGTCCTGGCCAAGGACCTTGACCTCTCTGTGCCTCAGTATCTTCATCTATAAAATGGGATAATAAGAGTCCTTCTACCTTGTAGGGTTGTTGTGAGCTCCCCGTACTACAGGTCCGGGTCCCAGACACCAGAGGGGCTCAATAAATGTGGGCTGCGGGGGGTTGGGGTTAGGCATGTGGCCTCCAGATGTCTGACCCTGGGGAAGTCATTCCCCTCCCTGCGCCTTTACCCACGGCCTAAAGGGAGGACCGTTCTAACAGCAGCTCAGCACCACAGGTCCCTGTGAAGATCACATGGGGTGGCCAGGGATTAAGAAAAGCCCAGGATGTCTGATGCAGATCCAAACACCCCGAGGTCACCATGAGGCACCGAGCACATGTTTATTTCCGGCCGGGCTCTGTGCTCCCCCTCCTGCCCAGTGTCGCTCGGTGGTCCCCCAGCCCCTCCAGCTGCCTGCTAATGAGCTGCAGGCTTCAGTAATGAGGCTGCTTCATCACAGAATGTGGTGGAACAGCCTCAGAGGGTTAGGGGCCGGGTGGGGGAGGAGGGAGGAGATGAGGTGCCCTGGCTCCCCATTGGCCTGGTGACTAAAGAGTTTGCCCACAGAATCAGTCTCCTCAGTCCAGAGCAATCATGAAGGGGGAGTGAGGGGCAACCCCCAACCTTATTGTGAAGGCCCCCTTGCCTGTGAAATGTAAGGAAGCAAGGACCTGAAGATGAGCCCAAGCCTTATCCCAGAAGCTGCTCACTGGTCTTTCCATCTTTCAGCCTGACCTCTCCCCATTGAAGCCCTGTCTTGCCCCAGACTGACCCTGAAAACCCCCTGAGAGGTCCTGGTGTCTTTTCCTGGACCCTCTAGGGCCTACAATGCTCCTGCTACTCCTCTCTGGGCCCTGGGACCTGCCACGCCCTCCTCACCACCGGGCCTTGCACATGCTGTTCCTTTGACTTCACTTCTCTCCTTGGGCACCCACTGCTCCCTGGGCCTCTCCAGTCTGGCTCTGCTCTGTGCTGTAAGTGGTAATTCTCTCCTCCGTCCCCCCTGCACAGGACTGGAAGCACCTTGGTGCTCTGTATCTGGCTTGATGACCACTGATTTCCCAGAATGCAGAGTGCTGCTTGACACCTTAGCCAGCATTTATTGAGCACTGACTGTGTGCCTGGGGCTCCGCTCAGCCCTTTGCAGCCATATGTCAGTTAACCTTCAAGGTCATCTTCAAGGATATGTTGGAGCTAGGACAGCATCTGGGCTGGAAGTGCGGACTTGAAGGCCAAGCCTGTTGGATTTGAATCCAGCTCTGCATTTGCTGATTGGATAAACATTAATGGAATTACATCAGCTCTCTGTCCTTTGGTTTCCTCAGGTAAGATGGAGTGAATAATGATAGCACCTACCTCTGGGGATTTAGAGAGTGAATATATATAAAGGGCTTAAAACAATGCCTGGCACGAGGACATAAGTGTTGGCTGTTAGTATTGTCTACATTTTATGGATGAAGAGACCAAGAGCAAAGGAAAGTCATTTGCTCAAGATCTCAGCAATGAGGTGGTACAGTTTGAATGTGAATCTAGATATACTGGCCCCAAAATACTCTCCTTAATTAAGCCTGAGGATCTTTGCTGTAGTAAGCCTCATTTTCCCCATCTATAAGTTAAAGTGGATGATGCCTAGGGTTCCAGTGTAAATCTCTTTGCCTCCATGATTCTCAGGGGAAATGCCAGAGTTGGAGCGAGCTTCAAAAGCCATGGACTCCCTTGTACATTGGAGCCGGATCTCATCTACAGGCCCTGGAGGACGTGCCAGGTATCTGGTAGGCAGTGGCTGGCATGTTGGCCTGAAGCGAGGTGGGCTGGATTTAGTGGATGAGACTTTGGGGGAGATGCTTCCACAGACACCCCCAGTATTAGAGAGCACTTCAGCTCCAAGTGAGACCTGCCACAACAAGTCACAGGTAGAAGGTGCAGGAATACCATCTGCTTCCGTAGGAGCCAGTGACAGCCTTCCCTTTAGAGCTGGAGCTGCCTGGACAGACCCTGATCTCTGCAGAGGCCTTGGGAGGGTTGAAACCCCTGAGCGGAGAGGGGTAGAAACTATTTTCTGATGCTTTATCCACCCTATCCCATTTTTACCCCCTACACCCTTCTGCAGATAGAGTCCTTTATTTCCACCCCTAAACTTCCCCCCTTAACCTAACTCAGCCCCCCACCCCTCACCGAATGCCATCTCTCATCCAGTGTTCCAATAGTCTCTGCTCAGGGCACCTTTTGCAGTCCCCACAGATTGTAGTAGTTAGAGGAGACGTCCCTAAGACCCAATTCAGATTGTAACCTTATCTGTCTACTGAATTCTTTAATGGCTCCTCCTCACCCTTCTCCACTGGCCTAGGAAGACCTAAGTGATCTATTTCCTTGTTTTTCTACACAGTCACTGGCCTCTTTGCTGCTCTGGGAATTCATCAAACCCATACCCATGACAGGGCTGTGTCATTTGATGCTCCCTATACTGGGGGTGCTGAAAGCTTCACCTGCCTGCTTCTGTCATTGTGTCTTTCTGGTCTCAACCTAAATGTCATCACCTCAAAGTGGTCTTTCCTGACCTTCTATCTAAAGGTGTCCCCATACCCCAATCCCTGTGCTTTTAGTGCTCCTCATCATTTCCTTTCTAGGCTCTGTGCTAGTTATGAAGGACATGGCAGTGAACAGAACCTGTCCCTGTCCTTGGACACTTGTGACTCTATTGATAAGGTAAAAGGATTGGAACTGATATTAGATGAGGCCTCTCTCTCTCTCTCTCACACACAAATATATATACACATGCACAAATATACAAATTCAACTGATAGTGTCACACAGGAAGCACATAGGTTGCCATGGAAATATGTAATGAGTTATAGGGGTGTGTGACCTATTGTGGGTTAGAGAGGGTTTCTCTGTTTCTAAGAGTAACATTAAAAAATCTAAAGGATGGGACTTCTGTTTTCTCCAAGTAAGGGGGCCTCCTCAATCCTCCCAGGTCTTTCCATTTACAATTATTAGTATTATTATTTTTTTAAAAAAATTATTTATTTATTGAGAGAGAGAGAGAGAGAGAGAGAGAGAGAGAGACAGAGAGGCAGAGACACAGGCAGAGGGAGAAGCAGGCTCCATGCAGGGGGCCCGACATGGGACTCCATCCCAGGTCTCTAGGATCACGCCCTGGACTGAAGGTGGCGCTAAACCGCTAAGCCACCTGGGCTGCCCTCCATTACAATTAAAACACCCTGGACATAATGCAACACCAAGCAGAGGTAGATCCCAAAAGACAGAAAGAAGGACTGCATAGGAACCTCAGAAGCTTAGGAATGATGTGGTGGTGAGTTCCCTGGGTTTTCTTATTGCCTCCCCTATATCCCGGCAGAATGCTGTTAGAGTCTCCAACCCAGAACCACTAACAGATACAGACTAAAAAAGCTCCAAGAAAAGCCTGTCACTGTAGCCAGAGGACAAAGAAAAGGGTGGTCTAATAACAGAAAACCTTTTTGTCAAAATCTGCCTTACTCCAGCCAAAAAGCAACAGCAAACGTGTTCTCCTCCTACTCCTCCTGTCTTGTATTTTCAGGGAGCTAATGTTCCATTCCACTCCACCCTCACCATGTATAAGCAGGCATGGATATTCTGGTTCTCCTGCCAGGATAGTGTCAGATGGGTGTAGCCATGAGCTAAGCCTCCACTCCCACCTGGCACCAATGAGACTTACTTGGTGATAGAAGGTGGGGCTATTCACATTTAATGATCCCATCCAACAGTCAAGTGGTATTTGCAGGCCCTAGAGAGAAGCTGAGTCTCTACCCCAACCTACCATCAGTGAGGCAGAATGAAGTGGTGAGAAGCAGGGATAGTTGACACTTTGCTTTCCTCTATCTCTCTGTTGGTGTCAACAGGAGCCCAATGGGGAAGCTCAGCTCTGCTTCTATCCTGCAGCAATAACTGGTGTGAGTCAGCCCTCAGCTTCCTCCAACCCTGGTGTCAGTAGGGCACAGTGGGAAGCTGAGCCTAATATCCCCATTCAGAAGAAACAAGGCAGAATTGTTGGTGGCCTATTTTTGCAGGCACGCCAGGGGGGAGCTGAGCACACACACCCACCTGGCCTCTTGCTACAACTGCTAGGGTGGGAAAAAAGAAAAAAAAAAGATTAAATAGAACTTGGAATCTTATAAAATGTTCAGGATACAATAAAAGAAGAATCACTCATCACACCAAGAACCAGGGAAATCACAACCTGTGTGAGAGAGATAATCAATAAATGGCAACACTGAGATGAATCAAATGTTGGAATGATCTGACAAGGACTTTAAAGCATCCATCATAAAAATGATTCAATAAGCAATTATAAATTCTCTGGAAACAAATGAAAAAAAACCACATCAGCAAAAAGTAGAAGTTATAAAAAATAACCAAATGGAAATTATAGTACTAAAACATAAAATGACCAAAAACAACTTAAAAAGAAAGAAAACTCCAAGGATGGCTCAACAGTAAAGTGGACATGGTAGATGACAGAACCTGTGAACTTGAGTGTAGATCAATAGAATTTACCCAGTCTGAACAAGAGAGAGAAAACAGACTGACAAAAATGAACAGTTTCAGAGGCCTGTGGGACAATAGCAAAAGAACTAACAGTGGTATCATTGGAGTCTCAGAAGGAGAGGAGAGTGGGACTGAAACTGTACTTGAAGAAATAATGGCTAAAAACTCCTAAACTTAGTGAAAGACATATACCTACAGATTCAAGAAGCCGAGAAAACCCTAAATAGGATAAACCAAAGAAACTAATTGAAGCTGATTCCAAGTCACACCATAATTAAATGCTCAAAAACTAAAGACAATGAAAAAGTCTTGAAAGCAGCTGGAAAGAAGTTCCATGTTACTTATAAGGTACACCCATCGGAATGTCAGGGGATGACTCTTTTAAAATTGTGGAGAGTCTAATTAAGTGGCACAACAGTTTCCAAGAAGAGAGGAAAAATAACTGTCAGCCATGAATTCTATGTCTGGTGAAAAGTATTCTTCGAGAATTAAGGGGAAAATAAAGTGTTGTATTTTTGTGTGTTTGTTTGTTTTTTTGTCAGCAAATGTATTCTTAGAGAATGGATAAGATAAGTAGTCTAAACAGAAAGAAAATGTTAACAGAAGGCTTGGAGCTTCAGAAAGGAATGAACACTAACAGAATGTGTAGGGGTACATAGAATAGATTAATCCTTTTTCTTATGAGTTTAAACCAGTATGTTTGGTGATGGAAGGAAAAATTGAAAACCATCGAATGTGGCATCCAGTACATGCAAAGGAAATATTTAAGATGAGTTTAAAGTGGACAGGATCTAAATGGAAGTAAGGTGCCTCTATTTAACTTGCAGTGATAAATGTCAATACCAGTAGAGTGCAATAAATTACATATGTATATTATAATACTTAAAGCAAAACTAAGAAAACTATACAAAGTGATATATTCAAAGACTGTAAACAAATCAATATAGAATCAGAAAAAATGTTGGGTAACTTACAGGAATGTAACAAGAGTGATACAGAAGAATGAGAAGCAAAACAAATAAAATAAAAATGGCAGACTTAAGCCCTAATATATCAATAATCACATGTAAATGGTTTAAATACATCAATGAAAAGACAGAGATTGGCAGAGTAGACCAGAAACAAAACAAAACAAAACAGAACAAGCAAAAAACCCAAAAGAACACATAATCTAACAGTGTGTTGTACACCAGTAACTCAATTGAAATACAACATAGATATGGTGAAATTAAAAGAATGGAAAAAGATATACCAAAAATATTAATTAAAAAGCCATAGTAGTATCAGATACAATAGTCTTCAGAGAAAAGAACATCCCTAGAAAGAAAGAGGGATATTGCATAATAATTAAAGGGTCAACCCACCAAGAAGATATAACAATTTTAAATATGTATGTACCAAATACTGGAGCCTCAAAAATATGAAGCAAAAACTGATAACGTTGAAAGGAGAAACAGACAAATCCAAGATTATATCCGGAAAACTTCAAGACCCCACTCTTGAAATTGAAAATCAGCAAATACAGAACACAGTCAAGAGGATCTAACTGACAGTTACAGAACACTTTATCCAAAACATACATTTATTTTCAAGTGCCCAGGGAACCATTCTCCAAGATAGACTATATCCTGTGCCATAAATAACAATAATCAAAATAAAAAAGTCAGTGGATGAGTTTAATAGCTGAATAGAGGAGACAGAGAAACAAGCCAATGAACTTGAAGATAGAACAACAGAAATTACTCAATCTGAACAGCAAAGACAAAATTTGGGAAAAAAAAATAACAAAGCTTCAGAGGCCTATGGGACTATGATTAAAGATAAAACATTTGTGTCCTAAGAATCCCAGGAGGAGAAGGGAAGGGAGGATCTGAAAAACTCAAAGAAAAAAATGGCTAAAAACTTCCCAAATTTGGCAAAAGACATAAACCTACAGATTCAAGAAGCTGAGTGAATCTGAAATAGGGAAATCCAAAGAAATACACACCAAGACACATCATCATCATCATCATCATTAAACTTCTAAAAATTAAAAACAAAATATCTAAAAAGCAGTGAGAGAGAACTGATACCTTATCTATAGGGTTAAATATTAGTGTGACAGGTTATTTCTCATCAGAAACCACAGAGGCTACAAGAAAGTGGCACAGCATTTTTATGTGCTGAAAGAAATGAACTGCCAACCAGAATCCTATATTCGGTGAAAATATCCTTCATGAATGAAGAGGAAAAAGACATTATCAAATGAAAGAAAACTGAGATAATTTGTTGTCTGAAGATCCGTCCTAAAAGTATGGCTAAAAAAATTCTCTAAATGGAAGGGAAACATAAAAGGAGGATTCTTTTTTTTTTTTTTTTTTTTTTAGATTTTATTTATTTATTCATGAGAGACACACAGAGAGAGGCAGAGACATAGGGAAGAGGGAGAAGCAGACTCCCTGCAGGAAGCCCAACGTGGACTCAATCCCGGGACCCGGGGATCATGACCTGAGCCAAAGGCAGATGCTCAACTACTGAGCCACCCAGGTGCCCCAAAAGCAGGATTCTTGAGGGGCACCTGGGTGGCTCAGTTGGTTAAGCATCCGACTCTTGATTTCTGCTCAAGTCATGATCTCAGGGTTGTGAGATCCAGCCCCACGTTGAGCTCCACGCTGCTGAGCCTGAGGCCTGCTTAAGATTCTCTCTTTCCCTCCTCCCCTCCCCTACTCTTTGTCTCTGGAAACAAAAGGAGGATTCTCAAAACATCAGGAAGAAGAAAGAACATAAGCAAAAGTATGAGTAAATATACTAGAATTTTCTTTCCCTCTCAAGTTTTCTAAATTGTGTTTTATGGTTGAAACAAAAACTTTAACTCTGATGTGGTTCTAAATATACGTAGAAGAGATAGTTAACACATTTGTATTATAAATTGGGGAAAGCAAAGGGAGGTAAGGTTTCTCCATTGCACTCAAGTGGTAAAATGATGAAGTTGGTAGAGGGGATAAGTTATGTAGCTATAACATAACACCCAGAGCAGACCCGAAAGGAGCTATACAGAGATCTACTCCAAAACGATACAGGTAAATAAAAACTGAAGTCTAAAAATATTCAATAATAGGAAGGCAGGAGAAAGAAATAAGGGATATTAGTCTAGAGTTTTCTTTCTGTGTGCTCTCTAGTTTTTGGTTCAGGGTAGAGGAGTGGCTGGTTGAAAGTAACACAAGTTTCTTCAGCTGAAAAACATGAGGAACAACAGGCCCTGTCTCCTCGGGATGGCTCCGAGGCTTAAGGTAATGCATGGAAATAAAGGCATTAATGCCTCGCACACAGAGTATATAATTTGCTTTTGATAAATGATCACTATAATTTTTGTTTAATAGCACGTTCTCTCCTTCTAATTCAAGGTGACCCTGGACTGCAGTCTGAATCAATCTATTTTTTTGTAGTTTTAAAATTTATGTTCCAAAATTGACCTGAAACAGCTTATAGTTATAGCTCTGATGCATTATACACATGCATATAGAAATCAGGATGATGGTGGTGGTGGGGGCGGGGGGGAATGAAAGCCTATTAGTTAAATAAATGATGTCGTTAGATCTGTCTCCATCCTTTGCCCTGGTCTCTGCCAGGATGGCCTCACATTCTGGCAGGCCCTCTCCTCTAGATGGTTCTGTAATGGAGACCATGCTCACACCATATTGTCTCCAAGTCCATAGAAAGTTCCAGAATTCAGCCTCACTGGCTTGGATTGGGGTCATATGCTCATTTCCGAACCAATCACTGTGGCCGTGAGATGCAAGACTCTGATTGGCCAGAGTTCTGTTCACCCTTCCATCTCGGGGTGGAGTAATTTTTCTTCATGATTCTCAGGGACTAGAGGCCTGCCCGGAGGCATGTTGCTTTCTAACCAATACTTTCATTTTCTTGTTTTTTATTGAGATAAAGAATAAAGCTAACGAATATACACTTCTTTCTTTAGGCCTCAGGGACCTCTTTGCTGCATAGTGCATTGGTGATCAGATGTCAGTAAAGGATCTGTCTTTGCAACCATAGTTCACTGATGGATTTTCAGGAGAGGGAAGGTGGTTAAGTCTTGCCAGAGGGTGCTTTTGCATGTCTCCTCTTAATTGCATGGTTATATCCTGGCCCAAAGCTCTGTGAGACATCAGGGGCCGTGGGGAGGAATCCCAACACCCATCTGTTCCAGATGCAAATGCAACTCATGTGGGAGAAGACAGGAGTGGGAAGGGGGGCAGCTGGGCCAGGAAGACACGCCTCCCTCCCCTTTGGAGCTGCAGGGTGGCGGGGAGCCTCCGCCACCAGAGCCCAGCTGCTCTGCTCACAGGACGCGCTATCTGGGGATTTGGGTCAGGGCAGCCTTGATTCTCTATTGAGCCACTGTTTCTTGGGCTCCTGCCATGTGCTAGGGGCTCCATGTGGATTTTCTAACTTAAACTTCACAGTTCATATTACAGACCCATTGTACATATAGACAGAGGGGAATGAAGTTTTACAGATGTTTGCGGGGCACTGGGCTACATATGGGGCGCAGGGAAGATTTGCAGGTGTGTTAATGGTGACTCCGAGATGTGCAGGGTTTGCCAAGGCACTTGAGTTAGATCTGGCTTTGGAAGGCAGGCCTGTTATCTCCAAATTTCCTGCTGTTTTCACTCCTTCTTGGCTGCCGTCTCATAGGAAATTCTGGGCTTCAGTTTCTCTACCTGTGAAATGGGTTCCAGAGACAGGACAAGATGAGTGTGAAGCCTGTCTTAGACTTTGAGGTGGTGTTTTTGGAGGAGGGTGAGCCTGAAATGGCAGAAATGAGGTTGGTGTGGAGGGGTCTGGAACCTGGGTGCCCTGTGATCCAGGGACCAGGCACCCTGGATCTAGGGATCTGGGTGTCCAGTTCTGGCACCAGGAGTAGGGCTCAGACCTGGGGAGAGCTCCTTTGTCCTTGTCACTGGACCCCTTTAGACCCTCCTCCCAAAGCCTCCCAGGGAGGCAATGACCTCTATTGGGGCAAACCATGGGTCTGTGGTCTCCCCAGGAAAGGCCATCCTCCCTTCTCCAGCTGGGTCACCCTCGGGATCCCTGATTCTGGCATGCATGCGGATGGGGCCCTATCTGCTTGTCCTGGCCTCACTAGGTTCAGAGGCTTTGCCAACCAGGGGCACAGCCCAGACTTGACTGTTAGGAGTGGGCCGGGGGTGGAGCAGGAGCACCCGAGGGGCATCGTCCTGTCCCCTTCCTCTCTCGTTACTGTTTACAAATGACTGAGTCCTTTGCCCCCAAATCTGGATATTAGTGCTTATGAGCCAAAAAGAACTACAGCATGGTGGAAGAAGAGGGGTACGAGACACCCAAGCACAGGTGTCTGAAGGGTCCCCACAATAGATGCCATGAAGAGGACACAGAGTCTATCATCGACAGAGCTGGGGGTGAGCCCCGGGCTGTCCCTGCCGTGCTGTGTGACTTGGGCCACCTGACTGCCCCTCTGGTCTCCGTTTGTTCACTGAGGACACCAAGAGCACTTCCCTCCCCGGGCGTCCAGACTGAAATGAGGCACCAAGCATGGGGGTGGGGTGTCGTCAGGCCAGGACGGGATCCCCATCTGTGCCTGGGTTTGGGTCCAGGTGTCCCCTTGGCCACAGGTCTCCCACCAGGGCTTCAAGGGGGAGACAGCACCTTCTCCCTCGTGGGAAACCTCCCAACAGGTCAGAATCTGTCCCCTCCCATCATCCCTTCAGGTTTGCAGGGCCCCAAGGGGCTCCTTCCTGTCTGTCCCCTCCTGTAAAGTGCGAGCTGCTGTCCTACTCAGTGGTGGTGCCAGGCAGCGTGGGGTCTGCAGGGGGACTGTATAGAGAGCATTTGAGTGTGGGCCAGGGTCGGTGGCTGGGAGGATGCAGACCGGGGGAGGGGGGGAGAACTGTGGGGGGTGGGGGGTACTCGGGAGAGTGCCGATTATCCTGGAGGCCCGATGTGGCCGATCCACGGTGCTGGGCCTGGCGCCTGGCTTGCAGGTACGAGATTTCAGACTTCAGGATGGTCAAGGTTATTCCCCACAATGCCTGGTGGACATAGGTTCTAGTCTCCTCCATTTTACAGATGGGGAAAATGAGGCTCGGGGGGAAGAAGGGAACTGCAGGGGTAAGAGGAGGAGCTGGGACTTGAACCCTGGCCTGACCCGTCTGCCCCACGGAGGCCCCAGGGCTTCTCTTTCTGCAGGTGCTGCACTGGGACTTCCTCTAGTTGGCTACACCGCCTCCCATGTGGGCCCAGAGCAGACAACCCACCTCAGCGCAGCCCCCACACCAGCCTGGAGGCTTTTCTGTCTGTTCCCCAACCCATCACTGTTGCCTTGTCTGGCTGGAGAAGTGACTGCCTCTCTGGAAGGTTCTGTTCCCTTTTTCTGTTGTTGCCAGATTTTCCTTTGCAGTTTCCTGTCTTCATTTTTGGCAGGACCCCTAGCACATGAACAGAAGGCACCCTCCTGGCTTCTCTCCCTGGGGTGGTGCAGAGCTGGGAATTCTGCTTTTGGGTGCCTGGGGCTCCCTTTGGAAGAGAGGAGGGGCAAGTGGTGAGCACCCCCAGGTGCATCCCATTCTCAGGGGGCCGTTGGGGCCACGGCAGGCTTCCCCATGGGGCCTTCCCTTCCAGCTGCCGCGGTGTTTCCTCTGCCAAGGCCCAGGCTGGGGCGGCAGGCAGGGGTGGGGCTTCCCCCGGGAGAAAGAGAAGCCGCCTCCTCCCTGGGCTGGGCTGGGCTGGGAGAGGCCACTCAGGTCCCCCCGCCCAGATGCCACCTCCTCCCCCCTCTTCTCGGCCTCTCCAGTAGCAGGCCTGGCACCTCCCAGGGTGTGGGACCTGCTCCTGTGAGTCAGAGAGGTGACTACGGGGGTGCACGGATAAACATTTTATATTTCATATTCTACTGGTCTGTATTTATTTTAATGAGTATTAGCCTCCTCCCACCCCCAACAAGCAATCAGTGCATTGAATCTTTGATTCATGGGTATAGTACTGCTCCCTTGTCTGGGGGTGGGGAGGGATTTATCCCACGATGTCCAGTGGATGCTCAAAATCATCGATAGTACTGAACCCTACATATACTATTTCCTATACATTTCTTCCTATACATACACACATACATACATGTCCATGACAGAGTTATATTTATAAATTAAGGATAGTAAGAAACAACAATAACTACTAATAAAACAGAACAATTGAACGATAGATCTTACTGTACTGTACTCACACATCGTACTGTTGACCTTCTGGGCATCCATCAGATGCTAAAGAGGCCCATGACCCTGGTGTGAGATCCCTGGGGGTCTGGCCTGGCTCTGCCCATGGCTATGGGACCCTGGGCAGGCCACTGTTCCTCTGTGAGCCTCCCTCGCCTCCTTTATAACATGGGCCCAACAGCAGCAGCTTGTGGGGCCGGGGAGAGGGTTAAATGGGGTGAGAAAGGAGTGCCGGCCCCAGCCTGGCATGGGGTCAGTGCCCTGCTATGGCAGCGGGTGCTTTTATTATTGTTAGCATTCGTGTTTATTCACCAGGAGCTCATTCTGGGTATGGGGACCTATCTATGGCTTTTATGGGGGAAGAGGGCTTGTCACCCAATCCTTAGTCCAGCCCCACATTGGCAGCCCCACCAGGGGCATCCTCCTCATGCTTTGCAGCTCCTGGCCAGGACACAGACCTCGGTGTGTGTCCAGCTGGGCCACCCACTAGGGGTGACACAACTTCCTGGAGTTGCCATGTGCTTGGTTGTAGCCTGAGACCAAGAGACCTACCTCACGGGGGTGTGGCTGTGAGAAGCAACAAGAAAAGGCAGGTCAAGTCCCCAGAACAGTAGGGTATCATCCCATGAGAGATTTTGTCTTCCCATGGGATGATGACCAGCTGGTCAGGTAGGGACAGTTTGGTGAAATCTGGGGAAACATCTGAACCAGTTCTGAGTGTTACATGTGTCATACTTGACATGCTCGTCCATCCATCCATCCATCCATCCATCCATCCATCCATCCATCCATCCCTTCATCTCCATCCAATCAACGGCAGTGGAGCACCCATCATATGTCAAGTGCCATGGTGCAGACAGTGCTGAACAAAATAGTCGAGGTCCTACCTTCATGGTACTTCAGTTGAGTAGAGAAACTGGTTTTGAGCATACATCACCATGAATGTGAAGATGTCCGTGGAAGGGGGGCACAGGATTCTATGGGTGTCCCCTGCAAGAGTAGGGAAGCCTGCCTAGAGGAAGGGGCATCTGAGCAGGGACCTGCAGGGCCAGGGGTCCAATAGTAAAGGGAGGGGGAGTTGGATGGGGAATGTCCAGATGGAGAGTATCCCCCACAGGGTCATATCTCAGGACTATAGGGGTTCCTTACCAGTTGGGGGTGTTTCCAGGGAGGCTCCTGGGGCGCAGGGAGGGGAGTGGCTTGTCCCTGTCCCCATGGCTAAGTCTGCCAGGGCTCTGGGCTCCGGGTTCTCTCTGCCTCAGGTGCGCGGGGACCCCAGCCTTCCTGCTGAGGTCGGTGGGTGGGGGGCATGGTCCCTGGGTGGTCCTGGAGGACCGAGTGCGAATCCAGCTCCCTCCAGAATCCCAGCCCCACCGGCCTGGTCCCTACTTCTCCCCTCGCGGGATCCTGTTCCTTTCCAGAGAAACCCAGCCGAACCCGCAGGACAGCTGTGGCTCGAAGCCCCCCGGAGAGCGCCCCAGATCAGTGGGGAGACCTCCGTGGTGGAGCAGGGGAGTGCGGCAGAGACCATGGACAGGGCTGAAATGCAAGGGGGCTCCTGCTTTCCTCCCCAAGGGACTCGTCCTGAGGGAGACACACTGGAAAGTTCCACTGAGGCTGCGTCCCCATTGCGCCTCGTGCTAACACAGCAGGAACACCCCAGAAGGCAGCATGTGCATCAGCGTGTGCATCGGGGAGCAGGTCGCCGAGGTGTCGGCCCCACGGGCCTGAGGACCCACGTCACCCACTCGGCACACGGGGCCCTGGGGGTGGTGAGCCCGGGGAGCAGACCGGGTGTGGGGCTCGGGGCCCCGGGACCCACACGGAGCGCAGAGAGGAGCAGGGCGGGGGGTGGCCGCGGCCCAGGGCCCTCCCTCGGCAGAGCCGACTCCGTGGGCCCAGCGTCACGGAAGCTCCCTCCGCCTGCGGGTCTGCCCGTCCTTCCCTTTCGTGGCACCTGCGCCGCGCAGGATCTGGGAACCAGAGCGTCTCTCATGGACTCAGAGAGGCTTTCAGCAAACCTTTGAATCACAGAACATGAGCATCTGGTCCCTTTCCCAGAATCCTGGAATTCCGGAATCACAGACTCATTCCTGGGCTCACAGGCCTGACGGGCTGAGAGTTAAGGAGTCTCCGGGGGACACCTGGAGCTGTCCCACAGCTCACGGCCTCGGACTCACCGAATGGGCCAGCAACGTGGAGCAGACACGGCCGTCCTGGGATCAGTGTCAGCGCAGGAAGTGGCGCTGGTTTAACTCCCCGCTTCCTTATACAGGGAGCCCTCTCCTCTGCCCTGTAATGACTTGGACTCTCACAGGGACGGGGAGCTCACCACCCGACAGGGGGAACTGCCCTGCAGTCACCATTCCCATGTGACCCCCGTCTCTCCTGACCTCCATCCCCCCAGGGGCTAAACATATGGACAAGTGAATGGGACACCAACACAGGCTTAGCCTCGCCGTGCACAGCTTGCTGTTTTGGGGCGTCTGTCTCTCTCTGGGGCAGAGTTGGGCACCAGGCCAGGGGCATGGGCTGGGGCCATTTGGCTCACCTCAACCCGTTTCAGTTCCCTAACGTGAGTAACAGAAGATTCAATCTGCTCCTCTCCCCAAGGAGGGGCCAGTCAGGGACAGAGGAGGACGGACAGGAAATGACCAGGAGGAAAGGAGACTTAGTAATGCCCGGTGTTGGAGGGAGAAGGAGCGGTGCCCCTGCTCGGGGCTCTGCACGGTGCCCACAGCCAGGGGCTCGTGCACAGGGCTGCTCTGTGGCTTGGCCAGCTGGGCCCGAGCTATCCCAGTGCCCCCGCTGACACTGGGCGACTCTGAGTAAGTAGCCCCATGTTCCCCATCTGTAAAATGGGCCACTGATTGGTGCCCGGGCCGCAGTGGGACTCACTGAGAGTAGTCGCCCCTTGGATGGCGCTTGGCATGTGGCAGGAGGGAAAATATGGTACCCCCTCCCTCCCTCCCTCCCTCCCTCCCTCCCTCCCTCCCTCCCCGATCTGTGCCTTGGCCTTGGGAGATGAGCTGGATTTCTCCAGATGGAGAAGGTGTGGAAAGGTATTCCTGGTGAAGGGAAAAGTCCGTGCAAAGTGTGGGAGCCATGAGCACGTCAGGAGGATTTGGGGAGCAGCACGTAGTGTTCTTGGGGTGTTGGGATGTGGGGGGGAAGCTGCAGGCAGCATCTGGGGGCCCTGGATGCCACCGTCCAGGAAGGTGGAGTGAGGGTGCTGGGAGCCATGGCAGGCAGAGGTGGCCTCCTGCAAGGACATCCCGCCTTCCTGGGGTGCTCGGCCTCGGCCTGGGGACGGAGGGCAGCTGCCAGCCTCCCGGGACCCTGCAGCCAGGCAGGGGCAGGAAAGTTGGACAGACGAAAGCACGTCAGGAACAATCATCAGAAAGGACAGGATCCGCTCCCAGCCAGCACCCAGCCCTAACCACATGGAGTCATTTGGTGATGAAACCCAGCCCCAGAACATTGGAGCAATTTAGAAGGATCTGGAAAGGTTTAATTCTGACAGAAGGAGCTGGAATTGATTAAGTCAAATGTCAGCCGGGGAATGAAGGAGGCCAAGTCTCCGGAGGAGCCTGGGCTGAGGCCCCCACCCGAGGCAGATCTGGGAAAGCAGCCGGGGGCTCAGGGTGGCGGCCAAGTGTCTGGCTGGGCTCTCAGCTGCCCCCATGAGCTGTGTGACTTGGGGCAAGGTACCGAGTGTCCCACGTCCTCGGCAGGAGGGGAGGCCACCAGGGAGTTGTCCCACAGGGCAGGGGCACCTCCTGCTGCCCCCCCCGCCCCCCGCAGGCTTCCCTCTGTCTTCTTTCCTTGGGGGGCATTACTGCCGCGGCCTCACTCCCTCCCCCACCCCGATACCCTGCGCCCCTTCCCTAGGCCCTGGATGTCCCTTCCCATGGGTGCTCATGCGTCCCTGCCTCCCCAGCACCAGGACAGACACCCCGGGCCCTGGGAGTGACTCGGCCTCCCCTGGGACGGCCACCGTCCCTCCTGTGCTGTCTAGAGAGCTCGGGTGTGACTTCATTTGGGTCCCACAGCCCTGATCCCGCCCGCCTCTGCACCCCGGTCACTCAGGGACTGGGCGTTGGTGGGCGAGCCCCGGAGGGCAGGGCAGGGCAGCCGTCAGGAGGGGCGCCCGCTGCCCTCCCGGGGTCGCTGTGAGCCGGGCCGGGCCCCTGCCCTGGCTCTGCCCCGGGAAGTCCTTCCCCCCCGGGGAGGGGTCTGAGCGCCCCCACCCACGCGCTCTGGGCTGGGAGAAGCTTCGGCCTCCGGGGCCTTTGCAGGGAGCGAGGCCGCCGTCCATCCTGCCCTCAGGAGCCTGGTTTCGGGGAGTGGGAACCAGGAGCCGGTGAAGGCAGACAGGTGCAGGGGGCAGAGGTAAGCACGGCCTCACGTCTGCCCTCCTGGCCGGAGACAGCACGTACGAGAGGCCCGTGGGGCTGGTGCCAGGCTGGTCGCAGGCGAGCGGGGCCTGCTTGCCCCGGGGGCACGAACGGATCATTTCAGGATCCTTTCCCTGCTGCTGGGCTCCCAGGGCACCCAGGGCACCCAGGGCAGCCCGCAGCTAAGCATCCGGTTGGCTGTACTCATTCATCGATGGGTTTTTGTGTTGTTTCTTGTTTTGTTCTGTTTTTTTTTTTTTTTTTTTCATTTTCTGGCCTGCACTTCAGGCCTCTGGAGCCAGGGGTGAACCCAAAGCCTGGTGGGCGACTGCCTGGATTGGGCCCATTGCCCTGCTCACCCTTCCTGTCATAATCCCCCCCCCCCATGTTCCCAGGGGGCAGGACAGCGGGGACGGGACGGGGAGCCTTGGAGCCAGCAGACTGCGTTCAAGTCCCTGCTCCGCCTCTTACTGCTGGGTGCAGACCTGGGGGGGACCCTCACCCCTCAGCGGCCCGGTCTGCGCAGTGGGGACGAGGACACTCTTGCAGGGCTGACTGCAGGGCTTGGTGGCCCCCCAAGCAGGTGCTCCAGGAACAGAACTCATGTCACTGCCGTGAGCAGTAGTCCTGAGCCGCCACTGGGCTTCCCAGCCCCGGAAGGGCAGGTGCTCCTGGAGAGGAGAGCCCCGTGCTTCCCCTAAGGAACATACCTCCTCTGTTATGGGGGCCTCGCCTCCTCCTCCTGTCCCATATTGTGTGTTTAATGTGTGACCTTTGCCAAATGCAGTCATTTCTCTTTGGGTGTAGGTGAATTAGGAAAAAAGATTGGAATTTAAACCTCCTGAAAGATTTATTCCGTGTAATAATGAAACAACCCTCATAGAAACCACACAAATTACACTGGGAGCAGGAGGGCAGGGGTCACTGGCCTGGGAGGGAGGGAGGTGGTGGTGGAGGTAGAGGGAGGCATGGGGGGAGGAGGGGGAGGAAGAGGGGGAGGGCTGCAGGATAAAGGACTCACTCAGCAGCTCTGAGCTGGATGCAGCTCGCAGTTTGCCCACCCGTGCAGGGGAGGCGGGCTCACAGGTACTGAGTGCCTACTGTGTGCAGGGCTGCGCCCAGGCTGGACTCATCAGCCCTCACTTTGCCCCCAGGTGGACACTGCTGCTCCCACTTTTCTGGAGGGGAGTTTGGGGCCCTGAGGGTGGAACTGACCTGTCCCAGGTCACTCAGGTCATTGGTGGCAGGAGGGGTGTGAGCCCAGGCCTGGCTGACCCAAGTCCCTGCCCTTTCCCTGGCCCTGTGCAGGAGGGACATGGGGATCTGAGCATCAGAGGAGCTGGGGCTCCAGATGTCAGTGGTGGATTTGTCACTGATCCAGATGGGGCTGGGTCCCAGGTCAGTTCAACTGAGCAATGAGCACTTCCTGTGAAGCAAGAGCACTTCCTGGGCACATCAAGGAGGGCCTGAGTGAGGCAGGTTCTGGGCCCCTGGAAACATCCACCTCATCTGGTGCAAATAAGCAGCTGGAGAAAGAGGCACAAAGTGAAGCCTGAGGCCTCCCTGAAGAAGGTTGTGGAGATGATAGAGGACTGGACGCAGAGACGACGAGGAAGGGCATCCAGGTGGGGAGGCCAGTGGGAGCAAATGCTGGGAGGTAGGGTGGGAATCAGCTGACAGATGTGTTCATCGGACACCTCCATTGAGGCTGCCCGGCCCTGGTACTTTAGGTTCTGGGGATACAAGGAAGACTTAGGAACGAACCATCCTGCTCAGGTTGCTCACCGTCCAGTTGGGGAAACCACCGAGATATGGATATTCACAGAGGTGGAGAGAAAGGGGCTCCCCTGCTTCCTGGCTGTGTGGCCTCAGGCAAGTTGCACCACTTCTCTGAGCCTCAGTTCCTCATCTGTACAGTAAAGAGGACAAATGTCTCACAGGGTGGTAGTAAGGGTAGAGTGAGGTGGCCCATGTAACAGGTGAGGACAGAGCCTGGCACGTGTTCTGGGCTCAGAACATGTTCTCCACTAGCTGCTCTAGGGCAGAGCTGAAGGAGCAAGTAATTCTGTCTGGAAAAGCCTTTAGTAGAGACATAAATCCTGGGCTTTGAAGGATGCATAGGAGTTGGGAGGAAGGGATACAACTGGAGCAAACCCTAGTAGGGTGGGGTGGGTGAGGGTGTTGGGAGCCCAGCGAAGACTGGCTTTGTCTGAGCTTCCTGCAGGGCAGGGATGGGAGGGGTGGTGGGTGCTGAGTCTGTGCTTCAGGACTCATGAGGGAGCACAAGTAATCCCGGCACACAGGGGTCCAGGAGGGAGGGGGGTCAGGGCCCCACATACAGGAGGGCTTGCTAAGGCTGGCCTTCTTCCCTGTCCAAGCTCCTCACTTCACCAATGGGGAAACTGAGGCACAGAGAGGGCAAGTGACTTCCCCAAGAACACATGGCTTTGCTCGGGGACCCCAGGGTCTGTATTTGCCTTGGAGAGTAAGAGAGGAAGGGAAAGGGGCAGCCAGGGGAGGGGGGACATGGGTCTGGGGTTGAGTCAATGTGACAGTGAATTTAAGGCACTTTGCCCTGGGGGAGGGAATGAAGGCTACTCGGGAGAAGGAGAAGGGAGTCAGTCCTAAATTCCCTGTCCTGTTACTTCAGCCCAGATGGGGTGAGGAGGCCATGGGAGGGGCTCTGTCCCCCTCTGGGAGCCCAGATTGCTTTCCCTGGGAGACACATGTGAGGCCACTGAGGTCTGTTCTCTCCAGAGCAAGCACAGCATCCTCCAGAGTGCAGGCCTGGCAGCCGGGGAGGCTCATGCTCAGCTGGCCCTCCTGTGTCCCCGCAAACCGCTGGGAGGAGGCAGGCTCTTACCATGTCCCCACCCAATGAAGGAACAGCCCGGAAGGAACAGCGACTTGCCTGGAGCTCCAGGGCCTGGGTTTGGCTCCAGAGTCTCAGTTCTCATCCTCCTCCTCCCGGAGGAGCCAGGGCCTCCTTCCTTCCGTCAGCCTCCGCTCCACGAGTCACTCTCCCCGAGCTGGGACAGCTTGGCCTGATGTTTCCGAACAAGCCTCACCTCTCTGGCCCCTGGGAAATTTGTAATGATCATTCCCTCCAGCAGCCTCCTCTTCCTCCTTATCCCTCCTCTTCCATGCTCTCCTCCTCCTCCTCCCCAAGGTGGGATCCACCGGCTGCTCCCCCCCAGGCTCCCCCTCGGGCTCCCACTGGGCCTGTGCTTCCTCATCAGGTCCCCCATGACACTGGGGGCTGGAGGGCCATGACGGTGTCTCTGTCCCCGTGGGTGGCACCAGGCCTGTCACAGGACCTGCCTGAGTCAGCTCGTGGAGAGATGGCTCCGCGGCCGGCTCTGGCCCTCACTGGCCGTGGAGCTGGGACGGGTCCTGAGCACTCAGGCCTCAGTGTCCTCATCTGTGGAAGGGGACGACGATCCTCATCTCCCAGGATCGCGGTGGGATGACGTGGGACGTGTGCGGGAAGTGCTGGGCACAGTGACTGGCACCTGTGACAGTGCTCGGGGTGGACTCCCACCTCCCCCTGCCTCGGCCCGGCTTCTTTCCCACCTGGGCCTCTGCAGGGCTCCTGCCCCCGATCCTCCCCACCCTCAGAGCCCCGAGTGAGAGGCGTCCCCAGGACCCCATCTCCTGCCGGGGCGTGTTGGTTGGCACCTCCTATGGGTTTGCAGTGACCTAGCAGAAGCCCAGCCTCTCTGCCCAGGGGAAGCATGGAGGCGCCTGGCTTCTCCCGGCCGGACTGGCTGCAGAGGCTGTGGGCTCCGTGAAGAACGAGTATGTGGGGCCCTTATTCAAAAAGCTGGAAAAAAAGTGCCATTAAACACACAGAAATATAAAGCTTTTCCCTTTCTGCCGCAGTCTCTCTCTCTCATCTTCTGTGGTGTATTTTATTTCCTATTTAATGTGGCTCTAAGTAAAGAAAAATTAGAATTTAAAATTATTAGCATGAACTTTACCGTTCATCTTTATATTGTGCAATGCCAGTTTTAAATGCAAATATAGGAGCTTTTAATTCGTATACGGAGTCACGGGAATTACACAATTCGTATTTCATGGCGCTCGCAGGCCAACGTATTTCATTCCTGCAGGAGGAGTGGGAGCAGCACCAAACCAGCTTCACAGCCTTCGTTTGGCTTCCTGCTGCGTGTCCGCTCCCGCCACTCTCCTGGTCTGCTCACCAGTGAGCCAGGAGGGACTGCAAGGAGGGGAACCATGAGTTGTTTTATTTTTTCCTTTCCTCCTGCACCATTTCCAGGGTGAGTGGTTGGCTAATATAGGGAAGTGACACAAAAGGAAGGATCTGGTAAGCTTCCTTGATCAGGTATATGTCTCAGACAACCCCTGATTCCTTTCTGCACTTGCTGAATGTCCTGGTTAAAATGGGAAGCCTGGCCTTTCAGGGCTGTCAGTACCCTCCACTCCTTACTCAGTTGTAGAGGTGACACTCTGGCCTTACCCTCACCTTGAGTCCTGCTGAACTCACCCCAGCCTAGGCTGGGAATCTGAGCCCACCGGGCACCACACCACTGATGCTCTATCCAAGCGAGGCGGCAAGAATCATCGGGCGCACACAGCCCGCATATTCTGGATTCTCATGCCTGTACTCTGCTGTCCTGGCGGACGCCACTTGCAAGTTAAAGATAAAATTATTAGGAATCTCGAGATGGTGATCACAGAGATTTAAAGCAAGTGTGTAAGGCCCTGTGTGGTTGCACAAGTACCCCACGTCCCTGATGGTATTTTCAAAAGTATTTCTGTTCTTCAGTGCCCAGCTCCTTTGCTGAATCTGGGTCTGTTTCACTGTGATTTTTCACTCGAAATCCAGGGAGTGAATGACTCTGTGTCCTTGCTGGAAGTCATGCAGGTATTAAATGTCAAAGCAAGAATTCAAACCCATTAACTAATGTGTTCATGTGACAAACTTATTGATGGAGGTCCTCCTTTGTGCTGGCTCCTGTAATGCCCTCAGTTTGGTAAAACCCAACATCACCTAAAGGCACAGAACAGATGGTCACAGATGCTGAGCCTGACACCTCGGTGCTGGGCCAATCCTGGCTCCCTTTACTGCACAACTGTAGCCCCAACAGAGTGGGAGGAGGCATTAGCCCACTGGGTGGAAGAGGAAACTGAGTCCCAGAGATGAGGGCACCAGTCAGGGAGGAGCCCAGAAGCCCAGCCCTAGGGCTTTGGGCCAGCCCCAGGAGACATGCCAGTCATGCGTGAGAGCAGGAAAGTGGCCTGGGCTGGAAAGTGCAGCAGGAGAAGGGTGAAATGTGAGGTGACATTTCTGCTCCTCTGCTCCTGCTTTCTATGTCTGGGCCATCACAGTGGACTGCCACACCTGCCTCAGAAACATCATCTTCTGAACCCGGTCCAGGGTTAGATGTGGCTCTGCCACTTAGGTGGTGTGACTTCATACACATTTCTCACTAATTTCCATTCCACTAAGAACTTAGTGAGAAATACCACCAAGCCCCACTGACCATCTGCTGCCCTCTGACCAGATCTGTTTCCTTCTTTCCTCTGGACTACGTCACTCCCCTGAGGACTATGGCAGCTTCTCCCTGGGTCTATCTGTTCTGGCCTTATTTCTCCCCAAAGTACCCTCCACTTGGTGGGTATCCTCTTTTATCATGCCTGGTTTGGAGGAGACCTTTTTAACTCATTATGATGGAAGGTGGCAGAAAAAGAACATTAGGAGAGGCTTAAGATTGGAACAGTCTTGCAGACTTGGCATAAGTGATCCAGATCCCACCTCCCAGGGTCCAGTTGTCCTGGTACTGGGCGGCCAAGCTGGTTCCAGCCCGTGTCCTGGGGTCTCCCTAACCCTGCTGCCAGGCTCACCCTCTGGTCTCTCACCTTGGCCACTCTCCCTTCTTCTGAATTCTTGCTTTGCTTGATGGGGTATCTGCTAATCCATGGGCTGGTCTCCCAGCATCTCACATGCTCAAGCTCCTTAGAAAGAAATCCACAGCCTGGAATCGTTCCTGTTCTGCAGAGAGCAGGGGAATGTTGGCCACCGCCAGCGCCTTCCTGGTCTTCTTGCCACCCTCCATCTCTGAGCTCGGTGATAAAGGACTTAAGTCCTGGGTAAAGGAAGGCCACAGCATGTGAGATGCCTTTCCCTCTCCTCGGAGATGACAAGCAGTGAGGGAGGATGAAGGAAAGAAAACAGGAGAGAAAGAGAAGGGGGATAAAAAAAAGAAAAAAGAGAGAAAACAGATGTTCTTAGTTTGTTTTGACATCGGAAGCACAGGGCTTTGAGGGCACGCAGCCAGTCCCTGGGTGACCACTGGTGGGGAGGGGAGTGATGGCAGTGGGCGGCCCTGAGTGAGACCAATAAAACCTGCAGAATTGGAGTTTTGTTTTTATATCTCTGATGCCTGCACACATTGTACTTTCCATGCTGCTCGGCTGTGGCAAAAACATACTGATTTGTTAAAAGAAAAAGATCAAGTGTGCTGCTGGGCTCTTCGTGTCCTGAGTACAAATCTAGATAGGTGGAGTGCAGTGGGTTTTTGAGCAAACAGCCCCAGACTCATCCCTGGGTGCTCCGTCCTGCCCCCTGCCCCTGCTTTTGCCAAAGACACTTTGGATTGAGTCTGGGTCAATGCAGTCCTACTTCCTGGACATTCTTGTTCATGCTTCCTCTGGCCATGGGCTCCATTGCCAGGAGGTCAGTCTTGTCCTGCTGCCTCAGTTCCTGGGCCTGGGGGGTGGGGACAGAGCAGGTGATGTAGAGCCCAGGCTTCAGAGTCACACAGATTTGGGTTTGAATCCCTGTTCCTCCACAGATTCACTTGTCTAAACCCGGGTTACTTATCAGTAGCTCAGGGATCAAAATGCCTGTGCCATGAGGTTGTTAAAAGGAGGAAGATAATCATAACAGCTGCCTTTTCTGAGGGGTGACATGTACCAGGTGCTTGGCTCATTTTATCCTATTCAGACTCAACGACGAGGTATGCATAATGCAGTATCTGGCACATAGTAAGTGCTCAACATGCAGTGAATCCTGCTCTTCCTAGAACATCAACTCTAAGGGGCCCCCATTGATATTAATCGCAAAGAGGATCTTGTGTGGCTGAGCTTCGGCAGCCCTGTAGCATTTCCATCCAGCTATCTCCCTTACTCCCTCCACTCAAGCTGATGGGCAACCTTGATTCACGTGAATTTTTGCAGGGTACCATTGTTGGGAAATTATGGTGTCGGGCTTCTGGTACAGAAACCTCCAAAGACCGGGTTTTGGAAAAAGGTATCGCCTGCAGACCTACATTAGGAGAAATGTTAAAGGGAGTTCCTCAGGCAGAAGGAAAATAATGCCACCCAGAAGTAGGGATCTACACAAAGAATGGCAATCACTGGAGATGGTAACTCTATGGGGAAGTCATTATAGGCTTTCTTCTTCTTACTTAAATCTCTTTAAAAGATAATCAATTGGTTCCACATGGGGAAGAAAGACAGAGCATGGGGACTATGTCAATGGTATCATAATACCACTGTATGGTGATAGATGGCAGCTACACTTGAGGTGAACACAGCATCACAGCCTTGTCGAAGTCGAATCACTATATTGTACACTTAAAACCAACATAACCTGGTGTGTCAGCTTTACTTCAATAGAAAAAGGAGGTGGCTCAAAATAATATAAAAACAGTCAGTTACTAATACATATAATACCAGGACTTGAGCTGTGTTTGGGAGACATCCAGAATTCAGCTCACGTATACTTTATAGATCCCTCAGTACTTATAAACCAAAAGATTCAATGAATACTAACTAAATAGTGATTAAAGAAGATGATCGACTGCTTCTGAAGCAAAAGTAATGACAACGTATAGTGGGCTTGATGACATATATAGACGTAAAGTGTGTTGCAAAAAACAGCAGAGAGGCCAGAGAAAGAGATGAGAAAGTATATTATCGTAAAGTCCTCTTGCTGTATGTGAAGTAGTGTGATCTCCCTTGAAGGTAGACTGCAGTAAGCTAAATACATATACTATAAACCCTAGAGTGGTCAACTCATCAAGGAGACATAGAATCTGAAGCTCTTATACACCTAATGACAAAGTTTTAAAATACAGGAAGGAAAAACTAAAAATGACCTGTGTCCTGCAGGTCAAAGGTCGACAGAGCAGCAATCTGCATTCTTGTGGAGCCAATACCATGTCATGCCACCAGTCACCTAGCCATCTCCTCTCTACAATTATGGAGACTCCCAGAACTCACCTGATGCACCTTCTGCTGAAAGCAACAGCAACAGAACCATGCGACTTTCGAAGAGGAACCCATTTTGCTAGACTCCCAAGTTTTCCTATTCTCCTATTGACTTCAGTCCCTGCAGCATCTCATTACCGACTCTAGTGATTTAGTGTACTAGCAGACTTTGGACTTTGGCAGAACCAGAAGCAAAATGTCAGGAAGCCCAGGTCTCAGTGCCCTTTGCTTAAGTTTTTATCTGAACAATTTCATGTGGCTGGAGCCCCTGGCTGCTGCACAGCTGGAGAAATTTCAAAACAATGTTAAATCACAAGGCGTATATGAGCAGTAAGAGAACACTTGTCACCCACATCCAAGCCTTTGCCAGGGAAGGAACACCTTAGCCTATCTTGTTGTGCTCTAAGGACCTGGCTCATTTCATGCCCACTTTTCTGTAATCATTGTTGTAGAATTGAAGCAATTTTCTTGAGATGAGAGTGGAGATGGGCAGGTGCATGCAGCAGAAGTCAAAACCAGCAATGTCTGGCACATTGGCCCTAGGATCCCCACTTTAGGGTGACATAAGGGACATAGAACCCAGCAGAAGGGACACACCATAGGCAACTGCTAGGCTGGGGTTATTCCTTTACCTCATCTTAATTTTAATTAGTATATTTTTCTTTTTTAAATTTAGAAAATAGCACAGTCATACTGCAAAACATTCATAGCATAAAAGTGTATAAAGAATGAAAGAGAAGGACTTAAAAAAGAAAAAGAGAAGGACTTTGCTTCTGGTCAAGATGGAGTAACAGGGACTGGATTTTTCCTGCCACCTAAAAGAACAAAAATATGGGAAAGATATATAAAACAACAGTTTGAAAATGCTGGACATCAGACAATGAAGGACAGTGATCTCTGAGGATGGGAGACAAATGAAGTGAGCCCTCTGATTGCACTAGTTTACTCCCTTGGGAAAGTTTTCGGCTGTGTGTAGTGCAGGGCAGGTGAATCCAGGCAGACCTCAGTGGACTCCTTGACTTGAGGTGGAGTTGAGAGTCTGGGGAGACCAATGTGGCTAGGAGTCACAGGAGAGAGCTCCAGAGAGGAGAGAGAATCAAAGATCATCCCTCTTGAGTTTTCAACTGAGTTATCTCAAGAGAGATATGTGAAGAATATGTCCGTGACTTGGGGTAAATATCTTCTAGATAACAGGGCCACACTCTCTCTGAAGGCTAGGAATAGCATCTGCTATGGCTATTCCCAGATTAGAAAGCCTTATGGCTCATATGCCACTAAGTAGGATGGGGAATAGCTGTCCCCAGACTGCACACTCTCTTGGGCCTGGCTAACAAAGCTTAAGCAAGACCTGGAAGGATCAAACTATTTCAAGTAACTTAGCTGAACCCCACAACAAAGCATAAAACTATGTAGAGAAATACATAAATGTCCAGAACCCAAGAAGATATAGCCCATGATGTCTGGCACCTAATCGAAAATTACCTGTCATGCAGACAAACAAGAAAATATGTTCCATAATGAGGAGATAAACCAACCCATTGAAGCTGATCCACAATTGACACAGATGAGTAAACACATAGAAGATTTGAACAATGTTATTAGCTAACTTAATTGAATTGACATTTATGGAACACTCCACCCAATGACAGCAGAATATATGTTTTCAAGTACAAGTGGAATATTCACCAAGATAGACCATATCTAGGGCTCATAAAACAGATCTTTGCAAATTTTAAAAAACAGACATTATACAAAGTATGTTCTCTGGCTGCAATTGAACTAAACTAGAAATCAATAACAGAAAGATTTCTAGAAAATCTCCGAATATTTGGAAATTAAGTAACACACTACTAAATAACCCATAGATCAAAGGAAGTGGATCTTAAGGAAAATTAAAAATTATTTTTAACTAAATGAGAATGAAATAGAACATAGAGAAATGTGTGGGATGCAGCTAAAGCAGTGCTTAGGAGACAAATTTATAGTTATATATATTATTATATATAATTATTATATATAATATATAGTAATATATAATGCAATATACATATAGATTATATAATATACATATTATATATGTATTATATATATTACATACATATAATATATATTATATATAATATATATTATATAATATATAATTAACATATAGTATATATGTATTATATATAGTATCTATAATTATATTATAGATACTATATATACTATAAACTATATTATAATATAATATATTATTATATATTATATACTATATATAATTAATATATAGTATATATACTATGTATAGTATATATACTATAATTATATTATATGCTATATATACTATATGATACATAATATATATATAATATATATTTAAATAAAAAGAAGAAAGCTTTAAAAAAGAAGAAAGCTCTAAAAATAACCTTCAGATATTAAGAAAGAAGAATAAAACAAGCAGAAGGAAGGAAATAACAATTAAAACATAAATCAATGAAATTGATAATAGGTAATTAACAGAAAGAATCAGTGAAACCAAAAGCTGATTTATGGAAAGATAAATAAAATGGTAAATTTTAGTCAAGCCAATGAGAGAGAGAGAAAGAGAGAGAGAGCAAGACCAAGAGAGTGAAAGAGCAAGGGAGCAAGGAGAGAGGGAAAGAGAGAGACAGAATACAAATCACCCATATCGGGAATATGGAGCATACAGACATAATAATAATAAGGGAATACTATGAATAACCTTGCACACAGATTTGTTAGATGGAATGGGCCAATTCCTTGAAGGACACAGAAGACCAAAACTCACTCAAGAAGAAATAGATAACTCGAATAATCCTGCATGTACTATAGAAATATAAATGTAACTCATCATATTAATAAATTAAAAAAGAGTCTTTCAATAGCAATGGACGATCATAAATTTAAATGAAAATATCCTATTTACAATGGCATAAAAATTCGAAATGCATAGGGATAAATCTAGCCCAAGATTTATATAAATCAGACAAGTTTACACTACTCAGCCATAAAAAGGAATGAATTCTTGATACATTCATCAACATGGCTAAATCACCAAATAATTCTGTTGAATGGAAGGAGTAGACAAAAAAAGCACACATATTGTTTGAATTTATTTGTATTAAATTCTAGGAAATGCAAACTAATCTACAGGGACAGAAAGCAAATCAACGCTTGTTTGGGGCTGGGGACCAGGAGGGATGGATTACCAGGGGGATGAGGAAACTGCTGGAGGTGATGGAGAGGCTCATTACCTCGATTGTGGCGATGGCGTCATGGGAGGGTAGGTACATCAAAACTAATGCAATTTTACGTATGTTCAGTTGATTGCGTTTCAGTTATGCTTCAATAGAAGTATACCTTCCATTACGTCACTTTGCTTTTACAGAAGACCTACATTCACGCCTGTTTTCCCTCATCGAAAGAAATCCAAGAGGATTTTCACTTTTATGAGAAAAGGTGAAAAGTGAAGTTAGCATTTAGCGTGTATTTTGCAGTGAGCAGCGTGCCACCCTGAGCAGGAGGAGGGATCCTGCCAAACTCCTTCCCCGGAGCTACACTCAGCATCTCAGCATCAAGCCGCCATAGCTTTGAACTGTGTCTGGGAGCATCTGTGCTTGATCTTCATTTATTTTGTGCATCTGTCAGCAAGATGTGTCCTAAGGTATCAGAAAAGCCTAAGAGAGGTCTTTTTTTTTTGGGGGGGGGTCTGGGATGCTTAAAATAACAAATGAACAGTAATTGCTTCTCCAATTTCTACCATTTGGGCTTAGGGAGGGTTTCATTGTAACGCTCCACCCTCGGCTAGCAGGGGGATACTACATCCCACATATTCTTTCTTTTACAAAAATGGGATCCATACACACTTTATTCAAGTTGCTTTTTCATTTAAGAAATATCTTCCCACATGGACCTGCTCCATTCCTTCCCTGGCTGCCTGGTATTCTGTTGCCATAGGCACCATCATTTATTTAGTGAGTTCCCTATAGATGAATATTTAGGTTGTTTTTGGTTTTTCTGCTATTATAAAACTTTTGCAATGAGCGTATCCCACCATCTCCCTCATTCACTTAAAATTGTTTTTAATTACACAAGTGCTGCATGCAGACATTCTCATTATTTTACATTCAAGAATTCAGATAACAGAAAAGTGCTTCTGTTTTCTCCTCCTCCATAATCACCTCCATTTGTCAATCTCTTCCCCGTGTGCATGTTATCAGGGGGATGTGTAATCCATGCAGACCCTTTAACTATGCATTTCTGCACACATAATTGTATGGTGAGCTGTGCATGTTTTTTAAAAGCATAAAAGCTATCATACTATATTTTTATTGTTTTGTATCTGACTTTTTATCTTTTGAAGTCACTCACATCTTTCCGAAAAGATGAACTACCTCATTCTTTTTCAAAAGGCATGTGTCATGTTCAATTGCTTGGATCTCTTCTCTCCTGCCTTCCCTTCCTTCCTAAATCATTCTCCTCCAGATATTCGGACTGTTTCCATTTTTTTTCCCTCTCTATAAAAATTGTTGCAACAAACAGCCCTGTGTGTGACTCACTTTTTCTCTAGCATCAATATGAGGAGTTTTCTCCAGTGTCAGTACACGGAATTGCTGGGTTAAGGGATTTGCCAGGCTAGGTCTTGTCTGAGGGCCCAGGAGTCTGGGGAGGATGTGGGTTGTGGGTCCCAGGTGGCTGGTTGAGCAACAGCCAGCAGGAGGCAAGATGGAAGGGGATCTTCTTTTTATCCGATGTTTGCTGTATGTGGCCAAGTTCTCAGACGGCTCCTTGGACAGAATGATCAGAGCAGCCCCGTGGGTCACCTGTGGGGCCAGCTCCATACACTATTTACCTCTTCCTCTTTCTTTTTCCGGGTACTGACATTTGGATGGACCAGTTGTTTGAAGGATTTCAGTCTACCTTACTATAGTGAGTCCTAGGAAAGGTCAGGAGGAGATGTGTAAATCCTTCAACAAACAACCTCCTCCGTGCCAGAGTGGAGGGGTCCTGGCCTCCCCTACTGGGAGTCACATCCAGTGGGGGAGATTCGCCTGTACCAGCTGGTCAGGGCTGCCATCGAGGTAGGTGAGGGATGCTGCGGGGACACCTAAGAGGGGCTTCGGACAGAGCCTGATGGTGGTCAGGGGAGGTTCCTGGCAGAGGTGGTGGTGGGGCTGCATCTGAAAGGGTGATGCGAGTTAACCAGGTGGAGCAGACTTTGAGCGTGTGCCTGGGGTGAGTAGGCTGTCTTTTTTTGTTCCCCCCTTCCCTTCTCCCGGCAAAAGCCCCTCCCTCCCATCAGCCCCAGGTGATTTCTAGAATGCTCAAATACTTGACCTCACCACCACCACCACCACCAACCCCCCCCCCCCACAGGGAGGACATGTGACCGAGGCTTGGCCAATCTGAGTATTGCATTCTGGGCAACAGAGTGACTGGTTCAGAGATGGTGCAATCAGAGCTGTCTCTGGGACTTTGTGCTGGAACTTAAGGGAGAACTCTTCTCTTTGGGGTTGTGGAGCTGAAAGCAGCTGCTTGGGCCAGTTCCCCCATCCTCATGCCTGGGTCTGGTGAGAGCCCCTGAGACATCCATGTGGACCGAAGCAGAGACAAGCAGCGATGAAAGATGAGTGGAGGAAGAATCCCAGCAGGCTCTGAGACTCCAGTTCCTGCAGCCTTCTTCTGTCTCCAGAGCTCCCTCATCAGTTCCCCAGCCCCAGGGGCTTGTCAGAGGATTCCCAACCTCATAGCGGGTGGCAAGGGGTAACCCTGTCACCACTCCATAGGTGCCACAAGTAGACTTGAGGCTTAGTGGATTGGAGCAAGATTACATATTACCTACTCTACACAGCGGACAGCAGGACCGTGAGCATAGCTGCACCAATTGCTCTGTCCCAGGCCCCACAGGGCACAGCTATGGGCACAAGTGGGTACTGTGCCCTCAGTGTATTGTGGGAGAGCTGGGGAGCTCAGGGTCAAGGCTCCGGCCTTTGAGGATGGAGCAAACACTATAACAGGCACTATACAAGCCAGTCCCCTCCTACAAAGGACAAGCAGCTATAGGATGGGCCTACTGACAGGTACCACGGTCATCCCTTGGCATGCAGGTGGAGACCCATGTTTGAGGTCCGTTGGGTTATGGTGGCGGGATTGCTGTGCCCAATCCAGCAATTGATCCCACTAGCGATGCTGGCCACCTGGGCTGACCAGATCTGATCTGCCACCTTATTCCATCCAGTGTCATGTGAGTATGGCATCCACATGGGTTTATAAATGTCCCGTTGGGCTGTGGAAGTCGCCTTACAGAGCTCAAGGTTCTGCAGAAGTGGGTCTGATTCCTCCGTCACCCACCACCTGTATCCTGGACCAGATACCTAGGCCACTAGCTACAGCCCAAGAGGTGGTGCAAGTGTAACAGGTCTGGTCTTTAGAAGGAGTGTCAAAGACAAGGGTGATGGCTTTCAGTTAGGGGTTCCAGAGTTGTGAGGGTTGGACAGTTGTCAGGGGAGCCAGCAGCTGATGGTTCAGCTGAGCTGTCAGTAAACCAAACCCACACATCTGGAGGGACTTCCTGGAGCCAGGACTGGGATCTCCAGGTGGCCGGAGAGTGTCCCTGTGGCTGACTGAGGAGAGGTACAGTGGCCCCTAAAGGTGTGACTTCACCTTTTCATATTACGGCAACACACTTGTAAGGCCAACCTTGCTTCCCTCTTGAATATTTATTTTCCTTTAATAAAGTCAGTTCCTGACTTGGACCCTTGGAATGTAGCAGTGGATGTCTATACATGTCTCCCTGAAACTTTTTCTCGCTGCCTCCAGCCCGCTGCCAGGCCCTATCAGTGCTCCCCTGGACCATTGCAACAGCCTCCTGACTGCTTTTCTTCTGCCTCAGCACCTCAGGCTTCTCCCAGATACCCTTCTTTTCCATCCTCAACCATGTGGATTAGGTGGGATTGGCCCACTCACAGCTTCAGAGTGAGCCCTGATTAGCTGGAGTCAGTTACTGGCTTGGTTGAGAACAGATCAAATCAGTGTCAGTGAGATGTGGAGATGTTTGCTCCGGCTCTAGGGAGACAAACTGATTCTTCCATTCAGCTATCCAAGGAGGCTCTCTCCTCCCCTCAGCTGGTATGACAAATGGAGGTGACACGTGGAGAGTGTGGGGCATTGGAGGTGGGAGTGGGTGGGGTGGGGGATGAGGGGAAGGAAGGGGGATGCTATCATGGGGAGCCTGGGGATGAGACAGGTATCACAGGAGGCCGAGCAGAGAGGTCAAGAGCACTTGGGTCTCTGGTGATGTCATTGGAGCCACTGGATCGAGCCACACCTGAAGCCAATTTTATGAGTCCAGGCCTCAGTAGGAAACACCATAGGGAAAGTGGAAAGAAGTTGAATAAGTGGACAGTTTATAAGGGTGAGGGCAGCGCTGGGGGCACCTCAAGGGATAGTCCAGCACCACAGGACAGGGAACAGAGGAGTCGTTACTACTCTTGGGCCTGCAAAGTGTGAGGTGAGCAGTTAGGAGAGCGCAGAGACAGGGCTGTGTGCAGAAGGCTCCCTCAGGAGCTGCGCAGTCGGTGGGAGAGAGGCACCGAATGCCTGGGCCACACTCCCTCCCCCGCTTTGATGCTCATCATTGGTTGAGCTCTCCAGAAGCCACAGGAACCCGGGCCATCCCCTTGGGCACAGAGCAGGGTGGGTGGGTCTGGATGGACACGAGGGAGATATCCCGGCTTAGCTCTGGCCTTCTCTGGCCTTCTTCTCAGTTACTTGAGCCGATGCATTCCCTTGAGTCTTCAGGGCAGGGTGAGTGGGACCTCACTGGCCACCTCGAGGACTGCTGCTGCTTACACCAAACAGGGTCCCACTTCATCGCCTTTGCTCACTCCCTCAGCCTGGCTCGTGCCATCCCTTGCCCCTAGAAGTCTGATCTTCCTGACCTCTCCCAACCCTCTCCTTTGAGTCCTGATCCAGAAGCCGAGGACAGGAAGGCCGCAGAGCACATGGAAAACCTGTCGGACAGACCCAGGTTCACCCCCTGTTCCACTGCTTACCCTACTGCGAGTCCTTGGCTCGTTACCTACCCTCTCTGAGCCCCAGCTTCCTTATTCACCACCTGTCGGAGTCCACCCTGTCCCCGTGACCCTGACCCTATGCTTAGGTGTCCTGGGAACATTCCAGACTTAGCTCTGCCTCTAGTCTGTCGTGTGTCCTCAGGCAGTTCTCTCCTCTCTGGAGCTCAGTTTCCCTATCTGTAAATCCAGGGATTTAGATTCAGTGGTTTCCAAGACACCCTTCTCCCTACCTGTCCTCTCTGGATTTTTCTCTGATTCCTTGACTCTCAGTTTCTCAGTTCAACAGACAGACAGTGCCGTGGTTTCATCTCCCCCCGCAGAGGGGAGGCTACCGTGGGAGCAGCTTGGCCGCTGTGGGAAGCCTGGCACGTCCACTGCTTGTGTTTAATTACTTCAGGGACTGTTTACTGCCTCCTGGATTTCCTGAGCAAACAGCCCCATTATTTGGGGTAATTACTGACACCAGCTTTGGTTATGAGGAGTGGAAGCTTCGAGACGTGACCCCACTTCCACCACCCCCCAAGGCATGCTCACGAAGCCGAGCCCTCCAAGAGAGCCTGAGGGGCACCGAGGGCAGAGTGCCAGCTCTCCCTGGTGCCCTGGGACTCAGGACTCTTTTCCTGGTCCCTGGGGCCCTGGGGCCCCCTCCAACCTTTTTGGGGCTGCCCAAGTCTGCAGCCTAAGGCTCTGCTGCCTTGTGGTTAGGGCCCAGACTCCGGAGCCCTGAGGACCTGGGTTCAGGTCCCTGCTCTGCTGCGTGATCTCTGTTGTGTCTTCTTGTGCCTTGTGCCTCAGTTTCCTCCTCTTTCCTCCGGAGGATTGCAGATTTTCCACTTCTTCTTGACCCATTCAGTCCCCTCACCTTGACAGCCAGATCTCCCTGCGGGCCTCCTTGCCACTCACCTCCCCCCAGGCGCTCAGCAGGGCCGTCCCTGTTTGTGTACAAAACCCCACCTGTTGCAGAAGGTAGGGAGGGGGGCTGGAAATATTACAGACCCAACTCCAGGGAGTGAGGCGAGTGAGCCTTGCTCCCTGAGGCCAGGGGCAAGGCTGGCTGGGCGGAGAGAGAGCAGGTGCCTGCTTTCTTCTTGGGGACACAGTAGTGTCCTTAGGGACTGAGTAAGCCCCTTGGGGGTTGTAGACTCCCCCTTGAATCTCCCTTTCCACATAGAACACACATTTCTTTCCCACTGCCTGCCTAGTGCTTCCTCAGTGGGGGTGGATGATAAAGTATGGCCACCCATCTTCCCATCCATTGGGTGTACGCCTTTGCTGCGTGACTATGTCCTTGGCCTCATCAAGAGATGGACCCTCCTGTCTCTCCCCTGAAATCTGCGCAGGCCCCACGGCTGGCTTTCACCCTCAAATGCAGAGGAAAGATGTTTTGTGCCTCCTGAGAGTTGGCTTCAGGGCTTCGCAGCCTCTTGGAGACCACCACGTAAGGAAGCTGGCCTGGGCCGCTGAAGGATGAGTGGACATTTGGACAGCTCAGGCCAACATCCAACTACTAGCTGAGTGGGGGAGCCTAGGCTGGACTTTCCAGGCCAGAGTAGGATGCTCCAGATGCAGCACCAGAGTAGGTCCAGGTGAAACCAGAAGAGAAACCACCTCGCCGATCCCTGGATTGTAAGAAAGAATGGTTGCCGTTGTTTTTAAGGTTTAAATGTTTATGGTGTGGGGTGCTTTGTTATGGTGTGGAATGCTCAGCGTTGGTGGTCTTCCCCAGGATAAGGAAATCAACCTCATGAGAACTTCAAGGGGAAGGCTCAGAGGCAGACCACTGTGGATACTGCTTGGTACGCGAGGCTGGTAGTGTGGTTGAGCATCGCTACGTAACAAACCACTCGGAAGTTAGTGGCGTGAAGTAACAACCAGAGCTTCTGAACCCAGAGTTTGGAGGCAGTGGGGTTGGCTCAAGCTCTGTTCTAATGTCTGGGGCCTCAGCTGGGAAGGTGGTGACGTGAACAGCTGGGTGTTGACAGCACCTGGAGGATTGTTCACGCACGTATCTGAGAGCTGAGCTGGGGTGGGTTTGGAGGCTGGACTCAGCTGAGAATGTTGGCGGGAGCCCTTCCGTGCGGCTTGGGCTTCCTCACAATGTGGCAGCCTCGGGGGCGGTGGGATTGATCCTCCCCCGGCAGCTTTTAGGAGCTAGCCTTGGAAGCGATGTGGTTTCCACCATACGTGATAGGACACCGAAGAGTCATGGGAGGAGAAATCAAAGAATTTGTAATGTTGTTTTTCCAGTTGCCCCGGTCGATGATGGACAATACTGTTGCTGCGCAGAGCTGCTCAGAGATCATTCCTGAATGCCACGTGCTGCATCTGGAGCTGACCCCCCCCACCCGAGGCCATCAGTCGATTCACTCAGCAAACACACATGGCCTGTTCTCTTCTGTTCTCGAACCCAAGACAATGGGAGGAGACCAGAGCCATAGCAGTCCTCACAGGAACTGTCACCTCGTTTCTGGGAACACAGAACTGTCAGTGCTTTACCTGCATGAGGATATTTTCTCTTCTCCAAACACAGCAAGAGCAGCTCTTGCTGCTCTCTGTGTCCCCGCAGTCCTCCCTCCACCCCTGTCCCGCTCCTCAGAGAACCCTGGTCTGACTCAAGGAGGGCGTCTTTTGGGGGCATGTCCTTAGGTAGCCCCCATCCTGGCCTAGAAGAGTCCTGTGGTTTAAGAACTTTTACATGGAGGGTTGATTTAACAACTGGGTTTCCAACTGACTACCAGGGGGAAAGGAGGATGGATTTACAGCTCCTAAAACATGGTTGCAGCCTTGCTGCAGATCTGCAGGAGAGAGTGGGCAGGAAGTTATTGATGTGACCTCTGACCCTGGGGAGGGAAAGATAATGAGTTTATCATAAATCCATCTTCACAGGGTTTATCACTGGCCACTTAGAGATGTGGCTTGATGCAGACACACAACTCTCCAAGTGCCACAGAGAAGAGGAACCGGAGGCATAAACCCCAGGAAATGAGCTTCACTTGCTGCTTCTCCTCCGGGCTCTCAGAGAACTGGCTCTGCCTTAAGCCCTCTGGCTTTGCAAAGGATTGAGGTCTGAGAAATTCTGGCAACTTCAGGACTCAGCGGTGATCTCCGAGGACCTGCGGGCCAGCTGCCCAGCCTGCCCTCCCCTGGCCCCCAGCCGGGCCCTGTCCTGCAGCCCCTCCTCTCAGCCGGACCTCCATCCCCTGCAGCTCAGGACACAGAATGGAGGAGGGACCCACTTTCATCGTGGGTTTGGGAAAGCGAGCCCTGGGTCTGAATTCCATGGGCTCCTTCCACCTGCTGGCTGGGGGACCCCGGGTCAGCTCCATGCCCATCGTCAGCCCCAGGTTACTGGTGAAGAAACAGGCTCAAACAGCAGGGAGAGCTTGCTTGAGGCCAACTAGGAAGTGGTGGAGGCAGGTTTCGAACCCAGGTCTCTCTAACTCCAGACTCAAGTTCTTAGCTGCAAGCAAATACCACTTCCTTCCTTATTACGACATATCAGCACACGACTCAGGACATATTACTGAGACCACCTGCTGTTTAAGGGGAAGATGTTGAGGTCAGAGCTGGGGTGAACGGGCCTAGAGTAATCTGGGAAGATTTCCTGGAGGAGGTAGAGAGATGGACAGGACAGAGCAGCCTGTGGTCCAGAGAAGGTGCTGGGGAGGCCCAGCTCAGGGAGCACAGGGAGGGCAGGGCCAGCCCGGGCTCACTTTGGGATGTGGGCGGGGCTTCTGGAATCATTTATGTGGCCCGGCTCCCCCTCTGATGTTCCCCAGTATCAGTCCCTAGCACATTAGCTGGTTTCTGCCTCTTTTGTTAAGAAGTTGCCTGTTTTCTCATAATTCAATGTCATGGTTTTATCAATTCGGTGTCTCCTATCCTATAATCAGGGGTGAGTTGTGGATTTTTTTCCTCTGCATTTACTTAGTTCTATTGACTTGTCTTTCCTCATTATTCAGCTAGTAATTCTTTCCATGACTGTCCATTGATTTCCACATTGAGATATTTCTTGATGCCCTTGTTAATGAGAATCCCGATTCACACGTGCTGGTGTCAGGTTGGAGTGCTTTCATTTTGGATCCGTTTTATTGCAAAAACAACCTCAATACCTCACAGGGGACATCTGGGTACATGCTCATGGGGCCCTCACTGAGGTCACCTGAGAAGCCCAGGGCTCCAGGCAGGTGGCAGCTTCTCCACACACACCAGCCTCCTCCCTGTCCTCCCATAGACAGTCCTCATTGGGTGTAGAGAGCACAGAGACTGACCCGGGCCAGTCAATATTGCCCTCAAGAGTCTCTCAACCTCTTTCCTGTGGTGTCATTGTCAGCAAGCATTTACTGAGCACCACTGTATGCCAGGTTCTCTGCAGAGCCTTGGGCCCAGAGAAGGTTCTTCTGAATATGAATTGGTCATTTCCCTCCCCTCCTGACTCCCAAAGCTGAGGACTCTCAGGCTGATCCCAGGATCAAGTGGAGACTCCTCCCTAAGGTCTGTGTGGTCCAGCTCCTGCCCGTCCCTGCCCCAGTTCCCTCCCTCTCCCCTGCTCTCTGCTTTTTCTCTCCAGGCCCCTTCTAGCCATATAATCTTTTCATATGCATTTCTTCCCACCTGGAAGGCATTTTCCTGTCCTTTCTTCACTTGCCTGGTCCCTCTTATCTTTGGGTCTCAGCCCTAATGTGACTGTCTAACCTCACCTGCTGACTTGGTTTCCCTCCCCTGATATCTTCTCCCCAACCCCTGGTTGTTCCCTTTATCCCCCTCAGCACCGCCTGCAATTCTTTTCTTGGGGTGTTCACTGGCCAGCTAGTCACACTAGTCTGTGGGCTCCAGGAGGGCAGGGACTGTGTGGACCCTGCTCCCTGGGGGCTTCCCCAGTGCCCAGTGCATGCCCAGCACAGACTCGGTCTCCTAAGGGGTTCTTTGTAGAACGAATGAGGAAGCAGAGCAGAGCAAGGAGCCCAGAGGCTCTCGGGTGGTCTGAGCACCAGAATGGGACACGCCTGTCTGGCCCAGGTCTGGAGGAGTCGGAGCCGAGGGAGACGGCCTCCCGGATGCTGGCAGGACCCTACCACACCTGGGGAGGCATTGAGTGGCCTGTCCCACAGGGACCAGCATCCACCATCCACTGGGGGGACCTGGGGGCTGGGGAGTGCCGGCCTCCCCCTCCTCACGGTCACCGGCACCTTTTTGGGTGATGCGGTCCCAGCAGTGACATCAGTCAGGGGGCCCGGGCTGGACTATAGCTGCAGCATCCGCCACCCAAGAGGAGGTCCCCCTCTGTGCTGACTTGCTCAGGGTGGGTGGAGGGGGCTCACAGAGTCACTCTGGGCTGACATGGGGCTCTGTGACCACCTCAGCCAACCGGGCACTTGGCTCTTAGAGTTCCCTCCATGTGACAGACACCGCCTCCCGCATCGCTGTGCCCAGAGCAAGTCACAGGCCACGTCCACCTTCAAAGCGGGGAGGAGAGTCAGGAACAAGGGCAGGGCCTTGCGTCTGGGCCCGGGGGTGCCTGCCCAGGGCTAGGCATGGGGTGGGAGAGAGCAAATGCCCCTTGGTTCGGTGCAGTTCGGCACGTGCTCTGTGGCCCTCCTGTGCCCGGGGGCCCAGAGATGACAATAACACAGCCCCCCGGGGGGCGGGGCTCAGACGTGCAGCACAGTCGCCAGTCCAGCAGGCGGTGGGCAGACCTTTGTCCCCTCTGCCCGCCCAGGGCAGTGACGATGGGGGCGCACACTCCCTAACTCGGCCTGGGCCCCCCATGAGCCAGCCCCCAGCCCCCCACGCTCTCACCCTGGGCCAGACTGAACTGCTTGCAGGTCCCCAGGCCGTCATCCCCTTGTCATTGCTTCCGAGCCTTTGTGGCTACTGTTCCCTGTCCCTGCACGTGGCATGAAGGCGTCAGACCCTCCCGGCCTGAAACCTGGCCCTGCCGTTTACTGGGTGAGCATCAGGTGCCTCAGTTTCCTCATCTGTGCGTTGGGGCTGGAGGTAGCTTCCATCTCACACTGCAGGGGTAATTGTGAGGATTTGATGGGTTAATACAGAGCCGCCCTTAGAACAGGGACCAGCACATGGAGGTCGCCTACCCCCCACCGCCATTTGGTTGACCCCCTCCTGCCCTCACGTCCCAGCCGAGGTGCCATCGTCCCCTCTGCACATGCAGGAAGGCATCTGGCATCCCCGCGTCCCGTGCCTGGCTCGGGCCCAGCGCAGACGCCCAGCTGCCCCCCAAGGCCGCCTGAGCCTGATGTCCCCCTTCCTGGGCATTTGCCTCCAGCCGCACCCCGAGGAGCCAGCCTCGGAGGAAAGCAAGATGCCCGGGGTGAGCGGGTGTGGGTGGGGGGGGAGAAGGCCAAGGCTCTCCTGCACCCAGAGCTCCCCGTCCCTGCGGGTGGGGGTCTGCGCTCATCGCCCCTGCTTGTGCCCCACGTTTGGGACATTTTTCTCTCCCTCGGTTGGGAACAGGAGCGTCCGACATGCTGTTTTGGGGGATATCGGAGCATTTCCATATGGCCTGAGAAATAAGCCTCCACACCTTGAGCCCATCCAGAGAAGTCCGTGATGTTTGAGGCAGAAACTCTCACTGTGTCTCCCAGGGGGTGTCAGCCCGTGCCCACCGGGGAGGGGCGGGGGACAAGGGTCTCTCCGGGCCCTGCTGCTTGGCGACGAGAAGCAGGGATGGCCCATTTGGACCCTGGGCCTGTCTGACTGGCCACCTCCCATGTCTGGCTGTGCAAGGGTCAACATGCAGCAGGTTTAACTACTGCAGCTACTGGGCGTCCCGGACGGCAGTGAAGAGCCTGGGAGCCTACATCACGCATAAATCCCTGCTCAGCCACTTACTTCCTAGTGGTGGGAATGGCCGCTGGCAACTCCTGCGGTTGGTGAATGGCTGCTGGTGTCTGCGCCACGGGGACCGGGTTCTGAGCTGGGCCTGGGGACACCAGGTGGGTAGGACAAGGTCTCTGTCTTCACGGGGATTTGATAGAGGAGGGAGTGGCCCCTGGCCAAGCGGGGCCAGTCAGGAAAAGCTCCACGGAGTCCCAGGCCGCAATGTACTGTTGTGTATGCTGCGCACTATACAACTCACACCTGTACCATGACACGAGTGGCTGTCCCCAGAGTCGTGCAGTCAGCAGCCCTGCCAGAAGGTGTGCCTGGACGATGGAGAGCCGGTGCCGAATCATAACAACACATGTGCACTGAGCGCCCCCAGGCGCTGCCTGCACCATCTCATCTCATTCTGACGCAGGACCATGAGTCCCATTTCGCAGTGAGGACACCAGAGTCAGAGAAGTCGAGTAATTTGAGGCGACAGTGTAAGGAGTTGCTGAATTTGAACTTGGGCTGGGCTGAGCTGGGCAGTGACTCTGGCAGAGAAGATAAGATCTGGTCTCTGGCTTGGAGCATGGGTGGCCCAGGTGCAGAGACCCCGGCCCAGGAGGGGCTGGAGGCATCGGTCAGGGAGAGGCTGGTGCGGCAGCCCTTGGCTCGACACGCACGCGTGTGCACGCACATACACACAGAGCAGGTGGGGGTGGTCCCTCCCAGCTTCCCGGCCTGCTGCACCTTCCCCTGGTTTTCCAAATTCTAGCAGAGGTAGAATGAGCGGCCAGGAAACTAGAGGCCCTAGGAACCCGTCTTCCTCTGAGACTTTCTCTCTTCTAGGGAGAGAAAGCTCTAGAAGGGAGGAGGGCCGTCCTGTTCATCAGGCACCTTTGGTGCAGATTCACCAACAGACCTGTCGAGGGGGCACAACTCCCAGGTGCTGGCTCTGGGGTCTCCCTCTGCCCCGGACTGGGTCCAGGGCGATCCCTTCTTGCTCTTCCCTCCATCCCCTCCCCGCTTCTGTGACCTCAGTGGGTGTCAGGCTTGTCACACAGCGAGTGGGGCAGCTCTCGGGGGTGGGGGGAGCAGAGCCCCTGGACTCTGGCCCCGGACTGCTGCGATGCCAGCCGTGGGGACATGGGGCTGGCGGGTGGGGTGGCCAGGGGGCCCTGGTGTCCGTGCTGGGAACCCCCGGGGTGCTGAGCGGTTGCTTTTGTCTCAGGCTGGCTGATTCCTTTCTTATTTCAGTCATTCCAGCTTCGGGATCTTTTTTTTTTTTTTTTCTTGTCTGTTTTTTTTTATTCTCTTGCCTTTCATTGTGCTTTCTCTCTGGGTAATCTGAGGCTTGCAGGCAGCTAACTACGATGTGTACATTCCAATGAAACAAAACAAAATATAATTGAACATATTTCTTTCATGTCTGAGCAGCAGATTAATCTCCCTGACACTTTCCTGTTTCCCCTTCCCTCCTTTTGCTTTTCTCTGAGATGTCTCCTCCCCTCCCTAGAATCTCTGGGATTTGAACGGCTGCGAAGCCCCTGATCAATGCAGATGCACAAAAGATCCTCACTTGACTGTCTGCGTTCCTGTGACCTGTAGATCCTCCTGGACCCGAGGAGAGGGAACTGTCAGCACGTGTGTGGGCTTCAGAGGGGTCTCCACTGATGCTGGGGACAGTCAGGGGCCATGAGTGGGACCAGGAGGGTTTCCTGTGGTGCAGAATCTCTTAGACACACTCTTGCAGACACTCTTGGCGGGTCCTTCTTGCTTGCCCTAAAACTGTGCCTGGATGTTGGTGATCTTGACTTTCAGCCAAAGCAGCTGTTGTGGGTCCCCAATGAGAGGCAGGGTCAGCAGGGACGCTTTGGACATGGCCACGAAGTGTGGGCTCAGCCCAGGAGGAGAGCGAGAGGCAACCGTTGGAGGCAGCAAGATGGGTTCTCCTGCCTCAGTTTACTTGCTGCCTGACCTTGAGTGAATGTCCCACCCTCCTGAGCCTCAAGTCTGCATCTGGAATCCAGGGACACAGCAGGGCACAGGGCAAGGTGGCGGGAGGATGAGATGCAGCAACACCGGGGCTGTCAGCACGGGTGCCTGGCATGCGGTGGGTCCCAAAGAGACCCTGGTCCTGGTCGTCTCCCCCTCCCTCCCCCTCCCCCTTCCCCCTCCCTCCCAGCCCCATCTCCTCCCAAGACTGAGGCTGTGTTTTCCCATTTCATGGAGGAGGAGGCTGAGGCTCAGAAAGTCCAGTGAGGCAGGAAGCGGCAGGGACGGCACTTTAACCCAGGCCTGCCTGCTTCTTTCTCCAAAGCCCGACTGTCTGCAAAAGAATAAAGCTGCTCCGAAGCGAGTGCTCCCCTTGTACCAGGCCCGCAGTGCATCGCTTCCCATGCTGAACCCCAGGTAACCCTGACCAGGGCCTCCACGGTGCGTCCTTGTACCACCACTTCTCAGAGGAGGAACCCGAGGCTCAGAGAGGTTAAGTGATTTGCCTGAGGACACATAGCCCGTGAGCCTTGGAGCTGGGGTCCCATCCCAGGGAGGTCACCACTGCACCATACTGCCCCGCTCCCCGAAGTTCTTCTTGAGGTCGCCCCGTTCCTCCATCCTGACCTTTAGACCAGCTAGGAGAGGTCCTGGCCCCAGGATTCATGAGCACAGGAAACGTGCTAAACAATTCTTGAGGGCGACGAGTACCTTGTCTACTTTCATCTCTTCATCCCTTAGGAATTGCTGAAGGAGTGAATGAGTACAGTCTCTCTGCAGCCTGGTAGGAGGTGGGCAGGCAGGTAGGAGGTGGGCAGGGAGGTGGGAGGTGGGTAGGGAGTGGGAGGTGGGCAGGCAGGTAGGAGGTGGGCAGGGAGGTGGGAGGTGGGTAGGGAGTGGGAGGTGGGCAGGCAGGTGGGAGGTGGGCAGGGAGGTGGGAGGTGGGCAGGGAGTGGGAGGTGGGCAGGCAGGTGGGAGGTGGGCAGCATGTAGGAGGTGGGCAGGCAGGTAGGAGGTGGGCAGCAGGTGGGAGGTAGGCAGACTGGTGGGGGGTGGGCAGGCAGGTAGGACGTGGGCAGCAGGTGGGAGGTGTGCAGGCAGGTAGTTGACAAGGGGAGTGTACTCAGATCTCTGAGGGGAAGGAGCAGTTCAAGGGCATATTTTTAGCCAGAAGAGGCATTAAAATTGATCTCGGTGCAGCTCATACAAATCTGCGTGTCAGGCCCGTAAATCGCCCGGTTAATGGCCTGGAGACCACAGTGGGGAGGGGGGGAAAAGGGCAGGGGCTATGGTCCCTCTTGGAACAACCAGCTGCCAGGGTGACACTGGGTGTATGTAATGTCCCATGGGGGGATGTTCACCGGGCAGACAGATCGGGGGTGCAGGGTCCCTGTCCAGCTCCAATGTACCATTGGGCGTGGAGATGAAGGGAGCTTGGGCTGCAGACCCCGGCAGGTCTGCCTGGAGGCACAGGGCAATCCCGGCCCCCTCCTGGGAAGGCCTCTCTTTTGCTGGCGTCCCGGTGACTCGGTGACTTGGTGACTCAGAGCCAGAGGGCAGAGCGGGGAGGCCTCTGCCAACCTGCCGACCGCCACCCCCAGGACCTTTTCCAGGTGCCACAAATATCAGACGTCAATGGAAAGAAAATGCCTCTCAGCGTCGCCCAAGTCCAACTCTGGAAGAAACACAATTATGTCAAGTGGTTAAGAGAGTCCTCGCGGCGGCCTGTGTTTTGTTTCGTGCTTTGATCTCGTGGGCTCACAAAACGGATTCTGCAAAACCCCTTGAAGTCAGCTGTCAAAGTAAAGCATTTTGGGGGAGACAAATCTCTTTCTCTGATGGCAAAATTCATTTGAAATCATCCTTTAATCACTGCAAAACCTGGAGCTGCAATTGCCTTGCCCGCTCGCCCTGCACTCGCTCCTCGTCCTCCCGCGGCCTCCTCTCCCGGCGCCCCGGCCTCCGTCTCCCCCGAAACAGCGCAGCCGAGAAGCGCAGCTGGGCTGATGGGGACCATTCGGTTGCTCGGGACAATTTTTTTGGGGAAAATGACAGAGCTCGAAGCCTGCCTCTCAGCGTCCCTGTCCCCGTGGGGAGAGACCTGGCATCCGTGGTCTGTGCAGCAGGAGGGAGGGAAGGGGGGGGGCTCGGAGGGGGAGGGGCGCCTGGAGAACGGTGGTGCCTCACCCCTGCTGGAGCCCGGATGCTGCTCTTGCTCTCATCCCCGCTCTCCTCCCTGCCCCTCTTCTGCTCCCCAGCTCCTCCCACCTTTTCAGATCCGAATCCTGCATTCGGGCCCAGCACTTTACAGTTTGCAAAGAACTTCATTTGTTCACTGATTCATCCATCCATTCATTCATGTTGCTTGCACTGTGGTCATTGGGGCTTGCTGTGCATCATGATCCTTATCAAGTTCTGGGGTTACAGAGACCTACAAGACACAACCTCTCCCTCTGGGACCCCAGGGTTTGGCAGCAGAGATGGGGTATAGTCGAATGGCCATGACTCTTATGAGAGATGTGTGCCGGGCACATGGTAGGTGCTTCTCTCAGTTAGACCGTGTTGAGAAATTTGTAACAGAAAGTCCACAACAACAGCTCAAGCAACCGAGACATGAAACGATCATGAGCAAAAAGATGTCAGGGAGGGAGGTAGTTCCGGGGTCGATCAGATGCTCAGTGATGCCAACAAACCAGGGTCTTTTCTCTTTCCTGTTCATCATCCTCTACTACGTTGGCCTTTTTCCTTATCTTGGTGCCTCATGGTAGCAAGACGGCTGCCACAGCTCCCAACATCGTCTCACAGGCCAGCATTCAGGTCTAGAGGAGGGAGTAGAGTGAGGCAGAAGTATTTCCCAGGAGGTCTCCCCACCAGCAGGTTTCCCCTCACACCTCCATGACCAGATCTGGGTCCCACGCCCACTCCTAAAACCGCGTCTGGGGGAGGGGGAGGCGGGCCAGGCTTGGCTTCACCCCTGGGCTGGGGAGGCCCGCCAGGTCCGAGCCTGTTGCTGCCGAGCGAACCCAGGGCTCTGCCGGGGAAGGAAGGAGGGGCGGGCCGCTGGGTGGGCGGCAGCCCGTGTCCACCGCCTTCTGGTCGGGGCCGTGACTGAGGGTCCCGGGCGGGGTGGGGTCTGGGGTGGTGGCCAAGCCCGGGCCCTGCACGGAGCCTGTGTCCTCCGTGGGCCATGTGACCCGGACTGTGCACAGCCCCCTCCCCGTGCGGTGGGGCCAGGACGGCACCTGCCGAGGGGGCGGTTGCGCAGGTGCCCAGGTCGTGGGCACAGGCCCCGGTGTGAGGGGTGCTACCAGCTGTTGGCCGTGGCCGCCATCAGCCCCGTCTGTGAAATGGGCACTGGGGCTCCTTGGGGACGGTCCCAGGGGTGACAAGGGCAGGAGGATGACTTCACGTGGGGGAACGCTTCCTGTGTGTGCGGGCGCCCCTCACGCGTGCTCGTTCGCTTACTCCTCGCAGGCCACCCTGGACGAGGCAGCTGTCTGCACCCCCATTTCACAGCTGAGAAAACGGAGGCTCAGGCGGTGACCCGGGGGTGAGGGTGAGCAGATTCCAGCCACTGTGCTCGGACCCACTGCAGGGCCCGGGTGGAGCCGGCACAGGCAGGTGCGCAGGGGTCCCTCCTGGCCCTGCTGAGCGTCCCCGGGTCCCCGGCTGGTGGCCGGTTCCTGATTGATCCCGGTCCCTCCGGAGCTCAGGGCCCCGGAACCTGCCTGCGGCATGGGAGGACTTGCCCCCGTCCTGCTGCCCCTTCTCTCCACGATAATAAACTGACAATTCCTTGTCTCGGTCGTGAGTTGGCAACGCGCATTCTGGGGGAAACAATATGCACTTATGCAGAACTTAAGCATATGCTAATGATGGATAATTATGGTCCGTATTTATAGATTTACCAAAACATGTAAAACCACTTCTGACAATCATACACCTACAGGCACATCACGACTTAGTAACTGCACAGGAGGGTCCCGGCCGGCACAACAGAAGCTGGGGCGGCCAGTGTGGGACAAAAGGGACAGCTCAGCCCTGCTGGGGGACCTCGCTGTCACCACTGCCGGCCCCCCACTCAGGCCTGCACCCGTGGCCATGCTGCCAACCCTCTTGGTCCTCCTGGCTTCCAACAGAGACAGAGCCTGTGGGGAATGGGCTTGGGAGAGACCCTGAGGACCAGAGAGTGACTTTCCCCTTCCCAGATGGAGAAACTGAGGCCCATTCACTCAGTCACTCTCCCACCCAACCGTGCGCTGAGTGCCTAACATGCCTCAGGCTCTGTTCTAGGTGCCAGGGATTTGGCTGCTTTTTGAGGGAGGACACAGAGGACGATGCCGGTGGTGCTGAGCACTGGGGGTGGGGGGGACACAAAGGACAATGTCGGGTGGTGATGAGCACCAGGGGGGACACAGAGGACGATGGTGGGTGGTGATGAGCACCTGGGGGGACACAGAGTTTGATGCAGGGTGGTGATGAGCACCTTGGGAGACACAGAGGACGATGCTGGGTGGTGATGAGCACCTGGGGGGACACAGAGGACGATGCTAGGTGGTGATGAGCACCTGGGGGGACACAGAGGACGATGCTAGGTGGTGATGAGCACCTGGGGGGACACAGAGGACGATGCTAGGTGGTGATGAGCACCTGGTGGGACACAGAGGACGATGCTAGGTGGTGATGAGCACCTGGGGGGACACAGAGGATGATGCTGGATGGTGATGAGCACCATGAGGAGACCTCAAGTGGGTGGCAGAGAGAGTGATGGGAGGGGGACTGGAAGGGCCAGGAAGCAGGTGACATTGAGTGAAGCCCTGAAGCAGGTGAACCAGAGACATGCACCCCAGGGAGAATGTGTGCAAAGCCTTGTGGGGTGGGGTACAGAGGCTGCCCAGGGAGGATGTCCATGTCTCCACTCTTGGGCTCAGCAAACATTTATGACCCTTGGTCACATGTGGGGTACCATGCTGAGGGCGAGGGGGGCGCAGACGAGCAAGGGAGGGTCCTTTTCCAGGCGTGGTCAGGGCGTCATGGGGAGGATGTCCCAGGAGCTGAGAGACTCAGAGGCAGAGCAGGGCGGACCCTGACAGGCCTGGGTTCAGTTCTGGCGCTGACGCTTCCTTCTTCAGCTCCCCAGCCTCAGTTTCCCCATATGTACAACGAGTGCATGAGAGTGTGTGGCATCAGGTTTTTTCAAAAGCCAGTGATTCAAGTGGGTAGCCCAAGATAAGATCCCTGGTCTGGGTGACCGTGGGCCCTTTCCCACCCTGGGTGTCAGGTGATTGATACGTAGATGAGAGAAGGATGGAAAGACCTGAATCCTGATCTCTTCCGAGGCTCCTTTCCTTGGCCTCCTGCCCCTCTCATGCTGTGCTGCCCTGTAATTTTTTATTTTGATTCCAAGCCCCAGGAGTGGAGGTTCAGTCCCCAGGCACGGTGGAGGGAGGCCGTGTTGCTCACCGGCTAGGCAGCTGGCTGTGGCCGCGCCTGGTTTCCAGTCTGGGCTCCGCTGCTTCCTTGCTGTGGGGTCTCGGGAAAATTACTCAACCTCTCTGAGCTCAGGGGCCTCACATGAGAGTTGAGATGATAAAAGCGGCTGCCTTCTGGGGAGGAGGCCAGACTTCGATGTCGTGGCACCTGGGACATGCTCCGTGGAGGATTCTGTTATCATTACTCTCCTGTTGTGTTGGGGCCGGTGGGCTCTTCTGCCGCAGATGAGCAGCTGATCCTGCTTCTGGAGAAGCCCCCCCCCCCCCCACCTGGGCCTCTCATCACTGGATCCCAAGGGCGGGGTGGGGGGGGGATTCAGCCCCCAGCACTCACTCGCTGTGGGGCTTGGCAAGTGGCTGACCCCTCCACGAGCCTCATTGGTTTTCTCCTCAGTGAAATGGGCGCAGTAATAGCGGCCACACAGGGGTCCCGTGAGGATTTGGTGAGGCCTCCTCGGGGGGAGGCCGACGCCTCGGCTCATGTGACTCCTGCAGGCAGCCCCCGGGGGACGCTCTGGGCAAACCCAGGGGCTCTGTGTCCCAGATCCTCATCCGTAACACGGGGACCATGACAGTCCGGTGTGCAGGCCGCGCGGGCACCCTGTGACTCCCGTGGGTTAGATGTCTGGGGCCGGGGAGCCCTCGATGCACACTCACGGGCCTTGTACCACGATCAGCGCGTTACTCAGTGGGCAGGGCCGCGCCCGCGCTCTTTGGGCACCAAGCCCCGCACAGGCCCGGCCGCGAAGGCTGGCGCTCAGCAGAGCAAGAGCTGGGACTTGGGAGCCGACTGCCGGGCTCGGGCTCAGCTCCACCGCTTCTGAGCTGGGCGGCCTTGGATGAGTTTCTAAGCCTCTCTGAGCTTCTGCATCTTCATCTGTAAAATGGGGGGAGCGATGGGGCCTCCTTTGTAGGATTGTCGAAGTGATGAAGTAGGTGAGTGCCCTCGAGTGCTCACACAGTGCCCGGCACTGGGCATCAGCTCTTAGGGCTCCAGGCCCCGAGGGAGCGCGGGCGCCGCGGCCCCTACAGACGCCCCTTCCGGCCACCGCTGCGCTGACCGCTGGGGAACCCAGGCCACCGGCCCCGATGACACATTCGGGAACAGACCGTAAGCGGCCGTGCTGCATCGTGCGGGGCGGACAATTAGAGGACGGGAGGACCTATAATAAAGGGCTCATGGCGGGGAGGGGACAGAGCGTGGCGCAGGAGCCCAGGTGGGGAGAGGCGCCCGCAGCCCGGGGCAGGACGCTGTGCTCCTTCCTGACACTCGTCTCCCCCGAGAACCCGTCATGTACGCGCTGGAGGCTCTGGAAAGTGCCGACTGGTAAATATGAGAGCAGGTAAGTCACCTGATGCCGCACCTCCCAGAGGCAGTGGCCCGTGAATTATTGATGTCGTTCCTTATTCTTTGTGTGTTTTCCTGTCGCTGTCAGGACGAGCTGGGGTACGATGCGATGGCAGAGAACCTTCCAGAACGGCCAAGCTCATTTTTCGCTCCTGTTACAGGTCCATGGGGTCAGTGGGGAGGGCTCTGCTCACCCAGACACCCGGGGCCCCGGCTGATGGGGTGCCACCGTCCTGGGGGGTCAGCGTGTCCCCACGGGCTTCTCAGTCACGCTGACAGGGAAGAAGGGACCAGAGAACCCCGCTCTGACCCTTAGGTGCTCCCCTGGAGGCTCACTGTCCCCCTCTATTCAAGCAGGTCTTGGCACCCCGACATGCAGGCGATGGGGACGTGCGGCTCTCCCGCGGGGGGCCCAGGACCACCCCTGGGTCTCAGTGAACCCCAGCCCTGCCCTCCCCACGCTGCACCGACAGATCAGGGTGCTCCTCTCCCAACACTCCGGACCAGTTTTCTGTCTCATATAGTCCACTGGATTACTCTTCCGTAATTTATTTAACTAATCTCCTATTTATGTAATTTCAACGACTTCAATTTTTACTCTTATAAATAATGCTCCAATAAATATTTTTATTCTTTACCTTCCTCTAAATTTCTGTTTGGTTAGAAAAGCCTCCTATAAGGAAGGAGATGTCGGGTAAAATAACATGAAGTCTTGCAAAGTTTTACGAACTGAAAATGCCTAACATTTAGGGAGTGAATAATTCCCTACTTCACATGACCTCCAGGACCTTCTCCAGCTCTGCAGGCTCCTGCCCCGGCCCAGGCCCTGCTCCGTCACTGTGTTCCCAGAAGCCAGGTGACCCCGTGAGACTCGGGGTAGAGCCATCCCTGCCCTGCTCCACACCCCCCAGGCCCCTGTCCCACTCCACACAGTCCACGCTAATGGTGCCACTGGCCTTGCCTCTCCGCCTCCAGTCCCTCTCAGCCCAAGGCAGCCAGATGGAGGTTTAAAAACAACCTGAACACACTTCGGTGACTTCCCGTGGCACCTAGGATGGAGTCCTGAATCCCTTAGGCAGCCTCCAAGGCCCAAGGAAGTCTGGCTCTGCTCATCTCTGGTCCTCCTATTCCAGGTGGTCAGTGATACTGGTCTTTCTTCAGCCATTCAAAAATCTGAGCCTTAGCACCTGTTTCTGCCTGGAGCATCCCCCAGCATGGATGGAAAATTCTTCTGAACGTGTCTGATTATAAACTGAGTGGCCTCTGACTTTTCTCTTGGTATTGGTCCCATTTCTCCGAGGTGAGGGATGTGGAGGCTGAGTTCCCCGGGGCTGGATGGAGGCAAAAAACAAAACAAAAAAAGTCTTATCACAGGAGATGGTGATGGATCACAGTCAGGAATGGACTCTACCTTCAGCTCAGGTGAGGCCCCTTTTCCCCACAGACAGGCACAGACACCTCCTGCTCTGGCTCCTTAGCCGAATAAAGAGCAACATGCACACAACACAGGTCACCTAAAGCAGGACCTGACTGTGGAGACAGGTACAGGTCCTTGAGGCTAAGGATCTGCAGGGCACTAGAGACTCGCAGGCCAAGGGAGGATGTGACCCACCTGCCAGGTCAGTCTCTGCTGGTCCTTGACCTGAGGATATGTGATGTCAAGAGATGAGGTTGGCTGCAGAGAGAATGAGCAGGTGCATAGAGAGAAGTCAAGATGGGGTGGCGGGTGCATAGCTGTGCAGGGTCCCAGCGGGGCTCCCGGGCCCTGGTTCCAGGCTCTGGTGAGGCCAGGGCTTCCTGCAAGTTTCACGAACTACTCCCTTTGCCCCAAGCCTGGTGAAAGACTCCTCCACACACAATCTCTCTTTGCCTGAGCTAGACCGAATGGTTTTCTGTTACTTGCAAAGAGCCCTGACTCAGACACCAAGGAAACCTATTTATTTTTAAAACTGCTTTAAAAAAAGCTTCATTTCCAACAATGACTGTCTCTCACTCACAGAGGCCTCGTCAAATATGAGGAACGAGGCGTTTGCAAACCTATATGAAAATTAAACCCGCAATCTGGGCACACACTTGTTTGACAAGTGATAATTAACTGCTGACAATATAATTTCAGTTTGGATGCAAATGCGTTTTTCATTAAAAAGTAATCAAAGAAGAAGATATATGAATGGCCAATAAGCACAAGAAAAGATGCTCCACATCGTTAGTCATCAAGGAAATGCAAATTAAAGCCACAATGAGATGCCATTACACACCCACAGGAATGGCTAAAATTAAAAAAAAAAAAAAGTAACAAGTATTGGTGAGGCTGTGGAAGAGCCACGTGCTCGTAGTCGCTGGTGGGATTGTGGAATGTCACCACGACTATGGGGAACAGTCCGGCGGTCTATTGAAAAGTTAACTTGCATCTATCATACGATCCAGGCTTTCCATCTACCTGAGACTCTGGCATGACTGTGGGGACTCGGCTGGTCTGCTGAAGAGCTGCTTGGTATAGGTGTACCCACTAGTCTTTGCCGGGAGGGGACCCTGGGATTAGGTCTGCCTGGGGCTTCAGTGCCCCTTGACCCGGGGGCAGCCAGCGGAAGGTGGCTCAGCCAACCCACCTCTTGCTAAACGACCAGCATCCTCCTCCGGGTGTGGGATGAGGGGCAGAGTGGGGGAGAGGTGAGCTCTGACCTCCCCGCATCCCACATCTGAGCTGTTCAGCCCACCTCCCTCCCTTTTCTCGAACGGACTCACTGCCATGCCTCAGTTTGCTCATGTGTAAATGGGCAAAATACTAACCTCAGGAGCTTGCTGTGAGGAGTAAATAAGTTAGTACACAGAACAGTGCCTGGCACTTTAGTTACGATACTATTACTTAACACAGGCAACAAAAGTATCATATGCCACCCTCATTTCCACCGCCTCCCCCAAGGGGGAGCAGTAGGGTCTTCCCCTTTGGTCATCTCTTTATCCCCCTGGGGGTTTCGTTGATCTCCCTCATCCATTTACGGGGGAGACATGGAAAGGACCCCGTGAAAACAAGGCCAAGGTTTGGTTCCTGGCTGGTGAAGGGCAGGCTTCCTTGGGGACAGACCTCTGAGAAGCCAAGGTTCCTCTGCCCCTCACATAGCCGGAAACCTCCTGTCACATTATTATTATTATTATTATTTAAGATTTTATTTTTATTTATTTATTAGAGAGACTGAGAGAGAGAGAGGCAGAGACACAGGCAGAGGCAGAAGCAGGCTCCCTGCAGGGAGCCCGACGTGGGACTCGATCCTGGGTCTCCAGGGTCATGCCCTGGGCTGAAGGTGGCACTAAACCGCTGAGCCACCAGGGCTGCCCTGTCACTTAATTATTGAAGACTGCCTTAGTTATGTGAAGGGCGTTTCCAATGTCCACGACCACTTGTGTAAAGGGAAAATTGATCGCATTTCAAAGGGGCCACCTCTCTTTTCTTTTTGTGACTTCTTCCTCTAAGGGCAATGTGTGATGATCAAGGACTATTTGAGGAATGGAGCAAGCTTAAGAAGCAGAGTCTTGCCTCCCTCTTGGACTGTCCCTCTGGAAGGCGACAGAAATCCTGGGCTCCCGGTGCAGACACAGCACTCGGTCCACATGGGGGTGTGGCAGGGGGCAGCAGGGATGCATCAAGTCTGCAGTCAGGGGCCAGCATCCTGTTCAGCTCCTCCAGGCCCCAGGGTTGTGAGTGACCGAGGCCCAGGTGGCGGAGTGACTTACCTGACGTCCTATCCTGGACCCGTTTTCTTCCAAACCTGAGCTCTGTCCACAGCATCACCCGGCCTCAGGGTCTCACAGAGCCATCAGGGCGCCGGCGCCAGCCCCTTACCTCATCCCCAGGCCTCTCAGCAAACCTCCCCACGTCAACATTAATTACACCTCCCGGAGGTTAATTTGTAAGGAGACGGTGAAAATGTGTTATTTAAATAGTGATTATTAAAATCATGCTGGGGGTTTGCTCCATAATAGGTAATTATCTAGAACATAATTAGAAAAACAATGTCGTCAATTCTATTTAGCTGTTCCCACGGAGCCCAGAGTTAATCCCGGGGAGCGAGCGGCATACTCAGTGGCATTAGTGATATTTGTACAATCATATTCTTATTACATCTAAATTGAAGTCACTTTAGGAGCCTTCTCAGAGAGGAACATGCATGTTGCCGAGACCCTAGCCGCAGGTGTCTGAGTGGACACCTTCCTCCAAGTGTCGGGGGTTTTCTTCTCTAGGAATCACTTCCCATCCTGGGTAGTCAGCACACATGGAACTCCACTCATTCATTCGCTTATTGTTTTATTTTATGTTTTTCTAACCACTCGTTTGCCTCTTCCACTCATTTCTTCTTGTTCATTTATTGCTTCTTTCGTTTTGCTCTTCCTGTGTTAGTTTAGTCCTTGCCCTGCACCTGGGTTCCTGGTTTCTAATTCTATTGATTATACTTTGGTTCACTCTTTTTCCTTTGTTCCTTTACGAACTTGGTTCCTCACTCATAAGCCAGGGGTGGCTTCGTTTGCTTGCTCTATTTCATTGGTTTATTAGTTCCTTTGCTCATGAACGTGCTCCTTCATTCATCAATTCATTCATTCATTCATTCATTTGTTCATTCACTCATTTATTCAATGGTTCAAGCACTTCTCAAGTCATTCATTCATGCATTATTCAATAATGAATAACTTGTTCATGTGTGTATTGGGTGTATCCATCTGGTGTGAGTGTAGCCATGCCACCCCTCTGGCATATTCTAGACATTTTGATAAAAGGGGCCTTGGGTGATGCCTGGGTGGCTCAGTGGTCGGGTGCTTGCCTTTGGCCCAGGGTGTGATCCTGGAGTCCCCGGATCGAGTCCCACATCGGGCTCCCTGCATGGAGCCTGCTTCTTTCTCTGCCTGTGTCTCTGCCTCTCTCTGTGTCTCTTATGAATAAATTAATAAAATATTTTTTAAAGGGGGGGCCTTGGGTTTACCTTTTTTTTAAAGCACACTTTTTATTATATAATGTAATGTAACATCTGCATAGAGCAAAGTACACAAATCACAGGTGTATGGGTAAGAGAATTTTCTGAAACTAAACATACTTGTAGGACAAGCACCCAGTCAAGCAAGAGAATGTTCCCCATACCCCAGCTGCCGCCTCAGATGCCTACCTGCCACTATGGCTCTCAGCTGGGACTGGTAAACAGCATCTTGACTTCTTCTTCCTCTTTTTTTTTTTTTTTTTTTTTAAGATTTTACTTATTGATTTGACACAGAGAGAGAAAGTGTGGGCCAGGGGAGTGGTAGAGGGAGAAGCAGCCTCCCCCATCAAGCAGGGAGTCTGATGCAGAGCTTGATCCTAGGACCCCGGGATAATGACCTGAAGGCAGACACCCAACCAACTGAGCCACCCGGGTGCCCCTCAACGTCTTGACTTCTAACACTATATATTACCTGTGTTGTCCCAGAATTCCATACAATTGCCTTCACACTGTTTTGTGTTCCTATGTGTCTTGTTTCCACTTTGTTCAACATTGTGTCCGTGTGGTTTATCCATGTGGCTGCATTAAGCTGCACACTGTTCTTATTGATGTGTGGTGTTTGCATATTGTATGACTATTTGCCCCTCTAGCTCTAGATGACACGAATGCTCTGTGGTCTCGGACTGTCATACACGCTGCGCTGCTGTGAGGTTCTTGTACGGTTCTATTGATGAGCATGTGGATGAAATTCTGGATGGATGCTGAGGAGTGGAGTTTCTGGATTTCATGTATTATACATGCGTTCAGCTTTTGTGGTTTTCCAAAGTGGTTATTCCAACGTATACTCCCACCAGCAGTGTGTGGGGCCCACCTTTCTTCCCAGGCTTGCCCCCAAGCCTCTCACCCTCTGCATGACCCCTCCTCACCCTTTATCTGTCTCATGTCCCCCTGGGCCACCTGCCCACTTCTACCTCCAATCTCTGCCCCCCCCACCTGGGGCTTCAGTGTGGGGTTTCCTCCCACGGCTCTGCTGTTGGCTCCATCCAGCTCTGCTGCTAGAGACACATCCCCAAGCCACTCCGGGTGGTGCCGTCTGGGCCCGGCCCAGCCTTTCCCACCCCAGGCCCTTTATCGGGAGAAGGGCCTCCCATGCATCTCATACATCCTGGGGGACCTGGCCTGAGGGTGAGGCCTTCTGCTGAGCACAGTTGTCTTTGATAAACCAGGTGTGGGTTCTGCTTTCTTGGGGGTCTGCAGACTGGAATCTGAGATAGAGGGACCTGGCATTTCTCCTTATGAATCAAAGATGGGGAGTCAGATCTGAGTGGAAGAAATGGACAGAAGAATTCCATGTAGAACCTGGCATCTGATTCACCGGGAGGAGGTGGAGGGGAGAACGGGGTAATAGCACAGAAAGGACCTGAACTTTAGAATCCATCACATCCGGGCTCACATTCCAATGCAACCAGGCCCAGCTGTGTGCTGGATGCCAACAGCACCAATTTTGGTGATTAAAACACACAGAGGTGCCCATGATACATCCAGGAAGGGATGACTGAGAGAGAAGGCTCTGGAGCTGGGATTTGGGGGAGGGGTTAGGGGTGGGGGTGCTTGCCTTCATGACCTCTCTGGGGGCTGCAGCCAGCGAAGCCACTTTCCCTGCTGTTCTCTTTCTCTGACTCTCCACCAGCGAGGTCTCTGGCAAGTTCCGCCATCCCTCTGATGCTCAGGTGCCACAGCCATGAGATGGGATGACAATCCCCTCCTCCTGGGAAGGCTGAGTGGATAAAGGAGGTGACAGTATTTAGTAGACCCTGACACCTGTCCCCCCTGGGGATGGCTGTCTTGCCATCATGGACCATTCTGTGTATCACCCTTCAGGGCTCTGCTTCCCTCAACCTTCCCACTCCCTGCTCACTTACCTTCCTTCCTCTCAGGCTCACTTTGGCTTATTATAATTTTAGACTCAGAAGGGTGGTTAGAGACCAACTCGCCCAACCCCCCCTGTTTTACACTTTGGGGAAACCAGGCCCAGGGAAGTAGAGCAATGGGATCAAGGTCACCCAGCCAGCTGTAGTTCAGGTGCGAGCTCCACTCAGGAGTTCTAGCCAAGGACAACGAATGTCCCTGCTCAGTGTGGCTCCTAGTCTACGCTCCAGGGAGATGTTCAACCTCGTCTGGGAATTTTCTGACTGATTCTGGACAAGAACAAAAACCAACAGGCATGAACATTGCCTTTGAAAAGCTGGTGGCTAATTTGCTGTGGGGCTGTGTTTTCTTTTTAGACCCCATCAAAAGCCACATTTTCTGACCCAAACTGGCTATCGGTTTCACTCCAAAGCAAGCACACTCGGTCGATTAGCCGCATGAACATAGTGTGCTATTGATGTAATTGTATCCAGCTTAAAAATCCCAACAAAAAATGTTTAAGACAAAAGAAAGACGCTTGGTTTGGGAGAATTCAAGTTGCTTCTCCACTTTTAATTTTTAAACCAACAAAGAGCAAATCATTTTTAAAGGTTACTTTCCCCTTAAAAATACTCCGGGTATGTGTCACTCAGGCACATGTTGAATGTGTGAAATGTGAGGTTTTTATCACTTGTCTGAACCTTCCTCCAGGGACGGGAGGACCTTGGCATGAGACTCCCTTGCCACAGCGTGTCATCAGCAACTTCTCTTTGCAGCCTGAGGGTTTGCTTTTTTCTGTTCCCCCCAGAGAGACTGGATAGAGCTGCTGGACTCAGAAAAATGAGGCCAGGAAGCTGCATGATATGATTCTGGATTTACCAGCACTTTCTGCTTCCTGATGATAGCTACCATCTCCAGTGCCTACCACGTGTCATGTGTTGGGCTGGGTGCTTGTTTGTCTGTTTAGTTATTCACCGTCATTCATAATCCCTACTGTAACCTTGGAAAATACTCATGGATTTAAGCTCCTACCTTGATCACAGCCACCATCTGGCTGGATTATTGTGGGAGGTGCACAACCTTCTCTCTGATTCCATTTTTGTCCTCTCTGGTCTCTTCTCTATGGAGAAGGAGATTGGCTTTAACGGTGTCAGTGCAACCACATTCCTCCTCTGCTCACACCCTGTATGGCTCCCATCTTCCTCAGATCAAAGCCAGAGTCCTCCATTGGCTCCCAGGATCCTTGTGACCTCTGTCATGTCACCTCCCTTAACATCCCACCTCCCTGCCCACCAACTAACCCCAGCCACACACAACTCCTTGTTGACTCTCAAACACAATGGGCACACTCTCACCTCTCTCCTCTGAAATTGTGGTTCCTATGGCCTGGGGTACTCTTCCCGGGAAGACTCATGGGTCATTTCTATGATGGTCCATTTGAGGGATTAGGTCAGTGAGGTCAGTGAGGACTCAGATGATCTCTAGGATGCTTGTTTGTGTTAAGGGTAATGCTCCCAAAAGTTTTTGCACAAAGCCCCCTTTGGGCAGGGGTTGGTGAATGCTCTCTGGGTGTCTGAGGGCCTCAACCAAAACAACCTACTACAGAGCCGAACATTTTAAGGATTGCTCACTTATCTTAAAAAAAGATCATGGTAATTTACACTCTATCCCATTATATATTTGCATTTGCTTGGGTTAAACTAATCTCCCATAAAATCTTTGAGTTGGCTTATGGTTCAAGAAATGCTATGGAAGGGACCTCATCAACTGAAAAAGAGAGACTTGGGGGTCGGTGAGGTAAGGTGAGGTTTTTGGATAGATGGAATAAGGAAAGACTAGAGTTGGCATGAGAGGACCTTGAGAGATGAAGAGCATAGTTAAGGGTACTATCATATATCTCATATTCCACACCAACCACTTTTGTCTTTTATCCTCAATTTCTTTGTCTGTAGAGTGGTGCCAACTTTGAGGATTACTTCACGGAGTTTTGTGGAGTCAACAGAATGATGAGTGCAAAGCAGCCAACACATAGTGATGTTCAGTTGATGGCAGCATCACCGCTGTTGTTAGCTATCACCATGGCAGGGCTGATTTTAAGATCGTCGGTCTAGGGATGTGACCAGAATGTTCTGGATTGATTTCCCCAGCACCCATAGAGGGCCGTGGACATGGATATTGGCTGGGGGCCAAGAGCTGATCTTGGTTCTGGTTCCAATTCTGCCACTAACTCACAGATGGGTTTTGGGCAAGGGTCTTTTCATTCCCCTGGTATTCAATGTCCTCATCTATAAAATGCAGAAGCTTGGATGGAACACTTGCCAAACCATTTCTAGCTGGAACATTCTTTGAATCTGGGAGTAGCTTTCTTGACCTGGATGCCATTTCTATGTCTCATGAGATCTCTAATAAAAAAGAGAGGCTTCTAAAAAATCTTCTAATTAGTTTAGTGTTATGAATATGGCCACATTTAGTAGCCATTTATCAAGAGTCTTCTGCTTAGGAGAAGAGAAGGGATTAAAAAGCCGGAGTACAAAATACGATGGGGGAGTCAGGAGACTCAAAGCCTGTTGGACCCATATTACAACCTTGTCCTTAATTCTGGGGACATAATTCAGGTTGTGAAAGGTATCACTTGCATTTTGCCTCAAACTAGGGATCCTAGAATTATAGGATTTAGGGGTGCTCTGGCTCATGGTGGGATTTATTTTGCCAAGGGGACATGAAGCTGATCTAAGATTTGGGCATTTTAGTCCAGTGACCATTTTATCAAATTACATCACTACTCAATTCAGCACTCCTGGCATTTCTTCACCTATAAAATAAAGAGAGAGACTGTTAAATTAAGATGGACTGCAAGATTCCTTTCCACTATGTTAATGTACAATTCCTTGAGTCATAAGCCATGTTGAAGCTGGGGTTAGAACCTAGGAGAGCATTGCTGCTGTCCAAGGTCCAGAAGGAGAGTGAGGGCCAGTCTGTCCCAGTAAAGGGGAGGAGGGCTCAACTGGGTTGAGAGATTCATGTCATCCACCCTAAAATCATCATTTCTACAATCACATTGCTTTTCCATGTGCTGTGTCCTGGTGTTCCCCACCCCCTCAGCCTTGGAAACCACAAATGACAGGGGCCTTTGGAAATAGAATAGCAATGGTAGATGATGGGGTAGCTTTGTTTTCTCACTGAGGCTGTGTCTGCCCAAGGCTTGGGTGGTCCAGCAGCAAGGATACCAAAGTCAATCTCTCTCCATCAGTCTTAATATTACCATATGCTGTGGGGAGGGAAACCCTTGGAGCATTGACTAGCTACGGTCAGGTTATTACTCAAGATCTTAGAGGGGCTGGCTGTGAGGACCCTGAAAGAGCATCTCATCTACAGCCCGAACAGGATGGGAGAGCAGGAATGTGGAAGAGATGAGTCAGGAAGGGCAGGAGAACCTCAAGGCTCAGGCTCATAGATTGGAATCAGTTGAGCTGGAGAACAGATCAGCAGCAGTGAAGATTGATTTGAGGAAGCTGAAAGTAAACTCCTGGGATGTGCCTGTTGATATTAGCTCCTTTCAATTCAACTTTACACGTGGAAACTGAGCACTCACTGTGTTAATTTGTTCATACACATGATTTCATTTGATTCATTTTAGGGACCTGATAAAGGTCATTTTAAAAGCTAAGTAAATGTAGCCTCAGATTGGTGGGAGGGACTTGCTCAACCTCTCTCAGTTGGCGAGTGGCAGAAATGAGGTTTGAAATAACCTTTCTGCTTATAAAACTCCTACTCATTCCACAGCAAACACCCCCACCCTTGACTCTGAATGTGATAGAAATAGGGTTGACTTATGCAGGGTGAGTAAGCAGGGCAAATACAGAAAGGGTGCTGAGTTTCCTCCTGTGTCTGACCTTTGGGCAGACACAGCAGTACATTAGGGTGGCTTGAAAGTCCACTCCTAGGAGAAAAGGGCAGTGTGTGCTGGCTGGCATCTTATGGTCAGCAGTGGCTCTGAGTCATGGGGAGAGGGATGTGGGAATGTCCACTGGTCAAGTCATCAAAGGAAATTGGCCTTTGGGTTGTCTTTGGCCCCAGGACCGGGAGTCATGAACACAGGCTCACCTATAAGATGTATCTGGAGATTCAAACACCTTCTCTCTCTTGAGATCATGTGATTCCTCAAATAAATGGGAACCATCCGTTGAACGTCTACCGCACTCATTTGACAAATAACTACCAAGTGCCTACTAAGTGCTGGGCACAGTGAGCCCTGTGAAGCTCGCAGTGTCAGAGACAAACCAGATGGACCCCCAGCTCTGTCCGCTGTGGTTGGCGTCTTGGTCACCACGTGAGAGCTCCCCTTTCAAGTGCTGGCTCCTCCTGCTGCCCAGTGGAAGCACCATTCATCCCCCACACCCATCTTCTACTGGTCCTTGGTCTTTTCATGTCTTTGGGGCTGGGGCTGGGGGTGGGTGAGAGAAACCAATGGCCCATGGAGGACAAATCACAGAGCCAAGTGGGGATCTTCTCCCTATTCTTTCCTTTAGGAAATGACAAGTTTAACTTAAATTAATTCAAGCTCAGTTCATACCTGAAGAAGAAAAAGGAGCTGGTTAGACTCAATTTCTTGTTTGGCTTTTCAAGCCTGGTATTAATCTACCCATCAGCTTAGCTCATCAGGAGAAAACATGCTTTTTAAGAAGTTTTCTAACTGAAAATAATGCCTCATTAAGTTAAACATATTAACCTGAGAACAGAGTTGATGTCAGACAGACTAATGAACGTCATTACAGGGAATGCACTGTAATTGGCAGAGGGACCAACCAGCCACTGGCAACTGTGTGCAGATGTGCTCAGCTGTTGTCTGTTGGATGGTGGATGTGGAATCCCGGGGGGAGGGGGCGAGGGACACAGGAGAGGAGATGGCCAAGAGCTGCAGGGAGGTGTGCCCCAGAAGCAGTGCCCCCCCCCCCCATGAAATCCAGCATCTTTGCAGGTGGTGAAGGGTGCTTAGCCAAGGGAGGCATCATGTGTGACATGACTCATTGCTGGGTCTGAGGGGAGGGACACTGGGTTTAGCTTCTACAACAGGCCAGAGGGCAGGAGGGTTGGAGTTCGAGCATCAGAACACCAAGGTCTAGTGACTGGCGTCCTCCACATCCCAGTGGAGAAGGTTCAGTTCCAGCCCATTTTACAAAGTGGAGCGTGGTGCTAGGCACTTCCACGTGTGTTACATTCAGGCAACTCTCACAGACTCCCAAGAAGATGAATGGTTTTGGCTTAGGATTACAGATGGGGACATTGAGGCTCAGAACAGTAAAGGGGCTTGCCCAAGGTGACCAGTGTGTGGGCGGGAGAGCCGAGGCTGTGACCTAAGCTGTCTGACCCTGGTGGAGGTTTCCTCTCCCAGCCCCATGGCCTCGCCCTCCCGGTGGTCTGTCTTCAAAACCCTCTTGACTCTAAACTAGAGTAATTCCTTAATTACAGCTGTATGAGGACTCTGACTCAGAGCTGGTGTTCCCACTATGCAAAGGAGGCCCAGCTGTTCCCCGATGGCTAAAAGCTCCCCTCACTGTGAGTAACTGCTCTTTCATAAGGTGGGCTCTGGGTTTTCTGGGTGAGCATTGTGGGTGCAATTTAATTGCAGGTTGGTGTACTTTATATGCTAAATACCACATATTCTGGGTGAAAGCTATGTTTAACTCTACTGTAATTATTTCTGCAATTATATATTTAATTTCCATATCTCCTATAAGTTCTTTGGTGACAGGGTCTCTGTCTATTTTATTCTCAGTCTATTCTTCAGTGCCTAGCACATATAGTGGGCACACTCTAAACATTTGTTGACTGGTTGAATGAACAATGCCCTGAAAGGGGGAGATGAGTTCTAGCAACCCAGTTACAGGGTCTTTATGCAGGGAAAAACACTTGTGGAATTTTAGGAACAAAGATGGTGGTATAGAGATGATTGAGAAGAGTCAAGGCACTGATGAAATATTGTTAGGCTATTGAGTGAGAGAGATCTGGTATATCAGTTGCCTAATGCTGCATAACAAACCACCCCAAAACTTACTGGCTTAAAATAACAAGCATTGATTTAGCTCAGAAGTTCTCAGGGAAGCTGGTCCTTCTGATCTGGGCTGGGTCTGACTGATCTTGGCTGAGCCCAATCATGCACCTGCAGTCAGCTTGTGGATTGGTTGGGGGCTCCCTGGTTTAGCAAGGTCTCAGCTGGGATGGCTCCGTTCTGTTTCATGTGATCTCATATGACAGCAGGCCTGCCCACTCTTATCTTCATGATAAGGTGAAGATAAAAGTTCAAAAGAGGGAGTAAAAACACACAGGGTGTTTTGGCCATATAATCTCGGGCTGGCTTATTGACCATATTTCTGTATTCTTGATGCTCTAGTACTGGGGCCTTGATTTTGGAGATCCTGTTCCTCCTGGTGTTAATTCCTGTTCATATCCATAACACAATGGATAGATAGTGTTAAGGATTTTGCTATAAGTGTGCCATTCATATAAAAACCAACCAATCCAGAGCTCACACTCCAAACCACATCTAGCTCTCATAATACCAAGTCAATGTTCCTTTTGCCCTACATCACCCCGGGGTCTATGGCTGGGTACTCAGGGACCACCCGTATAGTACAAAGCTGCCAGAATTACTCAAATTATCCAATCCTAAACTCACTCATTGTACCTGCCTTGCCTTGCTCTTTCCCTCTACAAAAAACCAATAAAGGCCAAGCTCTCCCCTCTTTTCCTTCTGCCCCCTGATTCACACTGGTGGTTCTGCAGGTGGCCCTGTGTGGCATACTGTGCCTCTTGTGTCTAGGGATCTGTGAATACAAATTTCTTTCTTAATGACAATCACTTCTGTGTCTGCATGTTTTATATCTGACTGCAAAAACAAAGCAAAGCAAAAACAAAGAACAAAACAAAACAAAAAACCCCGAACTGCATATATTTTAAAACAACTGGGAACTGGCACATCATTTCTACCACATTTCATGGGCCAAAGCAAATCACAGAGCCAGCCCAGGTTCAAGAGCTGGGGACAGAGACTTCATCTCTTGATGGCAAGAGAAGCAAAGCCACATTTCAAAGGGCTGGAAAGAGATATAGACAGACTGGAAGTATTGTGACCATTTTCCAACCAATTTTTCATATACGTTTTAACATTTCATTATTTACCATTTAGATTTCTTACAAACATTCTCAGCAAACTAGGATAGAGGGGAATTTTTGCCAACTGATAAAGAGCACCTATGAAAAACCAACAGCTAACATCATACTTAATGATGAAAGACCCCTAAGATCAGGAACAAGAGAACACCTGCTCTCCCCAATGTCTTCTCTATTCACATTGTACTTAAGAGTCTAGCCAGTGCAATTAGACATGAAAAGGAAGTTAAATGCATATATATTGCAAAGGAATAAGTAAAAATTTTATTAGCAGACAACAAGATTATCTACATAGAAAGCCCAAAGGTTCTAATGACATGGATGGAGCTACAGTGTATTATGCTAAGTGAAATAAATCAGTCAGAGAAAGATAAATACTATATGATTTCATTCATATGTGGAATTTAAGAAAGAAAACAGATGAACATATGGGAAGGGGGGGAAAGGAGAGAGGGAAATAAACCATAAGAGACTCTTAATGATAGAGGTCAGACTGAGGGTTGATGGAGGGACATGGGTGGGGGAATAGGATAGATGGGTTGAAGGGTATTAAGGAGGGCACTTGTGATGAGCACTGGGTGTTGTAGGTAGGTGATGAATCACTGAATCTTACCCCTGAAACCAATGTTGCTCTGTATGTTAACCAAGTGAAAATAAAAAAATAAAAATTAAGTACATTGTAGCAGTTTTTTTAAAAAAAAGAAAACCCAAAGGAATCTGTAAGTTATTAGAACTAATAAATGAGCTTAGTAAGGTTTCAGGATATAAGATCAATATAGAAAAATCTGTTGTATTTATGTTTACTCGTAATGAGTAGAGACTAAAATAAAAATATCATTATAACAGTATCAAAATGTTTTAAATACTAAGGAATAAATCTGACAAAAGATGTGCACAACCTGTACATTGTCAACTAAACAAACATTCTTGAGATAAATTGAATAACTGTTTGGATAGAAATATGTTGTTCATGGGTCAGAGAACCTAATATTGAGAAGTGTCAGTTCTCCCCAAACTGACGTCTAGATCAACTCAATCCCAATAGGCCTTGTTTTTCTGGTAGACTTTTATAAGCTTATTTTATTTTATTTATTTATTTATTTATTTATTTGAAGATTTATTTATTTATTTATGATAGGCATAGAGAGAGAGAGATACAGAGACACAGGAGGAGGGAGAAGCAGGCTCCATGCCGGGAGCCTGACGCAGGACTTGATCCCGGGACTCCAGGATCGCACCCTCGGCCAAAGGCAGGCGCCAAACCGCTGAGCCACCCAGGGATCCCTATAAGCTTATTTTAAATTGCATATGGAAAAGCAAAATGCCTAGAGTAGCCCAAACACCTGTGAGAAAGAAAAATCTACTTGGAGGATTAACACTAATTGCAAGCTAAAGTAATCAAAACAGTGTGGTATTGGCATAAATATCAACAAAAAGATCAATGGGGAAAAAAATAAAGCATTCAGAAATAGACCTGAAGATATGTGGATAACTGATTTTTCACAGAAGTACAAGGGATGTACAATAGAAAAATAGTAATTTCAACAAACAGTGCTGGCATAATTGGATGCCCATATGCAAAAAAGTGAGCTCCAACTCATACCTTGTACTACATAAAACCTTAAGTCAAAATGGATCATAAATCTAAATGTAAACCCTAAAGTTATAAGACTTCTAGAAGAAAACAGTGGAAAAAAAATTTTTGTGACCTTGGGCGGAGGCATAGCTTTCTTAGGAAGGACACCAAAAACATGACCCATAAAAGCAAACATTGGTAGATTGGAGTTAATTAAAATTAAAAGTTTCTGCTCTTTGAAAGACAGTAAGAGAATTAAAAATATAAGCCAGAGACTGAAAGAAAATATTTACAAAGCATAAACCTGATGAAAGAGTCATATCTGGAGTCTATAAAGATCTCTCCAGACAACCAACCAACCCAAAGCAGACAAAGGATGAAAACAGTTCATCAAGAAGATACATGAATGGCAAATACAAAAGCACATGGAAAAATGCTGAACTTCATTAGTGATTAGGAGAGACGGGCACTGGGGGTTATTCTGTATGTTAGTAAATTGAACACCAATAAAAAATAAATTAAAAAAAAAAAAAAAAGGAGAGCACAGATTAGAACCACAATGGCATGTCTCTACAGTGTTCCCTTCAAGTACAGGACGGGCTGCCACGTGCAAGAGGAAGTTGTGTTCAGTGTGGCCTGAAGGGAGGGCTCTCCAACATCCCAAGCTGTGCAGAGACAGAACGGGCTACTAGGAAAAGTGGTAGAGTTCCACATCCTCGGAGGTGTGCAAACAGGAGTTAGAGGGAGGTATAAATACCCAAGTGCTCAGGCTTTGGCATCGGACAGACTGGGATTTGAGTTGCACCTTGGGTGTTTCAGGGCAAAGGACTTCCCTTCTATGAGCCTCAATTTCCTTATCTGTAAAATGGAGCCATGAAACCACCCAATCCATTGGGTTATTAGACTTAACTGAAGCAACACATACAAAGCACAGGCACAGAGTCAGACACACGTAAGATCCCGGCGGCTGGAAGTTACCATCATTATCTTTCATTTTTCACGGAACGGATCTGTCATCAGATGAGGTGTTGGCTGTTAACCTCCTTCCAACGCTCCGGGGCCCCATCATTTATCTCTGACCCATGGAGGTCTGGCCCTCCTTCTTGCTCTCCCCCTGGGCCCGCTGTCTTCTTCCAGAAGTGGTCTCTGCTGAGTCACAGTCCCCCCACCGGGCCTTCCTCTTCCCACTGAACTTGGGTATCGAGGTGACATTTCCTCGTTCCCACTGTCCACACACATGTGAGCGCGACTGAGAAACATTATACAGGGCTCCTGGAGCCACAGACACGCTGACTTATTTACAACCTTGGCAGAGCAGAGACCCCTTTCTGGGGAGTGATGTGGCAAGGTGTCCCCTCTGCGGCTCTCACAGAGGGCCAGCGGCTGCTCTCTTGATCATCTTCCTGGGTCTCCAAAATGAGCTTTGATTTCAGAGGAAAAGGAACAGGCTCCTAAAGCCTTTTTCCAGGGCTCCTGGCAGAGCTGGTGTTTCTTGGTCTTAGTCAAAGGCCCCCCTCCATGAGCGATTGGCCACTTAGCACTTGTTAATGGATCTAACTTCCATGGGCTTTAAGTGTTTTCTCGGAATTGATCTGCCTGTGAAAAGTATGCTTCGGAGACATGAAATAACCATGAGAGCCTTAAATGAATTACACTTTATCAAAGGGAGAAAAACAATGCACTTGAAACACGTACTACGAGGGAAATGAAGGGCTGCCATGCATCAAGACGGGGAGGACGGGCTGAGAGGCCCCCCCCCCCCCGAGCCTGCGCGCTGAACTCACAGCCTGCCACAAACGCCTGCATTTGCATTCGAGAGGGGAATGTACATCCCGGGGCACATTCTGTGTCGTGTGAGGCGGCATTTCCTGCTCCTGTGCCCACGGGCTCTGCCCCCACAGGGAGAGGGGTGTCGGAGTCACTCCCCTCCCCCCTAGGGGTGCCTGCTTTGCCTGGAGAAGGGAGGTGGGGTCCTGGCCTCTCCTAAGCCCCCCCCCCCCCAATTCCCATCTGCTGGGAATGAACCCTGGAGACCCTGAGCAAAGGGTGCAGGGACCCCGATCCTCAGGAATGTGGTCCTCTGGAGACATCTCACCCGAGATGGGAGACTTGAGATCAGCACCCCGGCCCCTCCCTGACAAAGGCCCCAGGGGGGCTCTGTGCACTTAGATGCTCAGGTAGCAGGTGTCGTGGAGGGCCAGCCTGGGCCGGCTCGGTGCCGGGGCTGGAGGTTCAGGGCAGGACGAGCCCCGGTGCCCACCCTCGCTCTGCACGCAGTGGGGACACATCAGCCTCCCCCCCACCCCCGCCGTCACCTCTGTCCCCTTAGCCCGTGTCACCACCTGACTCTAGATACAGCCATGTCTGTTACTGTCCGTCACCCCACTAAACGTCAGCTCCCCCTCAGAGCTGCGTCCCCTACCTGGAACGGCCCCTGGCACGTGGTAGGTGCCCCGTTCAGTGAACATCCTTGGACGTGCGCTAATGGAGGGGACGGGAGGCACGGGGAGCCGCCGGTGTCCTCCGTGGGCAGCCTCCCTGGTGGGTGTAGGAGTGTGGACAATACTGACTCCATCTTTGGCTCTCCGTCTTGTCCCTGATGTCCTCTCTTGGGGCTGCACGTTCCAGGCCCCTTAGAGATTAATACACATACCTTAGAAATGCCCGCCAAGGCTGGGCTGGGGGGACACTTGCTTTGGTCTTCCGTGACTCTGTTAGAACACACTCTTTCCCCTTCCTGACGCACAGGCGGTGCCACAGGATCTAATTAAAGGCTAGCTGCCAACTGGGTGCATGCAAACCCTTTGATCTCACTACAGTGCCCTTCTGCGTGTCCCCTCGCTCTATAAAAATCTGTGGTTAAGGTCGGGGTTTTGCAGAGAATTGCTGCAGCTCTCACGGATTGTCCTCCATCAGATCCTCCCTGCCAATAAATTATCCTGAATAAAACTATGCAAACTGTATAGAGTGCCTGCTTTGTTATTTGGTCTCAAAGTACCTTCTCAGTTTGGGGGTCACTTTCCTGTCCCTCCCCCCACTTCTAACTGGGTGAGGCTGAGCACCCCAGGGTACTCAGGCGGGGCTCCAGAGCGTCTGCAGCAATCACCGAGGGCATCCAGGGTATGGAGCACCCAGGGCTCTGTGGGCACAGAGTCCACACCGCGTGTGGGCCACTGTCCCACCCTGGCAGAGGCCAATGGCACGTTGGTGCAAGGGCTGCCCTGGCCCAGACCGCATCCGAGGCAGGCATGATACCTTCAATTATCAGAGGGAGGTCTTTTGTGTTCACCTCCTGGATTCTCTCCTTGAAGGTAATAATTAAAGCAGGCAAATCAAAGAAGGAACTGCCTCAGGGCTCAGGGGTGGGAGGGGAGAAGATGTGGCGTAGACTTAGGGGGCTGGGGTGGTGGGGATGGGGTGGGGGCTTGGCCACCAGGACAGGAGGTGCTGCAAATAGAGGCTTCTCCATGAGTTCCAGAGTCCCCCCGCCCAGCACCAGAGAGAAGGGGGCCCCAGTCTGTGCTTTCCTCTGAGAGGTACTATAGGGAGGGAAGTGGGAGCAGAGGAAGGAACGACAGAGGAGTCAGGCACACAGGGCTCCCCACTTTCCTGCTGTGTGACTTTGGCCAAGTTGCCTCCCCGCTCTGGGCCTCAGTTCCCTCATCTGTGGATGGGGGACAGTGATCTGATCAGCTTCTCCCTCCCTGGGGGTGTTGAGGAGATGAACCCTTGAAACCGCACCACTGGACACCAAGAGCAGAGGGGCAGTAAGTGCAGTGGTCAGGGGTAGGGGGCTGGAGTCAGCTCCCGGTCCGAGGTTTAGATCTGGACTGTGACCTTGGACAAACTCCTTAACCTCCCAAAGTGTCAACCCCCTCAGCTATAAAATGGGTTAATATCAGTCTGTTCCTTAGAGATTAGTGGTGAGGACCAGTGAGAGGGAACGCACACCGAGCCTGGCACACAGTAAAGCCCCAGCCCACCGTGGGTCATACCGCTGGTGCTCTAATGCCCGTGAACCTGAGGCATGTTCAGGATCCTGGCTTTGTCGATCCTCACTCCATCCTCTATGTCTGTAGGGCTGGGTCTGGCTCTACCTTGGGTCCCCAAACAATGTTAACCCCGTTCCAGAGAGTGGCCCAGGGATGGGAGGATGTGTTGCTGGTGCCTGGAGCTTGGACTACATTTTCCCAAAGAAGCACTGTTACTATGGTTAGTAGTAGTAGCAGCTGTTAGGACTTTTGGATTGACTCACTCCAGTCTATGAAAGACAATTTATAGTTTCATTTAAAAATTATGTTTTTAGTTCCTCAGGACTTTAGGAACACAACACTGCTAAATTAGTGGAGAAGAAATGGATGTCCATCACGTGTCCCCTACACGCTAGGCATGGGCTAAGCTCTTTGCACATGTTAGTTTACTTTCTGTGGTGAGCCAGTGAGATTGGTGGTGCTCGTCTTATTTAATTTCATCGCTTTTTTTTCCCTTGCATATGTTTGTTTTATTTTTTAAATTTGCCTTTTTATTTGGGGATCACTGTAGAGCCATATGAAATTATAAGAAATAATACAGGGATCCCTGGGTGGCGCAGCAGTTTAGCCCCTGCCTTTGGCCCAGGGTGCGATCCTGGAGACCCGGGATCGAATCCCACATCGGGCTCCCGGTGCATGGAGCCTGCTTCTCCCTCTGCCTGTGTCTCTGCCTCTCTCTCTCTCTCTCTCTCTCTGTGACTATCATAAATAAATAAATAAAAATTAAAAACAAAAAAAAAGAAAAAAAAAAGAAATAATACAGAAGTCTTTCCCTGTTCCTCCCCACTCAGTAGGACTATCAACTCTGGAATTGACCTGAGAAACAACCAAAGGAGCATGCTGGAGGGTGGGCAGAGGAAGGCAAATGGGCCAAGCACCCCAGGACTGGAGGAACAACACAGTGGTAGGGCGTCTCCGGCCTCCTGCCCGTTGAATAAGGAGACCCAGGCCCCAATCTAGCAAAAGAAGGCAGCCGGCTTCCCCTTGTTCTAATGGGAGCCTCACCCACACCCCCAGGTAACATGGAAAAGGGGGCTCCCACCACCAACACCCAGCTCAGGAAGTGTTTGTATCCTTGTGAGGGAATTTATTAACATTTAATTTTAACAGTTTAATAATAATAATAAAAATACAGACTGATCCTGTACCCTTTAGCCAGTTTCCCCCCATGGCATTATTTTTGTAAAACTATAGGATAATATTGCAACCAGGGTACTGACGTTGATACAAGCCAATCACATAATTCAGATTTCCTCAGTTTTTACTGGTACTTATGTGTGCTGTACAGAAGAGCTATCAACTTGGGCACAAAAAGGAGGAAAGATTGTACAGATGTGTTTCATTGGGGGACCTCATCTCACTCTCCCCTTCCCTTTGAGGTCTTGTCTTTGCTTGCTTGTCATCCTCTTCCCAGAGCAGTTGTGTTGACTCTGTTAATGGATCTTCTCCTCCCCACGCTGGGCAGGTGAGGTTGCCCATAGCTCAGGGCGGGCCATGTGACCAAGGCTTAAACCAATTCGTGCAATGGAGTTCTGTAGCCATAGCTGTTGGCTAAGGGAGGGCATAGGATCCAATGGAGCCAATGAAATGCAATGGGGCTTTTACTGGGGTGTCTGAGAAAGAGACTCTTGCTCTTTGCCACTGAATTTGATCTTGGAAGTTGAGTCTGAAGCGCTTGCCGCCATTTTAGGTGTAGCCTCAGAATGAGGACAAATGTGAAGGAGAGATGAGGAGGAGCCAGAGCTTGGTGGCATCGCTGGAGGCCCCTTCAAGCTGTTTCTGAAACCAGTTGAGCCCTGAAAGTTTCCAGGACATGAATCAATGATTCTCTTTTGCTTAAGCCAGTTTGGGTTGAGTTTTCTGACATGTGTAGTAGAGAAGACCCCTAACTGGTTCAAAGACCCACCCAAAGGAGCTCATGTGGCAAGATGGCTTAGTGGGAGGACATGAAGGTCTCCTCAGACCCCAAATGAAGACAGAACAGCTGGTGTTGTGGGGCCAGGGGTCACCTGACACAGACTCTTCTTGTCTCTTTCTGTATCTCTGGCTAGATCTATAGGATGACTTGTCTTCTAGCTCCTTCTGCCCATCTTCCTCCTTTTCACTGTGGACAAGTGGCTTCTCTGCTCACTTCCAACCCACCACAGCTGTGCCAAAAATGGTGGTCTCCAGCCCTGCGCTATGAGCTCTTCCAGCTGGCTCCCACAGCTTACAGACTCTGTCTCTATGTTCCAAACTGAGATTCCAGGGAGAGAAAACCTGAGACTATGTCCTGAGTGGACCAGGTGTTAACCTCAACACTGTTAATAGACTGCAGGTTGGTGGCGGAGGTTGGGGGTGAGTGGGGAGTGGAGGGAGTAATTTATCAGGAGGAGGGCTGCGGAAGGAGGGACGCGCAGGGGGGAAAAGAGTCCACATTTTTGAAAAGATGGGAGTTAGAGTCCTGTCCTTATTTTTCCAATATGGAAACTGAAGCTCAAAGAGGTACAGTGTGTTGCTAAACATCATGCAGTCAGCAAGCTGCAGAATCACAATTTATCCCATGGGTTCAGCTGGATTCCACACTTCCACCCTGGACTCCGTTTGCTTTCCTGGCTCTTGCTCGTATCTGCTCCTCTCACCTGTCACTTCCTGCTGGGCCAAGCAGAGCAGGGAATGGGGAGAGAATGACTTTCCTGAGAGGAGAGATAACTGGGCAGCTCCTGGGGCTGGCAAGGGGGGAGACTCGTCTTCACTCCCACAGTGCTGGAGGTTTGCAGATTCCCATGGCTCCTGCACCTGAGGCCGGGGCTGCCCCAGCGTTCCTTCCAGAGCAGGCCCGGGGAAGTCCGTGTACTTGGATCTCCTGCTCAGTTATTCATGCAAGCAAGAGTTTAGTTAAAATTTCATGATGCTCATTGTGTTTTACCCAAACAGCTATCTGAACGTGTACAGTTTCGCCTGAGTCCAGCACCCACCACTGAGATCTTCCTCCGAAGCCTCCCGACCTCCACAGATAAGCTTGATCACAGTGAAGTCCGTGATGGATGCAAGTCTGGAGGGGAGTGGCCTCCTGCGGACACAGTGCCGTGACCAGAGGTCACACAAGGCCTCTCAGGAGCAGGGCTGGCCTTTCACATTTGTCTATGTGGTCCTGACCTCTGGTGTCAGAGATGATCTCTGACATTTACTGGCCGGATCAACAGGGTGATTCCAGATGAACAAGGGGCAGGAAGGGCATAGGAAGGGGAAGGCTGTGCGGGGTGGTGCCTGGAGGTTACTGAAAACCTCATTCCAGCAGATAGGGCAGTGGGAGGGTGGGGACTGTGTGTCAGCTGGGTGACCTTGGGGTGGTGACTTAACCTCTCAGATCCCCAGCTTCCCCGCCTGGAGGGCAGAGCTGGTGAGCCTGGCTCCCAGGGGCGGTGAGGGGCACAGGGGAGGGGAGGCTGTCGGCGGGGCCGGCGCACAGCAGGTGCCCAGGGAAGGAAGCTGCTGCTGCCTGGAGCTGGGTGTGCAGATGACAGGCTGAGCTGGGCAGGGGTGAGGTGGGGTCTTGGGTCCTGGCCCTCATTGCCCTATTGCCCACTGTCTTGAGGAGGCTCTGGGCACCACAGGGCCACTGGAGGATGGGTCCACACAGAGGTGCACCTGGCATGGAGCAGAAGGACCTGCACGAAGTTCCCCCCCAGGTGGGGAGGAAGGCCCAGCCCAGGAGATGGGAGACAAGACTCGGCATTTAGAGATGGGGGGGCAGGTGACCGAGGGCCAGAGGGGTCATCCAGGCCTTCCAGCAACAAGACAGAGAAGAGGTGTCCCACCATGGGGACTGGGCAGGGGGACATCCCAACTCGGGGCGAGGGCCTAAGAGAAGGAGCATGGCTTGAGCCCACACCTCAGCTCCGGTGCGGGGAGAGTGCAGCCGCCACTGCAGTGTCCCTCAGTTTCCCCTCTGCATCCCTGGCTGCCGGGCCCCAGGGCAGGTGGAAGAGCTGAGGAAACGTGCAGCACAGCCAGGGGGAGGGAGTGCCCAGTGTAGCATAGACTCGGGGAGACAGTGGGGATTCTCTGCGAGGGCTGCTGAGGCTGGACGCTCTCAAGAATCACAAAGGGGGGATGCCTGGGTGGCTCAGTGGTTTGGTGCCTGCCTTTGGCCCAGGGCGTGATCCTGGGGTCCCGGGATCGAGTCCCACATTGGGCTCCCTGCATGGAGCCTGCTTCTCCCTCTGCCTGTGTCTCTGTCTCTGTGTCTCTCGTGAATAAATAAATAAAATATTAAAAAAAAAAGAGTCACAAAGGGAAGGAGAAAGTCTTGGGGGGACCCGGGAGGAAACAGGCCTAATCCTGGGGGATACCTTGGGTGGTAGGAAGAGCAACTGGCCTCAGAAGGGGGGTATCCGGGTCCCGGACCCATCAGTCTCCAGACCAGTGTGTGACCCGGGGCCAGTCACAGCCTCTCTGGGCTTGGTCTGTGCACCTGCAGAACAAGGCTGCTTCTAGGATGGCTCCGACATTGAGCCTTGACTTTTGGGGTTCCAGGTGGTTGCTCTCTCCGCCTCCGGCTTTAAATCTGACCAGTGGCCTCTCGGCTCAGACCGGCCTCTGCCAGAGGAAGACAGGTCAGCACCAGGAAGCCCCAGTGCTGACACAGCAGCCTTCACAGTCCCTGCGTGATGCTGGGCCTGGCGGTGACAGGGCTGCTCGGTTCATTAGAGTCTGGGGATCATGTGCCCTCGCCCTTGGAGATGCCATTATGGGAGGTTTCGGCAGCTCCCTCTGTGGGGGGACAAAAAATGGAGAGAAGGGGCAGCGGGAGATGGATCTGACTCGTGCCTGGGGGGCGAAGCTGAGGCAGCAAAGATTTGTGCTGGTGTCAGCTTGGAGACTTAGGTGGTGGAGGGGAGGCAGCCGTTAGGCTCTTTCCTTTCCTGTGATGGGAACCTCAGTGCCACTTGGCTGGAGCTCAGAAGGGACTTGCTGGTTTTATGTCACTAAAAAGCTCAGGGATGGGTGGAAGGGTCTTCAGTGACACCTTGCTGCAATGGCTCAGGTGTTGCTACCAGAACCTTCTCTGTGGTTTTGTAGCATCTATCTCTCCCCTGGTGCCAGGCTGCACTAAGTTCTCCTTGTTGGGGGCGTGATGGTTTTCCATCCAGACTGGAGTCCGGCAGAGAAGAGAGAGCCTCCTCAACACCTGTTCCACAGTTTTGAGATGACTCCCATTGGCTCCAGGGGCCACACCCTGACCCCGGAACCATTCTGGAAGGTCAGTAAGTGAGAATGTGGTGATTGGGTTAATCTAGTCAGGGGGGCAGGATGCTTGAGTGGCTCAGTGGTTGAGCTTCTGCCTTTGGCTCAGGTCCTGGTGTCGAGTCCCGCATCGGGCTCCCCGTGGGGATCCTGCTTCTCCCTCTGCCTGTGTCTCTGCCTCTCTCTGCATGTCTCCCATGAATACATAAATAAAGTGTTGAAAAAAAAATAAATCTAGTCGGGGGGCAAGGTTGACCCAGGCTGAGCCTGGGATGGGCTGAAAGGAGAGGAGGGGGGAGTTCTGGGCACAGCTTTCCTAGTAATAGGGTGCCCGGTACTAGGTGGCAAGAGCTCACAGGTATCCTCCACTGGGCTTAGGGCAGAGGACAAGAAAAGCAGTGTATGGAAAGAAATCAAGAAGAATGGGGGAGAAAAGCCCAATATCCACAGTGCAGAGTGGTACAGCTGCTATTGCCTGGAATCTAGAATCCTAGATTTAGTGTTGGAAGGATCTTCTACAAGTACCTGGTCTGACATCATGTTTATAGATAAGACAACAGAGATCCAGAGAGGTTAAGTGACTGTCTCAAGGTCACACAGCTCACTAGTGGAAGACCTAGGTCTTCCCAGAGAGAGCTTGTCCAGTGGGTGTCTGTCTGTTTAGAGCCCCGCGGCATTACAGAGAGCTGTGAAAGGCAAGCCTCGTTCTCACTCAGATCAGGCGGGCAGCCTGCATGGGCCAGAGCCCCCTTGCCTTGGTCCCTCATCACTCTTTGCCCCTCCCACCCCATCCCCTACATGGGCAGGTCTCAGTAGACACATCCAGCTGGGCCTGCTGGAGCCCTCTCCCAGGGGACCCTGGGGTTCTCACACTCCTGACTGCTAGCCGACCCCTACCTCTGCACCTGGCCCAGCCTCGCTGCTGGTCGTGCAAGCAGCAAGTTAACTCCAAGAGCATGAGGGATGAGGAGGCCGTGCGTGGTCATCCAGCCCAAACCCTGCATGTTACAGGGGGGGACACTGAGGCCCAGGAGAGGAGGAGCACTCCAAGGGAGGTGGCACGACGCAGAGGAAGGGCTCCCGGCTCCCAGCTCCCAGTGTGATGTTGCCCCCAACACACCCACCTCCCCGCTGCCTGCACCAGCCCTGAGCTGGGGGCCTCATGGCCCCAGGCGGGACCGTCCACCATCCCGAAGGCAACACTTAGACACTGACGACCCTTCTCCCCTGAACAGTGTCACCCTTGCAAGGTGTATCCGTGCACTCACTCTCCTACTGAAACACACAGAGAGCAGGGATGGGGGGGTGGGAAGAGCAGCGGGGGGTTGTCCAAGGTCAAGGTCAGCTGCTGCCCCGGACATAGAACCAGCTCCTGCCTCCCGCCTTCCCAGGACAGAAGTCTTCAGAGTTTACGACATGGCATGTTATGGTCCTTGTTCCTGCGCGGCTGGTGTCCTGGGAGTGCTGCCCTGGCTACCGAGGGGGGACGGAGACTCTGAGAGGCTGGGCCCCTGGGCCTCACAGCTGGCCAGCGGTGAAGACAGAGGGGCCTGGGTTCCCAGAGGTCAGTCTGCTGCCTGTCACCCCACCCTGCCGCTCTCCCAGAGGGGAATGGCATCCCGCAGGTAAGGGGAGCCTGACCGACAGGGGCACACAGGTCAGGTGCTCCTCCTCATGAGGCAGGGGGCTGCGAAGCCCAGCAGCTCCGAGACGCCCTGGGGCCTGGCCTCCTCCTCTGTTCCCTGCGAGCATCCCCAGGGTGTGTGATCACCCCTGAGGTCCCAGTGTGGCTGCTCTCTGGGCCTCGGGGCCCTCTCAGGATGGGTGGTGTGGGGTCCACGGGGAGCCCCGCTGATGCCCCGTCTCAGGGCCCCGAGCTGTGTCACAGGACTGACTGCTGGGGGGAGTGTAAGGCTTTCGAGCTGGGAAGTTGTCATCCATGAACAGAAGGAGGTTGTGTCCGTAAGGGAGAAGAGGAGGGTGCCTGTCAGTGGGCGGCCCGCTGCCTCTGCCCGACACCGAACCTCATTGTCCTGGCTGCCACTTCCGTGTACCCACATGGCTCAGCGGCTGGGGTCTCGCAGGGAGAGGCTGACCCCTCACTGGGGCCCCAGGGGAGTGGTTTGTGGGGCCAGCCTCAGCCCCTCTGACTCCCTGCCCCAGGGCACCCCCACAGCTCCCAGCTCTGTGCTGCTGTCCCCCGCTTGCGTGTGCTCCCTGCCCGCCCCCCAGTTCTCCGCCACTCAGGCCCCCTGACCAGCTGGGCAGGCACGTTCCTGCAGCCTGGAGATGAGCAGCTCACCACGTACAGTCCCGACACCACTTTCAGGCTGAACCCCTGTCTGCAAGTCTGCTATCGGAAGTCCAGACCCAAATCAGCCCCCTGTGTGACACTCCTCTTGTGTCCCCCTGGGGGGATGTTCCCCCGGGTAACCTCAGCAGATGAGGTTGGAGCAGCATCTGTCAAAATTCAAAATGCACCTACCCTTTGTCCCAGTGATTTCACTGCTGCGAGTCGGTCATTCTGAAATACTCCAGAGTACAAAGCTATGTGAGGATCTTCACCACAGTGTTATTTGTAGTAACAAAGACCAGAGAAACCTAACCGCCCAGCAGGAGGAGGGGGTACCTAAACTATGGCACATCCAAATCATCGCCTACGAAACAGCCATTAAAATGATTGCATTTGGCCTCTGGGCTCTGACTTTGGAGACTGTCCATGGTATGTTTTTGGATAAAGAGAGTAAGTTGCTGAAAAATACGAACAGCTTGGTAAGGATTTTAATAACCTTGGTTTGTACACAGACAACTACCTGGAGGGATGTGCACCTGTATTGGGAGACCCCCAGGGAAGTTCCTCATGTGTGGAGACCCTCTGACCCCCTGAGCTCTCCATCCCTGCCCAAGACCTTTTGTGCCCGAGATCCCTCCCCTGTCGCCTACATCATCAGTGTTCCCAGCTCCTCTGGGCCATTCCCCCTTGGTGTGCAAACACAGCATTAACTCTGTAATCCCCTCACGCCTCTCTGCTCCCTTGGCTTCCCTGCACAGTAGGACAAGAACCACCAATTCCCCTCCTTCCATTTACTCTTCACTCCGCTTGAACTGGATTTCAGGCCCTCACTCTCCACCACACCTGCTCTTGTCAAGGTCACCAGTTACCTATGTACTGATAAACCCAGCTGTCAACACAACTTGACAGTGACACTTGACCTAACAGTATTCAGCATAACGGCTCACTCTCCTCATGTACCCTCCCTTTCTCTGCTCCTGGGATCCCACCTTCCCTGCTTCTCCCCCTACCTGCCTGGCTGCTCCTTGTGTGTCTCCTTTGCTGGCTTTCTTCTGACTCTTCAACCCGTACACCTTACACTCTCCCTGGGCTCTGCCTTGGTTCTCTCCTCCTTACCCTCCCTCAGCCCCTTGGGGACCTCGAGAGAGACTTGTGGCTCTTTATGCTAGTCGTCGGCTGATGTTCCCAAATGTACACATCAGCCTGGACGTCTCTCTGAGCTCCAGGCTTGTACATCCAGCCACTTATTCCTCCCTCACTGCCCCTTCCCTCCTTTCTTCCTACAAAAATCACATATTACCTCTATAATTTACACATGTGTGTGAACCAGCCTTACAAGCAGAGACTATTTACAATAGAAAGCAATTCTACACGTTATAGAATGATTTGCCCAAAGCCTTTCTTGAAATGCTGCACTCTCCAGGGGCCTACAGAAAATGATTTTTATTTATAAACACATTACTTTCATGCTCCAATGCAACCCTTAAAAACAAGCTCAGTTTCTGTCTCAAGTTTTGCCGGATGCCACCAGTAGCTTCCCAAGTTCTGGTTCCAAAGAGCTGGACGCTGTGCTCAGTGCCAACGGGAACAAGTCAGATCCACGTTGAAGGGAAACCCACTGTTGGCTCACAGAGGAGGCTTTTTAGGACTTTACCTGCGAAGCCGATGCCACGAGAAGTTTAGCGAGACCCTAAGCATCATGAGCTGGTCCCTGGTCCCTGACAAAGACTCCATCCATCCTCGACCACACTAGCCAGGCTCCTCTGAGCCCTCCTCTTGACTAGGCCTCACTCTAGGACTATAAACACTTTAACAAATGCTAACCTAGTTTCTGAGAGCTCAAGGCCACATCCCTACAATGACCCTGCCCCCTCTGAAACAACCAGCCTGAGAAAACTCAAGGCTGCCGAGAAAGAAGTCACTTTTGTTCCAGCCAGTACCTGACGCGAGGATCCCTGTCTCCTGGCCCCTAGGGGAGGGTAGGAGCCCAACTTTGATAAATGGCACTTAGCACACTAGATGGGTTTCACAGGGACCCACCTTCCTAGCCACTTTTCACTTCCCTGACTCTGCTCTAGCCCCTGTCACCCCCCACATACCCCCTCATTGTCCCTCAAACAGCCTGTCGCCTCCGCAGAGATCTGAGGGGACTCAGCTCTTTCTCCACTGAGTAAATTCTGTTTTCACTGCCGTAACTGATACCCAGCTGCGTTTCTCTTTGACGTCCCTCTGGTTGGTGGGGCAGCTGGAAGGGGCTTAATTACAGACAGAAGGGTGGCTGAGGGCTGGGAGGAGGAACAGCTGCTCTACCCTCTTTTACCACCCCTGGGCGTATTCCACAAAAGTGGAGCTTCTTGGAACACATTGGCTCCCTCTTTGACACAATGATCTATGAAGCTACTCTAAAAAGGCATTAATGAAGACAAGTGCTAGGCACACCCAGAGGTACACCCAGAGGAGGCCGGTGAGAAGTGAGCAATGCCGTCTTAGATACACACCCTGCCTTTCTTCCACCCTCAATTCATTCTCCTAATTTAGAACTTGCTTATACCTCTGCTGTTTGGGGATTGTGAATCCTTGGGACAGTGTTGCAATGAGAGCTTTCTTTTCCTTTATTTATTTTCCCACAGGAGAGCGGGCTCGGGCACCTGAGCACAGAGTGCAGCTGAGCTAGATGGTGGTGAGGCCAGCAGGAACAGCCTGTTGTGGGGGAGGGGACTGCATGTACTAAGGCCCTGTGGTGGGATGGAACAAGAAGCATTGTTTGGTCAAGAAGCATGGTCAAGAAGCATTGATTGATGACATCACTCAAATCATACACATCCTGCCCAGTGACACCAGAGTCCAGTGGATAGAGAGGGAGAGAGAGAGATTGAGAGATCATGCTGTGAGTGGACTAAGAGAGGTGGACCCTCTAGGGCTTTAGAGACCAAAGAGGTTTATTTTGACTCAGGGGAGACATGATGCCATGGAAGTATCCTTGATTGGAAGGACGCCATTCCCCACAACTCCCTTCCCCACATACAGTGGCTCCCAGATGGGGAATGCATTGGGGTGGGGTTGGCCAGAGGGAATGCAGGGACACCAGTCATGACACAGCCATGCAGACAAGAGGTGGTGGTGCTGGACTGGGGCAAGTGGACAGAGAGATGCAGTCAGGTAGGCAGCTTAGAGAGAGACCTGAGAGACAAGGCCATCGGGGCTCGGAGAGAGGTCGGGTAGTGGAGGTGAGGGAGAGGAAGGTGTCAAGGCGGACCCTAGGTTTCTTACTCCAGTAACCAGATGAGTGAGTGGAGGTGAAGACGAAAGAGCACCAGCTAAGGGGGGAAGACTGGGATCCCGAACTTTGGGAAATTACATTTGAGGTACCTTTGAGATGTGCAATTGCGAGTGATGATGAAACCCATCCGTTTACCATCTCTGTAGCTTTCCCTTTTCCAGAATGTCATATCAGCCTTTTCAGACAAACTTCTTTCATTTAGCAAAACATATTTAAAATCCACTCATATTTTTTTTGTGGCTTGATGGTCCATTCATTCTTTTCATTGCATAATATCTCGTTATCTGGATGTATCCCAGTCTGTTTCTCCACTCATCTATTAAAGGACATGTTGGTTGCTTACAATTTGGAACAATTGTAAACAAATTTGCTATAAATATTTGTATGAATGTGTGTGGGGGGGGGGCTGGGGGGTGGTTATAGTTAGTAAATACCCAGGAGTGTGCCCATTGGATCGTACAGTAAGACTATGTTTAGCTTTGTGAAAAACTGCCAAGCTGCCTTCTAAAGAGGTGGTACCATTTTGTGTTCCCACAAGCAATGAGAGAGAGAGTTCCCGTTACTCTGTATCCTTGCCAACAATTGGCATTATTTAAAAATTTTTTTTAGCTTTTCTAATAGGTATGTAGTATTATCTCCTTGCTGTTTTAATTTGCAACTCCCTGATGATAAACGATGTTGAGCATCTTTTCATATGCCCACTTGACAGCTGTATATCTTCTTTGCTGGAGTATTTTTTCAGATCTTTTGCTCATTTTTTAAATTGGGCTGTTTGTTTTCTTATTTTTGAGCTTTGTGTATTTTGGCTGCAGATCCTTTACCAGCTATTTTGCAAATTTTTTCTTTCATTGTCTGCCTTATATTTTCATTTTTAAAAAACAGTGTCTTCCTCGTTAAAAGTTTCTATTTTATAAATTTCAACTTGTCAATTGTTTTTCATGTCAAGTGCTTTTGGTGTTGTACCCATAAACTTGTAGCAAAACCCAAGGTTACTTAGTTTTTCTCCTGTGTTTTCTTCCAGAAATTTTATGGTTTTGCATTTTACAGGTAGGTTTGTGACCAAGTCTTAGTCAATTTTGTGAAAGATAGAGTCTGTGCCCGTGTTCTTTTCTCCTTCTTCTTCTCATTAAGTAGTGGAGGAGGAGGGGAGGAGGAGGCGGAGGAGGAGGAGGAGGAGGAGGAGGAGGAGGAGGAGGAGGAGGAAGAAGAGAAGAGGAGAGAAGAGGGAGGGGAGGAGAAGGAGAAGAAGGAGGAAAGTGAGAATGGAGGAGGAGGAGGAGAGGAGGAGGGAGGAGGAGGAGGGGAGGAGGAGGAGGAGAGGAGGAGGCAGGAAGGAGGAGGAGGAGGAGGAGGATAGGAGGGGCTGAGGAGAGGAGGAGGAGAGGAGGAGGAGGCGAAGAATAATAGTTCCGTCTGATTCGGAGAACGTGATTTCTGACTTTACTTTCTTGTCTTATTATTCTGTCTTCTCTTCTCTGCTTTTCTCTCTTATTCTTTCTTCTTCTTCTTCTTCTTTTCTTCATTTTCTCCTCTTCTTTCTTTTCTTCTTCTTCTTCTTCTTCTTCTTCTTCTTCTTCTTCTTCTTCTTCTTCTTCTCTCATGTGGATGTCTAGTTGTTCCAGCACCATTTGTTGAAAAACTTTTCTTTATCCATTGATTCATTTTGCTTCTTCATAAAAATCAGTCAACTATATTTCTGTGGGTCTTCTTTTGGGCTCTGTGTTCTGTTCCACTGATCTATGTGTCTAACTTTCACTGTCTTAGTTACTATAGCTTTATTGTTAGTCTTGAAATCAGATAGCATGAGTCCTCCAGAATTTTTTTTATAACCTTAAATACTATGACAATTGTTTATTATAAAGGTGAATGCTGATCCTCACTCTAGGTTTATTGGTAGGATTTCTGGTAGTGTGCATGGGCACCAGGAGCACCAAACTTTTTGGGTTCTCAGTGCTGGGGATCAGCTACCAGCAGGGACTGGTTACTCTGGATGAGGATGTCTTTGATCTTCTTGAAAGCCTCATCCATGGGTTTCTGATAATAGGCCACTGGGGCTTTGGGGATGGACTGGCAGATTGTGTAAATCTGGGCCATGTGACTACCACCCTTCATTCAGACTTGGATGTACACCTTGGCAAATAGCTCCTTGCCCAGAAACAGAACAGGTTCCAGTAGCTTATACTGCAGTATGCATGGCTTGATCATCTCCAGTGGCCCCCCATTCATCTTGATGAAGTCATTGACCCATTTGTAGGGTGCCATGGCTGTGGCCATCTTCTTGCATTGAAAAACCTGCATGGACTGCAGAGGACCCTTGAGTGGCATGGCTGTGATCATAGACAAGAACCCATCACTATACCAGGCCAAAGCCTGAGAAAGCTATTCTTCTTTTTCACTATTGTGTTGGCTCTTCTAGATCCTTTGCCCTTTCATATGAATTTCAGAATCAGTTTGCCAATACCTACAAACTAACTTACTGGGATTTTCATTGGTATTGCACTGACTCTGTATATCAAGTTAGGAAAAATTGGCATCTTAGCAGTATCAGGTTTTTTAATCCACGGACATGGGCTATATCTTTTATTTAGCTTTAAAAAATTCTTTTTTCATATTTTAAACTTCTACACACAGATTATATACATATTTAGATTTATACCTAAAGTAATTCATTTTTTTGTTGCTGTTGTCAATGGTATATATATATTTTTTCAAATTCAAATTATTCCTTGATGGTATATGGGAAAGCAATAGCTTTTTGTATATTGACCTTGTATCCTGTGGTCTTGCTATACCAATTAGGTTTTGTAGAATTTGGGGGGATTTTTCTATAGAAAATCATGTTATCTGTGAATAATATACTTTTTTATTTCTTTGTCTTGTCTCATTGCACCAGCTACAACTTCCAGTATGATGTTGAATAGGAGTGGTAAGAGAGATTTTCTTTCCCTACTCTTGATCTTAGCATCACCATTAAGTATGATGTCAGGTGTAGAGTTTTGATAGATGTTCTTTATTGAGTTTAGGACGTTTTCTCTATTTCAAGTTTGCTAAGAGTTTTTCCTCTTTGTTTGTTTGTTTGTTTCTTGATGATGACTAGTTTTGGATTTTGTCAAATGCTTTTTCTGTATCAAATAATATGATCATAGGAGTTTTCTTCTTTAGTCTTTTGTTATAGTGGATTACACTGACTGATTTTCTAATGTTGAACTATCCCAGCATACCTGGAATAAAACTCACGATTGTCCTTTAAAATTCTTATTACACATTGTTAGATTTGATTTGGTAATATTTTCTTGATAATTTTTGCATCTATATTAGAAGAAATACTGGTCTACAGTTTTCTTTTATTTTGATGTCTTTATCTGCTTTAGGTATTAGGATAATATTGGCCTCACAGGCTGAGTTAAGACAGGTTCCCTCTGCTTCTATTTTTTTTTTTTTGAAGAAATTGTGAAGAATTGGTGCTATTTCTTCCTTAAACATTTGGTAGAATTCACCAATAAAACCATCTGGGCTTGGTGTTTTTTTGGGGGGGAGGGGGCGGGGGGAAGATTTAAAAATAATTATTGATTCAATTTCTTTAATAGATTTGTGGCTATTCAGATTATTTGCCTTTTTGTAAGTTTTGGTAGTTAGTGTCTTTCCAGAAATCAATCCATGTCATATAAATCATCAAATTTGTGCACATAGAGTTATTCCCTTAGTATCTTTTTGAAATCAATGGGACCAATAGTAACAATCATTCTGATATTGGCACTATTTGTATATTCTGACCTTGTTTTCTTGTTTAGCCTGAGAAAAGAGGGGAAAAAACTCCTTAAATGATAAAACTACAAACTACTGCAAAGGAATGTCTTGTAGTTTTTTTGTTCTTTGACACGTGAAATATTTCAGGAACATAATAATTGCATGATGTGATGGATTATCATATTTCAAAATAACAAAAAGTTTCTAATGCCACAATCTCTTGATCTTAAGAAGTTTATAGTTTTGACTTTCAGCAATCAACTGAGCATCTACTATGTGACAAGCACTGTGCTGAGCCCTCAGGTATAATGGTGAGCAAAGTGGATATGGTCATGGTCCCTGTCTTCATGGGGACTGGACTAACATGAATCAAATGGTGTCTCAAATAATTGCAAAGTTGCTACTGTGGTAAGTTACATCAAAAAGAAAGATATAATAAGGTTTATTGATGTTAATTCATAGAGAGATTTGGCCTGGCTCAGGGAAGGTTTTCCTATGGAAGAGGCAATTGAGCTGGGGTCTGAAGATTGAGCAGAACTAGGCAGGGAGGGAAGTGTGTTCCTGGTAGGGGTGCTAGCACAGGCAGAGGCTTTGAGGTAAGAAGTTCTTTGCTGCTTTGAAGTCCCCAGAGAAGGCCAGGGTGTTTGGGGTGGAAATAAGACATGGGAAAGTGGAGGTGGCTGAAGGGGGAGAGGGAGAAGGCCTGGCTATGCTGAAGTTCTGCCTCCATGCTAAGACTGGTGCAAATCACTAAGGCTGCCCTCCATCCCAGCTCTTTTCTCAGAAGGAAATGAGAGCTAGAAGAGAAAGAGAAGGGAGAGAATTGTGTTTGTTACTTACCATCTTCCTCATTGGGGTGGGTCATCTCTATGGGGTGCAGAGTTATGAGTAAGTTATTTTTTTAAAGATTTATTTATTTATTTTAGAGGGGATGGGCAGCCTGGGTGGCTCAGTGGTTTGGCACCTGTCTTTGGCCCAGGGTGTGATCCTGGAGACCCGGGATTGAGTCCCGCATCGGGCTCCCTGCATGGAGCCTGCTTCTCCCTCTGCCTGTGTCTCTGCCTCTCTCTCTCTCTGTGTCTCTCATGAACAAATGAATAAAATATTTTAAAAAACAATATAGAGAGAGAGCATGTGAGCATGAGTGGGAGGGGCAGAGAGAGAGAGAGAGAGAGAGAATTCCAAGCAGGCTCTCTGCTGAACCTGGAGTCTGAGATGTGGGACTTGATCTTATGACCCTGAGATCATGACCTGAGCCAAAACCAAGATCAGAGACTTAACTGACTCAGTCATTCAGGTGCCCTGAGTAAGTTATTTTTTAAGTAGATAGTTTTACTGAGGCATAATTTACAATAAAATTCAACTATTTTAAGAGTATAATTCACTAATTTTGGTAAACTTACAGAGTTGGGCAGTCATCACTACAATCCTGTTTTAGTATATTTCTATCACCCCAAAGTTCCCTTGTGTTTGTTTGTAGTTAAGCTACCCTCCCCTTTTCCTGTAACGTACTCGCACAGTGTCCTAGGCCTTCACTGGTATGATTTATGTTTCTATTAATTTGCCTTTTGTGGCCACTTCAGATAAAGAGGGCCCTACGGCATGTAGTCCTCTGCATCTGGCTTCTTAGCATCATAGACATGAGGTTCATCCATGTATAGTGTGTATCGGTGGGTCTTCCTTTTCATGGCTGAGTTGTATTCTTTTGGATGGATAACCAATCACATTTGTGTATTCACCAATGGATTCACCAGTGGATGGAAGTTTGAGTTGTTTCCACATTTTGGCTGCTTTTGTGAATAATGCTGCTATGAATGTTTGTGCATGAATCATTTGGTGGACATATGCTTTTTATTTCTCTTGGAGGGATTCCTGGGAATATGGAGTTGCTGGGTCTTATGGTAAGTTTATGTTTAGCTTTTTAAGAATCTGCCACACTGTTTTGACAAAATGATTGTACTTACCATCTTACATTCCTACCAGCAACATAAGATATATATATTTATTTATTTATGAGATTTTCTGTTTCTCTGCACCCTTATGGTATTGTGTTTTCAAAAAATTATAGACATTCAAGTGGGTGTATATTGAGATCTCATTGCTGGTTTTAGTTTGCATTTACCTAATGACTAATGTCATTAGTTGAACATTTGAGCATGTTATTATTACCTAATTAGCCATTCATATATTTTCTTCAGTGAAGTGTCTACCCAAGTCTTGGCCCATTTTTAAATTGGGTTGTTTGTCTTCTTATTATTAAATTACAAGTGTTGTTGACATACTCTGGGTACAAGACTTTCACAGCATGCAGTTTACAAATGTTTCCTTCCAGTCTATGGATTGTCTTTTCATTTTCTTAATAGTGTCCATTGAGACAAAAGCTTTGAACTGTCATAAAGTAAAGTTGCTGACTTTTAATTTTTTTTTATTTTTATGGATCATGTTTTTGGTGGCATTATGTTTTTTATTTTAGAGATAGAGAATGTGAGAGAAGAAGGGGGAAAAGGGTGGGGAAAGAATCTCAAGTAGATGTTGCACTGAGCTCAGAGCCTGACATAGGGCTTGATCTTATGACCCTAAGATCATGACCTGAGCTGAAACCAAGAGTTGGACACTTAACTGACTGAGCCACTCAGGTGCCCCTTTTGGTGGCATTTCTAAGAACTCTTTGCCTAACATAAGGTCATGAAGATTTATACCTTTGTTTTCTTCTGGAAATTTTATAGTTTTGGTTTTTATGCTTAAGACCTTGATTCATTTTTAGTTAATTTCTGTGTATGGCATGAGGTGTGTGTTTGAGTTCATGTGGCTAACGCCATTTGTTGACAAGATTGTCCTTTCCTCATTGAATTGCCTTGGCATCTTTGTTGAAAATCAATTTACCATAAATTTAATGGCTTATTTTATGACTCTATGTTTCCTTTCATTGACCTATATGCCCATCTTTGCCCCAGTGGCACACTACCTTGATTACCGTGGCTTTGTAGTATGTTTTAAATTGGGTAGGGTAAGTTCTCCAACTTTGTTCTTATTCAAAATTGGTGTATTCTTGGTCCTTTGAATTTCCGTATAAATTTTGGGGTCAGTTTGTCAAGTTCTGTACAAACCTCATTGAGGTTTTGATAGGGATATAAGGATTGCATCTAATCTGTGGATCAATTTGGGGAGAATTGCCAAGTCGACAACATGAAGTTTTCTGGCCCTCGAACATGAAATTTCTCACCGTTTATTTAGATCTTTAGCAATGTTTTCAGTGTACATGTCTTACCCTTCACTTGCTACATTTATTCCTAAGTATTTTCTTATTTAAAGATGCTACTGTGAATGGCTATCTGTTTATGGTTTACTGTCACCATCTCTGCCTGTTACCTCCTCCTCTCTGTTTCTTTTTCCTGGAAATGGTCTCATTCTGAGACCGTGCAGAAGCAGGAAATCAAGAGGGCCTCACAGTGGCATGTTTTGCCCCTTAGCCAGCCTGAGGAAGACCGAAGTTTCCTAAGACCTCAGACATCAACCGGTTGCAGCTCGGAGTATGGTTCACCCTAGTAGTTGTCCAGTTAACCCTAGATAAATGACAAGGCTGTCCTGTCAGGTAAGAGAGCACAGAAGGATGGGGTCCACAGGATGTGACACCTCGGTGTCCACATGGACAGTGACGTTGCAGAGGTCTTTGGGATGTAGCAGGGCCCAGACTCAGGCCAAAGACTCAGGGATGGAAGTGTGATCAGAACTGCATGCTGGGGATGGGTGTCCTGGGCAGAGAGGGGTTGGTTAGTTAACAGGGCAGCCTCTGAGGCACAGGCAGCTCTGGGTGGTGGGAGGAGGACCCCACTCCCACAAAACCATTTACCCATGTGCATTGAGTGCCCACCACGTGCCAGGTGTTGAGCTTCCTGCCAAGCCTGGGGCCAGGCCAGAAATGCTTAGCTTCTCTGGGGCAGAATCATGAACCTGCAGCACAGGCTGGGGGCAGGGGGTGATCTCAGGGCAGGGAGATGAGGCAGCCAGAGGGAGGAGCTAAGAGGGGCTCAGATGGAGCTCAATACCTGTCAGACCAATGATAGTAAGCAACTATTGAGTGCCTACTGTATACTTTACCCAGTGCTTTGCTTTATCTCATTTCACTCCATGAAGAAGGGACCGTTATCACCTCTATTTTACAGATGAAGAAATAGGGTCCAAGAGCCGACGGAACTATCTGAAGTCTCTCAGCTCAGAGGAGGCAGTGCTAGCATTTGTGGTTGGTCTGGCTTCAGAGTTAGAGCTTTTAGCCATGACCCTGTGCTTCTTTGTTGAATAGGGCCCCTGGATGAGGGTGAGGAGTGGCCCTGAAGGGCAGTGAGGGACAGGGACCAGCCAGAGGGAGGGACTCCAGGGAGAGCCCACCCCTTCCCGTAGCAGGAGTCCTCCCTGTTTCCCTGGGCAGCTGCCTCCTCGCCCATCAGCCAGGCCAGGATGACCATGTCCAGGGGGCACATTAGAGTCACCACAGCAGCCACAGAGCCAGAGTGAGGCCTCATGGGCCATGGATTTTCAAGGGCTTGATAATGTTCCAGCGCTGGCTGGATCAGAGTCACAGATGCTCTCCCAGCAGCTGAGAGAATGAAGGAATGAATGAATGAGAACTTTCTTTCCTTTTCAAGTTTATGAGGCATCTTATCTTCATTTTACCACTGAGGAAGCTGATGCTCAGAAAAGTGAAGTCATTTGCTCAGTCACATAGTAGATCAAAAGCAGAACTGGGACTTGAACTCACCCACAGAAAGCAGGCTGGGGGTGTCAGGCGGGGGCACAGGGAGAAGGACCCCAGGCACTGGGCTCCTCAGCCTCATCTCTCACCCCTTGCTCCACCCCTTAAACACACCCCCCACCCTCCAGCCATTCCAGGCCGGGTGCTCTTCCTCAAACAGGCCAAAATGCTTCTGAGCCTCTGGGTCTTTGCACTTGCTGTTCCCCCTTCCTGGAGTGCCCTTCCCACCATGACCTCCTGACAAACTCCTCCTCCCCCTTGTCAGCTCAATGTCACCTCTCCTAGGAAGCCTCCCCACCCTCTCCAGACAGTGCAGACAAGCCCTGCTCTGCTCTCCCCAGCCCCGCACGTCCCCTGCCCCAGCGGCTGCCTCCCCCTGCCCCAGACTCGCCTGTCCCTGTGTGTTCCTCGCCCCCCAGGCTTAGAGCTCCTGCGTGACTGGGCCGCAGCTCACTGAGTGCTAAATAATGCTCCTGGCGCCTGAATGAATGAGTGCGTGAGGACAGGCAGGGGGCCACGGAGAAGTGAAGGGGCCACGTCAGGTCTCCCCGTCCTCTCCAAGTGTTAACATCAAAGGCCACCAACCCTGCTGTGACACAGAAGGGATGGGACTGGAAATGGCAGGAGAAGGTCTTTTGGCCCATCACCCTGCCTCTAGGCAGGAAAACAGTGTTATTCTTATTTTATAGATGAATCAGAGAGGTCATCTTCTCTGTTCAAAGTCAACATTTGCCAAGAACCCTGATTTCCAACAGCAACAGCCATCATTGGCCACAGAAATAGGAGCAGCCTGGCAGCTAAACACGCCATGTGCCCAACATGTGCCCATCCGTGGGCTGTGGGCGTCTTGAGTCCCATCTAGTTTAACTCTCGCTGGTGACTGATGATGTGTGGACTCCTACCTTCATTTTATTTATTTATATTTCATTGTGCTTCATTTTCTCCATTCAAAAGTAATATATACTCATTTTAAAATTTCAAACAGTAGAAAAAATGAGAGCCCCCAGCATCCATGCTCTGATTCCCATTTTACAGATGAAGAGACGGAGAGGTCTGTGGTACCTCTACATGACCCAGCCTTTCCCCCTGTGATCATGCAGCTGGGCTCTCTGTTTGCCTGATGTGACACCAGCAGCTCGCTCCTCGACTCCAGGGGGAAATCATGGTCCTGGGGAGTTTTCGGGTGGTTGGAAACAATGGGCTCACTTGTGGCTATTTTTCTTCAGGCTGGCATCAGCAAACCCATATTCAGTTGTGCCACACGCACTGCTCCCTGCCTCTCCACTCAGAGGTGGCAGGGAAGAGCAATAATCTTGACAAAATCTAAATAGCATTGTCTTGAGTTAACTGGAGGGGAGACTTTATACAGGGACTCCCAAGGAGTCCATAAATCTGTGGCTGATGAATTACCTGGGCAGGTGCCTCTGCCACCGGCATCCTTGCTGAGGACCAGAGTGGGATAATTACTTCCCTGGCGCTGGTTATCTGGAGCAAGCTGGTCCATTTTTCTCTTTTATTGCCATTAAATTTAAGGAAAGTGTCTGCTGAAGTCCCCCATCCCACCCCCCTTTTCTAAATGTTGGATTTATTTGATGGCTCCACTAGGCTGGTGCTGAGGGCCGAGCAGGAAGGAGGACTCGGTCCCTGGGGCACCCGCCTGAGGCTTCTCCCCGTGGGTATGATGAGTGGTGGCGGGACAGTTCACACCCGTCATCCCCATCAGTGGTGCCGTAAATTGTCCTCCCCCTCCCCCTGCTCTGTGGATGGCTGAGTCCAACTCAAGGTAGCAGGAGTGGGCTGAGGTGAGGGTCTGCTTAGCCTTGGGAAATGTAGTCGGAGCAGCCAGGTACAAAGCCGAAATTTGAGGTTCGATTATTGAAGGAAGATGGGGAGGATCTATTGGCAGACTCACTGCACTCAGCAATGTAGATGAGGGGAGTGTTTCTGGGAATCGAGCTGGGGCTGGCAGTGCGGGGCAGGGAAGGAGGTGAGCCTTTCTGTCCTCTCCACCTCTCTCCTTCCCCTCCCTCTTTCTCAACCCTGACGTTGATACGTGATTCTCTTATTGCCTTAATTTGAATCTCCCAAAGTGCTCTCTGGATCACCAGTTAGCTCTGGGATCCCTCAAAATGGTGAGACCACCTGAACATTTAGATAATTAGTTAGTGTTTACATGGACAGAGCCTTATCCATCTATGGTAACCACTGTTGAAACTCCTTATTCATTCATTCATTCATTCATCCATCCATCCATCCATCCATTCATTCAATATTTATTGGGTCCTCATTCTGTGACAGACACTATGCTAGGTGTTGGGGATACAACAGAGAGAAGAATCAAGTATGGTTCCTGCCTCCAGTGGGAGCAGACGATATAAAAAAAATCAGTCATTTCATGCATACACAATTATAGCTGCAGTGAGTGGTCAGGGAAGACTTTATTGAGGAAGTGATAAATGGGAGTTCGTCAAGTGAGAGGGGAGAGAAAAGCATTCTGGGCAAAAAGAGCAGCATGTGCAAAGGCTGGGGTGAGCAGGTCAGCATGAGCAGGAGGGAAGTGTGGCTGGAGCAGCTAAAGGGAGGGGCGTGGGGTGAGGTACCGGGGGAGCAGGGTTGGGTCCAGGCCAGGGAGGGCCTTGTTGGCCATGTTGAGAAGTTCTGCCTCTCCAGTCAGGGTTGCGGGAAGCCTTTGAAGACATGTGAATAGGGAGATTTGGGTCTCAAAGTTAGGCCAGTCTCCCAGACCCTCCTCCACTTCTAGAGAGAGCTGAAGCCTTTGTGATTCTTTTGCTTTCCTCAACTGACTTTGCTCGTTAGGGTCCCACGCATCTGGATCTGGGCATGTCAGAGCCAGATTAACTGCAGCTCATGGGAGAAGAAAGAATCCAGAACAAAGCATTGGGGGTGGTTACGCCTTCCGTCCTTGGTCAAGCACCAGACAGGCTCTGGCTGCTACAGCCTTCTCCTGGCAGCTGCTGTGACCATGCACACAGGTAGAAATAGTCCCCATTAGCTCTTGCTGACCTCACTCCTGTCAATAACTGAGTGTAAAGGCTTCTCTGGATTAAACTTGGCCCTTTGAGCCTCTACATGAAAAGAGAAAGATCAATTCTTTCAGGGCACAAAGACCCAAATCACTTTCTCTTTTGGCGAAACCACTCATCCCCCTTCCAGGAAGGCGGGGGCGGGGGCTGGGGGGCTCTCCCATGAGCAGGCATCCACTCTGTCTCACTGGCCTCTTCTTTGTGTTCCTGTGTGCTCTCCCAGCTGGAGGGAAAGGGGGGCTTACCGCCGACTGTGGGTTCAGGTAGAAGCGCAGCCCACTCACCTGCACCACAGCCTGTGGCCCACCCTCCACCCTCTTGGGACTACCTTCCAGAGCACCTGCCTCAGTTTCCACTTCTTTGCTTTCCTTTGAGGGTGGAGGAGGGATGTGTCTGATGAGTGAGTTCAATTGACATTGTCCTCTGTCATCCACATGATTGATTTAGGTTTGATTTTAAGAGATATTCATGGTGCAAGGAAACACTCATTGAGTTTGGCACCAGACATATTGGGGCCACTTCTGGGCTCTGTCCTTCCCTCATTGGCCCATCTTAGTCCATGACTTGACCTCTGTAAATGTCTGTTTCCTCATCAGTGTGCAGCATGCTCCGAGGGCTGGAGCAACGTGAGAGGGGACTGGCGTGGAGCGGGGTGGGAGGAAGGTGGCACAGGTGTGAGAGCTCCGAATCACACTGGCAGTTCTATTTTCTCCTGGCTCTCAGCCTCCTCCACTGATAATCTCTTTCAAAGATCACGTTACATTTCCTGCACATTATCATGATCCTTGTATCTATAACGATGCTCAGACTCCAAGTCAATGAAAGCACACTCAAAATGGCTTGCATGATAATGACATTCATCACTGAACGTGATGAGAATCTGGGCAGGGATGAGGATTGGGTTTGGTTGATTCTGCAGCCCACGGGGCCATTCCAGGATTTGGGGAGGAATAAGGCAGGGACCCCTGCAAGGTGTCAGCCTGGATCCAAGGGAGGGGAAGGGAGAAGAGGTACTATTTATTGAGCACTCAAGCTGCATGGGCACGAGTGAACCCTCTGACTCAAGGAGCTTCGGTTTCCCTATATGCACGATTGGGTAATAACAGCCCCTACCTCCCAGGTGGTCATAAGCCTTGATGTGGTGATCTGAGCAGTCGCTCTGTGTGGTGCCTGGTAGGCGGTGAGCACTCCGTAAATGCCAGCTGTCATTATTGCTGATGCTCTTGATGGGATCAATGTCTGAAGACTACTGGGTGGGTGATTCCACTTGTCCTGTGTTGTTCCCTGATGTAGAGCTGGAACTTTCAGGAGGAGTCTCCAGGCAGCTCTGGAGAAGGGAATTCTGATCAGGTGAGCTGCCCAGGGCAAGGCAGTGAGTGGCCAGTGCCCCTTCGAAAGATGTGAGAGGCACAGCCATGCAGATGCTGGAAGCAGATGCTGGAAGCAGATGCTGTGGCTGGGACTTGGGCCTCATTGGAAGGGGCCACCAGCCTGGTTGGGGGCACTCTGGGCAATGAGCCAGTGATTGAAGCAAACAGCACAGTTGCAGCTTGGGAGCACACACAAGGCATTAAAAATAGGCTTTCTGGGCACAACTGGACTCCTTGTCCTCCCGGTGGTCATGGCTCCTGACATTAGGTCTCCACACAGCCATGGAACCATTGCTGGTCACTGAGGCTCTGAGCCGTGGGATCAATTCTCTCTCTGTCTGCACTGGCCTTGGTTCCGCTCCACGGGCTGGGAGACCTGGAGAGCCTGGTCCACTCTGGGCAGTGTCCTGCAAACCAGCCAGGGCTGCTTCTGCTAAGCACTTAACCTCTCTGAGCTTCAGCCCTCTTTCTTTAGAATGGGAACTAGATCCACTTGTGCACTTCACTTGAGCCTTAAACGAGTTCACATATGTAAAGTGAGTCCATCAACAGATGTGTTTTGAGTGTCAATTATATGCCAGGCACTGGATTAAGTTCTATATGCCTAGCACGTAGCAAATGTTCAGTGAATGTTACGTCTCTTTATCTACGAAGAGTTAGTGGTGTCCATGGCTGGAGAGGAGCTACGCATAGTGAGGCTGTGATTTTATGGGAAGACTTGGGTTCAGATCTTGGGTCTCAAGAGTACCAGCTGTGTGAGCTTGGGTAGAGGACTTAGCCCTTCTGAATGTAAATGGGATTAATAATCATACCTGAGTTCTAGAGGCAGGAGATTAGGTAAGACCTTGCCACAAGGCACTTGCTGTAGTGCTTGTGTCTGGGAAGTGCTGACTAAGTGTTGGTCATTATTGTTCTCACTCTGGGAAGCATGCTAGTGTGGGCGTTTATGTAGGAGTTAGAGGCACTGGCGTTGGCTTGTGTCTGAGGTTATTGTGAGGCTCAATGCCAGCTCACCAATCGGGTGACCCTAGGCAAAATCTCTCTCTCTCTCTTTTTCAGATTTTATTTATTTATTCATGAGAGACACACAGAGAGGCAAAGACATAGGCAGAGGGAGAAGCAGACTCCTTGTCAGGAGCCCAATGTGGGGCTCGATCCCGGGACCCCAGGATCTCGCCCTGGGCTGAAGGCAGGCACTCAACCGCTGAGCCACCCAGGTGTCCCAACACTGGGCAAATTCTCAATCAGTCTGTGCCTCAGCCTCCTTGTCTATAACATGGGAACATAATGGTAGACCTCACTGGTGAGGTTTGACTGAGTCACTGTATGTAAAGCACTCAGCATCATGCCTGCCCCTCAGGTCCAAAGACATAGTCAGAGAGAATGGCATTTAGGGTTTTAGGGCACAAGTGCTTGGGCATAACTCCCCTGGGAAGTTTTTAAAAACTGCATGTGAGGTCCCCACCCCAGAGACACTAGTACAGTCGTATCTCCAAGAACCTGCATCATCTTTTTTTTTTTTTTTTTTGAGAGGCATGGAGAGGGGCAGAGGGAGGGGCAGAGGGGAGGGAGAGACTCTCAAGCAGGCTCCACGCCCAGTGCAGAGCCCGACAGGGAGCTTGATCTTACAACCTTTCGATCATGACCTGAGCTGAAATCAAGAATTGAACACTTAAATGACTCAGCCACCAGGTGCCCCAACACTTAAATGGCTCAGCCCCAGGTGCGTCTTTAATGAGCCTCCCAGGGGAAGCTGTCGCAGGGGGTTCTGGGTCTGGAGCGTGGGAAGCAGCAGGACAGGAACACAGAGTGAATGAAGCAGAGCTGCTGCCCTCAGGGGGCAAACAGCCTAGAGGGGAGACACCGGCTCTTCAGGAGCCCAGGGCTGGGCTGAACCAGGTGCTGGCTCTGCAGCCAGGAGGTATGAGATGGAGCCCTGCATCCTCATCCTCCTGCTGTGTGACTTGGTCACATCCCTCTCCCTCCCCAGCCTCAGTGTCCTCATCTGCAAAGTGGGGACAGCGTGGGTTTGCTGGGAGGGATAGATGAGCCACCCACATGGAGAAATGACAGGGTGACCCCTGCAGAACCGGGAGTCTCCTGCCCCACGCCCTCCCCCACTTTACCACCGAACAACCTGACAGATTCACTTGTTGTCCTGTGTAGGGATCATCAGCCCCTGAGCAGCGGGAAGGGGCTGACCTTGTCCCCAGGTCACCACCTGGTGGGAGGCTGTCTGCTGGGGGTGATGTCACACCTGAGCCCTGGGGTCCGGGGCCTCACGTGGGGGCACAGTGCACCTACACCTACACTTGCCTGTGGAAATGAGGCAGCCCGCCACCGCCAGATACTTGTCATGTTACTAAATCCTGGTGCCACTTCTTCTCTGCCCCAGCCCTGGTCGCCCTGTGTCCCTTTACCTTCTGTTCCAGGGGGAGGTTGGACCTGAGTGTGGCTGCTGGAGCTGGAGGCAGGTGAGGAGGGAGGCTCAGAGTCCTTGAGTGGCGTCCCCAGGGTCACTCGGTATGTCAGTGCCAGTGGGGGTTGTGGCTCCTCCCAGGCTCCCTGTGATCACCATGAGACCCTCTTCCCCGGGCGGTGTCCCCGAGCAGCTGGGACTCACAGTGACCATGACATCACTGCTGGCCTCCTTCACCCCGGAGCCCCACCCTCCCTCACCTCCACCTTCCCAGTCAGCCTCTGGGGCTGCTTTATTAGGGGACTTCCTTTCAGGAGTGCCATAAACACGTCTTGAAAGGAAATGCAGTTTCCGTGTTCTTTCCTTTTTCCCCACCATAACACATTTCCATTTCAATGGAACGTCTTCTCTTTTCAAAATCTGCAACATTCAAGGCCAGCTGGAGATGCTGTGTTCTGAGCTAATGCCCTTCCCCCCCATGCCTCCTGCCCCCTCCCCTGGCCCCCCTGCACCCCCAAATCCCCCTGCAGGTCTCCTCCTCATGGTGGCTGCCCCCCTAGGGCTTGGATGCACTTCTCTGCCTCAGCATCCAGGCTCTTAACCACCTGCTCCGCCCTCCTGCAGGCCCACATCGTCGGTCAGGACGGTGAGTATGGCCAACGTGTTGCTACCGTGTGCAGCTGACGACTGTCATGAGCAGAATGGTGTCCCTCAAAAGTGATGTGCTCCGGTCCTAACCTGAGCTCTCAGAACGTATCCTTACCTGGAAATAGGGTCTTCCCAGAGGTAACCAAGTTAAAATGAGACGGTCAGGGTGAGCCCCCATCTTATATGGCTGGTGTCCCATAAAGAGAAAATTTGGACACAGAGACAGTCATGGAGGGAAGATGAGGTGAAGACACAGGGAGAAGACGGCCGTCCATCAGCCACGGAATGCCTGGAGCTCCCAGAAGCTACCGACACCTGAGCAGATCCTCCCCCAGCGCCCTCAGAGGGAGCGGCCCCTGCCCACACCCTGACCTGGGACTTGATCCTGCCAGAACAATGAGACAAATAAGTTTCTGTTGTTCTTAGTCGCCCAGTTTGCTGCGTCTTGTTATGGCAGCCCCAGCAAACTAACACAGTGACAGCGACGATGACGAGGTGGCCGTGAATGCGCGGGGCTGGCGGAGGGGGCTGGGAGCCGCTGCCCTGGGCAGGCCCGCGGGAGGGCTGCGCGCGCTGAGACCCTTGAGACCCCACCTTGGAAGCTGGTTACAAAGTCTTGGATGGGCCGTGACTCTGAATGAGAGCTACTTAGCCTCTCTGCGCCTCCGTTTCTTCATCCATAAAGTGGGCGCAATGACGATACGTACCTTGTGCAGTTGTCCCGAGGACAGATGAGCTAGTGCTCGGAACGTGCTTACAGCCCTGTGCCCTCAGTACGGGCGCCTTCTTGTGACTTGTCCCCTCGCCTCCTCCCCCTTCTCTCCCTCTCCTCCTCATCCTCCTCCATCCTCCCCATCCTTCTTTCTGTCTGACCAGGATGTTTTCCTTCTGGAAGCAGCCCCTTCTCCTCCCACCCCTGATGGTTTCATCCTTGGACTGCCCTCCAGATGAGCCAATGTGTTTCTTTTCAAACTCAGCCAGTCGAGTCACTTGTCGGGCTCCCTGCATGGAGCCTGCTTCTCCCTCTGCCTGTGTCTCTGCCTCTGTCTCTCTCTTTGTGTCTCTCATAAATAAATAAAATCTTAAAAAAAAAAAAAAAACAAAACTCAGCCAGGATGAGCAGGCTTTTCTGCCGCCTGTGATCAAAGAGCGCTGACTTGCACGGGCCCAGTCCACCTCTGCGGCTGAGCCGGTGCCTTCCTGCTCCTGGACCTGATGCCCTCTGCTCTAGCCTCTCCCAGGGGCCCCTCAAACACGTGCTCTTTCTACATTGTGCCTTTGTTTTGGAAATTATCTCTTTGGAGTGTGCCCCTTCCAAATTCTTCTTCTGCCCAAATGCTGCCGGGCCCCCAGCCCCCGTGGACCTTGAAGGCAGAGCACAGAGGAAGGAAATGGACTTCAGAGCCCAAGAGGTGTGGCTTCCTCCCTGCTCCACCTCTCACCTGCCATGCAACCACAGACGTGTTATTTACCTGCCTCCAGCCCGATTTACCTGCCCTGCTCACCTGGCACGTGCAGATGGTAAGGCCAAGCCCGCAGGGTTCTTAAATGCACCGACTGTGGTGGTTCAGGAGAAGGGCCTGGTGCACAGAGGGTGCCTAATAATTGCTGGTTGATACAATCCATGCTGGATTGACATGAGCCAGCTCTGCCCCTGGCACGTCACCTCCGGAAGGGCAGGTAAGATCCCTGGGGAAATCTTATCCACAGCCTCACTCTGGGAAAGAGAAATAGAAAATTTTCTAATTCCAAAGAGTAAATGTCAGAGGCTTGGGAAGGATTCGGAGGTTCTGAAAATAAACCTGGCATGGAAGGGGGAGGAGGGAGGGAAGGAAGAGGAGGAATGGGGAGGGGGGGAGCCAGGCGGGGCACAGAGATGAGATGCCAAGGCTGGGAGGGAGAGAGAGAGACAGAGAGAGAGAGACAGAGAGAGAGAGACAGAGAGAGAGACAGAGACAGAGAATCCCCCCTACCCCATGTAAAATGTGGATGTTAGACTAGGTCAGGAGTTGTAAAAGGGCAGCCTGCAGGATGTATCCAGGGGTGGATGTGGCTGGTTTCCCCCTCAAAATGTCTCCTAAAAAAATAGAAGGGGTTGGCAAAATCTAAAAATTGAAATATCACATGTAAAAATGTGATTTCCTTTTCTCCAAAAAATCAAGAGGTCTAACCACCCTGGGTGTGGCCCAGACAGATGGCGGGAGCCGGGCAGCTTCTAGCCCCAGATGGGACTCACCCCTTACACCCAGTCTTCACTGCTCCTGATGGTCCTTCAGCTCCGAGGCTGAGGCTGTCTGCCTTGCTGTCCTTGTCAGCCGAACCTGTCTCCCCATGACCTTGAGAGGATTCCAGGTGGTGACCCTGGCTCAGAGCAGCAGCCCTGAGAGCCTATGACTGTCTCAGCTCAAATGTCTCCTCCTCCAAGAGGCCTTCCTTAACCACCTGAGCCCACACACCCTCTCACGCTTCATCCCATTGCTCTGCCAGGAAATGGCAGCAGTGCAGGGGCTGGCTGTCCGCGGGCAGGCTTCGCAGGGACTGGAGGAGGACTCCGAGCTGCCTGGCACTGGAAAGGGATTCATTCCCAGTAAAAGGCTGGCTGCGGTGCACAGAACACAGGATGCTGCTTCCTGCCCCTTCACAAGCTGCTGGTCCAGACAGACCCTCCTGACAGGAGGGGACAGGAAATGGGTGGAAATGGGTGGCCACAGTTCCAGATCTGCCTCTAATTTCCTCCCCATCCCCTGTCAGGACGGCTGTCAGGGGCCACTAGGACAGGGGGTGCTTCTGCCCTCAGAGCCCGGGGAGACAGCGGGGTGTCAGGAGCCAGTGGAGGATGGTGCGGCTGTGAATCAGCCCAGGCTCAGGTCACCCCCCAGCCAGACGGGGGGCTGCAGCGGGTGGGGGTCACACAGGACTGGGGACACGGGCGGCTGGCATCATCCATCCGCGGTTCAGTTCCACCCTGAGGGTGCTCGAAGGGTGCCTCTGAGCCTCAGTTTCTCCATCTGTGAAAGGTGTTGGTAACGACACCGCCCTCCATGGGGCTGCGAGGACGCTGGGAGGAGAGGGTGCGGGGTGCTGGGTGGCTGTGGGGTGCGGGCTTCAGCGTCTGTGTGCGGGGGCCACTGCTGGGTGGCGGGCAGGTGCCTGGGGAGCCCCCGGCCTGTCTGGCTCCGCCGTCCCCACCCCCTGACCTCTGCGGCCATTTCCCTGGTGGCCGCCGGGCTGTGGGGCTCCAGGTTTCCCACGGCGCGTCACCCTCCTGTCCTCACCACCCACGGGGGCTGTGGGGCCTGTCTTGAGATGCAGGCGCCCCTGGCCTCCGGCTGCTGGGAACCCCTCGGAGGCCCCACTGCTCCTACAGCCAAGACCTGACCTGGGGCGTGTTCAGGGCCCTGGGAGCCCGGCTTCCCCTCCCCCGCCCGCCCAGGTGTGGAAACTGAGGCTCAGAGAGGCGCTGAGACTCCCCCGGGCGCCCGTGTGGAGATGGCCGAGCCCGATTCAGACCCAGCCCCGTGGGGATCAGTCCCTGCACCCAGCCGCCCCCACGGGCCACCCAGGAGCGCGGCCTCTGGGTGCTGTGCACCCGCTAGTGGGCCTCGTCACAGCATAGGCTGCTTCCCCCCCGCATCCGTGTGTTGGGGCCACGCCGGGCCCAGGGAGCCCACAGACACCCCCCCACTCCCGGCCTGGGCCACGCTCTGGTGGGAGCCGGGGAGGGGCGAGGCTCTGCGCTGCGGCTGCCGGGCTCCCCGAGGGCTGGGCACTGAGGGGCTCCTAACCCGGGAGTCTCGGGCCCAGCCCGAGGCCACTGTGGACGCCCCCCACATCTTCAGGGGGGCTCCTCCCTGAAGAGCCAACAGGGCCAGGTTCCGAGGAGCTGAGGATGGTGCCACCGATGTGTCTGTTGCCCACAGGAGGGTCTTTAGAAGCGTCTAGACTCGGCCACCAAGAGATCAGTTAAGAGGTCTTAGGTTGGGATCCCTGGGTGGCGCAGCGGTTTAGCACCTGCCTTTGGCCCAGAGCGCGATCCTGGAGACCCGGGATCGAATCCCACGTTGGGCTCCCGGTGCATGGAGCCTGCTTCTCCCTCTGCCTGTGTCTCTGCCTCTCTCTCTCACTGTGTGCCTATCATAAATAAATAATAAAAAAAAATTAAAAAAAAAAAGAGGTCTTAGGTTATGTGTCTCCTCTGACTTTAGCAGGGTCTTGAGAGGGGCTTACACGCTGGCATATCTGTGCCACAAGCATCAGGGTCCGAGGACCTTTGGCGGGGGGGGCCTTGCTGGTATAGACGGCCCTCAGAAGGGGGCAGGTTTGCAGGGGGAGCTCAGGAGTTTGTGATGCTGTGGAGGTGCCCGGTGGAGCAGAGCTGGACACTGGGTCTGGCCCTGATGACTCTGGGCTAAGAAGTCCTGAGGGGTCCTGAGGAGAATGGCTGGTCCTGTCCTCAGTGTTCACACATGAGGCCCCAGGACTGTTTGCTGTTGGGCTGAAGTGGACACCCTTACCCTCATGTAGTCTGGCTGGCTCTGTAGGGGTCACCTCTGGGCTAAGTCCTAGAGGATGAGCAGATTCACCAGAGAAGAGGGGACACCGAGGGCTAGGGGCTGGCCAGGTGCAGGGGGAGCTGTGTGGTCAGGGATGCACAGCGTCAGGGACACTGCAGTATTGGTGCCAGGGAGGACGAGGCGGTGACACTCTGGAGCTGCAGGAGTCAGAGCAGGAGGGGCCTGGAATGCCGAGTGCAGAGTTTGCCTTTCAACCTGCTGGCTACAGGCGCTCAGCACTTCTTGTTTCAGGTGCTTGAGTGCAGGTGACATAGGGAAGGAGACTCTGGCAGCAAAGAGACCAGCGAAGGGGCCTCCTCGAGGGCTCAAGTGCATTTGAGGGCAGAGTGGCCATGGTGGAGACAGCAGGAAGTGGGTGGACATATAAGAGTCTCTCCCCGAATCTAATCGGGCATCACTCTGGGGGCTTGAGGGGGTTAATAAATGTTACCTGAGTTCCTCCTCCTGCCCATCTGAGTTAGGAACCAGTTCAGCTTTCTGCTGAAGCTTCCGTTGGACGCATGGCTGAGGTTTGCTGGCCAGTGGCCTGTTGCTGCCAGAGCCCTGAATAAATTCATTTACTTGGGTGAAGGAGGCCCGGACCCTGCGGGCCGGCCAAGCACATGAGCAGGCCAAGCAGGCCGAGCAGGCCTGGGGTGCTTGAGAATTTAGCCTTAAGAACCCTGAGACCTAAGTGCCAAATCCTGCCAGGTATTGGTCACTTGAGGCCTGACTCCAGCCCAACACCCGTAGACCATTCTGGAGTTCACCCATGGAGAATGGGTGGATGGCATGATGGGTTTTGAAGGGTGACTAGTTCTCCAGGTAGAGGAGAAGCCTTGAGGCCTAGACAGAGGCACTGAGGACGGGAAGGGGCTGGAGTATAATTGGCATTGAGAGTTCGGCCTGGGGGGTGGGGTGGGGAACGGTGTTAGTTTTCTGTTGTTGCTTTAACAAATCACCGCACACTTAGCAGCTCAAAGCCGCACACTTGACTACCTGACAGGCCCGCAGGTGGCAGGTCGGATACAGTCCTCACAGCGCTGCAATGAAGAAATGGCAGAGTGGCATCTCTTCCTGGAGGCCCCAGGGCAGGGTCTGCTTCCTGGCTCATCTGGGTGGTCAGCAGAACTCAGCTCTTTGTGATAATAGGGCGGGCGTCCCCATTTCCTTGCTGGCTGCCAGCGGACAGTATCCCCAGCTTCTGCAGCCACCCCCTACCCTTGACTCCTGTGCCCCTTCTTCCATCCACAAATCCAGCCACGGTGTTTCACTTCTCGCTTGCGGTTTGAACCTCTTCTTCTTCCATCCTGTCTCTCTGCTTCTTTCTTCTACTTTCAAGTTCATGTGATTCAATTGGGCCCATCCACCCACTCGAATTAGACTATTAGATTATCTCCCACCACAAGGTCCATAACCTTAATCACATCTGCAAAGCCCCCTTTGGCAGCATGGTGACGTGTTCATAGGTGCCAGGGATTATAGCACACGGACATCTTAGGGGTGGGACACAACTCCCCGCACCGTGGAGAGGGGAGAAAAAGAAAGCAACATTTATCATGCATCTGCTAAGTGCCAAGGACCACGCAAGTTGTTTAGCATCCGTCATCTTATTTTGTCCTCACACCTGTCCTGCAAGTTAGGTATTATTATTCACATTCTACAGATAAGGAAACCGAGGGTCAGAGAGACCCGTGAAGGCCGTGCGGTGAGTAAGGGGTAGAGGCAGGATTGAAGCCACCCCTGCAGACTCAAGCCTGCTCCCTGTCCCGGGAGTCCTCAGCACCATCTCGTCCAAGGCGAGGAGGAGGGGCTGGGCCAGCTGTGGAGGCTCGGTGCCCCCTCTCCGGGTGCCCCGTGAGCCTAGCACACACCTGCCCCCTGCCGGAGAAGGCTGGTGGGTGGCTCCTTCCTTCCCCAGGATGCAGGAGATGCCGGGATGCGAGCTGAGCGAGCAGGGAGCTGCTGACACAGACGCCTCACACCTGCTGGTGGATGCCCCTGGGTAGGGGGTCTCTGTTCTGCTGTCAGGTGAATCGAACAGGTCCAGCTAAACAGAGGGGCTTTGATATCAGCAGAGATTGGTGGAGCAGGGCGCAGAGCGGGGCTTTGGGAGGAAAAACATCCGCTCCACATTGTTTGTGGGTGGATTTAGACAATGAATTAAAAGTGCCAATCTGTGTCAGACACAGTAGAATTGCAATAAAAGAATTATATGCTTTTCCTCCCCGTTCTATCCCACATCCCCCTTTTCTAGGTCAGGTCTGAGCCTGCTCAACGCTACGTGAGAAGTGGCCAGGTTTTCCCCTTAGAGTAAAAGTTGTTTGCGATTTTCTGTGAAAGATGCAGATTTGGTACTTTTACAAGACAGCGTAGATTCTTTCTCCTACTCCTGTGGGTGTGCAGCTGGAACAGTGAAGGCACCTGAAACTCACTTTCTGGGGGTGCAGCTCACGATCTCCCACTGGGTTTCTTGGGTGCCTGCAGAACCTGCTCCATCTCGCATGCAGAACGGGCCCGTTGCTGCCTGGTGGGCTGGATGGAGGCTTCTTCCCCCGCTTGAGCCTCTGCACTCGATGTGCTGATAACGCGGTTTTAGCACATTTATAAACATTTGGGTATCTTCTTCGGTCATTTATTTTTCAGTTATTTTTAGAGGAAAATAAATTGTTTTTACGCTCTAATAAAATCACTGTTCTGCAGCCTCGAACGTGCCTGTGGATGTGAGCAGGGTCGGAAGAGCATCCCCCACCTGGCACCGAGAGTCAGCACTCCCCTGTTTCGGTCCTGGATGAACTGGTATTTTGCTGTGCAGCCTTGGGAAAGTCACTTCCCCTCTCTGGGCCTCAGAAACTCCCCCATCGTCCCAGATACTTATAGTCTGAATGTTCCAGGGGTGTGAGGTTCCAGGCAAATGTGAGCTAGAAGACTTTATGAAACTAGTGGGTACCTGCTACATGCCAAGCATAGAGCTGTATGCCAGGGAAGCAGATCTGTACCTTGACCTCAAAGAACACACCTTCTGGAGTGAGGAAATTCACTTGGCAAATGTGCAAAGTCACTGTACCACACAGAATGGAAGCTCCACGTGGGCAGGGAATTCTGTCATTTTCTTCACTGTCTCCTCTGCCTGCGATGCTGATCTGAGCTCTGGCACCCCTTTTGGGGATGGGGACACATCGGGCTGAGCACTGCCTTCCCTTCAGGTGCCACTGTCACTCTTAGGCACACCCTGCTTTGCTCCCATCCCAGGGGGCAGCTGAGACTGTGCCTGTTGAAGCCTTGTGGATCCAAAAAAAAATTTTTTTAAATTTATTTACTTGAGAGAGAGAGAGAGAGAGCATGAGCAGGGGCAGAGGGAGAAGCAGGCTCCCCACTGAGCAGGGAGCCAATGCAGGACTCGATCCTAGGACCCTGGGATCAGGGCCCTGAGATCATGACCTGAGCCAAAGGCAGATGCTTAACTGTCTGAGCCACCAAGGTGTCCGTTTGTGAGTGCCTTTAATCCCGTAATCAATGTGCCAGGTGGGCAGGGACAGAACTAGTTGTGTATGCCGCTCACAGTGCCCTGAAAGACCCGGCCTGGCCCAATCAATCAATACAACTGCAACAATATGACTCCCGCCTCAAATCGATAATGCTTACACAGTTAGGTGGGAGGGCTGTGGTTTACTGCCTTCCCCTGCACTGCGTCCTTTCTGGAATAACCAACCATCTCTCTTGCCGAAGAATGCCTCACCCCTTATTGGCCCCTCAGGCCCTGGGGGGCTGGCAGGTTCAGGCGCTCGGCACCTGGAACCAGTCCTGGGTGAGACGCTTCTCCTGTCAATTTTCCCGTGCAGCCCAGGGAGAGGGGGTTTCGGGGGGTTGAGCTACTTATCCAAGAATGCACAGCCAGGAAACAGCAGAGCCTCAGTGTGAGCCTGGGACCAACCCATTAAAAATAGTAGCAGCAATACCTGTAAACATGGAGAACAAAGTGCTGGTTGCAGAGGGGAGGGGAGTGGGGAGATGGGCACAGTGGGTGAAGGGGAGTGGGAGATAGAGACCTCCACTTACGGAAGGGGTAAGTCACGGGGATGGAAGACACAGAGCGAGGAAGACGGTCAGTGACTTGTAATAGTGATGAATGGGGACAGATGGCTGGCTACAGTTGGGAGCACAGCATAGTGTCTCCTGCCCAATCACCATGTGGTACACCTGGAACTAATGTAACGTTGTGGGTCAGCTACACTAAAAAAAATTAATTGAAAAAAATAACAAACATTTACGGAGCTCTTCCAGTGACTGGGAGGTGGGCTTGGGGAGGAGGGGCTCTGCGCAGGTTCCTGGGGAACTTGTAGGCGCTGACCATGGGGCAAGAAGAGAGGGACTCTGCGGGTGCACAGCAGGGGGGAGGGCAGGGAGGGAGGCAAGGGGCTCCAGGTGGCTGGGGGTGAAGGGCCGGCTCGGAGAGGCAGCGGGGCCCGATCCTGCCAGCCCAGGGAGCTTGGCAGTCAGAGGAGCTATGGAGGACTTTAGAAAGTTCTTCCATGAGGTAGACTGAATCCTGGCCCCATCGGCCTCTTTGGATGTAGCTCTTCCCCTGGGGCCCATGAAACATATTTTTGCGTCACCCCTGTGACCTCTAAAGAGAGACAGCTAGCTGCTGATGGCCTTGGCTCCCACCCACTGGATCTCTGTGCTTAAAGTTCCCCATAGAACATGGCACAGCATCGCTCCCCTACCCTCTTCGTGCCTGGTAGGCACCCTCCTGCTCATCAATCAAAATGGGTTCAAATTTGCTCTCTGCAGTTTTACAAAGCTGGCATTTGTGCACTCCTGCTGGGAGCCGGACCCACTTCTAGAGCCTTGCATTCGCCCTCTCTTCCACCTTCAGACACGTCCACCATCTGTGATGACCCGATGGCGTCCCCACTTCACAGGTGAGTGAGGTGCAGAGGGTCTGCCCCGAGAGACATGGGAAGACAGTGGTGGAGCTGGGCCTTGAACCCTGGCCTGGTCCATGCTCCTGTATCTGTGCTCGAACAGGTGCCTCCTTTGCCTGTCGTGTTATTCTCTGTGCTTTTTCCCATGTTAAACCTTCGCAATATGTAAACAAGAAAACAAAATAACTTTAATTAGACCATCACATCTGCGGTCCTGGCCTCCCTGAGCCCAGGGGACTGCATCTGACTCCCACTCATGGAGTCCTCACCTGTGCTGGTCCTCCAAGAAGCCCTTTACCACCAACTCCTTTAATCCTCCTAGAAACCCCTGAGATGGGATTGGTCACCTCCATCTCCCAGCTGAGGGCAACGTGGCTCAGAGAGGCAAAGGGACTTGTCTAAAGTCACACAGCCTGCCAGTGCCAGGCCGAGACGACCACTTCCGGAGCCCTTGCTCTGAACTCCTGGGCAGAGTTCTCTGAGCCTGACTGTCATGAAGAAGAGATGGAGTGGGGAGAACAGATTTGTGTTGGGTTTTGGTGACCAGAAACGGGGGTTCAGAGCTCTGCATCACCTTCAGGCTGCTTCACCCTTCAGGCAGAGCGTCTGAGCCCCTGTGCTAGGTGTGGCCCATGTGACCGTTCTTGCCTAGATTATGGCTTCTATGGTTTGATTTTCTTTATTTCTTTTTTTTTTTGAAGATTTTATTTATTTATTTATTAATGAGAGACACACAGAGAGAGGCAGAGACACAGGCGGAGAGAGAAGCAGGCTCCATGCAGGGAGCCTGATGCAGGACTCGATCCCGGGACTCCAGGATCAAGCCTCGAGGCGAAGGCAGATGCTCAACTGCTGAGCCACCCAGGCATCTCCATGGTTTGATTTTCCAGGCCCGTGTGATTTGTGTCACTTAGCGCTGTCTTCCCCAGGACTCTGATGGTCACTTACGTGCTCCTGCCCCTTCTTCTCAATGGCTAGATCAGGGCCTCCAGCCCCTGCTGTCCTATCCCTGGCCCTTTTGGAGCTGGATCAAAGGGCAAGCTCGTGCACTGTGCTTAGTTCAATAGCCAGTCGTGAGGGACACCTGGTTTGAGGCCTTGTCCATGCTGAGCTCTTCAGTAAGGTTCTGCTCTGTAACAAACAGCCCCAAGTCACAGTGCCTTGAATGCCACCCCCTCCAATTTATTGTTTTTAATCCTACATGTCTGCCGTGGGTTGGGTGGGGGTGGCTGTGCTCGTCACCTGTGCTCAAGCACAGCCACCCACAGACCCAGGGTGACAAAGTAGCTATTATGCCAGAGGTGAAGACAGCTCTGGTGGGGTTAATACCAGAAACTAAATGCTCAGCAAGGAAGTGATGCACATTACTTCTGCTCATACAACTCAATGACCAGAACTCATCACATGGTCCCACTGAACCACAGGGCACAGAAAGTTCAGTCCTACCACAGGCCCATAAGGGGGACATGTGAAAATGTTTGGCAAAATTACCAGGCGCCAAGGGGGGGGGGTGAATGGTAATGACACTGCCCTCATCTTCTTCATGCCCCCTCCCACCCTGGCTGTGCCCAGGGGGCTAGGGTTTCAGCAAAGTGACCATGTTGATTTTCTTCCCACTCAGCCCTGGTGGGCTCGAAGATAGAACTATCCCAAGAGACTGAGAGTCAGGAGCTAAATGATCTGATGGTGATCGCAGAGCTCAGAAGTCACTGGGCTGGGATAGGAACCCAGGTTCATCTGGCTCAAAGCCCAGTCCTCTTCTCCTAGAACCATGGTGCCCCTGAAAAGGATCAGCAAATACGGCCAAGCTGTAGGGTGGCCAGGGTGAGGTGCCAAGGCAGGGACAGTCAGTGCTCTAGGCCAATGTTAGCCCCAGAATTGGGGAGGGTTTCAGGAGGGGCCCCGTCCTGACCTGACAGGTGGATGGACTCCTAGAGGCTGGAGAGAGGGACGGGCCAGCAGGAGCTCCACAGCTGTGAGAAGGCCCAGGGGATGGAGAAGCTGAGGCAAGTTGGCCTGGCGGAGTGGATGTGGGAGGAAGAGGAGGAGAAGGATGAGGAGGAGAAGCTCACGTGGTGGGCTGGGTCCAGACACACGGATTTTGGCATCGGACAGATTTGGGCTTGCAACCCAGACCTGCCATTTCATAGCAGATCTTGAATTTGGTTAGCCCTTCCTCATGTGTTTAAAGAAAACCACAGCTCCTCAGGTGGCTATGAGGTTAGTTAAGGAAATGCAAGGCGCAGTGTGTGATGTTGGGGATGTGTAGTCAAGACCTCAGCAAAGGCCTCAGATAGGGAGTGGCTCCTTTGTGCAGGCCACCTGCCAACCACTTGGCATGAACTCAGTCACTGAATCCTCGGAACAACTGGTGAGGTACCTATGGATGGTAACAACGGATGACATACCCATTTTACAGGTGAGGAACGTGGAGGCCCGAGAGGTTGATGCCCACAGACTAGTAGCTCAGTCCTTTCCTACCACATGTGGCCCTTTGCTTTTCCTTATGAACCTTAGGGCTTGACAACCAAGCTCTAGGTTAACGGAGCACGAACAGACCCTGACACCCCCACCACCTCCTCCCCACCCCTCCGATCTCCCAAATCCCCAGCCTGCCTTTTAAAAGCTCCATTTCCCCAGAGGGGGGACCACTTCATTACAGAAAGGCAGGAGGACGTGGAGGCCAAGGAAACTCTCGGCTTGAGCATCACTTTGGAAATCGATGCGCCGTGATTGCGAACCCAGCCTCTGTGGGCATCTGCCTAATTGTAGCTGGATCTTTGCGGGCTTCTCACCAGGCTCATCCACCCCCGTGCACCGGCAGAGCCGTTCCGAGAGCATCATTGATCTCTTGACTAAAGCGTCCTCAGGAAATACAGATCTGCTGTTACCCGGAGAGCCGTCTGCCATGGAGGCACAAAGACACGCTGCCAGGAGGACAGGAGCCATCATTTCCTTGAAAGGCCACCCTCTGGCACTGTATCCCCCCCACCTCTTCCTGGCTTTGATCTGGGCCTCACAGCTTAAACCTAGTAACTCTAGGCCTATATCGTCAGGCCTGTGTCACAGAGCAGCAGGGGGAAAGCCATCAATAGGGTGTTAAAGGTGTCTCCGGTTGTGTGCAAGTTGGCTGGTAGGAGGGCCCTTGGCAGCTGGCACTGAGTTAGCACCTATTTATCTGCATGGGGGGAGTTGGTGGGAGGCTGATTCGATGCTCTTGTCTTGGGGCTGTCCCCCAGCTAAAAGGCTAAGGCAGTGGCAGAGGTGGAGGGTTCCGAGAGGATCGGCAGGCCCTGGAAAAACAACAACAACAACATTGTCCTTGAGGGCAGAAGTGGACAGAATAAGTAAAGGGTGTCTCTACAACTTGGTGCCCACTCACTGGGGAGTTCCAGAAAGGGAGACAGGAAGAAGAGCACCTGCCACGTCGCTGGCAGGACGGGGTCATCTGATCTGGGGAAGATCCCGTGGGTCCAACTGCCGCATTGGGTTGGCGGGGCCTTGGGAGCCCAGGGAGGGAAAGGCAGCCTGTTCCTGGTCAGCCCAGAAGTTGGTGGAGGAAAGAGAGAGGTTGATGTCCTGGTTAGATGGTTGGCTCCTGAAGGGGCGATGTCTCTGTGCACAGAGCACCGGGGAGAGAACATGGTTTCCTTCAGCCACCCCGAGAGTGCCCAGAAGTATAGATCAAGAGTCAGTAAACCACAGCCCGTGGGCCACATCCGGCCCTACAGTCTGTTTTTTGTAAATAAAGTTTTATTAGAACGCAGCCATACCCATTTGTTTCTGGGCTGCCTGAGGCTGCTTTCACACTGCTCTGCACAGCCGAGGAGTCACTAGAGATTGTAGGAAGGCCAAAGTATTTACTGTCTGGCCCTTGATAGAAAAAAAAAATCTGTGGATCCATTGTGTGGACGCTTGCTGGAGAGTATCTTATACAGAAATTATGTAGAGGTTTTATGCACATTTTAGTATTAGGACTAAACGTAAATACCTATTTCAAATGGATTCCACAGATCTGAAAACTGACAGCAGCAAAGCTTTCCCAGTGGTGGTGGGGAGAGGAAGAGCCTGCCCACGCCTGCCCCTGCTCTGCCCCCAAGAAGGGCTGCCAGATTAGAATACAGGACATCTGCTTACATTTGGATTCCACATACACAATGACTTAAAAAAAAAAAAAAGAATAAGTATATCCCAAATTTGAGTGAATCACACTTATACATATATTTCTGACTTTTACTTCTATTTGCTAAATCTGGCAACCCAGCCCTTGAGCCACTTCAGAGGAAGCACGTCAGAAAAAAAAGCTTTGGTCTCTGGAAGAGATTTCAAATTCCTTAGCCTGGCATTTCAGATCTGTCTTTGGCCAAAGTCTGCAGCGCATCGCCCGCTCCGAGCTCTCCGTGCACCAAGCTCTCCGTGCGCTTCCATCCTTCAGCCTCCAGCTCTACAGAGCTCCTTCCAGCGTCCTCACCTACCTGGTGTCCTCGCACCTGGGTGCTCCTGCCTACACTAGCTCCCCCTACCTGTCATCTCTGTCACCCTCTGTCACCTTGCCCCTTGCTCAGCTTTGCCTCTTGACCCGGGTGGCAGAAGCACCTCTCACTAGGTGTCAGGTGACAGAGTCACCCCGTGCAGGTAAGCTGAACCCGGGGAACAACAGATGCAGATCTCTGGCCTAGGCTCCTCATGAAGTGTGGCTCATGGACAGGAGTGTTGGCAAAGTCATCCTGGGGCCAAGGCTTGAAGGGCTTCTTCATCCTTTCCAGGGCACTCCTCCCTGGTCCTTTCCAGAAGATCAGAGCCTTTCACTGGCAACCTGCCTCCGACCAAATGAATGTAGGAAGCAGACTTCTGGAAGGCGGGCCTTGGCGAGGGCTCTGGTGGACGTGTGACTCCCCCCACCCAGTGTGGGGGGCTCCAGGTGCCTCTGGGGAGCAGGAAGGGGAGCAGGAGGGCAGGGGCCTTGGAAGACCAAGGGTGGTAGGGGGAGGCTGCCTAATGGGTCTGCTTACTTCCATTTGCCCAGGGTTACTTTTAAATGGAATAAAATGATCCACTCACTAATCCCTTTTATTTCCATTCAGTGCTTCTAGAAAAGGCTTACTTGACACTTTAGGAGGAGGGGAAAAAAGATAAGCGAGAGACAGAATTTTCAGTAGAAATCTCAGGATGGAGGACTCACAGTGAATGCAGCATTTGGTGCTTCTTTGTGTCTCTGTAAATGAGATCAGGTGAGGGGAGAAGGTAGGCCCCAAGCCTCGCCCTCTGGCAGCAAGTATGCCAGCGTCTCCTCTGCATGGCCCTGTTTGGGGGAAGGCTCTGGCCGCCTGGCACATGTCTCCACCCTCCCACCCCCCATGATGGGCAAGGTTTGTACCTCCCGCTCCTCATGGGCAACTTCAAAGTCCATGTAAAGAAGTAGTCCAGACAGGGCCACTAGTTTTGTTTTGTTTTGTTTATATTTTTTAAGAGAGTGAGAGAGAGCGTGTGCAAGTGGGAGTGGGCGGTTGGGGCAGAGGGGGAGAGGAAGAGAGAATCCCAAGCAGACTCCACGCTGAGTTCAGAGCCTGATGCGGGGCTCGATCTCAGGACCCCGAGATCACGTCCCGAGCCAAAATCAAGAGTCAGATGCTTAACCAGCTGAGTCCCCCCAGGCGCCCCCAGAGATGGCCATTCATTTGAAATATGCGTTGTTCCCTGGACCATGGCCATCTCCTTAAGAGACGTATCCAGGGGTGGCTTTGTCAAACCAGATGCTTTTGATGACATTGCCAGACTGCCTCTGCTCAAGCCTTGGCTTCACCATCTAGTCTGCTTGTGACCGTGCAAAATGCTTCCCTGTGTGTGTGCCTCAGTTTCTTTATCTGGAAGATGAGATAATAACAGTACCCACCCCCTCTAAGGTTGTCATGAAGAATTCAAGTTTTCACTAAACTGTCCAACACATAGAGAACACTCCAGAAACTTTAGCCACTACCATTATTATTATTCTCAGAGCACCCCCCAAAAAGCGGTGCCAGTTTCTGTGACTGGCAGCACTTCTTGAAGGGTCTCGGTGCAAACAGGATAGAGGGAGCTGGTTTCCTGTCCTGGGTCTTGTTCTGACACGCATGTGATCTTGCTGTGTCCTGGTCTCTCTTTCTGAGTGTCAGGTTTTCATCTGTTCAATTAGCCCGTGGTCTTAGGTGATCACCAAAATCCCTTCCAAGTGATGAACTGAGGAATAGAAATGGCCAGAAAGCAAGGCACTCCTTTCAATAGGACAGACATGCCTTTTGAGATCTTTCAAATGACTCAAGAAAACCTGTTGGTGAAGTAGAGATAAACCTCACTCCTGGCTGACGAAATGTTCTGAGCCATGTGGGGCTACCTGGTTTCCTACACGTCATAGACATTGATTGGAAGGCGCCACGGGCAAGGTTCAGGAAATGGAAATCACGCAAGCCTTCATCCATGGGCTTGCAGAACGCATGGTTATGGGATCCCAGGTGCACACCAATCACCGGTTCTGGGCACAGAGAATTTGACTTTGAGAAAGATAGACAAGGGCTCCTCCGCACAGAAGTTTACATTCTGGAGTAGGAGGCAGGCCAACAAGTATGATAATAAGTAGACTGATTTCAGGCCATGATGACGGCTATGAAGGTAAAACTGTGCTGGACCGGGCCAGAGGCTGTGGCAAAGGAGGAGGGAAAGGTGTCATAGCATGACAAGGGAGGGCTTCCTGGAGGAGATGATATTTGAACTTGGGCCTGAACGATTGCTAATTTTAATAGGGGAAACACTGTCACTTCCAGTCCTGCTTTTATTATTAATTGATTTAGCAATAGCCAATGCAAATGTGCCCAGAATTATGACCAGTTTGTGTTAGGGAGATGCTATTGTACTTCCAGAGACAGGTCTAAATTTCTCCATAAAAATGCAAAGGTGAATTCCAGGCTCAGAACTCCTTTCTTGAATTTGGGGTGTATCTGACAGCATTCTGATATTAGCAAAATTGTAAGTTCAGCTGAATTTCTTTTATACACATGGTAATAACTTCTCCGGTCCCGGCCCCCTGCCCTGTGCTGCCTGGTTTCCCGGGGCCCTTCTGGCTGCCCAGGGACCCCGAGGTTGGCCCAGTGGTTCCCAAGGCAGGTCCTCTCCACACTCATGGAGTTACAGGTCGGGGAGCCCAGGCCCCCATTTCACAAATAAAGAAGCTGAGGTCAGTGAGGGAAAGTGACTTCTCCACCACAGCTCTTAGGGGTAGAATCTGGCACAAGGATATCTCCGCAGGCCCCTTAAACCACAGCCCACGCAGAGCAGCTGCCCTTCCCAGACCAGTTCTGCGATGATAACTTCGATGAATTCATCAACCGATTCATTCAAAGGACAATCACTGGGCAGCCCCGGTGGCACAGTGGTTTGGCGCCGCCTGCAGCCCAGGGCGCGATCCTGGAGACCCTGGATCGAGTCCCATGTCCGACTCCCTGCATGGAGCCTGCTTCTCCCTCTGCCTGTGTCTCTGCCTCTCTCTGTCTGTGTCTCTATGAATAAATAAAGTCTTAAAAAAAAAAAAACAATCACTGATGGCTCCTTGTGCCAGGTGATGTTCGAGGCCTTAGGGAAATGGGGGAGCATAAGGTTCTCAGGGAGGGCTGGCAGTGTGAACAGAGGCAAACCAACGGGGAAAAGCCCCATTTGCATCATCCTCATCCTCATGGTCATCTCTGTTTTACAGGCTGCTGCGGGAATGAACACCGCGTGGCTGGGGGCAGGACTGGAGGTTTAGCAGCGCAGGTGACACCTGAAACGTAAAGAAGCGACTGCGTTTGCTGCACCCAGAGGTAGGTAATCATCTGAAGCCTGAAGTGTAGGAGGGGCGTGGCTGGAAGGGCCAGAGAGGGAGCCTGGGGCCAGACCCGGAGGGCGTTCAAACACCTGGCCAAATGCCCAGCAGCACGATGGCTCACACCACCCTTCTGCTACCTGCCCTTCCCTCCCTCCTTTCTGGCTTGCCCTTCCCCCACTGTCTGTGTTTCCGGTCTGGTTGCCAATCAACCTTCCCTGTCCCCACTTAGGAGTGAGCATGGGACCCAGAAATGACCATTCCCAGAGCCTCACCCAGGTGGCTGCTGTGACTGCTGCAGGTGTAGGCACACGGTGCAAGCGGGGCCAATCAGAGCCCTGCTCTGGGGTTTTATGATTGGAGGCCCGGGGAGGGAAAGGCTCTGTTTCCCTGGGCTGCTGAAAACCTGGGGCCATTTTTGGCTCTGACCACCTGTCTGTCTGGTCATTTGGGAGAAAAGATGAGCTGGGCTTCTGACCTTGTGTTATGTCCATGGAAATGGGTTTCCTCCCCATGCTTGTAATTGCTAACCGCCTGGTTACATCCTTACCTGAAGCAGGTGCCGCCCTGCACCGGCCCTCCCCTGGCACGGCCAGGCTTTCCCCACCCCGGCCCTCTTGCCTTTCCCGACTCATCCTGAAGGATAAGTTTTCCTCACCTCCACAGGAGTGCTCCGAAGCTCCGCTTTGCTGGAGGGACTGGGACGCCTCACTGCTCGTCACAGTTCTCAGGAAGCCGGGGCTCTCTCAATTATTTATTAGGCAGACTTTTTCCATCAAAGGGCCTGAAATTCTGAAAACTTTTCCCTGCCACGCATAGTTGCCTGCTGGGAGAGTCGCAGGGTCCTACCAAATTAGTGAGCCCAGGAGAGACCTGAGCGTGTGCTGCTCCCAACGGGATCAAGCCTGGCTGGGTTGTTCTAAAACAGGAGGGGAAGGCTGACCTGGTTCGGGGCTGGTTATTTGGGGCCGGCTTTCCGGGGCTGCTCCCCAGGGTGCTCGCTGGGTGAGGGCTCAGGGCAGGACCAGCAGGAGGTCGGGGAGCTGCTATCCGGTGGGTGGGCAGAGCTGAGTGAGACGCTGTTCAGAGGAGGGTGGATATTTCTGCCCTTGGCTGTGTCCATGAGGGTGAAGACCCTGTGAGAGGGGCCGTTGGTTACTGAGGTCCGACTCTCCCCCACCAGCCCCGGTCTGTGTCACCCCAGGATTTCCTGACACTCAAATCTATTTGAGTACATGCCTATTAGTTTTGCACTCAACTAAAGTCAACAGCCTTTACAGGTCTGGCTCATGGAGCTTTCCAGCTGGAGGGGGCGTCAGAAGTCATGAGCGTGCAGCTTCAGAGGTGTAGCTTGCTTTCAGCTTCGACATTTCTGGAGTCCCTCGCCTTAGAATATAGCAGCCCAGCTCTTTAGCACAGATTTGAGGTCTGTCACTTCCAGCCCCACTTCTGGCTACAATAAACATTTCCCCAACATGTTGTAAACCTGCACTGCTCTGGTCCTTTGCACCCGCCCCGAGCTCTCTTCCTCTCTCCCACCTGCTGTGATTCTAAGCATCTGCCAAGCATAGACCAGGTGTCTCCTCCTCCCTGGAGCCCTTCCCTGCCCTCCCCAGGCAGAACTCACTTCTCGGCCCTCCATCTCCTTATTGGGACCTCAGTTTGAAGGTTTGCCTCTTGGAAAGACCTTCACCGACGTGCCCACCCCATGCACGCTGCCGGCCCCACCCAGAGCCAGGTTCCACCGTCACCCTGTGGCGCCTTCCTCCCAGCGCCCTCCCGCCTGGCACACTCCCGTCCTGTGTCGTCCCCCTGTCCTTCCTGCCTCCCTGCTCCAGACACAGGCCCGTCGCTGGTCACCGCTGCACCCCAGCACCCCGGCAGCCCCCGTGGGCCCGCGCCTAGCAGACCCTCAGGAAGCCTGGTGGCAGGAGCGGCCGAGCGGGCCCTCCTCCGGCGTCACGCGTTTTCTCCCGGGGACGGGCCCCTGTCCCCAGCAGCAGCAGCGGGAGCCCCGGCGCCTCCGTCCACCCTCCCCCACGGCAGAGGCGGCTGGGAGCCCCCAGGCCTGCGCAGCGGCCCCCCCACCCCCCTCCGGCCTCCTAATAGCAGCCGCGTTTTGAGAGTTTGGAGAAGGAGCCTTAAGCCCCGCCGAGTGGGTAAATCACGTGGATAAATGGCCAAGCACAGATTTGCACAGCAGCCTGCGACAGACGCATCTTCAGGGGCGCTCGGGCAGGAGCCGGTGCTTTGGGCAAAAGGCGCCCTGGCAGGAGAGGCCGAGGCCTCCCCGGGACTCCGACGAGGGCGGGGCCAGGGGTTTGAGCCCAGCTGTGTGCACCCCGCGCTGCCTGTCCCGGGGCTCCCAGGGAAGCGGCCCGCACCGGCCCGGGGTGTCCAGGTGCGTCCTCCTGCTTCCCTCACTCCTGCCCACACGCGACCTCAGAGGACACAGGGCAGGTCTGTCCCCGGGAGCCTGGGCCGTGCATAGCGGGTCCGTCATCACTGCTGGGCCCTCTCCTGCCTGCAGCTCCACGAGATCAGCGGGGTTCCGGGGGGTCCTCGGTGCGTCCCACGGGCTCATGGGGCTGGGGTGCCGGGGCTTGGGTTTGGGCTGTTGCTCAGTGAGGAAAGAAGGGCTCCCTCACCGTCAGACTGAGAGGGGCTTGGTGGCCATCCGCCAGGGACACCTGGGCGCCTGAAGGGGGAGCAGGGACAGATACGGGAGGCAGTGACTCGGGGGTGGGTCCTAGGAGTGCGGTGAACGCCCAGATCTCTGTGGGTGGACGGGGCTCAGCCACGAGGAGCACCAGCTGGTGGCCAGGCACAGCACCTGCCTGACATTTGTCACCTCACTCAGCCGATGAGGCAGGTGGGATCCCATTGCCCACATGAAGAAAGTAAGATCTCAGAGAGGGTGAGCCATCTGTCCAGCGTCCCACAGCCAATCCCTCCTCCACACAATACTGGCCAGCTGGGAAAAGACGGCCCAGCTTCCCTGGCTTTGCACCAGCCAGAGATCCCCCAATTGCACCCGCCTCCCGACCGCGGGGCTGGAGGGAAGAGGGAAGGATGCAGGGCAGGATCTTTCTTGGGGTCTGAGATGCATACCTGGGTTCTGCTCATCAGGAGATGACCTGTTGTGTCATAGCCCTGCCCCCTGCTGTACCCCCTCCCACCATCACTAATGGATTGAGGCAATTCGTTGGAAAGAAAATATGAGACTTATGGCTGCTGGGTTAGTGCCTCAGAGGTGCCTCATCCAGAGGAAGGCTGCACAGAGCTGTGGGACTATATGTGCTTCCTGATGTCCCTGCTCATGGCAGCTCTTCCCCAGCGCCTGGGGCAGCTCCTGGCTCCCATTGGTGTCCCCAAGCCTGTCCTTCCTTCTTAACTCCTTTAGAACTCATTGTCTCCAGGGGAGCCGTCCCTCCATGCTGAGCTCCCCTCACCCTGCCCGAGACTTTCTGGGCTTCTTGCTTCTGCACCCTCCAGTTCCCATTTCCTGGGGGCTTCAGGACTGGGCTAGAAGCTTGGGAGCCTTGGGTTCAGTAGCCATAGCAACTGGTCCTCTCTGGCTGGGGTCCTGTCTCTACCGCCTCCACCTTGGACCAACCTTATAAAACCTGCCTGGACTCCACTGGGTTCCCCTCTACTATTGCCTCCTCTTCTCATCCATTTCCATGGCAGCCAGGAAGATCTTCCTAAAAGCTGAATCATTAAAGTCCTTCTCCTGCTTAAACTCTCTAGTGGCTCCCACCACCCCCACCAGCCTGCACTTTGTGTGAAGTCTGAACACTCATCATGGGAGAATTGGAGAATTGTGTATGGTCTTTGCAGGGAGTGGATGACTAATGAGAGAGGTTATTGAAGGGAGTTTGATGGAGGGATGATCCCCAAGGTGTGGACAGGATACAGGAAACCGGGAGGGGCTGGCGTGGCGCCTGGGAGCCAGCAGCAGTGAGGACCTGGGTTCATCCTCAACCTGATGGGGCCAGAGGAGGGAGCGGTTACCAGCTCCAGAGAGAACAGCAGGCATGGGACAGGGGTTGCCCGATAGATGGAGCTGGGGCCCTGGGGGAGCTGCAGCCACTGCCAACCGTGGCTTGGAGGAGGGAGCCCAGGAGTGAGGACTTGCCCTTACACCCCTGCCCTTGGTCTCCTCTGCTGCTTCCAGGACCTGATAGAAGTCAGAGCCCAGGAGGGCACAGGGTCCCGTCCTTGAACCTCTGGAGGGTCTCTGGGCACAGAGTAGGGGAGGTGGCGAGGTGGGTCTGGAGGGCACATGAAGGAGGGCAGTATGTGTGGCTTTGGAGGCTGAATCAGATCTGCTCTGCCTAGATCCCTAGACCTTGTCTCCTGCCCTTTGCCCCCTACTCACCATTTCCACCACCCTGGCCTTTGTTCAATTTCTTATTCCTCCCTCAGGACCTTTGCACTTGTTCTTTCCTCTCCCTGGGAGGCTTTTCTTCCTCATCCTCTGAGGACATTGAAATCTCAGCAGTAATGTCATCTCCTCCTAGGGCCGATCCAATCACCCAGCCTACCGTGTCCCTCTGCCCCTCCACTACTTCTGTCTCCCTGCCCTGCTTTATTGTCATCATAGCACCCATCACTATGCAACATCTGCTGCTGGACTTCTTTGTTTAGCTGGACCACCCATGCCAAGAGACCCATGCCAGGTCTCTCCTGTGCCTGCTATATCCTCGGCACCAAGGGCAGTGTCTGCATACATTAGGTGATTAATGGTTATTTCTTGAATGACTGTCTAATAACAAGGCAGGAGAGGGGAGCAGATAAGAGCACAGGCTTTGCAGTGACATGGTCTGTGTGTGAAGCCCTGCTTCACCACCTTCTTAGCTGTGTGACCTCAGTCAAGTTGCTTGACCAAGCCTCTCTGTGCCTCAGTTTCCTCATCTGTTAAATGGAAATAATAAGACAATGTGCCTCTTCAGGTTGTTGTAACAATTAAGTGAGTAATCGTGCAGCACTGCCCTGGCCTGTGGTCATAGGTGGTACATGAGGATGTGCTCTTATTCTTGATCTCAGCATCTGAGCTCTGCCTTGGTCCTTCTTCCCAGACCCCACACCCTCCAGGACTGAGATTCAGCCCCTCCTCCTACCTCACATACCTCCAAGTCGTGCAGAATTTCTAAGGAGGGCCTAGACCTCCACTTCAGGCTCTGGCCACCCTCCTGGCCTCACACAAAGCCTTCCTGTCTCCTTTCTGGGCAGCAGCGGGGAATCTTCAGCTCCTCAGAGGAGCCCTGCTTCTCTTTGCTCTAGAGAGGACATCCCCCTGTTCATCCTGCCTGCCCCTGGGCCCCTTTACCTAACCTGCTGTGCCCCAGTCTCTGATCAAATGTTACCATGTCACCTCCTTAACAAAGGCTCCCTGGACCTCACCTGGGACCAGATCAAGCCTTGGGACCCATTCCGGGCACCCAGCCCTTCTCCTTGGCAGCACTCTTGCCTGTGGAAATCAGCTTTGTGATTAGCTAGGTAATGTTTTGCTCACCTGCCAGGGCACATACTCTGAGCTCAGGCTCTCTCTCTCGTGCTAGAGGTGGTGGGTCTTTGGGCAGCTGCTACCTGACCCAGGTCTGGCCCTGCCCGATCATTGGCCCGATGTCTGACCCCGGACCCTTTCACCAAAGGCTCGTTTGACTTCTCTCCTCTTCCTCCCTCCTCCCTCCTTCCCCCCTCATTCCTTCTTCACTCCCTCTCTTTCTCTCTCCCTTCCTCCCAGCCCCAAAGCAGTTGCTGATCTAATCCTTCATTCTAGGCCCTACACAGGGGCCCTGGGGTTCTCTGATGCTGCTCCTGACCACAGGGCTCCTAGCTTCCTGGAGGTGATGAGTGCAGTGAGAAGGAAGAGCAGCCTGCTGGGTGTCTGGGGTGGGCAGTCAGGGGAGGCTTTTGTCCCCAGCTGCATTTTGAAAGATGCATAAGATCTTGCCAGGAGAAGTCGAGGAAACAGCACTCTGGGGACAGGGCAGCTTGTGTGGGCATCCAGAGCATTCTAGGGCTGTAGCAGCAGACGGGCAGGGGGAGGGATGCAATAGGTAGAGCTGGAGATGGAGCATGGGCATGGCAGCGTGCCTACACACTCCTCCGCAGCCCCACGTGCCCCTTGCTACAGAGTGTTGCTGCTCCTCTTGTCGGGAGGTCAGATCTGCTTGCCCACCTTGAGTCTGGGCCTGGCCTGGTGACTTGCTTTGGCTAAGGTGACAGTAATAACATGACACAGGCAGGGCCTTGAAAAGTGCTGTGCATGGGACCAGCCCTTTCCTGCTGCTGGGAGACCTGTGACCCGCACAACCAGAGAAGCTCAGGCTGGCTTTCTGGAGCATGTGAGACTATGTGAACAGGAGCCCCAGCCATCCAGAAGTTCCATTTGACACCCATGCAGGTGACTGAGGTCACCAGGAACCACCCAGTCCCGGTTGAGCCAGCCTGGACTGGAAAAACTGCCTTGTTGACAGCAGAATCATTGAAAATACACGTTTGTGTTTTAAGCTCTAAGTTTCAGGATGGTTTGTTACACAGCAAAAGCTAACTGATACACATGAGAGGGAGTCACACTGTGGAGGAGAGGTGACTTCTGTGCTACATCAAGGGATCTGGACTTCATTATAGTGATTCTACTGATGGCTCTGGAACCTGGTGGTTTGTGTTCAAATCCCAGAGCTGCTACTGCTCAGCTGTGGAGCCTTGGGCAGGTCATTTCACATCTCTGTGTCTCAGTTTTCTCATCTGCTGAGTGGGGACAGTGAACAGTGACTGGAACATGGTAAGTACTCAGGAAATATTGGCTGACTTTTGACCTCACGTCGTGGTTGCGGATTGCTGCACCTGCAGACTTCGGGGCTCCGGCCCATGTCACCTGACCTCCAGGACAGGATGAGATGCTAGATGTGGCCCCTAACCATTTGATGTATGTTGTTGCCAGGCCATTCTGTGAGTCTCTTGGGATGTCTGCTCCTGAGCCTCCAGCCAACTCAGGCCCATCCAGATGCTCTGTCTCATAGCTAAGACTCACCTGGTTTTCAAATCAGCACGTGTAGCACGCACAGGGCTCCAGGCAGAGCATCATTCCACATGCACATGAGGCAATAGCCATATTGTTATGTTGTTTCTCCAAATACCTGGAAGCCTTGGGCAATGCTGTGTTTAAATGGAGCATCAGAAAAATTAGAGATGACATCAGTGTTTCCATGACAGGCTGTTTGGCTTTATGAGAAGTTAGTAAAGCATTGAACCAGCTCCAGTTACGGGGGCTGCCTCGTCTGGTCTGGAAGAGATGCGTAGACACCCTCCGCCAGTGTTCTCCTGAGCCTCAGAGCATGAGGATCCCAAGGATGGTAGCACTAAGAGTGGAGGCTAGGGGGTCAGTGAAACCAAAGGGGTGGAGGTGAGTGATGTAGGAATCAGGGGGTTACGAGTATTTTATTTCATCCTTACAATTCAATGACAAGGAAAACTGTGATTTCCCCCAATGTACAGATCAGAAAACCAAGACTCAGAAAAGCGAGACAATGTATCTGAGGTCACCAGGCCAGTAGGTGATCACTGCAGCAGTTCTGACCAGGACAAACTGGTCCAGGCCCGTACTATGCCCTTCCCCACCCACAATCTGGTGTAACCCTCACTATGGCCTATAAGGCAGCCGTTACAACTCCCTGTTTATAAATGAAGACACAGAGACTCAAGGTCACAGAGCTCGGGAGGACTCAGGCTTTGAGTTTCTGCGTCTCTGGCCCCAAAGTCCACATAACAGATGCTCCCCATGGGTCTTTATTCTTCCTTAAACACACAGGGGAGAACAGCAAACCTGTTTTGGCAACAAGATTACAGCCTTATTCCTTGGAGGTCCAGAGCAGACTGGAAGGACCTACTCTTAATCTGGGCTGTTGGGTACAAGGAGTCCGGGAGAGTCAGAAGTGTCCTGGTCTGGTTCCCCAGAGCAGGAGCCCCCACGGAAATTTGCAGCTGACACCTATGTGCTCAAAAATGATGTGTATTTTCTGGAATTGCTGGTGTGTGTAGACATCTGGAGGCACTGTGTTGAATCATGGTTCTGGTGATGATGATGACGATAATAATAATAATATAAATAACAACAGCAGCAACAACAGTGACAGCCACTTTGTCAAGAGCTTGTTTGGAGAGGACGGACATCACAGATCACAGCTGTACTTTCCACCTGGAGAAATGGCAGCATTTCCCCAGCATACTGGGGGTGGAAACGATGCTGCTCCCCCTTTGACAACTGCCAGCAGTCTGACCCCAGGATAAGTGAAGCCTGTGCATAATCCATGTGGGGCACCAGGGGCAGGAAGTGCTGCATGGCATGGAGAGGGCAGGCTCGGGGCAGCCTACCCAGCTAGGAATCCTGGCTGTATCACTTACCAGGTGTGTAGCCTTGGGCAAGTAATGCCACCACTTGGCCCTCTGTTTCCTCACCTGCGGAATGGGACAATGATGTTCCTGTATCATAGGATGCTGTGAGGATAAAATGAGCTCATACAAGTGGCATGAAGAGAGCCTGGCGTCTAGGAGCACTCAGTAAATGTCACTAAGTGTTCTGCTTCCAGCCAAGATGGAACAGCAGGGGCCACACTCACTTGCATGCCTGCAACAACTGGAAACAGGACAAAATCTATGAAATGACACTAAGTCATTAGTCATTGAACAACAAATGAAAGTGACCCCTGAGAGAAAGGGAATAATCTCTTTTGTTTTCTCCTGTTGACTGCCTCGAGGGAGGTCAGAGGCTCAGGGTCAGAGTGGGGGAATTGAGGCAGAACTGGGTTGTCTGAGGAGACCACGGTAGAATGTAGGGGAAATGGGGTGGCTTGGGATTCCAGGTGGAGTACCAGAGATGAGAGAATTTGGAGATGAGATGAGAGCACAGAGAGACATCGCTGATTTGCAGCTGCCTGCTTAAGGCTGGTGTGTGAGGAAGCTGCCTGGGGCTGGGGAAACTTAGCCAACAGGAATTAAGGCACAATCGTGAAACTCAGGAGTTCCTACTCCCACCAGGGTGGAAAGCCAGGTCAGCCATGGGCACCGGTTAAAGTACTCAGAAAAGTCTTGCATCAGGAGCAGAGAATTGGCCCCAGACTGAATGCTGCTCTGTGTGTGTAGCAAAGTTTAAAAGCAAGACTTAAAAGATTCGTGTCCCTGTTACTTAACTGTATCCCAGAACAATTTTTAAGAGTATTTATAAGAATACAAAATATCAAGTGCCCCAAAAGACAAATTCACAATGACTAGCATTTGATAAAAAATTTCTATGCAAGCAAAGAAGCAGGAAAACATGACTTATAGTGAAGGTAAAAACCAATCAATCAACCCTGACTTGGGCACCTGAGTGGCTCAATGGTTGAACATCTGCCTATGGCTCAGGTCATGATCCGGGTTCTTGGGATTAAGTCCCCCATCAGGCTTCCAGGGGAGTCTACTTTTCCCTCTGCCTGTGTCTCTGCTACTCTCTGTGTGTCTCTCATGAATAAATGAATAAAAAAATCAAAACTGACTTAAAACCGACCCAAATGATACAATTAGCAGACAAGGGCTGTTATTAATACACTACTGAATATTTAGAAATATAGGAGAAAGATTGGAAATGATAAGTTGGGCCATGTTGGATATACAAAAGACCAAAACTGAACTTGCAGAGTTGAAAATCACAATGTGTGAGATGAAAACTATGCTAGGTGGTCGTAATGGCAGAGACGTTGCAGAAAAGAGATTGGCTAACTTTACATAGAAAGGCAAATTACCCAAAATGAAACACACAGAGAAAAAGAATAATAGAAGAAATGAACAAATCATCAGTGAGTTATGGGATGGCCTCCAGCTGCCTACCACATACCTCACTGAGCAGGTCAGAAACACACTTGAAGAGGTAATGGTCATTTTTCCTCCGAATTTTTTTGGCTGCTATTAATCTATAGGTTCAAGACGTGCAACAAACTTTAAGCACAAGAAACATGAAGAAAATTATACCAAGGCAAATCATAATAAAAATGTCTCCAAACCGGTGATAAAGAGAAAATCTTAAAAGTAACCAGAGGAAAAAAAAAGACATGTTACTTATAAAGGATTTATAAGCACTTAAAAATAATTTATATGTAGAAGCAAATGTGTGACCATCTTAGCCCCAAGAGTGGAAGAGGCTATTGTAAAATTCTTACCCTGTGAAGTTGTTTACTATCACCTGCTAGTTGGCCATGGGAGGTTAAAAACAAATACTATCCATGCAAAGGCAAAGGCCAAGATAACAAAACGAAGGGGCACCCGGGTGGCTCAGTCAGTTAAGCATCGCACTCTTGATCTCAGCTCAGATCCTGATCTCAGGGTCATGAGTTCAAGCCCTAAGTTGGGCTTAAAAAAAAAAAAAGATGTTTAACAAAGTAACAAAACAAAGTTATTTATAACTCAGAAGCCAACAAAGGGGATAAAATAGAATCATAAAAATTACCCCCTTATTCCAAAAGAAGGTAGATAAGGTGGGAAACAGGGCCAAAGAAGAGATGGAAGAAACAAAAAGCAAGAGGGCAAATTTATTTTATTTTATTTTGTTTGTTTATTTGTTTTATAAATTTATTTTTTATTGGTGTTCAATTTGCCAACATATAGAATAACACCCAGTGCTCATCCCATCAAGTGCCTCAAGAGGGCAAATTTAAACCCCACCATATCAGCAATCACATTACATGGATCCAAAGAAAAGGCAGAGACTATCATATTGGATACAGAAGCAAGACCCAGCTACAAGGAGCCTATGAGAAACTCATTTTTTAAAAAAGATTTTATTTACTTATTCATGATAGACATAGAGAGACAGAGAGAGAAAGAGAGAGGCAGAGACACAGGCAGAGGGAGAGGCAGGCTCCATGCCGGGAGCCCAATGTGGGACTTGATCTTGGGACTCCAGGATCACACCCTGGGCCGAAGGCAGGTGCTAAACTGCTGAGCCACCCAGGGATTCCCGAGAAACTCATTTTAAGTAGAAAGACAGCAATAGGTTAAAAGTAAGGGGTGGAAAATTATGTACCATGTAATTCTAATCAGAAGGAAGCTGGAGCAGAAGAACAATAACAGATAAAGTAGACTTGAGTGCAAACAATGGTACCAGGGATAAAGAGGGGCATTTCATAATGATACAGATGTCAATTCATCAAGAGGATGTACCAAGCATTACTATTTGGGACCACAATAACAGAGCTTCAAAATGCATGGGGGAAAAGTTAGGAAGCTGCAAAGATAAATCACCCCTGGAAGGTGGTCACAACACCCCTCTCTCAATGGCTGAGAGAACAAATGGACAGAAAATTAGCAAGGGTGCAGAAGGCTTGCACAGCGCCAGCAACAAACTTCATCTAATTGGCATTTATAGAACATTCTACCCCACAACAGCACAATACACATTGTTTTTCAAGGGCACGCAGAACGTTCACCAAGACAGATGATATTCTGGGTCGTATAAAACAAGTTTCACAAATTTTAAAAAGATACAAGTCACACAATGTATGTTCTCTGACCACAATGGAATTCAATTAGAAATCTGTAAGAGAAAGAGGTCCGGAAAATACCCTGGTATTTGGAAGCTAAGTAACACGCTTCTAAATAATGCGCGGTACAAAAAAGAAATCCAAAGGCAAATTATAAAGTATCTTGAAGTGAATGAAAAGGAAAACACGACATAGACCAATTTGTGAGCTGCTGCCAAAACAGAAATTAAAGGGAAATTGTACACAAATGTTCAGAGTGGTTTTGTCCACGATAGCTCCAAACCGGAGGCTAAATGTTCATCCACGGAGCCATCGCTGGATAAATTCTATCCAACTTCTCGCACATAAAGAGAGAACAAATCATTGATATATGCGACCACAGGAATAAATCTCAAAATAATTATGCTGAGTGAAAGAAGCCAGACGAAAAGATGACATATGGCACGGTTCCATTTATATAAAATTCTAGAAAATGCGAAACCAATCTGGAGTGATAGAAAGCAGATGGGTGGCTGCCTGGGCACTGAGTGGGGTGAGCATGGGTTGTAGGTCAGGCTACGAAGGGGTACGAGGAAACTTCTGGGGTGAAGAATACTTTTATCATTTTGATGGTGGCGATGGTTTCACAGATGTACACATATGTCAAAGCGTTTCTGATTGCACACTTAAATGCGTGCAGGTTATCGTATGCCCGTCACACCGCAAGAAGTCTCTTCCAAAAGATCCTAGCTCTTGTAACATTCTGCCTCTGCCCAAGTCCTAAGAACTTTTACACTCCTCTGTTTCTGTTTTTTATGTTTTATTCCCACTTTATGAATAAGCCCGGTTGAGCACAGCGAGGTGGCCAGTGTGACGCCACATGCTGGGAGGGGACAGAGCTAGCACCTCTCCCCGCAGTTTTACTCCCGAAACCAGGCAGCTGAGATCTGGGCTGCAGGTTCCATGTCCATCCTGGTGACCATTACTCACCCGAATCACCGTGACTTTTCACAGCGCCTGAAGAGTGAAGAGATGTCCTGAAAGCTTTTGCTGGTGGGGCTGAGCCGAGGCTCAGAGCTCCTGGAAACGGTGGTGGAAGCCCCTCCTGCTGCATCCGAACGGAAGGTGGACAATCGTGCGATCGGTGCCACATGTCCCCGAGCCGTTCCTCCTCTACCACGAGAAGGGGGAGGTGAGGGCCAGGCAGGGCCCCGGAGCCGGCTCGGGGGAGCTGGGTTCATGTTCCATCTCTCCAGAGCCTGCTTCCTTCCCACACTCCTGCCCTCCCAGCTTCCTTTACAATTCAGAGCTTTTCTGGCCCAGAATTTTGAAGTGAGGGGAGGCCCTCCACGGGAAGGCGAGGGGCAAGGTGCCTCCAGCTGAAGGGACTGGCCCGGCACCTAGTTCTGGCAAGGTCTGACCTTCAGCCAACTCTTTCATTTCACTGGGGCTCAGGTTCCTCAACTGGAAAATGGGGCTAATTGCAGCAACCTCAGGTGGTTCCCACGATGCTCAGGGCCCCATGCCGAGTACAATTCGGTCCCATCCCTTGGCAGGACCTCCCTCCTCCTCGGAGACCAGATGATTCCGAGACCTCCCTCCTCTTTCCCCACCCCCGCTGACACTTGCTTTAAGAACTACAGAAGAAAATTTATTTATCCCGGGGCTTTGGGGCTGGGAACAGAGGCAGATGGCACCGGAATTAGCAGCTCAGTAGACACAGAAGGTTCCAAATACAATCAGCTTGGAACAGCCCAGAACGTCTTCCCTCCCCAGCCGAGTGTGAGGAGCAGTGTGGGCAGCCCTTCCTGGGTCACTGGCCCTCCCTTCCTGCCCTTTGGACCCAGGCATCATGCCAACCAGAGACAGAGACAGGGATCGGAGCCCAGGGGTCTCAGGAAGGGGATCAAAGTGACAGGACTCAGCCATCCCCACCACAGAGGGGCAGAGACGGCTGCTGCTCACCAGTTCACACCCCCTTCCATGGGCAAGGCTGGTGCTGGGTGGCGGCTGCCCAGGCTGAGATGACCCTGCCCGGTCCCCCGTGCACCCAGGCAGGGCCAGTGGCCCCTGTGGCCGATGGAACATGGGTGGAGATGACGGGGTCCCCTCTGGGCTGAGCTGGTTAATCACCTGGTGACCTTCGCCTCACTCATTGCCCTCCCCTGGGAACCCTGGAAGCCCCGGGTATAGATGATGTCATCACAGATGAAGAAGCCTGGATCCCGGCATCCCTGCTCAGAGGAAATGCCTCCCTGGAGGAGCTCCCTGGACCAGCCACATCCACTTGGACTTCATTGGAGAGAGAAACCAGCTCTTCGTGAATGAAGCCACTGGGACTCTGGCCTATTTGTTACAGCACCTCACTGGTCCTGACCGATACAACCCAGGCCCACTCCTCTGGCCCTTCATCCAGCAGGCACTCATCAGGTTCCTCTGGGTGCCTCTCAGGGAGCTAAGCACTGGGACACGGCCGCGAACAAGACCCCCAGGTCCCTGCCCTCAGGGAGCTCCTGGGTATAACTGGGGAGGCAGCCAAGCAAAATGAGTAAATGAACCTAAAAAATTTACATGATATGAAAAATTCTAGGAAAAAATGAAGGAAAATATGATAATGAGAACCAGATGCCAGCTAGGGAGGCTGTGGGGGGTCCTGGGGGGGGCAGCGACTGAGGAGGCAGCAGCAGGTGGAGAAGCTTGCTGCAGGGAGAACAGCAGGTGTGGCCTCCTCCCCCACCCTGCTGGCCACCTTTATGCAAATGACGTCCCTCCATCCTCATCACAACCCTGGGCGGGGGGTGGGGGGGGGGGGGGGGGGTGGGGGGGGGTGCTGTTATTGTCCCCTTTCATAGGGGAGGGGATCAAAGCCCTAGAGAGGTGGAGGGAGGGCCAGGATTCTGGAGCAGGAATGGGTCAAGGCCAGAGAAAAAATGAGCTATGGGCTCCTGTGGAATGGCCTGGGAGGCCCTTTTGACCCTCAGGGACAGGACCTCAAGGGCTGAAGAGGGAGCCTTGGGGACAGAAAGGTGGGGGGGGGGGACATGGGAAGAGCATGGTCTCTCCTGGGCTAGCTGTGTGCCCTTGGGCAATGCACCTCTCTGAGCCCGTTTCGCTGTGTGTGGGGAAGCAGCACCAATCCCCAGGGCCCAGGCGAGGACTGAGGAGAGAGGAGAGGGGGAGGGGGGAGAGGAGCTCCCAAAGCTCAGAGCCCCGGACCCATCTCTGCTGTTGTCCATCCTGGAGAGCTTGCTGGAGCTCAGGCCCTGTATCCTGGGCCCTACGTCTGTCACTCTGATCCTTCCAAGCCTGGGACACAGGAGGACTGTCCCTGAGATGGGAATTGTCCATGTTCACACAGTGAGGACTGGTGGTGGCTCAGGCCCTGAGTGGGAGCCTGTGCTCTTCCCCAGGCCCCGATGCCAGGATTTCTCTCTGGCTCCCGGAATCTGGGACGTGCCCAGCCCGGCATGAAAGGTTAAGGACTTTAAGAAATGTTGGGCACCAGAAAGTCTCAGATCTTCCCAGGACGTGGACTAATTCGTTCCTGGTTAAGCAAATGCCATAGGTCACCGTGTGATCATTTTTAACGCCGAATGGTTTCTGATGACCTGACTCTGACACCTGCTGACTTGACCAGCTTCTCTGCGCCCGGTTCTATGGGTGCCTCTGAAGCCGGGCCCCTTAGTTCCCCTCCTCTTCCTCCCAGCCAGTATTCCCGAGCTGCTGCTGTGAGCTCCAGAATGTTCGGGGTTCAGGGAAGCACCGAGAGCTTCCTGTCTTGGGGGAAGATGACAGAAGGAGAATGAGAGGTGACTCTGCATGTCCTCCAGGGCCTGGCTCCCTCCTGAGAGCCCAGAGGGGTGGGGGTGGGGGGCAGCCCAGGAATCGGCACTGACAACCCAAGGAGAGCTGTCTCTCTGCAGGGTCTCCCTCTATTAACCTACCTGTCTCCCAAGATGGGCAGACCCCAGGGGGCAGGAGTCTATCCCCCCACAGCCAGGTGTCCTCAGAGTCCCCTCAGAGTCCTCACCTAATTGGCATCGGTCACTGCCGGTCAAAAAGGCAGGAGGCAAGGGACAGGGAGCTGAGATCCAAAGAATCCCTGGCTCAGGGAAAGCCGGCCAGTGCAGGGAGGGGGTGCGGCTCCCACCCACACTGGCCTCTGCTCCCAAAATAGTCCCGGCTTCTCTCGCTCCGCCCACGAGAGCACCCAGTGTCTTTGGAACCTCATCCCCGCCCCCCCCACCCCGCCTCACCGCCCTCAACCCCCCTCCCAGCCTCAGGGGCGCTGCTCCACCCCTGCAGGCTCCTCCCTGGGAAGGGGCGTCCCCAGAGCAGGGAGGGACAAGGACTGACACCCCGACCCTGGACAGAAGGGGGGGCTCACCGCAGGGGATGCGCCCCTCCGGGCATCCCCCGGGGCATCTGCAGGGGAACCGCGGGCCGGGGCAGGGGGGTCCCCGGTGAGCACACACTCCGGAGCGGGGGGCCGCCCCCGCGGGGCTGACCCGGGGGACCGCCTCCCCTCGCCGCAGACGGGCGCGGACACGGCCATCCTCGCCCATTCAGGGGCGCCTGGGACAGGAGCCCGAGACCAGGAGTCCCCGGGAGCCCCCGCTCCGCCCTGCCCGCCTCCCCCTGCCTGGGAGCCGCCCCCCACCCCCGCAGGACACAGCTCCAGCGGCTAGAGAGGGTCCCGGGGCCCCGCTCCAGAGACACCCTGAGCCTCCTCACGGAGGGTTCCAGACGCAGAGGCCTAGGGGCTGCTCCGTCCTCCCTGCTTGCTTTCCTCCTCGAGTCTGTCCTCCTCCAGGAAGCCCTCCCTGATGCCTCCAGCCCACGCTGGCCTCTTCCTCCCCTAACTCCCCTCCCGTGCTCTATGGGGCAGGGTGGGTGGGGGGAGGAGCCTGGGGTTTGGGCCTGGTCTGCCATCCCGAGCTGGGTGACCTTGGGCAAACCGCTAGACTTCTTGGGGACTCCATTTCTTCTATGTAAAGCAGTGTATTTGAACTCATTCGTTCATGCATACATTCTATGGTGATGAAAATTAAGGCCTGGTCAAGGCACATATGGTTAGAGCACAGCGTCCAGTGGGAATGTCAGGAGTGCCCTTCTCACTCCTGTGTCCCCAGCTCCACCCCTCAGAGTGCTCTGCAGGGCACTCAGCGCTTCTGGGCATCCCGGGGTCCCCATGAGTGACACATGTTCTGGCAACCAGTGGCCCTGGGGGACTCTGGATCCCTGCTCCTCCTGAAAGGCCTTCAGACAGGCCTCCTGTCTACCTTCTCCTGGGAGCTCGGGATGCGGACGACAGAGCAAAGTGGGGCTGATCCTAAGTCAGCGGCTGCTCTTCTGCACTTGCTAGGCCCTGCTCCCTGAATCCTCATCCTGTTTCCTTCTCACAGCAGCCTGATGAGCTAGGCCATTAGCAGGTGAGAAACCCCAGACCCAGGGAGGAGCTGGAGTTTGCCCAAGGTCACATGGCTGTAAGTGGCAGAGCCAGCACTTCAGCCTCCTCCAACAGGCTCATTTATTGGGGATGTGCGTGGAGTTACTTTTATTATCTTCCCTCTCTAGTGTCCAGTGGTCAGGAGGGCAGGGTCCCAGACCCCAGTCTGGCACCTCTGAGCCCATTTCCAGTCTGTCCTGGGGGTGCTGCTCCCACCCAGTAACCTTGACTGCTTCCCTGAGGCCAGCCGTCCTCCTCCAAGGGCATGACGACCAGACGCTGCTGCTGCAGTGGGGGAAAGCAGCCTCGTTCATCAAGTCTCCTTTCTACACCCCTGATCGATGGTCCCAATGAGGCCCTGTGTAGCTTGAGAGGGTGGGAGTAGCTCTCAGGGAAGTGGAGGGCGTGGGGCAAGGAAAGGGAAATGGTTAAGTTCATTCACTTCTCTGTTCACTGAACAAATAATGGGCCATGTGCCAGACACTGCGTTCTCCAGTGTGTAGGGATGGGAACCTACTGTGCCGGATGAGGACTCAATGAGCTGTGATCCAACTCGACTCAAACTGGTTTAAATGGGGGGAAAAATGTATTTGCTCAGGGAAGTCCGGGGACTTCTGGCTTCGGGCCAGTCTTGGCCATGGGGCTCCAACAACTGCAACTGCCCTGTGCTGGGCAGCCTTCCCGGGCTGGGAGTACAGTGGAGGGCAAAGAAGAAGCTACTGTCTGCCTTCCTTGGGCTTCTGGTCAGTGTGATCTGGGTGCATATACACATACATGTACACACGCACATGCACACACGTGTGCACAGTCCAGCTCTTTGTTCTCTCTCCATCTTTCAGAGCTGCATTTGTCTGTGTTGGCTTCATTCTTAGGGAGGCTGTTCTCAAGATGACCCCCCAGCAACTCTGGTTCATACTGACCAACCTACGTGCTCCTAAATTTTTCAGGGAAAAAAAAAAAACCAAGGTCTAATTCTGATTGGACCAACTTGGGTCATGTGCCCATCCTTAGCCAATCACAACAGCCAGGGGAGGAAATTACTGTTTGAGTCACCATTTGAGGGGTCACATGCTCACCCTTGAAGCCTGGTATGGGCTCAGCCCCAGCCAAACTATCTAGTGATGGGGAAAGATGGTGTTGAGGGTGGGGAAGGAGGGCAGTACACAAAATAAATTAAGATTCTTGTGTTTTGCTTGGCCACTGGTCTGGGACAACCCAACTCAACTGAGCTAATGTGGGGGGACCTTGAGGAACCCCCACAATCAGAAGACAGCACACCTGCGATCTAGTGCCTCCTCCAGACTCTGGCCTTCTGGGTCTGGTGACCACCTCTGCCTCTGGTCCACCCAGCAGACCTGGCCTCATTCTGAGGGGCCGTGGGTGGGCAGAGCTGCTCTGAAGCTGGCTGTCCCCAGAGGACACATTGACCTGAGCTCCTTCCCTGGCTGTGTGACCCCAGTGAGCCCCTCAAGTTCTCTGAGTCTCACTGTCCTCATCCACAAAATGGGGACGATGAATGACCTTGTAGCAGGGTGGGCTGTTGGGAGGCTTGGACAACCTGTGGATTGCCTGGCCTTGGGCCCAGCACATAGTAGGTGCTATCGTGTACAGAGGTGCTCATGGAGTGGGGGCCTCTACTCTGGCTCTTTGTCAGCAGGATGATGTGTGTTGCTGGGGGGCCTGCCTCCCCCATCTAACTGTGACCTCCTCAAGCACAGGAACATGACCGATCTCTCTCTCTCTGTGCCCAGAGCCCTGCACCTGGCCTGGCGCTAGGTGGTGACATCTGCTGAGTCATTGGAAACTGACATCCCAGAGGACGGAAGGACAGGGAGGGCACTTCATGGTTATTGTCCAACAGCCGCTGGGGCCTTGAACCTCTCTCCAACGTCTGTTCACAGCCACACACGTCTCTGCGGGACATAAATTTCTTGGCAGCAAAAGGGTTATTTAAAACCTCCATTAAAACAGCTGGACCTTGTTGGAAACAGAGCGGGTGTCGCCACTGGGGCCCAGGAGGTGCCTGAGAAGGGCAGGGACGCACAGGCAGGATTTATTCCAGGCCTTTCAGAGGGGCCTGTGTCATGGCCATGTTCAGGATGTGAAGGCACCTTCTGATTTTGGCGGTGGGAAGGGTTAGCATCGTGTTCACGGTGGGGAGGCGTAGGTGGATGCTCCTGTGCTGCGGATGTGGGGGCCTTGTCCTCTTTCTCCTGAATCTCATCGTTCTAAGAAGTTCCCAGAGACCTGACTGCTGTGGCAGGTAGGAGAGGAAGCGCTTTTTCAACAGCAACAAAATCAGACCTCACTGGCGGCTGCTACATTAATCAGTCCAGCCTGGGTGGACACCTTCCCTACGCTGGGCCCTGGGCTTGCAACTTTCCAGAGAGCCCGGAGAAGGAGGCTGGCACATGATTTGCCTTTGGCTGTCATTATTACTGTTGTTATTTATATGCTCTCCCACCCCCATTCCTACTACCCTGTCGTCAGAAGCTAGACCCCCTCCTCCATCCCCTGACTCATCGCTCTCTAGACTCTTATATGAAATAGGAACTTCATTTCTTTTATTGGCTGAGTTAATCCTAAACTCCAGGTATTTGAGTTGGGGCAGAGCTCTTACTGTCTTGTCACATCATCTTGGTTTAGCAGAGTTTCTTCTCTGTGGAAACAAAAATATCTCTGTGTCAGGTCAGTGGTGACCAGCATGAGTCTGTGGCTTTTGGTTTCTGATGATGGTTCATGACTAGGCTGATGTTTTTTCCTTTCTCGCCTCCCAGAGACCATCACCAAGAGACTAAATGTCTGGGCAAGACCCTCCTGCACAAATCATGGATTCTTGGACCCCTAGAGTGGAGAGGAACCAGGTAGATAGATCAGCTGGTTGCAGCTCCTCATGGCATATTTGGAAAACGAAGGCCCACACCGGGGAGACAGCCTGCTCAAGGTCATGTGGTGAGTGGGTGACCGAACAGAGGTCAGGATTTGAACTCCTGACTCAGGGCTGATGCTCTGTCTGCCTGAGCCTCGTGGATCCCATGCCTGGGGCTGGCTGGGCCGCAATCCCAAAACCGAACAGCTGAGGGAGGGGGAGCTTGGGCAGGAGGTAAGGACTTGGGTGGAGGGGATGAAATCAAGCCCACAGAGGGAAAGCCTCACGCTGGGGCCCTCGGGCTCCAGAGGAGACAGTGATTGAACAGTCCCGACTGAAGCCAGTGGACAGAATTGAACCTGATGTCATGGCAGCCTGGGATGAAATTGTTATAGGGATCTCGATAAAATGAGGGAGGAAAAGGTCAACGCAGTCTGTTGGTACAGATTTGCCAACTATTAACACCTCCCAAATGACTCTCCTGACCCCAATTTTAAAGTTGCATTTAAAAATCAGTGTAATTTAGCAATGAACCTCATGGATTTGGCTGGGCTTTCCTGGTCTGAACGTGGTGTTCGGAGGCACTGGCCTGTGTCTGCTCTATTCCTCTCCCATTTAGGGTTGAAAATCATCCTGCAGAGGGACAGTGAAGTTGAAGCCCCCCTTCCTAATCCAGAAATGACTGTAGTCCCTGAGGGTGATCCCAGCACCCGTGGGAACGCCACAGACCCTAAACCCTAGACTGTCTTTGTTCCTGCCAGAGTTTCTCATTCGTATATGATGTTGCAGGTGCAGGGACATTGTAGGGGCCAGTGGCAAAAGGAGGGTGACTCTCTCGCTGATGTGTCTGGCCCCCCGTCTGGGTGGTAGATGATGGGAGCTGCCACTGTCAGCTTTGGTCTGGGTTTAGTGGCAAGTGATATGGCCGTGTCCCCGCTTGGAGGTCTGGACTGTCCCCCTCGTTTTCCATAAGAATTGGCCCCAACCTGAGAGGGAGGTCATCTAGTCTTCAGGCAGCTCCCTTCGGTGGCTACCTGCTATTCTGGATAAGGAACAAGATCCCAACTGGGGCTTTCCAGGGCCTTGTGACACGTGGGCCTGTGGGTCACCCTCCGCAGCCACTGGCCCCTACAATGTCCCTGCACACACATCTCTTTCACTGCCCCTAGCACCCTCTTGTGCCATGCTCCTTCTTACCCCCGGGCCTTTGCACGTGAGCCTCCATCTTCTTTACTGTCCACCATGAAATCCACTGGGAGCAGGAGTCCTGGCCTGCTCTGCTGTATACAGTGTGCCCTTTGTGAGAGCAAGGCAGGGACGTGGCATTACCAGTTGTGAGATTTTCCAGACTAACCTTTTAAAATGTTTATTTTATTAGAGAGGTCAACTTGTTCATAAGCTGCATCAATGATTCATTAACAGTTAAAAAAAAGTCATACCATAATTTCTTTAAGCAGCAGAGACCCAATACTTGAGCGTGGGAGAGCCTCGGTGAGGAATCTGAGGAAGAGAGGCAGGAATAAATTTTTTTTAAAAAAGATTTTATTTATTCATGAGACACACACACACACACACACACACAGAGTGAGAGACATAGGCAGAGAGAGAAGCAGGCTCCCTGCTGGATGGGGACTGGATGGGGACTGGATCCTAGGCCCCTGGGATCTGGATGGGGACTGGATCCTAGGACCCTAGGATCATGACCTCAGCTGAAGGTAGGTGCTCAACTGCTGAGCATCCCAGGTGCCCCAAAGAAATGGTTTTCTAAGGAATGGAGACTCACGGACTTGTGCCCATGTCAATACGAGGCAACACCAGTCATTCTTAGAAATGAAACAAAATGGCCTGGAGATTGTGGAGCCAAGGGCTAAGGTGTCTGAGGACCATGGTAGGGGCAGAAAGCCGGCGGATGGCTATGGTGGTGCCGTCACCCTGGGGCGTCAGGTGTACCCTACACACGGATCCCAAGTGCTGCCAAGTCACTGCAGTAAAATAACGTTAATGATTATTGTCATCGTTCTTTCAGTTCACTCACTGAGCCACCTCCTGGGAACCAGGCCCAGCGCCAAGTCCTTCCCAAGCATTCATAAGTGTAAGTCCATACGACAACCTTATGGGGGAGTACTGCAGACTGCGGATCTCCCCATTTTACAGAGGAGGAACTTGGGGCTGAGAGGTGGGGTCACTTGCCAGATCCCCCAGGATAAAGTGGTGGCCACTCAGGTCGAGGTGGAGCCCAGACACTCTGTGCTTCCAGCCCTGGGGCTGCAGGACCCTCAGAGCCCCAGTGTCCTTACCTGGGTAGGTGGACGGGGCTGCCGGCCCCTGGGCAGGAGTGCGGGGAGGAAGGAGGAGGCGCCTGGGAGCACTGACCCCACCTCCCTCCGCTCTCTGTCTCCCGGACTGAGGATCCCGGGGGCTCTGCTGTAGCCACAGCCCGTGATGATAACAACCGGTGCTCCAGCACCTTCTCCTGCCCATCATCCCTGCCACAGCCCCGGAGAGAAATGCCTTCCGCCCATTGAGCAGATGGGGAAGTGGAGGCTTGGCCCAGGGCCTCCCTGTGGCGATGTTCCTCTCCAGAGACTCCCGGCTGCCCAGGACTGACTGGGCCCGAGATCACCATCAATGTGAATTTTCTTCACTGCCCCACTTCCACTCCTTCTCTTCTCTTTGGTTTTCATTTTTCTTACTTTCTGTGCCGCTGATAATTTCATTACCTGCTTTCTTATTTCCTCCCAAATTCAAGAGAAGCCAAGTAACGATGGCGCGTCCCATTTTAGGGCTGGAGCAGGGTGGGCTGCTCTTGGAAGGGCCTGAGCTGGGCCAGCAGGTGTTGAGATATGGGAGACCTGCCCCTCCCTCTGTTGTAGGCCCCCTGGGGACGGGAGCTCCTGGGTCCCAGCTTTGGGAGCTGCTGACTGGGGACTCCTCTGTCCTCAGGCTCCTGGGCTCTAGGGTCTCAGCCCAGCCTGCAGGCTCCAGGCTCCCTTATTCGTGCTGGTCTAGATGTGTCATTCTCCCTGATGGGTCAGAGGCTAATGAACTCCCTGGGAAATTGGGTGCATTTAACCTTTTATTTTTCGGGGTATGTCTCCTTGTCTGCCCCAGGGTTGGTTTTATTCGGTGTTTCAGCCCCCCACCACCAATAAAGGCTGTGAGATCCTCCGGGTGGTGGGGCTGCAGGAGCTGCCCCTGGATGGGAGGGTATCCTGGGAGGGCTTTGTGGGGTGGGGGTGGGGGGGTGAGGGGAGCATCTCAGGCTCACCAAACAGGGTGATCTGTCCCAGAGAGAAGGGGCCAACGGTCAGGTGGGGCGGTGAGAGGGAGGAGAACACCTGTCATGAGCTTTCTGGGCACAGAGCTTGTCACCTGGACTCTGAAGTCTCAGACCTCGTATGAGGGGTCAGTCACTCCTGGGTGTTTATGAGAACGGACTACGTGCCAGACCCTGTCCCGAGCACTGAGAAATGGCAAAAATATCTCTGTGTCAGGTCAGTGGTGACCAGCATGAGGCTGTGGCTTTTGGTTTCTGATTATGGTTCATGACTAGGCTGATGTTTTTTCCTTTCTCGCCTCCCAGAGACCATCACCAAGAGACTAAATCCTGGCCTGGGAGAGTTGACAACCTTGTGGGGGAGACAAGTGATAAATGCTAAATACAACAGATTCTGCAGGATGTTAACAGGTGATGTGCCCGTGGAAGGAACAGGAGGGAGCATGGGGTGCTGAGAGTAGCGGGTGCACGTGTTGGGGGCGGGTTGCATACTCAGTACCGTGGCCCCAAGCGGGCCTCTGTGAGCAGAGACCAGAAAAGGTGAGGAGTGAGCCTAGCAGACTGCAGGGAGGTTTTGCCCAGCGGAGGGAACAGCTCAAGCAAAGGCCCTGAGGTGGGAAGAAACCTGTGTTTGAGGAGTAGCCAGGGGCCTGGTACATCTGGAGGCATGGAAAGAGGAAGGGGGAGTCTGGTGGAGGAGAGGCTGCGGGGAAACATGAGCCAGATCATGTAGGGCCTTGAATGTTGCTCTGAGGAAGTGGGGGTCCGGGGCAGAGGGGCCTGAGCAGAGTGGCTTGGTCTGACCTGCATCTTATGAGCCCCTTTCTGGCTGTATATTGAAATAACTTTAGTCAGTGCAGGCTGCAATAACAAAGGGTCAGGGGTCCCTACTGATAAACAACAGAAATTTATTTCTCACAGTGTTGGAGGCTGAAAGTCCAGGATCGCGGTGCTGGTACAGTTGATGTCTGGCAAGAGCTGGGACACTCTTCTCTTGCCTGTGTCCTCACTTGGGGGAAGGGTGAGGGAGTTCTCTGGGGTGGCTTTTATAAGGGCACTCATCCCATTCATGACTCCACCCGCATGATCTCATCACCTCCCCAAAGCCTCATCTCCTAATACCATCACATTGGCAGGGGGCGGGTAGGGTTTCAGCGCATCAATTTTGGGGGAGACACAATCACTCAGTCAATAGCAATGGTCCAGGGGCAAGAAGCAAGGAGGTATGTCAGCAGGTGGAGGGGTGTGTTGGTGGCTGTGCTAGAAACCAGGGGAGAGAGGATGGTGGCTCAGACCAGGGAAGAAGGCTGTGGGGGTGGTCGCTGAAGGAGGAGCCCACAGGGTTTCCCAAGGACTAGCTGTGAGTTGAGAGAAAGGGAGGGTGCTAGGGTGACTCTCAGGTTGAGGTCCTGATCCCAGTGAGGATGGAGTCCCCAGAGCTTCTCTTCGGAGCAGACTGGGGATGGGGTAGAGGGAAACACGAGACCCAGGGCAGGGTCTGGCCTCACCACCGTGGGCCCTTGATATACAGGAACAGTGGGGGTGATGTGGGCCCCATGGACCTGGGTGCAAACCCAGGCTCTGCCCTTCCCTGGCTATGGGGCCTCAGGCAAACCTCCCTCCTCTCTGGGCCTAGGTTTTTTCATCCACAGGTGGGGATTCTGAGAGTGCTCACCCCCAAGGGGCGTGGTGGGGATTAAATGAATCCAGTCTCAGGAGGTGCTGAGGACAGGGCCTCGTGCAGACAGAGAGTATGGATATTTGTTTGGTAGGAGAAGATTCCGGGCATATAGTAGGTATTCAATAAGTGCTTCCCCAGCCTCACAACCCCTGGGCCCCCTCTCAGGCTCTCCTGCCCTGTGAGACCCTGGGGGCCCCTGTCCCTGTGAGATGCTGCCCACGGGATTCTGAGCCGCTCCCCTGTCAGCAGCCCCCGAGGAGTCAGGAACAGAGAGGAGAGGCCTCCTGGCTGCCAGAGAGGGGCTCATCCTCAGCCTGGGCCCCTAGTAGTCACAGTGGGGCTGCTCTGAGGCTGATGGTGGCCCTGCGGTGTGGAGAGAGAGCCCTCAGATGGAAGGGCCGTGGACGGTGAGGAGAAGCAGAGGAGGAGGAGGAAGTGGCTGGGAAAGTGGGGGGCTGGACCCTGGAGACAGGTGCGGCCTGTGCCCTGCAGTCCTCCACCCACCTTAGGGCAGTTTTATTGCCCCTCCTGGTGATGTGTGGGGGGATGAGGGTGTGTGTGGGTGTGGGGGTACGTGGGGGCGTTGGGGTGTCGGGGATATGGAGGGGTGGAGGGGTGTGGGTGATGTGTGTGGGTGGGATGAGGGTGGTGGCAGTGGGGATATGGGGGTTCAGGGGGCATGGAGGGGGCATGGGGGTTCTGGGCTGTGTGGGGTATGGGTGTGGAGTATGGGGATTGTGGGGGTGGAGGTGTGGGTGTGTGTGGGTGTGTGTGTGTAGGTGTGGGGAGTGTTGGGGTGTGTGGGATGTGGGTTGTGTGGGGGATATGAGCCATGTGTGGGCTATGGGAGGTGGGAGGTATGGGGGACGTGGGGGAATGTGTGATGTTGGGGGTGTGGGGGATGTGAGCGGCACAAGCACAGGTCGGGGTCAGACACCCCTGGGTTCAAGCCCATTTCTGCTCCGTACTCCCTGAGTGACCTTGGGAAAGTCACTCAGCCCCTCCATGCCTCAGTCTCCTCATCTACAGCATGGAGCCTCTGGGGGACTGTGGTGTGGGTGAGTGAGGCAAGGCAGAGGCAGGGCCAGCCGGGGCCTGACAGTGTGGTGGTGCCGTCTCTGGACGCCCATGTCACCGAGGGTGACCGGGGCCGACACTGGCATCGCCGTGTGGTATTGGGTCCCCAGACACCTTGACACATGTGTTCTCATCGGATCCCCACCACGACCATCTTGAAAACGAGGAAAGCCAGGCTCAGAGAGATGAACAGCTCTGTGTCTCAGGGAGCAAGAGGGCCAGATGGAGGGGCTCTGGGCCCCCCCCACCCCTCCCGCCACCCCTCCAGGGGCCCTCTCAGATGCAGCAGCAATAGGCAGGGCTGATGTGCCAGCAGCACTGCGCCTGGACATTTAAAGGACAGACTCATCTGACCCACCCATCTCTGAGAGGTGGGCATTTAAATCCCCAAATCCCCATTTTACAGATAAGACAGTTGAGGCTCTGGGAGATTAAATGAGTGGCCTACAGCTACTTGGGTGAGAACTCAGAGGTGCATTGTCCTAGAGTCCCACTATCTCCTGCTCAGCACTGAGCATACAGTAAGCAAATGATTCGATAAATCCCCGAATGGTTTGAATTAAGTAAGTAGGAGCCTTGTAAGGCCTGAAAGTGCACAGTCTTCACTCTCTTGTCTGGCCGTGAGACCTGTCCTGGTCCTCATATGCCCTCAGCATGCGGTCTGGAGACCGGGTAAATAAAGCTGTGTTAGACATTCATGTGCAGGCTTTTGTAGACGTACATCTTCAACTCCTTTGGGTAAATACCAAGGAAACGTGACTACTGGATCATATGGAAGAGTATGGATTTAGATTTGGAAGAAAGTGCAAGACTGTCTTCTAAAGCAGCTGTCCCATTTTGCACTCCCATCAGCAATGGATGAGAGTTCCTGTTGATCCACATCCTCACCAGCATATAATGTTGTCAGTGTTTTGGGTTTTGGCCATTCTAATAGGCATAAATGACATCTCTTCGTTTTAATTTGCATTTCCTTGGTGACGTAGATGTGGAGCATCTTTATATAGGTTTGTTCACCATCCATATATCTTCTTTGATGAGGTGCCTGTTAAGGTCTTTGGTCTGTTTTTCAACTGGGTGGTTCATTTTCTTACTGTTGACTTTTAAGGATTCTTTGAGTATTTCAGGTGACGGTTCTTTTCAGATGTCTCTTGCAAGTATTTTCTCCCATTCTATGGCTTATCTTCTCATTTGCTTGATTCTCCTCTTTCACAAAGCAGAAGTTTTTAATTTTAATGGAGTCTAGCTATCAATCGTTTCTTTCATAGATTCTGTCTTTGGTGTTGTATCTAAAAAGGCATCACCACACCCAGAGTTATCTAGGTTTGCCCTTATGTTATCTTCTAGAAATTTTATAGTCATGTGTTTTCCATTTGGGTTTAAAATCCATTTGAAGCTAATTTTTGTGAAGGGTGTAAGGTTTGGGTCTAGATTCTTCTTATTATTTTATTTTATTTATTTTTTGCATGTGGATGTTCAATTATTCTGGCATCATTTATTGAAAAGACTATCTTTGCTCCTTTGTCAAAGATCAGCTGACTGTATTTATGGGGGTCTCTTCTGGGGATTGTATTCTGTTCCATTGATCTATTTATCTGTTCTTTCACCAACACCTTGAACACTTTGACTTTATGCTAAGTCTTGAAGTCAGTCTTCCAACTTTTTTTCTTTCAACATTGTGTTGGCTATTCTGGTTTTTTTTGTCTTTCCATATAATAAATTATATGAATATTTAGTGAATTATATGAATATTGAATTACTTTGTCAGTATCCATAAGATAACCTGCTTCAATTTTACCTGGGATTGCACTGAATTTATAGATCAAGTTGGGAGGAACTGACATTTTGACAATATTAAGTCTTCCTATCCATGAATATGGAATACCTCTCCATTTGTATAGTTCTTTGATTTTGTTTATCAGAGTTTTATAGTTTTCCTCAGATAGCTCTTATAAGTATTATATTAGATTTATACCTAACTATTTAATTTTGGGGTGCTAATGTAAATAGTATTATGTTTCAAATTCCACTTGTTCATGGTTGATATGTAGGAAAGCAATTAACTTTTTTTGTATTAACTTTGTATCCTGCAATCTTTCTGTAGTCTCTTACTAGTCTCAGGAGTTTTTGGTTGATTCTTTTGGATTTTCTACATAGACAATCATGTCATCTGTGACCAAAGACAGATGGTCTTCCTTTCCAATATATACACGTTTTATTCCTTTTTTTTTTTTTTTTTTTTTTGCCTTATTGCATTTGCAGGGTCTTCCAGTACAATGTTGAAAAGGAGTGGTGAGAGGGGATAGCCTTGCCTTGTACCTGATCATAGGGAGAATTCTCCCAGTCTCTCACCATTAAGAATAATATCAACTATAGGTTTTTTATTGATAGTCTTTATCAAGTTGTAAAAGTTCCCCTCCTTCCCAGTTTACTCAAGAAAGTCTACTGGATTTTGTCAAATGCTTTTTCAGCATTTATTGATATAATCATGTGATTTTTCTTTTTTAGTCTGTGATATGATGGATTATATTCATTGATTTTCAAGTGTTGGATTTGTCTTGCTCACCTGGAATAAGTCCCACTTGATTGTGATGTATAGTTATTTTAATGATTTTTAAAATTTTAATTTGCTAATATTTTACTGAAGATTTTGCATCAATGTTCATGAGAGATATTGGTCTGTAGTTTTCTTTCCTTGTAATGTCCTTGTCTGGTTTTGGTATTAGGGTAATGCTGGCCTCACAGAATAAGTTAGGAAGTAGTCCTTCTTCTTCTATCCTCTGAAAGATATTATACAGGGTTGGTATCATTTCTTCTGTAAATGTTTGACAGAACTGACCAGTAAACCCTGTGGGCCTGATGCTTTCTGTTTTAGAATGTTATTGATTATTAATCTAATTTCTTTAATAGATACACTCCTATTCAGAGCATCTACTTTTTTTGTGTGAGTTTTGGCAGATTGTGTTTTTCCAGGGATTGGACCATTCATCTAGGTTATTAAATTTGTGGGCATAGGGTTATTCATAATGTTCCTTTGTTATCTTTTTAATTTCCATAGGATCTGTACTGGTGTCCCCTCTTTCATTTTTGGTATTAAAAAGTTGTGGCTTCTCTCTTCTTTATTTAGCCTAGCTAGTGGCTTATTGATTGTATTGATCTTGTCAAAGAACTAGCTTTGGTTTCATTGATTTTTCTCAGTTGATTTACCTTTAAACAATGTTTAAAATATACTTTTTATTTTTTTAGTTAATTACCTGGCATATAAATGTATCTCTTTTGTTTTTATTTATTTTTCATTTATGCAATTTGTATTTTTCTGGTACAGTGTGCCACAAGATACTCGAAGTGCTTGGGATTCAGCAGTGAAGAAAATGAACAAAAAGCAAAAAGTTCCACCCACATAGAGTTTATGTTCTGGAACGGGGGTGGGGGGGTGGGGGGGCGGAGTGGGTTGGGAGGAACAATATCCAAAAATTAAAAAAAACTCATTTAAGCCTTTAATTTCCTAGTGAGGCTAGCTCTAAAAAAACTTGTTAAAACAAGAGTTCTGTTATGTTCTTCCTTCATCATTCTCTTAAGTGTGTCTCTTTTAAATCTCAAGTAATTGTTCTGACAATGGATATCTCATTAACAGGACTAAGTGGTAGTGGGTGTGGTTTGTGTTGAAGGAGGTGTGTTTTCCGCTCAGGGCTGAAGGAAGGAGGCACTGACTGGGGTAAGAGGAGGGGTCACCTCACAGCCTCCTAATAGACTGGCTTCTCCATTAACCTCCCAAGGTGAATTGTGGCAGCCCAGAGTGGGGTCAGAGGTCCCAGACTGCTGACTTTGGGTGGGGCCTGTGGCCTCAGGAAATTACAAAACCTTTATAAGTAGGAGTTTTTCTAAAATGGGTGTAATAATACCCACATTATGGAGTTGGAAAGAGTCTTAGGACAGGGACCAAATTTGGAGAATGTTGGTGGACAAAGCAGAGGAAAGGTATTCCAGGGAGGGAACACAGCATAAACAAAGGCATGGAGGCATAAACTGTATTTCACTCTTGCCTGGTTATAACCAGATCATCAATCACAGCAAAAGAATGAGGGGTCAGATTTAGGGTGTCTTTGCTGAAATGTGGCCAATTCCTGGGAACCCAGCTAATAAGGTTGTTGGAAATATTTACATGGAGTGTGTAAGTTCATGGATTTCAGAGCCAACTGCTTTGATTGCAAATCTGGCCTCTGCCATTTTTTATCTATGTGATGTTAGGCAACTACCAAACCTCTCTGTGCCTCAATTTCCTCATCTATGAGGTAGGGACAATGACACCTCCCTTCCCGGGCTGGGGTAAGGAGAAACCTATGTAAAGCACCTCACACAAGTTGTGCCTAGCATTCAGCAGGCATCATGAGGGACTGGGACTGATACTCAGTTACTAATCCTGAGAATTGCCAGGTGGTGGGGTGGTCAGGGCCCCTGGTCCCATTGAAGAAACTGAATCCCACAGAGGTGAAGTGGCTGCTTCAAGGTCATACCACTGAGTTGGTGCATGGAAGCTGAGATCTTCCCCTGTCTGACTTGGGAGCCCACTCGTGCCCAGCACAGTGTCTGACCCGTGGTGGGGCTGCCCTGCCCCTCCCAAACCTCTGAGGAGGCTCCTATTACACCAGCCCAAGTGACCCCAGACCCAGGGGTTCAGGAGAGACTCCAGATGCTCGGCAGAGAACAGCCCCACCTGTGCCCATGTGGCTGAGACCAGCTGGGGGATGCTCTCCCCCTTGCTTCATCTGACCTTGGCCTGAAGCCTCTGCACACAAAGGCCCCTCTCAGTCCCTTCCGCAGGAGACAGGGGACCTCTTCAGATAGTAACAGAGGCCCAGTTACCAGTCCGTCCTTGAATTAATATGAGCATAGCATTTCTGTTGAAATCCCTGTCTAGATTAACCACTGGCTAGAGGATTTAACTCGTGTACACACAGAAAATCTCCACACACTTGTCTCCTAATATTTATTCTGGCAACTGGAACATGCAGATAAGGTGAGTGCCTGAATTTGGAAGTGCAGAATAAATTTACATTCTGAGAACCACAAAGAACCACATATTTATATATATATATATAAAAGAACCACATATATATCCATGTTATGAGCCTGGCTGGGGCCTAGGAAGGGGGAAAGGCAGCTTCTGGCCCATGGCAGCTTTGACGGTGTTTCTCTGACAGGAAAGACTCAAATGTAGGAATTCCAGCTCCTTAGAACCCAATAGTCCCTGGCTCCTAGATTCTTCAATTCCAAAATCTTAAAATCTTCCGTGAATGGGATCTTAAAACTATAAAAGATTCAGACAGAACAGAGGATTTTAGAATTTTGGGATCTTCACCATCATCCTACCTAGACACCCAACTGGCATCCTGATCCCTTCCACAGTGTTGCAGTGAATGCATCTTGTCCCAGCATTGCCTCCTCCAGGAGGCCTTCCTTGACTACTCAGAGTGGTTCAGAGCTTCCATCAGTGGCCCTTATGGATCCACTTGCTTTCCATTATGAGACCACCAGGAGTGTCATTTTGAACTTGATTCCTACCCCTACTGGGAACTCTGAAGGATAAGGGAGGATCTGCTGTTGTTCATTCATGAATCCCCAGCACAGCAGCTGACGCCTAGCAGATGCTCAATGAACATAAGCCACAAGGTACATGGCACCTCCAATCGTAGTGGAACAGCTCTGTAAGATGAGATCAGTGGCCCCTTAACTTTGGGTAACTGGGCTCTGGCTGAACCCACATGGGGGAGGGTGTGCAGTGTCCACTTTCCTTTACTGGGGATCACTGGGTCAGAGGTGCTTTAGGGAGAGAGAGTAGGACCAGGATCTGTGTGGGTATTCAGAAAACCACAAACTTGGGGGCTCTGACAGTTTATCCTTCCTAGCTCTCTGCTGTGCTCTGAACGTTAGGAGGTCCAGCCACTCTCTTACATTTGAACTTGTAACTCGCGTGTGCAGCCCACGTGGAGTTGTGCTATCAGGGAGGGACTGTGCCTTGAACAGTTGATCCCTAATAAATGCCTCTCACTCCCAAATCCGTCTCCAGGATCCATGTTGTGACTCAGGGGATATGGGTGACTTTGTATCTATCAAACCAGTGTTTGAGTCCAATGCCTATCCCTTAGCCAGCCAGGTGACTGGGCGGTAAACACCTTGTCTCTTGGTGCCTTGGGTTTCTCATCTATGAAATGGGGCTAGTAAATCCTCTGGCCCTGCAGGGATGTAGAGAATGGGTAGGAGAATGCTTTGTGAAGGAAAATATGCACACACTCACAGTTGATTGAAAACCTCTCTTGCTAGCTCCTGTGCCTCTGGTACAGGCTGAGAGCTGCAGGAGGAGGCCTGGCTGGATCTGAGATCCTGCTGCGACAGAGGTCTCAGCAACCTGACTCCGAGGAAGGCCAGCCTACCAGTGTGTCCTGCTCAGCCCTTTCCAGGTCCATGCAGAAAGGAGGGGCAGGTGGCAGAGGCGGCTGGCAGGGCGGGGCGGGATGAGAGGGGGTGGTGGTGGGGGGACTCTTCCACTCTCTCCCCTCTTTCCAGGAAGCCTCCCCTGCTCAGGCTGCCGCACTGCCTTTCAGATCACAACATCTCGATCCATCAGAGCAAGATGTGGATGTGCCAGCTGCATGTCGGGGGAGGGGAGGCTAAGTCTAGGAGGGCTTCATGAGATTCCACTCCATGTGTGAGTGAGCAGACAGGCCAAGACAGGCCATGTATTTCCTGAGAGCCCCAGGCTAGGTGGGGAAAGATGCGGGCAGCCCAGCTTGGGCAGGGGCTCCAGACACCGATGCATTAAAGAAAATATTTATCAACAAACCAGGGCAGGAACCAACCCCCTCTCCCTATTCTAGGAGATCTTGAATGATGGTTCCCGTATCTGCCTGCCCTGAGTTTTGCTTCTCGCTGAAGGTGATGGGGGCAAAGTAGTTCTAATGAAGGGGGGCGGCTGGCCCGGGAGGCCCTGCTGTCCATCTCCACCATCTCCCAGCTGTCAGCATAGCCCATAGAGGAAACCCACTCACTCACTCCAAGGACTGGGGCTTGGGGGACAGGCAAATGCAGCCAAACAGCGAGCAGGGGTCTACACCAGCTTGGGGCGTGGGGTGGGTGGCAGTTAGGGTTGGCTCTGGGTCTCAGGTCATCGGGGCAGTCTGTGCAGCCTCCACAGCCTCTCTGATGGAGCCCGTGGATTCTCCAGGGGCTTAGGATAGGCGGACAGTGGGCCAAGACTGTGCCTGGGCACCCCCTCCCCTTAGGCTCAGCAGTTCGCCGTAGAGATGGGAGTCTTCCAAACCGGAATCACGTCCCAGCTTGGACTCTCAGCTTTGTGACATTGGGCATGTCACTTAGCCTTTCAGGGCCTCACTGTCATCCACCTATGTCCATTTTAGGGGTTAAAGCCTTGAGCACAGCACCTGGCACAGATGAAGGGTTCCAATAAATGCTTTTCTTCTTCTTATAATCATCAGTGGTATCACCCAGCCTTTCCCTAGGCAGGGACTGTAGGTGTTTCTATACAGTATAGTTCATATACTTGAGATCCTACTGTCCAGCCAGTTTCCCTTCTTTGCTTAATCACTGTATCATGAAGGTTTTCTCACGTCATTAGAAGTTCCTCAACAGCAAAATGTTAACAGCTTCATAATAGCCCCTCATCCAGATGCACCGTCATTTAATTTGTTACCCTTTCTGGCTGGGTAAACAGCGTGTTACAGTCTCAATCTTGCCATCAAGCTGCAATAAGCATCTCTAGACATCATCCTTGCTCAAATCCCTGGCCACTTCCTAAGGACCAGTTCCTGGAGGTGGAATCACTGCATCGGGGCTGGCATTTCTCAGGCTCAAGATCCGTGTTACTTAATTGCTTTCCAGAAAGGTTTCCAGCAGGGCATGAGAGTCCCTGTCTCACTGCACATTTACCAGCATCGATTATTCTCTTTTTATTTAGTCTTTACTAATTCCGTGGACCCCAAATTATATTTCATTGTCTTTTGGAGACACAGAGCCCTGGCCTGTGGCTTCTATTTCCCGGCAGGGTGATAATCAAATTACATTCAGGAGCTTCCAGCAAGCCTCGTGATGAAAGGCAGCCTGTGGCTGGTAGCCCCAGGCTCAGAGTCGAAGAGCTGGGTTCCCCCACTCTGCTCACTCACTGTGTGACCCGGGTACTTTATATTGCCCTCTCTGGTCCTTTGTTTATCGATCTACTATAGTAGCCTTCCGGCTGGGGCCCCTGCCTTCAATCTATCTGGTGCCTAGAACAGTGCCTGGCACGTGATTTGTGCACAACAAATATTGGTCAAAGACTGAGCTGCTGCAGTGACCTTTCTAAAGGGAAATCTTTGCTGCCTCATTATGCTGCCTCGAACCTTCACACAAGTGCCCTAGCATTTTATTGACCGATTTGGTCTTCTCATGAATTTCTGCTATTCCTTAGGATATGAAAAGACACAAGAGAGAAAATGAGAAAAAAGCCAGATAGTCTACAAAATCATAAGTTTTCTTAAGCCCATCAGGGAGCTGGGGCTGCAAGGCACCCAAGTGAATGGAAATCCACAGGATACCGAGACCCTCAGAAGAGAGACAGAACACAGAAACCGTTACCCCCTCGGCAGAGCCCGGGAGGGAGACGCGGCTGCCATCAAGGCCAGTAAGGCACAAACAGCTAACATTTTGATGAATTCTTAAAGGTTGAATGTGGACCAGCATGACAGCTTAGTATTCCTGTGAGCCCCAGACTCAAGGGGAGTTCATTCATCAGCCATTTCCCCTGGTGCTCAGCAGAGCCTGGGGGCAGGACACGGGTCTGAGACAGTCACCTGCCAGCAGGACTGCGCACAGGGACGGGAACCCTCCCATTCTCCAATCCTTCTCTCCTGAGAAGCTAAGCCTTAAAACACTTCAGTTCCCCTTTGGGAACCTGTCACCCTCTGGGCCCTGGGCAAAGATCTGCTGCCTCTGGGGAAGGAGCAGAAGCAAAAGCCATTTTTTTTTTGCCAGGGAAACAGATTGTTTCCAACAGAAATCACCTTGGGGTTCCCATGAGAATCCTACAATGGGGGTGCACATTTTAGACCTCCAACCTGTGCGACTCATGGCCTGTTTCCGCATCTGAACAATGAGGTGATCAGTATAGGCCAGTGGTTCTCAACTCCAGCTGGGGAGATATCCTCTTCCAGGCAAGATGGGGTGACAGGGATTGGATTCACTTTCCCGCCTGAAGTGACCAAAAAATAAAATTATGAAACAGTGGTTTACAAGACACTGGACATCAGGCAATGAAGGAGAGATGAGAGGTAAATGAAGGGAGCCCCACAAGTGCCCTGGCTTCCAGCCCTGGGACAGGAAGGAGGAACCCAAGCGGAGCCCAGGGGGTCCCAGAGTCGAGGCAGTGGTGCTGAGACTCCAGAAGACCATGGTAGCAGGAGCTAGCAGGACCCAGTGCCAGGAGAACAGTGAGAGAGAGAGAGAGAGAGAACTCTGGAGAGTGTGCAGAAGGGGCTTGCCTCGGGTGTGGGGAAATCTTAGCCTTAGACTGGTTCCACCTAAGAAATCTTAAAGCAAGATCCTAAAGATATCACACCATTTTCAAGTTATAGAACAAAGCTCAAGAATATTTACAGCAAAACAAAAATACCCAGCACCCAACAAGGTACCATTCACAGTGTCTGTCTGGAAAGACATGTGGAGTGGGTGGCCACGGTAAGGTCTAGAAAGGAGGTTTTAGAGCAAACGATTTTACTGGATGTAAAGAACGTATTGTGAACTCATCCAGAGGACCTACCGATCCTCAGTGTTTAGGTACCTGATAGCACTTCGAAATACGTGAAACAAAAAATGTTAGGACTGCAAGAAGTAGATGCACGCACAGTGATAGTCAGAGGCTTTAACACCCCTTTCTCCTTAACTGACAGAACCAGATAGAAATTTACATAAACAATACGGAGAACTTGATTAACACCATCAACCAGTTTGACCCACGTGACATAGAATATTCCAGCAGGCAACGATGGAGTGCTCATCTTTTCCCCTGTGCATATCTAAATATGCTACATGGACGATATTCTGGGTGGTGAAATAAGTCTCCATAAATTTAAGGGGCTCGAGGAGAGAGCATAGGGATGGTCTCTGACCACAACAGAAATCAACTGGAAATCAGTAACGTAACAAGAAAGATCTCTTAAAAATCTCCAAGTATTTTGAAACTAAATAGCGTACTTTCAAATAACCCATAGTGTTAAAGAATCAATGAGAGGGCGATTAGAAAGTATTTTTCACCGAAAGAAAAGGAAAACACAACATATCAAAATCTGTGGGATGTCGCTAACTCAGTTCTTAGGGGAAATTTATGGCACGAAACGCCTACATTCGAAAAGGGGGAATGTCTTCAATCAGTGACCTCAGCTTCCATTTTAAGAAACTAGAAACAGAAAAGCGAATGAAATCCAGTGTAGATAACAGAGGGGAAATAAGGATCAGGGTAGAAATCAGGGGAGAAAAGTGATAGAGAAAATTAATGAAACCAAAGCTGGTTCTTTGCAAAGATCAATAAAATTGATAAACTTCGAGCCACGCTGATCAGGAAACAGAAAAGGGGAAGACACAAGTTACCAATACCAGGAACGAGAGAGGTGACATCACAGATTCTATATAAATTATCTGGAATTCTCCTGCAAGGGAGATCGTTCTTTTCTCATTCGTTCATTTATATCAGTTTGGACTCATTGGTATTTATTTTATACTCTGGATTCTAATCTGATACTAATTTATTTACTTTGTTGCTCAAACTGGTGATGGAGAGCACTTTCAAACTGAAAATTTGGTGATGGAGAGCACTTTCAAACTGAAAGTGGCTCTTGTGTCCCTTTGATATTTGCCCATCACTATGGGCTTTTTTTCTTTTTAATTTTAATTTTTTTTTCAATTTTAATTTTTTAACACTTCCTTACTTTCTGGCACTAAAAGGTACGCCAGGCTCATCTTGTCCATTTCCTGGTCTAGTTCTGGAATCAACCTTTTCTCCAAGGGGGCCTAGATTCTGTTACTGGAGAATTGTAGGGCAAACCAAGATTTGGGTGCTAGGTATGCTGGTCGCTACTGGGATGCCATCGCCTCGGGGCCCTGTCAGCTCACAGAGCAAGGACACAGAGCTACACTAACTCATGCCTATACACATAGGTATAAATATTTATATACGTGGACATCTGTGTCTGCCTTCAGCTAAATGTGAGTCCCTGCTGACGTTTCCAACTCTAATCCATGACCGCATGGATCATTCTAGCCTTCTCCTTTTGTTTGTCTGGAAACTCCTACGCCGGCAGTGAGAAACCCGGCTCCCACACTCTGCCCTCCAAACACTAAGAATGTTCATTCCCAGTGTGTGAGCATAGAGATTTCAGAACGATTAGTCCTGACTGTGTGGGAAGCAACCGTATCCACCAGGGTCCGGGGGTTGTGTGCACTTCCTTCTACTTTTAGTTTTACGGGCTCCACTCATTTTCAAAGTTACGCAGATCTGCACCCTTCACCTCTCTACCTGCTTCCCCAAGATCGTTCTATACATTTGTAATATGGCGAGATTCTTTCATTCCAGTCTGAATCCCATTCTGGAATCCCCTAACCTCCTAGATGATTTATTTATTTATTTATTTTTTTGAAATCTGCGTTCACTGACATCCGCTCTTTCTCCTGTAAAGTTCTATGGATTTTGACAAATGCGTGGTATCATTTATCCACCATTATAGGAGTCTCCATAAAGCTTTACTGCCCTGAAAAACATCTTTGGTATTTTACCTTTTCAGTCCTCCCACTTCCTGAAACCCTGGCAACCACTCATCTGTTTCTTATCTCTGTAATTTTGCTTCTTCCAGAATGTCATATAAATGTAACCTTTTCAGTTGGCCTTCTTTCCCTTAGCAATAAGCGTTTAGGACTCATCCAAGCCTTCGCATGGCTCCATGGCTCATTTCTTTTTACCGCTGAGTATTTTTCCATTGTATGGATGTACCGTAGCTTATTTACCCATTCACCTGTGGAAGGGCATCTTGGTTGCTTTTCAGTGCTTGGCAATTATGAATAAAGCTGCTATCAGCATTCACATGCAGGTTTTTGTGTGTTCACAAATTTTCAGATCAGTTGAATGAATACCTGGAAGCGTGACTGCTGGATCGTATGGTGAGACTATGTTTAGCCTTGTAAGAAACTGCCGAACTCTCTTCCAAAGCGGCTGTACCACTTTGTATTCACACCAGCAGTGGGTGAGAATTCCTGCGGCTCTGCTTCCTCTCCTGCAGTTAGTATTGTCTGGGTGGGATTTAAAAACAAATCTAGATTCGTGGGCCTCATTCCCAGAGATTCTGACTCCACCTGCCTGAGGTGGGGCCCAGACCTCAGCATTGCTGAAAAGCCCTAGATGATTCTGATGTGGACTCAGGCTTGAGAACCACAGAGCTACACCAACGACTGTCTCACGGTACAGATGGAGAAACTGAGGACCCAGGGGCCTGGGTGGGACAGTGGGTCTGCTCTCCAGGGTCCTTCCAGCTAAGAGTCTGGGAGGGGCTGTGTGACATCCTGGTTAGGAGCCCGGGGTTCAGGACTCCCACAGTCCGAGCCCTAAATCCCGAGTCTGCCTCTCATCAGCTTGTGACCCTGGGCAAGTGCCTGCACCTCTCTGAGCTCCTCCTCGGTGGAATGAGCGTGTTCATGGGACCTGCCGCACAGATTGTGTGAGGACGATCAGACAATGAGTCCAAACTGGACTGTGGGCACACAGTGGGGCCAGGCACTGTCGGCCACTGTCACTGGGGCTCTGGTCACTGGGCTGTGCCCGAGCTCCCGCACTGGGAGGCCGTGCCCTGCGCCTTTCCCAGACCGCAGGGGCCCTCCCTGCCCCTCCTTCCCATCCCCACTCCTGGTTCCCACTTGGCCTCCTCCTGGGGCCTGCAGAGGCTCCACGGGCTCCTCCCCGCCCCTCCCTTTTCTTCCCCACTTAACAAACAGCTTCACTTAAAAAGCCATCTGGGAGGATGGATGGCACAGGCACATTTTGCAGAATAAGTTTTCAGGGAGAAGAGCCAGGAAATTAAAGGCACAGCACTTAGGATTCTACTCTTATGAGGCCCCAAAATTCTGGTGGAGGATTGTCTCTGTATTATACGTGCATCCCTCACCCCCGCCGCCCAGGCTCTGGGCTTTGTTCTCTCTAGTTCTTAGTGGACTGGCTCCCACAGGCTCTGCTGACCCCCTCCTTCAGGTGAACCCCGCTCTCTCTCACAGGGGTGGGAGGGCTGCAGCTGGGCCTTTCCTCTCTGAGACTCTCCCCTCCTGTGGGGTCACTGCCCTACCTCAGTAGCTGCTCACCAACCCCCCCCCCCAGGGGAGTCCTGGGTGAAGCGTTGTCTACTTCTGGGGTCCCCCAAAGCAGATGTGAGGACAGCAGGTGGATGCCCTGTGGAGGAGAGATGTGTCCACAGTTGGGACGCACGGATGGCCCTGGGGAGGGGTAATGAAGTCTCCGTCTCTGGAGGTGTGCAAGGAGGACAGGTGAGCACTCAGCAGAGAGACCTCCGAGGAGGCAAACTCTCCGAGAGGCTGAGAGCTCGGGCCTTGGAGGCTGAGTGCTGGGCTGGGTCCTGAACATCTTCTACCTTCAGGGATGGCTCATATTCACTAAACCACCGTTTCTTCATTTGAAAAAAATCAGGCAAAGTAATAGTTTCCCCTCCCCAGGGTTGTCATGGAGACAAAAGGACATAAGGGGGCAGAGTGTCATTAGCCGGGATGGAGGGGCGGTTGTGACACCTCGAACAATCTGAGATTCCACATTGCTGTAGCTTTGAGACATCTCAGGCTCTGAGATCCAATCATTCAATTATCCTAAGATTCTCAGAGTCCCTAGGATTCTAAGGCTTTAAGAAATTATGATTTTGTTATTCTTCTCATTTAAGGCTCCTTAGGAATCAAAGAGCTGTGTGATTCCCAGATTCACATTCTAGACCCGTCCCTCCATCAGTGAGGCTTGTCCCAGCCGCGGGCCGTCTGCTGTCTCCCGAGCATTTATCTCTGTCCCTCCTCCACTTCACATCTTCCATCTTTATCCCCCTCCCGGCCCATCGACACTTCTCTGGGGACCCCTTTTGCTAATTCCAGCCTTCTCCACCGCACTCCGCACTGCTGCTGAATCACACACATCCTGGGCCTACTGTCTCCCGTACTCCCACCCCCCTTCCCAGACCCCATCTTTGCAATCTTTCCCCACCGTCAAGGCCAAAGTCAAAGGCAGACCTTCCATGAGGCTTTCCTCACCTTCCAGTTGGAATGAACACCCTTTGCCTCTGTGTTTTGTGCAGGTTTTGTTTAAATCATGGTTATAGCAGTTAGCAGACTTTTAACTCATTATTGGGGAGAAACAATTGTCCTTCAACCCCCAGGCACACCCACCTCTGGTGTCCTTCTGAGACCCCTGCATGTTCCCCAAGGAAGGCAGCTGCGTGGACAGGACTGCTCAGAGGCGGGACCCTGATGGGCCAGGCTCACTGGGGGCAGGGTCGGTGCACGGAAGGTGATGGCGCTGGACCTGTTCCCTCCTTCCCCCTGAAGCCTGGAGGCCAGTCAGCTCCGTGAACCCTGCCTGTGAACCCAGGGTGGGTATCCCTGGTTCTCCCCTTCGCCCTCCCACCTTCCCCCTCCCCCTGAGTGAGCTCACCTGAGCCCTGTGGGTGCCTCTGTCCCTGTGCTTACAGCGCCAGGGCTCTGTGTCCTGCCGGCCCCTGAGCCGTGATCCACAGCGAGGGCCTCTGATGCACCTGGCACGTCCCAGGTGCTAGACACACGGTGCTGAGCTGGACAGGGTGCTGCCTCCCTGCCCTTCCCATCGGGGGCTCCTGTGGCCTCTGCTCTCTGGGGGGCCCACGGCCTCTTGCACCTCCAGTTTAAAGCTGAACCCATCAGCTCCTGTCAGATCTGCTCCTCCCCACCCTTCCCATGTTGGGGTTTCCCTGCAGCATCTGCTCACCCTAATCAGAGACAAGGGGGGCATCCCTGACTTGCCCTCCTTACGCCCCAGGGCCCACCAAGTCCTGCCCATTTTTCCATCTTCAAACCTCTGGACTCTCCTCACCCTCCACTATCCAGCCCATCTCAGGCCCCAGTCATCTCTGGCTCAGGTGTTCCCACACCCTCCGGCCTGGTCCCTCAGCCCTGCTTCTGCCCCTTTGTCCATTCACCCGAGGCCCTGAGACCTGAGCAAGGGGCCCTGCTCCACCTCCTCCAGCGGCGCCTCTCCTACTGGGATATGAAGGGACAGCCCTGAGACCCCCATCCCATGATCCCCTTCCTGATTGACCAGAACCTGCTTCCCGGCCTGGTCCCTGGGTCCTGAGGGAGAGCAACTTGCTGTCCTGAGGGAGAGCAGCAAGGCCTGCGTGCATGTGCTCACAACCACCAAGAGGGGATGCTTGGCCCTGTAGGCCGTGGTGTCTGCACACTGCGTGTGAGGCTGTGATGTGGCTGCGTGGAGGAGGAGGAGGGCTGGCTCCAGGGGTCAGAGGTCAGGTCCAGCTTTCTCTGCTCCCCACGTGCCAGTGTGCCAGTGCAGAGATCAAGAATTTGTCAAGAGAGGGAGGCGAACTAGTTTTATTTGACTGCTACTTGATTTATGACTTAGGTATTTGGTTCACTGGTCTGCGGGCCTCGCTGGTTCTCTGGGCCCGGGCTGCACACGTCCTGGGGCCAGCTGCACTGACACCCGCCCACCAGACAGTGATCGTCCAAACATGGGACAGTCACATGATCCCTGCCCAGCACACATCATGCTTCCCTAGGCCTTGGGATGGCTTCAACATGCTGAAGTTCCGTGAACTTGGTGCTGTGGCCCTCGCTGCATCTCCGTCACTCTCTTCACCTGGCCACCAAACACACACTGAAAACTTCAGGCTACACGCAAGATGCCACCCAGGTTCCACTGCCCCCAAACTGGGCTCTTGAGCTCAGGCTGCAGCAGGCTTGGGGTTCACAGACCTCGCTGCCTGGAGAGAGGGCCTGGAGGGAGGGCCAGGAGCCAGCCCAGCATGGGGTCGGATGGTTTGGAGTTTATTGTGTCCTGTGAGTAATTGAGTCTTGGCTGTCACTGTGTCCACACCGACACTGGCCAACTCAGAGCTCACCTGCTAGGGAGGAAAGAGGGATGTGGCCAAGGCCCCAAAAGGCTTTGAGGACTTTGGCTATCAAGAAGGAGCATCCGCAGGAATTTGGGGCTCCCGGCAGGGAGCTGTGGGGGCACTGCCCAATCCCCCAGGGCCTCAGTGCTTTCCCCTCCAGGAAAGGAACAGCCCAAGCCCAAGCCTCTCGGGGCCTTCACAACCCCGAGTCCTGGGCCCCCCAGCCCAGCCCCAGCGGCCCCAGAAGTTCTGGGCTCAGCCCAAAGGCACCCAGCACAGCTTTGCACTTGTCATCTCTGCTGGCAGGACCTGGGGGGACAGATGAAGCCTTTCTACCTGCCCTGCCAGGAGAGGGGGGTTGCTGACGTGGGGAGGGGCCTGCCCGTACCGCAGGGGGAATGAGGGCCTGACCCTGCCTGGGCTCAGGGAGATCTGGCTCTGGAGGCTGGAGCCTGACTCTGGGCCTCTGCCTCAGGGCCACTTCCCCAGGAGCCCAGCTGCCCTGTTTCCATGGCAGCCAGAGCCCTAGGGCTGGGCTGAGCCCCACCTCACCCCACCCCCTTGCCCCACTCTTGCCAGTGAGAAGGGACAGCCTCAGGACCAGCTTTCCCGTCCAGGGAACATGCCCTGGTCACGTGCCCTGGTCACGGAGGAGCAGTAGGAGGAGGTGGTCCTGACCACCGGGGCCTCTGCATGGTGTCCATAACCAGTGATGTGTCGGGGTGATCACAAACGCAGGCATCTCCTGCCCCTGCTTGTTGCTGGTACAAATCAGGGAGGTTTTGGAGCAGGCAGTTGGGTCCTTGTGCGCCTTCTCAGCTCTGGCTCACCATCCGCGTCCTCCTGGCTCCCCCTCCCTAGCCCAGCCTCATCCTGGGCTCTCCTGACTCTGCTGTGTGAGCCCGATGAGCACAGGCCCCTCTGCAGGCCCCTCCACAGCAGCCTCTGAAGCCCACTGTGCCCTGGAGACCGCTCTGCCACCGTGGTCACCATCGTTAGGAGCTGGGCTTTTACCCTCAGGGCCCTGTCCCCAGCCCACTGAGCGCCAGGCCTCCCTGGGTGTCACCCTCATCGCTCTTCCTCCTCCTGTCCCTTCTTGCCATCTCTCCTGCCAAGGCACTGGCTCACACCCCGCTGCCTCTGGGTTCCTTCCATTCTCCACTCATGGACAAGATCTTCCAGAATCCTCCAGGGCCTGGGCTGGCTCCTGGCGCCCCTTCCATGACACGCAGGCTTGTTTGCTCTGTGGATGCATGTGTTGCAAGCCCTGCTTGGTGCTGGTGCAGAGGCCAGAACAGTGAAAAACAGCAGGAAGAAGGACCTCGGGCCTCGGGAAGCTTGTCTTCTACGGGGAAGAGGGGCAAGGGACACGGAGATCTCATATATTTCGGGTGCAACTGGGCACCAGGCACAAAGGAGAGAGGCGCACAGGGAAGGGGGTCGGGGGCTGCTGGTGACGGTGGTCGAGGGGGCCTCACTGAGAAGCTGAGGTTTCCCAAAGCCTCGCAGGAAGTGAAGGAGGGAGCCAAGTGGGCATCTGAGGAAGGGCGGTCCAGGCCAGGAAGCAGTGAGTGCAAATGCCCTTGGAGGCTCCACGGAAATACGGTTCCCTGAGTTAGTCCTGGTCACCCTCCTGTAGCTTCCAGTACATGCTGGGCCCCACTGGACGGCAGCAGGTAGCTGGCTTGTCCCCTCCTCTCCCCTCCCTTTCCCTCCTCACTCCTCCTCTCCTCTGTTCTTCACCTCTCCCCTCCTCCTCTCCTCTCCTCCCTTCTCCTCCTCTCCTCACCGCTTCTCCCTTCCCCTCCCGCTTCTCCCTTCCCCTCCCGTCCCTGTCCCTCTCCTCCTCCTCTTCCCCTCCCCTCCTCACCTCTCCTCTCTTTGCTTCCTTCCCCTTCCTTCTTCCTCCCCTCCTTCCTCCTCCCCTTCTGTCCCCTACCCTTCCCCTACTCCTCTCCCTCTGTCCCTCCCTTCTTCTCTCCTCCCCCCTCCTCTTCCCCTCCCTCCCTTCCCTACCCTTTCCCTCTCTTCTCTTCTTAAACATGCACGGTGCATCATCAGAACTAGTAATTACAGCTCCCATCTCTGGCTCGTGCCTCCTCGACTCAGGGCCTGACGAAGGAACTGTTTCATATTTAATCAGTATTAGTTCTGGAACGCTCTCAGGGGAGTGGGCTCACTTCAGGGCTGTGCAGTTTAATTCTCAGTGAGGCTAATTAGATCAGGAAGAGAGCCCAGCTCGGGCAGGGCTGCTGTGGGGTTGCCCACTAAACAAGCAGAGAGGTGGAGCCCCTCCTGCATCCCTCTCCCCATCCTTGGGGCTCCAGCCCCTGCCCCTAGGGGAGCACGACCCAGATGTCCTTCTCCTGCCTTGGAGGGAGGGGAGCAGCTGAAGTTCAGAGGGGGAGTCAGCTACCTCCACTCAATCTTCCTCAGAAGCTTCCAGAGCCTCTCCAGCATGGCAGGTGGGGGCATCCACAGAGAGCCAGTCCCACTCCTTCTCCCGGTGGGGACGGGTCTTTCCCTAACCAGCTCTCTTCCTCCTCATTGTCCTGGATTCCACCTGTCTTCATTGCCACCCTCATCATCGTGACTGCAGGGTCACAGGTGCTACTGGGTGCAGGCAATTTAAACAAGCCTCAGAGGAAAGCGTGCAAGAGGGTATCATTATCTCCATTCCTCAGATGAGAAAATCGAGGCTTAGGAGACAAAATCGCAGGCCCCACTGCAGGTAAGCGGGGGAGGAGGATCTGAACAGAGGGTGGGTGGCCCAGAAAGCTCCTGGCTTCCCAGCTCACCAGCTGGGGGAGCATTACCATCTCTGAGCACCAACCTCCTCCTCTCTCTTACTTCATTTGAATCCCACAACAATGCCACAGTCTGGTGATTATATTGTGTCCATTTTTTGCAGATGCAGAAACCGAGGTCCCGGGAAGGGGAGAGCTTTGTTCTTTTCTGAGCAGATCGGACTTGGTGGCGCTGGGACCTGGCCAGGTGTGTCTGGCGCTGTTCTCCCCGCTGCCCTTCAGCCCGGGCTGTGCCCACTGAGTCAGGGGAGCAACCCCCCCGCTCCTCCGGAGCGCCTGAGGACAGATGGGTTTGCCCAGGGATAAGGCACATCCTCAGGTCAAACGTGGATGGTCAGGTGGTCCATGCACTTAACTCTGATGATGATGATGCGCTGCCATGTGACAGACAGGGCCTGGGTCACCCACAGACATCCGGGGGCGGGGTTTCTCCCAGACCCCTCCCCCCTTCCCTCCTTTCCCTCCTCCAAGGTGGGAGGACAACACAGAACAGGAATGGCTTTGTGGGCTCTAGTGCCAAGGTGCCTGGGACAGACTCCTGGCTCCCCCAGGAACCCGGCCTGTGCTGTGGGCCTGGGACATGGACATGGATGAGACCTGCTGCGTGGAAGCGTGGAGAGGAGAGGGCGGGAGGTGACACACAACGTGCTCAGCCCAGGGTTTCCCAAACAGTGACCACTCAGTTGCAAAACAGCTACTTCATTATTTGGGTTTGGTGTGGTTTCTAGGGGTCCACTGTGGAGGGTTACGTGAGCCCCCTAGTCCTGGGCCCCAGTTCCTGCATAGTGAACTGTGGGAGATGTGGCCTTGGTCTTGGAGTCAGGCCACCACATCCAGGACAGCTGTGATGATCAGTAAGTCCCTCCCTCACTCCCCACCCCAGGCCTCAACCCCTATTCTCTGCGTGACCTCAGGCACGGTCCTCTCTCTCTGATCCCGACTCTCCATCTTTCCATGGGAAAGCTGGAATAGAGAGTTGCTCTCCAGGTCTCTGCCACCTCGGAGACCCCAGTGTATGGAGGTCAGTCTGAGCTCCCACCCACAGAGGAAGATGAAAGCAGTAGAAAGAAAAGCCCCCCCAAAGAGGGGGAGCAGGGAATCCCACACATTCCTGCTGCTGCTCTCTATCAGGAGCGAGCACTTTCTCTGCGCGGGTGCCGTGCTGAGCTCTTTACAGGCGTTGCCTTGTTCAAAACGGTGCTGTGAGGTAGGCACAGTTAATATCTCCATTTTGCATATGGGGAAACTGAGGCCTCATGCCCGAGGTCACCTAATCCAGGAAGTGACATTGATTCCAAAGCCCGTGTTCTTGACCACTTCACCAGGAGCGCTGTGCTAAGAACTTAGAACCCTACTGTGAGCATGGGCATTCTGGATCCTAGTTTTGGGATGAGAAAAATGAGGCCTGGGGAGGCGAAGCAAGGTCACAGAGCTAGTGAGAGGTGGAGCCAGACTCCCACCATGTTGCCCGGACTCCCAATTCCAAATCTTTCCTACCAGGGTCCTCTGCCTCCTTCACTTCTGCCACCTGATGAAGCCAGGGCTGGGCTGAGGTGGGAGTCCCCTTAGCTGCTTCGCATCACTGGGCTTCTCCTTCGTCTTCTCTTTCTCCTGCCCCACCCCCAAGGCTGTCCCCCACCCTCTGGGCAGGTGACGATGGGAAAGATGGAGCATCCCCCCCTTCCCAACATGAGTTTCATCTCCCTTGTTCAGTCCTCATGCCGGGCGGCACATCGGGGCTCTATCCTGCCTCCTCTCCTGCTCTAGCCCAGGCCCCAATCTTGGCCTCACCACATGGTCTCCTCAAGCTGCTCTTGCAGAGGTCACCAGGGACCTCTAGCTGGTCACATCCAAAGGACATTCCTTAGCGCTCCTCTGACCGGACCAGCACCTGCTGGTGACCACCTGGGCCTCCACAGCTTACCATCCAGTGGTTGATCCCCACTAAACACTGACCGCCACTGGCCACCAGTGCTTGTGCTGGTCACTGCTGACCACCATGGATTGCCTCTGACTGCCATGGGTCACTGCTGACTGTCACTGTTGCCACTGACCATGTCCGGCACCCATGTCTTAATTTTCTGACCCACTTCCCCTCTATCCATCACTCTTTCCCTTTCTTAGTTCCCCTCCCACCTTTCTGATGGGTTATTCTTGGCCCACTTTGCTGGCTTCTCAACTCATCCTCACATGCACCACTTTACCACTGTGCTCCTCCTCAGCCTCCCTTGGGACAGTCCCTGGGCACACATGGCATCAGCTACCCCCTCCCACTCCGAGGGTCCCACACCTCCATCTCCAGGGCAGTGGATGGAGAGTTGGGGACAGCTCTGTCACTTACAAACTGTGAGGCCTCGGGCAGGTCACTTCCCCTCCCTGAGCCTGTTTCCTCACCTGTAAACAGGGGGACGTGATACGATCCTCTCTGAAAAGACCCCTGTGATCAAATAAGGTCACAGATGTGGCTCTGACCAAAGGCCTGGCACACAGTAGGTGCTCAGCACATGCTCATCTCTTCCCTTGAGATTCCCAAGCTGACTGTCCCCCACTGAACCTCAGCCAATCCCTCTGAGGGTCCCTGGGGAGGAAGGAAGGGGGTTTCGTTAGACGGGGTGGTCAGGGGCGGAGGAGACCCTTCTGAGGAGGTGACATTTGATGAAGCTGGGGAGTGAAGTACACGGATATCTGCCAGAAGAGCCTTCTAGGCAAAGGGAACAGCAGGTGCGAAGGCCCTGTGGTAGGAGTGGGCATGGAGCGTTCATGGGAATTGGGGAGGCCAGTGTGGCTGGGTGGAGTGAGCGAGGGGGAGCATGGTATGAAACGGGGGTGGAAGGGTCTGCTGGGCCTGGGGACATCAGCTCTGGGGTATGGAGGGAGGTGATGGGAGGGAATGTCACTCCCGACGAGTCAGACAGAATGTGACCGGCGCCATCCAAACCCAGGTCTAACCGGCCAAGCTGCTGCTGGATGTCCATCCCCTGCAGGCGGGCTGGGGGACTGTCCAGAGTTGTCCCCACCTGCTCCCCACACTCTCCCCTCGGTACCATCTGGGCCCGCTGGGAGAGAGGATGGAGGGAGTCTCCCTGGGAGAGAAGGTCAGTCTCACCCTCCTGGCTCTGGCGGGGCCCCAGTGATGCCCCATCCCAGCAACACCTCCTGAGGAAGAGAAGCCTGGCCCCCGGGAGAGGCATCCCTGCTCCCTGGTGTGGCGGGCATCAAGGGGTGGGATCTGCGAGGCCCATCCCTGTGTTCCTGAACTCACACCCCGACATCCTTGTCTGCTGCCCCCGCAGCCCTGCTGTGCCCGGAGGTCTTATTCGCTTGCTCACTTTTCCACAGCAACTTTACTAATGCTTCTGTGCCTGGCCCTGGGCTGATCATGTGGCATCTAGAAATGACAGGATGTGCCCCCTGCCTTGTCCAGTGAAGACTGTGGTGATCGTATCACCATGTGATACTGGGGATGAGGCTCCGGTTGTGTGTGGGTAGGGACTGGGTGGAAGGGGATTGTTCTCTCCGTCAGATTCTCCACTCTAGCCACAGTGCCAGGACCCCTGAGCTCTCGAGGGCCTATGAAAATGTTTAAGGTCTGGAAAAAGTCATGGGATTAAAATACCAATAGAAAGTTGTGCCACTGAAATTGATGTGTGTCAAAGAGTCACTTTCTGCTCTGCTTGGCTCTCACATGGTTACGTGTGCATTTAATGTGGGATCTGATCTAATACGTGTGAGCTCATGGAAGAGGGAGCTTCTAAAAGGAAGAAGTCTGGGACTGGAGATATTCTTTTTTTTTTTTTTAAGGATTTTATTTCTTTGAGAGAGAGAGAGAGAGAGAGAGCATGAGCAGGGGGAGGGGAGAGAGAGAGAGGGAGAAGCAGGCTCCCTTCTGAGCAGAGAGCCTGAGGGGGTTCAATCCCAGGACTCCCAGATCATGGCCTGAGCCGAAGGGAGATGATGAGCCACCCAGGCACCCCAAGGAGCTGGAAAGGTCTTAAAAGAACAACGGTTGAGGTAGGTGGAGAGAGCAGGGGCCAGGGACAGGAGAGCAGAGACTTCTGAGAGGAGGCACATGTGGCTGGAAGGCTGCAGGGGCTTTTCCAGCAGAGGGAAGGGCAGTCCTGGCGGGGGAAACATGTTGTGTGCAAAGGAGCAGCGCCTGAGGAACAGGGAGCACTCACTCTGCCTGCAGCAGAAAGTGGGGTAGGGCGGTGGGGGGCGGTTAGTGGGGGAAGCACAGGTGTTCTTTCCCTTCTTGAGCCTCTCTCCGTTCCTGGAAGCTGCTTCTCCATCTCTGAGGCCCGGCTCCACCCTCATCCTCACAGAGCTGGGCCAGGTGGAGGCCCCAAACCCAGCTGGGTGTCCCCACTGACCACTCCCGCCTGACTCTGGATGCCTGGCCCTGTGAACCCACATCTGCTCACAGGGCCTTGGCATCAGAGGCAAAGGTGGGGGGTGGGGGGAAGATTAAAAACAAGTGTAGAAACACAAAACCATCCCAGACTGTTTTCACCGAATTTCTAGAAAGGAGCCAATTTCGACTTCTCTTTCTCCCTCTCTTCAGTGTTTCAGCTGAAACAGCCCACATGTCTCCTTTAGGGAAAGACAAGCAGTTGAAAGCCGAATTTGGGAGTTACACCCATTCTTCTGCCCAGCCAGAAAAACCTTCAGGCTGGAGATGGGAGCCTTGCAAACACCCGGCTCCCTGGCAGCAGCGCCTTCCCAGAGCCCCCCTAGAGGCGAAGCTGGGGATTATTGGTGCCGGATATTCAATTGATGCAGCAGGAGCATGGACCTGCATCCCACCTGGAGTGCAGATGAGTGCAGATCGGAATGTGCGTCCTCACCTGGGCATCCGGGCTGTGGTCCAGGGGTCAGATTGCTCAGCAGCAGCAGGGAGGAAGGTGGAGCGCTGGGCCCAGCCACCGGCCTGTCCTGTCCTTGGGTGCTGTGGTTCCGGGGAAGGGGGTAGGAAGGTCTCTGGGCTCCTTCCAGATCCAACCCACGGGTCCCGCAGGCCCCCAGGTGATGCTGGAGCTCCCACCATCCGCAAGTTGTGGTTTTACCCTATATGTTACTAATCCAGGTTGTGTTTATAAAGCACACGTTTCCTCCGACCTCAGGAAAATGAATGGAGGCTTTTCTCCCTGGAAGGCAGATAAATGAGCAACCGGGGAAACCTGAAGATTGAAAGGGGGAGCTGCTGAGAGGCAGCAAAGGGGAGCTGGATTGGGGAGGGCTCTGGACAAATTGCACCACCCTACCAGTGGTGGTCCAGGGGAAGGTGCTGAGCAGGCCAAGCCTAGGCCTCCCCGCTCCCCACCCTGGGGCGGGGGCTTTGTAGGTACAGTGAGGGGGTTTCTCCATCAGTAGAGGACAGGAATAGGACAAGTGAGGCAGGAAGTATTGTGGGGCAGTGGGCTTGGGACTCAGTCCCATGCAGCTGCACAAAGGTTGCCTCCTGTGAAGGTGGCTATTGGGGATCCAGAGGGAATCTAGTCGACGCTGTCTGGCCTCCGCCGCAGCAGCTGGCTTGCCTGCATTACAGGGGCAGGTGAACTGGGATTAGTTGTAAGAATATTAGTACAGCTCACACTTCACCGATGCCTGGCACGGGGCCAAGCGCTCTGCAGCAGCAACTCCTTGAATCCGTGCAAGAACCGTAGCAGGTGCAAACTATTAGTGTCCACTGGTAGCGCCAAGATAGGAAACTGAGGCATTGAGAAGCAAAGTGAATGCCCAAAGACTTCAGCTAGTGAAAGATGGAGTCACGAGGTGACGTTCAAGCTCCCCTGCAACTCCAAACCCTAAAACCCTAGGCTTCTGAGAGTTTTCAGATCTAGTGTTTTAATTCTAAAAATCCATAATTTAATGATGCCATAAGTCTAAGGTGTTCTATTTCTAACATTTCATAATTCTAAGAGCCTTAGCATCTATGATGTGATGCTAAGTCTAAGGATCTAAGACTCTTACTCTAAGGTTCTCTGTGTCTCCTATTTTATAGGTAATACTGAGGGTTGTTCAAAACCAAACAGCACGTGGTAGGTAGGGAGCTGTCTGTTTTCCCCTTACTTCCTCTGGAAGAGAGAGGCGATCTCTGTGTTTCCAAAGGTCTCAGGTGTCCCTCTTGTCCCATGGCCCTGGAGGCAGGCAGGGAAAGCCAGAAACTTTGCTATTTTAGGCCTATTAATCTGAGATGTTCCCAAGGGAGATTGGGTGGAAGCCAACGTATGAGGAAGGAAGGGGCTGGCCCAGAAAGCAGAGAGGGGTCTTCAGGGCATCTTCCTAGGTGTGGACCATCGGGGACCCCTCCCCCTGCTCCTTCACAGGGCCTGGGGGTGGAGGTGGGGTAGGTCCTTGGAGGGGAAGAGCTACAAAGTGTGTCCCTGGAGGTTGGCCCTAGCTGAGCTGTCCTCTGAGCCCCCCCACCCCCCTGGACTGGGTCTCTCAGTCCAATTTTCCTCAGAGTCCCGTGTCACTGCAGTTACCTTCCCCCAGTCACCTGTTTATGTTCGATGCTCCTCTGCCTACTGAAATGTCAGCTCCCTGAGGGCAGAGACCAAGCCTGGGCAGACCCAAGGCAAGTATTTGTTCTCTGAACCAGTGACGTCTGAATGGCACCATCAGAGCAAGACTGAGAGTCATCACAGGCCTCCTCCTGCCCTCCTCCCACATCCCATTAGTAGCCCCACCTAAAGAGCTCTGGGGTCTGCTCCCCCTACCCCAGCCCTGCACCCCCTTTTGTGGTGTCCTCAGTGAGGGCACAGGCTCTGGAGCCAAATGCTGGGGTCAAGTCCGCCACCTACTAGCCGAATGACCTGAGGCAGTGACTTCACCTCTCTCTGGCTCCTCCCTATAAAATAGGGGTGGCAATAATCCTCTGCAGATTAGTGAAAGAAATAAATGTCTAAAGTATTCAGAATATTCCTGGCAAACAGGAAGCCCTCAGTAAGTGTTAGCTGTGACTATTAATATACACTGTGATCACCATGACTATTACACCTCATCTCCCTAAAGCTACAGGAATGGCCCCAACCCCTTCCCGCTCTGGGTCTGGCCCTTCTCTGCAGCCTCAGGGCCCCCACCATCTCTTCCATCGCACATCCCCTCCCCCCACCTCCTGCTTCTGGGCCCCCTGCCTTGGGGCTGCTGTTCCCCTGCCTGGAAGGCCCTCCCCTCATCTTCCCCTGGCAAACTCTGACTCCGCCTGGATCCATCAGCTCAGAAGCCACCTCCTCCATGAAGCCAGCTCAGCCCCCATCCCCCCCTCCCGGAAGCACCTGCCCCCCTCCCCCCCCTTGCCAGCACCTTCACCGGCTCCCACAGTAACGGATACATCCCTGTCCATACACCCCCATCACCCAGCACCAGAGCCCCCCCTACGGACCCCGGCGCAGGGCCTGCCTCCCCGTCTCTCCCTCTCCGTGTCCCTGGTCCCAGGGCTCCCTGCCGCGCAGACTGTGATCCCCAGTGATGACCCACAGGTGAGCCGGGCAGCTGCCAGGTGCCAGGTCCTGAGCCGCCCCGACTGCCCGGCTGAGCCTCGCTCTCCCCACCTGGGATATGGGTGTGCTACCCCTGGGGGCCAGGTCCCCGGGGCGCAGAAGGCTCCCTCGTTCATCAGGCCCATGGGTGCTGGCGCCCGGGCTTGGGAGAGAGGAGCCGGCGGGCAACGCGGGTTGTCGGGGAGGCGGACACGGGGCAGCAGCCCAGGCCAGCAGGGCCCCAGAGCAGCGCCCCGGGCTGCAGGGGGCGGGGAGGGGAGGGGAGGGGAGGCACCTGCTCCGGACAGAGAGGGACCCCGCCCTCCTCCTGGCGTGAGGACCCGCGGCGGTGCCGGCTCCCGCCCCAAGGTGGCGCTGCAGGCTCTCGCAAGTGGGGCTGAGCCCGGCGCGGTGGGCTCGCGGGCGGGGGAGGGGTCGGGAGGGAGCAGGGGGACGGGGGGAGGGGGGAGACGGGGAGCTGGGGAGCAGGGGGAGCAGAGGGATGGGGGAGGGAGAGAGATGGGGAGCTGGGGAGGAGGGGGAGCAGGGGACAGGGAGGGAGAGAGATGGGGAGCTGGGGAGGAGGGGGAGCAGGGGACAGGGAGGGAGAGAGATGGGGAGATGGGGAGGAGGGGGAGCAGGGGACAGGGAGGGAGAGAGACGCGGAGCTGGGGAGGAGGGGGAGCAGGGGGAGGGAGAGAGATAGGGAGTTGGAGAGGAGGGGGAGCAGAAGGGATGGAGGGGAGAACCCACAGAGGCTGGCTGGGGTTCCAGAGGAGCAAAGGAGAGAAGATGCTAGGGAGGGGAGGGCAGGGGAAGGGAGGGAGGACAGAGGAGTAGGGAGACTGGGGGAGAAGGGGCTTCTTCAGGTTCAGGGGCTGGAGGAGCCAGATCCTCCTGGAACTCCATCCCCCATTCCCCAGGCCCACAGAGGGTCACTTTGTCCCTTAACTCCCCTCCGGCTGTCCAGGGCTCCCCGGGCCGGGATGAAGCCCATACTGCACAGTTCAGCTCCCCCATCCTCTGTGGTCTGACCTAGGCCTCCTCCTTCTCCACCTTCCCACCCCTCCCCACTCCCCCCTTCACCCTCACACCCAGGCCCCAGCCACGCAGAGCTGCCTGCCACTTCCACTGCACGGCCCTTCCTCTGCCAGGTTGCTGCTGCCAGTACTCATCTCGCCCCCCATCTACCCCTCCTCCTGGCTCCCCCAGCTTCTCCTTCGGGGCTCAGAGTGAGCACCTCCTCCCAGAGGTCCTCCCTGACACCCTGTCCAGGGTCAGGCTTTCCCGGGGCTCCCTGCCCTCCTGCATCTCCCCAGTCTGGGCACTGCCCCCTCTGGGTTGTAGTGGATTCCTCTGTTTCGGCAGCCAGACTGGGGGCTCCCTGAGCTCAGGGACACGCCTCGGGCCCCCCCCCTCCCCCCGGGCATCCCCTGGGGCCAGCCCAGGGGCTGAACAGACAAGGTGGGCAGCAGCCGGTGCCTGTGGGATGGAAGCAGGATCCGATGAGGGGCTGAGTGTGGGAGCAAAGGAAGAGTGAGGGAGGGGGAAAGGGCATAAAGCAGGGAAGAGAGGGGATTGGGAGGGAGGCGCTGGGGACCCCAGGCCCAGGTGGCCGCCTGGCTTCGGACCCCTGTGACCATCTGGAAGTCTCTCTTTGTGGTTGGAATCAGGGCTCCTTACATCACGAGGAGCAGAATCTGGTTAGTTGTACGGAAAGAAGAGATTAGTGTGAGACCCTGGTCTCTCCTGTGCCAACTGGAGGGAGAGCTCTGGGGCGGGGGTGGGGGTGGGGGGGTGGGCAGGGGGCTCCGAGGGGGACCTGAGAACCAGGATCCGCCCCTGTTCCCTTTCTATTTCTCTCTCATCACTTTCCTTTCTGTTTCTCTTCCATCACGGTTTCCTGTCTACACACAGCATCGCCCACAGCCCACAGCTTTACAGAGCCTCAGACACCCCTAAAGGATGCATGTGTGTATCTATAAACACACACGCACACATGCACACACACGTTTTTCTATGAGGCGAGGGGCCAAAATCTTAAGAATTTTACTGAATGGCATCATAGCGCAACACGGAAGCCGGCAACAGCTCAAACCCAGCTCTAGGAGATCTGGCTGCGTGGCTTGATGCTGGCGCGAGTACCCGCCTGGTCTTGGTCCCTGGCAACAGCTCTCATGACCCGCAGAGCTCTTCTCTCTGAAGAGGCAGGGTGTCACAGCTACATCCTACTTATTTCAGGTCTCACACTAGACACCACTTCCTCTAGGAAGCCTTCTTGGATTGCCAGGCCCAGATTAAGTGTCTCTTTTGTGAATGTCCACAGTCTCCTACACCTCACCAATCATGGCACACGGATTGGTATTCGGTTGTCTGTTTTTTCCGGTTGGATCAGGGGCTTTTGGAGGGCAGGGATGGTGAATCATAGCTGAAGCACCAGGGCCTCGTTCGGTGCAATGCGTTCCATCAGCATGTTGAATGAAGGCATCAGTCTAGTGACCCCAATGCCCCCAGCTAGCTCTGAACCTCCTTTTTGCTCCTACACCAGCCTGGATCCCAGCTCTGGGCCTTTGCTTTCAGCTCTATACATCTATCCTCTGTCCCATCCCCTTACTTGCCCGGGGAAGTCACAAAAGGACCAGGAGACACTGGAGTGACAAACTCACCGAGTCCCAGGTCCATCATTGTCTAGCTGTAGGGTCTTTAGGAAGTTCACCTTTCCTGTTTGGGTCTTCGTATTTTTTTAAAAAAAAAATCTCTAAAGGAGACAGTTTGCAAGCAAAGGCAGAGAAATTTAATAAACTATTTAATAACCTCCCTGGCAGAGACAGAAGGGAGTTTGTGCAGAGCGGGGCATGAAGGGGAGAGAGGGAACTGCAATTATAGCCACCAAGAGCCAGGAGCTGTCAGCAGGTGCCTGCCATTTAGAGAATGACATCTGGACCTCATTTCTCATGACAGTGACATAGAGGGGGCCACACAGAAGGGGGAGGGGTGTTTGCTGAGCCTGGGAAGGGGCTGGGAATGAGGAGGGCTTCTCGGGGGGAAAAGGCAGGGTCCAGAGTGCTGCTGCCTGGCTCTGGGGTTGGGGGGCTCAGAATGGAATTGTATGGGGGCTATTTCCTAGCTTTCCTTCACTCAGCCCAGCTTGGGGAGCCGGGCCTCCCCCATTGGAAGGGGTGCCTGAGGCCTTTGCAGAACACCAGTCCTCATCACTGCTCCAGTCCTCATCACTGGCTCACGTTTCATGCTATTTGTGCAGCACGTGCTCTTGGCCAATGCAACGGGGAGTCCTTTACCCCTGCCTGCGAACCCGCCTGGGCGGGCAGTATTCATGTCTCCATTTTACAGATGGAAACTCCGAGGTTCACAGCCCCATGCTGTTCCCAGATTCTGTTTCTTCCTCTGTCTCCACCTTGCTAGGTCACCATGGGGACCCTCTATGGGGTGGACAGAAGGAGCTGAGGACCCTAGTAGCCCCAATGCTGCTGGGTGTCGTGCTATGCAAAATGTCTCTCAGACCCCTTCAGTCCACCCGCAGGCAGCCAGCAAACTTGGCAAAACTCATCTTCCATTCCCTTCTCTTGCCTTGATTTGCTATTTGGGGTCCTTGGAGAAGGCCCCAAGTAAATATTAATAATGTGCCTTTGTGTACATTGGCTGAGAAAGAGAATGAATCATTTCCTGCTTCCCTCCTGGGCTCAGAAGCCCAACTAAAAATATATTGGATCCTTGGGTAACTTTGATGGACCTGGTAGACAGAGGCTGAGTCAGCCCCAGGAAATAGCTGCCTGGATGCCTAAAATCCCACCAGCCCCCAGCGGTGTCCGGGTTTCCCTGTCAGGGTAGAGAGCGCTGGTACCAAAAGGCTTAGGTTCATGTCCTTCCTGGCTCTGGCCCACCTGGGTGGCCACAGCAAGTGTTCCTTCCCCCCCTCTGACTCTCAGAGGAGACTGGGGTCCATGTCCCATCCAGCAGGCCGGCCTGGACACTACGTGGCAGGCTCACCCCATCACCCCGTGCTGTCTGGTGGGTTCTTAGTGCACTGTTTCTGCATGGAAGGAGATCCGGAAATGTGGAAGGAAAACATAAATCAAACTCCAGGTTGCCGAGGGGACACAGAGCAAGGGAAGACAGGTGGAAATGACAAGCCAGCCTCCGTGCACTGGGCTTGCCATTCAGCATTTGCGAAGCTTCTTCACACCTGCTGTTTCATTTGATCTTTATGACAAGCCTGAAAACTGCAGAAAGCTGCCCCATTGCAGAGATGAGGAAGCAGAGAGTCGTCAGGGGACCCGCCTAAAGCCCCGGTACAGGTGAAAGAAGAGGGGTGTGAGGCTGGACTCACTCAAGATCTCATTCTTTCTCCCACTCATGCGGTGGCCGGGCAAGATTCTCAGGGGTGGGGGCAGAGCAAGGAGGACACCCTCAGGGAGGGAACTTGAGAGTGCTTTTGGAAGAAGGAACACATGTGGGATGGGAGAGGAAAGGCGGGTGTAGGACCGGAGGGGAGGCTCTGCAGGTGCGGTGCCCTCGTCAGTGGGCGCGATAGCCCCTGCATTTTCTTGAGCACCTACCATGTGCCTGGACTTTTCTAGCACCTGAGATGTGTCATCTCATTTACTCGGGTGGCCCGTGATGTGGCCACTATCATAGCTGGCCCGTGGCAGAGTGGGCATCAGACCCAGGTGTGCCTGCTGCAGAGCCCGAAGGCTCGGCCGCCACGCCTCACATGGAACTTCTGCTGCCAAATCTGTCGCTGGCTGTGTGCCGGCGGCCAAGTCACCTACCCTCTCTGAGCCTCCATTGTTTTATCTGTAAAGTAGTGACGATAATACCTCTTGAACACGAGGAAGACACTTTCGATCATCGCAGTGCTTTGGGAGAGTGAAGCATTTGTCTGGAAGATGCCCGTGACAAAGGGCACAGAACCAGCTGGTATGAAGGGGTCTGGAGGGATCCAGGTAAAACTGCTTGTGCCAGACAGGATCAGCCTCCACCTGAGGAGCGGGGGAGCATAGAGAGAACAAAGCTGGCCAGCTGGCGGGCTGGTGTCCCTTCCTCCGACCCCACAAATCTCCAACACCAATAAATTCAAAATGCTTGGTAGGGGCGGGTGTTAGGGAGGAGACAAGGAACTAAGCTTTGCATGGGGCTTGATCTGGGAGAAAGGCCTAGATCCAGGCCTGCGAGGAAACAGTGTCAAAGGCTGGACTTGGGTGGCTGGGCTCGAGCCAGTTACACCTCCCCCTCCCGTGCTCCCTGTGAGTGGCCGGCCCCAGCCGGCCTCTGGGCTCTGGGTTACACCCACCTGGGTCTCATCAGCCCTCAGACACCCCAGAGCACATATTTCTGCTCCTTCAGAGGCCAAGCCCTCTGCTTTCACTCTGGATCCCCCCACGCCCCGGTGCACCGTTTCCCTCAGCCCATAGCATCTCCATGAAGCTGATGCAGGGAGTGAGCATCTCCCTTATTTCATTCAAAAGGGGACATAAAGGCCCACATCATTTTCGACTGCCTCCTGCTTCCTCTGCACCCCTTCCACTTGAACGAACTGTCTGCACGGGCTGGCTCCTCCTCCCCCTTCCATGATTTCTTGCCCGCTACAGCCTGGTCTATCTCAATCAAGGTAATAGGTAACCTTCACATCCCTGGGACGCCTGGGTGGCTCAGAGGTTGAGCGTCTGCCTTGGGCTCAGGGTGTGATCCTGGGTCTGGGGATCGAGTCCAGAATTGGGTTCCCCACAGGGAGCCTGCTTCTCCCTCTGCCTGTGTCTCTGCCTCTCTCTGTGTGTCTCTCATGAAAAAAAAATCTTAAAAAAAAAAACCCCACAAAACCTTCACATCCTTACATCATGTGGACACTGCCCTGTCCTCGTGGCCTTTGGCTTCTCTGTGACATTGACCCAAGAGATCACTCTCTCCTCAGGAAAAGCCATGTCACCTAGGCTTCTGTGACTCAGTGCCATTTGCCTGGTGTCCTTTCTACTTCACAGGGCAAGACCCAAGGCTGAACAATCCTAGAACTTTCTACAAGCCAAAGGTGTCTAGGGGTATATGATAAGCTACCTCTGGAGGGGGGGGGGGAAGAAGGAGGAAGAGGGACTGTGTGTATGTTGAGCATCTATTATGTGCTCGGCCTTATCCAAGGAGCATGAGGTCCCATTGTCTTGAGGGCTCAGATTCTCATCCCCATTCTACAGATTGTGAAACAGAGGCTCAGAATGTACAAGGGCTGACCCATGATCACCACGTAATGGGAGGATGCTGAATTTATATGACAATACTAACAATACCTAAGTCTATTTATCCAGCGTCTATGGAGTGCCGGGCCCGAGCATTTTCTATGAGCTGAGCCATCCTGGTTCTCACCTTCGCCAGGGAAGGAGGCTGCGGTTGGCATCGCCATTTGAAAGGAGGAAAGCTGCACACCTGAGAGCAGGAGACTGATGTGAGGGCACTTAGGAAGCAGGCAGAGGAGCTGGAAGTGGGTCTAGACCCACAGGACCTCGGGGCATGGGGCCCAGTGACAGAGGAGGTCCCTTTGCACTTGAGGTCCCAGGCGGCTTCCCCCGGAGAGACACGATGGCCACATGTGCCTGGTGGGCAGCTGTCGCCTTTGGTCTCTGGATCACTGTTTTCAGACAGCACCACAGTCCATTTCTGCACAAACCGTCATTTCTGCTGGGAAAGCCGCTGCGTGGCCAGGAGCACAGACACAGAAGGAGGAGGCCGAGTGGCATCCGGGTGGGTTTTACTTGGTGGAGACCCAGCTGGCCTGTGCAGAGCAGGCAGGGAGCTGGGGCGTTGGGGGAAGGGGTCAGGGCCCCCCACCCCGAGCTAGTCGGCTAATCTCCACTCAGCTCCATGACGGAGTGCGCATGTCTGTTTGTTCATCTTAACAGAAGAGGAAACAAGTTCAGAGAAGTTCAGCAACTTGTCCCAGCTGGAGGGTGGAGCAAAGAGGCAAGGGTGTGTGGGGGGGAAGCTTTCTGATGGCAAAACCCATGCCCTTTCTGGTCCCTGAAATGGAAGAAGTTGGTGGGGGGGGGGTGCATTTACTGCAAACACAAGCCCTTCCTAGGGGTCAGGGGCGCTGCCTTCATGCTTCTTTTCTAGGAAGAGTCCTAGGTGCTGTGAAGTCATTGCTCCTGTCTCTGCTTCGCCGATGAGGGGACTGAGTTTCAGAGCGGGGACTCAACCTTTGGCACCCAGGTCAGCGTTCTTTCACAACAGTTTGGGGAGAAAAATAAAAGACCCTGGGAAAGGATCTCCTTGTTGGGTGCAGGTCATGGGAGCGGAGGCTGTTGTCCGTGCTGGGGCGGAGGGGCTGGCGAAGGGGAAGACGGCCGCCAGCAAAGAGGCAGTGTTGCCTGCAAGACGGCGGCCTCCTCAGGGAGCCTGGCAGCCGAGGCCACCCCTGAGTGTTCACTTGCCGGCTGCTGCTGCTGGCTGAGAGCACGGCGGGGTCCCGGCTGGGAGCCCCTGCCTCCCCAGGGGCAGCTATGGGGACACGGTGCACTGAATGAGGTGTGGCATGTAACAGATGGGGAGGAAGCCCCAGGGTGTAATACAAGGTCTGGGCAGGACGCGGAGGGGAGATGAGGGGCCCATGTTGTCAGGGGGCTCGGGCAGGGGGGGCATTGCCTGCAGGAGAAGATGCTGGGAGTGTGCAGAGGACTATGAGAAAGTGGCCTCAAATGCCCAGCACGGACAACTGAGCTTGGAGACCTCCGGGTCTTGGTTCAGGGAGTCATGAATATCAAGATAGATGTGGCTCCTGGTAAATGTTTTCTAGAAGCGGCTTGGGACAGGAGAGGGGGACTGGTATAGAATCAGAACAAGCAAGGTGTGAGCCTGATTCTGCTTCCAACATGCTGTGCCACCTCAGGGAGCTCACTCAGCCTCTCTGAGCTTCAGGGTTGTTGTTGTTGTTGTTGTTGTTATTGTTGTTTTACCAGAATAAAGGATAAGCCAGGAAGGTTGGGGTGTCTGAGGCTTTGGCAAACCTGGATGGTCCAGAGCTGCATCCCACTCACAGTCTTGTGATTCTAGGGGCTTTAGGGCCATGCATCTGTTGCCATGTTAATGTTGTTTGTTTTTAAATTATTAATTGTAGTAAAATAGAAATACTCCAGAAGTTACCATCTGGACCTTTATTAAGTGTGCAGTTTTGTGGCATTAAATACATTAAATACACTGATGTTGTTGTGCAAGTGTCACCACCATCCATCTCCAGAACTCTATCAATCTTGCCACACGGACTCTCTGGCCCCATTAAACACTAACTCTCCATCCCCCCACACCACAACCCCTGGCAACCACCATTCTACTTCTGTCACTATGAATTGGATGATCGTAGGTTCCTCATATGAGTGGAATCATACAGTGTTTGTCCTTTTGTGACTGGCCGATTCGCATCATGCCTTCCAGGGTCCTTCATCTTATAGCAAGTGCCAGAGTTTCTTTCCTTTTGAAGGTTGGATGTTGTTCCATTATACGTATACACCACATTGTGTTTACCCCTTCATCCGTGGATGGACACTTGGGGTGCTTCTACCTTTTAGCTAATGTGAATAATGCTGCTCTGAACGTGGGTGTACAGATGTCTCTTCAAGACCTTGCTTTCAATTCTTTTGGGTATATGCCCAGAATTGGAATTGCCGGATTATATGTTTATTCTATTTTTATTTTTTTTTAGGAGTCGTCACACATTTTCTGTAGCAGCAGCACTATTATACATTCCCACAAACAGTGCATAAGATTCTGATTTTTCCACAGTCTCACGAAGACTTTTTTTCTTCTTCTCCTTCTTTTCAATAGTAGCCATCCTAATTCCTGTGGGTGGTAGCTCACCGTGGTTCTGATTTGCATTTCCCTATTTAGTTATGCCGATTATATTTGCAAATTCTTAATGGCCATTTGTAGATCCTTTTTGGAGGGATGTCTATTCAAGTTCCTTGCCTATTTTAAAAAAATCTGGTTGGATATGTGTTTTGGATATTAACTCTTTATATACTTTGGATGTAAATCCTTAATTGAATATATGATTTGCAAATATTTTTCCCATTTCATGGGTTGCCTTTTTGCTCTGTTAATTGTCTTTTGATGCACAGAGGTTTTAAACTTTGATGTATATTGCCACGTTTTGAGGCTGCTCAGAGGAGCAAAGTGGCAATAATCAAATTCCAATTAATTCTGCCTGATGCAGAACTTCACAAGCCATTTCTCACCAGTCCCTCCACTAATGGTTCTCCTGCAGGGAAGGGACTAGATTCCATGAGATAAAAGTCTAAAAGCTGTCCTATTTGTGGAGCATCAATGCACTTCAGAGAACAGTGCCAGCTGTGGCTTCAGATCAGACTGGGACCAATTTGGGCAGGTTGTAGTCCACCTCTTAGCCCCAGATTGCTCATCTGAAACATGGAAATAGCTCCCACCTTGGAGGAGCTGATGCAAGTGTGAAAACTCAGTATCTGGGCACTACGGGGCTTGCAGTTTCTGTTTGTAGCCATCTACAGGACAGAAGCTTTGGGGAAGCTGGGAGGAATAGACCACTTCCTTGATTCTTCAAGAGGTCGAGGGCTTTCTTTCCACACCTGTCTACCTTCAATGGCCTGTGGCAATCTAGGTTTCATGTGGCTTCATGTGGCTTCTCCCCTCAGGGCCAAGGTGACAGACATTGGTGTTGTCCTCAGCCTCTCTTGAGCTTCAATCTCCCCACTACCCAAATTTCAGTCTCTGAGATTTGAGGAACAAATCTGTCTTCTCCCTCTTCACTTTTCATGAAGGAGACAAGATTTGTTTCTCAAATCCTGGAGAGGGATAGGGGGGTGGACCATGAGGACATCTCTTGCCAAAACAGAGGAGGGAGCTAGGAAGTTCCTGGACACAGGATCTATCTTCATCATCATCATCATCACCACCATTATCATCATCATCACCATCACCATCATCATCATCATCACCATCATTATCATCATCACCACTATCATCATCATCTCCGTCATCATCATCATCATCATCATCACTATCATCACTACCACCACCACCATCATCACCACCATCATCATTATCATCACCTCTGTCATCACCATCATCATTATCATCACCATCATCATCACTATCATCACTACCACCATCACCACCACCATCATCACCACCATCATCATTATCATCATTGTCATCATTGTCATCATTATCATCATTGTCATCATTATCATCATCATCACTACCACCACCACCGCCACCACTGCCATCATCCCCATCATCATCATCCCCATCATCACCACCATTGTCTCCAACATTGCCCTCATCTCCATTGTCATAGAGTTTGACTCCAATTTCATGTTAAATCACTCTCCTCTTTCCCCTTCTTGTCTGTCATCTGGACAAACTGATAGGAAGGCCCATGCTCCCTCCCTTAACCCTGGCAAGAAGTTCAAACCAAGCAAACCATGTTCTGTGGACAGGAACTCTCACCCTGGCCACACCCTTAACCACAATAGAAACCAAAGCCACTCACCCATCTCTTTACACAAACCAAATGGATAGCTTGGGTATATGCCCTGCTCTCGTGTGAGTAAAAAAAAAAAAAAAAAAAAAAAATCTTTCAGCTGGTGTGTGTATGTGCACACTTGATACTGCCTTCCATGGGACAATCAAGAGACAATGATGATCATCACCACCACCTTCATCACTATCATCACTGGTTTAACTCACTGGTTTTTGCTGAGCACAGCACTGGCCATGGATTATCTTATTTAGTTCTCATGACAACCACATGTGATGGGTTCAGCTTTCATCCTTAATTTAAAGATGAGGAAACCAAGTCATAGAGAGGACAAGTAAGGTCATGTGGTCACCAAGGTCATGTGGTGAGTAAGAGGGGGAGCTGGGCTTTACATCCACCTTCTTAACCACCACACTCTCTGTCTTCATGGTGAAAAAGTTCTTCTCTGTGTCTAACTGCCCACTCTCCTGCTACAGCCATAGTCCAGTTGCTATTTCTGACTTCAGAGAAGTCCATGGACAGAATCCCATGGGGATTCCAGGGCTCCCCTTGGCGAAACTTTCCCTTCATCTCTTCTCCTCCCACACTCTCTCCTAGGGGCCTCTTTCACTCCTGAGATTTCAATTATCACCTTCTTGTTGCTAATTCCTAAACCCTTCACACCCCAATGGGCTCTATCTGCTTCCAGCCCTGCAAACAACGGTCAGGAGCTCTGAGCTCCAGTGCTTTGCTATTTTGTCATTGATGCGCCCCCTATCACTTACAGATGGGAAGCTGGGGCCCAGAGAGGGGGACTAGAGCCAGGGTCGGGCCACTCCCATCTGGCCCCACCTTCCCTGCACCTGCTGCCATCCTACCCGCTGCCTTGGGCTCTGTGCCCCCAGGGTCACTAATGTCACTGAGCACTGGCTCTGGGCACCTCTCGAAGTGGACTCTGTGGGCTAAGTCCTTCGGTCCTCACAGCACCCTTTGGGAGGGGCCACCAGGGTCCACAGATGAGGTGTCACCCAGCACTGACCACCAGAAGCCACGTCGGCTGCTCACTCTGGCACCTGTGCTCCTAACCCTGAGCTCTGCTGATGCACCTGCTATGTCTCCTCAGTGTGGCCTTCACCGGCCCCACTGCATTTCCACCAGGAAAATACACTCTTGATTCAAGGGCCAAACCAAGTGCCACCTTCTCTGGGAAGCCTTCCCTGGTCTCCACTCCAAAAGCTCTCCAACCCGGGGCAAGGTCCCTCTATGAAAGCTCAACTGCCCCCTTGCTTAGGCTGTATCCATGTGTCCTTCTCTCCCTCTAGACCATGGGTCCCCAGAGTGTGGCCCATGGTGGCATCCATCAGCCCAGATGGAGGATCTCGTTGTGTAATAGGAACTGCACAGCCCCGGGGAGGGGGCTGGTGGGGTCTGTGGTAAGTGGGGAGAGTAACCCCTGAGCCTCCTCAAGGCTGGGTTGACGGTGGGGGTTGGGGGATCTAAGTGATCTCCTGAGGTCTCTTCCAACGTGGGGTTTACAATTCTATTACTCCTGCAAAGTGCCCATTGGAGGAGGGCCACAGGGGGGATGCAACAGGAGGTGGGGTGTGGAGAGGTAGCTGCGGAGGGAGCAGGGCTAGACCTTGGAGGAACATAAATGCCAGGCTGCACCGCCAAGCCAGGCCAGGCTGATTCTGGCTCTGGCCTGGTGGACTGCCACCTACCCACTGCACTAGGGCCCAGTGTCATACAGCTGCAGGGAGGCTGCTAAATGGGAGCAGCCTATGGGATCTGGCAGAGAGGCCTCGAGGGGAATGAGCCTGAGGGCGCAGACCCTGGCCCTGACTTGTGGTCTGCGGAGCCCTTTGCTGTGTCCCCCTCCAGCTCCTGCCACATTGAGGTCACAGCAGAAAGGACTGGGCCCATGAGGTCATGCCATCAGGAGCGCTGAGCAGAACAGCACTGGCTGGGAAGAGTGGCCTTGGAGTGTCTCCTACATGAGGAGCCGAGTCCCCGGGGCCGAGAATAGCACAGGCCAGCAGGAGGAGGGCAGCCACATGCCTTGGAGGCCTGGGCTTGCGTGGACCTTGTGGCTGGGGTGAGTACCATCCTCAGACCCCAGGATGTCCCTGTCACTGTTAGATGGTGGCATGCCCAGCATCGGTCAGGCCCTGAGGCCCTGGTGGCGGGAGGGCCTGCCCCCCAGCTCAGCCTCTTCTGTAGCCCAGCCAGCTAATTCTCCTCAGCTGCTCTGGGTCAGAGGCCAGTGAACTTTTCCAGTTATGGGCTCTTGCTTGTCCCTCTTCTTTCCAAAACACAGGGGCCTTCTGTCCTGGGGGAGGCAACAAGAGGATGCAGGTGGCTGCAGATGGAGGGTGGCAAGGAAGTGGGGTCCACGCTTGGATGGAGAACAGAGAAGCAGGAGGGAAATAAGTGATACGTGATCTATGTATTTACTGACCAGCACCTGGATGCATTTCCAAGTCTTTGCTGGGACGGTTGGGGTCAGGAGGGAAATGGAATGAGGTCAGGGGCTTTGCAGATGGGACTGCCCGGCTCAGGATGGGACGCAGGGATGCAGGAAAGCACGGCAGTGTATGCTTGGCCCCCACCAGCCCCACTCAGCTCCAGGCAACCTGGGGGGAAGGTCTGGGCTTCTGCTGGGAGCAGACATTTATTGAGTGCTTATTGAGTGCCATGCACTGCAGATGCTCCAGAAACCCAAGGAGGCCAGGGAGGCCCGGCCCTGTCCTCCTGGGGGGCACGTGGCTGGATGTTTTCCACTCTCCTCCCCACTGCTCAGCTCCTACCCGGTGGGCCCCAGCCTGGCCTCCCTCTCTCCATGCTCACACCAGGAATGTTGATGCCGGGGCCGCTGCCAGGTCCTAGGAAGGGCACGGACCGGGGAGAGCCGAGTTGTTTCTGGCTCTGTTGTCAGTGTGCTATGGGACCTCAGGCAAGTCACCCCACCTCTCTGGGTTTGAGCTCCCCCATCATAATTGAGGCACCTGCCTGTGTGCTGACCCTGTGTTCCTCTGGTGCTAATGGATTCACTCCTCCCTCGGAAAGGAGCCTGGCAACACGTGACCGGTCACTTTCCTCTCATCCTAACTTAGACCCATCAGTGATGGCAGGTGAAGTTAACTCCGCAGTCTCGGTGGCACACGGTGGGGCAAGATGTCTCCTGCTCCCTGCCCGTGACTGGGAATGACGGTAGGCTGGGGAGACAGGTGTCCTGCAGAGATTGTGGCCTCCCCTGACACCAGGGCTACAGACACTCACCCCTGGATCTGGGACCAGCACAGAGAGTGCAGATGGAACGCAGGACACGAAGCCACCTGGAGAGGGCAGAGGAGGGAGTGAACGAGTCTGGGCGAGGGGCAGAGTGGACCTGGCTCCCAGTCTGCCACTCTGTAGCCTCCCTCTAGCATCATGTCACCCACAGGATTGGAGGTCGCAGAGACCGCAGCCTCTGAGGGGCTCCAGGAGGACGCCGGGTGAGAACTGGTGCCAGACATCCCCGGAGGGAGCATCTTGGGTCTTAAGCCCCTCTGAGCCCCTGACCTCTTCCCCATTTCTTTGCTCTATGGGAAGTGGCAAAAATAGTGCCCCTTCACTGGTAAACATAATATCACTACAAAGCGGTTATGACTGCCTTGGAAAAGGACTTGCCACCAAACCACGGAGGCATGAGTCTTGAATGACAAGCTTCAAGAAGAAGACTCCTGAGTCCTGAGTTACCAGGCCCTCTTGGTGTCCCCTGAGACCCAGGAATGTGAATGCTGGGTGCAGGGAAGCGTGGGGGTCTGCAAGGCTGGGGACCAGGAGAGGCCCTTCCTGCCTCTCTGCCTCCTCATCAAGCCATTGGACAGATGCGTACTGTGCACCTGTCACATGTCAGGCACCAAGCTGGGTGCTGGCAACAGAGCTGGGAAGGAAACAGACCCCGTCCCTACAGTTACAGAGTTGATAGTCTGTGACAGTCAGATCTTCACATGACATGAAAGCATGAGGAATTGCAGCTGGGATCAGGTCATGGCACTATGGGGATGCTAATGAGAGAGAGGGTCAGGTGTCACTCATAGCTTTCTGCCTGCATCCTCCCCCTCCATTACCACCACGGACCATCCTCACCATTAGCATTATCACCATTACTGTCCTTATCATCATCATCATCATCACCATCATCATCATCATCATCGCCATCACTATCTTCATCATCATCATTATTAGCACCATCAACATCATTATTACCATCATGATTGTCATGGTTGTCATTAGCATTACAACACCCCCACTGCCGTGATCACTATCACCAACACTGTCCTCACCATTGTTGCCATTGTTATCATCATCATGTTCTTCGCCATCATGTTTATCACCACTGCCACCATCCCTGTCGCCATCACCACCATCACCACCAACATCATCACCACCACTACCATCCTTATTGCCATCACCACCCTCATTACCACCATCCTCATCACCACCTTCATCATTCTCATCACAGCTCACCCCATAGAGCACTGTTGGGCACCAAGTGTGGTGCAATGAGGAGCTTTGTGACAAGACCTCATTATCCACCTTCCCAACAACCCCAGAGACAGGTACTATTATTCTCCCCTCACGAAAGAGGAAAGTCTGCTCAGGAATGTGAGAGACTTTCAAAGGGTCCTTATTAACAAATGATGGACTCAGGTCTCCACACTCTCTGTCCAGTGACGGATCTCCCTGTGGGAGTCCATGAAAGTGGGAGCAGGGTTGGGAATGGGGACTCAGATTGTGGGTTCACAGCCCAGCCCTCCCCGGCCTGCCAGAGCCCTGGACAAGTTTCTGAGGGTGGATGTGTGGGAGGGTGAACCAGATGATACAAGGCAACTTTCCAGTGTGAGCACTCACTTCAGAATCCCTACCTATACTGGGGCTGGCCTCTGGCTTCGCCTCCTGTTTCCTTACTTGTAAGCAAACACCTAGTCTGATCACTGCAGAGGCTCCATCCCAAAGCCTCCCTTGACCTCCACGTTGGATACCTCTCTGCAGTTACCCTCAGGGCCATCATCTGCCTCTGGTTATCCTAGATGATGCTCCCATCCTATATTCAGTCCTGGGACTTCACCAAGTGGCTTCCCCCAGGAGTTCCTCATCTCCTTCACTGGAGATCAGATGACAGCCCCCTTCTCAGGCTCTCTCAGGCCAGCACTTACAGCCAGAGTAATGGGTAGGCCCTTTCTCCTTCCCCCTTCATAAGCAATGACACCATTAATATGGGTCTTTGTCTGTGGTCATAATATTCTACACTCCATTCTCCTACTGAATGGCTTCTGCTACTTTGAGCAGATAAAAATGGACATGGCTGAGGCAGGGCAGAGAAAATCAATAAGTAATAAAAGTTAACAAGAGAGTAGATGTGTTATCTCAATCACAGAAAGAGGCAAGAAGGCATCTGAATTGTGAAATGGACCTAGCCTAGAGATGCACCTGAGGCCCCAGGAGCCCCGGGAAGATGCAGCTTTGGGGGTGAAGGGTGGAGGAGGCTCAGGAGCTCCACCCACTGCCCACTTGTTCCGGGATCTCCTCCACGGCCCCTCACAAGCAAAGGCAGTGATGGAAGGAACCAGAATATGAGCCCATGTCCTTGAGCACCGCTCTCAATGCATTCATGCATTATTCAGCAGGCTTTTATTTTATTGAGCACCTACTGCATGCTAGGTCAACATAGTACAATGGTTTCAGAGTGTGAGCTCGGGCATCTGTCTGGTTCACATTTCATCTCTGCCACTTGCCAGCTCGGGGTCCCAGGGCAGGTGGCTCAACCTCTCTGTGCCTTTCACACAGAGAGACATGGTAATATTTATCTTACAGGAATGTGAGAAGACCTGAGGGAGATCATTCATACAAGCTGCTAAGATTGATGCCTGGTCTATGGGGAGCTCTTGATAAATTTAGCAATTTTCCTTTTGTACGAGACCCTGCACGTACCAGGCAGACTCAGTCCCTCCTCTCATGGAGTATACCTTTAAGCAAGGACTGTTGATTCTACTTTAACAGGCGAAGATACTGCATTTTGAGAAACTTGGAAAGGCTGGACAGACTAACTATCTTACCCCGGTCACCTGGCTAGTCAGTGGCAGAGAAGAGACTCGAGTCCAGTTCGAGTCTATATCAGTTACAACTGTGTTGAACTGCAAGTAACAGAGACTCTAGCGAGAATGGCTTGGAAAAACAGAGGCTTGTGCTTTTCACCTGTAAAAAGATCCAGATGTGGGCGAGCACTGGCCCTGGTTCAGTGTTTCATGATGCCACATAGGACTCAGGCTCTTTCTGCTCTGCTATCTTTAGTGCATGTGGCTTCTCGTCCTTGGGTTTGTAGTCTCATGGCCACAAAATGGTTGCTGTAGCTCCAGACATCATGTCTGGATAGCAGGCAGAAGGAAGGTTTTGGGTGAAGGGTAAGAGAATTGTACCAGTTGAGTCTGTCTCTTATTCAGAAAAAGAAATCTTTCCCAGAACATTCGTCTAAAGGGGATTTGCTTCTGCTTCATTGGGTCACTGGCCTAGGAGATGAGATTCCACGGCTGGTTTAGGCCAATCAAAACCCCTCCCCAAAGGTAAGTAACAGGGGACCCGAGCCACTGCTTGCCACAGTCTGAAGAGGTGAAGGTGTGGGTGAGTGAGGAGTAGTGTCAGACACACAGTCTAGCTGCCCAGAACACAGTGCGCCTCTGTCCTCTGACAGCCTGATGTTCTTTACGCCCCGTGCACTGAAGGCCCTGACTGCGACAGGCCTGAAGCCAGGTGCTGGGGCTGCAGAGGCGAGTGAGGTGTACCTCTGCCTTCAGCGGGGAGGCAGGTCGACAAACGCGTTGTTCTGTTCTGGGTGGTCGTTTGTATGGTGAGGATGGTCACATGGGGCTGTGGGGCTTGGGGCGGGAGGGCAGGCCGCCCTGAGGAAGGACATCCCTGTAGACACCTGGAGGCCCAGGGGCAGGTGGTCAGTGGAGAGTGAAGGGCTCTCAGGGCAGAGGGTCCAGCTGGTGCAATGGATCCAGAGAGAGCAAGTGAGAAAGAGAGAGAGGGAGGGAGGGAGAGAGAGAGAGACCTTAGCAGGATGGTGAGCAGGTCCCTGTGGCCCAGGCAGGGAGTGAGAGGTAGGGGTGACCTGATTGAGAAGATGGAGGAGGCAGTGGGGCTGTATCCTGAGGGATCTCAGGAACATGTGTAGAAGGATTTGACCTTGGCCTTGAGTCCAGTGGGAGCCCGGGGGTGGGGAGACAGGAAGCCCTGGAGAGATTCGGTGGGATGTGCATTTTAAGAAAAATAATGGTTTTGCTATGTGGAGGAGGGTGGGCCAGGAGGAAGTGGTGGGGAGGCTGGCTGGGGGGCAGGCGGTGACGGGGTGGACTGGGGACAGATGGTGGGGAGAGAGGGTGGACTGGGGGGAAGGTGGAGCTTGGACCAGTTAGGAGGCTTTCATGTCCGTCGAGGCTGGAGGTGAGGGTTCCCTGCACCGCTGTGGCAATATCAGGGTGAAGCGCCCCGCCCCGTAGAGACAACCTGCTGATGGCTTAGATGTGCTGGAGAGAGGGTGCCGAGAGAGGGTCGTGAGTGACGTGATGCAACCGGGGGGCCCGGGCCCCTGGGTGGGCAGTCAGTGACATGTAGAAACGTGAGTTACTAGAAGTGGTGTGGCCCCAGTGCTGTCTACCTCTTAGTGACCCAGTCTGGTGTCCCGACTGGTCCAACCAGGACAGACCCTAGGGCTGAGCCGGAGCAGGGCCTATCTCTCCTCTGGGGTCAAAACCAGAGCAAAATCACCCCTGGGTTCCCTTGTCAACCTGTCTGCAGCTCTGACCACCAGTGTCCCCTACCCTCCCAGGCCCCCATTGCCCCTGGCTGTCACACCCCTCCCCCTAAATCCTCCAGCACAGACCGGATGACCTTACAGGGCACCGGGCTGGCCAGGCACGGGAACGAGCATAGGGCACACATTACCTTGTCTCGGGGAGACTTGGCAAGGTGTCCAGGTCAATTTACATGGTCCTTCTGCAAGCCACAGAGCTGAGTTTCAGGCTTGGTTTCCAGCTGTGTCTTTCTTCCCTGTGGCTGTTGCAGGAAAATTAATTAACAAGTTACATGGCAGGGGGTGTTGGCACTGCCACCCTACTAACCAGGCTCACTTTGAGAACACGCGTAGTCAGGTTGCAGACAGGCCTGAGTCCAGCACGTGGACCAGGCAGAGAGTCATCAGTTTCCCTGGTGGTGATGACAGAGGAAATGAGGCAGGAGAAAGAGCAGGGTTTGGGAAGGGCACAGATTGGGCTTCAGATCCTGGCTTGGCAGGATTTGTGTCCCATAGACATGAAGTTTCACCTCCTGAAACTCATTTGTTTCCCCTTCTGAAATATGTGGGTAGTAATTCAACTTCTCTCATGAATGTGACCTGAGGATGATACCAGTTTGCTCTGTGCCCATTTGGGTTGTCTGGCTTCAGATCACTCCCTTCCCTTTGCTGGGAATGCCCAAATGCTTCTCCAGCTGGCGAACTCTTATTCATCCTTCAAAACCCAAGGCAGCTGTCCCCTCCTTTAATGATATTTACTGCTTGTGCCCGCAGCCTCCTCTGTTCCCCTTCCTGTGGTAACAGAATCTTGGCTTTTCCTGGGAAGCACTCTGTCCTCCAGACTCAGTCCTTGTGATCCCAGAAGGCTACTCAGCATCCCCAGGCTCTCCTTAAGTACTTTATGTGAATCAGCACATTTAATTATCATAAAAATGATGGTGAGCATCAATATTTATTACCGTGGAAAGAGGTGCAGCTAGGTCTCATTGGGATAAGCCGCAGTGATGGATATTTATGCAGAGGCTGACGGATCAGAGGCCCGGCGGGAAGCACATTCACCCCGTGGTTCAAACACAGAAGCTTTAATGTGGGGCTGCTGGTGGAGGTGACGGCGGGGATAAGGGAGGTGAGACACCCCAAGGGCAGGGGCCCCTGCAGCCAACGGGACGAGGATGGGGACGGTGCTCCTGGAGCCCTGTGAGAGCTGGAGTCATGGGGGGGGGGCACCCCAGGAGAGGTGGTCTCTGGGAGGGCACAGACTGCGGGTGGAGAGGCAGGGGGAGCGGGAGAGACCCCGACCTCCCTCTGCTCCCACCATCTGGACTCCGGTGGTGGGGGTGCTCCCACTGGTCCAAGAACAGGAAAGCCAGCCTGCCAGGAGCCCCCCACTACATCCATCCAGGCGGGCCTCCTCCGCACGGAGCAGGACAGAGCCGGCGGGAAGGGGTGAAGGCGGAGTGCCGGGCGCAGAGCATCCCTGACATGGCAACAGCCTTACCGGGGGTGCATTTTAGGGATTCGCAATTCTGTTTTTGGTGCCATTTTTTGCAGCGAGAATGAACCACTTTAAAACACTGAAGCTTCTTAAGTGATCAGAAGAGGAAGCTGGGGAGCCACACAGAAACCCTGTAGGGCCTCCGCCCTCAGGGCCAGAATGTGGGTGAAGAACAGATGAACTTGACCTCATGGCCCCCACGGGGAAACGGAGTCTCAGAGGCTCACTGAGGCTCGGCAGGTGAACCACGCTGCAGTGACAAGTGGGTCAGGAGCCCTGGGTGGCCTTCGGCAGGTCCCGCCCCACAGGGCCTTGGTTTCTAGTGAACGGAGACTAATGACTCTGAACCTTTTTATCAGGAGGAAGAGAAAACAGACACCGGGCCCTGGAAGGTGCTTGTGGTGCTTCCAGGATGATTCAAACCGGAACCGAAGCCTCAGAATCAGTGCTCTTTGGGACGGGTCAGAAAAGCAGAGCTGGTGCTGCTGCGGGGGTCTGGGTAGGGTCGGGGGGGGCCCTGGGGCACTGAGGGGAGAGCCCGGCAGCTGGAGGAGATGCAGAGACAGGACTGGGGCTGAGGCGGAGGCCCCCACCCCCGCCTTACTTGGATGTGCGACCTTGGGCAAGCCCCTTGGCCTCTCTGTGCCTCAGTTTCCCCAGCTTTAAAAAAAAGGGTTGAACAGATAATGCCATGATCCTTCCAGCTCTGTGTCCATGTTGAGTGGGGGAATCCCACCACAGGTAAAGCTCAGGGAACTTTCTCCCCCAGAGGTGACCCCTCACAAGGGTAGTTAATCCCGGCTCCAGGCCCACCGTGGAATGAGCTTTCCTAGAGAAATGTCCAGCAAGGGGCGGGGAGGTCAGGATGCCATCTGGGGTCCTATGTGAGGGCTCAGGCCCCAGTCAGGGCCCAGTCAGAAGCAGATGGCAGGGCAGAGACACCCCCCACCCACAGTAACCCAGGGAATCCCAGACCCGGGAGGCTCACCTCGGAGGGGGCGCACACGTGTTCACCCAGGAGTGCGGGAGCTCGGGAACCGGCAGCTCTCACCCAAGGCCCCCCTGGGAGTGGGAGCAGCTCCGGACGGGAGCCCAGTGCCCTGTGGCTCACGAGGTCCCGACTCTGCGCCCTCGGGTGGAGCGCTGTCCTCGCCGCCGCCGGCAGCGTCCCCCCGCGCTCAGCCCAGCTCTCGGCGCGGTGGCCCGGGGTGTCCCCTCCGGGCCCCTGGGATGGGCTTTGGGGGGAACCCACCGCGCCGAAGTCCCAGTGCCCTCCTGTCAGCAGGAAGCGTCCCCCCCCCTCCCGCCCCCGCCGGCCTTGCCGATCCTCAGGTTCCCGTTTGCCCCGGGCGTCCAGGGCCCCTGCCTCCCGGGCTGCGCGGAGGACGAGGCCGACGACATTCATCTCCTCCATCCAGACCGTCATTTCTTGACACGGTGCTGGTCATCCTCGTACTTTCCCCGGATCCTCCAGACAAGGGGGTGCCGTGATCGCCCCCGGGCTGACGAGGGCACCTCAAGTCCACGGCCGCGGGCAGCAGGGCAGGACGCACAGCCGAGCCTCCTGCAGCCCAGCCGGCCGCCCCGCCCTCAGCCGCGGCCCTTCTGCAGACAGGGCGCCCAGCAGAAGGGACCTCGTTGTCGACAAGGAACGCGGGGCTTTCGGACCAGTGTTGAACCAGGCGAGGCGCGGCCACCTGCAGCTGCTCTGCTGCCCTTGCTCGGCCTGGTGACCGGAGGGCAGGTAATCTGGTTACACGTGTTGAAATATTGCTTGATGTTCCTGACGGTCCCTCTGCGGGGGGACAGATTGTCCTGACGTATTGTTAGTGGGGAGGGGGTGTGGAAAGGACAAAGAGAGAGGAGAGAAGGAGGTACAGAGAAACAGAGAGAAGAGAGGGTGTGCAAAGACTTGCACGGCAGGATGTGTGCATATTGAATCAAGCTGCTTTTTGTGGGACTAGAATGCTCAAGAGCATTTTGAAAAATAAGCCGCTCCCCAGCAGAGACAGGAGGGCACAGGCAGGTGTGGGGCCCGCAGAGCATGGGGGCTCCTGCAGAGCGTGCGGGCAGCAGGAGTGGCTGAGTCCAGGTGTGTAACGGCCATGTGTGAGCAGAGGAGAGACACCTTGCTACTGGGAACCCGCTGCTCACACTGCAGTGTGGCCATAAAGCTCCGGGGACCGGGTCCACACTGACAAGTGACCCAAGTAAGTCAACCTAGTGCAGATGCAGGTGTGAGGCTGAGGTCAGCAGGGTGTTCCAAGGGCGAGGGGACAAATTTTGTTAGCCAATCACAGACTGGCCCCAGCCTGCCTTGTGGGTGCGAGGGGCTGGGCTTGGGGCTCCTCTCTGCACATCCCCCACTCACAGAGACAATCTCCGGGTCACCTGACACACACCTCAGCTCCCCCATCCTGTGAACACTTGCCTGGCTTGGGCTGGCTCCGAGGGCAGTGAATGACAGGGTCCCAGCGACAGAAGCAGGAGACAGAGAAGCAGACACACACAACAGAACAGCGGCACCGCCAGCGCTCACGGAGCACTTCCTGGGCGCCAGGCACCGGCTCATCATCTCACATGCAGACTACGAGGTCTCACCAGGCCGGTGTCCTCCGTCTGCCCGCCCAGCCCAGCCAGGGACCAGCGCAGCCGGTGCTTTCTCCACCCCTGTACCGAGCAAATGTTTCGTTTCTGGGGTGGGGGGAGGGGACGGGGACTGGCACCACCACCGGGGCACAGATGGCCAACCTCAGGTGTCACTGCTGCCCCCATCCCTCCTCTGCCCTTCCATGCTCCCCGCCTCTCCCTTCCCCTCTAGGACTATTCCCGATCTCTGCCCTTCTCAAGGCTTCCAAGCCCAGCCCTGTCACAAGCCACGGGCCCCCTTTGCCCTGGAACGAGAGGCCCTGGGGCACTTGCTCCCCTCTCCCTCATCTCTTACCCTCACCCACCTCAGGGGCCCCGCCCTGCTGGGAGGCCAGACCCTACACCAGATCCTGCTCCTTCCACCACTGCAGAACCTCTGGACCACTCCCTGCCTCCCCGTGTCCTGAGCATCCCCAGCTCACAGCTTCACCCCGCCGTGTAGGAGCTTCTCAAACCTTCCGAGCCTCCGGCTGCCAGTGAGCCCTTCTCTCCATGTCCGCCAGCCTCTCTGGCCACTGCCTGCTTCCCTTAGCAGCAGCCACTGTGCAAAGGAATTGTCCTGGTTCTCTCTTTCCACTTTCTTCTTCCCTCTTCCAACTGCCTGGATAAACCGTCCCCCAAACTCTTCTCAGCTGGCCAGTGCCTACCCATTTTCCAGACCCAGCTCCCGTGTCTCCTCTTTAAAAGTCCCTGCAGCCGATGTTGCTGCTCCTTCACCCATGTCCCCTGGGCCCATGCGGGTTGTCCTGTGGCAGGGTCCTGTCCTGCACTCCTCCAGGGAGAGAAATGTCCACCTGTTTCTTCTTCTCTGCCTGCCTGCTCTCTCCAGCACCATGGAAGCCTGCTCACCTGTGGGCAGGTACAATGTCCAAGTGGAGCGCCCTTAACGCTCCCCACTGTGGGGAGTGAGGGTCAGCAGATGGATGTCCCCAGCCACCCAGCCACCAGGAGGCGGGTCCCGAGGCATCTCTGCATAGCTCGGTGGGACTGAGCCTTGTGACCCACTGAGGCGACCACTCAGCACCCCTCCCTGTGGCGTTTCTCCCTGCCTGTGTCATGGAGACACATTGTGGCTCCTCGCTGGCCTTCCTGAATCAGCCCGAATGAACTACTAGAGCCCCAGCCTTTTCTCAGGGTCGGCCTTGGGGGCACCCTATCCACCTGCCCTCTAAGGTGCTCCCTCCTTGTGCTCTCTGGAGTCCACCAGGCCCTGATATGTCCCGTGAAGACTGGGAGCGTTTTGGTAAAGTCGGTTCTTACTGTCCCTGTGTTCCTGTCACCACGCACAGCGCCCCGCAAGAGAGAGGGTTATGGACTTCAGGTCTCATGCAGAAGCACCCAGAAGAACCATCTACTTGCAGCCAATGAGAAGAGCACTGAAGAACGACGATCATTTCAACAAATCAGTTTATTTGTCTCAAATGCATCCGTGGAGGTTCCCAAGAGGAACAATTAAAATGGAAGAAAGTGGCTGCAGGCTGAGGTTGGCCAAAATGCTTTTTTAAAGTCTTTTATCCCCGGCGGGTGGGGGTGGGGGTGGACCCTGTGGGCATGGCCAGAATGCCTGGGGCAGGCGGATGCAGCACTTTTGTTCCACAGTCATTTTCCAGGGAGAAAGAGGCTCCAGAAGGGATGGGGTGACCCAAGTTTATGCTGCACGTTGATGGTAGAGCTGGACATCGGAGTCTGCACCTCGACAACTCTGCCCCCGATATTTCTGAAAGGCAGGCAGGGTAAAATCCAGAACCATCCTGGACTGGTTCACGGGGTCCTGCCTGACACTGAGCAAGAGGTGCTGGACTGGGAATCAGAGACCTGTGGTCTGGTGCTGGCTGTCCCCCTCGCTTGCTGTGTGACTTTGGGCAAGGCTATTCCCCTCTCTGGGTTTCGGTTTCATTATTTATAAAATGACATGATATATGATCTCTAAGGGAACCTCTAGCTCCAAAAATCTAGAGCAGTTTGTTTCCACATCTTTCAAGTGGGCCTGATGCTCTATCTACCTCCTCAGGTGATGTGAGGTCCCTGGGGGTGGGTCTCTGAGGCCAGGTCCCCCTTACTGTTTCCGCCTGTGAGGTGGAGTCTCGTATCTCAGCCTTCAAGTCCAAGGGCCCTGGCAGTGTCGGACTATGAGCAAGGTGCAAATGAAAAGAGGGAGAGAGGGGAGAGGAGGGACAGGCTTCTTTCTTTTGTGCAAAATATCAAAAGCCTGGGAAATGGAGACACCTGAGATCGGAGGCTCTCTCCCTCCCTCACTAGCCAAGTGAGTGGCAGGAAGTTCCTCAGTTTTAGTCCTCAGTTTTGACATCTGTAAATTGGGAACGAGAATGCTACCTCTCCCATGGGGATGATGCTGGCAAGGCACTCAGCCCCAGACTTAGCCCAGGGTAAGCTCTCAGTGCCCAGTGGCCCCCAGCGGCAGCGGCAGCGTGGGAATAGTCGCCATAAATGTATAAATTGATGTGTCTCCAGGCTATGACATCTATCCTGCTGACCACAAGGATAAGAAGACAAATGCATTTCTTCTTCAAAAGAAATGTGGATTTGCCCAAGTGGAGAGAGATGGAGAGATCGAGAGAGGCCCAGAGATCCTGGTCACACTCATGGAGGAGTGCAGCTAACTTTAAAGATGTTAGTAAGAGCTGGGAGGATCTGCCTCTGCCCAACAGCAATCATAGTAGCGTTGAGAACAGTTATCAATTCATGTGCCAGTGGCGACTGTGATTCTTATAATAAGAACCTGAAGGCACCTTCCATTCCAACAGTTCAATCAGGAAGAGACATCAACCATGATCGAATGACTGTCACATGTATAAACACTGGGTATGAATGTTAGTGAGACAGGAGAGCAGGTGATAGGCCCTGACGGTGTGCAGCCATCCTGGGCACGCACCGGAGTCAGCAGTCAATATCAAATGAGATGCAGTCGATGTAACAACACCCCCCACATCCCACAGTGGGCGAGTACAGCCCGGACTCCAACCTGCCCTCTGAAGCCGAGGCTCTGACCACTCACCAGAGCTGGCCAACACTGTGGTTTGCACCTGGCCCAGGAGACCGGGGACAGAGCAGCTGGGAATGAGGGGTACGGGCAGCTGGGGCAAGGGGACCTTCTGTGCTGTCCTGATGGTTTGGAAAGTACTATAACCAATGACCCTGTCTGTAAGGTCAGAAAGCTGAAAGGGGAGGAGAAAAACCCCATATTTTCACAGCCATACCCCTAGATCACTGACAGTCCTGGCTGGAAAAGCCTCCAGGGATCTCGTGGTAGGGCACCCTTATTTTAAAGATGAGAAACTGACACCAGAGGGAGAGACTTGCCCAGGGTGGTGGGGAGAGCCAGTGGTCTCAGAGAGGGACGAGAATCTGGGTTCCTGACTCCCTGGTTCTTTCTCCCCAACAGCCTAATGTGCTTTTCTGCAGGTTTGTAAGTCCGTGGTGGTCTTGATAAAGTCCTGCTTAGATGCTGCAGGCTGGGCAAGGTGTATTCTTTTTTTAAAAAATATTTTATTCATTTATTCATGAGACACACACACACACACACACACAGAGAGAGAGAGAGAGAGAGGCAGAGGGAGAAGCAGGCTCCATGCAGGGAGCCTGATGTGGGACTCGATCCCGGGTCTCCAGGATCACGCCCTGGGCTGAAGGCAGGCGCCAAACCGCCAAGCCACCCAGGGATCCCAGGGCAAGGTGTATTATTCTTCGTGACCTGGGGTTGACCTTGGTGCCATTAGCTTGAGAGCTACCAGGTCCCCTTTCTCTGCTCCTCCTGGAGAAGCTCCTCCAAGAAGGCAGGCTCTGTCTATGGTGCTGAATTGGGATCTCGCTATTAAAAAAAAAAAAAAAAAGGTGATGGCTTCCCGCCCATCTCCATCCTTCCCTTGAACTGCCTACCTTCCCACCCCCACTACCTGTTGTAGCCCAAAACGTGGCTGTGCAGGACCTCCAGCTCTCACGATGGGATGGCGCTTCCCATTTCTGTGTGGCTTTGGCCACTGCCCTCACCAAGAGCACCAGCGAAGGTTCCCAGGGCAACTATGAAATGCTCGTTGCCATGGCAGCCTTTGCCATCCCCGGTTAGTTTCACTTCAGCATGGACCCAGTTCGTGAACGTGAACCTCTGTGAACCAAGAGTGGGGACTCTAATAGTATGTTCCCAGGGAAGGGCAGAGATCCGCCTTAATGCCCCGAAGGGTCTGATGAGCCAAAGGAACCACAAACACTGAGTGATGTGCCAGGGGGTATGGTAGATGGTGTTCACATGTTGTTAGGTACGATGCAGCCCGTTTCACAAGGGTCAGAGAAGCAGAGTCACTTGCCTGAGACCACACAGGTCAGATATACAGATAGCACCCTTCCCTTCCCTGAAAGGCTGTGGAAGACACCTTGCTCCTTGGGGCTCAGGGACCCTTATGCCCTTCCTTCCGCCACGTAACTAGGTCACCGAGTGAGCAGCAGGGCCCCCACAAAGAAGAGACCACGCCGACATGACCATATTCTTCCCTGGAATTTTGGAACTGCTGAGTTGGGAAGTCTCCTCTGGAAACCCTGCCCCAGGTCCAGCATCATCAAAACAGTCAAGAAAAAGAGATGATAAGGATGATAGGTGCCTTATCCCTGTCCACTCTATCAGGTCTGGGCCTTAGTGCTGATTTGACCACCTGTTGGCTGTCTGGTGGGTGACCTAACCCCTCTTACCTCCTTGAGATAAGGTCGTGGAAGATGAACTACAGGACCAGCAAAGTTCAGCCCCTATCCAGCCTTCAGAAATCGTTCTCTTCTTCTCCCTCCCATCCGTTTGCCTGGTCATTTCAGAATCTGTCATATGTGTGGCTGGGGACACATGCCCTGGGCTGAGGTTCTGGTCCATGATGGCCAATAGCACCATCCTGGGGTTTTGGAGGTGGATGTGAAAAGGTAAGACCCCTCTTTGTCTTTTGTATGCTTGGCGGCTAAGGGAGGCCCTGTTCTTCCAGGGGGCCAAGGCAGAGTGCACTTTTCTGGGGGTGAAAGCAAGCAAAAAACCCAAAAATAAAACAAAAACAAAAACAAAAAACACTTCTTAGACAGAAACAGTGACACAGACCAGAGCATTTTCTGGGTTTGCCTCTATGCTAGCCCGTTCCCGGCCATCATCTCGGCCCCCTGATACCCAGAACCACTTCAACGAATCCGACTTTTTATGTTCAACAGAGTGGGCTGCTGTTCCTCAAAACCAGAAATGCTGAATATAATAAATATAAATGCTCTTTGTCAAATGTAAGAACTAAAAACTCTGGTCCCAAGCAGGACATGTGCTGCCTTTTGCCTACCTGCAACTGACACAGTGCTGTGATGCGTCAGGCTGACGCGCTCTTTCCTGAAGGATCCTCTCACTTTTGGCATTACTTCTAAATAGAACATTTTCCCACCTCCAAAAACTTCCTGCTTGGCCTCTGATGGTAATCAGAGGCCACTTCCTCAGGGTAGCTTTCAGGATGGCCCTGGTGGAGCTCATCACAGTCTCCTGCCCATGAGCCCCGCATGACAGGTATCATTCAGACGCTTGACCTGGAGGCTCTGAGTCTCCTCCTCAGGGTAGAGAGCACCCTGGCTACCTTAGAATCTTGTGTAGGTGGAGGATGAAAACAGTGGTGCTGCGCTGGGTGTGATGCTCTGTGGGCCCTATGGTCTGGGCCTCTGCCTCAGGCTCCTTAGAGGCGCCTAGCTCCTGAGTGTCTGGGCCCTGAGCCACTGGGCAAAGCACTGAGGACAAATCTCATGCCTGCTGAATCCCTCCCCCTCTTCCTCTTATGGAAGACTGGGGAGCTGCCTTTCCCTGCCCACTCACACTTGGGTCCTACTCTGCGTGGGCTCCCCTCCTATCCTCCACATTCCCTGCAGGCAAGATTCTGAACTGTGGCCAAGGCAGGCAATTTCTCAGGCCCTGCTGTGTATTCTCCAACTTTTATGCCTTCTAAATAGACTCACATTGTACTGATGTGGGAAGCAAAGGCAGAAGAAAAAAATATTAAATTTCCTTACTACTTACAGCCCACCGACAAGTCCTTGAAACAGGCAGAGTGACATTCCTCTAGGGACTCAGCTGCCTCAATGTTGACGCTTTGCTAAGGGCAAGAGGCAATCTTAGCCTGACCCCGGGGATCCTCTGAGTCTACTTTAACATATAAAATTCCTTTGGAAATTTCGTTTATCTCTACTTCCTAAGATATATGTTGGCGATCATCCTCCAAGCATATGACCCACCGATAGACATCTGAAGGGTCTCATGACTGAGTTTTTGCTAACAGTAGTAAATGACCTTTTCCTAACAATAGCTAGCCCTCTCAGGGTCCCGGAAACCTTGTTTCTAAAATATCTGGGAGACTTACGCCATCCCTAACCCCCTCCCAACTTGCAAGTATATAATAGGCTACTCCTCATGACCCCAGTGCAGCTCTTTCTGCTCACAGGTCCTGTCCCTGTGCTTTAATAAAACCACCTTTTTGCACCAAATACATCTCAAAGATTCTTTCTTGGCCATTGGCTTCAAACCCTACTCTTTCCTCCGTCAGCTACTGCTGCCCTAAACATGGCTTAGTAACTAGCTGGGCTCCCAGGGACTCTGTACATGTGTAAATGAATGAATGAAGGCATGAGTGGGTGATTGAGTGTCCACGAATGGTCTTTGCAGCATTTTCATCCCCTGAAGGCCATTTAATCCCCACCCCAGCCCCTTCCTCCCCACACTTCCTGCCTCCTGCCAGTCTAGACAGGAGCCTGGCCCTGCCCAAATCTCCCATGCTCACACTCTGCATCTCCCCATTGCTGGCTGCTCCTGGAAATTCCTGGAATTAGTTCTCAGGCCTAATCCACCTGCTTCTCCTTCTTGGACCAGGCTTCCCCTTTACTGCCCCTCCCCACTCACTCTCCATGGTGCAGACTACAGAGCTTTAATGACACAAATCCTGGGCATGACAATCCAGCTTATCCTGGTTCCACGGATCCTACCACCCTCAGATAAGCCACTGGAGGTTGAGACAGCTCATGTGGTCTCCCCAGTCCTGGGATATTCTAAGGCTTCCACCTTTGTGACCTGGTCCTCAAGGGTTTCCAATCTCTTTCTGGGCATGCTGGCAGCCTATTCCTAGGATACCCCAAGCTCCTTCCTGCCTCAGGGCCTTTGCACAGGCCGTTCCTGCCACTGGGAAAGCTGTTCTTCTGTTTTTCCTGCCTGGCTCCTTCTGACTGGTCTATTCTCAGTTTCAATGTTTCCTCAGGAAATTTTTTCCTGACAAAGCAAATCCTGTTCTTCTCTCTTGAGCATTATCTCATTCTTTCCCTTATTTGCGCGCATCCCGGTTTCAATTTATTTATTCATCTGTTTGCTTGTCTAGTTCTCTCTACCACCTCTCTAGAATATGAGCTCAGTGAGGGCAGGAAGCATCCTGTGCATGGTGCCTGGTACAAAATAGAACCAAAACAAAGGGAATGAATGAGTGAGGGAATGAATAAGCAAAGCCCTGAGGTCCTCAGGGCTGCTGAGTGAGACAGAAACCTGGAGGCAGTGCTCTCAGCAGCTCAGCAGGGCATGACAGGTGCTTCCTCCCCTGTTTCCTCTGGTGAGTGGGGAAGTCAGCAGTGATGCTGGCATTGAGGGAACACATTCAGGAACCCACAGCCCATTTCAGGCCTCTATTTAATGCCACTTGGTTCCATTCATCACTTCTTCCAGGAAGATCATAACATTTTGACATCTCAGGGGCCTGGAGATGCCACAGTATCAACATGCCACTGAGTGTCAGGCAAGAACCCTGCCCCTGCATGCCTTTAAAGTGGGCCACCCAATGGTAGTCCCTTTTGTCCTTCGTGTGTTGGGTAGGACATGGCCCCTGCTGGGGGAGGTGAGGAGACCCTGGAGGTCCTAGATCTTTGGGAACCTGGAGGCACAACCAATGCTAGCCCATCTGTTTCTTGTTAGGAGCCCAGAGCGGCACTCAACACATGATTGGCCAAACAAATGAATTCATCTCAATGGTTCAGCTGATGAGAAGTGGGTAGTGATTGGTTCCTGCTGTGATTGGCTTGCGTGTTGAATACCTGCCTCCCTAGTCCTGGGATATTTTAAGGCCTCCACATTTGTGATGCTTATTCATTCCTCTGGGAGCCCATGAGGCACCCTAGCACAGACCATAAACCTTGAGAGTGCCTGGGGTTCATCGCTCTTCCAGAGTCCAAGACACTGTGTTGAGGGTTGGGTCCCTGACTCAAGTCCCTCCAGAATTTCTTTCTCTTCCCACTACCAAGCAGAGAGTCAGAGCATCTCACTGGAAAGGCTGCCCTGCTTTTTCCACAAGGCCTGCCCCCTGAGCTCTTTGAACTGGGCCACCAGCATGGGGGACACCCCTCTCAGAGGCACAGGGAAGACTGGTCCTTGGTTGTTCCTCATCTTCTCACCCCCAGATCCATCCAGCACCACCAGAAGCCTGGCACATGCATGTGAGTGCATCCAAATGTCTCCCCAAGCCTCTGTGGGCAGCCAGCCCTTGGCACCCTTCAGGCCTAGGGTCATCACCCCCTACCACAATCCACCCTCAAGAAAACAGACCCATGTAAGAGGCCCAGTTGGCTCAGAAAGTGGGGTCCAGGCCATTTGGGCAGGGACTTCTGGAGTTCTAGGTGCACAAACTATGAGCAAAAATAGGAGAGGGACCTAGGTTTCAGATAGCCATGCAGATTCCATATTCCATGGGGAGACGCACAGCCAGGGTGGGCCAGAATGGAGTCCTTTAAAGTGCAGGGCTGAGGCCAGGGATCTATCTTGCCCATGTCTGAAGACTGTATGGTATCTGGTCCCCTACTCTACTTGCTGGGCCATCTGCATGGTTCTCCCATGGGAAAGACCCAAGAGACTGGAGCAAGCCATTAGGAAATTAAGACTCACAGGCTCAATGCCAAGAACATCACAAAGGTCATGAGATAGGACCATAGCTGGGCCATGGAACCTCAAAAATAGAGTTGGTAAGAAAGGGGTATGGGCTCAGGGAGGACTGTTCATCCCCTTGCCCTGCCTCCTCTTGACTCCACCTAAGCAGGAGAGAGGGTACAGATGGTGCTTTTCTGGGCTTCCAGACAGGGCTGAGGTAGGACTGGCAGGTCCAGCCAGACCTGCATCACACATCCTTAGCAACACAGGCTTGCAGTGGAAGACATGGGCACCAGTTAGAAGCAGGTACTTATAGACAGATCTACAGCAAACAATTTAACCTGCACCATGAAATTGCCTGAGTTTACACACTCACACTTGGTGGTATTTCATGCTGCAAATGAATCCCAATTTTAAGAGCCACAACTTCCAGGCATTCGTGCATTTTATAGATACATCTCCTTTCCGAGTCTTTCCCAAGACAGAAGAGTGAACAAAAGATTTTGTCATTTAAAGAAAAGGAAGAAGAAAAGGTAAGGAGTTGTACCGTGGGAACTGCTTTCTATAAAATGTGTCTTAAAGGCTTGGCTCCATTTTCCTAAATTGTCAGTGATGAGCCCCTCACTGGTGAGGAGGGAGTAGGTGAGAGTGTGTGCAGCCTGAATTGTTCACAGAGGCATAAAGCAGGACCCCGATAGGTCTGTGCTCCCATCATGAAGTGGAAAAGAAAATTGTTTTCTATGATTCTCAGGGTGAATTGTCAGCTTCTATGAGCACAAAGAATACATTTCTGCAGACTGAGTTCAGGCCAGACCTGCCCTTGTCAATGTTGGGCAGAGACATAAGATGGTAAAGGATCAGGAGAAGGACAGCTGTGGGTCCTCACGTGGGATTCTGGAAAGGACACCCAGAGTGAATGATAGTTGTGGGAATCACAACCCTCTTGTGGATCCAGAACTTGAGGGTGTAAAAGGTCCCTCAGACCCCCCAATCCTGGGTGACACCTGCCGTCTTTGGTGAAGAGCTCTGTGCCAGGCACTCTATGAAGATTCTCTAACTGAATTCTCCACACGATGGCAGAGGTGCTGTTATGATTCCCTTTTTGCAGACAAGGAAACTGAGGCTTGGGGAAGGGGAGGGGTTTGTCTAGGGTTCCATAGACAGGAGGAGGTAGAGTAGGACACAAGTCCCAGAAGAGTGACTGTGGGGTGAGGGTTAAATGAGGTAGCCAGTGTGGGTGTACTGGGTGATGTGAAGCTCCATAAATAGGAGTGATTATGCTTTTTAGCTGCTCTAGTTTACATGACTTCCAGGAACATCCAGCTCCCACCAGTGACGCTCACTCCAGAGTTTCCACTGATGCTAGAATCCAATCAGAGTGGGATGTATATCTTTCCTTTTTCTCAGTTAAAGGAGGACAAGATGAGGAGTTGAAATAACCATCCAGGTGCAGCCAATGCAGAACCCGCAGCTGAACAGAATTAAGGTCGTTCAGTGCCTGATGAGCTGCAATTTGCCTCATTGTGACCTGTGTCCTACAGTAAATTGAAGGTGCAAACTCTGTCCTGCTTCCTCCCTTCCCCATACTTAAGCAGGACTGGGAGCCTGGTGGTCTGTGCCCCTCATACCCTGCTCACTGGTCCATGGAGAAGGGATGGGGACAGAGTTCATCAGAAGGGCCAGGACCCTAAATCTGCCATCTGAGTTGGCAGTGAGAGACAACTGGGGTTGGCTGTTTTGATTTCCCCAAGGTGGTCCTAAAGGAGAGCAAAGAGAACAGTTCAGAGACATCTTGAGTAAAATATGCTCTAGGCTTATTGAGCAACCACTTGCCTTCAGAGATGGCCTCCTATAATCACCTTTAAATCATTTGTTCTTAGGTTGAGTTCTCAATGCACCTAGAAAGCAATGGGGCCACCCCTCCCCAAGCTCCACTGGCAGGTCATCCAGGGATGCCACTAGGTCTTTGGCTACCCACCTGTGAAATCCCAGCCCAGGAAAACTTGGAGAGGGTCCCAAGCTTTGAAACAGGGCACCCCTGTAATCAATCACTGTAGAACGCTTTGAGTGAGGCGCATCTTGGAGGGAAGCCAGAGCTCACCCTTGTAATAGTAAGCATATTGCTTTATCTTAGATTATGTGTCTATGTAAGATGGTGGGGGTGGGGAAGGAGATTATGGGGTGTGTTAAGCTCCAGCAGTCCCTCCTTGATGGAATCAGGGTTGAGTCCTGCCTCTAACTTGACCTGGCTGTGAATCTTAGATGTGTTCCTTCACCTCTTTGGTCCTTAGTTTCTTGTCTGTAAAATGAGAGTGACATTGCAGGGTTGCTGTGTGGATGAAATGTGATTAACATTTGCAGGGGTTGAGCAGAGGGCAGGGTCCATGGTCACCAAAGCAGCCATGCCTTGAGCCCATCCAGAATCTTTGGCACAGGTGAAGGGAGAGTTTACCTGCAAAGAGTTTATAGCAATCCTGCAAAAATATATGCATCTCACAGGAAACACCTGCCTTACTGGAAAATTACTCAAGGTACCAATCTCTATAAAAACCCAATCCTAACATCCCTAAGATGATGATAGTATACCACACCTGTCTAAAATTACCTATGGGGGCAGAGAGTGGGACTTACTGAGGGAAAGCACAAATTGCAGAGTAGGCTTTATTTACTGATTTTTTAACTGCCTTACTGAAGTATAATTGACTTACAATAAACCACTCATATTTAGAGTGTACAAATTGATAATTTTTTAAAAACCATATTTTTAGGGGCACCTGGGTGATTCAGTAGTTGAGTGTCTGCCTTTGGCTCAGGTCATGATCCTGGGGTCCTGGGATCGAGTCCCATATCAGGATCTCTGCAGGGAGCCTGCTTGTCCCTCTCCCTGTGTCTCTGCCTCTCTCTCATGAATAAATAAATAAAATCTTAAAAAAAACCCAAAACCTATATTTTTATTAAGGTATAGTTGACTTACAATAAACTACATGTGTAAAAATCATACAGTTGGACAGGTTTTGGCTTATATTTATATATTATATTAATGTATACGTACATATATATTAATCTATATACTTATAATAAAATCATCACAATCTAGATCATGAATTTAACGATCATCTCCTGACCAGATTCCTTCTATCTCTTGGTAATCTCTCCCTCATGCCAACATCCCCATGCACTGTCCCTAGGCAACTGCTCATCTACTTATTGTTACTGTAGATTATATAGAATTATATGTAAATGGAATCATTCAGAATGTCCTCTTTTTGGTCTGGTTTCTTTCAATCTGCATAATTATTATGTGATGTATCCATATGGAAGCATGCATCAATAATTCATTGTTTTAAAAGTTTCAGTTCATTTTAAAAAATAAACTTCTCATTTTAGAATAGGTTTAGATTTACAGAAAATGTGTGAGAGAATGGAGTATGGAGTATGTGTATGGAGAATTCCCATATACTTCATACCTAGTGTCCTCTGTTTTTTTAAACCAATTTTTCAGTCCTCAGATTAACCTTATTTGGTCATGAGGTATTATTCTTTTTATATTGAGTTATAATTGCTAAAATTTTGTTTAGAAGTTTTGCATCTATGTTTGTATGTTTCTATGATTTTTCTTTCCAATGTCTTTGATTTTGAGATCCAGACAATGGATCTCTATCATTTGTTTCCTCCTGTGTGTTTTGAGTTTAATTTGCTGTTTTTTTTCCCTAGTTTTGTACTGAAATGTTGTATACTGAATTATATGCCTCCCCCTAAGTCCATAGGTTACTGCTCTAATCCCCAAAGTGACTATATTTTGTAGATAAAGTTTTTAAGAAGGTAACTAAGACTGGGAATGAAGTCATAAGGATGAGGTCCTTCTCCAATAGAACTGGTTTCTTTCTTTCTTTCTTTCTTTCTTTCTTTCTTTCTTTCTTTCTTGGGGGGTGGGAGGAGAGACAGACTCTTAAATAGGCTCTATGAACAATGTGGAGCCCAATTCAGGACTCAAAACGGGGCTTGATCTCATGATCCTGAGATCATGGCCAAAATTAAGAGTTGGACACCTAACCGATGGAGCCACCCAGGTGCCTGAGAACTGGTGTCCTTATTAAGGAGAGGAAGAGACACCAAGTGTGTGTGCATAGAGGAAAGGCCTCATAAGGACACAGCAGAAGGTGGCCGTCTACCAGTCAGGAATAAAAGCCTCATGAGAAACTAACTCTGCCAACATCCTGATCTTGGATTTTTAGCCTCCAGAACTGTAAGAAAATAAATTTCTGTTGTTTATTCCACCCAGTCTGTGGTATTTTGTTATGATGGCCTGAGCAGATGAATACAAGCATGTAGTGCTATAAATTTCTCCCTAAATACAGCTATGTCCTCCAAATTTAGATATGCCTTATTTTTTAATTTCTCTTTATTCGTATTTCTTTCCTATTTCCCTCAAGATTTCCTTTCTGACCCATATATTTTTTAATTTCCAAATATTTGGTCATTTCCCAATTGTACTTCCATGCTTGATTTCTAGCTTAATTCTATTCTCATTTGTGAATAGAATTTATATTATTACTATTCTTTTAGTAATGTTTTATGGTCAAGAATCTGATTTATATTGATGACGTTTCCATGGACACTTGAGAATGCATTCTATCGCCACTGGGCAGAGGGGTCCATTTGGTCAGCAAGGTCAATTTAGCTGATAATGTTCTTCAGGTTATCCATATCCTTACAGATTTTCTACTTTTTCAATCTATCAATTACAGACAGAAGTGTGTTGATATTTCCGACTATAACTGTGAACTTGTCTATTTCTCCTTTCAGTTCTATCTGAGTTTTCCTTAAATATTTTGAGGTTCTTTTGTTAGGTGCATACACTTAGGATTGCTAGGTCTTCTTGGAGAATTGTCCCACATATCATTATGTAATGTTCCTCTTTATATCTGATGATATTTCTTGAAGTCTATTTTTTCTTATATTAATATAGCCACTCTAGGTTTCTTTTCCTTGGTGTTTGCAAGACATTTCTTTCTACCTCCTCTTACTGTTGAGCACCTGATGCTTTTATGTTTAGAGAGAGTTTATTATGGACAACATGTGGTTCAGTCTTCCCTTTTTTAAAAAAAACTTAACCTGAAAATCTCTACATTTTAACTTGTGGGCTTAGTTTCTTCACATTTTTTTTTAATATTTTTTTTCAACTTTTATTTATTTATGATAGTCACAGAGAGAGAGAGAGAGAGAGAGAGAGAGAGAGAGAGAGAGGCAGAGGGAGAAGCAGGCTCCATGCACCGGGAGCCCGATGTGGGATTCGATCCCGGATCTCCAGGATCGCGCCCTGGGCCAAAGGCAGGCGCCAAACCGCTGCGCCACCCAGGGATCCCAGTTTCTTCACATTTATGGTGATGATTGATGTGATTGGTTTGAAATCTATCATCAAATTACTTCCTAATTTGTTCTATTGGTGTTCTTTTTTCCTCTTCTGCCTTCTCTTGAGTTAAGTAACATTTTTGATGATTCCATTTTATCTTTTCTATTACCATCTTTTAAAAATTGTAGTGGTTACCAAAGTGTTTTTAACATTCATTTCAATTAATCTGAGAATATCTTAAAATAATATACCACTTCATGAATAGTATAATGACATGAAAACAGCATATTTCCAATTCCTACCTCTTACCCTTTGTACTGTTTTTGTCATAGGTTTTGATGTCACATATACTACAACCACATGGTACATGGTTTTTATTTTTCTTTTGACAGTTATTTATGTTTTAGAACAATTGAAATAACAAAGAAAATTGATTATGTCTTCATTTATTTCATTTATAATACTCTTTATTTGTGTAATTCTGAGATTATACTGATAGATTCCTTTGCCTGAAGAATTTACTTAGATAATTTTTTTTTTTAAGATTCGTGTTTATTTATCTGGGAGAGAGAGAGAGAGCATGAGTGGGGAGGAGGGGCAGAGGGAAAGAGAGAAGCATATTCCTTGCTGAGCAGGAACTCGATCCAAGGACCCTGGGATCATTACCTGAGTCGAACGCAGATGGTTAACTGACTGAGCCACCCAGGTGCCTTACTTAAATATTTCTTAATCAGAGTAGGTTTACTAGCAATAAAGTTCTTAAGTTTTTGTTTGTCCTAGGAAATAATTATTTCTCCATAATTTCCAAAGATATTTTCACTGGGTATAGAATTTGGAGTTGATGACTTTATATGTTATTTTTCCATCACCTTTAAATTATCATTCCATTGTCTTCTTGTTTGCATGTTTTCTGACAAGAAGTCTGCTGTCATTCTTATCTTGTGTCCTCTGTAAGACAGGTCTTATTTCCTTGGGTTTCTTTAAGATTTTCTCTTTGTTTTTGGTTTTCAGATATTTAAGTTTGAATTTATTTGCCTGTATTTTGTTTTGTTTTGTTTTATTTATATATTCACTTTTTAATTTTTGGACTTGATTCTGTTTGATGTTCTCTGAGCTTCTTGGACCTGTAGTTTGGTGTATGTCATTGATTTTGGAAAATTCTTGGATTATTTCTTCAAATATTTTTCGGGCTCCTTTTCCTCTGTTGTCCTTCTGGGATTGCAACTACTTGTTTATTATACTATCTGATATTGCCCCACAGTTCTCAGATGCTCTGTTCTGTTTCTTGCCTCCCCTCCCTCCCTGTCTTCCTTCCTTCCTTGTTTCAGTTGTGTAATATATTGACTTATCCCTAAGTTCACTGATTCTTTTCTCGGCTATTTCAAGTCTACTGATGAACCCATGTAAGTTATGCCTCATCTTTGTTTCTGTATTTTTGTGTTTTTTTTTTTTAGCATTTTCGCTCGATGCTTTCTTAGAGTTTCTTTCTCTGCTGAAGGTAATCATCTGATCTTGCACATTGTCAGCCTTTTCATTAGAACCTTTAATATATTAATCTTGTAATTTATAAGTCCCTGTCTGATAGTTCCAACATCTGTGTTCTACCTAAGTTTGGCATTGATGATTGCTTTGTGTCTTTTTTGTGTGTTTTTTCTTTGGCTTTTTATCTGCACCATAACTTTTTATTGAAAGCTGGACATCTTTTTTAGGATGATAAATTCTGAGGTAAATGTTTTTCATGCTTAGAGATGTGCACACCTTTCTTTCTTCTAGACTTTTGTGTGGGAGTAGGTGTTAATCTAGTCAGGAGTGGGGCTTAGTTTGAGGTCTGTGGTTGCTATGGTTATTCTCGGTACACCACAGGCTTCAAGTTCATCTAGTGATACCTTGCATTTAGGGTTTGGGCTTGTTTTTCAGAGGTCAGTTTCCTATGTCTGCTCCTCAAATCCCTGGCTTTGGGTCTTTCTTTTGTGCTGCACTATACAGAGGATCTGTCTTTTAAAGCTCTCCCGGATATATTCCATTGTTATTTTTACTCAGTGCTTGTTAGCCAGTGTGGGAGGAGTGTGAGAGGGTGTATTTCTGATGATGTGATTAATTTTCAGTCTTAAGCAAGTACTATGCCCTTGTGACTCCAGGTGTGGATTTCACCAAGTGTTTTTGCCTCCAGCTGTAACCCTGGACCTATCTTAAGCATGCATTCCTGCCCCTCCCCACAGCTAGTACTTATTTTTATCCCGTTTCCTTTCTTCAGTTGCAGTGGATTTCCACCAGTGCCCTGAGGCAACAGTTTTTGTTTCTCTTTGCTCTGCAGATTAAAGTTTATTGTCCTTAGAGAAAATTGCTCTGGGTGGATTTTTGCAGTAGGAAGCACCCCTTCCTTAGCCTGCACCTCAAGGATACTCTCTTAAGAATCTCCTTGATTTTTCCTATGAGTGACTGGGATTTGCTAAAACAAAAACAAAAACAAAACCCCTGAGGTTTGTTTGTCTGTTTTTTAAACTTTGTCTGTTTATTCCTAGAGGCTTTCAGTCTTACATCTACCCCACATAATACTTCAGACTCCACGTGCACCATGGGCTATCCTGGGTCTCTGCCTGCTGGCCCACACTGCAGATTTGGACTTCCAGTCTCCATAACTCCTGGTAACAATTATCTTTCTTGCTACATAAACACATCCCATTGGTTCTGTTTCTCTAGAGAACACTGACTAATACATGTTTTGGTATTGAGAGTGGTTCTAGAGGAACAGAATCTTAAGGGCAAATTATTTTCTGAGTTAATTTTGGGGTTTCTGGAATTGGCTCTTTATTCTGATTGAAGACATTAATGACTCTGTTGCTAGTCATTAGCAAAGAGAGCACTAATCATTCATGGTGTGATCTGGCAATAGAAATATGCAAAATATCACCATTGGATAATCGTAATCAAGCACTTACAAAAAGCAAGGATCTGAGTGACCAGGTATAAGATACATTTGAACAGTCTTGTTAAACTAACACATATAATGAGATTGGATGGCTGCACCTAATGTCACTGGACAAAGTGGGAAAAGAAAAGAATGAGCTCAGGGATTCAAATTCCCAGCACAAGTGCCTTATAAATGACATGAAATCTTCTATGTCTGCCCTAAGAGACTGTTACCTCCTACAGCCACAGGGCTGAGATTGCTGAGAAACAAACCCCGAATCTCATCTGGCAAGTGGTTGACCTAAAATGCAAATTGAATTTCCAGCCTCACAAAGTAGGAGGGAGGGGCTGCCTGCCTTGCTCCTGTTCTCTCTGCAGCCCCAACCCTTTAGAGAATAGGAGGGGTGTGAAGGCTCCCCCCAGGGTCTAGGTGTGATCTGGGAGTCCCGTGCTGTCTAAAGCTCTCACTAGGGAACACTGGAACCTAGAGGCCTCTGGCTAGACCTGACTGCAGTGCAGAATGGGAGCTTGATAGGCCTCAAGGTGCCTTTCCTCTTTCCTTCCACTTCAGATCTGCTCCAATAGTTTCTATTTTGGACCCTTAGGGCTTCCATAAGGACCCTTAGGGCTTCCCTGTGGCCTCCTCCATTACTGCCCACCCATCACATGAGAGGGTGGCTCGGCTCAAGACTGGCTCAGGTGCCTGAGACTGAGCAGCCTTGTGGATGCTCCACATTGAATTCCCACTCCACCTGGGGCCAGACACAGATTCTGTCCACTCCCTGGAGGATGGGCAGGTCTCTATAGAGGACAGCAGGTCCCCAGCCAAGCCAAGCACCAGAAGCCTGAGGTCTAGGCCCTGCCACTTGGACCATAGGACCTGAGTCCTCATCACCCACAGTCATGCCCTGTCACCTGTGTGGTCACCATAGAGTCCCCCATGCTGCCACCCTGGGTGAGTACTAATAACTAACCCTCCATGAACACTTGCTCTGTGATGCTGAGCTCACGGCCCATTGCACCCAATTCTGACAGCTAATGGTCTTGTGCGGGAGGAACCATCACTGTGCCTGGTTGGCAGGTGAGCAAAATGAGACTCAGAGTGGGGAAATTGAACCAGGAAGTAGGGGACCTGCTGGCCTCCAGGTACAGACCTGTACCTGCACCCTATTACCTACTCCCCAGGTAGCCTTGCACCATTATCTGTCACCAGATCCCACCTCCTGTGTCCTGCCTGCATCTTGTCATCCCACTCCTTTCCCTCCCTGCGCATGCTCAGAAACACATACTCATATTCACGTACTCAGGTGCATTCATGCATTCACACACACAGGCACACACATACATACACACTCTTGGGCACAGTTGCACACACAATATGTGGGGGTCCTCATCCAGACATGCCGTCACAACCACATTCTTCTTCCACCCACCAGGCTCCTTCCGCCCTCAGTGGTCTCCTCTAACTCTTGTTTCCAAGTGCGCTACGTAATTCACCATCAGATTCAAGCTGAAAGGAGAGAGACAAAGCAGAGTTGGATCTCATTTTAATTGTCTATGGCAGGAACCTGATTCCTCAGGTGATAATTAAAATAATTAAAAATTCGGTTATCAGAGTGGCAAGGGGGAGGCATTCACTTCTGGCTATAAGATGAGGAGCAGGGAAAGTGTCTGACATGTTCTGAGGATGAGAGAGGGTGGAGGGAGACAAGGAGCTCCTATTAGGGAGCCAAGGGAACATGGGGGACCTGACAGGTGACCCTTATTTGGCTGGGGCAGAGGCAGGGGGAGCAGGGCCAGGCCTGGCGCCCTGGGCACCCAGGGGCCTTCCTGACGGGCCCTTCTGTCCTGGGCCTCCTGCAGTCCTCGCAGCAGCCTGGCGCCCGGGGCGGGGGTGGCCACCTCCACGGGGCCCGGGGGGGGGGGGGCGGGGGACAGCCGAGGCCCAGAGCGGACACCTGGCTTCCCCGAGGTCACGCGGCCGGTCACCGCAGAGCCGGAGCCCAGCCCGGCCGAGCGCCCCCCTGGCTTCCCTCCTGCTGCCCTGGCCCAGGGCCCTGCGGACACCCTGACCCCAGCCTGTGCTCTGGGGACAGCGGCTCCCCCCCCCCCCCCCCCCCCCCCCCCCGCCTCGCTACCTACCCACCCTGCCCCCAGGGCTTAGCTCAGAGATGCCGCTGACCCTAAGCCCCCTGCCCAGCCTCACCCCTGAGCCCAGACCCTTTGCTCCCGCTGCCCCCGCCGTGGGGTCAGGGACACACAGAATGTCGGGGCTGGCAGGGGCCCCAGGAAGTCTGGCCCGTCCCCCTGGGGGTGCAGGTGGGGGCAGTGGTCCCTCCCTGGCCGTGCTGTGCGCCTCCCCTCCATCCCAGAAGCCCGCAGGGCCTGACCGGGGCTCTGCCCTTCTCCCTGCATCTCTCCTCTGTTTCCTGCCTCACTTCCCAGAGCAGATGCTGCAAAATCCAGGTCTGAGGTTTGATTTACAGACTTGCTGGGGAGGGAAGCTGGTATCTGTCTGCACCGGTAATTACTAAGAGGCCCAGGGATTTGCTTTGCTCCACAATGCTTGCTTCTCCCTTTTGGCCACTGCTCCTCAAAGGCTGGGATCTCCTGAAGCTTTCCTCTCTCGGAGAGCCACCTGTTGGCTTCGGCAAGAGGGCAGCAGAGGTGGAGGAACCCCACGCAGGGAAGAGCTAACCTAGACAGTGTGGTTGGGAGGAAGAAGGTGGACTTAGGGGCCACTGGGGGCCTGGCTTTGAACCCCTGCCCCATAATGGTCAAGCTACATGACCTTGAGCAGATCATTTAACCTCTCTGGGCCTCAGTTTCCTCATCTGCAAAATGGGAACAATGACATCTGTCCCATAAATGATGAGGCTTAGATGAGAAGTCACAGGAAAGGGACCATTACGATCACTGCTCAGCTAATGTGAGTTCTTTCCCCTAGACCTCCTCTTGGTCTCCCTCCTAAGTTTCCTCCAAATCCTGCTCCCTGCACAGTCCCTTCTGCTCCCTGGGGTCATGGGTCTTATTCTCCTTGCAGGTTTTGCCTCTGCTGAGGGCGGCAGGAAAGGCGCTGCCCGGGAGGCTCTGCAGGAGCAGACAGTGGTGGCGGCCGTGTGCCCAGGACACCGGGTGCAGATGGTGGCTCATATGCTCGGGGATTATTTAGAGTTTGGCTGCTTCTCTACTAACCAGTTAACAGATCTCACTGTTGGAATGGGCCCTGGGCAGAGGACTGCTTGATCTCAGGGGCATCAGAATTCTATAATGTGTCTGATTTCTAGGCATGCAGGAGGGACCGGTGGGGGCTCTGGGATTGTTAGATGACCCAGGGTCCTGGGCCAGGACTGGGCTCAGAACCCTCAGGGAGTGGAAAGAGTCAAGACTGGGCCAGAGGATCCCAATGAGCTCCGTGTTTTCCTGACCAGAAACCAGGGGGCAGCGCTATTGTTCTGGAAGAACAGGGCCTTGCAGTTAGATCCTCCAGAACCTGCCGGAACCCAACAGCACCTGAGACCTGGGGCTGGCTCCAGGCAAACCCCAGCAGCAAATCCCTGAGGCTCCATCTTTTCACCTGTAAAGTGGGATGGTGGTCTCCTCCACATTTGGTTGTTGCAAGAGCTGAGTGTGGGGAGTAAAGCGCCCCTGTGGTGCCTGACACCTAGTGGGTCTTCTGCAGAGGACAGTCGTCATATGTAGAACTGTATTTTAGAGGCTTGAAGGAGAGTAGGGTCCCCCATGGACCTGGGAGCCAACTGCTGGATTCGGTCCCTGCCTGGTTGGCACCACTGCCACGATGCGAAGGAGCAACCTGCACTTTCTGTGCCTCGGTTTGCTGCCTGTGAAATGGGGAGATAACAGTACCTCCCTCACGGGGTGATGGGGGAGGGTTTCCTGAAATGATGTGCATGTAAAGCACGAGAGCAGAGGGACACACGGGAGGCTCCAGTGCTCAGCTTCGTTCTGGTTGTTAGCAGGTGCTGTGCATGGCCTTAGGCCTTTCCTTCCTGCCTCTCCAGACCTCTGCACACCGCCTTCACCTTTGCGTCCCCCTGGGGCTGTTAGAGACCTCATGATTTCCTCTGGGTCTGCCCTGCCCTCCTTCTGCTCCAACTCCTGACCCACCACGACCGTCTCTCACATGCACACATGTACACCTGCATGCAGACATGCACACACGTGCCCATGAACACACATACATGTGCATACTCACAAAACCCTCTCCCCGGCCCCTGACTCAGGGTTTGTAGGGCCACCTCCAGCTCGTCCCTGCTGACACAGCACAGGGTGGCCTCTCCCTGCCCAGGGTGGCCCATCCTCCCAGCAGTGTGGGTGCAGGGCGGGGGCTTTCAGACTCTGTCACCTCCCGGCTCCAAGCTGCCCCAGCTTCTCCAGAACTTGGACTCTGTTAGCCCAGTTTGCAGCTGCTTCAAGGGAGGGAGCCTGTGATTGTCATCCTACTATGTTCCAGCTTCACTGCAGGACTCTCTGTGTCTGTCATTGATGGATGATCATTGCAAACTAGAGGCCTGCAGGCCTGCAGCACCCACAGGCAGGTGCTGGTTTGCCTACAAAATGGGTTTTATTTTCTGGTTTGTTTTATAAAATAAAAAAAAAAACCCTAAAGATTTCACATAAAATGATGTCAGAGAAGCCAACATACTGGGCCTGCACTTCACCCAGTGACTGTCACTGGTGCTGAGAGGCAGCAGCCCCTGGTGATGGCCCCTGCTCTTCATCATCCCCACCAGCTGGCATCTGTCACTTGCTTGGCCCTTGGCAGTATCTGAGCCTGTGACCCTGCTGCAGAGACCCCAGCCTGCCCTCTGGACAGATGGATAACGGAGCCCAAGGAGGAATAGTGTGTCATGTGTCCACCCTACCCTGATCGTCACCTACTTGAGGGAAGGATCATTTGTCCATTTAATGCCCCGCTGTCTCCCCAGACCCAGAGCAGTGGCTGCCATGTAGCAGAGGGTCAGTATCTATCTGCCGTGTGTGAAATTTCCTGATGTCCCTCAGTGGGTTTTAGGCAGAGCCAAGGCTTAAAGAGATTCCAGCCCAGCTGCTCTTCCCCTCAGATGATCAGATCCCAGGACTGACTCCTCCCTTCCCCATCTATGCGTGTGGCCCCCAACCCCACATGTCCCTTATGCATGGGCACGTACTCATGGCTTCAGCCCAGATGCTCTTAAGGCCTGACCCAAGTTAAGCTGGAAAGGAAGATGAACCTCCTGCAGAAACCCCCAGACCACTATGGCATTTGAGCTTTAGGAGCCTTGTTTAGCATTAATAAAATAAGATGTAGAACTCCTATGTCTATGGGCCATACTTGTAAGCCGTGGATGGTAGAGAGCAGGGGTGAAGGCTCTGGTGTGGGCAGACCTGGTTTCAAACTCTGAATCCACTGTGTCCTGGCTACATGGCCTTGGAAATACCCATTTTCTGGGCCTCCATTTTTTCATGTATAAAATTGGGATAATGACAACTCCTAACTCGTCTGCTTGTTGGGAGGGCTGAATTAAATAAGCTGGGTAAAGCACCAAGTCTGGGGCAAGGCTCTGCATGGCACTGCTTATCTGGGAGGCAGTGAGGAGAAATACCGTGGACAAATGCCCATCAGAACGCTTTCCCATGATGCTTGTCAAAGGATTTCTTTGTCATCACAACCACAGTAGCACGCAGGTAATGGAATAGTGGTCCTAGTAGTGTGCCAAGCCAATAATCTCGTCTGCAGATGGTGCTGGGCAAAGAGATGGATGTGGGGACCCCTCTTCAATAACCACCCCAAAGAATTTTGGACTGTGGTCAAAGCCAATGGGATTTCTGGCACTCATGGCTATGGGTTATGGTAACGGGGCAATGCCAGCACCTGTCTCCCCTGCCTTCCCCTACCATGTTCCCTGTGCCAGAACTAAGCTCTCCCTCACTCCCATCTCCATTCTCATCCCTAAACCCCAGGCATTAGCAGCTGAGGTTTATAGTTCTCTTTTTCCCAGTGAATACATAACCACCTCCCCAGGATGGGCAGATGACGATTGTAATAAAACCAGTTCATTACATCCCTCTACACAGAGCCGTTTAATGAACATGCAGCCAACGGCACCAAGGCCTCCGAGCCAAATGCAAATGAAACATGTTCCGCGGTATCTTTTAATTAGCTAGAGGTGGGGTGGGGAGAGACGAGAAAGTATGGGATAAAGCAGAAAAGCAGGAGGTGGTGAGAAAGACGATGTCCCAGAGGGACAGAGGGAGGGAGGGAGGCAAGAAGGACAGTGGGGATAAGCCAGGAAGGTGGCAGGCAGGATGGGGAGGCAGGTATGGGACCATGTTTTGTATTTGCCTCCCCCACCTATGGAAGACAGGGTTGGGCAGCCTCATTCTTCCCATTGGAAACATGAGGGCACCAAGTCCTACTCTGTGCATCATGATGGGTGCTGAGAGCTCACGATGGTCGAGAAAGACAGGGTACCTGCCTCTGTGGTGTTCACTAGACTGTGGTGTTCACAGTCTAGTGGAGGAGGCAGACATTGAGCAAATAATCATGCCGACGATACATGTAAGTACAAGTAAGCTGTGGGATTGTTGTCTGATGGTTGTGTGATTATGGCAAGGAGGTCGGACAGCCTCCTTAGAGGATGGGCTCTGAAGTGCACCTGCCTGGGTTTGAATCCTGGCCCTGCTGTGTTCTGGCTGTGAGATCTCCAGCAAGTTGCTTGACCTTACTAGCCCTGAATTCCTCATCTAGAAAATTGAACTCATAAAGTAACTACCTATTGGGGTTTTTATGAGAATTAAATTTGTTAACGCACTTAAAACACTCAGAACAGTATCTGGCATAGAGCAAGTGCTCCATAAGCCTTAGCTATTAATATATTAAGACCTAAAATGGAAAAGGAAAATTGAAGGGTCCTGGTTTCGATCAGTAAGTCAGAGAGGTCCTCTCTGAATAAGTGCATATATGTTGAAACCTGAAGCAATGAGCAGGAATCAGTCACAGGAACAGAAAATAAGTCAAAGACATCTAGTTTTTCATTTATTTTTATTTTTTATCTTACTTGCCTAACATCCTTTATCTCTTCCTCAGCTAACGCACCCCTATTTTGGGTGGGCAACAATGTACCCCTTTACTTTCAGTCACGTAGATGGCACCAACCATAAGCTCTTGCTCCAGAGTGAACACACACTCTCCAGGCCTGGCTAACTAGTGAATTCCACTCATGGTTTCTTCTGGTTCGGAAGTGGGCAGATGATCCAAGCCAGACCAGTGAGAGAAAATACCAGAAGCTCCTGCTTGAACCCCTAGCAAAGAAATGTGGTAAACCTACATGATAGAAGTTTGGAACTATCTGTGGCCATCTCTCACCTAGAGGGTAGAACCCTGCTGGAAAATAAAGCCTATGCAAATAGAAAACCCAGTTAAGAGATGGAATTAGAAGGTCCTGACAATATTATTTGACTCCCTGGATCCAGCTGTACCTGAATCAGACTCTTCAGGCAGAGGAACCAGGTAAACCGCGCCCCTCTTTCCTGCCTATATTTCATTATTTTATTTAAATCATACTGAGGCAGGTTTCTGTTCTTTGCAACTGAAAGTGTCTTGGGTGATAGTGCACATTCCTGTCAACAGGAATAACATAACGAGGCTCACAGGGAGAATCATGGTCTATGGAAGAATGCCAATGTGGTTGAATGGTGGTGAGCAAGTAGAAAGTGATGACTGTCTGGGTATGCAGGTTCTGAGGGTTCAAGGAGCTTGAACATAAACTGGGAAATGAAGGGAGGTTCAATGTTGGATTACGAGACTGGGCATGCCCAAAGCAAAGACATCTAACCTTTTCCAACAGGAGCCTCTCCTGGCCTTCCAAAGACCTTCCTTCTCATCTAGCCCAGTGCTTTGTCTGCTCTTGGAAAGGCAGAAGCAAACACCCAGAGTCGGTTAGGACTAGAAAGGACCTTATGTGCCACATAGTCCAATATCTCCACTGGCTTCATTTAGCTGCTAGAACCAAAAGACCATAGACTGGCTTAAGCAACAGAAATTTATTTCTCACCTATCTGGAGGCTAGAAATCCAAAATCAGCTTGTCGGCATGGTCCGGTTCTGGTGAGAGCCCTCCTCGTGATTTGCAGATGGCTGCCTTCTCACTGTATCCTTACTTGGCTGAGAGTGAGCTCTAGTCTCCTTCTCTTCTTACAAGGACATTAATCCCATCATGGGCCTCCACCTTTATGATGTCACTAAAACCTAATTACCTCCAAAGGCCCCACCTCTTGATGCCATCCCACTGGGGGTTAGAGTTTTAACATATGAAAGTTATGAATACGAATAGAAACTTAGGTATAGAAACATATGAATAGAAACACTGTTTTTCTCTAACTGATCAAGCAATCCATGAATATATACTTAGAGAAGAAAAGAAGGAAGGAGGGAAGGGAGATAAGTGAAGGGGGGAAAGAAAGGAAAAGCAAAGGAAAAAAGAAATTCTAGCTGCAAGTTTTCACCAGGGAACAGAGTCTGGAAAGTTTATGACTTATCTAAAGTAACATAGCTCATTGGAAGTATCTGGTATCAGGATCCTGGCTTAGGTTTCTTATTCCATCAAATATTCTGTTATGGACTGCATGTTTCCGTCTTCCTGCACCCTTCTAATTCATATGTTGAAATCCTAAGTCTCAGTGATGGTATTTGAAGATGAGGCATTGATGAGGTGCTTAGAGCATGAGGGTGGAGCCTCAGATGGGATTAACGCCCTTATAAGATGATATGGGAGAGAGCTTGCTTCCTCTCTCTGCTCTGTCACATGAGGATCCAACTAGAAGACAGCCATCAGCAAGCTGCGAAGTGGGCTCTCACCAGACACCAGGTCTCCCAATGCCTTGATCTTGGCTTTCCCTGCCTCTAGAATCATGAGAAATATTTCTTGTTTAAACTGCACAGTCTATGGTATTGTTAAAAGTAGCCTGAGCTGAGTAAGACAGATCCTGATGTCCCTCCTCAAAAACCCCCTAACGATGTTTCAGACCCTGGAGGACGTGAATGCCTCCTGTAGCGCCCTTCCCACCCCATCCCCATTGCTGTCTATAGAAAAGCCCTTGGGAGTAATAAACACAGAATTTTAAAGCACTTACCATGTGCCAGTCTCTGTGTTAAGTTCTTTATTTTCAATATTTCTTTTGACCCTCTAACCCTTAACCCTGTAAGGTCAGTATTCTCATTATCATCGTTTGCCGGACAGCAGCCAAAGCATAGACGAGACCGGGCCAAGTTTACACAACTCGTGAAGGGTCGGTAGTCTGACTCCAGACTCTGTGCCCCGTTTCTGGGGGTATTCATAAGGTTTCATAAGGTATTCTTTGCAAGAGGAAATTTCTCTGAGCAGTCAGATAATTCCACCTAAAGACAGTAATCAGTGAATGGCCCCACAACAGAAGACAGAAGTCTTCCAGGAGCCCTGGAGTTCTCCGTGGTGCTGAAACGCACCCTGTGCTGCGCTGGCTCACCTCCGTCTGTGTCTTCCTCGAGCCTGGTCCCCTGGGACCTGCCTACTTCTAGTAACACCCCACATTCCAACCTGACATCAAAGGGCACCCCTTTCTCTCTGAGCTGTCCCAGCTGAGCCCTGGACCAGCAGTCCTGTTGTGAGGCTACATCTCTATTGGCCTTTTCTCCTAAGCAAATCTCCTCATCCCTGGATTTAGAAGAAGAGAAAACAAGTCCCCTGTCCCCAGGGAGCTACGGTCAATGTGGAGAGATGAGACAGGCAAGGGACCTGCTAGGTAAGGCCCTGGAGGTCTTAGCACAGGGTACAGGGTCCTGCAGGACGCGCTCTAATGTCCTCCATTGTCCCCTCACATCACCTGTGTGCTTGCAGCTCTCAGGACACAAGATGCATCGCTCACTCCCAGTACCAATCAAACTCCAACTTTCCTTGTTCCCCCGACCCCCACTATTGTTGTTTGCCTCTTTATTTTTTTTTAAAAAATGTTTTTTTAAAAAAGATTTTATGTATTTATTTGACACACACAGAGAGAGAGAATAAGCCAGGGGAGTAGCAGAGAGAGAGGGAGAAGCCAGCTCCTTGCTGAGCAGGGTGCCCTATGAGGGGTTCAATCCCAGGACCCTGGGATCATAACCTGAGACAAAGGCAGATGCTTAACTAACTGAGCCACCCAGGTGCCTCTCGTCTGTCTCTTTCGAGGAAATATCAGCAGCAAGAAGGCAGCGACTTTGTCTGCTTTGTTTTCTGCTGTATCCCAGATGCCGGAGCATTGTCAGATGCAGGGCAGGAGCTCAGTGAGCACCTGCTGAATGCAGGGAGGGCTGGGTTGGGGGGCGGGGGAGAGCGGTGATAGCAAATACAAGATGTCTGGCCCAGCAGATGAAGCTTATGGTTCAGGAATCGGTGAGGAGTCCCAGGGGTGGGGCTGGAGCCATCATCCTCTGCTGCTGCAGGTCAGGGCTGACCCAGGGCTCGGGCAGTGAGCTTGTCTGTACCGCTAAGTGGCCTCTGCAAGGGGAGGAAGAAGGACAGTTTGCTGAAGTTATTTGGACTGTGTCTGATGGGCTCTGAGGGTGACCTAGTTCCATTAAGATGCCTGGGATGAGTTGGGGCAGAGCGCCAGGCGCCAGTCCCTCCCAAGTCTCTGAATTCCTCCGCCAGAGTTTAGGTTTCCTGGAATTGTTCTCCCCTCCACCATCTATTTTGTGGCACAAAAGCTAGTGATTTAGGACATATAATTAGAAAGAGAGATGAGTAACAGGTCATCCAGGAGGCTCATGTCAGACTCGGGGTCCTCCACCTCCCTGGATCCTGACCCACTGCCACACTGCTAGGGAAGGTGCAGCCGTGATCTTGCACCCAATGCCTCCTGTGGGAGCCTCCACTCTGGGCTCTGGGCTGTCTCAGGCCATCCCCCTGCTCCTGAGGAGCCCCCAGGCTAAAAAGTAGGGGAGTGGGGAGCAGGACAACAGCCAGGCCAGCCATCACTACCCAGTGGGGAAGTGCTAAGAGCAGAGTAAGCCCAGAGGTTGTGAGAATCCCGAGGAGGGGCTCCTAGCCTCGCCTGAGGGTCAGGGAAGGCTTCCTGGAGGAGATGCTATGGAGCAGAGGCTTCAAGGGTGAGTTGGACTTAGACAGTGACAGGTGGAGGAAAGGAATTCCGGTAGAAGGACTGGGTATGGGGGGGGCCTTCAAGGATCCCAAGGGCCTGGGCTGGGGATGCTGATGGGAGGGGAGGCTCCAGAGGTGAGTGGGACTTGACCACACTTATCCCAGGGCTCCCGCTGTGCTCAGGGACAAGAGAGTGCTCTCTGCCTCAGAGACCCCATGAGGCCACAAGGTTCCCAACCTCCAGACCTGTTGGATTCCAGGGCCTGATGTGACCACATTCTCTAGGCAGTCCTCCTGTGACCCTCTGCTTCCTCCTAGGGGTCTGGGGCATTAGGATGGAGTGAGGTCTGGGGAGGGAGAGCTGCCAGCAGGCCACCTCTCTGCAGGAAATTTGTGAAAGACGTTTCCAGAAAGGGCAGCTGCAATGAACTCAAATGAACTGTAAAAATCTATTTGGTTTAAAGGCCTTGCAGATGAGGATATTGGCAGCAGGCGGGGCTGAGGGATAGGAGTGGGAGGGGCTGGGGAGTCACAGGGCTGCCACTGCCTTAATCCGCTGATGCTGGCCATGCGCCTTCCACAGGCCTGGCCCTGTGCAGGGCCTGGGGATCAGAGGCAGGAGTGACCCAGGGTGGCCGTGGGGAGCTCACAGCCCAGGCCCAATGCGGGGGTTGGAGAAACAGTCGGGCGGATGCTTGTACAGGGGACACACAGGAGTGTGCAGGAGGGGCCCCAAACCTGGGAGGGGTGGGTGGGGCGGGGAGGGTTAACATCACACAAATAACCTGAGCTCTAATCCCAGCTCCACCACTTCCCAGCCTAGTGACCTCGGCCAGGAGCTTCACGTCTGCGAACCTCAATGTTCTCTTCTGTAAAATGGGGATAATAATATTCCCCGGGGTAGATGGAGTATTAAATGAGATAATCATACACCGTCCATAGCCTGGAGCACAGTGGCTGCTCTGGGCATCCAGCTGTGGTGCTGCCCGCTGAGCCAAGCTGTGCAGGAGGCGGGTGTCAGGCGGGGAAGGCCTGGAAGGTCTGCTCCAGGAGGGAGGAGACCTGCATGTAGCTGGGGCCGCGGGGTCAGAGTGTGGCAAGGAGTAGGGAGAGACGGCTGGGGGCGGCCAGGAGGCAGGCCCACGGGGGCCCGGCAGTTCACATGACCACGTGAACTGGAGGATTTTCATCCTCAGAGCAGGGGAGCCACGGAAGGCGCATGAGAGGGGGCCTGGCATGTTCACGTGAGCTGTGGACTGGGTGCTGGAAGGGGGGGGCAGGACACCAGGTGGATGTGCTGTGTCCGAGGAGACAAGATGATGCTCTAGACTGGGTGGGGACTGTGGGGACAAGGGACAGAGGTCGGGGAGAGGCTCCTGGGTGGGGGTGCAGGGAGCAAGGGAAGGGAGGAGGTGCTGAGCTGGGGCCGGACCCCGGGAAGGAGCAGTGTCTGGGGCCAGGGCAGCTCTGCCGCAGGCCCGTGTGGGTGGAGGTGTCCAGCCTGGGCCCCAGGAGGACGGGGCGGCCGGGCCTTCAGCCCCCTGCACCCCAGCACCGAGGGCCCGGCTGCCCTCGAACTGCCCTCACCCCGTTCTCCCCGCCGGCAGCCCCCACCTGACCCCGCAGGCCGCCCTCTGTGGGCGCCCAGGCCGACTGTGGGTCCCCTGCCCGCCAGCCCCCAGCGTCCAGGGCAGGTGACCTGAGCGAGTCCCGCCTGTCTCCTCCCTCCTCTTCACTCACAGTGAGCATCGCCCTTGGGAATGTGGGGGGAAGGCCCCAGCTCGGCTCCTGCAGAGAGAAGGGGCGCGGGGAGGGGCCCTGGGCACAGGCAGGACTCACCCCGGGGGGCACGCCAGGAGTCGGTGGGGACAGGGCAGGCAAAGACACTGGAGACCCGGTGCCGGGAAGAGCAAGTGACGGGAGAGAAGCAGGGACAGGAGGCCGGAGGGAGGCCAGGAGGGCTTGTGGGGGGCAGGGGGTTCCCGGCCCCAGACGGCCTCTCTCTGCGGTTCACAGTCTCAGGGACAAGGAGTCGCTCCCCACCCGACGCTGTGGAGCCGTGTGCAGCCGGGTGGGCGATCAGGAAAATCAGCTGCTTGCCAGGAGCGTAAATACAATTTTTGTTCCTTGATCTGAAAACCAAATCAAGAAGAGTGGCCTTCCCGCCCTCTCCCCCGTGTCCCCGCCGGCGCCCGCTGAGGACCCGAGCGTCCCCGGGAGGGGCGCCAGCTCGGATGGAGGGTCGGGGCGCACCTGCAGCGACGGTCACCGGTCACCGACAGCTTGGCAGCCGGAGACTCGCCCTGACACCGTGGCACGGGGACGCCGACCCTCGGAGCCCGCGCGGAGTCCTGGGCGCCAACTGGCCGTGTGACCCCTGGCGCCTTCCCCGGGCCGTTTCCCGCCCCCAGCAGGGAGAGCTCTGGTGGATCTGGGGGCTCCCCGGGCTGTCGAAGCTCGGGGTGCGCTTTCCTGTCTGTCTCAGCCTCTCCTGCTCCCCTCCAGGCCGACTGTGACCGTGAGGTTTGGGGGGCAGCCAGCAGCGTCCACAGGTCACCCCCGTGTCAGGTGAGGCCTCCGTCAGCGCCCCGGGAGCGCCGCACGGCCAGGGTCGGAGGCAGGAGGGCCTCGTGTCCCCCCGCGCGGCCACCGTGCAGCCTCGTCTCACTGGGGACACGTGGCTCCCAGCTCCAAGGGGTGGGACTTGTCACCCGGCCTCGCCCGCCCATGGCCCGCACCAGCAGCGCCCTCTGTTCCCCGAGCAGCCTCTGAGGGTCGGGCGGGCAGGGGCCGCCGGAGAAGAGCGGCTGCAACCAGAGGGACGTGGACTAACTCACACCCTGGGGCTCTTCAGGGAAAGCCGGGCCCTGGGGACGGTCTGGGGAGCGCGGGGTGGAGGGGGTGGGAGTCCGGGTGGGAGCACAGCCGGGGCCAGGCGGGGAGGAAAGAGGTGGTGAGTGGGCCACTGAGGGTGGCCTGGCGTCCCTGAGGGGTCACCTAAGGGCCCCACGTGTCACCAAGGGCCAGGCCTTGCTGCCCCTGTCCTGCCCCCTGCTCTGTGGAGCTGTGGCCACTGAGCCCCCTCGTGTGACCAGACAGCCCCAGGCTAAAGGAGCAGTCCTGCCAGAGCCCAGGGGGATAGGGAGTTCTGGGGGGGAGGGGTGGGTAACGGGCGGGGGTGGGACTTGGAGTCCCAGCCACTGACTCACTGTGGGACCTGAGCCACCTCTCCCGTCTCTGGGCCCCAGATCCTCATCCTCCCAACAGGGCGAGGAGCCTGCCCGGACCCCACGTGGGCTGACCGGGCCCGGGGGGCATCTGCAGGTGCTCGGTGGGTGTTTATTCTCATCCCCTCTGGAGCTCCTGCAGTGCCTGGCTCCGAGCCAGCACCCCATAAATATCGATTAACCCGGAGAGAGAATGAGATGAGCTCATGCGTGGGTCTGGGCCTCGCGGCGCAAAATCTAAAACTGTGTTGGGCAGTGAAACAACCAGAGGGCCAGCTGGGTGGAGCCAGGAGGGTTTGGCTGGAAGACTTCCTGGAGGAGGCAGGCCTTGGGCTGTGGGGGATTTGGATAGAGGAGGGGAAGGCATGCGAGGAGGGGAGACTGCTGGTGCAAAAGCAGGGAGGTGGGAGGTGAGGGGTCAAGGTGAGACCTGTCTGTCTTGTGTTGTGAGCTTGGCCCTGGGGAGTGTGTGTGTGTGTGTGTGTGTGTGTGTGTGTATGTGTGTGGTGGGGGGAGTCTCAGCACAGTGCTGGGCTCCCAGGGGTGCTGGGCAACGGGGGCTCCTCCCCTCTGTCAGCCCACCCAGGTCACCTGCTCTCCTCTGTCCCCAGGGCTGGCCTCCCCACCTGTCACATGTGCTCCAGTGGGGGGCGGGCTTCTGTGCAGGGACCCGGGGGACACGGACACGTCAGTCCTCTTGGAGAAGACCACCAGGCTCTACTTGCCGTGAAACAGACCCTAGAAGCGTGGAGCTGGGAGGCCCACAGCCCCCCGCCCCGCCCCCCGTAGGAACCCAGCACAGAGAGGTTAAGGGAGTGGCCCACAGTCACCCAGTCCCCAGTGTGGGTCCCCCAATGCTCTGCTCTCTGGCCAGCCTGGGGGCGAGTTCTCTGTCTACAAACACCGGAGTGGAGAGGCTCAAGGAATCCTCTTCTCCCTTTGGCCTCCCTCTGCCCTCACGCCCACCCACTCACCTCCAGGCTGAGAAGAGCCCGCAAACCCGACCCCAGGGCTCCTGAGAGTCCAGGCCGGAGATCTGCGGCCCCATTGGCCTGAGGCCTGGGCCTGTGCCGGGAAGGGGAGGGTTAAGGCCGGAGCAGCCCTTCCTGGTTGGTGTTTAACTTGCAGTTTCTAAAGACCATCAGGAGCCCCATGGAGAAAACGTTTTCTCTCTTAATGACACTGCAGCAGATTAAAGAGGGGCCCGTCTCCCAGAGAGCATTAAGGAGACGCCATCCATTACCCAGAATGGCCTGGCCTGGCAGCTGGAGCAACTTTCCCATATCCGGGTGGTGGAGGGGTCCCCTCTTCCCTGCTGGCATCAAATCTTGCCTGGTTCCCTGGGTCCAGGACCTGGGGATGGGCTTCATGTCATGTATCAGGTTGGGAGGACACCAAGACAGGCTGAAAAGGAAACTTCCTGTCCTAGTGGACCACTAGGTAACCACCAATCACCTCATTGGGCTGTATCATGTTAAAGGTTACCTTGGGCAGGGAAGTTGTCTCCTTTCATCTTTAGCTGGGGAGCCTCTGGAAGCCCGCTGCGGATAACCCCATATACATATACATATATTAGCCCAGTTTTCTCCTCTGGACTTAGGATTAGGAGAGCAGCATCCATGTCTCGCCTTTGGAACTTTGGAAAAGTGGCTTTCCTCACAATGACCAGAACTCCCATTGCTTAGCAACTACTCAACTATGTGCCCATCTATTCCAGAAGCTTCCATCCAACCACTCAATCTTTACAGCAGGCAGGTGTTTCTGTGTCCATTCTATATACAAGAAACAGGCTCAGAGATAAAGAGGAAGGCACAGGCCAAGCTCACCCAGCGGCAGAATGGAGTCAAGCCCAGGTGTGTCTGCCCCAAAGCTTATGCTTCTTTCCGTCGTATGACACATGATCTCTGGGCTTCAGCTTTTTTGCCTGTAAAATGGGAGCACTGTACATCCCTCGTACACCTCAGAGGGTTGAGTAGTGTGGATGAGAAATGCACCAAGTACACAGGAGGGGGTTAGGACACACACATATACACACTTGCTCACTTGAGAACGTTTCACAAGCTGCTAGGACCCTGTTTCTAGTTGATTACAAACTAGGAAGGAGGTCTTAGACTCAGGATTTTCTTTTTCTTTTCCTTTTTTTTTTTTTTTTTTTTAAGTAAACTCAGGATTTTCCAAGTCACAGAGCCTTAACTATTTACCCAGTATCCTTGCGTAAATTTAGCACGTAAAATGTGAAACTGCTGTGATGCTGAATTTGGGAGTATGTAAGTCCCACAGTATGTATTGTAAGCCTTAAAATCGCTTTCATTTTTACCCATTCTAACATCAGAAAGCACAATGAAAGCTTAAGATCCCGGTTTACAAATAAGCATGGTCACTGAGGTGTTGATGATGATGGCCAATAACTGGGGACAACCCAAATGTCCAACAGCTGAATGGATAGGTAAGCTCCTGGGGTTCCAGCGGATGGAATATTATGCAGCCAGCAACAATGGCGACTATGAAGCATATTTAGTGACATGAGAATGAGGCCTCTGCACCACATGCTCCCCATGGAGGTATCTCTGTAGGTAAAACGACAGGTGATTTCCACTTCTTCTGTTTATTTTTCTGCACTGAAGGTGCAGCAGGTTATAAAAAGTGTTCAATAAAATGCGCCTCTAAGCTCCCCAGCCCCAGCTATAGAACATGGACTGTGGAGCGTGTTTTAAGTTTGCTCCATGTCCTGGAGCCGTCCTCCCACTCCTATGTGTTCTAACTCCAGGACATTCCTAGAGACCCTTTGTCCCAAATATGGTTGCTGCTTGAAACATCTCCTTCCTCCTCCTGCCCCTTGACCCCCTAAGACTTCCATTTTATGTCTGTTAGATCTCTTGATATTGTCCCAGGGATCACTGAGGCCCTGTCACTCTTTTGCATTCATTTGTTTCTCTCTTGCTCCCATTTGGATAGTTTTTATTGTAGATCATTAAATGCACTCATCTTTTTTCTATAACGACTAATCGTATTTAGTAAAATTTTCAGATCAAATATTGTGTTTTTCAACTGTAGACCTTCTTGGATTTCTTTCATCAGTTTTTATAAGTTTTCTGCATAAAGATCTTGTGCATATTTTGTTGAATTTATACCTAAGTATTTCTGATTTGGGTGTTACCGTAATGGTATTGTTTTTCCAATTTTGTTTTATTTTATTTATTTATTTTTAAAGATTTTATTTATTTATTCATGAGAAACAGAGAGACAGAGGTAGAAACACAGGCAGAAGAAGAAGCAGGCTCCATGCAGGGAGTCAGACGTGGGACTCGATTCAGGGTCTCCAAGATCACACCTTGGGCCAAAAGGCAGGTGCTAAACCATTGAGCCACCCGGGCTGCCCTGTTTTTCTTATTTTAAATTTCAACTACTCATTCCTGCTGTATAGGAAAGCAATTGATTTTAGTATGGTGGTCTTATGTCCTGATACTCTGTTATACTCACTTCCTAGTTTGAAGAGTTTCTTTTTTTAATTTGAGATTCTGCGGGATATTCTATGTAGACAATCATGTCATTTGCAAATAAAGACAGTTTTATTTCTTCTTTTCTAAGCTGTATACCTATTATTATTATTATTATTATTATTATTTTGTGTTACTGCACTCTCTAGGACTTCTAGTAGTCCTAAAAAAAGTAGCGAGAGAGGACATCTGCCTTGTTTCCAGCCTCAGGGGGAAAATGTCTAGTCTCTCACCATTAAGTGTGATATTAGCTGTTGGTTTTGTTTGTTTGTTTGTTTATTTAGTTTTGGCTGATTTTCTTTTTACCTAGTTGAAAACATTCTCTTCTCATCCTAGATTTCTAAATTTTTTAAAATCATGAATGGGTGTTGGATTTTGTCCAGTGATTTTTCTGCTTCATATGATTTTTCATTTCTGATTTTGATTCTTCTTATTTAACTTCTTAATATGGTAGATCAATCTGATTAGTTTTTGAATGTTGAACCAGTCTTGCATGCCTGGAATGATTCCCGCTTGGTCCTGGTGTAGAATTCATTTTATACATCATTGGATTTGATTTCTAATACATTTTTTTGAGGATTTTTGTGGCATGTTCATGTGAGATATTCGCTCATTGTTTTCCTCTTTACCATATTTGATATTAGAGGAACATTGGCCTCATCGTGATAGTTTTATTTGATTCTTAATATCATACTAAGTAAAGAAATAATTAAAATTTTAAAGTACTAGCATAAATTTTACTATTTACCCTCATATTGTGTCACGCCAGATTGGATGCAAATATAAGAGCATTTAACTCCTATACAGGGTCTTCAAAATTGTAGTCTGTATTATGTAGCTCATCAGAAACATGTGTATCGGGATCCCTGGGTGGCTCAGTGGTTTAGCACCTGCCTTTAGCCCAGGGCGTGATCCTGGAGTCCTGGGATCTAGTCCCATGTTGGGCTCCCTGCATGGAGCCTGCTTCTCCCTCTGCCTGTCTCTGCCTCTCTCCCTCTCTGTCTCTCATGAATAAATAAAATCTTAAAAAAAAAAAGAGAGAGAGAAACATGTGTATCATTTGATGATGGAAATTGTACACACAACTGAGCTCAGCTGAGCTGATTTCACTTCTTAAGCTGCACACATTGTACCTTCACTTTCTGCATTCAGCTGAGAAGAGAGGTCTGAAAGGCAAAGGAATTGCAGGTCGTGGATCTTTCCTTTTCTTCCATGCCATCATTTTCAACACAAGCAGTTGGCTAATAATAATACAAGTGAGGAAGTATATGTTAGGGTTCTTGGTCTTTCATGTTTCTCAAAAGGCCATGGATCTCTTTCTACAGTTGAATCAAGTTCTAGTCCTACTGTGTGATGACTTTCATGTATCAGTTTGACTTAACTAAAGGATGCCCGGAAGGCTGGTAAAATATTAGTCTGGGTGTGTTCATGAGGGTGTTTCTGGAAGGGATTAGTGTTTGAATCAGTAGGCTAAGTAAAGAAGATGCACCCTCACCAGTGTGGCTGGGCATCATCCAGCCCTTTGAGAGTCAAAATAGAACAAAAAGGTGGAAGAAGAGTGAATTGTTTCTTTCTCTTCTTGAGCTGGGATGTTTCTGCCTTTGGACATCAGAGCTCCTGGTTCTTGGGGCTGGGACTCCAGATCATACACCAACAACCTCCTGGTTCTAAGGCCCTTGGACCTGGAGTGAACTCCACCGCTGCCATTCCAGCTTGCAGATGACACATCCCAGCCTCCATAATGGTGTAAGCCAACTCCCATAATAAGTCTCCTCTTATATGTCTCCATGTATCTTATTTTTATTTTTTTTTTTAATTTTGAGAGAGAGAGGGCACATATGAGAGGTGAGGGGTAGGGGAAAAGGGAAGAGGAGAATGAAAATATTAAGCAGACTCCACATCCAGCACAGAACTCAATGCAGGGCTTGGTCTCACAACCTGAGCTGAGCTCAAGGAGTCAGATGCTTTAACCTGCTGAGCCACCCAGGTGCCCCTCCATATAGCTTATTGATTCTGTTTTTCTGGAGAATTCTGACTAATACCCAATGGAGAGCATGGCTTCTCAGGCCTGTGACTACTCCTATTTCATCATAGATGTAACACATGTACTTACTTTAAAAATCATGATAAATATATATAGCATAAAATTTACAATTTTAACCATTTTAAGTCGGTGATGTGAAACACATTCACATTGCACTGCCATCTCCACCGCCTACTTCTGGAAGGTTTTTATCTTCTCCAGCTGAAACTTCATACATGTTAAACATGAACTCCCCATTCTGAGTGCCCCTTAGCCCCTAGAAACCGCCTTCCCACTTTCTGCCTTTATGAATTGGACCATTCTAAGCATAAGGCATCATTTCTTCAAGATTCATCCACATTGTAGCATGGATCAGAATTTCCTTCCTTTTTAAGCCTGAATAATATTCCATTGTGTGGATCTATCATATTCTGTTTCTCCATTCACCTGCAGATGGACACTTGGGTTGCTTCCACCTTTTGGCCACTGTGAATAATCTTGGTGTGAAGCTGGGCATAGAGATATGTGGTGTTCCTACTTTTAATTCTTTTGGGTACATGCTCAGAACCAGAAATCCTGGATTATATGGTAATTCTCTCTTTAATTTTTTTTCTAAGAATTGCCATATTATTTTCCACAGTGGCTGTACCGTTTTACATTTCTACCAGGAATGCACAAGGGTTCCAGTTTCTCCACATCCTCACCAACATCTGTTGTGTTTATTTTCTGTTTTTTAAAAAACATATGTATATAATAACCATCCTAATGGGTGTGAAGTGGTACCTTGAGCTCACTGAGTGTTGCTGAGTGCCCACACATCATGGGTGCACTGAAATCCTGTGCCCAGGTGGCACAGATGGGGTGGGAAGGGTCAGCCACACAGATACATGCACGGATCGGCTCAGGTTACATGCATCCTCCACCGTCACTGCAGGCTTCACTTGCAAAACATAAGTTCAAAGATAAAATGATTAAGTATTTCAAAACAGTGACAACAGAGCAGTAAATCAAGTATGAGGCCTTGTGCCTCACATCAAGCCTTGTGCCACTACAAGGTCAGATGTCAGAGAAAGATGGAGGTGGGGGCTGGGCCACAGGGGGCCAATGGAGAAGGTTGAAAGGACAAGTCTCAGACGGGGAGAAGATTTACAGCATGGAGTCAATACATGGCTATATTCCTACATGGATAAGAGACTGCTAAAAATCCCTAGGACAGCAACCAACAATCAATAGAAAAATTAGAAAAATACATGAATAAGCATTGCACAGAAGAAACCCAAGGGCCAATCATCATTTGAAAATATAGTTAGTTTTATTAGCAATCAGGGAAATGAAAATTAGGGACACAGAGAGTCACCATTTTATACTGAATTCTGGCAAAATTTAGGAACTTGGCAAGTTTGGGTGTGGAATATACCTCCGAGAACCTCCTGTGCTGATGTACCAGGAGACATGTGCAAGAATGTTAAGAGCAGGGGCGCCTGGATGGCTCAGTCAGTTAAGCATCTGCCTTTGACTTAGGTCATGATCTCGGGCTCCCAGCTCAGCAGGGAGCCTGCTTCTCCCTCTCCCCCTCTGCTCATGCTCTCTCTCTGTGTCTCATTATCTCTCTTTCTCAAATAAATAAAATCTTAAAAAAAAAAAAAAAGAATGTTGACAGCAGCTCTGTTTGTAGTAACCAACAAGCAAACACCCAAACCAAACCTAAAAACAACTCATATCCCCGGAGAGGAGGATGGACACACAAATTAAGATGTATCATACAATGACATGCCTTGCATCAGTGAGATGATGAACCACAGACATGGACATCTCCACAAGCATATCTAGAAATAATGCTGAGCGAGAAAATCAAGGTACAGAAAAGCCTCACAGTGATGTCATTTTTATAAAGATTATACACAGGCATGACCAGCTGCTCCTTGTTTGGTGGCACAGACAAAGGGAGTCAGACTACAAAGAGGAACAGGGTAAATGTGAAACACAGGGCAGGGGTCACCTCCATCCTGGTGAAGGATGCGACCAGGGTTGGGGGAGGTAACCGCGGGGCACCAGCTGTCCTGGAAACCTTCTGCTTCCTGAGCTCTGAGTCGTGGCAGTTATTTTATTATTATGCACAGATAATGCCAGCTGGGAAGGCCCACATGCTCTCTGGAGTCAGGCGTGGCTCTAAGTAGTTTACATGCACCGTCTCTTCATAGAAGCGCTACAATATTTACCTGTTTTACAGGTGAGGATGCAGACAGCCTGAGAGGGCAAGTGACTTACCTTAAGTCACACAAACAAGGCGGCCGGTGTGATTCTATGTCGCTCCTGTAAGCCACTGATTGCCTGCCACTCCCCCAGCAGGTGCTCTGTAAATGGCAAGGGCCCTCGATGCTCTGCTCACCCAGCAGCACTCCCCAACTCCCTGCCCCACCCCAGGCTCTGAGCATCACCCTCACTGTGGCCCAGAGCAGAGCCCAGGACCCCTTGGTGGGCAGGTGAAGAGAAGCCTCTGCAGCTGTGACCTTGACCCTGGACATTAGAGAGAAGGTGGAGGGGGAAGGAGGGAAGGGGAGATGGGTGAGGAGGGGACAAGGGAATCAGGAGGCTGAGAGGAGGAGGGGGGGAGGAGGAGGGACAGTACAGGGATAATGACAAGGAGAGAGACAGGGAACAGGACAGAGCGAGGGAGGGACAGGCAGACACCAGCAAACCACCCGGAGGACAGACAGAGGCCCAGGACAGAGCACAGCAGCCAGGTGGCCGGGAGGCAGGCTCCAGGGCTGCCCGAGGGCTCCGTCCCCGCCCAGCCCCTCCGTTCCCTGTGGGGGGAGCTCCGAGCACCAACCACCCAGACCCACAGGAGCCAGAAGCCAGCGGGACCCGAGCTCTGCTGGCCGCCAGCTGGCCTCGGGGGACAGTCAGCACACGGAACGTGACGCGGACGCTCGGAAATGTCCTGCACTTAGGTTCAAACAGGGGCTGCGCGGGCAGAGAGAGCCCCAGCCGCCTCGAGGCGGGTCCTGTAAAGGCCCCTGGAGGCTCCCCCGAGCCCCCGGGGTTCGCTCGCTGGAGAAGCCAGTGGACCCTGGGCGACGTCCATGCAAGTAGAGGGCCCAGGAGGAGGGGCTGGGAGGCCACCGTCCCCTGGGCTGCTCTGGGGCCACCTGAGCCTGCTCTGCAGGGAGGGAGAAGAGGCACAGGTGCAGGGAATGTTCTGGAAGGCTTGCAGAATCAGAGAACCACCAGGAGACCAGGGAGCCAGACGGGCCCCGGGGGGGTCACCGAGCTCTGGCACTTGCTGTGACCTCTGACGAGTCCCTTAACCTCTCTGGGCCTCGGTTTCCTCATCAGTAACACGGGGGGATCACAGGGCCGCTTCTCAGGGTGGCTGTGAGGATTCTGTGCAAAGAACCAAATACCAGCCCAGTGCTTACTGGGGTGGCTAGCAGCCTCCTTCTCTCCGTGCCCCCACTTTGCCAATCCTGTCTCCTGCCCCACCTCCCCTCCCCTACTAGAGGCAATTCCCAGGCCCCCAGCTCAGGAGAAGGACAGAGACTTGTTATCTGATGGGGTCCTTCACATCCCTGCCCCTCGTGGGGCCTGGGTTCAAACCAGGCCCTGTCACTTATCAGGTGAGTGATGTGGTCAAGTCCATGAATGACAGTTTCCTCATCTGTGAAAAAGAACCTAGGCCTGTTTCCAGATCCAAGAAGGACATGTTCTCTGAGGAATCCCGAGTGCCAGAACAGTGCCAGGCACACAGTAAGTGCTCAATAATTGCTGTTCTAATAGATGGGGTGTGTAAAGCTCCTGGCACATAGTCACCACTCAACAAATGATGTATTAATGTTGGCATCAGGAAGGTGCACAGAAAGGGGGGGAGGAACCAAGCCCAGTGCCCTGGGCAGGCCACCCCTTTCCCCGCTGCCTCCCCTGTGGCCACACCCCCAGGCTGTCTCCTGCAGGGGCTTGGCCTCAAGCTAGGTTCAGGAAGGGCGCCCTGGAAAGCTTGTTCTCCCCTCCCTCTGGATCCTGCTTATCTGCTCCGCAGCCCTGAGATCCAGCGGCTAACTAGCTGCTGTGTCCAGCCCGGCAGCCGCTGAGCAGGGCCCAGCGGGGCAGAGGATGGAGCGGCATCTGTCTCTGCTCCCTGGGTGACCTTGGGCAGGTCTGTGCTTCCCTCTGCCTTTGCAGTCTCTGCCTTCCCACTGCAGGTGCATCCATGGGCCGGACGGCCAGGCTGGAACTGACCCTGGGGCACCAGCAGGACCCCTGCTCCCTTGACGCGCCCACCCACCAGGAAGCTGCCCTACTGGTCTCCAGCCCCTCCACCTCTGCCCACCTGACCTCTATGGCCACCTCCAGGGTGGGCCAGGGCACCGGCCCCGCTTACCTCTTGCAGAGGATCAACAGTGATGGTCCCAGAAGGAGGATGAGGATGGAAAGCCCTTCCCCTGCCAACCAGAGGCCTCGGATCAGCCTGGTCTCCTCTGGGTCTACAGTTTCCAGGGTCTGCAGCAGCCCTTGCAGGCAGGTGGAGAGTAGGAAGTGGGGGAGGAGTTGGAGGCTATGGAAACCACCTGCTTCACCTGTTAGGGCCTGAGTCCCCACCTCCTGAGCTCTATGGAACAGGCTGCTGTCCTTGTGCACACAGACCTGTCCCTGGTCCCCAGCATGTGCCCCGTCTTCCAGTCAGGCTTATCTCCTCACCATGCCCTGTGATGCCATGCCAATTCTCACCTCTGAGCCTTTGTTTATGCTGTTCCCCTGCTGGAAATGTCTTCTCTCTCCTCCCTGCTTTTTCAAATCCTCCCCATTTCCCCAGGGTGGGGGATGGAGAGGACACCTGGTCCTCCTGGGAGGATGAATGATGCCCTGGTGTGGCATCTCAAGGAAGGGGGACTGAGTGCATCCAGCACATTCTTGGCCTGGGACCAGGGATAGTTGTCCCTGCCCCTGCCCTGCCTCACTTTCCCGTCTGAACTCTCACTTTCCCGTCTCAACTCTTCTCTCTCACTATGTGAAAGGGGGAGCAAGAGACAGAGACCCAGAGCCAGCATCTGGCTGCCATCACCCCATGGCTCGAGCACAATGGACCCTTCACCGGCCTGCTCCAGCTCTGCCAAGGGCCCTTCTGTATCCTCCATCAGGGAGGCCCTGGTGGGCCCTGCTGCCCAGCTAGGGAAGGAGCCCTTGACCAGGTGGGGCATCTGGAACCAGCAGGGAAACCCTTCCTGGCCCCAGGCCACCTTCGTCTGTTCCCACAGCTCTGGGTCCTCAGAGTCTGCCTCCTTAGAACTGGCATGTCATGGTCCTGCCCTGACGGACTAAGGGATGCAAGGTGGGAAGCCTCAGGGGCTAAACTTTCCTGGTGAAAGTTCTATGGGGTCTCCTGAAGGCAGAGGGGGTCTCCCTCCCTAACCCTCGCAGGGCTGAGTCCACAGGCAAGGATCCAGGCAAGGGCTCTCTCCTGGGTCCTCCCAAACTTGTTCCCTCCTCCCAGTTAATGAGCTGGAAGCTTCCAAAATGAGGCTGCTTCATCATTTAATGTACCGGAAGAGCCTCAGAGCTCAGAGGGGGTGGGATAGGAGAGGAGGGAGGAAGTGCTGTCACCCTACAGCCTGGAAGCCCTGGGGTCTGTTTACAGAATTGCTGCCAGCGTGGATGGCTCAGTAAGAGGAAGGAGAGGGCTCTCCTACATCTCCGAGGTGCTCACTGTGAAAGCCCCCGTGCTCGTGGGACGTGACGGGGTGAGCCTCCCCAGTGATGGCAAGCTTACCCCCTCCATCCAGTCCTGGCACTCCCTGAAATGAGCCCCGTGTCCCTGCCTGGCTCCTGTGGCAATGGTCCCTGCTGCTCTTTCTGAGGCCCTGGGGCCTGCCGTGCCCTCCTCACCACTGGGCCTTTGTACATGCTGTTCCCTCCTCTGTGTCCACCTTCCCTCTGGGGCTCCCACTGCCTCCTGAGCCTCTCCAGTCTGCCTCTGCTTTGTGCTCTAAGCGCCCGTTCTCTCCTCCATCCGCCCTCCCTGGGCCCCCCATGGGACTGGAAGCCCCTCGGGGCTCTGCATCTGTTTGGGTCACCACTGATTCCCCAGAATGCAGAGTGCTGCCTGCTACCTTAGCCAGCATTTATTGAGCACTGACTGTGTGCCTGGGGCTCCACTCAGCCTTTTGCAGCCATATGTCAGTTATGGTTGACAAGGTCATCTTCAAGGACATGTTGGAGCCAGGACAGCTCCAGGGCTGGAAGCACAGACTTGAAGGCCAAGCTTGTTGAATTTGAATCCAGCTCTGCATTTGTTGGCTGGGTTCATCTTTAATAAGTTACGTCAGCAATCTGCCTTGGTTTCCTCGTGTAGGATGGAGCCAGTAGTGAGAACACCTGCCTCATGGAGGTGTTTCTAAAGATTAAAGAAGTGAACACAGCCCCTTACCTATGCCAAGGGCTATAATGTCAGCTCTTAGCATTATCCTCCCGTAGCCTACTTCTCCCTCCTGCCCTCCCCTCCCCTGTTCCAGCAGGCCTAAGTGGACTCAGAGAGCTCACATCCATGCTTGTTTCCTAAAGGCTGTATGCCAGCTGAGGGCTGTGCAAGACTGCTCTCTATACATCAGTTGTGTTTCCTCTGTACCGGCGACCAAAAAATTGGCAGTAAAATAATAATGCTATTTCCTGTCATAACAAAACCCCAAAACACGTAGAAAGGGATTCAACCAAAACAGAGTACCCGACTTTCAGATTAAGAGTGTAATAAAAATGGTCAAAATACTCCAAGGGGCACGTCATAAGAAATTTAGGATGGCCAATAAGCCCGTGAAAAGATGGACTATATTACCCATTAGAGAAATGCAAAACGAACCTCTACAGGTACCCGGCTCCCACTAAAATGGGCTAAAATTAGGAAGAGCAACTACACTAAGTGTGGGCGAGGCTGGGGAGGCTCTCGCGCTGCGGTTGGGAAGGTAGGGAGCCAGTCGGCTTTGGGAGACAATTTGGAAGCCTCTCATAAAGTTAAATGTACCCCTAATCTACGCCTTAGTGGCCTCACCTCAGCTGTTTCCCTGGAGGAATGAAAACATATGTCCACAAAAAGCCTATTACGGAAGTGTCTGCACCAGCTTTGTTTGGGTGAACCCGAAATTGGAAACAAACGCCCATATTTTTTTTCAGGCTCCTCCTGAGCTGTGCCCTCGTTACGTCACTGGCACAGCACCCCGGCTGCCACCCCCATCCCCAACCCATCCATCCCTGAACCGAGCCCTGGAGCCGGGATGCAGGTCTGGGGCCGCACACCCTGGCATGGTGGGGGACTGATTTCATCATGAGGGGGGAGGGGGTGGTCATGAGTAGCGGTTCCCAAGGACAACGAGGCCAGGTGGGCAGAGCTACCGTCCGTCCCTAGCAGGTGGGTTAGGGAAGGATGCAGATGGCCTGCACCAGCTCAGCGCACCCATCTACCTGCGATGGGTGTTGGCTGCCAGTGGGTGGCTGGCAGGAGCCCTCACCCACAGGCCCACCCTGTGCCCGCCCCCTCTGCCCATGGTCTTCCCTGCGTGGAGATTGGTCCTGCCTGGCCAGGCCCTTAGGAGGGCAAGTGGCCATCCTCTCCGGGTCCCTCTCACTCCCAAACCCCCGCCAGGCGCTCATCTCTATTCTCCCCACATCCGCTCTGCGTCCATCGGAGACTCAGCTTCCAAATATCTCTCAGCTCTTGGTTTGATTAACAGGAGGCTATAAACAAGCCCGAGAAAGGAGGGAAACCAGCGTCTCCCAGGGCAGCCGCAGTCTATTGGCAAATGTCACGTTACTATGCAGATATATATTTCCTTTATTTTTGTGTAGATAAATAGAGTGAAGCTAATTAATATATTTTTCCTTCCCTCTTTAGGTCTTTGGATGACAATGGAATCTTTTTGCCCCGTGGTGAACCGGCCACCAGGTTCACAGTGTAGGAGTGCAATTACAGTTCATTAATAGATTTACAAGAGGGGGCGGTAGGATGGTGAAGCCTGTCTAAGAGGATTGCTTTGCATTCCTCTTGTTTAATTACACAGTTATCACCCGGACCAAAGGGCTTTGAAAACCAGGAGTGGGGGAAGACTGGCCACCCCACCGCTTCCAGATACGAATACAATTAATATAGGAGGAGAGGGAAGCTCCTTGGGGGCTTTCCTTCCTCTTGGGAGCTGCCTGTGGCCAGAGCTTCTGCATGGTTGGCAGCAGGTGTGTTGGCCTGGGGAGGGGCTGCTCTGTTAGGGCCGCACTATTGAGGGATTTGGGTCTGGGCAGCCTTGGTCCTCTATGGAGTTACCCTCCTTGGGCACCTGCCATATGCTAGGGGCTTTACGTGGATTTTCTACCTTAAGCTTCGCAGAGATCCACTTGACAGAGCCATCTTACAGACAGAAGAGGTAAGGCGGACAGATGTGCGCAGGGCGCTGGGCAAGGTGAGGAGTGGGCTGGTGACAAACACGCCATAGGTCGTAAGGAGGCTCCGAGACACAGTGGGATTGGCCCACTTGCCTCGAGTTGGAGCTGGGATTGGACGTCAGGCCTATTGTCTCAAAAGTTTTTGCTATTCCGTCTCCCTTTTTGCTGTCATCTGGTAGCTCTTTCTGGGTCTTGGTTTCTCTATTTGATAAATGGGCCTCAGAGATAGGACAAGATGAGCATGAAGGTCACCTTAAGGCTTCGGGTGGTGTGTTATGAAGAATGGAAGGTGTGGGGGTGGGAATGGGCTGTCTGTGGTCCAAAAACAAGAGTCTTCTAGTCCCTGGAGGGGAGTAGGGCTCAGGCCTCTCAGAGAGCTGGCTCTGTCACTTGATCCCTTTAACCCCTCTTCCCAAAGCCTCCCAAGGAGGGCAGTGACCTCCTTCCAGTGAAGGAAGACTACTTTCAGAGAAGATTATACTCCTCCCCCAGCCAGGGCCCCCTCCAGGGTCCCTCCCCCCAATGTGTTTGTGGAGGGTTCCCGAGTGGGCTCCCTTCCCATCTCCCGGCCACGAGACATCTTGGCCTGTATAGCAAGCATCCCCTACTTGGCCATCTTGGCTTTGCCAGGCCAGGGGTGGCAGCCCAGGTCTGACATCTGTGGGAGGCGGCATGGGGGACAATTCATGGTGACCAAGGGAGCCCTAGTCAGTTACCAATTCAACTGCCAGGGGTCATCAAACTTCCCATAAAGGCCAAGATATTAAATATCTTAGGACCGGTGGTCCAAGAGACAAACGGAGGATCCGATGTAGGTATTTGTGTAAACAGAAGACAAATCCCAGTTTTTTAAACAACACAATTCAAAACTTACTTATGACACTGAGATTTGAATTTCATTTAATTTCATGTCAGAAGATATTCTTCTCTTGTTTATTTTGCAACCATTTAAAAAAGTCACAACCGTTCTTGACTCATGAGCCCACACCCAGACAGGTGACAGGCCAGATGTGAACTGCGGGGGTAGTTTGCAGATCTCTGATTATATAGCCTCTTGGCCCCCAAGCTCGCCCTTGATCCCTGGTCCTTGGTGAAGCTCTGGGCGCCTCTCCTGGGCGAGACCACCGTGTCCAGCTTTGCTGGTTGAGGGCGCTGCCTGGACGCTGCCGGGAAGGGGCCTCTCCCTCCTCAACCTGAGTTCATTCTGCTTTTTCTGGCTTCTGCTGCACCTTCAGGTGGTGCAGGTGGGGGTGGGGCATCCAGCAGAGCTTTGTCCCAGCCCTACAGCCCGAGTGCATGGCCCCTTGGCCAGCTCACAACCACCCTGGATCTGGGGACCATGTCCCTGTGTCTCCCCAGGGGACCATGTGCACCAGGCCTGACCCACACAGCACACCAGCAGCCTCTGAGCCCACGAGCTGTGGCTGCCCCAGGCCGGGGTGCAGACCGAGCTTCTTGCCCATTGACACCTGCCCTGGCGCAGACCAGGGACCTCTGTTGCCCAGGGGGCTGCAAGGACACTGTCTCCAGGGACGGTTGAACCCTGGGCTGTCCTTCCTCAGCCTCAGGATTCCCTTCAGATGTGTCTGTACATCCTTGGAGTCAGCCCTGGTCATTGATGCTCACTCTTTATAGTAAGCATTCCCTGCTTGGGTCATGGCCTGGTTTCGATCTCCTGACGAAAGTGTGACTCGTAGGGTCCCTGAGAAGGCCCCCTCAGGCTCCCTGGGGAGGACAGCCAATCCATAGTCCAAAGAGCCAGGAGTCTTGGACTGTCCCTGATGTGCTGTGGGACTTGGGGCTCGTGATGGTGTTTCTGGGTCTCAGAGGAGAGCTCAGGGTGAGGTGCTTGTCAGTGCTCCAGATGGAAACTGCATCTTTGCTGCAAAGTGTTGTGAGGGTTACATAAGGTAAAGTATGTGACGTGCGCAGCCGGGGTCTGGTGAGGAGCGGGGTGGGGGGCTCTGAACACAACCTGCCGTCCCCACCCCCACCCCCGCTTTCCCAGGCCAGCCCCTCCCCTAGGTCCTGGGCCCTGTCTCTCCCCTCAGGCCCACCTGGAGCCACCTGTGCACCCCCCCCCCCCACCGTGTGCGCGGTTACCATAGCAGCCGCCCGAGCTCCTGGGCACAGAGTGGCAAGCAGGCCGGAGCCCTAACGCAGCTGCGTGGTTCCAGGCCGGCCCCCGACGGCTCTGGCTTCACAAGCATCTTCCCACGTCCTGGGGGCCCGGTGTCTGGGCCCTGAGCCGAAGACTGGTCCTGCCTTAGCCTGGGTGGGTGCAGGTGTCGCCTCATCCACATCTGGCCAGAGGAGGCCAGGCAGCGGCGGCCAGAGACGCTCCCCGGACCCCGGGTCGCAGGAAGCAGGTTGGGGGTGCCCTGGCTGCCTGGCTGCCAGCGAACGGCCCTCCTCCCGTGTGTGGGACTCTGTCCCCCGGGCTGAGGGAGGCTTAGCCCCCAGCACCCCGTTCCTCTCCTCCCCTGCCGAGTCTGCCGGGCTCTGGGCTCCGGGCTCCCTGTGCCGCAGGTGTGCGGGGACCCCAGCCTTCCCTGCTGAGGTCTGGTGGGTGGGGGGTGCGGCCCCTGGGTGGTCCTGGAGGACCGAGTGCGAATCCAGCTCCCTCCAGAATCCCAGCCCCACCGGCCTGGTCTCTACTTCTCCCCTCGTGGGATCCCGTTTCTTTCCAGAGAAACCCAGTCGAACCCGCAGGACAGCCGTGGCTCAGAGCCCCACCCCTGAGAGCGCCCCAGATCAGCCGGGAACGTGGGGAGACCTCTGTGGTGGAGCAGGGCAGTGCGGCAGGGACCACGGACAGGGCTGAAATGCAAGGGGGCTCCTGGGTCCCACTTCAGCTGCTGCTTTATTTCTGAGTGAGCTGCACCAGAAAATCCCACTAGCATCCGAGGCTGTGCCCACCATCCTCTCCCTAACTGATATCCCAGGGAAAATGTGTGGGGCTGGGAGCCTGTCTGCCTAAGTGCTGGCCTCATGGGCTCTGTCAGCGGGGACTTTGGGGCCCATTCAGCCCCCTCAGCCTGTGAAGGCAGGCTCAGGAGAGCCCAGGGTCGATCAGCCTTGGTAGTTGCAGCAGAGAATGCTGCCAAGGAGCTCCCAGCTGGTGTGTCCACGCTGGGTGCCCTGGCGCAGGGGGTGGAGGGGCTGGAGGAGAGAAGCCAGGAGGGGGCCCAGCCCTGATTTGGGGGTGCTTCCAGGGAGTCATAGGTAGAGGAATCCAAAGCTGTTTGACAGGCTGGTGTCAAGTACCAAGGCCTTCCTGGAGGTGTCTGTTTCAGCTGGCAGGTTAACCAGGCTCCAGTAGGTGGGAGGATGGGGAAGGGGGACTCTTCTGGGGTGCTTGGTTCACCCCTGGGACCCTGAGATCCTTAATGAAGGAGACTGGAGTGAGATGGGTGACAGCAGGGGGAATGGGGTGTATGGGCTCAGGGGCCCCCTGGGGACCCACTGTGAGCACTGAGATGAGCTTGCAGCTCAGGGACCAGAACCCTCCCTCTGCAGATGCTGACACAGGCAGGTGGAGGGTCACGGAATCTTCCTCAATCTTCAGATATGCCATCCTTTCATGGCACCTGTGACGCGCAGGATCTGGGAATTAGAGCGTCTTTCATAGACTCAAAGCTACCTTAATGGAGTCTTTGAATTGCAGAATCTGAGAGTCTTATCCTTTTCACAAAATCCTAGAATTATAGGATCACAGATGCATTCATAGAATCACAGACCCAAAGAATCTGAGAATTAAGGAATTGCTCAGAAAGACTTGTAACCACATTCACAGCATGCCTGGACCATAGAAACACAGAATGATTCCGAGAAATGTGAGGCTGAATTAGACACTCTGGAACCAGAATCTTAGCACAGGAAGCGACCTGAGTCCAGCCCCCTCCAGTAATCAGGATGTGCTCTCTTCCTTATCCTCCCGGTAATAACTGGGACTCGTGTGGGGTTGAGGAGCTCACCCCCTGACAGGTGCACCTGTCCCATTATTGAGTGGATCCTTCCCTCCCTCCCTGCATCCCTCCTTAACACTTCCCTCTCCCCAGGCCTAGAGCATCCAGCTGTCCTGGTGGTGGGGAGCGAGTCTCCCTAATTCTTCCTCAAGGCTCACCCTCTGGTCTCTCAGCTTGGCGACCCTCTTTTCCTCTGAATTCTTGCTTTGCCTGGTGGGGTATCTGTTAATCCGTGGGCTGGCCTCCCAGCCTCTCCCATGCTGAAGTTCCTTAAAAAAGAAATCCACACCCTGGAATCCTTCCTGTTTTCTAGAGAGCAGAGGAATATTAATTACCGCCAGTGCCTTCCTGGTCTCTTTTGAAAACCCCCTTCTCAGAGCGCTTCACTAAAGGAAATAAATCCTAATGAATAAAAGACAGCACCATTCTGAATTTGTGTTTTCCTGTTCAGAGAGCTTAGAACCAGCAAGCGAGGATGAGGGAGAGGTTGAGGGGAGGAGGGAAGAGAGAGGGGCACAGGGAGGGAGAGAGAGAGAGAGAGAGAGAAGAGGGAAACAGAGAAAACAGCCATCCTGGGGGAGGAAGACATGGGGCTCTGAAAATACGACCAGGCCTTGGGTGATCCCTGTAGGGAACAGAAGTTGATTATGAGTCAGAACAATAAAACTCGCAGAACTGGATGCTTTGCAGAGGTCTCCAGACCTCCGCTCTCTGGGCTCAGTTTACTCTTTCTGCTGTGTGGAAAGCTAATTTGTTCATAAAGAGCAAAGAATACAAAATGTACTGCCGTGCTCTCTGAGTGCCAGGTAGGAATCTGGGCAGGTGCGCACGGCCATGCTTCCGTGTGCCAGCAGGTCCCAGGCCCAGCCTCTTGCTGCCGACTGCCGATGCGATGAGCTCCCGGGCGTAGATGAGATGGTGACAGCCAAGCAAGGCTTTCTTCCTGGCTGTAGACTTCGACGCAGTGTCGGGCAGCCTAGCAGGGGCAGGCACTGGCGTCTGGATGGCAGGGCACAGGCATGGGGGGTCTGGGGTGAAGAGCACTCCTGGCTCTGTGGCCACGGCCTCTGAATGTCCCCATCTCTCTGGGCTGTGGATGGAAATGCAGCACCTGACAGCAGGCCTGGCCTGGCCAGCTCTGCTCGAAGCAGTTTGCATGGAGTAACTGATTTTTTTTTTAAAGATTTTATTTATTTATTCATGAGAGACACAGAGAGAGGCAGAGACACAGGCAGAGGGAGGAAGCAGGCTCCATGCAGGGAACCTGATGAGGGACTCGATCCTGGGACTCCGGGACCATGACCTGAGCCAAAGGCAGACACTCAACCACTGAACCACCCACATGCCCCTGTACTAACTCAATCCTCAAAAATCCCTGTGAGGTCTATTGCATTAGCCTTCCTATTTGACATATGAGGAAACTGAGGCACAGGGAGACAAGTGATTGGCCTGAAGCCAAGAAAGCAGTGTCTGAGCCGGGGTTCGAGCCTGGGCACTCTGGTTTTGGAGTCTAGGCCCTCAAGGGCCGGGCCAGGACAGCAGGGGTGATATGAGAATTCACATTTCTAACGAGCATCCAGGTGATGGTGATGTTGCTGGTCTGGAAACCCCACTTTGACAACCACCGGTCCACAGGAGTAGCGTTTATTGAGTTACTTACTGCCTGATGGCCCTGCTGTTGTTACGAGGACCATGCCGGGTACCTCGCTCTCTGCCTCAGTTTCCATCTCTGGAAAATAGGTTTGTTGTGAGGCTGCAGTAAGTCAGTACGCCGTGTGAGGTGCTCGGGCTGCAGCTGCAGGTGGAGAGTACCCAGGGGAGCATGTTAGCCAGGCACGGGGGTCTCAGCCCGGTTATCCCATAGCCCTAAGTCAGGTCAGACAAGACACTGGACGGACAGGGGGCTGAACAAGGTGGGTCTCAGCTGCTCAGGGGTCTTGCTGGGGGAGCACCAGGCGAGGTGAGCATCTCCCACTTTGAGAGAAGTCGGGGTCTGGGACTTCCCTTCACCCCCCTTCTCTCCTTGCTGGGGCTTCTTGGGGTCACTTCCCAACAAACCACTCACACCCACATCCTCCTTGGAGGATTCAGCATGGTGCAGCGCTGATGTGCTAACTGTGGCTGTGGCCCCTCCACTTCCTCCTCGGTCATGGTTGTGCACCCCGGTGTCCATTCACGTCCACTCCCAGATCCATCCGTAGCACAAGCCCTTTCCTGATGCCAGTCTCCAGGGGTGGGCACCTGGAGGGGTCCAGGCCTGACAGCAGGGCCGGGGTACAGTGACCGAAGACCCTCTTGCAGGGATGTTAGATCCAGTGGGGCACCACCCACTTCTTGTTTGGATGTGAGTCTCAGAGAGGCGTGTGTGGACGATGCCCTTAGTCAAGTGGGGTCTGGAAGTAACTCTTCCCCTGTCTGGTTTTTTGCTCATCTCTTGACATGGTCACTTTTTGCCTTGTGGAGTGACAGAAATAGCCTTTCCTAGGGATTAATGCCCAAGAAGTGTCCTAGGAGGGGTTGTGACTACAACCTCGGGAGGGAGAGAGGCAGGAATCTGCTCTCCAGCTGACCAGCTGTGTGGCCCTGGGGGGGTTGCAGCTGCCTCTGAGCCTTCCTGTCAGGGAAAGTCAGCCCACGAGAGAGTCTTAAAGGTAATGCCGCCCAACTCACTCATCCAGACAGGAAGGATGAGGCCCGGGGAGGCCCGGGGAGGGGAGGATGGCAGGAATGGGCCATACCTCTCGAGCGTGCCCCGTGACAGGAGGCCTTGGCAACACAGAGCTGGATCCGAATCCTGGTCTGGGTGACCAGGGGCCAATTACCTGACTTCTCTGTGCCTCAGTTTCTTCATCCCCAGCAGCCTCTTTGCAGAAAAGCAATGCAGCAAATGAGCAAGTTCCCTTCTCTTCCCACACCGGCCGTCTGCGTGTTCTAGACTCATTCCCCCTGTTCTAGACTCGTAGCCCCGCCTGTGTCTGCGCCTCCCTGGTGAGGCAGTGGCCTGGAGTCCAGGACCAGACCAGGGCTCGTGTGTCCGCCTGTCACTGGGCATCTCACGTTTCATTGAGCAAATAGATTTTTGGTAAATTGGTCATTTGATGAATTGACTATTTACTAAATGGATTTTTTAGTAAATTAACCCAGAATCTCTTCTTCTTAGGGCTTTCCACAAGAACTGGTAAATAAGATAATGCATGAAAATCATTTATTATAGGGCTGGCGCGTGGTCGGTACTCACCGAATGTTCCCATTATTACTATTATTGTTGTCACGGTTGGGGATGCTGTTGCTGTAGTGACAAAGTACTATGGATGTTGGCCGGTGAGGATGGCAATACCCCACTCTTGGTGGAGGGGCAGTGGGGCTGTGATTTGGCAGAGGGAGGGGCTGCAGGAGCAGAAGCAGACCTGGTCCCAGGCAGGAGCCCCATTATGGACTGAGCCGGGACCAGGTGCAGAGGTGGTCACGCTCAGAGTTTCGGAGCAGGGACGGAGGCCTGGGATTGGTCCCTCTAGCCAGACATTGGTCCCTGAGCCCAGGGAGAGGCACAGCCTAAGGGTGGCCTCTGTGCCCAGAGTCCCCATTTGGCTCTGCCCCTCCAAGCTGCAGGATCACCCCTACCCCGGGGGGCTGAGCTCACCTCAAGCACAGCGAAGGCTCCTGAATGGCCTCCTTGTGGTGCCGGGAATCCTTGCTAGCACATCCTGCCCTTTGGGGTCAGCACTGCCCTCTCCAGAGCCCCTTGGGGGGACCACCAGATGGGAACCTGGTGTTGGCTGTGAGGTCTGCTGGGCATCCTGCCTCCCCACCTGAGACACACACCTGCCCTGGGAAATGTTCCTATTTTAGCTCAGCAGCCACTGAGCTGAAATGACCCCCCCCCCCACCCAGTATAAAGGGTGTCAGGCTTCTAGTCCCACAGTGAGCAGCATGGGGAAGCTCATGGGTGACTGCTCTGTGCTGGGCCACATGCTTCCTGCCTCAAGGTCACATTGTCTGCCACCACCCTTTGAAGTCATTGGCCACATTTTATAGATGAGGACACTGAGGCTTCTGCAGGTGGAGGGACCTGCCTAGGGCTCCAAACAGGACCCTGGCCAAGACACTGTCTTGCACCCAGCTCCCTTCCCTCTTAGCTTGGTGCTCAGACCCTTGGGTGTCAGCGGACAGGGACCAAGGGGCCTCGTCCAGGCATCTCCACAGGCCAGTCTGGAGAGTCGAGGCTCCAAGCTGGTGGACAGGAGACAGGTTCATGGTGTGGGAGTAGAAATCCGAGCATCAGAACAGGCCAGATTCAGACACATAGGGTTTTTTAAAATGATAGTTTAAAAGTTTCTCAAGTTGCTCATCTGCTAGAAATCTTGACATGAATACCCACTAAATTCAAGAGTTGTTCTCTTTCTGCATCCAGAGGACAGCAATCCTTCTCCCTACTCCGTGCTTCAGCACTTCTGAGGGTAGGCTCACCTCCCCTTGCTCTCTCCTCTTTCTCTCCGGCCCCACTGCCAGTGCAACCGGTAAGGTTCCAGTGCCTCTGGAATTGGGGTGCGCAGGAAAGAAGTCCTGTATCCTGCTGTCCCCAGCATGGATGGAAAGTGAGTTGGGGCTCTCTGGTCAGGAGAGCCTACTGGGCTGGCTGAGTCAAAGCTGGGAACTGATTCCAGAAACATGTGCTAACGGGGAGAAGTCTCACAAGAGGAGGAGGTGACAACCCTTGGTTTTATATTTTACTGAAATAGATGTGGTAAGTATCATCATGAATAATAAAAATGAGCCTTCCTCACTCACTTATCTGTAAAATGGGAATGATAATAATCCTGCTTCACAGGGCAGCTGTGAGCATTAATGAGAAATGAGTAGGGAGGAGGGGTCCTCAATTTTGGCACTGTCGCCACTTGGGCCAAATACTCCCCTGTCGGGGGCTGTCCTATGCATTGTAGGGCACGTACAATATCGTTGGTCTCTACCCACTAGATGCCAGTAGCGGTTCCCACCTCTCCCCATGCGTGACAACCAAAAGTGTCTCTGGACACCATCAAACGTCCTCTGGGGACATCCCCCTGGAGTAGAGAGAGCTCTGAGCACAGAGCCGGCACATAGAGAAGACGAAGGATTGCTATTTATCATTGCCATCATGATGATGGGTGTCCAGGGGCCTCACCTGGCCTGTCACTGCTGTGTCTCTGGGGCTGGCACTGGCCCAGCACATAGCAGGTACTCAGAGGTCACTGCCCATGGCGGGGTCTCCCCAGCACAGGGGGATGTAGCCCACCCCGCCACCCAACGCCCCTTCTGCCACAGGGACAGCAGCAGAGCCATGTGACTCTTGGAGAAGGCATACCTTCTGGAATTCTCCATCTCTTTTTCTCTTTCTTCTCACTCTCACCCCCTTCCGTGTTCGTGCCAGCTGGTCCCTCACAGAGCGGGTGGCAAAATGACAGGAAGCTGAGGTCTCGGTGGCCTTTGCTCCGCCTTTTATCCACCCGATTTCACGCAGCCAGATTCTTGGCTGCCACTCAGCTGGAGAAATGTCAAAACTGTATTAAATCATAGGGCATGAGCGAGGCGTAAGAGGACACTTATCACCCACCCGCCCCCCGGCGGGGGGGGACCACCTCGGCCTGGCTCCGTGTCCTCTGAGAGCCCTGCTCTTTCCCCTGCCCTTCTCTGTACCGCACCAGGGGAATCGGAAGCGCTTTTCCCAACATGAGAGCTGGAGGAGGCTGGGGCTGCCCATCTGCCAGCGGTGGCCAGCGGTGACCAGTGGTGGCCAGCACGCCTGGCTCCCGGAATCCCCGCCAGGGTGGCGCAGGGGGACAGAGCACAGCAGATCCGGCTCACGGGAACGGCCTTGTGGCTGGCCTTCTCTTCCCCCTTTCCAATCTGACTAGGACATTTTAACAGCCGTGTTGAGGGATTACAGCATAAAATAAATTTCCCTTTTAAAAACATGCCATGTGGTGGGTTTGTTCACGCGCCATCCCCAGGGTCAAGATGAAACCATCTCCGCAGTCAAGAGAGGGAACAATTTCCTCGTGCCCCCCTGGTCACCCCACTGTCCGCCCCTCTCCACGCCCCTCTGCTCTAACTACAGATTAAATTTCATTTTCTACAATTTCACATCCGTGGAATGATAGCGCGTGTGTACTCCGCGTAGTTATATTGAGATTCGTCTATGCTGCGGGTTTCAGGAGTTCATTTTAATGCTGAGTAGTATTCCGTCCTCTGGAGAAACAACGATGTATTTATTCCTTCACCTGTTAATGGATATTTGAGTTTGTCTCGGGCTTTGGCTGTTACCACATAAAATTGCTCTGAGCGTTCACACGCAAGCCTTCGTATAGACAACATGCTTTCTTTTCTTTTGGACAAATAGCAAAGAGCGGAATGGCCGGATAATATGGCAGGTGTATGTTCCAATTTTTAAGAAATGAACACATCATTTCTAACCTATAGAAGTTGGCATCTGTGCGTGAGTTTCATCTCCTACACACGTCCTCACCAACCCTGGGTGTAGTCAGTCTTTTGAATTTCAACCATGCTAATTAGGTGAATTTTTACACATTTTATATACAAGTCCTTTATTAAAGGTATGATTTGCAACTATGTTCTCCTAGTTTCTGATCCATCTTTTCATTTCTTTTTTCTTTTTTTTTTTTTTTTTAAGAATCGAAGTTTCAAATTTTCATGGAATCTAGTTCGCTAATTTCTTCTTTAAGGATGTGCTTTCGGTGCACCTAAGAGATTTTTGCCAAACTCAAGGTCATGTATATTTTCTTCTATGTTTTTGCTAGTAGTATTTATTTATTGATAGAATTTAGGTCTATCCTGAAGTGAGTTAGTTTTTGTAGATGGTGCAAGGGATGAATCAAGGAGCTTGTTGTTGTTTTGTTTATGGTCATCCTAGTGTTTCAGCATCATTGTTGAAAAGATCATACTTTTTCCATTGAATTGCCTTTGTTCTGGTGTCAAAAATCAATCGTCCACATGCCTATGGGCTGATGTCTAGACGTCTGTGTCACTGAAAAATTTGTCTATCCACCAACACCACATTATCTTACTTTCTGAAACCTTACAATAAATCTTCAAGTCAGGTAGTGTTGGGCCTCTATTTTTTTTTTTTCTTGTTTTTGGCTCTTCTAGATCCTCAGCATGTCTATTTGATTTTTTGGAATCAATTTGCTAATTACTATAAAAAAGCCTATTGGGATTTTGCCAATGATTGCATTGAATCTATTGATCAGTTTAGGGAGAATTTACATCTTCCAAACAACACCGAGCTCTTCTCCCATTTATCTAGATCCTCCTCAATTTCTTTCAGCAGCGTTTGGAATTTTCAGACTTTGGGTTCATCACAACTCTTGTCAGATTTAACCCAAAGTATTTCAGGGTTTCAGTGCTATTGTAAATGGTGTTTTAAAGCTCTTATTTCTGGTTTTCATTGCTAGCATATAGAAATACAATTGATGTTCATGTATTATTTTACAGCCTTGCTAAATTCACTTATTAGTTCTAGCAGCTTTTATTGTAGATTCTGTTATATTTTCTACAAAGTAATCATGACAGCTATGAATAAAGACAGCTTTACTTCTTCCTTTCCAGTCCTTTGCCTTTATTTCTTCTCTGGACTTATTATACCAGCTAGAACCTCCCATAAAAATTTGTTAGAGGAGATGAGCACAGGGATTTCAGTCTTGTTTCTGATCTTAATAGTATTTCACTATTAAGAATGATATTAACTATAGGTATATCATAAATGCTCTTGGTCAGGTTGACAAAGTTCCCTTATGTTCCTAGTTTGCTGATCACTCATGTAATTAATGTCAGATTTTGTCAAATTTATTTTTGGCATCTATTGTGACGATTATATGATTTTTCTTCTTTGTTTTTTAATATGGTGGCTTACATTGACTGATTTTCCAATGTTAAACTAACCTTGCATTCCTGGGATAAATCCCACTTGATCATGATGCATTATTATTATTATTATTTTGTATTGTTGGATCTGATTTGTCAAAATTTTGCTATAAAATTTTGCATCGATGCTCATGAGGGACTTTCCTTTCCTGTAATGTCTTTGTCAGGTTTTGTTATCAGGGTGATGTCAGCTTTATAGAATGAGCTGGGAAGGGTTTTCTCCTCTTCTATTTTCTGGAAGAGTCTGTATAAACTGGTGTCATTTCTTCCTCAAACAGTAAAATTCTCAAGTGAAACCATTTGGCACTGCAGGTTGTGTGTGTGTGTGTGTGTGTGTGTGTGTGTTTGGGTGTGTAGGGGGAAAGGTTTAATGAGAAATTCCATTTTTATAGTATCTAGAATGTCTATTTCTTCTTGATTGGGTTTTGGTAGCTGATATCTTTCAGGGAGTTTGCTCACTTCCTCTATCCTGTCGAAGTTATTGGCATAAAAGTGTTCATTATCCTTTTCTGGTGTCTGTTCCTTTCCATCTGTTCCTGAATCCACTTGTTCCAAATCTGTATGATGTCATGTTCTCCACCTGATATCAGTACTTTTATGTCTTCTCTTTTTCTGGACCATTTGTTTCGAGGTTAATCAATTTTATTAATTTTCTTGAAGAAGAAGCTTTTGGTTTTGATTTCCTGTCTTGGGTTTCTGATTTCTATTTTGTAGATTTCTGCTGTTTCTTATTGCTGAGTTTGGGTTTAATTGCTTTTTTAAAGTTTCTTAATATGGAAACTGAAGTCATTAATTTGAAATATCTTTTCTTTCAAGGAAAGACGTGTGGTGCTAAAGTTTCCCTCTTACTAGCATCCCATGAATTTTTAATATGTTGTGCTTTCATTTTCATTCACTTTAACATGCTTTTAAATTTCCCTTCCAATTCCTTCTTTGACCCATGGGTTATTTAGAAGTATGTGATCTAATTTTCAAATGTTTAGAGACTTTGTATGAAGCTGTCAAACAATTTTCCAGAATGGTATTTTGCATTTTCACCAGCAGCAATGAACAAAAGTTTGGGTTGATCTGCTTCCTCGCTAGCGTTGGTCTTTTATCTTAGCCATTCTAATGGGCATGTGGTGGTGTCTCACTGTAGTTTTAATTTGCATACTTCTAATGGTTGATCGTGTTGAACATCTTTCCATGCACCTATTTGCCATCTGTCTCTGCCCTTTGATAAAATCCCTCTTCAAGTCTTTTGCCCATTTTAAATTACATTGTTTGTTTTACTGTTGAGTTTAGAGTTCTTTATATATTTTAGACACTGTCCTTCTTTGGATAAGTGGTTTACAAATATTGTCTTCTGTTTTGTAGCTGGTCTTGTCACCCTCTTAAGGAAGTATTTTGAAGAGCAAAAGGTTTTAATTTTGACGAAGTCCAGTTTATCAGTTTTGCCTTTAATTGTACTTTTGGTGTCATTTGTAAGAACTCTTTGTCTAAACACAGGTTATGAATATTTTAACCAAAAGAAATGTTAGTTTTACACTCTGTTTTCTATATTTATCTCCTATCTATATCCATTTTGAGTTAATCTTGTGTAAAGTGTGAGGTTTAGTTCAAGGTTTTTTGTTTGTTTGTTTTTGGTTTTGTTATAGTATGTTATGTTATTTACTTATTTGGGGGGGGGGCAGGATATGGATGACCAGTTGTTACAGTACCATTTGCTGAGAATAGACCTTCCTCCATTGAATTACTTTTGCACTTCTGTCAAATATGAAATGATCATGTTTGTGTTAGCTTATTTCTGGGCTATTTTGTTCCACTGATTTATATATCTGTCATGTGCCATGCCACATTGTCTGGGTTACTGTAGCTTTATAGTCTTAAAACCAAGGTATGTGTTTCCTCCACCTTTGTTTTTCATTTTCAAAGTTGTTTGTTCCAGTTCATTTGCCTTTTCATATGCCTTTTAGAGTCAACTTCTCTACATACACAAGGAAATTCTGTTTGAATTTTGATTGGTATTTCATTAAGTTAATAGATCATGTTGGGGTATATTGACCTCTTTATTGTGTTTTCCAATCCATGAACATGGTATATCTTTCCATTTATTTAGGTCTTTTAAAAATTTCTTTCAACAGCATTTTGTAGTTTTGCCATACAGATACTGCACATTTTATTAGATCTGCACTTAACTATTGGAGTTTTTGGGGGGCTATTGTAAATGGTATTGTGTTTTCAAAGACTTTTACACTGAATATAGAATGATAGATTTACCATTTGTGTGTGTGTGTGTGTGTGTGTTTCAATTGCCTTTTAAAGAAAATTAAATAGTAAAGGAATCTTACATTTTTTCATGCTCTTTATTTCTTTGTGTAATCCATATTTCTACCTGATAATCATCTTTCTTCTATCTCTAATGTTTCTTGCACTGAAGATCTTTATATGTCTGAAGAAGTTCTTATTTCACCTCTATTTTGAAAGACATTTCCCCTGGTTAGAGAATTATAGGTTCACAGATTGTTTTTTCCTTTCGATACTTAAAGAATGTTCCTCACTGTCTTGCTCTCCTCATTCTGAAAGAAACCCAGAGTCATTGTTATCTTTGTTTCTTTGTACTTAAAGTTTCTTTTTTTCCTGTTGGCTTTTAAGACCTTCTCTTTATCACTGGCTTTAAGAAATTTGATTCTGGTGGGTCTTGATCTGTTTTTCTTCTTGTGTCTTGAATTTGGCAGCTATTGAGATTTTTGTATCTTGGGGTTTAAAGATTTTATCAAGTTTAGAAAAATTATTTCTTCAAGTGTTTTTCTGACCTCACTCCCTTTCTTTCTTCTCCTCGGGGGACTCAGATTACATCTCTATCAGTTTCCTTGAAGTTGTCTCACGGCTCATGGATGTTCTTTTTATTTTTGTAAAAATGTATTTTTCTTTGCGTTCCCTTTTGGATAGGTTCCATTGCTATGCCTTCAAGTTCACCAATCTTTTCTTTGGCAATTTTTAATCTACTAATCCCATCTGATAAACTTTTCATCTCAGACGTTGTAGTTTCCGTCTCTAGAATTTTGATGTACCTCTCATAAAATATATTCCATGTCTTTAACATGACTTTTGGAATGTATAAAATACAGTGGTAATAACTGCTTCAATGCCCTTGTCTGCAAATTCTAATGTTTCTGTCAGCTCAGGGTTGGTTTTAATTATTCAATTTTCTTCTCATGGTGGATCATGTACTCCTGCTTTGTATGCCTGGTAATCTTTAATTGGATACCAGGCATTCTTAATTTCCTTTGTAAGACAGTGGATATTTTTATATCCTTATAAATATTCTTGAGCTTTGTCCTGGGACCTACTTAAGTTGCTTAGAAACAGTTTGATTCTTTTGGGTCTTGATTTTAAGCATTGCTTGGCAGGACTAGAGCAGAGCTCAGGGCTGATTGCTTCCACTACTGAGGCAGGACTCATCTGAGTTCTCTAGCCAGTGCTCTGCAAGTCAGGCTCTTTTCCAGTCTAGATGGCGGCAGCAGCACCCTTCCCAGCCCAGTGTGAACTCCGGGCATAATTCCCTCCAATCCTCTTGGATGATTCTTTCCCAAGACTTCAATGCTCTCTGCACACATGTATGCTGATTAAACTATGCTGAATACTCAAAGAGGACCCCCTGCTGATTCCAGTACTCCCTTGGTAGCTCCCCTGTCTACAGGAGTCTGTCCTATGAGCTCCAGTCCCTGTGTTCTCCTAGGACTCACAATCCGTGGTGGCCACCGCTCTGCCCAAGTTCACCCACCCTGTCCTGGAAACTCTGTCACATAGGCTGGAGCAAACACAGACTCATTTCATTCATTTCCTGTCTCTCAGGGACCACTGTTCCTCATTGTCTGAAGTTCGGTGTCTTGAAAACTCTCGTTTCATATTTTTGTTTGTCTGGTTGGTGTTGATTACTTCAGACAGGAAGGTTGGGTCCAGACCCTGTTCCTTGCCTCCTGGCTAGACACGGAAGTCTGGTGTGTGGGTTTTTCTGCTGCCATAGATGGGCAAGGCAGACAGCCCCTTCCTGTTGGAGGGCCGAATAGAGTACACACCTCAAAGCTCTGTTAGATTCTGGCCCAGACCTGGGTGTGTCTAGGGAGGGTAAGTGCAACACGGACAGCCTGTTCCTGCCAGTCTGCCCACTTGTGGGCCCTTCCCAGGAATGCAGTTCTTCCTTAATATCATATCCCCCCAAGTCTCAGGACTGTGGATTCAGAAGTCCACCATCAATTTTTTTTAAAGATTTTATTTATTTATTCATGAGAGACACAGAGAGAGAGAGGGGCAGAGACACAGGCAGAGGGAGAAGCAGGCTCCCTGCAGGGAGCCCGATGTAGGACTTGATCCCAGGACTCCAGGATCACACTCTGGGCCAAAGGGAGGCACTCAACCTCTGAGCCACCCAGGGATCCCCCATAATCAATTTAATAAGAATTTTTTTATTATTATAAACAAAGAGACATGAATATTTTAATTTTGCTTTTCTATTGTGAGACATATTACACTTTTTAAAAATATAGTAATAATAATAATACTAATAACTTGAGTGAAGCACATAATTAACAGCTACTGTGTTTGGAGTGAGTCTAATACATGCCAGGCCCTGGCTCAGGGCTTTGAAGGCATGACCTCATTTAAGATTCCCATGAGGACTGTGCTGTGGGCATTGTTATGGCGCTTATTTTACAGATGAGTAAACTGAGACTCAGAGTGGTTCGGTTTCATGCCCACACTCACTCAGCTGCTAAGTGACACAGCTAGGACTGGAACTTGGGTCTGTCGGGTTCTTCCAAAGCCCGAGCACCCAGACACTGGCCTGTGTGGCTGCTCAGTCAGCACATGCTCAGGTGCAGAGCTGAGACCCTAGAGCATAAGTAGGTTCCCCTGGAGTGCGGGCGAGCTCTTCCCTCTTCCCCTAGCCGTCTCCTGGCAGCATACTCTGGACTTGACCTGCAGAGCCGCCATCTCACCCTCTCGGGCCATCCTGTGTGGAAGCTCATGTCTCTGCAGCAAATTGCTGTAAGAACTGGAGAATGCAAAGAAAACATGATTTAATTTCTGAAAAATGACGTTTTAGTGTTGTCTTTTTTTTCCTTTAGATGAAACTGTGGTTCTCTGAAATGTAGTGTTGTTGTTTTTCTTAATTTAAATGCTGTGTTGTTTTTTAAATAAGTATTAGGAGACCCCACCCTGAGGTGGGTTAGAGGAGTCCAGGGTCATTCATCTCCCCGCCCCCCTGCCCCTTCCCCTGGGCCACCAGTCAGGCGGACAGGGCTCTGCTGAGGCACTGAGCGAGCCAGCAGCAGGTGGCATCCTCCACTTGCTGGTCGTGCACCCCAGGGAGACAAAAGGAGCTCTGGCCTTGGGTGGGAGTGGGGCTGAGAACCTGGCAGGTTGCTTCCAGCACTTCTGGGAGCCTTCCTCCTTTTTTGCCTGGGGTCACAAAGCCACTATGAGCGGGCAAGAGATGGAGCCTAGGCTGGACATGGCCATGGCTCCTGCAGCGAAGGTGAAATCAGGCTTCAGCTACTGCCAGGCTGCAATCAGGTCTTGGTGTCCTCACCTGTACGGTGGAGGGAATGACACCTTCCTGGGGGGTGGCCAGATGGGAGACATCAGCAGAGGGCCCCTGGCTTGGGGTTCCTGTGTGGTAAGCCCCCACCGAGCCCCTGCTGGGCCTCTTAGGAGAAGCCTGTGTGGCTTGAGTCGGCACCAAGAGAGGCCGGGCTGGGTGAGCCACATCCATGCAGAGGCAGGGCAGGGGCAGGGTAAGGCAGGAAAGGGGCAGGGGCAGGGCAGAGGTGCCCACATACCCTCCCTCCCCTGAGACATGGATCAAACCTAACTCTGCAATGGGGCACAGAGCCTGAGCTCAACAAATGACACTTTGTACGTGCTCGGTAAGTACTTGCCGAATGCCTGTCTGTACACGCTGCTGTAACAAAGGACCATAGGTTGGTAGCTTATAAATGGCAGAAATTTCTCTCTTAGTTCTGGAGGCTGAACGTCTGACATCAGGGTGCCAGCTTGGTCACATTCCGGTGAGGACTCTCTTCTGGGTTGTGTGTGGCTGGACTTCCTGCTGTCTCTACACTGGTGGAAGGAGAGTGAGAGAGCTCTCTGGGGACTTTTATAAGGGCACTAATCCCATTTAGGGGGCTCCACCCTCATGACCCAATCACCTCCCAAAGGCTCCACCTCCTAACGCCATCACATCAGGGGGTCGAGTCTTGACCTATGAATTCCAGGAAGGCACAGACTTTCAGTGCACAGCCCTGAATCAGTACATGAATGGACATCAGTGTGTTTTTATCAAAGCCTGACCCAGGGCTGGGTCTGGCTCACGGCCGTCTGCAGAGCCTGCCAGGGAGCCCGTCCTGCTCTGGGCAGCTCAGGAAGCCACAGTGCTGGTGCCAGGGTGGAAGGATGCTTCTGAGCTGCCTCCCCTGTGCACTATCACTGAGGTGCTGGCCCCTCATCCCGTCCCCTCCCCCTCCAGCTGGACAGTAGCCTGATGGTCTGTCTGGAGTCCTTTGCACCTGCACGGGGCTTGAGTGTGGGCAGAACCAGAGGCCAGGAAGCAGGAGGGCCTCCTTCCACCAAGATCCTCTCTCTTTGCTGCCTGGGGTTCTTAGTGCTCATTTTTTTGGAAAATAGAAGATTCTATCCCCGGGGGACCAGGCACCTGCTCCTCCCCCTCCTCAGCCAATTGTTCTGCAGTGAGAGGGGGTTTCAGGGCCTTTCCTGGGTGCAGTTTTGATGGGGGAGGGACAGAGAGTACAGGGGCTGGAGTGCTGGGGAGACAGAAGGTGCCAGAAGGGAAGTGGGAAGCACCAGAGGCCCTCCTCTCCCTCCCACACTGTCCCCAGCGTGGCCACACTGATTCATCAGTGCTCTCGGACAAAGATTCACCAAAGAGCTCGGCTGAGGCGCTCATGACCCCGTGGATGTCTTCAGACATTTCTCTCTTCCTGTCCTGCCCCTTGTGTGATCACTCCCCATATTCTGTAAGGGCATCTGGTCCAGGCATTTCATTTTTCCCCTTGGAAATGAGGCTCAGAGATGGGCAATGACCTGGCCAAAGTCACTCGGCACATTGGAACAGGCTCAAGATGACAGCCTGGGCCTCCTGACTCTGACCTAGAACTTTCCCTGATGGCAGTGATCAGGACTGCTGGGCTGGCGGGCTGCTGGCACCAGGCCACGCGGCCACAGGGACCTGGTGTCCGTGCTGAGAGGTCCTTGCTGCCAAGTGGCTGCTTTTGTCTCAAGTCTGGCTTTTATTTCCCTCTCTGAGTGGTTCCAATTTCAGGAATTTTTTTTATCTGTGTTTTTATTCTCTCATCTTTCATTGTGCTTTCTCTCTGGGTAATCCGAAGCTTGCAGGCAGCTAAGTACAACATGTACATTCAAATGAAATGCAATAAAAAATAATCAAACGTGTTTCTTTCATGTCTGAGCAGCAGATTAATTCTCTGGCACATCCTATTTCCTTTTCACTCCCTCTGCTTTTTGTGGGAGATTTTTCTTCCCCTTCTTAGAATCTCCAGGATTTGAATGACCCCATGGTCCCTGTTCACTGCAGAGACACAGATGGTCCTAACTTTGCAGCCCAAGTCCCCTCGATCAATAGATTATGCTCCTGGGGCAGAGGAGAGGGACCCGCAGGTGCTGCGTGGGCCTGGGAGGGTGCCAGCCTCGGGCAGGGAGAGGACGGGTCTCCACCGATGATGAGCATGGACAGTGTCCACGGGCAGGGCTGCGGGGTCTCCTGTGGATGACACACCTGTCAGATAGGCAGGGACCCTCCTGAGCAGACACACCTGTCCCTGCTCACGCACTGGAAAAAGGCAGGTCCTTCTTTACAATGGAGGCCTAGAAACTGAGCCTGGATGTTGGAGATCTTGACTTTCAGCCAAAGCAGCTGTCGTGGGTCCCCAGTGAGAGGTGAGCTCAGCAGGGACGCTCTGGATGTGGCCACGAAGTGTAGGCTCAGCCCAGGAGGAGAGTGAGAGGCACCCACTGGAGGTAGCAGGTCGGGTTCTCCTGCCTCAGTTTACTTGCTGCCTGACCTTGGGCAAGTGTCCCACCCTCCTGAGCCTCAGGTCTGTGTCTGGAATCTGGGGACACAGCAGGGCACAGGGCAAGGTGACGGGAGGATGAGATGCAGCAACACCGGGCTGTCAGCACGGTGCCTGGTGGGTCCTGAACGGTGGGGGGCTGGTCCTGGTCGTCCCCCTCCCCCTCCTTCCTCCCCCTTCCCCCCTTCCCTCTCCATCCGTCCAGCTCACCATGCGAGCTGCTCTGTGCCAGGCTGCGTGCCAGGCATCGGGGAGAGAAGAAAACCTCTAGTCACCTCCAGTGGCTCAGGGTCCGACGGTGATGCTAGAAGAAGCTCTGTCAGGAGACAGAAGCTGGGCTTTCCGGGGACAGAGGAGGGACTAGCAGAGCGGGCGCCAAAGGGAAGCAGAGAGGGCCTCCTGGAGAAGGTGACCCTTGAGCTGAGCCTTGAAGGGAGCTTGGGTTTCAGGGGCAGGGGCGGGGGAGGGGGTGCATCCCAGGAGAGGGGACAGCAGGGCGAAGGCAGCGGGGCGTCAAGAGTGTGGCGGGTTGGGGACTGGGCGCTGTCCTGGGGCCACAGCTGTGACCCCACAGACGACACTCCCTGGCCTGGAGCTCACAGCCCGTGGGGGGCACAGACGGTCACCGAACAACCGGCAAGCCGCCCTCTGACCAGTGTGCTGAGGACGAGCTTCCCAGGTCTCGACCTTGTCAGGACGGTGAAGGAGGGCTTCCCTGAGGAGGGGACACCTGCCCTGAGATCTGAGGGGTGAGGAGGGAAACTCTGGGGAGATGAGGAGGAGGTGTGCGCCAGGCCGTGGGGACGGCGGGTGCAAAGGTCCTGTGGTGAATTCGGGGCCTGAATGGTGGTCCCTGAGGCCGGTGGAGGATTGAGGGGAATGGAAGAAGCTGGAGGGGGTGAGAGGGGTTGAGGGTGACCCCAGGGCTCCTGGTACAGGTGAAGCCTCCAGTGCAGTCACGACCCGGGAGCCAGGTTTGTGGGGGAAGGTCATGGTCACCGAGGTCACACCTCTGTGGTCTTTCCCTCTGACCTTCCAGGTGTAAGAGGTTTCTTCCTGCCTGTTCATCCAGGGTCTTCTCCATCCCTCCCCTGCCCCTAAGGATGCACCCCCAAGGGGTAAGGAAGACAGAGGCCCAGAGAGGGGGTGCAGTCTCCCGAGGCCCCACAGCGAGCTTGGGCAGAGCTGGAGGCAGCTCCCGGAGCAGGGTCTGCCCCCACATTGCCGCCCGCTGCCCCCTGGACATCACGGCGGGTGGGGGCCCTGCTCTCCAGACTCCGCCCGCAGGCCCGGGGCTCGGGGCTCCCTCACCCCCTGAATGAATAGCTGAAGAGCCACCGTGTTCGGGGTCAGCTTCCAAATGGTTCAAAAAGAACTTGATAAATGGTCCTGTCCTTTCCCAGGAGATTTCAGATCCCCTTTTTCTGTATTACTTTTATTCATCTTTTATGGCTGTTTCTCGAACACACGGATCCCCTGTCTCCTGTGGCGATTGGAGGTCCCGGGAGAGCCTCTCCCGCGGGGCTGAGGGCACCTGGGCACCTGTCCGGGGTGGCCGGGCCTCCTCGCCTCACCCTCCCCGGTCGGTCCTGGGATTCCTCATGCAGTACAGGGGGTGGTGAGCTCCCCGTCAGCAGAGGTCCCCAGAGCCTGGGCAACGCGTTGCGGGAACCCAGGAGGCATGGAGTGTGGGACCAGGGAGGTGACCAGGCCCGCACCTCCGCAGCCTCCCTGGAGGAGGAGGACATTCCACCTGGAGGAGGAGGACAAAGTGGAGACAGAAGAGGGAGTGGTGGGGAGAGGTCGGGGAGGAGGGGAAGGAGAGTGCAGTCTGCGGTGATCCCAGGGCAGGGCAGGCTGGATTTGGCACCACAGGGTCTGATTCATCCCCTCCGGCTCCAATTCCTCCTCCCCACCCCACCCCCCTGCCAAAAGTGACGCTGTGTTTTCCCCATTTCACTGATGAGGAAACAGGCTCAGGGAGGTTAGATGAGTAAGCAATGAAGCTAGATTCGAACTCAGGTCCCTCCAACTCTTCCCCCCAGACCCCGTTAGTTTCCAAGTAGAACATGGGCTGCTCCGAATTGAGCGCTTCCCTTGTGCCAGGCTCCAGGCGAGGTTCTCCGTCCGCCGTGTCTTATTAACCCACAGAAGGCCTATTGCCAGACACCGGAGGGGATGTGCAAGCCGGGGGGGTGGTGAGCAGGCTGGTAGCAGGTGGGGCGGGCAGGGAGGAGTCGGGCAGGTTTGGGGCGACAGGCAGGCAGGTAGGTTGGGGAACTCATTCGTGTTTGGCTCTGTCTCTCCAGCCCCACCGTCTTCACCTGCTCGTGTTGCTGGGCCTTGGCGTGTGGGAGCTTTGGGGAGGCCCCTGTGTCTTTCTCCGGGTGGTGAGGGCCCTTCCTGCCCATCGCCAGAATTCGAGGGGTGGGGCTGAGCTCTGCTGACCCGCAGGAGTCCGGTCCTTGGGGCCCTTTCCCTGGGCAGCCCAGCCTGGGGCTCTATCCTGTCCTATTTCACTTAACGCCCATCTCCTCAGAGGAAACTTCCTATTTCCTGTTTTTCAGGTGAGGACCCTGAGATTCAGGGGGTGAGGTGACCCTGTGGACGTCCCACAGCTGGTGATGGGGAGGAGCCAGGAATAGAACCTCCTCTGGGAGATAAGGAGCCCCTTCACCTGGGCTAACCCCGGGGACCCCTCCCCGTGGGCCTGATCCCTGCCCCCATCCTGAGGGTCCCTTGCATCTCAAGCCCGGCTGAGTGCAGCGGTCTTCTATTTTCTTCTATTTATTTATTTATTTATTTATTTATTTATTTATTTATTTTTATTTATTTTATTTTTTATTTTATTTTATTTTTTTTCTATTTTCTTCTCTGGGTAGGTGTCTGACGGTAAGTCCTATGGCCTCGATCCTTAGATTTATGCAAATGGGACAGTCTAGAAGCTTCTGGAAACCATCCAGTAGACAAGCCCAGGCAGACCCAGAGCACTTCCCTGGGGTTCATGCTTGAGGATGCCCCCTTCCAGAAAGGTTTCCTTGGCACTTCTCCGACACCCCCAGCTGATGGCAGGGAGTGGGGCAGAGAGAGACCACGGGGAACCCCGCCCTCTGGGTCTCACCCATCAGGCACTGTTCCCTGAGCACCAACCATGTGCCCTGCACTTTGCACGCAGCCTCTCATTTGATCCTCACAACAACCCTATGAGGTTAATAATATCTTAAGCCTTATTTTACCGTTGGGGAACTAGGGGTTCAGAGAGGTCAAGCAACTGGCCTGATGCCACAGTTAGTGAGCGGTAGAGGCAGGGTTCAAACCTCCCACAGACACAGTGATTTCCTCATCTGGCTCCATCAGGTCTGGCTGTGTTCCCCACCCCCGGACACGACCGTGATCCTGGCTCCAGCGGGCTGAGTGAACCTGTGCCCTGCCTGGGCGACCTCCCTGCCCTGCCCCTGCCCAGCTCTCCTCACTCAACTTCATCCTTTTCCCCAGAGCCCCTCCCTCTGTCTGTCCTCCGAGACTGCCAGGGCTGCTCCCTTCGCCTGGAGAGGCTGCCCCCCTCCTCTGTGCCTGGACAACTCCTATTCACAACTCCTTTCAGGACTCAGGTGGGATAGCACCTCCTCCAGGAAGCCACCAGGGTTTCCCCAGCGCAGTCATGTGTCCTGCTCTGGGCTCTCCACCCCCTGCTTCCCTGGAGCCTGGAGCACTGACCACGTGCAGTTAGGGTGTTTGCCTGTGTGCCTCCCCCCCCACCCCCCGCACTGAGATTCCTGACGGCTGGAGGCCTCACCGTGGCTTCTGCTTGCTGCCAGGTCTGCCCGGTGCACGTGGCACTAGATCAATACCTATGGAGCGAGCGGATGACCCTCTGCAATCCTGCGGGCCTCTATAGGGTCTCCCGGGGACGGAACTCGAGGAGACTGGCCCCAGGCTTCCCGCCCCTCAGCAGACCTGGCAGGGGACAGCCGGGGAGCTCCTAGGTGGTGCTGGCAGGAGTCACGTGGCATGTGATGCAAGTCCTGGTGGTGCCACTGGGACCGGAGCGGGACCGGAGCAGCTCATGCCCTTCTCTGTGCCTCAGTCTCCTCATGTATAAAATGGGTCAATAGCAGCCTGTCCCAGGGTGGACCTGAGGATTCAGGGAGGGAAAGAGGCCAAGCATCTGGGCCGGGGCCCGTACACAGTCATAGCTTCATGAATGCACATTCCTTCAGAGGCCATCTGCTCCCCCGAGCCCGTACCACATGACACTCAGGGTCAAGTCACTCTCCCTTCCCCTCTAATGTGAAGGCTCTTTCCGCAAGTGCCTGTTTGCCTGGCGGCCCCTGAGACAGACCCTCAGCTGCAGGGAAATGCGGTTCCAGCCAGAAGGTCCCCGGAGCAGGGGTCCTGTAGGCTGGGTCAGCTCCTCCAGGCGGGCCAGGCCTGCCGAGGCTGCTCAGGGCGCTGGAGGGGTTACCGGCGCGCTCAGCCTGCCTCCCGAGAGCAGGTGTGTGAGCATGCGGCCTCCTCCTGGGCTGGGCATCCCGTGGTGTCTTGGCTCCACTGATACAGAGACGGAAACGTGGCTTGTCCCCACTGTGGCTGTCCTCCCCCCGTGCTGTTCTGTGAGGTGCCCATGCTGATGATAAAAGGAAGGCTTCAGAGCCTCCGGAAGCCAGGCAGAGGGTGATGTTTCTAGGAAGACAGCAACAGGGTCTCAGGCCAAGGCCCAGGATCTCCAGGCCCAGGGTCCACCATTGGACCTGGGACCTGCTTCTTGACAGCGAGGACATCGGGGTGGTTGGAGGGAGGCTGTGGGCACAGACACAGGGTAGAACCAGGTGCTGTGGCAAAGCAAGGGCTTCGAGGCCAACCGGCAGGCCGGTGCTGGAACCCCAGCTTTGCCACTTATGTGCCTTCAGCCACTCTGAGCCTCGGGTCCCCCTCTGTCCAGGGGGAGGAGGATGAGAAGCAGAGATGCTGCCTGTGACGGGCATGGAGGAGCCCACCTCTCTGAGCTGGCCTCCTGCCTTGTGGGGGGCTCCCGTCTCCTCACTTGCAGGTGGCCACGAGGAGGGACTCCTCTGCTTCGGGAATGTCACTTCATCCATCCTCAGAATAGACCATGAGAATCTCTTGGACTTCCAAGGCCTCTCAGGTTTCCAGAAGCCCCTGAGAAATGCCACCATGCCTGGGGTCTGCCCCCAAAGCCTCTGTGAGCGGTACCCCACAGGGAGTGGGGGCAGGTGGCCAGGAGCAAAGTGTGGGTTCCAGAGGTGGGGAGGAGCCGGGGCGGGGAAGGCTGAGGCATGGGAGGTGGCCTGCACTGCAGCCTCCAGCAGGGGAGGGCTCTGCAGGGCTCAGGGAAGGGGCCAGCATTGGCCACACCCTGGACATCCCCATGGAATTCACTTATTACCATTGCTGGCTGCGGGCCTCGATCTGTCCCCCGTGGAGTGCCACAGAATAAAATCCCAATTGCCTTTTGAATACTTGCCATCCTAATGTGCTGATGGAATCAAAGGGTGGGTGGTCCCATTTGAGGGGCAGAGGGGGCAGGGCAGCAGAGAGGGCTGTCCCCTGGGTCAGGGCCAGTGAGGAGGCGGCGGGAGGCTGACAGGCCATTGTCCTGCATCAGACATGAGGCCAGAAGCCAGGAGGGGAGCGTGAGGCGGCTCAGGTGACAGCAGGCAGGGCGAGACCACATTAGGAGCACCTGCCCACCTGGCCGGTAGATCAGCTGCTTTGGTCGGACCAGCACCGCCTGCCCTGGGGTGACTCAGGGCCACTCTCGACGCCTGCTGGCCCTTCCTGCCCTGATCAGGGCTCTAATTTCTGCCTCCTGCCGTCTTCCTCAAGACTCAAGACCACCTCCAAGACCCTTCGTGGGACTCTGATTCGTGCTTCAACAAACATCCTGTCTGGGCCCATCACAAGACAGGCTCTGGGTGGGCAGATACTGCTAGTGGGGAAGACTCATTCATTCATTCAATGAGCTCTCACTGAACGCCTGCAGTGTGCCGGGCACTGTTCCAGGCACTGACCAGCAGTGATGAGCGAAGCAGACTGGGCCCACCTCCCGTGGTACTCACACCGAGGCCTCCTGCTCCTAGAAGGAGGGGTGCAGACCTCGGGTGTGTGTAGCAGACCTTCCTTATTGGGCAGGGTGAGGGCCCCAGGTCCTGGCCATCCCTAGCCTGGTGCCCCCTGACCTCCTCCCTGGTAGCCCCCTGCAGCCCCCCACCCCTGCTTCTGGACCCTCCTAGACAGAACGGCAGGCTTGACACGTTCCAGGGGTAGCTGGTGTCCAGTGCATGCCATAGTAAGAACCCCATGTGGACTGTCTCTTATTCCTCATGACCCCTCCAGGCCTCAAAGCAAGGAGGGTGACAGAGGAACAGCTAGTGGGTGAGGACTGGAGGATTGTGGGGAGCATATGTGAGTGGCACACAGGCACAGGGAAGTTGAGCCCACGATCATGGAGCCAGTCACCAGAAACATTGGGACCCAGCCCAGGTCCGGCCAACTCTGGGGTCCCAGGGGTTAAGCTTTGACTCTACTGTCTGCAGAGGAAAGCAGCCGGGCTCCACACTCAGGCGGGTCCAGCTCTGGGCTCCATCCTTCACCATCATTGTAACCCTAGGAGAACTGCTGGACCTCTCGGAGCCCCAGTGTCCTCATCTGTAAAATGAGGATGACACCACTTCCCTGTCAAGACCCTGGGAAATGAAAGATCAACCTTTTAAAAGCCTCTCGCAGGTCAAGAAACAAGCCAATATCCTTGCTTCTTCCCTCTGTCCCCCTCTCTGTTTCTTCCTCCCCTCTCCCTCCCTCCCTCCCTCCCTCCTTCCCTCCCTTCCACTCAAGAGGCAGGAAAGCGACAGGACTGGACCCTACACCTGTGCGTCCCGTGTGCTCACAGTCACACTCACAAGGGCCTCACGCTTGTAGGCAGGTGCACATCCGCCATGTGCCGTGCCCTCCCCCTGGGCCCGTGTCCACCCAGCGCCAGCCTCGCAGAGCCCAGAGCAGCCTGGCTTCTTCCTCGATTTGAGGCTCCCAGGAAATTAAAAAAATGAAAAAACGGTGAAACAGAGTCATAAATGGGGTTAGAACTTCAATATTTACATTGTACAAATTTACACTTTCATCAACAAATATGTGGGGCGCTATAGTTGTGTGATTGAGCAGATGATCACAGGATCTGTGAAGAAGCACATTCCTTCCACATGTGAGGCTGAGTAGATGGGAACCTGGACACATGTTGGAGGCTGTGAGTGAAGCTCTGTGTTCGTCCGTCTGTCCCCGTGGCCCCGTGGTGGTGAGGGGCTTCCTTTGGAGCAGCATCAGTAGGTCCTGCGCTGGGGACCTTGCAGACTGCAAGGGCTCGGTCCTTCCCCGTGGGGCCCGCACACTCATTTACATGCACAACCGCACGTGCACATGCGCGCCCTCGGTGGGGAGGCAGGGACCCGACATTTGCAAACACGCTGGTTTTAGAGAAGGAGCCGCTGTGTGTCATCTTGTCACTTCCGAAGACACAGAGAAATGACAGAGTGCTTGGCTTTGGGGACAGCAGCTGACACTGAGGAATACCCCAGGGGCGTTTCTGCAAACTGTGGCTCGGGAATGGGCCCAGACCCCCACCCAGGGGTCCTCGGGGTGAGGCAGGTAGGGAGGAAACAGAAGCTTCTGGGGATCCTACCTCGTGCCAGGCTGTGCCTGGCCGGCTCGTCGTGTGGCTCCCGGCACCTGCAGGCCCCCCGGGTGAACGTCATCAGGTCACTGTTGTCACAGATAGGAAGTGGAGGGAATCGGCCAACGCTGAATCCTCGACTTGTCCACTCTGATAACCTCTTTAAGGTATGTTCAGAGGAGGCCGGAGGCCTTTCCCCTTCAGCTCCCAGTGCTCTCTGGACCTGCGAAGGGGGCATGAGCGCCACGGCCGCGCCAGGCAGGGCTCCGGCCCCTACGCCTGCCACTCCTCCCCCTCAGGACCTCTCCCCCCAGAAATACCAGGCCTCCGTAGGAAGAAGAGCAACAACACGAGATTCATCAGTTTTGGTGAATGCCCTTCCCCGGATAACCCACAATTCTGTCAAGTGGTTAATGGAGCTCTCACGATAGGATGAGTCTTATTTCACACCCTGGTCTTACCTACTGGAAAAACGAATTTCGTCAAGTCTCCTAAAGCACGTGGAGGGAGTCAGATCTCCTACTCTGATGGCAAAATTCATTCCATTTGACTCTTTAATCCCGTCTCTCTGCAAAACGTGGAGCTGCAGTTGCCGCGCCCGCTCGCCCTGCACTCGCTCCTCGTCCTCCCGCGGCCTCCTCTCCCGGCGCCCCCACCTCCGTCTCCCCGAAACAGCGCGGCCGAGAAGCGCAGCTGGGCTGATGGGGACCATTTGGTTGCTCGGGACAATTTTTTGGGGAAAATGACAGAGCTCGAAGCCTGCCTCTCAGCGTTCCAGTGGGGAGAGAGGCGCTCGCTGCTGGAGGCGATTCGCAGACCTGGCGTCCGTGGTCTGTGCAGCAGGAGGGAGGGACAGGGGGTGGGGGTGGGGCGCCTGGAGGACGGCGGTGCCTCACCCCTGCTGGAGCCTGGATGCTGCTCCTGCTCTCATCCCCGCTCTCCTCCCTGCCCCTCTTCCGCTCCTCAGCTCCTCCCACCTTTTCAGATCCGAATCCTGCATTTGGACCCAGCACTTTACAGTTTGCAAAGAACTTCGTTTGTTCATTGATTCATCCATCCATTCATTCATGTTGCTTGCACTGTGGTCATTGGGGCTCGCTGTGCATCATGATCCTTATCAAGTTCTGGGGTTACAGAGACCTACAAGACACAACCTCTCCCTCTGGGACCCCAGGGTTTGGCAGCAGAGATGGGGTATAATCGAATGGCCATGACTCTTATGAGAGATGTGTGCCGCGCACACGGTAGGTGCTTCTCTCAGTTAGACCGTGTTGAGAAATTTGTAACAGAAAGTCCACAACAACAGCTCAAGCAACCGAGACATGAAACAATCATGAGCAAAAAGATGTCGGGAGGGAGGTAGTTCCGGGGTCGATCAGATGCTCAGTGATGCCAAGAAACCTGGGTCTTTTCTCTTTCCTGTTTATCATCCTCTACTACGTTGGCCTTTTTCCTTATCTTGGTGCCTCAGGGTAGCAAGTCGGCTGCCACAGCTCCCAACATCGTCTCACGGGCCAGCATTCAGGTCTAGAGGAGGGAGTAGAGTGAGGCAGAAGTATTTCCCAGGAGGTCTCCCCACCAGCAGGTTTCCCCTCACACCTCCATGACCAGATCTGGGTCCCACGCCCACTCCTAAAACTGCGTCTGGAGGAGGGGGAGGCGGGCCAGGCTTGGCTTCACCCCTGGGCCGGGGAGGCCCGCCAGGTCCAAGCCTGTTGCTGCCGAGCGAACCCAGGGCTCTGCCGGGGAAGGAAGGAGGGGCGGGCCGCTGGGTGGGCGGCAGCCCGTGTCCACCGCCTTCTGGTCGGGGCCGTGACCAAGGGTCCCGGGCGGGGTGGGGTCTGGGGTGGTGGCCAAGCCCGGGCCCTGCACGGAGCCTGTGTCCTCCGTGGGCCGTGTGACCTGGTCCATGCACAGCCCCCTCCCCGTGCGGTGGGGCCAGGACGGCACCTGCCGAGGGGGCAGTTGCACAGGTGCGCAGGTCGTGGGCGCAGGCCCCGGTGTGAGGGGTGCTACCAGCTGTTGGCCGTGGCCGCCATCAGCCCCGTCTGTGAAATGGGCGCTGGGGCTCCTCAGGGACTGTCCCGGGGTGACAAGGGCAGGAGGATGACTTCACGCGGGGGAACGCTTCCTGTGTGTGCGGGCGCCCCTCACGCGTGCTCGTTCGCTTACTCCTCACGGCCACCCTGGACGAGGCAGCTGTCTGTACCCCCATTTCACAGCTGAGAAAACGGAGGCTCAGGGGGTGACCCGGGGGTGAGGGCGAGCAGATTCCAGCCACCGTGCTCGGACCCACTGCAGGGCCCGGGTGGAGGCGGCACAGGCAGGTGCGCAGGGGTCCCTCCTGGCCCTGCTGAGCGTCCCCGGGGCCCCTGGTCCGGCTGGTGGCCGGCTCCTGATCGATCCCTGTCCCTCCGGAGCTCAGGGCCATGGAACCTGCCTGAGGCATGGGAGGACTTGCCCCTGTCCTGCTGCCCCTTCACTCCATGATAATAAACGGACAATTCCGTGTCATCGGTGATGGGGGCACATGTGATCATCAGACACGGCTGTGTGTTGGCAACGCGCATTCTGGGGGAAACAATATGCACTTATGCAGAACATAAGCATATGCTAATGATGGATAATTATGGTCCGTATTTATAGATTTACCAAAACATGTAAAACCACTTCTGACAATCATACACCTACAGGCACATCACGACTTAGTAACAGAAGCTGGGGCGGCCAGTGTGGGACAAAAGGGACAGCCCAGCCCTGCTGGGGGACCTTGTTGTCACCACTGCTGGGCCCCCAACTCAAGCCTGCACCCATGGCCACTCTGCCAGCCCTCCTGGTCCTCCTGGCTTCCCAGAAAGACAGAGCCTGTGGGGAATGGGCCTGGGAGAGACCCTGAGGGAGAGTGAGTTTCCCCTTTTCAGATGGGGAAATTGAGGCCCATTCACTCAGTCACTCTCCCACCCAACTGTGTGCTGAGTGCCTAACATGCCCCAGGCTCTGTTCTAGGTGCCAGGGACTTGGCTGCTATTTGGATGAGGACACAGAGGATGATGGTCGGTGGTGATGAGCACCTGGGGGGACACAGAGGATGATGCAGGGTGGTGATGAGCACCTGAGGGGATACAGGATGATGCTGGGTGGTGATGAGCACCTGGGGGGACACAGAGGATGATGGTCGGTGGTGATGAGCACCTGAGGGGATACAGGATGATGCTGGGTGGTGATGAGCACCTGGGGGGACACAGAAGACGATGTTGGGTGGTGATGAGCACCTGGGGGGACACGGAGGACAATGCCAGGTCGGGTAGGTTCCCCAGCTGTATCTCTAACACACCTGCCCAAGGGGCTGCGGCTTGCTCAGGTCTGGAAGCAGACTCAGGTCTCCAGGCCCAACCACTCAGAGATGCCCAAGGGCTCCTGCAGGCTGCTGAGGGAGCCCCTAGTCCGTTAGGCTATGCAGCTGCTTGGGGCCTAGACTGGCCTCCACCCCTGGCTCCACCCACCCCACCATCTCCGCCATGCCCTGTGGGCACCCCTTCCTGGGCACAATGGAGCAGGGACCAGGGGAGATAAACAGAGCCACTCTGTTCCAGGCACGTGCTGGAACTGTCCTCCGTGAGGTTGGCGGCACCCTGGCCCCACCCCTGTCACAGCCGGTGAACTGGGGCCACCGGGGTCCCAGAGCGAGGATTTCAGGGGCCCTGTCTCTGCACCTGTTCACGCATTCCACAGTGTTTACAGCCAAGCCCAGTTTGGTGTTGAGGGAGCGGCAGGGACAGATCTGGCCTTCCTGGCTGGCATGGGGCCTGCCGGGGGGATTGCTCCAAAGCCCTCGGGTGATTCCCACAGGCAGACAGAGGCCTGGAGATTTTAGAGGATTCTTTCTGGCCCTGACATTTTGTCTGTCTGTCTAGCTAGCTATCCGCCCCCCCCCACCCCCGACCATCCATCTACATCTGCATCTGCGACTCTCAGTTACAGCAGCACGTGCTCTGCACGGCTCACTCACCACAGTCAGGGCTCACCTGGTCCACGAGGGAAGCCTCCAGTCTCCTGACTTTTAGACGAGGCATGGGGTGGTCCCAGAGCTGAGTAGAGTAAGACTAGGTCCAGGCCCCTTCCCTGGGCCCCGTCACTCACCTCCTCCACCTGCCAGGGCCCGAGATGCTGCTCTGCTGCCCCCCAGGGCCCGGGGGCCAGGAGTGTCCCATCCTTACGCCTGGCTGCCTTGTTCTGTAACCCTTACTTGATGATTGGGACAACGGTCTTTTAAACTCTGCACTAATGACCTCCAATGATTTTAACATCTCATTATCTAATTTTGCTTCAGATGCTCTGATTCTAATCTTCTGTGAGTGTTGCTTTCAGCCAATCTAGGAAAAGACACTGTCTCCAGCCTACACAGCCAGTCCCCGAACCTGGGCCCTCCCGCTTCCCTTTGATTCACAACCAAACCGTCCTCAGCTGCTCCCTTCTCCGGGGCCCACTTCAGACGTTCTGAGTTTATGGCTGTCACAAAATGTTATTAGCCGTGATAATGGCAATTAGAACAATTAGGCCGGGCCATAAACCAACTCAGGATTTAGGACTGACAGTGAGTTTCTTGAGCCCAAGCGGCTGCCATCCACCTGCCGCTCTGGAGCCGCGCTGCCCTGTGTCATGGGGGCACCTGCAGGGAGCCCCCCACCCCATCCAGGGCCAGGGTTCCTTGCCTGTTTGGGTTCCAGCCTCCACCTCCCTTCCTTCCTCTGAGCCTCCTGCTCTCTCCCCTCCCTGCGCTCAGGACAGCATCTCAGTAATTATCCCCGGGGCCTCTTGCATTCGGATTCCAAACCCCAACAGCGGAGACTCAGTCTCTGTTGATGGTCCTGAGGCCCGTCGTGGTGGAGGGAGGCAGCGTGGCCACCTGCTAACCAGCTCTGGATGACTGTGGTTTCCCGTCTAGGCCCTGCCACGGCCTCGTTGTGAGATGAAGGGCAAGTTACTTAGGCTTCCTGAGCCTCCCTCCTTTCACCCTGTAAAATGGGCACAGTTACACCGGCTACATCCGGTTGTTGTAAGGATTTAGCAAAGTAGCGGGAGGCCGACGCCTCGGCTCATGTGACCCCTGCAGGCAGCCCCCGGGGGACGCTCTGGGCAAACCCAGGGGCTCTGTGTCCCAGACCCTCATCCGTAACACGGGGACCGTGACAGTCCGGTGTGCAGGCCGCGCGGGCACCCCGTGACTCCCGTGGGTTAGATGTCTGGGGCCGGGGAGCCCTCGATGCACACTCACGGGCCTTGTACCGCGATCAGCGTGTTACTCAGCGGGCAGGGCCGCGCCCGCGCTCTTTGGGCACCAAGCCCCGCACAGGCCCGGCCGCGAAGGCTGGCGCTCAGCAGAGCAAGAGCTGGGACTTGGGAGCCGACTGCCGGGCTCGGGCTCAGCTCCACCGCTTCTGAGCTGGGCGGCCTTGGATGAGTTTCTAAGCCTCTCTGAGCTTCTGCATCTTCATCTGTAAAATGGGGGGGAGCGATGGGGCCTCCTTTGTAGGATTGTCGAAGTGACGAAGTAGGTGAGTGCCCTCGAGTGCTCACACAGTGCCCGGCACTGGGCATCAGCTCTTAGGGCTCCAGGCCCCGAGGGAGCACGGGCGCCGCGGCCCCTACAGACGCCCCTTCCGGCCACCGCTGCGCTGACCGCTGGGGAACCCAGGCCACTGGCCCGATGACACATTCGGGAACAGACCGTAAGCGGCCGTGCTGCATCGTGTGGGGCTGTGGGGCGGACAATTAGAGGACGGGAGGACCTATAATAAAGGGCTCATGGCGGGGAGGGGACAGAGCGTGGCGCAGGAGCCCAGGTGGGGAGAGGTGCCCGCAGCCCGGGGCAGGACTGGCCTCCTCCCTGTTCTCCTTAATGGCAATGAGTTTTCTTTTAATATAAGTGATGCATATTTATCATAAAACCCTTGGAATGTGAAAAACATATATAAAGCACTGGCGTCTCACCAGCAAAGATACTAGCTAGTGCCTTTCTTTATTTTCAATTTAGATTAGCGCATATTTTTCTACTTGATTTCCCGTTGGTGTGACCGTGTTCTGATCACCTACCATTCGCTTCACTGGTGAGGGAGGCGGTGTCCGTCCTGGACAGAATGGAAGGGCTAACCCCATAACACCTGTCACCGGACAGATGCGACTGACCCGGGTTTCCTGCTCATATACACTTGCAGCCTGGGGGAGGAGGATGCTGCTTGCCGTGCAGGGCCACACCACGCTCGCACGGGGAGCGGAGGGGACCAGCTCAGGCTGGGGAGGCTTTGCAGGAATAAGAGGGTGCTATGCCCCCCTGGTTCCCGTAGGAGAATGTAATTGGTCTGTGTGACTGGTTCCTCACTGGCCGGTCCCTGGAACCCCTTAGGCGAGGGCCTGGTGGACACGGGAAGTAGCGGGGTGGGAGGCATATCTGATCTCTGTCAGGCCTTTGAGGTCCTGTGAGGTTCAGAGCTGTCAAGGCAACATAGGAAATTTTAGGGCTTACAATACAGATGGTCAGGGTGAGCTGGTGTGTGATGTGATGACCTCCTCCCACTCCTGAAGGAATAAGTAATTTCTCTTTTTAAAAAATATTTATTTATTTGTTTGTTTGTTTGGTAGGGGAAGGGGCAGAAGGAGAGACAGCCCTCAAACAGACTTCCTGCTGAGTGTGGAGCCTGATGCAGGGCTCGATCTCATGACCCCGAGATCATGACCTGAGCCCAAATCAGGAGCCAGCTGTTCGACTGACTGAGCCACTCAGGTGCCCCAACAAAAGGACTTCTCACTCCTGTTACAGGTCCATGGGGTCAGCGGGGAGGGCTCTGCTCACCCAGATACCCGGGGCCCAGGCTGATGGGGCGCCACTGTCCTGGGGGGTCAGCATGTCCCCATGGGCTTCTCAGTCACACTGACAGGGAAGAAGAGACCGGAGAACCCTGCTCTGACCCTTAGGTGCTCCCCCGGAGGCTCACTGCCCCCCTCCATTCAAGCCGAGACCATGCAGGTGATGGGGAGGTGAGGCTCTCCCGCGGGGGCGCCCAGAAGGACCCCTGGGTCTCAGTGAACCCCAGCCTCCCTTCTGCATGCTGTGCTCTTCTCCTGACACTCCGGTCCGACCAGTTTTCCATCTCATCATCTATTCTTTTTTAAAAATTAATGAATTTAATATTTCATCACGATAAGTGCCCTCCTGAAGCCCCACCACCTATTTAACCCACCTCCCCCCACCCCCCGCTCTGGTAACCATCGGTTCTCTATGGTTAAGAGCCTGTTTCTTGGTTTGTCTTCTCTCTTTCTCTTTTTTTTTTCTTCCCCTTGCTGATTTGTTTTATTTCTTAACTCCTGCATATGAGTAAAATCATGTAGTATGTGTCTTTCTCTGACTGACTTATTTTACTCAGCATTATCCTTTCTAGCTCCATCCACATCTTTGCAAATGGCAACTGGGGACTGCAGCACCCAGTGCTTCTCCGTTACATCCGGGCCAGGCCCCGTCCCTGCTCCCCTGCACCTCGCGGGGACTCCTTGCTCTTCCACTCTCATCCCATCAGCCACCCATTCTCCACACGTCGCAAGAAGAAGAGCTAAGAGCATAACTCAGTGCTGCGTCCTGTGGCGTCCTGTGGCGTCCTGTGGCATCCTGTGGCATCCTGGGTCCTTAAAGCCACCTGCAGTCTGGCTCCACCTACCTCTGTATCCGCACCACCTGTCACCTTCCCTCCATTCAAGGTGTTCCAGTCACACAGGCCTTTCTCCTGCCACCTGAGCCTCTGGGCCTTTGCACATGTTGCTCCCTCTGCCTGGAGCATCCTCTAGGACATCTCACCTGGCTGACTCCTCCTTGGCTGTCATGTCTCTGCACAGAAGTGTCGCTTCCTCCCTCACCACGTTGTAGCTGATTATTACACCCTGGGATCTAGCTCTGTACCTGGTACCTGACAGGTGTGTCACCATACGGACCCAGCCTGTCCAGGGCCCTGAGAGGGGGGAGGAGCCTGTGGGCCGGGGAAGGGAATGATGAGGACAGGGGATGTGGGTCCGCGTGTGCCCAGGGATGCCAACAGGTCTCCCTGCCCTGCTCCCTGCTCGCAGCTGCCTGGACAATCAGGATGGAGCCAGAAGCCCCAGCCCTCCGTGAACAAGGCCTGGCATACACAATTGTGAATAATGAGGTCATAAGCCCTCCTAACCTAGCAGGGCCACTGGACCACCAAGAACGTCCCTCACAGGTACTCTGTTGACTGTGGTGGGGGTCACTCTGACCTCAGGCAGAAAGTTGATACTCATAACACATAACGTCCATTGAGAACATAGTATGTTCCAGATGCTGAGCCGAGTATTTTAAATTCTCAGTGCCTCATTTATTCACCCTGAATATCGTTCATGTATTCTCCTTCTTTCTTCCACTTGTTGGACATTTACCAAACCCTATGGTAGCCAAGATGCTATAGCGGAAAGCAAACCAGTATTTACTGAGTCACCGTCATCTCAACTTATCCCTACAATGATCCTTTCTTACAGTCAGGGAAATGGGGCTCATGGTTCAGGCTGAGGTCACACAGCATCTGTTCCAGGTCTTGTGGTCACCCAGTGAGGGACTATCAGACGGTGACATCTCTCATCCATCTCTGTCCCCCACATGCAGGGCTCCCACTCTGCTCAGGGAACAGTAGTATTGCCCACTGTGTGACGGGTACTGCACATCTGCCCCCGTGATGACCTTTAGCACATAGTAAGCGCGCAAGGCAAGACCTGGTCCTGGAGACAGATTCAGATCCTCGAGGCTCGGGATTTGCCCGTTGCACCAGCAAGCCTGTGGCTGAACCAGGACTCAAACCCGGGCCTGGCCCATCACCTTTGCTAGCCCTAGACACAGGGATGTGTGATTTCAAGAAAGGCAGGAGGGCTGTATCTACAAGGTGAGTAGGGAAGCTGAGACATCTGGCTGCAGAAGGAGACATGAGACAGAAGGCAGAGAAGCGAAGATGAACCCCGAAACAGAGAGGGACAGACACGGCTGCCAGGCCCCTGCTCCAGGCCCGGGTCAGACCCGAGTTCCCTACGGTCCCAAGGAGCCCCTGGAGCTCGTCCCCTCCCCTATTATTCTTTGCTTAAACTGGATGAGAGTTTTCTTGTTATTTACAGGGAACCCTGACTCAATGCCAAAGAAACCTGTTTACTTTTAAAATCTGCATTTAGGGAAAAAAAGCTCATTTCTAACAATGCGCGTGTCTCAGAGAGCCCTCATAAATAACAGAAAAATAAGTTTTTGCGAACCTTTATAGAAATAAAACCTGCAATCTGGGCACATACTTGTTTAACAAGTGATAATTAACCGCTGACAATGTAATTTCAGCATGTTGTTCATTAAAAGGTAATCAAAGACGGCCATTCCTGCTGAGTCCAGTCTCCCTCGTGCAGCTCAGCCCCTCTGCCCACAGCTGCCGGGCGGGCCTGGAGGGCCCCTGCTCCCTGCCAGGTGGGACCTGGACCCCAGACCACGACATTGCTATTCCATTCTCTGGGCTTGCTGGGCCCCACAGACTCCCGGGAAAGCCCCAGGAGACGGCTCAGCCAGCTCCTCTCTCACTAAGGGATCATCTTCTTCTCCAGGTGTCCCAGCCCCAGATGTGCCTGGAACCCCAGCAGGGACGCCGCTCGGACCGCAGCTTCAGGGAGGGAGGGGGCACTCCTGTGTCCGCAGCCCCTGCCAGGCCTCGGTCCCGGGGGCACCCAGCCCATGCTCCATTTGACAGGGAGAAAACTGAGGCTCAGAAAGGCAGAGTCAGGGATGTCTGGGTGGCTTGGCAGTTGGATGTCTGCCTTTGGCTCAGGACGTGATCCCGTGGTCCCAGGGTTGAGTCCCACATCGGGCTCCCTACAGGGAGCCTGCTTCATCCTCTGCCTATGTCTCTGCCTCTCTCTGTGTGTCTCTCATGAATAAATAAATAAATAAATAAATAAATAAATAAATAAATTACTTTTTAAAAAAAAGGCGGAGTCACTTGCTGAAGGCCACACGGCTTGTGAGCGACCAGAATATGTGAACTCTGACCTGCCTGACTCCCGGGTCCCTGCCGCCCCCACCCCACCCCCAAGTCCCTTTCTCTGGTGAACCCTGACCCTTCTGTGTTTTTGTCTCCTCATCTGTAAATTGAGGGTAATCCTAGTCCTCTCCTTATGAGGCCGTGTGAGGAGGAAATAAACTGATATAAATATATCACACACATACATATATTTACACACATGGCTCTTAGAATACTGCCTGGCTCTTAACATATGTTAACTGTAATGAATATTAATTATTACTGTTAATAATCATATAAAAATCATATCAACAAAATATTGATGCTATTATCAGTCCCTTATTATATAAATAATTAATACTAAGCATAGCATCAGCTTCATAGGGATATACTATGTTAACTTCTTTCCTCCAACCACAGGCCATTGGCTCTGCCCCTTTCATCATCTCTGTATCCATGTGGGACTCTGTCCAGAGCTCTAGCATTCATTTATGAGGGAAACTGAAAGAAACCATGATGCTGAGTGTAGGGGAGGAATTGTTTCCCTGGTCTTGAAGGTCCGAGTCCTCTGAGGACAGACATGCTCGTTTTCTGCCAGCTGTCATCATTAAGGCCCACTTCTCTGACCCATGCTTGGCCATGCCAACCATGACCTGTTGGGACATTTCTATCCCCTAGGTCTTCCTCACTATCCCTCAGAGTTTATACTGCTTCCATGCTCCCTCATCACACCAGCTACACAGAACCACTCAGTTCTGCTCACAGAACATTCCATGCCCTTTCACATCTCTGACTTTTGCAAATACTGGCTCCCTTGCTTGGAGAACTTTTCCCTACATTTCCTGCCTGAGGAAAGGTGACTCACTGAGGTCCACCTTGAGCCCTGGTCTGTCTGCCCTGGCTGAACACAGGGCAGAGGCTCTGGATCCAACTCCTAAGGCAGCACCATGTGCCCCACTCGGCATGAGGCCTGTGTAATCTGTGTTCAGAGAACACTCAAGGTGGACTTTATTGTTTCTATTTTCCAGCTAAGGCTCAGGGAAGAGAATTGACTTGCTCAAAGTTACATATCTAGAAAGCGCCAGAGCCCAGGTAGAGACCCATGTCTGGCCAACCCTAAATCCTGGGTTATTGATACAGCCCCAGGCTACCTCCTTTCTACTTTTGGACCATATGTATCCAGAATGTTCTTCCCCTAAAAGCAGCAGAGTATGGTGCCTGTGAGTTGGCACTCACATTTGTCATTGATCTGGGACCCAGGTGTAAATGTTCACAGCTTGGCCACGGGCCTACTCAAAAACATGCTTGTGGACACTTAAACACTCCCAAAGACGTTAGTGAGCATATCCACTGAACTCCAAATCTGTGTCCTCATCCTCATCCTGGCCCCATGTACCAAGACTGGGGCCATATATCCATAGATCCATAGATCCATATATCCAGCTGCCCCATGGGATCCTCAGACTTGGTGAGCCCAGATGGGCCTGGGGTGGGTGGGGCAGGAGACAGACACAACTTAGAGACTGGGTTCTGACTCCTGCTTCTGAAAACCTATTCCCTACAAACTCTAGAAATATTTGCTCAAATATAGAGAAAAGGACAAGGATATCCCCAGGCAGTGGAGAAGAAATGATAATCTGGGTGGCAAGTACCACGCTGGGGGTGGGAGTGAGACTGCGAATTTCGGTGACCCTAGGGCTTTATCCTCACAGGGATAAATAAGGTCCTGTGCCCATGGGCACCTACAAGTTGCATATTTGGTCCTTATACAGAGCTGGGGGTTTTGAAGTCTTACATCTTCAGTGAAAGAGTGTATTAGAAACATATATTCTATTGGGAGAAAGTAGGAGATTGCAGGGAATCCTGTCTGTCTCTGGACTCTGAGTGGAACTAGACCAAAAAAGAGTTATCTTTGGAATTTGTAAACACAGGCCAGGACCTTCCATGGGCTTACAGTTTTAACTTACCTCATAAGTTTGATTTCTGAACAGAGGTATGAAGGCACTAATCCATAATTAGACCCAAGTGGATGGTTCTTCTGGAGCATCTGAAGAATCCAATCCAGATTAGCTCAGTAGGGCCACCTCCTCTGCTCAGGCTATACCAGATTCCCACAGAGAAGGCCTTAATGAAGAGGACCTTGAAAACCAAAATTACAAAAGAAATGAAGAATGGATATCTTAAGCAAGAGGTAACAGACAAACAAGAAGAGAGGGTAATTTAAAAAATGCCAATTAATAGAATGATTCTAGGGGAAATCTAATACAAGTATGCTTAAAATAAAGACATGAAAGGAAAAATCTAAATCATAAGAATGGTGGGGGGAGGGATGAGCAGATGGAGCACAGAGGGTTTTTAGGGCAATGAAAATACTGATATGCTGTTAGAGTAGTAGATACATGTCGTTATACATTTGTCCAAACCCACAGAATGTAAAACACCAAGACTGAATCCTAATGTAGACTATGGACTTTGGGCGATTGTTATTTGTCAACATAGATTAATCAATTATAACAAATGTACCTCTATGGTAAGTGATGTTGTTAATAGGAGAAGCTATGCATGTGTGTGTGTGTGTGTGGGGGGGGTGTTATATAGGAAATATCTGCAACTTCCTCTTAATTTTGCTGTGAACCTAAATTACTTTAGAAAAGGAAATCCTTTTAAAAATCATCACAATAGGACCAGATATTGTAAAAAAAAAAAAAAAAAAAAGCAGGTATGTTGGAAAATAAAATATTTTAAATTGAAGTACATAATTTTTCGAAGATTTTATTTATTTATTTGAGAGAGAGAGAGAGAGAACAGAGTGAGAATGAGCATGAGTGGGAGTGGGAGGGTCAGAGAGAGAGAGAGAAGCAGGCTCTCCGCTGAGCAGGGAGCCCAACATGGGGCTTGATCCTAGGACCCTGGGGTCATGACTTGAGCTAAAGGCATACTTAACTGACTGAGACACCCAGGCACCTACAAGTGTATAATTTTTGAAATAAAAATATAATAAATGAATAAAATAGCAGATTAGGCAAAGATAGGATGAGAATAAGTGAATAGGAATGTAGACAAAAGGAAACCTTCCATAATACAGATCAAAAAAGCAAACTGGTATAAAATATGAAAATGATATCAAGACACATTAGATTAGATTTGAATAAGATAGTCCATCAAACATGAAATAGGGGTTCTAGAATATAAGAAAAGAAGGCATGAAAGGGGAAATGATCAAATTGATAAGGAACCAGAATTTTTGAGAATTTTGAAAGATGATTTTCAGATTCAGGAAGTCCTATGAATCCTAAGAAGCCTTTTAAAAAATCTATATTTATGGAGAGACCTAGCTTTACTTCTAGATTTTCCTATGCCTGTATCTGTATCAATGGAAATCGATGAACTACAACTCCAAACATAATATTGAGAAGGAAAAAATAGACACAAATGAGAGCATATTGCATAATTCTATTTATAAAAAGTTCTAAAACAGGCAAAACTAATCCATAGTGTTAGCACTGGTTAAAATTGGTGGAGTGGTAGTGTATGAAAGGGAGTAGGAAGGACTTTTGAATATACATTAGAAATAGTTCACTTTAGAAAAAATAAAAGGCAACCAAGGAAAGGATGGATCAGCTAAAGAAAGACAGATTGACAGCAGACCATTCCACAGCAACAGTTGAGACCAGAAAACAGTGGAACAATATTTTTTGGTTCCAAGAGGAATAATTGCTAAAGTAGAATTCTAGTTCTAGCTAGGCCATCACTCAAAATTGAGGGAGAGAACAAAGATATCTTTAGATAAAAACTGAGTTTCCTACTCACCAGATCTCACTGAAAGAATGAATAATGGATCATGTCAGAGAGAAGGATGTTGAACCTAAGGGTTACAAAGGCTTAGCATGAAGGCAGGAAAAGCAAGTCTAGCGCTCACTGACTAAGTGAAATGAGAGGAGAACCAACAATAACAATGAGAACTCGGTTAGGGCAAGTAGAAAAAGACAATGGAATTGACACTAGAGGAAACCAACCTCCAGGCTAGTGGAGGCATTTGAAGGGGCAGGGTCGTTCAGGGGGAGAGAGAGCTGCTGAGTAGTTTTAGGCTGTGTTAAGTCTAGATGAGAACACCTCTTTCATTTTAAGTCAGCTAACAAACAGAGAGGAGAGGGGTGCTTCCAAAACAATAGAAGCAGAAAGGTAATGGAGGATATTTGATCACTGTTATGGGCAGGAGAAAATGAGTCAAGAAGAGAGCAAAGAGACAAGCAAAGGAGAAAACCAGGATGGACAGAAAACACAAGGTGAAAGAATCCCAGCTCTGCTATTTGTCATCTTGTGACTTTAGCAAATGCCTCCCCCTTGGTCTTAGTTTCCTCATCTATAAACTGGGGCCAATGGCACAGTTTGTTAAAGGGTTCTAGAAGCACATTCCATGGAGGGGCTTTGGGAGGACTAGTCCAGTGAGCACCATAGGAGAGGGAGCCACTGTCAGTATTGCCACAGTTCGCTGTGCCAGGCATCATCTAGGCTCCCAGAACAGTCCCTGAGGCAGGTACCACTGCCATCATCACTTTACAGTTGAGGAAACAGGCATGGCAGGGAGAACCATCCCGAGATCACAATGCTGGGGAATGGCCAAGGACACAAACTCAGGTCCTCTGCCCCTGAAATCCCTGGTTGGCTGTGACTTTGCATAGCTGACCTCACCTTTCTGTGCCTTCATTTCCTGATCTGTGTATGGTGGGTGCACAGGGAGGTCATGAGACTGGCAGAGATGGAGCACATGAGCTCTCAGCATCTTTCCCAGCACACGGTGACCACTCTATGGATTCTGAGTCATATAGACAAGGAGCCCAAGAGCTGACATGACCTCATCGATCTGTGCCAACTTGTAGGCATCAGGCTCTGGGCTAGAATGGAGCTCTGGGCAGGAGCATTTGTCTGCCTGTTTCACTGATCAGGCCTGGGGAATGAATGAATGAATGAATGAATGAATGAATGAATGAATGAAGTATTCTCAGGTCCTACTCTGTGCATCCATTATTCTCATGAGAATGCTCCTCATGCCTAGGAGCTTCCCCAGCAGAAAGCAGATCCGAGAAGCTATGTGGCAGCAGACACAGGCAAGCCTTCTGTCAGGACAAAGAAGGCCACCTGACACCAGCCCTATTCTTCCCCTTCCCACTTATCACTGCCTGACATATTTTATAACTTCATCCTGTATGATCTATATTCCCCCGTACACCTCCAGCTCCATGGGAGCAGGGACTTTGTTCATTGCTGGGTCTCATGATTGGTGCTCAGTGACATCTGTTGTGCTGTTAAGCTCTGCTCTGGGCTCAGAGCACTGCTATGATATCACTGCTCTGAGCCTCAGTTTCCCCATATGCACAGCAAGGAGATGACATCCCCTTGCATCACTGCAGGGATGCAATGGGACTGCTCGTCTGGTCCTTGGTGCAGGGTGACAGGTGGAGGAGCAAGGGACCGCCCTCGCCTCTTTGCAGCCAGGGACCTTGTGTAAGGAATGGATTTTATGAGCATTGCAGGGCGAGCGTCTTCTTTTTTCTTTTCTTCTGTGGTGATAAAGCTTTCTGCAGTGGAGCTTTATTTTGTCAGAAGAATAAGAGATTATCAAAGTGGCTCAAGCAGCCTATTGAGGAAATTTCCACAGGGACAGAGGCTAGAAGCGTCTCTCCTAAGACAATCTCTGCTTTATCTTTGCTCTTCACTTGGTCGATCGCAGCAGCAACATGTTTGGAATGTTTGCCCCGCGTTTTCCCCATGTTCTTTCGCCCACACCTGTGAGAGCCGCCTCCCGCTCCAGAAATGAGGACTCAGAGGTGTGGGTGGGAAGTGCGATCTGCCCGCGGACGTGGCTGAGCTTGGACTCAAACCCCAGTCTATCTGACACTGAGGTCCCTGGTTCTTTGCTCCTTCAACACCCAGAACCCCCCAGTTGTGTCGTCATCCACACCTACCTGGCAGGAGTCAGTGTGTCTTGTAATAGGGACATTTAAATACTCATGTTTAATTGTGTAGAAAGAAGCTGGATCTCATTTCATAGGAGCCACTACTGCCTCCTTTGATTTTTAGAACTTCCTCTGTCTCTAAGAGCACTTCTTGATGAGCAAGGACAATTTGAAGAGTGTAGCAAGTATAAGAGGATCCCTGGCTGCCTATCCAGCCACCTGTGTCCTTCGGGGTGTGCTTGACTGCCTTGGTACAGTGAGCAGGGTCCCCTTGATCCAGTTCCTGGCGAACCTGCTAGGGCTGCCCTGAGAGCCTGGACTTACTTGGGGAGAGCAGAGGGCACAGGGGAATCTGAGCAGGGATGGTCCTGCTGGGTGGAGCTGAGTCCGGGGACTGTCTGGGATGGTCACTGGGTCTCTGTACCCAACACCATTGACTGAGATAGGAAGTAGATAGGTCTTGGGACTGGTGGCAGGTCCTATAGGTGATGGACCCCAAGCTAAGTCATGGTCACGTGATTCCCTGGGCGCACCAGGGATCACTTCCAGGTTCCTGACCCCAAGCACAAGAGTGTTCAGCTTGGCTACACAGAACTGTGTACTCACTCCTCTGCTCCTTGAGGCTTCTGGGATGGAGTCCACACTGCATGGGGCTCAGGCTCTTTGGGATCCCTTCCCACTGCCCTCTTTGGCAACCCTTCACTCCCCTCCCACCCCTATCACTGCTAATTAGGGGAGGGGGTTGGCTGTCACTCAAATGGTCAGACACCGACAAGTGCATCACACTGGGGAGCCAGGGGTGGGACCAACTCTGACCCTGACCTGGGTCTCCAGTGAGACCAGATGAAGGATTTCATCTCCGAGGCCCCAGGGAGGGTGGGAATTTGGAGAAGCATCTTCTCCTCATGGGGGAGGTGACCAAGGCCCAGAGGAGAGAATGACTTGTTTGACATCCTGGACCCGGTTTCTCCTAAACCTGAGCTCTGTCACAGCATCACCTGGCCTCGGGGTCTCACAGGACCATCACAGCGACAGCACCAGCTTCTTTCCTCATCCTCAGGCCACTCAGCAAACTTTCCTATCCTGACATTAATTATACTTCTCGGAGGTTAATTTGCAAGGAGACAGTAAAAATGTGTTATTCAAATGGCAATTATTAAAGTCATGCTGGGGGTTTGCTCCATAATAGGTAATTATCTGTGACCTAATTGTGAAGGCAATGTAGTGGTTCCCACTTAGCTCCTTCCACCGAAGCCAGAGTTAATCCCAGGGAGTGGCCCACCCCGTGGCGTCACTGACACTTGCTCAGTAATAATTTTATTAAATCCAAAGTGAAGTCACCTTAGGAACCTTCTCTGAGGAGAACATGCTGGAGGTGCAAGCCCCTGGCCGCAGATGTCTGAGTGGACACACTTTCCTCAGAGTGGGGAGCTTTCTGCTCAATGAATCACTTCCTCTCACAGGCAGCCGGCACGCATCGAAGCATGCATCCCCTTACGCATGTATGCAATCATTCATCTGCTTGCTGTTTCTTGTATGTTCACATCCATCATTCCTTCCCTCATGCTTCAGGGGTATTTTTCAGACATGCATTGTTTCTTTTTTTGAAGTCTTCAAATACTCAGTCACGTGCTATTTAATTCCTTGCTTCACCCTGCGGTTCCCTCATCTCAACTTCTGCCATGTCCTCTCGTTCACTGCTTCTTTCTTCCCCTGCTCACCCAAGTGCTCAGCTCCTCGTGGTCATGGGGTCTTCCTTTCTCACCCTCCCCATGTCGGCCCCTTCTGGCCCTCACTCATCCCTGAGTGCTCAGCTATGCTCACGTTCCTCACATTTCCTTCCTTCACCTGCTTAGTAGTTCATGTCTTTCCTAATTCATTCATTCATCTAGGTACATCATTTGACAACACAAGCTTCTCTGTGAGTGTGCTCATATGTTGGCTGGTCTGTCTGGTGTGCTTCCTGCCACCCCCACCCCACCAGCCTATCCTGGGCACCGCAGTAAAAAGGGCCTGTTTCTCCCTTTCTTTTTTTTCTTTAAGATTTTATTTATTTATTCATGAGAGACACAGACAGAGAGGCAGAGACATAGGCTGAGGGAGAAGCAGGCTCCCAGCAGGGAGCCTGATGTGGGACTTGATCTCAGGACCCTGGGATCATGCCCTGAGCCAAAGGCAGATGCTCAACCACTGAGCCACCCAGATGCCCAGGGCCCTGTTTCTCTCTGAGCACACTTCTCATCATGGTGTAATAATGTCAAACACACATGGAGGGAAGTACACACATGGTGAGTGGAGCTTAGAGAGTTCTCAGTAGCTGAACATGCCATGGCACCCACACCCCCCCCAATGCCCCTGTGCCCATCCCAATGGCTCAAGCATTGTCTGAGTGTGGGTCCCCTGGTGGCAGTACCTAGGACAAGGGTTCTTTACCTGTGGTCCAGGCAAGAAGTTAACACTTGAGGGCAGCACGACTGTGTTATCAGTTCTGTGACCAAGGGTGGGGGCTCAAGACCAGATCCGATGAGGAACCAGAAGGCGGCATTAGGCACACAGGGCACAGAGCTACCTACCAGAACAACCAGAGATGGGTATTTTATAGGAGCTGCCTCATCATTGCTTGAGGGATCTTCTCAAAGCAGGAGCATCAACACCCAGACAGTTATGTCCTGCCATATAAGGCATTGGAGCAGGATTTGGTGGCCGGAGAAAACCACTCGGCCAAGCGCAAGGGCAGGTGGTTGGGGCCTGGTCTCAGGCTGAAGTGGTCAGGGCAGGTCTTTAAACTGGCACGTTGGGCAGCCCGGGTGGCTCAGCGGTTTAGCGCCGCCTTTAGCTCAGGGCCTGATCCTGGAGATCTGGGATCGAGTCCCATGTCGGGCTTCCTGCATGGAGCCTGCTTCTCCCTCTGCCTGTGTCTCTGCCTCTCTCTCTCTGCGTATGTGTCTCTCATGAATAAATAAATAAAATCTTGAAAAAAAAATAAACTGGCACGTTCCTCAGGCTCATCCTTCCCACCCTCCTCCACCTCCGGGTCATTTACTATCCTCCATCCAGGCCTCGCCTGGACTCACTGTCCTGCTCCGCCCAGATGGATGGATCAACCAGCCCAAAGGCTGCATTTTATATATTGGGGAGACTGAGGCCAGAGAGGGGAAGTGACAGATTTGCAGATCACCGGCTGGCTGTGCGACAGTCTAACCCCCACTTGGGGTCCACCTCCTCCCTGAATTCTCTGCCAGAAACATTCAGGGAGAACAAAGCAGAGAAACAGGGAGCCGCTGCCTTTGAAAAGTGGAGACTGATCTGCCCTGGGGGCTCTCTGCTTTTTAGAACCCCTGCCCTGCAAACAACACACACACACACACACACACACACACACACACACACACACCCCAGCCACATTTGCTGAACCGCAGGGGCTGCCAGTCTCACTTCAAAAGAAAAGCATGTGATCGCTCACCCGTGTGAATCTAGCATGCTATTGATGTAATTATATCCAGTTAAAATCCCATCTGGAGAATAGATTACAGGAGAAAGGGTTTGACCCCGGGAGAATGCAATCACCACGCAGGTACTTTGATGCCTAAACTTACTTCATTTAAATCGAGAAAGAGGACACAGCCTTTAAAGGTTACCCTCCCTCTTCACAATGGGCTGGGTACAGGTCACGCGAGCACTTGCTGACCGTGTGAAAGGTCAGGGTTTGCCACTTGTCTAATCTGGCCCTCTCGTCTCTCTCCATTGCTACCAAGATCTTCCACAAAGGACTTACCTCCTGCACAAGGGGTGCCCCCTGCACAAAGGACTCCTTCCCTTGCACGACTTATCCGCAAATTTTCCTTGCAGCCTGGGAGTCTTTTTCCTCTCCGTGGAGAGACTGGACACGGTTACTGGGCCAAGAGACACAAGGCTGGGCAGCCGAGAGATTCCATTTCAGATAATCTGCTCCATCCTTGGGCCACTAGTAATAGCTACCAGCTCCCGAGCTCCTGTTCTGGGCACTGAGCCTGGTGCTTCCCACAAACATTCGCTGCAGCCCCGCAAGGGGGAGGCTCCTTTATGTGTCCACCGTTGACTGTCTCCTCTCTGGATCATGGTCAAGCTGACCCAGTGGTCTCTCTGGTTCCATGGCTCTGCCTACCTGTAAATCCCACCCTACCCCTGCCTCTGGACTCATGAAACCTGGCTAGTCTTGCTCTCAGAGTGAAGATGGCCACTGAGCAAGCAGGATTGGTGCAGAGGATGCTGAGGTGCCCCCCCCCAACCCCCTGTTCTCTTATTTAGGAGTGGGGGCAGATAGTGAATTGTCATGAAGGAGGAAAGTGGTTCCTGACTGGCATCTCACGGCTGGCTGTGGCTCCGAGTCATGGGGAGAGGGATGTGGGAATGTCCACTGGCCAAGCCATCAAAGGAAATTGGCCTTTGGGTTGTCTTTGGCCCGAGGACCGGGAGTCATGAATGATGGCTCACCCATCAGATGTATCTGGCACATCAAGCACCTTCTCTCTCTAGAGATCATGTGATCACTTGAATAAATAGGAGCCATCTGTTGATCATCTACTGCACTCATTTGACAAATATCTACCGAGTGCCTACTAAGTGCTGGGCACAGTGAGCCCCATGAAGCTGGCAGTGAGAGACAAGCCAGATGGACCCCCAGCTCTGTCCGCTGTGGTTGGCATCTTGGTCACCACGTGAGAGCTCCCCTTTCAGGCGCTGGCCACTCCTGCTGCACCATCAGCCCCCCACAGCCATTTTCTACTGGTCTTCCATCTTTTCTTGTCCTTGGGGTTGGGGATGGGGTGGGTGAGGGAAACCAATGGCCCATGGAGGACAAATCACAGAACCAAGTGGGGGATCTTCCCCCTAGGAAATGAGCAGTTCTATGCAAATTAATTTAAGCTCAGCCCGTAACTAAAGAAGAAAAAAGAGCTGGTTAGATTCATTTTCTTAGTCAGCTTGTTCAAGTCTAGGATTAATCTACTCATCAGCTTAGCTCATCAGGAGCAAACATGCTTCTTCAGGAGTTTTCTAACTGAAAATAATGCCTCATTAAGTTAAACATATTAACCTGAGAACAGAGTTGATGTCAGACAGACTAATGAACGTCATTACAGGGAATGCGCTGTAGTCGGCAGAGGGACGGACCAGCCACTGGCAACTGTGTGCAGATGTGCTCAGCTGTTGTCTGTTGGGTGGTGGATGGTGGATGTGGAATCCCGGAGGGAGGGACACAGGAGAGGAGATAGCCAGGAGCTGCGGGGAGGCGTGCCCCAGAAGCAGTGCCCCCCATGAAATCCAGCATCTTTGTAGGTGGTGAAGGGTGCGTGGCCAAGGGAGGCATCATGTGTGACATGACTCATTGCTGGGTCTGAGGGGAGGGACACTGGGTTTAGCCTCTCATACAGGCCAGAGAGGGGCACCTGGGTGTCTCATTGGTTGAGCGTCTGTCTTCTGCTCAGGGTGTGATCCTGGATACCCGGGATTGAGTCCTGCACTGGGCCCCCCGCAGGGAGCCTGCTTCTCCCTCTGCCTATGTCTCTGCCTCTCTCTGTGTCTCTCATGAATAAATAAATAAAATCCTTAAATTTTTTTAAATGAATAAATAAAACAGGCCAGAGGGCAGGAGGGTTGGAGTTCGGGCATCAGAACACCAGGGTCTATTGCCTGGCGTCCTCCACATCCCAGTGGAGAGGTTCTGTTCCAGCCCATTTTACGAAGCAGAGTGTGGTGCTAGGCACTTCCACATGTGTTATATTCAGGCAACCCTCGCAGAGACTCCCAGGGAGATGGGTATTTTGGGCCTGGGATTACAGATGGGGACATTGAGGCTCAGAACAGCGAAGGAGCTTGCCCAAGGTGACCAGTGTGTGGGCGGGAGAGCTGAGGCTGTGACCTAAGCTGCCTGATCCTGGTGGAGGTTTCCTCTCCCAGCCCCATGGCCTCGCCCTCCTGGTGGGCTCTCTTTAAAGCCCTCCTGACTCCATCCTTGGAGACTCTGTGATTTCTTAATTACATCTGTGGAGAGAAGCGCTGTTTCCGCAATCACACCAGGACCGGGGGCTGTGAGGCAAATCACAGGGCTTAGGAGCCAGGTAGATCTAGATTTACATATGTCCCAGGAATATACCAGCCATGAGCTCTGGGTCAAATGAGCACTCTGAATGGAAGTTTCCAACACACAGTGGGCACTCAGAACACGGGCCCTCTGTTGTGAGTCGGCTCCAGGCACACCCGATTGGATTTGGTCATTGGTGAGTCTGGGCAGGTGGAAAGCAGAGGCACAGAGTTGCCCTTCCTGCAGAGATGGTCCAGTCCTGAAGGTGGGGATGGAGAAGAGTGGGAAGGGTCTGGAGACAGAGGTGGAAGCACTGGGACTGGCCCAGAGAAAATCTGGGAGACAGCATGGAAGTGGTGCCTGGGCCAGAAGAAAGAGTTCTGTATGAAGGGCCAGTTCCGTTGGAGGCTCCATCCAAGGTCAGGTAAGAGGGGAAAACATAGAAATCCGTATTTACCACATCACCATCTCCTAGCTGACCCTCTGGCGTCTTCTTCTCCATTGATGTATAAGGGGATGGACAGATGCTAGGCCTATGCTTGAGCCATTGTGTTGAAGATCTCATTTGATTCAAAAAAACAAAACCCTCCCCGAGAGGTGGTTAGTATCAGTACCAGGTGTCAGGTGAAGACACAGGCCCAGAGACGTTGACTCGCCAGGGTGACGCAGCACAGAAGAGACGGCTTTTCTACCCAGGGCTTCTTTACCCCAAGGACCATGATTGCCCCACCCGCCGTGGGGCTGCCCACATTCCTGCTACATGCAGACGTCTGGAAAATGCCTGCTACTGAGTCCTCTCCCTTCCTGACTTGGCTCCGAGGCAGGAGGGGTCTCACGTGAACACTTCCCAACCTCACCTCCGGGGAGGCAGGCCCCACCACTGCATGGCAGCGCAAGCCCGAGGGACCCGACTCAGAGCTGCTGTTCCTGCCTTGCGGAGGGGGCCCCGCTGCTCACCGGGGGCTGAGAGCTCCCCTCACTGTGAGCACCTGCTCCTTCAGAAGGTGGGCTCCGAGCATTCTGGCTAAGCCTCATGGCTGCAAACTTCAGGTGTCGAATGGTGCGATGTCGGGTTTAATTTCACCGCAGTCATTTCTGCAGTTATGTTTAGCACCGTTCTCCTCCATAAGCTCTTTCTTGGAGAAGTGCATTCAGCTCCGTCAGAAAATATAAAAGGATGGGGATCCCTGGGTGGCTCAGCGGTTTAGCGCCTGCCTTCGACCCAGGGCGTGATCCTGGAGTCCCGGGATCGAGTCCTGCGTCTGGCTCCCTGCTTGGAACCTGCTTCTCCCTCTTTCTGTGTCTCTGACTCTCTCTCTCTCTCTCTCTCTGTGTCTCTCATGAATGAATAAATAAAATCTTTAAAAGAAAAAAAAGAAAATGTGAAAGGAGATGAAAAAGTCAAGCTTGATCAGGGGAGCTGATCATCATGAAGGATGCGTGATAAGTGACTCCGAACAGTAATGGGGCTGTGGAACCGGGACACGGACATCCCCGTGTAGACAAGAGCTGTCTTCCAACACAGGAAGCCCTGCCTCGCACAAGGGGGAGTAGATGTCCTCTTGTGGCCTGACGGACTGTCCTCTGGTCAAAGCTGTCTTGTGACGGAGATGAAATGGGCTACCTTGTGGGTGGTGAGCTTGCCGTCCTTGGGGGGGTATGCAAGCAGGAGTTGGATGACTACTTGTTGGGAAGCATAATAGGAGGACAGTCTAGGTTGGAGACACATCACAGCTTTTGTGGGGTGGCATTTTGGGTCTCTTCACTTACCACTGCCCCTGCTCATGTGAGGATACCAGCTGTTCAAACTTCAGGGGCTGTGGGAACAGGATCCTGTTCTCCGACATTCGTGGGGTTTGAGGAACAGAGACACTTCGGCGGGGGGATGACCCATGAGGGGCCCCTCTGTCCCCCCACGGGGCTGATTTGCTCTGAGTCTTCCTTAATCAACTTCTTCTGACTCAGGAAGGAAGCTTAATTTCAGCCTCTGGAAAAAACTGAAGTGTTAAGAAACACGAACCCCCCATGTGAGTCCCCCCCAGGGCTCCGGGCAGGGCACCAGCCAGCATTCACATCTCCTCCCTCAGCCCAGGCCCCTCCCTGAGCCGTTGGCTACTGCTCACTTGTTAATAGAATAATTACCACGGGCTCTAGGTGTTTTCTTGGAATTGATCTGCCTGTGAAAAGTATGCTTTGGAGACATGAAATATCCACCAGGAGCCTTAAACGAATTACACTTTATCAAGAGGGGAAAACAGTGTGCTTGAAACCCGCACTACAGGGAAACGGGGGCCAGGGGGGCTTCCCGGTCGGGAGGTGAGGAAGGGCCTGTGTGTGGCTGTTCCCAGGGGGGCCTGACGTCCTGGGTCACTTTCTGTGTCCTGTGAGGCCGCATTTCCTGCTCCTGTGCCCACGGGCTCTGCCCCCACAGGGAGAGGGGTGTCGGAGTCACTCCCCTCCCCTCTGGGGGTGCCGGCTTCGCCTGGAGAAGGGAGAAGGGAGGTGGGGTCCTGGCCTCTCCTAAGTCCCCTCAATTCCCATCTGCTGGGGAATGAACCCTGGAGACCCTGGGCAAAGGGGTGCAGGGACCCCGATCCTCAGGAATGTGGTCCTCTGGAGACATCTCACCTGAGATGGGAGACTTGAGATCAGCACCCCGGCCCTGCCCCCACAAAGGCCCCAGTGGGGCTCTGTGCACTTAGATGCTCAGGCAGCAGGTGTCGCTGAGGGCCAGCCTGGGCCGGCTCGGTGCCGGGGCTGGAGGTTCGGGCAGGACGAGCCCCGGCACCCACCCTCGCTCTGCACGCAGTGGGGGCACGTCAGCCTCTGTCTCCTGTCACCTCTGTCCCCTCACCCTGCTCAGGTCCCCTTAGCCTGTGTCACCACCTGACTCTAGATACAGCCGTGTCTGTTACTGTCCGTCACCCCATTAAATGTCAGCTCCCCCCCCCCCAGAGCTGCGTCCCCGTACCTGGAACGGCCCCTGGCAGGTGGTAGGTGCCCCGTTCGGTGAACGTCCTTGGACGTGCGCGAAAGGAGGGGACGGGAGGCACGGGAAGCCACCGGTGTCCCTGTGGGTGAAGGGGAGCACTCCGGCAGACACGGGCAGGGCCCCCAGGGCCTGGGCAACAGTCGCTGAGAGCGTCCAGGGTATGGGGCCTCCAGAGCTCAGGACCAGCAAACTCCACCCTCCCTGACCAACGTCACCGCGGCCCCTGCCAGGGACAAACGTGCCCTTGCACGGCGGCCAGGTCACTTGGGTCTGCACGGCCACCGCCAGCCTCAGCCCCAGCCCACCCCGCGGGTGGAGAGAGGTCTCAGCTGGGGCTTCTGGGCGACACCTTGGTCACTGGCCCTCTGCTCTCTGCCCAGCGTGGGCCTTGGCCTTTGGGGCTGGCTGGCCCGGTTGGTAGGCTCGGGAGGTCTGTGCCCTTTGACAAGGCAGCCGGGTAGGATGCCAACGCTCGGCCTGGCTGTCCCTGCCTCTCCTGGGGAGTTCAGAGGAGCCGAGGGCTTTGAGGCAGCCTGAGACACCTGCTAAGGAGATTAACTGCCGTGGCCAGAATCACAGTGCGGGATCCCAGCGGGCACCTAATGGAACACAGATGAGTTCCAAGCTCGGGTCGGCTGCAATCTCAGGAGGCTGTCACCAACTATAGGGACAGAGTTCGCTCAGCTGCAGAAGCCTTGGGTTGGGATCAATGAGAAAAAGCAGAGCTGGGAAGTGACAGTGAGCCACTCCACAGTCCAGGCTAGGACCCTCGAGAGCAGGCCAGGTCCTGCCAGGGCTCCCTAGATCCAGGAGGCAGCAGGCTGGGGCCAGGGCCCAGGTTTCGTCACCAGCTCGGCCTCTACAGCCACCAAGACCTGGTTTGATCCCCACTCCTACCTGCAGGACCCTGGGCACATGACTTGAGGTCTCTGAGACCTAGTCTTCTCGTTTGCACCCTGGCTCCTGGGTGCCAAGTTCGTTTTCCCTGTGGGAGGACAGGAAGTGAGGAAGCTCATGCTCTCCCAACACGGGCTCATCCCCGTCACCTTCCAGGAGAGTTGCCTGTGGGAAGCCCTCATGCCTGACTTTTCCTGGGTGTGGAGGACCCCTCAGCCCTGGACTGGGAGTTGGGAGGCCCTGTGTTGGCGTGTGGCTTTGGGATGGCATGCCCTCTCCGCCTGTTCTTCCCAAGGCATCTGTGAAGGGAAAGGAGCCTTACTGGAGGCATGAGGAGACTCTCTATCTAGACCTAGGTGGGTGGGGGGACTTGGAGGTGATACAGCACCCCCCCCCCCACCGGTTTTAAAGCATTGGAAACACGCAACACACTCCCCATGTCCTGGTGGTCCCAGGCCTCAGGGGTGACTAAGGGGTGGAGTGTATCTGTCCTGTGTGGGTCCCGGTCCCCACTGGAACCCAGTGAGGGGAGGACAGAGGAGCAAGAAGGCAGGTGGGAGGGTTTCACACATTTATTGTCATCCCATGACTTGCTGGGTGCCAGGAAAAGAGCTGCAAAAGATCTGTGTCTATGTCCTTGCCAAGCGTACAGATAATTGAACTGATTTCTCTAGCTTTTCGAGGGAAGAGCTAAGTGCCAGAGAGGGTTGAGTCTCATTGCCATTTCATGACGGAGTGGGGTCCGGGGAGGCTGGGCACCTGGAGTCTCACCTCTAGTGAGGGGCAGCTCGAGATGCAGAGCAAAGCAGACCCCTGAGTCTGCACACAACCTGCTACCAGGTATGTGGGGGCCCAGAGCCCTGGGCACAAGGGACAGAAGTGGAGGGTGTTTAGTGCAGGGGCTGCAGGGGGGCCTCCATTTGCATTCCAGGCAGGCATCATACCTTCAACGATCAGAGGCAAGCCTTTTGTGTTCATCTCCTGGATTCTCTCCTTGAAGGTAATAATTAAAGCAGACATTCGAGTAGTAGCTCTGGCCTCTCAGGAGAGGAGGCAGGGAGTGTGGTGTAGACCTGGGAGGGCCTGGCTGTCAGGACTGGTCATGCTCAAGAATGGAGGCTCCCCTATTGCCAGGCCACCTCTCTTAGGGAGAAGGGACCTCAGACTCCTCTCTGCACTTTCCCGGAGGAGGGCTGGGGGTGGGGGGAGCAGAGGAGGGAGCCATAGAGGAGGAGTCAGGAAGGGATCCCCCACTTCCCTGCTGTGTGACTTTGGGCGAGTTGCTTCCCCACTCTGGACCTCAGTTCCCTCATCTGTAGATGGGAGGCATTGATTCCCTCAGCCTTTCCCTGGTGGGGTGGGATGGGCATGAGCCCTGAAAGCCACACAAATGGACGCCCAGGCCTGGAGCAGCCGTGAGGGCAGTGGTCAGGGCTGGGGGCTGGAATCGGCCACAGATCCTGAGTGGAGATCCATCCTGTGAGCTCTAGCAAGTTCTTTAACGCCAAACAGTCTAGCCAGTGCGATCTTCATCCGAAGCCTTTAGCTTTCACAAATCATTTTTAATAACATGCCACCCTGTAATTACTGCAAAGCCTCAAGAGGAATAAGACGTACTGTGGACATAATGAACTAATTATTGTCAGGTAAGTAAGTCACAATCAGAAAGCAAGGCTGGAGCACGCACGGTCTTTGTTTGTTGCTGGGCGCCAGCCTTGGGCCCTGGGAACCCGTCTCTGGCGTGTACTCAGGGGGAGATCGGGGCTGGTTCTAGGCAAATGGGCAGGGAGGGCATAGGAAGGGGGCGGCTGTGTGGGGTGGTGCCTGGAGGTTACTGAAAACCTCATCCCCGCAGACAGGGCAGTGGGAGGGTAGGGACTGTGTGGGTCCCGTTCAGGGGTCCCTGGGGTCAGCCGGGTGCCCTTGGGGTGGTGACTTAACCTCTTAGATCCCGAACTTCCCCACCTGGAGGGCAGAGCTGGTGAGCCCGGCTCCCAGGGGCGGCGAGGGGCACAGGGGAGGGGAGGCTGTCGGCGGGGCCGGCGCACAGCAGGTGCCCAGGGAAGGAAGCTGCTGCTGCCTGGAGCTGGGTGTGCAGACGACAGGCTGAGCTGGGCAGGGGTGAGGTGGGGTCCTGGGTCCTGGCCCTCACTGTCCCATCCCTGATCACCTGAGGAGTTTCCAGGCACTACTCCACAGCAGGAGGATGGTTAGACATTGAGACTGACTAGATTTGGAAGAACAAGGTTCCAGATGACATGTAGATTTTTTTGCAGGGAAGTTCCAGGCACAGGGAGTGTGAAACTGAGCCCAACACTTATAGAATCTGGTGACAAGTTCTCACCTGACTGCATGGGCCAGGCCAGGCGTCCAGCAACAGGTGGGACGCAGATGTGTCTTACAGATAGGAGCAGCTCCATCCATCATGGGGGCCTGGGAACTCCAGGGAGCGAAGCCCACCGGGATTGGCCTCAGTCCGTGAAGGCTGGGGTTAGAGGTATTGCTCCCTCTTCCTCACTCCCACCTGGGCGGCTCTGAGGCATGCTCTGCATCACCTCCCCGGTGGTCCCCCTGGGACTGAGGCCCTGCTACCTGTAGCAATCACCTGTTCAGTAATGCACTTTTTATGGGAGTCCTTCTCTTCTCCGTCCTCCTGATGCTGATCTGGGCCACTTCCCAAGGAAGCCTCTCATCCTCAGGTTCTTGTCATGGGATCTGCTTCTGGGGAAGCCAAGGTGGAGGGGTGAGGGGAGGAGTTGGTCCTGTGGGAGAAAGGCTGTGACCCATGTCATGGGACCCCATACCAGGGTCCTGACGATGGCGCTGAATGTGGGAATAGAGCCAAGTCATCTCATGTGTCTCCTCAAAGGTCAGGCACTGTTCCTTCCTCATGACCTCATTTCACATCACAACAGCCCCATGGAGTGGGTTCCTTCACTGTCCCATTTTACAGGGGAGGAAACTGAGGCACACAAAGGTTAGGTAACTTGCTGAAAGGGAGCAGAACCAGCCACCAGGCAGACTTAGGGTTTTGCTTCCTCAGTTACCAGCTGCATTAAAGGCCCTGAGTAGCCCCGCAACAGAAATCCAGGCAGTTCATAGCTTTTCCCAAACATGTGAGAAGGATCTGTCTGCTCAGAGCACTGTCTGACCAGCTTTGGGACTGCCAAGCCCCAAGGAGCACAGCTCCTTGCACCAATCACAGAGGCCGTAGGGATGGGCTGAGCTGACCAGCTTAAGCCAATCAGCAAGCATTCCTTGAGCTGGGCTGGGGGGTGGGGGGAGTTAACCCCCCTCCCCCGTCCAAGCCAAACTGGCTGAGTGTTGTTGGGGAGGGGGGTCCACATAGGAATTCCTGCGTGTTACTGTGCAGGTGAAAGGTTCAGGGTTCTGGCTGGCAAAACCCCACAGCTGGGATCCCTGGGTGGCGCAGAGGTTTGGCGCCTGCCTTTGGCCCGGGGCGCGATCCTGGAGATCCAGGATCGAATCCCACGTCAGGCTCCCGGTGCATGGAGCCTGCTTCTCCCTCTGCCTGTGTCTCTGCCTCTCTCTCTCTCACTGTGTGCCTATCATGAAAAAATAAAAAAACATTTAAAAAAAAAAAAAAAAAACCCCACAGCTGTCTTCTTCTGAGTTGGGGTAAGGGTGAGGGCAAAGTCAACAAATATAATTAGAAAACAAACAGAAGAGGTAAAAACACACCACTAATGCTTACAAAATGTGGCAGATCTTATTTCATCCCTAAATGTTTAATGACTTCGGAACTACTTTTATCCTAAAGCTAGAATCCTATAGTTTTGGAGCTGGAGACACCTTCAAAGTCCCTTGATCGAGTGCCCAGATCTTGGGGTGTCTGATACTATTTAGTCTTCAATAAAAGGGACCATGGACTGTTGGAGAAATGGCTGATTTTAGGGCTGAGGAAGGGATGTATAAGATGAGCCTGGAGCACGGTGTATGTAGTACCAGAAAGTAAGGAAGGGCTCAGAAAACACTCCCGGGGCCCTGGCAAAGGGACTCAGGACCCGTAAAGAACTCCCAAAGACAGAACAATTTGAGTAGCAAAATAATGCAGTTCTGGACTGTAACCCAAAGTGTAAAATAAATATCTGTGAGTCCACACTGATATAAATAATCGAATAAATAAATAAGTAGGGGAGAAGAGGAAGGTCTTCCTCACAGAAGAATTCCAAATAATTTATATAGTTGACCCTCCAACAATGTGGGGCTAGGAGTGCCCACCATCCCCACTCACAACCTGCAGTCGAAAATCCGTGTATAATTTTGATCCCCCCGCCAAATCTTAACTACTGATAACCCACTGTTGACGGAAAGCCTTACCGACACCAGAAACTGTGCCTTAACACGTATTTTGTGTATTTGTTATATATGGTATTCTTACAAAAATGTCAGCTAGAGAAAAGAAAATGTTAAGGATATACTAAGGCAGGGAAAATGCATTTAAAATACTGTAGTGTATTTATTGAAAACCTCCACCTAGGGGCAGCCCTGGTGGCCCAGTGGTTTGGCGCTGCCTTCAGCCCAGGGCAGGATCCTGGAGACCCGGGATCGAGTCCCACGTCAGGCTCCCCTCATGGAGCCTGCTTCTCTCTCTCTCCCTCTGCCTGTGTCTCTGCTTCTCTCTCTCTCTCTCTGTCTGTCATGAATAAATAAATAAAAGCTTTAAAAATTAAAAAAAAAAAAAAGAAAAGAAAACCTCCACCTATAGGCAAGCTGGCTGGGCCAGGACAGGGGTGGCAGTGGTGGCAGTGGCAGTGGGCGTGGCTCCCGGGATGACAGGGTCCTGGAGTTGGGTTTGCTTCAGTTCAGCTGTCACCCTGGATGGGGACAGTGGCCTGGGGGTGCAGTACAGCTGCCTCATTTGCCTGGAGGTGTTCCGGTGGCCTGTGGCCATCGTCAGCTGTGGCTATCTATGTGTGGTGCAGAACTCCTCCAGGGGGCTGCGGGGCTAGGTGTCCCCATGGGAAGGAGCCCGAGGCCCATGAAGGACCCTCTGCAGCTCCGGCCCAGCCCCAGATCTTTCTTTTTTTTTATATCACCTTTTTAAAAAAATTTTTTATAAATTTATTTTTTATTGGCGTTCAATTTGCCAACATATAGAATAACACCCAGTGCTCATCCCATCAAGTGCCCCCCTCAGTGCCTGTCACCGAGTCACCCCCCACCCCCTGCCCACCGCCCCTTCCACCACCCCTAGTTCGTTTCCCAGAGTTAGGAGTCTCTCATGTTCTGTCTCCCTCCCTGATATTTCCCACTCATTTTTTTCTTCTTTCCTCTTTATTCCCTTTCACTATTTTTTATATCCCCCAAATGAATGAGACCATATAATGTTCTGGGGCCTGTACAGGGGACTCTGGGCACAGGGTGACACAGATGCACGGCGGCATCTCTGCCTTCCATATGCGTGCCTCTGCTCCAGCCCAGGCTCCTGCCCACTGGCTCCGAGCACCTGTGGCCTGTGGCACACAGGGTGACCTTGGCCCTGCCAGGTACTCAGAGGGCAGCATGCGCCACCCTCAGAGTACCAGATGCCTCCCATTGGGTTCCAAGGAGACTAGAATGTGCAGCTGCAAATAAATGGCTTGTGGCTTTCGCTGTCAAGCCTTAAAAGAAAAATTGGAGCATAAGTGCACTCACTCAGCTCAAGCCGGTGTTGCTTCTGGGTCAACTGTATTGCGCTCTCCAGAGCTGGCGCTTCACTCCCTGACCCTTGAGCATGGGTCCCCACTTAGTGATTTGCAGAGACTAAAGTGGGGGAAGGATCAGGGCCAAGGCACGGGGGAGTGTTTACAGTGGAGAAACTGGGCAGTCATCACCCTGACCAGATGGCAGAGGTCAAGGGCACAGAGATAAGTCACATGGGTAGCATGTGCCCCCTGATAGAATGTGAGGAGGAGAGCACTTCACCTCCGTGCTCTTCTTCCCTAAGTCCACAACCCCGTCTAGTCGTGAGGAAGGCATCAGGCCAGCTCAAAACTGAAGAGCCTTCTACAAAGTACCTGACCAGACTCCTCAAGATGTCAGGTCACAGGGCACGAGAAAGACGGAAGCTGTCGCAGACCAGATGGGGGTGGTGGTGGTGGTAGGGAGATAGGAGGACAGAATGTAGTGTATCCTGCTGAGACTCTGCAACCGAAAAAGGAGGAAAAACTAGTGAAGACTGAATAACGTCGAGAGTGTAGATGATTGCAACGTGGCAATGTTGGTTTTGTACTTTTAACGGAATTTCTCTAGCTACAAAAGATGTTAGCAGGAGGGCGAACTTGGTGAGGGGTACGAGGGTACTCCTCATACTCTCTCTGCAACTCTTCTGTGAACCAAAGTTCTTCCAAACAAACAAACAAAAAAAATCAATTAAAAAAATCATTTGGGGGCAGCCCAAGTGGCTCAGCGGTTTAGCACTGCCTTCGGCCCAGGGCCTGATCCTGGAGACCCAGGATCGATTCCCGCGTCAGGCTCCCTGCATGGAGCCTGCTTCTCCCTCTGCCTGTGTCTCTTCTTTCTCTCTCTCTCTCTCTCTGTGTGTCTCTCATGAATAAATAAATAAAATGTTTTAAAAAAATCCTTTGGTCCTATTCCCTTACTTTAACATGGGAATGAAGAGAGGCCTAAGGAGGTCACCTGACTGCAGAATGTTCTCATGGGGCCATTAGTGGAGAATCCAGGCCTGGCATTCCTCATAGTAGAGAACCTGACCATCAGAGGCCTAGATACATCAGGGGATATGTTTTCTCACCAAGGAGGCAGCTCCAAGATGTCATGGGTCCCCGCATGCTCATCTGTTTCCCCAGACCACCCTGCATGCATGGACCACCTGGAGGTCCCAGTGCAAATGTTCCATCTGAGCCTCGGGCCCCCTTTCAGGACAGGCAGTGTGGGGTCCATGGCAAGCCCAGAGAATGCCCAGTGACAACCTCTATCTCATCGTGTCGGCCTGAGCTGTGTCAAAGGACTATTGCAGGAAATGTAATATTTTCCATGTCTGGCTGGAACTGTGTCATATAACTACCCACAGAAGCGGTGGGGAATGTAATGTTTTTAAGCAGGGGAACTGCGGCAGAATGGTTGTGTGTCAGCAAGGGAGAATAGGAGGGTGACTGTCAGTGGGCGGCCCACTATCTCTGCCCCTCTGCCGACAACCTTATTGTCCTGGCTGTCCCCTCCTTGCACCTGCATGACTTAGCTGCTGTGGTTGGGCAGAGCGAGGCTGACTCCTCACCGAGGCCTCATGGGAGGGCCAGAGCCCTGACTCCCTGTACTCCACAGCTCCGAGCTCTGTGCCACTGCCCCTTGCTTTCCTACCCCCTTTGCTCCCCTGTTCCGTTCTCCTCCACTTGGGCCCCCTGACCAGCCAGGTGGGCACTTTCCCACAGCGTGGAGATGAGTGACAGTGGCTCACCACTTATAATCTTGGCAACCCTTTAAAGTTAAACCCCACTTTTGGGACACCAGGATGGTTCAGTTGGTTAGACATCTGACTCTTGATTTGGGGTTGGGTTATAATCTCAGGGTTGTGAGATTGAGCCCTGCGTGGGGCGCTCAGTGTGGAGTCTGTTTGAGATTCTCTCTCCCTCTGCCCCCTCCTCCTGCTCATGCTCTCTCTCCACCTCTCTCTAAAATAAAATTAAAAAGAAAAAGATCTTTAAAGTTAAACCCCACTTTAAGCAGACCTGCTGTTGACTTGTCGCAGTCCTGCACCACTAGCGGGGTGTTCTCTGAAGCAGTCGCTGTGGAGGACACTTGAGCAACAGCTACACAATTCAAAGACACCCATCTTTTCATCCAGCAATTGTGCTTCTCGAAGTTAGTGATTCTGAACAGCTCAGGGATATGCATTTATGCAAGGGGGTTCTCTATAGCATCATTTGTAATAGCAAATAAAACATGGAGACAGCTTAAATGTCCATCAGTAGGAGATTGGTTAAATAAATAATGGGGCATCCATACTACTGAATACTAAGCAGTCATTAAAAAGATTGAGTTTGGTCTCTGTGCACTAACATGGGAGGATCTTTACAACATATTTTTGAATAAAGGAAACAAGTTGCTAAAATATATGAGCAGCGTGATGCAAAAATATTCTATCCATCTTGGTTTGTGCACAGATAAATATGTGGAAGGATGTGCACCTTTGTTGGAAAATCCTTGGGAAAATCCATCATGCATCTGAGACTCCTCCGTGCCTTTCCAAGGTCACTTGTGCTCTAGATCCCATCCTTTCAAGCCTGCTTAGGAGCATCACCCCAGCAGCCCTTCCTCCCCCCTGCACTATTAAAGTGTCCCTTTCTACTGGGATGCACACATCATGTGAAAACATGCCAGTACCTCTTTCCATAACTACAAAGAATAAAACATACAATAAATTAGAAAAAAAAACCTCTCCAATTACAAACACATTTCTTTGCTTTATTTTTACAGTTAAGCTCTTTAAAAACATTATCCATACTCATCATCTCCTGCTTCTCTCCTCCAATTTATTCTCAACACACTCATATCTGGATTTCTTCCCCACCTTTCCATCCACAACTGCTCTTGGGGACATGACCAGTGACCTCTGACTGTCACATCCAGTGAGCATTTTTCAGTTGTCATCCTACTGGACAGCATTCCTTCTTCTTTGAAACACTCTTCCTCCTCTTGCCCCCACACTCCCTGGATTTCCTCCTGCCTCTCTGGCTGTCCCTCTCTATTTCCTTTCCGGGTTCCTTCTTGGCTCCTCAATCTGTAAATGTGTGCTGTCCCTGGGCTCCATCCTTGGTCTTCTTCTCCTCACCCTCCCTCCCTCCTTTAGGGACCTCACTAGATGGTATCCATTGCTTGCTATTCATATGCAGATGTTTCCAAGTTTGGGAACCTGGACCTCTCCCTGAACTCCAGGCTTTGTACGCCTCCACCTGGGTATCCCACAGGTATCCAGTGTCCTTCACACATCCCAGCTGGAACCCTGGGTTCCACCTGTCTCAGTTCCCCACCTGCTGCCCCCACCATCTCTGTCATCTCCATGAGTTGCAGTTGCTCAGGCTGGAATCCTGGAGTCAGGCTGTATTCACTCTCCCTCTTCCTCTTGAGTCTCATGTCACATCTGTCAGCAAATCTTGTGGCTCTCCTTTGAAACATGTCTGGAATTGACTTCTTTTCATCACCTCCACAGCTCTGTCCCTGGTCTCCATCCCAGTCACATCCTCTCTCTCCTGGATATCATGATAGCCCCTGTCTCCTTCAAGAGCTGGCATCTCATGGGAGGCTCTGTGTCATCTTAGAAAACTTGTCAAATTAAGTCCATCAGCATGTGCTAAAAACTTCTCAATGATCCCATCTCAGTCAGAGAAGAAGCCAGGGTCCTTACAATGGACTGCCTAGCCCTTCATGAACTGAGCTCCCCATCCAATTACCTTACTGAGCTCATTTCACTACTCTTCTTGCTCCTTCCTCATATGGTTACAATCCGATTGTGGCTGGAGCAGGAATTTGGGTAAGATGGGAGCATCTGGGCTCATGCCAGGCATTTTTTTTTTGTTCATTTATTATTCTTTTGTAGTCATCCGTGTGGTCTCTTTGGGTGGATGAGTTTGAGCTTCCTCACCAGCCTCAGGGCTGGCCATATGGCAGCTCAGGGCTCCAGTATGAGTATCCCCAAGAACCAAGCAAAAGCTTCATTACCTTTTATGGCATAGCTTGGAAGTCACATGGTGTCATTTTTGCTCTACTCTTGATTGAACAGTCTCTAAGCTTACCCAGTATTTGAGGCAAAGTGACATAAAACTTATCATTCTGATGGAGGAGAGTCAAAGAATTTACAGACATGTTTTGAAATGGACACAGATAATGTATATTGGTTTTTAAATTCTTGCAAAATTTTGAGTGGACTTCTGGTAGAAAGACTACATGTTTGCATAGAGAGAAGAGGACATAAAATGACCACAAATACCTGCCTAAAATTCACTTTGCCTAAGATTATGTCCAGATCTGGTTTCAGCCAAGATAGAGTAACCCCATTTCTCCCATATCCTTTCTCTGACAACTAAAACCTCTGGATAATGCAAGAAAAACTCACAGGGAGAATGTGGAAGGTGGAAAGAAGTCCTATGACTTCAGGACTTTAGGAATAACGTGGCAGTGAGTTTCCTGAGTTCTCTCATTGTGTCCCATATACCCTAGACCTGGTGCAGTGGCAGCCTCCAATCTGAAATACCAACAGGCACAGACAAAAATTAAGCACCAAGCAAAGCCTGTTTTCCCTTGGCCAATAACCAGGGAAAGGGTGACCTAACACAACAAAACATTTTTTGGCAACACTATCCTATTTTACTGATACACCAATGGGGAAGCCACCCATATTCATTCGCAGGTATCCACAGGACAAGCAGGAGATGATTTTCCAGGGGTGGTGCTCTCAGTTCCCCACCGGTGATGTCAGTGGTGATCAGAACTTCCAGTGATGATCAGAACTTCCACCTCTACCCAGTATCAACATAATTGAATGAGGACATAAAAAGCAGGGTTAGTTAACACTCCACATACTCCAGACACCTTGCTCTGGTCTCAGCAGGGAACAGTGGAGAGATGAATATAATGGAACAGCAACAGGATTGAACAAGGGAGTGTGGGGCAAGGGTAGTAGCCTTCTGGTCTCCCCCACCTACCTCAATATCAGTGGAGCTCATTGAGAAGCTGGGCTTTCACCCCCACTTGTCATCAACAAGGCAGAATGAGGTGGGGCTGTGAGGCAGGATTATTTTCCAATCCATTCTCCTTGCCCTGTGTCAGTGAGGACAGAGTGGTGACTTTCACCTTTTTACATGCCAGGCTAAAAATTGGAAGTCTCTAAAAGTTTTGCTGTTGTCATTGTTGTTTTGTTTTAGATTCCTTGAGGTTTTCCATGTAGACAAGCATGTCATCTGCAAATACAGTTTTATTCCCTCCTTTCCAATCTGTGTGCCTTTGTTTTTTTTGCCTTACTGCGAGAACTTCTAACACTATGTTGATAAGGTGAAAACAGATATGCTTGCCTTGTTCCTAAACTTAGGTGGAAAGCATTCAGTCTTTCACCATCAAATACAATGTTAGCTATAGGGCTTATTGTTGCTACTTTGGTAGATGCTGTTATTACACATAGGAAGTTCCCCTCTATTCCTAGTGAGCTGAGTGTTTTTATCATGAATAAACATTAAACTTTATCAGATGTTTTTACTTCATTAATTTACATGGTTATATAATTTTTCTTCTATACCCTGGTGATATGGTGGATTATATTGATTTTTTAAAAGATTTTATTTATTTATGAGAGAGAGAGAGAGAGAGAGGCGCAGAGACACAGGCAGAGGGAGAAGCAGGCTCCATGAAGGAAGCCCGACGTGTGACTCGATCCCGAGTCTCCAGGATCAGGCCCTGGGCTGAAGGTGGTGCTAAACCGCTGAGCCACCTAGGCTGCCCCTACATTGATTTTTGAATAGCCAACCAGCTTTCATACTTGAGGTATACCCTACATGTTCAAAATTTATAATTATTTGTATACATTGCTGGATTTGATGTTCTAATACTTCGTTGAAGATTTGTTTTGCATCTAAGTTAATGAAAGATATTGGTCTTTAGTTTCCTTTTCTGTACTGCCTTTTGTGGTTTTGGTGTCAGGGTAATGTTGGCCTCACAAAATGAATCGGGAAGTGTTCCCTCCTCTTTTATTTTCTGGAAGAGAGTGTGTAAAATTGAAATTAATTCTTTAAATATTTGGTAGAGTTTTCAAGTGAATCCATCTAGTCCTGGGGATTTCTCTTGGAGGAGCTTTTTAATTATAAGTTCAATCTCTTTAATAGTTATAGGACTATTCGAATTGACTATTTTATCTTGGTTGAGCTTTGATAGTTTGTGGTTTTCTCAAATTGGTTAATTTCTTCTACTTGTGATGTTATGTGCATGAAATTGTTCATATTATTACCTTACTGTAATTTTAGTGGCTGCAGGATACATAATAATATCCCCTATTTCATTCTGAAATTGATTACTTGTGTCTTCTCTCTGTACATCTTTGTCAGTCTTTCTGAATTTAATTTTATGAATTTTTTTCAAAGTACCAGCTTTTTGCTTCATTGATTCTCTGTACTCTTTTTCTATTTTAAAATCCATTGATATGTGTTGTATACAAGAAATCCACTTTAAATATAAAGAAACAGTTAGATTAAAAGTAAAGGGAAGGAGAATAATATACCATGGTAGCATTAATCAAAAGAAAGCAGAAGGGGCTATAGTAATTTCAGATAGAGCAGACTTCAGACCAAGGACATGTATCCGGGATAAAGAGGAGCATTACATAATATAAGGTGGTCAATTTTCCCAGGATATATAATAGTCCTTAACATGTATGCACTCACCACAGAGGGTCAAGCACAAATGGAAAGTTTTATGTAAAGCAAGAAATAGGTGAACCCACTCTTTTTGGAGACCTCAGCATTCTTCTATCAAAATGGATAGGCATAATATCAGTAAGGACATAATTGAATTCAACTATACCATCAATCAATTGGGTATAATGCATATCCATAGACTACTTCACTCAGCAACAGCAGACTACAACATTCTGGGCCATAAAACACACCTTAATACATTAAAAAAAAATAGAACTCATACAATGTCTGCTCTCAGACCATAGTGGAATGAAACTAGAAACCAATAACAGAAAGGTAGCTGGAAAATCCCAAAATACTTCAGTAACAAACAACACACTTCTAAATAACACATGAGCCAAGGGAGAAAACTCAAGACAAATTAAATAATATTTTGAACTAAATGAAAATGAAAATACAACTTATCAATATTTGTAACACAAAATGTAAGTATTTAGAGGGAAATTTATAGCATTGAATGCACATTTTAGAGAAAAAGAAGGATATAAAATCAATCTTTTAAGTTTTCTGAGGAAACTAGAAAGAAAAGGGCAAATTAAGTCTAATATAAGTGAAAGAAAAGAAATAATTAACATCAATGAAATTGAAAACAGGAAATCAATTGAAAAAAATCAATGAAACCAAAAGCCTATTTTTTGAAAAGATTAATAATATATTTTTAAAGATTTATTTATTTATTCATAGAGAGATACAGAGAGAGAGACAGAGACACAGGAAGAGGGAGAAATAGGCTCCATGCAGGGAGACAGATGTGGGACTCAATTCCGGAACCCCAGGATCACGCCCTGAGCCAAAGGCAGATGCTCAACCACTAGGCCACCCAGGCGTCCTGAAACGATTAATAATATTGATAAGCTTCTATCGAGCAAGGCCAATAAAAAAAGAGAGAGGAATAAATGATCAATATCAGAAATGAGAGACAGGACATCACTAAAGATCCCATGGAAACTAAAAGGATAATAAAGGAATACCATGAACAACTTCATCCCCATAAATTTGATAGATGAAATGGATCAATTCCTTGAAATACACAATCTACCAAAATTCATGCAAGAAGAATTTGATGATCTGAACAGGCTGATATTTTTAAAGAAATTGCATTAATAAATACTTTCTAAAATGTCCAAAAAGCACCAGGCCCAGACTGGTTTACTGGTGAAATCTACCAAACATTTAAGGAAAAAATTATACCAATTCTCTACACTTTCACTGAGCAGATAGAAGCACAGGGAGTACTTCCAAACTCATTCTATAAGGCCAGAATTACCCTAATACCAAAACCAGACAAAGACATTAAAAGACATAAAAGAAAACTACAGACCAATATCTTTCATAAACATAGATGCAAAAATCCTTAACAAAATATAAGCAAATAGAATACAACTATATATAAAAAGAATTATGCACCATTACCAAGTGGGATTTATCCCAAGCATGCAAGTCTGGTTCAACATTCAAAAATCAATTGATGTAATCCATCACATCAACAGACTAAAGAAGAAAAGTCACATGATCATATCAATAGATGCAAAGAAAACATTTGACAAAATTCAACTCCCATTCATGTTAAAAACAACAACAACAAACCTCTCAATAAACTAGGAATGGAAAGGAAATTCTTCCATTTGATAAAGAACACAGACCACCCCGGACTTACTCTGGTTCTGCTTATGCTTTTTCAACCTATCAGTGCTGTGAAAACAATACACTTTCCAAAGAAACCATACTTCAGATTTTGAATTTTGATCTTTTCCCAGGCCTGCAATATGTAGTACGATATTCTCTCATGATGCTGGACAGCAGCAGTGAGCCACAGCTCCCTGTCAGCCACATGATCATGATGGTAAACAACTAATACACTTACAACTGTTCTTTTTTTTTAATTTTTTTAATTTTTATTTATTTATGATAGTCACACAGAGAGAGAGAGAGAGGCAGAGACACAGGCAGAGGGAGAAGCAGGCTCCATGCACCGGGAGCCCGACGTGGGATTCGATCCCGGGTCTCCAGGATCGCGCCCTGGGCCAAAGGCAGGCGCCAAACCGCTGCGCCACCCAGGGATCCCTACTTACAACTGTTCTATATCCATATAACCATTCTGTTTTTCACTTTCCATACAGTATTCAACAAATTACATGAGATAGTCAACACTTTATTATAAAATAGGCTTTGTGTTAGATGATTTTGCCCAATTGTAGGCTAATGTAAGTATTCTGAGCACATTTAAGGTAAGCTAGGCTAAGCCATGATGTTTACTAGGTGTTAGGTGTATTAAATGCATTTTTGACTTACTATATTTTCAACTTTCCAATGGGCTTATCTGGATATAATCCTATTATAAGTTGAGAAAGATTTGTATCTTATCCTATAGCTAAGAGTAAATTGAAATTTTTCCACTAAGAAGGCAAGGATGTCCCTTCTCACCACTGCATTTCAACATTGTATTGGTAGTCTCACTTAATGTAAGACAAGAAAAGGAAATTAAAGGTATATGGACTTTGAAAGAAGAAACAATACTGTTTTATTTCACATATGACATGATTGTCCATGTAGAAAATCTAAGCATTGACCAAAAAAAACTCCTAGAACTAATAAATGATTACAGCAGGGTTATAAGATACAAGGCTAATACACAAAGGTCATTTTCTAATCTGCCAGCAATGAGCATATGGAATTTGAAATAAAAAATACAATGCTATTTACATTTGCCCCGCCCAAAGAAATACTTAAATATAAATCTAACAAAATATGTACAAGATCTATATAAGAAAAAAACATTAAATGTGTAAATTGCCCTGGGTAACATTGACATTTTCACAATATTAATTCTGCCAATCCATGAGCATGGAATATTTTTCCATCTCTTTGTGTCTTCTTCAATTTCTTTCAGAAGTGTTCTATAGTTTTTAGGGTATAGATCCTTTACCTCTTTGGTTAGGTTTATTCCTAGGTATCTTATGCTTTTGGGTGCAATTGTAAATGGGATTGACTCCTTAATTTCTCTTTCTTCAGTCTCATTGTTAGTGTATAGAAATGCCACTGACTTCTGGGCATTGATTTTGTATCCTGCCATACTGCCAAATTGCTGTATGAGTTCTAGCAATCTTGGGGTGGAATTCTTTGGGTTTTCTATGTAGAGTATCATGTCATCAGCGAAGAGGGAGAGTTTGACTTCCTCTTTGCCAATTCGAATGCCTTTAATGTCTTTTTGTTGTCTGATTGCTGAGGCTAGGACTTCCAGTACTATGTTGAATAGCAGTGGTGAGAGTGGACATCCCTGTCTTGTCCCTGATCTTAGGGGAAAGGCTCCCAGTGCTTCCCCATTGAGAATGATATTTGCTGTGGGCTTTTTGTAGATGGCTTTTAAGATGTTGAGGAATGTTCCCTCTATCCCTACACTCTAAAGAGTTTTGATCAGGAATGGATGCTGTATTTTGTCAAATGCTTTCTCTGCATCTAATGAGAGGATCATATGGTTCTTGGTTTTTCTCTTGCTGATATGATGAATCACATTGATTGTTTTATGAGTGTTGAACCAGCCTAGTGTCCCGATTCCACACAAATCTTAAAATAATTTGTTCTAACTGATTCTGTGGAAGCAGAAAAGACCCCGAATAGCCAGGGGAATTTTAAAAAAGAAATTTTAAAAAAGAAAACTATAGCTGGGGGCATCACAATGCCAGATTTCAGGTTGTACTACAAAGCTGTGGTCATCAAGACAGTGTGGTACTGGCACAAAAACAGACACATAGATCAATGGAACAGAGAACCCAGAAGTGGACCCTGAACTTTATGGTCAACTAATATTCTACAAAGGAGGAAAGACTATCCACTGGAAGAAAGACAGTCTCTTCAGTAAATGGTGCTGGGAAAATTGGACATCCACATGCAGAAGAATGAAACTAGACCACTCTCTTGCACCATACACAAAGATAAACTCAAAATGGATGAAAGATCTAAATGTGAGACAAGATTCCATCAAAATCCTCGAGGAGAACACAGGCAACACCCTTTTTGAACTCAGCCACAGTAACTTCTTGCAAGATACATCCACGAAGGCAAAAGAAACAAAAGCAAAAGTGAACTATTGGGACTTCATCAAGATAAGAAGCTTTTGCACAGCAAAGGATACAGTCAACAAAACTCAAAGACAACCTACAGAATGGGAGAAGATATTTGCAAATGACGTATCAGATAAAGGGCTAGTTTCCAAGATCTATAAAGAACTTCTTAAACTCAACAGCAAAGAAACAAACAATCCAATCATGAAATGGGCAAAAGACATGAACAGAAATCTCACAGAGGAAGACATAGACACGGCCAACAAGCACATGAGAAAATGCTCCGCATCACTTGCCATTAGGGAAATATAAATCAAAACCACAATGAGATACCACCTCACACCAGTGAGAATGGGGAAAAATTAACAAGGCAGGAAACCACAAATGTTGGAGAGGATGCGGAGAAAAGGGAACCCTCTTGCACTGTTGGTGGGAATGTGAACTGGTGCAGCCACTCTGGAAAACTGTGTGGAGGTTCCTCAAAGAGTTAAAAATAGATCTGCCCTACGACCCAGCAATTGCACTGCTGGGGATTTACCCCAAAGATACAGATGCAGGGAAAACGCTGGGACACCTGCACCCCGATGTTTATAGCAGCAATGGCCACAATAGCCAAAATGTGGAAGGAGCCTCGGTGTCCATCGAAAGATGAATGGATAAAGAAGATGTGGTTTATGTATACAATGGAATATTCCTCAGCCATTAGAAATGACAAATACCCACCATTTGCTTCGACATGGATGGAACTGGAGGGTATTATGCTGAGTGAAATAAGTCAATCGGAGAAGGACAAACATTATATGGTCTCATTCATTTGGGGAATATAAATAATAGTGAAAGGGAATATAAGGGAAGGGAGAAGAAATGGGTAGGAAATATCAGAAAGGGAGAGAGAACATGAGAGACTCCTAACTCTGGGAAAGGAACTAAGGGTGGTGGAAGGGGAGGAGGGCGGGGGTTGGGGGTGACTGGGTGGCGGGCACTGAGGGGGGCACTTGACGGGATGAGCACTGGGTGTTATTCTGTATGTTGGCAAATTGAACACCAATAAAAAATAAATTTATTATTAAAAAATAAACAAGTTTCAAAACTTTAAAAAAAGAAAAGAAAAAACAAAGCTCTGATGGAAGAAATCAAAGAACTAAATAAATAAGGAGGTATCCCATGTTTATGGATATGAATATTCAATATTGTGATATCAGTTCTCCCTAACTTGAACTATAGATTCAATGAAATATCAATCAAAATCTCAACAAGATTTTGTGAATATTGACCAACTTATTCTCAAGTTTATATGGAGAGGCAAAAGACCCAGAATAGCCAACACAGTACTGAAGAATAATAAAAGTTGGAGAACTGACTCTATCCAAGTTCCTCCATAAATACAGTCAACTGATCTTTGGCAAAGGAACAAAAATAATGCAATGGGGAAAAGACAGTCATTTTTACAAATGGTGCTGAGAAAACTATACATCCACATGCAAAAAAAAAAAAAAGAAAGATTAATCTAGACACACACCTTACAGCCTTCACAAAAATAAACTAAAAATGAATCACAGACCTAAAGAGTAAAATGTAAAATTATAAAACTCCTATAAGACAACATAGAAGAAAATCTTGATAATCTTTTCTTGGTGATGACTTTTAAGATGCAATGCCAAAGGCATAATTCATGAAAGAAAGAAATGACAAACTGGAATTCCTTAAAATTAATTTTTTTGATCTGTAAAGGACATTGTCAAGACAGTAGAAAGGCTACAGACTTGGAGAAAATATTTGTAAATGGCATATTTGATAAAGTACTATTGTACAAATGTATACAAAAAGCTCTTAAAAATTCAACAATAAGAAAACAAATAGCCTGATTAAAAATGGGTCAAAGACCTTCACAGGCACCCCATCAAAGAAGATATATGTATACAAATAGGTATATGAAAAGATACTTCACATCATATGTCATCAGGGAGATAATGACAACAGACACTACACATCTGTTAGAATGGTCAAAATAAGGACCCTGACAACACCAAATGCTGATGAGAATATGGATCAACAAGAACTCTCTGTTCATTGCTGGTAGGAATGCAAAGTGGCACAGCCACTTTAGAAGACAGTGTGGTAGTGTCTTGCAAAACTAAACATACTCCTACCATATGACCCAGCAATCACACTTCTTGGTATTTACCCACAGTAGTTGAAAATTTATGTCCACATAAAAACCTGCATGCAGATGTTTAGAGCAGCTTTATCCACAATTGCCAAAACTTGCTTCCAAGATGTCCTTAAGTAAGTGAATGGATAAATAAAAAAGAAATGAGTTATCACACTATAAAAGACATGGAAGAAACTTGAATTCATATTACTGAGGGAAAGAAGTCAATATGAAAAGCCTACATACTATATGGATCCAACTATATGACATTCTGGAAAAGGTACAAATATGGATACAGTAAAAAGATCAGTGATTTCCAAGGTTTAGAGGGGAGGGAGGGATGAATAAGGGGTACACAGAGGATTTTTGGAACAATGACTTTGCAATGGTGGATACATCCTTATATATTTGTCCAAACTAAACTCATGGAACGTATAAGAACAAGAGTGGACACAGATGTAAACTATGGATTCTGGGTGATAAAGATGTACCAAAGCAGGTTCATCAATTGTACGAAATGTACCACACTGGTAAGGGACATTGATAATGGGGAGACTATGCACATGTAGGGACAGGGAATATATGGGAAATCTATATACCTTCTGCCCAAGTTTGCCATGAATCTAAAACTTCTCTCAAAAATAAAATTGCTATTTATTTTTCTTAAACTTCTACAACTAATAAGTGAGTTCAACAAGGTCACAGTATACAAAATCAACACACAAAACTCAATCACATTTCTATATACTAGCAACAAAAATGTGGAAACCAAATTAAAACACAATACAATTTACTATTGCCCACAAGAAAATTGAACTCTCAGGTATCTGAGTAACAAGACATGCATATGCTCTGTGCCCTGACAATTACAAAATGCTAATGAAAGAAATCCAAGACCTACGTAAATGGAAAGACGTACAAAGTTCAGTTTGGAAGATTCAACATAGTCAAGATGCCAATTATCCTCAAATTGGTCTATAGGTTTAATGCAATTCCTATTAAAGTCTCAAAAAGGCTTCTCTGTAGACATAGACAAGCTTATTCCAAGCTTTGTATGGAAAGGCACAGAGTACAGCATATTTAAAACAAGTTTTGAAAAGAATAAACTGGGAGGAACCACTGTAGCCAACATTCAGGCTTACCATGTACCTACAGTAACCACAATGGTGTGATGCTGATGGACAAGATGGGCTCCGTATCAGTGGGACAGAGTAGAGAACCCAGAAATAGACCCATGCATATGTGCCCAACTGGTGTTCAACAAAGGTGTACAAACAATTCAATGGAGGAAAGATAGCCTTTTCAGTGAATTATGCTAGCTCAATTCAGCATCCATACACCCCAAAAATGAGCCTCAACCTCAGGCTCAAAATTACCTCAAAAATGGATTAGAGACTGCAACATAAAACGTGAAACAATGCAAGTTGTAAGGAAAAAAAAAAACGTAGAAGAAAACTGGGATCCAGAGGTTCTTAGACTTGATATCAAAGCACAATCCATTTGGCAATTCAAAATTTTCACTGCTTTGTCCTGCCCATGAATGACTGCGAAAGCACCTGAGTATTGATTTGGGGGTTACGCATAAGTTTTAGCTAGTAGGCAAATTTTCAAATATGGGGACTACAAATAATGAGGATGATAGAGCGATAGATGGTTAGATGATAGATAGATAGATAGATAGATAGATAGATAGATAGATAGATAGATATGCAGAAAGGGAGAGACAGAGAGACAGGGACGGGGTAGGTGTCTGTGGGGGCTGCACCCAGCTCCCTGAGTGAGGACTATTTGCAATAGAAATTCTGCACTTTACCAAAGATTTGCCAAGGGCTTCCTGGAAATGCTGCTCTCTCCAGGGGCCAACAGAAGGATCTGGGTTCACCAACGGTTTCTTTCCAGGCCCTGACGCCGCCCTTGAGAGCTTGTTCAGTTTCTGTTTCAAGTTCTGCCCAATTCAGCCAGAGATTTTCTCCGTTCCCACTAGGCACCGGTTGTGTGCTTGGCCCTGTGGGGCATACAAGTGGGTCAGACAAGGTCTGTGTCCAGAGGGAAACTGGCACTGTCAACTCTCTCACTCAGGAGGCTTTTGGGAACGTCCCAGAAGCTTGGCCAGGGGCAATTTAATGAGGCCCTCCTCACTGTGCCCAAATCCACCCAGAAGCTAGATTGCAGACTTGTGGGGGAGTCTGCAGGGTTCAACTGCCTGCAGAGGGGAGCCGGTGGGGAGGGGGGAGGAACATCTCCTCTGGCTCTCTCACCATCGGCGTGCGTACTGCACAAAAGCAACTTGCTATGAATAGTTGTTTAGGTGATATGTTGACAAGATGATCTGAAACTATGATGGAAACAGTTGGAAAAAGCTTGTGAAAGCACATCCTAGTTATGCCCAGAGAAGGCCAACGAGAAGCAAGGGGTGCCTTCAGAGTCTCGGTTCCCCACAGGCCAGGCAGGCATCCCTACTTGCAGCGTCACCCACCTCGTTTTGGAACTGCTCATTGTCTTAGGTGGGCTGAAAGAGAAGTGTGTTCTTGGTAGAGGGAACGGCAGGTGCAAAGGCCCTGAGGTGGGAGGAAGCATGGCCAATTCGGGGTTCTCTAAGAAGGCCCCCATGACTAGAGTGGAAACATTTGGGGGCAGTGGAGGCTGGGGATAGAGGAGTCAGGCCAGGCTGGAGTTGTCCCCAAAGCAGTGGGAAGTCACCAAAGCTGCTCTCCACCAGAGCTGGGGGAGCCAAGAGGACAGAGTCAGAGAACCTGCCCATTAATTCTCGTCTTCTCATGTAGCCATCCGCATGGAGCACACCCATATGGTCCTGTTTGATTCCAATTTTCTGAGGTTTGGGGCCATCACTCAGGATTGTCAGCTAACTTCTTTCCATTTTTTTCTTCCCGAAACTGCTTTGTTCTGAGACCATCCAGAGCCAGGGAGAAGAGAGGCCCCGATGCTGGCACATCTTACCCTGGGGACCTGCTCCCTTCTCCACATCCTTCTCCTTCTCTTCCAGCGGGTAGGACGGGCCTGGAGGCTGGCCAGCTGGGAATGGGGTGGAGGTTGGGTAGGGTCGAGGGGAGGCACACAGGGAGGAGCCAAAGCCCAGGTTCCAGCCTGTCACAGCCCAGCATTTGGTCCTGGAGGCTCCAGGGAGATGGGGTTCAGAGGAGACAGAGGCATGTAGTTGAAGGATTGACATGATGGGAGCTTCTGGGGACACAGCAGGGTCTGAATATAGGAGTAGAACCATAAGCAGAGTCCTGGGGTCCCTGGGTGGGGAGAAATAGACCACAGAGCAGCGCTGGGGCTGAGGCCCAACTCGGGGGGAGAGAGAATGTTGTTCCAGCTGACATCAGCCACCCACCGGCATCCAATGCTCACCAAGCCCCAGGGCTGGGCTTGCTGCCATGTCTGGGGCTGGGCTACAGCTTCTCAGATTCCCCAGGGCAGGGCTGAGCCCACAGGCGGGCAAGTAGCAGTCCCAGGATGGGGAGCAGAGGGGGGAGAAACAGGTAGGACCCTCAGTGTCCACAGATCTGGTTTATGTAACATCTGAGTCTCCCAGCCACACCCTGGGGAGTCTGACAAGGGCTTGGGCTGGAGGTGAGTACTGGGCAAGCTGAGCATGGTGAGCAACTGCTGAGTGATGTCTGTATACCTGGCATGGTCCTAGGTCCTCGTGTGTTTTATCTCATTGAACCTCATGAGGTAGTGACCGTCATCCTTATTTGGCAGACAAGGGAAATGAAGGCTCAGAGAGGTGAAGTGACTTGCCTGAAGCCACACAGCATGTAGCTGGGATCTGAACTTTCCCAGAGCTCAAAGTCTTAACCACGACTCTGTGCTTCCTTAAGGATGAGTGGTAAGAGTGGCCCCATGAAGCAGAGAGGGAGAGGGCTTAGGGCAGAGGACAGGCAAGTGCTTTTTCCCAGAGCAGATGTTCCGGCCTCCTTTCTGGGCAGCTTCTCCCTCATTCTGCAGCCAGGCCAGAGTGGCCACATCCAGGAGTCACATCAGAGTCACCATGGCAGCCACACAGTGACAGTGAGGCCTCACCAATCGTTGATTACTGAGGGCTTGTAGTACATGCACCAGTGACTGGCTCGGGGACACAGGCCCCCTCCTTGCTTTAGGACACATCCACTCTCTCAGGTCCCCATGACCCAGCCCCCTCTCCCTGAGTCCACCTCCCATATCCCATCTCACTCGTACTGACCTTCTCTGGTCCCACCAGCCTTCAGGCTGTTCCAGAAGTGCACCTTGCTGCCCTTCACCCAAGGGCTTCTAACACACAGTGCTCCCTCCCCTTAGCATTGCCCCCACTCCAGACCCTGTCCTGCCTTGGCCCGGGTGACTTGCCACTTCTCAGACCAGGCTCCCAGTCATCCCTCCTCCAATCCAAATTACGTCCTTGGCTCTCATTGCTCTTTATACCATTAACTTTTTCACATCGTTCATCAAACCCCATATTCATATATTAACTAGTGGCTCTGAGTGGTGGCTTGCTGGACCATTGATTACCCTAGGAGAGGGCTGGGGTGGTGTCCTCTGCGTGGCCCTGTGTCTAGCACAGAGCTGGGAGCATAATAGCTCTTCAATAAACACTTGCTGAATGAGTACATGATGAGATGCTCTCCCCATTTTATCCATGTAGAAAGTGAGGTGCAGAGAGGATATGTCATCGTCCAGGGTCACAGCAGGTTGGCAGCGGAGTTGGATTTGACCTTGGGTCTGTCTGACTCCCTAGCTGGTGCTGGTGACCTCGGTTCTCTGCCCAACACTCCACATGATTCAGGTAGAAACAGCTTGTTGAATCAGAAAACACATGCACGGCAGTGATGTGCCAGGCCCTGTAGTGGATTGTAGAAATTAAAAAAAAAAAAAAAAAAAAAAAGAGTAAGACACAGTGCTAACCTTTGGGGGATGAGCTGGAGAGGTGTACGGGCACCCCCGAAGAGGGAGGGGCCCAGCTTGCCTGATGGCTGTGGGGAGGAAGGGGTCAGGATTCATGAGGGAAGGGCTGTGGAAGATGAGAATTTCTGCCACAGAGCAGGGAGCTGGGCTCCTGGCAATTGGGAACAGCAGGGGCATTATCTGAGCACATGTTGTAGTTCACCCGCAGAAAGCAGGCTGGGGGGGTCAGGCGTGGGCACAGGGAGAGGGACCCAGGCACTGGGCTCCCCAGCCTCATCTCTCACCCCTCGCTCCACCCCTTAAACACACACCCCACCCTCCAGCCATTCCAGGCCGGGTGCTCTTCCTCAAACAAGCCAAATGCTTCTGAGCCTCTGGGTCTTTGCACTTGCTGTTCCCCCTTCCTGGGGTGCCCTTCCCACCATGACCTCCTGACAAACTCCTCCTCCCCCTTGTCAGCTCAATGTCACCTCTCCCGGGAAGCCTCCCCGCCCTCCCCAGGCAGTGCAGACAAGCCCTACTCCGCTGTCCCCAGCCCCACACGTCCCCTGCCCCAGCGGCTGCCTCCCCCTGCCCCAGACTCGCCTGTCGCTGTGTGTTCCTCGCCCCCCAGGCTTAGAGCTCCTTCGTGACTGGGCCTCAGCTCACTGAGTGCTAAATAATGCTCCTGGCGCCTGAATGAATGAGTGTGTGAGGGCAGGCAGGGGGCCACGGAGAAGTGAAGGGGCCACGTCAGGTCTTCCCGTCCTCTCCAAGTGTTAACATCAGAGGCCACCAACCCTGCTGTGACACAGAAGGGATGGGACTGGAAATGGCAGGAGAAGGTCTTTTGGCCCACCCCCCTGTCTCAAGTGTCACTGTGATTCTTTTAAAAATAGCTTCATGGAGACAGAAGTTGTGTACCATAAAATCCACTCTTTTAATGGGTACCTGTCATTGGCTTTCAGCATTTTCATAAGGTCATGCAACCACCACTGCTACCCAATTCCAGAATTTCCATCACCTCCAAAGAAACCACATGCCCAACAGCAGTCACTCCCCATCCCTCCCCAGCCCCTGGCAACCACTAACCCATGTCACGAGTCTCCGGATTGGCCTGTTCTCCAATTGCATCTAAACGGACTGTCTGAGCTCGGGGGCCGCCGTAGCAGATACCACAGACAAGGGGCTTCAGCCACAGACAGTGACTTCTCCCACTTCCGGAGACTGGAATTCTGAGATCCGGGTACCAGCACCGTGGGGTTCTGGTGAGAATCCTCTTCCCCCTTTGCAGTCACCTTCTTGCTGTGTCCTGCAGAGCACAGAGAGAGCATGACTGTCACCCTCCTGTGTCTTCTTCTAAGAGCACCAATCCCATCATGGGGGCTCCACTTTCATGACCCCATTACTTCCTGAAGGCTCCACCTTGAAATAGCAGCCTACTGGGGACTAGGGTTCAACATATGAATTTCTGGGGAAAACCCTCAGACTTTAGCAGGAACCATACAATACGTGGACTTTTGTGACTCGCTTCCACCACCTAGTTTTCAGGGCTAATGCACCTGACAGCATGGGGGCAGTTCTTCCTTCCTTTTACTGTTTTGTTTTTAAAGATTGATTGATTGATTGATTGATTGATTGATTGATTTATGATAGACACACACACACACAGAGAGAGAGAGAGAGAGAGAGAGAGGCAGAGACACAGGCAGAGGGAGAAGCAGGCTCCATGCCAGGAGCCTGACGCGGGACTTGATCCCAGGTCTCCAGGATCACACCCCCTGGGCCAAAGGCAGGCGCCAAATCGCTGATCCCCCCAGGGATCCCCTTCCTGTTACTGTTGAATCCTCTTCCAGTGCATGAATATGCTATGTTTTGTTAATTCATCCATCAGGGGTGGTGGACATTTGGGTTGTCTCCAGATCTTTACTATTATGAATCATGCCACCACGTACATGCTTTTGTGTGAATATTTCATTTCTCTGGGGCACATATCTAGAGGTGGGATTGCTGGGTCATTACGTACTCTGTTCAAGTTCCCAAGGAATGGCCAGACTGTTGTACAGACTAGCTCTACTATTTCGCATTCCCACTAGCAATCCTGAGGGTTCCAATTTATCCACATCCTTGTCAACACTTGTTATTACCCGTCTTCTTGATTACAGCCATCCTACCAGTGTGAAGTGGCTTCTCACTCTAGCTTTGATTTGCATCTCCCTGATGACTAGGGATGCTGAGCCTCTTTTCATGTGATTATTGGCCATTTATAGATCTTCATGGAGAAATGTCTACTCAAATCCTCTGCCCTTTAGAAAAAACTGGGCTCATATGTCTTTTTACTGTTGAGTTGTAAGAATTCTTTATATGTTTTAGATATGAGTCTTTATCAGATATATGACTGGTAAATGTTTTCTGTCACAGCGTAGGTTGTCTTTTCATTTTCTTGATGGTGTCCTTTGAAGTACAAATATTTTTAATTTAGATAAGGTCAATTTATCCATTTTTTTGTTGTTATTTGTTCTTTTTGGTGTCATAATTAAGAACTTTTTCACTGGGGGGGTGCTGAGTGGCTCAATCAGTTAAGCGTCTGCTTCAGCTCAGGTCGTGATCCTGGGGTCCTGGGATCGAGTCCTGCATCAGGCTCCCTGCTCAGCGGGGAGTCTGCTTCTCCCTCATCCTCTGTTTCTCCCCCCTGCTCATGCTCCCTCCCCCCACCTCAAATAAATAAATAAATAATCTTTAAAGAAAAAATAAGTATTTCCCTAGTAAAACATAGATTTACTTCTATGTTTTTTTTCTAAGAGTTTTCTAATTTGACGTATACTTTGACCTATACTTTGAGTTAAACTTTGTGTGTGGTATGAGGTGGGTATCCAACTTCACCCAAGGATTTATCCGGTTATAACAGGGTTATCTCCTGAAATGACGGTTCTTTGTCCATTGAATTGTCTTGGTGCACTTGTCAAAACCACTTGACCACAAATGCCTTAATTTGTAGATATTCTACTGTTTTTTCTGCAGTTGTAAATGGAATCTTTTTCTTAATTTCATTTTCAGATTGCTCACTGCTCATGCATATAAATACAGCTGGGGCATTTGAGTGGCTCCATAGGTTGAGTGACCAACTCTTGTTTTCAGCTCAGGTCATGATCTCAGGGTTGTGAGATGGAGCCCTGTGTCAAGCTTGAACTCAGCTCAGAGTCTGTTTGTCCCTCCCCCTCTCCCTCTGCTCCTTCCTTCTCCACCTATTTGCACTTGGTCTCTCTCTTTCTCTCTCTCTCAAATAAATAAATGAATAAAATGTTTTTTAAAAAAAGAAATGCAACTGATTTCTGTATATTTATCTTCTTTCCTAAAATCTTGTTGAGCTCCTTTATGAGTTCTAATAGAGTTTTTCTGAGAATTCCTTAGTATTTTCTATAGTCAAGATCATGTTATCTATACAAAGAGATGATTTTACTTCTCTATTTCCAAAATAGATGCCTTCTATTTCTTTTTCTTGCTTAATCACTTTGGCTAAAACCCCTGGGACAATGTTGAATAGAAGTGGTGAGGTAGACATCCTTGTCTTGTTCTTGATGTTCAGGGAAAAGCATTCAATTTTGACCATTAAGGATTATGTAAGCTGTGGGCTTTATTATGCTCTTTATTAGGCTGAGAAAGCTTCCCAACATTCGAGTTTTAAAGTTAAACTTGCCAAAGCCAGAGATGTAGGGACAGCTGGGTGGCTCAGTAATTGAGCATCTGCCTGTGGCTTAGGTTGTGATCCCGGGGTCCTGGGACTGAGTCCCGCATTGGGCTCCCTTGCAGGTAGCCCGCTTCTCCCTCTGCCTATGTCTCTGCCTCTCTTTGTGTCTCTCATGAATAAACAAACAAAATCTTAAAAAAAAAAGCCAGAGAAGTAGAAACACTTGACCAAAATCACACAGCAAACACCCATGACACAAACCTTGATTTCACATAGCCACACAATGGTTGGAGCCACACAATGATTGGAGCCTCATAGCAGCTAGAGGCATTGCGTGCTCAGCAAGTGCCCAGCCATGTACTGTGTGCATTGTATCATCTCCAACACTCACCGAAAGCCAGTGGGGTGCCAGGTTCCTAAGCAAAATATTTACTTGTTTTAAGGAACTCAAATATTAGAGAAATGTAAATACCAGAAAGCAACAGTCTCCATCCTCCCATTCCTGTAATTTCCATTTTGCAGATGAGAAAGCCAAGGCTTGCAGTATTTTCCACATGACTGAGCCTTATTCCAATGAATGCACAGCTGGGCTTTCTGCTCACCTGATATGACAAGGGTTATAATTCACTGAGTTCTAAGGGTAGCCGAGGCCCCAGGGAGATCTGGAGCTGTGGGAAACAACTGGTTCACTTAAATAGACTGTTTTTCTGCTGGTTAAGTGCCAGTAAATCAATCCTCAATTGTGCCACCCAGTGTGGTGGCCCACCTCCCCACTCAGGGATGACAGAGAAAAACAGTCTTGATGTAATCTAAATAGAAGTGTCCCGAGCACCCTGGACGGAGACATGTGCAGGCGGCTTTCGAGGAGTCCATTAATCTGCGGCTGATGAATTACCTGGGCAGGTGCCTCTGCCACTGGCATCATCACCGAGGAAAGGAGCCATGTAATTACTTCCCTGGTGCTGGTTATTTGGAGCAAGCTGGTCCATTTTTTCTTTTTATTACCATTGAACTTCAGGAAAGTGTCTGTCAAAGGCCCTGACCACCTCCCCCATGCTGGATTTATTTGGTGGCTCCCCTAGGCTGGTGCTGAGGCCTGAGCATGCCCTGCAGGAAGGAGAACTCGTTCCTCTAGGCAACCCCCCCTCCCCGCCAAAGCTTCAACTTGTGGGTGTGACGGGTGGCAGTGGGACAGCCAGCTGTTCATAACTGTCACACCATCAGAAGTTCCCTTCCTTCCTTTTTCCCCTACATCTCAGGTAGCTGTGCCTAAACCTGCTTTGAGGTTGTGACAGCTGAGGTGGGGCATTCTCTGGGGCGTTGTCTGGAAGGGGGAATCTTCCAAAGAGACCCCAAATTCAAATTCCTTACTGGCTGAATATCTCAGGTCTGCCCCATGAGATTCCCAACTGCAGGAGGTGAGAAGGAGCTGCCCTGGTCCCTGGGTCACTGTCCCGAGGGAGGCTGCCTGCTGGGGGCGATGTCACACCTGAGCCCTGGGGTCCGGAGCCTCCCGCGGGGGCACAGTGCACCTATAGCTGACGTCTGTGGAAGTGAGGCAGCCCGCCACTGCCAGATGCTTGTCATGTCACTAAATCCTGGTGCTACTTCTCCTCTGCACCAGCCCTGGTCGCCCTGTGTCCCTTTACCTTCTGTCCTGGGGGGAGGTTGGGCCTGAGTGTGGCTGCTGGAGCTGGCGGCAGGTGAGGAGGGAGGCTCAGAGTCCTTGAGTGGTGTCCCCAGGGTCACTCGGTATGTCAGTGCCAGTGGGGGTCGTGGCTCCTCCCAGGTTCCCTGTGATCACCATGAGACCCTCTTCCCCGGGCAGTGTCCCCGAGCAGCTGGGACTCACGGTGACCATGACATCACTGCTGGCCTCCTTCCCCCGGAGCCCCACCCTCCCTCACCTCCACCGTCCCAGTTAGCATCCGGGGCTGCTTTATCAGAGGACTTCCTTCTGGGCGATGCAAGCCATGTCTTTACAGACGCACAGGGTCTGCTCTGTCCCGCATCACCTGTCCTAATGCAGTCCCCTCTCAGTGGAGTCTTTCTGCTTGTTTCTGAATCGAATTTCAAAATGTGCAGCGTGCAAGGCCAGCTGGAAAGGCCATATGCTTTTGAGCCCATGTGCTTCCTGGGCGCCCTCCTGCTCCCTTCTCCCAGGGGCCGGTCCCTCCGTGACAGCCACTCCCACTAAGTGAAGGGTCACTGAGGGCCAGGCCCTGCGCTGACAGCTGCCCAACAGGTGCCTGGACAGAGCCTCATAGCAGCCCTGTGAGGGGCCTCAGAACCCCACTTCAGACACACAGCCTGAGGCCCAGGGGTTGGGACCTGCCTGGCCCACACAGCGGCTAATGGGCTGGGCTGGGATTTGCACACACATCTGTCTGGATGGCTAACCACCTTCCCCTCCTCCAGGACCTCACAGTGATGTGACGAGGTGACGATGGTAGTGAATATGGCGGTGGTGTCACTGGCATATGGGGACGCTGATGCTGATGACAGGTGGTGGTGACTGAGAGAGGCAGCAGAGGTTGTGGGGGGGGGGCAGGATGACGTTTCCCAGCTCCCCTTACATCCAGGTGGGGACACGTGACCACCTCTCAGTGGTGTGTGGGGGAAGTGATGTGTCACTTCCTGGCCGAGGGGATTAAGAAGCAGATGTGCCTTCTCCCCGTCCCTCTGCAGCTGGAAGACGCCATCTGATCTGAGGCTGTGAGGTGGGGGGAGTCATGGGAGGGAAGGAGCCTGGGGTCCCATCACCCCCAAGGACCACAGCCACCTGCTGGACAGTGCTGGAGGGTGTAAAAGTCAAGGATGGGTTTGATGTAAGGGAAGGCATGATGGGAAAAGGCACCAAGTCCTGCAGTGCTGCTGAGACAGTCACTTAGAACCCCCAAGAGACTGACAGGAGACCCTCGTTGGCATTTGAGGGTCAGGGCAGTGTGGCTCTCAGGAACAGAATCCCTGCGGGACAGGGATGAGGAACAGCGATAGCTGGCCCACACCACCACACATACTGGCCTTGGAAATAATCACCTCTGCCCTCCCTGGAGCCAGACCCTGCTCTTCCCCTGCAAGCCCCTGGGCAGGAGCAGGTGGTTGCCTCGCTTGATTTCCTTCTCTGGCAAGCTCCAATTTCCCCCATGAAGAGCAGCTCCACCCACCTGGCCAACTGGTCTGAGCCTGGGAAGGCAGCTATGTCCCTGACAACTGTCAGGTCCTCAGAGAATCCCAGGCCTCACCCATATCCTGCCCTGTTCCCCTTTGGAGAGGAGGACATGGCTCTGCTGGGCCTCCAGGGCCGGGCTGTGGGCACCTCGGGTGCTCTAAACCCATTGGTGTGAGCCTGCGGGGATGCATTCCTGACAGCTGGGCCTGCTCCGGAAGCTGACCTTGGGCAGAGCATCCCGGGACCAGGCCTGAACTGAGAGGGACAGACCAGAAAATGATGCAAATAAACCCAGAGGCAGCTTCAGAGCTGGGTGGTTGGTCATCCATGAGCCACTGCCCTGCACCTGCCACTTGCTCCCCCAGTGCAAGCTGAGTGGCCGAGGGAACTGTACTGAACATCTCACTTGGGTCCCCCCTCTCTTTCTCCACTGCTATGCCAAGTGAAGCCCTCCCTGGCTGCTGCCTGGGCACGTCCCTCTGCTCCCTAGACCGAGCCCTGCACAGTCCCCCTGTGTGTTTCTAAAGCCAAACTCTGATGGTGTCACCCTGCGACATTTGATGGCCCCTCATTTCCTACTTGGGGAAGCCACTCAGCGTCACAGGCCAGGCCGCCACGAGCAGGTCCCTAGCAGGAGGATGTGCGACCCAACTCAAACTTGTCTGTGCATCCAACACACAGTAAGCCAATGTCACAGACACTGGTTCTGAAGCAAAGCAAGCTTTACTATCAGAAGGACAGCCCAATGAGAGGGCGGGGGATCGTTCCCCAAGCCGCCTTGCCCCGTTGAGCTTAGGGACAGCTTATATACATGAGAGGAGGGTAAGGGGTTTCTTGAAGCCTTGAGGGAGTGTGCTTGAAACAATCTGGAGGAAAGCATTCCTCCGCACAATGAGGCTCTATGTGGGATCCAGTAAGATCAGATACCTCAAGACAAATGTTACTGCCTGGTCGGCATCAGGTTTCTACACCAGGTTTCTAATCAGTGGGTAAACAGGGAGTCGGGGTAAGAAGACAAAGTTAGTGATGGATCGTCTATGAGCTTGAGAGGCTCATGGAGCATAATTAAGTAGAGAACAAAGAATGTGGAGATGACTTAATAACGCAATTAATACAACTGCAGTTCCGCTGATGCTCTCAGAACAGGGCTGGGAACCAGCGTCCCGCCTCAGGGGGCGTCGTGAGGGGTTAGCACCCAAACTCCAGAGTGAAAGTCCAAATCAGGTCTCTGCCCCTGACTCGCTGTGTGACCCTGGACGTGTTACTTAACCTCTCTGAGCCTTGGTTTCCTCATGTATGAACTAGAAATAATGTCCTAATAATGACTTTATTTTTTTTATGAATTTATTTTTTATTGGTGTTCAATTTTCCAACATATAAAATAACACTCAGTGTTCATCCCATCAAGTGCCCCCCTCAGTGCCCATCACCCAGTCACCCCCCCCCCCCGCCCACCTCCTTTTCTACCACCCCTAGTTCGTTTCCCAGAGTTAGGAGTCTCTCATGTTCTGTCTCCCTTTCTGATATTTCCCACTCATTTTTTTCTCCTTTCCCCTTTATTCTCTTTCACTATTTTTTACATTCCCCAAATGAATGAGACCATATAATGTTTGTCCTTCTCCGATTGACTTATTTCACTCAGCATAATACCCTCCAGTTCCATCCACGTAGAAGGAAATGGACTTCAGACCCTGAGAGGTGTGGCTTCATCCCTGCTCCATCTCTCACCTGCCATGTGACCACAGATGTGTTATTTACCTGCCTCGAGCCCGATTTACCTGCCCTGCTCACCTGGCACGTGCAGATGGTAATGCCAAGCCCGCAGGGTTCTTAAATGCATCGACTGTGCGACTGTGGTGGTTCAGGAGAAGGGCCTGGTGCACAGAGGGTGCCTAATAATTGTTGGTTGATACAATCGGTACTGGGCTGACATAGGTTAGCTCTTTCCTTGTCACTTTACTTCCAGAGGAACAGGCAGGAGCCCCAAGGAGATCTCACCCAGCTGCCTTGCCCTGGGAAAGAGAAATAGAAAATATTCTAATTCCAAAGAGTAAATGTCAGAGGCTTGGGAAGGATTTGGAGTCTCTGAAAATAAATGGGGCATGGAAGGGGAGAGGGGAGGAGGGAGGGAGAGTGGAGAGGAGGGGAAGGGACAGGGCAAGAGGGGGAGGTGAGGTGCCAAGGCTGGGACAGACAGAGGGAGAGGGTGGGGGCACGGCTACTCTGCAAAGTGCCTCTTCGGACCTTGGGTAGGGGTTCAGCCAACCTCCGGGCCCTCTCAAGGGTGGGTGGGGGGACCTGCCCCTGATGAGGGGACTCTGGTGCCACTGAACAGAATGTGGGGAGGACTCGCTGCCTTTTCCAAATCTCTTGGGAAATCTCTGCTCGGATGCCACCTTACTGACCTCCTCAGATGCCTTTCCTGACCCCCACAGCTAATGCAGCAGCCCCATGTCCCTTCCCATCCCTCTTATCCTGTTTCATTGGTCACCTGTCACTCTGCATAGTCGACATGCATTTATTTGCATATTGTCACCCCCATGCTCACCTCAGAAAGTCCATGCCTGGGCAGCACCTGCAGCCTGGGCAGCACCTGCAGTGTGGTTAGGTGGTTAGCTTCATTCCCCACTGTGTTCCCAGGTATAGAGGGAAGACCCACCTGGGGGCAGGAGACAGATTTGAGGAGGTGCAGATCCCAGGACATCTACCTGAAGGGCAGATTTGACCAGACTGTGCCCCGCTGAGAACCCTCCAGGGCTCCCGATTACTTTTGGGATGGACACGACCAGCCTGGCTGGGGCCTGTAAGCCCTGTCCCTTCCTGCTAACAGTGCTTCCCCTTGCATTCTGTGTTCCAGTTCCTCTGGCTTTGTTCCAGCTCCCCATCCTTGCCCTGCTTCTGCTTCCTCAGGGCCTTTGCACATGTTCCCTCTCTGCCCTGGACGCTCCCCTCACCTAGTCAGGAGAACTACTCATCCTGCAGGTCTTCACCCCTGGGAGGATTTCCCTGACTTCTCATGGATCTCTGCTCCCTGCACCTATGGAGTCGGCACCTCATGGCTCCAGAGTTCTCTTCGGTATTCCAGGTCATAATTGAAATTGCACGTATGTTAGGGCCGGTCTGTAGGACATGGTTCCTTCCCTCAGCTGTGAGCAACGAGAGGGCAGGGGCCGAGTCCTTCCCCACTGCCCCGTTCTGTGTCCAGCGTGGTGCCCGGCACCATACCTACATGTGGGATGGATACATGAGTAAGTGAATGAATCCCAGGGGCATCCCAATGATGCCACAACATCACATGGCAGTGCCTACGCAAAGACTCAGGGGAAGGAGGGGACAGCAGGGTGTGATGAGGGGTGAACTTGGCAGAGAACAGAGACAGGGATAACAGCTGTTCTGCTCTCAGCCCAGCCCTTCACTCCGGAAAAAGCACTCTGAATTTATCATCCCCCCACCCATCACTTGTCAACTGAGAGGTGGTTGGAAAGAAGCAGAAAGAGCCTTGAGGGGGGGGCATCCTTTTCCTGACACTGTAGCCTCCTCCCAGAAGCCATCCTGATTACCCCAACCTACGTGGAGCTCACCCCTTCCTCCCCTGCATTGTATCTTCCACACATTTTCCTTTTCGTTCTTTTCATGCTGAGCATCAAGATATAACTTAGAATAGAACCCCTCCCTGGTAACTGGGAACTTCCCAGGCCAGGGGCACTGCTGATTCACTTTCGTGCTCCAGGCCCCCGCGATGGTTTGGCCCCGTCGAAAAGCAAAATTCTCCAGAGTTAAAGGTGAAGATCTAATCGACTTTGTTCAGTGATGCACGGATCGCGCAGCGTCCAATCCAGCAAGTGGGGAACAGCCCCGAGGTGTAAAAAATGGAAGGTGCCTCTACGAACAAGGGTGGGTAAGAAAGTTACTAGCAAAAGAAAGGAAAATATTGTTCCAGGCAAGGTCACTGTCCCGTAGGAGGACGGGACCACCTCACCTTCCACTGCGACCAGGACCTCTCTGCGGCTGACCAGGGAATCCCTGACTGACTGGTTAAGACTATGTTTCTGAGGGGGTGGAAAGTGGGGTTAGACTGGGTATTAAGCCCTGGTGCGGTGACTTGGCCTGAGCGCTGCCTTTCTGGGGCCTTACCTTTCTTTATAACATCTCTTATTAAGTGCTCTTGAGTGGAACCAGACGCACAGTTCATTATGGGTGAGCCTCAGTTTCTCCATCTGTGAAAGGGGGTGGTAAGGACACCGCCCTCCCTGGGGCTGCGAGGACGCCGGGAGGAGAGGGTGCGGGGTGCTGGGTGGCTGTGGGGTGCGGGCTTCGGCGCCTGCTTGCGGGGGCCACTGCTGGGTGGCGGGCAGGTGCCTGGGGAGCCCCCGGCCTGTCTGGCTCCGCCGTCCCCACCCCTGACCTCTGCGGCCATTTCCCGGGTGGCCGCCGGGCTGTGGGGCTCCAGGCTTTCCCACGGCGCGTCATCCTCCTGTCCTCACCACCCACGGGGGCTGCGGGGCCTGTCTGAGATGCAGGCGCCCCTGGCCTCCGGCTGCTGGGAGCCCCTCGGAGGCCCCACTGCTCCTACAGCAAAGACCTGACCTGGGGCGTGTTCAGGGCCCTGGGAGCCCTGCTCCCCCTCCCCCGCCCCCCAGGTGTGGAAACTGAGGCTCAGAGAGGCGCTGAGACTCCCCCGGGCTCCCGTGTGGAGACGGCCGAGCCGGATTCAGACCCAGCCCCGTGGGGCTCAGTCCCTGCGCCCAGCCGTCCCCACGGGCCACCCAGGAGCGCGGCCTCCAGGTGCTGTGCGCCCGCCAGTGGGCCTCGTCACAGCAAAGGCTGCTTCACCCCGTATCCGTGTGTCGGGGCCGCACCGGGCCCAGGGCGCCCACAGACACCTCCCACCCCCCCACCCCCACTGGGCCGCGCTCTGGTGGGAGCCGGGGAGGGGCGAGGCTCTGCGCTGCGGCTGCCGGGCTCGGCGAGGGCCGGGGGGCAATGAGGGGATCCTAACCCGGGAGGCTCGGGCCCAGCCCGAGGCCACTGTGGACGCCCCCCACATCTTCAGGGGGGCTCCTCCCTGAAGAGCCAACAGGGCCGGGTTCAGAGGAGCCAAGGACCGTGCCGCCGATGTGGCTGTTGCCCACAGGAGGGTCTTTAGAAGCGTCTAGACTCGGCCACCAAGAGATCAGTTAAGAGGTCTCCAGGAGGTTCAGGAGCAGGTGACAGCAGGGTGGCCAGTGGAGACAGTAGGTGGCCACGGGTGGCCTCAGGGAGGCTGAGAGGCCTTGGGTCCGTGAAGGGCCGGGCACTGTTGGTCAGAGGGCTCAGGTGCCGCAGCAGAGCTGATGACCCTGGTCAGTGCTCTGCAGGCCATCAGCAGGGATGACAGTTGGGCCCATGCAGTGCACTGTGCAGGGATGGGTCACACCAGGTGGTTGCACCTCACCAGCCCAGGCACCGTGGGTGAAGGTGGTGGTGATGTGACTGGGGGTGAGAGAAACACCTGCATGGAGCCTGTGGAGGGCCAGGCACTGTCCCCAGGGCTCCACGTGAACACAAGGAATGATCCTCACAGCATTCCCGGGGGCTTGTGCTGTTATCCTGGACTGGAATGTGGGTGGTAGTTCCTGAGTTCATGCTGCAGCCATTATTCTACATGGGCTGGAGGAGATGACCGTGATGTGCCACTGCTCTTGAGGGGTGACGGTGACACGGGACCAAACCACCAGCAAGTCAGGTGCAGCGGGTGATCACTTCCAGCTGTGGGGATCAGAGGAGGCTTCCAGGAGGAGGCAGCCGCATGCAGCTCTGCCTGAAGCAGGAGGGAGTGTTTGAACAGCACGGTGGTAACCTTTCAACCAGGGTGGCTCCTGCAAGCAACAGAAACAGGTTCAGGATGATTTAAACAGTAAAGGTGTTAATTAAGTAGGTAGCTATGATTTGCGGAATCCCTGAGAGAGCCGCAGAGCCAGGTTCAGGTGCTGTGGTTCCAGGAGCAAGACCCACATCATCCCACTGCTGACGGTGTCTCAGTCCGCGGAGCCCTGACCCCACAGCTGGTGCCGACTTCGCTGCTGTCGCCTGATGCCGCAGGCCACCGCTGGACCACAGCCCACAGACAACAGGTGGGCACGTCCCGACCTCTGTCGTCACCGTCACCAGAACACACATGGCCAAGAGAACCACGACCTGGTGAGCTTCCTGCCCCAAGTGCAGGCCGGGAGCCCGGGGGTCTGACTGGAGGAGCCTCGTCCCATGTCCTCACCCAAGCTGCCCATGGGGCTGGGGAAGAGCACGTCTGACATTTCCAGCTGTGTCCCCAAACTGGGAATTCTCCACCCGTCGGAAGGAATTTCACTGATAAAGAACACACCGGGCAAGGCCGTGGCCATCGTTTCAGGTGACAGATTGATGAGTGTGGAGGTGAAGAGGAGGGAAGAGCACAGGACCTGTGGAGAACTGTTTGGGTGTCCAGGAAACACGAGAACCCGGGCTTGTGTGCACACACGCATGTCACCTACTGCCTGTCGAGTCCACTGGAAACTGAAGGAGATTGGGGCTGGGCAGTGCGTGTGTATATGTGTGTGTAGCAGTGTGTGTAGCGGTGTGTGCAATAGTGGTGCATGTGCATGCGTGGCGGTGTGTGCATGTGTACACTCACATGTGTGCATAGTGGTGTGTACCTGTGTAGTGGTGTGTGTACACATATGTGTGGTGCTATGTGTGCATGCGTGTGGTGGGGTGTGTGTGCTACACATGTGCACGTGTGTGTAGCAGTGCGAGTGTATACCGTGTTGTGTGTGCACTGTGTGTAGAGATACACAGTAGCGGGGCTGCCACTGTGTCACCCAGAGCTCTTTCCTCTGTGAGTCCTCCCATCCAAGAGTGAGTGACAGGGGCGGAGAGGCTGCCCACCAGCGGCTTGCTGGCGTTTCCAGGTGGTGCCAAGGACAGTGCCTGTGGCCTCATCAGCCCTCCTCACCTAACCAGGCCGCCCAACTCCCCAGGTACTGACCTTGGCTGCTTATTGGTTCCCGACGAAGCTCTTTAAAGAGTGGTGATCGACACCCCCAGGTCCCCGCCTCTCCCCAGGCCAGGGGGGAGCAGGACAAAGCCACCTCGGGGAGTTGTCTCTGTTGGGGCGGAGGCACGCAGCACAAAGGTGCCCGGCACATCTGTAACTGGTTGTCACAGGACTCCGCTCCCCTCCTTCATTGAGTATCTGCACTGCTGTCCCTGCTCCCCCTGTGTCTTGATATTTGTCACCTGCAGAGGCAGTGTTGTGATGGGAAGTGAACTGTGAGGACAAGTTCTGACTCGGGCTCCTGAGAATTGCTCTTCACTCAGGCAGCTGCTTGAGCTCTCTCGGCCCGTGTCCTAGAGTATGAAACGGGATTGGAGCCTGCGCTCTAACAACACATACTCCACATTGTTTCATTCCTGCCCCAAGGCCCGTCACCGAGCTCACTCCCCATTTTGTGTTCTGCATCTCACCACTAGCTCCCACCTTCCCCCAGTTACTCAGGGGGCCCTGCCTCGCCCACCAGCCTGCAGGAGGCAGGGCTGCTGCTTCCGCTCCCGAGGGGCTCAGGGCTGCCTGCATGTATGAATGAGTGAAGTGGCTCTGAGCAGCACCAGAGGGAACTGTGCAGACCCGGCACTCTGAAGGTACAGTTGTGACAACCTGGCCTGGATGTTAAAACACTTGGCTTTGGATGTCTGGGTGGCTCAATCGGTTGAGAGTCTGCCTTCAGCTCAGGTCATGATCTCAAGGGTCCTGAGATTGAGCCCCACATCGGGCTCCCTTTCCAGCAAGGAATCTGCTTCTCTCTCTCTCTCTCTGCATATGTGTGCTCGCTCACTCTCTGTCTCTGTCAAAATAAATAATAAATAAAATCTTACAAAAAAAAAAAAAGACACTTGGCTTGACTAAGGCCACATGGCAAATTGTTGGCAGACTTGAGCCTAGAACCCACATGTCCTAATGTCCAGCCAAGCGCCTGCCCCAACACAGGCATCTGTAGATATGTAGATATCCTCACAGACCCTCCTGACCTGCTGGGGTGGTGGGACCTTAAATGGCCTTGACCTACCTGCCAGGCCCTGAGTCCTGCTGTGCTGTGTGGCCTCGGTCAAGCCACTTATCTCTCTAGGCCTCAGTTTCCTCTTCCGTTAAGAGAAGGGCTGGAATGATTGATTATTCTTTTCACCATAAGGTTCTATAGCTTATTATAAGAATAACTCAAAAATATATTGATTACTTACAATGTGCCAGGCTTTATGTCATGTATATATATATTATGTATATAATACATATCTTTCAGAAATAATTCTATTTCTGTTACTGTTCCCAGTGGCTCACAGATGAGGACACAAGGCTCTCGGAGGTGAAATAATGTGCCCAAGGTCACACAGCTAATGGCAAAGCAGACTCTCCCATGCTCTGCTCCACCACCCACCCTGCACTTGGATAAATCCAGAGCCTGCCTTCAAATAATTCCATTTCCCCAGAGAAGGGGCCACTTCATTACAAAAAAAGAACCACTTCATTACAAAAGGTCCCTCTTCACAAAGACAGAACAAGGAGACCAATTAAAGTCACTTGGTTTTGGCATCACTTTGGAAATCGATGCGCCGTGATTGCGAACCCAGGCTCTGTGGGCAGCAGTCTAATTTTAGCTGGATTTTGCGGGCTTCTCACCAGGCTCATCCACCCCCGTGGACCGGCAGAGTGGTTCCGAGAGCATCATTGATCTTTTGACTAAAGCGTCCTCACAAAATACAGATCTGCTGTTACTCGGAGAGCCATCTGCCATGGAGGCACAGAAGACATGCTGCCAGGAGGACATGAATCACAGGTGCATTGCAGAACCCACCCTCTGGCACTGAGGCCCCCACACCTTTGCCTCCCTTGATCTTGGGCTCACAGAGCGAACCTGGAAACTTGATGCCTTTTCCTTCCCCTGCTTCATCACAGAGCGAGGGGGCCATCAATAGGGTGTTTGTTAGAGGGACGCCTGGGTGGCTCAGGGGTTGAGCATCTGCCTTCGGTCAGACCGTTATCCGGGTCCTGGGATTGAATCCCGCATCGGGCTCCCTGCATGGAGCTTCTCCCTCTGCCTGTGTCTCTGCTTCTCTCTGTGTATCTCTCATGAATAAATAGATAAAATCTTTAAAAAAAAAATAAGGTGTTAGGGATGTTTCCAGTTATGTGCAAGCTCTTTATGAGGGCCTTTGGCGTCTCACGATGAGCTTGAGTTCATGGGAGAATGATTCAGGGCTCCGGCTCTGGGACGTGGCATCCAGTACCCCGTGTACACTGTAGGCCTTAGAGAAAGAGAACGCTGTCCTGGAATAGCAACGGGCTCTCCCGGGCGGATCAGCAGGAAAGGCCAAGTGTTGTGTCTCACAACCTGTCCTGGGGCAGCGGGGTTTTCCAGGAAGCCAGAGCGGAGAAGAGAGCCCGTTGCTTCGGGGCAGGTGTCTCTCCAGTTGGGTGGAGAGTAGATCTGGGTCCGGGAGGCTCTGAGAGTCCAACCTTCATTCAACAAGTGGGTCCTGAGGCCCCTTGGAGGAAAGGTGACTGGTTCTAAGGCCACACGGAAAGGTGGCAGCAGGAAGTGGACACTGATGTCCCTCACTAGACGGTCAGCTCCTTAAGGGTTGGCAATGCCATTGTCCAGCGAGGGTCAGTGAATAAGTGAATGGGTAAATGAATAGGGTAGTAACTGTGACTGTATACAGTGCTGTGAGGTGGCCCTTTGCAGGCTCTGGAACCATGTGGCCAGGGTCACTGTGTGACCATGGGTGAACAACTAGACTCAGTTTCTGATTCTGACACTAGTTTCCTCGGCTGCAGGTGCTAGCAGCCACCTCACTTGGCGTGCTGAGAGGATTAATTGAAAAAAAGCAAGTTCCACATTTCATACAGGTTTGGACACATGGGGACCAACTAAAATAATAGCTATTTATCCTAGAATGACTTTTCACCATTAGCCTATTTGTTTTTGTCTCAGATGCCACGTATCGGAAGATATCCCATCCATCGAACAATAACTTTTGCTGGGGAAGGAAACAGAGAAAGATGAAATAAAATGTCTAAATGGATTGAAAGAAGCATCTTGTTTTGGAAAGTTTAAAATGCATGTCCCAGGATTGAGATGTGGGATCAATGTCAAAAGGCTGTTTCTAGATCTCAGACTCCTGGAAATGTTCCCAGGAACCATCAGAGAGGAAGGATGGAAGCAGCGATGTTCAAGAGCTGAGCCCCGCGTTCTCTTCTGCTACCAACTGATGAGTGACCAGGGATGCCTGGGAAGCCCCTCCCCTCTCTGGCCTCAGTGTCCGGCCCAGACACAGACCTAGCAGGCGGGTTTAGAGGAGCCCTCGGGGCTTCTAGCCCTGGATCTGGCCAGAGAGGAGTGAGGTCCTCTGGCTGACTCAGCTGCAGAGGTGGGGGTTCCTGGGGGTGAGGCCTTCTTTACAGGTGCAGGGGAGGAGGTGTGGTCAGACCCCGCCTCTGGGAGGGAGGAGGTGGCAGGTTGCACCTCCCCTCGGGGCCCTGGAGCCAGAAAAGGTGGGGGGCCCTGGAGCCAGGAAGGGCGGGCCCCCTGAGGGCAGCAGCTCCCCCTTCTCCCATCATCCCTAGGTTCTCTGGAGGCCTCTACTCACCTCTTGCTGCAAGCCTTTCCAGGCCACGTCCACCTCCCCCAGGCCATCCTAGACTTGTTCCCAGGATTTCTGGAAAGCAGACCCCGGTTTCCAGTTCTGGAGCTCCCGGAGAGCCTTTGAGGTGTGGGAAAGTAGAGCAGGAGAGCCGGAGCCAGGAGGGGGAAGGGAGATGGGATGATGGGCTCCACTCCTATTTGCTCCATGTTGCCTTTAAATAAGATAAAATGACACTCTAGTCCCCTTTACACCATGCGGTGCTCCAAAAAAAGAGAGCACCTTGAGACTTTTTAGGAAGCAAAAAATAAGGAAAACATGAGACATGTGGATATTCAGTGTACACTGAGGATGGAGAACAACAAACTCGTAGCCAAACTCCCTAATGTCTGGAAAAGTCAGACCATGACAGGGTTTGGTGGTGAGAGGGGAGAAGAATATTCCAGGAGCAAATCCCAGCTCTGAGGCAGAAGGAGGGCCGGTGGGCCAGGGAGCATGGGCACGTTGGTCCCGCTGGAGCAGGGGCTCTGAGACATGCAGCAGGGCTTTGAGGGCTGATGCATGAACTCTGGGGCCTAGCCTCCCCAGAAATCTCACCTAGCAACCCCACCTGCTTCCTACCCTTTGCACATTGGCTCCTGGCCCACCTCATTGTTGCCCCCCTTCCCATGATGAGGCCACATCAGCAAACCCTTGCCTGGGCCCTTGGCTCCTGGCCACTCGCCAATCCCAGCCCTCTTCCGGGCCTTTGTAGTCCTGTGTTCCGTGGCCCCCCTCTGTGTCTCTGCCTCTGCCCCTCCATTCCTTCATGGCTCCTTCTACGAACATGCTCCCAAGCTGTGTTCCACAGTCCCTCTCCTTGACCTTCTAGCAGGTCTGGGCCTCAGGCATGTGGATGAGGAGACTTAGGATCCTATAGATCGGGATCACAGGCAAGGGTGCAGACATAGAATCAAGTCACACCACGACAATGCCCACAGTAAATGCTCTTCTCGCTGGTGTTTTAAATAATACAAAGCCTTCAAGAGAGACCTCAGGCAAGCTCCAAGGGACCCAGGGCTGGACTCAAAGAACTATTAGGTGTTAGAGCTCCGTGTTCACTCACAGCTGCAGCATGGTTCTTCCAATACCCTATTCTGTGCCTGCAGGACAACAGCCGGTCAGAGCAGGCGCCTGAACCCCGCTGCCAACTTCCGGCAGAGGCGCAGCCTGCGTGGCCCTTCTGTTCAATGCACGACGGTCTCCAACATGCCCTTTCTGCATAGACCTGTCCCTCCCCCTTTGCTCGGGCACTGGCCCCTCTCACTGCCACCCTCTCTCACCTCCTATGGTCCCTGGTTCCCGGCACATCCTGCCCCCCACCTGTGGTTTGAGGGGTGCCTCCTTGTCCAGCTTGCAAATAGCCTTTGCCTTGGAGCACGAGTTGGCCTGAAGGATGTGCTCATTGTTCCTCTAAGCTCCACCTGCGTAGACTTGGAAACTGTCCCTCGAACATCTTTACACTCCTGTGCTCATCCCCTGGGTACCAGTCCTGTGTCCTCCCCGCCCCAGGAAGCTCCAGACCCCTAGGGATGAGCCCTTATGATAAGACACCCAGGGTTTATTGTCGCTGGTATTTCCTTTCGGAGGTGATATGAGGTGGAGGGTGCATGCTCAAGGAGAAAGGGGATGAACTTGGCAGCAGACACACCTGGTTTCTAATCTTGATTCTATCATTTGCTGGTCATGTGATCTTGGGAAAGTTGCTCTCAACCCTGTGATCACAGTTCTCCATAGCAGCCACCTGACAGGGTGACTGTGAGTCTGAGCCCCACGTCTGACACATGCCACAACAAACCAGAGTCCACCCCTGCCCCAAGTACCCGGTGCTTAACCTCTTTTCTAGAATTTCTCCTCTTGTATTTTAATCATCTGTTTATTTGTGTACAGTCCTTTTAGGCTTGAGGGGTCCCTGTGGGCAGGAATCATATCTTGTGCTCTTAGCTTCAAACCCGACACCTGCCATGTAGCAGGGGCTGGTCAATGCAGGCTGATTGAGTGGAACACAGCCCAGTTGTTTTAATACTGCTTTGTCCCATCTTGTTCTCTTCCTCGGTAGCATTACACATTTCTCAGATTTCCTTGGTCTTTCCTCCATGCCTGTCACCTTCGCTATATTCATTTATATATTCAATATATTTGCTATATTCATTATCCCTAGAGTCACAACGTGTTTGACTATACAACTTAGACTGTACATTTCATGTATTATTATTTTAAAAATTTCATTTCATATATTATTTTAAAATTTTAACACTTCAATGAAAAAATTTAGGTATAGTATATAATCTTTGTAGTATTGTATAGTGTATGGTTTATAAATTGTATACATAATAATATATGTATGTAAATATAGTATATACATGTAGTGTCTGTATAGTACATATCATATATCGTATATAATATATAGTATATATTAACATATATAACATATAGTATATTTTATATACAGTAATATATAATATGTAATATATAGTATATAATAGTATATAATATAATATGTTAGTATATATTATAGCATATATTATGTAGTATATCTTACTAATATATTATTATATATAATATACAATTATATATTATACTATATAACATGTTTATATGTATATAACATGTATTATATGTTATATAATATATATAGTGTGCAGTATATACTATATAATGTATTGCTACCTATATCACATATATTGTGTGCTATATATACTATATAATATGTACTATAAGTAATTATATTATACTTATATGGCATATAATATATAGTATATATTAGTAACATATATACTATCTATAATATATATAGAGTCTATAGAGTGTATACTATGTATTATATACTATATATAGACTATATATAGTCTCTAGTGTAGAGTGTACACTATATATTATATACTATTAGTATATATTAGTAATATATAATATATATTATAAGGTAGTGTATCATATATATGGAGTATACATGTATATATCATTTTTTTTCACCTAGCACGTAGTTAATCGTATGAAGCATAGTGGTGGAACGTCCTTTTTGATCTCTCTGTCTTTTCATTGCATTTCATCCCAGCAAACAGTGTTAGTGGATTCAACAGTGCTGAGTGGAAACAATGAGATCTTTACTACCTGTATTTTCTCGAAGCCTTTGAGACCCAAGGATTATTGTGCCCAGAAAACAACATTGTCTCCATAGGATCAGGAGCATCTGCCTAAGGACCGCTGCCCATGGTGACACAGTGTCTCAGGCCTCCCCCGCTGAGGCAGCGGTGTGCTGGAGCTCTCCTCTGTGTCCCTGGGAAATGCTCTCCTCATACAGCAAGCGTCTTCGCTGCAGGATAAGCAGTACTCAGTGACAGTCATGTGCATGCTGTTAGCTCAATTGCTTATACATGTGGCTGCAGTTTGATTGGAAGCTCTTACAAAGAGATCAATTTAAAAAAACAACCCACTCATTTCTTTTCAAACACCCTCTAAGAATTCCATTAGTTTAGCACCCAAAGCAAGGCACAGATATTCCAGAACAACAGAGAAAGCTGTGATGTGCATGTGCCATTCGTCTATAGCTAGAGACTATTTTACCCATCGTGTAACCCAGACACCCACCACCAAGTGCTGCTGTAGCTATGAAATATTAAACACACACACACACACACACACACACACACACACACACTCTTTTTTTTAAGGATTTTATTTTCTAAGTAATCTCTACACCAAAATGGGGCTCGAACCCAAAACCTTGAGATCAAGAGTTGTATGCTCTTCTGACTGAGGCAGCCAGGAGCCCCAGAATGACCGTTCTGGCCAGCAGGTGAGGGACCACAAGCAGAAAGTGTCTGTAAGTGGACATATAGCAACAACAGAACAGGCCATGCAGGTGAGGGCCTGAGTGTGGTCACCACACCACAGCCACCACTGTCACCACCGCCTGGCTGGCCCCGCCGCGTGGTCTTGCCAGAAGTCCTGCTGTACCTGCGCACCACAGGGTTGGGAGGCGGGGGCTGTCTACATTCATTTCTCCAACTTTGTTCTTTTCCATTTTGATTTGAGTGATTTCCTGAAACTGCTTTTCTGTGTTCCCGATGGAATTCCATTCATGCTTACTCATTTTTATTGATTTTTGCGGCATTCATCTCTGTACTGTTTGCATTAATTCCCCCCATCTCTTTTTTTGAGATAAACCCGCTCATTTTTCAACTCTCTCTTTTTGAAATCCTCATCCTAACTCTTCTTCAAGCCCTTGACTTTTTTTGAGTTTTTTGTTTTGCGTTCTATTAACCCGCTCGCCTGTCTGAACTTTTCTTTGGAATCTTGGGTAATTCTTTTTATGAAGTTCTCCATCCACCTTTGGTTTATGTTTCTGTTTTTCTCACACCCTTTTCCTTGGCGAGGGGCTGTTCCTGTGTGCAAGTTCTCGTGTTTGTTCCTTGCTGGTCAGTATTCACTTTTGAAGAAGTTGCCAGTTGGGTTGGAGCTTCCATTTGGGTTTGTCATCTCAAACATCCTCACCCCAAGTATGTCATTTCCTTTGTCAGAGGCAGAGTGTGACATCCTCTCAGATTTCAATGATCAAGAATTTAGCATGGCTCATGGCAAATCACGGCAAGTCACAGGCTCTCTTTGTGCTGTGACCCGGTGGTCCACCCCATCTTGCTGGTATCCCGAGACCAGGGGGCAGTGGCCACAGCTTGCCAGCTTGAGGTCTCCATTGTCCCTTTCATGTTGAATCAGGGCATCGGGTCCTTTGTCCACACCTCCACCCCAAATAGTCACTGCCTGACTTTCAAGGACATTCACGTGCAGAAATTAGCCTGCACATCTCAGTAAAGGGCGATTAAATCTTTCTAGTACTTGCAAGTCACCCCTGACTCCCGTGTTTCTCTCACATCCCACAGTGAACCTGTCAACAGACCCTGCTGGCTGCATTTCAACATATGTCTGGAATCAGTTACCTTCTTGCCACCGCATTTACAATCACCGTAGGTCACATCACCACCACCTCTTGCCTAGATACCTGTAGGAGATGCCAAACAGCTCTTCCTCCTTCCTCCTTTGACCCTGCACTTGATGCATTGGGTAGGGGTTCCTGCTCAATGTAAGGCACCTGATGTCATTCACCTGTATCGAATCCTGGAAGGCTCCCTGTCCCAGTTGGGCCTGGTCCACTCTGGACCGGCAGCATGTCTTCACCCTCCTCTCCCGATGCCCCCCGTCCCTGGCTCCCTCTGCTTCACCCGTAGAGCATCCTTGCCCTTCCCTTGCCTTGGCACCAGCTGTTCCTGCTGCCCCGAAGGCACAACCCCTCTCTACATGGCTAACTTCCTTACCTCCTGAGGGTTCTGATTCCACGTTGCCTCTTGTCGGGCCTACCTCTCCTACATCACTGAGCACCATGTCTTATCCTCGCCCTTGCCCTGTGTGTTCTCATCTCCCTTGACCTGGCTTTACTTTCTCTTTTTCCATGGTGCTTATATACAGCTTACTTCTTTATTAGGTTTGCTTATGATCTGTCCCTCCCTCTTAGAACTGAAGCTCCAGGGACACAGGAAAATTATTGTGTCTATTGCAGTATCGCAGGGGCCTAGCACCAAGCCCATCACACAGCAGGCCCTCAGTAAACATCTGTGGAGTAAACCAAGGAGTGGATGGAAGCATGCGTGCAGAGGCATCCAGGTCCTGCTCAAGGTTAGAGCCTGTCCTCAGGAACCCTCAAACCCCAGAGTATTTCAGGTTCTCAGCAGAGCACGAAGGCCGGTGCTGTGGCAACTCCTTCTCTGGAGGAAGAAGGAGACTATTTTGTCCTATTTTTTTATTCTCCGTTATTGTTTGCAGGGAGTTCCTGTCTCCCTCCCTACCTCCCCACCCGCCCCCCCCAATCATGAACCAGACCAAACTTCATTGCCAGATAGCTCAGGACAGTTGTCTGCTGTCCAGAGCCTCTCTTATCACAGGGCCTGAGTCTGCTTGGATCACCCCCCACCCCAGCGGACAAGGGCCTTGTGGGATGGGCTTGGGGACTGAGTGGTCCTGGTTGAGGGGCTGGAGGAGGGAAGGGCAGCACCGCCAAAGCTGACAGAGGCGTCCATCGGAAGCTGTCACTGTGTCCCACCTCTAAGATGTCCACACACCCATGAGGTCAACTTTGCAAACTTCTTTAAAAAAAAAAGAAAAGAAAAAAGATTTTATTTTTTTATTCATGAGAGACACAGAGGGAGAGGCAGAGACACAGGCAGAGGGAGAAGCAGGCTCCATGTAGGGACTCAATCCCAGGACCCCTGGGATCACAACCTGAGCCACAGGCAGATGCTCAATCATTGAGCCACCCAGGTGCCCAACTTTGCAAGCTTGTTGTTCCTCTGGCAAACAATGGGACCAGTCAGCCCAATGGAAATGTGTCCATTCCCCAGTACAGTAAGAGATGCCATATCACTGAGCATGATGACATCACAGGCCCACTACCCCCACTGGCTCCCACTCTTGTCTCCCAGGTGAGGCACTGGCTCCAGGTACAGGTGATGAACCCAGGCAGCAAGGGGGGAGATAGGGAAGCAAGCCAGGCTCTTGGCCCCAATATAAGGAAAGATAATCAAGCAACCAGTCTAATATGGGTTGTGGTGTAGCAGACACTCCAACGCAGATGGTCCCTGAATTACAATGGTTCAACTTAGGTATTTTTGACTTAACAGCTGTGCAAAAGCAATACGCATTTAGTAGAAACTTTGAATGCTGCTCTTTTCTCAGGATGGCAATACGCAGTATGGGACTCTCCTGATGCCAGGCAGTGGCCGCCACAGCTCCCAGACAGCCAGTGATCACGAGGGTGAACAACTGCCACAACACTCCTGGAACCTGTCCGCCTCCACCACCTGCATGGCTGTCAGCCTGGTCCATACATCACCATCTCTCTCCTCAGCCAGGAGACAACCTGGACAGCCCACCCGGGGCCCAGCTGCCTCTCCTGCCTGCTGTGGTCCCTTCTCTGCACAGCAGCTAGAGCGCTCAGGCCCTTCCCTCATCTCTGAGTCCCCTCTACCCAGAGGTGGCTTTACACAGAGCTTTAGCTTCAGAGCCCACATGCCCCAGGGGCCCCTTCCAAGGCTCTGGGTGAGGGCAGCAACATGGGTGATGCACATCGTCAACTCAAGGATTAATTGGGGTCGAGTTTGCTCATGAACACTCTCTTTTTGGTACCTAGTGTTCAAAATCGATGTATGTTTTACACTTACGGGTTTCAATTCAGGCCAGCCACGTTTCAAATGCCCAATGAGCACCTGTGCCTAGTGGCTACAATGTCAGATAGTGCAGGGTAGAGACTTTCTGATACAATTTAAAATATTGCACAGCCATGGAAAAACCTGTTTTAAAAATAATATTCAAGGGTGTAAGGAAAAGCTCATAAAATGAGAGTATATGAAAAAGATAGTGTATGATACCAAATGAAGTATGAGCCCACTTTTCTTTAATAGTTTATCTATCTATTCTATCTATCTATCTATCTATCTATCTATTTATGAGAGACAGAGAGACAGAGAGAGATACAGAGACACAGGCAGAGGGAGAAGCAGGCTCCATGCAGGGAGCCTAACGTGGGACTCGATCCCAGGTCTCCAGGATCAGGCCCTGGGCTGAAGGTGGCACTAAACTGTTGAGCCACCCGGGCTTCCCCCACTTTTCTTAATATATAAAAATATGTGTATGTTTATTTGAGTGTATAAATTGATGTGCCAACTTCAGGGAAGTACAGTAAGATCCTAACAGGGACCATCCAAGAAAAAGGAATTATGGTGATCTTAATTTTTCCTATTCATATTTTTCCACTCTAAGTATGTGTTGCTTTAGAGTCAGTGGAGAAATCATGTTATTTTTAAGATCAGGGTATATTCTGCTATCTCCCACCATGACCTGGCCACACTGACCATTTGTGAGTGTGTGGTGCTGGCTTAGAGAACTGGTCCCAATCTTTCACTCTGTATCATGATGCACTTGCCACATGACACAGTTCCTCTTATAGAAGGAGGAGTTAGCCTCAGCCTCTTGGCCTCTTGACGTTGGGGTCAGCCCATGTCTTCTTTTGGAAGTGAGAGTTGTCAGTTCTGAGTCAAGGCCTTAAGAGGAATCACATGCTCTTGTGTGCCCATTGCCATGAGAAGATGCCCTGGCCAGCCCACTGGTCCCAGGAGGGTGACATACCCATGGACCAGATCTGCATCCACTCTGCAGGTTAGAACTGCCAACTTGTAGAAGTGTGAGAAATGCCTACTTGCTGTAGAACCTCACATAGATTTGGGATGGTTTGTTACGAGGCTCTAGCTGACTTGTACAGTGCTTCTGAATGTGCTCAAACGTAATGTGCTCACATGGCTTCACACGTGCTCAGATTTAATCAGGAAGGCAGAACTTAATTGGAATTATACACGATGAAGCTGAAATCTGGAACACTTCAAAAAAAAAAAAAAACACAATTCCTAACAATTTTCATGCCCTCAGGGAACTTGGCTCCATTTCACACAGTCCTGGTTACTAAGACCTAAAGTCGCAGAAGAACAGAATGTCCTTATTCTTAGGTATTATAAATTCCTGGGGATGTCAAAATGAAAACCTCCAAGTGTCTCAATATCAGAGTACATTTTTTTCCTCCTAGAAAAATTATAAATGTCCATCGTAGGAAATACAAAGAAAACACTTAATCTTATCACTAAATACTGTCAAACCTCTGTCAGACATTAATGTATAGACAATGTTATGTGGTTCTATATGTATGTTTTCCCCAGAAGAAGGAGAGCACACTTTATCTTCTGTTCTAGAAAACTCTGTTTATAGTTACTATATCTAAACATCCTCCCTTACCATCTAATATCTTCTACAGAATCACTTCTAATTGTGGAGTTCTTGCCTAGTTGTCCGCTGAATGGACGTGCCATAAACAGCTTCACCTAACTCCCGTGGTAACATGTGTGAATTACACTCAGTTTTTAACTATCAGAAGCAACATCGTATATATTCAATATCCACATGCATCTCTGATTATTTCTAAGGGATAAATTCCTAGAGGATTACCATCTAGAATTGGATTGGGTTACTTGCATTTATATAGCATCTAACCTCTGAGTGTCAGGGTTTTCAACAGATTGGGGGCTTTGAAATTGATGACCTGCATGATCATCTTCCCTCCCATGGGCTTCTGTTGAGTCCACCTCCTGAGAAAGAAGTACCCCTTGAACTAGCATCATCCAAAGTATGGAAGCTTGACTATATCAGAGCTGCCCAGCCAAAGAGCAGGACCCTGAGGGGAATAAGCAATGGGAAAGGCAAGTTATGAGAGTGTCAATGTGTGGAAAGTGCCAGAGACATGGATTGAGGATTATACACTTAGGGCTCACAAAGACAGGCCAGTAGGAGCTGTAAAGGCAACAACCCAAGTCCCTGAATAAAGGGGTTCCCAGGGGGTTCTGAAGCCAACTGTGCATCTGGACAAATTTCACAGCCAAGAGCCCTGGAGTTGGGGCTCCCTGCCCCCCAACTGTGATTCCTGCAGAGAGACAGAGACAACGTGTTGACCATCTGGGGCTTTGTCTCATGTCCACTGGCCAGTCCTGTAATTCTGCCTCATTCTGGTGTGATGTGTAGAGGGAGGGTCTGGGCCCTGCTGCAGTCAGGAGCCTGGTTCTGCTACTAACCCGCTGGGTCTCCTAGGACATCATTTCACCTTTCCAGGAGTGGCAGAGACCATCCACCTGTTCACCAGAAAGGTTCTTTTCCTCCCTGGGCACATAGCAGGACTACATCTCCCAGCCTCATTTGTAGATAGGTGGGATCATGTGACTGCACTCCAGCCGATAGGATGTGAGTGGAAGTGACACATGCTGCTTCCACATCAGGTCCTTGAGACCCTTGTTCTAGCTTCTTACCTTTCTACCAACATGACACAAATAAGCAGGAAGACCTCAGTTTCAAAAGCCAGGAGCCGAAGATGGCTGAGCCATAGATGACAGGGGCCAGGGTCACCCTCTGGGGACCCATCTGCCAATCAGTGGGAGTTATTTTCTATAGGGGAGAGACATCAGTTGGTGTCATGTTGGACCCTTATACGCCCAGGCTTGGTTTTCAGAGCAGCAAACATTATCTTTAGTACCACTCAGGGCAGTGTTCACTGCGGATCTGTCTTGCTGTGCACGATCTTGTGCTCCACGTATGATGCACATATGCCCTTTAATTCCCCCAAACACAACAATGACCTTGAAATGATTATCCCCATTTTGCCAGAGCATTGAATGAACTAGAACTCAAACTTACTCTCATCCTGATCCCACCTTCGGCACAGCATTAAGGGTCTGGAGGACCTGACACTCCAGGACACTGCTGGTGTGAGTCCCACCGGGTGAGCAGAGATGGGTGACATGTGTGGCTGGAGTATGACAGGCAAGGGGCTGGACCCTCACCAGCAGGGGCCTCAGGTAGGGGCTGGCCTACCTGCTTCCAGTTTCCTGGTCTGTCCCACGCGACCCCCAAGAGAGGCTCCATCATGTGGGGTCATGTGAGGATATTTTTCCTGATTATATTCAAAGAATAGCATCTTCCTCCTCGCCACTGGGGACCTCCAAAGCTCAGCCCTGCTGGGGGAATGGGATGCAGTCACCATTATTCATCATTACCTAGGGAGCCAAACCGCCTTTGATGTTTTATTGACCTGACTTTCTTCTTCAAAGGTGCCCTATCAATGGCCGCTCTGGTTTCTGCCAATTTGATGAGATGAGCTACCTCCCAAAGGAGAAATCTGACTGTAAACTATCAAAGAGAGCAGGAAAAGGGTTGATTTCATTTGGGGCTAGTTTGAGGGGTCTGGTCTAAGGGGGGCTGCTCCACAGAGTTGTGTGTGTGAGAATTCCTGCAGAAGCAGCGAGAGAGGCCTGGGCGCTGCTGGTGTACTGGGCAGGTAAAAAGAGCTGAAGGGGGTCACTGTCCCAAAAGGATGATCCGTGTCTTGTCTGTGGGACCCCTATTGCGAGCAAGCCTTGGTGACCAGGGCTCCAATCTCCCCCACCACCTCAGGTCCCTGTGACCTGTCCCCAGCTCCCCACAGCCCCTCTGCCCCAGGATTACACTAACCTATTTGTATAACTTGACCTCAAACAAGCCTGTTAAGTTTTGCCAAGTAAAGTCAACAGCCGTTGCTGGCTTTGCTGGTTCATGGCATTTGAAGAGATGGAAGGGGCTTTCGATGTTATGGGGTCTAACCCTTCAGAGACCTTGACTTGTTGACTGCTCAAACACTTCTGATGGGCCCTGTTTGGATAGATCCTGATGCCCCCACCTTGGTGCACATGCAAGGCCAGTCATGCGCTGTCCCCCAGCACACTTCCAGGCTTGCCTCCAGCCTCTGCCCTGTGTGGCCCCTCACCCCTAATCGTGGTATAAATTGTCTTTTTTTTTAAAGATTTTATTTATTTATTCATGAGAGAGAGAGAGAGAGAGAAAGGCAGAGACAGGCAGAGGGAAGAAGCAGGCTCCACGCAGGAAGCCCGACGTGGGACTCGATCCTGGGTCTCCAGGATCAGGCCCCAGACCAAAGGTGGCGCTAAACCACTGAGCCCCCCCGGGCTGCCCCAATTGTCTTAATACATTAGGCAACCCCCTGCCCCCATTCTGGGCCTCTCCATCAGTGTCTCCCATGTCTGTCGTATCTGTCCTCCCTCCCACCTGGTGAAACTCAGCCCTCTAGCTCAGGTGTCACCTGCTCCCAGAAGCCTCCCCTGATCCCACCAGGAAGAACTAACTGCTCTCTCTTCCATGCTTCCAACACTTCTGTCAGAAAATATGGAGTCTTGACTCCTGTCTTTTGTTTGCCACTCCTTCCCACAGAGACAGTGAGCCGCTTTAAGTCGAGGGCCATCTGTTCTTTATATTTGTGTTCTTAGCGTAAGTCTCTGTTGTAGGACAGGCAGGGGAGCCTCGCATATAGAAGCAGTGAGTAACAGACTCATTAGACAACTGAGCTGAACAGAGAACGAGAGGAAGAGGATTTAAAAAATAGAAACTTGTGGGCACCTGGGTGGCTCAGTGGTTGAGCGTCTGCCTTTGGCTCGGGTCGTGGCCCCGGGGTCCTGGGATCGAGTCCCTCATCAGGCTCCCCACAGGGAGGCTGCTTCTCCCTCTGCCTATGTCTCTGCCTCTCTCTGTGTGTCTCTTATGAATAAATCAATAAAACCAAAAAATTAAAATAGAAACTTCTATCAAATGGGATCTTTTCAGCTTTCAGAAGCAAAAAGCCTAATATCGACTTCCCATAATAATAGAGGGGGTATACTGACTCACAGAACTAAAAAGCTCCAGATAAGGGCTTCAGGAGTAGTTTGATCATGGTGTCAGGTTAATTTCTTTTTTTTTTTTTTAATTATGTTCTCTATACTAGCCACCCTCATATATTGATTTTGGCCTGAGGCTGGCATCCCTCATGGTGACAAAATGGCTACATCAGATTTCAGTTTCCTGTCTCCACTCTAACTGTTCAAAAAGAGAGAGAACACCCATAGTACATGATTCTCAAATCAAATCATAATTCTCAAAAAAAAAAATCAATTGCTGTTGCAAGATGAATGTGATTCCTGAGTGGCTTAGTCCACACTCAAGGGGAGTGAATTACCCAAAGGTGTGAATACAAGGAGGGAAGGATCCTGGGAGGCCATCTCAAAGGCTGCTTATTCCAAGGACTGAGCAACAGCTCAACGTCCCAGAGCAGCTCCATCACATGAGCCTGCGACCTCATGAGAATAGTAATTAACAAAGGAGTTAGAAGCCAGCAGGAGAAAACTGTGTTGGATTAGATGGATTCGTTTAGTCACTCAACACACAGGGTGCCCACTGTGAGTCAGGACTGAGCTAGGTGCTGAGGCTGCTGTGCCAAAGGCAGACCCCGTCTCCCCACATCAGTGTCTAGCAGGCAGTGTCCGGATCCAGGAGGTGGTTGGTGTCTAGCAGGAAGAAAAGTTGAACAAGACATTCACCTTGAATGTTGCAGAAAAAGGCAAGAGTCAAAACTGTGAAAAACACCCTCTACTTTACCAAACCTGTCTGAGGAGTCAAGGAAGGCTTCCTGGAGGAAGAGGCATTTCAACTGAGTCCTGAGGGAGGAGGAGGAGAACCAAGAGAAGGGGCGACCAGAGGGCAACGCAGGGTGGCCTAGAAGTAGACCTGTGGGTGGGCCTCTCTCTCCATCATTCCTGCCCCCCATCCCCGTCTCTGTCTCCTCATCCTTCAGGGCTCAGCTTAAAGGTCCCCCTCTCAGAGAGGCCTTCCTAGTCTTGGCATTCCCAGGCCAGAACAGCCAGGTGCCACGTAGCACCCTGTGGCGCCTTCTTCCCAGCGCCCTCCCGCCTGGCACACTCCCGTCCTGCATCGTCCCCCTGTCCTTCCTGCCTCCCCGCTCCAGACACAGGCCCATCGCTGGTCACCGCTGCACCCAACACCCCAGCACCCCCCGTGGGCCCGCGCCTAGCAGACCCTCAGGAAGCCTGGTGGCAGGAGCGGCCGAGCGGGCCCTCCTCCGGCGTCACACGTTTTCTCCCGGGGACGGGCCCCTGTCCCCAGCAGCAGCAGAGGGAGCCCCGGTGCCTCCGTCCACCCTCCCCCGCGGCAGAGGCAGCTGGGAGCCCCCAGGCCTGAGCAGCGGCCCCCCCACCCCCCTCCGGCCTCCTGATAGCAGCCGCGTTTTGAGAGTTTGGAGAAGGAGCCTTAAGCCCCGCCAAGTGGATAAATCACGTGGATAAATGGCCAAGCACAGATTTGCACAGCAGCCTGTGACAGACGCATCTTCAGGTGCCCTTTGGGCAAAGGGTACCCTAGCGGGAGAGGCCGAGACCTCCTCGGGACTCCAACGAGGACGAGGACGGGGCTGGGGGCTGAGCCCAGCAGCGTGCACCCCCTCTGCCTGTCCCGGGGCTCCCAGGGAAGTGGCCCGGCAGCCCAGGGTGTCCAGGTGTGCCCTTGTGCTTCCCGCCTCCCTCCCTCCTGCTCACTAGCCCCTTCTCCACCACCAAGGTCACAGGGCCACAGTGGATCACCTCCCGTCACTCGTCTGTGTCCCAGCGCCGGCCTGGTGCAGGCTCAGAGGAGCGGGAGCCAAACCCACTGAGTGACACAGGCCTGGGCATCCAGCCATCCCCGGTCCCCACACTAGGGGCAAGGGGCAACAAGGCATTTGAAGGGACAGAACAAGTGAGGGTTATGAGCTCATCTCGTGTCCTAATGGACCCTCAGGGAGCTGCAGGACTGTGTGGTCTCCTGACGTCCTGCTAAAAAACATTCTGAGGGGCACCCAGCTCCCACTCATGCCCTCACCCCTGTCCTTCCTTAGCAAACCATTGAATCAAAAACTAAGTCCTATAAAGATCTCCCTGCCCGCCATGGGGGAGGGTGGCACATGGGGACAAGCATGGATGGGGGACATGCTGGTGCTCCTGCAGGGTCCAGTAAGGGAATGTGCTATGTATGGGCTGAACACTTGGGTCCCTGCCCTTCCCCCGAATTCCTATGTTGAAGGTCTAACCTCCAATGTGATGGTAGTGGGAGGTTGGGACTTAGGGAGGTGATCGGGTTTAGTGAGGTCATCAGGATAGAGCCCCATAACAGGATTGGTGTCCTTACAAGGAGAGGAAAAGAGACCAGAGCTCTCTGTCTCCTTGCTCACACAAGGAGAGGTCATGTTGGGGCACCTGGGTGGCTCAGTGGTTGAGCATCTGCCTTTGGCTCAGGGCGTGATCCTGGGGTCCTGGGACAGAGTCCTGCATCAGGCTCCCCGTGGGAAGCCTACTTCACACTCTACCTATGTTTCTCTCTCTCTCTCTGTTTCTATGAATAAAAAAATAAAATTTAAAAAAAAAAAAAAAAAGGAGAAGAAGAGGTCATGTTAGCATATCTCCGAGCCAGGAAGTGAGCCCTCCTCACCAAGAACCACTCTGCTGGCACCTTGATTTTGGACTTCTCCGCCTTCAGAACTGTGGGAAATAATTGTGTGCCCTGGCCACCCGGTCGATGGCATTTTGTTACACCAGCCCAAGCAGACTAAGGAGCATTGTGAACCCGAATCATCACCTAAAGTACCACTGAGAAGGCCGAGGCACCGGCGGCCGCATAATTGTGTGGGGTCACCCAGCAGGCAGGGGCAGAGAAGGGAGGCACATCCGTGTCCCAGACTCTGGTGCCGAACTCCCTCCCCACCACCCACTAGGTCCAGGTGGAGGCAGATGGGGTTCTCATCCTGGCTCTGCCCCTCGCCCGCTGAGTGTGATCTCAGGCTGGCCCTCGGCCTGTTGAGCCCCACTTTCTCCACCCACAGGGCGGGAGTGGTGCTGCCTGCCCCAGGACTACGGGAGGGTTCAGCCAGGGGCAGCGGGAAGGGCTGGCACAAGGTGGGGGCCCTGCAGCTGGGCAGCCCCACCCCCAGTCACTTGCGGGGTGAGCGTGTGCATGGGAGCCTCATCCCTTACCCCTCCTCTTCCCACCCTCAGCTCCATCCTGAGCCACCAAGGCCTGACTTGTGCTTGAGTCCATAGTCTGCGCATCCAAGAGCCCCCTGTACCTTTTACCATCTCCCAACAGCTGCTCCGGGGCCCCCATGGGCCTAGGAGTGCTCACATAGGCAGTGTGGGCTGCTCTTGGGGGAGGAGTCCTGCACAGAATCCAAAATGGGTTTGGGGCCTTGAGGCCAGGGACTCTAGGAGGCTGGAGTGGTCGAGGGGAGGTACAGGGTCAGGTGGGCACATCGTCTGGGCCCTGCGGAATCCCTGTGCGGCTGTGGAGCTGTGAGGCCCTCCAGTGGGAGGACTCAGGACAGGGGCCCTCTGTTCCGGCCCGAAGGGTGGGTTCCTTTAAATGTGGGTGCCCTTCCTCCCCCACCTGCCTCACCCCAGGGCTTCCCGAGCCACCCATCCCCATCCCCAGCCCTGTCTCGCTCGCCCGGCCTGGCCCCCTGGGCCCGCCAGTCTGCTCAGCGCGGAGCGCGGCTGATGAAACGTTATCAGAAAATCTCCATGTGAGTTTTCCTGCGTGTCAATCCTTCATCTTCTCCCGGCACTACTCCCTGAGCATTTCATCGCAGGGGGAAGGGAAAGAAGCAAGTCACCCTGGCATTTATTGAGATAAATTGTGAGAGTCTGCAAGGCTGAATTGTTAAAAATGCATCTTCGCCCGCCGCCGATGTCGTGAGCGCCGCTGATAAGTCAAGTTTCCTTTATCTTCTTGGAGTGTCTGCGCAGGGAGGGGGCTTCATTTCTACCTCCGCCCACGCCCGGGTATTCAGATGGCAGAGAAGTCTCCAGCCCCCGGTCCACCCCGGGACGGCAGCGATTCTACACGACTCGGGCTCGCCACTCGTTTCCCGATCTATTATGAGCAGCGCCTGGAACACTCGTGATGGATTTTTCCTTGTTGCCTCCTGTGGGAAGGCACGAGAGAGTGACACTCGCTGCAAGCCAGCTACAGGCATTTTGCCAGTTCCACCAGTTAGCTGCTGGGGATCACCTCCCGTCACTCGCCTGTGTCCCAGCACCGGCCTGGTGCAGGCTCAGAGGAGAGGGAGCTCGCCCAACACGCAGAGGCTTCGGACAAGGAGCCCCGACCTGGTTCACGAGTCTGGGGCGCAGAGGAGGCCCGGCTGGCCCAGGACCGCCCGGCTGGCATGTCTGGAGTCGGTGGGCAGTGGGCAGCGGTGGGCTATGCTGGTTTGGCTGGGCTCTCTCCCGCCCCTGGGGCTCTGCTGGTGCTGATGGCCTGGCTCTGGTCCACATGCTGGCGCCTGGATTTACTCCCACGGAGGTCCTGGGGTGCCGGGGAGAGACGGAGAAGCTGAGTCCCCTGATGTCTGGGGCAGAACAGAGGCAATGCCACTTTTGCACATTCTCTTGGCTGGAGCAAGTCACAAGATCAGGCCAGATATAAGGGGCAGTGGTGGGGGGCGGGGAAGAGGGCACATCTCCATGGGATGAGACGCAAAGGCACCTGGCAGAGGGCCAGCATGCGGGCTAAGGGTTCTGGGAATAATTGCAGACACTTTTGCAAGCGACCTAGCTCATTCACATCATAACTTCGAATCCTTGAAGCCACCCTGTGAAGGAGGAACAGTCACCCCATTTTTCAGATGAGGCAACTGAGACCAAGAGAATCTGGTGTGCTCATTCCTTTGTTCCTTCCTCTCCACTGGGCTTCCCAGTACGCGGCGCACGGGACTGGCCTGGGGGTGTGGCTGAGACCCAGACCCACGGGACAGGGGGAGCCCAAGGCAGGAGGCAGACACGGAAACAGCCCCAGGGACCTGACCTCGGGCTGCAGAAAGCATCTTTGGGGCCAGAAACACAGCCTGGGGTCATGGAAGAGCACGGGGACAGGACCTGATCTGGGCCCTCCTGGGCTAGCCGTGTGTCCTTAACCTCTCTGAGTCTTGCTTTCCTCAGGTCTGTGGGGAAGCAGCACCAACCCTCAGGGCCGGGGCAAGGAGGCGCCAGTGCCTCTGAAACCTCAAAGCCCAGGGCCGGTGCCCGCTGTTGTCCTTCATCCCACACAGCGTTCCTGTGTCCTGGGTCCTACATCTGTCACCCCGATCCCCTCAAGCTTGGAGTATGGGGGGACTGTCCACTAGATGGAACGCCACGGAAGCAGGGCCCCGGCCTGTCCCCACCAGCCTGCACTTAGGACGCTGCCTGGCATGCTCAGGCCCCCAGTTCACATTTGTTGAATGAGAGAAGTATTCCCGTTGTCTGGACGAGGCAGCTGATGGCTGGCAGGGCAGCCGACATCCATCCAGGCATGGAGGACTCCCAGTTCAGCAGGGAAGGCTCGCTGAGTGTTCCTGGGGTGCTCTGGGAGGGCCCCTCAGGTGGGGCTTGAGTGTGACATGCTGGGGGACCTGGGACTTCCTGGCCGGCCCTGGCTCAGCCCTCATCCTCAGATGAGAGAGGTGGGTCTAGGAGGGGCGAGCAGGGGTCACACGGGGGTCCCAGGAAGTCATGACCTGTGGGAAGGTCTTTGAGGAGGGCATGGCTGGGGGTCCCTGTGCTTCCCCGGAGCCTCTGCCCAAAGCCTCAGCCTTGGCAGGAGTGAGCCAGACTCCCAAAGGCAGCTCCGCTGAGGTGCTAGACGGCTCTCCTGCCCCTGGCATCTCAGATGTACCGAGCTTAGTGTGAAATGACCCTCATAAATGTTTCACTCCAGAAGCTTCTATTTTTTTTTAAAGATTTTATTTATTCATGAGAGACACAGAGACAGAGGTAGAGACATAGGCAGAGGGAGGAGAAGCAGGCTCCCTGCGGGGAACCTGATGTGGGACTCGATTCCAGGACCCTGGGATCATGACCTGAGCCAAAGGCAGACGCTCAGCCACTGAACCACCCAGGCGCCCCCAGAAGGCTCTTCTGAGATGCAGATGCTGACCAGTGCTCAGCTGGAGGCTCTTTTTTTGTAGTGCTCAGAGCTACCCCAGGCCCAGAGCAACCTGTACCTGCTTAAAATGTTACAGGCGAACCACTCATGAACCCCTGTGGTCTTCTCTGTCTCCTGTCCTCCCTCTGTGCTTATGGGACAAGTCCCTTTATGTCTTTTTCCCAGACTTCCCAGTCCTGCTGTGTGTCCCGCACTGCGCAAGGTCCCAGGAACACAGCAGGGCATGAGATGACCACAGTCCTGGCCTGCCCTCCTGGAGCTTCTAGTCTGGCGGGGAAATGGCAGGGAGGACATTAAAATGTGATGCCTCTTGTCCCCCGCAGAGTCCGATTCCCTTAGGGTACCCTGGGGCACCCTACGTGGCACATAAATCGGCAATGCCTCTGTAGGGAAGCTCCCAGGCTACTGGGGTGTGGGGCACGAAAGTGGGTGTGTGGATTCATCTTGTGGGTTGGAGACAGATCCTGGAGGAGAGCACACCTGGGCTGGGTGTGGTGTGACCACGGGGAAGAGAGTGAGCAGAAACCAGTGCAGACTGTGTCAAGGGAGTCACTCCAAGGTCATGTTTGTTAGGTGGATGAGTGAGCACGTAATGAACCGAACCCGAACTCTCCCTTCTGGTGCCGCCACTAAACACTCCAAGGGCCCTGCCAGTCTTGGGAGGAGGGCTCAGATCTTTGGCCTGGAATGTGAGGCCGCACAGGGCCCCGGCTCCAGGCCTCTACCCGCTGCCTGCCCTTTAGCCACCTGGGTCTTAAAGCTCTTCATGGGCTCCAAGCCTCCTGCAGCCCTGCCCCCACCTACAGGGCCTTTGCACATGCCTTCCTAACAGCACTGCAGCCAATCTTACAGGCTAAGCCGCTTCAAGCTTACGTACTCCTTACTTGCTGACTTAAGTCCCTTGATCTGTAGCAGAATTAACTCACTTTCTTTGAGACTTGCAGACTGCTGGCCTTGAGGACTAAAGGACTCATCTTTCCCAGACGATAGGGCCTGAGTCCATTCCAGAACAGCAGCTGCCGATGCCAGTGCGCCTGTTTGGGGTCATGCCCGGGTGCGACTCACCACCTGGCCACCCGCCCCTCCTGCGCAGAGGCCCCTCCTTTGTCCCCGTGCCTTCCCCTTGAAATCCCGCTGGCTTCGTCTGCATGGGGAAGACAGGCTCTGAGACATTAGTCCACCACCTACCGGGGTTGCCCCCTCCTGAATAAAGCAAACTTTCATTTCCCACCATCGCTTGTCTCTCGAGTGTTGATTTTCAAGTGGGCGGCAGCTGAACCTGAGTCGAGGACCGGCTCTGTCTGGGTAGCACTGATCCTCTGACAGATAACCCCTGCTTCTCCCCCAGACCCAGGTTCAGGCAGGCACCCATCCTCAGGAAAGCCTTGTTCCTCCTCCCCCGACCCCCAACCCCCATCATCTGCTCTCATGGCACCGGAGGCCTGTTCTTTAGGCCCACATCACTGTATTTCATTGTGTGGTTTTATTTATTTATCTTTTTAAGTAGGCTCCATACCCAACGTGGGGCTCGAACTCACGACGCCGAGATCTAGAGTCATACACTCCACCAACTGAGCCAGCCAGGCGTCCCTAAATGTGTGACTTTAGAATAATCTCATCACCCCTTCTAGGTTGGGAGCTCCGTGGGGCAGTCACCAGGTGGTTTCCCCCACTGTCCGCTCCCCTCCTACAGCTGCTGGCCCCTGGCAGGTGCTCCACAGGTCTGCTGAGGATCTGCCACTGCTGTCACGGCAGACTCCCTCTGTCCCTGCTCTTGTACCGAGTGGGGTGTCCACGAAGGCTGGAACCCCTCTCAGTTGTCCCCATAGCCTGGTCTGCACCTAACTGGGATCAATAAACACCCTTTGATGGCACACAGGAAGGGTCGGTGGGAGGGAGGGGAGGGGGAGCTGGGCTGGACGAATCCCTGGCTTAGCCCCCTCCCCCGCCCCAGAGCCGGCCAGTGCAGGGAGGGGGTGCGGCTCCCACCCCCACAGGCCTCTGCTCCCAAAATAGTCCCGGCTCTCGCTCCGCCCACGAGAGCGAGAGCGCCCAGTGTCTCTGGAACCTCATCCCCCAGCCGCACCCCCCTCAACCCCCCTCCCAGCCTCAGGGGCTCTGCTCCACCCCTGCGGGCTCCTCCCCGGGAAGGGGCGTCCCCAGAGCAGGGAGGGACAAGGACTGACACCCAGACCCTGGACATAAGGGGGGGCTCACCATCGGGGGCGCGCCCCCCGGGGCATCTGCAGGGGAACCGCGGGCCGGGGCAGGGGGGTCCCCGGTGAGCACACACTCCGGGGGGGGGGGGACGCCCGCGCGGGGCTGACCCGGGGGACCGCCTCCCCTCGCCGCAGACGGGCGCGGACACCGCCATCCTCGCCCATTCAGGGGCGCCTGGGACAGGAGCCCGAGACCAGGAGTCCCCGGGAGCCCCCGCTCCGCCCTGCCCGCCTCCCCCTGCCTGGGAGCCGCCCCCCACCCCCGCAGGACACAGCTCCAGCGGCTCGAGAGGGTCCCTGCTCCAGAGACACCCTGAGCCTCCTCACGGAGGGTTCCAGACGCAGAGGCCTGGGGGCTGCTCCGTCCTCCCTGCTTGCTTTCCTCCTCGAGTCTGTCCTCCTCCAGGAAGCCCTCCCTGATGCCTCCAGCCCACGCTGGCCTCTTCCTCCCCTAACTCCCCTCCCGTGCTCTGCGGGGCAGGGTGGGTGGGGGGAGGAGCCTGGGGTTTGGGCCTGGTCTGCCACCCGAGCTGGGTGACCTTGGGCAAACCCCTAGACTTCTCGGGGATCCCCTCTTCTCTGTGTAAAACGGGGGCAGTGGTTACAGAGACCAGGATGCTGCGGTTCCCCCTTTGTTTCCAGGTCAGTCTCCTTCATGGGAGGACGAGGCTCTCGCCGTGGGGACTGTATTTATTTCCTGGATCCAATCCACACTTTCTATTTCCAGATTGCTGCTCGCTTTCTCTTTCAGAGATTTCCTCGTAGCAGTACCTGACAGCTGGTCTGAGACACCAGAAATGCGAGGAGATGCGATTTCAAAAGATTCACAGATAGACCTCCCTGGCGGCCCCGGGGTTAGTCAGTGCAGCCACTCGGCACCTACTGTGTGCAGGGCCCTGGGCTGTGGCTTTGCTGCAGAGCCTGGTGCATAGTAGGTTGTTCATTCGTGGCTGTTCTGTTGCTGCTGCTGTTGCTGCTGCTGCTGATGACACTCCCTGCGCCCTCCCCCGTCCCCTCTCCCGCCACCAGATTTCTTCCCCAGACCCCCACCCACCCAGTAGCCTGCCTCCCCCAAGGCTCTGTCATCCTGGAGGGACTTCACTCCTTGTCACCGGCTCAGTTCATCCTAAAAGCTCCATGTCTGGGAGGGCGCACGTTTGTTTTGCTCAGGGCTTCATCTCACTCCACTCACACCAGAAGCGAAAGCTCCCTGCAGCCAGGCCAGGCGTGACAGGCACACGGCTGGGTCCCCTGGTTCCTGGTCGTGGTGCTCATGGTTCATAATTAGGACGAGGTCTGTCCTCCCTTCTCACCTCCCGAGGAGTGACCGTCGGAATAGGACTTGTGCCATTTCCCACGAATAGCCCAGCAAGACCTTCCTGCCCAGAATCATAGGTTCTTGGGCCACCGGAGAGGGAGGCACCAGGAGATCATTCAATCCAGCTGGGGCACTGCTGGGGAAACTGAGGCCCTGAGTGTGGACGCGACCAGCCCGAGGTCATTCAGTGAGTGGGAGGGAGAGCAGGGGGCAGGACTCGCTGTGCTGACCCATGGGGGATGCTGACCCAGCTCCCTTCCCCCCGGGGTCCCAGGCTGGGGCTGGCTGGGCCTGAATCCCAAGCCCGGAGCAGATGAGGGAGGGGGAGCTGGGGAGGGAGGCGGAGGCCTGGGGGGAGGGATTGGAATTCAGCCCCTGGGGTCATGTTGGGGCTCCTCGGGCTCTGGAGGGGACAGTGGATGAGGGTCTTCCCAGTCCTGACCGAAGCCAGTGGACAGACTTGAACCCGATGCCTCGGCAGCCCAGGATGAGACTGTCACAGGCGCTTGATAAAATGAGGGGGGAAGGTCAATCCTTTCTGGTGCTGTAAAGTTGCCAAATTTTTTCTTGGAAGGGTCTGTCTTTTATGATGAAATTGTGTCGTTCTTACTTTTTTGGAGAGAAACTTTTTGAAAGATATTTGGGAGCAAATGTTCGTTTCTTCTTCGGAACTTTCTTTGCGACTTTCCATTTTATACCTGCAGGATGTTCATGGAGGTGTCGTCCTGTGATATGTGGTGTCTAATGTTTGTGCCCTCTGATGGTGCTAGGCCCAGGATGTGGACCAGGTGGGTGTGACCAGCGCATCTGTGGGGAGCAGGCCTTAGAACCTGGCAGGGCTGGAGGCAGGGGTGGGGGGATGGGTGGTAACAAGAGCCAGAGCCAGGACAGTGTCCGGCAGAGTAAAGGTAAGTGGGCAGATTTGAGAAGGGGACATGTGGTGCACACGCACACCTCTGGGACTTGCCGATGGCTCCGATGTGGGGGGGGGCATTGATGCCTGAGCCCCAAGGGTGGGTCGTTGTGCCCTGCCCTGAGCCGGTCAGCTCAGGGGAGGAGCAGCTTGGGGGAGGAAATGCAGAGTCCTGTCCTGGACAGCAAGGTTAAGACAGGGCAGGTCTCCAGGGAAATGCAGAGCACATAGCTAGATGCCCAGTTAGGAGCTCAGAGAGGTTGGGGCTGGTGGGATAGGTCTGCAGCCACCGGCTTGGAGAGCAGAGTCATTCTGGAAGGAGGATTCCTTCCGTTCATTACTGTCGACCTGAGTTTTCATAGAAGGATACGTTCTCGAACATTCTTTTAAAAAGAATTACCGAGAGTGCCCCCAGGCTTTGTGGGCAGTTGGTCAGAGGAGGCCCCGGGAGCCCTGGCTCAGGCAGGAAGAACCTGGAAGTGACCAGACCCCCTGCCCTAGCACTCCGCGATGTCCCCGTGGAGGCAGGCCTGGGCATGAGTGGGGAGCTGGCTCTTCCTCTCATCTCTGAGCCTCTGCCCTCAGCCCCTATGACCTGCATGGGATCCATGCCCTGAAGGTGTCCTGGCCACCCCCTGGCCACTGTCTCTCCCTCCGACCATGGGGAATGGTGCCACAGGAGCCCCTTCCCACCCCTGCGAATGCTTACTCACCGGGGTCTGCAGTCTAGACACTTCACTCACCAGTGGGGTCCGTGTGATACAGAAGTCACTTGAGGCTGAGCAGAGAGCAGGCCAGATGCCCCGGTGGACAGTGACCCCAAACTGCAGCTGCAGGAGGACGGCTTCTCCTCAAAAGCCCAGCTGGGCAAGCACCTGGCCTGGGGCGATCACGGCGTCAGGATGGCCTCCGTGCTGGGATGGGGAGCACAGGCTCCGGGGTCCCTCTGATGGGGCTCACTCCTGCGTGGGCAGGACACTTGGCCTCTCCCTGCCGGCAGATGTGACTATGAGCTTCTCAAGTCCGGCCTCTGCCGTGTGTGGGAGAGGGTGTGTGTAAAGCACACACATAGTCCTGTTGCTGCTGCGTCTGAGAGGGCGCCTGGAGGGGTGGCGGGAGGGGTGGGGGGGGCCCAGAGCCCCTCCATCTGGCCCTCTTGCTCCCTGAGACACAGAGCTCTTCATCTCTCTGAGCCTGGCTTTCCTCATCTTCAAGATGGTCGTGGTGGGGATCCGATGAGAACACATGTGTCAAGGTGTCTGGGGACCCAATACCACACAGCGATGCCCCCAGTGACATGGGCATCCAGAGACGGCACCACCACGCTGTCAGGCCCCGGCTGGCCCTGCCTCTGCCTTGCCTCACTCACCCACACCACAGTCCCCAGAGGCTCCATGCTGCAATGAGGAAACTGAGGCACCGAGGGGCTGAGTGACTTACCTAAGGTCACTCAGGGAGTGTGGGATAGAAATGGGCTTGGACGTAAGGGTGTCTGACCCCAGCCTGTGCTTGTGCCGCTCATACCCTCCACACCCCCAACATCACACATTCCCCCCACTTTCCCTATACACCACCCCCCACAGCCCCCACATGGCCCATATCCTCCACACCTCCCATACCCACACCCCCCAAGCCCCTCATAGCCCATATCCCCATACCCCCAGACCCCCATACTACCTTTGCCTCCCACCCCACACCCCCAGGCACCCTCCCATACCTCCCACTTCCCTCCACACCTCTCATCCCCCCACACCTCCACATCACCCACAATCTCCACCCCTCAAACAGCCCTTACCTCCCACACCACCCATGTCCCCCATATCACCTACACTCCCCAACCCCGCAAACACCTCTCACCACCCATGCCACCCATGTCTCCCACATTGCCCACACCCCTTCCAACTCCCTGACCCCTACGCCACCCACATCACCAGGAGGCAGCAGTGAAACTGCCCCAAGGTGAGTGGAGGGGTGATGGAGGAGGTGAGTGGAGGAGGCAGGCACAGATACCCCTCCCTCCAGGGCCCAGCCCACTTTCTCATCACCTTGCTCTTGTTCACCTGTCTCTCCTCAGTCGCCCCTGGTTCTCTGTCTGTCTCCCAGCCCTCTTAGGGCCGTGTATCTCTGAGTATAAAGGACAGGGACCACCAGGGGGGTTGCAGGGCTGCAGGACCATCCTTGGCACTCAAGTAGCCCTGTTACTGTTCCTGGCAGGGCCTGGATTCAGGGGTGCGAGCTCAGGATGAGCTCCCTTCCTGCAGCCAGGCCCCAGACTCAGGCCTTCACCACACGCCTGAGCCTGTCTCTGTTCCCGAATCCTGTGGCTGCTGACAGGGGAGCAGAGTCCCAGAGCCGTCTGGGGGTGGGATGGAGGAAGCCCCAAGCCAGGGTACAGAGTTGCCTCACCTTGGCAAGAACTGGCCAAGGCGGGGGGGGGGGGTGTAGAGGGTGAGAGAACCAGCATGTGCAAAGGCCCAGAGGCCTGCTGGAACCCAGGTCAATATAGCGCTGGGGATACTGTGGTGTGGCCCCAGTGCAGGGGGAGTGTGTGGAGGGACCCAAGGTAGAAGGAGGCTGGAGGCATCACGAAGAGTCTTAAAGGCCAGGCTAAGGCTGCCTGTCTGAGACAACAAAATGGGACATTGCAGCCACGATGCAGGTGCACCAGGACGGGGCCTGAACCCAGGCCAGGACAGACCCCATCAGAGCGTTCGAAGGACAGTGACCCAGGCATCAGCCGTCTGTGCGGCTGGTGCTTCCTTTACAGAGTCCTCCCCATTCAGGGCTCACGAAGCTCGGGCCACAGAGCCTTGGCCTGGGTCAAACTCACCCCTCACTGTGGCCAATTACTTTCAACTTGTTACCAATTTTTAACAGTTTGCTAATCCATACGAATCGGGCGCCAGCACAGGTGAGTCTCAACGTGAAGGATTTGAGAACTGGAACGATGCCAGGGGAGTCCGTTAAAGTGGGTCCGTGTTTATCGCCTATTGTTTTGAGTTAATTACCTGGTTCCTGAGCATCTCTTGTGAATCCCAAGTAACGCTCTTAGGATCTGCTGGGAGTTAGTGAACCCCTAACTGGTAGTGGCGGGGGGCGACTGAACAGGTGTGACTCCCGCCCTCAGGGCTGTGGGAAGCAGGGACTGACACGGGTGGGGGTGGGGGGCACCTTACAGCCTCCGAATGGACCAGCGGCTCTGTTAACCTGCCAGGTGAGCCCGGTGACCCAGAGCGGGGTCAGAGGTTCCAGATTGCTGGGGTCAGAGGCCCCAGACCGCTACCTGCTAGCAGGGCCTGTGGTCTCGGGAGATTACAAGACCTTTGTGAGTAGTTTTCTTAAGACGGGGTAATAATACCAAGGTCCCAACGTCCCAAGTTCCCAAGTTAAGACTCACTTGGCAGGGGCCAAACTCCGTGGATGTTGCTGGAAGGAGGGAGGAGCACACAGAGAGGCAGCAGGTCCTGAGGTCGGATCCTGCACCGCAGCCCCCGTGCACAGCGAGAGGGGGAGCAGGGGGTGCAGGGGTGGGTGGGGTGGGGCTGTGCACAGCGAACACGGAGCCTGGGCCTTGAGGTGTGAGTAGGGTTCCCGGGACCGACCGGCAGGGGCAGGGTGTCCCAGGGAGAGCGCAGGTGAGCCGCGGCTGGAGACATCACCTGCATGTCCCGCTTCCTGCCTGTAGCCCGAGCATCGGTCCGGACAGAGGAGCGAGGGCCGGATCCTAGGGTGCCAGTGCGGCGTGTGGCCCATTCCTGGCACCGGCGAGGAGGCTTGTGGGGAAGATGTAAAGGTTTTCAAACCGGATTGCAGGCTTTTAGAGCGACTACCTGCTGTTGGGCAAGATACTCAGCCTCTCCGTGCCTCAGTTTCCTCATCTGTGAAGGGGTCTTGCCAGTTCCCCTCCCGGGTTGGGGCGAGGACGCACCTGTGTGAAGTGCCCAGCGGACGGTACCAGGGTGTTTGCTGGGACCCATGCTCCTCCCGTGTCCCCCGCCCGGGGGCTTCCTCCAGCCCCGGGCACCACCAGGCGGCAGGTGGCCAGGACCCTGGGTCCCAGCGGGCAGACTGAATGCCAGGAGGTCACACGGCTGCCCCCCGAACCCCTCCGTCTCTGGAGCCCACCCCGTGCCCAGCGCAGTGTCCGACCCGGGGCGCGGCCCTGCCCCTCCCAGCCCCCTGGGGAGGCTCCCACTGTGCCGGCCCGAGAGCCCAGACCAGGGGGCCAGGGGCGAGCCCAGGTGCTCGGCGAGGGCGGCCCCACCTGCGCCCACGTGGCCGAGACCCACTGGGGGATGCTCTCCCTCCCGCCCCCTGCCTCCCCGGCCCGAAGCCTCCGCACACAAAGGCCCCTCACATCCCTTCTGCCTCTGCTGGGCTCGCGGCAGCCCCATCACCAGCCTGCCTTGCGGTGAGCGAGGGATTGGCATCCCCGTGTTAAAATCCGTGTCTGGATCAGCCTCTGGCTGGAGGAATTAACTCATGTACACACAGAAAATCTCCACAGACTTGTCTTCTAATATTTATTCTGGAAACTGGAACATGTAGATAAGGCAAACGCCTGACTCTGGAACTGCAGAATAAATTTGCATTCTCCATGCCACAAAGAGCTGCATATACATCTACTCTGTGAGCCAGGGGAGAACTCACATCCAGTGGATGGAAGGTTCTGGCAGGTGCTTCTCCAGCAGCAAAGGCCACTGACTGGAATCCCAGCCTCTAAGGACCTGACAGCCTTGAAATCCCAGATGCTTAAATTCCCAAGTCTTAATGGAATCTTAAAGCTGCAAAAGCTTGAGTCAGAATCCCAGGATCTTAGATTCTCCAATATTAAACCTTTTACTTTAATGGAATTTTTGAAATGCAAAATATTGAATCAGAATCATAGAATGTGAACCTCATGTCAGACCAAGGGATCTGAGCATTTCCAGGACTGTAATCATCAGCTTGCTTAGATGCCCAACCCACAGGCAAGTTCCCTCCGCAAAGAGCCAAGAAGTGGCCTTGAGGCCTCAGATCATGTTCCAGTGTCACCTCCTTCTGGAAGCCCTGCCTCACTAGGTCACAACACCATCACAGGCTCTCATGGCTCCATCTGTGTTGCCTTGTCAGCCCTGCCACAGGTGCCAAATGGGGGGATGTCTCTGCCATCCCGTTTCCAGAATGTAAGCCCCATGGGAGTGGGTTTGGGCCGCTTTGCTCATTGCTGGATCCCTAGCACAGAGCATGACACATAATAGATGTCTAATCAATATCTATTTAATGAGTGACTAAATTAATGAGTGATTTGAATGGATATGTGGGTGGGTGGATGAATGGATGGGTGGATGGATGGATGGATGGATGGATGGGTGGATGGGTGGGTGGGTGGATGGATGGATAGATATGAGTGGATGGATGGATGGTTGGATGGTTGGATGGATGGATGGATGGATGGATGGATGGTGGATGAATGGATGGGTGGATGTGTGGGTGAATGGATGAATGGATGGATGGGTGGATGGGTGGATGGATGTGTAGGTGGGTGGGTGGATGGATGGATAGATGGATGGATGGATGGATGGATGTGTGGGTGGGTGGATGGATGGATGGATGTGTGTGTGAGTGGATGAATGGGTAGGTGGATGAATGGGGGATGGGTGGATGAATGGGTAGATGGGTGGAAGGATGGATGGATGGATAGATGTATGGATGGTGGATGGATGGGTGGATGGTGGATGGATGGATGGATGTGTGGGTGGGTGGGTGGATGGGTAGGTGGGTAGGTGGGTGGATGAATGGGTGGATGGGTGGAAGGATGGATGGATGGATGGTGGATGGATGGGTGGATGGATGGATGGATGGGTGGGTGGATGGGTAGGTGGATGATGGCTGGCTGCCAAAACCTTTGCTCTTCCCACAAGTATAAATGACAACACCACACCCAGTTGCAATCTATCTGCCCCAAGGACTGGTCAGGACACCTGTGCTGTGCTGTGTGGGCTCAGCCAGGCTCCCGAGCTTCTCTGACCCTTGGCTTTCCCACCCGCAGGACTGGAGCACAGTGCCCTCCTAGAAGGCTGCCGGGGGTAGGGGCGCTGAATGTGGTGATATAAGCCAAGGGCTGAGTGGAATGGCACACGTCCACCAGGCTGCTCCATTTGGAGAAAGGATTTGCATTCTCTCTTTGAGCCCAGAGACTTTACTGGCTTCTAAGCAAGCCATGGGACAGGAAGAGCAGTGAGGCCAGGAGCCACAGTTGCCCTTGACTGGACTCTCTCTTCTGCCTCTGCCTCTGCCTCCTTGTGCATTTTGGATGAGTCACTACAACTCCACACCTCCCTGACCCTCTGTCTCTTTGTCTGTAAGACAGGTGTACTGGTCTCTAACGGAGAGATGGGTGGCCATACCTCAGTGGTACCTCAAAGTCCTCCCAGGATCCGGCATGTAAACCTCAGGAGGGAGCCTGAAAGTAAAGCAGGAGAGAATTGTCTTCGTCACGCTGTGTGAGAGGCCCAGATTGATATGCAGCGAAGGCATCCCAGTTGGAAGTAAACACTTCATTACTGAACAAGTTTTCCTAAAATTGATTGCATCGCCTGTTTCTCCGCATTTTTTAATTGCAAAACCAATTAGCTTTTTGGCAAAAGGGAGGGAAGACAGAGCTCAGATCGGCTTTGCAAACTCTGCCTTTTAGGGTGGCCACAGCAGGAAGCCAAAGCAGGTCCTTGGAGGGTGAGGGTGGCCAGGGCAGGAAGCCACTCCCATCGTCAAGGTGAGAAAATCCCCTGAGAATCAGGGAGACAGGGCTGGGCAGACCCTTCAGGGCAGGGGGGAGGAGCCTCCGAGAGCAGGCCAGCCGAGCAGCCATGGGTCAGCCAAAGCACTGCATGGTCCCCAGGGGTGGCCAGAAGTGGCCCAACGTCAGCATCCTTCTCCCCCCAGGAGCCCTCGCTCTTTCCTCCTCTAACTCCACGTATCTGTCTTTGAACCACGCCTGCTTCATTAAGGCACATCTGCCTGCTTCGCTGCTGTGTCCCTGGGCCTGGAACTGGCACATTATCTGTGTTCATATGGATGATGAATAAATGAAGGAACAAAGGAGGCAATCTCGGCTTATTGGGAGGAAGAATTTTCATAGCGAAGCTGATCCTGGTGGGGGGCAGCCTCAGGAGGAGGGAGACTTTGCTCTCTCTTCGGGGTTGGGGGGATTCTGAGGACCCTGAAAGATCCACGAAGGAAGGAGATGGAAGAGATTCAGGCACTGACGGGGGGTGGGGGGAATATGTCTGTCCTTATGACCTTGGGCCTTCCCACTCATGACTCCTCCCCTCCTCCTGTGCCCAGATTGTCTGGGTTCCCTCTCTCTCTCTCTGAGGGATGCTGTGATTGTGTTTCATCCCTCAAACCCAAGTTCAAGTCTACCTGCCACACTCATAGCTAGAAACTCAGAGCAGATCGCTCGCCTCTCTGTACCTCCTTTGTCACACCTGTAAAATGGGAGTAGTCATTCCTTTAGCCCCTGGGCTATGGGGAATGGTGAGGAAAAAGTGCTTTGTAGAGGATTTTACACACACACACACACACACACACACACACAGAGTTTATTAATGTTCTCAAAGCAGTCCCTCTGCCCCTGTGAATGCACATGGTACGGACTGTATCAGAAATTCTGCTGGGAAAGAGCCTGGACAGCCAGACTCCACAGGTCAAAGAGCAGCACAGTGTCCATTAAAGCTTCCTGCCCAAGTCACCCAAGGAGGGGAGCAGGAGGCCCAGGGGGCATGAGAGGGTGGGGATGGGAGCCTGGGGGGTTGGGCAAGTGTTCTATTCCCTTGTCCTTCCCAGAAGCCTCACTCCTGTGCTCAGCTGCTGCATCATATTTCAGGTCCAGGGTGCAAGGGTCGCTTAGTCAGTTGAGCATCTGCCTTTGGCTCAGGTCATGATCCTGGGGTCCTGGGGTCAAGCAAGTCCTGCATCAAATGGCCTGCCCAGCGGGGTGCCTGCCTGTCCCTCTTCCTTTGTCCCCATCCCTGCTCTCTCTCTCTTATGCTCTCTCTCTCTCTCAATTACTCAAATAGATAAAATCTTTTTTAAAAAAATTCACATCAAAACATCGTGCTCCCTCAACACATGTAGGTGAGAGGAGGCACAGAGGACAAAGCCCAGGGCCAGCTGGGCGCACGGGGACCTATCACAGGTCATGACTGGTGTGCCAGTGGGCACACAGGCCTGAGAGAAAGTTTCTGAGAGCCTCTGGTAGGGCAGGGGCTGGTGCTGGTGGCCAGAGAGGCGAGGGGGTGAGTCGGAGAGGCCCTGCATTGGAGGGGCCCTTGAAGAGTGGTTCCTCCTGCCTCGTGTTTGCTCTTCCCAGATGTAGGATGCAGAAGCATGCACGCGTGCACAGGCTGGGGTACCCAGCCCCCTCGCTGTCCGTCTCTCGCTAGGGAGCTTCAGCTTTACAAGACATGGATGAATTCCAAAGACTCTTATGGAAGCTTCCTGTAGGAGGGCTCTGGGCTGGCCTAGGTGGGGAACACTTGGTGGGGCTCACTCAGCAATGGGGCAGGGGTCTCCCCTCCTCTCCAGAAGTAGAAGTGAGGAATCCTCCCAGCCTTAGGCAAGGATTTTTCAGGGGGGCTGTCACTGACCTATGTCCATGCCTGCCACTCTACCCAGCCCCATCCCAGCAGCTCACAGAAGAGGACACCTGGGTCCCAGCTCCACTTCCACCATTGACCTTGGACTCTGAGACACCATGTCAGCCTTCTTACCCGTGAAATGGGGTTGCTGGGGATACCAACCTCAGAGAGGTGACACGACCTGTAAAGCTCTTGGGACTCCCTTAACAACCAGCCAAATAAGCCTGAACCTGGGGACTCCATGCTGGAGCCTCAGCCCTGCCTCAGCTCCCTCAGTTCGGCAAGTATGAAGGGCTCCAGTCAGCGAGATCTCGGTTCAAATCCTGATCAGTATCTTAGCTCAACCAGGACAAATGGTGAAGAGGAGGCTTCTCCTCCCTTCCCCACTTTTCTCCTTCTTCATCATCTTCCCCTCTCCCTCCTCCCTCTCCCCTCCTCCGGTCTTCCCTCCTTTCCTCCTTCTCAGCTCCTCCCCCGACCTTCTTACCATTCACTCCACACATACTGAATTCTATGTACTCTGAATCATACAATTTGTTCAGCTATTCGGGGCTTTTTTTAAAAAAAAAAAAAAAACTCCCCATACATCATCAGCATTTTCCCCCATCACTGAAAATTCCTCAAAAGCATCGTGTTAACAGCTTCGGAGGGTACCTCATTTAGATGTGCCCACATTGACCTGGCCGTCTGCCCCGTCAGGCAGGCGCGTGGAGGATCGCAGCCTTTCCTGGTGCACGTCAGGCGGTGATGGCCGTTGGGGACCCCGTGTGCCTGGGGCCCGGACCAAGTCCTCAGCACTGGCTCCTGCAGGTGGAATAGGGGCATCGAGGAAAGTGCTGTTTCTCAGGCTCAGGGTCCTGGGATCGAGTCCTGCATCGGGCTCCCTGCTCCGTGGAGAGTCTGCTTCTCCCTCTGCCTTGACCCCTTCACCCGATCATGCTCCCAATCTCTCTTTCTCTCTTAAATAAATAAATAAAATCTAAAAAAAAAAAAAAAAAAAAGAATAGAGGGCTTGGCCCAGAGTAGGTGCTCCATTAAAGTGAACTCTCATCTTCTCCTGAGGGGGAACTCTCTGCATCTACTACCATCTCTCCTCTCACTGCTTCACAAGGATCAGACTGCTTTGCAGCTGATGGTGGTGTCAGCCCCTGGGCCCCCCACCCTTGCCCCTCAAAGGGTTTACCATAACTCATCTCATGCATGTATGATCCCCCCTTCACGTATGCTTCTTGGAAGGTTCCGACCAGCACGGTCTATGGCCTGAAGAGGGAGTGGCAGCGGTCCCAGGAAGCCCATGGTGAGAAGTTCTTTGGGGCTGGCTTACCCACCCTTGCACAGGGGAGAGGTCACCATCCTGGTGGGAACGCTGGGTACAGACGGTGCTTGGGAAAAGGGGTGCCTCAGTTACTAAAGGTTTTTATCTGGGGTTACCTGGGGAGAGGATATCCTGGGGCGGGTACAACGAGGCCGACATGGGAAGGATGCGTGTGGCGGGAGGTGTGGGGCGCAGTGCCCATAGAGACAGCGGACCTGGCCGGGCTCAGCCTCTACCATCCCACTTTGTTGAGACCTGAGCTGCTGAGTGGGATCACATGGGGGTTAGGAGGAGTGGGAGGCATGGGGGAGAGTCGGTGTGACCGCAGGGGGTGGCACCTCGGAGATCTTTGTGGGGGACGGGGTGGTTCTGGTCTTGACTGTGGTGTGGATGCTGCATATGGGACCAGCACGGCACAGGATAGTACATGGAAGTCACACAGGGGTCGATCTCCTGGTTTACATTGTGCCGTGGTCACGAAGGTGTCACGGTTGGGGAAAACCCCCTGAAGGTCACATGGAACCTCCCTGTACTATTTTTGCAACTGCATGTGGAGCTGTAATTTTCATAAGATTAAAACTTAAAAAGCAAGACAGGAATGGAGCAAGACAGGTGGCTTATGGCCACCCCCTCAGTAAAATAAAACATAATAATCACTTGCTCAGTTACCATGCCTGAGCCAGAGGTCAGCCCTGGAGCCCACTGGTGGTAGGGAGAGGTGGCAAGGCCCCTGGGAAGAAGGGACCTCAACAGAACGGCAAGTATGGACCATAATGGTTCCCCCAGTCCTTCCCCGAAGGGACTGATGGCTATTTATTCAGGTGACTGTGCACTGGGGAAAGGAAATAGCCAGCCTGGGAAGGGGTCTCCTGGGGACTGTGGGGCATAAGGTCTGAACTCACACGGGCGTCTGGAGACCTAGTGGGTTGTCCTACCACCCAGCGGTTAGAGTGGGAGCCCCTAGGAGCCTGGCACCCACTGGCATTGTGGCTACAGTCCAGCGTGCAGCAAGCCCCCGGGCTGTGTGGGCCTATGCAGTGGCCCTTTCCCCAATCCCAGAGTAGATATTTGGGCCTGAAACACTGGAAAGCTGGGATAACCCCAAATTTAGGTCCCTGGCCTGCGGCGTAGGAACTACATGGTAGCCCCAAATAAAAATCTCCTGGAGGGCACCGGAGGGGGCTCAGCTGGTTAAGTGTTCAACTCTTAATTTCGGCTCAGGTCATGTGTAGGGCTCCGTGGAGCCTGCTTGGGATTTTCTCTCTCCTTCTCCCTCTGTATCCACCCCCAGGCCCTCCCCCTTAAAAAAAAAAAATCTTTATAGCCATCCTCTGCCCTAGGCAAGATTACTCTCAAAAACAAGAACACATCTGGGTGGGGCGGCGGGGGTAGGGGTGGGAAGGGATGTCGAAGATTAGTGGCATCCTTGAAAGTGGAGCAGATCCAGTGTTCCCACCATGTCTCTAATCTGCAAGTCTGGCCCCTGCAGAAACAAATGGATACTGGAAAAATCCAGGTCGGTGGTATGTGGCCCGGACTCAGAGGATGTGTTCCTTCCCATCCCTGTTGGAAAAGAGCATGAGGAACAGCTCGCATCCACGCACCACACACAGCATTTGTCTCCAGCTCTGCATCCCCAGGCTCTGCAGCAGGGGAGGTTCTCGTCCCGAAGAGGCACGCCCTCGCCAGGACACACAGGAGGGCCAAACCTTCCTCTCCTGAGTTTGCCGTCAGGAGGGGAGGCCCACGCGACCTCTGGATGTGCTGCTCCCCACCCTGCAGGGCAGGTGGGACTGCGAGGCCTGCGGAGGGCCTGGGGGGCCTTGAGAAACCTCTGGCTGTCCAGCTGCAGGCTCTCATGATGCCGCCCGGCTGCTGCACGGGGAGAGCCACGGAGAGGGCAGGGTTCCTGCAGCCCACATGGGCCCACGCGGCTGGCCGGAGGGCTGGGCTGTCCCAGCGAAGGAGGGAGAAGGAGAAGGAAAACAGGCCCCAAAAGGCAGAGGCGGGAGGGAATCCATCGTGGGCTCCCTGCCAGCGATAGCCAGTTCCTCATCCAGGGACAGATATGCCCTGTGACCTGTCCCAATCCCGCCCCTCGAGGCCTGGCTTCCCTTCTGTACAAGAACTTGGTTTGTCTTAGGTCTGGCTACGGATTTATTGGGCAAAGGTCTCTAAAATGGTTAGAACGGGGCAGCGAGAGCTCAGAAAGCATCAGCAGTTATAACTGGGCGTCGGGCACGTTGTGAGGCTGGTCGAGCCTGGGGTCTCCATCCTGGGAAACCCACCCCCCGGCCCCCGAGGCCCCCATGTGCTGCTGCTCCCACTGGAGCTCCTCCCTGCCCCTCCTTTTTCTTCCCCCACTTAACAACAGCTTCACTTAAAAAGCCATCTGGGAGGATGGATGGCACAGGCACATTTTGTAGAATAAGTTTTCAGGGAGAAGAGCCAGGAAATTAAAGCCACAGCACTTAGGGTTCTACTCTTATGAGGCCCCGAAATTCTGGTGGAGGATTGTCTCTGCATCATACGTGCACCCCTCACCCCTGCTGCCCCGGGCTCTGGGCTTTGTTCTCTCTGGTCCTTAGTGGACCGGCTCCCACAGGCTCTGCTGACCCCCTCCTTCAGGTGAACCCCGCTCTCTTTCACAGGGGCGGGGGGGCTGCAGCTGGGCCTTTCCTGAGACTCTCGCCTCCAGTGGGGTCACTGCCCTACCTCGGATAGCTGCTCACCACCCCCCAGGGGAGTCCTGGGTGAAGCGTTGTCTACTTCTGGGGTCCCCCAAGGCAGATGTGAGGACAGCAGGTGGATGCCCTGTGGAGGAGAGATGCGTCCACAGTTGGGACGCACGGATGGCCCTGGGGAGGGTAATGAAGTCTCCGTCTCTGGAGGTGTGCAAGGAGGACAGGTGAGCACTCAGCAGAGAGACCTCCGAGGAGGCAAACTCGCCGAGAGGCTGAGAGCTCGGGCCTTGGAGGCTGAGTGCTGAGCCGGGTCCTGACCACATCCCAACTGCACTGATTACAAGGTGTCCGACCTTCAGCAATGACTTATACTCGGGAAGTCTCGGTTTCTTCATCTGGAAAATCAGGCAAAATAATAGTTCCCACTTCCCAGGGTTGTCATGGAGACTAAGTGACATGGTGTGTACAGAGCACTGAGCACAGAGTGCATGATGTCATTGGTGGGGCAGGGGTGCGGGGGGCTGGGTTGTGACACCTGGAACTAACCAAGATTCCAAATTGCTGTAGTTTTTAAAACCTAAGACTCTGAGATCCAATCATTCAATTATCCCAAGATTATAAAGTTCCTTAAATTTCTAAGGCTTTAAGAAATTATGATTTTATTATTGCTTTTGCCTAAAGCTTATTAGTCAGCTGAGGCTGTGTGCTTCAAAGAAGCAGGCTTTCAACCCATGAGCCATGGGCCATACTTCTCCCAGCCTCACATCTGTCTGTTGATGGACAAGGAGTGTTTGTCTCTGACCCCCGCCTGACTTCGAATCTTCTTCTGTCTTTATTGCCAGCAGCCCCTTTTTTCATTCATTTTTATTCAGACTGGCCTTACCTACTGGGTCCTTTGTCCTGGATACACACCAGACCCCTCAGCATCCCTGACCCGTCTGGGCGCCTCGGCTCTTTCTTCCCAACTCCCAACCGTGATCTCCATATCCGCTTGTTGATATCTCCCTTTCAAGGCCTAGGTTGCAAGTAGAACCTTCCTGAAACTTGGTTCTCTTCCCAAGTGAAATCAGTAGTAATGTCCTGCTTGGTGTTTGCAAAGTGAATTGTTTAAACCCCTACGGCAGCAACCATCTTGGTCTGATTCATCATTTTTGTTAAGGAGAAAACCTTTGACCATCACCCCTAGGCACACCCACCTCTGCTGTCCTTCTGAGACCCCTGTGTGTCCCCAAGGAAGGCAGCTGCATGGACAGGACTGCTCAGGGGCGGACGCTGATGGGCCGGGCTCAGTGGGGGCAGGGTCGGTGCATGGAAGGCGAAGGCGCTGGACCAGCTCCCTCCGTCCCCCTCCTCTCCTGCTGCCCACGGCAGCCACGACGCTGAGATGCCAGGATGGAGGAAGCAACAGGTCCCCCACACGCCTTGCCTTGACCTCCAGGCCTAGTGCAGTCACGGTGCAGACAGCACAAGAGAATCCGCTCTGGAGATTCAGGAAAACAGCCCTGCACATTTCTGATACAAATCAGGGAGGTTTTAGGACAGGGAGGCAGGCGTTCCCACTTTTCCTTGGCCCCTGAAGCTGAAGGCACCATCCTCCTCCAAGATGTCAGAAGAGGCCCCCGGGCAGGTGGGGCCCAGGTTCGGAGCAGCACCAGGTGGGGCCTAGAGGCTGCCGGGCTGGCGGGGCTGAGACAGGAGCCCCCAGGTGGGAGTCCTGGCGCCTGAGCCCAGCTGGCAGAGGCCTGACTCCTCCCAGGCTCCCCTGCTTGCATTCTGGGCTGACCCCGCCCTGCTTCCCTCCCACTGCCACCTGTGGATCCCTCCAAGGGGGCGGGCGGGTCCCTGAGAGCGACCCAGGGAAGATGCAGGCTCTGGAGGCCGCACAGATGGGCTCCAGTCCCCGTTCCAGCCCCAAGCCTGGTGCAGACCTCTTCCCTCCGGTCCTGCTCAGTCTCCTCACGGGTGGAGTGGGAGGAGGAGGCCAAGGAGGCGGCCCGGCCCTGAGGCCCCAGTGGGTCCAGTGGGTAACAGAGCACGAGGACAGCACCGTGAGGGGCAGGCCAGGGCACAGCCCAGGCACAGGTCTGGACCGGACTCCCTCTCCCCAGGTGTGGGGCCTCTGCCCCCTGGCACAGGTCCTCCTGCTGTGTGACCTCAGGTAGGTCACTCCCCCTCCCTTTTCCCTTCTCGGCAAGTGGGGTCCTGGGGACACGAGAACACAGGCAGGTGGAGCTTGGACGCTGGCATGCGGTGGTCACGCTGTCTGAGGCCTGAGGGGGAGCCCATCCCGGGACACTCACAAGCTGGGACATGGGTTGGGAGCAGGGCTGGGTGCAGGGAGCTCGTGGGTTCAAAGCACGGTATGGAGGTGGCACAGAAGACCCCCAGCGGGCGCAGCCTCCCACTGCTCACCTGTCCCCCACCTTAGAGCCAGACGGCCATCGGCCCCCTATCCTGGGGCCTGAGTCGGGGGTCCTGACCCGCTCTCTGGCCTTGGGTCTGTGTAGGGAGGAGCTCCGCCCTGGGGCACCTAGCCCGGGAGGCGCGGTGGCCACAGTGACAAGGAGGGTAATCAGCTCAATCTCAGGAGCCGCTGCCACTGACGGATCTCCCACAATGCACTGGGCCTCCTGGCGCTCTTAGCATCCCTGGGGTACAGGTGAGACCCGGGGCCCCGAGAGGGCCAGCGCTTCTCCCCAACACGCCCAGGAAGGGCCGAGGCAAGACCGCCTGGTGCCGACGTCGGGGCTCAGCCCCGGGGAAGAGCCGTGCGCCCGTTCCCAGCGCTGCCGTAGCCCCCCCGGCCCCCCAGGCCAACCGATGGGGGCTGGGCCAGGCTCCCCCCTCCTCTGGACGGCTCTCCTCCTCGTGGATGGACTCCTGTGGCCGGGCCAGCCCCAGAGGGGCCACGACGACAGGCCCACGGAGAGCCGCGGACACGGACGGCCTCCCGCCTCGGAGCGGCCCCGAACGCCAGGGCAGCAGCCGCCGCAGAGGACAGGAGGCCCCTGAGCCCCGAGGAGTCGCGGGAGGCCGGGCCGCGCGGGGCAGGGGTCGGGCAGGGCGGGACCGACGGGGAGGCCGCAGCCGGGCGCTGGCAGCTGGGGGGCCCCCCTGGGGGCGGCGGGCACAGCCGAGAGGCCTGACCTGCCCTGTCCGGGTCGCTGTGCCCTGGGTGCGGTCCCCGCGGTGCCCCTCATGGCCCGGGTCCCTGAGAGCCGTCCCTCTGACCCCAGCACACACAGCCTCGGTGCCCCCCCCACCTCTCTCTCTCTTTCTGAGCTCTGGAAGGTCTGCCGGGCTGTCTCCAGTCTGAGCCCAGTGGGGGGTCACACAGCCTGAGCACCAGGCCCCTACCTCCCCCTTCGCCCCCCATGGGCAGCCCTGTCCCTTCCCTGTCCCTCTGCAGATGCCGCAGCTCTGCCCGCCGCACCCCGCGCCTCCCGGGCCCTGCTCACCCGGGTTCACCAGCGTCCTGCTCCTTCTGGCCGGGACCCGCTGGGAGACCTGCACGTCCCCGGGCCCCCCCAGCACAGCCAGGCTGCCTCTGAGGTTCTCTGGGCCCTGGAGCCTGCTCAGCTGTCCGAGTCAGTGGCTCCCACCGCCCCCAACCCCCCACCGGCCAAGGCCAAGCAGGAGCTGAGGTCCCCTGGGGTTAGTATATCCCGTGTCCCCTCTGGCCTCCCTGCCCTGGTCCAGACCTGTCAGCTCACGTCTGAAGGGCGACATAGCCCCGTCTCTGTCCCCAGGCCCTTAGGATCCTTTAATTTGGACCGAAGATCTTCCTAAGTGAGACCCTGTCATTTCCCTCCTTAACAGTCCTTCTGCCCTAAGGATAAAGGCAGCCTCTGGTACAACTTTTAGAGCTGTTTGTCCCTTCCCTCGCCCATTCTTTCATTCGCTGAACAAGTACTAACTGAATCTTGACTGTACGTGAGGATCCCTCTCAGGGCTGGTGACACAGCAGTGAACACAACAGGTGGAAATCTCGGCCCTCGTGGACTCGCAGACAGTGAGGGGGTGATGGTCCAGGTGGCCAACTCCTCATTCTTCAGGTCTCTGGGCAGGAGTGCCTCCTCCAGGGAGCCCTCCCTGAATACTCCTCCACCCTCACCGGGACCGGACCCGGACGGAGTTCTGTCCTTGCTCCTAAACCTCCCCGTGCCTCCTCCATCAGGCAGGCCTTGGAACTGCCAATGATTGGGGCTCCTCGGATTGTCTCAAGTCTGTTTCTATCTCAGGGCCTTTGTCCTCTGCCTGTACCTTTCTGACATGCCCGATGCTCACACTCTCACTCTCTTCATGTCTCTGCTCAAATCTCACCTCCTCCAAGAAGGCCTCTGGGAAGTCGGGGGTTCCTCCTGTCCTCCTGGCCATTGCCTGTCCCTCAGCATGGCTCTGGTCCCCCTCAGCCTCCTCACTCGCTCCTGCTCCCACTCCAGCCTCCATGGAGGGATCAGAGGCCTTCTGAAATCCCCAAATGGATCAGGCTACTCCCCTGCTTAACACTGTTCCATGCTAATCAGGGAGGCCTGAGTAAATGGGGCCTGCCGGCCCAGGCAGTGAGGCCCCCCAGGGTCTCGCTGCTCCCTGCACCCTCCTTGTGCTCCCTCTTTACCACTCTGCCCAGGAGCCCTCATTCAGCTCCCAACACTCCTTCCCGCCCCAGGGCCTTTGCACATGCTGCTTGTGCTCCTACATCACTCTGCTCCCCACTCTTCAGGTAACCAGTTCCTTCGGATCTTAGCTGGAATGTCGGCTCCTGATTCCCCCGAGTTGGTCCTCCTCGTTTTCCTCCCACATTGCCTCCTGTGCCCAGTACGCTTGGCCCCATCCAGAGGTAAAGCTGTCTGCGTGACTTTTCCTTGAAGGGCCATGTCCCCCTCTGGACTGTGGGCCCCAGGAGGCCGGCGCATTTCCCATCCTTGGCCCAGCGTCTACCGTCATGGAGTAGGTGCTTCAGAGATGACCCGGATGGACTCCTGGAGGGCTCTGAAGGAGGCTCTGAAGGGAGGCTCTGAAGGGAGGCTCTGAAGGGAGCAAAAAATAAAAAGTCCATGTCCCTTTAAATGGAGCAGAAATAGCTGTGAGTGTTGTTAATTGTTTTTATTTGGAGGATGTTGGTTTTCATTTTATTTTATCTTTTAATAACTCACACTGCATAATCAGCTGGTAATTACAGCTTCCATCTCTGGCTTGTGCCTCCCTGACTTGGGCTCAGAGGACAGGAGCCGTTTCATATTTAATCAGTATCTGAGCCGGAACGCTCTCAGGGGAGTGGGCTCATGTCGGGGTAGAGAGTTTAATTCTCAGCGATGTTAATTAGAACAGGAAAACTACCTGAGCTCAGAGCAGGGCTGCTGGGGGGCCTCCCAGGGACACACACACACACACACAAACAAGAGGCCACACCCCACTTGACTCATCCCAGCCCAAGTGTAGGTGAGCCATTGGCAGGTGTCATCCCCACCAGGGACACAGCAGAAGCAACTTGCCTCCAAGGCCTCTGTGCCTTTGCCAAACTGGACAGGTCCTGGTGGCCTGCAAGTCCCCTCAGGTGCATTCTGGAAGGATCCAGGTGTGAGAGGAACAAAAGGGGTCATAGTGGCAGATTAGAGGCATTTCTGGACCGTCAGCCCCGTGCCCTCTGCTGTGGGGACAGGACCTCTCCTTAATCAACCACCACCTCCCTCTCTCTGTTCTCACCGGCCAGCCTGGGGCTGCTCCCTCCAGCAGAGGGAGGGGAAGGACCCAACCCCGCTGGCCTGAATCACCATCACATACACATTTTAACATCCTGGAGCGTCACATCCTCTCCTTCTTGGAATGTGTCATGTCCCCAGTCCACATTTGTTTGACTAGACGGTGAGCTTGGGAAGGCAAGGTCTGTTTTTCGCTTACCTGTCTGCCCTGGCACCAAGCGCAGGGCCCAGCACATGACAGGTGTTAGATGAACAAGCCAACCAAGAGCGGAGCCAGGGACAGGCAGCAGGGAGAGGCCCAGGCCAACACCAGTACCCGTGGCAGGTTCGGAGGTGGATTGTACAAACCATCCAGCTGAGATGTGTCTCAGAGTGACTTCTGGGAGACGGGCGCTCGCCTGGTTTGCTGGAATCTCACACAATCAGTGCTTCAGCATCCTAAGTGTGTTCTGCGTCAGTGAGAGCAAGTCACACAGGATCTGGGACACGGGAGCTGGTTGGGGCCATGGAGAGCTGGCTCATCCTTCCAACTTCAACGGGTCACCTCTTTGCCACACTAATCAGGGTTTCTCAGAAGAGTTGAGCATCTATTGAGCACTTACTGTGTGCCCAGGGCTGGGATCTATCTGGACCTCATACATATTAACTCATTTTAATCTTCACATCATCCAAGGGAAGAATGTGCTATTGGATCATCCCCATTTTACAGACAGGGAGGCTGAAGCACAAGAGGTGCGGCCACTTACCCAGAACCTCAGAGGCGGTAAATGTGCCCCAGAGCAGCTCCAACCTGGTTTTCAACATCAGCCTGGCGACTCTGGGTCTCTGTCTGGGCCTCACATCCCTCATCCAGAAATGGGGTAATAGGGACACACGGTGCCAGGACCCTCCTGCTACTGACAAAGCCACCTGGAGGCCCCTTAACTGGGTCACCATTCTTCTGTTACGATGGCCCAGTCTGGAGGCCTGGAGCCAGAGTAGGATCCGGGCGTCCCGAGGTGGCTATGCTAAGGTCGCAGCAGGCCATGTTAAAGAAGGGGGTGGACGATGGCCACAGGAGTCTGGAAACTCTCTGGGATCCCTTGGGCTCCCTTCTTCATCCCCGCCCCCACATGGCAAAGAAAAACTCCTTTGAAATGAAGGTTTAGCTTGAAGTAAACAGATTAGTAATGGTGATGTGCTAGCGCTTTGTTAATTACATGTCCTCAATCCATTTAAACCCAGGCCTTTAAATCAGATTTATAGGAATAACTTAGATTTATAAGAATAGTTATTATGCATTAAGTACAGAAAGTGCCAATTGGTTTTCATGGGCAATATTTATTGAAGTATAAAAGGCAAAATATGTAAAATCTAATTGCCCTTGAGTTTCGCTTCAGAGTCGACAGGGGAGTCAGAGGGTGGGGTGGATACACCTCAGCTCACAAGGCACTCTCATCTCTCCTGGGTCGTAATTTTGTCCTCCCCGTGCTGGTTCATTTAAATAAAAACCAGACATCACACCATGACTAAAACACATGCCTGCCCATGGTGGAAGACGCTGTCTGGGGCTGTGTCTACACCAGCCTGAGAGTGAAGGACAAATTGGGGGCAGGAAGGCATGGTGGAAGGAGCACTGGACAGGGAGTCCAGAGTCCTGGGCTCTAGTCCTGGCTCCGACAGTGACTTCTCGGGCAGATGCATGAACCAGGAGGGCTGGGGCCGGGCAATCTGATGCCCTTTCCCATTCTGAGGTTAGGTGGATCTGGAAAGGTGGTCTCACCTCTGGATGGAGATGGGTGCTCAGGTCCCACTGGCTGTTGGGTGCCATGGCTGGGACTGCCCCAGTGTCTCTCTCCCACACACCCAGACTTGTATTCCCAGAGCGACGGTTCTCATGAGCCCGAGTGGGCCCACTGCATGGCCAGGTGGCCCAATGGGCACTGTTTCCAGCAGGCCTCCCCCCAAGTGGAGTCAAGCCCAAGATACAAAGAGCGGGAAGGAAAGAGTAATGGGAGCCGTGAAGGCCAGGCTCTGGGCTGGGGGCGTTCGTGGTCCGGTTGGTGAAACAAGACACCCGGCTCCCAGGAGCCAGATTTGGGGGAGTCTGGGGGTGCTGTGAAGGGTACCTGGAAACTGCTAGTAAAAGTTTCGGTGGTCACCAATTCCAACCCCCGGATTTTCCAGAGGAGACCCTCGCGAGGTCCCACAGCCCTTTAGAGACCTGCTGCCTGGAGGCTGTACGACAAACCACCTCACTATGAATGTTTTACTTCCAACAACTGCCCTCCCCGGGGTCTCTCCCTGAGTCTCAGGACAGTCATGCAAACCACTCCTGATCCTTCCTTCTTCAGTCTCCAGGGCCCAGGACTGTTTCTCAGGATTCACGGTCAAGAGCGGCCCGGCAGGATGCAGCCACAGGGAGCTCCTAGAATCTAGGGTGGGAGGTGTCCCCCCAGGACAGTTGCAGGATGATTGCCATACTAGCCACAGCAATTTTTCAGACGCCCCGAGAACCAAACACTTTAATGTATCCGCTCATCTAATCCTCCTGACAGATCTCAGAGCGGGGCACTGTGGTCCCCGCGGGGCTGCTGAGGGAGGCCAGAGAGGTTAAGTGCCTGCCCAAGGTCACGCGGCTAGGAGGGGGCAAGGCAGGGGTGGACAACCCACCTGGGCTTTCCTAACCACTGTCCCTGCAGCTTGTCACTTCCTCCTGTAACTCCATTCTGTAGCTGGAACGACCTTCCCTAAACATTGCCCAGTCCACACAGCCTGCAGTGTCTCTCCGCCACCCCCAGAAGGAGTCTCGCCCTGGCCTTTGGTGCTGAAGGCCCTTCCCAGCACCCCTGACCAAGTCAGTGTCCTCGCCTGCCTGTCTCCCCTCTCACCATGCACTAACGACAGAGCATCCCACACAAGCTGTGGGGTTTCAGAGCTTTGTGAACCCTTCCCTCTGCCTGGAAGCTGCTCCTGTCAAAGTGGCCCCCTCCCTCTGTGCTCCAGCAGGGCTCACCCCGCACAGGAGCTCTCAGCTCCCATCCCTGCTCCCTCCCCTCTGTCTCATTCTCTGGGTCAGGGATCAGCAAACGTTTTCTGTAAAGGGCCAGATAGTAAATATTTTAGGCTCGAAACCATATTGTCTCTGTTGCAACTTCTCAACTCTGCCAGCGTGGCTGTGTTCCAAAAACTATTTATGGATACTAAAACATCAACTGCATATACTTCTCTTATGTTACAAAATATTCTTCTGTTGATTTTTTGGTCAACAATTTACAAATTTAAAAATAATTCTCAGTTTGCCAGCCAGGGGAAAACATGGCAGGCTGGATTTGGCTCATGGATCATATAGTTTGGCTGCTTCTCTAAAATGTGAGCTTCTTAAAGGCAGAGATCTTTACGTAGTTTTGTATCTGGGTACTTGTCCAGCGGATCTATTAATTTATTATCAATCGGTTGGGAACACATCTGCTGAGCCCATAGTCACCCTTCCCTGCAGAGAAGCCACCAGAACCAGAGGGGAATAGCTTTGGCTCTCCTTTGGGTCCCCACTGGCCCAGCCCACAGACGGCCTCCCACTGGCTGAATGTAACAGGGAGGTTCCTAGCAAAGGATTCTGGGCAATGTAGTTTTCAAGGATCCATCCCTAGTCAATGGGCTAGAGGAGGGGGACGTGGGGATGGAGCTGGTGGCAAACAGGAAATATCCTCTTCATCACCCTTCCTGCTCAGCCTGTGTCCTCACCTTTCCACCCAGATTCACGAACAACAGCTTCCATGCAGAACAGCTGCGGCCTCATGCATCCACCCAGGATGATTAGCCCTCCTATAAGGGAACACATCCTTGATCTTTCCCCAGGGAGAGACACACCAAGTTCGGCCGCCTGCTTTCTCCAACTCTGGGTGCTGAGGGTTCTTATTCCAGCTTCATCACAGTCTCACCTGGGTGTTGTGTTATTGGGTAAAAATGCAGTTGTCTAGATCCTTGTAAGTAGATCCTTCTTTATTGGATCCTTATAATCTAGATCCTAACCGGAAATAATAGAGGAAGAGAGTGGGAAAACATAAATGGTGTTTTTGTCCATTTGGGCTACTGGAACAAGATCACACAAGCCAGGGGACCTGGAGGGGAGGCTTATAAACAACAGAAATGTGTTTCTCACAGTTCTGGAGACAGGGAAGTCCAAGATCAAGGCATTGGCAGATTCCATGTCTGCTGAGGGTCCACTGCCTGGGTCCTAAGATGGCCAGCTTCTCTCCGTGTCCTCACATGGCAGAAGGATGAGGGAGCTCTCTGGGGTGGCTTTTATAAGGGCACAAATTCCATCCGTGAGGACTCCACCCTCCTGACCTGATCACCTCCTGAAAACCCCACCTCCTCATACAATCACACTAGGGATTAGGTTTCTTTTCTTTTCTTTCTTTTTTTTTTTTTTAAAGATTTTCTTTATTTTTTCATGAGAGACACACACAGAGACAGAGACACAGGCAGAGGGAGAAGTAGGTTCTGCGCAGGGGCCATGATGCTGGACTCTATCCCAGGACCCCAGGATCATGACTGGAGCCAAAGGCAGACGCTCAACCACTGAGCCACCCAGGTGCCCCTGGGGATTAGGCTTCAACACAGGAATTTTGAAAGAACACATTCAGTGTACAGCGAATCATATATATCACATGGAAATAAATATATTCATAACTGCTACCATCCTTATTTCTATAACTGACCAAGGGCAATAGTTAATGTTAGTATTTATAACTTTAGTTAATATTTTAACTTTCTTCTTCTACTACCCTTTCCTGGTCCTTTGGCCCTCAGGTCATGCTGTTTACCTTACAGGTTATCTATCTATCTATCTATCTATCTATCTATCTATCTATCTATCTATCACCTATCACAGATTTTATTTATTTATTCATGAGAGAGGCAGAGACACAGGCAGAGGGGGAAGCAGGCTCCCTGAGGGAGCCTGATGTGGGACGTGATCCCAGGATCCTGGGATCACGACCTGAGCCAAAGGCAGATGCTCAGCCACTGAGCCACCCAGGTGCCCCCCCTTATGGGTAATTTAAACCTTTTTCCTAAAACATCTGAATCTCTGGTGGGCCTGTCTTTACAGAGTTGATAGGTAGCCTTCCATAGCATTTTTTACCCCTGGGGACATCCCAGAAAATACCCTGGATTTCAAATATAGATGCCCCTGCCTTCTTTCTTGTAGCTGTAGCCCAGTTCACTCTGGTTAATCAGGAGCAATCACCCAGCCAGTTCAGAGCCCTTCTCTTTGCCTGGGGATTCAGAAGCAAGAGCTGCCTAGATTGGCTGAGTGGTCATCTTAAACTCCTAATTCAAAGGAACCATTGCTGTGATTCCTAGGGGAAAACATTGTCTCATTGGGGATTACTCTATTTTAGCCACCAAAGCCCAAATTGTGGGGACAGGAAGCAAAGGTTCTGTGATGGGGCTATCACGTCTAATACTAATACTCTTGCTTCCACCCCTCAATTCCTGGACCTATGGTTGATTCATAGGATGTACCTCATCTTTTGGGTCCACCCAGAACTGGCACAGCATTCTCATCAAATCATCAGGAGGCCATTCTCCCTCTCAATCAGGGTAGCTACTCAGGAGGTAGTGAGGCATACAATGAATTCCACAGTTACAAGAGCCCTGCTCATGTCTTGTTCTAGGAAATCAATTCCTTAGACAGAAGCAATGCTGCTAGGGCATCATGATAGCAAGTCAGGTGTTCTGTAGATCCACAGTTAAAGGAGTTGACTGAAACATTAGTTTCTATTTTATCCCTTTTGGTAAAAGGCATAAATGAAAAAGTAATCAGCCTTCCACCAGGGAGCTGGCTGGTCATCCCAGGTAATGTTGCCATAATAAAGGCTAGGTGTAAGATTTTAATATTGAAAAATTTGGCTCTCGGTGGCTGCAGCTAGATTAGAGGAGAGTAAGAGGAGCCCATGTCATGCAGCCCATGCATGGCATCTACCCTTGCTACCATGACGGTGGCACCTGGGAGCCTTACAAGCACCTGGGAGTCTGAGGACACAGGCTAGGTCACATCCACAGGATGGCCTCCTTGTCGCCTCTTGTTTGTTGCATCCTTTGCATTAATGCCCTTTGTACACTCTGCCACCCCTGAGGACTCACAAACCTAGCTGTTCGCCAAATCTCCTCATCACCAATACTCCCATCTGGTGATTTCCCTCATCACCTGGCTAGATTTTAAGTCAAGGCCACAGGTCAAGGAAGATCTCTGCCTCTAGCCCTCTATCCATTCAAGCCAGTGAACAGACAAGTGCTGCTTGAGGTTCTCCTCCTGACAGTATCCTTTCATTTTTACCTTTTGGGGACACTTCTGGGTGGGGCTGTTGCAGCCAACCCTGTTTGTCATGTAAACTTCAGTTCCCATGACAGCCCCGGGGATCAAAGGTCCAGATGGCAAAGCATGTTGCACTGCAGCCTACCCCCCTGCAAAATCTACTTGCTGAACGTTCCACTCATCATGGGCAGCTCCACATGCTATTGAGTCATTTTGAGTGGATGCAGTTGGTGCAAGGTACAGAACGTTCTCTCCCTTTATGGATGACATATTCCCAAATTCTCCATACCCCTGGACTCTAGAAACTTCTCCAAGATGACAAGGCACTGAATGTCCATGGGGTTATTTCCCCCTCATCCGACATGTACCCACCCTAGTAAGGCCCATACAGTACTTTCTACTTCCCAGTGAACATTCCCAAATCAGCAGGATATCATCAATCTGGAGAATCAGCATGATGTTCTGTGAGCTACCAACATGACCAAGGTGACTCAGAGTAGATTAAGACCCATTAGGAGTGTTGACAGAGCCCTGACGCAAGCTAAGCTCTACTGCCATGTCTTCCAGATTTAAGTGAACCACTTCTGGTAGTGATTGCAAATTAGTATAGAGAAGAAAGCATTTGCCAGCTCAACAATTGCAAACAGCTTCCAGAACAGCATTTCTTTTCCAGGGGCTAGAGGTAGTGTTGACCTTGAAGAGTAGCTGCAACTATATTCACCCCCTGATTCATTCTGTGGTCATCCATGGCTATTTTCTGAGCTATAAATGCTGTCTGCACAAGGCAAACAGGCAAGTCAAATGGGTTGTGATTGGAATTACCACGTGAGTGTTTATTATTATAGGATCTTCAAGAAATGAAGATTAGTTTCCTCAGACAGTGAAGGGAAGACTGCCTTGATGACAAAGAAGTTCTCAGGGGGATGTGCAAGAATGAGACATTCAGGTTCCTCTGCGTTCTCAAGCTGACTCTCAGGGACCCTCTGCTCCCCAACAAATGCCCTAACTTCTACAGGTGAAAACACCAAAGCTGTGAGTCCAACTTGCATTGTAATTCTGGAATGCTCACGAATGAATTTGGGGTCTGATTTTCAGCTGTATCTGTTCTATGGCTACCAAAGATAAGAGTGATCATAGAAGGTCCCTAGTTCTGTGATCTGGCTTTGAGCTGATGGTTTAAAGCCCTGAGGCTGTGAATTTCCATCACTAAACTCTTTGGTACAGTCATGGTCATAGGTAACCACTGCTCCGCACATTCCTTGTAGATAGCCATGAAAACCACCATAACCGTCAAGTTAGCAGCCACTGGGTCTGCCTAAGGTTTTCCCTTCAGTTGGCACTGCATCCCACACAACCACAGAATTTAAGCAATTTTGGGAATTTAAGGAATTTAGATGCCACTGCAGATAGGGTGTCCCAGGATCCCATTTCTCACTGGCCATGAGATCATCAGCATCCCCCAGACAACCGACACCAAAGTCCCATTCTTGATGGGTTGTTTCTGCAACCACTTCTGGGCCCAAGTGCTGTAACCATCAGGGTTCATTTTGGAAAACCACAGGAGAAATTTCAAGTGCAGGAGATTTGATTCAGGGAACTGCCTATAACGGTCTTAAAAGAGCTAGCCGAGTAAGAGGAGAAGATGAGGCAGCCTGAGGTCAGATGCTTCTGGAAGCTGCTATTACCTGAGGAGTGAGATGCTTCCAGGAGGGCTCAGGACCTCGCTTCCCGCTGGCCCCAGGGTGGCCCGTGCCTACTGCCCCTGCTGACCACAGTTGCCAGAACCCCCCCCCCCCACCCACACACACATACACACATGGAGAAAAGCACCAAAGGAGTGAGAACGTCTTCCTTGTGGCTATGCTGGAAAAAGAGAAAGAACACCCAATGGTATCTCCTCTCTTTGCACCTCCCAGTTCTTCTCTGGGCCTCTCTTTGAGTGCAGGTAACTGTGAGCCAGATGACAAGGTTAGCCTGGCATCTGCAGGCTGCAGAGATCCAGAGGACACAGGAGAGCAGGAATGGAGGGAAGAGGAACTTCAAATTGGCAAATGATGCGCACAGTGGTTCATGGCTTGGATTTTTATAACAAAAATGAATCTGTTCGAAAACCAGCTCTGTTACTTACGAGCTGTGTGACCTTGGGCAGGTACTCATCCTCTCTGAGAATCAGTTTCCCCATAAGTAAGCTGGAAAATAGTAACATCTATTTCCCAGGGTCACTGCATGAAGATTGAATGAGGTCAACTACGTAAATATGCGCCATACAGGCATGCCTCAGAGATAAGGTGAATTTGGTTCCAGACGGCTGCAGTAAAGTGAATATTGGAATAAAGTGAGACAGATGAATTTTCTGATTTCCCAGTGCATATACAATTATTCTTACACTATACTGGAGTCTGTTAGTGTGCAATAGCAGTGCTTCTAGAAAAGCCAGGCCTGCGCCTTAATTAAACAATACTTCATTGCTGGAAAAATGCTAATCATGATCTGAGCTTTCAAGGAGTTGTCATCTTGTTGCTGGTAGAGGGTCTCATCTCGATGTTGATGGCTGCTGATTGATGGGGGTCGTGGGTACAGAAGCCTGGGGTGGCTGGGGCAGTTTCTTTAAAATTTGTCACCTTGGTGGACTCTTCCTTTCAGGAAGGCTTTCTCTGTAGCCTGCGATGCTGTTTGATAGCATTTTACTCACAGTAGAACTGCTTTCAAAATTGGAGTCAATCCTCTCAAACCCTGCCGTTTTATCAACTCAGTTTATTTGATATTCTAAATCCTTTGTTGTCATTTCAACAATCTTCACAGCATCTTCACCAGAAAGAGATTCCTCTTTAAGAAACCACGTTCTTTGCTCATCCCTGAGAAGCAACTGCTCATCTGTTCAAGTTTTATCATGAGATTGCAGCCATTCAATCAGATCTTCAGACTCCACTTCTAATTCCAGTTCTCTCTTAATACCACATCTGCAATTACTTCCCCCACTGAAGTCTTGAACCTTGCAAAGTCATCCAGGAAGGTAGGAATCAACTTCTTTCAAAGTCCTGTGAATGTTGATATTTGGACAAACCCTTCCCGAATCAGGGATGTTTTTGATGGCATCGAAAATGATAAATCCTTTCCAGAAGGTTTTCAATTTACTTTTCCCAGATCCATCAGAGGAATCACTATCTATGGCCATATGAAATATATTTCTTGAAGAATAACATTTGAAAGTCAAAATTACTCCCTGATCCATGACCTGCAGAACAGATGTTGTGTTAGCAGGCATGAAAACAACACTAATCTCATACATCTGCATCGGAGCTCTTGGATGACCAGCTGCATTGTCAGTAAATAGTAATATTTTGGAAGAAATCTTTTCTTCTGAACAATAGGTGAGCTTAAAATATCTACTAACCTATGCTGTTAACAGATGTGCTATCCTCCCAGCTGTTGTTCCACTAATAGAACACAGGCAGGGTAGATTTAGCACAGTTCTTAAGGGCCCTAGGACCTTCAGAATAGTAGATGAGCATTGGCTTCAACCTAAAGTCACCAGCTGCATTATCCCCTAACAAGAGAGTCAGCCTGTCCTCTGAAGCTTCCAAGCCAGGCACTGACTTCTCCTCTCTAGCTATGAAAGTTCTAGATGGCATCTGCTTCCAATAGAAGGCTGTTTCAATCTGTTGTTTAGAGTAGCCACTTTCATCAATTATCTGAGCTAGATCTGCTGAGTTAACTTGCTGCAGCTTCTACATCAGGGCTTGCTGCTTTCTATGCACTTCTATGCTATGGAAGTGGCTTCTTCCCTTAAACCTCATGAACCCACCTCACTTAGCTTCAGACTTTTCTTCTGCAGCTGCAGACTTTTCTTCTCCCCTCTCTCAGCCTTCACAGAATGGAAAAGAATTAAGGCCTTGCTCTGGATTCGGTTCCAGCTTAAGGGAATGTTGTGGCTGGTTTGATCTTCTGTCCAGACCACTCAGACTTTCTCCATATCAGCAGTCAGGCTGTTTCGCTTTCTCATCATTCGTGTATTCACTGGAGTAGCACTTTTAATTTCCTTCAAGACCTTTCCTTTGTGTTCACAGCTTGGCTAACTGGCACAAGAGGTCCAGCTTCTGGCCATCTTGGCCTTTGAGATGCCTCCCTCACTAAGCTTAATCATTTCTAGCTTTTGATTTAAAGTGTGAGACCTGTGACTCTCCCTCTCACTTGAACACTTAGAGGCCACTGTAGGGTTATTAATGGGCCTAATTTTCATGTTGTCATGTCTCAGGGACTAGGGAGGCTTGAGGAGAGGGAGAGAGATGGGGGAATGGCCAGCAAGTGGGTGGAACAGTCAGAAAACACACAAAATTTGTCAGTTAAATTCACGGTCCCATGTGGGGCCTGGTTCGTGGTGCCCCCAACACAATCACAATAGTAACATCAAAGATCACTGGGCACAGATCACTATAACCAATATCACAATAATGAAAAGTTTGAAATATTGTGAGACTACCAAAATGTGACACGGAGACACAAAGTGAGCCAATGCTGTGGGAATAATGGTGCTGAGGACTTGCCTGACACAGGGTTGCCATGAACCTCCAATTTGTAGAAAACACGGTCTCTGTGAAGTGCACTAAAGTGAAGCACAACAAAATGAGGTATGCCTGTATTTTCCTCCATGACCTTGAATCAGTACCCGAGCCTCTCTGGGGCTCTGTTTTCTCATCTGTTAAATGAACAAGGTTGGACCAGGGGCTCCCTAAAGTCCTTCCAGATTTGATGAACTGTATGGCTATGAATCACCTCTTAAATGAAGTGAACAGATTGGGACTGGCAGGAGAGGTAGAAGGAGGATCTGGCTGCTGGGAAGGAGCCCAGGGGAAGGGCCGAGGGGCGGGAAGAGGCTGTAATTGTGCCGGGGTGTTCTGGGCTGTGCACTTTGCTGGAGAGCGGGCTCAAATGACAGATCATACTTTAGTGCCCTTAATGTATCTTATAACTCTTGGCTAATATTGCCCCTGGCAATGACAGCTGTGGTCTCTATTCCCTTTGATGCTCACTCTCAATACTGCTCAGACAACAGGAGACTGCCTGGTGCAGCGTGTTCTGTACCTCGTGGAAGGCGAGGCTCGGCAGCCTCATATCAAAACCACCAGGAAGAATGGGTTTGTAAACTCCTGAGCTGCCGGAGTCTCGGAGCTTCAAGAAGTCTTCCTGTCTTGGTCAGAATCATGAGCTGAGGCCCCTTGGGGCTCAGGTATAGGTGCTGGCGGAGTGGTTAAGAGCCTGATGGCTAGTGGTATGGGGCTCCTAAGTCAGGCAGAGATGGATTTGAGGTTCTGCTTTGCCACCTGCAAATGACTAATGTCATTTATCGACTTCTCCAAGACTTGGCTTTCTTATTCATTAAACTGGAACAGTGATAGTTCAGTATCTCGGTTATGGTTATGCTCGTTCAGTATCTCCCCCCTCTTTCTGGTAACTGCCCCCCCCCCATCCTGTTTTAAAGGAGATACCCATCACCACTACTTAGACATCCTACAATCCTACATGATAGGATTGCCCGTCCCGGCCCTTACCCTATCTACTTAGATGGATGTAAAAGTCCCAGGTGGGACTAATCACATGATAGATTCAAAGAGCAGATGGCCAGTCTGGTTCCTTTCTGGGATTGTGTATATGGGCATCTGGAGACCACAGCTCTCTCTTCCTTTAGAGGCACCAAGTGGGATGACATGAGCTTGAAGCTATCAATGGTTCTAATTCTCCCTTCTCTCCCTGCTTCCTCTTGAAGGGGTCGAGGTGCAAAGAGGGAGAGAGGCCTCCATACAAAAACAAGTCCGATAATTAGAGAGAAGGAGGGAGGGAGGGACAAAGAGAGAAAGAGAGAGAGATCCACTGAGCCAATTGGACTTCTCTGGCTAGTTAAGCCAGTTTGAGTTGAAGCTCCATCATTTCAAAAGAATTCTGACCAATGTATCTACTTCTTTGGCATGTTGTTAAGATTAAATGAGATCATTTAAGCAAAGAGCTTCAAACAGCTCATAGTACATGCTCAGTAAACACTGGCTCTTTCTGTTGTTTCCATGGTCCTTTGTTTGTTTCATCCAATTCTGGCTGGTGAGTCGCTGTGACACACGACCTTTGTCCCTGGTGTCACCTTTGCCCAAACACTTCCCAGCTCTTGGCATGGCCTTTTCTACTCATTCAGTCCCAATACACATGTCCTCTCCCCTAGGGACTCCCCCTGCCCACCCAAAGTTGGCCTCATCATCACTCTCTGGGACACTTCCCACTCGATTTAGCCATCTTAAGCTTCATGGCTCATTCACTCATTGGTGCTGTGTTCATTGTCTGCCTCCCCTACCAATGGTGAGCTCTCCGAGGGCAGAAACCATGTGAATCCTGTCACTTCTGTGTCCCCTGAGGTAAACACAACACCTGACACGTGCTAGACGCTTACAACAGTCAGTTGTTGCTGTGTAATACTTTCAGTGGCTCAAATAGCAGCAATTTACTCTCATTTGAGTCTCATAGATCGGCTGGAGGTCAGTTACCCGAGATGGGGCTTGGACAGATGGGTGGCTTCAAGCCGCAGGTCTGGCTGGGCTCATCTCCTTGCTGTGAACTGGGCTCCACCTGCCATGTGTGTCCCTAAGCCAAGGTTCATGAAAACTCTGCAACAGCATGAGCCAAACTAAGTCAGGAGCACACCAGCCACTTGAAACCTGTCTCAACCTCGGACCAGGCTGCGCTCCCGAAACCCATGCCAGCCAGGCTCAGCCCTGCCAAGCCCCACCATCCACAGCGGCTGCAGGTGCTGGGCTGTGCAAGGGCCCTCCAGAGACGCTGCTGGGGGCTTCGCTGCCTGCCGAGATCTCCCATGGGGTGGCCTGAGTCAATGGGAGCCCCGGAGCCCAGAAGCCCAGAAGTCCTGGGAAAAGGAAGCACATCTAAGCACTAAGCTCACCTCCTCCCCTTTCTCTGGAGTGGGAAGGGGGAGTCTGCCCAGGAATGCCATTTCCTGCTCAACTCAAAGTGAACACTACACCTTTGTGGGCCGTGCTTATTCTCTGAATGCCTTGGGTTTGAAGAGAGCTGGAGGTTGAGTCCCACCCTGAGACCCCATCTCCGGTCTAGACCTGCCTCCCTCACCTCTGCTCCCCCACCCACCCCCTTGCTCCAATCTCCACTCCACCCTGTCAGTTGGACAATGCTCCCTCCCACTGCTGTCCCCCCCCACCCCCCCCCACCCCGGCCCTGCAGCTACCTCTGGCTTCTCGAATCTTCTCTCCCCTTGCCTCCTCCTCCTTCAGATCTGTTTTGAGAACCAGGTGGCTGCTGTGCAAAGATAAAGGCTTTTCTGAGCACTTGCCAGGAAAAAGGCACTGGAGAACCCCTGCCTTTGATTCAACAAACTCCTCCCAGGGTGATTGGCAAACTGGTGGTTGGAAGGAGCCTAGGCTTGTCTGGGTTCTGGGCTCCCCTCACTTTACAGATGGAGAAACTGAGGAGGGGAAATCATGATAAATAACCACTAGCCTTCGAGCCTCTCTAATCAGCTTGCAAAGATTCTCACAACCGATAATTTCTCCCACTCCCAGGAACCCTGTGGGAACCCTGTGAAGCTGGCTGGACAGATCTTATTATCTTTCCAATTAATGGAGGCCCAGAGAGGGCAGCTGACCACACCAGGGTTGAAGTTAAAGCAAGAACAGAGTTCTGACAAGAATGGATCCCCTTGTTATCTTCCCTTGCCCCCCACTTCCACTGGCCTAAGGGATGGAGAGGAGATAGGAAATCAGAGCAGTCTGCCTCCAGTGAGTAGGCATCCCCTTTGTGACATCCTTCCCCATCAGCCCCCCAGGGTCACTGTGGTCACCTGTTTTCTTCATCCCTCCATCTTCACCTCCAGTCACATGTTGTGGAGGGTGGGCCAGGTCAGGGCAGCCCCAGGCACACAGGAGGGTGCGCAGAGCATGGCTGGATGGACTGGTGTCTGAGAAATGTGCACATGGTGGGCATGGCCAGAGCTGGTGGGAGCCCAGGGGCTGAGAAAGTCTGTTCATGAGAAATAAAATGCATCTAACCCTTCCTCCTACCTGTGCCCTCTCTCCGGAGTGGGAAGCCTGCTGGGGAACGTGTGATTTTCTGTTCATTTGTAAGCTGGGCGGCCTCTGCTGACGCCAGCCTCACCCCTCCCTCTGGAGTCCCTCCTGCTCTGCTCCCCCTTCTTTCACCCTCACAAGCCATCCCAGACCTCTGCCTTCCAGAGCTTCAACCTTCTGGGTCCTCGGTTCCTGCTGGTCGTCTGGAATCCTCCAACACTGGGAAAATGGGGGCCAGGAGGAACACTCCCAGGCTCTTTACTTACTGATTTGCAGCTGTCTCCAGCAGAGGGGCCTGGCCTTCATGAAAGGCTGTCCCTCTGGTGGTCTCTGGACTCCCTCTGGCAGGGGTGCCTGCAAGGGCCCAGCTAGCTCAGGCATCCCGTCCCTCCGTTTCTCTCCCTTTCTTCAGATCATCCCTCCAGTGGCACAAGGCTTCTCCATGTATATACAAACTGCCCAAACCTTTCCCATCCTTGGCCTAGAAACAGGTCTCTGAACCCTCCTGGCCCTCAAGCTACTTCTCTCAGCAACAAGTGTCTGAAAACAACGTCCTGCCTCTCATTCCAACCCACGCTGTCCAGCTGCCAGGAAAAGCCATTCTGCACACCTGCTTCAGCTGAAAACTCCTACTTGATCTTCAAGGTCTGCTTGGTCATCTCCTCTTCTAAAATGCTGGGGTAGATGCTATCCTTAAATGGCTACTCCCCTTTTCTTTGCCTGTGGGCTTTCTCTGGCATCACAGCATCCAAGTGGAGAGGACTTACATCCCACTGGGACTGGTTGGGGTTGATGGTGAGGGTCAGTGGTAACAGCTCTAGCCTCCCAGCCACCAGGAAGATGGTACCGAGGTGTCTCCATGTAGCTCCTCATAGGTCCCCAGTGGGGCTAAGTCTGCAGCCCACAGAGGCAACCACTCAGCAACACTCCCTCTGTGGCTTTTCTGCCCTCCCTGTGTCATTCTTTGCACTTCCTCACTGGGCTTCCTGAATTGGACCCTAAATGAGCTACTAGAACTCAGACCCTTATGTTGGGTCTGTTTTGGGGCCCCCACTTTAAGATAGACATCTTCATCACTTACCCCGTCCCAAGGGAGTTAAGTGCTCTGATGTCCTTTCAGACACTTCTCATGACAGAGTCTTCCTCTGGGACAAGACTGGGCTCCCTGAGGCTAAGGTGGTGTCCTTGTCATCCAGTGCATCAGTCCAGTGAAGAGATGCTTAATAAATGTTTCTTAAGAGAATGAGAAAGTGAATGAATGCATGAGTGAATGAACAAAAATAGTTGTTTCTCTAGGGTATCTAAGCTGGGTGTCTGCTGGAAGAGGTTCATGCCCACGTGTCTGGCCCTACCAGAGTCAGCCTCTGACCACATCAAAAGGTCTATAAACTGCACCTCCAGCACCCTCAAAGCCTTCACTCTGTTACCCCAGTCCACTGTTCACAACAACCATCTCTGTATAATCAGGACATCCTCCTGCTAGGAAAAGTCTCCAGACTCAGCAGGAGGTTCCAACTCCAGTTAAATAAAGGTTAAATAACCAAGTAAAATGCTATTATAATGTGATATAATTCAATGTCGCCTCCCAGAAAATGTCACTTGGGAGAGATAGATTTATCCCAGCTGGACTCCAGGGCTCATTCAGAAGCCCTCGGACAACCACCTATTCACAGCTGATGAGAGCAAGCCCTGGAAAATGGTAATTTCTACACATCAATTTATTGAGCCCACACGCATGGGTTGGGGCTTCCGGCAGGAGGGATTAAGTCATTGCAGGGGAACTGAAGTCCCTGCTGCCAACTGAGATCAACGGAGTTGCACAGACCACATTTAGTTTTGATGTCCCTGGGGGGTGAGATATTTGAAGCACATCCAGAATACCCAGGTCTCAAAACCCTGGGCCAGTGAAAGAACATTCTCCAGGGGAGGTAACTGAGGCCATGTATGTGGAGTCATTGGCAGACCTGCGACTCTGAGCCTGAATCCATATAGCTCCTGCCTTACCCACGGCTTTTCTGAAGAGGAGGCTAAGTAAGAATCACACTGAAAAGACAAACAAACAAACAAAACCCTGAATCTCTTCATAGCCTGTGTGATGGATGGGGGAGAGATCTGGTGTTGGCCTCCCCACCAAATCTCTTCCCTTCCCTTGGTCTGTTTGTTCATCTATACCAGGAGAAGGTTGATGATGTCTAATGTTTTTCTACTCCCAAAAATATGTTACTCTGGGCTTCAATTTCTTGTCTTTCAAGTGGGCATAATGTTCTACTTCCCCAAATGTTGTGAGGGTCAGATGAGAATCAGAAGCTTGTTGGTATAGCTGTTTGAAACAAACTCTGGCGCAGTATGTCGTGCCTCACATATCAACAGCAAAGTGATGCTTGGAGGAGAATCAGGGCCACATTTGAGCTGCTGCAAAGGGAAACTAATTTATTAGGTCCCAGATAAGAAGGTCTAGACACAGGGGAGGGGTCTCAGGCTGAACTATAGTGCTTGGACTCCTTGAGATGTTCCCTTTAAAATGAGAGAGATGTTTAAGGCAAAATCCTCTTTGCTGCCAGAGCAAGTTGGATGGAATCACAGATCAGAGGCTCTCTGTCCAAGGATACTTGGAAGTTCTGGGCTATGGGCAAAGATCTGGGGTGGAGGAAGGGAAAAAGGAACACAGAGGAGGAGGTCAGGGCAAGGACAATCTCCTTTTGTGGTGCAAAACTGACAAAAGTGTGACCTCTTGGGTCAGAAATGCCTGAAACCAAATGCTGGATCCATCACTCATTAGTTAAATGACTGAGAGAAACTCACTTTTCTAAACCTCAGTTTTCCATGACTGTGAAATGGAGGATGAGAATGACACCCGTGTGGCAAAGTTCTCAGCACCACACCCAGCCCAGGTCATTTTTAGCAGTGGTTGCAATAGCAGCAGGAGTAGTTACTATAAATCGATGAAGTGATGTGTTCCCTAAAGAGGGGACGCAGAAGTTATCCTACCAACTGTGGGGATAGAAGGAGAAAAGGCCATGGTTTTGGAGAAGAGCAAAAGGGTTGGCCCAAGCAGAGCGAAATCTGGAGCGGCACAGAGATCCAGACTATGCAAGTGAAGGAGTGCAGTTAACAGCTTTTGATTATGTTAATGATAGTAGGAATTATTCATATCAGTCCAGCAGCAATTATATTAGTGGCAAGAACAGTTATGAATCCGTGTTCTAATGGTGGCTATAATGAGTATAGTAATAAGAAGCTGAAGGCTAATTCCATCTAGTAGATGAATCAAGAAGAAATTTAAATGGAGAATTACGAGTGAATCATTGTTCTGTGTACAATTGCAAAAAGAAAAGAAAAGAAAAAAAAAGGTGACAGTGTTAGAGCAATGGGAGAGAGGAATTCAAATGGCTCAGCCTGACAGTGAATGACTACCCATGAAGCTCTGAAAGTAAAATTATGTTCCCAAAATTCCACAGAGAGGGATAGTGGATCCCAGACCCAAATTCAGTTCAATCTGATACCAAAACTTCATCCATTTGTCAAAGTTGATCAATTTTGAGTCTTTGTCAATGACTGACCTCCCTTGCCCAGCAAGAAAGGACCCAGAACAGCTCAGGACAGAGGGGTGTGGACATCCAGGGTGAGATTCTTTTCAATGTTGATTGGGCTATATATAGGATATACAACCAGGAACTATGGTTTTCAAAACTAGAATGCAGAATTACTTCTAAAATGGGGGCAAAACCCACATACATTGCCATACGGAAGTTATAAAGTCGTTATATTATTATGGGGGTCGTTATAGAAGTGCCCTTAGAGATCATAAGGTGCACCCCTTCATTTTAAAGACAAAGAAGTGGAGATCCAGGTGGCGAAGATAACTTGCCCAAGGTCATGGCGTGAGCAAATGGTAGGAGTCAGGGACTAGATTCATATTTTTTTGAACTTCCTCCAGTGTTTTCCCCATCGTGGCTTGACAACATTCTCTACGCATTTGTAAACGTGCAGTGGTCTAGATAACATACTGAGTAGATGCAATGAGCTGTGTTTCCCACGTGTCTTGACACCATTAGCCAGAAGATACCTGGTTATCTTCCTGGGCTTAACAAAGCTGCTACCCCCCAGCCCCGCCTCAATGGGCGGGGGGGGGGGGGGGGGTGACTCTGTCCGTGGTGCTGAAAGAATGTTTCAGAAGCTGTATTCCCATCATAATTTCCCTATTCTGTCCCTACGCTGTGAAAGATGAATGGAGAGTAGAGGGGCTAAGTACTACTGAGGATGATGGAGTGAAATTTTTTTAGTCAATTTTATTGCATTATAATTTACAGGCAATAAAGATTGACACATTTTAAATGTACAGCTCAATAACTTTTGACAAATCTATACACATGTGGATTACACTATTCTAATTAAGATATAGAAAGCTGCCCCATGTCCTTTGTCTGCCAATCTCTTCCCACCTCTCCCCATCCAGTATGGTGAGGTATAATGGGGCAGAACAGGTATAGTGGGTGGTAGGACCATGGGAGAGGAACATGCCAGTCAGATAAGTCTTCCTGGGGAGAATGAACTTGAATCTAATACGAGTAGGTGTTAGCCAGGCAAAGAGGTGATGGGAGAGAGAACTCCAGGTCTGTATACTGGGTTGGTGTTACTCTTGTATCTAACTCTTTTAAGCTTTATAGTTTTGAATGAGAAGAACATTTCTTTAACTCTCTGCAATCGCATCTCACTTATACGCTATTATCTTGAAGCCATCCAAGCTCACAGCTTTGTTTATGAAAATAACAGCCAAAAAAAAAAAAAAAAGAAAATAACAGCCAACCTTTCTTCCCAAGGGCCAACTTTTATTCTTCAGTGGCTATACCAGTGAGGAAAGGAGGAAAAACAACCCCAATCTACCTTCCACCTAGGGAGAGGGGGATTGAGCTGGGCTGCTGAAGAGTAGAGTAAGTCACATCTGCCACTATAGACCCTAAAAGGCTTTTGGAAAAACAGACCCAAAATGGTTCCTGAGAAATTTGAAAAGGTTTTAGATACATATGTACACATACACAGACATCAAACTATACACATAGAAGCATGTTGACATGGTTACCTATAAGTAGATGTACATTCCCACATTCATACCCTGCCGTACACACACAGATGCACATATGTATGTGCACCTTTTAAGTAACACCAAGTGACTAAACAAATGGGGGCATTTCATGATGTGACCCTGCTTCATGATGTGATCCTGCTTCCATAAACTGTTAGCTCCAAGTAGCAGTGAACCATGGGAATTCGATGAAGTCATTAATTGTGAGTTTGGGCAGTCACTTCTACTTTGGGTCCTTTAGGTTCCTCATCTATAAATAGAGGTAGGAGTGGGAGTGGGTGAGGGTAGATATTGGATTGACTGATTCCTTAAGACCTTTCCAGCTCTAAAAAAAAAAAAAAAAAAAAAAAAAAAAAAAGAACTTTCCAGCTCTCACATTGCAGGACTGTACCTGTAAAAAGAAGATAACAGTAGAATTTTCCTTGGAGAGTTGCAGGAAGATTACATGTAAAGTGCTAGATATAGGGCAAGGTATGGTCAGTCTTTTTAATCTTAGCCATTCTGCTAGGTGAATTTCATATCTCACTGTGGTTCTAATATTCATTTTCCTAATGAATACGACTGTGGAGTATATTTTCATGTGCTTGTTTGCATCAACTTTGCTATATCTGCTTGGATGAGGTATTTGTTTAAATTTTTTGACCTTTTTAAAAATGCGTTGTTTGTTTTCTTATATGGAGTTTTGAGAGGTCTTTATATATTATGGATACATGTCTTTCAGCAGACCTGACTTGCAAATATTTTCTTTTTCAGTCTGTGGCTTATCTTTTCATTCTCTTTAAAGGTGTCTTTCAAAGAGCAGCATTTTTTTTATCTTGATGAAGTCCGATTTATCAGTTTTTTTTCCTTTTTGAATTGTGCTTTTGAAGTTATATCTAAGAAATCTTTGCCTAAGCCAACATCATAACATTTTTTCTATACTTTCTTCTGAAGCTTTATAGTTTTATGTTTTACATTAACTATGGATCAAAGTTCTCTCTCTCTCTCTCTGGATATCTGATTGTCCCAGAATTATTTGTTGGGAAAATCTACTGCTTTTCAGCTGAATTGTTTTACACTATTGTAAAAAAAAAAATCAGGTGTTGGTATATGTGTGGGTCTATTTCTGGCCCCTATTCTATTCCATTGATCTCTCTGTCATTCCTGATGCCAATATTACACTGTCTTAATTACTGCAGATTTGTAATTGGTCTTGAAACCAAATACTGTTAGTCCTCTAACTTTAAAGTTTTTTGAATATTATAGGTTTTTTTGCATTTATCTATAGATATTAGAATAAGTTTGTTAGTATCTGAAACAAAAGAGACTATTGGGTTTCTGATTGGGATTGATTGCATCTATTTAACAATTAGGACAAAACTGATGGTGTTTTATAGTTTTCAGTATACAAGACTTGTACATATTTCATAAGACCTGTCCTTAAAATTTTAATTTTTTATGCTATTGTGATGGTATTGTTTTTATAATCTTTATTTCTTTTTTAAAAGATTTTATGTATTTGAGAGAGAGAAAGAGAGAGTGTGTGAGCAGGGGAAAGGGCAGAGGGAGAGGAAGAGGCAGAGAATCCCAAGCAGACTCCACATTCAGTGCCCAGTCCAATGCGGGGCTTAATCTCAGGACCCTGACATCATAACCTGAGCTGAAACCAAGAGTCGGATGCTTAACCAACTGAGCCACCCAGATGTGTTATAATCTTTATTTTTGATTATTTGCTGCTAGCATATGGAAATACACCTGATATTTGCATATTGATCTTGTATCCTGCAGTCACTTACCTATTAGTTCTACTTTTTTGTATTATAAATTCCATCAGGTTTTCTACATAAATGATCAAGTTGTATGTGAATAAAGGCAGTTTGGTTTTTTCCTTTTCTTGCTGAGTGATTTTAACTTTTTCCTTGTTTTATTGCACTGACCAAAGCTTTAGTATAATATTGAATAGCAGTGGTAAGAGCAGAAATTTTCCCTCTTCCTGATTTTAAGGGTAAAGCATTATGTCTTTCACCATGAGTATGATGTCAGCTATAAGGTTTTTGTAGATGTCCTTTATAGGCTGAGGAAGTTCACTTCCATTTCTTGCTTACCAAGTTTTTATTAAGAATGAATGTTGGATTTTGTCAAATGCTTTCTCTGGGTCTTTTAAGATAATCATACAGTTTTTTGTTTTTTTTTTTTGCTTGTTTGTTTTTAGTTTGTTAATATGATGAATTACATTGATTGACTTTCAAATGTTAAACCAATTCTTCATTCCAGGCATAAGTCCCAATTAGTTATGATATATTATCCTCTACATGTATTCCTGGATGTGAGTTATTATAATTTTGTTTAGATATTTTACATTTACCTCCATGATAAATATTGTCGTAGTTTTCTTTTTGGTTTCAGGTTTTGGTATAAGGGAAATGATGGCCACAAAGAATGAATTGGAAAGTATTCACTCATCTTCATTTTGGAGAAAAACCTCGTGTAGACTTGGTATTATTTCTTCCTTAAATGCTTAGTAACATTCACTGGTGAAGCCCTCTGAAGTTGGATTTTTCTTTAGGAAAAGATTTCTAATTTCAAAATATATTTAATAGGTTCACAACTATTCACATTACATATTTCTTCCTGAGTGGACTTTGTTAGGTTATCCTTTTAAGGAATTATAATCTATTTCTTCTAAGTTGTCAAATTTATTGGTTTATATGAACTTATTGTTTATAATATTCTGTTAATTTTTTAATATCTGGGAAATCTATACCGATGTCACTTCTCTCATTTCTGATATTTGTAGTTTGTGTCTTTTCTCTTTTCTCCTTATCAGTTTGGCTAGAGGCTTGCCAGTTTTTTTGATCTCTTCAAAGAACTAGCTTTTGCTTTATTGGTTTTCCCTGTTGTTTTTCTGTTATTTATTTAATTGATTTCTACTCGGATCTTAATTAATTCCTTTATTCTCTTTACTTTGGGTTTTGTTTGCTCCTCCTTTTTCTAATTCATAAGACTGAATCTGACATCATTGAGTTGAGACCTTTTTTCTTTTCTAGCATATGCCATTTGTGATACAGTAAAGGCCCTAAGTACTGATTTAGTGGCATCTCACAAATTTTGATACATTGTTTCTAATTTCCCTTTTGATTTCTTTTCTTTGACCTATGGGCTATCTAGAAATGTGTTTAATTTCCAAATAGTTGGTGGCTTTCCAGGGGGTCTTTCAGTTATTAATTTCTACTTCAATTCTATTGTAGTTAATATATTTGTATTGCTTGAATCCCTTTAAATTCATTGACACCTTTTTATGGCCTAGATTATGATTTATCTCAGTAAATGATCTATGTGCATTGGTAAAAAAAAAATGTGTATTCTGCTATTATTTGGAATTTTCTATAGCTGGTGATTAGGTCCAGTTGATTATGTTGTTTAAATCTTTAAAATCTTTTGCTATAACTTTGAATTTCTCTATTTCTCTTTGCCATTCTATCAGTTTTTGTTTCATGTATTTTGGTTGTTATCGGTTGCATAAACATTGAAGATTGTATATTCTCCTAGTGAAGTGACTTCTTTATCGTTATTAAATTATCTTCTTTGCTTCTGGTAATAATATTTTTCTTATATATACTTTGATACTCATATACAATTCTAGCTTTCTTTCAATTAATGCTTGCAATTAATTTTCAAACATTTTACTTTTAGTCAATATATGTTTTTATATTTAAAGTGTTTTCTTTTGTAGATGATAACTAGTTGGGTCTTTCCTTTTTACCCAATCTGATAACCTCTGTCTTTTTTTTTTAATTTTTATTTATTTATGATAGTCACACAGAGAGAGAGAGAGAGGCAGAGACATAGGCAGAGGGAGAAGCAGGCTCCATGTACCGGGAGCCTGACGTGGGATTCGATCCCGGGTCTCCAGGATCACGCCCTGGGCCAAAGGCAGGCGCTAAACCGCTGCGCCACCCAGGGATCCCCATAACCTCTGTCTTTTAAATGACATGTTTGGAGTATGCTGGGTTATTGTGAGCATCAGCATATTCAAAAATAAATAAAATTTAACTCCCCCTCCACACTTCTTCAGCGATGTCTATTGCATAGCTTTTAATCATTTATACTTGGCTCTCCATCATGTCCCTCTTCATGGCCTTTATTACAATACATCATATAATATATACTTTCATATGGTTCCTGTTTGTTACTTTTCCAACTAGCAACAAGTACCAGGATGGAAGACACTAACAAATAAATTAATGAATTAGTGTTGAGTGAGTGATATCATGTTCCATGATGACTCTTCATAACCTTATAATCCTGTACACCCCCTCCCCCAGGCTATCTCCCTTTGCCTGACCCCTGGTGCCCTCAAGAGAGGAACCTGAATCTTAGGCTGGCAGTGGGCCTGAAATGGACAGCCCACACCTCAACCTAGACCTACCTCCTGAGGTCTCCCCACCTCTGCCTTCTCTGCTCTGGTCTATGAATACACACACACAGGTCCTTTCCCTCCCAACACCCTGAGAAGCAGTCCATACCACCAAGCGGAGCAGAGCAGTGGGCTTCAAGTTGGCCCCCACCAATTGGCTTCACAATTTGAGTCTGTTCTCTGGTGGAGAACACTTGATCATTGCCCTCTCCCTTGTCTCCAACACACACCAATGAACAGAACAAGGAAAGAGTCCCAGAGCTGGGCTGCCAAGATTAGCTGCAGCTGAAAAGTAAAGACTTGAGCTTTTGGTGGATTTTTTCTCCCCAGCAGTATAATTATGGCTCAAAATCACTACAGATTCTGCGTGATCTGAGGCCTTTGTCATATACCCTGTGTATTATAGCTCCTCCAAAATCTCTTCCTGTTGCTCTAACTTGGGGCTGGAGTCTTCAGGAGGCTCTTGGGGAGGACAGAGGCACAGCAACTAGTCCCTGTTAACGTCACACATGGTCCTGACTGTGGGAGGTTAGTGCAGGAAGGCACAGTTCCCACATTGACTGGTCAACAGGCCCATTGACACCTGCTCTGTGCCAGGCCTGTCCTGGGTTCTGGGCCTGCAGGGCTGGCTTGGTCATCACCCCTCCCCTTGGGTTGCTCAGCCGGGGGCTGGTGGATGAATCACCAGTAGAGGCCCAGAAAGGGTGCGCGGGCCTTACAGTCAGACAGGTGGCTCAGTTAGGCTAGAACCCAGGACCCCTAATGCCGGGCTACCCGACCAGGACTTGCATCCAGGTGCCATGCCAGTGTTAGGGGTCAGGAGATGTTTCCTGGGGAAAGATCTTCCCTCATGATAGGAACTGTACATGGAGGTGGAATTCAAAGGAAAGAGGTTTGGCCAACCCCACCCCACCCAGGTCCAGGCACCTGCTGGCCACTCCTTTCCCGGCTCCACCCAGTGCTCTCCCCCAGGAATGCCCTGTACCAGTGAGGAACTTTCCACTTGAAGGTAACAACAAATGGGCTGAGCAAAAGGGAATCTGCTGGCTCAGCTGAGAACAGAGGGGTAGGTCTACCCAGAGCCTATTTCTTTGACGTTGTCTCCTCCCTGCCTTCTTCCCCAGGTAGCCTTCACCCCTGGCCTCCAACACCTGCCCTCCACGGAGCCAGGAGAAACGTGTAGGCGATCTCTGTTGGAGGAAAGGGGAGGATCCCCTTCCCAGAAACCCTGGCAAACAGCTGGCCTTTCACTGGCCTGAGCTGGGTCACCCAGCTGAACCAGTCAGGTACCAGAAGGATGGGCATAGGCTGACTACTTACAGCAATCGGGTCCCACCCCTGGAGCTGGGGGTGGGTCGCTCAGACCCATGTGGCTGAGAAGGGCACAGGGCAGATCCCCGAAGGCGAGTCTGGTGGGCTTGGTGGGAGGAGATGAGGGGAAACTGGGGAAGCAGCAGAGCGCTGTGACACAGGCCACCTCCTGAGCTGAAGAGTAGCATCCAATCAATGAGAAGCCCTCCCTGCCACTCCGGTCCCACCTGCCCTGTCCTGCCTTGTGTCCCAGCCTGAATGGCTTGTAGTCCCCACAGCCCACCATGCTGGCTCATGATGCCATTCCTGGGTCCTGACTGTGCCCTCTCCTGGGATTCTCTTCTTTCATGACACGTCAGATCCCTACTATGACCCTGAGAACCACATAACTGGGATCATCCCTGTTAGGGGTTCCCATGACCTTTTATACCCACTGCCATAACATCACTTGCAACCCTGTCATGTTAGGTTTCCGTGTCTGCCCTCCCCAAATAGGTGTGCCCTCTCCTGCTCCCCACACACAGCTTGTGAGTTCCTGGAAAGTACAAGCTGAGTCTTAATTAATCACTCTATTCCCAGCCTCTAGCCACTACCTAGTTTAAAGAAGAAACTCAGAAAAGATTTGTTGAATGAATGAACATGCTATTTCTGTTGAATACCTGGTTGCTGTGTAGATATTTGCATTTTTACAAAGGACAAAATGGCAAGCCAAAGTGATGAAGCTCCAGTGGTGAAATTTCAGGCACCAGTGAGCTGGGCCTGGAAGCTTCTTCAATTGTTTAGTGCCTAGGGGAGGAAGTGGCTGTCACAGCAGGTGGAATCTTCCATTCATTGCTTTCCAGTGCAAAATTAGGAAAACAATCACATTGTCTCTTGAAAAACATTAATGTGTCATGGAAACAAATGTGTTTCCCTTTGGCTTTCTGGAAGAGAACACTTCTCTAGTCCTTGTCAGGTTTTCCTGCGGCGGGCGGGGCGGGGGGGGGGGGGGGGCGGTGGTTCCAATCAACAGAACCGCCTTCCTGACTTCCCTGTGGGCTGTGAGGGTGGTGCCCCGGCTGACTCTAAGGTCATCTCAGCTCTCCTGACCTCACAGCCACCGGTCCTCCCTGCCCTGCCTGGGTGTGAGGTGTCTGATGTTATCTGGGAGTTGAAGGAGCCAGATTCCACAGCTCACACATTTCCACATGGAATGCACTTCTTTGGCTGCTCTCCTGAGTTGATCTTGGCCCATTCTGATCACTGAGTCCCTCCCTGGTCATCTGACCAAGCTCCACATGCAACACCTCATTATCCCAATCCCTTTGTCTGTCCTCCTCCTAAGCTGTGATCTTCCCTAGGCCTAACTGTATCCCCAGCACCTGAAAGCAGATGTGTCAGTAAGAGATTATGGAGGGAAAGGACCGATGAATAAATGTATAAAATCACTGCACCCCAATCCCTTCCCTACTACTGTTGTAATAGCAAGAGTAGCACCAGTAATTCTTTCACTTCTGGAATATATACTACAGTGCCAGGCCCCACAGCTGGCCCCCTGGATGCATCAGTTCTAACAACTTCACAATCTTCTCAATAGTTGGCTTGATTATTAGGTCCATTTTACAGAAGGAGGCACACTGAGTTCAGGGAGGTCAAGGATCTCATTCAAAGCAAACTTTGGACAGAGTAAAGAAGCCAGGATTTGAACTTGAGGATGTCTGGCTCCAACCTTCTCATTTACTAAGGACCTACTATGTGCCAGGCACTGTCCTTGGTCTGGGGATACAGAAGGAAGCAGGACAGGCCTGGCCTTTCTGTCTCCCTGGGATATTGTGTGCCCCCTCTCCAGGAGGGAAGTGGACTCCTAAGGATACAGATGGCAGCACTGAGTATTGAGGGGCGCACGCACACACACACACACACACACATACACACAAGCTCACCAGGCCTTCAGGGAAGCCCTCAGGCATGGGAAATCCCAGCCTCCATTCCTGAGGAAGGAGCTGAGGTTCAGAGAAGCTCAGGAGTTCACCCACACCCACTGGCTGGGAAGCTGGGAAGCAGAGCTGGGGCCCTAACACCTGGTCTGGGCCTACCTCACCCCTGTCTCCAGTCCTATAGGGGTTAAACCTCTGACATCTTGGCCAGGGTGGCTGTAGGACAAAGTAAGGATGAACTTAAGGAGAACTTAAAAACAAATTGGATCACATCACTTCCCCCAGTCATACTCTGGACCAGCACCTGTGAAGTCCTTCGTGGCCTGGCCGCGCCCTAATCTCTACCCTCATATCAAGTATCTCACTCTCCCTCCCTGCTCCCTACCTCCTGCTCCTGGCAGTTCCTAGAGCAAGTCCTTCTCCTGCAGGTCAGACCTGGAACGTTCTTCTCCCTCTCTGTCCCCCTCGTCCACCCCCCACAGCACTCTCCATACAGTAGACAAAAGCAGTATGGACACTCCACACAAACCCAGTGGCCGGGCACCCCAGCTTAAACTTCTCTCATGGCCCCTACTGCCCTGGGATAAGCCACTGGATCTTGGCACAGCCACATGGTCCCTCTTGACCTGATCCTTGTCACATTCTAGCTTTTCTCCATGCCATAAGCACCTTCCTGCTTCAGGGCCTTTGCCTAGGTGGTTCCTGCTACCAAGGAAGCTCTTCTCTTTCCTTTCGGATTCAGTTTAAACTGAATTTCTTTTTTTTTTTTTAATAGAGAATTTACTTTTTATTTGTTTATTTTTAAAGATTTTATTTATTTAATTGAGAGAGAAAAAGAAAGTGAGTGAGAGTGAGAAGGAGAGAGAATTTGAATCTCCATGCCCTTCGATTCAGGGCTTGAGATCATGATCAACCGTGAGATCATGACCTGAGCTGAAACCAAGAGTCAGATGCTTAACTGACCGAGCCACCTAGGTGCCCCTAAACTGAGTTTTTTAAGTGAGGCCTTCCCTGGATCCTGACCAAAAAAAGCTTTGGTTCCTTCCCTTCATGTTCTCCCATTCTCTCCCTTCTAAGGAACACCCTAGTTTCAATGATATTTTCATCTGTTTATCTATTTACGTCTGCCACTCCCCTGGACTCTGCTCTGTGTAGGAACAGGGCACATCGTGTTGTATGCTTTGTACCTAGCACATAACTGATTTGAAGGTCTTAAGTATGGCACAAATTATAAAAGGGCCTCATATAACGGGAATTGGCAAAGCTTGGAGCAGCAGGCATCTCAGCACTGCTGCCTAAAAGTAAAACTGTCCGATCACTGTGGAAACCACGCAGACAGTTTCTTTTAAGAGGTCAAACATCTGCCTACCAGAGGACCCAGCTATCTCCACCCAGGCTCTTCCCTGCAATGGAAGGAGGCATCTGCTCCTACAAAGGTATATTCCTGAATGCTCATTGCACCTTTGTTTGTAATGGTCCCATATGTCCACCAACAGGAGAATTTGCTTTTCTGAACAAATCAAGGTGTATCTATACTATAGAATATTCCTCAGCTGTGAAAAGGAACAAACTATTATACAAACACCAATGTGGATGAATCTCAAAATTATGAGTGACTCTATGATTTGATTTGTGAGTCTAGAAGATGCTCGCTAGTCTGTAGGGAGCAAACAGCTTGGTGGATGCTTGAGGGCATTGTAGGAAGCTGGCAGAGGGGCACAAGGAAATTTAGGATGGGTTGGATATGCTCATTGTGCTGGTTGCGGTGATGACTACAGGGGTGTAGACATTTGTCAAAGCTCTCAAGCTGTGTTCTTTCGATATATGCAGAATAATGTAGACTGATTTTATTGCAATAAAGCTATTCTTTTTAAGTTGAATACCCCCAGAGAGCCTGAACGAGACTGACACAATGGGACAGGCTCCTTTTCCCCAACACACGTGGGACCCACTGGTGACCCTGTTCACTGAAGGTCGGGATGTCTCCATGGTGACACACGCAGGGACCTGACAAGTATTTAACCCTGCTTGATTCCACTGATCGCTTCTCCCAGGAAGATCATAACATTTTGACACCTGTGACAAACTTGACGACTCAAGTCTATATCAAAGACCAACTGACATGCCAGGCAGATCCCACCTGTGCACTTTGGGTGGGGGGATACCCATACGAGGCCATTTCGTCTTGAGCTTGTCAGAGAAGCTGTTCCCGGTGGAAAGAGGTGGGGAGATCCTGTAGGTCATGGAGAACCTGGATGCACTTGGTTCATCCTGTGATTTGCGAGCCCCGATGGTAGACAGCTGCCTTCCTGATTGGCTGTGATAGACACTCACGGGTTATTCTAAGGCATCCACCGTCCTATTGTTTGCCGCCAATAGGCAGCCTAGCAGGGGCCCAGAGCTGTGGCCGGCACCTGGACCCGTCCCCTTGCAGGGGCCCTGGAGCCTGGGCTCAGTACTTCAGTCCTGGGCCCCAGTCCCGCCTGTCTTTTCTTCTTTTCCTGCCACCACGCAGGGAGCCTGAGGAGCTGATGAGGGCTTTTCTGCTCCTTCTGCGAGGCTTGCCTCTCAGCCTTTTAAATGGCCTACCCTTGTCTTTGCCCATGGGGCTTGGGCAGAGCAGACCTGGGCCATCAGCTCAGGGGTCTCACGCTCACCCTCCATGGCTGAGGGGGGCTGCAGTCACAGCAGGGAGACCTTTGCTTCCTCTAGATCATGTGGAAAAAAGACACCTGAGCATTCGACTTTCTAGCACCCCCACCACTTGCCTCACAGCTGCAGGCGACAAAACCCTGTCTATGAAGGGGAGACAACTTTTGTGGTGCAAGTGACCCTGCCCACCAGGGCACACGACGGGCCTCAGACAATCAGAGCCCCCCACCCCGAGATTTGATGTGTGGGCATGTGGCGGGAGACTTGTCTCTCTGGGATCATAGCTCATGGGACCTTGGAGACTTGGGTTGCTGCCTCTTCCTGGCACTGCACAGAAAGCCCACCTGAGGGGGCACCTGGGTGGCTCAGTGGTTGAGCACCTGCCTTTGGCTCAGGTCATGATCCTGGGGTCCTGGGATCGAGTCCCACATTGGGCTCCCCGCAGGGAGCCTGCTTCTCCCTCTGCCTGTGTCTCTGCCTCCTTCTCTGTGCCTCTCATGAATAAATAAATAAAATCTTAAAAAAAAAAAAAGCCTGCCAGAAAAGGATGTCAACAAAGGGAAGTGGAGCTAAGAGAAGGAAGGAAGCAGGACCCTAGGGAGAGGCTTGAGTCCCTGCCTCCAGCCATGCCTAAAGCCAGCACCATCCCCTATATAAATAGTTACACCTTTTGCTCCAACTATTTGTGTTCTGCTCCTTCCAGTAAAAGGTTCTGCCTACAAGCAGCAAAAGGGCAGACTCAAGCTCCAGAAGGGAAGCCAGGCCCAGAATCTAGAAACAGAGAAGCCACACAGCTGAGCTGCCAGTAATGATGGGCAGTGTCACGCTGGCGAGGGCGCAGGCTGTAGGCCGGGCGAGGGTCATAGTCCCAGTGTGCCATCTGCAAAGCCTGCAGAGGCCCCGCTCCACAGGGCCTAAGGAACTGTGTCTGGTTGTCTCACTCATACACGTTCTCTGCCTGCCCCTTGTGGGCATTTGGGGTGGGATCTTTGGTAAACGGAACAGCAGTTTAGTTCTGGGATCAGAGAGTCACAGAATCCTAGACTCAATTACAGCCTAAGACATTTAGGATTACAGAATCTTAGAATTCATTACTTCATCAAAATTTTCTGAATAACTCCTTTGTGCAAGGTGCTGAGCTGAGTGCTGGGAATTTGAGCTGCACAGCACATGTATCGTCTCTATCCTCAGAAATGATCTGTTCCGGAATCACAGAAACTCAGAATAAACAGGTTCAGGGGGATTTCTCAGCTTCACTTACTAATTCCCCCCAGAGGAGAAAGGAAAATTCAGGCTTGTGGAAAGATTGGCCTGGGAGGGGAAGTTACAGGGAGAGTGAACCAGAAAGGAATAGCTCTAGAGCCTAGACGGCTACAGGGACCCCATGGAAGGGGGACTCCAACACTTGCTGCTCAGACTCCTTCCCCCAGAAACAGGCTCCCTGGAATGGTGGTGTCCATGAACAAGTCCACTTCTGGCCAAGCCATTTTTTTTCTTTAAACATTAGAGAGAGCACTCTCCCAGGTTCTATTTTTTATTTTTTTATTATTTTATATATTTTTTAAAGATTTAATTTATTTATTCATGAGAGACACAGAAAGAGAGAGGCAGAGACACAGGCAGAGGGAGAAGCAGGCCCCATGCAGGGAGCCCGAAGTGGGACTCGATCCTGGGTCTCCAGGATCACACCTTGGGCTGAAGGCAGGCGCTCAACCGCTGAGCCACCCAAGCGTCCCTCAGGTTCTATTTTTAAATGCTATGCACACAATACCATCAACAAAATAAGCTATGTGGCTTTTAATGTTTACCTCTCTTAGTTTTAAGTCCAAGATTCTATTTTTTATAAAACAAGAATTAAGTGGGCTTTTTCAGCCAAAGCAACTCAATGGTGCAGAGAAACTGATAATGAGAAGTAGGGGCCCCTTGAACTTCTCACCTTGAGTTCCGCTCAGCAGAGGGAACCACTTTCAACTGGTTGAGCTGTTTCTCCTACCAGCATCCTCGTAAAGCTACATAATACGTTTGTCCCGCTGTCTCCCGGCTTCCTGCTATGACGAGCGAGGCTTGAGCTTGTTTCTATGCCAGCACATCTCCCGGTCTGCCAACATTATTATATTTTTAGTTCTTTGGGCTACCTTGGAAATTTCAGGTAATGGGTTCATACATTTATTTCCCTACAAATAAGGTTATAAGGTTTAAGATAATAGGGGTCACTATTTACTGGCCCATGTAACCAGAAAACATGGGGGGGGTAGAACTTGATTCATTTGTGGCTGGATCTGGGGTTCCCCCTCCTTTCTTCATTTTCCTATCTCTGCTTTCTTCTGTATTGGCCTCATTCTCAGGAAGCCTTTCTTCACACTGTGGGGAAGATGGCTTAAGTGATTTGGCTTCTGTCCCTTGCTATGAAAGGTTCTGCTTAAAATAAGCTACACTTACGGGTCAAAACCATATTCCAAAAGGAAAATGAGTCCTAGAACTGAGAAGCGCAGTGTGTTTGCTAAGGCCAAGCCCCTAACCGCCCAGCCTCAAAGCAAGTATTTATTTATTTATTTATTTATTTATTTATTTATTTATTTATTTTCTCAAAGCAAGTATTTATTAAGTGCTTATTTTGTGCTTTGGGGACTGCACTATGAGCCAAGATCAGCACAGTCTCTGATATCATGGACGATCTACTTCAGCAAACAGGCACTAAGAATATCATAAGTTAATGTGAATTCGTAATCATAATAAATACTATAAGGGAGAAGGGTGGAGTGCTAGGAAGGCATATACGTAGGGGACCTTGTCACAGAAGGTCAGAGAGGACATCCCCGGGGGATGATGGTTGAGCTGAAACTAAAGGGTTAAGGGTAATTGGGGAAAGGTGGGTCAAGAGAGCACTAGAGGCAGAAAGAAGAGCCTGTGCAAAGGCTCTGTGGCAGGAAGAATTATGCCACTCGCAGAGGATTGAAGATTCCCAAAGACCTCCAGAGTGGATAGTGGTGGGGAGCGTGTGAGGCATTGTTTCCGGAAGGCACAGGGCACAGGTCTGAATGCACAGGGCCTTTCAGGCCAACTTAGAGGATCCATTCTTTAGCCTAAGAGAGAGGGAGCCAAGGAGCAAGGCAGGGAGACTCAGAAGAAGGGGCACAGAGGACCAGTTCTGTATTCTGCAAAGATTTCTTGCCTGCCACATTGGGAACAGATCACGATGGGGAAGTAAGAAATGGAACCTGGGAATCCTGCGGGTGAGAGCAGCTGCTGCTGGACAGTCACCCCCACTAATTAGGGCCTTCCTGCCTGCCCTGGCTGCACCTGCCCCCCAGAGTCAGCAGACAGGAACCTCCTTCTTCTGGAAGAACCCAAAATGTCTACAAAATAACTTCTATAATGTCCAAGAAAAAATCCCAAGTTACTCGAAATATGAAAATGTGAACTAAAATCAGGAAAGTGGCAATCAGAGGAGAACCATCTCAGGATGATCCAGATGTTAGAACTATGAGACACAGATTTTTTTTCGTTTTCCTTTCTTTTCATATGGCGGGGGGGTTGGAGGGAGGTACAGAGGGAGAGGGAGAGAGAGAGGGAGAGAATCCGAAGCAAGCTCCATGCTGAGTGTAGAGCCCTCCATGAAACTTGATCTCATGAAATCAAGAGTCTGACACTTAACTGACTGAGCTCTCCAGGTGCCCCGAGACCAATTTTAAAGCAGGAATTATAATTAAACTCAAGGTGGTAAAGAGAAATATGCTCAGAAAAATGAATGGAGAGGCACCCGGGGGGCTCAGTCCGTTCAGCGTCTGCCTTCTGAGACAAGGTCCCCTACGTATATGCCTTCCTAGCACTCCACCCTCGCAATCCCAGGGTCTTGGGGTGGAGCCTGGCATCAGGTTACCTACTCTGTGGGGAGTCTGCTTCTCCCTCTCCCTCCCCTCTGCTTATGCACTTGCTCTCCTCTCTCTCTCTCTCAAATGAATAAATAAAATCTTTTTAAAAAGAATAATGAATGGAAAGATAGACATTCCCAGCAGTGAACTAAACCTGTAAAAATGAACCAACTGGAAGTTGTAGAGCTGAAAAATACAGTATTTTTAAAAAGCACTAGATAGATAAACAGAAAATTGGAGATGAAAGAAAGAATCAAGAGATTAAAGATGCATCGACAGAAATTTCCAATCTGAACGGTACAGAAATAAAGATTAGAAAAGAAAAAACAGTATCTCAGGGACATGTAGAAACCCTAACATATATGAGATCGCAACTTCAGAAGGGTGTGTGTACGTGTGTGCATGTGTGTGCGTGCTGGTGCACGTGTGCATGCACATGCATGTGCAGGTGCGCGTGTGTGCTGGGGGCTGCAGAAAAAACTATTTAAAGGAATATTGGCTGAAAACTCCCAACGTTTGGTGAAAGAAAAAATATTTACAAGTTGATGAATCCCAGCAAACCCCAACCAGAATGAATTTAAATAGAATTACACTTAGGTGTATCATCGACAGATTGCTGAAAGCCAAAGTCCAGAGCATTGCGAAAGCAGAGATGGATGGCATTACACCCACGTGAATTCACCACCGTGGCAAACACTGCGGAGCCGGGGAGAATGACAGAGTGCCCAGCTCCGACGAGAGGCCAGGGAGGCCACAGGGTGGTGGCCTTACATCTTTAAGGCACCATCAATCCCGTAGTCGCTATCATTCAAAGGCCAAAGTGAAATCAAAACATAAAAGAAAACTCAGGGAATTTGTCACCAGTAGGAATGAATTATAAGAAATCCGAAAGACCGAAGTTCCTTCGGCTGAAGAAAATGGTACCAGATGGAAATGCAAATATTCAAAGGAGTAACGAAGAACACCAGAAATTTTAAATGTGGGAGTAAATATGAGGCGGTATTTTATTTTATTTTTAAAGACACATTAGATTCCTTACAGCCAAAAATACGGCATCACGTTAAGGGATTTATTACTATGAAGCTGCCATGCGCACGACACAATACGGACACAAGGTCAGCACTTAGCGTGTATTTTGTGATCTTCAGATCAATAAATTTAAAAAAAATGCTAATAGGTATCGCTGAAATGCCTGTAGATAAATACAAATGGAATTCCTAAAAATAGACCCAATTAATTCAAAATAAGGCAGAGAAGGAGAAACAGAGAGGCAAATTAACAACAGCAAATACCCTACAAGAGATGAACAGGGGATCAAGAATAAGGCGCTAAGCCCTCTCCAGCCACATCGTAGCTGCGTTAATGTTAACAGACCAAGCACTCTAACGAGCAGAGCATCTGTTTCTCGAAACCTCTCCTGCCCTGGAAAGTGGCCCAGGGCATGGTTCTGCTCCACTTTCACCAATGAGAAAAGCTCGTGCCTCAGACCAGCAGGTGGAAGTTAGAGCCCAGGATGGGAACTCGAGCCTCCCACTGGCCTCCAGTGGGCCCTGCTGCCCTCCCCCGGCTCCCATACGAGGAGGGCTGGGGGTGGTCAGGAGTCTCGTGCTTCTACCCCACGCCTCCCCCCCTGGCTGGGACGGGGCTGCCCATGTGCCAACCCGAATCACCAGTAGAAGAGAATAAGCTTCAGTCTGGAAAAGGTGGATTAAGGCTTGTCGAGGGGCTCTTGACGGGGGAGGAGGATGATGAGAGCAGAGGAGGATGAGCCTGCAGAGGAGCTGGTGGGGTAAACGCGGGCGATAGCAGTCGTGGAATTGTGGGGCCCCGCAGCCCTGGGGGCGGTGAGGAGCTCTGCGTCTTTGATGTGTCTGCGCCCCCCACTCTGGGCACAGGACTTGAACCTGAGCCTGCGCCCAGCACTCCGGCCTCCCCCTCGGGGCTGGGCAAGGGCTCAGAGGATGCCCGGGGCTGGTCCTGTGGCCTGGAGAACCTGGCTGGGGAGCTGCTTGTTCCTGTCCATGCACAGCCACAGTGAGACGTGCAAGTTGGCGCTGCTGGGAGGCAGTGAGCACTCTGCGGAGGCGTCAACAGGGGGTGGGAGACCAGCCCCGGGGCTGCTGGAGTCACAGCGGTGGCCAGGGAAGCATCAGGAGGTTCTGGGTTCAGTCTCAGCTCTGACGTCCCCCTGGGGGCTCTGGGGCCAGTCATCTGGGACCAGGTGCAGGTGTGGTGGCCAAGTGCTCTAGGCTCGTGAACTCACTGAATCCTCACAGCAACCCTGTGGGGGAGGCACTGCCACCATCCCCGTTCTACAGATGCAGAAACTGAGGCCCGGTGCAGTGTGGCAGCTTGCCTGGGTCACACACTGGTGAGTAGTGGAGCCCAAGTTCGCAGCCAGGCTGAGTCTGGAGGCCGAGGCTCTCACCACCCCGCCCGGCTGTGGCTGTAACAGTGACGGTGACAATGGGCAGCTTGGACCAGAGGAGTCCTCCCTCATGCAGGAGGGCCAGGTGCTGCTTGAATCCTCTCCTCCTCACTTGACCACTTTTTGCCCTACTTTTTTGCTCACGTCTTTTGCCCCAGGACAGATGGGAGGCCGAGGTCCAGAGCCATCGAGGATGTGCTCCGGGTCACTCAGGGCACGAGGGGCAGAGACAGGACTTGAACTCAGGCTCCTCTGAACCCAGAGTCTTGTGCTGTCTGTGACATCAGCACCTGAGCCCGGTGACAAGGCCTGAGTCTGGGGCTCAGCACCCCTGGGTGATCGGGAGGGAAACTGGAGAACATTTGGAAGCGTGAGGTGCTTGCTTTCATCTCTATTCCAGGAAGGCCGCTCTGCCCAGGGCCTACTCACCCCCGGCTCAGCAGGTGGAAGCCCAGGCGTCAGGCAGGTGCTGGCTGCCAACCAGCCGGAAACCATCCTCCTCCCGAGATGCTGAGTGTGTCCCCGAGCCACACAGAGGTGCCTCCATACTGATCGGGTGCTGACTGAGTCCCCTGTGCCGGGTCCCCAGGCAGGGCCTGATCCACCCACCCCAGTGGCTGCTCCGAAGGCCAGCATCCCAGGGACAGCTGGGCTCAGTAGGCTTAGTGCTGTGTTGGCTGATTCTAATACAGGCATCAGAGGGGCCAGACTTGGGGAAGCTCTGGGATTTTGCTTTCTTTGCAGGCTGCAGGACAGCAGGGAGCAGGGATGAGGACCAGGAGTGGGGCAGCCAGAGCTGACTTTGCCTTTTGGAAGGAGTGTCTTTTAGCCCAAGGGGGTGGGAGAGCTGATGGTGGGCACATAGGCTTCGGGGTGGGCACTGTACACCCAACCCGGCCCCTGCCGCATCTCTCCCCCTGCCAGCCCACGCCAGCAGCCGACCCCTCCCACCTTCTCTCTCTTGCAAGAGGAAATGGGATCTCTCCATCTCGATTTTGTCTGGGAGAAGAAAGCTGTGGCAAGACCTCTGAGGGTCCTCTCTACGCCCCTGCCTCAGCAGCTCCCATCTGTTTGCAAACTCCAGGAGTCCAGCTGGGGACCCAATGTCCCCAGCACTTCTGGAGGAGTGACAGCTGTGACCATCCTGCATAGTGGACATGGGGGGGGGGGTGTCCTGGGATCCTGGATGAGCAAACCCTTTAACACAGCTCTTCTGGGCCGAGGTCCAAGATTCCTGTCCTGAATGCCCACGAGCCTAGTGTGACCCTGAACAAGTCACTTCCCTTCTCTGGGCCTCCGTCTTGTCTGTAAGGCAGGAAGGCCCTGTGATCCTGCATGCCCCCAGCGGGCAGAGGTGGCCCACGGGATGTGGGAGTAGATGTACCCAGAGTCTAGCCCTGGTGCTGCTTCTCCGGGAAGCCTTTCTTGGGGACCCGGTCAGAGGTCAGAATCTGTCACGTCTCCCTCTATGCCACGGGCATTCCTGTGCGCACCTCCCCATGGCTGTCACCCCTCCTCTCCAGCCCCCAGCACCTCTCCTTCCACAGAATCAGCCCTCGCAGGACCCGAAGCAGAGCCAGCTGCCCCATGACTGGACATCTGCTCCAGCCAGTCCCATCCCATCAGAGCTGTTCTTGCAGACATGGGCCATGCTATGGATGCGGGGCTCAGCTGAGAGGTCAGGGCCTGGGCAGAGGGACGGAGTGGGCTGTGGACAGCAAAGGGGAGGCCACTGGGGCTCCGGGGCTGGGGATGCAAAATAGATGTGAGTCTTTTTTATTTTTATTAAAGATTTTGTTTATTCATGAGGAGACACAGGGAGAGGCAGAGGCACAAGCAGAGGAGAAGCAGGTCCCACGTGGGGAGCCTGCCACGGGACTCGATCCCAGTACCCCAAGATTATAACCTGAGCCCAAGGCAGATGCTCAACCACTGAGCCATCCAGACGCCCTACGTGAGTCTTCACAGGCACATGAACTCCATGAGTTTGACCCCAGTTGGGAGGAAGGAAGAGTCATGCAAAGCTGTGAATTTTGAGGGTCTTCTTACTTTATGGTCAAGTCCCATCTGTCCTTCCAGACATGCTGTCCCTGATGCTCCTGGAAATGACACCTCTATCTATTCCTTAAAATTCCTCAGCACCCTTGAAAGTCCAGCCTTCCTGAAGGCTGCCCAGACCCCCCAAAGCCACACATTGCCCCCCCTTGCCCTGCCCCGGGGTGCATGGAGAGGGAGCGAGGTAGAGCCAGGCAGGCAGGGTTTGCACCCAGCTCCTCCCTGCCTGGCTGCGTGACCTTGGGTGAGTCTCTGCCCGTCTCCGAGTCTATTTCCTCATCTGACCACATTGGTGCCTGACGCATAGAAGGCACTCAAAATATGTTGATTTTATTCTTCCCCCATGGCAGTCTTTTTATTCGCTGCTTTGGCGCCCACAATCTCCCTGGTTACAAAAGGGGGTGCGAAACGGTAAGCATCCTAATTGTTCAACTTCCTTTAGCCATATATCGAATGTTCGTTCCCTTCTCTCTCTCCTGGGTGCTGGGGGTGCAGGGAGGAGCAGAGCCCAGCCCCGTCTGAAGGCTCGCAGGGCCTGCCCCCCCCCCCCCCCCCGTTCTGCACAGCTCGTGACAAGGGAGCCTGGCAGGCTGGCCCCAGGGGCACCAGCCTCGAGTCCGAGGTGAACTCCAGGCCGTGTCTGGACTCAATTAAGCTTAGACACAAATGTGCTGCAACAAAGATAACCTTAAAAAGGAATTTTTTTTCCTTAAAAGGAATTTCAATTTTTACTCCAATCTCTCAATGAAAATGGAAGAGGAGCCAATTTATCGTCCCCTTGAGACTTCCCAAAGGCCCATCCCTCCCCTGGAGCAGCGGCCGGCTTCTTGGCTTCTCGCAGGCCAGCACCCCACCCCACCCCACCCCACTCCCCAGTTGTCACCCCAGCAGCACCACAGGGCTTGGCTTGGCTTCTCTGCTACTCTGACCCCTTCCCCGTCATGTAGGTGACCTCCCGCTGCTGCTCCCCTGCTCTCTCTCACTCCACTACCGGTTCTCTTGATTCCGCACCCCAACATATAAAACCTATCCCACAAAGACGGTGTCCTCCTCAGACGGCAGGAGAGGAGCGAGGGGAGACGTGCAGGGGGCGGGTGGGAGTGCTCTCGGGGCAGAGAGGAGGGGATGGCTGTGAACACACGCACGGTGACACGTCGCGTCCTGGCCATGTGGCGTCTCAGTCAGTAGCCAAACCTCCCTGCAGCCCCAAGACTCTGAGGGTGTCTGAATTTTGAAGTTGAGAACTCGCTGGTGGTCACAGCCTGAGGGATCAGGGACCGTCTCCCCCTGGTGACTCGTCAGTTCCCCGATGTCTCCAACGGCCTCTGGACACGTCCGCTCCCGCCACGGCAGGAACCTTCTCAGGAGGTTCTTCTCAGCTATGCCAACGACCCCTCTTCTCAGAGCAGTGATGTGGACGCCCCTCACTGTGACTGTCTCTGGCACCCTGACCCCACACACCCCAGACCGCGTAGCTCCACTGAGCGTGATGTATTTTCCCAGAATCTCCGAGGGTTGTCGCACCCGCTGGGTCACGGGTTGGGCAGGTGGCGTGGGTGTAGCCCTGACACCCACAGTCCAGCCAGCGGAGCAAAGGGCTTTTGACCTCTGAGTAGAGCCATTCGTCTCTTGATGCTCCTTCATTAATTCAGAAACCCTCCGCATGTCTGCTCTGTGCCCCCACCCTGGGGAAATCCTGGCCTTCAGAGGGTCCCCCGGCTGGATGAGGAGGCAGGAGGGGACACACCATGTATGAAGCAGTACGCAATATGCTCTAATGACAGGAGCCCAGGATTGAGTCTGCCGATTGAGCCTGGGGTCAGAGAAGGTGGCTGGGGTCAGGAGTCCCAGGCTTCATAGGTCAATCAGAGCCACAGGACTTGGTTTACCTTCCCCTCCTCTATCCCTTTTCCCTCTTCTTATACAGACTATGATGCTGGAGAGACAGGTGACCCAGACATAGCGGCTGCCCTCATGGAGCTCGCAGCAGTAGAGGAGAGATGCACTGGACGCATCACTGCCCACATCATTAACTCATCACTCTTGGGCCAAGTGTCACCCAGGAGATGGCCTGGAGGCTCTGAAAGAGACACAATAATATAGATTGGCCTGCCCAGTGAGGAAGAGCCATGGGGACCGGGAGGGTAATCTAGGCAGAGAGAAGAGCACGTGTAAAGGCCCTGTGGCGGGCGGGAGCTTGGTGCATTCCGGGAGGCTGAGAGAAGGGCCTACATGCTAGAGGGCAGAGGGAACAGTTTGGAGAAGCCCGGCCTGACAGAAAGTGGGGAAGGAGGCGGATCAGGCTGAGTTGCCCATTGGTGAGGCTTCCATACCCTGGGCCCGTGGCTGGGTCATCACTGTGCTATCGCACACTCCAGGAGAGGCCTTCTCCAGGCCATCCTCTGTGCTGGGTAACAAGGATTCTGGGAATGACCTCGACCTTGCCCCATTGATCCCACACTTCACTACCCTGTCTCTGACTCTGCTCTTGGTACTTGCTCTTGACATTCTGCTGACATTCTCTTGACATTCTCTCGTCCAATAGTCAGACCTGAAAACGGGAAGGATGACACTACCGCCCTTGCAAAGTGGTTGTGAGGAGTAAATGAGACAGCGTGGGGAGAGGACAGAGTCCCATAAACCCACCTGCGAGGCTCCTATCAGCCTCTTGAGCCACATCTCACAGGGCCCGAGTTTTCTCCAGAATAGCAACAAATGTGCTTTGGGCAGGCAGGGTGTGCCCCTCACACAGCATGAGATAATGACCCCCACAGATGGATGGGCTCCGTGCTGCTCCCACAGGGTGGGCACCGTGGCCGGGCGAGGTCTCCACTGCCCTCCCTGCCTCCCTACCCCTGGGTCAGGACCAGATCAGAGGAGGCGGCCCGGCTCCCCCCCTCCTAACAATGGAAGGAGGAGGCAGCCTGCATTACCTGCCTTGCCTGCCTAATGCCAGGCCCAGCATGTTGTCTGCACACAGGAGGTGCTCCAGTGTGTCCCTGACATTTAAGGGGCCCAGGCAACAGCACAGATGGAGGCCCCACATTCCTAAATATTTAAAATGATAAGTCAAGGCTGCAAACTGATAAACTCTATCCTATCTGGGGCCCCTGGGTGGCTCAGTTGGCAAAGTGTTCAACTCTTGATCTCAGGGTTGTGGGTTCGAGCCCCATGTTGGGTTTAGAGATTACTTTAAAATATAATCATTAGGGGCATCTGGGCAGCTCAGTGGCTGAGCATCTGCCTTTGAGCATCTGCCTTTGGCTCAGGGTGTGATTCTGGGGTCCTGGGATTGAGTCCCACATCCCTCTGCAGGGAGCCTGCTTCTCCCTCTGCCTATGTCTCTGCCTCTCTTTCTGTGTCTCTCATGAAAAATACAAAATACAATCTTTAAAAATTTATGTGGGCAGCCTGGGTGGCTTAGCAGTTTAGCGCCGCCTTGAGCCCAGGGCCTGATCCTGGAAACCCGGGATCGATTCCCACATCAGGCTCCCTGCATAGAGCCTACTTCTCCCTCTGCCTGTGTCTCTGCCTCTCTCACTCTCTCTCTCTCTCTCACATGAATAAATAAATAAAATCTTTAAAAATATATTTAAAAAATCATGTATATCCTAACCTTCCATGACTTAACAACAACGTATATGACCACGTTTGATTTTAATTCCATCCCAGACTTGGAAGAACCAGCCACGGCCCCTCCTGGGCCCACCCCCCTCTCTGCTTATCCCCAGATCCACCCCACTCTTCAAGGACCACATTACTGTGTCAAGAACACACCAACACACACCTTCAAATCCTCCACAACACCCTTGGGCACCCATCAGGCCCAGGGTGCTCACCCCACTGTGTGTCCACTCTCAGCAGACAGACCCAGGGGAGAGGCCCACCAGGCTCAGGAAGTGGGCCCTGGGCCATTCCGATGGGGAATTCTGGGGACCCAGGTACCAACAGTGGTCTAGAGGAGCAGAGGTGTCAGACAGTCCCAGGTGGGCCCATCACCCCTTTAGCTCCATTAACTCCATGTGCCAGGGGGAGGAGACAGGCAGAGCAGGTGCCTCTGTAGCCCAAACTCTCGCCCCTGGTCTGGGGATGCTGCAAAATCCAGCCCAACCCCACCTGCCAGATTGTCTGCCCAATTCTACTGTGGAAAAGGATCTAAGAGGCTGGACAAGCAGAGGGAGAGTAGGACTCACAGACTCATGCCAACTGGGCCACAGACAGATCCAGAGGTAGGGCCTGGAGCCCAAAAGTGAAGTCATCCAGAGAAGAGGCCTGGGCTCTAGGGCGAGGCCCAGGTGAGAGGAGCAGGTGGGACCTCACCTGGGCGCCTTGCAGGGGGGAGGCAGGCTGACTGACCCACATAGGCTGCATCACTTCCCCGAGTGTCACATCTGGAAACAGAAGCCCCGAGCACCAGTTAGGAGCAGGTAATTATAGACAGCTCCACAGCGAGACAATTCAAGCTGGCACCTTTATGGCCTCATGAAATTGCCTGCATTTCCACATTCGCAGAGCCGTATTTCACACAGTAAATGAATGCATTTTGAGGAGCCAGAGCTTCCTAGGAGTTAATGAATTTCCTTAGGATCATTCTTTCAAGATCTTCTGTGAGACAGAAAAATGAGCAAGAGATACTGTCATTTAAAAGAGGGAAGAAAAAAAAAAGAAAGACAGAAAAGGAATAGCTCATACTGTGCCAATTTTGCTTTTTACATATCGTGTCTTAAAGGATTGGCTGCATTCTCCCAAATTGTCAGCGACGAGCCCCTTGCTGGTCAGGAGGGAGTGGGGGAGGCTGTGCGCAGCCTGGATTGTGCGTAGAGGCGCAGCGCGGGACCCTGACAGGTCTGTGCTCTCGGCATCAACCACGGAGAGGAAAATAAGGCTTTCGGTGGGATGATCAAGGTAACTGGACAGTTCCTGTGAGCACAAGCAAGTCCCTGCTGCAGACTGATTCAGGCCCCTCTCGTCAAAGCCAGACAGAGACAGAGAAGACGGCAGGGAGTCAGGAGAGCCACAGCCACGTGGATTCTGGAAAGGACACACGGAGCCGATGATAGTTGTGGGAATGACAACCCTCCTGCGGGGTCCTGGAGCTCACTGTGTAAAAAGGCCCCTGTGGAGCCCCCAGCTCAGGAGTGACACTTGCTGCCTTCGATCCGGCGTGTCATCTGTGCCTGGCTCTGTGCCAGGCACTCTGCAAGGATTATCTCACCAAGTCCTCACCGCCACCTGCAGGGAGGTGCTGTTATTATCCCCATTCTACAGATGAGGACACTGAGGCCCGGGGAAGGGGAGGGGCTGGCGCAGGCTCCCGTCCCCAGGGGCAGTGGCGCAGGACACCAGGGTGCCCGTGGAGCATGCTCCTGGGCGGGGTGTCTGGGCCCAGGGTGTGGGCAGGAGGGAGTCCCCTGGGTCTGGGACCCTCCCGCGCCAGGCTCCAGGCTGCAGGGCCCCTACCAGGGTGTGTCCCTCCCTGCGGCAGCCCCGGGGGGCATCCTTATCGGGGCCCAGAGCAGCGAGACCACCGCCCCTGTTCATTCTCATCCCTCCCCCCCACTGCCTGCCTGCAGACATCAGGCTCCAGATGTGGGAGCAGCCTTACGAAGACTGTGTGGCCAGCCAAGAGTTGTGCAGAAGCTGATTCCCTCTAATCAAGCCCTAGTGTGTAACACACGCATGCATGGAGGTATATGCCTACATACCCTGTCCTACTGGTTCTGCCTCTCCTGGATGAGCCCTGACACAGTGATACAGGTGGGCACTACTGACATCCTTATTCTCCACCAGATGACATCAAGGTCATTCCATGGGTCCACAGATGGAGAGGAATTTTGCCCCAGGATGTCTCACACCCAGAATTTCATCAGATACCTGATTTGGTTTACTTAGATGTTGAGATGTTGAAGGGTTGATGCTACCAATGGATTGAGGCTATGGGGGATGTTGGGATGGTGTGAACGAGTTTTGCATGTAGGATAGACATGAATCTTTGGAGGACAGAGGGCAGGTTGCAGTAGGCAAGACAGTGGCCATCCAAAGATGCCCACATAATAGTCCCTGGTACCTGCATGTGTGTTATCTTGCATGTTGAAAGGGACTTTGCAGACGTGACAAAATTGAGGATCTTGAGAGGATATTGTTCTAGAGTTTCAAGGTGGGCCCAATGTAATCACCAGGGTCCTTATAAAACAGAAGAGGTAAGTGAGGCAGAGAAGGAGGCAGGATGGCTGAATCAGACTGAAAGGTACAGAGCCATGAGTCGAGGAAAGTGGGTCACCTACAGCTGAAAAAGACAAGTGAGGGACACCTAGGGGGCTCAGTCGGTTAAATGACTCCTGATTTCAGCTCAGGTCATGATCTCAGGGTTATAAGCTCAAGCCCCGCATTGGGCTCCAATGGATGTGGAGCTTATTTTAAAAAGAAGAAAAGAAAGAAAAAAAGAAAAGAAAAAGAAAAGAAAAGAAAAGAAAAGAAAAGAAAAGAAAAGAGGGAAACAAAGAAAGAAAGAGGGAAACAAAGAAGGAAGGGAAATTCTTCTAGAACCTCCAGAAGAAATGGAGCTCTAATAGCACATTTGAGATTTCTCATCTCCAGAACTTTAGGGTAATAAATTTTGGGGGTTTTTAAGAATTCATTTTTTCAAAGACTTATTTATATATTTAAGAGAGAGAGAGAGAGAGAAAGATTGCAGAGGGAGGGGCCGAGAGAGGGAGAGAAAGAATCTCAGCAGACTCCCCAATGAACTCAGAGCCCAATGCATGCTTGATCCCACAATCCTGAGACCACGACTTGAACCAAAACCAAGAGTTGAACCCTCAATTGACTGAGCCACCCAGGTGTCCCAAAGACTTAATGTTTTTAAGAGCAGTTTTAGGTTTCCAACAGAATCACGATGGCGGCACAGAGATTTCTCACATATCCCCTGACCTTGTTCACGTGAGCTTCCCAGATCATCTACATCACTAAACAGAATGGGGTTCATTTTCCCAAGGATGAGCCTACAACACCCCATCATAATCACCAGAAGTGTATAGTTTACCTTAAGGCTCACTCTTGGTGGTATATATTCTCTGGGGTTGGGAAAAAGCATAAACACATGCATCCATCATTATAATACCATACTGAGTATTTTTATTGCCCTAAAAAAATCCTTTGTGTTCTACTCACTCCCATCACTGGCAACTACTGATCTTTCTCGTGTCTCTATAGTTGTGTCTTTTCCAGAATGTCATGTAATTAGGCAAAAAATCAGTACAGATTTTTTTTTCTGCTTTTGGTGGTTTTAATTGAACATTTTATATGATTTCATTTCTATCCTTCCTTAGCATATCAGTTATATAGCTTTGTGTACTTTTTTTAAATGGTTGCCTTGGAGTTTGCAGTAAACGTTTGTAGCTAATCTAAGCCTGCTTTCAAAGAAGACTATACTACTTCACGAGTAGTGTAACTAGCATATAACAATGAAATGATCTTAATTCCTTCCTCCTGTCCCTTGTGTCATTTAGGCCATCATTTTATTTATATGGAAGCATATGATGTACAGTCACACACATACTAATACATAAGATAGATATATATGTAAACATATGTAAGCAAATGCATTGTTGCTATTAATATTTTGAACAAACTCTAATCTGGTAGATCAGTTAAGAATAAGAGAAATAGAGCCACCTGTGTGGTTAAGTCGGTTGAGCAGCCAACTCTTGATTTTGGCTCAGGTCATGATCTCAGGGTTGTGAAATCGAGCCCTGCATTGGGCTCCCTGCTGTGCATGGAGCCTGCTTAAGATTCTCCCTCTGCCTCTCTCCATGCCCCCTTCCACCTTCAAGAAGAAAAAAAAAAAAAGAACAAGAAAAATAAACGTTTTCGTGTTACCTTCACTTACTCCTTCTTTGATACTTTTCCTTTCTTTATGTAAACCCAAGCTTCTGACCTGTGACATATTCCTTCTCTCTAAAAAATTTTTAACATTTCTTGCGAGTCAGGTCTATGGCAACACAGTCTCTCATTCATTCTAAGATTTATCTGCAGGAGCTCAACCAGATTCCCACAGTAAATATTGGAGCAAAATTCCCTCGGGCTTCCAGCAGGGAAACTGGAAAAGAAATGGTTCTGAAATAGGCCAGAGCACTCTTTTCTTCACCAAACCCTCTTCTAGGGGACCCATTCCAAGTCCAGAGGGGCTAGTGATATGCTCACTAAAGACTACATTCTCTAAGTTCCCCAATAGTGGGGCTCTGTAGGCACCAGAGAGACACAAGCTTTGCTTCTTTCTCCTCTTAATCTGATTTGGCTGTTTACAAAGACCCTAATACAGCAATGTGCCAGAAGAAGAAAGAAGGAAAGAAGGAAAGAAAGAAAGAAAGGAAGGAAGGAAGGAAGGAAGGAAGGAAGGAAGGAAGGAAGGAAGGAAGGAAGGAAGGGAGGAAGGAGAGAGAAAAAAAAAGAAAAAGAAAAACCAAGAATCAATAATCCATGGTGTAAATATTCTCACCATGGCCAATTTCAATCACCCCCTGGTTTAACAGCTGGCACACAAAATTCCTGACTATTTAACATTTGACTTTCAACAGGCTCTCGTGAACCAGTCCAAACCAACTCCAGTGCCTGCCCACTGCCCAGCTGGGGAAGCCAGCCTCAGCCTCACTCCAGCCACAGAAAGACAATAAACTATAATTGTTTTGGCGTAATCAGCTCCAAACACAGGGCAGGCCGTCATGATGGAAGGAGGCCTGGGCTTCAGTGGACATGAATTATGTGCCCCCGAGCTTCATTATCCTCAGCACTGTCTTATTTGTCTTATCTTTATTCATTCTGGCAAATTAAACCAGCACTGTCTTTCCTGTCTAGTTGTCCCAGCAGAAGTGGACGACAGTGGCAAAGAGCAGACTGGCCACAATAGGAGTGTTTAGTACACCGTTGACCCTTGCTTCCGATGTCTTCAAGTTCCTCGATCCTGAGAGCTGCCAGGCAAACACAGCCTCTGGGGATGTGGTTTGGGGTGCTGAGTGGACACATGACTTTTCCTTAACCAGGAGGAAGAGAGGAGCCCACAGCACCAGATCCAATGGTAACTTCCCAGCTACGTGAGCATTCTGTACCTCAGCTGTCCAGCAAGTGAAGGGGTGGTGAGTGTATAAGCCTTGGGGTCTCACATTTTAAATAAGGGCTGCCCTTATTTAAATGGGATACTGGTGAACTCCCAACTTGGCAGGACAGAGGAGGTAAAGGGTGGAGAACAGGTTCTCTCTGATTGGAGGACCCTCTGCTCAAGGTTGCCAGACCCATGCACATATCCATCCAACTGTGAGATGCCTAAATGTAGTTTCCTGGACCACAGAATAGAACTCTCCAGAACTGTGGCCTGGGAATATTCCTTTTCTAAAAACTCCATATAATGTTGACATTACATTGCCCACTGGTATCAGGCCCTTCTCTCTTTCCTGAGTACACAGAAGACTGCACTCTCAGCTGCCTTTGCAGCCAGGTGGCCTCTGAACTAGTTCTAGCCAATGGGGAGTGACATGTGTCACTCGTGGGCTGAACTCCTTCCAGCTCTCTCCCCAGGTTTAAGGATATGGGGCTGCATGATGAGATGGATGAGACACAAGAGCCACGCAGCCTGGATCACTGGTCAGCAGGGGATAGCAGCCCCTGAGTGTCACCTGACATGCAGTGTTTATCAGAGGAGAAAATCAATTGCTTAGATGTGAATCTACTGAAATTTGGGGCTTATTTGTTACTGCAGCAAACGCCTAACCTGTTTTAACGAATACAGACTCCTTGGAGACTCTGATAAATGCTTTGCCCTTTCTTCCCAGGAAAATGCCCACCTGCCTACAAGCATGACATGTGGACCTCCCTAAGTGTGTGCTTCCTGAGAGCTGGGAATTGTTGGCTTAAGCCCCTGCTGGTTTTCCACTATGTGGGTTGATTTATGGGACTCAGGTGGCATTCCCCCCCACCCCTGTTCCAACTCCCTGCACCTTCTCTGCTTCCTGGGTGGCCTCTGAGCTCCATATGCTCTCCTTTCCCCCATGCAGGGCAATCCGGGCCTCTACTCTTACTGCATCCTCCTGTCCCACCCAAGCCCATCAACAAGCTATGTAATAATTATTCAGTTGATCCAAGTGTAGAGAGTACAGGGGATTTGGATATCCTTGAAACTCATCTACACATCTTCAATGAAGAATGCCTCCTTCTGGAAGCTCATGTAAGTTCTCCAGGACCTCACTCCTGTCCCATGCAGGGCACCGAGATTTCAGTTAGAGCTCAAGCTTTGAAACTTCAGGCTGGGACAACTCCTGCCCCACCCCGGTAGCCCCAGTGACCAAAGTTTGGTGTGCATGTGCCTGTGTGTAGATGCAGCTCCCTCTCAGGGTACACTGCCCACCTTCATATCTCGGTCTCTATTTATCAATGAATCAATTCCTTTCTCTCTGTCTTTAACTGACTCACTCCCTCTACCCCATATTTGCTGCTGATACCAATCCTGGGATCTGGGGTCTCAGATCTCAGACCCCAAATTCTGAGGAAGGATAAATCAGTTTTCTGGAAGGCAGCTCCCAGCTGATCCTCAGGGATGGGACATGTTGCAAATCCGAGAGGGACACTCACCTCACCTCACCTGGTATAGTGGTAGAACCACTGGATCAAGAGCCAAAAGATCAAGACACAGTCCTGCCTCTTCCACTTCCTGTGTGACCTTGGGTGAGTCACTCAACCTCTCTGACCATCTATTTCCTCATTAGTAAAATGGGGCTGCTGTAAAGATTAAACAAGTTAATTTCTGTAGAACTGGAAGCCCAGTACACAGTGTAAGGGGTGCAATAAGCAGGGGATGGGGCAAGCCTCAAGGACCATTGAGTATGGCCAAGGCCCTCAGGTGGATGCTGGATGGAGGAGCCGCGGAGGCTTCCAGGAGGCCATGTAGAGACAGGCTTTGGGGCATAGACAGTGGGTGCTCAGGCTCGAGAGGTTCTGTGGCCTTGCACTTCTCCACTTCTGGGCTCTTGACTCTACCCCATGGGTGTCTCTGCCATGGCTAATCTGTCTCATTTTTTCCTCTTTCCCCATTCCTTCCACCTCTGTGACTCTCCCTCTTTACTTTTCCACTCTCGGCTACCCTAAGGACCTGACAGTGTTTCTGATGACCTGTCCCTAACTCCAGCCTCTCTTCTCCTCTCTGCTCCGTCTTGGGCTTTCTCTGTGTGTGTACGTAAGTGTGTGTGTGTGTCTCACTATCTGGGTATCTCCTGTGTGCCTCTCTGTCTCTGTCTCTCTTCCACCATGCTTCCTGGGTACAGGGCTTCAAATAGGTGGAAGAGGGGAGGGAAAAGAGGGCTTCTGCTTAGCGCCCCCTGAACGAATCCAGCTCCCCACCTCCGCTACACCTAGGGACCTCTCCTCAAAGACCGGGCAGAGAGGGGCAAAGGCTGCCTCTGCATCCTGGGACTCTCTGACATCCAGATGTGTTATTTCACAGTGACTTTCTGACCCAGCAGGATGAAGCAAGCAGGTGTGTGTCACACCATATTCTTCACATGGAGAGACCCTGGCCCAGACAGAGGAGCAACTTGCTGAACGTCCCTCAGTGAACTAGAGTAGAGCCTGGATCTAGACCAAGGTGTCCTGATTCCCTTGGTGAGCTTCTCTAGGGCCTCAGATCCTCACTCTCTCCTTCACTCCACCCAGATCGCCATGTGCTGGCTTCTTTTTCACATTCTGGCCTCAGCTCAAATGCTTCCTCCTCCAAGACACCTTCCTTGCCCAACCAGAACTAAAGTCGCCTCTTTCCCCTGCCCCTCATGCTCTAGTATCTCACCCTGACTTACTTCTGTCTTGGCCTTATCACCTCAGACTCCCTGACTCCCTGATCCTCACTTTTAAAATGATGTCAGTGGTGGTTCACAGCTCGGACTTGGGGAGAGTGGAGGAGAGGGCACCGCAGAGCACCGAGCACCAGCTGGCTCAGAGACTGGAAGCTGCCATGGAGGAAGGAGCACCTGCACCCCTAGCTGCTGGGCTGGGGACACCGGAGACCATGTCTGAACCTGGCCCTGACTTCGGAACTTCCAGGCAGGTCAGCAAACAGTCACACGCAGAAGCCAACCGCACAGTCTCAAGAACCAAAGTGCCGTGAACTTGATCAGTGCAGCCTGCCCATCAGTCACTGTGTTCCCATTTGGCAGCCAAGAAAACTGAGGCTCAGAGGTGGGAGTGGCAAGTCCCATGGGGTCACGAGTTCACTGCACCAGTTAATGAATTCACAGCACACCACCCCAGACCAGACTGACCCCTAGCCCCTCCTTCTGCCTCCTTCCTAGTCCATGACAGCCCTGAAACCAGTTCTGTTTTTGTAAGACGATAATTCATGAGAGAAGTCGAAGAGGTCTCTGAGGCACTGGGCCAGAGGAAGGAAGGCAGTCCCTCTGTGAGGGTGCCCTGGCGACCGGCGCTGGGGGTGGTAACCCCTGCCCTGCTGCCCTGAGGATAAGCAGCAAGATGAAGAATGGACCTCTGACTTCCCTGCACTCAGCTTCCTGGAGGCCAATCCACCTGGAACGTTCTCTTATCCAGAAAGCCCTGGCAACCTGCTTTATTAAAAGCAGTAAATCTGATAAAAAAAAAAAAAAAAAAGCAGTAAATCTCTGAGCTCTCATTCACCTTCCATCTCACCTATACTAATATACTAACACTCACAGCTGGCATTTGGAGCCTCAAGAACTTTCCTTCTTGGGGCCACAGAACCTTCAAGTTGCTCTTGGTCCAACCCTACCTGGTGGCAGGACCCATTTGTACACCATGGATGAGCCCAGCTCCCACTGGGCGTCCCCATGCAAAGTGTCACTTTGGGGCATGGGAGGGCAAAGTGTGGGGATGCCTGGGCTGTGTGGAGGGAGGTAAGACACTATACCCCCTGACAGACCCTGCTGTGGGGGCAGAGGCTCAGGAGGAAGGTCCTGGAACGGGGCTCCGTTGCCCCCAGTTCAAGGCCAGCTTCTCCCCTGACCTGCTGTGTGACCTTGGCTGAAGACACTGTGAACATTAAAAAAGGAAAGGCCACCAGAGTGGGAGGCTAGAAGGGGGAGCCAGGGCACCCAACATCAATCACAGCGAGAGTTGTCCGCTACAGACCCCACAAGAGAATGGTCAGCAGGAAAGAGTCATCGAGTATGGCCTCCAACAGGGAACGGTGCCCACTGCGTCTCCTACAGGAAGTCACTGTCCCAGGGGCCCAGGTAATGAGAACCTGCCATCTCCCCCGTCCTCCACCCTCCACCCATGCTTTTCCCCAGTGGACTTCCCTTCCAAACAACTCCTCCCAACTTCCTCCTTCTCCATAAAGTAACTTCCTCTCCTTCGTGTGTTGGACTTCCTCTGGTTTTGCTGGAGATTGTGTGTTCCACCCTGCGACTCCGTTTTTCCAGAATAAACTCATTCTTGCTGGTAAAATAACTATTAGTTTTATTTTTCAGGTTGACAGTGGTCAACCTCTCTGAGCCTGCTGCTCATCTGTGGTGGGTCATGGCGGGGTGGGGTCGTGGTAGCACCTATTCCACAGGGTGGATTCAGGACCCAACAAGACAATAACCAGGAAGTGCTTTACCTGGCACTTCTTAAACACTCAGCATTGTGTAAATGCGCTCGCACCTGCAATCTTGTCCCACACTGCTCTTCCACGGTGTTCTGAACTCTGGGCAGATGGTAACACCCCAGTTGACAGATGAGGAATCCAAGGCTCGGAGCAGGCAAGAAACTTGCCCAAAGCCACACACGATTTTATGGCAGACCACTGAATTTCCACCCCCAGCAGATCCTTCCCACCCGTGCTGAGAAAGGCTGCTATCCCTCTGTAGTTGTCCACGTATTCTTCTAGAGTGGCATTTGTCAAATGTCCTCGGAAGTCACACGCCAGCGAGGGAAGCTTGCAGTCAGGGCCTGGCTCCCATCGGAGCAGGAGGGAGCTGGGCTTGGATGAGGCCTGGGGACTCCAGTTGCCTTCAGAGCCTCCAAGAACTGAGCTGAGATCAGGCCCTGGTCTATCTCTCACATCTGTCCTTGAAGCCAAACACAATTCCAGGGAGAGCCTCCTGAGGCAGAGAGAGCCAGGGTGACTCCAGGCTCCAGGGGAGTTTCCAGTGCTGTAAGACTACGAAGAAACCAGGTCAGGGAAGGCCCACCTGACTTTGCTCGTGCGCAGAGTGATAGCATTAGCTGTGAAAGAAGATGCCAAAGTGCAGTAAGCATTGCTAAAAGTCGTTCAAAATAGTCAGGAGGATATTGAGGGAGCAGGACCCCTTTTGAGTTTCCTGTTTGAATTGTTGGAACGCTGTGAACCCTGGACTTTTGTCAATTACAACCTGTCGATCAGCCCTTGCCCACCTTCTAGAACACATCTTTCTATTTCAGATTGAAATAGAGGTAGTGTAGGACACCTGGGTGGCTCAGTGATTGAGTGTCTGCCTTCGGCTCAGGTGGTGATCCTGGGGTCCGGGGATGGAGTCCTGCGTCCGGCTCCCTGCAGAGCCTGCTTCTCCCTCTGCCTGTGTCTCTGACTCTCTCTCTCTCTGTGTCTCTCATGAATAAATAAATAAAATCTTAAAAAAAAAAAAAGAAATAGAGATAGTGTAACATGCCTTAGTTTAATAGCCAATGGTGTGCTGGAGAGTCCACTTACCTGAGTCAGTGTCTACCCTCATTTCTTCAAAACAAGTTATGTGACTTTGTGGGTTTTGCATTTATAAGCCCGCACCCCCCTGCTTGGCTTGCCATTAGGAGCACATTTTCAATTTAGGTCAACTGTTGGCCTCCTGGATCAAAATCCCTAAGACCCCAAACAAACCCCTTTGGCTGGTTTGCAGGCTTTTCTTTGTGGTTGACATAGCTGCTCACAGCCGTGAAGTCCTTACTCTGCGCCGGCCACGGTGCTGAGCGCTGCATGTTTTATCCTGCCTGACAGCCTGTGGGGTGGGCTCTCCTCTTATGTCCAGGTAACAGGGGCAGAAGCTGAGGCTGGACCAAGGTGTCAAACAGGTGAAAGGTGGGATTGAAACCCAGGCTTATCATTCTGAAGCCGCACCGTCACCCTCTCACCTTCCCACCCAATATGAGAGACACCAGGCTGAGCTCCCTCCAGGTGAGAACCAGCAAATTGAAACTGGTGTCCCCTAGAGAGAACACCTGTTGGTGAGCTACTGAGTCCTGACATGATCTGAGGTGGGTCCAGGAGGGCATGAAGAGGCCAGGGGTCCACCTCACATTCTCTCCCAGCTCCCAGGAACCCTGCCCGCATCAAAGAAGTGTGGTAGCCTGACTCAGCACCTGAGGTGAGGTCAGGAGGCAGGGCCAGGGGCAGGTGCAAAGGGCAGGATCTGGAGCATGCGCCAGTGAGGCAGTGGTTAGGAGCACTGGCTTTGGGGTCACCTGGAGTGGAGTTTGAACCCAGCTCTGTGAGTCACTAGCTGTGTGTCCTTAAACAAGTTCCCTTATTTCTCTGTGTCCACCTTTCCTCATCTGTGAAATGGGGCTGAAGATGCCTGTATTTTTGGATTGCATCAATTACTAAATAAGAAAATAATAGCAAAGAGGGCTGATTGTATAAAATGTATACTTTGTGCCAGACATTCTGCTGAATGTTTTTACCTGAACTAGTAAGTGCTGAGATCTGGTTTCCAGTGCAAGTAGGCTGGATCCAGAGTCTGTGTTCTAAAAAAAATTATGGAAAACAAACGTGAAGTCCTTAGAACAGGGCCTGGGATATCCTAAAAACCAGGATTTCTCCATGTGTCAGAATCACCTTAGGCTGAGAAGGAAAGGGCAGGGATTGGTGGAGGTGCCGGTTTGAACTACAGATTCCTCATCTTCATCTGATCTCCACCAAATCAGGACTGATGGGGCCTGGGGAATCGGCATTGTGTCTGAAGCAGACACATCCACTCTCAACCAGGTGATTCTTAAGCCCTCTAAAGAATTAGCATAGGAGACTAAGTGTGCCATGAAAACAGTGAGGAATTTATTTCATAAGTTATATGACAAAAAAATCTAGAGTCCTGTATTGTGGAGCAGCCCTCCCACCAAATAAGCCCAGGACCATGGACAAGTCCTCCACATTTCCTGTCTTCATTTTTGTTCCTACAGAGATCCTGCTCCACACACTGCCCACCTCATGGACACGTGTGAATAGGGAGGTGATAGTGGCTGCAGAGACTGCCCACGACAGGGCGGGCAGGCCCAGAGTCACACTGACCCACGATGGACTCCTAGCTCTGCAATCACCTTGATTTCCTTGTTGTTTCTTCTACTGTATTATTTTCTAAGCGGTTGCCTCTGGGATTATAACACATATTAATTTAAAATAGTCTAGTTCACGGACACCTGGGTGGCTCAGTGGTTAAACCATCTGCCTTCGGCTCAGGGAGTGATCCTGGAGTCCCAGGATCGAGTCCCACATCGGGCTCCCTGCATGGAGCCTGCTTCTCCCTCTGCCTGTGTCTCTGCCTCTCTCTGTGTCTCTCATGAATAAATAAATAAAATCCTTAAAAAAAAACCAGTCTAGTTCAGATTGATATCAATTTAATTTCAATAGTATAAAAACATCTTTGCCTCTTCCGTCCTTTGTGCTATTATTGTCATGCAAATTATTTTTATATATTGTGATCCCACCAACAGATTTATAATGATTGCTTTGTGCAATTGTCTTTTAAATTAGAGAGAAGAAAATAATTACCAAAAATTACATTTCTGCTGCTTTTTTTTTTTTTTTTTTTTTTTTACATTCATCTATGCAGATACCTGGACCAATGCTCTTTATTTCTTCTTATGGACTAAAGTTACCATCTAATGTCCTTTCATTTCAGCCTGAAGCAAAACTTTCTATATTCCTTGCAGGGCAGCTCTGCTAGTGACAAATTCTCAGTTTTTGACATCTATAATATCTTAATTTCTCCTGAAGTTTTTAAGGGTAGTTTTCCTGAATAAAGAATTCTTGGTTAACAATTTTTTCTTCAAGCACTTTGAATATGTTATCCCACTGCCTTCTGGTCTCCATGGTTTCTGATGGACAATCAGCTGTTAATATTATTGGGAATTCCTTGTACCTAATGAGTCACTTTTCTCTCACTGCCTTCAGCTTTCCTCTTAGTCTTTGTTGTTTTGATAGTTTGGCTACTGTGCATTTAGTGTGTATCTCTTGAATTTATTCCAATTGGAGTTCATTGAGCTTCTTGGATGTATAGATTAATATTTTCCATAAAATCTGGGAAATTTTCAGCCACTGCTTCAAATATTCTTTCTGACACTTCTCTCTTTCCTCTCCTTTATGTGTATATCGATGTGCTTGATAGTATTCCATGAATCTCTAAGGCTCTGCTAATTTTTTTTTATTTCTTGTTCTATCTGTTCCTCAGACTAGACTAAGTAACGCCAGCTGACCTATCTTCAACTTCACTTTTTTTTTCTGTCAACTCAAATTGTTGTTGAGTCACTAGTGAGTATTTTGTTTCAGTTATCATAGTTTTTAACTTCAGAATTTCTATTTGATTCTTTTTAAATACAATTTCTACTTCTATTTGATGAGATGTCATATGCATGCTCTTCTCTAATTCTTCAGATGTGATTTGCTTTAGTTATTTTAATGTATCTATAATAGCTAACTTAAAGTCTTGGTCTAGTAAGTCCAGCCTCTGGACTTCCTAGAGAACGTTCGCTATTGATTGTCTTTGTTTCCCCCTGTGTGTGGGCTATACTTGTTTGTTTCTTTGCATGTCTTCTACTTTTTAAAAAAATCTGGACATTTAAAATAGTCTAATGGGGCGCCTCAGGAAATCAGAGTCCCACTGCCATCTTTGAAATTTGTCATTGCTTTTTTTGTTGTTTGTTTCTGTTGCTGCTTCTTTGCTTAGGGAAGTTCCTGAACTAATTCCATAAATTCCATATTTCCTGTTATGTGTTGCCACTGAAGTCTCTGCTCAGATAACTTAGCAGTCAGCTAGTGATCAGAGGTTTTCTTAAGTGTCCTGAACCAGTAAATCTCTTCCTCTTTACCAAGTCCCTGTGTATTCATTTGGCACATATTCAACTTTCTTGGAGTTTATAACCCTGCCTTGTCCTTGCACTTCCTGTTTGCACAGGGTCTCAGCACCAGACAGAGGTGAGAGATTAGGATTTTGCAGGTCTTTTCTGGGTATAGACACACATAACAAGGGCTTCTAGATCTCCATGAATATGCTAGAACTTTTCAAAGCTCCCTACTATGGATGTTTAATCTCTCAGATCCTCTTTTAAGTTTTTTGTCCAGCATCTTATTTGCCTTAACTGGTTTCACTGACTTGGGCAGCTGGATTGTTAAAAAATTGCTGCTGATTGTTTTTGACAAACATTCTAGGGATAAGGCTTTCCTAGTGAGTAAGCTCTGTGTCAGGCCAAATAATAATAAGACCAGTAAAACAGGACTTCTCTAATAGACTTCTAGAGAAGTAAAATGGTGATACTTCTCTGGCTCTTTTACAGGAGTTAGCAAAGCTGGTCTGGCCCTCGAGTGGCTGCTATGATGCTGGCTTTCATAGTTACTGTGGTTGCTCTGTTGCTGCTTTGTAAGCCTGCTACAGAGCTGGGGAGAAGGATATGGGAATAGGGCAAATTAAACACCATACCACTCCTTATTTTTGAGATTCAGAAGTTTTTCTTGAATAGACTTTTCCTTGGATTGTTGAACTTTGTTTAATTTCCAGACTTTCCTTTAAAAAAGGTGATTTACACAATTCTACCAGTGTTGTTATTGATTTTATGGAGGAGGATAATCATTAGATAATCTTATTCTTGTCATTCCAGAATCCTGCCTTAAAGGCAATTATTCGTGCTATTTTTTTAATAGCAGCGTTATTGATTTTCATGTACAATAAAAGCCACCCATTTGAAGTGTATAATTCAATGGTGCTTAGTATAGCATAGACTTATACAACCATCACAACAATAAATTTTAAAACATTTTTATTATCTCATAAAGAAACCTCATACATTTTAGTTATCACCCCTTATTACCCCATCTTTCCAAGCCCTAATCTACTTTCTGTCTCTATAAATTTCAATCTTATGGACATTTCATATAAATGAAAACATATACTGTATAGTCTTTTGTAACTGTCTTTTACTTTGCATGTTTTCAAAGTTCATTCATGTTGAAAGATGTCTTAACACTCTTTTTTATGATCAAATAATATTATCTTCTATGGATAAACCACATCTTGTTTATCCATTTGTCAGTCAATGGATATTTGGCTTGCTTTGACTTTCTCACTGTTATAAATAATGCTGCTGTAAACATTTGTATACCAATTTCTGTGTACACCTGTGTTTTTATGCATTTTAGTATACACCAGGGAATTGGTGGGTCATGTGGTAACTCTATGCTTAACATTTTGAGGAGCTGCCAGACTGTTTTCCAAATGATTATACTTTCTACAACGTATAAGAGTGCCTTACACGTTTTCTACATCCTTGCCAATGCTTCTTATTATCTGGCTTTTCTGTTTTATTGGATATGAAATGGTGTCTTCTTGTGGTTTTGAGTTACTTTTCCTGATAGCTAATGATATGGAGCATCTTTTCATATGCTTATTGTCCATTTGTATATCTTCTTTGGAAAACTGTACCTTCAAATCCTTTGCATATTTTTAAATGGATGATTTGTATTTATTGTTGCTGTTGAGTTATAAGAGGTTTTTTTTAAAAAAATTATTCTATCCTTATTAGATATATGATTTTCAAATATATTCTCCCAATCTTTGGTTTGCCTTTTCACTTTCTTGACAGATTCCTCTGAAGAATAAAAGCCATTTTTTAAAATTTGATGAAATACAATTTACTTATTTTTCTTTTATTATTCATGCTTTAGGTGTCATATCTAAGAATTTGTTGCAAAGTCCAAGGTTATGAAGATTTACTCTTGTATTTTCTTCTAAGAGTTTTGTAGATTCAGCTCTGACATTTTTATTTGAACCATGTTAAGTAGTTTTTGCATATAGTGTAAGGTAAAGGTCTGATTTCATTTTTTTCATGTATCCATCCACTTCTTGCAACACCATTTATTGAAAACACTATTCTTTTTCATTGAATTGTTTTGGAGCCCTTGGAGAAAATCAGTTAGCCACAGAAACATGGGTTTGTTTCTATGCTCTAAATTCTATCCCTTTGATTTATATGTCTGTCGTTATGCCTATTTTATGCTGTCTTTATTAGCACTACATTGTGGTCAGTTTTTAAATCAGAAAATCTAAGTCCTCCTGCTTTATTCCTCTTTTCCAAAATTATTTTGGCTATTCTGGGTCTCTTGAAATTTCACATGTATTTTAGAACCAACTGAGATGCTGGTAGGGATCACATTGAATCTACTGATCAATATGGGGAATATTGCTATCTTTAATGATATTGGGGCTTCCAGTACCTTAACATGGAATGCTTTTCTATTTATTTAAATCTTATTTAATCTATTTTAGTAATATTTTGTAGTTTCCAGAGTATATAAGTTTTAAACTCTTTTTGTTAAATCTGTTCCTAACAGTTTATTCTCTTTCATGCCATTGTAAATATAATTATTTTCTTAATTTCATTTTTGGATTGTTCATTGCAAGTGTATAGAAATACAATTAATTGTGTATATTAATCTTATATCTTTCAACTTTGCTGAACTTATTTATTAGTTCTAATAGATTTTTATTGTATTTAGTTTTTTATTAGTCGTAATACATTTAGTGGATTACATAGAACTTATGAAACACAGGATCATGACATCTGCAACTAAAGATTCTTTAATTTCTTCTTTTCCAAACTGATTCTCTTTTATTTCTTTTTCTTGCCTAATTTCCTTGGCAAGAACCTCTAGTACAATGTTGAGTGGAAGGGAGTGTGCCCATAGTCACCCTAGAATGACCATACCCAAGTGCTAAGCTCCACTAACTGCCTGCTAATTGCTCTATTGTTTCAACAATACTCTGGATCATACATTACTTCACAGACAATTCTAAGCAAATTTGGGCTTCTTTGAAGAAATAGTTCCAGAGCTTAGTATTTGGGATTTATTCTGACCCCAGGAGGGCTCTTTTTACCTATCTCTGTCCCTGATTCTCTCTGGCAAAATGGCTGGCCTCTAGTTTAACCTACATTTTCAATGAATATAGTTGGTCTTTGTTGTTTTTTGTTTTTGTTTTCGAGAGGGAGGTGAGGGTAGAGGCAGAGGGAGAGGGAGAAAGAATCTTAAGCAGACTCCATGCCCAGCATGGAGCCCAACAAAGGACTCAATCTCATAACCCTGAGATCATGACCTGAGCTGAAATCAAGAGTCAGATACTTAATTGAATGAGCCACCCAGGACCCCAAAAATCTTTAATAAAACTATCAAGATCTTCTCAATTTCCTTTTACTAAAACTTCCATTTATTTTGACAGTTCCCATAGACTACAACTTCTCCACACTCTCTTGTAAATAAATCAGCTCACTGACGGGGCAATGGGGGGTGGAGGAGAGGTTGATTCTGTGCTGTCTGTTCCATGCCCAGCTTACTTCTCAGCCACATCTCTGTGCCTCAGTCCCTGGGAGGGGGGACAATGGCACACTTCCCTTTGAGTGACCTCCCCACTTTAGAATTGGACTGTTTAGTGGATGGGACAACAGTACTCCCAGGTCTCTTGGGCTGGCTTCTCTCAGTCTGATGTAAGGCAAGGGCAATCAGTGTTCCATGATTCTCAGATGCTGCATTCAACCCCCTGAGTGGAGGTTGGACAGAAGGAGAGAGCCTCCACCTCTCAGCTGCACTTGTCCTGAACTTAAGCCATAGCAACAGGCAGCTGGGGCAAGGATGAGAAATGCTGATGTCCTGCTCCTCCTGGGAAGATGAGTTTCTCGCTAGAAGCTACAGGAAAGGAAGCCCCATGTTCTTGGCTACACCAATTTTGAGTGAAGTTTCCATCTGGTGGAGCTGGGAAGGAGAGATTAGAAGATGCATCTTGGTGCAAGTATCACAGAGTCTTCATACATTTTTTTCAATTTTTAGTATATATATATATTTTAATGAATATTTCTCCATTTGCTTTATGCCATAGGACCATTTCTAAAGACTTTACATATTTGGGGTTTTTTTGGTATTTTTCACCAATTTCATAGGAAAATAGGCCTGTGGAGTTCAACATGCTGTCATGCCAAAAGTGAAAAGTCCTTATTCTTGCTTTTTAAATTTTCCTCTCAAACATGCTCTCCTCCCAAGTCCCCGCTGAAAGGCTCTATCAATCCACCAAGTCACCCAAACAAGAGTGTTCAGTAGGCAATTCCTTGGTTCTGTCTATCAAGGATCTTAAGACTTGAACTTTTTCCTAGCACAATGTAGGACTAACCTCCTGGTACTCCTGGATTGGCGGGGCTTATTAGGTGACTAGTTCTGGCCCATTCAGTGTGAGTGGAAATGACATGCTTCAGTTCAAGCCAGGACACTTTTTAAAAAACTTTTTATTTATTTATTTATTCATGAGAGATACACAGAGAGAGGCAGAGACATAGGTAGAAGGAAAGGTAGGCTCCCCACCGGGAGCCTGATGTGGGACTCAATCCTGGGACTCCAGGATCACAACCTGAGCCAAGGGCAGATACTCAATCACTGAGCCACCCATGTGCCCCTGGCCAGGACACTTAAATGCCAATGTGAGACCCTCCCCCTTTTTCCCATCCTGTCTGTCGCCTTCTGCTGTAGTGACAGGAGCTTTCCAGATAGTGGCTACTTCATTAGTTCAGCACCTTTTTTTTAAAGATTGATTGATTGATTGATTGATTTGAGAGATAGAACATGAGAGGTTGGGGCAGAGGGAGAGGGAGAGAGAATCCAAAGTAGACTCTGTGCTGAGCTTAGAGGCCCTACTTGGGGTTCAGTCGCATGTCAGGACCTAAACTGAAGCCAAAAGTCATATGTTTAACTGACTAAGCCTCCCAGGTGCCCCATCAGGCATCTTGAATGAAGAACAGACAGAGCAGGGTCATGACTGACCCCCTGAAGGACATGTAGCCCGCATAACGAACTAGGAGTGAGAGAAAGCCCCTCCAACTCAAAATAACACAATAAAGACATGACTACTCACCAAGTACAGCTGTGCTAGGCACAGCTATCGCCATCTGACAGAGAGGACAATGAAGCTTAGAAAAATCAATTCACTTGCCTGAGTTCCTGGGAGCTCCTGGGAGGCTCCTGGGAGCTCAATGACGAGTTGGGAAGTGAACCCCCGTATGACACACCCTTGCCCTCAACTGTCCCCCTTCAGTAACCACACCAGGTTCTGGACCTCCTTGGCTTTGCCCTTGGATCTGGGATGGCTCTCCTGGTGCTGACTGGCTCTGACTGTCAGAAAGAGCTTCTTCCCTTGAATTCCTGTCTGCATCCAGGAAGGTTCTACTCGTTGGTTTTTGTTCTGCCCTCTGGAGCCACACAGAGTCTAATCTCCTCAGAAACTGCAAAATAAATTTAATAAACTCCACTAAAGTCTGTAATCTCATAGACAGGATGCAAAAGTTTTGTCCTTTGGACTTTTTTTTCATAATTACTAGCACTGTGAAAATTGCAGGGATTAGAGTCTCGGCTGGAGACGAGGATGGATTGTGTCACCAAGAAACTACAAATGAACCAAAACTCTGCACAATAAGGCAGGCTGGATTTGCATGAAATTGGGAGTCAGGTCCAAGCCCATTAACTCTGTGGGGACAGACGGTGACCTTCTAGGACCTCTTTAGAAAACCCAGAAGCAGGGAGATTTGAGGTCTTTCTTTCTTTATTTTTTTAAAGATTTTATTTATTTATTCATGAGAGACACAGACAGAGAGAGACAGAGACACAGGCAGAGGGAGAAGCAGGCTCCATGCAGGGAGCCCAATGTGGGACACTATCCCAGGACCCCAGGATCACACCCTGGGCCAAAGGCAGACACCCAACTGCTGAGCCACCCAGGCGTCCCTGAGGTCTTTCTTTAAAAAACAAATTTATCACTAATGTCTTACTCAATAGTAAAATAGTGAACACTTTATCTCTGATATCAGGAAAATGAAAAGGACCTGCCTTCACCACTTCTCTTCAACATGGTCCTAAAAGTCCTTAATGGGGCAATCAGGCAAGATAAAGAAACGAAAGGTGTCCAAACTGGAATGGAAGAAGTAAAATGATCTCTCTTCACATATGACATGGTCTTATATGCGTGGAACTCTAAAGATTACACACACATACACACACACACTCATATTCCCAAACACATATACCCACACATGTACACACACTCACCCAAACGCGCACCTATTAGAACTAGTAAGCATTCAACAAAGTTGCAGTATACAAAATCAAAAGACAAAAATCAGTTGCATTTCTATATATTAGCAACGAACAATCTGAAAAGGAAGTTAAGATAATGATTCCATTTACAATAATATCAAAAAGAATAAAATATTTAGGACTTAGGTTCTTTCACTGAAGTGAAAGACATTTGCATTGACAACTGTAGAACGTCCCTGAAGGAGATTAAAGAAGATGTAAATAAATAGAACACATCTCATGTTCGTGGATTAGAAGACCTACTATTACACATCTCATATTGCTTTTTTTTAAAGATTTTATTTTTAAGTCATTTCTACACCCAAACGTGGGGCTCAAACTCACAACCCCGAGATCGAGGGTTGCACGCTGCACCAACTGAGCCAGCCAGGCCCCCTGACACTTCATACGAACCTTAAACTAATTTTAAGATGTCAGTGCTACCCAAAGCAATCTATAGATTCAATACCATCCCAATGATGTTTTTTGCAGAAATAGAAAAATCCATTCTAAAAGTCACATGAAATCTCCAGGGATCCTAATCATCAGAACGAGCTGGAGATAGAACAAAGTTGGACGTCTCACACTCCTGATCTGAAACTTACTGCAAATCTACGGGAATCAAAGCAGCATGGTAACTGGCATGAAGACAAACATCTAGACCAAAGAAATAGAACCGGAAGCCCAGAAATAAACCTATGCACGTATGGCCAAATGGTTTTCAACAAGAGTCCCAAGACCTTTCAGCATCAATGTTTCTCATTAACAAAGCCTTGAGGCTGATCTCTATCCTCTGGGAGGCCCTGAGGCCCAGGCTCCCGCCCCGTGTCACCTTGCACACTCAGCTGCCCCCAGTGACTCAGCCCATTTCCACCTCCACTGGTCTCTTCACACTGACATTTAGGGCAGACTGGCTGACTGTTCAGTCTTTGTTCCAACCGCCCCTGTGGACACTCTCTGCTGTGCCTCCGGAGACCTCTGGCCCTGCTGCCCACAAGCCAGCCCTGTCCCTCCATGGCCACAGTCTCCTTTGTACCCCCAGCATCCCCTTCCCTGTGTAGAGGACCCTTTACTTTTTAACATCTTGGTCCCCTGGTGGTTTGAGAGTGAAATTGCTCCTAGTCCTATCCTAGCTGTGCTTTCTTAGACAAGTTCCTTAACCTCTTTTAGCCTTCGTTTCCTCACCTTTAAAATAAAACAATGGCAGATTTGGGGGGAGGGGGGACTGAACTGCTATAAGATCCTACAAAGCAGCCACATCATCCTCTCCCCTGGGGACTTGCCCCTCTGAGGTCCTTCCTGCTGGCCATGTGGTGACCTGTCCTCGGGGCTTGGGAAGACACGGCCCTTTCAAGTATCCCCTCCTTGTCTCTGGACCCATGTGTGCTCCTGCTTCTCCAGCATCCACATCCTCGTGCTCCTTCCTGCCTCCACCACGTCCTAATAGCATGTGGTGGCTCCCAGATCATGTCATAGCTGGTGGAAGCCCAAGCTGGTATTTTGACAAATAGAGGAGGTTAGGGGCAGGTCTGCTCCCATCAACGGGCATATCAGGGGTGTTGTCAGGGGGAGAAGCTGAGACAGGCCTGGGTCCCACGGGGCAGCAGGGAGGACTGGCCTGCAGAGACAGCTGTGGGGACAGGGAAGACCTGGCGCTGTCTGGACAGGTAACTCCCTGCCCCCAGTGCTGGACTCTTACCCCCCACCCTTACCTGGGCTTATTTCCCTCATTGTTTCCACACCTTTCTGGGAGGTGCACATGGCTCTCCCCAAACCTGTGTACTCCCACGCCCCTCAGCAGAAGGATGCTACTCCCTGGTTGGAGGAGCCAGGAGGGGAGCCACGTGTCTCCCTCTGAATCTTGCCCTGCCACTCTCTGGGCCTCAGTTTTTCCATCTGCAAAATGAGGAAGTCCCTTCCAGCTGCAAGCTTTACCAGTGAAACCAGTTTGCTTTCAGACTCCCCGTCCCAAAGCAAGGCTGTAGGATAGTCAAAGGGTCTGGGGTCAGGTGACTGCCAATGAGGTTCTAAATGGGGTCTTCCAGGGAGAGGAGGCCCTTGGAGCCCAGGGAACTCTCTGTGGTGGCCTCAGTGAGGACTGAAGGGTTAATTGCTCCAGACACTCAGAAAAAGCCTCCAGGGGGCTCCCCCCACCCACTCATCCAGATTAATTCAACTCCTGTAAAGCAGTGTTTGCACTAGAAATTTCATCATCATTCTGATGGTAAAGACATGGGGAAATAAATGGAAAGTGTCAAGTACTGCACTGGGGGCCTTGGTTAAATGAGGTGGGGGGCCGGCCGCCTGGTCTCCGGGCCTCCGCACTGGGCTCTTTTACAGGCAGGACACATTAGGCAAGATTTTGTTTCCTTGACTGTAAGGATGAAGACCTAGGCTTGATGGGGCGGGGTGGGGGCGTTGGGGGCATCAGGGTGCTGGAGCAGCGCAAACCGGCTCACAGAGTTGATAGTTAAATGTTCAGAAATTTTGTCAGCCAGGTAGTAAACACAGTCACAATTAAACATTAAGTTGTATTAACTTACCATGAAACAAATTACATTTTAAAAAGGGAATAAACATTGAAAACCCATCTATTCCTAATTTCTTTATGATATTGTGCTATTCTATGTGCTTTTGAGGTTATTTACAGCTATTGCAGAAATACTCTATCACGGCGCGTTACTCTGCATCTCTTCCAAACTCTGCGTTCAGTGACATCTCACTGGTACCTTGAGAGGCTGGGTTCACACCACGGAGCGTGGCCAATGCCACCAACCAAGGCTTGTGTTGTTTTTCCTGGAAAGCCAGTTGCTGAATATTCACCAATACACCCCTGAGAACAGAAGGCGGCAGGTGCCGGGGTGCAGCATGGGTCGAGGTGGGGCAGGATTCCAGGTCATCTGGCCCAACCCTGAGCCGGGCGTGAAGTGGGCCCAAATAGCCACAGAGATGGTCCACGATGATACAGGAAGCCTCTGACATGTAAGGCTGGGATGCAGGCCTCCCATCTTTCTGGGAGGGCGGTTGGAGAGGGTCTGTGCTTATGGAGGGGAGCTGTGCTTTAGGGCCCGAGTACCTGGGGGGGGTAGCTATCCCTCTGTCTCATCCACAGAATTCAGGGAGGGGGTTGCCCCATGAGAGGGGCCCCCTTACCAATGGTCTCCATCAGGACAGTGTGAGCTCATGCCTCTGTGAGTCTATAGAGATTGGGATGCCCTCAGCTGTTCCTGGACCCTCCCAGTGGTCTCCTAACCCTAGTGAGAACGAGGACTCCTCAGCAGACTGCAGCTTTCTAAAGGCAAGACTGTCTCCCCCATCAGACTGGAGCTCTAAAAGGCAAGGCCATTTTTCTCCCCAGACGAGGGTATTCTCAGGGCAAAATAATGCCTCCCAAATCATACTGGAGGACCCAGGGGACAGGACTTTTCTCTCTTCAGATATGGAGCATTAGGGTTGTCTTACTTAGAGTTTCTAAGGGCATAACTGTGTCCCTCCCTCAGCCCAAGGCCTTCTGAGGGCCTGAACAAGCCTCTCACACTGGACAACCTCCCACAATCTTTATGAGACTGGGTTCTGGGAGGGATGGAGTCTGTGGAAATTCCATGGGTCAGCCAGCTCTGTCCAATCCAAGGAGACTCTGAGGGGAAGATAAGAAGGATCTAGAAGGAACAGAATGCTAACCCTCAATGCCCTTTGAGCATCTTTGTTGGTAGGACCAGTAGCCCAGGGGTCATGTGGACAGGTCCCTGCTGTGTCTGCCAGCCGGGGAGGGATCAGGCAGGGCCAGGACCAGGACCAACCCCTGACTCTAAGTCCACTAATTGTGGGACAGAGACAACTGGTGCACTCATCCATCCATCCATCCACCCATCCATCCAACCATCCATCCACTCATCCAACCATCCATGCATCCATGCATCCATGCATTCATCCATGCATCCATCCATCCATCCATCCATCCATCCATCCATCCATCCAACAAGTGTCTGGTGAGCACTAAGTGCCTGGCACTGTGCAGGGCACTGGGGATGCAGCAGGGCACAAAACAGACAGGGTACCCGCCCATGGAGCTCACAGCCTCATGGAGGAGACGGGTCAGAACTCACTCCAGTGAATGAATAATTTCTGAAAGTGGCAGACACTGTGATGGGGATAAAGCCGGATGAGGGAGTATAGGGTCCCTGGGCCGGAGTCCTTTCGCCCAGGGGTCTGGGAAGGCTTTGACTTCAGGCTGAGGTCTGTGGATGAGATGGTTGTCCCAGGCATCGGGACCGTGAACACAAAGACCTCCCGGCACCATCTAGGGGTGTCCCAGAGTGCCGGGGGGCCGAGCTGGGGTGCCCGAGGGACTGTGGGACAGGAGGAGGCTGGAGACGTGCCTGGAGGCGGCTGTTGGCTCACACACGACCCCGTGGCCATGGCGAGGACTCTGCAGTTTGTTTAGGAGCAGCGGGAGGAGGCAGCCAGGGGAGGAAGCTCGGCCCTCAGCGGCTGGGCCTCGGGGCTCAGAGATGCTGCGGATGAAGCTGAAGCATCGAACCTCGGGAGGCGCGGGCAGTCGGCCCAGCCCAGGGCGCAGATTGCACTGACAGGCGCTCTTTGTTTCCTGGATTCAGGGTACTGGCCTGGGGATGGGTGAGCACCCGGGGAGGGGTGCTGTGCAGTGAGCACCCCAGACCTGAGAAGATGACCGCTCCGGGGGGTGAGGAGAGACAGGGACAGCATAAGCCAGGCTCACGTGCACTCCACGTGCTTTGCACATGCTCAGTGAGTGTGCACCCCTGTCGCCAGGCTCGGTGTTCATAATCGCCACCACCATCATCACTAGTCTCTCCGCTGAGCGCTCACCTCGGGCCCTGCTCTAACTGCTCTGTGTCTGCTAACAGCAGACCCCAGCGCACCTTGGCGTCAGGGACAACTTTATCACACTCCTCCCTGTGATAGCTGAGAACCCCGGGAGGGGAAGCCACCAGCTCGAGGCCACGCAAGGGGGACTGAGAGCTGGGTCTGAATGGAGGCCCTCGGGTTCCGTGACCCATGTGTAACCACTGCACCGCACTGTCTCTGTGTAGACCCCACTGTCCCCAGGGTGGGGATCCTCGTCCTCCTGGGACAAGTGAGAAGACAGAGGCTAAGAGGAGGGGAGGGACCCACCCCAGGTCACACTGGAAAGTCCCCTAGCAGATTCTGCACCTTGATGGGGAGGGAGTCCCTGACCTCACAATCTCTCCATCACCCCGACCCTTTAGCAGGAGGGGGGCTCCCCCCAGGACCCCGAGGGAGTGGTCAGTTGCGGGGTCCTGGGAGATGAGCGGGCCGCTGTATTCTGACAGACCCAGGCTCATGTTCCCGTCCCACCACTCAGGGGCTTGTGGCCCTGGGCCTGTCACTCAGCTGCTCTGAGCCTCAGTTCCCTTCTCTGTTAAGTAGGGGCAGTGGCAGCTTGTTTGGAGGATGGGAGCCCAGGCAGGCACAGGTGTTTAACACACAGTAGGTGCTCAGACATGGCTGTGCCTTCTCATGCCCCTTGGGGCTTTGGCTCTGGAAGGTGCCCAGAATTGAGGCCTTATGGTCCCCCTCTGTGAGGTCTTATGCTCCCACTGGGAGACCCTGGGGGCAGAAGAGGCTGGGCTGGTCCTGGCACAGAGGGTCCCTGAGGTCTCGGGAGGGGCTCCCTCACTGCCCATCCGCCGCATGAGAGGGTGACCTTGCAGTCAGCTCAGGACTGACTAGGTGCCTGGGGTCCGGGCAGTCTTATGGGTGCTCCCCAGTGAATTCCCACCTTACACAGGAGAGTGCTGTTGGCGACAGATGGGATCCATCGATATGGGCCACAGTCCACAATCTGCATCTCCGGCAGAGGAACCCCTCTGCAGCACTGGGTCAGATGGGAATGACCTCTAAGGGCCCCAGCTGGCAGGCCGCCTGGTGGCCGATGGGTCCCCAGCCAGGTGAGCCCTGCCCCTGGACAGCACAGCCTGACTTCTCATCACTAGCAGAGCCTGCTCCGACTCCCGGGAGGTCACACTGCCCTCACTAGGGGATGGCCAAGTGTGTGGGTTTTAGCTCAGGATGTCCTAGTCTAGGGAACTGACCTGACCCGGGCAAACTGGGAGGGGTGGTCACCCTCCTCGTCCCTGGCACCCTAAGTGGATGAACACTAGTAACTAACTCCCTCAATTGCTCACCTGGGTGCAAAGCTCATCACACTTGATCCTCATGACAAAAGTCCATGCAGGAGGAGCCGTCTTGTGCCCGGTGAGTGATGAGGAAAAGCCACATGCAGAGGAGATGTAAACAGGCAGGGGGCGGGAACACAGGCCCACCTGCCTCCAGGGCCCCGTCTGTCACCCCCAGGCACAGAGCCGCCCCTGTCCCGTCACCCCCATACTCTGCGCCCAGTCAGTGCAGGTGCACACAAACACATGCTCTCACACGCATGCACACATGTGCACACTCACGCATGTGGGCCCTCCCCCCAGAAGTGTCTCCACATCTACGATCACACCTGCCACCTTCCTGCAGGAAGCTTCCTCTCATAGCTCTTGTGCCATGTGTGCTATGAGATTTGCCATCACATTCAAAAGTGAGGCGAGAGCCAGGTAAGGTGTGCAGAAGCTCATTTTGCCTCTGCTGCAGGAATCCTATTTTTCAGGTGATAATTATAATAATTAAAAATTATTTTATCAGTGCTGGGGAGGGAGGTTCTGGAAGGAAGACAGGGAAGGGGCAGAAGTAGTGGTGGTTTCAAGACAAGATCCAACTCCAAAGAACCCTTTGCCTCCCACAGTCCCAACAATTCTTCAGGAAGCTCTGGGGCTGGGAACAGGTAGGGAGATGGGCAGCTCTGAGATGGAGTCAAAGGACTGGTCAACAACTTCTTGGCTGAGCTCAAGGTGACAAAAGGAGCCATTCAGAGTTTGGCCGCTGTCTGTGAACTGATGGTTGTCATGGGGGTTGGACGTTGCCAGAGAGGGAGGCGTCCTCCCTGGGTTGTGGGTCTGGAAATCCACCCGTGGCTCCCGTGGCAGGGGTGAGTCACCTGTGGGCTCTGCTGCCAGCCTGGCCCGGGCTCTGCCCATGACCCACCCTGTGACGTGGGTGTGCCCCCACCCACTCTGCATGGCCCCGGCTCTTGGCCACCCACAGACACTTTCCCGGCCAGCTCCTGACATGAGGGACTTGCCCAAGGTCACAGGCTGGTGAGGAGGTCGGGATAGGAGGGGGGTCGTGGGGGCGGGGAGGGAGCAGCAGGGGTCCCGGGGAGACACAGCAGAGGGGTCCTGCACTTAGACAACGAAGCCAGTGCTTTACCGGGCGCGGCCACTCCTGGGGCCACCAGCCAGCCCGAGAAGGCCCCAGGGGTGGTGGCCTGGGGGGGGGGGGGGGCGGGGAGGGAGCGGCCTGCTTTGCATAAAGGCTCCGCCTCCGCCAATCAGCTGGGCCCTCGGGGGCGGGGCCGCCAGGGCTGACCAATCACCAGGAGGCCGGGGCGGAGGCCGGGGGCGCAGGGACCTCCCCGAGGGCCCTTCCCTCCTGGGCCTCCTGCAGTCCTCGCGGCAGCCGGGCGCCAGGGGCGGGGGTGGCCACCTGGGGGGGGGCAGCCGAGGCCCAGAGCGGACACCTGGCTTCCCCGAGGTCACGCGGCCGGTCACCGCAGAGCCGGAGCCCAGCCCGGCCGAGCGCCCCCCTGGCTTCCCTCCTGCTGCCCTGGCCCAGGGCCCTGCGGACACCCCGACCCCAGCCTGTGCTCTGGGGCCAGCGGCTCCCCCTCCCCCCGCCCCCCGCTGCCTACCCACCCCGCCCCCAGGGCTTAGCTCGGAGACGCCGCTGACCCTAAGCCCCCTGCCCAGCCTCACCCCTGAGCCCAGACCCTTTGCTCCCGCTGCCCCCGCCGTGGGGTCAGGGACACACAGAATGTCGGGGCTGGCAGGGGCCCCGGGAAGTCTGGCCCGTCCCCCTGGGGGTGCAGGTGGGGGCAGTGGTCCCTCCCTGGCCGTGCTGTGCGCCTCCCCTCCATCCCAGAAGCCCCCAGGGCCTGACCGGGGCTCTGCCCTTCTCCCTGCATCTCTCCTCTGCTTCCTGCCTCACTTCCCAGAGCAGATGCTGCAAAATCCAGGTCTGAGGTTTGATTTACAGACTTGCTGGGAGGGAGGGCGGCTGATGATTTACTCTGCCGGGAAATGTTTGCTTCTCGGGAGGGATCTCATGGCCCGTCCCCACGGAAGGCTGGGAGTTAGGAGGCTTCCCTCTCCTGGGAGGTGACCGGGTGGCTTTGGTGAGGTAACAGAGGCAGAGGAGGCGAGGGGGGCCCATGCGGTGAAGAGTGAGCATAGACAGTGTGGTTGGGGGGAAGAAGATAGACTTAGGGGTCATGGGGGCGTAGCTTTGAACCTGTGCCCCACCTGGACACACACATTCTTTGCACCTCAGTGTCTATCCCTGCCTTGCAGATTTCACCTCCCTGCAGCTCAGAAAGAGAACAAAGAGGCCCCGTCGGCAGAGCTGGCCTGGCTGCCCAAACCAGGGCGCCAGGCACAGATGGCTTGTATGTCCAGGGGTTATTAACAATGTGCTGTTTTCCTGCTAATGAGCTAACAAATCTTGTCTGGACAGGGCCCTTGGCAGAGAGAGGAGCCTCTGGGATCCAAAGTTCTGTTGCGATCCAGGGGTCAGCAGAAATCTTTCACATGTCTACTTTCTAATAAAGCAATGAGAGACCGGTGCAGGGAGGTGTTGGGCGCTGGCTGGCTTAGTTAGCTTGGATGGGTTGGTCCATGTCAACTTGGACAACTTCCCGGGAAAGGGGTGGGAGTCTTCTAGACTGGATCCAGAGATCCCAGGCCCATTCACAGCCTCCAGAAGTGGTCTCCAGGCGCCTAGGCACTGTCAAAGGGAGACTTGGTGTCTTAGAACAGCCCTACCCTGTCACAACCAGCAGAGCATAGTGTCGGAGGAGGGGGCTTTAGAGTCAGACCCATTGAACCTAGGGGGGGCCTCCAAGACCTGGGCAGCTCCAGCCAGTCCTGTGTCTCCTGAGCCTTGGCCTTAACCTGTTAGGTGGGAGTGGTGGTCTCTCTTGTTTAGTTGTCATACAGTTTAAGTAGTGTGGGTAAGTCCACACACAGCGCCTGACACACAGTAGTAGGTCTTCAGCAAATGCGTGTGATGCTATTAAAGTTCCAGGAACCAAGTGTTAGTAAAGCCAGCTGCCAGGAGCCAGAGCCCTCCTTGACCACTTACCAGCTCTGTGACCTTGACCCATTAACTTCAAAGTGCCTCAGTTCACTATGAAATGGGGAGATAACAGTACCTCCCTCACGGGGTGATGGGGAGGGTTTCCTGAGATGATGTGCGTGTAAAGCGCAAGAGCAGAGGGGCGCACGGGAGGCTCCAGTGCTCAGCTTCATTCTGGTTGTTAGCAGGTGCTGTGCCACGGCCTGTGGCCTTTCCTTCCTGCCTCTCCAGACCTCTGCACTTCACGTTCTGCAGGCTTCAGGTTCATGTCCCCCTGGGGCTGTTAGAGACCTCATGATTTCCTCTGGGTCTGCGCTGCCCTCCTTCTGCTCCAACTCCTGACCCACCACCACCATCTCTCACACACACATCTGCATGTGTGCACACACCTGCACATGCATGTAAGCATGCGCACACATACGCATACCACTCTCCCCAGCCTCTGACTCAGGGGGTACAGGATCATCTCCAGCTCATTTCTGCTGACACAGCACAGAGAGGCCTCTCCCTGCCCAGGGTGACCTGCCCTCCCAGCAGCGTGGATGCAGGGCAGGGGTCTGGCAGAGCCCCCTCTTCCCTCCAACTCCTGCCTGGGCTGCCCCATGTTTTCGTAGAGCCTGGGCTCTGACTGCCAAGCGTGCCCCTGCTCTAGGGAGAAGGCTCAGGATCGCTCCCCACCCCCACCCCCCGGCCTGCATGCACTGTGCTCCCTGTAGGGCCCTCTGCTCCATGTGTGCAGGGATGGTCTATAAAACAGAGGCTTGCAGGCCAGACCCATCCACAAATGGGTAGAATTTTAGCCACACAATGTTTTCCTTATTTGACCAGTTCACTAATGTATGAATTCTGAGGGTTTCACAAAAAAATCTAGAGTTCTATTTTATTAAAAAATCAGAGGGCAGACATTCCACAGGATGTGGGTATTCTCACAGCCCTACAACTGGCAGGAACAAAGATGCAGCCTGAGGTGTCCACGGTCCCCACTGGCCTAGGAAGGTCACTAGCATTACGTGCTAGTGTTATGTATCCTCCTGGATATTTGAGGCTTATAACCTTGTCCCAGAGACCCCAGTCTGCTCTATGTACATATGGGTAAACTGAGCAAAAGGGGGGGCAGGGACCCATCCGTCCACCCCATCCTGAAATGCTACCTCAGCGCAGGCTTGTCCCTGCCTTGTCCACGGCTATGTCCTAAATGCCAGAAACAGTGCCTGGCACATAGTAGGTCCTCAATAAGCATCTGATGCATGGTGCATTTGTTGACAAAGTAAGTTAGAAGCAGAGCAGGGGTTCAGATTCAGTGCCTGATTCTCAGGCCAGGAGCCCCCTGAGCCCCAGCTGGTCATCCCAAAACTACTAGGCCCCATGACAGGGATCCCAGTCCAAAATGCCTGGTACCCCATTCATAGGTCCATACTCACCCATTGTCTCAGCTTAGACCCTGTATAGCCCATTGCAAGTTAACCCTGGACAGGAAGGTGAGCCTTTTGCAAAAATCATCACCTATCATCTTTTTTGTGCACGAGGACTATTTTTAGCATTTAAAAAAGGAATGGGATGCACGCATGCTGTGAGCTGTCCATGTAAGCGGGAGGTGGCCAGGAGGCCCCTGGCGAGGCTGTGGTGTCAGCGGACCTAGGACCAAATCCTCACTGCGCCACATCCTGGCTGGGTGGCTCCGGACACGGCACTCAGCAATCTGAGCCTCAGTTTCCTCACCCATGAAATGGGGATCCTGACCTTACCTACTGCCGAGAGACGTTGTGAGGCTTCAGGGAGGTCACCCAGGTCAGTCACTAGGCCCGATGCCCTGCACACCCGCACACAGTAGGTCCTCGGTGAGGGCAGCGACTGTTGTTCCTTCACTGCCCCCACTGTCACAGGAAGATCCCAGTGACAGAGGACGTGCACAGCAGACAGGGGCCACCAGGAATGCAGAAGGGCTTCTTGGGAGCTTCCTCTGTGGTTGAGATCACGGCAGCACATGCATATAATAAGCTGGAGCTGTGCTATGTGCCGTACCAATTATTCCATCTACAGACAGCGCTTGGCACACGGGAAGACTCAGGGGCTCCTCGTGACGAGCACCTCCAGGAGCTCTGGAGAACCAGGTTAGGGACCTCGGCCACGGCTCTGGTCCAAGCCACAGGGATTTCTAGCACTCACAAGCTATGGTGGAAGTGCAGTAACAGGCTGCCTGGGCCCAGCCTCCCCTCCCTTCCCATCCGCAGCACTTGGAGCCAAAACTAGGCAGGGCAGCCCAGCCGTTGCCTAAGCCAGTGATGGGAGGTGCTCTGCTGTCCCCCTACAACCCCAACACAGTGAGGTTGAGTCTGTGGTTCTCTATCTTCCCAATGAATACATAATCGCCTCCCAGGATGGGCTGAGATGCTGGTTATAATAAAACCATTTCATTACATCCCTCTACATGGAGCCATTTAATGAACATGCAGCTGCTGGCTCTGGGTGCCCCCTGAGCCAGATGCAAATGAAACAGGTTGCACAATATCATTTAATTAGCTAGGGGTGAGGTAGTGGGTAGGGAGTTGGGGAGAGGGAGGTGACATCATGGAGAAGCAGAAAAAGAGGAGAGGTCAAGAGAGAAATTGTCAGGAGAGGGGCAGGGAGTAGAGGGAGGGTGGGGAGGAGGGAAGCCATGGAGATACAGGATTATAAAATGATGTCCTTTGAGCCACCAGATTCAGCTACCAACCCTCGGACTTTTAGATTAATCAGCCAATTGGAGCCTTGTTGTTTTCTGTTTTGCCTAAACCTGTTGGAGTCAGATTTATGCCCCTGGAACTGAAAGGGTCGCAAAAGGTACAAGTCATTTTTGGCATAAGAGAAGGCCCTATGAGAAGAAATGTGTGGGAAATATCAGAAAGGGAGACAGAACGTAAAGACTGCTAACTCTGGGAAACGAACTAGGGGTGGTAGAAGGGGAGGAGGGCGGGGGGTGGGAGTGAATGGGTGACGGGCACTGGGTATTATTCTGTATGTTAGTAAATTGAACACCAATAAAAAAAATAAAAAAATAAAAAAACAATAAATTAATGTAAAAAAAAAATAAAAAAAAATAAAAACAACAACAACTCTGGTGTTTACAAAAAAAAAAAAAAAAAAAAAGAGAAGGCCCTATGGCTAGAGGTCACTCTCTATTCAAAGACACAAAACCATGCCCATAAGTCTGAAGCAGGGTGGATGAGGCAAGATGAGTGTCTATTGGGATCATAGGGACCACAAAGCCTTACAGTAGTTGAGCAAGAGGACCAACAGAGGCTAAACTTCCACCTCCTACAATTGGTACGCCACCATCTCCCCCAGTAGCCTGACTTCTCAGCATCCCCAGATCCAACTTGGGATCTAGAGTTCTATTTTATTAAAAAATCAGAGGGCAGACATTCCACAGAATGTCCATCCTGAAGAGTCCAGAATCAAAGATCCAGGGACAATCAAGGCTAGAAGCCATTGTTAATACTACTTAGCCCAATGCCCTCAGTTTCGTTACTTTTGTTTTGGCCAAGGAATGCAGGAATATGTTCTCTCATATATATTGTGTTCTTGTGCACGTACATGGTAAACAGTCTAACCATATAGATAAAGGAAATAACTTTTATAATTCAGATGAGGATAAGGGAGTTGCATGACTCACCTAAGTTTTTGTGAGGGTTACAGGAAATAATATGTGTAAAGTTCACAGCCCAGGGCCTGGCACACAATCAAATTGATCAAAATTTGTGTAAAAGAGAAAATGCTAAAAGCTGCAAGAGAGGAAAAAATGACATGTTATGCATTGAGGAGGAAAATAAGGATGTGAGAAGCAAAAATAGATGGTAGCAGATTTCTCATTAAAACGATGTAAATGAGTGACATCAGTGAAAACGGCATAGTAAGGACTGCTCAAAATCTCTCCTCCGTAAAGTAATGTAAAAAATGGCAAAAAAAAAAAAAAAATCCTCAGACTCAACTTTTTCAAAACTCTGGAAATTTACCAAAGGCTTGCAACAATCCTGGGTGCATTTATTCAAGTCAGTTGGCTGGATGTCAGCAAGAATAGTGAGCTTTGTGACATTTATCATGCTGTAGTCTCATCCTCCTTTCCTCAGCTCCATGGTAACCTTGAAATCTAATGGCCCAGAATCATGGTGAAAAGAGTAGCCTGGCAACCACTGGAGGGGGGCAGGATGAGGTTAGAGCATCTTCAAAGCCACATTCTCAGATAATTCTCATTATTTGACCTGTCTGGTGGTTCCCTAGAAGATCTTACTTGTAAGACTGTCTTTATTTTACCTGAGTCAGAATTTACTCTTTGCAAAAAGCCTTTTCCTTAGAGCTGTCTTTATTTTACCTGAGTCAGAATTTGCTCTGTGCAAAAACTCTTTTCTTTTGGGCAGAGGAGGGGTGCTTGTCAAAAACAATTACAGGCAATTGTTTAATTTCATGACTGCCTGAGATAGTGGACATCAGATGGGGTAAGCAATAGGCTAACCAAAAATCTTAAAAGACAAAACTAGGGAATGGGATCACTATACAGGCTTTGAAAATTTCCAAAATATACTTGGGAAGCTAGGATACCACAGGCATATGCACATCTTCAGGAAAGACCTGAGAAGGCCCTGAGTGCTCACCTCTGACTGACCTTACAACCTCTTAGAGGCTAAAGCTTGAAGTTGTAAACTGCCTGGTTAAGGGTTGAAGGCATGCCCCATCACTCACCCAGGGCCCCTGGACAAAGGCTGGAGAACTTACTGGTTCTAGGTTTCTAAGGAAGTCTCTGTCCAGCCATTAGCTGACTACCAAGAATTTATATGAACGGACACTTCAGTGGTCACAGGTGACAAAGAATACAGACTTTATAGGAATATCCTTAAAGAAAAAAACCCACATGAACAAAAGGAGTATAAAAACCTTGGTGGTAGTGGGGGATTTGATTTCTACCATGGCTACATTATGTTGTTTGTAATGTCCAGTTTTCAACAATAAATTTTAGATACACAAAGAGACAGAAAAGCATGATTCATATGGCTCATACACAGGAAAGAAGCAATCAGTAGAAACTATCTCTTAAGGAGCCTAGACACTGGACTTACTAGACAAAGACCTCAGATTAGCTCTTTAAAGTATATCCAAAGAACTAAAGGAAAATAAGAGAACGATATTTCACCAAATGGAGATCAACAAAGCGATAGAAATTGTTTCTAAAAAGAACCAAATAGAAATTAGTATAGGGACACCTGGGTGGCTCAGTGATTGAGCATCTGCCTTTGACTCGGGTCATGATCCCGAGGTCCTGAGATCTAGTCCCACATCTGGCTCCCTGCAGGGAGCCTGCTTCTTCCACTGTCTGTGTCTCTGCCTCTCTCTCTGTGTCTCATGAATAAATAAAGTTTTTTTTTAAAAAAGAAATTTGTATGTTAGACCAGGAATTCCATATCCAGAAAAACTACCCTTCAAAGATGAAGGAGAAAAAAAAAAAAAACAAAAAAACAAAAACAAAAACAAAAAAAAACAAAGATAAAGGAGATACCAAGACATTTGCAAGTAAACAAAAATTGAGAGATTTGTCCCTAGCAGATCTGTCATTCAGGAAATACTAAAGAGGAACCCTGAAGGCTGATATGAAAGGACACTGGACAGTAATTAAAATCCATATGAAAAGATCGAGCTCATCCTTCAGGTCACAACCACGTAGATGGTGCTACAGCGGACATTTTGGGCTCTCCCCTCTACTTCTTTCAAACTTCTCAGCTCAGCAAATGCTTCAAGCCTGAGACTTCTATTTCAGCTCTTGTTCACATTACATTCATTTCTTCAATTCTATTCCCACATGCACCACTCTTACGCATTCATTTATTCACTAAAAGATGTATTTATGTATCAAAGTGTGTATCCATTGGAAAGTTGGTAATTGATGACATTTTGTTTTACAGTGATTTTGTGAAATTGCAAATCAAACTCACTATTAAAGTATACCCTGGTATGCTTTCACTCTTTGTCAAAACTTAGCAAAATTGGCTAACTCCTATGGAAGTTATAATAGCACAAACATAAATCTGAAATCTCATAAAAATTCCATACAAAGTATGGCCTCTGAGTGGCTTACAAGATTAAATGTACCTCTCCCATGTGGCCCAGAAATCCTTTTCCTAGATATCTGACCCAAATGAACAGAAAATTTATGTTCACACAACAACCTGCACACCAATGTTGATAGCTGCTATATTTGTAATTGTTCCAAACTGGAAAACTCTGAAGATATCTTTCAACAGGTGAATGGGTAAACAAGTGGGGGGGGGGGGCAGCTGTGCAAGGGAACACTATTCAGCTCTATAGACACTACAAGCTATTGATTCACACATGCACACCTGAAAACATTTACACTTTAAACACAAATAATGACATAGTATGCAGTTTATAGCATGTGTGTAAGTAAGCTACAGGACAATAATAGTAAGACAGTAGGAGAGGAGCCCTGCCTCTGAAAGATCTGTAAACTTTACGTGAGCAGCACTATATCATGTAGGTAGACTGTTAGGTTAACAATCTGTACTACAAACACTACAGCCACCACTAAGATAACGAAGGGTCATAGCTAATACACCAACACAGAAGCCCAAGTTGAATTACAAATGATTCTCTGTCCAAGAGAAGGCAGAGGAAAGGAGAAGGCATCCTAAGAACAGATTGGACATACAGAAAACAAATGGGAATATGGTAGGTTTAAACCCAATATTATCACTACGATGGTCTCCTTTTCCCAGGGAGGTAAACCGAGGCACGGAGACTGAAGGAGACTCATCCAAAGTTGCAGAGGCAGGAAGGAATAGGGCCAGCCTTCCATTCACGCTGTCCACCTGTGCTCGTAAGTTTACATGGAACGTGCCCTGACCCTAAGGACCCTGGAAACTTCTGCTCCTCACCCTTTGCTTCTTGCCAGATTGCCCAGCTGATGTGGACACAGAGCTGGATGAGGCTATAGAGATGATCTGTTCAACACTTTCACTCTACAACTGGGGAACCTGTGGCCCTGAGAAGCAAAGGGGCTTGTTCAAAGTCACACTCTGAGGTAGGGGCTCAGCCGGGATGGTGACCCAGCCACCAAACCAGTTCCCTCTCCCCGCTTCCAGCTACCAGACGCCTCGCCATGGCTCCCAGATCCTTTCCTGCTCCTCCCAAACTGCTGTGACAACACCTGGTCCTTGATTTTCTCGTGTCCCAGCAGACGTTAATTATGAACGCTCATCATTGCATTTTAATCATTTTGCAAATGTTCCCAGGTGTTCTCCAGGAGACATTTTTCTGGATTATTTTTCTCCATATAAATAGGTTCAGAATCATCTGTCTCCCATAATTGGAAAACACCCATCTCCTATAGCTTTGCTGGCTGCTTCCTTCTTTGAGGGCTTCTGGCCATTGGAGTTGGGAAGCCATTGGAGATCACTGATACAGACTGGGGAAACTGAGGCCCTGGGAGGAGGTCACACTGCAGGGTAGGAGCTGAAGCAGAACCTGAACTCGGATCTCTAGGTGCCTGGACCTGCTCTTTCACGGCATCCTGTTTGCCCCTGCCAAGCTTTGAATGTGACCTTGAGACTCAGTTTCCAGGTGATGCCATGATGCCAAGGTCATTTTATTTCTGGCTTTGAGCATGAGGTCATCTGATTTCCTTTTGAAATAGTGTCTTAAAACAAATGATTCACACTCCGAGAAAAATTCAACTGATACCAAAATAAAAAGAAACCAGAAGACTCTAAGAGTTTTTTGGGGTTACACCATTAGCTTTTGAGGGAATATTCTTCTAACCTTCTCTGATTGGTTTCTCTCCATACCCTGGTTCATTCTCCAGTCACCCCGTCCAGCTCTGTATGCCCAGCAACCCTGACTGTGTGGACCATTCCAGGGCTTCTGGGCTGGCTGACCCCTGTTGGGTGCAGCTAATGGCAAGCACAGCTGGCAGAGAAGATGAGAGGAGAGAAACAGTTGGGGTGTTCCTCTCTGCTCTCTCCTGGATTCAACTCCATGTCTACAGTTCCTGAGGCACCAAGGGTAGGAACCAGGCCAGTTCCTGAGCAAGGCACCCACAAGTAGTCTGGGCCAGCCCTGGTTGCCAGTCGGGAACAGCCTGGACTCTGCCTGCCACACAGATTGGCCTCTTGCTTGCTCACTTGGGAACTGCGGTCCCAGCCCACCTGGGCTGCAGCTCCAGGGGAGGGGCTTTGTCTACCTCCCTAGCTCCTCTGGCCTTGCCTTCGCTTCCCTTGGGGCCCTGCTTCCCAAAACCAGACCTCTGAGAGCAACTGACCCACCTACCTACACCCCACTCCTTACTCATTCTCTGAGCTCTTCCCAGCCCCAGGCTTATGCAAGGAAGGAACAGGGAGTCGTGGCCTGTAGCAGGCAACAAAGACAGGTCTCCTCCACCCAGCAACTCCTCTTCGACCTGCCACCTTCTAGCCCCTCCCCTGCAACAAGTTTTTCAGGGCACCCTTCAGGACCTGGCATTAGGGGGTACATGTCCTTTTCATTGGGCTCCTGCACTAGTAAGAGCTAGCCTTGAGCGCAGAATGGGGTCTGTCCAGGTCACCTTTAGAACAGCGCCTCCAGAGGCTCAACAGAAGAGCGCTCAGTAAACGTCTGGGTTAGGAATGACTGCATGCAGAGCTCCCAGTCTGGAGGAGGCTTTTGGAGGAGGAGAGCAAATGCTCAAGTGACCGTGGTTACAGGGATGTTTATGGAGGAGTCATAGACGTGAAGGGGGAGGAAGACCTGGCCACCACTCCTGCACACTCCCCCACTTCATCAGACCTTTCCCCAGTGCCCTCTAAGTACCAGGCTCTGAGATGGAAGCAAATGCTGGACACATCAGACCTCCTACCTGCCCTGAGGGATTTCTCGGCCAAGTGGAAGAGACAGACACTCCCCCCAGGAAGCTTAGCAGAGGGATGAGCTCCAGGGTTGGACATGCAGTGACTCCTGCTGGAGGAAAAACCAGCATTTATTGAGCTAGGAAATTCTGTCTTTGGTGAAAGCAGCTTGCATTGGGTCTCCCACACTTTCAATCGAAAGATTCAAGCTGCTTTCACCAAAGAAGGGAATTTGTAGAACTAGAAAGAATGAGGAAGAGCTTCAGGCACAGCTGGATTCAGGGGCTTGGATGATTCCACCCAATTTCTCACTCTCTTATACTTACTTCTGTGTGGGAGCACGTTCTCTTTGCTAAGGGACTTATGAGGCAGGAGAGGGGAGGGGGAAGCAGAGTCCTAACGACTGGCAGCTGCAAGCTCACATCCTCCCATTGAGGGACTCTGGAGTATAGACAGAACTGGTCTCTCTGATAGACCTGATGGTCTCTGATGGTCACCTAGCAGACCCGATCAAGGATTCCGACTGGCCTGATTCTGGTCACCTGCTCTCCTTGGACCAATCACCAGTTCCTGAGGGAATGGAGTGCTGTGACTGGTCCAATCTAGGGTGTACCTGTTAAAAGAGGGGGTGGGATAGGGTCACGGATGGGTAACCCAACCCGAATACCAGGGCCTGGGTGGTACACAGGCTTACTCTCCTGGAGGGAGGGCGGGAGGAGTGGTGGCGCTGAGAACAGAGCAGGAAGTAGATGCTGGACCGGCCAAAACAGTGCATGTGCCAATTCCAGTAAACAGGCTTATTCCCTTTTCTAAATGAATAATAAACCGAGTCTCAGAGAAGTTTAGCAATTGATGTAAATTAGCAGGGGGCAGAGCAGGACCCGGAACCCTTCCCGGCTGGACACAAATGCCCTGTGCTCTTAACAACTAAGCTATAGTGCTTCCCACAGAGCCCAGCTTCTGCTGCATCACCGGCTCCCAAACCTGAATTCTAACAGGTTTAAGCTTGTAATTTCTACCCAGACAGAAAGAACCTCAAAGCTCAGACACGCAGGCCCCTCGCAGATCCCAGAATACACAAATCTCATCTTCAGGATGGATTTAACTGGAGGCTCCCTTTCCTTTTGGACCACAGTGTGCAGAAAAACACTGCTCCTGGCAATTTCTTGTCCACTGAGCAGGGCTGAGAAGGAGCACATCAAAGAGAGTAGAGACCAGCCTGGTGTTGCCAGAGGCGACATTAGCAGGGAGATAGAGAGAACATTAAGGTGGCTGAAGAATGATCTGTTTGACATGGGAACTTATCCTCCAACTAAGCGCACAGCTCAAAGTGCTCAGACACCACCAGAGCCTCCTCAAACCTCCTCTTCCTCCCGGGCCCCTTCCAGCTCTCAGCCCTCCCTCCAGCCCTCCTGCTTCTTCCAGCCTGTTCATTTCATCGAAGGGGCAGTTCCCGACCATATAGTTCACCGGGGCTGGTGGGAACCTCTAGCCCAATCCTGTTCACTTGACAGGTGAGAACATGGAGCTCAGAGAGGCCCAGGCACGTGCTCAAGGTCAAAGAGTAAGTGAGGCGTCCAGGCCCTTTGATGGAGGGCATCCACGTGCCAGGCCCCGGCCCAGACACTGGCACGTAGTTATTCAATCCTTGGATGACAATCATGCAGGATGGGGGTCATCAGCCCCATTTTACCCCGGGGGGAAGGTGAGGCTCCACAAGACTAAACAACGTGCTCAAGGGCACAGAGCTGAGTTATAAACTGTTTTGAATTAGCACCGGAGTCCAAGCCTCGGAGCCAGTGTACGGGCCACTTGTCCATTGGCGGTGTGTTGTGCTCTGCAACGGCCTGATGTGATGCTGGAGGCCACTGGCTCCATTTCCCAGGTCCCCTTGCCCAACAGCCTCCAGTTGGCCTGGGACTGGGAAGGTATAGTGGAGGACTGAAGGGTAGCAGCAGGGAGAAGCCGTTTGCATCCCCCTCACCCTGCCCCCTGCTTCTGGAAGATGTTCTGGCTGCACCCAGCAGGTGCCAGCTCCACCACTCTGGTGGCTCTGGAAGCAGCAGCAGGGGCCACGGCGGCGGGGGTGCAGGGCGGCTCGGGCAGTGGTGGGGTCTGTGGTGCCAGCAGCAGGGGCAGTGTGTGGCCCTGAGTGCCTCCCTCTCCCCCCTGCAGCCCCCAGGCCCTCTTCCCTTTCTCTTTTAACTCACTTTTCCAGCTTTTCAACGCATTTATAATCAGCTCCCCGTGCCAAATCCCCTCTGTTTGCGGTTCCTAGCGCAGTTTCTGTTTTCTCTAAATGAGCCTGAATCCTACAGCGTTGGGCATCGCGGTGATGCCAGAAACCAAGCCCTCCCTGATGGGGTTGGGGTCCGGCTGTCTGACATGAGGAGGCTTGAGCGAGTGAGCGGGGACCCAGTTGTTGGGGGGACAGCGGGACCACTATAGCCATCAGGGCCTTCAGTCCCTGAAACCCTCGCCATGACCGGCTGCTTTGTCAGACCCGCGGCTGCCTCCTGGCCCCTGCACTGCTGGTGGCCATGGTCACGAGGCAGTGGGACGGCTGCTTAGGACACAGCTGGAGAGTTTGCAGACGGCAAACGGCGAGCGCGGTGTTTAACCTCTCCATGCCACAAAACCAGAGATCTTCTGTGGGTGCCCTAAGGAAGCTTCGGTTTTGTAGCCACAAGGCAGACGCAAATGAGAAGCAGATCTGGAGTGCCATCCTGGGGGATGTGGCGCTGCAAACTTCTCTCACCGGCTCACTGTCCAGTATTTGAAAGTCACGACATTGACTGGGAAAGAGGCACAGCTTCAGAATGAGGCACAGGGCTTGGGGGCCTCTCTGAGCTTTGGCGACCACCTCTAGGATGCAGGCGGGCCACGCAGCCTGCCTTGAGTGGCTTGCAGAGCCGAGTGGGGCTCGCAGCCAGCAAAGGCCCTGCAGCGGTCCCAGGCTCCAGGGCGAGCTGCCCTGACACGTGTGCCCTGGGACCCCGGCCATCCAGTGGCGCTCTCTGTGCAAGCAGGGGTCCTGAGTGGGGCCGGCGGCAGGCCCCAGGAGGAGACTCACAGCCCGGGCTTCTAGGTGTCTGTCCCTACTCCTGCGGGCAACTGTTGTCTATTTGAAAATAACTGTTGACTTTTCACTGGGATCTGGTAGGGGTGGAATGCATGACCAGGGGCTGCCAAGTGACTAGGCACCCGGCGGCCCACCCTGCCCGGAGTCGGCCCGAGCAGCAGCCAGCCAGCGCCAGGTGGCAGTGGCATATGTACACTGGGGCTCAAGCACCTCGTGGAGGCAGGCAAACTGCGTGAGCAGGTGGCAGGAGTCTCACAGCACCCTCTCCAGCTGCATCGTCACCTTTCCCTCCACCCACACGACCGGCCTGGTGTGACATTCCCCGTCACCAGGCATGTGGGTGTACCTCGGGGAGATCACGGGTTCAGTTCCAGACTGCCGCAAGAAAGCGAGTTAAATGACTCTTGTGGGTTTTCAGTGCATATAAAAGTTATGTTTACACTTTATCGGAGTCTAGAAGTGTGCAATAGCAGTATGTCTAGAAAAGCCACGTGCATGCCTTAATTTAAAAATACTTTATTGCTAAAAAATGCTAACCATCATCTGAGCTTTCGGTAAGTCATACCTTTTTTGCTGGCAGAGGGTCTCGCCTCTAGGCGGATGGCTGCTGACTGATGAGGGTAGCAGGTGCTGCCGGCTGGGGCGGCTGGGGCAGTGTCTCAAGATAAGACACAATGAAATTTGTCTCATTGCTGGACTCATCCTTTCCCTTGAACACTCAGAGGCCATTGTAGGGTGATCCATTGGCCTCATTTCGATATTACTGTCTCTCGGCAGGAAGGAAGGCCCCAGAAGAAGGGGGGAGAGACAGGAGAACAGCTGCTCAGTGGAACAGCCAGCACACACACATTTATGGATTAAGGTCACCATCTTACAGGGGTGTGGTTTGTGGTGCCCCAAAACAGTTACGATGATCGCATCCGCAATCCATGACTACACACCGCCATCACAAATAAAGTGATGAAAAGGTTTGAAATAGTGTGAGAATCATCAAAATGTGACCCGGAGTGAGCAGACGCTCTGGCAGACAAGCTCGATGCAGGGTTGCCACAAACCTTCAATCTGTAAAAAAAAAAAAAAAAAAAAAAAAAACCAACCTTGTTATCTGCAAAATCTCAAGAAAGCAAAGCAGATGAAACCAGATACGCTTGTACTGGCTGCCTGTGGCCGCCGTAACAGATGGCCACAGCCTCGGTGGCCGTGCTCTCCGGGAAGGCTCTGGGAGACAGCCTTCCGTGCCTCCCCCAGCTGCGGATGCTGCCGAGGCCGGCGGAGCCTTCCTACCTCCAGCTTCTGCCCCTGTCCACGGGGCCTTCTGCACACATGTCTGTGTCTTCTTCTCTTCTGTCTCTCATAGGGACACTGGCCATTGAATTTAGGGCCCACCCTAATCCAGGGTGTCTCATCTTGACATCCTTACCTTGCCTATATCTGCAAAGACCCCTTTTCCAAATGAAGTCACATTCTGAGGTTCTAGGTGGATATACTTTTGGTGGGGGACAGGGAAGGGACCATCCAGTCTGCAGTTAGCAGTTGCCACAGCTAACTGACAAGATGGCACCAGGCAAAGTGACTCCTGTGGCACTCCAGAATGACCCAAACAGCGAGAAAAAGCAGCCCTCCCAGGGGCATGCCCTAAATCCACTTAGCTCGGATGGGGAAATCTACCAGGCAAAGATCTACCCCATTCATAGGCAGTGGCAACAGTCTGGCCAAATGATCGAGGGCTTGTAAAGAACCAGCTGGAAGGCTTGCAGAGAGGAGGAAGGGGAGGAAGGGGATGGACGGTCCTATCAGCACAGCATATAGTGTGAGGATATTAGGGACCCACACAGATGCTCACCTGGAGCACTACCGCACAGGAAGGGACTCTGGGGGTCCCTGCAGCAGTCGTGGGCTGTGTCTGCCACAGCAGTGCATAGGCTTGGGCTCCAGTGGACCTCGGTGGGGCTGACAGTGGAGGCCAAGCTGGCCTCAGCAGCAGCATCTCCGCCAGCCCTGAAATGCATGTTCCTGGGCTCTGGCTCCCGCCTCTCCTGGTACTGCACCTGCCCAAGCAGCCCCTGCAGGAACTAACCTATGCATTGTCCCTACTTCCCTTCGCAGGCCTTCCCAGGCTTTTAGAACCAGCACCTTTCATTCAATTCCTCTGTGTAAAACACCTGCTCTTGTCCTGTACCACGGGGGGACGGGGGTGGGGCTTTCTCGCCACTTCAGCAGAGTGCCTGTGGCTTGGCTGGGTCCCGCTAGAGGGATGCTGGCCCAACGGGGCCCACCTGCCACCTTGCAGACATGGCCCCTTCCGAATTGTGAAAGTGGGTCTCCCAGAACTGGGTGTGTGAGGAGAGAGACAGAGACAGAGAGCAATGAGGCTGTTATGACACGGCGTTCAATGCCCCATCCAGGTTCATCACATGCCAGAGCCGACAAAGGCACCCAGACCACCAGTGCCTGTCCCTCCTAATTCTGAGCTCTGAAGATGAAGCACATAGAGGTTAGGGGAGCTCTTCAAGGTCACAGGCCAGGCAAGGCCAGCTGGGGACAAGAACCCAGGACTGCAGGCTCCTACCCCGGGCCCTTCCACTGTCCCCCAGCCTTGCACACCGCCCCACTCTCCAGCTGGCACAGACGTAGCCCAGACAGTGTCTTGCATCATGAGACATAATGTGTGTCTATCTCATTTGTGGTGTGACGCCGAGTTTGGTTTCAACGACTAACGAGAGGAAGATGAAACTGCCATCCGGACAATAGAGAACAGCACCTCTCCCCCCTGCCCCAAACTCCCTGCCAGCTCTGACGCTCACCGCAAGGGCAATTAAATTCTACATAGTTTTCTTTTTTAATACTTCAATAAATATCGCCTGTGAAAATCAATTGGCATTTTCTGTACTTAATGCATAATAACTGGTCTTATAAATCTAAATTATCCCTATAAATCTAAATTAAATGCCCAGGTTTCAGTGTATTTAGGACACTTAATTAATACAGTGCTAGCATATAACTGCTACTAATCTGTTTACTTCAAGACAACTTTCATTTTCAAAGCCCATATTTCTCCCTGGTGTGTGGGTGGGAGAGAGGAGCTGTTTGCTGGCTGCTGCAGGCACTGCCCATCGTCACGGGGTCCTCCAGACCTACCTGCCTGGGCCTCCTGGCATCCAGCCTTGTCCAGCCTTTGGGCCACCCACCTGTCAGGGCCCGAGGAGAAGGTGGCCAGAGCGGCCTGCAGAGGCAGGAGCCCCGGGCAGCAATCAGGAGGCCTGGCTTAACCACTCGTGTGCTGTGTGACAGTTAAGAGGTTGCTCGCCCTCTCTGGGCCTCAGTCTCCCCTTCTATATAATAAGGAAAAGACTATCGTCATGGAGAGCCTTTTCAGCAGCTGTGAAGATGGAGTTGTGGGATTTGGGGGTGTGGGTGGTTGGTCCACAACTTAGGAGCAGTGTGACCGTGGGCAGGTAACTTAACCCCTACATACGTTTGGGGTTGGCAACCGGACCACCTCCCAGCACTGCGGTGAGCCTGAGGAGAGGTTATGCATGTGCCACGCTCAGCTCAGGGCCCTGGAAACATCAGCTGTTGTGACTCCCCCAGGGCAGGAGGCCGAACCTCCCATCACTCTGGCCACAATTGCTGGGCTGGGAGGGTCCAAAGGGGGGCTCTCCCCTTTCAGGGTTGAGGGGAAGCTGGGCGTGTGGGTGGGCACTGGGGGAGGGGCCTGGGTCCAGGTGTGATGAGCAGAGGCAGGGGCTTCTGGGGGGCAAATACAGGACCATGTCTGAGCAGAGGTGAGGAGAGGTGTGGATGCCCCACAGGGCTAGGGTGACGGAGGCATGAAGAGCAACGGAAGGGCTTGGTGCGAGGGGGAGGCATGCTGGTGGCCCCGTTGTAGACAGGCCACCTGTCCGTTACCCTGAGTCTCCATCCCCTTAGAGAGAAGAGCCCCAATCTTCTCCGAGGGTTCTAGGGATGAGCAGGTGGGGGCCAGCCTCAGTCCCACAGATCACTTGGGAGCTACTCTCTTGCTTGTCCCTTTATGTTTACTGATCATTATTATCTTTAAATTTAGAAGTGACACTTGAACCATAGCTGTAGGTGAGGAAGGAATACTGGCCCATGAATGTCCTGAACCCCAACAGCCTGAGGTCTCAGTTTCCTTGTTTGAAAATGCGATTTGCAGAGTCAATGATGTAAGGTCCTTCCAGTGCGAAGATTGAGGCTCCTTCTGGTCTGATCTGGCCTCAGCCACCTTTACGGGCCCTGTGAGGTCCATGTGTAGAAGGAGACCATTTATCAGGCACCTGCTGAATGCCCTCGTATTCTTCTTTAGTCCAGGCTTTGCTACCCTCCACCCAGACGCTGTGAGGCTTCGAGCAAGTGGCTACACCTCTCTGTGCCTCAGCCTCCCATCTGTTGAAGAGGGCTAGTGCTTCCCTGGAAGGGCTGATGTGAAGATTCAACAGGTAGTGCACGTGAGGTGTGGGGCTAGGCACTGGGAATGCAGTAAGTGCTCAATAAATGCCATTGTTCTGCTCTCTGGAAGCTGTGCTCAGTGCAGACTCCTCATCAAAGCCGGAGGGTGATGGTGAGTAGAGCCCCTGAGAACACTGGAACCAGTGCATTAACCGATCAGCCCTCACTCTCTGAGCTCCAGGTGCCAACCTCTGCCAATTTTTATTGAAAAAGTAGCCCAAACAAGGTGTTTAAGTGTAGTAATCCCGCTAAGTGAGATGAAGGGCTTCTACCCGAGTCCCGCAGGAATTCTCCAGCCCAGTGCGTGCGTGGTGCGCTGTCAGTGCTGTGCCCATCACAAAAGCCAAGGCCTGTCTGGCCGCCTGGCCCTCCTGGCCGCCTGTCACTTGGCTTGCTCCATATTGGGAACACGATACTGAGTAATGCACCCCCACATTGGCTGTCATCGCTTTCTGGAAGCCGCTCAGTCTTGTGGGGGGAGTACAACTGTCTACTGGTCACGCAGACAGATGTGGAATCGGGATGTGACCCATTCCATGGAGAAGTGTGATGTGTCTACATCTGTGTCTGTGCGTATGCACACGAGTGTCTGAATGTGTGTAGGAGGGTGTGCATGCATGCATATATGTGCGTGTGCATGTGTCCACCTGTGTGCACACGAGTGTACCTTGTGCACATGTTTATGTGTGTATATCATACCCGTGTATGTGTGTGTGTGTGTGTGTGTGTGTGTGTGTGTGTGTGTAGTCTGGGAGAACAGGGAAGCTTTCTCTCTCTCTCTCTCTCTCTCTCTCTCTCATCACACACACACAGCACAGCCTCCTCTGATTGGCTGACACAGGAGAACCAGCATCTTCCCCACCCTCTCTCCCTAGCACTGCTCCCCACCCCCTGCTCCCCCGACTCCTCTCACTGTGCCCCCACTCCCCTCTCTGCCCTGCAGAAGGACCTGGCCACAGGCCCCTGGGAAGGTCAGCTGCACACTTGTCACTGTGGACTCTGAAGCTACCTGCTTCCCACCCAGCAAGAGAGTAATTCAGGTGAAGCCCTTTGCTGGTGAAGCTGAGAGATTCGGGACTGTAGGTGCGTACAAACCCCCTTGCTTTGTGGCTCCCCCAGATGAGTGACAGTGGGACAACTTACCCCAGGTGGCCAGTAGCCCCAGGGACACTTGCAAAATCGTGCCAGTGTGGCAAAGGGTCAATGAGCCAACTCTGTCCGGTACTGCTGATCCAGCCCCCCCACCACCATCCCTTCGTTAGATTAGGGCTGGCCTCTCTGGTTCTCTGCCGCCTGCCCACTTCCCTGCATTCAGCAGGTGCCCAGTAAGTGCCCTGACGCTGCCCCTGGGAGCTGAGGATTCGCTGTGGCCCCTCTGCTTCCTTCCCCCCAGCTGGGCAGTCGCATTTGCAAAGCTCCTGGTCTCACTCTGTAGAAGTCTCCCCAGGACCTGAGAGTCCATCAGAGCCTTGTCGGATGAATACACGGAGCAAACACTGCTTGGTTCCCTCCTGCTTCTCTGCTGTGATCCGCACATGGTTCCTGCTTTCTCATCACCTCAAATCTCCACCCATCCGTCTCCCCCTTCTGTCCTCTCTCCTGGACCCCAGTGTTCAATTCCTTTAAAAAACAGAGAAACGATCAAAGAGCCAACACTGGAGAAAACATTGCCTGCTCCCAGGTTGGGGGGTGGTGGTGGGCTGAGCAGCTAAGAAGAGACCAGCCTGCCTGAGGGCCAGGGGAGGACTGAGCTGGCCGGGCGGGCAGCACCTTCACGGCACCGAGGACCAACCTGTGCTTGCTGCACGCCCCACTTGCTTGCCGTGCCCCAGAGCCAGTTACTTCCCTCTCCTGTGCCTCAGCTTCTCAAGTGTGAAATAGAGATAATATTGGCACCACCTCTTAGGGGTGCAATAAAGATAAAATACATTAATTTGTGTAAACCAAGGGCTAAGCGCTTAGGAGGCATGAAATTGGTTTAGCTGCCATCATCATCATCATCTAACTGAGTTTTTACAGCCATCTTCCAGGATCAGTGTCAGTGTTCCCATTTCACACACGGGGACACTGAGTCTCAGAGGGGACCTACTTGCTCCAAGTCCCACCACTCGAAGCCCATGAGGACAGCTTGCACGTAGCCCTAGAGAGAATGTTTCCTGGGAGCTCCCTCTGTGCCGGGTGCTGTGCTCAGCCCTCTGGAAGCCTTGTCTGAGGCTGTTGCTCCCACGTCTTAGGAGGGAGACGCTATTCCTAATGGCTCCATGTTAGAGATGAGAAGACGAGACTCGCAGAGAAGCCACCTGCTCAGGGACACAGGAGCCAAGGCTTGAACCCTGACCTGCCCGACTTCAGACCCCATGGCATTAACCAGCCCTTCATTACAGTTCACGCATTCAGCAAACACTTTTCGAGCACTGCCTGTGTGTGCAGGCAGGCACTCTGCTGGGCAAGGGAATTCATGGTGACCAGGATGGACCCGGTCCCCTGCTGGTGGAACTGGCACTCCAGTGCAGGGAGAAGGAAGAGACAAACATCTGACTGTGGAGCATGTGGGGTGCTGAGGGCGGTGAGGAAAGCACAGCAGGGTTAGGAGGCAGAGGGTGGAAGGGCACAGGGCACTGAGGTGTCTTTGCAGAATGAATACTTACACGTTTTCATTAGGAGGGATCTGAGGAGATCAGCTGTCCCCGCCCTACCTAACTTGGAGGCAACTTGGGGTTTCTAGAGTCAAGTGACTCAGCCAAGGCCACCCAGAGACCGTTGGAATGAGGGGATGTCCAACCAGCCCCCTTCCTTGGAGCAGTGGGATTTCAGTTAAACAATGAGGTTCCCTGTCAGGGCTGATGGATGCCACCATGAGCCACTCTCTGGGGGACTTACTATCTAGAGGACAAGAAGGACACATGGAGGAAGCCAGAGATTGATGCTCTCACAGAGACTCTGCCCTGGGATGGGGATCTCTTGGAGCAGATATCACAGAAGGCTTCTCAGAGCAGGTGGCACTTGGTTTGGCCCTTGAACCGAGAGTATATTTTCCCCGATGGAAATGCTATGGGGCCAGTGGAGGCCACACTGAGAAGACATAGCAGGTGCATCAGCGAAGCTCAGTGTTAGGAGCCCAGGTATCAGAGTGAAGCAGCTGAGGTGGCTTCTGGTGGTCAGTGCTGGGTGACACATCATCTGTGGAGCCTGGTGGCCCCTCCCAGAGCATGCTGTGAGGACCGAGGAATTTAGCCCATAGAGTCCACTTTGGGGGTGGTGCTCAATGGCATTAGTGACACAGGGGGCACATCCCCTGCCCACTCAAGTTTTGGGCCACTGACCCCTTCCTTCCTAGGTGGCTTCACATGGCTTTAGCCCCACTCATGGGTACAAATGAGTCCTGAATGGTGGGTCAGGGGCCAGTGACCCTCCAGCCTGCATCCTGCGTCCTGCGTGATGTTTCCCCAGGATCAGTCTGTAGGTAGCATCCGTAAAGGCTTACTGACTAGCAGACGTTCTCCTACGTAGTCCTGACTAGCACCCTGCATGGAGGGAGCAGTGCGGCCTGCTGCAGAGGGTGTAGAAACCAAAGCTCACAGAGAACAGATGTGTAGGTCCAGGTTTTTCAGCCATTGGGATTTGAACAAGTTGAGGTGGTCACTGAGCCAAAGTGAGTCACCCTTTCCTGCTCCTACTCTGCCTTGCTGAGTCCCGGCTATCCCTCTGCCGACATCGCGAGGGCCTGCTCTATCCCGTGGCCCAGATTCACCAGGTGATGAGGCATCAGATCTTAAAAAGACAGAAAGGTGGGTGGACCACCAAGACTCCCCAGGCCCCTCCACGGGGGTTTGACCCTGGTGCAGGGAGGCTCCGGCTCCTATGCAGGACCTGAGGACATGGCCGGGACCACGGGACTCCTGCTCAGGCGCCGGCTACAACCCTGTGGCTTGGCATTATCAGACTTAATATCATGCTCAATTTGATCTTTGTGATTTCCAAGCTTAGCAAAGCAGATTTTTCTTCATTAATCTGCATTTATACTTAAAGGCAGTGCACTAAAGTTCAACCCCTTTTGACTTTGTTAAATGAACATGAAAAGGTCAAAAGACTTTTTCATAATCAGAAAGCATCTCTCTCTTGCTCTCTCTCCTCCCTCCTCCCAGCCTTCCTCCCACCCCTCCACAGCGTTCTGTTCCTCTGCTCCTTCTTGCCGTGGCCAGGTCCATATCCCCCAGGTCAGGAAGGGCACATGTTGCTGGCAGTGAAGGGGAAGGAGACACAGAACTGTTTTTTGGTGAAGAGCAGCCTAGGTCAGACACACCCAGATGTGAACACTCACTTTTCTGCTGCCTCTGGGTAGAACCTGCAGCTGGAAGCATTGTATCTCTGAGCTTTGATTTGAACATCTGCAAAATGGCCATAAAAATTGTGCCAATTTCAGGATTAAAAGAGCAAATACACACATGGAGCTTATCACTGTGTCTGGCGTGAGGCAACTGACCGGTCAGCTGTGTTGGGTAAACTGTCGCTTGGGGTGCTAAAGGCCTCTCCACGGGGCATCAGCAGGTGGGGTTCCAGGCCTGCCTTGGCCTTGACCATGAGTGATGTACCCAGCTTTTGGGCAAGGGGGGGATGTCTGGCTTTTCACCTACGAAATCTTTTCACCTATGAAATGAGGGGATTAAATGGAGTCTCATCAGAGGACAGTGGAGCTAGAAGGACCATCGGGAGCCATTCATGGAATCAGTGGGAAGACTGAGGTCTCCAGACTTATTCACTTAGAGAGTGAGCGACTGGGCACAGTCTCATGGCCAGTTCTGCTCTCCATGCATGCACCACAGTGACCCAGGAGCCACTGGAACTGTTAGGGACCCAAGAAAGTACTTCAACGTGAAGGAAAATCAAAATATAACCTATCAAAATGTATGGGATGCAGCTGAAACAATTAGAGGAAAATGTGCAGCACTAGATGCCTGTATTAGACAACAAGACAGGTTTCAGATAAATGACCTCACATCCCACTTTAAGAGACTAGAAAAAGAACAGCAAATTAAAAGCAAATAATAAAGCTGAGAGCTAATATGAGTGAAATTGGAAACAGAAAAACAACAGAGAAAATCATGAAGCCCAAAGCTGGTAGTGTGAGAAGATCTGCAACAAGACAAATACATACCTAGAGTGAGCAGTTAGAAAAAGAGAGAAAAGACAATTACTCATATCAATAAAAGGGTGATATCACTACATACTCTACAGATATTAATATTAGTAACGACATTCCAACAGTACATTTGGCAGCTTAGTATGAAGTGGTCAAATTCCTTAAAAGACTCAAACTACTGAAGCTCACTCAAGAAGAGACAGATAGCCCGAGTGTTAATTTACCTCCTCCATAAATGGAATTTGTAGTCCCAAGCCTTCCCATAAAGAAAAGTCCAGGCCCAGACAGCTTCCCTAGTAAATTCTATCAAACATTTAAAGAAGAAATAATGCAAATTCTACAGAAATAACACCAATTTTACAACTAGCATCATAAATTATGGCCAAAGACTGATGATGAAGACACAAGAATAGGATGCCCACTCTTACTACTTTTACTCAACACTGTCCTGGAAGTTCCAGCTGCTGAAATAATATTTGGGGGGAGAAAAAGAAGAAGAGGAAGAAAAAAAGAAAGAAGCACTCAAATTGGTAACAAAAAAGTAAAAGTGCCTTTTCTTGCAGGTAACATAATCATCTACAAAGAAAATCTGATGGAATCTATAAAAAAGCTACTAGAAACAGTGTGTTTAGCAAGGTTACATGATACAAAATTAATGTGTAAAAATCGATTATATTGGGTTGCCTGGGTGGCTCAGTCAGTTAAGCATCTGCCTTCGGCTCAGGTCATGATCCCAGGGTCCTAGAATGGAGCCCTGCAATGGGCTCCCTGCTCAGTGGGGAGCCTAATTCTCCCTCCCCCTGCTCATGCTCTCTCTCTCTCTCTCTCTCAAGTAAATAAAATCTTTTAAAGAAACCAATTATGGGCATCCCAGGTGGCTCAGCAGTTTAGTGCTGCCTTCAGCCTGGGATGTGATCCTGGAGACCTGGGATGGAGTCCCGTGTCAGGCTCCCTGCATGGAGCCTGCCTCTCTCTCTGCCTGTGTCTCTGCCTCTCTCTCTCTCTCTGTGTCTCTCATGAATAAATAAATAAATAAATAATCTTAAAAAATAAGTAAAAATAAAAAAGATTAAAAATCAATTATATTTCTATATACTAGCAACGAACAATCAAAATTGAAATTAATGAAACAATAGCCTTTACAATAGCATCAAAAAAGATAAAGTACTCAGGAATAAATCTGGCAAAAGATGTGTATGACCTGTATCCTGCAAACTATAACACATTGCTGAAAGAAACGAAAAACCTAAGAAATGTAGAGGTATACCATGTTCATGGCTCAGAAGCCTCAATACTGCTAAGATGTTAATTCTCTTCACATTGATCTTTAGGTGAAACATGGCCCCAATCAATATACCAGAATCCTTTCTCCTGTAAAGGTTTACAGTCTGATTTTCAAATTCATATGAAAATTCAAAAGGCCTAGAAGAGCCAAGAGAAATCTGAAGAAAAAAGACACAGATCTCCAGGGCAAACCTTACCTGATTTCAAGACTTAACTAGAAATCCATTAAAATCAAGAAAGTGTAGTGTTGATATTAAGACACACAAATAGATTAATGGGACAGAATAGAATCCAGAAGCAGATTCGCACATATTTAGACACCTAATTTTTGACAACAGTACAAAGGCAGTTCAGGAGGGGAGATCATATTTTCAACAAATAGTGTTGTAAAAATTGGAAATCTGGAGGCAAAAAGCTTGGAAGTTGATCCATCTATAAAACCTATCTTCAAATGAATTATAAATCTAAACATAAAACCCGGAGCAATAAACTTCTGGAAGAAATCATGGGAGAAAAAACCTAGAACAATAAACTTCTGGAAGAAATCATGGGAGAAAATCTTTGTGGCCTGGGGTCAAGCAAAGATTTCTTAGATGGGATGCCAAAAACACAATCCATAAAAGAACAAATTGATACACTGGACTTCATAAAAAATTTAAAACTTTTGCTCTTCAAAAGGCACTGTTAGGGGAATGAGAAAACAAGCCAGAGAAAATATTTGCAAATATAATAAGCAGTCGTATGCAATATATTTGGAAAACTCTGGTAACTCAATAATAAGAAAATAAGCAACTCGAATAAAAAAAAATGGACAAAAGATTTGAACAGACACTACACCAAAGGACATATATACAGATGGGAAATAAGCTCATGAAAAATACTCCCTATCATTGATGGTTAGGGTCATGTGAGATAAAACCACAGTGAGATCCCAACACCACTTACCTGAACATAGAAAGACACAGCAGACCAAGTGTTGGTGAGCCTGTGGATGAACTAGAATTCTCCTACATCATTGGCAAGAGCGTAAAATGTTAACAGTCACTTGGGAAAAGTGGGCAGGTTTTTTCTTTTTTAAGTAAAACTTACCCATACCATAAGACCTAGCCATGACCTTCCTAGGTATTTACCCGAGAGAAGTGAGAACATATGTCCACACAGAACTTGAACGTGAATATCTACAACTGTTTTATTTATAATGTCCCAGAACAGAAAACAATCCAAATGTCCATCAACAGAAAAATGGACGGACACATTGTATATCCATGCAACAGAATACTACTCAGTTGTAAAAATGAATAAATTGTTGATACACACACACAAATGAATAAATCTAAAAAGAATTGTGCTAAGTGAAAGAAACGAGGCAAAAAAGAGAGAATATCCCGCTTGATTCCATTGACATAACATTCTAGAAAATGTAAGTTAACTTGTAGTGACAGAAAGCAGATCCGTGGTTGCCTGGGGAGAGGGGAGAGGCTTTCGAGGGACATGACAAAGAAGCAGGAGGGAAGTTTGGGGGATGATGGATATCTTCATTATCTTGATTGTAGTGATGGTTTCCTGAATGTATACATATGTCAAAACTTATCAAATTAGCACTTTAATTATGTCTTTAAATATGTCACTTTAAATATGTTCAGTTTATCGTATGTCAACTATATCTCCACAAAGCTGTTAAAAATAGCCACTGGGATTGACAGGGTTGGCAGGGGAAAGAGAGGTCTCCCGGCCAGGGAACTCTGGCCTGAGCCCTGAGGGCCAGGGCGGGAGGGTTCAACGAGGGAGATTGAGGCAGGCGAGCCAGGCAGATGGGAGGGAAGACAGGCAGTGTCACGGAGTCACAGTGTTTCCAGAAGGAGGGGCATGGGCCCCTGTGACACGTACCTCCCAGCAGAGACTCGGTTGTAAGAGGCGGCACCATGGAGGTTATTGGTGACCTTGACAAGTCAGGATGCGGTGCAGGTGCAGCATGAAAGACGCCAGGTCAGGAGGTGGAGAAAGCAGCAGCCGTTCAACTCGCTCAAGGCAGGGGGAGGAGGGCACACTACAGGGTCCTGGGGTGCTGGGGTGAGCGGAGGGCTTCCAGTTCCTTTGCTTTGTTTTTCATGCAGAGGTTGGAGGTCGGAGCTCACTGTGTAAATATGCTGAGGATGACAGTGTGGCGGGAGCACGAGGGGACGCAGGGCAGCAGAGGATGGAATCCCAGGGGGGCAACAGGAGGCTTGACATGTGATGAGGCAGGAGCAGGACTTCTGGAGGTTTAGGGCGAGGGCAAGCAGGGAGCTGTGACTGCCAAGGTCAGGAGAACCAGGTGCCAGCTGGGGTGCCCTGGGGAGAACCGAGTATGACTGGTCCGGGACAGTCTGTGGCCACTGGTAGTCCTGAGTCCCAGGACACCTGCATTTGGGCTCCTCGTCTACCCTGCTGGGGCTTTTTCAATTCTGCGTTATTTCAAGCGCAAAGCCCAGCTCCGTCATTGGTTTCTAAAATACCCACCCACAAAGCATTTCTGAATTAATTAGCTTTATTGCAAATCAGTGGGAAGACTACTCCACCTCACTGGCTATCTTCTCCAGAGTCCACAGTTCTTTCTCTGGAAGAAGCAGACCTCACTGTCTCGTGCAGACTACGTTCCTTCCCTCTAGAGAGTCTTGGCATCAGGGGCTCTGTACCCTTGAGGTATTGGCCTTTGTCACCACACCGATTCCTCTTTTTAGACAAATGCTACATCTTCCCGAGAAGAATCCTGATGAACAAAAATGCCTTCTTCATGCTAAATGGGTATTGTCATCCCTGTTTTACAGCTGAAGAAACAGAGGCACAGAGAAGGTAAGCAGCTTGTCGGGGGTCACACAGCCAGCGAGACACTCGGGCAGCAGAAGCGCCACCTAGGGTGTGGCAGCGAGCCCCCCAGGTTCTGTTCAGGCAGACCTGGGTGAGATCCTGACTCTACCACTAACTGGCTATGAGCGCCACGGCCCAGGGCATCTATGGAGTAAAGGAGATGACCCATCTCGGGCGCTAGCAAAGTCCAGGCACATAGTAGGTGCTTGAGTGAATGCAGCTGCTGTTGTGCCCACTGACGAGCTGACCGCAGCTGCGGAGCCTCCCCGCCCCAGGTCCTACACCCGCCTTTCCTCTCCCCCACCTTCCTTGCCATCTGATTCCTGTACCTTTCTGCTTCCCCAAACCAGGTGAAAACTGGGGAAGCCCGGGGAAGCCCTCCCGAGCCCACCCTACTAAAAATCCTGCCTGACCGTCTGCTGAAGGGGCGGGAGGATGCAGTTTGGGAATCAAACAGACATAAACTCAGATCTGTTTTCTCCACACACACACCCCCACCCGTTAGGCCCCTCTCGTGCCTCAGTTTCTTCATCTGCACAATGGGGACAGTGCTCAGGACCAAATGAAGGGACAGGTGTGAAAAGAGCTTTGCAAATGTCGAATGGCAAACCGCTGCTCCAGTGCTGGCTTATTTCCCTGCTCGCTCTGTGTCCCTTTGGCAGCCCGAGCGTCTAACCAACATTGGCTTTCTTGGGTTCGGTGAGGGCCCACTGTGCACGAATGGTCACCCCCAGGGAGGGATCGAAACTGGAGTTGGAGTCAGAGGGTCCAGAATGTGAGTCAAGCTCCTCCACGGCACCGTGTGCCGCCTGGATCTCCAGTGAGCCCCCCCCACCCCACCCCACCAGGCCCTCTTCGTGTGCACCATGAAACACCTGTCACCCTGCACGCGCTGCTCCTCCCTGGAACACCCCTGCCCCTGGGTGTGTGCAGGCTCCAGCACACACTAACTCACTCGTCCTGCTCATCCTCCTCTCTGGGGAAGTCCTCCCACACTCTTGGTACACACCCCACGATTCACAGAAAATTCGTGGCTTCTCTCCCATCTTAAACTGTGAATGGCGTGGGGAGGGAGACCACGTCCGCCTGACTCAGCCTTGCACCCAGGGCTTCACGTAATGCCCACTGCGGTTTCTATGGACTCTATACGCTAACTGACGCATTGCCAAGTCCTAATCTTGCCATGTGCCCTGGGCTGGTCTCTACTGCTTTCTGGAATATTGTTCCCTTAGAAGTTTAATGAAGGCATTTGGGGATGATGGTCTCCATGGCATCTGCTCTGGACTTTGAAGGTAGCCTTCAGTCCTGTGGAGAAAGCTGCTGCCCACGGTCTGACCCCTGTGTCAGCAGGACAGGCTGCGGGGGGCGGGGGGGGCTGCTCCCTTGCGCCCTCACTGTAAATAGCTCTATCTCAGAGCATGGGCTGGCGGGGGGGGGGGGGGGGGGGGGGGGGTCTGTCCCTGAGGGTAGCAGAGGGCTGGCCAATTACTCACAGCACCTGGAGGGCCAATGGGGAGGGGCGTCAAGTCTGAGTGGGAGCCCCAGCCCTGGAAATAACCCACTGGCCCATCTGGGAGCCCAGACCGGAAGGTTACTTAGGTTGTTCCACTGGGCACGGACTGTAGCCACCAGCCAATCATCTGTGGCCTGACATGGGGGGCTCTGGGATCTCGATTATCCCGGGTCATCCACGTCTGGGACTAGACAGCCAGGCTGCAAGAGTCCCAACCTGTTGGGGCCCCCTCGGATCACCGCACTCCACGCTCCAGAACTGGTTACCGCGGGGCTGTCCTTTCACCCCCCACTGGTGTGGGAGTGCTCTCCTGGGGGGTTGGTGGATTCCGGCAGGAGTGGCCCCAGCAAGTCCACCTGGACCCCTGGCTCCCAACCCAGTTGCCCTGTGTAGATATTGAGGGGAGGGGCCACTCCCAGGGCGGTGGGCAAAATCGAACTCTGCTCTGGTGACCCCAGACCGGTGCTCTGAGCCCACGCAGTGTCGGTTTTGATACCTGTGAAGCGAGAGGCTGCAGATGCCCACCTGGTAGGTCCAGAGAGTAGGTTAAGGGAGGTAATGGGGCAAAAAGGGGGCGCCCCCCAGGCACAAGCCAGGGCTCTGTTGGCTGTGGAGGAATCGACTCAAACTGGCTTCAGCAGACAAGGGGAGCTGTGATAATGGCACAGGACAGCTCCTAGAACCCAAGGAGGAGGAGGCAGCGGAGGTGCCCAGGGATGGAGCAGAACCCTTCCTTGCTGTTCCGTCAAACAGAAGGTGGCCACCACAGCTCCTGGGCACAGACATCTCCAGGGGAGAGAACATCACGGGTGGAACCAGAGCCCCTCAGTCCCAACACCAGACTCCTAGGAGAGAGAAACCCCCTGACCCAACTTGGATCAACTTTTTCCTTTTCTACTTTGGTCTCACCAGCTCTAGCTGGCCCCACAAGTGTGGCTGCTGGGAGGCCCCCTGGAGGGGACTGGGGCTGGGAAGTGGGTCTCCGTGAGCTACCCTAATGCTCTCAAAAGCACCAGGCCTCGTGCCAGCTCTGGAGAAGCCGCCTGAGACCTGCAATGGCCCTTGCCCTTCACAGTGGGTGGGGACACGGAGGCACATCCCCATGTGACCAGCACGAGCTCAGAGCAAGGGGAGTACCAGCAGGGCCCTCCACACCCTGCCACCCCGGTCCCTGCGGGGTCGACGCGGTGATCTTCCAGGGGAGGCAGAGACAGCCACACAGCAGGGATGTGGCAGGCCCCGGACTGTGCCCCAAACTTCTGGTACAGGCTTGGCTTTGGGGCAGTGGGGTTCAGGCCCCGAGGCAGCCAGGGGAGCAGCTATTTCGAGGCTCTGCCCCAACAATGAGACCCCCCACCAACTCAGGTCTCTTGGCAACTGCTCCAAAGATCCAGTGCATTCTCAGCTACAACCGTGCGCCCAGGAGGAAAGCAGGAAATGATTCATCTGCTTTCTCAGACATGAAGGCAACTCTGCTTTAACATTTACTCAGGGGTTTCTCCTTCGGCCCCAAACAGCAAACGAATCATGGGGAGGGGAGGGCCCTGATCAGGACCTTTGCTGAGGCTGCTGGCTGCTTCCAAATGGAACAAAGTGACTCCTAAGTGTCAGAGCTGAAAGGGGCCTGGTCTTCCCCATTTTACAGGGTGGGGAACTGAGGCTGGACCAAGGAAACCCAGCAGGATATTGGCAGAGGAGGAAACAATCTGGGAGCTCGGGGGATGGAAGGAGCCCAGGGCAATGAGACTCGGGTCTCTCATCTGTAAAGTGGGGATCCAAGCACTGGTTGGTGATGCCTGACTAGGATGTGAAGTGGCCTTCAGAGTATCTGGCAAAGAGCAGGCCCTGCACATCTGTCACCAGACAGAGGTCATGGTGAGGATGCCAGTGGCGTCCCCGGCCCCCCTCCACCCCCAGAAGCTTTGTCTGTGCTTTGAGACCCTGACCTATTACCCCTCCCCACAGTGACTGGATCAGGGGTGGACACCTGCCCTGCTGGGACAGTTGGGGTATTTGTCCTATGAACCTGAAATTGGGACTAAAAGGGACTAGTTGGGTCTGTTGGTCATCTGAGCTGCTGGTGAATAAAGCTCAAGTCTGCGGGCTACTGAGAAGGGCAGGGAATGCGAGTCCTATGGAGAGAGAAAGCCAGAGAGAGAGAGAGAGAGCGCCAGAGAGAGAGAGAGAGAGCACGCACCCACTCAAGAGAGAGCCTGCCTTTGGCCAGTGGGCACCCCTGTCCCTGGGCCAGGTCCTGGTGCCTCAGTAGTTCCGGCTGCATTCTTTGACTCTGGCACCTGAGATACCTGAGTCTTACTAACCCCCTCTCCCCTGCAACCTAGTGGACTCAGTCCCCAGGACCCCAAGAATAAGGAAGAACTCCTCTAGGGTCAGGGGTCTGGAGCCAGGCGGCCAGCTGACCCGGCAGGGCTGAGGCCCCTGCATACCTGGGCCTGGGGTCCCCAGCGCCTCCCTCCCAATCCCTCTCTTCCCTGCTTTATGCCCTTTCCCCCTCCCTCGCTCTTCCTTTGCTCCCACACTCAGCCCCTCATCGGATCCTGCTCCCATCCCACAGGCACGGGCTGCTGCCCACCTTGTCTGTTCAGCCCCTGGGTCGAGGATGCCCAGGGGACGAGGCGTGTCCCTGAGCTCAGGGAGCTCCCAGTCTGGCTGTGGAAACAGAGGAATCCACCACAACCCAGAGGGGGCAGTGCCCAGACTGGGGAGATGCAGGAGGGCAGGGAGCCCCGGGAAAGCCTGACCCTGGACAAGGTGTCAGGGAGGACCTCTGGGAGGAGGTGCTCACTCTGAGCCCCGAAGGAGAAGCTGGGGGAGCCAGGAGGAGGGGTAGATGGGGGGCGAGATGAGTACTGGCAGCAGCAACCTGGCAGAGGGAGGGCCGGCCGTGGAAGTGGCAGGCAGCTCTGCGTGGCTGGGGCCTGGGTGTGAGGGTGGGGGTGGGTGGTGGGGGTGGGGGTGGGTGGGTGGGGTGGGTAGGGGTGGGGGGAAGGGTGTGGGGGTGGGTGGGGGTGGGTGGGTGAGGGTGGGGGGTGAGCAGGGAAGGTGCAGAGGGAGGAGGCAGAGGCCGAGTTCCGATCAGAGGATGGGGGAGCTGGGCTGTGCAGTATGGGCTTCATCATGGGGCTCCGGAGAGCCCTGGACGGACAGAGGGGAGTTAAGGGACAAAGTGACCCTCTGTGGGCCTGGGGAATGGGGGATGGAGTTCCAGAAGGATCTGGCTCCTCCAGCCCCTGAACCCAAAGAAGCCCCTTCTCCCCCAGCCTCCCTATCTTCCGTTCCCTCCCTTCCCCTGCCCTTCCCTCCCTGCATCTACTCTCCTTTGCTCCTCTGGAACCCCGCCTCTGTGGGTTCTCCCTTCCATCTCCCTGTGTCCCCTCCTCCCCAGCTCCCCATCTCTCTCCCTCCCTGTCCCCTGCTCCCCCTCCTCCCCAGCTCCCCATCTCTCTCCCTCCCTGTCCCCTGCTCCCCCTCTTCCCCAGCTCCCCGTCTCTCTCCCTCCCCGTCCCCTGTCCCCTGCTCCCCCTCCTCCCCATCTCCCCATGTCTCTCCCTCCCTGTCCCCCTGCTCCCCCTCCTCCCCAGCTCCCCATCTCTCTCCCTCCCTGTCCCCTGCTCCCCCTCTTCCCCAGCTCCCCGTCTCTCTCCCTCCCCATCCCCTGTCCCCTGCTCCCCCTCCTCCCCATCTCCCCATGTCTCTCCCTCCCTGTCCCCCTGCTCCCCCTCCTCCCCACCTCCCCATGTCTCTCCCTCCCTGTCCCCCTGCTCCCCCTCCTCCCCACCTGCTCCCCCTCCTCCCCGTTTCCCGTCTCTCCCTCCCCCATCCCTCTGCTCCCCCTGCTCCCCAGCTCCCAGTCTCTCTCCCTCCCCGTCCCCTGCTCCCCCTCCTCCCCATCTCCCCATCTCTCTCCCTCCCCGTCCCCTGCTCCCCCTGCTCCCCAGCTCCCCGTCTCTCTCCCTCCCCGTCCCCTGCTCCCCCTCCTCCCCAGCTCCCCATCTCTCTCCCTCCCCCATCCCTCTGCTCCCCCTGCTCCCCAGCTCCCCGTCTCCCCCCTCCCCCCGTCCCCCTGCTCCCTCCCGACCACTCCCCCGCCCGCGAGCCCACCGCGCCGGGCTCAGCCCCACTTGCGAGAGCCTGCAGCGCCACCTTGGGGCGGGAGCCGGCACCGCCGCGGGTCCTCACGCCAGGAGGAGGGCGGGGTCCCTCTCTGTCCGGAGCAGGTGCCTCCCCTCCCCCCCCTCCCCCCGCCCCCTGCAGCCCGGGGCGCTGCTCTGGGGCCCTGCTGGCCTGGGCTGCTGCCCCGTGTCCGCCTCCCCGACGACCCGCGTTGCCCGCCGGCTCCTCTCTCCCAAGCCCGGACGCCAGCACCCATGGGCCTGATGAACGAGGGAGCCTTCTGCGCCCCGGGGACCTGGCCCCCAGGGGTAGCACACCCATATCGCAGGTGGGGAGAGCGAGGCTCAGCCGGGCAGTCGGGGCTGGCACCTGGCAGCTGCCCGGCTCACCTGTGGGTCATCACTGGGGATCACAGTCTGCGCGGCAGGGAGCCCTGGGACCAGGGACACGGAGAGGGAGAGCCGGGGCGGCAGGCCCTGCGCCGGGGTCCACAGGGGGGGCTCTGGTGCTGGGTGATGGGGGTGTATGGACAGGGATGTATCCGTTACTGTGGGAGCCGGTGAAGGTGCTGGCAAGGGGGGGAGGGGGGCAGGTGCTTCCGGGAGGGGGGGTGGGGGCTGAGCTGGCTTCAAGGAGGAGGTGGCTTCTGAGCTGATGGATCCAGGCGGAGTCAGAGTTTGCCAGGGGAAGATGAGGGGAGGGCCTTCCAGGCAGGGGAACAGCAGCCCCAAGGCAGGGGGCCCAGAAGCAGGAGACACAGAGTTCTGTGACCGAAGAGAGAGGAGGGCTGGGCACACGGGGAAGGGCTTCAGGGACCCTCCTGCTTGCCCTGAATCTAGAGGCAGTGCTGGCACAATATAAACTAATCACAACAACAACAAAGAGAAATGCTATGATTACTATCCCTGTTATTGCAGCTCTAATACTGCCAGGCACTGTCTCAAACACTTTACCTGCGGTAAGGGGGCAGTTTTTATGGCAGCCCAGTGAGGTAGGCAAGGTTGGGGGAAACAGGCCCAGAGAGGGCCTGTCTGACGTTGCTCAGGAAAAGTGACAGGGCATTGTGTGTCCAGGATTGGCTTTTTCTACTTTCACAGCACCCCCTGTGCACCCCACCTCTCAGCTCCCAAGCCCATTGCTCTGACAGTCTGCCTCCCAAAGAGAACGCAGCCACCTATTTCCCCAGAAGCCAGAGAGAATTTGCATTTTGGAAGAAAAAATCGAAGAGCCAGGAAAAGGCAGCATTTAACCCAAAGCGAGGACAGGCCCTGGCATCAGCGGTGGACAAGGTGGCTGGAGGGGCAGTGTGAGTGGCTCCTTCCTGGGCAGCAAGCCCCTGGGGCCGGGCCTCGTTGCCCATCTTCCTCTCCCAGCCCAGCAAGCCTGGCACTTCAGGAAAAGAGGAAGCACGCTGTCCCCGCTGTCCCTGCTGTCCCCCCATGGGGGCACTGGTGGGTTTGCACTGATATGGGGGCTGCGGTGGGTGGGCTCCTACTGCATGGAGCACCCGCCCCAGGAAATCTGGGCTTTCACTCCGAGAGCCCAGGGAGACGGGGACTTTCAAGACTCCAGCCTAGAGGTTTCCTGAGCTGGGGAGGAGAATGCATGTTATCCCAAACCAGGCTTGGTGGATTATTTTCTCTTACATGGACATGAGGGATGTTTGAGCAGAAGCACTGGGCTGAGAAGACAAGTGACCCAAGAAACGAGCTCAGAGTCTGTGTCTCTGGATGGTTTCTGTTTCTTCTCTCTTTCTTTCTACATCCGTGCTTCCTGATGAGTAGCCCGGGGATGCAGCCCTGTGAGCAGACGTGGGTTCCCAGGCTCAAGCATCCAGTCGGAGCCAGGCCTCAGTGGTCAGTGGGGACACCCAGCCTGGCTTGGGGCCACCACGATGGCCCAGCTCTATAGGGATGAAGGGTGCAGCCCGGCCTCAGTGGTGGAGAAGGTACCAGGAGGACAGAGGTGCAAGAAGGGTAGGAACACCTGTGCTTCCCCCACCCCAACCCCACCCACTCTGCTTCAGGCCAGCGGGTGGTCCTGGCTCCTCAGGCACTGCCTGGCTCTGGCAGGCGCTGCTCCTTTGCACACGCTCTTCCCCTGCCAAGAATGCCCTTCGCTCTGCTGGAAAAGCCCCTGCAGCCTTCCAGCCACACGCCCCTCCTCTCAGAAGTCCCTGCTCTCCCCATCCCTGGCCCCTGCTCTCCCCGGCCCAACGACTGTTCTTTTAAGACCTTTCCAGCCACAGACACTCTCACTTTTAGAAACTCCTTTCCCCATCAGATCAAACATATTAAAATGTCCCATCATCACACACTAAATACAAATTATATGTAACTATGGAAAAGCTGAGTTGGAGTGGATGGTTGAGCAGTTGATAATATTACGCTTTGTAGACATTTGATTAAACATTTATCAATTTCAACTTTGCAGCTTTCCTTTTTTATTTGAAGCCAAATAAATTGTTTTCCTGGGACTTAAACATTTTCATAGGCCCTTAAGAGCTCTTGGGCCCTGGCACTGTGCCCAGAACAGAGTCTGGTGGAGGAGACGCTCCCGCCCCCGACAGAAGGGACCCCTGCTGGCCCAGGGCGCCCTGAGTGATGCGCTGCTCTACGCCTCTGCTCCGGCAGGGGCGCCACTGGACCCGGAGCTCCAGAGATTGGCTGTCACATCCCGACAGTTCTCCATGCGGCACATGCAAGCCCAGCCTCAGACAGAGAGAAAAATTAATGTTTACTGAAACAAAGAAGCAAGGGAGGAAAGAAGACAGAGACAGAGAGGGCGAGAGAGAAGAAAGGTGGGGAAGGGAGGGGATGGGAGGAAGGGACTCGGGCAGGGACAGCACGCAGGGGACCGCAGACAGGATTCCCTGCAGGCTGGGATGGGCTCTCTCCGGCCCCTCCCCTCAGCATGTCCCACCTGGCATCTCAGGGAGCCCCTCGCCCAGGGGACCAGGCTTTCCGTCCCCTGGGGATGTTGCAGGGATGGGGTGTCACTGAGCAAGCAAGTTGGTGAGCAAGCAAAAGTGAGCAAGCGAATAAGACCTCTGGGCACAGCAGGGCTGCGGGGGCAGCAGACAAGGATGTCCGGGTGTGAGTTCAGGAACACAGGGATGGGCCTCGCAGACCCCACCCCTCGATGCCCGCCACACCAGGGAGCAGGGATGCCTATCCCGGGGGCCAGGCTTCTCTTCCCCAGGAGGTGTTGCTGGGATGGGGCATCACTGGGGCCCCGCCAGAGCCAGGAGGGTGAGACTGACCGTCCCTCCCAGGGAGACTCCCTCCATCCTCTCTCCCAGCGGGCCCAGATGGTACCGAGGGGAGAGTGTGGGGAGCAGGTGGGGACAACTCTGGACAGTCCCCCAGCCCGCCTGCAGGGGATGGACATCCAGCAGCAGCTTGGCCGGTTAGACCTGGGTTTGGATGTCGCCGGTCACATTCTGTCTGACTCGTCGAGAGTGACATTCCCTCCCATCACCTCCCTCCATGCCCCAGAGCTGATGTCCCCAGGCCCAGCAGACCCTTCCACCCCCGTTTCATACCATGCTCCCCCTCACTCACTCCACCCAGCCACACCGGCCTCCCCAATTCCCATGAACGCTCCATGCCCACTCCTACCACAGGGCCTTCGCACCTGCTGTTCCCTTTGCCTGGAAGGCTCTTCTGGCAGATATCCGTGTACTTCACTCCCCAGCTTCATCAAATGTCACCTCCTCAGAAGGGTCTCCTCCGCCCCTGACCACCCCGTCTAACGAAACCCCCTTCCTTCCTCCCCGGGGACTCTTAGGGGGATTGGCTGAGGTTCAGTGGGGGACAGTCAGCGTGGGAATCTCAAGGGAAGAGAAGAGATGAGCGTGTGCTGAGCACCTACTGTGTGCCAGGCCTTTGGTCAGAGCCACATCTGTGACCTTATTTGATCACAGGGGTCCTTTCAGAGAGGAGCGTATCACGTCCCCCTGTTTACAGGTGAGGAAACAGGCTGAGGGAGGGGAAACGACCTGCCCGAGGCCTCACAGTTTGTAAGTGACAGAGCTGTCCCCAACCTTCCGTCCACTGCCCTGGAGATGGAGGTGTGGGACCCTCGGAGTGGGAGGGGGTAGCTGATGCCATGTGTGCCCAGGGACTGTCCCAAGGGAGTGTAGCTCATGAAGAGAAGGAGAAAAAGCTTTGAGGAAAACAGGACTGGGGTCTGGTGGTGGGAGGTGAGAGGAGGGACACGGAGCCAGACTGGTGCAGAGGCAGAGGCAGCGGGGGGCACGCAGAGAGAGCGGTAAGAAGGTCTGGGAGCAGCGGGCAGTGGACAGTGGCCCGTGGGTGCTGGCCGGGCCTGACCTCCCCACTCACCAGCTGCGGAACCTGGGCTGTAGCCTCGTCTTTGTAAGTCCCCATTTTCTCATCTGCAGATTGGGCCGGTGATGCTGCCTGGGAAGCTTTCCATCAAGGTTTTGGATCAGGTACAAAATTTGCCTGGTACATGGGCACCTTCTGGAATGGGGTGACAATGATGATGATGACATTGGGGTGGGGCAGGTGGGCCACTTGGCTGGTAGAGTGAGCAGGTGCGACTGGAGAGGCGGGTTCATCAGGGAAGGACCCTGTGCCTAGCAGGAGACAGGAGGAGGCTGGCTGACCCTCGCCACCTGCCACCACCACCCTAGGGGAAGATCCATAACCCCCCCCCAGGAGAACGGCCTGGTGTCTCCCCCACACACACACCCCCCCCCCCGACGGCACCCGGCTGTCCCACCACCTGTGGGAGGTCTGGCTGAGGCAGCCCCAGAGGGACTTAGGGCTCTGCTCCCCCCTGGGGGGGCTGGGCTCTGGGAGGGGGGATGTGAGCGGGGCGGGGCACAGCAGGTGGGGTGGCCTCTTGGGCTTGTTAGAGAGAGAGCCCTCACCTCCATGCCCAGTGGCCCTGCCCGGGGCCCAGGCTGTTTTCCTGATCTAATTAGCATCGCTGAGAATTACACTCCGCACTCAGGCACGCTTGGCTCTCCCGAGAGCACCGCAGCACTAATACTGCTTAAATAGGGAATGGCTCCTGCCCTAGGGCCTGAGTCAAGGAGGCACAAACCAGAAACACGGCTTATCGTTACTAGCTCTGATTAGGCAGTGTGAGTTTAAAAAATAATAAATAAAATAAAATAAAATAAAATAAAATAAAATAAAATAAAATAAAATAAAGTAAAGTAAAGTAAAGTAAAGTAAAATAAAATAAAATAAAATAAAATAAAATAAAATAAAATAAAATAAAATAAAATAAAATAAAATAAAATAAAAAACAAGTCTAGTCCCCTCCACACCAAACACACCAGTTAGCACTTTGAGTTACGTCTGTTCTATTTAAAGGACACAGGTTACCTATTCTTTACTCTTTTTCCATTCTTATGGTTCCACTTATTCATCTAGGTCATCTGCTGAGCACCTACTATGTGACAGGTGCGTGCTGGTGGCAGGGGTAAGAAATGTGTACATCAGACGGGTGCCCACACTCCTGGCTCGCTGTCAGGAGAGGAACGTGGCCCTTCCAGGAAAGGTCATGCAGACAGCCGCACGTCCGGATGGGGCCCAGGATGCCAGGTACGGGAAGCAACGTGGGAGGATAACAAGGAGGATTAACTTGGGGGAATCAGGAGCCGACATTTCAGCCGAGACCTGAAGGACCTGAAGAGTGGGGAACAGTGTGATCTAGGGGGCACAAGCAACATGTGCAAAGGCCCTGCTGAGGAACTAAAGAAGGGGCCTGCAACATGAGGCATGAGGAGGGAGCACGAGGAAGGAAGGGGAAGAGCCTTGGTGAGAGGGCTGGGTTTGCTCAAGGTGTCCTGAGCAGCACTGAGAGGTTTTTTGTTTTTTTTTTTAAGATTTTTACTTAATTATTCATGAGAGACACACAGAGAGGCAGAGGCAGAGGGAGAAGCAGGCTCCCTGTGAGGACTCTGATGTGGGACTCAATCTGGAACCAGGGATCATAACCTGAGCCGAAGGCAGACGCTCCACCACTGAGCCACCCAGGCGTCCCGACATTGAGAGTTTTAAGGAAGGTGTGACTTGATATGATTTGTGCTCCCCAGATTCTCCATGGAGGTCAGAGTAGGAGGAGGCGGCCAGTAAAGGGGGGAAGGGGACATCCAGGCAGGAGCTCACCGGGCCTTGGACCAGAGTGGTGCTGAGGGAAGGGATAGCAGTGGGCAGATCCAGGAGGTGTTTTGAAGGTAGAAATACTCCACCTTGGGGCTGGGTGGGTGGAGGGGTGATGGCTTTGTTGGCTGACACCCAGGGCTGAAGGAGTGGGTGGATGGAGCCACCGTTTCTCAAGTGAGAAGGCTGGATGAGCAGGTGGGGGTGCAAAGGGTAGCGTGGCATGTGGGGGGTGTGGCTCCTGGGCTGTACCCCAGGAGAAAACGCTGGAGGTGGCCTGGCGTCTAGGAGAGCACAGACCCCAGCACCCCGAGGACTCCACCAGGGCAGAGCAGCTATGCCTGGGGAGGGGGGCAGGGGAGAGGGCAGAGGAGGGGAGATGCCGGGGCAGAGCGAGGGGACCCCCACCCCCAGCTGTGGGCAAAGACCATATGGTGAGAAGAGGCTCCCAGGGAGGCCGCAATGGGGCCTGGCTGGAGGGAGGGCTCAGGCAGGGGGTGGGGGGAGGACATTTCTCATCTCCCTCTTTGTCACCTCTCAGCCCTGCAGTGGAGCAGAGGTATGGGCTCCAACAGACTCCCACGACACCCCGAGCGGGTTTTCCTCCCACAGCCCCAGCAGTTAGAGGGGAGGCCCAGAGCTCACGTGGAGGGGCCACCCGTTCACAGCCCCCTCGGCCATAATCCTGGGCTTCCCCCTGCCCCTGCCCTCAGCCTGTTCCCAAGCCTCTGAGCAGAAACACAAGCCTTCCAAGTCCCCACCCCGCTCTCCGTGTACTATGCCTGCATTTCCAGGGCAAGAGGGGCCTCTGTCCACCAGCTTCATGTGATTTACTGTATTTACTTTTAAGCTTTCTATTTCCTGAGCCCGAATATCCCCCTCAAGTGACTGGAATCCGCTCTGCCAAGGGCTTTTATGGGAAGGTACGAATGACACATGAGAAAGCTAAGAGCAGGCTTATTTTTAAACTCTGGGCTCTCAGTGACACCCTGTCCATCCATCCATCAGCTGCTTCACTCCGGCGGAAACACTTGGTGATGGTATAACGTGCTTGGAGCCATGCTGGGGCTGGAGTCCAGAGGTGGCTGGCCTGGACCTCACTCCAGATGAGCCCACGGAGCGGTGGGACAGGGCGGGAGGGTGGGGGCAGACACCGGCTATCGCAGCACAGTGTGATCGACACCATTCGTTTGTTCATTTCTCGGTTCACATATACATATTGATCGCCGTGCGCGGGCACCGTTCTAGCCACTGGGGTACAGCCGTGGACGTAACAAATAAGTCACGGTTCCCTGGAGTCTAGTGGGGATGCAGACTGTAAATAAGCAAGTGAGTCTGTCACCTTGTGTCAGGTCCTGGTATGTGCTGCTACGGAGGAAAAGAAAGTGAGGAGGAGGTGAAGAGGGATGGAGAGCTCGGGGGACCTCTCAGAGCAGATGACACTTGAGTGGGGACCTGAGGGAATGAAGGCATGAGTCATGCAAATGTCTGAGGCTTCCAGGAGAGGATGCAGCAAGTGCATAGGCTCTGAGGTGGGCCTGGTGGAGGAATTTGAGGCTTGAGGAGAAATTTGAGACCTACGCGGTGGAGGAAGCACAGGAAAGCACCCAGGAAGCTCTGGCCCTATCCGCTTGAGGGTGGAGGAGTGCTCAGGGTTGGCTTGAAGGGGAAGTGGGAGTGTGGGGAGTGTATGGAAAAGCATCTCTGAAGAAGGAACAGCACAGGTCACAGTAGTGAGAGAATCTGGCATATTTGGTGGTGGGAGGCAGTAGGAGGTGGAGGGCTGGCTGTTGGGTGAGGGTGGTCGCAAGAAGGGAGAGGGCCAAGGAGGCTGCCTGAGGCAGGGTCCTCCGGAGAAACAGAACCAACAGGCTTTCCCAGGAGGGACTGGTTCCTGCGATGACGGAGGCTGAGAAGTCCCATCACCTGCCATCCGCAAGCTGGCGGTCCAGGGAAGCTGGAGATGAAGCTCCGCTCCAGACCTGGCGGCCCGAGACCCAGGAAGCTGGCGGTGAGCTGGTCTGGGTCTGGAGGCCCAAGGACCAGCGGCGTCCACACCCGGGCGCTGCGGGGAGATGGATGGCCCAGCTCAAGCCTGGAGAAAATTTGTCCTTCCTCCGTCTTTTGTTCTGTTTGGACCCTCAGTGGGTTGCACGACGCCCACCCACGTTGGAGAGGCCTGTCTTCTGCTTGCGGGCAACTGATTCAAATGCTAATCTATTCAGGAAACACCCTGGCAGAGGCGCACAGAAATAATGTGTTGCCAGCTCTCGGGCCACCCCTTAGCCCAGGCAAGTGGACACATAAAATTAACCATCGCAGAGGCCCCACCGGGGTGAGAGGAAAGGCACTTGCTCAGTGGTCTTCAAACATCGCAGATCCGTTCCTGCTCAGGGCCTTTGCACTTGCTATTCCCTCCACCTCGAATGCTCTTCCCTGGAGCTCCACATGGCTCATTCCTTCACATCCTTTTAAGCCACCGCTCAAACGTCACCTTGTCACTGAGGCCTCCCCCACCCCCTCTCCATCTATGACCTCGTTCCGGGTGTTTCTACGCCCTCTCCTGCCTCATCGTCCTTCTCAGCCTCTATCCATCCCGATGTTGCAAGTAGTACACATCCCAGTTGTTCATTGTCTGTCTGCATTACTGGCAAAGTGAGTTCCACGAGGGCAGCGTCCTGAGATGGTTTTAGCATCACTGCACCCCCACCCCCGGGGCGTGAGGCCATAAACGGATTCAATAAGTATTTGTTGAATGAAGGGATGAACAGACTTATAAGTCTTGCCAAGGAGCCATGGTATTATTGGCATAAAAAAAAATTGGAATTATCCTCAAAGTAGAGGATCCAAGGAGGATCCTTCCTTCCAAAGAGGGAATTGACAGAATTTGATTTTGGAAGATCTTCCATCTAAATTAAAAGAGACTGGAGGCCGGGGCCAGAGACGGGGCTATGTTGCCCTTCAGATGTGAGCTGACGGGTCTGGACCAGGGCAGGGAGGCCAGAAGGGACACGGGATATACTAACTCCAGGGGACCTCAGAGCCTCCTTGGCCTCCTCCTCCCACTCCACCCGTGAGGAGACTGAGCAGGACCGGAGGGAAGAGGTCTGCACCAGGCCTGGGGCTGGAACGGGGATTGGAGCCCATCTGTGCGGCCTCCAGAGCCTGCATCTTCCCTGGGTCGCTCTCAGGGACCCGTCCGCCCCCTTGGAGGGATCCACAGGTGGCAGTGGGAGGGAAGCAGGGCGGGGTCAGCCCAGAATGCAAGCAGGTGAGCCTGGGAGGAGTCAGGCCTCTGCCAGCTGGGCTCAGGCGCCAGGACTCCCACCTGGGGGCTCCTGTCTCAGCCCCGCCAGCCCGGCAGCCTCTAGGCCCCACCTGGTGCTGCTCCGAACATGGGCCCCACCTGCCCGGGGGGCCTCTTCTGACATCTTGGAGGAGGATGGTGCCTTCAGCCTAAGGGGCCAAGGAAAAGTGGGAACGCCTGCCTCCCTGTCCTAAAACCTCCCTGATTTGTATCAGAAATGTGCAGGGCAGAGGACAACAAGATTTGTAATCACCGGACACATCACAGGTCATGGATATCACAGCCTGGCTGACATCCGCCCAGGGCCTGCTGAAATGACTGTGCCCTCCCACCTGCTCTTGTGACAAGGGCACACTCCCCTCCCAGTGGCAGGGGTGGGGTGAGGTGGGGCTCAGCCCAGCCCTAGGGCTCTGGCTGCCATGGAAACAGGGCAGCTGGGCGCCTGGGGAAGTGGCCCTGAGGCAGAGGCCCAGAGTCAGGCTCTAGCCTCCAGAGTCAGATCTCCCTGAGCCCAGGCAGGGTCAGGCCCTCATTCCCCCTGCGGTGAAGGCAGGCCCCTCCCCACGTCAGAAACCCCAGGGCAGGGCAGGTGGAAAGGCTTCATCTGTCCCCCCAGGTCCTGCCAGCAGAGATGACAAGTGCGAAGCTGTGCTGGATGCCTTTGGGCTGAGCCCAGAGCTGCTGGAGCTGCTGGGAATGGGCAGGGGGGCCCAGGACTCAGGGGTGTGAAGACCCCTAGAGGCCTGGGCTTGGGCTGCTCTTTCCTGGAGGGGAGCACTGAGGCCCTGAGGGGATGGGCAGTGCCCCCACAGCTCCTTGCCGAGAGCCCCAAATTCCTGCAGATGCTCCTTCCTGATAAGCACAGCTCCCAAAACCAGGTCAAGGCCACTGGTGGCTCAGCCACCTCCTGTCTCCTCCCTCAGGTAGACTCCAGGCTGGACAGGTCATGGTTGATGCTGAGCAGTAGCTGCCCTGCTGGTCTTCACAGCACAAGGCTTGACATGGAGCCTCTTGCCCTGTGGCCAGGGTTGCCACGACGAGAGAGAAGGATGCTACCCCATGGGTGCTGGGCAGGGATCATGTGACTGTCTCGTGTTTGGACGATCACTGTTTGGTGGGCGGGTGTCAGTGCAGCCGACCCCAGCACATGTGCAGCCCCGGGCCCAGAGAACCAGCGAGGCTCGAACTCAGGGGCCTGGTGTGTCTGGGGCAAAGGTGAAGGAGAAAAGGCTGGATTGAGGCCCCGGGAACTGCGGAGAAGTGGCAGCAGCAGGCAGGTTTGGAGAGGGAAGGGGCACCTGCTCGGGATGCAGGGGACAGTCCAGGGTTGGGACGGGCGGCGCTGCTGCTGGAGAGTCAATGGAGGGGTCGGGCAGCCTTAGAGCCCCAACAAGCTGTGGATGAGAAGAGTAACAATCACACTATCTTCAAGCCCTAGAATTTGATGAAGTCCTTTCATCTTAGGATAATTGAATCATAGAATCTTGGAGACTTCGGTTTTTAAAATCACAGACATTTTGAATCTTAAATTGCTTGAGGGTTAAAATCTTTGGCCGCCTCCCCTGCCTGGTAGCGACAACATGCACTCTGCACTCCGTGCTCTGCACACATTATGTCCTTCTGTCTCCATGACAACCCTGAAGCGTGCAGACTATTATTCTGACTGATTTTCCAGATGAGGAAACTGAGGCTGGGTGAGTGTAACTGGTTGGTGAAGGTCGGACACCTTGGAGTCGGCACAGCGGGGACCCGGCCCAGCACTTAGCCTCCGAGGCCTGAGCTCTCAGCCTCTCAGTGAGTTTGCCTCCTCGGAGGTCTCTCTGCTGACTGCTCACCTGTCCTTGCACACCTCCAGAGACGAGGAGTTCATTACCCCTCCCCAGGGCCATCCGTGTGTCCCAACTGTGGACGCATCTCTCCTCCACAGGGCATCCACCTGCTGTCCTCACATCTGCCTTGAAGGACCTCAGAAGTAGACAACACTTCACCCAGGACTCCCCTGGGGGGGTGAGCAGCTACCCGAGGTAGGGCAGTGACCCCACAGGAGGGGAGAGTCTCAGAGAGAAAGGCCCAGCTGTAGCCCCTCCCTGGTGAGAGAGAGCGGGGTTCACCTGAGGGAGGGAGTCAGTGGAGCCGGTGGGAGCCGGTCCACTAAGGACTAGAGACACCCAGACCATGGGAAGGGTGGGGAGGGCGTGCAGAGCAGGGAATGTACAAAGTAGACGTATAGCTCTGCTCCAAGGGTCCGTTATGGGGCCTCATAAAACGGGCATCCTCAGGTCCTGACTGCAATCTCTCAGCTCTTTTCTCTAAAAACTTATTCTGCAAAATGTGCCCGTGCCATCCATCCTCCCAGATGGCTTCTTAAATGAAGCTGTTTGTTAAGTGGAAGAAGAAAAGGCCAATTGATCAAGAGGGCTGAATAGGGAGAGAGGCCGCGGCCCCCGGGGAAGGAGAGGCGGGGGGACCGCGGGTTGGGAGGGCGCACCGGGAAGGCCCTGTGGTCCCGGAAGGGCACAGAGCACAGCCTCCCAGGTGAGACGCCAGGCACAGCCGAGCCCACATGACCAGAGTACCCACGACAGCTGCCGACCGCGCCAGCGCCTCACCGTGTGGCCTGCTGGGGGGTGAGCCCTGTGCACCCACACACCCTCACACGACCTGTGTTCCACATCCCATGACTGTCTTGATCTGGCTCATCCACAACTGAAATTTATTTCTTGCAGTTTTAGAGGTTGGAAGTCCAAGGTCAGGGTGCCCGTATGGTCAGGTTCTGAGCTGCAGATGGCTGATTCCTTGTAACCTCACGGGGTGGAAAGAACTCGAGGTGGCTCCGGGATCTTATAAGGGCGCTAATCCCACTTATAAGGGCTCCACCCTCATGTGCTAATTACCTAACAGCCCATTGAGGACTTTAACATACACGTTTTGGGAGGACACAAACATTCATTCTGTAACAGTGACCATGGGCATTGCACAGATGAGGATCTCAGAGGTACAGGCGCTCGCCCAAGGTCACATACCCACACCCAAGAAGAGGCAGACTCAGGATTCAAGCCTGGAACTAACTGACTCCAGAGCCCTGGTTCTTTTTTGTTTTTTTAAGACTGTATTTATTTATTTGAGACACAGAGAGAGAGAGAGGCAGAGACACAGGCAGAGGGAGAAGCAGGCTCCATGCAGGGAACCTGACACGGGACTCGATCCCAGGTCTCCAGGATCATGCCCTGGGCTGAAAGCGGCACTAAACTGCTGTGCCACCCGGGCTGCCCAGAGAGCCCTGGTTTAGGGTATCACATAGTCCGGCTGAGTCTGAGTCTCTGGGCCTGGGGCCCAAGATCTGTGTCTTTAAAAGCTCCATCCCACCCCAAGACCTTTGGATGCACAGCCAAGGTTGGGAGCTCCTGAGCTGCTCCAGTCTCCTCGTTGTGCAGGTGGAGGAATGGAGGCCCCCAGAGGGGCGCTGCTTGCACAGGGTCCCACGCACACTGGGGGGCTCGAACCTGCACTCACTCTCCTGTAAATTCTTGAAGTGTTTACAGAGCCCACCCCCGGGGAGGAATGAGGGGACAGAACTGGCCGTGACCACACGCACATCCGTGGCAGCCCAGGGCATGGAGCCTCAGTGAACTCTGCTTCCACCTCCACAGGAGGCCTCTTTGCCCTCTCTTCCTTCCTCGGTGTCTCCCACCCCCTCTAAGCCCAGCCTGCGGAGACCTTGAGGACACCTCTGTCCCTGTCACTCCTGGCTGCTCTGCACCAGCTGCCCCAGCCTGGTGTGGCCACGGCTCTGAGAATGATGAGGAACGGGAAGAAGCAGGAAGGGCCTGGGGAGGGGTGCTCCGAATGGGAACGCTTCCTCCCAAGGCCGCCCAGCTCTAGGCCCTGCACTGTGTTCTTCCAAGTTTCAAATCCCATATGTTCCACCAAACAAGGGGGATCAAGAAAGTCTCAAACATAAGCAGTGCTAGAAAGTGGCATGTGCCTCATACTCACCAATGGGAGCTTTGCTTCTCCAGGGGAAGGGGCGTCTGTCCCACTTCCCAAAGGGGCAGTGCAAGGTGAGGAGGGAGCTCCCCTGCTTCATCACACGCTCCCCCCCAAAGTTGAATTAAGTCATTCCTGCCCTCATTCATTCACCGGACATACCAGGTACTTACCGTGTGCCCACCCTGCCCCAGGGACATAGCCTGATGGAGGCAGCCACATGCCTGCCCTGTCATCATGGAGCTCACGCTCTGTAACAGGGGATGCAGCAGCAGGGAAGGGGAGTCCCAGGAGGAGGGGAGCCAGTACGGTGCCAAGGCCCAAGGTGGGGACAGCTGGGGGTGGTTACCTGCAGACGGACACCATCACTCCCCAGCTCGGAGCAGCTCCACCTGCTTCCCTGTGAGCCTGGTCCTTCTGGGTAGACTCTGACCTGACTACATGCTGAAGTGCACTTTTCTGGTCTCTTTAGAGACCTTTTCTGGTCTCTAAAATAGTTAATTCAGGACACCAGGCTGGCCCCTCCCACAAGGTGGGATGGCCTTGCCCGCAGCCAGGCAGGTCACCTAAGGCCAGTGTGCTTCTTCCCGGGCCGCTGCCCACTGACCTCTCCGCCCTCCCCTGCGGCCTGAGATCCCCTCAGGGCCCCCCCACACTCCTTTGGGTCCCTGGGGACAGGCTGTGTCCGAGAGGCCGCTGGCTCTTCCCAGACCCCTTGGGAGCAGTGTCCTGGTCTGTAAGGGGGCATTGCCCTGCCTCCTGTGACAGGGCTGCCAGAGACTGGGGGGTGGGAAGCCCCGGACACTGCCTCCTGCCCAGCAGGCCCGGGAACGGAAGGAGCTTCACCCCATGAACCCACAGGGACCTGGACCCAGATTCTGAGGAGCAAATGTCCTGTCCTGAGCCTCCCAGTCCTCAGGCGAATGGCCCCTGCCCACCGTTCCTCTGGTCCCCCTGGGGGACCTGGACAGGGACTGTGTAACTGGACTGTGGCCAGAGCACAGAAGCATGTTCTAGAAGCCCTGGTGGCCTGCAAATAGCTGGGGGTGGGGGTGGGGACAGACACATCCAGGTAGTGTGGGCCTCGGTCAAATGCATTTCCTCCCCCATCTTAGTCCTGATTCTGGGGAAGCTTTGAAGGATGGGGGACAGGCAGGAATCCAACAGCCCGTGGGCATCTGCTGCTGCTGCTAAGAGCCATAACCAGCCAACAGTCCCCTCCCCCCAGACACCATCTCGGGGACCCTCTACAGCTTCGTGAGAAAGACGCTACTATTGATCCCATTTTGGAGATGAGGAGGTGGAGGCTCAGAGAGGTGCTGTGCTGCCTTCCCCTCATCTCAGAGTTTACCCCAAAACCAGCAGATTTGCTGACCAGCACCACCTCACCCAGGCTGCTGTGCCTCTGCCCATGTTCGAGGGTGACCTGGGGACAGTGAACGTCCTATTTACAGAGCGGCTACAGAAGCAGGTGTCAGCCGTGAAGGGGCACCGGGCACCCCTGGACCCGTCTTGCTGGAGGCTCGTGCCCACCCAGGGGAGCCCAGGGAAAATCACCACAAGCACAGCGAGCTGGTGAGAGAATTTCCCAACCTGGGCAGGGTGACGGGCGTGGGGACAGGAGGCTTTCGGCGTGGACTCTGAGGACGTGAGCTACTGGGTTTGGAATCGACTCACGTTGGTGGAAGGAGTGGGATTCCGGAGAGTGAGGCCAGCGGGAGAGTGGGCTCCGGAGGGCAGTGCACAAACCCGGAGTGAGGCTCCGCCCTCCATCCTGTTTTAATAAGAAGAAGGAGTAAGAGAAGAGAAACACTCCTGCCCTGGCACTCAGCTGTCCCAAGCACTTTACACCTATTAATGCAATCCTCGCAGCAGCCTTACGCTCGTATCACAAGGAGGGAGAAGCACAGAGAGGTTGAGTGATTTGCCCAGGGTCACACAGCTGTTGAGCGGCACAGCCACAATTCACACCCAGCCTGTCTGGGCTCTCAACCCTCCTCTGCCGTCCTGTCATGACACGCAGTGGGAGGCCAATGAGTACACTGAGCGCTGGCAAAGGCCGGGAGTGGGTGGGTGGCGTGTGCAAATTGTCTTTTATTAAGTGCACTTTGGTAGTTCGGGCTTCAACAAGTAGTCACTCACTCAACACCTGCTAGGTGTCAGGCAGGCCCTGCGCGGGGCCCTGGGCGCACTGAAGGGAGGGGGCCCAGCTGGGGTGCTCTGGTGACAGGTGGGTAGACAGCAGCCAGGGATGGGGACGGGGGAAGTGCCACAGCACAGGGCAGGGGCCTGGGGCAGGCGGCCCGGGACTGGCTGCATCTCATCCTTGTCCTGCGGCTTGCGGACACCCAGGAGTCTGATCCCTGATGGGTGCTCATGCGGGGCTGTAGGTGGGGAGACAGAACCCTTGTGGGCTGCTATGGCGTGGGGGAGGGTCCATGTGGGCAACTTGGAGGAAGGCAATCGGGTGACAAACATCCTGAGCCTGAGAAACATCACTTTCCTCGATGCCCCGATTCCACCTGCAGGAGCCGGTGCTGAGGACGTGGTCGGGGCCCCAGGCGCACGGGCCCCCAAGGGCCATCACCGCCTGACATGCACCAGGAAAGGGCTGCGATCCTCCACGCGCCTGCCTGACGGGGGCGGACAGCCGGGTCAATGTGGGCGCCTCTAAATGAGGTACCCTCCGAAGCTGTTAACACGATGCTTTTGAGGAATTTTCAGTGATGTGAATGAACGCTGATGGTAGCATGGCAAGCAAAGGAGCTGAATACAGAGTATGTCCCAGTTACATATTTAGTATGTGCAGAGAGAGAGCCCAGATGACGATGACGACGGTGACGGTGGCGTGGCGCTGCTGAGGAAGGCGGCTAATTACAGAGCACTTGCTATGCGCCTGGCTCTACCTCTGTTAGCTCATTTCAATCTCATGACACCCCTGCCAGGTGGGAACCCCGTGGTCCCCACTGCACAGATGAGGACAATGAGGCACAGGGAGGTTGAGTGACTTGCTGGGGCCGGGCAGGGGTGGGGTCACGCAGCTGAGAGAGGACTCCAGCCCAGGTCTGACGGCTGCAGAAACCCCTCCGTTCTCTCTACTGCTGTCAGCACGCCCAGGCTGGAGGCAGGGTGTGGGGCAGGCGGTGAAAGGGGTTCCAGGCACCTTGTGGAGGACGTGGTAGGTACAGATCACTCCTTTCTGATGACCTGCTCGAGTAAGAGGTGATGGGGCGTGGACCAGGTCTGCAGACTCTCAAGCTCCTGCCTCCACGGCGAGCTGCTGGATGGGGCCCCGAGGGCCAGGCACCTGCTTGGAACACCACGCCCTGAGGCCCCAGCACTTCCAGGATTGCCCTGGGGCTGCGTGGAGGATGCACAGAGTCCGTGTCCCCATTGGCGCAGGCCCTCCCGTGGACTGCCCCGGTGACTCCACGGGCCTGAGGGTTCCCTTGCAGAGCCCTCCAATCTGTCCAGGTGTCTCCCTGCAAGGCCCAGTGGGAGCCAGGTGGGGACAGGTGCTGGTGGCTGGGTGGCCCAACCCACTCCAGGCTCATTAGAGGGGTTTCACACCCATCACCCTAAGAGAAAGGCAAACACCAGGGCAGGAGGATCTGGGAACGACCACTCACGGTCTTGCGAGTACGGAAGCCACTGTTCCTTCCTTGATTCCTGCCAGACACCGCCACCTCCACCCGGCTTCATGCTCCCTGTACCTCCAGCGCCAAACTCGGGCTGAGGGGCCTCCCGAGAAACTCAGCAGTGGCCGGGGGGGCCCTCTGCCCAGGTTTGTGTGCTCACTCACACTCCTGATGAGGAATGGTGCGGGGACCTCCCCCAGGTGGACGGGGGCGGGTTATCCTCCTCGACCTTGAACGTGTGAGTTCACAGCAGCTGCCGGTGTGGACAGACCAAGACGTTCTCCCAATTGTGGGACCACAGCCTGGGCTGGGAGTGAGGCTGCTGGAAGGAGGGAGAGGCTGTTTTGCATCCTCCCCTCCTCCGCCCACCCCCTCCCAGACAGATGCCCCCCCACGTCCCCCTTCGCCTCCATTCCGTGGGGTGCTGGAACTGGAAGCTTCGGTACGGGCCATGCTTGCCTGCTGGGGACCAGCAGAACCTGGTGCAGCCAGACCGCCGTCTCCTAGCTCCGCCAGCCGGGACCATGCACACATTCACAGCCTCCAGAGCAGCGCTCCTGTGTGGTCGGGTGTGTGCATTTTCCCTTTACAAAGTGGGTCTCCTCCGTGATCTCCCAGCCCCGAGAATGAGAGTCCCAGGAATTACCCGTGCCACTTGCAGATGAAAACCGGAGTCACAAAGAAGTAAGCTGATCCCGAGTCAGGTAAGAAGGCTGAGCTGAGCTCCTGCTTGACAGCAATCCCTGCCTCCCCCCGAGAGAGGATCCCAGACTCTCTGGGCAGAGCAGGTAGGAAGGGGTGCACGTGTGGGGCGGGTAAAAGGCTCAAAGAACAAGTCTACCTCCCAGTCACCGCCCGGATCTCCCCCCAGAAGTGCTTTCACGCCCTGCAGGGGCAGAGAGACACACCCCTACTTCCAGCTGCCGGGACAGCTTTGACTCTGAAACCCCTCCTTTCTTTTTTATTTTTTTTTTAAGATTTTATTTATTTATTCATGAGAGACACAGAGAGAGAGAGAGAGGCAGAGACACAGGCAGAGGGAGAAGCAGGCTCCATGCAGGGAGCCCAACGCGGGACTCGATCCCGGGACTTCAGGATCACACCCTGGGCCGAAGGCAGGCGCCAAACCACTGAGGCACCCGGGGATCCCAGAAACTACCCCTTTCAATATGTTGAAATTCGTTTGTCCATTCGCTCATCATTCCCTCATCTACCTGTTTGCTTGAGCACCTACTATGTGCCGGGCACTCTTCCAGGCCCAGACAGAGCAGTAAACACGATCGTGGAGCTGACATCTCACTAAGGAGAAAGGCAATGAGCAAACCGGTACGCGGTCGGTCAGATGCCCACACGACAGGGGCGCACAGACCGGGGGGCGGGCGGAGTTGACGTGGATGCTGTGTCAGCCACCCCCCGGAAGCGTCCACACCTTTCCCTGTGCCTCAGGTGCTGGGAGGCCACCACTCCCGGACGCCCCCAGGCCTGCCTGTTTGGAGAGTCTTGTCCCCAGTCTTGTCCTGGGCTCCTCGGCCGGCTGGCAGACAGGGGCTGCTGGGATTGTCCTGGGGCCACGACAGCCACCACAAAGGACAGCGTCTGCAGAGCCAGCCTCCCTGGACCACAGGCGGAGCCTTCTACACCTAATTGTTGTTTCAGTGAAACAATACAGAGAAAAGGTGATGGAATTACTGTCCCATAAATGTGCTCAGAGTGACGTGTTCCAGCGTTTCGTGCCGCTTTAGATGTATTTCTCTGCGTCTCCATCCGGGCCACTCGCACGGGTCGACAGTGAGGATTTCTCATTCTGCCTTCCTCTCTGGGGTGTCGTGTGGGGTTCAGTGACTCCTGCCTCAGAGAGGTTCTAGATTAGGAGTGAGCATAATTGTCCCATCTTCTAGACGAGGAGACAGAGGGTCAGAGAGGTGCGGTGACTCGCCCACGGTGCACGGCAAGGCCGGGGCAGGGGAGGAGTCCTCAGCCTGGAGCTCCTCTGGCCTCTCATCTCAGCATCCTTCCTTCCCCACCACAGGTTTAGAAGCCAGAAAAGTTTCTGGGCTTCGAGAGAACCGGGATGCTTTCTCCGGATGAAGCCGCCAGGCACATTTAGCATCCACTCTATGCCCTTCCCCACTTGACCCTCAATTTACGTCACCACATTCATCCCTCACGGTAGCCTCCTAAGAGGGCGTCACGGTCCGGTTTTACAGAAGAGGAAGCCGAGGGTCAGAGGAGCTCAGGAGCCTGGCAGGGGCAGCACAGCAGCGTGTTAGAGCCTCCCCCTGCCTCGGCTTCTGGACAGCGCGCCCTTCTCAACCCTTGCACGTGTGGTTAAGAAAAAAGCTTCTAAAATCAATGAGCGACGGGGAAAGAGGCCTCGTCCAACAAATGGAACAACCTTTAAAAATACCTACTCCATGCCTGGAGCACGTTTTTAAAGCTTACTCTGTGCCTGGGGCTATGCTGGACACTTTCCATCTTTCTCGTCTTTGACACTCACGACAGCTGTGTCAGTAGACAATTCATTCCCAGTTCACAGAGGAGGAAACCGAGACTCAGGATGGACAGTGCAGTAAACACTCGGGGCAGCACAGCACAGAATTCAGAACCAGGCCCGCCTGATCCAACAGCCCCTCCTGCACACCGAAGCGCCTGTTCTGTGGTCCCCTCCATGGACGGGGACGTGGGTCCCCCTTATTCACTGAGAGCCCCTCCTCGTTTCCCCGGAAGGGAAGAGCCACAGCTTACGTCTTCCAGCCACAGGCTGGAATCCTGGTTCTGCCGTTTTCCAGGCATATGGCTGGAACAAGTTAGCCCCCTGGGCCTTAGTTTGCTTGGCTGTAAAATGGGCTCGTAGGAAGGCTTTCTTGTCAATATAAGATGGTTTGGAAGAACGAACGAGGGGACAAAGTTGTGTCCTAGCTCTTTCTGGTGTCCTCCATGGCACGCACCTCATTGTATCATGACTGCACCTATTTGAGGGTTTTTTAACACCATCTACTTCACCGGCACATGAGCTTTGTGAAGGTGGGGACCACATCTGTCTCAATTCCTGTCGTCTTCCCAGGTCTCGGCACAGGTCCAGGCCCAGGGCAAAAGTTGTGAGAGATCTGCGAATGGATGGACATGTAAGTACCTGACACATGGCAGGTGCTCCGTCAGGAGCAGGCATCTTGGTTCTCCCCAGATCCTAGAGATCTCATCACTCCCGGCTTCCGACTTTCCTCAGCACTGTCGCCCAGCACCGTCCCTCAACATTGTCTCCCAGGAGTGTCCCCTACCCTGTCTCCCAGCACTGACCCCCCACTCCCTCTTCCAGATGACCCTTAAGGGCCAAAGTGGCCCTAGGGTATTGGGCATCGCCCCCACGTCTAGCCAGTGCCTTTTGAGCTTATTTACAAGTTACAGAAGCAAGAGCTGAGCAATCCAGAGTCTCCTTCATTGGGCCACTCATTACATTCTTGGTGACCACACGCCCCAAGGTCACACAGGGCATCCCTGAAAGAGCCTGGCAATATGACCTTCAAGATAAGGTCCTTGAAATCTTAAAATCCTGTGATCCTAACATTTAACTCAAGGTTTTATATTCTAAGATTCTACTTAATTAAGGATTCTAAGACACAGTAACATCAGATTCTAGGTTTTGATAACTTCCAGGTTCTAAAATGCTGAGATTCTCATAAGCAGCCATTTGCCACTGGAGAAACTCCCATCAGAATCTCTCAGCCGCCAGATTGGGTTTTCCCTCTTCCTGGGCCCCCACTCAGCCCCACAGCACACCACGGGAATGTGGCTTTTCACGGCTAACATGCTAAATTTATTCTGCCTTTTTAGCACCACACACTCACCTTATCTCATGCTCTGGTCTCCAGAATAAATATGTAAGATGACGGATCTTTGGATATTTTCTGCGTATAGAGAACCTATGTGCTCCAGGAAGGGATTTAGACACGGGGTGCCCAGTGATCGGGGTGCAGCAAGCCCAGAAGAGGGACGAGGCTCTGTGTTTTTGCTGCAGAGGCCTAGAAGTGCCCTTCATCTGCAGAGACTTCCAGGCTGCCATGGGGACGAGGCAGACGGAACGACACCCCTAGGTCTGCACATCGTCAGAGGATGGACCTAGCTGGTGCCGTAGATGTTATGACCCCACTTTACAGAAGAGCAAACTGCAACCCAGACAGGTTTTGCGGGTTGCCTGAAAGCCACAGGCACAGCTAGAAGATGACAGTCCCCTAACGTGCCGCCCCTCCCTGGCTGCAGAGCTCAGCGGGAGGGAGTTCACAGGGGAGCCATCGGAAGCTGAAGCTGCAGAAGTGTCCGCTGCCCTCATCGGTGCCAATTCCACCTTCCTACAGACGCTCCCCCTCCATGTAGCGGAGCACAGTATCCCCACCGCATCAGCCCGACGAGGTCATTAAGGGGGGGCTGATGAGAGAAGCCTGTGGGCACCGTATAATTAACTCACAATAACACGCGAGGTAAACATGGGGTCTTATCAATATAGTAACCTTGCAAATACCCTGGGAGGCTCTCCTCTTCACCCCCTGTGCCTGGAGCCTCAAAAGCGATTGCCCATATCGATCAGCCAACCATTAAAAATTGATGGAAAATTTAACTTAATTGAGCACACTGGGGCTTCTTCAGTGAGCCTGAATGGGACGACTGTGAGGGAAGCACCAGCCGCACGGACAGGGACACCCCCTGGGGCCATCGCCCCTCCAAAGGCTCTCACAGGGTCTCCATCCCGGCTGGGGTTCAGGCAGGCATCCTTGCTCCCCAGCTCCCGTGCACCATGACCCCAGCCTCCTGTCTTATCAGCTCCACATACCTACCCTCCCCGCCCCCCACTGGCCACAAGAATGGTCATCCTGAAAGGCCAGCCTCCCTCAGGACCTGGCATGGTTCCCTATTCCCTGAAAATACCTTAGCTTGGCCTTCACACCCTCCCTGATGTGGGCTGGCCACTCTCCATCCCATCTCCCAGCACGTACCACCCTCGGCTTTGACCACTCTATGTCTTTGTCCTTTTCCTGCCCTGGATTCTAGCATGCTCACAGACTTGTCATTCCTCTGGCTGGTTCACACACACCATGAAGCCCCACCTTGCTTTGCCTCCTCCCAGAAGCCCCCCCATTGTTCCCAGATAGCCCCTCCCCCATTGTTCCTTCATACAGGGTTTCAATCAGTGATCTATTGCCGCAGACGGCCTACCAGAAATCACAGCAGCTCATTGGCTAACGTCAAAACACATTCATTGCTTGCTTCTTTGAGTAGGCTGCGGGTTGGCTGGGCAGCCCTGCTGATCTTGGCTGAACTCACATGTCTGGTGGGACAGGCCAGAGTGCCACGGTTGCTGGCTGCTGTAGGCTGACCTTGACTGGGGTGTCGGGAGCATCTTGGCTCTGCTCCGTGGGGCTCTCGTCCCCCGGAAGGCCAGTCCGGGCGTGTTCTCTTAGCCATGGAAGAGGTGCAAGAGGCAGCTCCAGTGCACAGCCTAATCTACATCTGCTGACATCCCACTGCCAAAAGCAAGTCATATGGTGGAACCATATGCTTTCTGTCAAGGGGTGGGACAGTTGCCCACCCACAGTGGGAGGACACTGCAAAACTGCGTGGTACAGGGTGCAGACGCACAGATGGGGTGCGGACCTGAGGCCAATGCTGCATCTTACTACAGAGCACTGTGTGTTCACCTCTCACAGCTCCCAAGGCTCTGCGGTGGAGTGACCTTTCTAAAATTTTTAAACAGTGTTATTGCATTCTAGTTGACATACGATAAACTGTGCATACTTAATGTGCTCCTTTTGATGAGTCTGACATATGCATATACCCACGGAATCACTAGCACAATCAAGTTAATAAATAGACCCGTCTTAGTCCCTTTGGGCTGCGCTAACAAAAACACCATAGACAGGGTGGCTTGGACAACAGACGTGTATTTCTCTCAGTTCTGGAGGCTGGCAAGTTCAAGATCAAGGTGCCACCAGATTTGGTGAGATCAGGTTTATGGACGGCCGTGTTTTCACTGCATTCTCAAGTGACAGAGTGGGGGAGCTGGGTTTGCTTTTATAAGGGCACCAATCCCACTCATGGGGCTCCACCCTCATGACCCAATCACATCACCTCCCAAGGGCCCCACCTGCTGATAGCATCACATTGGGGGTCAGATTTCTTTCTTTCTTTCTTTCTTTCTTTCTTTCTTTCTTTCTTTCTTTCTTTCTTTCTTTCTTTCTTTCTTTCTTTCTTTTTTTTAATTTGGATCTGAGTTTATTTATTTTTCTTCTCTTTGTAGAGTTTTTAAAAATTTATTTAAATTCAATTTGCCAACATATAGTACAATACCAAGTGCTCATCCCATCAAGTGCCCTCCTCAGTGCCCGTCACCCAGTCACCCCAGCCCCCCAACCACCTCCCCTTCTGCAACCCTCAGTTTGCATCCCAGAGTCAGGAGTCTCTCCTGGTTTGTCTCCCTCTCTAATTCTGACAATCATCCTATGGTTTCACTCATATGTAGAATATAAGAAATAGTGAAAGGGATTATAAGGGAAAGGAGGGAAACTGAGTGGGGAAAACTTAGGGGGGTCAGGTTTCAAGGCATGCGGAGGACCCAGACATTCAGGCTGTTGTAATACTCCTCAGCCTCAAGTAGCTCCCCTGCCCTTTGGGGATCTCTCCCTCCCGTTTCTCTCTGCCAGACCTCCTCCCCTGCCCTAGGCAGCAATTAATCTGCTTTCTGTTACTACTGATTAGTTCTCATTTTCTAGAATGTTCTCTAATGGAATCATCCAGTATGTGCTCTGACTTGTCTAGCTTCTTCATCAATGTTGTATGTATCAAAAAATCACTCCCTTTCGTTGCTGAAGAGTGTCTCATTGTATGGATAGACCAGGATTTGCTTATCGATTTGTTCCCACCGTACAGCTTTTACAAATAAAGCAGAACATCCATGCACAAGTGTTTCTATGGACATATGCTTTCTTCTGTCTTGGGTAAAAACTTGGGAGTGAAATGACCAGGTCATCCGAGAGCTCGGGATGCTCCTCCTCCTCCTCAGACTTGGTATTGTCTGTTATTTTCCCATCTTCGTGGGGGTGAATTGGTACCTCACAGTGGTTTTGTTTTGTATTCCCCTAAAAACTAACGACGTTGAGCATCTTTTTGCGTGCTTACTGGCTATTCCTCTGTTCTTTGACATCATGACTGTTTTAATCGGGTTCTTTGTTCTGCTATTATTGAGTTTTGAGACTTCTTCCTAGGTTCTGGGTACAGACTGTTCTCGGCCATGTGTTTGGAAAATATTCTCTCCTTGCCCATGGCTTGTGCTGGGTGAGACTTTCAAACACATGGGGCCCCGCATCCCTAGCAATCGGTGCTCGCTGAGGGCTTGGCCAAGAGACTGATGGGATGTATCAGGGTCTGATCCACAATTTCCATAAAGACAATTTCCAATACTCTAAGGGGAGAGCCACTTGTGAGGGCTCATCGACATCATCCTCCCGTGATGATATCATCTTGAAAATCATGGTTATGGACGGGTGCAGCAGGTGGAGAGGGTGGACCCAGTCCCTTGTCCAGCATTATTTTGCTGATCCAAGGTCACCCCCGACCCATGGGCCAGGCTCATCCGGCCACTGAACTCAGCCCCACTTGAGGCTCTGTGAGGTACTAGAAGGGAGATGAATGAAAACATCAGTTTCTGCTCCCAAGCTTCTGATGAATGCAAGTGTTTTCATTCACCCGGGAAAATATTTCAATGGGGATGGATGGAAATAGAGCCTCGATTGGGAAGAGTCGATTTCCGCTTCTCCTGATGAGGCTGCTGAGGAAGGGGCTGGCGGGAGGGTGGGGAGCGGAGAGGCTTGTATGCACGCACACATACATACACACACACACAGCAGCACTCTCATGTCCCAGCTGCCTGGGGCTTCCTGAGACATCCTTTCCACTAAAGGTGCAAATAACACCACCCCAAGCAGGAACCCCTGAGCCCGAGGCAGGGATATGTCTACCTCCGTCCCCATAGCTCCCCTCTGGTGGGGGGTCAGGGCTCACAGCACCACTTGTTTTGAGGTTCAGATCTGGTCCTTAATCCTCCAAACCCTCTTCTTCCCATCTGGCCATCAGCAACCACAGGCCTTCCTTTGCCCCTGGTGCCCAAGCCTGGGATCCCTGCCAACCTCCTCCTTTTCCTGCAGGACACAAACAGGAGGCTGTTACCTGCCACTGACATTCCAGGTTAGGGCACGGTGCCACGAATCCCAGCACAGGAAAGAGACAGACACCCCTGCCCTGGCATTCTGGAAACCTCCGCGGCCAGCCTGGCCCTGCTTTGGCTGCTGACTTGCTGCTCTGGTGCTAAGCCCCTCACCCCACATTCCTTAGGACACCTCTCCCGACCTCCACTAAATGCCATATTCTCATCAAACCCCTCCCTTTCTGGCTGTCAGGGCCTCACCCCACTGAAATGCAGTGTCAGGAGCCTGGCCCTGAAGTCCTGGGCCAAAATCTTCCTGCACCAATTGGTACTTAGGGGGATGAGTTCCTTAGCTCTCCAGTGCCTCAGTTTCCCCACTTATAAAAAGTGCAAAAAAGTGCAAAATTTACTCCACAGTTTCTGAGAGGATTAAGTGATCTAAAACCTCTAATGAGCTTAGAATAGTGCCTGACACATTCTAAATGCTCAATTAATATCGATACATGGTTTACCCCACCAACAATTTGCTCTAAGTGGATCAGGGCTGGTGCCCTTTCTCTGGTGCTGGATGCTGCAGGAGAAGGGGGTGCCAAAGATAAAGGTCAGCCCCTGCTGTCTGGGAAGCCCCAGAGGTGCAGGGAGGAAGGGGCTGAGCTTTGGCACGCACCAAGGACTTGCCCAGCGGTGTCTTCTGAGGCTGTGAGCTCCAGGGCAGGGTCGGGATGGGCTGCAGTGGGGGGTGGAGGGGGTATGGGCGGGTAGGCAGGCAGGTCCTGTGGGTGGGGATGCACCCTCGAAGGTTCAGTCCATCCAGGGATGCACAGCTTTGGAGATTGTCAGTGATGGAGTGGATAAAAGCTGCTCGCTCACTCCCTCGCTCTTTCTTTTGTGTGTCCAACACGTATTTAATGGAGCATCTCCTTTGTGCCAGGCTCTGCGCTAACACTGGTGGCCAACAAGCCAGAAACAGTTTCTAGCTCCAGGAAACTTAAATACAGGATGTAGGAGGGAGACCGACGCCAAGCAATTAGGTGCAGATTTACTGATTTAATGAGAAGACTCACATCCCCGTGGGGGCAGGAGACGGAGGATGGAGGCAGCTTCCCAGTGGAGAAACAGATCAGAATCCTCTGGATAAGCTGTGGAGGGGGAGATGGGGACAAAGGACACAAGGCCGAAGAGCCAACAGTGGGAAGGCCTGCAGGGGAGACAGAGCCTGGCTGGCGGCCGGGACTGCATGGGGGCCTAGTGGCTGGAGGGTGGTGACCCAGGGGTGAGGCCCAGGAGGCAGTCAGAAAGGGGCCATCGCCACCCAGGGCCCGACCTCCCTGACAATGACAGGATCGATCCGTAAATGCGCCACAAAACCCAGGCCTAGGAACCCACCCCACCCCCAGAGCTGTCTGTGAAATCTGGCCACCAGATCCGGTCCCCGGGACCTGCAGTGCAGTCATGCATAAGGAACAGCCTTCCAGAACTCGTAATACTCGAATGATGAGGAGTAAAGGGATGAGCCCAAGGCTCTCTTTGTACTTTGCCTGCTGGGGCTGGAACGTCCCTCAGGGATTTCCCTGTGGCCTGCGGATCCCTAGAGTGGGGCCCGGCACCTACAGACAAATGTAACCGGAAGTGATTCATAAAAAAACACAGGACTTTCCAAAAAGAATAGTTTGCGTGTTTATATGCCAGACAAGGCTAACCTTATTTTTCTCATTTCGTGGTGAAGCCGGGCTGCAGAGGCATCGGGTTCAAGTCTGTCCACTGGCTACAGTCAGGACTGGGGAGACCCTCATTCACTGTCCCCTCCAGAGCTCGAGGAGCCCCAGCGTGACCCCAGGGGCTGAATTCCAATCCTTCCTCCCAGGCCCCCGCCTCCCTCCCCAACTCCCCCTCCCTCATCTGTTCCAGGCTTGGGATTCGGGCCCAGCCAGCCCCAGCCTGGGACCCCGGGGGGAAGGGAGCTGGGTCAGCATCCCCCATGGGTCAGCACAGCGAGTCCTGCCCCCTGCTCTCCCTCCCACTCACTGAATGACCTCGGGCTGGTCACGCCCACACTCAGGGCCTCAGTTTCCCCAGCAGAGCCGCAAAGGGCTGGATTGAATGATCTCCTGGTGCCTCCCTCTCCGGTGGCCCAAGAACCTATGATTCTGGGCAGGAAGGTCTTGCTGGGCTATTCGTGGGAAATGGCACAAGTCCTATTCCGACGGTCACTCCTTGGGAGGTGAGAAGGGAGGACAGACCTCGTCCTGATTATGAACCATGAGCACCACGACCAGGAACCAGGGGACCCAGCCGTGTGCCTGTCACGCCTGGCCTGGCTGCAGGGAGCTTTCACTTCTGGTGTGAGTGGAGCGAGATGAAGCCCTGAGCAAAACAAACGTGCCCCCTCCCAGACATGGAGCTTTTAGGATGAACTGACAAGGAGTGAAGTCCCTCCAGGATGACAGAGCCTTGGGGGAGGCAGGCTACTGGGTGGGTGGGGGTCTGGGGAAGAAATCTGGTGGCGGGAGAGGGGACGGGGGAGGGCGCAGGGAGTGTCACCAGCAGCAGCAGCAGCAGCAGCAGAACAGCCACGAATGAACAACCTACTACGCACCAGGCTCTGCAGCAAAGCCACAGCCCAGGGCCCGGTACACAGTAGGTGCCGAGCGGCTGCACTGACTAATCCTGGGGCCTCCAGGGAGGTCTATTTTCACTCTTGCTGAAACAGCATCTCCTCCTGTTTCTGCAGTTCACAGCACAGCTCTCGGCAAACTTCTAACAGTGACATGAAAGGAAAAGGTGGACAGGGCTGCCCATATCCCCGAGACAGCAGTGTCATTCATGAAGCCCCCGCTGCTGTATGTGTGAGGCTGTCCCTTCATGTCATTGAGGCCATTTGGCATCTTTATGCCCTGAACACAGCTATAAAGCAGACATCTCTGAAAGGCCTGGAATAAATCCCGCCTGTGCGTCCCTGCCCTTCTCAGGCACCTCCCGGGCCCCGGTGGTGACAACTGCTCTGTTTCCAACAAGGTCCAGCTGTTTTAATGGAGGTTTTAAATAACCCCTTTGCTGCCAAGAAATTTATGTCCCGCAGAGACGTGTGTGGCTGTGAACAGACGTTGGAGAGAGGTTCAAGGCCCCAGCGGCTGTTGGACAATAACCACGAAGTGCCCTCCCTGTCCTTCCGTCCTCTGGGATGTCAGTTTCCAATGACTCAGCAGATGTCACCACCTAGCGCCAGGCCAGGTGCAGGGCTCTGGGCACAGAGAGAGAGAGATCGGTCATGTTCCTGTGCTCGAGGAGGTCACAGTTAGATGGGGGAGGCAGGCCCCCTAGCAACACACATCATCCTGCTGACGGAGTAGAGGCCACCACTCCATGAGCACCTCTGTACACGATAGCACCTACCATGTGCTGGGCCCAAGGCCAGGCAATCCACAGGTTGTCCAAGCCTCCCAACAGCCCACCCTGCTACAGGGTCATTCATCGTCCCCATTTTGTGGATGAGGACAGTGAGGCTCAGAGAAGTTGAGGGGCTCACTGGGGTCGCACAGCCAGGGAAGGAGCTCGGGTCAATGTGTCCTCTGGGGACAGCCAGCTTCAGAGTAGCTCTGCCCACCCACGGCCCCCTCAGAAGGAGGCCAGGTCTGCTGGGTGGACCAGAGGCAGGGGTGGTCACCAGACCCAGAAGGCCAGAGTCTGGAAGAGGTGCTAGAAAGCAGGTGTGCTGTCTTCTAATTGTGGGGGTTCCTCAAGGTCCCCCCACATTAGCTCAGTTGAGTTGGGTTGTCCCAGGCCAGCGGCCAAGCAAGAGGCAGGTCTTAGGTTCACCTTATGTGTAAAGATGGCTTGCACCTGCTCAGAATCCTACCCCTGCCCCCAGGATCTCCTCATCGTCCTTTGGAAACCAGGCTCCTCGCCCACCAGGTACATGGTGTCTTTGGCCAACACAGAGCTCACCTAGGTGCTAAGGGCAAATAAGTGATTCGGACACGGCCAATCCGTGACTTCCATTGCCCTCGACTTAGCGATTGGCTGAGATGGGCATGTGGACCAGGTTAATCCAATCAGATCTTGGCCCTGGACTTTTGCTTAAAGTAACACAAAAGAGGTCTTTCCTGTAAGGGTGCCACGTTGATCAGAGGTAGGACTGAGGTTGCTGGTGGCTGTTTGGAGAGGAGCCTGTCTAGAAATGAAGCCAGCACAGCCAAACACATCTCTGCAAGATGGAGTGAAAGAGAAAAAGAGGGATGGTGGGGCAGAGAGAAGGTGAGCCCCCAGAAGGTAGACGCCCTCGCCTGTTTGACTCCTGCTATATATACATGCAGAGCCAGCACGATTCCTGTGTAGACGGGACACAACTGCTTCAGCCCCTGGATTAAGGCAGGCCTGAGGCCCGCAGCCGCCCGGACATTCCTATTTCATGAGCTAATGCATTTCACGTCCTGTCTCAACCAGTTCGTGTTGTGTTTCTATTAACCACAAGCCAGTGAGTCCCAACCCTACTCTGTGGCCGCCACCAGGAAACACAGTGTCTGGTGCATAATAGATGCTGAGTAAATATTTGTGCAATGTAGGAAGAAAGGGATGGATCTGACCATTTCTGCCTCCCTGCCTCCCTCCCCACTACCTCTCCCTTGCCCCTAGCTGCAGACCATCTAACTGGGGCCATCATTCCAGAGACTAAAACAAATGCTTGAAAAATAATCAGGTGCTTTCCCCACTGCAGCAGCAGTGTCTGCTCCTCAGGCCCTTGGAGGAGGGAATGGGGCCTTACAGACGTGATGTGACCTTCTCAGATTGTTGCAGACAGTTGGGAAGAGCAGGGTCCAGAGTCAGGGCTCTCTGACTCCCAGGCCAGCACTCCACACGTGGCATCCTGGGCTCTCGGGAAGAGGGTGACAAGGAACTGCCTGCCGTCTCCTAGAGGCGAAGAATTCTTCATTCTTCCAGGGAGTCCCTGCCTGAACCTGAGTCACTCAGGTGGGCTCCAGGGTGCCCGGAAGGGCAGGAGGCTCTGCAGAGCACACACACTGAGGGAGGGTCCCAGCAGGGGAGCTGGGTGCACAGTGGCCGGAATGTCATCTCCCACATTCCCACTGGACACTGAGATTTAATAGAACGATAACTTAATTTCTATCACCGTAGAACGCATGCATGCATGGATGCTTGAATGAATGAATTCAAATACATCATTTTAAATGGAGCTCCAGAAAAGTCAAGTGATTTGCCCAAGGTCACCCAGCTCAGGATGGCAGGCCAGGCCCAAACCCCAGACTCCTCCCCCCACCCACCCTGCCCCACAGAGCATGGGACGGGAGTAAGCGGAGGAAGAGGCCAGCGTGGGCTGGAGGCATCAGGGAGGGCTTCCTGGAAGAGGACAGACTCGAGGAGGAAAGCAAGCAGGGAGGACGGAGCAGCCCCTAGGCCTCTGCATCTGGAACTCTCCGTGAGGAGGCTCAGGGTGTCTCTGGAGCAGGGGCCCTGAGACCCTCTCCAGAGCAGCTGGAGCTGTGTCCTGCAGGGGTGGGAGGCATCTCCCAGGCAGGGGGAGGCGGGCAGGGTGGAGCGGGGGCTCCCGGGGACTCCTGGTCTCGGGGTCCTGTCCCAGGCGCCTCTGAATGGGGCGAGGATGGCCGTGTCCGTGCCCGTCTGATGCGAGGGGACAGCGGTCTCCCCGGGGTCCCGATGGGGCCATGAGCCCACGTGCACGTGCACCAGCCCATCAGCCCCGCGCAGGCGCCTCCCCACCCAGTGTGTGCTCACTGGAGACCCCCCTGCCTGGGCCCCGTGGTTCCCCTGCAGATGCCCTAAGGGGGCACCCCCTGTGGTGAGCCCCCCCTTATGTTTATGTCCAGAGTCGGGGTGTCAGCCCGCATCCCTCCCTGCTCTGGGGACAACCCTTCCCTGGGAGGAGCCTGCAGGGGTGGAGCAGCGCCCCCCACCCTCCCGGGCAGGAAAGCTCGCATCAGCTCAGCTGCCAGGAGATATTCTTGGAACTATTTTGGGAGATAGAAGTCTGCATTGGTGGGAGGCGGATCCATTCTCTGCACAGGTGAGCTTTCCAGACATCAGCTCAGAAGCTGAGTCAGTGATTCTTCTAAATCTCAAATCCCCTTTTCTTCTTGTCAACCCGCTCTCCCTTCGTGAGGCATTTAATGATACCGATTAAATGCAGATCCTGAGATGGCACCAGGCATTCGGGGCTGACAGAGTGGCTCCTTGAATGTTGTGCCCTAGACACCTGACTTGCCTGCCCCCACTGCCAGCCCTGTGACTGAGACATGTTCCCACCCGGGAGACCGTCTGAGATCCTCAAGGCCACAGCAAGCATTAATTTATTTAACACATTTGTTGAGCACCCACCAAGTGCCAGCCGTTGTGTTAAAAGAATCAAAGTAAGCCAAACTGTCATGGTCCTTGCGCCGAGGAGCTCACGGTCTAAAGGGGGAGACAGAGACTTACCTAGAATAACACAAAGAGATGTAAAGTTACAACTGCTCTAAAGGAGGGGCTCAGGGTGCTATGAAGCATCTACTGGGAGATTTCAAGTTTATCCTGGAGGAGGCGACCATCCAGCTGTGATCTGGAGAATGAAGAGTCATCAGTTGAGCTTGGGGCTGAGGAAGACTGTTCAGACCAGGCAACAGCACATGCAAAGGCCCAGTGGCTGGAGGGCTCTTGGTGATCACAAAGAACTCCAAGGCTGTGTGGTTAGAGGCAAGAGATGAATGGGAGCCTGGAAGGGGAACAGGGACAAGACTGTGGGAGGGTCTCAAATGTCACTTTCAGGATTTGGGTCTTGATCCCAACAGCAGGGACTAGTGGAAGGCAGTTGCAAGCAGAGGGCGAAGGGCAGGAAGTAGGGTGACGCGTGATCTGTGTTTGCGATTCAACCCTCTGGCCAAAACAAGGTGGGCTGCGATGGGGGATGTGTAGGAACAGTATGACCCGGAGGTGGGAATTTTCACCTTGGCTTGGAGGGTAAGTGATGGTTTCCCAAGGAGGGGAGGGGGGCAGGTGGGAACAATGAACATCCCCATGTGCATGGTGTTCTTTCAGCCACTTGTCGCACATTTGTTGCACACTTATCAAGCACCATCTGCATACCTGCCCCTGTGTTCGGTGAGGGGGTAGGAAGATGAAAAGAACAAAGTCAGTGTCCTCAAGGATCTTGCAAGGGAAGGGACACATATTTTCCCGATGTCTGGGGAAGGGCCAGGGCCGGTCTCATCAGGTGAGAAAGAAGGCCCACCAGGGCCATTTGGATATTGGCAAGAGAAACCCTATTACCCCCAAGGCCCTATTCCCTCCTTAATGAAGGAGTTTGGTGAAGCACAAGGGTAGAGCCATGTCTCCACAGGACCCAGGGTCATCGGGCCTGGGTGGCCCTAGCCCTCCTTGGGCAGTCCCTGCATGGTTCTCTCCACGGTGGGCCCCGCACCCATCCACCTTGCACCCTCCGACAGCACTTCCTGGGGGCACAGCTCCTAGCAGGTCTGCGGGGTTGACAGCCCCTTGCCCGCTCTGCAAACGCAGAAACGCACATTCAGAGAGGTGAAGACACTTCCCCAAGATAGCAACGGCCACAAGTAGCAGCACCACGGTGTCCGTGCTGCTGGTGATGCCCAAGCTTTGAGGATATTGTCCATCCAGACCTTGACTTGGGTGATAAGAAAGAGCTCCCCCTTAGGACCAAGGAGGCCTGAAATGATAATGCTAGCTAATGCCCATTTAGGGCTTCCTGGGTGCCAGGCCCAGGCCCCAAGCATTTTATATCTACCATAAATGTCCTCTTCACCATAACCATATGGAGTATATTCTAGTCGTGCACGGGCACAGTGATGGTGTGTCACAAGCACAAAAGCTAGGAGTTTAAGCCAATGGATATTCATTTCCTTGATGAGTCCTCTGGTTGGCGGACGGTTCCGCTGGCCCCGCCAACCTCTTTCAGGCTTCTGCAGTCAGCTGGCAGCTCCTCTGTGGGTTGGCTTTGCTGATGTTGGCTGGCTCTGGTGCCCGCGTTGAGGCCTGATGTGGTCTTTGATTCTCCAGCAGGCTGGCCGGGGCTCCTGCAAATAGAGGTTTCAAATTTCCAAGAATGTGAACGGACACACACGAAGCCACTGGAGGCGCAGGCTTAGACTCGGCACGTCATCACATGCAACACGTGCGGGGGCCAAAACAAGTCACGGGGCGGCACGGGTTGAGGGGGGAGGGGAGAAGTTCCATTTCCCATATTACAGAGGGTGTGCAAGGGTGGACAGGTGGGACTCCTTTGCCATCAGTCCATCAGAGGGCTACCTGGCTAGGTTACCTGGGCAGAGGGCTACCAGACTCTTGGCAGGTCCCGGAGGGCACCAGATCGAGCTCTGCTGCCAAAAGGAGGGCCCTCGTGACATGCCGTCCCCTGGCATTGCTTTGTCCTACTCTTGCCCATTTATCCTAACACTCAGCTCAAGTGTCTCCCCCTCCAGGAAGCCCCTCCTGATACAGGTTGGTCACCTCCCTCTCCTTTGTTATTTTACGGCACGCTGGGAGTGTCTCTGGGTTATCATTGCTGATTTATGTGCCACTTCTCACCCCTATGATCCTGTGAGAGCATAAGGCTCTGAAGGGCAGGCAGGGACCCCTAAATACCTCCCCCCCCACCGTTGTCTTCCCTGTCAGGCTGGAGGCTCCAGGGCAAGACTGGGCATTGCCCATCGCAACCCCTATTGCTTCCTTGGGGCCCAGAACACTGCAGGGCACGAAGCAGGCTCAGAACCACCCTCTGGCAGAAAGAAGGGAGGCAGGAGCAGGAAGGGAAGGGCATGGCATGGGGAAGACAGGACGCAGAGGAGAGGCAGATATAGAGAAAACTCAGTCTCTCTGTTTCCTATAGAGAAAACAGCAGGTGCACAGCCCTGCCGCCCCCCGGCTGGCCACCTTTATGCAAATGACTTCCCTCCATCCTCACCACAACCCTGGGGGGCTCAGAAAGACTCAGACCCTGAAAGTGGTCCTGCCATGACCTATGACATTTGGCTAAATCAGGAACAAATTAGTCTGCGCCCCCCCATTGATCTGAGAGCTTTTCAGAGTTTGCTCTTGAAAGAGCTTTCTGGGGTGAAATGTTTCTCGGGAGGCCTGTTTCCTGCGGAGCCACAAACACCAGGCTCCCACAGGTCAGAGAAAACCCCAGCCCCCTGGTCTGGAAGAGAGATCCTGCCCCGAGGCTGCATTTGGGCATCTGCTCCAGCCGGCTGTGTGACCCCGGACCTCTCGCTCAGACTCACTGTCCCTGGCCCTGCCACCCTGGAAGTACTGGATGGCGAGTCCCCTCCCTTTCTCACTGCTCCTGTGACACCGGCAGCCATGGCCCTAGGTCTGAGGTCAGGCCTGCCTCTTCCAGGAAGTCCCCTAGGTGGTCCTTCTCTGGACTTGAACAGCTCCAGGGGCTTGGCCTGCCGAGCTATGAGGTCAGACCAGCTAGTCTCAATCCAAGCCTCTCTCTGTTCCTGAGCTTTGCTGCTCACAGTGGTGACCAGCAGCAGTGGCATCATGGGCAGTTATGGAAGAGGGGGCCCCGCACCAGGCTCGTAACAAATCTGACTCTGTATTTGAGCAAGCACCCAAGGTGGTGTGTGGGCACCTATAGGAGTGAGAAGCCCTGGCCCTGCAGGTGGTGAAGAGACAGGTGTGGGGCCCAGCAGGAGTGACACATGACCTTGCCAAGGCGCCTTTGACTCTGAGACATATTTCCGTGGGGGAAAAACAAAAACAGTGAAAGCACTTTCTGCCTGTGGGAGCCGACCCCTTTGCTGTAGCTCTTTGGGGCTACAGTGACCAACCCTGAAAAATGAGGGGGCAGTGACAGCCCCCCAGGGTTGTGGTGAGGATGGAGGGAAGTCATTTGCATTAAGGTGGCCAGCCGGGGGGCGGCGGGGGTGTGCACCTGCTGTTTTCTCTATAGGAAGCTTCTCCAGCTCTGCTGCTCCCTCCTTTGGTGCTTCCCAACCTCCGTCCCCAGGTCCTGCCACAGCCTCCCAAGCTGGCATCTGCTGTCTTATCACCCTCCTGCTTTCCTTTGTAATATTTTGTTGTTATCACTTACTCGTTTTGCTTGGCTGCCTCCCCAGTTGTACCCAGGAGCTCCCTGAGGGCAAGGACCTGGGGGTCTTGTTTGCAGCTGTGTCCCAGTGCTCAGCTCCCTGAGAGGCACCTGATGAGTGCCTGCTGGATGAAGGGCCAGAGGAGTGGGCCTGGGTTGTATCGGTCAGGACGGGCGAGGTGCTGTAACAAATAGGTCGGAGTCCCAGTGGCTTCACTCACGAAGAGCTGGTTTCTCTCTCCTGTGAAGTCCAAGTGGATGTGGCTGGTCCAGGGAGCTCCTCCAGGGAGGCACTTCCTCTGAGCAAGGATGCCAGGATCCAGGCTTCTTCATCTGTGATGACGTCATCTATACCTGGGGCTTCCAGGGTTCCCAGGGGAGGGCAATGAGTGAGGCGAAGGTCACCAGGTGATTAACCAGCTCAGCCCAGAGGGGACCCCGTCATCTCCACCCATGTTCCATCGGCCACAGAAGCCACTGGCCCCGCCTGGGTGCATGAAGGACTGAGCAGGGTCATCTCAGCCTGGGCAGCCGCCACCCAGCACCAGCCTTGCCCATGGAAAGGGGTGTGAACTGGTGAGCAGCAGCCGTCTCTGCCCCTCTGTGGTGGGGATGGCTGAGTCCTGTCACTTTGATCCCCTTCCTGAGACCCCTGGGCTCCGATCCCTCTCTCTGTCTCTGGTTGGCATGATGCCTGGGTCCAAAGGGCAGGAAGGGAGGGCCAGTGACCCAGGAAGGGCTGCCCACATTGCTCCTCACACTCGGCTGGGGAGGGAAGACGTTCTGGGCTGTTCTGAGCTGACTACGTTGAAACCTTCTGTGTCTGCTGAGCTGCTAATTCCGGTGCCATCTGCCTCTGTTCCCAGCACCAAAGCCCCAGGATAAATAAATTTTGTTCTGTGGTTTTTAAAGAAAGTTTTGGGGGAGTGGGGAGACAGAAGAGGGAGATCTCAGGATGACTTGTTCTCTGAGAAGGAGGCCCTGCCTTGCTCAGGGCTGGCTAAGCAACGAGGATGTCATGTATATCTGTGCTCCGCTAAGAGATGGAGTGGCTGGGGGCAGGGGCCTGGGGGGTAACATTCCTGTGAATTCCTACCTCCCCCTGCCAGACTGGGGGCTGCCTAGGGCTGAGTCACCTGTTCTCAGTGCCCAGGACAGGGCCTGGCATAGAACAGGTGTCTGTAAACACTCTCTGAATGAGTGACAGAATGAATGAATGGTGGTGGAGGCCAAGGATGGGGAGGGGTTGAATGGGATGTGATGAGAGGCCAGTGACTCTGGTGTTAGGAGCTTTAATGAATTATTCTGGGGCAGGGACCCATGATCATGGCCTCATGATCCCTGGCTCCTGGGATGGCAGGTGGGCAGGACCCGTGACTTGTTTCTAACTAATAGAATACAGCTAAGGTGATGGGATGTTACTTGTATGTTTGGGTTGCAAAAAAGATCGTAGCTTCCGCCCTGGTCAGCTCTTCCTATTGCCTTCTTGGCTTGCAGGCCTCGATGTGCAAGCTGCTGTGTGGGAGACAGGACTGTGCCAAGGGACTGAAGGCCACCAGCAACCCACAGCTGGACCCAAGGCCCTTAGTCCACATGGGGTCCACAAGGCCCTCGAGGAACAGTCCTGCAACCACCTCAGGAGCTTGGGAGCAGGTCTTTTCCCCGGTCGAGCCTTCAGACAGCATCGCGGCCTCAGACGGCAACCTGATTGCAACCTAAAGCGAGCGCTGAAGCAGAGGGCTCTGCTGGGACATTCATTCCATCCCCAAACCCACAGAGAACAGGAAAATCTAAAACCTGAAACAATTACTTGAACACAAACCACACGTTTCTCCCCATCACCTGCATTCTGCTTCACCCTAAGCTCCGTGGGTTCACGATGAGGAGGAGATGTGCCAATACACTAATGCAAACCTCCGTGGGCCGTGGCACTCCTGCCGTTCGCGTGGGGAGCGGCTCAGGCAAGTGCAGGTAAATATTACCGAGACCAGGTCGGGTGGGAGCAGTGCAGGAAGCGGATTCTGGTACAGTCTCCCTTTCCTCATCACCACTGTTAACGTGAAACAGACGTCAGGGTGCCTACAAAGGCAGCTCCGAGGAAGGACTTCACCTCAGGCTCCGGGACCCGCTAGAAGAGAGCTACTTGGTGGAAGGGCCCGGAGGGCTGGAAAATGACGAGCCTTCAAGAGGACATCCACGTGGGCCCCCTGCTCGGGTGGGTGCTGGGGGAGGACAGTCACTCCCTGCGGAGGGACGGCAGTGCAGAAGCCCTGGCCTCGGGTCAGAAGCACGGAGCTGGGCGGCCCGGGTGGCTCAGCGGTTTAGCGTCGCCTTCAGCCCGGGGTGTGATCCTCGAGACCCGGGATCGAGTCCCACATCGGGCTCCCTGCATGGAGCCTGCTTCTCCCTCGGCCTGTGTCTCTGCCTCTCTCTCTCTCTCTCTCTGTGTGTGTGTCTCTCATGAATAAATAAATAAAATATTTTTAAAAAATAGAACCACGGAGCTGAGGCTGGCTCGCTGTGGACTCCCAGGGGGCTACCCTGACCCCCGTGACCCCCTTGTGCCCAGTAGCAAGTGGCAGGGTGAGACTTGAGGACCTGTCACTCGTGGAAGCCAGGCCTGTAAGGACAGAGGCTTCCTGTTCTACCCACCACCCGTCTTCCGCTCCAAGCAACAGAGGTCACCCGGGCACCCCCCTGCTCTGCAGGAGACGTGGCCACTGCACACCCTGCCTGGCTAGTGCTTGTGCTTAATCCTCAGAGACGGTTGCACTGATCGTCATCAAAATGCACTTGCTCAGTCCAGCCTCCTGCGAGCCGGGCCCAGCTCGGCTCATCCTGTAAGAGGTGCCCATCGGGGTGCCCGGCCCTGAGCAGATGAGGGGCTGAAGGGTGTGCAGTGGGGAGGGTGACCCATGCTCCCTGGAGAACCCCTCATGAGGCCCCGACGGATCCGTGGTGTTCCCGGTACCGACACGGACAGTGACAGTGACAGCCGACCTGCGTCCAGTGCCTGCTGCACCTCGGGTACTGTGTTGTCCATTTTCTGGGCATTTCTCATTCTCTCTTCAAATTGTTATCCCGTCTGTGGCAAGAAAGCTGAGGCCCAGGGGTGGGAGGTGCGTTGCCCACGACGGCCAGCAAGGAAGTGGTTGAGCCAAAATCTGAGCCTCGCGAGCCTGCGCCCTTAACACCCTGTATCGTATCCCATTCACGAGGCCTCATGACAGACCCAGCTTTGGGCAGGAGGCCACTCACTCGACACCCCGACCACGCAGGGAGGGTTCCCCGGATCCCAGGAGCCGCCGCCTCAGGCACCCCTGGGTGAGCTGGCTCGAGCCCCGTGACTGGCTGCCTGACGGGAGCTGCTCAGAGCGGGAAAGAGGCACAGCTGAGGGGCTGCCCTGGGGGGCCACCGGCACAGGGACGCCACCCTTTATTCACCGTTGTCTGGGCTACCCCCCTTCCCTCCCCTACCAGGGAACGGCTCTGCCAAACCAATCACCTCTGGTTCCCTCCGAGCCTGGGAGGTGTCACAGGCTGGGTTGGGGTCGAGTCCCTGCGCCCTGGGGACAGAAGCCGCCTTGTCCTGCAGGCTGCATACCAGGAGGTCCAGCAGGTGGGGAATGGAGCACCCCCCTCCCCCTGCCTCTCACTTCACCTCAGGAAGATAAGGGAGGCCTGACCCATCAGCAGCTTCGCAGTGTAGACAGCAGATGAAGTGCTTTCAGCACTCAACCTCTCAGACACTCACTGTCTGTCTGGGGAAGCCCAAGTGCTTTTCCTTTTTTTTCCTCCCTCTAACTGCTGTGAGCTGCTCAGGAGCAGCACCGGAGAGGCGAGGGGTTGGCACACAGGGAAAACAGGTGTGTAGGGGATTCAATCAGATTCAAGCTCTAGGTGGAGCAGAGCCAAGGGGAGGGGGCAGGCGCCTGGGAGGTGGGCCAAGGGGTGGGCAGGGCCGGCTGACTCGGTGGGGCCAAGCGGAGGAGGAGGGATGGATGCAGGCGGGCAGCTCAGGGCAGGGATGGGGGGTGCCCACCGTGCAGGCTTGTTTGGGTCTTCCAGCTTGGGACAGGGGTTGGAGAAGGAGGTGAACAACATTTAGGGCAAAACGGCCCTTCAGCCAGGGCAGGAGAGACCCCTATGCTACAGAGGGCCTGCCTCCCCCGGGGTCTCCCCCACTGCTCTCCACCCACCCAGGGGGGCTCTGCAGGACCAAGGGAAGGGTGACCGTGGGCCCCTCTAGACCTCACTCTGAGACCCTGGGATTCTCTGCCCAGATACGCACGGCTTCAGGTACATGCCTCCCCTCTTACCCAGGTCTGAGACCCTGAGGTGGCCCTAAGGGTCAGTGCTCCCAAAGGATGCACCCTGGGCCCGAGAGGTGGCCAAGGGGCAGATCTGCAGTGGCGTGAGTCACTGAGTCTACAGGCAAATTAGACTCCCACCCCCAGCAGTATTGTGACGTCTCTGCTTCAGTCCCCACTGGCAGGGACCAACCAAGAGAGAACCTGGTTCTCTAAATCTAATGGGGGTGGGGGGGTAGCTCCAAGTGGGGACCCAGCGAGGCCTTCTTAGAGGGTCCTCAGAGAGGAGCAGTGGCTGTCCAGAGGGTACCCAGCAATAGGAAGGGCAGAGACCCCCGTGCCCAGGCCTCGGTCAGTGCAGGGCTCTCCAGTGAGACTGGCTTCCTATCAGAGAACCTCCGGGGGCCTTTCAGGAACCTCGGGGAGACCCATGGATGAGAACTAACGTGTGACCGCTCCCAACGATACTGGTACTTGGTGTGCCCTTTCTGGCTCCATCAGGTGCAGGCTCAGCTGTGATAGGAGCTCTCCTAGAAGGGTCTGCACCCATCCAGCACCGGGTGGGCTCTGCGAGGTGGGGGCTCCGCTGTGTCTCACCCTCACCCCTGCTTTTTTAGGAGATGCAGTGTCTCCACTGCCCATCAGAACCTCGAGTCTCTCCTCCAGGTGTGCTCCCAACAGGAGGACACTCAGCTTCCAGCTCAAGCCGTGGGCTCATTCATGGACTCAGCCTCAGCTTCTGGAAGTTCTGTTTTGGTTAAAGATATGTAGGCAGCTGCACAGTCACTGGTGGCAGCGGCGCCTTGAGCTGTATCAGGCCCCTGTTGCCTGTAGTGGAAGCCACTGGAGCTTCTGTCTGGAGGGACCTGGGCAGGCTGAGGAAGCAGGAAGGCTCTGGGGCTGTCCCAACTGCATCCCTGGGAGCCCTATTTTCTCAGAGGTGCACTCTCCTCCTCTATAAAATGGAGCTCCTGGTCCCTGCCCATAGGATGAGGGAGGACTCAGCATGCTCTTGCCCTCCAGACCCACCTCGCCACCTCCCTTGCTCTGTGCCTGGAGACCCTGCAGGGGCGCAAGGATGAGGCCCAGCACCCTCCTGGCTCTGGCTTCTATCGGGTCCTGGAGGCAGCAGAGGAGACCCAGGGCAGGGGGTGGGGGTGAGGGCAGGTGCTCACTCCTGGGCTCCCTCCTCCAAGCCACAGTTGGCAGTGGCTGCAGCTCCACCAGGGCCCCAGCTCCATCCATTGGGCAACCCCTGTCCCCTGGCTGCTGCTCTCTCTGGGGCTGGTAACCGCTCCCTCCTCTGGCCACATCAGGTTGGGGATGGACCCAGGTCCTCACTGCTGCTGGCTCCCAGGTGCCCCGCCAGCCCCTCCCGGTTTCCTGTATCCTGTCCACACCTTGGGGACCATCCCTCCATCAAACTCCCTTCAATAACCTCATGTCTGTTCCCTGCCAACACACTGACGGGTAGTCCAAGAAAAGGGTTGGGTTTTCTTTGAATTTCAGTGAGAAGAACAAGGTGGGGGGAGTGAGTGGGACCCCGGAGCCACTCTGAGTCTTAGGGAAGGGAAATCAGGCAACCAATGAAGTCCTGCGGTTCTGAGCATCCTGTGACTCTACGGGGCAGGGCGCTAACATAAGGACTGAACCAGCTGATGTACTCTTCATGCTCTGTCTCCATCTGGGTGTTCCAGGACCTTCGCACCCTACTGGTGTGGGGAGGTACGTGGGTGGTGCAGTGATGCATGTCTCCCAGGGAGAGGCCCAGCTGGGGTCCCTGGTCCTGACCTGTGCCCCCTCTCTCCAGCCCTGGGGTCTCTGGTGGCAAAGGCCAGGGAAGCTGAGCCGTCTTTTCCCAGCTGGCCAGTATTGTGTGGAGGAGGGATTAGGCTGTGGGACGCTGGACAAATGGCTCACCCTCTCTGAGATCTTACTTTCTTCATGTGGGCAATGGGCTCCACCTGCCTCACCGGCTGAGTGAGGTGACAAATGTCAGGCAGGTGCTGTGCCTGGCCACCAGCAGGTGCTCCGCGTGGCTGAGCCCCGTCCACCCACAGAGATCTGGGCGTTCACCGCACTCCTAGGACCCACCCCCGAGTCACTGCCTCCCGTATCTGTCCCCGCTCCCCCTTCAGGCGCCCAGGTGTCCCCAGCGGACTGCCACCAAGCCCCTCTCAACCTGACGGTGAGGGAGCCCTTCTTTCCTGACTGAGCAACAGCCCAAGCCCGAGCCCCAGCACCCCAGCCCCGTGAGCTCGTGGGACGCACCAAGGACCCCCCGGAACCCCGCTGATCTCGTGGAGCTGCAGGCAGGAGAGGGCCCAGCAGTGACGACGGACCTGCTGTGCGCAGCCCAGGCTCCCGGGGACAGACCTGCCCTGTGTCCTCTGAGGTCGCGTGTGGGCAGGAGGGAGGTAAGCAGGAGGACGCACCTGGACACCCCGGGCCGGTGCGGGCCGCTTCCCTGGGAGCCCCGGGACAGGCAGCGCGGGGTGCACGCAGCTGGGCTCAAACCCCCGGCCCCGCCCTCGTTGGAGTCCTGAGGAGGCCTCGGCCTCTCCCACCAGGGCGCCCTTTGCCCAAAGCACCGGCTCCTGCCCGAGCGCCCCTGAAGATGCGTCTGTCGCAGGCTGCTGTGCAAATCCGTGCTTGGCCATTTATCCACGCGATTTATCCACTTGGCGGGGCTTAAGGCTCCTTCTCCAAATTCTCAAAACGCAGCTGCTATTAGGAGGCTGGAGGGGGTGTGGGGGGGCCGCAATGCAGGCCTGGGGGCTCCTCCTGCCGCGGGGGAGGGTGGATGGAAGCGCCCAGCTCCTGCTGCTGCTGGGGACAGGGGCCCGTCCCCGGGAGAAAACGTGTGACGCCAGAGGAGGGCCCCCTCGGCCGCTCCTGCCACCAGGCTTCCTGAGAGTCTGCTAGGCGCGGGCCCACGGGGGGTGCCGGGATGTTGGGGTGTAGCGGTGACCAGCGAGGGGCCTGTGTCTGGAGCGGGGAGGCAGGAAGGACAGGGGGACGACACAGGACGGGAGTGTGCCAGGCGGGAGGGCGCTGGGAGGAAGGCGCCACAGGGTGACGGTGGAACCTGGCTCTGGGCGGGGCCGGCAGCGTGCACGGGGTGGGCACGTCAGTGAAGGTCTTTGAGTCTTTTCTATCTTCGTGCTTGAGGCCTGAAGGAGGAGGAGGAGGAACGGACATGTGAATGTCAGAGGGATGGCCAGCCAGGTGCCAGGCAAGGGCATCTTGTGCCCTGGTCCTGAGGGGCCAATGAGCTTGCCCTGGAGCCAGGATGATGGAGTAGTTAGCTCCACCTGGTGGGAGCAGAGAGGACCTCAGCCAGGTGGTGACACTTGAGGGACACTGAGGAGTGCTGACAAGTCACCAGGTGGGGGAGCCAGGAGAGACATAGACAAAAGGGCTCCAGGCCGGGACAGGTGCACAACATGGTGCGACAACTAGCATCGTAGCTGGTGGGCTTCAGTGTGAGGCTGGAGGGGTCCTGGCAGCAAGCCAGTTATGGTCCTCGAGGCTGTCTGGCCCCCTCGCCACCAGGCCCCTTCCAGCTCTAGAATGCCACAAGCCAGCAAGGCCTGCTTGGGCTCTCGCTGAAGGCCTGTGTAGACTTGCCCCATCTGGCTGCATCCCTTTTTGGTTTCCTGTCCTCACCCCAACCATCCAGAGGACCTCCCGCTGCTCCTGCACCCTGGGGAGCAGCCCCCGAAAGCCGGCCCCAAATAACCAGCCCCAAACCAGGTCAGCCTTCGTCTCTTATTTTAGATCAACCCAGCCAGGCTTCCCATTGGGGGCAGCAGACACTCATGTCTCTCCTGGGCTCACTAATTTGGTAGGACCCTGCAACTCTCTCAGCAGGTGACAGAGGGAAAAGTTTTCAGAATTTCAGGCCCTTTGATGGAAAAAGTCTGTCTAATAAATAATTGAGAGAGCCCCGGCTTCCTGAGAACTGTGACGAGCAGTGAGGCGTCCCAGTCCCTCCAGCAAAGCGGAGCTTTGGAGCACTCCTGTGGAGGTGAGGAAAACTTATCCTTCAGGATGAGTCGGGAAAAGCAAGAGGGCCGGGGTGGGGAAAGCCTGGCCGTGCCAGGGGAGGGCCAGTGCAGGGGGGCACCTGCTTCAGGTAAGGATGCAATGGGCGCCAAACCTGAGAGCTGCTCGCACTGCCGAGTGCTTTACGATCAGGATCTCACTTCACTCCTGAAAGACCCTATGTGGGGACTTTAGCCACCATTGGATAGATGAGGAAACTGAGGCAGAGGTAAGCCAAGCCTTTCTCTGAGGTGAGGGCCTGGCCCCAGGTCTGTGCGCTCACCTCACTGCTCACCTGGTATGCCTCATGCACCAGCAGGATCCCGGAGTGTCAGGTCCTCCAGAACCTGAAATCTGTGCCACTGTGGGATCTGTGGCACAGAAGCTTGAATCCCAGGTCACTTGCTGCTCTGGAAAAATGAGAATAATAATCCTGAGGCTGTAGTCTCTCGTGGGGGTCGCCAGGACAGATATGTGTGACGTGGAGCATGGGGTCAGTCCTGCACAAAGTCCGTACTCAGTGGATTCTGAGAATTACCTAAGGTAGAGCTAACTGCCCTAACAGACCAGCTCCAAAAAATATAATGGTTCCTATACAGCAAAAGTTGCATGTGAACTTCAGAACAAGTGTTCTTGATGGGTGCTGTACGATGGCAGGAGGCTGGGTCCGAGATAGCTCCTTGGGGGAGACACCCGCCAGTCAGTACTCAGTTTCTGTCTTGCTCTCCTACTCTCTGAATGCCTCCTTGGTTTGGGTGCTTCAGTGAAGCAAGCTGCTATGCACCAGAGGGCAGGTGGTCCTCTGCTGCATCAGGTAGGCTAAAAGGTAAGGAGCTCATGGGAGATCCTCAAAGGCCTGAAGTGGATGTGATGTATATCACTTTTGCTCACCATCTTTTGTCTGGGGTATGGTCATGTGGTTCCACCGACCTGCAGAGGGGCCCTGGAAGTGGAGTCCTGCTATGTGTCCAGGGAGAAGAAGAACCTTTCTGGTGAACAGGTGGATGGTCTCGGCCACTCCTGGAAAGGTGAAATGATGTCCTAGGAGACCCAGTGGATTAATAGTAGAACCAGGCTCCTGATTGCAGCAGGGCCCAGACCCTCCCTCTACACATCACACAAGAATGAGGCAGAGTCACAGGACTGGCCAGTGGACCTGAGACAAAGGTCCACACAAGCAAAGGGAAGGAGACAACAGATGGTCAACACGTTGTCTCCCTGCAGGAATCACAGTTGGGGGGCAGAGAGCCCCAGCTCCAGGGCTCTTGGCTGTAAAGTTGGTCCAGATGCAGAGCTGGCCTCAGGGCCCCCTTGGGATTAGTGTCCTTATTTGTCAAATAAGACTGTAGCAAGAGGACACACCACATGGGGTCACTTGAGGGTGAAATGAGATCTTTGATGCCCTCATAACCTGGCTTTCCCTCTTCTCTTAGGGTCCTGCTCATCTGCTCAGAAGATCTGATGTGGTCGAGCTAAGGTACTTTAGATGGTGTTGGTACCAGGGGTATTTTATTCCCAGAGGTGTTTGGACTCAACAGGAAGCCCATGACTGGGGCAGATGATCATATGGCTCTCTGATTTCAAATCCCTGTCATTAGACAGATGAGGACAATGACCCTGGAAGATGGGACACCTCATAAATACATGGGAAGTCCTCCAAGGCCTCCCCAAAATCCCACCATTGGAAACATAGATGTACGTGGAGAGCCTTTTCATTGAGGATGTTGCTTATGATAGCTAAAACTGGGTATAATTTACACGTGTTACCACAGGAATTGGGTAAAATTATGTATGGTTCATCCAATCAGTGGAAAAGTAGGGGCAATGATCCCACAATTGAGAATCATTGTGTAGAATATGTAAAAGGCAAGGGAAAATGTTGTGACATGGAAGTAGATGTAATCAGAAAATTCTAGAACAGAATGAATAGTATGCCCTCCTTCTTTGTGGAAAAAATATAAACATATAAACACATATTTGACAAGCTATTTTTGGTGGTGGCATTATAAATGGTTTTTCTTTCTTCCATTTTACTTACCCATATTGTCTATAATGAACATGTATAATTTTTCTGAGAGAAAGAAAATATTCTTAACATGAAGGCTAGTATTTTGTTGTCCACGGGACTGGATGATATCTAAAGACAAGGAGATCACAACCTTTTGTGACTTTAAATATTGGATATTCACAGTGTCTAAGCATGAACTGAGATCACTGGCGGAAGGTCAGGATTTCTTTTGCCTTTGACATCCTTGAGAATTAGTTGTTGATTGAAACATGTCTTCAATTTTGGCTTTCTTATCACTCCAGTCCAGCTATACCTTCCTGAGAAAATAAGGACATCCTCTTGATTGAGTGCATGTGATGCTTCTCTATCACGCTACATCAGTCAGCTACTGCTGTGTAACAAACAACCACAAAATCTGAGTGACATGCAATAAGAAGCATGCGTTTCTCACACATTTGCAGGTTAGCTGGGAAGTTCTATGCTACAGGCTTTGGATACAAGGGCAGCATCTTCTCATGGCAACAGCAGAGGTAGCCCTGCCCACATTTCATTGGGTGAAGGAAGTGATGGGCCAAGTCCAATGTCAAGAGGTCCTGAGGTTCCCTTTGCCTTCTGTGAGACAAACCACACAGCCATGTGGTGAAGGGCCCAGGTACAGGGAGGGGTAAAGAATAGGAACCTACCATCTAGCATCCATGAATGGTTGCTCTGGTCAGGTCATGCTGTGAGACAGTTGAACACACTGCGTGCAGGTTTAAAATAACATCATTCCTCCACTGATTTTAAGTAATTCTTTTAAAAGCATAATATGTATGAAAGGAAATTTAAAATTACACCAATTCCAGTATCTACAGATGGCCTGTTAAAATTTTGCCACATTTCCTTGAAGGATACACATCCATCTGCACACTCAAATAAACATCAGCATACAAAAGTAGCAACCCGTTTTATTTGGCTCTTATCCCACCTTTCTTTTCAACCTAATCTCATTCTGTGAGGTTTTCACTTGCATTATTAAATATTCTTTAGAAACAGGCTTTTCATAGATGTACAATAATTTACTCTAAAGATGTAATGCTACTTATGTAGGCAATCCCCTATGGTTAGATATTTAGGCTCTTCCAGATTGTATTCCATTACAAACGACACAATCGTGAACATCATGGAATGCAGTAATGATCAACTGAGCTTTCTCATACACCTGTCTCTGTGCTGAGCGCTTTCCATGCACGACCTCAAGGGAGCCTCAAGTTTGCCTCTCCAGTAGGTATGATTATAGGTGACAAACCCAGGGCACAGAGACGATAGGAATTTGCTCAGGGTCACACTGCAGGTCTGTAATTGGTGGAGTTGAGACAAAAATTCAGATCTGACTGATTATATAATCAGCCCTTGACTGATTATATATAAAACTCTTAACTACCCTGTGTACCTCCCTGATGATTGCTTTGGGACTAATTTCTAGAAGTAAGATCGCTGGGTTTGCACCCTTTAAGGCTCTCAGGGCTTATTGCCAACACACCTTCCAGAAGGATGTCAATTCAAACTACAACCAACAGAATATTGACTCATAGCGTTAACTGTGTACCGGACACTGTTGTAGGTACTGAAGACACTGTGATGATAAGAAAGGCACAGCCCCGGGAGGGAATGGCTGCTGGGGCCTTGACTTCCAGGGGAAGAGGAGGAGGGGACAGGTACTGAAGAGAGAACATTATACATTCAGATAAATAAACAAAGCTGAGAGGTGCAGCAGTGACCGGGGTGGACCTTGGGGTGGGTGGGAAAAGGTAGGATTATCCCTGAGGCCTTCTCAGAGGAGGTGGCCTTGAGCTGAGCTCTGAATGATCAGAAAAGAAAGTTTGAGAAAGAGGTTCCGGGCAAGAAATAGAGCAAAGGCAAATTCACCAAGATGGGACCAAGCCCAGCAGTCTGAGGAAGGGGAGAAGGAAAACTTGTCTGCGTCGGGGTGAGGGCTGAGGGGGAGGCAGTGGGCAGGGAAGGATCAGGGAGACCTTGCAGACCATGGGAAGGAGATTACGTTTTATTCCAAGTGTGGTGACAAGCCCTGGAAGGCAGTGGCCTCATGGGTCTGAAAACTGTACTGTTTGCAGCATCCTCTTTCAGAAAAAGGCACAGAATTAGGAATCGAAATTAGCTATGCAGTTTAACATCTATTTAGAATGAGAAAAGAAATCACAATAAATTGCAGATTTTGAAAGCCAACAATTAGCGCAAATATCACAAAAATGTAGGGAAATGCCCCTGTATTTTTACTTAGCATCCAGGCACACCCTCACAGCTTCCCCCCACCCCACCCCCTTGAATTGTTTGGGCTGCGTTCGTTCCCTTTATTCTCTTTTTCATAAGACAATGATTTTGTAATATCATTTTCTGTGGAGAGACTAGAAAGTTAAATCAGGTTTTTCCTCCCAGAACCTGAGCGTAATGGCTTTCTACATTGACAGAATTAAAGTTTTTCTCACCTTCACATCTCGCTATGGATTATGTCATGCAAATTTTCAGGATTCTTGTCAAATTTGGGGAACCTGTCAAGATTCTTTTATACATGAGCAGTAAGCTTTCAGGGCACAGCCAGTTTTCCTCACAGTTATAATCCTAATTAATCTTAGAATTGACAATGCTTATTAACCACATTGCTTGGGGCCCAACCAGGGCCTCAGAAGAGGTGCAGTGGGTGAGGCTTTCTGATGCTTAAGCTTCTTTAGCCTCTGGGGAAGCCACCTGTGTCTCCGGGCTCTCACGGGGTGGGAGGTGGTCTGACCCCTGGGCTGTCGGGCAGAGATGAGCAGATTCTGGGGGCAGGGAAGGAAGCAGGGGGCCAGGTAGGGGGCCGAGGGCAGACTCCAGGCTAGCAGCAGTGGAGGTGAGCAGGTTCTGGGACTGTTTGGGGCTTTGCTGATCTGGAGAAAGAGACAGGAGGTCTTGAGTATGATGTTGACCATGTCTGTTTGACTTCTCTTTCTTCTATATTTCCTGGGGCCTGGAGCCTGGGCATATCCCCCTCCCCGCCCACCGTTGCTCTTCACGCAGAACCACAGCCTCATACCTGCCACAATGAGTGCAGTTGGAGGTACCCATGGGACGTCATAATGACTCATGTGATGAGGTGCTGAGCAGGTTGGTCACCTAATGGGCCCAGACAGGGACATAAGGGGTGGCCAGGCCGTGGTGAGGCTGGAGGGGAGACCTCACAGTGCCCAGGGGAGAGAAGATGCTGCCAGCGTGCTGGGCCCAGTGTTCTCCGTGATAATACCCGCAGGCAGTCATGGCTCGGCCAGCTGCAGACTGACAGCCGAAGGCCAGAAGGATTTCAAGATAGATTTGTAGGGATACTCCATGTCTCACTCCTCAGCCAGGGAACAAAGGTATTTTCATGAGGTCAATCAGTCGACACGGTTTAGGGAGGAAAGAAAGCTGTCAGAGGTGGACCAAGTGGGCGAGTGAGTGTCTCTGCATCTGGGCTGGGGTTGGTGTCATCAGAGTCCGTGCGTGGCCTCTGTCAGCTTTGAAGACACTGCTTTCCAGCTCGAGCCCTTGGTCAGGGCCACCCGGTACCTGGACTCATCCCCCTGGGGAGTCCTTACTGGCTGGGCCGGCCTCAGGGACGAGGGCCCCTGGGCAGTGGAAGAAAATACCCTGAGAGATGTGGGCAATGTTTGTTTTAGTTTGACGTAGGATGGGAAACTCCGTGAAAACAACAAAAAAGCAAATGAAGAATTGGAGGGAAAAGCCCTCCATCTTTCATGATCCAAGTAGACCCGAGGGCTACCAGGGGGTAAGGCCAGTTTTGCAGCTTTAAATTGGGGGGGAAGCCTATGTCTCGCTGACAAGCTGACTGCTATGGGGTTGAGTGGTGTCTCCCCCAAATCCATACTTGCGTTGGAGTCCTAACCCCCTCAGCACCTCAGAATGTGGCCTCATTTGGAAAGAGGTTCTTTAATGGGGGCATCAAGTAAATGAGGTCCTCAGACCTGGCCTCAGCCCACTGAGACTGGTGTCTGCACAGAAAGGGCAGCTCTGAGACAGACCCCCACAGGGCAAGCACCATGGGAGGACGAGGACAGACGTGGAGGGGTCACGCCTGCAAACCAAAGGACACCAGAGGTTGCTGAGCACCTTTTGGGGGAGAGGAAAGGCTGACACAGACTCCCCCCTCGCTGCCCCATGAGGAGCCAAACTTGGCAGCACCTTGACCTCAGGCTTGTGGCCTCGGGGACTGTGAGATAGTAAATGTCCGCTGCATAAGCCTCCCCGTGTGTTGTTGTGTAGAACATTCCAGGCAGAGGAATGGCCAGTGTACAGGTGCAGAGGGCAAGGCAGAGGGACGGCTGCAGAGGTGGGGGGGTCGTGCAGACCATGGAGGGCCTCACGGGACACTGGGCACCTTTGGGCTCCACGCAGAGTAGGATGTGGACCTCCCATTTTTTCAAGTAGAGCTCAAACTCACCACCCTGAGATCAAGACCTGATCTGAGATCAAGAGTCAGATGCTCAACTGACTGAGCCATACGGGTACCCCAAGGACCCCCGTTTGCAGGTTGGAGAAGAATGCATGGGTGAGGGGGAAGCAAGGGGATCAGGCAGGGGGCTATTGCTGTAATGCGGGAGAGAATGATGGTGGCGTGGACCCAGGTGGTGCAGGGCTGAGGGTGACAGGGGTCAGACTCTGGGTCTGTGCTGAGAGGAGCCACCAGGGCTGGGGGTGGAAATGTAGAGTAAGGGTGACTACACAGCCTCCAGTCCAATCCACTCTCAGGACCGCATTGTTCACTAGTCAGGAAAGCTGAAATCTAACCTTCACAGTCCTTGAAGGCCTGGCAGTGAACATTCTGATCAGAGAGAGGACAGGTGAGTTCATGGGACTCAATTCTGCAAGTCAGCATGGCAGGGTGATGAGCCAAGGCAGCACCAGGCTGACAAGCCATTGACATTCTCCAGCCCTGGCCCCCTGGCCCCCCTAGGAAAAGGCCTGGAGGAGGCAGGAGAGAGGACACCTGAACTGGACACCTAATGGGCTTTCTGGGAGCGCATCCACCTCCCAGCCCTGGAAACTGAGATAGGCCTTCAGGGCAAAGGAAATGATGCATTTACTCTGCAGGTATTTGAGATGATGAGCCCAAATAGAACTTAAGAACTACTCAGCTCCTTGCCCGCCCCCCTAATAAATGGCCTCCCCACTCAAGATGAGGAATGAGCAGCGAGCAGCAACGCAGGACCCCTGCACAGGAGTGCCTCGCCGCTAGTAAGAAAAATGGGACATGAGCAAAGAATAGAAGAGCTTGCCTCCTAAGAGGGATTACCCAAGAACCAGAGTGGGATGACTAACTACCAAACAAAACTAAAACTAAAACTGAAAGAGTCAAGGATCAAAGGAGATTATCAATGGAAGTCATAAAATGAGAGAAGAACAATGAGCTGGCCTCCGTGGTAGGAGAGAAATGAAACAATGAAAACATTACAGAGATGAATGTCCACATAAAAACCAACCAAAGGATAAATCATAACTGGAAATTCCACCAGGGAAATGGAGAATCAGCTTCAGAAAATCACTCAAGTCAAAATGGAAAAGAATCAAGTGATAGTAACAAATGTGGTGAGGACGAGGGACATGAAGATGTGGGGTGTGCACAACGTTGCTGAGGAAGAGAACACACGCACGCACACACATACGCAGTTTTCAAAGAATTTCACCATGTTCTACTACGTCAGCCTACATTTAATGGGCACATGTTTTGTGGCTAGGAGTTCAGCATCGAAGTCAACTTTGAGCCAGCTATCGGCAAGGAACGCAGATGGTTTGACTAAAATAGGAAAATTGGAGAAATGCTAAAAATCAAAGTAGGACTGGCTCCTATGGGGAGGTGGGCTAATTCAGTGAATTGTGTGTCAGACACTGTGTAGTGTGTGTGTGTGTGTGTGTGTGTGTGTGTGTGTTTGAGAGAGAAAGAGAGAGACCAGCAGCCTGGGAGTGAGTTCTTCATAACCAGCAAGTGACAGAGCCAGAATTCAAAGCCAAGTATGTCTGCTGCCAAGTTCATCCCCTTTCTCCTTGAGCATGCACCCTCCACCTCATATCACCTCCGAAGGGAAATACCAGCGACAATAAACCCTGGGTGTCTTGTCATAAGGGCTCATCCCTAGGGGTCTGGGGCTTCCTGTGCGGGGAGGACACAGGACTGGTACACAGGGGATGAGCACAGGAGTGTAAAGATGCTCGAGGGACAGTTTCCAAGTCCACGCAGGTGGAGCTTAGAGGAACAGTGAGAGCGTCCTTCAGGCCAACTTGTGCTCCAAGGCAAAGGCTATTTGCAAGCTGGACAAGGGAGCACCCCTCAAACCACAGGTGGGGGGGCAGGATGTGCCGGGAGACCAGGGACCATAGGAAGTGGGAGAGGGTGGTGGTGAGAGGGGCCAGTGCCCGAGCAAAGGGGGAGGGACAGGTCTATGCAGAAAGGGCATGTTGGAGACTGTCGTGCGCTGAACAGAAGGGCCACGCGGGCTGCGCCTCTGCCGGAAGTTGGCAGCGGGGTTCAGGCGCCTGCTCCGACCGGCTGTTGTCGCCGCAGGCACAGAATAGTTGTGCCAGAATGAGCAAGCTGGAGCTGTGTGGACACGGAAGCATAGTATCCAATGGTGTTTGGAGCCTGGCTCTGGGTCCCTCAGAGTTTGTTCAAAGCTCTCATCCACTTCCTGGCAGTAATAAGATGTTGCTTGCTTCCAGTGCCCTGTGCCTGCTTGGCCTGGAGCCCTGACCTCCGTACCCAAGTCCTCCCTTGGGATCTCAGCCCCTGAGAGGGTCAGGAGAGTGGGGGACACAGAAGCCAGGACGGAAGGTTGGGAAGAGGCATCAGGCTCTAGGAGGCTGTGGGCCAAAGTGAGGATTGGGGATGAGAAGTCATAATTGGGAAGGCAGCCTTGGCAGCATGGTGCGGCCAGAGGGCAATTTGAAAGGGGGTAAGGAGCAGGTGGGAGTGAACAAGTAGAGCTTCCTGAGGAGCCCGGGCCTCAGCACCCCAGCACCAGCCCTCTACCCTGACTGGCACCCCCGGCACATCTCAGACCACCTGCTCCAGTGGAACATACCTGTGCCACCTGCCTCCCTTCTTTGCACATCTGTGCTGGGCTTTCCTTCTGGAATACTCTCCTGCCCTCTCACCACCAAATCTTACATCAGAGCCCAGAATCTTAGTATTGGAGGAGACCCTAGAAATCGCTCCATAATCATCTTCTTCACACCACATCCCAAACAGACCAACTTGAACTTGATGGCTTAAAACAGCATTCATTGCTTTCACCATGTCTATGGAGCAGCAGCTATGGTTCTGTTGATCTTGGCTAGGCTGGGCCAGGCTTGGCTCCAGAACACAGGTTCCCATCAGGTCGGCTCCACGAGCATCTCATTCCCCTGACACCAGCTGGCCAGCCAGAGCATCATCTTCTCATGGGGTCAGCAGAAGCGCAGGAGGGCAAGCTCTGCCACATGCATTTAAAACCTATGCCTATTATGCTGAGTGAAATAAGTCAGTCGGAAAAGGACAAACATTATATGGTCTCATTCATTTGGGGAATGTAAAAATTAGTGAAAGGGAATAAAGGGAAAGGAAAGACAATGAGTGAACATATCTGTGAGGGTGACAAAACATGAGAGACACCTAACTCTGGGAAATGAACAAGGGGTAGTGGAAAGGGAGGTGGGCGGGGGTTGGGGTGACCAGGTGACGGGCACTGAGGGGGGCGCTTGGCGGGATGAGCACTGGGTATTATGCTAAATGTTGGCAAATTGAACTCCAATAAAAAAATAAATAAATAAAAAAATAAAACCTATGCCTGAATCCCAGCTACTAACATTCCCATTGGCCGGAGGGAGCCACAGGACCAAGCCCAAGCCCAAGCCCAGAGTCAAAGGGCTGTTATAGCACGTGACCCACAAAGTTGATACGCGAAGGATTCTCATGGAACAACCAGACCATTGTCCAAACAGGCAATCCACAAAAGAAGATTCAAATAGCCAATAAACAGATGAAAAGATGTTTACTTTCTCTGCTAATCAAAGAAATGCATATGCAAAGAGAGGTTTGCTTCCCGCTCACCAGACAGGGAAAGATTAAGAAAATTGACAATTCCACTTAACTTATTGGAAAATGGGCACCCTCGTGAGCCATTGATGGCAATGCTAATTGATTCAACCTTTCAGGAAGGCAGTGCTGCGATATGTGTCAAAATGCAAAATGAGCAAGCCTTTTATTCTGATAATCTCACTCCCAAGGAATTTATTGATGGAGGCAGTCACAAATTAGCAAAAAGGAGGTGTGCTGCAGGGGTTCATTGGAGCGTGCTTTATTTTATAAGATCAAATAGTCATAAATAGGGAATTGATTTGTTAAATGAGCACAAATCTATAAAATGGAATATGATGCAATGATCTAAAATGATGTAATTCTGCAACTAGTTAAAGGAATGATCATCCACAGCACTTTGCTGAAAGAAAACAGAAAATACGTATGAACCCATTTATTGGCCTCAAGAAATATAAAAAAAGGATTTTGACCAAAATGTTAGTACTGGGTCTACTTTGGCAGTATGATTCAGGAAACTTTATACTTCTTTGCACTTTTCCCTAATGTCTGAAGTGCTTTACAATAAAACATGTACTGTTTTATTAAAACAAAACTTTAAATGAAATGAAACCACTTGCAACATGCTTGCTCTGAAAACAACTAGAACAACCATGATGATAATAGGTAGCTGTAGATTTTTAACAGAAAAATAAATATTTTTACCATTAATTTTCTTTTTTAGTTGGTTTTCTGTTAGCTTATGCAGATTGATTTAAAAATGTACTTTCATTTCCCTGCTTTGGGATTCAATAGAAATTTTCATTTTACCAAACATTTTGAAAGTTCTTTATTTAATGCTCTTTACTTTTGAGGTGGGGAAAGTGTTGTCTGCCAAATACTTGTAGGTCAGAAGCTGTCACTTCTGATCCATTCCTGCCTGGCAATCGTATTCTGAGCACAGTCGCTGATGTACAAGTACACATTTTCAGAGACACAGCTTCAAATATGTACCAGCTCCAGGACAAGCTAACAGTTATCGAATATTTACGATGTCTTAAGGCATCACATTCTTTGCTTCATTCTCTCTTTGTGCCTCCTCTATGATGGGGGCGTGGTGATTTATGAGGAAACTAAGGATTGAGCCATTTAAGGGACTTGCCTAGAACCCAGCAGTTCACAAGTGAGTGAGTTCTAGGAAGAGTTACACCTCACCCCAAAGTTCCAAGGAATGATAGAAGGTACCAAGAAATAAATCTAGTTGACTATGTGCAAGATCTTTAAGGAGAAAATCATAAAACATTATTGAAGGATATAAAAGAAAATCTGAATGAAGGGAAAACTAGAACATGCTAATGGGTGGGAAGGACCAATAATCTACAAATTGTCAATTATCCCTCCAGCTAATCTATAGATGTGAGGCTATTACAATGTGTAAAATCCCAACAGAGCTTCAGGGGAGACACGACAGGCTGAATCAGAAGCTCACATGGGAAATCATTTTGGAGAACAAAGAGAGCTTACCCTCCCAACACCAAGATTTACAGTAAAGTGCTCAGGTTCTGCGGTGTTTGCATAGCATCAGGCAAAGAGGCCAATGGAGAGACAGAAACAGACTTGGACGCGCCCAGGAGCTCCCAATCCAGCAGAGGGGCTGTTGCAGAGAAGAGAGGAAAGATCGATGCCCCCAGTAAATAGTACTAGGAAATTGGCTGTATGTGGGGGAAATGTTTGTGTCTTACACAATAGGTAACTGTATAAAGTCAAACTCTACTGGGAGAATTACCAGACATAAAACTTTGAGACAACAGAACCAAAATTAAGAAAGTGCCTTCATGACCCTGAGCGGGAAAGGATTTCTTAACCAAAACATACAAAATCAAGAGATGCTCAGCACCCTCACTAGCGATCAGAAGAAAGTAAATTCAACTAATACTGATGTGTCATCTCATGTTCTCATGCTGTGGCAGGTGGGAATGTAAATTGTTGCAAACACTGTGAGACTTGGCAACATCCTCTGAGGTTGCAGCCACAAGTCACACTCAGAGGCTCAGCAACCCCAAGACGGAGCTAAACCTCAGCGCAGCTCTGACAGGTGCGCCCCAGGAGACCCGGGCGGGGGTTGCGGGCGGCAGTGGCAAGGTATCCACCTCGAGGAGCATTAGGCTGTACAAACTGTGGGGTCACCGTAAAAGGGCAAACTACAGAGCAGTTAACAGTGGGTTTTGTCTGCAGATATCCACGGGCGTGAATCTTCTCGACATCACGGTGAGTGGAAGACGTGTGTGGCGAGAAGCCACGTAGGTATCAGTACAGAGCAGTGGCCGAGGAGGCCGCTTCAAGCCCCAGCACCAGCACTTCTGGCTGGGCGTTCCTGTCCTGGCACCTTAACCTCTCTGTTCCTCCCTCCTCCCTAGAGATAAGAACGGGTTGTAGTGAGCGGTGAACAGGATTCCTGCATGTAAACGAGGTCCAATGGAGCTGGGTGCACAAGATGCACTTGGCAGATATTAGTTCTTTCGGAGGCCTGCATATGTGATACCTTAGGGATTGTGGTGACCTCTGTGGACTGAGGATGGGGAGGGGGCTTGGCTTCAGGGTTCAACTGCACCCGAATCATTGTATTTCCTTAAAATAAGTAAGAATAAAAAATAAGGATAAACAGCACAAGAGAGTTCCTTTATGGTGATGTAAGATTTTTATAACTTGATCGTGGTGGCGAGTCTATGAATCGACACGTGTGATAAAACTGCATAGAGCTTCGCCTACACACACATACAAACACACATAAACGAGTGCATATAAGGACGCGTGAAATCTCAATAAAGTCTGTGCTCTAGTTAATAGTACCATGCAGACAGTGGTCAGGCTCCCAGGTTGGACTATAGTTGTATAAGATGTACCACTGAGGGGAGCGGATAGAGGGTATACATGACCCCTCTGTACTATTTTTGCGACTTCTTGTGAGTCTGTAGTTATTTCTTTTTTTTTTTTCTGTAGTTATTTCAAGGTTAAATATTATTTCAAAATAAGGGAGATGAACAAAGGAATCTGAGGTAAATAAGCAACTTTTAAAATCTCTTTGGTGGGTATTTGAGTATTTGCAGGAGTCATGATATAAAAGCAATTATTCGGGACTCCTGGGTGGCTCAACACTTGAGCATCTGCCTTAGGCCCAGGGTATGATCCTGGAGCCCCGGGATCGAGTCCCACATCAGGCTCTCTGCATGGAGCCTGCTTCTCCTTCTGCCTCTGTCTCTGCCTCTCTTTGTGTGTCTCTCATGAATTAATAAATAAAATCTTTAAAAAAGTAATTATTCATCTATTCCCTTATGCCAGGAAGAGATTTATGTATGCTAACAACTCAGTGGAGCGGGTGTACTCTTCTCATTACCTTATAAAAACTAATGAAGCTAATGCACAGAGAGGTTAGGTAACTCCCTCCTGATCACACAGCTGCCACATTATGGCAGTGGATTCCAACCCAAGCTGCCCAGCCCCTGAGTCAGGGCTCCGAACTAATTGCTACACCATAGCACCTCTGTATTTCTATTCCATACAAGTCTTGGTGATTTACTATATACTTAAATTATTCCAGTTTTTTTAAAAATAAAACAAAGTATTGGAAAATATTTGTCAAGGCAGGAATAGTAAAGTTGCCTTAGAGAGTACCCGTGTTCAGCGGCGCTTCGAGAGTAGTCAAGTCTGAGGTAGATCAGTAGGCTCCTGACTGATCCCCCCACAGCAGCCCACATGCTTCACCGTGCAAAGCCGCACTGTGCACAGCACTTTACAGTCTAGAATACACTACAGTGTACAGCACCTTTCTGGCACTGTGCTGTCCTATTTGTAACTGAGGGAGGCCTGCACTGGAGGCCTGCGAGCAGCACTTGGAACCTGGTTTGCCTGCGAGCTGGGCCCCTGGCCTCAGCCACTCTCTGCAGGGCCTCTCGGTGAGTGACTCTTTGAGGGGTCAGGCTGGGGGTCAGGCTGTGGGAACAGTGCCACACCTCACCCCAGCACCTGGGACTTCTGCCCCACATGGCCCCAGCTGCAGAGAAGGTATTACTACATTCTGTGACTAGAGGCGGCGGGGTAGTAGGCTAGCCCTGGGCCCCCCAGCCGATGGCCATGGTGGACTATTTTCACTCTGGAGCTCCAGGTGGGGTGAGCTGAGGCTTCCATCAGGACAGCCTCTGGGCTCCACTCCCCTCACATCAGCCACCCCATCCTGCTTCCTTCCAGGCCCTTCGGCAGGCCTGGATCCCAGGGTGCTTCCTGGCCCAGGCCCTTCGCCCTGAGCTGCCTCCTTGCCTGTTCCCTGGGGCACAGATAAGGAGGGGGGGGTCCCAGGAGACCCGGGTGGAGCCAAAGAGTTCCCTGGGGAGATGTGAGGAGGCCGGGTGAGGCATGTAAGCCTCCGCGCCTCCCTCCCAGGCAGGAGCAGAGTTTGGTGACCGGGACACCAGTAGCTGGAGCACAGGATGAGGCCCGGCGCTGCCCGGAGAGAGCACCTGGCCCCCCAACCCGTCTTCCCAAGGCTCAGTGTCCTGAGCTCCCGGTGGGTGGGCCTAGGTGGTGCTTGCCAGGGTTAGGAACTTATTTTTAGCCCTGGTGCCTCTTCAACAAAATCCAGTATTTGAAGCAAGTTCTCACTGTCTTGCCCCTGTGGTTCTGCACTGGCGAATTTTGTGAACAGAGTTGAATCTGCTCTTCTCCTTTTCCATATTTGTAACTCCTTCCTCCAGCGGTGAGAACCTTGGCTCTCATCATCCCTCTGTTGGAAACCAATCTTCTGCCACAGACTTTGCTGCTGCCTCTACATCATCTCCTGCCTGGGCTCCCGTCTCACCCCTTTGTCTCCCAGGGTGGATGCTTTCGGCTTGTGGTGGGCACTTAATAATTGCTCACTGGATGAATGAGCAAATGAACGAATGAATGGATCTTTGTTGATTATCCCAACCCCCCAGCACAGTGCTCAGGGTGGCTTACAATCATTATATTATTATCAAATGAACAAATAGACATGGGAAGAACAGTAGAACCCAGTTACTCCTAATTTATCACGAATCAGGCATAAAGTTTATCTTTCATGCATCTGTGAACAATGTTTCACTGAACCATTTGAAAGCGTCAGCAGGATTACGAATGGCAAGTCTGTCCTATTTATATTCATAAATTCATAAATTTGCAGCCCCAGAGTCGACTTCGGTGATGATATAAAACCAGGAGGAAAAGATTCACGTGGTATGAAAGGAAGGTCAAGGACAGAAGGGGCCTTTGGGCTCTGGCACTCAGGAGATGCTCTCATGCTGCAGGTGACCATGACAATGGATAGCGCAACTCTTGTGGAGGGCCATCCAAAAAGGATAAAATGATCAAAATAAATGATGGAGCTTTTCCTGTGCATGGACACAATAGCCCCAGGAGGTGATTACTATTGTCATCTCTGTTTTCCAGAGGAGGAAAATGGATTTTGTAAATGGGGTTAATTCCAGTTTCTCCCTTCCCCATATTTGTCACTCCTTTCTCTCCCAGTGAGACCCTGGCTGTCATCATCCTTGATGGATTTTTCCTGTGATCAGAGAGACAGAATATTTTTCCCACTGTCACTCAGATTCACGATCTGAGACGGGCAGATGCACCTAGAGTGTTTGGCCTGATAAGTTCACTTCCAGGAAATGCTCCTATGGGAATGATCATGGTCCATGGGGTTCCGCATGTGTAAACCCCATAGACCGTCCTCTTATGTGACCCTGACATCACAGGTGTGGGCTGCCTGCTGCTGAGTCAGAGGGCTTCGGAGCTCCAAGGGTTTCCTTTCTCTGTGGGCCAGGCTGAAGACACTTCTCCAGGACCCTAGTCAAGGGTTCCAAGGCCTATGCCACAGGGTGATGGGAGGCCAGCCTCCACCCTTGGCCCAGCCGAGTACCCCATGGCAGGTACAATGAACCCTGCCCAGCCCCTAGGGCCATGCGTGGCTCAGTGTCCCAGCCCATAGCTGCCCCTCACCACCTCTGGAAGATTGAAGCACCCCTGAGCATAAAGGGAGAGGATGATGTCTGTTACTCAGACTGAAGGGATCTGCTCTGCGGGCAGGCCAAGGATGGCAAGTGGATGAGAGGCTGCAGGGGCTGCAAAGGCAAACAGTCGAGGCTGTCTGGTGAGGCGAGGTGAGGGGGAAGGGGCTTCCCCGCCCATCATCCAAGGAGGAGGCAGGTATGAGGGGAACGCAAGGGCCGAGCCCATAGCCCTCCTCTCCCTGGAGCAGAACCTGTTCCTGTCCGGGAGGGCCTGGCACATTTCCCCACAGGAAGACACAGTGATGGATGACTTCTCACCCCACCTGGCTTCATTTCTGACATTAAGGAAGCACCTACTGTAAGTTCCCTGAGATTTCTCCACCCCACACTCTCCATAATGCCATAATGCCTTTCATTTGTGTATTTTCTCTCCCAAAATGTCAAGTAGCTCTCTTCTAGAAGTACTGAACAGAGATCAAGGGAATTCGAGGATATGTTTATCCCACTGAGAGGTATTCTGGTGAAAGTGGAAATAAACGGACCCACCTGGAGGCTTCCCCCCATCACCCTTCACCTTCCAGGCCCCCTGCTCTCCTGCTCCCCTTCCCGTGCCTCAGAGCTCCCCACACAGAGGAGATTAATGTGTTCACCAGGGCCCTTGCCAAGGCCTGCCTTCCAGAAATCCAGCTCCCACACTCACCTGGAGGGGAGTTGTCAGTTGAAAGGCTTCAGTTGTCTGGAAAAATTTTAAAAAATGGAAGCCCCTCGAGGTTTGATGTGCCCTGCTAGTACAGCTGCCTGGTGGCAACATCTAAGAAATCCTTTGTGCCTCCCTGGCCACAGGCTCTTTGGTGCCACTTGAGAGGACTCAGGGCTCTGGATGGGGCAGCAGGGACAGTTCAAAGCAGGGATGGCACACATGTTAGCCTCTGATGTTGAGCGCTACTCCCTTTAAATATTCAAAAGTGCATCTCATTGCTGGGGGGCTGGGGCTTGGGAGAAATGCCGGCCTCCTGGGAGCTTTGTTACCTGGGCTTTGGGCTTCTATAGCATTTATAGGTCAGAAATAGTCAAATACCAACAATTTCATATCGTTTGACCTAATGCATACCTCATTTCAGCTTCACAAGAACCCTGTAAGGTAGACACGGTCCCTATTTTATGAAAGATGGTCCCTTTATGCTGTGCCCATCATCTCCTCTGCCCTCTTAAATCAGCTCTGTACTTGGCCCTGTTCCCCAGTCATACTTCTACTCACCTGCTTCCTCTGCTCAGATTATGCCTCTCTCCTGAACTCCTGTCCCTTACTTCTTGTTTATTCCACAGATATCTATTGACAAACTGCTATCTATTGGGGTTGTGTGAAAGGCTGCAAATGCATTAGTTGAATAAGACAATGAAGAGCTTAGCAACCCGTGCAGACAAAGGATATTTTTGTGACTTCAACTATATGTGCTCAGCAAAAGATTTTCTTTATTTTTAAAGAAAGGGAGAAGATAGTGATTTAAAGAATGCGGTCTACAGTCATATCACCCTGAAAGTGCCTGATCTCGCCTAAAGAATGCAAGTCATTTTGCCCAATACTCTACCAATTTTAGTGACATGTGCTGACTTCCAGCCTCGCCCATGTCAGATGTGATTCTAAGCACTGGTAAGGTGCAAAAGATAAGGGTAGGGCCAGGGTGTATGGTGCCAATCTGGTTAAGAGGAATGGAAACATAAGCTCCATGGATGGAGCATCACAAGGGGAGCAACCATCTGGGGGTGAGTTCGGTAAAAGGGAAATGAGGGACTTGAAGGAACATGCAGTGAAGGCCTCAAATACCAGGCTAAAGGGGACAAACTTTATCCTAGAAGCCAGAAATGTTCGCTGGCATGCCTCCTTTGAGGTACTTCGGGGGGTCAAAACAGGGATGAGGGGAGGGCAGATGCAGGCAGCCTCAGACCTCCTCAGAGACTACTCTGAGAAATCCTGTGGCTATCGGGTATAGATTTGGGGGTTCTGTGTCAGATTTAATTTCGGAAAAAAATAGTTGATTCAACGCTAATGATATAAAGATGTACCTAAAAACCATTGAAAATTGTATGTTGGACTTTTGCTTCAGGCCCATGATGAACTAACAGAAATGAAATTTGCCCTCCTACCTTAATTAACTAGAAAAGTGGACAAAATGGCAAACAATGTTTGGACAATTAGATACTTGGGTCTGCAGGAGTGTTGTACAAGGAGGAAGGAAACAAGTGAATGGGCCCCACAATTGTCCGGCTCCCTGGAGGTGGTGTCCAGACTGCAAATAACATAGGGAGAACTCAAACACAGTTCTGACAGTCTTGATGATTTGAGGAGAGAGGGATCAGAGTTTGACAAGGCCAAAGTGGAGGGAATTTAGAAAACAGGATATTGGAGAGGTCACTGCACAGAGAGAGACCAACAAGGAAATTCAGAGGGGTCCCCTCAAGAAATCGTCTAAGCAATGGTTTGTACGTGTTTGAAAGGAGAGTATCCGGGGGCAGGGAAAGAACCACCAGAATAGGGAATGCAAAGAAATTTTCGAAGCTTGCACAGGACTGGGGAGTTTTTGCTCTTGTCTACTTGAGCAGAAAGACCTCAATATAAACATCATATCAGGTGGACTCCTCAGAAGCTATTATTGGATTAGAAGTTGGTGTTAATTAACCCTAAAAATAAACTCTGCTCTGCATCTGCCATAAAGAACTTAAAAGCAAGTCTCAAAAGTCTCCAACTGATTCAAAATAATTTTACTGTTTCCCAGGAGAAGATTCAATAATATCGAAAGAAATGCAACAAAATGTAGCAATCAGCAACACACAACCACAATGACTAGTATCTAATAAAAAATTACCAGATGTACAAAGAAGTGGGAAAATATGCCCTATAAAAAGAAGTAGAGGAGGAAGGGAAGAAAAAGAAGAGAAGGAAGAGGAGGAGGGGGAAGGGGGAGGAGGAAGAAGAAAGGATAGAACAATAGATAAGCAATAGGCAGGGATAAAAAATAATAAATATGTTGGAATCAGGAACTAAAGATCTTAAAATAGCTATTATAAATATACTGTATATGTTTTAAAGAGCAAAAGATAATTAAAACAGGCTGAATTATAAAAATCCAAATAAAATATCTATAGCTGAAAAATACAATTTCTGAAACAATATATATAGGTGATGGGACTAACAGTATATTAGATCTTGCAACAGCAAAAGTCAGTGAAATTGAAGACACAGCGAAAGAAACTATCCAAAATAAAACAGAGAGAGAGAAAAACTCTGAAGAATAAAAGAATAAATATAACATTAGTAAACTGTGGAACAATATTGAATGGTCTCACATAACTATAACTGAAGTTCCAGGAAAGGATATGGGGGAGGGATAGGAGAGAAAAAAATATTTTGAGAAACAATTGCCAATGAACCACAAGAAGATGGCACGGCAGGAAGCACCAGAAATCTGTTTCCTCACCTAGACAACAATAACACTGTCGGAATCGTCTGAGGTAACTATTTTAGAACTCTGAAGTCTATTGAAAGCCTGCAACTTCCAGGAAAAGCCTTGGGTGACAAATTGAAGTTAATTTCAGTCACTGTCAGCTCTTAGCACTGGAGCCGCTACCCATCCCTCACCCCCATCCACATGGCAGGCAGCTGTGCACATGTTCTTGAAGCAGCTTGAACACAGCTTGGAAGATCCAGGATGAGCAAAAAGGATGCTGTCCTCTAAATATTCGGGATCTGTGCTTCTGATCACAGTCGTGCAAAGACGTGGGCAGCCATTGGTGGGCATCTCCCCCAGTTGTTGCAAGACCCCCTATCCAGCTGAAGTGACCGTCAGGAACTTTTAAAGGGCTAGGGTCTTTCCCACAGCCCCCCTCTACTTTTCTCATTTTCCCCTTGGGAGCCAGACACTAAAGACCGGGTCATTCAAAAATATTTACATATATAGGGAAAATTTAAAAGTGACCATGCACACCCAGAGAAAAGTACAGTAAAGACCTAAAAAGACCTTATGTTTATACCCTAGGCTGATCCTCAGCACGGAGATGGCCTATAATAATCAAGAAAAAAATTTTTTTTTAAGTAACAGAAATGACAAACCCTGGGGAAGGAGGTAAATCCAATTTCCAGTTATCACATTATTAAATTCAAATGTCCAGTTTTCAACAAAAAGGCACAAGGCACACAAAGAAACCAGAAAATGTGGTCCATTCAAAGGAAAAAATAAATCAACAGAAGCCATGCCAAAAGAAAAAAAAATTTGGTGGTGGGTATAGTAGACAAAGTCTTTAAAACAGCTATCTTAAAGATTCTCAAAGAACTAAAGGAATGTGTGGAGAAAGTCAAGAAAATGGTGTATGAACAAAATGGAAATATCAGTAAGGACATAGAAGCCCTAAAAAGAAACCAAAAAGACATTCTGGAACTGAAATGTACAATAAATGAAATGAGAAATTCACTAAAGGGAGGTATATATATATATATATATATATATATATATATATATATATATCCATCCCTGGGACTAACAGTATATTAGAGGGAATATTCAGAATATTCAAGGGAATATTACTCAGCCATCAAAAGCATGAAATCTTGCCATTTGCAATGATGTGGATGGAACTTGAGGGTATAATACTAAGTGAAATAAGTCAGAGAAAGACAAATACCATATGATTTCACTCAGGTGGAATTTAAGAAAAAAAAACAGATGAACAAAGGGGAAGGGAAAGAAAAATAAAATAATATGAAAACAGAGAGGGGGCAAAACAAGAGATGCTGAACTCTAGGAAATGAACTGAGAGCTGCTGGAGGGGCAGCAGGTGGGGTAATGGGGTAAAAGGGTGATGAGCGTTAAGGAATGCACTTGAAGTCATGAGCACTGGCTGTTGTATACAACTGATGAATCACTGAATTCTACCTCTGAAAGTAATAATACACTATATGTTAATTAAACTGAATTTAAATAAAAATTATTTAAAAAGATTTTCAGCAGATTCCTTATCAGAAACTTGGAGGCCAGAAAGTGGGCTGATATATTCAAAGTGCTAAAAGAAAGAAAACCATAAACAGAGAATCCCATAACCAGCAAAACTGTCCTTCAAAAATGAAGAAGAAATTAAGACATTCTCAGAAAAGCAAAGGCTGAGGGAATTTATTACCACTATCCTGCCCTGGAGTAGGAAGCGCTTCATGGTGAAATGCAAGATACTAAACAGTATCTTGAAGCCATTGAAGAAATAAAGATCTCAGGAGATATAAATCCACGGGTAATTATAAAAGCTAGTAATGTTAACAACAATTTGTAACTTCACTTTTTGTTTTTCATATGATTTAAGGGACCATTACATTTTTCAATGATTCTTCGAAAAGTTCATAGTATTGCAATTTTGGTTTGCAACTCGGTATTTTGTTCCTTACATAATTCAAGATATTAATGCATTTAAAGAAATTATTAGTTTATGTTTGGGGGCACACAGTTAGATGAATATTATTTTGTGATACCAAAAAAGAGGCGGGGACTGAGCTATAAAGAGGCAGAGTTTCTTTTTAATTATTGAAATTAAGCTAGTATAAATTAAAATTAAAATTAGAGTGTTACAATTTTAGGATGTTAACTATAATCCCCATGGTAACCACAAAAAAATAGCTATAGAATATACGCGAAGAAAACAAGAAAGGAATTTAAACATTTCACTACAAAAAATTGACTAAACCAATCTGTTGGTTACAGTGGCTTCGTAGTGAGTTTTGAAATCAAGAAGTGTGAGTCCTTCAGCTTTGTTCTTCTTTTTCAAAATTGTTTTAGCTATTCATGGTCTTTGAGATTCCATATGAATTTTAGGATGGGTTTTTCTATTTCTGCAAATAATGTCATCAGGACTTTGATAGGGATTGCATTGAATGTGTAGATGGGCTCGAGTCGTATTGACATCTTAACAATACAAGGAAATGGAAAACCTGAATAGATCTATAACTAGCAAGGAGATTGAATCAGTAGTCAAAACTGTTTGCATATTTAAAGTAAAGAAAGAAGAAATTTTAAAATATGAACATAGAATTTTATACCCAATGGGAATATTTGACAATGGAAGCAGTGAAGACTTTCAGAATAGATGAAAGAATTCAGTACCCACAGACCTGTCCTTCAAAAATATTTTGAAGAAAGTCCTCTGAGTACAAGGCAATGATATTAAATACAAATTATGATCTATGCAAGGAAAGACAAGAGCTTGCAAGATAAACATGACATTCTTTTTCCCATATTTTCATCTTTAAGATGGCTGTTTAAAGTACAAACCATAATAAGGTGTTGTAGGGTTTGTAAGACATGTAGAAGTAAATACATACACAAAAGAGCACAATGGGGGAAACAGAATTTTACTGTTGAAAGGTTCTTATACTAGTATAGGATTGTGTATATTGCAAATACTTCAACAACCACTAAAAATATCAATAAATAAAAAAGATCGAATAAACCAATAATGCAGATAAAAATGAACCTATTTAAGAATTGAATCAATTCAAGGAAAATCAGACGTGGGATAAGAGTGCAGTGAACAGATGGAACAAACAGAGATAAAGAGCAATATGATGAATTTAAATCCAACTGTATCCATTATTACTCTTAAAAGGACAATCTAAAACTTCAAATTAAAAGGCTAAGATTGTTGAGAAAACTTTTATAAATGCATTAAAAACATAATATATACTATGTACTATTAAGTAATGTAATGAGAAGAGATTAATTTAGCAAAATATGTAACAGAAATTAAAGAAAGCCTAAACAAATGGAGAAATACATGATGTTCAAGGAACTGAAAATGCAATATTATGAAGATATAAATTATCCCCAAACTGACCTATAGTTGCGATATGGTCCCAGTCAAAATCCCAGATGACATTTGGTCGAAATGGACAAACTGATTATCAAAATTCACATTAATCCAGGATATACAAAGTGCACTAACAAGTCAACAATAAAATAGAAGATTTGAGTAAATAGTTCACCAAATGAAATACAGAATAATGAATAAGCATTTTAAAAGATACTCCATATCATTCTTATTAGGAAAATGAAAATTAAAACCATGATGAGATAGTACCATGCACCCACTAGGAAGGCTAAAATTTAAAAGCTTGACAATACCAAGCGTTGACAAGACTGTGGTCAACAACAAGACAAGACTTTTGACCCTCTAAGATTCTCATGCATTGCTGGCGGGAATGCAAAAGTGTGCCGGCACTTTGGAAATCGCCTTGATCATTCCTCAAAAAGTTATGTATGCATACATTTATCCTATTTTCCATCCCATTATCCACCCATTCTACTACTAGGTTTTTACCAAGAGAAAACACACATCCACAAGGACTTGTATGAGAATATTTATTGGCACTTTATTCATTATCCATCAACTGGTGAATAGCTAAACAAAATGTGTTATATTCATACAAGGTAATACTGCTCTCAGTAAAAAAAAAAAAGACATAAACAGCTGATTTTTGCAACGTTGTAGGATGAATCTTAAAGTCATTAGAACTGAATTTTTTTTTAAAAAAAGACACAAAAGACTGACCATTGTATGATTGTATTTATATACAGTAATTTTAGAAAAGGCAAAGCCCTAGTGTCAGAGAGCAGATCAGTTGACAAAGATCATGGATTATGGGAAAGGAATGATTGCAGAGGAGGGAAGGGACTTGGGGTTAGTGGAGATGTTCACGTTGTGAGTGTGAAGATGATTTAAATACTGTATACATAGGTCAAAACTCACCAGACTGTGTGCTTGACATTGCTAGATGTTATTACATCTACATTATCTCAATAAAACTGATTTTAAAGCATATAATTAAACTGCCTTTCAACCTGAGTCCTGACATGTGGGCATATAAGATATAAGCTGGGGAAACACGGATTTCTCCAATATTTGATGTCCACAGAGACACTTCTCCCCTTAAGGAGCTGAGCAGAAAGAACATAGGCTTTCCTCCTGTTACCAACTGTCAGGGTGACCTTGGGATAAGTCTGTTTTTCCTCCCTGTCGTCTCAAAGGCCTCACTTGAAAAGATGAAGTGGTTGGACCCTCAGAGAGTCAGACGTAATGGCCCCACTCAGATTTGACTACCCGATCAGTCCTACCTAGAAAACTTGTGCCCCACCTCCCCAACAAGTGGCAGCCCTTCCTTCTCCTTCTTTCTGGGAAATCCCTACTGCCTGGGTTCTGGGTTCAAGGCAAGGAGCGGCTTCGCTGCTTCTGACCACTCCGCTCAGGAATGGCCTATGCTGTGTATTTCCGGGGACCCCGGGCCCTCTGGGAATCCTGCACACCTGTCACCTCCTTAGCCACTGACCCCAGGCAAAATATCCTGAGGACAGGAGCACCGAGTCACCCTCTGCTAACGAACTGGCCCTCAGTCAAATACGTACTAACTCACTGCAAGAGGCCAAGAGCCCTTGTACCAGGAAACTTGCACATAATTGAAAATATCTTTAACACCCTATTGATGACTTTCCCCCTATTGCCTGTGACAAAATGAAACAGTAAAAGATATTGATTTTTTCTGGTAGGGAAAGGGGGAGGAAGTCTAGGTCTTAAAATGAAATTATGGTTATTGTTCTCCTGGTAGCATTTCTTCTGTGCCGCCATGACAGATGGCTCTTTAAGTGACAACAGATTTGTATTTCATTAGGACACTTTAGTCAAAAGATCAATGATGCTCTCGGAACCGCTCTTGGAACGGTCCATGGGGGCGGGTGAGCCTGGTGAGAAGCCTGCAAAGGTCCAGCTAAAATTAGACAGCTGCAGACAGAGGCTGGCTTTGCAATCACAGAGCATCGATTTCCAAAGTGATGCCAAAACCCAGGGAGTTTTATTGGCCTGCTTGCTCTGTCTTTGTGGAGAGTGGCCTTCTCTAATAAAGCGGCTGGCTCTTCCTCTGGGGAAATGGAGCTCTTTAAAGGCAGGATTAATTTTTGGCAGAGTCCGGATAGGGGGAGTAGTCAGGGCATTATGACTATGTGGTCTCCCCCAACTCGTGGCTTAGTTACCAGGCCTATGTGACCTCCAGGTCCCTTTGTGGGTCGCTTTGTGATCCACTTCCCCACTAGCTGCCACGAGCCTGAGATCTGGGGACAGCTTCAGGGGGTCTGATCTGACAGGTGAATGGACTCCGAGAGGTCAGAGGGAAGGAAATGCCACCAGGTGCCCCATGGAGGTGAAAAGCACCAGGAGATGGAGAAGCTGTCAGAAGACCTATGCTGGGACCCTCCCCTGGGTGACTGGGGGACCCACCACCCTCAGAGATAGCTTTCCCCCCGTAGAGCTGATTCCATAACTATCTCATTTATTTATTTATTTATTTATTTACTTTTGTCTACATGGATATACCTTTAAAAATTAACTTTGGGTTGAAATAGATGCCAAATTATCCTTAAAATAATGATATCCTATCAGTTAAAACACCAAACAGGAGTCTATATTACTTACAGGTACATATTCGTGGTGAAGGAATAAAGGTAGGTATAAAAGGTATTAAACTTCCTGAGAGTGGTTCACAGCAGCCTCAGGAGGTGGGCTTCTCACTTTGCAGATGGGAGACTGGGGGCCCAGCCATCAGGCAAAGTGCAGGGTCTGTGGGAAAGTGGCCGAGCAGGGACATCAAGCCCAAGGTCTTCCTGATGCCCGAGGTCACATGTGTCTGGGCCTGTCCCTTCCCAATCAGCCGCTCCTTCCCTGTGCTGCTCCCTCCCGGTGCCCTCCTCCCTCTCACCCACCCGGCTGTGCTGTCTCTCCAAGGCTTTTCCCTCTGACCTTCCCATGCCCACCTGGGACCTGCCGGCCCCTCCCTCCCTCCAGCCCCCTGTCCTCCCACCGGGAGCCTGCAGTGCCTCCTGGGACACGCCCAGTTCACAGGCTAACAGTGGCCTATGGCGCTGACTGTTTACCTTGTAGCATCCCACACAGGCCTCTCTGCCTTTTTGACAGGTTTTCTGCTAGCTTTGAGGGACACCATGGTTGAGGGAGAGGAACATCAATCCACTTTAGAGCCAGACAGCCCTGGGTTCAAATCCTGCCCTAGAGTTTTCTCAGCTCGCCAACCTCAGCCCTCAGTGAATGAACAAGCCCGCAGAGGGAAAGCCATCCACAGGGGCTTTAGCCCCCCCGGGGCAGGGACAGGTTCAGGCACAGGTTCCCGAGAGACACTTAGCATCGTCGGCTGGAGGTGGAAGGCATGACAGAGAGGGGTGGTGTGGACTAGCAGGCAGAGTGTGGGCTTTCCGGGCCATGGCAGCATAGGGGTCCAGAGCAGTGATGTGGGATCCAGATGGCCCGAGCTGGAATGCTAGCACATTCATTCACAGCTAGGTGACTGGGGGCCAGTTAGTTTACTTCTCTGTGCCTCAGTTTCACCATCTGTAAAATGGAGGTGACCATTCACCATAGTGAACATGGGCGGTAACCGAACCCAGTGGGTGTTCGCCACTGCGTGAACTCAGCCCTATGCTCACCGTGAGCCTCTGCCATCTGGCTGGGCGTTCTTGGGTAAGAAGGGACTCAACCCTGAAACCCCACCTCCCAGGGCTGCTGAGAGAGCAAGGACGTGTCTCATGCCGGTGGGCACAGTCCAGGTGTGGAGTTGCACCAAGACACTGGGGTGCACGGAGAGGACAACCTGCCAACCACCTGGGGCCTGAGGGGCCAGCAGGGGAGGAGACATTTATTTGTAAGAGAGATGGTTGGCTATTCCAGAAAGGACATGGAGGAAAGAAACATAGACCACAGGGTGCCCTCCCAACTTTGTAGACATCATTGATTTGACAAGGGAGTCACTCCAGACAGATTGAGCCTGTCGGTGTGATCCGGGAGGGGCACATGCAACCACTTCTGAGTCTACCCTCCTGGAAGGCCTGAGATGAGAAGCGTGGATGGCAAGTGAGAGGCACGAGGATAAAGCTGCAGCATGAAGAAGACTCTAGGGTAGACACCAAGAGGGACATCCTTTCTACTGGAATTTATCAATTGTTATAATTTAAGGATTCTAGAAACATTTCTTGTCCTTGTCCTTGTCCCTAATAAGGACTCATCTTGTCCCTGTTCATCCTTGTCCTAATAAGAAGTAGCATTTTCTGAGTGCTCACAATGGGCCAGGCCTGGTTCTAAGCATTTTTCATCTGTTGGCTCCCGTAATTCTCACAACAGCCTGTGAGACAGATGCTTTATCATAATTTCCATTTTATAGATGAGAAAACTGAGGCTCCAAGGAGGAAACCAAGTAACTGGGTCAAAGTCACAACTAGTAATTGGCCAAGCCAAAATTCAAACCCAGGGTCTATAACCTGCTCTCCTACTCATGTTGTATTCCTTCTCTTTCACTCCTTGTCCATCCATTCATCCACCCATCCATCCACTCATCCATCCATTCTCCCTTCCTTCCTTCCTTCCTTCCTTCCTTCCTTCCTTCCTTCCTTCCTTCCTTCCTTCCTTCCTTCCTTCCTTCCTTCCTTCCTTCCTTCCTTCCTCCATGTGTTCATTTATTCCTTATCCATTACAAAACCCTCCCTGGGCCAGGCCTCATGCCAGACTCTAGGTGCACAAAGGAGGCCTGGGCCCTGTTGTGAACTGCTGGGCAAAATTGTCTATGGCACCTGCACCAGGTGAGCTACACTCACCATGTGGCACCTTCTGGGTATTTCTCCTCCTTTCTCTCCCTTTTATCTGTGCTCCTGAGGTGGTTCAGAGAGGCCTCCCCAATGCCTTTGCCCCGCTTCCCCAATCTTCCTCTTGTACCAGTTATATAGTAACCCCCTGTGGGTACTTGGCAGGCTCTGAACCAGTCTTGCAGAGGCTGAGCGGTAGCTGGAGAATGGTGCATGTCCACACTACACCCACATCTTTCTGAGCAGAGCAACTTCCCCATCTTGCCCACTTCCCAAGAGGTTTTGAGGATACAAGGGAGCACAAGGGAGCACCTAGTAAACTGGGCAGCTTGAGTATCCACTGCTCTGGCCCCTCCTGAGTAAAGTCCTGGAAGTTTTTTCTTACTTTTCACTGCTCCTAAGTCTGCTCTCAATGGAGGCCAGATCCACAGAGAATCCATCTGGTGCTTCTGTTGCCTAGTAAGTTCCTGTGGGACTGGGAATGTGGGATGGGCCACAGGAAGATGTCACGAAGGGATGTGGCACCTTGTCATCCAGTTTTCCAAGCCACAAACCTCCTGGCTTTGCACGATCATTTGCTTCAAAACCAGTAATTGTAATACTTGCCATCCCCGCCCCATAGGCCACCCACTCTGTAAGACCAGCTCACAGATCTGCCCTCTGAGTCTGAAATTGGGCTCCCTTGGCAGCTCAGGGTCTTCCTAAAGATGGGAGAGGGAAACTGTGCTACAACAGTCAGCACTGGGTGCTCTGTACACCAGTGAGAAGTCCGGATCTTGGGGTGCACCGCTCAACCAGCTCTAAGCCTCATGTGATAGGCTCTGCTATGGGCCCATCTGTGTCCTGATCTCCAGACCCTGTGAAAATGTTACCTCACATGGCAGAAGAGACTTTGTAGGTGTAATTAAGGACCTTGTGATGGGAAGGTTATTCTGGATTATCCAGATGGGCCCAGTGCAATCATAAAGGGTCTTATAAGGGGAAGGTAGGAGGGCCAGAGTCAGAGAAAACAGTGGAATCTGGATTAGAGAAGGTCAGAGATAAATCTTCAGAGGCTAGGATGCTATCTCTGAAGCTGGAGAAAGGGCCGTGAGCCAGGGAATGTGGGCAGCTCTAGAAGTTGGAAAAGGAGAAAACTAGATTCTTCCAGAAAGAGCCAGCCCTGTTGACACCTTGGCTTTAGTCTGGAAAAACCAACTTTGGAGTTCTGACTTCTGGGATCGTAAGAGAACACATTTGTCTTGCTTTAAGCCACTAAGTTTGTAATAATTTATTACAACATCCATAGGAAATCAACAGACTTCATTTTCCTCATGGTAAAATGGAGAAAATAATGTATTCTTTAGCGACCATGATCTAACAATGGTGACAAATGGCAGAGTAGAAGGAGATCTGTGGTGAGAACTGCACTACAGTATGACTCCTGGGTGCCATCTGGGCTCTACTTCTCATGAGGTCTGTGACCTGGTGAGTTGTGTCACCTTTAACACCACCATAAGCCACTTGTCCATCCCAGAAGGGATCAAGCTCCCGCTCACCTCTGCCTCATGGACGCAGAGCAGCATCCTGGCCCCTTCCTGTGGTTCACTGTCGCTCATCCTTCAGGCCACAGTTGGGACAACAGCACCGCTGGGAAGCCATGAGAACCTTCCAAGACAGAGCCAGTTGCCCCCGCTCTGTGCTCCAGAAGCACACATCCAAGGCATGTCCTCTCCTGAGCAGCTCTTACTGGCTGTGGAGTACATCAGTAAATAATTGTCTGGCCCCTGCTCAGCGCCTGGCCTCGCTATGGTATGGCTGAAGCATGGCCCTGACCTTGTGGAACACCCATCCCAATCTGTTGTGATCACCTCCTCTCGGGACTGCCTTCTCTCTAGGCTCTGCGTTTAGTGGCTGAGAGTAGGAGGCTGGAGGTCTACTTCCCTGGGATAGAGCGCTGAGCCCAGAACAAAGCAGAGACATAATTGATGGGGGCACCTGGCTGGCTCAGTTGGCAGAGCATGCAACTCTTGATCTTGGGGTTGTGAGTTCGAGCCCCACGTTGACTGTGGAGATTACTTAGAAAAAAAAAATCTTAAAAAAAAGAAAAGAAACAAAACATAATTGTCAAATGAAAGGAGTTTGATTTGGATGATCTTCTGAGATGCTTGCCTTGTTGGAACATTCTAGCTGTAAGCAATGTCAGAGATAACCTAAGAGAATTGACACCCAGAGGGAGAGTGACTTGCCCAAGGCAGGCAAAACTGGAAGCCAGGACCTTGGCACTCAGTGAGGAGCCTGTCATGGATTGAGTGAAAGACATGTCTACTCAAAACCTTGGAATGGGAGCTTATTTGAAATAAAGGTCTTCATAAGTGTAATTAAGTCAAGGATCTTGAGACGAAGCCAGTCTGGATTATAGGGACAACTGATAAGTGTCCTTCTAGGAGACTGAGAAGGAGAAGATACATGCACACACACGCACACACACACAGAGAGAGAGAGAGAGAGAGAAAAGGAGCCACATGGGGACATGCAGAGATTGTGGTGACTCAACAAGCAAAGGGTTGACAAGGGCTGCCGCCACCCCAGAAGCCAGGAGACGAGCATGGAGACCACTCACCTTCAGAGCCTCCAGAAGGAACCAACCTTGCCAACACCTAGCTTTCAGATGTTTAGCCTCCAGACCTGCAGAGAATAAGTGCAAGGTTTGTGTTCCTTTGTCACCCAGCCCTAGGAAATGAGCCCCAAATCCACCCCTCTTCCTGCTCATGCTCACTCCTACAGCCCCTTGTCTGAGCCTTAGGGCAGCTGCAAGTTTGTCAGAACATGAACGCAATTCATTTTCCTCTAAAGGATCATGACTACAGAAGACACCCAAGTGTTTATGAACGTGTTAGGACCACATTATCAGCACATAAAATGCAGAGGCATAAGCAGAGGAACAAGGCTCCAGCCCACCAGGCCGTGATGGGCCCACTCCGCATGTGCCCGTGATGAGAAAATGTTATTTATGGACTGAAAAAGGAACGAGGCATGTAGTTTGTTGAGATTCTACTGTGTGTCTGAGGCAGGGATGGGCCAATTATAAATTCATTTAATCTACCCACAAACCATGTGGAGCAGAGATTATGATTCCCAAATCCCAGCTCTGTGTCTCTTCTGCAAGTATCTGCTGCAGAGCGAATCCTCATTTTATGGACAAGGAGCTCAAGGTTCAGAGCAGTTGGGTGGCCCAGCTAAGGCCTGTCGTTGAAGCTCCTTAGACCTGCAGGTGGTACAGTGAGAACCTCAGCCGGGCCCTGCCACCTAACTGCAGAGTGGTGCTGGGCAAGTCAGCTCGCGGCTGTGTCCCAGTCTCCTCATCCCTGCACGAGGACAATAGCACCTGTTCACAGGGCTGTTTTAGGATTAAATTCATTGACATGTGTTGAGACCACCCGTACCCATTCTGTGACAGCACAAAGAAGGGACTCGGGGAGTGGAGGGGAGATTGTTAGCCCTATGACTCCCGGGTAGAGCTATAGTTTGAACTCAGATCTACCTGAGGCAGAGCTGGCCCAGTCTGGCCCAAATGAGATGCACGCATCCAGCCCCAGATGCTCGAGCCCAGGTCGCATGGCCAGCTCCTGATGGTTTGCTCTTCCTTACTTGCTTCCAACCTGCTTCTTAGCTGCCTTGACCAGGAGCAAGGGAAGATCCAACCCAGACACACAGTCCTGCCCCAGGCTGACTCTTCCAGTCATTCTGGGATCTTCCACTTGGGCTTATGGTCTAGCAGGTGCAAGCGAAGTGTCGGTGGCAAATAGGGACATTGTAAGGAGTAGAGCCATTGACAAACAGCAATAGAAGATTCACAGCACAAACTCATATTTTGGAGCAAAATGCTATGACTTCCTCCAAAGATAACTATTCCCCTCTTGAGAAATAGCTTCTCTCTTGCTTGTGGGCCTTAGAAGAGACTGTCTGAATATGGTGTATCAGGTGAGCCTGTAGCCCAAGCTTCTCATCATGAACTGGATGCTGTTTGGCCTACCTGGCAACAACTTGGAGTGTGTGCAACAGCAATTTGACATCAAAAGGAAACAGAATATAATGGATGGGGCTCCAAGAGGTCAGAAGGTACAGGTAAGTTATGTGAACAGGTAGCTGAGACTCCTTTGATTTTGTTGCCTGCCCTTCGGTCCCTGCCTGTGGCCCTTTGAGGGGGCAAAGACACCTTCCAGAGTTTTCTGACCAGGCTCCTAAAGAAGATGGAGCTCAAGACTGGCTTATGGATGAACCTGCATACTACCATCCAACAGTGGATGGCCACAGCAGAAGAGTCCCATTCAGGAGGGATTCTAAAGAAAGACAGTGGAGAAAAAGGCTTCCGGCTCAGCTGAACTCAGTGTCACAGTTGGTTGTCCACATTATCTGGGTCTGAGGTATAGATCTACACTAATCCATGGGTGCTTGATCATGGTTTGGCTAAATGATCAGTGACTTAGAAGGAACAGGATGGAAGATTTGTGACAAAGAAGCCTGGGGACAAGGTATATGGAGGGACTTCTCAGTATCACCCTAGACCATGGAGGTATCATGTTCCATTTCACCTAAAGGGCACCCAGTGCAGAGAAGACTCTAAGTGGTCATCTGGACAAAATGACATGCCTGGTGGATGTCAGCAGTCTCCTTCCCAATTACCCCAATACTTGCTCAATGGGCTGATGAGCAAAGTGACCACAGTGGCAGGAAGAAGACTTGGCAAGGGTTTAATTCAAAGGACCTCCCTCCCCTTACTAATGATGACCTGGCTAGCTCTACTACTGAGTACCTGGTCTGTCAACAGCAGAGACCCACACAGAGCCCCTGACATGACACTATTACCCAGGGCAGATAGCTAAATACTGGGTGACAGGTTAATCGCACCAGAGTGCTTGCATAATGGAGCGGCCGGATTCACCTTCCCCAGAACAGACACATATTCTGGATATGAATTTGCCCTTGCCGTCCATAATGCTTCTGGGAGTACTGCCATTCTTTCACTCATAGAATCTTTTATTTGCCATCCTCTCTCTGCACAGCATTGCTTCTGGTCAAGGAACTCATCTCACAGCAAAGAAAGTACAACAAGGGGCTCATGCCCATAGAATTAGCTGGTGTTTCCATGCAACCTACCACCCAGAAACCAGTTGGCACATGAAGAAGGTCAAAGAGCTTAGTGAAGACTCAGTTATGGTGCCTGTTGAAAGAGAACACCTCAAAGGGACGGGATTCTCTATTGAAGAATGCAGTATATGCTTTGAATCAGAGACCACCATATGATGCGATCTCCCCCCATAACCCAACACATGGTTCCCAAAATCAGGAGGTGAAAGTGAGAGTAGTTCCCCTTACTATTCATGACTCATAACTCACTGTATTAATTTGCTACAGCTGCCATATAAACGACCACATAATGGGAGGCTTGCATAGGAGATACTAGTTTTCTTGTGGTCTCAGAGGCTGGAAGTCTGATATCAAGATCCCAGCAGAGCTGGGTTTTCCTAATGCCTCTCTCCTTGACTTAGAGATGACTACCTTCTCACTGTGTCCTTACATGCATTCCTGGTATCTCTTTCTCTTCTTATAAGGACACCAGTCTTACTGGATTAAGGATTCATTCCTATGACTTTAACTTTTATTACCTCCTCAAAGGCCTTATCCCCAAATATAGTCATATTGAGGGTTAGAGCTTCATCGAATAAATTGTGAGGGAACACAGTTCAGTCTCCAACACTCACTCACAGAATGTTTACTTCTCCTTCTGACTTATTGAGCTCTACTGGTCTAGAGCCCAGAGTCCCCAAGAGGGGGAGATTTTTTTTTTTTCTCAACCAGGTTCCATTGCATTGGAAGATGAGGCCACCACCTGCCTCTTTGGGATTTCTTATGCCATGGAATCAACAGGAATAAAGAGGAGCTACTGCACTGATTAGAATGACTGACCCCAATTACCAAGGGGAAATTGGTCAGACATGACTCAACCTGGGGCAAAGAGGGCTTGTGTCTGGAGCCCAGGGCATTCTCCAGGGCACATCAACTTCTTCCAGGTCCTAAAGCAAATTTCATGAAAAATATGGCAGCAAGAGGCAGAACTGCTAAGGACTCAGACCCTTCAGGAATGAGCATGTGGGTCACTCTGCCAGCCAAAGAACCAACAATAACTGAGCTTCTGACTGAGGGCAAAGAAAATACAGAGTGGGTGGTGCAAGGGGGATATCACAGATATCCACCATGAGCTCATGACCACCTACAAAAGGAGAGCACTGTAGTGGTTTTGCAGACTTTCTCTTTGTACCCATTACATGTGCATATTTATTATACGCACTGTATTTCATTGCCTATGTCGGTATACACTGTGTATTATTGTAAATATTTGTGTAGATTATCTATATACATCTCTCTCTCTCCTTTGCCCTCTTCTTATTTTATATTCAATTGTTGGAGGTTAACCTTACGATTTAGCCTTCTGGGAACTGAGCACTAGAATCACAATGACTAAATTTAAGGAGCAATGAACATAGTCAGCAATGGAAACAGTAAGCATGGGTCTTTGTCATCTCAACATGTTGGGGGAAGAGTGAAAATGCTTTCACTGGTATGAAGAATGATGGCACCCTGTTAGACAGACACACAGGGTAGTCTCCCTTTTGTGGGGAAGTTCGAGTATGTGTAGATGAGTGAGTATGGAAACTGAGTGGCCTGAGGGGGTAGACAGTGCCGGGGACTCACCCTTCCTTGCTCTGTGCTTTGATACTGAGGCTGAGCCCTGTAGGCATTTCTCTTTCCCCACATCAGTCTTCCTCAACATCTGGCCCTGGGAGGGACACTGTCATGCTGTAGCAATGGAAGGTGCTTCTCTTGCTGCATATGGTGGGTCATCTCACTTCCCATGGATGACCAGTGGTATCCACTCTCCACCAAGTCTTTCTGGCACCACTTCCCATGAACCACCTCTGGTCACCCCACACCCTCTTGCAGGTTTCTTATCCACCAGCCTAGCTGGCCCTACAGAGGTGGATCCCTTCTGATCTGCAGCCTCTGGCAACTTCTTTGGCCCCAGCTCGCCATGTGTTCCTGTGCAAACACACCCTCATGGACAAGGTCTGAATCGCAGCCTAGATTTAGGGTGGGGACATTCCTCTAAGTTCTTGGCTTCTTCCTTGTTCTTTCTCCCTCAGCACTGGAGGGAGTAGCTGCCATCTGCATTTGCTATCCAACATGGTCCTCTTGGCCTCCGCTAGTATTTAATCACCTTTATAGGTGAACCATTGTTTACATTAAACTACCCCTATTCAGATTACTGGTGCCTTTCTATCTTCTGATTGGACCCCAGTGAATTTGCAGCATGATCCAGGCCAGCAGTGAGGTACAGGGGCTGATAGGAGAGATTTCCATCTCACACGGACCCATGCCCACTGATTCATCAACACAGTTGATGGGGCATCTCTTTGGTGCTCCCACTGTCCTGGGATCTGGCGATGTAGCTGTGAGGCAGATCCTAGAACCTCTGCCATCTCAGTGCTCACAGTCAAGCTGAGTGTGAGAGAACCTGTTAACTATCTGTATGGCTTTGAGGTGACACTTCTCTAAGATTTTGAGTTTCCTCATCTGAAAAATGTAAGCAATGAGAGTCAAAAAGCTGTTGTGAAAAATGAATGTGGAACAAACTTACAAATGGTTTAGGGCAGTGCCTGGCACATGGCAAGCACCAAAAAAAAAAAAAATCTTATTCTTCTTAATCAACCACAGAAAGATGGAGCAGAAGGGGGCACAATGCCATCCCCTCTTTCAGCAGAGGGGGACAAAGACCAGAGAGGGGATGGTCACACAGTAAATTCGTGGCAGACTTGGCCCTAGAATTCAAGTATTCTAACGTCCAGATGGCCCTCCCACACCTGGCATCTTTAGGTGTGGACCCCAGCCCTGCCCCTGCAGACCATCCTGGCTCAGGTAGAGGGAGGGCTGAAGCGGATTTGACCTCACCAAGCCCTGAATCAGGCTGAGCCAGTTCCCGAGTGTGACCAGAGCTGGGGCAACGGACTCTGCCACTTGAGTTGCCACTGGAAGCATGTGACCATCACGGATTGGGTCATGGGGCCGCTTGTCAGCTGCTTGTCCAGCCTGCCCTGAGCAAGGCTGGCAGGTTGAGTGGCACATCCATCATCTCAGAGTTGTTCAGAGCATCCAAGGGCTGAGCCCTTGGAATCGGCTCTGACTGCCACCCCTCTCTGCACTCCTGGCTCTCTCCCTCCTCGCCCCTGCACCCCTCCTTCCAGTTCTTTCTCTGCACCATTGTTCCTGGTTATTTCTCCTCCTTCCTCCTCTTGTTTATCTGCCCTGCCTTTCTTCTGCCTTGCTCTCTCTTCCCTTCCCCTTCTCTCCTCCCACCCTGAACCCTGTTCTCCTTCCATCTGGCACCTGCCTATCCATATTCACCCCCACTCGCTCTCCCCGCCTTTCCCTTCTCCATCCTCTGCACAACTCTGGCCACAGGGGGTGGGTGGCTTCGCTTGCCCACCAGATCCCTTGCCCTGCCTTGCTAACCCCCTTGCCCTCTGACTCACTTCACTTAACATAACTCTCCAGGCTCACCCATGTTGAAGGACAAAAACAGTATGATTTCACTCATATGCAGACTCTAAAAAAGAAAAATGAGCCCAAAAAACAAAACAAAAACAAACTCATAGACACAAAGAGCAGATTGGTGGTAACTATTTCTCTGGAGGTGATCACTTGGTAATGAATACAGATATCAAACTATAATGCTGTCCACCTGAAATTTAGAGGATGTTATAATCCGATTTTACCTCAATTGAAAAAAAAAGATAATGGGGAGGAAAGTCCAATGCCACTGGGTTTACGATAAAAATAACACTCCCTCCCTGTAATTTGCTACTGCCTTCGGCTATTTAAGCCTGTGCCACGCACTTTGTCTCTGGGCACAACAACTCTACCTAATGACATCCGCCGTCAAGGAAACAGTGTCAGTCCCCACGGCCAGGAGCAGCATCAGCTCAGCATCCCAATATCTCCTGCATCCTGGAGAAGGAAGGAGCCACCCACCAGCCTTCTCTGGCAGGGGGCAGGTGTGTGCTAGGCTCACGGGGCACCCGGAGAGGGGGCACTGAGCCTCCACAGCTGGCCCAGCCCCTCCTCCCCAAATTAGATGAGATGGTGCTGAGGCTCCGGGGACAGGGTGCAGGCTTGAGTCTGCAGGGGTGGCTTCAATCCTGTCTCTACCCCTTACTCACCACACGGCCTTCACGGGTCTCTCCGACCCTCGGTTTCCTTGTCTGTAGAATGAGGAACATACTCCTGGCTGTGAGGACAAAATGGATTGGCAGGAAAAGCACCTGTGTCACCTTGGGCACTTAAAAGATGCTCTGGGATGTTGCTCTGGCCCTCCCATCCCCCACTGACTAAGCTCTGGATTCAAACTAGATTCAAACCAAAGGAATGTGCTCAACCTCCATGCATGTGCTCAGCCTCCAGCTGAGATGTCGTGTTCTTCTTCCTACACCTGGAGAACTCTTAGCCCTCAAAACCTGCCCTCAAATGTCACAGGTCTTGTGGATCCTTCTCAGAAGGTTTAAATGTCTTTCTCTGGTGGAATTAGTCTCTTCCTTCCCCCTGCTACCATCCTTGTCAAGGCTCTTTGGTGTCAAGAGCCGGCTCCAAGGAAGGACTATTTGACAGTGTCCTGCCACCTGTCATGGAGCCCAGCATCAGACCTCCCTGGACCAGGTGTGGGAAGCCCAAGGAATTAAGTCAGTGTCTCTCTCTCCTTCTCCTCCTTTCTCCATGGGGTCATACGTGGCCTTGTCCCTATTCTCCCAACAGATTGTGCTCACTTGTCATTTTGCATGCAGCTGGAAATTCATCCAGCTACACATGGCTTTTTGGTGTGACTCAAATAAATTGTAGCTGTGTAGTGAGCAGGGCCCCATCTCCAGGCCCATCAGTTGTGACCAAAGGAGGGGCGGCACCTAAGGAGTAAGCAGTGTGACATCTTCAGTAGGGCGGGTGTGGCAGCAGTGCTGGGAGAGGCGGCAGACACACGGCACCATGTCCCCGTACTTCCCAGGCGCTCTGCGCACACGGCTCCTGGCCCTCCGCACACAGCGCCTTCCCCCCAACACTAGCTCCTCTTCGGAGCCCCAGCTGATCCCATAAACTGGGGCTGAGCACATGTCAAAAACGTCACAGGGAAAGACCACAGGGACAGAGAGAGGGTCAGAAGGCAATGGTTGTTGTTCTCATGACACCTGCCCTCTGCACCAGAATACACACAACCCCCTTACCCTTTAGTATGTGTTATCTGGGGAGAACCATCCCTCCTGGATTCACCTACGTCTACACGCACTCACTTCTCATCCACCTACCCCCCATTGGTCAGTCTTGCATTCGTTCCCTTTCCAGTTTCTCCCCACTTCTCTTCCCACTTGCCCTTTCACGCACCCCTCTTACTAAGCTGTGCAACCCTCCATCCAGCCATCGGTCCAGTCATCATACATCCTTGGCTCTGGCCACATGTGCATATGCTTAACAGAATCCCATGTCCCCACAAAGCATCCGCATCCTCCCTGAAGAACATCTCACATGCTTCCTGATAGGACTAGTCAGCTTTCCGGTGACGTATCCAGTAGAATCCATGACTCACCAAGACACATGCACATATGCACACATCCCTCTGCAGGATTAATACTTCTGCAGGGCACTGATGTTTGTTGACCACCCACTGGGCACCACAGCTGCCTCCCCTTCATACCACTGCATCTTGCCATGCCCACCATCCCCATTCTGGGGCTCTGCACTGGAGCCCCAGAAAAGCTGCTCAGTACTGCATGGTAATGTGAGGTCCCCAAATGGCTGTTTGTGGTGTGGTTTTGATTTCAGTTGTTCTGTGGAAACACCTTTGCAGGGGACAGATATCAGACAAAAATGCAGGGTTGGGGGGAGATAGGGAGCAAGACTATCCTAAGGTCTGGGGCATTGTAGGCACTCCATAAACATCAGTTACATGAAGGCATGAGTGAGTCAGGAGCTTAGGTCCTGTGACATCCCAGGAATAGATGTAAGGGCACTACCTCAGGCTGAATTCATCCAAACTGGCATCTCCTGGAGGGCATTTTTCTGGGCGATTGTTCTGGTCTTGCTTTCCCCTGGCCTGGGGAGAGACAGGGAGGTGGGGGCATCTATTTTTATACCTCAAAGAGCTGCGTGCAGAGCAGGAGAGCAGCTGGTTGGCTGCCAGCACCTGGAGTGTCAGGTGATCTCATTAGGGGAGGATGGGACATTGAGGACTGCCACTTCTGTCCCTGATGCTGCCCAGAAAATGCCAGTTAGCAGCATCATGGGCAACGTCCTCACATATAGTCACTCACCCTCAGACATCAGAGTCCACAGAGGAAGCGGCACAGGGTGAACCAAAGTCTATCCTGGTATCCGTACGGACTGCTAAATATGCATTTACATATACACGCACGCACACCCATCCGTATGCATGCACGCACACAAACATAAGTGCTTAATCTTGGTGTTCACACAGCAGCAGAAGTTCCCGACATGATAGTGGAGAGGGAATAATCAACACTCAGGGAGGTGAATAGCTGATCCAGAGTCCAGGGCCAGTGGATGGCAGGGCCAGGATACAAGCCTGCATGCCTCTGACCTGTAACCACCTCACTTCAGTGCCTAAAATAGAGACCCACGCTCACTCCACACTGTGGCGCCAATCAGGCGGCTTTACGTGTGTCCCCTCGGGCACCTGCCTCCCCCATCAGACTGTGAAGCCCTGAGGGTAGACGTCCTTTGTATTCCTGCACTTGCCCCAGCTCAGGGCCTAAGGACATCCCACCAGCCCACTGATTAAAAAGAGAGAGAGAGAGAGAGAAGAAGGGGGTGCAGCCCAGACTCCAGGCTCATTAGTATTTGTCGATTGATAGAGCTCAATGGTGCCTAGAGATGCTGCTGCAGGAAGTGCAGCAGAAGAAGTCAAGGCGCACAAGAGCTCCCCCCAAGCCCAGGGCCTGTGGCCCAAGTGCATTCCCAGAGGCCTCTGCCAGGCGAGCTGAGTGCTCAGCTGCCTATGCCAGCAAAACCGGATCCGCCTGCATGCCCGGGTCTCAGGGACTCCGAGGACCCAGCAGAGGGCATAGCAGACGTATGGGCTGCGCGGTCAAACAACTCGATTAGCTCTTTAATGAGGAGCCTGGGGAGTGTCCCGTGGACCGTGGACCCAAATCACAGTGATTAGGAAGCACTAATCTCTTCAAAGGCTCACGAGTTCTCTGGAACATCACCAGGACAGATCAGAGCCTCTCGGTGCCTCTCCCACGTTCCTCCCAAATCAATAGATCTGTAGCGGTTGGGAGGAAAACAAATCAGGGTGCCCTGGGGCTGCAGGGGGGGCCCAGCGCATGGAAACATCAATTGGAGGTGTTCCCAAGGATGAGTCTGTCCCTTCTGGCTGATAAAGCCCCCGGGCCAGGCCGTATCATAGCCGCCCTCTGGTCCCCAAACCCAGCTGCGGGGGAGAAGCAGCCTTTGCTGTGACAAGGCCCACTGGCGGGCGCACAGCACCTGGAGGCCGCGCTCCTGGGTGGCCCGTGGGGGCGGCTGGGCGCAGGGACTGAGCCCCACGGGGCTGGGTCTGAATCCGGCTCAGCCGTCTCCACACAGGCGCCCGGGGGAGTCTCAGCGCCTCTCTGAGCCTCAGTTTCCACACCTGGGCGGGCGGGGGAGGGGAAGCCGGGCTCCCAGGGCCCTGAACACGCCCCAGGTCAGGTCTTTGCTGTAGGAGCAGTGGGGCTTCCGAGGGGCTCCCAGCAGCCGGAGGCCAGGGGCGCCTGCATCTCAAACAGGCCCCGCAGCCCCCGTGGGTGGTGAGGACAGGAGGGTGACGCGCCGTGGGAAAGCCTGGAGCTCCACAGCCTGGCGGCCACGCAGGAAATGGCCGCAGAGGTCAGGGGGTGGGGACGGCGGAACCAGACGGGCCGGGGACTCCCCAGGCACCTGCCCGCCACCCAGCAGTGGCCCCTGCACGCAGGCGCCAAAGCCCGCACCCCACAGCCACCCAGCACCCCGCACCCTCTCCTCCCGGCGTCCTCGCAGCCCCGGGGAGGGCGGTGTCACAGATGGAGAAACTGAGGCTCAGAGGAACCATAGAATGGGAAGGTCCTGGGAAAACTGCCCTCCAACCCACACCCATTTCACAGAGGGGGAACCGAGGCCGGAGATGGGGAATGGGTTGCAGAAGAGAGGTGCCTAGGGCAGCCCCAGTAGCCCAGCGGTTTAGCGCTGCCTTCGGCCCAGGGTGTGATCCTGGAGTCCCGGGATCGAGTCCCACATCAGGCTCCCTGCATGGAGCCTGCTTCTCCCTCTGCCTGTGCCTCTGCCTCTCTCTCTGTGTCTCTCATGAATAAATAAATAAAATATTTTTTAAAAGAGAGAGAGAGGTGCCTAATGCAGCACTAAATGGAGCATCTCAGGCAAAGCCCTGATGTGGGCCTGTGCACCCGAGGGTCAGTAAACAGGGGTTTCCCTCTGCTTCCCTGGCCCCTCCAAGGCCGCTGTGTCTGAGCTCCGGCTGGGGGCACCCTTCGAGTACCCTCAGGACAGAACTGAACTGCAGATGGATGATGCCAGCCGTCTGTGTCCCAGGTCCTGTGTGACCCCCGCCCGCTGTAGCCCGCCGTCTGGCTGGGGGGTGACCCGAGCCTCGGGCTGACTCACAGCCCTGCTATCCTCTGCTGGTTCCTGACACCCCGCTGTCTCCTTGGCTCTGAGGTCAGAAGCCAGGCTGGGTCCCCACCCCTCCCAGGACCCGGATCCCAGGAGCAGGGCACGTGTCGGTCTCAGTCCTGGGGGAGTCGGGGCCAACTGGGAGCAAGGAAGGCTTTCTGCTTCTGGGTCCTGCAGGGACCCGGGAACTCCCACTGTCCCTGGGGAATCTGGAGAAGGGAACAGGGGCGTTGAGGGACCTTGGGGGCAGGTCATGTAGGGCCAGCCTGGGGGGTGCTATGAGGAGCAGGGTGCTTAGGAAGGGCTGTGGGGGCTGCCAGGGAGACCCCAGGGACCGGCCAGGACTGCTGTGCTGCTGGGCTTGCAGCCTTAGGAACAGTGTCCCCTGGTTCCACATGCTCACAGCATAAGGTTCCCCGGAGTTTTCAGGAGTCTGCCCCGCCCTGCTTACAGGCCCCACATCCCCAGCACGGTAGGCGATCTGCCCCACAAACACTCAGGGGCCCCTGGATCTTTTATCCCAAGAAGAGGGATCCTGCAGTCTCTCTCTCTCTCTCTCTCTCTCTCTCTCTCTCTCTCTCTGTCTCTCTCTCTGTGTGTCTGTCTCTCCCAGCCTTGGCACCTCATCTCCATGCCCTGCCTGGTTCTCTCCCCCTTCCCCCTCTTTCCCTCCCTTCTCCCCCTTCCATGCCAGGTTTATTTTCGGAACCTCAAAATCCTTCCCAAGCCTCTGACATTTACTCTTTGGAATCAGAAAATTTTCTATTTCTCTCTCCCAGAGCATGGCTGATGGAAAAGGTTTCCCCAAGGATCTTACCTGCCCTGGCCTTCCGGAGGTGATGTGCTGGGGACTGAGCTGGCTTATGTCAGAGCAGTACCAATTGCGTCAACCAGCAATTATTAGGCACCACTGTGCACCAGGCCCTTTTCATGAACCACCACATTCCATGCATTTAAAAACCCTGTGGGTTGGCATTACCATCTGCACACGTAAGTCGAACGGGACAGGTAAATCACAAGGTCACATGGCAAGTGAGAGGTGGAACAGGGGTGAAGCCATACCTCTCAGACTCCAAAGTCCGTTTCCTTCCTCTGTGCTCTGCCTTCAAGGTCCATGGGAGCTGGGGCCCTGGAGGCCGGGCAGCATCTGGAAGGACCAAGAGTTTAGGGTACGTAGCATCCTGGCAGAGGGAACAGCAGGAACAAAGCATCCAAGTGGTCGATCAAGGATAGGATAGTGGGTGGAGGGCCTGATTCTAGAAGGAAAATGTGCAGGACGGGGAAACTTCCACACGAAAAGATTAACCTAAGGGGACTGCAGGGATGAGCGCGATCTGAGAGCTTACATACCAGGCACTGTTGTCAGTACCGATGTGCACTAACCCATCCATCCCCACGGCAACCCACCCTACGAGACAGACATTGTTACAATTTTATTTTACAAAAGATGAAACCTCAGAGAGGTTAGGAAACTAACCCAGTGGTGGCAGAGCCAAGATTTGAACTGTGACCTGACTCCAGCCTCCTGCACACCCCTCCCTCCTGCGCAGCCTTCAGCAATGGATCTTGGGCAGCCTCACGGGCTGACCTCAGTGGCTTTCAGTAGGAAATGGTCCTAAGCATGGAGATGGGATGGTTAGAGCTGCCCATGAGAAAAGCTCCTGGGGTGGTGTAGACCAGGCCAAAGTGGGGGAGCGCTATGCAGTGTCTGGCAGGAGCCAGTGAGAGGGGGGGTGGAGGGGCGTGTGCTTATTAATCCCCACTTGACCACTTGGCTTTGCTCCAGTTGAGCAAGTGGTGGACACACGGAAGGCGCTTGCTGATGACCACCGCCTGGCTCTGTAGGTGCACCTGGGCTGGCGTATTTTCCCGGTGAACAACTCTGCCCTCCCCTGAGCAGGAAGCAGCCAGGGTCGGGCCCCTGCAATGCTCCCTGTACCCCAAAACTTAACAACTAAAGCAACCCGTGTGCTTTATCTAGGTTTCCATGGGTCAGGAGCCCAGGTGTGACTCAGTTGGTCTCTTACCAGCTGGACTCAAGGTGCCGGCCGGGTCAGCTCTTATCTGGACTCCATGGAGAAACGATCCTCCTCAACGTTCACTTGGATCGTGGCTGGAAGACTCAGCCCCCTGAGGTCTGCTGCACTGAGGGCCTCATTTCTCCACCAGCTGTTGGCTGGAAGCCACCCTCGGCTGTGTTCCATATGCCTCTTGCACCTGTAGCTTGTTCCATCAACACTGGCATCCCGCTAGAAGACAGAAGTCACCACACTTTGCACCCAGCCACAGGAGTGGCCCACCCTTGATGATGCCATGTTCTATCAGTGTAAGGAAGGGGAGGGGAGTCCACCAGAACATGGAGACCAGGAGGTGGGGATCAGTGGGGGTCATCTTGAGGCTGCCTCCCTCCTCCCCAGGCTCCCCAGGAGTAGGCCTGGCTGCAGGGACGGCGTCCCCACCAAACAGACTTAAGACATTAGGACTGCCTGCAGTCCCAGCCAGGTGGCCCCTCTGGACCACATGGTCCCTTCAGAGAAGACCAAGATGTGGAGAGGACGGCATAAGGTCAGAAACTTCCTGAGCATCCTGGATGTTTTTTTTTTTTTTAAGATTTATTTATTTATTTATTTATTTATTTATTTATTTATTTATTTATGAGAGACACACAGAGAGAGAGGTAGAGACATAGTCAGAGGAAGAAGGCGTTCCCTATCCTGGATGTTTGGAGGGAAGGCCAGCTGGGTCCTGTCAAGAAGGATGGGACCAGGGACGCCTGGGTGGCTCAGTGGTTGAGCATCTGCCTTCGGCCCAGGGCGTGATCCCAGAGTCCCAGGATCAAGTCCCACATCGGGCTCCCTGCATGGAGCCTGCTTTTCCCTCTGCCTATGTCTCTGCCTCTCTGTATGTATCTCTTATGAATAAATTAATAAAATCTTAAAAAAAAAAAAAGATGGTTGGATGGGACCATCCCAAAAGGACCCTTCATCAGTGGAGCAACCATCCTTGCCAGAGAAGGTAACCAGGCAAGGCAGCCACCCGTCTCTTGCTTTGGGGTGTTTGGGGGGGGCGGGGGAAGAGCAGGGTCTGGCTCCAGGGAGAAAAGAGACACATCATTTCAAACTGAGGCTGAGGAGCAGCAGCACAGACACAAAGCATTCACCCTCATTGCTATTCCCCAGGATCCTGGCCCTGGGGAACCTCTCAGTCCTCAAGGATCAATAAGGGCCATTGGTCAGTAATGCCCACAGGGGCCTTTCCCATTTCAACAGATGCTCCCAAATGATGAGCTCAGTTGTGCCGAAGGACTCACCTGTCATTTCCTATCATGCCTTGTGGCAGATCAAATCTATTAAGATACCATTACCTATGGAATAAAATATAAGCTCATCCCAGCATTCATAGCCTTTCATGACCTGGTCCCAATATTCCTGGAAATTCCTACAGATTTTCCAGACTCCAGAAAAACCAACTAACTTCTTGTTTAATTACTTGCTCATTCTACCATTCATTAGCAAATATTAAATGTGTGCCCACCATGTGCTGAGTGAAAGGGTCATTCCAGCTGGCTTTTACCTCTCCCCCATCATAGAACAGATCCCAACCATCTTCCCCCAGCACATCACGTTCTCACCTCTGGGCCTTTGCACATGCTATGCCCTCAGCCCAGTATACTTTCCCCTCTCCTCTAGATTTTTCCTGACTTCCTTTAAGACTCTGCTCAGATAGTGGCACCTGAGTGGCTCAATTGGTTGAGTCAGACTCTTAATTTTGGCTCAGATCCTGATCTCAGGGATGTGGGATAAAGCCCCTCATTGGGCTCCACAATCAGTGAGGAGTCTGCTTGAGATTATCTCTCTCTGCTCCTGCCCTCCACTCATGAGCTCACACACTTTCTCTCTCAAATAAATAAATTTAAAAAAAGACTCCACTCAGACATCAATTCCTCTCAGAAGCTTTTTGTGATCCCCAGGCTGGGTAACATCCTCTCATTGTGCATTCAGAGCCCCCAGCTATCACCTCTAACACTGCCAATCAGCAGGCAGCTCCCCTCCATGCAGAGATTTTGGGCCAGACGAAAAGCATGGCCTGTTCTGTCTCTCAGGAGCTGATGATCCATGCACGAGATGAACTCTGAGCAGATCTGTGGTGGTTAATCATTCCCTGGTGATCACCCCTTTATAAGGGATGATGGAGGAGACAGCAGTCTCATATTTCTGAGGTGCTTATTATATACCAGGCTATCTCCCTGATGTATTTGTAGAATATTGATCTTTCACAGCAAACACAGAAAAGTATTATCATCCTTGTTTTGCAGATGAGGAAATTGAAGTTTTGATTGATTGAGGTCACACAGCTGGTGAATGGCTCCAGGCTCAGCCCAGCAGCCCATATAAATCCCTACTGGAGCCTCCACCCATACTTCACCCAGCCTTGGCTCTCACACCTGGGGTCAGGTGGCAGGGGTTGGCGGGGGGAGCATGGGCAGCTCACAGGATAGGCAGGTGTCCCTTATCCAGAGCTAAAATCTGTTGTTCCCTGTGTTTCCTCCTGAAGATCCCCAATCTGCATCTGGACTCTTCTCAGAACAAGTGGAATCATCCACCCAACAACCTTCAGGCAACACCAGCCACAATAGCACCGCCAAATATAATAGCTAATATTTGTCAAAGCCATTCATTTTTGTGGTACAAAATGCAGCTCCAAGTTCATTTTTTAAAATAGGGATATCTGATTGTTCTAGCACCATTTGTTGAAAATACGATTCTTTCTCCCCTGAATTGCCTTTGTGCTTTTGTCAAAAGTAAATTGTCCTTAACATGTTGGTCTATTTCTGCGTTCCCCATTCTGTTCCCATTGATCTATTTGTCTTTCCAATGTAATACCACACTGTCTCAGTGATCGCTGCTTTATACTAGGTCTAGGTTAGTTCTTCAACTTTTATCTTTCATTCCTCAACTTTTATCTTTCTTAAAGCTGTTTTGGCTACTCTTAGCATTTTCATATGAATTTAGAATTAATTTGCCAACTTCTGTAAATTGGTTTTGGGATTAAATTGGAATTATATTGAATCTATAGGTCAGTTTAAAGAAAATTGATACTTTAACAACAATGGGTCTTCCAACCCATGAACATGGTATGTCTCTCCATCTATTTAAGTCATTTTTTTAATTCCTCTTAGAAATGTTTTATAGTTTTCATGGTATAAGCTTTGCACATCTTTTGTCAGATTTATCCCTGACATTTTTATCAGGCTTATTGACTTTTTCATTTTGATTTTCTGATAGTTCATTGCCAGTAATTAAAACTGCAATTGACTTCAAATCAAGTTGTTTAATAGTGTTATAAAAATCTTTTATATTCTTATAAATATAAGAATCCACTTATTCCGTCAATTGTTCCGAGAATATGAAATTATTCTACTATGACTGGATTTGTCTAGCTCTATTTGTAGTTCCATCCATTTTTGCTTTATTTTGAAATTCTGCATTTGATGCATAAAATTTTAAGGATCTCTTGTTTTTTTCTCAATAAATTGACCCCTTTATCATTACAAAATATCCTTGGTAGTGTTCTTTGCTCTGAAATTTCTTCTGATATTAATATAACCACTCCATCTTTTTCTTGATTATTGTTATGTTATGTCATTTTCTATCCTTTTAACCTATTTGTGTCAATATTTAAAGCAACATCTTATAGCAACGTGTAGTTGAGTCTTGCTTTTTAATCTAATCTGATTATCTGCACATTAACTGTATATGTTTAGGCCATTTACTTTTAACATGATTATTAATTTGGTTAGCTTTTTACACATAAGCTTGCTCTTTGCTTTCTGTTTTTCACATCTGTTCTTCATTCACTTTTCTCCTTTTTTGCCTTCTTTATTAATAATTGATTATTTTTCTGATTCCATTCAATCTTTTTTTGTTGGCTTAAGACCTATAGCTTTTGGGGGGCACCTGGGTCGCTCAGTGGTTGAGCATCTGCCTTCAGCTCAGGTTGTGATCCCAAGGTCCTGGGATTGAGTCCCACATCAGGCTCCCTGCAAGGAGCCTGCTTCTCCCTCTGCCTGTGTCTCGGCCTCTCTCTCTCTGTAGCTCATGAATAAATAAATAAAATCATTTATAAAAAAGACCTATAGCTTTTTGTCTTGGTATTTTAGTGGTTGCTTTGGGTTTATATTATACATCCTTATTTATTACCATGTATCTTCAGGTGGTATTATATTACTGCACATTTAATGTAAGAATTCTGTAATAGTAGTGCTTACTTTGGCAACACACACACTAAAATTGGAACAATACAGACAATATTAGCATCGCTGCTGTGCAAGGATAGCACACAAATTTGTGGTATTCCATATTTTTTTAAACTTTGTTTAGCCAGTTTAAGAAAATCTGCTTATGGCACAAATTGCCTCAAATCCGTTTCAAGTTGTATATTTGTTTTCCAATTTTAAAAAAATGCAATTTACCCCCTCCTCCCCCCCAAAAGAAAAGAATTCTGTAATAGTATACTTTTGTTTTCTCCCCTCTAGAGCTTTATGCTATGGTGGTCATACATACCAGTTTTCCATATGTTATAAACCCAACACTACATTGTCATCATTGGTCTTCAAATGTTCAATTAATTTTTGCAAAGATGCAAATAATAACAGAAAGTATGTTAGCCTGTGTCATTTCTCTTTTTAGCACTCTTCATTCCTTTGTGAGATCCATCTAGAATCATTTCTCTCCTACACAAAAGACATTTAACATTGTGGTGTGAGTCTGCTGGTGATTCACTCCTTCAGGGCAGAAAAAATATTTTGAAAAAAATAGCCAAAAATATTCCAATTTTAATGGAAAACATAAACCCACAGGTCCAAGAAGCTCAACAAATCCCAAGCACAAAAGATATGGAAAAAACTACACTAAGTCGCATCATGATCAAAGTGCTAAAAGCCACTGGTAAAGAGAAAGCCTTGAAATCATTCAGAAGGAGAAGAAAGATACATTATACAGAGGAACAAAAATAAGTATGACAGCATATTTCCCCCTCAGAAACAATTCAAGTGAGAAAACAGTAGAGAAATGTTTTAAAACACTGGGGGAAAAAAAACCCTCTTAGACTAAAATTCTAAACTCAAAAGAATATCTTTCAAGAACAAAAGAGACTTTTTTTTAGATATAAAACATGAAATATTCATAAGATTTGCCTTTTCAATCCTATCTTTCAGGAATCATCGTATCTTCTTTGCTTGATGGCTAATGTCTGAAAAATCATTGTTTCATATATTTTTTGTCCAGTTCTTTCATTGTTTCTGGTAGAAGGGTAAATCCAGTCCCTATGACTCCATCTTGGCCAGAAGTGGAAATCATAGCTGTAATTTGATGTGTATTTGTATGATTTTCTCCTGCTGTAGCCTATATTCCAAGAGGGAAGGGACCATACATACCTATTTTTACTCTGGGCTGTATCCCCAGCACTTGGCAAAGTGTCTGGCACTGAATAGGTTCCAACAACTAAATTCTCTAAACTTCTATGCAGTTGCACTTGGTTTAATGAATCCCAGGGCTATTCCATGATTCTGGGTATACTGGGAGATACTTTAGAAGATCCAAATTAAAATAAGAAAAGAACCACATACCAGGATCAAAGTTAAGAAAGGTCAAAGGATAGGACACCTGGGTTGCTCAGTGGTTGAGCGTCTGACTTTGGCTCAGGTCATGATCCTGGGGTCCTGGGATCAAGTCCCACATCAGGCTCGCCACAGGGAGTTGCTTTTCCCTCTGCCTATGTCTCTGGCTCTCTCTGTGCCCTTCATGAATAAATAAATAAAATCTTTTTAAAAAAGGAGAGAGGGAAGAGAAAAAAGGTCAAAGGAGGAGAAACAAAGCCCCAGGAAGGCTAGAAAGGTAGAAAAGACAGAATGAAAGTACCACTTTCCCCTCTCCACAGCCAACCCCACCCCAAACACTCTTCTTGCACGTCATTGATATGGCCAGCCATTTCCCACCCACGCTTCCCAGCCCACATCCATATAGTCTCCACTTCTTCCTTTAGTTATAGAACCTCAATTTCAACTGCATAAAATAAAAACCACATTTTCCAGCTTCCCCTGCAGCGTGGTTCAACCACGGGACTAATTTCTGCCAATGATGTGTGACTGTTCCCATGTGCAGTCCCAGGTTGTGTCCTTAAAGGGAAAGGCCATACTTTGCATGTCTGAGTCCCCCAAGACTGTGGAGCTACCTCATGAGGCCCCAGTGGGCCAACTCTAGAACTGGTGTGTGAGAGAATAATGTGAATCTGTCTCGCATAAGCCACTGTGATGTGGCATCTCATTATGTGGTTCTCAAATAGTGCTCAGAACCAGGCGCTTGGCTGTTTTTTGGGGAAGTTGAGTTGCTCAAAAAAGCCTGTATCCAGAAGAAACGCCACCTAATTTTGGCTTGTAACTTGGGGCCTGTAGGGCCAGAGGATCTGGGCAATTTGGTTTAGGAAAGAACACCAAGGCATCTGTAGCTTTGCTGATTGGAGCCTGGTAGGGTCCTGTTGGGGCTCTGACTGCAATAGAAGACGCAGTAAAGAGGAGCTTAAAACCAGACACAGGGACATGGCCCTGCAGGCCAGCCACCTCTTTCTTTCCCTGTTCTCTGTCCAGGCAGGAATCACTCTTAGCAGCAGCTAACTCCCACTGCCTTGAGTTGGGCACAACCGTCACAGAGCAGGGGAAGGGAAAAGGAGGTAAATTTATGACACCACTGATGGGGATGACAGTTATGAATGCTGGCTGTCCTGCTACCACCTGTCACATACACAGGGAGAACCTTCCGGCGAGAGGTTCAGGGACTGAGTCCTCCTTACTGCAGGGCATGCTCAGCCCTCACCAAATATACCTAACATTTAGATAAGGGAGTGGAGGGAGGATTTAGCACTTTCCTGAAATCTGGTAGCAATAAATGAGAAAAATGGAGCAGCTCACTCCAGATCAACAGCGCCAGAGAACTAATTAATGCCACTCCCGTCCCAAGCCAGGATGCTGGTGGCAGAGGCACCTGCCCAGGTAATTCATCAGCTTCAGATTTATGGACTCCTCGAGAGCCTCCTGCACATCTCCTCCCCTCCAGTTTAGTTGAAGCACTTTTATCTATATTTTTTTTCAAGATTACTGATCTGCTCTGCCACTTCTTAAGGCAGGTGGCGGGGAGGTTGGGGTGAGTTGGGGGAGGCAGGGAGATGAACACCGCAGTGGGGAGCACAATCGAATATTGATTTGCCTGCAATGATCCAGAAAAAAAGTCGACCCATTCAAGTGAGCCAACGGTTTCCAACTGCCCCAAATCAGAGAACCTCAGTTTCCCGTGCAAATCCCTGGGTTCTTGACATTACATTCAAGGCAAGGAGAGAGCCCACCGCCTGCACAGAGAGGGATTAAGGCTGCAAATATAAGAGGTGGCAAGCCTCAGTTTCTTCACTGGTAGAATGAGAATAAGGGGAAGGCTCCATCACGTTTCCTGGATGCATGAATGAAAGAAGGTATTGAATCATAGGGAAAGGAATGGGGTGCTCCAAACCATCCCCCCATCCCTCCTGTACTATTAACATCAAAGCTACTGGGCAGCCCGAGTGGCTCAGCAGTTTAGCACCGCCTTCAGCCCAGGGCCTGATCCTGGAGACCCGGGATCAAGTCCCACATCAGGCTCCCTGCATGGAGACTGCTTCTCCCTCTGCCTGTGTCTCTGCCTCTCTCTCTGTGTCTCTCATGAATAAATAAATAAAATCTTTAAAGAAAAAACACACACACACAAAAGAAAAAGCTCCCCAGCCCAGCAGAGCCACAACAGCAAAGATTACAGAAACAAAACGGTGTTAAGAGGTCATCCAGCTTTCAGTCTGGGAAGAACATGCAGCTTTGATCTTACTGGTGAGCCAGCCAAGATGTGGAGGTCAGACAGCAAAATCCCACTCTGACCCTTGATGTGCAACAGCAACCCCCCCAACCACACAGCCAGGATCCTGACGAGGCCATGGAGACTCCTCCCCCAATTGCCCCCCCGCCCCGTGCGCTGGGCACCTGTCACAGGCATTGTACCATGTAATCCTCACAACAGCCCATGGAAGTGGGCACATCTTACATGCGTATGCACGCGTGCACCTCGGTTTCTTGTTTCAAAAGAGCTCTATCCTTGTTTAAAAAGGTTTTCTCATTTCAGGCAGGAACAATAAAATAAAAATTCAGTATGACTACGATCCTGTCCCAAGCTTTCAGATGGCCCAGCATCAGAGACGCAGGCAGGTTATACATCAGGGGAGTGAAGGGGATCTGCCGTCGAAGCCGACAACAGGCCCAACTGGGGCAACCGAGACCTTGGAAAGTCACCTGCTCCTCCTCTCCCTTCTCTGGGTGTGTTTTCAAAAGCTACTGCTGACTTCCTTGTATCGTTGTTCCAGAAACCGTCACCCAGCACACCGCAGGGAGTCCCCCTGGGGGTCCCACACCGTCGTTGGGGTAACGGGGAGTGGCCATTCCTCCTTTGCCATACCCCCCCACCTGCTCTGATCTGCCCATCACCGCGGGCCACAAGACACCCCTCTTCACCCCAGTCTGAGCCCCGAGCTGGGCTGACGGACAATGCGGAGGGTCTTGGTGATCACCGCCGGCGATGCTTCTGGAAAGTTCTTTCAGGGCCCCCTCTGTGAGAGCTGCTGGCCCCACGTCCTTCCCAGCACAGCCCCGTCACCCTTCTTGCCCCGAGGAGCCAGGGACCTGTGCCCCGCACACGCTGTGACCGGGGAGAGGCTGGGTCTACTGGATAGAACTTGAGAGAGAAGCTCACCACGTGCTCAAGTGAATCAGAATCCTTTCCTGGGGTCAGAATCCTTTCCTGGGGGCCCCTGGAGAGCAGAGCACTGCAAAGGAGCCTCTGGCAAATCCTTTTGTACACTGTGGAATCCCTCTCCCCTGTGAATAGCCCCCAATCCCGAGGCTGAGACACGCGCACGTGCAAGCATGTCAGCTCGTCCACACAAATATGCGCACACATATAAATAACACACACCTACGATGCACAAGTCATAGGCACTTGCTGGAAAAATCTCGAGTCAAACAGCACAGAAATGTAAGATGTTAAGCTTCCCCCTGGTTATCTCTCCAGTCCTCTCATTTAAGACACTTGCTATTAACCTTCGGGGGGTATGCTTTGACTACAGATGCGTAGACTGCTTGGGTCAGCGACGTCTCCAGCTCAGCCTCAGGGATGACTTTGATTGATTTTTTAAAATCACCATGAGCAGGACATTTCGGGATGCACGCACAGACACGGGTTCCTCTGTCCCCATTCCGTGGGAAGTGCAGAGCCACGCAGCTCCTGTCCTCTTCCCAAAAGGCAGGGATGCCACGTTTCTGGCTGGCCCAGCACCCCACATTGACTCAGGGCATGGCGTCTCACGGTTGCGTAGGGTGGGCTCCCCTACAGCAGGACCACTGCCTGCAGGATGGAGGCCCTTCTGGGGGGTTGGGTTCGGATCCTCTCCTGACACCTTCAGGCCAGAACTTAGGGCTGTTGGTGACATCGAGCCACCGCTTTCTTGTGGGGCACCGTTAGAAACTTGCCGTGTTTTAGTGAAAACATTCAAAAGGGGCAAATATAGTTTCTAAAGAGAATCAGTTCTAGAAAGGACCATGCTGCCCTCTGTCTTCTCTTCGCTCTGAGCAGAGATGTAGACTTTCTTTTGAAGAGGACTCTCAGGAGCCTGCGGAACTTTGGGCAAGAACCAGGTATGTTGTGGGTGGCTTGGCCGTGCCACACTGAGGCGTGAACCCTGAGGGTGTCTGCAGAGGGGAACCCCGGGCAGAGGAACAGCAAGCGCAAGGACCAGGGGCAGGAGCAGACTTGGCAGGTTCAAGGAAAAGCAAGAAGGCCCGCGTGGTGGGACCAGAGGGAGCAGAGAGGAGATGAGTGAGAGTGGGGTCAGTGAGGGGGTGGGAGTGGGGATCTCCCTAGAGTTCACTGTAGGGACCCCAGAGTTTTCTCTGATGAGACCATTGAAAGCTTCTGAGCAGAGGAGGGACGTGATCTGCCAAACCTAATAGGATCACATGAGCTCGCCATGCTGCTCAGGGAGGAACGGAGTTTTGCAGGAAACAGGAGGAAGTGGAGCAAGCGGGTAGTGGCTACTGTGATAATCCAGGATGGGACAGGGATGGGGGACCCGGGAGGGAGCTGTGGAAGTGATGAGAAGCCGTCACATCCCTGAATTCTTTTGAGGGAGACCCAGCAGATTTGTGGACAGATATGACACAGGGTATAAGAGGACACAAAGGGTCCAGCCTGACCCCAGGTTTCTGGCCTCAACTGTGAGAGGATGGATGGCATGGCCTGCACTGAGACAAGGGGGTGATAGGTCAGGGGGAATGGGATGTCATTTTGGGACATGTGAATTGTGAGTGCTGCTGGCCACCCAGGGGAGACGCTGAATGCTGTTGGCACACCAGCCTGGCATTCAGGGACAGAGCGGGCTCCGAGGTAAATTTGGGGACCATTGGCATCTGACAGTAAAGGTGGATGAATCTGGTGAGATCCCCAAGGGAGGGAAGAAGGATTAGGAGAAGAGGGCAAGAAGACAGACTCCAGGGACAGCAGAGGTCTATGGGCCGAGGCCCCAAGAAGGAACGAGCGAAGGAGACCTCTGCAGGGGTATTGGTTGACACCCTTGAGCAGCTGAGAGGGAAAGTAATTTTGTGCCCAATGGCCTTAGATAGTTCATGTTGTCAGAGGGTCTCAGATCCATGAAGGATGTCCCCATGGGTCCCCGGTAGGAATGCTCATCCTTCAAGATAGTTAGCTGTGCACATACAATTTTTATGTAAAGTAGCAGCATGCTATTCATATTTTTCATTAAGTGCTTTTTTATTCAAAAATGTGTGATGGATAGCTTCTTGAGCCAGTGCACAGGCACCATGCTCATTTTGGATTGATTAATCAATCCACAGATTGATGGAATATTAGATTATCTCAAAGTTTTGCTACTAGATTTTTACAAATGATGTGGACATCCTTGCAGACGTGAATACACACCCCGGAGTATTTCAGAATGACCAACGTGCAGAAGTGAAATCACTGAGACAACAGGGCACGTGCATTTTGAATTTTGACAGACGCTGCCGAGACGGAATGTCACATGGGGGGTTGGTTTGGGTCTGGACTTCCGATAGCAGACTTGCCGACAGGGGTTCAGCCTGAAAGTGGTGTCGGGACTGTACGTGGTGAGCCGCTCATCTCCAGGCTGCGGGAAAGTGCCTGCCCAGCTGGTCAGGGGGCCTGAGTGGCGGAGAACTGGGGGGCGGGCAGGGAGCACACGCAAGCGGGGGACAGCAGCACAGAGCTGGGAGCTGTGGGGGTGCCCTGGGGCAGGGAGTCAGAGGGGCTGAGGCTGGCCCCACAAACCACTCCCCTGGGGCCCCAGTGAGGGGTCAGCCTCTCCCTGCGAGACCCCAGCTGCTGAGCCATGTGGGTACACGGAAGTGGCAGCCAGGACAATGAGGTTCGGTGTCGGGCAGAGGCAGCGGGCCGCCCACTGAGAGGCACCCTCCTCTTCTCCCTTATGGACACAACCTCCTTCTGTTCATGGATGACAACTTCCCAGCTCGAAAGCCTTACACTCCCCCCAGCAGTCAGTCCTGTGACACAGCTCAGGGCCCTGAGACGGGGCATCAGTGGGGCTCCCCATGGACCCCACACCGCCCATCCTGAGAGGGCCCCAAGGCCCATGGAGCAGCCACACTGGGACCTCAGGGGTGATCACACACCCTGGGGATGCTCGCAGGGAACAGAGGAGGAGGCCAGGCCCCAAGGCGTCTCACAGCCCCCTGCTGGGCTTCACAGGCGGGGGGTGCCCTGCCTCATGAGGAGGAGCACCTGACCTGTGTGCCCTTGTCGGTTAGGCTCCCCTTACCTGCGGGATGCCATTCCCCTCTGGGAGAGCGGCAGGGTGGGGTGACAGGCAGCAGACTGACCTCTGGGAACCCAGGCCCCTCTGTCTTCACCGCTGGCCAGCTGTGAGGCCCAGGGGCCCAGCCTCTCAGAGTCTCTGTCCCCCCTCGGTAGCCAGGGCAGCACTCCCAGGACACCAGCCGCGCAGGAACAAGGACCATAACATGCCATGTCGTAAACTCTGAAGGCTTGTGTCCTGGGAAGGCGGGAGGCGGGAGCTGGTTCTATCTCTGACAGGGCAGCAGCTGACCTTGACCTTGGACAACCCCCCGCTGCTCTTCCCACCCCCCCATCCCTGCTCTCTGTGTGTTTCAGTAGGAGAGTGAGTGCACGGATACACCTTGCAAGGGTGACACTGTTCAGGGGAGAAGGGTTGTCAGTGTCTAAGTGTTGCCTTCGGGATGGTGGACGGTCCCGCCTGGGGCCATGAGGCCCCCAGCTCAGGGCTGGTGCAGGCAGCGGGGAGGTGGGTGTGTTGGGGGCAACATCACACTGGGAGCTGGGAGCCGGGAGCCCTTCCTCTGCGTCGTGCCACCTCCCTTGGAGTGCTCCTCCTCTCCTGGGCCTCAGTGTCCTCCCCTGTAACATGCATGGTTTGGGCTGGATGACCACGCATGGCCTCCTCATCCCTCATGCTCTTGGAGTTAACTTGCTGCTTGCACGACCAGCAGCGAGGCTGGGCCAGGTGCAGAGGTAGGGGTCGGCTAGCAGTCAGGAGTGTGAGAACCCCAGGGTCCCCTGGGAGAGGGCTCCAGCAGGGCCAGCTGGATGCATCTATGGAGACATCATCTGCCCACTCATGAGAAAGGATGGAGCGGGCCAGGGAGGTAATGAGGGAGTCCCTTACTGCTTGCCCAGGGCAAGACGGACTGTGGACCATGCTGGCTGGTCTGCCTGGTTTGAGTGAGAGTGAAGCTCATCTTGCAGAGAGTTCTCTGTAATTCAGAAGTGGCTCTGAGCAGGTGAATGTCTCCTGCACCAAGTTCTCTCTGGGAACACCTGGGTCTCCCATTAATGAGCTCTGTGACCTTCATTTAAAATCTATTTTGACTTCAAATCTGATATTATAGCCATCCTTGCTGGCTTTTGGTTTGCTATTTGCATGGAATATCTTTGTCCATCTCTTCACTTTCAACCTGTGTCCGAAGTGAGTCTCTTGAAGACAGCATATAGTTGGATCGTGTGTTTTTCTCCATTTGCCCAGTCTCTTTGTCTTTTGAGTAGGAGAGTTTAATTCATCTACATTTAATGTAATTAGGGATAAGGAGTGACTTAATTCTGTAATTTTGTTATTTGTAATTTATATGCCTGATAGCCCCATAGGACCTGCTCCTCAGTTCCTACGTTGCTGTCTTCTTCTGTGTGTAGTCGATTTTTTGTAGTGAAACATTTGGGATTCTTCTCATTTCCTTTTGTGTACATGCTGTAGCTATTTTGTATGTGGTAACCATGGGGACCCCGGCTAACATCCTAAAGTTGTAACACTCTCTTTGGAATGTATACCAGCATAGCATCAATAATCTACAAAATCCCTGCACTGTCACTTCCATTCCCATCCCCTTCAATTACTGATATCACAAAAGTGCATTTTGGTTCATTGTGTGTCCAAAAACACAGAATACTTCTCGAATGCAATAGTCTTTTACATGGTGTAGAAAACAAAAGGTGGAGTTAACAAACGGTGCTCACATAATATGTATGTTGGTTCTCTTACTGGTGTCCCTCAGGTCGACGGGGCTCTGTTCGCTTCTTTAAAAATCTCTTTCCTTCTGTTCCTAGCACCCGTCAATTCCCATGATCCTATCTTCAAGTTCACTGATGCTTCTGCCTTCTCAAATTTGCTTCAGATTCCCTCCAGTGATTTTTTTTTCATTTCAGCAACGTTATGCTTTTCAGCTCTAGAATTTCTTTTCGATGTATTTTTATGTTTTCTAATTCTCTATTGATATTTCCCTGTTATTCACACATCATCTTCTTGAGCTCCTACCCACCTGCCTGTAGTTCTTGGCCCATCTCAAGGATAGTCACTTAAAGGTCATTGTCTAGTAAATCTGCCATCTGGTCTTTCTCAAAAACAGCTTTTGTTTACTTTTTTTTCCTTTGAATGGATCATCCTTTTCAGCTTCTTAGTGTGCTTTGTGTTGCTGTTGCTATTGAAAACTAAACATTTGAATCTTACAGCATGGTAACTTCAGTAATTAGAGTCTTCCTCCCCCTTCTCCGGGGTTCACTTGGGTTTTTCATTTGCTTGTTAGATTTTTATAGATTGTCTCTGTGCCAGGGATCAACCTGAGGTATAAACTTAAAATCTTCTCAGGCCTTGCCTGAGCCTGTGCCTTCCCCTGGGCATGCACAGCAGCGTTCTGAATTCCTCTGTATCTGCATTGCATCGCTTCAGAATGCCCTTGTCCTTAAATGCCTGGCTTCAGAAAAAGAAAAATTAAGGAGGAAAAAATGCACCAGACCTTTAAGTCTCCTGAAGTCTCTCCAGCCAGAGGAGGGGAGGCTTGTCACACTATGAAGGGAGTCACAGCAGTAGCTGCTCACCCCTGTGTCTGTGCCCCCATGGTCACAGTCACATGTATTACCCATCAGTGCACAGATCCGGATATTTGGAGGACAGTCCTATCTCCACTTGCTCTCCCACAAGCTGTGTGCAAGCTGCTCCAAAAGCAGTGGCACAGCTGCCTGCATGGGGCTAGGGACCGGGGGATGGGTAGCCACTACCAAGCCAAGAGCTGAAATTAAGCAAAATTAACTATAACTTTATTGGCCAAAACCTCCTCTGGGGGAAGATGGGAGCCTTCTAAAGGATAGTAGACTTCCAAAATCATTACATCAGACAGGTTCTTCCAGTATGTTTTTTGCCTAGTAGGGGAGAAGGATTTCTAGGGCTCCCCACTCCACCATCTTCCCTGGGCTATGTGACCTTAGGACAGTTACTCAAGCCCTCTGGGTCTTTGTTGCCTTGCCTGTGAAAGTAAGGGGATTGGATCAAGGATTTTGAAGATCCTTTCAACTCTAAAAGCCCGGGATTCTATACCTAGGATAATAGTAGCTCCAGTACTATGGGACTGCTGGGAAATCGAGATGAGATCACCATAATGCATCACTCTTTGCACCTTCCCCTTTATTTTGTTTCGCTAATATGCTTTCTTTTATTCCCCTCCACTCCTAACTTATTAGAGGACATCTCTGGGTTTCTGTGGCCTCATTAGCTTTCATTCTCTTACTGAGAAAGCAGGACCCTCCCCATCACACCCTGTGCTTGGGTATGATGAACCTCATTCATGAGATGGACGCTGATCGGCCTAAGCCAGTCAGCACATTCCAATTCCCATGCGCTTTCTGATGGTGCAGGGGTGGAGGCTGTGGTCTCTTAGTCCAATGGCCCAGGACTTCTGATCAACCTTGAGGGAAAATATTTTTTTTTCTTCTCTACTGGACTCCAGGATGGATGGAAAACTTCTGGTCACTAGGAGGGGTGTGGTTTGACAGTGCTTCTTGCACAGAGGAGACATGTTAAAGGATGAAAGAAGAAACAGATCCTGGTAGAATCATCTGAGCCCTGAATCAAGCTGCTCCTGAAGGCTACTCTGTCCCTGAACTTTCCAGTTTGTATAACCCAGCAAGTCCCTTCGGAGCTCCAGCCAAGTGGCACTGAGGTTCCGTCACAGGAAAGGAAAGAGCCTAATGGCTGCCTCCCCTCCACCACCTAAGTCTCCAAGCTGACATCAGCACAAATCTTTGCTGCCTCAGCTTCTCCCCCCGGGCATGAGTCAGATCCATCTCCCGCTGCCCCTTCTCTCCATTTTTTGTCCCCCCACAGAGGGAGCTGCCGAAACCTCCCATAATGGCATCTCCAAGGGCGAGGGCACATGATCCCCAGACTCTAATGAACCGAGCAGCCCTGTCACCGCCAGGCCCAGCATCACGCAGGGACCGTGAAGGCTGCTGTGTCAGCACTGGGGCTTCCTGGTGCTGACCTGTCTTCCTCTGGCAGAGGCCGGTCTGAGCCGAGAGGCCACTGGTCAGATTTAAAGCCAGAGGCGGAGAGAGCAACCACCTGGAACCCTGAAAGTCAAGGCTCAATGTCGGAGCCATCCTAGAAGCGGCCTTGTTCTGCAGGTGCACAGACCAAGCCCAGAGAGGCTGTGACTTGCCCCGGGTCACACACTGGTCTGGAGACTGAGTTCGGTCCGGGACCTGGATATTCCCCTTCCGAGCCCAGTTGCTCCTTCTACCCCCCCAAGGTATCCCCCAGGACTAGGCCCGTTTCCTCCCGGATCCCCCCAGGACTTTCTCCTTCTCTTTGTGATTCTTGAGAGCGTCCAGCCTCAGCAGCCCTCGCAGAGAATCCCCACTGTCTCCCCGAGGCTACGCTACACTGGGCACTCCCTCCCCCTGGCTGTGCTGCACGTTTCCTCAGCTCTTCCACCCGCCCTGGGGCCCAGCAGCCAGGGATGCAGAGGGGAAACTGAGGGACACTGCAGTGGCGGCTGCACTCTCCCCGCACCGGAGCTGAGGTGTGGGCTCAAGCCATGCTCCTTCTCTCAGGCCCTCACCCCGAGTCGGGATGTCCCCCTGCCCACCCCCCACAGTGGGAAACCCCTGCTCTGTCTGTCTTGTTGCTGGAAGGCCTGGATGACCCCTCTGGCCCTCAGTCACCTGCCCCCCCATCTCTAAATGCTGAGTCTTGTCTCCCATCTCCTGGAGCTGGGCCTTTCTCCCCACGTGGGGGGGAGCTTCGTGCAGCTCCTGCTGCTCCATGCCAGGTGCACCTCCATGTGGACCCATCCTCCTGTAGCCCCCTGGTGCCCAGAGCCCCCTCAAGACAGTGGGCGATGGGACAGTGAGGGCCAGGACCCAGGACCCCACCTCACCCCTGCCCAGCTCAGCCCATCATCTGCACACCCAGCTCCAGGCAGCAGCAGCTTCCTTCCCTGGGCACCTGCTGTGCGCCAGCCCCGCTGACATCCTCCCCTCCCCTGTGCCCCTTGCTGTGAGCCGGGCTCTCCAGTTCTACCCTCCAGGTGGGGAAGCTGAGGATCTGAGAGGTTAAGTCACTGTCACAAGGTCACTCAGCTGACTCTAGGGACCCCTGAACAGGACCCACACAGTCCCCACCCTCCCACTGCCCTGTATGCGGGGATGAGGTTTTCAGTAACCTCCAGGCACCACCCCACAGCCATCCCCTTCCTATGCCCTCCCTTCCCCTTGTTCATATGGAATCACCCCGTTGATCGGGCCAGTGAATGTCAGAGATCATCTCTGACACCAGAGGTCAGGACCACGTAGGCAAGTGTGAAAGGCCAGCTCTGCTCCTGAGAGGCCTTGTGTGACCTCTGGTCACGGGGCTGTGTCTGCAGGAGGCCGCCCCCCTCCAGACTCTGCGTCCATCACGGACTTGGCTGTGATCAAACTGGTCTGTGGAGGTCGGGAGGCTTCTTTGGAGGAAGAGCTCGGTGGTGGATGCTGGACTCCGGCGAAACTGTACACGTTCAGAGAGCTGTTTGGGTAAAAAGCAAAGTGGTCATGAAGAATTATTGCAAGATCAGAGCCTACCCACCGCCCAGGTCAGCCTCTGGCGGGAAGCTACAACCGCCCTGAGTGGCCCAACGCAGCTCCCGTGTGAGCTCTCTCCTGTTTCCTGCCCTCACCTGGCTGCAGAAGCGGGCAGATGGGAGGAGGAAATAGAAGGACTCCAAAGAAAAACTTGTGGGGTCTGGGGTATGGAAAGACCGTGGAGTTTGGAGTCCAGCAGATTAAGATACGAATCTGAAATTTGTGACCTACTAGCTCTGTGACCTTGGGCAAGTCACCTTGCGTCTTTGAGCTTCAGTTCCCTCCTTTGGAAAATGGGGACAATGATTCACATTTACTTAGAAAGGCCAACTACATTTCCCTGCACACCTGTCCTGCTCAGCCCAGAAGCCTGTCCACTGCACCCCCAGCCGCAACTCAGTGGCTCTGGTTGGGATCCCAACCCTGGGCCAGTTACTGGGGCCAGAGGAATGTGTCACATGATAGTTTGAAGCCTGGGTCACAGGACCTATGTTCAAGCTGCATGCAATAAGCCAGTTGAGGATAAACATGTGCGACAAAGAAGGTGCTCCTTGTAGGCTGACTTCTCTTCCTCCTGGTGCTAAGCTGGTAGACTTTTTAAACAGTTCACTTAGGCTGAGATCTCATCTCCACCTCACAGCCTGGCCTTTGGAGCCCTGCAGACTGATAGCCTCTTTGCCTTTTGCACAGACCTTGCACATGACAGACTCGGGTCTGGGACACCTGCCCCATTTTCTTCCCTAAGCCTGAAATCAAGAGTGGACTCAGGGCTCGCCTCCTCTCTGAAGCCTTCCTGGAATCTCCTGGCTGTTATGGATGGGAGGGTTTTATGCTTTTGTTATAGGAAGATTTTATAGAAAACACCTTGCCTGAAATCCTAGTAACCAGGAGGCAATGCCTGTTGATGGGCTTAAGGTCGGTGCCTGGAGATGAGAGGATGGCAGGAACAGTTTTAAGATATGGGGACACATGTCATGGTGACACACGGACAAGGTGGTCCTTGCCATGCAGTCACGTGCAGCCCAGTGTGGGCACTGCTGGGCTTGCAAAGATGAGCAGGAGAAGATGATGCCAGGCTCTGGGGCATCCATCTATTGGAAGGCCATCCCTGGATGGTGCCTGGATCCCATCTCCCTTGGATAGTCCATCCATCCCCAGCCCCTCTGCCTTGATCACTCTGGGTCTCTGGATAGAATCATCCCCTGCCCCTGGCTTTGGGACTCCACCACTGAAGCCAGCCTCAGAACCAGGCCCAGCCTGGGCTGTCCCACCCTACCCTTAGGTAAGAGATCAGGGAACAAGGACAGGGAGGACGTTACTTCACCTAAACGCTCTTGTGAGAGTAGCAGGGGGTGGGCATGGGTGGGGGGTCATGAAGCACTCGTGACAGCACAGCCTGGCATCAGGTGTGCAAACCCAAGACAGGATGCTTTGCATTGTGTCTTATGCTGCACTTACTAGACGCAAGGCTCCAGTCAATTAACCCAACCTCTCCGAATCCTAGTTCCCTCTCCTACAAGTGATAAATATTTACTTCCTTTAGAACTCAGTTTTCTCCTTCATAAACTAGAACATCTATTTGTATGTTCATTTGTGTATGAGCTTGGCAAGAGCAGGGACCGTGTCTCCCCAGTGCTCAGCTTATAGTCAGACCTCAGTACAAGTTTGATAAATAAGTGTATGGACACGATATGGCTGTCAGCCTCCACCACCCATCCCTCCAGGGTCAGAAGAGCACCAGCACGAGAGCCCAGGGCAGGGGCACCAAGTCTCCGAAGCCCTGGAGTCCCAGCCACCCCTTCCCCATCCATCCGCCCCTACACTCATTCTATAGCCCCCATACCCTCTAAGCCTCGTCCTCTGCAAACGAGCACAGTTGCACCTACTTGCCCCAAAGTGAGATTAAGTTTAGGTGGGACCGTGGATCCAAGGCACCAACTCCTGGGAAAAGCTCCATAAACGGGAGTCTGTCTTCTCTCTCTGGTCCAGGCTCAGGCCTCTATGCCAACTCTTCCCTGGGGCAGGAAGCATATGAGCAGCTCTTGTCCTGCCCCTGGCTGGTTCTGGAAGTCACTGTGCAGACCCCTGTCTTCGGGGAGCCCCGGGCCCTGGTTACGAGTTAAAGCCATCCTAGTGCCTTTTGCTGTACAACCTGGTGGTTCAGTCCGGCACTGCCACCTTTCCAGAAACCCAGCCTCCCCCCCCACCCAGAGTCCCTGTCTGCCTGTCTCTGGCCACCCCTTCCTTGTGGGAAACTCTCCTGTCTTATTTTGCCCAGTGTCTCCAGGGCTCATTCCCCAGCTTGATGGGGTCCATGAAATAAGAAGCACAGGGGAGGTTGGGGTGGGAAGGTTGAGGGAAGGGTGGGACCCCTCTCTGCTCCTACAAGACAAAGCCGTCACCTCCCGAGAGGATAGAATGACCCTGTAGGGCAGAGCTGGGGTGGTGACAGGAGCGGGAACACGCTGCCTCACCCAACAGAGAAACTGACCCAGGATGGGGTCTCTCTCCCCACCCTCCCGGTCTCATGCACAGCAGATCTTTTTTCTTTGTAGTTCGTGCTTTAAGTGAGTTGTTAGTCTTCTCTTGATAAGAGTGTAATTCATTTAAGGCTCTTTGATGGTTATTTTATTTCTCCCAAGTATATTCTAGATGAGAAGATCAATGCCAAAAGATTAGATCCATTAACAAGCGCTAAGCAGCCAGTTGTGAGAGGACGGACTTCAGAGTAAGAGCAGCAGAGGAAGGGCGCGCAATGGGGCTGCTCTGCGGGGAGCCCTGGAGCAGAGCTCACAGCCACAGGTCAGGAGCCCTCAGTACTGAAATTCAAGTTCATTTTGGAGTCCAAAGACAAAGACTGAGTCATCAGCCAACAATGCACCCTGTGCAGCAGACAGAGGGGACTCTCTGATCTCGGCCCTGAAGGCACACCTGCTCCCAAGGCCGTGAACCTGTTGGTGGACAGCCTGCGTGTCCCCTGGCCCAATTCAAGCTCCTGCCCACTCACCTGGGCAGTAGGAGGGAAAAAAACCAAATTACCATGTCAGCACTCTGCTCCACTACAGACCAAGAGGCAGACCGGGAGACTCTCATCCCTTAGAGACCTTTCTGAGTGCACACAGGGGCCCTGGGGGCGGGGGGGAGGATAGGGATGGGAGGAGAAAGGGATTCCCTGTGTCCCCACCCCCAGAGGCTATGAGAAGGCAGAAGGGGTCAAGTGGCCACCAATGAGCTTCTAAATGGAGACTTCCAGAGAGGCCTCCAAATCCTAGTGTTCAGTCTGTGGTGGCCTCGGTGAGGACTGAAGAGTTAACTGTTCCTGAAGCTGAACGAAAGCCCCCAGGACTCCCCGCCCACCCACCCTGTGATTAATTCAGCTCTGTAAAGTGGTATTTGCACTGGAAATTTAATCATCATCTCTGATGATAATGGAATTGAAAAATAAATGGAAAGTGTCAAGTGCTGCATTGGGGGTGGGGGGGTGACCAAGGGAGGCGGGGGGCTGCCGCCTAGCTCCACGGTGAGTGGTTTTATAGGCCTGAGAAACCAGTCAAGTTTTTGGTTCCATGATTATAGGATCAAGAACCAGAGATGATTGGGTGTTGGGGACAGGACAGAGGGCAGCTGTCGTGGGCGGGTGGAGCTGGAGGGGGACGTGTTGCAGCTCAGACCAGCTCCCGGAGAATCAATGGTTACATTTTCAGGCATTTTGTCAGCCAGATGTTAAACACAGCCACAATTAAAAATTAAATGATATAATCTTATAATGACATAAATCACATTAAAAACAAAGGCAATAAACACTCAAACTCATCAAATTCTAATTACTTTATCATATTTTACTATTATGTATGCATTGGAGATTATTTACTCATCTGGTATCGGTATGGTGAGATACTACACAACGCCGTGCTGCGCTGTGTCTCATCCAAATCTTGTATTTAATGACGTGGCATTGGTAGTTTGAAAACGACCATGAGTGGAAGCATTTACTCCCAGAGACTGGCAAATATCATAAATTGGGGTCAATTCCAAAGGCAGAAATCACAAAGGTAATTTGAACAGGGAAAATTTAATATAAAGAATTATTAGCTAGTAAGAAATGATGGATCCCTAAAAAGGAGAAAGGAGGATGTTAAAGCATACAGGAATATAAATGTGGGGAGTCGCTTCTGCTACCTCTGGGCCAAGGAACAGTGGTCAAGCGGGGAGGAAAGAGGGACCCACTGTTCAAGGCCAAGATACACGTTGTTGGAAATGGTATGACTGTGGCCCAGGGGATGAAGGAGACGTTCACAGGCTAGAAATGGTCCAGAGTCAACGAGCTAAAGCCAGTAGGTAGGAAGCTACCGTGGGTGATAATGTAACTTCTGGGAAAGAGTCACAAGGTTGCTCTCATGCCACTGGCAGTCATGCCGTAGGAGCAAGAAAAAAAAGAAAAACCAGAACCTGGATGAGAAATACCATCTTTTTCTTTTAATTGTAGTAAAATACACATAATATAAATCTTACCATCTTCACCATTTTTAAGTGCATGGTGCTGTGGTGTTAAATACATTCTTAAGGTTGTACAATCATCGCCACCATCCATAGCTCCTTTTGTCTTGCAAAACTGATGCCAATTAAACACTAAGTCCTCACAGCTCCCTCTTCCCAGTCCCTGCAACTCCTGTCCTACTTTCTGGCTCTACGACTGTGACTGCTCGAAGTACCTAATATTTATGAATCATACAGTATTTGTCTTTTTGTAACAGGCTCATCCCAGTTGGCATAATGTCCTCAAATTCATCCATGTTGCTGGAGATGTCCTAATTTGCTTCCCTTTTGAAGGCTGAATGATGCTCCGTGTACATATAGACTGTATTTTGCTTATCCTTTCATCTGTTGATGGACAGTGGGCTGCTTCCATTTTGGCTATGGTAAATGCTCCGAGTGTAAGTGTACCAATATTTCTGTAAGACCCTGCTTTCGTTTCTTTTGGATATATACCCTCAAGGATCATACGGTAATTCTACTCTGGTTTTGAGGAGCCATCCTATTGTTTTCTTGTTGTAGCAGCTGCACCATTTCACATTCCCACAAACAGCGCACAAGGCTTCCAATTTCTCTACATACTCACCAGCACTTGTTATTTTGTGGGGGTTTTTGTTTTGGTTTGTTTTGGTTTGGTTTGGTTTGGTTTGGTTTGGTTTGGATAAAAGCCATCCTAATGGGTATGAGATGATATCTCATTATGGTTCTGATTTGCATTACCCTGACAATCCATGAGGCTGGGCATCTTTTCACATGCTTCTTGGCCATTCGTAGATCTTCTTTGGAAAAATATCTACTTAAGCCCCTTGTGCATTTTTTAATTGGGTTGTTTTTTGTTGTTTGATTTTAGAAATTCTCCATATATTCTGGATATTAATTCCTTATCAAATATATGATTTGTAAATATTTTCCCTTTCTGCAAGTTGTCTTTTAATTCTGTTGATATCAGTTGATGCAAAATTTGTACAAATTTTCACAAAGCCCAATTTGTCTATTTTTCCTTTTGTTGCCTGTACCTTCGGTGTCATATCCAGTCATCGCCAACTCCAGTGTCATGAAGGTTTTGGCCCATGTTTTCTTCCAATAATCCTTTAGTTTTAGGTCTTATACTTAGATCTTTGATTAATTTTGAGTTGATTTCTGTGTATGGCGTGAGGCAAGAGCCCAGCTCTATTTCTTTGCACATGGATATTCAGTTTTCTCAGCAACATTTGTTGAAAAGCCTATCTTTTCCTTCATGAATGGTCTTGGTACCCTTGTCAAAAATCATTTGACCATATATGTGAGGGTTTGGACTCTCTGTTTTATTCTTTTGATCTATGTGTTTGTCTTTATACCAGTATCACACTATTTTGATTACCATAATTTTATGTTTTAAAATCAGGAATAGTGAGTCTGCCAGCTTTGTTCTTCCTTTTCAAGTTTGTTTTAGCTATTCAAGGTCCCTTGAGATTCCACATGAATTTCAGAATGGGTTTTTCTCTTTCTGGAAAAAAAAAAAGTCACTGGGACTTTGATAGGGATTTCATTGAATCTGTAGATCACTTTGAGTAGTATTGACATTTTAACAATATTAATTATTCCAATCCTTGAATTTGATATGTGTTTTCATTTATGTCTTCTTTAATCTCTTTCAGCACTGTATTATGGTTTTCATTGTACAAACCTTTTACTTCCTTGGTTAGGTTAATTAAGTATTTTATTCTTTTGCTATTGTAAATACAATTTTTTCCTGTAATTTTCTTTTTGGATTGTTCATTGTAGGTGTATAGAAATGCAACTGATTTTTGTGTGTCGACTCTGTATCCTGCTACTTTCCTGAATTTATTGACTCTAACAATATTTTTGTGTAGAATATTTAGGATTTTCTGCATATAAGATTGTATCATCTGCATCAGAGATTATTTTATTTCTTCCTCTCCAATTTGAATGCCTTTTATTTCTTTTTCTTGGCTAATTGCTCTGGCTAGAACTTTCAGTACCATGTTTAAGTGATAAAAGTGGGCATTCTTGTCTTGTTCCTGATCTCAGAGGAAAAGCTTTTAGTCTTTCACTAATAAATGAGATGTTTGCCATGGATTTTTCATAAATGACTTTTATTCTGTTGAAGCAGTTTCCTTCTCTTCCTAGTTTGTTGAGTGTTTTCATCATGAGAGGGTGTTGAACTTTTTCAAATGTGTTTTCTGTATCAGATGAGATGGTGATATAGATTTTTTTCTCCCCCTTCATTCTAATGTATTACATTGATCAAATGTTCATATGGTGAACCATCCTTGCATTCCAGGAATAAATTCCACTTGGTTATGGAGTATGATTTTGTTAATTTGCAGCTTAATTTTATTTGCTAGTGTTCTATTGAGGATTTTTGCATCTGTGTTCATTAGGAATATTGGTCTGTAGTTTTCTTAGAGTGACTGTCTGGCTTTGGTATTAAGGTAATGCTGGCCTCACAGAGTGCTTTAGGAAGTATTTCTTCCTCCTCAACTTTTTTGGAAAAATTTAAGAAGGACTGGCATTCATTTTTCTTTAAATGTTTGGAAGAATTCACCAGTAAAGCCATAAGTTCCTGAGCACTTCTTTTTTGGGAGTTTTTTTTTTTTTTTTCATCACTGTTTCAGTCTCCTTATTTGTTATAGCTCTATTCAGATTTTCTGTTTCTTCATGATTTAGTCTTGGGAGGTTTTGTGTTTCTAGGAATCTGTTCATTTCATCTCAGTTACCCAATTTATCAGGATTTATTGACATAATTTTTCACAGTATTCTCTTATAATCCTTTTTCTTTCTGTAGAATTGATGGTAATGTCACCATTTTCATTTTTTATTTTAGTCATTTGAGCTTTGTCTCTTTTTTCTTAGTCCATCTGCTAAAGATTTGTAAATCTTTTCAAAGAACCAACTTTTGTTTTCATTGATTTTCCTTTTTTTTTTTTTTTTTTTTTTAATTCTCTAGTTCATTGGTGTCTGGCCTAATCCTTATTATTTTCTTCCTCCTGTTACCTTTGGGTTTAGTTTGCTCTTCATTTTCTAGTTCTTAGGTTGTAAAGTTTGACTTTAGATCAAAGATCTTATTTTTTTAACGCTTTTATAGCTATAAATTTCCCCCTTAGCACTGTTTTTTGTTATGTCCCATAAGTTGTGTTGTGTTGTGTTTTTGTTTTCTTTCATCTCTAAGTAGTTTCTAATTTCCCTTGTGACTTCTTCTTCTTTGATCCATTGGTTGTCTCAGCATATATTGTTTAATTTCCACAAATTCATGAATTTGCCAGTTTTACTTTTATTATTGATTCCTAACTTCACCCAATTGTGGCTGGAGAAAGTACTTTGTATGATATCTATCTCTTCAAACCTACTGAGACCTCATGTGTGGCCTAACATATGATCTATTCTGGAAAATGTCTCCACGTGCACTGGAGAAGAATGTGTATGATATTGCTGAAGGATAGCACATTCTGTTTACGTCTGTGGGCTCCTCACAGACTATGTCAAATACTCTATTTTTTTACTCATCTCCTGTCTGGTCGTTCTATCCATCATAGTCTCCAACCATTACTGTAGCATTCTTTCTCCCTTCAATCCTTCAGGTTTTGCTATATATATTTTGATGGTCTGTCATTAGATGCATAAATGTTTATAATTGTCATCCTCTCATGCTATATTGAACCTTTTATTAACATATAACGTCCTTCTTTGTCTCTTCTAACCTTTTGTTGATTGAAAGCCCATTATGACTAAGTGTAGCCACTCCTGCTCCTTTTTGGTTACTATTTGCGCAGAATATCTTCTTCCACCTTTCACTTTTGATCCATTCTCTGTTATAGCCTTGCAGTGTCTCCCCAACACCCCCTACTGACAAGGTCTAACACTGCACCGTCTGGCACAGGAGAAATGTTTACGGGGTCCAGCTTCAGTGGCACACCGCAGGGCAAAGAGTGAAATTTGAGCTAAGGGGTAATAAATTGATCATAAGCACAGCCTCCTAATTTTCAGAGCCTTAACAGAGAGGTCTTTTCTAAAGACACTGAGTTCTGGAAGTAGGCAGAGTTCCAAGGCCTCATCTCATGCCAGAATCCGCTTAATAAAAATAAAACATTGATGGTAAAAACATAATCAGCTCCCCGGCAGGCATCATGGGTAGTGTATTACGTATACTATTTCATTTAGTCTGCACGATGAGCTGGTGGGGCAGATAACATTACATCTCCCATTTTACAAATGAGGGAAACTGGCTTCGAGAGATGAAACTGTCCTCAAAAAACACAACAGCTATTATTCAAATCCAGATCGTCCTGCTATTACCCCCTCCCACAAGGAGTAGCTGATTATGACTCATGCCTCGTAAGATTAGGGAGCTCACTTGCTCTCAAGGTGGCCTATACCATCCCTGGACACTTTTTTGAAAATCTCCTCCTTCAGCCCCCATGGAGGCCAGGTAGTCCCTCTTCCCCATAGTAGGCTTTTTGTACATGAAGAGCTTTCTCTCATCTATTTAGGGCTTTTCCTTCTCTGTGTTCCACAGCCTGCTTCCTTCAGCATGCTGCACCATCCCTCCTGAGCCACGGCAGGTTGTCGCTCTCCTTACATTGTCGTGCAAGCTTGGATGCAGCTCTCCAGCGACACGTTTCCCAGAGCAGGACCCCACCACCTGCCTTTGCCTGTCCTGAAGATCTAGCAAAGTGAGTCGGGTCATTTCTCTGCAACTTACTTTCCCTCTTCTTTAATTCTAGGGGAAAAAATATGTGTCTGACTGGGTTCCTGTGGAAGTTCCATAAAACACTACATGAGGAAGTCCCTAGTACAGTGTTTGACACAATAAAAATGGAAAGAAACTCGATCTAATCCACTGATATATGGAGAAAATCCTGGGATGATTCCTAGACCTACTGGGGGCAGAGCAGAAACTGAGTTTCCTGATTGCCTAAACCTGACCTCTCCTCCCTCTTAGAGGCAAGACGCAGCTTCTCTCCTCTTGGAACCAAAAGTGAATTATATCCATGTGGCCACACATGAGGGTGGCCACGCGCCCTTTCTCAAGCATCAAAGACACCAGAATTAATCAGGCACCATATTCACAGAGACAGCCACAGTGCCAGGAGCAGGCCCTCTCTCTCTGCTTTTTTCCCTCCTCTCTCTCCCTCTCTCTGTGATGATTCCACATGCTACCATAATTGAGCACATTTGCAGAGAGTTCCTAATGGCCGGCGGGGCCCCTCCGAGGACTATTGTGCATTCCCTGTAATGACATTCATTAGTCTGGCTGACATCAATACTGTTCTCAGGTTAATATGTTTAATTTAATGAGGCATTTATTTTCAGTTAGAAAACTCCTGAAGAAGCATGTTTTCTCCTGATGAGTTCAGCTGATGAGTAGATTAATGCTGGCCTTGAAATAGTTGATTAAGAAAATGAATCTAACCGACTTCTTCATCAGATATAGGCTGTGCTTAAATGAAGTTGTGTTAAGCTGCCTATTTCTTAGGGGAAGAAACAGAAAGTCCTCACCTGGCTCTGTGATTTGTCCTTCGTTTGTTCATTCGTTTCCCTCCCTCCCCTCCTGGCCCCTCCACATACACTCCAAGATGCGAGGCTGTGAAGGGGCCAAGGGCAAGTGTGTGATGAAGGGAGAGAAGCATGTCCACAGTGACATGAAAAGATGCTCAGCATCACTCATCATCAGGGAAACGCAAATCAAAACTGCAGTGAGCTATCGCCTCACACCTGTCAGGATGGCTAAAACCAGCCATATAAGAAACAACAGGTGTTGGCAAGGATGTGGAGAAAGGAGAACCTCGCACACTGTCGGTAGGGATGGAAACTGGTGAAGCTACTCTGAAAAACAGTATGGAGGCTCCTCAAAACGTTAAAAATAGAGCTACCCTGCAGTCCCGTAATTGCACTACAAGGTATTTTCCCAAAACATACAAAAACACTAATTCAAAGGAATCCATGCACCCCTATGTTTGTAGCAGCGTTATCTACAATAGTCAAACTATGCAAGCAGCCTAAGTGTCCATCGACAGATGAATGGATAAGGAAGGTGTGACATATATATATAAATGGAATATTACTCAGCCATCAAAAAGAATGAAACCTTGCCATTTGCAACGATGTTAGTGGAACTACAGGGTATTATGGTAAGTGAAATAAGTCAGTCGGAGAAAAACAATTATCATATGATTTCACTCATGTGGAATTTAAGAACGGAAACAAATCAGCAAAGGAGAAAAGAGAGAGAGAGAGAGACAAACGAAGAAACAGACTCTTAACTAGAGAACAAACTGATGGTTCGAGAGGGGAGAGGGTGGGGGATGCGGAAAGAAGGGATGGGGATGAAACAGTACACTTGTCATGATGAGATTAAAAAAAAAAATCTCGAACAAATGAGCAGCCTGAGAACCCAGAACACGAAAGAGAAGCCCTCACGTGGTGGCAAAGCCACAGAGGTGCGTTCCTGAGCCGGGCGCCACATCAGTGCACGGCCCCCTGGGGTTCGCTCTTACAGCGCCAGTGTCCTCCACCACCTCCTGCGGGCTTCCCGCTGTCCAGCCAGCCTCACTGGGCCCTCACCAACTTCTCGATTATTCTAACTTGGCTCTTCATCCATATGTCCGGTCTCTTCTCCCCCAGGCGTCAGAGCACTTCCACATCTTTTCTCCTCACAGGAGCCCATCTCTTCACAGATTGGGGGTCTGTTGTTTGCTCCTTGACCACAGCTCTTTGATGGGTTTGTGGACAAAAGGCACAAATTAGAAATGAAGTTGGCTCTTTTCCATTGTAAGGGTGTGCACATGTCTTTTGGGAGACTATGTAACTTCAAACGCAGAGCCTCGGTTCTGTATCACCTGCGACCAGGGGTGACAGAGTCCCCACCTCTCCGAGTCACCAGGAGGCCTGTTTGGGGGCCCGGGGCTCCCAGGCCTCTTGCTCTGCAGGGTGCCCACAGTAGGGACCCACAGCGGGAGGCCTGGATTCAAGTCTCAACTCCCCCAGGGACCTTGGACAACTCCCTGCCTCCCCTGGACCTCATTTAAAAAAAAAAAAAAAAAAAGATTAAATTGTTTCCAGGACCTGTTCCAGCAGGACAGTCCTCTGTGCTGACAGCTGAAACGTGCCCTGGCGTGCCTGGAAATGAACACGCAACCCATTCAGAGTTCCCCTGCAGAGAGGCCCCTACTGCGTGCCAGGCCCCTGCGACTGGTCCTGGGGGTGAGTGAGGCCCTGTTGGTCCCACTGGGGGACACTGCAGTGCTGTGGGGAAGGAAACCAGATGGAGTAGTGACCCCAACACGGAGGCCACAGCTGAGCCAGGTCAGCACAGGGCACTGCAGGACCCAGGACTGTGTCTGTGCTCGGTGCTCAGGAGAGCCCCCCAGGAGCCTGGCCACTCCGCCCAGTGGCCTCCAAACCTGCTCCACGACTCACCACCATCAAGGTCTGGGGCAAGTCATGCCCTCCCGGGGCCTGCTGCCTGCCTGGTCTATAAAGTCCAGGTCTCGGCTCACATGCCACCTCCTCCAAGGGGCTTTCCTGGACCTCAGCCCAAAGCAGCCCCATGGCCCTGCTCTATGCCGTCCATAGCACCCATCCCTACGAGAGGTTATATTAATGTTGTTTGCCCATGTGCCTGGCTCTTGTCTGAATGCCCTCGATTCCCATACACACGCAATATGAATCTTTATCCGTTCAAACAGTATTTGTGTCCTCTTAGTTGACATCCTAGGAGCTTGATACTTAGCAATGACCGAAAAGACCAAAATCACTACGCACAGAGAGCTTGCATCCTCGTGAAGGCAGCCGACACACACCGTAAATAAATAAAATACACAGAGCACGTCGGATTGGCACTAAGTGATCCAGAAAGAAATCAGGCAGGAGGAGGGGTGAGGCGTGAGTGCAGGGAGTCGGGGTGCAGTTTTATGCGGTTGGTCAGGAGGGTCTCACCTGGGAGGACTCCCGTGAGCACAGACCAGGAGGGTGTAAGTCCGTGGGGGTGGGTGCACCCCGGGCCATGGGAACCTCGGGCTCAGAGGCGGGAGATGGGCGTGTGCCGGGCACCCCTGAGGACCAGCAAGGAGACCCATGTGGCCCTGGGGACAGCCCAGGGGCCTGTGCAGGACTCTGGCTCTACCCTGAGGAAGGTGGGAGCCACGGAGGGTGTGAGCACCGGAGAGGAGCAGCCACACTGGTGTTTTTAGAGGCTCTCTCCGGCGGCTCAGTGGAGAAGACACCACTGGGAACAGGAGTGGAATCGGGGAGGCGGTTGGGAGGAGGAATGGGGGCTGTGGGTGAGGGTGGATGGAATCCGGGTGAGAACATGAGGGTTAGAGACGATGGACATAGAAACACTAACACAGCCCCTGGCACACAGTAGGCGCTCAGGAGGTGGTGGCTGCCGTGAATCTGATAAAGACCCTCCCGGCTGCCCAGGGAATCGGCAAAAAACACAGAAGCTGGGACGTGGAGCTGCAAAGAGCAATTGCCCAAGAGGCTGCACTGGGAGCAGGTCTCACGCGCTGGAGAAGGACAAGGGGGCAGGATTATCTAAGTGGTAAAACGCTAACATTTCGCATGTTCGACACAAACTTCAATTAAGCACACTCAGATATTTTTTTAAGGGGAAGGTAACCTTTAAAAATGGTTTTCTTTCTCCCGGTGAAAAAAAAAAATACATATTTAAAAGACTGGGAGGCAAAATATGTGTGCGCTAGCTTGAATTTTCCCAAATCAAACCCTTTCTTCCTGTAATATATTCATTTGATGGATCTTTCAACTAGATGTAGTGCCACAGTCACACAGGGGACAGGTCACGTGCTTTCTTTTGGAGTGAAACTGACAGCCACTTTAGGTTTTTAAAAATGTGCCTTTTTAAGCAGCTGAGGTAATTCTGAGAAGAACACAAACAAACACAAAAAGCAGCCCCAGGGCAAATTAGCCTCCAGCTGCGGAGAGCCCGGGGCTCCTGCCTGGTGGGTTCTGATCTCTGCACTGGGCAACCCGCACCCAGCCCAGGGCGGGCTCGCAGGAGACCCCAGGGGTGAAGCAGGGATGCTGGGTGGGGTCGGGCCCTGTCACTGCCTGTGCCTCAGTTTCCCCAACTGTTCTAGTCTTGCTCTAGGGTCCCTTCCCAGCTTAAAATTTTGAATTAATCATTTTTGAAGAGCAGTAAATGAAGGGCCCAAGGGGGGGAGTGTAATCCCGGTACGTTTGGGATTTTTGAAGGGACAAATGGCAGCCTCTGATTCCTACAGTGAGGACTGCGATGACTCACTCTGTAGTAACTGAGAGACACCTTCACACCCTTAGTGGCATTTGATCCTACCCACGGTCCTGGGCGGTGGAGCTCATCACCACCAGCAATGCCCAGCTCAGGAGCCTGAGACAGCCAGGTGGCCTGCCAGCCGTGGGGCTGCGGGTGTGCTGCCCTCCTGATGGCCACCCCACAGCCACCCCAAGGTGGGGTGTGGACAACACTCCTCAGGCAGTGGAGAGCCTGAGAACAAAGACAGGGAAAACAAAGGGTCAGCTGCGAGAGGTCGCAGTCATGTGGGACAGGAAACTCCACTTTGGTTTGGAACTGTCTTAATGATTTACAAGAAAAACACAATCTTAATAACAGACCTCCCGGAGCCTGTGGACTCCGTTGCCTGGAGCCCTAACGTCACCTTCCCCTCTGAAGAATAGAAAATCCTATATAACCAGTCACTCTGCACAATCTCAATGTGCTCCTTCTGCCCACAGGTCCAGCCCCCATGCTATAATAAAAACACCTTCTTGCACAAAAAAAAAGTCTTAAGAATTCTTTCTTGACCTTTGTACTCGAGGATCCTTCACTCTGGTCACACATTCTCTGGATGCCTCGGTTCTGAGACCTTGAAGAAGAAAAGGAACCTGTTGCTGTCATACCTCTCACCTTCACCCAAGGCTGGGGGTGAGAGCGTCTGCGGTGGGGCTTGCAGAGCCAGCATCTCTCCCCTGGGGGCCAATCACAGAGCCTGCCCCCAACCTTCACTCCCCAGAAGGAAATCAAATGGCAAAGTGGCCTTGTCCAATGGGGTCACCCTCTGGGCTTCCTACCTGCTGGGACTTGGCTGGAGAAAGCTGCCGGAGGCAGTGAGCCTCTCACTCTCCCCTCTAGGTCCTGACAGGGCCCCCCAGGAAACAGGGTTTCAGAGCTGACCCCTGGGCTGCCCACATCCCTCTAGCTGTGGGAGCAGGGGCCCCGACACAGGGACCAGTACCTGCCTAGAGAAGCGGGACCCCTGTCCCTGTGCTGGGGAGGAATGGGAGGCACGCACCACCAACAGGGTCAACCTTGACGTGTGTCTCTTGCAGGCCTCCCCACGATGAGCCACAGCCTGAGCCCACCATCCCCAACTCTGAGATCCACCCGGCAGGGCGGCAGCGGCTCAGCGGCGTCTGAAGCAGCTCAGAGAGGCAGTGAAGCTCACCCTGGCCGTTTTAGGAGCCCAAAACCAATGTCAGAACAGAACGCATCACTGACGATGGCTTCTGACCTCACGTTTCTTGCTTATGCCCCGTCCTGTGCAGCAGGAGGCGGAAAGGGCGGCAGCAGCGGGTCCTGCTGACTGCGGCCCCTGAGAGAAGGACACAGAGGGGACACTCGCCCCGGCTCTCCTGCCCCAACAGGGGCCCCTCAATGTTCTCTGTGTTTCTCTTGGATATCTCCTTCGTGAACTGTTGACAGTCAACTCAATGTGCCCCAAACTCAACATGCTCAGAACTTGAACTCAGCATCCTTCTGCCCCCAACCAGCCCTCACCTGTATCCCCAGTCACCAGGACCTATTCTACAACCTTCTCAGCTGATCAGGCTTAGAAGTCGAGCGCCACCCTAGTGTTCAACTCCTTTCACAAGTCACTCACCAGGCTCCACATTCCTGTAAGGTGTGCCTCCTTCCCTCCTTTGCCTAGTTCTTCGGACTCTCTCCCCACCACACCCACAGCCTCTGGCCCTGCTCCTTCCCCAAATGGAGACTTTCTTGAGCTTTCTGAGCCCACTCTGATCTCCCCTGGGTCAGGCCAATTGGACCAGGGAATTAACTCCCATAGTGACAGCATAGACTTTCCCCCAGCAAGTCTACTTCTGGATCCGTGCCCCACCGGGACGCACGTTGATGGCCACCAGCAGAAGGTTGGTAGGACACCAACCATAACAGCTAAACACGGGAAAGCGCCCGAGTCCCATCTAGACTCCGTGGAGAAATAAGTGGCTGTGTACTCATACCAGGCAACACGAGCCATTGGTAAAAATAAACGTGCACGACTCAGTGACACAGAGGCACACAAGGGAAGCCACACAGGTAGGAGCACAGACAGTGTGAGTGCATTTATTTGCCTGACATCTAGAGCTGCACAGGCCATCTAGGTTCTTAGAGGTCAGGGCAGCGGTCACCCTCAGAGGGGCAGGGACGGGGAGAGGGCCCAGAGGGACTCCTGGGCTGCTGCATGGTGGTGTGCAAAAAAATTCTTCAGCTCTACAGTCATGATTTATGTGCTTTTCTTGGTATATATTGTGTTATACTGTAATGAAAGTTTACTTTAAAGGCCCCGGGGGGGGCTTTGCTGGACAGAAGGCCCTGGGACCACATGGAATCAAACCCACCAAAGTATATTGTTTACTAATCAGTGGTGCATGCGTGTTGAGTGGCTGAGGGAGTCAACAAGTGCAGGAGATCCTAGATAAACAGATGAGCCCGGAGATCACGCATACCTGCTTGGCCCAGGGTGGGCAGGAGGGTGAAGGAGCAAAGTAGCAGGTGTGAGAACCCGAAGGAAGTGGAGGGGCGAGGGGCGGGGCGCACAACCACACCCCTGAAGACGAGGAAGAGAGAGTAAGGGACAGAACACACCTGCGCCTAAGTGTGGGGAAATGAGGCAAGGGATAGGAGGGATGAACCAGCCGAAACTGTTCAAGGAGGTCCATCCGCATTCCTAGGGACAGGGGAGGGGCGAGGACAAGTTCAAGGGCATCAGACCCCAAGTCCAAGGAGAGTGTCTCCACCCGGACATGAGACCCTGGACAAACCCATCACAGAACTTCCTATGCTGCCCTTGCTTTAGATTTAATAAGAATATTATTCAACAAATGTCAGCCGAAGCCGCAGAATGTGCTGCTCTGCAGGATTAACTCTGGCTTCGGTGGAAAGAGCTAAGTGGGAACCACTACGTTGTCTTCACAATTAGGTCACAGATAATTACCTATTATGGAGCAAACCCCCAGCATGACTTTAATAATCACTATTTAAATAACACATTTCCGCCGTCTTCCTTACAAATTAACCTCCGGGAGGTGTAATTAATGTCGGCGTGGGGACGTTTGCTGAGAGGGGATGAGGTAAGGGGCTGGCGCCGTCGTCCTGATGGTCCTGTGAGACCCCGAGGCCGGGTGATGCTGTGGACAGAGCTCAGGTTTGGGAGAAACCGGGTCCAGGATGGGACGTCAGGCAAGTCACTCTGCCACCTGGGCCTCGGTCGCTTCCCCCGTGAGGTGGAGATGGTTCTCCAAATTCCCACCCTCCCTGGGAGCCCAGGAGCTCTCACTGGAGACTCCGGTCAGGGTCAGAGCTGGTCACCTCCCCTGGCTCTCCAGGTGGGGCTCATCCTTATCATGGGAAACGGGGTCTCCTTGAACTGTGTTTCCCCCTTGACCAGCCCGAGGCTGGGACGCATCTGTCCTCAGTGGGTGCTCAGCACACAGCACAGGGTGTGCACACAGCAGGTGCTCAGCAAACACTGGTGGGAGGACTGGCTGGACCCCACTGTGTAGTGCAGGCTTTAGAAGTGGCCTTGAGTCCCCTTTAGGACAAAGAGTTTTGATAAGTAGATGGCTCCTCCCTGGGGTCCTTCCGGAGCCCGTCATGGTCACCCGTCTCTGACACTCGTCCAGGTGTCACCTGTTCCCTTTGCTCCACAGCTGTCTGCCTGTCTGGGCCCCTCTGCCACCTTCCGTGCGCCCCCCTCTAACATCCCTTCTCAAAGGAGGGACCCGGAGGCCGGACTATGTGACTGAAGGATGTGACACCGGGTCTCTGGCCAGGGGTCCTGTCTCCACTGCCCCGACCCACAGTGACAGAGGTCGGCTTGTGTGTCTGGGACGTGCCGGGTCCCCGTGGGAGCCTGGAGGAGCTGCATAGGAACACCAGGGCTCCTCTTCGATTCACTACACTCTCCAAATTGTCCTTGCTCATCACCAACTGCCCTCAGAGACAGGGAAAGAAGTTATAAAAATTAAAGAAGGATGCAGTAGTGGCTCCTATGAGAGGAGATCCAGTTTCCTTCTACACAATTAAGCGTGAACGTTTAGATGTCCCCATTGCAGGACACACTGACTCCACCAGGGCAGGTATGGATGACGGCACATCTCGGGGTTCTGGCCGTCTTAGCTCACGCTGCCATAATAAAACACCACGATTGGGTGGCTTTAAACAACAGAAATTTAGTTCTCACAGTTCTAGAGGCTGGAAGCCCAAGATCAAGGTGTCGGCCTGGTGGGTTTCTGGTCGGACCCCACAGACCACCACCTCCCCACCGTGTCCCACATGGCCTTCCCTCTGTATTACCCTCCTGGAGGGGCAGTGCCCTGGTGTCCCTGTAGAAGCAAAGACACCCTTCCTGTCAAACCAGAGCTCCATCCCTGTGACTTTGTTTAACCTTAATTACATCCTTAGAGACCCTCTCTCCAAAGACAGTCCCTCTGGGGTTTAGGGACTCAACACATGACTGGTGTGGAGGGAGGCACAAACCTTGAGTCCACAGCGCTGACCATTTAAGAAGCAAAAGAACCGGGGGCTTCAGAGTCAGAGCCAGGGGTGAGTCTCAGCCAGGCTGTGTCCTTGTGCGGGTTTCACTGCCGTTTCGACAGCCCCGTCTCCTCATTTCTAAAATGGGAGGTGATACCTCTCTCACAAGGTTGCTGTGTAGCTTTCAATAGGGTTTCTTAGCCTCGGCACTTTTGACTTTGGGCCAGATCACTCTTTTTCTGGGAGCCTGTCCTGTGCATTGTGGGACGTTTGGCAGCAGATGTGGTATGTCCCGCTAGAGGTCAGGGGTACACCTCTCCCCCCGCCCCCGCTAGGTCACTGCGGCCAGAATGTCTCCAGATAGTGCCAAATGTCCCCCTAGGAGCAAAAAAAATCAACTCTGGTTGAGAACTACCACTTTAATGAAGGAATATGAGTAAAATGGTGCAGTTTCTGGGGTATTTCAAGCATTAAAAAATGGTAATAGTTGGGTGTCTGGGTGGTTCAGTCGGTTAAGCATCCGGCTCTTGATTTCGGCTCAGGTCATAATCTCAGGGTCGTGAGACTGAGCCCAGTGTTGGGCTCTGCACTGGGTGTGGAAACTGCTTAGGATCCTCTCTCTCCCTCTGCCCCTCCCAGCCCACTCATACTTTCTCTCTCTCTCTCTCTTTTCTAAAAAAAAATGTTTAAAAAATAGTCTTTGTCACTGAGTAGATAAAAGATAAAGCAGAGGTTGTCATGGGAGAGAGACACTTTTTGCCTCTTTGTCCCTGTGGAAATTTCCTTGATGGACTGCTTAAACCAGTTGGATAATCTCTGATCCTTCTGATAAAATTAAGCTTGGCTGCAGAAAGCTTTATCATTAAAGAAGAAAAAGAAAAAAGATGCTCACAATGCGATGTCCAAAAAATCTATTTCTTCTGCGAGCCTGGAACAAGGAGGTGAAGGGCAGCCACTCGTCCCTGGCTCTGTCAACTTGAGCTGAGGGTGAGACAGGCCAAGTCCCATTGCATCCCCCTCAATGACTGCAGGGAGACGCCATCCTCCCATTGTACAGATTGGGATGCTGAGCCTCGGAGAGGTGACATCAAGCTGCTTAAAGTCCTAGAGTCAACCAGCGGCTTCAGGGTCAGAGGACCCGAGTCTGTGTCCCGGCTCAGCTATTCCTGGACATGCTGCTAGAACCCAACAGCCCGCGCTGTTGTCTCCAGTTTGCAGACGAGGACCTCAAGGTCAGAGAGGGGATGTCCTTGTCATTTGTCCAAAGCCACACTCAGATGTGAACAGCAGAGTCGCCATTCTACCGTCATAGTCTATTCTTTCCAATACAAGAATTTTTCGATTCCCTTTTGTTTTTATTCTTCTTTCTTTTTCTGTTTGGTTCATTTCCCACCACCCGTATCAGATTGATCGGGTTTTGTTTATTCCCTCTTGTCCTTCCGTTGGTTTGGAAATTCCATATTCTATTCTCTCTTTTAATTGTTTGGCCCTCACGTCATAATAAGCACAGTTGACTTAACACAAGCAAAGGTAAATCAATACCTCCCTCCTCTCTCTGCACAGCACAAACACCAAGGATGTGTTTCCTTGGATCTTGCCGCACATCCAGGGACCTGTGGTTCCACTTTCCTCTCTGCCCAGATGCTGCCGTGATCAATAAGGCCCGTGCCTCTGGCCATCCTTACTGCAGCCAGCCCAGATCCATCCATGTGTTGGCTCGTGACTGCTAGTGTGACCTCCCCCTTTCTGGGCACAGTGGCTAGCTTCCAGGGTGATTATTATTATTTCTTTTAACAGGGGCCTGTGAGTGTGTCTTCGCCTGAAAATGTATTTCTTTCTCATTCAATTAATTTTTAAAGATTTATTTATTTATTCATGAGAGACACAGACAGAGAGAGGGGTGCAGAGACACAGGCAGAGGGAGAAGCAGGCTCCATGCAGGGAGCCCAACATAGGACTCCATCCCAGGAACTCAGGATCACGACCTGAACCAAAGGCAGATGCTCAACCACTGAGCCACCCAGGCATCCTTCTCATTCAATTTTTTTTTCCTCATTCAATTTTGATTGATAATTTAGCTGGGTCTAGAATTCTACTTTGCTTATTTCATTTGGCCCTAAAATATTATCCCTGTCCTCTATGTTGCTGGAGAGGATCTTTTCCCCCTGTGTCATTCCTTGATGGGCAATCTGTCTTCCTCAAGGCTGCTTTGTGAAGACCTTCTCTTTTCTTGGTGTTTTGCATTTGCACTACAGCGTTTGCCTAATTGTGGATTTTAACTTTATGTGTCCTGCTTGGGATTCCTAGAGATGGCGAACGGGGCAGAGCCACTCTCCTATGGCTTAGAGGAAAGAAGTTTGCCCATCGTAGCACACTGTTGATATTAATACTGTCTTAGTGCTTTGGGTCTGGTAAAACAGAATGTTATAGACTGGGCGGCTTATAAACAATAGAAGTTCTTTTCTCTCAGTTCTGGAAGTTGGAAGTCTGTCCGGGTGGGACATATTTGCTGTCTGGTGAGAGCCTGTCCTAGTGCACAGATGGCCGTCTTCTCTCTGCCCTCACACAGTGCAAGGGCTAGGGAGCTCTCTGGGATCTCCCGGGCATTCATCCCTTTCCTGAGAGCTCCACCCTCATGACCTAATCACAATCAAAGGCCTCACCACCTAGTACGTTAGGGATGTGATGGGGTTTCAATAAATGAATGGGGGGGGGACATATGTTCAGTCTATAGAAAACAGTAATACTGATGATTAATAAGCATTGGAACTAACACGTGTTAATGACTTACCATGTGCTAGGCACTCTTCTTTTCTTTAGGATTTTATTTATTTATTTATTTATTTATTTATTTATTTATTTGAGTGCTAGAGAACACACACATGCGAGCAGGGGAAGGAGCAGAAGGGGGAGGGAGATGGAAAGAATCTCAAGCAGACTTCGTGCTGAGCACAGGGTCAGACACCAGGCCCCTTCTCACAACCCTGAGATCAGACCTGAGCTGAAACCAAGAGTCCGCACTCAACCGACTGAGCCACCTGGGTGCCCCCAGGCACTATTCTAAGTGCTTCGTGTGTTCGTGTGTGTACATATACATGTGTACACAGATACACCTGTAGGTGTGTATAACACATAGATATCAGCTTATTTCCTCCTCACACGGTCTCATAAGGAGAGGACTAGGATTACCCTCAATTTACAGATGAGGAGACAAAAGCACAGAAGGGTCAGGGTTCACCAGAGAAAGGGACTTAGGGGTGGGGTGGGGGCGGCAGGGACCCGGGAGTCAGGCAGGTCAGAGTTCACATCTTCTGGTCGCTCACAAGTCATGTGGCCTTCAGCAAGTGACTCCGCCTTTTTTTTTTCTTTTTATTTTTAAATATTTTATTTATTTATTTATTTATTTATTTATTTATTTATTTATTTATGAGAAACACAGAGACAGAGATGCAGAGACGTAGGCAGAGGGAGAAGCAGGCTCCCTGCAAGGAGCCCAATGCAGGACTCAATCCTGGGACTCCAGGATCTCATGCTGGGCCAAAGGCAGACACCCAACCGCCAAGCCACCCAGGTGTCCCTAACTCTGCCTTTCTGAGCCTCAGTTTCCTCCCTGTCAAATGGAGCATAGGCCAGGTGCCCCCAGGACTGAGGCCTGGCAGGGGCTGCAGACACAGGAGTACCCCCTCCCTCCATGAAGCTGTGGTCCGGGTGGCATCCCTGCTGGGGTTCTAGGCACATCCGGGGCTGGGACCCCCGGAGGAGAGGATGGTCCCTTAGTGAGAGGAGAGCTGGCTGAGCTGCCTTCCGGGGCTTTCCGGGGAGTCTGTGGGGCCCAGCAAGTCCAGAGAATGGAATAGCAATGTAGTGGTCTGGGGTCCAGGTCCCACCTGGCAGGGAGCAGGGGCCCTCCAGGCTCGCCCGGCAGCTGTGGGCAGAGGGGCTGAGCTAGCATGAGATGGACACCCCAACACAGGGATGTCTTTGGTTACATTTTAATGAAAAACATATTTGTGACCATGCTGAAATTATATTGTCAGCAGTTAATTATCACTTGTCAAACAAGTGTGTGCCCAGATTGCGGGTTTAATTTCCACAAAGGTTTGCAAAAGCCCCATTCCTCTTATTTGATGAGAGCTCTCTGAGAGAGAGAGAAACATTCATTGTTGGAAAGGGTGCCTTTAAAACATCAGATTTTTAAATAAACAGGTTTCCTTGGTTTCAGAGTTGAGACTTTTTGGAAGCAACAGAAAAATGCTCAGGGTAGTTTAGGCGAAGAGAAATAAGATGGGGCAGGGAGAGGGGGCACAAAGGGAGGTCCCGGGTGCAGGAATGTGTGACAGTACTTAAGGTCCCTGAGCCTGATCCGGAGCCTGAACCTGGAAGAGGATAATGTGCTTTGATCTGAGGGAGTGAAGAGGAGGGGCATCCAGGCCCCTAGCCAACCTGCCCCCCTGGCATCTCGAACCCTGTGCTTCTCTGGTGAGAAAGAAACTGGAAAGGGATGCTTTGGGGGAGGTGGTCCATGCAGGGTTGAGTGCACTGACCTGGGCGATCTGAGGTATCAGGGAGCAGATGAGCGGCCCTTTGTGAGCTAGACAAGACATGAGTCTTAAAAACAAAATTACTACCAATGGCAGACCTTGCCCCATCAGCCCAGGACCAGACGCCTTCTAGTAACTGGACCAGCAGGGGGTGCCCCTCCTGGTCTGCACCGAGGTGATGCACCTGCTAGCTCCGCCCGGACAAGCAGCTGCCAGAGCGCTTCTTAGCCCCCCACCCCTGCCCTGGGTGCCTGGACTGTGCCCCAGGGTAAGCAGACAGGCCTGGGGGTCCCTGGTGGGTAGAGAAGAGGAAGCTGAGGGGTGGAGGAGCCCACCTGGAGGGCAGGATGGGTCCCAGGCCAGCAGAAGGTGTCCTGGTCTCCCTGTCTGTACAGCAGCCCCAGCGTGGACCCGCTCGGAGCCCCGAGTCAGCAGGGGGTGCAGATGGACTGTCAGGAGATTCCATCTCCCCAGGAAATGAGTGACAGTGTCCGTGAGGCCATGGCTGCTGGACAGTCATGGTCCTGGACCACTCCAGAACAGCATCCCATCTCCGTGCCAGCCCTGGACACTGGTGGCACCAGAGCCCCTACTCCACCCCTGCCCCCCTGAAACCCCGCCAGTTCCTGAGCCAGGGCACATGTGGAGAATGGTGCTCCCTCCCTGAAGAACAGCCCTGTCACCAACAGCCGCTTCCCAGGCTGTAGGGAGAAGCAGGGGACAGCATCCTATGTAGGACAGCCCTGCACGCGGGGTGTAGCCAGTGTTCCAATGCATGCATCCACAGGAGCCCGCTGTGGGCAGCACCGCCCTTGGGAGCAGAGAGAAGCCTGATTCTAGAAGAAGGATCCTCATGGAGCACGGAAAGTGAGCTGCAGAGTGTGGAAGCAGAGATCAGAGCTAGAGAAAAAGCAGGCAGGGGAAGGTGCTGGAGGGAGTGTGTGGGGAGGTCACAGCTGTAAACGGGGCTCTGGGGAGGCCAGTCGGAATAGGTGACAGTGGAGCAAGGACCTGAAGCAGGGAAGCAGGGAGCAGGGCGAGTGGGGAGGAGGCTCCAGCTGGAAGGGCAAGGGAAGGGGAACCTTGAGGCTGGTGGTACAGAGGGCTCCAGGGCCCAGGAAGGAGCCAGAGGGGCTAGGGCAGGGGGGTGGACTGGGGGTTGGGGGCCAGAGAGGCCAAGCTGGGGTCGCTGTCAGGGGGGACTGTGCGGAGTGAGGTTGGGGCCTAGGGGGGTGGAGCAGGGCAGGGACGGCTCCACCCAGGGCGTCACAGGGTCACCCGGCTGCTGGGTAGAGGGTGACAGGAGCAGGGCCTGGGCAGAGGCAGGGAGCAGGCAGGAGGCCCCTCCTGCCCCGGTCCGGGCATGATGGTGATGGCAGACATTAGATCTGGCATCATGTGAAGGTTGAACCAAGAACATGAAGATTACTCAGACGATAAATATTAAGCATCGTTAGTTCATAAAAATTCGTACTATTTTTGCCCAACATCTGCTTACAGAAAGCTATTCTAACCTTTGTTGTTTTGAGGGACTGTTTGTCACTGCATCACATCCTAACGTATCCTGACAGTCACACCGAGGTCAAGTTAGTGTTGGAAATGTATTGAGTAGAAAAGAAGAATGAAGAAGTAAAGTAAAAGTAGGAGATGAGATATCAGTGATTTACATGCCCTTTAACGTCAGCACTTTCCAGAGCCTCCAGCGCGTACATGACGGGTCCGCGGGGGAGACGAGTGTCAGGAAGGAGCACAGCGTCCTGCCCCGGGCTGCGGGTGCCTCTCCCCACCTGGGCTCCTGCGCCCCGAGCCTCTGTCCCCTCCCCGCCATGAGCCCTTTATTATAGGTCCTCCCGTCCTCTAATTGTCCGCCCTGCACGATGCAGCACGGCCGCTTACGGTCTGTTCCCGAATGTGTCATCGGGCCAGTGGCCTGGGTTCCCCAGCAGTCAGCGCAGCGGTGGCCGGAAGGGGCGTCTGTAGGGGCCGCGGCGCCCGCGCTCCCTCGGGGCCTGGAGCCCTAAGAGCTGATGCCCAGTGCCAGGCACTGTGTGAGCACTCGAGGGCACTCACCTACTTCGTCACTTCGACAATCCTACAAAGGAGGCCCCATCGCTCCCCCCATTTTACAGATGAAGATGCAGAAGCTCAGAGAGGCTTAGAAACTCATCCAAGGCCGCCCAGCTCAGAAGCGGTGGAGCTGAGCCCGAGCCCGGCAGTCGGCTCCCAAGTCCCAGCTCTTGCTCTGCTGAGCGCCAGCCTTCGCGGCCGGGCCTGTGCGGGGCTTGGTGCCCAAAGAGCGCGGGCGCGGCCCTGCCCGCTGAGTAATGCGCTGATCGCGGTACAAGGCCCGTGAGTGTGCATCGAGGGCTCCCCGGCCCCAGACATCTAACCCACGGGAGTCACGGGGTGCCCGCGCGGCCTGCACACCGGACTGTCACGGTGCCCGTGTTACGGATGAGGATCTGGGACACAGAGCCCCTGGGTTTGCCCAGAGCGTCCCCCGGGGGCTGCCTGCAGGGGTCACATGAGCCAAGGCGTCGGCCTTCCCCGGAGGAGGCCTCACCAAATCCTCACGGGACCCCTGTGTGGCCACTATTACTGCGCCCATTTCACTGAGGAGAAAACCAATGAGGCCCGTGGAGGGTCAGCCACTTGCTGAGCCCCACAGTGAGTGCTGGGGGCTGAATCCCCCCACCCCCCCAGCCCTTGGGATCCAGTGATGAGAGGCCCAGGTGGGGGGGGGGGCTTCTCCAGAAGCAGGATCAGCTGCTCACCTGTGGCAGAAGAGCCCACCAGCCCCAACACAACAGGAGAGTAATGATAACAGAATCCTCCACGGAGCATGTCCCAGGTGCCACGACATCGAAGTCTGGCCTCCTCCCCAGAAGGCAGCCGCTTTTATCATCTCAACTCTCATGTGAGGCCCCTGAGCTCAGAGAGGTTGAGTAATTTTCCCGAGACCCCACAGCAAGGAAGCAGCGGAGCCCAGACTGGAAACCAGGCGCGGTCACAGCCTGTGCTCTAACCCGGGCCTGGGGCTCGGGACCATCCGCAGGTACTGAGCCTCCACCGTCGGGGTCGGACTCCCCGGACAGCAGCAGCCTCGGGAGAGGCCCCGGCGGAGACGCTGTCCTGCGAGCAGGGAGGGCAGAGAGCGGGAGGCAGGGAGGGCAGGGAGGGGAGCCCGGAACCCACACAGCCGACGAACCCCTGTGACACGGGGCAGCTGCTCCCGAGGGGCAGCGTCACTCTGTCGCCGTGGGGGCCCGTCAGGCCCGGCCCGCGTGGACGGTGGCCGCCCGGGCTCCAGGGGCCTGACTCACCGAGGGTTCCCAATCTGGAGGGACTTTGTCACCCAGGGTAATTGTCCTAATTGTCATTGTCATGGCTAAGAACACTTTGTGACAGCCGTAAATCAGCGTCGGCAGCGGGCCCGGAGAAGGAGCAGCTGGAAAGAGGGGCGAGTGGAAGCCTGGGGGAGACTCGGGCTGGGGGCCACCTGTTTCCCAGCCGCTGAAGGCTACCCTCACCCAGTATTAGAATCCGAGGATGTCAGAGTGAGCTTGAATAATCACGTCACAATCTTTGAATCTCCCCCTGCCCACCTTAGGTCTCCTCTCGGTGCTTGTCAGCACCTGCACTGTCACCATTTCCCCAGCAGAACAGCAGCTGGGGCCCCCGTGCCTAGAACAGAGCCACTCGGTGAACTGTCTGCTGAATGTGAGGCTGGGCGAATGCGCCTCAGTTTACTCATCTGTAAAATGGGGAATTCAACTCTAGGCTCTCTCCCTGGTGTACCTCCAACCCCCACAGACTCGGCCATCTCTCCGGGAAGCTGGGAGGACCGGGAAGGCTGGAAGGGTGGCGACGAGCCCATGTCTGAGTGGGGGGCTGGCAGCCGTGACAGCGAGGCCCCCGGCACCAAGTGTGAAGTGGGACCTGCAGCCCGGCGCTGCTGGGGGTGCAGTTTAGGCCACGTTGCCGGCCAGGAGCTTCGTGCGCAGTCCTTCAGCTGACGTGCCTGTAGGTGTGTGATCGCTGCAAACGGTTTTTGCATATTTCTGTAAAACTATAAATACAGAACGTATTAGCCAGCATCATCACATGCTTGTATTTTGAAAGGATGCATAGTGTATATTATTTCCTCAAAGAATGGAACCTGCCGATTATGATCAAGGAACAATGACACCATTGATTACATTGTTTATTCATCATGTTGGAGAAAGAGGGCAACGGGGACCACGGCCGAATCTCCCCACACTCCAGGCAGGTTCCGGGGCCCTGAGCTCCAGAGGGACAGGGATCGATCAGGAGCCGGCCACCAGCCGGGGACCCCGGGGATGCTCAGCAGGGCCAGGAGGGACCCCTGCGCACCTGCCTGTGCCGGCTCCACCCGGGCCCTGCAGTGGGTCCGAGCACGGTGGCTGGAATCTGCTCGCCCTCACCCCCGGGTCACCCCCTGAGCCTCCGTTTTCTCAGCTGTGAAATGGGGGTGCAGACAGCTGCCTCGTCCAGGGTGGCCGCGAGGAGTAAGCGAACGAGCACGCGTGAGGGGCGCCCGCACACACAGGAAGCGTTCCCCCACGTGAAGTCATCCTCCTGCCCTTATCACCCCGGGACCGTCCCCGAGGAGCCCCAGCACCCATTTCACAGACGGGGCTGATGGCGGCCACGGCCAACAGCTGGTAGCACCCCTCACACCGGGGCCTGCGCCCACGACCTGGGCACCTGTGCGACCGCCCCCTCGGCAGGTGCCGTCCTGGCCCCACCGCACGGGGAGGGGGCTGTGCACGGTCCGGGTCACACGGCCCATGGAGGACATGGGCTCCGTGCAGGGCCCGGGCTTGGCCACCACCCCAGACCCCACCCCGCCCGGGACCCTCGGTCACGACCCCGACCAGAAGGCGGTGGACACGGGCAGCCGCCCACCCAGCGGCCCGCCCCTCCTTCCTTCCCCGGCAGAGCCCTGGGTTCGCTCAGCAGCAACAGGCTCAGACCTGGCGGGCCTCCCCGGCCCAGGGGTGAAGCCAAGCCTGGCCCGCCTCCCCCTCCCCCAGACGCGGTTTTAGGAGTGGGCGTGGACCCAGATCTGGTCATGGAGGTGTGAGGGGAAACCTGCTGGTGGGGAGAGCTCCTGGGAAATACTTCTTCTGCCTCACTCTACTCCCTCCTCTAGACCTGAATGCTGGCCCGTGAGACGATGTTGGGAGCTGTGGCAGCCGTCTTGCTACCATGAGGCAAGAAGCTAATGACAAAAAAACTAACAGCCAAGTAAGGTAAAGAGGAGAGAGGGAAGTCCCTGGGCCTTTATTGGTGGCTCTGAGCATCTGACCAAGCTGCAACCTCCTTCCTCCAGACCACTGATTAGGTGGAACTTCTCATCTCTCAGTTGCTTGGGTGACTGAGTATTCTGATACCTGCTGCCCCACACACCTTAACTGACAGACGTGCCTACTCTGAGCCCCATGCATGTTGTCATAGGCCTCACTACATGGCTCATGGCCTTTTGTGCACACGTGTCACCCCTGCAGACCCTAGAATCCTGGAAGTGAGGGTGGTGTCTTGTAGGCCCTTGTAGCTCCCAAGTGTCACACGGGTCACGACACAGCATTTGTGCCATTACCACAGCATAAATCTAATGAGGGAAGGGATGAAGGAAGGAACAGTTCATAAGTAAGTGATCATAGTGAATGTGGAAATGCTTTGTAAACTGTGAAGTGATGGGCCCAAGTGCAGGATTAGGTTCTGGCATGTGGATTAGGTTCTGTCCGGAATGGAAAGGGGTGCAGAATGGATTGGAGAGATTACGGAAGAAACTAATCAGGGCCAAGGCTCTCGAAATTTCTGCTCCAGGGGTGCTGGGTGGCTCAACAGTTGAGGGTCTGCCTTTGGCTCAGGATGTGATCCCAGGGTCCTAGGATGGAGTCCCACATGGGATTCCCTGTATGGAGCCTGCTTCTCCCTCTGCCTGTGTCTCTGCCTCTCTCTCTCTCTCTCTCTGTGTCTCATGAATAAATAAATAAAATCTTTAAAAAAAAAAAAAAAGAAATTTCCGCTCCAGGTTGCACAGGGACACTGGATTAAAGGATCATTTCAAATGAATTTTGCCATCAGGGTAAGAAATCTGCCTCCCCCCAATGCCTCACCTTGACAGTTGGCTTCACCAGATTTGACAATGCACTTTCCAAGCAGACAAGAGGCAACATGGTCTTAAACAAAATACCTTCCACCACGAGTGCTCCAGTGCCGTGTACATGCTGTCACATTCTCCATGTGTTTGCACAGAAAGTGGCTTTCGAAGGTCCCCTCGTCCTACTCTCCTATTTTCCAAGCGAGTAACGGAAGCCTGGGGGGCTGTTGCCAACGCCAGGGTCCTCCGCAGTCAGAGCCAGGCCTGGGGTGGAGGCCCGTCTAGACGCTCAGCCCAGACGCGCTCCGGGTTGGCCGGGCCCAGGGGTGACTCCATAACCAAAGCAAGATGAGTTTGTTCCTTGGTAGGGCACAGAAGCTACACCGGATAGGGTGTTGCACAAAGAAAAAACTTCATTTGCAACAAATAAGGGGATCACACAGGACAGCTTTCAAAACCACGACTCCCCAGGAGAGGGTGAATAAGTACCTTTTGTTTAGGGTTGGGCTGAATTTTTTTTTTTTTTTTAAGATTTTACTTATTTATTCATGAGAGACACAGAGAGAGAAGCAGAGACATAGGCAGAGGGAGAAGCAGGCTCCATGCAGGGAGCCTGATGCAGGACTCGATCCCAGGACCCCGGGATCATGGCCAGAACCAGACATTCAACCACTGAGCCACCCAGCGCCCCCGGGATGAATATTTAGGTAGGGAAGCCTTGACATTAGATGTGGGGGGTGGGTATGGCCCATGCCCCTGGAGGGCACATGCTATTACACACCTTGTATGTTATGTAAATGAGGCTGAGGCTCCTCCCTGGGTAGAGATTCTAGTATTATAATGAGGTAAAGGTAATGGTAGGTCCTTCCAGAGGTAATTCTGTGGTCCATGTGCGCAGGCGCCGGTCATGGGTTTAGCTCAAAAGAGTCTGAGTGGACTGGGCCAACAGGAGGTCTTGTCAGGGCAGCCGGGTGGTTTCAGGTTCCATTTGCCCAAGTGGAACCTAAGAAAAAATGTAAGACAAAGGTCAATGAGTGTAAGCAGGTGGGCAGTAAAGGTCCAGACTTGGGGTCGAGCCAGTGACAATTTGTGTCTGTGGGGCGGCGAGCCCAGCTCCTGGCTTGGTGGCGAGACCATGCCCACAGCCTGTGCACCTGCTGTCCTAGAGCTTGGCTGGCAGAGGATGGCACCGAGGGCCTGGGAGGTGGAGACACACGGTTACAGGGACGAGTCAGTGCCCCACGGGGCAGCAGAGTAACCAAAGTTATAAATCATAACAGAGGCCACCGTTTGCTGAGTGACATGCACAGCGCGTGCTGAGTGCTTTACTGACATAATCTCATTTAATCTTCTCACAACCTTGAAGTCACTTGTCCAAGGTCACCTGACTGCGAGGAAGCGGAGCCCAGAATTGAGTGAAAGCCCTGTCACCTGAGAACTCCTGCTCACAAGGGTTGTGCAGGTGAATAGATAAGGAAACCGCAGGCGGCCACCTCCACCGCCGGGAAGGACCAGCCCGCTCTGATGAGGCCTGCGGGACCTCTGCGGACACCAGCCCCGGCTGTCCCACGCGGTGGCCCTGGCTGGCCGGGCCAGAGGTGTGCTGGGAGCCTGCGAGACACCAGACTGTAGGGCGTAGTATGGATAAAATGCACATGCTCTCATTATTAGTATTCTCATATTATTGCAGGTTGAAACAATGTATTAAGTTAAAAAAAATGCATTCTTAGGGGCGTCTGGGTCTTAGCGTCTGCCTTTGGCTCAGGTCATGGTCCCCGGGTCCTGGATCCAGCCTGTCCCCCGGCCGGCAGGCTCCCTGAGGCCTCGGCTGCACCCTGGAAGCGGGACACAGGAACCGAGCTAGGGCCCAGCGAGGTGCTGCTATTGGCCAGGGCCAGCTGCCCAGGAGCTCGGTGTGCAGGAGAAGGCCGAGGCGCGAGACGCGGGTGCGGCCCGAGTAATCCCTGCACGTCCACAGCCCAGGTGGGGCAGAAATACTACCTGCCGCTGCTTCCTTCACCCATTCAGTCATGCACCGAAAATGGGAGTGGGTGGGACAGGAAGGGCTCAGTAGGGTGGGGCCCCGGGTGGGCTCCAGAAGGAGGGGACTGAATCCTTGTCCCCAGGGAACCACAGACCTCAGATGGAGCCACCACTCGCTGTCTGTGAGGGAGGGGCCGGCCTTCACTACCTACCTGACCCCTACAAACCTGCTTGTCTCCTACCTGTGGCCCACCTCCTACCTGTGGCCGACCTCCCACCTACCTGCCCACCTCCCACCTGCCTGCCCACCTCCCACCTGCCTGCCTACCTCCTACCTCCCTTCCCACCTCCTTGCATCTACCTGCCTGCCCACGTCCCACCTGCCTGCCCACCTACCTCCCTGCCCACCTGCCACCTCCCTGCCCACCTCCCACCTGCCTGCCCACCTCCCACCTCCCTGCCCACCTCCTACCTGCCTGCCCACCTCCCACTCCCTACCCACCTCCCACCTCCCTGCTCACCTCCCACCTCCCTGCCCACCTCCCACCTGCCTGCCCACCTCCCACTCCCTACCCACCTCCCACCTCCCTGCCCACCTCCTACCTGCCTGCCCACCTCCTACCAGGCTGCAGAGAGACTGTACTCATTCACTCCTTCAGCAATTCCTAAGGGATGAAGAGATGAAAGTAGACAAGGTACTCGTCGCCCTCAAGAATTGTTTAGCACGTTTCCTGTGCTCATGAATCCTGGGGCCAGGACCTCTCCTAGCTGGTCTAAAGGTCAGGATGGAGGAACGGGGCGACCTCAAGAACTTCGGGGAGCGGGGCAGTATGGTGCAGTGGTGACCTCCCTGGGATGGGACCCCAGCTCCAAGGCTCACGGGCTGTGTGTCCTCAGGCAAATCACTTAACCTCTCTGAGCCTCGGGTTCCTCTTCTGAGAAGTGGTGGTGCAAGGACGCACCGTGGAGGCCCTGGTCAGGGTTACCTGGGGTTCAGCATGGGAAGCGATGCACTGCGGGCCTGGTGCAAGGGGAGCGCTCGCTTCGGAGCACCTTTATTCCCTTGCAGACAGTCGGGCTTTGGAGAAAGAAGCAGGCAGGCCTGGGTTAAAGTGCCGTCCCTGCCGCTTCCTGCCTCACTGGACTTTCTGAGCCTCAGCCTCCTCCTCCATGAAATGGGAAAACACAGCCTCAGTCTTGGGATGAGATGGGGCTGGGAGGGAGGGGGAGGGAGGGGGAGACGATCAGTACCAGCCCCCATCTGTTCAGGACCCACCGCGTGCGAGGCACTGTGCTGACAGCCCCGGTGTTGCTGCATCTCATCCTCCCGTCCACCTTGCCCTGTGCCCTGCTGTATCTCCAGATTCCAGACGCAGACCTGAAGCTCAGGAGGGTGGGACACTTGCCCAAGGTCAGGCAGCAAGTAAACTGAGGCAAGAGAACCCATCCTGCCGCTTCCAACAGGTGCCTCTCATTCTCCTCCTGGGCTGAGCCCACACTTCGTGGCCACATCCAGAGCATCCCTGCTGAGCTCACCTCTCACTGGGGACCCACGACAGCTGCTTTGGCTGAAAGTCAAGATCTCCAACAACCAGGCTCAGTTCTAGGCCTCCATTGTAAAGAAGGACCCGCCTTTTTCCAGTGCGTGAGCAGGGACAGGTGTGTCTGCCCAGGAGGGTCCCTGCCTATGTGACAGGTGTGTCATCCACAGGAGACCCCGCAGCCCTGCCCGTGGACACTGTCCATGCTCATCATCGGTGGAGACCCGTCCTCTCCCTGCCCAGGGCTGGCACCCTCCCAGGCCCACGCAGCACCTGCGGGTCCCTCTCCTCTGCCCCAGGAGCATCATTCATTGATCGCAGGGACTTGGGCTGCAAAGTTAGGACCATCTGTGTCTCTCCAGTGAACAGGGACCATGGGATCATCCAAATCCTGGAAACTGTAGGGAGAGGAAGAAAAATCTCAGAGGGAAAAATAAAGGGAATAAAGAGGAAATAAGATGTGCCAGAGAATTCATCTACTGCTCAGACGTGAAAGAAATATGTTCAATTATATTTTATTGCATTTCATTTGAATGTACACGTCATACTTAGCTGCCTGCAAGCTTCGGATTACCCAGAGAGAAAGCACAATGAATGATGAGAGAACAAAAACACAGATTTAAAAAATTTCCTGGAATTGGAACCACTGGGAGAGGGAAATAAAAGCCAGACCTGAGACAAAAGCAGCCACTTGGCAACAAGGACTTCTCAGCACTGACTCCAGTTCCCTGTGGCCACCAGCCTAATGGTCCTGATCACTCCCATCAGGGAAAGTTCTAGGCCAGAGTCAGGAGGCTCTACTCTCCTAGAGCCACTCTCTTCTTGCTGTGTGACCTCAGGCAGGTCACTGTCCCTCTCTGATCCTCACTCTCCAAGGATGAAATGAAATGCCTGAACCAGATACCCTCGGAGGTAAAGGGAGAGAGGGGAGAGGTTGAGGCAGAAGGGGTCACACTGAACCCTTCCCAGGTATGGGGGAACCTCATAGACATTCCCTGAGGGTTGTGATCCCCTCTTATGGGGTGGATGATCTCCCTCCCACCCTCAAATTCAAGTCCTAATCCCCAAATGACTATTTGGAGATCAGGCCTTTAAGGAAGACATTAAGGTTAAATGATGTCATAAGGGTGGGGTCCTGATCCCATAGGACCAATGTCCTTTTTGTTTTGTTTTGTTTTGTTTTAATATTTTATTTATTTATTCATGAGAGAGAGAGAGAGAGAGACAGAGGCAGAGACGCAGGCAGAGGGAGAAGCAGGCTCCATGCAGGGAGCCCGACGTGGAACTCGATCCCAGGACTCCCGGATCACACCCTGGGCCAAAGGCGGTGCTAAACAGCTGATCCCCAGGGATCCCGAGGACCAATGTCCTTTTAAGAAGAGGAAGAGATGACAGGGATGTGCACACAGAGAAAAGGCCGTGTGAGGACACAGCCAGAGGGTAGCCACCTGCAAGCCCCAGAGAGAGGCCCCAGGGAACCCGGCCTGCCGCCACCTCAATCTTGGACTTCCAGCCTCCAGAACTGAGAGAAAATACATTTGTGTTATTTAAGCCACAGAGTTTGTGGTATCCTCTTATGGCTGCACCAGCTAATCCACCCCCGATAAGGCCCACTGATGAATCTAAACCAAAAGTTCCAATAAGCAGAACAACATCAGAGGGCAAGTGAGTGGAGGTAGCTATTAACACCTGTCCTCTCCCTTCCAGCACCTTCGGTCTACCCCAGCACTCCAGCCCCTGTACTCTCTGTCCCTCCCCCATCAAAACTGCACCCAGGAAAGGCCCTGAAACCCCCACTTACTGCAGAAGAATTGGCTGAGGAGGGGGAGGAGCAGGTGCCTGGTCCCCCGGAGGCAGCATCTTCTATTTTCCCGAGAAAAGAGCACTAAGAACCCCAGGCAGCAAGGAGAGAGGATCTTAGTGGAAGGAGGCCCTCCTGCTTCCTGGCCTCTGGTTCTGCCCACACTCAAGCCCCGTGCAGGTGCAAGGGACTCCAGACAGACCATCAGGCTTTGGGGGGAGGGGACAGGGTGAGTGATAGTGCACGGGGGAGGCAGCTCAGAAGCACTCCTTCCACCCTGGCACCAGCACTGCGGCTTCATGGGCTGCCCAGAGCAGGACGGGCTCCCTGGCAGGCTCTGCAGACGGCCGTGAGCCAGACCCAGCCCTGGGCTAGGGAAGGACCAGCAGCCTGGCTGAGACCCCACCGTGTCAGGACAGAGCCTGCCCATGTGCCAAACACTCTTCTAGCTTCTGGGAGGTACAGGGATTCAGCCATGAACAGAATACAAAGATCTCTGCCCTCGTGGCAAACTGTAGCCAACATTTACTGAGCCCTTACAGCATCCCAGATGCCCTGCTGTGCCCTTTGCATGGCTCATCAATGAGCTAGGTCTTATCACGGTCCTCACTTTATAGATGAGGAAACGGAGGTATAGAGCAGTAAGTCGCTTGCCCTGTGTCCCCCCAAGCGAGTAAGTGCTGCAGTCACGATTCAGACCCAGGCTGGGCTCATCAAGCCCTGCTCTCTAAACACAACATTATTTTTCCTAATCGAAGCATCATTATTATCTCATTATCACCATTAAGACAGACATCCCCATTATCTCGAATTTGCCAGATCATGATAATTGCTGATGGTCACTGAGCAGGATCCACCAGCCGCTCCTTGCTACACTCAGCATTTCACAACAGCATCATATGAGGCCAAGCTGAGAGGGGAGGTCCTTAATCTCTCCCTTCGTGAGATGAGGAAACAGACCCAGAGACACAACTGGTGAGTGGCTGAGTAGGGATTTACATCCACGTGTAGTTTCCAAAGCCCTTAATTGAGGTGGAGAAGGTTAAAAACTGAGTAATTAAACCCACCCTGCTGACACTTGAACAGCCAGGCATCTTAACGTAGCCAATTAGACATGTTCTGTGTTTCTGTGTACAATCCCTGTTTCTTACTGCGAAGCCCACAGCCCCTGACACCTTTGCTCTCAGGCCCCTGCCCTGAGCCTTGGGAGTTCGTACATCTGAGTGAGGGTGCCTGTTGCAAGGAGCACTGGGTTTCTTGAATAGTCAAAAGTATAATGCTTTATTTTTGCAAGCCATGTCAAAGCATTCCTGGGGGTGGGGTGGGTGAGCAGAACCAGAAAAAGGGACCCTGTCACAAATGTCCCAGTCCAGGAAGCTTCTTTGTCCCCATGAGCCTGATACTTTCTATTCCCTTACCAGAGACCTCAGGGAAGCCAGAAAATATCACTAAATAGGGAGACCCCACCATAGCCCAGCCCACCATAGCATGCTTCAAGAGCTCCTGACATCCCCTCAGGCAGCTGCAGAAGGGACTAGTGGGAAGCAAGGCAGCACCAGATAAGCCAAGCAGACTGAAATAGCACAAGGCTCTGATAATCAAAGCTGCCTCTGGGACCACAGCCCACAATAGCAGGCCAAGAACCCATGTGCTAAAAACAAAGAAGGAGGTTGCCTGCTAAAAATAAGATTTAGATAGCACCTAGACTCCCCTAACAGAGTAGACAAAATGTTCAGGATACAATAGAAAATGATTCATCATATCCCAAACTAAGACAATTAAAATTTAAATTAGCAAAGACAATCAACTGATGCCAAACACCAAGATGAATCCAATGCCAGAATTAATTTGACAAGGATTTTAAAGAAGCCATTTCAAAATGTTTCAAAAATTAATTACAAACTCTCTTGAAACAAACAAAAAAATAAGAAACCTCAGCAAAGAAATAGAAGTTTCAAACAAGAAATGAAGTGATATTATAGAATATAACAGTAGATCTAAATGATACGATCAACCCACAGGATCTAACCGATCTACATAGAATACAACACCCAACACCATCAGAATACACAGTTGTGAAGTACCCACAAAACATTTACCAAGATGGACCACACTTTGACCATACAGGTCATAAAACAAAACTCCATACACTTCTAAAAATTTAAATGGTATAGAGTGTGTTCTCTGGTCTTATTGGAATCAAATCAGGAACCAATAACAACAGGGAAAATCTCTAAATATGTAGAAATTAAATAATGTACCTTTACATAATCCATGGGCCAAAGAAGAAATCTCAAAAAGTATTTTTTTTTAAAAAAAGTTACAGAGAACAAATGAAAACAAAAACACAACATATCAAAATATCTAGGATGCAGCTAAGTCAGCACTGAGAGGGACATTCATAGCACTAAGTGTTTACCTTAGAAATGAGGAATGTGGGGCACCTGGGTGGCTCACTCAGTTAAGCAACTGCCTTTGGCTCAGGTCATGATCCCAGGATCCTGGGATTGAGCCCTGCATCATGCTCCTGGCTCAGTTTATAGTCTGCTTCTCCTTCTCTCTCTCTGTCCCTCCCCCTGCTTGTGCTCTTTCTCTCTTGTGCTCTCTCTCTCAAGTAAATAATAAAATCTTTAAAAAAGAGAGAGAGAGAAATGAGGAAAGGTCTCAGATCAATTGTCTTAGCTCTGACTTCAATAAATCAGAAAAAGAACAGCAAAATAAACCCAAAGCAAGCAGAAGGGAGGGAATTATAAAGACAAGTAGAAATTGATGACATTGAAAATAGGCAATAGAGCAAAATCAATGACAACAACAACAACAAAAAGCTGCTTTTCAAACAAATCAATAAAATTGATAAATCTATGACAAGACTGACAGAAACAAAAGGACAGAAAAGACAATATGCCAGTTCCAGGAGTGAGGTAAAGGATATTATTATAAATCCTACAACCATTAAAAAGATTTCAGGAAATACTACTAACAAGTTTACCTTCATAAACTGGACAACTTAGAAGAAGTAGTCCAATTCCTTGAAAATCCCAATTTACCAAACTCAACCAAGATGAGATAGGTCATCAGAATAACCATTAAAGAAACTGAGATAATAGTTAAAAAGCTCCTCCAAAAGAAATCTCTGGGCTTAGATGGTTTCATCGGAGCATTATACACATTTTAAAGAAGAATTGCCCCCAATGCTACACAATCTCTTATAGAAAATAGAAGAGGAGGGAACCCTTTCCAAAGCAATATATGAAACCCCTGTTAGCCTGTTATCAGAGTAGAAAAAAAGAAAAAGGATACACCAATATCTCTCATGAACTTAGACCCAAAAATCTTTTTATAAAGTTATTGGCAACCAGATCCAACAATGTATAAAAAGAATTATGCACCATAGGCAAGTGGAATTAATTACATGTTTACAAGACTGGTTCAACACTAAAAAATCTACCAATATAATTCAGGGTATTAACAGGCTAGAGAAGAAAAACTACACAATCCTATCAGTTGGCACAGAGAAAGTGTTTGGCATTATTCGATACCCATTTATGGTTTACAAAATTTCTTGGGGGACTCCTGGTTGACTCAGTGGTTTGGTGCCTGTCTTTGGCCCAGGGCGTGATCCTAGAGACCCGGGACTGAGTCCCACGTCAGGCTTCCTGCATGGAGCCTGCTTCTCTCTTCTCTCTCTGCCTCTCTCTCTCTCCCTGTGTGTGTCTTTCATGAATAAATGAATAAAAATCTTTAAAAAATAAAAAATAAAAAATAAATTTCTTGGGAAAAATACAAATGGAAGGAAATTTCCTGAACTTGATTTAAGAGCAGCTGCAAAGCGGCACCTGAGTGGTTCAGTGGTGGAGTGTTTGCCTTTAGCTGAGGTCATGATCACGAGGTCCTGGGATCAAGTCCCACATCAGGCTCCCTCTGGGGAGCCTGCTTCTACCTCTACCTGTCTCTGCCTCTGTGTGTCTCTCATGAACAAATAAATAAAATGTTGTTTTTTTTTTTTTTTTAAAGAGCAGCTGCAAAAATCTCACAGTTGACATCATATATAATAGTACAAGACTGAATGCCTGCACCAAAGATCAGGAACAAGGCAGCAGGCCCACTCTCACTGCTCATATTTCTATTACTAAATGAGAAAGCCACTGCAATAAGGCAAGAAAAAGAAATAAAAGACTTCTAGATTTGAAAGAAAGAAATAAAACTTCTATTTGGAGATGGTATGATTCTATTCATAGAAAATCACAAGGAATCTACCAAAACAACAGCAACAAGAGAAAACCTTCCTAGTACTAATAATACATGAGTACAGCAAGGTTACAGGATAAAAGATCAACACACCGAAGTTCATTGTATTTCTATGTACTGGCAGTGGACATGTGGAAATTGACATTTAAAACACAATGACACAATCTCCAAAGGAAATATCGTACTTAGCTCCTCACATAACAAACACATACAAGATCTGCATGTTGCAAGTGACCGTAAAGAGCGTGGAAGTTCGCATTCTCATCCCCACAATGAGAAAAATTGCTGAGCAAACTGAGAACCATCTCCTTAGAAGCATCAGAGAAGTGGGGCCGCAGACAACCTGGTGTCCCGAAAACTGGAGAGACAAACAGATACCTACAATCGAGCCTAGCAGGAACAGAAGCCCATAATTGGAGCTGGCATCTTTAGGAACCCTTTAAATTCTATGTGACGAATTGCTGGAGGCTCAGAGCTGCTTAGCTTGAGAGATTAAAAACGCCAAAGGAGCCAAATCCTGGGAGGCTCCCCATACTTTTGTGAGTCTTACCTCTGAGAGCCCCACCAGGGTTTCAAGGTGAGGAGAAAAGTCCCCTCCTGCTTCCAGCAGGGAGAAGGGGAAAATAACCATTTTGAAATATGCAACGAAGCATCCTGTTCTCCTGAAAGAAGGCCTGCTTCTCAGGAACTGAGTTTACCAGAGTCTCGCTACCTGGGGGAAGGGAAATGCCCAACTCAGGCTCCTGCAAGACCCCATAAAATGCCTCCCTGCCCCCCATGTCAGCACCACATCAGTAGGGCTCCCATACAGTAAGGTGACAGGATTACGGGTAATAAAAGAACTGCAAACTTCAGACCCTAATTAAGGAGTCGCTAGGAAAATGCAAAACAGGAGAGATGAAAACAAGACAATAGAGGAAATCTAGCCTCTGATCTCACAACTACAGTAAGCAGAAACACAGCCTAACTCCCAGCCAGATAAATAGAAAACCTCACCTTAAACACGGGTCTACCTGAGTTCTGTGATTAGACACATCATGTCCAGCTACCAACAATAAATCACCCAGTATGTGAAAAGGCAAAAAAAAAAAAAAAAAGCTCAAGCAAGGATCCCCAAGAGGAGGGCACACAGGCCTCCCCAGTGAGGTATTGATGTTGTTTTATAATAAAATAAGCTCAAAGTAAAAATGCTTTAACCCGGATGCAAGGACACATGAAAGAGGATTCTCATCAAAAAAGGGCATCGGGAGATATTGCAATATGGAAATCGATGAAGGCTCGTGAAAAGAATTATGAGCTCAATAATGAAGGACAAGTCAATAGAAGTACGTAAATGCAGAGGAGAAAAGCCACAACTCACCCCTGATTATAGAGTCTGAGACACCGAATTGATAAAACCATGACATTGAATTATGAGGAAACAGGCAACTTCTTAACAAAAGAGGCAGAAACCAGCTAATGTGCTAGCAACTGATACTGGGGAACATCAGAGGGGGAGCCGGGCCACATAAATTATTCCAGAAGCCCCGCCCACATCCCAAAGTGAGCCCGGGCTGGCCCTGCCCTCCCTGTGCTCCCTGAGCTCGGCCTCCCCAGCACCTTCTCTGGACCACAGGCTGCTCTGTCCTGTCCATCTCTCTACCTCCTCCGGGAAATCTTCCCAGATTACTCTAGGCCCGTTCACCCCAGCTCTGACCTCAACATCTTCCCCTTAAACAGCAGGTGGTCTCAGTAATATGTCCTGAGTCGTGTGCTGATATGTCATAATAAGGAAGGAAGTGGCACTTGCTTGCAGCTAAGAACTTGACTCTGAAGTTAGAGAGACCTGGGTTTGAAACCTGCCTCCACCACTTCCTAGTTGGCCTCAAGCAAGCTCTCCCCGCTGTTTGAGCCTGTTTCCTCACCTGTAAAGTGGGGCTGACGATGGTATCTCCCCTGCAGGATTGTGGCAAAGTGTGTAGACTAGTGCCTGGCCTGTGGAAATCCCTCAGTTGTGTCTGACACGGGATCAGCCTTCCCACTTTACAAGTGAGGAAACTGAGGCACAGAGAGGGTAAGGTATGCATCCAAGGATCACATAGACGATGGCCATCGGAGTCAGCTCTTTACCCGGGATCTGTCACCCCGGGGCCACGTCCCACCTACTGAGTGCCAAGGGCCGTGCTGCTCCCTTCATACCGCACCTCCCCACCTCCTGTCTCACAGGCGAGGAAACCGAGGCCCAGGGAGGGCATGGAGCTGACCCGGGGTCCCCAGCCAGCAGGTGGAAGGAGCCCGTGGAATTCAGACCCAGGGCTGCCTTTCCCAAACCCACGGTGAAAGTGGGTCCCTCCTCCCTTCTGTGTCCCGAGCTGCAGGGGACCGAGGCCCAGCTGAGGGGAAGGGGCTGCAGGACAGGGCCCAGCTGGGGGCCAGGGGAGGGCAGGCTGGGCAGCTGGCCCCCAGGTCCCCGGAGATCACCGCCGAGTTCTGAAGTGGTCAGGACTTTGCAGACCTCATCCCTTGCAAACAGGAGTCTCCTCCGAGCTAGGAGGGGAGCGGGAGGCCCACCTCCTCTCCACCCGTACCCCTCCATCTGCAGAGCGGTGCATGTGCTCCAGAAGTAGCAGCTCTGTCTCCCAGGGCCCCGCTGAGCCCCACGCAGGTGGATTTCTCTGCCTCATTACCTTCCCTCTCGGGTCCCCAGGCCGGGTCAGTAACCTGCCCACTGCCTGGGCAGCCCCCCCAGGCCGCAAGCCCCTTCTAGAGCTGGGTCACCCTCCCCCAGGAAACCCAGCTGCTAAACCCCCCGAAGTCCAGTGAGTGGTTCATGAATCAGAGGCCTCTCCTGGGCTCTTCCGGGCTCCCCCCCAGAGCCGGCTTCTGTCCCGGGTCCGAGAGCAGCAGGACCCCGGGGGCCAGGCCCAGAGAGCTGTGGTGGTGGAAACACCACAGATGTCAAACCCCAAAGGTGAGCAGCTTCTGCCCCCACCCGCCTTGGCCTCACCAGTGACCCCGTGGTGAGTGCTCTCACCACCCAGGCAGAGGAAAGTTCCAGAGGGGCCTGCAGAGCAAGAAGCAGCCCTGGTCCAAGCTTGCCCCTCAGGCACATCTCTCTGCCCAGAAACAAGCTCTTGTCCAGCCCCTGCCCCAGAGAACACCTGCTTCTGGAGTCACCCAGGAGCTTGCCTCAAAGTCCCATTGCTGAGAGGAGCCTGAGAACTTAAGGCCATGGCTCCTCCAGGCAGGAATGGGGTGGAGGGAGGGGTGGAGCACGTGCGCAAACACCCTTCCTGAGCTCAGAGTGAGGGCACAGTGGGACCAAACCGGAGTCCATTGGGCTCCTGAGTTATTGCTCTGACACCTCGGGGTCAACCTGCAGATTCCAGGAGAGATTGGGGCGTGCTACAGATTGGAAGGGCCAGGCCCGAGAGCCCCAAATCCTACAAATATTTTTCCTGCCCCTCCAGGCTGTGGGGGCTGGGGTGAGGGTTTGTCTCGAAGTTTCCACCCGGCAAGGTAGAAGCCGGTGCTAGTAAATTACTCCCAGTAATGGAGATGTTTGCTCGGGGAATTGGGGAGGCAGTAAACAGAAGCCAAAGTAATTAACCGGGAACTGCGGATGTGCCCAGCCTTTCAATGTGGCAGCCCTTGCAGGGGCCTCGCCCACAAGTGAGGTGGTGCCACTGGGTGGCGTTTGTCTGCTGAGATGAGCAGTGGAGAATCAGAGAGTCAAAGAGCTGGGGGAGCGGGGGGACACCTGGGAGACCCGAATACAATCTCTTCATTGGACGGATGGGCAATCCCAGGCCCTGGGAGCAAGAGACACCACCGGAGGACACACAGCAGGCTAGGGACAGAACTGGGCTCCCAGGAGCCCAGTCAGGGCTGTTCCCAGCCCACTTGACTAAGCACAGGGTCAAGGTCATGGCAGGTGATGAAGGAAACTGAGGCTCAGGGAGGATCAGTAGCTTATCAAGGATTCACAGCAAAAGAAGAAGAGAAAGGAGAGGGCCCTCAGTCTCTCCGACCTCTGGGGTTGGTGTTTATCTTCGGTTTCACAACTCCAGAGCCCAGGGGGGCCCCAGTGGGGACAAGGAGACCTCCCCTGGAGGACACGTCCAGAAACCAGACCCCAAAACATAGAGCGGGCCGACATTGGCCAACTGGTGTTCGCTGCTTCTTTTTCTTCTTCTTCTTCTTCTTCTTCTTCTTCTTCTTCTTCTTCTTCTTCTTCTTCTTCTTCTTCTTCTTCTTCTTCTTCTTCTTCTTCTTCTTCTTCTTCTTCTTCTTCCTCTTCTTCTTCCTCTTCTTCTTCCTCTTCTTCTTTTTTATATTCTGATTAAGCACTGACTCTGTACTGGACACTGGACATGCTTATCTCGAGCTCCAGGGCAACCCAGCAGAAAGGGGAGCAACTCTCCCCCTTCACGAAGAGGAAACCAAGACTCAGATAAGGGAAATAACTTGCTCAAGGTCACACGGTGGTGGACAGTACCTAAGTCCATCGCTACCTCCCGGCTCCAAATCCTTCTTTACCTGCATGGAATACCAGAACATCTTCCATCCTCCCTTGTCAGATACACAAAGATATATACACCTATAGATGTGACGATATATAATATGTGTAACATATATAACATATGTCATCATACATGATGTTGAAACTTTGTGTAATTGCCACAGGGGAAGCCCAAGAGGAAAAAAAGGAGGCTTCTTTTCTTGATTCTGGTACACTCTTCTTTGATCGCTCCTGAGGGTGCAAAAGCCAGCCTGCAGGCCATCTATCTAATGGTCCACCACCCCAGTGAGCAGACGCTGACAGGCTCCTGGATGTGGAGTAGCTCCACCTACACCCCAGCAAATTCCCACTGGCATGCCACCCCAGCAAACTCCTCCACCATCCAGTGGGCCATCACACTCTCTCTGATGGGGCCTGCATGCTGGGCATGGTGACAAAGTGCAAGGGAAATTCTTCTGGATTTGTTCCCTGCTTGCACAGAACCCTAGATACAGTAGCCACCTGTGGCTCCTGCATTCCTCAGAGCTCTGTTTGCTTCTGGCAGGCAATCCCTAGTTATATAGTTAATCATTATTTATATTAAACTTTGTCCAAATTCCAGGTAGTTTCTGTCTGCTATTTGGATCTTGGCTGATGGGGAATTGACGCTAGGTGTGTTGTGTGATCCCAGGCGTCAGACCCACAAAGACAGAAATCTTGGGATCAGATTGGTCATGCCCTTGGGTATGAACACAGTATTAAACCCCTTGCCAACAGGAAATGGAATGCCAGTAATCTATGGCTTTTGGTGGCATCGTGATTAATCAGGCCATCACGTACAATTGATCATGATGAGGTGCCAACTGAAGCAAGTCCCTCGGGAGCCCATGCAGCTGCAGCACTTGACTGTCATGGTGGTGATGATCACTAAGGGGCTGGCAAGGGACCCTCCTGAGTGTACCAGAGCGTGTAGAAGAAAAGTCATTAGCTTAGTCCTTTACCTCTTAGTGACAGCCCTAAACAAATTTCTTTTTTCTTGCAGTCGCAATGCTGATGGTGCCTGAAGTCCCATACAAAATTAATTATGCAGGTTGCATTGGCTTTCTTGTGTGAAAGTTAGATCCTTGAGAAATTACTTCTTTGGGGGAGAAGCAAACTAACAAACATGATCCAGAAACTTGGAAGGGAGCATCTGGTTAGACCTCGATGATACCAAAGCGTTTAACCACTCTGAGCACCCCTTGACAGTGAAAGTGGCTTTCTCTCCAGTGCCTGAAGATACTAGCCAGCCTCTGCTTAAAAACTGTGACAAACTTACCTGGGGCATCTGCCTTTAAGTGGGAGGCTCACTCACCTCAAGAGCCATGACAACTACCTACAGGTTGTCAATAGAACCATAACTAACCAAATCTCAGCATGCTCCAAAGGGACAGGTCCAAACTATGATCCAGAAGAAAAAATTTACACAACAAAAGACTTTTCTGATATAAATTGGAGCACACCTGAAAATTGGAGCACACCTGAAAAACACATAGGAGTGGATTCTGCTGAGTAGATTCCGAGGAGTGGATTCTTGCTTCAGTTGGCACCTCATCACGATCAATCATAGGTGATGGCTTGATTAATCATGATGCCACAGAAAGCCATGGATTACTGGCATCCCATTTCCCATTGGCAAGGGGTTCAGCACTGTGTTCATACCTGAGGGCATGACCAACCTGATCCCAAGATTCCTGTCTTTGTGGGTCAGGCACCCAGGATCACACCTAGTACCAATCCCCCATCAGCCCAGGTCCTAACAGGAGACAGAAACCACCTCGAATTTGGACAAAGTTTAATATAAATAATGATTAACTATATAACTAGGGGTTGCTTGCCAGAGGCAAACAGAGCTCTGCGACTATTGGGCCAGGGAGGATGAGAAACACAAAATTAAGCCCAATCATTGATACGAGTGCACTTACCAGCAATTTTGGGTGTAACTGGTTAGCTCACACAAATGGAGGTGGCCACAGCTTACTTGGTGGTGGACCAGAAGTCCTATTTGATGATACTCTACATTTGTGATGCAGGAGTTTTGATGTGGGGAGAAGCCAGGGATGATGTGCAGGGGGTAAATCCAAAGGCTTAGGAAGATAAAAATGTCAGGCTTGATTTATCCTATGCAACCTGCCCACCCACCCAAACTGTGCTGTGTGAGAACACCCAGAAGAAAATAAGGCACTGAGAAATCCCATCAGTGAAGGGAATGTGTGTGCCTTCCCTACATTGTTGAAAATCTCTGTGGTTGCTCTTCTTTGTAAGACAGGTATGGCCTCAGGTGAAAGCTGCTACCAAGACGGTCTCATGGAAATCAGTGGGGATGATGGGATCTAGAGGAACAAAAGCCAAAATTAAGATGGAAGTGTCTACTGAGGCAGATGACAGGGAGGTATGGGTAAGCAGAATGCCCTGTTGGTAGGGATCCTTGATCATGGTTCGTTGAGCATGGCATCCCCAGAAAATAGATGAGCAGTCTGCTAGAGGATTCCTGGTCTAACTGAAAAACTAATGAACAAGCAAACAAAAACCCAGAAAAACAAAACCCTAAGTCTGATGACCATGTACCTCAATCCAGACATCACAGTGGAAGGTCAAAGCCTCTTGCTCAGTTTCAAGACCCAAGTCCAGTCACAGATGCAGGTGCTTCTGATTGATGGAAGGCTTGCCACCTTTCAGGGGGCCAAGAATCGTCACCGCAAGCACACATCTCAGTCTTCCTCCAAGCAACCTGCAGTCATGTATTGGGAAAAGGAGTTCACTTGGGGGACTCCTAGACACTGAATCCAAATTGACACTAATTCATGGGGACTCAAAATGCCATGGTGGCCTACCAAAGGAGAAGCTGACATAGGTCAGGGTACAGGTGGAGCTCAGGCCCTATCTGTGGTGATCACCAGCCTGATACCATCGTGTCCCTTTACTCCAACCTCACCTTTATAAACAGTCCACTTATTAAACTCTCCTCAGAAGCAGCCAGAGACATAAAGTGGCCTGAGGAGCTCTTCGTGGTGATTTTGAGGAACTGCTGGATGCTGAGTGAGGGCTAGCTGGAAAATGGGAAGCTCCTAGAGGCCACGGGGTGAGGAGCCAGCACACCTATTAGAAAGGTGAAAACCCCAAACCCTGACAGCACCAAATGCTGACAAGGAAGCAGAGCAACACGCCTGCTCACTCACTGCTGGTAGGAATGCAAAACAGCACAGCCACTGCGGAACACAGCCTGGTGATTTCTTACCAAGCTTCATGCTCCCAGGCGCTTACCCAAATGACTTGAAAATTTGTGTCCACAACAAAAATCTGCTCATGAATATTTATAGCAGCTTTATTCACAATCACTAACAACTGGAAACAATCAAAGCATCCTTAAACAGATGAACATGTAAACAAAATGTGGTTCAGCCAAATAATGGAATATTATTCCATGATTTTAAAAAAAAGTGAGTTATCAAGCTATAAAAAGATATGGATGAAATTTCAATGCATATTTCTAAGTGAAAGAAGCCAGTCTGCACAGACTGTATAATGTGATTCCCATTGTATGGCACTCTGGAAAAGACAAAACTTTTAAAAGACAGTAAAGTGATCATCTAGAGGCTGGCCTAGCTATTCAAGTACATGAAGGACAGGGAGGTTTTTAGGGTGTCAGAACGATGCTGTATAATATCATAGAGGAGGACACATGACATTGTGCGTTTGTGAAAAACCCATAAAATCTCACAGCACCAAAAGTAAATTTTAGCGTATGCAAATTTTTGAAATACCATCTCAGGGGTTAGAAGATCCCTGGGAAACAGACTGATGGGAGAATCTAAGAGCATTTCCAATTTATTTAAACAGTCTTAATAAAGAGAATGGAGGGGAAGTGCTGGCCTAAAGTAGTGCTGGAAGTGAGATGAAAGGAGCTGCACAAAAGCACTGTACCCTAGTTGATAAAGCGATTCCCACGGGGCTACGGATTCGCACTTCTGATAATGCTCCACGTACATACATCGGAATTGAACAATTAGATAAATTCGTGGCAGACTGTGGAGCCAGATTTCTGGCTGTTGGAGTGAGGTTTAATATAGAAGTGGTGGGGAAGGGTGGGGGCTGCAGTGATACTGAGTTTAGTTAAGCAAATCCCTCCTGTTGGATTGATTGGATTGTTCTCAAATTTTTACCATTACAAGTAACCCTAGAGCCTAAACCTTCTGGAGAAGGAGAGATGGGAGTCCCCAGGCCTCATTTTTTTTTCTTCTCAAAACTATACAGTAAATGTGTTACTAGTTCATTGGATGGATAGAATCTGATGGGGCAGAAAGAGGAGTGGTGTCGATTTCCCCAGCCCTGCCCTCAAAGAAGCTCAGCCAAGCCCCCATGTACCCTGGACGATATCACTGGCCTTTGCTTGGGCCTTGTGCTCACCTTCTGCTGTGACAGCATCTCATGGAGTTGAGACATCTGTCAGCTTTAAAAGGTCTAGTCGAGTTGTCTTTCCTGCTTGGGTCTCATCGGGGTTCAGGAGCTCGGGCTGGGAAGAGGCCCAAGAGGCAAGGTGCATGGTGCTCATGTCTCCCTCCTGCTCTTCTTCAGGAGCTGTTTAAGGAGGAGGGGAGCCGTTGTTCACCTGGCTGGCCTTCTACGTGCTCTTCCCCTACTGTGGAGGTCCTGGTCTCAGTGGGCATGCACCTGCCAGCTCTCGCCTGCTACACGAGTGGATGTGTTTATGGGGACTGATATTTGGGGCCTCTCCCCAGCCCCTAAGGTCCTCCTTGTTCAGTTCACCCCACTGCTGGGATCTCTACTGCCCAAGAAGATTGCTCGAGGCTCAGTGAAAGTCTGCGGTGTCCATGCATGTCTTACTCCACTTGGACTGCTATAATGAAAAGGCTGGCTGGCTTATAAACAATAGAAGTTTACTCTCACAGTTCTGGAGGCTGGGAAGTCCAAGGTCGAGGTGCCTGCAGATTTCGTGTCTGGTGGGAGCCCCCTCTTCTGACTGTGTCTTCACAAGTGGAAGGGACAAGGGAACTCTCTGGGGTCTCTTTCATAAAAACACTAATCCAATTCATGACAGCTCTACCCTAAACACCTCCCAAAGGTCTCCACCTCCTAATATCATACCACCTGGGATTAGATTTCAGCACATGCATTTGGGCAGATTGGCACAAACGTTCAGCCCATGGCAATGAGTTCCAGGAAAATTCCCCTCCTCTCCATTTATGAACTGGAACAGAAGCTGCCCCTCCCTGCCCCTCCCTGCCCCTCGTCTGTTGCTCTCTGGTGGACAGCTTTGGCCAACCTCTAACCTGCTTCTGACCTTCTTAACTCTCCAGGCATTTTCGCCTGAGAGACCGTATCTCCCAGCATCACACAAGGAAACTGAGGCACAGAGAGGTCAGGTCTCATATGTAATAGACAGGAGCGACAGAGTCAATAGTTTGCTCTTTGAAAAAATGTAAAAACAAGAGGAGATTCTGGTAAAACTTAAAGACAGGGAGAGTAAGAGATCACACAAATATAAGCTATACAAGCAACAGGAAAGAAAAATTGCTGCAGAAATAGTAGGATCGAATGCATGGAAAATTGAATAACTTTATGCCAACAAATTTGAGGTTCTAGATTGATTGACTACACTCTTAGAAAAATATATATGTAACTCCCAAAACTGACCTAAAGAGAAATTTCTGAATTCTTCATAATTTCGTCATCACTAAGTCTAATCAAGAGTAAAAATTTTCCCACAAATAAAGCACTTTATCTACACGGTTTTAGAAGTGAGTTCTCTCCAACATATAAGACAGAAATTATTCCAGTCTTATGTTAATACTTCTATTTATGAGACAAACAAAACCTTGAATCCCAAGTCACACCATAAATGGAAAATTGTGGAACAGGCTTACCCAAAAATGTAAATGCAAAAAGTCTTTTCGAAATTTTGCAAGAAAATGCCAGCAGTGAATAAATTAGATAATTGTATTATGACCAAGTTTGGTCTTTCCTGGGAATACGACGTTAGGTTAGTGTTAGTATATGAATTAACGTAATCCATCACATTAGATCTTTCCAAAGGAGATGATCATCTGAATAGATTGAGCAAAATCAGTTGATGAAAGTTGGCATCCATTCATGGCAAAACCCTTGGCAAACGAGAAACAAAAGGAATAAAAGCGATTCTAGTAAAAAAAAAATATAAAAGCCTACAGCAAATATAATATTTTGTGGTGGAATCTTGAAAGCTTTCCGTTTAGGAGCAGGAGCAGAACAAGGATGGCTGCCAACATCATTTTCTATTCAACATGGGAGGTCTTTTCTAAAGCACTTCACAACAAAAAGAAATGAAAAGTATACAGATGGGGAAGGGAGAGGAAAAACTGTCATTATTTGCACACGCTGTGTTTGACTTTTAGGAAAATCCAAATGGGAGCCCACAGATCATAAGGGAGTTTAATTCATTCGCTGGAATCAAAGTCATTGTACAAAGATGAACATGCCACTTGCAACAGAAAAGTTTTTTACAAAGTTTCTAAGATAAATAATAATAACCTGACAAAAGTTGTGAAGACTTTTTTTTTATGTAGACAATTAATATTTGGATGTGTCTGATAAGAACCTGGCACGTTGTAGCATTTCATTAAATGTGTGTTTCTGTTTCCCCCGTGCCCTATACCTGAGATGTTTGCCTTTTCATCCTAAAGAAACACAATCAGATTCGTCAGGACAATTTGTGCATGTGGAGCCTTAGCAACCCAGTGTTTCTTTAAAGATTAATATTTGCATAGTGCATTTGCCAAACAAGTGTCACCCTCATTATCTTTTCTTCCAGAGAAGTGGGTGATAATGTTTTCCCTGAGGGAAAGTGACCTGCGTGGGGGCAGGGTGTGGGGTGCATATAGTAAGCTCAGCATCAAGTTTTGGTCCTGGGTCTGTCTTGTTTCCATGGTCCTGGCGTTCCACTGCCTGGCATCTGCTGGAGTGGCTCATTCATTCTGTCACTAGAGTACTTACTGAGCCCTGTGGTGGGAGCAAGGGATGCAGCGAGGTGCACAGGGGACGTGGAGCTGCTCATCATGGAACTCCGGCCTCCTGGTGAATCCAGATCATCACACAACTGGCTGGCGCTGTGCTACCCGTGATGCTGAGTGCAGAGGAGGGGTGCCAGGGGGCTTCCTGGAGGAAGGGATATTTAATTCCAAACCTAAAAGATGAATCATCTAGAAAACCGCACTTCAGGGGCACCTGGATGGCTCAGTGGTTGAGCATCTGCCTTTGGCTCAGGTGGTGATCCTGGGATCCGGGGATCGAGTCCTGCATCAGGCTCTCCACTGGCAGCCTGCTTCTCCCTCTATGTCTCTACCTCTCTCTCTTTGTGTCTCTCATGAATAAGTAAATAAATAAATCTTAAAAAAAGAGAAAGAAAGAAGAAAACCACACTCCACAGGAAGCAAGGTAGAAAAGCAGAAGAAAGGTGCCCAGGCTGGAGACACAGCACGTTCAAGGCTTGGGGGAGAGAGAACAACCACCAGGGAACACGCAGAGGTATGATCCAGCCGGAGGATCGGGTGTGCAGGCATAGAATGAGAAATGAGGTGCTCAGGAGGCAGGCCTTCTATGGCCCCACTTGGCAGGCTGAAGAACAGGACCTTGACCTAAGGAGCAAGGGGCAGCTCCTGAGGGGAAAGTGAGGGCATGACAAAGCCAGCCCTGGGCTTGAGAAGGCAGGCTGGGCTGATTGGAGGGTGATATGTGGGAGACTCTGAAGTCAAAAAGCTGGCCTGGAAGACACTTTTGCAAGCCTGGGGACCTCTCGTGACCTCATGAGCTCACTCCCAGTATCTAGCAGAACTCCAGGCTGGAGCTTCAGACCCCAGTTCAGCAGTGGAAGCCTCTGGAGGGGAATGGTGGGCCCCAGGGCAGGAGGAAGGCTGGGAGCTCTCAGGACTGAAGAAGGCATGGCCAGAATCAGTCTCTGTATCACCAGGACTCTCCTCCATAACCACCTATTGTCTCTGTTTGCCTGTTATCTCTGCTCCTCCCACTGTACCCAGGACAAGCCCCATGAGGACAGAGTTAGCCCCAAGCTGTCACCAACCCAATATCCCAAAGGCAATAGAGAGCTTCCCCAAATAACTCCAGTAGAAAATTCTAAGGAGGCAGCCAGACGGCTTCTGCAGGGCATTCTTTCCTGTGCTTATACTACCTCTTATAATAGCAAATCTACACCACAGGAGCTACCAATGCCCCCAGGAGCTGCCCAAGAACATGGCCTCAGTGGGTAGACTATTAAGTGAAGGGCAGATCCATTCCTGTCTCCCTTACGTGCCGCCTGCAGAAAACAGCCACCAGGTACCCACAACTCAGATTTTCCCTGGCCTCTTGTGGTCTCAGACAAGACCCTGTAGGCCAAACCTTCAGCTCAGAAGTCCCATGTCAAGGTATGGATGCTGGAGACAAACTCCCATGTGCACACCATGAGGCATACACAAGGATGTTTATCGCAGTGTAGGGATGTTTGCATAGAGAACAAAACACCAACGGCCGAAATATTCATTAGTAGGGGAATTGGGAAAGAAAGGAAGGGAGGGAGAGAGAGGGAGGGGGGAAGAGGAGGAAAGAGATAGGAAAGGAGGGAGGAAAGAGGGAAGGAGGGAGGAATGGGAGAAAGAAGGAGGGAAGGCAGAAAGGAGAACTATCTAAACATTTGAAATAAATCACTTCATGAAAACCAAAGAGGCCTCCCTATGTGTATTGACATAAAAAGATGTCTGTGATATTGTTTAAGATTAGAGAGCTAGAGGCACACATACATCGAATATGCTACCTTGTGTCTGTTTAAAATCAAGTGTGTGTATACGTGTGTGTGCAGACACATACACAAGGTCTGCAAGGATTACATACCACGCCGATGTCAGTGGTTACTATGGAGGCAGGGAGAGATTTGGAGGGGAGGGAGCACAGAGGTGCTTTTTCTTTATATGACCTGCTTGAATATATAGCAATAAGAGCGTCTGCATATAGCCCTTGGATAGTTAGAAATAATTTTGAATGAATGAGAGAAAATAAAATCGGTGGCAACATTGCTTAGATTAGGGGAGAAAAAGCAGCCACCCAAATGCAAAAATACATCCAGAGGGAACTAAAATAAGTGATGGTGCCCTATTATTACAACACAACACCAGGCAGCCACTGGAAGCCGGAGCAGATTTACACGGGGCAGCAAGTGACAAATGAGTGTCTTCCAAATATTCCCATTCTGTCAAAGAAAGAAAATGCAGACTATGCATAAGAAAAATATAAGGCGGGGTGGAAAGAGCAGGGCTTTGCGATCTCCATGACCCTCCATGGTTATCAGTGGGGTATCGTGGGCTTCGCGCCACTGCTCCGGCCCTCAGTGTGCCACCCTTAAAACGAGAGTAATCACAGTGTCTACCTCATGCAGTTGAGGTATTAAGTGAATTCATGTGGCCAGAGGCTTATCATGGAGGACATAAGACAGCAAGCTTTTTCTTATTTTCTTATAGTTCTCGTCCAATGTTCCACCTGCAAAGCAGATTTAAGACAGCGTGGCAGGGACAGGGCACCTGTACGCTCTGCATATTCTTATAATTCTTGAATTTTTAGCAGGAAGAGTCTTACTCTCAGCTCTGGACTGAATTGGGCCCACCCTTCCATCCCAGTTTCTGTGTCAAAGTCTTAACCCCCAACGTGGTGGTACTTGGGGAAGACACCTTTGGGAGGCAATTAAGTTCCAGTGAGGTCAGGAGGGCGAGGGCCTCAGGGCGGGGTCAGGGCCCCTATAAGAAGAGACAGCAGAGCTCACTGGGGCTCTGTCTACCTCCAGCACGTGAGGACCCCATGGGTCGGCGGCTGTCTGCAAGCCAGGAAGAGGGCTCTCATGGGAACCAGGCCGCACTGGCACCCTGATCTCAGACTTCCCGGCCTCCAGGACCATGAGAAATACATTTGTTTTTAGTTACCTGGTCTCATACTGTTCCTTATGGCAGCCCCAGCAGACCAAGGCACTCAAAATTAAAACAAGAACAAAAATCACTAATAATGATGAAAAGAGGATAAATAGGCCTGGCCCAGCACTGCCCTGGTGGGAGGCTGCAGGCCCCGCGTGCGGGGGAGCGTGTGCCCGGCCACATCCTCTCACATCCCGGGAAACCACATCCACGGTCCAAATATTCCCATTCTGGGAATTGGATCCATCCAATCCGGCCACGGCAGTGATTCCGGGGGCGGGCTGGGACATGAGCCAGCGAGACAGGCAACGACGGTCCCTCCCCACCGGGAGCCTGGGAGCCAGAGGACCAGCAGAGGTGGGTGACAAGTGCTGCAGAGGTGGGTGACAAGTGCTCTCCTGTCACCGGCCCGCGTCCTGTGATTTAACACAGTTTCAACATTCCTCCAGCTGAGTGGTGGCCGGGGCGCCAACCGCCTGGAATCAGGCAGATAAAAGCCGGAGCAAAGGGTGACGAGACCTTGGCTGTCTGTCACTCTGACAGAGACAAGCGTCAGGGAAAGCCGCTCAGGTCAATAAGGAGATGGATCTGGGCAGAAGAGAAAAAGAGAGAATTCCAGAAACTGCACCTTCTTCGAGAGTCGCGGGGCTCTGCGGCTGTTCCCTGGGCAGGAGGGGCGTTTGGGGGGGAAGCTGCACCCCCCTGCACGGGAGGAGACCCCTCCAGGCTCCAGTGGGGCCTCTGAGCACCCACTGGGTGCAGGGCCAGGAGAGGCCCCTACCCCGAGGACAGGCGTCCAGGCAGAGTAAGAGCGGTCCTCCCGTGCTCAGAGCCTCCCTCCCTTCCTTGCCCTCCCAACGGCTCACCATCCCTATCTCGCAGGAAATGACACGGAGCCTCCACAAAGACAAGTCACCCACTGTGACATTACCTGTGGGAAGGCAGAGTCAGGACGTGAGCCTGGTCTGTCTGCGCCGCGTGCACACCCTGACCCGCTGCCCAGTGTGACCTCCCCGGCACCCGCTAGGATGTTCTGGAAGCGACACCGGTGCCCCAGGTCTCCCCCAGGGTCAGGGACACTCCGAGGGCTATCTGTCGCCACACACCCAGACAGGGCTGGATGAGTTTTAAAGTGGTGTCTTGCCTCTAACGATCAACCCTGGAGCCTGGAGGCTGTTTTTGAGCAGCCTGGGCCCAGGCTCAGCCCTCCCCCACCCCACCCCCTCCCTGCAACCCTGCAGGGCATTCACCCTTTCTCATGGGCAGGTGGCCTGTGGTTCCTAACACGGGCCTGGAGTCAGCCAGAGGGCTCAGAGTCTGGGTTGTGTTCTTCACCAGCCCCGACACTCTGCCTCTGAGGTCCCCTGCCCTCTCTGGAAGGCCTGGGAGCACCACCTGCTCCTCCTGGAGGGCTGTGGGTGGAGGTCAAACAAGACCATGCGTGGAGAGCTCCCAGCATTGGTTAGCACGCAAGTGAGTGATGAATATTCATTTTTATTATTCACGAGGACAATTCTTATAACTGCTTGGATAAAATATAAAACCAGGAGTTGTCCCCCCACCTTCACTGATTGGACCAGGACTGGACACCCCATATCAGCTAGACCAATCAGGCTGGGTGCCCCTGGCCAGTTCCTGCTGGTGGCTGGCAGTGGGAGATGGGGGGCCCTTGGCTGGAGCCCCAAGCCACAGCGGCGGAAGGCTCGGGCCTCCAAGAAGAGAGGGGGCCTGGTGGTGTCCCTTTGCACACAGCCCAGCTGCCTCCCTGTCCCCTGGGGGTCTGTGCCCCCTCCCCACCCCCACTGTCCATGCAGTGAGCTCCTGATTTGTCACTTAAGCCAGAGAACCTGGATTTACCTCCCTCTCCCCCTTGCCTTCCCCTGCCCCCCACCCCAGGCTTCCCTTCCCAAAGTCCCTCTAAGTCCTCTGGGTCCCTTGACTTCTCTGTCACTCCCGAGGGCCTGGACCCTGATGAATCAGTCTTATTGGCCCAAGGAGTGAGTGAATGAGTCAATGACAAAGACCCAGAGCACCCTCCCCCACCCACCCCCTTCTGGCCAGTAGGAAGAGCCGGGACCCTTGGGGGATAGATCTGAGTTTGTTTTTGTCTCTGACTCAATGGCCTGGGCCTGACGTCTCACCCCCTGGCACCCAGTGGCACCCAGTCTGTGCAGGCTTATCCTGACACTGGGCCTGCTTGTTCTCCCTTTGAATAAAAAAGTGTAATGCAGGCCCAGGGTCCTTCTCCCCCCTCATCCTGTTCCTAGAGTTGTTCCCACCCCCTGCCCCACCCACCCCTGAACGTTGCAGCTGAGGGGAGGTGTGGGGGGCTTGGGACCTGCTGGGCCAGTGGAGGCAAATGCTGGTGGGCCATTACCACAGGCTTGTTATGAGGGGGGCAGGGAGCCCCAACCCCACCTGAACCACCTCGGCTCTGTCCTCCTGGGGAGGCCCTGTTCAGCCCTGTACGTCCTCCTCCAGGCCTGCCAGCTCCTGCCCCAAGTGTCACTGTGCATGTGGGGAAGTGTAGGTGGGTCGAGAGACCGGCCACACCGCCAGCGGGGGCTGAGCAAGGTGTTCCGGCTCCGTGGCCACAGGACGTGGACCTGCTGGGCCACATCTGGGAGGGATGAGGGGAAGGCGGGGAAGAGATGATGAGCAGGGCTGGGGGGAGGTGGGAAGGTGGAGACAGTGCTGATTTTTCTAGACACAGAGTGAACTGTGTGAACCCAGTCACTGGGCTTGTGTTTTCTTTACGATTCCTAACAGCTCATCGACTTAATAGATTTCTTTCAAAATTACTATCATCATTTTTAAATCTTAAGGGTTTTGATTGCTTTTCTCCGTGGCTCAGATTTCGGCCGCACCTCCTGGATCTCCCCCAGGCCTGGGCCTCTCCAGGCTGGTCCAGGGGGGCGGGGCTGCCTGAGACTGGCTACTATGGCCACACCAAGGCCATCTGGTTTTTGGCCTTGACACCCCAGGGACTGAGCACACAGTGGGGATGAGTACTCATGTTTGGGTACGTGCAGAAAGAACTGTGTGTCTGTGGGCCTCGGGTCCTCTTATGTAAAATGGGTTAGATGGGTTCTCGGTGGGGGGGCCTGGGTGGCTCAGCTGGTTAAGCATCTGACACTTGGTTTCAGCTCAGGTCATGATCTGGTGGTCGTGGGACGGCTCAGTGTGGAATCTGCTTCGGATTCTTTCTCCCTCCCCCTCGCCCCTCCACACTTGTGCTTGCGGTCTCTCTCTCTCTCTCTCTCTGTCTCTCTCTCAAATAAATAAATAAAATATTTTTTTTTAAAAGATGGATTCTTAGGAGGATGGGGGGTGGGGCCACATGTGATGATGTGAGAAGAACAGAAGCCCCACTTCTGAGCAGCTCAGGAAATGTGGGCCTCCTGTGCCCGTGCCCACAGCTCTCCCTGCAGACATAGTAGCCAGAAGGTCATGCAGTGAGAGAAGACTGATCCAGACTCGACTTAACACAGGAAATTATTGGCTGCAGAGACTGAAAATCCATGGGGAGCTTCAGTTTCTGATCTGACCTCATGCAGGGCGTCCCCAAGACCTCCCCAGGCCCTGCTTTCTGCTGGCTCTCTCTCCCTCCCTCCTGACTCGGCTGGGCTGGCTGCCTCCTCAGACCCTCCCAGGGTGCAGACAACACGGCCGCAGGACAATGCACCTGCTGGGGTGGAGTCTGCTCAAGGCTCGTGCAGTTGGGTGCACAGCCTTCAGGACCCATCACAGCGCCCATGGCAAACGGAGTGTCCCATTGGCTTGGGTCCTGGGTGCCTCATTCAGATCCTGAGGACGGATGATGGGAAGACCGAGTTCCCCAAAAGGAAATTGGGAGTTGTTTTTGTTTTTTGTTTTTTGTTTTTACCAGAAGAAGGGGATTGATTGGAAGCTCTGTGACCTCACAAATCACTTGAGGCTCACTTATACTGCAGAGGAGCCTCCAATAGGGGCGAACACCTCCAAAGTGCTTTAAGGCACCCAACACCAACCTAAGCACCTTACAAGCACCCACGCCTTCCATCCTCAGACAACCTGCTGAGGCAGGGACTGATATTATCACCGTTTTGCAGATGAACACACTGAGGCTCAGGAAGGCTGAGTGTGGTGCCCTGGGTCACACAGCGGCTCAGGGGAGGAGCCAGGATTCCGTCCCAGACCTGCTCTGCCTCCCTGCAAGATAAGGAGGACAAGCAGGAGAAGAGCCATCACGACTGCGATGGGGCTGTTGTGGAGATTCAGCGCGGTGGGGACGCCCCCCCAGGGCTGCGCCGTGGATGCTGTGTGTGTGGCAGGTGCTGGGAAGCTGCGGGCGCCCTCCTCTCCCTGCTGTTCCAACCCTCCAAGTCCTCATGGGGGTGACCCCACCTGTCAGGGCTGTAGCCCTTCCTCCAGGTAGGAGCCTCGCATTTCTGCAGCCCACCAAGGGGAAGAAATGTGGTGTCCACCCCGCTTCTAAGAGGAGGGAGGGGAGGGGAATGTGGACCAGAGAGGCGCTGAGCTGACCTAGGAAAATAGGAACACATCGAGCAGGATGGGGGAAGAGGGATGTGTGTCTCTCACACATCCTGCAGGATGCGCAGCGGAGCTCACAGCCTGTACCAGTTTCCGTCTGGTGGTCCTCCCAGGGGCTCTGGAGAGGGCAGTGCTGACCCCAAAGGGCAGGATGCTCTAGTGGGGATTCCCGGCACCACAGGGAGGCCGTTCAGGAGCCTTCGCTATGCTTGAGGTGAGCTCAGCCCCCAGGAGAGCTGATCCTGCAGCTTGGAGGGGCAGAGCCAGAAAGGGACTCCGGGGACAGAGGCCACCCAAGCTGGACTGAGGGCCTAGATGCCTGGTCCCCAGCCGCCCCTCAGTCTGTGTCCCTCCCTGGGCTCAGGGACCACTGCTGTGCCCAGTGGGACTGGTCGCTTGGTGTGGACACTGGCATCACCATCCCCACTGGGACACAGCAGCAAGGCAGCCTCAAGAGAAACCTCCAGAGGCTTCCTCAGTGACCACAGGACGGGGCACAGAGCAGCCTTCATCCAGTGACCGGAGCAACTGGCGGGTGGGTTTCTGAGCCCACGGGAGATACCCAGGGGACCCTCAAATTGCAGTGGGGAGGGAATGCAAGAAACGGCAGTCCACGCAGGAGCTGGAGGCCCTGAGAGCTGGCGAGACCCGAGCTTACCTATTTGATGTCCCCTTTGGGCATCCACAGCTAGTGAGACCCAGGGACATTCAGAGACCATGCCACCCTGCCTGGGGTGCCCCTTGCCCCACCCCAGCATCCTCGCACCTGTTCCCCATTAGCTGGCCTAACACAGGGCAGGGTCTCCGGTCAAGAAGAAACCGTAGCCCATTTTGGTTGGGAGGCGCCAGCGGCCCCAGCCCGGGTGGCCCCAAGCCCCCACAGCCCAGAGCCCTCGGAGTCCACACGGGCGTGACAGCGGCGGGGCGAGCCCTGGCTCTGCACGCCCGCATCTGCACTCGGGACACGCAGGAGAGCGTGGCGGTACATTTTATTGTCTTTGAGCAAATCAACTCGCTGGCACAGCCAAGCAGCGCGGAGGTTTCATTGTGCAGACACGGGCGAGAGAAAAACAAATCTCCAGTTATGCGGGTGTTCCTGGTCTCGCCCACGCTAAGCTGCTGTCCCCACTGGGGCCCCGGAGGCCTGGCTGTGTTCTCGAAGCCCCGCGCTTCCGCCCCAGCAACAAACACCCAGGGGCACTTTCCCTCTTCTGCTCCACCCTCTCCTCTTCCTCCTCATCCTCCCTCGCTGCTTGTCATCTCCGAGGACAGGGGAAGGCAGCTCACACGCTGTGGCCTTCCTTTACCCAGGACCTAAGTCCTTTATCACCGAGCTCAGAGATGGAGGGTGGCAAGAAGACCAGGAAGGCGCTGGCGGGGGCCAACATTTCCCTGCTCTCTGCAGAACAGGGGCGATTCCAGGCTGTGGGTTTCCTCCTAAGGAGCTTGAGCATGTGAGATGCTGGGAGTCAGATACCGCACGAGGCAAAGCAAGAATTCAGAGGAAGGGAGGGTGGCCACGCTGAGAGACCGGAGGGTGAGCCTGGCGGCAGGGTTAGGGAGACCCCAGGACAGGGGCGGGAGCCAGCCTGGCCCCCCAGTACCAGGACAACTGGATGCTCTGGACCTCAGAGAGGAGCAGCGGCCCTGCCCACGTTCTTAAACCAACCCTGCTTCCCTTAGATGATCTCTTCCGGCCCAGACGTGATGAGGGAGGAACCTAGTGGTTCCAGTGGGAGGGTACCACGGGAGCAGCAGGAAATGTGGGTGGAGGAGCAATTGAGGTTACCTTGGAAGGGCACTGCATGCCGAGCCTAGGAGCTCAGGTTTTTATCTGGAAGTGAGAGGAGCCAGCCAGGGCTGGTTTGTCTGTGTGTGTGTGTGTGTGTGTGTGTGTGTGTGTGTCTGTGTGTGTGTTTGTCTCAGTGTCTCACTCAGATTTTGAGTGCATGCTGTAGAGTGGCTGCTCAGTAGGGAAGGATGGGATGGGAGCCTGAGGCAGGGGAACTGGGTGCAAGGATGTTGCTAGGGTTGAATGGGAGGGGATGGTGGCCTGGAGCCGCGGACATCCAGGACTGCAGAGAAGGAGATCGATGCTGTCCTGGGGCAGCAGGTGCAACACAGCAGGAGGAGGGTGAGTGGGACTGAACTGAGCACCTACTGTGTGCTCACACCTGCTCCTCAGCAGAACTTCCCGGTCCCCTCGAGGAGTCGGTTTGGCCATCTTGGATCAGGAGAGGGACACGCAGATATTTCGAGGCCACCAGATACTGCGAGACAGTGCCACCATGTCCAGACCTGGAATAGGTCAAGAGACATCTCTGATGCAGAAGTGATGGTCCTGAGCAATGGCCCAGGTGGAGGGGGTGGGAGCAGGGATGTCATCTGTCACCCAACAGCAGACCTGCAGTCCAGGGCTGAGCCCCTCGGCCCCTCCCTAGCTGGTGGCCTCATCTCCGGGACTCAGTTTCCCCCTCTGCCAAGTGGGTTAGTGTCCCCTCCCTCCACACTGTTGGGGCTGCTGTAGAATCATGCAGAACAGGAAGCCAGGAGTGGCCGGGAACCTCCGCATCTGTGCCCGCCTGTTCTGTGCCCCTAGGTGATGCCGGGTTTTACCATATTTGGTGGGGAGCGGAGGTGGTTTCCTGGATAAGGTATAGAGTAAGAACTCAATGTTTGCCATAGGAACTAACTAATTAGTAAATAGATTTGAATTCTGGTTCTGACACTGAACAGCTGTGTGACCTCCAGCTGGGGCCTCCCTTCTGCATCTCTACGGTGGAGAGCCATTAGCAGCCTGGATCGCAGCTCAACACTGCAGTAGGACAGACCAGGATTCGGGGGCACAGGGAGTCTGGAGGCGGAAATAGAAGGCTAGATTGGAAGAAGCCAGCTGCCACAGAGCTTCACGCTTCTGCAAGGCAGGGAGGCGGCCCTCAACTTACATAACACGTTGGGATGTGCTAACCAACCACAGAGCTTCTGCAAATGTCAGCCCTGGAGGAAGGTTTCCATTAACATTTGTCTGAAGGCTGGGAGGAGATGAGGTAGTGGGAAGGTCTGCAGGGACCGTGGGTGGACAGCCCACCAGAGAGGTCTCAAAAGGGCAGGCCCTAGTTCTCCCAGGAGGCCCCTCGGGGCAGCTTCATGCAGTCACACCATGCTCAGATCCCCATGTCCCTCTTGCATGGGGCCAGGGAAAGAGCAGGGACTTGGGTCAGCCAGGCCTGGGCTCACATCCCCTCCTGCCACCAATGACCTGAGTGACCTGGGACAGGTCAGTTCCACCCTCAGGGCCCCAAACTCCCCTCCAGAAAAGTGGGAGCAGCAGTGCCCACCTGGGAGCAGAGTGAGGGCTGATGGGTCCAGCATGGGCGCAGCCCTGCACACAGTAGGCGCTCAGTACATGTGAGCCCGCCTCCCCTGCACGGGTGGGCAAACTGCGAGCTGCATCCAGCTCAGAGCTGCTGAGTGAGTCCTTTATCCTGCAGCCCTCCCCCTCTTCCTCCCCCTCCTCCCCCCATGCCTCCCTCTACCTCCACCACCACCTCCCTCCCTCCCAGGCCCAGCCCAGCCTCCACCCCACCCCTGCCCTCCTGCTCCCAGTGTAATTTGTGTGGTTTCTGAGGGTTGTTTCATTATTACACGGAATAAATCTTTCAGGAGGTTTAAATTCCAATCTTTTTTCCTAATTCACCTACACCCAAAGAGAAATGGCTGCATTTGGCAAAGGTCACACATTAAACACACAATATTTGACAGGAGGAGGAGGCGAGGCCCCCATAACAGAGGAGGTATGTTCCTTAGGGGGAAGCACGGGGCTCTCCTCTCCAGGAGCACCTGCCCTTCCGGGGCTGGGAAGCCCAGTGGCAGCTCACGGCAGTGACATGAGTTCTGTTCCTGGAGCACCTGCTTGGGGGGCCACCAAGCCCTGCAGTCAGCCCTGCAAGAGTGTCCTCGTCCCCACTGCGCAGACCGGGCCGCTGAGGGGTGAGGGTCCCCCCCAGGTCTGCACCAAGCAGTAAGAGGCGGAGCAGGGACTTGAACGCAGTCTGCTGGCTCCAAGGCTCCCCGTCCTGTCCCCGCTGTCCTGCCCCCCTGGGAACATGGGAGGGGGTGGAATTATGACAGGAAAGGTGAGCAGGGCAATGGGCCCAATCCAGGCAGTCGCCCACCAGGCTTTGGGTTCACCCCTGGCTCCAGAGGTCTGAAGTGCAGGCCAGAAAATGAAAAAAAAAAAAAAAAACAGAACAAAACAAGAAACAACACAAAAACCCATCGATGAATGAGTGCAGCCAACCGGATGCTTAGCTGCAGGCTGCCCTGGGTGCCCTGGGTGCCCTGGGAGCCCAGCAGCAGGGAAAGGATCCTGAAATGATCCGTTCGTGCCCCCGGGGCAGCAGGCCCCGCTCGCCTGCGACCAGCCTGGCACCAGCCCCACGGGCCTCTCGTACGTGCTGTCTCCGGCCAGGAGGGCAGACGTGAGGCCGTGCTTACCTCTGCCCCCTGCACCTGTCTGCCTTCACCGGCTCCTGGTTCCCACTCCCCGAAACCAGGCTCCTGAGGGCAGGATGGACGGCTGGCCTCGCTCCCTGCAAAGGCCCCGGAGGCCAAAGCTTCTCCCAGCCCAGAGCGCGTGGGTGGGGGCGCTCAGACCCCTCCCCGGGGGGGAAGGACTTCCCGGGGCAGAGCCAGGGCAGGGGCCCGGCCCGGCTCACAGCGACCCCGGGAGGGCAGCGGGCGCCCCTCCTGACGGCTGCCCTGCCCTGCCCTGCCCTCCGGGGCTCGCCCACCAACGCCCAGTCCCTGAGTGACCGGGGTGCAGAGGCGGGCGGGATCAGGGCTGTGGGACCCGAATGAAGTCACACCCGAGCTCTCTAGACGGCACAGGAGGGACGGTGGCCGTCCCAGGGGAGGCCGAGTCACTCCCAGGGCCCGGGGTGTCTGTCCCGGTGCTGGGGAGGCAGGGACGCATGAGCACCCATGGGAGGGGACATCCAGGGCCTAGGGAAGGGGCGCAGGGTATCGGGGTGGAGGAGGGAGTGAGGCCGCGGCCGTAATGCCCCCCAAGGAAAGAAGACAGAGGGAAGCCTGCAGCGGGGGGGCAGCGGGAGGTGCCCCTGCCCTGTGGGACAGCTCCCTGGTGGCCTCCCCTCCTGCCGAGGACGTGGGACACTCGGTACCTTGCCCCAAGTCACACAGCTCATGGGGGCAGCTGAGAGCCCAGCCAGACACTTGGCCGCCACCCTGCGCCCCCGGCTGCTTTCCCAGATCTGCCTCGGGTGGGGGCCTCAGCCCAGGCTCCTCCGGAGAACTTGGCCTCCTTCATTCCCCGGCTGACATTTGACTTAATCAATTCCAGCTCCTTCTGTCAGAATTAAACCTTTCCAGATCCTTCTAAATTGCTCCAATGTTCTGGGGCTGGGTTTCATCACCAAATGACTCCATGTGGTTAGGGCTGGGTGCTGGCTGGGAGCGGATCCTGTCCTTTCTGATGATTGTTCCTGACGTGCTTTCGTCTGTCCAACTTTCCTGCCCCTGCCTGGCTGCAGGGTCCCGGGAGGCTGGCAGCTGCCCTCCGTCCCCAGGCCGAGGCCGAGCACCCCAGGAAGGCGGGATGTCCTTGCAGGAGGCCACCTCTGCCTGCCATGGCTCCCAGCACCCTCACTCCACCTTCCTGGACGGTGGCATCCAGGGCCCCCAGACGCTGCCTGCAGCTTCCCCCCCACATCCCAACACCCCAAGAACACTACATGCTGCTCCCCAAATCCTCCTGACGTGCTCATGGCTCCCACACTTTGCACGGACTGTTCCCTTCACCAGGAATACCTTTCCACACCTTCTCCATCTGGAGAAATCCAGCTCATCTCCCAAGGCCAAGGCACAGATCGGGAAAGGAGGGAGGGAGGGAGGGAGGGAGGGGGTACCATATTTTCCCTCCTGCCACATGCCAAGCGCCATCCAAGGGGCGACTACTCTCAGCGAGTCCCACTGCAGGCCCGGGCACCAATCAGTGGCCCATTTTACAGATGGGGAACATGGGGCTACTTACTCAGAGTCGCCCAGTGTCAGCGGGGGCACTGGGATAGCTCGGGCCCAGCTGGCCAAGCCACAGAGCAGCCCTGTGCACGCGCCCCTGGCTGTGGGCACCGTGCAGAGCCCCGAGCAGGGGCACCGCTCCTTCTCCCTCCAACACCGGGCATTACTAAGTCTCCTTTCCTCCTGGTCATTTCCTGTCCATCCCCCTCTGTCCCTGTCTGGCCCCCCCTTGAGGAGAGGAGCAGATTGAATTTTCTCTTACTCACGTTAGGGAACTAAAACGGGTTGAGGTGAGCCAAATGGCCCCAGCCCATGCCCTTGGCCTGGTGCCCAACTCTGCCCCAGAGAGAGACAGACGCCCCAAAACAGCAAGCTGTGCACGGCGAGGCTAAGCCTGTGTTGGTGTCCCGTTCACTTGTCCATATGTTTAGCCCCTGGGGGGATGGAGGTCAGGAGAGACGGGGGTCACATGGGAATAGTTTTAGGCACCAGCGGCCAGATGTGCCCAACAGCAGGGCAGTTCCCCCTGTCGGGTGGTGAGCTCCCCGTCCCTGTGAGAGTCCAAGTCATTACAGGGCAGAGGAGAGGGCTCCCTGTATAAGGAAGCGGGGAGTTAAACCAGCGCCACTTCCTGCGCTGACACTGATCCCAGGACGGCCGTGTCTGCTCCACGTTGCTGGCCCATTCGGTGAGTCCGAGGCCGTGAGCTGTGGGACAGCTCCAGGTGTCCCCTGGAGACTCCTTAACTCTCAGCCCGTCAGGCCTGTGAGCCCAGGAATGAGTCTGTGATTCCGGAATTCCAGGATTCTGGGAAAGGGACCAGATGCTCACGTTCTGTGATTCAAAGCTTTGCTGAAAGCCTCTCTGAGTCCATGAGAGACGCTCTGGTTCCCAGATCCTGCGCGGCGCAGGTGCCACGAAAGGGAAGGACGGGCAGACCCGCAGGCGGAGGGAGCTTCCGTGACGCTGGGCCCACGGAGTCGGCTCTGCCGAGGGAGGGCCCTGGGCCGCAGACCCCCCGCCCCCGCTCCTCCGCTCCTCTCCGCTCTCCGTGTGGGTCCCGGGGCCCTGAGCCCCCCACCCGGTCTGCTCCCCGGGCTCACCACCCCCAGGGCCCCGCGTGCCGAGTGGGTGACGTGGGTCCTTAGGCCCGTGGGGCCGACACCTCGGCGACCTGCTCCCCGATGCACACGCTGATGCACATGCTGCCTTCTGGGGTGTTCCTGCTGTGTTAGCACGAGGCGCAATGGGGACGCAGCCTCAGTGGAACTTTCCAGTGTGTCTCCCTCAGGACGAGCACCTTGGGGAGGAAAGCAGGAGCCCCCTTGCATTTCAGCCCTGTTCGTGGTCCCTGCTGCACTCCCCTGCTCCACCATGGAGGTCTCCCCACATTCCGGGCTGACCTGGGGCACTCTCGGGGGGCTCTGAGCCACGGCTGTCCTGCGGGTTCGGCTGGGTTCCTCCAGAACGGGATCCCGCGAGGGGAGAAGTAGGGACCAAGCCTGTGGGGCTGGGATTCTGGAGGGAGCTGGGTTTGCACTCGGTCCTCCAGGACCACCCAGGGGCCGCGCCCCCCACCCACCAGACCTCAGCAGGAAGGCTGGGGTCCCCGTGCACCTGCGGCACAGGGAACCCGGAGCCCAGAGCCTGGCAGACTTAGCCATGGGGACAGGGACAAGCCACTCCCCTCCCTGCGCCCCAGGAGCCTCCCTGGAAACACCCCCAGTGGAGGCCCCTCCCCTCCTGTGAGCTGGCAGGGGTGCTCTCACCCTCAGGGGGGTGCAGAGGCTTCCAGGGGCTACGGGCTCAGATAACCTAGCCTTTTACAGTCTGAAGCTCAGGGGCCTGGCAGGCCTGTGTACGACTCATCCTCAAAGACTCACGGGCCCCTGACCCTACCTTCTCCCCGTGAAATGTTGGTCTCATCTCGGGGACCTCAGCTGTCTCTGCTGTGCTTCCCACCCCAGGGCCCTGACATGGTGTGAATATGGGGGCTGGGGGTGAGCAGAACACCCGGGGGGAATTCTGTTATCTACCCACCAGCCAGGCGCTCCCCGTGCACCTGCGTGTGCTGGAGTGTGCATGCACCCACACACACTCACACGCTCACACCCCTCCTCCTCCCGTCCTCCAGCCTCCTCAACCAGGATAGGTGTCAACCAGGAAGCCCCTCCCCTGACACAGGCAGACTGTGTGCCCCACCAGTGACTGTGCCCCAGGCTACACTCTCACCTCCACCTGCCCGTTGGCATCTCCCACCTCCGTCACCCCAAGTAGACTGTGAGCTCCTCAGAGGGAGAGCATCCTGGGGTCCCATGTCCAGCATCAGAGCACAACGGCTCGTCAGTCCGAATGGAATTTCTTCAACCCTCCTCCTTCAGTGCTGCCGTCGCAGGGCCCTGTGGTGCACGCGGCAGGTACTTCCAAAGTCCCGGCTGCATACAGGAAGGCGCAGCAGATGGGTAGAGGCAGGAAGGCCATGAGCAATCGCGTACCTGGACGTGCGTGCACCTGTCGGGGGGACATGGGGGCAGGGGGCAGGATTAAGTACGGTGTCTGAGGAGCCTCCCCAAGAAGGCGAGGTTTGAGGGAAGACTTGCCCTCTTCTTTACTGTCACACGGTGAGGAGGGGACGGAGGCTCAGAGAGGTTGAGTATGTGCCCACAGTCACACAGCGGGCGGGAGGCCAAGCAGGACATCTGCCCACTGTGCCACATTCTAAGCCCTCACCCCTGCAGCCTCAAGGACATTGTAACCATCTGACTGGTGGGGAGGGAATGGAGCCAAGGGACCAGGGGCCCGCGTGAAGCCACAGAGCAGGGACTGGAACTCCACTTACCAATATGAAAAGACTCCTGTCCTAGGAGCTGCCGTTTGGCAGGAAGCCCCAAGGAGCCCAAGGTGGGGTCTTGCACAGCCTGGTGGGAGGTGTTGAGGACACACACCCGTGTCGGGGACCTCTGCCCACCGCCAGTCCAGGCAGCAGGTGACATCCTCAGGGAACAGTTAGAGGCAACAGTAGCGACAGCGTGACTCACTGTGAGAGGATCAAGGGGGAAGCCTTCCGAGGACGGAGCCAGGCCCTGTGTCTGAGCTCCGAGGAGGCTGGCCTTTGATCTAGGGCCCCAGACTCCAGCTGCCTCTGATGTGGGGGTGCTTGTGAAGCCAGATCCCATCAGGAGACACATCAGAACCTTGCAGCCTCATTACTGCTCTGGCCTATTTTCCACTTCCCCTCCCTGGTTGCCGAGGTGGCTGCTATAGTAACACACAGACAGCGGGGTGACAGGGCAGCTCCGGGACACTGTTCTTCCACCCAAAGGCGGAAAGGCGGATGGCCTTAGGAGACCAACAGGCCTGTGTTGGAGGCCTGGCGCCTGGGCTGCAAGCCCCCCCCGCCCCTGCGCTCTGAGCCTCACTGCTCTCGTCTGTAAAATGGGCCAGGCCTAGTCTCCACTTCTCCCCTCGCGGGATCCCATTCCTTTCCAGAGAAACCCAGCCGAACCCGCAGGACAGCCGTGGCCCAGAGCCCCCAGAGAGCGCCCCAGATCAGCCAGGAATGCTCCGTGGTGGAGCAGGGGAGTGCGGCAGGGACCACGGACAGGGCTGAAATGCAAGGGGGCTCCTGCTTTCCTCCCCAAGGGGCTCGTCCTGAGGGAGACACACCGGAAAGTTCCACTGAGGCTGTGTCCCCATCGTATGCCTCGTATTAACACAAGCATCCCAGACTGAGGGGTCGGGGCGGTGGCCCAGCTGGAGAAGGGAACAGCCCCTCCAGACTCTTCAGTGGGGAGAGTCCAAAAGGACTGATTCCCTCTGCCCATGTGCCTCAGGTGACAGGGATGAAAGACCTGCCCCAACACGCCCGCACCCTCCTCCTGCTGCCAGGACCTGGGAGTCTCCCTCCTGGGCCCCAGAGCCGCTCCCCAGACCTGCCATCCGGGTTCCCCTGCCTTCTTCAGAACACAGCCTCCCAAAGCCTAAGATGGCCCTCAAGCTCTTCTTACCTGGTCTCCAGGGCCCATTTCCCAGATGGGGAAACTGAGTCTAAGGTTCATCAGATGGCAGCAAAGAGGGAGAAGAAATAGCAGAAACATTTGAGACAACAGGCCTGACATCCAATCCCAGCTCCAACTCGAGTGCCGTGAGCCAATCCCACTGTGTCTCTGAGCCTCCTTAAGACCTATGACGTGTTTGTCACCAGCCCGCTCCGCACCTTGCCAAGCACCCTGCGCACATCTGTCCGCCTTACCTCTTCTGTCTGTAAGATGGGCCTGTCAAATGGATCTTTGTGAAGTTTAAGGTAGAAAATCCATGGAAAGGGACGCCTCGGTGGCTCAGCGCTTGAGCGTCAGCTCAAGTTGGGATCCCTGGGATCCTGGGATCAAGTCCTGCATTGGGCACCTTGCAGGGAGCCTGCTTCTCCTTCTGCCTACATCTCTCCCTCTGTGTGTGTGTGTGTGTCTCATGAGTAAATAAATAAAATCTTTAAAAGAAAAACTAAAGAAAATCCGTGTAGAGCCCCTAGCACATAGTAGGTGCCCAAGAAGGGTGGCTCCATAGAGGACCAAGGCTGCCCTGACCCAAATCTCCAGGTACTGTGATGGGTGAGCAGAGTGGCTCCTCCCAGACCAACACACCTAATGCCCCTGGGCTCTGGCTGCGGAGCCCCCACCCCCCCCACACGGCTCCCCCAGAGGAGGGTGGCCCAGCTGCCCCTCTCCAAGCCTGTCTTCTCTCACATCGCTTGTATTTGCATCTTGAACAGATGGGCCAGTTGGGTGTCTTTTTCCTCATTTTTCACAGAGCGTTGGTCCAGGAGGTATGCATGCAATTAAAAAAGGAGAAATACAAAACAATCCTCTTATTGGGACCGTGGATGGCCCCATCTTCCCTCTCTTGAAAGTCCATTAATGAACTATAATTGTGGAGACAAATCCTTCAGTGAAGACTGCTCCTCAATCCACTCCAGAGCCAGAGACTCCCATTGTAGTCCAAGACCTGAGGAAGGGAGCAAAAATCCTAATTAGTTTAGTCCTGTTTATCTATACACAAATAAAAAACAAAATATATTAGTTGCAAAGCAATTTGCCATCTGTCAATAGTCGGTGGCTGCCCTGGGGAGATGCTGGCTTTCTTTTTTCCTGGGACTTGTTTACAACCTTCCGTTAATCAAACGGAGATCTGAGAGCAACGCGGGAATTACACGGAGAGGGTGGGTTGTGCGGGGGCCTGTGTAGACGAGGGTGCGGGGAGAAGCAGGAGGAGGGAGGGGCAGGAGCTGGGTTTGGAAGACCCCAAGATGCCGGCCTTCACCTTCCTCGGAGTCTGCCCAGAGGGTCCCTTTTAGACTGCCCCCCCCCCCCAGGTGAGAACGGGGAGAGCTGCCTGGGTAAGACGGCTCCAGGCAGGGACCAGTGCAGGTGGGGTTCCCCAGGCAGGGACCAGTGCAGGTGGGGTTCCCGAGGAGCAGAGTGAGAGGGGCCCAAGGGCAAGGGGGCATCGGGAGGGTTCTTTCTTGGGAGGGGGAGCGAGGCTAGGGTGTGGGCTGAGCTGGGGTCCAGCCTCAGCCTGAGCCGCCGGCCCCCTGAGCATATATGCCGCCCCTTGGCTCCATCCCCTCGGGGACCGGCCGGGCCTTCTGGACCCTGTGTCAGCTGGCCATTGACTGCAGGTTGCTCCCCGTGGGCGTGTAGCCTCAGAGGCATTTCCAGATGGCCAGCAGGCTGCTCCCTTCAGCCGCCGACAGCTCTCTGGACTTGGGGCTACTAGCAGCCACCCCTTGTGGCGGGTTGAGGACCGGTGCCCTGATCTGGCCACGGGCATCTGTGTGGTGGCCCAAACTCCATCACTCCCACCTCTGACCCCAGGCGAGGTGGACATCTGAAGGCTCTGGACCCCCACCAGCATCCCCCACAGCAGCCTGACCTCACTTCCCTTGGGGAACCACTGCTGGGCCTTGCCAGTCCTCGGGGTCCAGTAGAAGCCGCTCCAGCCCAGAGGGAGGCCGGGCAGAGCCACAGGCGTGGCCTGTCAGAGTCTGGCATCCTCCTCACAGTGGTGGACGCAGGGAGGGACCCAATCGGAGCCACTGGGACGGAGTTACAGGGGGTCCAGACACAGAGCTGGCAAGGTGAGAGCGTGGGGCCCTGAGGCTGATTGGCTGGGAGGCCACCGGGCTGGAGGCCAGAGGCAAGAGCGCAGAGAGCCAGAGGCCTGAAGACGTCACGGAGCCCAGCTCCTCCGCCAGCACCCTCCACCACGGGGTCCCTCACCTCCCTTCTTGTGCCGAAGGGGGTTGGTGTGGCGTGTCTGTCCCTCAAGACCCAGAGCCCTAACTCCGTGTATTCTGAGCCACGGTGCCTGCGGCCCAGTCTCCTGGGCTGCTTCCCCTGCCCACCGCATCTTACACTCTCCTTTGTGCCGTGGGGTTCCTCGGGCAGGGAATCCCCCACCTTCCCCTCCACCCCAGCCAACGATCATGTCCTGGGCAGATGCGCCACCCCCCATTTGTCACTTTCATGGACAATCCTGAAGCTGGCCCCATAGACCTCTGGACCCCCCAACCCTGCCCAGCTCAGGCAAGCCTGGGGACACTGCCAGGCAAGACCAGGTCAGGGGACACAGCCACAGCCTCAGGCCCACCAGGTCTAAGCCTCTGAGCTGTGGCCTCCCCCAGCCTTTGCCCCACGGTCCCTCTGTGGCACGGGGCTCTGGGCACATTCCTCGGCCCAGGCCTGCCCGCCTTTTCCCCACGGCCCCCTCTGACCCAGACCTGCTTGGTGGGGCTCACTCCCTGGCTTCTCACTCCCTGGCTGGCCCCACCAGCCCCTTCTATAGGATCTGGTCTTGTTCCTCTGCCCTCAAGGGCCTGGTCCAGCTCCAAGCTGGACGTTGCCGCATGGCCAGGACCTCGGCCAATCTCTGAGCCTGCTGGCTGCTGGCAGGAGGGTAGGGAAAGGGCACTTCTGTGAGCCCAAGGCTTGGCATTCATGATCCCAGGACAGGGCTGCTGGCCTTGTTCATAAAAGTGTGCCCCTCAGGAATCCCGATTCCTCCACTTTCCAAGGCTGGCTGATTCCACAGGTGAGGTCTTGCACACTTGGAAGGAGATTCTGACTTCCGTGGCCACCATCCTGCGGGGGCTTCTGCAGGAGGAGCTGCAGGGGAGCAGCTTCTCTTACTGAGCACTGCAGACCGGAGGGGATTCCCTCTGGCTCCCCATCTCCTCCCTCCTCCCCCACCCGGCCCCTCTCCCTCCGAGGCTGTTCCAGCACTTTCTGTGATGAAGCAGCCTCATTACTGAAGCCTGCGGCTCATTAGCAGGCAGCTGGAGGGGCTGGGGGACCACCGAGCGACACTGGACGGGGTGGGCGGGAGGGGGAGCACAGAGCCCGGCCGGAAATAAACATGTGCTCGGCGCCTTATGGTGACCTTGGGGTGTTTGGATCCGCATCAGGCATCCTGGGCTTTTCTTGATCCCTGGCGACCCCATGTGATCTTTACAGGGGCCTGTGGTGCTGAGCTGCTGTTAGAATGGTCCTCCCTTTAGGCGGTGGGTAAGGGCGCAGGGAGGGGAATGACTTCCCCAGGGTCAGACACCTGGAGGCCACATGCCTGACCCCAATCCCCACAACCCACATTTATTGAGCCCCTCTGGTGTCTGGGACCTGGACCTGTAGTACGGGGAGCTCGCAACAACCCTACGAGGTGGGGGGACTCTTATTATCCCATTTTATAGATGAAGATACTGAGGCACAGAGAGGTCAAGTCTTTGCCCAAAGCCACACAGCTCCATTTTCTTGCTCTCAGACCCCTTTCCCTTCACATGGAGATGGAATTGGGGTCTTTGGCGGAAAAGCCAAGCATCACGGGCGTGTGTCCGTGGCCCCCACTGAAGCTGATCTCCCCACGAGCCCTGGGGTCAGCGTGGGGCTGAGGGCAGAGTTGCTGGTGGGGAGGAGACAGGTTTCTAGGCACGAGGACCAAGCAGACCGACGAGACCAAGACTCCTCAGCTTGAACTGAGTGAGTTTAATCCTATATCTGCTGCTGGTTTGCTGTGTGACCTGGGAAAACCAGTTCCCCGCTCTGGGCCCTCATTTCAGAGGCTTCTAGGACTCGGAGGAAGCAGAGATGCCCTCTGAGTCCCACCTTTCTGCCTGGGCTCTTACCCCCTTCCCAGTGGGAGTGGGGGGCCCAGCCTCCCCGGCCTCCCTGGCCCTGGAGGCTTACTCCTCTGCAGCTCCTCCTCCCACCTCTCCACAGCCTTCCTCCAGCCTCCACTCCAGCAGGAGAAGAACGGAATTGGGAACCGACTGGACGCCTGAGACACGGCTGGGCACTGGGGACACCCACCCACATTCAGTGCTCCAGCTCTCAGGTGAAGGAGGGGTCGCTGTCATCCCCAGGTCACAGGTGAGGAGACCGAGGCTCAGAGAGGGTGAGTAGTCAGTCCAAGCAGAGGCTGGAATCTGAATTCAGGCGTGTGGTTGCAAAGCTGGCTGTCCCCTGCTCTGTGTCACCTTCCTCTCACAGTGCCTGGCGGGATCGCAGCCGAGGCCTTGCCCTTTACGCCGCTGGAGGACATGATTTTCCTCAAGTGGGGGGAGCCCCAGGGACCCAAGGACACGTGGCTCAGGACAGTCCTGTGGAGCCAGGGGCGTCAGGGGCGTCACACGCTGTGTGAGCAGGTGTATGCAAGCCGGAGCACACCCGGGCCATGACCCCAGCTGGTATATTCCACGGTCTCTTGTCCCTCTGGGTTGATGGCAAAGACCATTATCGAGGCCCCTGTGACCCAGTGCTCACTGTGCCCTGGCTTCACGGGCGTGGCACACTCATTTCATCCTCATGGAGCCTCCCAGATTGGGCCCGATTACCCGTACCTTCCACTTTAGGAAACTGAGGCCCAGAGAAGGGACCTGCTCACAGGCACACAGCTCGTACCTGCTGGAGTGAGAGCCTCCAGGCGAGGACCTTTGCCCACTGTGGTGCACACACGTGGGGGTGACAGCCCTGCCCTGGGAGGCAGAGAGAGGAGGCTCAGGGGTCCCACGTAGACCCCCGGAAGGAAGCATGATGCCCTCGTGTCCTCAACAGTCCCGGGCACCCCCACACTGTCCCCACGGTGCACACGGCTCTCCGGTCCCCACGAGCCCCCACTCCAGCCGGGCGGCCTCAGGCTCTTCAGACCCACCTGTCTGGGCGCTTCTCTGTGGGCTCAGGTCTTCACACAGAATCCTCACGGCCACCCTGAGAAGCGGCCCTGTGATTCCCCCCGTGTTACTGATGAGGAGACCGAGGCCCAGAGAGGTTAAGGGACTCGTCAGAGGTCACAGCAAGTGCCAGAGCTCGGTGACCCCCCGGGCCCCGTCTGACTCCCTGGTCTTCTGGTGGTTCTCTGACTCCGCAAGCCTTCCAGAACATTCCCTGCACCTGTGCCTCTTCTCCCTCCCTGCAGAGCAGGCTCAGGTGGCCCCAGAGCAGCCCAGGGGACGGTGGCCTCCCAGCCCCTCCTCCTGGGCCCTCTACTTGCATGGACGTCGCCCAGGGTCCACTGGCTTCTCCAGCGAGCGAACCCCGGGGGCTCGGGGGAGCCTCCAGGGGCCATTACAGGACCCACCTCGAGGCGGCCGGCGGCTCTCTCTGCCCGGGCAGCCCCTGTTTGAACCTAAGTGCAGGACATTTCCGAGCGTCCGCATCACGTTCCGTGTGCTGACTGTCCCCCGAGGCCAGCTGGCGGCCGGCAGAGCTCGGGTCCCGCTGGCTTCTGGCTCCTGTGGGTCTGGGTGGTTGGTGCTCGGAGCTCCCCCCATAGGGAACGGAGGGGCCGGGCGGGGACGGAGCCCTCAGGCAGCCCTGGAGCCTGCCTCCCGGTCACCTGGCTGCTGTGCTCTGTCCTGGGCCTCTGTCTGTCCTCCAGGGTGGTTTGCTGGTGTCTGCCTGTCCCTCCCTCGCTCTGTCCCCTTCCCTGTCTCTCTTGTCTTGTCTCTCTTGTCCCTGTCTTGTCCCTGTACTGTCCCTCCTCCTCCCCCTCCTTCTCCTCTCAGCCTCCTGATCCCCTTGTCCCCTCCTCACCCCCCTCCCCATCTCCCCTTCCCTGTCTACCTTCTGTCTAATGTCCAGGGTCAAGGTCACAGCTGCAGAGGCTTCTCTTCACCTGCCCACCAAGGGGTCCTGGGCTCTGCCCTGGGCCACAGTGAGGGTGATGCCCAGAGACTGGGGTGGGGCAGGGAGTGGGGGAGTGCTGCTGGGTGAGCAGGGCATCGAGGGCCCTTGCCATTTATGGAGCATCTGCTGGGGGAGTGGCAGGGAAACCATGGCTGAGACAGAACAACCTAGAGTCTAGACCCGGGCTTGCTTCTCAGACTGCCTTGGCTGTGTGCCCAGGGCAAGTCACTTACCCTCTCTGAGTGTCTGCATCTTCACCTGTAAAACGGGTACATATGGTAGTGCTTCTGTGAAGACGAGACGGTGCGTGTAAACTGCTTGGAGCCACGCCTGACTCCAGAGCGTGCGGGCCTTCCTAGCTGGCATTATCTCTGCACGCTGGGCCTGTGCTAAGAGCTTTGCTAAATCTCTTATTTTTACTATGTAATTTTCCATATGTACAACAGCGTCTGTATTGCATGCCTATCTGTCTACCTATCCATCTATCTATTATGCTATGAACCGTCAGGGTGCAGCAAACACCAGGGAACCGTGGTTTGAGATTATGTATAAGTGATGAATCACTAAATTCTACTCCTGATACCAATATCACACGCTATCTTAGCTAACTTGAATTTAAATAAACATTTGGAAAAAAAACATTACCAAGAGCAGGGGTAACCCTGGATCCCCTCACCCGCTGCATCCCCCACACCTACCTAGAGGTAATCACCGCCCATCATTTTACTGTTTTTATTTTTATGTTTTTGGAGGGAAATGTAGACTATTTTTATGACTTTGGGCAGAAGAGGAAGTATTGCCCAAGATACAAAGAGTGTGAAGCGTAAAGAAAGAATTGGTAGACTGGATTAATTTAAATAAGGACTTTCTATTCATCCAATGTCACTGTAAACAAACCAACTGGACCCATAAGCCATATGTGGGACCAGACATCATAGCATATACACCATATATGATTCTATCCTAAATATACACAACTTCCCGAAAAGACTAAGAAACCAATAAAAGTCCGATAGAAAATTAGGTAAAAGACATGAATAGGTATTTCAAGAAGCCTGAATGGCTGATGATCATCGGAGAATACATGTGATGTGATTAGTAATCAGACAAATGCTGATTATAGAACATTGAGAATCCCCATCTTACACCTGCTGGGCGGAAGAAGGGAGGCTGGGGAACAATGGACCCCCTCCCACACTTCCGCTGGGAGCAGAAACAATGGGGGCGCTTTGAAAGTCGATGTGGTGCTGTCTTGTAAAGTCAAACTGCACACACCTTCTAATTCCGCAGTTGTTCTTGGAGAAGAGGCCCCAGAGACTCCCCTGTACATGTGCCTCGGAGACTCGTACAAGGATGTTCACAGCAGCTTTGCCTGCAATAACAAAAACCCAGAGACAATCCAATCAATATTTCCGAGTAAGTGAATGGATCTCTTGAGTCCCTTCTGACTCCAGGCTAGAAGTGTCAGACCTCGCAGCAGTCCTCGCGACCAGTGATGCGGGCTGAATGGACTCCCCGGCAATGGACGGGGCTCCCTGCGGACCGGATCACTCACAGCAGCCCCAAGTGGCCCCTCGCTGAAGGGTTCGGTCTGAACATCAGTGCCCCCCAGCTTCTGGCTGGGATCAGGTGCCAAGCGCCCCAGGTGGGGACAGGGCTGGCCCAGCAGCTTCACCCGACAGGCCCATTTCCGGGGCCAGGAAAGAGGAGTGTGACCCTCCGCAGGACCTCAGAGACCCTCCCCCCAGCGCCCCATGTGCAGACGGCCACCCTGAAGCCAACAAGTCTTCAGGATAGAAGGTCACAGATTTCTAAGTTTCAGTCCCATAGTCTTCCCAACACCCCATGCCACCCCTCCAGGATCCCCCACCCCCCTCAGCAGGCTCAGAGGTCCCTAGGCAAGAATTTGTCCCTCACATGCACATTCCCAACAGACTGAGTTACAGTGATGGACAGCCACCCCCCCTTGCTACCATCCCCCTCTCCCCCTCTGTCATCAGTGGCTGGAGCTGCTTCCCCACCTCCCTCCAGTTCATACCAAGAAGCTCTTGAGTAACAGCAGTGGAAGTCCCTTCTCTTTGGGGGGACACCGTGTTCTTCCACCTGCACCTCTGGAGGGCTTTTGGCCATCAGCCAAGCCAACTACCTTCTGCTTTGCTTGCAACATCCAGTAAACAAGGCTGAACCTCCTGAGCTGGGGGCAAGGACAGGGGCCCTTAGATGATGGCCAGGGTGGGGTCAGGGAGCAAGTTACCATCCTAGACTGGGTGTGGGGATAGGCTCCATCTCAATCACTCCAAGACGAGCTGCCTGGGCTCCAGGCACCAGGTCTCTGGTACGAACCCCCTCCCTTTCACCCTAGACCTCCCCAGCCAAAATCCCAAATCACTCATCTTACCCTAGGCTTTGCTGGGTGTGATCCTGAAGACAGCCCTACATGCACTCCACCCCCTAGACCTCTACTCAGACCAAGAGTAATACCTGGGGAGAATACTGGCTTTGATGCCCCTGGGGGATGGATCACCCCACAGGCCTGGTAAGGGAGGACAGCAAAGTCCCCAGACCTTCCCAAATGTCCTTCCTCAGGCAGTGAGCTTCATCCTGAGACCCCTGAGGGTCGCAAAGCTGCCTCTCACCCCCAGGAGCCTGGATCTGGGTTGAGATCTTTTGGGAACAGCATGGGAGGCTCAGGCTTTGGTATCAGGCGGGGATGGGCCTCATCAGTCGTGAGACCCTGGGTACGTCAGCTCCCCTTCTGGGCCTCGGTCCCCATTTGTAAAAGGGGATGACCCTGGTAGGATCAGATGCGATCGTGGTGAAGTGCCTGGCATGGCACCAGGTGTGCCGGAAGGGCTCCGTTTACAGACACACGGCAGAGACAGACACACCCTGGCTGGGATGAGCCAGAGGCCAGAGCCCTGCCCGTTCCCCACACAGGCTTCCTCAAGAGGGTGGAGTGAGGAGGGCGGCTCTATCACAACTTGCTGTGTGGCCCCAGGTAAGACTCTTCCAGCTTCTGAGCATCCGTGTCCAAATATGAACTTGATCTGGTGAGGATCTTTCAGCTCTATGATGCACCGATTGTATTCACACCCTGGCTGACTGTCTGTGCCTCAGTTTCGCCTCTGCCCAGAGGATGTGACCTGTTCTAAACTGTCTCATGAGCCACTTAACTCGAATGAAGAATTTATTCAACAGTGTGATCCCCTCTGCCAGGCCCCAGGCTGACCCCTCCGGCATCCGGCTGACTCTGAGCCTCCCTTGCTGTCTCACGCATGTGTCATGGTGTGGAGGGGCTGGTGCCGATCGGCTCCCTGCAGGAAACCACTGAATGTGCAGGTCATCCAGGCCATGCTCGGGGGATCCTGGGCCTGTGTCCTGGGTGCACTGGGGCTGCAGTCCTCCCCCCAGGTAGAGGGATGGAGGCCATGAACTTTGCCTAGACCTTCCCCGGCTTGGGAGGGCTGAACAGAGACAGGAACAGGGCCAGAGCTGCCTGGCCCTGAAAGCCCAACCGGTCCAGCACTTATTCCACTAAGTCAACAAGCTCAGCTGTCTTTCCTGTTCAGACAGCAAACCCCTGTCCCAACCCCTCAGAGCTTTGTGGCCAGGCCTGGGGGATGCCTGCTTGCTAGTGAGCACTCGTGGGTGCCTGGAGCTGCTAATCTCAGGTGCAGGGTAGGGTATCCCTGGGGCTCCGTGCATGTGTACACCTGGGCACATCCTTGCTACCTCTCTATCCAGGCTGCCCACTAGGAATATGTTCCCATGTGGGAGCCTCACTGGGAAGCCAGCAGGAGGGGCAGTGATGGTGATGGAGCCCCTACCAGGGCAGGTGCATTGGCATTGCAAAGTGATTCTCTCCACGACCCAGAGAGGAAGCTGGTGACACAGAGGGGGAAACAGACTCAGAGAGGGTGAGCAGTTTGCCTCTGTCACCCAGCCAGAGGTAGCAGATCTAGGATTCAAACCCAGGTCTACTCCAGAGTCCACACCTACCTAGCACTGCACAGCGCCCCATGACCTCAAGGCCACCCAGATCTCACCTGTGACATGACCCATCTCGCAGATGGTGAGTTTGCCAGCATCATGAAGGACATCCACCTGCACCATCCTCATCACTGCCCACAGCGTCACCTAGGGCGGGAAGCATCATATCTATTTAATAGATGAGGAGACCAAGTTTCAGTGAGGTGGGGGGATTTGCCCTAAGTCATCAGCTGGTTGTAAAGAGCAGAGCTGGGATGTGACCCTAGATCCATGCGAGGCCAAGCCTGGGATCACAGGGGCTTGTCCTCAGCTCTCTCTGCCACTTCTTGCTCTGTCGACCCCCAGCCCCTTCCACTGATGCCATCACTTCCCACCAGCCAACAGCCTTGGCATGCCTCTCTTCGGGCTCTGGGAGAGTGTCTGCAAAGTGTCAGCTACAATCCCTGCTACCCCAGAAACTCCCATCCTTTGGGAGGAGAGAAACCCATGGCATGATCAGCGTTAACTCCGCCAGGGAGGTGGGCTCTTCAGATTGCAGATGACAGTTCTTAGAGGGAGAGCAAACGCTTTGGATGGCAGAAGCTGGCTAGGAAGAAAATCCCCACAGGCTGGAGCCACAGAGCGAGGCTCACACGATGGGATTTCATATGTAAATGTGAATTTAGCATGCAGTGCAAAGCTGAGCTGCGATGAGCAAAATAAATCAACCATCAGGTACAGGGGAGAGAGACAGGCCTGACATGAGAGCTGACAGGGAGCTCAGGATGAGCCCACGAGATGACATGTCTCTCATGTCACCTGTCCCTTCACTCCCCCACCTCCTCACCATTCCGTCCATTCCCAACCCAGGCTCTTCTGACGAGGCAGAGAATCCCCAGATCTGGCTAGCTCAATAAAAGCAACAATAATATTAGCAATAATGGAAATAATTCACATAATCTCTATCTTTACAGCAAACTTGCAAGTTTGGTACGGTTAGCAACATTTTATACAAGAGGAGGTTGCAGCTTAGAAGAGCTAAATAATATAGAACCAGTAAGTAGCAGGGCTGAGATTTGAACTTTACTTTATCTGACCCCAAAGCAAACACTCTTCTATGCACATCTTGCTCTCTTTTAGACCATGTTAATAGAGGTATGGAGTCTAGCAGAAGGGAGGTGAAAGTCCTATTCAACTGGGCCCAGACTCCTCTGTCATTCTGAGGAACCAATGGTAGAAGGTCATGGATAAGCTTGTCTAAAAGCAGACCCTCCTGCCTGAGAGCTTGGGAACTAAGTCCCATGGGTTAATTAGTTCATTCATTAACTTAGTTTTATTAGGATCCCATTTGTGTTCCAGGCTCTCTTCTAGGCCCTGGAGACAGAGAAGTGAAAAAGGTTCACAACAAGGTTCACAACACGGCCTTGCTGTCACAAATTCGCACTCCAGTAGGGAACACGGATGATAAACAAATAAATATATACCAAGAAGTGATAAGTTCTATGAGGAAAAATAGTGAATAGAAAGGGACTAGGGATGACAGGTCCCAGGGAGCTGCAGATGTAAAGGCCCTGTGGTAGGAACAAGCTTGATGTGCTCAGGGAACAGCAGGGAGGCCAATGTGACTGGAACAAAGTGGGCAGTGGGGAGGGAGGCGGGAGATGAGACGTGAGGGGTTGACAGGAGAAAGATCACTTGGTCTAGAGGCCACGGTAGACTTTGCATTTTATTTTTAATGTTGAGGGGATCCATTGCAGAGTTTTGAATATGAGAGTGATATGATCTGGTCTATCCTAAAAATAACATCACTTTAGCTTCTGGATGGAGAAGTAGAATAGGGAGCAAGAGCAGAAGTGGGGGGATCAAGGAAGAGGGACCTCAGAGTTCATGTGCACCTGGGGGGCAGCTGGAGGATAGTGGGGAGAGGTGGCCACTCACTGAGAAATTATTGTAAGAATCCAGTGTTTCTCCAAAAAAGAAGAGGCAAAGTGAGCATGAATGCCGCCCTCAAACATCAGAAAGACTGTCACATGGATCAGGGGTCATTGTCCTTCTGTGTGGCCCAGATCAGAACCAGGCCCAGAGAGCGGGTGAAGCCACAGGACAGCTGGGAGGTGGAGCATGCTTCCTGGTGGAGACAGTGACCTCTCTGCCCCTGGAGGCACATAGCAGAGGTCAACCCTCACAGCTCCCCAGGTGCAGCAGAGAGAGATCAGCCTTTGCGATCAGAGAGCTGGACCCGAATCCTCCTACCTCCGCTTATTACCTGTGCTGCCTCGGGCCACTTCATTTTTCTGAGCTTGGTTTTCTCACCTAATAGTGTTACTCTAGGAGTTTAATGCAATCAGGTACATAAAGCACCCAGAACTGTGCCTGGCACAAAGGAGGTGCTCAGTAAATGTCAGCAATGATGATGATGATGATGACGGCAAAGGATGGTGGTGATGGTGATCATGATAATGGGGATGATAGGGATGGTGACGATGATGCAAATGATGATGATGATAGTGATGATTGTGATGAAAAGATCATGGTGAGAATGTGATGACAATGAGATGGTGATGGTGACAATGGGGATGCTGGTGATGGAGATGGTGGTGGTGATGATGGTGACAATGATGGTGATGATGCTGATGACAAGGGGAGCAATGGTCATGATGCTACCAATGGTGATGGTGATGAAGGTGACGAAGATGTGATCAGGGATGGCGTGTTATTGCGTGGGTTGGTGGTCGCTGTTGAAGAAGGAATTCAAGCTTCAGGCAAAGGAATGGACTAGAAGACCACTAAGCTATTTTCTAATCCTAAAATTTCACGAGGAGACACTTACAAGGTGGCTCATCACTGTCAGGCAGGACTCCCTCTGCCTGTTGACACCATCACTCCCTTTGTGGACTTCCTCCCCGGAATTTGTTAGCCCGAATGGAGCAGTAGAAGCACCCCCAGGCTCAGCTCTGGAACGGTGGGCCCTGCCCCAATTTGTGCTCAACCCTGTGCCTCCCACACTCTGGGTGGCTCTGGGAACCAGAGGGGGTCAAGATGCTCACCTCTGTGGACATTTCCCACTCTCCCACAGACAACGGTCATCCAGCTCAGGTTATGGTCAGAGACCCTGGGGGTCATAAAAAGCCTTAGATTCTCTGGGGCACCACCTTCTCCCATGAACAGACGAGACACAGTCCAGAAAAGGAGAATGACTTTCTTCAAGTTACAAGCAAAGTCCACGTCTCCTGATTTCCGGTTTAACTCTCTGCTTCACCATAGTTGATCTATGGACCCTATGTTCCCCCAAGTAATCGACACCAGCCCTCTGGGCCCCATTTTCCTGACAGTAAAACCCCTTCCTGCCACGTGAATCTGATCCAACATTTCCAGGTGCATAGTCTGGTAACCTAGGCCACCTTGAGCCCCCAAAGTATCACTTTATAATATAGATTATGTAGATAATTTATTTAGAGACTTCTTGCCTTCTGCTCATCTTAGCCCAGGTCCACTGTCTTTTACTCCAGTAGAAGCAGCTATGTCCTTACCGATTTCCTTGAGATTTCTGTGGGTTAGTCAGTTTTGCTTTCTCTCTGCCATCCTGGACTGTCCCCTGGTGTATCTTTTAGGAATTGCATTCCTAAAAGCTGCCAGAAATGGATGGGAACAAGAGTGCCTCAGACAAATGGAAGACCATTATTATTTTTCTCATTGAAGAGAATGTTGGACATAGAAGTTCCCATTATGCTATGTCAGCTCCACGTGTTTTTTTCAACGTCCCAGCCTTCTGTGGTTTTGCTTTACCTTCCACAGTGCATGGCCTCATCCTAAAGCTGGCCCATTGACCCTATGATGGCTGCTGGATCTCCAGAAATTTCCGTAGCATTCCAGACAGGGAGGAAAAGCAAGGCAGAGGACAAAGGAGCAAAGAGGGTTCTGTGCGCTGCTCAGCTCTCATCAGAAAGCTTTTCTGGAAGCCACGCTTAACAATTCTATTCACATTGCACTGGCCTTCCTGTCTGAAAGGAAGGGAGGGAGGGACTAGTCAATATACCCTTTTTTTTTTTACAAGACTGATTTACTTATTATTTTAGAAAGAGAGAAAGCATGAGCGGGAGGGGCAGAGGGAGAAGGAGAGAAAGAATCTCAAGCAGACCCTGCGCTGAGCAGAGACTCTTACGGGGCTTGATCTCACACCAATGAGATCACGATGGGAACAGAAACCAAGAGTCAGATGCCTAACCAACTGCGCCACCCAGGGGCCCCTCACAAATATAACTTTTAAGCAAAGCACCCATCCACCTCCAGCAGCCTTGTTATTCCTGCTACCAAAGAAGAGGAGACAGAGTTCTGAGTGACAACCTGCCACCTGGACCTCACCCAGCAACTAGAACATTTAAATAAGGACCTAGAGATGCCAAGACCAAAGCTCTGGCCCCAGAGCCGAATCCAGGAATTTTCCTCATGGGAAATGGAGGGGTAGAGAGCCTCTGATACCTTCCTCCATTTTAAAACAAATTAAAAGTCATATTTTAGCAATACGTGCTTACTGCAGAAAAAATTTTAACCATAAAGGAAAAATAAAAATCCCTTCTAATCCCCCACGCAGAGATAACATCTGTTGGAATTTTTGCATCCATCCTTCTGGGTTTTGTTTTTCCTATGCTCATATTAGCAAAATTAGAAATTTACTTGGTGTCCAGTTTTCTATGCTCCTTTTATTTCCTGACTTTACTTTTGTAAGCACTTTCTATCGTGCGTTGCATTTGAAGATCTCATTTTTAATGGCCACACAACAGTGCATCGTGTGGGCTGTCCCATAATTGACGCAGCTACTCCACCACTGTTAGGCAGCTAGATGACCTCCATCTCACTGATGCTGGATGCCCGACCCCAAACACAGAGCTTTGCCTCAATCTCTGATTACATCCTTATGGCAGATTTCCTGTCTTGCCAGATCTGAGGGTATGGAGATTTTTTTTAAGATTTTATTTATTTATTCATGAGAGACACACAGAGAGAGAGGCAGAGAAACAGGCAGAGGGAGAAGCAGGCTTCCTGCAGGGAGCCGGACATGGGACTCGATCCCAAGACCCCAAGATCATGACCTGAGCCAAAGGCAGACTCTCAACCACTGAACCACCCAGACGTCCCGGGTATGGAGATTTTTAAGTCTTTCAATAGATATTGGGGAAACTGACCCCCTGGAAAGCTGGCCTAGGTTCATTTCTGAGCATCTTCAAATGGGCACCTGGCACTCCCCACTCACCTCTGCCCGACTCCCGCTTCAGCCTCCTCTCTCCTGTCTCTTGAAAATACAATGGAAAAGTTTATATTCTGAAATATCTAATCAGGTATTTATCTCTAAGTACTTTTAAAAAGTCAACATAATTACTCTAGTCCCATTAAGTTTAATTTGCAGTAAATTATGTATTTAGCATGAAGTTGGGGTTGCTTTGCTGGTTGCAGTGGAGCTAGGGTTTGGCTGTTTACAGTGGGAGCCGGTGATGACAGTGCAGGTTGGGGGGTTGGGCAGCCTGGGGGCCTTTCTTAGGGAGGTGGTATCCCCAGGGAGGGGGTGGGAGAGGACCCTCATGGCCTGGGAGGTAGAGAACTGCACCAGTGCCCCAGCGGGTGTTCCAGGAGACTAGGAGAGGGAGGGAGGAGGGCAGCGGCTGTCTGGTTCACTGGATATACTGTGGTTCAAATCTTGGGGTATCTGTGGACCCTCCCATGTGGCTGTTGTACAGGTGGACTGTACAGGTGGGCTTGGGGCACAAGTCACACCGGGTCTAATCGCAGAGGCAGGCACAAGGATTTTAGTTCCTCTTCCAAAAGCCAAGAGGAGCAGTAGGAGGGATTTAGGCCAGAGTTTCCTGCTGGGAAACCCTGTAACAGCTCTGGGGGGATGGAAGGGAGGGGCATGCAGGATAGCAGGGCAATGAGGGAAGGGGTGATGCAGTCCCCCACGTAAGGGATGATGGTGGTGACAGCAGCTCTAGACTACCCACCCTGTGTCCCCTGAGCCAGCTCTGAGTTCAACTGCACCTGCGGTGGGCGGTTCCCAGAGCGCTGACCACTCCCCACTCAGGCCCCATTGGCTGTGCCCTGGGGGCTTGACCAGCCACGGGCAGGGTAACCTAGAAGTACTAGAGAGTCACACTCCAGGGACGCCCCCCTCAACCAGGGAGGTATGGGCAGGGTTGGATACACGGATAAATACCCAGCTTCCCTCTGAGGGACAACTCTGAGGCACATTCTACACACTTCCTCAGAGGGTCCCAAGCAAGACTGAGCCCACAATGTAACCTGCTCTCTGATCCACCCTTTAGGGCTTTCTCCCTCTCGATCCCTGTCCCCTCCTCACTGTGCCTTCTGGGATCCAAATCCACATAAGCCACCTGCACTTTTGGAGGAACCCAAACCCAGATAGCTCTGGATCTCTCCAGAAAAGCTGCAGCCGTATGGATAGAGTGGAGCGTTGGAGAGGTAGTGAGGACAGAGGGATAAGAGTGATGCGCAGGATGCAGGACGAGGAAGAGGGAGAGGTCAGCAGGCCCAAGATTGATCAGCAAGTGAATGGAGGTTCTTTCCTGTGTGTGTGCACGTGCGTGTGACCCCACCCCATTTCCATTACCCTAACAATATCTCTGTGATCTATTAATCAACAACCCCAGCCCCTTTCTGCCATATAGATCCATTTTGCATGCCCTAGAATTTCACATGCATGGAATCCCATGTTAGGTATCCTGGGCCTTTGCTCAACAAAATGTTTTTGAGATTAACCTGGGTGTATATTTGTTAGCAGTTTACCCTTGTTTATTGCTCAGTGTTTGTCTGCTATACCAGTTTGTTTATCCATTAACCTGTCAATGTAAAATTGAGTTAAATTCACTTTGGGACTATGATGAATAAAGTCGCTATTAAAATACTTATACAGTCTATTTATAAAACAAAGCTTTTATTATATTCTGGTGCTTAAAAGTGTAATTCCTAGATCATAGAGTAGGTGTATATTTTACACGACAACAAACTGACATGCTGTTTTCCAAAGTGACTGTATTATTCTGCATTCCTCCAGAAATGTATACAGTTTCCATTTGTTCCACATTCTGCATCAATACTTGATATTCTCAGTCTAATTTTACTGACAATGCAGATCCCTGGCAGCTAACAATGTTGAGCATTTTTTTCAGGTGTACTCTGGCCATTTGTATCATTTTTAATGAAGTGTATATTTAAGTCTTTTGCCCACTTTTTTGAGTTTTTTTTTTCATGATTGATTCATTGGAGTTCTTTCTATATGCTGAGTATAAGTCCTTTGTCAGGTATAAGTATTGTGATTATTTTTTATTCCAATCTGTGGTTTGCCATTTCTTTTTCTGAATGATATCTTTTGAAGAATAAAATGTTCTTATGCTGAACTTCAATCTGTCATTTTTAATGGCTATCGTAGATAGTGTTTTTGTGAGTGCATCTTTAGAATCTTGGCCGAGGGGCCCCTGGGTGGCTCATTTGGTTAAGCATTGGACTCTAGATTTTGGCTCAGGTCATGACCGCAGGGTTCTGAGATCAAACCCCATGTTAGACTCTGAGCTGCGTGTGGGCTTTCTCTCTCCTTCTTCCTCTGTGCCCCCACCCCTGCTCATGCGCGCGCTCTCTCTCTCTCCCCACCGTCTCTTAAAAAAAAAAAAAGAATCTTGGTCCACATCCAAGATCACAAAGGTGTTTTCCTAAGATTATTCTCTTATTTTTCAGTTTTCATGTTTACGTCTGTTTTATCTCAAATTCCTTTCTATATAGAGCATGAGGTTAGAGTCCAGGTTCATCATTTTTCCATAGGGATACAGATGTTATATGCTTATTGTCTTGAAATCTACTTTCTCTGACATTATAACCACACCAGCTTTCTTAGGCTTAGCATATCTTTTTCCATTTTTTGCCATTCAGCCTCTTTGTATCTTTGTATTTCAAGTATGTATTTTGTAATCATCATTTATTTTTGAAAAGATGAACTTTTATACTGAACTTTAATTTGTCATTTTTTTAATTTTATTTATTTATTCATGAGAGACACAGAGAGAGAGAGAGAGAGAGGCAGAGAGAGAGAGAGGCAGAGAAACAAGCAGAGGGAGAAGAAGCAGGCTCCATGCAGGGAGCCCAATGTGGGACTTGATCCCGGGATTCTAGGATCACACCCTGGGCTGAAGGCAGCGCTAAACCACTGAGCCACCGGAGCTACCCCAATTTGTCATTTTTCATGGCTATTGTAGATAGCCATTCTCACACTAAAATATCTCTCAGTCTTGGACAACATATATATGTATGGCTTTATCTTGGGTCTCTCTATTGTATTTCATCAATCCATCTGTCTATTCTTGCTTTGCCTTGATTATTGTAGCTTCATAGTCTTAAACTCAGTTTTATTGCATTTATGTATAATTTTTAAGATAGTTCATTGATTTCTAAGAAAACAAAAACAGAAACCTGTACATTTAACACAGGTGTGCGTGTTAAATCTACAGATCAGTTTAGGGAGGACTGACATCTCAGTCTTCTAATCCATGAACACGATATGTCCTTCTAAGTCTTCCTTAATTTTCCTATGAAATAATATACAGCCTTCAGTATAGAGGTTTTGCACATAAAAAAATCCTTAAATATTATGTTTTTGACTACTGAAATTGTATTGTGTCTTAATGTTTTTAAATAAGTGTGTTTTTAGTACAGAGCAGAATTCAGCAAGCTTCCTATAAAAAGCCATAGAGTAAGAGCCCCAGCATTTGCAGACCGTACACTATCTGTCACAACTATTGAACTCTGCCCTGGTAACATGGAAGTAGTCGTGGACCACGTGTACACAAATGGGCTCTGGCTGTGATCCAACAAAAGTTGATTTATGGATGCTGAAATTTGATCTTTGTATAATTTTACATGTCACATTTTTAAAATTTCTTTCAACTATTTAAAAGTTTTAAGAAGCATCCTTAGCTCAAGGGCCATAAAGAACAGGTGACCAGGCAGATTTGGCTCATAGACTATAGTTTTCCAAAGTCTGGCATACAAAAATCAATTGATGTTTAGACTTTGACTCATATCAGCAACTTGTTAAATTTGCCCATAGTTTCTCATTTTGCTTGTAGTTGAATTCTGTGATTTGTTAAACTCACTAGTAGTATTTTGTAGATTCCTTAGGTTTTTCTATCAAACATTTGTGCCATCTGTGAATAATCAGAGGTTTAATTAACGTTTCCAAATTCCAAGCCTTTTATTTCTTTTTGCCTTATTGAACAAACTAGAACTTCCAACGTAATTTTGTGGGTTTTTTTTTAAAAGATTTTATTTATTTATTCATGAGAGACAGAGAGAGAGGCAGAGACATAGGGATAGGGAAAAAGCATGCTCCCTGTGGGGAGCCTGACTGGATCCTCAGACCCTGGGATTACGATCTGAGCCAAAAGCAGATGTTCAACCACTGAGCCACCCAGGTGTTCCTCCAGTATAATTTTGAATAGGAGTGATGACAATGCACATCTTGACTTGTTCCTGATGGGGGAATAGCTTCAGTTTTTTTTTATCACTATACCTGATGCTAGCTGCAGATCTTGCATAGAGATCCTTTATAAGATTTTTTTTTAATTCCTTCAGTTTCTAGTTTGCTGAGTTTTTGGCACAAATGGGTGTTGATACTTTAGATAATTTCTTGTCATTTATCCAAATGATCATATGGCTTTTCTCTTTTGTTATGCTAATATGGTGAGTTATTTGGATTGATTTTCAGATGTTGAACCACTCCTACATTCTTGGGATAATTTCTACTTGGTCATGATGTAGTAACCTTTATATATATATTTCCAGATTTTTATGTGTTAATAATTTTTAGTGGCTTTGCATCTGTCTTGAGCTTTCTTTTAATGTCTTCGTCAGGATTTGATGTCAGGTTTATGCTGGCCTCAAAATGAATTATGAAATTATGAACTGTCCCTTCCTCTTCTATTATCTGAAATAATTTGTGGAAGGTTAATATTATTTATTTCAAAAATGCTGAATTAATCACCATTTGGGCCTGGAACTTTTTTTGTGCAAAGGATTTTTAATTATGAATTCAATTTAAATATTAGATATAGGGCTATTCAGAGTTTCTATTTCTTCTTTCGTTAGTTTGGGAAGTTTTATATTTCAAAACATATTTTTGAGTTTGTCTAAGTTGTTGAATTTATTGGCATAAAGTTCATAACACTCTCTCATTAAGCTTTTAATACTTTCTATAGTGATGTCTCCACTGTTCTTGATATTGGTAATTTACATTTTCTGTTATTTTCCTCACGCTGTCTTAGTCAGTTTGAATTGACATAACAAACTACAATAAAGTGAATGGTTTAAACAACAAAAATTTATGTGTTACAGTTCTGGGGGCTGGGAGGTCCAAGACCAAGGTGCTGGCTAATAACCTCTGATTATTCACAGGTGGCACAAATGTTTGATAGAAAATCCTAAGGAATCTACAAAATACTACTAGTGAGTTTAACAAATCACAGAATTCAACTACAATCAAAATGAGAAACTGGGCAAATTTAACAAGTTGCTGATATGGGTCAAAGTCTAATTTGGGCCCTTCCTTGTTTATAGACATCCTCCATCTACCATGTCCTCACATGGAGGAGAGACAATGAGCTCTTTGGTGTCTCTTTTCATAATGATGCTAATCTTATTGAATCAGGGCCCTACTTTTATGACCTCATTTCAAATCCCCTGCCTTCTTATAAGCCCCACTCTAGTACTGTCACATTGGGAATCAGGGCTTCAACACATGTATTTGTTGGGGGGGTGGCACAATTCCATTCATGGCACATATCTTCTTGACAAATTGACCCTTTGAATATGTTTCTCTCTGTCTCTTATGTGCTTATTGTCTTGAAGTCTACTTTCTCTAACACTATAGCCACACCAGCTTTCTTAGGCTTAGCATATCTTTTTCCATTTTCTGCTATCAGCCTGTCAGTATCTTTGTATTTAGAGTATGTATTTTGTAATCATCGCTTATTTGGGCCTTGCTCTTTTTAATAATTTGAAAATCTATTTTATTTCAAGTACTGTGCCTGTGTTGACTTTATCATCTTTCCATTTGTTTTATATTGGCCCCATTTGTTGTTGGTTACTTTGTTTCTCCTTTCCTGTCTTCTTTTGGGTTAACTGGGAATTTTTTAGTATGCCTATCGAATCCCTTCATTGGTGTTCTAATTATCTTTCTTTGTGTTATTCTTTGTATTTTTGCTACTGATTACAATATGTTGTTTCCCTGGGGCTCATTGAAGTCTGCTCGCACATGTCTATTCAGTGGCCAGTATGCATCCCAAATTTATCACAGTCTAACTTAAGTTAATATATACTGCTTTATCTATGCAAAAAATTTATAACCATGCGATTCTGTTTATACTCACTCTCATTCATTGGCAGTTATTATCATTTATTTTACTTCTGCCTGTGTTGTAAACTCCACAATACATGATTATTATTTGTACTCTAAACCACTAACTAACTCTAACAGAATTAAAGAGAAAATCTTTCTTATATTTAACATTTTCAATACTTCTCCTTATTTCCCATAGACTTGAAATTTCATCAGATATTATTTCCTTTTAAACTGAAGAACTTCATTTAAAATATTTTGTAGTGTGGATCTTCTGGCAACAATATTATCTTTTATTCATCTGAAAATATTTCTAATTCACTTTATTTTTTTTAAGATTTTTATTTGTATTTATTCATGAGAGACATAGAGAGGCAGCGACACAGGCAGAGGGAGAAGCAGACTCCCTGAAGGTGGCCTGCAGGGAGCCTGATGTGGGACTTGATCCCAGAACCCTGGCACCATGACCTGAGCTGAAGGCAGACACTCAACCACTCAGCCACCTGGGTGCCCAAATTCACCTTAATTTTTTTTTAATTTTTTTTTCTGCCTAATAAATAATCTAGGTTAAAAGGGTTTTTTTCCCCAAAACCTTAAAGATGTTACATTGTCCTGAGGCTTTCACTTATCTGACATAGAATCAGCTTTCATTATCATTCTGGTTCCCCTATGTTAATTTGTATCTCCCTCTTGCCTCTGACCACCTTTCCAATCTTAATCTTTGGATTGTAGCAGTTTGACTATGCTGTGTCTAGACATGATTTTCTTTGTAAGTATCCTGCTTTGGATTTACTGAGCTTCCTGATCTAAATGATCACTGTGTTTTATCAAATTTTGAAAGTTTTTTTTTCTAATATTTACTCAAATATTTGCTGTTCAGTCCCAATATTTGCTTTCTCTCCTCTGAAAGGTCACTGAGGCTCTGTTTGTCTTCAATATTTTTTATACACACAGCTTCTCCTATTATTAACATCTTCTATTAGTATGGTACATTTGTTATTATTAATGAACTAGTAGTTACACATAATTACTAAATAAAGTCCATAGCTTATTCAGAGTTGCTTAATTTTGCCTGATATTCCTTTTCTGTTTCAGGAGCCCATCAGAATACCACATGACATTTAGCTGTCATGTCCCTTTAGGGCTTCTCTTGGTTATGACAGTTTCTCAGACCTTCTTCATTTTTTAAAAAGATTTTATTTATTTATTTGAGAAAGAGAGAGCATGAGCAGGGGGACGGGCAGAGGGAGAGAGAGAAGCAGACTCCCTGCTGAGCAGGCAGCCTGACTCCTGGCTCAATCCCAGGACTCTGAGATCATGACCCAAGCCAAAGGCAGACACTGAGCCAACTAAGCCACCCAGGTGACCCAGGCTTTCTTTAATTTTGATGACTTTGACAATTTTGAGGAGTACTGGTCAAGTATATTGTTGGATGGCCTTCTATTGGAATTTGCCTGATGTTTTTCTAATGATTAGACTAGGGGGTATGGGTTTGAGGAAGGAAGATTACAAGACAAATGTTGCTTATATCATATGAAGAGCACAACTATCAACATTACCTATAACGGTTGATTTGACCTTCATCACCTGACTGAGGTCATGTTTGCCAGGTTTTTCCTGTTCCTAACTGTTATGTTATTTCCCCCCACTCTTTCCATACTGTGCTCTTTGGAAGGACCTCACTATGAACAGCTCACACCTAAGGAGGAGGAGTTATGCTCCACCGCCTTAAGGTTGGAGAGTATCTAAACAAATTATGTAGAATTCTTCTGTTCAAGAGATTTGTCTCTTCTCCACAATTTATTATTATATCCAGTCATTTATTTATATCAGCATGGACTCATAGATATTTATCTTATACTTTAGGTGATAATCCAATATGACTTAATTTTATTATTCAAATTTTTCAAGCTTTGGCCATTTTTTTTCAGGCGAGTCATCTGCAAAGGCTAGCATATTCATTACAGTTACTACAAAGTCCTTGTCTGCTAATTCCAATGTCTGAGTCATCTGTGGATCTTTTTCACCAGCTGATTTTTCTCTTGACTTTGTGTTTGATTTTCCTCTTTTCTCACATGTCTAGTCATTTGTCCTTATTTCATTTGTTGCTGATCTAAGGATGAATCCTCCTATCATGAGATGTAGTCTTTACTCCTAATGCATGACTTTTCTGGGAACTTATTAGAATCCCATCACTCAGAACCGAAGTCAGACTCCAAATTGTGTTTCTCTTGCACTGAGCAGCTATTGTTTCTCATTTGGGTTCCTTTTTTTAAAGATTTTATTTATTTATTCATGAGAGACACAGAGAGAGGGAGAGGCAGAGACACAGGTAGAGAGAGAAGCAGGCTCCATGCAGGGAGCCTGATGTGGGACTCAATCCGGGACTCGATCCTGGGACTCCAGAATCACACCTGGGCAGGTGCTTAACTTCTGAGCCATGCAGGCATCCCCCTCTCATTTGGGTTCTTAAAAGTCTTGCCTGTCCATGCAAGTTCAAGGATTTAAAGGGAGTTTATGCACAGAATTGGGAAATTTTACTCTATGGCCATCCTTTCTGAGATTTTGCTCCTCAACTTCCAGCCTCTTAGCAGGCCCAAACTGCATCTTCTAACTCCTTTAAATCATGAAGAATTTTGTCAAAGCTTTCTTTCATGGACAGTGGGGGTGCCCTCAGAAGGAAAATAATCTAACTGTGGGGAATCCCTAGGTGGCTCAGCAGTTTAGCACCTGCCTTCAGCCTAGGGCATGATCCTGGGGTCCCAGGATTGAGTTCCATATCAAGCTCCCTAAATGGAGCCTGCTTCTCCCTCTACCTGTGTCTTTACCTCTCTCTCTCTCTCTCTCTCTCTCTCTCTCTCTCTGTCATTAATAAATAAATAAAATCTTTAAAAAAAAAAAAAAAAGAATCTAACTGTGGATGTCCCCCAGCACAGTTCCCTTCTATTAAGGGTTATAACCCCTTGGCTTCTGCAAAGTGTTTTAGTTGCTCTCCATTTCCTTCCAACAATAGTCTCTGAATTTTTAAAAACATTTTGTCTAGAGTTTACAAGTCATCCAATACAAGCTACTCTGCCAGTGTCAACATTCATAAGTTCAATATATTATTTTGATAGTCACCTTAAACCTATCTAAATCAAGACAAGGTAAAAATAAACCAACGTGATAGTATATATAAGCCAAGAGGCTGTCTCTGACCATTCTGTTGCTTTCTCTCTATGAGCCTCCGTTGTCTAGCTGTGGAAAGACTAATAATTCTTAGTTGATAGTTTATGGTACAGGCTAGAGAACATGGTACACAGTAGATACTCACCAAATGTTACTCCTTTCCCTTCTCCCTTCAGTAGGGCTACCCAGATACCACTGCCTGGACACCAAGCCTTGGGCTGCTCCCGCCTCTCTCCTGCCTGCCTCTCCCAGCAACATCTAGCTTTTATGAGCTTCTGGTGTTGAAGTTGCTTTTAAAATCATCCCTCCTTGTAGGCCTCTTTGTCCTCTCCTCAGCTTTGTATTTCTAGCTCCTTGAAGGGGAAGATAACTATTTTGGGTATTCACGCATTCATTCAACTCATCCCACTGAGCACCTACTATGTTCAGAGCACTATCCTAAGGCCTGGGAGTCAGCAGTGAACGGAGAGAAGATATATTTGCCCTTATATTCAGTGGACGGGCAGACACTATACCAATAGATCAAATGCATTAGTGTGCAAGATGGTGATAAGAGCAACTGAGGGTAAGAAGCAGGGAGGGGAAGGTGAAGTGCAGAAATAAAGAGCCTACCATTTTAAATAGTGAGGTCAGGAGATGTGACATGTTGAAACAGACTGAAAACAGTGAACCACACAGATATTTTGGGGAGATCTGAGGCAAATGGAACAGCAAATGCAAAGGTCCTGGGGTGGGACAGTGGCTGGAGCAGAGGCATCAGATGGAGAGCAAGAAGAGATGGTTAATGAGGGTTCAGACTGCTAAGAGCTTGGTGGATCTGAGACCCACCTTCACCTTCTCCCAACATTTAAAAACAGGGAAAAAGAGGGGGGGATCAGCAGGAGACGCAGAACAGAGGCCAGTGAGGTAGGAGGAAAACTGAAGGGGAGTGACAAGGAGGCAAGAGCGCTCAGGTGCGTGCAAGGTGAGGACTGAGGCTCGCCCACCGGATTTGGTGAGGAGGACACCGGCCACCTGGACAAGAGCTGTTTAAGTGAACGGGTGTGGACTCAAGCCTGATCAAGCTCAAGAAAGGAGGTGAGGAACGCAATTGGAATGAGTGGAAAAGAATGAGGGGTCAAGAGAGGTTTATTTCTCTTCTAAATGAGAGAAATGTCTCTACTCTGCGTGCCAATGGAATGACAATTAAAAAAGGGAACATCCGATGATGCAGAAAGACACGGGGGACTTGGAGGAGCTGTATTCTCGAGTGCCCTCGGGTGTCCTTACCTCTTCTGTCACAGCACACCACTCTTCTGTTGGGGGGGCCACACCCTGCTTCCTTCAAGGACCCGGGATGAGACTGCCCCAGCCCTGACTTCAGCAGTGGGCACCAGAACAGATCTGACCAACAGGACTATAGCAGCCTCAGGCCTGTGATTGGCTAGAGGAGGGGTCCTGTGACCCGATCTGGGCCAATCAGAGTGAAGAGCATCTTCTCTGGGCCTTCTGAGGAACCCCTGAGAATTGGAGGCTCTCCTGCCGTAGCGGTGGCTGGGCTGGTAGAGGGCAATCAGCAGTGTCTGCACCCAGAGCCTGCGTGGGTGCGGCTCCACCCGGCTGCCTGCCCTGGCATAGAACCTGCCACCAAGCTGGCTTATAAAGCCTGTGAATCAAAACAGGCTTTCTGGAGCTGCCTGTTTCTGGAGCTGCCCACAACCCATGCCCATCTTCTGCTACATCATTCATCACTGTTTTAGTTCTTTATAGTCCTGATCGCTATCTGAAACATCCAATTATTCCATCTACTTACTCAAGTATTGTCTCCCCCCTCCATGGGGTCCTTGGTCTATCTTTTCTACTACTGTATCTCCAGGATCTAGACGTGTTCCTGGCATGGAGTGGGGCTCCAAATAAATATTAGTTGACTGAATAAATAAATACACGAAGATGTGCTTCGGCGGCATATTTATACTCAGCCACACCTCACTGATCCACAGGCAAGCAGCTGGCAGCTTCAGCCACTTGAATGCAACAAGAAAAACTCAAAAAGCCCTGGAATTATTAACATGCAAGTTACATGGGCCATGTCTGAAAGTACATGGTTTTTGTATTTGAAAAGGTGCTCCCTTTGTGTCCTCCCTCAGAGATCAGGGACTCCTATCCCAGACATGGTTCTAACATGCCTGGTGACCTGGCTCCCCTCCCAGAGTGGGTCAGAGGCATGATGCTGGGAGGGGGACGGCCAGGAGTAGAGACACTGACACTAGCAAGGAGAAACAACTGGAAGCCAGGAGACTGGAAGACGCTGGAGAGGAGTCACAAGAACTACAGGAGAGAATAGGCAAAGCCTTGAGTGTGGAATGATGGGTCGGCGGGGCAGGGGCGGGGGGTCCCTTGGACTGGAACATGGAAAATGGTGGATGACTAAAGGCATAGAGCAAAGTTTAAATTTTGCTCCATGCTCCCCATCCTAGAAACAGGACAATGTGAGCTATATTCATTTATTTTAAAAATAGATTGAGTCCATGCAGAAGAGTAAGCGGAAGACATCGTAATCACCCGTGCCCTTACTCAGAGAGATGCTCTGAGCAGTACATGCAGGTGTGGGCTCTGCATGATGGAACCCTGTGTCACGAAGTGTGCTGCACAACCATGACTTTTGTTGGCTGTGTAATATTCCAGCACAAGGTCATACACTATTTCCCAAGACCATTTCCCTATTGGACAGTGTTTCCAAACATTGGTTATCACCGAGCACGCTGTAGTGAACATCCTTGGAAGACTGTGTGCTCAGCCCTGATTACGTTTCCTGACAACAGAATTGCTGGTTCAAAACTATGGGCATTTTTAAAATATTTATTTATTTATTTATTTATTTATTTATTTATTTATTTATTTGGGAGAAGCACAGTACGAGTCAGGGGCAGGGAGCAGAGGGAGAGGAAAGAACAGAGGGAGAGGGACAAGCAGACTCTGCTCACAGAGCCCAATACAGGGCTTGATCCCAGGACCCTGAGATCATGACCCGAGCTAAAGGCAGATACTTAACCAACTGAGACACCCAGGCGCCCCAAGATCTTTTTTGTACATATTTTGAAGTTTACACACTCACAAATTGGGTATCGGTGACTTTTAGATGCTTAATCAATCAAACCTTGGCATTTAAAGAATGAAAGCTCATTATAGAAAAGCCCTTTGTGTAACTTCTCATCCCCAGATACTAACGTATGTCTGTGTGTGTGTGCACGTGTGCACACACATATGTCCAGCACTTCTCCCATGTACATGGCACATTTCCCATCCCCCATGTCACTAGTACTATTCAACTATCTTGGGAGCTATACAGGATGTGTAATGTCACTCCCATATTACAGATGAAGATACTGAGTCTCAGAGAGCTCGTGTGTAGGACAGTAAAAGGAACACAAGCAGGTACACCTGGGTTCAAATCCCAGCTCTGCTGCTGGGTGAGCTTGACCAGTCTAGTCTCTTGAGCTTCAGCCCTCTCGTGTATCAAATAAGGACAGAAACACCGGCCTCAGAGGGCAAGATGGAATGAGAGTGCAGATGGGAAGCGTCCGGTACAAGCTGGACACACGGTAGGTGCTCAAGCAGTGATATTTTGAGTCCTTATTAGGAAAGTCATTTGTCAAGGTCACAGAGGCAGAATTGAACTCACTCTCCTAACCACAAATTAAGTCCACCTGCCTTCGAACCACTTGCCCACACCAAGGAGGAAAGAGTTTTAGATTCGTCTCCACATGGGGTTATCATTGCTGGGTCCCCAGAAGCCTGTGCTGCCACGAATCCAAAAGAGGCAGGGCCTCACACGAGCCAACTTGAAGAATAATAAAACTTGCAGAGGTGACTGATGGGACCGGGGGGTCATTCTCCTGTTGAGCTAAACCTCAGCCTGTGTCCATGTCCTCTCAGCCTCGTGTCTGGGCATGTGCCCCTCACCCCTCAGAGTCCTGGCCAAAGGCTGAAAGAATCCATTCCTCCCCTGGGCAGGTCTCTGGGAAAGTTACTCCAGCTGCCAGGCCAGGCCATTCTGGGTAATGGATGGCGTCTCCTTAATGCTCTCTGGGAGACGGGCCCCTCTTTAATCTGCTGCAGTGTCATTAAGAGAGAAAACGTTTGCTCCATGGGGCTCCTGATGGTCTTTAGAAACTGCAAGTTAAACACCAACCAGGAAGGGCTGCTCCGGCCTTAACTCTCCCCTTCCCGGCACAGGCCCAGGCCTCAGGCCAATGGGGCCGCAGATCTCTGGCCTGGACTTTCAGGAGCCCTGGGGTCGGGTTTGTGGGCTCTTCTCAGCCTGGAGGTGAGTGGGTGGGCGTGAGGGCAGAGGGAGGCCAAAGGGAGAAGAGGATTCCTTGAGCCTCTCCACTCCGGTGTTTGTATTTATAGACGGAGGACCCGCCCCCAGGCTGGCCAGAGAGCAGAGCACTGGGGGACCCACACTGGGGACTGGGTGACTGTGGGCCACTCCCTTAACCTCTCTGTGCTGGGTTCCTACGGGGGGCGGGGCGGGGGGCTGTGGGCCTCCCAGCTCGGCGCTTCTAGGGTCTGTTTCACGGCAAGTAGAGCCTGGTGGTCTTCTCCAAGAGGACTGACGTGTCCGTGTCCCCCGGGTCCCTGCACTGAAGCCCGCCCCCCACTGGGGCACATGTGACAGGTGGGGAGGCCAGCCCTGGGGACAGAGGAGAGCAGGTGACCTGGGTGGGCTGACAGAGGGGAGGAGCTCCCATTGCCCAGCACCCCTGGGAGCCCAGCACTGTGCTGAGACTCCCCCCACCACACACACACACACACACACACACACACTCCCCAGGGCCAGGCTCACAACACAAGACAGACAGGTCTCACCTTGACCCCTCACCTCCCACCTCCCTGCTTTTGCACCAGCAGTCTCCCCTCCTCACATGCCTTCCCCTCCTCTATCCAAATCCCACACAGCCCAAGGCCTGCCTCCTCCAGGAAGTCTTCCAGCCAAACCCTCCTGGCTCCACCCAGCTGGCCCTCTGGTTGTTTCACTGCCCAACACAGTTTTAGATTTTGCGCTGTGAGGCCAGACCCACGCATGAGCTCATCTCATTCTCTCTCCGGGTTAATTGATATTTATGGGGTGCTGGCTCGGAGCCAGGCACTGTGGGGGCCCCAGAGGGGATGAGAATAAACACCCACCGAGCACCTGCAGATGCCCCTGGGCCCGGTCAGCCCACGTGGGGTCCGGGCAGGCTCCTCGCCCTGTTGGAAGGATGAGGATCTGGGGCCCAGAGACAGGAGAGGTGGCTCAGGTCCCACAGTGAGTCAGTGGCTGGGACTCCAAGTCCCACCCCCGCCCGTTACCCACCCCTCCCCCCCAGAACTCCCTAACCCCCTGGGCTCGGGCAGGACTGCTCCTTTAGCCTGGGGCTGTCTGGTCACACGAGGGGGCTCAGTGGCCACAGCTCCACAGAGCAGGGGGCAGGACAGGGGCAGCAAGGCCTGGCCCTTGGTGACACGTGGGGCCCTTAGGTGACCCCTCAGGGATGCCAGGCCACCCTCAGTGGCCCACTCACCACCTCTTTCCTCCCCGCCTGGCCCCGGCTGTGCTCCCACCCGGACTCCCACCCCCTCCACCCCGCGCTCCCCAGACCGTCCCCAGGGCCCGGCTCTCCCTGAGGAGCCCCAGGGTGTGAGTTAGTCCACGTCCCTCTGGTTGCAGCCGCTCTTCTCCGGCTGCCCCTGCCCGCCCGACCCTCAGAGGCTGCTCGGGGAACAGAGGGTGCTGCTGGTGCGGGCCATGGGCGGGCGAGGCCGGGTGACAAGTCCCACCCCTTGGAGCTAGGAGCCACGTGTCCCCAGTGAGACGAGGCTGTGCGGTGGCCGCGCAGGGGGACACGAGGCCCTCCTGCCTCCGACCCTGGCCGTGCGGCGCTCCCGGGGCGCTGACGGAGGCCTCACCTGACACGGGGTGACCTGTGGACGCTGCCGGCTACCCCCCAAACCTCACGGTCACAGTCGGCCTGGAGGGGAGCAGGAGAGGCTGAGACAGACAGGAAAGCGCACCCCGAGCTTCGACAGCCCGGGGAGCCCCCAGATCCACCAGAGCTCTCCCTGCTGGGGGCGGGAAACGGCCCGGGGAGGGCGCCAGGGGTCACACGCCAGTTGGCGCCCAGGACTCCGCGCGGGCTCCGAGGGTCGCGGCGTCCCCGTGCCACGGTGTCAGGGCGAGTCCCCGGCTGCCGAGCTGTCGGTGACCGTCGCCACAGGTGCGCCCCGACCCTCCATCCGAGCTGGCGCCCCTCCCGGGGACGCTCGGGTCCTCAGCGGGCGCCGGCGGGGACACGGGGGAGAGGGCGGGAAGGCCACTCTTCTTGATTTGGTTTTCAGATCAGGGAACAAAAATTGTATTTATGCTCCTGGAGAGGAGCTGATTTTCCTGATCGCCCACCCGGCTGCACACGGCTCCACAGCGTCGGGTGGGGAGCGACTCCTTGTCCCTGAGACTGTGAACCGCAGAGAGAGGCCGTCTGGGGCCGGGAACCCCCTGCCCCCCACAAGCCCTCCTGGCCTCCCTCCGGCCTCCTGTCCCTGCTTCTCTCCCGTCACTTGCTCTTCCCGGCACCGGGTCTCCGGTGTCTCTGCCTGCCCTGTCCCCACCGACTCCTGGCGTGCCCCCCGGGGTGAGTCCTGCCTGTGCCCAGGGCCCCTCCCGGCGCGCCTTCTCTCTGCAGGAGCCGAGCTGGGGCCTTCCCCCCACATTCCCGAGGACGATGCTCACTGTGCTTGAAGAGGAGGGAGGAGACAGGCGGGACTCGCTCAGGTCACCTGCCCTGGCCGCTGGGGGCTGGCGGGCAGGGGACCCACAGTCGGCCTGGGCGCCCACAGAGGGCGGCCTGCGGGGTCAGGTGGGGGCTGCTGGCGGGGAGAACGGGGTGAGGGCAGTTCGAGGGCGGCCGGGCCCTCGGTGCTGGGGTGCAGGGGGCTGAAGGCCCAGCCTCCCCATCCTCCTGGGGCCCAGGCTGGACGCCTCCACCCGCACGGGCCTGTGGCAAAGCTTCCCTGGCCCCAGACACTGCTCCTTCCCGGGGTCCGGCCCCAGCTCAGCACCTCCTCCCTTCCCTTGCTCCCTGCACCCCCACCCAGGGGCCTCTCCCCGACCTCTGTCCCTTGTCCCCACAGTCCCCACCTAGTCTAGAGCATCATCTTGTCTCCTCGGACACAGCACATCCACCTGGTGTCCTGCCCCCCCTTCCAGCGCCCAGTCCACAGCTCACGTGAACATGCCAGGCCCCCTCTCATGCGCCTTCCGTGGCTCCCCTGCTCTGAGGATGAAAATCCTCCAGTTCACGTGGTCATGTGAACTGCCGGGCCCCCGTGGGCCTGCTTCCTGGACCCCCCCAGCCGTCCCTCCCTACTCCTGGCCAAACTCTGACCCCGCGGCCCCAGCTACGTGCAGGTCTCCTCCCTCCTGGAGCAGACCTTCCAGGCCTTCCCTGCCTGACACCCGCCTCCTGCACAGCTTGGCTCAGCGGGCAGCACCACAGCTGGATGCCCAGAGCAGCCACTGTGCTCCAGGCTATGGACGGTGTATGATTATCTCATTTAATACTCCATGTACCCCGGGGAATATTATTATCCCCATTTTACAGAAGAGAACATTGAGGTTCGCAGACGTGAAGCTCCTGGCCGAGGTCACTAGGCTGGGAAGTGGTAGAGCTGGGATTTGAACTCAGGTTATTTGTGTGATGTCAACCCTCCCCGCCCCACCCACCCCTCCCAGGTTTGGGGCCCCTCCTGCACACTCCTGTGTGTCCCCTGTACAAGCATCCGCCAGACTGTCTCTCCATCCCCTGCATTGGGCCTGGGCTCTGAGCTCCCCACGGCCACCCTGGGGCACTCCTGCCTCTGATCCCCAGACCCTGCACAGGGCCAGGTATATGGTGGACACTTGGCTAGAAACAGTGCCCAAGGAGTGGGGGCCGCAGCCCTGCTGACTTCTGAGCCCCTCCCTCCCTCACTCTCCCCACCCACCACCCAACACCTCAGTAAGCAAAGCCTTTAAACCAAAAACAATTTTACAGTTCATTTGAGTTAATTTCAGCTGCTCTTTCTGGAAACCATCTTCCCCAAATTGTCTGCAGAGAAGCGCGGCCTCCCTGGCAGGCCCCCTCCCCACCTGGAATCACAGCCCAGAGGTGGGAGGCTGGAGCCCTCAGGAATTCAAGTCCGCACAAGGGATGTGCTGGATACTGGGGTGCATAGTCCTCGCCCTTGGGGAGCCCACTGGATAATGAGGAGCCCAACTTTAAACAAAACCACACAAATAGTGTTGAGCCATAATACGTCAGCTGAACAGAAGCCTAAAGATACCAACTGTACAACGCTGGCAACTGGGTAAACCTCTTGCGGCCTCCATTTTCTCATCCATACAATGGACACCCTACTTGTATGTTTTTCACGGGGCATAGCGAGGACCCAGCGAGATGCGTAAGACCCTCAGCCCAGCCCCGTGCACCCATGCTTTGCAGATGTTTACTCTCCGTGACGGGCTGCACCCCTTTGCAAGCGCTCCCATAACAAAATACTGCAGCCTGGGGGCTTAGGCAACAGCAGTTATTCTCTCTTAGTCTGGAGGCTAGCAGCCTGAGATCCAGATTCAACAGCACTGACTTCTTCTGTGGCCTCCCTCCTTGGCCTGTAAGTGGACATCTTCTCCTGCTGTCCTCATTTCTTCTTATGAGGACACGGTCATGCTGCAGTGGGGCCCGCCCACAGGACCTCATTTTAATTGAATTATTATCTCTTTAAGGATCCATCTCCAAATGCAGTCACATTCTGAGGTACGAGGGGCTAGAATGTCAATAAGATTTTGGAAGGAGAGGGACATTCAACCCATCACTGTACGTATCCAAGAGAAGTGAGTGAGGGCATCTAACCACAGATCACTTATATGTCCAAAGAAACTTTATAATGGTCAAAAAGCAAAACAAATTGAATGTCCATCTATGGGAGAATGATAAATTGTGGTCAACCAATAAAAATGGAACTACACGGCATTTTTTAAAAAATAACAAGATACGCACGCAAATCACCTACAAATATCACAGACATGGTCAGCAGAGAAAAAGAAATCAGACCAAAAAAAAAAAAAAAAAAACCCTACACTTCACGATCCCATTAATATGAACTCATCCATAGGCTAGAAGCCAGAATAACAATATCTCTTAGAGTTGGGGCAGTAAGTAGAAAGGGCAACAAAGACCCTCTCTGGGGTGCTATAAATGCACTACCTGTCGATCTGGGAGGTGGCAGGTGGCTGCAGAGATGCACACATATATCCATGCCCTTCCCCGACACACAGGTGCTCACCACCCTCTCGGCGCTTTGGCCATGCTTCTTGACTTGACTCCTTGACTTACCATAGAGATATCTCTACAGCTCCCACTGTGCAGCAAACCTCAAATTTAGTGATAAATACAGCCATTTCTGTAGCGCACACTTCTATGGGTTGTTTGTGCCATCAGTCAGGTCAAGGCTAGCTCGGCTTCTCTCTGAGGTTGACTCTCGTAGGCCTGTGGTTGGCTAGCCCCGCGGACGGCAGCGGAATGATCTAGGCTTCACTCAGAGAGCCGCAGATAGCAGCTATCAGCTGGGGGACCCCCACCGTCCTCCATCTGGGCTGTCACCCTCCCACAGGCTGGCTCAGGTTCATTCCCATGTGTCCAAGTACAGCAGGAAAAGAAAAGCCCCTCTGAGAAAGCTCTTGAAAGGAGTGTAATATAGTAACTGGCACATGGTAAGTGCTAAAATGTTCACTCTTAGGATTGTTCTTGTTTGTAAAACTTTTTTTTTTTTTTTTTTTACACAAGATGAAAAGGACCCAGGAGATTTCTATGGCCCTGCTGTCTGAGATACTTGTTATAGGACTTTAGGTAAACTGTGTATCCTACTAGCCCCCATACCCATTCTATAAAATAAAGTTAATCCCCTTTTCCACATTAGATTTTATCGTTTTACCTAGAGAATGTGCTCCTAGATCTGTTGGCAAAGTAAATAAAATGATAATATAATGTGAAAAATAGACCAGGTGGCATTTAGGGTCCCTGTCAGGGTCCTTATGTGTTCTGGGTCTTGGATTCAAGACTCACAGACAGACAGAGCCAGGCATGGTGGTTAAATGAGAAGTGAGGACAACACAGGGCACAGGCTGGGAAAGAGTGGTCACAAGGAATGAACTGAGCACGCCACACCTTTTGGTCCTTATGGTCTTCCAGACACATGCTGGCCCGACTGTGCTCAGGCTCTGGCCCCTCTGAGCCCTGTGTATCAGGGCTCACCACCCTTACATGTCGCTTTGGCCATTCTGGCATTGTTTGAGCTTCTTGACCACAATCCTTCTCCCTCCGCCTTCTCACATGCTGTACTCTTTGCCAGGAATACACGGTATCACTCAGAGTCCTAGCATTCAATCAAAAACGGGCTGAAACCAGTTTAAACAAAATAAATTAAAAGGAGGATTAGTTGGCTCATTCACCTGACAAATCCAGGAGTGGAGAGCTTCAGGCATGGTTAGATCCAGTGACTCAAATGATATCATTTCAGAACATGGTCTTGCCATCTCTCCTGTTTTGACATCCTTCATAGTCTCTCCCCTTTAGGTGGGAAATGGATACTGATGGTGCCAGCCTCCTGTCCTATTGGCTACACACCCCTCTTTCCTGATTTAGCAAAGCCTCTGAGAAGATTCTCGTTGGCCTGAATTGAGTCAGGGGCTCATTCCTGAAGCAGCTGTAGCCAGGGGGTGACGTTAGCTGAGTGGCAGGAGCCAGGATGGGTCAGCTCAGGTGGACTGAGAGTGAGCAGAAAGTGGTGTTCAAAGGCAAAAGGGGGACGGCCTTACAGAGCAGAGGGATGGATGTGGGGTAGGTACTCCTTCCACTGTACTCATTCCTGACCTCAGCATATGTGGCACTTCTTCAGAGAAGACTCCCTGCCCTTGGAATGGCAGAACCCACCGATCCTTTTCCTATACATTTTAGCTCCTATTTACTCTCCCAGCTAACAGGCAGGGCTACCCATGCACTAAAGGAGTGCTAAGTATGTACTCAGTGCTTTAGATATACTAGTGAATGTAATTCTTCTTTTTATTAAAGAGTTTTATTTATTTATTTGACAGAGAGAGAGAGAGATCACAAGCAGAGGGAGCAGCAGGCAGAGAGAAAGGGAAAAGCAAACTTTGAGCACTAAGCGTGGAGCCTGATACTATGCTCCATCCCAGGACCCCAAGATCAGGACCTGAGCATGAGGCAGATGCTTAACTGACTGAGCCACTCAGGTGCCCCCTAGTGAATGTAATTTTTCTAATATCCCTGCAAGGTAAGTGTGGGGATTTTTGAAGATTTTATTTATCTATTTGAGAGAGAGAGAGAGAGAGTATTAGCAGGGCGAGGGGCAGAGGGAGAGAAGCAGACTCTCTGCTGAGCACGGAGCCTGGCATGGGGCTCCATCTCATGAAGCTGAGATCACGACCTGAGCAGGAACCAAGAGTCGGCTGCGTAACTAATTGCTTGGCCAGCCAGGTGCCCCGAGGTAGATGTTTTTTAATCTCAACTTTACAGATGAGGAAAGTGAGGTCCCGTGAGGTTGAGTCCCAGGGGCACACAGCCAGGATGCAGCAAAGCTGGCATTCCCACCCAGGGCTACTTCTCAGTCCAAACTTTTCTCCAAACCACTATTCTCCTTCTGAAACATAGTCCCGTGGGTAATTGTGACTTCACACACATACACACACTTACCTAAACACAATCTAACACATGCTTACTGGTGCCTTGAGACATGCATACACACATGCAAATGCTGTCCCGTGTATGCATACGCTGTCACAATGCTGCATGTGGCCGTGCACTCACACATACACACGTACATGTGCATGAACTCAGAGAAACACACACGATCATCCACATTCACTTTCGCTCACACACCTGCACATGCATGCAAGTATTCTTGTGCCCCTTCAAAAACACTCATGCATTCACGCACATACGCTTGCATGTGCATGCGCTCACACAAATATTCTCCTATCCTCACACACATATGCACACAGGTACTCATGCATAGCCAAGGCACACGTGTGCACACACTCTCACATACACTTACGGACTCACACACATTCGTATATCCGAACACACATGCACTCTTAGGAACACTCTCCTATCCCAACGTGCACACACCCATGCACAAACACATACGCCAAGTCACAGATGTGCACACACACAAGCACTCGCATGCCCAAATGTGAGTGAAGAGTGGCCGATGCCCACCTTCTGCAGTCTCCTGTGAGCCCCAAGGAGGCTGAACCCTGTCCACCCCATCCACCATGGGACACCAGCCCCCATCACAGTACATGGAGCAGGTCCTGGCATCCTCACTTATCCAAAATGACACTGCCCAACCCTGCCCTCCCTTCCAAGGGGCTGTGGAGAGTCAAATACAAAAAACAGCCCTGTCTCTCCTTCGACTTTCCTGGTTTACCCCTTCTTCCCTCTCCCTCACCAACTCCTCTTGTTCTGCCTCTATCCCATAATATCACCCCTACCCATCCCTCTCCACCTTTGGATGCTAATTAAATGATACCACAGAATGCATTTCATTTGCATTTGGTTCAAAAGGGCCACAGAGCAGCAATGCGTGTTCATTAAACAGCTCTGTGTAGAGGGACGTAATGAAGCGGTTTTATTACAACCGTCATCTCAGCCCATCCTGGGAGGCAATTACGTATTCAACAGGAAGACGGAGAACCACAAACCTGAGTGCCTGGGTGGGAGGGGAGTGTGGAGGGGGGAAGGCCCCACTTGGGGCAGGAGGGCGGAGGGGAGGCTGGGCCAGGACTACCCTGCCACCAGGACTTTGAAGGGCAGTGATCCCTGTGGCTTGGACCAGAGCCGTGGCCGAGGTCCCTAACCTGGTTCTCCAGAGCTCCTGGAGGTGCTCGTCACGAGGGGCCCCGGAGTCTGCCCGTGTGCCAAGCGCTGTCTGTAGATGGAATAATTGGTGCGGCACATAGCACAGCTCCAGCTTATTATGTGCATGTGCTGCCGTGATCCCAACCACAGAGGAAGCTCCCGAGAAGCCCTTCTGCACTCCTGGTGGCCCCCGTCTGCTGTGCATGTCCTCTGTCACTGAGATCTCCCTGTGACAGTGGGGGCAGTGAAGGAACAACAGCCGCTGCCCTCCCCAAGGTCCTACTGTGTGCAGGGCATCAGGCCCAGTGACTGACCTGGGTGACCTCCCTGAAGCCTCACAACGTCTCTCAGCTGTAGGTAAGGTCAGGATCCCCATTTCATGGGTGAGGAAACCGAGGCTCAGAGAGCTGAGTGCCGTGTCCAGAGCCACCCAGCCAGGATGTGGCACAGTGAGGATTCGGTCCTAGGTCCGCTGATACCACAGCCTCGGTGGGGGTCTCCTGCCCACTTACATGGACAGCTCACAGTGTGCAAGGGTCCTGATACTTGTATTAAGATTTTTAAAAATCCATCCTCACATTCCAAATATTCTGATGTTCATTAAGGGATTTCTGCGTGTCCAGCTCTATTCTAGAACTTTACACATATGATCTCATTTAATCCTCACTGACCCTATGTGGAAAGAATTAGTATTGCCCCACCTTACAGATGAGAACACCAAGGCGTGGCAAGGTCCGGTCGCTTCCTCAAGGCACAGCCCTGGTACAGGCCAGGCGGGCACTGAATCTGGTGGTCGGGCTTCCAGGTCCACACCCGACCCAGCTCTATCCCTCCCAGAGCTAGGATAGGATTTCACCTATGTGCTCATTTCCTACGGCAGTTAGAACAAAGCACCACAAAGAGCTGCCCACACGATAGAAATTAGTTCTGGAGATCAGAAGGACAAACTGGATCTCAGTGGGCAACACTGAGAAAGTCTGCAGACCTCTGTTCCCCTCCGTCTCCCTGCCTTGCCCAGCTCCCAGAAGCTGCCTGTACTCCTTGGCTTGCAGTGCCCGCTCCGTCCTCGAAGCCAATTAAAGCAGATCGGATCTTACCCTCTTCGCGCAGCTCTGGCCCGCTTTTTGCCTCTTCTGTCCCTTTAGGGACCATTATGATTGCACTGGGCCCATCTGGACAATCCAGGCTAATCCCAGTAGTTTAAGGTCAGCTAATTAGCATCCTTCATTCCATTGACAACCTTAATTCCCCTTTGCTACAGAGTAATGCACAGTACCGCATCCACAAGCTCCGGGGATTAGGACACAGACACCCCTGGGGTCATTGTTCGGCCTACCTCAGTGTATTGACAGCTGTCCTGGTGGAGGACCTACTATGTGTCATACACTTTGCGGGGGCTTTACTCCTCTTACTAAATGCTCACAACGACGAAGTGAGGGAAGGACTACCACTCCCACTTTACAGGTGAGGCTCAGGAGACAGAGACGCTGCTGGGACTTCTCAAGGGTCAGCCTAGGTCTCCGGTGGTCCTCTAGGGTCTGATAGATCTGATTGCAGAGCCCCCTCCTCCCAGCATTGTACCTAGAGAATGGATGATGGGGTTGTTTTTATTTCTAATCAGATTTGGGGATGCTGGAGATGACTTCAGGAGAGATTGGAGCTGGTTAGAGTCCCTGGGTCTAGTCACAATGCTTCCCACTCATCCTCAGCCTGGTGGTCAGGCTCCAGCCCCCACCCCAGCCCCATCAGACCCAGGTCAACCAAACTAACTAGGCCAGTGCCTCCCCAGACCCTCATTGCTTTATTAGAAATTAGATGCACAAAAGAATTCTGCTGACCCCTGGATTGGAGCAGAACTTTGGGTCCCTGAGGCTCCTTTCTCTACCAAGGACCTTTTCCAGAGGCAAGATTTGTTGACTCATTAGCAGGGAAGGAGCCACACTGCTAACAATCCCTAGGCTTATGAACCATCTGTGCCTGGCTCCCTGGCACACAGCCCAGTCAGTCCTGTCAATGGGGTCTCCTCATTCTCTTTCCTGAGCTGCAGAGATGTGGATTGATGGGGTCTGCTCTCTCTGAAGGCAGTCAGGTGCAGGGGGACTTGGAGGAAATCTAGGGGGAGACCTGAAAGAGGTGATCTGGATAGGGAAAGGGAGACCTCAAATGGGCTACAGGGAAGAATTCAACTTTCCTGAGCACCTACTATGTGCCAGGCACTTATATACACCCCCTCACCCAAGCCTTATCACTTTGGGAAGCAGATGTTGTCACCAACCCTACTGTGTGATTATGCCCATCTTGTAGATGAGAAAATCAAGGCCCACACAAGTTAAATGACCTGCCCAAGGTCACACAGTGTGTCTGTGGTGGAGCAAGGACTCAAAGCCCTGTGACCCCTAAGTCTATCTTCTTCCCCCCAACCACACTGTCTATGCTCGCTCTTCACCGCATGGGCCCCCCTCGGCTCCTCTGCCTCTGTTACCTCACCAAAGCCACCTGGCCACCTCCCAGGAGAGGGAAGCCTTGTAACTCCCAGCCTTCAGTGGGGACGGGCCATGAGATCCCTCCCGAGAAGCAAACATTTCCCGGCAGAGTAAATCATCAGCCGCCCTCCCTCCCAGCAAGTCTGTAAATCAAACCTCAGACCTGGACTTTGCAGCATCTGCTCTGGGAAGTGAGGCAGGAAGCAGAGGAGAGATGCAGGGAGAAGGGCAGAGCCCCGGTCAGGCCCTGGGGGCTTCTGGGATGGAGGGGAGGCGCACAGCACGGCCAGGGAGGGACCACCCCCCACCTGCACCCCCAGGGGGACGGGCCAGACTTCCCGGGGCCCCTGCCAGCCCCGACATTCTGTGTGTCCCTGACCCCACGGCGGGGGCAGCGGGAGCAAAGGGTCTGGGCTCAGGGGTGAGGCTGGGCAGGGGGCTTAGGGTCAGCGGCGTCTCCGAGCTAAGCCCTGGGGGCGGGGTGGGTAGGCAGCGGGGGGGGGGGGGGGGGGGAGCCGCTGGCCCCAGAGCACAGGCTGCGGTCGGGGTGTCCGCAGGGCCCTGGGCCAGGGCAGCAGGAGGGAAGCCAGGGGGGCGCTCGGCCGGGCTGGGCTCCGGCTCTGCGGTGACCGGCCGCGTGACCTCGGGGAAGCCAGGTGGCCGCTCTGGGCCTCGGCTGCCCCCCCCACAGGTGGCCACCCCCGCCCCGGGCGCCGGCTGCGGCGAGGACTGCAGGAGGCCCAGGAGGGAAGGGCCCTCGGGGAGGTCCCTGCGCCCCCGGCCTCCGCCCCGGCCTCCTGGTGATTGGTCAGCCCTGGCGGCCCCGCCCCCGAGGGCCCAGCTGATTGGCGGAGGCGGAGCCTTTATGCAAAGCAGGCCGCTCCCTCCCCGCCCCCCCCCAGGCCACCACCCCTGGGGCCTTCTCGGGCTGGCTGGTGGCCCCAGGAGTGGCCGCGCCCCGGTAAAGCACTGGCTTCGTTGTCTAAGTGCAGGACCCCTCTGCTGTGTCTCCCCGGGACCCCTGCTGCTCCCTCCCCGCCCCCACGACCCCCCTCCTATCCTGACCTCCTCACCAGCCTGTGACCTTGGGCAAGTCCCTCATGTCAGGAGCTGGCCGGGAAAGTGTCTGTGGGTGGCCAAGAGCCGGGGCCATGCAGAGTGGGTGGGGGCACACCCACGTCACAGGGTGGGTCATGGGCAGAGCCCGGGCCAGGCTGGCAGCAGAGCCCACAGGTGACTCACCCCTGCCACGGGAGCCACGGGAGCCACGGGTGGATTTCCAGACCCACAACCCAGGGAGGACGGTCCTTAGGGCAGGGACATCCAGGTCCCATGGCAAGCATCAGCCCAGGGTGGAGGCCGAGAGGCCTGGGTCCCCTTGTCTCCTCGGGCTCAGACACGGGCTCCCAGGCCATATAGGTGAGGGCTGTCCGGTCATGTGTGTCCCCCTGGAGGAGTAGTCTAGTCCTTGATTTCCCCTTTCTGAGCTCGCTGTCCTCTCCCGGCCGTTCCAGAACATCCCGCAGAATCCCCCTGGGACAGGATGGGAGCCGGGAGGTGCAGAGCTGGGTCTCATTACCAGAACACTCTGCCCACTCACCATCCCCAGTGGGCTGCACGGGCAGTGCCTTCCCCCACCCCCCGCAGCTGATAACAGAATTTTTAATTAATATAATTATCACCTGAAAAATTGGGTCCTGCCACAGATAATTAAAATGAGATTTGGCTCCTCCTTGCCCATCTCTGCTCTCAGCTTTAAATCTGATGGTGAATTTAAAGCACACCTGGAAACAAGGGTTACTGAGAGGGCCGTTCTCGCAGAAGGGAGGCTGTGTGGTGAACCGAGGATGCAGACACGTACCTGAGGGTGAGAGGCGCACGCGCGTAGGCATGTGCGCACGTGAGGGTTCAGGCTTGTGCATGAGGGCACGTGTACCTGTGTGCCTCTGCGAGCAGGCACATGTGCACATGGGCAATGATTGGGGTGAAGGGGGCGGCAGGGCCTAATCCGAGGGCCCAGGACGTGGGTTGGGTGACAAGTGTAAGGTGGAGGGGTGCAGGTGCAGGTCTGCCCCTGGAGACCAGCAGGTTCCCTACTTTCTGGCTGTCAATTTCCCCTCTCCGAGCCTCTTTTTGCTCATCTGCGAACAAGGCACACAGTTCCTCTCGCACAGGACCATTAGCTGTCAGAACTGGGTGCAATGGGCTGTGAGCTCAGCATCTCAGGGCGAGTGTTCAGGGAGGGTGAGTTATTAGAATTTTAGGCAGGATGTAGGGTCAGTGTGGTGACGGCACAGGTGACAGGGCAGGACCATAGATGGCGAGGACTCAGGTGCTGAGGTCCAGGTGACAAGGTCCAGCCTTTAGGCCACTGGTATGTGGCTTGACTGGAGACCTGCTGTCCTCTGCAGAGACCTGCCCATGCCCTAGGGGGTGGGCAGGCAGTCCCCATCTTACCCCAGTGTTGCCATCATGGGACCAACTGTGTGGAGTGGAAATTCACTGGGAAGCACCCACAGAGCTCAGTACCTGGGTCCCAAGTAACTGAGTCAGTCCTAAGCCAGCTATAGAGTCACCCTCTTGTGCAGCAGGTGGGCAGTGAGGGAGCCCCTCCTGAGGCCTCAGGGACCCTCTGTGCCAGGACCAGGCCAGTCTCTTCTCCCACCTGTAGTGTCTCCTTGCAGGAGATTAGGACCCCAAAAAAGGGACCATCAGGCCCCAGGTCCAGGGGAATAGGACAGCATAGTCATTCCCAAGCACCTAATGTGCGCTAAGTACCTGTGCCTGCCTGGGCTCCCATCCTCCAAACAAGCTGCCACTGCCCCTACTTAACAGAGAAGGAAACTGAGGCTCAGAGCAGCTGAGTGACAGGCCCAGGACCACAAGCCCCTGAGTGGTGGGACGGGAACATGAGCCTGGGTCTGTCAGAGAATAGCGGCCCGCTCATCTCCCAGGACCCCGCAACTGACCACTCCCTCGGGGTCCTGGGGTGAACCCCCTCCTGCTAAAGAGTTGGGGTGGTGGAGAGATTGTGAGAAGGTCAGGAACTCCCTCCCTGACCTTCACAGGCTGCCCACCTTGGGTTCCAGCCAGCAGTGGGAAGACTGGAGAGGGAACTCCCAGGAGGAGACTCGCCCACAGGCCCACACTAAAGTGTCCGCAGGCTCATGGGGAAGTCAGGGCTTGTCCTGAGGAGACGCTAGTCTGCTAGAGGAGACAGTCCTGCCTTTAGAAAGCTGCAGTCTGTTGGGGTAGGGGAGGCTCCTAGTCCTCACTGGGGTCACAAGCCCTCTGGGAGGTACCAGGAATTCCTGAGGGGACCCAGGTCCCTGCAGACTCACAGAGGCATGAGCTCATGTTGTCCTAACAGAGACCATCCATGAGGTGGCCCCTCTCATAGGTGGACACCCCACTTCCCTGGACTCTGGGTTTGAAGCACAGGGGTACACTTCCAGTGGAAAGGAAACCCTCCCAGGTGCTGGACCTAAAACAGAGCTCCCCCCAAGGATACGGGCCCCAGCAGTATCCTCCCCTGGCTCCGGGGAAGGAAGAGGGAGCCTAGACCCAGCCCTACTGTGCCCCGGCATCCTGCATCATCATGGATGGGCCCCTGACCCTCTCCAGGCCCATCTTCTCACCTGCTACCTGGGCTGGGCTGATGACACCAGATGCTGCCCCCACCTTCACACTGGAATCTCTCACTTCTCCTCATTTCTCATCTCACATCTCCTTGTCCCCAACCCTCTGACTCCATCTCCCCCGGTTCCTGATCCTGCAATTGTGGGAGATCACAGATTGGTTAATTTCTTGGGCCCGTAAATCGCCCAAGGGGGAGGCCAGGTGGGCGGCCCCGCTTCCACTCCATCACCCACCCTAATGCATCGTCTGACACTTTCAATTTATTTTTCAATTCCTTTACCATCAGAAATGACGATTAAATTTCCAGCATAAATACCGCTTTACCAAACTGAATTAATCACGGGTGAGTGAGGAGGGGCAGACAGGCCCCAGCAGCCATCAGAGCATCTCAGACATTAACCCTTCTGTCCTCACGGTGACCCCGCAGGGAGGGCACAGGCCCTGGGGGCCTCCCCGGGGGCTGCCACTCAGAACCTCACTGGGATCACCTGACCCAGACCCCCGGCCCTCTTGCAGCCGGTCTCCTGTGGGGAGTCTGGGAGAAGAGTCTTGCCCAAGGTCACCTTCCCCAGCAGCGCAGAGTCAGGGGACACCCGCCCCACATCCCCAGACGGGCTCCTTCCTGACCTACCTCCAGCTGGACCACCTGAGAGAGGGCACGGTGTGGGGGAGATCCGGGGTTTGGGATTATCCAGGCCACCTGTGGGGCCCGGGCTCCTGCGGGTGTGAGGGTGGGGACCCCAGAGGATCGCAGAACCTGGGCTGATAGGAGTCGCGGAGGGACGGGGGCGGGGCAGCCTGTGAGGCCCTCACCCACCCCTTCACCACCGCCCCCTCCACCACGGTGATACCAGCCCAACCTACAGCTGCACCTGACATCCCGGTCCTCCACCTCCCCGACCCCGACCACCGCCTCCTCACCGGCCTCCCCACTCGCACACTCGCGCCCAATCATTCCCCATCCACCGGCAGAGTCCTGCTCTCAAAGTGCACGTGATGCCTGTCCTTTCCTGACTCAGAGCCCTCCCGCCTCCCTCTGCCCTGAGATCAGGTCCCTGCCCCCTGTGGCCACCAGGACCTGGTGACCGGCTCTGACCCCCTTCCTGGTGGGGCTGATGCCTCCTCCTGCTTCAGGTCTTTTCTGTTTAAACTCCCTCCTCACAGGACCTTCTCTGACCACCATCCCCCATTCTAAATTAGTTTCTCCCTCCTCAGTTTCTCCCTCAAACTGTTTCCCTCTCCCTCAGAGCACTTATCACAGGTGCAATTACACACGAGTTTGCGGGTTTGCTTCATAGACTCCTTGGCGGAAGGGTTTTACCTGATGGGCTCTGTCCTGTAGCCCCCAGATGGGGCATGGAACATAGTGGGTGCTCAGTGCAGACTTCGGAATGAATGGGGGGGAGGGAGGGAAGGAGGGAGGGAGGGAGGAGGGGAGGAAGACCCGTCCTGTGCCCACCGTGTGCCAGGCTGAGGCCGGGCCCTGGAGCCAGAGGTGCAAAGTGGACACGGCCTCAGCTGGCTGGGCTCCAAGGCACAGTAGGAGTTTGCCTGGCCCTGAAGACGAGTGGACACGCTGGGACTCTAGAAGCCCACCTATCTCCAGATGGCCTCTTCCCGGCCACCATGAGAAGAAGCTGTTGCCCTTTTGACAATGCTTAATTTAGTGGTTCAGTTCAACGGCTGTTGCTTCGAATAGGTCAGAGCCCCAGGCTCAGGGTTAGCCCAACCTGGGCTGAATCCTGATTCTGCTCTTGACACTGTGTGACCCTGGGCGGGTCCCTCCACTCTGAGCCTCAGCATCCTGTCTGTGAATAGATGACCACTGATTAGTGCTCAAAGTCCTATTCACCACGAGGGAGGTTATGTCTCCCCTCAGGGTGTGGGGAACACACCCAGGCACAGCCAGCCAGCTGGGAACCCCGGACAGAGCAAAGGTATTGGAAGGGTGACACAGAGTAAGGGCTCCAGGAGACAGCCCAAGGACAGGTCAGGGAAGGCTTCCTGGAGGAGGCAGCTCACATGACTCGGTATGTGTACATGTGTGTATCTCCTCCTCCTATTCTCCGTCCCTCCAAGAGCTGCTCTTCTCATTTCCTCACCACCGTCTCTCTCTGCCCCGACAGGAGGCCTGAGGGACACAACCCGGTTACAGGAATGCGTCTCTGCCCCCTGCAAGCAGATCCATGGCCCCCTCTCAGTGCCGCCCCCCCCCCCCCCCCACCTCACACACACCTCCCAGAACTGCTTCCCTCCAATTTGGCAGCTCACGGGGCCAGATGCCTGCTGCTGCATCTCTCCAGACACACGCGCATGCACACACACACACATGCACACACGCACACACATGCACACATGCCCAGCCCAGTGCAGGCAGCTGGCCAGTGAGGAGGAGAAACCGGAGCTGTGGATTTACAGAGGCCCCTCCAGGGGTGAGAGTGGGCTCTTTGCTGCAGCCCAGAAAGCAGCACAGGCCCCTGCCGGGACATGCCTCATTTCCTCCCTGCCTGCTGGGTGGGTCGGCAGGAGGCTGGCTGTCCAGATGCTCCTCCCCAGCCCCCTCTTGGCCCGGCTAAGTGGGTTAGTCCCTGTGCCTGTCTGAGCCTTCCTTTCCTCATCTGTAAAATGGGCTCGGCAGTGATCTTCCTGAGAGCTGAGACCAAATGAAGAATAAAAACGGCACAGTGGACACACAGGATTGGCAAACTGTAGGGTGCTGTGCCCGCAAGACAGCACTGAGGTGTCGGAGGGGTGGGAGCTGAGAGACCCAGCTCCAAGCGCAGCTCTGTCACTCAGCTCCTGGGTCAGGTCCTAATTCACCAACCCATTCTACAGATCTTTACCAAGCCCCTACAGTGTGCCGTGCCTCATACAAGGGGCAAGGATGCCATGGTGAGCAAAGCCAGACCCTGGCCCTCAGTGTCCTCCTCTGTGAAATGGGGGGATTTCCTGGATGGTCCAGGGGTCTCTCCAGCCAGCCCAGAGCCTTCCATCGACTCCCTGAGCCCAGGCTTAGGGCACAGCCTGGGCTGACAAATGTCTGGGCAGTGAATTGAGAAGACGCAGGTCGAGGAGGGGTGGTGGTTCCCACGCAGGTTCACCCCCAGACAAATAAGAGTTTCCAGAGAAGGTGAAGCACATTCCCCACCCCACCCCTTCTGTTCAGCCCAGCGACCTCCTGGTCTGTGGCTGCCCCCAGCGGGGGAGGAGCCCAGGGACCTGCCAGGACTCAGAGCTTGACCCCATGGCTGACTGGGGAGCTCCCTTACCCCTCCGGGTCCAGACAGGAAAGCAGGACAGTGAGGAAGGCAGCTTGCAAATTGGTGGCAATTAGTTCTTATTCATGTGTATGCTTCTGATGAAGGCCCTTAAAATAATAATCATAATAATAACCAGTGCGGGGGCATCTACTGTGTGTCGGCGCCAGCTGGACACTTGCAGGTGAGACTTTGCTTCACGCCCAACCTCTCCTTGCTCAATGCTGCTCTTTTCACAGATGAGAAGCCCGAGATGCAGAGAGAGATGGGGCTGGTCCAGGGTCACCCCCATGAGCGCCCTCTACTCCCCCAGGGACATCGCTACACTGCGGGGGATGATTTAATTCACACCTGCCCTCCCCACTGGTTCTCGACCCGCAGGTGGCCAGTGACCAGGTCTGCTTCACTGCCCACAACACCCCAGCGCCCAGCAGGAGCTCAATAAAATTTGTGAGAGAGGGGTAGGAAGAGATCTCTTAGGGAAATAGAGTCTCCCAGAGGAATTATCCCCCCCACGTTATCCTGCCCCCCTAGCGGCTACCTCTCACTCTCCATCTGCCCACATCTGGTGCTGCTGAGTGGCTGACACGGAAGGAGTTAATGGGCCACGTCCCCGGATGGATTCCCAGGGCCTGCCAGGTGAGCTGAGCGGGCGTTTACACAGGAACAGGCTCAGGGAGGGGAGGTCACAGGCCCAAGGTAGAGCTGGGACCTGCGTCCCCTCCTGTGAGTCCTGGGGCATCCTTCATCCTCCCCCCACCCAGCACTGCAGGTGGTTGAACATGGCTCAGATTTTGGGGTCCCTGAATATGTCCCTGCCCTCCCCGCCACCCTGCAGGTGCTCCAACCATCACCCAGTCCACATGCTAAGTGAAGGTCCCACCGGAAGACAGAAACCACATAGGAATATAAACAGGAAAGTTTAACACAAAGAATTTGAACTGCGACAGTGGGTCAGGATAACACGTGATTAGCTAGTATGACGTGAACACGATAGGATCCCAAAATGCAAACACGAGGGGCAGTCGTTAGCTCAGGCTGAGAGAGGGCACCCAAGGAAGAGCCCCCAAGGCTGGGATCTAGACCCGGACAGAGGGGGCTCACTTGTGGCTCACTGAGTGGCAGGGAAGTCACTGTGATGCCATGCACGTGGAACTTGCTGGAAAGCCTGCCCTCCAGATATTGCCAGAAATCCACTCTTTAGTGGATGCCATGGAAAGCAGTTTCTAGGGAGGTGACTCTGGATGCCCCTGCTTTGAAATCACCTCAGGGGGTTGCTGGGAGAAGCAGCTGGCTGCTGGGTGCTGCCGGCTCCTGTGCATACAGGGTTCGGGTCCTGGAGAAGCCCCCTGCACTTCAACCTGGGTGAAGCTTATATGCCACAGCGAGTGCTGGAGAAACCACACGTGTCACTGGGGCTGACTGTTGCCAAAACATCCTTGCACCCTAAGGGCCCTGGGCCCTGGGGAAGCCAGTGCTGTTGAAATAGCTCCTGAGCAAGGGGGTTCAGGGGAACCCAGCAGCGGGGTCTGTCCACTGCCCCCTACTGACCACATTTACCATCATGCCAAATGGGAAAGGGAAAGGCGCCCATTTCTATTTCCACAAACTGAGCAACGAAGGGTGCCCTGGAGCTGGGAGCAGTAACTCTGCAAGCGGCAAGGGCCACTCCTGGGTTACTCGTCCGTGTGCACGCGCGTGTCCACCTCTGAGCTTCCAGCGAAGCCGCAGCAGCAGAAAGCGCGCCCGCACCGAAGGAGAGGCAGCTGTGTCTTACAGCGAACGAGATTTCCTTCAAAATGAGGAGACCTGCAGTCCCGAGACTCATTGCCTCCACCGCCGGCTCTCACTTACTTGCTCCTCAAAGGCATCACAGTTCACTGGCCAAAGACTAAATTGCCAAGTTAACTTGCAACCCCTTGTACATAAAATGAAAATGAGAAAAGGAGAAGGCAGTGGCCAGCATACAGAAGTAAACAGGGACGTGTAGCAGGCACGCTGAGAGTACGCAAAGCTCCTACAATCCTCATCTTTCCCACTGGCCACGGGGCCACGGTCAGGTCGCTCGGGTTTCTTTCTCCCGTCACTCATTCCACCTGCCCCCCATCACCCACCCCCTTTCAGCCAAACGTTCAGAGGGTCAGGGTTCTTCACCTTGTGGGGGGGGGTGCCTCAAGTCTTTGGAACCGAAGAATCTGAGCTACCCATCGTCCGGCCTTTATTTGCAGGGAGGGTTTGCCGTGGTTTTCCGTGAACCATCACTATGGGGTGTGGGAGTGGTAAGAGACACCTCGCAGAACCCCTGACTCAGACAGAGTTCTCCTTCCCTCCTCCTCCCCCCCGCCATTTCATAGCAGCAGCCCAGTGCCCCTTTGGCAATCGAGATCAGTCCTTCCAGAAAGTAGATGAGCCTCTTTCTTGACTGTTGGTTCAACAGTGTAAGTCCAGAAATGGCCAGGGGACAGTCCTCATCTTGCAAGTCAATGGGACCATCGATGGGTGCCCTGGTGCAAGCCTTGGGAACCGAAGCCTCCGAGCCAGCAGGGAACCAGGCCACCATGACAAGGACCAACCCTGGGAGAGAGTTATCAGGCTCGATAGTGATAGGAGACTCTCTCTTATCTCCGGACCCCAGGTGTCCTGGCTACCGGGGGGGTGGGGAGCGGGGGGACAGCCCCGGACAATGGTCTCAGATTCACAACATACTCTGTGTCCTGTAAGAGAGAGCACAACTGAATCTCCACTAGCCGTTCCACCTTTCCATGAGGCCAGCCATTCCGGGTACGTGGCAAGCCCAGTTAATTCCATGGGTACGAGCCAATGGCTCCACTTCCCTCACCTGAGCTCCCTGACCAGAAGCAATTGCCCTGAGGAACATCGTGGTGGTGGCTGAGACATCCTGGGAGCTGATGGAGGTGATGCTAGAAGAGGAAAGGTGGGCGAGGAAGACAAATCCAGGTCCAGAGCAAGCCCTGTTGCAATGAGGATGAATCTCCAGCCCCTCCATGAGGGACAGGTGCCATGTAACCAACTTGCCACTAGGTGGGACACAGCGCCATGCCCAGGCCCCAGTGTTGGTCCCCGCTGGTGGTGGATCAGGCTCCCATCAGTAGCCTTAGCCAGGTCATCCTTGATGAGGGGCAGCACAGGCCAAAGAGCCCAAGCACAGCCTCCAAGTCTGCCACCATGACACTCCGTTCAGGTGCCCACAGCAAGCACTGGGGGCTTGGTGGGTGGGTTGTGGGGAGAAAGCCTGTGTGGAGGGTATCACGTGGTCCCCCTGATTACGTGGGACCTCATCCACAGTTCGTTCCCACGGGACACACAAGTATCTTCACCATCCACCCATGTCCCCATCCTCCCTCCTCCCATATTTGATGAGCAGCTACCCTGGGTCCCGGCCCTGTTCCAGGCATGGGAGGGGGAGGCAGTGGACAGAAGAGACCCAACACCACCTCCTTGGGGCCCACCCGGTAATCAGCAGTGACAGACATACCAACCACTGATCAGCTCCGTGACAGGCCAGCTAGTGAGGAGCGTGAGGAGGACTCTGACGGGAGAAGAGAGGAGCCCCATGGACAGAACGGGGACAGGGAAGAGCAGTGGGGGGGGGGGGTCACTGCATGACTGGAGGGGCCAAGACCCCAGGGAGAGGTCAGGAGGGGCCCAGAGGGTGCCACTGAGCTGAGACGTGGAGGAGTCAACTTGCCTGGGAGCCTGGGGAGGGGGGTCATTAGAGACAGAGCCCCTCGCTCTCCGAAGTGTCCCGTGTGACATAGGTCAGGAGGTCGCCTCTGCCAATAGGATTAAACGAGCTCCTCTGCACAAATCTGAACCCAGGTGGCACACGGTCAGTCAGCGCTAGGACGCGAGAGCTGTGATGTCCTTACCGCTGTCACCACTGTGATGTCCTTCCTGCTGTCACCTGCACTTTGCTTACTTCCATCTGAACACGGGCTTCCCCGGTCACCTGCTGTATTGAGATCTCAGAAACGGGCAACGAGGGGTGTTTGGGGTGAGCGCTGCCTCCCCTGGACGGAGCTGCCCCTCCAGGCTGTGAGAGGAGACTGAGCACCCCGAGCTCCCACCCGCGGGTGCACAGGGTCTGTCCGTCCGCGTCCCCACCCCCGCAGACCAGGCAGGTGGCTCCTGCTGACAGACCAGCCTGTCGGGAATCTGGGGAAGGCCTAATTAATTCTGATAATTGACACCTTCGCCAGATGTCTACCGTGTGACACCTGCTCTGACGGTAAAAGGCTCAGGTAATTCTGTTTGAACAGCACTTTCCAAGCAATATGCTGTGCGTTTGGCCCACCAGGAAACTGGGTTCACTTTCAAAGACGCTGCCTCGGGTGGGCGGGCTGGCCGCTTGGCCTTCCTTGCTCCCCTCGTGCAGGGCCTCGAGGGTGCCAGAGCTAGGCCGTGCTGTCCCTGGCTGACCTCGGGCAGAGGGAGGGTATTTATAGAGAGCAGGAGGTGCTGACATTCATAGACACCGGCTCTGGACTGGGTGCGAGGGCAGCTGGCCAGCATTTCATCCCCACGTCGCCCTTGAGGGAGGGCATTACCTCTGATTTCTCAAGTCAGGAAAACGAGGTTTGGAGGGACAGTCATTTGCCTGGGTCTCTGCTGCCCCCACCACCTTCACCCATCACTGGCCTTGGCCCTTGGCCCCTCAGTGACCTCCAATTCTAACCCTAGGCCTTAGACGACATCTTGGGGCCCCCATGGGGCTGACCATGTCCTGAGTGGGGGAGGGGCTTGTTAACACGCTGACCCCCAGAATCCAGACCCCAGGCCCCAGAACTAGGACCCCCCGGGGGTGGGGGCCAGGGAATCTGTATCCCTGGGTGAGTCGGGTGCTCTCCAGCATCTGGGAACCACTGAGCTGCCTCCTTGCCCACCTCCCCCCAGACCCTCTGCATCGGTGCCAGGCCCGGGCTGACCTCTGCCCGACGCTGCCCCAGGCCATCCCCCCAGCAGCACTGGCCCCAAACCACCACCACCCCTCCATGAGTGTCAGATGGGGCTCAGGGCAGAAGGACCTGTCCAGGCTCTGCCCTTGGCTCCAGCCCCGTCACCCCGTTCCTCCCCCGGGAACCCCACCCCCAGGCCTGAGGGCACAGATGGGTGCAGCCCCTGGGAGGCCTTGGGTGGGGAGGCTTCGAGCCCCAAGACCAGACCTTCAGTCCTGCAGCAGCAAGGAAGAGAGGGCCTGTAAGTCAGCTGACCTCACAGTGAGTCACCCGCCAGTCTACGGCCCCTCTCCGTCCACGCCAGGCCCGATGCAGCCGCGGGATCACAGCCCAGCGGACCTGTGGGAGCCCCAGCTGTCTGAGCCCACCCAGTGCCTCTTCCTCCTCCTGTTGCTCTCAGATCTCGCTTCAGGCTCCAGGTGTGCGGTTCAGTGAGAGACAAAGTTAACCGCCCTATTTGCCTCCACATTATCCATTACAGGACACTGAGGTCTGATGGAAAGTTCTAGAACCCCGGAGCTTGAGAGCCCTGAAAGCTGGCTCTGTGCCAGGCACGCGGACATCCCTGCCTCACCCTGCTGAATGGTCACAACGGCCCGGGTATTGTTACCCATCCACGTTGCGGATGAGGAAGCTGAGGCAAGGGGGGTCCGGATCCTGGCACCCCGACAGCAAGCCGCGGCTCTGAGCCTCCTGCCTCCTGGTGCTGCCCCGGCGCCACCACTCTGTGGGCCTGGAGCCGCCACCAGCTCCAGGGCGGTGACTTGGGGGCTCCCCCGCGAGCAGGCCTGGGAACTAGAGGCCACGTCCCATGGCCCCACGCAGACACGCCTGCACCCGGGGTCCCGGCGCCAGATGGACGAGCTCAGGTGAGCAGCCCACCTGGCGGTATCCAAAGCCTCAAAGGCCACCAACTCTTCCCCATGACCAGGCCGTCACGGCGGCATCTTGTTGACTGTACTGCAGTGTTTTGCTGTGTCCACCAAAGAGGCCACTTTCTCATTAGGCTGTCGCCCTCTGCTCTGCGTGATGACTCGCACGCGGCTTCGGGGCAGCGACAGGAAGTGGAAGAGAAGGCCTGAGGGAGGGGCGTGACCCTGGCCCCGGTGACTGTCCACTCAGCGACTCAGACCCTGACCAAGAAGCTCATCAGCAGTGTCTCCCCCACAGTGGGGTGCGGGTGGCTTGGAAGGTGGTGGGAGAGGGGATCTGGACTGGGATCTCACTCCCCCTCCTGGGTCAGCCACATTTTGGGCAAAGGTCGCTGGCACCTCTCCCACACGCCCTCAGCAGTGACCATCACAGGTGTGCTGATGCCCCGCTGTGAGCGCTGGTGCTCCCCCCACCCCAGGTGCTCGTGACCCCGGGAGCAGTCTTTAGTCACGATGGAGGAGGAGTTGGAGGACATGTGCCCCACGGTCCTGGGGGACTTTCTGGATCCCAGAACTTCAAGCCAAGGGTCTCCAGATAAACCTTTCATGTCTGCGATATTGAACATTAAGCCAACTGGCCGGAGGAGGTTTGCGTGGCTTCTCCGTTTCCTCATCTGCTCTGGCCTCCATTTCCCTGGTGGAACCGCTCCAGCATTTACGGATGGACTAGCAGCCCATTTCTGAGCTAAGTAAGAATGAAAACGAACACTGCTCCCCCTATTTTCCCTCATTGTTCCATTTGTTCTGGGAGAGGGCAGTTGTGTTTAAGCGAGCCTCCTCCGTCACCTCCACCTGGATGCCAATGCCAGGCTGGGGAAGTTGTGGGCTGGGGCTCCCAGGGCAGAGGACACGAGGACCCAGAGCCTGAGTGGAGAACAAGCCTCTGTGGGCATCATAGGCAACAGCAGGCACCATTCCCAGCGCCCTGTGCCACCTCGGGACAGATCCTTGCGTGTGACCGGTGGGCTTGGGCCTGTGCAAGACGTCAGCCTCAAGAGCAAATGCAGGGCACTCCCGCCTGCCCCTGCACTCCTGCAGCACACACCACTAATTCCTGACCCTGAACTCAGTCCCAAGTTCCTTCTCGGGGCAGCATATCAAACAGATGCAACCTACCAACTGGCATTGTTTTGTGAGATGAGCCTGTTTGCCAGAGCAGAACTAGAAAGTCCCCAGCTGCACAAAATGTTGGTGGCAGAGGCACAGAGTCCTAGGTTTGAATTCCAGCTCTGGAAATGACTAGTGGGGTGGCCTTAGGCAAGCGTTTTTGTCACCCTGAGCCTTGGTTTTCTCATCTGTAAAAGGGGGTGATTGGTATCACAGAGGACCGTTGAGGGGGTTACATGAAAAGAACCCTGACCCAGCACGTGGCACAGCAGGTGTCAATGAGAGGTCTAGGCTGGGGGCACCTGGGTGGCCCAGTGGTTGAGCATCTCCCTTCTGCTCAAGGCATGATCCCGGGGTCCTGGGATCGAGTCCTGCATCAGGCTCTCTGCAGGGAGCCTGCTTCTCCCTCTGCCTCTCTCGGTGTCTCTCATGAATAAATAAATAAAATTTTAAAAGAGAGAGAGATAGGGCTGGACTGAAGATGTGCTTTTCTTTTGTCAGCATGGATGTTTCTTGATCACCTGGGGACCATCCAGTGGCCACTTCTATCACCAGGTTGAGGGGCTCCAGGATTCACTGGTGTAGTGGGAGGGTCTCTGCTGGAGAGTCAGAGACCCGTGTTCAGTTCCTAGGACTCTGGTGGACTCATCGTGTGCTGGGGAGCAAGCCCCTTCCTCCCTTGGGGTGAGGCATAGGGAGGGATGGTGGAGCAGGAGCACTGTCCCACCTGGAAATGGGATCAACCTGGATCTCCGATGTTCCTTTCAGAGAGTTAACACATCAATTTTTTTAAAGATGGGCTGCCACCAGATCACCACACTCAACCCCCCCCCCCCGATCCCTGCATTTTGCTCATTTGCTAAACAAACCCCAGAAGGTCACCGTCTGTCCCGACAGAGTTAATGGGCACAGACCTGCCTCCTTATTTTATGCAAATCCCAGCCTGCCTTATCGTGCAGGGGTTTTGGTTCATCTGTGCTTTCTTGGTGACACAATCCATCCCCGTCTCCAGCCGAGTCTCTAATCCATGCAATTTCCATGGTGCTAATAATTATGAAAAAAAAAAAGTCTGAAGCACAGAAATTTTTCACCCTGCCTATGAGATTACACACCTTAATGGAGTTTATTAAATTTATTTTGCAGTCACTGAGGAGATTAAGCTCATGTGCAGCTCCAGGACCCCTGGGAGAATCTGGCAAGGCTGGAGTTCAAAGGGAAGAAGCACTCCCTGATGTCGGAGCCAGTTGGCACCAAGTGAGTCACCTCCAGGAGGCCAGCGGCCAAGCCAGCCGCGTACAGAGCCTGGTGTGGTCACTGTGGGGGACGGTGAAGAACCGGTGCTGTGGGTCATATCTGGGTCCGTTTCCTGACTCACATCTCTCAGGAGTATGGATGAGTGAGACAACTTTTCTAAGCCCCTGGCTCCCTGTTTCCTTCTCTGGATGCCGGTGACAGTCATACCTAGCACAGAGTGATCCCTTTGTGAGCGGTCATGCTATGATCTCATTATTTAGACTTGGAGGAGCTTCTTCCCACCCCTACCATCCCCCAGATACCTTGGCCTCTCTACCCATAGAGCTGAGTGAGTTTGAGGAGGAGCAGGAGCAACTTGCCCTTCTGCTCTCTCTTTGGGAGCCTGGATGCTGGAGTGGGGCTCACCATCTGCCCTGCTTCCCCACTGCCAGAGGCTTATACACCTACACCATGAAACTGGGGATGCCTGTGGGGGTCCAGTGCTGCTTCTGATGGTAAGGTCACCCCTGTCTAATCCTCAGGTCCACAGTTAAAGTCCATGTGCCCGGAGGTATGAGCCCCATGCTCCAGCCAGCTTTATCTCCACCCCTCATGCCCTGGATCCTCTGGTTGGTTCAGAATCAGGGCAGCAGATGCTTCTATCACACCCCCTAAAGCACCAGCATTATTATCACAAGGGCTAAGAGCTTTAGACACCATAGACAAAATAGCTGACATCAGGTCTCCGTTTCTAGAACACGCACTCCCCAGAGGCAAGAACCACAGCACACATCTTCACCACTGCAAGTTCACCCCAGCATAGAGACCAGCACGCAGGAGACGTTCAATAAATGATACTAAGCAAGTTCATTTTACCACCACAACAGGGTTACGTTTAAGAGCTCAGGGGACACAGAATGGGGGCACATAGAAGGGGATAGGAGAGAGTTGGGGAGGACCTCCTAGGAGGCCAGCTCCAGAGCTGAATTTTAAGGGGAGGCAGGAGAAACCTGTCAAGACTGAGGTGACCATGAGACTAGGTGTTTCAGGAACCAGAGGGCAGCCACAGGGTCAGGAGGAGTTCATGAAGTAACAGGAATGAAGGTGGAAGGTCTGCAGGGCCAGATGATGAGGAGCAATGAAAGCCAGGTCATCAGGACACCTGGATGGCTCAGTGGTTGAGTGTCTGCCTTTGGCTCAGGTCACGATCCGGGGATCCTGGGATCGAGTCCTACATCAGGCTCTCTGCATGGAGCCTGCTTCTCCCTCTGCTATGTCTCTGCCTCTCTCTGTGTGTCTCTCATGAATAAATAAAGAAAATATTTTTTTAAAAAAATGAAAAAGAAAGAAAGCCAGCCAGCCAGGCCAGAGTCCGACATGTTCCTGAGGCCAGCTGAGCATTGTTTCTCCCCAATATTTATGGATCTGCTCTGCACCAGGCACACCGTAACTACCTTACCTACATGAACTCACTCAACAAGAAGCCTGGGAGGTAGGTTCCTCTCCATTAACCAATGTAGAAACTGAGGTAGAGAGAGGCTAGGTAAATGACCAAAGGCCACACAGTCATTAAGTGGTGGAACTGGGATTTGAACGTGGGAGTACAGGTTCTAGAACCCAAGCTGTCAGCTCCTACACTGCTCTTCAGCAGGAGGAAAATGAGAGTCAAACATGTAGTTCAGAAGGAGGGCTCTGAAGACCCATCTGGGAACTGGATTTGAGAGTCAGAAAAGCTGAGTCCATCAAGTCACTCAGCAGTGAGTGGCTGTCATCTGTCAGGAGAGGGAGGACAAGTGCATCGGCCCTGACTGTGGAGCGTCAGGGTGGCAGCCTCTCATACACTGGACCTTCTTAGAGATTCCTAACATCCCAATTCCAAATCTCACATTAGCCCTCTCCATCCCTGAGGGTTCAAGACTCCCCTCCCCAGCCCAGAGACGCCAGGTGGGCAGGTGGCACCAGCGTGGAAATCCTACCACGTGCCCCCACCAGGAGACCCCTTGCAGCCCAGCCCGTGGAAATCCCTACGTGCCTTCAGGCAGCCCCAGCAGAGGCCAAGGGAGTGAGGAAGGCACCAGGTGGACAGCCTCACAGTCAAATTCGAGGAATTGAACCAATTCCCCCAAAGCCCCAAACTACTAGAGCTAACCCAGGATGAAATTAATGGTCTGAATAACTCCATAGCCATCCAACAAATTACATTTATAATGTTAAAAATTCCTGAAAAAGAAACCTTCAGCCCCAAGTGGTTTCACTGGAGAGCTCTATCAATTCTTTCAAGGATTAATACCAGCATGACACAATGTCTTCAAGAAAACAAAGAACATCTACACAGGACCCATAGTTAACTTACTTAGTGGTGGCACACTGAATGCTTTCTGCCCAAGATTAGGAACAAGGCAAGGATGCTTGCTCTCACCCCCTTATTCAACATGGTACTGGAATTTAAGGCAATAAGTCCAGAAAAAGAAAGAAAAAAAAAGCACACAGTTTGGAATAGAAGAAATAAGACCATTTGCAGATGACACAGTTGTCTATGTAGAAAAATTCCAGGGGATCTACAAAAACACTTCCCAGACCTAAGAGGATTCAGTAAGGTCTCAAGATACAAAGTCAATGCCCCCAAACCTGTCATGTTTCCATAAGCTAACAGAACGTGTAGAAACCAGAATTAAAAGCATGATTCCATTTACAATGGTAGCCAAGAAAATGAAATACTTAGCTATACACTTAACAAGACAGGTGCAGAACCTGCATGCTGAAAATTGGAAATTACTGATACAAGAAATTTTAAAAAGACCCACGTTACATGGAGAAACAAACTACGTTCATAGATTTGAACACTCGGCTTTAGTAAAGCTGTCAGTTCTCACCAAACTGGAGATAGGCTTCACAAGATTCTTATCAAAATCCCACCAAGAGCTTTTGTAAACATGGACAAGCTTCTTCTGATACTTGCATGGAAAAGCACCGACCCTAGAACAGCGAATACATCTTGACAAAGAAGAAAATGGGACGAATCACTCTATGTGACATTACATACTATGCGGCTGCATTAATCAAGGTACCGAGGTATTGGTGGCAGGACAGACGCATAGATCCATGGGACAGGAGAACCCAGAAATAGACCCACACAGATACGCTCAATTGATTCTTGACAAAGGTGCAAAAGCAATTCAGTGGAGAAAGAATCGTCTATTTAACAAGCAGTGCTGGAGACATTACCCACCAAGAGGCAAAAAAAAAAATTAACCTCAAAACACCTCTATACATAGAATGGATCAAAATGGATCATATACCTAAATGAAACCCATAAAGATAGGAGGCTCTCAGAAGAAAATAGAAGAGAAAAATGTTCAGGAGCTAAGGCTAGGCAATGAGTTCTTAGACTTGACACCAAAAAGTATGATCCATAAAAATATATATATATTGATAAATGGGACCTCCCTGGAAATAAAAACTTGGCTTTTGTAGGAAGCCCCTGGGAGAAGGCTGCTCTGACAGTACAAATAGGGCCTCTGTCATAGGAAGCAAACTCAGAGACACAGAGTGTGAGCTGCGACTCCCCAGGAAAGGGTTCATGGGACTTGAATCGGGCAAGATAGAAGACGGAAAAATTTTTCAAGCCACACCTGGATAAAGGAGTTTTGGGTGTGGGTTGTCTTTTTTTTTTTTTTTTTTTTCTGGTTACTGAATGGAGCAACATTGGAAATGTATGTAGACACTTCGTTCATTCATCTCTTCCTCCATCGTGTATTTATTGGAAAGCTTCTATGTGCTTCCTGCTTTCCTGTGTCCTGGAGCTGAAGATGGACAAGGTGGACGAGGTCTGTCTCTCCCAACCGGGACATGGGGTCCCCGTGGGAAGCCCTGTAGAGCAAGTGAGGCAAGGACGCATCACAGCCACGCTTAAGTGCCTCGAGCCAGAGATGACTCACGTCACTCCCGCCCTCGGTCCCAGGTCCTAGTCACAGGGTGACAGCTTAACTGTTGGGGATGCTGGGGAAAACAAATAGGGCCAGCTACCTGACCTATCCTGCTGTGGGCTCCAGCTCCACTGAGGATTTTTCAAAGTTTATTGCACTGAATTATCCATAAGGCGAATTATCTATAGTTTCCTTCCCCTAGGCTGACTTGATTTCATCTTTCTCAAGGATTCTTTAGTCTACTTCTCAAATTTGAGTCAAGAAGCCTCTGCAGGCCATGCCACGCACAGCCTTGTGATGGGGAAGGCAGCGCATAATGATCAGAGTCAGGATTTGGGAATCCCCCAAAAGGGTCAAACCAGAGAGACAGCCCCTTAGAGGATTTCCCTTCAGCAAGGCTTAGCGTTTCCTCTGGCTGGCAGACAACTTGAACATCGCCTTTCTCCTGGATGTGACAGGAAGGGAAAGAGAAACAAGATTGGAGTGAGGGCTGGAGTCCCCAAGAAGAGTCTCATTAGTGGGAAGGATGCAGGGGCCAGCTCTGAGTGAGGTGTTCAATGACAGTGACCGAGTGGCTAGGCTCGGAGCCTGCATTAAACGTGACAGCAAACAAACCAGGACATGTGGCCCATTCATCACGTCTCCTGACATGAGGGGCGTTAATGTGTCTGAGTGACAAGGGCCACCTGCCCAGGAGGCTTCTGGAGCCAGGAAAACAAAAGGCACAGAGTCATGGGCCTGCAGGGGACCCCAGAATGGGGACCAGTCCAGGCTCCTCATCGCAACGACGGCCCCCACTGTGCTCTGCTCTCACGTTATCTCACTAGTTATCTCCAAACCCAACTGAGAGGGGCCGTGGGTCAGATTTTTGTCCCTCAAAAAAGATATAGTGAAGCCTCAGCCCCAGTATCTGTTAATGAGACCTTATTTGGAAATAGGGTCTTTGCAGATGTAATCAAACTAGAGGGTCATTGGGATGGGCCCTAATCCGGCAGGTCTGGTGTCCTTGTAAGAAGAGGAACTGCAGACCCAGAGACACCCAGGGGGAAGGCCGTGTGAACACACAGGCAAGACCTGAGTGAGGCATCTACAAGCCAAGGTACTCCTGGGGCCCCAGAAGGTAGGAGAAGGAATATGCCTTCCCTGGGGGCTCTGGAGGGAGCAAGCAGGCCTTGCTGACACCTTGATTTGGGACTTCCAGCCTTCACAGCTGTGAGGCAACACATTTCTGTTGTTTTAAATCACCCAGATGTGGCACTTCGTTAGCCCCAAGAAATTAATAGAGCATGTTGCCCTCCATCTGCCGAAAGAGTAATCTGAGCCACAGAGAGGGCCATGCCCGGCCCAAGGTCACACAGCCGCAAGTGGGGGAGCAGACTGAGGAGCCAAGGCCCTGGTCGCGCTCCTGCTGGAGCCGCTCAAGTGCGGGCTCCTGCGGGGCCCAGGAGGAGCTGCTGCCCTTGCCAGAGCTCCCTTCTCTGCAAGGAGTGGACCTGCGTTCCCCTCCTGGGTGCAGCAGGGAACTCTAGCCCAGTTTCGAGGCTGATAACCTGATTAACCACTCAAGTGTGGACGGCAGGTGGGCGACTGAGAATTCAAGGCCGAGCGAGGTGGAGCTACCGGGACGGTCGTTGGGTTCCTGGAGGAGAGTCTGGAGCAGCGCTCAGAGAGGGGGAGTAGCTGGGGTGGCCCCACGGTTCCTGCTGAACGCGTCTTATGTGAGCCCTCCTCAAGCCCTAATCCTCTGCCTTCTGAACAAGTGCCAGAGCCCCCCCATGCCCCACTAACCACTGCCCCCTTCAGCAAACAACTATTGAGCCCAACTGTATACCCGAGCCTGCGCTTGGTGCTGAGGGGATAGTGGTGGCAACACTGAGCCTTTACCATCCACTCCACCGCACTCACAGTGAGATGAGGATCAGCACATAAACCCGGGATTCCAGCGTGGGACACGCTGAGACAGAAGGCAACCTGAGGCAGACGGGGGGTTAGGGTGGGTGGGACAGGCAGCCATGAGGAGGGGGACCAAACTCAGTTTTGATGATTAGGAGACACAGATCAGGAGTTGGAGGAGAGAGGGTCATTCCGGGGGGCAGGAGCAGCGCGTGCAAATATGCCATGATGCCCAGCATGCTGTGTCATGGGAACCAGATCGCGGGAATTGGTTCAGGGGTGAGCACATGACTCAGGCCAGGTCAGTGAGACTTCATCCTGGGACTCCATTGGAATACCGGCCAGGCAAAGTGTTCTTTTCTGCTGAAGCTGCGGGGAGCCTTCCAGGAGAAGGGCTGCTTGGAAGGGAAGCTCACTCAGCGGAAAGCAGCACCAAGAGATAGGGTTATAATCAATGCTTGTCAACCTCATGGGACATCTGGGTGGCTCAGCGGTTAAAGCGTCTGCCTTTGGATCAGGGCATGATCCTGGAGTCCTGGGATCAAGTCCCACATCGGGCTCCCGGCAGGAAGCCTGCTTCTCCCTCTGCCTATGTCTCTGCCTCTCTCTGTGGGTCTCTCATGAATAAGTAAATAAAATCTTTTTTTAAAAAAAATGCTTGTCAACCTCACCTGAGCACCTGGATCCAGCCATACCTTAATTCCCTTGAACTTCTCTATTACAGAAGCCTGCAAATTCCCTTTCCTGGCTTAAGCCAATTTGAATGTCTCCCTTACAACAGAAATGAGCCCAGTTAAAACAATTATCCCCATTGTACCACACTGCCATGCAATAACCTGCTGGGAATTACACACTGGCCACTTACTGTCCAGTTACTGGGATTCAAGCCCAGATCCAGCTACCTATGATGGTGATGGTCTTGGAGAAAACGTTAGGAGTTGGAGCCTAAGAGAAGCACAGTGACAGTCCCTGCTAAGGGTCAGGGGAAGACGAGCTCAAAATGCAATTTGCAGGGCTGAAATTGCTCACTGAGCCAATCTACTTTGAGATGGTCCACGTTGCAGACAATCTCTACAATTTCTTGGAATCCTTACTGCTCACCTCAGGGCCAATCTGACCGTGACAGTTCCGTTATTAGATTTGGCAGGACTGTGATGCCACTGTGCCCACCTGCTAGATCCAACAAGGAAGTGGGGTGCGGGTAATAATTTCTCTCCCCTCACTCCCAGGTGTGCAGCTTTTCAGCTGCTATCAGGGCTGTCCAGTGGCAGGGGGGTGGGGGGGGTGCTCCGGGAGGCCAAGGGCTCAAATGAACCTTGACAGGTAATCATGCCCCACAGCAGCAGGTGAGCTGTGATTAGCCTCTGGACTGGAGAAGGAAGCGCCTCGACTCCACCAACTCCCTAGGACTCCAGCCTGGAAGTTGCTGGAACCAATGCAGATGAGGCGAGGCCTCCAAGTGCTGTGGGATCTTCTTTCTGTCATAGGCCAGGATCCACCACCAAAAGACCCTTCTGGATTGATCTTTGTTCAGCAATTGAGGGTTAAAGGTCAAGGTGAAGCAGATGTCTCTCCTTCTAGACCAAGAGCACTGAGGAAAGGAATCAAATCTCATTCACATTGGATCCCCAAAGCCTAGCACAGTGCTGGCACGTTGTAGGGGTTACATATTTCTCATGTAATTGGATCAATTATATATCTGTATATAAAACTGATGCAGGGCACCTGGGTGGTTCTGTGGTTGAGCATCTGCCTTCAGCTCAAGTCGTGATCCTGGGGGTCCTCGGATCAAGTCCCACATCTGGCTCCTCACATGGAGCCTGCTTCTCCCTCTGCCTGCTTCTCCCTCTGCCTGTGTCTCTGCCTCTCTCTCTCTCTCTCTCTCTGTGTGTCTCTCATGAGTAAATAAATAAAATCTTTAAAAAAAAAACCAAAAAGCTTATGGAGAAGGGGATGCATGAGCCTTGGAGGCCCAGTCCAGGCCTTGGGAGTACAGTATAGAAAGGGGTCGCCTACTCCAGTGCAAGCTGGGGTGGGATGCTCCAGAAGAGTCCTGAGGAGACTTCCTGGAGGAGGTCTAAGCTGGGATCCTAAAGGACTGAGAGAACTTGGACACCAGAGAGGAAGGAGAAGGCATTCTAGAGGTACCAGTGTATGTGCCTGGCGCGTGTGGGCATGCATGTGTGTGAGTGCATGCGCGTACGTGTGCATGTGTGTGAGCACGTGTGCTTGTGTGTGTGTGCTTATGTGTCTGTTTGCTTAGACACTGGTTGGATGGGCTTTATGGGGGCAGAAATGACATTCTGTGATTTCAAGGAATGGACTAGTTCTCATGACATGTTAGAGGTTCAGGAGGATTAGGCTTAGGGGGGAGGGGGAGCGTCTGGGTGTCACCTGCCAGCACCAAGGGCAGACACCCGGATATTCAACCTACAACACCAAGGAACATATCCTGGACTCCGATGCCTCCATTTTCTAGATGGGGAAACTGAGTCTGAAGAGGGAAGGTGACCTGCTCAGTCGCTCAGAGAAGTGACAGCCGAATGTGGGCCAGAATTGGGTCTCCTCGTGCCCAGTCCAGGAATCCTGAGTCCGTTGAGTCCAGAGTGTGGAGGCCACACTCCCTCGTCCCCAGTCCCTGTGCGCCTCAGTGGCCTTGCTGGTGCTGGTGTTGACCAGAAGGGGATGTTAAGGGCTCCATTCTCCCAGAGCCCACGGGTGGGGGGCATGAGGGAGGGGACCAGGCCACCTCCCCAGGCTCTGCTCAGCCACCTCCGGGCTGTGTGACCTTGAGCAGCAACAAGCTCTCTGAGCCCGGGTCCCATCAGCTCTGAAACAGGGACAGTAATAGATGTGGACGGTGAGGACCGAGTGAGATGAGCTGGAAAGGCACTGACCGCGGTGCCCAGCAGTGACCGCTCTACCTAGGTCCCCCTTTATTTTTCTTATGATCATGACTGTCATCCTCACGGTCACTCCTGGAGCCAGATTCAGGCTGCGGGAGGTTCTGGACCGAGCTTCAGATCCAGGTGAGCTCACCTGGTGGGGGCTTGGGGAGCTGCACCTGAGGCAAGAACAAAATCTCAGAGCGGGGCAGCCAGGGTGGCTCAGTGGTTTAGCGCTGCCTTTGGACCAGGGTGTGATCCTGGAGACCCGGGATCGAGTCCCATGTCGGGCTCCCGGTGCATGGAGCCTGCTTCTCCCTCTGCCTGCGTCTCTGCCTCTCTCTCTTTCTATGTCTCTCATGAATAAATAAATAAAATCTTTAAAAAAATTATAAAAAAAATCTCAGAGCAGAGGGCAGAGGGGCCCAGTGTAGGGGGGGATGCCTCGCTTTGAGTGTGGCGGCCAAAAACACTTGCAACCAGGGAACCGATGAAGATGCCCGTGTGACCCGCTAGAGATACGGGCCCGGCACCCGCCCTGTGCGGACCATGATCTCATCCCTGCCCAGAGTAGTCATGGGAGGAGAGTCAGAACCCCAAGGTACACAGGGACCTGAACCTGGGAGAGGTTACATGACTGCACCATCCAGTGAACCAGTGTTAGCCCAACGCTCAACACATGGTCGGTGTGTGTTATTGTTCCAATGTGGGAATAACAAGGGGTCTTTGTGAGCTCCCACTGTGTGCCGCAGAACACAAAGGTTTCCCAGGGCCCCACACTCAGTAGACCCGGCTAGGTCTGGAAGCCACCGAGTATCTGGGAAAGAGTCATGACTAGAGGCTCACCAAAGACAGGCTCTCTCCCCTCGTGGAAAACTCTCTCTTCCTGACCTCTGTTTCCTCATCCAGACTGGGCTGGAGGTGGGGCGGTGGGCACACCCAGATCGAGGGCCTACTATGTGCTGGTAGAGGCATTGTCGGATCTCACTGAACCCTCCTGCAGCCCAGGGAGGGCTTGCCAGCATCCCTGCTTTGCCCATAGGGAAACAAGCTCAGGGAGGAAGCAAACCTGCTGTGGAGCACACAGCTGGGGTGAGGAGAGCCTTCCCCTGAACCTGGTAAACCTGCTCTGGGAGGATCCACCTGCCCCTCGGCTGGGCTCTTGATCCTCCATTCCTGACTCTCTGACTGTGAGGCCCGTGTTAGGGGAGACTGAGAGGAAGGGGGATCTTCCTGGAGGAGGTGGGAGATCAGGGTGGGTCCTGAAGGACAGGGAAAACCAAGGGGACGGGCACAGGCAGGGACTGGCCAGGTTCAGAGACAGGCAGGGCCCGGGGCAGGGGAGATCAGGCTGGCAGGGCTGGGTGCGGGAGGGGCTGGGAGGGCCCGCAGAGGGTGCAGCTTCTGTCCTGGAGCCGGGGGACCCTGAAGGTGGTGGTGCATGGGCCAGGAGCCTCAGAGAGAAGCTGGACTGAGCTTTCAGTGGGGCCTGGCCTGAGAGAGGCTCCACCTCTCGGGGGCCACTATGGCCTGGCCGGGTCCCCTTCCAGGCATGGGGCAGCGTCCTGGGGCTCTGGACAAAGCTGGTTTGATCCCCCCATGCACACCTCTTCTGCACTCTGTCTGCCAGGCCTGGCTGGAAGCAATCAGAGGCAGCCGATACTGTACTGCACAGACTGTAGATCATCAGGGAGGCATGATCACACCGAAGTAGCCCCAAGAATACTAGAGTGGAGAGGTTGTTATAGACACGTCCAGCCACACGTTAATTCGTTTACCAGGCTGCATATCACGCACCCACCATGCACCAGGCACTGAGCTGCACCCTGCTTCTTTCCCTGCAACCACCACCATCCTGGCCGCCAGACATGTGCTCTGTGGGTGCTCCCTCCATTCTCCAGTGCCCTGGAGGGGAGGCCACTCTTAACCTCGTTTTACTAGTGAGGAGTTTTAGACTCAGGGGCCTGGGGTTCCTCTCCAAGGAATGCTGGAACAGTCTGGGGAGCAGACAGGGAGGACCCATAAGTGCAGCAGGGAGAGGGTGACCAGGCCTGGCTCCAAAGGGACAGATCCCCCTGCTCCAGACTCCCCCTGCACCCCAGGGCCTGCCAGGCCTCCACCTCTGGCCCAGTCCTGCCTGCAGTGTCAAGAGTCTAGACAGGTACTTGTGGGGGTTGTGCTGGGAACAATCTGGAAGAAGAAGGCAAAGAGGAGGGAGATAGGAGGCTGTGGATGAAGCCAGAGAACATTCAGGATTAAACGCCCACAAGCTTGTGCTTTGAAAATTAGACTCTCCCTTCCAGGGCCAGGGTGGCCCCTCCCGCTGGTCCTGGCTCTCTGCCCCTCCTCTTCCCCACATGCAGGGGCTTTTGCTGCGTTTCTGTCCCTGGTCCAGCCCCTCACAGATGCCTGGAGCCTGGCCTGCTGAGGGGCTGCTGCCCAGAGCTGAGCCTTGTCTGTGAGGCAGTAGGAAGGAGCTGGGACAGGGCCCAGATGCCAGCGTTGGGGGGTGGGGGGGGTGCTGGATGCATGTAAGTGCATACACATGTGACAAGGAGGGAAGTGCACAATTGCACATGCATTTGCACTCACAGGGAGACAAAGATCAGAGAGAGATGGAGAGACAAGAACTCTGATGGAGGCCAAGAGACCCCAGCAGGAGAAAGGATGGCAGGGGACAGGGTCCTGAGCCCAGGGAGACACAGAAGCCCCCAGAGGTGGAAAGGCAGGGAGGAGGGGTTGCCAGGCCCGGAGGTGACAGGGCCACCAGGAAGGCAGGTGAGCTCTTCCAGCACTTATTTTGCAGAATGGGGTGAGGAGACCCTGTGGGGTATGGGACGGGGTGCCATGGATGCTGACCCGAGGACCCCCCAGTGATGGGTTCCCCGCTCCCACTCTTGCATTCCCACCACCCCCCCTAACATCTGTGCTTAGTGCAGCTCAGCTCTTAGTCACTTACAGGATAGCATGAATGTGGATGGAGGGCACAGGACCATCATTCAGGCCCACGAGGGGTCCCACAGCTGATGAGAAGGAGCTGGGGGTGACATAGGCAGGCTTTGGGGCCTAGGGACCCAGCCAGCTGAGCTCTGTGGCCTGCCTTGGCCAAGCTCCCGATCCTGTGTGGGGCTCCATCCTCCTCTGCAGGGACTAGTCACCAGTGCCATGGACTAGAGCTCCGTGAGGTGCAGGCCCAGCAAGTGCCAGAAGCATTAGGGGCCAGTTAGTAGTAGTATAACCATCATCTGGGCCAAGCAGCCCCCTCCATCACACAGAAGAGGGAAATTGAGGCCCAGATGAAGCAGGAGCCAGAGCAGCCAGGAGGGAGGGAGCAGAAAGAAGCCTGGGCCTTCTGAGTGCTCCTTTCCTGAGTACCTGCTGAGGGCAGCCACAGGCTGGGCTGATTCTTCCCAGGAATGTGAGGCCTTAGTCCTCAGAGGTTCTCAGGATTCACTGTAGATCCAGCAGCAAACCTGGGGTGGGGGCCTGGAGAGAGGGAGCAAGTTAGAGGAGGATGAATGGGGGAGAGAGGAAGGGAACCAACACAGAGAGGAAAGCCAGGAGGGAAAAGGAAAGAGATTCACAAGAGGGGCCGAGGGCGGTACCTAGAGGGAGATAAAGGCAGAAAAATACCTAAGAAGGGGAAGACACAGAAACATACCCGCGAACACACCCACACACGCGGATGAGGGAGCCTCTGGGAGAAGGGAGGACGCGAAAGCCTGACCACGCAGAAAGATAGGAGGAACAACCCCCACCGCTGCCCCAACACTGGCACCAGCCAGGCCAAGGGCGCGATGCGGGGTGGGGATACAGAAGGAGAAGGGGACATGGACAGCAAGACTGAAAAAAAGAAAGGGAGAGATCAGTACATGGGGTGGGGAGGGCAGCAGAGGCTGAGCTCACACCTCCCCCCGCCCCTGCCACCTGCTGACCCGGCTCCCAGGTCCCAGGGAAGGACAGGGAAATGTCATGGGGGGGGTGAACTACCCTGGGCCCAGCCCTCCAGCAGTCCACCTTCCACCCCAACGCCCCTCACCCAGAGCGGGTTAAGGGGTCGTCTGCCCTGAGCAGGGGCCTCCATTCCTCCTCCTTCACCTTGAACCCAAGGCACTGATGGCAGGAGAGAGACCTGCCCACCCCTGCTCACCCAGCTCCGGCCTCGGAGCCCGCTCGTTCTCCCTGCTGACTGCTAGGCCACGGGGGCTGGAGGAGGGCACAACCCCCAAGCCTTCACCTTGGGGGGAGCCCCCACCCAGGAAGCAGTCACACACCCCCACCCCACCTGACCCCACCTCAGCTCAGATGCCTCTTCCTGGCTGCATGGCTGTGGTGAGTCACCCGACCTCTCTAAGCCACAAAGTCCACCTCTGTGCAATGGGGACAATCGTGCCTATGGCTCATGAGTGCTCCAACAGCCAAGTGAGCAGCATTGGAGGAGAGTTGCTGACTCCCCTCTCCTTTTCTGGGGTTAAAGGGGAAAAAAGAGAAGAGGCAAAGGTCCAATTCCAAGTACCCCAAAGTGCATCCCCAAGAAGTCTGTCTGGTGTTTTCCAAGTCAGTGGGTCTTTCCCAGGGAACCAAAGTCGAAAGCGTACCGAACACCTCCATTCTGGCCGGTTCTCTCTGGCCACTGCTGTTTAATCCTTCCCGCAAAGCAAGGTTAGAAAGATGGTGCTAATTTAATTTGCCAGAAGGAATCAAGACAGGACAGGAAGCGTGGGTGATGAAGCGCTGGAGCACATAATTCACATCCCGATGCCCCGTCCAGGAGCCCTGTCCCGATGCTCCAGCTGATTAAGCCAGAAGAATCTCCATTTCCTTCCCCTGTCACTGGGGAAGGCTGGCCTCCCGGGCTACACAGCAGTGTGAGCAGGTGCGTGAAAGAGCAGATGAGATCAAGGGGAGGAAGAAGCAGAGGTCTCTGGGGCTTCTGGTGCCCGTGGTCACTATGTTGGGGTTGGGGGTACCCAAAGAACACATTTGTTAATGGTTGTTTCATCAGACAATCCCTGGGATTGGAGTGGGGATGTGTGGGGTGTATTTGCAAGTGGATCGATCCACTTGTGGGGAAAGCGTTGCTAGAACACAGAGGGGCACATGCATCCCGTGAACACAAAGGCTTTTCATTAGCCCACGCAGGGTGTGTGTCATCAGGGAGACAAGGAGTAAGTCCCTCGGGCCATTGAGCAGGGCTTGGGGTGGGGGGCCCCCGGTTCATATGGGGCTGGCATCAGTGTGCACAGGGGTAGGCGTGCTCTGGGGCTTAGTAGCTCTGTGAGCTGAGGGGAGAGTCCTTCTCAAAGCCTCAGGGTTCTCATCTGAGGAATGGGAACAATAATAGCGCCCCCTTTATAGGTTTGGGGGAGAACTTGACAGATGGTGCCTAGAAAGAGCCCAGCTCAGCACCCGGCCCCCAGGAAGGGCGCCCCGATCGTGAGCTACCATCAGTGTCGAGACCATGAGGATCCCACGGCTCCTTCCTGGTGAATGGGCAGGTGTGTTTATCCGTGAACGCCGAGAGTGGGCTCACTGTGCTGGTTCATCATCACGGTGGCTTCTCTGGCCACAGGGAGAGACCCTCCTGTCACATCCAGGGCACCGTCCCACCTCCCTCTGTGGCCCAGACGATGAGGACACGATGTCTGGTCAGGAGGGAGGGAAAGAAGGTGGAAAGCTGTCCCTCCGGGACCAGAGACTGGACTTTTTGCAAAGCCGGGACCTACTTTGCAGGAAGTGAAAACAGTTTGCGGCAACACAAAGGAGGCATTGGGAGGAGAGAGCAGGAGGCCCAGCAGTGACCGGAGACCTGCCAGGGACCGGGCTGCTGTTCTCATGGAATGAAGAATCTGCTGGTAGGGAGGGAGGCGAATCCCCACCGTCCTGAGACTTCGTGGCTGGGCCTTCCAGGGTGGACTCTGGTGTCATTTTGTCGTGTGCAGTCTGCAGTGAGAGGAACGCTGGGTCTTCCTCTGATGCCTGTGCTGGGGCCTGGTGTAGGGGCCCCTGGGGTCTAAGATGGGGTGGAGAGAGAGAACTGAGTCACAGCCAGTGCCAGGAGGGCCGTTGGAGCTGGGAAGGCAGACCAGGCTCAGGTTCGGGGGAGAACCCAAGGCCGGGAGCCCAAGAACATGTCACAGATTCTGCAGCTTCAAGAAGAGCCGGTGAGGCTGAGGGTACAGGACACGGAGATGGGTCAGGGGTAAGACTGTGAAGGGGGTGGGCAGTGATGTCACCCTGGGGCTGGCAGCCAAGAGGCATCTCCCCCCTCTCTGGGGCAGAGTCACGGGCTCCCTGACCTCACGGGGCCCAGGCCACCCTGGATCTGTAACAGAACCTTTTGTCAAGGGGGCTCAGGGGCCCACAGAGGATTGGGGCTCAGAGGCTCCTGTGAAGAACCCAGCCCCGCAACCTCATGGGCAGAGATACTGAGGTCTAGACCGGGACTTGGCCTGTTGCAGCTCACCCAGCAAGTCAGGGGCTGCGGGAGCAACCTCTGGCGGCCTCTGACCCCGTCTCCCCGGGTCAGCCCCTGACACCATCAGAGCTCGGGTCACCCACCGAGGGCAGTGTTGGGCCCTCCCTCGGGGTGCACCTTCTCAGGAGGCCGCTGCTAAAAGCTCGGGGCTCCCCGAGGGCACGGGGTGGCCCCTCTCCATCGGCCCCAGCCCCAGGGTGGGGGTCCCTGACCCTGCGAGAGGGTGGTGGAGCTGCAGCACTGTGAGGCCCAGCAAGGCCGGGAGGGGGGCTGGGCAGCAGCTCGGGGAGGGGGTGCCCGAGGGCGGGAGGGGCACCCGAGGGGGGCAGGTGCCTGGTGGACGCCGCCCTGGGACCACTCTTGTGCGGGGCGGGGCTCAGGTGTGGAGGGAGCCGCGGGGTTGCCCCCACTCTGCGCCCTTCTCCGCGACCTGGGGCGGTTGCCTCGCTGCTCTGGACCCCATAAGGACGCCCCCCCCCACCAGGGCCGCCGCAGGGAGGGACACGCCCTGGTAGGGGCCCTGCAGCCCAGAGCCTGGCGCGGGAGGGTCCCAGACCTGGGGGGCTCCCTCCTGCCCACGCCCCGGGCCCAGACACCCCACCCAGGAGCTTGCTCCACAGGCACCCTGGTGTCCTGCGCCACCGCCCCTGGGGACGGGAGCCTGCGCAGCCCCTCCCTTCCCCGGCCTCAGTGTCCTCATCTGCAGAATGGGGATGATAACAGCACCTCCCTGCAGGCGGCGGTGAGGACTCGTGAGATAATCCTCGCAGAGTGCCTGGCACAGAGCCCGGCACAGATGACACAAAGGGATCGAAGGTAGCGGGTGTCACTCCTGAGCTGGGGGGTCCACAGGGGCCTTTTATTTTTCCTACTTTTTTATTGACTGACAATTAACATACAATATTTATTAGGTTCAGGTGTATAACATAGTGATTCTATGTTTATATGTATTACAAAATGGTCATTACTGTTAGTTCAGTTACCCTCTGTCACTATACCAAGTTGTTACAATACTATTATCTTCCCTACAATGAACATTGCATCCCTGTGACTTATTTATTTCATAATTGGAAGATTGTACTTCTTAATCCCCTTTATCTCTGACGCCCATCCCCTCTGGCAACCATCAATTTGTGTCCCGTGTGGCAAACATCAGTTTCCCTGTGTCCATAAGAGTCTTGTTTCTATTCTGTTTGTTTGTTTTGGGTTTTGGATTCCACATATGAATGAAATCACATGTTATTTGTCTTTATTTGTCTTTCTCTGGTTGACTTATTTTACTTAGCATAATACCTTCTAGTCCCATCCATGTTGTTGCAAATGGCAATATTTCATTCTTTTTAATGGCTGAGTAATATTCATATATATATATATATATATATATAGTGAATTAGGATAGTGATAGGACATAGGAATTATATATAATCACATCTTCTTTATCCATTCCTCTATCAATGGACACTTGGGTTCCTTCCATGTCTTGGGATTTGTAAATAATGCTATGGGGAACAAAGAGGGGCTTATATCTTTTCAAATTAGTGTTTCCATTTTCTTCAGATATAAGTACCTAGAAGGAGAATGGCCGAGTCATATGGTAGTTCTATTTTTAATTTTTTGAGGAACCTCCACACTATAAATCTACAAAAATCAAATCAAAGCTATAATAGATCACTAGAACAGAATAGAGACCCCAGAAAGAAACCCATGTTTACATAGTTAATCTACAACAAAGGAAGCAAGAATACGCAATGGAGGAAGGACCATCTCTTCAATAAGTGGTGCTGGGAAAACTGGACAGCCACATGCATAAGAATGAAACTGGACCATTTTCTTATACCATGCACAAAAATTAACTCAAAACAGATGAAAGACACAAGGACAAGACCTGAAACCATAAAACGCCTAGAAGAAAATGGGCAGTAAGCTCTTTGACATTGGACCAATCTCCTCAGACAAGGACAACAAAAGCAAAAAATAAATGGGCCTGCATCAAACCAAAAAGCTTTTGCACAGCAAAGGAAACCACCGGCAGATGAAAAAGCAACCCACTGAATGGGAGGAGCTATTCGCAAATGACATACCCAATAAGGGGTTAATATCCAAAATATATAAAGAACTGATACAACTTAATAACAAAAAACAAACAACCCAATTTAAAAATGGGCAGAGGACCTGAATAGACATTTTTTCAGAGACATCCAGATGGCCAACAGATACATGAAAAGATGCTCAACACCACTAGTCAGGAAAATGCAAATCAAAACCACAATGAGAAATCACCTCACACCTGTCGGAATGGCTAGAATCAAAAAGACAAGAAGCAACAATTAACTGCAGCCCAAAATGTGGAGAAAAGGGAGTCCTCGTGCAGTGTTCGTGGGAATGTAGATTTGGGCAGCCTCTGTGGAAAACAGGCTTCCAGGACCTTCTAGACAGTGGAGCCCTAGACTTACAAGAGGGTTGTTATTCCTGCAACTATCACTCATTCCAGGTATCTTTTCCAGAATCCCACATGGGGGTAGGTGACTGTCCCTCTTCTGACCCCCTAACGTCTTATGTGTCTGTCAGATTTTGAAGAAGTGGGTCTGGCCTGAACTCAGTCTACAGAAATGGATTCTCTGTGCACAAGGACACTGTCCGCTGACCTCGGGAATCTCACGGAAAGCGTTCATTACTCTCCTCCTGCTGGTTTATGATGGGGCACCTGTGCCTCAGCCTTCTTCCCTTCTGCTTTTATGAACAATTACTGGCAAGAGGCTCATTGCCAGCTCCTTGACAAAACACAGCACTTTCTTTTAAGCATATTATGCTAAAATCATAATTTCTTCTCTACTAGCTGAGAACCTTTTCTTCTTTTCTTTTAAATGACTGTTTCTCATTCATTCTTGTGGAAGATCTGTTAAGGGAGATGAATCTAGAAAAGTCACGAACTCTTGAGAAGGTCTGGCTCTTTAAAATGCATTTATCTGCAATATAAATGAGTATATATACCATGGGGTCATTACAGGACAGGTTGAATTGTTTTGCTTTGGATGAATTGTAGATCTGTCTGTAAGTGGCTGCTCCTAACTGGTGCTCAAGCTTCTATTTCATGCTGTGAGACTCAAGGAAGTGGTGTGGGTTTGGCTGGGTCTATCAGACCTGCCTTGACCCTCAGGTCTCAGTTCTGGAGTCTCCTCCCTAATTCCCTTCTGCTTAAACACAGACCCCTTTTCGGGCCAACTCTGTTGTGAGTTGGGTAATCAACTCTCTCGAATTGCCCAGGACTGAGGGCATTCTCAGGAAAACAGGGGCCCATCTCTGGCCTCTTGAGGAATACTAAGTTCTACATCTCAAAATCCATAGAATCACAGCATCTTGCAGTTGGCCTTCCTTGATCCTTGATCTTGGCCTTGACTGAGAACCTGCTGTGTCAGGGCCGGGCTTATTTTCATGCGCATATCCACAGCCATCCCCTCCACTCTGTCCCCAGGAGAATGTTACTTCTGCCCACTTAGCATCTTCCCTTCTCCTGCCCTCCTAGGAGAACCTGATCCTCGTAAGATAGTTCCAAAATTTTGGAGGGTGCAAAATCAGAAATGACAGTGGAGAGAATCCAGGAGGGTAAGGTAAGCTCTATAATGGCAGCTGAGGTGGCCAGGCGGTGTGAGGCAGAGCTGGTGAAGAGCAGAGGAGGAAGTGGAGAAAGCCAGGCAAGCATATGTGTGGAGGTTTGGCTCAGTGACAGGCTCTGGAATCCTCCATGGTGAGAAACGGGGACATTGGGGAGGGCCTCATGGGCTGTGAACTGGACCTCCACCCCCTATTTTTTTTTTTTTTGAGATGGAAATAAGAAACTGAAATTCCTTTTAAGATTACTCTTGGCTGCTGGACTGTTGCTTCAGATTCAGTACTTTGTCAAGACTGGACCCGCTGGGCCTGTAGTGGTAGTCAAGTTATCCTCTTCTGCAGGGACACAGACACTGTGAGGCCCCAAAAGGGCTGAGGTGGGGCTCACCCTCTGGCATAGGGGGAGTGTATGAAAAATATGCACTGCGTTAATGAAGGAACAAAGAACAATGGCAGAGAACAGTACTTATTCTCTGGGAGTTCCCTTTGCACCAGAAATATTGTGGATACCCAAGTAATGAAGAAAAGACTGATCTAAAAGACATAATCAAGTTAAAATTTATAGTGTGCTCTTGAGAGTCTGGTGACAGACTGGTCGGTGGGTGTCCCCTCCTCCACCTGAGGGATGAGAGTCAGAAAGGGGCAGAGATTTGCCCAAGGTCACACAGCCAGGCAGGGTGGAGCTGAGTGCAAATCTGCCTGCCTGGCTCAACCTCTACGCATTTTCCTCCCACCTCCCACGGTAGGCTTGCTGTTGTTATCTTAACAGTAAGTCCATTCGTTTGTTCATTCATTCATTCATTTATTCATTCATTCATTCCCTCCACAAACACACACAGGCATCCCTTCTGCTGTCTGATCCTGAGGACTTGGAAAATCAGCCTTGGCTTTTTTTTAAGATTTTATTTATTTATTCATGAGAGACACAGAGAGAGAGGCAGAGACACAGGCAGAGGGAGAAGCAGGCTCCATGCAGGGAGCCCGACATGGGACTCGATCCCAGGACTCCAGGATCACGCCCTGGGCGGAAGGTGGTGCTAAACTGCTGAGCCACCCCACCCCCCCGCCCCCGGGCTGCCCTCAGCCTTGGCTTCCGACCTGGAGATATTCATGGGTAGTAAAGGAGACAAACCACGGGATGGGGAAGAGGGGCCCCGGGCAGAGAGAAATATAGCCTCAACCAGGAGGGCTTCACAGAGAAGGGGATGTTGGGGCTGGGTCTTAAAGAGTAAGAGTGAGCCAGACTAACATGGAAGGAGAAACATCCACCCAGAGGCAAGAACAGGTGCAAAGTGGGCGGGGGGGGGGGGGGGGGGAGGGTGGCTTACCTGCTGTGTACCTGGCTGATGCCTGTGCCTCTGTGAGGCTGGTTCCAGACGAGGGAGTTTGGACCATGACCTGAGAATACCGCGGAGCCTGGGAAGGGTTTCCAGCAGGAAGGTGGCGGGAAGCAGTCAGCTTTGTGCAGCAGAGGATCGCTCTGGGGCAGAATGGAGGGTTGGTTGCAGGGGACGGGCTTGCAGGCAGAGAGGCTGTCTGTACCCAGAGCCAGGGCACGAGGGGTCCTCTGCCAGAGGACCAGGGAAGGGCCCAGTGGTGAGGTGAGGGCGGGCCCCAGGTCAGCGGGCTTGACGTGGAAATGTCTGAACTGCAGAACTAGGCTTCTCCAAAACTCCCAACTAACTTGAGGCCCTTCCCGGACCCGTAGAACTGCACTGATGGGCAGGGCTCTGTGGCCATGGACTTGAAGAGCTGGGAAGGTCAGCCAGGGCTTTGCCACGAGGTGAGGAAGGAAGAATGTGAGGAAGCAGCCTTCTGCCAACCAGAACCAGCATGGGGAGCCCTGGCAGGATCAGGGACATTTTCTCCCACCAGAAAGTCAAAAGGGAAACATTTTCATTTCCATGACACATTTGTACTTTTTAAGAAACCCTGAGATTGTTTTTGCACTGGGAAGCTGTGGATGGAAAGTTCCATGGGCCATTCCTCCTCCGGGCGCTAAACAAGAGAGGAGGCTCCTGTCCCCAATTTGCTGGTGCCTGTATTTCTACCATTGGAGCTTCATTCCTATGGCTTGAGGCTTCGTCCTTTGTTAAAATGCAAACAACTGCACAGAAGTCATGTCTTCAACACAGACTTATTTTCACTAACTCAATAAATATTTATTGACTTCTTGGTCTCAGCCAAGCAGTATCTAGAGGCTGGGAATAGAGAGATTAATTAAGGCTTCTCCAGGTCCACACCTTCAAGGAACTGGCAAGCTCCGTGTGTATGGGGCCTGGGCTGCGGGGTAATAGGAAGCCTGGCCGCAATGGTGCAGTGAATGATGGTGGTGGGAACCAGATGCTTGGGAGCCCCCAACAGAGGTGACCCATTTCATTGCTGCAAAAGGTGGAGCTTGAGCTGCAATCTGAAAGATGAAGGGCGGGTAGGGGGTGGTTGAGAATCCCAGGAGAGAGCACAGTCAGGACCCATGAACGGGGTCATGAGCCAGCATGGTGGGCTGTGGGGACTACAAGCCACTCAGGCTGGGACGCAAGGCAGGATGTGGCAGGTGGGACCAGAGTGGCAGGGAGGGCTTCTCCTTGATTAGATGCTACTCGTCAGCTCAGGAGGTGGCCTGTGTCACAGCGCTCTGCTGCCTCCCCAGCTTCCCCTCACCTCCTCCCACCAAGTCCACCAGACTCGCCTTCGGGGATCTGCCCTGTGCCCCTCTCAGCCACGTGGGTCTGAGTGACCCACCCCCAGCTCCAAGGGTGGGACCCGATTGCCGTAAGTAGTCAGCCTATGCCCATCCTTCTGGCACCTGACTGGTTCAGCTGGGTGACCCAGCTCAGGCCAGTGAAAGGTCAGCTGTTTGCCAGGGTTTCTGGGAAGGGGATCCTCCCCTTTCCTCCAACAGAGATCGCCTACACGTTTCTCCTGGCTCCGTGGAGGGTGGGTGTTGGAGGCCAGGGGTGAAGGCGACCTGGGGAAGAAGGTAGGGAGGAGAGAACGTCAGAGAAATAGGCTCTGGGTAGACCTACCCCTCTGTTCTCAGCTGAGCCAGCAGATTCCCTTTTGCTCAGCCCATTTGTTGTTACCTTCAAGTGGAAAGTTCCTCACTGGTGCAGGGCATTCCTGGGGGAGAGCACTGGGTGGAGCCACTGGGTGGCCAGCAGGTGCCTGGACCTGGGTGGGGTGGGGTTGGCCAAACCTCTTTCCTTTGGATTCCACCTCCATGTACAGTTCCTATCATGAGGGAAGATCTTTCCCCAGGAAACATCTCCTGACCCCTAACACTGGCATGGCACCTGGATACAAGTCCTGGTCGGGTAGCCCGGCATTAGGGGTCCTGGGTTCTAGCATAACCAAGCCCCCTGTCTGACTGTAAGGCCTGCGCACCCTTTCTGGGCCTCTACTGGTGATTCATCCACCAGCCCCCGGCTGAGCTCCCCAAGGAGAGGGGTGATGACCAAGCCAGCCCTGCAGCCCCAGAACCCAGGACAGGCCTGGCACAGAGCAGGTGTCAATGGGCCTGTTGACCAGTCAATGTGGGAACTGTGCCTTCCTCAACTAACCTCCCACGGTCAGGACCATGTGTGACATTAACAGGGACTAGTTGCTGTGCCTCTGTCGTCCCCAAGAGCCTCCTGAAAACTCCAGCCCCAAGTTAGAGTAGCAGGAAGATATTTAGCATTCAGGATGCATGGTGGCGGCCTCAGCTCACACAGAATCTCTAGTGCTGTTGAAGGCTCACTACACCACAATCATACTGCAGGGTAAGAAAAGTCACCCCAGAGCTCAGTCATGTACTTTTTAACTGCTGCTGACCTAGGCAGCCAAGCTCTGGGATTCTCCGCTCAGTCTGCTCATTAGTGGGGGTGGAGGAGAAAGTCAAAATAAGGGCCTGTGCCTGGGGACAAGACTGAAGGAGTGAAATAAATTAGTGGGGCCAGCCCAAGTTTAGTCCTTTAAAATGGCAGAGCCACTGCCCTGCCCTGTTGGATGGTGTGGGGTGCATCAGGGTGCAGGACATGTGTCTATTCACAGGCCATAGCAGAGAGGGCAGGAGCAGGGACACAGTAGGTCTGGGCCATCTCAGCCCCTTCTCCAGCCTCTCTAAGACCCAAGTTCCTCTCTGAGGGCAGCGGAAGGCAGTGCAGAGTGGGGAGCCCAGGGTGGAGTACAGTGGCCTTGAGAGGGTTTAAGGCCAGGAAGAGCCCTCGTGAAACATTCCATCAGTCATTCCTACATTTATTCCCGCTCTCATATCACCAGCAAGGAGGCTTCCAGCTACTGGCGAAGAAGCTGACAATAAACAGAGAGTCCCACAGAAAGATACAATGGCCCAATCGTAATAAGGGTCATATGGAAAGCAATTATAGATGATTAAAAGGTGTTATGGCAGGGGCGCCTGGGTGGCACAGTCTGCTGGGCATCTGACTCTTGGTCTTGGCTCAGGATGTGAACTCGTGGTCCTGATCTCGTGGTTGTGGGGTCCAGCCCCATGTCGGGCTCTGTGCTCCTTGCAGACTCGGCTTGGGATTCTCTCTCCCTCTCCCTCTGCTCCTCCCACTAGTTCTCTCTCTCTCTCTCTGTCTGTCTAAAAAAACTAATAAATTAAAATTTTTAAAGATGTTAAAGCAGACATAATCGACATTTATTTTACAGGCGTCTCAATCCTCGCAGTAACCCAGGAAGGCAGGGGCTGTCACAGGGAGCCGAGGCTCGGAGAAGCTCGGGAGCTTGCCCAAGGCCGTCCAGGTTATAAGTGGTGAGGTTGGGGCCCCTGACAAGCTGGGTCTGCTCCCAGACCCCACAGGAGTGCCCCGCCCCTGCCCACCCGACCCCCAGCCCTGGAGAAGGCGAGGCTGCCTTGGGGAAGTCAGCACAAGTTCTCAACGGGGACGGGACGTGGGGAGACTGATCTGGGTCTGAGAGTGATGTTCTTCTGCGTGAGGCCCAGTCTGGAGCCAGATTTGGTGTTTAGAGAAATCCTCCCAACTCAGCAGCCCCAAAGACTCAAGAGAAGATGGGCATGTTAGGGTGGGCTCTGCTTTCTGGCTGTGGGGAGCCCTGCTGCTCGCCCCGTGACCTGTGCCGTGGAAGTGGGAGAATCACAGAGCCCAGGCTCTGAAGGGCAGACTGTGGGCCTTCCACAGCCAGATCCCAGAACGGCTTTCCAGGAAGAGAGACCGTGGGTAGGTTTGTATCCTGCCTCTGTCTCCTACTAGCTGTGTGATCTCAGGCAAATGACCCAACCTCTCTGAGCCGCTTTTCCCTCCTCCATGAATGAAGAAGACTTACTCATAACAAAATATGGAGCCTCGCTATTGGGCGTAGCCTCATGGATTTCCTTCCCCCTTTACTTTCGGCTAGACCCCATGGAGCCTCATTTTCCCATCTCTGCCCCTCTACTGGGGCATTCTAGAAGCCCCTCCCCCTGGCAAGTCAGAGCAATGAACTGACTCCAGGCTGGGATCAAACTGGCTGGAGAGCGGTGAGGACATGTAGCTGGTTGTCCTGGGAACCTCATGGATGCTCTTGGAGACACGACAGGCTCACTCACAGTGTGGGTCGGGGGCCCCGGATGGCCTCACCTTGGGCTAAGGCGGGGACGGGGAGAGCAGGACAAGTCAAGAAAGGGACAGATTGGGGGTGATTAGCTGAGTGTTATGTCCACAGAATCAAGGCTGGACAGCCCTTCATCGCAGCTCCAGAACCGTCTTGAAGATGGGGACCCTGAAGCTCAGCAGGGGGACGGGACTCGCCCTGACCACACGCCCCACTGGGGCAGAGCTGGCACCAGCAGCTGAGGGATCCCCTGCCCACTGCACCCCCCTAAGGGGGCAGCCCCACTCCCAGCTGGCCACGGTAAGTTCCCACCTCTGAGCGCTCCCGGGCGCCCAGGCCTGCACTAGCTCTGCGAGCCTTTGCTCATGGGGTCTCCACTGACCCTCCAGGAGGACGGTGCACTTGTGCACCATCACCAGGTGACACGTGGAGACGACGGGATGCAGGAGGCTGGATGTGCGTGGCAGGTAGACGCGGGGTCTTCCGCATAGAAGGGTTGGTGGAGATGAATCTCTCTACCCACCTCAGGGCTTCACGGGCGGGGCCGGGAGTTCAGGTACTTCACAGACCTCATCCCCTCCCCCCTCACATCGGTCTCCAGAGGGGAGGGTTGCCCTCACCATTGTGCAGATGAGGGAACTGAGGTTCACGACGCCCGTGTGACGTGCCTGAGGTTACCCAGCAGGTTACGTACATGTCTAAGCTGCTGGGGTGCATGCCTCAGACCAGGCTCTCTGCCAAGTGTGACTCAGTCCACACAACCACCTCATGAGGGAGGGACTGCCATGATGCCCATTTTACAGATGAGCAAACACCTGCACAGGGACATTAAGTGACTTGCCCAAGGTCACAGACCTGTGTCACAGGTCACAATGGCTCTGCCATTGGCACCCTGTCCACCACCAAAGGCGAGGGACTGAGGAGAGACGCCGAGGCCAGAGCTGGATGGGCTGCGGTGGGCACCCCCTTCAGGCCCAGCCAAGACCTTGGAGGAGGGCCGGGGGCAGGGGAAGCCTGCGCAGAGCTGGTCGTCAGGCACCCCCAGGGTGGGGACCGAGCCTGAACATGCCGACAAAGGCATTACAGACACCAGGGCCACAGTCAAGGGGGCCGATCTCCCCCTGCCCATCCCAGAGCAGGAATCAGACTCCTGGGGCGAGGCTCAGGAATCTGCATTTCCGAGCACCTCACTGGGGATTCTGATGCACAGCGTCGGGAGGGAGTGGGGAGGTCTGCTGCCCCAGCAAGCTCCAGCAGAGCTTGGGATGGAAACCACAGGCTCACAGCAGGTGCTCAGAGGCCCAGGAAGCTGCCTGTGCCCCCTCCCTGTCCAGCTGAGGCCGAGCCCCTCTCCCGTTCTGAGATCATCGCAGCCTCATTCCCAGCTCATTCCATTCATCTCAGACAATAATTAGAAGGTTCAGCTCCTTTGCTAACCTCTCCAGCAAAGAAGTAGCAGTGGGGGCCAGGGATGAGCCCCAGAGCACAGGGACCCCATCCCAGGCCGGGGGCCACACTGTGTGCTGAGGTGGGTGGCGTCTCTGTCTCTCTGGGGCTCAGTTTCATTACCTGCAAGGGGTTGGGGAAATCTTTAAGGGGAAATCTTTAAGGGGAAATCTTTAAGGGAGAGCATTGGAAGGGCCCCTGATGGCCCCTGGCACACAGTAGGTGCTTCATCTGCACCAGCTCCCTTCCCCCAACTCAAGGGGACTGTGGGGATATCCATGCTCTGTCTAGGGAACAGTGACAAATGGTGAGCAGGGTAGGGTTGTTTGAGCAGTGGGGAGGGAGTGTGCTGCCCATATACATGCTGTGCACCTCTGTTGGGTTTGGGATCTGAGGGCCAGGCCGAGAGGAAAGGGCTGCTGGGGACAGGTAGTGACGTAGGGAAGTGAGTCAAGGGCGAGCTCAGAGGAGCCCGGGGCTTGTGTGACCCTGGGGACCCTCAGCATGACACATTCATGACTGTTTTAATATGAAATAAAGGGGATTTTTTTCCTGACCTTAGGGTAAAGGGGACACCCTAGAAGACATCTGGGTCCCGAGCTCTGATCGCTGGCCTCACCGGGAAAGGCAGAGCAGTGAGCCACGGAGCAAGGCGGGGGGGCCCTCTTCCCAGAGTATCGCCTCTACTCCAAGACCTGGGGAAAGGCCCCTTATTTTATATCAAACACACCTTGGATGTGTCAGGACAAAATGTGTGGAATTTTGAAATAGAACTAAATGGGGAAGATCAAAGAACAAAAATGCCAGTGGCTGGGTGCTTCAGCCTCCGCCAGCAGACACCGTGGGGACACAGAAGCCCTCCCTCCACAGGAGGGGTGCCCCAGGGGAATCACTGGGAATCCCGGCTTTTCAGGTAATGGAGTGTGCAGGGGGGCAGGGGAAGAGCAGGGCCCTGATTGGCTCTCATGGGGCTTTTTGAAAACTGTCCCTGCACAGGGACTAGAGGTGGGGACACCAGAGCCCTGAGGGGAAGCTGTAATGACACAGGTGAGGGAGGAGCAGGGCCTGGGAGCAGGGGGAGGCAGAGGGGCCAGAGAAGAGGGGAGGGAAAGGTATCCTGCAGAACGGGCCCCTACCTGAGGGCTGGGGAGGGAGGAGCCCAGGCTGCCCAGGAGTTCAGCCCTGAGGGTCAGCTGTGGGCAGGGGCAGCCAGGTTCAGAATCACAAGAAGAGGGACGCCTGGGTGACTTAGTGGTTGAGCATCTGCCTTCAGCTCAGGTCATGATCCTGGGGTCCTGGGATCGAGTCCCGCATCAGGCTCCCCGCAGGAAGCCTGCTTCTCCCTCTCCTATGTCTCTGCCTCTCTCTCTCTCTCTGTGTGTGTGTGTGTGTGTGTGTGTGTGTGTGTGTGTCTTGTGAATAAATAAATAAAATCTTTAAAAAAATCACAGGAAGAAGACAAGTGCTTATTCTGCAGAGAGGGGACAATGGGGGGGGTGCTGGGGGGGGACAGGCCCAAGTTGCTGTGAGCCACCAATCCTTTCTTCAGCTAGGACGGATGGTACTGAGAAATAGAAGGGCGGACACTCCCCAGGCCGTTCTAGGAGGCCAGTATCCACCTGAACCAGAAGCAGGCAGACAGTTAAACTACAGTCCGACCCCACAGTCAGCTCTTGTCACCTCCCTCCGCCCTCCAACGAATGGTCACATGCACTGTTTATACGTGTGACAGTCATTTGCTCATGGTTGACATTGACATTTCTTCCAGAATGATCGGCTGACACTAAGTTTTGCCTTTGACTTGTTGTTACCATAATTATTATAATCCCCGCTCGTCAGTGAACCCCTGACCCAACTCTCCACTGTAATCGCTGTTAGATACAAATAATTCGAAATAATTCGTGCCCTCGTTAACGCGGTAACAAGTAGGCTAAGTGTAACCAGTTAGAACTCTGTGTCTGGGCGTCTCTACTTCCGCAACCCCACGCACCAGCCCCTTGGTCCTCCTGCCCCCACAGCCCGGGCCGCAGGGTGGGCTCTGTGGAGGTGCACCTGCCGCGCTGGCTGCTGCGTCCTGGGAACTTACCCTGGGCCAGGCGTGGTGCTTGGCGCCCTGCGAGCATCACCGTCGAGAGAATGCTCATTGAGACCCAGGGTTAGGACGGGCGAGGGGTTTGACCAGCATCCTGCAGATACTGAGTCATGAGCCAGCTCTTGGCCACCGGTCTTCCTGACTCCAGAGCTCACCTTTTTCACCAACATCTGGAGCCAGAGGTCCTCCTCCCTCTCCGGGCCTTCAGTGCTCCTCCCCAGCTCTTGGCTCCATGGCCCAGCTCCACCAAGGGCCCTCGGACAGGCAGGCTGAGATCTGATCTGCTGGGACCGTGAAAGGAATCTGGCTTCAGGGACACCCTGACCTTATGGGGAGAGGGTCTAGGGCCTCCAAGATCACAGTGCCGCCCTGGTTTGGGAACCAGCTGCCCCAGGGGATGACACTCTGGTTTTCCCTTCACTTTTAGCAGCTCAGATGAGCACGTAGGGCAACCCTGAGCATCACCTTGCTGCAGAGGTTGAGCGACGATAATGCTGTTTTGGGGTAGCTTTCACACAGTTGCACCAAGGAGCATCTTTGGGCCTCATGGGACCCTCACGGCAACCTGAGAAATAGAGCATTAGGCCCCTTGAATGGGGAAACTGGCTCAGAGTGATTTTTTTGAAGCTAAAGGACTCTAGAGATCCTCTGTCTTCTCATTTACAGATAAAGAAGCTGAAACCCAGAGAGCAGTGACCAGCGAGTGTGTGAGAGAACCAGCACCACATCCCAGGGCCCCCTGTTCCCAAGCTGCTGCCCACACACAGCGGCAGGTGCGACCTGTGAGTCAGGCTGGGAGGGCAGTGATTTTTTTTGTCTGGTTTTGTTTTTGGCTTCGCACAGTTCCCAGCCTGCATGCTCTTCCGAGAAGTTGGAGGGGTGGGAGCAGGTCTGTCTGGATTCGAATCCAGCTCTGCCACTGCCTCAGGGTGTGTGACTTTGGGCAGCAACACCCCCCACCACCACCTTTGCCTCCATGGGCCTCGGTTTTCTTGTCCATAAAGCCTCTCATGGGACCAGGTAGCTGGGTCTGTGTCGTCGCTGGCATTCTGGATGTGCCCTGAGCATCCCGTTCCCCCGGGGCTTTCAAAGCTGGACCTGGTCAGCACAACTGCCTGGCTTGACAGCAACAGCTTCACTTCCCCAGCCATGATTTTAATTCCTCCTGCTGGAAACTTGGCTCCGTGCACTTGGGCTGAATAAGTTGATTTGTAGACATTATCATTTCCTGGGGCTGCTCGCATCAGAAGCAGCAGGTAGGTGCTCCGTGTGCTTCTGAATGAGCCCCGGAGTCCAGCTGGGCAAATCTATCCCTCCAAAGCGACATCTGCTGGAAGGTGGCATTGAATTATGTCACATCATAAAAGCATTTCATTAGGTTCCAGTAAACTTTATTTAACTGGAGGCCAGATCTCCCCTCGAAAGGCCTACTTCCCCGTCTGGGAACTTTTCCTGGCAGGAAGGTGGAGGGGGGAGCCCCCTGTGTTATAGAGGACAGAATGGGTGATGACGGCAGAGTGAGGGGCCTCGGAGCCAGGGCTGGGGACAGGGATCGGCCCCCTGATGGAAGAGAAGAGGCTGGCTGAGAAGGCCACACCGATGGGATGAGTAGCCTGTCATCTAGTGTAGGCACCCTGGAGATTGCTTGTGACGGGTAGGCACCTATCCACTTTCTCACACAGTCACTCAACAAACACTGGCTGGCCAGGGATGGGCTGAGGAATGTGCCAGGTGTAGTGTCCTCCCCCTACTTAGGCTCTCTCTCTCTCTCTCTCTAAAATCAATCAATCAATCAATCAATCAATCTCTTTAAAAGGGGAGGAATAAAGGAAAAAAGTGGCACCTGGGTGGCTCAATGGGTTGAGCGGCTGACTTGATTTCAGCTCAGGTCATGATCTCAGGGTCCTGGGATCAAGCCCTGTGTCTGGCTCCTACTTGGCCAGGTGTCTGCTTGAAACTGTCTCCCTCTACCCCTGCTACCCCCTGTGTGCTCACATATACTCTCTCTCTCTCTCTCTCTCTCTCAAATAAATAAATAAATAAATAAATCTTTTTTAAAAATCTTGAAACTTAAATGGAGCTACAAAAGATCCCAAATAGCAAAAGCAATCTTAAGAAAGAACAAGGCTGGAGTCATCACACTTCCTGTTCAAACTACATCACAAAGCCATCCTAATCAAAGCAGTCTGATGCCGGCATAAAAAGCACAGAACAAAAGAACAGAACTGAGAGCCTAGAAATAAACCCATGCGTATATGGTCAACTAACATTTGACAAGGGAGACAAGAATACTCACTGGAAAAGGGATAGTCTCTTGATGAAGACTATTGGGGAAACCAGATATTCACACGCAAAATAAGAAAATTAACCCCTACCTTACACCACTTGCAAGATTTAGACCTGAAACCTGAAACCATAAAACTCCTGGAAGAAAATATAAGGGAAAAGCTCCTTGACATGGATCTTGCAGAAAAAAAAAAAATCATTGACAATGATTTTTTTTGTCTATGATGCCAAAAGCACAAATAACAGAAGCAAAAACTAATGAGTAGTAATGCAACCTAAACAGTTTCTACAGAGCAAAAGAAGCAAAGAACAATATGCAAAGGCAACCTACAAAATGGGAGAATATATCTGTAAACCATACATCTGATAGGGCTTAACACCTAAAATGTATATAAGGAATTCAAACAACTCAACAGCAAAAGAACAAATAATCTGATTAAAAATAGGCAGAGCATCTGCATGGACCTTTTTTTCAAAGAAGACATCCAGGTGGCCAGCAGGCACATGAAAAGGTGCTCAACATCACTCATCACCAGGAAAATGCACGTCAAAACTGCAATGAGCAATCCCCTCACACCTGTCAGAACGGCTATCATCAAAAAGACAAGAAATGACAAGTGTTGGCAAGAATGTGGAGGAAAGGGAGTCTTTGTACCCCATTGGTGGGGACGCAGCCACTGGGGAAAACAGGATGGAGTTTGCTCAAAAATTCAAAATAAAAATAGAATTTTTTTATTCTAATCGTATTAGGTCCAGCAATTCCATCTCCTTTGGTATCTATCTTAAGGAAACAAAATCACTTTCCCAAAGAGATAGCTATACCCTCATGTTCACTGCGGCATTATTGACGATAGCTGAGACACGAAGAAGAAACTGTGCCCGTCAACAGATAAACAGAAAAGAAAAAAATATATATACAATGAAGTATTATTCAGCTATCAATCCAGCCATTTATGACAACACAGATGGACCTGGAGGGCATCCTACTGAAGGCAATAAGTCGGACATAGACAAATGCCGCATAATCTCACTTCCGTGTGGAATCTGAAAAAGCGGAACACATAGAAACAGAGAGTAGATGGGTGGCCGCCAGGGCAGGGGGGCGTGAGGGGAAGGTTGATGAAAGGGTGCAAACTCCCAGTTATAGGGTGAGTAACTTCTGAGGACCTAATGTACAGCATCGTGACTGTACGCACCTGCGTTGTATTATATACTTGAAAGTTATGAAGAGAATAGTTCATGTTCTCATCATAACAACAACAAAAAAAAAAAACGGACATCACTTGAGGTGGCGGATGTGTTAACTAACCTTATGGTGGTAGTCGTTTTATAATATATTCATGCATCAGATCATTACCTTGTATACTTTAAACCTGAACAAATTATATGTCAATTTTATCCCAATAAAGCTGGAAAGAAATGTGAAGTATGGGCTTGGGAGTAAGACAGGCCTGGCTGAGTTTGAGCCCTGGCTCTGCACCTTTCATTCACTCAACAAATAGTCACTGGGTGCCTGCCACGTGCCAGGCACTGTCTCAGAGCAGGGGACACAGAGGGACCAGATCCACGTAGCGCCAGCCCTCCCATAGGCTGGCCGGGGAGGCAGTGAGCAACCAACCAATGAGGAGCTAGCTAGTTGCCCACGGTGAGAAGGCCACAAGAGCATACACAGGGCAGGACCCTGAGAGTGACGGGGACGGTGGGGCAGGAGGCCACCTCGGTGCATTCATGGAGGGGCCCTCAAGGACGGGCCATCTGAGCTGGACCCGGACACCCAGAAGGACTAGCCGTGCAGACACTGGTGAAGGGCATCCAGACACAGAGCTCGGATTGATGAGAAGAAATGAGGCCAGAGCGAGCAGAGGAGCGGGCAGGAGGGACACGGGCAGAGGCCACAGCGGGGAAGGGCCCTGGCGGTCACGGCCAGGAGCTCAGCCTTTACTTACAGAGCAGTAGGTCACCGGAGGGTCTGAGCAGGCAAGTCATGTGATCTGGCTTATTTTTTCCCCATCAGTCACTGTGGCTGCTGCAGTTTGTGTGACACTTGGTGCCTCTGTGACTTTGGGCAAGTCACAGGCTGCCTGAGCCTCCATCTCTTCATCTGTAAAACGGGGATGAGAGTACCTCGCTCACGAGCTTCATCAGAAGCGGCCCGTGACAATCCCACAGAGCTCTTGGCCACGCGCCCCAGGCACGGCAGGTGCCAAATAAAGCTGTGTGTGGCTGCATCACCACATCCAAAGCCCCATCTTCGCCTACACCTGGTGAAACCATGCTCCCTGCCCCCCACGCCAGCACCCAGCCTCCCCGGCCCCGGGAGCCCCACGGCCCATGGCAGCTTCCCCCCAGTCTCAGCTGAGGCCCGGGGCCCACCGACGGCCAGACCTGCCTCCAAGCCCCCGCCAGGCAGAGGCCCTCAGGCCAAGGCCTCAGATGCCGGAGTCCCCGCCACCCCCCACATGGCAAAGTAGGTTCTGGCCCAGCATCGCCACCCTGATTCCAGCAGGGTCCTCGGCTGTGGCTTGTCAGAGGTCCTCCAGGGACCCGGGGGGGCCGGGTGGCGGGCGGGCTCCCGGTGAGGGCCTTGCGAGCAGCTTCCACATCCATCAAAGCCACGGCTCCTCTCCCGGGTGCCCAGGATGTAGGACATGTCCCAGTCAGGGGCCACCGGAGAGGTCGTGAGGAGTAATCATTGCCTCGGCCGGCTCCTCTGGCCGCATTTATGATGACATAAGAAGCAAATTCAGCTTCTGGCAGCAGACAGCCGGCCCGTCTGCACTTCTAGAAACCCTTTCTATGGGGATCTGGGTGGGTGGGGGCTTCTACTCCCCACACCTGCAAGGCCTGCGGCCCTGGGCAGAGCCAGCCTGGGCCATTCATCTTCCCGTCCTACCGGCTGCCTTGTCCGAGAGGCCACCACCTCTGACACAAATCAGTGCCCGGGCCACACACCGGCCATCTGGTGTCGCATCAAGGGATCCTCCAGCTGTCAACACCACCCAGACCGGCCACGGAGCAGAGCAGTTGGAGGCCTTTGGAGTCAGCCTAACTTGGGGGCAAACCGGAGCCCCACGCTGCTGTGTAACAGCGGAGACCCCGAATGAGTCAGGTGCCTTCCCCGGCCTCCGTGTCCTCGTCCCCGGAATGAAGGGGTGGTGTCCTTACGTCAAAGAGCTGTCGTATGGATTAAGTAGGAGGTAAGGGTGCTGAACAGAAGGTCGTGCGGACCGTGTTTACTAGCCGGGGACTTTGGGATCATGTGATGGCATTTACTGAGGGCCGGTCGGGTCACCACCGGACTATGCTAATTCTTTAAACATTTGAACTCTAGACTTTCTGCAAGTAGGGATTGTTATGTTGTCTAGATTAGGAAACTGAGCCTGGGGTGGTTCTGAATGGGTGCAAGGTCACTGGCTGGCAGACTGGAGCTGGGGGTGAGATGCCGGCCTGCTGACTCCGGAGCCGGGGCTCCCATCTTGTGGTTTAGGTACCGTCCATGCTCTGACAGCCCACAGAGGCCTCTTCTCAGTCCGGCAGGCCTGTTAACTCCAGGTGCACACACCGGATTCCGACTCCCACCCAACTTGGCATCACAGACTCAACATGGCCTGAAGCAGACTCCACAGCCTCCTCTCAGACCTGCCCTCCCCACAGCCTCCCACCTCCATCAGTCTACGCGGTTAGTTGCTTAGGCCAAAACCTTAGAGTCTCCTCTACTTCTAACCTTCTTTCACACCCCGTGGGGGACACCCCACACCCAATCCTCCAGCACGCCGTGTTGCCCCTACATTCAAAATACAGCCAGGATCTGGTTGTTTCTCACCAGTGTCATGGACTGAAGCCTGACCCAAGCCTCCATGGGGTCTCACTTGGATGCCCGCAGAGGCCCAGAATGTGTATGTCACCTTAGCCAGGCAAAGTCACACAACCAGCCCCCAGCCATGAAATGGGAAGGCTGGGAAATGTCCTCTATCCTGCAAGACTTCGTGCTTGCTGGACACCACGGTTTCTATTTCTAGGGAAGAGGGGGGGAAATGAATAATGAGGCAACTGGCTTGTTGCCACCAGACCTGCTCAGGTGGGTCAACAAGAGATGTCACAGGGTGGCATAAAACCTACAGGATAAGAAGTAACCAGCCATGTGAAGAGCCATGGAAAAAGCCTTCTGTGTGCAAAGGCCCTGAGGTAGGAAAGAGCTGGGCACGTGTGAGGAACAGGACAAGCTGCTGAGGCTGGTGGGTGAAGGCAGATTACTCCAGGCCTGAGGGTGAGGAGGGAGGTGTGCGGATTGGAAGCTGCCCCAGAAGAAGGGTGAGGCGTCATAGGAGAGGTTAGGAAGGAGAGAAGCAGGATCTAACTGACACCTTCAGACAGTTCCCGGCGGGCTCCTGGAGAGTGGCTGGAGGCTCAGGCAGGCCAGCGGCAGTCATTCGGGGCGAGCTGGGTGACAGAGAATAGGAGGCCGTGGGGATGGAAGAGGTGGGTGATTCTGGGGTCGCGTGCATGGCCCACTCACAGAATGTGCTGAGGGTTGGGATGGGAATGGAGAGGGGGTGTCAGGAGGCCCCGTAGATTCGGGTGGTGATGGCATCCTCACTGCTGGGGAAGAGGCATGTCAGAGAGCTGGCCCCTACCAGAGTCACCTGTGCTGGACAGCCCAGCATCACAGGGTCCCAGCTAAAGAAAGGAGCAGAGAGATTTCCTGCAGGCAGGCCAGCCCCTAAGAGCAGTCTGTGGGGCCTGGAGCTGGCTCCAGCCTCCTCAGGAAGCCCAGAGGGTCACCGTGATCCATCTGCACACCTGTGTGAGGAGGCGGCCTCTGGGAAGGGCGATCTAGTTTATTTGGTTCTTAGGAAGGGCCGCCAGTCATACCCAGAGCCCCGTCGGTCTGCACAGGCAAGGACCTTCCCACTCAGGGCCCGCCTGGGGCAGGCAGATCTGGGTTCAAGTCCCGGCTCTGCCTCTGAGGCAACTTGCATCTTCCACAGATGGCCCTGACAGTAGCTGCCCTCCATCCACGTGCCCTGCTTGCAGTGTGACAAGGCGGGCTTCCCCTTGAACCTGCGAGTGATGCTGTGAGAGTCCCAGGCTGCACTGTGAAAGGCAGTGGGTCCTCCACCTTGCCCTCTGGGGATCCCAGCTCCCGGGATGCACCCCCATGCTGTGAGCAATTCTGAGCAGCACTGATGCCCCAGCCACAGCCCAGGAGCTCACAGCTGCCAGCAGCGCCCACTTGCCAGCCATGTGAGGGAATTGCCTAGGAAACAACCTGTCGTCCCGGGGGAGCCACCCCCACTGAAGTGGTGGAGAGCACACACCAGCCCCACTTGCCAGGCCCTTTGCATTGTGGAGGGTTGTTTTTTAAGCTGTGCCTTTTGGGGTGGTTTGTCACACTGTAGTAGACAAGTCCTTTCCTGGCTGTGGCAGCCTGCCCGAGCCCCGAAGCCCTGCTGCTAGGGTGGAGAACACAGCAGCGGTCCTGGGGGAGAGGGGCTGGGCAAGGTCAGGCATCCGGAGCTCAGAGTGGGCCCTGCACATAGTAGGTGCTCAGGAAACGCTGGCAGCTCAGCTCCAGGACGGCCCTGTCACACCACTCCGTGGTTGTCTGGTTTCCAATTGCTCCCGCATTGTCCCAGCACCCCCAGGGCGGGAACCACATCAGTTCACCCCATCCTCAGCATCCAGCACAGGCCACGCAAATGTTTCCAGGCTGGATGCATGAAGGAGGAGTTGGGGTGCATGGCACGTGACCCTCTGAAGGCAAGGGATGGACAGAGAGGTCTCCTCCTTCTAGTCCCCTTCCGCACACCCACAAGGTAGACGGGCCTCACACCCATCAGCCAGCTAACAGAGTGGTCCCCCCTTGTTCCATGTTGGGAAGACAATCACAAAGTCCCTCACCTGGGAGGAACGAGTGGGGCCTACCTCTCATCCTCTGCCCAACTGGGTCACTGTTTGCTGTAGATGGGGCCCCAGGGGGTCCCCCGCACTCACGCTCTGTGGGCCCCACACCTGTATGTGCACCTGTCCCCACCAGGGGAGGGAGAGGGAGGGGTCTGGGAGAGCTTGCTTTTTCAAAATCCCGTGACTGTTCTAGTCTCATAGAAAATAGTTCATTTCCATATTTACCGTATTTATAGGTTAGTCTATGCATATCCTCTATCTCTCCCTGTCTTTGTGTCTCTCTCTGTCTCTCTTTGTCTCTTTTTCTTTCTGTGTCTCTGTCTCTGTCCTTGCTCTCCCAGTATTTTTCTCTCTCTCTCTTTCTCTCTCTCTCCCCTCCCACCAACCATATGTCAGGACAATCTGTCCCCCCGCAGAGGGACCGTCAGGAACATCAAGCAATATTTCAACACGTGTAACCAGATTACCTGCCCTCCGGTCGCCAGGCCGAGCAAGGGCAGCAGAGCAGCTGCAGGTGGCCGCGCCTCGCCTGGTTCAACACTGGTCCGAAAGCCCCGCGTTCCTTGTCGACAACGAGGTCCCTTCTGCTGGGCGCCCTGTCTGCAGAAGGGCCGGGGCTGAGGGCGGGGCGGCCGGCTGGGCTGCAGGAGGCTCGGCTGTGCGTCCTGCCCTGCTGCCCGCGGCCGTGGACTTGAGGTGCCCTCGTCAGCCCGGGGGCGATCACGGCACCCCCTTGTCTGGAGGATCCGGGGAAAGTACGAGGATGACCAGCACCGTGTCAAGAAATGACGGTCTGGATGGAGGAGATGAATGTCGTCGGCTTCGTCCTCCGCGCAGCCCGGGAGGCAGGGGCCCTGGACGCCCGGGGCAAACGGGAACCTGAGGATCGGCAAGGCCGGCGGGGGGGTGGAGGGGACACTTCCTGCTGACAGGAGGGCACTGGGACTTCGGCTCGGTGGGTTCCCCCCAAAGCCCATCCCAGGGGCCCGGAGGGGACACCCGGGGCCACCGCGCCAAGAGCTGGGCTGAGCGTGGGGGGACGCTGCCGGCGGCGGCGAGGACAGCGCTCCACCCGAGGGCGCAGAGTCAGGACCTCGTGAGCCACAGGGCACTGGGCTCCCGTCCGGAGCTGCTCCCACTCCCAGGGGGGCCTTGGGTGAGAGCTGCCGGTTCCCAAGCTCCCGCACTCCTGGGTGAACACGTGTGCGCCCCCTCCGAGGTGAGCCTCCCGGGTCTGGGATTCCCTGGGTTACTGTGGGTGGGGGGTGTCTCTGCCCTGCCATCTGCTTCTGACTGGGCCCTGACTGCGGCCTGAGCCCTCACATAGGACCCCAGATGGCATCCTGACCTCCCCACCCCTTGCTGGACATTTCTCTAGGAAAGCTCATTCCACGGTGGGCCTGAGCCGGGATTAACTACCCTTGTGAGGGGTCACCTCTGGGGAAGAAAGTTCCCTGAGCTTTACCTGTGGTGGGATTCCCCCACTCAACATGGACACAGAGCTGGAAGGACCACAGGCATTATCTGTTCAACCCTTTTTTTTAAAGCTGGGGAAACTGAGGCACAGAGAGGCCAAGGGGCTTGCCCAAGGTCGCACATCCAAGTAAGGCAGGGGTGGGGGCCTCCGCCTCAGCCCCAGTCCTGTCTCTGCATCTCCTCCAGCTGCCGGGCTCTCCCCTCAGTGCCCCAGGGCCCCCCCCGACCCTACCCAGACCCCCGCAGCAGCACCAGCTCTGCTTTTCTGACCCGTCCCAAAGAGCACTGATTCTGAGGCTTCGGTTCGGGTTTGAATCATCCTGGAAGCACCACAAGCACCTTCCAGGGCCCGGTGTCTGTTTTCTCTTCCTCCTGATAAAAAGGTTCAGTCATTAGTCTCCGTTCACTAGAAACCAAGGCCCTGTGGGGCGGGACCTGCCGAAGGCCACCCAGGGCTCCTGGCCTACTTGTCACCGCAGCGTGGTTCACCTGCCGAGCCTCAGTGAGCCTCTGAGACTCCGTTTCCCCGTGGGGGCCATGAGGTCAAGTTCATCTGTTCTTCACCCACATTCTGGCCCTGAGGGCAGAGGCCCTACAGGGTTTCTGTGTGGCTCCCCAGCTTCCTCTTCTGATCACTTAAGAAGCTTCAGTGTTTTAAAGTGGTTCATTCTCGCTGCAAAAAATGGCACCAAAAACAGAATCGCGAATCCCTAAAATGCACCCCCGGTAAGGCTGTTGCCATGTCAGGGATGCTCTGCGCCCGGCACTCCGCCTTCACCCCTTCCCGCCGGCTCTGTCCTGCTCCGTGCGGAGGAGGCCCGCCTGGATGGATGTAGTGGGGGGCTCCTGGCAGGCTGGCTTTCCTGTTCTTGGACCAGCGGGAGCCCCCCTACCCCTGGAGTTCAGATGGTGGGAGCAGAGGAAGGTCGGGTCTCTCTTCCCCACTCCCCCCCTGCCTCCACCCGCAGCCTGCATCCTCCCAGAGACCACCGCTCCTGGGGCGGCCCTCCCGGGGCTCCAGCTCTCATGGGGCTCCAGGAGCACCGTCCCTGTCCTTGTCCCGTTGGCTGCAGGGGCCACTGCCCTTGGGGAGCCTCACCTCCACCAGCAGCCCCGCATTAAAGCTTCTGTGTTTGAACCACAGGGTGAATGTGCCTCCCGCCAGGCCTCTGATCCGTCAGCCTCTGCATAAATATCCATCACTGCGGCTTATCCCAATGAGACCTAGCTGCACCTCTTTCCACGGTAATAAATATTACCATTCACTCTCTTTTAGTGATGTTTAGATATGTTGACCCACATAACACACTCATAACATAACATAACGCCTGGCCCATGAGAGAGAGCTACAGGGATCTCCCAGGGAGCCCAAAGAGGCACTGTCAGCCTCCCCAAGGACCACTGTGGGGTGAGAGGTGATTCCTCAGGAGAAACCAAGGTACTGTTGCCATAAAGGATTCGATGTTCCAAACTGAAAAGACAGATGTCATTAGAGGAGGGGATAGCTTTGTGGGGTTTTGAAGGGTGAATAGGAGCTCAAGAGATAGACAAGGGGATGGATATTATAGGCAAAAGGAAGAAGTCAAAGAGCCTCCACACAGAGAACTCGAGTGAACTGTTCAGTATTGTCCTCAGGACAGGCCCGAGCAGATTTATTACCCGTATGCTGCGGCTAGGGGAACTGGCACTCAGGGAGGTGAAGCTTCTTGCTCTGGGGTCACACAGTAAAGATCAAGCCAGGATTTGAAGCCCAGTCTGTGTACCACCCCAGCCTGTGCTTGCTCTTTCTCCTGTCCCATGTGCCTCTGCCATTATCACCAGGGGGACTGATGACTCTCTGCCTGGTTCATGTGATGGACGCAGGTCTGTCTGCAGCCTGATCATGTGCATTCTCCAGGACAGCCTCATTAGTGGGGTGGCACTACCAACATGCTTCACAAGATAAGTAGACAATCCATTACCCTGCAACAGACTATCATCTGCTCCCTGGGTGAGGGACTGAGCCTAGATCCCCAGAATCCTATATTCTGTAGCAGAGGCCAGGGAGAAGGATGCACAGAGTCCCAAGCACTCAAGCAGCAGACAAGATCTGGTGGGAACTGGGACCTGGGCCTTTTCCTTCTGCGGGGCCAGAAAAAGTCCCCATTGACCCCCAAGTGAGTGCTTCTCCCACTCCACCCTTGCCTCTGCTCACCACCCTCTGCCTGGATCCTTCAGACCTCAGGAAAGGGCATCATGGCTGCCTCCTCCCAAGCTGCCTGAGAGTGCCCAGCCCAGAACTACAGGGAATGGATGAAGAATGAATGAATGGGTATGCTCTTCTAGGTTCTCAGCAGGCCCTCGATGTCCTGGACCCTAAAGGGCAGGGACAGGGGCAGGACAAGGCCAGTTCCTGGAAAAGGCACCCCTGAGAAATATAGGTTAATTTGGTTGCCAGCCTAGCTCCTGCTTGGACACCACCTACAGCAGGGACTGCTCCCTCACCTCCCTTCCTCATTCTCACACCCTAACCCCTGCTCACCTGGGCCCCAACCCCGGGAGAGGGGCTGCCACTGTCTTCCCTGCTCCCCTGCCCTCCCTTCCCCTCCACTCTACTTCCCTAGGGGCTCTGCTTCCAAGCAAGGTCTTCACTTGCTTGTGCCACCCCAGGGCCATGGTCAGGGGTGGGGGGTGATAACAAGGACAGTGTCTCTTTCACCCACCTGCTCCTTCCTGAACTGCCACCTCCCTCCCATCCCCTTTGCATTCTCACCCCCTGACATTACGGGCTGGTCTCCTCTTTGGTCATCAATCTGCCCTCTGGTTTGAAAGTGCCACAAGTCAGGGCAGAGACCGGGTATTATTTTGTTCACTTTGGTATCCGGAGTGCCTTGAACAGAACCTGGGATGTAGGAAGCACACAATAAACTTTGTGACATGAATGAGTGAATGAATGAAAATTCTCCCAGTCACTCGAGGGCCAAGAGAGGGAGCAGAAGGAAAAAATGCCTCCCTGCAGTCATGGGTAGTATGAGGACACATCATGGAGGATGGATGGGCAGAGAGGGGTAAACACTAACTTACCAGCCCACTCACTCATTCTTCTCTCTCATCAGATGTTTGCTGAACACCTCCTGTGCACCAGGTTCTGAGACAGGACTAAGTGCTGGTCCCATCAGACCCCTGCCCCTGCCAAGAAGCTCTCAGCCAGGTGAGGGAGACCAGTATGCCCCCAGACCCCTGGGAACAGGGAGCTACAGGTCACAGCAGGACACACAGTGACTCCTGTTGGGCCCCAGGTGATTTATAAGTGCTATTTCAAATCACGATTCCTGAGGGTGGGCTTACTATTTCCATCTGACAGAGGCAGGGGCGAGAACTGAGGTTCAGGCCTCTTGACACCAAGATCCATGGCTTTGCTTCCAAATCTGTTCCCATTTGGGTTCCTGATTCACCAACACATACTGACAGCTGAGCTGGCTCCAGGCCAGTGGGGAAGACATGAGTGTGACAGCAAGGGGCTCCCAGTCAGTCGAGGACATACATCCACCTTCCTGAGAGAAGCCCAGGCCAGATAGTGAAACATGATCTAACAGAAGCACGGAAAACATCAGGACCCAGGGGACCAGCCTGGAACCCCAGCAGGACAGGGCCCTTTCCATCTTCACATTCCCAGCAGAAGCTCAATTGTAACTGGATGGATGGATGGATGTGTGGGTGGATGGATGGATATGTGGGTGGGTGGATGGATGGATGGATGGATGGATGGATGGATGGATGTGTGGATGGATGGTTGGATGTGTGGATGGATGGATAGATGGATGGATGGATGGATGGATGGATGGATGGATGGATAGATGGATGGATGGATGGATGGATGGATGGATGGATGGATAGATGGGGAGATTGATAAATTCTGACCTGGGCCAAGCAGAAGAGACTACAAGAAAGCCAAGCTCCTTAATGACAGTGACCCACCTCATTATGTGACCTTGGACAAGACTCTTGCCCTCCCTGGGCCTTAGTTTCCCCTTCTACAGAACAAATGCATTCATGCTGAAGGGCCATGGTCACTCACCTTCCTGATCTTCCTGCATTTGCAGCAGGAAGAAGAGCTGAGTGATGCCAGCTGTTTCCACCAGCCTGGGCACCTTCCAGAGGTTGAAGGGGCCATGTCAGGCATCTTTTGGTAGAACTGGAGTGGGGCTCAGACAAGGGTGCATGAGGTGAGCAGCTGGACATCCTGATATGGCCAGGCTGACAAGTGGTTGTCAGCAGTTAGGATCACCCCCCACACCTTAACTGGAACAAATAGGCCATTCTGTCTCCTTCAGAAGAAGTTTGGTCCCTCAAGGAAGGGATGTAAAGGAACCATGGCTCCAAGTGCCTGCAAGTCTGCCGCTGCTTACTCGCAGCCACACCTTTGCTCTTGGTGCTCCTCTCTCCTTGAACACGTTCTATTTCCTTCCCAGGTAAGGGGTGTGAAGAACAGGGACCCTAGAGTTGAGTAGAAACAAGTCCTGTACTCAAAACAAACATATAAATGACTGTGACAAGGCAGTCATAAAAGCCAGTGTTCCCAAGCATGCTGCTAAACCCTTTACTACACAGTCCATGTAATCACCACGCCTGAGTCCCCAGAGAAGTAGATCCATTGGTTAGGATGTTTTTTGTCAGAGACTAAATCCAAAGTGGTCAAACTAAAGAGGTTCAGTGTTCCATAGAACTAGAATGAGCAGAGATATACCTGCTTCAGGCAAGGTTGGATCCAAGGGCTACAAATAGAGAACTGGGTCTGTTCTCTCTTAACCTCTCTTTCCTGTGCTTCCCTTCACCTGTGCTGGGAGTTGGGGTGGCTTTTTCTGACTCCTTACTGCTGGAATTCATCATGGGGCAGGCAAGAGTGGGGGTGGAGTCATAACCATTGACAGCTGTAAGCTTATATCTCCCGCCTGGGATTCCTTAGGGAAGAAAGTGCTGCTCCCTCCCAGTAGCTAAATATCAAAGCCCAGCCAAGGATTCCCATTGGCCTAATCTGGGTCTTGGGCCCATTCTTTGGACCAGTTACTATTTCTAGGGATCAAAATACTAGGACTGGTCTGGCTGGACCTTCAACCATCTATGAGGAGAAGGGATGGATGAGAGGCTATGATTAGGTAGCCTGTTGGAATCTCTTGGCCAGAGGGTTATAGGAGTCTCAGTTTCCTAAAGGAAGGGGAGAGGGTAATATACCCAGAGTAGGGGGTAGTGATGGGACAAAGCTGCATGTGTTGATTACAGTAAGTAGTATCCATCCTACTTTACAAAGGAGGAAACTGAGTCTTAAAGAGTCTATGTGACTCCACTAGGTTAGTAGGTGGCAGGATGGGAGCTCCAAAAGCCCTTCACTGCCAACTACTACCCTCTAAGGCTTATTCCCAGGGACCCCAGCTTCCACCACATCTCTAGCACCCCCCAAACCTCAGCTCCAAAAGGTTTAAACTCCTAATTCCAGCCCAAACAAGACCATTCCCAAAGCTCAGAAACTAAAGCCCCTGGAAGGCCCTGGAGCTTACAAATCTAATCTTCAGAACTATCCAATTTGAAGTCCTCACCATCATCCCCCAACCACCATCACAGTGTACAGAGCACACTGCCCGTGGCAATTTCTTGTCCACTGAGCAGCGCTGAGAGTAACCACAGCAAAGGGAATAGAGACCAGTGTGGTGTTGCCAGGGCGACATTAGCTGGGGGTGGGAGAGTAGTTGGTAGGTGGCTGAAGTGTGAGCTGTCTAACGTTTGAGCACATTCTCCAGTGAAGTGCACAGCTCAGAACATTCCAGAGACTCCCTGACCACTCCTTCCAGTTCCAACCTGCCCATTTCAGTTAAGGGATGTTACACAGCAGAGCTCTGTTTGCTTTGAACCTCGGTCCAAACCCCATTTGTTCTACAGGTGAGGAATAAGAGCCCCAGGGGGTCTGGCATTCGGGAAAGTTGGAGTGTGAGTTAGAGTGAAGCAAGAAGCACCAGGGAAGGACATGTTCTGTGCAAGACATCATGTCTTAATTCAGTCTTCAATGTGATGATTCCCATTTTACTCATGGGGAAACTGAGTCTCAGGGTGCCCCTCTCAATATCCCATGGATAGGAAGCAATGGAGCTTGTTTTGCCTCTATGATGACAGACAACTTGCTCCTCCTTGCTCTACCTTCCATTAGGTGAGAGGAGCTATGTTGGGGGGTGTCTCTGGATGTTGCAAGTAACATTTCCTTACTCATAGTGTGCGCTGCTCCAAATATTTTTTACTAATTATGAGTAGTACCCAAGTCAAGAAAGGCTCTACAGAAAATCTAGGCTGCTGTACCACTAGCACCTCATGATTGAGCCTCTAATAATCCCCAAAGTGTCTGTGACAGATGGCGCAGATACAGAACCTGTGAGCCCAGATCCTCAAGGGAATTTGCATCCTTAAAAGATAGTCTTCATGTGGCATCAGGTGACCCTGGGACATTGGAGGCTTATCAGGAAGCAGGTGTTATCTGATTCACTGAAGCTGTAAAGTTGGACACACACAACAGTTGTTCGTCACCAGATGGAATTGGTGTGTACAAGTTCATACTCCAGTAGACCTGGAAGTCACAAGTGGGTTGTGACTTCCAGGCGGCCCATGCTCTGCCCGCCCCTGCTCCTCCCTGCTGCTTCTCCCTCCACTCACACCAGTGACCTCATGTGAGGCTCCTGATGACAAGTCAAATGAGGGAAAGTGATTGTTTAGATGACTCCACCCCTTCTCCGCCCCATCTGGACTCCTGAAGCATTTCAGCCCCACTCAGGAGTCTGTCCCTCAAAATTACAAGGAGTGCAGATCCTCCCATGGTCAGAACTTGGAGCAGTACATCTGTGTGTCCTCTCTGCCTGAGCAGACAGGTGGCCAGAGATAGAGACCTACATTTGTTCAAGGGCAGCACCTAGCAGATTGGTGAGATGATGGGGATCATGGGGGAAAAAAAGATGGGAAATTGAAGGAAAGTTTGGATGTACTCAATTAGAGCTCAGTTCACTGTCCTGAGGGGCCTCCAGGCTCAGCTGAGAACATTGGACCCATGGATTTGGCCAGATGATGCTCCACGAGGGACCATGGTCATGGAACGCAGTTGACCTAGTCCCCACCCTCTGGGAGCTACATATGGTAAATGTCAGCTATATTTCCATGTTCACATGATCTCATATAATCTTCACATGTGATTCCTCTCAGGAGGAACCATGATGATGTCATGTTACAGAGGAGACACTGAGGCCCAGGGAGGCTAAGTGGGCTGCCCAAGGTGTGAGGAGGATTTGTTCCTACAGATCCCATGTTCTCAGCCTCTATGGTAAAGGTGGGAAATGAGGCCCAGCTGCATATTTCCCAGGGCTGTGAGAACGACCTTCCTGGGGAGGCCTGGTGAACTTGACCTCTCATTACCTCTCCGGTCACATGCAGTTGGTAGCAGAGGAGCCAGCACTTGCTGAGTGCTGCCTGGGAGCCAGGGGCTTTGGGATTCCCTCCTCCTCCTCCCTCAGCACAGCCCTGCCAGTGGCCATCATTACCTCCATTTTGCCAAAGAGAAAACCGAGGATCAGAGGATACCTAAGGTTACGCAGCAGCCAAGAGGCAGAGACAGAGCCAGAACAGAAAGCACTGGATCCTTCTCCTCCAGGACATGTCACTCTACAGACAGGGATACCACCAAGTCCCTTACAATATGCTGTAGCCTGGATTAGAATCTCAGGTCATGCCTCCAAGCCCTGCCTATCATGCTCCTGCTCCTGGCCTGTCACCCGTGCCCCTGTCCACCTGCCCCGTGGCTGGGCTCTTTGCTAGTCCTCAAATGCACACCCCCCCTCACTCTTCCTTCAGCCTGGAATGCTCTGCAAGCCCCAAGAATCAGCCTGAATCCCTTCCTGAAGGCAAGGGAGCTGGGGCATTTATACCCCAACTCCAGACAGCAGTTGTCCAAGAGCCACTCCTGGAGGTTGTCAGTGCCCTGGCATTTCTGGTGTGCCGACTCTTGGGCAAAGTAGACACGCAATGTCCTGGGAAGAGCCTTCCCTCCCAGACACGAGGGGCTGGCAGTCCTACCCCTGTCTTTCTTGGGATCCTTAAGCATAATCAGGTACATAAGACAAAGCCAGAGGCGGCATGGGGACACTGGGTGTGAGACACCAGCAGTCGGAGCATGAGGAGAGAGAGACACTGGCAGGAGCCAAGCCTCCACGTTCAAGTGCACTCCTCTGGCAGCTGATGACAGTCCCACTCTCCTCACCTGTCACCAGAAGGCCATGTGAACCTCTGCAGGGCCCCCACCTGGAATCAGGGGCATTTGAGGAAAGGACCCCTAAGGCCTCGTCCTTCAACCCCTGGCACCCACTGTGGTCTCAAGCATGTGCAGAGCTTTGGGAGCTGGCCTCTCGTGCCCCCTACCCTGCCCCAGACCATGGGCTCCTGCAGTGCAGGCCAGTGTCTTCCCACGTCTCTTCTAGCCAACTGCTCTGCAGCTCAGACCTGATCCCACTGGCAGGGAGGCCTGCCCGACACAGAGCCCACTGGGTCCCTAGAGGCTGTATCTCCTTCAGAGTCATGAGAACAGAACGCCCAGGACTATAGGGGATGCGTGTGTGACAGAGCAAGACAGATTGGGAAGTCACGGCCACAGCATCCTTCAGCCAATGGGAACCAAGCTGTCATCTCCGCACACACGTGGGGCCAGATCCACCAGCCACCAGGGCCAGCTGACCTTCGAGACCACCGGCTCTGAGCCCTGGAGGTGACAGCACACAGAGGTGAAGTGAGCACCCCAAGGTCACAGGCCAGGCCGTGCCAAGGAGGGATACGCACCCAGGGCTCCAGACTCCCATCCTGGGAGCTCCCGCTGGGCCTCCCCACCCCTGCTCGTCGGCTCTCAAGCCGCTCTGGACACAGCCCGTTGTGGTCTCATCACTAAAGTATGTGCCACTTCTGCGGGGCTGTGTCCGTGTTTGGTTAAACAACCACTCAGGGGAGGAAATTATGATCCCCGAGGGAAGGGAGAGCCAGGAGAGGAGGAGAGCCCACCTCCCTACACCCCCTGTTGGCTCAGCCTCAATCCTGGGGAAACTGAAGTTTACAAAGTGTTCTTTCTACACTTTAAGAAATGTTGTCTATGAAAATCAAAGGGCACTTTTTTATACTTAACGCATAATAATTGGTCTTATAAATCTAAATTATCCCTGTAAATCTAAATTAAACACTCAGGTTTCAATGTATTTAGGACACTTAATTAAACTGCTCGCAATAACCACTACTAATCTGTTCCTCGAGCTGACTTTCATTATCAAAGCACATATTTCTCTCTGGTGTGTGGGCAGAAGGAAGGCATGATTTGCCGGCTGCCGTGGGAGCGGCCCATCGTCACGGGGCCCCCCAGAGCTCCCCAGGCCTCCCTGTGCCCAGCCTTCTCCAGCCTCTGGGCCAGCCACCTGCCAGGGCCTGAGGAGAAGGTGGCCAGAGCTGCCTGCAGAGGCAGGGGCCCCAGGAGGAAACTGAAGGCCTGGTTTGGCCACTGACCTGCTCTGTGACCACAGATGAGTTTCTTACCCTCCCTGGGCCTTAGTTTCTCCTTCTGCAGAGTAAGGAAAGGACTAGATCATCATGGAGGGCTTTTCTAGCAACTCTGGAGAGGGAGCTGTGGGGTGCAGGAGGTCCACAACTTACAGGCAGTGTGACATTGGGCAGGTGACTTAATCCCTTGTGCCTCAGTTTCCTGGCCTATACCCTGGGGTCCACACATGCCCAGGACCTCCTTGGGCATGTGGCTGCCCTCCTCCTGCTGGCCTGCACTGTTCTCGGCTCTGGGGACACAGCTTCTCATATAAGAGACATTCTAAGACCACTCTTCCCAGCCAGCACTGTCCTGCTCAGCCCTCCTGATGGCCTTCCAGATGTCACTGGCATGATCCCATGGGCCCGGTTCCCTCCGCTGTGACTGCAACATGGCAAAGGCCAGAAAGGAACATAGCAAAGGGCTATGGGTGGCAGTCCACCCACCCAGCTCCAGAATCGGCCTGGCCTGGCCTGGCTGTGCAGCCTGGCGTTTATGTTCCTCCAAGGTCCGGCCCTGCTCCTCCACAGCCACCTCTCCACACACCACCTCCTACTGCATCCCCCCTATGGCTCTCCTCCAATGGGCACTTTGGAGTAATAGAATTGTAAACCCCACGTTGGAAGAGGCTGCAGGAGATCACTTAGATACCCCAAGCTCCGCCATCAACCCAGCCTGGAAGAGGCTCAGGGGTTACTCTCCCCACTTAACACAAACCCTACCAGCCCCCTCCCCGGGGCTGTGCAGTTCCTATTACACAACGAGATCCCCCATCAGGGCTGACGGATGCCACCATGGGCCACACTCTGTGGGCCCACGGTCTAGAGAGAGAGAAGGACACATGGATACAGCCTAAGCAAGGGGGCAGTTGAGCTTTCATAGAGGGACCCTGCCCTGGGATGGAGAGCTCTTGGAGCGGAGACCAGGGAAGGCTTCCCAGAGAAGGTGGCACTTGGTTTGGCCCTTGAACCAAGACTGTATTTTCCTGGTGGAAATGCTGTGGGCCCGGTGGAGGCCACACTGAGGAGACACAGCAGGTGCATCAGCGGAGCTCAGGGTTAGGAGCTCAGGCGCCAGAACGAGCAGCCAACGAGGCTTCTGGTGGTCAGTGCTGGGTGACACCTCATCTGTGGACCCTGGTGGCCCCTCCCAGAGGGTGCTGTGAGGACCGAGGGACTTAGCCCACAGAGTCCACTTCGAGGGGTGCCCAGAGTCAGTGCTCAGTGACATTAGTAACCCTGGGGGCACAGAGCCCGAGGCAGCTGGTAGGAAGGCAGCAGGTGCAGGGAAGGTGCACAATCTGGGCCCAGATGGGAGTGGCCCGACCCTGGCTCTAGTCCCCCTCTCTGGGCCCCAGCTTCCCATCTGTAAGTGGGGAGGTCAAACACCTTGCAGGGCTGCTGGGCATCTCAGTGACATACCAGCAAAGCATCAGAACTCAGAGAAGGTGTCCCCATGACTGTTGTTTGCAGGCCTGGAAGCAAGCAGAGCCCCTTGGAGTGTGAAGGGTTTTGGAATTAGCAACAGGAAGGCGATAATTGAGTCTCAGGAGTGAAGGAGGCCCCCAAGAGAGAGTGTGGGAGAAGATGAATGAAATGCAGCAGCGAAGGGAGTCCTGGAATCCCTAACTGGATTCTGCTCATGTACTCCTCTGAAGTCAGAAATAGCAAGTGGACTATGGCTGCAGCAGGAGAGTGAGCAGTTAGACACAGAGAAGAATTTTCTCACCATGACGACAGAGAGTGTGATGGTTAGGAAGGTGGGTATGAAGTTCAGCTCCCTCTCTTACTCACTGCATGACCCTTGGAAAGTAATTTGTATGCTCTGTGCCTCGGTTTCCACATATGTAAAATGATGACAACGGCTGTACCTGCCTCACCAGTTGTCAAGAGGATGAAATGAAAGTTGACCAGGTAAAGCTCTGTGCTCAATATGAAACAGATGTTTAATAGGAGTTAGATGATGGAGGTGGTGATGATAGTTATGGTGGTGAGGATGATGATGACCAGGATGGTGATGAAGATGATGTTGGAACCCGTGGTAGTGATGATGACAATGGGGATGGTGGACACAATGATGATGGTGACCAGTATACTGATGAGATTAATGGAGATGATAGTGGAGATGATGATGGAAATGATGATAGAGATGATGATGGGGATGATGATGAAGATAATGGTAGAGATGATGGTGGGGATGATGAAGATAATGGTGGTCGAAGGTAGAGATGATGGTCATGAAGATGATGGTGGAGATTATGGAGATAATGATGAAGATCATGGTGGAGAAGATGATGATGATGATATAGAAAAGAGTAACAGTGATAAAGATGACCATGGTGATTAGTATGGACTGAATTGTGCCCCCGCCCCGTCCCCACCAAATTCAGAGGCTGAAGCTCTAACCCCCTAGGTGACTGTATTTGGAGATAAGGCCTTTAGAGAGGGAATTAAAGTTAAATGAGGTCATAAGGGTGAGGTCCTGATCCAATAGAACTGGTGTCTTTATAGAAGAGGAAGAGACACCAGGAGTGTGTACACAGAGAAAAGGTGATGTGAGGACACAGTGAGAAGATGGCCACCTGCAACCCAAGGAGAGATGCCTCAGGAGAAACCAAACCTGTCATCACTTTGATTTTGGACTTCCAGCCTCCAGAACTGAGAGCAAATAAATTTCTGTTGTTTAAGCTGCCCCCCTGTGGTATTCTGTTGTGGCAGCCCCAGCTGACTATAACCGAAGACAGGTCCTATTGGCCAGGTGCTCCTCAGTCTCTCCCACTTTTGTGCTGGAGATGCCCTCAGAGTCCATCGTCCCACCCCATCCTACCCCAGGATTTGTGGGATGGACCTCAGTCTCCATCACTCTATCATCAGTATTTATTTAGTCAAAAATCCAAGCTGAGAGCTATGAGGGCCATAAATATTGAAAAATCATGAATTATGAGGAGGGACAGCACAGACTTGTTTCTAAAATTCTAAAATTTGGAGGTGTGGGTCATCTAAAAGAGGATGAGAACAAGGCAGTGATGGTAATGATGATGATAGTCATGATGGTGTCAGTGACAGTGATAAACATAACCATAATGATGGTGACAATAGTGACAAGGGTGGTGTTGATGGTGATGATGGTGACAGTGATGAGGGTGGTAACGAAAATAAGAAACACTGGTTGAATTGAACAGATTTAACAGGGAGAAGAGTGTCCGTTAGGACATAACTTGTTCCCACTGGGAAGGCAGATGAGGCTGTCAATCTACGGATGCTACATCCTGCTCCCTACAACCTGTATTGCTGCCACACCACCTGCTCTGTCGGAGAGGATCCAGGAAGTCCCTGGCTTTTCTGAATTCCCTTGAGAAGGACTTGGGGTTGGCTAATTACATCTCTGGGGACCCACCACTGCTCTTTCTCCCAGAGAAAGTCTGGGGGCAGAGGCTGGGGAGATGCAGGTGAGCAGGGTACAGTAGCAGGTCAGGCTCAGCCTCCCTGACATGGTAACGGAAGACCACAGCCCTGCCCTGATCACTTGCTTCCCTCATCTAGTTAACAGTGGGGATAATTAAATTCTACACCCCAACATAAGCCTACTTTCCTGAGAGCATTTCAGTTCCACCCCTGCCTGGATATGAGATGATTCCTCTCCTCAAAGCCAGAGGCAAGGATGCGAAAACTGGTGATGGAAACTAATTGTCAGTTCTGATGACTCACCATTGAGTTAATAAAAAATAAAATAAAAACTATTCCCCCTCCAACGAATAAAAATAATTGACACTCTGTTATTTCTTCATTTCTGCTCTATTTAAAGGAACAAGGCTGGGTCCACAGAGCTGGGCAACCTCCTGACCACGGACAGCAGAAGAGGAGGGGGAAGGAGGTTACAAGTTCAGTGCCATCACCTTCCCTGCGCTGACCCCGCCCTCTAGTGAATTTGGCCCATCAGTGTCCCGCCTCTGAGCAATCAGATCCATGCGGCGACCTCCCTTGGGGAGTGTGCGGGGGTCTCAGAAGGACACCAGAAGTGGATCTGCCATGGGGTGAAAGTCACAAATTTTCTCCTAAACGATAATAATGAATCAGCCCATGAGAGTTGCTGTCGTAGTAGTTTAAACAAAGCACCCTGGAAACACAGAGGAGAGAATGTTCATTTCATTTAGGAATCAAAGGAAGTTTCATGGAAGCCCTACCTTTGACCTTGGCCTCAATCGGCAGCCAGGATTTCAATGGGCAGAGATGGGGCTCAGTATGGAGACAGGACAAGGAGGAGTCAAGTTGAGGGTATAGTACAGGGGGCAACTCGGGAATACTAAGGGGCCTGATGTGTCTGGGAGAAGGGTGCAATAGATTAAGGCAAATGGGACCCCAGAGGAACAGCAAGGGCTGGTGAGAGCAAAGACAGGGCATGTGAACAGGCCAGAAGGACAGAAATCAATGTTCCAGGCTCGTTATACAACCCAGACTAAAACCAGCACTCATGTCGGGGAGAGAAAGGGGTGAGGATGGGGTTCCAAATTATGTGAAGCACATAGCCTCAGATTACTAATAAGCTTGAGATAGTAGAATTAAAAAATGATAACTTCCTTTAAATTGAAGCACAATTAACAAATAACACTATATTAGCGTCAGGCGTATGAGACTGATGTGACATGTGGATATATTGTAAGATGATCACCGCAATAAGTCTAGTTAACTCCCATCGCTATACACAGCTATAGAATATTTTTTCTTGTGATGAGAACTTTTAAAATCTACTCTCAGCCACTTCCAAATACGCAATACAATATTATTAACTGTATCACCACGCTGTGCATTACATCCCTGGGACTTACTTATTTTGTAATTGGAAGTTTGTACCTTTTGACTCCATTCATGCACTTCGCTCACCCCCCATCCCTCGCCTCTGGCAACCACATATCTATTGTCTGTATCTATGAGTTCATGTGTGTTTTGTTTTGGCTTTTTTAGATTTAATATATCAGAGATCATACAGTATCTGTCCTTCTCTGTCTGACTTATGTGTCATGACTCACGTAGCGTCATGCCTTCAAGGTCTATCCATGTTGTTACAAATGGCAAAATTTCCTTCCTTCGTAATGGCTGAATAATATTCCATTATGTTATCTGATTACATATATTATTCATTAATTGTATATAAAATTGTATTTTATATTATCATTATAGTATAGATCATATATAATATATGATTGATTTAATTTTCTTTATCAGTTGATCCATCAAAGAACACAGGTTTTTTACATATTTTGGCTATTATAAATAATGCTATAATGAACATGGGGTGCATGTACCTTTTCAAGATAGTGTTTTCCTTTTATTTAGATAAAGACCCAGAAGTAGAATTGCTGGATCATAGTGTAGTTCTATTTTTTATTTTTTGAGGAACCGCCGTACTGTCTTTTCCATAGTGGCTGCACCAGTTTATAAACCAGCAGCAGTGCACATGGGCTCCCTTTTCCCCACATCCTCACCAACACTTGTGTTTTGTCTTTTTGATAGTAGACATTCTGACAGGTATGAGATGTTATCTCATTGGTTTGATTTGCATTTCCCTGGTGATTAGTGATGCTGAGCATCTTTTCATCTGTCTGTGGGCTATCTACGTATCCTTTTTGGAAAAATGTCTATTTAGATCCTCTGCCCATTTTTAAATTGAATCGTTTGTTCTTTTGCTATTGAATTGTATGGTTTTTTTCTATATTCGGGATATTAACCCCTTATCAGATATATGATTTGCAAATGTTTCCTCCCATTCCAAAAGTTGCCTTTTCATTTTGTTGATGGTTTCCTTCGCTACACAGAAGTTTTGTAATTTGATGTACTATCCCATGCTTTTATGGTCTTTGTTTTCATCACAAGTCATCACCAAGACTGATGCCAAGGGGCTTACCAATTATGTTTTCTTCTAGGAGTTTTATGGATTCTGGTCCTACATCCAAGGCTTTTTAACTGATTTTGAATTAAATTTTGTGTATGAGGTAAGACAGTGGTTGAGATTCACTCTTGTCCATGTGGCTGTCCAATCAAAACCATATCCTTTTCCACGGCTTTACTGAGGTATAACTGATATTATCAATTGCACGTGTGTATAGCACACAATTTGACATATGTCTACACTCTAGAAACTATCACTAAACTCAAGATAATATCCATTATCTCCAAAGTTTTTCTGTATCCATTCTTCCCATTCCCAGAATCCCCCGGTCCCTAGCAATCATTGATCTGCTTTCTGTCACTGTAGATCAGTTTTTATTGTTTTGAGTTTTATACAGTGTAATCACATAGCATGTCTTCTTTTCTTTTTTTTTTTTTTTTTTGCATGTCTTCTTTTCATCTGCCTATTTTCACTTAGCATAAGTGACATTAATCCACGTTGTTGTGTGTAATAGTTTATTCCTTTTTATTGCTGAGCGTTGTCCAATTTTATAGATAGATAAACCACATTTTGTTTATCCATTCACCAAATATATGGATATTTGAAGTTTCTAGTTGCTTGAGCTATTTTTTTAAAAGTTGTTATGAATATTTGCATACATTATGTATGCATACTCTCTTGTCTCTGGGGTAACTACCTAGTACTAGAAGAGATGGATCTTACCATGGATATGTGTGTGTTTAACTTTTCATATACCCCCAAACTCCTCCAAAGTAATTGCCTTATTTCACATTCTTAACAGCAATGGATGAGAGTCCCAGTAGTTTCCCCTCTTCATCAGATCTTGATGTGGTCAGTCTTTTTAATTTTGGCCATTCTAATGGGTATGGAGTGGTAGCAAGTTGCATTTCCCTGAGGACTAATGATGTTGAACATCATTTCAATTATTTATTTGGCATCCATGTCTTGCTTAATGAAACATCCATTCCAAAAAAAAGAAAGAAAGACCCATTCAAATCTTTTGCCTATTTTCTTGAAGATTTTATTTATTTATTTGAGAGAGAAACAGAGGGAGGACACAAGGGACAGGAAGGGGCAGAAGGAGAAGGAGGAGCAGTCAATGTGGGGCTCCAGCCCAGGATGCCACGATCACAACCTGAGCGGAAGGCAGATGCTTAATTGACTGAGCCACCCGGGTGCCCCTCTTTTGCCCATTTTTTATTGAGTTATTTGTTCGCTCGTTGTGGAGTATTGAGAGTTCTTTCTACAGTCTATGTAAAAGTCCTTTATAATTTATATGCTTTGTGAGTATTTTCTTGCAAGTGTGGTTTGTATTTTCATGCACCTAACAGTGTGTTTCAAAGAAAAAAATATTGTAATTTTGAAGTAATCAAATATACTAAATTTTTCCTTATGCTCCTGGTATCACATCTAAGAAATCTCTACCACATTCAAGGCCACAAAGATTGTTTTTCCATATCTTCTCTAAGAAAGTTTATAGTTTAAGTTTTGCATTTAGGACTGTGATACATGTTGAGTTAGTTTTTGCATAGAGTGAAAAGTATGGATCAGAGTTTGTTGTTGTTGTTGTATACTTGTTTGTTGCGTATGCATATCCATTTCTTCTAGCATGTTTGTTGAAAACTATCCTTTCTCCACTGAATTACTTTGCACTTTTGTTAAAAAAACACTTGCCCACATACATATGGATCTATTTCAGGAATTTCTATTTCTTCCATTGACCTATGCATCTCCTTTGATGCCAATACTACATTTTTTAAAATTGCTATAGTTTTAAAAGTAATGAAATAAGGTACAGTTGGCCCTTCAACTTTGATCCTTTTTTTCAAAGTTGTGTTTGATATTTTAGCTCTTTGTATTTCTACTTGAATCTTAGAATCAGTTTATCAGTTTTGACTAAAAGTCCTCCTGGAATGTTGGTTGAGATGGCATCGAATCTACGGATATCCTGGGGACAATAGACATCTTAACAATACTGAGTCTTCTAAACCATGATGGCATTCACTTAGGTCTTGATCTTTAACCTCTGTCAGCAATGTTTTGTAGTTGTTAGAGTATAAGACTTGCACATGTTTTGTCAGATTTATCTCAACAATTCCTTAACTTTGGCACAATTGCAAATGGTATTTTCTTTTAAGTTCCAATCATTCATCTTTAGTATATAAAAATAAACTTGATTTTTATATATTGTATTTTTGTATATTGATCTTATAGCCTTGCCAAACTCATTTATTTCTGTTGCTTTTGTTTGTTCATTTGCTAGATTCCACTTGATTTTCTACTTAAACATTCATGCCATTTGAGGATAAAGAAAGCTTTACATCTTCTTTTCCAATATGGATGCCTTCTAGACTTTTGTTAATTTTCTATACCTGTTGCACTGTCTAGAACCTCCAGTATAATGGTGAATAGAAACAATGAGATCCAACATTTTTTTCTTTTTCCTGATATTAAATGGAAAGAATTCTGTTTTTTATCAATATGTTTCATGCTAGGTTTAGGCTTTTTCATAAATGTTCTTTATTAGATTGAGGATGTGCTCATTATTCCAACTTTGGTAGAGTTTTTAATGAAGGATGGATGTTGGGTTTTATCAAATTTTTTCTAACTATATGATTTTTTTCCTTTTTTATTAATATAGTAAATAGCATTCCTTTATTGTCAAATGTTAAAACAATCTTGCATTCCTGGGATAAACCCTACTTGGTCATGATATATTTTCTCCTTTTATATTAGATTTATAATTATATATGGATTCAACTGTTAAGATTTTGTTTAGAATTCTTGCATTTATGTTCATGAGGGATAGTGACATGTAGTTTTGTTTTGTTTTATTTTTTCTCATAACGTCATGCCTGGTTTTGGTATCGAGATAACACTGGCTTCATAGAATGAATTGGAAAGCATTTCCCCTCTTCAATTCTCTGAAAGATTTTGTGTAGAATTGGTATTATTTCATTGTTAAACACTGTGTAGAATTCTCCAGTGAGGGCATTTGGCCCTGGAAATTTCTTTGTTGGAAGATGTTTAACTATTAATTCAATTCTTTAATTGATAAAAGGCTATTAAGGTTTGTTTTCTTGAGTCCATTTTGGTATACGTATCTATTAAATTACTTGTCTTTTTCATCTAAGTTTAGTTTATTGACATAAAGTTGCTCATGATATTCCTTTAAGATCAATCTAATGCTTATAGAATCTATAGTGATATCACCTCTCTCACTCTCGACACTGGCCATTTATTTCTTTCTTTTTCTCATGTTTGGTTGGGCTAGATGCTTATCAATTTAATTTATTTTTTTCCAAATATGAGCCTTTGGTTTCATTGAATTTCTCTCTCTATTCTATTTTACTGATTTTCTTTTTTCTTTTTTTTTTTAATTTTTATTTATTTATGATAGTCACAGAGAGAGAGAGAGAGAGAGGCAGAGACACAGGCAGAGGGAGAAGCAGGCTCCATGCACTGGGAGCCCGATGTGGGATTCGATCCCGGGTCTCCAGGATCGCGCCCTAGGCCGAAGGCAGGCGCCAAACCGCTGCGCCACCTAGGGATCCCTCTTTTTTCTTTTATTCTTGCTTTAGGTTTGAATTTTCTCCTCTCCCTAGGTATGTTTCTTTTCTTTTTTTTTTTTTTTTTTTTTTTTGATAGAGAGAGAATGCGTGTGTGTAGGGGGAGGGGCAGAGGGAATGGGAGAGAATGAGAGAGAATCCTCAAGCAGACTCCCCACCGAGCACAGAGCCCAACATGGAGCCCGATCTTAGGACCCTGGGACCTGAGCCAAAATCAAGAGCCAGCAGCCAAACCAAATGAGCCACGCAGATACCCCTCCTTTTCCTAGTATTCTTTAAGGTGAAAACTAAAGTCATTCATTTGTGACCTATCTCATTAAATTTCACTGTGGATAGAATATGCACAGTGCATGGCTTGAATGCATTCAAATTTTTCAGACTTGTCTTATGGCCCAGGATATGTGTTAGTATATAAATGTTCCACATATACATAAAAAGAATGTGTATTCTGCTGTTTTGGAGTGGAGTATTTTATAACCATCATCTATGTAAAGTTGAACGGTGCTGTTCACAGCTTAAGTAGCCTTACTATTAATCTACTTTTTCCATCAGTTATCAAGAGAGGGTATTAAATATCTGACTGGTTGATCACCTATTTCTCTTTGAAGCTTTATCAGTTTTATGCTTTGTGTATTTTTAAAATTTTTTGTTAGGTGTTTAAACATGTAGGATTATTATGTCCACTGGAAGAACTGAACCCTTTTTCATTATGAAAGACCTTTCTTTATCTTTGGTGATACTCCTTGCTCTGAAATTTACATTGTCTAATATTAACATAAACCCTTTTGTTTCCTTTTAGTTATTTTGCATGATACATTTTCCATCTTTTTAAACCTACCTATGTCTTTACATTTATTTTTTTAAGATTTGTTTATTTATTTGAGAGAGAGACAGATCATGTGAGTGGGGATAGAGCCTGGAGCAGACTCCCCACTGAGCACAGAGTCCCATGCAGGGCTCAGTCACATGACCCTGAGATCATGACCTGAGCCAAAATCACAAATTGGATGCTTAACCAACCAAGCCACCCAGGTGCCACCCATGTTTTACATTTAAATTATGTTTGTTGTAGGAAACATGTAATCATTATAAGGTTTTTAAAAATCCATTCTGACAATCTTTGCATTTTATTTGGTGGGGTACAGACCACTTATATTTAATATAATCACTACTATGGTGATGTGTAAGTCAGCCACTTTTCCACTTATTTTCTATGTATCCCATCTCATCTCTGTTCCCTATTCCTCTTTTCCTGCCTTTTTTTGAATAGTTTTCATTATCCCATTTTATCTCCTCTGTGGGCTTATTATCTATAGATAACTTTTCATGTTATTCTTGACTGCCTTGGGTTTTCAATGGTATGCCTTTATCCTCAAGATATATCTTCAGAGGTGCCTGAGTGGCTCAGTTGGTTGAGTGTCTGCCTTCAGCTCAGGTCATGATTCCAGGGTCCTGGGATCAAGCCCTACATCGGGCTCCCTGCTCCAGGGCCAGCCTGTTTCTCCCTCTCTACTGCTTGTACTCTCTCGCATTTGCTCTCTCTCTCTCTCTCTCTCTTTCTCTCTCTCTCTCTCTCACACACACACACAAATAAATAAATAAAATATTCTTTAAAAAAAGATACATCTTCAAGTGAAATGATCCCATTTCACATATAAGAACTTTACAACAGTACCCTTCCAATTCTCCCCTCCCAACCCTGATCCTGTTGTTATATGCTTTACTAATTACAGGTTACAAATCCATGTACATTGTGATTATATAAATATATTGCTAAAATTACATAAGCAATAAATTTTCTTTTGAAAATATTTCAATAATAAGAAAAAATAAACTATATTTACCAATGTGGTTACTGTGTTTTGTGCTCTTTATTTGGGGTGGATACATATTTTCTTATGGTCTCATTTTCCTTCCTCCTGAAGGACTTTATATATCATTTTTTGTATTGTGACGTGATTAATTCTGTCAGCTTTTGTATGTCTGAAAACATTTTATTTCTCCTTCATTTTTTAGGAAAACATTTTTGCTAGGTAAGGAAACCTATGCTGATAGGTTTTTTTTTTTCTTTCACTATGTTAAAGATGTTGCTCCACTGTGCTCAAATCCACATGGTCTATGCAGAATAGAAATCAGCTGTCGCCACAAATCTTTTTTCTTCCTCTGTCTGTATTATGTCTTCATTCTCGGGCTGCTTGTGTGATACCCTCATTATCACTGGATTTAAGCAACTGGGTTATGCTGTATCTTGGTGTGGTGTCCTTCACATTTTTTGCAGCTGGATCTGTGGATTTGTAATTTTCAGAAAATTTGAGGAAGAACAAAAAGTTTAACTGCTGTTGCTTCAAACAATTTTTCTGTCTCCTTTTCTCTCCTTTGGGAACTCCAATTGTATGAATAGTAGGTCTTTTGAAGTTGCCCCCATATCATTAACAGCCTTCATTCTTTTTCCATTCTTTTTTCTCTGTGTATTTCATTTTGGATAGTTTCTATCCCTATGTTTTCATATTCAGGAATTTTTTTCTCTTCTGCAACAGCTAGCCTGCTGTTAATTTTATCTGGTGTTTTTGACACTGAGACATTGTGCTTTTCATCACTAGAATTCAATTTGGGACATTTATAATGTATTCTGTGCCTCCGTGTAACTTTTTGAACATCTGGAGGACAGTTTAATTAATATTTTAATGTCATTGTCTTCCAGTTCGAATATTGATGTCAGTACTAGATCAGTCTCAATTGATTGATTATCCTCCTCATTATGCGTGGTGTCTTCCTGCCTCATTTTATGCCTGATATACTTTGGGTGCCAGACATTGTGAGTTCTACACTGATGCCTATTGGGTGTTTTTGAATCCTATAAATATTCTCAAGCTTTGCTCTGGTACATATAGTTACATTACTTGGAAACAATTTGATCCTTCTGGGTGTCGCTTTTCACTTGTGGTAAGTTGATAGTGTAACCCCCAAAATTCACTTCCACCAGCAAACTCAGAATGTAACCCTATTTGGAAATAGGGCGTCTATAGATGTAATTAAGATGAGATCATGCCAGATTAAGGTGAGTCCTAAATCTAATGACTGGTGTCCTTCTAATGCTATATGAAGACACCCGGAGGAGAATGTCATGTGAGGAGGGAGGCAGAGATGGGAATACCACATCTACAGGCTAAGGAACGTCAGGGACTGCCAAGCAGCCGCCAAAGGCCAGGAGAAAGGCATGGGAGACATTCTCCCTCTCAGCCTCCAGTAGAAACCAGCCCTGTTGACACCTTGACTTTGGATTTTTGCCTTCCTGAACTATAAGAGAATAGATGGTTTTAAGCTACCTTGGTTGGGGTCATTTGTTATGGTAGCCCTGGGAAACAAGTGCACATGTGTGAGACAGAACCAGGACACTAGTGAGTCCAGGACTAATTAGTGCCTACAGCGGAGGCAAGACCCTTCTGAGTACTCCACCCGGTGCCCCGTGAATTCTGATGCTCCTCAGTCTCGGTGGTGGGTACAGGCATTGTTCCTGGCCCTGTGCTCGGGCTGCCACTGATCACCCCAGTACCCTCAAACGACTCTTTCCTTGGAGTGCTCTCACACACCTGCACTGATGGGTAACTCAGCCCATACTCAGAGGGGCCCTCTGTGCAGCTCTGACTTCCCTCTCTGAGTCCAGCTCCCTACTCCCTGGTGCTCTGTCCTCCTCTCCTCAGCCCAGCTTCCCCACCCCCCCCACCCCCGGGGCTCCCCATCCCTGTCTGACTGAAAATGCTCCTGAGCCAGTCAGCTGGAGCTGCTACAGGCCTCACCTCTTCTGCTCCCTTTCTCCTCAAGGCCTGCCATTCTTCACTGCCTGACATTCAGTGTCTTAAAAACCACTGTTCCACTCGTTTCTTCTTTCTCTTGGTGGTTCGAGTGGGAGGATAAATTCATTCCCTGTCAGCCCATCTTGGACATGAGCCACGAGTCACAAAACCATAATATCTTAAAGCCTTAAAATCTAAAGGGGTCTTTTAATCTTGGGATAATTGCATCAGAATCTCAGAGTCTTGGGGTTTTTATACTACAGCAATTTGGAATCTGGGCATGCTCCAGGGAGGGGATACCTCTGGATCATGATTATCTCCATCATTTATCAAGCACAAAGTGTGCCAGGCCCTGCACTCGGTGCTCTGCACACATTATGTCCTTTTGTCTCTGTGACAACAACCCTGGGGAGTGGGAACTATCGTTTTGCCTGATTTTCCAGATGTAGAAACCGAGGGTCAGGTGAGTGTGAGTTATTGCTGAAGGTGGGACGCCTTGTCATCCGCATGGCTGGGACATGGTCAGGACTCAGCCTAGAGCTCTCCACCTCCGAAGTCCACGTTCTCAGCCTCTCTGCCAGCTTACCTCCTGTGAGGTCCCTCTGCTGTGCCCTTTCCATCAAGGTTAAATTCCTGTTTTTCACTAATATCTCTTTCAGAATACCCAGTCCCCAGGTTCCAATGTGGGGTGCAAAGTCCTCATCAGATGGAAAGTCTCTGTTAGCCTCCTTTACCTGTTAAAAATAAGTTTTTGAGGACTATATTAGAGCTTCACGGTATCAGGACATATTAAGGTCTGTGGATCTGGAAATTCCAAGGTTATTTCTCCTGAGGAAAAATGTATGTGGCTTCTAATTTAGAAAGTAGCCCTCTTCCCCGGAGGTGTACAGGTACAGTGTCACATAAAAGAAAGGCATGGTTTTCAGAGAAGGAGCCAAGGGTAGCAGTTTATGGGCTCTGATAAAGGAACTCCTTGAACTTGATGGACACTGTCACCACCAAAACATTTCTAGGGCTCCAAGGAAGGTCTTGATGTATCACAGCTGGTTTGAAAGTAGAACGAGCCACTCTGGTGTCTACTAGCCAGCGCAAATTTCTCCATTTATTCCAAGTTTTATTCCATCTTGATGATGTATAGGGATTACTGGCAGTAGCATACCAGTTTATCAGAGTTCCATCAGTGCTGATAATTGTCTTGAGGGACCTGATGGTTGAGTGTTCCCTCTTGTTGGAGAGTTAGGTTGTTTGAGGGGACGGTCCCTTTTCCAATGACTCTTGTGTTTATAATATTGACAAGTAGCCTCATCAATGGGGCAAAATTAGTTCTAAAGTTTGGTCAAGGCCCCAGTTGCCATAATCATAGAACCATGAGTTCATCTGTTTGATGGCTCCTTTTTCTGTTCTAAACTCCTTTGAAATTCTCAGCGAGATGTCGGAGTTCAGAAAGGGGACTGATCTCCCACTGTAATGTATGCTTCTTTAATAAATCACAAGCTCAGGGCAAAGCCCATTAATAAAATGAGCAGACAAGGCAATATTAGCTTCAGAGTCCCTGAGACCAGAATGCTGTCTAAATATTTCTTTTAAGTGAATTTGAAAGTCTGCAACTGATTCATCTCTTTTTTGTTTACAGGATTGTATTATGGCCCAATTAATTCTCATAGGAAAAACCCTGGGTAGAGCTTCAAGGAGTGATTGACCTACTTTTCTTGCTCTTTTTATTCCATCCTTTGATGCATGCTTGGTGGGGTCCTCCAAGTCTTAGAAGAGTCTATTCCATCTGCTGTATGAAGCCACCTTTGGGTGTCTCCTAGAATTATCCCCATGTGAACAAATTGGTATAAATCAGGGAGCCCAGAGTCATAAGCTTGAAGAAGGATCGTAAATTCTTCTATAATTTTAGTTTGATCCTTTTTGGGTCTGGAAAATCATCCTTTATAATGGCTTGGCATTCAGCTCTAGACCAGAGTTTAAATTCTGCTGCAGCTGGGACCCCTGGTTCATGGGAAAATCTTAGTTTCAAGGGCACCAGGAATTTAGGCAGTTTGGAGGAGAAGGGTGAAAGAGCAAATGAATTGTTAGAATCAGACTAGGCGGGTGCAGAGAATAATAAGGACTGAAGGGTTAGGTGGAGGGTCTGTCAAGCCCTTAGTCTTATATGGTTTTTGTCCTTTTTTGAGAGAGGAAGAGAGAGTGCAGATGAGCAGGGGGTGGGGAGCAGAGGGAGAGAGAGACAGAGAATCTCAAGTAAACTCCAGACTCAGTGCAGAGCCCAACACAGAGCTCCATCTCATGACCCTGAGATCATGACCTGAGCCGAAACCAAGAGTCAGACACCTGACTGACTGAGCCACCCAGGTGCCCTATGCTATGGGGTTGTGTCTTAAGCTTGTCATGGGCTCATAGTAATTAATCTTTAAAAAGGCTATGTCAGTCATTCCGTCTTCCAGAGGCCTCTGTAAACCAATCAAAGAATGCATTCCATTTTTTCCAAGAGATTTGGGATGCTCTTGTTTCAAGGACACCCCTCAGACGGATTATCTTTTCTAAATTACAGCTTCCCCAAAGTGGCCACTATAATTCCAAACAATCCTTTGTAAAGTTCACCCATTTTTCCAGAAAGGTAGAAGATCCTCATCCACCTTTACACATATGAGTTTACACATACGAGGCAGGAGTCTGAGTGAGGAGGAGGAGGTTTAGAACAGGTGGAGCCTTTAGATTCCCTGAAACAAAGAATCTCTGGGGATCCCAGTAGCCCTACCCCATCCATTACCCAGGGGAATCATGGCTTTCTCTCTTTACAGACGGAAGGGTGATGTACCAAGAAGCTTTAACACGCAAAGGGAAGCCAGTTACATGGTGAAGCTGGGGAGCTCGGAGCAAAGAGGGCAGAGCTCAGGCCCCAGAGAGATCAGCAATGACTCTGCAGCTCCAGGAGAAAGCAGCGAGCACAGCAGTGAGTGCAGCATCCCGCAGGGACCGGCACCTGCTGTGCCCACCAGCCTCCAGGTTGCAGAGATGTCATTTAGGGATCGCACTCCTGACACATTTAACGGTCCAAAGTTTATAAAACAGAAGCAAAACTGACAAACCACTGAAGTACTAATTAGTACATGCTCATGGCACATGCACCAAAAAGCCAGTTTGCAGACAGTGCGTTCAAACCGAGACATGAACCGAGGCCCAGGGTGTATGGTCAGAAAGCAGCTTACAGAGTGTGTGGGCAGCGAGTTTCTACTCTTTGCAGTGACTGATGACCATATTAGAGTTTTCTTAAACAAGAGGAAATTAGTTAGTGGTTACCTCTGATCAAAATTTGAGGAAGAATTTAAGTTTTCCAGAGGCATATGCAAGAAGCAAGAGGTGACCCAGGTCAAGATAACCTCACTTGTCTTGCAAACAAGCTAAATTAAGCTTTGCCTATGACGATTAAAACGGGGGATTTTCAGATCTGGTCTCGGTTTATGTTTGATTTTAACAATACTGTCCCTTTAATTTCCTCGCTCTTCTCCCTGAAAACTTATTCTGCAAAATGTGCCTGTGCCATCCATCCTCCCAGATGGCTTTTTAAGTGAAGCTGTTTGTTAAGTGGGGAAGAAAAGGGAGGGGCGGGGAGGAGCCCGTGGAGCCTCTGCAGGCCCCAGGAGGAGGCCAAGTGGGAACCGGGAGTGGGGATGGGAAGGAGGGGCAGGGAGGGCCCCTGCGGTCTGGGAAAGGCGCAGGGCACGGCCTCCCAGTGCGGGAGCTCGGGCACAGCCCAGTGACCAGAGCCCCAGTGACAGTGGCCGACAGTGCCTGGCCCCACTGTGTGCCCACAGTCCAGTTTGGACTCATTGTCTGATCGTCCTCACACAATCTGTGCGGCAGGTCCCATGAACACGCTCATTCCACCGAGGAGGAGCTCAGAGAGGTGCAGGCACTTGCCCAGGGTCACAAGCTGATGAGAGGCAGACTCGGGATTAAGGGCTCGGACTGTGGGAGTCCTGAACCCCGGCTCCTAACCAGGATGTCACACAGCCCCTCCCAGACTCTTAGCTGGAAGGACCCTGGAGAGCAGACCCACTGTCCCACCCAGGCCCCTGGGTCCTCCATCTGTACAGTGAGACAGTGGTTGGTATAGCTCTGTGGTTCTCAAGCCTGAGTCCAAATCAGAATCTTCTAGGGCTTTTCAGCAATGCTGAGGTCTGGGCCCCACCTCAGAACCTAGATGGCTTTAAAGCCCCACCCTAGCCCAGGACATCTTCTCAATACCCCTGCACAGGGTCACACTACAGTGAGAGGGTCCAGAACCTGCAGCCACTCCCCAGTGAATGTTCAGGGTCTGCGGTACTGCTCACTGGAAAGGGCCAGAATTGGCTGGTACCCCCATCAGTGGCAGCAGCCCCATGACGGATTTAGTTTCCACCTGGGCATTTCCAGGCATCTTTGCCTCCTCCTCCTTCCTCAGTATCACCCACCTCCCTCTAAGCCCAGCCTGCAGAGACCTTGAGGACACCTCTGTCCCTGCCACACCTGGCTGCCCTGTGCCAGCTGCCCCAGCCTGGTGTGGCCACGGCTCTGGGAATGATGAGGAATGGAAAGAAGCAGGAAGGGCCTGGAAGGGTGCTCCGAGATGGGAATGCTGCAGCAGAAATGCACACTGGCTGCCTCTCGTGTCTCTTTGACAGGCCTGGCACCACGTTTTCCCAACTATCAAATGAAACGCATGCGTGCGCGCACACACACACACACACACACACACACACGTGCCTTTGTTGACTTTTTCCCTAAGGACAACGTGGATTTGTAAGGTTCCTTAGCCATCCCCAAATAAAGGAGAGAAGGCAGGACTGGCTTGAAAAGTGCATCATAGAGGTGCATCAGCTCACACTAAGAGCCAGGGCTTTGCTTCTGCGCAGCAAGGGGTGCCGGCCCATCCCCCAGAGGGGAAGCGCAAGGCAAGGGATGAGGCCACAGCCAGAGGCTCTCAGGGTGGAGGGAGAAGGGGAGGCTGCCCTGCCTATCTGGCCCAGGGATCCCAGAGTCACTTCTGAGCCCAAGCCCACTCCTCTCTGGGGTTTCCTGACCCAGAAAGGCCCTGAGAAGCCCTGAGAAGCCCCCTGCTTCATCACAACCCCCCTCAAAGTCGCATTAAGTCATTCCTGCCCTCAATTATCACTAAAGGTACCAAGTGCCTGCTGTGTGACTGTCCTATACCAGGGACACAGCTGTGACCAAGGCAGCCACGACCCTGCCCTGTCACTGTGGAGCTCACTCTCTAACAGGGGAGACAGGAACAGGTACTACGCACACAGGTAAGGACACGCAGCGTCCGAAGGCTGCATGGCCCCTGGGGGCAGGGACAGGATGCAAAGGCCCAAGGTGGGGAAAACTGGGCAGAGTTGGAGGGGGTTGTGCACAGAGGGAGGCCACAGGCTCCCGCCCCTGACTTGCTAAGTCTCTGGGGACAGAGATGTCCCACTGCTTCCCAGTGAGCCTGGGTCCTCCCAGGTGGACGCTTACCTGTCTAGAGGCTGTGACCCCATTTCCAGTCCCTCAAACAGTTCCTTTCGCTGGCCCCGCCCACATGCTGGGATGGCCCCGCCCACAACTGGTGGCAGCCCCGCCCCACGTGGTGCTGGCCTCACCCACAGCCCCAGGGCTTGGGGCAGCCAGTGTGCTTCCTCCCAGACCGCTGCCCACTGACCTCTCCGTCCTCCCCTGCGGCCTGAGATCCCCTCAGGGCCCCCCACACTCCTTTGGGTCCCTGGGGACAGGCTTGTTTCCCACACTGTGTCCGAGAGTCCACTGGCTCTTCCCAGGCCCCTTGGGAGCAGTGTCCTGGTCTGTAAGAGCCTCCTGTGACAGGGCTGCCAGAGACTGGGGGGTGGGAAGCCCCGGACACTGCCTCCTGCCAAGCAGGCCCGGGAATGGAAGGAGCTTCACCCGTGAACCCACACGGTGGGTTCTGGACCCAGATTCTGAAGAGCAAATGTCCTGTCCTGAGCCTCCCAGTCCTCAGGTGAATGGCCCCTGCCCACCGTTCCTCTGGTCCCCATGGGGGACCTGGACAGGGACTGTGTAACTGGACTGTGGCCAGAGCACAGAAGCATGTTCTAGAAGCCCTGGTGGCCTGCAAATCACTGAGGGGGGCTGGGGACAGACACACCCAGGGAGTGTGGACCTCAGTCAAATGCATTCCCTCCCCCATCGTAGTCCTGATTCTGCCTCTGGTCCTGAGGGTGGACAGGCCAGCGGCCCTGAGGAAGCTTCGGAGGATGGGGGAATCTGATGCTGCTGCTGCAGACGTGCCCAGCACGGCAGTGACAATCAGTGTGCCAGGCCCTGTGCGTGCACCCCCACATTCTTGTCTCCTGGCACCCACACAACAGCCTCCGAGGCAGGGCTTCCACTTCAGATGAGGAAATCGAGACTCAGACAGGAGCTGTCTCTCGCCCGTCCCCAGTGTGGGTCCCTCTTGGCTCTGACGTTGCCTGAAACCTCCCAACTTCCCAGTTGGCACCACTTTATCTGTAAGATGTAAACTCTGCCCAAGCTCTGAGGGGGGGCATGGAAATGGCAACTGTCCCTTTTAGAGAAAGTGTGGGGAAGCAGGTGTCAGAGACGATGGAGTGCCGAGTCCTCCAAGGCCAACCTTGTCCGAGGTGCCCATTAGTGAACAGATGAGGCCCAGCTCACACGGGCTCAGGATACACTGAAAAAATTGCTACAGGGACAAGGGACTGAAGGGAGAATCCATCAGCCTGGAGCCGGGCAGGGCTGCCCACGATCTAGCAGCCGGGTTGGAGGGGCAAGGGGGCAGTGGGGAGAAGGGGGCAGGGGGTGGAGGCGACAAGGCCTCCCGGCGCTCTTCCTAAGACAACACCTGCTGGGTTCAGAAGGTTTCCTGACTCGAGTTTGTCCCGAGGGATCCAATTCCAGGAATTCTTTCAAACTGCTGGCAATAAAAAATATCTCTCTTGTGAACTCGAAATGGTAAGAAGGTCAGTCTGGAGCTGTGGGGGCCTCCAGGCAGAGAGGAACTGCCCTAGGTTCAGGCCTAAGTGGATCTCAGGCACCTCAAATCCACTTTGGTATGATAATAATCATAGTAATAAATAGTAACAGCAAGCACTTACATAGTGGGCATATGTACGTGCCTGGAGCTGTTAAGTACTCTACACACCCGTTCACTTCTTTATTCATCGGCACAACCCGATGAAGCAGTCATCATTGCTCCAATTTCACAGAATGAGAAATTGAGGCACAGAGAGGTTGAGTAAGAGGCCACTGGTCACACACCTACTGAGTCCCAGAACCACATCCAGGCTTCAAAGCCTGGGTCCTTGACCACCTGAAACACAATGTACCTGCATGAAACAGTGAAGAGGACAAAGCGAGTGAATATAAATGACAGAGAGCTCGAGCAAAAGACGTAAGCAAGAGAATTATACAGCTAACTGGTCTTTTTATTTTTTTAAAGATTTTATTTATTTATTCATGAGAGACACAGAGAGAGGCAGAGACACAGGCAGAGGGAGAAGCAGGCTTCCTATGGGAAGCCCGATGTGGGACTCGATCCCAGGACCCCAGGATCACACTCTGAGCCGAAAGTGGACACTCAACCACTGAGCCACCCAGGCATCCCTAACTTGTCTTTTTAAAAAGCATTTCATAGTTCAGACATCAACAAATATTCGCTGAACGTCCGCAGAGTGTCAGGCCCTTTGCTGGGCACTGGATGCGCTGGAGGGACAGGGGACCAGATGGGAAGCTACCGCAACAAGCAAGCAAAGGGAGACCCAAGAAGGAGAACGGACGCACCAAGGCACACGGCAGGTGAGGGTAGGTGGGACAGTGCCACCTCCACTCATTCCCTGCACAGAGCTGCCCGCTCCAGGCTGCTGGTCTCTGGCCAATCCAAACCAGTAAAAAACAAGCAAACAAAAATCCAGGAATACTCAATGCTGGTGAATGTGTGGTGAGACAGGCAGGTCCATTTCATGTCTCTGAGCTTTGACTTGCTCGTCCATGAACTAGACATGACCACGTGGCCCTTCGTGTCTATTGGAGATGGAAATGAGGTGACAAAGGCGAAGCCCATGTACACAGCAGAGTCTCATCAATGGTGGTGATCACATTGCTATTGAAGTGCCAATGGTTATGATCCATCCATCTCCTCGGGTGCAGCAAGGCCCTAAGGGCAGGGACCAAGCTGGATTCAACATTGTATCCCCAGAGCACCATGGGACCTCGAGAAAGATCCTCATCATGCCGCCAGTGTATTCCACTAAATATGTGTCGAACAGGCATGGTTCTAGATGTTGGAAATGCAGTGATAAACCAGACAGGCACAAATCCTTGCCCTTGAGGATCGAGACTGCTCTGGGCCTGGAACCTGGAGTTGAGTGGAAAATCTGAAAAGACGTGAGGATCCAGAATGTTGGAGCAGCGGGAGTTTGGAAGATGGAGCAGCGCTCTTCAGGTCCCATCCTGGAGGCCCGGGAGCCCTGCCTGAGTTCACTGGCAGCCAGCCATCGTGGACAGTTCCAGAGAACCCTCCCACTCCCCGCTGCAACAATGGTATTTCTCTTGGCTGCTGCAGCTTTCTCTGACCCACGGGAGCCTGCTGAGCCCGGGTACAGGGCCAGCCGGAGGGGAGGAATGTTTCGTGCTTGCAGAGATGACCCTCAACCAATAAGGGGCAGATGAGGGCAGAGGCACGCCCCACACGGTTCCTCGGAGGGTCCCAGGAGTGGGGAGCACCATCGCCCACAGCAGCATCCGTGCCCCATGCACCTTTATCTGACCTTCCTCTCTCCCTGGCCCTGGGTTTCTCACCCTCACTAATGTGTCCTGAGGTCAACTCCCAAATAAACAACGAGCAACTCAAAATCTTGCTTCCAGGACTGTTTTGGAGGAGCCCAACTAAGACAGAGGCCATCTAAGTCCAACCCCGTCTTCGTGCTGCTGAGCAAGCAGGTCCAGAGAGGGCCAATGACCCGCCCACTTCACACCACCCACCCTGTGACACCTGCTGTGGCCACCACCAGCACAGAGTCTGCAAAGCCAACCTGGACTCTGCCTTCCTGTCCCTGGACCACAAGAGAGGCATTTAAAAATTCTTCGGTTTCGCAGTTAAAAGCTGCAGAGAACAGGTAGTGTGATGACTTTTACATAAGCGCGCTCAGCCACAAGCTCTCCAGCCCCGTCACCCCCGCCGCCATGTGCCCTTAAACACAGCCTGCATTTGCTTCCAAATAGGGCGGCTCCTCGGCATATCAGCGTGGGCCGCTGTGCTGCTCTGGAGAGCTGGAGAAAGACCATCGCTGCCTCCTCATCCTGCCCTCCTTTTCAGGGAATCTGGGGCATTTCACACATGCCTGGGCTTGGAGGGAACTCCAGGCTTTGTCAGGCCCCACGCCTGGGTCTAGGAGCAGAGGTATGACTTCCTGTGTCCTACAGGGTGCATGGGTGGTCAGGAGGTACAGTGATTCACCGAAGGTGCACAGTGAGGCCAGAGCAGAGGAGGGAGTTGAGTCACAGTCTCCTCCAGCTTCTGGCTTCACTGCTCATACTGCTCCACCACACATTCAGAAGCCAGCACAAACACAAGTGCATGCCCACCTCAGGACCTTTGCACTTGCTGTTCTTTCTGTTCTTTTCGGCTAAAAACTTTTCTCTTTTTTTTAATGATGCAATCCTGGGACGCCTGGGTGACTCAGCCACTGAGCGTCTGCCTTCGGCTCAGAGTGTGATCCTGGGGTCCCGGGATCGAGTCCCACATTGGGCTCCCTGCATGGAGCCTGCTTTTCCCTCTGCCCATGTCTCTGCCTCTCTCTCTGTGTCTCTCATAAATAAACAAAATATTTTTAAAAATAAAATAATAAAATAAATGATGTGATCCTTTTCTCAGGTCCTGCCCAAAGGTCTTCTCATTAGGATAATGGAGGGTCAAGCAGGGCTGCCCTGAGAAGATGGCCCTGGGGTGGATCAAAAGCCTGGGAGTCACCTGTTGGAACACAGTGGGGGCAGCATGAGTGCTGATCAATGGTCTGGCCAAGATAATAATTAAATCCTAAAATCCTGTGATTCCGACTTGAAATCTTGTGATTTTAAGATTATATGAAGTGACAATCCTAAGCTTGAGGGGTCTGAGACTCCAGGATGTTAGGGCTGTTGAGTTGCTGAGGTGCTGGAATCCTCACACGTGAGCCTTTGCTGCTGGAGAAAGGGCTGTCCTCTCCGGCTGAGAGTGGGTTCCCCGCATCCTGCCCACCTCCACCGGTGCTGTGTGCGCGGCCCTTTGTGGCGTGGAGAATGCCAACTTATTCTGCAGTTCCAGAGTCAGGCGCTTGCCTCATCTACATGTTCCAGTTTCCAGAATAAATATTAGAAGACAAGTCTGTGGAGATTTTCTGTGTGTACATGAGTTAATTCCTCCAGCCAGAGGCTGATCCAGACACGGATTTTAACACGGGGATGCCAATCCCTCGCTCACCGCAAGGCAGGCTGGTGATGGGGCTGCCGCGAGCCCAGCAGAGGCAGAAGGGATGTGAGGGGCCTTTGTGTGCAGAGGCTTCGGGCAGGGAAGGCAGGGGGCGGGAGGGAGAGCATCCCCCAGCGGGTCTCGGCCACGTGGGCGCAGGTGGGGCCGCCCTCGCCGAGCACCTGGGCTCGCCCCTGGCCCCCTGGTCTGGGCTCTCGGGCCGGCGCAGTGGGAGCCTCCCCAGGGGGCTGGGAGGGGCAGGGCCGCGCCCCGGGTCGGACACTGCGCTGGGCACGAGGTGGGCTCCTGAGACGGACAGGGCTCCGGGGGCAGCTGTGTGACCTCCTGGCATTCAGTCTGCCCGCTGGGACCCAGGGTCCTGGCCACCTGCCGCCTGGTGGTGCCCGGGGCTGGAGGAAGCCCCCGGGCGGGGGGCACGGAAGGAGCATGGGTCCCAGCAAACACCCTCGTACCGCCCGCTGGGCACTTCACACAGGTGCGTCCTCGCCCCAACCCGGGAGGGGAACTGGCAAGACCCCTTCACAGATGAGGAAACTGAGGCACGGAGAGGCTGAGTATCTTGCCCAACAGCAGGTAGTCGTTCTAAAAGCCTGCAATCCGGTTTGAAAACCTTTACATCTTCCCCACAAGCCTCCTCGCCGGTGCCAGGAATGGGCCACACGCCGCACTGGCACCCTAGGATCTGGCCCTCGCTCCTCTGTCCGGACCGATGCTCGGGCTACAGGCAGGAAGCGGGACATGCAGGTGATGCCTCCAGCCGCGGCTCACCTGCGCTCTCCCTGGGACACCCTGCCCCTGCCGGTCGGTCCCGGGAACCCTACTCACACCTCAAGGCCCAGGCTCCGTGTTCGCCGTGCGCAGCCCCACCCCACCCACCCCTGCACCCCCTGCTCCCCCTCTCGCTGTGCATGGGGGCTGCGGTGCAGGATCCGACCTCGGGACCTGCCGCCTCTCTGTGCGCTCCTCCCTCCTTCCAGCAACATCCACCGAGTTTGGCGCCTGCCAAGTGAGTCTTAACTTGGGAACTTGGGACGTTGGGACCTTGGTATTATTACCCCGTCTTAGGAAAACTCACAAAGGTCTTGTAATCTCCCAAGACCACAGGCCCTGCTAGCAGGTAGCAGTCTGGGACCTCTGACCCCAGCAATCCGGGACCTCTGACCCCGCTCTGGGTCACCGGGCTCACCTGGCAGGTTACCAGAGCCGCTGGTCCATTCGGAGGCTGTAAGGTGCCCCCCCACCCCCACCCGTGTCAGTCCCTGCTTCCCACAGCCCTGAGGGCGGGAGTCACACCTGTTCAGTCGCCCCCCGCCACTACTAGTTAGGGGTTCACTAACTCCCAGCAGATCCTAAGAGCGTTACTTGGGATTCACAAGAGATGCTCAGGCACCAGGTAATTAACTCAAAACAATAGGCGATAAACACGGACCCACTTTAATGTACTCCCCTGGCATCGTTCCAGTTCTCAAATCCTTCACGTTGAGACTCACCTTTGCTGGCGCCCAATTCGTATGGATTAGCAAACTGTTAAAAATTGGTAACAAGTTGAAAGTAATTGGCCAAACTGGGTCAAACTCACCCAGGCCAAGGCTCTGTGGCCTGAGCTTCATGAGCCCGGAATGGGGAGGACTCTGTAAAGGAAGCACCAGCCGCACAGACGCCTGGGTCACTGTCCTTCGAACGCTCTGACAGGGTCTGTCCCAGCCTGGGTTCAGGCCCCGTCCTGGTGCACCTGCATCGTGGCCACAGCCTCCCATCTTGCTGGCTCCAACCCGCCGGAAACCTGCCAGGGCTCCGACTCCCAAGACGGCCTCAGCCTGGCACCCACCCTCGTATCAGGCCGTACTGGCTGGGCCAGCCAGAGCAAACACCTGGCCTATTTGCAGAGCTGTCAGGTCCTGGAACTATGCCCCAGGCCCAGGGAGAGGCGCCTGGGGCACCTGGACCCTCCATATTAGCTATAGTCTCACTGCTCATAAGTTGGGGTCCCCTTCTCTCTTCATGCCCCTGGTGCTCTTTCCTTTGCCCCAAGGGGGGTAGAGTCTGGATGGTGCCTCTCTCCTGGTGCCAAGGGTGTCCCAATTTCAGTGCCAGGCATATCTGGGCTCATGGAGATAGAGGCTGTCTGTACAGCCACCAGAGACTTGCATCAGTCCGGGGAGCCAGTGTGGACCACTTGGGCCTGAAAATCACTCCTTTCCCTTCCCTGTCCCTCGATGTGACCCTCATTCCCCACATCAACATGGTCCGTGTATCATTTGCAAACCCCAAGATGCTAGGTGAGGGCAGGTCTGGACCGCACAGGCAGAGGCAGCAGAAAGGATGCTGGCCCGGGAGTCAAGGGCTGGGGAGCTAGTCCTGCTCCACCACAGGCCTCGGCAAGCCCTATCCTGGGCCTGGGCCTCGGCTCTTTCACAGGTGAGTGCGGGGCATGTAACCAGATGCCATCGTGGAACCTTACAATCTGGAGCATCTCCGAGGCAGGTGGGAGATGGTAATGAGCTCACTGGCACTACCGGTACCTCGGGGCCACTGTCCGAGCGCTGGTGGAACTCACGGCTTACTGGCTCTGCGCTGGGCGCCTGTCATAGGGCCTGTGCAGAAGTATTCTTGGTCCCATGTTCCAGAGGCACAGAGAGGTCAAGTGTCCTGCAAGTTTGCACAGCCCCAACCATGAGGACAGCACAGCCCGTGCCTGTCCCACTCGGGGATTGTTCTGACACATTACGGGACCCCAGCCCCTGAGCCCACTTCCCCTAAACTACTTAACTACTTTCCCCTTGTAGTTGAGCAGAGAAAAAAGGCTCACTGCTGATTTTCCCTGAAACTACAATTTGGCTGCTGGTTGCTCAGGACCCATCTTTATCTCAGTCTCAAATGCCTTTCATGTCATGTTGTTCTCCTTAGCAAGATCCGTCATGTGAACTTACACAAGGGAATACCCGAAACTAAATGGTCTGATTAAAATCAGGACAGAGGGCCTGAGTAGACAATTTTCCAAAGAAGAAATCCAGACGGCCCACAGACACATGCAGAGGTCCTCAACATCCCTCATCATCGGGGAAATGCAAATCAAAACCACAATGAGCTATCACCTCACCCCGTCAGAAACTCTAGAAACAACAAGTGTCCGCAAGGATGTGGTGAAAAAGGAATCTCATACACTGTTGGTGGAGATGCAAACTGGTGCAGCCGCTGTGGGAAACCGTATGGGGGGGGGGGGTCCCTCCAAAAATTAAAAATAGGACTACCCTACAATCCAGTAATTCCACTACTGAGAATTTATGCAAAGACTACAAAAACGCGAACTTGAAAAGACATATGCACCCCTCTGTTCATTGGGACATTATTTACAATTGCCAAGACAGGAAAGCAACCCAAGTGTCCACCAACAGATGAATGGATAAAGAAGATGTGGTTAAAAAAAAAAAAAAAGGAAGATGTGGTATATATCTACACTGGACTCTCACTCGGTCATGAAAAAGGATGAGATCTTGCCATTTGCAATGACATGGATGCATCTAGAGGGTGTTATGCTAAGTGAAATAAGTCAGGCAGAGAGAGACGAATACCATATGACTTCACTTGGTTGTAGAGTTTAAGAAACAAAACAATGAACAAACAAAAAAAGACACAGAGAAACAGACTCTCAGACACAGAGAATAAACGGTGGTTCCCAGAAGGGAGACGGATGGGTGAAACAGGTAAAGGGATTAAGAGCTCACTTATTATAATGAGGGCTGAGAAATGTATATAATTACTGAATTATTATGTTGTACACCTGACGCTGATGTAACCCTCTATGTCAGTTATGCTTCAATTAAATAAAAGGTTTGAGAAGCGGCGAAGAATAAAGCAAAGTTTTTTTCCTTGAAAAAATTAAAGATTCACACTGTTAAGCATCCAGACTGTGGGGCCAGACAGGTAGCTCCCTGGGCTGAAGGCAGGCGCTCCACCACTGAGCCACCCAGGTGTCCCATAAATATACACATTTTTAAGAGGAATAAGAATGAGTGAATCCGGGATCCCTGGGTGGCGCAGCGGTTTAGCGCCTGCCTTTGGCCCAGGGCGCGATCCTGGAGATCTGGGATCGAATCCCACGTTGGGCTCCCGGTGCATGGAGCCTGCTTCTCCCTCTGCCTGTGTCTCTGCCTCTCTCTCTCTCACTGTGTGCCTATCATAAAAAAAAAAAAAAAAAAAAAAGAATGAGTGAATCCTTCTATTAAAATGAAGTTAAGGGATGTCTGGGTGGCTCCACGGTTGAGCGTCTGCCTTTAGCTCAGGTCGTGATCCTGGGGTCCCGGGATCGAGTCCCACATCGGGCTCCCTGCTTGGAGCCTGCTTCTCCCTCTGCCTACGTCTCTGCTTCTCTCCTTCTGTGTGTCTCATGAATAAATAAATAAAATCTTTATAAAGAAAACAACAACAACGAAGTGAACAGTAATAGGAAAGAAAAGAATCCTTTCAAAGACAAGCTCCCGTCCTCTAAATGGACAACTCCAGAGTCCCTGCCTGCTGCGGCATTTCCCTGAGCGGACACAAAGACACCTTCAACTGCAATGTTGCTAAACAAAACTCTTCGTTTTCTCCCTTTTACTGGCTCTTCTTCCAGCTTCCCCAGCCCAGGACTCGGCCCCACCCCGCCCCCACGGACCCCAGCCCCTGGCAGGGCGACCCCTTGGCTACTCTCATCCTTTGCTCCCACATCCAGCCCATCAGCCAATGCGGAGCTTCTCCCTCCAAAATGCATGCCACTCTGACCTCGTCACTGCCTCCTGCCCTCTGCCCTGCTCCAGCCCTGTCACCTGCTCTAGCCCCCCGGCCACCTGGCCCCCTGCCACCACCCCTGCCATTCCTCCCTCAGCCACTCCTCCCACGAATGGACAGGTAGGACCACACCACTCCTCTGCCTAAAACTCACCCACTGCCTCCCCCTAAACTTAAAACGACCCTCCAGCTCCTCAGTGCAGGGCCTGCACACCTGGCCCCCATGGGTCTCTCCATCCCCTCACCCCTGCTGTTCCTCCACCAGGGACTCCCTTCCCCTGCCTGGTCCCTTCTTATTCCCAGATGCCAACTTCAATGTCCCCTCCTCCAAGTCCTCTTGTCCCCCCAGGCCTGCACGGTGGGTCCCTTGTGTCCCCTTCCAGATCCTCGGTCCACGCCTGTCCCCTGGCTATGTGCTCTCGAGGGGCTGGCCAGAGGGACTGCATCAAGGGGGCCCTGCTCATCTCTGACTTGCAGGCATGTTTGGTCGACCGAGAGCCCCAGGAGATCAGCCGGGGTGTATACCCCCCGGTCCCCCCTCCCTCCATGCCTCCACTGCTGGCTCTGCCCCACACTGGAAGTTTCGGCTGCTGTCACAGGGCCCAGCTCCTCCAGCCAGCTCTGTCTCGGGTTCCAGTCACCACTCTTCCGCTGGCCCCATCAAGCCTAAGAGGACAGATGTGGCCTCTCTTCTGGGTTTTCTTCCTGTCTACACCCCCTTTATAAACAGGCTCCTTGGAACACTCTCCTCAAATAGCTGATTGTCTCCCGCTGGGCCCCTGGATGGTACACCACCATCCTCACCACCCTGTCCCATCTCCCCGCAGAACATCTCACTGTCTGAAGGTATCGCCTGTTCATTACCTGTGTCCCCTCACCAGAACAGAAGCCCCGTCGGACGCAGGGGCCTGTATCACGTCATGTGTCAGAGGAGTAGGGCAGGCAAGCTCGCACCTTCTAACACTGGGCTCAGACTCTCAGGAAAACCCAGCCAGTTCTGTGGCAGTTCCTTGTTAAATCACGCTGACTTTTAAGTGTCTTCACACGGCATTTCCCAAGCTGGGATCAGGTGACACTCACTTGGGAGGTGTTAGCAGTTGGCAACCTTACACCACGTGCCTGATTTTTCTCATTTCACCATGAGCCTGGGACCATCTCATCCCAGGATGTCCTGCCATCACATTCAAGCCTGTCCATGGGTCCCAGTCAGGACTGGGGAGACCCTCCTTCGCTGTCCCTTCCAGAGCCCGAGGGACCCCAGCGTGAGGCATTTATTCCATGGGCCTAACTTCACCCCCCTTCCCGCAAGCCCTCACCTCTGCCCCAAACTCCCCCTCCGTCATCTGCTCCAGGCTTGGGATTGCAGCCCAGCCAGCCCCAGGCATGGGATCCATGAGGCTCAGGCAGACAGAGCATCAGCCCTGGGTCAGGAGTTCAAATCCTGACCTCTGTTTGGTCACCCACTCACCACGTGACCTTGACCAGGCTGTCTTCCCACTCTGTGCCTCAGTTTCCCCAACTGCTCCTGTGGTTCCTTCTACGTGGGATTCCCTTCCCCACGAGCAGGTTGGACCGTCTGCCCTCCCAGCATGCTCCCCACCCGCTCTGGCCACAAGGTCCTGCCCGGAGTGGCACAGGTCCCTTTGGTGGTCAGCTCCCTCTGGGAGGTGAGAGGAGAGAGACACGTCAGCCCGGCCATGAGACATAATTACTCTGATCAGAAAGCAAAAGTCAGAGCGCCATGCTGGCCACCGCTGGCCTGACTGACTGCGGGATATTTTAGATCCCACAAGGACTTAACTGCCATAATGGGCAAGACGGAGCCCAGAGACCATATAGGCTTCGCCCCTCCTCCAAGATGCGGGTCTTAGGGCTAACTAAGCGCATGAGAAGGAGTGAAACCCTTCCTTGATGGTATCTTTAGGGATGTGACGTGATGACAGGAGAGAGGGTGCGGGAACGGGTATCGAGCATCACCGCCACCGGCATCATCGTCGTCATGGCAACCGACACCCACAGCAGCTTGCCTCTGTCCTGAGGCCTGACCGGGGAACGATGCGCTTGACCTCCTAACAGCCTGTGAGGAAGGCGAGGTTATCACCACCTCCGCTTTCGGGGTGAGAACAAAGCTTCAGGAGGTTACATTACTCACCGAAAGCCACCAAGCTTATGAGTGACTCTAAAAAGACTATGACAGGACTGACCCCCCGCCTGAGCTTGTCCTGCTTGTTCTGGTGACGTGCTGACCCCAGCACAGCCTTCATTGTCTTCTTTAGATCACACAACCAAGGACAAGGGGCCAGCGGCCAATAGAGTCAGGGTCGAGGTGGGGGTCGTTGGCGTCACACCTGTCGCGTCTGGCACATCCGGGCAGCTGACCCAGATCAGGAGGGACAGTGCTTGAGGACTAGAGGTGGGGTCAGGGGAGGTCAGAGGTGAGCTACTGTCCCTTGCCCTGTGCCCAGTCACAGAGGCAGACCTGGACTCTGGATGATGTAACAAAGACCAAAAAGGTGGGCAGTGGGGCAGCCCGGGCGGCCCAGCGGTTTAGCGCTGCCTTCAGCCCAGGGTGTGATCCTGGAGACCCAAGATCGAGTCCCGTGTCGGGCTCCCTGCATGGAGCCTGCTTCTCCCTCTGCCTGTGTCTCTGTCTGTCTGTCTCTCTCTCTCTCTCGTTCATAAGTAAATAAAATCTTAAAAAAAAAAAAAAAAAAAGGTGGGCAGTGGATGACTGGCTGGTCCTAGAACTGAAGAAAGGACCCAAGGAGTAGCAGCCAGGGCAGCTCCCGGGGGTAGGAGGAACGCGTGCCCAGTGTTCGGGCCATCCGGGCTGGGACGAGCCGCTCCCCACCACTGCCTGCCCTCCCATCCCTCCAGGGCAAGGGGAGCCTCTGGGCAAGATTCCGGGCCAGTCCCTGGCCGGGGGACAGGTGGGGCCACCTCCCTCATCACCCCCTTCAAGAGCTCCTGCCATGAGTCAGTCAGTTCGGCCAATGGAAAACCAGGACACCAGCTAGAAAAGAACATGGAACAGATGCCGAGTGGACAGAAGCACCTTCCACCGCCACCTTCCCTGGCTGGGCTGCAGCCGGCTCGGGGCAAGTGCTGTGCTGTCTAGGTGAGCGGGTTGGTCTGCCCCGGGATTAAGGGGCCACCTCCGTGGAGGACACCAGGCTCGGCAAATGGGGAAGGATCTGTGAGGGAGCTCCCAGGGACGAGCCTGGTGACAGTCCCTCCCCCGATCCCACCTCTAGTCCCCAAGCACTGGCCCTCCCGATGTGGGCCCTGCTGCCAGGAAGTGCCAGGTGACAGGTGTGATGCCAACAACCCCCACCTCAACCCCGATGCCTTTGGCAGCTGGGTCCTTGTCCTTGGTTGTTTGATCTAAAGGGGTCAGTGAGGGCTGAAGCTGGCCACACAGGTGGCCACAGGCAAAAACAATAATAATAATAATAATTAACCCATCGTCTTAACCACTGAGCACCAAATTCTGATGATGAAGAAAGAGGAGGGAGAGCGAGAGGTCTGTGTACGGGTTAAAGAAGGTAAAACGTGCCAAGTGCTCACACCAACCCCCCCCCCCGGAGGCGCAGCATTCAGTGAGGGATCCATCAGCGTGGCACGGCCATGCCACTCGCACTGGTGCACGTCTGGATCACTTCCAGTCTGGAGTTTCTGCAAACAGAGCTGCTCTGAGCAGTCACGTTGGAGTCTGTGTAGCCATCCGCTTTCATTTGTCTTGAGGAAACTCCTAGGATGGGATCTGCTGCACCAGACAATAGGTGTGTTTTTAAGAAGCTGCCCAACAGTTTTCACAAGTGGTGGTACCACCGCACACTCTCCCCGGTAACAGCGGGAGCTCCATTTCCTCGGCGTCATTGCTGCCAGGGGGTGTGTTCAGTCTTTGGGGTCTTAGCCACTCTCATAGGTGTGCAATGGTATCTCCTTGTGGTTTTAATTTATATTTCTCTAATGACTAAGAAGATTGAGCATCTTTTATTTGCCATCTGTCGCAGCCAGCGAGTCCTAATCTCGCTCTCTGTTATCACCGGGGAAAACACGGTGCCCGGTACATGCAGGAGCCGGGTAAACATCTGGGAACAATAAAATAAATGGACCCAGGAAGCTCTCCCTCCTGATCCCCGCAGCTCTCTCCCCCTCCCCGGGAGCCCCTGAGCTAACTGGACCCGTGGGTGGAAGACCTACCCAGGAAACCTGCCATGTCCCCACAGCAGCACCAGTGTCTCTGCTCCTTTGACCTTTGGAGGAGGATGGCTGGGCTCAAGGAAGTGGCCTGCACTTCTGTGTGGCAGAAATAATAATAAGAATAAGAATAAGAATAAGAATAAGAATAAGAATAAGAATAAGAATAAGAATAGAAGCTGAGATTTTTACTAGTCCTGTGCTGGAGACATGCCCCCCATGAGAATGCTTACAGGGATGTGACCTCCCCCAGGGGGCGTCGAGCTAGGAAGAGCAAGATCTGGGTCCAGGACATGCTGATTCCCTGTTCAGCACTCCACACACTGTGTCTTAGACTCTCGGAAGGAGGGTGACAAGGGACTGCCAGGCATCTCCCAGCAAAGGAGGGATGCAGGGTCTCCCATGTTCAGCCAGGGAGCAGCTGCCTGAACCTAAGTCACTCAGGGGGGCTCCAGGGTGCCCAGAAGGGCTGGAGGCTCTGCAGAGCACACTGAGGGCGGGTCCCAGCAGGGTTGCTGGGTGCAGTGGTCGGATGTCATCCCCCACATTCCCCTTAAACACTGTGCATTCACAATTATGTTTAAATCCATTTATTCATCCATTGACCCAGGGAAGGTAGCAAAGATCAGACTCAAGTCCCCACTGCAAGAGCCTCGTCCTCCCGTGAAGGAGACCCACCTGGAAACAAAGGTGGAACCGCAGGGCTGTGGTCTCTGTAACCACTGCCCTGTTTTACACGGAGAAGAGGGGATCCCCGAGAAGTCTAGGGGTTTGCCCAAGGTCACCCAGCTTGGGGTGACAGACCAGGCCCAAACCCCAGGCTCCTCCCCCCACCCACCCTGCCCCATAGAGCACGGGAGGGGAGTTAGGGGAGGAAGAGGCCAGCGTGGGCTGGAGGCATCAGGGAGGGCTTCCTGGAGGAGGACAGACTCGAGGAGGAAAGCAAGCAGGGAGGACGGAGCAGCCCCTAGGCCTCTGCGTCTGGAACCCTCCGTGAGGAGGCTCAGGGTGTCTCTGGAGCAGGGGCCCCGGGACCCTCTCGAGCCGCTGGAGCTGTGTCCTGCGGGGGTGGGGGGCGGCTCCCAGGCAGGGGGAGGCGGGCAGGGCGGAGCGGGGGCTCCCGGGGACTCCTGGTCTCGGGCTCCTGTCCCAGGCGCCCCTGAATGGGCGAGGATGGCCGTGTCCGCGCCCGTCTGCGGCGAGGGGAGGCGGTCCCCCGGGTCAGCCCCGCAGGGGCGGCCCCCCGCCCCGGAGTGTGTGCTCACCGGGGACCCCCCTGCCCCGGCCCGCGGTTCCCCTGCAGATGCCCCAGGTGATGCCTGGGGTGGCACATCCCCTGCGGTGAGCCCCCCCTTCTGTCCAGGGTCGGGGTGTCAGTCCGTGTCCCTCCCTGCTCTGGGGACGCCCCTTCCCAGGGAGGAGTCTGCAGGGGTGGAGCAGCGCCCCCCACTCTGATAGGAGCAGGAAAACTCCTATCAGCGAGGCTGGGGGGAGGAGGGGGGAGGCTGGAGCTCTGGGGGGGGTGCATCTCCGGTGTGGGGGAGGATGAGGCTCCAGGAAGGGGCAGCTCTGAGGGTGCAGCAGGTGCAGCTAGAGCGGGGTGCGGCTGGGAGGGGTGGTCTCGTGGGCTGAGCGAGAGAAGCCGGGACTATTTTGGGAGCAGAGGCCAGTGTGTGTGGGAGCCGCACCCCCTCGCTGCACAGGCCCTGCGCAGGCTGAGCCTGCAATTCTTTCAATCTCAACTCGTCTCGGGTCCTGCCCACCCTTCCTCTTTCCTTCAAAAGAAGTTTATTGATGCCAGTTAGGTGCAGACCCTGGGGTGCATGCGCCAAGCAGCAGGGATGTCTGAGACCAGCATCCCTGCCTTGGGAGAGAAGTTCACTAACAGAGGGAGACCCTGCAGTGACAACATTCTTTTATTTCTTCAGTACATTTGTTGAGCACCTGCTATATGACAGCCACTGTGTCAGGGGAATTAAAAACTGCCACAGTCCCTGCCCCATTGAGCTCACGGTCTAGAGGGGGACACAAGATTAATCGATCACACAAAGGGTAAAGTCAGAAGTATACTCTGGGTTGCACGGTGCTAGGTCAGCATGCCACAGAGTTCCCCGCAGACCAGAATGGCGGAGCCCAGATATGAAGAGTAAGAGTCATGGTGTGAGTTTGGGGATGAGAGATAGCATTTGGGCAAGGGAGCAGCATGTGCAAAGGCCCTGTGGGTGGGCAGCTGTTGGCAACCATGGAGAACTCCAAGGCCTGTTTGACTGGAGGACAGAGGGTGGGTGAAATGAGTCTGAGGTGGGGAAGGCAAGGGCCAGACTGTGTGAAGCCTCAAATGCCACATAAGGGATTTGGGATTCTGTCCCAAAAATAGCAGGATTCCCCAGAAGTGCAGTAAGTGGAGTCCAGAGGTCAGGGAGAGGAATTGGCAGGACAGTAGTTGTGTTTCCAGAACAATCCCGAGGCCACGTGAGGTGAACTGTGATAGAGGCAGGTGTGGAGACAGGGAAACCTAAGCAGACAGGGAAAAGAATGGCTTCAGAGGGGCAGGAGATAAGAATAAGCATCCACAAGGGCCTGACATCCATGTGGTCATTCAACCCAGATTTACTGAGCACCTACTATGCTCCGGGCCTTGCACTCGGCGCGTGACACCTAAGAACCACTGGGTCTTGTGGAGAACTACATCCTGGTGGGCCAGGAGGAGCAGACACTTCTCTGATGCCTCAGGGAGGTCTGGCCCTATAGGGAACCCCAGGAAGGTGTGAGAATCAGCAGTCTCTCTTATCTGGTGAAAAAGAAAAGACGGACCTCACATCTCAGCCAGGAGGGATCCATGCAAGCTAAAACCCTTCACACAGCCACACGTCTGAGGGGTTTGGTGAAAGGGCATAAGCAGCAGTTGTGGGATCAACGGAGGCAGAACCAGGCCTGATGGGCCCCTGAGAGTCATCGAGCTCTTTCTCCCCCCACACATACTCCCTGAGGGTCCCATGGTCTTTGTTGGAACGGGATCCATCTTAGCCCAAATGGTATCCCGCTAGCTGGGCTGCACCCACCCCATCATGTGGATCCCCTGCCTGCCTCGTGGTCTCAGCTGCGGAAGGAGGCTCCCTGCAACTAGGCAAGGGGGACATCTTCACCCCCATCCTGAAGCTCAGAGAGGTAAAGGGACCTGCCTGAGATCACGCAGCTCCCGAGTGGCAGCACCGCAGTACCCAAGCTGGCGACAGCATGAGGAGGAGTCATTGTGAGCAGAGGGCACAGCCCACCCTTATCTCCACTCTGATGGCAAAGACAAGTACCCTCAAGGGCCAGGCAGCCCCATAGTGGTTCCTATAGTGAACGGCCACTGAGGGTTTCCTGTGTCCATGGTAAAGATATCAAGCACTTTATACCTACTAGTTTATTTCCTCTTTACAAAAACCCCACGAAGACCTATCGGCCGATATAATGCCGTGTAACAAATAGCTACCAAAAAATGGTAGCTAAAATGGTCTCTTTAAAACAATAGGGATTCGGGGATCCCTGGGTGGCGCAGCAGTTTAGTGCCTGCCTTCGGCCCAGGGCGTGGTCCTGGAGTCCCAGGATCAAGTCCCACGTCGGGCTCCCTGCGTGGAGCCTGCTTCTCCCTCTGCCCGTGTCTCTGCCTTTCTCTCTCTGTGTGTGTCTCTCATGAATAAATAAATAAAATCTTTAAAAACCAAAAACAAAACAACAACAACAAAAAAAAAATAGGGATCCACTTATCTGTCAAGCCTGGGGGTCCACTGAGCAGTCTGATTCTGAGTTTGGCTGGCTTGGCCCACGCACCTGCAGTCAGCCTGGGAGTCGGCTGTAGGTAGGCTTTGCTGATCTTGGTGGAAACCAATGGGATCTTGTCCTCTGGCTCATTGGCCCAAGCCGGTCCTCCTGGAGGCCACAGAGACCCAAGACGGCCAACAGAAGCTCAAGCCTTTGGAGGCCTGGGCTCTCGTGCCACTTGCACCATAGTCCATTGGCCAGAATAAGCCACAGTCCAGTCCAGATCCTAGGGATGGGCAAGAGACCCCATCTCTTGATAGAGCTGAAATCAACATGGCGAGGGACATGGACACAAGTAGAGACCCAGGGTCCTTTAGCAACCAGCTTTGCAAGGCACTATTACCATTATGCCCCACTGAGGCTCAGAGATACAGTGACTTGCTCGAGGTCACATCCCTATGAAGGACAGAGGTGAGGTTTGAGCCAGGTCTGTGTCCTTTCCCGGGACTCTGCTGCCCCTCGGAAGCTGTGAGCAAACCCACGGGCAGAGAAACCCAGGCCGTTGGGCTTTCAGTATGGAGAGCCCGGGACAGCCCCAGGATACAGAGAGGCTCCTGTGTATCTGTGTCACGTGGCCCGAAGCCTGGCAGTGGGAAGGTAAGGGACTTTCTCCCCCACGAAGGCAGAGAGGCTGTTGGGACAGAGGAGTGGGCTCACCAGGCTCTTACAGAACCTGGAGGCACCAGACCCAGCTCTGCGCCCAAACAGAGGGTCTGGATTCGACTCATTCATTCATTTACCCAATATATTGGACCTTGGAGGTAAATCTCCTGAACATGACAAAAGTCCCCTGGCATTTGTTAAGACTCAGCTCAGATGTCTTATTCTCCAGGAAGACCTTCCTGATTCTCAGAGCTGGTTGCCCTTCCATTTTACTTCCATATGCCACAGGGAGTGTCCTTGGGTTGTCAGTGCCGATTCCTGGGCTGCCCCCCACCCCCTCCCCCGGGCTCTCAGGAGGGAGCCAGGCCCTGGAGGACATGCAGAGTCACCTCTCATTCTCCTTCTGTCATCTTCCCCGAAGACAGGAAGCTCTCGGTGCTTCCCTGAACCCAGAACGTTCTGGAGCTCACAGCAGCAGCTCGGGAATACTGGCTGGGAGGAAGGGGAGGAGAACTAAGGGGCCCGGCTTCAGAGGCACCCATAGAACCGGGCGCAGAGAAGCTGGTCAAGTCAGCAGGTGTCAGAGTCAGGTCATCAGAAACCATTCGGTGTTAAAAATGATCACACGGTGACCTATGGCATTTGCTTAACCAGGAACGAATTAGTCCACGTCCTGGGAAGATCTGAGACTCTCTGGTGCCCAACATTTCTTAAAGTTCTTAACCTTTCATGCCGGGCTGGGCACGTCCCAGATTCCGGGAGCCAGAGAGGAGTCCTGGCATCGGGGCCGCAGGTGCATCGGGACGCCCAGGCAGAGTGAGTGCCCGGGTCCTGCCTGCCCTGGGGGCTGGGGTGATGAGTGTGGAGACCTCAGAGTGCCTGCAAAGCCACCTCCAGAGAAGGACTCACAGAGGCAACATCGGGCTCTGGGAGTTAGAAGGGAGGTACTTGGTGGAAGGGCCTAGAAGACTAGAAAATGATGAGCCTTCGAGAGGACGGCCACATGGGCGCCCTGGGAGACCTTTGCTCGGGTAGGTGCTGGGAGAGGACTGTCACTTCCTGCCAAGGGATGGCAGCGCAGAAGCCCTGGCCTTGGGGTCAGAACCACGGAGCTGAGGCTGACTCACTGTGGGCTCCCTGGGGGCCACCCTGACCCCTCTGATCTCCCCCCCTCTACAAATTGCAGCATGAGCTTTGAAGATGTGAGAACCCCCAGGACCCAAGTCTGGCAGAGAAGAAGCTCCCAATTCCATCCACCTCTCATCTCTCCCTCCAAGTGTCTTGGAGAAAGCCAGAGCTCCTCCCCTAAGCTGTCCTGTGGCCAGTGGGTCACCCCACCATCCACCCAGCACCCCCATCCCATCACGCCCCTTGTTGTCTTCATAGCGTTCATCACAATCTGAACTTGCCTTGATTGTTTTCCGTAATAGTTTCATGTTCGCTCTCTCATGAGAGCGGGGACGGAGTCTATCCTATCCACTGCTGTGTTCACACAGAATACACACACCCGAGCGCAGTGCATAGTGGGTGCTTAATGAACGGGTATTGAGTGGAGCAAAGAATCCTCCCTAGTGACCAGCTTGTCACATGTCACAGATGCAACCTCCCCCTTCCTTGCACATGGCAGACGGGCACGGGCCCTGAGCGCCGCGGCTGCATTTTACCCACACCTGGGTCCCCAGGGCCCAGAACGGGACCCCCGCGCATAATGAGCGCTCCACAAACCTCTGTGGCCTGAGTGCATTGTCAGTGCACTTCTTGTCTCTGAGCCCTGTCTCCAGAGCTGACTTTTCTGTGGGTGGTAACAGTCACATTGGGAAAATGCCCGTGGGGACTCAAAAACAGGCTGCCCCCTCTCCTGGGAGGCAGAAGAGTGAGCACATTACAAGCGGGACAGTGGAGTCAGACGTATGCTGTGTGAGCCCCGGCCAGGCGCTTCCCTCTCTGAACCCCAGATTTCTCATCTGTACAAGCGAATACCATGTGTGCCCGTCGGGGGCTGCTGTGAGGACTCGGAGAAGTAACCCATGTCCGGTTCCGAACAGAGAGCCTGGCACATGGCAACTGCTGGGTATTTGGGAGCTTTTAACATCCACAAAAACAGTGTTGCTCCCTCATACCAGTGCAGCCTTGGAAGGCACCGCCCCCTCTTTTGGTGGATATGGTGTCCACATATCCTGCTCGCAGCCAAATGCGTGCTAACATCAGGGGTCCCGGCTCCTCCGTGGCCACCTCTGGGGTGAAGGAGCTAGGCGGTGCACAGTCCAACCAGCCTCCCTCCCAGCCACACAGGGCAGCTCCACTGGGTGAGGATCTGAGCCAGCTGGCTTCCTGGCCACTCAGGCCCCCTGGACATCAGGGCGTCCCCTCTCGTCTCAGATTGCTGTGAAGATGACCCACCCACCGCGGTGGGTGGAGGGGAGCCCGGTGCTTGCAGCTGCCCAGCCTGAATCAAGATCTGGCTTTGCCCTTCTAGCCAGTTCTGTGACCCTGGGAAAGGCCCTGCCTCACCCATTTTCTGTACCCTGAGCCTTTTTGATCTTCTCCTGGCTCCAGGCCTTCGCAGTGCGGTTCCCTCCACCTGGGACACTCTTCCCACCTCTCTTCACCTGGCTGACAGCTCCGCACTCCCTTTGGAACCTCCCCGGAAGCCTCTAGCCTGGGCTTGGTACAGACACCAATGTTTCCCTCTTGTCATCACCAGCTCCCCGTTTTGGCTTCTAAGTGTGGGGACTGACCACTTCTGGGTCACCGTCACACCCCCCAGGCCAGTACAGTGTCCAGGATGCAGCGAGGCGTAGCAGATGGTGGGCAGATCCAGGGATGAGCGAGTGAGTGGGCCCTCTACACCCCATCTCCTCCCGGGCAGGGTGGCTGGGGCGATGCCAGAGATATTCCAGGAAAGGGCCCAACCGCAGGAGGCTCTCAGCAGGTGCTAGCAGCCTCCCTGCACCCAGCTGCAGACTCAGAAAGGTGGTGCGAGCTGGTTTGTGCGGAATCATTGTGACCTGGAGTGGACAAGGGTCCGGGCCTGTCCTGCAGCCTGCAGGTGGAGAGAGAAGCCCCCTCCCTCCGCTCGGAGCCGCCCCTGGGCGAGCATGAAAATGCTCTCACTGGGCGGCTTCCGCCAGGCATTGGCAGCAGCAGCAGGTGCATCTTTAACATTTGGCCTCTCAGGTTCCCAATAGTTATTTCAATAAATGTAAGTCTGGGCCCTTCTCCCTCCCATTTCCTCTGCTGTAAGCTGCTCAGGGAGTAGCGCCGGAGAGGGAGAGGATTGACACACAGGGAAAATGCGTGTTTAGAGGATGTGAGCAGGTTCCCAGGCCGCACACTGTGGAGGGGACTCAGGCGGAGGGTGAGGGAAGCAGGGCAGGTGGACTTCGTGGGGGCAGGATGCTGAGGGGCAGCTCTGGAGGAGAAGCAGCCTGCATGGGCTTGTTCGTGTCTGCCAGCATAGGGCACGCATTGGCTCCAAGCTTTCCTAATTTACAAAGCCAAACAACCTGTCACAGAAATATTGGTGTCGCCTCCAATTCCTTTTTTTTTTTTTAAGATTTTTATTTATTCATGAGAGATACAGGGAGAGAGAGACACACACACACACACACACAGGCAGAGGGAGAAGCAGGCTCCATGCAGGGAGCCCGATGCAGAACTCAATCCCAGGACCCCAGGATCAAGGCCTGAGCCCAAGGCAGATGCTCAACCCCTGAGCCACCCAGGTGCCCCACCTCCAGTTCCTTTGACATTATTTTAAATGAACTTAGTACCCAAGTGTTTAGAAAAAAAAATAATGATGATATGGCTATTGGCCCCTGTACCTGCAGGATTATGCTCGGTGTGCCCAGCATGTGCTGTAAATGTTTATGTCATAACCAGCAGGGTCTCTGCTATGTGAGGGAGTTGGGATCACGTCCCCGTGGGATAGCTAGACAAACCCTGAGCAGGCCAGGGCCAGGGATCCAGGGAGGCCCAGGGTGTGGTCTGGCAGGAGCATACATCCCAGGGTTAGGGTCACAAACTCTCCATTCGGCCCTTAGGGATCTGAAGCAGCTGATATGGGCCAGAGTCCCGAGGTCCGCAGAGACAGTGAGTGGGAAGCCACACTGCAGGCTAACAAATTACTGGCCAGCATTTGCTGCGCCCTTATAACAAGCTGGGCACTATTCTAAGATTTTGATATTTATTCATTTAATTCTAAGGCATAGATTCTATTACTGTCCACAATTAGCAGAAGAGAAAAAGGGGATGAGTAGCTTTTAGGTGACATGTTCAACGCCGTATAGTGCGGGACAGAGCCGGGATTTGAATCCTAGGCATCTGGGGTGTGAGAAAGTGCTAGATGTATGAGAGGAGGATTTTGCTGAATTTACGATTTTTCCTAACACACTATAGTAAGATTCTTCTAAAACTCAAGAGGAGTTTCTAAATATTGAAATTACATTTTTATATTTTCCTGGGTAATATGGAGAGATTCGTCTTTAAAAGTACAATAAAATCTCATTAATTCAAATTAGTCAGAATTCTGGGCACCTTTGCATTACTTAGGAAAAGTGTTTTTGCTAAACCTCTTAAGAATGTAAACAAGACACGAAGTATGAATATCTACCTGACTTGAGCAAGCAAATAGTTTCCAAGCCTTTTATTCAAAAATTCGCTGGTCTGGAAGGACCTCTGCCATCATCCACCTGGTCTCCACCCTCTGCTCTTGCCCCTGTTACCTGTACCCAGGTGAGCTCTCAGAAATGTAATAAAACCCTTTTTTCAGCACCTACTGTGTGCTAGGAATTAGGCTAAGCACCGAACATGGATCACCGCGTTAGCCATGACTACAAGACTGTGACTCTACTATCAGCCTCATTTTATAGATTAGCAGCCCAAGGCACAGAGAGATCAAGTAACTTGCCCCTAATCACAGGGTCAGCAGCTAAGCTGGGATTCAGTTCCACAATGTTGGGCCCCATGGCACATTCTTTTAGTCTCTGGTGCCACCCCCCATTACAGAGCTAATCAGTTCATTCTCTGGTGTAAAAATCTTTGAAAACCCACCTCTTTGGGGCGCCTGGGTGGCTTAGTGGGTTAACTATCTGCCTTCAGCTCAGGTCATGATCCCAGAGTCCTGGGATGGAGCCCCACATCAGGCTCCCTGCTCAGGAGGGTGTCTGCTTCTCCCTCTCCCTCTTCCTCTTCCCCTTCCCCTGCTGTGCTCTCTTTCTCAAATAAATAATTAAAATATTTAAAAAAACAAAAAACAAAAAAGCTCCTTCGGGGGTACCTGTGTGGCTAGTCAATTGAGCATCAACTGAGGAAAAGATTCCTGCCTCAAGATCATACACTGAACTGGAGACAGACCCAGAACAAGAGCCCAGCTCTCTTGCCTCCTTCACAGCCATCCCTGAAGCACGCAGAAGATGCCCTCATGATCTGCTCATGGGCACATAGATCAGCACAACTTCTCTTGAAGGTGTTCTAATTACAACAATAATAACAATTTTAAAAATAATAATGGTGAATGCTTTAAATCCTCAGGACAGCCCTGGAAAGGTGAGTACTATTAATATCCCCCATTTTATAGAAGAGGAAACTGAGGACCAGGGAGGTGAAGTATTTGGCCTGTGGTCAAATAGTTTACAGATGGCAAAGCTGAGATTTTTTTTTTAAAGATTTTATTTATTTATTCATGAGAGCCACAGAGAGAGGGAGGGAGAGAGGCAGGGACACAGGCAGAGGCAGAAGCAGGCTCCATGCAGGGAGCCCGACGTGGGACTCGATCCCGGGTCTCCAGGATCAGGCCCTGGGCTAAAGGCGGTGCTAAACCGCTGAGCAACCGGGGCTGCCCAAAGCTGAGATTTGAACCCGGACAGTCAGGCAATATGCTCTGAAAGCATTTGACTTGATGCATGTGCTTCTCGGAAATGCTCCTAACAGAAGGACTGTGATGCCTTTAAAGTGAGTGATGCTGTGTTTCTAAGAACACAGGCCAGGCATGGTCTCTTTCCACCAACCACCAGATACCTGCTCCTGGTCCACCGATGCAGGCGTCACCCACATGGTTTGCCTCTTGTTCTGAGGCAGAGCATCTAAAGACGCTGGGAATCTTGTTTCTCTTGGGGTCAGTCCCAAGACCGTTCTCCTGGATCCCAGGGCAGGCAGCTCCCCAGTGTTCAGCCCGGGTGATGTGGCATCTCTGCACTTGCACTTGCTCCGCAGCCGGCTCAGCCACCGACCCTGCCTCGCTCATGTACAACACACCTCTCGCTCTTTCTGGGGAACTGCTATACAGATGCGAAGGAAGGGGTGGCAGGAGCCACAGTTCTTTTTTTTTTTTTTAAGATTTTATTTATTTATTTGAGAGACAGCAAGCATGGGAGAGGGAGAAGCAGACTCCCCACTGAGCAGGGACCCCCCCCCAAACACAAGACTTGATCCCAGGACCCTGAGATTGTGACCTGAGCTGCAGGCAGATGCTTAACTGATGGAGCCACTCAAGACACCCCAGGAGCCACAGTTCTGCAGCCAAAGAAGGATCCATTTTGCAGACAGGTGAGGATAACAGAAGGATGAGGTTCACAGGGTCAACATGGCAAAAAAAAAAAAAAAATCTTATTAGGGGACGTGGCAACCTCAGTGCTAACAGGGGATCCCAGGTGTGAGGACCGAGGGCAGAACTGTTGGCTTCTTGCTAGAGCAGGTCTACATGTCAGGCACCCTGACAACATGTCCCAGAAGGAAGGTCCCTGGCTGGGCTCGCTTTCTCTCCATCCAGTTTTTTCTGGAAACATTAAGGAGGCTCCTAATGGGAGTTCCCTGAAATGTCTCCATTCTATGGTTTCCACTGAATATTATGTATCTCTCAGACTGGTACTTTTTTTTCCCTTTTCCTACAACCTTAAATGTCAAGTATCTCTTCTCTAGAAGCACTGAACTGAGATAAAGAGGATTAGGGAGTATTTTTATTCCATTTAAAGATAACCCAGAGCAAAGGGGAGTAAACAGACCTGCTTGGAAGCTTCACTTCATCTCCCTTCTCCTTCCTGATCCTCCCTCTCACCCCCTTGAAGGTTGGCCTGGCAGCTCCCGCCACAGGGGGGATTAATGCCTCCTCCAGGGCCTGCCTTCTGAAACTCTAGTTCCCACATTAACTGTGATCGGAAGCGAGTTATCATGAAAGACTCTGATTTCCTGGGAACTTGGAGGGAGGAGCTGGTAGGAAGATTCGGGAAGCCCTTCATGCCTTGGAATGGGAGTCTAGAGACAGCTCCTTTGTAGCAACACCTTGGAATTCCCACAGGCCCCTTAGAGCCACCTGAGAAGATACCACACTTTGAATGGGTCAGTGCCAAGATATGAAAATTAGCTGACAGGAGCTCAATAGAAACTTATTAACTTTTAATGTAGAGCAGCCAAGCCTTGCTTAAATATTTAAAAGTACAATCCATCACTGAGCAGTCAGTTAGGGCTGCAGAGAGATGCTGGTCTTCTGGGAACCTCATCACCAGGATTTAGCTATTGTGACATCTTGCAGAAGCCTGGGGACCATTCTTACACACAATAATGCTTTTCATCTACTGAACACCTACCTACTATGCACCAGACACGTGCTGCCCTTTACACACATTATGTCATTTCAGCCCTCCAATAATACTGAGAGGCAGAGGCTATTTAACATAGGAGAAAATTCATGTTGAAAGGCCAAGTGACATGCTTAAGGTCACACAGCAAGTAAGTGGCAGAGCCAGAATCTAAACTCAAGGGACACCTGGGTGGCTCAGTGATTGAGCATCTGCCTTCAGTTCAGGGCATGATCCCAGGATCCTGGGATCGAGTCCTGCATTGGACTCCCTGCAGGGAGCCTGCTTCTCCCTCTGCCCATGTCTCTGCATCTTTCTTTCTTTCTTTCTTTCTTTCTTTCTTTCTTTCTTTCTTTCTTTCTTTCATGAATAAATAAGCAAAACCTTAAACTCAAATGTGTTCGATGCTAAAAACCTACACTTTTCACTTTTGCTTTGGTCATCCCTAAAAGTAAATGAAGAAGTGGACACATGAAGCAGCTATGCCAGATGTTGAACAACAAGCAGTGAAGAACTGTGATCTCTAAGAGAAGGGAACCAAATGAGATGAGTCCTAAAACCACGCCAGCTTCCAGCCTGGAGGCACTTTTTCAGGCCACAGCCTAGGGAGGAGTAAGGGAGCTAGACAAGACTAGTTTCACTGAGTTAAAGAGGCAGATCTGAGTTTGGGGAGACAGAGATGGCTAGAATCTGCAGGGACAGGAGCAGAGAACAGGGAACTACACAGAGAAAGAATTCCAGAAACCTGCACAGGTGGCCTCCTGAGTCGATTCCTGACCACCAAGTTGTGCAAGTACAAGATGAAAGTCCATGCAACCAAGCAGAGAATAACTTCAGAGCACAAATCTCAGTGTTCACAGGGCTGTGCGGCACTTGAATCTGACCATCCAGGGTAAAGAGACCTCATTGAATATTTGGGAGAATAAGTAAAGCCTTTTAAGGACAACACCTTAGAAATGAGGCTTGGGATGCTTGGATGGCTCAGTCAGTAGAGATTCCAACTCTTGGTTTAGGCTCAGGTCATGATCTCAGGGTCATGAGATCGAGCCCCATGTCAGGCTCTGTGCTCAGCATGGAGTCTGCTTAGGATTCTCTCGCTCTGCCCCTCCCCTCACTCTCTCTCTCTCTCTTTCTCTCTCTCAAAAAGATCTTTTTTTTTTTAAGTGAGGCTAAAAAGTCCTCACATAAAGGCAACTCTAGTCTATCATTAAAAAGCTACAAAAAGCCCAAATTGATCAAAATGACTTTCAAGTAACTCAACTACTTGCCAAAACAATCTCAATACTCCTTAAAGGAAGACAACAAAAACCAGAAACTCAAAAACAAAACACTCAAAATGTCCAGCATGAAATCATAAGTTACCAGACACATCAAGAAACACGAAAATGTGACTCAAAACCACCAGGAGAAAAAAGAAGATGACAAGAGAAACCAACCAATAAATAGCAAGTGTGATAGAATTGGCAGGCTAGGATTTTAAAATAACTGTCATATACAGTTATGACATCAGAACTACAGAGAAAGAGACTTAGTTCTCCCACCTAAGGGAGGAGGGAAGAAATGAAAAAACTAAAAGTGGGAGGGAAAAAACTATATATAAATAAGTTCAGGGCAGCCCCGGTGGCTCAGTGGTTTAGCGCTGCCTTCAGCCCAGGGCATGATCCTGGGGTCCCGGGATTGAGTCCCATGTCAGGCTCCCTGCATGGAGCCTGCTTCTCCCTCTGCCTGTGTCTGTGCCTCTCTCTCTCTCTCTCTCTCTCTCTCTCTGTCTCTCATGAATAAATAAATAAAATCTTTTAAATAAGTTCACAGCCCTAAAGTAAAATATGTACAAAATGAAGAGAAAAATGAAGCCTATTAAAAAGAAATCAGGGGAAGCAAAATGAAAATTTCCCTAGATGGGAACAGCAGCAGAAAGGACGCTGCAGAAGAAAAGTTGAGCATACATGAAGCTAGACTAGTAAAAGCTGTGCAAACTAAGGCATCTTGAGAAGACAATTTACAAGAAAAAAAAAAAGGAATGGAGCATCAGCAAGTGAGACTGTATCAGAGGTCTACCATCTGCAAAACTGGAGTTCCAAAACGGGGAGGAAAGCATAGAAGATGTACTTACAGATTGAATTTTGTCCAGTAAAATATGATTTTATGAACATTATAAATGTACACACCCACAGATCTCAAAAACCCCAAACAGTGTAAATACAAAGAAAACAACACTAGCACACATTAGAAATTGCTGAAAATAACAGTGACAGAGAAAATTTTTAAGCAAGGCAGTAAGATACCTTATATGCAGGGAACTAATATAAGAATTACCACAGATTTTGTGTCAGAAACAACACAAGCCAAAAAGAACTAAGCAACTGCAGAATGACATCTTTGCCATGCCAAAAAAATTAATAACCTAGGAACTTAGAATTCCATCTTCAGAGAAAATATCCTCCATACATGGAGGCAAAATAAAACCTTTTTCAGACAAACAAGAGCCAAAGAATGTTTTGCAACCAGAGCTGCCCTACAGGAAATGTTAACAAGGGTTCTTTCAGTTAGGGGCACCTGGGCGGCTCAGACAGTTAAGCATCTGCCTTCAGCTCAGGTCATGATCCCAGGGTCCCAGTGTCAAGCGACCTGCTCAACAGGGAGTCTGCTTCTCCTTCTCCTTCTGCCTCTCCCCCTCCCCACTCAAGCTCACTCTCTATTTCTCTCCTCAAATATAAATAAAATCTTTAAAAACAAAAAGATTTCTTTAGGTTGAAGGAAAAGTTGGGACTTCTGGCTCCATATGTAAGAAGACTGGATGTCCATACTCCATCCCAAAGAAGAAAAAGCTGAGCAGACTGAAAAATCAACAACTTTTCTTAGACATCCTCAGATGAGGACATAAAGCAAACCACTGCCCCCAAGACTGGAGGGACAGACAGGCATTATAGGTCATCACAGCTACCCTGGGCAGAAACTCATGGGTGGACACCAGTATGGAAACCAGTGCCTGAGTAGGAAAACCTGAACTGTCTTGAATTGCTGGAAGCTCACGGTGGACAACCCTGGGAATTAAAGCTACAAGGGAACTCTGCCGTGGGAGAGCACCCGCAGTTTTGTGAGTTCTCAGTAAATAGTAGAGAAAGGTCCCCTCATGGCTCTGGCAGGGGAGGGGGAAAGGGAACATGTTGAAATTGAAAGGCCCTGGGGAACTCTGTTAGCAAAGCCTGGCCTCCCAAAAAAACAGAGCTTCGCCTGCCCCAGCAGGTACTATCAGAGCCTGGTACAGAGGAATGGAAATACCCACCTCCCTCCATTCTATCTCTAGCCATCTTGTCCCACCTGTGAGGGGAAGAAAAACTAAGAAACATATAGGAAGTTTATGGTCCAGAGGTACAGTCTCACTAACAGACTGAGCCCTAACCATATGGAATTACAGAACCTTCCCCTTGCCCCACACCTCACCACCACTTCACTAAAGGCCTATTTAGTTCCTTTTACCAAGGATATGAGGTAGGTAGGCTATCAAGAACAAAAACGTAAGGTATGTACGCAAGAAAAACAAAAGCGACAATTTAAAGAGACAGAACATGCATCAGAACAAGACATGGCAGGGATGTTGGAATTATCTGACCTGGAATTGAAAACAACCCTGAATCTATGCTAAGGGCTCTAACAGGTAGAGTAGATAGCACGCAAGAGCAGGTAAGCAGTATAAGCAGAGAGAAAAATCCCAAGAAAGGACCAAAAGAAAATGCTACAAGATGAAAAACACCGAAATGAGATGCCTCTGATGGGCTTGTCAGTTGACTGGACAGCGAAGAGGAGGGAAGATGCCAACAAATGAAACCTGAGATTTCTCCCAAATGAATGAAGAGTACCGGAAGTGGTAAATAGGTGAATAAATAGAAAAGATTTTTCAGGAAATTCTCCTGAAAAGGTCATCCTTTAAAGCCAAAAGTGTTAACAATGTACTGAAGAATCTAGAATGTGGCAAAGTTAAGGCAGGAACACAATGGGTGAGAGGAAGGGGGGCAGACGTGAAGGCATACTGCGGTCAGGCTCTTCCATGACCCGTGACGTGGTCATCTGTGCGATAGTATTTGCAGACAGATAATACGATGTTAAAGTCATATGTTGTAAACCAGAGAGGAACCTCCAAAATCTACATCCAAAAAATGAATAAGCCAATAGAAAAATCCCTCACGAAAGGCTTGCTGAAAGATGGTGGGTCTGGTGATATGGTCACAGATGATTGTGAGCAGCATGTGAGGTCACAATTTCATGAATTTGGGAGGGACCCACAATTTTGTGTGGGTGCTTTGTCAGATTACTGCCTAGTACCCCCCTCGTGGCCATCCAGGTCTTTAAGTACTATGGGTCCAACTGTGTGACTAGAGATGGTGTTTGGAGTAAGTGTCATTGCTCCCAAGAAATGAAGAAAAGCCACCACCTCCCTCCTCGATGTAGGACTCTTGTTAGCATGACTCAGAGAAAACAGGGTCCCATCTATCTGTTTATGAAAAGCAGCATTTTAAAATTAGCACATGGGGATGTACTTCAATTCTTTCATGTGCTAAAGTATAGTAGCTAATGAATCCAGCACTCTTGTTGGATGGGACGATGGGACGATGGCATGAGTCTACCATTTGCCTTTATAAGGGCCTTCGCGGGAGTGGTGGGATCTGTCTTCGTTCAGGTCATGATCTCAGGGTCCTGGGGTCAAGCCCCACATTAAGCCCCATGTCGGACTCCACACTCAGCGGGGAGTGTGCTTGAGTTTCTCTCCCCACACCCCATTTTCTCACACCCCATTTCCTCTTTCAAATAAGTAAATTTCAAAAAAATTCCCTTACAAGGAATTTTACTCATTATGCTTGGATTTGGGGTACATCCCAATCCATCACTACTCTGACACATGGCAATTACTCTATACAAAGTCAAATGTAATGTTAAATCCAAAACCACACAGGAAAAGAGTTCAGTTCCCAAGGAAACAGCGAAAGCTTAGTAATGTAAAACTTTACAGCATCAAATTAGCACGAACTTCCAGTAGCAACTGGAGAGGCTCCTTCCAACACTCATAAAAAGAATCACAGAAGCTTTCATATTACCAAATGGTTTTAATGGCCTTACAGATTTGGTGAATCAAAATGAAACATCTCCACCTCTCATCCCCCCCTTATTTTTTTTCTAGATCAAGGTGAAATTGATTGTCATAGCCGAGTTTTAAGAGTCCATATTCCTGAAGCCCCCGTGAGCAAGATGGTTCGCTAATCTTGGCTGTCAGCTCTCCTTTCAGTCTTGTACACAAAGCTCCACAGATGCCATAGGGAGTCAACGTCGTCAGTAGGTCTTCGAACCAACTTTGACATTCGCCACACGGTCTGCCACAGTAAAGTACACCGAGAAATTAGTAGAGTTCACCAGGGCCTGGTGTTTTTCTTACCACGCTAGATATACAGGAGCTGTTGGGGTTGGGTTTTAGAAGAGGAGTTGGAGGAGTGAAGATGTTTCTCGGCCTCGGTTTTTTCTCAACAGTGAAGACGTAGAAGGAGGAAGAGGGAAACCATGACCACATGGACAGTCGACTGGAGGACGCAGACGGCAGACCCGGTGGGAGCGGCTGTGGTGGCAGCAGCGAGCGTGGTAGCAGCCTGTAAATAGCTCTCCTGGGGCAGGAGCAGCGCCAGAAGCAGCAGCCCCAGCTGAAGCCTGATCAACACCGCTCTTCCCATGGCCCCCTGTCGCCTTGAGCTCTGTGCTCGGTCCTGAGCTCCCGGTGGCTGCAGGCGAAATGGCCAGGCCAGTAGCGGCAGGGCCTTAGATACCCTCCCCCGCCAGGAGCATCACAATGCCACCTGCATCGTGGGCGGGGGTGGGGCGGGTGGGGCTTTAGCATCAGCCAGGGAGTGTCATAATGCCAATGCCAACCCCTGCTGGTTGGCAAAGGGGCCTTTGGTGCCCCTCCCCTCCACCCTGCAGGTGCCCCCACACACACCTGTACACCACACCCTGCCTCCACAGCCTCAATTGCCTGTTACTTTGCCTTTGAAACCAAACATCTAGAACTTATTGGGAGCCCCTGAGCCTCATTACTTAGAAATATAAGATTCCCACTGTCCGTCTTCCGAAGGGCATTATTTTTCTCCGGATCCTTAACAGCAGCGCATGTTTGTTGTTGAAGGTCAGTAGTACTGAGTACCGCACGCGAGGTTTGTACCCCGAGATCATCGCTCTTGGTATTTGGTATGTTTGTAGACAGTCTGTATGCATGCCTTCCCGCAGGACAGGTTTCCTACCCAGAATGTTGGCTCAACATTTATAATGGCCAATTTTCCTGTCATTTATAATCTTTTTAAAAAAAATGATTTATTTCATTTCTTTAAAAGATTGTTAAAAAGACTCCACACATTGGGGACACCTGAGTGGCTCAGTGATTGAGCATCTGCCTTTGGCTCAGGTAGTGGTCCTGAGGTCCTGGGATCGAGTTACAGGGAGCCTGCTTTTCCCTCTGCCTGTGTCTCTGCCTGTGTCTCTGCCTCTCTCTCTCTCTCTCTCTCTCTCTCTCATAAATAAAATCTTTTAAAAAATAAAAATTCCACATTGAACTGCGTGCATGTTTGGAGTTTTACCCTCATCGTGTTTGGCTTTTATTCTTCTGGATTTCGAGAGAGGAAAACACATCATGGTATTAGTCTTGGTTGTTTCTAGGTGATAAGAGTCTTGTATCTTCCCATTTTTCTATATTGAGTTTACCTATGGAGGTTGAACTAGTAATTTGCAGCCAGAGGGATGGGTATTGTTTTCTTTTCTTGAGGAGTGGGGTTGGTGGAACTCAAGCCAGAATAAACCAAAGTGGAAATTACTTAAAAAAAAAAAAAAAAAGACTATAGACAATTGATGGTAAAAATTTTAAAAGTAATCAACAGAAGTCCATGGTTCATGAAGGGCACTTAGAGTCTGAATGGGAAATGATCCCCCCTGCAGGACTGGGGTGGGGAAAAATAATCCATACACTGGTGTTTGAAATTTGGGGTATGACTTGTAATAAGAAATTTAACAGAAGTTTGTTTGTTTTTTAACTTTTGGCTTGGAGTCTCTCAATAGCTTCTGGGAGCCTCAGTCCCTCCCAGGGAAACGGGGTGAATCTAAGAGCCTGCTTGATAGGAGTCATGGGAGGATTAAGTGAGGGAACTTGGAGAACAGGCTTAGCATGTGCCTGACTGCCCTCGTGGACAGAGCCGGGACAAGGGGAGAGACACGCAGACCATGAGAACAGAGTCAGAACCAGGCCTCCTGACCCCTCTTCCTCAGCTACCACAGTGATGAAGTGATGACGAAGGACCTACTATGTGCTGGGCCTGTCTTAGGTTCACTTCAAAGGACCAGCGAATGTGACCTCAAAGATATCTGGACTCTACTTATTTTGGCCAAAAGAGAGAGCATAGTGGGCTCCGTGCATATCAGGTTGAGTTTTACAAAACCAGCTTGTGCAGAGGCGGGAAGCAGCATCCTGTGTCCTGTGCTGCTCAGCCGGCCTTTGGCTAGGAATGAATCCTGCTCCACACTGAGTGTGAGGACAGTCCTCCAGCGGCCCCACCGCTGCTGTGAAGCCTGGCCCAGGGGCAGCCAGCCCATTCGCTCTAGCTATTTCCTCGAAGAGCAATGTGATGAAGATCAAACGAGGGGGGTTGGTCTCAGGTGGCCAAAGAAGACCTCTCGGGAGAAGCAACATTTGAGCTGAGACAATGACAGAATGTCAGGGCTGATTCTCCAGCCCAAGGTCAGGGGGTGACATTTTCAGGTGATAGGAGCACACCAGGGTGGACGCTGTGCTGCACTCAGCCACAGAACCGAGGGGGTATCGGGAGGGGTGCCGTCTAAGCAGAGAGCCCAAGTGAGGTCCGACTGGAGGCAGAAGCTGCCGAGCTGCAGCCCACTGCCCCCCACCATCCGGGGTGGTCAGACATCCTGATTTTTAGGAGAAAGGGAAATCTGATTTTTAGGGGTGAAATCTCAATTTGTAAACATTGGGCCTCCACCTCCACCCCTCCTTTCTTTCCCACCTTCCTTTCTTCTCCACTGCACAGTGTTTATTTCCAGAAATCTTCCCAAGCGTCTGCCATTTACACTTTGGAATTAGAATGTTCTCTATTTCTCTTTCCCAGAGGGAGGCTGCTGGGTGAGACTTCACTGGGGCTGGTGTCTGCCCTTCTGGAGGTGAAGCGCCATGGCAGCACTGGCTTTTGTGAGCCAATTGCAACCTCTGATATTTACTGAGCAGTCCAGGACTTCTCATGAATGACCAATTTGGTCCATCTCCGGACGCTGTGAGGTAGGTGCTACCATCTGCACTAGCCTGATGAATAAATCAAGTCTGAGAAGCTCAGAAATAAGTCTGTGGCTACGCAGCAAGTAAAGGGTGGAACAGGGACAAAGATTCTATCTCAGCCCCAAAGTCTATTTTTCCCCTATACCAGTGGATCTCAACCAAGGGGAATTCTGCTCCCCCACCCCTCAGAGGATATCTGGCAAATTCTGGAGATATTTTCAATCATTGTGACTCAGGGATGCTCTTAGCATGTAGGAAACAGAGACCAGGAATGCTGCAGAGCATCCTCTAATACATAGGACAGCCCACCCCTAAAAAAGAAGGATCTAGCCCAAATGTTAATAGAGCTGAGTCTTGAGAAACCCTGACCTACAGGTCAAGGTCTGTGAGCTTCCTGGGGTCCTGAAGGATGTGCAGCATTTGGGCAGAACAAGAATTTGGACGGAGAATTCCAGAGAGAGGCGGCTTCGAGGGAAAGAAGGCATAAGGTTAGGAACAGTGCATGTTCGAGGGACCAGTCAGTGGGGCTGCGGTGGAAAGTTCAGGTCCAGGAGCAGGAAGGGACCAGCTCAGCCGCAGGGGCGGACCTGCCCGGTGCAGGTCAGAGCTCTTTGGCTGAACCCCACTTGCTCCTTGTGGCTGAGCTTAAACGGAAAGGCACTGGCTCGCCTGACTGGGCGGTCTGAAGATGGATAGTCGGGGATGGGAGCAGAGCCTGATTCCAAAGAAAAAAAAAGAAAATGCCAACCAGACAAAAAGAAAAATATATTCATGAGTCAGCACATGCCTCAAGCTTGCAGGCATCAGACACTGTTCTAAGCATTCTATGTGTCTGATCTCATTTATCTTCACAGCCACCCTTTAGGTGGATATTATTATTTCCAGTTTGTAGATGAGGGAAATAAGGCTCAGAGACATTCAGTAACATGCCCAGGGTCACACAGCTAGTAGCGGGTGGCAGACACTAGATTTGGACTACAGTTCCTGATCATGCCCACGATGCTGAGTGGCTTCCCCAAGTAGGAAATGAGGATCCCACAGGACACAGGCATGACACCATCAGAGCTGGGCTTTAGAAACACTCCAGGGCACTGTGGGGGCAGATCTAGGGGGAGGGGGAGGACTGGGCAGGGTCCAGGCAGGAGCCAGGGAGCGCAGGACTCTGCAGGACAGTGGGGGTTTGGGAGGGACCCAAGTGTGATGCTCAGCACAGTCCCCTGGGCCCTGGGGCCCTCCTGCACTGGGGGAACAAGGGATGGGTGCAGGGCAGGGGCTTGCAGTGACTGACGACCCAGCTCCGAAGGCATCTCTGGGTTTGCTCCATTTTCCAGCTCATCCCCTCACTTTGGGCAGATGGAAACAAGCCCTATAAGTCATCCTTCTCCAGCTGCATCGAGGGAGGGAGAGGGGCCAGAGCCAGGTCACAAGAATGGCAGTGGCGGTCCTTTTCCCTGGAGGGTTTGGGGAGCAGGAGGTTGTCATTCTTTCTCATTACTGTGCACCAGGAGCTCTTAGAATCTCACATCCCCAGGGCCACTTGCCATCATGTCCCTTTCCTTCATCTTAGAAGGACTCAGCCTCACTGCCAGGCTTGGTTACCCCATCTCATCAGATCCAAAGCCTCCCCTGGCTCCCATCTGCCACCACCTCTGCCTTCACATCCCCAGGGCTGGAGTCACAGATTCCACAGACGCTCAGCTCCATCGCTGACCTGTGCCATGGACCTGCACTGCCCTGCACCCTCTGGCCCTGCCCAGCTGCTGACACCAGGGAGTGGCCCTGTTAAGGATGAGGTGCTACTCTGTGAGCCTGCCTTCCTTCCTTCCTTCCTTCCTTCCTTCCTTCCTTCCTTCCTCCAGCAAACACTGAGCGAGCCCCACATGGCGCTGCTCCCTGAGGAACACATGAACAGAGCTGAGTCTTGAGACAGGGGACAGACCAAGGCAGTCTCATGGGGCTCGTGGTCCAGCTGCACCCACAAAGGGCGTGGTGAGCCTGTCAGGGCCCCCCTTCCCTCCTGAACCTGCTCCTTCTCTGGTCCCCATTTTGATGATGGCTCCACCACCCACCACCCACCCAGACCTCCCAGATCCGAAACCTGGGGTCACCTTCAGTCCTCCCCTGCTTTGGAATCAATCGTGAAGCCCTGTTAAGCATGAAGCCTGAGTTCCCCTCAAGACCACCTTCCCCTCTGCCCTGCCTGTGTCCCCCACCATCTCCTGGTGAGCTGGGCCTGGCTCCTCCCGGACTCCTGGCCCCAGCCTCTCCCTCTCAGGGCCCAGAGGACTCATCCTAATTCAAATCTGACCATATGGGTAGGGCCCTTTACCAGACACCAGTGTGCTAGGATAATTCACAAGCCCCCCTCTCTGGCACAGGGGTCACTACCTTCCGGCTTCCACTCTCTCCCCCAAACCCAGCTCTTGGCCTCTGTCCTGTGAGAGGAATCACTTTCTCCATTGAACCCCTGAGGTTCCTGAGCAAATCAGGCCCTTGGCCTGGTGCATCTCCTCCTCCTCTTCCTGCTAACCTCCTAGTGTCTCCGTCAACACTCAGCTCAGCCATCAACCCCACTGGGACACCCTTGTGGGTGCCCAGGTGGGTTGGACCCCCATAGAGCACTCACACGCTGGCCCAGTACTCAGCTCTGACACTGTGCAGCAGGCAGCCTCCCACCAGGCAGTGACCTGGGGACCAGGGTGGCCCCTTCCCGCCTCTCAGGGGCTGATGATCCCTACACAGGACAACAGGCAAGTCTGTGGGGTTGTTCGATGGTAAAGTGAGGGAGGGTGTGGGGCAGGAGACTCCCAGTTCTGCAGGGGTCACCCTGTCATTTCTGCACGTGGGCGGCTCATCTATCCCTCCCAGCAAACCCACGCTGTCCCCACTTTGCAGATGAGGACACTGAGGCTGGGGAGGGCAAGGGATGTGCCCAAGTCACACAGCAGGAGGATGAGGATGCAGGGCTCCATCTCACACCTCCTGGCTGCAGAGTCGGCACCTGGTTCAGCCCAGCCCTGAGCTCCTGAAGAGCCGGCGACTCCCCTCTAGGCTGTTTGCCCCCTGAGAGCAGCAGCTCTGCTTCATTCACTCTGTGTTCCTGTCCTGCTGCTTCCCGCGCTCCAGACCCAGGACCCCCTGCAACAGCTGCTTGCTTACCATCAGGAAGCAGCCTGGCTCAAATATAACCTACAAGAGCAAATGAGAGCTCAGGGGCTGTGACATATAGCAGTGCCACGATTGAAGCGGGTGAGCCCCGGGGTCCCCGAGGAAGTCACCATTTTGTCAGAAACAATGAGTCTGTGTCTGCCAGTTAATCCCAACACTGCATGGGTCATGGCAGGGGAGGTGGCAGCGTTTTGATGGGGCAGCAAGTCTGGTTTCCTGGGCAGATATCTCCCAGGAGGCAAGGGGGACTCATTGGACAGCCTGTGATCAAAATGCCGCTACAGGACACCATCTCGATTTGCTCAAATCCATGGGATCTGTGCTTTGGCTCCCTGAGTGAGCCAGGCCGTCAGGGAGGAAGAGTGTTGGTCCAATAACCATTTTTCCTCGCCAACTCCTGGGCTGGTACAGGCTGGCTGGCTGACCCAGAACCATCTAGCACCCCAAGAGCCATAGGACAGAGGCCATAAAGGGAGGGCGAGGAAGAGGAGGGCAGCACCAACTGCTGGTTATGGGTCAGTCGCTCAAATGCTACGTGACGGTGGGAAACGCCTTTGCCTCTGTGAACCTCACTTTCCTCGTGTGCACAATTGGATAACAGCCTCTACCTCTCAAGTTGTTAAGAAGCTTAGTGAGATGACCCCTGAATCCCTTTGTGTGGCACCTGCTGGGCAGTGAGCACCCAGTAAACACTGACTTTTATTATGTGGCCGATGTTGGCATGGTCCACGTCTAAATGCTTTTGATGATTCCTCTGGTCCCTGAATTCCCTGATTCTACCGACTCCAGGAGTTTCAGGACTCATTATCAGAGATGGAGAAAACTCCATCAGTGTGGGTATGGCACCCTCAGGATCGAAGCTGTCTAAACTTGCAGGCTGGTTTCACTAGCTTGGGGCATCCCAGAGCTAATGTTTATAAGCAAAGAGCCAAATTAAAGCAAGAAAGAATCATATCAATGTCGAGGCTGAGAAAGTTCACAGGAGCAGGAAGGAGGCCCTGGAGAAGGAGGCAAGGAAAGCAAGATGAAAGGGATCCACCTTCTTCTCCCTCCCACTACCAACCCCAACCTCGAGTCCCAGAAACACTATGCAGAGCCCACCTTGTACCCCTCAATGTATGTTCATCTTCTTTGATAATAGAACCTCAAACGTCAGGGATCCCTGGGTGGCACAGCGGTTTGGCGCCTGCCTTTGGCCCAGGGCGCGATCCTGGAGACCCGGGATCGAATCCCACATCGGGCTCCCGGTGCATGGAGCCTGCTTCTCCCTCTGCCTGTGTCTCTGCCTCTCTCTCTCTCTCTGTGACTATCATGAATAAATAAATAAAATCTTAAAAAAAAAAAAAAAGAGAACCTCAAACGTCAGCTGGCTACACGGCTTCAAACAACAAAAAACTACATTTCCCAGCTTTCCCTGCAGCAAGGTAAGGTCATGTGACCATGTTCTGCCAATGGCCTGTGAGCAGAAGTCATTGGCACGCATGCTTGTTTGTGTGCCCGTGTGCATGTGCACATGAAACTTCCAGGTTATATCCTTGAAGTTATGTCCTGTCCTTCCCCATTTCCACTGGCTGAAATGTGGACCCGGAGGTGAGGCATATCTCATCAATGGATGGGATTAACACCTTTGAAAGGGCAAAGCAACAAAATGCAAGGATCTTGGTCCCCAGCATGGTGGAGCCATCACATGAGCCCCTGATAGTTCACTCCAGGAGTTTATAAGAAAGAATACACTTTTTTTAAGACTTTATTTATTTATTCATGAGAGACACAGAGAGAGAGGCAGAGACACAGGCAGAAGGAAAAGCAGGCTCCCTGCAGGGAAGCTGATGAGGGATTTAATCCCAGGACCCCAGGATCACCACCTGACCCAAAGGCAGGTGCTCAACCACTGAGCCACCCAGGTGCCCCAAGAATACACTTCTTTCTTAACTACTGATGCATTGAGCTTTATAAACCATATCATAACATGTTGATCGTGGCACTGGGCAGCCTTGCACCGTGGCTGAGTTCTCTCAGGAAAACCTATGCCAAGGTCCGGGGTCTCAGTGTCCTCCCCCTGCAACATAAACTACCCCAAAACGTCGTGATTTAACAACAGTCTTTGATCTAGTTGACAGTTCTGAGAGTCAGCGAATCTCTAGGCTCGGCGGGGCAGTTGTCTCCTGCGGGCTGGCCGGGTCTGGCCGGCTGCACGAGGGGACAGCAGGGCACCACGGCTCCTCATCCTCAGTGGATTAGTCCCGGCTCGCTCAGACTGGAGACAGGGTTCTGACCACGTGAACAGGCACAAGGGCACATGGGCACTGACCTCATGGTTTCCTATTGGCTGTAGCAAGTCTAGGGGTGGGGAAGAGAGACCCCACTCCCCTCAGGGTGGCCTCCTTGCAGTCATCCAGTCCCCTTGCCACTACCATCCTGACTTTTCCAGTGTTCTATCTTTCCTGCTTGTCTCTGAGCTCCATGAAGACAGAATTATTGTTTTCTTCACCTCGGTCTCACCAGTATCTCACCCAGAGCCAGACTTACAATGGGTGCTCGGTATAGACTTGCAAGTGAATGAATGCATGAAGGAATGCATGAATAAATGCATGAATGAACACATGCATGAATGAATGAATGAACCATCGAAACAGGAATGAAACAGGGGCTGCCTCTTACCCGTGCCTCCCCCACTGTGGACACAGACAATGGGCTGTGTGGACTAATGCTCAGGAACTTCCCTTCATGCATTTGTTCTTCCCCTCTCCTGCAAAGTTTGCGGGGTCCTCTGCCTAAGCTGGAGCTCTGGCCACTTCCTGTCTCTGTGCCCTTGGGCAAGGTGCTCCCCTCACTGTGTCTTGGTACTTTGCTGGTAAAGTGCGGCTGTCATGAGGAGTGGGGGAGGTAACTTGGGTGAAGCATGTGACAGCCAGCCTGGGAAAAAGGGAGCACCAACCATGTTAGTTATCATTAGTATTTTTTTTAAGATTTTATTTATTCATTCATGACAGAGAGAGAGAGAGAGAGAGAGAGAGAGGCAGAGACAACAGGCAGAGGGAGAAGCAGGCCCCATGCACCGGGAGCCCGACATGGGACTCGATCCCAGGTCTCCAGGATCCCGCCCTGGGCCAAAGGCAGGTGCCAAACCACCAAGCCACCCAGGGATCCCTAGTTATCATTAGTATTAAGAAAGACTCAGAGCCCCAGCATGTCCTCCTCAGTCAGGACTCGGACTCTCACTGGGCAGATGTGAGATTTCACCCCAAAAGAATTTGGGGTCTCCTTTGGAGATGCCCCCTCCCACACACACCCCAAAGATTCCCCACCTCAGCCCATTCATAGCTGCCTCATAGTTGGACTCAGCCATCCACAGAGTAAGGGAAGGAAAGAGAATTCGTGGCACCACTGCCTTAGTGGTGGGATGACGGTTATGAATGGCTGGTTGGCCTGCCACCACAGGTCACATCCATAGGGAGGACCCTGGGGCGGGCATGGCTCAGGATGGAGTCTTCCTTCCTGCAGGGCATGCTCGGCCCACAGCACCAGCCTAGTGGAGCCATCAAATAAATCCAACATTTAGGAAAAGGGGGAGGGATGGGGGACTTCAGCAGACACACTCCTGAAATGTAATGGTAATAAAAGAGAAAAATGGACCAGCTTGCTCCAGATAACCAGCGCCAGGGAAGTAATTTCTCTGCCCTGAGTCACGATGCTGGTGGCAGAGACACCTGCCCAGGTAATTCATCAGCCTCAAATTAATGGACTCCTCATGAGTTGCCTGCACATGTCTCCATCCAAGGTTCTCAGAACACCCCTATTTAGATTTTATCAAGACTGTTTTTCTTTCTCAGCCCTGATCAGGGAAGAAGGCACCATACCAGGGGGCACAATTGAATACTGATTTACCAACAATGACCCAGAGTAAAAAACAATGTTCAAATGAACCAATTGTTTCCAACTGCCAGAGACCTCCCGGGGCCTCAGTTTCCCCATGAGTCACTGAGCTGCTCGTGCTAAACCAGGCACATGAGAGCCCAGTCTTGCATTCATGGGGGAATAAAGCATTGTGTAGAAAATGCCTCAGTTTCCTCAGCTGCTAAATGGAATAAGGGTATGGGATGACAAGGACTCTCACTTTGTTGCTTGAAATCTTTTTAAACAAGCATATATTGTCATTGTGCTAGGATTGACAAAATAAAGCACCATGAAAATATAAATTGAAAGTGGGAGTCCGCACCTCATCAGTCTGCAGGAGAGTTGAACTAGGTGGGACTTAGGATGCCCACAGCACATGGCCAGTACACAATGAGCACTCAATGTCTGTAGCTGTCAGGCTGCTCCTATTACTGTGGTCGATGATGGCTGTTGCTGTTGGAAATCAGGGTTCTTGGCAGAATGTTGACTGCCTGACAGTGAATATGGAGAAGGACCTCTCTGATTCATCTATAAAATGAAACACTGCTTTCCTGCCTAGAGGCAAAGGGATGGACTGAAAGACCACCAAAAGCACACAAAAAGACCATCTCCAAAAAATGATACAAAAAAAACCCTAAGGCTACAGGCTGAACAGACTTTGTGCTGGCAAACCAACCCCACACAAGGTGTTGCTACGAGACTGTAAAGCCTAAGAATCGCTGAGGGCAACCATAGCAATAAGCCAATTCCACCCTGAACCTCTTCACGATAAAAAACACTTAACAAACTAGGAATCGAGAAAAAAGTACCTTAACATAATAAAATCCATATCGAAAAGCCCACAGGAAACATCATACTCAAAGATAAAAGACTGAAAGCTTGTCCTCTAAGATCAGGAAAAAGGCAAGGATGCCCTCTCTTGCCATTCATATTCAACATCGTACTAGAAGTCCTAGCCAGAGCAATTAGGCAAGAAAAGGAAATAACATTTGCACATGGACGTTTGTAGCAACTTTGTTCATAATTTCCAAAACTCAGACGCAACCAAGACATCCTTCAGTAGATAAGAGGATAAATAAATTGTGGTGCATCCAGACAGCAGAATAGCACTCACTCAGCACTAAGAAGAAATGGGCTATGGGACCATCAAAAGACATGGAGGAACTTTAAATGCATAACACGAAGTGAAAGAAGCCACTCTTCAAAAAGAAAAAAAAAAATAGAACAAAGGGAAAAACAACTATACCTCTCCCAGGAATTCTCTCACACACACACACACACACACACACACACACACACACACCACATCAGAAGCATAAGCAGGTTTAAAATAGGGTGGATGACCCAAGACATGGGATTCATTGCAGGGAAAGTGCCTGCTCACAGGGAGACAAAATCCTGCAGGTGCCATTACCTGTCACCTGCCTTCCAGGGTGAACCTGGGACTTGTCACTGGTTTTTGAGAATTTTTTTTTTTTTTGTGGTAGCTTCAAAAGCCATTGTGTCAACATTTTCCCCCTTTATCAAAAAACTGCCACTTTTGTGAAGTGTGCGCAGTAGTAGGGGAAGAGAGCAGAGGAAGTGAGTGTGGTTTCTCTCCTCCCTCTCTTGCAAACCCTGATGCCCCTACCCCCCCATCAACCCCACTTCCCATCCCTTAGCCCCCCGCCCAGGGACACCACAAGCTCCTCTCTGGCCTCAACTGCTGGTGACATTTGCAGACAATGCTCAGGATTGTGCAGAGTCTCTCTGATGCCAACTTCCCAGGCACCCTGTTCTTTAAGAGCCACCTCTGTGAAAGCATTTAGGGCCCATTTCCCTTCTAATATGGGTCTTATCTATCTCCTTCCCCCATTAGTGCCGAGCACAGTGTCCAGTACTTAAGAGCTTGAGAAAACACTGTTTGGATTGAAAAGAACATTAAACAGAAATTTAACATGCTTTTAAGGTTGCATTGGAGCATGAAAAGAAAATGTTTGAAAATCAAAGTCCTTTTCTGTTGCTCCCTGGAGAGCACAGCACTTCAAGACAGCCTTTGGCAAATGCTTTTGTAATGTGCAAAAGTATGGGATCCTTTTGTACTATAAAAACCCCTCACTCATGACACGGTGAATATATATATATATATATATTCATATATATTCATATATATATACGTGTGCATTCATTTTAAATGTATAGTATTAATATATAAATATTATTAAACAAATATTACATAAGTATCTAGTGGATACTTATACAGATCATCTCTCTAGTCCCGCCCCTCCAGGATACCCACTATTAAATTGAGGGTTTTGTTTAGCAATTGCTCAGATCAGAAATATTTCAACTTCTCAGGATCAGACAAAGTTTGATGACTTTTTTATTATGAGACAGAAAATTTGAGAAACCAAGACACACAATCTGGCCCACAGAGTTTCTTTCTCTCTGTTCCCTAGGAAGAGCAGTGCCCACGATATGCAACAATTACCCACTGTCACCTCCTTCAGTCTGAGGAGTTGCCATCTCTCTGATGGCCCAAAGCCCAGAATCACTCCCACCAGCGGGGGTGGAGGGGTGGGGGGGCAACTGCTCCCAAAGCAGGGGTTCTGACTGCAGAACAGAAATGAAGCCCAGGGTTCACAAGTGCTCACAGCTCTCTTAGCTCATCCAGGACACTCAAGATTTTTCTATCCTTGATAGGAATATTAAGAAGCAGGAAGACACCCAAAACTCTACAGGACTTTGCATGAGAATGATATCTGTAGTCCATGGCAGTTTTAAAACAGGTTTGCAGATTTGCTGACACTCCTTCCACTGAAAGGCAGGTCCCACGTTCCTCCCCCTGGATCTGGGCTGAGCTTTGGTGACTCATCAGCCAGTGGACACAGAATATTCTCACCCTGTCCCTAGGAACCCCCCCTCAAAGGCTCACCACGGATGTCCTCAGGTTCAAGGCCCGGGGTCTCACCATCTAAAGCAGGTCCAGGTGCAGAGGAGCTCCTCAGGTACAGCTCAACAAGCACAGGTGCCCAGTGGGGGAGAAGGGAGAACGAGCATAGAATACCCTGTCAAGGGGGATCCCTGGGTGGCTCAGTGGTTTAGTGCTTGCCTTGGGCCCAGGGCATGATCCGGGAGTCCTGGGATCGAGTCCCACATCGGGCTCCCGGCATGCAGCCTGCTTCTCCCTCTGCCTGTGTCTCTGTCTCTGTCTCTCTCTCTCCTTCCCTCTCTCTCTCTCTCTCTCTCTCTCTCTCTCTCTCTGTCATGAATAAATAAATAAGTAAAATCTTTAAAAAAAAGAAAGAAAGAAAGAAAAGAAAACCCTGTCAAGCAAACTAACAGTAAAACGAAGTCATGCGATGGGTTTGTAGCAGGAATGAGTGATGGGAGACATAATGGCATGTTTTGCCCTGATGAGGATGAACCCATGGAGGGAGGAACATTGACAACTCAAGAAGGACAGTGCTGCCAGAGCCATGTCCTTGACAGGTGGGAGGGGTGGAATCTCTTGCACAGGTGACCTTGATGGGGCATGGAGAGCACCATTCAGAGAGTGCCAGACCCATCACAGATCCTCCCCAGGTTCTCTCAACACCAGAGCAGGAGGCTGATTCTAGCTGGGAAAACCATGGCCAGTTGTGGGGACCAGGATAACATCAATCACGCAGGGCCATTTAGAGCTGAGACTCGAGCTGACAGGGGATGTGAAGGTCATCTGGCTAAAGCCTCTCATCCTGCAGATGCAAAGTCCAGGGCCCAAGCCCACAGGGACCTAGAAGCCACCAGACAGACCCAGAGGCAGAGTTTGGCCTGGAACCCCAACTCCCGACTCTGAATCCAGTTGTCCTTCCCCCAGGATTAGATCTGTTTCCAGCCCAGATCCCCAGCCTTCCCCCTTCCATGTAGATTCTTCTTCTTTTTGAGGTTTTGTGTTTTGTTTTGTTTTGCTTTTCAGTTTTATTGAGATATAATTGCTACCCACCATCATATCCCTACAGAGTCTGATTCTCTCTAGAGCAAGTCCAAGTAGTTCTCTGCCCCGATATGGCTTGCAATCTCTGAGTCTATGCCACCCTGACCGCCTGCAGGTACCTGGAGTCAGTCCTGCAGAGTGAATGTCTGAGATCATCTCTGGCACCACCGGCCAGGACCCGGTGGCCAGCAGACATGTGTCAAAGCCCAGCCCCGCTCCCAAGAGGTCCCCATAACTGACGGTCACTGTATGCTGCATCTACAGGAGACAGTCCCACTTCAGACTTCCCAACCATCATGGGAGAACTTGTGATTAAAACTGATTTGTGGAGGTTGGAAGGCTTCGCATGAAAATCTCAGTGGTGAGACTGCTGGACTCGGGCAAAAATGCAAGGCCATCATTTAACTGTTTGGGTAAAACACAACGACTGCTATGAAATTTTAATTAAATTCTTATTTGTGTTAAATAATTCAGCACTGACTGCCCAGGCCTGTCTCTGGAAGGGAAGCCAGGGCTTGCCCACTCCAGTGGAAAACCATAAATGTCAGAGGTGCTCCATATGGGGTGAATATGGGCCTTCCCTATTGCCAGCCCTGGTGATAACCTTCCTTCCTGGGGAAGTCAGCTTCTCTGTCACCTGGCAGAGTGAGCAGGCTGGAGGAGCAGCTGGGGCCAACCCACAGAAGAACTCTGAGGCTGGCAATTGTAGAAAGACCGTGGAGTTCAGGGTCCAGCAGAACAAAGCATGAATCCTGAGTCTACAACTCACCTGCTGCAAGATCTCAGCACATCACTCCATCTATTTGAGTCTCATTTCCGCACCTGCAAAGCAGGACTACCACTCCCATCTATGCAGAAATGCCAATTATTTTTTTCCTGCACATATCTTCTTACCAGCCCAAAGCCTGTCAAGAATCTTCTCCAATCCCCTCCAATGTTCTCCACTCCCCAATCTTTAGCAGGCCTGGAATGGACACCTCATGCAAGCTGGAAAAATCAGATCCTCCGTCCTGGGAATTTCAGTGTGGAACAGGGAGGCAGAGTTAAACATCTGGAGAGAATCAAATCAATCAGCCCCCCAGTAGAGGCCGTTATTATCTTGGGTCACCAGCAGAGAAGTAAGTCTACTAGGAAATTTAGAAGATAGGCAAAGGGAACAGAGATGAGTCATCCTGCGGACCCAGTGAGTGGGAAGGCACAGAGAAGTCAGAGTCAGAGAAAGTCTCTCCCGGGTGACTTGCAGGTCCCAGGATACCTGGTGGGCTCCTACATTGGGATCAAGGCATCCTAACCCTATTTCTACCTGAGTTCCTTTCTATGGGTTTGCTAACTAGTTGGGATTCATTTCTGGGTCCAGCAAAAAGAGGATTAATCCAATGATTGGTGTACTAGGAGCTTGCAAGGTTAGAGTCGAGTTAGGAACAACTTACTGGGGTCTCCAGTGATGGCATCAAGAGCAGAATTCTACTTCTCCTTCCATGTGTTGTCTCCATTGTCAGGCTACACCTGAGATACAGGCAGAGCAGCTGGGGCCAACCCTACTCAACCCTACACCTGAGTAACAACAGCTCTAAATAAACTTCTGGGTTCAAGTACAGTGGAAAGAATCTAGTTCAAGTTTAGTGGGAAGAGCAAGAATATATTTTTCGGAAGCCCCAGTAAAAGGCTCATGGTAAAACAGTGGCTCTGGTTGGGTCACATGCCTATCTCTGAGCCAATTATTGGAGCCAGAGGAATGGTCTGAATGGATTGGTTTGAGCCTGAGGCTCACCTCTGAGCTGTGGGTGCATCCCCACCCATGAACTGAACGTGAAGAAGGAGATAAGGACCCACATGAAAGTGGCGCTGCTGATAAATGGGTAAGGAATGCAAGCAAACAACCCTGATGAAGACATGACTTCATGGGTAGATAGCGAGGGCCAAATGAAGTTCCTTATGTGCCTTAACAGGCTGGTACTTAATAAATGCTGATTTCTCCACTTTCTTGCCCTCGAGTTTGTACCTTTCCTGTCTAACTCAGGCTAGAAACTCAGGCCACTCCCCTCCCCATCCAATAGTTTGGTCCTGTGAGACTAGCGACCAATCTCTCCACCTTTTTCACCTTCTCATGTGACATCCACAAGACTGTCTGGTCAATGCTTGAACTCAAGGACAGAATTCATTCTCACCTCCTCCCTGAAACCTTTCCAGAACCTTCTGGTGACACATTTTGCTAGGTGAGGATGCGATCTCTCAGAAGAGGGATGTGTTTTTACAAAGCACTTGGCCTGCAATTCTAGTAGCTGCCATTAGGAGGTGGTATATGTCAGCAGTCTCAGAAACCCGTGAATCTCTAATTCCTTTTTCTTTGCAAAGCTGTATAGTCAGTGGAACTCTATCAAAAGGTCATGATTTTATTGGCAGGTCCAGTATATCATAAAGATCTGGGTTTTAATTCTGACTCCGACATTTAATAGTTAGAAAATTTGCGCAAATGACTTAGCCTCTCTCAGCATTAATCACTTCTCTCTTAAACCAGGATTAACGCCATCAATATCATTGGGTTGCTGCAAAAATTAAGTCCAATAACATATGCAGTGTACTTAGCACAATACCTATCACACAATAGGTACATGGTGGATATTAGTTTTTCTCTGCAACAACTTAGAACTGTGTTCCATACGTTATTTGAAACTCCACATATATTGTTTCATAAAACTCTACTATAGACTATGATTAGTCAAGATAAAAGCCATAATGGCTTCTACTACTAACATCCATGAATAACAATGTTTCTTTGGGAAAATATACTTCAAACTCCAGAACTACACAGCACATCCTCCCTCCCCTAGGCAGCTCCCTAAAAAGACAATGTATTTAGGGTAGTACCTAGAGCAGAGGGGGTGAAGCAGAATGGGACCGCTCTCCAGATGTAGGGAGGCTCTTCCATCCATGGTTATTATAATAATAATAATCGCACCAACTGTACATTGCTCGGAAGCTTATTGTGCACCATCATTTTCTTAATTCTCCAGGACACCTTCTTTTTTTTTTTTTTTTTTTTTTTTTTTTTTTTTTAAATTTTTATTTATTTATGATAGTCACACAGAGAGAGAGAGAGAGAGGCAGAGACACAGGCAGAAGGAGAAGCAGGCTCCATGCACCGGGAGCCCGACGTGGGATTCGATACCGGGTCTCCAGGATCGCACCCTGGGCCAAAGGCAGGCGCCAAATCGCTGCGCCACCCAGGGATCCCTCCAGGACACCTTCTAAGGAAAGGACCAGCACTATCCTCATGTTACAGCTGAAGGAACAGAGCCCCTGTAAACGTAACAAGTTTACCCAGTCTTCACAGGTCTGCGTGACTAACTCCAGCCCCCTGCCCCTGACCACTGCACTCACTGCCCTTCCACTCTTGGGTGTCCATTGGTATAGCCTTTAGGGCTCACGATCCCCCTCAATCAGGAATCTCCCAATTCCCTGACCCCATAACAGTAGACAGCAAAGACAAGACAGTCTAGGCCTCCCTGCAGGCTCCCTCCAGGTAGTGCCCGGGGGCACAGTGGGTGTGTGTGCAGGCTCAGGGGTCTTGCTGCTAGGTGTGCATCCTGCTCTGATGCTTACCGTCTGTCTGTGTCACTCAGGCAAGTTGCTATCCTCTCTGAATTCCAGCTTCCTCATCTCAAAGTAGGAAAAACACCTCCTTTTCCCTCTATAGACTTCAGTTCACCTCCCCTCCAACTGCAAAATAAAGCCCATGTCCATTGGCTCGTCCATGACTGTGTTCCCAGCCTAGTATGTGAGCTCCACAGGGCAGGGCCGAGCCCATCCTGCTCTTTGCCATGTCCCAGTGCCCAGCACATGGTAGGCCCTCAGTAAACACTTGTAACATGAACGCATGAGCAAGATGACCTCTGACCGCCCTGGGTCATCAACAAGCACTCCGTGAACCAGCAGCAGGAGCGTCACCCAGGGGCTTGCCAGAAAAGCAGCAGCTCAGGGCTCCCCCAGGCCCCTGGGTTAAGAGCTGCATCCGCAGGACCTCAGGGTAGGTGCATCCAAGTCCCAGAAGCCCCGGAACCTTAGAGCCTCCTCTGCCTCCCTCCATGATGCACATTCATCAGGTCACCTCCCTGAGCTTCTGTCTTGCCCTCTGAAAACCAGCAGCTGTACCCACTTTCCCTGAAGACTGTCAAAAAGATTGAGTGGATCCTGGACTTAAAATGCCAGCTTCCAGGAGATGCTCCATAAATGGTGCTCAGTCTCCTTGGCTCTCGGGTCCAGGCTCAGGCCACTGCAGTAAGGACAGGAGCAGCTCATCGTGCCCTGCCCTTGGCCGGCTCTGGAATTCACTCTGCAGTGCAGGCTGGAGACACACCTGTCATCAGGAGCCCTGGGCTCTGGTCACCAGCTGGAACCAGCCACCCTTCTCTGGCAGGATGGGGAGACCCAGTCCCCACTACACACCTGTGGCCCACCCACCTGGCCTGCCTGGCACTGTGGCCCCTTCTGGAGCCCCTGCACTGTGCATCCCTGTGGGCCTCCCTCTGGCTGTCCCTCTTCATGGAGGAAGTGTCCCTTTCCTTGATCCCAGGCTGGCCCACCTGACTCTATGTCCCAGCTGCCACCTGCACTCTTGGTATATGACCCCTATCCCCCACCTCCCTGGCTGGTCATATGTCCCCTTTGGGACAGTCCCAAAGGAGACTGACAGGGCCCCTTCCAAGTTCTCACTGACCAATCTGATTCCAGGACCCCCAAGGGGCTGAAGCAGCCAGGAAAAGTCACCTAATGGGAGGGGAGGCTGAAGAGAATCGAGGTATGAAGAGGGTGAGCTTAGTACACCTCAGAGCAGGCCAGGTTGTGTGCACTTGGGTGTGGGGAGCATCCTGGGGGATTCTCACTTGGCCTCAGTTTTCCAGGGCTGGACAACAGCTTCCCCACGGGACACCAGGCTGAGCTCTATGTGGTTATCTGAGAAGTTAAGGGTCTGAATGGCCAGTGGGAACCATGGGAGACTGTCACACTCAGCTCCTTGGTCACCCCTGGGACTGGGGACCATCCAAGGATAGAGAGAATGTTGCATGTTTCCTCTCCTGTGACATCGGGGGGCAGGAGGCCTGAATCACCCCCCAAGTCTCTCCCAGCTCCAGAATGCTTAGTCTCATCATGCATCCAGCCAGGCGCCTCTGCCTTCACAGAGGCCATAGGGTCAGCAGGTGGAGGGGGCACACTGTCCCAGCAGAGTCAGGGCAAGTGCCCAAACCAAGGCCTCCTGCCTCCCTCTGCAGTGCTAAGGGCCCCCACAGTCCAGGTGGTATCCACCCCCATGGGCTGAGCATCACGAACACACTGAATCCAATCCCCACGGCAGCCCTGCAAGGTTGGGACTGTCACCTCCAAGCTAAGACTGGCCCCTGCTTCAGAGCCCATGAACTTCCTCACTGCCTTTGGCTCAGGTTGTGACCCCGGGGTCCTGGGATCAAGTCCCACATCGAGCTCCCTATAGGGAGCCTGCTTCTCCCCCATCTGTGTCTTGCCTCTCTCTCTGTCTCTCATGAATAAACTTTAAAAAAGGGGGGGGGGGATCCCTGGGTGGCTCAGCAGTTTAGCACCTGCCTTCCGCCCAGGGAGTGATCCTGGAGTCCAGGGATCAAGTCCTGCATTGGGCTCTCTGCATAGAACCTGCTTTTCTCTCTCTCTCTCTCTCTCTCTCTCTCTCTCTCTCTCTTTCTCTCCCTCTGTGTGTGTGTCTCATGAATAAATAAAATCTTAAAAAAAAAAAAAAAGATGAGAACCCAGTGAAGACTCTGAGCAGAAGATGGACATGAACAGTTATAAATTATAGTCATCATCATAACAGCAATCACCTTACATGCTAACAATGCCCAGGCCCCTCCTGTAAGCTCGTTAAATATGTATTCGTGTAATCCTCACAGCAACCCTGTGATGCAGGCACTATTATCTCCACCCATTACAGAGGAGAAATTAAGGCTTCGCGAGGTTACATAAACTGGTTCAAGGTTACATGGTTAGTAAGTGACAGAACCAGGATCAGAACCCGGGCAATCCGGCTGCAGAGCCCTGGCTCTTTATTGCTGCTCTATTTAAAAATCAAAAAGATTGATTATAGGGACACCTGGGTGACTCAGTCTATTGAGCGTCTGACTCTTTGTGTCAATTCCGGTAGTGATCTCAGGGTCTGAGATGGAGTCTGCTTGGGATTCTCTCTCCCTCTACCCCCCAATCTCTCTCTCTCTCTCTCTCTCTCTCTCTCTCTCTCTCTCTCTCTCAGGAGAGCTGAGCCTGGATCCCGGCTAGAACCTTGCTGCCTTCACCCACCCTGGTGGGACCCACGCAAAGAGCAAGGGGCCGGTGACCAAGGTGTCGCCCAGAAGCCCCAGCTGAGACCTCTCTCCACCCGCGGGGTGGGCTGGGGCTGAGGCTGGCGGTGGCCATGCAGACCCACGTGGCCTGGCCGCCGTGCAAGGGCACGTTTGTCTCTGGCAGGGGCCGCAGTGACATTGGTCAGGGAGGGTGGAGTTTGCTGGTCCTGAGCCCTGGAGGCCCCATGCCCTGGACGCTCTCAGCAACTGTTGTACAGGTTCCCAGGGGCCCTGCCCGTGTCTGCCGGAGTGCTCCCCCTCACCCACAGGGACACCGGCGGCTCCCCGTGCCTCCCGTCCCCTCCGTTAGCGCACGTCCAAGGACATTCACCGAACAGGGCACCTACCACATGCCAGGAGCCGCAGGGGACGCAGCTCTGGGGGGGAGCTGACGTTTAGTGGGGTGACGGACAGTAACAGACACGGCTGTATCTAGAGTCAGGTGGTGACACGGGCTAAGGGGAGCTGAGCAGGGTTAGGGGACAGAGGTGACAGGAGACAGAGGCTGAAGTGCCCCCACTGCGTGCAGAGCGAGGGTGGGCGCCGGGGCTCGTCCTGCCCGAACCTCCAGCCCCAGCACCGAGCCGGCCCAGGCTGGCCCTCGGCGACACCTGCTGCCTGAGCATCTAAGTGCACAGAGCCCCCCTGGGGCCTTTGTCAGGGAGGGGCCGGGGTGCTGATCTCAAGTCTCCCATCTCGGGTGAGATGTCTCCAGAGGACCACATTCCTGAGGATTAGGGTCCCTGCACCCTTTTGCCCAGGGTCTCCAGGTTCATTCCCAGCAGATGGGAAGGGGGGGACTTAGGAGAGGCCAGGACCCCACCTCCCTTCTCCAGGCAAAGCTGATACCCCCAGAGGGGAGGGGAGTGACTCCGACACCCCTCTCCCTGTGGGGGCAGAGCCCGTGGGCACAGGAGCAGGAAATGCCACCTCACACGACACAGAAAGTGACCCGGGACATCAGGCCCCCCCTGGGAACAGCCGCACACACGCCCCCTCCCTCACCTCCCAGCCGGGGAGCCCCCCGGCCCCCGTTTCCCTGTAGTGCGGGTTTCAAGCACACTTTTTTCCCCTCTTGATAAAGTGTAATTCGTTTAAGGCTCCTGATGGATATTTCATGTCTCCAAAGCATACTTTTCACGGGCAGATCAATTCTGAGAACACCTAGAGCCCGTGAACGTTAGAGCCATTAACAGGTGCTAAGTGGCCAGTCACTCACACAGGCAGCCTTTGACTAAGACCAAGAAATGATAAAAAAAAAAAAAAAAAAAAAAAAAGAGGGCGCTGTGCCCGGAGCCCTGGAGCACCATCCACAACAAGGCTTTACAAGTCTTAATTATCTTTCCTCCAGCTGAAATTAAACTTCTTTTCTGAGTCTGGAGAGGATGATTAAGGAAGACTCAGAGCAAATCAGCCACATGTGGCGGAAGGAGGGGCCATCACGGGTCACCCTCAGAGGGGTTTCTGTTCCTCATCAGGGAACAGCCTCCAGTTCCCACAGCTCCCTGAGGTTTGGACATCAGGCATCCTCACGTGAGCAGGGCACTGGCAAGTGAGGAGACCCGAAATGCCACCCCGGTGCCACAGCTCATCAGGAAAGCAGGGCCAGGCAGGGACTCTGGACCAGCAGAGACCATTTCTGGAGGCCAAGAGAGCACCAGGGACAGCCTCTCAATTCTAATACATCAATGGAGACGTGGCTTCCGAAGACTCTGACTTCTGGGAGTGGACGAGTGTCCAGGGACTCAATGTCAGAATGTGTTCATTTTTTTTTTTTTTTCCAGAATGTGTTCAATAAGAAAATACAACACAGACCATAGTACCGCCATGACTCTCAGCCACTGGAAGCTTCTGTGTGTCTGGCGCTATGCTATCGCTCTGCGCAAACTATCTCATTAAACTTCCCAATTAGCCAGTGCAGTAATAATATCGTTACACCCACTTCACAGGTGAGGAAACTGTGGCTCATGGAGTCTAAGTGACTTGCCCTCAAACACCCAAGCTGCAAACCCCAGCCAGGTCTGTCTAAGGCCAAAGTCAAAGCACTTCACTTCAGTATCACGACCCCGTCTGATTCCCATTTGCAGACCCTCCATGTTCGTACCCTTTGCAACATAATCTTGCAGCTCTTCCCACCAAGAGGAAAACTCTGTTTCCCCACCTCTTACTCTGAGTTGGCTTCATAACTTGCTTTGGCCAAAACGATGCTGCGGAAGTGACATTGCGCCATTTCTGAGCGTGAACACCAAGAGGCCCTGGGGACTCCTGCTCTCTTTTTTTGTTGCCTGCCCACACCATGAGAACTACTCTCCCATCCCTGCAGGATGGGAGCACACAAGGAGCAGAGATAAGCCATCCCAGTAGAGGCCAGCCCAGCCCACCCAGCCTCCAGCCAACACACCAGCAGTCCTGAGAAGCCCAGCCCAGCTCAGCCCAGCCCACAGCTGCAGAACCATCCAGCAGAACTAGGATTCCTAAGCTAAATTAATGCTTGTTATTTAAAGCCACTAAGTTTTGCAGCATTGTTATGCAAGAATAGCTAAGTGTGACACCATGCCTCTGATTCCAAAGCAGTTATACTCACGTCTTTCAACACTGCTAGGACCTTGCCTCTTCCAAATTCTCCCTCAGCCACCGTCTTTACTTCTGAAGACCAAAGGAATTCCTCCCATGTCTAGAAAGATCGTGAATAGACAGTTACCAGAATGCACGTCTCCCTCCAGCCATTCCTTCACCGGGTCATTCACACCTACTGATTAGGTGCTTACCCTCTGTGTAAGGTGCATGGTCCCTGCCATCCTGGGACACACAGGGAATAGCAGCAGTAAAGAAGGGATTGCAGACACGTAACATTGGAAAGAAAGAGCATTTTACAGAGTTTGCATGAAGTACCCCAGCCTGAAATAAGGTTGCCACCTCAGTGCTGAGAGCGCACTTTATGAAAAAGCAGGTGCTCATGGGGTGGGGGGAAAGGGCTGGCTTGCCCTGCATTGGGGGCACATCAGTTCTGTACCACAGGAGTGGCTCACGGGCCTTACTAAGGTCCTCAGGGCCGTGCTGACTCACAGGGGCTTCTGCAGGCAGGACGAGAAGGGCTCCGTGAGTCCTTGTGTCTCCCCAGTGGAACATGTCCTGACTGGGAGCCCATCCAGGGAGGACCAGGGAGTCCGTGGGAGAATGAACACAGTCCAACGGGACCTGCTGCAGGGACACCAGGGTTGTCAGAGCCAGTCGTGGGGGCGTAAGCCAAGGCTCTGCCACCTGTGAGAGTGGGTATGATCCTAGTGCACCTGCTGGACGCCTGCGAGCCCCATCCCTCACCAGACACTTGTAGGTAACCGCCGCCAACTCTCGGGGCTGGTGTTTCCATACGAGTATCACATGAGATCATAATGTAAAGGAGCTCACCTGGGTCCTGATACAGGCTGCACAGACGTTCACTCCCTCATGAATAAATTTGTAGAAGACAGAGCCTGTAGGCACCGAGGGAGGATGGGATGTCGAGACTGCAGATCTTAATGTCGGGGTTTTTATCTCTTCCCCCAGCCTCAGGCCAGGCCTCTAGCTGCCAATCCCCTCCATCTGTGCCCTTCCCCCTGATATTCCCCTCCTGGCCAGATGCTTCCCTCTCTTCCCAGCCCCACCCTCAGCCTGGAGCATTTCTGTGTTCCCCCTCACCCCCCAGACCTCAGGGAGTGTGGACCATGGGGCTTGGGGCTGGATGTCGGGAGGGCAGCTCTGCAGCCCCGCAGTCACCTCCGGGGGCCCTTTACCAGGAGCCAGATCCTGACTGGGTAGACCAGAAACCCCTGCTCAGAGCAGGAGGGACCAGTGCTCCCCTGGTACCTGCTGGGCATCAGGGGCTTTTCTTTATTAGCTTGTTTACTGTGGGATGGGAATAATTCAAAATCCCAGCTCATTGATAAGGAAAATGGTCCAGAGAGTGAGCTGGCCATGGGCTGGTGGCTGGGGAGTTCCTGAGTCAGACAGGCTCCTAGGCTAGGCACGTGTCATTTCCTGCAAACACTGTTGCTGCTTGTGTGGTCACATAGAGCCTCCACCACACAGGGCGAATGGTGGCCTACAGACCCCAGGAGAACAGGATCCGGGGGGCCTTCCAAACAACCCACCCAGGAGAGGGGGGTCAGTGCGGGCTGCAAGGGGGTCTCTCCACCCCAAGTCATGCTGACCTGGGTTCAAATCCCAGCTGTCTCACGTAAAACTGGATGACCTTGGGTACATCACTTAGTGCTTTTGAGTTGCTTTGTGTGCAATACCAGGCAGAAACACCCGACTGGGTGTCCGTGAGGCTTCCCTGTGTATGTTGTTCTATATGTGCGCTCCATATGTATGCATGTTCCTCAACATATGTAAAAGCAGGTTGTTTGGCTCAATAAAGATGGGCCAAATTTAGGACTGGATGCCTGAGCCCTGAACCCCGAAGCTGTCTTTCTTTTTATTTTTTTTAAGATTTTTTTTTTCATTTGAGAGACAGAGCACACACACTAGAGAGAGCATGAGCAGAGGGGAGGGGCAGAGGGAGAGGGAGAAGCTGGCTCCCCACCGAGCAGGGGGCCTGACATTTCTCAGGACCCTGAGATCATGACCTGAGCCAAAGGCAATGCTTAACCAACTGAGCCACCCAGGTGCCCCCGAAGCTTCCTTCTTGTCTAGAGGCTAAAACCAGCTTCTCTCATCTTAGAAATAACATCACATGAGAATCCTCCCTTACTCTCATGCCCTTCTCAAGTGGCCCAAACTTGCCTGAATTAACCAGGCAACGTCATCCACAGGGCCGGCCAAGGCAGCAGGAGCATCCCCCGCTCCCTCTGCCTCCCTCCATCCTCTCCTCCTCACCCGCCCCATCTCCCTCTCCCCCTGGAGGACTCCATCCCTAGTGGAGTAGCTGAGCGAGTCTGCAGAGAGCTCCACTCCCAGGGGCCGGTGGGGGGGGGGGGGGGCTCTGCAGACTAGGGTGCATTTCTGTAATGGCATTCATTAGTCTGGCCGACACCAACACTGTTCTCAAGTCCATATGTTTAACTTAATGAGGCATTATTTTCAGTTTGAAAACTATTGAAGAAGCATGTTTTCTCCCCGAGAGCTAAACTGATGAATAGATTAATCCCAGACTAAGAAAATGAAAATGCTGGCTCATTTTCACTCTTCAGTGTGGGCTGGCCTTGAATGAATTTGAGTTAACCTGATTTTTTCTTCTGGGAATGAACAGGAAGACATTCCCTGCTTGGCTCTGGGACGTGTCCTCCATTCACCTGTTGTTTCCTTCCTGCCAGCTCTAAGGGAATAAAAACCTAACACCAGCATGACGAGGGGGAAACAGTGCCTGAGATGGAGCAGCAGGATGTCATCGTGGGCTGGCCATCAAGATGAGGACCCAGGGCTCCAAGGCCCTGGTGGATCCTTGGCGGGAAAGATGAACAAAACACTGGGTGTTGCACACGCCGGAGCACACGTTCTTGACCACCCCACCCTGTGCTCCCCTCCGAGGGGCCTGTTTGCTAACTCTGGTTTCCTTCTCATTCTAGATGCAGTCACGAGGTCAGCCTCCCTTGCCTGACACTTTCTCAGTTGTAGCAGAAAAAGTCTCGTACTCCAGGAAAGCCACCAGTACCAGGCAAGCCAGGACAGCTGGTCATCCTGTCATACACAGTTCCAGGCCAAGCCCGAACCCTCCCCCAGCCCCACATCCCTTCTTTTCCAGCTGGTGAAGTGCCACCACTCTTCGGGCACCCTGGGACCCCTCCCCAGGGCGTAAATATTACTCAAAGATTCGGATGGCAAAGTATGACTTCAGGTAAATACAACTATGCTAAGAGGTTGAATGCAAAGTTACAGGGCTTTTAGGGACAAGGCATCAGCCTTCAGAAAATCCCCAGAGGAGCATTCTCGCTGCTCTGAGAAGTAGCCTCACTCGAGGGCCGCCCAGATCCTATCTTTACGTTCAGTGTTTCCACTGACTCAGCCTGCACCTCTGTCCCACGCTGAGCCTCCTCAGAACACTGAGCCTAAGATCAAGAAGCCAGTCCTGACTTTGCCCTTGAGCTGGTCCTAATCCATCCCAATCAAAAGCCTAACTCCTGAGCCTCGGAAACAGACACGGTGCTATGCCTGGGGTTAGACATAGCGGATTTGAGGGCCAGCCCTGCTGCCAGCCAGGAAAGCCACCTCACCAAACCTCTACTTTCTCATCCTTCAAATGGGTATAATGACCCTGCTCAGAGGAATCCGTTATATCGCTGCACCAGCTAGTTCACATGGAGCATTCCAGACAGGGCCTGGCACAGGGCGAGGGGTCAAAGGCTTCCTGATGGTAACCTAACCTCCACCTTAAACTCAAGCCAACCCTATTCCAGCCCTTGCCCAGCCTGTCCACACCATGCCCCGTGGTGATGGCTGGAACCCAGACCTCAGCTCCTATCCCCTACTGCCTCCAGTCTTAGCACACGGGTACCAGCACCCCACACCACATAGGACACTTCCACTCTCTCTGCACACAATGTCTCCTTAAGAATCTTTTCAGGAAAAAAAAAAAAAAAAGCCCAAAGAGCAAGCAGCTTTGAAAGAGCAGCTGCAGGAGGACAGGAGGGGACTGATGGCAGGAGCTCAGAAGGGCAGCAGGACAACACACCATCAAAGCCTCTCACCTTACCAATCGGGGCTGGGCTGCAAGCTGGCAGGTTCCCGGTCCTGCCCAAGTCTGTCCATCTCAGCTCGGGTGATCTCTCAGCCTCTCTGGCCCCGGGTCCCCCACCTCTACAAGAAGTCACCTGGGGCCTGAGTCTGCCTATGGCTCCTCAAGCTCTGCCCCCAGGGAACTCTAGCTGGCACCGACCCCCAGGACACAAGTCACTAGGAACTTCTCCATTTGGACGTCTGCTGACACCTCATCTGCTGAGCCTCACTTCATTTCAAATGCAGCCAGCACTCCTCACACGCTCCCAAGAGAGGCAGGAGCCCGAACTTGCCCTGTCACCTGGCTTCCCATGTCCAAGGCCAGGCTCCCTGAGCCTCCCTTTCCTAGGCGGTGGTATGGGAAGGACCAGGAGCAGGAGACCAGAGTTCACAGCTGAATGCTGATGCCCCTTCCTAGGGTGACCTCCCCAGGCACATCCAGGCTCTGCCCTGGATCTCAACAATTCTGTTTAAATAAAATGTCCTCGGGGCGCCTGAGTGGCTCAGTCCACTAAGCATCTGCCTTTGGCTCAGGTCATGATCTCGGGTCCTGAGATTAAGTCCCGCATCGGGCTCCCAGCTCAGCGAAGGGTCTGCTTCTCCTTCTGCCCTCTGCTTGCTGTTCCCCCTGCTTGTGCTCTCTCTCTCTCTCTTGCTCTCTCTCTCTCTCTCTGTGAGATAAATAAATAAATAAAATCTTTATAAATAAATAAATAAAATGAACTCCATCTTCCCTAGCGCCCCCAGCTCCATAGTCCATGAAGCTGACATTCTGCAACACACCTTCACCTGCCTCACCTAAGAGTCATTCCCACCGCCAGAGGCCCCACCATGCACCAGGCCCTGTGACCGATCCTGGGGATAAAGGATGCATGAGGCCCTATTGATCTGACACTGACACTCTTGGCCGCGTGGGGGTAGGAAACCAGATGGAGTAGGGATCCCAGCACAGGGGCAAAATGTCTAGGCCAGGTCAGCACAGGGCACCGCAGGACCCAGGACTGTGTTGGTGCTCAAGAGAGCCCCCCAGGAGCCTAGACTAGCCTCCAAACATGCTCCACGACTCACCACCATCAAGGTCTTGGGCAAGTCATGCCCTCCCGGGGCCCGCTGCCTTCCTGGTCTATAAAATCTGGGTCTCACCTTAAATGCCATTTTCTCCAAGGGGCTTTCCTAGACCTCAGCCCAAAGCAGCCCCATGGCCCTGCTCTATGCCCTCCATAGCACCCATCACTATGAGAGATTATATTAATGTTGTTTGCACGTGTACTTGGTTTATCCATTCACACAATAAGTATTTGTGTGCAGGCAATGTTCTAGAAGGGAACCCAATGAGGGGGTAGCTCAATGTGGGACTTAATCTCAGGACCCAAGATCATGACCTGAGCCAAAGGCAGATGCTTAGTGGACTGAGCCACTCAGGCGCCCCGAGGACATTTTATTTAAACAGAATTGTTGAGATCCAGGGCAGAGCCTGGATGTGCCTGGGGAGGTCACCCTAGGAAGGGGCATCAGCATTCAGCTGTGAACTCTGGTCTCCTGCTCCTGGTCCTTCCCATACCACCGCCTAGGAAAGGGAGGCTCAGGGAGCCTGGCCTTGGACATGGGAAGCCAGGTGACAGGGCAAGTTCGGGCTCCTGCCTCTCTTGGGAGCGTGTGAGGAGTGCTGGCTGCATTTGAAATGAAGTGAGGCCCAGCAGTCAGCAAATTGTCCAGCACCCTTCCTTCATGGACCCTGCTCTATACCTAGGGCGCTGGGGGATAGCAAGGTCAATACATAATACACAGAGCACGTCGGATGGCGCTAAGTGATCCGGAAAGAAATCAGGCAGGAGGAGGGGTGAGGCGTGAGTGCAGGGAGTCGGGGTGCAGTTTTATGCAGGTTGGTCAGGAGGGCCTCACCTGGGAGGACTCCCGTGAGCACAGACCAGGAGGGTGTAAGTCCGTGGGGGTGGATGCGCCTAGGGAGAGCACCCCAGGCCGCAGGAACCTCAGGCTCAGAGGTGGGAGATGGGCATGTGCCGGGCACCCCCGAGGACCAACAAGGAGGCCCGTGTGGCCTGGACAGGGTGGGGACAGGCCAGGGGCCTGTGCAGGACTCTGGCTGTACCCTGAGGAAGGTGGGAGCCACGGAGGGTGTGAGCACCGGAGAGGAGCAGCCACACTGGTGTTTTTAGAGGCTCTCTCCGGCAGCTCAGTGGAGAAGACACCACTGGGAACAGGAGTGCAATCGGGGAGGCGGTTGGGAGGAGGAATGGGGGCTGTGGGTGAGGGTGGATGGAATCAGAGAGGGGTGTAAGGGGTAGAGGTGAGGAATTTGTTTAGGTGCCCGGCACAGCACCTGGCACACAGTAGGCCCTCAGAGACGGTGGCCGTGATGATCACTATGTGAGGTGCTGAGAATCCAAAACGGAGCCTCCCAGATGCCTGCGCTCATCTCCCTGCAGCCCAGTGACTATGTTTTCAGTCTCTCGGAGGGGATTAAAAAGGACAAATCCTTGGGCTGCAGGGAGAAATTGCCAGTGACACGGTGAGGGCGTAAGTCACTTGCCTCGGTCTTCAAAACAGGGGAAAAGACGACAGGGCTGGATTATGTAAGTGATAAAACGCTAACGTTCACACATTCGACACGTGCTTAAAGATGCACATCCAGAATATTTTTAAGGGTAAGGTAACCTTTAAAAAATGATTTGCTCTTTCTTGGTTTAAAAAAAGTTTGAGAGGTAAAATAGATATGTGGGTGCGGTGACTTGAATTTTCCCAGATGGCGCCCTTTCCTCCGGTAATCCATTCTGTCACTGGGATTTTAACTGGATGTAATTACAGCAGTAGCCGTGCTATGTTCACACGGGCGAGCGACCACATGCATTTCTTCTGGAGTGAAGCTGACAGCCCGGTTAAAATAGAGAACCTGCTCGGGGGCCTGTGTGTGTGTGTCCGTGTGTGTGTATGTGTCTAAAAGGAAAAAAAAAATCCCCAGAGCAATTCAGCCATTCAAAATTCAGCCATCCAGTTTGTTGGGATGATAAACCATCTGGAGAGGAGGCCAAGGCAAGGTCTGAGTGGCCTCAGAGTGGAAAGGTGGAGTCCAGCAGAGCAAGAAAATGGGGCTGGAACTCTTGGGTGGGTGTTGGGACAGGGTGGCAGGCTGGCAGGGTGATCTGGAGCCCGCTGCTCCGCCTCTCTGGGCCTCAGTTTCTCCGATGCGTAAAACAAGGGATTATTTCATCTCTAAGAGTCCTTCCAGTTTCTAAAATTATAAACCAATTGGAATGAAAAGAAAGGAGGGAGTGGAGGGGAGGCAGGAGGGATAATATCTTGCTGCACTTGGGGCTTTGATCTGTAGGACCCAAGTGTGGAGAGCAGAGTCCTCCCTGACAGGTGGCTGAGGTGACACAGCTTGTTAGACACCCTTACCTCCGTGGTCTCACTCAGCCGTCCTGCTGTCCCAGGAGGTGAGTGTTGTCATCTCATCTGCGGCTGTGGCACCAGAGCCTCAGGGAGGTGGTCAGACTTGCCCAAAGCCACGAGGATCCAAGTTTCCTGCCAGAACTGGCTTCAGTTCTCTGACTCTGAATCTTATGTCCTCCCTCTGCTCCAGATGCCTGAGCCCCAAGTTCTCAACACAGAGATGAAGAGGGACCTGCCTCGGATCGTACCTCTGCACCTCCACACCCAAAGCTGGGGGCGAGAGCATCTGTGGTGGGGCTTGCAGAGCCAGCATCTCTCCCCTGGGGGCCAATCACAGAGCCTCCCCCAACCCGCACTCCCCAGAAGAAAACCAAATGGTAAAGTGGCCTTGTCCTATGGGGTCACCCTCTGGGCTTCCTACCTGCTGGGACTCGGCTGGAGAAAGCTGCCGGGAGCAGTGAGCCTCTCACTCTCCCCTCTAGGTCCTGACAGGGCCCCCCAGGAAACAGGGTTTCAGAGCTGACCCCTGGGCTGCCCACATCGCTCCAGCTGTGGGAGCAGGGGCCCTGACACAGGGACCAGTACCTGCCTAGAGAAGCGGGACCCCTGTCCCTGTGCTGGGGAGGAACGGGAGGCACGCACCACCAACAGGGTCAACCTTGACGTGTGTCTCTTGCAGGCCTCCCCACGATGAGCCACAACCTGAGCCCACCATCCCCAACTCTGAGATCCACCCGGCAGGGCGGCAGCGGCTCAGCGGCGTCTGAAGCAGCTCAGAGAGGCAGTGAAGTTCACCCTGGCCGTTTTAGGAGCCCAAAACCAATGTCAGAACAGAACGCATCACTGACGATGGCTTCTGACCTCACGTTTCTTGCTGATGCCCCATCCTGTGTAGCAGGAGGCGGAAAGGGCGGCAGCAGCGGGTCCTGCTGACTGCGGCCCCCGAGAGAAGGACACAGAGGGGACACTCGCCCCGGCTCTCCTGCCCCAACCCCAGGCCTTTTCCATTGATCTCTGCATTTCTAAGTGCTAGACAATCTCTTCCCCGGGGTACCATCAACCCCTTCAAAGGCAACTTATCCAAAAATGAGTTTATCATCTCTACACCCAACTCACTTCTCCCTCGTGTTCTCAATCTGCAAGATTGGAACAAGTGTCCCGAGTCACCCAAGCATGGGACCTCAGTGTCACCCTGTCACACTCTGACAGTTTACCCAAGAAAGCAATGAGGAGCATTTTCTATGGGAGGCCCAGAAAACATGGGAGGGCTGTGCAAGGATGGTTCATGTCAGACCAGACCAGACATCCATCCAACGTGATTTATGAGCACAGGACATGTTTGATGGATGAATGGAAAAAAAGAAATGAATGAACAAATCAAGGAATGAACAACGGAGCAGTGAACGGACAAAGTCACACCCAGAGGACACTTGTAAGCAAATGGATGGACGAGCTGATCACAGAACAAATACATAGATAAGCGAGCAACGGACTGAATGAGCGAACCAAAGCACAAATGAACCACTGAGGACACAAGATATGAACGAAGTACAAGCAGGTGGAAGAAGAAATGAGTGAACAGAATGGAAGGAAGGACTACATTCTCACAGAACGAGTGCAAGAAACCATTGGTAAATGGATCCTACGCCTGTTGAGCAAGGGAATGAATGAGTGAACAGGGAATGAAAGAATGGATATAAAAGCAGAAGGAGAGACCCAGGAAGGAGGGGGGTGTAATCAAGCACAGGAGCAGATGAGCACTGAGGGCCCCCCAGCTGGCTCCCAGGGGAGGGTGGGCTATAGGGTGGGCTGTAGGGTGGGACACCGCCAACTGCCATGGGAATCCATGCAGACGCCTGGAGCCGAGGTCTTGACAAAATGGATCAGACTCTTCCCAGAGAAGGTTTTTTTTAGATTTTATTATCTATTTGACACCGAGAGAGAGAGCACATGTAGGGGAAGAGGCAAAGAGAGAGGGAGAAGCAGACTCCTCGCTGAGCAGGGAGCCTGATGTGGGGCTTGAACCTAGGAACCTTGGAATCATGACCTGACCTGACCCAAAGGCAGACCTTAACCCACTTAGCCACCCAGGTGTCCCCCTACCCTCGGGAAGGCTTTTAAAGGGGCTTCTGTTTGGATTTGATAAGAATATTATTAAACAGTACGGACTGCAGGTGGCCACTCTGCAGGATTAACAGTAGGTCCTGTGGAAAGAGCTAAATAGAATCGACTATATTGTTTTCCCAATGCAGTTGCAGGTAATTACCCATTATGGAGCAAACCCCCAGCATGATTTTAATAATCACTATTAAAATAACTGCTTCCACCGTCTCCTTACAAATTAACCTCTGGGAGGTGTAATTAAAGTCGGCTTGGGAAAGTTTGCTGAGAGGCCTGGGAGTGAGGAACGGGGCTGGCACCGGCACCGTGACTATCCTGTGAGACTGCGAGAAGGTCATGTGGCACCGGGGATGAAGTTTGGGAGCTCAGAGCATGGGTCCTCCCATTCACCTCTCTGTGACACTACACAAGTCACTTAATCATCTGGGCCTCAGCCCTCTGTCCTATAAAGTGAGGTCAATGCCCTAGTTCCCACCCCCCCCGGGGGGAGTCAGAGGCTTGTTCTAGCAGAGTTCCTCACTGTCCCCTGGGCCCCCAAGTGTGGGGCTCATCCTCATATGGGAAACAGGGGCTCCACCTGCTCTGAGTTTCTCCCCCACCAGACCGAGGTGAGGACCCATCTGTCTTAAGCATGGGGTGTGCCCACAGCAGGTGCTCAGCAAACACCGGTGGGAAGACCGGCTGGACCCCACTGTGTAGTGCAGGCTTTAGAAGTGGTCTTGAGTCCCCTTCAGGACAACGAGGTTTGATAAGCAGACGGCCCCTCCCCGGGGTCCTTCCAGAGCCCATCACGGTCACCCGTCTCTGACCCTCGTTCAGGTGTCACCTGTTCCCTTTGCTCCACAGCTGTCTGCCTGTCTGGGCCCCTCTGCCACCTTCCATGCTCCCCCTCTAACATCCCTTCTCAAAGGAGGGACCCGGAGGCCAGACTATGTGACTGTGTGGGACATGACACCGGGTCTCTGCCCAGGGGCCCCGGGGCTCTGCTCTGAGGAGAGCACACAGGGAGCAGTGCGTCTCCTGTCTCCACTGCCCCGACCCAGCAGTGACAGAGGTCGGCGTGTGGGTCTGGGACATGCCAGATCCCTGCGGGAGCCTGGAGGAGCTGCACAGGGACGCTGGCCCCTGACTGCAGACTCGATGCGTCCCTGCTGCCCCTCGTGCAGACTGAGCACTGTGTCTGCACGTAAGAATCTGGAATTTCTGCCTCCTTCCAGGAGTCTGCTTTCCTAATAGCCCAGCTCACTCAGATTGCCTTCTCTGCCTCTGAGACTGAGCATCCTGCACCGCTCGGCCCCCACCTGCAGGCCTGATGAGCCTTTTCTCTGGGTGGGACCCCTACCTGCCTGCTCCATTTCTTCCATTCTGGATGAGTCTCCACTCATCCCACCTGGTGGAATCGGCCTTGAGAAGGGTGGGGGAGGAGGCAGGAGAAAGCCAGTCTAGAAAAGTCTAGGGACATTTTTATAGGGCTGCTCAGTGATTCTGATGGTATCATTACCAGCAAAGCCTGGCCTGGAATCGGCCACTTTGTATACATCTATTGATAATTCGATACACACTGGTTGAGAGTCCTTTATGTGCCAGGCCCCAGGCAGGGTTCTGGGGACAGAAGGGCCGATGTGAAGGCTCCCATCCCTCTCGCTAATACAGAAAGGACAGAGCGACTCGGAGTCCTCACATTCACCCTCGATTTGTCAGCAAATATGCACTCAGGACCTACTATGTGCACCCAAGCAGCCCACTGTCTGGAAAAACCAGTCCCGAAGCAAGCGCTGCCTGGCAGTGGGTGCCCGGATGGGGGTGAGCACGTGACACTCTAGCACACAGACATGTGAGCTCAGAAGCACAGAGGAAACAAGAGCTAAGTCACGGAAGATGAGGATGGAGAGTTCACCTGGCAAACAGGTGGGGAAAAGGAGCATTCTAGAAAAAGGGCAGCCGTTGTGAGGAAGGGGGAGCTGAGTGAGGGATTGGGTTGTTTAGAGAACCATAAGTGGTAAATGGATGTAGCTGATGTGTGTGTGCACACGTGTGCGAGAGTGTGCACACACATGTGTGCATGTGTGTGAGAGTATGTGCATGTGTGTACATGCATGAGAGTAGTGCATGTATGTGAGAGTGTGTGAGTGTGTGCATGCATGTATGCGTGTGAGAGTGTGTGTGTGTGTGTGTGTGTGTGTGTTGAGGGGAAAGGAAGACAAAGCAGAAGAGAGAGTCCCAGTCAGTGATAAAGGGCCTTGATCCCCATGCTGAGGAGTGTGGACATAAGCTGTATGAGGAGCAGTTGGGTTCCTGAGGCCGAGTCCGTGGCAATTGCGCTACTGAGAGGGACCTTAGCCCTGTGCTCAGGGACATCAAAGACCTGGAAGTGGTAGCCCCAGGAAGTGTGGTACAAATCGCCTTGGGACATCTTGCCTATAGGACCCACCACCACTTCTGGGACCTTCCTATATCCCATCTCAGTTGATGGTGTTGAGCACAGAGACCCAGTGACCATCCCACCTGGTCCCCAAACTCAGCTCCACCCAGCAGGACCATCCCGGCTCAGATTCCCCTGAGCCCTCTGCTCTCCGGGAGCAAGTCCAGGCTCTCAGGGCAGCCCTAGAAGGTTCGCCAGGAACTGGATCAAGGGGTCCCTAAGGGAGCCAAGCACCCCTCAAAGGACACCAGCAACCAGACAGGTGGCCAGAGCTCCTCTTCTGATTTGTTGCATTCTTCAAATTGTCCCTAATCATTACAAATTACTCCTAAAGGAAGAAGTTATAAAAAGAGAGGGAAAAATAGGCAGAGGTGGCTCCTGTGAAAAAGACCAGTAATTAAACATGGAAAATTTTAAATACCTTTTTGATGCACTAATCCCTGGTTAGGATCTATTCTTCAATAATTAAGCGAACAGGGGGTTCTGGGTGTTGAAGGAGCAAAGAACCAGGGGCCTCAGTGTCAGACAGACCGGGGTTTGAGTCCAAGCTCAGCCACGTCCGCGGGCAGATCGCACCTCCCCCCCACACCTCTGAGTCCTCATTTCTGGAGCGGGAGGCGGCTCTCACAGGTGTGGGCGAAAGAACTTGGGGAAAACACGGGGCAAACATTCCAAACATGTTGCTGCTGCAATCGACCAAGTGAAGAGCAAAGATAAAGCAGAGATTGTCTTAGGAGAGACGCTTCTAGCCTCTGTCCCTGTGGAAATTTCCTCAATAGGCTGCTTGAGCCACTTTGATAATCTCTTATTCTTCTGACGAAATAAAGCTCCACTGCAGAAAGCTTTATCACCACAGAAGAAAAGAAAAAAGAAGACGCTCGCCCTGCAATGCTCATAAAATCCATTCTTACACAAGGTCCCTGGCTGCAAAGAGGCGAGGGCGGCCCCTTGCCCCTCCACCCGTCGCCCTGCACCAAGGACCAGACGAGCAGTCCCATTGCATCCCTGCAGTGATGCAAGGGGATGTCATCTCCCTGCTGTGCAGATGGGGAGACTGAGGTTCAAGAGGCATTAAATTGTTTGCCCTAAATCACACATGGATGTGAGTGGCAGGGGCAGGGTCTGCTCTCTTCTTTGTAGTATCAATCAAGTTTTTATTCCTTTTTTCCTCCTCTGCTGGTTTGGAAATTATACATTCTATTTATCTTCTTTATTGGTTAATCCTTGCATTTTTATAAGCACACTTAACACAATCTGAAGTGAGTCACAATCCCTCCCCTCTCTCCAATCTTAGAACACATCAATTCTCACCCCCCTCTTATCTTAACTGATGGCTCCACTCCCCATGACACTCCAAATTAGTTGCATCACTCTCATTGGTGCCACTGCTCCTGCGTTACACGATCAACGCACATTGACTGGTTTCTCCGCTCAGCGCTGTATTCCTGTTTCACCCCTTCCTTCTCATAGCAGGGTCCTCCCAGAAATATGTCACTTATCAGCTCTCTCTTGCAAGGTCCTGTGAGTGACATTCCTCAGACTTTGCCTGAAGATACCTTTCTTTCTCCCTCAAGGCTGTATTTTTTTTATTATTTCAGATTTTTTCTTAATTTCTTCAAATTTGTTATTTATCAGAAGTGACTGAAACTTAAAAATATAATTGAGTCCCACCACCATTATCACCATAAGAATGGCCTTAGGAGAAAACTGGTCAGATGAGTATTAGCGCTTTCCATTTCTTTTTTTTTTTTTTTTTTTTTTTTTTTTTTTTTTTTTTTTAGCGCTTTCCATTTCAACCAGGATGGCCTTCAATGTGAGATGACAGTTCGGCCAACATTTGAATTTGATGGCCCTAGCCCTTGGCACGGAAAGCATTATTCCATTGTTACCTGATCTCTGCAGTTGCTGCAGAGAAGTCTGTTGTCAAACTTAGCATCTTTCCTTGATAGGTCATCAAGACTTTCTCTGGTTGCTTCGTTTAAGGCAAACTTTGTATGGATGCATAACATACATGCAGAAAAATGCCCAAATCAGCAGCATTTGGCTGGATGGATTTTCACAAAGTGAACACGAAACTTACCAACAAACCAAGAAGCCCCCTTGAACTCCTTCACTACACCCCCACCAGGCATAACCTCTGTCCTAACTTCCTTTTTTTTAAGATCTCATTTATTTATTCATGAGAGGCACACAGAGAGAAGCAGAGACACAGGCAGAGGGAGAAGCAGGCTCCATGCAGGAAGTCCGACGTGGTACTCGATCCCGGGACTCCAGGATCACGCCCTGGGCCGAAGGCAGTCGCTAAACCACTGAGCCACCCAGGCGTCCCTCTCTCCTTCACTTCTGATAAACAAGCGTGTGGCACCCAAGGAGTTTCTCACCTTTGCACTCAGCCTCTAGCAACTTGTCAGAATTATCATGGAAGGGTTCCTACCTGATTGTGGCTCCAGTAGCTAATGCTCCAGGCAGGAGGGTCTCAGATGTCACTCTCTGGCTTCCCCTGTCTCTCTAAACGTTGGGGTGGCAGTTTGCTCTGCAGCCTGAGTTCCCTGATGGAGTCAGGTAAGTTGTTGAGACTTTCTGTACACCCAACTTCTCTGGTTGTAAGAATGGAAGTGACAATTTCCAAGCCCTTAACATGCAGGGGCTGAAACCGGGAGTCCTGTGGGTTTCTAAGGATTGTAACTGTTCAGTTTCTTGAAACTATAAATTCAAGTCTTTTGTATGTTCTGTATAAGTCACGGCCCTTATAGATTTGAGTATTACTTTTCCTAGTTCTTCCTATGTTCTGGAACATCTAATAAAGGTCCAGTGGAATTTCTCTCTCTCTCTCTTTCATGTCTCTGAATCTCTCCTTCATATTTTACGTCTCCATTCCTTTCTGTGGTGCATTCAGGGTAATTTCCTCTTGTCCACATTCCAGGTAACTGATTCTTTCCCCAGCTCTACCTAACCCTCCAGCCAATTCACCCTTGAGGATTTTTCAGGTTGCAATAATTATCAAGTTAATTTTTAGGTTTTCTATTTTTTTCTGGTCAGTTGGTTCTTTTTAATAGTGTCTTTTTTTAAGATTGTATTTATTTCTTTAAGGGGAGGAGTGCACATGAATGGGGAACAGGAAGGGCAAAGAAAAGCAGATTCCCTGCTGAGCAGGGACCCTGAGCACAGAGCCCAGTGCGGGACTCGATCCTAGAACCCTGAGATCATGACCTGAGCCGAAGGCAGACACTTAACCCACTGAGCCATCCAGGTGCCCCCTTTTGAATAATGTCTTATTCTATTCTTGTGTTTTTTTATACTTTTTCATATTTTGAATCACTTTAAATACATCTATATCGCACTTTCTATCAGAATTGCTCTATTATATGAAGTTCTTTGGGTTTTTATTGTCCTGGCTTACATGGTTACTCTCACGGATGGTAAATTGTTTTCTTAATTGTTTATAACGTGAGTGTTTAGCTCATCATCAGTGAGGCTTTATCTGTGGGAATTCTGAGCAGCCTGAGTGAAAGGTGTGCCCCTCCTGCACATTGGTTTCTGCCAGATGCCCCAGAAGCATCACCAGCCTGGGACCGATTGTATGTTAATTGCTTCATTTGGGGATTTATGAACGATGCCTACACTACAAATTAAAACCAGAGAGCTAAGCATAGCACAGGCTTGTAGGCACTATCACCCAAAGTGGTTGTCAATTCTCTCAGAGTCCAAGTGGAAACTGACACACTTCCCTGCTGTATCCCATTTCCTGGAAATGGATTGTTTTTCTTGTATACCCTAAGGTTCAGGCCTTTGAAAGTCTCAGCTTTATGCAACTTCCTGCACTGACCCCAAACATCATCTTCTGTCCCTGGAGGGCATAGAGCCTAGTCCTTCAGCCAGTGACTGTCTACCATCACCACCCCCGCAATACAGCAGATGTTGCACCCACTCACACCTTGCCACCTGGCTGCCAGTTCCCTTCCACTAACAGGGGATGTCCCTTCCCCCTTTGCTGTATTTGGTCAAATGTTTCCAGAGTTCATAGAGGGAAGGTTTTCCAGAGCAGAAGTCAGAACCCAGTCCCCATATCTGTCCCCAGCTCTGTCCTTTGCCCTGCCCACCCAAAGTCCATCTGGTTTCACAGGTGCTGAGGATCCCATGGGTCATCCAGGGCCAGGTGTTCAGGAGGCAGTTGGATGAACAGGTCAAGGCTCAGCACATGGGACTGGGGGCATGGATAGATTTGGAGTAAAGCAGATGTGCTCACTAATATCCCTTGGAAAGTGCTAATGTCCATGTGGATGTGTTTGGGGTCCTGTTTCTTTGCCTGTGGGTGAGGCTTGTATGGGTGGGAGCATGTACCTTTGTATCTAAAGTCTAGATCAGTGACAAATATGAGTGTAAATTTAGGGGACACCACATCTTGCTGCCTTTAGGAGAGGAACAAATGCATTCATATAAGCTGAAAATAAAAAGATACAGCTTAGAGCTGTGTTAATAGCCCAGGTTCTGGCAGTTATTGGGTACGTAACTTTGGGTGAGTTTCTCCTCTCTGAGCTTCACTTTCTTCATCCATTAAAGGGGGATACTACAGATCACCTTACAGGGTTAGGATTAACTGGCATGAGACACACCAAGATGCACCACACCAAGCACATAGTAGGAGCCTAATAAGTCCTCGGAGAGCCCCTGCGCCGTGTTCAGTCAGGTCAAATAGATCCAGGCTCAAGGTATGATCAAGAAGATGATGTTTGAGGGACGCCTGGGTGGCTCAGCGGTTGAGCATCTGCCTTTGGCTCAGGGCTTGATCCCGGCTTCACATCAGGCCCACATCGGGCTTCCTGCAAGGAGCCTGCTTCTCCCTCTGTCTATATCTCTGCCTCTCTCTGTGTGTCTCTCATGAATAAACAAATTAAAAAAAAAAAAAAGAAGAAGATGATGATGTTTGAGTCAGTCGGGTTCCAAAGGTCAGATTTCACCAGTTGGGAATAGAAGGAAAAGGTTTCCAGGAAGAGAATACAGATATGCACAGGCTAGAGATAATAAAGTTTAGAGAATGTTCCAGGGGACGGTTCTGTGTTGCTCTTGCTCTTGGGAGCAAGGGGTAGGGTGTGAGTTCCGCGGACATCTAGGAAGACTTAGGGGATAAAATGCAGATGAAAACAACCCCACAGCTCAGAGCTTGAGTGAGGCAAGTGGAGCCTCTGTGATGACTGTCCCCAGGAGCTGAGATGTTCGTGTTCAGAGGAGTCGGGAAGCAAACCCTTGCTCTGTCCCTGCTGCTTAATGAGGCTCCCAAGAGCACAGGGTCCTGCCTGGCTCTTCCTGTCAAGTGGATGTGAGAGGTCTGGAGAGAGCCCGGACAGGACTCAGATGATTGCAGGGCTGAGCCCGTGGATCTCACAGGACGGAGGCATGAGGGCAAAGGTGGCACAACAACATTGTTGTTATCTGTAATATGTCTCATGGCTAACATTGATTAAGGGATTTCTATGTACCAAACACTGTTCTGTGTATTAACTTATTTAAACCTCACAGTAAGCTCATGCAGTGGGTTAATTATTACCCCCATTTTACAGATGAGGAACAGACACAGAGTTGAGTTGATTGGAGGAGAGAGAGGAAGGTAGGGTGAGTGGCACAGATTGAGGAGTCGGGCCAACCAGAGTTCATATCTCCATCTGGCCCCTCACCAGTTGTGGCCTGGAACAGATGATGCCCACTTCTCTCAGCCAGTTTCCCCTTCCGTACAATGGGGGATAGGCTCTCAACCCTGCAGAATCTGGATAGTAGAGGCTGGAAAGAAGAGAGGGCCCCCTCCCTCCCTGAAGTTGGGGTCAGCACCTCGCCCCAGCCAGCTCCAGTCACATTTGGGGTTGGAGATGTCCAGAGGAGGACCCTGGATCCTTTAGGGACACAGTTTGACAGCTGCCCTCTAGAAGCTTCCCTGAAGATCCATTCCCAGTGTCACTTTTGGGGTCCATGCCCACCTGGCCAAGGACAGTGGGCACTCAATGCCAGCCCTGAAAAACCAGCAGAGGAGCCAAGCTCCCGCTGCTGGAGGCTGGACTCCCAGATGCAAGTACCTCTTTGATTACTTTTTAATGAAAAACACGTTTGCATCCAAACTGAAATTATATTGTCAGCAGTTAATTATCACTTGTCAAACAAGTGTGTGTCCAGATTGTGGGTTTAATTTCCATATAGGTTTGCAAAAACCTCATTCCTCTTATTTGATGAGGCTTCTCTAAGCAAGAGACACTCATTGTTGGAATTGTTCCTTTTTTTTAAGCAAGCTTTTTTTTTTTTTTTTTTTTTTTTAATAAGCAGGTTTCCTTGCCATCTGAGTCAGGGCTCTTTGCAAATAACAGAAAAGCACTCAATGTAATTTAGGCAAAGAAAAATGGGGAGGGGAGAGTACCAGGCTCCAAGGGTATCTCTGGGAACTTAGGGGCACCTGGACCTGATGCAGGCTTGGCACTGGGAGCTGGAGCTCCCAGGGGAACCCTGGCATCTGCCCTGCACACCCTTTCACTGGGGCTCCTGGTCTGTCACGGTGATTTCTACTGATGCATCTGTTTTTCTTCTTCCCTCTGCTCCTTGGCTTCTCTTCTCTTGTTGCAGGAATAACCACCCCTCCTCTCTTTGAATAAATGATACATCCTTTTGGTCAAGGACCCAGTGGCTCCAAGTTCGAGTTCTGCCCCTGACTCCCCAGCGCCCTTGGGCTAGTACTTCATTCCTAAGGAGCCATTACCGTGTACGTGAAATGAGGCCAGTACTTGCCTTGCCCACTTGTCGTCGTGTGGATTAAATGCCATTATATAAGCAAAGTGCTTTGCAAGTTGACAGTCACATGGTGGGCTCTGCAAGGAAGGGTGACCGTGGCTGATTCTGCTGTTGGCGGAGCTATTATTGTCATCATAATGATCATAGGACAGGCCCCTGCATAGGTAGTAGGACAGACTCCCCTTCCCAGGGAGATGGAGAGGAGAAGAGATGCTGCTGTCTGTCAGGCCCTCACTGGATGGTCTAGAGGCCCAGAGCAGATGCTATGCAACCTCAGCCCCGAGCCACAAGCCCCAGCTTCCTTGCCTGCAAAGTAGGACAAGTAATGTCTACCCTACACCATCATCGTTGTGGGGACAAAATGACACAACAGTGTCTGGCAGGCGACAGGGGCTCAAAAAACCCTCCTTCCCTTTCTGGCATCGGCCCTTGGCCATGGGAGGGAACAGTGAGTGCCCAACGAATGAAGGAAGAATAAATTAATGATACTTTTAATGGGATTATAGACCACATTACAGCTCCGTTTAGGATCCTCTCCAAAGGCCTGGAACTGGGAACTGGAATCTTTTGTAATTTTATTTCTTTGTTCTTTGGCTGATGTGTGTTTTCTCTGGTGAGACCGGAACTTCCAGGAGGCGAGAAGTGAGTTTCTGTTCACAATCATCTCCTAAGCATCTGGCCCAGCATGTAGCACATAGAAAACATCAGAAATATGTTGCAGAGATGAAAGAGACAGTGTGCGTAAACCACTCAGCTCAGCACCTGGAACATTCTACGTTCTCAATAAACAGCATGCATCATGATTATTAACTTTCCAGAACTCAGTGTGACTGTGGCCTGGAGCAGTGGAGAGGCAGGAGGTGAGGGTGGAGGGGACGAGGCTGGAGAGGTTGGCTGTCCTCCACATCTGAGGGGGAGGGGACCCAGGAGGAGGATTGGGGAGACCAGCGGTGGGGAGCCCTCCAACTTTAACTCGGGGAGTTTTCAGGAGGGAGACTCTGTGATGCTGCATCAAAACTAGGCCTGAGAACAAGGATCTGGAGCCCAGATCTATGCAGAGAAAGCAAGCCTCAGTTTCCCCATGTGCACAGCCTCTGCTGTCCACACCTACCCCCACACACACACACAAGCTCTGACAGCCCCCTAGTCTCCAGTAAGTGCAGAAGCCCTAGAGCGTTTCAGGCCAGAGCACGGAGTTGCCCAGACCTGGAGAGACTTGTCTTGTCCTGTCCTATGAGGAGCCAGAGAGGCAGCGTCTGTGCCTGTCCCGGGGGCTGTTAGTGGTGGTGGGGTGTGTGGGTGGGGATCTTGTCCACACGGGGAGCAGAATCCATCCTCAGCTCCAGAGAGGGTGAGGACAACAGCTCCAGCCTGCATTTGCATGTCACAGTCTCCAACCCTGGTCAACTTCATTGTCACAACCAACACTCCAAAGACAGAGTATTAGGCATGAGGGGCAGGTGAGGGGAAGTGACACACCTGCCCACCCCCTTCTCCCTCAAACAGCTTGCCCTCTGCCTCAGACCCAGGTTTTAGACTTTAGACCTACCTCTGCATCTCATCTGGCCTAGGTAGTTTCTGCTCCCTGGGAAGAGGGGACACCATGTTTGTCCCTCTGACATCCACCTTTGGGTGGCTGGTTGACCCCACCTCTACCTCCAGGCCTGGAAGAGACAATGTCTTCCAGCAAATGGGAAAGAGGAAATATGTGACCCACATTGAAGCTACAACCACATGAGAAGCCAGACTGAAGTCAAGATTGAGAGATAAGCCTGGGAGGCAGAGGGAAGGAAAACCAAGGGTCCTTGCTCGCATAACTGAGATGCTGGATCAAGCCTTGCCTGAGACCCAGTTCACTCCAGCCTGACAGTTAAAGCCAGTGTGTGCTGGGCTTTCTGCTGCCTGCAGCGGGCCTCAGCTCAGCTTCCTTCCTGTAGCAGGAAGCAGTTAGTTATGCCCTGACCGCTCGACTGCCTGCTGGCTCCACTGGGCTGCAAGTGCCCAGGAGTTAGCTAGCAAGCGCCCCGAGCCCCTGAACAGGAACCCTTCAACGATGAAGCTCAGACGCTATTTCCGGGATTAGTGCAGAATCCACTCATTCATTCAGAACAAGGCAAACATATATTAGGTTCCAGGCCCTACGCAAGGTGCAGGGTTAACCTCCAAGGGAAACAAGATGGGCAGGAGGGCAGCAGGCCGTGGCGCACGTGAGCTCCGTGAGGCACTGCTCCTCCCACGTGCCCGGACAGCGCCTGCAACACAGAAGCGGCTCAACAGACCCACCGTGAGTGAATCAGTGATCGAGGAAGGGTAGTAGTGCAGGGGCCTCGCGGGGGTCCGGGTGGGAGCTGATGGAGGGCACACAGAGTCACAGCAGCGGGCACAAACAGAACGGGTGACTTGAGAGGAATCGAAGAAGAGGGATGGGCTGGATTGGGTGGCCTGTGTGCACGTGGGATGAGTGCGTACCTGTGTGCCTGTGTGTGCCTGGGGGGATGTTTGTGTGTGTGTCACAGGTGTGCATGGCATGTATTTGTGTGTCTGTCTGTGTGCGCCATGCATGTCTGCACCCCCGGCCGCCCACGCCGACCTTCCAGGTGGAGCCTGCAGGGTTCACTAAGGCCCAGCACCCAGCCGCCGCCCCCTCCGGTGCTACTTGCCCTGCCCCCCGCCCCCCCACCCCCTGCCTGTGAGGAGGGCGCCTGCCCCAGCCCCGTCCTCCCCATCCCGGAGACCACCCTTCTCTCCCCCTCCAGCTGTAATTGAGGGAACTGCCGCTCTCGTTTCTAATCATTTCCTGCAATTTGCAAACTGGTTTCTTTGGTTCCTGCAAAAGGGGCTACCCAGTCAGCTCTGCTCCCTCCCTTCTTAGAGTTAAACAAAGAGAAGAATAAGAAAAGTGATAAACCATCATGAGGGGAAGGAAAGATGGGGAAGAAAGGCAGTCGCAGAGCCCGAGGGTGATTACAGGGAAATGATGTGAGCAAGTCATCTAACCAAATTATGTTTTAACTAAGGATGAGCTCTGTTCACTTCCTAATGCGCCAGCCTTACTGGCTCCTGTGGCACGTGCCCCGCAGGAAGGGCTCGTGACCTGAATACTCACCACCACCCACCAGGCACCCAGCACTTGCTGGGCCCCCTCCACGGAGGCCTGGGGCTTCTGGCTCCATCCTGATTGTCCAGGCAGCTGCGAGCAGGGCAGGGAGCCTTGTTGGCATCCCTGGGCACATGCGGACCCACATCCCCTGTCCTCATCATTCCCTTCCCTGGGCCACAGGGTCCTCTCCCCATCAGGGCCCTGGACAGGCTGGGTCCGTGAGGTGATACACCTGCCAGGTACCAGATACAGAGCTAGATCCCAGGGTGCAATAATCAGCTACAACATGGTGAGGGAGGAAGCGACACTTCTGTGCAGAGACGTGACAGCCAAGGAGGAGTCAGCCAGGTGAGATGTCCTGGAGGATGCTCCGGGCAGAGGGAGCAACATGTGCAAAGGCCCAGAGGCTCAGGTGGCAAAAGAAAGGCCTGTGTGACTGGACCACCTTGAATAGAGGGAAGGTGACAGGTGGTGGGGATGCAGAGGTAGGTGGAGCCAGACTGCAGGTGGCTTTAAGGCCAGTCAAAGCAGATGACACTGGAACAAAGATCCAAAGCAAAGGAGGGAGGGAGCAGGGCAGGTGTGGGGAGGAGGCCACAGCTAGAGGGAAGGGCAAGGGTGAGTCTTGAGGCTGACCGTGCACAGGGCTCCGGGCCTAGGAAGGAGCCCAAGAGGCTGCAGAGAGGGAGTGCAGCTTGGGATGGGGGGGTAGAGACCTCAGGGTCCCTGGGCCACTATTGTGCCAAATGAGACAGGAGCCTGGAGGGTATGGAGCAGGGCAGGGACGGCTCCGCCCCCAGTCTCACAGGGTCACCTGGCTGCTGGGGAGACGGTGACAGGAACAGGGCCTGGGCAGAGGCAGGGAGCAGGTGGGAGGCCCCTCCTGCTCCAGTCCAGGCACAGTGGTGGTGGGGCCGGGGCGGGAGCCCGCAGAGCTGGAGAAGGTCCCGGAGCTGGGGTCACGTGAAGGTTGAGTAGACAAAACTGGAGGATTATTCAATCCCTAAATATTAGGCATTATTTGTTTTTAAAACTTCATGCTAAAAAAATTAAAATAAATAAAAATAAAACATCATGCTATTTCACCCAACACCTTACAGGAATCCCTTCTAACAAAACAGACATTTAGAGGAAGAGTGAAAGAATGAAGAAATCCACTGCGGTGCTATTTACAAGAGAGAGAAAGAATGAAACCATTCAAACTTCAAAAGCTGGAGGTTAGTGGGAACATCAGTCGAATGACTGTTTCCAGGAATATAAAGAGACAGAAAACTGGTCGAACGGGAGTGTCGGGAGAGGAGCACCCAATCTGCGGTGCAGCGTGGGGAGGGTGGGGCTGGGGTTCACTGAGACCCAGGGGTGGTCCTGGGCGCCCCCGTGGGAGAGCCGCAGGTCCCCATCGCTTGTATGTCGGGGTGCCCAGACCTGCTTGAATAGAGGGGGGCAGTGAGCCTCCGGGGGAGCACCTAAGGTTCAGAGCGGGGTTCTCTGGTCCCTTCTTCCCTGTCAGCGTGACTGAGAAGCCCGTGGGGACACACTGAACCCCCAGGACAGTGATGCCCCGTCAGCCGGGGCCCCGGGTGTCTGGGTGAGCAGAGCCCTCCCCGCTGACCCCATGGACCCGTAACAGGAGTGAGAAATGAGCTTGGCCGTTCTGGAGGGTTCTCTGCCATCGCATCGTACCCCAGCTCATCCTGACAGCGACAGGAAAACAACACACAAAGAATAAGGAACGACATCAATAATTCACGGGCCACTGTCTCAGGGAGGTGCGGCATCAGGTGACTTACCTGCTTCTCATATTTACCAGTCGGCACTTTCCAGAGCCTCCAGCGCGCATGCAAGACGGGTCCTGGGGAGGGGGGAGGATGAGCGTCAGGAAGGAGCACAGCGTCCTGCCCCGGGCTGCGGGCACCTCTCCCCATCTGGGCTCCTACGCCCCGAGCCTCTGTCCCCTCCCCGCCATGAGCCCTTTATTATAGGTCCTCCCGTCCTCTAATTGTCAGCCCTACATGATGCACGGCCGCTTACGGTCTGTTCCCGAACGTGTCATCGGGGCCAGTGGCCTGGTTCCCCAGCGGTCAGCGCAGCGGTGGCCGGAAGGGGCGTCTGTAGGGGCCACCCGGTGCCCGCGCTCCCTCGGGACCTAGAATGCTAAGAGCATCATACAAAGCAGATACTGCATTACGGATGAGGATGTGGAGCACAGAGAGGTAGAGAGGTTCCCCGAAAGCCACAGCCTCAAATGATTCGAGCTTAGGAAACTGCCTCCCACAAATCCTTACATAACCCCAGGTGGCCGGTCTTGCTGTGCCCATTTTACAGAAGGGAACACTGAGGAGGCTCCATCCCTTGCCCAAGTCACACATCGAGTGAGCGCTGGAGGCTGAATCTGTAGCCAGGCCCACGGGATGGGAAGTGCATTCTCTTCTCACTGTTCCTGTGATGAGAGCCCCAAGTTGGGGGCACCCTCCAGGTGCAGGAGAAGCTGCTCACCTCCATGCACATGGGGCCAGAGAAATCCCCAGTCCTGACACAATAATAGCAATAGCAGTAATAATAACATACTTCATCAATGATGTATTTCTGGGTGATTGCTAAGCCAGTGACTGTGCTATCGCATCCGTAGAAGTCTGGCCTCCTCCCCAGAAGGCAGCCGCTTTTATCATCTCAACTCTCATGTGAGGCCCCTGAGCTCAGAGAGGTTGAGTAATTTTCCCGAGACCCCACAGCAAGGAAGCAGCGGAGCCCAGACTGGAAACCAGGCGCGACCACAGCCTGTGCTCTAACCTGGGCCTGGGGCTCGGGACCATCTGCAGGCACTGAGCCTCCACCGTCGGGGTCGGACTCCCCGGACAGCAGCAGCCTCGGGAGAGGCCCCGGCGGAGACGCTGTCCTGCGAGCAGGGAGGGCAGAGAGCGGGAGGCAGGGAGGGCAGGGAGGGGAGCCCGGAACCCACACAGCCGACGAACCCCTGTGACACGGGGCAGCTGCTCCCAAGGGGCAGCGTCACTCTGTCGCCGTGGGGGCCTGGCAGGCCCGGCCCACGTGGACGGTGACCGCCCGGGCTCCAGGGGCCTGACTCACCGAGGGTCCCCAATCTGGAGGGACGTTGTCACCCAGGGTAATTGTCCTAATTGTCACTGTCACGGCTAAGAACACTTTGTGACAGCCGTAAATCAGAGCGTCGGCAGCGGGCCCGGAGAAAGGAGCAGCTGAAGAAGGTTTGGGCAGGATTGGGAAGGAAAGACGGGCGAGTGGAAGCCTGGGGGAGACTCGGGCTGGGGGCCACCTGTTCTGGAGGGGGGGGCGTTTCCCAGCCGCTGAAGGCTACGCTCACCCAGTATTAGAATCACAGACTACTGAAGGGAAATTAACTAAGTCATATTCATTGGACATGAAAAATGGGTAACATTAAGACAGAATTGTCAAAATCACAAAGTAAGGTTCACAAAACAGTAAAATAGTTGGGTGCTAGAACTGGACATCAGCAGACGCTTGGAACATCACAGAATCTTGGACGCAGACCATCAGCATCTGGGAGTGGCCAGAGCAGTGCGAGGGGCAGGGGAAGGGATGCCAAGGGCACAGACCTGGTTTGTTGGTTTGTTTGTTTTTTTTAAGATTGTCCTTATTTATTCATGAGAAACACAGATTGAGAGGCAGAGGGAGAAGCAGACTGCCTGCAGGGAGCCCGATGTGGGACTCGATCCCATGACCCCGGGATCACGACCTGAGCCAAAGGCAGATGCTCAACCTCTGAGCCACCCAGGTGCCCCCAGACCTAGGTTTAAGTCTTGGCTCTGCCACTTACCAGCCCTGGGTCCACTCGCTTGCCTCGCCCAAACAAAGCACAGGGACAACAGGTGTCCCTTGTAGAGCAGCTAAGTCCTAAACGACACGGTGTAAGAGCTGAGTGGTGCTTAACAGCTAAGGACTGTATATAATCGAGGCGGAGATAGAGACGGAGAGCGGCAGATGGACGTGTCTCTACTACATGCGATAGAGTCTACGACCAATGTGCCTGTGCATGTGTATCAGGCAGCGATGCAAGGAAACCTCTAGACCAGGCCCTCACCTCATGCTGCCTCAGCCTGAAAACCCTCGGTGGCTGGGCCCCCTGAAGACAGGGCCGCCTAGGGCAACGGCTGTGTCCCGGTGAGCTGGCCACCTGGCACTCTCCACACAGGCCACGAAGGCAAGACGATCAGAGCTGATCCATACGTCTTGACTGAACACCCTGAGGTCCTCTCAAAACACAGGCACGCCTTCCTTAGGTTACACCTGCAGGTGACAAAACCGTGTGTCCTTGGGATCGGCTCATCATCACCAGATCAGCCCACTGCCCATGTCACATTGTCGTCTGGCTCCTTGTGATTTGGTGTCATCCCGTAGAACATGGGACATGAGGAGCTGGCACTTCCCTTGATCTTGCTTTCTCTGTCTGTAATGAATTGCTTGACTCCCCAACCATATCTGACCCCCTTCCCTGGCAGGTGTGTCTGCTTTGTTGTCCATGGTGCCCTGAGCCCCCAATACAGAGCTGAGCACGTAGTAGGTGCTCAATAAATACTTGTCAAACGGACAAACGAAAGGAGGAATGACCCTTCAGAGGCAGAAACAGCAGCGGCTGTGGCCGTGGACTGAGATGGGAGTCGAGCCCGTCCCCCCGAGCCCCCTGCACCTCTGTTGCACCAGCTGTGATGTGGGGGGGCAGCGCCAGCCTCTGGTCCAGAGACGGACAAACAGCAGCTCTGAAGTGAAAGGTTCTGTTTCCTCCAGTCATACTGGGGGAATCATGCTCCGGTCAGGAAGTCCCTGGGGGAAGGGCTGGAGGTAGGGGAGCGTGAGGTGAGCCCCATCCCAGGGGCCCTGGTGCTGGGGTGAGGAGGTGGATTTCTCCTGCAGACAACAGGGAGCAGGTGGGCGTCCCTGAGCAGGGCAGGGCCCACCCCACCGCTGACTGGAGGTCTCAGGGGCGGAGCCGGGGGTCTGTCTGCTTAGAGCTCCCCAGATGGTGCCCATGAAGCCAAAGGCCAGTTCAACACCAGGAGCTGCTGCTGTGGAGGGTCTCTCTCAGCTCTGCGGGGGTTCTCTCTTCCAGGGAGGGAGGTGAAGGGGGCAGGGCCGGGTGACAGGCAGTGTGCTCACTCAGCGGCTTCTGAAGGAGGAAAAGCTGCTGGCGGCTGGTGGCAAAAACGCCCCATTGGATCCACTGAAGTGGCTGGTCAACTGGCAGCAGTTGCACTTGTACCTGGGGGTTCTCCTGAGTGTGTTCATTTCTGTTGCATCCACTGAGGAAGTTGGGGGGGGGGGAGAGGTCTCAGGAAAAGAGCCCTCCTGACAGAGCCCCCCATCTGATGACAGAAGGTCCCTCTAAGGGCCCCCCACCCCATCCCTGCTTCCCTCCTCCTCATTCCCTGCACCCAGTTCTCAGCCTCTGCCCAGAGCCTGGGATTGGGGCTCATCCCCTCAGCTCCACTGGGGGCAGGGATGGGAGGACAGAGAGGAGCTGCTCTCACCCCTCCTCACCAGCCTCATCCTTCCTCTCCCCTCCCTAATGCAGCTCATCTCTCTGCACCTAGTTCCTGACCCCATCCCGGAGGCCTGCCCTCCCAACCTCCTTCAGCCTCCTCCCCACAGCCCTGCTTCCTGGTGAGGGCTGCTCACTCTGCCCCTGGATGTCCCCCATAGTCTAGGCCATCTCTCTGGGAAGCCAGGAGGACCAGGAGGGCTGGCAGGGGCGCCACGGGGGCAGGCCTGAGTTGGGGGCCGGCAGTGGTGACAGCGAGGTCCCCCAGAGGGCTGAGCTGTCCCTTTTGTCCCACACTGGCCGCCCCAGCTTCTGTTGTGCCGGCCGGGACCCTCCTGTACAGTTACTAAGTCGTGATGTGCCTGTAGGTGTATGATTGTCAGAAGTGGTTTTACATGTTTTGGTAAATCTATAAATACGGACCATAATTATCCATCATTAGCATATGCTTATGTTCTGCATAAGTGCATATTGTTTCCCCCAGAATGCGCATTGCCAACTCACGGCCAAGACACAGTCGTGTCTGATGATCACGTGTGCCCCCATCACCGATGACACGGAATTGTCCGTTTATTATCGTGGAGTGAAGGGGCAGCAGGACGGGCAAGTCCTCCCATGCCGCAGGCAGGTTCCGGGGCCCTGAGCTCCGGAGGGACAGGGATCGATCAGGAGCCGGCCACCAGCCGGGGACCCTGGGGACGCTCAGCAGGGCCAGGAGGGACCCCTGCGCACCTGCCTGTGCCGGCTCCACCCGGGCCCTGCAGTGGGTCCGAGCACGGTGACTGGAATCTGCTTGCCCTCACCCCCGGGTCACCCCCTGAGCCTCCGTTTTCTCAGCTGTGAAATGGGGGTGCAGACAGCTGCCTCGTCCAGGGTGGCCACGAGGAGTAAGCGAACGAGCACGTGTGAGGGGCGCCCGCACACACAGGAAGCGTTCCCCCGCGTGAAGTCATCCTCCTGCCCTTATCACCCCGGGACCGTCCCCAAGGAGCCCCAGCACCCATTTCACAGACGGGGCTGATGGCGGCCACGGCCAACAGCTGGTAGCACCCCTCACACCGGGGCCTGCGCCCACGACCTGCGCACCTGCTCGACCGCCCCCCTCGGCAGGTGCCGTCCTGGCCCCACCGCACGGGGAGGGGGCTGTGCACGGTCCGGGTCACACGGCCCACGGAGGACACGGGCTCCATGCAGGGCCCGGGCTTGGCCACCACCCCAGACCCCACCCTGCCCGGGACCCTCGGTCACGGCCCCGACCAGAAGGCGGTGGACACGGGCGGCCGCCCACCCAGCAGCCCGCCCCTCCTTCCTTCCCCGGCAGAGCCCTGGGTTCGCTCGGCAGCAACAAGCTCGGACCTGGCGGGCCTCCCCGGCCCAGGGGTGAAGCCAAGCCTGGCCCGCCTCCCCTCCCCCAGACACGGTTTTAGGAGTGGGCGTGGGACCCAGATCTGGTCATGGAGGTGTGAGGGGAAACCTGCTGGTGGGGAGAGCTCCTGGGAAATACTTCTTCTGCCTCACTCTACTCCCTCCTCTAGACCTGAATGCTGGCCTGTGAGATGATGTTGGGAGCTGTGGCAGCCGTCTTGCTACCATGAGGCACCAAGATAAGGAAAAAGGCCAACGTAGTAGAGGATGATGAACAGGAAAGAGAAAAGACCCTGGTTTGTTGGCATCACTGAGCATCTGATCAACCCCGGAACTACCTCCCTCCCGACATCTTTTTGCTCATGATCGTTTCATGTCTCGGTTGCTTGAGCTGTTGTTGTGGACTTTCTGTTACAAATTTCTCAACACGGTCTAACGGAGAGAAGCACCTACCATGTGCCCGGCACACATCTCTCATAAGAGTCATGGCCATTCGACTATACCCCATCTCTGCTGCCAAACCCTGGGGTCCCAGAGGGAGAGGTTGTGTCTTGTAGGTCTCTGTAACCCCAGAACTTGATAAGGATCATGATGCACAGCAAGCCCCAATGACCACAGTGCAAGCAACATGAATGAATGGATGGATGAATCAATGAACAAATGAAGTTCTTTGCAAACTGTGAAGTGCTGGGCCCGAATGCAGGATTCGGATCTGAAAAGGTGGGAGGAGCTGGGGAGCAGAAGAGGGGCAGCGAGGAGAGCTGGGATGAGAGCAAGAGCAGCATCCGGGCTCCAGCAGGGGTGAGGCACCGCCATCCTCCAGGCGCCCCCCCTCTCCTCCCCCCCCCCGTCCCTCCCTCCCACTGTACAGACCACGGACGCCAGGTCTGCGAATCGCCTCCAGCAGCGAGCGCCTCTCTCCCCACGGGGACGCTAAGAGGCAGGCTTCGAGCTCTGTCATTTTCCCCAAAAAATTCTCCTGAGCAACCGAATGGTCCCCATCAGCCCAGCTGCGCTTCTCAGCTGCGCTGTTTCGGGGGAGACGGAGGCCGGGGCGCCGGGAGAGGAGGCCGCGGGAGGACGAGGAGCGAGTGTAGGGCGAGCGGGCGCGGCAACTGCAGCTCCAGGTTTTGCAGGGAGACGGGATTAAAAGATCATTTCAAATGAATTTTGCCATCAGAGTAAGAGATCTGTCTTCCCCAAAGTGCTCTACTTTGACAGCCGACTTCAAGGGGTTTGACAAGATTCATTTTTCCAGCCGACAAGAGATCAAGGTATTAAACAAAACGCATTCCACCGTGAGAACTCTGTTCGCCACTTGATACAGTCGCCTTGCATCCACAGCTGAGCGTCTGGGCTCATTCTTCCCTCTTCCCTTCTCGGCCTCATACACCACTGAGAGGCGAGGCCACTAAGGCCCCCACTGCCCCCGGATGACCGTGGGAGGGGACGGCACTGGATAGGGCTGTGAGGTGTCCACAAGGACAAACAGGCAGAGCCGGGAACAGAGCAGGCCTGCGGCGGGGTCAGGGAGGCCGCTGGGCCCACTTCCAGGTCAGCAGAGCCGGCCTCTGAGGCGCTGGGCGTGCTGGTCCCCTGCTGCTGCGGGCACTGCTGGGCCAAGGGGAAAGCCGTAAGAAGTCCCAGCCTGGTGACAAACTGCTCCTGATCAACGATGGCCCCTCAGCCCTACTTGGAACTGATTAGCTGCTGCACCAGCTGTCACACTGGGTAACGATGGGTCTGCATGAACACTCCCAGGAGGGCTGAGGGGGCCCAGCGGGCCAGAGGAGGTCCCCGCCCCGTCCCTGGGACCATCCGTGGAGACCCGGGAGGCTCATCCACAGGACGGGGACTTCAGAGTCAGGCAAACCGAGGTGCCGACCCTGGCCGCGCCCCGTTACCAGCCCTGGGACTTGGTGCTTAATCTGGCCGAGCCTGTTTCCCCACCTGCAGAAGGAGCCAACGCTGGCATCTCCCTCAGAGCTTCGATGAGCGCATGAGAGACCATGCCTCAGAGGGCTCCGGACCTGCGAGCAGGTGCCCGGCAAGCCAGCCCCCCTCTGCTGCCTCCCTGCTCCCCCGCCCCCGCTCACCCTGCCTTCCCTGATCACAGCACACAAGTCTACATAACAAGAACCAACTCTCCTGAGCTCCGCATATCCATTTTTTTTTTCATTTATTCTACTACAGAATAGATTCTGCTCTCGACAACACCATTTTACAGATGAGGACACTGAGGCCCAGAGAGTGAAGTAATGTGAAAAGTCTCACGGCTCTAAGAGGTCAGCTCAGGGCACAAACCCCAGTCCGACGGATGACACGAATTCAGGTCTCCTCTCACGTGCCTTTCCCAGTCCTCCCCTCCACCACCCCACCACCCACCACCACCCCCCACCCCTGGTTCAGGCCTTTCTGGTCAGACATGCAGACCCGGTGGGCACAAGGGTGGTTTCGATCTGGACAGCGACCACCCCACAACCCCCCCCCCCCAGCTCCTTCCCTGGTAGATACAGCAGCAGCGTCACCCCAGCCTGTGGTTGTGCTCGATGGGGCCCAAACCCCGTCCAGGCCCCCCCACCACCAGGACATCTCCGGGTGCATAAAATGGGTGATTCATGTGCTTGGCGTGTAGGTTTGTATGAGCTGCACCCCGTCGGCTTTAATGGCCTCCAATAAAGATTCTATCTTTTAACAGCTCCTTCTCCGCAGAGAGACCTGGCTGCTCCGTGCTCATCAATTACCCAGAGGTGAAAACAGCCAGTGCCCAGGGCCTGCCACTCCTGGGCCTGAAGGAGGCAGGACCCTGGACGGTGCTGGGCAGGAGGAAGCCTCCCCTGGGGCCCCTGGCCCACATTCCCCCTGCAGGCTCATGCATGAGAGCTGGACTGTGGAGCAAGAACCCTTGAGTCCAAATTCCAGCTGTGTGACCTTAGACAGAGAACTTGACGTCTCTGGGCCCAGTCTGCCCATCTGAAAGTGGAAATATGTTAGTTATTGTCATTGTCCCCAATGTCCCCTTCCCCACCCTTCCCCTGCCCCCCTACCCCACTGCATCCCACCTCAGGGACCCACACCTTGCTCCTGGACACCTGTCCCCAACCCCCAGGGGTCACCAGCTCACAGAGGCTTTGGGGTGAGCCCCTAGGGTTGGTGGCATTTCTCAGGGGCCTCTGGAAACAGGATCAGCCTTCGAGGCCCAAAGGGATGCACTTCTGGGAAGGAGCAACTCTCCGCATCTCCTTTAGGGACAGATCAGCTGACAGTTCCGATATCGAGGAGCCTCTCATGGTGCTTTAGGAGCCAGGACACAGCAGTCACCAAGGACCCACAAGAAGCCGAGTGTTCGAGCCAGACAGCTCTGGCAAGTGGGGTGATGGTGACCATTTCCCAGATGTGAGGATAGGGACTCCAGGAAAGGAAGTGCCTCCCCGAGGTCACAAGCCAGCAGTCCACAGTCAACCGTGACCCTAAATCCTAAATTCTTTCTGCTGCACCACATCGAGGGGCCCTGGGCGGCTTCTACGCATGCATCGCCAGGCCGGCTGCCAGGACACTACGACGATGAGGCAACCCTGAAACCAGGACCACCCTGCTTCTCACACAGGGGAGCTCAGAGCCCCTGCCCACGGCAGCCCACACCTCCTCGCCTCCTTCACCACCGTCTCCAGGAGCCTCCTTTCCTGTGCCAACCCCGAAACAGGTAGAGCTGAGAAAGCACCGAGGCCCAAGCCCAGCAGCAGACCCCAGCCTCACACGGCTGCTCCTGCAGGAGCCACGGGGCAGCCCGAGCTGACCCTGCACAGACGGCCATTCCCGCAACACGCAGACACCCATCTGTGCTCTGGGCCCCCCGGGAGGGCTTGTGTCCCATGGGCGAGGCCAAGCCAACTGCCCCCCGTGCCCTTTCCTTGGGCAGCCATGAGGTGCAGGACTCCCGAGGTAGCCCGCCCACGTCCCGCCAGGCTGCACACCTCCTACAGCCTGCCAGCTTCCTATCAGCAGGTCACCTCATGCCAAGCTGCTCACCTCCTACCCACCTGCTCACCCCCGGCCACCTCCCACTTACTATGGGTTTGCCCGCCTCCTACCAGCCTGCCTCCCTCCCATCCACCTGTTCACCCCCTACCCGCCTGCTCACCCATGCGCTGCCCACCTCCCAACAGCAGAGTCACCTTCTACTGACCTCAGCTCCTCCCCGTGCCCAGCTGTCCCCCCAGCGCCCCCCCGCCTCCCACCGCCCCACACCACTCCTGCCAGCACTCACTCCTGACCAGTCTCCAGAGTGACTATGCATTCTTTCTTTCAGCAATTATTCTAGGACACACAGAGATAAATAAAATAAATGTCCACGGAGGCAACAGGATTGCTTTCTCTCTCTCTCTCTCTCTCTCTCTCTCTCTCTCTCTCTCTCTCTCCAGTCCCAAGGCCTCTTCCCACCCCATCACCTCCCACCTGGATCTTTCTGCAGCCTCCTCGGCTCCTCCTTCTCCAGCTCCCGCCCCACCATCCTTTCCTGAGAGAGCAGCTCCCTTCAGAAATCTCCTTGTGCCTCCCTCACTGCAGTCAGGGGCTCCCCAGGGCTCTCAGGATGGAAACAGAGGTGCGCACCCCACTGACCATGAACCTGCAGGCCCTGGCCCTGCACCTCCCCACACCTTGCAGGCAGGGCTCTGCCGCTTGCTCATTCGTTCCCCTCACGGAGGCAAGGGCAGGAGCTCTGGGACAGAGCCTGTGCCTCTCATTCTCCTCTGGGCTACACCTGTGGTTCGGTCACCTCCGGGCATCCCCGCTGCCCCTGCATGTGCTGAGGGCACCCACAGTGGCTGCCCCCAGCCTTGGTTTGCTCAGGAGGGTGCCCGCACCCCTCCCAGGCCCACACTGGCAGCCCCGCCGCTCCCGGCCCCACACAAACGCTCCACAGGAACATCGTTTATCAATCACGGGACGAGGCCTATAAAGTCAGGATCTTTTGTGTGTCTTCAGTGGGCAGGTGCCACGAAGCCACTGGAATTTCACAGATTCTGGAGACACCAGACAAAAAGCGGTGGGAGGGAGGAAAGAGCAGGACTGTGTCAGGGAGATTAATCCATCGCTCAGACATGACAGAAATATGCTCAATTATTTTGTATTGCATTTCATTGGAATGTACACGTCGTACTTAGCTGCCTGCAAGCCTCAGATTACCCAGAGAGAAAGCACAATGAAAGACAGGGCGAATAAAAATACTGACAAAAATGTTCCTGAAATTGGAATTATTTAGTGGGAAATAAAAGCCGGGCTTGAAACAAAAGAGGCTGCTTGGCACTGCCGAAGCTTTCGGCACAGGTGCCTGGTCCCCTGGCCAGACAGTCAGAGTCAGAGGGTCCAGCCTGTCATCCCGGACCTGCCGCCGACATGCTGTGTGACTCTGGGCAGGCTACTGCCCCTCTCTGGGCCTCATGCTCCAGAAGTCCCGTGGGGCTTCTCAGCAGCAACACTACTGACATTTGGGGCTGGCTACTTTGTTGTCGGGGACTGTCCCGTGCACTCAGCAGCGTTCCTAGCCTCCAGCCACTCTGTGGGTGCCTACCACCGCCACTCCAATCGCAGCCACAAAAACATCTCCAGCCTTTGCCAAACGTCCCCTGGAAAGCAAAATCACTCCTGGTTGACAAGTATGAACCAGGTGTGGTCTGAGCTCATGTAGGAAAGGGCAGAGCAAGAACAGGGGTCATGGTAAACCCCAACCCAGAGCCAAGCAGGCCCTAGAGATTTCCTCGGGGGTTTAGGACACTAGCTGAGCTGGTTGATGAATCTAGGCCCACAGGTACCCAATAAATCAAGGCAGTCGGGCTGGAGACGGTGAAAAGTGAGCATAAGGGGATCCTAGTACCACCTCCCCTCTCTTCAGCTCCTTCCCTTTGCCCTGGGAACCCAGGCCCTGAGCCCTCTGCCCCCTCTCATCAAAACCCCTCTCTCTGCAGCAGCATGATTGGCTGAGCAGGGAGGAGCAGGTGCCTGGTCTCCCGGGGCAGCTTCTTCAATTTTCAGAGGAAGGAGATCTTGGAGGGAAGGGCCTTTGGGACCGTGCAGGTTCCTGGTCCTGGTTCCACCCACCCTTAGGGTTCTGGAAACCGTGAGAGGGTGACCCAGGCAGAGAAGCTGGGAGGGGACCCACTGCTGTATGAGAGAGAGAGAGCGAGGGGCCCGAGCCTCAGCGATGGTGCACAGCAGGAAGGGGCTCAGGCACACTTTAAACCCAGCACTGTGGCCTCCTCAGCTGCCCGGAGCAGGAGCGAGGCTCCAGGCAGGCTCTGCAGACGTGAGCCAGGCCCAGCCCTGAGCCGAAAAGGCCAGCCGTGGGGCTGACGCCCCACCACGTCAGGTGTCAAGAAAAACACACCAACATCCAGTCCCGTTTTCATCCAGCAAATATTTCCTGAGCATCTATGATGTGCCAGGCTCTTCTAGGCACTCGCAGCAGCAGTGGACAGAACACAAACGTCTCCTGTGGAGCTCACATTCAAAGCCCCTGCCAATGGCAAATGGTAGCCAACATTTATTGAGCACTCGCTGTGTGCCGAGGGCAGCGCTAAGCGCTTTGCACGTCCCGTCTCTGAGCTGGGTGTCACCTCCCCATTTTTAGAGAAGAGAAAATCGAGGCTGAGAGAGGTGAAGTAGCTTACTACTGTTCTTATTCTCACTGCTGGCTCAGATGGAAGCAACTATCGGCACCCCCACACACAACCAGACCCTCAGCTGCCAAGATAGCACCCCCCACCCCGCCGTAGGCCTGGCTGACCTTCCAAGTGCAAGACAATCATCACTGACGGGTCACTGAACAGGACCCAGCGGGCACCCTCCCCGCACCCACCCTTCACGTGCCTCACCTCGGTGAATCTTCACAGTGATCAAGAAATGGGGACAGATCACCCCCCTGTGCAGATGAGAAATCTGAGGCCTAGCGGTGCTAGGGAGCCTGCCCAGAGGTCACCAGCCAGTAAGGATGAAGCCGCGCCCCTGAGCGGTTGGTGCTCATCTAGTCCAGATGCCCACAGAGACATGGAGAGGCCAACCAGACACTCCTGGAAGGGTCTCCTCTGGACTCAGGGGTGCCCCAGGGGTTCCCTGCTTTCCGGCTGGGGAAACTGAGTCCAGAGTGGGAAAACCATGGATTTGTAATCAAAAAGCTGGTGAGTTGCAGATTTGGGATTTGGACCCAGTGCTCCCCTCGAACCCCACCCACATTCTCCACAACAGCAGCCTGTCCCACCTGTGAAAGGGGCACTGGACTGGGAAGCAGGGAGCCTGGGCTCCGTCAGTCGCCAGAACAGGAGGTCCTGAATGGAGTGGCTTTGCCCTTTCCTGAGTGCACTCCCCAGCCCTGTGCTCGGGGCTCACCTGGGATGCGTTCCCCTCCTACAGGCCCCAGCGCTTCAAAGCTTCACTCTGAGGTTACACAGACCCAGGTTGAATTTTCGCAATGCCCTGCTACGCAGCCTCCAGCAAGTTGTTCAGCCTCAATGACTCCCACGTCCTCACTGCGAAATGGGACTCACTGTCCTGCGTCAGAATGAGATGAGATGGTACAGGCAGCGCCTGGCCGGGGGAAGCGCTCAGTGCACATGTGTTGTTATGATTCGGCACCGGCTCTCCATCGTCCAGGCACACCTTCTGGCAGGGCTGCTGACTGCACGACTCTGGGGACAGCCACTCGTGTCATGGTACAGGTGTGAGTTGTATAGTGCGCAGCATACACGGCAGTACATTCCGGCCTGGGACTCCGTGGAGCTTTTCCTGACTGGCCCCGCTTGGCCAGGGGCCCACTCCCTCCTCTGTCAAATCCCCGTGAAGACAGGGACCTTGTCCTACCCACCTGGTGTCCCCAGGCCCAGCTCAGAACCCGGTCCCCGTGGCGCAGACACCAGCAGCCATTCACCGACCGCAGGAGTTGCCAGCGGCCATTCCCACCACTAGGAAGTAAGTGGCTGAGCAGGGATTTATGCGTGATGTAGGCTCCCAGGCTCTTCACTGCCGTCCGGGACGCCCAGTAGCTGCAGTAGTTAAACCTGCTGCATGTTGACCCTTGCACAGCCAGACATGGGAGTGGCCAGTCAGACAGGCCCAGGGTCCAAATGGGCCATCCCTGCTTCTCGTCGCCAAGCAGCAGGGCCCGGAGAGACCCTTGTCCCCCGCCCCTCCCCGGTCGGCACGGGCTGACACCCCCGGGAGACACAGTGAGGGTTTCTGCCTCAAACATCACGGACTTCTCTGGATGGGCTCAAGGTGTGGAGGCTTATTTCTCAGGCCACATGGAAATGCTCCGATATCCCCCAAAACAGCATGTCGGACGCTCCTACTCCCAACCGAGGGAGAGAAAAATGTCCCAAACGTGGGTGGGGCACAAGCAGGGGCGATGAGCGCAGACCCCCACCCGCAGGGACGGGGAGCTCTGGGTGCAGGAGAGCCTTGGCCTTCTCCCCCCCCACCCACACCCGCTCACCCCGGGCATCTTGCTTTCCTCCGAGGCTGGCTCCTCGGGGTGCGGCTGGAGGCAAATGCCCAGGAAGGGGGCGTCAGGCTCAGGCGGCCTTGGGGGGCAGCTGGGCGTCTGCGCTGGGCCCGAGCCGGGCACGGGACGCGGGGATGCCAGATGCCTTCCTGCGTGTGCGGAGGGGACGATGGCACCTCGGCTGGGACGTGAGGGCAGGAGGGGGTCAACCAGATCGGGGCGGGGGGGCAACTGCCTTGTGCTGGACCCTGTTCTAAGGGCAGCTCTGTATTAACCCATCGAATCCTCACAATTACCCCTGCGGTGTGAGGTGGAAGCTACCTCCAGCCCCATCCCACAGATGAGGAAACTGAGGCACTTGATGCTCACCCAGTAAACGGGAGGGCCAGGTTTCAGGCCGGGAGGGTCTGACGCCTTCATGCCTTGTGCAGGGACAGGGAACAGTAGCCACAAAGGCTCGGAAGCAATGACAAGGGGATGACGGCCTGGGGACCTGCAAGCAGTTCAGTCTGGCCCAGGGTGAGAGCGTGGGGGGCTGGAGGCTGGCTCATGGGGGGCCCAGGCCGAGTTAGGGAGTGTGCGCCCCCATCGTCACTGCCTTGGGCGGGTGGAGGGGACAAAGGTCTGCCCACTGCCTGCTGGACTGGCACTGTGCTGCACGTCTGAGCCCCGCCCCCCAGGGGGCTGTGTCATTGTCATCACTGGGCCCCCGGGCACAGGAGGGGCACAGAGCAGGTGCCGAACTGCACCGAACCGAGGGGCATTTGCTCTCTCCCACCCCATGCCTAGCCCTGGGCAGGCACCCCCGGGCCCAGACACAAGGCCCTGCCCTCGTTCCTGACTCTCCTCCCCCCCTTTGAAGGTGGATGTGGCCTGTGACTTGCTCTGGCCACAGCGATGCGGGGGGCGGTGTCTGTCACATGGAGGGAACTTTAAGAGCCAAGTGCCCGGTCGGCTGAGGTGGTCACAGAGCCCCGTGTCAGCCCAGAGTGACGCTGTGAGCCCCCGCCACCCACCCTGAGCAAGTCAGCACAGAGGGGGACCTCTTCTTGGGTGGCGGATGCTGCAGCTATAGTCCAGCCCGGGCCCCCCGACTGATGTCACTGCTGGGACCGCGTCACCCAAGAAGGTGTCGGTGACCGTGAGGAGGGGGAGGCCGACACTCCCCAGCCCCCAGGTCCCCCCAGTGGATGCTGGTCCCTGCGGGACGAGCCACTCAACGCCTCCCCAGGTGTGGGAGGGTCCTGCCAGCATCCGGGAGGCCATCTCCCTCGGCTCCGACTGCCCCAGACCTGGGCCAGACAGGCATGTCCCGTTCTGGTGCCCAGACCACCCGAGAGCCTCTGGGCTCCTTGCTCCGCTCTGCTTCCCCATCCAGACTTCTCACATGCCATCAGGTGGCCTCAGTGAGACCCCCAGGATGGAGTACCCAGATGTCACCAGTGATGTCTTTACAGCGACAAGGGTCTGTAGGCTCTCATCCGATGCTAGGATACATGAAACCGGATTCTTGATTAAAAAATAAAAAAGGCATCAAGAAATATTTCTATCGGGGATCCCTGGGTGGCATAGCAGTTTGGCGCCTGCCTTTGGCCCAGGGCGCGATCCTGGAGACCCAGGATCGAATCCCACGTCGGGCTCCCAGTGCATGGAGCCTGCTTCTCCCTCTGCCTATGTCTCTGCCTCTCTCTCTCTCTGTGACTATCATAAATAAATAAAAATGTTTAAAAAAAAGAAATATTTCTATCTGGAAATCAATGAAAATTCATGAAAAAATATTACATGCTAAGTAATAAGGCAGGGCAAGTCCATAGAACTGAGTAATGGCAGAGGAGAAAAGTCTCAACTCTTCCCCCAATTACAGGATCTGAGACATAAAGTTGACAAAACAATAATATTGAAATATTGGAAAACAGGGAACTTCCTAATAAAAGACACCGAAAACCAGCTAACGTGATAATGAGTGGTACCCAGGAACATTAGAGCCTGCGGCCAGGCCTGAGAATTTTCTAGCCCCGTTAGTGATTCCCAAAGGCTCCCCTGTGTCCCCAGGGTTAATCTGGTCCCCATCTGGGCTCACGATCTGGCCTACCTGGCCTCTGCTCAGGGGCACGGGGCTCCCTTCAACCAGTACCCCAAGTCCAAGCAGTCATTTTAGCCTCAAGCACAGTGCACCACCCCTGGGGAGTCCCCCGGACCACCCAGGACCCCACCATCACCCCCAGCTCTGAGCTCAGCCCATCCATCTCGCTGAACCACTCCATCCACATCATTGTCCTATTTAGTAACACCATGGGGGCAGCACGTGGCCACGGGTTCCAGTCTGGACCTCGAGCCGAAGACCTAGATTCATACCCCCTTCTTGTGTGTGCCCTGGGCCAAGCTGCTTTGCCAGCCTGAGCCTCAGTTTCCTTACCTGTAAAATGAGAAGATAATAATACCTCCCTCATGGAATTGTCGTCAGGGCTAAATGACTTCTTATATGTAAAGTGTTTACGATATGCCTGGTGTAGAATAGTCATTCGGGAGCATCTGCAATCTGTATCCTGCTCCCCATTTTACAGAGAAGAAAAATGAGATCAAAGAGAGGACATGTCTTCACAGCCAGTGACATGGCCAGACCAGGATTCAGATTCGGTGTCATGACTCCTCTCCAGGCACCAGTGCGTGGGGGTTGGGGGGAGATGATTTATTCTCCAGCTTCACCAGCGCGGAGCCCCTCCTCCCACCCAAGTCAGCACAGGACCAGACCCGCAGCTTCTGGCCCGGCTGCACTGGCCACCCAGGAGAACGGGGTCAGTAAGCACCCTGGTGACTCACCAGGGGCCCCACACAGTACGAAGCATTGACCTTCACTCTATTCCCACTTCTCAGGGGGGCAAACTGAGGCTCAGAGGGGCTAAGGCACATGTGCAAGATCACACAGATGATGGTCATCGGAGCCAGCTCTCTGTCTGGGATCCGTCACCCCCACATGCATCTCATCTCGTCCCACGGCTGTGCTCTGAGGGGAGTCCCCACCTCCTGTCTCACAGGCGAGGAAACCGAGGCCCAGGGAGGGCATGGAGCTGACCTGGGGTCCCCCAGCCAGCAGGTGGAAGGAGCCCGTGGAATTAAGACCCAGGGCTGCCTTTCCCAAACTCACGGCGAAAGTGGGTCCCTCCTCCATTCTGTGTCCCGAGCTGCAGGGGACCGAGGCCCGTCTGAGGGGAGGGGCTGCAGGACAGGGCCCGGCTGGGGGCCAGGGGAGGGCAGGCTGGGCAGCCGGCCCCCAGGTCCCCGGAGATCGCCGCCGAATTCTGAAGTGGTCAGGACTTTGCAGACCTCATCCCTTGCAAACCAGAGCCTTCTCTGAGCCTCCTCCGAGGCCCACCTCCTCTCCACCCGTACCCCTCCATCTGCAGAGCGGTGCATGTGCTCCAGAAGTAGCAGCTCCGTCTCCCAGGGCCCCGCTGAGCCCAACGCAGGTGGATTTCCCTGCCTCATTACCTTCCCTCTCGGGGCTCCGGGTCGAGTCAGTAACCTGCCCACTGCCTGCGCAGCCCCCCAGGCCGCAAGCCCCTTCTAGAGCTGGGTCACCCTCCCCCAGGAAACCCAACTGCTAAACCCTCCGAAGTCCAGTGAGTGGTTCATGAATCAGAGGCCTCTCCTGGGCTCTTCCGGGCTCCCCCCCAGAGCCGGATTCTGTCCTGGGTCTGGGAGCAGTGGGACCCCGGGGGCCAGGCCCAGAGAGCCGCAGCGGCGGGAACACCACAGATGTCAAACCCCAAAAATGAGCAGCTGCTGCCCCCGCCCGCCTTGGCCTCACCAGTGACCCCGTGATGAGTGTGCTCACCACCCAGGCAGAGGAAAGTTCCAGAGGGGCCTGCAGAGCGAGAAGCAGCCCTGGTCCAAGCTTGCCCCTCAGGCACATCTCTCTGCCCAGAAACAAGTTGTTCTTGTCCAGCCCCTGCCCCAGAGAACACCCGCTTCTGGAGTCACCCAGGAGCTTGCCTCAAAGTCCCATTGCTGAGAGGAGCCTGAGGGCTTAAGGCCATGCCTCGTCCAGGCAGGAATCCCGGAGCCGAGTTTACTCCCATCTCACTTCCCTAGACGTCTGGAGAGCTGTGTGGCACTGGCGTGGGGGCCAAAGCTTAGGTGCTCTCACCGTGCACAGCATGGGGCACCCGCATGCCCCAATCACTAGGCCCCCAGAGGACCAGTGGACATCTCTCCTGGGACACATGCTCCTCCACCCAACCTGATTCCCCATCTCTCCCCAGTTCCAGCCCCATCATCCCAGAGACCAGATCAGCACACTGCACGGTGTCCCTGGATCATGTCACTCTGTTCCCTCTGTGGGAATTCCCTTCCCGCCATCTCTGAGCTCCGCAGGAGAAGGACCTGTGACAGGTATGCCCAGAGCGCTACTGTGACTGCCTGGCGGGTGCTCAGTTCACATCTGTGAACAAATGAATGGGCGAGGGACCAAGTGATCAAGTAAGTGCAGAGGCCGTCCGGGCACCTCCTGTGAAGAAGCTTGGCCCCCAACCACTGTCCTCCCAAAGCTCATCACAGCCCCTCAGGTGGGCCCAGACTCCCTCTCTTCCTCATTATAGTAAAGTCCACTCCCCCAGAAACTGAGGCCATTCCCTCTGAGCCTTACTGTCTGCTGGGTTTTTATTAATAAAGATTTAGCATCTAGATTGAAGGAGGTGAAGATCCTGATGGAGGATGCTGTCTGTTCTGGGTTTAAGATGAACCCAGGGTCCTGGGGCCACATACCAAGGATGGGACCATAGGATAACAGGAAGCCCACCCCGTCCCACCCCCCACCTTCCCCCAGCCCAGTGTGGGCCCCAGGCGGCGTGGCGTCACCTCACCTCCTCACAGCCTGCTGGAAGTAACAGCTGCTAGTCCTGGATCTTCTGGACTGGTCTAGGTTGAGCTGAAATCCAGCTTGCCCTGGCTGACACCAGGAAGGCTGGAGGAATGAGGGGCAGGACCCATGGAGGCCAGGCTCTCTCGCCTCTGCATCGGCTGCTTCCACAGGCTGAAAGCCCAGGGCCCAACAGCTGCTGGAAGTCACATCTTCAGTCCCAGAAAGGGACCAACGTCCTCACTGCAGTTTCAGTGATGGGCCAGATGTCCCTCACTGAGGCCAAGGGCCCCGGGCCCGCGCTGGCCCAGCTCTGCTCAGGAGACCACCCTTGTCGACCAGTGAATCTTGGCCAGGGGTGGCGGCAGGGTTCGGTAAGGTGATGTTGTCACGTGGGACAGATGCCAGGAAGAGGGAGGATAACTGGGCAGACATCCACCTCATTTTACAGATGAGGAAACTGAGGCTGTGAGAGCAGAAGGAACCTGCGGAGGTGGCGGTCTGCCTGCGTGAGTAGCAGAGCTGGAACCGGGGCCCGGTGCCACCACCACACTCCCCAGTGGGTGCTGGGAGCCCCGGGCAGCTGCCCATTCCACTGGGAGGGCCTCCGTCCCAGGGCACCGGGGGAGGGGGGGGTGCTCTGCCCCCGGGGGGCCGGTGAGGGCCAGTGAGCGCGAGTCCTCCGAGTCCTCCGTGCTCACAGCCCAGGTCGGTGTCGGCAAATTACTCCCAGTAATGGGGCTGTTTGCCAAGGGAATTAGGGAGGCAGTAAACAGTTACCAGAGTAATTAGACGTGAACGTGGACGTGCCGGGCTTCTCAACACCACCCCGCCACCTCCACAGCCCCCTCCCCGCACAGGGCCGGCAGAGCCACCGGGATTCATGGCCTACTTGAGTCGGTAAAAGACTCAGGGAGAGGGGGTGGTCCCAGAAACCGCAGGATACAGATGGAGAAACTGAGGCTCAGGAGGAGGAAGCTGCCCCAGGACATACAGGGCCAGGCTGAGAGCGTTGGGCTCCTGGGAGGCAGGTCAGGCCTCCTGGCACACTGGGGTTAAGCGCAGTGTGCTTAACAGGTCGTTGGTGGGGGGATGGGGGGAACCACAGATCACCAGGCATGGGGGACCCAGCAGATGAAAAAGGGAGAAACTTGGGGCGCACATGCATTTGTTCGCTCGCTGACCATTTATGGAGTGTTTACGGCATTCCAGGCCCCTGTCCTAGGCTCCGGGGCCAGTGAACGAGACAGGCAGGGAGCAAGTTCCCTGCAGGGACACTGCGCCCAAAGACAATTCTCCGCTTCGTGTCTGTGATCCGCACGGGGATCGGGAAGCCACGGGCAAGCCGCAGGGAGCGGAGCGGGCCAGTGCGGCCTGAACCAACAGCCAGGCAGGCTGAAGGGAAATTCTCCGGCGGACAGGCCCACCCCGCGCAGTCTCAGCTTCATCTCTCCCCAACCAGGGTCGTGCGGCGGAAGTGGCGCAGGGTCAGAGCTGTGTTCGAGAATGTTCTCTCTGGGCCCACATGGAGGGTGGGAAACTTGAGCCTCGAGCAGGGAGTAGACAGGTGGGGTGGGAGTAATGTCCCAGGTGGGCCCTGACGGGGCCCCAGGACAGGGACGGGCAGGAGACAGGGTGCAGGGGAGAAAAGCACAGGTGAGCATCTTCTCCCGCCTTCCTGGGACCTGGGAAAGCAATCAGAATTCCAGAGGAGACCTCTGGGCCCCCGCGGCTCAGAACCCGCCTCCTGGGCCTTCCCCAGATGAAGTAAGTCCATAAACAACCGCTGCGGGGACCCAGAGTGGCAGCCCCAACCACAGCGACAGGCCCACGGGGAGCCCCAATCCAAGGATGGACACAATGACTTACTGTTAGTTGTGGCTGAGACGGCACAGCAGCCCTAGCGGGGAGCCAGGAGGATGTGCGGGACAGGCCCTTGGCATCTCAAGGACCTGGGTTCAAATCCCAGCCCTGCCTCTCACTTGCTGTGCAACCCAGACAAGTTAGGGACCTCTCTGAGCCTGGGATAGCCCGTCAGCAGAGAGGTTAGAGTCCATGGTGTGTAAAGTCTGGCCATGATGATCCTTCAGGCAGCAGCAGAGAGCAGGAAAATTAAAGTCAAGAAGCACAACAGACGAAAATTACCGTATGGTTGCATTCATAGGTGAAATTAAAGAAGCAAAGCAGATGGGCATCTGTGAAGGGAAGGAAAAATAAATAAGATGAAAACAGACATGGAGGAAAAAAAGACTCAATCACAGGAAACAAACTGAGGGTCGCTGGAGGGGAGGGGAGTGGAGGGACAGGGTAACTGGTAGATGGGCATGAAGGAGGGCACGTGATGTCATGAGCCCTGGTTTTATCTCCAACTGGTGAATCCCTGAATTCTACCTCTGAAAGTATAATACACTATACTCTTAATTAATTGGGTTTAAATTAAATTAAGTTTAAAAAATCAAAAAAAAAAAAAAAAAAAAAAGAACCACAACAGAGACCACGTGTTTCCCATTAACCGGGCCTGACAGTAGGAGGCACATTTCCTGTACGTCATGCTGTTCACCCATCAGAACAGCCCTGAGGCCCCCAACCCCGGGCTGAGGCCAGACCAGTCCCTCTTCCCGTCTTACCCCAGTGCCCTTTCCCCTCTGTCCCAAAAAAAATGCAACCCACTCCTCACGGTTCTGTTTCCAATAAGCAATTGGCCGTGGGTCTGGAGGTCCAGGTTCTAGGCCAGCCACTGTCACATTCTCATTGTGTGACCTGAAGCCGACATGCCTGGGGTCGCCCCATCCGTGCAATGGGGGCTCATCTCAGACATCTATAAAGACCTTTCCAGAATTCGTGTTCTGACAATGGGCTTACATCCGCTGCCACCTGCAGTGTGACTTTGGGAGAGTTCCTTGACATCTCTGGGCAGGAATGACCTGCTCACCCAGCAGGTGGCCCCTCTGAGCCAGGTGCCTTCCCTTGCCCATCTGGATTGGCACTCAGTGCCCAGATGTAAGACAGAGACTTCACCCACATTCCAGGGCCACTCAAGGTGACAAGGAGACTCGTGCTGCCTTCCCCAGCTCGTCCCTCACGACAGGAGACAGGAGCACATCTGTACCCTGGAACTGGTAAGTCCACAAAGAGCAGTCAGAGCCCTGGCAGGGGACCAGACCTAGGCCAACATCAGCCCTTCCAGCCCATGCAGGATGAGGAGAACACACCGTCCCGAACTGTCCAGACCTTCAAACCCAGGCTACAAGCCCCAGGGGTAGAGAGGTCAAGCCAGGATAGGGGAAGGGCCCAGAAGCCAGGCCCTGAGCACCCCCTGCACAGATGGGGTGACTCAGGCATATCGGTCAAGGTCACACAATGAGAAAGTGACGGAGACTAGCCTAGAACCTGGTCCTCCTGACCCACAGCCAGTTGCTTATTCTAAGCACAACCTTGGGGTGGGGGGGCGGTGCTGGTTGGTTGGTTCTGATTTCAAATATACTTGAATCATTTGCCACTTGGTGGCCACATAGCAATGAAAAAATAAAATGTATTACCCTGACGTTGATAGTAAAAGTCTGTGAAATGCCAAAAATTATTTTGAATAAAGAAGAAAGTCGATTTCTTCAGACTCTATGTGCTCGTGTTAACCAAAAAGAAGATGATCAATCCCGTCATTTTGGCCCATGTTAAAAATATGCATTAAACTGTGCACCCTCTCCTTACAAGTAGGTGTCTTACGGTAAATTGTTGAGCTTGCTGCTCAGAATCACACCTGAGACCTGATGGCCCGGGACATCCCTGCAGCTCAGGGAGGCGGAGCCTGAGAGAATGGGAGTAGGGAGGCTTAGGGACAATTATTTAAAATTTTAAAAATAATGCTAAAGGTTTTCTTATAATTCTTATCTCTATTATAAAAGCAATGCCCAGGCCCGCCTCACCTCCCTACCCCACTTACACCCCCCAACCCCCACCCAGGCCCCCCACCAGGTGGTAGGAAGATACATGGGTGCAGTATTCTGGAAAGCAATTGGGAAATGCTAACCGAAATGGAAATGCTTACGGCCTCCGACCCAGCGAGTCCACGCGCAGGCATCTGACCCACGGAAATACTCACAAATACCAGAAAGTGTACACACGCAGGGGTGTTCCTGGCAGCCCTAGGCCAGGGGAAACAGGAAACCCCCAAATTTCCATCACTGGGGACCCGCTAATAAATCACGGTTGTCCACACCATGGAACGAAACACAGTTGTTACTTTTTAAATGAGGTACATCTATAATGCTGTCAGAGAGACATTTCCAAGACTAATTAGGAGGGAAAAAAGAAAGTTGAGAAACGGTGCGTGAAGTATGATCGCCCTCGTAAGTACGAAAGACTCCAGTCTGCAGACCAAACTGCCTCCTCTGGCAGCGGTGGGGGGGAGCAGGACGGGGCCTCACTCTCTGCGGCGGGCGGGAGGGACGTGTGGAAGCTTCCGCCAGCTACTTAGTCAGAAAAACAACAACAATAACTATACTCATTTTAAAATTAAATTAAAGCAGTGTACACTGGCAATTTAAAAAAAAAAGTGTTTTGTTTTTCTTTTTACTGTGTGTTCTCAACACCCAAAGGTGTATTTTTAACATTTGGTTGCATTTCTTCCTGTGTTTTTTAATCAGTTTTCCAGGCACAGTTATTATTGATCTGTATGAATAATTTAGCATCCTAAGGTTTTTTTAGAGACTTAATATTATAGCAGAAGCATCTCCCAAATAGTACGAGCAGAAACAATGTTTTTATTGCCTTCAGAATATTCCGGGGGCACCTGGGTGGCTCAGTCGGTTAAGCATCCAACTCTTGGTTTTGGCTCAGGTCATGATCGTGGGGTCCTGAGATTGAGCCCCACGTCAGGCTCCGAGCTCAGCTCAGAGTTTGTTTGTCCCCCTCCCTCTGCTCCTCTTGCCATTTGTTCTCTCTCTCTCTATCAAATAAATAAATAAAATCTTTAAAATAAAAAAAAAAAGAATATTCCGGAATGTTCACAGTTTAGTTAACCAAACTCATTTTGTCGAGTTGTTTAGATTGCTGGGGATTTTTCTTTCTGTTATAAGTAAGCCTGTGATAAGTATATTTGTGCCTGAAGCTCTTAGGGAGAGGCATTTGGGAGTCCCGATGCCCCCACTGAAAAATATAAAATATATATGTACGCAGTCTATTGAATGGGCTGGACCTGATGGAGACACAAACAAAAATGATATCATTCTCCCCCAAGTCTGCCTGCAAATGCGCTCTGCCTCGGGCCCACCCGACCACCGAGGCACCCCGGGTGGATCCCACAGCTCTGCCGTGGAGTAAATCCTGCCCACAGGCCAGCGCTGACAGGTCCCGTCTGGTCTAGTCATGCACTTGTTCCTGCCCCAGTTCAGACTCAGGACCCAGGTTCAGGGACCCCAGCGGGGATGAGGACAGGAAGGTGGGGCACAGGGTCTGCTCCTTCCCTCTTCTTCCTGCCTGTCCTCCCTGCTTCCAACCGCTCAGGGTCATGCAACCCAGAACCTAAAAGCAAGCTGCCAGGTTGCAGTGCCTGTGTTCTCGGCCACTGCCCTTCATCGGATGGGAGGATAGAAAGGGGAGCAGAGGAAGGGACCCTTCATCCCCAGTCACTGCTGGACAGAACCATGTGGTCCTCGGACACACCGGTCAGGTTTTTGGACTTCCTAGGGCATTGCTCAGCCCCCTTCTACACACTTGGCTACAGACCAATCCTCAGAAATTACCCACAGAGTTGTCCGAGAATTGGTCTTGGATGCTTATTTCTGGGCTCACTCCTGTCTTTATCACAAACCCTTCATTTGTGCAAGAGCTCAGATGCCACCCATACTGCTGCCACCCTGGTCTGCTGGGCCTCCATGGTCTCTCCCCTGCGTTATTACTCCAGCCTCTTCTCTGCTCTCCCTGCTTCCACCCTTGTCCCCTACAATCTCCCGTAGACACAGCAGCCAGAGGGAAAACCTAAGTCACATTATAGCAGCCCTTCTCAACCCCTCCAATGACTCGTCCCTCACTCAGATTCAAAGCTAAGTCTTGAGAGGGACCTAGGAGATGTCCTCCCTCTCTGACCTCTCAACCTCCCATTTCAGCAGAGATTCTCTACCTTCTCATCCCACACTTCAGCCACACAGCCCTTCACCCTGTCTTGAACACAGATGTGCTCCTGCCCCAGGCCCTTTGCACTGGCTATTCCTTCTACCTGGATCAATCTTCCCCTAGATTTCAGCATGGCTCACTCCTTTACATATTTCCAGGCTTCACTGAAATGTTCCCTTCTCAGTGAGGCCTTCCCCAGCCACCCTCCTTTAAAATTACACTTCTCTCCCCTGAATCCAGTAACTCTAGCCCTCCTTATCCTGCACTGATGTTTCATGCACTCATTGTCTTCCAAAGTACTATGCAGTTCGACTTTTTATTCTATGTATTTTCTGCCTCCCCCTAACTAGAATGTAAACCATGTGAGGGCAGGGACTTTGGGTTTTATTTTCTACAGGGTCAATGCTCAGTAAATACTGTGGAATGTAGAGTGGATTCCTAAACAGAGGGCCTCCTCCTGGCCACCCCCTGAGCTGTGGAGAGCACACACACAGTCCCAGACACAGTGTGGGAGCTAAGAGCAGAGGGGTCCTGAGCAACTTGCCCTCGTATAGCATCAGGAAGGGGAGTCAAGACCCTGGAGAAGAAAGAGATAATGAGCTATCCAGGGGCCAAAACTGTGGGTGGCCTCACAGGTTCCTGCCAGTCCAGCCAGGCATAGGGGTGGCCAGAAGAGGGCCAGCTCAGGGCAGTCCCACAGGTGGGCGAGGTCCAGCTCCCCACTTGTCGCCACAGCCTGGAGGGAGGGCAGCTGATGCTTCCACAGATGCCAAGATAGAGAGTAGGCTGTAGATTGGACGCAACCCTGGGGAAAGCTGGCCATCATCTCAGAACCGAGATGGGATTCCCACCACCCTGCAGAGTGGGGTTCCAGATGTGTCAGGACCCATCATGGAAAGAAAAAATGTTTGATCTCTTGCCCTTCTGAATTTGGGAACCACTGCAGGTGGAGCTCTTCCATCCTTTCCAGGGCTCAAGCTCAGTGCAGGGGCAGGAGCATGAACAATGCTTTTCACACTTTTTCTCCCATGGATCCTTATGGTAAAAGAGTGTGGCCCACACAGGGCTCAGGGGTTGGAATCCAAAGCTGATGCACCACGGTGGTTGATTTCATGTCCACTTGGCGAGGCCACAGTGTCCAGGTATTTGGTCAAACGTTATTCTGGATATTTCTGTGAGGGTGTTTTGAGGGATGAGATTACCGTTTAAGTCACTGGACTTTGAATAAAGCAGATTGCCCTCCGTAATGGGTGTGGGCCTCATCCAGTCAAAGGCCTGGACAGGACAGACTGACCTCTCGTGAGCAAGAAAGAATTCTATTGGGTAGCCCCGGTGGCTCAGCAGTTTAGCGCTGCCTTCAGCCTGGGCCTGATCCTGGAGTCCTGGGATCGAGTCCCACGTCAGGCTCTCTGCATGGAGCCTGCTTCTCCCTCTGCCTATGTCTCTGCCTTTCTCTCTCTGTGTGTCTCTCATGAATAAATAAATAAAATCTTTTTTAAAAATAAAGAAAGAAAGAATTCTATCAGCAGACCGCCTTTGGACTCAAACCGCAACACTTCCCTGACTCTCCAGCCTGAACATCCTACCTTGCAGATTTTGGATTTGTCGAGCCTTCACCATCACATGAGCCAATTCCTGAAAAAAACATAGATTGACAGACAGATTTTAGAATTGGACGAAGGAAATTAGCAGTTTGGAAACAGGTGGAAAGCGTGTCAGTAGCTGAAAGAACATAGCACAAGAACACAAGATGGAAAACAAGAAGGAGAAGCCAAGAGAATGGCAGTGAGCAAGTGCTTGAAGACAATGATCCAATGGTTGGAAGACAGCAACTTCATCCCAAACACATGACATAAGATCCATTTTAAAGTAGCCACACCGAAACATAGCTGGTAAAACTGCCGGATACCAAAGGAAAGAAAGAGAAAGAGAATATTTTAAAATCGCCAGAAGAAGAGACAGGTGCCTACAAAGCAAGGATGGCTAACTTCTCGGCGGTGATGGCAGAGGCAGGAAAAGACAGTGAGATACGATTTTCAATGTGCCGAGAAAAACCAACTGTCAACCTAGAAAGGCTAGTAAATCTATCTTTCAGAAATAAAGACATTTTCAGACAAACAGACACAAAGAGTACCCCCAGCAGGAGATACATTCTAAAGCACGCCTTGTTCAGGCCAAAGGCTATTCCACACCAAAGGATGTGATTTAGGCAGAAGGAAACCGAATCCCCACATCAGACCTGAGAGTTGAAATGGAAGGATGATGTGCTGATTATCACCCGGGAAGCCTAAACTAACACTAAATGTATGAGACAACAATAATAATAATACATTTCAACAATAATAAATAACAATATCTAATTTCAGAGGCTAGAAATTAACAAGAGAGAACAAAAATACCAGAAAATAACCCCAGGTAAGGGGTGATCAGAGCATCCTGGGCTTCTTGAATTATTTGGGAGCAGTGTAAAAACACTGATTAACTTTACAACTCGTTAGATGAGGTAGGCTTCTTATAGCATCTAGAAAAGTGCTAGAATTGGGCAGCCCAGGTGGCTCAGCGGTTTGGCACTGCTTTCAGCCAAGGGCATGATCCTGGAGACCCGGGATCGAGTCCCACGTCGGGCTCCCTGCATGGAGCCTGCTTCTCCCTCTGCCTGTGTTTCTGCCTCTCTCTATGTCTCTCATGAATAAATAAAATCTTTTTTAAAAGAAAAGAAAAGTGATAGAATAGACCCAATAGAAGGAAGCATGGACCTTGTACCAAGTTATAAAACAAGCACCACAAATTTCAAAGAACTGATACCCAGTCTCAGATGGTGAAGCAGTTAGGTTACAAAGCAGTAACAAAGGGCATCTGGGTGACTCAGTAGGTTAAGTGTCTGACTTTGGCTCAGGTCGTGATCTCAGGGTTGTGAGATCAAGTCCCACATCAGATTCCATGCTCAGCAAGGAGTCTGATCAGGATTCTCTCTCTCCCTCTGCCCCCAACCCCCTGCTCACACCCTCTCTCTCAAAAAAAAAAAAAATAGTGACAAAAGAGACAACTAGAAAAAAGGTGCTCCTATTTTAGAAATTAAGACCTATCTCTAAACAATTCAAAACTAAAGTAGAAATAGTCATGAAGATTCTGAAGTACACAGAAAAACAATAGTGATTCAATCATATACTAAAACCTATTGGGTGCCATAAAAGTGGTATTTGGAGGATCGTAGTGTTAAATGCTTACACTAGAAAAGAAAAGAATTCCAAACAGAGATAAGTATTCAAACTAAGAAGTTAGGAAAAGAACAACAGAGTAAACCTAAAGAAATGTGGGGAAGGAAAGAGGAATGTACCAAAATTATTAACAAAAATAGAAAAATGAGAGCAAGCACTCGTTGAGCACCTACTATGTGCCGAGCACAGTCCTGGCATGAATTAGCTCACATGACCTTCCCAACAAGTGTACAGGCTGCATACTGTTACTATCCCCCATTTTACAGATAGGGACACCGGGGCACAGAGTGGGTAAAGCAAACAATAGAGAGGATCGGTAATGCCAAAAGTCGGTTCTTTGAAAAGACTTTTTAAAAAGTCACCCTTGGCAAGATTGAAACAAGAAAGGAAGATAATAAACAGAGAGGAGACACAAATACACAGCATTGACCATGGGAAAGAGACCAGGCCATAGAAGCCATGGGGATTAAATAGATCAATAAGTTGGAGAATATCGGGACACCTTTATCACAACAAATTTGAAAACAGATGACACAGGCACATTCCTGTAAAAACACAATTTATAAATCTGACTCAAAAAGACATTTTGTAAACTGCATAATCGTATAACATTACGACAGAATTAAGGAAGCTGGGTGAGAAGTAGAAATCTCCCACGATGACATTTGGCCCAGATGGTTTTATCACATGCCTTCTCACACATTCCAGATAAAGATCAATGTAATGCTTCAAAAACGTTTCCAGTTTACTGGACAAGAACAATATGGGAATGAAAATTTACAAACCAAATTCCCTTAAGAACAAAAATGCCACAAAAAAAAAAAAAAAAAAAAAAAAACGGTGAAAATCAAAAAGTCAAAAAAACAAACGAACAAAAATGCAAACTTCCAAAGCATAATATTAGCGTATGAAATCCAGCAATGTATAAACAACACATCATGACTAAGTTCGGTTATTTCAGGAATGCAAGGTTGGTTTAATATTAGAAAAGTAATTAATGTGAATCATCACATTGAGAGATTAAAAGAGAAAAATCATATGAATATCTCAGTAGATGTAAATAAAATTTAGTATCCTTTCAAGGGTAAACTCCTAGCAAACTGAGAATAAAGTAGGCTTTTTTAGCAGGGTAAAGAACATTTCTGAAAAATCTAGCACAGACGTCATACATTATGGTTCTGTGAAAATAGCTCTCCCTTTGAAATCAGGAATAAGACAAGGGTACCTGCCACCACCGCTGCTGGGAAGATTAGAAAGAAAAGGAGAGAAAGAAACAAAACCATGATTATTTGCAGGTGATGTGATTGTCTATGTGGACAAGCTAAAAGAATGTACAAATAAGTAGAATTAATAAAGAAATATATATATATCAAATCATCACATTGTACATTTTAAATATCTCATTGTTTTATTTGTCAATTATGCCTCAATAAAAAATACAGAAGATCAACAAATTTGCTGGATACAGAATCAGCATGTAATGCTAATTACACTTCCATCCTCAGTGAAAGAAAAAAGATACTATTTACAACAGAAAAAAAAGTATAGGGCAGCCCGGGTGGCTCAGCGGTTTAGCTCCGCCTTCAGCCCAGGGCATGATCCTGGAGACCCGGGATCGAGTCCTACGTTGGGCTCCCTGCATGGAGCCTGCTTCTCACTCTGCCTGTGTCTTTGCCTCTGTGTGTGTGTGTGTGTGTCTCTCATGAATAAATAAATAAAATCTTTCTTTAAAAAAAGTATAAAATATCTAACAATCTAATGAAAATTGCTGAAGACTTTTCTGGAGAAAATTAATATACTCAACTTGTGAACTATAGATCTTGACACCTTGTAGCCCTTGGTGGTTTGCATTTCCTTTTCCCTTTCCTTAGGCTCCGGTGTTTACTATCTTCACCCTAAGGGGGCGGGGGGGGGGGGGGGGGGGGGGGAGAGACCAGCAAATTTGCCAGAACAATTTCTATGTATTGATTCTCATTGGCCTGTTGCTTTGAAAAATAAAGCTCACCATTTGCATAATGCTTTTGAGTTCTCCACACGCTACCACCTCCACTGTCTTGCTCACAATAGCCAACAAGTGGGCAAGAATATTGCCATCTGCATTTCAGGAAACTGATGCTCAGATAGATGAAGTAATTTGCCAAGGGACAGCCAAGTGCAGGCAGGATCAGGACCCACGTCTGTCTAGTTCCAAAGTCGAGCTGCTTCCACCAAACCCTGTGCCTCTCGAACTAGGACTCACATGTTGTTGATTAATTCCCCACATATCTATTAACAGTATGCTGGAAGCTGGTGTGCACAAGGGTGGCAATGAACAAGATGGACATCCACTTGCGTTCATAGAGCTCAGAGTCAGCTAAAGAGCTGGATAATGCTGTGCTGTGGGGCACAAAGCAGGAGAGCAGGTAGGCAGGCTTCCCGGAGGAAGGCGTATTTACTTCCAAACCCGAAGGGGAGTACGAGTCATCCTGGTAAAGAAGCAAGGAGAGAATGAGGTAGAAATGCAAAGGAAAAGTATTCCAGGCTGAGGGAACAGCATGTACGAAGGCTTGGAGGAGAGAGGCTGGCTTATGCATGGAGTGTCAAGGAGTCTGCTAGGGATGGAAGATAATTTGGGGTCAGTGAGGCATGACAGACAAGGGCCAATCCGTGCAGAGCCCAGTGCAGCAGGCTAAGGAGTTTGGGCTTAATTCTAAGGAAAATGGGGAGCCACTGAAGTGTTTTAAGAAAGCAGTCAGGGTTGACCTGGATTTTAGAAAACGAGTGGACAGAGGATAGGAAGAAATCCTGACTGACATCAGGAAGCTGACCCTATGAGAGGAGACCCTCATACCCATCCACCCGGCTTTCTGCCCATCTGGAGCCCTCATAAGCTCATGAATTCACCCCAGTATCAGTCAGAGCTCTGAGCCACAGCAGCAGACTCCAGTCCAGCCCCTGAGGCCCTTTTAGAAGAGGGATGTTTGGCCCCGGAGACCAAGAAGTGCCTCCAAAGCTCTTGGAGCAGTAAGAAGAAGGGCCAGAAACAGGATCTCAGCACCCTCTCTATACCACTTTTCATCTCTGTCTCTGCTTCTTTCTGCAAAACGGCCTCAGTTTCTCCCACTGCACCTGGGCATGCCCCATGAGGCCAAGAAGGTGACCCCAAGCATCCGCTCTGAGTTCCATGCCTCAGAAGGTGAGGGTGGGTTTCTCCCACCAACTCCAGCAGAAAATCCCAGGGAAGGCTTCAATTGGCGGGCGCTGACTGAGCTTCTGGGGGCCCAGGGATGAAGTGCTCTGGTTGGCTGGCCACGATCACATGTCCATCCTTGTGCTCTCAGCAGGGAAGGGCAAGGCTGGGATTAAAAAATACAGAGGCTGCTCCATTACCAGATGAGAGGAGAGGCTGGTGATCTGATTAAAAACAAACCAACCACGAATAAATAACCAGTAAGCAAACATATAAATACACAAATGTTCCAAGTATATACATACACTCATCCTTTAAGACCCACTCAGCCAGGGATGCCTGGGTGGCTCAGAGGTTGAGCATCTGCCTTCAGCTCAGGGTGTGATCCTGGGGTCCTGGGATCAAGTCCCACATTGGGCTCCCTGCATGGAGCCTGCTTCTCCCTCTGCCTGTGTCTCTGCCTCTCTCTGTATCTCTCATGAATAAATAAAATAAATTTTAAAAAATAAAGACCCACTCAGCCAGCCCCTCCAACAGGATGTCCTTTTACTGCCCCCCTTCCCAACCCCCCATTGGAAACACCCTGGTGCCCCATAGCATCCTGCGCTCACTCCTGTCACAGCCCCAGTCAGATACCAGAAGTACGTGTCCTCACATGACCACGACTCTTGCAGGACAGGGGCCTGACCCCTATCCAGGTAACACTTGGTTCATTTCCCCCAACCTTCCGTAAAGCTAACTAGTAGAAACTAGTAGACTAGCCAAAAAAATAACTGGTCAGTCTGGATGGGCCAGCCCACCTTCCAGTGAGTACAAGGAGGGAGAGAGAGCGTGGGTCCCACAGGGCTGTTCGACAGTGCTGTCCAGAGGGCTGCCCAGACCGCAGGACTTCCTGGAGCACCGCAGAACACAGCCACAGTGAGTGGATCCCCTGCCATCTCACCTCATGCTGCTGTGCCAGCCAGCCCCCCGGAGCCCCCAGTCCGCTCTTCCCCATCCTCCTGTGGCCTCAGATCAGACCACGCCTGACGACCCCTTCAATCCCACGCCAGGGGATCTACACTAGAGACCCGCTCCCACGTGCATAGGATGAGGCATGCACAAGGATGTTTACTGCAGTACTTTTTATAGAGAGGGGAAAAAATGGAAGGAACCTAAATATCTATCAATAGGAAAATGGTTTTAAAAAAAGATGATGCATCTGTGCCATGAAACATGACACATAGCCTCATTAAAAAGAATGAGGTAGCTCTGGATGTACCAACATAGGAAGATGTCTGAGATGTCACTAGTGGAGGAAAAAAGCCAAATGCGCAAAAATGCAAGTTGCATGATACCTTGTGTGTGTTTTTTTTTAAAAAACACCCATAGCAAAAGCACATGCATATGTATGCATAGAACTGCATAGAAATAGGTCTGTAGGGATTAAATGCCACCCCGATAACAGTGGTTACTATGGAGAGGGGACTGAAATGTGGAGGTGACTGCAAAACAGAGTAGCCCAGGGAAGTTTTTATCAAAATCGTTCAACTCTCTGACAAAGAGAATGTATGCATATAGCACTTGTATAATGAAAATTAATATTTGGAAGAGAAGTCAGAGTTATGTGCATTGCAGTCTTGCCAATAATAGCAGAAAACCCAACACAGCCTACACAGTCGCCCGAAAAAGGCCGGCTAAACAAATATGGGTGCCTCTGACACAAAGGACATTCCAGGCGGGGGACAGGGCCATGTAGGAAAATACCCTCAAATTAAAAAAAACAAGCTGCAAAATGATGCTTAGAGCATGATCTCATGTTCATAAAGGAAAGGCAAGCTTTCATATGCTTAGGAAATACATATATATGCCAAGCCATTAACAGTCAGTGCGGGTCGAGCGGCAAGACACGGAGATGTGTGTTCAGCCCTGGCTTTGAAACCAGCTGAGTGGCCTTGGAGGTCACCCCGTGACTCTGAGCCCCTTAACTGTCCTGAAAAGGGAGGAGGGCAAATTCTGCCCCGGGAGGCTGATGACTGGGGCTGGAGGAGCAGTGAACCCGAAGGGCCCTACCGGGCGCCCTCCAACAAGCTCGTTGTGCTCAGTACCTGCAGTGTTTCTTCAACCAAGTGAGTCAGTGAGTTTCAGACGGGACGGGGGAACAGGACGCTTAAAACCCTTACGTGCTCCCACCCGGCTGGGACTTTCACAGGGAGCGTGCACCGTTGTCATATTTTTAAAAAACTAAAAGGAGAAAATGACCCAGGCCAGCAGTCCCTGTGACGTACCCGCTCTGCGGGGCACTCCACCGCGTGCCGTCCTGGCATGGAGCTCCAGCCTGCTCCCCGTCAGTGCTCACCTCAAGAGAATTGCTTCCAACTCCAACACTGTGATTTTGGAGAAGGGAAGGTAAAAAAAAAAAAAAGCTGAGCCAGACCTCAGCACACAGAGACCTCTCTCTGCTGCGGGCTCAGGACCAGGGGGACGGTCAAGAGGTGGGTGACAAGTGCTCTCCTGTCACTGGCCCGCGTCCTATGATTTAATATAGTTTTGACATTTCTCCAGTTGAGTGGTGGCCCGGGCGCCAACCGCCTGAAGTCAAGCAGATAAAAGGGCGCCGAGAGCTTGGCTGTCTGTCACTCTGCCAGAGACAAGCGTCAGGTAAAGCCTCTCAAGTCAATAAGGAGATGGAGCTGGGCAGAAGGGAAAAAGAGAGAATTCCAGAAACTGCGCCTTCTTCGAGAGTTGCATGGCTCCGCTGCTGTCCCCGGGGCAGAAGGGGCGTTTGGGGGGGAGGCTGCACCCCCCTGCACGGGAGGAGACCCCGCCACCGGCAGTGGCCTCTGAGCACCTGCTGTGTGCTGGGCCAGCATGTGGTCTCCAGGGGCACAGCAGTGACAGCACAGGCGGGGCCCCTGCTCCATGAACAGCCATCATGATAAACAACAGCAACTCTTAAAATAATAATAACATCATTCTTCCTTGGTTGCCTATAACCTGCCCTGCTCTAGGCTAAGTATTCCATGTGCATTTTTTTTTTTTCGTTTACTCCTCTAAAACATCCTGCTGTAGAATTCTATACAAAAAGGAAACCGGGACTCAGACAAGTTAAAATGTCACCCACTAGGACATGTTTTGCAAAAGGTAGTTTCAGGGGCACCTGGGTGGCTCAGTCGGTTGGGTGTCTGACTGTTGGTTTTGGCTCAGGTCATGATCTCGGGGTCCTGGGATTGAGCCCCGCGTTGGGCTCCTTGCTCATCAGGGAGCCTGCCAGAGATTCTCTCTCTCCCTCTCCCTTCCTCCTGTGCTCTCTCTCCCTAACCCCTAAAGTAAATAAATAAATCTTAGGGGGAAAAAAAGGTAGCTTTACAGTTTGAACCCAGACGTCCTTTATCTCCAGAGCCTTCGCCCCTGTGCACTGAGAGGGGTGGCATCTCTCACTCTCTAGAACGGTGCTGGGGGGCAGGGGAACTGAGTGCCAGGCCCGAGGGAGCCCTGTGTGGCACTGGGTGAGTCCTGAAACCTTGTACAACTGGCTGAGTCACCCCTGCCCTGGATACATACTTGAGTGAATGTGTGTTGGGGGGGGGGCAGAGGGTTTTACATTTTCTTATTCATCTACTACATGCTTGGCACCATGCAGAGCTAGGGGGTGAGCAGAGAATAACCAGCAGGGCCCTGCTGTCAGGGGTTACATTCTTTTTTTTTTTTTTTTTTTTTAAGATTTTATCTATTCATTCATGAGAGACACAGAGAGACAGACACAAGCAAAAGGAGAAGCTCCATGCAGGGAACCCGACGTGGGACTCGATCCCAGGTCTCCAGGGTCATGCCCTGGGCCGAAGGCAGGCGCCAAACCGCTGAGCCACCCGGGCTGCCCAGGGGTTACATTCTAGAGGAGAAACCAGGCCATTGTCCCCAGGCAGCCAAGACATAGCCAGGGGACCACCGTTGCCACCACCGTGCCCTCTCTGCTCCTGAGTCCATCACAGAGGCCTTTGTGGGCACCCCCAGGGAGGGCGGGAAGACTTTCAGAGAGATGGGGGCAAAGCTGTCCTCCCCCACGGCCTGCCAGCGACTCTGCCTGGCACTGGCCACCTCCCTCCCTCTGCCCCCACAAAGGAACATCTTCGCAGCACTTCACTTTTAGGACGTTCTGGGTCTCCAGTGCAGACCAAACATCATGTTGACTCAGTCTTGGCCAAGTGGGGGCTGTTGTCGCGGAGGGTTTTCTGTAATCTTTCTTCTTTCCACCCACCTGCCTCCACATCATGCCAGCATGACCTAAACGCAAAGGGTAGCTCCATCTGGGCCATCTCTCTCCTCCATCCCCACCCCCCAGGCAGCTAATTCAGTGAGCCACCCCCACCCCCAGTCCTAGCAGAGCCCAAGCCCAGAATGGGGGAGCCCCTCACTCTGCAGGCTCCGTGCACAAACCACCCAGCTCACCCAGTGCTTCTGGCCTTCCCCCTTTCCCTCCCTTCCTCCTCCTGCAGGGTCCAGGGGCTCGGTCACAACAGGCAGGCCCCTGTCCCAATCTGGGCTCAGTTTCCCCATCTGTGGAGTGAGGTCCACACACACTCTTTATTACTGATGGTTCATCTCTGACTCCCTGACTCACAGTGGGACCCTCACAAGGCAGGATGCAGTCCTCTATCCCCGTGTCCCAGCGCAGGGCCGGCATGCAGTGGGACCCACCACGTGTAGTTCCCTGGAGTCAGATGAGACCTCAAGTCCCAGCCTTGCTCTTTGTCAGCCACATGGCCTGGGCACTCAGGGTGTCCTTCCTCTGTAAGGTGTGAGAGCACCACCTCCTCCCACGACGTTGTTCTATCCAACTGCCTTTTCGACGTCTCCTCTCAGATGTCTAATGGGTGCCCCAGACTTAATCCAAAACTGAACTCCTGTCATCCCTGAGCCTACTCGTCCATAGCTGTCCCATCTCTGAGTGTAGACTCCATTCTTCCCATGGCTCCAGCTAAAGCTTGGGGTCACCCTTGACCCCTCCCACCAGCAAGTCCCAGTGGCTTTACCTTCCACACTCCACCACGTTGCAACCGCTTCTTGTCACCACTACCCTGCGGGTGCAGCACCCCCATCTCTGTGGCTGCCCGTGGGATGTCTCTGCTCCACCCTCCCTGCCTTCACAGGCTCCGCTCTACCCCAGCCCAGCAGCCAGGCAGCTGGAATATCAGCAAGGGCTCATCAGCCATTGGCTCAAACCCACCAGGGTGCTCAGGGGAACCTAGAATGCCCATGTCCCCCGTCATCCCCACCTGGGCACTGGGCAAGCCAGTGACCACAGGCCAAAAGTACATTGACATGAGAGGCCTGAGTAAACGAGGGCCCATGTGCACCCGTGAGGGAGCAAACATCCATGCACAGGTGTGGACACATCTGCCAGACACCGGTGTCTGCAGCCAGGTGAGCGAGAGAGAGAGAGAGAGAGAGAGAGAGAGAGCAAATGGGGGGAGGGCAGAGGGCATCTCATTTACGAAGCCCATTCGGGTTTCTTAAGGGATGTGGGTGTGGGTGTGTGTCTTTGTCACACGTGAGAACTCATGCTCCACCAGCCACCCAACCCATGTCATGGCCCCTGGCCTGACCTTACTCCCCTGGGATTTGTGTACCCCAGATCCCTGGGGGTAGTGCCCAGGGCAAGGCCTCTAGTCAACCAAGGGGGTGATGGGTAGAAACACCATGGAGGGGCAGGTGAGGCACAGGGAGAGATTTCAGGGCCACCAAAGCACAGCTGCAGGAAACCATCCTTGGTGCTCCAGGGCCCATAGGGACTAGGAAGGCACCGAGCGTGGAGCAGCTCCTGGATGCCCGGCGCTGAGAGGAGGTGAGTGTGTTCAGTGTAGACAGGGCTGTGGGCACCTGTATGTGCTTGGTGAGGGAGCTGCTGTCATTACCTGCCATCTTCACCTCCCCTCGACAACCCGGGAGAAGCCTTATGACCCTCAAGTCACAAGGGAAGCTCAGAGAACTGAGTCAGCGAGGGAACTGGGACTTGAACCCAGGTCTTGGTGACTCCAGAGCCCGGGCTCTCGAATCTGCTCGTCTGCCCTACTCCAGCCCTCCAGAGTCAGGAGCCTCTGCTGATACCACTGGGTCAGGGCTGACCCACAAGCAACAGAGCTTGTGGCCAGAGGACATCTGGAGAAGAGAGTCCAGGGGGCTAGATTCGGGTCTGGCCAGGCAGACAGCCATTTGCTGGCTTTGATCTGCAGTGGACAGGTAGGAGCAGAAACAGGCCCGAGCATGGGGATAACCAGAGACCCTCAGCCTGGTACTCAAGGATCCTTCTTGACCCTACTGTCTCTTTCCCCGGTTGGCCTACTACCCTGAAACCTACCCAGTTCCTATTTCCACCGTGCATTCTGTTCTCAAAGATGCCTCTTCCCACTTTGTCCACCTAGAAAACTCCTATTGATCCAGCAAAACCCAGATTGGAGTCCTCCTCTTCTGGAAAGCTTCCCTGCTTTCTCTTCTCCCTGGAGAAGCTGTCTTGTGCTTCTGAAATATATAGCTTCCTCCGCACAGGCCCTGTACAACTACACTGTGACTTCTTTCTTTGAGTGTCTCCCTGATGGGACAGCAGGACTGAAACTCTGGTGGAAGGCCAGCAGGCATCCTCCAGGGCTTGAATCATCAGCCCACACGGTACCTCCTATCCATGGGAATTTGAGGGGGTTGGTAGGTGTGGGGCAGGGAGCCGAGCCCCCAGGCTAGAGGACCAAAACCAGGTCTCATTTATCTCAGAGCCTCACTGCCCACTCGGGGGCGGCTCTGGGATCTTGCCGACCCAACCGCCTCAGCACATGCCCTGGCATGCCCATCCCCACCGGGGCACCTTGAGGCACCCCCAAGAGACCTCCCTGGTAGAGGAGACGCAAGGGGAGACTGACTCATCAATCAGCAGTCCCCGCGTGCCTACTGTGTGCCAGGCTCCCACACGCTCCTCATCAGAACTTGCCCGGCCCCTGCTGTCAAGTTTGGGCACCTCCCGTGGGGCATCTGGGACGTAGTGAGGATGAGGATGTGTCCAAAGTCACCCCTATTAAGCAGCAGTGCCCAGGTCCAAACCTGAGATGGTCCAGGGACATTCTGTGGCCGAATCCACAGGCTTCAGGGACTGTCTAGGAGTCGAGTGAGAGCAGGGGAGAGACGCCCCTGCCTTCTCCTGAATGTGCCAGCCTCAGACCTTCCCATCTCATTGCCACCCTCACCACCAGGGGACTCGCCCCACCCCTGACAGCTGAGCCCATCTCCTGCCTCCTGCATGGAGCACTGGACTCGGAGTCCGGTGGCCCAGCCCTAGACCCCACCTTAACCCTTCACGTTCCTTCCCCTCCCAGGACATCCTCAGTGACATCTTCAGTGACATGGGGATGACAGCATGTACTTGCCCACACCGCCGCAGGAACGAAAGCGAGCGTGCGAGAAGCCCACCCAGAGCCAGCGCCGGGCGACGCTCCACACACAGGTGTCGGGTTGGCTCATCCAAGGCGCTTAGAGAATGCTGGATTTTACTAACTGTGGGGCATTCCAAGTCGTGGCACACGGCGGGACTTCTGACAAACGTTCGTTTCGTGAATTAGTTAACGAAGAGGTTTGAATTCGGGCGCTGGTGGCTTCGAGCCCTGCGACCTCCCTCTTGGCCCTCGCTCCCTTCGTCTGCGACTCCATAAAGCAGAGTCGTCGCTCCCTGATTCCAAATATAAAACTCAGTAAAATCGATTCAGATTCTGGGAGACAAAAGGCCTGGGGGAACAGAAAAAGACACACACGGTTGGGGGGCGCCAGGTGTCACCGCGCTTCACACTCCCCCTGGGCTGGGAGGACTGCCTGTCCCGAGGCGCCAACCAACACGCCCTGGCAGGAGATGGGGTCCTGGGGACGCCTCTCACTCGGGGCTCTGAGGGTGGGGAGGATCGGGGGCAGGAGCCCTGCAGAGGCCCAGGTGGGAAAGAAGCCGGGCCAGAGGCAGGGGGAGGTGGGAGTCCGCCCCGAGCACTGTCACAGGTGCCAGTCACTGTACCCAGCACTTCCCACACACGTCCCACGTCATCCCGCCGCGATCCTGGGAGATGAGGATCGTCGTCCCCTTCCACAGATGAGGACACTGAGGCCTGAGTGCTCAGGACCCGTCCCAGCCCCACGGCCAGTGAGGGCCAGAGCCGGCCGCGGAGCCATCTCTCCACAAGCTGACCCAGGCAGGTCCTGTGACAGGCCTGGTGTCACCCACGGGGACAGAGACACCGTCATGGCCCTCCAGCCCCCAGTGTCATGGGGGACCTGATGAGGAAGCACAGGCCCAGTGGGAGCCCGAGGGGGAGCCTGGGGGGGAGCAGCCGGTGGATCCCACCTGGGGGAGGAGGAGGAAGAGGAGGACCGTGTCCAGGTGGAAGGAACCACCAGTTGAAAGGCTTCCGCACCTGAGCAGCTTTCATTCCCTCCCTAGGAAGGAGATGGAGTATAATTATGCTAACACAGTGTGAGGGCCCCCAGACCCATACCCCCCCTCCCCCGGCTGCCCCTTCCCCTTCCTCTCTTATCCCCCAAGGCCAAGGCAGCCCCTGGGGTCCCCACGCAAAGCCTGCCATGTGTTCCTGAAGAAGTCACCTGCCCTCTCTGGGCCTTACTTTCTCCATCAGTGAAGTGAGAAGCTTGGACAGGGAGCCCTCCTGTGTGAGGGGCCCTGACCTTTACTTGTGCTTCCTCATGAGTCCTGAAGCACAGATTCCCACCCCTGCTCCTTCCCCTCCCCTGGGAGTGGGGGGTAGGGATCACCAGGCAGGACAGCTGTCCTCCATATCACAGGTGTCACTGCTCTAGGACCCACTGTGGCTCCTGCTGACAGCTGCCTCAAGCCATCATGACTCCCTGCAGTTTTACCTCTCCCATCCCTGCCCTCAAGGAAGTTCAGACAAAGAGGGTTTTCACTGGGTTTCCAACGCCCTCACCCACCCCCATCCTGCCAGGGCTTTGCTCCAGCCAAATTGAAATCTGACTCTCCTCTCTCAGCCCCATCTGGATCCCTGACCAAATCCACCACTGACGTCTGGAGCCCCAGCTCCTCTGATGCTCAGATCCCCGTGTCCCTCCTGCACGGGGCCAGGGAAAGAGCAGGGACTTGGGTCAGCCAGGCCTGGGCTCACATCCCCTCCTGCCACCAACAAGCTGAGTGACCTGGGACAGGTCAGTTCCACCCTCAGGGCCCCAAACTCCCCTCCAGAAAAGTGGGAGCAGCAGTGCCCACCTGGGAGCAGAGTGAGGGCTGATGGGTCCAGCATGGGCGCAGCCGTGCACACAGTAGGCGCTCAGTACATGCGAGCCCGCCTCCCCTGCACGGGTGGGCAAACTGTGAGCTGCATCCAGCTCAGAGCTGCTGAGTGAGTCCTTTATCCTGCAGCCTCCCCCCATGCCTCCCTCTCCCACCCCCACCCCCTGCCTCCTCCCTCCCTCCCAGGCCCAGCCCAGCCTCCACCCCACCCCTGCCCTCCTGCTCCCAGTGTAATTTGTGTGGTTTCTATGAGGGTTGTTTCATTATTACACGGAATAAATCTTTCAGGAGGTTTAAATTCCAATCTTTTTTCCTAATTCACCTACACCCAAAGAGAAATGGCTGCTTTTGGCAAAGGTCACACATTAAACACACACTATGGGACAGGAGGAGGAGGCGAGGCCCCCATAACAGAGGTATGTTCCTTAGGGGAAAGCGCGGGGCTCTCCTCTCCAGGAGCACCTGCCCTTCCGGGGCTGGGAAGCCCAGTAGCAGCACATTTCTCCCCACTGCCTCCGAAATGTGTCATTTAGCCACTCCTGAGAGTGAGGACACCTGCCCAAGATGGCATTCAGCAGTAAGAGGCGGGGCGGGGACCTGAGCTCAGCCTGCTGTCTCCAAGGCCCTAATCCTGCCCCCACTCTCCTGCTCCCTGGGAATGCGGAGGGGGAGGCGGATGTCATGGCAAAGGTGAGCTCGGAGAAATCAGCCCAATCCAGGCACACACCCACTCGGCTTTGGTTCCACCCACTCCTCTGGTCATTTGCATATATATTCATGCCATGGCTCCAGAGGCCTCTAGTATAGACAATAATCAATTAATTAATTAGTGCAACCAGCCAGTGAGCATTTAGCTGCTGAATGCTCTCAAACCGCTCTGACACACAGAATGGATTTTGGACATGATCCATCCCATCACCTCCTGGGTCAGCAGAGCTGTCCCTGAATTGGGCCCAGTCCCCACCATCAGCCCCACTGGTCCAGAAGAGAGACACTCAAGGGAAAAGGACTCTTTCATTTTCTGGAATAAAGAGTCTGCTATTTTGGGTTCTTATGCCATAATTCACCTCACGAAAAAGGGGGCCGTGAGTAACAGGACAGATGGCAGGCCTCTGTTCTCTGCAGACTCACTGCAGGTACAGCTTTCTCCCACCAGAGCTCACTGGTGCTCAGACACCACTCACCACTGGTGACAGGACTTGCCCCAGCAGAGCGAGGGCCACTGATCTGGCGCAGGTCACACAACGACCACTGAGTGCAATAGGCTCCCTTCCTGATGGGGGGGAGGGGCGGCCTGACCAACCCTCCAGGACCCACCCAGTAATGGGTTACTCTGTTCCCCAGTGACTAGGTTGGAGGAGGAGACAGGGTGGGGATCTGGTGCTCCGTTACCCAAATAAAGTCATGTCCTAGGTCCTTACAATCCCCAGTACTGTTAAGTGACAGGGAATTGATACCCGGTTTTCGGCCAGCCCCAAGGCTGGAGTCACATCCAGGACCCCAACCGTCTGCCCGTAAGCTGGTGAAAGGCTGGAGGGCAGGGCTGAGCATGCCGGAATGCACGAATGAATTAATGCACAGAGGAGTGCAGACACACATGAACTGATGTGAATGAATGAATCGATAAGGAGATTGGGTGGGAGCAAGAATAAATGAACGCGCTGGGCAAATGGCCGTGTGGACTACTCAAGCAAGGAGGCGAGCCTACCTGAGTGAACAAAGCTAGACCTCACTCTCCTTTCCTCAGAAGAGAGACAACCGAGGCACAGAGAGGTTAGCAACCTGCCTGAGGTCACACAGCTAGAATGAGGCCGTCCTGAGACTCCCACTTGGTAGTCGGGGCCGTAGGGCCTGCACTTCCAGCTCTGCTCGGGCTAGCGTTGTGGCCGAGGTTCGTCAGGACAGCCTCCCCATCGCACCCCACCCCCAGCCAACATTCAAAACAGCCTAATGAAACCCAGCTCCCAGGCAAAATGGCACTTGGTTTCACCATCAAATCGTTCTTGTTGTTGTTGGCTGGGATTGGGCTGGAAGCGGATCTTGCCTTTTCCGTGATTATTTCCAGTGGTTTTCAGCATGCTCGACTTTCTGCCTCTGCAGCTCTGGAGACAGACGCCTAGCAGGCTGCAGATGGCCTGCCTTCACCTGGGCAGGGCACCAAAGGAAGGGGCGGGCATCATCGCCAAGAGGTGTCCTGGCCTAGGCCTCCTGCAGCCCCACTGCCGTCAAAAGTCATCATTTTTAGCCAGGGAGATGGTTTAGTTTCTGTCTCGGTGTCTGCGTTACTTGTTCTCCCCATTCAGCATTTTGAGATGGATGTGGGAGGGCAGGGAGCGGGGCCAGGGAGAGAGGGGCGGGTGGGTCGCACGAGGACACATTTAGGCTCAGCCTCAGCAGCCAAATCTGCTCAACACTGAGACAAGTTTCCCTGGCAGATGATGAGCTCCCCGTCCCTGGAAGTGTTCAAGTTGTGAGAGGACTGCAGAGAGGGCTTCCTATGATACAGGAGGCTGTCAGACTAAGGTCATTCCTTGTGCTAATATCCTGATTCCAAGATTTCTATTCCAATTCCCAGCCTCTCTGACTGCTTCTATGTTGTTCCAAGTCTTTTGTAGAGATTCCTAAATCCTGAGATTCTGCGGGCCTGTGAGACCGTGAATGCATCTGTGATCCTATAATTCTAGGATTCAGTGTAACGACAAGATGCTCAGATCCTGCAATTCAAAGATTCTCTAAAACGTATCTTTGAATCTGTGAAAGATGTCCTAATGCCAAGATTCTGTGCATCCCAGATGCTATGAATGGTAGAGACATCCACGAATGCTCCGGCTGTACGAGGAAAGGGATGGGCCGCTCACATTTCAGTATCTGTAGGAGGCCATTCAGTGGTTTATCTCCAGGGACCTCTCGGCACTAAGAAACGGGGTCCCTGGGAGTTTGAATTCCATTCTTCCCCTCTCCCAGCCTCCCTGGCTCACCCCAGCCTCTCCCTCCCTTCAAGCCCCCAGAGCCCCCACTGTTGAACAACACATCCAGAAGTCTCCATCCCTACGTCCCCCCTCCCCGCCCCACTGCAGCCTGGTTAACCTGCCAGCAGAGAGGGACCTCTCCCCTGGTCCCTGACACTAGTCTGAAACGGCTTATTTGGATTATCCCGTGGACACTTCCCCTGGGGGCTGCCCCCCAGCTTGGAGAAGAAAGTTGGGTTGCCCCCTGCCTGCTTCTCTCCCCCTGTCCCTCCCCAGCCCCCACCACCTGACCCAGGGAGGCAGGTGTGGGTTGCACCCCCTGCTGCCCTGCTATGGGAACCTTCTTGGTGAGGGTTGTCACCTGTCATAATCCAGATAAGGTCATCACAGGGAGGCCTGCACTCACCCCTACCTAGGTCTTGAAGCCCCACGTCACAAAAACCATTAGAAAACCTTTGGGTGGGTTTTTCCCACCTGGGTAGATGGATGTGGTCCAGCTAAACACCAGGGATTTTTTCTTTTAGAATTAATTATGACAAGGACACCTGGGTGGCTCAGTGGTTGAGCATCTGCCTTCAGAGCAGGGCGTGATCCAGGGGTCCCAAGATCAAGTCCTGCATCGGGCTCCCTGCTCAGTGGGGAGCCTGCTTCTCCCTCTGCCCATGTCTCTGCCTCTCTCTCTGTGTCTCTCGTGAGTAAATAAATAAAATCTTTAAAAAAAAAAAAAGAATGAATTATGACAATTGTAGGGACAGAGCCTTTGGAGGCCAAGTAGAATTTTTCTGGTGGGGCTCACTCAAAACAAGCAGCTTAGGAAGCAAGAAGGTAGAAGCCCAATTGCATTTCAGCCCTGTCCATGGTCCCTGCCGCACTGCCCTGCTCCACCACGGAGGTCTCCCCACGTTCCCGGCTGATCTGGGGCGCTCTCAGGGGTGGGGCTCTGAGCCACGGCTGTCCTGCGGGTTCGACTGGGTTTCTCTGGAAAGAAACGGGATCCCACGAGGGGAGAAGTAGAGACCAGGCCGGTGGGGCTGGGATTCTGGAGGGAGCTGGATTCGCACTCGGTCCTCCAGGACCACCCAGGGGCCATGCACCCCCCACCCACCAGACCTCAGCAGTAAGGCTGGGGTCCCCGCGCACCTGCGGCACAGGGAACCCAGAGCCCGGCAGACTCGGCAGGGGAGGAGAGGAACGGGGTGCTGGGGGCTAAGCCTCCCTCAGCCCGGGGGACAGAGTCCCACACATGGGAGGAGGGCCGTTCGCTGGCAGCCAGGCAGCCAGGGCACCCCCAACCTGCTTCCTGCGACCCGGGGTCCGGGGAGCGTCTCTGGCCGCCGCTGCCTGGCCTCCTCTGGCCAGATGTGGATGAGGCGACACCTGCACCCACCCAGGCTAAGGCAGGACCAGTCTTCGGCTCAGGGCCCAGACACCGGGCCCCCAGGACATGGGAAGATGCTTGTGAAGCCAGAGCCGTCGGGGGCCGGCCTGGAACCACGCAGCTGGGTTAGAGCTCCGGCCTGCTTGCCACTCTGTGCCCAGGAGCTCGGGCGGCTGCTATGGTAACCGCGCACACGGGGGGGGGGGGGGGGGGCACAGGTGGCTCCAGGTGGGCCTGAGGGGAGAGACAGGGCCCAGGACCTAGGGGAGGGGCTGGCCTGGGAAAGCGGGGGTGGGGGTGGGGACGGCAGGTTGTGTTCAGAGCCCCCCACCCTGCTCCTCACCAGACCCCAGGCTGCGCACGTCACATACTTTACCTTATGTAACCCTCACAACAGCCCTGGAAACCTCTGTTCATGTCCCATTCTTCACATGAGAAAACTAATGTCCAAGGTGATCCAGCACACCCAAGTCATCAGCTTTTCAGTGACAGGGCCAGGATCCCCACTCAGGGCTGCCTGGCTCCAGCGCACACAATTTTCTTTGTGCCTCAGCAACATACAAACGGAACAGCCAACAGTTGCCACAGGATCCGTCAGGCACAGAGCACAGCGCTCAGGGCAATAGGTCTGAGCTTGAGGAAGGGTCTCGCACTGATAGTGGAGAAACTGATGCTCAAACCATGGCCCTCTCACCTCCTAGATGCATGCCGTGGGCATCTCTCAGCCTCAGTGTCCTTATCTGTAAAAAGGGAGCGATGACCCTCCCTGTGGGGAGTTAGAACGTGTGAGGATTAGAGTGAAGTCTATGTGCCTGGCACACAGTGGGCTGTCAATAAGTGTGAGGTGAGGTAGGACGTGAGCTCTCTGTAAGCTCCTTCCTTCTCTGAAGATCTGGTTTGACTCTGCATCCATCCATCTACCCATCCATCCACCCACCTCAATCACCCATCCCTCCACCCACCTCATCCATCCATTTATCCACCCATTCCCCCACCCATTACATCCACCCATCCATCCATCATCCACCCACCCACCCCCCACCTCATCCACCCATCCCTCCACCCACCTCATCCATCCCTCCATCCCTCCACCCACCCACCCATTCACCCACACACCTCATCTATCCATCCACCCATCCACTCACCCACCCACACCTCCATCCATCCACCCACCCATCCACTCACCCACCCACACCTCCATCCATCCACCCACCCATCCACTCACCCACCCACACCTCCATCCATCCACCCACCCATCCATCCATCCATCCAGTCATCCTCTTACTGATTCATAGCAGGAACCTAGAACTGCTTTGGACAGAGATTAGAGGGAAACCCTGTCACTGATGTCTGACAGACCTTCTAACCCAGTGAGAGTGGCCACAAGCAGAAGGATGACTGTCGGCTGGGGCCAGAACAGAGGCCTGGTGGAGCCCCAAGAAGCAGCAAGGACTTTCCCTGGGGGAGTCAGGGAGGACGGCAGGAGGCAGGAGAGAGAGCCTAAGTGATCACCAGCCTCAGCAGAGCAGAAAGGGCATTCTGGGCAGGGGCACAGCATATGCCAAAGAAAGGAGGGACAAAAGAGCCTGACTGGTTTGACAAAGAGCTCAGCATGGCTGACCTCAAGTACAGAATGTAGGAGGGTATGTTAGGAAGAAGCAGAGAGAAGACAGAGCCTGAAAGAAGGCAGGGAAGCCTTGAATTCCAGCTAAGAGAGCTGAACTTGATCCCATAAGCAGTTAGGAGCCACTGAAGGTTCTTGAGCTAGAGCACGGCAGGATAAAGTTCTCACGCTAGAAAAGCACCCTCCAATAGCATCGAGCGGACAGGAGTCAGGGGACCAGCTGGGAGATGGGTGCATGTCCTGAGCCCAGTGCTTGAAAGCCCTCCTCACAGCAGGTTTCCTGGCTCACAGGGACACGACAGGTTGGACAGCTCAAATGTCAGGTGGGGGACAGCCTGGACAATGGCCCATGGTCAGTCCAGCCTAAAGCCCGGCCCATGAGCCAGCAGACTAATGCACACCTTACTCACCCCCACAAAGCCCAAAGGGATCCTAAACTCAGCCTCCAGCCATGCTCTCCTCCCACTCCCCTGTCCTCTCAGCAGGTGGCTTCACTTCCTCTATCCAGAGGAAATCCAAGTCTCAAACAGGAACTCCCCAGAAGCCCTGACACCAAATACTGAAACCTTCCCACACTCACAAGGCCCTCCTTCCTCTTCCTCCTGAAAATGGAGACGGCATCCCTGCTGTCTGGGGCCCAGACTTGTTCGGGCCAGCCCCTCCCCCAATCTGTGCAAGGGGAGAGGGGGGAACAGTTTTAATCTCTTTATCCATTTATCTATTCAAGTCTTTCTCACATTCCAACAAACATGCAAACCTGAACGTGATGTTCCCCCTAGTAACACCCTCTTTTTTGCCTCACAGTCGTGGGAACTTCCTAAATTAGCTGTGGACGCTGGTTGCCTCCCCTGACACACTCTGGTGCCTGCCACAGTCCTCGTGCCTTCCCCCAAGGCACTGCCCTTGTCAAGGCCACTCTGACCTTCACATCTCAAGCCTGCATTGCAGCTACTACCTCCTGACTGGCCTCTTCCCCACTTTGGCCCTGTCCACACCCATGCAGGGACCAGAGGGACCTTCAAACCCAAATTTGCTCATGTCCCTCCCCTGTCCACACCCTGCACAGCAACTGTCACAATCAAGAGAGCATCCCAACTCCCCATCATGGCTCTGCTGCCCCTGCAACCATTTACTGGATGGATGGATGGATGGATGGATGGATGGATGGATGGATAGATGGATATATGGACAGACAGATGGATGCATGGACAATTGGTGGATGGATGGATAGACAATGGGCAGATGGATGGATGGATGGATGGATGGATGGATGGATGGGGGGATGGATGGATAGGTGACAATGGATGAATGGATGGATAATGGATGGATGATGCATGGATGGATAGACGATGGGTGGATGGATGGATGGATGGATAATGGGTGGGTGGAAGGAGGGATGGATAGACAATGGGTAGATGGATGAATGGATAGATAATGGGTAGGGATGGATAGACAATGGGCGAATGGATGGATGTATGGATGGGTGGATGGAGAGATGATGGATGGATGATGAATGGACAGATTGATGGATATTGGATGGGTGGACAGATAAGCAAATCCAAGATAACACATCTAGCACTCAGAACTGGTTCAGACCACCCCCAATCCCAGATTTCACCCAACTGTCCCTGCCCAACCAGCAGATCTTGGCCCCACTGGAGGAAAAACTAGAGGACAAACACATAGGATGATGCCCAACTGTTCTGGGGACTTCACCTGCCTTTTCTTGTTGCTTCTCACAGCCACACCTCTGTGAGGTAGGTCTCTTGGTCTCAGGCTACAGCCAAGCATATGGCAACTCCAGGAAGCTGTGTCACCCCTAGTGAGTGGCCCAGCTGGACACACACCGAGGTCTGTGTCCCGGCCGGGAGCTGCAAAGCATGAGGAGGATGCCCCTGGTGGGGCTGCCAATGTGGGGCTGGGCTGAGGATTGGCTGACAAGCTCTATTACCCCATAAAAGCCAAAGGTCCCCATACCCAGAATGAGCTCCTGGTGAATAAACACGAATGCTAACAATAATAAAAGCACCCGCTGCCATAGCAGGGCACTGACCCCATGCCAGGCTGGGGCCGGCACTCCTTTCTCACCCCATTTAACCCTCTCCCTAGCCCCACAAGCTGCTGCTGCTGGGCCCATATTATAGAGGAGGCGAGGGAGGCTCACGGAGGAGCAGTGGCCTGCCCAGGGTCCCATAGCCACGGGCAGAGCCAGGCCAGACCCCCAGGGATCTCACACCAGGGTCATGGGCCTTTTCAGCATCTCCCAACTCCAGTGGCTTCTCTGGGTCTTCCCTGTTTTTGCCATCACCGCCCAATCCACCTGCACCGTGTGGACACAACGTTCCCTTCAAATCAACTCGAAATAGGCTCCCTTTTCAATTTGCCTCGCCTTGAGCAATAAAATCCATGAAATCAAGGGTTTCGCGCATTAATTGCTTGTGGGTTTTTTTCTGATACTCATTAAAATAAACACATGACCAGTGGAATACAAAATATAGTTTATCTGTGCACCCCCGTAGTCACCTCTCTGACTCACAGGAGCAGGTCCCACTCCCTGGGAGGCGCCGGGCCTGCGGCTGGAGAGGCCAAGAGGAGCGGGGAGGAGGTGGCATCTGGGCAGAAGGACCTGGCGTGGCCTCTCCCAGCTCAGCCCAGCCCAGGACAGAGGCAGCTTCTCTTTCTCCAAGGGAGGCCCCACCCCTGCCTGCCGCCCCAGCCTGGGCCTTGGCAGAGGAAACACCACGGCAGCTGGAAGGGAAGGCCCCGTGGGGAAGGCTGCTGTGGCCCCAATGGCCCCCTGAGAATGGGATGCACCTAGGGGTGCTCACCACTTGCCCCTCCTCTCTTCCAAAGGGAGCCCCAGGCTCAGGACAGAATTCCTGGCTCTGTATCCCCCACCAGAGAGGGGCTGGGAGGTGCTTGCTGTCCGTGGGCCAAGGGCTCCTGCCAGGAATGAAGGCAGGAAACTGCAAGGGAAAATCTGATACCAAGAAGAGGAGCAGTTTTTTCCCAAGTTGTGGCCACACGCCGAACAGCAATGTGGGCCAGCCATGGCGGGAGGGAGACCCCAGGCAGAGAGGCCTCCAGGGTGGAGTGGAGGCTGCAAGGTCCAGGAAGGAGTCTGTTCGGGCCCTCACTATAGGGGACTGTGGCCAAGCTGGAGGGGGTCCAGAGGTGGAACCAGCAGGGCCAGACCCCAACCTATGACCCTCAGAGAGCACTTGGGACAACAAAGGGATGTCCCCACTGGAAGAAGGAAGACTCAGGGACCGTGTGGCACAGACAGGCCTGGGTTCAAGACCCGGAGCCTCTACGTGCCTCTGCAAGTCCCTTCTGCTCTCTGAGCCTCACTTTACTCAACCTGTAAAATGGGGATAGTCCTGCCACCTAAGTAGCTACAAGGAATCCATGAGCTAGTGCTAATAGGACAATGCTTAGCTCATGGTAAGCACCAAGAGATGTTAGCTATCTGTGGATTTATATTTCTAAGTTACTACTTACACTTTTATAATACACTATATTATTATATAATAATTTATATACTACATATTTATATTTGTTATTTACATGGTTATATTATTTACATATTTTATTTACGTATCACAATGTGTTACCTGCAAGTATATACAATAAACTATCTATACCATAATACACTATAAATCACTATTTATAGATTACTTATTATTATCACCTCCAAGAGGCTATGGGCCACAGAGGGAGCAGACACATTCTGGGTGGCCCGGACATCACACATTCATTCACCGTATCTACCTACCAAGACTGTGGGGAGCACAGGTGAACTCCTTCCGGGGCTTCCTTGCGCACCCCCACCTTGTCAGGCGGGTGCCTTGAAGGGCCGGGCTGGCCTAGCAGGTAGCTGCTGAGTTGCAAGTTCATGCACGTGGACCAAGTGCCTACTGCACGCGGCTCCCAGCTGAGCAGCCAGCGGCGCAGAGGCTCAGGGAGTGAAGGACGCGCCAAAGTCACACGGGCCTGAGCTGGAGCCACACCTCCCACCCAGGTCTGGCCACAGACGGTCCCCCTGCAGATGCCGCGCTGCCTGGCACCACCACTGAGTAGGACAGCAGCTCGCACTTTACAGGGGGAGACAGACAGGAAGGAGCCCCTTGGGGCCCTGCAAACCTGAGGGGACAATGGGAGGGGACAGATTCTGACCTGTTGGGAGGTTTCCCACAAGGGAGAAGGTGCTGTCTCCCCCTTGAAGCCCTGGTGGGAGACCTGTGGCCAAGGGGACACCTGGACCCAAACCCAGGCACAGATGGGGATCCCGTCCTGGCCTGACAACACCCCACCCCCGTGCTTGGTGCTTCATTTCGGTCTGCACGCCCGGGGTGGGAAGTGTTCTCGGTGTCCTCGGTGAACAAACGGAGACCAGAGGGGCAGTCAGGTGGCCCAAGTCACACAGCACGGCAGGGACTGCCCGGGGCTCACCCCCAGCTCTTTGGATGGTGGACTCCGTGTTCTGTCCACGGAGCCTTTTGGGGGCTGGTGAGGCTGACTTTTGGGGGCCTCTCCGTCATGTCCCTTTCAGGGCCTCTAATATTCCCATCCCCACTCAGGCTTGAAGACTCTCCTATCCTGACGTAGGGACACAAGACTTGGCCATTGCCCGTTGGAACGAGAGGGCAGGGGAGCAGGAAAATGCCCCTCACGGGGCTCCCACCTAGCCCCCTGCCCCATCCACAACCCTCAGGTCCGAGCTGCCACCCCTAGCCCAGCAGAGCCCTGGACAGGCCCTGGGAGGCCAGAGACACATCCAGCCCAGGCCCCTCATGGGGCATGTCACCGCCACAGGAGAGCACAGCCACCTCGGGGGAGCCCCCCACCCATGCTCTTCCCCTGGAGACAGGTTGCTGCCTCCCTGGGAGCCCTGGGATTAGACCATGGGCCACAAGTGACAGGAACTAGCCCAGCTCGAGGTGACTGTTGCGGAACCCCATCCCCCAGCCGGGCTGGCCACCTCATTCCTGGGCCGACGCTGCCATCGTGTGGCCACATTCCTCCATGGCAGGCCTGGCCCCCAAGATCCTTAACTCCAGGATCCAGCGCAGCGCTCAGATCATCTTAGGCAGCAGTGTCAGGGCTCCGTTCCACAGATGGGGAAATTGGGTCACAAGTAGCAGCAAAGGGTGAGTGAAATAGGGAATTTAGAGTTCAACAGGACTGGGCAACAGCCAGACCACATAGGTCCTAGGGTGTCCAACTAAGTTTGAATTTTATCTTGGAGACAATAGGGAGCGGGAGAAGGTTCTAGAGCAGGGATGTGACCTGAGCAGATGTGCACTGTAGGGCCATCGCTCTGATATCAGTACACAGAGAGGACTTAAGAACAAGGCAGGAAGGCCAGTTAGCCTGTGATGGTCCCCATCTGCAGAAAGGACTAGACTCCCCCTTTCATAACAGTGCGTCTGAACCTCAGAAACGCAATGTTCTAGTAAGCCTCCTGACTTTGGAGCCAGAGACCCCAGGGTTCAGACCCCAGCCCTGCCACTGTGGCAAGGCCAAGTGTGGCACTTTACACCTGGCAGCCTTGCTGTTTCCGCTTGCAAGACAAACGTATTCACAAAATCACTGGGAAGTTTGAATTCAAAATTGTGTGTCTAACAGCTCGTACCTAGTGGATGATCAATAAAAGGTGACTCAGTGGGGGGACCTAAATCTGATTCTGACCCCAGGAGAGACACGGTCCCTCCCCACATCAACAAAGCCTCATGTGCCCCGAGCTCCTATGACTGTCCCCAAACCTCCGAGTCACGCAGCGGCTCCAGGGGAGGCAGGCCCACACCCAGGCAGCGGGAAGCCTCTGAGCAGCTCCTATCTCCTCTCATATTAATTGCATTTGCATCTGGAACAGATGGGGTGTTGGGACTCCCCCTCCCCTCCACCATCACCATTTTTCACAGAGCATTGATCCAGGAGAAAATCATGTAATTAAAAGAGGAGAAATGCAAAACAATCCCCTTAGCGGACCATGCTGTCTTCCCTCCCTTGTAAATTCATTAATGAACTGTAATTGCAAAGACAAACCCCTTATTGAAACCTGGTAACCAATTCACCATGGGGCCGAGGGACTCCCATTGTAATCCAAGACCTGGGGAAAGACAGGGGGGAAAAGATCCTAATTAGTTTAGTCCTGTTTATCTATACACAAATCAACACAACAAAAAAATATCGGGTACAAAGTAACTTGCCATCTGCCAATAGACTGTGGGTGCCCTGGGGAGATGCCGGTTTTCCTTCTTTGTGGGACTTGTTTTTAACCTTCTGTTAATCAAACGGAGAACAGGGAAAGATACAGGAATTACATGGGGAGTGTGGGCTGCATGGGACCTGCAACCGACGTGGGGAGAATCGAGATGCGTTTGGCAGGAGCTGGGGTTTGGAAGACCCCGAGATGCCGGCCCCTGCCTTCCTCTGAGCCCCGAGACGTGGTCCTGTAGGAGCTAGCTCCCCCGTGCCCATGCAGGCAAGAATGGGAACCACAGGATGTACTGCAGCCGGAGGGCTTCCACCCGGGCTCTGACCCTGCGTGTTGGGGATATGGGGTGGTTCTGCTCAGCCAGCACCCCGACCCTGGCTCCGATCACACACCCCTCCTTCTCCTGGAGGAGCCACTCCATCTTCTCAGTCCTGGAGGCTCCTGTGGGGCTGATCCGCTCCTCATCCAGGAACGGGCGGAGCCTTGCATCACCCTGGCCACGGCGGTTGTTCAAGGGTGGGCACAGGACCCAGCCTGAGCCAAGGAGTCTGAAGGCTGTGAACTCAGAGCGGCAGGGCGACGGCTGTCTTGAGACGAGGGCCTGCCTGGGCGTGAAGCCACCAGGGTGGAGGCCAGAGGCAAGAGCGCAGAGAGCCAGAGGCCTGAAGACGTCACCGAGCCCAGCTCCTCCGCCAGCACCCTCCACCACGGGGTCCCTCACCTCCCTTCTTGTGCTGAAGTGGGTTGGTGTGACGTGTCTGTCCCTCGTGACCCAGAGCCCCAGCTCAGCCCGTTCTGAGCCACGGTGCCCGCGGCCCAGTCTCTGAGTGGTTGACCTGATGGGCTTCTCCTGCCAGCGCCCTGGTACCCCCACTCCTGCCGTGGGATGCCCCAGACAGGACTGTTGCAAACAGGAAGCAACACTTTCCCCCTCCAAAATGGGGCAGTTCTGGGCACATGCCCCCCTCCATTCGTTCCTTTCCTGGAAAATCCTGAGGCTCAGCTCCAGAGGCCCCAGATCCCCAGCCCACCTCAGCTCAGCCTGGACTGGGGCCTGAGCCAGGCCTGACGTGGCAGGAGGCCAACCACAGCCACAGGCCCGCCTGTTCAAAGCCTCTGGGTGCAGATCCACCTCCCCATCCAGCACCTTCTCTAACCTCTAGCCTGCTTGGCAAGGCGCTCACTCCCTGCCTGGCTCCCACCAGGCCCTCTGCGAGGGACCAACCCTTCCCCCTCTGCCTTGGGTGCCTGGGTCCAGCTCCAGGCTCCTCTAGGACCAGGTCCACCCTCTGCCAAACTGTGAGCCTGCTGCCCGCCTAGGAGGATGACGGGGGAAGGGACTGACCACTGAGATCAGCTGAGCACGTACTGTGTGCCTGCTTAACATCCGCTGTCCCAGGCGGCCAAGCTATGTTTGTGTTGCTCTTAAGAAAGGCCTGAGTTAGGACACCTGGGTGGCTCAGCGGTTGAGCGCCTGCCTTTGGCTCAGGGTGTGATCCCGGGGTCCTGGGATCGAGTCCCACATCGGGCTCCCTACAGGGAGCCTGCTTCTCTCTGCCTCTCTCTCTCTGTGTCTCTCATGAAAAAATAAATAAAATCTTAAAAAAAGATAGAAAGAAAAGAAAAGAAAGACCTAAGTGCTGGGTCAACTGCCCTGACTCAGACAATCTCATCACCTGTAAAACGGGTCACACTAATGCAGCCACACCAGTTACCCAAAGGATTTGCCAGGGCCCCATGTGCCTCTGTCCTGAGCAGTTTCTCTGCTTTCTCTCCAAGGAAGGATGTCGCTGCCTCACTAGCAGGACCATCCTCCAGGTCACCGCACCTCCCTGGATGTGTGATAGGGACATTCCTGCCCATCCCAGCTGAGATCTCCACAGTCCCCCTCTCATCCCCTCATCCAGTGTTTATAGGGAAAATACGTGAGTCCCATCTCTAGTGGGAGTTCCATTCTAATTTCTAATCACATCACCCCCTTACGTGAAGCGCTTCCATGGCTTCACACCGCCCTGCAGGTGGAATCCCCTCCTCATCTGGTCCTGGGGCTGCAGACTGGTCCCCGCCACATGCAGCTGCATCCAGGCTCCTGGAGGGCCTCACACCTTCCTCCTCAGGGCGCTCGCACACCCTGCTTCCCCCTACTTGACATGCTGTCCGCCACCTCCCCCTTCACCTTCCTAACTCACCTTCCTCACTGCCTTCAGATTCCAGCTTAGGTCCATCTCTTCTGGGAAGCCTCCTCCACCTCCCCATGGCTTGGTAAGACCTTCTGTTATATGGCCCTGTGGCACACCCTAAGTCCCCAGCCTGCTACCACAGCGGGACTCTCTGTGTGGCTTTCCGTCCGATGTCTGTCTGCCTCTTTAACCTGGGAGCACCACGAGGCCAGAGACCATCAAGTATTTTCTATTTTATCCCGAATGCCTCGTGCATGCTTTGGCCTTTGGCAACGCTCAGTGAATGGGGAAGGAAAGGAAGAATGGGGGAGGGTGGGTTGAGACTGGGACTGTCCCTAGAGCCCCACAGCCTGACTTCACTGTCCCCTGCCCTCCTCCCCAGCCGTATGCCCCTTGCCAGCGCCCCCTCCCTCCACACAGCCTTCACCATCCAGACTTTCCTGCAGGTGTGCAGCTCTCGGGCTCCCTGCCAACCCACCTGCCCCTCCAGGGAGCCCTCTGTCTGGGGGTCAGGGGGTCTCACACCAGGACTGTTGGCCCCCAAACAGGGCAGCTAACCCCTCCACTGTCACCTCCCCCATGGGATAGTCCCTGGGAGCTCAGAGCCTGAGGCTTGGTCTCTGCCAGGCCAGACAGGTGCCCTGTGCACTCCTCTACCTTGTCTGACTTCATCAAGGAAGCACTGACAGCTCCCGGGCTCTGAGTGACTCCATTTGCCCCTTTGGAGATCCTCCCTGTTTCCTGCTTGTTTCTAGATCATCTCTCTCTCCTTCTAACAGACGAGGAACTAAGGCCCACAGAGAGACGGGCCGCCTGGTCCGGGCTCACACAGCAAGAAATACAGTGAGGCTGGAATGTCAGCCCAGGAGCACAGGCTTGTGTCGGACTCTGGGCTCCTTCTACTCCTAGTACCTGGAGGAGGGCTTGGCCTGAGTGCCGGATGGTCATTTGCTGCAGTACCACGAGATGGAGCCGGCTGGCTGTCCCCGGGAGCTGGCAGGCTCATGCCACCCTCCATGCCTCGCCTCTCTGAGCCCTGGCACATTCGTGTTGTTGCTGCTCAAAGCAGAGGTAAGGCTGTCCTTGTCTTTGCCTCCTGGTGGGGCTGGGGGAGCAGTACTCGTTCACGTGATGCAGGGGCTAGAGCCGTGGTGCACACACTGGTCTCCCAGCAGGTAACAGGTGCCCCAGGTGGCACAGCCACTGGAGACCAGGTGGCCACAGTGTCTCAAGGGACACGGACGCCAGATGGGAACAAGGGAGGTGCTCAGGGACTCACAGGTTTGGATGTGTCCCTGAGGCCCAGGAAACCATCCTCTAGATGGTGGCAATGATGCCAACTCCTCTCTGGGTGCAAAGTGTGGGCGGGCCCTGTGCTGGGTGCTCCCCACGCATCCCCTCATTTACATCCTCCAGTGCCTGCAAGGCGGTGCCAGTATCCTCTGCCTTGCATGTAGATGGGGGAAGGGCCCCCACCAAGTTCCCTAGCAGCTGAGGGAAGCACCAAGGCCACCACGTGGGTAGGAGACGGAGGTGAAAGACCAGCTGAGTCAGGGCTCTCCCACTGCAGGGAACAGAAACAGGCTCAGGCACATCTCACTTTGATGCGAGGGTTTCCTGGGTGCCATGAGCTGCCAAGGCAGGGAGTATAGCCAGAGAGGGACACCAGAGGATGACCTCCTGCGGCAGATTAAAAGTAGCCACAAATTCCTCTTGCTCTTTCCCCATGGAAGAAGCCAAGTGTAACTCCCCACCCCTTGCATCTGGGCTGGCCTAAAATTGCTTTGACCAAGAAAATACAAGGACATCTGGGTGGCTCAGTGGGTTAAGCATCTGCCTTCGGCTCAGGTCCTGATCTCAGGGTCCTGGGATTGAGTACCAGGTTGGACTCTCAGCTCAGCGGGGAGTCTGTTTCTCCCTCTCTGTCTCCCTCTCACCCTCCCCGTTTGTGCTCAGTCTTTCTCTCTCAAATAAATAAATAAAATCTTTAAAAAAGAAAGAAAGAAAAGAAAATGCAGCCAAAGTCACATGGTGCGAATGTGGGGCGCCAGACCTAAAAGGCCTTCAGAAGCCCTGAGCTGCCCTGTAAGAAGTCCAGATCCCCCGCTGGAGAGCCCGTGGGGACATCCGTGGAGAGAGAACTAGAGAGAGGCCCAGCCTTCCCGCCCCGTCTCCCCAGGCGGTGGTCGCAGGAGTGGGCCTGGCATAGGCGAGCAGGCTGTGCTGGAGGCTCCAGGCTTGTTGAGACCCAAACGAGTGTGACCCCAGCCGACCCCACAAGGAGCAGAAGAACCACCAGCAGAGCCCAGCCAACATACAGAGTCATGTCAATCACAGATGGCCATTTTGAGCCACTAAGTTCTGGGGGGCACGGGGGTGTAATTCCACCTGTTTGCATGGCCTCTATGGAAGGCCTTTCAGCATGGTGAGTCTCTCGTAAAAGCCTTTTACAGGCTCTCAAGTGTGAATCTAGTAGTAACACTAAAAATGCTCCATTACACAGGACTGGCTTCAGAAAATCACCCAGGCTCCACTCTAGGAGACAAGGGACTGAGATGGCAGGGGGCACGGGTCCAGAGGGGACTGGGCGAGGCCAGCAGACCCCAGGGAGGGCTGGGGAGGGACATGAAGGTCGAGGGTCTTTCTCATGTGCCATCCCTGGGGTGGGGACTGCCAACTTCTGTGCTGGGGTTGGAGGGGGAAAAAAGAGTACTCCAACATGGGTTTGGGGTGGGGAGGAACCTGGGGCCAGCCCAGGTGCAGCTGGGACCCTCCCAGCATCTCTAACACACACACACTCAGGCCACAGGCTGCTGCTATAACCTAAACCCACCCTCTGTTTCCCAGCTGGGGTGAGGGTGACAGGGCACTCTATTCAACTCTAAGTTCCTTAAGGGCAGGGACTGTGTCTGTCTCGTAGGCCACCATCTCGGCACTGCCTGACATGGGCCTGTGCTCTGTTTGTCGTCTGCATGCCTGCATGAATGAATCGGCCTATCTGGTAGCCATGGCACCAGATAGGCCGATGGCTCTTCTTTTTCTTCAATGTCTTGCAGTTGTAGATTCAAGTCCCATCTCTCCAACTGACGCTCTCTGAGCAAATCATCCGAACACCCAGACACAGCATCCCGTGTGTATAATGGGGGGGGGGACTCAAGTCTGCCGGGGCTGGGTTGCTAGAAGAGGAAGTGAGAGCCTGTAAAGGCAGGACGATCCCACGCTGGCTCTGGAGTAGCTGCCTTCACCTCGATTCCCACCACTGCTCCCCCCTGCAGGGGCCCCCCCTGTACCCGCTGCCCTCACCATCCTTCGTCCCGCTCCTCAAATGACCACTCTGCCTCTAGCCCCATTCAGGGCTTAAATTAAATCATCTTTAATTGTTTTTCAAAAGGGAATAGAAAAATCAGGAAAGAGATTCACAGCACTCGCAGTCAGGAAAGGGTTAACTAAAAAAATAGGAATATATTAAGCTTTCAATTGAAAAAAAAATGCAAACACAGTCCCTCTCACGCTCACCCCTGTGTTCTCACACACACACATCCCTGCTCCAGATACACGCCCGCCCTCAGGCAGGCACCTGCACATACACACACACACACACACACACACACACACACGCTCCCAAGGCTGCCACTCCTCATACACGCATACATGTGCACGCTACCTCACACATACATGCTCCCAAAGGCTGCCAGGCTCCTAGCACACTCACCCATGCACCCAGCAGGGCTGGCAGGATGTGGAAGAGGGGGAGGCCTGGGGCCTGCCTCTCCCCAACTCCCGTCACCGAAATGGCAAAACTAGACTAAACTCAGGGCTCTAGGGGACACGCGCAGGACTCCGTGGGCTGCATTTGGGGTGGGGAGACGGAGAGGCCGCGGCGGGGACAGGCAGCCTCAGACGACCCTGTTCTCCAAGACGGCCAGCCGCTTACTCACAGCTTCCAGTGGACTCAGGGTTAAGGAGAGGCGCAGGCTGACCAGAGCAGGGCACTGATGGCTGTGGCGCCTAGACCCGGGATCCCACTTCCTGTGTCCCCCCCCCACCTCCCGCAAAGTCCCTCTTCCAGAGAGTTCTCTCACTCCATCTACAGCATGTGTTCTCCCCAGTGTCAAAACTTACCCATTCATGGCCCTCAGAACCAGCTAGTTACAAGCTGCCTAGTCCTGCCCAGGGGCAGCTTCAGCCTGCTGGGTCCCCCACCTGGGCCCCCACCTCGTCCTGAGCCAGGGGAGCTGTTCCCGGCCCAGCCTCATCTGAGTGGAGACTGTTATTAGTTGTGCTGCCAAGAGCCTGAGAAATGGGGAGTCCACAGGCACCATGTTTTCCTGAGCACAGCTAGGACTCTGCATGTGTGTCCAGTCTCTAGATCTTGGCCTCTGCCTCAGTTTCTCTGTTTACCCTCTTGGAGCCTCTGCTTTTGACAGGATCAGCATCAAAGCTGACGCCAGCCCACCTGGCCAGAGTCCAGCCTGTCTCCAACAGGAGGCAGAGGCCCTACCTGGGACCCCCCACACAAGGGGCGTGGCTCCCTCTCCCCGTCCCTCCGCCCCACAATGGCCTCTGGGAAAGGATATGTTTCCTGGTCAGGGCCTGCAGCAGCCCCTCCACTTTGGTCTGGAATTTCACAATGGACTCGCAGGCACACAGGTCTTCCTCTGGAGTGGACAGGAAGTAGGAAAGAGAAAGGGGAAGGTGAGTGGTGGCCTGGCAGGAGGGCGAGGAGCCATCACAGCCCAGGGCCAGGACTAGGGAGTCTTGGGGGTGTGTGGGGGGGACCTGGGAGATCTGAGAAGACGGAGACACACGTAGGGTTCTGAGGTAGAACCCCGAATGTCTTCCCACCCCCTCAGAGCCCTGATAAAACCTCCAATAATAGCCTCTCCGTGCTGGTCACCTACTGCACGCAGGGCACGGCTGCTAGGGCCGTCTATGTCAGCTCAGCGACTTCATCCAACACTTCGGGTTTGAAGTCAATTAATGTCATTTTACAAGCAAAGAACCAGAGAAGTGAGACAGACGTGATCGTGGCCAACAGCTAGTTAGTGTCAGAGCAAACATGCAAACCCAGGCATGCCTGGCTCTGCAATCCGTACTCTCTACCGCTGGGAGGACCCGGGGAGGTAGCAGGGCTCAAATCCTGGCTCCTCTGGTTATTAACGATTGTTCCACCCCTCCAGGCTGGGTTTCCTGTCTGCAAAATGGGAGTAATAATATTTCTACCAATTAGGATCGGATGATTAATATTTGGAGAGCACTAAAAAAATAAATAAATAAATAAATAAAATAAAATAAAATAAAATAAAAATATTTGGAGAGCACTAACACCAGTGCCATGCATGTGACAAGCATTCAATATATTCCACATATGTTTGCTGGTTGTAAACGTGAGACTGGCCAGCCCTCCTCCAGGTTCTAACCCAGGTGCCAACCCAGCTCCTGCTTCTCCCCACCCACATCCAGTGTCAGGATGGCTCCACACTGGTCCCCACCCCAGGGCCCCGCCTGCCCCTCCCATCAATGCCATCTCTGGCCTCACTGACCCACGCAGATCTTCTTCTGCAGTCTCTTGCCGATCTGGTTGATGGTCTTGAAGTCAGCGGTGTAGAAGTAGTGCTCTGCCACCGGCTCTGAGGCGATTTCCCTCAGCTCATCCTCCACAGCGTTGCCCACACCCACAGCAAACATCTTAAAGCCTGCCAGGAGGAACACGATGAGTGACAGTGACCCTGGGGCCAGGCAGCTGTGGCTGAGCCTCCTGGGGAATGCCCAGGCAGTCAACACCAGATGCCTTCTGGTGGCAGCTTCTGGAATTACAGGCACAGTGCCTAGGACAAAGATACTGAGGACCTGTACTGATTCCCTGGCCCAGGAGCTTTGTGATCCCATATAGCCCCATAACCAGCCATCTGCCGACTATTATTATCCTCATTAAATAGGTGATAAAATGGAGACTCCAGCTTGTCCCAAAGTGGGGCTGCCTTCCAACAGTTGGTGCGCTGTTGGGAACAATCAACTGGAAAATTTCTAAGCCCCACCTACAAAAGGGCCATTGAAACCAGCTTCTTACTTTTCTGGGGCCTTCATTTTCTCATCACTGATAAAAAAGAGTTGGACAGGGATCCCTGGGTGGTGCGGCGGTTTAGTGTCTGCCTTTGGCCCAGGGCGCGATCCTGGACACCCAGGATCGAATCCCACGTCAGGCTCCTGGTGCATGGAGTCTGCTTCTCCCTCTGCCCCTCTCTCTCTCTCTCTCTCTCTCTCTCTCTCTGTGTGACTATCATAAATAAAAAAAAAAACAAATTTAAAAAAAAAAAAAAAGGAGTTGGACAAACCCATCCCTCCTCATTCATACTGAAGTGAGGTTTAGGGCACTACTAACAGAATAAACTCCAGTTGAGCTGTTCCATACGTGCTCCCGGCCATCAGTGGTGTTCAGGGTCCAGGCATCACCTACCAAGGTCCTTGGCTTTCTTGGCAGCATCATTAATGTAGTCCTGGCTCCGGCCATCCGTGAAGACGATGCCCACCTTCTGGGCCCCAGGCCTAGCCCCGCTGGACACAGTGAAGGAATTGTCGATGAGGTACTTGAGGGCAGCCCCGGTCATGGTGCCCTTCTCCATGTACGACATGTTCCGCACAGCCGCCTTAATGTCCTTCTTCGTGTGGAAGCGGCCCAGCGGAAACTCCTGGCGGACGGAGCTTGAGTACTGCACCAGCCCCACTTGTGCCAATTTGTCTGACACGTCCAGCGTGTCCACGATCTGGTTAATGAACTTCTTCACCAGCTCAAAGTTCTCTGGCCGCACACTTTTGGATCCATCAATGAGGAAGACCAAGTCAGTGGCCGAGCTGCCACCACCGCCACTGCAGACTGGGAAGGGTAGGAAGGCGAGGAGATGAAGCATAGGGGCCACTCATAGTCAGGAACCCATCACACACCAAGCTCAATAGGGAGGATTATCCCATCCCATTTTTATCCTCAAAACTCCCTCTACAAAGCCAAGGTTGTGGTGTTGGAAACAGAAGCTCCCGAAGCCATCAAATTGAACAGCTCAGGAGTGGGGCCAAGATTTGAACTCAAGCTATAAAACTCCTTCTGCCATATTAAACCCTCCACCCACCGTGACAAAAAGAGGGACAGAAGTCAGAAGATAATTTCCTGCAGACACCAAGTTCTAGAAGGCATCTATCATTTCTGCAGACTAGTCCAGAAGCAAAGTACAGAGAGGCTCGAATGGGCTTCCTGGAGAGTGGCCAAGCCCCATTCTCTCCCCTCCCCGCCTTCCCCCGGCTGGGCTGCGTCCAGGCCACTGACCGTTGCACGTCTTGCCGTCACTGTTCAAGGTGAAGCCCTCCCGACAGGCGCAGGTGTAGGAGCCGGGGGAGCTGAGGCACACCTGCTCACAGTCGTGGTCTCCCGTGGCACACAGGTCGGACACCACTGCAGGCGCAAGAGGAGGCTCAGAATCTCACGGCCACACGGCCTTGGACATCCCAGCCAGGGTGGACCTTCACACACTCTGGGAAACCAAGGCCCCCAACCGGATGAGGTCCGAGCCCCAGGCCCCCAGCCCAGGGCCGGGACCACCTGCCAGCCCAAGCTCGGACCCGCTACGCACCGCCGGTAATCTGACTTCCTGCCGGGCCCCTCCCGTGATCCCCTGCCCCGCCCCCGCCCCGCCCCGCCCCGCCCCGAGGCCCGAGGCCCGCCCCCCTCCTTGGCCCGCCCCCCCCCTCCCCTGCCCCGCCCCCCCTCCCCCGCTCCCCTTCCCGACCCCCATCCCCTACGCCCCCTCCCCTAGCCCCGCCCCCCCCCAGGCCCCGCCCCTTCCCCGCCCGCCCCCCCGCCCCGATGCCCGAGCCCCGCCCTCGCCCCCCCGCCCCCGCCGGCCCCGCCCCCCGGCGCACCGCAGAGGGCCTCCTGGAACTTCTTGGACAGCTTCTGGATGACGCCGTAGCTCTCCACGTAGTCCACGTGCTCCTCCTGCGGCTCGCTGGCGATCTGCCGCAGCGTGGCCTTGTCCACGCGGCCCACGCCGATGGCGAACAGCTCGATGCCGCTGGCCCGGGCCCGTGCAGACACGTCCCGCACGCTGTCCTGGGGCCTCCCGTCCGTCACCACGACGGCCACCTGCGCCACGCGGGGCGCGTGAGGACCAGGCCGCCCCCCCCGCCCCGCCCCCCGCGCGGGGCTGGACCGCTCAGCCCTCCAGGACCCCCCCCCCCCGCCCGGCCGCTGGCAGAAGACGACACTGCGGCCCGAGAGGCGACGTGGCTTCCCGGTCACACAGCTAGTCCGCGGCAGGTGGATGCGATTCCCGGCCAGGGCTTTGCCCCCCGCGGGGGAGAACCCGGCTAGCAGAAGAGGAAACAGGTTTCCTCGAACCGAAAGACGGCTGAGGCGCTGTGCCGTCCGACCAGGGCCTGGGGGCGTCTCCGCCATCGGGCAGGCGGCTCTGTGATGAGGCGGGCGCAGGACCCCGCCTCCGCCCTCAGACTGGCGTCTCTGCGGACAGAGCCCGCCTGACACCCGTGCGGGACGCCATGCAGCTCCGCGCCGTGGCCGCCAGAGGGCGGGCGAGGCCCATGAACGGCGGCTCTGCCTCCAGGCCCGCCACCCCCAGGCCCCGGAGGGGGGCCGCACCTGCAGGGGGGGCTCGTCTCCCTCCATCCCCCAGGACGCTACTTGCCCTTTCCGTAGGGGAGAGCACTGTCCGCGCCCCTCCCCCAGGGCTCCCCCGCTTGTGCCCTGGGGAGGGAGACAGCAGGGACCCTGGGGCTGGGCCGGGCCCTCACCACCCGCACCTGGGCCTGCCCTGAAGCCAGGGACCTCTCATCTGGGGAGACTCAGCCTCCCGCCCCGCTGGCTGCTTCTCTGCCATGACCTGGGTCCCCACCCTGACCCGTAGGATAGTGGTTGAGACAGGCTTGCGCTGGAAATGCGGCTCACCTGCCTGAGTCCTCTAGGAGACCATTCCTGGTACGGTGCCAAGAAGGCGAAGGACTGCTTTCCCTGTGGCCGCCCTGGCCCCCCGGGGAGGGATCTTGCACCATCCCTTCCCTACCAGAGGCCCAAGGTCGCCTCTCTGTGACTGTCCACTGCCGCAGGCTGCCGCACTCCCCCGAGACGCACTGTCTCCTGGAACCCCGACCGCTCACCTTCAATCCAGCCTCGGTACTCTGAGCCCACCTGGAAGGGGCTTCCCGCAGGTGAATTCTAGGCTGGATGCCCCAGGTCTGGGGGAGTTGGTTCTCTCCGTCCTCATATGACCACCCAAGGCCACTACTCCGATCTGAGCTGACATAATTAACTGGTGACAGACGTCACCACCATCCAGGTCACCATAGCCTCTCAATGGCAATGGCATCAACCTCACCTCAGCGCTTGTAAACAGCCCCCACAACGGATGACCTGCCTAACAGGCCATTTCTCTAAGGGCTGTAATGCCAGGATTATGTGCTATTGTATGTAGACATTCCTACCACTAATTAACTGGACAAGACACTGAGATCCCCTGTGCCTCAGTTTCCTCATCTGTGAAATGGGGACACCACCTCGGAGCACGATTGTGTGCATTTGGCACTCGTGCATCAGGCGTGTCCTGCACAGTGGTAAGAAAGTACGTCCCTGAGGCTGAGGGCCTGGGCAGGTAAAAGGCCATTGAGGGTTATGAAGGGGAGATGCGACCACCATGGGAGAGAACACCTGACTGGCCCCGCAGGCCCTGGGCTGAGTCCCGGAAGTCACACTGTGGGCACCAGGTCTGTGAAGTCCCCATACTGACGTCTGCTTACGGTGCATCACCTCAATTTTCTGAACCCCCGTGCTCAGAGGCTTATTAAATAAAAAATGAGCTAACCCTTAGGTGGGGCCTGGTGGGGCCAGGCGTTGTTCTGAGCACTCCAAGCTGTCGAGAGTCCTCCCGACAGCCCCTGGAGAAGGAGCTGCATTACTGTCATCTGATGAGTGAAGGGACTGAGCCAAGGAGCCACACGCATGGCTCGGGGTGGCACAGCTAGTCCAGGGGAGTGGGGGCCCCGATCCAGACAGGCGCCAACTTCCAAGCATCTGGACCGCCTCAGTCGGCCTCCGGGAGCCAAGGTTAACTAAATCGAAATAATCAAGCGCTCGCCAGGTTGAGGTCCTGTGGTCAGAGGGTGGGGAAAGATGGGCTCACACCCCAGGTCTGCCACTTGGCTTAGCGGGGTCTAATACACAACCGTAAGCCAGGTTCAAGAATCACGCAGGCGGTACACAGCAGGACGCAGGCGGGGAGGGCTGGGACCTGTACCTTGCTGATGTCGGGGGACCTGGCACGACCACCCTCGGCGTCGCCGAAGGCTTTGGTGATGGCGAACTGGATGGCCAGGCCAGTCATGGTCCCCGTGGACAGCGGCTGGATGCGGCGCACGGCCTGGAGCAGCGCGGCCTTGGAGCCGTGGGCCCGCAGAGGGAACTCCTGCTTCACGGCGCTGGCATAGTTGACCACGCCCACCCGGGTGGCATTGGGCCCCACATCCAGCGACTCGATGACCTGCGACAGGAACACCTTCACCTTCTCGAACTCCACAGGCCGCACGCTGCGCGAGCTGTCCACAACAAACACCAGGTCCGTGGGCCGGGTCCGACAGAGGTGCCCTGCGAGGGGACGGGGGAGGAGGGGAGGGGCGAGAGCAGGAGGCAAAGGTCAGGGGCTACTTAGATCTAGACTTGAGGCCCCTGGCAGTGTGGACTAAACCTGAGCCAGGCCGGTGGGGTCCTTCTGTCAGCATGTAGACCCCGGGACAAACTACTTGCCAAAGCCCCCCCCCAACTCAGCCCCGTGGGAAACACTGAGGCTCAGCTGTCAGCCTCAGGCAACTCCCTGCACCTCTCTGAGCTGGGTTTCCTCGTCGGTACAGTGACCTGACAACCTCCTCTTTATAGGATCCCTTGGGGCCCGAGCAGGAGCAGGTGTAAGGTGCCACCACGCAGCTGGTGCCCCAGAGGCAACAAAGGAGATGACAGGCTTTAAGACACACTTCTCGGACTTTGGCCCAGAGTGGCGGCCCCAGCAAGAGCAGCATTTCTCCTGGAGAGGGTGGGGGGGTGGGGGGCACAAGCCCAGGGACCAGTGCAGGGCCCATCGGCTTGGCCTCTTTCATCTCAGCATCAGAACCAGTCACCAAAGTGAGCCCAGTTTCCCTCAGCCCCAAGGAGCCCGCTGGCTGGTGTCCGTGGGCAGGGGGCAGGGGCTCCTAAGACGCATCCCCACAGAGGCGGAGGCATGTCTTTCCGGACACCCCGGGAGGCAGCACCATGTGCTGGGAAGTGCACAGAGCTGGAATGAAGCAGAGCGGGGTTCGAATCCCGGCCCAGCCACCCTGTGGCCCTGGGCAGCTCACGGCACCTTTTAGGAGCCTCGGCTTTTCTCCCGTCCAGTGGGGAAAAGAAGGGTCACTGCTTGGTACTGTCACTGGCCTGGCCTCAGAACAGAGCAGAGCCACTCCCAAGTGAGGATGCAGGAAGGCTCAGGAGAGGGAAGGGGTGCTGGCCTGTCCCAGGCCCCCAGCCCCAGCGCCCCAGTATCAGAGTTCCCCAAGGGACCTTAGGTGCAACCACACCCTGGTCCCTACTAGTTTAAGCTCCCAATGGGTAAACTGAGACACAGAGAGGGTGAGGGAATTAGTCACACCAAGGAGCAGTGGATCAGGAGCCACTAAGTAGTCTTAGGCAGGGTGTCTCTTCTTTGGCCTCAGTTTACCCCTCTGTATAGGATGAGCCGGGATTCAGTGCCCAAGGCTGAAGCTCTGGGAGCAGTTCAGCAGGTAGGAGCCCACACCCAGATATGCCTGATGGGCTGGTGACAGGCAGATGGGGTCCTGGCCACCCCAGAGCTGCACTCAACGGGGCTTGGGCTTGGCCCTGGGCCTGCTGCAGCTCCAGCTTCTGCCTTCAGCCACCCACAAGACTGCGGCCCTTGCAGGATGCATGGTCCCTGAGGGTGGCCTGGGAGCTGAGGAGCCCCAGGGAAGGCTCCAAAGCTGCAGTGAGAGGCCCAATAGAACAGGCTGAGGGTCACCCCTCCCCTGGCCCTTATGAATGTCACCGTTGCTATCTGCTCCTGCGTCAGCCCACTGCCACCCCTGCCTCCCTGTCTTCTGCCCCAGCCCCTGGTGGACCCCATTTAACCTCTGCTCATCTCAGAACCCAGCACCCCCAGTCTTTTGGTCAGAGGCCACTCACCCAGTGTCCCCCACCTCACATGGACCCCCTCACCTCTGGACTGGGGGGCGAGGCCCAGTGTGCACGGGACCTGGAGCAGCAGGAGCAGGCCACACAGCACGAGGCTGGTGCCAGAGATGAGCCTCATGGTTCTGGCAGCGTGGGCAGCGGCCGGCACAGTGGTGGGGGCCGGTGGGGGCCCGGTCTTATCAACCTTGCTGCCCAGCCTCCCAGCCGGGCGGCCCCCACTGACGCGGGGGCGGCTGCCCGGGCCATAGCCCCCTTGGGGGGGCGTGGCCCAGGCTGAATGGAGGTGTGTGTGTGCCCAGAATGGGAGGGAGCCACCTGGCCGGGGCTCAAGAGGCCCCTCGGACCACAAGGGCTCCTTTGCCTGCAGAAGCAACCAGAGCTGCAGCTGAAACTCAGGAAATCTCAGGTGGGTGGAGGGTGGCTCCTCCAGGGGTTGGAGCCTGCCCCGGCCCAAAGCTGCCACTCCAAGCCCAGGGAAAGCCCAGCCCATGGCCTCAAGCCCTGGCCTGCACCCTCACCCCCACACCCCTGCTTCTCTCACCTGCATCCGTTTCCTCATCCAGGGCGCTTCCCCTGCTCCAGCTCAGCTGTCCCCTTCCTCTCCACACCTTCTCCCTGCTGGGCAACTATACCTGGGGTCTCAGAGCTGCCCTGCAGGCCTTTGCACATGCAGGGTCACCCACCCCAAATGCCCTTCCTCCTCTTCACTCTCTGCCTAACAGAATCTTTCCAGATCATCGTTGGAACGAACATGTATGCACAAGGCAGCAGAGAGGACGGTGGGGAGCACAGACTTGAAGCCATGTTACCTGGGTTTGCTATGTGCTACCTGTGTGACCGTGGGCCAGTTGCTTCACCTCTCTGAGCCTACCTCCTGGGGGGGATTAGAGGAGCAGGGTTCTATGAACTGTCTCATCTAATTCCCTTGACAACCCTGACACAGCTACTATTATTACCCCCTTTTTCCAGAAGAACTGAAAAACAGAGAGTAACTTGTCTGAAGTCACACTGCTAGGAAGTATCACTGCCAGGAGCGCCTGGATGGCTCAGTCAGTTAAATGTCCAATACTCAGTTTCGGCTCAGGTCATGATCTCAGGGTCATGGGATCAAGCCCCGAGATGGGCTCTGTGCTCAGAGGGGAGTCTGCTTGAGATTTTCTCTCCCTTTCCTTCTGCCCCTCCCCGCTACCCCCTACCCCTGCCATGCCCCTGCACACATGCACGTGTGTGCAATCTCTCTCTCAAATAAACAAATAAATCTTTTTTAAAAAGAAGAAATTGTATCACTGGCCAGAATAAGGCCCCAGGCCAGTGCTCTCAGCCACCCCACTTGCATAGGTGTAGCTCGGTGGAGGTGCCTTCTCCGTGCCCACCTCTCCCCTGCTCCTCCTGGATTAGGACCCTCTTCTCCAAAGACACCTGCTATGTGTCTCACCCGTGAACTGGCAAGAGTCTGATTGATTCATCCCTGCATCTGAGCCCAGCCCAGGGTCTGCATTGAAAGGCAAAAACAAAGGATTGTAAATAAAGGAACGTCACCAGGGATGGCCCCTGCTGCTACCTGTGGGTCCAGTAATTGATGGCATAACATGGAAAGAGCACAGGCTTGGCTAACTGAGAGACCCAGGTTCAGATCCCCACCTGTTGCTGAAAAGCTGTGTGATCCAGAGCTGGTAACTTAACCTCTCTGGGCCTCAGCTTATTATCATGTAGTGGGAATGGTAGTTCTTGCCTCCCCTGCCTCACTGGAACCACATGGGGAGGCAATGAGAAGACAGAAGGAGGGAGATGAGGGTCAAAGGATTATCTTTCCAGGGGACAGAATCGTTGACATCTAAGACCTGTGTGCCTCACTCCGTGTAAGCTATGCCTCTAAAAGAAATGCACAGACTTTTTTTTTAAGTGACCCAACCAATAGTCTCACAATCTGTAGCAATAATGGCAGCCACGCTCTATTACTGTGTCTCCTCGTTCTCCAAACCAACCTGTGAGGTCAGCAGCTCCAAGGGCATCAGCCCATTTGGCAGATGAGATAACCGAGGCCCAGAGAAGTTCATGACTTGCCTGAAGCCACCCAGCCAGTATAGGGGCAGAGCCCAGCCTGGAACCCAGGCCTCATCCCTCTTCGCCCCAGGTTTAGAGAAGGAGGAAGCAAATAGCATTTCCCTCTGACGTCTCCCATTTATATTTCATTTATTCGTATCATTCATAGCTGTCCCCAGCTCCAAACACTAGTCGAGGCTGCCAGTCTCTTTTCCCTTGACGACTTTGAAGTGTCACTCTTTTCTCCAAAGACACTGCAGGGCAGAAGGACGGGGGTGCCTCTCGCTTCCCAAAACTGGGTCATAAACGTGTTAACCGCCTCCCCCAGGTGTCGGCTCCTTCCAAGTGGGGGTCTGGCCTGACTCAGCCACCACTGACCCTCGGGACCCGGCGCGATGCTGGAACAGGGTATCGGGCACGACGCTGGAACAGGGTATATCTGGCAAGCAAATGAAGAGATGACTTAAAAGAAGAAGCAGGTGACACACGGGCTCCATTTCCTTGCGAACCGCCCAGGGTCAGGCCGGGGTCTGCAGCGGCCGTGGCCCTGCTGGAGCTGCACGGGGAGAACGTGAGCCGCAGCCTCCTGGCCACGTCCCCTCCCCGAGGATGCTCGGGGGCCGCGGCCGAGCTCGGGGTACGCGGCTGTCCTGGCCGGGCCAGCAGCTGGGCCCATGAAACAGCTCTTTCAGCTCCGCCTCTGAATGGCAGTTCTATGGGCTCCCCGGAGGAACACAGGCGCCTTCTCTGTGTCACCGTCCGCTCATTAGCAGGGCCACAGAAATGTGCCACAGGTACGTTTTCAGGACCAGAGCTAGGCTCCCCCCCCAAGAAAGGGGCAGCTTTCACATTCCACACCGGGCTGAGAGGGAGGAAGTTCAGCCTATACATTGAGAAAAGAAAATAAATATTTGTGTTTTCAAAATGTGAAGCATCCCCCCCCCCACCCCCAGGAATGAAAATCAGGAACAGTGTGTCCGGTATGAACCAGAGGAAAAAAATGCTCCCGAGTCAGACGGGCAGCCGTGAAGGGCTCCCGCTGTTCCCTCTCCTTGTTTTCACACACCTCGGGTTTCCAGAAACTTAAAGCCTTTAGTGTTTTATCCGAGAGAGGCTCGGCGCTAAAGCTAGGGGCCCGGGGCAGGCGCGGTCGGGGGGCCGGGGCGCAGGACTCCCCCCAGCGGACCCCAAGGCTCCGCTCTTTTCCTGAAGAGCAAACCTGGTTATGTCGCGCGCCCCTGACCAGAGAGGCGACGTGGTCCAGGGCAGCATGCCACCTCCTCCCTGATCCCCCAGCCTCGCAGTTTGGCTGGATCCACACATACCTTTACTCTTATTTATTTACTCTGCTTCTTTAATTAACTCCAAACCAACCAACTCACTTGGCAAGAAACATTCTCCTCCTCCTCCTAAGAAATAACAGCCGTGAAATCTCTGGGTTGATGAACACCTTATAAACGTATTCCAGTAGGCCTTCAGATAAATCCGAAACTAATTAAATTTAACTTCTGCATCCGCACATCACCAAAAAATTACCTTGCGTTCTCCCAGTGGCACGCGTGCCCGACTTTGAGGAATCCCATAGAGCGCAGAGCTTCGGAACCAGACACAGCCGGGCGTGACTCCCTGCGCTGGCTTCAGGCGAAGCCCTTCACTGTTCTGCTCTTCTGCTTCACGTCTGTAAAGTGGGGACCTCAGCGCCCCTGTCACAGGATGGTTGAGAACGACACGGATTAAGGTCACATCCAAATCTGTTGTTTCCGCCTCGCCTTCTTGTATTAGTTAGAATAGGACCGGCTGAGCTGCCGTAACAACTAGGCCCTCAGATGGCCGTGGCTTAACTCAAGCGTGCGGTTCTCTCTCATGACACAGTCTGGTGCTGAACACGTGGCTCCCCTGCACAGGCTCTTTCCCAAAGCCACCTCCACCTGACTATCCCAGAATTTCTGCGTCTTCTGTTTCCGGCCACGTGAACGAGACAGAGACAGCAAGTGTCTCTCTTAACGCCCTCTGATAAGGAGTGCACGTCGCCTGATTCTGCCTAGAAGCCCAGGGGTAGCAAGGAGGTATTTAGTGAGCCAGTGACACTCTGTCACCTTCCCAAGTGGAAAAAAAAAAAAAAAAAAAAAAAAGCTTTTATTGGCCCTATACCACTTCTAGGTGAAAATTCAGGGTCACTTAGGTGGCTCCATTGGTTAAGAGGCTGCCTTCAGCTCAAGTCATGATCTCGGGGTCCTGGGATGGAACTGAGCCACACATCAGGTTCTCTGCTTAGTGGAGAGTCTGCTTCTCCCTCTCCCCCTGCTGCTCCCCTGCTTGTGCTCACTTACTGGTGCTGTCTCTCCAATAAATAAATTTAATTAAAAAAAAAAAAAAAAAAAGGAAAGGAAAGGAAAAAGAAAATTCAGACAACCGGGCACTCAAGCCTTTTCACAGTCTTTCTTGTCACCTTTTCCAGGTCCCAGTCTCCCTCCTGTCCCCTCCCTTCTCTGTCACTGAGTGAGTCACCACTCCCGCCTCCGTGCTCTCAAAGCATAATTTTTTCCTTCCCCAAAGCAGACTCGACTTCAGGTTTTACTGACTGGTTTTAGTGGCTCTTGCCCTGTGAGCCCATGGGGGCCTCCAAGATAGAGGCTCTGCCTTTTGCACCAGCACATGATCCCAAGCTGTGCTCAATAAATGGTGACTTGTTTTGCTTTGGGGGAAAACATAAAATCTTGACTCTGGAGCTCTGAAGGAAACTCAAAGTTCATGTAGAGCAGTATGTCCAGCCTAGCCAACTTCAGACTCACCTGGAGAAGCTGTCAAAAATAGAGTCCATCCATGCTGGCTGCCTTCTTGGGGCCAGAGGGTCAGCCCCCACTCGAGGGGCAGGTGTGGAGCCTCCGTGGGGGTTGGCTCCCACAGTCAAGCACGCTGCGAGGAGGAAAGAGCATTTGGAGGGGAGGCTTAGGCTTAGCGCTGGGAACCATGGCACAGCCGGTTGGTCCCACTCCCAGGGACCTTCAGCCCACCATGTGTGGGCACTTCCCACGCACAAGGACAGTGAGAGGACAGCCTAGGGGATGCACATCCCTGGGGCAGCCCTCAGCCAGTGGGGGAGAGGGGCCAGGGACACATAGCTCCCCATTCTCTCCTGGACAGTTCTGGCACAGGCTCCTCAGGGTTCCTCAGAAGGTCCCCAGCAGGAGGGAACCCCAACTGCCTGCAGAAGCGACCCCGTATCTCAGTGCCCTTCTCGCTTATATGCCGTCCTCGCCTCGCTTCCCCTCTCATTGTATTTCCTGGGGCCACCGCCCTAATAAGCCACCTGCACCCAAGTCTGTGTCTCAGGAGCTGCTTTGGGGAGGGCTTTAAACAAAGCTAAGGCAAAGCTTTCCCAGGTGTGGGAGAGGAAGATGAGGATGCATGTGGGGCCCTCGTGGGGGTGGAGGAGAACAGGCCTCTGACAGATGGGGCAGGCAAGGGGAGGGGGGACATGCCTATTCCACACCCTGCGGCCAGCCGGCCAGCCGGGACCTGCAGAATCCTCACCTACCTGCATTTATGAGTTTTTCTCTGTTTTATACTTCCTTTAGTAAACCACAACTATCAATATCTAGAGATTGGTTAAGATTTTCCAAAAGATGGGGACCTGAGTAGCTCAGGTCGTGGTCCCAGGGTTCTGGGATCGAGCCCCACATCGAGCCCCGCATCAGGGGCTCTTTGCTCAGCGGGGAGCCTGCCCTTCCCTCTCCCTCTGCCTGTCACTCTGCCTACTTGTGTGTGCTCTCTCTTTCTCTCTCTCTATCTGCTCTATCAAATGAATAAATAAGATGCTTAAAAAAAAAAAGAATTTCTCAAAAGAAAAATAGATTCCCAGAGTCCATTTCAGACTCAGTGAATCTGAATTTCTGAGTTCTTCAGGTAGTCCACAATCTCATCCGCCCTCTGGTATGAAACAGAAACTCTCACTGTCTCGGAAAGCTGTTGTCCAGCCTATGGTAGGACACCTGTTGGTTAGAGAGTTTGCTGTTCTCCAGCACGATCCATCCAGCTCGGAGGACAAGCAGGTCTCCTGTTTACCAAATTCAGTGACCGGAAAGATCATGGTCAGGGCCCCACTGAGTGGAATCTTCCCTGGTGGAAACAGCCTCATTTCCTCCCCCATCTTCCACAGCACGTGGATTTGGGTTCCTTACCAGCCTGGTGCCCTCTCCCAGGGCATTTCGATTTGTCTCTCTCCTCCTAAAGATTTCAGCTCAGAGTTTAATATAATCCTCCAGCTCACAGAATACAATGTATTTCTCCTCCATTTTCCAGAATACCTCACCTCTCTTCGTGCTGCCTGCAGGAAGTCCCTGTTATTTTCCCCTCAACTTCAGAACAGAGCCTCTGGAGACCTCAGAAGAGCACATGCAGATGTGCGAACAGTGGTGAGCTCACTGTATTCCTCCTATTGTAAGCGGTGAGTCATCAGAGGTGAGACTCCCAGGCTGCAGTCACCCCCCTGACACGTGGCCCCATCTCTAGGTCTTTGCCTGGGCTGTCCCTCTACCTGGGTTGTCCTCCCAGCATGTGGAGCAGAGGAAGCTGCAAGGCCAGTGTCCCGTCTGACCAGCTCGGCCACTCAGGTTGACCAGATGGACTCTGTTTATTTAGGGCCATGGCTGCTGGATGCCAAGCCCACCCCCTATCAGAATACTCTTGGTGGCTAATTATGCAAGCTTCCTCCTGGAGTGCCACGAAACTGGAATGTGAGAGCAGCTCCCAGAGAGCCCATCCAGGCAGGTAGGGCACAGAGACACACAGTAGCGGCTCCTTACACCCACAGCAGAGGCTCCAGCATCACCCAGAAAAACCCAAGGTGAGCCCAAGGGTGGCTCATCCCCTTCCTTTAACCTGGGGAGTACTTTTCTCGATACTTTTCATTGCAAACTGGGGACATCCCCGGGGTGCCTAAGGGAACATGAATCTGGTTTCTCCAGAAGTCTGAAGGGCCCCCACAAAGTGGAGAACTTGCCTATAAGCACAGGGCAAGGGTTCTTCATCTGCAGTGTAGGGATACTCATCCCCACGCCCCTGGCTGCTGAGGCGTAATGGGTGCCCATCTTGTCCACGGCCCCTCGGGGCCACTCCACTGCAGATGAGCCCTCTCATGTGTCCATCAGGCCTCACACATGCTGCTTGCTCATGGGCTCTACAAGCAGTCAGACAGGGTGGGAAGTCAGAGGCTGGATGGGACAAGGAGGCATGGGCTTTCATCTAAGGGCACAGGGTGGCCACAGGTCAGCATTATGTCCCACGATGGGTTAACACCTCCATGGACCTCGATGACACCCCACCCAAATGACATCCCAGCCACGTGTCCACAGATGACACTCACATCCCAACTTGCCTCCTTCTTCACTCTCCTGACCTCCAGACCTATAGCCATAGCTGCCTCCTGAGCATTCCCATCGTGTGTGCTGCAAGGTAGCACAAATGCAAGCAAAACTCAGCACATCCTCTTTTGCTCCCTGTCCTCAGCTCAAAGCTGGGCGCCACCATCTCAAATGCTCTCCAGACATGGGCACCAGCCTTGATGCTCTCTCTTCCTCACTTCTACATCCGGGCCTTGAAGGGTCCTGCTTCCCAAATGCCTCTTGAATCTACCCAGCCCCGTGGCCACTGCCTGAGTTCACACCCCCTACCTCCCCTGGGCCACTTCCCCCATCAGCCTTCTTTCTGTCTGGGCCCTGCACTCATAATGGACCCCTGTCTTCCACCACAGGTGGCACCGGGGCTCTTGAGTAGGCCTGTCCTCAGTGCCAGGTGCACAACGATGGTCATACATCAGTCTAGCTTCCAGGGGCTTCCTGAGCTTCTAAAATCATGCCCTTGATCTGCTCAGCTTGTGGGATGGCTGAGGTAGGCCAGAAAGGACCAGAGGGACAAGCCCAGATTCCGGTCAGGCCTGTCGGAGTCAAACCCCAGCTCTGCCCTCCAACTGATCATGACTTTGGGCAAGTGGTTTGTTGGCTCTGAGCCTCTGGATTAATCATCACCCAGCGCCGGCCACACGGGGCAGGTGGGAGAGTCACAGAGATGACACTGAAGTCTACTCAATACTGGGGGAACATTCCTGCTACCATGACAGTCCTGAGAAACTGACGCTCAGGGACCCAGATTTAATCTTTCAGACTCTCCTTCCCTCGGACAGACAGCGCTTGCACGGGCCGCCCTCACCTGCCCAGCCTGCGCGCAGCCCATGCTTTCCTGGGGCCAGCTCCTTTCCGGGCATCCAGCTCAAACAGGCCCTCTCAGTGGGTCCCAACTCAGCCCTGTCAAAGGACCCCTGTGTGAGCCTCAAACGAGGCATTGATAGGGACATAGTGAGGGCTGCCCAGCCGATGGCGGGCTGGCTTGGCTTGGCCAGGCCACGCAACTTCCCCAAACCCAGCTATTTCCTGTTTCTCGGGCCAGCGCGCCCCAGGGCCGCCTGGCCACAGGGCACAATCCCCCTATACATCTCGGCCTGTTCCTTGGCTTGCGGCCAGGAGGGCTGGGGTGGGGGGAGGGTGTCACTGCACTGGGTCCCCAGGACACACAGCCAATGCCCCTGGCGTCCCCTTATAGAAGATTCAATGCTGGAGACAAGACCAACTCCCCCGCCCCCCACCTCTGCCCCCAGTGCCCATTTGATGGGGGCTTCTGGGGAGCTTCTTTACATGGATCACCCCAAGAAGCCAGAGTTCACACAGGCTGGGGCCTCAGACCTTCCTAACAGACGCCGCTGAAATAGGTAAGAAAGGCACTTGGGGGATGCCTGGGTGGCTCAGCGGTTGAGCATCTGCCTTTGGCTTGGGGTGTGATCCCACAGCCCTACCTCTCTCTGTGTGTCTCTCATGAATAAATAAATAAAATCTTAAAAAAAAAAAAAGAAAGAAGAAAGAAAGAAAGAAGAAAGAAAGAAAGAAAGAAAGAAAGAAAGAAAGAAAGAAAGAAAGAAGAAAGAAAGAAAGAAAGGCACTTGGTCTAATCTTTGAATGCTTTGTGGCCTCAGCAAAGTCACTTGAGGTCTCTGGGCCTCAATTCCCTCAGGTGTGAATGGGAGCTTGCCGTCCAGTTCTATTAGAGCCTCCCTTCATCAGTTCCTTGGGGAGCTGACAAAGAGCCATAAAAACAATAAAGAAATCTGCTCTCCCAAGAAAAGCTGACAACCCGAGAAGGTTGGCAACTTCTTCCTCCGCCTTCTTGTGACCTCCTGCATCTGCTCTCCTTTCAAGAGCCTGGCCCCGTGACTCCCCTGCCCAAACCCTTCAGGAGCTCCCCCAGTCCCGGGGTAAGTCCCTGCTCCTGGGTACAACATTCAAGGCTCCATTAGTGCTGGTGACCAAGCCCAACTCATGCTGCCCTGGGCTCTCTGCTGACTTCACTCCCAGGCAGGCGGCTCTGCAGCTCAGCCTTGGAGGACGAAGTCCAGAGGGAGAGAGAGGGAGAGAGAGATTACTGAAGAATTCAATTCCCAGGTCCAACCATGCCTGAAGCCAAAACTCTCCGGACTTTTCATTTATGTGAGCCAAGAAACATCACAACCACCTTTTTATTTTTTTCTAATTAAGTTGGCTCGTTAAGTTTCTGTTACTTGCAACCACCTCCTTCCTGCAAATGCCCTTCTTGGCTGAAGTGAGCCAGAGTGGGCTTGCGGCCAAAGGACCCTAATGAATGCAAAGGCTCTCCACGATCCAAGCACCATGACTCCCCCAGGCTCCCCATCCTCACCTGCAGCCACACTGGCCCACATACCCCGGCTCCTCTGCCCGCCTCCACGGGGGGCCCTCTGCATCCTTCCTCCCTTTGCTTACTGCTGCCCGCTCATCCTTCCAAACTCAGCTTGGCGAAAGGTCCTCCAAGAAGCCTTCGCTGACTCTAGGGGTCTCTGGGACTTCCCTTATGTGGCGTTGGCCACGGCCTATTAAAATCACTCATGAATCTGTCTTCCTCTCACCTCAGACTGTGGGTAACTGGAGGCAAGTCTGACCCCTAACAGTCACCGCCAGCACCCAGCACGGGATCTGGCTCCAGGTAGGCACTCTCCAGGTGATTAGACTTCACACCTTATCTGGGGGGACATCAGGGTAGTTACGTGGCCTGTGACTTGTGATTAGAAACAGAGACGGGTCATGACACTCTGCTACTGGACGTGGTCCCTGTTTCTGGATGGAATGAATTCTGGGGCGGGGGCGAGGGGGGGGCGGTGTATGTGTGTATGTATGTGTTGGGGGGAAAAGGAGGCCGAGCTCCCAGCCCTGCCTACACCACAATTTAAGAACCACAGCAACAGGGCGCCTGGGTGGCTCAGTGGTTGAGCTTCTGCCTTCAGCTCAGGTCATGATCCTGGGGTCCTGGGATCAAGTCCCACGTCGGGCTCCCTGCATGGAGCCTGCTTCTCCCTCTGCCTGTGTCTCTGCCTCTCTCTGTGTGTCTTTCATGAGTAAATAAATAAATTTTTTTAAAAAAGAAAAAAAAAGAACCACAGTAGCCAAAGAGAAGCGTGGCGCTGCTTTATTGAACCTTCTTCCCCAACACACACAAAGCAATTAAACAAAGGGGTGCCAGTGGGGAGCCTCTTACACAGCCCTCTCCTTCTGAACCCCCACTCCCAGATCCCAGAGGACCTATCTTCCCTTCTGCCACCACCGAAACAAGCCCCCCTGGCAGGGTCTGCGCCCACAAAGAGTTTGCCTGCTTTGACTGAACTGACATGTGGATTTAGTCCAGCAATCGGACCTGCCCGATGTCAGGGCTAAATTTCTGCATAAGCACAAGCATTGGGCAGATCAGAGGTGCCCCTGCCTGAATTGGCAACAGATGGGCCACCCTGTGGAATGGCCCACCAGCTTGCTGCCGGAGACAGCCTCGCCTGATGCCACCCTCGTCACGGATCCCACTGCTGCACCACTACACTGATTACATGCGGCTGGTTGTTGGTGACGATCGTCTGTCTTCAGCAAAACAATTGTGTGTTGGTCAGGACAGTTCGGTAATTGTAACAACTGGCATTTCCTGGAAGTAGCAATTGGATGGCGTTTGGCAACTGCCTGAATTTTCGTTCGAACTAACAATTACTCAGCCCCTCAGAAGTACCGAATTGACCTTAGTGGGCAGCCAGTTATTGGATTAGATTGAAGGGAACGGTTTGGGACTAATTTGATTTTTATTGTTGTTATTGAATTTTATCCCTGGTTTGAATCGACTGGTGGTTGGCTCTCCATAATTGTTGAAACAAGCAATCTGAAGAAATCGCACAGATGTGTCTGGTGGGGAGGACCAAGGCATGATGACTTGGCTGCGTTGCCGTGTGAACAGACAACGGTCTAAAACCCAATGCGACGGACCGTGGCTGTCTGACCGAGCTAGTTTCCCTGCACCGAGAAGGGTGCTTTTCATTTGTCAGCCACGCAGTTAAACTGGTCACGTTGAAGTGGTTTCAGCAAACTCACTGAATTCAGGACGATGAATGGTTTGAACAAGTGTTGGGGCCTATCAAAAATAAGCCGAGGCCTGTTGGACCAAATTTCCGAGAGATTCAAGGAGTCTTTCAGACTGAAGTTGACCCAGTTGTGAGCATCTCCCAGGCCCCATGGGAAAAGCAGGCCAGCGAGGGGGACACAAGCAGGTTGTCCTGAAGTCAGCTGGGTGGGTCACCCAAGCTGAGGCGGCCACCAAAGCAGAGAAGCGGATGATGAGACAGCTCCGCCCCTCCCAGCACCAGGGCTGGGGCCTGGTGGGCGTCACACCTCTGAGTAGGGGGGTGGGGCTGGGCCCCCATCCGGAGTCTTGTATGGCAGAGACAGGGCTTCCTCGTAGGACGGCAGGACCACCTAGGAGTGACAGAGACATGGGGGCTAAGGACCGGGCCGGAAGGAACAGGATCCCAACATGGAGTCAAGGGGCTCCATCCAACCCCCACCTCCGGCAAAATGGTTGATGGTGAGGACCAGCACACCTTGGGTACTTCCTATGCTAGACACGGCATGCACGAGACAGGGGCAGTGTCTATTCCTATAGGGGACAGACTCATATCTGCCAGTCCGGCTTCAAGCCCCCTTGTCGTGTTGACAATGCACCATTTTTCCTGGGAAAAACTTCTCAGTCCACGTGCTTTCAGAATTGGTCTCACCCCTCAGGTCGGGGGTGGGACAGGCGACTTGAGTATGGCCATTCAAAGTAGAATTTCATCCTCCCTGGCTAACGTCATTGGTTTGGGATTTGGTTAGTGACCCCAGCTGGTCCATCAGACATGCTCCTGGGGTTGTGGAGACGGTAGCATGTCAACCTGGGGGTTTTGGCAGCCATTTTGCCATCATGAGGAAAAGGCTGCTTGAAAATGGACCCAACAAAGCAGAATCAAGAGATGGAGAGGATGAGATCACATCCAGGTGTCACAACTCAGCCAGCCTCCACGAGCCAGACCTCCATTGGACTTTGAAGTTCTGGGAGCAAATAAATTTCCTTTTTCCATGTAAGTCAGATTGAGTTGGGCTTCTGCCACTTGCAAACAAAAGAGTCTCCACTAATACAATCTCCTTTTATAGATGAGGAAAGTGACAGGGGAAATGTAAACCAGCTACACTCTTCCCATCATGTCTCCAACGAGCTGCTTCTAAGTGCACCTCATCCCTCTGCCTAGAAGGCCCTTTCCCCTTTCCCAGCTAACTTGCATCAGCTGACATTTGGTCAAGTGTCACCCATTCCAGGAAGCCTTCCCTGATACCCCAGAGGAGGCCAGGTACCTCCTCTGTGTTCCCATTTCCCCCCATGCTTCACACTACATTGCAGTCCAATCTCTGTGTCTGGATTCACTCTGGGCTCTACCTTCCCCTAGGACAGGATGACATCTCAGTTTTCTCTGCGCTCCCAGGGTTGGAGACTAGGCCAACAAAGAGTAAGAGGCAAAAAATGTGGAATGCATGAATGAAAGAACAGAAGCCTAGACTATCAGAGCTGAAAGAGACCTTCACATTTCTTCTGGCCTAATCATCTCACAAGTGGAGAAACCGAAACCCAGGGAAGGAGAGACACCTGCCCCAGGTGACGGGGTGAGTGGCAGGGCTGGGGCTTGGCCCTCCCCATCCCCAGGCTCACCTTCGGTAGCATCTTGGAGCTGCTATTCTCCTCAGCTGAGTTCATGTACTTCATGAGTTTGTAGCATCTCCACACGCACTTGAACATGTAGACCTGCAAAAAGACCCAGGTCAGACTATGCTTCGTTGACCATCCCCACTACCCCAGCATGCCTGGGACAGATGCTGGGCACTTCCTGGTTGAGGGGTACCTCACCTGCCAGCCCCAGGTGTTCTGAATATTGCTTTTTCCACTGCCCTACAGACCTAGCACAGAAGGGGGCTTTGGGGGCAACGGCCCTGCAAACCATTCTTCTCTGCCCCCTGAGGCTGGAAGCTCACTACCTCCTGAGATGGCAAGTGATGAAAGCAACTGCTTTCTCTTAGTGATTGATGAAAGAGCACTGCCGGGACTTCCAAGGCCAGGAGTGAAGCCCCCAGGACTTGTTCAAGGAACAATAGCCAGTGGGTCTCTCTCTGCCCCCAAACTGCCTCCTAAGGAAGGAGGTGGGTCCTGCCTTCTGGAAGTCTTCTTGTTTCATGGAACCCCATGGTGGGGACTTAGAGGCGGCAGGAATAAATAAAATGAATGTTAAAAGAATGAAGTAGGAAGCAGGTGAGAACGGTGGCCAGTGAGGAGAGTGAGGAACACAGAGAGAAGTCCCCTCCAAGGGGGATAAAGAACTGGAGGCGGGAGAGACAGAGTGTGTGGTGGGCCTTGGGGAGTCATGGTCCAGGACCGTGTATGACGCCAACCCGCGCTGGTTCCCCCAAGCCTTCAGGAAAGTTCTCATTGCCCTTTGCTGAAGAGGATGGTGCTAGGTCCGTCCTCTGAGGGAAGGCTCAGAGGAGTGAAGTTCCGTTTCCAGGATGGCATTAGGTGATGGCAGAGGCTGCTCGGGGTCCCCAGTAAAAGGAGGCAGTGACAGCCGGTTACACCCACACACACACAGAAAGACTGGGAGGAAATGCGCTCAGATATCAGGGGCGCTGAGTGGTGGTGGATGGTGAGCTGATTGCCTTCTTTCTGGTCTTCTGTTGTTTCCAAATTTCTACGGTGACCCTACGTTACTTTCACAATTAGAAAAGAATATTCTTGAAAGCCCTTCCTTCTGTTGAGTCGACATCAGCCTCCCCTGGGCTTTGGGACACTGGCTTTCGTTCTGGCCTCTAGAATCCCCATGGGAGTCTTTCCGGTACTTGGAGATAGCCATCGTGTCTCCTCTTTCCAAGCTGAATTGCCCTCGTTTCCTTGACCCCCTCAGATGGCAGAGTGTTCTAACCTTCTCACCCTCCTGGTTGTGCTGCTATTAACACACTCCAGTCTGTCATATCTCTCTTAGAATGGGGACCTGAAGTGGGACTCTATCTTCTGGGCCTGACCACCTCAGAGAAGAATAAAACCACTCCCCTCCCTCTTCCACATGAGCAAACCTCTAATAATATGACCTCAGGAGCCATCTACATGTTGGTGCCTGAATCATGTAAAACTGTGAGAAGGGCAAAGCAATATTCATTCTGTCCCTTTCATAGATGAGACCCAAGGCCCAGAGAGAAATGACTTGAAAGGAAACCTCATAGCTAGCAAGGGGAGAACTGGGACTCACATCCAAAACTCTCTGAATCTCTCCTCCTTCCCTGGATCAGGGTCTCTCTGGGTTATATATTAAGTCCCTGACACCCGGATGCTGATGGTCTTCACAGATCCCCTCCTTCATCCCAAGGATCCCAAGTGGGGTCCAAGGAGCTGGTTTGGGGTGGGGTGGGGTGGTGGAGTAAGGAGTCAAGAGCAGGGAGGGCATCAGTGGGAGACAGCTGGTGACACCCCTGCCTCCTGACAGTCTGGTGTCAGGGGGGCCTGTGCAGTGCAGGCTCCCCACCCTTCCCAGAGCCGTGTTCAGGGGGCCCTCACCTTCAGGATGAGGACAGTGATGAAGGCGATGGAGAAGATGATCATCATCTTGATGAACTGGCTGTGAGCCACACCCTCCTGGCTGGGGATGTAATTCTGCAACAGATTCGGGAGCCAAGTTAGTGCCTCTCCTCCCAAGGAACTCCTCCAGCATCCACACATAGAGGAAGACGTGGTGTGGCACAACCGCTGTCCCCGTTGATCCCTGCCACCGCCCTAGAGGCAGGCGCTACCTGCCATCGGCCACCTGCAACGGGCGAGCACACTGAGGGAAGCAGGTGCAGCAGATGCCCACCCAGCTGGCTCTTGCTTGGCTAGAGCCCCCACCTCCAGCTGCAGTGGGGCCTTCTCCAGAGGCGAGGCTCATTGAAGGAACCGCCCAAGCCTGACATACCTGGGATGCACGCCCCCACTGTGCCAGCAAGCCATCGTGGGAGTGGACCCTCCAGACCTAGTCAAGCCCTTGGGCATCCGCAGCCCCATCCCCATTTCTGGGGAGACCTCATGAGAGGTGCTGAGTGTGAATGACCCAGCTGAGCCACTCCTAAATCCCTGGTCCTCAGAAACAGTGTGAGACAGTGACTGTTTACCATTTCAAGTCACTACATTTGACTGTAAGAAACGAATATTATTCTTTTTTTTCCTTAGAGAAAGTCTTTATTTATGTTTGTTTATTTGAGTGTGTGTGTGTGTGTGTGTGTGTGTGTGTGTGTGTGTGTTTATCGTGGACATCCTTAATTTCTTCAACTCTGATATTTCATTGATTCAGGAATTTCATCATGCCTTAACAATATGTATAGAACTGAGATATGAACTTCACAAAATCATTGACTATACTGCCACAATCATTTCTTTCTTTTCATTTTTGAGATTTTATTTATTTATTCATGGGAGACACAGAGAGAGAGGCAGAGACACAGGCAGAGGGAGAAGCAGGCTCCATGCAGGGAGCCTGACGTGGGACTCGATCCCGGGTCTCCAGGACCACACCCTGGGCCGAAGGCAGACACTCAACCGCTGAGCCACCCAGGCGTCCCTGCCATAATCATTTCTAATGTTGAGAATGAGATGGTGGGTTGTGTTTAGTTTCTGTTATGCTTATGCACACTTTGGAGTGACATGCTAAATGCAACATTAAACCAAACAAATGGGATTATATAAAAGACGATGCAAAAGGCTCTATCTGGCCCAGATGTCCGTAGACAGATGAATGGATAAAGACGTGGTGTATATACATACAACAGAATACTACTCAGCCGTCAAAAAAAATGAAACCTTGCCATTTGCAATGACGTGAATGGAACTAAAGGGTGTTATGCTAGGCAAGATAAGTCAATCAGAGGAAGACAATTATCAGATAATCTCACTCCTATGTGGAATTTAAGAAGCAAAACAGAGGATCATAGGAGAGGGAAAGGAAAAATGAAACAAGATGAAATCAGAGAGGGAGACAAACCATAAGAGACTCTTCATCATAGGAAACAAACTGAAGGTCCCTGGAGCAGAGGGGGTCGGAGGGATGGGGTATCTGGGTGATGGACATTAAAGAGGGCACGTGATGGAACGAGCACTGGGTGTTATATAAGCCTGATGAATCACGGACTTCTACCTCTGAAACCAATAATACACTACATGTTAATTAGTTGAATTTAAATTAAAAAGTAAAATATATTTTTTAAAAGGCTCTATCTGAAGTGTTACATTATTTTGCAACGCTGATGTGTGGGAACAAGTCGTGTAGGCAACAAATGAGCCTGGGAATTACGCAGCCTGTCATTTCTGAATGTTTTTGTAGCTTCTTATGTATTGTGTGTGTGGTTACTCTGGTAAAATTATGCCATATTCGGGAAGGGAAGGATAATGACATACTGTAGTGGTATTAATGTGGAGATCCGCAAAAATCTGAGGACATATCTTTATAAAGACCAGGCTGCTTTGTCATCAATCAAGGGATATAGAGGACCTGAAGAAGTCGTCTGGTCCTCTTTACTTATATTGAGTAGTGCCCTAAAACTGTGCAGAGAAGCCGTGGGGCCATACTGAGATGTGTTGAGTGCCCCTCTCTCCAAGCATAAAAAACGAGTATTATTTCTGTGATGGAATTCACACAGCAGGGCTCCCTGTAGGATGGGGCAGGGCCACCCCTAAGGTCACACGTCTGCCCGGCTCCTTCCCTTTGTCCCGCCCCATGCTGTCCCCAGTCCTCCTCAAGTGTCTATCTGGGAGCTCTCCGGCAATCAATCATTAGCACAAGCATCCTCCTCCCGGGCTCCATCTCTAGGGAACCTAAGCATGGAGGCACAGACAAGGGACACAGCTCGCTCACGGCCACACAGCCAGTGATGGGGGCGGGCCCCTGGCCCAGACTCACCATGTGGTTCATGGCCTTGAAGTTGAGATAGGTGGGCACTTCCATGTAGGAGCTGCAGAGGGTCAGGATGCTCAGACAGAAATCCAGCAGCTGCAAGGTCATCAGTGGGACCTTGGAGGGACCCTTGGGGCGCAAAGGCAGGAGGAAGGAGACAAACCAGCAATGAAGCCCTAAGCTGGAGGTCCCGGTGCTGTTCGAGAGGCCATCAGCCAGAGACACCGGGGACTCTCCAGCCCACAGGACCCAGAAAGGAATGGATGCCCGCTTCTTGGACATTCCTGCCCTGGCTGGCAGGACCCGGCCTCTGCCCAGGGTCTCCCGATGCCCAGCCCGGGGCCAGCCACTCCCTAACTTCCAGGGCAACAGTTAGGGAGAGTCAGGGATTGGCAGCCCCGTCACTGGCATCCGCCCCGTGGATGCTCATTGTTGGCTTTAACCGACTGTATCTTCCTTCCTTCAATGTGGTGACAAAACAGGGACAAAGCAGAGGCTGGGGACTGAGGCGCACATGTCCCCTTCCCTGCGATGTAGTGCCCACAAGGCCCTGACCCACAGGGCCATCACTGGGCCCTCGGAGGGCAACCTTTCCTCACTTAATGCCCGTGGCCCACACGGGTGGCAGCCCTCGCAGGTGGATCTTACAGACAAAGGAACTTGAGGTGATTGGATGGGCTCGGGCTCATCAGCCCAGGAGGGCCCCGGGCGCTGCCACCGCACTAGCCTGAGCCCCTGCCCCCTGCCCAGGCTGGGCCGACTATGGGACGTGGGACGGGGCTGCGTACTCACCACCCGGCTGCTCCGGGAGGCAAACTTGAGGTAGGCGGGCAGCTCGATGTAGGAGCCCAGCAGGGTGAGCAGACACAGCAGGAAGTCCATGATTTGCAGAGACAGGAAGGGCAGCAGGTACTTCTCCCGGTTCTGGAAGACAGGCCCAGCACTGTCAGGCAGTCTGCCGGAGACTGATGCCCCGTGCGCCCCCCGCACTGGCAGCTCCTGTCCCTCCCGGGGTAACACGGCTCTCTCCCGTCACCCCCTCCTGCCTTAGCTTCAGGTGGACCCATGCACCTTCCTCTGACTGAGGTTCTGGGATGGGGAGGAGGTAAAACCCAGGCCTTGAGGGCCAGGCGTCTTGGTGTCCCAGGACACACGAGCAAGGGTCCCCATCTACAGAGATCCAGGGCCACCGGGAGCCGGCTCTGACCCTGCTTGCTCTGAAGAACCCCACCAGGAGGGGCTTTGTGTCCATTTTACATCAGAGAGGACTTCCTAGAGGTGGGGACCCTGAGGCTAGATCTGGTAAGAACCATGGGGGAAACGGGGAGCGCATTGGAGGCAGAAGGGCCAACATGAGCAAAGGTCCGATGGTGGCAGGGGAAGCCCACACTGCTGCGATGGTGGGACCCTCCTCTGTGGGGGCCACTCTTGGGGTGTGTGGTCATGGTCAGAGGCCCTGGGTGGCTGAGGCTGAAGTCCCTCTCCTTCAACTTAAAGCAAGTGACTACTGTGACCAATATGAGGGCACATGAACTCGCCACTGGGGACAAAATCACAGAAGGGGTGGTTTTGTGGTTTCTCATGTGGCTGTCTAAGATCACTCAGGAGGCAGCCAGAAGAGCCCAGACTCAATCTCAGGGCCTTCTGGACCACCCAGTCCACTTTTCTAGCTGGACCATGTGTGTCTCTGCACAATAATTCAGGACCCACCTGGCACAAGGTAAAGTCACTCCCTGGGGTACAGAGTTTCGAAAGGGTGCTGTTAGCTAAGGGAGTGATGAGGGGGGTGCAGGCAAGGTGAAGGTGTTCCAAAGCAGCCCCTGATCCTTCCTTGCACCAGTCTCCTGGCCAGTGATTGCCAGGCCACAGGCTCCCTGGAAGAGGCCACTCTTGCTGGGTCCTGCTTTGGTGGCTGTGCAGTGAGGCCCTGGCTTCCTGCCCCCTGGGGGATGAGGGACAGACCGGTTCCTCTTCGCAGAAGACTGAGCTACAGCCTCTCTCTCTCTCTCTCTCTCTCTCTCTCTCTCTCTCTCTCTCTCTCTCTCTCTCTCTCTCCCTCCCTCCTTTCCTCCCTCCCCAGCTAGCTGGGTGGAACTGAGCCACAAGAGTCTACCCGCCCCCCTGCTCTCTCTGCTCTGGTTCCTCTCACTGATTACAAAACCCACTGTTTTTTCACCTCCCCACACCTCAAAATGACCCTTCCTCTTTTCTCTACCAAAATTCCCTGCTTCTTGCATTTGCAGCTTCCAACCATGAAGGTTAGCAGCTAGTATGACCAAAGTATCTGTGTGCGTGCCCCCACCCTGGAGGGTGCGTGTCAGCGGGAGCCAGGGCCTCCAGCCCCAGAAGGCTGGTGTGGAAACGAGGCTTCCCATACTGTCCTCAAGCTTGAAGATCCCTGGGGCACAAGTGGGGTCTCCCAAAGCACCCACCTCCCACCCTCTTGTCAGTGCTGTTCACCCAGTGGGTGTGAATATGAAGGGGGCAGGAGGATAGCTGAGGGTCCCGGCCAGCCCCCAGAACCTCCCCGACCCCGACCAAGCCCTCACCTTGACCACTCCGATGAGCAGGCTCAAGCTGATGACAAAGAGCATGATGATGAGCAGGAAGCTGGAGATCAGGTTGGCTGCAAGGCAAGGGACAGTAGTGAGGGGCCCGGAGGTGCCCCCAGGACACCCATGCGGGTTCCAAGGACCACATTTTGGGAATCACTGGTGTGGAGGCCGTGACAGTGAGCAAGCCAGCCCAGACCCTGCCCTCCTGCAGTTCTCAGCCCTGGAGGACCACAGAGACAGCAAACACAACATTTCGGTAACCCGGCTGCAGGGTGAGAGGGTGGCCCCGGGCTGCTCTAGCCAGGGGGAGGCCAGCCTGTGAGCTGAGTGACCAGGAGCCCAGGCAGCTGAGCTTGCTGTGGTCAGCCCATCGGGAGCAGGGAGCTCGAGGGGGTGCTGGGACCCGCAGCCAGAGGTCGGCAGGGGCTGGATGCCACGGTGGGAGTTTCTGTTTTATTCCAGGGTGGTGGGCAGCCACAGACAGATGTGAGCAGGAGAGTCCTGCTGTCACCTTCCTGGCCGGCCAGATTGACAAAGCACCTTCCTGTCTGCTCTCACACCTAGATACTAGGGTGGGGACAGGTCTCTATTTGCAGATGAAATGTCTGAGGCTCAGAAGGAAGAGGTGGGGCGTCAGACCTCAGCCAGTCTGCCCACAGCCAGGGCCCCTCCTCTCACCCGCCCCTCCCCAACCTGCCCTTCCCCACACCTTCCTTGCACCTGCCCCTCCCCACACCTGCCCCTCCTTGCACCTGCCCCTCCTTGCACCTGCCCCTCCCGCTCCGAGTTCCCTGGACCTACCGAGCCTGAGGTAGCCCGTCCGCCAGACCTTGCAGGAGGCCTTGCCATGAACCACCTCCACTAAGTGCTCGGTGAACAGCAACACACTCATGATCTGGAGGCAGACAGACCGTGGGTCAGTTCACAGCTCCACCCTGCCGCCTCCCACCCCTGGTGGCGGGCAGTCCAGAGTGGGGGCCTGTGGGGAGGCTCCTGGAGGAGATGGAAGGCCCGCAGGCTGGGTCCATGGGGCTCCTGGGGATAAAGTGTGGCCTGTACAGATAGACAAGCTCAAGCTCCTTCTTCCTTTTCCACCTGTGTGAGCTTCGGCAAGTTGCTCGGCCTCTCTGTGCCTCAGTTTTCCCATCTGTATGATGAGGATAGTGCCTGGAGCTATTTAAGAGGGTTATTATGAGGAGAAAGTGCGAACATCCCGAACATCCCGGGAGAGCACTTAGAACCACGCCTGATTCTCACTAAAACGATAACTATGACTACTGAAGGTCAAAGTTGGGGGTGGGGCGGCCCTGAGGGCTCCTCCACCAGTGACTGGGCCCCTCTTCAGCACCCCCTTTTACAACAACAGGCTCTGGGCATCATGGGATCTTAATCACAGCATCTGAGCATCACAGAGCTCCAGGTTCTTAGAATTATCAACATAGCCCGGCAGCAACTGATCCGTGACTGCCCAGGGAGCCCTGCCAATCCCATCCCCCACGGCCCCTCGATTTCTCCATCTGCAAAATGCAGATCATAATACCTGCTTCGCAGAGCAGTACTGTGGCCAGATGGAATAACTCACTTAAAACACCAAGGCTCGCTATTATGATTGCTGTTACCCCCATTGGATTGTAGGTTCCAGGCAGGGAAGGCTTAAGCCTCTCGTTCACCGCTCCAGCTACTGTAGTAGAGGATGGATGGGAGGATGGAGGGACGGGGTGAACGGACAAATGAATGGGCCCCATCCAAATCTGATGGGTCCGAGTGTTGTGGCCCTGGTGATGGCTGAAGTCCAGCCACAAAACTGCAGCCCCCTTGGAGGGATGCTTCGGTGGCTCAGTAGGTTCAGCGTCTGCCTTCAGCTCAGGTCATGATTCCAGGGTCCGGGATTCAGGCCCATGTCGGGCTCCCTGCTCAAGGAGGAGTCTGCTTATCCATCTCCCTCTGCCCTCCCACTCTCTCTGTCTCTCTCTCTCTCCCTCTCTCTCTCTCTTTCTCTCAAATAAATAAATAAAATCTTTAAAAAAAAAAAAAAAAGGACCTTGGAGGTCACCTTGCCTGTGCCCTCTGCCATCCAACACAGGACTCTTGTGCCAAGCAGCCTCTATTTAAATACTTCCAGCCACAGGAACTCGCGGTCTTCTGTGTGTCCATGTCCCTGCAACAAGCCTCCTTCCCTTCCCCCACCGCTACACACAGTTCTCCAGGCACCATCTGCCTATACTGAGAATCACAAGACTATTTTCTTCCTTGTAGTGGATGCCCTACCTCTATTAATAAGGCCGAAGTTTACATTGGCTTCCTGGGTGGCCCTGCACTAGAACTCACGCTTAACTGGCAGGCACCCAAACACCAACACCGTTTTCCGCTTGCTGATTGGGTTTTTTTTCAGCTTAGACGCAGGTCTCTTTTTTTTTTTTTTTTTAAGATTTTATTTATTTATTCATGAGAGACACACAGAGAGAGAGGCAGAGACACAGGCAGAGGGAGAAGCAGGCTCCATGCAGGGAGCCTGATGAGAGACTCGATCCCAGATCCCAGGGTCATGCCCTGAACCGAAGGCAGAGATGCTCAACTGCTGAGCCACCCAGGCGTTCCTAGACGTAGGTCTCAATGTGTCCTCCTGCCATGTTTCATTATGTTCAGGGGGGCAGAAGGGGACCACACAGAAGAGTGACAAAGAGCTGAGCTCCAGAGTCAGACAGAGATAGATTTGAATCCAAGTCAGTATGTGACCTTGGGCAACTCATTTCACCTCTCCGAGTTTTCTCATCTGGAAACTGGCAATCACTGCATAGAGTAAGGAATAAATTGCACCATATTTGCAAAGCACTGAGCCTGGGGTGCTCAGCAAACCAATCTGCGTTTGACTGATGTGAGCTTGCATGCAGTGGCAGAGCCAGACTGGAGCAGGGCTCTGGGGGTGGGGTGGGGGGTTGGACAGCGAGCTCACTCTAGCTGCCCCCTATACCTGGTGCAGGGTGAAACAAAAACAGCTTTGTTTCACCAAAATGCTGAGAGCAGCCCAGAGCGGAAGGCTGATGCTGTGGGGGCTGTGGCTGGAACCCACAGGAAACAACCCAAGAGAGAAAAGCCGCTTCCTCAGCCCCTGAAGCCTGGGGCCCCAGCCCCTCCACTTCCCAATTTCACCTTTAATGAGGGAAGGAGAAAGGGAAGCAGAGGACAGATGCATCCAGAACAGGACAGGGCACCCTGTGGGAGGGTGAGTTCCCCACCCCTGGGGGTGTGCGAGCAGAGCACAGGTAAGACACGTGCTGGTGGGTGGGCTTAGACAGGCCAGGTGTGGCAAGAGAAGACTGGAAGTCCCAAGAATCCAGAGTTGTCTGAGACCTGGAACGAAGCTCAGAATCAGACAACTCCAACCTCCAGTTGCTTGAAAGAGCCTCTGCCCATGTATTTTATAAGCGCCCTCTGCTTGGTTGATAAGCTCAGAGAGCTTAGGTGGCTTGCCCAAAGACATACAGCAAGTTGGGGACAGAGTGGAGACTAGAGTCCCAACCTCAGAGCACTCTCCTGGCACCTTGGCACCCACCCCACTCCCCCAAAACATCTCAGAGCCCCTGCTAACCTGCACCCCAGAGGGTGCAGGTATTTTGATCATGTCCCTATGTCAGTAAAACCTTTCGAACACACTCCTCTACAGTTCTTTACTTCATAATTATATGCATGTGCTACCATTCAGCTTATCATGAACATCGTAAAACACACACACATACACACAAAGTCCAGAAGTTAATAAGAAATATAGTTGAAGAATTTGGAAATTCTTTTTTTTTTTTAAGATTTTATTTATTTATTCATGAGAGACACACACAGAGAGAAAGAGAGAGGCAGAGACACAGGCAGAGGGAGAAGCAGGCTCCATGCAGGGAGCCCGACGTGGGACTCGATCCCGGGTCTCCAGGATCAGGCCCTGGGCTGAAGGCAGCGCTAAACCGCTGAGCCACCCAGGCTGCCCCAGAATTTGGAAATTCTAACACTGTCATTCCGAGGCCCCAGTGGTCCCCTCGGGCATCACCCCACTTTACAGACTAATGCTAACCCACAGCTGTCTCCAATCCCTCAATTCTGGCCCCTAACATCTCTCACAGCTTTGCCATTGTGCCATTAGTATCCCAGCTACGGCCTCCCAGCTCCTCCACCATATCCTATGACCCGAGAAGGGGAGGGAAGCTGAGGGACGTTTGCACACCCTGACTCCACACCATTCCAATGATCTTCCCAAACGTGGCAGAGGGACTATTCTGAATACCCCCACCCCCACTTCACAGATGAGTGAAGTGAGACTCAGAAAGGTCCAGTAACTTGTCCTTGGTCTCCAGCTGGTAAGGTGTAGGGCCAGGATTCAAGCCCAGGCCAATGGGCCCTAGATTTCATTCCAGCCAGTCCTTTCAGCACCTCCCAACCTCCTACCTCCTACCTCTGCCTGAAGCTTTCCCCACTCCCAAGCTGGCACCCCAGCAGAGTCAGAGGAGCACCATCCCCTTCCCCCACACACATAGTTTGTGCCAGGGCAGCAGGTGCTAGAAGTCATCCTCCTTTTGTAAAAACCCCCTGGGTTTCCTCCATTTCTACCTTCTCAACAGTTGTGTAAGGAGAGGGAGATAATTCTTTCCCCGTTTGCCAGGTGAGAACCCTGCAGGTCCATAGAAGGCAGGCAATAGCCCTGAGGCTCAGAGCCAGGCAAGTACTCAGCTCCCGGAAAGTACTCAGAATCAGCCCTCTGCTGGCCCCTAATCTGCAGGAGGAAGATGGGAGTCTCAGCTCCCTAGGAGATGGGATGGAGAGGAACTAACACTTGGTGAGTGCCTACTGTGTGCTCAGACCTTGCACACACAAGCTTACATCACAGCCTCCCAAAACCTTGCAAGAGAAGCAACATTTTCCCCCATTTTACAGATGAGAAAACAGAGGCTCAGAGAGGAGAACTCACATGGCCCGGCAGGGATCTGAACCCTGGTGCTCTCGGCCCAAGGGTCCGGGGCTCTACCCAGGGCTGAGTGGGTCTTGCCAACCATCTGTCCCCCGTCCCCGGCAGCTCTGGATACCCCCAGCTCAGGAGCCAGCAGCTGGGGCATGAGGCCTCCTTGCCACCTGCCTCACTGCTGTAACACTGGCCAGTTCCTGGTTCTGCCCTGCCCTCGGTTTACCTTCTCTGGTCAATGAGGAGAGGCACCCCTTTTGCATCCAGGGTCACTGGGATGATTGAACTCCTGCAAACTATGGCATCTCACACCCAGGTCACCCAGGATGGCCCACCTGGAGCTGCACCCTGCTCATCAGAAGGCCCTCACTGCTCCACCCAAGTCCCTAACCAAGAGCCTTTATAGTTCCCGGAAGGTACCTGGCTTACCTATAGGGTATGCTGGGGGAGGCCCGGAGCCCCCCAGCATCCAGTTGTCCCAGGCCCCTGGCCTTCACCTGCCCCTCACCCCACCCCCACCCCTGCCGGTACCCACCTGGACAGAGAGCTGACTTCTCCTGGAGCTTTGAGGGTCTGACTGGACCGTGACCCACGAGCTCCTGGGACAGGACAGGGCTCCCACGGGCCCGGGGGACAGCAGCCACTCATCCTCCTCTCCCCCAGTACAGCATCTCCCAGGGCCTTCCCTCTTCAGCAGTGAGGTCGGGCAGAGTAGAGCTAGGGTGTTTGGGTCGGGGGATCCCAGGCCCAACCCAAGCTCCATGCCCCTGAGCGAGCCACTGAGCTCTCTGAGCCTGTCTCCTCATTGGGGAAATGGGGACAATTACCAGACCTGCCTCAAAGGGCCACTGTCAGGTCAAATGACACGCTAGCACAAAGCCAGGCATACAGCAAGTGCTGCTTAGATGAACATCGTTGGGGAGGGTTCACTAATCTGTGTAGGTATTCATTCACTCCTTCTGTTCGTTCATCCAATAAATACTCTCGGAGCACATATTGGCTCCAGGCCCCGTGCAGACAAGCCACTGACCCTGGCCTGGTCTGCAGGTGTCATGGTCCCCAGGGGGAAACCATGGGTTACCAGTGTGTTCAGAGTCACAACAAGGGATATGCAGAGGACAATAGGTCCCTGATGAGGGGGTGATCACCACTATCTGGAAGACTTGGGGAGGGTTTCACAAAAGGAGATGGTTGAGCAGGGTTTAAGGGCTCTTCTCAACAGAGAAGAGCAAAAAGCATTCCAGGAAGAAGGAACACTCTATGCAGAGGCCCCAAGGCTGGCAGGTCAGACCCAAGGAAACTCATGGGCCAGAGTGCCTCTCCGTGAGAGGGGGGACGTCACCAGCGCCCAAGGGAGACCCAGGGAGACGCAGTGGCCAGCCCAAGCTCACACAGGAGGTCTGCTGCTGAGCCTGCATTAACCTCAGTCCTGAGAGCGAGCCAGGGCTCAGGCTATAAGACCACATCAGTGCTGACCATACTCAGCCCACCTCCCTGTCACTCCTGCTCCCCATTCCCCTTTTGCACCTCTTCCCTCTGCTTCTTCCTGGTTTCAGTTCCCATTCCCATCCCCCCCTCCCTTCTTTCTCAATAACAAACACAACCTTCCTAAGCTCAGCAAGGGGGGAAGTGGCCAGGAAGCCAGGAGAATTTCTATTTGCCTGGTGGCTCTGAGGAGCCACCAGCAGCTTGAGCTGAACTAGAAGTAGCAAAGTCAGGGAGGGTGGGAGGAAGGGGGCCGCCACTGAATGTGGCCCGGGCCGTAGAGGCAGCGATCCTCCAGGCAAATGTAGTGGACAAAATGCTGGTCAGGTGGGAGTGACCGTGACGGCCGTGCTGCAAGGTGGGCACTGGCTGTCGTGTCGCCGGTTCCGGCATGCTGGTGACTGCTACGATGACATGGGCAGCCGTCAATAGAGGTGACCACGGCTGTGGCAGGGGTGGCAGTGATAGACAGAACCCTGGTGGGCACCCTGGGAAGTGGCGATTGACTGCAGTCATAATTCGGCCTTGACATTCATTGTTGCTAATGTTGATGAGGGTGGTGACCTCTTGATATGAGAGTGGTGACTACGATCATGATGATGGTGGTTGGTGACACGAGATCCCCAATTCTGGGGCTCAAAACCACTTCCCAGCCCAGGAAGGTGGGCCCACTGTCTCGGATCTCCCGGGCTCAGGATGCAACTTCCCAGAAGCAGGCAGGAGGAACTCCACCCTCTGAGATGCCAGGGGGCACCATTCACTGAGAACCCCCCTCCCGCGGTGGGCACCTGCTAGGCGCCAGCCGGTGCGGGGCACCTTCCTAGCCTTCCACTTTATTTGCTCCTGGCAAATCTATGAGGTCAGATTGCCCGCCCCCCCCCCCCCCCCGCCTCACTTATGTCAGGGGAGAGCGAGGGGTTGTGGGGGAGCCTGGGTGTGACTTGACCGAGGTTGCACGGGGAGCCAGGCCCAGGCATGCCCTTAACCCTTCCTCAGCAGATCATGCAGTTTGCAAAATGGGAAGTGGGTACCTCTTCCTGCCCCTCTCCCTTTTCAGGACTGCTCTACCCTGACCGTGTGTCCTCCGACTCCAGGGACCCAGGGTCCCAAGGAAGGGCTGCTGTGCACTTAAACGATTATCACCACCAGAGGCGGTGACATTGGTGTCATCACAGCCTCACTGAAGCCCACCCGCCCAACCCGCCCACTCTGTTTTCCCTGGGGGCCCCTGGCTTGTCTGGCAGGAGGGTGGGAGAAGACAACCAGATGCATCAGCGTCAAGAGGAAGCTCTCCTCCCCCACCCTCTCCCCCGCCACCCCATACTTCCTGTGGAGGCTTATCTAGACAACTGGGTGGGGGCCGTTCCCCCCCAGCACTATCTCCCCAGTCACTGCCCCAACCAGCCTCAGATAGTGTCTGCCAGGCCCTCCCGGAGCCCGAGCCCAGCTGCGGCCCCTGCCCGGCCCCAGCGCCAGCTCCCCGCTAAGGCTGTTGCCCTGCTGCCCTTCCCTCCACCCCTGCCCCCTGCACTATTCACTGACCCCTCTGCCTGGCCACTTGACCTCTCTGTGCCTCAGTTCCCTCATCTGTAGAACAGAGAGAAGCATCGAGGCTGCCGTGAGGAGCTGATGAGGTGACATGTGTCTGCTACCAAAGACAGACCCACTCGGAAAGACCCACTGAGCAGCAGAAGTGCTTGTGTGTGGACACCAAACCACAAGCCCCCACGGCCCTGGCCACTCTATTTGTGACAGCCTCAAGCCAGAAGCCACCCTCCCACAGAGGGACAGTCAAATACATGGTGGTATATTCTTGCAATGAAATAGGATGATGGGGGAACCCCGGGTGGCTCAGTGGTTTAGCGTCACCTTCAGCCCAGGGCATGATCCTGGAGACCTGGGATCGAGTCCCACGTCGGGCTCCCTGCATGGAGCCTGCTTCTCCCTCTGCCTGTGTCTCTGCCTCTCTCTCTGTGTCTCTCATGAATAAATAAATAAAATCTTAAAAAAAAAAGAAATAGGATGATGGGGGGTTGGGGGGCGGGGGTGGCTGCACACAGCAACACGGAGGAAGCTCACAGTGTTGAGAGAAGGAAACCAGACACAGAGGAGCACCTGCTGTGTAATCTCATTCCTGCCTAGTTCTAGAACATACGTTGGAGGAGGCCAGTGGGGTGAGAGTGGCGATGAGGGAGGGGCCTCTGGGTCTGGTTTTGTCCTATTTCTCAAGCCGGGGAGAGGTTACACGGGTGCGTTCACTTTGTAAAAGTTCATCAAGATGCACACTCGTGATATGTGAATTACGCATCCAGGAAAGGTTTGCAAAAGTAAAATAAGACACAGATTAGCTGGCACCTACTATGCGTCAGGCCCTGGAGATCACAAAGATAAATCAGACTTCTGGGCCTCCGGGCCAGAAGACAGGATCCATGGGGGCCCCAGGACTTGGGAGTGGGGAGCTGCCCTGGGACGGGGGCAAAGATGGGGAGTTCAGGGGCCCAGGACATGGGGCTCCGGGAAGGCTTCTGAGAAGCAGTGAGTCTTAGAGTTCTTGTCCTACGGGCAGTGGGGAGAGTGTGTCAGAGGGAAAGGCAGGAGCAAAAGCAAAAGTGAGGGTAAGCCCCATGCAGGAAACTGCGAGCAGTTTCTCTTGGGGATTGTGTCCCGGGGGTCATGCATGTGCCGGGCACCCAGGAGGCCCCCAGGAAAAGGCAGCTGCCGTGTGGCTGGAATGGTGGAGGGATATAGGAGACATGGGGGAACAGGGGGTCCACAGAGCAGGAGGCTTCAGGACTGGCAGGGCCAGGAGAAAGAGCACCCCAGGCAGAAGGACGGCTGTCCAAAGGTGGGGAGCTCCAGAGAACACGATTCAGATGGTGCGTGCCTCAGTTTATCACCTTGTCGCGTAAGAACTGCCATGACAGTAGCACTGCATGGGGAGTGGCCTGGGCTGTCTGGGCAAGCCGGGGTACCATCGTCAGAGCCCCCCACCCACGCATGTGCCCTCTGCCCTTCCAGACCTGTTCCTGTGAAAGAAGACAGCATGGCAAGCCTTTCGGTGAAATCCCCGGCCCAGTGAATCCCAGGGGCCTCCGCCATTCAGTGGTTGGGTTTAGGGGAGGGGGTCGGGTCATCAAATTTTCCCTTAGGAGGAGCCCCTTTTGGGAGGCTCGGAGTCATTCTCCACGCTTGGCCCAAACCCCCATCAGCCTCTACTTCCTGAGTATCTGGGGATAAACTCTGTGTCCATACTATTCCCCCAAACCATCAGTTCCCTATTTACCTTCAGAGTGAAGCCCTCCCACCCTCCCCCATGGCTATTACTACAACCACTGGGCTCACAGGAGAGGCCCGGGCCTCCTTGGGATGCCCACATCCCTTCATCCTCACCTCAGGCCAGTTCTGTTATTCCCACCTTCTCCCCATTTTGTGGGTGAAATCGAAACTGCGTCTTTCCTTGTGGGCTCCACATTTCCACCAGCCAGGCCCCCGGGATCTTACCATCGATCCCTCACCCATCACTGCCAAGAAGCGTGCCCTCCCCGCCACGGTCTGGGCCGTGAGCAGAACCCCGGGGCTCCTGTTCCTTATCCACCACGGGCTGCAAAGCAGACTGGCCTCCCCAAGCCCCTTTCTTCTCCTGCCGAACGGGGGCTCCAGTGTTAGTTGCCATTTGTGGGGCGCTCATCAGGTGCTGGGTGTGTCTCCACCTGGTTTCCTGTGAATCTCAGAATAACCGTGCACTTCAGGGTCACTAGCTCCCATTTGACACGGGAAGAAATTGAGGCTGGGGTGGGGAGGGATGCCCTGGGCTCACAGCAGGGCTGCGGCCTGGAAGGGCAGGGAGTCAGCAGGCTCCCCTGTGCAGCCTCTTGCTCAGCTTCCTGCCTCGTTAGGGCTTCTGTGGCCCCCTTCTCCATGACGGTCCTGGCTCTGGGTCTGCTGGCCTGGGCTTATATTATAAGCCCCACTTCCCAGGGAGGTTCAGGGTCAGGATGCTGACAGAGAAGCCTCAGCCCATCCAGACTCTGCCCTCCAGTCCCGGGGCCAGTCTCAAGGGGCCCCCAGACCCTGCTCTAGGGGGGACCCCCTCTTCTCAGCTGGTGCCTCCCCTCACCATGGCCCTCTGACTCAGTGGGTCCCTTCAACCCCAATGATTCCTGAAGGCTGGGACCACCACCCACATCCCATTTCCAGAAGCCCCTTCCTTCCCTTCCCTTGGGCCTGAAAAGCAGGAAGTGGGGAGAAGAGAAGGCCCAGCCTGGCGTCTGGTCTCTCCTTGCCCACTCCAGGGTGAAGACCTCCATCACTCAGCCCTCCAGGCCTGGTGCCACAAGAAATGTTTCACTTTGCCCCCGGAGGACCCTGCGTGCAGCCCCCATTTGGTCTGGTGGCACCCATGGTCTCCTCAAGGAGCTATGTGGGCCTCCACCATTTTATAAGTTAGAAGATGGGGTGCACATCCCAGAGATTAAGACCATAACTCAGTTCCAACGAGGGCCCCGGGGCCATGGCACTGGAGTGAGGCCACAACTGCCACCCTACCCCCACCAGCCTCTTCACACCTTCAGGAAGGGCACAGACCAGAGCCTTTCTGCCCCACATGGGGGCATCAGGCGTGAAGGCAGAGGTTCTAACAGACTTTCATCCGGGACTTTCCCCACCTGGCAGTTGGGGTCTATTTTTAGGCCCCAAACACATGAGCTTTCAAAGGTATGGTTCTGCTCCCCCAGCCCTCTCTGGGCACCAGCCTGCAGCTCCTTACTCCGATAGGGCCATATCAGCTCAATACCTCAAAGCAATCACCCTTGAGGCAGAGACTACCAGCCTCAGTTAACAGAAAAGGAAACTGAGGTGCAGACAGCAAAGGTGCCTTCCTGCTCCAGGTCACATCATAGGTCAGTGATGGAGACGGCGCTGTGACTTTCAATCCCAAAATGGAGGAGAAAGAAGAACCCCCCACCCCTGGTAGTCTGACAAGGACAAATCAGGAGGGTTTTCTGGAAGAGAAAGCTTCCTGTGAGCTGGACCATAAAGAAGAAATGAAGACTGGGTGAGGGAAGGGCCTCCCAGACAGACGGACCACCCCAGCGCATGGGCCAGGTAAGAAATTCATTTGTTCACTCACTGGCTCATTCCCTGTATCTGTGCTGGTAGCAACGACCCAGAAGGAGCCCCCTGCCCTACCTCCCTGTGACCTGGAGCAAGGCAGGAACATTCCTGGCCCTCTGCTTTCTCATCCATAAAATGAGAGGACTGGACCAAGCAGAGATCCATCCTTTCAGCTCTGAAGCCTAAAAGAAACAAGGACCTCGGTCCAGCTTCCCTCTGCTACACCTCACAGCCATCCCTCCCTAAACCCCAGCAACGTGAACTTTCTCAGTGTTCCAAACATCACACGGTCTCTCCCATCCCCAAGGCTTTGCTCAAGCTGCTCCCTCCCCAGCAGCCCCAGGCACATGTCTGCTCATCCTTGGCACACCGGCCCACCTCCAAGAGCTGCTTCTGCATCCCCACCCTCCACCCCAGACTGGGCTGAGACCCCTCATCTGTGCCCCTGTGACAGCCAGCACTGTTATCCACCAAAACCACTGTCACTCAAAGCCTGAGCCGATGAAGGCACAGGCTCTGACGTGTCAGGCCCACACCCTGGCCCTGGGCTTGGCACAGAAAATGAAGGTATGTTGGAGAATTGATCTGCATTAAGGACAGACTCCTTTAAATAATGGAGGTTGCTTTACTTTTTTGTTGTGGTTTTGCCAATTTAAAAAGTAGCATACTGGGCAGCCCGGGTGGCTCAGCGGTTTAGCGCTACCTTCAGCCCAGGGCGTGATCCTGGAGACCCGGGATCGAGTCCCACGTCAGGCTCCCTGCATGGAGCCTGCTTCTCCCTCTGCCTGTGTCTCTGCCTCTGTGTGTGTGTGTGTGTGTGTGTGTGTGTGTCTCATGAATAAATAAATAAAATCTTAAAAAAAAAAAAAGTAGCATACTAGAACAACCAAATAAAGAAAGTAGCATTGAATTAGAACCCAAAGTATGAAATAAATATCCATGAGTTTCTACTGGTATAAATAAATCATTTAGTTTTATAACAAATGAGAACAGACAAATCTCCCACGAGAAATTCCAAATATCCCAAATATGCTATAGCTTGTCTGCCCTCAAGAAATAGCTCTCTACTCCTTAAATGACCTTCTTCCAGAAAGGACAGTATGGGGGTGGGGGGCATTGGGGAGAAACCTGACAAACATGACCTTCACCAGGTGATCAAGGTTACCATCAACAGTGACAAGACATGTCCGGGAGTCCACACCTTTGATATGATGTGCTGAGGATGGCCCTTTACCTCTGCAGTCTCCTCCCAATAACACTTTACCCAAGCCCATCCAAGAGAAAGTCACCAGACAAGCCCCATTTGATGAATATTTGACAAAATGTATGACCAGTACTCCTCAAAACTGCCAAGGTCACCCCAAACAGGGGAAATCTGAGAAACTGTCCCAGCCAAGAGGAACCTAAGGAAGCATGAGGATTAAATGCAACGTGGTATCCTGGATAGGGTCTCGAGACAGAGGAAGGAAGATGTTTAGGGAAAAGCTGAGAAAGTCTGAGTAAAGCATGGGCTTGAGTCAGGCTATTGATGTGGACTCATCGATTGTGACTCATCGACTCCCAATCCGGGGGGAAACCAGATGAGGAGCATACAGGAACTCTGTACTATGTTTTCACAATAATTCTGTAAATCCAAAACCATTCTAAAATTAAGTTTACTTTAAAAAGTAGTACATGCTCGGAGCGCCTGGGTGGCTCAGTCGGTTGAGTGATCAACTCTTGGTTTCAGCTCAGGTCGTGATCTCAGGGCAGAGTCAGTTTGAGATTCTCTCTCCCTCTCCCTCTGACCCTCCCCCTGCAGGGGCTCTAAAAAATTAAAGAAACAAACAAACAAAACAAATAAATAAAATTATCTTTTAAAAAAAGTAGTATATGCTCATGGTACCAAATACAGAGAATATAGGAGTGCAGAAAAAAATTAGAGCTTTCACAACCCTAGAACCCAGAAAGAGCTAACATTAGCCTCCTTCCCTCCTTGCCCTAAAGTGGGTATAAGCTTTTCATCATTAATGCATTTCTTTTTTTTTTTTAACATTTTGTTTATTCAATTGAGACAGAGAGATACATGAGCAGGGGGAGAGGCAGAGGGAGAAGCAGGCTCCCCGCTGAGTGAGCAGCTGGACGTGGGGCTCCATTTCAGGACCCTGAGATCATGACCTGAGCTGAAGGCAGACGCCCAACCATCTGAGCCACCCAGGTGCCACTGGACGATGCATTTCTAATGCAATTCTAGGCACCCTGGAGAGGAGATGGCAGAGAAAGAGATTTCTGGGCAAAAGAAATCCCCACCTCCTGCCATTGATTTAGGACGTTCTTTGGGTTCCCAGACAAGCCAGAGCCAAAGAGGCCAAATTAAGAAAGCTATTTGACCCTCCTACACATGCAAGTTTCAGTCAGAAATCACCCATGACTGAGCAAACCCTCTACACAAGCCCAGCAGAACCCTGAGGAAGGCCCTCTGGCCCTTGGACATGGGAGGGTCCTCCCATAAGAATGTCCCCGATGACCAATAAAGTGTAGCACTGTCTTTGGTGTCCAAATTTAACCCTCCCCAGAGACACCAAGTCCACGAATAGCTCTCAGTATGCAGCTGTCATCCATGGCTGGCTCCAGATGATGACAATCTGGCCATCAACACATCTGGACAACAGCTTCTCTTTTTCCATCCAGATGTTAGAGCCCCTGACAGCACACCTGCCTCCTGACTGCTGGGTCGTGGGAAACCCCCTGGCACCTGCCCTTTCTGGGAAGGAGCAAAGGCTTCTCCAGAGGCTGATTCCCCCTTGGAACCAACCAAGGACCTCAGAGAAGACTGCCTGGGCTGGTCTTAACGGTTTCCAGGCTCCTCTGTTCCCATGCCTTCCGCTCTAGAACGTCCCATGGCTCCCCATGGTTCACATTACTGACAGTGGATCTCAACCGGGAATGATTTTGTCTCCAGGGGACCCTTGGCAACGTCTGGAGGTAGTTTTAGTTATCACAACCCGGGGAAGCTATGAACACCTTGTTAGAGGCCAATGATGCTGCTAAACATCCTACAATGTGCAGTTCAGTCCACATGACAAAGAATTTTCCAGTCCCAGATATCAAGAGCGCACTACAGTGATGGTCCAGACTCTTCAGCTTGTTACTCTGAGCTCTTTCCACCTCCTGCATCCCAAGCTGAAGCATCCCGGTTGGCCTGTGTAGTGTCCCCTACACAAACCACCGTCCCTCAGCCTCTACACTTTGTGCACCTATTCCTCCCCATCCATACAACCAAACTCTACTCCTCCACCAATGGTACAAACTCCAAAAGGCTGCCCTGATCACTTGCCCGCACTTTTCCTCCAGCTCTGTGGGCAGGCACTGATGTTGCTTTACCATGTACAGGTGAGGACCTCAGACAGTGAGGTCAAGAAGAAGCCTCAAGAGTCACAAAGTTTGGGGTTTGCAGGACAGCCACCAGGCCCCCGCAGCCTGCCTGTGGACTTGGCCTGGCCAGCACAGGGATTTCTTTTTCACCTTGAATCATTCACCGACATGGAAACATCAGAAAACATGACATAAAAGCCTGTGCTTCCTGCCTCTCTAAATGTCAGAAGAACAGCTCAGACCCACATTCCTTTGTGGCAATAATCAGCGGAAGCAGAGACCAGCTGCCAGAACAGAGCCAGGACAGGGCCCCCCAGGTCAGCGCAGGTCCCTCTGCCCCTCTCCACTCACTTGCGTGACCCATCTGGCCTGGAAACAAGTTGGCATTTGAAACCTCTGAGCCAGGGCGCCTGGGTGGCTCAGTGGTTGCACGTCTGCCTTTGGCTCAAGTCATGATTCCTGGGTCCTGGGATCGAGTCCAACATCGAGCTCCCTGCAAAGAGCCTGCGTGTACCTCTGCCTGTGTCTCTGCTTCTCTCTCTCTCTCTCTCTCTCTCTCTCTCTCTGCGTGTGTGTGTGTGTGTCTCATGAATAAATAAATAAAATCTTAAAAAAAAAAAAAAAGGAAAAAAGAAACCTCTGAGCCAGTCCACATCCCCACCTGTCATTTTTGTAAAGGGTAAACTGAAACCCAAAAGAGAAAGTCATCCTGGGGCACAGGGCCAGGTAGTGGCAGAGCTGGGGTAAGGGCCCAGGGGCCCGCTTCCCACAGGGACCCCTCTGTGTACCTCACTGTCCTTCAGAGACTATTCTACAATCTCAGAGCTTGAAGGGGCCCTACGGGTTCGGTGTGGGGACAGCCAAGGTGCCATTCACATCTCTCAGGATCCCTCTCGTGCTGGCAGGAGGTAGATGAGGCAACCTCTGAGCAACTCCCCAAACCGGCACTCTGGGGTCTGACAGCTTGACTACGGGAGTGGGGGGCACAGCAGCCGGCGCTGGGTCTGACGCACACTGGTGACAAACATTTCCTCTGCGTCAGGGGCTGCCTCTGTGCCTTGTAGATAGGAACTCAACAACCCTATCAGAGAGGTACTCTTCTGCTCCGCGAGGAAACCGGGTTTCAGAGAGGTGAAGTCAGTGGCCCAAGGCTGCACAGCTAGGAAGCGGTGAGGCCAGGATTTGCATGCAGGAGTGCATCCCAAGGCTGTGCACTGACCACTGAGCGGCACCGCCCCTCTGAAGGCCTCAGCCCAGCCTGCCCGGCCCCCAGAGACAGGAAGCAGATGCAGCCAGGCTGAAGCAGTTTACAGCAGCCCACCACAGAATGCCAGATTTAGGCTAATTTTGAGGAAGCCCTTCTAGGCTCATGAGAGAACTGTTAACCACAGGCCCTGAGTCACCGTAGGAGGAAGGCGTCTGGGTCTAGGGCAGCCCGTGTGGCTGGGAGTTGTGCGGTGGTGGTGGAGGGTCTGGGCAGGACTGAACAGAGACCCTGACTCTTACCCACCGAAACAGAGCAGGGAGCCTCTGGCCCCAGGGGGCTGTGGCTCAGCCAGAGTCACTGTTCACTAAAAGAAGACAGGGGCTCCTCACCGGGGCTGTGCACACCAGCTTCCCAAGGGGAGCCACCACCAGGCCGCTTCTCCTCGGGTGGGCGCCCCAGAGTGGGACCAGGCAAGCCACCCTCCCCCTGGGCACAGGACCTCAAGTCCTCTCTGGTGGAGGGAAGGCAGTGGTCTGCCGAGCTGTCAACCCAGAGGATTTGGCCCATCCCTCCCTGCTAGGAGCACAAGGGAGAGATTCCCACCTGCCTCCTGGCCCAGGCCCCCCATGGAAAGAAGCAGCCTGCGCCGGGCAGGGCCTGACTCCACGCCCGGGCAACAACCCCAGCCCACACCTCTCCAGAGCTTCCTGGCTTCCACAGCACGTTCCCGGCTGCTGATCCATTCGAACCTTGTAGCTGCTCATTTTGCCCCATTTTACAGAGGCCGAAACTGAGCCTCGGGAAGACGGTGAGTTCCGTTGGCTGGAAAGGATGACCCTTCTCCCAGCCCTGCTCCCACTGCAGCAGCGGCCGCAGGGCCCCCTTCCCAGCCTGACCGAGGGGGAGACTGAGGCCCCGGGCACGGAGGGGACCTGTCCAGGGTCCCACGGAGAGGCGGAGGGTGGCAGGCTCCCTCTGCGGGGGTGGAGGCAGGGGCAGCGGATCGGGGCCCTGCTCTTACACACGCACGCACGCACCCAGCCTCCCGCACCTGCCCGCACACTCACCACATGGTAGATGGCCAGGGCGGTGGTGGCGATGCGGACGTTAAAGCAGCAGCAGGTCTGGCGGACGGCAGCCGTGCGGGGGGCCATGGTGCCACCGTCCCTGCTCCTAGGCACTGAGGGGGAGAGCCCAGCGCCTGGAGCAGGGCAGAAAAGGGGAAGCTGCCGGCTGCCCTCCTCACTTCCTTCCTGCCCCTCAGACAGGCAGGGGCCCGGTCGTCACCACTGGGGCGGGGCAGCAGGGAAGGGCCACAGCCTGCCTCGAGCCCGAGCCCCACGGCTGGCCCTCTGCCACCGCCCTCCGGGAGGGGCTGTCCTGGGAAGGCAGGTCCTTGCACCTCAGGACCTACCGTCTAGTAGGTGAGCACACTCACACGCCCTGCTTACTGGACGCTCCCATCACTCCTGGAAGCAGCGCCACCAAACCCATTTCCAGAGAGAGAGATAGAGGTCCAGAGAAGTCAAGGCAATCGCCCCAAATCATACAGTCGTTAGTGCTGGCGGCAGGATGCAAACTCAGGTGCGCCTGGCTGCACGCGTAGCTCTGGTGTAGCATCTCCTACATGTTCTAAGCCTGATCCTGGGCAAATTATTGTAATCCTCACCTCAATCCTATCATTAGCCCTGTTTTCCAGATGAAAAAGCCAGGGCCCAGAGAGGGGAAGTGATTTGTCCGAGGTCACACAGCTGGTGTGTGGAGTAACTGGGATTTGAATGGAGGCTGTCTGGTTCGGGAGGAGGTCCCGAAGAGCTGGTGTCCTCTCCACTCTACTCCCAGCCGCAGAGAGAAGCGTGCTGTCCCTGAGCTAAATCCAAAGCAGGGCAGAAGAATAATTACTGAGCAAATCCATCAGTCATGTGTCAGGCCCTGGGCTAGGCTTTCCTCACAGCTGGCTCCTTACTGCCTCACAGCAATCTGGGAAAGCCTCTTTTTGTGGGCCTCCAGGCCCCCTGAGGCTCACATGCAATCAGGGATGTGTCCCCCTCACTCTTGGGAAAAGTTGGAATTAATAACGCATGACTATTATCAAGCTGCACTGGGATCTCTACTCCCTTCCCAGGTGATAAATCATCCATATTGCAGTAAAGGGAGGGAATATGAGGCACTTGGGAAATCCCTGCAAAAAGTCTGCTCTGTCCAGATGCGAGTTCACTTGCAACCTACAGCTTCGGCCAGAGAACACCGCAGACCTGCCATGAAGTCCCATCTTTGCAGCAAGTCAGAGAGTTGGGATTGGCCACTACGGCTGCTCATCATTTCTGCCCCAGGAGAGGTTATAAAAGGTCTCTATGCTCCTCCCTCTGGGCAGGAATTGTGCTGTCGCATAGCTGGTAGACCTGATCAAACCTTTCTCTGTGTGTTGCCTCTGAGACCAAGGGATCTACAAGCTTGGGGTTCCTGGGTGGTGCCGCCGCCGATCCCTTCCCTACATCACATTCAAGCCTGTTTATTTTCCATCACAGGCCTTGCTGAGGGCAGACACCACAGAAAGGTGGTACAGTGTCCTGGTTCCGCGTGCGGGCTCTAAAGCCCACCGCCTGGGTTCAAATCCTGGCACCTGCAGGCTGGGTAGCCAGCACAGCAAGACTTTGCTCAAGAGCAGGGGGACCAGAGTGGCAGGAGATGAGGAAAGCAGGAGCCAGAAGGACCCTGAGGCCATGCTGGGGAGGCTGGATGTAATTGTGCTGGGAAACCACTTGAAAATTTAATACCATAATAAAGGAGAGCCATGAATAACATTAGGATCTGGTGAAACCGGAGCAGGTGTAGAGCCAATTCCCAGAGAGAGTGCCAGAACCCACTGCTGGTATGTGAGGCCATTTTACATGGTATATGGATGAACACTTTTCATTTTTATGGTGATAAATTCATTTTAATGTGCGTTATAAAAATACACATAACTAACCCATGAATTTTGTGATTTTCCATTTATGGGAGTAATATAAAGCCTCTTTTTAAAACAGATACATTTAAATAAAAAAGCAGCAAGTTGGTTTAAAGAAAAATATCAAGCCGGACGCAGGCCAGGAGGCAGGCAGATGGGGCAAACAGCTAGGGAGCAGCGTGGGTGTCACTGGTTTGGGAATTCTGGTCCGTGGGAAAGCTCCCAGGAGCTGTGTGGTCTCAGACAAAGTGCTTGATCTCTCTGAGCTGTTGTCTCTACATCTGCAAAATTAAGGCAGAAGCTCCACCTTGGTGAGGATGAAATGAGGTCTGTTTGTTTCCTCCTTTTCCACACCAGTCTGCTCCCCACGCCTACCCCCACCCCCACCCTCAGGCCCCTGGGAGGAGGCACAGTCTGGACTTGAGTCCTGATCTATCTGATCCTGGGTCCTGACCACCGTCTCCCTCCCAGAAGCACCAGAATTCTAATTGATCATTAGTTCCAGGCTGAGTAGCCTGCCTCCAGCACATGCAGGGGGGCCCTGGATGGGAGGGGGAAGCTCAGTCACTCCCTATGGGGTGGAAGCCCATTCCTCTTTATCTGGATCCCCTCCAAGCCTCCTGAGGAAGGGATGCTTGTTATCCCAAGTGTCAGACCTCTTGGCCAAGGTCACAGAGGTCAGCAGAAGAAAGAGACCCACATCCTTGTTCCTGGAACTTGCGAATCTATGTTACCTTACATGGTAAAGGGACTTTGCAGGTGTGATTAAGACTCTTGAGACGGGAAGATTATCTTGGAACGTGCGGGAATATCCAGGGCCGAATATAATCCAAAGGGAATCATCGAAACCTAATCATAATCATCATCAGAAAATGTAATCATAAGTGAAAGAGGGAGGCAGGAATACTAGAGTCAGATAGAGCTTGGAAGATGCTAACCTGCTGGCTCTGAAGATGGAGACAGCCAAAGAACAGCTTCTAGAAGGTGGAAAAGGGAACAGATTTCCAACCCCCCCCCCCCCCATCCAAAAGGCACCCCACTGACACCTGATGCCTGCCTCTCACTGGTGTTAGCCCAGTGAGAGCCAACTCTGACTTCTATCCTCCGGAAAAGTCAGTCAGGTCATCAAGTTGTGTTGTTCAGGCCACCGAGCTTCCGGCCATTTGTTACAGCAGCGACAGGAAAGGCATACTGCCCCGCCCTGGACGCTGGCTCTCCCTGACACCCCGCAGAAGCCACAGTCCCCATCCTCACGCGTGCAGCCTCCGGCCCCCTCCTGCAGACCTTGGGCGAGTCGTGGACTTCTCAGCCTCCGCTTCCCTCCTGCCACGTATCAGACCGTGATGACACCCCTCTCATTGTGAGGATGACCTAAGGAACTGTGGTCATCTCATGTGGGTGACAGCCCCTGTGTCCCTTACTCCTCTTCTGCCCTTTTCCGTGACAAAGGACACGTTTGGGGCTTCTCCAGACTTCCTTCTAGAAGCCTCTTTGTAAACTGGTGGAAAGCCTGCCAACTTGAGACCTCCCAGGGTCCAGAGCAGGAGAAGGAGCCGCTCCACATCCCTGCAGTGGCGGCCCGGCGGGGCGTACCTGCTGGCGAAGCCGTCCTCCTGAGTGTCACCTCTGACTGACAAGGGGACCTGCCAGGATTCCCATGTCCTGCAAAGTCACCTTTCGTCTGGAAAACCTCTGTACTTTCAGCTTCTTGTCCTGCTTCATAATCCCCTGCCACGGCCTATTCACGTTTCAGCGGACTTCCCGGGCTTCGCGCTTTCCTCAAAGGCAGGGTTACTGGTGAGCTTCTTTGCTAAGCCAGAACATCACTGGGACTTCCCTCTTCACATACATGCCTGGAGGTAAAAATAAAACCCACCACGACTCCACCAGCCGTTTCATATTCAAACAAGGAGTAGGGGAGCCTCATCCTTTCCATTAACTTGAAGTGCTTGGGAGGGCTGGCTCGGCTTGTACTAAGGACTCAGCAGTGGACTATTTTGATGGGATTGTTGCACAGGGTTATTCCCATCATTAGCTAAGCCCCTTCTCAGCTTATAACACAGCTGAGCTGCCCCCAGCCCCAGTCTGGAGAGGAAGGTGGCAAAGAGGTGTCCATCGGCCCCTGGCAGGCCCAAGGGGGCAGTGGCCTGTCACGGCACACACAGCAGGCCAGCAACAGAACCAGGACGGGGGCCTACCTGGGGACGGCTGCTTGGGAGGCACGTGCTCTCCTCCCCAGGGGGCTCTTGGGGATCCTCTGCAACTCACCCAGGCCAAGAGTCAAGCTTCCTGCCAGGCCACCAGCCTGTAATTCCCTCCTGGCTGCCCTCACCATCTCGCCCACTGTTGACATTTGGAGCTGGGACCTGCAGGGCCAAGGTTAATGGTCTGGAAAACACGAGAAAACACCCAGTACTCGCTCCCTTCTCCTTTCTCTGCCACCCTGCCTGCTCACCAGGGGCTGTGGCGTCTACACATGCAGCCTCGGGGTGCCTCCCCTGCACCCCTGCGCTGCGGAGGGGAGCCAGGCCTTGGCCTCAGAGGATCAGCCTGGCAAGGACAGCCTGCAGGCCTGGGCTCAGGGAGAGCGGGCCCCGTCAAGGAGGCTGCTGCAGCCAAGCAATCAGAGGTCACAGGTTGTACCCAGGGGCCTAGCCATGCCCTGTCCTGCTCCATCGAGCTGCCACGGGCTCCGCAGGCAGAAGGCCCCCAGGTGAGCCCCCAGGCACGAGGCTCCCGGTGATGGCACCACAGTCAGAGATGGCACTGGCTGTAAAAGGATGCAGACCCATGCCAGTGCCCTCCAGCTGAATACCAGCACCTCCCTCCTCCCAACTGTTAACCGTGCCCTTGGAAAGCACCTCGTAGATCCAGGTCCCTACAAAGTTGGTGCTAGAGCAGCACACCTGCCATTAATACCACAGTAAAAATGACCTCACCGGGGCATTTCCCCCAGATCGGGGATTTTTACTTGATCAAATGAAAACAATAACAACCAAACAACAAAAGTGACAGGTCCTGCTAATGGCCGAGGCCCTGGAAGAGGCTTAAAGGAAAAGGAAGGCAGAGAGAGAACTACTATTTATGATTCTGGCCAATGCACTATGAAGGGACTTCTGGGAAATCTACAGTTATCCTGATTAAGAAGGGACAGATTCCACAAGTATCTGCCCTTCTGCCCTTTGTCCTAACTCCCCTATTCCTGCCATGGATGTCGGCACAATGCCTGGAGGGGCAGCAGCTATTCTGGAAGCATGAGGACAAAAGCCATACTCGAAGGATGCTGGAGGAGAGAGACGGAGCCCTGATCCCTGATAGCTTCACGAAGCCTCTGTACCGGCCCTGAACCCTCTTCCTCTGGACTCCCTGTAATATGAGAAAAGGAAACCCTACTCATTCTTTTTCATCCAATATCCATGAATATCCATCAACAAGAGGCTTGTGTTTGGTGCTTGGGACACAGCAGTGAGCCAGACAGAGAGGGTCCCCGCTCTCATGTGGTGAATATTCTGGTGGGGGGATAATAAAACAGGGACCCACAGAAACAAGGCCAGGTCAGCAAGGGGTAATTCTCACCTTGCTCTGCTGCCCAAGCTAGCCTGGCTTCTGGTCTTACCTGGAAAACAGATTTGCTATGGGGCCTGGGGTGGTCCCCTCTTGCTCTAACCTGTCTCCCTGTCTGAGACATTGAGGAGGGGTCCACAGCCACATTCTCTGAGCCTCAGCACCCCTCGGCCAGGCCCCAGGGCCAGGCCAGGTCACCTTCACCCTAGTAGTGACACCCTGGGCCTGGACGCCCTTGCCCCTGACCACATTGTGTGTGGCTGGCCTTAGACTCCTGGGCACTGAGTAAAGAGCTGGGGCCCCCAGGGGGCTGGCCCAGGCCTCCTGATCGCCACCTTTCAAAGGCCATCAATAAATCTCAACCAACTGCTGAAGGCTCGGTCCCTGCTGGCTATGGGCTGAAGAGGCCAGTTGTGGCAAGATCTCTGCCTGCCAGTACTGGGCCCGGCCCCGGGTGGGTTGGGAAGCCAGGCCACCATAAGGCGGCCCTGCTGGACTCTGCAGCCACCACCTCTGCTGCCCCCAGGGCCACCCACCCTGCTCTGGGGACCCAGGTGCGGCCAGTCACCTGCCCAGGTCGGCTGCTGAACCTGACCACCCCCAACACACCCCTGCATCCACTGTGCACTCCACATACCTCCAACACAGCCCTCTGGGTGGGGACCTCTCCAGCCTCCCCACTGCCCAGCATCCCTGTCTTCTCACCCCTGCCTCCCTCCCCTTCCTGCCAGTCACCAAGCCCTGTGGATCCACAGTCCCTCCCACCTCCTGAATCCTTCTACTTGTCCCTGTTCCCACGGCCAGGGCCCAACCACCACCTTCTCCCCTGGACCTCGCTGTGGAGAGAGGCCAGGGGCCAGACGAGGAGTCCCTGGACTGAGCAAGCTCTGGGAGCAGGGAAAGCATTTCCTTAGCTCGCAGGCTTCAAAGGCAGGACCTAGGGTCAGACATGGGCCTCAGGGCCCTCTGTCCACCTCTGAATGTCTGAGGAGCAGGTGCACAGTGAATCTATTTATAGCAATAGTGTCAGAATCAGCGATCAGTGAGCACACGTATAGTAATAGCATCGCGGGGCAGGTAGCAATCCCACCCCTTAGCACTGTTCCTTCGTCCACTCGTTGGTTAGAATAATACCATCTCTTGGAAGAATTCTATTCTATTCTTCAACGATTCCAGACACTATGGGATGCCGAGGTGGCTCAATGGTTGAGCATCTGCCTTTGGCTCGGGGCGTGATCCCAGAATGCCTGGATCGAGTCCCGTATCAGGCTCCCAGCATGGATCCTGCTGCTCCCTCTGTCTGTGTCTCTGTATCTCTCTGTGTGTCTCATAAATAAAATAAAATCTTAAAAAATAAAAAAAAAAACTCCAGACACTGGACAAACAAGGAGACCACTTAGGACACATGCTTGCCCCCAAGGCCACCCCACCCCCCACAGGCTGCCCGGGTGTCCGCAGTCTCCCACTGGGCTTGTGAGGCTGCCCCTCGTGAGATGCACCTGTTCAGCCTCTGCTGCTGCATCCACAGGGGCCTGCAGGGCAAGGGAACCTGAGTCCTCTCGGGTGTCCCCCTCGGTGCGGGTACATGAGTCTGACCAGGGACTGCATCATCATTCATTTTAAGAAGAGTGTGTGGAGTCTCTATCATCTGCCAAGCTTTGGGGATGGAATAGTGAACAAGACGAAGGTGCTGCCCACAAGGGGTCACTACTTGACAGGGTGCCTTCTAGGTCTCAGCCCCCACTTGTGAAAGTCGGAGTGAGGGCCTCCTGCCCCTTCTGCGTGGCCTCAAGACTGGGCCAGGCCAGGCCGCAGGTGGCAGCTCCAGTGACTTGGCCAAAACCCAACTGGGGCAGACAAAGGCCAGGAAGAGTCACCACATTAGTAAGAGCAGCACAGGGCCGGGGAACAATACCACTTCTTAATAAAAGGCATAATCGAAATGGCACCTGTGATCTTAAAATAGCTGTCCCCCCAGTTGCAGGGGTGTCAGGTGTAGGGGAAGTCCGCAGACCCTGGAAGGGCACAAACCCAGCTTCACTCCTCACCTTTGCCCCTGGTAAGCTGTGTGGCCTAGGGCCAGTCTCATCACCTCTCTCGGTTTCCTTGTCTGTAAAATGGGTATAACAACAGGTTGGCCTTTCTTGCAGAAGTATTATAAAGATTAAGATAATGGGGGCGCCTGGCTGCCTGTCAGTTGAGCGTCTGGCTCTCGGTTTTGGCTCGGGTCCTGATCTCAGGTCAAGGGATCAGGGCCTGCATTGGGCTCCACACTCAGCATGGAGTCTGCTTGGCCCTCTCCCTCCCCCTCTGCTCTTCCACCCCCCACCCCCCCACCCCTACTCTATGAGGCGTCTATCCCTACCCCCTCCCATCACCTTCCCCCTGCCAGACATATTCTTAAAGGCTGGTTCTGAACAAGCCCTGTCTGGCTCAAGAACTTTCAGTGGCTCCCCCATAGCCTGTAGGACCCGTCCTCTGGCAGCCACTAATTAGGGGCTGCTACTCTGTCTGCACCACCCCAGTAAAGCCAAGGCCTCAGACATCTCCCGGATCCTCCAAAGTGGGGCAGCTCCGGGGCCCAGAGCCCCTGCACATGCCATCCCCAACTCCCCAAAGACACCTTGGCCACGAGGGCTGGGGGATACAAGCCTGAAGATGTCGCTGGTTTCCCCAACCTCAGCTCCACCCTATTCCCCTAAAACCCCACTGGAGGGAAACGTGGGGGTGTTTGTGGTCGGACAAGTGTACTATTTCCCATGGGGCTAATCTGATGTTGACATTTTCCACCCCACCCCTCAGCTTTGCTTTGCTAAGCAGCTCTGCTATGTGCTCCTGCTGGGGAGGACGGGGACTGGGCGAGCTCTGCCCCCGAGGGGGTTCCCAGGAATGACAGCAGGCAGTGCGGAAAGGGCAACTTGGCAGAGCACGTTGGGAGGGTTGGCTTTCCACATGCCTCATCCCATCTCACCCCGTGAAGGTTGGCTCTTGTCCCCATTTTATGGACTAAAAAACTGAGGACCCCGGGGGTGAACTGGTTTGCTGGGCTTACATTCAGAACTGAGGTTTGGGCTTGACCTGCTTTCTACTTTCCACCACACCACAGGATCCCCTGATGCTCAGGACTAAAAGGAAATGTTGAAATCCATGCAGGGTGTGCAGGGTGCAGATCTTCTCCATCTTCTCTACCTCTCCATTTCCCTCTAAAGGATGCCTGAGACTATCCTGTTAGCCCTTCTCCCTATGGGTAAAGGAATACCCTTGCCATTAACTTTATTTTTATCTTTTTATTTATTCATTTGAGAGAGAGAGAGAGAATGAGCAAAGGGGGGGCAGAAGGAGAGGTAAAGGGACAAGCAGACTCCTGGCTGAGTGTGGAGCCTGACATGGGGCTCAATCCCAGGACCCTGAGATCACCACCTGAGCTAAAGTCAGACACTTCACCAACTAAGCCACCCAGGCACCCCCCCCCCCACTTGTTTTTTAAGAAAAGGTTGATTGATTGGTTGATTTTTTTTTTTTTTTTTTTTTTTTTTTTTTTTTTTTTTTTTTTTAGAGAAGGAGTGTGTGTGTGAGAGTCAGGGGAGGGCCAGAAGGAGAGAATCCCCAAGCACATTCCCCGCACTGAGTGTGAGCCTGACACAGGGCTCCATCGTACAACCCAGGAGATCACAACCTGAACCGAAACCAAGAGTCGAACACCCAACCGACTAAGCCAACCAGGAGCTCCGCCATTCACTTTTTAAATTGATTTTGAATAGATAACAAATGTATGTGATATAAAATTTAAAGAACACAAAAGAACATAAAGTGAAAAATGAGTGTTCAACTCACCCCTGTCCAACAGCTACCCACTCCATCAGCCTCCCCCGGGGTAACACTATTACCAGGTTTCGGGTGTTTCCTTCCAGAGATTACTGTGCATATATAAGCACATCCATATATATACCATTACCAGAAATAGTACCATACCTTATTTACACATGTTGTGCACCATGTGTTTTTCACCAAAAAATACTTTTGGAGCTTGCTCTGTATAAGTACATGAAAAGCGTTCCCGGTCTGTATAAGGGCTTCCCCTCGACTGACTGTCTCATAACTAAAAAACCTTTCTTTCTTTCTTTCTTTTTTTAAAGATCTTATTTATTTGTTTATTTATTCATGAGAGACACAGAGAGAGAGAAGCAGAGACACAGACTGAGGGAGAAGCAGTCTCCACGCAGGGAGGCCAATGTGGGACTCGATCCTGGGACTCCAGGATCACGCCCTGGGCTGAAGGCAGGTGCTCAACCACTGAACCACCTAGGCACCCCCTAGATAACCCTTCATGGATATCCAGTAGATATTAGATTGCTCTTCATTCTTTTTCAGTTACAAATCCACAGCAATAGATACCATTGTATATGCACCGATTTCACACTGTTCAAGGACATGTGCAAAACAAACCCCTAAAAATTGAATTACTCACTTAAAGGGTACGAGTGTGCCAACTTTGATCATTATGGGCAAATTACACTTCACAGAGGTTGTACCAACACATACTCCCACCAGCAATGTAAGAGTGCCTGTTTCCCACATCCTCATCAACACAGTGAGTTATCAAACTTTTCATCTTTACCAGTATCATAGATGAAAAAATGGCTTGCATTGCAGTCAATTCATTTTATAAGTTAAGAATATCTTCATGGGTTTAGGAGCCATTTGTGTTTCTTTTTCTAAAAACTGTCTGGATCCTTTGCCGATTTGAGGGGGTGGTGGTGATCTGTTTCTTATTGATTTGAAGGTACTCTTTACATATTAAGGAAGTTCATCTTTTGTCAGCAATATAAGTCGCAAATATTTTTACACAGTTTATCTTTTGATATACCAGCAAGTTTTTTTCACCATTTTTAAAGGATCCTTGAATGTATTGATATTTTGTTATAGTATCTGTTAAGATGTCAGATTATAAAAATATTCCTGTTTTTTTTTCTAGTGCTTTTATGCTGTGTTTCTGTGTCATTTCCTCTTTTGAATTACTTGTGTATTACTGGTTTGTACCATTTTTCAGGCCGTGATCATGTTGTCTCTTCTTCCTGTTTGTGTGTTAGTCTGGAGTGGAGGCTGAACCAGGCAAGGGAGAGGCTAGGCACAGAGTGGGTGTCCTTAATGTTTGTCCCCAGGCTGCCTGTGTTCCTGGAAGGGAAGGAGTACGGGAGGCCATGTGTTGTGCAGGGAAGAGCCCTATACCAGAAACCACTCCTGCCTTCCTCCCCTTGTGTCCTGACTTGCTCTTCTATGCCTCAGTTTATTCATTCGTGAAATCAGACATTCTTCCCTCATGGATATTCAGTAGTTGCACGTGGAAGGCCATTAAACAGAAAAGGCAGAGAGACTGCAGAAGGAAGAACAGTAGGGAATCTCCAAACCAGCTCTGCTCCTAGGTCACTGTGCTACCTGACCCAAACCCCTCCTCTTCTTTGGGCGTCAGGATGAGAAGGCTGTCCTAGATGCTCTCACCAAGCTCCCCTCCTGCTGCTGTCCCACTGCTGAGCTATTTATTCTTTGAGTCTGGAGGCTGCTGTGCAGCCTGGGCTGTGGCGATCAGGGAAGACCTCCAGGAGGAGGCAGGCCTCCAGCCAGGCTCTGATGTGCTGAGACCTGAGTCTTGGATGCAGCCCGGGAGCCAAACTTGAGAGGGAGGCTGTGTGCCGAGCCCCTGCTTTGTAGCACGCAGGCTTACCTTATTGGCCTACCCTCACAACATCCCAGCGATTCAGAAAGACTGGATTCCCATTTTACAGATGAGAAAACCGAGGCTTTGAGAGGCTGAGCAGTCTGCCCAGGATCCTCCAGCCAGTACGTGGTAGAGCTGCAGTTCAAATGCTGGCTTAGGATGAGCAGAAGCTTTTTCTTGGCTTCTCTGGGGGCCCTGGGCCAGGGTGTGGACAGTGGTTGGCAATCCGTGGCTCCTCTTCAGGGCAGGAGGGTAGGTGGGGGAACAGCCGGAGCCGGGAGACAGGAAGCCAAGGGCAGGAGGTGGGCGGGCGATGTGCACAGCCCCACAGCTGGCCCCACACGGAGGCTGGAACAGGGACATGTCACTCCCGGGCTGGCGGGGCCCACGGCGGGGTTTCCCTGGGCCTGGATGCCGCAGCCCCCGCCAGGCCTCCACCGGCTCCACTGGGGCCATGTGACAGGGAGAGAAGGCCGGGGTCTGTCCCTCCGCCTCAAGCCAGCTACTCGGAAAACGATCGGTGGGGCCTGCGCCCCATGCTTCCTGTGGCTGCGGCCCGGGACTGCCTTCACCGGGGCCTCCTGCGCCCTCCCATCCCGCAGCCCCCCACCTCCTCGGCCCGACCCTTCGCAGCTGCTCACATCACACCCTCACCCCCACACCTGCCCCCTGACTCCGTGAGTGTGACCCTCTGACCCAGCAGGGTGGAGACACTGAGGGTCAGAGTGTACAGTGGGCTGGGAGAGGGGATATTTGAAGGAAACTGGCAAGAGTCCCAGAGCCCCACGGTGGAACGGACTAGAACTCAGGATCCCCAACTCCCACTCCTGTGCTCACTCACCTACCTTCTCTGCTTCCCAGATGCCCTGGGGCAGGGGGAGAAGCAGAAAACCCCAAAGGAAAAAAGGGAGAAATCAATGTTCTTCTGATGGCTGGTCCTGCAACTCACCCAGCGACCCAAGCCAAGTCCCCTGCCCCCCCAGGACTCAGTTTCCCTATCCACATGCAAGGAGGTTGGACCAATGACAGAGGGGGCTCCTGGGAACAACTCAGTCCACCTCTCCTTCTCCGGCCCAGAGACCACAGAGGACAAACGGCACGTTCCTCGGGCCTATTCCACTCAAGCTAATATTGACCGAGGGCTGTTGCCTTTGGCCTTGTGCGGGGACTGTGTTTGCTCTGGCGGGACCCCCAGCCAGGCCTGCGCCCCTCTGGGCTTCAGCTGTGCCAGCCAAGGCGGGAGGGGCCAGTCGGAGGAAGCGTGCCCCACAGGCCGGGAGGCCAAGCAGAGTCCGTGAGAGGTCCAGGGCCCAATCCCATGACCCACCCCCCCAGTCCCAGCTTTGAAAGCTTCTAGTGTGTTTAAAAAAATAAATAAATAAGAACTGCCCAAACATCGTTATAAAACATCTGGGTTTTTTTGACGTTGTGTTTCATAAATGAACACTCTGAGCACACATCCAACACACGCGCCTCCGTGCCCCCGTAATGCAGTCACTGTGTGTCCTACCTCATTTGGGAATCACATGGAAAACTTAAAATTTAGCCCCTTCCTTGGAGAAAAGCTGGTTGCAGAGCAGGGTCCGGGGACAGGACAAGATAACAGGATGTCTTTTGGTGCCAGAAAGTTAGGAAGTGTTGAAGAATGGCAGGGACGCAGGAGGCAGGCAGCATGAGGGCCTCCCCAGTCCCTTTGCAAAAGCAAAATAAAAAAATGTTAGTAACACACGATGATGCCCTGAACAAAACCAGAAACCATGAAGTTCACATTGATGTGAATAAACAAGCACATGAATTAAAAGTCTGATGAGGGGGCAGCCCAGGTGGCTCAGCGGTTTAGCGCCTGCCTTTGACCCAGGGCATGATTCTGGAGACCCAAGATCGAGTCCCACGTCGGGCTCCCTGAATGGAGCCTGCTTCTCCCTCTGCCTGTGTCTCTCTCTCTCTGTGTCTCTCATGAATAAATAAATAAAATATTTAAAAAATAGTCTGATGAGGAAAGAGCAATGTACATGGTCTCAAAGTCCCTCCCTGCAAGATGCTTTCTCCTTGTGGAGGGGGAAGGAGTAACGGGGGGTGCAGGCGGACCCCAGTCAGTGGATCCAGTGACTGTGGATCCATCGGCATCACAGCGTTGTTTGTGGGGACAATGTCCCCGACAGTAGGAAAGAGATGCTGCAATATTCAAGGGCGTAGGTGGCCACGGTAGCAACTTGCCCTCAAATGCTTCGGGAGGGACATAGCTTTTCATGCTGTGCTTGCAAGTCTCCTACACATGTTGAGGTTGTTAGGAAAGAAGAGGGCGGGCAGGGGTGGAGGGGGCAGATCATGACTCGGTTTCCAGCCGGGACACTCAGAAGAGGCCAGGAAGAGAAACAAACCGCCTTGAAAGAGGCCGCCTCCTCCTGGCCCCTCACCTCCCTCTGCGTTCAAAGCACCTCCAGCAGAGAAGAGAAGAAACCGATGTCCAGAGAGGGCACAGCCCTGCCTGAGGCCACACAGCCGGGGGGGCACCCGGGCACCAGCAGCTACTTTCTTTTTGCATTTCTCGCTCCACACTCAGGCTTTCTCATGCCTCCCCAGGGATCTTGGGCAGCAGCAGGTCTCACGGGGCTGACAGCAGACAGAGACGGGAGTGTCAGCCCTCCCTCCACCTTGACTTGCACACCTGCTAGGTCAGCTTGGTCCCTTCTCTAGGCCTCCACTCCCCACGTGGTCCAAGGTACAAGCTCAGCCTCTCTGATGCTCTTGCTAGTGGCTTTCTACAGCTGGGACCTGGGGACTTGAGTTCGGCCACTCGGGCCTCTGACCTGCTGGACAACCTGGGCCAGGTCACTTAACCTCTCTGTGCTTGCTTCCTTGTCAGCACATGGTAGGATAACATGTTGAAACACCCACCAGTGCCTCTCCCCAGAATTTCCTGGGCCCCCCTACACCGCATCCCCGCGAGGCCCTGACCACCCCCGCTCAGTCCCCATGCCGTGGAGCATGCTGCTGACGTAAGGAATAACACAGAAGAATGCAGACAACACAGGAGTCCAGTTCCCTGGCTTCTGAGTTTCCAAAATCCAGACCCTGCCGTAGTGCAGAAAATGTGGAAGCCCGTGCGATGAGCCAGAGAAACCCCCCTGCCCTTGAGACCGGGTGGACTTCCAAGCTATGGAAGAGGCAGGCAAGGAGCAGCGGAGAGAGCTGGGGGGCTGGGGGTCCCGAGCCCCCGCTGCAGTCAGAGTTGCCCAAATGTCTCTGGAGACCCAAGACAGAGGCTCAGGATGTAATGAGAACAGAGGTGCCGCCTGGCGCAGGAGCCAGGGACATGGCCCTTCTTGGGAGCAGATCCTCAGCCAGACCCCCGGCCCCTGGCCGGTGCCCAGAGAGCTCTCCCCTCAGAGGGGCAGGTGCAGTGCCATGCCTCCCCGGCACCCCTGGCGGCATAGACGCAGCACTGACCAGGGAGCTGGTGGCTCTGAACGTGACATTGTGATCAGGAATGAGGGAGGACCCAGCAGGACCCTGCAAGGAGGAGACAAGAGCAGGGACCACAGCCCAGAGGAAGCCAGGAGATGACGACGTCGGGGTCTAATGGGCCCCTCTCGGCCAGCGTCTCAGCGCCACTTAAACCCCCAGGCCTTCCACAACCCTCGGGCTAGGGGACCAAGAATGACCAGATGGATGATGATGTTTTCATGACTTCAGGGGGGTGAAGACATCAAATAGGAATTAGGGTCACTTCAGAAAATAGAAAGCTGCCTTCCTCACATGTCTCTGCTTGCAAATCACAACCACCTCCCAGCACACAGATGGATGGGAAAGCGAACAGCCCAGCGGTGTGCTTGGAGCAGCCTCCCCGCCTCCCCCTGCCCCGGCTGGTGAGGCCGGCGGGGCCCCAGCGTCCCTAACTGTGCTCAGCAACCTTCTCAGCCACAGCGGAGGTGTTTCCCCATGGAAACTGGCAAACACCAGCAGTCAGTGATAATTGCTGCAGTTGGCTTTGTCTTTCAGAGAGATCCTGTTTACCAGCACATCCTTGGATAGGATCTCCCCCCACCCAGGGTGGTCACGGGCATCAAGTAAAATTATGCGGAGTGCTCTGCACCCGGCCTGGCACGCAGCAGATGTTTTGTAAGTGGTGGCTGCTGTCGGGGCTGTTGCCCTAACACAGGGAGGCCTGGCCCCAGCCCCGAGCCTTGTCCCTCCCCTGTCTCACTGCTGGAGGAGGGCTGTTGGGGGGGGGGGGGGGGAATGATCAAAGCCGTCCTACGTGAGGGACCCCCTGAGAAAGTCTTTTCTTGAGGATGCTGCACTGGAAGATTCGCGAGTATGCAGGGGCACAGGGGAGGCCCTCCCAGGCCAGCTGGAAGCACCAGTCTCTGGGCAGGACCCAGAGAGAGGTAGCAGCAGGGTAACGAGCCCCTGATGGTCGGGGCAGCAAAGCCAAGAGGGAGAGCCCCCCCCCCCCCCCCCCCGGACACCTGGGCACTCAACTGTAGCCAACTTCATAAGGGCAAGAAAATTGCAGAGTTGTTTTGCCCCGTCCCGTGGGCTGTGTCTGTGTTTGTCATCAGCCGACAAGAACACGGTTTTCTTCCCGGATCTTGAGGCCTATCGAATGCCCCGTCACACACCGTGGAGGCCTCGCAGCCAGGTGACACCAGGATTGTTTATGTTATTTTATTTTTATTATTTAATTTACTTCGGTTCAGGATGCCCCGGCCCTGCCCAGAGACCACATTGTCATTAATAGATCACGACACTTCAGGATCCTGGGCCCACTCCACCCAGACCGGGCTTAGGGAATCCAAGGCCTATGCCGGATTCCAGCCACGGACCAGCCCCGGAGCCCGGCAGTGGTAAACGAGGGTGGGCGGGGGACCGACCTCAGGCCTCGCCGGTTGGGGCGGTTTCTTTGGATGAGGGCAGAGAGCACTGGCCAGGTGTCCCAAAATAACTCACGTGGCCAGGGCAGGGAGCCAGTCCCTCCTTGGAAAATTTAAATTAATTCTTCTTGGCTGCAGGTCCGGGCCTCCTGGTGGGCCACAGGGAATCACCTGATTGCTGTGGCTCTGCTGGTTCCAGAAGCCCAAGGAAGCCAGTCCCTGGGGCTCTGGGCTCCGTCACGTAGCCAGAGGTCATGACGTGCCCACAGGAGGACAACCCAGCTGCCAACACTTCCAGCATTGTTCAGAAGGGGAAACTGAGCCCAGAGAAGGCAAACAAAAACCCTAAGAGCAGAAGGGAGGTTTGTCCAGGCCTTGGAGGTGCCGGGCCCTGCGCTAAGCACAAATTCACACCCCACAGAGCAACCCCGCGTGCCACCCGGCAGACCACAGGGCGCTCCAGGCACAGATCTCCTTTCACAGCAGAAGGCCACCCTCGGGTCACACAGTGGGACGGGGGCAGAGTCAGGGCTGGACCCGCGTACCTGGTCCTGAGCGGCCTGCCCTTTCCAGACCCGGGGCTAGAGGAGCCAAGAACGGACCCCGGGGACCCCAGCACCGGCCTCCAGTATCTGCCCTTGGACCTCAGATGGAAAGGGTCTGGCCTCAGGAATTTCCTCGTTCCCCACACTCCTGAGGGAGGAGACAGCCTGAGGCCTCGGAGTCAGAGATGGAGCCGCTCCCAGCTGCGCTCGCGGCTTGCTGACGGTCATGGCCAACGCCATGGCCAACGCCGCCGAGTCCCCCCCTGCCAGGTGCAGCAGCTCAATCCCTCAACACTCAGAAGGAAGCACTGGTATTATCATCCCCACTTTACAGATGAGGAGACTGGGGCACAGAAGATATGCGACTTCCTCAAGGTCGCCCGGTATTAGGGGCCAGTCCAAAAGGTCTGCTCATTGGGGACCTGGCCCTTTCTCCACCAGAGACCCTACATGCCCCAAAGCCCCCATCCCCTTGACCTTCCCCAGGGTCCCCAGCACCAAAGACCAGGCCTGGCCCCTCTGGCCTGCAGGGATTCAAGTGAACTGGGGCCGCTCCAGGGGCCCTGGCAGGGGCAGGGACTGGGTAACCAGGGGAACACAGGCCCATTTCATCCCCTTCTCAGCCAGCTGGACCCTCCCTGTCCCCCTGGACCCACTGGGGACTTGGGGTTTGCATACATCTGATTAGCATAAATTAGCAGCTGCCAGCAAGAGGGAGGAATGCTGCATTCCAGGGGGGCCCAGTCCTGTTTTTGGAAATGTTATGGAGTTCTGCTGAGGGCTCCCCTTGTTCAGAGGCCACTGGATGGCGGACTGGTGTTTGTGTACCCAGCAGAGGCCCACCCCAGCCCCTGGTGAGCCCATGGCCCACAGGCTCCAAGGATAACACAAAGGGAAAGAGCATGATGCCCAGGAAGGGGGCACGATGCCCCCAAGGAACATGGTGTCTGCAGACTCCAGACCCTCACTCAGGGCTCCAGACACACCGGGAGAGACCTCTGTCCCGGGTAGTGGGGTCTGCAGGGGGAGGGAACCAATGGCCTCCCCCAGTTTGTCCAGCCGGGGAGCAGGCCAGGGCTACATCCACAGAGCCCTTACAGCTGGGCACACCAACCCCATTCCTTCATGATGAAGCATGTCCACACTGATTTTCCAAGAAAAAGGAGGAGTGTCTTCCATTCCAGAAGGCCCACAGTGTGCCAAGCCCAGGGCTGGGTGCCTCCTGTGTCGTGAAAGGACCCCATGGGTGACAGACGGGCATGAACAGCTTTCGTCTGCCAAACAGCCCTTCCCTCTGCCTCTGATAACTCAGGAACCTTTAGAGCTGTTCTAGGTGAACTGAGAACGTGAGCCCTGGAACCAGACTCGGTTCAAATCCCCGCCGCGCCGCTCACCAGCTGTGTGTCTCCCTGCCTCAGTTCCTTTGCCTGTAAAATGGGGTCCTCGTAGTGAGCATTCAGTGAAGTCCAAGGTCAAGGCCCCTGCATGGAGGGTGCTCACCTGGTAGAGGACCAGGGGGTTCTCAGGGTCCTTTCTGCAAAGAATGGGATCTCATTCCTGAGGGCCCTGCACTCCAGACCTAAGCATCCCCTCACACCATCACCTTGGGGGCAGGTTTCAACATAGAAATGAGGGAGGAGCACCGACATTTGGCCTAGAGGGTGGAGTGTCCTGGGGGGCAGAGCTGCTAGGTGATAGGGCCAAAAGCCTCGACCTAGTCCCAGGGTCCTAGGAGGAACCCCGCGCACCTGTCGTCTCCCCTGTCCCTCCTAGGATGACACATTGGCCCTCTGATGGATGGCTGGGGAAGAAGAGAGAGAGCCTGGGTCTGAGCTCCAGCTCTGCCATTTTCTCAAAGCCCACTTCTCTTCCCTGAACCGGGTTTCCTCATCGGCAAACAGGGAATAATAGTCCTTCCTCCACTCTGTTGGCATGAAATAGGCTGTCACATTGAGGGCACCCACCACCCACTTGGCACCCTGCCAATGTCCCCTTTTCCACTCTCCTTGACAGAGCACAGATTGCTTCAACCCTCCAAGAAACTGAAGCGCCTCAGACGTGAAGGAACTTTCAGGTTCTCAAAAGATCCTCAGGGCAGGGATGGTAACCCCCATTTTAGAGATGGGGAGACTGAGGCTCAGAATGGTTGGGCAGCAGACCCAAGGTCACACAGTTTGTTAATGAGATCTCTCAAACTTTGACCAAGTAGCCCCAAGTCCCTGCCTCAGGGTTCTTTAGGGTCAGAGCTGAGAGCCCATGGAGAGAGATGAGGGTCTGGCAGGTGGTGTGGGACTTGAGAGGGTAAGCCCTAAGGGTTCTGTCCAGCTTCCAGAAGCTTCCAAGCTCTGCTCTCCCCACTCCCTTCAAGCCTAGACTCTGGGTCCTGGGTCGAGGGCTCCCCATGCTGGTCACGAAGGGAATGTGTCCCGGGCTCCTGGAAACCCCAGGGAAGGCACCTGGTCGGTGGACAGGCCAGGAGCTTGACCTCAGGCTCTGCGTGACTTCCATGAGCTACCCCACCTCTCCGAGCCCTGGTTTCTCCTCCGCCAAGTGGAGATAATAACAGTGTAATAAATGAGATAAAGTGCCTGGCACCATGCCCAGATCGGGGGTTCTCAAACCTGAGTGCGCCTCAGAATTACCCAGAATGTTGGTTAAAACCCAGCTCGCTGGGAGTTTCCCATTCAGCCGATCCCTGATGGGGACTGAGAACTTGCACTTCTAACAGGTCTTCGGATGGTGCACAAGCTGCTGGTCCGGGGGAAACAGTGTTCATTAAAATAGGGGATCCCTGGGTGGCTCAGCGGTTTAGCACCTGCCTTCGGGCCCAGGGCGTGACCCTGGAGACCCGGGATTGAGGCCCACGTCGGGCTCCCTGCATGGAGCCTGCTCCTCCCTCTGCCTGTCTCTCTCTCTCTCTCTCTCTCTGTGTGTGTGTGTGTGTGTGTGTGTCTCATGAATAAATAAAATCTTAAATAAATAAATAGATAAATAAATAAATAAATAAATAAATAAATAAATAAATAAGACTGGGCGCCTGGGTGGCTCAGTCAGTTAAGCATTTGGCTCATGATTTCATGATTTTGGCTCAGGTCATGGTCGCAGGGTCATGAGATCGAGCCCCACCTTAGGCTCCCTGCTCAGCGGGGAGTCCACTGGAGGATTCTCTCTCCCTCTGCCCCTCCACATCCCCTACTCGCACGCACTTTCTCTCTCTCTCTCTCTCTCTCTCTCTCAAATAAGTAAATAAATCTTTAAAAAATAAAAAAAGACAGATAAGCCCATGAAAAAGATGCTCGACAGCATTAATCATTAGAGAAATGCAAATCAAAACTACAAATACCACTTCATACCCATGAAGACAGGCTACTGTAAGAAACAAAACAGGAAATGAACAAGCACTGGTGAGACTAAGAAGAGAGCTTGGCACTGCTGATGGAAAAAAAATGGGGTGGCCACTGTGGAAAAGGGTTGGCAATTCTTAAATCAAGCATAGAATTGCCATGCGAGGGATGCCTGGGTGGCTCAGCGGTTGAGCGTCTGCCTTCAGCTCAGGGCATGATCCCCATCCAGGGATCGAGTCCCACATTGGACTCCCTACGAGGACCCTGCTTCTCCTCTGCCTGTGTCTCTGCCTCTCTTTCTGTGTCTCATGAATAAATACATAAAATCTTGAAGAAAAAAAAATGCCATGCAATCCAGCAATTTCACCTCGAGGCGTACACCCAAAAGAACTGAAGGCAGGGTCTCAGATACCTGCACACACCCCCGTGTTCAGAGCAGCATTATTCACGATGGCCAAGAGGGAGGCGCGGCCCAAGTGTCCATCCACGCGTGGAAGGATAAGTAAACCACATGTGGTTCACACGCACGGTGGAAGGTCATTCAGCCTTAGAAAGGAAGGGAATTCTGACGCCTGCTACAATGCGGATAAACCTTGGGGACATGTTGCAAAGCGAAATAAGCCAGGGACAAGTGGACAAGTATTATAGGATTCCACTTGATATGAGGCACCTCAAATAGGTCATAGAGACAGAAGGTAGAATGGGAGTTCTCAGGGGCTGGGAGAGGGGGAAACGGGGAGTTCGTGTTTGATGGGTATGGAGTTGGAGTCTGGGAAGATGAAAAAGTTCTGGAGATGGATGGTGGGGATGGTCGCACAACAGCGTGAGTGTATATAATGCCACTGAGCTGTACACTTACAAATGCTTAAAATGGTAAACAGTGTTGTGTATATTTTACCATAAAGAATAAATAGATAAAAGAGCACTTGAACCGAGACCCAAAGGACGGGCGTTCATTCCTCCAAAGAAGGGGAGAGCGTCCAAGCAGAGGGAACGGGGAGTCCAGCCTGAGAGGCCAGAGTTCCCAGGGCATCCCAGGGCCTGGGAGGGAAACTGATCACCGAGACCCCTGCGTCTCAACCTCCTCGGCCAAAATATGGCCATGATGCATCCTCCTCCCAGAGACAAGGTACCCCGTCAGGTCCCCAGAAACAAGGGGAGAGAAAGCCCAACCAGGACCTTGGTTTCTCTGAAGTGGGGATGTGGGTGGCAGGGTTACATTCTGGGGCCAAAAGCTTCCCAGGAACTATAACAACCTCACCTCCACTCATCCTCCCCAAAGGAAAGAAAGCTGCATCCCCCTGTACTGGACCCCGTTCCACCCCCACCCCACCTCGCCCTGCAGAGGACCTGGAGACTGGGGCCTGGACGAGCAGGGTTCTAAGACGCCACCAGGGGGCGCCCTGCACCCGCAAACCCAGCTCAGCTCCAGCTCTGGACAGGGACCCAAGAGGATGACTGTCCTGGGGCCCCTTCGCAGGCAAGGGGCTCCACGGTCTGTTGAGAGGTGCCCCTGGGTGGCGAGAGCAGGGGCCACAGAGTTGGAAGGGACTTAGAATGGGGACATTTTTACAGAGGTGAGGAGCCCTGGTCACACGCAGTTCAGGGAAGAATCGGACCGCCACTTGCATCCCCAGGACACTCACACCTGCTCCTCTCCAGGCCCCTGGAGAGCTTGGCCCAGACAGACCAGGGATCAAGACAAGGAATTGTGGGGAGGGGGCTGTAGCATCCCCACCAGCCCCAGGATGCTGGGCCACAGGGAGACTGAGGCACAGAGAGAGATTGTCTGCATCACTCCTGAGCAAGTCAGGGCCCCAGGGTGGGTGCCAAGGAGCCTCCTCCGCTCCTCCATGGGGCGTATTAGGGGACAGTGCTGTGCCTGGCCGGGCAGACCAGGCCCCTGTGGACACCGGCCCAGAGCCCAGCGGAGAGCCATCGATCGGAGCTGCGGTGGGGAGGGCGCTGGGGTCAGCCCACCACGGGCCCGTGGAGGACAGACCATCTGATGGGGCCCCGGACAGGAGGTGTCCAGAGTCCCACCGGCCTCTGCAGGGCCTCCCTCCCCTCGGCCAGCTCCCGGTCCCACCTCCCTCCTCAAATGTCTGCTGAAAACAGCACCTGCTCCCCATGGAACGAGAAGCCCCAAAGGCCCTCTCCTTTCTAGTTCATCCCCATCTTCCTGCCAAGCCCCCGATGCCTGCATGAAGACGGGGAACTGCTCAGAGGCACCCCAAGAAGGCCGCAGGCAGCCTCCACACCTCGGCCTCCACGGCCCAGGCATTGGCACACGCTGCCCCTATCGTCCTCCGCAGTGCCCTGCCAGGCAGGCCGCTGAAGGCCCCGTCACACGGATGAGGAACACGAGTACCAGAAAACTGTCCCCATGTTGTGCTCTCGGCCATTGCCCAGACCTCGGATGGCAGAGCACCTAGGCGGTCCCTCCATGACCCAGGTGAGAAGCGGGCCTCTGCGGGGCCCGCTGAGCAGGTGAAGGGACCTGCATGGAAAGACCACAGCCAAAGGCCACGCGGGAACACAGGTTGGCCCCCAACGCCTTACCCAGCCCCCCCTCCATTACCATCTGAAACTCTAGAGACTGGAAGGCTAATTTCTCATTTTCCTAACTACCTTCCAGCCAAGGGCATTTCTGGACCAGGAGATCTAGGTGGGAGCCTGCTAGGAGGGCTTCCCTTCCCAAATAAAAAAGACAAAGCCTCCCAAATTGGAGACCTTTGACCTTTCTACCACCCTGCTGCCTGGAATGCATATTAGAGGGCTGGAGGTATGGCAGCCACATTGGGACTAAGAGGGCAAAAACCACAAGTCAGGGACGATAGACTGGAGAGAGCCCCTTCTCTGCGCATGCTGCTGGGCTACTGCGCCAGCCCTAGAATTCTAATCCATGAGAATGAGAAGCCCCAAGTTCTTTCAACAGTGCTAAGGAAGCTTCCTGTTGGTCTCAGCCTACCCCGGTTTGCATTCCCGGCTGATAGGGAGCAGCGCTGAGTAGGGGTTAAGACTGTACTCTTACACTCTTAACCTACAGATTAGCAGCTGTGGGACCTTGAGTAAGTGGTTTTGTGGTTCAGAAGCTCGGGCCCTCATCCACTAAAGGAGCTCACCCAGTGTCCTACCGCAGGGACTGCCTTCAGCCCAGGGCCGCGTGCACACGTACAGGGCAGCTGTCATCAGAGACAGAGGGAAGCACATGAGAAGAAGCAGAGACCAGATGCCCTCCCCTCCGGGAAGGATGCTCGGAAGTGAGGTTTCACTGAGGACAATTGAGCGGCACCTCCTGACAGATCAGGAGCTCCCTGAGCCCCAGACTGTTGACTCCCTTCCCTTTTAATTAAGTGCAAAGCTTAGCAGACTCAATTCGCTGACCCAGCAGGCAAAGGGGCCGCTTCTCTGTCAGGGGGTTGCTGAGTACACCAGGGATGTGGAAAGGACCCTCCCACCCCCACCCAACTTCAGCCTTCCAAGTCTCTCCTTTACCACCTCTCCCAGTCAGGCATTCATTCCACTGTTAGAGATTCACTGCTTTGGGTATAACAGCTTGTAGGAGCTCGGTTCAGAATCTCCAGGGCAGGACTCAGGACACGGGTCTTTGTGTACAGTTCCCCAGGTAAGCCAGGCTGGCACCCTGATAAGAAGCCACGATTTTAGGGGATGTTCCAGAGACCACTACTGAGGTAAATGCCTGGAAACGTGTCACTTTCTTCTTATTTTTTTTTAATATTTTGTTTATTTATCCATGAAAGACACACAGAAAGAGAAAGACAGACACAGGCAGAGGAGCAGGGAGCTCCCCTTCAGGCAGCCGGATGTGGAACCCGATCCCAGGACCCCGGGGTCATACCCTGAGCCAAAGGCAGACGTTCAACGACTGAGCCACCCAGGTGCCCAAAACATGTCACCTTCTCAGCCGTGGTGACCAATGGCACCTGGGAGCAGGGAAGGGAAGAGAAGCCACTCACACCTTGCAGCCGTGCGCAGCACCACAGACCAGAGAGCACACGCGGCCTGGCCTCTGTTAGCACAGCAACGCCGGGAAGGGGAGCCAGCAGCCTCCGAAGAGGTAAGGGACTTGCCCAAGGTCCCACGAGCCACCCCAAGGAGCCTCTGCACTGCAAGGCACAGCCCCGGCCCCGGGCACGGCTCCGTGGAGCAGGCCACCTCCCTCTCCCGGTGGCATCATCTCGGATCTCAGGAAGCCAGAGGCTGTCTGGGGCTAAACCCCAGCCCCGCCCCTTGCACACCCTGAACCCTGCGTGCCTCGGGTGCTCATCTGTGAAGGGGGGGGCCTGGGAGGGGGATAGCGGTCTTGCAGGCTGCAGGCTGTCGTGAGGATCAGCACCCAGGGGCGCGGGCCTGGCCCTCGGGCAGTGCCGCCCTTACTCTGACCCACACCAGTTACTCTCATGGGCGCCCTGAGGCCCCGACAGGTGCCCTGGAGGGGTGAGGACAGAAGCAGGGCAGGAGGTGGCCAGGAAGAGCCGAGCAGTGAGGGCAAGGCAGCCTCCCCAACAGTATTGGTGACGTAAGAGCCGTGTTCCCTGCTCTTCGACCCTCTGATGGTCTCACAAAACTGGGGATAAGCCCCAGGTCCCCACTGCCTGGCCTCTCAAGGAGACCCTTTGTCTGGGGCATCAGAGGCCAGTTCCGGCCCCTCGAGGGCCTGACCAAACTGCAGGGCCGGCCTGGGACAAAAGGCCCTCCCACGGCTCTGTCCGGACGCTCCCGCTGCGCCCCAACTTCCGCGGCCCCGGGGCTGGTGGGGCTGAGCCGGGCCCACGCACACATGCCGCAGCCTGGCCAGGATCCAAGGCAGCAGGGGACAGAGGCCAGCACCCGCGGGCAGGGGGCCCTGGGTCAGGGGCGGCAGGAAGGGGCTTGGCAGGGCCTGCTCAGGATCAAAGGCTCCTGAAGTTCCCCATTGGAGAGCCAGAGAGCGATTTCTAAACTAAATAAAGCCCTCAAAGTCCTCCAGAAGCTTCCGCCACCCTCCAGACCACACATCCCCAGCCCCACGAAGCGCGGCCCCTGGGGGCCTCCCTGCAGAACTTTCATCTACACTTTCATCCACTGTCCCCGCCGCCCTCTCGCCCTCTCGCTCTCTCGCAAGGTCACCATGCACCCACCTGCTGCTGAGGCCACCTGCCAGGCTCCAGCCCTCAGGTCCTGTGCCCGGCCTCAGCAGGGGACACGTCTCTCTCCTCTTGACTGCTGGGACAGCCTCTCTCTCCCCAGTCTTCCTCCTGCTTCCTGGCGGCTCCTCCAGAGGCTCCTCCAAGTCAGGACTCGCTGGCTCCCCGCCTCGCCCCCTGCAGTCTCTGGTCTAACCACCTGCTTCCTGCTGAAACTCATGCCTCCGGCCCCAACCTCTCCCCATGGCCCCAAATTCCTGTGTCGGTCCCCATCTCCAGCACGAGTCCAGTGGCCAATGCCCGGGTGAAGCCACCAGGCAGCCCTGCCCTCCACCTGGGGTCCTCCGTAGCCTCCCAGCCTGTGTACAACACCCCTCCCCAGGCCCGGGGCTCCTCACCACCCCCACACCTGTCTCCTGCCCCCCTGCAGGCCGATCCGCCCCTCCACCCTCAAAGCAGACCCAGAATCCGGCCACTGCTACCGCTCCCATTGCCGGCACCCTGGAATTCTGCCAGAGGTCCCGCCCGTCTCCCTACTCCCTGCCCCCCTCCCGCTCTGGCCTACACCACCCTGCACAGCTGCCCTCTGCTGTCACCCTCTGACCTCTGCCCACACCCCTCGCCCCCTCACTCCAGCACAGGGCTCGCCTCACCATTTCACAAACATTCTGAGCTTCCTCCTCACTCAAGACCTTGGCATCTGCTGTTCCCTCCACCTGCACCACCCTTCCCTCAGATCACAGCAAACTCCCTCATTTCCAAGTGTCACTGGATCAGAGTAGCTTCCCTGACTGCCCTTTATTAAAAACAAAAACAACTGGGACGCCCAGGGGCTCAGCGGTTGAGCGTCTGCCTTTGGCTCAGGGCGTGATCCCGGGGTCCTGGGATCGAGTCCCACATCGGGCTCCCTGCATGGAGCCTGCTTCTCCCTCTGCCTGTGTCTCTGTGTGTCTCTCATGAATAAATAAAATCTTTAAAAAACAAAAACAACCACGTCCCCCAGGCACGCTCCCCATCACCCCCATGGCTGAATAATCTCCTCCAACGAATTTATCACCTACTGACACCCTCCGTATTTGCTGCACGCCCTACCCCACCATCCCCAGGAAGAGGCTCCATGAGAACAGACTTCACCTGGTCAATGCTAGCACCTACAAGAGTGCCCACACTTTCTGGTAAAGGGTCTCCACAAATATTTGCTGAATCAGCAAATGAGCTGAGCAGAGGGTTGAAGGAAAAGTGTGTTTGCCAGCTGGGTGGTGGGAAGAGAGGCCAGGGGGAGGGAGCAGCATGTACGAGAGATTGAGGTGTGTTCAAGGAGGCCAGTGAGGAGGTGTGCAGGGTCGACAGTGGAGTGTCTGAGTTTAGTGCTGGGGAGTTAGGCAAGAGCCTGGTCATGAAAGGCATTTGTTCATTTAATTGTTCTTTTAATATTTATTAAGCCCCACGTGGAGCCTGGCCTTCTGCCCCTCTAAGGGGATGGGACTTCATCCTGAGGGTACTTGGGAACCATTGACAGACACAGAGCATGGGCAGCACATCTTGTTACTGTTCGCAATGTTCCAGGAAACCCCAGTAGGCCCCTAGGTCTTCCCCCCCTGCTCCCCAGGGAGCCTGCTCTGCTTCTGCCTCGGCTCCAGGGCAGCCCTTCGGAGGTCTGGGGACACCGTGCCCACTGAGGTTTCTCCTGGTGATGTTGCCCCACAGATGAATCTCCACACGAGCCAGCCCCTCCACCTGTGACCCTCCCAAGGTGAGGGTCGCCACAGCCCAGATGGGGAACTTGAACCTTCCAGGCTAGGGAAGAACCTCAAAGAATCCAGAAATCTTTCATTTCCCAGACGGAGCAACTGAGACCACCAAAGAAAGAGGACGTACTCAAGGTCACGCTGTACCAGTCTCAGCTCTTTGGTTTGTAAGTAACAAGCCCCCAACCTTGATGGACTTGGAGGAGGAGGAGGAGGAGGAGGAGGCAGAGGCAGGAGGGAGAGAGATTTGGGTCACATAACCAGGATACTGAAGAGTGAACTTCAGGTACAGTTGGATCCAGGCCTCAGAAAACAGTTGGCTCAACTTCAGACACAGGCTGTCCCTTGAACCAATTATCGGGCCAGAGGTCTGCAGAACTCTCGATGGCCAAACCTGGGTATGATATGCCTACCTCTGAGGTGGGGTGGGATGAGGAGGGGAGAAGTGTCAGCCTAGCACGACACCCCAGGACTGAGAAAGGGGCAGGGTAGGACCTCAAAGGAACATCAGAGTACTGACCCAAGAAGAGGGGGAAACAGAAGCAGATGTGCGTCCACCACGCCCAGGAACTCAGGGACAGAGCCGAAACGAGGACCCCGGGCACCTGACTCCCGACCACTCACACACCCCACTTTCCAGAACTGTGTCAGCAAGATTAACTAGACCCGAGTGTAGGGGACAGATTGGGCCAGGGTTACAGGCTGTGGGAGCTGGCGGCAGGGGGCCAGTTAGGAGGTCGTCTAGGCTAGAGGTAATGAGCCCCTTGACAGAAACTAATCAATCTCCTAACTCCCTAACCCACTTTCCCACTTCAGCATTTTGCTGAGGGAAACATCTGTCACTTCTCCAAGATGAATGATGCACCAACACCATTATTAATGTATTTTTAAGTGGTGTTTAGAATCTACTTCATTTGAAATCAAAGAAAACGACATAGGTCTTCCCTGACTTGTGTAGACCCTAGAGGCACTGGCACAACACAGCAGCCGCCTCCACAGGGGGATGCGCGGGCTCGTCCCCCAGCAGGTGCCCGGAGCCAGGCCCGCTGCACCCAGAGAGAAACCTGGCGCTGGGGTCGGGGGAGGTGAGATGAACAGTGTCCCGCTGGCGGGACTCAGTGCCGTTTTTTCTGGAAGGAAGGATGTTTGGGTTGCTTCAAGAGGTTTGTATCCTCTGGCCCGCTCGTCCCCGCTTCTGGGAACACCTCTTGAAGATATCACTGAAGACGGGAGACAGGCTTTAGTGCCGGAGATGTTCGTCATGGCATTATTTATAATAGAAAGAAACTGGAAATCACCTAGATGTCCAACCGGAGGTCAGTGATAGAGCAAACCAAGACCGGCCCGCTCAGTGGAACATTTTATGTCTGTCCAAAAATGTTGCCAACAAAGATTATTGGCAAAAGATGATATGATCGGGAAAGCAGAAACTTACGGGAGCTCAAATCACACAGACTATTTTAATGGCCAGAGGAATTCCCCACCGTTCGGCCGCCAACAGCATAGCCGGGAGACACAAAACCTGCCAGGTCCCAGGGCAGCGTGTGTCCCCCGGGGCCACCAGGGCTCTCCCCCGCCTCGCTGCTCTCTGACTTCAGTGCTGTCTCTCTATAGACTGGCTTGGCAGCGCCACCCCAGAGCTTCCCTTCTATTCCAGCTGAGTCTCTGATCTGATCTTCAACTCCTGCAGAAAGAAGAAGAGAAAGGGAGAGAGGGAGAGAGGAAGGAGAAAGGAGGGAGGGAAGGAAGGAAGGAAGGAAGGAAGGAAGGAAGGAAGGAAGGAAGGAAGGAAGGAAGGAAGGAAGGAAGGAAGGAAGGAAGGAAAGGAAGGAAGAGGAAAGAGGGAAAGAGGGAAAGGAAGAATTTCTGGAAGGAGTCAAGCTGCGTCAGTCAGCTGTGCTGGACCAGGAGCACGGCCCACACTCCATCAGGATTCCATTCCAGGGTTCGGGTGGGGTCAGGCAGGGGGACCGGGTCAGAGGATGAAGTAGTGCTCTACTGCTGCGGAGCATATTACGCCCTAACATTAGTGGTTCAGAGCAGCATTTATTAGCTCTGTGTCTGAGGGTGAGGAATGGAGAAGTGGCTTCGCTGGGTGGTCCTGACTCTGGTCCCTGGTGAGGTTGAAGTCAGATGTCAGCCTGGGCTCTATCTTCTGCAGGCTTGATGGGGCTGGAGGACCCACTTGCAAGCTCACCCTGCGGCCATCGGCCATTGGCTGGAGACTGCAGCTCCTGCCTTCACGGGCCTTCCATCGGGCTGTCCATGGCAGCACAGCTGGCCTTCCCCAGAGCAAATGATCTAAGACAGGGAGGTGACCCGGACTGAAGCTGCCCTGTCTCTTCGGACCTAATCTCAGAAGTGAGGCTCCAGCACTTCCGTCCATATCTTATTGGTCACCAAGACCAGCCCTGGGGGGATCCCTGGGTGGTGCAGCGGTTTGCTGCCTGCCTTTGGCCCAGCGTGTGATCCTGGGGACCCGAGATCGAGTCCCACATCAGGCTCCCTGCATGGAGCCTGCGTCTTCCTCTGCCTCTCTCTCTGTGCCTTTCATGAATAAATAAATAAAATCTTTAAAAAAAAAAAAAAAAAAAGACCAGCCCTGGTACAATGTGGAGGGAGAGCACTGCACAAGGGCATGAACACCACCAGCAGGATGGATCATAGAAAAACTCACCCTGTAACAATGGTTTCAAAGGTGTATGTGCTCGCCCATTTTTAATATGCAAATCAATTGAGGTGAACCTCATCCAAAAGAAAGCCTTTTTATAAAAATGGCTTGCCTTTGATTTCTTCTACAGGGTCATAGAGGGTCTGACTGAGCCAGAACTGGGACTGGACACACGTGGGGTTGGGGGCTCAGCACCCAGTCATCCACCTGCAACCACTAGGTCACAAGATGGTGGCAGGACCACGATCGCTTTGGGTCCAGGTGCACATGAGACATGCCCGGCAGACGAGAGGCAGGCACCTAATGGAAGCCAGGAAGGACTGTCAGGAACCTAAAGGAGAAACCCTTCATAAGAAAGTCACGGGACAAGCCAGACGTCAGAGTAGGGGCTTCATGATGGAGGGAGTCGGCAAGGTCTAGATATTAATAATAAGGCCACCAGTGAGGCTTTCACCATTTAAGATTCTTACAACCACAAGGTTGGAGATAGCTCAGGAAATCTAGTCCAGACCCACCTGAGGTTGGAATCCTTTGTCCACACATCCCAACCAGACCCTCAAAGTCTTGAACACTCCCAGGAATGGGAGGCTCACCACTCCACCAGGAGGTTCATTCCACAACTGGACCACTCTGACACATGGAGAGTTCCTTCTGAAACTTGAGACAAAATCCATCTTCCGACGGATGACCTCCTATGTCTACACTACACACCCGTGAGAGTGGCTAAAATTGGAAAGACGGACCAGACCAAGTGCTGATGAGGATGTGGAGTGACGGGGACCCCCATACACTGCGGGTGAGGATGGAAAATGGTACGGCCTTCTTGGAAATGGTCCACACGACCCAGCCCTTCCATCACTGGGTATTCACCGAGAGAAACGAAAATATACATCCACACAAAGACTGGTACCCAAATGCTCCTAAGAGCTTTATTTATAACAGCCAAAGCTGTGGGGGGCAGAAAACAACATCCATCAACCAAAGGTGAACAGAAAGACAAGCTGTGGTGCATCCATACCATAGAATCGTACCCAGCAATACAAAGGGACGTGACTGTAGGGATGAATCTCGAAAAGACTACGCCGATGAAGGAAGCCAGACACAGAAGCCTACACGTGGTACGATTTCATTTATATGAACGTCTGGAAAAGGCAAAGCGATCTATACTGACAGAAAACACCTCACTGTGTGCCAGAGAATGGGCCCGGAGGGAGGCAGGTGGCTACAGGCAACGAGAGCACTTGGAGGAGGCCAGAGATGTCAGGCGTGGTGACCGTGGTGGTATTCTCACCAGTGTCTACACCTGTCGAAACCAGATCGAATACTTTAAATATGATCAAGGTGCACACATCAAGTTGGGACAATGAAAAAAAAATTGGGACGTGTTTTAAGTCGTTCTTTAAAAACTGACTTGTGAGGGGCGCCTGGGTGGCTCAGTTGGTTAAGCCATCGATTCTTTGTTATTTTTATTTTTATTTTTTTTAAAGATTTATTTATTTATGATAGACATAGAGAGAGAGAGAGGCAGAGACACCGGCGGAGGGAGAAGCAGGCTCCATGCCGGGAGCCCGATGTGGGACTTGATCCCGGGACTCCAGGATCGCACCCTGGGCCAAAGGCAGGCACTAAACCGCTGGGCCACCCAGGGATCCCCTAAGCCATCGATTCTTGATTTCTGCTCAGGTCACAATCTCAAGGTCATGAGATCAAACCCCACGACAGGCTCCCCGCTCAGCATAGAGTCTCCTTCTCTCTCCCCCTAACTCTCCCTCTGTCTTTCCCCCTGCTTGCTCATACACACTCTCTCTCTCAAATAAATAAATAAATCTTAAAAAAAAAAAAACCAACTATGCTAATCCCTTGATGGGGTGATATAATACCCTGGGGCCACGCTGAGGGCCTCCTGGTCTGTCTTGACAAACCCTGTGTAATTGGTGCATGGACGATGCTCACTGAGCACCTGCCAAACTTGGCAGGTTTCGACCTAGTTCATCTCCGATTCTGGAAGCGGTCTTCCAGGACTCACCAAAGGTCACTCGGCCAAGCCCCGGGTTCAGCCCCGGTGTCCTGAGTCACGGGCTTCTTCCCCACAGTGTAAGAAGAAATAGAAGCCCATGCCATGGAGAGCCTCGAGGTTCCCCGAGCCGCTTGACATCTGTAATCTCATTTCCTGGAGTAATCCTATTTAACACAGTCGAGTGTGTAATGGATAAGACGGGACCGGGAGAAGAACATACAGCTTGTTTATTTATAGCAGGCATCTATCCTGATGGCTTGGGGCCAGGCCAGGCCAATTGTTGAATATCTGGAATAACCCTCCTGGGTTAAGTATCCAGGGCTTTGGAGTCGGAGAGATCCGGGCTGGAATCCAGGCACCACTGCTTACTAGTGGAGCAAACCATTCAACAGCCCCTGAGCCTCAGTTTCCTCCCCCAGGACAAAAAGGGGATACTGGACAGCACGGGTAGCTCAGTGGTTTAGTGCCGCCTTCGGCCCAGGGTGTGATCCTGGAGACCCGGGATCGAGTCCCACATTAGGCTCCCTGCATGGAGCCTGCTTCTCCCTCTGCCTGTGTCTCTGCCTGTGTCTCTGCCTCTCTCTCTCTCTCTCTCTCTCTCTCTCTCCTCTCTCTCTGTCTCTTATAAATAAATAAATAAAATCTTAAAAAAAAAAAAACCAGAAAGGGGATACTGACAGTAACTACCTCATAAAGCCGCAGGGAAGATTAAATGGCATCTAGCATGCAGAAAACACTCAAAGTCTGGCAGCCGCCACTGGTACCCTATTACGAGTAATCTCTACAATACCCTTATGAAGTAGGTCCTATTATTATCCCTATTTCACAGATAAAGACACGAAGGCTCAGAGAGGCAAAGTGATCTGCCCCAGATGACATAGAAAGTCCCTCCCCAAAAAATAAAATAAAATAAAATAAAATAAAATAAAATAAAATAAAATAATAAAAAAATAAAAATAAATTTTTTAAAAAAGACATAGAAAGTCCCCTCTGCGGCTCCAAGCCAACTTTGGCTCCCGTGTGCCACACTGTCACCTGCTCGGGTAGTGGCAGGTGCAGCAAGGCCTGTAAGATGGGGAGGTACGATCAATACCCCGACCCACCCACCCGATGTCTGCCGGTTCCAATTAGAGCTGAAGGAAGCCAAGGCCTGGCCAGACTGGCATAGGTGAGGTCAGACAGGAGTCCCCTTCAGGACCCTGGGTTCTGTCCCTTTGAAAACCAGGACAGCACAGAGAAGAGAGCCAGCAAGGAAGGGTAGACTCCCCAGCTCCCTCACATCCCTGAGGGTGACCGGCCCTGCTCCTTCCACCAATGTCCAAACAACAGATCATCAGGATCCGTACTCAAAACTGCCATAGGGCCAGTGTGTGACCCCGGGCAGGTCCCCACCAACTGAGAGCCCCACGTCCAGCCACAAGCTGAGGGCATTGGACAAGATGACCTACAATCGCCTGTCCAGCTCAGACCATCTTAGTTTCCAAAGCAACAGTGATGCCTGGGATGTAGGTGATGACTTAACTCCAGGTGGGTTGGGGCCTTAGAAAGTACAAAGGGGGGTGTCCCGAGGAGAGTACACTGGAGCAAGGGCCTGGCCCCAGCAAGGGGTCACTGATCATCCAAACAGATCACCTTGGGAAGGAAAAAAACAGCTTTGGAGACAAGACACCAGGATTCAAATTCCACTCTGCTATTCACTAGCTCTGTGAGCCTGGCCATCTTCTTGCCTGGCTCTGAGCCTTAGGGTCTTTATCCACAAGATAGAGACAATCATACCAACTTTATAAGGCTACGTGGTACTTAAATAAAATCATTTCTCTATGGGATCCCTGGGTGGCTCAGTGGTTTGGCACCTGCCTTCAGTCCAGGGTGTGATCCCGGAGTCCTGGGATCGGGATCGAGCCCCACATCAGGCTCCCTGCATGGAGCCTGCTTCTCCCTCTGCCTGTGTCTCTGCTTCTCTCTCTCTCCATATCTCTCATGAATAAATAAATAAAATCTTTTTTGAAAAATCATTTCTCTGAAGCACCTGTAAACACTCACTAAATGACAGCTCTTTCAACTGCTGTCTCCCACCTCCACCCCTGGAAGCAACATTCACACGGCCTCCCCGAGGGCCTGAGTCCCCGGATTTCAGGGAAGTTCACCTTCCAAATATTAAGGCCACGTCTGTTCTGCTATTGCTGCTGCTGCTTGAATTCACAGACTTGCTGAGCAGCTGGAACAGGATCAGCATGAAAATTCAAAAAGAACTCGAGTCCCGATGCATGTGATAGGGTAGAGGCTAGAAGAGTGGTCAGTCACCAGGGGAAGTATCAACTGGGAGGGGCTTGAGGGAGCCCCCGGACCTAGGTGATGGCCACTTGACTGTACATATGTAAAGACCCATTGAGCTGCACGCCTAAGATTTGTGCCCCTTACTGTATGTAACTTACACCTCGATTTTAAAAAACCCTCAAGTTTTCCACAAAGGTCTAGGAACACATGTGCACACCTGTGCACTCTCAGGCAGTCCCTGCCCAGACGACATGCACGCAGATGGGCACCCCCACAGCGGTCACCGCAGTCCACCATACAGGCAGTTCTCCTCGTGCCAGACCCATGTAGAGCCACATGCCCACCTGGGCAGGTACACTTGCACAGATGGACACACAGCCGCTGCACACCAGGGGATCTGTAGCAAGAGTTGCTGGAAAAATATGGAAAGTCATCAACAGCTCCACTGACACAGGGAGTAGCCAGCTCCCCACCACGATTTCCAACACGGAGAGGACACCTCCTAGTGTCTGTGGCTGGGCTGTTGGAGGCATCCACAGCCTTGGTGCTGCTTCGGCAGGAGTCTCATCAAATCAGCAGGTGTCTACACAGCCTGCAGCACCAGGGGGTCTGCAGAAAGGGGAAGCCAAGGTCCCGGGAGGAGGAGAAGGCTCTTGTCTGGCTCTACCCTCCTTCCAGGCCAAGACTGTGCCAGCCCAACCCTGGAGTCAGTCAGCAAGTGTGTGAGTCCCCAAGAAGCAAGGATGGGAGAGAGGGAGTCCTGGGGGGCAGGAGGCTGGACAGGGAGTATGAGGCGAGAGGGGGGGCGGTCTTTGTGGCAGGACGGTGCAGTGGTTACGCAAGAAGTTTGGGAACAAGAGAGCTCTGCTTTGCCCCCTGGCTCTGCCGTTTATTAGCTGTGTGACCCTGGACAGGTTACTTAGCCTCTCTGGACCTCAGTGTGCTCCTCTATCAGATTGAGATAATAATACTACCTAGTGGGATAACATTACACGGTGGGAATGCCAGGGGGATACGGGATGGGGGTGTCAATTGACATCACACGTGCCCCTGAACACAGAAAGTACTCAACAGCTTGAGACCCTTTTATCAAGGGCAGGACGAAGCCACTAGATAATGAGTGTCCCACGGATTGTAAAGTGACAGCCCATGAGCCCAGATGCAGCCCATACGTGGAGTCCGGCCCAATCAGTGCGTTTCTTTTTCCTTTTAAAATTGTTATTGGGGGGATCCCTGGGTGGCGCAGCGGTTTGGCGCCTGCCTTTGGCCCGGGGCGCGATCCTGGAGACCCGGGATCGAATCCCATGTTGGGCTCCCGGTACATGGAGCCTGCTTCTCCCTCTGCCTGTGTCTCTGCCTCTCTCTCTCTCTGTGTGACTATCATGAATAAATAAATAAAATCTTTAAAAAAAAAATTGTTATTGGGGATCCCTGGGTGGCGCAGTGGTTTGGTGCCTGCCTTTGGCCCAGGGCGCGATCCTGGAGACCCGGGATCAAATCCCACATCGGGCTCCTGGTGCATGGAGCCTGCTTCTCCCTCTGCCTATGTCTCTGCCTCTCTCTCTCTCTGTGTGACTATCATAAATAAATTTTTTTAAAAAATTTTAAAAAATAAAATAAAATAAAATAAAATAAAATAAAATAAAATTGTTATTGATGTCTCAAAATCAAATATCATATCAAAATCCACATTTTCTGTTTCTCTTGAAGAGTTCAAATATTTGGCAACCCCGGTCTGCATCCCCACCTGGTGACTACCAGCCAGAGCCAGTTCCAACTGCCTGCCCTGCTCCACCCAGCCCTGTGGCACCAGAGATGGCACTTCGTGGCTCAGGGCTCTAGGGAGGGGACCCACCTGGAGTCACCCAGCAAGTCAGTGGCAGAGCTGGAAGGAGAACTCAGGTGCCAGATCCTAGGTCCTCCCGGAGCACCGATGAGATGCCAAGGGGAGAAACTGGCTGTGTTCCGAAAGTTCCTGCACCTACAGCCCTTACCTGAGAGCCAAGATCATCACCAGGCCCATGACTTACTCCTCTGAGCCTCAGTTTCTTCATCTGTAAAATGGGATAATAATAGGGTGATTGTGAGGGCAAAATAAAGTAAAGAAGCAGGGATCACAGGGCAGCACCCGGCACACAGCAACTGCTTGACCAGTGGCAGCCAACACGACTGTTCTTAGCCCCACCTGACAGAGGGCTGATGAGATTCACATAGCCAGTGATGGAGCCAGGCTTTGGAGTTCTTTTTTTTAAGATTTTATTGATTTATTTGAAAGAGAAAGAGTACACAAGCGGTGGGGGCGGGGCATGGGGAGAGGGAGAAGCAGACTCCCTGCTGAGCGGGGACCCTGATGAGGGGGTTTAATCTCAGGACCCTGAGATCATGACCTGAGCCAAAGGCAGACACTTCACCAACTGAGCCACCCAGGTGACCCCAGGATTTGGAATTCTAACTCAAGCTCAAGGTAGGACTGTCTGGCTCCAAACACCAGTGGTCTCCATGCACCAGATAATGACTGAGGACCTCCTGTGCCCTGGGCACTGCACTGCGGCAGACACTGGGCCTACGGCACCAAACGGACAGGTGCCCAGCTCAGCCTGAGAGGCAGGAGAGGGGCAACAATGAAGCGGCACTCAGGCCCTGGCAGCAGTAGGTGCCGGGGGAAAGCCAGGAGAGCGTTGTTGAGTGTGTCGAGGGGACACAGGGGGCACCCTGCCCCCAGGGAGGTGACATTACATGGGAACCTGAAGCTGGGAAGGACCCAGCCATGTGGCAACTGAACAGGAGGCAGAGTCGCCGCAAAGGCTCCCAGTTGGACTAAGGCTGGTGACTTCCAGACACAGGAGGAAGGCCAGCGCGGCCGCCGCAGAGTGAGGAGAAAGGTGAAGAGGAAGTGAAGTCAGAAAGCTGGGTGAGGGTCCCATTACCGAGCAGCAGAGCACCCAATTAAAAATAGTAGTACCCATGCCGCCTGGGTGGCTCAGTCAGTTAAGCATCTGACTCTTGGTTTTCGGCTCAGGTCATGATCATAGGATCAGGGTCATAGGGTCGAGCCCCCTGTCAGGCTCCATGCTCAGCGGGGAGTCTGCTTGAGGTTCTCTCTCGGGGCAGCCCGGGTGGCTCAGCGGTTTAGCACCTGCCTTCAGCCCAGGGCCTGATCCTGGAGTCCCGGGATCAAGTCCCGCGTCGGGCTCCCTGCATGGAGCCTGCTTCTCCCTCTGCCTGTGTCTCTGCCTCGCTCTCTCTCTCTCTTTGAAAGAAAGAAAGAAAGAAAGAAAGAAAGAAAGAAAGAAAGAAAGAAAGAAAGAAAGAAAGAGAAAATAATAATAGTACCCTCCACTCTTCCCTAGGGCGTGCACCCAGACCTCTACCGCGATACCTCATGTCATCCTCCCCAGGCACCTACAGCTACAGCTGTGAGCTACAGCTCACTGACCCTATCTGTCAGGGGTCAACACTGAGGTCCCAAGTGAGGCAGGGACTTGCCTGAAGCCATCCTACTGGGGGAGATGGGTGGAGGCCTGGAACTCCCATCTGACCCCTAAACTAGGCTAAGCCAGACTGTCACCCGGTTCCCTCTACCAGGGGACACACCACAGACCCCCAGTCTTCATGTGATCAGAACAGGAAAGGGACCATTCTCCAGCCCACACAAACCTCTTCCTGGGACAATAAGGCTCTAATGGCCCCGTCCCTGGTAACACCAGGCTTTCAGCCCATGGGCACGGACATGCACAGCACACACACACACACACACGCCATATACACACATGTGCACACATGTGCACATACACGCATATACAGCAGCCCAGCCAGGAAGAAGCCCTGGGGAGGGTGTAAGGGGCAGTCAGAAGCTACCGGTAAACCTAGCTCTAAAGGCAAGAATCTTTCCTGCTTTCATGTCCCCTCCCCCCCCACCACCCCCACTTTATGCTAGAGAATCAAGGGCAAGACAGTGGCAGCAGCTCCTGGGGACTTGGGGGTGGGGAAACCAGTTTAAAATATGGTGATGTCACCAGCACAAGGCACCTGCTGATGGACACCAACGTCACTCTCTCTCTCTCTCTCTCTCTCTCTCTCTCTCACACACACACACACACACACACACACCCCTGAGTTCCCATTTCCTAGCTATCAGGTTGCAGTGACTCTGCTGCTCCAAAACAAAACAAGAAACCCAAAGACTGAGTCAGCCGGATGGGGCGAGGGGCTGAAAATATGAAACCCCCCTGCTCTCCACCAATGATCACCCCCAGTCCCCACCTACAAGCCAGAGCTGGGCTGGGAGGACCCTCCCTGGAGAGCAGCTCACCTCCCAGCCCCAGGCATTGACAGGGCCCCGTCTCTGATCCAGGGCCCCGAATTCCTGCACTGTGCCAGCTCCCTGCCCCACACAGGGCCTCCTGTCTCATCGGTAAGGCGTGGGTGGATGATCTCTGAGGGTCCTCCCAGTTTGGATACTCCACCTTTTATGGACATTTGGTCGCCAGCCCCAGTGGCCGGAGTCTCCAGAGCCGCAGGTGCAGTGCCAGAGGGAAGGCCAGCAGGGGACGCGCAAGCCTCGTAGACAGGAGGTGGGCTCCGGGAGCGGGTGGAGGTGGGCGCCGAAGGATCCTGGAAGCAGAGCTGACTAGTCCCCCTCCCCACTTAGTTTTCCTGGAGCTCTGCACAGCTGCAGCGCGGTCCTCTCTCCCCTGGACAACCGCCTCTCCCAGATGCTTCAATGGCTCCACGGTGCCAGTTACAGGCCTGGCCCCGAACAGGTACCGCAACGCGTTGGTAGATGGATGGGGAGAGCTGCTCCAAGCAGCCCAGCTGCCGTTCTCCAAAAGCAAGTAACACGGCAAGGAAAACCTCTGGGGAGGAAAGCATTTTAAAAACTAAAACACTTATTGACACTTGGGTAGACACTTGTACCCGGTGTGATGATCTTATTAAACTTACCAAACCCCTTTGGGGCAGGTACTAATGCCCCCATTTTACAGAGGGGTACACTGAAGTTTCAAGACAGCCAAGTACATTGCCCAAGTCACCCAAGCACATCAGTGGAAGAAGCAGGATTTGAACTCAAATCCGTTTACTTTTCATCGTACTGTTACTCAAACATCTCAACTCTGAGCTCACCCTCCTCCTGACCCCCCAGCAGGGTCCTCTGTGTGGGCCCTAGGAGCAGACAAATGCATGCAGCCCCACCCCTCCTGAGCAGGCTGGCAGCCCAGGTCCTAGTTTTGCATAACCCTATCCTGACTCTCAACCTAACCCAAATTCTGGAGAACCTAATTCTGATCCCCACTAATAACAGCTAAATTTACAAAGTGCTTATCACATGCTGAGCACTTTGTTGTTTTTCTTTTTAATATTTTATTTATTTATTCATGAGAGACACACAGAGAGAGAAGCAGAGACACAGGCAGAGGAAGAAGCAGGCTCCATGCAGGGAGCCCGACATGGGACTCCATCTGGGGTCTCCAGGGTCGAGCCCCAGGCTGAAGGCGGCGCTAAACCACTGAGCCACCCGGGCTGCCCAGCACTTTGGACGCAACATTTGTGATCCTCACCAAAACCCAACATGAAGATGTCATCCCCATTTTACAGAAGAGGAAAGAGATTCAGGAAGGTTAAATGATGCCCGAGGACACACAGCAAAGAGATAGCACAGGGGGTGGAATTCCAGCCCAGGGCTGTCTGTTTGCACACCCCAGCTCTTAACTGTTACTTAAACTCACTTTCTCCCGTCCTCCCCGTGGCCTCTCTGGCCATGCCTCAGCTCATTTGTCATCCGGAAAATGTGACGACCCTGCTCACACCCCTCACAACGAGAATCAAGGCCACGACCCCAAGCCCTGGCTTCACTTTGATTTTCTAGGATTCTCCTCCAAGGATGGGAGCTCTGATGAAGCCGAAAGGAGCACCTTCCCCCTCTCCAGAAGCAGAGGGGTCCCCAGATCCTTGTCCTAAACACTCCCTGAATCACGGAGATCCTGACTCTCTGCCACCATCCCCTCTGGGCTTGGGAAGGCCTTTGAAGAGCTCTGTTTTTTCCATCTGTGAAATGATGTTAATAGTATCAGGATCCCAGGGCGGCCAAGGGTATTCCCTGGCACACTCAGGTGTGTATCTGTGCTAGCTCCCTTCCCTTGAACCTCCTAAGGCCAATCTAGAGACCTAGCTAGCCATGGGAAACCTCCTATTTATTTATTCACTCCCTCATTCAGCAAGCCTCTGTGCATAGCTGATCCATGCCGGGCTCTGTGCTGGGAAGAACGAGGCCGCAGAGAGGGCTGGTTAAGACTCTAACTCTGCAGAGAGACTGGCAGAGGGCATATGACTTAAGGGCATATGACCTTGAGCAAGTCACCTCACCCGTGTGTTTCCACTCACCATCTATAAAATGGGGATGAATGTGGCCCCTGCCTCCAGGGTGGTCAAGAGAAGTGGAAATCATGCAGGCAAAGTCTTAGCACCATACCTGGCACATAGTAAGAGCTTAGTGGTGGCAGCTGTTCGGATATTATTGGGCAATGTTCAAAGTCTGGGAGAGAAGGGGCTGCTAATCAACTAATCTTCAAACAATAGGATCACTGGGAATTCCCGGCCACACAAGGTGATGGGGGCACACTGGAAAAGGAGCAACTAGTCCTGCCTGGGGAAGTCAGGGAAGGCTGCCCAGAGGAGGTGCCATTTGAGGGATAAGTAGGATTTCACCAGGAGGATAAAAGAGGAAGGGCATTCCTGGCAGAGAGAACAGCAGTTTCAGAGGCTCAGAGGCTCTTGGAGGCACAAGGAGACGTTTACTGAAAAGTTGGTTGTGTCTGGGGAAGTTTGGGGACACGGAGCTGGAAAGGGGGGTGGGAGGTGCTGGTAAAGAGCCGTGTTGGCCTGTCTGGGGAACTGGGACCCTCTCCTGGGGCAGCAGGGGGCAGGGAAAGACTAGATCCAACTGGTCTTTGAGAAGAAGGATCCAGGTGGCCGCAGGGTCTGGGAGGATGGTGCATGGACAGGATGGGGGGCAAAGCCTGAGGGGCCACGCCTGAGCTGAGATGGAGGGAAGGAAGGGGAGGGGAGGCTCTAGGTGATGGAGGAGCAGTGTTCACACTCTCAGGCCCCAAGACCCCTTACAGGAAGGAGAGACTGAGACAGGGCAAGGGACTGGGGTGACCATGACTCCTGTCAGCCGGGACCAGAGTTGAGGCTGGGGGGGGAGGGGGCTGCCAGCATACTGAGTCACTCACTGGCTTATGGGATTGCAGACAAATTGCTCTCCTTCTCCACAGCTGGGCAGCCAAGGGCCCTGCATTAAAGCCGCACTGTCCATCAGCCTCGGAGCAAGAGCCCAGAGCAGGAATGGGCAGGCGCAGAGGAGAGAGAAGCATGACCCTGGAATTGTCAGAGTCGGCCCTGGACAGGCTGGTGCTCAGAGCTGATCCACAGGGAGGGGGGTGGTGCTTGGATGCTGGAGCTGGCCAGCCAGCTTCGTGTCCTAGCTTAGCCTTTAATGGCTATGTGACCTGGGGCCACTTCCTTAACCTCTCTGTGCCTCAAATGGGGATCATCATAGGGCCTACCTAGGACAGAGGGTCGTCTTGGGGGTTATTAAATAAAACCCGTCAGATGCCGGGCATGTCGCTGTCTTGGCAAGGACTGAGTGGTACTGTCTGTGCTGACAGGGCCACTGATCCTGTCTCAGCCCTCAGCTTTCCAAGGCTCCCGGAGGCAAAATCCATGCTTGGCATCAGGCCGTTCACCATGAGCCCGGTCCCCCCCCCACCCCCCACCAGCCTGCCCCTGCTCCTACCATTCTGAACTCCCAGCAATGCTTCCTACAGCTTATGATGGTTCACCCCCCACACCTTTGCCCGAGCCTGTCCTCCCACCCTCATCTAGTCCCCTTGTCCGTCATTAGCTCTTCGTGGTTTCTACAGGGGGCCTCAGCTAAGAAACCCTGTCCTCCAGGGAACCCTGGGTGGCTCAGGTGGTTTCGCATCCGACTCTTGGGTTTCAGCTCAGGTTGTGATCCCAGGGCTGCACCCACCTCTGTGCTCAGCAAGAAGTCAGCTTGGGATTCTTTCTCTCCATCTACCCCTTCTCTCTCTCTCTCTCTCTCTCTCAAATAAATAAATAAATAAATAAATAAATCTAAAAACAAAAAACAAAGACATCCTGTCCTCTAATTTGGGGCATCCTTCGTGCCCCTCCATCCCTGACCATTCGGGGTGGCCACCTCCTCTAACTGTGCTCTCGGAGCTCTGGCCTAACACTTGCCATTCGTGGTTTACATGTGCGCTTGTGCACTCCCTTACATGACCGATGAGTCCACATTCCAGAGCACAACATATCTGCGGCATCAGCTGGTAGTGGGCAACTGAGTGAGCGTGTAAACACTAACAGGACCCTACAGAAGCGCTGGTTAGTAAGCACCTCTGTGCCAGATGCTCTGCACCCGCCACCCTATTGGGTCCTCACAACTGCCTGGTGGCACCCACCTTACAGATGAGGAAGTCCAGATTCAATGCAGGGACCGTCCAAGGCCACCTAGGCAAGAGGGGGCAGAGCACAGATGACAATCCAGGTCCCACTGCCCTCTGCCCAGTTCCTAACCACAGCCCCCTCTCCCCCTCCCCCCACCTCTGGACACCTCCCCAGACCCCGCCCACCACTGCAGCTCACAGAGCACACTGAGATAAGGCGTCCTTGGCTGGCAGAAGCCACAGGGAACCACAGAGACTTGAGCTGCAACAAGCTGCCCATTTCCTGCGCTGGCCTGGGGGCACCGTGAGGATCACCCACCCAGGTCACAGCAGCTGACTGCACACTTGGCTCCCCAATGGGACCTGATGTTTAAGTGATAATCTGCATAATCATCATCTAGATGGACCCCCCCCCCCCCCCGCCCCTTTACAGATGAGGAAGCTGAGGCTGCAGAAGCTGAAATGCCTGCCCAGGCTCCGGTGTGAGTAAATGACAGAGCAGAGGCTCAAGTTAGTGTTTTCTGCAGGAAACCTAGCACCTTCCCCCAAAACGCTGCCCAAATAGCGCTTACCCTTGAGGTCACCGAATGCATCAAGGTGCCACTCCAAGTGACAATAGCCAGCACTCACTGAGCACTCACTGTGCACATGTCCTGAGCTGCACTTGTACTAACGAGGGTGCTACGATTAACCCAGGGGGAAACTAAGGCACGAGTCGTTTAGACGCCCTCCTCAAGGACGCACTGCTAGTAAGAGGCTGGGCCGGGATGAGAACCTGGGCTGGGGGCAGCCTGGGTGGCTCAGCGGTTTAGCTGCACCTGCCTGCAGCCCACGGCGTGGTCCTGGAGACCCAGGATCGAGTCCCACGTCCCGCTCCCTGCATGGAGCCTGCTCCTCCCTCTGCCTGTGTCTCTCTCTCTCTGTTTCTCATGAATAAATAAATAAAATCTTTGTGGGAAAAAAAAAAAGAACCCGGGCTGGCCGACCTCAGCCCCAGGGCAGGCGGGGAGCGAGGCGGGCCTCCAGTCGGACCGGGTCCTGGAGCGCGCGGACCCCGCCATCCGAGCTGGGCGCCTCCCCGCCCCCTCCTGCGCGCGCCCCTCGATCCGGGGACTCGGAGGTGGGCGGGGCAGGGGGACGCACCTCCCACCCCGCTCGCGCCCGGGGGCCGCCCCGCCGAGGGGAAGCTGTCGCCCGATGGGTCCCCGAGGGGTCCCCGGGCTCCCAGGGAGCGCGATGCCTTAGTGGCAGGGCCGGCTGCGCGCGGGGTGGGGGACCGGGAGCCCTGGCCTCCCCGCCGGCCTCGGCGCGTCCCCGCTCCTGCGCTCCGAGGTCACCTCCCCTCCCGGTGACGGTGACGCGCCCCCACCGCGGGGCCGGTGCGCCGTGAGCTCGGCTGCAGCCCCTCCCGGGGCACCGGCGGGTCATGAGATCTGGAGATGGACGGAGGTGGCAGCCCACGTTTGCGCCTCGCTTCCCGGTGCAGCGAGCAGGCTCCGCGCTTTAACTGGGACAGTCCCCCCCGCCCCCCCAGCCCCCGCAGGACCATCAGCTACGGCCAGGAAACTGAGGCCCAAGGTCATGCACTAGTAAATGGCGGGCATCCATTTTCTGGAAGTTTCCTCCACGCCGGAGAAGGAGAGCAGCTGTCATTTTAAACCTCGCCACCTCCCTGAGCATCAAAGAAAGTTAATGAGCTCTCCCATCTTTTGCCCATTAAATCCGAGAAGTAGAGACGACCCGGATATGACCGGAATAGTTTTCTCGGTAAAAGTGGGCTTTGAACCTGGAGCTAAACTTGATACCAAAGGCCGGTTCTTGCCACCCTGGGCTGAGACCTGTGGAGGGAACCATGGAGCGCAAGCAGCGGTATCAGGAGCCCCCCACCCCCACCCCTAGAATAAGTGGTATCTGTATGGGTCTTTTTTTTTTTTTTTTAATGATAGTCACACACACAGAGAGAGAGAGAGAGAGGCAGAAACACAGGCAGAGGGAGAAGCAGGCACCATGCACCGGGAGCCCGATGTGGGATTCGATCCCTGGTCTCCAGGATCGCGCCCTGGGCCAAAGGCAGGCGCCATACCGCTGCGCCACCCAGGGATCCCTGTACTGGGTCTTGAAGGATGAGTAGGAGTTCACAAAAGAGGAAGGAGAGAGCCAACAGCCTCAGAATCCCTGAGGACCCGCCCTGATCATCCCTCTTAACTGCTGGAAGTCAATTCAGTCTGTTCAGCTCTCCCAGTCTCCATTTCTTCATCTGCAAAATGGGAATGATAGTCCTAAAGTTGTCAGGATTGAGTGAGATCCTGCAAGTACAAGTGCTTGAACAACTGTCCCCAGACGGGTGCGACAGTGCCTGCTGAGCACCAGCTGGCAGGGTATGGGCTGCCTGGAGGGCTCATCAGCTTCTCCTGGAAATGACTCTTCTCAGCTCATAAAAAAAGCAAAAAAAAGCAGACAAATGATATTCCTAGTCTATCGATGAGCAAACTGAGAGGCCCAGCGAGGTTAAAGGACTGACACAAGGTCACACAGCGGTAACTGGCAGCAGCAAGATCTGAACTGAGATTCATCTGACTACAAAGACCATCGCTGTCTCACTGTATCGGCTCCGACGGCTGCTCCACATCCCACGGATTGACCTTCACCATAACCTTTCTCTCGATATTGCACATGAAGCTTTACATTCTTGCAAATAACGTTCAGCTGAGCATCTTTGTGCACAGACCTCTGCCACGCTTTACGTTATTTCCTGAGACTATCCTCAGAGAAGGTTATTGGTTCTAGAGGTACAAACGTTTTTATGGCTTTTGCTAAATATTTTCAAGTTGCTTTCAAAAGGGCTGCCGTTTTGCTGTCCCACTTGCAACATATAAGACATGTTTTTGCTGGATCCCCACCAGTTTTTTTTTTTTTTAATCTCCCAAGTGTCCAAGATGAAAAATGGTATCACATCGTGGTGTTGGCATGCGGAGGAGGAGTAGTAGTAGTAGTATTGCCGATGAAGTTTTTAAGGCCTGGAAATTTAACAGGATGTGTGTCAGAAGTCGCAGGCCTTGGGAGGGACTGGAGTCAGGTGGGTAGGCAGAAATGTTCATTTCTGGCTAAATGGTTGAGAAAAGGAATGCACGGCCAGGGCCAGGGCGGGCAGCGGTTTCTGGAGCCCGGGGGCAGCTTGCGGCAATTGTTCTTTCTTCTTTCTGGAACATTCTTTCCTGACTCCTCAGCAGCTGATCCTTCAGCTCTCAGCTCCAGCATCAGCTCCTCTGAGAGATCCCTCTCCACCTCCCACCATTATAGGTGCCACCCTCCCTGTGTCTCTGATTTATTTTCTTCACAGCCCTCAGCATACCTGAAATGCTTATTCATTTATTTCTGGGACCGTTATCTGCCTCTGCCTCTGCCTCTAGAATGTGAGCCCCTTGGGAACAGGGCTTGGGCTTCTTCATCTGGTGCCCGTATCCCCCTCCTAGAACAATGCTTTTAATGGATTAATTGCTTCCACTTGTGGGTCATCTTGCTGCCAAGCAGGGCTGCTCCCGTCGGCATCCCAGTGCACAGATGCGCGGATGCCAGCTGGCCCCTTTTCTGGCATCCCTTCCCCATGCCCCCAACACCACTCACATGCGACCCTGTGTGCCTGCAGCCTTTCCCGAAGTCTCTACCTGCCATGTTGCTCAGCATCTCTCCTGCTGTGACTCTGCTGCCCAGGTGTCAGGGCTCCCCCTTCCTTAGGACTGCACCTCAAAATTCCATTGCCCTACTATGTTAGATTAGATCAAGTTCACTCTCCTCTCTGACCTGCCTCTGGAGACCTTCTAGCATCCCTGCTCCCAGAAGAATCATCTGCCCCAGGTACCTTGTGCAGAGCAGGACAAGAAAGCTGGCAGAGGCATCCCAATGACCACTGTCCCCTTCTCCCACTGGGCTCTGCACAGCCAAGGGCATGATCTAGTATTTTATCTCCCCAGGATATGGACAAACCACCACAATCCCATGCCCTACCATAGAACCAGAGTGGGAAGTAGTAGAGACTGTTTTGGGTTTTAGTAATTTTTTGCTCTCTGTCCTCCAACCGTATCTACAATAATCATCACCTAATAGTATTTCTCCCTTGGAGCCTCCCAGGAGCTTCGTGTGTGGGCAGGAGCTGTCTCTCTGATTTTAAATGGCAGAGGCCATCTTCCTTCTTGCCAGTTTTCCTGTGGGCGAGGCCCCAGTGACCCAGTGGAACTCCAGAAGCTACCATGGGGTCCCTGCTGCCAACGCCACTGAGATCACCAGCCAGTACTTCTTGGCCGAGCTGTGTTAGGATGATAGCCTCAGAGACCCCAGGGAGTGGGGCTCTCTTGGGTTCAGGTGAGTTTCTATGTTCATGGGGAGAAAAAACTGTTACCTTTACGAGACAGATGGACCTGAATGAGTGGTTAAAAATGCGAGGCAAAGCGAAGAAGTAATTTCGGTGCTAATGAGTATTGATTACAGAGAGGAAACGGGTTAATTGAGTGAGTTGGTAAGTTGGTTGCTACGGTAACATCTCGCCTGGAATAAAATCATCACCACGGAGAGTGCAAACTGTATCTCTGGGTAAGGACCAGAGGGGTTGCAGAATGTTTTCTGTTTGGGGACCAAGAATATGAAACATTAAGAGATTGGAGAGTCCTGGAGAAGAGGAGCTTAGAGTCTTCCATTTGACCAAGGTTAATGCCTTCCTACCATGAAGGGCTGCACTTGATGCTTCGAACAGAAGCCTCCCTGCTCGCTGGATCTCGTTCACAAGATACAGGAGAAATTTCGGGGCGTCTCTCTCTCTCTCTCTCTCTCTGGTGAGTGGGCATGTCATCAACTTTCCATTGGAAATAACGGGAGGGAGGAAAAGGCACTATTTTCCTGAGATTTAAAAGAAAAGCCGAGGTTTGGGGCGCCTGGGTGGCTCAGTCAGTGAAGCGTCTGCCTTGGGCTTAGGTCATGATCTCAGGGTCCATGGGATCAAGCCCCACGTCAGGCTCCTTGCTCAGCAGGGAGTCTGCTTCTCCCTCTGCCCTCCCCACCCCCATTCTCTCTCTCTCTCTCTCTCAAATAAATAAAATCTTTAAATAAAAAAAAAGCGCCAAGGTTTATTTGTAGAGAAGTTGGTAACAGTTGTGCTTAGGAGAGAGGTAAGGTTGATGCCTAAGGTTTATAGTTTTTACTTGGCGTTTAACACATTGGATGGTGTTAAATGCTAAAAATAAGCCACTGGATGGAACAAGGCAAAACTGACATCCCAGTCAAGCAAATGGTCAATACCTTGAGTCACATGTGTTATTCACTAACTTTCTTCTTTTTGTCTTATTCACATATCCTTAGTTTGTTTCCCTGCCCCCTTGAGTTCCTCAACTGGTTTTACCCTATTATATGCATATTATATAATTTGGCAAGCCCCCTCAAATCCTTTTTTGGAATGAGATGAGTAAACATAAACAAAATCTGATTTCTTTGAGGTGTTGTGATGATAACATGGATGTTTTTAATAGAAAAACCAAAGAAACTGAATCAAGATTTATAGTCCACCTCTGAGTTTTCCCTACCTGGAGAAGACCTTTCTGATACACCTTGTATCATGTTTACCTGTTTACAATGAACAAAACTCCAGTGTTAATATCTAAAAATATATGATAGACCTTGGGATGCCTGGGTGGCTCAGTGGTTGAGCATCTGCCTTCGGCTCAGGGCACGACCTTGGGGTGCTGGGATCGAGTCCTGCATCAGGGTCTCTACAGGGAGCCTGCTTCTCCCTCTGCTTATGTCTCTGCCTCTCTCTCTGTGTCTCCCATGAATAAATAAATTTTAAAAATAAAGATGGGAAATTTTTTAAAAAAGATATGATAGACCTCTATTTGCAATGATCAAGGGAATGAAACTGTCACAACCCATAAAAATGTGAGAATTTTTTTTTGAATGGGTGATGTCTGGCTGTAGCCTCTGTGGGAAGGTTAACAAAAATAATAATAATAACTAGGATAAATCTGTCTGAACTGACATGGGTGAGATGTGATTTAATCAAAATCTTGCTGGACTATCACACGGTAGACCGTGCACAGCTGAGGACCAAGGAAAACAGGAGGGCAGCCTCCTAGGCGTAAGACTTCTTAATGCATAGGAAAGATTTCAAATAACCTGTTTCTCTTAGTGCATATCACAGGTATTGCCTTAGTGTTTTAAAAATTACAGATATTTCTCTATGCAACGTACATTTTTTTCCTAACAAAATTGAGTTGCACTGTACTTTTTGAAACTTGCCTTTTATTTACATAATTATGTCATGATTATCTGTTACCAAGGAGTTCCCTCTACAGCGTCATTTTTTTTTAAGATTTTATTTATTTATTCATGAGAGACACAGAGAGAGAAGCAGAGACACAGGCAGAGGGAGAAGCAGGCTCCATGCAGGGAGCCGGATCCTGGGTCTCCAGGAGCACGCCCTGGGCTGAAGACAGGCACCAAACTGCTGAGCCACCCAGGCATCTCTACAGCGTGATTTTAAAGGCTTCATAGAAATCCATTCTATGAGTGAAATATATTTTATTTATTTGTCTATTTTTGCACATTTGAGGTAGAGGAATTTTTGGTTTGTTTTGGGGGTTTCGTTTTAGGTTGGAATTTGGGGAGGACTTGGGGATATTTTTTTTGCTAATATAAACAATACTTCAAAATCATCCTTGCAATTAAATCACTGGCACATCCATGATTATTTCCTTTGAGTAAATTCTAAGAAGGGTAATTTCTGAGTCAATTTGTATGCAAATTGTAAAGCTTTTCGTAGGTATTTCCAAATTGCAGAAAGTTTTAAAAATCCAATTTACACCTAGAAACCATGTTTTTAAAAAGTTAATTATTTAACTATACAGAGAGAGAAGTCAGAAGATAATATGAGCAAAGTTATGAAAGGCAAAACCGTGCATGGTCTTACCACCCGGACAGTCTCTGTTACCAGTTACAGATCCACCACCTTGCTGTCTCACTCCCTCTTTCTAGCTCTTGTCTCTTATTTGTCTCTCTCTCTGACTCTGTCTCTGTCTCTCCTGGGTCCCTGTCTAGCCCTCTGTCTCTGTCTCTTTCCCTCCCAAATCTCTCCTTCCCTCCCTCCCTCTCTCCTGTCTCTCTGTCTCTCCCTCTGGGTCTCTCTCTCCTTTTCTTGCTGTCTCCTGTGTATCTCTCTTTGTTCTGTGTCTGTCTCATTGTCTCTCTGTCTCTGCCTCTCTGAACAGACCTGGGGGCTCACCTCGCTCAGACTTGTAACCCCAGGCGACACTATTCATTCCCCGTGCCTAGGCAGGACCGGGAGCTGGCAAAGCATTTTCACATGTTATTATCGCCTCTTCCAGTTGAGCCCCTGAGGTTCAGAGCGCCCCTCGTTCCTTGCCCAAGGCCCACAGCTCAGGAGCTGGCCGTCAAGGCTCCCCGCTGTCCCGGCCACTCTGTGAGACCACACATGTGCCACCAACACACACGCACCTGCCTGTGCTATCCCCCTCGGGGATGTGTGGCTGCAGGGTCAGGCAGCTACACTAACACATAGCCCGCCCGGCTGTCCCCAGGACGCCCAGGGCCCCTGCCCAGGAAGAAGCTAGAAAGGACGTCATGGTCCACCCAGTCGCTGGGTGCAACAATTAAGAGGCATCCATCATCCCTACCTACCTACAGTCCATTTACATCCAAACTGTCAAACTCAGCAGCCCCTCCCAGTCCATTGCCATTGCCAGCTGCACTGTCTCTAACCTGGACACCTGTGTGGTCCTCCTGGCCTCCTTTCCTGCCCCTCTCCTACTGCCTCCCCATTAGGCAGCCACCACTGAGAGCTGCTCCTTATACAAATCAGGTCCATTCACAGGGTTCCTGCGTAGAACCTTCCAGTGGTTTCCACTGCCCTTAGAATACACCACACTGCACATCCCCACCCACAAGGCTTTGTGGCATCTGCCCCCTGCCTGCCTCTCCCCCTCATCATAGGCCTCCCTCTCGAGCCTCACCACCTCTAGCCTCCTCTGCCACCTTCCAGCCTCAAGGACGCACGGACTCATTCTGACCTCCAGGCCTTTGTTCACACCATGCCCTGCCTGGGTCTCTCTCCCCTCTCATGGCTCTACTCACTATTCAGATCTCTGTTCCTTACATGTCACTTCCTCCGAGAAATCATCCCTGACCTCTCAGCCTCTCTAAAGAACATCCCTCGTTATGCTTTATATCAACATACTACGTCTAACAATCTATCTTTATCTCCCCCTTTCTTCCACCTCCCCCAAGAGATGCTCCAAGGAGCAGAAACCAGGTCATCATATAGCAGGTGCTCAATAAAAATTAACTGACCAAATAATAAAGTGGCTAAGAGTGCAACGTCAGGGTGAGATGAATCTGGGTCGTCCTCCTGGCTCTACCACGGGAGAGTTCTTGCGGCCTGGCCTCCACCAGGGGCCTGCGCCTCCTGCTCCTCGGCGTTTCCATCGGAAATAAGAATCCCATCTCAGCATTGTAAAGGGTAAATGGGATGATGGAAGTGCAGTTCTCAGCACAGTAAATGCATTAAATCACAACAAATAAATAAATAAGTGCTCGATAGATGCAGATATTTCCCCACACATTGGTCAGATGAATGAGCCGCCCTGAAAAGCATGTATTTAGAGACATGGAATTCAAGGCTCAGAAAGAGTGACTTGTTCACAGTCGCATAGTTAAGGAGTGTGGAGTTCGGGTCCCCTACCAGGTCTGTCCAACGGTAGGTGCATCAATAGTGTGTTGATTTTCCAAACCAGGGTGTCCATGGGGCATGGTGTGCAGACGGGAGGTTAAATAGAGAGAACTCAGACCAGTGGGGCCAGGAGAGGAACATAAGGAGGAGAGGGCGACCCTGCGAGCGGGACAGACCCGGATGCAGGGTCAGAACGGGCAGGACATCGAGCAGTGACCACGTAAAGACTTGCCCCTAAATATAAGGGAATTTGGGGTCTCCATGTCCTGCACTTAATGTGGGATCCTGGGAGCCACCCGACTGACCCTGCGTGCTGGGAATACCGCCTGTGTGACCCTGGGGACTCTCCTGCCCCTGCCAGGGTGGAAGGGTGGGGCCTCAGGCAGCAGAGTGGCAGAGGCCCCCTGGACACCTCAGGATGCTGAGGCCCGGGGAGGCGGTGCATCAGCAGGTGGGCTGGGGTCCAGGTCCATCTTGGACCGGCTGTGAGTTTCCATGGAGCCCGTCGCCATGGTAACCAAACCTCCGCGGCAGGACTCCAGCAGAGCCAGGAAAGACCAGCTCCTTTCTTGTCCATATCCCAGGAGCCTAACAGGAGGGGGTGGAGGGAAGTGGGGACAATCAGGCTTTCTGAGCCAGGATGGGATGGGGGCAGGGAGGACTGGAGCTTGTCTTCCTGCTCAGTGGGCCGGCCATAAACCACCAGAACGTGGCACCGCATTTCACGCCTCCGTGCCTTTGCTCGCACTCTTTTCTCCTGTGGGATGCCCTCCCCCATGCCCTGTCTCCCTGGAGTGCTCCCAGCTGCCATCGGAGCCTCACTCTTTACTCGCTGACCTTTCCAGGCTGACTCAGCCCCTCCCTCCCCGGGCCACCCAAAATCCTCCCCTCTCACACAGCCCCAGGATGTCTGGCTCACTCAAGAGCCTGGGGAGGGTAGTGGTGGTGAAGAGCATAGGCTCTGGGATCAGAGAGACCCGGGTTCGATGCTAGCTCTGCCATTAGCGTGTCGGATGATGCACGGTAAGCCAAGCATCCTCTCCCAGCCTCGTCTGCCATTTCCTGCCGTGTGATCTTGGGTACGTTTCATCTGAAAAATGAAGTGGTGCCCGTGAGATGTCTGGGGCACAGTCAGCATGTAATAAATGCCAGTGGTTGTTCTCATTTGTATGAGCGCCGCCTCTCTGTCCCCTTGGGAATGAACCTCCAGCCCACCAGGCCTGGATCTTCCCTGGGCTCATACCCCAGACCCTGTACGGAGCCCTCGGTCTTCTGCCAGGACTCCTGGCCTGGCATTGTCCACGCCTTTCAGAGCAGGGTCTTCTGAGACAGGAAGCTTTCCCTGCCCAGAGCAGGCCTGGTGCACAGCGCAGCACTGACATTTCCAGCATGAAGCCTGAGAGCAAGCATTGTGAAGGAGAATAGATGCCCCTTGAGCCTGCTGACAGCTGGGCTGGCCTCTGGACTGCACGCAACGGCCCCTCGCACACATTCACACGCATGCATGCGTGTGTGTGTGTGTGTGTGTGTGTGTGTGAGAAAGAGAGAGGGAGGGAGATGGGGGAGGGAGAGAGAGAGAGGGAGGGAGGGAGGGAGAGGGACAGTGGCTGGCAGCAAACGTTCTAACACACATTCACACACAGACACACATGTACCCACGTTCTCACAAATTCTTTCACACGTACACCATACACAAACCTGGTGGAGGAAGGTGCAAGGACATCCCTCGTCCCTCTAGTCAGTGTCTCAGGGACCACCCCAGGGCCCCATTCCTCCCCAGCCTGCTCCCGGTGGATCCCAACCAGAGGCCCTCTGCAGTTTACAGAGCAGGAGAGAAGTGAAGCAGTGATCCTTTCTGGTCTCATCAACCAGTGATTCAGTCTTTGGAAGTTAAAAAGCCAGGTCACCAGCCAGACAATTGTCTACCTGAACACAGGTCTCTGCCTTTAGAAACACCCCATCATCTGGGATCATGCAGCAGCATCCCTGCTGAAGCGGGCCTGGCTAGGAACTGTCCCCCTGCACCCCCCATCCTGCTGCCACTGCCCTTTGAGTTCTCTGGTCAAGGCTGAGATCTCCAGCCCCCAGCCCCTTTGTTCTGTCCCGGGCATCAGAGCTCACAAGACAAGGCCATGTCCCCTGGCTCCCTGATGTCCCTCCATACCCATCCTGAGAAGCAGGCAGGGCAAGTGGTCACGTCCCCAAGTCACAAAGCTAATAAACATCAGCTAACACTGATGGAGCACTTATTTCATGCCAGGCACTGTGCTCAGCACTGTATTATCCCTTGATCTTCATAATATCTCTATAAGGGAGTCAACCTTATAATCCCCACTTTAGAGATGGAGAGACTGAGGCATAGATAGGCTATGAAACCCAGCTTAAAGGGTACCCCAATCAGAATTTAAATTAGGCACTGAAAGAGCCCAAACTCTTGAGTATTCACTATATTATGTCTACTCAGTCACAGAGCTGAGCATGGTTGGGATGTGAGGGGGCTCAAAAAGTGACACCACAGTTCCCCTGGTGAGTTTGGAACCTACTGTGAGATTCCTGCAGGTATGTTGGCTCCCTCCATTCATTCAACCAATATTTACTGAGCACCTACTATGTGCAAGCCCTGCACCATGTATTGGGGATATTGCAGCATAAAGAACAAACAAATATCCTTGGTCACACAGAGTGGTTGTTGTAGTGGGAGAGACATAATAAACAAGGTGACCGAAATAAATCGTGTGCTGGCGGTAAGTGCTAAGGAGAAAAATAATGCAGGGGAGGGAGAATATGAAGTGCTGAGGGCTGTGGGAGGCATTTCGATTTTAAAAAGCCAAGAAGGTGATACTTGAGTTAAGACCTGAAGTGAGTAAGTGAGGTCATGCCTTCATCTGGGGGAAGAACAACTCGGGTTGAGGAACAGAATGTGCAAGGGCCCTGCAACAGGAGTGTGGTTGTGTAGTCTGGAAGCAGCATGGCCAGTGTCAGAGTGAAGGGAGAGGAAGGAAAAAAGTTGGATGAGGCCACTAACAGACGAATGGATAAAGACGCAGTGAACGTACACAATGGAATATTACTCAGCCATAAAAAGGAATGAGATCCTGCCATTTGCAACACGGATAGGGGATTTATGCTAAGCGAAATATTTCTCTTTTTTTAATTTTTATTTATTTATGATAGTCACACAGGGAGAGAGAGAGAGAGAGGCAGAGACACAGGCAGCGGGAGAAGCCGGCTCCATGCACCGGGAGCCCGACGTGGGATTCGATCCCGGGTCTCCAGGATCGCGCCCTGGGCCAAAGGCAGGCGCCAAACCGCTGCGCCACCCAGGGATCCCGCTAAGCGAAATAAATCAGACAGAGGGACACCTGGGTGGCTCAGTGGTTGAGCATCTGCCTTTGGCTCAGGTCGTGATCCCAGGTGCAGGGATCGAGTCCCATATTGGGCTCCCCGCAGGGAGCCTGCTTCTCCCTCTGCCTGTGTATCTGACTCTCTCTGTGTCTCTCATGAATAAATAAATAAAATCTTAAAAAAAGAGAGAGAAATCAGAAAGAGAAAGACTAATACCATATGATTTCATTTATATGTGGAATCCAAAACACAAATAAGCAAACAAATAAAACAGAAATAGACTCATAAATCGGAGAACAGACTGGTGGTTGCGTGGGGAGAGGGGTGGCAGGAGTGGAAAAAACAGGTGAAGGGGATTAAGAGGTATGAACTTTCAGTTACAAAATAAATAAGTCGCAGAAATGAAAAAGTACAGCATAGGGAATATAGTCAATCACACTGTAATAACGTCGCGTGGTACATGGCGAGCACACTGACCGGGGAACACTGTGAAATGTAGAGGATTGTAGAATCACCATGTTATACCCCTGAAACTAATAAAACACTGTGTGTCAACTATACATCAATAATTTTTTTTTAGGGGCAGCCCTGGTGGCACAGCAGTTTAGCACCGCCTGCAGCCCAGGGCATGATCCTGGAGTCCCAGGATCGAGTCCCACGTCGGGCTCCCTGCATGAAGCCTGCTTCTCCCTCTGCCTGTGTCTCTGCCTCTCTCTCTCTATGTCTCTCATGAATAAATAAAAATAAAATATTTGAAAAAAAATAATTTCCTAAAGGTTTAAGTTGGGTGAGGCCCTAGGGACCCTGGGCCTGGATGCTATGCCACCTGTGGGTCACCCAGGTGACCCAGGGAGAGGAATCTGGCTTAGGCTCTCATGAGATAGAAAGCCAGGGACAGATAAGGCAGCCTGGAGGAGGGGCTTTAAACCTACAGCCAGATGGGTTTGCTAGAACCCAGCCCCTGAAGTAGACAGACTTAACCTCCTGCCCCCCGTAGCACTGGGCAACCACAGGCCACCCCGACAGGCAGAGCCAGCCCACTGAGGCCACCTAGCATCAAAGAACCAACCAGAACACAGCCCCTCTGCAGGCAGACACAGTGAGGCCCAGAGAGAGCAGAGCATGCTCAGGCCTTCCCCCAGACTCCCCCACCAGCTCACAGGAGTCAGGGAGAGGTGGGGACAGACCGGGAGTCACACAGGTGGCTGCCCTTCTGCGCCCCTCCTCCCCGCCACTCAGCTTGGTGATAAAAAGGGAAGAAATGAGTCTGGCCCAGGCATCCAGTGTTGGGGAGCCTGTCTCAGGCTGGGCATGTGCAGGCTTGAATTATTAATGTTAGCACAGCTACTGGCTCCCTTTGAAAGGAATAATAACCCCTCAGGTCTGAAGAGAAATGTACATTCTGTACTGTGCTTTCCATTTTAAGGAGGGGAAAACTGAGGCCCAGGGGGAGGAAGGCTTTGCCGGTGGCCTCAGACATGTGAGGATTACTGAGAGCCGGACCCAGGGCGGCCCCACTCCACGCCCTCCCCTGCCCTTCCATGTGCCCTAGCTAGTCACCCAGCAGGGCTAGCATTTCAGCTGAGCCTGCAGCTCTGTCTTGATGTGGAAGCTGACAAGATGGAACACCTTGAAGTATTGAAAATAAGGCATGTGGGGCCCCTGGGTGGCTCCAATGATTAAGCATCCAACTCTTGATTTCGGCTCAGGTCATGATGTCAGGGTCTTGAGACTGAGCTCCGCGTCAGGCTCCACGCTCAGCGGGGAGTCTGCCTGTCCCTCTCCCTCTGCCCCGCCCTCACGCTTTCTCTCTCTCTCTAGAATAAATAAAATCTTTTAAAAAATTAAGGCATGTGCATTTTACCAAAATTAAAAAATAGAAATAAAAAATGACAACGAAGAAGAAATATAAAATAGGACCCTGTCATCTCTATTTATCAGTGAGCACGTGTGACTCCTAATGAGGGCGGCCGTGTATGTGAGTGCTATGTGCTTGGCTTGTGCCAAGTGCTCTACGGGCAACATCCCCCTCACATTCCCACCTTGGAATCTGCAATGCTCAGATATTTCCAGGGATAATTTGAGGGCCAATGATCTCACAACTCCTAGACTACAGAGGAGCCGTTGGGCCCTCAGCTGACAAGAGCCAGGGCTCAAGGTTTTGAAAGGGACCTCAAACCCTGTCCATACAAGGCTGAAGCTGGGAAGAACCTGGCTCTGGGGGCCTCTGGGCAGCCCCTTCACTAACTGTGAGCCTCACGTTCCTCATCCGGAAAATGGAAGTGAAGTAACGGGTAACAAGTTCTAAATACAAGAATACAAGAACCCCTATAAAGCAGCAGGGTGTCCATAACAAGGGGCGTGTGGTTACTAGCGGGTAGGGATGGGTCCCTATTCCGGCCCAACTGGGGATAGGACGCAACTTACTACAGTGACTTTCAAAACCAACTGATTTTACTTTTCAGCCTCCAGATCAGTGGTTCTCAAACCTGAGCTGCCCCTGAATCCCCAGGAGGGCGTATTAAAACACAGACTGTTGGGTCCACCCCCAGAGTTTCTGATTCCCCAGTGGCACTGGGGTGGGGCCTGAGAAGGTGCATTCTAACAAGTTCCCAAGGTGATGTTTGATGCTGCTGGCCCGGGGTCCAGGCCCTGAGGACCCCCGTTCTCCTTCTCAACCCTGGCTGCCCATCAGCATTGATCTGAGAAGGAGCCAAGGCTGGCACCGCACCCCCAGGGGTCCCGACGTCATTGCTCAAAGGTGTAGCTCAGCCCTGGGAGTTTGAAGGCACCCCCCCGCCCCGACAGGTGATTCAAATATGGAACCAAAATTGAGAACCGCTGCCCGAGACCTCAGGGAGGAACACTAAATGCCTGCCACTCACCCCAACGGCTAAGAGCCATCATCAGTTCAGGGAGGGGGTCAAGAACTAGATGGTGGCTAACAATGACAGCTAACGTTCCTGGGCACACACATGTGCCAGGCACCATCCGAAATACTATAAATCTAGTGATTCACTAAGTAACCCCCAAGGTGCGTCACAGTATCACTTCCAGTTTTCGCTGGAGTGATACACAGCTCCACTCCTTGAGGGACAAACAGAAAGGGATGGAGCCGGATTTGAACCAGGTTGCCCACCTCAACATTCTTGCCCTTGACCACTGGGCTAAGCAGAATGTACTCGTGATTAATTCTTGCCAAAAAAGACTCTGTAGTGCGTGGGGGAAGGAATCCTGTTCTGTGTCCACTTACTTTTTTGTTCTGGATGCGGGGGCCTTGGGCCAAATGCTATAGGATGCAGACTTGTAAATATCTGCTGAGGTACCTTTTCCAGAGCACATGTGCAGGCTCTGTCTTATGTAGAAGGCCCCAAAGGCATGTGCTCTCTCGACACCCTTCCCCCAAGCCATGCTCCAGCCAAATGAACTACTTTGCAATTTAATTCAATTAAGCCAACATTTATTAAGTGCATACCTTGGGCCAGTCGCCAGGCTACCGCCTGAGGACAAAGAGAGGCTGAGACTCTGAGGTCTCTGCAAGGAAGTAACCTGCCCAAGGGCAAGTTCAAGGCAGAGCCAGGGCCCCTCTCAGTCGAATGCTCTCATTTTTGAGGAACTGAGAGATGAACAAGGAGAGGAAGTGGCAGTGCTGGAACAGCAACCCTGCAAGCCCACAGGCCAGGGATCCGCATGGCCTCGAACAGCTCCCTGGAGGAAAAGACAGAACTGGGGGCCGGCAGGAACTGGGGGAGGGGCATGGAGGCCCAGGCTTAGGGCAAGAGGGGGCTGCTGCTCAGACTAGGCCTTGGCTCAGCCCCTCTCTGCCCCCCGCCCCCCAGCCAGGCAACTTTCCCACCAAAAAGTGCAATGACTCCAGGCAACCTGCAAGACCATAAGTAGGGGTTCTAACCTCCCAACAGGACTCAGATCTAGACTTTTATACACAAATGAGATCAGACATCCAATCCTTGTACCTTTGTTCATCATGATAATTGGTAAATGTGAACCAAGCAAATAACCACCATTTCTGTTACCCCATTTTGGGCACATCTTAATTTTTTTTTTTTTTAACCATAGCCAGAAGCCTTGAAAAGAGAAGTGGCCCAAGCCTCTCAGCACCTCTGAGACACTCTGCTGACAGATCAGAAGACAGCAGCCCAGCAAGGAAAAGTGACTTACCCAAAGTCACACAACAAGCCGGTGTCAGAGTCTGGATCACGACCCAGGGTCCCTGACCCCTAACCAAGTGTCCCTAGGGCTCTAAAGGATCTCCTTACCTGACAAAATTGCTCTTAAACATTCTAATCCTTAAGTGGCCTCAGTAGCCACCTTTATGCTGGTCACCCCAGCCCAGACCTTCCCCACCGATAGCCCCCCGACCCCGATATCCCACCACCACCTCAGGCTCAGCAGATCCACCTCTGATTTAGCCACTTTCCCCTTGAAACCTGCCCCATCTCCCCCCATCTTCAGCTGCTCAAGCCAAAAACACAGGCTTTATCCCAGGCACCTCCTTCTCCCTCCCCCCACAGCCTTAGTGAACCAGCCAGGCCCATCCCTGTCCTTCTCATCTCTTCAACTCATCCATCTTTCCCATCCCCCCCCACCCCACATGGAAGCCAGCCTCACCATTTCACTCTCAGAAACCCCACCCCCACCCCACCCACTCCAAGGAATGCCAGAGCACCTCCTGTGGGCTGCCGCTGAGCTGGGACCCAGGGCTCCGCAAGACAAACAAGAACCAGTGAGACTGCATGAGACCCCCATCTGCCCGTGCCTCCCCACTTCAGATCCCTGGTGGGCTCCCCATTACCCTGGGATGGAGGGCAAACCCTCCACCCAGGTCTTCACCTTCCTGGACCCTCTAACGACCCTACAGGTCATTCAGATCCGTCTCCTAACATCCCGCCTCACCTAGGCTGAGCCAAACAAGCTAGTGGCCATTCTTCCAAGCACATTAGCTCAAAGGTCACCTCCTCCATGAAGCAAGCTGCCTGCAAGCACAGAGAATTTTGCCCTCCTCTGGAATCCCCAAAAAGATAGGATTTGTACGTCTGCCTCCCTGCCTGGGCTGTGACTCCTAGGGGCCAAGGGACTGAGCCAACGCCAGCGCAGAGCCTGCTTGCTACTTAGAGGTACTGCTGGATGGACCTAGAGATGGAAGGGAAGAGCAGAAATCCAACTACCCTTTGCAGTCCATTTGCTCTTTTCTGGAAGCTCCTCCCGTTGTCTACCCTAAACCTGTCTGCTGTAATCACTGAAGTTGATGCCTGTTCCCTCTGTAAGTCTGTCATCCACGACGTCCTTGCCCCAAAGCACAGGACGTCCGGCCTTCCCTTAATTGGGTGACAAGTCACCAGAAACACGTCTGGCGAGACACATCAGAGAAAGGCCGGGCCGGCCTCCCCAAGGTCTCAGGCCCCGGCCCGGGAGCCAGAGCCTTCCAGCAGGCTCGAGAAGAAGGTGCCTCGGAGGCCGGCCTTGCGCTTTGAAGCAGTGAGTCACCTTCTGGCTGCAAGTCAAGGAGCTCTCGCTGCGCCCTTGTTTGGAGAAGCACCGGCCGGCGAGGCTGGCGGGGGGGGGCGGGGGGGGGGGGGCACGGACGGGCAGCAGAGATGCGGAGAGACAGAGACCCCCCCGGGGGCGGGGGCGCAGAGACGGAGGGTCGAGGAGGAGTCGCCGAGCCACTAAGGAGGCAGACACAGACAGAAGGACCGAGACGAACGGAGACAGGACGCACGCGCAGAGACAGAGCGAGCGCAGGCGGGATGCGGGGCGCGGAGGGATGCGGGGCGCGGGGCACCGCGGCGGGGGCTCAGCTCAGCATCCACGCGGCCGCCAGGCCCCGCGCCCCCGCCGCCGCGCCCACCGCGGCCCGGCCGGCCAATCAGCTGCGAGAGCCGGGGATTACCTCACCAGCTGCGGCCGCCATTGGCTGGGCCGGCCGCCGGGACCGGCTGTTGCTAGGAGGGCGCGGGCAGGCTCTGGGCTCGGCGGGGAGCGCCGGGTCCCAGCTCCTTCCAGCTTGCGGCGGGGCCCAGGGACCCCACCCCACGCCGCTCAGCCCCACGCACCCCAACTCCTCCGAAGGCGCCCGTTCACCCCCGTGCCACAGCCCGGCCCTCCAGCGCCAGAACGAACAGCCGTGCATGGTCCTGCAGACAGACGGGAGCACCATCCCGCAGCTCCAGAGGAGCGCGCCTCCACCCCTCCCCGAGCCCCAGGCTGAGCGAGCACACGGCCCCGCGGAAAATCACAAGCCCCGGACGAGGGCCCGGCGCAGGGCCCGTGGGGGCACAGGCGAAGGGCCCCGGTGCCGACCTGCCAGGTCCCGAAGGCTTCCGGGAGAAAGAGATGCTGCAGCGGGACCTGAAGCAGTTAGCAGATGAGGAAGGGTGGGGAAGGGAATTCCGGCCCCGGGAACAGCCTGTGCAAAGAGAGGAGGCAAGAGAAAGCAAGGTGCCCTTGCGGGATTTGGGGGACTCTGGCAGGAAACTCAATGGGGTGGGGAGTGAGAAGGAGAATGAATTGGGGGTAAAGCTGGAAAGAGAAGCGGGAACGAGATTCCCCAGGGCTTGGAAGTCATGCCAAGGGATCTTGGACCATATTCCCGAGTGGCTGGAGAGATTTGAGGGGAGGGACTGGGATTAGGCTTGCAATGTTAAGAAGCTCTTCACTCCTGCTGCTGTGTGGAGGATGGGCTGGGGGGAGCTGGGAGACCAGTTATCACAGGGACTGGGGAGAGGTGGTGGTGGGGGCGACCAAGCCCTCTAGAGTGGAGATGTGAAGAACCACATTTAGGAGGGGACATAAAGATGCTGGAATAGATGTCACCACCTCACCTGGGAAGCTGTCAGGGCCTTCCTGGCATCCAGACGGAATTATCACTCCCCCTGCCTTACAACATCAACATCTTGTGTATGCCACTTCTGTGTTCAGAGTCCTGCTGCCCTGAAAAGATGTCGATCTGTTTCCACACCTGCGCACACACACACACACACACACACACACACAGTTATTCATCTCTGCATTCCCAGCAGAGGGCACAGAGTGTCTCCCAAGTCCAGGTCCACAGAGCTGCTCGCCCCCCACCCCATGACCAGCCCCTAACTCCAGCCCACATCCCTCCTTCCCACCTCCATGCACTTCTCTCCCCTCTCTCATAATCACCTGGCAGCCACGCCTGAAGGTTGGGGCTGGCCCCCTCCCCCATCACACCCCTCCCTCCTCTAGCCCCCCAGTAGAGAGGAAAAGTTGCCTGTCTTTTGGATGGGATGTCGGAAGACTGATGGGACCTGTTTTCTGGTTGGGGGGGGGCATTATAGGACAATCAAGGAGTTGTTACTGAGAATTAAATAGTTTGTGACCTGGCACACAGTCACTATCCAATCAATCAGCTACAGTGATGGCATTAGTATTACAGTGTTAGAGGGACAGGCAGGGCCAGCCAGGACTCCAGTAGGACCCAGCTCTGCACCCAGATAGAGGCCGTTTGCTTAGCTCATCACAAAGTGGTGTTTTGACTTCTTATTTGTCACCTGTGCTTGTTATACACTCTCTTGGGGGAAATCACAAGATGAAATAGGACAGTGAGACAAGAATCCTAGATTTTTGTCATAATGCCACATTAACACCATCCAAACCTCATCTAAATCCCTCATACGGTGGTTACAGATGTCCCCTCTCAAGGAACAAAGGTGAGACATCCTGGCAGCTCCTTAAATGTCAAGAGAATCGATCTGGGTGTTATAATGAAGGAATCTTCAGAAATTCAGAGCTGGTGGTGCCCTCCGAATCCTTTCATCCAATCCTCGGTTTCACAGACGAGGACACTGAGGGCCTGAGAAGGGAAATGATTGCCAAATCATACAGCCCAGGTGTGTGACAACCAGGAGATTTCTTCAGTGTCTCAACCTCCAAATTCACCACAATTTCCCAGCTATGGTCGGCCTCGCTGTTGAACGGTGGCTGAGAACTCCTCCAGCCCAGGCACCCTTGAGGTCGTCACATACATCACTGCTTTAGACATTCACGACACCAAGATGGGTGTTATTATTCCCATTGGAAAGGTTCAGAGGGAGGGTGACTCACCCAAGGCTGCAAAGCCTTATGGGATTGAACACAGCTTACCAGAGTCCAAAATCTGTGTTCTTGGCATGACATCAGTTTGACCCTAGGACCACTCAGTAGGGTTTGCTTGGAGCTTGGGGCCATCAGGGACAATTGCCAACATAATCACTGAAAGGAGAAGAGGTAGATCTGGACAAAAACAAAAGAGATCCTAGAGCTCTTGCACATTTGCGTTTTATGCACACTCACCCTGTTTTGTGCAAAGCCCCCCTCAGAATACTAATATGACTAAAAAAGTTATACCCCACCCTGAAGGTCTTTGAGGGGAGCACCTGGGAGGCTGATTTTGAGGCTTGGGCACATTTGCAGAGTGAGACACCACCCCCCACACTCTCTGAGTAGAGGACCCACAGAATGAACACTGAAGAGTAAGTTTTACTGAGACCTTGGCATGAGTTGGTGGGTCTTGAAGTGGTCATACCTTCAGGGAATCTGGGGGGCAGGGCCAGGAGGACACCCACAGAATAGTAGCAGGGGCAGATGTGATTGTGTTAACGTCGTGCCTTGGGAGGTTGTCACAGCACAGGGCCCTACAGCCTCCTCCATGCTGGGAGGGCAGAGGCCCTCAGTCTGAAAGGGATGTCATTCTTGACTCACAAGGAATGGCTGGTTCTCCATCTTCAGGAGGTTTTATTTCTAGCTCTAGAAAACACCTTAACTGTGAATCAGAAAAAAGAAATGCTATATCTGGCTCTGGACATACCTCCCTGCCTCTGGAAAATATTTTGGGGGTATTTATAGCACCACAACATTGTTGACTCTAGGAAAAGCTCCAGGGCTCCTGAAGATTTTCGGCTCCTGGTCCTGGAATTTTCCAGCCTGTTTCTGGAGGACCCTTCCTCCCTGATTTTGTGCTGCACTGCCTTCTGGGCTCCATCAGATTGTCCAATCCCAAGTCTGAGAAATGGTCCGACTATGGAGCCAAAGAGCTGTTCATCCCTGGCTCTGGAGGGGATCTGGAGACCAGTGAGACTAGCCTGGAAGAATGATGGTCTGGAGGTGTCTATGCCCCTGGACTTGGACAACTCTCCATTTCTTGTCTCTGGAATAGGAGGAGAGGGATGGGTGTGTTTGGGGGATGGGAAGGTAGGACTAGTGGAGTGGCCACTGTGGTGTCCGTTCTGCTCAGCAACCCGGGCTAAGTCTGAGCTCCCATGGCCAAAGTGTAGAGGCCCAGAGCTGTTCAGATTTCACGAGCAGCTTGGTGAGGTCTGGGTACAACAAGCAGAACTGCTTTGGGGACCCAATGCAGGGGACCCAGAGTCACAGAGGAGGCTGTTCTCCCCATGGCTTTTGAGCCCAGAAAGACTCTGGGAATCTGATGGTGAGGTACCTGGGAACACTTACAAACAGCAGTCTTGGGGAACAATCCCAAGATTGGCAGAAGTAGTAATGGGTCCTTGCCAGGCCTCTATAGGGACAACAGACCCAGACAAGTAGAAGAGGGCAGAAAAGGAGGGACACGACGGAAGTCCCACGGGGTTTGCATTTGGCCATTTGAAGGTCTTCCTTACTGTGCCACACAGCCATGACCCACCCCTGCCCTTCTGTATTCTTCCTGGAATAACCGGGGCCAGGAGTTTAAAAACTACATTTCCAGACACCCTCAGAGCTGGGTTCCGGTTGCGCTCTGACAATGGATGATATCTGTGTGAGATTAGGTGGCAGGAAGGAGGTGGAAGCCACTCTGCTTCTGGAAGAAGCCTCAGTGGGAGTGCAAGCCTCTGTCTCCTGACTGATGACAATAACGGCAGTCCAGCAGCATTGATGGTGACTGTACCCTCCACTTACCCCACAGGCCCTTCTGACATATTTGTAACCAATTCCTGAATGAAAGTGCCCTCTGTTTGCAGTACCTAGAGTGGTTTCTGTTTTCCTGGCTGGACACTGAAAGACACACTTGCCAAGGATTTCTGAGTCCCTACTATGTGCCAGATGTCGTTCTGACAACTAGGAATGTGACACTGAACAGGACCCACACATTCCTGAGGAGGGGACAAGATGACAGACGCATCAATGTGTAGGATTATTTCAGGAACATGTAGGTGCTTTGAAAATAAATCAATACTATGATGCGGCGGAGAGTAAGTGGGTGTGGTGAGTGTGGTGGAAGGTGTGGGGTCAGAAGCCATAGCCTGAGCAAGGATGGTGCAGAAGGCCCCCTGAGGGGACACTGGAATTGGGCCCTGCCTGAGAAGGAAGAAGTGATGAGAAGGTCTGGAGAGAGTATTCCAAAAACTTCTGTAAACATGAAGACCCTAAGACATGCCCAGTCAAGGAAGAGAAGGAAGCCAGTGTGGCCACAGCTTGGTACAGGGAGGGGGGTGGTGTCAAAGAGGAGGGTGGGACCAAAGCCACATGGGGCATGTGAAGCCATGGGAAAGATTTTGGGCTTCAATCTGACTTCTTCTTCTTCTTTTTTTTTTTTTTTTAAGATTCTATTTAGAGGCGCCTGGGTGGCTCAGTGGTCGAACATCTGCCTTTGGCTCAGGTCATGATCCCGGGGTCCTGGGATCGAGTCCCGCATTGAGCTTCCTGCAGGGAGCCTGCTTCTCCCTCTGCCTGTATCTCTGCCTCTCTCTCTCTCTCTCTCTCTCTCTCTCTGTGTGTCCATCATGAATAAATAAATAAAATCTTAAAAAAAAAAAAAAAGCAGATGCTCAACCACTGAGCCCCCCAGGTGCCCCTTCAATCTGACTTCAATGCCAAGAGCATCCTATGTGGTAGAAGGGAGGAATCGGATCCACAGCCTGGACAGCTTGGACGGCTGGACTCCAGCAGGCTCCAGCAGGCCCACAGAAGAACAGGGAGAGAGCTGGGCGCGTGAGAGACCCAGGCTACAGACCGCGGAGACTTGAAGCCAGTGAGGGGGTGGAGTAATTTCAACATTTGCTAGATCGTGATGATGGCAAGACACTGCATAATGACTCCCAGAAAGGGGAGGTTAGGGGGTTAGGAGGTTTCGGGCCTCCTGTGGATGGGGGATTATGAATGACTCCAGGGCCTGCAGGAGAGGTGATCTCTAGCTGTTTGGCTTGGGGGTGTTGTAACCCAGGGGCATCAGAGTCTGAGAAGGGAAGACGTTGGGATGTAATTTTAGCAAAGTGCTGGCAGAGGGGAATTGAGCGTTTTTAGCCAGGATCTCAAAACTGGGTCAAGACAGCACTCAAGAAATACCCTGTTAGAAGATGACAGCCAGGGGCTGGGGTCTGTTTTAGAAATGGAGCTGAAGGGATCTATGGCTGGATGCCTGCGTGTTGGACTGGAGGGAAAGAGAGGAATGTTGAATGACCATGGACTTCCAGAAACAGAAGGCTAGGTTTTCAAGACCAGCTATTCCATCAAAAATAAATAAAGATGCTAGATAAAATTTTAAAAGCTTCTTCAAAGCAATAAAGAACGGACAAGGTTGTAAGAAATGACCAGGGCAGGTTGGGAGGAAATATAAGAACCCAGAGAGGAAAGTGATCCCGGAAACCACTTTTGTCCTGAGGCCATTGGCAGAGAATAACACAGAGCAGACACAAATAAACAATATCAAAAATAAAAGGAAAGAGGGGTCTCTCACTGAGGACACTACAGACATCAAAAAAGAAGCAGACGTGATGAAAAATCTCATGCCCGATAAATTTGAAATTTTAAGTGTAATGGACAAAACCCTAGAAAAATATGGCTTACCAATTCTGACTCAAGAAAAAAAAAATGTGGCAGCCACTTTGGAGAAAGAGTTTGACTTTTTCTGGGAAAGTTGAAAATAGATCTACCCTGTGACCAGCAATTATATTTCTAGCTATATACTTTAAACAAATTCATGCATTTGTGCATCATAAAAATTCACAAGAATACTTTTAGAAGTATTGTTCATACCAGCTAAAAATTGGAAGCAACCGGGATATCCGGGGTAGAATATGGTGTGTACATTACAGTGGAATAATACACAACCATGAAAATGCTTGAGCTACAGCTACAAGCAACAACACTGTGTTACACACATATGTTGAAAGGAAACATGAAGAAACCAAACAAAAAACAGTGTGAATCCATCAATAAAAGTTTCAAAAATAGGCAACATTTTAAAAAATACATTTTCATAGATATTTAGATATCAATTATTATATGTAATAATATTCTAAAAATTTTCTAATATATATTGTAATATGCATTTTTTTAGAGATTTATAAGAGGGCAGCCTCGGGTGGCTCAGTGGTTTAGCGCCGCCTTCAGCCCAGGGTGTGATCCTGGAGACCTAGGATCGAGTCCCACGTTGGGCTCCCTGCATGGAGCCTGCTTCTCCCTCTGCCTGTGTCTGTGCCTCTCTCTCTCTCTGTGTCTCTCATGAATAAATAAATAAAATATTTAAAAAGAGAGAGAGAGATTTACAAGAAATTTTTGAATGTTGGCAGTGTTCTTTCCTAGTTCATGTGGTAGTTACATGAAGGTTTATTTGTTAAATTGTGCATTGAGTTTTTATGAACTTTCTGTATGTATTTCTCTTTCACGATGTCAAAAAGAGTTCAAACGAATGGGGCCAGGCAACTGGACAAATGATGGTGCCCACTTCTGATTTGGAGATAGTTTCAGGACAGGAAGTAAAGTGAGAAGTTAGAGTCCAAAACTAAGAAATCCATTTTGCCGTGTAAAGTTTGGCATGTCCATTGGACATTCAAGAGATCTTGAGTATGCAATCGAGGATAGGGTTTCAGTGGAGAGACCCAGATTCTAGATCTTACCTGAGTGGAAGAAGATGTATTTACAACAGACATGTCTGACAAAGACCTCACATCCAGAATATCTAAAGAACTCTTACAAATGAATAAGGAAAAGACAACCTTGTAGAACAAATGGGCAAGGGACTTGAGCATGCTAGATTTTGACAGAAGAAATTACACAACGGGGTCATTTAAGGGGAATGAAGAATTCCCCTCATTGATTTAAGAGACTGGTCATTTCCAGAAAAAAATCTAAGAGGCAAAAAATTGAGACATATACTATTGGTTAAGTTCCTACCAGAGGCGCCTGGGTGGCTCAGTTGGTTGAGCAACCAACTCTTGGTTTCAACTCAGATCATGATCTCAGGGTCCTGGGACTGCACCCCCTATCGGGCTCTGCCCTCAGCACAGAGTCGGCTGAAGATTATCTCCTTCTCCCTCTCCCTCTGCTCCTCCCCTGCTCACACTCTCTCTCCCTCTCTCAAATAAAAATGAATAAAATCTCTTAAAGAAGTTCCAGCCAAAGGGCAAGAGTTTAAAGTTAAATAATCTCCACACCCTACACGGGGCTCTAACTCACAACCCTGAGCTCAAGAGTCACATGCTCCCCAGACTGAGCCAGCCAGGCTCCCACAAAAGGCAAAAGTTTAGACTGTGTTGATGACCTAGGTGACAGATTCTTACCTAAGACAGAGGCCAACCCATCAGATGTCTGGCAAGTCCCCTCATGATTGGGCTTCTGTTGGTCTTGAGCAGCTTTGGTGTTCCCATGGCTCAGTCTTCAGGACTCAATCAAAGCCACTCCACCCATGTCATGAATCTCAGTCTTCTACCAAGTAACCTGAGTTTTTAATGCAAGATAGTAAGATAGTTCCCCTTGATGGGCAGAGGGGAATGTATAGGTTGACTCACACATGTTTCTTTTAATAAAACAAGACAATAAAGAAATCATAATTTTGTATAAGTTTTGTTTACATTTGTGGTAAGAAATTTTATAATCATTGTTTTGTTTTATGCATGTTCTCCTTGCTCTTTATGTTTGAAACAAAATCTAGGCAGCTAATTCTGTGTCTGATTTGATTTACAGTAGTTATCGAAATGCACAGGAATAATTTGTTCATCATATTTGTAAATCTCCCTTGTCAGGTGTTTGAAGTGTTAGAAGCAGATAAATTGAATTTGTAATTGTAGTCTGACATATCTAAAGGAATTTATTTAATTAAATGTGTAAATGGTGTTAAAAGTTTATGGGAATTTAATCTATCAAATGTATGAGTTAATTGAATACGAATCAATAAACAAGTAAATGTGATTTGCTTTTATATAAAAATTACTAAGTTCATAAATAAAATATCAAGACTCCTAAGTTGGAAGTAAAATCTAAAATTATGGCAGCCCCGGGTGGCTCAGTGGTTCAGCGCCGCCTTCAGCCCAGGGTGTGATCCTGGAGACCCTGGGATCGAGTCCCATGTCAGGCTCCCTGCATGGAGCCTGCTTCTCCTTCTGCCTGTGTCTCTGCCTCTCTCTCTCTCTCTCTCTCTTTGTCTCTCATGAATAAATAAATAAAATCCTTTTTTTAATCTAAAGTTAGGTTCTAAGATCTATAGCTTTAATAAATTAAATATTGATTGAAATTAAATAATTGTAATTTTATCCCTTATTAGCTAGATTCTCACATCTGAATGGCTTACTGAAAAAAAGAATGGTGCCCCTAACATACTAAACAAATAATTAATACGCATGTGTTCTTCACTGCCAGAAAAATTTGCACTGCACCCAGGTACAGGTGGGAGAAAGGAGCAGGTGCTGCAAGCAAGTCTTGACTCTTCTCCCCTAAGGATCAGGATTTTTTTTTTTTTTCTTGAATCAGGATTTTTGCTTGATTTTTTTCCCACACACTTTCCTTGCCTCTGCCAGACACCTGGGGGCACTCCCAGCCCGGATCCAATTCAGATGGACTCTAGCATCTTTAACCTACCCACCTACTGTTACTTACACTGCAGCACGTGTTCATTGTGGTGTAAAAGGAAAACCCCTCTCACATCCTCCACGGCATGTATCAATGCATGCCAAGCTATCCACTGGTCGTTCATACAGGGTTAAATAACTGGATGATTTTAAAATGATTTAAAACATAAGTTTTTTTATTGATCTCAATTTAAAATGCTTTCTTTTAGGCAGAAATCCTTGGAAGGTTGTCCTATCCGTGTCCAGCAGGGTTTCTGAGATATCTGTTAATTGGTTGGGAGCCTGGAGGGGCCAGGAAAGCCATAGAGTCTCCAAAGTCTTGCTTTGCAGCACATCTTCAGGAACAGATTCCGTTCACGTGATGAGAACGGCTGTCCTTCCCTTCTGGGCAGAGAGCCCTTTTTGGGGACAGAAGGCAGATTTCCCTTCTCTCTTGTCACTGGAATATTTTAATTTTCCATTTGCTGCTCATCTTTGCGCGTGTAGGTACCTGAGAAATCTCAGGGGAGGAGGACTCAGTTCCTGGGTCCTTGGCCGAGTCATCATATCAGCACCAGCAGAAGCTCTCCTAACCCTCCAGTGAGATGTTGATGGATGTCCATACAGACGCTGAGAAATTATTCCACTCTCTCTGCTCAAAGGACGAGCTTTGGGGCAGCTTTCTGAGGTCAAGGTTCAGTTCCTAGAGTGTTAACTCGTGTCAGAGCTGGTGTGGATATTAGCTGTCATCATCTCTTTTCATCCTTGATTTTATGGTGTGGAAACAAGGGTCAGAGGAGGAAAGAGGTCTCCCAGGGCACCCCACAAAGGAGTGTCAGCCTCTGGACAGGCCAGTACTCATTTCTCCTCACTGCCTGCATTATATCTTACTTCTTGGAAGGCTCTACTCCCAGGTACCACGTGGGGTCCCTCACACATGGGACGGACTGTATTGTTGCCTTTCCCCCAGTGAGTAAACTGAGGCACAGCCTCTCAGTAAGCTGCTTGCTACCGTGGTTCTGACCAAGCCAAGGTCCTTATTCGTTCCAATATCCAGGTGTGTTCACCACTGTATATTTAGGGCATGCAGGCAAGTTAGCAAAAAGTGACCAACATGATGGAAGGAGAAGAGGTCACCACTCCAGTTGACAAAAGAGGCTCTAAGGTCCTCTACATCAGCAGGGTCAACCCAGAGAACTTGCTTTGAGATTTTTTTTCTCCACGGTAGTAAAACACCTCAATGAACTTTCCCTCTGACCTTGAGGCCTAGAGCTGGATCATCTGGGAAGTATGAATCATTTTCAAGTTGATTTATGTGGCTGAAATGCTGCCAAGCTGTGCTCCCCTCTGTCTGGGAGCTGCAACCAAGGACAGTGCAGTTTGATGGGTCTCCATGTGATTGTGGAGACCCTGAAATAGAGGCAGCCCAGACACCAGCATCCTCTGCTTCTGGAGGAGATGCTGTTCGCTCCCCTGAATGGAGGGAGGGTCCTCCCTCTTTTTTTTCTGTGCCTGCCTCTGGAAAACTCTGTGACTATGAACTGGAGGGAAAAACTGTTTCTGGCTCAAGAAAATTCTCAATCTCCAGCTTTTGAAGATTCTATACCTAGGAGTGGGAGAGCTTCTGTCCATGGCTCTGGAAACCCCTCCATCTTCAGATCTGGAAAATATTCCTTCTTTTTTTTTAAGATTTATGTATTTATTTGAGAGAGAGAGAGAGAGAGCCCATGTGCAAGTAGGGAGGGAGGGGCAAAGGGAGACAGAGAATCTCAAGCTGAGCATGGAGCCCGACGCGGGGCTTGATCTCAAGCCCTCGGGGTCCTGACTTGAGCCAAAATCAATACCTACTGAGCCACACAGGCACCCTGAAACACTCCTTCTTGAGGACAGAAAAACACCTCACCACACACTCTGGAAAACATTTGTCCTGTCCCTAGCAATCACTCTACTACTAGCTCTGGTACACTCCATCCTAAGCCATAGGAAACACCTCCTCCGTGACTATGAGATGTACCGCCTAGGGCTCCTGAAAATATGATATCCAAAAATCTAGCAAATCTTTTCATCACAAGATCTAGAAAACTCACTGCCTTTGGCTAAATCTGGAGGGCTTCCTACTCTCAAGTCTGGAGCTCTCTGAGTGGGGTGCTGGTGAATGTTTAGCCACGAGCTTTTGATAGAGGAGGGGAGCTGCTGATTGGTAGTGTTTGCCAGTTTCCAGGGTGGTTGGAATACTCCCACCATGGCTGATTACCAGTTCCCAATGCAACGTCACTGAAAGCAGATTTTGAAAGCATCACTGAAGGAGATGCATACGCAATCACCTCACACAATCGCCAGTACAAGCGATCTCTATCATCCTGCCTCGTGAGCCTCCAAGAGTGGAGGACTGTAACCTTTGAGAGCTGTGGACTCTGAGTCCCTGAGTGTGGAAGACCCTGAGACCGAGTGGGGCAGACTCTGGGTCTGGAGTAATCACAGCTCTGGTGGGGAGGACTCCAAGCCACACATGTAGCTAACCCCCGTCCCTTGATTTATGGTATGTACTCTAAACCTATAACCTCAGGGGCACCTGCGTGGCTCAGTCAGTTAAGCATGTGCCTTCCGCTCAGGTCATGATCCCGGGGTCCTGGGATCAAGCCCCTCCCCGCTGAGCAGGGAGCCTGCTTCTCCCTTTCCCTTTGCCTCTCCCCTTGCTCATGCCCTCTCTCTGTCTCTCAAATAAATAAATAAAATCTTTAAAAATAAAAAATAAACCAATAACTTCAACTCAAATATTTGAGAGGACATAAAAGGCAAGAATGTTCTGAAAAACTGACATTGCTACTATCCTAATATGTCCTACCATTATCCTACTGACCTTAAGAATACATACATATTCAAGGTACTTCCTCCCATCTGGAAAGCCTAGAATTTGATCACCTGGGAGTTGAGGCCCATTTGCTAGCTGACACATGAGTAAAAATAGTTGCTATGACAGGGGCACAGCCCTCCACCCTTGGTCTGGGTAGAGAGGGCCCCAGGAGGCAGAACATGGGATGATGAGTGTTGGTAGGAACCAGGTACATTTGGAGGTCCTGAGATATTGCACAGGCCAGTAGCAGGCTCTGTGTGTATTGGGGGGTGAAGGGCGGGGAGGCAAGTGGGCCTGACCAAAACGGAGGCATTTGTGTCAAAGACCAAGTTACATCCACCAACCAGGGCTGGGAGACACTGCCTGGCTTCTCGGAGGAAAGACCTGCACCCTAGGGTCTAGTGGAGACGCCCACTTTGTACTGAGCAAAGTACAATTCCGTCATACCTGCCCCAGAAGACACCTTACCTGTAGACTGGGAAACCTCACCCTGGCTCTGAACACCTCTCGCCAGTTCTAAAAGATGCTCAGTCCGTGTGGTTCTAGAAAGGCCCTGCCCTGTATCTGGGAAAGCACCTTCTCCTTTACCATCAACAAACTGACCCCAGGGGACTCCTTACCCCCGGCTCTGAGGAAGGTCTGAGAAATGCCTCATTCTTGCCTCCCAAAAACATTTGTTCTCTGACTTTGGAGGGCTCTTTCTGACAAATGTAGGAAAAAGCACTTTGTAAGACTAAAAAGCTGTGCCTGGCATGTGGCAGATGCTTCATAAACGTGTGTGGAATGAAGGAGTGGTCCTGGGAGATCTTTGCAAACTGCAATGCACAGCACGATCTCCAGATATTATTCTTACTGTGACTAAATAAAACAGTTATCAGAGGTATTATGGGAAACTCCATATTTCTCCCTAACGAGATCTTTTTCTTGTAAGTTCCCACCAGACAGGGAGCATAGGGCCTGGCTCTCAGTGGGCATCAATAAATGTTTGATAGATGAATGGATGCATGGATGGATAAATGGGAGGATATGTGGATGGATGAATTGCTGTGCGGATAGTGAGCGAATGGGAAGATGGATGGAGTGGCTGACACATTTGCCTACTCATCAGCCTCCTCCCTCTTCCCCTTCCTTCTTCCTTGCTAAACGAATCCTCATTCCCTTCAAGTCTCTAGCAGCCTAGGAGGAGATCCAAGCCCCTGGCGACACATCTTGTTTAGTTGAAGGCCATCGCGGTGAAACCTTTCCCCTTGCCAGGGAGTTGTTTGGGAATAGCCATGTGATGCAATTCTAACCCAAGAGACATAAGGGGAAGTCTCCTGGGGATCCCTCAGCAAAGTTTTCCTCATTAACAGAACACAGAAAGGGGATGTTCTCTCTTCTGGCTTCTGAACCCAGATGTGTGAGGATGAGATGCTCAGAGATCCTGCAGCCATGAGGAACAGAGATAGGAGACAAAAGCCTGACAGTCTGAGTACCACAGAGCAAAAATATAGATAGATCCTGGATTCTCACTATTTCTCATTGAACCACTGAATTAACGTGTGTGTGTTGAGGGAGAGGGTGGCTGGAAGGATGGATGGATGGATGGATGGATGGATGGAAGGATGGATGGATGGACAAACAGAGATGGGTGGGCAGGTGGATGGATGGATAGGTGAACTGGCTGATGAATCAGTAGGTGGATGGAAAATGTTCAGGGAAATGGGATGGATGGATGGATGGATGGATGGATGGGAGGATAAGTGAATGGGTGGGTATGGATAGATGGATAGGAGGATGGGATGGATAGATGGATGCAGAGATATATGGATGGATGGGAAAATGGGTGAATGGGTGAATGGATGGACAGACAGGGAGATGGAGGGTTGGATGGGTGAATATATGATATATATGCATATTAAAATATAAAATACCATCAATAGTACTGTCTTCCTCTGAAGGGCATTCACACTCCAAGGCCTTCAAGGTCAGAACTCCTTGAGGAGAACTGAACTTTTCCAACACTTTCCTCTAGGCTCTCACGCCCAATTCCTATTTTGTGTAGCCTGAGCCTACCTGTCAGGGCCAACGCTTGCCTTTAGTCAAGTGGCTGGAAGGACTGGTGCCCCTCTGACCCTTTTGCACAGGGTCTTACCCTGCCAGAGAGATGTTGGTGTGTTAAGAGGCTCAGGTGAGTTTGGAAGGTAGCCGCACGGCGGACTCAGACAATCCTGGTCCAAACGTTGGCCCTGCTTCCTAACCCACCTGAGCACCAGCCTTCCCATCTACAAAATGGGGATAGCAGTGCCACCCCAAGGCTGCAATGAGGAGTGAGCGAGGAGATCATTATGGAAATGCTCCATACTCTGCGTAGCCCCTGGTAAGTCTTCAACAAATGCCAGGCCCTCCTGGGTTCTTGTCAGCGTGGCCATGGCAGGACATGCATGGGCTGTGGCCAGGCAGCAGCCACCACATGGATACAGATGAGGCCCAGGTCGGAAGGGCAGCCTGTGGCCCGCCATCCATCCTGCTGTGCAGAGCTGTCTTGAGGCACTGCTCCTGGGAGCCAGCACAGGCATCACGGACGGACCACAGGAAACTGAGCAAACTAAGATTGCTTCCTCTTTTCTCGTGCCAGGGGAGCTGGCAGGGTGTGGCGGCGGCCAGGAACCTCAGGAGCTTGCAAGTTCAGGGCTGGCAGTGGACAGCTGGCTCAGCAGGCTGGGGTGGGGTCAGCCCAAGGTCGCAACCTCCCCTCTTGCAGCTTCTGGCACCCACTGGACACAGACAGGTCATCCCCCCAGAGCCAGGCTTCTCGCTCCCGTGCCTGTGCACAGGCTTTATCTGCCCCAACCCACTGGGATACATTCTTTAATATCCCACATGTCAAACACTCCAAGAACTCCTTCCTGGCCCCCACCCTGGCCAAACCACTCACAGAATCCTGAATCCCTGCATTTACTGCATATGTCTGTCTCCCCACTAGACTGAGCGCTTCTTAAAATTAGAGACGATGTCTCATGGACATCTGCACCACTGATGTCTAAAACGGTGTCTGGCATGTAATCAGTGCATTCATTCTTTTATTTCTGAACGTTTATTCCGATGCAACCAAGTGGTCCTCTGTCCATTGTGGGCGTGTGACCATGCCGTGACGCACCAACGACGTCGGTTTATCCTTGGTCCTGTGCATTCTTCAAAACACTTGAACTCAACTCCGTCAAACACACTGACCCCGGCTCTGAGAATTGGTAACTGCGCGTCCTTCGTCAAGTTACTGAACCCCCACGAGCCTGTTTCCTTATCCGTCATCCATTGATTCAACAAACACTTATGGAGAATCTGCTGGAGGCCTGTCCCAGATGCTGGGGGAAGTGACAGACTCAAAGTCCCCTGCAAGCCAGTGGCAGAAGGGAACCAGAGCTCACCCTGCTCATCTACGCGGATGGCTCCATCCACAGGGAGGCCCTCCCCAGGTGCCCACGTGGTTGGCCTTCCCTCCGGCAGTGGCTGGGATGCCAGGCAGAGTCTGGACCATCCCCAACTCCGCACTCCTCTCCTGAGACACTTTATAATCACACTTCATTCTGAGTTTGATAAATAAAGGTAATTGTGGGACAATTAGACTCTCTTCTCTTCCAACATCTTAATTGGAGTAAGATGCATGATTCTTTCTTGCACATCATTTTGCCAGGCGTATTTGAGGCTTTTCATCTGGGCCTCCTCATGCACTGTAGGAAGAATGATGGCTGGGAATCCACTGCCGTGACATGCCTGGAAGCCAGCAGGCAGCTCCCATGCGGCCCCCAACTAATCACCATGGATGTCTCCTGTCACATGCTGGGAGGGTCCCCAAGTAGATCATGGCCTTGTAATCACCATCATCAATCACATGGTTGTGGTGCTCTCTGCAGCACCCATGCAAGTGAGAAGCACATGACTTTAGGAATCTGAAGATCCAAGTTCAAATTCCAGCTCTGTTACGAGTTTGCCTTGTGACCTTGAACAAAGTGCTTGACCTCTCTGAGCTTCATTTGCCCCCAAAATAGGATGATCATCCTTAACGCTATCAAGTAAGACAACACATGTGACGATGATTCCTAAAAGACTGAGCAGGTTATCACCTGTGAGCCACCTGCTCCCACTGCCAACCTCCATCTACGTAACCAGCAAAGCAAAACCTTGACCAAAGAGAGGGAAGGACAAATGGAAAGATGGACAGGCCCTTCTCGTGGGTTCGGCAGCTCAAAACTGCACACTATTGTTCAGATGCACAAAGGAGAAGTAAATACAGCTTTCTTCTTTTTTTTAAAACATTGTATTTATTTATCCATAAGAGACACAGGGATGCAGAGACACAAGCAGAGGGAGAAGCAGGCTCCCTCTGGGGAGCTCCATGTGGGATTCCATCCCAAGACCCCGGGATCACACCCTGAGCCAAAGGCAGACGTTCAACCACTGAGCCACCCAGGCGCCCCTAAATATAGCTTTCTTATAGGTCTCACAATGATCCCCTCTTATGCTCGTACACCCACCTGCTGATGGTAGAGGCGGGGCAGGGGGTTCTCAGGTGGCAAATCCACTACCAGTTAAACATGAGTCTGTCTCCCTCTGGTTGAATATGGTCTCTCTGGGGTAAATTCAGTTGCCTTGGGGTGAATACTCAGTATTTCAAGGTTCACCCCTGTCCCACTCCACCTCCAATATGACAGTCAGGGTAGAGGTTGGTGGAAAAATCTGACCAAGCTTCCTGGAAGCAGCAGGGTGAGGTCTCCGTCTATGTGCTGCCCACCTGGTCCACACTGGCACCCTCTCAAAGCACTTCTTTCTGCTTCTCTTGGCACTGACCACAGTCCACACTGGTGCTGCTGGTGATGGAACTGGTCTGCAGAGCTGGACGAGTCATCCTTCGTTAAGGTGGCCCAGGGGGCTCTCCATTGTCCCTGGCCACAAGGCGTGCCCCTCTGCTAGTCTCTGGATCCTAGAGGCATGTTGGAATTCTGGACTTCCTGGTGATCCATGCAGGTGGTGGGGCCTAGCAATGTCCTAGGTCAGACACCCTCTCCTGCCAATGTCCTGTTCCTACATCCCATCCCACCTCCTTCTCCATGTGGGATAAGTGGCAAAGTGAACCATCAGCACTGATGTCCTACGACCCTATGCAGGGTTTCTAGGATTTGTGATCTTCTCTGCATCAGAAGCTGGTGGGCCCCAGGGTGTCTCCTTGGGCCCCAGGCTGTGTCCTCACCCTGGTCCCTCCTCACCAGAGTCCCTGCTTGCCTCTCCTGGGGCGCCAGAGCCTCCCCTCCTCCTGTCTGGAGAGAATTTCCCTCTTCCTCTCCATCCTCCCCGCACTCCTCCTGTGATCTCCCAGACAGCCAGGCTGGGCTCTTGATATGCAAAGAGGACTTTGGGGACTTACAAAGCCTTCCCCTCTCTCCACAAAGCCTGGCTTTCAAGACTATTATCTGGCTAAGGACTGCAGGATCCTATTCAGTCAAAAGCGAACATCAATTCTCCCCTTTTGTGCTCCTGATCCTCAATCCCATTCCTAAAACCCTGGACGCCTCTGGCTGAAAAGGAAGAGAGTCACATGAAAGCAGTTAAGAAACGCACAGGTACATTCAAAAAATGGTATCATTCCTGCTACACCAGATTCCCTGGGTGTCAGAGTGAAAAGAGCCCCTGAGAAGAGCTTCCCACACCCGTTTAGAGACCCTGAGAGGGCAAAGGCTTGCTTCTGGCCACACAGCAAGGCCGCAGCAGGGCAAAGGCTCTTCCCACCAATTTCCATTAGGGAAGAGGTGCTGGGGACTTTCCCTGTGTCTGAGCTCTTTTTAGCCCTCTGCCGTTTAGAGACCTGCCTGCCTTGCTCACCAGTGCATCCCCACCCCCAGACCAGGGACCAGAACACAGTGGCTGGGACAGCACAATGCACAGCACACTGCAACCACATTGATGTCTGGTCTTTGGACCTCGTCCAGTCCTGGTGCATCTCTCTATCTGGGCCACACTCTCCCAGCCTGTGCCTGAGCCCTGGGGCTGCTGGCTGCCCGCGGGGGAGCCTCCCTCCCCACCAGCCTATTCTCCATGCAAGGCACAAGGCCCTGTGGGGCCTCTTTATCCCCACTCCTGCTGTCCTCAACCACCTTCCTACTGAGCCTCAGTTTCCCCAACTTTAAATAGAATCTGATGAATGGTGGCTTTTAGACATTTTTAGCCATGGAAATAAACAACTGTTCTCTTTTAAGCAAGAAGTTGGAGTCCTCCTCCCAGTGTCTGGAAAATTGGCACATGTATACGTACATGTATAGAGTTGTGTATGTATATATTCAAGTGATACAGGCAGCCCGGGTCTGGAGATCCAGAGGGGGTCCTACAGGACCAGCCAAGAGGGTCCTTGGCTTCACACAGGTTGGAAATCAAACGTGAGCCAGAAGGAGGTGAAAGCAGAGTTTACTGAAGATAGAGAGACAGCAGATCTAGACGGACTATGCGTCCAGGAGACTCAGAAAGGCAGGAGGGAGTCTTGTCTTTGCTTGGGGTCTGGGGTTCTTATTGGCAATTGTGGTCTGGGGCACGTATCCCCCAGGCATCCTGGAACTGGTCAGAACAAGGACAGGGCCCAGATGTCCTTCACAAGTCACTCACTCCCTGAAGCCAGGGGCCTTGGCATCACGGCGTTTGGAGTCAGTGGTCTTGGAGAACCTTTCTGTCTCCGCGCATTGTCTCACGTGCTAGAAACCCTCCAGAAACCATGAACTCCTTGACCTTCACAAGGGTCAGGACATACATCAAGGCATGTGTAAGGCAGGGGGTGCAAGTCCCAGCAGGAATGGAAGTGGGAAAAGAAGCAAAGGGGAAAAATGGCTTTTTCCCATGGGGTCCCTCTAGTTCCCGTGTCTTACAAAGCCTTTGCTGGTCTCCTGAAGCGCAGATGCGGCACAAACTTGGAGATTCAGTGAACCGGGTATTTTTTCAGTGTCCTTCCAACATCAGCTGGATTAGAATTTAAGACTCAGAGAATCTAGACATGACTCAGGATGACACTTAGCTGCAACAATTAAAAAGAAGAAGAAAAAAACAGCCTGGGGCTTAAACCACAAAGGGGTGTTTGTGTCCTTGGCTACCACGAAGGCCAGAGCCTCAGGATCACAAGAGGGCTGCACACACTCCAGCATCCTGCCTGTGCTCTGGGTGGGAAGAAAGGGACTGGCAAAGAGGTAAGAGCCCATACCAGCTGAGTGACCTCCCTTTTTTTTTTTTTTTTAAGATTTTATTTATTTATTCATGAGAGACAGAGAGAGAGAGAGAGAGAGAGAGGCAGAGACACAGGCAGAGGGAGAAGCAGGCTCCATGCAGGGAGCCCAACGTGTGACTCAATCCCAGGACTCCAGGATCATGTCCTGGGCTGAAGGTGGTGCTAAACCGCTGAGCCACCCAGGCTGCCCGTGACCTCCCTTTAAAGACTCTTCTGGAGGGCTGCCTGGCTGGCTCAGTGGGTGGAGCACGCGACTCTGGATCTCAGGGATGTGAGTTCAAGCCACATGCTGGGTGTAGAGATTACTCAAAAATAACATTTTAAAATAAATACATAAATACACGAATAAAAATAAAGACTCTTCTGGAAACCCCACCCAGTGAATCTGCTTATATTTCAGGGGCCAGAATGGGTCGCACAGCATCCCAACGCACCAGGGAGAATGGGAAAAATAGTTTGGGTTTTGCGGCCTGGGCACGCTGCCACCACGAAGAAAGCCTGGGGCCCAGGAGGAAAAATGAAGAAGAGGGTGGTGGGCAAGTAACGGTGTCAGCCAGTCCCAGCCTGCCATCAGCAGGCGCGCGCTGGGGCATGCCCCTTCCCCACGCCAGGCCTCAGTATCCCCATTTCAAAAACAGAATTGGGCCAGCTGCTGCAGGGCCTTCTCCAGCTCTGATTGTCTGGGTGAAATCCTGCTTCCATTACCTACTGGCTGTGTGACCTGGGGCAGGACATTTGACAACTCTGTCCCTCAGTTTGTCTGTAAAACAGGGACAATCGTGGTGTCTACCTCACAGGGTTGTGAGGCTCAGACGAGTCCTTCTGTGGAAGGTGACAGGTCTCACAGGAAGCCAGAGACCGATACTCGTTATTAACACGGCTGCCGCTGCCGCCGAGCTTCCGAGGGTTCCCCTTCTGCCTCCCCCGGGTGCTGTGTGACCTGGGGCAGGTCCCTTCCCCTCTCTGAGCCTCGGGAGCTCATCTTATGAAACGAGAGGCCTGACGCTGTCTTGGGCTGCAGGGGCTCTGAGAGTTGCTCTCAGAAGCTGGGCTGGGCTTGGGGGGGGAGAAGGGGGGAGGAGGGGGAGGGGCCAGCTGGTTTCCTGTGGCCCAGGCGGTGACCTGGGCAGCCCCCACTTCCTGTTTCCCAGAGGGACTCGAGGACCTCTGTGTCCCAAACTGTCGCTGGGGCAACCTTCCCTGCGTCATCTCCCCGATTGGCCCTGAGCTTGAGGGAAGCGCCACCAACAATGGCCCTTTGTGTCCAGCTCCGCCTGCCCGGCCCTGGGAGTCTCGTGCCCATTCCCCAGATGAGAAACTGTGGCGCAGGGAGGTGAAGTCACTTGCTCCTCACGAGCCTGGTGAGAATCAAATCAGAAATTAAGACCTAAAAAAAAAAAAAAGAAAAAGAAAAAGAAATTAAGACCTGAGTCTTCTGAAAACACGCAGGGCCCTCGGCTCCAGACTGTCCCTCAGGGTCCCCGCCCCCGGACACCGAGAGGCCTGGAGCTGGACCTCTCAGTGGCCCACAGACCTAGGACGTGACTCTCAGGGGGAGGGGGCGGGCAGGGAGGTGGCCTGAGATGATGCTGTAAGACCAGGGAGTCCTGCCTCCACCCCTGGCCTGAGCCAAGCTTCCAGAACAGGACAGGTGACGATAATGGATCCAAGAGCATCTAGGGAGCAGCTCTGATGCACCAGGTGCTGCGTTAAGCATTCGCTGGGGATTGGTTTGTTTACCCTGACAAGTACCCTCCGTGAGGCAGGTGCTGTCCACCCCCACCCCCAACCCACCCCACCCCACCCCCGCTTTATAGATTAGGAACTGAGCTTGCTGAGACTTGCTAGGGCCCTTGCTAAGTGCGGGAGCTGGCCTGGGAACCCACACCCAGGTCCAGAACAACCCCTGTGCACCCGGGAGGGGCTGAGAGACACGAACGCTGGACGGCTCGTGTGGATCAAGGGTCAGTGCAGCTGGGACATCCCGGGGCTGAGCTCAACGGCCAGGCAGGCAGGAGGGCACCTCGACGGGGCCAGTGTGGGGCAGCGACAACCCAGAGGGTCTGCCCTTCCTCCCCACCTTAGACACACCCCCAGCTAGGGGTCCCCAGATGACTGAGATTACTCTCTTGCTATGCTCAGCAAAATGGGGTCAGTGACAAAAAAAGAAAGTTACCTTTCTCATGAACTAATTTTGTGACTTCGGACCTGATACCCTATCATCAAACCCATTATACAGACAGGCAAACTGAGACTTATTCTTTTTAAGATTTTATTTATTTATTCATGAGAGACACACACAGAGAGAGAGGCAGAGACACAGGCAGAGGGAGAAGCAGGCTCCATGCAGGGAGCCCGACGCGGGACTCGATCCCGGGTCTCTAGGATCACGCCCCAGGCCGAAGGCGACACTAAACCGCTGAGCCACCTGGGCTGCCCCAAACTGAGACTTAGAGTTTAAGCAGTAAGGATGTGATTCCCAGGCAAGGAGTTCACGGTTCCCTCAGATCAGAGTGAGTAAACCTGGATGGACAGCGGGACAAGCTGGGCCTGAATACTCCTGACTGTTCCTGGGTTCAAATCTTACCTCTGCCGCATGGTTGCTGGGTGACTTTGGGCAAACTGCTTCTCTGACCTCAATTTCCACGGCTGTAAGAGCTAAAAACAGCCTCCTTCATCAAGTTGATCCACGTGTATTTATTGAGCATCTACTATGTCCCAGGCCCTGTGCTGAGAACCGGAGATGCAGAGGGAAGCACCTTTTAGGGGATGCCAGGAACCACCTGACCAATGATGGGCCATTCCCCTCTCCTTCCCCACCCCTGGGATACCCCACAGCCGCTGACATAGGGCCCTGCACCTGCACGTACAATTGTATGAATATCTCTCATGGAGGTTCTTTTTTTTTTTAACATTTTATTTATGTATTCGACACAGACAGAGAGAGAGAGCAAGCACAAGCAGGGGGAGCAGGAGAGGGAGAAGCAGGCTCCCTGTGGAGCAGGGAGCCCGATGTGGGGCTCGATGCCAGGACCCGGAGATCATGACCCTGAGCCACCCAGGTGCCCCTCTCGTGCTGGTTCTACGATGCTCTAACTGGAGGCTGCGGTGCCCGAGGTGTGCAGTGCCCGAGACAGCTGGGTGAGAATCCCTCCTCCAAGGCCCCATTACCTTTGTGTTTTCCAGAACTATTGACCTGCCACCTGCTGTCCTGCTGTCAGGGCGTGGCCACATGGCTGGAAATGGAAGGCACAGGGTGGGGCTGGCTCTCCGCCACCGCTCGGGCATAAGAAAACATTCCCATCCGGGAGGGGAAGCCCCCGGGATCCATTCCAGCCGGCCTGCCCAGGACAAGGGCTCCAGCCTTCCTTCCGGAGGGCAGCCCCACGCACAGCCAGCCCTGGGCAGGGTTACGGGAGGCCCCCAGACAGGCCTGTGTGTGTGTGTGTGTGTGTGTGTGTGTAACTGTATGTCTATGTTTGTGTGTATCTGAACCTCCGTGTGAGTCTGTGTATATGTATTTGTGTGTGTACATCTCAAGGTTAACAAGACCCAGAGGGGCGTAGCGCCCCAGACCATCTCATATGCACAGTAACACTGAGGCAGACACACGAAAACCCCAACATGGACACACTACGCACCCACAGTCTTATAGCACATAGGTGTACATGTATACACAGACACACACCCGTAACCAGACACACATACACAAACGTATCTTCACACAGGGACATACAAAGACGCATGTAGACACCCAAGGGCTGGCAGGACCAAAGCCTAGGGGAGGGGTGCTAACCCAGAGAGGACAGAGGCCTTCAAAAGGCTCATAACTGAGGGGGACACAGATATGCAGGTCCCTCCCTGGAGCACACGGTGAGCCGTGCAGGGACAGATTGCTCAGGGCCCAGGGGAGAGAAGCACCAGCTCTGCGGACTGGGGTGAAGTCAAGGAGGCCTTCCCAGAGGAAGTGTGACAGTGTGCTTTAGAAAGAATAACCCAGGGATGTCTGGGTGGGTCAGAGGGTGAATCATCTGCCTTCGGCTCAGGTCATGATCCTGAGGTCCTGGGATCCAGCCCTGCATCGGGCTCCTTCTCTCTCTCTCTACCCCCGTTGTGCTCTCTCCCACTCTGTCTCTCTCTTAAATAAATAAATAAATAAATAAATAAATAAATAAATAAATAAATAAATAAAATTTTTAAATTAAAAAATAGAAAGAGTAGCCTAGCACCCCTCAGTCCCTCCACTCTCAAGGCTTTGGTCCTGCCAGCTCTTGGGTGTCTTGGGCTTCTCAAAGGAACTGGTGTGATGTTCCAATTAAATAAGAAGCCAGGAGTCCAGACCGGAAGAGGGGCCTGGAGGCACATTTTGGGGTGTGCTTGCTGGAGGAGAGAACGGAGATATCGCGCCGCAAACACCCGTCAGCCTCTCCCCCCACTAGGCCTTCCCCCCACCCCTCCCCACCACCAGTCACTGCCCTACCTCCTCCCAGAAGTCCCCTCTCCTCTCCCTGTCTGGGGCTGTCACTGTCCACCCGGAATCGGAGACTGGAGATCATGTCCCTGGCCTCCAGGTAACAGAACAATGCTTTCTTCCCAAGGGAGTCTCCTCTCCTTTACTCCACATGGGGGCACAGCCCCAAGCCCCCAGCCCCTTGCCCCAGGCCATCGTAGCACCCCCTCCCCTGCCTAGTGATTGGCCACAGATGGGCGGTGACCCCAGTGCAGCCAATCTGTCTCCTTCCCTGGGATTTACGTGTGGCCACAGGAACAGAGTCCTTCCTGCCTCACATCCTGAAAGGAGGTGACCCAGAGCCACCTGTGGCCATGTCTACCTGTCCCCCCCTCCATGTCTACGTGTCACCACCGCCATGTGGACGAGAGCTGTCTAGAATGGAGGGGAATGAGCCCAAGAGAGACAGGCAGAGTGCAGAGAATGACAGCCCCCACCACTTTGTTCCAGTCTGATCCAGGTGCATCCTTCTGGGCTACGGCAGCCAACAAATCCCCTTCCCCCCAGGGGCTGACTGGGTTTCTGCTGCCAGCAATGGGAGGAGACCAAGGAGCCACCTCCCACCCAGGCCCCTCCTCACCATAGGCACTGCCCTACTTTCTCCCCCACCTCCCCAAATCCATCCTCCCAAGCCCCCCACCTCCCACCTCAGCCCCGCATGACCGACCCTCCCCAGGAGGAGCTGCCCTACGGCTCCCATGGCAGCTGAAGACCAGATTTTGCAGGACTTATTTTTCAGGCCTTGGTGAGGAATCTGGCGCCATCTTTTAGCAGGGCCCATGGAGCGGACCTGCCCTAGGTCAGGCCTGGGTAGCCCTGCCCCCTTGTTCCCCTTCTCCTTTCTTCTTCTCCATTTTTTAAAAAGATTTTATCTGTTTATTCATGAGAGACACAGACAGAGAGAGAGGCAGAGACACAGGCAGAGGGAGAAGCAGGCTCCCTGCAGGGAGTCCAACATGGGACTCGATCCCAGGACTCCAGGATCATGCCCTGGGCCAAAGGGAGGCACTCAACCGCTGAGCCACCCAGGCATCCCTTCTTCTCCATTTTTTTAAAGTAGGCTCCACACCCAACGCAGATTCCAACACAGGGTTTGAACTCACAACCCTGAGATCAAGACCTGAGCTGAGACCAAGAGTTGGATGCTTACCCGACTGAGCCACCTTCCACCCCATCTCTGCCCTCCTCTGAGGCCTCAACCCCCTCTCTGGTCTTCTAGCCTCCCGTCTCTCTCCCCTCCAACCCACCTTGTGCTCTGCAGCCAAACCTTCCAAAAATGCAAACCTGACAATGTCACTCCCCATCCAACAGATCCACAGCTCACTGCCTGTGCCCTCGGGGATAAGAGCCTTTAGCCTCCCCATCGGCCTCTAGGGCAGAGACGCCAAATTACAGTGGCCTAAACGAGAGGGAAGTTTATTGACCATCATATAGTGATTCACCCATAAACCACCCAGGAGCTGGCGTTCCTTGGCATCAGCACGCGGGTTCCTTCTGTCCTGCCGCTCCATCGTTCCTGGGCTGTCGCCTTCACTCACACGTCCCAGGATGGGACCATGTTCACCTTCCAACCTGCGGGAGGGGGGAAAGCTAGACGAGAGGGCACACCACTACCCTTTCTGGGAACAGCCCTGGCATGGCCTATCCTTTTGCTCGTATCCTATTGGCCACATTGGTCACCTGCCACCCCCGACGCAAGGGAGGCTGGGAAATGTAGCCCATCTTCCCAGCAGCCGCATGTCATTACCATGGGAGGGAGAGTGGGTATCGGGGCAGCCTGTCTCTGCCACAGCCTGGCACCCAGAGCCCTCCACAGCCAGCCTCGGTCCGGGGAGTCGCACCTGTGCCCACCTCGCCTCTCCTGCCTCCAGCTCTGAGAAGCCCTCACTGACCACCACGGCCTGGGCCCGGATGAAGGGTCTCCGTGCCCACCGATCACGTGGTGCTGTGGGTGCTGGTCCACCTCCACCCCACCGCCCAGGGCAGGCATCACACCGGATTCATTTCTGGGTCCCCTACCCAATGCCAAGCCCGAAGCGGGCCGGGCAGCAGGGAACAGGGAATGGCAACTGAGGAAGTGAACCTTCTAAATCGGAAATTCTCAGCCAGCACATGACTGCTGACTGGAAAAGGGCGGCCCTGGGGTGTGGGGGTGCACATTGATGTTGCACTCAGCCGAGGAGGCGGGGAGACCTCCCTGGGCGTCCCCCCACCTCCAATGTGCCATTCCCCCTCCTCCAATGCTCTCTGCCCCCGTGACTGTCCTGTCCGGCTCTTGCTCGGCCCTGAGGTCTCATTTTAAATGTCACTGCCTGAGAGGGGCCCTCCCTGAGCTGACAACACTGTCGCCGACGTCCAGGCAGCCCCGCGGGGGCCTACACCACATGCCGCAGGGCTCCGTCCTGCCCTCGGGAGCACAGGACCCAGCTGCAGCTGCGCAGCGCCCGGCGCCGATGTGTCCCCGAGACTGCACACTGCGGGAGGTGGGCCTGCCTCTCTCCTGGGGTCCCTAGGTCCCGGCACAGCTCTTGACACACAGTAGCCGGCCAGGGCCATCAAATGAGCGAACCTGACCTCTAGTGCTGTGTCTAAGGGGGTTGACGTTTTGGTGCCAAGGAGGGTGGGGGTCACGTCTGTGGCACAAGGGGGTGGGTGGCAGCCTCGGCTCTGTACCGAGTCTGTGCCCAGAGGCAAAAGCCCAGCTGAGGGCCCGTGGGGATGAGGGCCAGGAGGGAACCGCCTCCCCCCCCTCGGTCACAGAGCCCCGGGCCGGCTCTGCTCCAAGAAGGAGAAAAAGAGCTTTGGGAGCCACACCTTCACCTTGACTGCAGGCCCGAGAGGGGCCCGCTGGAGGCAGAAGACATTGTGGCATGGATGGCACGTCACTCCGAGGGCTCTGTGCCTCAATTTCCCCACTGCGGGAGGGATAAGCATAGCATCTTCCTCACGGGGCTCAGAGAAAATTAAAGGGTTGATCCACATGCAGCGCCCCCAGGGCTCACCGAGTGCACAGAGAGCATAAAGGGGCGTCCCAGAACCCCTCACTGAGCCTCCGTTTTCTCATCTATCAAGTGGGGTACCAGAGCCAAACTCGGGGGCTCAGAGAGACGCAGTGAGACAGGGATGTCGGCCCCAGCCTGGCACCAGAGAACCCTCTCCCCTCACCCCAAGACAGGGAGGGGGGTCGAGATGCCCACCGGCCCCCTGCCGTAGGCGCAACCTGGCGAGGGGGAGGCTGCCTGGCGAGGGGGAGGCCGCCTGGTGAATAATCTCGTTAATGGTAATCATCACCCTGATGCTCGTTAATATAATAACACTGGGCTCCCAGCCGCCGCCTGGCTCAGAGCTCCTCCGCGCCTCTCATCGCCGCCTGGCAGGGGCTCCGTAAACACTCATTACGCTCCGTCCCCGGGGAGGCCGCCAGGAGAAGCAGCTATTCCGGGCACAGCGCTCGGCTCTGGGCCGCAGGCTCCACTTGTATTAAGCATCCTCACACACGCTCCCGCTCGTGCACGCACACACACCCGCACACGCTCACACACACGCACACGCTCACACACACCAGGGCACGCACTCCCGCACTCAGACATCACACACACGGGCGCACACACACTCACCGGGGCATCCACGCTTGCACACACAGCGGGGCACACACAGGCACGCTCACAGTCACGCACAGCTGTGCAGCACTCTCTAATCTCCTCCCCGACCACTAATAATTGCTCATAACGCTGGAGCCTTACGTTAGAACAGTGCTCGTAGGTACTTATCGGGCACTGCGCACCCGCCAGGCGTTGGCCTAAGTGCCCCACTCGTATTAGCTCATTCATTCAATCTAAATAAGTGATCCTGTTGCGTCCACTTCGTGCTGAGGAAACGGAGGCACCTGCAGGTTATGGGATCTGGGCAATCGTCAGCCCCTCGAGCGGCTGCCGGAGTCCTGAACGCAGGGAGCCTCCAGGTATTGCTGCCTCAGAGGACATGCGCTCACTTCGTCCTCATGGCAATTCTGGGTCCTCAATCTCCCCGTTGCGCTGATGAGGAAATGGGCTCAGAGAAGTGATGTCACCTGCCTAGGAACACGCACAGCACAGCACTTGACACACATGCGCCATCTGACTTCAGAGCCGGCCTTACCGCTCCCCTGAGATGGAAGCGGGGAGGGCAATGCTGTTCCTCCGTTCAAGAGGGAGAAACTGGGATCCGAAGAGATTAAACAACTTGCCCACGATCTCCCAGGGACCGATGCAGAGAGCCAGGGCAAGCTCAAAGGCCTGGGATCCTGGGCACCCTCCTTCCTGGCTCCCACCTGCCCCCACCAATGAGCCTTTTACCTGGAGACCTTAATTCAGACCCACAGGCCGATTCAGCACCGCAGGCCTCAGCCCACGCAGGATTCCTCAAGGCCGCTGCAATTCTATGCCACCAGTCCGAGCTGCGTGTCCCTGGGCCAGTCATGTCACGTCACCTCTCTGGGCCTGAGCCTCCTCAAAACACAGACAGCAGCTGATATTTAGGGGGCGTTTACCATATTCTAGGTCTCTTCTATGTGCTTCCATGGAAGGTTTCGCTCTATCCTCATCACAGCCCGAAGAGGTAGATATGAAAAGAGTCCATGGTTTTTAAGATTCTGCTATTCTATAGGATCCTATGATTCCCACAGGGTCCGTTATGAAAGAGCCCACATCCTAAAAAGATTCCATTATTCTGGGATCCTGGGTTGCCAGACAATTTCGGCCATTGGTCTGCAGATAACAGAGTTAAAGGATTTCATGAATTGGTGATTAGTTGAGCCTCAAGGGCAAGAGGCAATTTGTCAGCTCTCAGCCAGCCTCGAAGGCCACCAGGGTCCACCCCCGGCCCCGCCCCCTCCCTCAGCCACAACATCGGAGCCAGCGGAGACAGAACAACCTGTCTCTATGACATGGCCCTGTGGAGGCCGCCGAGCGCTGGGTGGGTGACCTGCACACAAAGAGCTCCATGGACCCGCCCCCGCTGCCCTGGCCCAGCTGCTCGCACAGTGGAAGGACCTTTCCAGGCTGCAGCCAGCCTGCTCCCGCCCTCAGCCAGAGACACCCAGAAATGCAGCAGGGTTCAATCCCAGAGCAGGTCCCCTTCCTGCTCAGAGAGGTGGGGAGAGAGAACAGAAAGACCGGTGCCTCGGGACGCCCCGGTAGATCAGCGGTTGAGCGTCTGCCTTCAGCTCAGGGTGTGATCCTGGGGTCCTGGGATCGAGTCCCGCATTGGGTTCTCCACATGGAGCCTGCTTCTCCCTCTGCCTGTGTCTCTGCCTCTCTCTTTCTGTGTCTCTCATGAATAAATAAATAAAATCTTTAAAAAAAAAAAAAGAAAGAAAGAAAGGCAGATGCCTCTGCCTCCTTTCTTAGCCATTCTGACCTCTCCACGTGTGTTCCTGCTGGCCCCCTGCCACCGCCCCCTGCTCCCTAACTGCCCCCCCTTCCTCTATGCATGCTTCAAGGGCCAGCTGGGGTCCCACCTCCTCCAGCATATCTGCCTGGTTACTCTAACCCTCACTGGTCTCCTCTCTTACCCAAGTCCTGTTGCATGGCATTGAGCGCTAACATGTGACCCCGAGATTCCAGAGATGCCGCTCCTCTCCAGGCTCTCCTCCCTGCTACCACGAGAGCAATCTTTCTGAACCACAAACATGACTTTGTTGCTCTCTGTCTATAGATCTTGGCTCTCCAGCTTGGCATTCGAGCCCATTCCCAACTCTGGCCTCATCCTTTCTGTCTGTTTCCTGCCTCCAATCCAGGGACTAAGTACGCCTTGACCAGATGAAGTGAGGATCTGCCTCTCAGACTACAGAGGGCCCCAGGGAAGCCCCTCTGAGGCTGGAGCAGTTGGACCCCTGCCCTGATGCCAAGAAACAGATGTTGAGGGTCCCCTCCCGAACCTCATCCTCCATGTGCACAAACACGAGCACACACGCATGCATGCACACAGGCACATACGCATGCACACACCAAGCTCCCACCAGGGAGCCCACAGGATTTTGGAGCCCTAGAGCATGTGTTGGTACCATGGACAGCACTGGAGGAGGGTGCAGGTAGGCTCTGGGTGCTACTCAAATCCACCCACATGCACGCATGTCCTGGGACACGCACGGATCTCAGACAGCAGACATTGGTTGAACCCCTGCCTCACGCCCCACCCCTGCGAGACGTTATGGAAAATACCAGTGGGAAAGACATTGACTGTCACTGGCCCCCAAGGAACTTACAGTCTGGTTGGGGAATTGATTGTGTTGCCACCAATTTCCCACCTGCCTCCAGGCAAGCTGCCAAGGCCATGTTTACAAAAGCGTAAACCTGTCCCTATCACTCCCTAAAAAGTTCCATAGCAACCCTCCCTCCCGCTGCTTATAAGGTAAGCCCTCACCACCCCCATGAACCCAGTGCTCCAGCCTCGTTTGCCTTTGGCCTCTCCCCAAACATCCTGGGGTGCTTTTTCTTGCTTTCCTCCTCATTTAAGGCTTGTTTCCCCTCTTCGTTTCCCAGGGAACTGCTACGTAGACTTCAAAACTCAAATATTTTCTCCTCCTGGAAGCCCCCAAATTCACTGTGCCCTCCTCTGTACTCCCAGAGCTTTGTACATACCTGGGTCACCAGGCATCATTGAATTCTGACTTACCGTGTGCCCCTCGTGTCACACAGAAGCCAGCTAGTTTTTCCGGGCCAGTTAGGAAAGGAGTGACGGTTGCCAGAAGGGCAGAGGCTTTCTAAGAACTGCAGCTGATCAACCACGGCCCCAGCACTGCTTAGATTTGACAACTTCAGATTTACTTGGAAGCCTAAAAATAATGTCAAAGCTGTGCTTTTTACATCACTTTCACTCTAGAAACCTGCCTGCTTTGTCTTTGGGAAGAGAGAGCATTAATTATTATATAGGCCATGTGCCAAATAACTGGTAGGATACGGTTAAATAAAACATAGCCTCTAATGGATCTGACGCAGACGGGAGGCTCAGCCCTGTTCCTTCCACATCAGGAGCATTCTCAGGTATCTGATTCCAGGTCTACCTTCCCCGCCTCAGCCTGTGACTCCCCTGAGGTTCAGAACTGTGTGTGTCTTTCAATTCCATACTCCTGGTCCCCAGCACAGTGGCTGACACACAGTAGGCATCTACCAACATCGGGTGAACGATTAACAGATGGGAACGAATCAAGTGGGCTCCAGGTCAGATTGCCTGGGTTCAAATCTCCATTCTACCATGTATTAGCTCTGTAATTTTAGACACGTTTTAAAGAGGTCTCAGTTTTCTCATCTGTAAAATGGGCATACTAATAGTACCTACCTCGTGGGGTTCTCGCAACATCTAAATGGAATGCTGTATAAAAGAACAGGCATAGAGCCTGGCCCAATAGTAGATGTCCAGTAAAGGTTCGTTGGGGTTATTTGTTTTGTTTTACTTAGAGAGAGGTGGGAGAGGGGCTGAAGGAGAGGGAGAAGGGAGGATCGTAAGCAGACTCTGAGCTGAGTGCAGAGCCCCATGCTGGGCTTGATCTCATGACTCTGAGATCATGACCCGAGCTGAAACCAAGAGTCAGAGGCTTAGCTGACTGAGCCACCGAGGTGCCCCAGGTTCATTTTTATCTCAACTGTTGTGTTAAATTGTGTGGTTTATAGATTGAGAAAGCTGAGCTGGGCCTTGGCAGACCAGCCAGGAGACAGAGCCAGCCACCTACGGTGGGAAGAAAGACCAAGAACTCTTCTGTTCAAGCCCTTCCCAACAGCCATCCCACGGGCTCTCTATCCCTCCCTCAGTTCTCTGGCTCCCCACCTCGCTCACCCAACAGCCTCCATCAGGAGGAGGAGGCCTCCATCAGGCTCCCTCCTCTCCATCCTCTACTCTTCCAGGTCTTCCCCCTGGCCTCCCTTCCTTCTCTTACCAAGGCCAATGACTGCTAATGCTGCCAGGGAGTTCCCAAGGAGGTGTGGTCAGAGCAGGGCTTTGGAGGATGCATAGGAGTTTGCCAGGAGAAGGGGGGAGGGGAGTCAAGGTTGACCTTAGAGTTGTATGACTCTTCTTGCCTTCTTGAAGTCCACAGGCCTCAGTCTCCTCATCTGTAAACATGAGAGTAATAAGAGGACCTACGACCCGTCAGCGTTTTTATAAAGATTAAACGTATCAGTCAGCTTGGGCTGCCATCACTAACTCCCACAGGCTGGGTTTACTGGCTTCAACAAGAGGCATTTGTTTCCTTCCAGTCCCTGGGCCCGGAAGTCTGAGATCAGGATGTCCGTTTGCTGTGTCCTCACGCGGCCTTCCTCTGTGCTCATGCAGAGAGAGTGCTCAGCGCTCTGCTTTCTCTTAGAAGGTAAAGACACCAATCCTATTGGTTTAGCGTCCCCGGGCCCCACTCTTATGACCTCATTTAACTTTTATGACTTCCTTAGAAGCCCTGTCTCTAAATCCAGTCACACTAGTGGGTTAAGGCTTCAAAATATGGATTCGTGGGGGAGACAATTCAGTCCACGGCATAAAATAAGTTAATATGTGAAAAAGTATTCTATTTTAATAAATACTTAGATACTACTTACCACGTGCCAGCTCCTGTTCTAAATGCCACACATATTAAAAGGCATTTAAGACATGCCGGGCACAGGCTGATTGCAGTCCACGCGTCTTACGGTTGTGCTGTTGTGCACCTGCTGTGTGGCAGGCACTGTGGTGGGCACTTGGATCCCCACGAACCCCGTTAGTGGTCCCTGCTGTGCCCATTATACAGAGGGGACAAAGTGGCTTCCCTGGGACAGCCCGGGAGGCACTGGCTGAGGCTGGGTGATAACCCACGTCTGTTCTAACCCACATGCCAAAGCCCGTGCCCTCCCCTCGCAGCTCGCTCTGGCGGTAAGTGTCACTCAGGATTCCCAGCGAGACAAGATAAAGGTCCAGACTCGGCCAGAGCCTTGAAAATGGAAGGAAATGACCAGACCCCATCGATGTCCTTCCACGTGGGAGGAGCAATCCCCAACCAGCCCAGGTGGTGCCCCAGGTGAACAGTGAGCAAGGAAGAGAATGCTCCAGAAAGCCAGAGGCCCGTGCTGGCCCCTCTCTCCGCAGGAGGCCAGGTAGTCCCCCGCCACATCAGCCCTCGTAATTCCACGTGGATTCTTTTGCCAGAGCCATTCAGCAGTGTCAGTGTTTGTAGAAGGGGAGGGGATGAGGTCCATGCAGGAGCAGGTGGTCTGAGGTGGACCGCACACGGCTAGGGGGGATGCGCCATTGTGGGTCGGGAGACAGTGTGGGGAGCAGGGGAGATGGGTGGTGGGCAGAGGGTGTAGGGCAGGCAGGGGCCAGGGCCCCAAGTCAGAAGACTCAGCTTTGTATTTGCTGGTGGTATGACCCCTGGCAAGTCCTTCTGCCCCTGGCAATCAATTTTTTTTTAACATTTTATTATGAAGAATTTACAATTTAAGCTTTAAGTAGATAGAATAATATAGTGAGCCCCCATGTGCCCATGACTCAGCTCCTCCAATGACCAAGCCAAATGTCCCCTCCCTCCCTCTGCTCTCCCACCCGGGCCCTCCTCCCAGTGCTTGCTGTGAACGCGTCACAAGCATCCCATCACTTGATGCGCAGCTATTTGCGGAAGGATAAGGATGCTTTTTTAAAAAACATAAGCAGGATACCAGTAACATGTCTGAGAACGTTGACAATGATCCGCTTACAACAAATATTCATTCAAAGTTCAAATTTCCACCTGCCTCATAAGTAGCTTAGATTTTCTTTTTTTTTTAGAAGTTGTTTGAATCAGGATCTGAATCAAGTTCCCACCTTGATTAGTTAACAAGCCTTTTAAGCTTCCCTGAAAATTCCTCCTTCATCTTGTAAGCATGTCTAAGACTTTATTAACTGAAGAAACTAGGGCATTTGTCCTTTAGAAGTGCCCTCCAGTGTGGGCACTGTCACAGTCCCTGTCTGTGAAAGAGTGGGAGCAGTGGTTCTCTCCAAGAAGGAAAGGAGAGAGTATCTGGGAATGGACACTGACAACCAGCAGGCACCCCACAGATGTGTCATGTGTTCATCTATCTTTTGAGGGTACTTGGGTGGTTCAGTGGTTTAGCGTCTGCCTTTGGCTCAGGGCGTGATCCTAGGGTCATGGGATCGAGTCCCACATCAGGCTCCCTGCATGGAGCCTGCCCCTCCCTCTGCCTGTGTCTCTGCCTCTCTCTCTCTGGGTCTCTCATGAATAAGTAAAATCTTTAAAAAAAAAATCTATCTTTTGAGTTTTTCAATACCCTGTTGCCTCTGTTTCTCTGATGACATCATTGAGGTTCAGAGACACAAAGTAACCTGCTCGGGCTCACAGCAGCTGTGGGCAGAGGAAGGAAATGGGAGGCTGAAACTAAAAGAATTGTGACTTCGGGCAGAGACACAGGCTCGAATCCCGCTCCGTTCTTCAACAGTTTTCTGGCCGCAGGTTCCCAAACTCCCTGAGCCTCAGTTTCCACGGGCCAGGAGGCCAGCCCCGCCCGAGGCTGCAGTGACGGGGGTGAGCAGAGCCCCATCGGGGCGCCGGGCACAGTCGGCCCCTCACCCCAGGGCTCTGGCAGCCCACGTCTGCCCCGGCCCCGCGCCCCCAGCCTCCCTGAGGCCAGAGGGCTCGTGGCCCTGACGGCGGCCCACGGCACTGTGACCCCTCGGGTCATCGTCTTCCTCCTTGCCCCTCCGTCCTCTCCTTGCCCATCCCTGAGCCCCGGCCCGGCGCGCCCCCACGCCCATCTGCGCGGCCCACGCGTCCGACTCCCGGGTGCCGAGCTCGGCCCTTGTGGGCCCCGGAACCGGAGACCTCGTTCACACCAGAGCCGACACCGACACTGGGATTTCTAGCCCGGCCGGCGTCCTTTCTTCATTCAGCAGGCAGCGTGCTGGGCCCTGCAAATCCTGACCCCAAGACTAGGGACAGCCCTGGGAACAATAAGGACCCACAGCCTCACACAGCTGCCCCCTGCCCCGCAGGCCCTGTGAGCCTAGGGGTCAGTCTGGTTCCAGGTCAGGGAGTTCCTCCCCTCCGACATTCTGTGCTGTTCCCACACCGTGCAGAGTGTTCTTCCTCACATAATCCTTACCCCCTTCCATTTAGGGGATGGTAACTGTTATCTCGTTCCACAGGTGAAAAAACGGAGGCTCAGAGAGCTCAGAAGTAGCTGCTCCAGCATCAGAGCTAGGAAATGTCACCTGAGCTTGAAACCAGGCCTACCGACCCCAAAGCCACCTGGCCTTGGTCCATCTGATTCCAATACCCTGTGGTCCCAACATTATCTCTTTGTGGCCTGAAACCAGTCCTTCCCCTGGGGGTGGACCACAGGGCCCCCAGTGCCACCACAGACCGGGCCCCGCCCAACCACAGCCCCCACCCGGCCTTCCCACTGTCAGCTCTGTGGTTTCCCCAACACTCTCAACCACCAGCAGCTTTGACCATAATGGTTCCCACGAGGGTTGCTGGTCAATTTTCCTTGCTTGGTTCTCAAATTCTCCCGAAGGGGAAAGTAGCTGAGGCCCGCCCGGCAGGGTGGGGAGGGCAGGCCAAGCCACCCCTCCCTACAAAGCCTCCATGTCTATCTCACACTCAGGCCACACAGTATCATTTCAGCTTAATTTTATTTCCTCTTATAAATGGGCACAGCACGGGAAGTGTTAAAAAAAAAAAAAAAACACAACCAAACAAAAAACAGAAACAAACAAACAAAAAAACCCAAACAGCTCCTTCACAAGGCTGGGACAGGTGAGTACCCATGGTGGGGCAGGCACCTGGGCCTCTTTTTCCAGTCTTTTCCCTCCACTTTTCCTTAGAGATTTGGCCATGAACTCAGGACGGGTGTGGTTAATAAACGGGTTATGGGGGAAAGGGCAGGGGAAGGCCTGGGGGAGGAAAGGACAAACGCCCGCTCGGCCCAGGCCGGGTTCTTGGAGGGCTCTGTACAGGGGAAAGGACGCACAGGAGGGACACTGTCTTCAGGGGGCTCTCTGGAGCCACACTGCCTACGAAAAATATTTACATGTATTTGCCACGCTGGGGCTGGGCGCGCTGAGCTGCCAGGTGGGCACCTGGGGGATGCTGGAACCATCAGCCCTTAGACGGCAACCCCAGGACCCGGGCTTGGCATCTCTGTAAATCTGTACAGTTTGTGGGCTTCTATTTACAGGCAGGCGGCCTGAGGAAGCGAGTCCGGGGTGGTGGCTGTCAGGAGAAATGCAAGAGAGCCGAGGAAGTGGTGGCCACTCCTGCCCTGCCCAAGAGGCAGAGGTGGGCCTCCTTCCTGCGCCCAGGACCCCCGCCCGGAAGCCTGGACAGATGGCTTTGCCAACCCCAGGGCGGGGTCTGGCCCACGCACCCCAAGCCACTGCCCGCAGACCCACCCCATCCAGCCCTGGTTACCAGCCATCCACGTCCAAGGTTCAAGGGGACAAACCTTTCAGGAGAGGAACCCCTCTGGCCTCCTAGGAAGACAGAGTCTGGGTTCTAAAAGTCACAGCTGGAGGGTGTGCTCAAACCCCACCTCCAGAGGCCCCAGCCGCTCTCCATGGCAGCTGAGGCCCCAGAGACATTCTCAAGCCGCATAAGCTCCCTCCCCTTTGGAATTTGCCCTGCTTCCAGGAAATGCCAGGGCCCTGCAGGACACCCTGGGACCTATCTGGGCAGGCCCTGCACGCATCACACCTCGTGCCCAGGCTGGGTGAGAGCCCGGCACACACATTGCACCTAGGAGAGCTCCAGCTCATCCTTTAACCGACCTCTCTCCTGGACCACCCTGCCCGAACTGGGCTGGCCAGAGCGGATTTGGGCGAGTCAGACTGTGTTCAGTTTCCAGAGGATCAAGCCTGGGTCTTTGTCTCGGGTCCAGGACTCCAAAAACAAGGCCCTCGGCCTCTTCTCTCAAATGCTAAGGACAGAGAGAAGGGGCCCGTGCCAGGAGGCAAAGCCCCAAGTTAGAAGCCAGGCCTTGGGATACGGGGAGTCAGGCCCACTGGGCCCGGCTAGACCCACACAGACCACTCCGAGCCCATTCCAGCCAGACCCAGCCCAGCACATCCATCCTTGCTGGGCCCCCCCATCGTGGGCTCCAGCCCCTGAAGGGGTCTCCTACCCCAGGCCCACTCTCCCTGGGTTCACGTCCTCTCTCCTCCATGCTCTCTGGCTTTTCAGCCTTGGCCTGCCCAGGCCTCGTCACCAGAGCCACTAGCCCCAAGACAGCAGCCAGCCAGGGAGCAGGGTTGAGGGAGGCCAGTGCTTTGGTCTCCCCCTCCCCGGCCCTGCTGCTCCGGGGATGACTGAGGCCAGGTCACCTCACCTTCAATAGATTGCAGGCCCAGAGTGCCTCCCCTCACTCCTGCCCCCTTCAAAGGCTGGGCTCCTTGCAAGCTTCCAGGCCCTACCCAGGGGGACACGGAGTCTAAAGGATGGAGCCCCGGGCTGGAAGTAGGATGGTGGAAAAGACAGGGTGTGCAAGTTCCCTGGAAGCTCGCCCTCAACACCTCAGGCACCCCTACCCCTCACCCTGCAGAAGTCTGCTGCCAGGGAGTCTTGAAAAGGGAACAGAAATAAAAGCTGGGTTCCTGACTTTAATCTGGGTTGAAGGTGAGGGGTGGGGGAGTGAGCACCAGCCAACCACAATTCAGGCCACATCCCGGGGCTTCAGGAGCCCCCACCAAGCACAACCGCCCCAAAGGAGATTTGCAGCCCCAAGTTTAAAATATCTACAGAAGCGGCGCCCCCTGCAAAGGTGACAAAGAAGGGGGAGGCGGGCTGAGGCCTGCGGCACCCCCGCCCCCACCTGCTCTCTGCTCCGGGCCTGGGGCAGTGTGTCTGCAAGGGCTGCTTCCAGCTGCACCTGGGAGAACCAGCAGGTGGTTTGGCCAATGAGTGGGTGAGTGTCCACGGGAAAGGCCCCAGGGTGGGACCGAGATGGGCCTCGCAGGCCCGGGGGAGAGGGTGCAGGAGGCCCGGGCGGCAGGGCCCACCCTCGCAGGCACTTTGGGGACTTGTGTCCTGGGAGGCAGAGTCGGCCCCTAGCTCAGAGCAGAAGGGGGACAGAGGGAGACCAGGAGCCAGGCCACACGCCCTCCCCGCCCAGGGCTTAACGGTCCTGGCAGACCCCAGCCCCCTCCCCAGCCCGGGGCCGCATTCCAGGAAGCAGCCTGCCTTTCTCAGCAAGGCTCCCAGAGTCCAGGGCCCTGGACTACCGCCCTGGGGGGCTGCAGAGGGGAGGGAAGCAGGCCTCAACGATGTGCAGTGCCCCAGAGGGCGTGTAGCCCATCCCCTCCGTGCCACACCTGTATTCTGGGATTCTGGGAAAGGCAGTATGTGCCCAGCATTCTCCTCCAGTGCGAGCGCAGGGCTGTGTGGGGGAAGATTGTGCATCCACGTGGGATTGTATCTGACAGGCCGGGGTCGGTGGCAATGTGGTTGGTGTTGGCGTCGTGGCGAGGGACCAAGTGTGACAGGGCAGTTCAGGGAACCCAATATGGGCTGATTGTTCCAGCCTGACTCCACCCTCCCCAGTGAGCCGGAAAGCTGGAGACAACATGCGTGGTGCCACAGTGTACGTGGGGGGAGGCCGAGAGAGGGGCAGGCCGCACCAGCAGGTGGGGATGTCTGGTGACTTGCATTGTCGTGAGCATTGGGGGGAAGGGGGCGTGAGAAACACGTGAGAATCAGCATCTTTGGAAGAATGTGTGTCTGTGACGGGTCTACATGGGTTCGGTGGTCAGGACTGCATATGATTTGGTCATCGCCTGCTTCTGTCTTTGTGTGTGACATTACGTGTGACCGTGTGGGACATGGGGTCTATGCAGAGCCCACTCGCAAGAGGGAAGTCCCAGCCCCTCTCGCCAGTGGTGGCCAGGGTACTGTCAGGAAGTCAGTTCCTTAGAGGCGGACAGGGATGAAGGTGAGGCCTGTGGAACATGTGCACAGGGCAGGGATGAGGGGAAGAGGACCCCACAACCCCAGAAAGACCAAGACAAAACCAGGCTGGCGGCATGAGGTCCCCTCTCTCCTGGGCAGAGAGGAGCCCTGGGACAGTAGTGAGAGGCTGCAGTGTCTTCAGTGATTTCAGGGGCTGAGCCTGCCAAACGCTAGTCCTGGGAGCCAGCCTGAGTGCCTCTCGACCTCCAGGAGACCTCAGCCGGCCCTGTGGGGACAGGTCAGGGCCCAAGCCCATCTCAAGCCCCACCCCTCCTCCCAGCAGCCAATCCAGAGCTTCCTTCCTCCTGTCCAGCTGACACGAGGTCCCGAAGCTGGCTGATTGCGGGGAGAGCGGGGAGGCCAAGATGAGCTCGTAAGGGCACAGTCTAGGGCAGATGGCAGTACCCACAGGCCCTCAGGCAAGATCTGTGAGAGGCTGGCAGTCTGGGCAGACCTTGGGAGGGCAGGCAGAGATGAGCTGGGCCAGGCTCCCTTCCGGGCCCAGTCCCAGGCCAGGGCTGGTGGGGCCAGGCTGGGGGCTAGGCAGAGGGGTGATGCTGAGCTACGGGAGGCACTGTGGCTCCGCTAGGCGTAGAATTCCTCCTGCTTATCAGGCTTCTGGTACGTGACGCTCGCCTGCTTGGGCTCCTCCAGGGTGTAGCTTCCTTCATCCTTCTTCTTCATGCGGTAGATGAGTAACGTGACTAGGAAGGCAGCGAACAGGGCGCCCACCACCCCACCTACAATCACAGCTGTGGAGGAAGAAGGCAGAGGTCAAGGGCTAGGACAGGGCAGGATGGGCTTGGGGCCTGGGGGGAGGGCAGAGGAACCCGGGTGGGGAAGTGGCTGAGAGTCTTGAATCTGAGACTGGGGGTGGGGTGAAGTCAATGCTAACTCCGCCAGCACTGGGTGGCATTCGCAGCCCCTCACCATGGCCTGGCTCCACCCTGGGTGCCTGACCCAAGCTAACTCACAGAATCCCCACACACACTCTCAGGGAGGTGCCACAGTCCTCGTCGAATCAGCCAGAAGATGCTCCGATATTTTAGCTCCTCCCAGGCCCCAAGCCTCACCTACGAGCACCTCCTTCCGCTCCAGGATGCTTTTCTGAGGCAGCTGAGCAGCTGAGCTGCCGGAGTCGATGGCATTGTCCAGGAGGCCCGGGCCAGGGCGCGCACCCTTGGGCAGCGTCCCCGGCGGAGGTGACGGCTTGGCTGCAGCCCCGCCCACGGCCACCACCTCATTGGCTGTGTCTGGCTGTGTGGTCTCCTCCTCCGGCAGCTCAAAGTCCCCACTGGGCCCCCCGCTCACTGGCACCTCGGGCTCATCCCGGATCGTGGTCAGGACGGACTCCAGAGTTGGGGTCTGTGGGGAGGGTGGCATGAGCCCGGGAGCCAGGTCTCCCCACACCTCTTGCTGTGCGGCAGCCCACCCCACCCCCTACACCACCCCACCTCCCCGGTGGGTCTGACATTTACTAAGCACTCACTATGTGCCAGGCACTGTGCTAAAACAGGTGATGGACATTTTACCCTCACGACATCCCCACGAAGGAGGTATTATCACCCCTACTTTAGAGCAGGTCCAGAGAAGTTAAGTGACTTGCCAAGGACACACAGCTAGTACGTGGTGGAAGCAGAGCTAAAATCCAGATCTCTCCAGCTCCAGCGGCCTGTGCTTGTAACCAGCACACTACATCTGGCCATGTCCTGTCCCCAACCCGCCTCCGTCACCTCTCCCTCTAGCTGCCTGAGTGATGATCCTTGGGAGACTGCTGTCGAACTGCTGTTTGGGGTCTGCTAGACGCAGTCTGGTCCCCAGGCCACGTACCTGAGGCAGAGGGGCGTCCCTTAGCCTGGGGGTCAGACCAAAAGCACAACTGCAGAGCATGATGCCCCCTGGAGGTGTGTCCAGGAAACCCCCTGGGGGAAGCAGGACCAGGGCTCGGATGCCCCACGGACGTGCACGGAGACCCAGCCTGGCGTCCTGCTCTCCATGCCCTGTCACTGTTTCCCCTCCCCGCTTGGCCCACATCCTTGAGACACCGGACAGGCCCAGTGCTCAGAGGAGCTGAGGGCAAGGCCGGCATCCCACCGGGGCTGGCACTGACCTGACGGTGCGCCACCACCCGAGGGCCCCGCTCCACGAGGAGGGCTAGGGCTGCAAAGGGCTTCTGGACCCCGGTCAGCGCTGGTCCCCGCATCCCCCGCAGGCACCAGGCTACTTCTCCCATTTCCTGGATCCCACGCATCCCCTGCCTTCCTGACATCTCCACCCCTTCCGTTCAACCTCAGCCCGACCCCCCCACACACACACATGTGCACCCAGTCCCTGGAGGGGCTCGAACCCTGACCCTGCCTTCGCCCGAGGGCGGCCCGGGCACAGGGCCGCAGCGTGAGCTGCAGGTTCTCCTCTCCGTCACCCTCAGGCTAACGATGGCGATGGTGCTGACGACGACGACGACGACGACAGGGAGACCCCTGGTTGGTTTACTCTGCCAGGCACTGTTCCTGGCCCTGGACAACCCCCACCACGCTATGGGTCGCATCCTATTAGTTCCTCCCCTCACAGACTCAGGGCCAGCCAGAGGACACCGCTGACCTCCTGGCGTCACGAGGCCACCATGGGCGGTGGGAGAACTTCACCAGGACGCGGGCCGCCCCCCACAGCTGGCTTCACCCACCTCCTTCCCCGTGTGAAGCTTGTCCCACGTGGGAAGCCCAGGGCCTGGTCTCCTTCCCACGCCACTGACCTCTGTGCACATCCTGGGACTCCCTCCCAGCCTCGGCCCCCCCGGCCCCATGCCTCTCTCGCCCTTTCCATCCATGTGCGGCTTACCCCCAGGCCCTGACCCACGCTCCTCTGCTCCCACTCCCCGCCCTCTCCCCAGCTGCTCACCTGAGCCACCTCCGTGGGGCCAGGGGCCGTGGTCCCCAAGGGCAAGGTGCTCTTCTCGGGGAGGTCAGGCTCCTGGGTGGTAGCCGGCCTGGGAAGGGCCCTCGGCCTGGAGGTAGCTGTGCTGACCATCCTGGGTGTTGGGGCCTCTGTGTCCAAGACAGCCACCGTGGTGGGAGGGGAGGGCGCCGCTGGGGTGGTGGCCCGGGCCGTGGCTGCCGTGGTCAATGGGAGAGGCAGGAGCCTCCGTACGCCGGTGGTCCTTATGACAGAGGTGGTGGCCGTGGAAGGGGGTGCCGCAGGGATGCTGGGGACGGCAGTGGCCACCGTGGCGGGCACCGTGGCCACGGTCAGGGCCCCCGCCGTCGTGGCGGCCGTGGGAGCCGTGGGAGTAGAGATGGTGGTGGCTCTCTGACTGGGCTCTTCCGGGACCTCTGTCACCACTGGGGGGCTGGTGGCTGGTTCCGGGGTGGGGTGCTCAGAGGGGAGCTCTTCAAACGGGGTGCCCACGGGCTGGATGTCCACGGTGGGCAGCACTGCAGCTGTAGTAGACACTGCCATGGCCACATCCGGGCTGAACCGCATGGCTGTCTCAATGCCCGACTCCTGCTCGAAGTCTGGGGGGGCGGGGGAGAGGAGAGAGCTAGGGAGCTGGGGGATTGTGAGGGGTGTGAGGGCCCCAGGTAAGCAATGGCCATCAAGACTGGGGGCCGCTCCCATCCTCATCTGCACAATTTTTCCAGGACGAGGCAAGAGAAAAGAGGCAGGCACAGCCTGGCCAAAAGTTGCCAGTTGGCTGGTGGCTGGTGAATGTTCCCTAAGTCCTCTCTGCCTGGCCAAAACTTCTAGAGAGAGCACCTCTTCCAAGAAGTCTTCTCTGATTGTTCCAGACCACCCAGCCTGGGCCTTCTGGCACATTGAATCCAGGCAGTGGCAACTAAAGCCCTATCGGGTCTTTAGCCCTTGCAAAGGCTGGGGGGCAAGTAGGGGAGTGGCATTCTGGGAGAAGTCAGACCTGGGTACACCCTACCATGAGCACGTGGTGGTGGGCATCCTCAGGGCTCCCCCGGAGGCCCAGGCTACAGGCAGACAGCAAGGAGGGGAAGGAGCCCTTCCTACAGGGGATGCTTGAGCAACCTGGCTGCCTCTGAGCCAGGACACATATGGAGGCCCCAGAGGAAAGGAGAGGGAGGAAGAGAGAGAGAGAGAGAGAGAGAGAGAGAAGGCACAGCCGGGTCCCGGGGCACCTGACCAGGCGGAGAGAGGAGGGGTGGAGAACAGCCAGAGAGGTTCAGCAGGAGAGGCATGACCCAGCAGAGATGGATTTTACGAAGATTAACTTGCAAGAGGCTTACACGCAGTAAGCTAAAGTAGGGAGACTGGAGGCCAGGGTCCGTGGGAGGCCGGGTCCGTGGCACGCAGACCTCCTCCCATCCGTCAGACTGACTTGTCCTCCCCCCTCCCCCACCACTGGGCCCAATCTCCGCATGTACTCCTTTTTTTTTTTTTTTTAAGTGATCTCTACACCCAACGTGGGGCTCAAGCTCCCAACCCCTAGATGAAGAGTCACACGCTCCTCTGACCAAGCCAGCCAGCCCCGAGCACACAGGCTTATTTACTACTGGTGTTCAAGCTCCTTCTCTACTCCAGACTGTGATATCTCATGCCGAAACCTTCCAGAGGCTCTGAGAAGAAGGCATATTTATTCTCACCATCCCCAAGGAAGAACACAGGCCCTCAGGGAGGGACAGTGGCCGAAGGTGGTACGGCCGTTAGGTGGCAAAGCTGGAATTCAAACTCGGGGCGCCTCCCTCTCTTCACGCCACTCTGCTGGCCTTTCCTGGGAGCCAGGCCGCGGAACCAGGCCTGTTCCAGGCACGGTGGAGGCATCTGCCCCTTTCCATGGCTCCCCAAACCTGCCCCGGGCTGCAGCTGATCGGACGGGAGGGCACCACCTGACCCAGGTCGAGTGAGCCAAATGATCTTGCTGATGATATGCCACTGCCACCGAGGGGTGGCTACTAAGTTCGCACAAGAGGTGGTGGCAGTGCTGCCACCTGGGTTGGAGAGAGGTGTCTGTGTTCCCTGACAGGTGCGGGAAGTCTGCAGGGGGCTCCAGCAGAGCTTGTAGAGATAGAACCATGGGGAGCAGGGAGTCCTGAGCTCTGAGGTCTCAAGGCCCTGGTTCCAGCCCCAGGAGGATGGTCTGCGCTTCGGTGCTTGTGGTCCCCGGCCTGACCTCCCCCTCCCCATGTGGAGGCCAGCTTGCGTGGGCCCTGGAGGCAAACAGCATTGCCCACCCACAGGGAAGAGGAGGGGGAGGTACTTACAGCCTGAGCCCGACCCTGAGTAGAGGTCATCCAGCTCATCATCAGGGAAGGAGTCGTCATCCCCAGAGCCCTCGAGGTCCACGGGCCTCTCAAAGTTCTCGTTGCGCCAGCGCTGAGCCTGGGGAGGGCAGAGTTGGGCACAGAGCTCAGGACCTGAGGCCAGCAGCCTGGACACGCCCAGAGGGACAACAGACACGCTCACAGGCCAAGTGACAATGAGGGACAGCATTAGATGTGGCCACCCTGTAGGCAAACAGAGCTAGGGCCGGCCTGATTACCACTTCCCACCCACGCAGGGGCCAGGGCAGCAGCGCCATCTGCCCGCCTGACGGCCACCACAGGGGACTGGGCCACTCCCCCATGCCCTGATGGGAACTGCTGGGGGCAGAAGCGGGTTTAGAGCCAGAATGCTGGCACTGAGTCCAGACTCTAGCACTTATTAAATGTGCGACCTGAGGCTAACAAGTTACTTAGTCTCTTCCTGCCTCGGTTTACTCATTACCTAGAAGCAAACCGTGCCTGCCTTCTTGTGGTGCTGTGAGCATGCAGTGTGCTAACGTGTGCAGTGCTGAGCACACCTGCATGCCACAGGCACTCGGCATAGGTTAGCGTGACTCTCAGCGTGGCCCCGTCCTCAGACCCACACTCCAAGTGCCTTTCACAGACAAAAGCCCCCAAGTCCTCAAGGAAAGAGAGGCAGGGCTGATTCCATGGAGGAGGGTGCTGAGGCCCACTCAGCTGCCCTGGGTCACCAGACAGCACAGGACGCACTGAGACTCAGACCCCGTCAGGGACCCCAAGTTTCAGACCTTGCAATCCCAAAGGCAGCGTGATTAGCTCCATTAGTCAGATAGACAAGGGGCCTGGGGAGAATGGGGCTTCCAGAAGGAAGTACCTTGGGTAAGAGTGGGTGCAGGCTCTAGCCCTGGCACTGGGTCTTCCCCAAAACAGGAAGTTGGCCCACCTCCCCGCAAAGGATCTCAGTGCCTAAGTTAGCTCAGGGCTGGAAACCACTTCCACTTCAAGGGGGTCGAGAGTGTAAGAGGGGCTTCTCAAAGGGTCCCGCTCACCTGGCCTAAGAGTCCTCCCGGGTCAGAACCTGGGGAGGCCCGGAGCTGGGGCCGTTCCTCCCCACTGCAACCCTGCAGTGAGAGCCAACACAGTGGCCGGGCAAGGCAGGAGGACCCCACCTGCTGCCACACCTTTGACCCTGGCTCTGCCCGGCCAGGCCCTGCTCCTGAGAGCTTTCCCCCCGAAAGTGAGATTGCCCCCGAGGGCCCGGATCTAGAGGATTAGAAAGGCATCTCCAGCAGAGGGAAGAGAATCAGCACAGCTGCGAGGTGGGGAAGCGTAGCCTGGGCTCTCAGGGCTGGCCCCCCTGCCCTCCAACCTCACTCTGGGTCCCCCTGCACCCCTCCACTTGCTGGATTCCAGCCCCGCCGCCGGCAGCTCCCCATTCCTGGAACATGCCTGTGCTCTCCTGCCTGTCACTCATGCTGTCCCCTCCACGCAGAACACTTCCTCCCCAGCCCCTCGTCCTCCAACTCTTGGCCAGCTAACCTCTACTGCCCTCTCACTTCTGCTAAGAAGCCCCCCTACCCTGATCTTTCAGAGTCTCGTGGTTCTGAATTCACGTCCATCACCGCTTGTGAGCTGTGGCTGCCCAACCCCCTGAACTATTCCTCGTTGGATGGAGGCAGGACGTTGCCTGGCGTACAGGAGGCATTCAGGAAGTATCTGTTAAGGGACAGTTGAGCTGGAAGACGGGAATGATTCCTGGGGCAGGGGCGGAGGAGGGGCAGGCCGGAGCTGCAGCCAGGGAAGCCCCCTCACGGGAGGCTTTCAGTGACCAGCCACAACTTCTTCCTGGAATCGGGTTACTTCTCGTCCCGACCTCAGGTCAGAATGTTGTGAGCGCTGAACTCGGTGGTACAGTCCAAGCATCTGCACTGCCCAGCCCACGTGGGGAACGCGAAAGGTGTGTGAGCAGGAGGGGGACTGGGTCGGTGCTGCAGGCCATGCTCAGCCTCACACCCCCGCTCCACGGGCCCCCTTCTGGGGTTCGTACACAGCTAGGGAGAGGCCCGCCATCCTGGCTTCCTGCCTCAGCCCCGACCACCTGCTTCACGGCCCTACCCAGGCCAGCCAGGGCAAGAGGCCAGGGCGGCGAGCCAGGAGATTCCCTCCGTCCCTCCACCCCACCCCTGTTACCACACACACACACACACACACACACACACACACACGCAAAGTAATGAATTAATCAGTATTTACTTGCTACCAGTGAGTCATGGAGCGGAACAATTAGTGTGATTGCTCCCGTGACTAATTGCTGGGTCTTTCTCAGTTTTAGACATTCCAGGAGCTCAGAGAGCTCTCATCCAACTTACCCCAGCCCCCATCTCTGCCCCCACTGCCCGGAAGAACAAATCCCAGGACCCCAGATGAGGGAGACGGAAGGCTCCCTGCACTCCCAGCCTCTTCACGCCGGGGCAGCCAAGCTGGAGGCCCTTGGAGACGTTCTGCGCAATTCTTAGGCAAGCAGCCAGAAGCCAGAGATGTGCAATTCCTGCTCAGGGCCACGCAAGAGGATGGGGACTGAGCAGGGAAGACGGGGGATCAGATTCCCACTTGTGGGCGGAGCCATCTTCACTGACTTTCCATCCTTCCAGAAAGGCCAGGGAGGAGCTGAGAGACCTCTAGCTGGGAGGAGGGGTTCTAAGAAGTCTGGGGTCCCTGGGGATCCCCAAACTGGGGTAAATGTGGGCACCAAACCAGGGAGTCCACATGACTCCTCAGTGACCAGTGCCACACAACAGCCCCTAACAATCTAACAGTCTGCTCCTGGAAGGGCCTGCACGAATCCAAGGACTGCCCCCAAAGCCACACAGACTCGAACGACACACCTGGAGACAGAGATCACATCCAGACACACCCTGACGCACTCACCTAAAGGCAGCCAGAGAGGCATCTCGTGTTGGCGTGCCTTTGGGTAGAAACAGGTGCGTGCGTGGGGGGGGGGGGGGTGCACGCTGTGCAGCTCTGAGGCTCCGAGACAAGCGTGGAGCCTCCTGTGAACCCATCAGCCTCCGCTCAGGTAGCTCTCACCTAGATACTATTCATCCCTAGCTCAGTAGCCATCGACATGACAACCGTTGCCATGGCGACCACCTCCTCCATGCTAAGGACCGGGAGCTCCAGCTCCCCACAGAGATGCGGTGGGGGCAGGAGAGGGAAAGATCACGGAAGAACAGAGAGGATGCTGGGCAGTGGGGAGGGGGGGGACGAGGGCAGAGGGAAGCCAGGGATCAGAGGGGCACGGGGGGGGGGGGGGGGGGCGAGGGCAGCGCAAGGGAGGACTCAGTGAGCAAGAGAAAGCAGGGAAGATGAGGGAAGATGAGAGTGGGAGGCAGAGGGAGAGAACTCGCACATCTTAATTTAGCCTCACACGCATCAGACAAAGCTGGGGAAGGGGCCACCTCAGTGATTTTCCAAACCTGCCTCCGAGAGAACATCCTTTCTGAATAATAAGCGACCCCCAGAGGAGATGGAAGGAGAGCTGGCCAACAGCACAGTCACCCCTGGAAGCACCTGGGGAAGCTCAATGCAGGCGACACCTGTGGGGTGCGGGTGGGGTAAAGGATGCCATCTTCCCCAGCATTCCCCCAAAGCCAGCTGAGTGCCAGCTTGACCCCTCCCTGGGCCAGCTGAGGGGGCAGCGGCTGGGGGGACCCTCCCAGGAGCCCCGCAGGGGTGCTGGTGGCAGCAGCTCCCAGGGGACCAGGAGCAAGAGGAGACGCGGGGACAGGGAACTGAGCCTGAAGGCACCCGGGAAAGCCTAAGAAGTAGCAAAGAGGAGGACGGTGACAACAGCCTCTGACCCCCAAACGACCTCTCCGTTCGCATAATTCCATGCATCATTAACATAATTATCCAAGCCATTCCCTTAAAGGAAAACTGAATCCAAAGCCCCCCACCGCCCCCCCGCCCTGTGGCCTGCCCCCCGCCCCTCACTGCATCCCACCTCCGCGTAAGCTCACAACCCCGTGTTTGATAAACGCATCCACATGGCTGACACCCCCACACACTGCAGCTAGCAGGCAATCCAGGCCGCATCCTGACGCGCACACTGCACATCCCAGCACACACAGCGCTGGGCCCTACAGAAACACACAATTATGAGCAACGTTCACTGACCCCAACCCGCATACCCACCTCAGCTCAGAGACAATACACCCCACACAAGCTTTGGCAAAATCTCATCACCATAGGGTGGCACACACCGCACCCAGGGCACATGCTAACCCATCCCCAAGTCCAAGCATGTTCCCTAAATCACACATCACTGCACACCTTCCCCACGGTAGGGACACAAACCTCACAGGCTGTAAACAGCCTCTGCTCTCACTTGTGTGCCCCACACCCACCACACGGACAGCAAGCACGTCAGCTTCAGAAGCCCCTGACTCTTCTGCTTCCTGCCACCCCAATCCCAGAAGCCCAACTGGAGGCTCCTCAAACAACTGGGGAAGGTCTGGGTTCCCCACCCCACTGCTCATCCTACACCTGTGCCCCCACAGCCCCCCTCTGCCATGTGGCCTCAGCTCAGAACCACCCACCACTGTCCAGAACCACCCACCCAGCCCTCCACACACACCAATGTCCTTGCACACGGTCCACACATCCTAGCACACATCAGACACGCATTGTGCTTCCAGACACCCACTCCAGCCATGTGTCCCAAATACGACCCACTGCATCATCCTATGCCCTGCTCCCAGATGCCCACCAGCAGGCCCCTATACCTGCACCCCTCCGTTTCCTACACACACACGCACACAAGCACGCATCACACATGCTTTCCTCGGGGGCACAAGCAAGCAGACACAACACCGGGGTGAGACACAGCCCCCTTCCCAGGAGTACCATATCCTTGTCATCTCTCCTCACTGCCTGCTCGCTATGACCCCATCTTGACCCATAGCTTCACCCCAAAGAGGCACCGCAGGCTCCCACAGTGATCACATGGCCCCCCTCACCACCACTCACCTGCACCCGATCCCCTCCAGAGTCTTAGGCCAGTAAGGCAGGGTGAGGGACCCAAGTCAGGTGGACTTGAGGGCGTCTCCTCTGGGTGCAGGGAGTACATTCAGGGAGAAAGCCAGGGAGCCTCCCTCTGCCCCTGGCCTCCTACCCAGACTGGGAGAAGTCTGGGGTCTCTCATGCCCAGCTCCTATCACCTGCCCTCCCCCACCACGAGCTTGCCCTGAGAAACAGGATAGCACGGACGTTAAGCCAGCATGGAGCAGCTCCATTACTCCCCGTGGGACATCAGACAAGCCTCAGAATCTCTCCCCTCAGCTTTCTCATCTGTACAATGGGGGTGCTGAGGATAGTGGGAAGCTCCTGCGGTTGCTATGAGCATCAAATAGTATCACATAGGTACCGGGCTGCGCACAGGACCAACTACAGAGCTGAGTAAATCAACACAGCTTCAATTATTGTAAATTATATGCTAATCTATTACCCTTTCTGAAGATTTTATCTCATTTAATCCTTACCATCCTCATGGTGGGAAATAGAATCAGGATGATTACACTCATGCTGCAGACAAGGCTACTAACGCCCAGAGAGGTTAAGAGGCATTGCCAAGGCCACACAGCAGGGGAGAGTGCAGAGAGAAAAAGAGGTTGGATGAGTGGGGAGAAAGGGCGGGTTACAGAAACAGACACAGACACACAAATTAGGTCAGCTGGCAGGGGGCCAGGAGCCCAGCACCCCTGCACTGCTAATCATGCTGCAAAAGCTAAGAATAAAACCAAGTATAATTAATTCTGCCCAAGCTTCCTTCCCTGCGTGAGCCAGACTCAGGCACTACTCTCGGTGACTAGAGGCCATGTGTGCAGGGGTTGGGAGCCCAGATTCACTGTCTTGGGTTCAAGTTCAGCTCGGCTTACTTGCTGCGTGACTCTGGGCAAGTTCCTTAACCTCTCTGAGCCTCTCTCTGGTTGGATGAGGACACTGATTACAAGGTGGTGTACAGTACTCATCCGTCGGCCTTACGCCGGCACGCTTCTGGCTCAGTCCTCACCGCAAGGCTAACCTCGGCCCGAGCGATCACGGAGTTCGGCTCTTCCTTCTCACCGATGTGAAAACCGAGGCTCAGAGAGGGGCAAGACCTGCATCGTCCCAGTCCCGGGAACGAGCCTGCCCAGCAGCACCAGGGAAGTAAAGTGATTTGTCCCGAGACACACAGTGACGTAACCACTAGCTCGTGGAAGCAGGGTGGTCTCAGCAGAGCCCTCTGGACGCCCACGGGCTCCGTCCCCACCCGTCTGTGTCCCCAGAAGGCCCTCAGGCCTGTGAGAACTCGGTGCCCCTCACGCTCACCAGCTCCAACCCGGAGACCCAGAGCGTCACCGCAGGAATGTGGGCCGGGGCCAGGCTCTGGGCAGCAGGACAGCCCAGGGGGCGACACAATGGAGAGCGGGCACTGGGAAGGGGGACGCGTCGGTCCCCACCCCCCACCGGGCCACAGCTGCCCTGGCTGGGAAGCCAGCACCCGCCGCAGCCGCTGGGGACGGGGCCACCGGCCGGGGGGAGGAGGGGCAGAGAAGGTCCCCCTGACCCCCACAGGCCTCCCGCCACAAGATCAGCACAGCCCAGGGGCACACGCTGTCACCGACACCCTGCCACCCTGCCACCCTGCCACCCTGCCACCGCCCTTCTCGCAGACGCTGCCTCCAGGGCCCCACCAGGGCAGCTCAGAGGGCAGGAAGCCCCCCCCCCGCCCCGTGGGCCCAGCCCGGGGCCCGGCCGAGCGCTCTGCAAAGGGCATCCCAGCCGCAGAGGCTCCCCACCCGCGGCCGAGCTCCGCTACACACCCCCTCGCTGCCCCCGATCCCCTCCCCGGGCAGCCCCGCCCCGCCACAGCCGCCACAGCCGCCGGGGCCCAGGGCGAGAGCCCGCTGCTCCCCCGAGCCAGGCAAGCCGCCTTCTCCCTTCTCCCTCGTTCACAAACCAACAGTCGAGCCTGGTGCTCTAAGGGCCTTTCTGATTCCCACGCCCTGGGCAGCCAGGCATCCCTCCGGCCCTCTGTCGAGGAGATCCAGGGCGAGGTTATTTATGAGAGTAAAAGCAGAGATACCCGACATCCCCCACAGCAGAGGACTAGTTAAATAAGTTAAGGAATAACCGTAACGTGGAATATTATGCAGCCATCAACATTTGTGCTTTCACAAACCCACACTCTCTTTTATCCCACCATTAAAAGGCACGAATGGGGGATCCCTGGGTGGCTCAGCGGTTTAGCGCCTGCCTTTGGCCCAGGTGTGATCCTGGAGACCCGGGATCGAGTCCCGCATTGGGCTCCCTGCACAGAGCCTGCTTCTCTCTCTGCCTCTCTCTCTCTCTCTGAATAAATAAATAAATAAAATCTTAAAAAAAAAAAAAAAAGCACAAATGGATCACAGGTGGCTTTCACTTTTTACTGGCTTCAAAGAATATTTCAGGACATGGGGAAATGCACGCACTGGTTGTCAGGAGGCCATACAGCACGGCTGCTGAGAGGATCGCACAGATGGTTCTCCCAAAACCTGGGTGACCTTGGGCAGGTGCTTAACTCTCTCAGCCTGGTTCTCCTGGTAAACAAAGATAATACCCACCTCGTGGGTTCACAGGAGACTCTCACACATTAACCAAGTGCTCAATAAATGCTGGCTATTAATGCTATTATCCTTGTCAGGTTTAGGAAATAGGTTACGAGAAAACAGAGACCATGATCCTGCTTTAATGAGCTCCCTACCAAAGTGAATTTCTTAACACTGAATCCTACTAAAGCTCTCCAGAGGCTCTCTGGGTGGTGGGATGACAGACAGTCTTTCATTTTTTTCTCAGGACCTGTCTGCATTTCTGCATTTTCCAAGTGTTCTATGATGAACTCAAGAGTACCTTTTTTTTTTTTTTTTACGATGTATTTATTTGAGGGGAGGGCGCAGAGAGAGTCCCAAAATGACTACCCACTCCCCACCGAGCATGGGCCTCTCATGGGGGCTCTATCCCACGGCCCTGAGGGGAAACCACGGGTCAGACGCTCAACCGACTGAGCCACCCAGGCGCCTCCAGAGTACTTTTATTAGTAGAAGTAGCACGTTCTTTCCGAACCCCGATCCCTGTCACCCTCTGGTCTGTGAAACCCCTTGGCCCTTCATTCTGCAGAGAGCCCCGCAGAAAGCTTGTCCCAGAGGATGTTCATGGGCAGCCAGAAGGACAGAAAGGAACAACACAAAAGCCCGGGGGAGCTGGCAAGGCCTGAGCAGCACGCCTCACACGAAGGGGATGGCCTGGCAGGCCCAGCCCTCTCCCCAGGCATGGAAAGGTCTGGCGGCATGCTGGCCCAGACACTCCCCCGCACCCCACCCCACCCTGTCTTCTCCTGCTAGCCCAGTTCCTGGCCCTGACACTCCTCCCACCCCCGTCCCAGTTGGGGGTACAGGCTGCCCCTGAACAGCTGCCTACCATGTGGCCTAGGCCAAGACCCTGGGAAAAACAGCCCCTTCCTCAATGCAGGGCTGGGATGCCCCTGTCACCACTCTGTCAACCCCAGCCACCTGCCTTCTAGCGTCACCCTCTTGACCATCCTGACTCACGCTGCTCATTTATTCCTATCCCCAAGCTGGTGCCTCAAAGCAGGCCCACCCACTGAGGCACCATTTCCAGACTCAGCTACCCACACCCTCCACTCCCCACCCCCAACAACTAAACCCTTCACAGTGCCTGGAATGGGGGGGTACTCTCAGGCCCACCCCATGCTGTCCCTGCCTCGGAGGGGAACCCTCTTCCCCTCCTCCACCTGGTCAGCACCTACCCCATCTACAAGCAGAGTTTAGGAAGCACCTACTGTGTGCCAGGCACTGTTCTAGGCACTTAGGGTCCCACAATTAGCACGACAACCATGTCCTCACGAAGCTCAGTTAGCTCAAAGCATGCCTCCTCTGTGAGGCCTCCTCGCACCAACCACTGTACTGGTCCAAAGGAGGAAGTCTTTTCTGGGGACGACCTCCACCATTTTGGCATTTACCAGGGAGGAGGGGCCACCAACCATGCTCCCACCTGAATGCTCTCCCCTGAATGCCCCCCCCACACACACACCTTCTATCAAATCTCACTGAAGCTGCTCAGCTGTCCTGGGAAGCAGAGACTACTGTCCCATCTATGGATGGGAACAGGGCTGTTAAGCTACCAGTTGGGGCGTTAACAAGACTTGAACCCTGGCCTCACTGACACCAGTTCCCGTGCTCAGGGGTTCCTGAACCCTGGACTACACACAGAGATCCCAGTTTGTGATGTGAGACTCCTTTCACTGGGTGTTGTTCCAGAAGAGGCCTGGGGCCATTCCATCCCTTACCCCGAACAATAGGTAATCACCCTGTAGGGAGCACTCGCTATGTGCCAGACTCTCCATATGCACCTTGCCTCAGTTCTCTTCACAGACCTCTTCCCAGCGAGGGATTATCATTCCCATTTCACAGATGGGCATACCAAAGTGCAGAGGGGGAAGCGACTGGCTCAAAGTCACACAGCAGTGGGACCAGTTACAAACCCAGGGATAGTTGAACCCCAAAGGCCATGCTTTTTGTACCAGAGTGCACACCTATCCCAGCCCTCACCAGCCTGCCCCATGAGGAAGTTCCAATGGCCACTCCTGTGTTCCCTGGGCCCAGAGTGTTTGTGGGACACAGCCTCCACGAATACTTGTTCCATGAAGCGTGTGAATGGGATCATCCCCAACAGATCCATGGTACCCCCTCCCTGCCCCCAATCACTATGTGATCCTGCAGGAGGCTCTGGTCTCCCCATGTATAAAACCAGGGGGCTGGACAAAGCTGCTCTCTGGTCCCTCCAAAATCCAATTGAGAGGACTCCAACTGAGCTGAGAGAGGAGAGAAGAGAAACTGAGCCGGATTCCAGCGTATTTTTTTTATAAAATGACTATGCAAATTATATGCAAAAGACTGCAGATTAGCAGGCTCCCAGTGGAGCCTACAATGCTAGCCACTTTACAACCAGGCCCCGGCTGGCGGGGAGAGATAGCATTTACTGAGCACCTGCTGAATGCCGGGCTCCCTACAAGGAGCCGGGTGAAATGATCCTTATTCCACAGACAGGCCAGACGACCTGAGAGGTCACAGACAACTCAGGGGGAGAGTCAGAATGAGGGAGCTGGGGGATGGTGAGGCAGCTGGAAGTGAGGCCTGGTGGTGGGGAAAGGGCTGGGTGCCCACAGAGCACCCAAGGCCACGCATCTGGTTCTCAGGCTCACAGCACCTGAAGGAAGGCTGGCCCAAAAGCAGAGGGATCCTTGGCTTGATCTTGGGGTCCACCTGAAGCCAGGTGACCCCCAGCCCTCCCCCAGGAAACTGAACGGACCCTGGAATGAGCCCAAGGCAGGCCCAGCCCTCCCGCTGTCCTGGGCAGCCTCACAGCTCTCGCAGCCTCCCCCAAAGCTTCCCAGGCACGTGCCAGCACACACCCGAGGACACACAACACGCACACACACACCCCTAAAGTGTCCCCATCTGCGTGCGGGTCCAAGCCCAGCCTCCTTGAGGAATTGCGCTGTGGTCCCCCTCACCATCCCATTTGCTAGGTTATTTATAACCCAGCAGGAATCACACGTGGTGGAGATGCGGCTCCCCACCCCCAGCCCTAAGCCATCCTGGGGCTTCTGAGCTGCTCCGAAGCTGCTCCGCTTCGAGGGATGGAAGGGATGGAACGAGCCAGACTCGGGTAGTGAGTGAGCCATGGGGGCCCACTACCACTACCCAGATGGAAAAGTAAGGGACAGAGCAAGGAATCAGACCGAAAAACTGGGGGAGGTCCTGATAGAGCCCCTAGAGGCCTGCGTAGGGCCACACACGCCTCCAGCCCAGGACGACACTGCGGATTTGACCAAGAAAGGGAAGGGACAGACTGACGCCCGGGCTCTCACCCTCATCTCCTGAGACCTGGGAGCAAGACCACTTGGGTCTAAATCCCAGCAGGGGCCCTCGGGAGCTGTGGGATCCCAGACGAGTAAGTCCACCTCTCTGAGCTTGTTTCTTCTCCTCCAAAATGGACATAATTAATAGTACCAACCTCAAAGGGTTGGGAGGGTGAAATGAGCTTATCCAAACAGGTGCCTGGCCCAAAGCCCAGCTACTTCTCAGCTGGGTGACCCTGGGGCAACGTACCTGGCCTGAACCTCAGTTTCCCCATCTGCAAATAGGATGGACAATGTGCCCCAGAGGGTCCTGAGGACTGAAGCGATGGCTCTGACACACTGGTGGTCGCCAGACACAGATTCCTTTCTCTTTCCTTCTGCTCTCAGGGGGCCCCACGATTCCTGACCGCCCCCAGCTTCTACCCTTGGGAATCTTTATCTCCTGTCACTAAGCACACAGAGGCTTTTATAGATATTGTGCCACTGAATCCAAACAGCTCCTCGAGGGACAAATTCTTCCCCTAATTTTGCAGTGAGCACCCTGCCTTGTCAAATATAGATGCTCTATAAATACCTGTGGGATGGATGGATGCAAGAAGGAAGGTGACCAGAGAGTCAGAAAAGAACAGGTGTCAGTGAGAAGATGGAGCCGTGGGAGCCTCACGACGTGACGGGGATGAAAAGTAATGCGGCCACTTTGGCAAAGGGTCCAGCAGCTCCTCCAAAGGTTAAACGGAGACTTGTGTATGAGCCAGGAATTCTATGTGTGTGTGTGGGGGGTGCATCCAAGGAAAACATACGTCCATGTAGGTTTAAAAAAAAATAGCCACATTATTCATAATAGGCAAAAAGTAGAAACAAGCCAGGCGTCCATCCGGACAGAGAAATAAAAGTTGGCACATCCGCACAATGGAATATTACTCAACAAAGCAAGCGGTGAGGGCCTGGCACCCACTGCCACTCAGATGAAGCTTGGACACATTACACGGAGTGAGAGAAGTCAGTCGCAGAGGGACCACACGGTGTACGACGCCACGCACACGAAACACGTGAGGCAGGGCCACAGACACGGAGAGGACAAGACGCTGCCTAGGGCTGGGCGGCTGGGGAGAAATGGGGAGGGACTGCTAAAAGGGAGAGGCTCTCTTCCAGGGGTGATAAAAATATATAAAATTGGTGGTAATGGTACAACCCCATAAATACACTAAATATCACTGAATTAGATGCTTTAGATAGGTGGATTATATGGTAGGTGAGTCAAATCTCAATAAAGCTGTTGTGTGCGGGGGGCGGGGGGACAGAAGAATGAATGTCACCTGATGCTCAGAGAGGGTAAGAAACTTGCCCAAGGTCACACAGCAGAGCCCCAACTCAAACATTCAGATGCAAGAGGAGGTAAGCTTTCCCTCTGTTCACCCTTCCCAGCCCACCCCCTCCACCCCACCCCCCACCCCCCTGCTCCAGAGGGCAAACGCTGACTCTGTAGACCGCAAGTGGGAGAGGCCCAGCACGGCAAAGGCCAATGGTCTGGTGGGACCACTGGGAGGAGGCGGGCCTGGTGCAGAGTGACCCAGGAGAAGGGAGCCAGCTCCAAACTCAGGCCGGCTGCTCTGTCCACCCCTATATGCCAGCGCCCCAGCTCTGGCCCTCAGTGGTTCTGGGGCACCCTCTGTCCACGCAGCTGGCCCCTGGCTGCCCTCAGTGAGGGGCAGGAGTATGTGGTCCTGCCAGGAAAGGGGGCAGCAGTAGGGGCAGGGCCCCCTGGTAAAGCACGTCTGAATCTGAAGACAGGTCTGTCTGTCCCCTGCCCCCTGTGACTGTCTAAAGCGATCCTGGGGGGATGCCTGGGTGGCTCAGTGGTTTAGCGCCTGCCTACGGCCCGGGGTGTGATCCTGGGGACCCGGGATTGAGACCCGCATCAAGCTCCCTGCATGGAGCCTGCTTCTCCCTCTGCCTGTGTCTCTGCTTCTCTCTCTGTGTCTCTCATGAATAAATAAATAAAATCTTTAAAAAAAAAACAAAAACAAAAAATAAGCGATCCTGGGGACAGACACGTCTCTGGGGCTCACCCCTCAGCCACACCGCCCTCCCCTGGCTCCCAGGCACCCGCCCCTGCCCATCTCAGTTGACAGCCACCAACCACCTCCCCCTCACTGGTTTCCACTGTTCTCCACATAGCGGAGGGCTGGGCCTGTGTCTGACAGGTGCTCAGTATCCCCCACACACCCCTACCAGGCTGAACTGGGGGTGCAGCTTGCATCCGCTTACTGTCCTGCCTCTAGTCCACCACTCGGCACCTCCCCTGGCCCTGGCTCTGGCCCCCCACCTAATCACTGAGGGGGAAGGGGTGACCTCATGGAGCCTCACAGTGCAGACCGCGGGGCAGGGGGCACGAGAGACTTCAAGGAGGGGAAGCCGGACCCCCCAGCCCTCAGTCCCAACCATGGAGTGGAAGGTGCCAGAGAAAACCGCAGTGCCCCAGCCATGGCCACCCCTCCCCGGACATCCACCCGCCCCTGCCTCCCGTGGGCCCAGCCCGCCCTCGTGTGCAGCCCGCCCGCCCTCTGTCCCCTGGGCTCAGATGGAGTCCAAGTGCCCACTAGGGATGTAAGGACCCAAGTGTCCTGGCCCACGGGCCCTGCAGCCCAAGGAGGAGACAGGCCCTCCTCTCCTCACGTCACTTGAACATGGCTTCCCGGACCAGAGCTCCTTCGGGTCCCCCCTGTCCCATCACCTGGCCCCCCGCAGGCAGGTCAGAGGCTCCAGGCGGAGCCCCTGGCATCAGGGCCGCAGTCACGCCAGCTCGGCCCTGCTCCCCGCCGGCCCCCAGCAGGGCCAGCCCAGCCCCAGCCCCAGCCCCGAGCAGGCCCCGCGGAGACTGGATGAAGGAGCCCAGAGGTCAGGCCCTGGGACCGGAGCAGAACAGCACCTGTGGAGAAGGCCGTGGACTGGACAAGCAGGGCTTGAAGCTGGGCTGTGACTGGGACCCCATCCTGTTCCCCAAACCCCGGGACAAGGACAGGGGTCTCAGCCCCTGCCCCCAGGATTACCGGTCCTGGTGACAGCTCTGGGTACCACCTGCCACGCTCTGGGGTAAGTTAAACCCCCGTCCCTGCAGCTGCCCTGCAGGGTGACAGTCAGCACCCAGCTTCACAGAAGGGGTACGGTGAGCGCCCCAGCACCCAGCCAACAAGCAGAGGTCAGTCAGAGCCCACGAGCTCTCCATGCTCTGCAAATCCCTGAAGGCACCCAAGTTTTGAGTTTGTGGCATCCGGGGAGTCAGGCAGAAGGCAAAGCTCTGGGTCCCTCTGCCCCCCGCCCCTGCCCTTGCCTTAATCACTGCTAAGGAGGCCAGATGACCAGCTGCCCCTCTGGCCTGGCTCCCTAGACTGTGGGATTAAGGGCTGGGATTAAGGACGGACACACTCCTGGTAGCTCAGAACCCCAGCAACCCGCGTGTGTGCGCGTGTGGACATGCAGGCATGCAGGTGCACACATGCAAGCACACTTGGGGAGTCTTCCTGGGCATGCTGCGGGCGCATTCACGTGTGTACACCTGCTGTTGTTCTAAGAGGGCTTAGATGCCCGTGGGTCTGGCTGTGTTTGCGTGAGAGGTACGTGTGCATGGGGCGGGGAGTGTGTGTGTGTCCCTGTCTGTGTGTGCCTCTGTGTGTTCAGGTGTGGACGTGGGTCTGTGTCTCCACGCGTGTGCACAGGACAAAGGGGTGCTGGGCCTGCCTGGATCAGCATTCTCCCTCACAGGCCCATTGAGTCCGTGTTTGTGCACAGCTCTACGTGTGCATCGACCTCCCTGAGGTAGGGAGGGCATCTCCTAACTTGTCCTCCTCTTCACCAGGAGCTGGTAATGGCCACGGCCATCCAAGGCGCGGGGGGCAAGCTCCCCACAGCTGAGAAGGGGAGAGGCAGCAATCTGGGTTCTCCTGACTCACCAGGCCTGGCCATGCCTGAGCCGCTGAAACAGGGGAGTGGGCCACAGCATCCTTCCCCGCAGGGACAGGAGGCCCCTCGCATCGGCACCGACCCACGGTGACACACTGTCACACATGCACATGTGTACGACAACCCAACCCCTTGCCCAAATCTAAACTGAACCATGGCCTTAGCCCCACAGGGAAAAAAATCACTGTGGACTCCACCACCATCTCACAGACCGTCCCTCGAACACAGAGCTGGAACCCCTTCTTCTGGATCTGAGATTGTCCCCAACAGGTCTCGCAGCTCCCCTGCCTCTCACATGAGAACAGGACCCAACCAAGCCCGCACTCAGCTCCCAGAAGCTCCCAAGGAGCCACTGCCCCAGGGGTCACTGTGCTACCTTCACCGTTGGGTGGCCCTGGACAGTCTGGCGCTGTCTCTGGGTCCCGTGAGCTCATGTGAACAGCAAGGTGGGAGGCTGATCTCCTGTAGCCCTTGGGCCCTTTAAACTGCACTTCTGGAGGGGTCGATGAAGGCATTGGGGGGGGGGGGGCGGGGGGCGGAATCTGGGCCCAGGAGGAGGGAAGAGGAAGGAAGAGTCCCTCCAGCTCTGACCCTAACCACCCCTTCAGCCTTCAAGACCCATGTCCCCCAGGGGACTCCTCAGGTCCTGCCCCCCCCCCCCCAGTGGTAGCAGGGAGATGAGAGGCTCCAAGCAGCAAGGGAGGGGGTGGGGCAGGGGCCTGCGAGGAAGCAGGGCAGGAGGAAAGAGAGATGGAGGACGGTGGGAGGCAGAGAGAGAAGGAGAAGAGGAGAGTGGGCAGAGGAGGAGGTGGTGGGTGGGAGGGCTGCTGGGGGAGGGCAGGGAGAGGGGGAGATCTCTGGTAACCAAGTCCGAGCCTCCGGAAGCCCATCACATGTCCACCTTCCAGAAAGGTGGAGGCCAGAAGCACCTGGCATGCCCCCCCTCCCCCACACAAATGAGGCAGGAAGGCTGCATCTCTGCAGCCACTGCTCCCTGCTGCCAGGGTCCAGGCCTGGGGATCCCAGGAGCAGGGGGCTGGGGTCAAGGACAAGGCATGAGGACAGGGGAGTGCTGGAGGTAAAAGCCTCCAGGAGGACCTGTGAAAGCCTGGAACGAGGCAGCAATGTCAGGACTTGGGGAGCAGAAGCCAGGTCACCCGTGTGTGGGCGGAGCGGGAGATGATGGGATGGCAGGGAAGGGGCTGCCACAGAGCATCCCCGTGAGAGCTCTGAGGAGGTGAGGCTGTGACCCCGTGGGGAGCCAGAAGCTAGGGAAAATCGCAACAGAGCTGGGGCTCAGCACAGAGTCCTAACACGGAGAAGAGGGGCACTGCCTAGAAATCTAGGAGCGAGGCGACAATGGCCCAAAGAAGGGGTCACGGTGCTTGAGAGCTGGAGATTCGGTAAAGGATAAAGCATTCCCAGGGGAGGGGACATCAGTGCTGGGTTTTGGATGATGAGTAGGAGTTCGCCAGGGGAGGGAACAGTCCACAGAGAGCGAACAGCGCCCGGGTCCACACGAAGATGAGAAAGATGACGTTGTACTCTGCGTCGGGGAGCTGCTAGGAGTTGCAGGTGGCAGCCGTGAGGGGTGTGCAGGGCAAAGGGACGGAGCTGGAGGACTATAGTGATGCACTGATAGGAATCAATCTGGCATCGAGTCTTGGGCTGAGGGCAGCTGGGCTGGGGTTAGGGAGAGAAGGATGGGAGCTGGGCCTGCAGGCCGAGCAGGAGAGAGACACGCAGAGAGCAGAAACAGGAACAAGGGACCGTGCCCTGCCTGGGAGGCAGGAGACACAGCTCTCAGTCTCAGCTCAGCGACCAACCTGCTGGGTTACTGCGACCAGCCACTGTACCTCTCTCGGCCTCCAGCTCCCCAGATGTAAAATTAGAAGGCCAGACCATCAGGTCTTGGAAGATCCTTGCCCTGACTAGAAATCACTTTGGCCTCAGTTTCCCCTTCAGGACAACGAATAAGTTGGACAAGAGTGTTTCCAAAGGCCCTTCCAGCTGAAGGGCTGCAGCTCATGGCCCAACCTAGACAGAAAACAAGCAGCAGGAAAAAAGACCCATGTGGAAGCCCAGAGTCCCCGGGCCCGGATCAGGGCCTCTCCCACAGAAGCCACACAAGGTTCAGGCTCCCAGCAAGATGTGTCTGGCCCTAAATTCATCCTCTCGGGGCACCACGCTTTACAGTTTGCAATGCACGGACCACGGAGCAGTGCTTGCACACCAGGGAGCATTCTAGACTGCTTGGGTTCAAATCCTAGTAACTATGCCACTCTGTGACCCTGGACAAGTTACTTAACCTCTCTGTGAACTCAGACAAATTGCATAACCTCTCTGCCTCAATTTCCTCTTTTGTAAAGTCAACGTAATAACGGTACCTGCTTCACAAGGTTGTTATGAGGATTCAGTGAGCTCTGATATATAAGACGTTTGGCAGAGTATCCTGCACAGGGCAGGCACTCAACAAGCATAATTCAATATTAATACTATCACATCTGTGCCCTGGATGGCACACCGTGCCAGGCCCTCGGGGCAGGGGGGCTGCACCCACTTCAGTACCAACACTCCCTACCTGCAGGATGGAACCCCAGTGCCCTGGTTTGGACTCAGAGCCCACCACTGGAGTCTTGCAAGCCAAGGCCATGTGGGGTTCAACCGTTCAGCCCCAGATCACCCCATGGCACAGAGCCAGGGACCCAGGAGGTGCCCAGTGAATGTAGTAAAGGCCAGAAACAACACACTCTCATTAGCAACAGCAACCCCCTGCAGCAAAGGCTCCTGAGCCCCGAGGCAGGTCCATCCCCACCTCCACAGAAGGCTCTCCTCCCCAGTTGGGAACCGCTGCTTTTAGCCACACCCTCAACTGCCATGACCTTTCCTACCTCTGAGCCTTCTCCATCCTGGTTCTCTATCATCGCGCCACCATCCTGCAAGGCCTGCTACAAAGGACACCTCCCTCATGGAGCCCCCCCTGATATTCCAGAGCCAAAACCTCTCATTCCCCTGACTCGCTACCCTCAGCTCCTCACATGCGCTGGCTCTCCTTTCCTTAACTGGGAGCTTCCTGAGGTCAGAGACCAGGCTGAACCCCGCGGAACCCATCCGAGTGCTCAGCATAGGCCAGACACAGAGGGATCAGTAAATATTGGCTGGAGCGACTGGCAGGTCAGCAGCACAGTAGGGGCAAGGACCCAGTTACTGAACTCCCTGCCCAGTGCTCCTCTCCTGTCCAGGAAACCAGACTCACAGCCCAGCTCCCCGGGGGCCTGGATTTGACAGATCACGTCCCAGAGGCTGGGAAGAGAGGTGGCGTTCAGGGTGATAGGTGAGGAAAGGGGCCCGCCCCAGCCTGGCCCAAGAGGAACCACAGACAGGCCATGTGAAGGAACCAAGCCTCCTATCCCCCGACCCTCCTGCCCCCGCCAAGCCCAGCTCTCCCTTGCCGAAGGGGACATTCCAGGCCAGGCCCCGGCCCCATGTCTCTCCGACAGTTTCTCAAATGTGAAGACTAGAAGGGTCCCTGGAGCACCCAGTGCAACTTCCCCGCTTCACAGATGTGGAAAGTAGAGGCTCGGGGAGGGGGGGTGGAAGCTGCCCATGGTCACTTGACAAGCCAGCAGCAGACTCACCTCTGAAACACAACGATCTCAGAGAAAGCAGAATTAAAATAATTAAAATCAAGATAGCTACCCGGCACCAGTGTCCTTTAACTGGCTGCCAACCAGGTCACGAGCTGCGCCTCCCCCAACCCCATCCGCGGCCCGGCCTAGCGAGTGACATCTCACGGGCCCACTGAACAGCGGGGAAGACCAAGGCTTGCCCAAGTCCGCTTGGCTTCTGGGATTCGAACAGGCCTCGGTGGGGGAGGCGGGGTTCCCCTCCTGGCTGCTCTTGCACACCTGCCCCTGAAGCCTCACACAGGCACCATACACACCCACCACCAACACACATCTCACCCGAGCAAGGCTCGCCGACAAGACTCCCGACACACACGAGATACACCTGCACACCCACAGCCCCTAGCGCAGGCCCCGGCACACGGCAGGTGCTCAAAAATGGTTGCAGAAAGAACAAATTAACCAAGCAAAAGACGGCGCCACGTATGAGCACACACCATGCCACACGCCTGTTTGACCAGCCCCACGCCCCTGACATCAAGGCATCTCAGGACCACGGACTCCAGCCGCCTGCTAACTGCTCACCTTGGGCTCACTGCTCAACTTCTCGGGCCTCTGGGTCCCCATCTGTAAAGTGGGGTAACAACACCCGCTTCACAGGGTCATGGTAAGAACTGACATAAAGCACGGGGCCATGCCTGGCGTGCAGCATACACCCCATAAGTACTGGCCATGATCACTGTCCTCGTGTTGTCACCATCTGTGCCTGCCTTCCCAACACAGGGAGCATTTTTTTTTTTAAGATTTTATTTATTTACTTGAGAGAGACAGAGAACACAGAGGGAGAGAGAGAAGCAGACTCCCCGCTGAGCAGGGAACCTAACACAGACCTCAATCCCAGGACCCCGGGATCAGGACCTTGGGATCATGAGCCAAAGGCACACGCTCAACCAACTGAGCCACCCAGGTACCCCCCAACACAGGGTGCATCTTGAGGGCAGGACACCCCGAGTTCCACCTCCATGGCAGCGTGACCCTAAGAAGGTGGCAGTCAGCAGCAAGTGGCAGCCCACTGAAGGGCAGCTGGGACCATGGGCGCCCTCCCCGTCGCTGTGGAGCTTGCAGAGGACAGCAGTACATGGGTCCTGCCAAGCCAGACTATCCTTCCCCTGCTCCCAACACAACCCCCCAGCGCTCCAGGAACCTTGTGTGCACAGCCCCCTCGGCCCCCACAAGGCTGCTCCCAAACCCCAGCCCAAGGAGGGGCACAGTGAGCCCCACAGGCCCCTGATGCCCACAATTGCATTGGCAATTGGTTTGCTACAATTCGATTTCCCAGATTCCCCATTATCCTTATTAAAGTCTGGGCTGGTGAGCAGGGCTGGGGCGGGGGGTGCAGGATGCGGGTGCTGGCTGGCAGTGCAGGGGGTACAGTGAGCCCCAGGAGAGCTTGGGCTGATGCTGATCCCAGGGTGAAGAGAGCTCACTGCCAATCCCAGAAGCAGGATGAAGACCCTAACTAGCAAGATCCCCCACCCCTCCCCACCCCGTGACTCCCCTCCCCATCCCATCTCAGAAAACCCTGGCCCTGAAGGGGGGTGTGTGTGACAAGGTCAGTGATGGGACAGATGGAACTCCAGAGTCGCGGCGGGGCAAGTGGACAGCTGGCTCCAACAGGACCTGGCTGTGTGAGCCTTGGCAAACGGCTCGACAGCTCTGAGCCTTCTAAATGGGGGGAAGGCCACAGCCTCTGCGAGGCCTCGAAGGCTCCATGGGCCCACCTAAGGCTGGATGGATAACAAGCGCCGACCCTGGGCCAGGCCCCCAGGCTGTCCCTGGGCTTCGGGACTCCCACCTGTGAGACGGCAGGCTCTCCCTTTGGCGGTCGCCCCACCTCCAGGGTTCTACTTGGGACATCCATGACCACGCAAACCTGGTTCCCACTCTCCAAGGGAAAGCCTTACTCCCAGCCCCAAAAGCAGCTCCTCAGGGAGACCAAGAGAGGGACAGGAAAAGAGCAAAACCAAAGCAGGTAAACAGAAAAAAATCAGTATGTACAGGAGCCCTCCTTATCAGGCTCTGTATTATTTCATGGTGTTCATTCTCACGCAACTTTTTTTTTTTAATATTTTACTTATTTATTCATGAGAGACACACAGAGAGAGGCAGAGACATAGGCAGAGGGAGAAGCAGGCTCCCTGCGGGGAGCCCGATATGGGACTCGATCCCAGGCCCTCGGGACCACAACCTGAGCTGGAGGCAGACACTCAACCACTGAGCCACCCAGGGGCCCCTCTAGCAACTCTTGAGACAACCAGAGGTGCTCTTAGCCTGTTTTAAGCAAGAGAATGAGGCTCAGAGAGGTTAAGTGAGCTTGCCAAGATCACACAGCCAAGGATCGGGAGAACCAGGATTTCGACCCTGGTCCAGTTATCTCTGGGATCCCTGCTCCTCCTACTAGCTCAAGATACACCCTCAGGTTTGGAGACCCCAAAACACACGGCACCAAGGTGCAGGTGGGGCCCCAGGGTGGAAAGAAGGCCGACCTTGGCCAGCTGGGTCACAGGGTACTGCGGTACAGCCCTCTCCACCTGGTGTGACAGCCAGCACAGGCGGTCCCTGCCCTTCACCGTCAGCAGCCAGGTAGGGAAGAGGCCAGATCGTTTGTCAGGGGCCACCCCCACCCCCACCCTGCAGCTGGGCCCTCAGCCATCACTGCCCAGACTCCCCCCTATAATCACAGCTTCCTGTTTGGCCATGGAGACTAAGCCGGTCAACGGCGGGAGGAAAGCAGCCACCCCCTCCGGCCAGGGCCTGCTCTGGAGGGAGGCAGGCCGGAAGTAAAGGCTCCCCAGCCTCCAGGAATCTGGGCGCCTGGGAGCCAAGGCAGGGCTCCCCCCCCAAGGAAGCCAGTCAACAAATATTTACCAGGCGCTGGCCTGATGTTCCTGGGCTGTGGTGGGCTGTGGTGGACCGTTAGCAGGGACAGCAGGACAAGCCAGGTGGTCCCCTGCCGGACTGGGGGCTGGGCCCTAGGGCAGCTCCTGGCACCCTGCCCCCCCCCAGACACAAAATCACAGGCTTCCAGGCAGCTGAGCCGGAGCCCAGAGCCACAGCGCCTCTGTCCCACCCAGATGTGGTGGCGGCGGCTTGGCACGGGGACAGCAGGCCCACCCCGTGTGGCCACCCTCAGCCCACGGGCCCCCGCCTGGACCCAGCAGACCTCTGCCAGTCTCACCGTCCACCCACCCTGCTCCAGAGGGGAGCACACAAAGCCCCAGCCTGAGCCCCAGCCTGGGCCCCAGAGCTCACGGTCCCGGCTTCCTTCACTCACTCACTCACTCATTCATTCACTCATTCATTCACTCAAACTGTTCGATTCTGGGCCAGGCGCAAAGTTGGCCCAGGGACTCCACAGAGAAGAAACATCCACAGAGCCTGCCCGCGGGGGCTCACGGTCCATCGGGAAGCATCCTGATGCTTCTCCTGACTCGGGCTGCGCGAGCTCCACCAAGTCACTCAGGCCACAGGGAACCTTCGGGACCAGGGGCCACGACTCAGGGATGGGGCAGCAGGGATGGAGATCTGGTTCCACAACGTTCTGCGGGTCACAGGCCCGGTCGCCTGTGCAGAGAGCGAGCCCCACACGGGGGGGGGGGGGGGGGGGGGGGGGGGGGGGGGGGCGGCATCCGGTGTGCTGGGGGGGGGATGGGGAGGGGACGCGAGGTGTGGAGGCCCAAGGTCACAGAGCAAGGAGTGAAATCGAGAGGCAGCCCCGCACTCCCAGCCTGGCAGGCCCTGGCTCCATCCAGCTCTGCTACTTTGCAGCTGTGTGACCGTGGGCAAGTCATTTAACCTCTCTGAGCCGAGGTTCTGGGCGTTCCCACCCGCAAAGATTACCCTGAGGATTAAATGAGCCAATACACAGCAAGCGCTTAGTGGGCGGGGCTTTCGGGGAGCATTAGTTTGCTGCTTGGGTCATTAAGGCCTCCCCAGATCATGCCCACAGCCCGGGGTGGGGGGGGGCAGAGGCAGACGGAGGCTGCCAGTGCCAGCTGCTTCCGTCTGCTCCAGCCTCAGCAATCCTCCTGCAGCCTCTTCTAGAAGGACCCACCCCTCTCCCCAAGAAGCAGCCCGGGCCTGGGGGCAGGGAGGTCACAGCTCCAACGGGAGGATTTGGAGGGACGCCTGCGGCAAGGCCTGGCTTCTGAGGGGAGCTCTGTCTCCACCTCCCCCCACCCACCCCACTGGTGCCCCAGCATTTTCCAGAGCCTAGGCCCAAAACTGCCCTACCCCAGGGCTGCCCTGGGGCCCCCAGGGACCCCCAGGGACCCCATGTCCCAGTCCAGGAGTGGGGAGGAGCCATCTGTTTTCAAAAGGCCAAACTGCTTTTTTCTTTTTCTTTCTTTTTTTTTTTATCGATTTTATGTACTTAATTTACTTAATTGAGACAGAGAGGGCAAGCAAGTGGGAGGGAGGGGCAGAGGGAGAAGCAGACCCCCACTGAGCGGGAAGCCCAACGAAGGGCTGGCTCGATCCCAGGACCCCGAGGTCACGACCTGAGCTGAAGGCAGATGCCTAGCCGACTGAGCCACCCAGGTGCCCCTCAGCTCCTTTCTGCAGCAGAGCTCACCCCCAACCAACCCCCAACACGAGGGAAGAAGAAACATTGAATTTGCAGCTGGAGGCACTGTGTTGCCCCCCAAGGAGTAGAAGGCACCGGGTCCCCATCCCAACTCTGCCATGAGGGTACTGTAACCCCCAAAGCAGCCCTGAAAGTCAAGCATTTGTCCTCAGTTGACAAGTAAGAAAGCCTAGGGTCAGGGCGGGCTACAGCTTGCTCCCTGCCATGTGGGGACCATTTTGCTTGCACAGCTCAAAACCTCCTCCTCCAGGAAGCCCTCTCTGACCTCTCCAGGCTCCCTCCTGGAAAGGCTCTATCTCCTGAGAGCTCACTACGTGGCAGGCTGTGCTCATTCTACCCACGGAGCTCATTTTCTCATGGCAACACCCCTGTGAGGTTAGCGCTGTTACAGTCCCTACTCTACAGACGAGGACGAGGACGAGGACGTTGAAACAGAGAAACCCCTTGCTCAGTCACACAGCAGGTGTCTATCCCTGGAGCCCCTCCCACCTTGGGAGTTAACAGACAGCAGGCCCCTGTGGTGTCCTTGTGTCAGGGCCTGGCCTCAAACAGCCCGGGGGTCCCAAACTTTCCTTGTGTCAGGGCCTGGCCTCAAACAGCCCCGGGGTCCCCAAATTTCAAATTTCTGCAGTGAGGATGATCTTGCTCTGACAACTCCGCATCCACAGTCAACTCGGGTCGTGGAAGAGCAGGGCGCTCTAGGGCAGGGGAAGTAGTGAGGGTGGAAGGGGGCAGGAACCACCAGGCCCGGGGGTGGGCCTTCAGCAAAATTCCTAGATTGATTTCTCCTCCCCAAGGTCCCACCCCTACCTCCCGCCCACCACGCTCCAGGCCCCCAGGCCCCGGAAGAGCAACCTTATAAAAGAACAAGAAAGCGGCATTTGTTGAGTGTTTACTAAGCACCAGCCGCTGCGCTAGGAGCTTTCCACATTAACCTCTTCCGTTGTTGTTGTTTTACAGACACGAAACAAGGCACAGAGAGGTTAACTAACTTTCACAAGGTCACACAGCCACCAAGTAGTGAAATGTCATCACTGGGAATGTTCAAACGAGACTAGATGACACAGAAAATCCCTTCCCACCCTGAGCCTCTAAATGAACATGTTTCCAAGCTAAAAGTTCCAGAATCCCCACACTCCAAGCCTCTCTGGGTGGTGACTGAGGTGGCCCTGAAGCCAGATGTCCCTGAGAGTCCCAGCCACCTGGTCTTTCAGGAGAGAGGACTCCCCAAAGCAGACGCCAGGAGACAGACACACACACACACACACACACACACACACACACACACTCACCATCTGCAGCATGAATGAGACCTGCTATCCCCCGAGGCCACCCTGAAAGCGCCCCCCTCACCCCACCCCACCCCACACAAACTCCCTTTCAAACTGGTAGGCAGCCCTAGGGGTCATCTTGCCCCTCCCCTGCCCAGAGCCAGCCACTGCCCGTTGAGCGATGTCCTTAGAGGACCCCGCCATGGAGGCCACTCCTGGAGCCATCCTGGGTGGGGCTCTCCTGGCCTAACCTCAGTCCCTCCTGCATTACCCTCTTCCCCTAGGGTGGCACCCCTGGCCGCTGGCACCACCCTTTACCCTTTTGGCCGCTGGGCCAGATGAGGTGATGCTCCTCCTGGACAGCCTAACCCCGGGGGCTCCCCACCTCCCCTGGAGCCCCTCCCAGTCAAGCCCACCATCCTGGCCTGGGAGTCGGTGTTGCTGCCCCTGCTACTGGGCTCTGGCTCTGAACCACACCCACTCTCCCTCACCCTCAGGTGCAGGGACAGCCTCTCACCCAGGCCCTCCCAGTGGTCTTCCATCTCACAGGCGCCCAGTTCCTTCCACCACCCCATGGGGCATGAATTACATCAGCCTCGTTCTATGAGTGAGAAACAGTCGTTCAGCAAAGGAGGAGACTTGCCCAGATCCTACAGCTCAGGATTCCTGCCGGGCGCCCAGGTTAAAGCCTTCTGGCCTACGCCCCCTTCATCCATCCCTACATCAAACGTTTACTTCTGTGGATGAGCGCACGGCTCATCCCATCTCATTTCTGAAGACCGCGTTACCGGCTTCATTTCACAGACGGGAAAAGAGAGGCCCGGAGAGATGAGACAACGTGCCCAAGGTTACAGCAGGAGTCGGGGGGGGGGGGGGGGGTAGCAGGATTTGAACCCAGGGCTGTGTTATTTCCCAGCTTTTGATTCATAAACGATCTTTCAGAAGCTTGGCTGAGAAAGCGACTCATATGCCAGGCGGGGCTGGGTCACCAGGTCGTCACAGGGACCTCTTCTCACCCCACCTGGGGGAGGACGGGATGAGGCCGCCAGCCCGCCGGGCACTGGACTGGACTTTGCCTTCAGTACTCCCTGTACCCTTCGTTCGGCCCCCAGGCGGGGAAGGCTGACGGGCAGCTTGTCTGTCCAAGAAGCGACCTCTAAATCCGTGCCTGTCCTCCCATTTTACAGACTGGCCCACCGAAGCCCACGGGGACACGAGACACACGGGGACAGGGCTGGCACCTGGGGGCTGCCTGAGAGACCTGGGTGCTTCTCGGCCTGGGGAATGAAGGCCAGGCACAGCTCCCAGAACCCGCCAAGGAGGCTGTCCAGGCTCCAGACATGTGTCCATGGGGGAACTCACTTGGGATCGGGGTCCCTCCAAGCGGAGAGGTGGCCCTTCTTTTCTCTACCTCCTCTCGCTCCCCCCAAACGAGCCAGGACTGAGCTCAACCCCACAGCTGTGTGGTCCTTCAAAGAGACGCTCACGGGGTCACGGCATACATATACACTCACCTTCACCGGCACACATTCTGCACCCCAACGTGCCCCAACCACAGGGTCACCCATGCATCCACAAGCACATGCACGCACACACATGCACACACACATTCCCATGGGCCCAAGCACACACCCACCACGGAGGTGTCTCCCCCACACACGCACCCCCTCCCGGGGGGCACACAGCCATGGCCAAGGGCTGCCCAGCCCCGCCACTGACCCTCCGCAAGCACAATAGGTCACCCCCACAGGGTCCACACACAGGTAAGGCACGGCGGCCCCCAGCCATGCGCGGGTCCATCCCTCATCCTCCCCCCTGCACAGCCCACAGGTCCCAACGCCGGCGCGGAGGGGATTAGACACAGGGTCACCCTCACTCACCCCCTCGGGTCACCTTCACGCCGGTCACCGCCACCCTGCCCTCCCCGGCCCCGCCCTCCCCTCCCCGCAGCGACCCTCGGAGGCAGCGAACCGCTCCCGCCCCAGGGGAGCCCCAGGGGAGCCCCCCCAATTCCCCGCGAGCGGCCGCGGCCGGGCACACCCCCGAGGCCAAGGCCACGTTCGCTCCAGATCCGCGACACACCCAGCCCGGCCCGCGCCCGCGCCCCCCGCCCGCCGTCGGGCCCCCGCCCCGCGCCCCTGACCCGGGGCAGGGGACCTCGCTCCGCCCGGGGCCGCCGGGGAGGGGGGTCCCCGGAGCAAGGGGAAGCGAGCCCCGAAGGCGGCCGGCCCCCACGACGCCAGCCCCGGGGAGGGGGGATGGAGGGAGGGGAGGGGCGCGGAGGGCTGGGGGGGCCCAGGGGGGAGGGGAGAGGCGCGGGGGGCTGGGGGTGTCCGGGGGGAGGGGAGGGGCGCGGGGGCCCGAGGGTGCCTAGGAGGGAGGGGGGAGGCGCGGGGGGCTGGGGGGAGGGGGGAGGCGGGGAGGACTGGGGGGTGTCCAGGGGGAGGGGAGGGGCGCGGGGGCCCGAGGGTGCCCGGGGGGAGGGGGGAGGCGCAGGGGGCTGTGGGGGGTGTCCAGGGGGGAGGGGAGGCGCGGGGGGCTGGGGGGGTGTCCGGGGGGAGGGGAGGCGCGGGGGGCTGGGGGAGGCGCGGGGTACTGGGGGGTGTCCGGGGGGAGGGGAGGCGCGGGGGGCTGGGGGGGTGCCCGGGGGGAGGGGGGAGGCGCGGGGGGCTGGGGGGTGCCCGGGGGGAGGGGGGAGGCGCGGGGGGCTGGGGGGTGTCCGGGGGAGGGGAGGCGCGGGGGGCTGGGGGGGTGCCCAGGGGTAAGAGGGGAGGCGCGGGGGGCTGGGGGGGTGCCCGGGGGGAGGGGGGAGGCGCGGGGGGCTGGGGGGTGTCCGGGGGGAGGGGAGGCGCGGGGGGCTGGGGGGGTGCCCAGGGGTAAGAGGGGAGGCGCGGGGGGCTGGGGGGGTGCCCGGGGGGAGGGGGGAGGCGCGGGGGGCTGGGGGTGTCCGGGGGGAGGGGAGGCGCGGGGGGCTGGGGGGGTGCCCGGGGGGAGGGGGGAGGCGCGGGGGGCTGGGGGGTGTCCGGGGGGAGGGAGGCGCGGGGGGCTGGGGGGGTGCCAGGGGTAAGAGGGGAGGCGCGGGGGGCTGGGGGGGTGCCCGGGGGGAGGGGGGAGGCGCGGGGGGCTGGGGGGGTGCCCGGGGGGAGGGGGGAGGCGCAGGGGGCTGGGGGCGTGCCCAGGGGAAGGGGGGAGGCGCGGGGGCCCGGGGCCCGTGGGGAGGGGAGGCGCGGGGGCTGGGGGGGTGCCCGGGGGGCGGGAGGCGCGGGGCCCGGGGCCGGGAGGTCGGGGGGCCCAGGGGTCCCGGGGGTCCCGGGGTCCCGGGGCGGGGTGCGGGCGCGCGTCAGGACTCACCCCCGCGGCGCGGCCGGCCAGCAGCCAGCAGCAGCAGCGGCGGCAGGAGCAGCCCGCGGGCGCCGTGCCCGGGCGGCGGCCCCGATCCCGCTGCTGGCCCGTGGGCGGCCCCGTGGCGTGCGCGGCCCCGGCTTCATGGCGGCGGCGGCGGGCGCCTTTGTTCCCGAGGCGGCGCGCGGGGCGGCTGCTGGAGGCGGCGCGGCCCGGAGGCTGGCCCGACGCGCTCCCGGCTCGGGGCTCCGGCTCGGCGGCCCGGGCTCCGCCTCGCGGCTCCGCGCCCACAGCAGCCGCGCCCGCAGGAAGCGTGAGCCGCCGCCGCCGCCCGCAGCCGCCGCCGCCCGCCGCCGCCGCCGCCGCCGGGCCGCCCCCAGCGCGGGCGGAGCGGGAGGAGGGGCGGGGCGGGGCGGGGCGGGGCGGGGCGGGGCGGGGCGGGGCGGGGCGGGCGGACCCGGCGGACCCCGCGGACCCCGCGGACCCGAGCCCCCGCCCCCGGCCGAGCGCGTGTCCGGGGCGGGGACCCCGCGCGGGGGGCGGGGGGCGGCGCGCCGCGGGGTCCGAGCAGACTCGCGGGAGCCGGGGACCCGCCGCCGCCCCCCAAGCCGGTCGCGGCGCCCGGGCCGGGGCTGTGGTACGTTCGGGCCGCCTCCGCCCGGGCCTCGACCTCCCTGGGCCCCGGCGCCCCTCCCTACGCAAAGGCTGCAGACTCGTGTCCCCGTCCCCCGAGCGCACGGGAAAGGCCGGGCAGGCCTGCGGGGTGCCGCTGTGCCCCCCCCCCACACACACACACAATCGCCCCGGAACGGAGAGCGCTCCTCCCCGGCCGCCTGGGTCTGGGTGTGGGAGAGGCGGTGCGGCGAGCCCTGCCCGGCCCGTCTCTACTGCTTTGTCCCCCCCCGCCCCCCCACAGCCTGTGCACCTTACTTTTTATCCAAGTCCCCAACCACACGAGCTCCAGGAGGGCAGGGGTGTTCCGGGTGTTCTGGGTCACCGCTGTGTCCCCACTGCTAGCACAGGGCCGGGCACATAGTGGGAGCACAAAACAAATGTGTGGGTTTCACAAAGTCACCTGAGCTCACCTGGCCCCAGGTGTTGGGTGGGGGTGGGAGTGGCAGGCAAGGTGAATAGTCATGAATATTCAGCTTGGCCCTCTAGTGCTTTGCTGAGTTGTCTCCCCCCCCCCCCCCCCCCTCCGCAGCCGCCATGAAGTCAGGATCTCCACCGCCTGGGTGGGAAACTGAGGCCCAGAGCGGGAAGGTTATTTGCTGATGGTGGCAGCTGGAAGTCCGCCCCTGTGTCCAGCACCCACCCTGTGCCAGGCCTGCTATCAGGAAATAGGAACCGAATTGGGCAGAAACTGGGACAGTTCCCCCAAGGAAAAAAGAACTGAAACCGGGACAGGCGGAGCCAATAGGGAGAGGGCTAGGGTTGGGTCTGGAAGAAAAGACTCTGGGATGCCAGCCATAATTTGGGGTGTTGGGGGGACCGGGACCTGTCCTTCAGGGCCCTGGCGAGGAGGTCCAGAGGACAAATGTCAGCAAGGCATAAGGTTGAGCTGAATTAGATGTTCCCTTGGAGGGAGTGAGAGCCCAGTCCCTAGAGGGTATGTAAGACCAGGCTAGCTGCCCTCGGGCAGAGATCCTGGAGAGGAAAGGGAGGGAGACTCTCCAACTCGGGGATGCAAAAATCCCCAGGAATTCTCAATTCCCAGCTTCTGGGAATCTGATTGCTGGAGTCTTTTGGAATTAGGGCCCATGGGCACCTTGGGGAGATGAGTCCAGAGGGGCCTACGGGGCCCAGGAGAGGAGGAGGGGTGCCAGCTGAGCCAGCACAGCTTGGAGGTGGGCGATCCCACCCCCGCCAGTTAATGACATGTGTGCCACTGAACGCTTTACTTTTCTGAGCCTTAGCTTCCCAGCTGGAATATGGAAATAATGACCACACAGGGTTCGTGCACTCATTCATTCACTTTCCAAATATAGTGCCTCTGTGTGTCAGGCACAGGGCCAGGCGCCAGGTGGTGATTACAGGAGCTCTCCCCTGCCACCGCGCTCGGCGTTCAGTAAAGGTGGCCGGGATGACACTTATACAGTAAGGGACCTCGTTATAGGGATAGTCACCTCCCAGAAGGGCTGCCACAGGCCAGGGGACGGACTGGATCTGAGGAGCTCCCGAAGGGCAGAGGTAGGGCCAGCAAGGCTAGGGTGAGCGCAGGCGGAGGCAGCTGCGTGAACAGTTGGAGCTGGCCACACATGGCTACTCGGAGAGGTAGTGATCCTCCGCCTGGGGAGGCATGCAAGGCTCTGAAAAGTAGCTATCAGGGAGGTCATTAGGACACTCTCTGCGCACAGGGTGGGCAGTGAGCATGGCTCGTCTTCAGAGGTTCCCGCCTGTTCTGAGCCGTCCAGGAGCCCCAGCCCCTCTTCCAGGACAGCCCAGGAGGTGGGAGAGGGAGATCTTTGGGCTGGGCAGGCCTGGAGCGCCACCTGCTGCTCCTCAGAGACACTGCTCGCAGTGAAGGGGGGGGATTGTCTGGAACCCCAGGGTCTCCTCCTGCCCCTCACCCGCCTGCTCCTGCTCTCCTCGGGGTCCACAGGTGTTCACGTTCACCTGCCCGCCGGCCCACCGTGCACAATCACCTGCCCCGTGCCTGCCTGTGCATTCGAGCTCCGTCCCAGCACTTGGGGTCACCCCCCCCATCAGGATGCACACAGGCTTCTGGCCCACCCCGCCCCTCTGGGGAGCCTCGCTGACCTTCCTGGGCAGGGCTGGACAGGGCTGGTGTCTGCACCCCTCACCTTGTTCTACTGTCTCCCCCAGGAGTGGGAGCACCTTGGTATCCCCAGGGGATAGTAATCGCAGAGCCACAGCAGAGCTGACTGTAGGCCAGGCGCAGCCCGAGCCACCACGTCACCCCACAGAGAAGCTAGGAGACCTGCCCCAGGTCACACAGCTGCTGAATGAGAGCTGAGCTCCCGACCCAGGCTCTTAACAATCACACCGTAATGCCGAGTCCAGAGGTAGGGCTGGGAGATTTGGTGAATGAAAGAGCCAGTGAGGGGATCCCTACTGCCGCATGAACGCAACCGACTTGTGGGCAGACTCGAGTGAGCCTGGAACCCGGATAACCCCCCACGCCTAACAGCCAAGCTTCAGCACCCCAACCAGTCAGACCTTCCTGTGCTCTCGGCCTGGACTCCGGGCTCTAACAAGACAGCAAGGGGAAGTGGGAGGCCTCAGCCAACATCCTTGAGCTCTGAGCCACCCCATTGACAGCTGCATCTCCGAGCCTGGCATACAGTAGGTGCTCAATAATTGTTGTGTGACTCTACCTGCCCCCAGCATTTGGCTACACAGACTGGCCCTTTGTCACCCCACATGACCATATAAAAAGAAAACTATGGGGCAGCCAGATGGCCCAGTGGTTTGGTGCCGCCTTCAGCCTGGGGTGTGATCCTGGGGACCCGGGATCGAGTCCCACGTCGGGCTCCCTGCGTGGAGGCTGCTTCTCCCTCTGCCTGTGTCTCTGCCTCTCTCTCTCTCTCTCTTTGTCATGAATAAATAAATAAAATCTTAAAAAAAAGAGAGAGAACCGTGATCCACTAAGGGCTTACTGTTCACCAGGCACTGTTCTGAGCGCCTGCCGGCAACAGTGTCATTGAGGTGTCCCCACGTCCTGTGATGTGGGGACAATACACTTGCCTCCGGGGCGGTCACCACGAGGACCAAATGAGCTAACGCTTGGGAGCCCTTCCAACAAAGCCTGGCGCCCGGTGAAGACAGTGCGGTCACTGGCTGCTCACTTTGCCCCCATTTCACACCTGGGGAGACGGGCTGAGAAGCTTGTGACAGGCCCCACATGGCAGAGGCGGGCATGCCGACGGCTCCTCACTGTGCCATCCCCGCTCCAGGTAGTCCCAGGCCGTGGGAGAGGAGTCCCTGTGCCCCCCAGACCCCCCTTCCTCCCCTGCTCCCTCCCCACCCACCTTCTCATCGCATCTTCCAATGTTGGCTGGACTCAGGATGGAGGCCGGAACCCCGGCTTGCTTCTGAGGAAGTCTGAGTGATTGCAGTCCTGAGGTGAGTGACTCCAAAATTCGGGAACTGAGGCCAGATTCTGGCAAGAGCCCACAGAGAGAGCTGGGGAGACTCACAGTCTGCTGCCCCAGCAAGTAAGAGGCCTACGGGGGTGAACCTCAGCTTCTGAGGGAGGCCTCGGGGCCTGGGAAGGGGCCAGAACAAGCAGGTACCTGGCTTGGCCTCCATCCACGGGGGCCTTCATCTGGGTGGGGGGAGCCCCTGCCCATCCAAGGGACCTGGCTGTGTGATGGACAGGCCCGTGCCCTGAGCTCACCTGAGTCCTGTGTGTTAGGTGCTAGGCCAGTCCTTTCAAGGTGAGGGGTGGGTGACACCCCCTGGGCACAGGCTGCCAGGAAGGGGGCAGGATTTGAACCCAGGCCTCTTCTTCTAAGTCTGTGAGCTGGGGGTTCACAAACTGGAGCCCAGAGGGCTCCGGGGAGAGGGAAGCAGTGAGGCAGATTTTGTTTGAGCTGAGTGACCTGTGGGCCCCAGAGCAAGGCCGGGGCTGGTCTTGCAGGTGAAGTGAGTGGAGGCCGAGTCCCTGAGCAGACACCTTCGTCTGGCCAGGTCTGGCCCGGGTGCCAGGCCACGGGGTGGTGGCGGGGCTCAGGAGGTGCTGCTTGAGGGCCGAAGAGGCCTCTGGGACCCCACGCTGGGTAGGGATAAAGACAGGGTGGGTCCCAGCTCTGTGGGCCTGAAGCTTGCACAGTGTGAGGAGACCACAAATTCAAAATTAGGAACGAGGCTTCGGGAAGGGCCTCTGCAGGCCAGGGGCCCTGAGGCTTCAGCTCCCCCGAGTTTTCAGCTTGGCCTCTGTAAATTTGCAGGAATGAGCAGGGCACTGGGCGAGGAGGGGTTAACACCACTGAGGGTTTGGGTGTCAGGGAGGAATCCAGGAAGGCTTCACGGTGGTGGCTGCAGGGGGGTGGTGGGGGCGGCAACATCTCCACTGATCCATGGCAGGCAGGTCACACAGAGGCTGAGCCCCTGCCCGGGAGGATGGCCCCTGACGCCTCGAACTCCAGCTCCCAGTGTGTGTGCATAAGGCCAAGAACATTCTAGGGGCTTGTTCACTGTAGCTAGAAAGAACAGGGGGGTGGGGGGCCTCGTGTTGCTCTCCCTACTGCATGCACCCCCCTCATCTGCCCATTTTATAAGGGAGAAACCGAGGCCCAAAAAGAGGAAGTGAGGGCAGCCCTGGTGGTTCAGCGGTTTGGCGCCGCCTGCAGCCTGGGGTGTGATCCTGGAGACCCGGGATCGAGTCCCATGTCGGGCTCCCTGCATGGAGCCTGCTTCTCCCTCTCCCTCTGCCTGTGTCTCTGCCTCTCTCTGTGTGTATCTCATGAATAAATAAATAAAATCTTTAAATAAATAAATAAATAAATAAATAAATAAATAAATAAATAAATAAAATTTTTAAAAAAAGCAGGAACTAAATTCTAAAAAAAAAAAAAAAGGGATCCCTGGGTGGCACAGCGGTGTGGCGCCTGCCTTTGGCCCAGGGCGCGATCCTGGAGACCCGGGATCGAATCCCACATCAGGCTCCCGGTGCATGGAGCCTGCTTCTCCCTCTGCCTATGTCTCTGCGCCTCTCTCTCTCTCTGTGACTATCATAAATAAATAAAAATTAAAAAAAAAAAAAAAAGAGGAAGTGACTGGCCGCGGGTCACAGAGGCACAACCCCAGGGGGCTTCATTCCCCGCCCTGGGGGCTCTCTCACCCACTCCCTTCTCCTTGACCAGATGCCCCATTTGCAAACATTCATGGGGTAACACCTACCCCACAACCAAGGCCCTTCCTTCCATAGGGGGGAGGTTCCTGCCAGGCCAAAAGTAAGGTCACAGGGCTAGGAACCGCCTGGGGCAGGTCGGGGTGGGGGGAGCTGGCCCATGGGTGGGTGTTCAAGCACCTGCACCCAGGGCGGGGAGGGGAGGGAGAGGACGGGCTGCAGGGCTGCAGAGGAAGGGGAGGGAGGAGAGCACAGGAGGGGCGGTGTGGGAAGGGAGGAGGGCCCTGCCGTTCCAGAAGCCATCCCACTAACACACCCCCGTGCCTGGGAATAAATTGCACATTTGGAGTCATTTTCCTGGAAGAAAAAAAAAAAGCCTCTCTAAAAATACTGTTTCTTTCTCGCCTCATCCTGAGGCTAGAGCAGCCCAGCTGGGTGACAGCCAGAGCAGGGGGTGCAGGACAGTGACCAGGAGCTGGGCGAGAGGAGGAGGACTTAGGGGTGGGGGGCAAGGAGACCCCCTGAGCTCGTGGAAGCCGAGCACGCAGCTCAGCTGACCGTCATTGAGATATTTGATGTGTCTTGCATTTCATTGAGGATTTTGAGATCCGTAGAGACCCGCGTCCAAACCTCAGCCTCCGCTTCTGGAGCCCCTGCTCCGGGCCGGGCGGGCACAGAGGGGGCGCGGCAGGAGCTGGCATCCGGGGCATCCGGGGCACCAGCCTGGGACACAAACAAGTGACTGTGGGACAGGTCTGCTGTGGGTCTACCCTGCGTGGCCACCCCGGGCCGCAGGCTCCTCACTCCTCAGTGGATCAGGTCCGGAGGCCAAACTTCCTCCCCAGTGCCCTGGGCGGGGGGTGGGGGGGGGTGGGGTGGGGGGTGCGACGGGGCCTGTCAGAGGGCTGGAGTGGGCAGGGACCAGGAGGCCTGGGGACTCTGGGGTCAAATCCCTGGGTCGGCCACCCCCTGCCCGGTGACCTCGGGCCACCACTTTGCTGCTATGGAAGTTAGAGCAAGTGACTGTCCTGCTCCGGGGCTTGAGGGAGGTGAATAGCACCCCGCTCGGGGCCGGGCCCCCCAGTCATTCCCAGCATGGGACGCTCCAAGCCTGAGGCTGCTGGGTTGGGGGACCCTCCGCTGGGATTGGGAGATGGAAGCTGAGCCACCTCTGGAACAGGACAGCTGTGGCCTCCTGACAATCCCTGGGCCGGCCCCAGTCAAGACATGTCTTCACCCTGGGCGCTGAGAAGCACCGGGCCGTGTCCTGGAGTTGCGGGGAGGGGGTGCGGGGTGGGGGAGCAGGGGCGGGAGCAGGCTTTTGGGGGCCACTACAGACCAAGGACAGCGTGTGCCTCCTGGGAGAAGTGAGAAGTGGGCCCCCTGATTCGCCAGGCACCATCCTGGGCTCCAGCAGTTTTGGGGGGGTGGTTACTAGTTACCCGCTGCTGCGTAACAAATGGCCCCCAACCACAGCAGCGTAAACGGCAACCGGTGCTGATGGTCTCACCCGGTTCCCGTGGGTCAGGAGTTCGGGGGCAGCTGAGCTGTGTGGGTCCGGCCCCCGGTCCCTCATGAGCCCCCCGTCCTGGCAGGCACAGTGGGGGCTGGAGGCCCTGCATGCCGGTGGCCGGCACACCCGCTTCCAGTGGAGACCCCAGCGCCTCACCACGGGGACCTCACCGCAGGGTCCTGGACGTGAGCAGGCAATCGTCGAGCGAGGAGCTGGCCTGGATGGCCCAATTCTCCTCCCCGTCCTCGCGTGTCCACAAGGCCCTAGTCGCTGGGAGAAGGCACGAGGGGGAGAGCAGCGGGAGGCGCCCGGACAAGGCCATTCAGGCTTCAGAGCATCCCGTAGGGGAGCTAAATGCCACAGTCGCTCCAGGGAAGACTGGAGGGTCCCAACGGGGCGGGGGAGACTGGAGGCAATAATACTTAACAGCATCTCCTATTCCTGGTGTGCCCAGCCCTGTGCCAGGCGCCCAGAGATAAAATAAGATTCACAGAGGTCACGGGGGCGGGGGGGCCGGGGGGGGGGCAGTGGAGCTGGGATTTGAAGCTACGCACCTACAGGTTATAAAAAGACTTAGAGGTTTTAGTCGTTTTAAAGTTTGGAGGGATCCCGGAGTGGCTCGGCGGTTTAGCCCCTCTTTTTGGCCCAGGGCGTGATCCTGGAGTCCAGGGATCGAGTCCCTCGTCGGGCTCCCTGCATAGAGCCTGCTTCTCCCTCTGCCTGTGTCTCTGCCTCTCTCTCTCTCTGTGTCTATCATGAATAAATAAAATCTTAAAAAAAAAGAAAAGAAAGTTTGGAGCATGAGCCAGGCATGTGGCCCCAGAAAGAGGCGCCAAGGCCTCTGGTCATATTAGCAAGGGCATGGGGCTGCCCTCGCCGCCAGCTCCACCCACCCGACCTCGTTCCATCCCCTGGAGGGCGGCCCGGCTGGTGACCGCTCCAGTGACAGCTGGCTCAGGGAGGGCATGATTTGGCAGAGGTAGCCCAGGGAGTCACAGGCGACCCTGGAGCCCAGTGAGCCAGATTCTCATGACCTGACTCTGCTGCCCCAAGCCAGAGTGAGGGACTAGCTCTGCATCCAGAAGCTGGGACAGAGGCAAGATGAGGGGAAGCTCAATCTTAGGGCAGATGCCAGACCTCTGGTCCCTGGCGGCAGCGGACGGTGGGGGGGGGGTTGGGGGTACCGCACTCCGAGGCCCTCAAGCCGGGAGAAACCCAGCCCTGACCTTGGAGCCCAGAGCCCTTTGACCTCTGTAATTCTTTCTTTAGGCAACAGCACCCTCGTGTGGCCACAGCTGGTAACTACATGAAGCCTCCGGTTTCCTCTCCCAAAATGTTTCCTTCTCCAGCACCTCGCCCTTCTGAAAGACAACTGCGAGCCAGGGAAAGAGAGAGAGACAGCTATTCCTGGAGCTAAGGGGAGGTGGCAGGAGCGAGATAGCACGGATGGAGCCCTGGACTTGGGGTCAGGAAACTTCAGATAAAATCCTTACTTGGTTATTGACTCATTCATTGCACGGCTGGAATCTCCAATTCTTCATCTGTAAAATGGGCTAAGTCTATACCCAGCCTTTACCCCCCAAGGCTTCCATGAGGATCAAGGAATCACAAATATGAATGCCCTCTGGAAACTGTAAAGCCCCGCAACCAGGTAAAAAGACCATTCATTACATAAACTGTGTGTTGGAGGGACTCTGGTAGAGAAACCCAAGAACATAGGTCTCCAGCTGGCGGAGGCCCAGGATACCATATCCTGGAGCAGAACCGGTCAGTGGTGAACTGCGGTGGGGAACTGGATTGAACCCCAACCCTGTCCGGCCCCACCCCCTCGTCAGGCCCCAGTTGGTCCGATCCAGACACACTTGCCTCAGATCCCAGAGCTGCTCCCCTGAGATGGAGCAACCCCATTCCTCACAGGACTGGTGTGAGCAACTAACAGAGCTGGTTCACAACAAAGGACTTTACGTAAGCTTCTTTACGTGAGGACAGGGGTTGTCGGCTTCCCCAAAACCCAGGCGCAAAGGTCAAACATGATCCATAGCAGCCATTCATTATACCCATGTGCCGGGCACGATGCTTAACGGTGTAATTTCACTTAATTCTCACAACCAACCTCAAGAGATGACCCGGGATAAAGGCGATTACACCTCCTGTTTGTCTGAAACACCTCCCCAGCCCTCAAAGACACGGGCTTGAACAAGAGGTGGTGGGAAGGGGGCGGCTATCACACTTCCAACCTAGCACTGTGCTTGCTGCCACTAAAAAACACCCACCAAGATAAAACATGTCACTAAATGCTAAGAATGAGAAGGAGAGGGGAAAAACGCAGAGTATGGACCTAAGTGGTCCAGGTGGAAAGAAGAAAAGCCACACGGGAGCAAATGCCTGGGACGAGCCAGGCCCCGGACATGCGTCTAACAGTTCCCGCTCACACCGCTCCAGGTGTTCCTCCAATCTTATGAAAGAGGAAGATGGGGGCTCGAACACGTCATGTTGCTCACCCAAGGTCACAAAGACAGACAGGGGAAAGAAATTCAGGCCTCTGGCTTCGCCTGCTTTGCACACCACCCTGCGAGGGTCCAGTAAACGCGACCATGTCATAGCCCTCACCTTCCAAGGCACGGAGACTACTACACACATACGTACTAGCACCTTCCATTCCCAGGGAGGAATTTGGTTAAAGATGAGGTGATCTCCACAGGCACAGAGAGTGCAAGGACTCCTATTTGAACTTGATTCCAGAGTTGCCCAGGCAGTGACAGATGGTGATGCCCCTCTAGTGCTCAGCTCTGGTGGGCCCATGGGGACTATCAGAAGCCTCAGGAAGGTTCTGATTTCAGCTACTGCTGCACAATCAGGTCCTGGACTCAAAACCTGAGCTCAGCTTCCTTTTCCCTGGCGACAGTCCCTTACCTTTGAGAGGGAGATGATGCCAAGTTCTTTCTGCGACCGGCCCAGAGCTCCACCTGCAGACATTAGGTAGTACAGGCTCCCACCTGGCCTCCCTGGCCAAGCCTGTCCCGTAGCTGCCAATACCAACCAGTCTTAATGGCGCAAAGGTGGTGAAAGGAGGGTGAGCATCCTCAGGCACAGGTGGCAGGCCCACCTCTGTGAGCAAGAGCCTCCAGTAACCAGGTGAGCAAGCTAGGCTCCTGGACCAGCCTCCGTGAGTGAACATGGATGTGCCAGAGGAGGAAAGGGAAGGGGCCTCGAGAAGGGGAGGCTAAAACAGACCAGACGGCCAGAGAGGGCTTAGCTGCCATCCACCTCAAAAAGTTAGCTGCCCACTGGATTCGAATCTAGACCCCAGGCTCATGATGCGGAAAAGGCCAGAAAGAGTGAATGAAGAGCATCGTAACTGGGTCCCACCGCAGGGCACCAGCTTTTCCAGGATGTTCCCTGTGACTGATAGGCAAGTTCTCGGCCCAGGGAGGTGGATACCCTGATTTTTCAGTAGAAGTTGGAAATCTGGACGAACGATCTTGCTTTTGAAAGCACTAGGCAGGCTAAATACAACGTCTTTGGGTCAAAATGGACTCCAGAGCTATGGGTTTGCCACACTGGCCATATTCCAATTGTATCCCCACCCTCCTGTAAACAGAAACCCCAGCAAGCAGGAGAAAGGGTACAAAGAAGGAAAGGGTTACACTGGAGCGCTAATATTCAGGGGGAGGAGGAGTGAAAATAGAGGCACAGACTCAGATTCCAAAGTTCTGTATTTTTCAAAATAAAGATCACACATTGTTTAGAGACAATCTACACAAGAGTTACAAAAAATAGTTGCCCAGGCATAAGCATACACAGGTTTGTTAATTATACACATATGGTTACAAGTGTGCTTGCAAAAAAGTTCATTGGAAATATACACAAGGCTCTGGAAATGTACACCGTGTAGTGTTACAATTCTATATTCAAACAAGGAAAATTGACAGTATGTTACATTCACTTACAAGTAGACAAAATGCAAAATACAGTTCATCTTCTGTACAAAAAGGAAGGGCAATTCACACTTTACAAGGTGAGAGGGGCTCTGATTGTAAGGAAAGCTAGGGCGGGGCTGAACTTTGCACGTCCTTATGACTGTCACAAAATAAGCAAAACATTACTTTTTTAGGATTAAAAAAAAAAAAAACACTAGTGTGAACTGAATCATCTTGAATAACATTTAGAAAGGATCTTGCTACTGTGGGACTAGGTGACAAATAAAACCAAGCTATTTTTTTCCTTTTTAAACATTTAACTAGGCTGTATAAAGAACATTTATTCCTTCAAAAGAAAAAAAATTTACTTCTGGTTGAAATTACAATTTACAATATACAACACTATATGCTACGACCATAAAAGGTGTGAATATACACTGAATGCACAGGGCTGGCTAATTCTCTTTTCTTACCAAAAAACGTGTTTATGTTGATTCAAACTTCTCCACATTTACATTACAGGTATACAAATGTACAATTGTACAATCAAAAGTATGTTCGACTACTAGGGTACATTATAGATACAGATTAGACATCAAAACAAGAAAATACTACAAATTTGTATATATGCAAAGTCTACACCAAGTATACACTATATATTTATAGAAGCAAGACCAAAAGCAGAGTTGGATTTTTTTTTCTCATGCTAAATAATCAGATTTTGCCTTTCAATGTTAACAGAAAAAAATCCAGTAGGCAGTAAACAAATACACCCGCCCGGCCTTGAAAGACATCCTAGGAGCTCACATCTCCTCCTCACAAAACAGACTACACATCTTCTTCAGCATAATATATTGTCTCCAAAAAAGGCAATTTTTCGAAGTTTCATAAACTTAATGTCATAAACTGAAGCTTTAGCAACTCTAAAACAATTTTCATTATATATATATATATGTATATATATATATGTTTTATAAACAGTGTTAAATGCCAGTTTGGGGTCATTTAACAAAATTCAAATTTCTCAGGTTTTTTTGTTTGTTTTTGTTTTTTACTAAAATGAGGAGGTGGGGAAGAGCTATTTGCAAAACTTGCCAGCAAGGCAAAATGGGTTAAAAACCTTTTTTTTCTTTTTTTTTTTAACTTTTTTTGTTAAACCAACCACCCTGAAAGTTTCCACACGTGTGTAATATAGATACAACATTGAACAAAATATGTGGCCTCCCATGTACATTGGTTACCTATGTACAAGTATCCTATACACCAGTAAAACAACAGGGCAATTAGTCAATTAAAAAAAATAATTAGTACATGTTATGCGTAATAAAATTAAACAAATTTACAAAGGCTTTTCCACTTGTGGATTTGATTCCTTTTTTTGGAGGAGCAGGTAATCCTGGAGCAACCATTTACCCATTTCATCTTCTATACTAGAACATTTCTGGTTGCTGGTTGGATTTGCCAGTGGGCCAGTGAGGTCAGTGGGAATGAGGGGACAGGGTGACACTGCCTCAGATAATACCATTAGGGGGGCCACAGATGGGCCCTAAGTCAACGCCATTCTTCATGTAGTATTTCTCCAGCTTGGCCAAAATGTGCTTGCCATAGGTGTATTTGCGGAGAGTCGCGATGTGGGGCCGGATCTGGGGAGGAAGCACAGCTGGCGTTACTCTGGCCTGCAAACCACTTGTGGGCTCCTGCTATGCTCCCAGGCACCGAACTGTGCGTGTGAGTCCATGAGGCAACATCTTCCCCTGGTTCTGTCAAAGCACCGCAACTCTAGTACTACAGTGACCCATCTGAGCGGGCGAAGGAGGAGCTCCTGAGTACTGACCAGGGACACGAGGGCTCTGGAGGCAGCTGGCCACAGACTACTTCCAGGTCAGAATCCAGAACATATGCATCCTGACAACCACATCACTGCTGCATGGCACCCTCTGAGGCCTGCTTCCAGCCCCTCTGGCCCCACTCAAGGCACCTGGCTCCCTTTAGCAGCAGGGGGTGGTGTGTGTTCTCTTCTGGGCAACATGAACCCTGAGTATACCACCTGACACAGAGGATCCCAGAAAACTACTAATGACAACTATAAACATGACTAGTGTGGGCCAGGCACTGATCATTTAAGCCTCATACGACAGGTGTTAATTATCCCCATTTTATTGATGAAACCCAAAGGTACACTGCTTAAGTGGCACATCCCAGGCCAGATGGCTAATAAGGCACAGGTGTGTGGCCCTGCAACAGTGATTGTTCTGCCCACGGTGCCAGTCTGGCCCCTCACCGTCTCACACCCTGGACACGAGAGGTGCTTCCTCACTGGAGCCAGCCTTCCTCTGCCGGGAGCTCATGGAGTTTTCTAGGTGCCCTGGTTACAGCGTGGAGCACGCCACCTTTACAATCACTGGCTTAGCCACCGACGGTTCCACAGTGAAGGACCATCCTTTACCAGCCTGCTACTCCATCCTGATGTGCACTTGCACACTCAAACACACTGGACACCTACACCAGGGTAGATGGACACTCTCCACATTGACAGCTGCACGCAGGCCACCATTTCTGTCTGGTTGGCCAGGTCGTCAAAGCAAGGCAGTGTCGAGTAGCTCCAGACACCATTTGTTGTGCCACAGGACATGGACCCACCGCAGCTACTGCGTTCTCACCTTCAAGCCCATGTGGGGAACCATTAACAGCCCTGGGTCCAATTCTGAGCTGTGTGACCCAGAGCACTCGCCTCACTGCCTCTGTAAAAAGAGCATGAGATACTGCTACACTTTCATTTGGGCTGTAGTGATAACTATAGACATGGCTGTTTTTCTGACAGTAGGACATGAGCTTCAGGACCTCCTTGCTTTTTGGTGGCTCTCCTTTTAGAAACATTAATGACATTCACATTCAATTCTTTCATCTCTCTGTCCCTGGGACTGGTTGGCTGCTAAGTCCAGCCACAGAACTTTTATCCTTCTCCTTTCCAAGAAACTAACGACTCTTGTGCACATATGTGTACACTGTGGTCGACCATTTTTTACTTGATTTGGTAGGAGGTGGAAAGTAATCAACCTGCTCCACTGTCACCTCTTGTTAAAAAAGGACACTCTCTAGCAGCGAAAGCTAGAAAACTCTTTAGTTTTCTGGATCCATGGGACTCTTCTTTCAACTCCCTCCATCAGCCAACTTGCCAACCCCCATTCTGTCTACTTGTCTTCAACCCCAAAGCTGTCACACCTCTTGGCTTTACCATCCAGCCTCCTCACTGCTTCCTCTCTTCTAAATTACTCACCAGCCAGGACAATTATGTGCACCACAGACCTGCCCTACTGTACATACTTTACTTCTTCAAACACACAGTCTTGTCTCCTGCTTCCAAGCCTTTGTATACCAGGTTCCCTCTGCCTGGAGAGGTTCAGAGCTTTATTCAAATGTCACTCTCTTGGGGAGCCTTCTCTGTACCCCCACATCAGAAGAGTCCCTGACACATTTTCACACGGTCCTCCCCAATATTTCCTCAATATCACTGCCACGATCTATACACAGTACTGTCATATTCACAAGTACCAGCGCCCTGCTGATAGGAGGGCTTATCTAAGTACACACACCAGTATCTGTCAAGTGAGTGAGTGAATGAATGAATGAATGAATGGACATACTTAAAACTTCTGTATGTTTCCAATATGGTTGCTGCCTGATGCGCATATCCAGAAGCCTGACAGCCGGAAGGCCTCTGGGCCTCTGGACTCCCCCAGCCTTCAGTCGCCATTGCCAACATCACTGAGATGCTTCACTGTGTCAGGCTGTGTTTTGAACTGGAGACGGCGGGTACCTTGTCTGGCTCAGAGCTTTTTGAGTCCATAACAAAGATTCTCATTACCGAACTTTGTTCTCAGTGAGGGCAAGTGGCTCATCATTGCCAGACGGTGGCCAACACCTCCGCTGAGAAGGGCAGGGTGAGTCCAGAGCCCAAAGGCCGAGGGTTCAGGTTAGAGGCATGAACACAGCTGCAGCATGCCTGCCTGTGGGTGTGTTTTGCCTCCCAAGCCATGGGGGCTATGTGGGGCTGGCTGGACCAACTCTGAGACTGTTCCAGAACCCTGGAACAAAGGTGTTCCTGGGCTGCTTCAGGTGCTTTCAGCTCAGCACCCTGACCCCACCCCCCACTCCACCCCACCCCCACCCCCACCCCCACCACCTAACAGTTCAGACTTCTGTCCCTTTTCTCTTCACTCCTCCTCAGCCTGGACTTTCCCTCCCTCGAAGCCTCGTGCACGTGTGCTCATGTGCTCACCACCGCTCTTCCCCATACTGTGCTCTGTGGGCTGGGACCAGGCTCTGTCATTTCCGTGCTGATGCCTGGCACAGAGTGGGCCCCGGGTGGATATATCAGTGAAAGGTGGTGGAGTAAGTAAGAGGAAAGAGTGAGAAAAGGAAACAAGGGAAGCAGGCTGATCTGTTGGACTGAAAAGCTGGTCTCCTAGGAGCAGAGGAGTAGAAGCATACCCTGAGGATCACAGAGGGAAATCCCTCACAAAAATGGAGTTTAAGACTCTTTTGCACCAGTGAGCTACTGAAACATGGAGACAATGGTCACTCTAGATAAAAGGAAATAGAAATAGGAGTACAGTATGAGACACTGTCCAGTGACAAACTCTACAAAAAGAAGATGTCTACCTTCATTTGCCTTTCAGAAATGTTAAGAATGTCAGGCCTCAAACTCTTAAGTGATATCTGCCCACCCTGGCCAGCCCACCTTATGCATGACGATCTTGCGCTGGGCTGGCTCTGCCACATCGATCATCTTCTGGACCACGTAGTTGGCATACTGGTCCTTCATCATGGTGTATAAGGCACTGTGGGGACCGTCATTCATGGTGCATACCTCGTCGATAAGCACAGCACGCTCTGTGCGGGACGCATGAGTGACACACTTCTCCACAACGTTGCTGTAATGAGACAAATTCAGGGACAACTCTTAGAACAAAGACCTTGGTTGGTAGGCTGTGCTTGCCTGGCTTCTGCCCTGACCTCACAGTCAGAAGTGAAAGAGAGCTGGACACTTTTGGAAGATCGATTCACCAACTACCTAGCTCTATGAGAGTCTCCCTTTGCCACCCATGGCTGCCAATGTGAGCCATGGCTGAGACCAGGTCTTGGGAGAATGCCAGGACCAACCCTCTCACAGGTGAGGGGAACAAGCCCAGGTAAGTGAAGGGACTCACATACAAGGCTCACATGACTGCTTCAAAGCTGCACTTGTTAACAATTATAATTTCAACACAACCAAAATCCATGAATTCTCTCCTTTCTGAGTGTACTGATGTCAAGAACAAGTCTTCCTTATGTCTCTATGTCTAGTGTCAACCACAGAGAGTGGCAACTGAGAGAGAAGGCCCTGCAGACTTATTCAAGGACGGCATAAGTGGGAACCATAGCACTCATCCAAAAGCCTCATGCTGCCTCTTCAGAGTCTAAGAACAACCCTATCAGTTTGCCGGCATTTCTAAACATTTCACAAACACATCGTCTTGGGAAAGGAAAACAGGAATGTGCCTACACTAAATCTAGAGGGGCCAGAGAGAGTGATTAAATTACACACAGATGTGCGAATGGGTACTTACCATTGAGGCCTGACTGATCTCATTAATGCTTGTTTTTAAAAACCAACACTACTATGCATCTGTGGCTCTCTGGGTATGAGGAAGTTGTGTGATGTCAAAGAACAATAGGTATTATTCATATTTGTACTGCTGGAGCCAATACGTGGCAAAGAGGACATCTGGTGGGTCAGTGTGCAACTGAAGGTTTTGCAGAGAGTTCATGGTTAGGGGAAGAGCTGCTCTGGATCACAGTATACTAACACTGAAAAGCAACTTAAAAGAGTCCAGATCTAGTTAATGCAGGAAGCTCTTCTGTGACAGTCCTGAAAGATGGCCACTTAGTCTCTGCTTGGGAATTTCTCATAAGCTGGAAGTAATAACTTTCTAGGGCAACCTACCACATGGGCGAATGGCTCTATAAAGCCCTCTTTACATACTGAAGCAAAAGTGCTCTCCCCTAAAATATCACTTATTTGTCTTAATTTTGCCTTCAGAGACTGAAAAAGGAGACGTATACCTACTTCCAAAGTCCCTTAAGGCAGGGGGACTCGGTCTTACTCCTTCGAAGGGCCAGCCCTCTGGATATCTGAATAGTCCAGTAACTATCACCAGAAAAATTCCCCATTCCACAAGTCCTTATACCATAAGGGGGTGCTGTTCCATGGAGTTCTCAGTGGTATCTCATTTTGAACACTGAGTTTATATATATGCTTTTATTTAGAAAACAAAATTCCAAGGGCACCTGTGTGGCTCTTGGTTTTGGCTCAGGCTGCGATCTTGGGGTCATGGGATCAGGCCTTGTACTCAACTCAAAGTCTGCTTGGGATTCTCTCTATCCCTTTGCCCCTCCCCATCCATGCACACTTTCTCTTTCTCTCAAATAAAATCTTTAAAAAGAAAAAGGAAACAAAATTCTCAAGCTAAAGTGTCAAGAACTCCCATCCTATTCGTCATTTCTTCAACCTTTCTTAAAATACACAATGTCTGTCAAGTCTAGTGAGCTAACCAATCAAGTCTAATTAAGACAACAGCCTCTCCCTCTGACACATCATCACAGAAAATTTTTTTTTTACCCACCTTCCTTCTACAGCACTATGCAACTACTATACAGTACTACTCTAGTGTGATTTCAAAGTATGGCACTCTGGAAGTGAATCTCCTAGTAGCCATTGGCTTCTCCCTTAACAAAGAAAAAAAGGGAGTTAAGATTACTAATCTCGTTCAGAGAGCTTTACAAAGCCAGTCATGATCTCCAAATATTCTGGCAAAGGACTCATCACTTTTCAGGACTACTTGGTTGGACTGTATCTTCATCCATTTCAGGCCTGCTTCCTCCCACAAATTGGTCAGGATTAAAATAGGACTTCCTACTAAACTGGATTGGGGACAGGACACTCATTCTTCTGCGTACAAGACTCACAATCCTTAACACTGACCTGTCTTCCAAGAAAGCAAGCAGGTAAATCAGCTACACCATGGGATCCCACTTGGCCAAAGACTTCCACCTAAAGTTTATTCTAGGCATTCTGAAACTATAGTTCCCAGCCCATTTGTGGGTGGTGAGATCAATTTAGTGATTTGTGACCAGCTTTCTCTTAAAAAAAAAAAAAAAAATGAAACAGAACAGTAAGTATCACAATTAATCATGGACAATGCCGTTTCATTTACACGTGTATGCATGCATGTGCCTGTGCATGCAAAGTCAATGACAGTTTTACTTTGGGGGGTGGGGTCACCATTAAAACTGTTAGAAAGTTACTACTCTATTTTATTGTTTTATTTCTATTGATCTATTTCCAAGTGTATCAGCTCTTCTGTTATCTCTAATTGGCTGTTGCTATGGCCACACAGTGAATCCTACTTCAGAGGATTTATTTTTCTATTCTAAAATTTCCATTTTGTTCTTTTTATAATAAAGCTAATTCTCTACTAACTTTTCATTCATTAGGATCATATCTTCCTTTACATCTTTGATTGTAATTAAAATAGGGGCTTTATAAACCTTCTCTGCTAATGCCAATATCTGGGTGGTCTGGAACTAGCTGGACTTTTTTCTTCCTTGTTCTGTTTTTTCTTGACTATAGGCCATATCACATCTTCCTGCTTTCTAGACATAATAAATGACACACAGTAGAGCGTGAGTTTTATTACATTCCCCCAAAGATATTACTTCCCCAACTCCTTCATTTAGTGCAGATGACTTGGCTGAACTCAAACTGTAAGCTTCTCCCATGTTAGAGGACTCATTTCTCTCACCCTCAGCTGGGCTGCCTCAAATTCTTCCCACGCAAACATGGTTTAAGAGCCAAGCAGGCATTTGGGAAGTTTACATGTGGGCCTCTCCTTCCCTGGTTCTCTTCCTTTCCAGGATTTCTACGATCACTCTGTCACTCTCACTGCCATGGTGGACTGTCCCTAACTACCTTCTGGAAACACTGGAAATATTTTTTATCCGTCCGAACTTTAGAAGCCCAGCATGGAACAGAATGGGAACTGCCTACAGGCAAAAAGCAAATTAAAACTCGGAAATTTCCTGATTACAGTCAACAATACTATATTATAAAAAAGTTAAGACACTAGATCTTAGGTGTTCTAAGACAAACAAGAAATGGTAATTATAGAAGATGATAAGGGTATTTAGCTAACGGTACTGTAGTAATCATATTGCAATATATAAAACCAAAACGTTACACACCTCAAACTTACACAATGGTACTTGTCAATTATATCTCGATACAACTTAATACAAAAAGAAAAATCAAAAGGGATGGAGGAGGGTGAGAAGGGAAGAGTCCCCCAGTCAGTGTAATTACCCCTTCCAAGTATCAACAAGTCTTCCCCCCTCCTTCAACCCCTTCTGGTATCTACCTATTCCTGGCCACTCTCTAGTAGCTTAATGCCTTCAGGAAGGTTTTTGGCATTTTGTCCACAATTTTTAGTTGTTATCTGTGTGAGGATTAGGCCCAAAGTAGCTACTCGTTCATTACCAGATTGCAAGTCTGTTGTAATATTAATACTTACACCCGAGAGTGAGACAGTAAATACACTAGAAAGAAAGAAAAAAGTAAACAGAGGACAGTGACCCAAGGAAGAGTTCTAAGAGATTCTGCCCCGACTTCCCTAGTCCTGCCAAATGTCAAAAAAAGGCAAGACAAGGTCACAGAGATCCTGATACAGTCAGGCTGCTGAGACACTGGACCTATGATATGAGTGTTTTTATTTCTTTTCTCTCTTTTCCATGCTACAACGTTACAAAATTTCAAAACTTAGAGATGAACAATTTAAAAATATCAAGGTAGTCATGCCTGCTTTGTAATCTATCCAAAAAACCAGAGATATTCCCAATATCCCCCAAATAGTCCCCACAATGCAAATTACTATATTGTATGCTGTAGGGTACACACATCCCACTTAGAAAGGCCATATTGCTAATGCCTTGGAAAGGCCATCAATTTCTTCTCCAACCATTGCTAATCATAAGTCACCAAAAACATCTTTCACAATCTGGGATAACTGGTTCATTTTATTCTTGACCTAGCACAATACGAAGACTAGAAAAGAGACTCCAAGAAAGATTACTATATATGTAGATAGGGCACACTGTCTCTTAATTTTGGCACTGGAGTGGAAACTGAGTAAAGAACATTTCATATTCCGAACAAGTGAGTTGTGTCCAGTTCACCAAAGTACAAGATTTAAGTTCTTTAGCAACAACATACTTCCCAGATTACAAAGTGGAGTGAGGAGGCATATAAGGGACCTGCCTTGTTAGATACTTTATAGTAGAACCATTTGACTTTTTAAGCTGTGTATACTTTGAGAAAAATAAACATTTAAAAAAAGAGAAGAATGAAAACTCATTCTTTCTCTCAAGACCGTCTCTTCTGGAAAATGGAGTCCACGTGATTGAAAGCACACACCTTGCAAATTTGTGCTGACTCAATACAAGCACATTGCCTCGGATTTCTGCTACAATTTTACTTTTGTCCTCAGGACGGCCATGCTCCAATACGTGCTGAATCACATAATTTCCATACTGATCCTGTTTGAGAAACAGAAATAAACTTTATGTAAAAATGAGTTCTGTGGATTATCTAAATCTTGTATCTAATCAAAACCTACCTACCTTCCTAGTACACCATGACAGCTTACCTGAATAATAATGAATACCTAGGAATTTTAAAAACAGATAGGGAGTGACAATTTTTTCCCTTATCATTACAAAAGAGGAACATATTACCAGATGATGGAACATTTCTGTACATATTTATGCCCAAAGGTTCCTAGTTGGTTTCTTCATAAACTATTAGACACAAAAGAGTAGGCCTCCTCTCGCTTTAAAAAAAAAAAAAAACAAAAAAATAAAATAAATAAAATAAAATAAAATAAAATAAAATAGAAACAGGAGGAAATAGGTACAAATAAAGAGCGAGCTATTCTTCTCTCAAACAGAAATGTAATCTCTAAGAAAAATGTGAAACAATGTTTATGTCCAACAAAACAGACAATACATTAAATAACATCACAAGCATTCAATAGATACACTAACTCATCTAAAGTTAAAGGTACTTTGAGAGAGGGATGCCTATGTGGCTCAGTGTTGAGCATCGGCCTTTGGCTCAGGACATGAGATCCTGGGTCCTGGGATTGAGTCCCACATCGGGGTCCCTGCAGGAAGCCTGCTTCTCTCTTTGCTTATGTCTCTGCCTCTCTTTCTCATGAATAAGCAAACAAATCTTAAAAAAAAAAAAAAAGAAAAAAAAAAAAAGAAAGGTACTTTGAGAGAATACATGTGTATAAGGAGGCAAAAATATTTATTTGTAAGATTGAAAAAATTAAGAATGTTCAAATTATACTATTAAACACAAGTGCAAAGGCCAAATGTGTTTGCTTCTGGATGACAGGATTATGGATGATTTCTTTTGTTGCTATCTGCACTTCCAATATTTTTCTCCAATGAGATTTAATACATTTATAACCTCACATCTTCCACTAAAACATACAATAAATTCTAACAAAAATGCTGCTTCAGTACAATAATACTACATGTAGAAAGTGTTTTATTGGTTACTGTGATGTTGGAAGAAATTTTTAGAGGCAGAAGTAAAAGAAAGTATTAGCTAAAAAGATGTCAACCTTACCCACTTAGTTCATCTGAAATGATGAAGTTAAGACCCAGAGATAAAATGGCCTACACCTAAGGTGATACCACTAGCCAGTCAACAAAAAGCTGGCAAGCAGTGCTCTTCACTCCAAGGCCCCAGGCTCTCTTCATCACCCATATTAATAAAGCACAAACCAGGATGATAAACAAAAACTTGCCCCAAAGCTTCAATGGGCATTTTAAACACATTAGTATTAACTCTTCTGGAACGGCTGGATACCTGTGCTGAGAAAACACACAAGCTCTGGGCCTGCATGAGCCCACGGGTGTTTGCAGTTACTCTACTAGCAACTCCACTACCTGTACAAGTTGCTCTGTGTGCTGGTGAAGCTCCTCTAAAATAGGGAGTGTCTGGTCAGGGAGACAGTGCTCCAGGATCCTCTGAATCACTCGGCAGCCATAAGGATGCGTGGACAAAGCAAATACCTAGGGCAGATGAACACAAATAATAAAGCCAAAAATGACAGTTGTCACTTTCAATGCCTTGGTGTTGTTCATATACATTGTTCCATTAAATCTTCCCAAAGACTCAGAGAGCAAGAGAGAGAGAGTGAGGATTATTCTCAGCATATGGAAGAGAAAACTGAAGCTCCCAGGAAGTTTCTACAGTGTCCTTCCAGTCATACAGATAGTTACTGACAAAGCCAGGATATTATGTCTTAGTCTGACTCAAAAGCCCAAATTATAAATATGGCACATTTGAGTTCGTTCTACAAATAATAAGAAGTGTATGTATGCATGTGTGTAAACCCCTTTCAGGACTATCCTAGGAATGCACCGATGTACATAAACTCAGAGGTGAAAAGGACTTTTCCATGAAGCCTAGAATGAACACAGAATTAGTCAAGGTTATAAAAAACCATAGTTAAGAGGCCACAGTGTCCAAGGACAGTGTTAAAAACAGAAAAACAAAGGGTTAGGATCAAATGTTTTCACCTAACCACACTGCAGTCTGCTAAATTTAATTAGGGTGGTTTCCAGCAATAAGCAAGAAAAGGTTCCTCGTTTGTTGAGTCTGGAAGATAAGCACATGGGCTTCTGCTCTGGGCCACTCAATCCCAATTCTGGCCTTCCTAGGAAGTATGATATGGAGCAACCTGTACCTCCAGTCTGTTATCAAGAATAATCATAGGGGGTGCCTGGGTGGCTCATCTGGTTGCGCATCTGACTCTTGGTTTTGGCTCAGGTTTGGGTCTGCTTGAAGATTCTCTCTGGCCCTCCCCTGTGTGCTCACTCAAGCGCGCTTTCTATCAAATAAATAAATAAATCTTAACCAAAAAAAAGGGGGAGAATCACAGGAATAATAGTAACAGCAGCCCACACTAGATGTTAACCAAGTGTCAGCACACTAAGTGCTTTCTTTTTTTTTTTACACTAAGTGCTTTCTATATGGTTTTTAATATGTAGTTGTGTAACTGTGCACTTCCACAGTATAAAGTATGGTTCTGCTCAATTTTATAAAAATGCTAAAAACTCAGTCTGTAACTAATTAACTTATTTCACTCAACATTATTATGTTTCAAGTATTTACTTCTGGGATGCCTGGATGGCTCAGCAGTTGAGTGTCTGCTTTCAGCTCAGGGCATGATCCTGGGTCCAGGGATCAAGTCCTGCACCGGGCTCCTTGCAGGGAGCCTGCTTCTCCCTCTGCCTATGTCTCTGCCTCTCTCATGAATAAATAAATAAAATCTTTAAAAATAAAACAAAACAAAAACATTTACTTCTACCATGGAGCTTCTGCTGGGCAAGTGCTTGAGCCTGTTACTTTAATTTCCGTCTAACCCTCTGCTGAAAGATATCTAGATTATTTAGTCTTTCTTAGGAGAATAAGGCTGCTTTCAACATATCTAAATAGTCTCCTAGTATCCACATGTAGGTCTTCCATCAGGTACACACCTAGGCTAGGAATGCCAGGTCACAGGAAATATAAATGTTGAACTTTGAAAGTGGATGCAGAATGATTTTTCAAACAGTTGTGCTAACATCTCTTCCCACCACCAGTGATCAGATCCCACATTCCTGCCAGGGCACAGCAACCAGTGGGTGAACAGTGATCTATCATCTGTGCCCTTATTTTCCATCTTCCTGATTACTGACAGAATTATTCTTTTGTATGTCTCCTGCAGATTGGTGCATCTTTTGTCTGTTAGTGCTTATGATCCATTTTAGCACTAATTTATACTATACTCTTTGATTACAGGAATTCTTTACCTATTTGTTATTAATTCTTTAGTAGCAGTTTTGTCTTAAAGATATTCTCTCCCTTTTTGGTGGTGTAGTCCTTTTACTTTCCTGGTTATCTATTTTGATAAATGTAAGATTTTAACTTTAAAGTAAACAGATCAACTCTTTTCTCATTAATTCAGAAAACCCAAACTACCCTCTAGGTTAACACCTGCAATCTCCTTACCACTGTTAAAAATTGAGCAAACCCCAAAACCTAAACAACTCTAAAATCCCCTTTCAAGCTAGGCTTAGCAGTACACATGACCACACCTGAAAATCTACTTAGTGTTTATCACTTTTTCCCTTTTAAAAACAAAAACAAGAAACAATTTCAAAGACCCAAGAAGATGTGTATTTTATTCTCTGTTCCATGTTGCTTAGGAGGGTGTGAGGACAATGTTTGGGGAAAGAGAAGTTAATGACAATAGCCAATTACGAGGCAATTCTGGAAAAATCATGGTATAAGAAAATATCAGCTCTGCTTGGAAGCTGGTGCTAAGAGCATAGGGGCTCTTATGACATACAAGTAAACAGAAGAAACTAGAAGCTATCTCTAATAGGTGTGGTCACTTGGGGGACACCCCACAAATGCTACCCTATTCTCTGCTCACAGTGGAAAACACCCAAAAACTTGTTTCCTTTGTTTCTTTCTTAATTCACTTACCTGCCCCTTAAACGCATCAATAATAAACTGCAAAGACTGGGGCTGCACACATTCGATGCACTTCTGAACCACGTGATTACCATTCTGGTCTTTCACACACTTCAGGACGTGGCCGTCTAGCTCCCGAACCATCTCATTCTATTAGGAGGCAAGGAAAGAAAGCACCACCAGAATCACAGCAAGCCAAACACCTAGACAGTCAACAGTCTCCTTACCAAACACAAAGCACTAGGCAGGGAATCTATGATAATGAAGTGCAACCACCCAGCTGTGGCACTGTGACAACACGGCATAGCCAAATGAGGAGGACTGCAGTGTTTCCATGTATCAGCAAATTTCCTATAACAGTAATTTGTCTTTAAAAAAAAGTTCTCTAACTTACAAAAGACCTCGGAGACTTTTTAAAAATGGAGACATCTATAGAAAGGAACCTGTATAAAGTATACTGTACTAGAGAATTTCCGATTATAATTTATCATGTTCTTAACATGACAATTCTGTAAGGTAAGCGTTAATAAGAAGAGTCAATCTACAGCTTACGGTGTAGGCTACATGTATCTCTAAGTGCTTAACCTATAATGACTCAATGAATCCTCATTAACAATCCTATACACAGGATACTATTATAGATGAAAAAAACTAGGTAGAGACAAAGTATTTGAGTTATAAAAATCATAGACCTACACTGCCCAAGATTCAAACCCAAGTAATCTGGTCCCTGCGTGGTAAAACAGTGTGGGTCAGTGAAGCACTTGTCAGTCAGCTATATATGATCCTGAACATACTCTTCACCCACATATGTGGGAGGTGACTGAGAGGGAGGTTAAGGAACCAAGGGGGTCAAGAATATAGAGAGCGACTAACCCAGAATTCTAACCCAGGTCTGTAACTCCAATGCGATCTTTCGACCAGGCAAGCAACAAGCATGGCAGGAACAGTACTCTCAGGAAATACAGAAGACCAGACGTGGAGATGTGCGAGTGTGTAAGAAAAACTGGGAATACTGGAAAAGACCAGACACTGGAGTTGTGAGAGTGTGTGATTGAGCGTGTGAGCAAGTATGTGTATGTAAGAAATGAGTGGAGATGACAAGGGTATAGAAAAAGAGATGTTAAGAGTTTCACTGATTCCTTTCTTAACACCTAATACCTGCACTATGACTGGGCCCTGGCACCTGCTGCCCAATCCCCTTGCTGTATCCAATCTCTATCCGATCTTCTGTGCTGAGTATGTATTTATGGCAGAAACTACAAGCCAGTCCACAAAGGTGACATTTATGAAAACAATGTCTGGGATGTGAAATATGTCAAAGAAATTAAGAGATTATCCCATTAAAGGAATTCAAGATTACAATGCCAGGGACTAAACAAGCCAAAGGCACAGAGTCAGGAAAGTTTCCTAAAGCAATTAATCAAATGTCAAAAAAAAAAAAAAAAAAAAAAAGAACAAAACAAAAAACAAAACACATTTACTCTGGAAATATAATTATGGGAATCATAAGTTAAGAATGATAGCTATATATAAAGAGAAAGATATGAACACTTTTAATCAAGATAAAGGGGAGGTGGGTAGCCTGGGTAGCTCAGTGGTTTAGCGCCACCTTCAGCCCAGGGAGTGATCCTGGAGACCCGGGATCGAGTCTCATGTTGGGCTCCCTGCATGGAGCCTCCTTCTCCCTCTACCTGTGTCTCTGCCTTTCCCTGTGTCTCTCATGGATAAAATAAATAAAATCTTCTTTAAAAATAAATGAATGAATGAATGAATGAATGAATGAATGGGAGGTGGCTTCCTTGCATATATTCTGGAGCCCAAAAACTTGACTGGTGAGGAGTTAATTTCACTTGAAATAAAAAACTTGTCTCCAGAAAACAGTCAACTATTCAAACCAGGAAGAATCATACTAGGCCCGGAACAAGGTAGGCAAAGAGGCCAGACCAGAAAAAAATACAAAGAAATACAGGATAGAAAACATAACTCAACAGGGAGAGCAAGGAAGTGAAAAACTTAACTAACAGGGTACCTGGGTGGTTTAGTCCATTAAGCGTCTGCCTTCCGCTCAGGTCATGCTCTCAGGGTCATGAGATGGAGCAGCACATCAGGCTTCCTGCTCAGCAGGGAGTCTGTTTCTGCCTCTTCCTCTACCCTCCCCCACCCCTCATTTTAAGTAAATAAATAAAATCTCTTTAAAAAAAAAAAAAGGGAAAGAAAAAGAATAGAAAAAAAGCCTACTACAGTGTAGCCATCCAATCAGAACAGAGAAAACAGTAAAAATCTGAGAAGATGGAAACTAAATCAACAATTTATCATGGTCAGGAGAGGACAAAGATGAGGAAATGGGGAAACACCTGGGAAATTACAATATTCCTCCTGCTTTTTCTGAGCAAGTGAGCATTTCAATCAAAAAGAAAGTAAGAAACTCCATGTTCAAAAGAAATGAGAAAATTTAAGAGGAAAAATTCAACCATGAAATTTCCATCAGGAAAATTAAAACTGATAATGATCGGAACATTCAAAGAAAAAGAGTACTAGCTCTGCCCCTGACTCTATTTCCTCAGAGACAACAGTATGTCATAGCCACTGCGCCTCCAGTGCTGAGCACTAAATGAACTCCACACCTGCCTATGTGTCCCCAACATCTCCACCTTTACCAGCACCCTGATGCGCATATCCAGAAGCCTGACAGCCGGAAGGCCTCTGGGCCTCTGGACTCCCCCAGCCTTCAGTCGCCATTGCCAACATCACTGAGGTGCTTCACTGTGTCAGGCTGTGTTTTGAACTGGAGACGGCGGGTACCTTGTCTGGCTCAGAGCTTTTAGAGTCCATAACAAAGATTCTCATTACCGAACTTTGTTCTCAGTGAGGGCAAGTGGCTCATCATTGCCAGACGGTGGCCAACACCTCCGCTGAGAAGGGCAGGGTGAGTCCAGAGCCCAAAGGCCGAGGGTTCAGGTTAGAGGCATGAACACAGCTGCAGCATGCCTGCCTGTGGGTGTGTTTTGCCTCCCAAGCCATGGGGGCTATGTGGGGCTGGCTGGACCAACTCTGAGACTGTTCCAGAACCCATGGGCTGCTTCAGGTGCTTTCAGCTCAGCACCCTGACCCCACCCCTACCCCCACCACCTAACAATTCAGACTTCTGTCCCTTTTCTCTTCACTCCTCCTCAGCCTGGACTTTCCCTCCCTCAAAGCCTCGTGCACGTGTGCTCATGTGCTCACCACCGCTCTTCCCCATACTGTGCTCTGTGGGCTGGGACCAGGCTCTGTCATTTCCATGCTGATGCCTGGCACAGAGTAGGCATAAGGTGGATATGCCAGACCAGGCACTGGGCAGGCACTCTCTTGGGAAAAGGTGGTGGAATGAATGAGTAAGGAAGAAGTGAGGGAAAATTGTAGGTGGGCTACGTCATCTAAGTTTGATTTATTGGAGTGGTCAGTTCTAGCATTTTACCTGCTTTAATTCCTGCCAAAACACTCACCTGTAAAATTGCACCTACTAAGGACTGGTCAATAAGAAGAGTGTTTGAAACCAATGGCTTTAACAGACACTTGATCTACTGTAAATTTACACAATTAACTGCACAGTTCATGCCTGCCACTCACAGAAAGGCAACCACAAGCACCAAAAAAAAAAAAAAAACCCAAACCAACCAACAAACAAAAAAACAAAAACTGTACAAGTAAACTAAAGACTGACAAATTTACAGGGTTTACTACATGTACCATGGAGAAACACTGAACACCAAGAGAAAAGTTAAAGGGGAAACTTACAATTACCTGCTGGTCTGAGGGAATAAATTCAAGAGCTTTCTGGATAACACGGCAGCCATACATCTGCAGTGCCAATGATAGGACGTGGCCTCGAATCCGTTCTGCCAAAGCCAGCTTCTGTTCTAGGCTGCCAAACTAGACATAACGTGTAGGTGAACACCATTACTTAGGTAGAAGGAAAGAAACTAGAGAAATCAAAGGATCCATTATTCTGTATCAACCACTGGCATAACCTCTTTTAGCAGTGTCACCCTATGATTAATTAACTAAACCTTTTTGGTCAAAACTCCCCTTTTTTTTTTTCAAGCAAAGAGTTCTCAGCCTCTGATTGCGAGGAATCCATTTCAATATTGAAAAACGTCTCATGTATCCAACGACAGCAGTTTCACTACTACCTGCTAAACAAATATGTTAATTCCTCAAAGCTGTCATTAATTCACTAATACTATGAATCTATACTCCTATTTACTATAAGAGCATTTATATTTATTCTAAAAAATAGTAATACATTTGGAAGACACTGTTTATTAGAAACTTAGTGTATGGGAAAGATCCAAGGACTTCCTGGAGCAAATCTATAGCACTCAGGTGTCTGAAGCCCATGGGTTGGTTACAAAGTACCTCTTCATCTACATGAAATTTAACATATGGACATTGTTTTGAATCAGTATTCTACAATACTTTAAAAATTGAAATTTTCTCTTTATACGAGGCAACAGACTCGGGGGGGGCAAGTTAGTAATTAAGAGGTAAGGCTATACAAATGTTAAAACTCTTCCTAGAAGGGTTTCCCAACCCCAGCTTTTTATTTTCATTTGAATGACATAAGCATGAGACTGGAGATTTTACATATAGTCAGTTTCCCAAACCACTCAGTTTCCACACAAGAGAACTATGGACCAGGGGTGCTATGTGAGCCATGGAAGTTCTCTAGCTTGTCCCAAATCATGCAGCTATAGTCCACTGCTCATTCAGCCACCTCTACCTGCACATGAACCTTTAGATCTGGAGAGCTCTACATTCTTTTATCTGTGACAAGATAGTGGTAAAAAGACATTCTAAAATAAAAAATATAAGTCATTGTATGTTGAGTATCACTGAAGAGTTAAGAGAGTCAAAGAACTTCAGTCTTCTTGAGAAAGGTTATAACACAAAGGCTTTTTTCAAAAAAAAATCTTACACAAACTAAACAAAGTAAGATGTATAAAACTGACAAATTTCTTCTGTTTCAAACAGGTAATGTGCAGTTCCAGCATTTTCCCTTGTTAACCTTGTTACCAGGTTCTTATCTCAATGTCTCATTCCTTTCTGGATTTAGGACTTGGAATTGCTGATACTGACACACCAGGGTTACAACAGCATGCAAAAAATCCCTGCCTTTCTGACATTTTAGTTTAGTAGGTAGGGGAAACGATATTAATCCAACAATATCATTAATCCTTTCCCAAAGCAGGGGCACCTGGGTGGCTCTGTTGGTTAAATATCTGTCTTTGGCTCAAGTCAGGACCCCAAGGGTCCTGGGATCAAGCCCTTCATAGGGCTCCCTGCTCAGTGGGCAGTCTGCTTCTCCCTCTGCTACTCCCCATTTGTGCGCTTATGCGCACACGCACGCTCAGTCAAATAAATAAATAAATAAACAAACAAACAAATAAATAAATTTTTAAAAAATCCTTTCCAAAAGCTATGTTAAAAGGGTAGATGTTATCCATAATAAGAGAAATGAGAGACCAAGGCTGGAAAGATCACCTAAAAAGAGGGACTTAATCCTTGTGACTGTAGTTTATGATGAACAACACTATAGTTGATATTCAAAAATAACTCTCTAGGAAGCCTAAAAATTCTGTTTTTAGAACACTTTATTGTGATCCTCCTAAAATTATCTTATGAAGATTATTTCCTCTAAAAATGACATGTTTAGTGAATCTATCATAACAATCAGAAGTAATGTGCTGGATCCTAAATGGGGACAGCGGTTCTCCAAACACATTCCTAAAATAGACTGGCACATCTGCTTGGATACTTAAACGATAAACTGCTGCTAATAACTTGGATAAACATTTCAAAGCTCTTCAAAAAGACCACACACACTTCATTTTGAGGACTGGAATGAGATTGCCATTCTAAAAACAGCTAATGAAAAGCAAAACGCTCTGGAGATTCTCTAACGTTAAAGAATAGAAAGAACAAAGGCTTACTTCAAAGAACTTTTGAATGACGTAATTTCCAAATACATCCACCATTAGCTGGTAAGCGGCCTGGAGGATTTCATTGAAGACAAGCTGGCGTTCAGCTGGTGTGGCTCGTTCTAGTTTCAGCTGAATGAATCTGAAGTACAAAGTAAAAATGGCAATCCTAGCATCTCACGAAGACTTGGAAATCAATAAGGATTAGTTCAATTTATATAATATATCCGTTCTGAAATTGTGTGTACCTACCCATATACGTGGGCACGCGCGCGCGCACACACACACACACACACACACACACACAGTGTTAAACAAATTACTTGAACTCACTTTATTGAAATCTCTGAAAATGAAAAAAAACTGTAGTGTAACCTACTCCTAACTTCATTGGGTTTTTAAAAGTATATTTAAATTTAGTACATTTCATTACATACATACGAAATTGTATGTGTGTGGGTGAGGGGGGAGATGAGGAGGAGGGCAGGAAAGAGGGGGTGAATATGGGCATAACAGGAGAATTCTACTTGACTTTTTTCTTCAGAAACCAATCCCATATCAATAAACTCAGTGGTTACAGCCCTTAGTATCTTCTTTAACTCATGCTAATATGAAGCAATACACATTCATGATATGGAAGAGTTGTAATTTACACTTGCAGTGTCTTCTAAAGTAGTACTCAGTTTGCATTTTTCAGTTCAAGTAACTATAAAAGCAAAAACATGCTGTCCCTCAAACTAGTCTATAGGATTCAAATAGGAGCCTTGCCCAGTAGCAAGATGGGAGAACTCAAAGAGGAGATGGGTTCTTTAGAAACTGTTTCAGTGGGCACAGAGAGCAAGAAAGAGAAATGCAGACAAATACGAAAGGATGGGTGACGGTGCCATAATTAGGCTTTTTCCCCCCAGGACCAGGGTGGTCCCTTTTTGCAAAGCCCACTGGAACAGCCGAACAGGGAGGGATAAGTCAAAGCAAATTCTGTGCTTTACAGCAACTTCTTCTCTCTCACCTCTACATGGTGGAACAACACAGAAAAGTGGTGGAGCAGCAGAGATCCACACTTACATGTGAATGTCTCTTTAAGAGCAAGACTCTTCATAGTGATTAAAGCAGCAAAAGTGTGCTTGTATCTTTGTGTTGGTTATTTTTGTTCCTTAAATTATAGACATTCTGTGAGGTTCCCATGAACTAGGAACACCACAATATGGTAAAAGGTTTGTCTGAAGCATATGATCTAGACTAAACGGCTCTTTTCAATCACCTGAGTATCTGAGGACTCTCATATCCCTGCATCCCTCTGAAATAAATAATGGGAAGGATACTAAGAGGCAAACTCTGTTTTGATCACTTTATGGCAATTTATTATAGTGTATACCTTATCTGAGGCATGGAATTTAAAGCATTAATATTTCAGTTACCTTAAGTGTCAAAGCCAAGTCCTCACCTGGACCCATGCTGGTCTTGGGAAAACTCCATTATATGCCCAGCAATCTCCCGCAGTTGTAAATTGGGGTACCGGTTATTTCGGAAATCTTCCAGAAGCCTGCTCCTGCCAGAGGGCATGACATCAGACATTCCATATCGCAACCGAGAAGAAGAAAACAGGGTGCTGCTGGGGCTGAAGAGGCTGGAGGCACTGCTCGCGCTGCGGTACTTGGCTTCAGCGCCTGGCGCGGCAGAGATGTATCTCCCACTGCCATTGGTGAGGCCTCCTGTTGGTTACAGAACAGGACAACTCAAGACTTAATCTTAAGGAACTCTGTTCAAAAGAGGGGAAAAGGCATCCCACATACGAAAGCGTGCATGGTTTCTGATTTTGTTTCAATTTTGTTGCCTTTGTGTTAAGATTCAATTCTATCAGTGCCACAGTTTTTATAAGGCCAACTCACCAAGATGGAAAGAAACTTCTACACAAAGACTGAGAGGGGAAATGCTTGGACCCACTGACAGGAGACTGCTAGCAATAATGGAACAATAGTTATTGTAGCCCTTACTAAGGAAAATGACAGGGAAAGGGCCTGCCCTGTGACCCAGCACCTGAGCACCAGGAATCCAAAAACATACAATGCACAGAGACCTCAAGTGGTTTTCTGCTCTGAGCTCTGGTGAGATTTCTGCCAGGGGTAGGATAATCCCATTCCTATTCGAAACCCTTCCTTAAAAAAAAGGAAAAAAAAAAATTCAAGAGTACTCAGATTGGTCTGTTTTATATAAAGAGCCTCCCAAAAAGTGTTAAGGGAATGGTTCTGCCACAAAACAGAAATATGAAAATCACTAAGGCACCCTAGGCCGAGGAAGAGACACGATAAGGAGACATAAGGAGTAGAAAAGAGGACATATGCTTTGCAATGGAAGGTTTTCAAGTTCTGCATCCGGAATGGGCAGCTCTTTTAACACCTTCTTTTGGGACAGAGCCTGAAATGATTACAGTAGCAACAATTTTCATGCCACTGATACTGCAGTTTGAACTGATGACAAGGAAGTGGTAATTGTGAATCTCTAGACGGATAAAATAAGAGGTAAGACCAAAAAGCTTATCAAAATGTAAAGTAGTATAAAAATTATTATGAGAATATATTTTTAGTATTCTTTTTTACAATGGTGGTTTTTTCTTAACTTTACACTATAAAAAAATATGTAAAACAGATACCCTTTTTGTGTCTTATTTCACCCCATACCTTTTAAACAAAAAGGCAAAGTAGGTAAGAAACACCATATAAACCACAAAGAGCACAGATGAGTAACAACTCTGGGTCCATGAGAAAAGTCACCCAGCATGAACTGTCTGTTAATTTCTTCATGAGATGTAATGAATGCCTGCTCTGGAATTTAATGGTAGCTACAAAAAGATACCCAGCTTAGTTTTCTCCACAGAATTCCAGGGCCCATCTTCAAAGGTCTGGAACTCAATGAAAGTGATGGAACCAAAAGGAAATGTATCAATGTTAAAATGTGTGAAATATTTAGTGAGCACTTGTCCTATGCCAGGCACTATGCTAGAGGTATTCCATATACACTTTTTACTGAATTCTCATTGGTATTTTGGAAAAGAAGTTTTATGTAATAAATAATTAAGGCCCAAAGAGGTGAAATATTCATCCAAAGATATAAAATCCAAGATGATCATGGCTAGAATCTGTGACAGAACTCCAGAGTGAGTGCCCTTGCAATCACATGAGACTCATTTTCAGACTCAGTTACATCAACAAAGAGAGGAGGTTTATAAGAACAGAGAACAGTAACTGGATGTTCTTTATTAAACCATTTCAGAAACAATTCTTCCATGACCTGAGAATGGGGAGAAATGGGCAAAGAGGTGAAAATCAAGTAAGTCAGCAGGTCCTGCAGTGTGGGAACAGCAAGACATGTGCTTAAGAAGAAGGAATGGCATCAACACACAAAGTTTGGGAAATTATTTAAAGATATTTTAGGAACCTGGTCACTAATAAAGGCACTCAGGGAAAAGTAACAAATCAACAGAGAAACAAAACCAGACTCCTAAAAAAACATCCTAATATGGATGACAAACATAAGAAAACCTGAAATGTAACTGACAAATTGCTATTAACTCAGAATGGACAGCCCTGAGAGTTAAAACTGTAGGAAGACTCAGTCACAGAAGAAACCTCACAATACTGAGGGACTTACCTCTGAGATGGCCACCAGGTTCCACAATAAATGAGAAAATTTATCTCTGGCTTAAGTAAGTGAAGGGAAAAGAAACCATTCTGAAATAGGCCAGAGCACTCTGTTCTTCACCAAACCCGCCCTCTGGGGAAACTAGTTAACCAGAGCATAACTTGCTAGGTTATCATCAAAGACTGACTGATCCTCACAAGGGAAATACACAACTCCAGCCTATTCAACCTATCCTGTCCCACCAAAAGGGAGAGGAAACAAAAGAGCACTTGTGAAGCTGGAGGTTCGGAAGCACCGGCTCACTAAAAGACGGAGCCTCAACCATGAAACTACAGAGTGCTGCTCCTCCCCACAAACCTCACCACCATGTCACTGAAAGCTTCCTTACAGCAGTTCTTTTTTTACCCAGCACATCATAACCAGCTCTCACGAAATAATGACAAGGCATACCAACAGTCAAACACTACAATGTGAAGAGAAAGAGCAAGCATCGGAGATACACAGGGCAGGGATATTCAAGTTATCAGACTGGGAATTGGAAGCAGCTATGATGAATATGCTACAGGCTTGAACGGATAAATGAGACAGTATCCAAGAACAGGCGGACAATGTAAGCAGAGATGGAAATCCTAAGAACTGAAAAAAAAATGCTAGTGATAAAAAAACCAAAGTGAAGAATTCTTTGATAAGCTTCTTGGTGGATGTGACCCAGATAAGGGAAGAACCTCAGGGCTGGAGGATGTATCAATGGAATCCCCAAAAACCAAAAAGGAAAGAGAACAAAGACTCAGAAAAATCAAATTGAATGTCCACAGACTGTGGGACAACTGTGAAAGGTACGACATACACAGAATGGGAAGACCAGAAGGAAAAGAAAAGGGAACAGAAGAAACATCTGAAAAACAATGACCACCAGACACCAAGCCACAGATCTCAGAACTCTGAGAAAAACAAGCAGGTTAAATGACCAAAAAACAACACCTCTGTATATCATCTTCAAATTACAGAAAATCAAAGATAAAGAAAAAAACAGTGAAAGAAGCCAGAGTGGGGTAAAAAAAAAAACCCTTATCTTTAGAGGAACAAAGATAAGAATTACATCTGACTTCTCAAAAAGCATGCAGACAAGAGAGTGGAGTAAAATATTTAAGGTTTTCAGAGAAACAAAGCCCATCAACTTAGAACTATCCTGCGAAATTGTCCTTCACAAGAGTGAAGGGGAAAGACTTTTCTCAGGCAAACAAATAATGAGGAAACTGGCTGCTAGTAGATCTACCTTGCAAGAAATGTTTAAAAATAATACAAGTCAGAAACCAATCTACATAAAGAAAGGAAGACCATCAAAAAAGGAACAAGCGAAGGTAACAGTTTTTTCAAAATAATAATAGCAACAATGCATTTAGTAAATGCTTATGCTTAAATGATAAGCTCATGTATGCTTATATGTAAGTGAAATGAGTGGCAGCAATGATACAGGAGACAGAAGGGAATTAGGATTATTTCATTATTATAAATTACTCACACTACACATTAAGCCTTAGTTGAAAGTGAACCTGGACTAGTTGTAAATGACAGAAAAAGTGGGAAGACAAACAGAGAAACAAAGAACTAAGGCAACAAACAGAAAACAAGAAATATGTGAAACATCAATCCAACTGTATCAATACAATCAATAATCACTTTGAATGTCAGTGGTCTAAATGCACCAGTTAAAAGATTGTCAGAGTAGATCAAAAAGCATGACCCAGGGGCTCAGTTTTTGAGTGTCTGCCTTTGGGCTCAGGTCATAATCCCGGGATCCTGGGATCTAGTCCTGCATCAGGCTCCCTGCAGAGAGCCTGCTTCTCGCTCCGCCTATGTCTCTGCCTCTCTCCCTGTGTCTCTTATGAATGAATAAATAAAATCTTTAAAAAACAACAAAAAAGCATGACCCAACTATATGTTGTCTACCAGAAATCCACTTTAAAGACACATATAAAAAGTAAATGGATAGAAAAATTTGACTGCTAAATCAGTATTACCTCAGTTGTTTTATACAAGTGTACTAAAAATTTTTTGCCAGCAGCCATCTAGTATTCCATCCTCTTACTATGTGGAATGTTCTCGTTCATTTGTTTTTTTTGTACTCATAGATCTAATAGGTACCTACGAGGCAAACTCCTGCCTTCTTCACCTTTGAAGAAATAATTCCCAAGGCCACCAACATCTGACTCTGTATTTAATATAAGCAGAGGTCACCCCACTCATCAAAATGTTTACAGCAAGTTCTCCCCAATCTACTCCCTAATACTAATACCAGAGCCAGGTAGCCCTAAATTAAAATAAGTCCAAAATGAATTGTCTTCAGTGCATACTATTGGGTCTAAAATATAAGTTAATATTCACATGGTTAATTTTACAGATGACAAGTCACTTTCATGAGATGTAAGAGAACCAGGTGAACAATCACAAAATACTACATTAGCTCTTAGAATGGAGAAGTGTGAAAGGCAAACACATAACTAGTAAACAATCTGAAATTAGTACTGAAGTTACTGAACAATAAATTAGAAACATCTCTTGCAGTTCAGACAGGGACAGAAAGTTTTTTTGTGTTTGAACTTTGCTTTTCTTAAAGGACTAAAGATATATTATATGAACATCAAGAACTAATTTTATGACGACAGGAATTCTATCATAATATAAAAACTAAGTGCTTATTACACTTTTTTTGCCCTGGACAGATTATGAACTTTTGAGCTCATTTTTACTATATTTCAACACTGTAGGAATTAACAAGCACAGTACTCTTCTTCCAGGGCACAAGAAAAGGCTAGGAGTTGTCAACTACACACATTATAATAAATTACATCTGCTACCTTCCTGAGGGTTAGAGTTTAAAAATAGCACAATCTGACGATTATGGAGAAAGCCGTAAGCATGAAGCATTTCAGGAAATGAGGAGGAGATGGGTGTGGAATGGAGACATCAACAGGGAGGCAGGACATGAAACTATCTAGGTAAGAATCAGACCTTTGAGACACTCATCTCCATATCCCTTACATTTCCTGCTGAGGTAACAGGTGGAACTTACTGGAGACGAATGCTTTAGGTACAGGTAAGGGCCTAAAGGCTTCATCTCACCCACATATAAGCCACAAACAGGGATTGTAAGCCTAGTTATTAATATTATCAATAGTAAGATTAATAATTACAAAAGCAATACTTTTAAATTGAAGAGTATAACATATACTGAAGACTAAATATTTCAACATCTGACTTGTTCAGGGTCTTAAAAAAAACTTACTTGCATTACTAAACACACATATGCACATATGTACATATGTATAGGAGAGACAGGAGGGAGAGATTGAAAGAGAAAGTGGGAGAATTTAACTTAAGACATTTCCACCCTATGCCAACAAATGTGACAACTTAAATGGAACAAATTCCTAGAGAGTCACAAATTACCAAAACAGATTCAAGAAGAAATGGAAAACCTGACCCCATAAGATGTTAAATAGAAATTGAGCTGGGAATGAAAAATCTTCCCACAAACACACCCCCTGGCCAGGATGGTTTCACTGTTGAATTTTATACATGGGTAAAGAAATAATACCAATACTCCACAAACTCTTCCATAAAACGGGGGGGGGCGGGGGGGGGGTACATTTCCCAGCCTATGTTATAAGGTCAATGTCACCATGATAACAAGTCAGACAAAAAAGGAAAATGACAGAATCCTTCATGAACATAGATGCAAAACTCAACAAAAATATTAACCAACTCCAAGAGGATAAAGTAAAGTTTATTCCTAGAATGCAAGGGTGGATAAACCACCAAAAAATAATTCATGTAACATACCACATTCGGGAATGAAAGATTAAAAACCACACAATCATCAATAAACACAGAAAAAAACCCATTCATGGCAAAACTCTTAAACTTAGAATAGAAGTCAATCTGATAAAGGACATCTATGAAAAACCTACAGTGTAAAAGAGTAACACTTTATCCTCAAGATCAGGAACAAGGCAAGGATGTGTGCTCTTGTCTGTTTTATTTAACACTGTACTGGAGGTTCTAGACAATTAAAAACAAGAAAAAGAAATAAAAGGCATCCAGACTGAAAAATCCTTTATTCACAAGTGACATGATCCTATATATAGAACGTCCTCTAAGGAATCTACCCAAACCTACAAGTAAGTCTGGTGAATTTGCAGAATATAAGATCAATACACAAAAATCAACTGCATTTCTATGAACGAGTAATAAACATCTAAAACCAAACCTACAAGTACAGTTCCACAATTGAATACAGCACAAGAAAAATAAGATATGTAAGAACAAATTTAACAAAAGATGTGTAGGACCTATACACTGAAAAACTCGACACTTTGCTGGGGAAAATGGTGCCTGCTTAAAAAGATGAACTTCCACCTTGGGCAACAACACAAAATTAACTCAAAATAGACAATAAATTTAAATGTAAAACAGTAGAGTTTTTAGAATAAAACACATGAGAAAATCTCTAAGAGCCTGAGTTGGGGAAAGATTCTATACCAGAAAACATGATACACTGGACCCTATCAAAATTAAAAACTACTGGGCTTCAAAAGACAGTATTTAAAAAATGAAAAGACACGCAAAAACCAGAGGAAAATACATGCAAAGCAAGTATCTAATGAAGGACTTGTAGCCAGGAATATAAAAAGAACTCCTACAACTCAATAATAAGACAACCCAAACTTTTGAACGAGCAAAAAATTATGAGCAGACATTTCGCCAAAGATATGTAATTAATAATCTCTTGAAAATGATGCTAAACATTAGTCATGAGGGAAATGGAAACTAAAACCACAATGACATACCATTTCAAGTCTACTAGAATAGCTATATTAAATAAGAAAAGAACAATGTTGGTGAAGATGCACAAGTTGGAGACCTCACATACTTCTGATGGGAATATAAAATGGTGCACCACATGGAAAACAATGGCATTTTCTCAAAAAGTTTAACATAAAACTGAAACACAATTCAGCAATTTTACTACTAGAGAAATAAAAACGTGTGTCCAAAGAAAGACTTGCATGAAATGTTCATAGCAGTCTTATTTCTAATAGTCAAAACCAACAAAAATCCTTCAAATGTCAATGGTTAGCCAAAATGTGGTATATATCCATAAAGACAACAATTCAGCAATAAAATGAAACAAACTGCTGACACATGTAAGATCATGAATGAAATTTCAAAAAGATGAGAATGCAGTGAGGGTGGAAGGAGACCATATTATGAGAAGGGAAATAAGCCAAACAAAAGAGATCTCATAATGTATGTATGGTTCCACTTAAATGTTCAGAAAAAAAGGTATATTTAAAAACAGGAAGTAGATGAGTGGCTGACTGGGGCTAAAAGCCTAAATGCAGATGAACTGTAACTGGTCTTGAGAAATCTCACTGACAGAATGAAAATATTCTAAAACCAATTTATGGTGATGGTCGCACAATTCAGAAAGTTACTAAAAATCACTGAATTGTAAGCCTGAAGCAGGTAAATTTTATAATATGTAAAATATAACTCAATAGAATTTTTCTTAAAAAAAAAAAAAAGAGTTTTGGTCCTTAAACAATGAGTAATAGAAAAAGCATTTAAGAGTCTTAAGTAGGTACCGACAAGTGATTCTTGAATAATAAGAAAAAAAAATAAGCTAACTAAGCAGGTCACTGATCATTTTGAGAGTATACTAACATACATGTAACTTCGGGGAAGAAGTATGAAAAAGATATAAGGGAAAAAAGCTCCACACTGGGAAAACAAGAGAGTATATAGGCTGTATGTGCATTTATACACTTGCTAGCTATGTGGTTATTGCAAAAGGCATGAGAGCATGCGGAGTTTAAGCTTCCCTGAGAACAGAGTTCTTCCCATAGAATGGAGTTATGAGAGAATTTAACACAATGAATGCATGCACAGCATGGCTGTTAGTGATCTGAGAACTAATGGCTGGTATCGGCAGTGCAGCAGTATTACTAGCAGAAACTATATTGGGTATGGTCCAATATACATTTGGTAGAGAAATATTCAGTTTTGTGCACCAAAAATGTCCTTAGGGCCTCTGTACTGACACGGTTAGAAACCAATTCCCCTACCTATATTTTCTCTAGGATAGAATTAAAGCACACAAGAACCCTTCTGTCAAGGAAACAGACTGAGCAGAGGTTAAGTTCCTCAGGAATGACATGTATGACTTACACAGTACACTCAGCAATGGAAGTCCAATGCAAACAAATGCAACTAAACTGCTTAAATGGGGCAGATTGTTGTTTTTTCTTTTTTTAAATTCACGAGAGACACAGAGACATAGGCAGAGGGAGAAGCAGGCTCCCTACAGGGAAGTCCCAATGTGGGACTCCATCCCAGGATGCCGGGATCATGCCCTGAGCTGAAGGCAGATGCTCAACCACTGAGCCACCCAGGCGCCACTGAGGTAAATTGTTTTTACAAGGGAAGATATGTTAAAAAGAAAACCAGGGAGAGAGCAAGAGTCATTAAAATGAGAAATAATCTGCACCAACCATTATTTCCTCCTTCACAGGGGAAACATGAATTAAGAAGGAAGTCTATTTCACTGCATTGCTGACACACTGGAAAGAAGAAAGGCACCATGCATGCAAGTATTGTTTCCAGCATCTAGTTTAGGGGTTGACAAACTACAGCCCACAGACAAATCTGGCCTGCCACCTATTTTTCTAAATAAGGTGTGACCACATGATGGCTACACATTCATTTACATTTTGTCTGTGGCCGCTTTTGTACTTCACAGCAGAACTGAATACTTACTACAGAGACCATCTGACTTGCAAGCCTAAAATATTTATTATCTGGCTCTTGACCATATCCCACCCGCCCCCCAAAAAAAGATTCCAAGATTTAGTTGGTTTACTATGAATGTCAGTATGAGCTGACACAGTTCCAAAGTTCAAATACAGGAATTAAAAGGTAAGATTTCTGAATCTGACAATGCACCGGTTTAAAAGATACCCTGGGCATATCATGTGACAGGATGTACACCGAAGGTGTGGGCTTTGGAGCCAAAGATGTTTGATGTTAAATCTTTTCAGATAATAATTAGGCTTCAGCAGGGTTTTAGGCAATTTCCTCACTTCTGTATCATGGGCAAAATACCTACACATGCCAGTTGTATGTACAGCACCCAAAACCATTATTAATAGCTGGCAATAACTACTCAGTAAGCGTTAGCTCCTTCTATCAATATACTAAACTGAGACTCTCATTTGCCCCCCTAACAATTTACATTAACCCTGTCTTTAAAAGCCAAGCATTCTGTCACTTAGAAACACTGCTGTGCAATGTACCCCATTGCCTTATCTGTCCAACATGGGTTTACCAATATCTGGAGTGGCCTGACAACTTCTCTAAAGTAACATCTATCTATAAACTGAGACAATGAGTTCCACAAAGACAGCTCTGACCTTTTAAGATTTCAGAATACACACACGCTCACGCGAATGTGTATGTACATATGTAGATACACAGTGTTGACTTAAAGCCATCTCTCCAACTCAGAGATAGCACTCTTAGTCCTAAAATAATACCTCTACTATCTATACTATCCCCTTCAAGATTTCTTTGATTTTTATAAATCACTTCCCAGTCTTTGTCTTTCTAAATCAAAGCACACTATTCATGTTTAGTCAGTCCTTATTTCAGAACCCAAAAAGCCACTTTTAATCTTCCTGGTTAAAAACTGAAAACAGTCCACGTATACTATGAGCCTTGAAAGACAATGATGCCGTCATTGTAGGTTCATCAACTCTACCAAAGATACCACTCCAGTGGGGGTGTTGCTAGTGGAAGAGCCTGCGCATGTGCAGCCAGAGGGTACAGGGTAATCTCTGTGCTGTCTCCTCAAATTTGCTATAAACCTAAAACTGCTCTTAAAAAATATAATAATGCCTTTAATTTAAAAAACAATAATAATGGAGAATTAAAAATAAAAACCAAACAACCTTCTGGGGTAAGTGGCCATACATGATGATTTCTAGGACACTGCCAGATTCAGTCTGTCATCACAGAGGTCACTGTGAACAGCACCCCCACCCACTTGCAAATGTGTCCTTGGTTGCACCATAAATCATATGGTCACTCTACTACAATGCCTCAATTTTCCTAATCTAAGAAATATATAAGTATTTCAAAATGCAAACTTGATAAATAACTGAGGGAAGGAAGTATGGACCACCTTCCAACTCTTGAAAGACTTAGGAATCCGCCACCCAAAGGTTGTCAGTCTCCTCTCATTCTTATAGCCTGCTATTTATAATTCTCTTTTCCTTCCTCATTTTAGGATCTAGATGGTAACATTTTTAAATCCCCATACATAATAACCACCTAAACATATAGCTGAGAAATAAACATCTATACTCGTTAGCACACTAGGTAGTTTATACCCAAAAAAAAATTTTTTTTTAAGAATCTGGCAAAATTTTTAAATAAAATGTTTTATGTGGAAAAGTAAGATCTTAAGCATATATAGGGAGAGGGAGTCTGAAAAATACGGTAAAGTATTAATTGTGATATTTCAGTGGTGACACTAGGTGAACACATTCTTTGTCTATGTCTCTGTGTTTTCTAACTTTCCTGAAAATGAATCTGTACTAGGTTTATAATGAAAGACTCCCACGTGTAGCCAAAGAACAAGATGTTCAGACTGAAGCTGAAGTGAATATACAGGGGATGCACCCAAACTTGATTAAATCCAAAACTGCTATGCTCTCTAGGTACAGCCTAAATAACATGAGGCACTTAAGGAAGGCACAGAACACCCAGGACACTCCTGGGATAAAGGGGTTGTCCTTTGCTTACGCAAAGTACTTGTAATGTCATCAGTGGCAAGAGATTTCTAGAGTTCAAGGTGGTGTTAGAGTAATGGTTCTTACCCAGGTTTAAGCTTGAAGAGGATCCATGTGAAGAGAGGGAAGGAGGTGGTGTCTGTGAATGTCCTGGTCCCTGACTAGGGAGAGGCATGCCCACGGGTCCAGGAGAGGAGGAAAAGCTAAGGCCGTTATAAAAACTGTGTCCAATGGGGGTCAAGCTGCTCGATGTCCTCTTATAAAGGTCACTGCTGCCAGTCAGGGAGTCACGGCGGGAGCCACTGCCAGTGTTGGAGTTTGCAACTAAAATGGAATTAAAACAATGCAGATAAGAAAAGGCCTGTTCTTTGAAGAACAAGCCCAGTGACCTGTTCCTAACACTTTGATCCAGACTCCTTACCACCGCAAATTTGTCAGCAGAGACAACCTAACTGTTCATGTGGCAGTTCTAGGGCAGGTAAAGTAATAAAGAGGACATGGCTCAGGTTAACATGGAACTTTTGTTCAAACCATCACACGAATGCTAAATTTACCTTCCTTTGGTGTCACATATTATGGGGTGGGGATGGGTTAAAAAGCTCGGACGGCCACATAAGCTATGGAAAAGGTGAAAGAAAATGGGCTAGAAAGAATGCCTTTCATCAACCCAAAGGTTCCAGGAGAAAAATGGAGTACAGAAAAAAGATTTGTAAATGGGGTATTTCCCCACTGCACAAGACTTATATATGAAAGCCTGTTTTCTCAATGGGTTCAATCAAGAGTTATCGCTAGCCCCCGATTCCAATTTAAGATTCTCTCTCTCAAACATGCCCTTCTGTTCTGAGATCATGTTGTTTTACAAACGCTGCAATTATCCCACCATTTTCCTTCCTACTTTCATGCTTTTTCCTCCCATCGGAACATTAAAAATATCTTGGTCTAATGTCCTTCTTTCCACTTTTCCATAATATCCACCTTAATTCTTCTCAAAAGACTAGAGCAAACTCACGACTCTTTAAGGCCTGCAGATTGTGGGGTACACTACCCTGTGGTCTTCGGTTAAGTCCTCCTCCCTCAGTTTTTAACATCCACATTTCTACACTTCCCTCCACATTCATTCTTCCCAATGCCTTCAAAAAAATCTCCCCTGGTTTTCTGATCCCTGAAACAAATCAACTATGAGAGTATAAATAAGTAGCAATATGAGCATAAACCTGAAATCAGCCCCAACTGTAAAACTTGATTTTAACAGTCCATCATCTCAAAGATATATATGTGGGACGGCTGGATTCCCACGGGGCTCGGTCCAGATCTGCCTAGGGTAACTGTCCAGGGTTCCATGCATCGTCAGTGTTCCATAAAGATTGCAAAAATAACGAAAATTCAGTCTTAACAGCACATAAGTCTGATTTCTACCTGCTGTTCCAAACCCTCCAAGGGCTGATCCCAGGGTGGCGCCGAGAGAACTGCTACTTCCAAATCCCAAGGATGTGTTGGCAGGCTGGGCAGAGCCCTGGGAGAAGAGGGAGCTGCTCTGTGAATTGCTGCTCAGAGAGTTGTTGCCATAGAAAGAGCTGGATGCCAGGCTGTTACTGGGCTGCTGCTGGGGCTGGGGCTGGGGCTGCTGGGTTCCTAAAGGGCGAAATGGTCCATTTGTTGTTCCAGCAAGACCACCGGCTGCTCCATTTGCTGAAGCTGCGGCCGCCGCAACAGCTACGAAGAAGAAAGCAAAGCATTGGGCTGGGAAAAGTGCTGGCCACATCCCCCAGCCTCCGCGCTAGCCTTCCAGAAACACTGTCACGCGCTCCTAGCTTTGCAAAGCAGACACGAGCCTTGTAAAGAACTACACGAATCTGCCTTTGAGCCCTCCATCTGAGGCTTCTATTTTCTACTTCTGCTTCCAATTTGAAGTCAAAATACCATGGAAGCCAAATTCACTACAGTGGTAGCTTTAAAGAGTCTGAAGTTTAAAATAGGTACAGATGTCAAATGTAGCCATTTTTAATAAGACTACTTCCTAAAATCTGAAGTTCCACAAATAACAACGTTGAGGACTTTTCCAGAACCACTGTCAGCAATGTACTCAAGCCCCTAGAATTCCTGAACCTGTTGCTCTTTTAGATATTCCCGCTATTGTTCCTAATTTATATTCCATATATATATATATGCACATATATAAAGCTTAAAAGAAAAACCTATTCCACCCTTGCATCAAAACATATTGCTCTGCCACTTCTCACTACTCCCTCCATCCCAACCCCTCCGTAAAGCAAAAAACAAAAACCAACATCAAAAAGGACAAACAACAAAAACAATATTATCTTAAAATAATGACATGGATTTCTGTGACATTAGCCTTGGACTTCTGCCAACGAGGCCACTTTGTGTGAATAATCCAACTTCCTATGTTCAGGGTGGAGCAGGTCCTTGCTGCTAACCAGCTGGTACATGGCTGTCAACAGAATCTATCGAGGTCACTTGCTGCTTCTGATTTTCTCTTTGAAATATTACAGGGCAGAATTGCTATATTGAGAACTGTCAAATAAAGTACATTTCAACATATTGTAAGAACATCATCCGTCGCCGCCTTTGGATCGCTGACAGGAGTTCGCAAAGACGGAAGCTCACCTGCTTGTGCAGCCGAGGAACTGATAATGACTGGGGCAGGAGCTACCAGCCGAACAGGAGCGCCAAGACCATTTCTCGCTCCTGCATTCACCACAAGGGCGCCGGTTTGGTCATAGTAAGCAGCAGGAGCCAAGACCGGGTAACCTGGGAATATTAAGCCACATACAAGTATATGTGAAACTAACAGTATCTCCTAAACAGTTGCATATTATCAATAGTCACCGACTCAACTGTGGGGACAGACAAGACGTAGATTTCTCTCCTGGCTTCACCACCTAGATAGCTGTATGACTGCATCGCTGAGCATCCATTTCTTCAATGAAGATAATAATAATATCTGCCTCATAAAGTTCTTGTGACAATTAAAGGATGAATGAGACAGATCTAGGATGGTATCTGGCACAATAGGGAGTAGTATTATTTACCATCTGCTAAGTGTTAGAAAGGGAACTCAGTGAGACAGGAACACCCATGCTCTTCAAAGTGCTAACCAAGGGTATCACCAGAAATCATAAACTGACAATTTTTTATAGTCAAGAAAACTTGACTACGAAAGTAACAGAGGGTACAAATGATTACAACAATCATAGTACTTTCACACCTCATAACAGCCTCAGCACAGATATCCTGCAAGTTAGCACGTAAAACCTAGACACACTTCAAATAATAGGATCTTTCATCACCATTTAAGATGGAATCTCCAAATCCTATTAAGCAATAGGAGAAATTACAGGTGACTTCCCAATAAAACCTGAATGCTTAGTAACTAATACAACAAACGATGCATGGTAAAGTTACTCAGTGAATTCATTAAATAGATCAATTAATTTGGCTTTGCTCCACAATCAGTAAGAACCCATACATTTATGCTGAGATCTCATAAGGACCTGTTTCAAAGGAAGAAGTACAAATTACTTCCAACCCATGCAAAGAATAGGACCAGGTGACAGTGAGCCAAGAATAATGTATATTCAAGATAAATAACAATCACAGGCAGGCAGCCACAAAGCACCTCTGCTGTTGGCTCAGAAGAAATCCTAGAAACATAAGGGATGGCCCCATCAAGGAACACTAGAACTTCCTAATAATATTGTTCAAAGACAGAAGCATAAAGACTAAGGCCTTTGAGGGATGCTAAAGTAGCCTGGCCACTCTTCCTATCATTTCTAATCCTAGGAGAGAAAACAGATCATCACCAAAGGAAAAAATGACATATTCTAAGCAATGTGTAGAGAGATACAAGATGAAGACTGGCTCAGAAAAATTAGGTGCTCTCATCAACGAACTATGGTCTAAGTGAGGGCAAGTGTATGTCATCCTTGCCAGTCCCCAAATATAATTACAAGCTCAAAGAACTGCCTGTTCTCCTCACAATCTCCCCCAACAAGTAGACTGTGTTTTTCCCTCCAAGTAATAGGAACAACAGTGCAGCCTCACCTGGCATGCCTGCAGCCAGTCCTTGTCCAAAAGCAAGGGCAGAATTCACTGCTGCAGCTGCCACCAGAGGATCTGTTTGCTGTCCCTGCTGGTTCTGATTTGGGGTCAAAGGACGCTGGCTGGCTCCTCCACGGAGAACCTGGGAGACAGAAATAAATCAACTGCTTTCTTCTCACTGAAAATACCTAAGACCCACTGTGTGCTAAAGCTTGGCCAACTTTATAAACTCATAGTTGTAAACCATTTTTCCTACAATTTTATATGGCATGGCTATTAGGATAAAAGTTCAATCAGTAACATTTCATTTAGTGAAGTTTAATTCTACCATTCTTACACATTACTACCTGTTAAGCAGCCAAAAGCATAAAAAATATATTTCATTAATCAAATGCATAATGAATACCATTTGGCAGGTACTAGAGATAAAGCAATGAATAAAAGAGACAAAGCCCCTGCCCTCTTGAAGCTTTTGTTCTAGTCAATGAGGCAGAAAATAAAAGGTAACTCTATAAAATGTCAGTACTCTGACAAAAGGTGGGTGATGGAGGATTCTGATGGAATAGGGAGGGGAGATTAGGATAAACATGAGCAATTTACACACATAGTTAGATTAAAATATCTGTGTCTAAAGGGGGGACAAACCCACCTGAGTCTATTTTTTTTATGGAATATAAGAACACCTTCTCTACCCTCTAACACTATTCTCATTCAACAAGGCCCGATTGGCCCCAAATGAGCTCACAAGATTTGATTTAGGAGGCTTCTGACCTGTTTCTATTTCTCCTCTCATAAATTCCAGAATAGACAGCAATCTAAATGGAGATGAGTGTCAGGAACACTGCCTTTTCAGTACAGAATACCATTTCTGTCACTGTGCTGAAGGATCTACTTTTATTTTATTTTTATTTTATTTTATTTATTTATGATAGTCACACAGAGAGAGAGAGAGAGAGAGAGAAAGGCAGAGCCACAGGCAGAGGGAGAAGCAGGCTCCATGCACCAGGAGCCCGACGTGGGATTCAATCCCGGGCCTCCAGGATTGCGCCCTGGGCCAAAGGCAGGCGCTAAACCGCTGCGCCACCCAGGGATCCCAGGATCTACTTTTATTAAGGAAACATGGGTATCCAAATGCTGGTAATCATTCTTATTCTGAATGCTCTGAATAATCTAATCCACACGATCTATATACTCCAGCAAGTAAAAATGCCAAGAAAGTTCTCATCAGATCACTTTTACTATCACTCTTCTCTTTATAAAAGTTAGGCATATGGTCAGGAACCTGGGTACAGATTATTCTTGGTACTATCTGGTAAAAAAATGTAAAAGAGAAACACCACTAACAATCAACTATTTATTAAACGAGAATAAGGGAAACAACACTGTCCACACTGGCAAGAAGAGATGTGTAGACACTTAGTTGACTCCAAGTTTCTTATTTCCTTATCTGTAAAAGTAATGAGGGAAACAGCTGACCTTGCAGATCTGTTGGGAGTATTGATGTCTGCAAGGCACAATACCTAGTACCCAGGAGGCAATCAATAACCCACAACTAATTACTATCAAAATATTTATTTGTTTGTGACTTAAAGAATCTAATGGACTTTACAAGAAGAGAAGTGCTTCAATCCACGTAGACAGAAGAGTCTGGGGAGGCTGCCAAAGTGAGTGTTTTTACACCAAGACTTAGAAGATGTCTAACCAATGACCCAGAAGACCTCTTATTCTAGGAAAAGTAAACAGCATGTTTAAGAACAAATAAAACATATATGCAAACATCATTTCCACAGGGCATATGAACCAGGTTAGGAGCTGTGTACAAGATCAGGGGTCAGGGGAAGGACAAGGTGCCTGAAGAGCGAGCCAGGCCAGACTACTAGGCCCAGGTTTAATGAGAAGAGCAATGGTTTCTTTCTTGTCCATGGTCTAGAAATCTGTGTGGGACCCTGACAATTAATCAAAGTTCTTAAGTCAGCTGCCAATATTCATGTATTTTAATTTCATCAATGGCTATCAAGTCTGGATTTTGTGGAAACAAATACGTAGAATCTTACAAGTAACAGTTTAATCAAATAAAATCAACAAAAATGACTGAATATCTGTTTGTAAAACCCTATTCTCAGAGTCTGCTTACTATTTAACTTTATGAGGCAAAAGCTGTTAAATTCAAATTTATTTTCAAAGGCATTGTTTTAAATACAGCATTTGAGATCTATCAATACTTAATACGCAAGTAGATGGCTCAGTGGGGATATTTTAATTAATAACCATTCATCCTTCTATAGTTCATCATGCTTGATGAAAATTATCATCTACACAGCCTCCCCCGGTCTGGAAAGTTCAGAAGTCATTCTAAATGCTTCTCTATCAAAATGCCATATCTAACACCAAATCACCACCAAGTCTGCCAACAGGTACTAGGCTTCAACCCAATACCCAGGAAGTTTTTTTTTTAGCAAACATTTTGAAATAGAAAAGAACAAAATTTTTGTCAGATGTCAAAGGAACCTCCAAAAAGGATGAAAATGAATCACAAGTAAGATTGAGCGGCTGGTATGTCACTAGCTGTGCTCAAAGTTCCAGCAATTAGGTGTTAAACAGTTACCATGCCTAACACATAACAAATGTTCTGTTTTCTGATAAAATGTCAAAGCCAAAAGGTCAAAAGCAAACTTTAAAAAGTGCCTCTCGTTTCATGACTATGACAAAGCAGCTCACAAATGAAACCAAAAACTGATAAAAACAACACTGGAACTAAAATATGGCTGCTTATTACAAAGGAATGCCAGTAACCTTTCCTCAATAGAGTTTATAATTGTGGATGACAGAAAACTCTGAAATGTAAATGATTACAATGCCCATTTTATGGCTAAGGATAGAGCTTCTCTATATTTTCTATATTCATTCAATTTGCCCTTAGGTGCAATCAGTCAGTGGTTAGAACAAAGATCAGACCTCGGGTTTTCTCTAACTCCAAACACCACAATATGGTTAGAAAATAATACAAGTTGTCAAATTATAGATTTCTGTTCAAATCTTAACAACTTAATATCTTTGTGACGCTGGGCACAGAAATTCCATTTCCTCAATCTTATGAAGGGAAGTCACATAATTTATCAGAATTAGAAAAAATAAAAGTAATTATAGGTAGAGCACTTAGCTTTAAACAAAAAGCTTTCAATAATTACTTACTATTTTTCCTGTGCACTCTAATAGAACTAATTTTTAAAACACAGCAATTACATCTGTCTACCAAATCCACAATTATTTGGCAGCCATTTAAACACAAAGAGCGTCACACAAATAAATACTGACTATCCACAAAGAATAAGCTATTAAATGTATTAATAGGGATCACTCTATGTCAACAAATTATCTGCTAAATTCTCTCACATGTCTGGTATAAGAATTGTATCTACTGCAAAGAAAATCGTGCATTAGCTTCAAAAATTTCTCTTATTCTAAAATTGCTGACCCAGGATAAGTTGACTAAAATTTCAAAACCTGTGTTTTTTCTCTAATTTAGCAGAATCTAAAAATTAAACATATATTTTCTTAGCGGGACTAGTAAAAACCAAAGCATTCTTGTTTGCATCCTGTCACATGTACATATACGAGCATGGTGTATTGCCTCAAAGACAGCTTTAATGTGTCAATGTGAATCAAAGCCTAAATGTTCATTGTATTTGCTGGAAAAAGACACCATTTCTCAGAATTTATTCCATGGAAATAATCATACATTTATGCAAAGGGTATCAGTCTACTTTGTAACATATAAATACTGCTAAATTAAGTATCAAATAATGGTAAACTGGTGAAAATAAAGTATGGGATGCTCTCTGACAGATTTAAAGATAGATAGTAATTATTTCTAAAAAGCAATAAATAAGGACGCCTGGGTGGCTCAGCAGTTCAGCACCCGCCTTCCGCCCAGGGCGTGATCCTGGAGTCCCGGGATCCAGGCCCACATCAGGTTCCCGTCATGGAACCTGCTTTTCTCTCTCTGCCTATGTCTCTGCCCCTCTCTCTCTCTCTCTCTCTCTCATGAATAAATAAATAAAATCTTTTAAAAAAACAAAAACAAAAAAAGGGATGGAGGTCATTTTATTTTAAAAAAAAGACACTAAATAGGGACACCTGGGTGGTTCAGTGGTTGAACATCTGCCTTGGGCTCAGGGTGTGATCTTGGGGTCCTGGAATGGAGTCCCACATTGGGATCCTTGCAAGGAGCCTGCTTCTCCCTCTGCCTATGCTTCTGCCTCTGTCTCTCTCATGAATAAATAAATAAAATCTTTTTTTTAAAAAAAGCACTAAATAACATGGAAAACTGTAAAAATCATAGAAACTCAAAACTATGTGGACAGCATAACCCCAATTTTATCAGAAACTGAATAATAAAGCTAGAATGACAAATACCACCCATTAATGTTGTTTTATCCTGACATGAGGATTTTTTTCCTTTGAGTTTTCCAATTCACCACAATTTTCAGCAATAAACAGGTGTTTTTCTACCAAGCAGGAGAAAATGGTCTATTCAAAATAAAAGGGCATACTTAGTTTTCAGTTAATTATTCTTTCCCAACTCTTTAAAAAAGCTCTTATTACTCTAAATTAAAATAGTCCAAATAGGTTTAAAGATTTATATCCAGTTCAGTTGATGTTCTCAATAAGCAGTATAGAAAATGAGCCTCTGTTTCCATAGCAAGCAGCCTGCAGGAGAGGTAGAGGTGACCTGACAACAGTGCTCGGAAGGCAGCAATGGCATTCCATAGTTATGGCAGAAAAGTAGCTTTTATTAGCAGAATGAGTACTCACTTTACCACTTGTTAACCATGTACCCTTAACCAGACGGACCATCCTCTATGCACTTTTCTCCTGATCTCATGATCTTACCTAGTTACACAGACCAAGAACCTGATCATAAAAGACAGTCGGTAAGCCCCGTTAAGTCTGAGCCTGGACTCAGGTAACACACCAGAGGTTTGGACCTCGTGGATCCACAGCCATTTCTCTATCAGGAGCAACATTACCTTTTAATCACACATGATGACTAAAATTCACTTACGGTAAATTCTGTTTACATTTACCTGCTGCTGCCCTTGCTGAGCCTGTGGGGTAGTCTGCTGATTTGCAGAATTAGTTGCTGCCGCAGCAGCAGCTGCTTGCTGCTGGAAGAGACTGGCTGGGTAGACTCCCCAGGGAGTGACTCCATAATACTGGTGAGGGACCACAGCCGGGCCTAAAAATAGCAAGAGAAAGGTAAGGCAAGTTTAGACAAGTCAGAATCATCTTAGGGTTTTTGAAGACTGCAACAGACTCAGCAGATCCTACAGTAAAACAGTAAGAATATACTGATTCATTCTAGCTGATCGTGAATTCTGTTTTTGAAAAATAGAAAATATTTTTATATTTTTATGTCTTCTGAAGTCAGTAATTTACTCCAGGCCTAAGTGAAGAAGCCAGTAAAGGACAAAACATTAAAGATATCACAACTTATGGAAGTTGTAAGGTGATGAGCTTGAGAACAGATGGAGGAATTGGCCTTGGTCAGGAAGAAGGCAAAGGCCTGTGCTTCCCCTAAGAAAGGATATGGGACAAAGTTTGCTGTCTGAAGGGAAGTAAATGGAGAGTCTGTGTGCATCAAGTGAAGGAAGAGAACAAAAGATTAAGCTGTGCCCTCCTCTCAATGGTAAGGATAGTACCGGAGGTGATTGATGGGGACAGGGGCCCTGATGCTTCATTAACTCTGGAAGCAGGAAAATCCATCAGTCTTCCACAACAGAACCCAGGGACTCCACTGAACCTCCACTGCTCAATTTCTAAGAGGCTTGGTCTTCTTATCTCTGTGTTGGAAGTCATTCAACACTACATTCAGACACTGATATATGAAATTTTGAGTTTAAGTCAATGCTGAAAAGAAACAGAAGCAAAATTTTATAGACCTGCTGAGTATCCTAAACAAAACCAAGCATTCTGCTTCAGTCTCAATGAGCTGTTCACCTTCTTTGGCAACAAGCTCTGGCTACAGTCTCTGCCATACACAGTAGACAACACAGAGGTAACATAGCCATGCAGATGGCAGCCTGGGTGCAGCAGAATCTACACCACAGAACTCTCTGAAGATGGCAGCAACAAACATCAAGGCTTCATTCTGCCAACCAAGACAAGGGCCCAAAGCCAGCCCTTCATATCTGCTGAAACACATCTCCAATGAGAAGTTTCTTAAAACACAGAGTTTAAAATATCTACAATTTGACTGAATAATAATATTGCCTTTATATGGAGCTCCAAAGACCTATTTCAAATGTGTCTTTTCTGACACGGTAGCTAATCCTGCAGAAACACAGGTTTCATTAAGTCAAAATAAATTGGAACATGTATTTTGTTTCCAGTTTCAAGCTTCTAAGATACAAACAAGTCAAACTACATCACTACCCAATACTGCTCTGACATATCTGATTAGGCATTTTCTGTACCTGTGGGCCTATTAGCCAAAATCAAGCAGCTCTGTTCGTTAAGTTTGCCCACAGTGAAATACCATGTGGATGCAAAATAAACATGCTGCTTAAGGAAGCTAGGTTACAGTAGAAGCTAATTTTTTTTATAATAAGCAAAGGGGTAAAAATTTTTTTAACTCCTCAGACCCTGAGGAGTCTAAGAATTGTTATCTCCAAATTAGAGTGGGGAGCCTCTAAACCCACCTGATTGGTGTTTACAAAGTGGGGTGGTCTTGGGCATTTACAGAAGAGAATGGAAGAGAAAACAACACAATGGAGACCTAACCTATGCCCTAGTTTCTTCACCTGCAAATAAATGGGTATGATAGGGGTGAGGCTGTTGCCACATCCATGGGGAAAGCCTGGGCTGCAACCTGCAATGACAGACCCAAGGCTCTGCCACAAGTTCACAAAACCACCTTCAACTGTGCACAGACTGTTGCTACCTTAAATATTTATATAATCCTCTAAATTTTCTCAAGTAGTATTTCTACTACTTTCCCTGGTCACATGGCCTCTGACTACATTTAGGAAAATACCCCCAGGGTGCATTGTCAATTGAGCTTGACTCATCAGGATGCCTGCTTCAATTCTTCTGTGATGAACACCCCATAAGCATATGCAGTTTCACAGTTTGGGTGGTTAACATTTCTGGTTCTATGTGAAAGCACTGAAGTCTTTTTCAGTTTGGCTCAGCAGATGGATATAAAGAGCAAGACTCTTATCTTCAAACTATGATCTCAGGGAGGACAAGTGTGTCATTCCTAAAACAGTTCTTTGTTTTAAATAACATAATATGTTAGCAGAGGAAAGAAAGTAGAGAAAAGACAATTCAATATAGTATGGGCATCGTACACTGTAGTGACGTTTGTGAATGGACTTGAGTTAGGCCTGGTTCAAACTCCAACTCTGTAATATTTAAGTAGTGTGAACTCAAAAAAAGACAGTTCTTGGGCAGCCCGGGTGGCTCAGCGGTTTAGCACCGCCTTCGGCCCAGGGCCTGATCCTGAAGACCCAGGATCGAGTCCCACGTAGGGCTCCCTGAGTGGAGCCTGCTTCTCCCGCTGCCTGTGTCTCTGCCTCTCTCTCTCTCTCTCTCTCTCTGTCTGTCTCTCATGAATAAATACATTTTTAAAAATCTTAAAAAAAAAAAAAAAGTTCTCTGTGACCCAAATTCCTAATCTATAAAACCATCATCTGGAGTACGTGGATGAGTGAGTTGCTTAAGCATCTGACTCTGTTTCAGCTCAGGTCATGGGTCGGGCTCTATGCTCAGAGTAGAGTCTGCTTGAGATTTTCTCTCTCTCTCTGCCCCTACCCCCGCTCATGCATGAGTCCTTTCTTTCTAAAATTAAATAAATAAAATCTAAAAACAAAAACAAACCACAAAAACCACAACCCATCATCCAACAACTCCTATGAAAGAAAAGCACTCAGCACAATGCTTGGCAGATAGTTCATAACGGCCAAATAATACTAATGGTAGTTAGCAAAGATCATTCTGCTAGGAAGAGCTTTCTATTTCTAGAAAAAAGAGGCATACAGGAACCATACTACATATGCTCCCACCACAATACACACCAAAATGTGAACAATTCCAAAGAAAATAGTAAGAAATTCTATATTGTGTCTGAGTTCACAATGGCAACTGTGCTCCAGAGTCACATAACAAGAAAGCCTGCTTTTGAAAGAGTTCAATCTCAAGGAAAACAAAACCACTCCTATTTATACCTATGAGCAAATAAATGCAAAATAACAGTAGTAATAGAGAAGGAATTGGGGGTCAGCAAGGGAAGGATTTCTAGGTGGTGACAATGCCAGCTAAGGAGATTCCCAGGCAAAGACTGGGAAGAGTTTACTACAGAGGACTAAGGAGACAGTGTCCAAAGACACAGAGGCCTAAGCCAGCGTGGTGTCTGCAGTATGCTAAAATCAGTTTAGCACTACTAGAATGTACGGTGTGAGTCAGTGAGAGCCAATCTGGAAGGGGAGAAAGTGGCATACATTTTGTGACATTCACATACAAGTCAAAGAGAGATCAATCCCTATATGTAATGGGTCCCAATCCTCACTAATCCTAAGAATGCCAAGGCAGCTCCTTGAAAATAGCGATTCCAGGGAACAACATACCATCACCCAATTAGGATGGAATAATCAGTCATGTCATATAACTTGGAGTGCTATTTGTGGGTAGATGAGACAGAAATCAGTGACAGGCTTCTTCTCTGAGAAAACACCAAATGGCAGATGACGCCGAGTGCTGCGGGTTTATTAAAGATAATACAGTGTGAGAAAAAAAAGAAAGAAAAGAAATCGACAGGCTTCTTCTCTGAGAAAACACCAAATGACAGATGATGCGAGTGCTGCGGGTTTATTAAAGATAATACAGTATGAGGAAAAAAAGAAAGAAAAGAAATTAGTGAGGAATTTAAAGCAGAAAGATGAAAAGGTAAGATCTGTGTTTAAAACAGTTTCGAGAACCCTTCGGGAGGTGGAAGTGGTAGGGGGTAAGGAAATTAGGATCGTGTAAGTGAGAACAGCTGCCAAAGTCTACGCAAAGAGCCTAAGAATCTGGACCGTGGCAGACCACAGGAAGTAGGAAGACCTAGAAAAGGGGAAATTCCCCCAAACTATCTACTATCTATGAGCAACTGGTGGTTCCATGGATCATAAACACCCATACTGGAAGCAGCTCATGAATTTGCCTTTGGATATGTTCAAGCCTGAGGACAGTGAAGGAGAACTATCTAGCTGGCAGGGAGAAGACAGCAGAAATCAGGAGAAAAATCTCCAACCGGAGACTTGGATTCAGGACAGAATACAAAGAACGCATGCCAGCCACCATGACTTTATAGCAGGGGACAAAATCCCGCATGCAGAAGAACACCTCACCTAGTGTCGCCGCTGCAGCCAGTCCAGCTGTGTAGGGGTCCGTCCCCGGGGGAGCAGCACTGATGATGTATGGATTGGGGACAAACGCAGCGGGCGCTAAACCTGCTGAAAACACACCTGTCAGTAAAAACACACCCGACTAGGACTTCAGCCCTACCACATACCTACACAGTTTGGCTACACACTCCAGGCTGCAGGTGAGGAAAAAAAGAAAAAAGACAAGACAAAGATAGGTTGAGAGGAAAGAGGACTTCTAAAAAGATAAAATAATCCCTATACTAAAGATCAGGGTGATATTTATCTATTGTTTTTGCTTCTTTTTTTTTTTTTCGTTTTTGTTTTGTTTACCTTTGCTAACAATTTAAACTGTTAGGCAGTTTTAAATTTAGCACAATTTCTCAAAGACTATTAAAATTATAGCAGGCTAAAATAAAGCCATTTAAAAGACTTTGTAATGGGATGGAGGGAAGAATTTATCTCCACTTAAAACAATTTTCCTGGGACGCCTGGGGTGGCTCAGTGGTTCAGAGACTGCCTTTGGTTCAGTATGTGATCCCAGGGTCCCGGGATCAAGTTCCACATCCGGCTCCTTGCAGGGAGCCTGCTTCTCCCTCTGCCTATGTCTCTGCATCTCTCATGAATAAATAAATAAAATCTTTAAAATAATAATAATAAGCAATTTTCCGAACCATTTTTCTCAAAATGTATGGTATTTATAAAGACTAGCATCTTCAATTATAAATTAAACCAGACCCAGGCAAAGGCCATCATGCCTTGCCTTAATACATTTAGGTTGGAAGCAAGTCTTTTCTTCCACAGCATACCATAATCTTGATTAGTGATCTCCTTTCTAGTCATCCATATCATTTTGACACATTAAAAAAAAAAAATCTACACATACTTGTTTACACACATAGCGCTTTGTTTCAAAGAGAACTTAAAAAAGGTCCAGGACAGGGAGGGGATAGTCTAGGCAATAAGACAAAATATGTATACCAAAACACTAACACATGCTATAGGAAAAAGGCAAAGCTACTTTAAAAGCCAATAATTAAAAGAGAGTATGTTTTCAGATCTTCAATACATGCTGCTTGAATTTATAGGTACTACCTGCTGCTTAATGAGAAGTTGACATATTCAATCTAGGCAATCCTAACAAGAGCAAAACTATTCTTACGCCATCAATTTCATCCAATCTTCCCAACAGAGTTGATGCTAGTCACTACTGTAGTTAAGTACTTTAAACCCTAAGACAGCGAAGGCAGACCAATACCTGGACACTAAGAAATCTTATGAACTGAAGTCTAGAAGGTTGCCAAACATAAAGAATGTGGCAAAAGACAACTGGACAAGAGGAAGCGGCCATCTACTCTGAGGGATCTGTCTGGACGTTATTATAATCACTCTACACTAGGAGTTTCACAGCAGCTCACGCTCTTAACAAGGGAAGCCACACCTACAGCACGGGCACCACACACTCAAAGACTTACCGATGTGAGGTTGATGAGCCGCTGCCAGTGCATACTGCTGCTGCTGGGCAGCTGTCAACTGCTGGACAGCAAGTGCATTAGGTCTTTGGAACAGCTGAAGTAAGAAAAAGATGTGATGAGGTTAGAGAAACTGTCTCATGGAATAATTTTTTAAACTCTGCAGAGAAATTTCTATAAATCCTTGTTCAGAAATGACATTTTTAAACAAAAATGTTCTCACGCTCTACTCCATTCCTGTTTCAATGGTATCATGATGCTTCATAGTTCTGTTTTCCCTCTCCTGCTTTACCTCAATTTGGTGCACCCAGTTCCCATGTGCTGCCCACTATCTCACAGGTTAGATGTCTCCTGAACCACAATCATACAAAATGCTGTAATGGCTATAAACAGGTCTAAGGGGCCTACCTAATCCAAGGCACATTCAAAATCAAATCTAAAAAATGACTTACACCCTAGTGCTGTAACTACTCTTCAGCTCTTTTGAGAACCCCACAAACTTTGAATTAATCCTCACCTACTCACATTTTGGCAAGGAAAATGAAAAGTGTTCATTTTGCCCTCTGGCTGCTCTTCCCAGGGAAATGACAGTGGATACCTTCCTCAAGTAGTGGCTTATCATAATGCATAAATTAGACAGCTGCCAACTTTGGGGGGCCCTCTGGTTTCCTAGGATACCTATTCTTTATGTGTAGGAAACCAAACAACAGAAATACAGCTGCTCCTAACAAAACCTGGATTATGAGCTCACACCTAGCACACTTCTTAGTTCACAAGAACAGGAAAGGAATGCAAAGGTCCTGACACTAAGAATATGCCAAAATTCTATCTTAATACAAGGCCAATCATTCACTCATTCATCCAACAAATATTACAAAATCAATACCTGCTAGGCATTGTGCAAGGGACTAGGGATGCAACACTGAGTAAGGCGGGGACACATTTTAGCATAAATAGTACTGATGCAAAGAAAAGGGGTTCTTGATTGCCTTGACATGCCACCTTCCGGAGAGTAATACTGAAAACGTCTTCATCTGCTGATGTCAGATAGCATATTTACCGAAGAGGCACCTCTCTACAAAGGACCTTCAACATCCCAACCTGCTCTTTCTACAGTTCTTAACAGCTCAGCCAACATCATTGCATGATCAATAATGGACACTAAAGATCTTAAATAATAGGTTTCCTCATAAAGAGACCTGTTTTAGACATTAAAAGATAATGTCATCCCACCAAGTCAGCTTCATTATCATCAGAGCTGGGCTGCAATGGTATCTTATCTTACGTGGTGGAAAGATTTTATATAAGTAGGTGGATTTTAAATATAAAGAAAACAAAAGGTGAATATTTCAGACATACTGACCAACTTCATCTGTTACCTCTCTTTGAAGAGGAAGTATTCCTCTTTCTAAAAACCAGAGTAAAATTGGCCTTTGCCTTTAGAGAATTAAAGTAAATCAAAAGTAACTGTAAAGATTTCAAAAATACTTTTGAGTTTTATTTTCAAAGGTTAAACAAAAAAGAAACTTCATTATGATGCTGGTAAAAAGACAAGCACTCCTTTACATTCAATGATTAAGTATCAAGTGTTTAAAAGCAATTCCGGGAATTTTAGACAAACCTACCAAAACAACTATTCGCTGAAGGACAACAGCCAATCAGTACTATCAGCTAACTGTGATCCTGTGATTTTTCTAAGTTGTTTTTCATATGTCTGTCTTATCTAAAGGACAGTATCCCACAGTATTCCTACCAACAAGCAGTTCACCCAACAGGGGCAGCCACGAGGAAGAAAACATTACAGTAAAATAGTGAAAAGTTGTTTCTAAGTTTTTTCCAAGGTTGTAAAAATACCTCATAGTTTCACTTAGATATCTACTGTGTCTTCAATGGGTCTCTGGAATTTTTCTAGCCTCAAACCCTTTGAAATATTTAACATCACAGACACTGCTCATGCTAGCCTCTTCCCTCTACACTTCTTTGCCATGCTGCAAAGAAAATAATTCATTCAACAAACATATTTTGAGCACCTGTTACTTAATTAGCGAGGCACTGTGACATGGAGCTAGGGAAATAAAGATGGTGTGTCCAGAATAGAACTCTTGACATGATCTTATTCACCAAAAGAGTGGTCACTGCCATGCTATCTGACTCATCCTCACTTCATAGGTTTTTAACTCATTAAATGTTATGTGTGCTATACCCATAAATATCCAGTGTGTGTAAATACTAGCCATTCTGCATAACATCAGTTTGTGGTTCTCACCACCACTTACACTTTGAGAAGTGAAAACCATTACTTTTAACTAAAAACATACAGGTCCTACAAGAGCTCCCACATATTCTGTGTTTGAGTTGATTGATAGCTCAGTGATTATGGTGAATAGAGAAGGAATTGTTTTCTTGAATGCTTTTTGCAGTAAACAATTAACAAAAGTAAATTATCATCTACAGCAAGCAGATTTGATTATAGCATAGATTACAGCAATTCTGGCACATTCTCTTTATGTAAATGGCTCAATATTAACTGGAAATACAGGGTATTCAAAACAAAATTGGATAATTGGCAAGTAATGGATTCCAAAGGATCCTGAAAAACTCATACAAATGCCATCTGCTGGGCAAAGCACTGAGCTCTGTTAACATTTTCATCATTTTCAGAAAGCAAGCCAATGATAACTGAGGAACACAATACTGTGAGATTTGGAGAGAATGCTTGTTTTAAGGTTGGTATAATGATAAATGTGCTACTACTGATTACAATGTCCTCAGTAAGAATTCTTAAGTTGTTCAAGAAACTGAATACAAGGGAAAATATTTCAACTATTTCAAGCTCATGAAGGTTCCTAATAAAAAACACTGAAGGCATAATTTGGGAACTACACAAGCAAGCTGATTTGACTCCCTTCTCTGTCACTACATGACTTTAGAAAAGATACCCTGCAGTTTTTATTGCAGAAAGGGGCAGTCAAAAACACCCAGCATAGTGCTAAGTGATAAAAGATAGCTACTACTATGATTATGTTATCAATAATACTTCTTGGCATAAAAACGGCTGTTGAGTTTTCAGAATGTGGAGGAATACCTAAATACGGAGCTGATATATGTGAAAGACTACTCTCCTTCCTCACCAAAATAAAATGTCTGGCGAGCCCTGGATTTTGACCAGTTGAAGGCTGTATACACAGGGGATAAGTGTGCAGACTCTGGGGCCAGAAAGCCTGGATTCATATCTCAGCTCTGATGCAGACTACATGACACGGAGTAAAGTGAACCTCTCTCACTCTCCTCCTCTCTTGAAAAGGGAGGATAAAGACATGGCTAACTCATAAGGTTGCTGGAAGCATTAAAATTAACACATGTAAAAGCGCTAGGAACAGTCCTTTATGTGTGTTCTTTCTGATGAATGGGGGGGGGGGGGAGTACCCCCATATAGGCATGGCCCTTCTGTGAGTACCTCTGACAGATCCTCCCCCAACAAGGCAGCTCAGGATGAGGAAAGCAGAGGACAAAATTCCTGGGAGTGAATGTTAAAGTCAAAAATCCCACTGAGTTCATGAGCACCAACTGCTGTCAACAGGTCACAAATATAACAGGGAAGGAATAAAAACCTTCTTTATTTTATAGTGGAAAAATACGTTTTACTATATACTCCATGCAGAGAAAGCCACAAATGCAACTGAATTTGCAGGTGAGACAACCCCATATATCAAAAGGCTTTGTGTTTCTAGTACTGGGTCCAAAGGACACAGCCCAGAGCTAGACACACTGGAACACAGATGTTCCCATCACTTGTAGTAATGACTTTCAGTAATTCTCTTAGCTTCATGAGGTCTTAATTTTCTTACCTATAAAAATGTAGTTCCTGCCCTTCCCATGGGGATGTTGTAAGGATTCACAGAGAAAAGACCTTCGTACTATAACATCAATGGTGGGACTATAACATCAATCTTTTAAGAAAAAAAAAGTTTATCATGGCAGGCAGTACACAAAATATGTGAAATCTGCTACTGTCTGAGGATTCCAGATAAAAGTCCATGTTTGACCAGGTTATCTGAACTACAATGATAAACAATGATTTCTGGATAAACAGGTACATATATAAACTGTGCTGAATTTTTAAAAAAGAAAACTTCACATTTCCTTAGCAGATGAACAATCTGATTCCAAAATAATCTCTGAACAAGGTGGGAAAAACAAAATATGTCCTTCCATCAATTAAATACGTATTTTTTGAGGAAAATCATTTAAATTTTCAGCAAAGTCAAAGAACAATAAAGGTAAGTTTCAAGTGACCAAACTGCTAAAGTCAGCATTTTAACAGTGACAATACATGACACTGATAAAATAATCTTCCTCTCACTTGTCAATTGAGAAGAAAGCCAAGAATATTAAAGACTTATATTAAAACTGTACACAAACTGGGCTTCAGAAGAATGACATCTATTCACTACCACACTCTTAAAAGCAATGTTTGCCACTTCCTCTCCCATCTGCTTATGACTATGAGGGAATGAGGGAATGTATCTGTACTTCAATTATGATTTTCAGAGTATTGTTTCATGCTTAAGAGGTGAGTTTTAGTACATCGGTATGTAGTTTTGTACAACATGCTACATTAGGCTATTTTTAGATTAACTGAATTCTAAATAAAGAGCATCAACAATTAATCTGATTAATCTGTAATGATGTAATCCCAGCTTTGCTTTCTGCTACATATAATTGCAATATAATGAAATCTAGCAGTACCTTTATAAAATATACTTAAGGAAATAAAAGTAATTGTACGGTTCGTCATTAAAATAAGAAGAGTGCTCATGTACCATAACACAAAATGGTACAAACATATTATTATGAACTGTTCACTGTTTAAAATGCTCACTATTCACCATCCAGGGTTAAGGAGAAGACAATACGGGAAAAATGAGGGGAAAAGGGACGATACTCCAAAGATATCAACAAGCATTTCAAAGCACACTAAATTAGGTATACTTAAACCCCAGATCTTTGTACTTGGGATAGGTAAAATTATCCTTATTTTCATGAAATTTAGCATGTCCTTCAATTATGATTATAGGCAACACACCACATTAACATTAGCTATACACCTGTGACTTAATAATCAATAGAAATCACATATAGGGTGCCAGGGTGGCTCAGTCAGTTAAGTGTCCAACTCTTGATTTCGGTTCAGGTTGTAAACTCAGAGTTGTGAGATCCAGCCCCATGTCTGGCTCTGGCGCTGGGCATGGAGCCTGCTTAAGATTCTCTCTCTCCGGGGATCCCTGGGTGGCTCAGCGGTTTGGCGCCTGCCTTCGGCCCAGGGCGCGAACCTGGGGTCCCGGGATCGAGTCCCGCGTCGGGCTCCTGGCAAGGAGCCTGCTTCTCCTTCTGCCTGTGTCTCTGTCTGTCTCTCTCTCTCTCTCTCTCTATCATGAATAGATAAATAAATCTTTAAAAAAAAATAAATTCTCTCTCTCCATCTCCTTCAGCTCCTCCCAGCCCCTCTCAAAAACAATAAAGCGGGGGGAAAGTCACATACATTTTCATGTTCCTTTAGAACTACTAGACATCCCAAAGCCATCATGATCACTAGTATGCCTACTTCTGCAGCATGCATAGTATGATAATGCAGATACATCTTGAATTTGTCATTAAATATTTCTGTAACTATTTCTACATAACTGGTTCTTTTGTAAACCTACTTATACTATACATCATTCACACAATTCAGCCCACAGATCTCATCAAACCGCTAAGGGGTTCATGGCACAAAAAAAGGAATCCTCGCTTTAAATAAATCTTAGGTGAAGTCTATCATAAACAGTGACTAGACAAATAATTTAACTATCCAAAACCCAAAGTATGTCTAAGTACCATTAAGTTTGTAATGAACTAAATGAAAATTACCTTTCTTGCATTTATTCATAGGCTGTCCTATACTGTGTATCTCAAAAGAAGTTGATACTAATAGCTTTATGAAACCAAATCAAAATCCTGATTAAAAAGAAATAGGACTTAAGAAGGAATTATTTCTTTTGTCAAATTCCAAACTAGAAAAAAAAAAAATTCCAAACTAGATCCCATCATAAAATCACATAAAATCACAAATAAATCTACCTAATTAACTGTAGCAAGTAACAAGGACACAATCGTCAATAATTAACTGATTGATATGGGTAAGTAATGTCTACAATTGCTACTAAAACTAAAAGCACAAAAAACTAAACCATGGTAATTAAGTCATTCCTTCTTAGAATTGTCTTGTCACTGTCAATAGGGCAGCACGGCAAAGTTGCTAAGATCCATAACCCTGCCTGTGTGACCTCACAAGTCGCTGTTTCCCAGTCTCGCCCATCACCGAGGATGTCTACTACATTATCTACTGAACATGCCCTGTTGAGTTCTCATAGTAAGCCTTTACGTTTTCCTACTTCCTGCAGTGGAATTTTCACTCTTCTCCTGATATAAACAAGTCTCACAAGGAACAGTTCGAGATCTAACTCTTCCAAAAGTCCTTCCTTTCCCAGAATAGAGTATGCTCTCCCTTGTCTGAGGTTCTAGCACATGGGCATGTCCTAAACTTGTCTTTGAGTACTTCCCTGCACTATTTAAATAACCAAATGAGTCACAATAACTAAACTGAGAGCTATGGGTGGGGGGGAACCCATTTCATCATGAAAAATTTCCCTGGCTTCAGATGAGCACAAAAAATGCAAACAGAAAATTATAATCCACAGCCTACAAATCTGTGATCTCCTTGAAGTTATCAACAAAATTAGATTTCAAAAGAATTACATAAGTTTTCTGATTAGATGGCAACAGAAGACTGTGACCCTATAAAGGAGGTAATTTCCTGGATACGGTACAGGTCTAGTTATGAACAAGAGGCACAAGCTTAGTGGGCTAGAACTAAAAGACTTGCATATTAGAATACAAGCTAGGCCTTAAAGAGTGGCCTCCAGAACTCTTAGAAGGCTAGTTCCAAATTTTAGTTTGGGGAAGTGTATTTAATATGGGGAATATTGAGATATTATAAAGGGGGATATGGAAAAAGTTTCCTGAAAACTTGGTCTGCTGAAACAAAAGCAGAAGACACAGAAGAACCAGACCCAGGGCTCACCCTAAGGAGCTTACAATCTAGCAAGGACTATTAAACAAGAAATTATAACACAAGGCGGGACAAAGGCAAGCACAAAGCACTACGGAGTTCAGAGGAGACAGACAATACAACTCCCTGATATGGGATCAAGAAAGCTAACAAGCATTGGATCTTCAAGAATGACCAATTAAAATAGTAGAAAGGGGAAAAGGAATAAAATATAATGGAAAGCAAATGAGTAAGGAATATTGGAGGCAAAAAATATAAGGTCAAACACCAATTTCCAGTAGAAAAAGGATCCTACCTTCATTAACAGCTACTCCGGCCTCTATGCAGGAGACACGGGGAGGTTAAAGATCTTGAAAATACTTAGAAGTCTTGGCCCAGTAGTTCCTGGGCATGTTATTAAAGTGCCCACTCTACGACCATTTTTAAAACAATCTACTTAGAAAAGCAAGAATTATGGGCCCTTGGGATAAAACAACAAAGATCACATCACGTGATGGTGGTAACCATGCCCCTATGTTGCCACAACCAAGACACACATGGGAAGCCAAAAACCAACAACAGTTTGTCAAAATAATAATGTTCAGTTTCAAAAATTGCTGAAATTGGATATGTGGTGAAGGCATCCCAGGCTTCATAAATCTAAGCAGGTGCTACCTTTGACATAATCATGTTAACTGCTTGTGAGTTTGTAAAAGGACGTATCTGCTCAAGTCCTAATAATTATCCAGCCTCCCAAAACATTCGTAAAATTAGTTTGAAACCAGAGATCAATACATCAAAAGAGAATCCCAACTCCAATTATGAAGTAAAGAACAATTCAAGGAAAAAGCATTAGGTTTTTCTTCACAAGAGGTTGAAGACAAGTACTGCTTCAATAACAAGCAAAAGGTTAGACTGGATTAGATGGGGAATGGGAAGCTAAGCACCAAAAATAGCCAGAGTTCAGACCACAGAAGACAAAGTAAAAGAAAGAATTCAGGCAAAACTTCTTGATATAACCAGGTTAAAGAATCCTGATTAGAAGTAGCCTACACTCGGGCTGCTTGGGCGACTCAGTCAGTCAAGCGTCAGACTCTTGATATCAAGGTCATGAGTTCAAGCCCTGCATTGGGCTCCACAATGAGTGCAGAGCCTACTTTAAAAAAAAAAAAATAGTAGCCTACATGCAGAATTTAGACAGAGAATTACCATCCTCCTATCCTAAGCTGAGCAAGCTGAAGTCTGTGTGGTAACAGTGTCCCCTACATTTGCTGATGCAGCATGAAGTCCTGAAGTAATTTCTGGCTTCACTCAAAACTGCCGTTTTGAGGATTCACTGTGAAAGGCGGCAAAACAGTGAAGAGAAAAGGCACAAAAAATTACTCTTCGGGGGCATCTGGGTGGCTTTGTTAAGTGTCTGCCTTCAGCTCAGGTCATGATCTCGGGATCCTGGGTTGGAGTCCTGTGTCAAGGCTCAGCGGGAGCCTGTTTCTCCCTTTCCCTCTGCCGGTCCCTTCTGCTTGTGCACACAACACTCTATCTCAGATAAATAAATAAAACCTTAAAGAAAATGTTCTTTCGTAGAGGTGGCATTTCTAATGGGAACCACAGGGAGAGTAGTGGACACTTACAGTTTACTCTCTCTGGAAAAAGAGTTTGTTAATTAAAACTAATAGATATGATATGACCAGAGCACACATATCACATCATCCCTTAAGGGATTTACTTTTGTTTATAATTAATGTTATAATTACTATTACTAATATTAAGAGGTTAGCTTTATTATCAACAAAAGTCATTTAAGATCAGCTATTTATGACAACAAAGGAACAGACCATAAGCCAATTTCCCCCATGGATGTAGAATTTCTGAACTTCAAAATGAGATTTTAAACTTTGAAGCCTAGAGGTTTGTATTTATGTTAAAGTCTAAAATTAATGAGTATCAGACATTCATGGCCCATCAAAGTGCTTCCAGCCACAAGAGAGAGCTTGTAGTATCAACAAGATGGGGAAGCTACCTGCGCCCTTTTATAATTCAGCAGCTGGCTTTTTACTTTAAAAAAAAATTTTTTTAAAGAATGATCAGTAAACCCCAGAGATAGTCGTACCATGCCTTTAAAACCAGAAGGCACATACATGTTTTCCAAGGATTTACAGAGAAAACAGAGCCACATAATTTCACTGTAGATTTTTACACTGAGTGATTTGTGTTTTTCCCCCGAATCATATTTTAACTTTTAAAAGGCAGCAGATATGTTTGTGATCTATACTCAATTAAAAGACAGGACTAATAAGACAACCTCACACCGGACTCCTGCCAGCAGTAGGTAACAGAGTTTACTATTTTAAAAATAAAACGAACCAACAGCATCACAATCATATTCATCTTTAGAGAGAGTAATTTAGCATCCAAGAGGATTGTGTTACAAGAGGTAACACTATCTCACCCACTCCCCAGGCTCTGGGGTGACAAAGGAGCCAAAGGAAGTACATGTAGAGCAGAGTAAGCTCTTGCCAATAATCTCAGCATGGGAATCAGCCTCTTGAGGGGGAAGATACAGAGGCTTTGGATGCCCACATCACTATCAGGTCAAGAAGGGTAGGCTATCGGTAGCCTAAAATAATGCCACCCTCCTCCCATCCCTTCCATTCTTAGTCACTTGAATAATGTGCTGGCTGGAGGTACAGAGTAAAGAGAGTGACAGAGAGACACACACAGTACCTGTTGTTGAGAATTGTAGTCAAAAAGTCCCACAGTTGCTGCTGCTGAGTCCACAGGTACCTGCGTGCCTGAATAATCAAACTGAAGAGGCTCCATGCCCACATGTTCCATGGGGTCCAAGGGGACACTCTGGGACTCCATGTTGGAGAAATCCTCCACAGGCTTGGCACCATTGGTGCTGGTCAGCTGGGCTAAGCCCTCAGAACCATTCTGGTTTGGACCCAGAAGATCCACTTCATTAGCAGAGTTCTGGCAATTACCAGGGGTACGGCTAAACAGAGAAAGTAAAGGGCATTAAACCTTATTTTGAGCGGGGAGGGACACTACAGCAACCCAAGTTTAAGGACAGTGTCCTTGAACATAATTTATCATCAACAGTACTTAAAACTATTTCTACAAACAACCAGAGACACGTTACAGAGCATACATGTTATATCCTGCAAAAAATATTCTTCTATTGCTTGCCTTCCCACCACAACCCACCCTGTAAATTTACATTAGCTAGTATTAATTTACAATCCCTTTAACCAAAGGGCCCAGATTTGAAGAACAATGAATGAACTGGAAAAAAAACTTCCTGTGGCAACCACGGAAAGATTCTAAAAGGCAGGTAGTAAACTAAGCCCCCTCAAAAGTAACACCTACTCTTCAAACAGAGAGCTGATGGAAAAAGTAGTTTCTAGGCGAAAATTCCATATATGAGAATGATTCTATTAAAAAAAAAATGTTTTCTAGGCAAAAAAAGTTTGAAGTATTATCTTGGTAGTACTGGTCAGTGCTAAGCCTGTCTTCCCTTCTAAGAAACCAGAAGCAAACCTTACAAAATTATAAAATAAACTCATTATCTAGGATATGCCCCTGATGAAGAAACAACTCTAAGAATTAAAAGTACTGTGAAGGTATAATTTATCATCCAAACCAGGATACTCCTCTAAGAGCAAAAAGGGGGCACTATTAATAAATATCCTAGGACATGGCAGAAAAGAGCACTATCTTGGGTGACCAGGACTGAATCACCCTATGTAAAAGAACTGCAGGACAATGTAATTCCAAATCAGACTAACATAGAACACTGTTACATTCTAGTAAGGGGAGTGTAGCCTGTGACTACATTCTGTGACCTTCAGCCCTCAAAGAAACCCTACACTGGCACAAATTAAAGCTACTGCCCTATTCCTTCTCACACGCATGCCCTACCACCACCACCCAGCCAGAAGTCAAATACTACCAAACCCTGCTACAGGCTGCCTGAAGTTCATGATGGAAAGGTTATCCACTTTATCTGAAAGACCTTAGGTAAGTGGTTATTACTCTGTGCCTCAAATTTACTCTAAAGACTATAATTCTTTATACTCACATGATTAAAAAACTAAATTAGGAATACTAAACAAATGAATGTTATTCTGCAAACGATGATCCAAAATGAATTTTTAATTTTGGCTTTGGTAGGTATCAGGATCAAAGACAGATGTGTGTTTTAGACACACATATATTAGCTTTAGACTAACATTAAAATTATTCAAAATTAAATTCTCTACCTGTATATCACTGACCAAGGATCTTTATATATTTAAAATTATACATGAGCACTAAAAGTTACCTATATAAGTGAAGAATATTGCCAAGTGTGGAAGACAAATATACTATGTCATTTGAATAGCGTGTATATTAAATTATAGGGTAAAACCTGCAAATCAATCATGACCAGAGATGGAATGAGAGGCATCCATGGAAGGGAGACGACTAAACAAGTCATGTAAGCTGCATCTCTGGTTCTTCAAATTGAGGAAAAGGACACTGACCCACCCACTTCCCTAGGGAGCTTAGGAGTCTGGAATAAAATAATGTGTAAGTTCTCAACTGTTTCTCTCCACACTAACAGGCCAGAGAGAGGACATACTTTCATTAGTGACATGGTTACTCTTAAGCTAGTGATTTGGGAGAAACTTAGGGAAAGTCCCAAGGCATCCATCTCAGGTGATTTTAATATTTGAAAATCACTGAAACAATATTTATAGAATCATTCTGCAAATAATAGAGCCCTATGCAAATGCAAAAGCTATTGTTTTGGCAAAGTACCAGGCACTGACAGCTCTTAAAAAGTTCCACCTTACCAGTAAATTTACAGTCTTTGTGGTATGGCCTGCACTGGACCCAATTGGTAAAAAAGATAGATAAGGAAGGGAAAAAGAAAAAGAAAAAGGAAAAAAAACAAACAAACTAAAATCCAAATAAAGCTAAATAAAAACAAAAACCCATAGCCCCCATTCAAAAGTCAGAAGTGTAAAACATACAAACCTAAAATCTTTGACGTCTGCATCAATCCCATTCTGCACTGGCAAACCATTCGTCTTGTCCATCACATCACCCTCCTCCTTCAAATCTCCTAGCTTATCTCCATCAAACGCACCCTTGTTCTTCTTGTCACCTTTGTCGTTTTCATCACTGTCTGCATCCCTTGGGCCCTGTTTAAAAAATAGCTTCAGCTTCACTAATCATCATCAACTAACAATAGAGGGCAACCACTGTGGACACCAGACTACACTAGATGCTAATTAGAACAGGATAGTGTCCGTGCCCTTTCAAGACATTACAATCTAATTAACAGACAACACAGAGGCAGGAACACTGCAGAGAGTCTTGCCAAATGGGGGAGACAGACATACAATTATGTTACAGAGTTTAGGACAGTCTTACCATGCCCAACGTCCCACCATCCCATTTTTTCCTCTCTACCCAAAGCCCAGCCACAACTTTACATCCCTTGGTCCCACTTCTCTACTTCCAAATCTAACTCTATATGATAGCACGACTCCTAGTAAGCCCCAGGTATGGCAGCTAACAGTATAGTTGGAAAGTGGTAGCCTAGGAAAAGAATTTCCTACTTTACCATTGCCTGTGTAAACTCCCTTACTTCTAAGTACTGAGCTAAGTGCAGTCTGACATCATTCCAGTTCAGTTATCTTCCACTTGGCCCTGGGACACATGCCCTGCCAATTTGCACCGCCCCAGCTCCGCTCTCTATCTCAGGCTTACTGCATCAATAATTCACCCATCATCAGGCTTTTTTTTTAAGCTTTCAAAACATGTTAAATCTAACTGTGAACTTCTTTCACCAAGATACTCTAAGATGTGCTTATCTTTCACTCTCTGCCAGTTCCCATACCAGATCATTTTGAGATTACGAGGAAGCCCCTTCAGCGGGATCGTTGCTGCAGCAGACTTTCTCTCTCAAGTGTTTCAAACTACAAAGACTGAAAGACTAGACCTAAAAGAACGGTTTTAGTGCTAAGCACATTGATGCCTTTTCTTCTAAGGAAATGAAGTCTACCCCCTCATAACCAACATATATGGTTAAACAATATATATGGTCCTAAGTTAAGACCTGTACATATAAAGCAAATGTGCCTTGATCTCCAAAAGGAAAAGAAGATTTGGTGGAGTGACTTGACACGGTTCACAGAACTTTGCAGAATCCTACCAAATGGTAAGTAATCTTTGCTGTTATAAAACGGGAGAGAAGCAACCTTGCTTGTCCTCACCACTGACTTCTAGGCAAAGGAAGAAACAAATAGACCTGGACTAAATTAAGCTCCTGTCAAAAAAGAACCAATGAGAGAAAAAGATGAGAGCTATGTCCCAGCATTTCCAGTCACTATAACCAAATTTCACTGGGATAGGGGAGGACCGGTAATGGAGGCTGGGGCAGCGATGCTCGTTTTGATCAGGCAGGCCCATGAATGCAAAATAAATGGATGTTTTCAGAGTAATTCCTGGTGATCTCTGGCCCAGAACAGGTAACTCATGAATCTTGACAGAAAGAGCTCTTAGAGCTTTCTTTCACCTGCCAGCTGAGAGTCCATTTTCCTTTCAAAATCATTCTCTGTTCAAGACACAGAAAAAAGATTTCATGGCTAATATGAACCAAAGAATACGTACAAGAAGGAACACAGAAAGGACATACAACTTCATTTCATGTGACATCCAAGACGGTAAACTACAGTTCTGGCAGCCACTGAGATATGACCTTCACAGTAGAGTCTTCAAAGTGTAAGACTAATATTGGTTCAAAAGGAGTGAATAACAGCCAATTAAGCACCATAGTGAGATCCCAAAGCACAGATGGGAATATAATAAGATTCTAAAGACATAAAGATCTTTCAAAACATCCAGAAACAATAACTCCCTCCTACTGCAAAGGTAAAATTGACAGAAACCATGTATTCATTTTCATATCCCCAGCACTGAATACAGTGCTTGGCAGAAGTTCAAAAAAAAAAAAAATGTGAGAAAGTAAACTGATATGACCAAAAAATCCTGTAAAACTGAACTACTAAAATAAGAAGGATCCTCCCATTGTCTTTATCATAGGACTCTAGGAGATAGTGATACAGTCTAGATAACAAACAACTCAGCCTGAATGGGCCACTATTAATGTCAGTAACAAGAGTATTAGAAAGATCATGCCACTAACACACCGAAGTAACCTTCCATCAATCTATAAATCAAGTCACTGGCTCAGAAGGAACAGTCCAGCTCCAATTTCTCATAAGCAGTACCAAAGGTTTGCAGGCAAAAATAGGAAGGAAATGGAACAAAGAAGCAGTAGGAAATGTCACCAACAAGCAAGAAAGCTGGTGACAGGGGAGATTCACTCACCAAATCAACACAGTAGTATCTCTCCTTGGTGACCCTTTAGAAGGCCTCCTGAGAAGCTGCTGGGCCTGTCTCTAAGCTGACTACCATGGCCTGAAAACAGTCACTGATACTTAACTTTCTTAGTTATACTGCCAGTGGAAGATTTTCAAAGGAATCCCTAGAATGGGCTGTTTTTCACCCATATTGTACAGTCTACTCATATAAAATATAGCTCCCTGAGCTTTCTGCTCTGAGTAGGCTATAAATTCCTCAGAACCATAGGTTCCTTTGATTTGAAGGCAGGGGGCCCACGAGAAGCTTCCATTCCTTGATTTGGATGGTCACTGAGTGTATTCATTTTGTAGAAATACATGCAGATGAACATTTATGACTTAAACACTTTTCAGCAAACAGGTCACATTTCAATAATGAGTTTACTTAAGAGAAAAAAGTTCAGTAAGTTAACAGCAGTCCAAAATAAAAACGGTTGACACGTCTGATTTTTTAGCTATACCCAGAGTACAAGTGGGAAGACTTCTTCTCAAAAGTCTGCTATTAAAAGAGAATGCAGGGGCACCTGGGTGGCTCAACGGTTGAGCATCTGTCTTTGGTTCAGGGCATGATCCCGGAGTCCCAGGATCGAGTGCCGCATCGGGCTCTCTGCATGGAGCCAGTTTCTCCTCCCTCTTATGTCTCTGCCTCTCTCTGTGTGCCTCTCATGAATAAATAAAATCTTTACAAAAAAAAAAAAAAGAGAGAGAGAGAGAATGCAGGGTTTAGGATTATAAAACTGGTCTCTTAGAAATGTGAACACCTAGAAAGAAAAGAACAGGAGTACATTATATGGGATTTTTACAGATGCTTTTAATATTTAAGATAAGGGTAGGTATTCATAGCTATGTGGTCTTTCAGAAAGAACTAATCCAGATTGCACAGAACCTAAATTCTATCTCAACTGCTAACACTAACTGGTCAGAGGACTTTGGACAGGTCAATAAACCTGAGTCTTGGTTTTCTCATCTATAGCACAGGCATAATTTTGTTTAAAGCAGAATAGTTATGAAATGATGCATATGCAAAGGATTTATGAAGTATAAATCACTTTATACAAAAGTAATATGACAATTAGCAAAAGCTAGGCACTGGGATGGTGTTTCTTGTATAATATTATCCAAGATATCAAGATTAAAACTCTTAAATGCCCCCCAATTAAGTGGTTTAACTCTAATATAAGTATACAACCAATCTGGCCCTCCCAGGGACACTCATTTTCACAGTGCAGTGGCTGTATGATTAGTGTTGAACATCACTATCTTTAAAATTTACAAGTGTCTGGGCTCACACCCAGAGATTCTGATTTAATTGGTCTGTAGAAGCTCCCTCAAGTGTTATAAAAAGCTTCTCCTCAGCAACTCTAATAAGCACTCAAAATGAGAACCACTGTAATTAAGTCCAACATAAGCATCATAAAGGCAGGGTTTTTGTTTGGCTTTTTTGTCACACATTACCTAATACATAATAATAGTACTGAAAAGTCTGTTATCTAAATAAAAGAAAAAACAAGGATTAATAGCAGCATCTTTTTATTGTGGGCTTCCTTTAAATGAATGTTAACCCAAACCTGCAGTCAAATATAAGCTCCAATGAGTACTCAAAATGCACGTAGCCCAGCCCAAGCAAAATCTCGAGAGGGGCCAAGAAGGATTCTGAGATGTCCTGTCTACACAGACATGCAAGACTATGCTCCACTGCGAGATACCAAAGAATTAGAGAGCAGATAGAGACAAGAACATTATATTGTGGAAATCAGAGTCCATCCATTTCTGGCTCAGCTTCCTCAAAAGCCTCACACAACAGGAGGAATATTTCAGAGAATATCTATTAAAATTCTGAATGAGCTAGAGAAATGAGAATTTCTCCTCTTACTGCAGTGATCTTACCACAAAGCTCCATGGAACAAGTCATATTCAATGAGATTAGTAATTTTCCTCCCTTCTTTCTAAAAAGGAGTATTTTGCATATTTGAAATGAGAACAAAGTTTGAATTGGGACCTACCATTTCCCTTCTAAGTCTCATTTTTTGCATCTATAAACTCATAGGGACAACAGTATCTACCACAAAGGGTTGTTTCAAGGATTCAATAAGGCAATTCATAAAGTGAAAATTTTTCTTAAAAAAATTTTAAAATTACTTTATTCCATTTCACATTTTTCCCCCACTGCCGTTTTCAGACATATTCACCCTTCACTCTCCCAAAGCCTCAAAATTGCTAGATTTCTTATATCTCTCCCCCTGCAAAAAATCCTTCTGGCTCTGATCATTAGGCCACTTGTACCAGTGATTTTCCTGAGATGTGCAGAATTTAGCCACCATCAATTACTACATTTCATCAAATCAATTTATAAAACATATCATCATTTTATATACTGCTAAAATGGAAATACTGGCAATTAAACTATTATATATTACCATTTGAAAGATGAATCCCAATGAACAAAGTGGGGAGGTAGGTGTACACTCTAGAGACAGTGGAACACAGAATATACCAGGTACTGAGTACATGGATAAACTAATTCCTGGTATAGAGAAAAGAAGAGTGTCCCCTCTGCTGTGATAACCACCAGACTGGGGGGGAGGTCCCACAAAAAACTATCGTGACCATGCAGAATGGCATCTGTTATTACAGAGATGAAAACAAAACAAGTTTTCTGAAAGTTCGTTGTTGCTTTAACTTTTTATTTAGTCAATAGTTAAAAGCTTGATACTACAAAGTAGAGCATGTAGATTCTTGTTCAAAGGAAGCTCAAATCTGAAGGGGCTCTATCCTATAGATGAAGTTTCTGAATGTGATCCATGGCCTCCTGGCAATTTAATCTCCCAAGAAAATTATGTATTTATCAAACTTCAGTATGCATGCAAATCACCTGAGGGTCTTGGGAATATGCAGGTTTTGATTAAATAGATCTGGGGTAGAGTCTGAAATTCTGAACTGATAATATATAATAAGCTCCCAGGTAGTGATAATGCTATTGTCCCAGAGACTTTGCGGAGCAAGATTCTCTGAGGTTTACAAAGCATTTTCATATATATTACACATCCATACGAGTTAGACTTTGTGGGTTTTTAATTATTCCATTTCACAGAGGAGAACATTAAGGTTCAGTTGAAATTCAAACCCCTGACTTCTAACTGCATTACACTGCACAAAATTGTTTTATGTTTTTTGGGTTTTTTTCCTGCACAAAGTTTTTAAACAAAATAAATTAAGTAGCAATGGTTACCTAAAACAAATACAGTGAAGATTAGAAAACCCAGTTATCAAATTTTGTGACCCAAACTAATTGCTAGAAGTATGCAAGCCTCCTCTAGGTCAGAAAGCAGCCAGTCTCTACACACAAGTAGAAAGGCCTATCAAAGGTAAAAATCTTAATAAAAAAAAAAAAAAAAAAAGTAAAAATCTCTCCTCTTCAAGGTTAAGGTGATCTTCACCTAAATATGAAGTTTAAGTGGTCTTCTCATTTCCCTAGGCATCATAAACCAGAAAAGTAGACATTACAATCCACTCTTCTGACTGGGTAGACTTCCATCTATTTGAAGATTGGTTGGTATTCCAAAATATAAACAGTAGGGTTCTTCGACAGGATATTTCACTCAGTGGCCTCACAATACAGTAGTCACAGGTGGTTTTGTAACCATTCTGAACCATGCTTTGTTGAGGGGGGATTTTATTTATTCCAGAAGTAAATAAAGGATACGAAAAGAAAATTTTAAAGTGTTGACTCTGACTGAACTGGTATTCTGAGTTTTCCCATTATTCTGAAACTGCTACTCTGAAGTTTTTGATTCATATGCAGAAAAGTACCAAATTTTACAGTGGGTGCTAAAAACAAAATACTCTGAGATTCTTATTGTCAGCTTGAAAGTACTCTCATCACAGAAGCCAAAAGTACTCAACCAAGTCCATTTGTACAATCAAAATGAACTTAAGAAAGCTCAGGAAAGCTAGACAAATACTTTCATTCAAGCTGTAACCAAGACACAACCCTACTGAAAGTGGAAAATCACTGTAGAATGAGTACATTACTTTAGTTCTAAAATATCTTTAACTGAAAGGTTATTAGAGTCTGAATTACCTGTCATCAGTATCCAAGAATGAATGGCCGCTTAAGTGCTTGCTTTGAGGTCTACATTCATTATACCATCAGAGATGATATTTTCAGCTCTTGGAATTAAAATGGAGCCTCTCCACAGTTTACTGGGGGTAGAACTACCCAAAGTGAAAATATGTGAGTGCTCTGACCCATAAACCACCAAATGCCACTCTTAGAACAATTATCTAAAAAGCAGTAGATATTCTCTCTTCCCTGACTTCTGAACTCTTTCAGTAACAGACTAGATTTAAAAAAAAAAAAAGGAGGGAGGGAGGGGTGGTTCACCTTTCCAAGAAAATGAATCCATACCATGACAACCAACAAGTTGACTCAGGTTTCCATGACCAGAGCTTCGGTCAAACTCATAATAACCAACAGGCAGAGCAAAGCCAGGCTGATAAAGTAGCCGATAAAAGTAGTTCACCAATCCTTAGGCCTCCATCCACCAAAAGACTACATATGCAATGTGGTAGCCTGATGTCACCAGTCTTCCTGGATCACCCATTAGACACAATTCAAGTCAAAATATGCAATAGTATTTCATTACCCACAATCTGCCTTCTGAGAATTTGGAACACAGATTTGGAGAAGTTTCATTTATCTTTATGCAAACCTCAGAAGCTTGATAAATTACCTGATTGTGAGAGCTCAATTTTCTGACCTCTTAACTTTGAGATCTTAAATTCCTCTGGTGACAATACTGTACAAAAGCTAAAAATTACTAGTCTCTCAGGACAACTGGGAATTAATGCCATCTTTACAAAATTGAATACAAGACAATGAATGCAAAAGATAATGTTCTGTCATAAGATTAACTGATGAAGTAATTGCTTAAAAGAGGGAAGCAGGTAAAAATAATAATTCCATCCCAGCATTTTCTCTTTCTCCTAATTCCTATTATTTTTCTGCTTGCTTACAAACTTTACAGTAAGTAACCCGTGTGCCTCCTAGCTAATACCCAAGAATTAGAAACTGGTCACAAGCATGAGAGAGAATTCAAGGCAAGAGTCATACAGGTTTCAGCTCACCACACTGACAACTTACCTACCCACAATACCAACTTTTCTCCCACAGTAAATAACTAAAAGTTATACACAGAAATTAGCAGGCAGCAGTTCCTCGGAGAAATCTGAACTCATGAGATGGGGAAAGTGTGAGGACAGAAAAAGAGGTGAACCAGAGTTAAGGTAAAAAAAAGAGAAGTAACACCATCCTTCCCTTGGGACAAGGAAATGCTAATTTTGCCGAATCCATTCCTCACCTCCAACAGGTAGATCTTATTCTTCCCAAGAAGTCTTTTGAGAAGGTTCAAATAAAGAAGGCATTTCCTACCTGATCCACAAGCCATTAAACCTAACCTATGTATCTGCAGGATCAAAAGACTCAGAAGCAATCAGGTCAGCTTTGGAATGACTAGTACTCAAGACTCAATACAAAAGCCCCAGTTCAGTCCCTTGATCATCCTAAGGGTCATGATAAAAATAAAATATCCTCTCCTGGCTAAATTCCTCACGCCAAATTTCTAGGTATGAAGCTGGGAGTAATCTAAAACATGTTATTAGAGAGTTAATTTTTTCTGGTTTTCTTGTGCAATTAAAAGCTCCAGCCACATGGCAAGTGTCAATGGCAGCTGAAGCATCATCTCTGGCAGGCCTAGAAAAAAGCTAACTCCATGTGAATTCTGGTTATCTTAAATGTCACCTGTTACCCTCATGCAAACCAAATCAACATTCATTTAATGTCCACTAACATATGAAGGAATTGTACTTGACACCTGAGGAAGCTGCACCAAGAATGAACTCTTGCTACCCTAAAGAAGTTTCAGGTAGAATGAGGAAAACAAGACCATGCCTCTGATACCTAGCAACAGATAGATACAGGACAATAAAAATACTGACAACAAAAGCTGTAAGGTAAGATAAGATAGTTATGGAGGCAAAATGATTAATATGATTTGGGGGAAAGAAGGCCTTTTTATAACTGCCAACAAACAGTATTGGCTGAAAAAGATTTCACAGAAAGGACTGTGAAAAGGTACAGAGCAAGCCAAGTCAGGGGGAAAGGAGGGAAGACAGATTCAGGCTGCCTCTTGTGGCCTCCTGGCTATCACCTGGAATATAAAATCAGGCACAGAACACAGAATGAGGATGCCTCAAATGGAAACGCATCACAAGACATCTAGGTCTAGAGAGTTGATGGCAAGAAAGAAGTAGTTTTGAGAAAGAAAGGCCATCGAAGATGCTTGAGGAAGACGGTTTAAGACTTAAAAGGGAAGAAGTTATGGACAGAGAAACTGCTTTGGCAACAATCGAGCATCAGAGAGGTAAAATGGAGATGAATAAAAAAAATTGCAGATCTAGAATTAAAAGAACTTTGAGTTTCCTGACAAGCCAGGTATATGCGAGGCAAAGCTGTTCAAAGAGGGCCAGATCATCCCACAATAAAACAAAGCAAAGTAAGAATGATCCTACATACCCGATCCACTTTAAGGATTCTTGGGAATTGGCAAATCACCACTCTAAGATCTACTGCCTACTGACACCCCAGCTTCAGCTTTCTTATTTTAATTCCTTCTTTTTTTTTTTTTTTGTTTTAAACTAAAAATGTCTTCTGATAGACCGATGAACTGAGAACTAGATTTCAATTCTATCTCACATTATTATCAATGTATCCCCCCCAAAACACCATGTCTCTGGTTTTTAAAAGTTCAATTTGTATCTCCTATTGTGTTTGCTGGCATCTAATTGCAATAAAAGTGTTTTAAAATACACTGTAATTAGTGCTGTGAATATCTAAGGAAACTAAACAGGCATGTTTTGCTTTAGGGGAGGTAAAAAAAGAGAGATATAGGAACAAGTTCCTCAAGCCAACTTACAAATCCTCCTTTTCTTAGACAGGAATCGCCCGGGGATGAGCTCAACACATACTCCACCATGCTAACGCCTAGTCCCCCACTCTCCGATCGTGGGGACAGTACAGAATTGACCTCACTGTTCACATGGAAACTCTGACCAGGTCTTCTCTGCACCATGATTGGCTGGGAAACTGAATGATCTACAAAAAAGATACACAAGCATGATACAGTGCAGCCAGAGGCTCAAACAAATTATGAGTGATGTCTCATGGATAAACCAATGACTGGGAATCAGGAAGTCTGCCATGGTCAGGTGTGCCAAAACCTCCTGTTGTGTTTTTCCCTAAGTATAAAATTCTACATAAACTAAGGAAAACGGAACACACTCCTCATATATCCAGGACAGCAGAGCAATACAGCAGTTCGCATAACTGGTTTATCTAGCTACAGTGGATACCCTTTCAAGTAGCAGAATTTCTTTTTAATATATTTTATTGGTATTATTACTAAAACAAAATGTGATTTTACTGCCCTTTTTAAAACCAACAACATAATTTGATATTTTTGGATGACTCACTGTCATCTGAGGTTCCATTTTTACATTGCGCCGTAACACAGCACATCAGCTTTTGGATTTTCTCTTTCCTTCCTCCCTAGCCTCCATTCTTTCTTTCTGCTGTCAGTGTGTGCCTTTCAGGTTCTCCCCATCCCTCTTCAGGGGTAGTCTGTCAGAAAAGCATCCGTGCCCGGTGACTTGATTTGGCCCCAACCACATTTACAAATAGATCATCCCATACACAGTACACGGGGGGGGGGGGGGGGGGGGGGCAAGGGGAGGAAAAAGAAACATGGACTTCAAATGGCAGGCATGGATTTTCTGATTCCAAGTATGCTGACAGCAGTACAGAACAAGAAGTTATAGCTGAAATTATGGTCGTTTCAAATAAGACCACTCCCCTGTGGCTAACACTTCAATAAAATATTGAAGATTTGATTTTGTGTTAATTATGTTTTAATAAATTACATCATTATAAGCTCCTTCACGGCAATTATACTACAGGACAGGACACTGCTCGACATGCTTATGTCACTGATGTGAAATTCATGACTTGCCAATTGCTGAGGAAAGGAGCTCTAAGACAGGCATAAATCACAGTACAGATGCTAGATCTAGATTACCTGATGTTCCCCAGGCACTGTCTCGCCATTGATCACCCAGGAATATTCCTTTTGGTCCATCTTTGCTGGATTCATCTGTTTCCCAAAACTTTTTACCTGGCAAGAGCTGCTGCAAATTAAAAATAATAGACGCTTTTAAAGAATTCATAAAGGATGAAAGTACAGCAGTCAACACTTTCTTTTAGACAAGGGTACTGCAGATGCTCATGTGCCCTGAAGGTCTTTAATCACGGTGTTCTGACTACACAGACTGTGCTCAGAACACTACTGTTTATTTCGCAAAAGTCACAGAGAGGCCTAAGTCAAGGAGGGGCCACAGATCACCCCACCACAATAGAGACTCGGCTTAAATATCTAGAATTATTCTCTTAACCTATGCCAAGATTTTTAAGGGGGAGTAGGGCGGAAGGGGAGTGTTATTAGCTAAATGCTTGCTAAGAAGACTCCTTTTGAAAAGAAAGTACCTACAACTACTAAAACATTACTTCTGCCTACATGTGTACTAACTGGCCATACAAAGTTACTCAAGCTGGGGCATGAATTCAGACCCCAGCTATGGAACACTAGAGGCAAAACTCACCTCCTTTACACACAGAGATTGTGTTCACCAAAACCACTTTCGTTACCAGAAAGAAAAAACAAACAAAGCTTCTCAACCACAACACTAATCTATTCCAAGATTTTGGAAAGACAGAAGAGCTATTTCCCCATTACTGGAAGGGAAATAAAATCTCCTAACCTCAGTTAATTTTACCAAAACTTAGTAATACCATTAAAGTGACTTCACAAAACATTCCATGCTTCACAGAAATGTACACACAACGAGCCCTAAACCAATATGAGAACTTTAAACAAGCTATGACCAAAGAAATGCAAAGTAATCGTCAAGTAAAACCCAGTACAGCTTGCACAAGACCAAAGCATTAATGACCAGGGTTATAAAGCGAAATTCCACTAGACTTCCATTATTTTTCATTCTGATCATCAGCTTTACTCACTTAAATGTCCTGGTCTGACATTCTGGTCTGACATTTAGCAAACATAGGTCTTTGAAGATGAGTATGGAAGTTATAAGCAATCAATTCCTAGCAACCCAAGCCTCTCTTGGGTTTATTCTCAGTTAACAGAGCTGGTCTGTTAACTTGAGGGAATGAGAGAGCCAAGGATAGGGAAAAAGGTGGCAGAGAGGGAGAGTTAAGCAGTGGGGTCAAGAAGTGAAGGACTAGACAACTTTTATGTGTCCTAGGATGAAGTGCCGAACTGTCCTGGGTCTCATCCTCTCCATACTAATGAAAGAAATAATTTTCAGGTTCTGGTGATTAGAAATATTGCTAATAAATACCTAGTATGATGCCCACCATATAGAAGGTTCTCAATAAATGTATTCAGTGGCATCACACCAAGGCAAAATTGCTGTAAATCAGAGAAGGGATACTGAAAATTAATGTGAATTACTCAAAGACAATTCAAGAATTCTTGTTTTTAAACTTTTTTTATTCTTTTGGTCTCAAAAATGCCTTCTCACACGATTACGAATATCTCCCTATTGGTTGTTATCTTTTCCAATTAAAATTGTAGTTTTTCTCCTGTATTTTGTAGGGAGTGTGTACAAGAAAGAATGCCGGCAGAAAGACACCTCACTTGGATAATTTTCATATTAATAGTGGATGTTCTCCATATAATAACGGAAAGATAGCTGAAGAGATCAAAATATATTCAGTATGGTGCTCATCCCTCTTCACACCGATTTGGAAATCTTCACTGAAAGTTCAAGGAAAAGGTGCTTCAGGGAACACCCTCCAGATGCAAATACAGGCTTACTGACTGAAAACAGCAGCCCTTTAACTAACTCAAGGCTTCAAAAAAGTCTTCTGGAATCCTGTCATCTTTCACTGTAGTTTGCCAGGCTAACACGCAAAGCCAGCAAAAGCAGGTAAACATGTAAACAAGGCAGGTTCCAGGCCAAATTCTCTCAAAAGGAAACAACAACACAACAAACATGTAAAAGGTGCTAAAAAGTGAAGACTCTACTTCAAAGTAGTAACAGATGTAACAAGTCTCAAAGAAAGACACACCAAAACCCCCAAGACCCTAGTAGAATACAAAAAGGCAACACTGTCTCCCATTATTAACCACTGCTATAAATATAAATCCCACACAGAGATTTATAGGAGCAGCCCCAAAGGTGCTAGAACTCCACATGTTGGGCAGTCAATTAGCTATTATCACTGAAAACAGCTTGGACTGAAAGGGCAAAGTGTGTACGAGATAAAGAAAAGGAGGTGGGAGGAAGGTGCTAGCATGCCAATTCTGGGAAGGGGAAAGGTGGAACCCATGGGCTGCCAAGAGTGCTCTGCGAATGGAAGAAAATTTAAATACTGACCCAAGGGATGTGGGCAAAGACAGAAGTAAACATAGCAAAGCTCTTCCAAATCTCTGGATCTTTCACAGAACCTAGTATTTCTCATTTTCCTCCAAAACATAACCATCTCCACCCCTCACCTGTGTGGTAAACAGCATCAGAAGGGACTCCTAATGACCTCTGCCTCCTGGTACTCATGCCCTTATATAATCCCCATCCCTTTATATCCCTTATTCTCTAAGAAATAACACATAGTAAGAGTGATAGCATGCCACTTTCAAGATATACAAAAAATTGACTACCCATCTTGTTTCTTTCCCTTGCCCTCTTGCTCTCATCTCACTTGCCCTCTTCCTTGCTCACTTTGACAAAGCTCACTGCTATGTTGTGACCTGCCATACAGAGAAGTTTACATAGCAATAAATAAATAAATAAATAAATAAATAAATAAATAAATAAATAAATAAATAAATAAATAAATAAATAAATAAAATAAGGAGAGATCATGGGTCATCAATTCATTAGGAACTGAGCCCCTCCCCTCCCCCGGGGACCCACGGGTGGCTCAGCGGTTTGGCGCCTGCCTTCGGCCCAGGGCGCAATCCTGGAGTCCCGGGATCAAGTCCCGCATCGGGCTTCCAGCATGGAGCCTGCTTCTCCCTCCTCCTTTGTCTCTGCCTCTCTCTATGTCGGAAGGAAGGAAGGAAGGAAGGAGGGAGGGAGGGAGGGAGGGAGGAAGGGAGGAAGGAAGGAACGAAGGAAGGAAGGAAGGAAGGAAGGAAGGAAGGAAGGAAGGAAGGAAGGAAGGAAGGAAGGAAGGAAGGAAGGAAGGAAGGAAGGAAGGAGCTGAGCCCCCTTCCCCACCCCCATCCTCCATCCAACAACCTGTGAGGAACTTACTCCTGACATCAATTTCCTGAGTGAGCCAGGAAGCTGACCCTTCCCTACCTGAACTCTTGAGAGGACTGCAGCCCCACCTGGAATCCTGAATGCAGCTTATCCCTGAAACAGAGATCTTCTGAAGCCATGACTGGGTTACGACCTACAGAAACTGTGAGGCATAAACAACTCTTTTTTTAAGGCACTAAATTTTTATGTAATCTGCTAGGTAGCAATAGGAACTAATACAGTTGTGAATACATTTGAATAGGGTTGTTTTGATAGTCTACACCGTTCTTTAAGAGTTTGTTTTTCTTGTTCTATTTCTTATATCTAAAATCCAAGTGCTTTTGAATTTGGGAAAAATTATATGCTTTCCATTTCATGTTCTCCCCTTGGTCTTATACCCTTTTCTGTATTAAAAAATGTGCTAACTTCTGCAAAATCAGACCAGCTTAGACATGTTAAGCTTACCAAAAACTAGTATAAGCTTACTAAAAACTAGTAGCAGTCACATATTCAAGGCAACTAAAATAAAGACATTAACTGTTCAAATCTGATCATAGTAAAAGAAGCTATAATCTACTGAATTACAAAATAAAGCAAAGTGATGATGAGTATCCAATTGTTATTTCAAATTCAATAGCAACCTCTCTGGAAGTAAAATTTCTATACAGTACTGGCTAAAACATACTGGTTCTCCAACCCACTGGCATCAGTCAACACCTGGAGTTGCCAAATCTTCACTCAAGCCACACCTAAATCGAATCACCAAAAGTGTAAATCCAACTATTGTATGAAAAGACAATTCCTGCTTACCCCATCAAGAACTTGGGGAAAAAAAAATTGTTCTTTGACAGGACCAAAAAGATCATAGCAGAAGTTTACAAAATTTACTTTAAAGAAAGATTAGACAATAAGAGGATTAAAAGACTGATGAGATTCTAAAGGAAGATAAATGAAATTAGGAATGGGTCCAACAAAAGCAAAAGAGACCCAGGGAGTCAGATGGAGGTAGTATGACCCAGTTGGCATATTTACGTAGAGAGCATATGATGCACAAACAAGTCTATCCTTATGAAAGCAATTAATGCACAAGCTAGATAGCAGCCTGATTACACTAACCACTAAAAACATCCAAGTAACTTCCTTGGCTCAGATTCTGCTTAGCAAGCAAACTTCTTAGGAGAACTTGGCTTCCTCCTGTTACCAAGCATGCTGATCACTGAACACAATTACCCTGTCCACTTGAGTTATTATTTCCCATCATAAATTAATAAACTACATTTTGGTTTTCATACAGAAGTCTCTTGTGGTTCTGTTAAGTGTAGATCAATCCCATAATCTAACCACCTCTTAATTAGTGATCAAAATCCCTTGCAAGACCTACAAACTGAGAACCAGGACTTGGGGAATCCCAGCATCCTCCCCAGCTATACAACAGACCTTGTACTCTTCCCTGTATTATTCCATTAAATGGTATTCCTAATTGCCCCAACCCCTCAATAGTGTCAGTTCTCAAATCTCTGGGAAAAAGACACAACACTATTTATCTCAGCTTGAAAAGAGGTATAGAAAGTAAAGAAATCAGTAAGCTTATTCATGAGGCTTCTGGAGAACAAGAGAGAAACCAAGCACTGGTTTACAAGCAATGTTAGCCACTGAGAAAACCTCTAAATTTTGCTTGGAAACACCTTTTCTCTTTTATTATCTAACAAAAGAGACAATACCCAAAGCCACACTTGTACTATCAATCACAACATTAACGCCCACTAAGAGCCCTTTAAACAGATGTGGAGACAATAAAGGGATTCTTATTTTAAGAAACAAAGTAGCAGTAAAACATATGCCAGTGCTCTGAAATCATTTTTAAAACCAAACTGATTTTAAATCCCAACTCAGAATTTAACCCCTCTCGGCCTCAGTTTTCTTACTATAAAATGAACTGTAGTGAACATTAAATGAAATCTCTGTTAAAAAAACAGTAGAATGCTGAGCTCTGAGCAATCACTCAGAAAACCAGCTGCTACTATGACTTAAGAGCACTAGCCAATGAAATGCTCCTAGGTACTCAGCTAGCAGATGTGAGCACACCATCACCCAGGCCACTTCAGCATAAATCCTATAAAATTAAGAGCCATAACAAAAGAAGAGCTAGGATTACAGTTTTGCAGAAATAAAGAGGCAAGAGTATTATTAAGGCCTGGACTTGTCTGACCACACCATCACTACTAATATTTGCACAGGAAAGTACCAGTGATGTTTTCTGATCTCAATCCTAAATGCACACTACAGCAAGTACTGTACTCAAGAGGAATAAAATAGCAGGTAACTGCTCACACACTCAACATAGGCTGCATAGAGCTATCTCTCAGAGCAGATATAGGCTTCCTAAAGAGTACTATTCACAGGGATGCATGCTACAGCCCTGCAGGCATGATCAGGTTTGATCATGTTACCTGGCAATGCAATCTTCCAACACAAGCTTAGTTTCATCACTGGAATGTAACCAATGCAGCAAATACCTGGTATTATTTTACCCAGGTGATAAGATACAGCACCCCCCCCACCCAAATTTCTGAATCTCTTAGTACATATTCTGATTACATTCTTACTGCATTAGAAGAATTTGACATGAACTCAAAGAAAGAAACTCAGAACTGCCTGAAATAAAATATATAGTTGATAACCACTGACAATCACACCTTCTAGGCAGAGTTCTGGTATATGACAACTGTGTAATTTTCAGAAATCCCTTCTCAAAATCTTAATGCCCTAGGGGTTCTACTTAGCCCCCTCATACCATAAAGGATTACTGTGATATCAAATACACAAAATGCTTTCATAAATACTATGAACTACACTCACAAGTCATTTAAAAAGCTTTAACAATAAACAGCTTAAATATAAAAGCATACATCAATATACTTTATAGGCCTTTTTTTTTTTTTAAAGGTATACACCCATTCACTTTTAGGACAATTCTTTTGGAAAGAGTTTAGAAAACACATACATCAAGTGTCACATTCGTTCCTGATAATTTATCTCAACACAACAGTAAAAAGACAATTCAAAAGGAAAAAAACTCTACATTCAAAGTCTACGGGCAAAAACATTGGGAGAAGGTAAATGTCCACCTAGGTAGCTGTGGTACTACAATGCAAGCTCCCCCAACCAGCCACAATGACTATACAGAATGTTTACGAAAGAACACTAACTTTTAAAGGAAAAATACAAAATTGCATGTGCACCCTTCCCTTTTGAATCAAAATTGTAAAGAAAACTAAAAACTGAAATAGATGCTTATTGGTGTGGTGGCATTATGAATGACTTGTTACAAAATATAATATACTTCTATGATTTAGAATTTATTTTCTAATAAATAAAACTGAGATTATAGTAGTATGGAATTCCTTACAAATAAGACACCTTCTCTTAAACAGACACACTTGCACTTCAACCTAATTTCACATTAACAAAATCAGTGGCAATTTTAAGGAGAGAGCTCAGACCATATGTTTCAAATATTTCTAAGCAAGCAGATAATGACATCTAATCCACTCTGAAAACTGTAGTCTACGTAAGGAATGTTGAACATGTTCAAAGATTTAATCATAAGCCAGTTACTTTCTTAATTAAAAGTAAGTATAAAGAAGGTGGTGTTTGAATTTTTATTTTCTCTTCAAAGTTTAAGGAATAGGATCTTCTCAATTCACACTTCCCGTTTATATATCTACTAATTAAGGATGTGCCCTGCATTTTTTTAAACAGCTAGGCAATACTTATAAAGATTATTTTTAAATGTTAAAACACCTTTACTCTGCTTCATTTCATTCAAATCACAATAAAATAAAATTAAATTAAATTAAAATAAAATAAACCCAAAGAACCAATATTTGCTACAATTTTTTCACATTTTTCTACTGGCAGATTCAGAACCTGGCACCTAGTAATTATTGCTTAAGCTGTTCATCTAGGTGTCAAGATGCTCACTACTGAAAACAAATTTCCACATTAATGGTCTCGTAAGTAAATATCTCCCTCAGTTGAAATCTAATGTACTCCTTTTAAAAAAGAAAAGTTTAATACTTTGCATAATTATAATTATGCAGTATATAAAATTAACAGGTTTTATAAAAAATATTTTTCAGCTATTAAACACTTTTCATAAACACTGTCAATAGTTATATCTAACGTCTTTAGCAACACTTCCACCGCTAAGGATGGAATGATACAAATCACTTAAGCCTGGCCAATGAGGGAAAATTTGACATTCTCTCCCACATCTGGAAAATCGCTACTGCTTTTCTGGCTACTGAAAAATGTCAAGAGTTTCAGCATCTGAAGTACTGATGTCAAAATGTAAAGTATTACTTGAACAGGCCCCGAAAATGTACAGTCTGTAGAGGCACTACCAGAAATTAGAAATAAAAGTAGTAAAAGACACTCTTTGCCCAAAGAAAAAACTTCTTAAAAAGAAAAACCTATCAGGAATGAAACTGATATAGCTAGAAGGCATTCATTTTAAGATAAGCACACTGATAGTGTACTTGAGGACCTACTTCAGATGAAGAAAGGAACATTACCCTGGTGATAGGACTGGTCAGGACTGCTGTACAGGAAGGAGAGAGTTCAGAGTAAGAGGAGAGTGGGAAGGACTCTCCACAAAGAGCTTAGACAGAAAGAAGGAAAGAAAAGCAAGTGGGGCAGTGCCCACCAAGAAGAAAGGAGTCTAGCCAGTGATACAGGGAAGCAGTAAAGAGAGGTGGAAAAGGCAACTAGTCTAGTGACCAGTGAGGATTCCTGGAGCACCAAAACGTTGGACTCTTAATCCAATAAATAGGCAGCAACAGGAAGTAACATCGTAAAAATTTAGTTCATAAAATTAATCTGACATTCCTCCGTAAAATGGGGTGTTGGAAAGTTAAACAGACATGGGGAGGCTAAGCAAAGAGGTCACTGCAGTAATTAGGCATGAAACATTAAGAGAGGGGACCTGTGGAAATGGGCAAGGAAGGTACAAATGTCTGCTTAGATATCTCTCTCAGCTTTCAAAGCATAAAAAAAAAACCTACATAATTTCAAAAATGAGGATTCATAGCCCATTTTAACAATCAAGAATGAAGTCATTAAGTATGCATAAGCAAGTCTATCACTGCAATTCTTTTAATCAGTAATCTATTCTGTAGAGTCAACTGAGTGCAAAGTCTAGATTTTGCACTAATTTTAAGGCTGTCCTGAAGATCCATGGTGGGTTGCTGGGGAACCGTATGAACAAAAAGACCAATTAAGTAGCCATAAGAAGAATTTGGTAGATCTGAAATTTTAGGACAACTACAGGTTAGACAGATTTGCAGTCAGTTCACCGACAACTGCTAACTCCACAGTGTACCCTCTTCAAAGGAGCTCAGTGGTTCTTGACCACATAGAAAACACAATCACTGTGAACAACTTCATCTAGGACATGAGACACACAAGACAGTGGTAACAGCTACATAAAAAAATTCAGAGATACTGTTAGCACCTCAATCTCCATGTTCTTTTGTGATCAAATACCCTGGGGTAAACTCCACACCAGTCCTTTCTCACCACATATCCCTTTCCCAATCCACTGAAGTCAAATTCTTTATACTTTCCCCCTTTAAGTTATTGGAACAGGGCCAAAAGAGACCTCTTTTCTCTGCCATCTTATAAAACTTGATAAACTGACAACAAACTATGTTCAGAAAATGAAGAAGTGCCAGAGTGAACGAGGCTTTTCTGCAGGATAAAGGAAGAGCATACTAAAGGAGCAGAGGACTATGTTATCTTGGCTACCTACAGGTTACCTACAAATAAGGTCATTTTTTGGGGGGGACGCCTGGGTGGCTCAGAAGTTGAGCATTTGCCTTTGGCTCAGGTCGTGATCCCAGGGTCCTGGGATCGAGTTCCACATCAGGCTCCCTGGAGGGAGCCTGCTTCTCCTTCTGCCTATGTCTCTGCCTCTCTGTGTGTCTCTCATAAATAATAAACTTAAAAAAAAAAAGTCATTTGTTTTTCTACATATAACTATACGGTTTGACCTATAACATAACCACATTCATGTTATACTAGGTCTAAATTATGTAAGTGATTCCTGCAAGAATATCCAAGAGCCCCAATGTACAAAAGGTAAGCCTCCACGACACTTAGGAAACCTGTAAAGTTCATGAACCATGAAAACCTCAACATTGCTTTATGACCTACCCACCTCATATCCGCAAAGCAGGAAACAGCTCAACTGAGAGAGGAGAAAGAGTCTTTTGCCTCAAGATGGGAGCAAATAATTAAACCCACCCACACACCCAGTCAGCTTCAGGGCATTTCTAATTATTAAATTGACAAGACAAAGATCTCAGTGTGCCAGATATGGACAAGTTCCCTCTTTCATGCACTCCAGGAGATGAAAATTTCATAGATATGGCTACTATGTATACCAGGAAGACCAATACAGAAAATAGACTACTTCCTCTACATGCTTGGCTTTAATGAGAATCACAGATTGCATTAATTAATTAAGAGACAACAGATTAACTTTGGTTAATTCTGGTTCCTCATCAGCGAAATAACAGTAAAGAAGAGAGAATTACACAGAATACTGTTTAACACACACTTGAACAAGAAAAGTCACAAAAGTAATTCCTCTTTGCTAAACACTATTCTATCTGGTTGTGTACATATAATGAGGGTATTTCCATGCCCCAGCAGATGGCCCAGAGAAAGTATCCCATTGATCTAGTTACAACTATATTAAACAAAAGATCCTTTATAATAAATCAACTCGGATTCAACTTGGATGGTAACAGCACTGCTGATTTACTATTCATCTTATGTACTACTCTTTGCAAAATAATCAAATAGTTTTGAAAATATAAAAATATGCAAAAAAGGGTGAATGAATAGAGGCTTTTCAGTTTTGTCAGGTCCTCATCCTCCCCTTCATAACCCCACATTCCTCAGGATGGAAAAGTAATCTGAATAAAGAATACAAGCAATAAATATTTACTGAATTGAACTAAGGTCCCTTGCAGGGAGGGCAATATCAACTTCTGGAGTAAATGAGAAAATAAGGAGGAATCCATGCTTAGAAAAAAAAGTATTTATTTGTAAGATTCATTCAACACAATATATTAAGCACCCAATATTTACAAAGTAGTAACTGGCTGAAGCCCCTGCTCTAAACAAACTTACGTGCAAGGAAATAGAACACATTTACACAAATCACTACATATAAAATAAACTAGAGCCATAAGACTGACACAAAAAAACTTGCTGCTTAAATTCCTCTCCATAACTTCTGGTTGGTTAGAGCAAAAAAGATTTTCTAGAAGACCTGATCACTGAAGTTAAGATTTTAAATAATGGGCAGACTGTGGACATGCAGAAATAACAGAAAACCCAAGATTTGAAGTGACAGACATATGAATTCAAATAGATGGTTCATGATCATGTTAACCTCTCTAATCCCTTTTTGCCTGGGCTATAAAAAGGCATCATAAACATTGCAGGACCACCATGAAGATTGTAATGTATATGAAGTGGTTAGCATAGTACCTGGAAAATAAATGTGCACTATATTGCAGCTATCATTCCCAAGCCTAACAAAATAGAACTTGGGAGTCAAATCCACATCTTGATACTCATGACTTAGTCACTTTTAACCTTAGGACTCATTTTTCTCATGTAAAAAAAAGGTAGAAATATCTCCAAAAAAATCTGTTGGGAGATTCATATAGGCAATAAAATCAATGCCAAAGTATCTTGAAAAGTGCTAATGCATTACTGTATGTAGTTCTTTAGTTGGCTTACCTTCGAATTAAGCATAGTGATGTTGATGAAAAGAGTAGGCACATTTTAGCCAAAGGAGGATAAATGGGGGAAAATGAAGATGGACTAAGCAGTATGTGGAATAAACTATGTCCTGCTGGAAAGGAGCATGTTTTACTGCATTCAAACACTGCAAGACAGAACAATGCTAAGTCTGTCCAGTCATTGCAGTACAGGACAGAAGGCAGATATTAGAATGAGTGGGGTTCCAAACAGGTCTCAAAGTCATGAGACAACTGAAAACCAGGTTCCAAATGTCAGATGCATCTACCTTCTCAAGGTTAAAAGATACTTTCTTCTTTCTTGTTCTTCAAAATGCCCAATCCCCAAATTATTCTGGATCCCAGAAACTTCCCCCAAACAATATTCTTAAAAAGGTCACTTCATCTCAAACACATATGTCATTAATCTAGTACAGGAAAGTTATGCACTAAGATCTCATTACTCCAGGTCACTTGGTCTGGCTAGCTATGTTTTCTCTGAAGTAAACATTTCAACAGCAAGATAACCCAAAATGCCCAACAACCAAATGGTACTAATACAAGGTTAAAGGAACTAGGCAGATTTACCATTCCTATCCATACTCAAAGCTACATTTTGGGGCAGAAAGGACTCATTACACTGTTTGGTCAGGAATTCGTATATTAACACACCAAATGCTTTATTAGTTTTTCTTCTCTTCTGGAAGAATGTGTGCAAGATTTTGCTGGCAGACAATATATCTCCTTTCCAAAATTCAATACATTTTGGAGTCGAATGCATTACTCTTATGGGACTCTAGTTCTAAGAAACTGCCATTGTAAGGTAGCTCTTCCTGGGCTAAAATCCTAGAAGTACTTTTAGCTACCCAAAAAGCCTTCAATTCTATGAGCCATTCTGTTTACCATGATGGTAAGATGTGGAAAAGATTTTAACAGACTTGGTATCCACATCGAGTTTCCACTTGCCCTAATTTCAGAATTAACACCCGTGAACCCTTAGGGACAGACATTTCAGAAGTGCCGTAGATAGCTGTAGACTGGTGAATGAGACACTTAGAAAACCAAGTGAAAAGTTTCAGAACCTCTATATCACAAGGGCGAAGTCACTCTAAAAAGACACCTTTTAGATGCCCTCTAGCATATCCTAGAGAAAGTGGAACTATTCCCCTATTCCATCTTTCTAAAGATATAGAAATAAGGGCTAACTCCAAAATCTTAGACTTGAAAGGGTCCTGGGAAACTAGTCCAATATCTCTGTCTTACAGATGGAAGAAAGCAAAATCCAAATAGGATGAACATCTGAGCCAAGGCTGGACTGTGGCTTCAGGGTTTTGGTCCAGAGACAGCTTTATCTGGCCAAGTTACATCCTTCTTTGGGTGAACAGCTCTCCAGCTCTCCAAATCACTACCAAATTCCTCCCTCTACTAGCCATTCTGCTATTTTAACTTACAGATAGAATTCCTATGTAATGTCTAACGAGAATCTACAGCTATATTTTAAACATATCTCACCTTATTCTACTTCCAGGGAATGTGATAGGATTCATTATGTCTCCACATACAAGAGCATTTGCCAGATCTCCTTCCTCAGGTTTACAAACTTGTCTATTGTAAGTTTTTCTATGCTTCAGTTTTCTAAAACAAAGATGAAGGCCACATATCTAAATACATTCCATTTATACCTGAAATAATCACTACTATCTTAATATCCCTGAAAGTCATCAAGTTTTCTACAGGTAAAACATTAAGGAATCTTAAACAGAAAAAGTCCTCAGCTTTTAAGTTAAAAAAAAAAAATTATGCAGAGTAAGGTGCCTTTTCTGTCAACAGCTCTCCCCTTGGCAAATCCATCCTTTTTTAGGACACAGAAAGTAATAACACTGCTGCCCTCCTATAGGTAACAGCAAATAAATCCAACAAGATCCTAAACCAAATCAATGTAGAAACCAAGTCCAGTAACCCAAGGTTAGTGAGCCTTCCCCAGTACTACAAAGATACACCCTTGAATACTCAACTAACAGACTCATCTTTTCATATGTAAATTTTTAAAGCTGCTCCAAGATGTGCCTTTAAACTTTTCAGTCCTACAACTTTAAGCTGAATAAGTGGCCAGCCAAGATAGTAGCTGAAATATTTGAAAATAATTTCTGGCCTTACTCCTAAAACATTTTAATACCTTCCTTCTTATGTTGACTTTCTAGAACAAAAGGCAAGTAAAGCACTTGTGCTGTGAACCCTCAGGTAAGAATAATGGTACTTCAGGCAACCAGCAAGGTTTGAGGTGATGTCTTAAGTAGCCATTTCTTAGCAAGATTTCAACTAAGAAATGCTCTAAATTTTGCAAAGCGACACCAAGAGTCTAGTATTGGCTTTGATGAAAAAATGTTTAACAAGAGCCAAGTAGCACTAACTTCACTAAAAATTACTCTGAATAGAGCCAATTCTCTTTCAATTCTAAAGATTCACACATTCTTGACACAGGTATTGCTTACCATGAGGACTCACACAAGCTTGAGCACACATACATACCCACACCAATACACATGTAGTAAGTGCAGCAAAAATACTCTATGCCTGGCTGAAAAGTCAATACAATTTACTTCAAATTTTAGTGTTTATATGAGTAGACTATATTCATACACAACCCCTCTCCCAGAGAGGGAAAAAAATTTAATGAAGTTAAACTAATTAGAAGCTGTGCTTTATTATAAAATCTTATTATTTCTTCATTTCTCTTTTGACATTCTCCCTTATAATACTGCCAAAAAAAAAAACCCTCAGGAAACCACTGAGTGGCTCTCAAACATCTGACTCCTGGTTTCAGCTGAGGTCATCATGTCAGGGTCCTGGGATAGAGCCCTGCAACCTGCTCCAGGCTCAGTGGGAAGTCCACTTAAGGATGTTCTCTCTCTCCCTCTGCCCCTTCCCCAGCTCCTGCTTTCTCTCTTTCTTAAATAAATAAATCTTTAAAAACTTCTCCCATCCTGGACCCCTGCAGACCCTAACTAAACCAGAAAATGTTCCCCAAGTCTTACATTCTTCCACTCAAGTAATCACAAACTAGTCCAGTTAATACTGATCACTCCCTTCTCTAAACATGAACCATACATAGAAAACACTTGCATTCTTTCTGTTGCCATGTGTATTTACTGCTTCCTTAACTACCTACGAGCTCCTAGAGTACAGAAGCCTCACTCTAAGTTTTTCTCCTTTGTGCCTAAACAGTAGATTATGCTTTAAAAAAAAAATGGGGCACCAATGGGGTGCCTGGGTGGCTCAATCAATTATTGATTGATTTCAGGTCATGATCTCAAGGTCAGAGGATCCATGCTCAGCACTGAGTCCGCCTGTCCCTCCCTCTCGGCTATTCCCCTAGCTCGCACACCCGCTCTCTCTCTCTCTCTCTCTCTCTAAAATAAATAAATGAATAAAATCTTCTAAAAAACAAAATAGGGCAGCCCAGGTGGCTCAGCGGTTTAGCGCTGCCTTCAGCCCAGAGCGTGCTCCTGGAGTCCCAGGATCGAGTCCCACATCAGGCTTGCTGTATGGAGCCTGCTTCTCCCTCTGCCTGTGTCTCTGCCTCTCTCTCTCTCTCTCTCAATCTCTCTGATAAATAAATAAATAAAATCTTTTTAAAAACATAAATAAATAAGCAAGTAAGTAAGTAAGGGATGCCTGGGTGGCTCAGCGGTTGAGCCTCTGCCTTCGGCTCAGGGCATGATCCCAGTTCTGGGATCGAGTCCTGCACTGAACTCCCTGCGAGGAGCCTGCTTCTCCCTCTGCATACATCTCTGCTTCTCTGTGTCTCATGAATAAAATCTTTAAAAATAAATAAAATTCAAAAATAGGAGCACCTGGCTGGCTCAGATAGTAGAGTTTGTGACTCTTGATCTTGGGAGTCATGTACTCGAGCCCCACAACGGAGGTTAGAGTTTGCTTTAAAAAAATAAATAATAACTTTACTATTGGGCAGCCTAGGTGGTTCAGTGGTTTAGCTCCGCCTTCAGCCCAGGGCGTGATCCTGGAGACCCGGGATCAAGTCCCATGTCAGGCTCCCTGCATGGAGCCTGCTTCTCCCTCTGCCTGTGTCTCTGCCCTCCTCTCTCTCTGTGTCTCTCATGAATAAATAAATAAAATATATTTTAAAAAAACAACAACAAAAAACAACTTTAGTATCTATATTTTGGGAGGGACACATATTAAGCATCTTTTTTAAATCCTCTCCCAGACTATCAATTTTTATACAGCTTACCAAAATGGGATTTTTACCATCAATTATTTTATAAGTAGTAGCTTCACTTACTCTAAGGGAACATGCTATGGAAAGGAAGCCAGGTGAGAATCCCAAGCTCCATCATATGTGATCTTGGGCAAATTAATTCATAAATCTCAGCCTCTTTATCTGGATAACAGACCCATCCTCATAGTTATTGATGAGACAATGCATGCAAACCCCTCAGCACTGGGGAATATATGGTCAGCAAATGGCAGTTATCATTACTCTATGAATAAATAATAAGGAATGAAGAAGCAATAACACTGTATTACTGCTGGAATATACTTTGGTTATCTACATATGTCTACATCCAGGTCTGAGGAATTATATTCGGATACCAAAAAAATAGTATTTCTAACAAAAATAAAAGTGAGGTTTGGAAACCGTGGGAGGAAAAAGCATTTTTGGAAGGAAAAAATGATTTTAAAAATACTGTCTTCAATTAAATAAAATTTACTTTCTATTCAATTCTTTTCACTATTTTTCAATTAGACTTAAGCCTTTAGAGATTATAAAGTATTGTGTACAAAACAGCAAAAAGCATTCCTATACCTTGTATAATTAATTTTTAAAATCTGGGATTAGGGGGGCAGCCCGGGTGGCTCAGCGATTTAGTGCCGCCTTCAGCCCAGGGCCTGATCCTGGAGACCAGGGATCGAGTCCCACGTCGGGTTCCCTGCATGGAGCCTGCTTCTCCCTCTGCCTCTGTGTGTGTGTGTGTGCCTCTCATGAATAAATAAATAAAATCTTTTTTTAAAAAAATCTGGGATTAGGTTCTTGGGAGAGTGGAACAGGCTAAAACCACAAGATAAACATGGTTTCCCCTCTCTACTTAATATCTGATTCAACTATTAACTTTCTGTTCCAAAGAAACTTTTGCTCCAAAAGTTAATTGAGAAAAATCTCTTCCCCAATAACCACATAAGGTTTATTGTTTTGCACTGTTTCAATGATATTAGGCAGGTACAGGAGACATAAAGCCACCTATCTTCTCTTAAAGTTCTAGGGGGAAAATAAGAACAGGCCCAAAACCCAGGAACCGAAGATGACAGGACACTGGGACCCTGACTACAAGATGATTCAGAAAAGTTGGAAACAAAATCTTCTAACACAGGAAACAAGAATCTCATAACCAAAACACCAAAAGAGTTTAACTAATGCCTGACCACAAAGGTAGTCAATGAATATTTGCTACAAATCAGGAGAAGAATTATCTTAACTTTGAATCCTCAGAACCTAGCACAGTGCCTGGATCAAAGAATATTTGCTAAATCAAAGAACAAATGTATTTAATGATTGGTATAAAAGAGCTATTCTCCCCTCCTTTAAAAAACATTAAAATGGATGTGGGAGCTTTTAAATACTGGATATGCATAAAATAAAACAGATGAAAACCCACAGTTAATCTCCAAAACAAGAGAACCACAAGCAAATGCCCCCAGCTTGAGAACCTAGAACACCTCTGACTACTCATTCAAACTATATGCTCTACTTATCACCAATGCATTCTTATGGTCAACAACTAGAATCACCAGAAGTCAGCTGTACTTATACTCCCATTTCTTTTAGAATTATGGCAATATTCCTTATCCATGTTTGGATAGCAATAAATTTTGTTCTTGCAAACGTTAGACATTATGAACAAACCAAAATTCTTGTTCCTTAATTCTATGTAGGTAAGGGAGGATTGACTGAGCCCTCCACCTTCTGGAATTATTTCACCAGAAATCTAACTTCCTTTTCATAATGGAGCTCTAAACAACATCCTCAGAAAATGGCACTACTCTAAAAATACGTTATCAACATGTTCTGATTAGCGGCCAATCTAAGACTCCCTTCCACTGTAAAAAGAACCTAGCAATAGGATAATGAGGCAAAAGTAAGGACATCTTATGCAAATAAAATTATTTTGTAGAATTTTAAAGCTTCAAATTACAAGTGACTAGTTAATATAATCATCAACAATTTATGTTCATGTTTTGGTTGCTTTGTTTTGTCTTTAAGACATTAGGGTAAAGCTAATGAAATCATTTTGGCAAAATTCTGCAATAACCCATTCCTATCATGAGGATGGCAACAAGAAAAAGCAAGCACATACTTCTGGAGACTAGATTCAGACACATTTGATGAAAGACAGCTCCAAACTTCCCTTAAAAACAATCCCACTTTCCTGACACACAGGTTCACTTACCTCTCCCATCGCTCTTCCCTCCAGAGCAAGTGCTTGAAAATCATGATTCAGCTCATCCATAGAACGTACCTATCATTCAAAATAGAGAAGGGAAAAGTTTCAAGTTAGCATCTTGAATTTCACATCCACAGTAAACACAACTGAAAGGCTTTTCTAGGTTTGCTTTCAGATATTCACAAAGACAGTAACAATAATCATTAAGTCATTCACTTACCTTTAATTATCAGAGTTCAGAGCCAATGACCCCTGTTTTCTCCCCTCCCATTCCTTTTTTTAAAAAGGTGAAAAACACATAATCCAGAAGAAAAGGCATATTCCATCACAAGAGAATTATATTAACTTTCTCATACACTTTAATAAGTAAAAACCAAATGCTAAAGGGTAATAACATATCATGAACACAGCTACAGACTCAAAAGACCACAGTACTTGCCCCCAACTGCATATAGCAAGTAAAAACCAGGAATTTATTTGATCCAACCCAGTATTTCTTTAATAAACCTCAGGGAAAGGTGCTACAAACTATATAATGGAGTGCCCCAATGTTTCTCCATGTTGGAAGGTCTATGGGGCCCCTGGATCTCAATTCCAGGAGAAAAAAAACAGCAAATATTACAAGAATCCCTTCAAACTTCACCCATCATTAAATGTACTACCCAAATCATCACAATCTTTCCAGCCTTCAATTAACTCATATATTAACTCATCTCTAAGGTTATTTCTACAAAGTAAGGTTAGATCAAGGACGTAGTATGAAATAGTTAATTCAGGGCAGCCCCAGTGGTGTAATGGTTTAGCGCGGCTTGCAGCCCAGGGTGTGATCCTGGAGACCCTTGATCGAGTCCCACTAAGGCTCTCTGCATGGTGCCTGTTTCTCCTTCTGCCTGTGTCTCTGCCCCTCTCTCTGTGTCTCTATGAAGAAATAAATAAAATCTTTAAAGAAAAATAGTTAATTCAAAACAATCATAATTCAGGGCATCTGGGTGGCTCAGTCAGTTAAGCGTCGGCCTTCAGCTCAGGTCATGGATTGGGCCTGCTTTTCCCTCACCTCCTCGCTCGTGTTCTCTCTTGCTATCTCTGTTGTTATCTCTCTCTCAAATTTTTTTTCTAAAAAATCACAATTGGGATGCCTGGGTGGCTCAGGGTTGAGAACCTGCCCCTGCCTCAGGGCGTGATCCGCGGTCTCAGGATGGAGTCCAGCGTCGGGCTTCCTGCCTGAAGCCTGCTTCTCCCTCTGCCTACGTCTCTGCCTTTCTCTCTGTGTGTCTTTCATGAATAAATAAATAAAATCTTTTATAAATAAATAAATAATCATAATTCGAAAGCCTTGTGTTGTCCAATATTCTATTAGTCCCCTCAGTTATGAGAGGCAAGCCATCTCTGCTGCCTGAAGGCTACAGGACAGTCCCTGTTTATTCAAGAGGAAGGCACCTCTGCTTACCAGAGAAAGAAGGAGGCCAAGTGCCTGAAGCAAGAATCTCCCAAACCCCTTCATCTGACCATCATTACCCCCCACAGTTGGTGTACAACTGCAGGCTGTGAGTACATACAGAGCAGGTGAGGCTACAGCCAGGCAAGGAGAGGGAGAAGTACAGACAGCATGAGTCATAATACAGGTGGGAGAACGAATTCAATTTTATGAACAGGTTACCTATTTATCACCCAAAAATTTTAATTTGACTGAACTGACACCACATAAAAATACAGTTGCACTGTTGTTTTAAAACACGTTTCCAAACCCAGAGCTGATATATGCACAAAATGACACACTGTGTCACTAAAACAAAACAGCTTTTTTTTTTTAAGATTTTATTTATTTATTCATGAGAGACACAGACTGAAAGAGAGAGGCAGACACAGGCAGAGGGAGAAAGAAGCAGACTCCATGCAGGGAGCCTGATGCAAGACTCGATCCCAGGACTCAAGGATCACACCCTGGGCCAAAGGTAGGCACTAAACCACTGAGCCACCCAGGGATCCCCCTAAGACAAAACAGCTTTAAAATGCCTGCTAAAAATGTAAATTTATAAAATTTAAAATGAAGCTAAAATTCAGCCCTATAGGAACAAAGAGACATAGAGACAAAACTTTTTTATTGTGGTAAAACTGTTTCAAAGGGTTTTAAGATTTATTATTTATTCATGAGAGACATAGAGAGAAAAAGAGGGAGAGACATAGTCAGAGGGAGAAGTAGGCTCCATGCAGGGAGCCTGATCTGAGACTCATCCAAGGTCTCCAGGATCATGCCCTGGGCCGAAGGCAGGCACTTATCTGCTGAGCCACCAAGGCGTCCCTCAAAGGGCTTTGAAATAGAAGCTATGAACACATTACAAGGTGTTTCCATTATTTAGGTAAACACACTGTGAGTTCCTAAGCTATATGTAGTAAAGGTAAAAGGAGGAGAGGATGAGGCACAGGATGTTAGCTGGAAAACTACAAATGTCAGATGAAGTATTTTGAACCTTCAGGCCAGAGTTAACATTTACAAAGCATGTAAATCAAATGCACAAAGTTCTATATCTAGCTCTTTCTGTGGAATCTAATCATATGTTTAGCTAGAGCTAGGCATTTCTTGAAAATCCAAAAATCTACAAAGAGTTTTAACCAAATGTTGGAAATTGTATTCATATTTTCCAAGGAAAAAGTAAGAGTAGTAAGGGAAGTTACAGAACACGCAATATGCATATTTAGGTCATCATTATAAACATGTCACAGTGATTATCCCCATTTAAAAGATGAGAGGGGTGCCTGGGTGGCAAAGTTGGTTATGGAGCCAACTCTTGATTTTGGCTCAGGTCATGATCTCAGGGTTATGAGATCAAGCCCTGCATCAGGCTCCGTGATCAGTGGGGAATCTGCTCAAGATTTTTTCTCTCTCTCCCTCTCCTTCTGCCCCTCCCTTTACTCTCTTTCTCCTTCTAAAAATATATAAAATCTTTTTTAAAAAAATGAGAAAACTTGTGCCTCCAAGGAATGCCCTTCCCAACTATTGTTCTTAAGAGGAAGAGCATTTACATGGCACTGCCAGGGGCACCTGGGTGGCTCAAGCAGTTAAGCATCTGCCTTTAGCTCAAGTCATAATCCCAGGATGCTGGGATCCAGCCCCGCATTGGGCTCCCTGTTGAGTGGGGAGCCTGCTTCTCCTTCTCCCTCTGCCTCCTGCTTGTGCTCTCTGGCGCTCTCTCTGTTAAACAAATAAGTAAAATCTTAAAAAAAAAGAGAGAGAGAGAGAGAAAAGAAGAAAAGAAAGAAAAGAAAAGAAAAGAAAAGAAGAGAAGAGAAGAGAAGAGAAGAGAAGAGAAGAAAGAAGAGAAAAGAAGAGAAAAGAAGAGAAAAGAAGAGAAAAGAAGAGAAAAGAAGAGAAAAGAAGAGAAAGAAGAGAAAAGAAAAGAAAAGAAAAGAAAAGAAAAGAAAAGAAAAGAAAAAGGCACTGCCAGAATCTAAACCCAGGTCTTCCAATTCAAAATGCAACGTCCTTCCTATTTCACCAATCTGCCTCCAAGGCAGCCAAAGAAGTTTCCATCAGTAGATAAAACTGCCTTTTGTTTCTGTCTGGGCTTTGAGGAGTGTGCTCTCTTGGTCTTTTTGCCTTCACTTTCCACACTCTCCTCTCCTCAACTTCAAAGTGTGCCCATCCATCATTTCTGTCTCCACCGCCCCCCCCCCCCCACATTTCCTAATTTCCTAGCTTGCTCAAGTCTTCTCTCTCCCTCTCTGAAACCCTCTCTTCTCTTCCTCCAGCCCTCCCTCTTTCTGGGGGTCTCCCCATTCTACCTTCCCTACAGGATGAACCACTCTTCCTCTTCCCTGTGTACTACTCTCCTAACTCCTACAGACACTGAAGAGAAGGAGCCTCACTTTTCAAAGTTTGTTGTGCTAGTCCAGAAACTCCATTATAAACCAATTGCCCGGGATCCCTGGGTATCGCAGCGGTTTGGCGCCTGCCTTTGGCCCAGGGCGCGATCCTGGAGACCCGGGATCGAATCCCACATCGGGCTCCCGGTGCATGGAGCCTGCTTCTCCCTCTGCCTGTGTCTCTGCCTCTCTCTCTTTCTCTCTGTGTGACTATGATAAATAAATAAAAATTAAAAAAAAAATTTTTAAATTAAAAATAAAAAAAATAAACCAATTGCCCCCAGATGACTAGACCAGATAAGCCAAATCATTCTCACAAAAACGTTTTAACTAGTCAAGAACTTAACTGTTTATAACAGGAGGGGTCATCGACACCAGACCGCCTCTCCACACGAATTCTTCCTAAGAAACAAAACTAATGACCAGACGAAGATGCTCAGGAATCCAGAGAAATCAAAGAATGAAGAAATATTTTAGGCAGGTAATAAAGAAACCCTTTCTATCATTAAAGAGAAAAGGTGGCTATAAATTATCATCACAGTAAATGCTCCCATCACAACAGAATAATCTTTCCAGTTCTCATGCTCTACATGCCCATTCTCTACAATTTAATTTGAGTGCCAGGTTAATGTTAATTTCTAGCACTACTGGGACACCTGGGTAACTCAGCAGTTTGGCGCCTGCCTTCGGCCCAGGGCGTAATCCTGGGGACCCCGGATCGGGTCCCACGTCAGGCTCCCTGCATGGAGCCTGCTTCTTTCTCTCTGCTTGTGTCTCTGCCTCTCTCTCTGTATCTCTCATGAATAAATAAAATCTTTTTTAAAAAATAAAAATAAAATAAATTTAAAAAAATTTCTAGTACTACTTAAACTTAATTCCTTTTCCACTTTTGCTAAATGTCTGTAAGATGCCCTTCATTCCACTAACTGATCTTCCCTATCTCCTCTGGTTTCACCAATCTATTTCCTACTTTTCTTCTTTGGGCTATTTGCCAGTAACATGGAACTTTCTCATAACCTTCCAAGACTTTCTCTACTCCCCTCCCCACAAAGGCATCTTCTGCTCCCTTTATTAAAGAGGCAAAGTGAGATAAGCACTTTAGTGCCTGATCTACCTCTATATTCCTACTTTCATCCCACCATAGACTATCATCCATACACATTCCCCAGATCCCAGAACTTTCTTCTGTAAAGCCTCAACACCTGCCTCCTCCTCACAAGGACCCTGTCCTAACTAGAACTATAATTTAGCAAGTTAAGTTGAATGTTTTAGCACACAAGAAGTTATAGGATCAAAAGAGATAAATCCAGAACTATATATCACACTTGGAAAATTAAAAATTAAGCACCTTACGAATCTTTATTTTAAAGTATTTTTTTAAAGATTTTATTTATTTATTCATAGACAGAGAGAGAGGCAGAGGGAGAAGCAGGCTCCATGCAGGGAGCCCGATGCAGGACTCAATCCTGGGTCTCCAGAATCACACCCTGGGCTGCAGGCGGCGCCAAACCACTGTGCCACCAGAGCTGCCCCAAATCTTTATTTTAAAATAATCTCATTGTAAAATGCCTGCCCTTCCATCACCCCGAGAAGCCCTACTTACCATACCCAAAATCCTCTACGCTTATCAGAATCATCAGTGAATGATACACACATCACTGTTTCCTCATCTGTAAAACTGAGATAACATCAACTATTTTACCAGTTTGTTTTCCTGGTTAAATGAGACAAAAGTGTCCAATACTTAGTAGGCATTTAATCAACCTTATCCACCTCACACTTATTCTGTTTTAAGTTACTGAAACATCTCCACACATTCATCCTTTCTTTCCCACCTCCAGAGGGTAAATTTTAGTCATTCCTTTATTGGGGAGTGGGAGAGCTAGTTGTCTCTCCAGTTCAGCATTTCCATAATCAGTGTATTAGAAGTACCTAGATCTGGGACAACAGGGTGGCGCAGTGGGTTGAGCATTCAACTCTTGGTTTTAGCTCAGAATGAGATCTCAGGGTGGTGAGTCTGAGGGCCACCCATCCAAAATCAGGCTCCGGGCTCAGCAGGGAGTCTACTTGAAGATTCTCTCCCTCATCCCTCTCCTCACTCCCCCTTTAAAAAAAAAGTACCTAGATCATGCGAACATCTAAATTACTTTCTAGGGGATCCCTGGGTGGCGCAGCGGTTTGGCGCCTGCCTTTGGCCCAGGGCGCGATCCTGGAGACCCGGGATCGAATCCCACATCAGGCTCCCAGTGCATGGAGCCTGCTTCTCCCTCTGCCTGTGTCTCTGCCTCTCTCTCTCTCTCTCTCTCTCTCTCTCTCTGTGACTATCATAAAAAAAAAATTAAAAAAAAAATTAAAAAAAATAAATAAATAAATTACTTTCTAAACTTAGCAATTTAGCATTTCAAAGTGCATCCATTTCTCTCTCTTCTCAATTCCCAGCTAAAGCACCAATTCAAGGAACTTCCACTCTCCATTCTCATCCATTCAGGAAAAAAAAAAAAAAAAAAAAAAACCCACTGGCTCAAGCCCACATTCTTTTCGCTCTCATTTAAAAAAAATAAAATAAAATAAATAAATAAAATAAAATAAAATAAAATAAAATAAAATAAAATAAAATAAAATAAAATAAAATAAAATAAAATAAAATTCAGTAAAGTCCCTTCTACAATTCCTTCATTCCTGAACTTCCCAGGCCACTACAGTCTCCTGATTCTCCTCCTGCCTCACCATTTAGATGCTTATCTCTTTTGACAGCCAACATTGCACTCAAAGGGGGAAAAAGAAAGAAACTTAGGCACAAAGAAATCCAAATATTAGGAGTTCATGATCCAAATACTTCATAAATTACAATTTATCAGTTTTTCAAGCAGATATTATTGAACATTAAAAAAATCAAAGAACAAAATGAAGCAAATACCATAGTAGACCATGCAATCCAGAATAAAAGACCTAAAAAAGAAGCAATTTTGATAGCATTGTGGTTAGGTTCTTGACCTTACTTAGCTAGCTAGCATTCTTGTCCCTTAACTGCTCAGTGACTTTACAATGAATGCCCTTTACTTGAACCAGCTTGACCAGTTCTCTGTTGCCTGCAGAGAAGAACCAAACTCAGACACAACAGTATTACTGAGTTGATATTTATATAATCACACTGGAAGTTTATATTTTAATAAAGAGTAACTGAGAACCATATAGAGCACTTAGAAAGTAAAATTCAATAAATCAATACTTTCTGAATATTCTCTGTAATGGACATGTTTCAAGACACCTGCCTACAAAGGACAAGTTTATGATTCCCATCCCACCACCTCCGGCCACCAACAATTACCCTAAAAGCATTCCCCTAAATGGCCAAATCCCAAGTACCTAGTGAGAAATGATAAACTGACCTACTCAGGTTCCTCTCTCAGCATTTGGGCCAGATAACTATGGAGAGATAAAATGAAATTCCCTAAAGATCTGGCAGTTGGGGCTGTCATTTTGATTCAAGTATAACTTGGTGAATAAGCAGAAGACAAAGAGAAAACAAAGAATGTTGAAAAAAGCAGAGACAAGAGACTATGGAACCCCTATAGAAACAGAAAGCCACCCAGTGCTAAGGAGGCCCACATTTATATTCCCTATTCAAGGCGTCAGAGAGAATCCTTGGTGTTCTTTCATTTAACTGAATTTTTGCTAGCTTGAGACTAAAACTGCCTTTACTCAAATATTTGTTTCCTCAACTAGTGACTCTAAGCTGTCAGGGCCTTTTCTCCTCCACAATTACCTTTGTTTTCCTGGAGGATTTTTTACACAGGTAAGTCTAGATCGTGATGGTTCTGTTTCACTAACACAAATCCAGAATCATATATGCAGAAGAGCTGGTGCCAAGAACTATTACTGGAAGAAGATACCAGTGAGAAAAAAACGAGCAAAAGCAGGAGAAACCTAAGGAGCACCTGGCTGGCTCAGTCAGTAGAGCATGCAACTCTCGATCTTGGGGTTTTATGTTTGAGCCCCCATGCTAGGTGTAGAGATTACTTTTAAAAAATGAATAAATAAAATCTTAAAACAAAAAGGCAGAAAAAACTTGAGTGATAGACTATGTTAATGGAATGTAAGAATTAACCTAATTTGAATTTAACCATTAAGAGAAAGGGGCGCCTGTGTGGCTTCTGTCAATTAAGCATCTGACTCTAGGTTTTGGCTCAAGACATGTTCTCAAAGTCCTGAGACCAAGCATAGTGTCAGGCTCCAAGCTGGGTGTATAGCCTGCTTAAGATTCTCTCTCCTCTCTCCCTCTCCTCCCCCACCCTTCTCAAAGAAGGAAGGAAGGGAGGAAATTCAGGTACTCTAACAAAGGTACCGCGCCTTTGTAAAAAATAAATTTTTAAAAAGCAAAAAGCAATTAGATTTCTCAAATAAAATATAAACAAATCCTCATTCCTCTTGATTACTGGGGGAGGGGGAACCTACTCTTTCAGCCTAAGTAGATGTAAACCCTACTACATGACCTTATTTATAAATGTTTCCATTCTTATTTTTCCACTGTCATTAACAACACTAAATACTAGCATTTGCTGATTTTTAAGGCACTGTACTGCAAAACAGACACTATTCTTTCATTTTCTATATGAGAAAACCAAGGTTTGGTGAAGTAACTCGTGCAAAGTCCTACAGCAGATAAAGATCAGAAGTGGAATTCAAATTCCAGGGACACCTGGGTGGCTCAGTGGTTGAATGTCTACCTCCAGATCAGGGCGTGATCCTAGAGTCCTGGGATTGAGTCCCGCATTGGGCTCCTTGCATGGAGCCTGCTTCTCCCTCTGCCTCTCTCTATGTCTCTCATGAATAGACAAGTGGAATCTTTAAAAAAAAAAAAAAAAACAGAAAACAAATTCTGGTCTCTCTACCCTTTACAAGTTCTCTGTTTCTCTGTTCTCATCAGAGGCAAACACAAAAGCACATGTGGGTTGAACAGCTATTATTCCAGCAACCAATTACTACACTATTCTAATACTGCCTTCCATGATACACAAGGGGAAAATGAAGTCGCCACAGCAGCCAGAGTTAGACTGAACGTCTATTTCTTCACTATCATTAAAGATTGCTACTACTTTAGCAATTAAATATATTACAGTTACAGATTACCTAATGTGCCATTGGCTTTCTGCTAAGATGATTAACAGACCCACATAATAAACTACTATAATTAAGTTACCAAAACTGTTTTGCTACCAGACTACCAGAATATATACACCTCATGTAAATGTCAGCACCTCCCAGACATAAAAGAAAATAATTTAGAAAGTGAAAGGATGAACATATATTTTCAAAATCATTTCAGGATACTACTGACTTTTAAACACAAAAACCTCACAAGTGCTGGTTGTCAGTCTAATTTCACCAATCATGTTCAGGCTGCAATCCATATGAGGACCAGGCCACTTTACAGAAAGAAACTGTTAAATTGTTATGAAGGAAAAAAATTGTTGGGATCCCTGGGTGGCGCAGCGGTTTAGCGCCTGCCTTTGGCCTGGGGCATGATCCTGGAGACCCAGGATCGAATCCCACATCGGGCTCCCGGTGCATGGAGCCTGCTTCTCCCTCTGCCTGTGTCTCTGCCTCTGTGTGTGTGTGTGTGTGTGTGTGTGTGTGTGTGTGTGTGTGTGTGACTATCATAAATAAATTTAAAAAATTTTTTAAAAATTGTTATGGAAGAACCTAAAAAGTGTAAAACTTGAGATAATGATCAGGGGCGCCTAACTAGCCCAGTCAGAGCATGCAACTCTTGACTTCAGGGCAGAGATTACTTAAAAATAGAAAATCTTGAGGCACCTGGTGGCTCGGTCAGTTAAGCATCTGCCTTCCCTCAGGTCATAGTCTCAGGATCCTATGATGGAGACCCACAGCAAGGTCCCTACTGAGGGGTAGGGGAGTCTGCTTCTTCCTCTCCCTCAACCCCCCACCATGCCCACATTCTCTCACTTGCTCTCAAATAGATAAAAATCTTTTTAAAAAAAAAATAGAAAATCTTAAAAACTTAAGATGATGAACAATCTTATCTCTACTTGTCTATAAACTATCTACAGCCACATATTTGAATTGCATATTCCTGACCATCAAAAGAACAAATTTCAAAAACATAAAAGAGACTCCCATACCACTATACAGATTACATCAAAAAATGCTCATATGTGGGGTACGTGGATGGCTCAGTCAGTTAAGTGCCTGACTTCAGTTCAGGTCATGATCCTGGGTTCAACTGCTGCATAGGGTTCCCTGCTCAGCAAGGAGCCTCCTTCTGCTGCTCCCCTTGCCTGTGCTCCCCTTGCCTGTGCTCGCTTGCTCGCTCTGTCAAATAAATGAATAGAATCTTAAAAAAAAAAAAAAAAGTGTTTGCAATGGAAGACACACCAAAAAGTGTTCATTAGCAGTAAAAGGCTTCCTTCTAAAATACCAATCTCGAGAGGATGTATGGAAAAAATAAAGAGATAAATGAAGAATACCTGGTCCAAAAGTTCTTAAATTGGGTTGTGGCAAATGTGAAAGATCAGGAGCTTTCCAAAAAATGAAAATTTGGGGCTCCTGGGTAGCTCAGTCGGTTAAGTGTCTGCCTTCAGCTCAGGTCATGATCCCAGGGCCCAGGAATCAAGCCCCACATCAGAGCTCTCTGCTCAGCAGGAAACCTGCTTCTCCCTCTCCCTCTGCCAGCTGTTCCACCTGCTTGTGCTGTCAAATAAATAAGTAAACTCTTATTTAAAATTTTTTTTTGAAAGTTTAACGTTATTTGCCATCACTGGAATCAGGAACAATTTTACTGGCATAGTACTGGAATCTGTGTAAAGTAATGTGTAATGTGAAAGCACCAAATATTTGTCCACAATAAAAGGCACACACTGGCTTTTCCAAAATTTTGCTAACATCAAATTTTCTGAGATTCACTTTGTCATTCCTGGTGCTTACTAATGGACATGTAACAGTAGGATTAAAGGTTTAGAAGAATTTCTACCATAAGAAGAGTTTGTCAAAGAAAAACAATTTTTAATAAAAATTCTCTACAAATTATAAAATGGTGACTACTTTTTAACACATGTAAAACTTAGACCATCAGTGAAAACTACCAATTTTGGAAAATAAATTCAGAGAAGAAGCTATCTGCTACCGGATACACCTACAGTGTCAGTCTCGAAGTTGGAGGAATACTTACACAAAGCTTACCTCTCTAGTTAATCTGCTCTCCCTTGTCGACAGACTAGAAATTGGATGCAGACAAAAGTTCAAAGACCATGGACAGGTGTCTTACTGCTCTTGTAACTGCTGAAGTAACAACCACTAAGTAGCAAAACTGCACTCTATCAATAGTGCCATGGTAGTCCATCTAATCTCCCTAAAAGTAACTCTCATGGTATTAAAAGCATGACAGGTCGGGGGCACCGGGGTGGCTCAGTGGTTGAGTGTCTGCCTTCCACTTGGCATGATCCTGCAGTCCTGGGATCGAGTCCCACATCAGGCTCCCCACAGGGAGCCTGCTTCTCCCCTATATCTCTGCCTCTCTCTGTGTGTCTTTCATGAATAAATAAATAAAATCTTTTAAAAAATGAAAGGAAAAACATGACACACAATTATTTGTAATATGACAAATTATGCTTGGTCTTAGGAGTGATAAAAATAGCAGAAAGGGGGATGCCTGGGCAGCTCAGCGGTTGAGCATCTGCCTTTGGCTCAGGGTGTGATCCCAGAGTCCCGGGATGGAGTCCCACACTGGGATTCCTTCATGGAATCTTCTGCCTATGTTTCTGCCTCTCTCTCTCTGTGTCTCTCATGAATAAATATTTTTTTAAAAAAAAATAGCAGAAAAAATAGCAGAAAGAGGACTTCTAGTGCCAGCTTCTTTAAAATGGTTCTTATCCTCCTTAAAATAATACTTTGTTATGCTTTTCAGAGTTTCTCAAGAAAGAAATTTGACAATATGCACCAAGTTTTATAAATGTTCATGCCCTCTGATTCAGTAATTTCACTTCTAGGAATTTAGCCAAAGCAAATAATCAGAAATATGATTAAAAAATTGTTAACAAAGATCTTCACCCAGGCACTGTGACGGCAAAAGTGGTAAAAAGTTTATGGGGCGCCTGGGTGGCTTAGTAGGCAGAGTGACCAACTCTTGTTTTTGGCTCAGATATAATTTCAGAGTCGTGAGACAGAGTCCCACATTGGGCTTGCACTCAGCAGGAGTCTGCTTAAGATTCTCACTCTCTCTCTGCTCCTCTCCCACACACATGCATGCACACTCTCTCCCTCTCAAATAAATCTTTTTCTAAAAATGGTAAAAAGTTTAAATATACCAGGAATCATTAAGTATAGCATATATTCATTTACAGAATTTTTGTACAGCTATTTAAAACATTTTTTAAATTGCTGAACAGAAGAAAATCTGTATATGTGTAAGGATTCTACAAATCTGCATATATAAAAGGATACATATGTATTTCCATATAGAGATATAAACAAGACTAGAAGATATAAACCCAAATGTTAACTCAGAATTTCTTTGGTAGTTTCTGTATGTTGTATAACACCTCTGGAAAAAAACTAGAAAGAACCTTCTAAAAATAAATCTGACAATATTTACGATGTCTTTAAAATATGAACACCTTTCAAACCAATAATCCTCTTCTAAAACCATCTTAAATAACCAAAATAAGGGGATAAGCTTGATAAGCCAAGGTACTCATTGTGCAGTTACTTTTCTCAATAAATAAAATAAAATAAATAAATAAAATAAAATAAAATAATAAAATAAAATAAAATAAAATAAAATAAAACAAAACAAAACAATAAATACTTTCAACAAAAAGTTAGGGGTAGGAATAGCCAAAAGTAAATAAAAAGGTTAGTTATGGTATATCCAGAAGCAATTTCCACAGGAACAGCACTGTGAAAAACAAAAGAAACAAGAGGGCCTTTTAGAACTGTTATAATAGCTAGCACTTGCTGGCTATATTCTAGGTAGCAATATATACTGTTTAATTCTCCAACAATGAAATAATTCCTAATTATCCTCCATTCCCCATTTTTTTAATGGAGGGGAAAACTGAGGCAGAGAAAGGTGAAAAATTTGCCCAAAGTTACCCAGGCAGGCTGACTCCAGAGTGTGTCTCATAACCAGTGTCCTACATTGGGGGATCAAAATGTGTCTAGGATACTCCAACTGTTTCAGCAACAAAGACAAAAGGACCCATCCAGATCCAACAAAACTGCACTAGATGAAAGTCTGCTAGAAACTCAAAAGTGGAAAAGGAGCTGTGCACATTACTCTGCCACCCAACTGTGTATCTGAAGATATAACAGCCACCCACACAGCCCATCTGTGGCCAGAATTCTAGGATTCTTCTCCATTAATTCAAGGATGATCAAAAGGAAGTAAGTCATCATGAGACTATAGGGAGTAAACTATTTAACGAGGAAAAAGAAATCACATCCTGAAGATATTGGATTATCTATTGGAAGAGAGAATGAACATATATATAGGCATAAATTCACAGCAAAGTTAAAATCCACAAGGCAGTGAGTAGTAAGCCAAATAAATACTAATGCAAACAAATCTGAAAATAACTCAATCTGGAGTTAAAGAACAAAGATTAAAAGATAAATGGAAACCCAAATGTCCACCAACTGATGAATGTATTAAAATGTATGTCATACAAAGGAATATTATTTGGCCATAAAAAGGAACAAAGCACATAAACATACACCAAACCCTAAAAACATTAGGTAAGTGAAAGAGGCCAGACATGAAAAGTCACATATTATATGATCCCATTTATATGAAATATTCATAATAAACAATCTACAGAAACAAGAGTAGATTGGTATCTGCCAGGGACTTGGGAAAGAGAAAACAGGCAATGACTACCAATGAGTACAAAGTTTCTTCTTGGAGTGCTAAAAATGTCCTACAGTTATATAGCTGATAGTTGCATTAACACTGAAAACCAAAGAATTATAAATATAAAGATGAATTTTAAGGTATGTGAAAAATATCTCAATAAAGCTGTTATCTAGGGCAGCCCCGGTGGCGCAGGGGTTTAGTGCCGTCTGCAGCCTGGGGTGTGATCCTGGAGACCCAGGATCGAGTCCCGCATCGGGCTTCCTGCATAGGGCCTGCTTCTCCCTCTGCCTGTGTCTCTGCCTCTCTCTCGCTCTCTCTGAATGAATAAATAAAACTTAAAAAAAAAAAAAAAAAAAAGCTGTTACCTAAAAAAAATTGGAGTTGGCAAACTTTTCTGTAACAGGCCAAATAATATAGACTTCGTGGGCTACACAGAGTCTTTGTCATATATTTTTTGTTTTTGTTTTTGTTTTTGTAACTTTCAACTATTTAAAAATGTAAGAACCAAGGCACCTGGGTGTAAGCATCTGTCTTTGACTCAGGTAGTGATACCAGAGTCCTGGGATCAAGTCCCATATGGGGCTCCCTGCAGGGAGCCTATTTCTCCTGGGATGAGCCTGCATCAGGCAGGCTGGCTCTCTGCTCAGCAGAGAGTCTGCTTCTCCCTCTGCCTCTGCCTGCCATTCCCCCTTTGCGTGTGCCTGTTCTCTCTGTCAAATAAATAAATAAAATCATTTTTAAAAGCTGAAAAATTTTCCAAGTGAATGCATACTAAATTAATATTGATCCATAAATTAAGTAAAGATCTCTTATCAAACTTATAAATGGAGTTCTGCAAATGTTAGTAGGAAAAAGCAAACAGGAAAAAATTTATCAAACAGAATTTAATATTTTTATTAATCATTAAGATCATATAAAAGTAAAACAAGAATAAACTCACATTAAGTAATAAAGATAGGGACACCTGGGTGGCTCAGTGGTTCAGCATCTGCCTTCAGTCCAGTACGTGATCCCAGGTCCTGGGATTGAGTCCCAGATCCGGCTCCCTGCGAGAAGCCTGCTTCTCCCTCTGCCTATATCTCTGCCTCTCTCTGTGTCTCTCGTGAATAAATAAAATCTTTTAAAAAATAAAAATTGGGGATCCCAATTAATAAACCGCTCAGCGATTTAGTGCCTGCCTTTGGCCCAGGGCATGATCCTGGAGTCCCGGGATCAAGTCCCACGTCAGGATCCTTGCATGGAGCCTGCTTCTCCCTCTGCCTGTGTCTCTGCCTCTCTGTGTGTGTCTCTTGTGAATAAATAAATAAAATATTTTTTTAAAAAATAAGAATAAATAAAAATAAAAATGAAAAAATAATAATAAGAAAGAAAGAAAGAAAGAAAGAAAGAAAGAAGAATAAATAAATAAAGAAAGACAACTGCTCACATAAAAAGATGCTAAACATCATGAGCCATCAGGGAAACAGATTCAAATCACAGTGAGGTATCATTACATATGTACCAGAATGACTAAGAAAAACAGTTAACAGCACCAAATGCCAGTAAGGGTACAGAAAAACTGCACTGTTCATACACGCTGGTAAGAATGCAAAATGGTACAGCCACTCTGAGAAACAATTAAGCAGTTTTTTTTTTTTAATTTAGCACTTTAAAAAACTGCACAAGCAACTATCACGTGACCCAGCAACTGCACTCCTGGACCTTTATCCCAGCAAAATGAAAACTTAGAATCACAGAAACACCTGAACATGGATGTTCATAGCAGCTTTATCTGCAGCAACTAAAAACCAGAATCTGCCCAGATGTCCTTCGACTGTTTAAACAAACGGTGATACATCCATACCAGGACACAGTAGGCAGCAATCAGAAGGAATGAACTACTACGTCCAAAAACTTGGTAAGTCTCCAGGACCTTCTGCAGAGCTAAAAAGGCCAATCCCCAAAACCAATATACTAGATTATTCCATTCATATAACAGTTTTGCAATGATAAAATTAGTGATTGTGGGGAACTCCCCTACCCCCCCCCCCCAACCTCACAAAGAAAGGGAAGGTGTTGTGGCTATAAAAAGGGCTATTCAAAGGTCTCTGTGGTTTTGGAAATATTTGGTATTTTGACTATGGTGGTAAATATTTGAACCTACACAGGTGATAACGTTATACGGAACTTAATACACACACAAATAAGTCCAAAACTGGAAAAATCTAAGACTGGGTCAATATCTTAGCTGTGATGTCACACTACACAATTGTACCTGCAAAATATTACTGGCAAATGTTATACTGTAAAATGTTACCAGATCAGGGCGGGGGGGGAAGCAGGGGGAAGGGAACTGGGCAAAGTGTGTAACGGATTTCTCTGAATTATTTCTTACAATAGTATGTGAATCAATAATTAACTAAATCAAAAATTTAAATAAAAAAAGAAAGGACGCCTGGGTGGCTCAGTGGTTGAACATCTGCCTTCGGCTCAGGGCATGATCCCAGAAGTCCCGGGATTGAGTCTTGCATCAGGCTCCCTGCATAGAGCCTGCTTCTCCTCCCTCTGCCTGAGTATCTGCCTCTTTCTCTGTGTCTCTTGTGAACAGATAAATAAATCTCTAAAAAAAAAATAAAAATAAGGGACGCCTGGGTGGCTCAGCAGTATGATCCTGGGGTCCTGGGATTGAGTCCCACATTGGCTTCCTGCATGGAGCCTACTTCTCCCTCTGCCTGTGTCTCTGCCTCTGTGTGTGTGTGTGTCTTTCATGAATAAATAAATAAAATCTTTATAAATGAATGAATGAATGAATGAATGAATGAATAAGAAAGAAAGAAAGAAAGAAAAAGAAAGAAAGAAAGAAAGAAAGAAAGAAAGAAAGAAAGAAAGAAAGAAAGAAAGAAAGAAAGAAAGAAAGAAAATTTTAAAAAGCAATTGCTATAAAGAAAGAAGGGCAGCCTCTGGTGGCACAGCAGTTTAGCACCGCCTACAGCCCAGGGCGTGATCCTGGAGACCCTGGATCCAGTCCCACGTCAGGCTCTCTGCATGGAGCCTGCTTCTTCTGTGTCTCTGCCTCTCTCTGTGTCTCTGCCTCTCTCTCTGTGTGTGTCTCTGCCTCTCTCTCTCTCTGCATCACTATGAAAAAATAAATAAAATCTTTAAAAAAGAGAGAGAGAAAGAAACAAACAAACAACTTGGTAGTTCCAAAAAAGAAAAAGAAGATAGTTCCTGGTTCCTGAGCAAAAAAAAACTAAAATAACCAAATATAACCAAATATATAACCAAAGGATACTTCTCCAGCTACAAAACTATGCAGATCAAAAGTTCTCACTCATATAACACATAAAAATTGCATCCTTAACAAACTGTCCTAAAGCTGGAGTATTCCTTAAGTATCCCAGCAGGGGGAAAAAAATAGTTTACCCTTGGTTCTCTAAAATACTACATGCCAAAGACAGTAAAATGAAATATGCTATATATAGCCCAAAGAGTTTGTCCTGACACAACTGCCTTTCATGTATAAAGGCTATAGAAATATAATATAGAAAAGTAATAAAATGCCACCCACATGCCATCTTTCAAGTAATTCATATATGAAGCATTCCAGCTGAATTAAAATTAAGCTCACAAAATAAACAGTCACACAGCCACTTAATGAAAAAATAGTGAGCAATAACGATGACCAACGTATTTTTATATATAATACATATTCTCAAATGCATTATTCTAAGTGGGAGAAAAAAAAAAACAAACAAATTCAAAAGTTAAATACAGGGCAGCCCAGGTGGCTCAGCAGTTCAGCGCCGCCTTCAGCCCGGGGCCTGATCCTGGAGGCCCAGGATCAAGTCCCATGTCAGGCTCCCTGCATGAAGCCTGCTTCTCCCTCTGCCTGTGTCTCTGCCTCTCTCCCTCTCTCTGTTTCTCATAAATAAACAAAATATTAAAAAAAAATAAAAAACAAAAGTTAAATACATTTACAGTATAGGACATTTTTAAAAGGCAAAACTAGAGGGGAACAAAAATAGATTCATGGTTACCAGAGGCTGAAAATGGGAGTTAAAAGCTAACTACGAAGGGGGCTCCAGGGAATTTGGAGAACTGTTGAAACTGTTTTATATCTTGATTGTGGTAGTTACAAGAATATGTGCGTTTGTCAGAACCTACAAAAGCGTATACTAAAATATTTACTATATGTATATCTTAAAAAATGGGAAAAATAATTATACAAGAGATAGAATAGCATTATAAAGGATTAAAAGTATTTTTCCCATTCTAAGACTTAAGAAAATAATTCAAACAGTAAGGATAAAATACTGATTATAGTACCACCTACAGTGGTAAAAATTTAAAGCCTAAATGATTAGTATTACAAAATATTATAAAAAAGAATGAGACCCAAAAAAAAAAAAAAAAAAAAGAATGAGACCCTTAGGAATATTACATAACCTTAAACTTATCTATGGAAATATTCTGTAATAAAATATTTTGATGTTAGGCCAAAAAAATATAGAAAACTAAAATCACAGAAATGTTTTTATCTCAACTTGTTCCAAAAAGGATTCAGAGTGACTTACAAAATCAAATAAACTCAACTGAGGAGAAAATTAAAGCAAAGGAAAAATGAGAAGAACCTAGTTTATAAAATATATGTAATTGGGTCTTATGTACTTGCTAGAAATGAGCCATAAACTTAGCTCTAATCTCCCCAATGGTTAACCAAAACAGAAATAATCAGTAAAAATTCACACTGCTCACCAGATTTTAAAAAAAAGGAAAAGTTCAAGAAGCAATCATTCTTGTTATTAGCACCAAAGAAAGGTTCCTATCTAAAGTTTTAAATAAAAAAACCAGATGGACCTATCACAAAAGGTAAACTAATGGTAAGATCCTTAGAGAAAATTGGATTACAATTAGTTAGTGGTTGGTTGGCCGGGTTTGGGGTTTGTTTCTTGGGTGTTTTTATAAATTTGAATTGTATATACTTTCCAAAATATTTACAATAAGCATTTATGGACTTTAGAAATCAAAAGTAACTACAAGTTATTATTTTAAATGGGAAGGGAATATATTTTATTTGATTTTTAAATCACTGTTCATAAAGATACAGAGCATGAAATTGGGCCATGGAAAAAGTCCTTAGTTCATCTAGAATATGGAGAAACAATTACATTCATTGCCAATAACAATGATCTGTGTTTTGACATATCTGTACGGGCACCTGGGTGGCTCAGTGCTTGAGCATCTCCCTTTGGCTCAGGTCGTGATCCTGGGGTCCTGGAATTGAATTCCACATTAGGTTCCCCACAGGGAGCCTGCTTCTCCCTCTGCCTAGGTCTCTGCCCCTCTGTGTCTCTCACGAATAAATAAATAAAATCTTTTTTAAAAAAATCTGTGTGTATATATATGTATGTGTAGTGTATACACACACACTTATTTATTGTATGTTTATTTATTTTTAAATAATCTCTACATCCAACGCGGAGCTTTAACTCACAACTCAAGATCAAGAGTCACAAGCTCCAATGACAGCCAGCCAGGTGCCCCTCTGCATTTATTTTTAGATGTAAAGGGAATAATAAACTCTGGCGAGGTAACAGAAGGTTTCTGGAGTTGAACACTTCATTATCATTATTACAGTACAAACAGCTGGCACAAGAAAAAGGAGCTTTCTATATCTATCAAGTCTTCAGCCGAAAGACCTACAAAATGTCTTCCTCCATTCAGCAGCCTTGACACAAACCCTCACTACACCTTCTCATTGAGTAAATCTATCCAGATAAACCACAACATAATTAAGAAGGCAGCTACCAACCACATCAAATAGCTCATTCTGGACTTTATGATCCTAAAAGAGTACATAATGCATAAATCCAAAATTATATCTATGAGAGAATATATTTTAATAGACTTCCTGTCACCTCTGATTAAAAAAAGAGAGAGATGGACTAATCAAAACAATCTTCTAAGCACTGGCATGTATCAATTTATATGGTTTAACTCTTTATGGAATTCTACCTGGAGGTTGGGGGGGAGAGAACTCCACCTGGTGTGATGCAAATAATAAACTTTCATATGCTCCTTTTTTTGAGCAGTTACTATCTTTGGTTCCTTACTCTACAGTTTGTATTACTGTGAGGTCATTGATGCATGAAGTTTTCCCTCCTGGGGTTCAGAGAAACTTAAGGTAAAGCCAATGTATTAGGTTTTAGAATTAAAGACTATGCGTGCCATGGGTGCCACGAAATTATGTTTGAAATTGGATTTAAAAATAGAAACACATAGATTTTTTTTCCTCTCTTTAAAATTAATGTCTTTTAGGTAATTTTGAATTCTAAAAATAATAAACCCTCACTGCAAACATTCTGGAAAGTACAGAAAACTATAAAATGGTTTAAAGGCTACTGAGAAAATTAAAGCAGAGGTACAATTCAATAATGTTCATAAAGGCCTCAATGAGAAGGTAACATTTAAGCGAAGGACTTGGAGGTGAGAGAGCAACTTTTAAGATATCTGTGGAGGAGCATTCATCCCTTCAGGGATAGGGTATATCTGTGATTCTAGAAATAACAAGAATTAGGGGTTTTTTTGTTTTTTGTTTTAAGATTTTATTTTATTTATTCATGAGAGACAGAGAGAGGCAGAGACACAGGCAGAGGGAGAAGCAGGTCCCATACAAGGAGCCCGACATGGGACTCATTCCCCTGTCTCCAGGATCACACCCCAGTCAAAAGCAGCGCCAACCCCCTGAGCCACCGGGGCTGCCCCAAGAGTTGTTTTAATGTCATTCCAAACGCCATTAAAATACAGTAATTAAAGTCTAGGCCTAGGCAGAAAGCAAATCAGCGGTTGCTCCTGGGGGAATTAAAAGAGGCACACAAAACATTTGCCGAAGATGGGAATTATCATTATGATTACAGTGATCATTTCACAGTTGAATACTGTTATATCAAAAAAATTCACATTATACATTTTATATGTATAAATGTACCTCATTTATACACTCAATTGTACCTCAATAAAGATAATTGTTGTTAAAAAACAAAATTCTAGGGACACCTGAGTGGCTCAGTCATTTAGGCAACTGCCTCCAGCTCAGGTCATGGTCCCAGGGTCCCGGAATCGAACCTGCTTCCCCTTCTCTCTTTGCCTGTCACCCCCCTGCTTGTGCATGCGTGCACGCACGCTCTCTCTCTTTCTCTCTGTCAAATAAACAGGATCTTTAAAAATAATAAAAAGAAAAAAAAACTCTAGCCCTAGAGTAAGAATAAATGTATCAATAAAACAAATGAGTCAAAACAGATCCACATATAGAAAAAGACCTAACTTATTACAAAGGTCTTTCAAATCAATAAATGGTGTCACTAGATCACTAGTTAGCAGCGTGAGAAAAATAAAATTACATCACTACTTCCTCCCGATACAATATACAGAAACAAACTCCAAATGAATTACAAAGTAAAACATAAAAAGAGAACAATAAAAATATTATAAGAAACAAAGGAGACTGGGTGAGGGATGACCTAAGCATATAGAGTGAAAGAAGTCAAAAGCAAAAGACCAACACTTTTGATTACATACATTTTCAAGCTCTGCATTGCAAAAGATACAAAAAAGTTAAAAAACTTACAAAAGCAGTCTTATAAATCTAGGAAAATAATATATATACCAACAGAAAAAATAAATACTTATACAGACTGGGTGGAACTTTAAATTGGTAGAACAATGTAGAAATCTGGAGACAATGTGTAAATATGTATCAAAATTTTTTAATATGCCATCAAAAAAAAATTTTTTTTTTTTTTTAGTTTATTTATGATAGTCACCCAGAGAGAGAGAGAGAGGCAGAGACACAGGCAGAGGGAGAAGCAGGCTCCATGCAGCAAGCCTGACGTGGGATTCGACCCCGGGTCTCCAGGATCGCGCCCTGGGCCAAAGGCAGACGCCAAACCGCTGCGCCACCAGGGATCCCACCATCAAATTTTTAAATGCACTTTTGTTTGATCTATCAATTTTACCTCTGTAAATATATTCTAAAGAAATGATTGCAAAATACAAAAATAAAACTACCATATGTTTACTACAGCATTGTTTAGAAAGTCAAAAGCCAAAAACAACCCAAAAGTTCATTGATCTGGGATAAGTCAGTCAAATTAAACTATTGTAGTTCCATGCATGATGGCCCTTAAAGAAGACACAAAGCTATTTACTGACCTGAAGGGATAGCCACAATGTATTAAGGGCAAAAAGACTATCATACAGTGTGTTTGCACATATGTAAGTATGTAACATATTTACAATGTTCCCTCTTGGCTTAAAACTAAAACAAGGGATCCCTGGGTGGCGCAGTGGTTTGGCGCCTGCCTTTGGCCCAGGGCGCGATCCTGGAGACCCGGGATCGAAACCCGCGCCGGGCTCCCTGCATGGAGCCTGCTTCTCCCTCTGCCTGTGTCTCTGCCTCTCTCTCTCTCTCTGTGACTATCATGAATGAATAAATAAAATCTTAAAAAAAAAAAAAAACTAAAACAAATTCATGAATCTGTGTTTACATATGCACAGAAAATATCTAGTGGAAATTAACTGTGCTCTTAAGTATTTAACCCTGAAAAGGTTACTGAAAATTTTTAGATCATAAAAAAAAAAAATTCCATATTAGATAGAAAGTAGATTAGTGGCTGCTTAGGACTAAGGAATTGGAGGAAGTAGACAGTGACTAGTATTGAGTACATAGTTTCTTTTCAGCATAATGAAAATGTTCTAAAATTTGACTGTGGTGACAGTTGCACAACTCTGAATACACAAGTAGGCAGTGACTAGTATTGAGTACATAGTTTCTTTTCAGCATAATGAAAATGTTCTAAAATTTGACCGTGGTGACAGTTGCACAACTGTGAATACACTTAAAACTGAATAGTACCTTTTAAATAGGTGAATTGTATGTTATGTGATTTATATCTCAAATTTTTTTTTAAAATTCCACTTTAAAACAAAATCCATAATAGAGAACCATAATACAGAATAAAAATTGTGCACTTTAAAATTCAAAGTCTGGAGGCACCTGACTGGTTCAGTCAGTAGAGCATGCAACTCCTGATCTCGGGGGTCATGAGTTCGAACCCCACAATGGGTGTAGAGAGCACTTTATAAATAAATAAATAAATAAATAAATAAATAAATAAATAAATAAATAAATAAATAAATAAATGAATAAACAAACAAACAAACAATAGGGGTGCCTGGATGGCTCAGTCAGTCAAGTATGCGCCTTTGGCTTGGGTCATGATCCCAGGGTTCTGGGATCGAACTCCACACTGGGCTCCCTGCTCAGTGGGGAGTCTGCTTCTCCCTCTGCCTGCTGTTCCCCGTGCTTGTGTGTGCGTGCTGTCTCTGTCAAATAAATAAAATCTTAAAAAAAAAAAAAAAAGATTTAAACAGTAAATAAAAATCTAATTCACAGTTTGTACCTTACACCATGCTGCAACAGAAAACTCAAACTCAAACAGCACTTCTTTAAAAAGCTTCAAATAGGAAAAATGAGTCACTAGTCTTAAAAGCAGTTAACCAGGGATCCCTGGGTGGCACGGTGGTTTGGCGCCTGCCTTTGGCCCAGGGTGTGATCCTGGAGACCCGGGATTGAATCCCACGTCGGACTCCCGGTGCATGGAGCCTGCTTCTCCCTCTGCCTGTGTCTCTGCCTCTCTCTCTCTCTCTCTCTCTCTGTGTGTGACTATCATAAATAAATAAAAATAAAAATAAAAAAAGCAGTTAACCACTGACAACATAGGGTTAAATTACAAACTTGAACCTATATTCATAAGGATACTATCTTCTTACACTATGCTGGCACATACTATTCACTCCAGAGAACAGGAATGAACCTTGTAAATGTATTAAACTGAAAAAGTACTGGCAATGTTTTCCAAGATGTGTTATAATTGTGAACAGAAACAAAGTTTCAATGATTAACAAATTTAGGAAACAAAGTTTCAATGTTTTACAAACCTTGCTCCTCCAGACCCTTATGCTTTCAAGAAATCTCAAGGAAAAAAGCAAAAACAAACAAACAAACAACAACAAAAAAAAAAACACAAAAGCAGAGATAAGAATTAATTTAAAGGTTCTTGTGACAGGAATCCCTGGATGGCTCAGCAGTTTAGCACCTGCCTTCGGCCCAGGGCATCATCCTGGAGTCCCAGGATGGAGTCCCACATCAGGCTCCCTGCTTCTCTCTCTACCTATGTCTCTGCCTCTCTCTCTCTCTGTCTCTCATGAATAAATAAATAAAATCTTTAAAAAAATAATAAAAAATAAAAGTTCTTGTAGCGCCTGGGTGGCTCAGTTGGTTAAGTGTCAGACTCTTAACCTGGGCTCAGGTTGTGGGATCAAGCCCCTAGCTGGGCTCCATGCTCAGTGCAGAGTCAGCTTGTCCCTCTCCCTCTGCTCTTCTCCTGCTCATTCCCTCTCTCCCCTGCTCATTCTCTCTCCCCCCCTCTCTCAAATAAACAAATAAAATCTTTTTTAAAAAAGAATTAATTTAAAAGTTTTTTAAGGCAACCCTTCAATAAATGCTAACTGGCTCCTCATCTTCAGGTCCAAAAGCCTCTCAGTATTCAAGATTCCACATTCTGTTACACCTTACACCTTATCAATGAGAAATGACATCTTAATACCTTTCAAAATAAAACACTCCACTCAATAAAGCTCTTCAATATGTCCTGATAACATAATGTATTCATTCATCATTTATGAGGTATACACTATGTGCCAGGTGCTGGAGATACAAGGCCTGAAAGATTCTTCATGAGGAACCATCACAGTAGCTCTGAACCAAAGTGCACATGAGATCACCAGGGAGTGCTTTTTACAAAAAGTATGAACTGCATCTCATCACTGGAGATTTTGATTCAGGAGGTCTGGACTTAAGCCCAAGAATGTGTTTACTGAAACAGCTTCCTAGCCACTCAATGGTGGAAGAAAAGTAAATATTCAACTCCACTACAGGGAGCTGAATATCAAGTATGACAGCAGCACCAAAAGAACACCCAACCTTCAAGAAAAGAGGGGGAGCCCCTGGGTGGCGCAGTTGGTTAAGCATCTGACTCTTGGTTTCAGCTCAAGTCATGATCTCAGTATCATGAGATACAGCTCTGTGCTCAGTAGGGAATCTGCTCAAGTTTCTCCCTCTTCCTCTCCCCCTTCCTATGCTCACTTGCTGTCTCTAAAATAAATAAATCTTAAAAAAAAAAAAAAAAAAAGAGAGGAAAGTTTACTAGAGATGAAGATACTTTAGTTGAAACTTGAAAGATGAGAAAGTGGCTAGGTGGAAGAGAAGGGAAATGTGTTCCAAACAGAGAAAAATAAGTAAATAAAAACTGCCCGACCACGATGAGGAATTACATGCTATAAAAGTAGCCTGTTATGTTCCAAAAATTACAAATACTTCAGTATAGCTGAGGTGAGGCACCCATAAAAACTGGTAAGCTGGTTCAAAACATGAAGGGCCAAAATTATGCTACACTGAGGAGCTTGGAAGTTATTCTAAAAGCAACTGAAAAGGGCAGCCCTGGTGGCTCAGCGGTTTAGTGCCTGCCTTCAGCCCAGGGTGTAATCCTGGAGACCCCGGATCAAGTCCCACATCAGGCTCCCTGCATGGATCCTGCTTCTCCCTCTGCCTGTGTCTCTGCCTCTCTCTCTCTCTCTCTCTCTCTCTGTCTCTCATGAATAAATAAATAAAATCTTAAAAAAAAAAAGCAACTGAAAAGGAAAAAAAAAATGTAGCCAAGTATGAGACATAAGAAAATTCCTCTCTTCAGATATACTGATTTGACAGCAACACGAAAAATAGCCAGGGCTTGGGGGGGGCAGAAGGGGGGGGTGTCACCACAGAAAACCAATTAGAAGACTACTGTAAATGTCCTAGCAAGAAATATGAGCCTACCGAATAAAGCGATATGAATATAACCTGTGACCTGTTGGAGGCTGGAAGCAGGAATCTAAGATTTCAAGGTTGCCCCTAATGGGGATGGCATCCACAGAAACATGATGGAGTGAATGATGGGCACTAATGAGTTCAGTTTTGAACAAAATTATAGCACTCCCTGAGCACCTATTATGTATCCATACTGGGCTACTATAATTAGACACACAAACTAAACTCTTATTGCTGTCCCTAAACTTTAATATATGCGCAGCAGGTAGGGCTTAAAATGTGTAATGTATAAAGAGGCGCCTGTTGGGACACCTGGGTCGCTCAACGGTTTAGAGCTGGCCTTCGACCCAGGGTGTGATCCTGGAGTCCCAGGATCAAGTCTCGCATCGGGCTCCCTGCATGGAGCCTGCTTCTACCTCTGCCTGTGTCTCTGCTTCTCTCTCTCTGTCTCTCATAAATTAATTAATTAATTAATTCGGGGGGAAAAAAGGAGGCCTGTTGTGTGTGTTTTAGGGAAAAGTCAAATATGCCATAATGAAGAATGGTAGGTCTCCAGACTGGTCCAGTGACAAGGCCATGAGGTAATCACCTTCAACATGCATCATCAGAAACCATAAAATATGGCATCTCATTTTTCTGGCCCTGTATTTCCTCACTCATAAAATGGAAATGATAAAAACCAACAGTTACTGGGGATCCAAATCATACGTAAGACAGACAAGAATGTCTCCAGCACATAGTTTATAAAGTATGTGCCGTTATTACTTCTAGATACAGAAAGGCAGTACTCAATACTAAAAATCACCTCTAGATCTCACTGGATACACTCAACCTATCCTAGCAACCTCTGCTCAAAACACTAACCTACTTTTTATTAAAACAGAGAAAATTGATGTAAAGGAGATCACTACATTGGAAAAAAAGTTAAATAATTTCCAAGATCTTTTCCAATGCCAAAATTCCACTACAAATGTATAACCTCTTTCATTCAATACAGTAAATCAAGCTCTTTATTTTTTATATACATTTTTTTTAAAGATTTTTATTTATTTATTCATAGAGACACAGCTAGAGAGAGAGGCAGAGACACAGGCAGACGGAGGAGCAGGCTCCATGCAGGGAGCCTGACGTGGGACTCGATCCAGGGTCTCCAGGATCACGCCCTGAGCTGCAGGCGGCGCTAAACCGCTGCGCCACCAGGGGCTGCCCTTTATATACATTTTTTAACGATTTTATTTATTTATTTTTAAGTAAGCGCTACACCCAATGTGGTGTAGGGTGTACCCTCAAGACCCAGGGATGGATCAAGAGTCACATGCTAAAAAAAAAGAAAAAAAAAAGAGTCACATGCTCTGAGACACCTAGGTGGCTGGCTCAGCAGTTGAGCATAGGCCTTTGGCTCAGGTCGTGATCCCAGAGTCCTGGGATCAAGTCCCATATCGGGCTCCCTGAGCCCGCTTCTTCCTCTGCCTGTGTCTCTGCCTCTCTCTATGTCTCTCATGAATAAATAAATAAAATCTTTAAAAAAAAAAAAAAAAAAAAGCTACATGTTCCACCAAATGAGCAAGGCAGGTACCCCAATAAGTTCTTAATAGTGCTCAGTTCAGCAGCACATACACCAATAAGTTCTTAATAGAAAGATATAAGGTTGGAATGCCTGGGTGGCTCAGTCGGTTAAGCATCTGCCTTCAGTTCAGGTCATGATCAGGAGTCTGCTTCTCCCTCTCCCTCTGCCCCTCCCAGCTTGTGCACACATACTCGTGCTCTCTTGCTTTCTCTCTTGCTCTCTCTCAAATAAATTAAATCTTTAACCAAAAAAAGGTACAAGGTTTATCTTTTTTTTCCTTTTTAAAATTATAAAAATTTCAGGGTTTGCAATTTGGGAAATAAAAACACAGACAAAACCAAATTACCCATAATCTCCCCACCCACCCAAATAAAAGCAGTATTTGGTCATATTTCCTGCCAATCCTTTCCCCATGTACATGACTCTTAATGAATACACAGAGCTTAAAGGCCATTTTCTAGATAATAAATTAACAAAGGAACTGTATTTAATATAAAATTAGTATCATCTGATTTGTGTCACTCAAACACACCACAGCTTCATATTACACTCATTTCAATGTAGACACTCACTGAAATTCTTGTCTGGAAAAAAATGTTCTTTATAATTCTCTCCTCGCTTCATGAAATTAAGTTTCTTCGTAGAAAAAATACATTAATTCCATTGTTTTGCATTTTACCAGGCTTCTGATCACTATTTGTAATATCTCCTTAATTTGGCCAATTGGGGGGAAAAAAAAGAACAATTTAAACCAATAAACTCTTAGCAAATTAAAGAACATTTTTTAATTAACAGCAGGTATGGTGCTTTTAAATACATACAATAACTAGAATTAGGTTAATGAACTGTTCCCTTGCTAAAATCCTTTGGGAACTTCCTTTAGCAGAGAAAAACTATTTGTCATTACTGGATCAACTGACTATATATATATATATATATATATATATATATGATATCTAAAGAGAAAAGTTCCTTGAAAACTGTTGAATTTAAGCAGTCCTGTTCCCAGAGTTGTAAACAAGTTTATTTATGCTGTTAATGTGAAAACACTTACTTCATAGATAAGAGAAAAAAGTTACCATTAGTTCTAGTAAAACTTGTTGCTTGGAAAAATTCCCAAATCTATGGTGTAAAGTTATAAATAAACTTACCCTCCCAAGTTTATTTCTAAAAAGCCCTGGCACATGTATGACAAAAACTCTCAACAAAATAGGTATAGAAGAAATATACCTCAACATGATAAAGGCCATATATGACAAACCCACAGCAAACATTATATTCAAGAGTGAAAAGTTGAAAGCTTTTCCTCTATGATCAAAAACAAGACAAGGACTCCCATTCTCACTTTTATTCAATGCAGAACTAGAAGTTCTAGCCACAGCAAAGAAGAAATAAAAGGCATCCAAATTGGTAAGGAAGAAGTAAATCACCACTACTTGCAGATGACATACTTACAAAAATGACCGTAAACACTCCACCAAAAAAAAAAAAAAAAAAAAACTATTAGAATAAATGAATTCAAGGACGCCTGGGTGGCTCAGTGGTCAAGTGTCTGCCTTTGGCTCAGGTCATGACCCTGGGGTTCTGAGATCAAGTCCCACATCAGGCTCCCCACAGGGAGCCTGCTTCTCCCTCTGCCTATGTTTCTGTCTCTGCCTCTCTCTCTCTCTCTCATCTGTCATGAATAAATAGATAAAATCTTTTTAAAAAATTAATTTAGTAAAATTGCAGAATATAAAATTAATATACAGCAATTTGGTACATTTCTATTCACTGATAAAGAACTATGAGAGGGACACCTGCGTGGCTCAGCGGTTGAGTGTCTGCCTTTGGCTCAGGGAGTGATCCTGGGGTCCTGGGATTGAGTCCCACATCAGGCTCCCTGCGGAATCTGCTTCTCCCTCTGCCTAGGTCTCTGCCTCTTATGAATAAATAAAATCTTAAGAAAAAAACTATGAGAAATGTAAAAATAACAATGTTTTATAATTGCACCAAAAAGAATAAAACATCCATAAATAAATAAAACCAAGGAGGTAAAAGACCTGTACTCTGAAAACTTGTAAGATGATAAAAGAAATTGACGAGGACACAAATAAAAGGTATACACCATGCTCACAAAATGGAAGAATAATACTGTTAAAAATGTCCATACTACCCAAAGCATCTATAGAGTCAATGCATTCCCAAAAATATCAAAAAGTATTTTTCAGAGCTAGAATAATCCTAAAGTTTGTATAGAACCAAATAAACAAAGACAAAAAACAAATTGCCCGAGCAATCTTGAGAAAGAAAACAAAGTTGGAGATATACTCCCAGATTTCAAACTATACTACAAAGCTATAATAATCAAAACAGCATGGCACTGGCACATAAAAGACACACAGATCAATGGAGAATACAAAGCCCAGAAACTGGTCAATTAATCTACAACAAAGGAGGCAAGAATATACAATAGAGAAAAGAATATACAATGGGAAAAATTCTCTCTTTAATAAATTGTGTTAAAAAAATTGGACAACTACATGCAAAACCATGAAACTTCGAATGCTTTCTTACACCATACAGAAAAATAAACTCAAATGGATTAAAAACCGAAGTGTAAAACCTGACACCATAAAACTCCCAAAGGAAAACAGAAGCAGTAAACTCTTGGACATGAGTCTCAGCAATATATTTTTGGATCTGTCTTCTCAGGCAAGGACCATATAAATAAATACGACTACATCAAACTAAAAAACTTTTTCACAGTGAAGGAAACCATAACAAAATGGAAAGGCAACCAACCGAATGGAAGGAGATATTTGCAAATGATATATCTAATATGGGGTTAATACCCAAAATATCTGCAGATAATGTACAACTCAACACCAAAACACCAAATAATCTATTTAAAAATGCACAGAGGACCTGGATAGAGATTTTCCAAAGAAGACAGATGACCAAAAGACTCATGAAAAGATATTCAACATAACTAATCATCACACAAATGCAAATCAAAACCACAACGACATACCCCCTCACACCTGTCAGAATGACCAGTATCAGAAAGACAAGAAAGAGAAGTTCTTAGGTGGCTGAGTCAGTTAAGCATCTGCTTTCAGCTCAGGTCATGATCCCCGGGTCCTGGGATCAAGCCCCACATCAGGCTCCCTGCTCAGTGGATTACCTGCTTCTCCCTCTGCCCCTGCCCGCCCCTCCTTATGCTCTCTTTCTCTTCTCACTCTCTCTAATAAATAAAATCTTTAAAAATCATAAGATAAAGATAAATAAAATCCATTTTAAAAAAAGACATGGAATAACAAGTGTTGTCAAGGATGTGGAGAAAAGGGAATCCTTGTGCACACTTGGAAATGTAAATTGGTATAGCCACTATGGAAAACAGTATGGAAGTTCCTCAAAAAATCAAAACTACAGCAGTGCCTGGCTGGCTCAGTTGGAAGAAGAGCATGGAATTCTTGATCTCAGGGTCATGAGTTCAAGCCGTGTGTTGGGCATAAAGATTACTTAAGTAATCTTAAATGAACTTAAAAAAAAAAAAAAAAAAAAAAACACTAGAAATACTATACAATCCAGCAATTCCATTTGTGGTATTTATCCAAATAAAATGAAAACACTAATTCAGAAAAATAATGCACCCCATTGTTCACTATGGCATTATGTACAATAGCCAAGATATGGAAACAGTCTAAGTGTCCACTGATAGATGAACAAATAAAAATGTGGTATACACACACACATACACACACACTCTGGAATATTACTCAGCCACAAAAGAATATGAAATCTTTCCATGTGTGACAACATGATCCTATAGGATAGTATGCTAAATGAAATCATACAGAAAAAAAAATATAGCATGTCTTCACTTGCATATGGAATCTAAAAAACAAAACAAACTGAACAAACAAAACAAAGCAGATTCAAATAGAACAAAATGGTAGTTGGGGGGCCTCAGGGGAATGAGCAAAAAGACAAAAGGAATAAAGTACAAATGTCCAATTATAATATAATTAAGTCATGGATATATAAAAAACTACAATATAAAAAATACAGCCACGGGGGATCCCTGGGTGGCTCAGTGGTTTAGTGCCTGCCTTTGGCCCAGGGTGTGATCCTGGAGTCCCGGGATCAAGTCCCAACATCGGGCTCCCTGCATGGAGCCTGCTTCTCCCTCTGCCTGTGTCTCTGCCTCTCTCTGCCCACCCCCCCCACCCCCGTCTCTCATGCATAAATAAATAGAATCTTAAAAAAAAAAAAAATACAGCCAGTAATAGCGTAATAAATTTGTATGATAACAAATGGTAACTAGACTTATCGTGGTGATCATTTCATAACCTATGTGTCAACTCATTCTGTTGTACACCTGAAACTAATATATGTCAACTGTACTTCAATTAAAAAAACTAAAATTTAAAAACTAAAAAATGGGGGATCCCTAGGTGGCTCAGCGGTTTGGCGCCTGCCTGCCTTTGGCCCAGGGTGCGATCCTGGAGTCCCAAGATCGAGTCCCACATCAGGCTCCCTGTATGGAGCCTGCTTCTCCCTCTGCCTGTGTCTCTGCCCCTCTCTCTCTCTCTCTCTATCATGAATAAATAAATAAAATCTTAAAAAATAATAAAAAAATAAAAAATACCCAGAGTCTGGTTGGCTCAGTCGGTAGAGCATGCAACTCTTTGACTCCTGATCTCAAGGTTGTCAATTCAAGCCCCACGTTAGGCTTAGAGCTTACATAAAGAATAAAAAATTAAGCCTGCAGAAAAGTGCCACCAGACATCTGGAATTTGTGCTTCAGATCCTGGGTTTCGATCAATCATTAAAAAGGTAAAACCACCTTAAACACAAGTAAAAAATAGGGATGCCTGGGTGGCTCAGTGGTTGAGCATTTGCCTTGGCTTAGGTCATGATCCTGGGGTCCTGGGATGGAGACCTGTATCAGACTCCCTACAGGGAGCCTGCTTCTCCCTCTGCCTATGTCTCTGCCTCTGTCTCATGAATAAATAAAATCTTATTTTAAAAAAGTAAAGATAAAATAAAAAATACAAAGCACTGCCACTAGTGAAGTTATTTTCTTTATGTTTCTATCTCTACATTAGAGACTTCTGAACCTTTAAAAATCTTTAGGTATCTAAAAGAGATGAAAGCATATCTCCAGACAAAAACTTGTACACGTTAGGCGCCTGGGTGGCTCAGATGGTTAGGTCATAATCTCTGGGTCCTGGGATGGAGCCCTGTGTCAGATTCCCTGCTCAGCAAGGAGTCTGCTTCTACCTCACCCTCTGCCTCTCCCCTATATTCGTGCTCACTGAATGAATAAATAAAATCTTTAAAAAAACAAAAACTTGTACATGAATGTACATAGCAGTATTGTTCATAAGAACCAAAAGTATAAACAACCCAAAGGTCCATCAATTGATAAACGGATAAACAAAATGTGGTATATACCTATATAATGGACTATTAATAACAATAAAAAATGAGGTACTGATACATGCTATAACATGGAAGGACCTTTAAAACATGATGCTTGGGATGCCTGTGGTTGAGCGGTTGAGCATCTGCCTTTGGCTCAGGCCTGATCCCGGATTCCCAGAATCAAGTCCCCCATCAGGCTCCTTGCATGAAACCTGCTTCTCCTCCCTCTGCCTGTGTCTCTGCCTCTCTTTCTGTGTCTCTCATGAATAAATAAATATTTTTTTTTTAAGATTTTATTTATTTAGTCATAGACACAGAGAGAGAGAGGCAGAAACACAGGCAGAGGGAGAAGCAGGCTCCACACAGGGAGCCCGATGTGGGACTCGATCCCGGGTCTCCAGGATCACACCCCAGGCTGCAGGCGGCGCCAAACCGCTGCGCCACCGGGGCTGCCCTAAATAAAGTATTTAAAAAAAAAAAAAAAAAACATGATGCTAAGTGAAAGAAGTTAATCACAAATACTACATATTGTAGGACTCTATTTCTATGAAATGTCCAGAATAGACAAATCCACAGAGTTGACAGGTGGTTGCCAAGGATTAGAAAGTGAATGCTATTGGGGAGCCTGGGTGCATCAGTCTGTTAAGCATCCAACTCTTGATTTTGGCTCAGGTCAAGATCTCAGGATTGTGAGATCAATCCCCATGTCAGAGCACACTGAGTGTGGAGTCAGCTTGGGATTCTCTCCCTCTCCCTCTGCTCCTCTCCTCATTCTCACATACACTCTCTCAAAAATAAATAAATAAAAAAACCTTTTTAAAAAATGTGAATGCTACCGGGTATATTTGGACGGGGTGATGAAAATATTCTAAAACTGTGGTGATGGCTGGACAACTCTGTGGACACTAAAAACCACTGAATTGTACACTTTAAATAGATCAATTATATATCATTAAAGCAGTTAAAAAAATCTTCAGGGCCCTCGATTTGTACAAACCCAAGAATTTTCCTGAGGAGGTTCATAAAAACACTAAGGGTACTTTAACCATAAAAGAGCACTTACTAAAGGCAATAGACCTATCCATATCTGCTAAATCTTCTGAAACCATTAATAAGGCACTTTAAAATCAACAGTTCTCCAACAATATTACATGAAAAAAACACACAAGAGCATTCCTCTGAAAAAGGTCCAATTACTCTTCAACTGCAGGTTCTATCACCAATGTACACCCGTCAGGCCCAAGTTCTTTAGTCAAGTTTCCAAATATTAAACTCCACAACCCATCACTCCTCACTATAGTCACAGGCAAGGCACAAACTACCAGAGCAGTCCACTGAGTAGAAGCCACTCTCTCATTACATCTCCTTATTATATCCAGAAAATGAAGAAACTGAGTATAAAAAAGAGAGGAAGAGGGCCACAAATCCTTCAACCAACAACAAAAACACAAAAACTATTACACCCTATCTTCAGCACTAACTACTCTTCTTGGCAGTGTGTGGTCAGTCCTATGTTTCTCTATGAAAGTTATGTCATTATCCAAGAGTGGATAAATTCTAAGCCAGTGCTAGAACTTTTTTTTAATTATCTTTTCCACAATACACAGAAGCATAATTCTGTAATCAGGCTCAGCCTGTACAAAGTGTTCAGCAAATGCTGTTGCCTGAGAGAAAACAGACACATACACAATAGAGGTCTCTTCTGCAAGTACAGAGAAGTGTGCTAAGAAACAGTATCATATTACTTTACTCAAAAAGCACTTCAAACACATCCATAACTGAAATCTAAAACATAGCTCTTCCTAAATAACTGCTATTTTTCTTACTGAGAATCTCATAATAATTTTTAAAAAAAAGATTCTATGTCATAATTCATCACATTTCCCTCTTTTCTTTGGCCACAGGTACCACCCCAGAGCAAATTCTATAACCCACTCCTCTGGCAAATATTTATAAATTCTAAATTAACTTCCTTCATTTCCCTGACATACCCTTATTTTCCCATTGTTACATCTCATTACCACCTATCCTATTTTTCCTAATTTCACAACAAACACCTTCTGAAACAAAGATATATCTCTGCAAGTTGCCATCTAAGGAGGACAATCAAGTACCACACACAATATCAGAGAAAAGCAACTGATGGCTATTTTTTTCACCAGAACTAATTCTTAAAAATGGAAAATAGAAAAAAAAATGGAAAATAGTTCTAAAAGTTACAGTTAAAGAAAACCTACTGACGATCCTTTTGATCAAGTACATAACATTAAGTCCTTGTGAACTCCAAATACAATGAAAAAGGCTCAAGGAGTACAGATGTAAAACAAAATATGAAAGCATGGACTACTCAGCTTTAAAGTATGATGTTAACCAAATGGCAAGACCCAAATGCTGAAACATCTAAGCAATCTACCCAGAAAAGTAAGAAGCCCATAGTCTAAAATGATCATTCAGCAGGAACAACAGAAAAGGATCTCCAGGGGCACCTGGGTTGCTCAGTGGTTGACCCTCTGATCCTTTGGCTCAGGTCGTGATCCCACAGTCCTGGGAATGAGTCCTCCTGGGAACAAGTCCCGCATCAGGCTCCCCACAGGAAGCCTGCTTCTCCCACTACCTATGCCCTTGCCTGTCTCTCTCATAAATAAATAAATAAAAGGGGAGAGGGAGGGGGAGGGGTGGGGAGGGGAGGGGAAGGGGGAGGGGGAGGGGAGAGGAGGGGGGAGAGGAGAGGAGAGGAGAGGAGAGGAGAGGAGAGGAGAGGAGAGGAGAGGAGAGGAGAGGAGAGGAGAGGAGAGGAGAGGAAGAGAAGGATCTCCAGGGAATGACAAGATTTTCAGTATGGGAAATACTTGAGCTCCCTCCTAGTTTAACGGAGTATTTATTAATTAAAAATATAAGGATTAACTCCCAGCCATTGAAGAGTTAAGGACACCCATACCAAGGGTGGAAATCAAGATACCACTAGAAGGTGACACGACAAAGTGAAAGAAAATGGAGGTACAAACAAAGTCAAAAAGAAGGTTAATCCACTGACTTCTGCCTGGCTATCTAGAATTATCTTCCACCAGCTGTCAACCCTATGGAGGATACTGATCTATCCTAGTGCCAACAGACTACTAGCAAAAGTAAAGATCTGTTTAGTTGTCCTCTAAAATTTCCTTTCACTCAAGTAGAGCTACCTACCTCTGCCCCTTAAAATCCAGTACAGAGGCCACACAGTTCAACTGGTCGACCCTAAAAATCTTCCCCTATTTCATCACCCACTTTATCTCACAGCAGTTTACAGAGAAAACAGATTTCACAATAAGAGAATAAAACAATCACAAGTCAAAGACTTGACCTTGGCTTTGCATGATGAAACTTTCAATACTATTGAAAATAAAAGTGCTCAGGTTATAAAAATTACTGTTGAAATAAATACACAAATTTTTTGTAGGCAAGATTTTTAAATAATATTATTTACTTAGGAAGATGTGTTTTCTAGTATTTTATAACATCCTGACCGACATACATTGTCTTGTTTACTGTAAGTTTTACAAGCCAAAAAAACAAAGTCCATGAGACTTCTTTCCCTCATTCCCCTCCAAAGACTTCAATTTGGCTCAAAAATGGGGCTCTGAAGTTTCTAACTATGCCAAATACAATAATTTTAAGTCTTAAAAGAAGTGACAATATATTTATATTCTTAAGGTAGAAAAAAAGACCAATACAGAAAGAGCCCAATCAAAAAGAGTTTGTACATGGTTCAGTCAGTTAAGTGCCTGAGGGGAGGGGGGTCCTGCATGGAGCCCAGCTTAGAGCTCCCTACTCAGCAGGGGCTCTACTTCTCCCTCTTCCTCTGCCCCTCCTCCTGCTCATGTTTTTTCAAGGGCTTGCCCTCTTTCTCTCTCTCTAATAAATAAAATCTTGGGATCCCTGGGTGGCGCAGCGGTTTGGCGCCTGCCTTTGGCCCAGGGCGCGATCCTGAAGACCCGGGATCGAATCCCACATCGGGCTCCCGGTGCATGTAGCCTGCTTCTCCCTCTGCCTATGTCTCTCCTCTCTCTCTCTCTCTGTGACTATCATAAATAAATAAAATAAAATTTTTAAAAATCTTAATAAAACACAAATTTGAACACCTTCCTCACCTCAAAATTATTTTATCGTCCTTAAGTTTCATCTAGTTTTAAACATTTATTCAAATATTTAAACAGTTTAATTTTTAAACTTAAATTTTTTGTTTTCAATAAATTTTAAATTATTTAAAATAGTTTGCAAGATTTTTTAAGCAGTGCATATTACAAGACATGTTCTCAAGCTGTTGTTTAAACCTTTAGAGAGCCTCACGCTGATTATGTTAAAGTTTACATTTCAAATATAGAAAATATTTTTTAAAAGTCACATACATATATTTAGGCACAGCTTAAAGAGCTCACTATTAAAAGAGGAGAAAACCCAGATACTACATCACGCAGGAAAATCCTAACTGGGATGCCTGGGTGGCTCAGGGGTTTAGCGCCTGCCTTTGGTCCAGGATGTGATCCTGGAGACCTGGGATCGAGTCCCACATTGGGCTCCCTGCATAGAGCCTGCTTCTCCCTCTGCCTGTGTCTCTGCCCCTCTCTATGTCTCTCATGAATAAATAAAATCTTTAAAAAAAAAAAAAAAAAGGAAAATCCTAACTTCAAAGGGTTAAAAAAAAAGTTTTTTAAGTGTAAAAAACTGTTCACAAACAATAATGAATGCCTATAAAGTACCTGGCACAGGGCAGCCCGGGTGGCTCAGCGGTTTAGCGCCGCCTTCAGCCCAGGGTATGACCCTGGAGCCTCGGGATCGAGTCCCACGTCGGGCTCCCTGCATGGAGCCTGCTTCTCCCTCTGCCTGTGTCTCTGCCTCTCTCTCTCTCTCTCTCTGTGTCTCTCATGAATAAATAAATAAATAAATCTTTAAAAAAATAAATAAATAAAGTACCTGGCACAATAAATAGTTTCCTTCCCTCCAATAGTAGTGGCTGGCATCACAGCCTGTGATACTCTACTTCACCAGTTCACTGCTAAAAACCATTCTGTCAATTTGATTTAAATCTTGTTCCATTATGCCAAAAGGCCTTTAAAAAAAAAAAAAAAAAAAGGTAATGAAATAGGTCCACCAAACAGGAATAATAGCCCAGGGGTTATGGCAGATTGTGCTGGCAAATAGATCACTATATATTGAGTCATTCTGTCTTGATATAGATAAGTTTCCCACAATTACTACTTAGAATACACATGTAATAAAAACAAATCAGAAAAAAAAATGGACTTTTAGCATTACTGTTTCTGTGGAAAAAAGGCACTTGTAATTCTAGAAGAAAAGTCAACATTATTTATATTCCTCTCATTATCAAGTTTATCATCTCTAAAATTCAAGCAAAAATTATGGCAACTAATTCTCTGACCTCAGAATGTGCTACTTTGTTGCAATCATTTTGTTTGCTTTGGTTTAGTTTTTAAAGCAGGAACCATTGGGGGGAGAGGCAGAAACTTAAGAGAGCATGGGAACTGGAATCACAAAGACCTGATTTCAAAACCAGATTCTATCTGGTAACTAAGCTTCAGTTTCTCATCTCTCAAAAAGGATACTACCTCCCCCGTGGCACTTTTCTGAGACTTAAAGACAGGAAATACAGTCCGGTGTCTGAAATATAAATGTTTCTATCCCCATCAGTGGGGTTCCCACCTGACAAATTTTTTTTTTTTACTCCTCCAATCAATAACAGTGACTGAGGAGGGCAGTGATTCTCCACCTAAAGATAAGCCCCTCCACTCTTCAATTCTACTACACTCACCACTGCCTCACCTGTTTGCCCTTGTGTTTCTCTGCAGGACAGCTAAGCTCTAAGATCTACTGCTTTATCCGAGTACCAATCTGAAGAACTTATGATCCTCCCTCAAACAATCAACACAAAAATTACAGCCATCACCTGACAGTCTTTAAAAACACAAGTTTCTGCCCTGGAACAGATAAACACCAAAACCAGTAAATTATAATACATTATAATGACTGTAGTAGAGGTAATCTGTTTTTGGCTCACATCTGCAAACAGCAACTACCCTAAGTTTCTCTAACACTGTTCATTATATCATGTGTCTGGTCCAACAGAACTGTGTTGTGATGAGTGCCAATTCCCAGTTGGTTCACTGGTTTAGGCCCCCTGGGTATGGAACAGGTTTTGCCATTTAACAGTAATTTCAGTTTGCTAACTGACCCAGATAAAACTGCTCAACAAGTCAGATGTGGTTCCTTATGATAAGGCTCAGCATAAGACACAGCCCAGACTAATAAGCCTTCTATAAACACTTGTTGACTTACACAGCACAACCAGATTTTAGATCTTAGAGTGCTGCCAAAAACTGACCCAGAATTTGATCTTCCCACCTCACACAGGACAGGCAAGCACCCTGATTCTCCTTTAAGCTTTACCTAACAGCCTATCATTAGGCAAGCCAACACAAGATCTATGATAGAGATTTTTCAAACCAATGTTTATAACTTCTAAACAATGTTTACCCAAATAAGGCAAAGATTCCACTTTTGCTCCTACACAGATATCATCCAAACCAAACACCTCCTACTTTGCCCTCTACCTGCACAGCTGCCTACATCTCAAACTCAACATACATACTACCAAATTTAATTATCTTGTCCCCAAACCAGATACCCCTCTCTATTCCCTTTCCTCTATTCTTTATCCCAGGGACCTAAGATTTCTAATTCAACCATTAAACTCTGTATTTCTTAATCCCATAACTTCTTTTCCATTGCTCACACCAACCCTTACCACCCACTCCAATCTCTCACTGCCAACTCAATCTTCCCAAACACCAATGGATAAAAGCCATTCCATACATATACATTCAAAGATCCTGCGGCTTACTGAATAAATTTTAGCCTTGGCATTCAAGGCCCTTCTTTTTTTGACAATGTCCTTTTTCTCCAATTTTATTTTAAAGCCAAATGATTAAGCAGCCATGCATTCAACAGATTTCCTCTGAAGTTCTATTATACGCCAAATTGTAGGGAATGGGATATTGAGGTGAATAAAATCTGATTCCTATCCCCAAGACTCCAGGCAAATAGCAAAGAAATATAATGCCTTAAAGATAAAAAGCGCCCTAGAGCACCCAGGTGGTGGCTCTGTCAGTTAACCAGATTCCAGATTTCAGCTCAGGTCATGATCTCAGGGTTCAGATCAAGGCCTATGTCCAGCTCTGTGCTCAGCAGGGAGTCTGCTTGAGATTCTTTATTTCCCTCTCCCTCTGCCCCTCCCCCTGCTTGTGCTATAATAAACAAACATCTTTAAACAAACAACAACAACAACAAAGATTAAAAGTGCCCTAAGTGCAGGTATCCCTTAGGAGTACCTGTTTGGTGCAGTTGGTTGGGTGTAACTCTTGGTTTGGCTCAGGTCATGATCTTGGGATCCTGAGATCAAGCCACCCAGATCAGCCTCTACTCCCCACCCCAGCTCACTCTCTCGCTCTCTAAAATAAATTAATTAAAAAATAATAAAAGCCCCCTGTATGTCTTAACTTCTTAGTGCCCAATCACATACCTACACATAGTAAATGCTTATGAAGCAGCACTGATACTGAGGATTATTCCAATAAACCAAAGACATATAACCAATGTGCTCAATAAATCTCATGAACATAAAAGATAAATTCCATCTCTTTATCTCTACTATAATAAAGAACCACGGCGCACACACACACTGCCTTTTTTGGAAGGGTCAGAAAAAGCACAACGGAGAATTCAGGTTTGCAAAGTGTGCTCGTACCTGATTTATTTCTGAAGCAGAACAGAAGCACCAGAGACTTAGTGAAAGATGTCCGTTCTTTTTGCTAGTCAGTACTCATTGACAATATAAAATCAGCCCTCTGCAAATTCAACCTATACCCTATTTCAAAGAATAGCCTGATTAAAATATTCCAGTCCTTTTATCACTATCAGGAAGCTAGGAAACACAGTTCAGACAACACTCTCTTCTCAGTAAAATATATTTGTGATTCCAGCTATGGTGTGGGATTAGTAAAGTAAGCATGTTAAAACTAACCAAATGAAACAAGTGCTTAGAACAAGAGGACAAAGATGGTTGAAACCTAAAAGCCACAACCGCACCTCTCTGACACAAAACATCAAATATACCAGTTCCATTTCAAATAAACTTCACATGAGCAGCTAATTTGTTATCAACTTCCTACTACTTTTAACTATAACATCTTAAAAACAAAAGTCGCCCACACCCAACAGGAAAGGCTCTGAAAATATGGATGCAAACTATAAACAGCTCAAACAGTTCTTAAAAGAATATATGTAAAAGGAAAAAATGTATTCTTGGTTTAAAAAGTATATGCAGGGACGCCTGGGTGGCTCCACGGTTGTGATCTGGGCTGCGCCCAGGGCGTGATCCCAGGATCCAGGATGGAGTCCTACATCAGGCTCCTTGCAGGGAGCCTGCTTCTCCCTCAGCCTATGCCTATGCCTATGCCTCTGCCTCTGCCTCTCTCTCTCTCTCTCTCTCTCTCTCTCATGAATAAAGTCTTTAAACAAAAAAAAAAGTATGTGCGAAAACATAACACATGCACATCAAAACAATCTTGTCTTAAATGAATTGTTTACTATTTAGCACCAGAATGATAAATGACCCAGTAACAATATTACAACATTCATCCTTTAAAACAAATGACTCTTAAATTTGGACCAAATGAAATTAGCAATTTAAGCTTTTAAAGACATTCACTGGAAGCAGATATCCTAAGTGAACAGAGATTATAAAACAGTTTCAAAGCTGAAATAGTGAACTTTTTTTTTACCTGATGTTCTGCATGAATGTTATCCCCAGTAGGCCATCGATGTTTGCTATTATTATAGCCGCCTCCACCACTGCCTCCTCCCCCAAGCTGCTCACCATGCTGCCTCTGAAAGAAGTAGTCCACCATAGCGTCGTCTTGGGATCGTCCTGCAACTCCTATGGATCCTGGGACAGGGCTGGAGTGTGTCCCAGCTGCAAGAGCCTGATTTGCAGCTGGTTGTGGCTGCGCTTGCGACCCTGTTCCAGATGTCAAAACAACAGGCATGTTGGGATTAGCTGGTTCTTGAGGGTGATGTTTCAGGTGGGGGCTGAAAGAGTCCTGCCAAAGCACTGCTTTTCTCTTCAAGACACATGCAACGCTCATTCCACCAACACCTAAGGACAAAGAAGTTACAAATGTTTAAAATTTCCATTTTTTAAAACATAACTTGCTATATACCAAGACAAAAATGAGTCCCATGTCCTTTGCAATACCACATCTACAACCATTTTCTACGAAGCAGCTAAATGTTTTATAATATATACGTGACTTTCCAAACTGAAACCTCTATTTTAAAGTTGCTGAATATGAGCAGGTGTGGAAATAAGTATAGCTGGTTCGTGGCAGACAGTATGAAAGACACTGAGATCAGAATTCAATACAGTAGCTTCAGGAAAGCTTATTGCTACTAAACCTAACAATAGATACAGAATTGGACTTTAATCAGTGGCTCTTCTACTGGACTTTTTTATACTTTAAGCCAGTTTTGGCAGATACTTTTTTTTTTTTTTTGGCAGATATTTCTTAAATGAACAAAAGTTCTATAAAATATCACTTTTCAAGTGGAACAGACATAAGCCAATAAACCAAACAAAAATCCAAACCCCATATATAATTAGCAATGACTCAGACTATCTAAAACTTGAAAAGATCCTTTAAAATGTCCAACATATTCATAGGATGCTCCTTGAAGAAACAGTAAAGGCGGCCCCACCCCACCCCAACCAAGAACAGCAACAGAATGTTCTTAGCCTGAACCCTTCTGGACGCTGTTGATGGGGGAGCGGAGGTGGGTCAAAATTTTTACCAATAATTTACAATTGTAATCAAATCATTATTCTACTATAAACAGGATGAAATCAAATCAAACTCATTTTACTAATGTAGAAATCTCACTATTAAAAAAGATACCTCAATAATAACAATTGTGTGGCAAATATACTGCAGGACAATTTTATCAGACTTACTTTACAAATGAAAACACTAAGGTTGGGATCCCTGGGTGGCTCAGCGGTTTAGCACCTTCCCTCCACCCAGGGCGTGATCCTGGAGTCCCGGGATCAAGTCCCACATCAGGCTCCTTGCATGGAGCCTGGTTCTCCCTCTGCCTGTGTCTCTGCCTCTCTGTCTCTCTCTCTCTCTCTCTGTGTGTGTTTCTCATGAATAATTTTTTTTTTAAATCTTAAAAAAAAAAAAAAAAAACACTAAGGTTATATGATGTGCCCACAGCCATCCAGCTAGTGAGTTGCAAAACCTAAATCTGTTTCAGGAGCGCCTGACTGGCTCAGTCTATGGAGCTTGTAACTCTTGATCTTGGGATCTTGGGATTGAGGGCTGGAGCCCCACAATGGGTGTGAGGATTACTTAGAAATAAAAAGTTTAAAAAATAACCAATCTTTTGCACCCAAGCTTAGTTCTATCAACCCCTTGCTACTCCCCAGTAAATCAACACAGATAATATTTCTCTCTTATTCTTTGGAACAAAGAATCTCCAAAATGTTACTATGAAACATGACTATTTAAATTTCTTAAAATCAAAAACTACATTTGTACATAAGATAGAACATTTGTCAGACTGTGGGTGCTTTAAAAATTGCTACAAAGAAATTAATCAGTTATCTGTTAGACAATACCTGTCAATAGTCACTGGAGTCTAATTTCAAGGCTATCAGTTTAATAGTCCACTACTACAAATGCCTTCTCTACCAAGGCCTACTGAAACATTTCAAAAACAGATTCACAAGATTTATGAGAAATCTATTATTTCTTTATAGAATTAAACCTCCTGGTAAAGAAGCATTTGCTTCTCACAATCCATGTTTTGAAGCCAGAAAAAGACACCATGGAATCTGTAATTTATTCAAAGCCTAATTTGGAAATGCCTAGTTTCAGTTAACAATTCCAATCCATCGGAATCTTACTAGAGTAGTGGGTAGTCTAGCTTTCTAGACTACAGTTTCTGCTTTTATGAATACAATCATGTTCAAGCTTAAGTACCAAAACCAGAAAGTCATAACAGTATTTACCACAGTTCTTTGCAAAGCGCCAACCGGCCTAACACCCTCTCATTTGATTTTCAAAAGAATTAATTGCCCTTTTTTTATGCAAGTATACCATAACATTATATTAGTTTTCCTGTGCACAACATAATAAATGGATATTTGTATACACTTTAAATGATCACAATAAATCTAGTTACCATCCATCACCATACAAAGTCATTGCCCTTTTATCAACAGTAGCCAGTCCCATTTTCTTCCACAAGGGAGTATCAATGTAACAGTCTGTTACAAAGTGAGGAGTCCCAAAACCTAAGTTTTACCTCTAACCTAGCAACCTCTCTGAGCCTGTTTCCCCATCCAGAAAACAGAAGAAATCCTTTCTCTAGGACTCACAAGTTCTTTTAATCAAAATCAAATGATATGACAACTTTTTGGTAACTTTAAAGTCACCATGCTGAGACCCCAGGAATTCAGTTACACCAGTTAAGGCAATGAAGCTCCAACCCCTTAAGAGGATTCCTAAAATAGCAAATGCAATTTTTACTGAAATAAAAGACTTGCCACAATACTTATCTAACAAAGATCTTCCATACGAAAAAAAGTTTACCTCTGAAACGCGCAGAACACTACTACTTTCTAACAAGAGGTTGGGGAGGGGGGGAGGAGTTCCATAAAAAACTTCAAACAAAACAATTGGCTTTTGTAAAGCTATCTGTATGCCCTAAGACTTCCTGCTTTACCTAATGAGGCAAGGCAGTTTCTCAAACAAGAGAAAACCTGGCAGAAAGGACAGTTTGAAAGTGAGCAAATACCTAAGCAATTAACATGTGTCTTGGGTAGTTGTGTAATATCTTGGCAACTACAGCACAAAAATTAAGAAGTCAGTCACTTAAATATCAGAAAACATTTAAATTGTTGATGCATTTTATAGAACTCTCAAAGCACACTAAAAAGTTATGTGCAGCATCTGAAATGTGATTCTTTTTTTTTACAAATAGCACATAATAAAAAATACTTTAAGCAACTAGAACTCAAGGGCTGATTCTAGTTACTCTTACAAAGTTTTCAAACTGTTCACATCAAAGTTTTTTTTTTTCTTGTAATATCACTAATAGATTTTATTCCAAGCAAAGGAACACATTTAATTTCCCCACCACTCTTTTTTTCTCTTCAACTAAAACGCTTAGTTTAAAAGGTGTTTATTTTTTTGCCACTCGGGGGGAAAAAAAAAAGTTCTCTGGTCATAAATGGACTTTAAAGCAGTTCATCTCAAACCCAAACTAAACTTCAAACCCAACTTCAAAAAGCTGCGGCCTTGGACGGAATGAATTCAATTACGGCTAAGGCGAAATACTAATTCAAAGTTCAAAATCCACTGGGTATTTCCCAAAGACCCGGATAAACAATCAACAGCCCCAAAAGAGCGTTTCTACAAAGTTAAAATTAGCAAGGAGTCCAAACGTTTGTTTACCCAAAAAAGAAAAAAAAAAAAAAAAGTGCTTTGGGGAGCCACATTATCTTGGCTTGTTTGGGTGAGTTTGCGTGGTGTTTTTTCAAAAAACAAACAAGCAAACAACAAAAAAAAAAACACTGAAGCCACGAGCCCATTGTTTCAGAAGTCACGGAGTTTTAAAACAGAACCTCCTCCCCCCACCCCAAAACAAAACAAAACAAAACAAAACAAAAACCCTTCCATAAACTCTCATTCTCAGTCCCAAGGAAGAGGAGGACGCGAATGGATTGGGTTATCGACAACTAGGAAGAGTGTTTTCCCAATGAGACAATGAAGAGCAACAATTCTTCAAGTTGGGGGGTGGGGGGGAGGAGGAAACCTTCCCCGATGCCGGTGTGTGTGTGTGTAAACGCGCCCGTGGGGGTGGGGGCCCCCAGGGAGGGGGTGCAAAAAGTTACCGGAGCCTCTTCCTCACTTGACGTGGGAGTGGTACTGACAAGCATCACGCCCGACGCCTGTTTACCACGACCGCCGAGTCGAGGGCTCCAACTCTCCCATACTCGCGTCCCTCTTCTCCCGCGACCCCGAGGGCGAGCCCGCACGGGGAGCCTCAGGGAGGGAGCGCCCCCCGAAAACAAAAGGCCACAAGCGCCCGGGAGGCAGCCAAGCGGCTTGAAACTTCCTGAAGGCCACTTCTCCACGTCCGAGGCTCGCAAAGTTCCCCCCCACGGCGGGTCTCGTCCTAGACCGAGGGCCAGGGCTGCTCCGCGAAGCGAGGCATTGTTCCTCCCGCTCCGGCGCCGCCGCGGAAGCCCCCGGGGTCCAGGCAGCCGGGGTGGCCCAGAATTACACTTGATGGCCACACGGGAGACTCGCGGCTTCGCGAACCCATCCAAAAAAAAAAAAAAAAGAAAGAAAGAAAGAAAGAAAGAAAAAAAAAAGCAACCCGAACGGCAACCTCGATCTTCGTGGGCTCCAAACGGGGCTGAGCAGAAAGGTACAGGCGCGTCTGTGCCCCGGGCCCGGGCCTAAGGCCCCGGCATTTTCCTCGCTTCGACCCTGCTCCCCGCCCCCTCCCTCCTTTGATAACAATAGGGGCCTTGCTGCTGACTCCAAAACATGTACGAGGAACAGCGAGTGAGGAGCCTCAGCCAGGGCCCCGGGCGGCTTTTCCGGAGCCCTTCTCACCGCCACAATCGCCCTCAAACACCAATACAAAGGGACAATCTGCTCGCTGGGGGTCCGGAGCAGCGTTTGGGGCCGGCGAGGTGCGGATACTCACGGGCGGAGCGGTAGGATGAAGATGGATTTCAGCCCCCCGATCTTCTCTCTCCGGCGCTCTCGCTCCCCCTTACCTTTCACTCCGACAACATGGCGGCCCACTGGGGACGGGGCTGGCGCGGTGCATCCTGGGATAGGCGCTGGCCCCGGCTCCGGCGGTGGCAGCGGCATGTGCGGAGCAGGCAGGCGGCTCTGGAACAGGTTGCCTGGTTGCCATGCCAACCCGGGGCCTGTGTGAACTTGGGAAACTCGCAGGCAACACAACCGCTGCGCGCGCGAGTGCCCGCCCGCCAGGCGAGCGCGCGCGCCGTCGCGGGCAGGAGGCGGGCTCCGCGCCGGCCCGGGCGCGCCCGCGGGGCTCTCTGGGCGCCGGGCCACGCGCGGCGGGGAGCCGGGCTCCGGGGGGGGGGGAGGGGGGGAGGGGCGGGGGGACCCGGGGCGCCCCGCCCGCCCCCGCCCGCCCCCGCGCGCTCCCCGCCTCCCCGCCTCCCCGCCGCGCTGCACCAGGCCGGCCTGCGGGGAGACGCGCTCGCTCACTCGCCGCCCCGGCGACACAGGTGCTGGCTCCTGGCCCCTCTGCTGCAACTTTCTGGCTCCGGGGCCTATTGAATCTCCCTGCCCTCGTCGCCCCGTTTGCAGAACGAAGAGGAAAATGGGAAGGGCTGCTCAGCGGGACTGCCGGGGGGATTAAGCGGAATGATGTGGCTTATTTATTCCGTTTAAAGATGCCCAGTGCTAAAAAATTAATAATAATAATAATAAATTTTTTAATGAAGATGCCCAGTGCTAAATACAGTGTCTGGGACCTGCAAACGGGACCAATGCATCATTTTACAGGGGCCCGAGCAACATGAAAGTGCGGGGCCCCTTGTTCAAAGTTGTTAAGGAGAGGATCCCTGGGTGGCTCAGCCGTTTAGCGCTGCCGTCAGCCCAAGGCGTGATCCTGGAGGCCCAGGATCGAGTCCCGCATCGGGCTCCCGGTGCATGGAGCCTGCTTCTCCCTCTGCCTGTGTCTCTGCCTCTCTCTCTCTCTATGTCTATCATAAATAAATAAAATATTAAAAAAAAAAAAGAGGAATAGAAATTTGGCCATTTGGGGGATGCCTGGGTGGCTCAGCGTTTGGGCATCGGCCTTCGGCCCAGGGCGTGATCCTGGAGACCCGGATCGAGTCCCATGTTGAGCTCCCTGCATGCAGCCTGCTCTGCCTGTGTCTCTACCTCTCTCTGTGTGTCTCTCATGAATAAATGAATAAATAAATAAATTATTTTAAAAAATAAATAGTATTACATTTCTAAAAAAAAAAAAAAGAAAGAAAGAAATTTGGCCATTTGATGCAAGTGACTTTTCAAATCAGTAGTATTTGGCAAGATACTGTTATTCCATCTCAAACTAAGCCCAAGATGGGTTGAAAACTTAGGCAAACCACAATACTACAAAAGACCAGATATGGGGAATGGGGGATATGGGGATATCTTTATAATAATTGGAGGAGGGAAAAATGTTTATAATGAATGAAAATCAATTATTTTTAAAATTGAAAGATATTTAAACATCTATCAGGAAGAGCTGTCACCAACAAATACAACAGAGAAAGTAAGTTTTAAAATGTTGCAAAAATAAAATAAAATGTTGCAATATGCATGGTAGACAGAGGGTTGATCTTCATGATCAATTTTTTTTAAAAAAGTAATCCAAAATAAACACATAAAATCACTAGCCTATAAACACATAAAGATAACTAGCCTGGGGCTGAGGGGTATGGGTGTATTCCCATGGGGAGAGATAGCTAATAGGTACCGGTTTCTTTCCTGGGTGTTAAAGTTTTAAAGTTAGATTATAATGATGGTTGCGCAATTCTGAGAATACTGTGTACTAAAAACCACTGAACTATGTACTTTCAATGGGCGAAGTTTATGGTATATGAAACATAACTCAATGAAGCTGTAAAAAAATGGGAAAATAATACACACAACTTTGTAGTGTTTGCATCTATTAATACACTGGCAAAAATTAAAATCATTATTAACACCCTGATGTGGCAAGTTTTGTGAGAAAATCAGCACTCATATTATTTGAGTATATATTACTTTTATTTTTTTTAAAGAATGTTATTTTTATTTTAAAAGTAAAAAAAGTGAGATTTTCGTTTCTGAAAAAGAAGGCAAGACTTTAAAGTTAGAGGTCCTGAGCTATGACACTTCCTGGCTGTGTGGTCTTGGGCAAGTCCCTGAGTCTCAGCCCTCTCATCAACAAAATAAGATTGTCAATACTCTTCTCACAGGGTGGTTACAACAGTTTAATGAACTAACATATACAAAGTGCCTGACACAGAATCAACACTCTGTTTTATTGTAGCTGTTTTATTGTAGCTGTTTTATTGCAGTTGTAGCCTTGTATTCATTTCTGAATCCCCAGGGACCAACATAGTGCAGGGCATATGGTCATTGCTCACTAAATATTTGTTAAATGAATGAATTCAACAGCCATTTGTGGTGTCAACTCTCAAATTCAACAACCCTAAAAGGAATATGTTGTGTTCAGAGATCCAGCTCTTAAGCCAGACAAGAAATTACTTAATCTCTCTCAGTCTCCATTTTCTCCCATGAAACATGAGGTTAATATAACAGCACTAAATGAAATAAAGCAGATAAAGCATTTAGTCCTATGAGGCCAAGACACCTGTGTGCTGAGTAGCTATAATAGAAAAGTATGTTAAAGGAGGAAACATAGTAGACATGACAAAACTACAAAGTTTCCAGAATCTTACCAGGCTCTACGCTCCATGATTTCATTCTAAGATCCAGGATTAATTCCTTAGTTTTAAGCTTTAGCTTTAATTACTCAGGTGTAAAGATTCTAGTATCAGTGTAGCCACTGCCATGTGGTACCATGCCACACCTAGCCCCTGCTCAGTCAAATGTTGCAATCTCAACAGAACACTAGCTACCCATCCCTGGTTTCCCTTAATCGCCCTCAGAGGACCTGAGGCCCCTGTCCAGCCCCAAAACAGCCCTAGTAGAGCATTACCTCCCAACAAACTCATGAGATAATGCTTACCTGTGTGCCATGTACTGTGCTAAGACTTTTTATTCATTATTTCATTTAAACCTCCCCAAATACCTATGACATGGACAACATAATTATTCCCATTTTAGGGATGCCTGGGTGGCTCACTGGTTGGGCTTCTGCCTTTGGCTTGGGTCGTGGTCCAGGGTCTTGGGATGGAGTCCCGCATCAGGCTTACCACAGGGAGCCTGCTTCTCCCTCTGCCTATGTCTCCGCCTCTCTCTGTGTGTCTCTCATGAATAAATAAAATCTTTAAAAAAAAATTATTCCCATTTTTAAAATGAGAAAATTGAGACTCCAGGAGGTTAAGAAACCAGATCAGCATTTATCCAAACAAGTTACCTAGGGCTATTTGCTGAGTGTTGTCTGGTCAGCAGGATGCTGCAATCATCCCCAAAACTCAGGACTCTCCAAAACTCATCAGATTAAAACCATATATAATAGGTAATTTAACCAATCTCTGAAAGTTTTCAAACACCAAGTCTAATCAAGCTGGCCTAGGATAAAGATTAGGGTGGATTTGAGAAGGGTACTTTGGTCTAATCAGAAGAAACCTAATCCATTCCATTGTAACCTAATCAGAGAAAGACAGAGATCTCAAGACAGAAACATTTAGTGAAGGCCATTCAAGAAAGCCTTGGTTCTTGGCAAATTGAATTTAAATTAAAAAAAAAAAAATTAGTCAAGTACACACACACACACACACACACACAAAGAAAGCCTTGGTTCAAGGATTTCAAACAGTTGCCTCTTCCTTCATATATGTGGTAGTGGTTCTCAAAGTATGGGCTGAGGCTCACTGGTGAGTCAGCCAACCTGGCCTTGCTGACAGCTGAGAACAAACTCCAGACTGCACAAATGTTTTTCAGTTCCACAGACCTTTATTCTGTCTTAGGGCCAAGTGCTATTGGCTAGTAAAGGTTGCTATAATATAATATTTGTAAACTGAACAGAAAGCATTCTCCAGTAGAGTTGGGATACTCGCTAATTTCTGATAACAAAATTTGTTAGCAGTGATGGCTTGAGTTGCTTTTTTAAACGGTTTTACACTTGTGTTTTTGTGTATTTGTGGAATCTCCCTTAGGTGGCACTTCCTCTTATTGTTCTGGGGCTTGGGTGATTGTTACAATGTTAACATTTCCATTGTCGTTTTGTTTCTTAGCAAATCTTGGTTATTGCAGCACTTTTTCCATAAGAAGGTAAGGGGAAGGGTTGGTTTGGGCTTCCAGCATCAGTGACTAGGTAATTCTGACCAACTCTCCTATGGAGGAAAACTAGCAAAATTGGAAAACTTGAAAAATCTCTTCTTGAAATCATTGGAAAGTTAAAACAAGTTAGTGAAGAATTACTGAGCCAGGAACTAGGAAGGGGGAAATTAAGGAATGTAGCCCCATATTTAGGACTACTTTTCCATGTGGGGCATTTCCTGAGCGGTAGCTAAGAGACTGAGTGGTGCTTTCAGCAGCCTTGGGGAGTTAGAGGGGCAGAGACTGGGGTCCAGAACCCACCGAGACAGAGAGAGACACACACACACACACACACACACACACACACACTCACATACACAGGGTCTAGTGAATAATTCTCTTTGGATTGGGATCCCAACAGACTCTAAAGATTTATTATTTATTTATTTATTTATTTATTTATTTATTTATTTATTTATAAGAGAGGACGTGCATGTTGGGAGGAGAGGGAGAGAGAGAATCTCAAGCAGATTCCCCACTGAGCACAGAGCCCCCTTGGGGGGGCTCCATCTCACAGCCCTGAGATCATGACCTGGGCCAAAAATCAAGAGCCCACCACTCAACCAACTGAGCCACCCAGGCACCCTGTTTTTTTTTAAGATTTATTTATTGGGGGGATGCCTGGGTGGTTCAGTGGTTAAGCATCTGCCTTCCGCTCAGGGTGTGATCCTGCGGTCCTTGGATCGTCCCACATCGGTCTCCCCGTGGCTCATTCGGTTAAGTGTCTGCCTTTGGCTCAGGTCATGATCTTGGGGTCCTGAGATCATGGTCCCTACTCTTTCTCCTTTCCCTCTGCCCCTTTCCCCGCTCCTTCTCTTGCTCACTCGTTCACTCTTCCACTCAAATAAAATATTTAAAAAAAATAAAAATTAATATTTTGTTTATTTGAAAGAAAGAGTGTGTGTGTACAAGCCAGGGGGAAGGGTAGAGCAAAAGAGAAAAGTCAGACTCCCTGATGAACAGGGAGCCCAACATGGGGTTCAATCTCAGAACCCTAAGGTCATGACCTGGACTGAAGGCAGACACTTAACCAACTATGCCACCCAGGCACCCCTCACTTTTCTTTTAAAGTGGAATTCAGGGCAGCCCAGGTGGCTCAGCGGTTTAGCGCCACCTTCAGCCCAGGGCCTAATCCTGGAGACCCAGGAGTCCCATGTTGGGCTCCCTGCATGGAGCCTGCTTTTCCCTCTGCCTGTGTCTCTGCCTCTCTCTGTGTTTTTCTTGAATAAATAAATAAAATCTTTTAAAACAATAAAAAATAAAGTGGAATCCACTTTAGGGGTTCCTGAATGGCTCAGTCAGTTAAGCTTTGCCTCTTGGTTTTAAATTAGGTCATGATCTCACAGTCATGAGACTGAGCCCCAAGTCAGGCTCCACACTCAACATGGAGCTGCTTGGAACTCTCTCTTCCTTCCCCTTGCAACCTCTAAAATAAATAAATAAATCTTTAGAAAAAAATCAAAGCAAAAGCAGATAGAACAGACAAGCTCTCACAGAGATCAAAACTCAGCCTCAGGTGCTTTCTATAAAAAATTACACATGTATTCTATTCAATCCACAAACAAAAATTGTCACACATACTGGAAGACAAGATAGCATGAACAAAAATCACCAGTAACAATGGACCCAAAAGAACTCCAGTTATTGTGGTCATCAAATTATTTAGTATGTTCCGGAAACAAACAGATTGGTCATTTTAGCAGAAAAACAGAAAATAGGGCAGCCCGGGTGGCTCAGCAGTTTAGTGCCACCTTCAGCCCAGAGCCTGATCCTGGAGTCCTGGGATCGAGTCCCGCATCAGGCTCCCCACATGGAGCCTGCTTCTCCCTCTGCCTGTGTCTCTGCCTCTCTCTCCCTCTCTCTCTCTCTCTCTCTCTCTCATGAATAAATAAATAAATTTTTTAAAGCAGAAAATATATGAACATCCAAGTGGAAATTTTGTAACTAAAAAATATAATAGAGAAATTAATAACCCAACAGCAAATTACACACTGCTAAAGAAAGAAGCAGTCAGTTTAGAGGTGGGAAGCAATATACAGATGAGACATAAAGAGGCAAAAAAAGCAGAAAAGAGAAAAAGTAGAAGAGTTACAGAGGTAAGAGACACTGGGTAGTTCAGTTGTTTAAGGATCCAACTCCTGATTTCCACTCAGGTCACAATTTCAGGGCCATGAGATCAAGCCCTGTGTCAGGCTCCCACTGCTTGAGAGTCCCTCACCCTCTGCCCCTCCCCCTGTTTGTGCTGCTCTCTAAAATAAATAAATAAAATCTTTAGAAAAAAAATTACAGAGTTAATAGTGAGACACTCTCATGTACAGATAATTGGAAAAGCAGAAGAACAGGAAGCAAAGAGGGGCAGAAGAAATACTTGACATGAAAAGAAAATTTACCAAAATTTATGAAAAACTAAAGGTGCAGATTCAAGAAACACTATGGGGATCCCTGGGTGGCGCAGCAGTTTGGCGCCTGCCTTTGGCCCAGGGGCGATCCTGGAGACCCAGGATCGAATCCCACATCAGGCTCCCGGTGCATGGAGCCTGCTTCTCCCTCTGCCTATGTCTCTGCCTCTCTCTCTCTCTCTCTCTCTCTGGGACTATCATAAATAAATAAAAATAAAAAAAAAAGAAACACTATGAATTGTAAACAAGAAACCTGAGGAAAATTAAGGCTGATGTGGAGGTGATAGTTGAGGGGGCGGTGACTGTCCTTTCACCCACCTTCAAGACACCTGAGGTCGAATTCGGGCAGTGCCAAAACCTCAGTGAAAACAAAACTGAAGCAAAATCAACATGCAAGAAATGGAGGAAGTATAGTCCTTAGCAAAAGAAAGAAGGGGAGGAAGAAAGAGGAAAGAAAAAAGATAGCAACAAAGCAAAAATATTATTACAAAGTTGGGTTTTTTTTAAGATGTTTTAAAAATCGGGGATCCCAGGGTGGCTCAGCGGTTTAGTGCCGCCTTCAGCCCAGGGGGTGATCCTGGAGTCCTGGGATCGAGTCCCGCATCGGACTCCTTGCATGGAGCCTGCTTCTCCCTCTGCCTGCGACTCTGCCTCTCTCTCTCTCTCTCATTCTGTGTCTCTCATGAATAAATAAGTAAAATCTTTTTTTAAAGAAAAAAAAGATTTTTAAAAAATCTTTTAAGTAATCTCTACACCCAATGAGGGGCTCAAACTCACAATCCTGAGATCAAGAGTTGCACACTGTACTAAGCTAGCCAGTGCCCCAGAATTATAAAGCTTATTAATTCCAGAACTAAAATTTTAGACAATATGACCACAAATAATCTCACAGAGGAATCCAATGGCACATGAAAAGGATACAAGTACATACAAACTTGGGGCACCTGGGTGGCTCAGTCGGTTAAGCATCTGCTTTCAGCTCAGGTCATAAGTCCAGGGTCCCCTCTCCCTCTATCTACTTATTCCTTTCCCTCTTGCTGCTGCTCCCCCTGCTTGTGCTCACTCTCTTGCTTTCTCTCTCTCTGTCAAATAAATAAATATAATCTTAAAAAAAAAAGTGTGGACTTGTTAGGGGAAGATACAGGTATGGATAGATTTTAGGAATTGATAGGAACTAAGTAAACATGAGTATGGGTTTTAGGATAAAGGCAATTACCAAAAAATAAAAATAACATTTACAACACTAAAACCAACAGAAGAAAACTTCGCCTTGAAAAGTGAGGGGAAAAGAAAAAGAAAAAGAAAAGAAGAGAAAAGAAAAGGGGCACCTGACTGACGCAGTTCATTGAGCACACAACTCTTGATCTCAGGTTAGTGAGTTGGAGCACCACACTGGGTGCAGGGATTACTTTAAAAGAAAAGAGTAATTCCAACAAATATAAAAAGGTTAAACTTGCCAATAAAAGACAAGAACTCTATGATATGGGTGAAATTATAAGAGACACACTTAAATATAAATGCCAGCTAAATATGAACCAAAATGGCAAAGAAGTATGTTACATATTGGTAAAAACATCAATAGATCATGAATTATAAATATCACAGACCTTTGTAAACCAACATCATAGACTCCAAATACAGTGGTATAACTGATAGAACAACAGGAAGAATCGATAAATCAATCATTAAAATGAGAGATTTGGGGCAGCCCAGGTGGCTTGGCGGTTTAGTGCCGCCTTTGGCCCAGGGCCTGATCCTGGAGACCCAGGACAGAGTGCCATGTCAGGCTTCCTGCATGGAGCCTGCTTTTCCCTCAGCCTGTGTCTCTGCCGCTCTCTCTCCCTCTCCATGTCTCTCATTAATAAATAAATAAAATCTTAAAAAATAAATAAATAAAATGAGAGATTTTAACATAACATCTTTCAAAACACAAACAAAAAGTAAGTAAAAATATAAAAAACCTGAACAACACAATTAATAAGCTCAACTTACTGTTTATGTGTAAAATTCTATTCCCAGCCAACAGAAAATCATAGACATTTTAAGCATTCATAGTACATGTTCAAAAATAGAACATGCATAATACTATAAAGGAAGTTGCAACAAATTCCAAAAAAATCAATATCATACAGACCATGTTCTCTAGCTATAAGTTGTAAATTTGGAAACCTTTTTTTTTTTTTATTATTGAAAACTACACATCCTGTATACTTGGAAACTAAACTGCATGGTTAAGTAACCATTGCACTCCCAATGCATAAAGGAAATCACTTAGAAATGAATCATAAGGAAAACACTACACGTCAAAATTTGTGAAACTGAGCAAAAAAACAGTATTTGGAGGAAGTATATACTTTTTTTTATAATTTTTTTAATTTTTTTTATTTATGATAGTCACAGAGAGAGAGAGAGAGAGGCAGAGACATAGGCAGAGGGAGAAGCAGGCTCCATGCACCGGGAGCCCAATGTGGGACTCAATCCCGGGTCTCCAGGATCGCGCCCTGGGCCAAAGGCAGGCACCAAACCGCTGCGCCACCCAGGGATCCCCGGAAGTATATACTTTTAAATAAACTTTATTTACAAGATATTTTTTGGAAATAGAATTGCTCTAAACAAACAGGCCAACCACTCCAATTTAAGAAATTAGAAAAAGTTATAGGACAAACCCACAGGAAAAAGAAGGGAGAGCTATGTGGATCCTATGAGAGAAAACTAAGGATATACTAACACAAAAATCCAACTGCGAAAGAATTGTTGGCTCTTACACTCTGTGGAGATGCCCATGGTCAATTGTATGATTTTTCAGGACTTTTAAAAACGTAATGGAAGATAACTAGACAAAACTGTCTATTCATGGGCAAATATGTAGATAAATACAATTAGCCAATGGACACAAGCAGTAACTCTGCTTGTGACATGGAAGGTATAGTTGTCTAGAATGCATTACAATATTGTGAGGAAATAATAAAAACTGAAAAATTACCCAAGTACTTGACTTTTATTTTTTTAAGATTTATTTATTGGAGAGAGAGAGCGAGTACATAAGCGGGAGGGGCAGAAGAGAGGAGAGGAGAGAATCCTGAGCAGACTCTGTGCCCAGCGTGGAACCTGCCACCAGGCTAGATTCCACAACCTCAAGATCGCAACCTGAGACAAAACCAAGAGTTGGATGCTCAACCAACTGGGCCACCCAGGCACCCCATTACTTGACTTTTTAAATGAATGTAATAATGTATGGGAATACCAATGTTTAGAAATGCTTTGATCATGGCGTAGGTAAAGTGTGTGCGGCTCTTGACCTTGGAGTCATGAGTTGGAAACCCACAGTGGGTGTAAAGATTACTTAAAAAAAATAAATAAAATTTAAAAAGAAATAAGTGTGGGGATCCCTGGGTGACTCAGTGGTTTAGCACCTGCCTTTGGCCCGGGGCTGATCCTGGAGTCCCGGTATCGAGTCCCACATCCGGCTCCTACATGGAGCCTACCTTTCCCTCTGCCTGTGTCTCTGCCTCTCTCTCCCTTTGTGTCTCTCATGAATAGATAAATAAAATCTTAAAAAAAGAAAGGAAGAAAGAAAGAAAGAAAGAAGAAAGAAAGAAAGAAAGAAAGAAGAAAGAAAGAAAGAAAGAAAGAAAGAAAGAAAGAAAGAAGAAAGAAAGAAAGAAAGAAAGAAAGAAAGAAAGAAAGAAAGAAAGAAAGAAAGAAAGAAAGAAAGAAAGAAAGAAAGAAAGAAGTGCTTTGGGCATCTATTTGCTAATACGTAGGCTTTTATTTTTTTTTTAAAGATTTTATTTATTTATTCATGAGAGACACACAGAGAGAGAGAGAGGGAGGCAGAGACACAGGCAGAGGGAGAAGCAGGCTCCATGCTGGGAGCCTGACATGGGACTTGATCCCCGGTCTCCAGGATCACACCCTGGGCTGAAGGCGGCGCTAAACCGCTGAGCCACCTGGGCTGCCCAGGCTTTTATTTTTTATTATTTTTAAAATCAGTATCTTTTTTTAAAGATTTTATTTATTTTTATTAATGAGAGAGAGAGAGAGAGAGAGAGGCAGAGACACTAGGCAGAGGGAGAAGCAGGCTTCATGCAGGGAGGCCAACGTGGGACTCGATCCTGGGTCTCCAGGATCAGGCTCTGGGCTGAAGGCAGCGTTAAACCACTGAGCCACCCGGGCTGCCCTATGTAGGCTTTTAAGATCTGTTCAGATGATAAAAAAAAAAAAAAAGTGGGTTACTTCTCCATGTGATCATACCTCTTCTTCTTCTTCTCTCTCTCTCTCTTTTTTTTTTTTTTTTTTTTTTTTTTTTTAAGTACTCTCCACTCCCGATGTGGAGCTAGAACTCACAGCCCTCAAATTAAAAGTCATATGCTCTAGGGACTGAGCCAGCCAGGCGCCCCTGATCACACATGTGATGACACATTTCTGAAACATTTAACTTTGTCAACACTCTCACACTGCTTTCTTGTGGTCATCAATTTGGAAGGATATAACTGGTATCACCACCAACATGTGGCTACCATTCTCCCAGTATCTGATTAGTATTCATTGTGGTCATGGCAGGAATAAAGTTGCTACCATGGAAGTAAACGGAACTTTCAAATCTTTAATTTGACCTAGCATGCAGCATCATTTTACCTGGCACATTCCTGACTATATCCTATAGATAGCTCTTGGGAAAACCTCACTTTGCATACCAAACTATATCTGGAATGTGAGTATATGTATCACTTTTTTAAGGAATAAAATAATCTACATGTACCGTAATAAAATTGAACATGTCTGGAAGTTAAAAATTCATCATGGGGCAGCCTGTGTGGCTCAGCAGTTTAGCGCCGCCTTCGGCCCAGGGCCTGATCCCAGGGACCCAGGATCAAGTCCCACGTCGGGCTCCCTGCATGGAGCTGTTTCTCCCTCTGTCTGTGTCTCTGCCTCTCTCTCACCCTCTCTGTGTCTCTCATGAATAAATAAATAAATAAATAAATCTTTAAAAAAAAATAAAATAAATAAAAATTTGTCATGGACCAAAACTTTCCATAATTATGATACATGATTAGCCAAATTTGAGACTAAAATTCAATCCGTCATGGCTGAGATAAATCAATTCCACAGTCCATTTGTCTGATGTATTTCAATTAACACTTTACTTCTGGATTGTTTGAACAGAAAAGGTAAATAACTATTTTTTTGCATTTATTTGTAAATTTTAGTTGTATTATTTAACTGGCAAGATTAAAGAGATGTTTGAAAATATATTTAAATAAAACACAATCTAACTTCCACTTCTATTTTATTTTATTGGAATGTTTAAATAACTTAAGTGGAAAGTGAAAAGATTCCTCTTGCAGCTATGTTGTCAAAACATTTAAAGAGATTTCCCTATTTAGGATGAAATGATGTAATGTCTGGGATCTGTTTCAAAATAATCTGGAGTGGGGGAAATAAAAGAGTATAAATGAAACAAGATGATACTGGAACTAATAATTGTTGAAACTGAACAATGAGTATATGAGAGTTTCATTATAATATAAGAAGAATAAAGGATCAAGGACAGATAAGATTTTTTAAATCTATAATATAATCTTTAAATCTATAATAAGGGCAGCCTGGGTGGCTCAGGGGTTTAGCACCTGCCTTCGGTCCAGGGCGTGATCCTGGGGTCCCGGGATCGAGTCCCATGTCAGGCTTCCTGCATGGAGCTGGCTTCTCCCTCTGCCTGGGTCTCTGCCTCTCTCTCTCTCTGTGTCTCTCATGAATAAATAAATAAAAATCTTACACCAAAAAAAATCTATAATAAGTTATTTTTATATAATAAGTTTAAAAATAAAATCTAGGCGTACCCACGTGGCTCAGTTGGTTAAGCGTCTGCCTCCAGCTCAGGCCGTGATCTCAGGGTCCTGGGATCCAGCCCTGTATCGTGCTCCCTGTTCAGTGGGGAGCCTATTTCTCTCTCTCTCTCTCTCTCTCTCAACTCTCTCTCTTCCTGCTGCTCCCCCTGCTTATGCTCTCTCTCTCTCTCTTTCAAATAAATAAATAAAATATTTAAAAAATAAAATAAAATTTAGTCTTGGCCATTCTTGGTCTATTCTTACATATACATTTCAGAATCAGCTTATCAATCCAATACTGATTTTGAATAAAAATCTATTGAATCGGGTGTGTGGGTGGCTCAGTCGGTTGAACATCTGCCTTCGGCTCAGATCATAATCCCAGGGTCCTGGGATGGAGTCCTGTATTGCGCCCCTGCCTCAGTGGGGAGCCTGCATCTCCCTTTCCCCTTGCTCCTCCTCACTGCTCATACTCTCTCTTTCAGTCAATAAATAAATAAAATCTTTTTTAAATCTATTAAATCTGTACATCAACCTTCAGAGAATTGTCTTTTCCTGCCATAAAGGCTTCCTACTGTTTTTTTTTTTTTTAAGATTTGATTTATTCATTAATGAGAAACACAGAGAGAGAGGCAGAGAGAGAAGCAAGCCCCATGCAGGAAGCCCAATGTGGGACCTGATCCCGGGACCCAGGGATCACGGCCTGGGCCAAAGAGCGCAACCGCTGAGCCACTCAGGGATTCCTTCTTCCTACTGTTAATAGGGAATAGTTCTCACTTTCTTAGGTTTTCATTTTATTTTTTTAAGACTTTTAAAAGATTGTATTTATTTATTTGACAGAGAGAGAGCACAAGCTGGCAGAGCAGCAGGCAGAGAGAGAGAAGCAGACTCCCTCTTGAGCAGGGAGCCCATGAGGGCTGGTCCCTAGAACCCTGGGATCATGACCTGAGCCAAAGGCAGACATTTAACTGACTGAGCCACTCAGGAGCCCCTGTTTTCATTTTTTTAAATACAGTTTTATAACTTTCTTTTTTTTTAAGATTTTATTTATTTACTCATGAGAGACACAGAGAGAGAAGCAGAGACACAGGCAGAGGCAGAGGGAGAAGCAGGCTCCATGTAGGGAGCCTGATGTGGGACTTGATCCCGGGTCTCCAGGATCGTGCCCTGGGCTGAAGGCAGACACTTAACCTATGACACTTACCCAGGCATCCCTCAGCATAATATTTTTGATGTTCATCTATGTTATAACATGTGGCAATAGTTTGTTCCTTTTTATGGCTGAGTAGTATTCCATTATATGCACAGATCACATTTTGTATATCCATTTGCCAGTTGATGGACATCTGGATTGTTTTTAGTTTGGGGCTTTAACAAATAATGCTGCAATGAACATTCATATACAAGTCCTTGTGTGAATATATATTTTCTCTTAGGTGGATCCCTAGGTGAGGAATTACTGGATCACATAGTATATGTATATTTAACTTGTTAACTGTTTTCCAAAGTGGCTGTACAGATTTTATTTATTTATTTGACAGAGAGAGAGAGCACAAGCAGAGGGGGCAGCAGGCAGAGGGAGAAACAGACCCCAGACTCCCTGCTAATCAGGGAACCTGACGCAAGACTCAATTCCCAGGACCTCGGGATCATGACCTGAGCTGGAGGCAGATACTTAACTGACTGAGCCACCCAGGCGGCCCAAAGGAATGCTTTTAAAGTTTCCAAACTCTAACAATTATTGTAAGTTTTTTTGTAGGTCTCTTTGGGTTACCATTCTATCTATTGGATTTTGTCAAATAATTTCTTGTATTCATTGCAATGTTTATATGATTTTTTTTCCTCCTTAATCTCCTATTATAGTGAGTAACAGCTAGAAATATTCTAATTTAGAGACATATTATTCCTGGGATAATCCCAAACTGGCCATGGTATATTGTTTTTTTTATTTCATTATCACTAATATTTTGTTTAGGATCTTTGCACCTATATTCACAAATGAAATGAGTCTATAATATCATTTCCCTGTTCTTCCTTTAGCTGGATTTGGCATCGAAGTTATACGAGCTTCATGGAATTGGCAGGAGAGGGATATGCTCTCTTTTTCCATGCTATGGAACTGTTTGTATAAGTTTAGAATGATCTGTGCCTTGAAAACTGACAGAATTTGGCTATAAAACCATCAGGGCCTTGTGCTTTCTTTGTTAAAGTTGTTTACTGCCTCAATGTTTAAAAACTTTTTATTATGAAGTAATTATAGTCTCATAAGAAGTTCCAAATTGTATTGGAATGTCCACTGTAGGATTCACCCAATTTTCCCCAAAGGTACTATCCTGCATAACTAAAGTACAATATCAAAACCAAAAATTGGCCTTGGTACAGCCCATACAACTTATGCAGCATTCAACAGTTTTGCATGTGGATGTGTGTATGCACACTTTTATGCAGTATTATTGCACATGTATATTTGTGTAACCACCACCATATCAAGATATAGAATTGTTCTATCATCACAAGGACCCCTCGTACTACCCCTTTGTAGTTGTAACCATCCCTTCCCCCATTACTAATTCTTATCAACCACAAATCTGCTCTTCATCTCTATAATCTTTCTATTTCAAGAATGTTATAGGGGTGCCTGTCTGGCTCAATTGATGAAGCAAGGGACTCTTGATCTCGGCATTATGGATTTGAGCAGAGGGAGAAGCAGGCTCCTCGCAGGGAGCCAGACATGGGACTAGATCCCAGACTCCAGGATCACATCCTGAGCTGAAGGCAGATGCTCAACTGCTGAGTCACCCAGACGTTCCTATAGCATTGAAGTTTAAAAAAAAAAAAAAAGTTTTCTTTGTAGATATCTGCATGTTCTTTCTAAATTCTTAAATACATTAGGGTTTTTGTTGCCACTATGATATAGTTTTTTTTTTCTTTTTTTTTTTTTTAAATAGGGGCACTGGGAGCACCTGGGTGGCTCAGCAATTTGGTGCCTGCCTTTGGCCCAGAACGTGATCCTGGAGTCCCAGGATCGAGTCCCATGTCGAGCTCCTTGCATGGAGCCTGCTTCTCCCTCTGCCTATGTCTCTGCCTCTCTCTGTGTCTCTCATGAATAAATAAATAAAATCTTTAAATAAATAAATAAAATAGGGGCACAGGGTTGGCTCAGTTGGTTAAGCATTGGACTCTTGATTTCAATTCAGGTTATGATTTCGTTGTGAGACCAAGCTCCAAGTCAGGTTCCACATTCAGTAGGGAGTCTGCTTGATTGTCTCTCTCCCTCTCCTTCTCCCCTTCCCTCCCCTCTTGAGTGCTCACACATGTATGTGCATGCACTCTCTATCTCTCTCTCTCAAAAAAAAAAAAAAAGAAAGAAAAGAAAATCTTTATTTTTTAAAAGATTTTATTTATTTATTTGAAAGAGAGAGAGTGAGAGCAGACACAGGTAGGGGGCAGAGGCAGAGAGAGAGGGAGAAACAGACTCCCTAGAACCCTGGGATCATGACCTGGGCTGAAGGCAAATGCTTAACCAGCTCCTGAGCCACTTAGGAGCCTCTAAAATAAAATTGTTAGATTATATTTACCGGGCGGCCCCAGTGGCTCAGCAGTTTAGCACCACCTTCGGTCCAGGGCATGATCCTGGAGACCCGGGATCGAGTCCCACGTCAGGCGCCCTGCATGGAGCCTGCTTCTCCCTCTACCTGTGTCTCTGCCTCTCTCTTTCTCTCTCTGTGTGTGTCTCCCATGAATAAATAAATAAAATCTTTTTTAAAATAAATAAATAAATAAATAAATAAATAAATAAATAAATAAATAAATAAAATTTTCCAATAGGCTGTATCGAGTAGAGAGAAACTTTCTCTTTGTCTTTCAAAGCATTCTTTGGTCAAATTTCTTTCTCAAGGGCTTAATTTTAAGCTTGATGAAATTCCTTCCCTCTTTCTTAAGGGTTTCTGGCATGGCAAGAACCTTCTTTTTCTCCTATTCTTTACCCTCCGTGGTTCTAGCTGGAAAAAAGGAAAAAAACTTTTTTAAAAAAGATTTTATTTATTTTAGAGAGAGAGAGAGAGAGAGAGAGCATGAGTGGGGGGGCAGAGGCAGAGGAACAGGAAGAAGCAGACTCCCACTGAGCAGGGAGTCTGACACGGCGCTCGATCCCAGGACCTCACCTGGAGCTGAAGGCAGACATTTAACCAACTGAGTCACCCAGGTGTCCCACAATTTTTTTTTTAAGATAACAGAATAGACATATCTCTGGTAAGATTTAACGAGAACAAAAAAAAAGAAACACAACATTACAAATTAAAAAGGGGACATAACAGAAATAAAATTTAAAGATTTTATTTATTTATTTGAGAGACTAGGGATGCCTGGGTGGCTCAGTGATTGAGCGTCTGCCTTTGGCTCGGGTCATGAACTCAGGGTCCTGGGAAGAATTCCATATTGGGCTTCCTGCAGGGAGCCTGCTTCTCCCTTTGCCTATGTCTCTGCCTTTCTCTGTGTGTCTCTCATGAATAAATAAATAAATAAAATCTTAAAAAAAAAAAAAAAAAGAAAACTTTAAGACTATAGTAGTGAACATTAATGATAATACAAATAAATGAAGAGACATATCTTAGATGAAATAACTCATAATTAGATAGATGTCAATCTCCCTAATATTCTGTAAATTGATAGCAATCTCATTAATTCCAGATTTAAGATTTACCTTGAAAATGCTGGGTAAGGGATCCCTGGGTGGCGCAGCGGTTTGGCGCCTGCCTTTGGCCCAGGGCGCGATCCTGGAGACCCAGGATCGAATCCCACGTCGGGCTCCCGGTGCATGGAGCCTGCTTCTCTCTCTGCCTGTGTCTCTGCCCCGCTCTCTCTCTCTCTCTCTCTCTGTGTGTGACTATCATGAATAAATAAATAAAATCTTTAAAAAAAAAAAAAAAAAAAGAAAATGCTCGGTAAATGGGGATCCCCAGGTGGCTCAGTGGTTTAGCGCCTGCCTTCGGCCCAGGGTGTGATCCTAGAGTCCCGGGATCAAGTCCCACGTCAAGCTCCCTGCATGAAGCCTGCTTCTGTGTGTGTGTGTGTGTGTGTGTGTCTCTCTCTGTGTCTCTCATGAATAAATAAATGAAATCTTTAAGAAAAGATGCTGAGTAAAGAAAGGGGACCAGCTTTACCAGATATTAAGACACACTACAAAACCATCATAATAAAATATATTGCAGCATTGCTCAAGGACACATTTTTGTTGATGAACAAAATAGACCAATGGAATAAAATAGAAAGCTTGGAGACAAACCCATGTAGATATGAGTACTTAATATATAAGAAAGGTAGCACCACAATCAATGGAAGAGTTAGTTCATTTAGTAAGTGTAATTGGGAAAATTGGCTCACAATAAACATAATGACTACTTATCACTATATACAAAGATAAACTCCAGATAAAATAAAGACCTAACCATGAAAAGCAAAAGTCTCAAGTTAATAGGAGAGCATATTCGTGACCCAGGAGTGGTAAGTATTCTTCATAAACTTAATCCAGGGGGCTCCTATCTGGCTAGTCAATAGAACATGTGACTCTTGCCCTAAGGGTTGTGAGTTCAAGCCCCATATTGGGCATAGAGCTTACTTAAAGAAAAATAAAAAAAACTAAAGGGCTCCTGGCTGGCTCAGTCGATGGAGCATGTGACTCTTGATCTCAGGGCTATAAGTTCAAGACACATGTTGAATATAGAGATTACTTAAAAATAAAATCTTTAAAAAAATAAGGAAAAAAAAAACCTTAAATCTGAAGCACAAACCATTTTGACCACATTACAACTAAGAATTTTTGGGGAGCCTGAGTGGCTCAGTCAATTGAGCATCCCACTCTTGATTTCGGCATGATCTCATCATCCTAAGATTGATCCCTGCATCAATCAGTGTGGAGTCTGCCTGAGTGAGATTCTTTATCTCCCTCTGCCCCTTCCCACTTTCTAAAATAAATAAACACTTTTTTTTTAAAGATTTCATTCATCTATTTATGAGAGACACAGAGAGTGGGAGAGACACAGGCAGAGGGAGAAGCAAGCTCGCCACAGAGAGCCTGATGTGGGCAGGCCCCGGGATCATGACCTGAGCTGAAGGCAGACACTCAACCATTGAACCACCCAGGTCCCCAGGTAAACAAATCTTTAATATTAAGGATTTCTATTCAAAGCATGATACAATGGACAAAGTTACAGAAAGAAGACAGAGTGGAAGAAGATATCTGCAATCATTAAAGCCAACAATGAGGGTGCCTGGGTGGCTCAGCTTGTTAAATGTCTGCCTTCAGCTCAAGTCATAATCCCAGGGTCCCGGGATCGAGTCCCACATCAGGCTACTTGCTCAGTGGGGAGTCTGCTTCTCCCTCTCTCTCTGCCTTTCCCCCCTGCTCTTACATGTACTCTCTCTTACATACTCTCTCTCAAATAAATAAAATCGTTTTTAAAAATTAAATAAATAAAACCAACAATGATAAAAAATAAGGAATTCTTGCAAATCAATATTGGCAAAGGATATATGAGCAGATAATTTACAGAAAAGGAAAAGCAAAAGACTAACAAGCATATGAAGAGATGCCCAGGCTTATTAGTCATCAGAAAAATGCAAATTACAACCATGGTGAGATACTACTTTATACTATTAGAGTAGCAAAAAGTAAAAAGCTAGATAATCTGAATTTTGTCAAAGAAACAGACATGTAAAATTCCTTGGGCCTGGCAGCCATTTAGGGATTAATATATCTGAACTTGATCAGATTAAGGATGAACACCTCCTGTGACATAGCAATTCACCTCCTAACTTCCATTCAAAAGAAATGTTTGTAAGGGTCCTACCAGCAACTTGTATAAGGATGTCCATCCAGACCTTGTTTGTGCCATGAGGTACCTACTAGTCGTCATTGGGGCCTTAGAAGAATGAATAAGGTAGATGCACTCAGTGCAGTGTTATGCTTCTGTACATATAGCACCATGAATGGATCTTTTTTATCTTCAAGATTTTATGTATTTATTTGAAGAGAAAGAGGGAGCACATGCATGAGCAAAGGCAGAAGGAGAGAGAGAAGCAGACTCCCAGGACCCTGAGATTATGACCTGAGCCAAAGGCAGATGCTTAACCAACTAAGCCATCCAGTCACCCCCATGAACGGATCTTTAAAGCATATTGTTACAGGGGCACCTGGCTGGCTCAGTCAGTAGAGCATGTGACTCTTGATCTCCAAGTCATGACTTTGAGCTCCATGTTGAGGGCACAGTTTACTTGAAAAATAACAACACTGTATTGTTACAGAAAAGGAAATTTTGAAAGAAACACGGTCCCATTCTCATAAATTAAATTGAAGCCCACAAAAATACTTATATTAAAATATAATTTACAATATTACTTCATTATAAATTTAAGTATATACATTAAATTATTGTCCTTGAGGGGAGAGGAGCGTTAAGAGAATGGAAATAGGGAAAGAGAGATATATCCTGGCAGCACTGAAGAGACTATATCATAAAGGATTCAGAATGAAAGCAAAGAGGTGAGAAGGTGATAGAAAATTCTAGATGAGGAAGGCTCTGGTGTCAACTATGTATCTGGATCCCTTCAAGGTGGGGAAGATGAAGGAATTCCATTTTATCTTTTTATTATTTAATTAATTTTTAAAAAAGATTTATTTATTTTAAAGAGAAAGAACGTGTGAGCAGGGGGGGAAGACGGAAAGATCTCAGGCAGACTTACCCCTGAGTGTGGAGCCCGAGGCGGGGCTCAAACTCACGACCCTGAGATCAAGACCTGAGCCAAGGGGATCCCTGGGTGGCTCAGTGGTTTAGCGCCTGCCTTTGGCCCAGGGCACAATCCTGGAGTCCCGGGATCAAGTCCCACATCGGGCTCCTGGCGTGGAGCCTGCTTCTCCCTGCCTCTCTCTCTCTCTCTCTGTGTCTATCATAAATAAATAAATCTTTAAAAAAAAAAAAAAGACCTGAGCCAAAACCAAGAGTCGGATGCTTAACCACCTAGGTGCCCCATCTTATTTTTTTTTCTATCTTATTTTTATTTATTTTTATTTTTTAAACTAACCTCTACGCCTAATGTGGGGTTCAAACTTACAACCCCAAGATTAGAGTCACATGCTCTACAGACTGAGCCAGACAGACGCCCTGGGCTCCATTTTAGAAAGATCCCATCTCTGCTGTTTTTCTGTTGGGCCCCATTTACTCACGGTCCATATTTGCCTCTGAATAAGACAAGGAAACTATGTTCCCATTCCAAGTGGGAGACAAGAAAGTTAATCATTCTCTGAGTTTTGTCCTGGGCCCCAAACACCTGATAGTATCTAAGAGGAGCCAGATCCCAAACATGTTCCAGGGCATTAGCTTCAAACAAACCTCGGCTGACGCTGGCATCAATACCCCCTACCTTCGATGATTTATAAAATAACACCTAGTTTTCAATTAACATTCTCCTTTGATTGGACCCTCCCTGGATTCCTGAAGGAACACGTACCCTAGACCCCTTTCCAACATAAAGCCCTAACGCGAAGTGACATAGAGACTCATTTTACTTTCCTTTCTGAGCCTCCCAGACAGTCCGTCTGCCGTTCTCTACCTGTCAACACGATTCAATAAATTCTGCTTTCACTTTCTCCAGCTCTCATTTTATTTCTATCCTACAGGAAGGTAAGGACCCTCCTCTGGGTCCTCCACCAGCCTGCCTACAGCAACTTCAAAGTTTTTCAGAGAAGTAGGTGAAAAACTTGACTGTCTCTGTGCCTTTGGGGAGGATGACCCTATATGCCAGTTTGCTGGGGGAAAAGTCTCTGCACCCAAGAAATCACAGAAAAAGTCTCTTCTTTCACTCCAGGTTAAAATGACAAATGTCATAGTTATCATACCTTTGGAAACATCAGTGAATAAACAAAGATCTTTGGCCTCAGGGAGTTTATATTCTAGTCTGGAAAGAAAGACAAGAAACAATAAATTATGTAGTGCATTAGACAGGGAAAGTGCTGAAGCAAAAACAAACCAGAGATTAAGGTAAGGGGACTTGCACCACCTCCCCACTTAACCCCCACACACACACTCACACACACAGAGAAATGTGGCTTTAACTAGTCCATCAAAAATTTTCCACTGAGCACCAGTGAGTCTGTCACAGCCATCTTCATTCCCCCAAAGATGAGGTCATCTCCATGATAAGACCCCCTGCACTTCCCCCTGAAGGAAATAGGAAAAATGATCTTGCCTGGAATAATCTTTTCTTTTTTTTCCTTCTAATTTTTTTTAAGATTTTATTTATTTATTTGACAGGAAGAGAGAGAGAGCACAAGCAGAGGGAGCAGCAGGCAGAGGGAGAAGGAGAAGTAGGCTCCCTGCTTGGCAGGGATTCTGGACTCGATCCCAGGACCTTGGGATCAAGACCCCAGTGGAAGGCAGATGCTTAACTGACTGAGCCACCCAGGTGCCCCTAATCTAACTTTTCTTAAAGTCAGCTGTAAGCCCAACATGGGGCTTGAACCCATGACTTGAGATCAAGAGCCAGGGGCTCCAGGCACCCCAATCCTTTCTTTTTTCTTTTTTTTTTTTTCATATACCCTTCTTGTCCCACCTTTTTTTCTTTTCTTTCCCTTTTTTTTTTTTTTTAAGATTTTTATTTATTTATCCATGAGAGACACACAGAGAGAGGCAGAGACACAGGCAGAGGGAGAAGCAGGCTCCCTGCCAGGAGCCCCACGAGGGATTCAATCCCAGGACCCCGGGATCACGACCACAATCAAAGACAGATGCTCAACCACTGAGCCACCTAGGCGTCCCTCTACCCTTTTATTTTTAACCTTTATGTGCCACCCAAGTACCCCCCAGCTTCCTTTCTATAAATACCTTATATTTTAAGGGCTCCCGGCTGGCTCAGTCAGTAGAGCATGTGGCTCTTGATCTCAGGGTCTTGAGTTCCAGCCCCAGTTGGGTGTGGAGCCTACTTACAAAACAAAACAAAACACCTTCTCTTTTGTGCACCTCCTCTTTGAAGCATCCCTCTACTTGCTAGATAGAATGCTGCCTAATTCATGAATCATTTTCAAATAAAAAAAAAGATAAGAGAATTCACACATGTTCTGGGTCGCAGAGGCAGCATGGACGGCAGGTTTGCAAGAGGGTGGTCAGTATAGGTGGGCCTCATGGAGAAAGTGACATCTGAACAAACATTTGAGGGAAGTAAGGGAGTTGGTCAAGCTGACATCTGGAGGAAGAGCAGTCCAGGCAACCAGGATAGCTTGTGCAAAGGCACTGGGGTGGGAGCAGAAAGAGCTAGGGAGGGAGACACAAGAGTAGAAAAGGACATGAAACCTAAGGGGCCAGGCTGACTGTGGGGACTCAAAGGCCATTGCAAAGACTGAGATGAGGAGCCGTTGCAGGATACTGAGCACGGCCTCCACACAACATGACTCATGCTTCTAAAAAAAATCACTCTGGCTGTTTTGTCAGGAATGACTGAGAGGGGCAAGGGTGGAGGCACAGACCTTGGTGGAGGCTACTTATAATAGATGTGAACAAGGGATGATGGTGGCTTAGACTAAGTGGCCTCAGTGGAGGTGAAAGAAGAAGCTGGATGCTGGATTATTTTTGAAGGTACAGTTGATAAAATTTCCTAAATGGAAGAATGAAGAAGGTGAAAGAAAAGGCAGGAATCAAGACAGTAGCCCACCAAGGGAGGGGTGGGATGCATGGTGATAAGATAGTTCTAGAACGTCTGGGTTTAGTCAAGAAGGATTAAGGGGATACTTTGTCCGTAGAGAAGTTTAAAATAATGATAAAATGGGACCACATGTTATTCTGCTGTTCATTATCATCATGCATCAATTATTTTATTTTTTAATTCTTTCTAAGATTTTATTTTTAAATTATCTCTACGTCCCACGTGGGGCTCAAACTCAGAACCCCGAGATCAAGAATGCCTCGCCCCACTGATTGAGCCAGCCCCCATGCATCTCCAATTTTAAGCATTGTCTAAAAAGTTATAAAAAATAGGATCCCTGGGTGGCGCAGCGGTTTGGCGCCTGCCTTTGGCCCAGGGCGCGATCCTGGAGACCCGGGATCGAATCCCACATCGGGCTCCCTGCATGGAGCCTGCTTCTCCCTCTGCCTGTGTCTCTGCCTCTCTCTCTCTCTGTGTGACTGTCATGAATAAATAAATAAAATCTTAAAAAAAAAAAGTTATAAAAAATATATAAATAGGGATCCCTGGGTGGCGCAGCGGTTTAGCGCCTGCCTTTGGCCCAGGGCGCAATCCTGGAGACCCAGGATCGAATCCCACGTCGGGCTCCCGGTGCATGGAGCCTTCTTCTCCCTCTGCCTATGTCTCTGCCTCTCTCTTTCTCTATCTCTGTGTGACTATCATAAATAAATAAAAAAATAAAATATATATATATATATAAATAAATAAATAAATAATAAAAAAATAAAAATAAAAAGTTATAAAATACTCCCTTCCCACTGGCAGGCCACTGCCACTGCCTGTCTCACCACTGACCTGGACCTTGCCATGTCGCTTAGGTGACTTAAGGATTGGAGGCCGGAGTCCTAGACAGGTCTCCTCAATTTTGTTGGGGAAGGCTGCGGAATGAGGAAGTGGGTGGAGGAGAGATTAGGAGTTCAGTTTTGAACATTTTACATTTGTGATAGCTATTCAACATTCAAGCAGATTCAATCAGTATTGTTTGTTGTCTAGACAGATAAGGAAGTCTGGAGTTCAGGAAAGGGGTCTGGGCTAGAAAAACACATTTGGAAGTTGCTGGCACACAACTAGTATTCAAACCAAGAGTATGGATGAGGCTGGTGGGGGGTGGGGGAGCTGGGGGGTAGTGACAGTAGGTGGAAAAGAAAAAGGTCAAGCCCGGGACCCTGGGGCACTCCTATATTGAGGTCTGGGAGAAGGGCAAGAATCGACTGAGAGACAAGGGATGGAGGTCAATGACATAGGGTCCTAGAACCAAGAAAAGAAAAGTGTATAAAGGAGGAGTGAGCAGACAAAGAAAGAAGAATTAACCACTCAACTTCATGAAGCGGGAGGTGACTGGTGACCTGGCCAGAGCAGTGTCAGTGGAATGCTGGAGGCAAAAACCAGATCGGAGAAAGGAGGTCAGAGACAGTGGGTAGGCCAACTCTTTGTGGGAAGCTGGTTTCAAAGAAGCTTGGACTGGTTGGGAGGTAGAGTGAAGAGGAGTTTCTTCCAAGATGGGAGAAACAGGTGGAATGCTTATAAGCTGGTGGCAATGAGCCAGCAGAGAAGTTAAATTGATGATGTGGGGGAGAGAGGAAGATGGCTATCATTGTCTGGTGGTTCTGAGGAGAGATCCACATCACACGGGAACAAAGAAAGCTCATCTACTGAGGCCCGTGGGCAGGTATGTATATGCATGTGTATGGGTGCAGATTCAGAAATTTCTGTTGTTTGCTAGACTTTTCTTTTTTTTGTAAGATTTTAATTTATTTATTCATGAGAGACAGAGAGAGAGAGAGAGAGGCAGAGAGAGGCAGAGACACAGGCAGAGGGAGAAGTAGGCTCCATGCAGGGAGCCCGATTTGGGACTTGATCCTAGGACTCCATGATCACGCTCTAGGCCAAAGGCAGGTGTTAAACTGCTGAGCCACCCAGGGATCCCACTAGACCTTTCTTTTTGAAAGATTTTAAGTAATCTCTACACTACACCCAACACAGGGCTCAAACCTGCAACCCTGAGGTCCAGAGTCAGGTGCTCTACCAACTAAGCCAGATCAGCACCCTGACTCTGAATTCTTGTTCCTTTATCAGTCTTTCCTTGAGTGATTCTATCCATGCAGATACAATTTATATACTAAATGTGCTCAAACTGGAGAGTTTAGTACAGACTTTTCTCATAGCCACCAACTGTTTATTAGACTCTCCTGCATGGACAGCCCACAGATATTGAAAACCTAGTTTGACTGGACTGTTACACATCATCTCACTCCTCCTTTTCAAACCTACTATTTATCTCCATGTCTGTAAGTGACATCACTATTCACTCAATTGCTCCCCAAAATTATACTAGACTTCTGTTTTATCCAATCAGCACAGAGGCCTCAGGTCACTGCATCTGCTTTTCCCTACATTCTTTCCTCCAATCCACCACTGAGAGTGTGGCAAGGATTAAAGACAACATATATAAAGTATTGAGAGCAGGGTCTGAAACATAGAAAGTCTACCTGTTTGTGTCTTCCTTTAGGCCCAGAGGCCAAGGACTATGGCTGGTCCATCTTCAAACCTCCAGGGTCTCATATGAGGCCTGATATGCTTATTGAATGAATGAATGAATGATTGACAAGATGGTATAGGGATAAAGACTACAGAAACAGTCAAGGGGAATATCACTTGATCTTTTTTTTTTTTTTTTTAAGATTTTATTTATTTATTCATGAGAGACACACACACAGAGAGAGAGAGGGAGAGACACAGGCAGAGGGAGAAGCAGGCTTCATGCAGGAAGCCCGATGTGGGACTCAATCCTGCGACTCTGGGATCACAACCTGAGCCAAAGGCAGACGCTCAACTGCTGAGCCACCAAAGCATCCCAATAGCACTTGATCTTAAGGAAGGCAGGAAGAGGAACCATTCAAAGGCTTTGAGAGGAAATACATGAACCAAGATGGCACTGCATTACAGAAAGCCAAGTGTGAGTGCAGGCTTGAGTAAGGACTAGGTTGCTAACAGGGCCCAGTTCTTCATGTCAGAGACAGAAGAGGAGAGAGGCCACTCTGTAGGATAATTGGGGGTAAACTTCACAGAGAGTGAGTCATTTCAAGTTCTATCTATAGCCTTCCTCTTATCTCCTCCCTTCCAACCTCTCCTGGTGGTTGTGGTCATGAGGTTAGGATAAAATAGTGCCCCTCATCTGAGATTAGTGTCCCTTCCCTACCCATTAATCACCATTCTCATCTTATCACTCCCATAGCAGAGCCTCTGGGTATTGTTAAGATTGTACACTGCACAACACCGCCATCTCTAAGAGCGTGTCATTCAAGTGGTAGATAGCTTTGCTATTTAGAATTTAAAAAATATTCATTATAAGGGCGCCTGGCTGGCTCAGTCAGTAGAGCATGTGACTCTTGATCTCAGGGTTGTAAGTTCGAGCCCCATGATAAGTGTAGAGATTACTTAAAATCTTAAAAAAAAAAAAACCCAAAACCCTCACCATAATTTAATGCAACAATATTCAAGCATATACTAAAATGTATTTTTGTAACAAAGTCGCCATATATCATTCCATTTTGACAGTAATAAAAAAAAACCTTGTTGCTCAAAAAGAACAAAATCACAGAAACTTTGTTGCTCTAATATCATTTTTTTTAAAGATTTTATTTATTTATTCATGAGAGACACAGAGACACAGGCAAAGGGAGAAGCAGGCTCCATGCAGAGAGCCCAATGCGGGACTCGATCCCAAGACTCCAGGATCACACCCTGGGCCGAAGGCAGATGCTCAACCACTGAGCCACCCAGGCGTCCCATCTAATATCATCTAATATAAACAAGACGTCCTCGACTCCTCTGCACAATTGAAAATCCATGTGTAACTTTTGACTCCCCCAAAACATAACCACTAATGCCCTAATATTGACCAAAAGACTTACTGAAAACATAAAGAGCATTATATGTTGTATATATCACATACTGTTTTTTTGTTTTTGTTTTCGTTTTTGTTTTTTAAGATTTATTTATTTGAGAGAGCAAGCACAAGCAGGGGGAACGGCAGAGGGAGTGGGAGAAGCAGGCTCTCTGCTCAGCAGGGAGACTGGGGCTCAATCTTAGGACTCTGGGATCATGACCCCAGCCCAAGGCAGCTGCTTAACCAACAGAGCCACCCAGGTGCCCCTCATAGACTGTTTTCTTAGAGTAAGCTGAAGGAAAGAAAAAAATGAAAATGTTATTTTTTTAAAGATTTTATTTTTAAGTCATTTCTACACCAACATGGGGCTCAAACTCATGACCCCAAGATCAAGAGTCACATGCCCCACTAACTAAGCCAGCTAAGCACCCTATTTATTTTTTAAAATCCACATAGTAGTGGACCCATACAGTTCAAACCCATGTTATTCAAGGGCCAACTGTGTTTTATCTTACAGTCCACACTATCTGCTACTGGGTATCTATTCCGGGAGGTTATTATTGAGTTTCCAATTAAATTTCCTAGAACTTCTATTGTGACAAACTTATGTAATAACTAGTATGAGTCTACCATTAAAAATCTACAAAGTAGGGGCACCCCAGTGGTTCAGTTGGTTAAAGCCTCTGACTCTTGGTTTTGGCTCAGGTCAAGATCTCGGTTATAGGCCCATGGAGTGGACCTGCCCCAGGTCAGGCCTGGGTATCCCTGCACCCTTCTTCCCCTTCTCCTTTCTTCTTCTCCATTTTTTTTTAAAGATTTTATTTATTTATTCATGAGAGACACAGAGAGAGGCAGAGACACAGGCAGAGGGAGAAGCAGGCTCCTCTTAAGGAGCCTGATGGGGGACTTGATCCCAGGACCTAGGGATTATGACCTGAGCTGAAGGCAGACACTAAAGGAGTCCCTAAAATGTGATTTTTAAAAAACTTTCTTTTGTAATACTTGTGGTTGGGAGATGTGAAAAATTAATTATGGACAAAAAGAAACTATATCTTTTTTTTGTAGTGGTGCCTGACACTCTTTGGTGATTTAGTGCCAAATACATTTCCCAGCAGCCTTTATTGATTGTACTAACTGGAAGGCTGCTGGGAGGTGGAGTCCATTTGGTTGATGAGCTCTGTCTACCGCTTTGGACCTAATCTCACTCCTTGGTTCAGTAGGCTGGCTCCGGTCTTTCTCCTCTCCTTCTTGAACTATCAGTCCAAACGAAGCTGTTTGGGATGTCTGGGTGGCTCAGTGGTTTAGCGCCGCCTTTAGCCCAGGGTGTAATCTTGGAGTCCCAGGATCGAGTCCCACGTCAGGCTCCCTGCATGGAGCCTGCTTCTCTCTCTCTCTCTCTCATAAATAAATAGAATCTTTTTTTATTTTTAAGCAAAGTTTTTTTTTAAGATTTTATTTATTTTATTTATTTATGAGAGACAGGCTTAGACACAGGCAGAGGGAGAAGCAGGCTCCACACAGGGAGCCCGACGTGGGACTCAATCCCGGGTCCCCAGGATCAGGCCCTGGGCTGAAAGCAGCACTAAACTGTTGAGCCACATGGGCTACCCAAATAGAATCTTTTTAAAAAATAAAATAAAGCTGTTTTTCCTGGAAAAAAATAAAATAAATAAAATATATTTTGTGTCAACTGTACTTAAAACAAAATTTTTTTATAAGTAATCTCTACACCCAATGTGGGGCTGGAACTTACAATCCTGAGATCAACAGTCTCGAGCCTGAGTCTGATAGATCAGCTGAGCCAGCCAAGTGCACCATAAATTTTTTTAATTAAAAAAAGATATATAGATTTAGGTATAGGTGTATAGATATTTCCTTACAATGACCTAGGTACTCTCATGCATTTAGGTTCCAGTGGCCAAACTTAATGACTCCTCTAGATGACTAGATTTCTGGAAAAATTAGAAAGATTGCTAGAAGAGAAGGAAACACTTCAGAGGGTACCAGTTTTAGCAAAACAGCACTAACACAACTCACAAGTTGTGAGTTTACCTTGGACTTCAACACTCTGTAACAGACGGAATTTGAGAAACGCTGTTAGGACAAACAAAAACAAACAAAACAAAACCCCCAAAGAATCCATTAAACTAAATATACTTTCTGCCGGTCACCTGACCACATAACTTCGCATATTAACCAGGCAACTCTGGTTGAAATGATCCTTCTCAGGTAATAAATGTTAAGTTTCTAGACAATATCACAGGTAGAAAGTTTTGGAAACTTTTTTTTTAAGATTTTATTTATTCATGAGAGATACACAGAGAGAGACAGAGACACAGGCAGAGGGAGAAGCAGGCTCCTCACAGGGAGCCCAATGTGGGACTCGATTCTGGACCAGGGATCACGCCCTGAGCCAAAGGCAGATGCTCAACCCCTGAGCCACCCAGGCGTCCCAGTTTGGGAAACTTGATGCATAGTTCTGGGGCACCTGGCTGGCTCATTCGGTGCAACATGGGACTCTTGATCTTGGGTTTGTAAGTTCAAGCCCCACTTTGGGTGTAGAGATTACTTAAAAATAAAATTTTGGAAAAAAATACTTGCAGTTCTTCTAGAAAAAAAAAATCACTAAATTCCGGTACTTTATTCTACACCAAAGGATTCTATATTTTGTCTACATTTTAAAATCCTCGGGGATGGAAAAAATCAAATCAACATGAGAACGGGAATGAAAGCAAAGATTGGCAGCGTTGACTGCATATTCCTAATAAACATGAAGAGTGAAATGCACACTAACCAAATTGAAATCAGAGTCCAAAAATATATGATATCCATGTGAAAAATGAGAAAAAAATGGGTGCTGTTTTTTGAGCATATGATACTTATGATTCACTCTTTGGTGAGGGTATATCTAAGCTCAGCCAAGAAAGTTAATGAGTGTGATAATGAGAAATGTTCTTTATTTGGCAGGAATCACAGCAAAATTTGATACAATTATGTCAGAACATTTATGCAAAATGTAAACATTGACACAAAATAATATTACACATTGTTTAGGGAATAAAAGACAAAACTAAATAATTAAAATGAGAGATGCAATGAATAAGATCATGTTGAATAAAGAAATGTTAGACATTACTCAATTATTTTAAGTACAACTCCAGGAATAAGCCATGTAGAATACATAACAATTATTTTAGATTTGTTGATTTCCAAAATGCAAATATATCTATGTGTGAACATCTTGGGGGATTTTGTTTAGCAGATGACTCGACTAGGGAAAGGTTTTATATTCTCAGTAGACGACTTAGAAAAACTGAATCGAGAGGAAGACAAAAATAACCCAAAGCACCAGGAATATGACAATGCAACAAAAACGCATGGAAAACTATGATGGATTGTAACAGAAGAGACTTGAAAAATAATTCGAGGGAAATCTATTTTGTGGCATCTTGGGTATTCTTTAAACTTGATAGTAAATGATGTGTTGAAAAATTCCTTTGACATCACTGAATTTTTAAAGAGTGTCTAGGAACTCCACAGCAAAATTTCAGTTCTGATGAAATGTTGGAGTGTTTTGAACAAGCATTTTTTTTTTTAAGATTTCATTTATTTATTTATTTGAGAGAGAGTACACACACACACACACACACACACAGGAGAGAGAGTAGGAGGGAGGGACAGAGAGGAAAGGGTAGAGGGGGGAGAGCTAGGGAGGGAGAAAAAAATATCAGATCCCCCACTGAGCTCAGAACGGGGTGCCATGCAGGGCTTGATCTTAGGACCCTGAGATCCTAAGATCCAGGAGTGGATCCAAGAGTGGATGCTTAACTGACTGAGCCACCAGGTGTCCCTTGAACAAGTATTTTCAAACAGACATTTCCACATGTTGAATGTCAATGTTGAATCCACAATGAGAAAGCCAAGTGGATGCCATTGTGTCACTAAAAACTTAGAAGGTAAACTACCTTTTAGGAATGGTTAATTTTTATTAATAAAGAGGTAGAGGGGAATCCCTGGGTGGCTCAGCGGTTTAGTGCCTGCCTTTGGCCCAGGGTGTGATCCTGGAGTCCCAGGATCAAGTCCCACATCAGGCTCCCTGCATGGAGCCTGCTTCTCCCTCTGCCTGTGTCTCTGCCTCTCCCTCTCTCTGTGTCTCTTATGAATAAATAAATACAATCTTTAAAAAAACAATAATAATAAAGAGGTAGATTCTAGAATGCAAAGTGCACTCTAGCAAATTTCAACTTTTAAATGTATTAGCTAATATGAAATGGCAGTAGAGTGAAATCTTATAAATCAATCAATCATACAGGAGCCAAAATTTAACACACACACTGCCCTTGAAAGCATTAAAAGAACTAAAATGCTCTTTAGGAGCTTCTCTCTGCTTGCTAGATGAGATGCTGCCCAATTCATGAATCACTTCATAAAGCCAATTAGATCTCCAAAGAAAATAAAAAGATGTTCTTTGTTGTAAAAAGGAAGCAAAAAAAAAAAAAAAAAAAAAAGCCCACAAGGAAGCAAAACAGGTTACTGATGCCAAATTACAGAATTTCAATCATGGTGCCCTCACTCATGCAGAAAATGCTAAGAAAAGGGACGAAGACTCATTTTATTGCAATTTCCAAGATCCAAAATTAAATTTCAAAATTCTTTCATTTTATTTGGCTATAGGGGATCCACTAGTAACATCCTTAAAAGAGAAATCAGTGATTCTGAAAGAACATCATGGCCTTTTAAACATATTCTAATCCAGACAACATATGCAATTGAAAGGATTATGATAAATATGGACCATTGCCAGTCTGTAAAAGTTTACAATTGAAATAAACCGTATGCATAGAAGGAAGTGATTTTTTTTAAAGATTTTTATTCATTTATTTGACAGAGAGAGAGCACAAGCAGGGGAAGCAGAAGAGGGAGAAGCAGGCTCCACACTGAGCAGTCAGCCCAATGTGAGACTCGATCCCAGGACCCTGAGATCATGACCAGAGCCGAAAGCAGATGCTTAACCGAGCCATCCAGGCACCCTGTGATTTTTTTTTAATATTTCATTTTTTTAAAGTAACCTCTGCACCCAATGTGGGGCTCAAACTCACACCCCGAGATCAAGAGTCGCATGCTCCACCAACTGAGCCAGCCAGGTGCCTCAGGAGGGAAGTGATTTTGATGGAACATTAACATATAAGAACAAAAAATCTTGTTCTTCTCTAAAATCTAGTATAATTACTGTTGAAAGACTGCAGTATATTTGCAACAATGATACTTTCCTATTATTTTACAGCAATATTTGATTTGCATAACTTATACAGAATTATTTAATATATGTCATAATTGTTATTATTGAGAAATAATTAACTAAATCATACAATGTCTTATTGGAGGATGGGGCTACTTTTCTAATTCTCCACACAGGGTTCAGGAAAGTACAGCTTGAGAGTCAAATTCTCCCGTTCCCTGTTTTTATACAATACTCCTAAGTTAAGAATGGTTTTAATATTTTTAAATGGTTGGGGAAAAAATCCAAAGAATACTATTTCTTGACATGTAAAGATGACACAAAATTCACATTTCAGTGTCCCTAAATAGAATTTTGTTGGAATACAGTCATGTCCATTTGTTTAAATATTGTCTGTGGCTGCTTTCATGCTCCAACAGGAGAGCTGAGTAGTTTCGAGAGAGACCATATGACCTACAAAGCCTAAAATATGTACCATCTGGCCCTCTCTCTCTGTGTGTGTCTCTCATGAATAAATAAATAAAATCTTTTTAAAAATAAAAAAAATAAAAGCCACCCTATGGGGATGCCTGGGTGGCTCAGCAGTTGAGTGTCTCCCCTCAGCTCAGGGCGTGATCCCGGGGTCTTGGGATGGAGTCTCGCATCGGGTTCCCGGCATGGAGCCTGCTTCTCCCTCTGCCTGTGTCTCTGCTTCTCTCTGTGTGTCTCTTATGAATAAATTTTTTAAAAAATTTTAAAAATCCACCCTATGGGCTTAGCGCAACCCCACAGAAACTTGAATCCAAGCAAAGGTCCCTCTGGATCTCTCAAACATGTAGCCACGACCAGAGCATCTCACTTGGGTGGCCCCATACTTGCTCCTTCTGTCATCCTCATTAACCCAGTTGCTCAACCAGAGATTTGGAATTATTCTTAATTCTCCACTTAATCTTCTTTGCTCCTCTATTCTATTAATCATCTCTTGCATCTTCTAAATTCATCCCTTCTCCATGCACCTCCTGCTACCACCATGGCTGAAGTTATCAGCATTTTCTGAAGGATGGCTGGATTGGTGTCCTTGGTGGGGCTCCTGGCCCCCACTCTTGAACCCTCAAACCCATTCTCCACCAGGTACCCAGAGTGGTCCTATTGTAAATTTGACCTCATCAGCCCATCCATGGTGGAAAGCTAGACCACATGTCCATTCATGATTTCCTCCTGTGATGGTGCCATCTTTCCTTGGACCTCTTTCCATGTGGGCATGATGAGATTGACAATCCTGGCCTCTGGCCCCAAGGGCCACCCCCTGACTGGGTGTGTGTCCCACCCTGGGCCAGTCATGTTCTCTTATCCTAGGAATTTTCATCTTGAGTGAAGATGCCTAGATATGCTGAATTAATCAACATGAGAGGCAGCTTTATAGGGTAGGGGTTTGGGTATGGACTCGGATCCATACTGCTTAGATTTGAATTGCAGCTCCACTGCTCGCTAAACTGTGACTTTGGGCAAGTCATGTAACTGTCTTCACCTGTGCCATGGGGATCACAATAGGCCATACTTACTGATGCCTTACCACTTGAGGATTAATGAGGTTCATACAGGAAAAGGACTGAAAGGATGCTTAGCATACAGTGGGAACCTGGTAAAAGGAGCTATCCTTACTACCTAGAGAGTGCAGACTCCTGCAGCTGGGACAATCCTTTTCTCTTCCCTCCACATCACTATTAGCTCTTCAGCTCTCTTTAAGAGATCCTTTTGTTGGATCAGGGTATCTGAGTGGCTCAGTTGGTTAAGCATCTCTCTTTTTTTTTTTTTTTTTAAGATTTGTTTATTTATTTATTCATGAGAGACACAGAGAGAGAGAAAGAGAGGCAGAGACACAGGCAGAGCGAGAAGCAGGCTCCATGCAGGGAGCCCGACATGGGACTCGATACCAGGTCTCCAGGATCACGCCCTGGGCTCAAGGCAGGTGCTAACCCGCTGAGCCACCCAGGCGTCCCACATCTGACTCTTGATCTCAGCTCGGGCCCTGATCTTAGGGTCTTGAGTTCAAGCCCTGCAGCATGGAGCCTACTTAAAAATAATAATTAAAAAAAAAAAAAAAAAAAAAGAGGTTCCTCTGTCTTTCTTAACATAGTTCCAGTGGAACTTTGTCCCTTTTAACCAAAGAACTCTAGTCAACACCCCTTGTAGCTTCCTATTGCCCTGGGGACACAGGGCACAAACTCTGTCCTAAGTGTCACCTCCTGCTACTGCCCCTCTGAGCACCTCCCCCCTCCAGCTCCTGGTGTGTCCCAGAATTTGCCAAACTCTCCCTTTGACCTCCAGGGCTCAGATCCCTGCTTCCCAGTCAGGACTGTCCTCCCCCATCCTTCTGAAATCTACCTTTTTAAGTCCTCCTCATTCTGGTAAATAAAAACAGGTCACACCTACCCATAGGCCTCTGGAAGAGGGCAAGGCCCTGTACCTCCTCCACTCCCACTAGGTTTGGGAATCACTGTCTAAGACTTGTGATAACCCCAAGACCAGATTTCTTGACCAGATTTCCTCCTGCTTTACTTTCCTTAGTCTGCATTAAGAAAAAAAAGTTAAAAAAAAAAAAAAAAAAAAAAAAAAGTTTTGTTTTGCATTTTCCAAATAAAAATGCAGTTATAATGTATAATAATATTCTTTTTAAAATGGTCCACACACATCTCAGGTTCTGCTACAGGCCCTTCCTTCTCCTCTTTCCACTCTCCCCCTCCCTCCCCCTACATTCCTGGGGTGCCCTTTGTCACCTTTATTGTCTCACTCCCCCACCCCACCCTGTCCCCAGCAAGCGGAGAGCTCTTGGAAGGCCAGGAAGGTCACCTCTCACCTCAGAGGCCTCACAGCCTGGCAGGGTGGGGGTCAGTTAATGTTTAATGAGTCAGTGAATGCGTAACTTTTCAAGGAAGATGGAGGGGGCACCTGGGTGGCTCAGTCAGTTGAGCAGCTGCCTTCAGCTTAGGTCCTGATCCCAGGGTCCTGGGGTCAAATTCCGTTGGGCTCCCTGCTCAGAGGGGAGCCTGCTTCTCCCTCTTCCTCTGCAGCTCTCTCTGTTTGTGATTGCTCTCTCTCTGTCAAATAAATTTTAAAATCTTTAAAAAATATATAAAGGAAGATGGAGGAGAGAAGAGAAGAGTCTATGCTCTACCCTCTGGAAGCCCTTCTGCTGAGTTAAGAGGCCCAGATGGAATCTCTGGTCAGCTTACTGTTTCCCAAACCCATTTCCACAACAGCAAAGGCACAAATGGACTCAGGTTCCTGCCCAGTCCTCAGCTCCAGCCACCCACTTCCCAGAGCTTTGCCATTGACTCTGCTCTCTCCATGCAGGGAATGGGGGAGCACTGACAGGTGGCTGTGTCTTCCCCAGCCCGGGGGTAAATAAACATCACAGGTGTCCTGTAACCCAAAGAGAAGAAACAACTGTTAACAAAAAGGTTGGCTTGCTCTTGGTGTTGGGAGTAGCTGTGTTTTCATTCTGTGTTTTCCATTTTGCGCTGTCTGAGAACATGTATTACCTTTCAAAGCAAGAGCAAAACCAGGATAAATATTGCTTTCTAGGTTGCCATTTTGTGTATGTGTTTTGATTTTGTGGTTTATTATTCTTTCTTTTCAGTTGAATAGAAGCCAGACTCCTTTCCACAAGGCACACACAGACTTAGCACACATACAAACCCCAGGAATTAAATTATTATACAAAATTATAAGTAGGAAGAAGGGGCTGGGGGAGGAGTCCAGGTCCTGGAGGGGTCAGAGTGTGGAAAAGCTGCTGGGTAAGAAGAGACCCACTCAGCAGGTGCCAGGCTGCTACTCCACTGCAGGGTCTACCCTCCTCATGCACACACCTAGCAGGGGGAGATGGAGAGGGGCGCAGGGTGGCGGGGGGCAGCCTGCGTGGAGGCAGCCCAGGGGAAGCCTTGGATTTTGCCACATTCCCCCTGTGACCTCACTTTTCTTAAAAAGAAACTATTTCACATCTGTTCTTTCGCTCTAAACATCTAAAAATTTTCGATGCAAAACAAAATAGCTTCGAAAGATAGTTTTCAAAGCAACCTTTTGCATGGAGCTCTCTCTTGCTTATGTCACTGTGCGGCCATCGCCCAAGGTCACTGGGGTTGGGGCCGCGAGCAAGGCCATCCCGCCAGGCCTGCCTCCACAGGCTGTGATGCTGGCAGGACAGAGCAGTGAGCAATTCCCACAGGCCAACAAGGAACCCATCCCCTCCACGAAACGCACGACCCCAGATCCTCCCAGGGCCTTGCACAAATTCACTTTACAACCAGCATGAAAATTCTGAGGATTTTGGAGTGCGGGGGGACTTCTGCTTCTGGTTTTCCTAAGGCCGCCTCCTGCTTAATTGAGGAAATCACTGCTGTGCTCTGCAGCTGAAGAAACACAGGAAGGAGCAGGAAGGGAACTTCTCCCAACTCCACCTCCCCTTTCTGCCTCAGAGTCCAAGTGAAAGGTTGGCTCCCAAAATAGGGCTGACTGGAAGGGCCCAGCAGGCGCTGAGCGCTCAGGCTCTGGAGCCGGGCCAAGGGATGTGGGCACGAATCCCCGCTGGCTTACCTCAACGTCCTGATGTGTCAAATAGTGCCAGGCACCGCTCTAGAAGTCTCACACGTATCAACTCACTTCATCCTGACCACAGCGCTAATGAGGGAAGTGCTATTAGTGTCTTCGTTTTACTGAGAAACCCAAGGTTAAGGAAGTAACTGAGGCCTCACAGCTAGTGGTGGCACAGGGGAGCCTAGAAGGCCAAGGGACACCCCTGAGCATTCCTGTCTGTATGCAGGAGGCACCCCCACCAGTACCTGCCTCAGAGACTCTGTGTTAGAGGTAAAGAGGACAGGCAATGTGGAGCACTCCTGACGGAGCCTGCTCTTATGAGCCACCCCCCCAGTAACCACCAGCCCACCGCCAGCCATCATGTGGGGTGGCATTCTGAAGCAGCCCAACCTTGGCCCTGGCTGCACAAACATGAGAGCCTTTCTGTGCTTAAAACAAACAAACAAACACAACACAACACCCAAAAAACCAAGGTACTGAATCTAAGAGGAGAAGGAAGGGGTGTCTCGTTGGCTCAGGAGGAAGAGCAAGTGAGTGACTCTTGACCTCAGGACCTTGAGTTCAAGCCCCACATTGAGTGCAGAGATTACTTAAAAATAAACATCTTTGGGGCACCTGGGTGGCTCAGTCGGCTAGGCGGCTGCTTTCGGCTCAGGTCATGATCCCCAGGACCCTGATCCCGAGTTGGGCTCCCTGCTCATGGGGAATCTGCTTCTCCCTCTGCCCGTCTCCCAGTTTGTTCTCTCTCTCTCTCTCAAATACATAAATAAAATCTTTTTAAAAATCTTTTTAAAAAATAATAAAAGTGGGGGGATCCCTGGGTGGCTCAGCGGTTTGGCGCCTGCCTTTGGCCCAGGGCGCAATCCTGGGGTCCCGGGATCGAGTCCCACATCAGGCTCTCTGCATGGAGCCTGCTTCTCCCTCTGCCTGTGTCTCTGCCTCTCTCTCTCTCTCTCTCTCTCTTTCTCTATGTCTATCATGAATGAATAAATAAATAAATCTTTAAAATAATAATAATAATAATAATAATAAAAGTGGGACGCCTGGATGGATCAGCAGTTGAGCATCTGCCTTTGGCCCAGGGCGTGATCTTGGGGAATTGGGAATTGGGAATTGGGATGGAGTCCCCTGCAGGGAGCCTGCTTCTGCCTCTGCCTGTGTCTGTGTCTCTGCCTCGCTCTCTCTCTCTCTGTCTCTCTCATGAATAAATAAAATCCTTAAACAACAACAACAATAATAAAGATAATAAAAGAGGAATAAGAGGAGAAGGAGGAGAAGAACCAGTAAAGGAGGAGGGAAAGGAGAAGAGGAAAAAAAACAAAAGCCAAAAATCCAGACCCTGGTGATTTCAGCAGACTGCTGAATTTTTCTCCTTAGCGCTTTTGTTCTAAAATAATATTTACGTTCCATTAACTTTTATTCTTAAGTTATCATTCTAATATGTGCTCACGATAAACATTTCAAACAAAACCCAAAAGTTCCACAGCCATTATGGAAAACAGTATGGAGATTCCTCGAAAAATTAAAAATAGACCTGCTGTTATGATCCAGCAATCCCACTTCTGGGTATACATCCAAAGGAAATTAAATCAGGATTTCAAAGAGATATTCACACTCATTGCATAGTATCCTGTGCTGAAAAATTGTTTTCATGTAGCCTCCTTATTGAGGAACATTTATTTTGTCATCTTTTCACCAATTCATATAATACTTCGATGAATTTTTTTTAGAAGATTCTATTTTTAAGTAATCTTTATTTTAATTTTAAGGGCTTAATTTTAAGCTCCCAACATGGGGCTCAAACTCACAAACCCAAGATCAAGAGTCACAGGCTCTACTGACTGAGCTCCTTCAACAAATATTTTTATTTTTAACAACAACAAATATTTATATTTTTATATCTTCATCCCTTCATGAAAGTATTTCTCTTTTTTTCCCTTATTTAAAAAATTTTAGTTAGTTAACATATAGTGCAATATTGGGACTTCTGGAGTAAAAGTATTTTTCAACAATAGATTCTCTGGAATAGAATTTCCACACCTAGAGAAACATGAGTGTGAATTTCATGCCTCCATTGAGTAAGTCAAATATTTACCAAAGGTCTATTGCGCCATGCCTCTATTTTTCCAGGTGCTGGAAATACAACAGTGGGGATGGTAGGTAAAGTACTTGGGCCCCTCATGGATCTTCTGTTCTTGGCAGGGGGGGTGGGGGGGGCGGTGGCGAGGGGAGAGGGAGAGAGCAAATCATTTAAGTGTTAATACATACAGTCAAACTGGTCACCGAAGTAGTTGCCCAATTTCAAATCCATTAATAAAACGGGTACACAGGGGCACCTGGCTGGCTCGGTGGAGCATGTGACTCTTGATCTTAGGGTTATGAGTTCAAGCCCCATATTAAGGGTAGAGTTTACATTATTTTAAGATTTTATTTATTTATTCATGAGAGACACAGAGAGAGGCAGAGACATAGGCAGAGGGAGAAGCAGGCTTCCCTCAGGGAGCCCAATGTGGGACTCGATCCCAGGACCCCGGGATCACTACCTGAGCTGAAGGCAGATGCTCAACCACTGAGCCACCCAGGTGCCCCCAAAGTTTACATTAAAAAAAAAAAAGGTACACAAATACACACAGACACGCCACTTCCAACACAGGCTATCATTAACCTTCATGAAGTTTGTCAATCTGATAGATAAAAAAACTATTCCATTGTTGGATTTTTCATTAATAGTAGGAATTCTAAACATCTTATGTTCCTCACGCAGCCCCAGTGGCTCAGCGGTTTAGCGCTGCCTTCAGCCCAGGGTGTGATCCTGGGGACCCGGGATCGAATCCCACGTCAGACTCCCAGCATGGGGCCTGCTTCTCCCTCTCCCTTTGTCTGTGCCTCTCATGAGTAAATAAATAAAATCTTTTAAAAAAAAAATCTTATGTTCCTCAACCATTTCTTTTGTGAATTGTCTGTTCATACTGTCTTTCTGTTGCTCTGTGCTTATACTATGTATATGTTATATCTGTTATACTTACCCCCGATCTGTAATTTGTCTTTTAATTTAGTTTTGGATCTCTGCAGTACTTATATTTATGTATTTTTTTCCCCATCATTTACATCATGGCTTCTGGTTCTGTGTTTAGGAGGAACACCTTTCCCAACCCTACACTGTAAACTCATTCACATGTTTTCTTACTGTACTTTTTTTTAAGATTTTTAAATTTATTCATAAGAGACACAGAGAGAGAGAGAGAGAGAAAGAGAGAGAGAGAGGCAGAGACACAGGCAGAGGGAGAAGCAGGCTCCATGCAGGGAGCCCGACGTGGGACTCGATCCCGGGTCTCCAGGATCACACCCTTGGATGAAGGCGGCGCTAAACCACTGAGCTACCCAGGCATCCCCTCTTACTGTACTTTGATGGTTGTCAGTTTAACATTTAAATCTGCAGGGGAAAAAAAAAATAAAAAATAAAAAATAAAATCTGCAAGGGAGCTAGACTCCATCTGAATGACAGTCCAGCCTCTCTTACAGAACTCTCCCTCCCCACCATGAGTGACCTGGTAGGTCCTTAAATCTTATGGCCCTGTCTTCCCTGCTGCAGAAGTTGACACATACTGAGCCATCCTCAAACAAAGAACTCTTTTCCTTATAATCCCACAAAAAAAAAAAAAAAAAAAAAAATCATTGCTGCTGTGGGAAAGTACCTTCCCAGTCTGCCCTCCGGCAAGCTCTACTAATCCATAAAACCTACTCTTTGTTCTGTGTGCCTGCCTCCCCCAGTGTCTCCATCACCCCTAACTGGCAATTAGAGGCTCACACTCCTCACTTGGCCTTGTCACCTACACGCAGCACTCTGTTCCCACCACAGCAGATGCCTCCCACCCTCACCCAGTGTGAATCATACTGGGAACTTCTTCAGGTCTCAAATCCCACATACAAGTTCCTATAGCCAGAACCTGGTAGATAGTAGATGCTCTCTAAATGTTTGCTGAATAAATACACACACAAACAAGTAAATTGAGTGCTTACTATACACACTTAGCTTGTGTATATATATATATATTTGTCTACACATATTTTTCCACTTACAAAATAACACATTATTATAAAATATTTATAATTATAGAAGCCTACAAAATGTCTCCCATAGTCCTGCCCCTTAGTGATAACTACTGAAAACAATTTGACATACCAGTATTATTATTTTTAATTATTTATTTTAATTTATTATTTTAAAAAGATTTTATTTATGTATTCATGAGAGACACAGAGAGGGAGGTAGAAGGAAAAGCAGGCTCCCTGCAGGGAGCCCAGTGCAGTACTCAATCCCAGGATTCTGGGATCATGACCTGAGCCAAAGGTAGATGCTTAATCACTGAGCCACCCAGGTGCCCCAACATACAGATATTAATTTGGGGGCGCCCAGCGGGCTCAGTTGGTGGAGCATGTGACCTTTGATCTCAGGGTTCTGAGTTCAAAATCCATGTTGGGTGTAGAGACTATTTAAAAATAAATCTTTAAAAGAACCCAAAATATTAATTTGAATTCTTACAATAGCTGTGCAAGATAGGTTTTATTTTTTTTTAATTTTTATTTATTTATGATAGTCACACACAGAGAGAGAGGCAGAGACATAGGCAGAGGGAGAAGCAGGCTCCATGCACCGGGAGCCCGATGGGGGATTCGATCCCAGTTCTCCAGGATCACGCCCTGGACCAAAGGCAGGCACCAAACCTCTGCGCCACCCAGGGATCCCAAGATAGGTTTTATTATCCCAATTTTCCAATCAAGGAAGCTGAGGCCCAGAGAGGTAAAGCAGCCTAATTGGTGTTGCAGACCTGGTAAATGGTTGAACAGGATCCTCAGGGGCCCCAGGTCCTTTGGTCCTTTCACGGAAACCTACTGTTGCAGCCACAGATTGCCAAATGAAAGATCCTGGGGACTCCTGTGGGACTGAATGGAATAATGGGTGCGAAGCAGCTGGTGATGCCTGGCACACAGGCAACTACTAAAAGTAGGAGAGTCCCAGGGAGTCTTTCATGGACTTGCCACTTCTGCTCTTCCAGGGGTTCTAACATTCTGGGATTTGGTGCATAACCCAGGATCACACATGTGCTCTCTAGAAGAACCAGATCCTGGATAATGCATTCACCAACAGAGGAGGTTGCAGACGTGGACAGGATCTGAGAGACAATGTGATGGTAGGGATGCACCCAGACAAGCTCCAGGAGCCTGGAGCCCTAATCCTGTCTCTTCCACATACTTGCTGTGTGAACTTGGGCAAGTCACTTGACCTCTCTGAGTTTCTCCTTTGTGTTTGTAAAATAGAAATAATTTTTAAAAATATTTTATTTATTTATTCATGGGAGACAGAGAGAGAGAGAGACAGAGAGACAGAGACATAGACATAGAAAGAGGGAGAAGCAGGCTCCCTGCGAGAAGCCTGATGCGAGACTCAATCCCAGGACCCAAGGATCCCTGGATCACGACCTGAGCCAAAGGCAGATGCTCAAACACTGAGCCATCCAGGTGGCCCTAAAATAGAGATAATTAAATCTGCCCTCACTGAGTCACAGGGTTATCAGGGGTGATGGGCATGAAATTGGAAGTGTTGTGGGGGGGGGTCTTTTGCTCCTAAAGTCCGTTGTACTTCCTTCTTTCTTTCTACTTATCATTCTGCATTGGAGATATCTTTTTCCCAATCTGGTACCCTTGAGAGGAAAAAGGGAAGCAATCATATACAAATAAATGTATATAAAGGGCAAGTCCTATGTGTGCCCTGGGTTTGTTGTACAACAAGGTGGTCAAACTTACAAACTCCAGAAATAAACTGCCTTAGTTCAAATTCCAGCTCTACCACTTAAGAATTATGTGAATCTGGGGCAGGTCTGGTTGGCTAGAGTGTGTGACTCTTGATTGCGGGTTTGTGAGTTCGAGTCCCACACCAGGTGTAGAGATTACCTAAAAAAAAATAGAATCTTTAAAAAAAATTATGTGGTTTTGGGCAAGTTATTTAATTTTTCTGGGATTCTCTTAGTTTCTTTGTCTGTATAACAAGGATAAGAACAGCATATTCCTCATCTTCTTAATGTGAAGATTGAGCCATTACACCTAATGCAAAGAATAGAGGTTAGCAAACCATGGCCCGTGGGTCAAATCTGGCCTGCTGCCTATTTTTATACAACTTGCGAGCTGAAAGTGGGTTTTACATTTTTAAATCACCAAAAAATTAGTGGAAATTTCTTTTTCTGTCATCACATACATACATGATAGCCTCAATTTTAGCTCTGAGCCTACAAATCTTAAAATACTTATTATCTGACCCTTTACAGAAAAAGTTTGCCAACCCCTGGTTTAGTACAATTTCTCACCCTTAAGAATGTTAACATCAATGAACGTTAACTATTTATTACTATGGTAAGAGATCAGTAGTTTTATCTCTATTTTTACAGATGGTGAAAGTCAAGACTATACTTTCAGGGATCATTTCTATAGTTTGCTACAGATGGTGAAAGTCAGAAATGAGAAGTGAGGGGTGCCTGGCTGGCTCAGTCAGTGAAACATGTGACTCTTGATCTCCAGTGAGTTCAAGCCCCATCTTGGGTGTGGAGATAACTTAAAAAGAAAATCTAAAAGAAAGAAAGAGAGAGAGACAGAGAGACGGAAAAGCAAAGCAAAGAAGTGACACTGGCCATTCTTGTGATTCTTTAGTATTGTTCTGGGATGTCTGAGACTTTGTAGTGGCGCCCTGTGTGGGAGACCACTCATACAGGTGTCTCTTCACTTCACCCACACCACATGCTCCTTGGGTACCATGTTGGAAAAAACCTAGGGGCTTCCTGGCCTCAGCTCAGGAGGTTAGATACAAATTCCCTTCACTGTGGATTTCTCTTCAACCAGTCTAGCAACCCCAGCACCATCTGCCCATCATACATTCATAAAATAAATATTTATAGAGAAGCTCTGGGCTTCACCGTTTCCCTGCTGGGGCTGAGGGTGGGAAAGCCAGATAGCTGGTGAGCTCCTGCCCATGGCCTCACTGCTGCGGCTCAGGACGGGACAGAAAGCTCTGCTGGAGGATGTGAGGGTGCAGGCTGAGCAGAGCTGCAGAGACAAGAAACATGGCCAGCATGCTGACCCTGGAACAGAGGTCTGTGTGTCCATGAAATTGAAGGCTCCCTCCCTATGAACTGGGCATTGTAAATCTGTACTGGTTTGAAAGTTCAGGGTTTGGAGTCATGCCAACCTGGATTTTAATCCCAATTACAGCCACTATCACTGTGGCCTTGGGCCAGCCACTTCCTGTCTCTGGCTATGGAGAAGCTTAACAACTATCCAGGCTGAAGCTTTCGTTTTGCAGTTGAGAAACTGTTGCAGGCTAAGGTGTGTCTCCCTAAAATTCATATGTGGAAGCCCAACCCCCAGCATCTCAAAATGTGTCTTTATTTGGACATGGCATCTTTACAAAAATAATCAAGTTAAAACTATATCATTAGTGTGGGCTCTAATCTGATATGACTAGTTGGGGAAATCTGGAGACAGACACACAGGGAGAAGAACATATGAAGATGAAGAAGGGTTTGGGGTGATGATTCTACAAGCTAAGTACCACCAAAGATTGCCTGCAAACCACCAAAAGCTAGGGGAGAGGCATGGAATAGATTTTACATACATGATAACCTCAATTTTAGCTCTGAGCCTACAAATCTTAAAATACTTACTATCTGGCCCTTTACAGAAAAAGTTTGCCAACTCCTGGTTTAGTACAATTCCTCACCCTTATGAATGTTAACATCAATGAATGTTAACTATTTATTACATTGGTAACAGATCAGTAGTTTTATCTCATAGCATGAAAAGTAAGTAAAGAAGGAAATGGAATAATAATTACTACTATTAATAATAATATTAATCTTTTAAATTTTATTTATTTATTTGAGAGAGAGAGAGAGAGAATATGAGCAATGAGGAGAGGCAGAGGGAGCAGGGAGCCCAACTCAGGGCTTGATTCAGGACCCTGAGATTGTGACCTGAAGGCAGCTGCTTAACTAACTGAGCCACCCAGGCACCCCAATATTAATCTTAAAATTTTTTTTAAAGATTTTATTTATTTATTCATGAGAGACACAGAGAGAGAGAGGCAGAGACAGAGGCAGAGGGAGAAGCGGGCTCCATGCAGGGAGCCCGATGTGGGACTTGATCCCAGGACCCCAGGATCACGCCCTAAGCCAAAGGCAGGCACTTAACTGCTGAGCCACCCAGGTGTCCCCTGCAAAAAAAATTTTTTTAAGTAATCTCTACCCACAATGTGGGGCTCGAACTCATGACCTCAAGATCAAGATCACATGCTCGAGGAACCAGCATGGCTCAGTCAGTAGAGCATGCGATTCTTGATCTCGGAGTTGTAAGTTCCAAGCCTCACATGGGTGTAGAGACTACCTAAAAATAAAATCTTAAAAAAAAAAATTGCACACTCTACCAACCGAGCCAGCCAAGCCAGGTGTCCCACTAATATTAATCTTAATAATAATTAATCGTTTGAAATAATTACTGAGGAATAAGGAATCAAAGGGGTTGCCCTATCTTTCTCTTCCTCTCTATGTTATCATTTTCAGAGTGAGTGGTTGGCTAATATAGGGAAGAAACATGAATAAGAAAGGACACAATAGAGTCCCCTGGTCATTTAACTTTCTTTGAATATCATTGCCTTCCTTCTTCATCCCAACCACATTCTGGGCTGAATAGGAACCATGGCCTCTTGGGACTAAAAGGGCTCTTGCTTACTCAAAAGTTGGTCTGACTCATTTATTTTGCACTTGCTGTGACTCTCATTGAACTCTCACCCATCATGAGTCCACTGGAATCCTGTGCTTGTGGGTCTGAACACACAAATGAGGGTGGCAAGGAATGGCAGACACACATATTGTGTTTATCTGCTCTGCTCTTGTGATGCTCCACTCTCCCCTCAAATTTCTCATACAAAACGCAAGTTGAAAGATGAAGTTTTGAGCAGCCCCGGTGGCCCAAGGTTTAGCGCCACTTTCAGCCCAGGGCATGATCCTGGGGACCGGCGATCGAGTCCCATGTCAGGCTCCATGCAGGGAGCCGGCTTCTCCCTCTATGTCTCTGCCTTTCTCTGTGTGTGTCTCTCATGAATAAATAAATAAAATATTTAAAAAAATAGGGATCCCTGGGTGGCGCAGTGGTTTGGCGCCTGCCTTTGGCCCAGGGCGCGATCCTGGAGACCCGGGATCGAATCCCACATCAGGCTCCCGGTGCATGGAGCCTGCTTCTCCCTCTGCCTATGTCTCTGCCTCTCTCTCTCTCTCTGTGACTATCATAAAAAAAAAAAAAAAAAAAAAAAAAAAAAAAAAAAAAAAAAAAATAAAAAAATAAAAAGATGAAGTTCCTAAGAATTTCAAGATGGTGACAGCAGAGCACTAAACCAAGTCAGGGTCCCCACGACACTGCAGAGTTCACACAGCTGGAGTTGGCCCATTCTGGAGGTTCTCTAATTACTGTGGTTCTTTTTAGAATTTGAGGCACTTACCACCTCTTTGTCCCACTTTAAGGACAAATCGCCATATCTGGTACAACAGAAAAAATTCTGCACAATTTCTTAGTACATTTCCTTGGCAAAGCCTACCAGTTGCCTTTCTCTTCTTATTATAGAATTCCCAATATTCAACTGGGCACAAAGCCACCTGGAATAAAGACTTCATTTTCCAGATTTCCTTGCATCTAGTGTGGCCTTATGGCAATGCTCTGGCCAATGAAATGGAGATAAAAGTATTCTATCCTTCAGAGAATCTTCTTAAAAGTCTTAAGTCTCTTAAATACAAACTCTTCTTAAGAGGCTATGCATGGGGTTGCCTGGCTGGCTCAGTCAGCAGAGCTTGAGACTCTTGATCTCGGGGTTGTAAGTTTGAGCCCTGTACTGGGTGTAGGAATTACTACTTTTTTAAAAAAGATTTTATTCAGTTATTCATGAGAGACACAGAGAGAAAGAGGCAGAGACATAGACAGAGGGAGAATCAGGTTCCATGCAGGAAGCCTGATGTGGGACTCAATCCTGGGACTCTGGGATCATTCCCTGAGCCAAAGACAGACACTGAACCACTGAGCCACCCAGGCGTCCCTAAAAGAAAACTTTTTAAAAAGAGAGAGAGCCTGTGTGTGATCACTAATGCCCCTTTTACTTCTTCATTCCTTTCTGGAGCGTAGATCTGGTTTTTTGCAACATGAAGTTAAGACTGAGCATAGTAGAGCCACAAAAATAAAGAAAACCTATTTCCTGATAATAGAATGACATCAAAACCCTGGGCCACCATCCAGACACAGTTGGTTGGGGCTTAAATGCATTTGCAGCTAACCCAATCCTAATAATATAGCTTGTTTTATAGTCTATCTCCCCCAGTGGACTTTAAGCTCCATGAAGGCAAGTACCCATCAGCTCTGACTGCCCTGTTCATCTTTGTATTATGAACATTTAGCACAGTGCCCAGCACAGAGTTAGTGTTCAATAGTCAGATGAATGAATAAATGAGGAAATTGAGGGCCAAAGCAGTTATATGTTGGTAGGAGGCAATTTGAGTCCAGGTTTATCTGCCTCAAGAATCTGTGCCCCTAAAACTCTACTCCATTGACCAGGCTAACTCTCAAGGGCAGCCTTACTTTCCATTTCTCTATTTTTTTTTTTTAAGATTTTATTTTTCGGCTGGCTGGGTGGCTCCAGTTGGTTAAGCAGCTGACTTTTGATTTCAGCTCAAGTCAAGATCTCAGGGTCCCAGGATTGAGCACCCATGTCTGCCTCCACATTCAGTGAGGAGTCTGCTCTCTCTCTTTCTGTCAGATAAAATCTTTTTTAAAAAAGATTTATTTATGGGATCCCTGGGTGGCGCAGCGGTTTGGCGCCTGCCTTTGGCCCAGGGCGCGATCCTGGAGACCCCGGATCGAATCCCACATCAGGCTCCCGGTGCATGGAGCCTGCTTCTCCCTCTGCCTGTCTCTGCCTCTTGCTCTCTCTCTCTCTGTGACTATCATAAATAAATAAAAATTAAAAAAAAAAAGATTTATTTATTTTTAAGTAATCTCTACACCCAGTGTGGGGCTGGAACTACAACCCTGAGATCAAGAGTCCCATACTGCACTAACTGAGCCAGCCAGGCTCCCCAATCTAAGGGATCTTGAGTCTAATTTTTATTCTAAGGGTAACAGGAAGCCTTGAACAGATTTAAGGATTTCAGAGCTATATTTCAAAAGAATCACTCTTGCTGCACAGACACCCTCATCTATAAAATGGAAAAGTAGTATCAATGAAATATAATTATGTTCATAAATTACTTAGCACAATGCCTAATAGTAAATATACAGTAAAACTGTCACCAGCAGAAGCATTGAAAGTGTCCCATAAATCAGATGTGATTAAACATGTAAGGGATTAAATCGGAAGTAACAAATGTGGCCTTAAAGTAGGTTTTCTTTGGCTAAAACAATGTTTTAAATTTTTAAAAATTGGTTGCCTGGGCACTTAGGTGGGCACTTGGCCATCTCCCGAGACATAAAGTCGATGAAGGCCTGGAACGTCACTACCCCCAGGTGGTTGGGATCCACGATGCTCATGATGTGGGCAAATTCTGCCTCTCCCATGTTGTAACCCATGGAGATAAGGCAGGCGTGGAAATCATCCATGTCCATCATGCCTGTCTTCTTCTGGTCAAAGTGGTTGAAGGAGGCTCAAAATTCATTCATCTGCTCCTGGCTGATGCCCTTGGCATCTCGGGTCCATTAAACATCTGATTCTTGATTTTGGCTCAGGTTATGATCTCAGGGTCCTAGGATCAAGCCCCATGTCATCTCCTTGAGATTCTCTCTCTCTCCCTCTCTGTCTGCCCCCGCCTCACATGCTCTATGTTTCATTCATAAATAAATAAATCCTTTTAAAAATTAGTTACCAACATTTAAAAATCTGGAATTTTTACATAAATTTTAGATTCCCAGTTTCTCTAAAAAAATCAGAAGACCTGGCAACTTTGGTCACATGTCCATATGTCAGAGGTCTTGAGTTGTCTGGTGGCAGCTGTCCCTCTAGGGTGCACAAACCCTTGGCTTGCCCCAGTCCCTACCCTAGCCCACTTCAATCATTGGTGACATCTGTCTGGCTCCTCCAGGTATTTTGGTTTGAGAATCAGAGTGTAAATTAAATCTGATGGAGGATTTAGGGAGCAACCAAAACTCTGAACCAAGGAGACCTGGGAGGGATCTCATGCAACAAGCCAAGTCCCTAGCCAATTACATTGTAGGATATTTGCAGAAAGGCTAAGGGAGTAAGTGGGGGATCCTAAGCCTAGAGCAGAGAGATAAAAAATGACCATGCCCTTCTATCTTCAGAATGTTTGAAGTAACAGATGCAAATTTCAGCTAGTTCAGTAAAAGAGATTTTATTACAAGGTCACTAGGGAGGCTGTGGTTCAAGATGGCAACCTGACCCTTCCATCATGCTCTGTCTGGAGATCTAACTGAAATGGTAGCACAGTATTTTTAAATTGTGTATATCTGTACCTTAAAAAGGGGATGGATCCACCAGCAAACTAAAGGTTTCAACCAGTTTCAGGATGATGGAAAATGGCAAAGCATATCAGTGAAAACAGGAAATTAGAGAATGCAGAGAGGGGGCTGCCAGAAAAGAGGGCATCTATTTTTCCACAGAGTTCTAGAGAGATTCCTAACTGGGAAATGAGAATTAGGATAAAGTGGTGGAGTCAGAAAAGGGCTGTAACTGTAGGTACTGATTGCACATCTCATCCAGATGCCCTTCCATCACACAGAATGGCAGGGAGTGTTGGGAGGGCTCTTCTCTGCACAACTAAACTCTCTGGGGATGGGGAAGACAGCTGGAGTGGGAGCTCCTGTCTGAATAAATCTCAACTTGAGGTCCTCCAGCACTGTATGGATCCCTCCCACGCCTCCAAAAATGAAGCCATCAGTTAGAAAGCTGCTAGCAAGTTCACGCAAGGCCTCCAAGAGCCTTCACATTACCTCTTTCTTAGAAATGCACACCAAACAAGACTTGTCAGGCATTTGAAGAAAGCCTCTATGGGAATGAGTGAAAGAGGAAAACCAAGATAAACAAGGAGGAAGGGATCCCTGGGTGGTGCAGCAGTTTAGCGCCTGCCTTTGGCCCAGGGCGCAATCCTGGACCCAGGATCGAATCCCACGTCGGGCTCCTGGTGCATGGAGCCTGCTTCTCCCTCTGCCTGTCTCTGCCTCTCTCTCTCTCTCTCTCTCTCTGTGACTATCATAAATAAATAAAAATAAAAAATAAAAAAAAAACAAGGAGGAAAAAAGCTCTCGGAGATAGCAAAGGTATGTTAGGGGACCCTAGTTAGTATCCTTAGAGAAATTTTAAGTTATTGTAATCCCTTAAACAGCATGCTTTAAAAAAATGAACAGAGGATAAAAAAGACTTCTTAGAATTAATTATATGATTGCTTAAGCTTTTTTTAATGCAGTTAAAAGATTTTAAACAAAAGGTGATGAAATTCTGCAGAATATAGAGCTGAGAAGATGGGCAGAAAATTTAAGAGCTAACCCAAGAATAAATAGAAAAGTTGGAACACTGATCATCAAGAAGAGATCAGAAAAGTGATGAAAGCTCTATTATTTTTCTAAAAGGTATGAGGCCAGATGTTTGATGAGGAACAGGATATTTAAGTGGACTCAAAGTTATGTCTCATAAATATTTATTAATTACAAGGAGAAAAATGATGACTTTGCTGTGAAGACAGTTGAGGAAACACCAACCTAACCAAATAGTCAAAATTAGCATCTCCATGACTGGGACAAGCTGACAGTTGATCAGGGTCCTATGCACTGAGAAGGGCACACTCACTTCTGTAATATTTCTGCTAAATGTATGACTTGGATCTAATCATGAGGAAACATCAGATAAACCCATCTGATGGGCGTTCTACGAGATAATTGACCTGGACACTTGCAAAATGCCAAGTCAGAAGAACTATTCCCTAGATTAAAAGCAATTGAAGACAGGACAATTAAATGCAATTTGTGATCTTGGATTAGATCCGGGACCTGACAAAGATAGCTCTAAGGGGCGTTATTGCAACAATTGATAAAGTTTGAATATGGATTGCATATTAAGTGATAATCGTGCACTAATTTTAAATGTTCTGATTTTTTTATAACTGTACTGTGGTTATATAAGAGAATGTTGTTTTATATACACAGAAGGAAAGGGAGAAAGGGAGAGAGGAAGAGAAGGATGAGAGAATTATGTAGGGCAAAATATAAATATTTATTGAATCTGAAATCCTTGTACGGTTCTTATGATTTTTCTGGAAGCCTATGATTATATTAAAAGAAGTAAAAAATTATTTAAAGAATACCAGATCAGATGCTTTTCATAGTTGAATTTTCTCTAATCATTAAAAATCAAGTATATTGGGGATCCCTGGGTGGCGCAGTGGTTTAGCGCCTGCCTTTGGCCCTGGGCACGATCCTGGAGACCCGGGATCGAATCCCATGTCGGGCTCCCGGTGCATGTAGCCTGCTTCTATATCTAATGTTATTTTATTTGTTTTTAAGAGATTATTTGAGGGGATCCCTGGGTGGCGCAGCGGTTTAGCGCCTGCCTTTGGCCCAGGGCGCGATCCTGGACACCCGGGATCGAATCCCACGTTGGGCTCCCAGTGCATGGAGCCTGCTTCTCCCTCTGCCTGTGTCTCTGCCTCTCTCTCTCTCTCTGTGTGACTATCATAAAAAAATATAAATAAATAAAAAATTAAGAGATTATTTGAGAAAGAGAGAGTGTGCACATGAATGGGAGGGAAAGGGCAGAAGGAGAGAGAAAGAGAGAAGCAGACTCTCTACTGAGTACATGGAGCCCCACTCAGGGCTCAGTCCCAGGACCCTGAGATTATGATCTGAGTCAAAATCAAGAGTCAGACGCTTAACCGACGGAGCTACCCAGGTGCCCCCTCATTAATTCCTTTAAATATGGATTTTAAAACTTCTTTAAAAAATTAAAAAAATAAAACTCCTTAAATATCATGTTTTAAAAGCCCACAACTTCCTTACCAAAGTTCAACAGCAAGTATCATTCCAAGTGGTTGAACTCTAAAATTCTTTCCATCAAAATTGACAAAAGATATGGATTTCCGCTAGCATGTTATTATTCAATATTGTTTTCAGAGGTTTTATCATTCAGTTGGACAAGAAAATGAAGTAACCAGTATAAATCTTGGAAAAGAAAGGATAAAATTATTATCTCCAGATCCCACAAGGTTTTCACCCCACTTCTCTGGTCCAGTTGCAGCAAAATATCTCAAAATAATTATTCAGCCTATCGTCTCCACATTTTCTTCTTTAACTTTTTCTTTTTAAAAATTATTTATTTATTTATTCATTCATTCATTCATTTATTTAATTTAAAAGATTTTATTTATTTATTCATGAGAGACACAGAGAGGCAGAGTCATAGACAGAAGGTGAAACAGGCTCCCTGCAGGAAGCCTGATGCAGGACTTGATCCCAGGACCCCAGATCACGACCTGAGCCAGAGGCAGATGCTCAACCACTGAGCCACCCAAGTACCCTTTTCATTTTCTCTTAAATCTGTTCTAGTCATGGGGCATCCCCATAGCTCAGCGGTTTAGCGCACCCTTTGGCCCAGGGCATGATCCTGGAGTCCCAGGATCGAGTCCCACGTCGGGCTCCCTGCATGGGGCCTGCTTCTCCCTCTGTCTGTGTCTCTGTCTCTCTCTCTCTCTCTGTTTCTCATGAATAAATAAATAAAATCTTAAAAAAAAAAAGTCTGTTCTAGTCAGGCTTTTGTTCCCACCCTTCCACTGAAACAAGATCATTTGAGGACCTTCCTGCTGCCAAGTCCCATGACCAATCTTAGCTCCCTTTTACTTGTCTGAATAGTAGCCCCTGACCTGGATGACCACCTCCTCCTCCCAGAAACCTTTTTTCAATTGAATTCTATAACATCAGTCTCTTGGTCCTCCTACCTCTCTGGTTTCTCCTCCTCTGTATTCTTTGCAGAATCCTTCTCACTTTTCCACCTCCAAATATTAGAGTCCCCCAGGATAGAGTCCTTGGACCTCTCTCATTTATGTTCTCCTCCTCAGTGAGTTCATCCAATTCTATGGCTTTAAATTGTTTCTATCCTGACCACCCCAGATTTGGATCACCAGCTCTGATTTTTCCCCTGATCCCAGACAAGGAAATCCTCTGCCTGCTAACATCTTTCACTTGGTGGTTCAAATAGGCATCTCAAATGCAACCTAATCAAAATCTTGATTTTCCCTGGAAAGCTTCCATTCACCTAGTTGTTCAGGCCAAAAATATTATTCTGGATTCTTCTCCTCTCGTGTGTCACCTCTCCAATCCATCAGCAATGATGTCAGCTCTGTCTTCAAAATATCTCTCTAATTTGGACATTTCTTATATCCCACAGTCACCAAACTAATCCAAACCACCATCATCTCTCTCCTGGATTGTTCAGTTTGGCTCCTAACTGCTTCTGCCCTTGCCCCCTGTAGTCTATTCACCACTCAGCAGCCAGAGTGATACTTTTAAAACTTGTCACTTCTCTGATTAGCTATTATCCCCAAAACACACCAAGCACATGTTCACCTCAGGACCTTTACCTCTGCCAAGAATATTCTTCCAATGATTTGCCTGATTCCAGTCACTGCTCAAAGGTCACCTAATCAGAGTGGTCTTCCGTAATCAATGTATCTAAAATAGCCCTTCTAGGGGCACCTGGCTGGCTCAGTTGATGGAGCCTGCAATTCTTGATCTCGCGGTTAGTCTTGAAGTTGTAAGTTTAAGCCCCATGTTGGATGTACAGATTACTTAAAAAATACAATATTTGGGGCTCCTGGGTGGCTCAATCAGTTAACTATCTACCTTCAGCTCAGGTCATGATCCTGGAGTCCTGGGATCAAGTCCACATCAGGCTCCCTGCTCAGCGAGAAGTCTGCCTCTCCCTCTGCCCCTCACCCTGTTCATGCCTGCTCTCTCTCTGAAATAAACAGATAAAATCTTTTAAAAATAATTAAAATAAAATATTTAAAGTCAATAAATAAAATCTTTAAGAATAAAAGAAAATAAATAGCCCTTCTAGTCACTCTCTATCTCGAAGCCTGCTTGACATTTCTTGTAAGAGTTATCATCCTCTGATACATTTTATATTTATTTGTGTGTGATTATCTACCTCTCTCCACTAGAATGTTAGCTCTGTAAGACAAGGACTTTTTTTTGAGTAAGCTCTACCACACCCAATATAGGGCTTGAACTCACGACCCCAAGATCAAGAGTCATATTCTCCACCAACAGAGCAGCCAGGTACCACAGGACAGGGGCTTTTATATGTTTACTAATAGTCTCCCAGTGCCTAAAATCCTTGGCCCACTGTAGCTGTTCAATAAATATTTGTTGAATTAATGAATGCTGAATAATATATTTATTCACTTAGGGAAAACCCAGTAAACTCCAGGTACAAACACACACACACACACACACACACACACACACACACACACACACTAAAAAAAAACAAACAAAAAGAAACACCAAACTACCTGCAGTATATTGAATGGTGGCTCCTTAAGAAGATATGTCTACCTCCTGGGACCCATGAATGTGACCTTATTTGGAAAGAGTCTTTGCAGATGTTGATGGGGCACCTGGGTGGCTCAGCCTATAAAGCATGTGACTCTTGATCTTGGGTTGACTCTTGATCTTGAGGTCAAGCCCCACGTTGGGTGTACAGATTACTTAAAAAAAAAAAAAAAAAAAAGATGTAGAAACCAGACCAGATCATTCTGGATTATCTACGTAGGCTCTAAATCCAATGCCAAATGTCCTGATAAAAGAAACACACAACAGAGATACAGAGATGGACACAGAAGAGAAGGCCATATGAATACAGAGGCAGAGACTAGACTTAGCCACAAACCAGGAACACCTGGAACCATCAGAAGCTGGAAGAGACAGGGTGGGACACTTCCCTACAGAGCATGACCCTTCCACCTTGATTTTGGACTTCTGGCCTCTGGAACTGTGAGTGAGAAAATTGCTGTTGCTCTAAGTCCTCAAGTTTACCATAATTTGTTGTCAGCCTTAGGAAACTAATTTGGCAAGGAGGATGACTACAAGATAAATATGAGTAACTCATGAGTTTTCCTTTGTGCTCTCAATAAGCAATTAGGGGGCAGCCCGGGTGGCTCAGTACCTTAGAGCCGCCTTCAGCCCAGGGCCTGATCCTGGAGTCCCAGGATGGAGTCCCACATCAGCCTCCCTGCATGGAGCCTGCTTCTCCCTCTGCCTGTGTCTCTGCCTCTCTCTGTGTCTCTCATGAATAAATAAATAAAATCTTTTAAAAAAATAATTAGAGAAAATATTTTAGGAGAGCCACACAATTAAAAAAACATTTACTGGACCTAATTATAGAGAAGTATAAAATCTTATAGAATGATATAAAACAAGAGCTAAACACAGGGGGAAATATGCAATTATTTCAGACTTCATGTGAGGAATAATGTTTGAGATCAGCCAAGAAAATTGTAAAGGAGAAAAATAAAGATAGGTTCTTGCCATACCAGCTAATAGGAGTTAAAGAAGTGAGCAAATATTATAATAACAATAAATATATTAAATATGATAAAATTAAAAGAAATAAATGGAATTCAAGGGTGCCTGGCTGGCTCAGTCAGTAGAGCATGTAATTCTTGATCTCAGGATTGTAAATTCAAGCCCCAGGCTGGGTATAGAGATTACTCAAAAATAAAATCTTTAAAAAAAAATCTCAGGGATGCCTAGGTGGCTGAGCAGTTGAGTGTCTGCCTTTGACTTAGGGCATGATCCCAGAGTCTGAAATCGAGTCCTGTATCAGGCTCCTTTCAGGGAGTCTGCTTCTCCCTCTGTCTCTCTCTCTCTGTGTCTCTCATGAATAAAAAATAAAATCTTTAAAAAATAAAATTGAAAAATTAAAAAATTTTTCTCTCCCTTTCTCTTTCCTTCTGCCCCTCTCTCACCCTGCTCACTCATTCTCTGTGTCTCTATTAAAAAAAAATTTTTTTAAAAGTGAATTCCAGATGAGTTAGAGATTTAAATATGAAAATAAAACAAAATTTTTAGAAGAACATGTGAATGACTCCAAGTTCAGGGAGATTCTTTTATGCAAGATAGGAAATAAAGAGGCTTTAAATAAAAGAGATAAATTTGTCCCATAAAAATTTTAAAAGAAAGCGAAAGCAAAGCCAGAGGACAAATGTCTGACCAATAAAATTACCTGCAACACAGATGACAGATAAAAGAGCTCCCATAGTTTGATTACATAAAGAGCTCTCATAAATTGATAAGAAAAAGGCAAACTCTCTAAAACAAGTTGGCAGAGAATGTGAACAAGCAATTTACAAGAGAAGGACTCCAAATGGCCAATAAGTACATAAAAAGATGTTCATCTTCCTTAGTAATCAAATAAATGAAAATCTAAATAACAATAAAATACTATATTTTGCCTTTCACCTGATGAAAATTAAGGAGAGTGATAACCTTGGCTCCTAGGAGACTATGAGAATGTGAATTTTAAATTTAAATTTACAATTTAAATTTGTCCATTTGGAAAGATGTATAATAGAATCGAAGGGATAGTAAAAGGACAGATACATAAGAATGTTAATCACAAAATTGTTTGGAGAGTCAAGAAAAACAAAACACAATCTGCAAACAACCTGAATGCCCATAGTTAGGAGAACAGTTGAGTAAGGGGTGGCATATCACCACTATGGAATATCTTGCAGTTATTGAAAGAAAAAAATGAGGTAATTCCATTCATTGACTGGTAAGACCCCTCCCCCCCAATCCCCATGTGGAATTGTCAGGTGGGAAAAAAATTGCAGGGCACCTAGGTGGCTCAGTCGGTTGGTTGTCTTCGGCTCAAGCCATGATCTCAGGGTCCTGGGATCAAGCCCCACCTTGGCTCCATGCTGCAGGGAGTCTGCTTGTCCCTCTGCCTCTGCCTCTGCCTCTGCCCTTCCCTCTATGCTCTCTCTCACTTTCTCTCAAATAAATAAATAAAATCTTAAAAAGAAAAAAGGAAAAGAAATTGTGTGGAAGTACAATCATGCATAACACGATCCTATTGTAGACAAAAAACATGTCTACAATATGGGCAGACCGGGTGGGCAGCCCGGGTGGCTCAGTGGTTTAGTGCCACCTTCGGCCCAGGCATGATCCTGGAGACCTGGGATCAAGTCCCACATCAGGCTTCCTGCACGGAGCCTGCTTCTCCCTCTGCCTGTGTCTCTGCCTCTCTCTCCTTCTGTGTCTCTCATGAATAAATAAATTAAAAAATCTAAAACAAACAAAAAAAAAACAAAACCATAATGAAGTGTGTGTATATATAATAACTATGAGCCCAAGGAAAGATGTGGAAGGATATACATTATTATGTTCAGAAGATTCAAACTGATTACTTGGCAGGGGTCAAGGAAGGATAGGAGGAGAAGACATAAAAAAAAGTTTTAAGTCAGTGAAACAAGGACAATAATATGGTTATTCTTTTTTTTTTTTTTTTTTTTATTTATGATAGTCACAGAGAGAGAGAGAGAGAGGCAGAGACACAGGCAGAGGGAGAAGCAGGCTCCATGCACCGGGAGCCCGATGTGGGACTCGATCCTGGGTCTCCAGGATCGCGCCCTAGGCCAAAGGCAGGCGCCAAACCGCTGCGCCACCCAGGGATCCCCAATAATATGGTTATTCTTAAAGAAGTATGAGAAATTCATTAGTGGCAAAAAGTAGAGGGAAAAATCTCATTTGCTTTAAGGGTTTGGTTAAACTAACAATGGGATGGAAATACCTCTAGAAGAATACATGAGGACCATTGGACAGCAGTGCTGCACCTGTACATTTCTATGCCAAATATGTCCGATGAAAACAGAGGCTACACGTCCATAGTGAGATCTGTTCTAGGTGTGTATTTGAATGTAAACCAAAGCCTAAATGGGCAGGAAAGTTCCAGGCAGTATCTGCACGTGTGGGATCCGGGGCAACCATCCCCTTTCCCCAAGCTGGCCTTAATTCCATTTATATGCATTTTCTAATTTTTCCAAATTAACTTCAAATGTGAGGGGTATAAGGCAAAGTGAGTTTGGAAGAACGGTGCCTAACTACAAGGAATTCCAGAAACAAAATAGAAAGAGAGAAAACATGTTATTCCTTCAGAAACAGTCTAAAAATACTGATCCTCAAATGGAAGGGGTCTCTTGGGGTCTCAAGCTGGTCATTCCAGAATGCAAATCTCCTTTTTTCCTTTTTTTAAAGATTGTATTTATTTACCCATGACAGATGGAGAGAGAGGGAGGCAGAGGGAGAGGCAGGCTCCCCATTGTGCAGGGAGCCTGATGCCGGACTCGATCCCAGGACCCTGGGATCACGAGCTGAGCCAAAGGCAAACACTCAACCAACTGAGCCACCCTCCTTCCTTCTGTCTCCATGGAGACTGCAGTTGGAGAGGCAGCCCCTGTCAGGCCATAAAGGGTCACACGTGTGCACAAAGATGACAGACAAAGAGGGAACAAACCAGCCTGACATTTACCTACCTAATAGAGGTCATCACTCCAGGAATCCTTGCCTAGACAGCTCAGCCCCTAGGTGACTTTCCGTGTCCTCCCAGGGTGAGAAGCAGGCAGTCATTTTAAAATAGCAGCTTCTCTTGCCAAACCAAAAATTAAGGCCTGTCTCACCAGGAAGCCTTCTACATTATTCATGGCTAAGAGACCATTAAAACCTGCCCAGTCCTGCCCGTCTCTGCCTGGGCCTTTGGCCTGGAAGATTCAGAAAGTCTCAGGTTGATATGCTATCAGGACCCTAACCCGATATGCCTTGGCTTGCTCCTCCCTGTATTTTCAGAGGATCAATCTGAAACAAGCGTGAGCAAGGAGCTCAAGGTCACTCACCTAATGGCTGGCCAAACTCAGCTCAGAGACTGGCTGCCTGGGGCCTTTTCCACCTGGCTGTTTAGGAGGGCTGATCTGACAGTGGGTGAGTCTGCACAGGCAAGGGCATTTGACATGACAGGTGTCACCAGCAGTGTGCCATTCGCGTCCCGGCCCAGGAGTGATAAGACAGCTCGGGTCTATATTGTTTGCCGACTTCCTCAGTGTGAACCCTCTCACTGTGGCTCATTTCAAGCTGGTTTCCAACTCTGCATCAGCTTTATTGAAGTCTCCTCTCAGGTGAGCAGACTCCAGTGTACCTTCCCGAGGGCCTGCAAACCCAGGCTCCTGGCGTCTTCTAAGTCAAGTCTTGCCTCTGTTCCACCTCCACAGGGTCCTATTATTTAAAAAAAAAAAAAAAAAAAGTTACTTGTAAGGCTTTATATTGAGGCAGAATGGGACAGAAACTTGGGAGTCTCATAGCCTAATTTCTGGACAGTGGTCCCACCCACCACTTGTGACCCGTGCTGCTAATTAAGCAGCTTCACTGATCTGGGCCTCAGTTGCCTCACCTGTGAAATTGGGATATTGATACTTGACAAGGTGGTTGTGAGACCAAAATGAGATAACATTCATGAAGTACTTGACAATGAGTCAATCTGACTTCTTTTTATATATTAGCACAAATAGTTGCTTATGCTATAACACAATTTGCAAAAATCAGAACACCAAACTCCTCCTGTGCCTTATTATCAGGAATGCGCTGGATGCCTGGGATGCGGGGGGCGGGGGGCGGTGGTAAACAGAGAAGAGCTGAGAGACCTTTGTAGGGTGGTGAAAATATTCTTTATCTTGAGAAGGCTGTGAGTTGGGGGTGTATGCTTTTGTCAGAACCCATCTAACTGCATACTTAAGACCTGAGGATTTCATTCTATGGAAATTTAACTCTATTAAGAAATGAAGGGGAGCCTGGGTGGCTCGGTCACTTGAGTGTCCAACTCTCAATTTCGGCTCAGGTCATGATCTCGGGGCTGTGAGATCGAGCCCCGTGTCTGGCTCTATGCTCAGCGCGGAGTTGGCTTGTCCCTCTCCTCCTCCCCCTGCTCTCTCTTTCAAATAAATAAATAAAATCTTAAAATAAAAAAAAAAAAGGAAAAAAGTGGAGATAGAGGCGTGATTATGACTACAACTGACTTGCAAAATAATACAAATTAACAAGTGGAGGGGCACCTGGGTGGCTCAGCGGTTGGGCGTCTGCCTTTGGCTCAGGGCGTGATCCTGGGGTCCTGGGATTGAGTCCTGCATCAGGCTCCCCATGGGGAGCTTCTCCCTCTGCTTATATCTCTGCCTCTCTCTGTGTGTCTCTCATGAATAAAAAATGAAATCATTAAAACAAAACAAGTGGACATGAGGAAGAGCTGGGTGAGCAACCTCACTGGGCCAGGCCAAAACCCTCCTCTCATTCCCCAGCCTAGAAGTGACCCTTATCTCTCTCTCCTGCGTGGAGGTGTCAGACAGCTGTTGATCAGAGTCCAGGAGAGCCCTGGGTTTAGGCAGGGGTGCTATGTTGCAGAGCATCACCTCAACACCAGCTCACTCTCTCCATCAGGTCACCGCTCTGGGGGAACCGAAGTCAATGTTTAGTCAAGACTTTCATTGTGCATGGGATGCTCAACCCAGGCAGTGTGACTCAGCTGAAAATCTCACCCCATAGAGCTGGCTATTGGATCCAGTTTATCCAACAGACATAGTAATCAACCTGAGATTGCCTTTGAAAGACCAGGAAGCAATGCCTTCCTACTTCCTGGGCTCCTCCAGCCAGTGCCCTGAGTCCCATGCTGATCCCAACCCTCCCCAACCCATTGGCATCTGTGATCTGACCAGAGACCGTTGCCAAGAAACCAAAGGCTAACAAACCCAAAGGAAACCTGTCCTGCAATATTAACAGAAAAAAAAAAAAAAAAGTGAAAAACACTCTCCTAAAAAAAAAAAAACACTCTCCTGATAAGAAACCAATAAGATCTGGCCTCATTCATATCCTTTCCTACAAAAAAGCAAACAAAAGGGCCATGAGTAGGGTAGAAAGCAGCAGTTACTTCAAGATGAAAAATGAGTAATTAGTAAAATGAGTAGAACTTCCCCTTCCTGCCATTCAGGAGACACTTGGCCTAAGACCCTAGCAGATATAAATTCTTTCCGATTGTGTTCCCATTTCATTTCCACTGATTTTAATCTGGATACCAAGACAGGCAAAAGAGTTCAATATTAAGATTTAGCTTTTATTTTATTTTATTTTAATTTATTTTATTTATTTATTTTTTTAAGATTTAGCTTTTAAAGAGCACACTCAGTATGAAGAGCACTGGGTAATGTACAGAATTGGTGAATTACTATATTGTACACCTGAAACTAATACAACACTATGTTAACTATATTGGAATTAAAATGAAAAAAAAAAAAACAATAAAAATTTTTTTAAGATTTAATTTTTAAAAGAGCCTAATATGGTTTACTTAGTTATCTCCTGGGAATGAACAATTAACATAGAAACGTCTAAACATCTAATTATACCAAACTTATAAAAAAATGTTTGCAGTAAAGAGTAATAGAGCAATCAGTTGTTACCTCTTTTTTATCTGTAAGAATAATGTGTTTATAGTGTTTTCCTGGGAAAGTAACAAAAAAAAATTACATACTACTAATTTGGGAAAGTATCTCAACAAGAGTTTTTGTGTGGACTCATGTCAAAATACCACATTTCTTATTCTAGGACACAGTCTGTGATGCTCTGTTATCTATAAAATGCAATTCTGAATAAAAATAACCTGATTTGCAGATTGGATATCGCAGAATATAAATTCCCTACTGCTTTTAAATAAGAAACTTGTAAACAAGTTGGCTACGTGTACTGAATTTATTTCATTGGTGAACACATTTCAGTTTATCTGTTTCAAAAATAACTCAGGATTGAGTTCTAGATGCTCAATCTGCTATAAAAATCCATCAAGTGACATTTAGGAAAACTTTATTTTTAAGTGGGTTGCTTTTATTTTTCTTTTGAAAGTACATGTGTGTCAAGAGCTGTGATTTATGCTAGAAATTGACACCATGATCTCAATGCCTGAATAAGTACCAAAGTTGCTTGAATTTTCTCCCAGGGGCAAGCTAAATTAGATCTTGAGCTATCGGAGGCTACTCAGCTTGAGAAATGTGTCTGTTGTGATGGACTTCCCAGTTTTTCTTTCTGCCCAAAAATGCCTTGATGAGGGGACCAAACCAAAGGTTAATAAGAGAGAAAGAAGAGAGCTCATGGCCCCGTGTACCGCCAGTGTTCTCTGCCATCAGGAAGCAGAAATACGTGCAAGCATATCTGGAAAAGAAATCTTTTGACACAAATTGCAGTCATAAGTAGTCAACAGGAATAGCATAAAAAGACTTTACACGGTTAGGGTCACAGGTTAAGGAGGTCTTGGAAAGCTGCAGGGGGATCTTCGTTCCTGCTGGAAGCAGGTGGCACTGGCTAGTTTTCAGGGCCCTCCAGCCTTGGGGCTACCGGGTGTAATCTGAGCAGCCATTCTGTAATCATTACGTTGCTAGATTCCCAAGTGAGGCAAAGGGGGTGCTTGGGCTAGGCCCCAGGGCCGGGTGCTGGGCGGCGTATCAGAGACCAAGGGGTGACTTGGCTGTTTCTTTTTTTTTTTCTTTTAATATTTTATTTATTCACTTGAGACACAGAGAGAGAGGGAGAGATAGTGAGAGAGGGCACAAGCAGGGGTGGAGAGGGAGAAGCAGGCTTCCTGCTGAGCGGGGAGCCCGATGTGGGGCTCGATCCCAGGACCCTGAGATCATGACCTGAGCCGAAGGCAGAAGCCTAACCCACTGAGCCACCCAGGTGCCCCAACTTGGCTGTTTCTAAATGGCACATTTCACCTTTACTTCACTTTGGGCTAAATCCAGTTAACATTCACAAACTGAATGTCATTACTGGCCTTTGAAAAATTATTCCATCTCCTCATATTTTACTCAAGACACTTAAAACACAAATGTTAGCCAATGGCTCCTGAAGTTTTTTGGTGAAAAATATTATTTCTGTACTTCAATTTTTAAAAGATTATTTATTATTTAGAGAAAGAGTGCAGGGGCTGAGGGTAGGGGTAGAGGGAAAGGGAGAGAGAGAGGAATCTCAAGCAGATGCCACACTGAGCACAGAGCCTGACACCAGGTTCGATCTCATGACCCTGAGATCATGACTTGAGCCAAAAGCAAGAGTCGGACACTTAACTGAGCCATCCAGGTGCTCCTCCACATTTAAAAAAAAATTTTTTAAGCATTCTTTTTTTTTTTAAAGATTTTATTTATTTATGAGAGACATAGAGAGAGGCAGAGACACAGACAGGGGGAGAAGCAGGCTCCATGCAGGGAGCCTGACATGGGACTCTATCCCGGGTCTCCAGGATCAGGCCCTGGGCTGAAGGCGGCGCTAAACCGCTGAGCCACTCGGGCTGCCCAACATTTACAATTTTTTAATTCAATATCCATCTTTTCAAAATGCAAAAGACTTTAAAAAGAAGCACAATTACATTTTACTTTTAACATTAGTTTTTGAAAACGTTTTTATTTTATATTGCTACATTTTAATATTAGTATTATGTGCTTTTCAAAATTGTTGTGAAGTGTTAGACTTATATGAACCCTCACTGGAGTCTAAAGCTTTCTTTATTGCCTATTATAACACAAATTTCTAGGGGGAGGGGAATGAAGGTAATAGTGAGAAAGTGACCCAAAAGAAAAAGAGAGGAGGGAAAAGACAGAGAAATTAAGACATTTGGAGGCCAGACTAAGAGCATCTAACCAGCATTCCAGGAGTGGAGAATGAGGCAAGTGGCAAAGAGGCAGCACTCAAAGACATAAGAGGTGAGGATATTTCCAGAATAGAAAAAAGACATTGATCTTCAGGTTGAAAGTACCCAAGTACTGAGCAGCTTCAATAAAAATCAGCCCTCAAACTGAGAGCAGCGGGAACCTGTGAAATGACTGGGAATTTAGCCTTAGTTATCACCAAGGCTATGCATACATTTTTAATAAGGAGATTGGATTTGTGTGTTTTGTATGCAGTCAGGAACTATTTTTGAAAGAACCTAACCACACTTAACTGTTGAGTTTCTAACTGGGAAGCCAACCAGTTGGAAGGCAGAGAGAGGTCTTTGGTGAGCAGCCACTTGCATCACCACAGAGGGTATCTGCCCTGGAGATGCCAGTGCTAGGGTGGAGACAGAGCCACAGAAGAGCACACTGTGCACACGAAATAGATGGAGACATCGGCTTCTGGCAGCAGCAGCTCCCGTTCACGGTGTGCTGATGATAATGTCAGGTGCTCACAGCAGGAGCTGATCTGAACAGAGCTTATCCCCTTAATTTCATAATATTTTGTCTAAGGGGTGAGGAGAGAGAAGAGGCTAGGAAGTAATTTGTATTTGAGGATGAAGCAGGGCAGGACACTTAGTGTGTGAGTGTATGTTTTTTTTTTAAGTAAGCTCCATGCCCAACGTGGGGCTTGAACTCATGACCCTGAGATCAAGAGTTGCACGCTTCACTGACTGAGCCCACCAGGTGCCACAGGGCAGGACACTTTTGAGTGGGTCTTGAAAGGTGACTAGGATTTTGCTAGAGAGAGCTGGGAAGGAGGGCATCCTGGAAGAAGACAAAGCAAGAGCAGCGGGCGGTGTGAGGAGTGGCAGTGTGGGCAAGAGGGAGGTGTCCCAAGACGCCCGGGTGGCTCCGCGGTTGAGCATCTGCCTTCGGCCCAGGGCGTGATCATGGAGTCTCCGGATCGAGTCCCACATTGGGCTCCCTGCATGGAGCCTGCTTCTCCCTCTGCCTGTGTCTCTGCGTTCTCTCTGCGTGTGTCTTTCATGAATAAATAAATAAAACCTTAAAAAAAAAAAAAAAAAAAGAAGGAGGAGGAGGTGTCCCATAGAGAGAAGAGTCTCCAAGGGTCTCTTAGGTTCCTGAGTTTTAATCTCAGAGTTTGAAGAAGTAACACACCTGTTGTGTCCTCCTTTTCTTTTCTTTTCTTTTTATTTTTTTTAAGATTTTATTTATTCATGAGAGACACAGAGAGAGAGGCAGAGACACAGGCAGAGGGAGAAGACACAGGGCCCCTGGGATCACGCCCTGAGTGAAAGGCAGACACGCAACCACTGAGCCACCCAGTGTCCCTCTGTTTCTTTCTCTGTTTTATGGAGATGATAAAAGGACCTACCTCTCCTAAGTCCCAATACATGTCAGTGCTAATTATTAATTATTACACAGGTGAGTATAGTTGCCCTTTACGTTTCTGTTATTAGGCACAAGACTTTGTTTCAAGTGATGGAAACTCAGGTCAGACAAATGTATTTTATTTTGTTTTGGAGGACCTCACACTGCCGCAGGAAGTGTAAGGCTCTAGCTTACACCAGCTACATCCAAAGGCTGTGACACTGCTAAATCTCACCTCTGCTTCTCTCTGCCCGGACTCTAGTCTCTCAAACATCTCCTGGGCTCACGGTGGCCAGCAGCTACGGAATCTACCAGCTTTACCAGCAGGAAAGCAGTAATGACTTTCTAGCTCCAGGTTTTCAGAATTTTGGAGGTGGTTCTGATATAACACGGCCACGGAGGAAGGGGCTGATAAGACCAGGGAGCACCCACTCGAGACACAGGGTATATGTGGAGGAGGGAGGGACAGAACCATTTCCCAAAAGAGTGACGTGTGCTTCTGGACAGACAAAATGACTGAGTTTGCTCTCTCTTCATTCACTTCCAGAAACAGTACACCCTTGCACATATGGCTTTTTGCATAGTAACAGAATCAATGTCCTTTGTTTAGCAAGTTTTAACACCATCACTAGACTCTCCATGTGTGCACGCCTGTGGAAAACTTGTTTTTCTCTCTGGAATCTCGTATCATCTTCTCTTTGTCCCTATTGTTCTGAAATTTCCTGCCAGTGTAACTTGGCATAGACCAATTTTCATCTACTTTTCTGGGAACTTAGTGGGCCTCACTATGGTAACGAATGTTCTTTGGAGTTCTTGAATTGTTTTCTTGGAGTATTTCCTCCTCTCTGTTTCCTCTGTTCTTTCTGGAACTCCTGAAACTGAGATAATAGACCTCCTAGACTGGCCTTCTAATTTTCTGATAATTTCTCTCTGTTATTTTCCATGTTGGTGGTTTTGCTCTACTTTCTGCGACACTCCCATACCCGCCTTTACAGATCTTCTGTTCTCATCTTCCTGGGTGCTATCAGAGTTGTAACTCCAAGAGCTGTGTTATTTGTGCATAAAATATCGTTTGACACAGAAGAAAGGCTTGGGCTTTTTTTTTTCGAAAGCATCTCCACGTGCAAAACACAGAACCAAGTTCCTTCTGTGAGACTGGTTTTCACAGTATCAGGTCCAACTCAAGAAAGTAGTTTCAACTCCACACAATTAGCAGCTAAAACCAAGACTGTGCAATTGCCGAAGTGCTGATTTTACTGGCTCGCGTGGAACTAGTCAATGACAATGCTGCGTGGAACACTGGACCAAAGGAAACATCACATTTGGAAGCACTGGAAATGAGGGACGTCTGGGTGGCTCAGTGGTTGAGCATCTGCCTTCAGCTCAGGGCCTGATCCCAAGGTCCTGGGATCGAGTCCCATATCGGGCTCCCCACAGGGAGCCTGTTTCTCCCTCTGCCTATCTCTGTCTCTGTCTCTGTCTCTCTCTCTCTCTCTGTGTGTCTCTCATGAATAAATAAAATCTTAAAAAAAAAAAAAAAAAGGAAGCACTGGAAATGAGCAAGGTGTTACTTCAGTAGATACAGTGACCGTAAAGCTTGCTGTATAGACTGATGACTAGAGCTTACTAACTGCTGTATTTATGTGGTACCAATTAGGAGCCGGAAAGGGAAACATCTGGAAGAACTTCCAACCATCCAAGACAATCTGCTGGGATGAAACATTCAGTGGTAATGGATACTTTGAAACTCATGAGATATTTTGGAAACACTGTGTAAGTCTGGGTACCGATGGTATAGACAGGATAGACTATCTATCCTGATGGTATAGAGGTATCAAGAATCCACTGGGGGGCAGCCCAGGTGGCTCAAGCCAAGAAGCACGCAACTCTTAATCTCAGGATCGTGAGTTCAAGCCCCTCATTGGAGATTACTTTTTTTTTTTTTAAGATTTTATTTATTTATGAGAGACACAGAGAGAGAGGCAGAGACACAGGCAGAGGGAGAAGTAGGCTCCATGCAGGGAGCCCTATGTGGACTCAATCCCAGGACCCTGGGTCACACCCTGAGCCAAAGGCAGAGGCTCAACCTCGGAGCCACCTGGGCATCTCAGGGAGTGGGGTTTTTATAAAATGACCCAAGCAGGTTATGGGTTCCCAGAGTGAGATTTGAGAGCCGGAGGCCCTGAACGCAGAAGCCAGCAAAGCGGCCTGTTTGCAGCGGTCCTCGGCCAGTCACCCACGCCGTCACCTGTGGGCTGTGCTTGTCCCCCCTGGGAGTCAGCCCTAGCCCTAGTTTCCTACACCTCTCTGCAATCTTGGCAAGTGCTACTGGCTTTACCCGAAAAATAAGTCAGAATCTGACCCTTCCCACCAGCTCCACTGCTACCCCTTAGATACAAGCCACTGTCACCTCCAGCCTGGAACCTGGCTGTGGCGTTCTAAGTGGACCCCAGATTCTGCAATTCAGACCATGTCACTCCTGCTCAAAACTCCCCAGTGGCTTTTCTCCTTCACAAGGCCCTATGAACCCAGCCCCTGTGGTCTCTCCGCCTTCACCTCCCACTCATGTCCCCTTCCCCACGTCGGGGCTGCCATAGATCTAAGCCAGCACGCTGCCCCTCATGAGGGGCCTTACCATTCCCTCTCCCTAGACTGTTCTTCCTCCCGGAGCCACATGGCACGCCTCCTCACCTCCTCTTCAGAAGTGTTGTTTTTGTTTTTGTTTTTGTCTTAAGTAGGCTCCACACCCAGCCTGGAGCCCAAGGCAGGGCTTGAACTCACAACCCAGAGATCAAAACCTGAGCTGAGATCCAGAGTCGGATGTTTAACCAACTAACTGAGCCACCCAGGAGCCCCATCTTCCTACAGACCTTTACCCAAACATCCCTGACAGGGTGAAAACTTCCCCGGACACCTTAACAGACACGTCACTACCTGCCCTCTCCTGCCCCTACGCTTCCTACCCCACTGCCTAGCTTTCTTTCTTTTTCCTCCTTAGCTCCTACCACCATTTACTATTTTTCTTATTTGTATCATTTACGGTCTCCTCCCTACTAAAATGTACCCTCTAGGAGGGCAGCGATTTTCGCTTTCGTGTGTCATAGATGTATCCTGAGCGTATAAAATAGTGCCTGACACACTGATTGTTGCCGAGTGAATATTTATGTATTTATTTAAATTATTTATTTTTAAGTACTCTCTACACCCAATGTAGGGCTCGAACTCATGATCCTAAGATCCAGAGTCACATGCTCTTCTGACTGAGCCAGGAAGTGACCCATCCAGTGAATATTCATTGAGTGAAGGAAAGTAAAAACATGAAATAGAGTCATGGGATCATTCATTCATTCATTACCAGCATAATTACCAATGTGAATTAATGACAAGATGAATTAATTATTTACAAGGGCTCCAAAGGTAAAATACAGTGTATTATTAAGACATATGGTGTAAGAGGTCCCCCTGCCTGGAGCCTCAGGGAAGGCTTTCTTGCTGGGACCTCAAAGATAAGTAGGAATTAGCTGGGCAGAGAGGAAGGGAGAAGAATATTCTAGAAAGAAGAAATGGGCTGTGCAAGGGCCCTGAGGCAATAAAGAGTATATGGCACATTCAAGCAAACCAGGGGAATCCAGCGTGGAGAAGAGGCAAAGGTGGTGGGCAGGGCCAGGTCAGGCCTGCCTGCTGTGCTGTTAAGGGACTTGGATTTTATTCCAAGAGCTGTGGGAAGCATTACTTCAAGGGCTCAAAGCAGGGGAGCAACTTCATGTCACAGGCAGTTTGGGAAGGTCACCCTGGAAGCTGGACTGGATGTGCTGACATGGAAAAACATTTGAGACAGATTCTTTTTTTTTTTTTTTTTTTTTGAGACAGATTCTTAAAGAAAAAAGGCAGGTTGCCAAATGCAACACACAGAGCTATCCCAGTTATGAGAAAACAAGCAGACAAAATACAAGTCTGAGTGAAAACGCAGTCGAAGGTCTAAAAGGACACACATATAATCAATAGCATAAGTTGCCTTCTCAGGGAGCCGTGGACTTGGGACTTGGGAAATTAAACATTGCTTTGGGCTCAGTTTTATTGGAACTTTACAGGGATAGTAAATGTCTGTATTACTTAATTAAATAAAAGACCAAATAAATAAATAAATAAATGTCATTCTAAAAGAAGCCAAGGAACAAAGAGGTTGTTTTTTCCAGTAGCAGAGCCTTAGATGAAGGTTCTAGTACAGGTGATATATTAAGAAAGGACCCCCAGGAGAAACTGATAAGGGAGTGTGGGACGCAGGACAGGAATGGGGAAGAGAGCAAACAAAGATGTGGTTTCAGACAAAATCCCGAAGGGGGTGGGGAAGCCTCTGCTTGATCCAGCGGGAACTGGGAGTTCTGGTGTGGAAATACAACCTCTGTGACGTCTTGCCCTGAAGCCATGAAGCTGGGCCTTCCTTTCTACTCTGATCTGTAGCTGGCTAGAGCATGCCTGTTGTTGCGGGGCGTGGGCAGGGCATGGGGCCAGGGTAGGAACTAAAACTCCCTGGTACCTCCAGCTCTTCTGAGGACACAGTGACTCTAGTAGCTGAGACCAGGCTGCAGACAGCTCCCATGGCCCCCTCACCCCCACCACCCCGGCTGGGATCCAAGGAACTCTGGATTAAGCATAACAGTGGCCAGTACAATATTAATTTTAAAAAGTTTGCAATGAAAAAAAAATAAAATAAAAAATAAAAAAGTTTTCAATGGCTAATATGTGTACATGGATGAATAAAAAATTCACTTGGTGCAAAAGCATATACCTTGTCCCTAGCCATTTTTGCTTTGCTTCAGAAGAACTAAATTACCAGAGATATTCTGTGCATGTACAATCATGTGTGTTTATATATATGTGTGTGTGTTTATATATATTATTTTATATATACATATATATTTTTAAATTTCCAACCCTCTTATCAAAAAAAAAAAAAAAAAAAATCTGGGATGCCTCAGTGGCTCAGTGGCTGAGCATCTGCCTTTGGCTCAGGAGTCCTGGAGTCCTGGGATCGAGTCCTACATCAGGCTCCCTCCAAGGAGCCTGCTTCTCCCTTTGCCTATGTCTCTGCCTCTCTCTCTGTGTCTCTCATGAATAAATAAGTAAAATCTGTAAAATAAATAAATAAAGCACTTATTTAAAAATAATAGAAGTGCTTGATCCAAGGTTATACACAGTTAAATAAATTTTTTTCTAAAGATTTTATTTTTTTAAAGATTTTATTTATTTATTTATTTTTATTTATGATAGTCACACAGAGAGAGAGAGAGAGAGAGAGAGGCAGAGACACAGGCAGAGGGAGAAGCAGGCTCCATGCAGGGAGCCCGACATGGGACTCAATCCCAGGTCTCCAGGATCACGCCCCGGGCCGAAGGCAGATGCCTAACTGCTGAGCCACCCAGGCATCCCTGGACCTTCTTTGATGTGAAATAATAAGCATCCTTATTGCTTAAACCAGTTTCAGCTGGGATTCCCGTTCTGGGCTACAGAAAACGTTGTAGCTGATTCATCATCATCAACTGTCCCTCACTGCGGTCTTCACGGGTATGGTGCTGAATCTAGATCATGCGTGCAACGCGCTCACCGTGCTTTACCTGAGCACACATACTGTTATGATGATGTCCGGCAGACAGATGGCTGAGAGGTACAGCAACCTCAGCTGAGGCCGGAAGACTGTGTCTGACTGTGATATGCAAGACCTTGGCCTTCTGAGTATGAAAGAATACGGTGAAGGCAGGAAACTGTCCTCAAACAGTAAAATGGTACGAAAGGCCCTGGCCCAGCAGGATACTTGTGAGCACTGTGCACACATCATGCAATGTCCAGGCTGTGTGGTCATCTTGCACTACAATTACTTCTTTTAATCCTGTCAGGGTTGCTATCAAAAAGTTCAGCAATGAATCACTGCCACATAACAATGCTGTGAATTGGGACGCCTGGGTGGCTCCATGGTTGAGTAACTGCCTTTGACTCAGGGTGTGATCCCGGGGTCCTGGGATCGAGTCCCACATCAGGCTCCTGCAGGGAGCCTGCTTCTCCCTCTGCCTATGTCTCTGCCTTTTTCTGTGTGTCTCATGAATAAATAAAATATTTAAAAAACAAAAAACAATGCTGTGAGCTAATATGGAGATTCAAAGAGCTCAGCATCAGGCCTTGGGCTTGAACTCAGGCCTATTTGCCTCCAAAATCTGGCCTCTTTTCAGCACAAACCATAGGCACATATTCCCAGATTCAACAACATAAAATCATAACAGAATGGCCAGTGTTTTCTGAAGTACATTTGTTGTTCTGGCCTGTCCAGCACTCCTTCTTTATCCTTTTGTGGGGAAAAGCCTCCTTTTTTTTTTTTTTTTAAATAAGGAACCATTCTACGCGATCTGACTGATACTGATTGTAGCGTACCTATTCCTGGTGTTGGGGTGGGCATGATCATGTCCTGCCCAGTAGGGTGTCCTATCTGCCTAATCTCATGGATTAGATCAAAGAATGGGTACTTTCACTAATTGAGGCTATTAGAGTCCTTCTGAGATATTTTCTCTCATAGCTTTTGGAGAAAATTGTCTTTTTCTCCTGAAGTTGCTAAGCTAACTCTTAGACTGCTGGAGGACATCACACTTCCCACACAGAGAACCTGGGAAGCAAGAGGAATGGAAGATGTCATTTGAGCTCCTGGATCCAGCCATACCTGAAATCAGTAGTGTGATATTTTACGTTTCCTGGTATCATTTTTCTTCAGTTTATTTGATCTCAGTTTCTGCCTGTTTTAAGAGAATCAGTCCTATCATATATCATAGTCTCCAATACTGACACATGTGCTCTGAGTTCTCTCACATACATGAAGATGCCCTATGTATAGCTCAGGGTCAATACTAAGAACTTGCTTGAGAACTTTAAGATCCTGCTCATTTTACATAAGTACCATGTAAAGAGGTGAGTGGGATTCTGATCCTTTGAAGGTTCCTGTGGAGCACAAGGTCTCACGCCACACCATGGAACTAAAAGGCCTTGGGTTCTCCTTTAGGGTAGGGCAAAAGGAGCTGAGTACCAGTCAGAAAGATGGCATTAGGCAGGAGTGGGCGAGTGCAGTTTATCATCTGTGGCCCAATTAATTGCACAGGCTTTGGGGGTAGTGACTTGGTCTGAATCCCATCTCTGTCACTTAAACTGTATATGGTCCTGGGCAATTCACTTTCCCTCTCTAAGCTCCAGTTTTCTCAACTGCAAAATTGGGCTAATTATGGCAGTCCTAAAGATTTGTTTTGAGAATTAATAAAATAATACCCATAGCCATGACTCATTTTACTTCCAGATGATAGAATCCCAAATCAATCTATCTTTAATTGTAAAAAAAAGAATTTATTGCCTCATATAACTGAGAAGTCCAGAAGGAACAGCTCGCTTCAGGCTTAGCTGGATCTAGAGGCTCAAATATTGTCATCAGAAACAACCATGTAGGGCAGCTCGGGTGGCTCAGTGGTTTAGCGCCGCCTTCTGCCCAGGGCGTGACCCTGGAGACCCCGGATCGAGTCCCGCATCGGGCTCCCTGCATGGACCTTGCTTCTCCCTCTGCCTGTGTCTCTGCCTTTCTCTCTCTGTCTCTCATGAATAAGTAAAATCTTAAAAGAAAGAAAGAAACAACCCTGTAGTGGCACCTGGGTGGCTCAGTTGGTTAAGCATCTGCCTTCGGCTCAGGTCATGATCCCAGGATCCTGGGATCAAGCCCCATGTTGGCCTCCCTGCTAAGTGTGGGGCCTGCTTCTCCCTCTACTTCTGGTGTTCCTCCGGCTTATGTTCTCTCTCTCACTCACTCTCTCTCTCAAATAAATAAAATCTTAAAAAAAAAAAAGTGATGGGAAAAAAAACAAAAGAAAGGAAAAAGAAAGATCTAGCTTGCACTGCCTGCAAGAACCCCCAGGGGTCTTCTTCATCAACATTCATTCATTTAACACAATTTTTTTGCTATCACTTAATTCCATGCTTCCTCCATTTTTTTACTTTTTTATTTTTTTTTAAGAATTTGTTTATTCATGGGAGACATGGAGAGAGAGAGAGAGAGGCAGAGACACAGGCAGAGGGAGAAGCAGGCTCCATGCAGGGGGCCTGATGTGGGACTGGATCCTGAGACTCCGGGATCAAGCCCTGGGCTGAAGGCAGATGCTCAACCGCTGAGCCACCCAGGTGTCCCTCCACGCTTCCTCCAAAGGAACTCTGCTACCCTCTTGAATCAAAACAGGATAATGTAATAGGTTATATATCTTGTCTAGACCAGTGCCTCGCATTCACTCAACAATATTTATTGGGCTTTTATTAACATTGGAGAGGAGCTCAGATCGCAGCTGTGAACACCATAGGTGATCCCTCTCCTCCTGGGGCTTGTATATTCTAGCAGAAAAAAAGATAGTCAAAAAGAACAATTTGAATGGAGACAAAAGACATTCAAAGTCATTTTTTTTATTTTAAAGATTATTTATGATAGACATAGAGAGAGAGGCAGAGACAGAGGAGGAGGGAGAAGCAGGCCCATGCCAGGAGCCTGACGTGGGACTCAACCGTGGGACTCAATCCTGGGACTCCAGGATCTCGCCCTGGGCCAAAGGCAGACGCTAAACCACTGAGCCACCCAGGGATCCCCAAAAAAAGGCATTCATAAGACTGATACATTCTGGGGGGAAAAAAATCTAGTCACCTGGGCCTCTTCTTTACTGAATAGCCTTTTGTACCTTTGGAATTATATACTTGATTTCTCATTTTTATTTATTATTTTATTTATTTATGAGGGACAGAGAGAGAGGCAGAGACACAGGCAGAGGGAGAAGCAGGCTCCATGCAGGGAGCCCGATGTGGGACTGGATCCTGGGTCTCCAGGATCACGCCCTGGGCTGAAGGCGGCGCTAAACTGCTGAGCCACCCAGGCTGCCATTAATTACTCATTTTTAAAACATTGATTTATTATTATTATTATTTTAAGATTTTATTTATTTATTCATGAGAGATACAGAGAGGCAGAGACATAGGCAGAGGCAGAAGCAGGCTCCCTGCTGGGAGCTCCAAGAGGGACTTGATCCCAGGACCCCGGGATCACGACCTGAATCAAACACAGATGCTCAACCACTGAGCCACCCAGGTTCCCCAAAACATTGATTTATTATTTTTTATTTTTTTTTATTTTTTAAAAATTTTTATTTATTTATGATAGTCACAGAGAGAGAGAGAGAGAGAGAGAGAGGCAGAGACACAGGCAGAGGGAGAAGCAGGCTCCATGCACCGGGAGCCCGATGTGGGATTCGATCCTGGGTCTCCAGGATCGCGCCCTAGGCCGAAGGCAGGCGCCAAACCACTGCGCCACCCAGGGATCCCTGATTTATTATTTTTTAAAAGTAAGGATCCGGGACTTCTGGGATCGAGTCCCACATCGGGCTCCCGCACGGAGTCTGCTTATCCTCCCTCTGCCTATGTCTCTGCCTCTCTCTGTGATTCTCATGATTAAATAAATAAAATCTTAAAAAAAAAAAAGAAAAGTAACACCATAAAGAGATACCCTACATCCCTTAAATGGTTAAAGTAAAAAGACTGACAATGCCAAATGCTCAGGAGGATATGGAACAACAGAACTTCTCATGTACTGATGGTGAGAATGTAAAATGCTACAACCACTTCAGAGGACAATTTTGCAGTTTCTTACAAGATTAAATCTATGGTCCAGCAATGCCACTCCTTTATCCAAGATAAATAAAAACTCAGGTCCACAAAAAGATTTGTATAAGAATATCATGCAAATTTGGGGCTGATAACAACTGCAAACTGAAAACAATGCATCCGTCCATCAACAGAAAAATGGATAACAAATTATGCTATAGTTATATAATGAAATACTACTCATCGATTTCAATCAACTTTTAAAAATTACTGATGCACACACCCATATGGATGACTCTCAAAAAAGGAGGAGAAGAGGAGAAAGAATATGGATGAATCTCAAGAAGATTATGTGGGAACGAAAGAAGCCAGACTCAAAACAACATCCTATAAAGGCGCCTGGGTGGCTCAGGTAGGTAAGCACTGACTCTGGATCTCAGATCTTGATCTCAGGGTTGTGAGTTCAAGCACTGCATTTGGGGCTCCAGGCTGCGCAGAGAGTCCACTTAAAAAAAGAAGGGCAGCCCGGGTGGCTCAGCGGTTTAGCACCGCCTTCAGCCCAGGGCCTGATCCTGGAGACCTGGGATCGAGTCCCACGTCAGGCTCCCTGCATGGAGCCTGCCTGTGTCTCTGCCTCTCTCTCTCTCTCTCTCTCTGTGTCTCATGAATAAATAAATAAAATCTTTAAAAAAAAAAAAAAAGAAGAAGGAAAAAGCAACATATTGTATGCTTCGATTTATATTGTTCAGGAAAAACTTACCTAAGGTCAGAGACGTGGGTACAGTGGTTGCCTGGGGTGTGGAGTGTGGGATTCATTGGGAAGGAACCCCAGAGAACTTTCTGTGGGGGCTGGAAAGGTTCTGTCTTGAGACAGATGTGGGTCACAGGGGGTGTTTTCATTTCTCAAAAGTGGACCTGCATGTGTAAGTCCTGTCTGTGCACTTCATCAAACGTAAATCATAACTTCTTTAAAAAAAAAAAAAAAAAGTGTTAGAGTAGGGGAAGTTACCGTAGACTAGGGAATGTAGGACAGGGTCACTCCCTGCGGGTGTGCGTGGACCCGGGAGGTCAGGGAAGGCCCTCGCTAGGCAAGCAGGGTTTCAAGCCTCTAGGGGGATGACAAACTGTCCCGGTGAGGCGGGATGAGGGAGGGGCGACTTCAACAGAGAAATGTGGGCTTTGTGTCGGTGGAGACCTTGTAAGACCAAGTGTCTGACGTCCCCTTGTGCCTCCAGCTTTATCTTCGCGCTTTCGCATTTCACCCACGGGACCCTCCGGTCAGCATCAGGCGAGCACACGGGGGTTCGCGGAGGTCGAAGGACTCACTGAAGACCAACCACGAGGACGTGGCGGGAGCCAGGTTTCGGGGCCGCTTACTCGGTGTCGGTTTCCCGAAACAGAACCTGACACCGCGACCGCAGCCCTCCAGGTTGGGAGGGCCGGAGCAAAGGAACGTCCTCGGGAACAAAAGAGGGGCCGGGCCGGCGCCCGCCGCTCCCACCTCCCCGGGCGCCGGCCTCCGGGTCTCCAGGGAGAGGGGGAGGGGCGGGGCGCCGAGGGCTGGCGGCACTGCGCTGAGTCAGCGGCCCCGGGGCGCCGCGGGCGGCTCTGGAACAAAGAGAGTCCGCTTGGGGCGGCGGGCGGGGGCGGGGGGGCGGAGGGGGCGGGGCCGGGGCGGGGGGCGGGGCCTCGGGCGGAGAGCGGGGGGCGGGGCCGAGCTCCCGGAGGGGGGCGGGGCCCGTGCCGAGTGGGGCGGGGCCTGGGCGGAGAGCGTGGGGGCGGAGGGGCGGGGCCCGAGCTCCCGGAGAGGGGCGGGGCCTCAGCCGGAGAGCAGGGGGCGGGGGGACGGGGACCAACTCCCGGAGGGGGGCGGGGCCCGTGCCGAGGGGGGCGGGGCCTGAGCGGGGAGCGGGGGCGGGGCCCGAGCTGGGGAGAGGGCGGGGCCTGAGCCGGGGGCGGGGCCCTGAGCCGGAGAGCGTGGGGGCGGGGCCCGGGCTGGGGGGCGGGGACTCCCCCTGGAGCCCGCCGCTGGAGAGGGCGGAGTGGTGGGGAAAGGGCTCGGGGGCACCCGGGGGGGCTCCGGCCCTCCGCGCCCCGCTCACTCCGCGGCCGCGTCTGCCCCGATTGCGCGCTTCCCCAGGCTCTGCGGCTCCGGCTGGCTCCTGGACCGAGGCCTCCTTCTGCGCGGTCCTGTTTCCTCTTCAGTGAATTGACGTGACGGGGCTTGTTTTGCCGGTGTTGGAGAGTGGGTTGAGAGAACGGAAGCCAGGGGAGTCTCCTTAACAGACATCTCCTGAGCAGACGTCTATTTTGCACTTGCTAGGAAGAACTGTCTTAATAGCTGTACTGACACTTCACTCACACATTTCCATTTATTGTACAAAACAATCCATGAGATAGGTAATGTTATCATCCCCGTTTTACAGCTGAGAAAACTGAAGCTCAGTAGAGCTTATGTGGCATGCCCACATTAAGACAAGTGGCAAAAAAATTAAAATAAAATAAAATAAAATAAAATAAAATAAAATAAAATAAAAATAAGACAAGTGGCGGGCAGTGCGGGGCGCCTGGGGGCTCAGTTGGTTGAGCACCTGCCTTCGCTAGGAGCATGATCGCAGGTCCTGGGATCAAGTCCTGGGATAGAGCCCCTTGTGGGGTTTCTTGCTCAACGGAGAGGCTTCTTCTCCATCTGCCCTCCCCCTCATGCTGTCTCTCTCAAAAAAAGTCTAAAAAATAAAAGAAAAGAGGGCAGCCTGGGTGGCACAGCGGTTTAGCACCGCCTTCAGCCAAGGGCGTCACCCTGGACACCTGGCTCCTTCCTGCAGGGAGCCTGCTTCTCACTCTGCCTGTGCCTCTGCCTCCCTCTGTCTCTGTGTCTCTTACGAATAAATAAATAAAATCTTTAAAAAAAAAAAAAGACAGGGACGCCTGGGTGGCTCAGTGGTTGAGCGTCTGCCTTCAGCCCAGGGTGTGATCCTGGAGTCCCAAGATCGAGTCCCACATCGGGCTCCCTGTATGGAGCCTGCTTCTCTCTCTACCTATATCTCTGCCTCTCACTCTCTGTGTCTCTCATGAATAAATAAATAAAATCTTAAAAAAAAAAAAAAGACAAATAAATGGCAAGAAGCAGAACTTAAACCTTGGGTCTCACTTGGCATGTTGGGAGTTTTTCCACCCTAAGGTGCATGCTCATAGCTAGCATTCATTCATTCATTCAAAGATATTTACTGATCACCCCTATGCTAGGTCATCGGTTGGGTGTAAGGAATATAGGGAGCAAGATACAGTCCCGACACAAATGAAGCTTACAACATAGTTGGAAGACAGTGAATAATTGATGACAATAATTACTCACTTAAAATTGCAATATTACTTTAGTGGAAAAGTATAGGGATCTACAAGGATGGTGTTTCCTGAACGATGAGTGTCTATCATGTGCCGGGTTCTATCCTAAACTCTTTATGATCTGACTTGGGTTTCCTGCCCACTTAAGATCTCGATCAGACTCATTTCAACATTGTGTTAAGCAGAGTTCTAGCAGTGGCAAATGACAGAAACCTACCACAAACTAAAGCAAAGAGGGGGGTCAGGGGGAAGAGAATTACTGACAAACTAGAAGTTTGGGGTATGGCTGGATCTTGAAGGCTCAGGAGAAGTTTTCGGGGCTCCCCCTCTTTCAGCATCCCTCCATTCTTTACATGCAGCCAAGCGAGACGCCTACAAAACAGTTCTATGCTTTCATTGACTTTACAGCTCTCAGTCCCAAAAGAGAAAGCATACTTTCCAGTGGCTTCAGCATAAGAAAAGCCATCTTGGGACTGTTTCTCCTAAATTCCTTAAAGTTGTCCTAAACCTTGCAAAAGCTGAATCCTAAAGCCAGGTCTGTCTGAACGCCTCACTGTCTCCTGTCTAAGGATACAGCATTAATTATTTTTCTTTTATTACAGCCATTGAACTTAGTGTCTGTACCATTTGGCTCCGAATTAAGCATTGCTTTGTCACATTCTGCGTTATGGTGACACTAACAGGTATTGACACGGCTCCTCTCCATCATGGATTGAGGAATAGGTACATGGATATCCAATTTATTCATTCAACAAACATTTGCTGAGATTTTGATGTGCTAGATAAAACCATCTGGTAAGCAGAACAGACCCCAGTCTTGCCCTCATGGGAATTTACTGTCTGGTGGAGAGACTGCTAAACACAAATGAGCAGATAATAGTACTTGTGAGTAGCGCTATAAAGAATGGTAATGTGCTCTAAAAGATTCCAAGCAGGTGCCCCGGCCTGGTTTGGAAGGTAAGGGAAGACCTCCTCAGAGGAATGTTTGATGTGAGATCTAAAGTATGAATAGTTATTTATTTAAATTATTTTTTTTTAAAGAACCTAACATTTTTATTTATTTATTTTTAAAGACTTTATTTATTTGAGAGAGAGAGAGCATGAGCAGGGTAAAGGAGAAGCAGACCCACTGAGCAGGACCCCAACACATGACTGTATCCCAGGACCCCAAGACCATGACCTGCACCTGAGGCAGACACTTAAGGGAGCCACCCAGGTGCCCCTTGGCCAATCTTCATAGCATATTCTCTTGGCTGTGATGATTGGCGCATGCGTGGTCACATGACATACACCAGTTCAATCAGAATGTGTTTCAGGGCAGCCCGGGTGGCTCAGCGGTTTATCACCACCTGCAGCCCACGGCGTGATCCTGGAGACCTGGGAGTCTCCCTGCATGGAGCCTGCTTCTCCCTCTGCCTGTGTCTCTGCCTCTCTCTCTCACTCGCGCTGTATCTCTCATGAGTAAATAAAACAAAATTAAAAAAAAAAAAAGAATGTGTTTCAGAAGTTAGGACAGCCTCCTCATGCCTGGCTGGCTCAGTCTCTGGAATATGCAACTCTTGATCTTGGGGTTTTGAGTTTGAGCCCCACTGTTGAGTGTAAAGATTAGTTAATAAAGAAACAAATAAACACATTAGGACAGCTCAGGGAGGATGGAGGCCATAGCATCCATTCACATGAGGACCTGAGAGCTGAGCCAATCCAGAGACCTTATCACTGTAGGATGAAGATAGACACTGATCCCTGGTGACATCTCTTGAGAGCCAGCCTAACAAGACAGGCATATGGAGGGGGAGACACGGGCACATGGGAGAGGAACAAGCAGCCAAGGTGTGAGGGTCCCTACAACTGCAGGGACCTTTCATGATGACGATTTTACCAAGAATGGCCCAGGTCCCTGCACGACTGACTACAAGGAGTAGAGCCGCCTGCCCATAGGGACTATTCTTATGAGGGCTACTCTGTGAGAAAGACAGATGCTTCCCTGTTCTTTAAGCCCTTGCATTGTTGGGGGTCTCTGTAGGAGCAATCTGGCCTTACACCAATTAATTCAGTCTCCCTGAGGCCTCGGGAGCTCCTCCACCTTTGAGGCTCAGCTCAAATGTGCCCTCACCATGAAGTCCTCTCTGAACTCACCCACAAGGACTATCCTTGCCATGTGCATTAAATTTTTTTTTATAAATTTTTATTTATGTATGATAGTCACACAGAGAGAGAGAGGCAGAGACACAGGCAGAGGGAGAAGCAGGTTCCATGCACCGGGAGCCCGACGTGGGATTCGATCCTGGGTCTTCAGGATCGTGCCCTGGGCCAAAGGCAGGCGCCAAACCGCTGCGCCACCCAGGGATCCCGCCATGTGCATTAAAAAGAAAATCACAGGGACGCCTGGGTGGCTCAGCGGGTGAGCGTCTGCCTTCGGTTCCGGTCATGATGCTGGGGTCTGGGATTGAGTCCCTCATAAGGCTGCATTTCTCTCTTCCTGTGTCTCTGCCTCTCTGTCTCCATCTCTCAAGAATAAATAAATAAAATCTTAAAAAAAAAAAAATCACAGGCCCAAAACAATGTCACCAAACCAGTACTTAATACCTAATCTAATTGCAGTTTCAACCTACCCCAGAAATGTAAGGCTTAACTGGCCAATCAGGAACTTACTGATGAGCACCAGCTAGGTCATCTGTCACACATCCCCAGGGCAGGATGAGATCATCTGCATGATAGGACCCCTTGCCCTTCCCCCTAAGGGAAAGTGACCATGCCTAGAACAATCCCTTCTTTCTTTTTTCCTTTTTTTTTTAAGGATTTTATCTATTCATGAGAGACACACAGAGAGAGGCAGACACATAGACAGAGGGAGAAGCAGGCTCTGTGGGGAGCCTGATGCAGGACTCCATCCCAGAATCCTGGGATCACAACCTGAGCCAAAGGCAGACACCCAACCACTGAGCCACCCAGGTGTTCCTCTTTTTTTTTTTTTTTTTAATTTAAATTCAATTTGCCAACATATAGTATAACACCCAGTGATTATCACATTGCATGCCCTTCTTAATACCCAGCACCCAGTTCCCCCAGTGCCCTGCCCACCTCACCGTCAGCCACCCTCATTGTTTCCCAGAGTTAAGAGTCTTTTAGGGTTTGTGAACAATTCCTTCTTCTCTTTGGATCATAACTTTCTTGTCCCTCCCTCCTTCCTGTAAAAACCTTCCATTTTGTACACCTTGGAGCTGCTTTCCACATGCGAGATGGGATGTTGCCGGATTCATTAATCATTTAATAAAGCCGATTAGATCTTCAAATGTACTTGATTGAATTTTTTTCAGTTTATTTATTTATTTAAGTAATCTTTACACCCAAAGTGGGGCTTGAACTTATGACCCCAGAGATCAAGAGTCTCCTGCTCTTCTGACTGAGCCAGCCAGGTGCCCCTGAATTTTTTTTAACCTGTGTTTCAAGGTTATACTCCTAAATCCTTCTTACAGGCTTCTGTTAACAGCCCCATCAGATTCCAAAGTGCTCAGGTGATGTATTGGGTGCCTCCCCCATTGGATTGGGACCCCCCCTCCAGGGACTCTGAGCCCAGGTTGTAATGGATCATTTGATTCTTCCATTCACACTCTGTGGAGGCCCATAGTGCTTGCACTTTGTCTGCAAAACTATTGGATGGACATACCAGGGTGGGGGTGGATTTTGGGTTCTTGAGGTCAGCTGACAACTTTTTTTTTTTAATTTTTATTTATTTATGATAGTCATACAGAGAGAGAGAGAGAGGCAGAGACATCGGCAGAAGGAAAGGGAGAAGCAGGCTCAATGCACCAGGAGCCCGACGTGGGATTCGATCCCGGGTCTCCAGGATCGCACCCTGGGCCAAAGGCAGGCACTAAACCGCTGCGCCACCCAGGGTTCCCGTCAGCTGACAACTTAAGCCAATGTTTATTCTTAGTGAGTTCAGTTCATGGAAGCATCCCCATCCTATTCTCCTGTGTCTGGAACAGATTTTGTCCAACGAGATTTAGAATTCAACCTCTTTTTCTGATTTCCACAAATCCCCCTCACACAGGCCTTACCATAGGTAGCGGACTTAACGGACGATTTGGTGGAGGTGGGGGGAGGGTTTTAATACATAAAGTTGATCCCTACTTTATTCTCTTTCTCAGCAACTTTTGAGTTTCCTTCACAGAACTTATCACAATTTGCAATTATTTTATTAGTATGTCTTTTAACTTTTTCTTGGTTAATTTACTCCTCCACTAGTTACAAAGTAGGAGCTGATCTTGCCCGCCTTCATGTTTGCAGAGCTTAGCGCTGGTAGGTGCAAGGTAGGCAACTGTTAGGAAGGAAGGAAGGAAGGAAGGAAGGAAGGAAGGAAGGAAGGAAGGAAGGAAGGAAGGGAATCATTGTGAAATCAGACATCTGGCTTGAATGTTCATCCTCCCCTGGGAAAGCCCCTCAAAGTTTCTCGGGCCTTCTCCCTGTCCTCTTTCTCACTTTTTTTTATTTGGAACCAGTTTGTCCTTCTAAGGCCTCCAAAATTCTCACCCAGTCACGCAGAACACATTCCATTCTCTCCAACCCCTACTTCCAAACCTGTCTGCACTCTAACAGGAGTTCAGAAGAAACCAGAGGCCTTTAATGGGAGGGAATCTCCACTGCTTAGGACACAGTTCTGGGTGTAAATGTCCCCTTTCCTCCACCAAGACAATTTTATCACTAGTGCCCTCTACAGGGCTTGGAACAGGAGGAGCTGAGGCTGCCTGTGTTGTATTAAACTCAGGGAAATGGAGGGCCTTGCCTTGAGAGAGACTTCAGGTGGTGGGGCCAAAGAAAGTGGTCACATGGGATCCCTGGGTGGCGCAGCGGTTTGGCGCCTGCCTTTGGCCGAGGGCGCGATCCTGGAGACTCGGGATCGAATCCCACGTCAGGCTCCCTGCATGGAGCCTGCTTCTCCCTCTGCCTGTGTCTCTGCCTCTCTCTTTCTCTCTCTGTGACTATCATGAATAAATAAATAAAATCTTAAAAAAAGAAAGTGGTCACAAACTCTTTGCCAAGCTTCCTATCAAAAGGTAAGGCCAGGGCAGCCCAAATGGCTCAGTGGTTTAGCGCCGCCTTCAGCCCAGGGCGTGATCCTGGAAACCTGGGATTGAGTCCCACGTCAGGCTCCCTGGATGGAGCCTGCTTCTCCCTCTGCCTGTGTCCTGCTTCTCCCTCTGCCTGTGTCTCTGCCTCTCTCTGTGTCTCTCATGAATAAATAAATAAAATCTTAAAAAGAAAAAAAAAAAAAAAAGGTAGGGCCAGTGATTCTTTCTCTTGAATCTGAGCTGGCTGGTCGCTGCTTTGACTAACGGATTGGATGGTGGCAGAAGTGACACTGTGTCAGTTGCAAACCTAGTCTTTTTTTTTTCTTTTTTTTTAGATAATCTCTATGCCCCAACATGGGGCTCCCACTCATGACCCCGAGATCAAGAGTTGCATGCTCTGCCAACTGAGCCAGCCAGGTGCCTAGCTTTTAATAGGACCTCTTTGGTCCTCCTGGAGCTCTTAGTCACCATGCAAAACTGTAACCATCCTGCTGGAGAGGCTATGAGGGAAGACTCAGGCTACACAGAGCATGTCCAGCTGGCTTCTGTTTTATTGCTGATGCCATCAAGGCACCAGGCATGGAACTGAAGCCTCATGGGTGTCTTGGACCCTCAGATCAAACCACCCACCCATTAAATATTGCCAAGTGACCCCAGTTGATGCCATCTAGAGCAGAATAACCCAGCTGAGCCCTGCCTAAATTCCTGCCCCACAAAACTGTGAGATATATTGATATGTTTTAAGCCACCATGCTTGGGGCTGGTTTTTTATGCAGCAATAGATAATTGGAACAGAGATTACAAGACCCTTGGGGAGCCAGGCCAAGGATGCTGGCGAGGCAGCCACCAGGACTAAGGAGGGCAGGTGAGTGAGATTCTGGTGGGAAAAGGAAAGCGCCGAGAGCTTCATGTACACCCTGGCAAGGCTGTGTCTAGACTGTCACTGGCCACGTCATCGCTCCCTGGCCCACACTGAGGGAGTCCTTAGTGGTCCATGGCATCAGCCTCACAATGGAGGTGGTGATTTACCTCACACTGATGACATAGGACAGAAGGGGCATCCTTATATGGAGCTGCTAATATGTGCCAGGCACAGTGATGCATGGTTTTGTTGTTGTTGTTGTTGCTTTTACAGACCCAGCATAATCCAGAGAGAGAGAGAGAGACAGAGAGAGACAGAGACAGAGAAGGAGAGAAAGCAAGAGGGAGAGACACACACACACACAAATGCTGGCTTTGCATTTCAAGTATGTAAAACAGCTTTGGAGAGGGAAACAGAGCTGGGATTGGAGCCTGGGCTCTAGCTCTAAAACTTCGAGTTAGAGGGCCTCAAAGATGTCACGGTGGTGGTGACCACAGCCCCCCCTGGGGGGTGTGTGTTGCTGAGTGCTGGTCCCCAGCACCCATGCACTAGCCCTGGAGGAGGGGCTGTGGCGCCCCCTGCCGGGATACCTGGCCCAGAAAGAGGAGTTTGGGTGGTGTGGGGAGCCCAGGGCTCTTAAAACCCAGGGAGGGATCCCTGGGTGGCGCAGCAGTTTGGCGCCTGCCTTTGGCCCAGGACGCGATCCTGGAGACCCGGGATCGAATCCCACATCAGGCTCCCGGTGCATGGAGCCTGCTTCTCCCTCTGCCTCTCTCTCTCTCTCTCTCTCTCTCTCTCTCTCTGTGACTATCATAAATAAATAAAAATTTAAAAAAATTAAAAAAAAAAAAACCCCAGGGAATCAGTCCAACTGTTCTTACCATGCCATGGAGAGCATGGAACGCCGTGTGATGCAGGCAGAGAAGTCCTTCTGCAGGGGGAAGAAGGACTTTCAAGTTGGAGAATGACCTGGTGAGGTAGATGGCCCTCTGCCTCACCGTGCCTCAATTTCCTTATTTGCAGAAAAGGGAATAACCACAGCATCTACCCTGCTATTCCTTCCTCCCTTCCTTCCTCCCTCCCTTCCAGAAAAGGGAATAACCACAGCATCTACCCTGCTATTCCTTCCTCCCTTCCTTCCTCCCTCCCTTCCTCGCTTCTTTCCTTCCTTCCCTCACTTACTCGACAAATACCTACTGAGTGCTGACAGGACCAGGCCGAGGACCATACCTAAGGTGTGACCCCAGCAGTAGCATGCCCAGGAGGTCCAGCATGGCCAGTCCTTGCAGGCAACAGGGGATGGGGAGATGATCATCCTGGGCCTGGAACAATTTGCTCCCTTCCAGCAGCTCTGTTTTCACCTCTAGGCAGTGGGACTGCTTATTACAGTGGAGGTTTGGAGAGACTTCACAGGGCCACAGGGCTTCTGGGCAAGGCTGCAGGGAGGTGAGCAGATCACAGGCTGGAGAGAGGCAAAAGGAGGTGGTGGCTGGTTCTCAGGGCCAAGTTCTGTGACAGTGAGACGGGCCCTTTGCTCATTGCTATCACTGCAGAGGAAGAGAAGAAAGGCTGGGGCTGGTGAGAAAGTCTAAGCAGCTCTGAGAGCTGCCCTGGGCCAGGGAGGCCTCTGTAAGCCCCCTTGGGAGGCGGAGCTGAGAGTCCTGTCCCTCCAGACTGCTCCAGGTGTGATCTGGCAAGAAGGCCTCAGCCACTCCAAATATAATGAGTTCTTCCCCTGTGGACAGCTTTTACAGTTGCCTTTACCCACACATTATTACCCAGGGCCACATTATTAGGGTGGTTTTACAGAGAGAAATATTGAGGCTCAGAGCAGCAGGCTAACCTGCCTGAAGTGACCCATTAAACAGAGAACTCACCATCCGGGTCACTCCCAGGGCTCTATCGCATCCCCACTCCTTCCAGCTCCCCATCTACTCCCTTCTCAGGGGCCCTGAGACCTCCCCATCCCCACCCATGATGTCAGGAGCTGTCATCTCTCAGGAGGCAGGAAGTGCCAGAGGGGGGCAAGATTTGGAGGTTCACAGGCCAGTGGAATCTCTCCTGCTCCAGGCGGGAGAGAGGACACATTCCAGGCCCAAACACTCCTCCTTCCTCCCCCACCCCTGGGGTAACAGACCCTATCTTCTTGGGATTGTTACAAAGACAACATATATGGAAATATATGTCACTTCTGCCTAGAGGGTAAGCTGTAAGAGAGCACGGGCCTCCCTGGTCTTGGTCCCTGCTGTACCCTCAGTGTCTAGAATGGTGCTTGAAACAAAGCAGGTGCCCAGTAAATATTTTTGACAGAGAATGGAACCAGTAAACTGAGACAACTCAAAAATGCTAGGTCGTATCAGTCCCCTGGTTTCTTGACTTCAGCCCTCTCTACTGGCTCCATGGAATGTTCCCCAACCCCAAGTGGAGACGTGCCCCAGGACGCAGGTTTCAACTCTCTTCCCTATCTGTGTTTATTCCTTGGTGACTTCATCCATTTTCATGACTTGAACCGTCATTTCAAAACTAATGATTCCAAACTTTCTGCATCAGCCCAGAGCTCTCCTCCTACATCCAACCACCCCCTTGACATCTCCATTTGCACATCTAACAGGCATCTCAGACTTTCCTCTTTTTTTCTTAATATTTTTTTAAAGATTTTATTTATTTATTCGAGAGACACAGAGAGAGAGAGAGAGGCAGAGACACAGGCAGAGGGAGAAGCAGGCTCCACGCAGGGAGGAGCCCAATGTGGGACTTGATCTGGGGACTCCGGGATCGTGCCCCAGGCCAAAGTCAGGAGCTAAACTGCTGAGCCACCCAGGGATCCCTCAGACTTTCCTGTCCAACGCCAAAATGCTGAAGTCCACCCCAAACTTTCGCCTGTTGTGGTTGACCCATCTCAAGGGCAGCTCCAGCCTCTACTTGCTCAGGCCACAAACCATGCGGTCCTGTTTGAACCCTGTCTTTCACTCACCTCCCCCATCAACTCCATCAGCAAATCCTGTTGGTCTTACCCTCAAAATGTATTGAAATGCAGTCGACTCTCACCCTCTTTACTGCTGCCACCCTCACTGAACCCCCAGCATCTCTCACCTGGATGACCTGATGGCATCTGACCCGGTCTCTCTGTTCTAGCTCCTGACATCCCAGTCTCTTCATCACATAGTATCCAAAGGGATCCTCTCAGCTCTGTGCTCTGTTCTCCAGTGGTTTCCATCTCACTCAGATTAAACACTGAAGCCCTTATGATATCCTTCAAGGTCAATAGTATCAGACATGGCTACCTCTTACCCCCTCCTTCTGTGACTTCATCTTCTATCATTCTCTCCTTTCCATGCTATGAACCTCCCTGGCTTTCTTGCTTCCCTCCAATATTCAGGCACGCTCCCACCTCAAGGCCTTTGCATTTGTTGTTCCTTTGCTTTCTACCTAACCTTCTTCTGGTCTTTTATTTCTCTTCCTTACCATTTTGCTCTGTGACACTTCTCTGATACACCCTGTATTTACTGGTTTATTTATGTCGTTCCCCTCCTCCCTAGAGCAGGGATTGCTTCTTGCTTTGTCCACTGCTATAGCCCCAATTCCTGGTACATAGTAGGTGCTCAATAAATATTTGAAGGATGAATTTAGATGTTTGGGTCCCAGGGAATTAGAACCTGGTATGCAAGTGGAATCCAGAAATCTGTATTTTAAAAAGGCATCCTGAGTACAGTTAGGGTTGAAAAGCCCTGTTCCAGAATGTCAGCAGTTTGAAGCATCCCAGGAATATTGTGCAAAGTCCAGCCCTCTCATTTCACCCATGAAGTCACGAAGGCCAGAGGTAGAGAAGCTGCCCCGGGGCCCTGGGTGGGTGCAGGGCAGGAAGAACTAGAATGTAGGTCCTGGAAGCCCAGCACAGGGTTCTTTCTGCAGCTCCAGCCTGCCTGGGCCTGCCCAGTCTGATTCCAGGGCAGACTCTAAAGAGAACTGCTGAGTCACTGGAATGGAGACTCAGGGCAGGGTGTGGCCCCCAGCTCAGATGGCAGTGGGACAACTTGGAGGGGCCCTCGCCTTTTCCAGGTGACTGAAGCTGAGGGAGGGAAAGGCAAGGGCTTGGGCCTGCCTTTGTCAAAATTAACCTAGTGGTGAAATTATGTCGGTATTTAAATTCAGGAGTAGATCACAGCCTTTAAAGTGACTGACCCATTAAACCATGTGCGTGCACACACACACACACACACACACACACACGTACTGTAAGATTGTAACAAAATCCAGCTCAGTGGGAGAAAGATTTAAAGTCTAGCTCTGGTATGAGGAAGCTGACAGGTATAATTTGGTGGGACCTCCATGACATTGGAACAGGGGGAGGTCTAAAAATGTCTGGATGCCTCTTTACCCAGGTCTAGGATTTCCCAAAACTGGATCACAGGGGCTCTTGCAGGGGGAAAAAAAAAATGCAGTTTTCCTGTCACTGCCTAGGAGATGTTGGGTTCAGTACATTTTGGCCCAGGATCAGGAATTTGGATGTTAACAGATTCTTATGCTCTGGAAACTTGAGAAACACTGTCCTGGGCTGGCAGCCTGTGGAGTAGTGAATACTGTCAGGCAATGGGGCCTTGGTGTCAGCCCCTGACCCCCCATCTGTTGAGAAATCACAAGATCCAATTCCAATGTATTAAAGAGAACACTAAAAAAATAAAATAAAATAAAAATAAATAAAGAGAACACTAGTGTGTCTATAGTCCCAGTAGGCTCTTACGCTTGGGGAAATTCATATTTTCATTTTAAAGAATGCTTTGGGGGCAGTCCCGGTGGCGCAGCGGTTTAGCGCCGCCTGCAGCCCAGGGTGTGATCCTGGGGACCAGGGATCGAGTCCCACATCGGGCTCCCTGCATGGAGCCTGCTTCTCCCTCTGCCTGTGTCTCTGCCTCTGTGTGTGTGTGTGTCTCTCATGAATAAATAAATAAAATCTTTAAAAAAAATAAAGAATTCTTTGGAAGCATTCTTAGCAGTTACTGGAAGATGGCCTGTCCTACCTGGAGTATTCTAGTGTGTGGAGATTGCTGGGAGGTGGCCCCAGGATGACAGGAGCTGGGGGGATCTTCACTGGACTTTGTAGGCAGACCAGCTTGATGACCGGTTCCAGAGTCATGAATTAACTGGTTCCAGAGTCCTAGGTATGCCTGCCTTCCACGGTTCATGCTGACCATTACCCTACTGTTCTAGCTCACCCAAGTTTGCACAGAGTTCATGGTCACGCATGCATCCTCAAGAACACACATCTACAGAGGGTTGTGAGAAATCTGAGGTCTCTTCCAAGCAAAACACTGCTTCCAGCTTTCCTCCTCTACCCCATGCTTCCAGCTCTGCCAGCTCTTGCTAAAGGACAGCTCTAATGTTTCTTAAATTCCACATGAGTGAAATCATATGGCATTTGTCTTTTTCTGACTCATTTCACTCAGCATTATACTCTCTACATCCATGTTATTGCAAGTGGCAAGATTTCATTCTTTTTTATGGCTGAGTAGTATTTCACTATATATATATATATATCACATCTTTATCCATTCATCAGTTGACAGACATTTGGGCTCTTTCCATAATTTGGCTAATGTTGATAATGCTGCTAAAAACTTCAAATTAGTATTTTTGTATCCTTTGGATAAATACCTAGTAGTGCAATTGCTAGGTCGTAGGATAGCTCTATTTTTAATTTTTTGAAGAACCTCCATACTCTTTTCCAGAGTGGCTGCACCAGTTTGCATTTCCACCAACAATGTAAAAAGAGTTCCCCTTCTCCACATCCTCACCGACAGGTGCCTTCCTGTGTTATTAATTTTAGTCATTCTGATTGGTGTGAAATGATAGCTCATTGTAGTTTTGATTTGCATTTTCCTGATGATGAGTGATGTTGAGCATCGTTTCATGTGTCTGTAGGTCTTTTCCGGAAAAATGTCTACCCATGTCTTTGGCCCATTTTTTAATAGATTAATTATTTTTGGGGTGTTGAGATTTATAAGTTCTTTATGTTTCTTGGATACTAATCCTTTATCAGATATGTCATTTGCAAATATCTTCTCCCCTAAAGACAGCTCTAACAGAATAGCTTCTGCTCAAAATCCTTCTGTAGCTCCCACTGACATCACTCAGGCCGATGCGTTCTGATTTGACATCAGGGCTGCTATGACCTGGATACAACTCCTAGTCTGGAAGGTAGAATAATGGCTCCCAAAGGTGTCTACATTCTAACCCTTGGCATGTGTGAATGTGTTACATGGCTAAAGGGACTTTCAGATGGGGAGGTTATCCCAGATTATCTGGTTGGGCCCAGTCTAATGATATGAGCCCATAAAAGTGGAGACCCTTTCATGGTTGTGGTGGAGATGTGGGTAGAGATAGAAGGAGGGTCAGAGAGATATGACATTGCTGGCTTTGAAGATGGAGGAAGGGGCCATGAGCCAAGAAATGCAGGTAGACTTTGTATTGTTTGAAGACACTAATGTTGTGGTAATCTATGACAGCAATAGGAAACTAATACATTTCCCATCAAAGATCAAAGCTTCCTCCAACCAGTTTGTCCCTGGCTATTCCTCCCCCCAACACCACGTGTTCTCCTTCCTCCACATCTCTGCTCATGCTATCGTCCCTGTCCAGATGGCCTCTCACCTGAGCTCTTATTGACAACTGTCTTTCAGGGACACCTGGGTGGCTTAGCAGTTTGGCGCCTGCCTTTGGCCCGGGGCGTGATCCTGGAGTCCCTGGATCAAGTCCTGCATTGGGCTCCCTGCATGGAGCCTGCTTCTCCTCCCTCTGCCTGTGTTTCTGCCTCCCCACCCCCCGATCTCTCATGAATAAATAAAATATTTTTTAAAAACTGCCTTTCACTCCACCCTGTCCTCAGCACTGACCACCTGCCAGCAGCATTCACCCTTCTGTGGCCCAACCCGTGGGCTCCCCACTAAACCATAAACTCCTTGAAGGTGATGTCTGTGATTACTTTCCTCTGAACTCCATGACCAGGAGTGCTCCACAGAGGTTTGTGGAATGAACCTGAGGCATCTTGCGTAGACCCTCTGCTTCTTAGCTGCTAGCCACATTGGGATTACCTGGAAATCTTAACACAAGTCCTAATACTACCAAATCACCAGGGAAGAATGGGAAGTAGCTCCACAGGTTATTATTGGGGGATGGTTTCCAAGATTCAGAGTTAGGTAGAAGAAGCAGGAGGAAGTTGAAGATTGAGTAGAGCATGTTGCCATTCATGTGAAAAGGGGAAAAAATATTTATGTAAGCTAACAGAGAATTCTCTATGTTTAGAAAGACATGAAAAATAGGTAAAATAGGTAATAAGACATAAACCCCTGTGACTTTCTGAATTCTGTACCATATATATATGGTACCCAGTCACGAAAGTAAATAAAATTTCGAATATCCAAAATACTGATTCTGGCTGTTATTGCCAGAAAAGATCCAGGATGTCCCAGGAATCTGCATCTAAAGCACCGTCCGCCAGCTCATTCTAAGTCAGGAACTGAACTGTCAGGAAGAGGGCAGAGTTGAGATGCAAAGGGTATTTGGAAGCATAAACTTATGATCCACTTAATCAGAAAAATAGGTAGAAAGCTCTCCAGGGGATTGTGAGCCAGGTTTGGGAATCTACTGATTTAGCCCCACCTCTGCATTTTATGGATGAGAGAAGAGAAGAAGAAGGGCACCTGGGTGGCTCAGTTGGTTAAGCGTCTGCCTTTGTCTCACATCATGATCCCAGGGTCCTGGGATGGAACCCCACGTCAGGCTCCCTGCTCAGCTTCTCCCTCTGCCCCTCCCTCTCCTCATGCTTGTGTTCTTTCTCTCTGAAATAAGTAAATATTTTTTAAAGAGAGAGAGAGAGGGAGAGTGACTTCCCAAAGCTACACAGCCAGTCAGAAGCATAGGCCAGTACCCCAGGAATGACAGTGACATTGACTCTCAGCCCCTGCTCACCCTCAAGCAGGGACCCTGCTGACTCACTCAAAGGGCAGGAGGAAGAGAATGACAGAGAAGAAAACACCATCTTTAATCAACCCACCTGCACAGAAACAAGGGTACAGTCCCTGCCTTGCAAGGTCCCAGTGGGAAAAGAACTTGGTCCCCTTGCAAAAACCATCTTATAAAAACAAAAGGCTTCAAAGCACCAGTGGCTAAACCCGTTGAATATAAAGGAGGCTGGGGGTGGGGGTGGGAGGTGAGGGCTGGAGGCAGAAGGTGGCCCAGTGGCAGGATAGCAGCCAGGTCCAAAGGGGGCTGCCCCCTTCTTGAGCTGAACCCCTAGCTACCTGGGCAGACTATATGGGACCGCAGTGCCCGGGGTGACCAGTGGAACTCCTGGGGCTGGCTCCTTAGCACAGCACTGCAGATGGGATGGTGTGGTGTGGTCCTAGCTCAGGATAGTTTGGCCTTAGATGGTAGGGACTGCTAGACCTGATGGCAGAGAGCAAGGAATGGAGTGTCACCACGGGCTCAGGTGTACAAACCATCTGTGTTTCCTTCCAGTTCCCCCACGCCTCCTGCCCTCTCTTCTAACCCAGGGCCACTCCTGTTTCACAGACTGGGAAGCTGAGACCTGACCCTCCTGCCCTTGGACTCATGGTCAGTGCACAGCAAGTATGGTCCTCAGGGGTGTCTGTGGAAGGAGATGGTGAGAATGAGCTCTCATCTCTGTTTGCTTTCAAGGGTTCTGGCCCTCTTGGCTCCGCACCACGACGCACACTCCCAGCCTGCCTCTTCAAGAACTCCTTCTGGGCTTGTTAGAGGTTTCTCTTGGAACTGAAGTGGTCACAAACGCTAGTGATCTTTGAAAGTTTTCCATTCTGGAACCACAAGTCTTCCAACTGGAGAGGTGGATGGAGCCATCAGGGGTTGGTGGAGTTGCTGAGGGGATAGGGGATCATGACTGCAGCAGACTCGGCCTCAGGGACCTGGAAGGGGGTGGCGTGGCTGAGATATGCTCCCCCTACCCCTGCCCATGCGCCATTACTGGAATGAGCTTGAAAGATTTGCCAAAGATGGACAGGGGCCGAGTCTAGGAGGGCTTCCCTGTGGGTCTTGCTGAATTCAGGGCTCTAGGCTCTGTTCATCTGGTTCCCAACAGGAGAACAGGTGTATTGCTTCAAGAGAGGCGCTGACAAGTGGTGGTCATGGTGGCGGATGGTGAGTGTGATGTAGATCACATGAGTTCTAGTGTCCCAGCTGGACGGGGGTTTGGAAATGGGATTCAGAGACCAGACACTGGGTTTTGGAGTCTGAAACCACAGAAGGTACACTGTGTTCAAGGCCTGCCTCCACCAAAAGCCTTGCTGTGTGGCCTCAAGCAAATCGCTTCCTATCTCCGGGCCTCAGTTTCCATTACTCTAAAATGGGAATTATAATCTCAGCCTAGCCCGGGGAATTAAGAGTCGAATGAAAAGGCTAGAAAGCTCCATCTGCTAAGAGATTATTTTAATTGAGGGAAACTGAGGCCCAGAGAGGGCAAGGGCCTTGCCGGATGTCCCACAGCGAGCCCGTGAGGGAGCTGCAGGTGGAACCCAGGACTCCTCCTAGTTCACAGTAACTCCCCCCAGGGCTGGCGAAGGCCATTTCTCGCTGGACAAGGGGCCGGAAGTGGGGTCAAGGGTTTCGAAAGGGAGAGGCTGGAGAAGGGAGGGAGGCCCGGCGCACGCCAAGGCTGAGATAAAAAAAATACAAAGCCCGCGATCCCCTCCCCGCCCGGCCCCCCAGGGGCCCGCCGCGCCCCTGGAGTCGGGCCGCGGGTCCCTCCGAGTCCGCGTCCGCGTCCGCGCAGACCCGGCCGGCGCAGGCTGCAGTCGGTCCGCGAGCCGCCAGGGGGCGCGCCTGCCACCGGCCCGAGCGCGCCCAGCCGCCGCCGTCCAGCCCGTGGGCGCGGGACTCCGGCCAGAAGCTACCCCGACCTGCAGGAAACAAAGGCAGGTTAGGGAGGTGGACCCTGAAGGTCCGCGGGCAGAGGGGTCCGGCTGCCCTCCGCGCTGCCCCCTCCCCCTTCTGCCCCGACCGGACGCCCCAGTCCCTCCACCCCGCCCCAAGCCATGACCCACGTGTACAGAGGCTGCAGTTGTAAATGCGACGTCTTCTGGGGCGCCTGGTATCCGTAGGAGTCAAAGCCACCGATGAAGTCAACTGCGGAAGGGGAGGTGGCGCATAGTTAGGGATGGGCCTGTGGGGTAAGAGTTAGGGGAGGCTGGGTCCTGAAAAGGAAGTATCTGAGGGCCAGACCGCCCCTCGCCCCCCCCCCCCCCCCGCCCCTACAGGGTCTTAGGGCGGGGCTCTGCAGCCCCATCCTGAGAGTCCGACCTATGCGGGAGCTCAGCCTGAGCGGGCCGAAGCCCAAGTGGATGGAGAGCAGGGGAGGGGGGGCGAGGCGTCCTTTCAGGGAGCAGGGCCTGCGCCACTTAAGGGGGCAAGACCTCGGAGGTGGGGGTGGAGGGTAGAGCGGGGATGCGACTGGGCACGGCAGGTGCTTGGTAGGGGCGAGCCTCGTGGAGCAAACTCCGAGGGCGCAACCTAAGAGGAGTGGGTAGAGAGCAGCGCTGCAGCCTGCACTGGGCACCTGGGTGTCTGGGTGACAGCCCGGGCCGCGCTGGCCGCGCAGACCCCCCCCCTCCGCCGCCCCTTCACCCCCACCAAGAGGGGCCAGTTGGCCAACCCCCGGCTCCCTCCCGCCTAGGCCGCGCGGGGCTCTGTCCAGGGTGCTGAAGGCACGGGTGGTGCGTGGCCAGGCTTCCCCGTTCCCGAGGGGCTGGGCACTCACAGCTGTCCTCCTCCTCCAGGAACACTTTGCTCACGTAGCAGGCGAACACGAAGCCAAACAGCTGGGGGTGGAAGGAAAGAAGACAGAGACTCTTCCTCCACCCCCTGCCTGGCCGGGCCCAGTAGGATGGGAGGACGGGGTGGGCTAGGATGAAGGCCAACTCGGAACAGCTTCAAGTTAAATGACTGGGCCTTACAGTCAAACACAGCTGGCTCCATTCTCTGTTCTGCGAGTGGACTTGGACCAGTCATTATTTTATCTTTTTGAGCCTCGTTTTTCCCAGCCAGACTTGGACAATAGTTTACTGACTTAAGAGGAAAGAGGATTATGTGGTTTTGGGTGTGTGGAGTGCTGAGGCCAAGACTGGGAACTATATTACTATCTTGAGGCCACTCTTCTACTCTCACAACTCTACACAGCTGATGTGGTCACGCCTTTCTGTGAATAAGCATATAAGCTTGGAGAGGGCAAGTGACTTGTCCGAGGTCACACAGTGGATACACTGGAAACTGGGTTGACTCACAGTCTGACTCATTCTATTCATTCAACTTGCTCATCCTGGAATAGGGGCTGTCGCACGAGTGAAGGGAGGAGATACAAAATGTGAAGATGGATGGAGCCAGGCAGAGGCACAGGCAGGCTGGAAGGTCTAGGTTCTCCCCTTCTTAACTAGAGCTAAACAAAGGGGTTGAGGCAGACTCCACCTCTGGGGGTCTGTGGGCTAGGTGTGGGGGGGACGAGGGCAGGAGGACTCACAGCCAGGAAGATCTGCAGGGCACTGCTGAGTGCTTCGATGTAGGGATAGTCAAGCAGGCAGCCGGTGACAGAGATGACATGATGGTCTTCCAGGGCCAGGCGGGAGTTCAGGACAGGGGTCACCAGGCAGCCTGGCCCATTCTCCATCCACCAGGAGCGATGCAGGGACGTGTTGAAGGTCATGATGAAGTCCCGGTCCTGGGGGCAGAGGGGCCTAGGATACTGAGCTGGGGCCAGGGGTGGGGGGCATCTTCCCCAGGCCCCAGGAAACCATATAAGATCTATGTCACACCTGGACTGTTGTGACAGCCTCCTCGCCTGGCTGGATTTGTAGGGCATGGAGGGAGTCTGTTTCTGCATGTCTATATTTGGCCAGTAGGTGGCGCTTGATGACTATGTAGGTCTCACCGTTCCATCAGAGATGGAAGGGGCTGGCTGACCCACACGAGCCCCAAAGTTTCAGGGATGCAAGGGACACTAACAGGGACCAAGTCTAGTTTCCCAGCCAGGGGTGAAATCCTCAATGTCGACATCTTCACAGCCCTTCAGTATCTCCACTGCTCTCTGGGTGTGGCCCCGGGGCAAACCTGCCCTCTCTAGCCCTTGGTACCCCCCACCAAAGTAGAGAAGGGGCTGGCCTAGATCAGAGGTTCTCACCCACAGCTCGAATCTCTGTTTATCGATCCATTCACTCATGCAGCCTGTTAATAAATATTCACTGAGTGCTGTCCAGGTGCCAAGTGCTGCTGAGATATATAATCTCATTTCATCCCCTCAGCAACCACACAAAGTGGTTATCTGTGCTTAGACAGGAAAACTCAAGCTCAGAGAGGGTAAGCCATTTGCTCAAGGTCACACAGCTTGGAAATGATGGAGCCGGGATTTAGATCTAGCAGAACTTACAAAGCCAATGCTCTCATTCATAATTTTTCCCTTCTTTATATACTAGTAATAGAAGTTGTGTCCTCTGGGCTTGCTCTTCCACAAGCTAAAAACTTCCCCCTTCTTCAGTAGTTCTGCATGAGACCTGGTCCATTCAATTGTCCCCAGTGTACTTCATCCCTTCCCCTTCTGAAAATATTGATCAGAACTGGACTCAAATCTTTGTGGCCTAAGCAGTACAAAATGCATAGCATTTTCACCTCCCCTGTACTGAACACGTGTGGGGCACTTGTTAGGGCCACTAAAGTGATTGGTTTCTACTGAGCCTGTGAACAAGTGGGACCCCAGCCCATTCTCACCCAGATGGCCCTTTAGTCTTATCTGCTCCATCATTTGTTTCTGAGGAGTGCAGAAGAGGCCAGAAACAAAAAAGTGGGGGTAAGTCTGGGGAGTACAGATTATTCGGGTGTGTGGAGGGAGATCTCATCAAGAGATGATGCCCCGAACCAAACTAGGAGCCCCTGTGTAGGAGACAGGAACAGTCAGGCTCTGCCCTCTGGCATTGCCAGGCCTGAGGCTTACCTGGGACAGCTGTCCAACCTCCAGGTAGAAGCAGATGATAAATGCATTCCAGCCGACCCAGAGCACCAGCCAGGCTGCATACTGGGGAAAGGAGAGGTGGGATCAGGGTGGGCCTGGGGGAGTGTGGATGGGGCGCGTCAATGGAGATAGAGCTCAGGGACTGAGGAGACCTTTGCAGGGGAAATTATGACACTATCTCACTCAGAGAGCACTTTAGAGTTTAAAATCATTTTTACATCTGTTTGGTCCTTACAACAGCCCTGCATGGAAGGCCCTGTCCTTTCTCTAAAGATAACTAATGTAAGCCCTAGAGGGGAGGTTGAAGTTTTCCAAGATCACACAGCTAGGCAGAGAAAGGGCTGCTATTCAAGCTCCAGTCCTCTGGCAGCTAATCCGATGCCTTTTGCAGAGAACAACAGACAAGCCTGGCTCCGCAGAGCCGGAGTGGAGCTGGGTATTTCCACCCAAGTCCTGTGCCTGCCAATTCCAGTGCGGTCACCCGCCAGACAACGAAATCCTCAGGGGTGAGGAAACTAGACTTGGTCCCTGAGTGCCTGGGGCTTTCCTGAGAGCTGGAGAGCACGCTCCCATCCCAGGTGAGGCAGAGCTTTGGAAGGGCCCTGTTCACCCGGCTTCTGGAAGCTCAGCCTGTTGGAGGTGGGAGGAGCCCAAGAATGAGCCGGAGAGGGCTCTGGCGGGAGCGTGGCAAAACATGTCATTGTTATCACGGGTGTCAAGCATTTATGTAGTAAGGCTACTGAAAAGCCTTTTCCCTCAAAAGAGGCATGTGAATGGGTCACTGAGGGAGAACAGGGAGAAGGGTGGGCCCAGCTGAAAACAGGAGTTTAACAGAGACCATCAAGGCCCCAGGCTTGGAAAGAGGAAGCAGGAGGATGGAGCCAGGGACATGATCCCCTCCTGGGATGGGAGCACAGGAGACACTGGCCTCAAAGCCACACTGGCCACTCTAGCCCATGTTCTTGATGAACAGGAAAGGACGAAGGCCAATCCAGCCTTCTTAAAGCAACCTGAGAAGCTAAAGATGAAGTCTGTCCCCCCGCTGGCTTACTGAGGCAGCGTGGCCATGTATCGGGAGCCTTCGCTATGGATCTGATGTTCTCATCCTGCCACTTTTTAGCTGTGTGACCTTAGGAAGCCTCATAACCTTTCTGAGCCTCATTTCCCTGTCTGGAAAATGGAGATGGTAAGATATACCTCGCAGGGCTGTTGTAAAGATAAGTAAAACATGCGAAACTCTTAGCAGTGTGCTTGGCACGTGGTAGGCACTCACTACATGGCAGAGCTGGTTAATATTTGGATTTTCCCCTAGGAAATTCTTCAGGGAGAATATCAGCCTTGTCTCCCTGCTGAGCAGAGAAGCATTGGGATTTGAGCCAGGCCGGAGCTAAGACAGAGCAGGGGGCTGGGCACCCAGGGTAGGGGGCAGTTCTGGCTGGATGAACAGTGGGGGTGGATGGGAGGGGCCAAGTGAGCCATACCAGAATGAGGTACCGCGAGCGGTACTGCACGGTGCCAAAGATGCCCAGGATGACTGCCATGATGTGCAGGAAGTTGGCTAAGATAGGAGCCCACTGGTAGCCCAAGAAGTCAAAGATCTGCCGCTCCAGCGCAGCTACCTGTGGGAAAAAGCAGGCTGAGGCCAAGGTCACCGCCCAAAGGGGAAGGACAGGCACTCCTCCTTGACCTTGAGGAGCAGATGACACCATTTACCATGGTATCGAGCCACCATGGCCCGACTGGACACAAGTCTCAGAGCCATCCCGGCCCCACCAGACTACAGGGATCTGGGGAGATGGAAGCAAGTCTGTGGGGATGAACTGAGACAGCCCCGATCATCACTTTGGGGATAGCTAACAGGAGAAGGGAGCAGGGTTCAGCACTCCTTCCTCCCCACTAGCACCCCTGCCCCCTGTGGGGCTCTGAGCGGGTAGAGTTAGGATCCAGACTGCCTCCCCCACCCCTGGCCAAGGGCCAAGCCCTGGCCCTGAAGGGCCCAGGAGAGTCCCTGGGCCTGAGTCACCTCTTCCAAGGACTCCTCTCTGGAAGTCCTGGCCCGTGGAATCCGTGTGCTGCAGAGAAAGGGATTTTTTTTACTTCCCTTCCCCAGGGTAGCTGCAGTAGGTTGCAAAATTGCCCTCAAGGTCTTTCTCTCCCTTTTTCCATGCTCTTTGGCAGTAGCCTCCCACACGAACACTGTGCTTGGTCATGTCGCTTGCTTTGCCCGATGGGACTTTAGCAAGCACAGTGCAAGTGAAGACCCAAAAGAAATGCTTGTCCACTGGAGCTCGCCTACTTGCTACACTTGTAACACAGAGGACACTATGTGAAAGAGCCCCTGTGACCTGCTGGAGGGTGATAGGAGAACCAAACACTCCGCCCCCCTCCCCCCCACCGCCAGATGACAGCCCACCAACCATCAGACACATGAGGGAGGCCACTGTAGATCATTCCAGTGCTAGCCAACCCACCAACTGGCCAAAAACACATAGCCAGACCAGAAGAATCATCCATCGGACCTACAGAATCAAGAGCTAAATAAAATGATTGTTCTAAACTGCTGCTGGGCAGCACAGGTGGCTCAGTGGTTTAGCGCCACCTTCGGCCCAGGGTGTGATCCTGGAATCCTGGGATCAAGTCCCACGTCGGGCTCCCTGCGTGGAGCCTGCTTCTCCCTCTGCCTGTGTCTCTGCCTCTCTCTCTCCCTGTGTCTCTCATGAATAAATAAATAAAATCTTTTTAAAATAATTTAAAAAAATAAACTGCTGCTATGGAATAGTTTGTTACCCAGCAAAAGCGAGCTGATATAGGACTCAATCAACACTCTCTTGCCAGGAACTCCTGGCTCAATGTTTCAGCTGATACAGCTGAGAACTAAAGTGCCAATGACATCATTACTGACTGTCCAATACCTCTTCTCCTGGTGAAAGAATGCATCTCTTTGTGTGTGTGTGTTTTTTTTAAAGATTTTATTTATTGTATTCATGAGAGATCAGAGAGAGAGGCAGAGACATAGCAAAGGGAGAAGCAGGCTCCCCATAGAGACCCTGGGATCACACCCTGAGCCAAAAGCAGACTCTAAACCACTGAGCCACCCAGGCGACCCGAACCCATCTCTCTGTTTTGGGAATCACTCCCAGACTTTTAGTCCATGTGGCTTGGGTGGGGCTGAGCCCACCTCTAATTTCAGCAGTGGGCTCATGACCAAGTCCTAACCAAATAATCGACACACAGGGATCTGTTCAGGGCTGGGCACTTGTCCTGCACCCTGTTCCTGAGAGTCACCCTGGAAAGTTGCTAGAGCAACTGGGGCAGATACTATCTGCCAGGGTATCTGAATGGGTAGAGTGTCACCTGGAGCTGTTGGTGGCCGTCTTTGCCATCTCAGAGGGACAACGTGCTTGAGGAGGAAGCCAAAGCTAAGGGACAGAGAGGGAAGAGTGAACAAGCAAGGGGAATGTCCAGGTCACATCGTTGTAGGTCTGAGGATCTAGAAAATGCCGAAAATGAATCTTCCCTCCTTGTAATCATGATTTCTGTCATTTGCAACCAAAACTCCTGATTAAAAAAGAAGGGGAGAGAAGAGGATCTGGCTGGGAAGGGATAGGGAAGATTCTGATCGAGAAGATCCCAGAAGCCGTTTTCCTAGCAAGGAGGCAGGAGGAGGTGGAGCTGATGCTACCACCACCCAGATGGCAAGGCGTGGGCAGAGACCCAGGAAGCTGCAGGCCCAGCCCTGGCACCCACCCACCTGGCACCAGCCTGCCTCTTGGTGACTCCTCTTGTGGGGCCCTGAAGATTGTAAAGAGCTTTCCAAGTTCATCCCTCACTGGATACTCCTTGGCAGAGAGGCAGAGCTGAGATCATTATCTCATTCTCAAGAAAGAGATCATGAGGCTCAGAGAAAGGAAGTGACTTGCCCAAGGTCACACAGCAGGTAGGTGGCAGAGCCAGGCAGTCATTCTGCTCTTCTCTGCCACCTGGCCCATCTTGGCACCAACACCCCATCATCTTTCTCTGTTGGCACAGGCCTGGGAGTTAAGAGGTGTGGGTTCTGGCTGAGAGTCTGACAGACTCCTGGGTGACCAGACCACCTTCCCCACGGAGTCTCAAGCTCCTTCTTTTGTACGTAAGAGGCCACTGGACTATAGGACCTCTAAGGGCCCTTCCAGCTTTGATTCTAGCTGACCGTGGGGGAGACACTCCTCAGGTTGCTTCCTGCTCCCAACAGCTCCTGCCTGGCTTCTGCTCTTCTCCTCTCACCTCGAATCTGCCAGGCCTTGGGGAGCCTTGGGGTGGTTTGGGGCCCACTTGATGTTCTCAACTCAGCTGGCACCTGGTCCTGGCAGGGAGGCTGCCACCAGAGGATGGAGGAAGTGGCTGAGACAGACTTGCCCAGGCTCATGGTGTAGCTGGGAAGACATCTCACCTGGATATGCCTACCTACAGTATGGTATCACCCTGGCCTGCCCCTGGCCCTTGCTCCAACCCCTCTGGGTTCTCGGGGACCTCACTGAGAAAGTAGGCAGGGGGATAGTTACCACGAAAAGCTTTGGAGTCACTAAAATTCAGGTTCAAATTGCAGCTCTGTGTGACTTAGTTTGAGTTACTTTCCCTCTCTGAGACTATTTCTTCAGCTGTAAATAGGGAAGGCGATCCTTCCCCCAAGAAGTTGTTGTGAGGATACAGAGACATCACATAGACTAACAGACAACTAGATGTAATAAAAGGTGGCTCATTAGTAGAAGACTCAACAGTGGGAGCTTCTTAGTTGGGCACCGAAGGCTTGCTAGGAGCTGGCCCACACCTTTATCCCCAGCCAGCTCCTGCCCCCTTAAGGGGCTGAAATGACAGTTGAAGTCCTGCCTTCATTTCCCTTTTCCTATATGCAAGTCCTCCTTGGTCTTCAAAGTATACCACTATTCCCTCCTTTCTAGGAAGACCTCTCTGACTGGCCCAAGGAGCTGGCTCTTTCCCCACTGAAAATGGATCTGATCCCTGGCAGGCATCACTCCGGCCCCCCTCCACCCTCCTCCATCCTTGTTCATAGAGCATGTGGTCTGCGTCAGGTCCCCTGCTGGCTTGGCATGCAGAAGGGAATAGGCTGTGGTCCCTACCCTATGGGAACTCAGAGTCTAGTAAGGGAAGAGTGACAGTCACAAACCAGTGTAGTGAGTGGGGTCACCCAGACCTGAATGCTGCTGTCTCCCTGCCAGTGCTGAAAGCAAAGATAGATTTAAGTCCATGTATATACATTTTTTATTTTAATTTAATTTTAATTTTTTTTAAAATTATTTATTTATTCATGTGAGACACACAGAGAGAGACAGAAACACAGGCAGAGGGAGAAGCAGGCTCCTCACAGGGAGCCTGATGCAGGACTCAATCCCCAGACCCGGGATCATGCCCTGAGCCAAAGGCAGACGCTCAACCCCTAAGCCACCCAGGCGTCCCTTTTCAAATTTTTAAAAACTTTAAAATTTTTAAAAACATTTATTTATTCATTCAAGAGAGAGAGAGGGAGGGGGTAGAGAGTCTTTTTTTAAATTTTTATTTATTTATGATAGTCACAGAGAGAGAGAGAGAGAGAGGCAGAGACATAGACAGAGGGAGAAGCAGGCTCCACGCACCGGGAGCCCGACGTGGGATTCGATCCCGGGTCTCCAGGATTGCGCCCTGGGCCAAAGGCAGGCGCTAAACCACTGGGCCACCCAGGGATCCCGGGGTAGAGAGTCTTAAGCACAGAGCTCAATACGGAGCTCGATCTCATGACCCTGAGATTATGACCTGAGCTGAAACCAAAAGTCGGCCACTCATTCGACTATGCCACCCAGCACCCCCCAACTTTTTTTTAAAAGTGAACTCTATACCCAACATGGGGCTCCAACCCACATCCCTGAGATCAAGTCCTATGTTCTAACCGACTGAGCCAGCCAGGCGCCCCTCCATATATACTTTTTGAGATTCTGCGTCTTAAAAATAATCTCAATTCTAGAGTTATTTTTTATTAGAAAACCAAGTCAGATATTCCAGAACTTCTGCTTGTGCAGCTGTGATTTGTGGCTAATTAACAAATAAAGAACAAACAATTAGGAGGAATATCTTCCCCATCTGGTTGCACCACTTAGAACAATAATCTGAGGGCTGCAGTGACTGTAAATCCTAGTGGGCCTTGCTGTGTCTTGTTAGTTTGTTGGGAGGAATAGCGTGGAGACAACGGCAGCCTCCTTTGCAAAAATTTCAAGTGCACATGCACTAAAGGAAAAACTGACTCTGGGCTTTTTGTTTGTTTGTTTTTAACCTGGTCAGCCTGTAAACCAGGTCTTGAGTCTCTCTCCTCGGTGGGCCAGGACCAGGACAGAGCTCCTGTTGGCAGCTGATGTGGCCTCCTGCCTGATGGAGGAGGCGGGCCACCACCCCTGTCCAAGTGCTTTTTCTTTGCATTGTTGTTTTGTGTTTTGTTTTAAGTAGGCTCCACAGCAGCGTGGAGCCCAACATGGGGCCTGAACTCATGACCCTGAGATCAAGACTTGAACGGAGATCAAGAGTTGGAGGCTTAACCGGCTGAACCACTTGGGTCCCCAGTAGTATGGTTTTTCTAAAACACAGAACTGGTTGAGTCACTCTGTCATCAGGGCAGCCCACAGAGCCTGGGGTAATCCTGGAGGAGGCCTTGGGCCTGCCAATGTCCCCCGAGAAGCAGGATGGGTGGCCTGACCATCCCAGAGTGACAATGAGAACAAGTCACCCATATTCTGTCTGGATCTGTCTAGACCTAAGGGGTAAGTCCCACGTGCCTGCCCCTCAGCCCTCTCCACCCTCCTCAAGGCCCTGTGCTGCTTTGCCTCACCCACCCGCCCTGCCCCTACCCCTTTCACGAGCCCTTCCAAACCAGCCTGTGCCCCTAAAAGCCTCAGCTCCTTCCCCAAGAGGTCCCCCTCCCTTACGTTTTGCACTCAAGGATGGTACTTTCTCTGTGCTCTTCTCATATCCCTGTTCCTCGGGCCCAAGGGTGAAGTGAGATCCCCTGGGGTCCCTAAGTTGCTTGCAGAACTGGACAACGCTGTGCCCCTGGGGCTCAGGCCTTGTGGCTATTCCACTTCCTTCACCACTGACTTTGTCATCCATTCGCCTCTGGGTCCTGCCCTGCCCTGCCCTGAAAGTGAGTTTCATCCCTGCATCATCCTGGTTGCCTTTGACATCATCCAGGGGCCACCCCCTTCCAGCAGCTCAACCTCTCAACTCTCAAACACCGTTCCCATGTCCTTTCCCTCCATTTCTCCTCCTCCACGGCCACGGCCACGGTATGGACTGTGGCATCACCACAGCTGCCCGCCTTCAAAGTCACCAATTTGACAGCCCCTGTTGGACCACTCCAGCTTGCTTCCCAACATCCCTGATGGTGATGGTGAAGACCCGGGCCCAGTGCCTCAGGTGCCCTGCCTCTCACCCTCCACCCCTCCCATTCCCTGGTTCCTCACATCACAGCTGGGCTTGCTGGGACCACACGATGCTTCCTCACTTGCACATGAGCTTCTCCTGGAATCCAAGCTCTCATACCGGCTGCCTTTCCATCACACCTGTCAGGAAAAGCCCACACCTGCACAAACCCAATTAACGATTTTCTCCCCACTTGCAAAACAGCCAAGTGCCTGCTAGAGAAAGTCACCCCCCAGGCAGACAAAGTGCAGGACAGATGCAGATCCTTAATCACCAGCTCTGAGCGACCCCTGCTGCCCCACAACTAGGCTTCTCTGGGGAACTCCCTTTCTCCAGACTGTTTCAGATCGGCCTCACTGTCCTTGACCCTCCTACCCCTGCAGCCTCATCTCAGAGGACCCGGCCTCTGCCTCCCCAGGCTGCCCCCTCCCCTGACCACTGCCTCCACCTACACTCTGGACCCCATCTCCTGTCTTCTCAGGAACTCCCACCATCCTCAGACTCTTCTTGCCTGTACCTCAACCTCTTCCTCCTCCCAAGATACTTCTCACTGGCTCCTAAACACACTCAAGCCACTTTATTGAAAAATCATAATAATAAAAGAAAGAGGCCCCTCCTCCTCCACCAGCGAATGCCTCATCTATCTCAACGCTCCCAAGCTCAGAAGTGTTGAACGGCCTCCATGGCCAGCTCTGCCAGTAGCTCCTCTGCTCACATGCACACGACGATTTGATTCAGTGGTTAGGAGTGGAACCTCAGTGAGAATCCTGGTAACTCCTCTGCACCTCAGTCTTCTCACCAACAGAATGGGTGTAATTCCCAATACCTCCCTCGCACGGTTATGGAAAGATTCCATATTCCATATTAATTTTTGTATATATTTAAAGTAAGCTCTATACCCAACGTGGGGCTCGAACTCACGACCCTGAGATCAAGAGGTGCATGTTCTACCGACTGAGCCAGCCAGGCACCCCATTTCTTTTTCAGTATTATTTAAAATTCTATTCTGCTGCAGGACTCCATGCCCGCCACTTGCCTTACTCTCTCCACGGCACTTATCCTAGACTAATGTACTACCCACTCTCTTTCCTTGACTCTTGGGTTAGAAGGTAAACTCCGCGGGAGCAGGGATTTCTGCCTGAGGTGGTCATGGCTGCATTGCTGGTGCTGAGAGCCATGCCTGGCACACTGCAGGTGCCAACGTTGCACTTGGTCTCCCCCTTCCCTGGCCACTGCTGATTTGGGTGCAGATCATCCTCCCATGCAGCCAGGCCCCCAAGTGTCAGAACACCCCAAGGCCATTTCCTGGGCCCTCTTTCTGCTCCATTGTCCAAGCAAACGCACACCCACCCCTGCTTCAGGGGTTACCTGCCCGTGTTTCAGCCTCCAGCCCCTTTATAACTGGCTACTCATTGGATGGCTCATCATGAACTTACTTACACCCAGACTCGGTCCATTTCCAGTGTTTGGGCCCCATGATGTGTCCAGCTACAAAAGCCAGAAAGCTAGACTTCAGGTCCTGGTCTCCCTCCTGCTTTTCTGAATCCCTCACATCTGGCCACTTTCTCCTGTCACCGTCCTCTCATCTGGCCATTATAATACCATCAGCTCCCCTCCTGTCCAGCCCAGGCCCCCCAGCCTACCTGAAGCCTAACCCGCCCCTCTCCTTTCCCAAGTGAAGCCACCATGAAGCTCCCCTGCGGCCCTTCCCCTTGCCCTTCGCTCCCCACCCCCACTCGATTATTTATTTATCGGGTAGCTGCCAGCCAAGGGGGATGCGGTTGCCATGGGAACCTTCAGCCCTGAGTCAGGGCTGCCTCTGTTCTCAGTAGGATGCTCTAGTCTGTCTAGCCGCCAACCCCAGGACCCAACCCCAGGTGGGGCCAAGGGATGAATGATGCAGATGGGCCCACCCCAGCCCCAGGAAGCTGGCTGGGAGAGAGGGTGGAGAGAGGGCCGGGCTCTGGGCCACAGAACCCATCAGAAGCCTCTGGTGCCTAAGCCCTTGCCAGCCAATTCTGCAAGTCAACTACTTTCTTGGCCAAAATTCCAGCCATATCACGGCGGCACTTAGACATGGAAGTCAGGCCATCAGACGGAATGATGAGAGAGGCGGTCCCTGAAGTTTCTAAAGAATGGTTTGGCCCAGTCAAGGGCTGAGGTGGGAAGGGCTCCCCATTTGGGGTCTAGCAAATGTGAGTTCCATCCCCAGTCAGTCTCTGATTCACTGTGTGACCTTGGGAAAATTAATCCCCGTCTCTGACCCTGACGATTCAGGTCATGCATGGAAAGCTCTCAGCCTAGCGCCTGGCACACGGTTGGTACTCTGTATATGGCAACAGCCTTTGCTGCAATCCCAAATTCAAGCTCCCCTTCTCCCAGTGGATTTCTGAGGCAGCTGACAAAATTAAACCCGACTCAGCCCCTCATCCATGAAATGAGGGAGTGGGACTGAAGCCAGACAGGAGGACCCCTGGAGATCCACCAGTCCAACCCCCTCATCAGGGAGGTGAGCAAACTGACAGCAGTGAGCTCTGCAAGAGGAAGGGTCTTCTCATTCTCCCTGAGCTCTGCTCCCATCTCCAAGGTCCATCTAGGGCAATGCCCTTTGAGCAGGAGTTGAAAGTCACAGGGACCAGGCAGTCTACGGCAGGGTCAGGGAAAGCTGGCCTAGCAGTTCCCTGAACAAATATTTCTTGAGCATCTATTATGCACCAGGCCCTGTGCAGAGTATATGGTGATGAACAGGCTGGTGTGGGGCCCTCCTCAGAGAGCTCAAGTCTGGACACAAACAGCACAGTCCTCTAGGAGCTGATGACGGGGGCTTCTCTGCCAGATTCCCCATCCACTGTGTGTACTGACCTGTGGGGACTCTTTCCTGCACTCAACACACACACACACATGCATGCACGCATGCACACGCGCACACACACACACACTCCTTGCCCCTTCCTGAGCTCCTGCAGCCCCTCTCTGCCCCATCTTGATTCCTTCTAGAAAATGGACAAGGTTATCACTGTTAAGTGAAAAGAAAAACAACAACAACAACAACAACAACAACAACCACACAAGCAAAAACCAAGCTGCAGAACAATAGGATTCCATTTATGTGTTAAAAAAAAAACAAAGCCAAAAAAAAAAAAGAAAAGAAAAGAAAAGAAAAAGATACGAAGTGTGTGTCAATGCAGAATCAAGAGGCCAGGAAACACACAACAAAGGTTATGAGAAATCCTTTCTAAGGAGTGACAATGGGGACACGGGGAGACTTCTACTTTTATTTATACTTCTGTATTTTGGAATTTTTTACAACAAAGATTTTTCAAAAACGTTAAGAAATGTTTTTCAATGTTGATTCATGTGAAAAAGCAGTTAAAGTGGCTCAGAGGATCCGAGGTCTCCTTCTTCGTCATGAACGTGCTGTGGGGTCCTGGGCAAGTCTCTCCCTCTAGGCCTCAATGTTCTCATCTGTACACTGGGGGCCTCAGTAGCTCCAAGTCACTGTCTGGGCCTGGCGGTGCTACAGCCTGCCTATGGGCAGAGGGAATGGGCCTTGGGGTCCTGTGACCCCTGCTGGGTGATAATGGCCCCATTTCCCCAGAAGCTTTTTTTTTTTTTTTTTTTTTTTTTGCAGAAGCCTAGGTTCTGCTTGGGTCATGCAGCCCTGCTTCTGCCTGACTACACCCAAATGTCCCCACCTCTCCTCAGGTTCCACTGGACAAGGGCCCAGGGCCCCCTACAGCTCTAGGGCAGCCACCGCGGTATGAAGCTTCTCTTTTCACAGAGGAGGCTCAGAGTGGCCCCCGAAGTCACTCAGAAAGTGGCAGAGCTCAGGTTCAAGTGCCGTGGTCCCTAGGCACACGTTTGGCGCACCCACCACCCCTCTCTCCAGAGCCAGTCAGAGGGGCCCCAGGAAGGGGCAGAGTCACCCAGCCCCGACTCCGGGGGCAGTGACATAACAGCTAATGCTTATTAACCTATCAGTGCCAGACACTATGCTGAGTACTTCACATCTGGCCAGTTGTTCATTCTGCAAACAACTCTCCAGGGCCTTTCGTGGGTTGAGAGCTGAGAAGTCAGTGGGGAATGTAGAGGACCTGGTTCCTGTCCTCATGGGATGACAGTCCTGCCTGTTGCCTCCTCAGTGAAGAGGCCAAATCACCTGCCCAGCCCCGAGAGCAGGAGCAGTGGAAGAGGGGCAAGACGAGGGGGATGTTCTTTTCCATTAGAAGACCTCTCTCAATGGGCTTCAGAACAGTGGGATCAATTATTGAGCACCCACTGTGTATCACCGCTCATACTCAGGTTTCTTAATCCCACTCTCATTGCTGGGTGAGGAAATTGAGGCCCAGGGAAGTAGAGGGGCTTGCCCCAGGACACACAGAAGAGCTGAGACTGCAGCCAAACCCTCTGTATTCCTTACCACGTGGCTTTCTGATGCCTGGTCACCGGGGTAGGTCGCACACCCTGGCAGTTGGGAAGCTCACCCCTTGTAGCCCTGCTCCTTCCTCCTGAGGACAGCTTTCCCAGCCCCCCAGCCCCCAGCCTGCCATCTGTCTGTCCTTATGCCTTCCTGCTGTGGCCCAGCCCTGTACCTCAGCTGGGCCTGGGGGAACTAGGGAGCAGCTGGTCACTAGCTTGTGCGTAATTAGCCCTCCGAGACCAGCCTGGAGCTTAAGGGAGGCCAAGGACTGTCTCTGAGGGCTGGTTGGGGCCAGCCCAGGTTCCTGAAAGAGGCAGCCGCTGAGGCTTGGCCTGTCTCCATGGCAACCCCACCCCGCATCCCAGTGACTGGTGACCCTTCCCAGCTGGGGGACTCCTCAGACCCCTCTGGGCAGATCCATCCTACTACACCTCTGATCGGGCAGCTCCATTAGATCAGCCCTGCGAGTGGTCCATTAGCATATATCTACATTAATTTGCATAAACCCAGCCTAGAAGCCCAGGGTGAGACCAAGGTCAGTCTAAAATCAAAGGGTCCCTCTGAATCGAATGAATCTTTGGGCCTCTCTCTTCATCCCCAATCTGATGCAAACCCACAGGCATCACAGCGGTAGGTCATGCGGGCCATGCAGAGAGGGGCCTTCAGGACAGCTGGTCTGACTCAGTCCCCTCCTCTGCAGGACAGCGACCAGGATGTCTACTTCACAGCAAGCCTGGTCCTGTCCCATGCTCTTTGACCTCTAATCTCCACTCCTGGAGCTCCTTACTTTCTACCTGTGGGGCAGGCCCCTCTTCCAGGCCTGGAAAAGCCCGAAGGAGTCCTTCAGAGCTGCCCCTGGGATCTGGGGCTCCAGCGCCCCTGCCTTCTGCCAGGCCTTCCTGCCCTAACTTCTGGTGTCTGGCAGGAAGTGGATTAGAAGCTGGCTGGCTACCAGCTCTGGCCTTTCATCACCCCCAGCTTTGCCCTTGTGCTAGTTCACAGTGGGGAGCAGGGGATGGCTGACCTGCCTCTGCCCACCAGCACCACTGGCTCCAGGAAAACCTGGAACACTTGGTTTTCTTTGGAAAACCACAAGAGGCAGTTTAACACAGTGGGCAGAGGGTGTGCTTGGGTTTATCTTCCCTATGAGCCTCAGTCTCCCCATCTGTAAAATGGGGATAACACTCTCCACACTTCCTGGAAATACTGTGAAAATTAAATGAGATAATGTTTGTCAAGTGCCTGACATGGTAAGCACTCCTTAAATGTTAGCTATTGTTATTTCAATAATGACAGTGAGGAGAAAGGGCCCAGGAAGGGTTCACAGAGATGATCTTTAGCTTTGTCCTTGAACTGGCTATAATAAAGACACGACATGCTCTGGATGTCCCTCAGGAGGGTATGCAGCAAATGATGGCACCTCCACACCGCAGGACATGACATAGCCACTATAACAGGGTTTGCAGAGGGCCAAGTGGTTTGGTGTGAAAAGGCAGGCTGTAGGGCCCTTTGAGTAGTAGGATTCTATTTTTGTGCAGAAGGAAAATAGTTATCAAGCTCTTGGAGAGTAGGATAAGGGGTGAGTCTTTAAGATTCAACCAGAGATATCTGAGTTAAGGGTTTTACATTGAGGAGTAAGACTTTCATAAGAGAAAACAAAATAGAGAAGAAGTTAAGAGAAGACAAACAAGCATGGGCAAAACTGGGGAGGTGAAGGCAGGGTGACAAACCATTTTGGTTTGCCTGGGACTGGGGCTTTCTTGGGGTATAGCATTTTAAGGGATAAAACCCAAAGTTCTGGGCAAACTCAGACAAGTGGGTCATCCCAGATGTGGGGGTATGGACCACCTGGGGGCTTGGGAGTGTAAGGAGTGGGAGGGCAGAGAAGACATGGGGCTGGGCCTCAGACTCAGGCTTCATCCCACGGGCCCCTAGGGGCCAGAGTAGTTTCAGCAGAGGGATGAGGCAGCGGGGCACTTTGGGCATGGTGCTCTTTGGCTAAGTAAAGAGGAGCTAGAGGTGGGTGGTCAGGTGGGGATGCCAAGGCCTTACTTGGAAGACTAAGGGCAGGGCCCAGAATCCCTCTCTGTGCCTAGGGTCCCACTCTCCCAGGACTCTCCCCTTCTTGCTGAAGGTCCATTCTACCTCTGCCTATGTGCTCATGCTCAGACTGTTGGGGTACCTCCAGTCCCATGCCCCAGATGCCAAGACCCCCAGCAGGCCCTGGAGTGGGCAGCAAAGGCCTGGGATGAGGGGGCCCTCTGAAGAGGAGCACTTCAGGAATGGAGGGGAAGACAATGCAGGCAGAGAAAATCCAGCAACACACAGGCTCTCCCAGAAGACACCGGCTACAGATCGATGGACTTCTGGATAAATAAAAAGGTGATTAATCAGATTTCCCATTAGGTACAATGAATGACACCATAGAATTATGCCAAAAACCGGTGGCAGAAAGCAGGGAGAACTGAGACCACCCTGAGAATTGTAGGCGTGGCTATAGGCTATAGGTGGGGTGAGGGAAAGACCAGAAGGTTGATGCAAACCCAGGAGTTAAATAGGCCCAGCATTTGATGGCCCAGTAGTTATCAGCTCAAGCTTTGGAGTCTGGTAGACTGGGGAGGGAATCCTAGGTCTCACTTATAAGCTGTAGGACCTGAGGAAGTTTCCTTGTCTGTAAAATGGGAACACAACTACTGTTCATACCTACGTCTTGGGGTCGTGTGAGGACTCAGTAACATGATGGGAGTACAGACCTTGGCATATAGTAAGTGCTCAATAAATTCTCATTGACTGGTCCCTTATCCTCTTTGGATCTTAATTTCTCATCGGCAAATAGGGAATAATAATGTCCTGACTTATTCACAGAGACACTGGGAGGATCAACTAATATCACAGCCATGAATGCAGTTTATAGACTATAATGTGCTTTTCAAATTGTAAAGTACTGTGCTCGCATCATCATTATTAGGATAATAAAGTCCTTGGTTTCATACCAAGGTCAGATTCCTGCTGCTTGTTTCTTTTTTTTTTTTTTTAATTATTTTATTTTATTTATTTATGATAGGCACACAGTGAGAGAGAGAGGCAGAGACATAGGCAGAGGGAGAAGCAGGCTCCATGCACTGGGAGCCCGACGTGGGATTCGATCCCGGGTCTCCAGGATCACGCCCTGGGCCAAAGGCAGGCGCTAAACCGCTGCGCCACCCAGGGATCCCGATCCTGCTGCTTGTTTCCCAAGAAGCTATACCATGCAGTGCTTGAAAGTGTGGCCTAGGAGCCAGACTGGGTTTGAATCCTACCTTTACACTTATTAGGCTATGTGACCTTCAGCAAATCACTTAACCTCTCTGTGCCTTAACTTCTCCATCTATAAAATGGGGATAATGATAATAGCACACATTTCATGGGATTGTCCTGAGACCTACATGAGGGAATATGTGTAAAATGTTCAGAACACTGCCTGGCCCACTGTCACGGGTTAAACAACATTAGTTGCAGTAAGTTATCCATAGTGAGGACACTGGGTCTGGGTCTCCAACAGACTCAAGTTTTGAAGAAGAGACCACTACTGTCCTCGGGTACACGCCCCTTTGAGGCCAGGAAGCCCTCTTCCCAACCCATTCCATCCAGTCCAGCAGCTGCCTGACCCAGCCTGGCCCCTTCTCCATCCAGAATCTTCTCATTCACCCACCAAGCATTCACGGACACTGACTCTGCACTAGGCCTGCACTGGCTGCATGGACCCACAGGACTTCAAGGGTCAGTTTGGTATAACACCAGAGAAGAGAGCAGGGACTTCGCGTCAGGGGCTTGCATGGAGCCCACGATGGACACGCTGCTTTGTGTCCATCCATTTCACTCCCTCCTCTCAACTCCTGAGAGCTGTCATTTTCCATGTGTAGAAACAGAGGCCCGAGGGGGTGTGTAAGTGGTGGAGACAGGATTCGCATCCAGCTGTGTCAGGGTGAAAATATTCACAAAGTGAGCTATAGATTCAGTGCAATCTCTATTGAAATTCCAACTACTTTTTTTTATTTTTCATAGAAATAGATAAGCTGGTCCTAAAATTCACAGGAACATTCAAGGGACCCTGAACAGTCAAAATAATCTTTTTTTTTTTTTTTTTTTTGAGACAGAGAGTGAGAGAAAGAAAGACAGAGTGCACAGATGAAGAAGGAAAAGCAGACCACCTGCTGAGCAGGGAGCCTATGACCCTAGGTCCTAGGACCCTGAGACCATGACCCAAGCTGAAGGCATATGCTTAACTGACTGAGCCACCCAGGCGCCCCCAAGAAAGCATACTCTTTTCAACAAAGGGCACTGGGATACCTGTAAATCTATATACAAAAGAATGAAGTTGGACCTCTACCTCACACCATATGCAAAAACTAACTCAAATGGATCATACACCTAAACGTAAGAGCTAAAACTATAAATCTCTCAGAAGGAACCATAGGTGTAAATCCAATTGACCCTGGAATAGGCATGTGTTAGAAATGACAGCAAAAGCACAAGCAGTGAAAGAAAAAACTAGGTAAATTGAATGTCATCAAAATCAAAACCATTTAGACATTAAAGGACATAATCAAGAAAGTGGAAGCCAACCCACAGGACAGGAGAAAATATTTGCAAATCAGATAAGGGTCTAGAGTCCAGAATATATAAAGAATTCTTACTATTCAGCAAAATAATGAATAATCCAAGAAAAAAATAAGCAAAGGATTTGAAAGGAATTTCTCCAAAGAAGATGAAAAAAAAAAAAAAAGGCCAATAAGCACATGGAAAGATGCTTAATGTCATTAGACATTAGGAAAATGTAAGTTGAAAGCACAATGGGGGACGCCTGGGTAGCTTAGTAGTTGAGCAGCTGCCTTGGGACCAGGGCGTGATCCCGGGATCCAGTTCCACATCGGGCTCCTTGCAGGGAGCCTGCTTCTCCCTCTGCCGGTGTCTCTGTCTCTCTCTCTCTGTGTCTCTCATGAATAAGTAAATAAAATCTTAAAAAAAAAAAGAAAAGAAAAGAAAAGGAAAGGAAAAAGAAACCACAATGAGATACTATTTTATACCCATAAGGATAGCTAAAATAAAAAAGACAGGGGGCCTAGCTGGTTCAACAGGAAGAATGCATGGCTCTTGATCTCGGGGTCATGAGTTTGAGCCCCATGTTGGGTATAGAGATTACTTAAATAAATAAATAAACTTTAAATTAAACATAGGTATATGGCTCAGCAATTTATTCCTAGGTAAGGGGCACCTGGGTGATACAGTCAGTTAGGCATCTGACTCTTGGTTTCGGCTCAGATTGTGATTTTGGGGTTGTGGGACCGAGCCCTACATCAGACTCTGCGCTGGGCTGAGTCTACTTAAGACAGTCTCTCCCTCCGCCCCTCCCTATCTCTAAAATAAATAAATAGGAATCCCTGGGTGGCGCAGCGGTTTGGCGCCTGCCTTTGGCCCAGGGCGCAAACCTGGAGACCCAGGATCGAATCCCACGTTGGGCTCCCAGTGCATGGAGCCTGCTTCTCCCTCTGCCTGTGTCTCTGCCTCTCTCTCTCTCTCTCTCTGTGACTATCATAAATAAATAAAAATTAAAAAAGAAAAATAAATGTATTCCTAGGTAGATACCTGGAATTGAAAACGAAGTTCACATAACCCTTGTTCAGAAACATGTGTAGCAGCATTATTCACAGCAGTCACAATGGAAACAACCCAAACTTCATTAACTGACTAATGGGTAAACAAAATATGATATACCCATTCACGGAATATGAAGCCATAAAAAGGAATGAAGTACTGATACAGACTACAACAAGCATCAACTCTGAAAATATTATGCTGTGGGGCGCCTGGCTGGCTCAGTTGGTGGAGCATGTGACTCTTGATCTCAAGTTTATGAGTTCAAGCCCCATATCGGGTGTGGAGCCTACATGAATGAATGAATGAATGAATGAATGAATGAATGAATGAATGAAAAAAGTATTATGCAAGTGAGAGAAGGCACTCACAAAGGACTGCATATTGTATGGCTCAACTTCTAGGAAATGTCCGGAATAGACCAATCCAGAGAGACAATGCAGATTCGTGGTAGCCAAGGGCTGGTGGGAGGGGACAATAGGGAATGACTGCTAATGGGTTTGAGGTTTCTTTTTGGGCTGGTGAAAATGTTCTGGAATCAGAGTGTGGTGATGGCTGCATAACAGTGTGAACACACTAAAAACTCTCAATTGGGGCAGCCCGGGTGGCTCAGCGGTTTAGCGCCGCCTTCGGCCCAGGGCTTGATCCTGGGGACCTGGGATCAAGACCCACGTTGGGCTTCCTGCATGGAGCCTGCTTCTCCCTCTGCCTGTGTCTCTGCCTCTTTCTGTCTCTCCTGAATAAATAAAATCTTTAAAAAATAAAAATAAAATAAAAACTCTATAAATTGTTTTTTTTTTAAAGATTTATTTATTCATGAGAAACACAGAGAGAGAGAGAGAAAGAGAGAGGCAGAGACAAAGGCAGAGTGAGAAGCAGGCTCCATGTAAGGAGCCCGATGCGGGACTCGATCCCAGGTTCCCAGGATCACACCCTGGGCTGCAGGCGGCGCCAAACTGCTGCGCCACCGGGGCTGCCCAATTGTTTTGTTTTTTTAAAGATTTTATTTAATTGACAGAGAGAGAGAGAATGAGCAGGGAGGAGAGGGAGAAGCAGAACCCCTTTGAGCTGGGAGCCTGATGTGGGGCTCACTCTCAGGACTCCAGGATCATGACCTGAGCCAAAGGCAGGTCCTTAGCCGACTGAGCCACCTAGGGGCCCCAAAAGATTTTATTCTTTAAGCAATCTCTACACCCAACGTGGGGCTCAAACTCACAACCCCAGATCAAGAGTCACATGTTCCATGGACTGCATCAGCCAGACACTCCCTAAGGTGGTGAATTTTATGTTATGGGAATTATACCTAAAAAAAAAAAAAATGAAGAAGAAGAAAGCATAGCTCTCAGCCTCATTCAGTAGGGGATGGAGGGAGAGGGAACCAAGCACACACACAAACGCACATGCAGCAGAATTATTGTTGTGCTAAGTGTCTGAAGGAGGGGTTGACAAAAGTGGTCAAGGAAGACTTCCTGGAGGAAATGATCCGAAGGAAGAGGGGTTAGCAAGGTAAGGAAGAGAGTGAAGAACAGGCAGCAGGGAAAGCATGTGCAAAGTCCTGCGGTAGGAGGGAGCTTGGCAAGTGGAAGGGTCCAGAAAAGCCCCCTGTGGCTGAAGGGTGGGGAATGAGAGGGACACCAGAGGGAAGGGCTGGAAGGGCTACTATGTGCTGTGGCCTAGTGCCAACAGGGCAGGGTCAGAGGCTGGGCAGGAAAGCAGCCTGGGGCTGGAAAGGAACTGCCAAGCCCTTGGTGTGCTCCCTCGGGTCAAGCATCATATTGGAGGTGTCGGGCACCTACTGCAGAGGGTCAAGTGCCGGAGGGAGCTGGCAGGTCAGGTCTCCCGACCGAGCCACTCTTCACGTGACCTGATGGAGGGAGGAAAAAATCCACTTCCCTGGCTTATTTAGCAGCACCTCCTGCACTGACGCTCCCAGGAAGAAAATAATGATGAAAACCAGCCCCACCGCTACGGCAACAGCAAACCCTTCTGACTCACCCTCCCGACTAGGAGCCTGGCAGCCTGGCGGGGAAGCCTGCCTAGCAGTCGTGGGGGGCGTCAGGAGCCCCCCCACCCAGGGCTTCAGGATCCCCCTTCCGGTAGCGGCAGGCCTGGCTCGGATCCCGGCTTCCCTGCGCCTTCCAGCAGGGAATCGCCGCAGCCGCCAACATCTGGACGGCCCTTCACAGCTCACACTGTGATTTATGCCACCACCTGGCAGTGTGGGATTAGCCCCACTGGACAGATGAGGACACTGAGGCTCGGAGAGCAGAGGGGCCCTGCCTACCAGCCGGGTATCCTTCCCTCTGTACCCCCGACTCCCACTTGGCAAACGTTTGTTCACCTGTACAGGTATCCTGCTCTGATTCATCTGTGGCACAAAGGAATAAATGAGTATTAGAAGCATGTCACCACCACCGCACCCCCCGCCCCAGCCTGTCCCTTACTTCTTCTCCTGGGAATCTACTCACTGGGCAGGGTAGTGGGGGTGCTCTGTTCCGGTCTAGCCCAAGAGGCCCAGAACAGGGGTCATGTGGGGCTGACGAGAGCCTGCTCCACGAGAAGAGTACCCCCAGGTGTCTGGGCTGCAGGGTTTCCCTTCAAAATGCCTGGCTCTGAACTTGACCCGTAGTATTAATGATGGCTAATATTTTGTCTGCGCTAACTCTGGGCCAGGCCTTGTGCCCAGCACTTCGCAGGCACCGTCTCCCTAAGCCTCAGAGGCAGAATGAGGGAGGGACCCTGGTCCCTGTTCTATGGTAGGGGCGCAGCCTGAGACCTCGGGGTCTGACCCCAGAGCCTGAGCTTCTGACAGGTACCTGCAGCCCCCAGGAGATCCTTCCCCTCCTCCCATCCCCACCCCGGGCAGGCTGGGAAGATTAAAGAGAGGGGGGGAGGCAGAGGAGCAGAGGGGAGGGAGCTCAGCTACCGCCTGCAATCATTTCCTGGCCCTGGGCCAGAAGGCTGCAGGAAGAACCTGTTGGCAGAAGAGGTGCTCGCTGTCTGTGGGAAGGGAAGCGGGGTGGAGGGGCGGGGGCCCTCCTGGGATCTGGGCCTTGCCTCTCTCTAGGCCTGGGGTTTCCAGGAGGAAGGAAAGGAAAGGCATAGGCTCTGGAGTACCTACTAAGTGCAGATGCTGAGCCCCGTACTTTACAGGTGGCATTTCGATTTATCCCCAGAGTGACACTAAGAGATAATAGCTAACACTTATTATATGCCAAGTGTCTCTTGAATCCTTAGCAGGCTTTGATTCATTTAATCCTCACAGAGACATGGCAGGTAGCGTCTGAGATCATCCTCGCTTTGCACAGGAGGAAACCGAAGCATAAAGAAGAGAAGTAACAAGGTCACCCGGCTGACACAGACCTGACCCACGTCCCCTGGTCCCAGAGTCCAAGAGTAACAGATTTACTATCCCACTAGCGCAGTGGCATCCCCATTTTCCAAAGGAGGAGAGTGGGGCCCTTTCTTGAGGTCACCAGGTATCAGAGTGGGAGGAGGTGGTCAGATCCCATCTTTTGGGAATCTCTGAGTTTTTTAGTGGCACCTCCTGGGCTGATGGCACCTTTGCCACTGCTCCCCAGCAGCTCCTGTCTGGAAACACCAAGAGCATGGGGAAAGGTTCTAGCTGTAGACTCTTGCCCATGGCTGCCCAGACTGAGCAGAGGAGCCAACTGTTTCCACCTACCTGGGAGAGTTTATTTTTGTTCAGGGTATTTTTGTCTGGAATCACACACCCAACCACGATCCCTTTCCAGAAATGGTGGTAGCCTGCTTCCTAGAACAGTTCATGAAGGGCTCCACTGCCTTCCTGGACCTCTGTGTACCCATCTGTACAAGGGGCTGGAGGGCTGTTCTCTGGGGACCCTCCTGGCCCCCACACTCCAAGATTCTCTGCCTGGAAGCTTCCCATTTAGCCAACAATCATGGTTGTGTGCCTTATAGACATGATGCCCTCCAAAAGGCTGGTCATGATTTCTGTCAGCTGGGTCCTAAGTACTGACTAAGTGCCAGGTGCTGTGCTGTGTGCTCTCCATGGATTCTCTCACTGAGTTTGCTCAGTGGCCCTAAGAGGCAGGTTCAATCATCTCCATTTTCAGATGAACAAAGAAGTCAGGCTGAGCAACCTGCCTGCACTCACACTCCAGAACGACCGGAGCAGGGCGGCTCACCATCGCCTGGTACAGCTGGGAGGGTGAGAGCTGATCATGTATGTCAAACATGTGGCCATTGCAGGCCCTTAGCAACAGGGCCCGTCACCCTCCATCCTGTCCTGTCTGGCTGGCCTGGGGAGCCCAACAGCCCAGTCTGTCCCAGCCTGGGACCCAAACAGTCTCTCACTTTGGAGGGAGGGTCCCTGTGTTCTTGGTGGCCTATCTTGGGGATGACAGCTAGTGGCAGCCTGGGGACAGCCGCCTGCTCAGATGGCTCATAGGGCTGCTGACAGCAGATAGGCACTGACAGGCTGGAGCAGCTGGCACCGCCCGAGGCATACCAGGCACCTGGGAGCCTCTGCCTGCACCCCACCCCAAGTCCAGACCCTTCTCTAACATTTGGGGGTCTTCAGGACCAAAGCCAAGAGTCCCAACAGAACACCGTGCACCTAAATATTTAAGTTATGAACCAAGGTAACAAACTCTTAAATAAAATATGTCCTATCTTTCCACCTAGACATAATGGTCTGGAAGGCCAGGCTGTGAATGTAAATTCCTCTGACTCCTTCGAGCGTAGTAGTGTCCAGTCAGCCCTAGCCAGCATTCCCACTCCTCATTCCCTTCCAGGCAGGGGCCTAAAACACAGGTCTGGACACGCTTGGGCTCCTGTGTCAGCAACATCCACACCTCCCTTCTCCCAGTTGGTCTTTGTCCCTGGGATCTGGGGGTGGGGCGGTGGAGGGGGTGCACACACCAGCCACACAGGCTGTCCTCTAGAAAAGCCCTGGCAGGTCTGTAAAGTGGGGTTGGGGCTGATTGGATAGGGCATCAGGTTGTGAGCAAACTGGCAAATCCTCACTGGAGACACATTCCCAAGCAGTCTCAGGCCACACAGGTACCTGAGCTCTGGAAGCAGCCCAGGAGGATGAAGAGAGCTTGGAATTTAGCATCAGGAAATCCAGGCCAACCCCAGCGCATGCCTTGCTTGCAAACTGCTTGACGCCACATTGACTAGCATTTCTAAGAAGCCCTCTACCTCCCGCACCACTGAATCCCCAGCACCTAGCTCAGAGGAAGCACCAAGGAATATCTGGCTGGCTGAGTAAGCCCTGTGATTATTCACCGAGGCTTTCCATCTGCTCACGGGGGTCAATCAAGCATCACACATTCACAGAAGGCCAGGCAGCTCAGACACAGTGCTCACAGTCCAGGGAGAGAGATTTGAGGTGGAAAAAGGAACAGATTCCAACAGTGTGACGCCTGCCGTGACAGGAGTGGTGGGGACAGGTGTTACCAGAGCCCAGAGGAGGCTACCCATATGCGGTGGGGGCGCAGGAGTAGAGAAGCTCCAAAGGGGAAATGAGGAATTAGCTGGCCTTAAGGAGATACAGAGGGGAAAGAAGTTCCAGAGGCCAGAACAGCAAATGCAAAGGCACTGAGTGTAGCTGGCGGGCTTAAATCAATGCAGCCTAAGGTCAGGGAGCACTGGTGAGCGTTAGGGTTGGCGGGCCAGCCTGGGCAGCGTCCCACTGGCTAGACCAAGTGTGACCACCCCCCCAGACCAGCAGTTATCAGCAGCACCTTTGAACTTGTTAGAGATACAAATTCTCAGGCTTTATCTCAGACCTACTTGATCAGAAACTCAGAAACCCAGAAATCTGTATTTTAAGAAGCCCTCTAGGGGATCCCTGGGTGGCTCAGCCGTTTAGCACCTGCCTTCGGCCCACGGCGTAATCCTGGAGTCCTGGGATCGAGTCCCATGTCGGGCTCCCTGCATGGAGCCCTCCTCTGCCTGTATCTCTGCCTCTCTCTCTGTCTCTGTGTGTCTCTCATGAATAAATAAATAAAATCTTTAAAAAAAAAAAAAAAAAAAAAGAAGCCCTCCAGGTGATTCTGCTGCATGTTCAAGTTTGAGAGGCACCACATCAGACTTCTTCCTGAAGGCAATGAGGAGCCATAGACTGCTGTCAACAGAGGCAGGGAGGACCAGAACCGCACTTGATTATGGTCACTGAGGGGAGTCTGGTGAGAGGCTGGTAAAAGGCCCATGTCTGAAAGTTGGCCCCATGTGGCCCCTCACCTCCAGCTGGACAGAGCTGCTGCATGTGTCAGAAGAATCATCTATCTGCACATGTGAGGGAAGGGGCCACCGGGAAGCCGAGCCCCTTGCTGGGCACAGGGCCTGTTGTCAGGGTGACCACCTGTCACTAAGAGAAAGAGGGCAGCGCCCTACAGAGGGTCAATGAAGAGGAGCTGGTTATCATGGCAACCTCCCCTCAGGTGGGACAGGGTAATGGAAGGAGGCCTGGTGGTCCCCAAGCCCCTCACTCCCCCCCTCCCCCGTCTGCCTGCATCCAGCTCATCATCCCCTCCTCTGTCCATCTGGGCCCCAGGTGGCAGTTTCCCTAGCTCCCTCTCCTGAAGCCACACCCTCCTTGTCACAGCCTAAGGGCTGGGGGCTGTCTCCTTGGTTACAGCCCTGACTCCCGTGGTAGCCATGGTGATCTTCTCTCAGGAGGCCTGAGACCCTCATCTGCCAGGCTTTCGCCTTCCTTTGCCAAGGCTGGTCCTGGGGGCAGTGACCCAAGTCAGTGGCAGGGCCCCCTCCACTCTTTTTAGCTGACACTGGGTGTGGAACAAGAGGATTCAACGTGTCACCTTCGACGAGGAGATGGATGCAGCAGGGCACGTTAAACACCTCGGCGCTTGGGGCGGGGGAGCAAACCGCACCCTCAAACCTGGTAGAGGGCAAAGCACAAGGAGTCTAGAGTCCCCTGGGCCAACACCATGTGACCCCAGGGAAGGCCCCTCAAGCCTCAGCCTCGTCCCCTGTACATCAGAGAGGACGTTGCATCTACCTCCGAGGGCTCCTGCAAGACTCAGCGAGGAGTCCAGAAGCACAGTGCCTGGCACCTCCGGGGTCCCATCTTCCCGCTCCCCAGGGAGGAGGGAGGAGCGCCTACCCCCAGCTCCTGGGTGACCCCACTCTGCCGGTGGGACACCTAGCAGGGAAGAGCAGTGGCTCTGGGGGTCAGGACGTCCCACAAGCACTGACTTCGGGGACACTTCTTACTACTCTGAATCATCTGGCAGCGAATGGAGCCCCGCCTGGCAAACTGCTTCCTCCAGGTAATTTACATTTCCTATTGTCAGGGCAGTCGTCTGCACTGGAGATCATCTGATGCAGGGATGTTTTCTAGAAAGCGGGAGCCATGTCGCACTTCTCGGTTTTCCTGCAACGCCTGGCCCAGGCCCTGGCGGGGAGCACCCCTGGGAAGAGAAGCACAGAAGGGACCTGGGAAGTCACCTGCTCTCACTCCGCGTGCAGGCAAAAGGCTCTCGTCCCTGCTCGTCCCTGCTCTCAGCGCTCTTCTCCAAGGAGGAGGCCGCTTCCCTGCGGAAAGCCCCCCGTGCCTAGGGCTCCAGGGCACCTGAGCTCCGTGGGGGGAGCAGGAGCTGGCCGGGCGGCAGGGGAACTCGGAACTCCGGGGCCGCCCCAACCCCGCGGCCTCCAGGCCCCCCCTTCCCCTCCCGCTGAGAGTTGATAATAGGAGTGGTTCTAATTATGCTCTAATTGCTTTCTTCCAGGCGGTTTCTCTGGAGCCAAGGAGTTCAGAGTTCATGAATAAATGAAGAGGGAGGACGCGGGAAGGGATGCTGATTGATCCACAAACCTCTGCGTGCCAGTGTCTGCCCCACAAATGCTTGGGCATGCAGCTGTGTGCAGTTCTGAATACACAAACATACACACACAAACATGCACACACAAACATGCACACTACAGCCCCAAGCCCCTCTCCCCCAAGGACTAGTAGGGGGTCAAAGGAAGGTTGACAAGAAGTCTCCTACACTGGCATTGGGTCCTGGTCCCAACGCTATCACTGACTTGCACCGTGGTCTTGGACAAATCCTCGTCCTCCCACCTGTATGGTGTGGGAGTGAAGGTAACGGCCTCCTCTCAGAAAACGCAGACTTTAGGGTGTCAGTGGGGGCAGCCTCCAGCTGGAGAGAACCCTGGGCTAGGCCGGGTAGGCACTGTTGCCCTCAGACTGCCCTTTCCTCTAGATGTCTCATTCCTAAAGAAGAACTGGCCAAGCAGCTGGGCGCTCCAGGGAAGCGGCAGGAGGAACCCTGGACTCCGACACGTGCTTGCGACCCACCAGCTCCAGCTCCCAGGGCCACCAGCTCTGAGGCCTCGGGCCAGGCACTCAAGCTTTTTACGCTTCAGGTGCTTCCTCTGTTAAGTGGCAATGATTAGCTGTGTGTTAGGAAGGTTCCCCCAGGGCACAGAACAGCCTTAGGCGAGGGCCTGGCATACAGTAAGCACTTGGTAAGCGGTGTAGTTACTGCTAACATTGTGATCACCCCGCACAGTATAGAAGGGTGCTTTCGTGACAGATGAACAAAGACACAGAGAAGTCAAGCAACTTGCCCCAAATCATGAATGAGGTGACGGAATTTGAACCCAGGACCACAGGACCCTGAAGTCTCTGTGTCTTGATTCTCCACTCTGTTGATTCACCGGTCCCCAAGAGCTGGCACACAGTAGGTAACTGTAATAACGTATCAAGCGACAAAGAAATGTAGAGGAAAAAATGAACATAAAAAACGGGCTCTGGGCAGCCCGAGTGGCTCAGCGGTTTAGCGCCGCCTTCAGCCCAGGGCCTGATCCTGGAGACCCAGGATCAAGTCCCACGTTGGGCTCCCTGCGTGGAGCCTGCTTCTCCCTCTGCCTCTCTCTCTGTGTCTCTCATGAATAAATAAAATATTTTAAAAAAACAAAAACAAAAAACAGGCTCTGGGGACGTCCAGGTGGTTCAGTGGTTAAGCATCTGCCTTTGGCCCAAGGCGTGATCCTGGAGTCCCGGGATCGAGTCCCACATCGGGCTTCCTGCATGGAGCCTGTTCCTCCCTCTGCCTGTGTCTCTGCCTCTCTCTCTCTCTCTCTCTCTCTCATGAATAAATAAATAAAATCTTTAAAAAAACAAAAACAAAAACAGGCTCTGTTTCCAGTGACCCAGGTGGGAGTGGGCTGATGGAGATAGAATTAGGCCAAGACCTCTTTCAAGGTCAAAGCCAAGTGCTGGGTCTGAGGGACCCCAGGACTCCATGCCTCCTCGGCAGCTGGGGCCAGGTGGGGATACTGGGGATCCTATGCTAGTGGAAAGAAATCTTTTTTTACTCCTTCATGACTTCCCTAAGAAGCCAAAGCTAGGAATCCTGACTTGTGGCAATTGGCGGAACCGGCTCTGCCACTGCTTTGCTGTGTGACTATGGGCAAGTGAATTCCGTTCTGTGAGGCCCAGAGCCTTCATCCAGGTAATGGGGATGACAAGGGGCCACCTCTGGGGCTGTGGCGAGGGTGACGGGGGGGGGGGGGCCCCCACCCTATAGTAGAGGCGAAGAGTGGGGGCTTGGAGTCTGACGGCCTGGATCTGAATCCCAGCTCTGCCGCTGCCTGACGTTAAGTGCTCACGGCCTCAGATCTGCTTCTGTGAAACGGGGATGATAAATCTACTACACCAGGGTGGAGCAAGGGATGGGCTCCTACAGGTGAAGCAGTTACAGCAGTAGGCAGTGTGGTGGAAGTGCTCAATAAATCTACTAGACTACGACATGCAGAGGCCCTGCAGTCCGTTTCACATATGGGGAAGCAGCCCCAGAGAGGGGCAAGGACTTGTCCAAGGTCACAGAGTCAGCGCACGGCAGAGCCAGGCCCACGTGGGAGCTAGCTGTATTCAGGGCCCCCTGTGCACACCTGAGCTTGAATGATAACCACAAGACCCTCCCCAGCACCTGGGCCACCTTGCTTGGACTTGAGGGACTCTGGGGAGGGGGGAGGCTGAAGCTCCCATCTCCTGTCTTCCCTGCTGGCTCAAACCAGCGGGGTGTGTCAGAGGGCAGGGAGGGGGACCCGCCTTCTTGGCCCGGCCCACCGCCCCCTTTACTCCGGGGCTGGCTGCAGAGGTCTCAGAAACAATCCAGGGGCCCGGGACTGGAACACCATTTGTCAGCCCTGCATGGTGGTGGCGGGCTTGTTTCCATGGCAACGGTGCAGTGTGAAGGCATCCTGGCATCATTAGGGAGCGCGCTGAGTAGTATAAACAGAGGCTGCAGTAGATTACACGCCTATTATGAGCAGTCTCGGGCTCTGAGCACTGGTAATTATGCCTAATTGTGCATTTAATTGTGTAATTGAAAACCCACATCTCTGATTCAGGCTGGGGCTGCAGAACCTCCCCCCCTCCAAAAAAAAAGAGGCTTAGGAGCCATCACTACCCTGAAAATCCCAGGGCTGCCTCCCCTCCTAGGGCAAGGGGTAGCCAGAGTACACATGGGATTAAAGAGCCTACAGACTCCCATTTCCCCCACTTCCCGTGCCAGGAGCTCAGCCAGGATCTGTGGTTGGGATGGGGAGGAGCATGCTTAAGGCAAAGGGACATGGGGGAACACAAAAATGCTCAATTTCCATTATTCAGAGTAGATACCACTTTGTGCTTTTGCCACTGTTCTCTCAGGACCTAGAACCAGCATCTAGGTGGCTCCAAGAGACCTGAATCATCCTCAGATCCATTACACATCCAAGTGGTCATCCAACTCACGTATAAATTCTTAATCACTGCCTCTGACAGGGAACTCACCACTGACTGTCAGTCTGGCCACTGCAGAGCCTCTGTAGATAACCTGAAAACCACTGATGGAGTTCAACAATCTCCTCTCTAGTCCCCAGTTTCACGGACTGGAAATAATGAGGCCCAGAGAAGGGCAGAGCCAGTTCAAAGTTGCACAGCAAGTGAGTTCCAGTCCAGAACCCCAGGATTCTGACTTACAATTGAGGGCATAGTTTGGGCCCTAGGGTGACTTAGCACCTAGAATTGTGCCTGGCACTTCGTGGGTGCTTTATAAATATGTGCTGAATACTACTCTGGGTAGGGTCAGCTAGTGGCAAATCTTACTCTCTGATCCAACAGGTTTTAATCTTTCATGAGTTCAGGGAGCTGACCTGCAGTGGCCCAGGGTTACTGATGGGTCAGAGCCTCCTGCTGTGGTCTGAGACTTGAGTTTACAACCAAATATGCCAAGTGGGCATTGGGGATGGGGACAGTACCGACACTCATTCAAACAGAAGACAGAGGAAAGAAGAGGTCATGTGAGCACCGACAACCTGACATCTGGCTGTAAAGCCTTGGGCAGGCTGTTGGAGGCAGGAGGTCTCTGCTCAGAGACCGATTCTCAGCTGCCTAGAGCAGGATGGCCTGGTGTAGTGGTAGGTGTGGTCTCTACTTGGGAAAGGACAGGACTCCTTGCTGACTTAGAGCTGGAGACGTCCTCTTAGCTGCTGAGTCCAACCTCCTCCCTCTAAAGAGGGGACCAGGGCGCCACACCTTCCTCTTTGCTGCTCTCTGAATGGAGCGCTGGGCTCTGGGGCCAGACTCTCCCTGCGTTATCTCAGGCCACCCTCACTACAGTCCCTTGAGGGTGTGCTATTATTATTCCCATTTGATAGAAGAGAAGACTAAGGAACAGTAAGGCCAAGGCCACATAAATTTGGCAGAACTTCCACTTCACTTCCATCTTCTACTGATTGAAAAGGGAACAAGTCCCCTTTCCTATACCACAGTATTTAGAGTCATAGAACTTCCTATTTCGTTTCGTTTTTTTTTTTTTTTTTAAGCTTTTACTTATTTATTTGAGAGAGAGAGCAGAGAGCACAAGTGCGTAGTAGGGCAGAGGGAGAAGGAGAAGCAGGCTGCCTGCTGAGTGGGGAGCCCAACGCAAGGCTCAATCCCAGGACCCTGAGATCATGACCTGAGCCGAAGGCAGATGCTCAACTGACTGAGCCACCCAGGAGCCCCATTTCTGGAGCATTTAAGAGTGTGAACCCTTTGTGAGCTTTACTCAGTATATCTTATCTCAGAGGATACTCCTGAGAACTCTCTGAGGCAGATTATCCTGATTTAGAGAACTGCAGGTGGAAGCTCAGAGAGGTTAAGCATCTTGCTCAAGGTCAGCCAGCTACAAAGGGGTTGAGATGGAACTCAAACCCCAGCCTGACCCCAAGCCCAAGCTCTTCTCTGTTGACCTCTCCGCCTCTGGTTCCCCAGCAGCTTTGAGAGGCAGAGGCCAGGAGTTCAGGTAACGTGTTCAAGCCTGCAGCCACAGTTTACCGCTCTTCTGGAGCAGCCCGGGTGGTTCAGCGGTTTAGCACCGCCTTGGGCCCAGGGCATGATCCTGGAGTCCCCGGATCAAGTCCCACATCGGGCTCCCTGCAGGGAGCCTGCTTCTCCCTCTGCCTGTGTCTCTGCCTCTCTCTCTCTAATAAATAAATAATCTTAAAAAAGAAAAATAACAGCTCTTCTAAAACTGTGGGGCACGGTGCTTGGCTGGCAGAAGGGTTTCGGATTCACCAGCCCTCTCCCTCTCCAGGTCAAGGCCAGAGGCCGAGGGCACTGGAACTGGGCTCTGTCAGACTACAACTGGCTCCATCGTCTATAGCCTGGAACTAGCCTTTACTTTTATTTTTAAAAATTTTTAAAGGTTTTATTTATTTATGTGAGAGAGGGCAAGAGACCACAAGCAGAGGGAGCAGCAGAGGGAGAGGGAGAAGCAGGCTGCCTGCTGAGCAGGGAGCCCACTGTGGGGCTTGATCCCAGGACCCCAGGATCATGACTTGAGCTGAAGGCAGAAGCCCAACCGACTGAGCCACCAGGCGCCCCAGGAAGTAGCTTTTAATAAACACATTTCTAGTGCTCCCGGATGGCTCAGTTGGTACAGCATACAACAACTCTTGGTCTCAGGGTCATGAGTTCGAGCCCCATACTGGGCTTAGAGATTACTTAAAAAAAAAACAAAAAAAGACATTAAAGAAACAAACACACACAACAAAAACCACATCTCTGGTCTCAACTTGCTCTCCCATCACCCATACCCTCTTGAGGCTAGAGGAGAGAAGAGATGTCAATGATCACAGCTGATCATCTCTGCTTGATCCAGATTTTACAAGCATCTTCAAATATTTTCCCCTTGATCACTCATCTGAGGCCCAGGCTGTATCTTCTGTTTCCTTGGTGACAAGTCCCTTCATGCTTCAGGCCTCGGTAAATGGGTATAAAAGCCACACCTATCTCACAGAGTTGTAGTTGTGATGAGGGCTCACAGGTCTCCAATACAGGTTAATTTCTTCCCTGGGTAACTTTCCCTCAACCTGCCTCATAGCAACTTTACACTCAGCACGGTGATCGGGGTGAGGAGGAACCGGGGACAAGCAGCTCAGCAAATCTGGCACCTAGTAACAACCCCTAGCACCAGAGGAAAGGGTTAGGTTTCTCCAGATGCGTCCAGGTCCAGCATCCCCACCTGCTGGGGGGGGAACAGTGGGGCACACGCTGTGGAGGCATGGAGTCCGAGGTCTGGGTTTGAATCCTCATTCTGGGGGCACCTGGGCAGCTCAGTGGTTCAGTGTCTGCCTCCGGCTCAGGTTGTGATCCCGGGGTCCTGGGATCAAGTCTCACATCAGGCTCCCTGCAGGGAGCCTGCTTCTCCCTCTACCTGTGTCTCTCATGATTAAATAAATAAAATCTTTTAAAAAAAAAAAAAAAAAAAAAGAATCCTTATTCTGTGCCCACTCTACATGTGACCCTGGATGATTGAGACAGTAATCAGGGACAAGGCAGACAAAGTGCCTGGCTCATTGGAGACACCGAACAAAAGGAAGTAGGAGCTGCTGTTATTATTTCCCTCTGAATCATTAAACTTTCCACATAAAAAAACTAAGACTTAAAGAGTTTATGGAGATGACTCTGACCTCTAAATCCCCCAAACTGCCACGGGGTAGGGGCCCGATGTCCTGACTACTTTACAGGAGGGAGGCTCTGGCTCAGAGAGGGGAAGGGACTGTCTGGAAGTCACAAAGCAAGGCAGCAATGTCTCTGACCCCAGAGATACTGCTCCTAACCCCTGCACCACATCTCAGAGCAGCTGCTGTTTATGGGGTGCTTATCCCCAGATCTCGCATCCGCCCACCCCTACAAAGGAGCCAAACCTGGGCCATCCCCCAAGCTTCCTGGAGGCCCTCTTCACCATCTACCTGGCTCTGCTTACCTCATAAGGGTCTTGAAGGCTGTTTGGCCTCAGCCTGTCCATCTGCAAAAGGGAGCTGACCACCCCAGTGGTCCAAAAGGATATGAGGAGCTAAAAGGGTCAGGGGCCTAGACAACTTTTGTGCTCTGTTCTTCAGACTCCCAAGCCTGGCCTAAGGATCTGAAGCACCCAGAGCAGAGCAGACCCTCCCCAGGAGGCCGCCAGCTTGCAGGCATAGCTGCTTCAGAGCGCAGGCCCCCCGCAGGAGCCCATCTCCCTCCAGTCTCTACCATCACTACCGCTAATAACGACATCAATCAGGTTGACCACGTTTCACACCATTACTCGCAGCTCAGCAGGAAGCTACATATTTCCCCCCTCACCCACCACCTTCCAGAAAGCAAAGAGCTTTCCAGAAAGGAAAGGAACGAAACCATCATTTTTCTGAATACCTACTATGTGCGTGGCATTTGGCTAGCCCCTTTTAACAACTCCACAAGGTAGGGAAGGCTTTCTCATTGCCGGAGGAAGAAAGGAGAGCCCAGAGGAGTGAATGCACATGTCCAAGGTCACCCGGAGCCGGGACAAGAACAGCCATGGCAGTGATGTATTACTGAGCACTCACAGGCCCGCAGTGCCAGGCAAGGGCTGATCCTACTGGACTATTATCATTTTCAGATGAGGAAGCCGAGGCTGGAAGTGGTGAAGGGGCCTGTCTGAGGTCACATGTTGCATAAACATGAACAGCAGGCTGGTGCTGGCAGACAGGTGGCTCTCTGCTCAAGCAGAAGAGTGCACACACATCCTCAGTCCATCACTGGCTAGCTTAGAGACCTCGGGCAAACTTCCTCACCTGCCCGAGCCTCACTCTCCTCATCTGAAATAAGGGAGAGTGAGAATATCCACCTCCTGGTATGGAAGAACAATGAGGATAAAAACAGTGAGACAGCTAACATTTATCGATTGCAGAACATGTACTAGGCACTCTGCCAAACGCTTTACATATGTAAGCTCATTTGGTTAAATGAGGTAATGCATATAAAGTGCTTAGCACAGGACTCCAGAAATGGGAGTGATAATGATGATGATGAAGAAAGTAATGAGGATTCCCTTGGGCAAATCTTCTTAGTTTATCTTCTTACAGGAAGAACAGGGTGACCTGTAAGGTTTCAGGAAGGAGGTGGACCCGGAAAAAAAAGGGGGGGAGGGTTTGGACGGGGGAGGGGAAAGAGTACATAAAAATTAGGAGGTGAATAGCATTAAAAAGGTCAAGATACATCAAGTAAAACTCAGGTGAGGAAGGGACCCAAGGTGTTCTACAGAATGGTGGAGGACTGAGATGCCCTTAAATCTCTAGGCCAGCCCGGCCATCATCCCGCTGTCCCAAATGCGCAGGACTGGCAGGACCCCAGAGACACAGACCAGTGGATCTCCCCATTTCACAGATGAAAAAATCAAGGCTTGCAGTGGGGCAAAGCTGGCCTGAGTTCATAGGATGTCAGTGCCAGAGCTAGACTTGAATCCAAACCTCCTGCCTCTCAGCTCAGTGCCCAACTACCTGCTGCTTTCCACCAAGAGAGTGCAAGGGTGGGGGAGTACCTAGATATGTGTGAGCCACAATTCCAGGAAAGCATCCCATGATATATATCATTAACGTAACTATAAGAAGCTATAGTTCATTGAATGCTCACTCTGTGCCTGGCACGGAGCTAAGTTCATTATATGCATTTAGTCCTCACAACAACCCTAAGAATTGGCAACTGTTTCTTTTTTTTTTTTTTATAAGATTTTATTTATTTATTCATGAGAGACAGAGAGAGAGAGGCAGAGACACAGGCGCAGGGAGCCTGATGCAGAACTCAATCCCAGGACCCCTGGGATCACTACATGAGCCAAAGGCAGATGCCCAACCACTGAGCCACCCAGGTGCCCTGGCAACTGATTTCTATTATCTCTAACCAATTATAAGACTGTGGCTCAGAGAGGGTAAGCCACTTGCCAAAGATCACACAGCTAGGAAGTGACAAAACCAGGACTTGAACCCAGGTCTGTCCTATCAAACTCTAGAGCCGTGTCCCTACACATGTCTACCTGGATGGTACAGCCCCCATCTGTTCCTCCTACCCGCCCCCCCAGGACACATTCATCCTACTCTCTCACCCACAGCAAGTCTATCCCAACTACAGGAGTGTTTACAACTACTCTATTTTACTGTAATGATCGAACCCCACTCAAATGAGAAAAATGGCAGTTCCTCTTCTAAAGTTTTCAGCTGAGAAAAATTTAACAGCCTTTGCCTCCTCGGCCTCTTTCCACTGGATGAGAAAACAGGCTCCCTTCCCTCTAGGATGATGTCAGGCTGGTGGATTCCAGCTCTCCAGGAGGACCTTACAGAGCCGTCAAGCAGCAGAGGCTCCTGGGAGTGAGTGTCATCTGCAGGGACCCACTCTGCAATCCACCCAGACAGAACAACAGAGGCAACAGATCAATTTCGACGTCCGGGGATCCCTGGGTGGCGCAGCGGTTTAGCGCCTGCCTTTGGCCCAGGGCGCGATCCTGGAGACCCGGGATCAAATCCCACATCGGGCTCCTGGTGCATGGAGCCTGCTTCTCCCTCTGCCTGTGTCTCTGCCTCTCTCTCTCTCTCTCTGTGTGACTATCATAAATAAATAAAAATTAAAAAAAATTTTTTTTGACGTCCTCCTTGGAGCACCCTCTCCCCACAAATTATCTCACATAACTCCCACAAGTGACCTGAAGCCACCCAGCCAAGATGCAGGAGAACCAGAATCCCACCCAGGTCTTGCCTAACTCCAGAGCCCCTAGGGTGTCGAAGCTTCTAAGTGGAAGCTAAGTGGAGTTAGCTTAGCTGGAGAGCTCTGGAGGCAGGTGAGTGGGAGGCAGGGAGGAGTACAGACCTCCTGAGGGACCCGGGGTTGCTCCAGGCCAGAACTGCCTTTTTTTTTTTTTTTTTTTTTTTTTTTTAATATAAAGAAGAAGGCAACAGAATATGCTGGCCAGCTGCCTGGTTTCAAAGCCTGGCTCTTAACTGTAGAACTTTGGGCAAGTTACTTTATAGGATTCTTATGAGGAATGAATGAGTTAATACACACAAAAGGGCTTACAAGGGCACCTAGCACCTAGCAAATGCTCCCCAAAGCTAACCATTGTTTACAGCAGCAGCAGAGAATGTGCCAGACTGCCAACAGTACTTACTTGGGGTGTGGGACTGGGCTCAGAAGGAAACGCACCTTTACGTTCTGCTCTGTTTGGTTATTCATTGATTCATTTTTTACCAATATATGTATATTACCTTTGTAACAATAAAGAAAGTCCTCGTTTAAATTTTAAAAATTAACAAACAAAAATCTTCTGAAAAGTTTCATCATTTCTTGGCATTTTCTATTCCTCAAAGTATATGAAGAAGGGTGTTTCTACTGTGAGCAGGAGTTGCCGAATAACTGATTCATTAATTTATTTTACAAATATTAATGGAGTGTCAGGCACTGTTCCAGCTGCTGGGGATTTAGCACGGAACAAAACAGATAATCTCTGCCCTTCTGGAGTTTCCATTCTACCTGACTTTAATTAATCCCCTCTGCAACCCTCAAGGATGAGCAATTTACAGACCAGCAGAGGAAGGCGGCCCAGTGAAGGGAAGTCACTTGTCCTGCGTCCCACAGCTGGGGGCAGGGAGGGCTACCATCTTCAGGGCCTGGCTGTTTTTACCATGGCCCAAGAGGGCAAGTCTGTGGATGGCAAGTTTGGGGCTGGCGTCTCCCAGAGGAGAGAAGCCAGATAAGTGAGGACATCTGCACATCCAGACTCAAAGCTTCACTCTGCATTACTGTATGCACCTGTGCTGGAGGAGTGGCACGGAAGCAGGCACCGTGGAGACCAGGCTGTGGAGTTAGGCATCAGTGCGGCTCACTTGGGTTTCCCTGCCTCACACTCAGATGGGAGTTCTACCCACCGACGTCCCCGTGCATCTCTGGTCTAGACGCTCAGCACAGCTTCAAAACCCTCTAGCTGCCCCGCCTGAGCTCTAGGATGGGCAGGAGACCCTGGCCTCTACTTAACCCGCTCCCCAAATTCACCTGCCGGAGCTTGAATTGAAGAGCGGAACTGGTCCCCCAAATTCACTCCACTGGCCTCCCTGAGGCAAGTTCCCTAAGCTGGGGTTCCCTAAGCTGGGGTTGCGCAGTTTCTCAGATGCTGGGGTCCCCAAGGATCCCCACCCCTCACCGTGCCAGCCCAGGCACGGAGGCTGGGCTGCCGGTCCCCACCCATGCCGCTCCGCTGGAACGCATGACGGATGGAGCGCCCCCGGCTGCAGTGGCCACAGCCGGAGCAGGGAGGGCACAGCACCCAGTTTGTCAGAGTCGCCCAGGACCCCGCAGGTCCCTGTGACCCTCTCCAGAGAGTGGCTCTCCGTTCCCGGGCCTGCCCAGACAGGAGGGTGAAGGCGGGCGGGAAGGGCGGAAAGGAGGAGGGAACGGGTCTTGGAGTCTGAGATCCCAACACACGCCGCCCAACGTGCACCAGAAATGGTGCGAGGTCTGGAGCCACACCAGGGAGAAACCCGAGACGCGCGCACAGGAGCGGGGACTTTGTGAGAAACCCGCGGGCACAGCCCCGGAGGAAGGGAGAGAGCCGCGCCACCGAGTCACGCAGAGGAAACCCTCGGCAGGGACCGAGCAGCCGGGACACACCCCCGCGGCCCCGCGGCCCCCCGGCCCCCGGAGCCCCCGTCCCCCTGCAGGCCACTCGCGCCGCGCGCAGGACGCACTCGGGGGCCGGGCAGCGCCGGGCGAGGAGCGCACACAAAGAGCAGCCCGGCCGGCAGCGCAGGCTCCGCCCGGCCGCCCCGCGACTCCGGCCCCCCCCCGGGCTCGCGGCGGGCACACGCACGGAGACCGCGCCCCACCGGCCCGGCCCGCCGCCCGCGCTCACCAGCTGCAGGCAGCAGAAGGCGACGAGCGTGCAGCGCCCGCTGCACTTGCCCATGGCTCCGGGGCCGCGCGGCCGTCCTCCGCGGCGCCCCTCCCGCTCGGCGGCCGCCGCTCCTCCGCGCCGCGCGGGCTCCGCGTCCTCCCCGCGCCGCGCCCCGGGCGGCGGGGCCGGGCGCCTAGGGCCGGGCCCGGGGGCGCCGGGTGCTCGGCGCCGGCCGCTCGCGCTGCGAGTCCATGGTCCGTCGGCCCGCGCCGGCCCCGCCGCGCCGCGCTCCTTTGTCTGGCCGGCCGGCCGCCTGGCGCGCCTCCTGCCCCGGGGCGGCTGGCGGGGCGCGCGGAGCGAGGGGCGCGGCGCACAGCAGCACTGCCCAGCTGGGGCGGCCGCCCGGGCGCTCGGCGGCCGCGGCTTCCCGGCCCCACCACGTGGCTCCGCCGCCGCCGCCGCCCGGGAGGGGGGAGGGGGGAGGGGGGAGGGAGGAGGGGGAGGGGCGGGGCGGCCGCGGAGCAGCGGGGAGGGGAGGGGAGGGGAGGGGAGGGGGCAGGGAAGCGGAGAGCCGGGAGCCCCTGGGCGGGGCCGGGGAGGGCGCCCGCCTAGGGGCTGGCGGCCCCGCCCCCCGCCCCGCCCCCGCCTCCGGGGCGGACCCGGACTTCGCCGCTCCGCGCTGTGTGACCTTGGGGGCGTCGCGTCCCCTCTCTGGGCCGCAGCTTTCTTAGCAAAGTGGGAATGATGTCCACTTCCGAGTTGCCAAGGAGGTGAAGAGCAGTTGTGCCAATAAAGCACTTAGCCCTGTGCCTGGCCTGCTGAGGGTGCCGGAGCACTGGTCTCTCCACCTGCCCCGGGGGCCCCGGGGTTCCAGCCTTGTCTCTCTCTCTCTTTGCACCCTGGTCCCCAGATCCGCTCCGCATCCCAACGTCCTCCGTCCTCAGGGTCTGGTCATACGTTTGTCCTTCCCTCTCTCCTTCTACTGGCATTTACTGAGCCTCTACTGCATGCACACCCTTGGGGGCCCCAGGATCCAGAGAAGAGCCCTGCAGCGCTGTTCCAGAACCCTCTGAGCCTCCCAGTCCAGGGAATAGACAAGCTCCCAGAGGCATGTGGCTGAGATGCCTGAGGGCAGAGACGGAGGACTGTGGCCAGCGCCTAACCAGCCCCCGCCTCTGCTGCAGTGGGAAGTCAGAAAGCAGAAGACTGCCTTCTTCAAGACACCCCCAAAAGTACTCCAACTTCCAAACAGGTGCCAAATCCATTTCATCCTCCCTGCCTCTTTACTAACTTCCTCTAGTTACCTTGGTGGTTAGCATCACGCAGGTGGGAATCCCTGCATCGTCCTCCGGGCTTCTCTGTCCCATCCACCTGACCATCCTGTGAACGGCACCTTCCTGCTTATATCTATGAAATTCCTCCTATGTGCTAGGCTCTCCGCTGAGGGTAAGGGGGTGAACCAGTCACTGTAGCCACTGAGAGAACAGCCCAGCGAGGGATGGTCATGACAACAAGAAAACATACAAATAAGTACATAATGACAGATTCTGGTGAGTACTCTACAGGACAATAAGGAGTAAAAGACAATAAGGGGGTGCAGTCCAGGTGTGGAGACCAAGATGGGCCTCCTGGGGGAAATGGTGTTAATGCTGAGAAGACAATAGGGAAGGAGAGGCCCAGGGGTGGAGAACAGCGTCCCGGCAGAAGAGACAGAATGTTGCCGGTTCTTCCTGCCTTCTCCATGCTCACTAGCCCTTCCAACCCAGATGGCACCATGATACAGGTTCAGACCCGTGGTTCAGGACCCAAACAGCCTGGGTTCCAGTCCCAGCACCGCCACTTGTATGCTGTTCACATGATAAGCACTCAAATGCATTATTATGATCTTCTCCAGGGACTGGCTGCATAATTTGTGGGGTCCGGTGCAAAAGGAAAACGCAGGCTTCTTGTTAAAAAGCTAAGGGCGATGACCCAGCAGAGCGTGAAATCAAACGCAGGGAGGGCCCTGCACGACTGTGCCCCTGAAGCCAGAAGCCAGCCCCGCCTTCTCTCTGGACTGTTAAAATGGTCTCTTCGCTAGTCGCCCTCCACCAGTCAGTCCTGGGCATGCCGCTTGGTATTTTAAAACACACAGGATGTTCCTAGAGTTGTGCTGAGGTTTTCACTTGGAATAATAAGCTGAGGTAACGGTGGGAACTTTTCTCAGCCATGCTTGGCGAGTAACAGCTGTGTCCAACCAGGTTCTGTGACTAGACAGGCTTCCAGGAGTCTGTGAAGTCCCTGAAATAATATGCAAAGCTTCATGTGAGCAGATGTGCCTTTTTCTGGGGAGAGGCTCCACGGCTTTCATCAGATTCTTCAAAGAGTCTGTTTCCCACAAAAGAATGAGAACTAGCCCCACGAAGCCTCGGTGCAGATGTAATGGTTCTCTAGCAGATCCTCTTTGGGGCCTCTTCCAGATGAGCCTCTGCCAGCTTAACAATGTGATTCAATAATATTAGCAATAATAGCCACATGTATTGAGTGCTGACTCTGAGCCGGGCGCTTGACACACATTATCTCATTTAATCCTTACAGTAACAGTGGGTTCCACTGGCGCTGTGACCAGCCCTTGCCTGTATCACATCACACCTGGGACACCCTGTTCCAAGGCCTGGCTGAGTCACTCTTAAGTCTGTCCCATGGGACAAGGGATGGCCTGTCTGACCTCAGCAGAATTAGCCTCTTGGCCCTCGGTCATTCCATTTAGTCCAAGCCTTGTCCGGATGAAACCATGCCCACACCATGACCTCTTCTATGCTTTGCACACTCTGTTCTGCCTAGAGTGCATCTCCCATCCAAATTTGTAGCCTGGAGAACTTCAAATTTCAAGTCTCAGCTCAATAGTCACTTCCTCTCAGAGGCCTTCCTTGATACCCTGTGTCCCAGGGCAGTGCTCCACCTTTGGGCTGGCAGTGGTCTGTGCTACCTTCATTAGAGTTTTCCCAGGGATTTACTGTACTTGTCGGATTTTGCTTGTTTCCTCCAATAGATGTGAGCTCTATGGGAATAGCAACTGTGTCATAAGCTATCCCTATATGCCACAGGGCTTGGATCGTGGTAGGAGTCAGCAAATATGTGGTGAATGAATGACCTTCCTGGTCTCAAGCTTCAGCACACCTTGTACCCTCTCTACCACCTGGAAAGTCCAGGGCTCTAAAGGGGAAGGTGGTCTAATTGTAGGAATAGCCAGAAACAGCTTTGAAAGATGTGGCGGGAGGTTTAGGAGCTGGGGATGACGTCCAGAGGGGCTTGTAATAGCCGGCATGACGGATGACTAACCCCTCAAGTAGGGAAAGACTGGGGCAAACGAAGCAGGATTTAGAAATAAAGGACAGAGATGATTCAGAGCATACCCACGCTTCCTGAGTGAGGAGGCAGTCATGGTCAGGCCTGGAGAGAGGCACAGGAGGAGCTGCTGCAGGCTTGAGATTTATGAGGTGGTAAGGAGTTCCCCCTTTGCCCTCACTTGCCCAGGGTCACACAACAAACAGGCAGGGGAGAATCAAGATTTGCCTCCAAGCAGAACCACTTGAAGTCACAGGGTCTGAATCTTCCACCATAGTCCCTCTGAGGCTCAACACTGAAAGCTCCCGAGAAAGTTCACTCATAAGATAGCTGAAATGTTAAGCCTATTAATTTCTCCTTCCACGTTAGAGGATGGGCCGTGCTCACTAACGATAGTTTCTGGGGTATTTTCTGACACCAACCCAATTCTCCAGCACCAGCTGTGTGTGCAACAATTCACTTCCATTCTGACACTGACTACTCAGACTGAGCACAGACCCACAGCCTCAGGGTGAGTCCCACAAGACCGCCTGCCCTTTGGATGCCAGTTGCAAGTCTCCGGTCACCCCTACTACTGACCAACCAGCTCCAAGTCAGGGGGTCCCCATGACCTCCTCTTCAGATTCCATAATTTGCTTGAGAACAACTTACAGAACTCAGGAAGGTACTTTACTTACTTCATTGGCTTCATGTAAAGGATACAAATGAACAGCCAGGTGAAGAGTATATAAGGCGATGTCTGGAAGGTTCCTGGACATTTCTGTCCCTGTGGAGTTGGGGTGCACCACCCTCCTAGCAGGTTCACCAGCCCAGAAACTGCTCTGGATCTCACTGCTCAGGAGATTTTATAGAGGTCAGTCTGCAGGGTACCCCTAAACCCAGGTTTTCCCACAGATGAGTGGAAGTGACTGAAAGTTTCCACTGTAATCAGTTGGTCTGTCTGGTGATCAGCCATACCCTGATTCAGATGGGGGTCCCATCCTAAGTCACTTCATTAGAATAAATGCAGATGTGATCCAAGGAGACTCACAAATAGGAAAAGGCAATCTAGGGACGCCTGGGTGGTTCAGCGGTTGAGTGTCTGTCTGCCTTTGGCTCAGGGCATGATCCCGGGGTCTCGGGATCAAGTCCCATGTTGGGCTCCTCACAGGGAGCCTGCTTCTCCCTCTGCCTATGTCTCTGCCTCTCTCACTGTGTGTTTCTCATGAATGCATAAATAAAATCTTAAAAAAAAAAAAAAAAGCAATCTTATCACTGAGGAAGTTCCAGGAGTTTTAGGAGCTTTCAGAAATGAGGACAAAGACCAAATATATTTTATATTGTATCACAATAGCTAACACCTCTTAAGCATTCTGGGCCAGGCACTGTTCTGAGTGATTTCTCTACATTAACTCATTAAACCTCCCAGCAAACCTTTAAGGTTGGTGCAATCATCATCATCCCCTTTTTCCAGACAAGGAAACTGAGGCTCAGAGAGATTAGATCACTTGCCCAGGGTTACACAACAGGCACAGGGGAGAATCAAGATTTGCCCCCAAGCAGAACCACTTGACTTATAACATTCCTGTTCTGTTCTTGTGCTTTTCAAGCTTTTTTTTTTTTTTTTTTTTACCAGTAGAATCTTTTATTTCTTTTATTTTTACAAGATTTTATTTACTTATTCATGAGAGACACACAGAGAGAGGCAGAGACACAGGCAGAGGGAGAAACAGACTCCCTGAGGGGAGCCCAATGAGGGACTCAATCCCAGGACCCTGGGATCATTACCTGGGCCAAAGGCAAACGCTCAACCACTGAGCCACCCGGGTGCCCCCCCACCCGCCCCCGCCACAGCTTATCTTCTTAAACCCAGCAGCTTCACCCATCTGCCTTCCCTCTCTGGCCCCTGATGGCATCTGAGTTTGGGACTCTTGGGCCTGTTGGGGAGGCTGAACAGATAAGCAGGTAGTTACCAGCCATGCAGTGTGGCAAAGCACCTACAAGTTGCAGAGACAGGATGGTGGAGAAAATGGTTAACTCTCCTTGGGCTTGGTTAGTGATGGAACACTTTAGAGAAAAAATGGTGCTGACTCAGATTTAGGCTGTCAGGCAGAAAAAGAAGTGCAGACACAGAAGCGTCGAACAGCGAACAGGGAGGTGTGTTTTGGGAACTATGACCCCTTCTTTTCTTTAACTTCTGCATGTACTTTTTACTTCCTCCTGCCTCCTTACTGACACCACTCCTCTCCAACCAACTGGCTTCAAAATCTCAGTTTTAGAGCAAATCTTAAAAGAAAAAGAAATCTTTGATAAGAAGGAATGGTTGAGAGAAAAGGAAGAGGATGGAACAGGGTGTACCTGAATAGGGCAGGGTCTAGTCGTCTCCATGTCTGGGTCCAGAACACCTAGCACAGCATCTGTGGATACCCAAGACAAATCTCCTTCTCCACTAGCTCGTGGTGGCCACATGGGCTTCCAGTTAAGGTCTGCCCTCAGGCCAGCTGAGCTGGGGACATGGCGAGATGGCCTCTCCATGATGGCCTCTCCCATCAGCCCCGTACTTGGCTGGGCCTAATTATGCTACCCTGGGGGCTGCATTCATCCAGAGGCTCCCCCTACCCCAGCCCCTCGGATAGGAAGACGGCAGGATTAGCTCAGGCCTCATGCCTCTAGTAGGTCCCCCAGACCCTGACAGGATTCCCAGCCCCCTCTGGCTCCCCACCCCTCACCCAGGCATCCTTTCACCACAGACAATTCACTGGATCCTCAAATTGCTATCTTTGAGTCTGAGGCAAAAAGAATCTACAATCCTAGAAGAGTAGAGCTGGAAAGGGAGTCCTCTAATAGCGTGGCTCCCAACGTGCAGACCACCTGAGCCCGAATCAGGGCCCCACGCCAGCCCAGTCAAACACAATGTCTGCAGGCAGGACCTGCTTACAGGTATTTTGTAATATACTCCCTGGGGAATACAACACAAACATTCCTGTCTAGTGGTCACCTAGCTTCCGCTTGCACACCTCCAGAGGGGAGGAACCGTCTATCGAGCTGTCTGTGGGCAGCTCTGATTCAGTGGCTTTCTTTGTCGAGTGAGGACCTGCCTTCTCATAGTCCACTTCGTCTCGGCTCTGCACTTTGAGGCCTCCCAGAATAAGAGCATTGTCTCTTTTCCAGTGTGGCCATTTGATGTATGAAGCGGTGATCTGTCTTCCCTGCTTCCCACAGCTGTTCCTCACAACGGTCTTCAGGGAGGGTACCCCGAACCGCAAGCATCCTCAGGTGTGGTCGTCCTCCTGTGCCAGGTAGGCAGAAATCTCAGCTGGCTGGCTTTCTTTCTTTCTTTCTTTCTTTCTTTCTTTCTTTCTTTCTTTCTTTCTTTCTTTCTTTCTTTCTTTCTTTCTTTCTTTCTTTCTTTCTTTTTTAAGATTTTATTTATTTATTCATGAGAGACACAGAGACAGAGGCAGAGACACAGGCAGAGGGAGAAGCAGGCCCCATGCAGGAAGCCTGATGCAGGACTCGATCCGGGTCCCCAGGATCACGCCCTGAGCTGAAGGCAGACACTTAACCGCTGAGCCACCCAGGCATCCCGCTGGCTCCCTTTCTACAGAAGGAGCCCAGAGCTGCCACCCTAGCTTTCAAGACCCTTTGCAATCTGGCTCCATGCTTCCCCAGGCTCCTCTTCATCTCCCTGCCACTCCCCCAACATGCTGTTTCTACCCGGTGCCGCGTGTCATTTTTGAACACAACCAATTTGGTGATCTGTTTTTCCCACTACCTAGGCTGTGCCTCCCCGCTCCCCGCTCTCTCTCTCCTCCCCCACGTTCTGATCCTCAGTAAAACTTCCTCTAATTCCTCAGGCACTGCATCCTAGGTTGTAGGTACGCCTCTGACAGGACAGATAAGATTCTTTTTTTTTAAAGATTTTATTTATTTATGAGAGACACAGAGAGAGGGAGGCAGAGGGAGAAGCAGGCTCCGTGCAGGGAGCCTGATGCGGGACTCAATGCAGGACTCGATCCCGGGACTCCAGGATCACGTCCTGGGCCCAAGGCAGGGGGCCAAACCGCTGAGCCACCCAGGGATCCCGACAGATTAGATTCTAATTGAGTTACTTATTTGTATCTGTTCCCAAAACAAGTACATGAGATGACACAAAGCAGATATATGTGGTACCTTTTCCTGGAGTGTCAATTTTACTTGGTGTGCTCAGTCATTTAAAACATTTATTAATGTAAAACAAGCACAGCTACATTATGAAGCAGCACGCAAAAACACATACATATAAATAGTTTCACTAGGGAAAAGGTGGGGGGACTGCTCTGAGTTGAGATACTAGAGAGGGACGGAATAGCCAGGTACCTGAAACCTGATGGCTTCCAGATTGAAAAAATAAGTATCAAAGACTTTTTTTTTTTTTTTTTAAGATTCAACTTATTCATTCATGAGAGACACACAGAGAGAGAGGCAGAGACACAGGCAGAGGGGGAAACAGGCTCCATGCAGGGAACCCGATGCGGAACTCGATCCCGGGTCTCCAGGATCATGCCCTGGGCTGAAAGCGGCGCTAAACCACTGAGCCACCGGGGCTGCCCATCAAAGACATTTTTGATATGGAAGCAATTTTAATACGATTGTTAGATGGTATTATGAAATTGCTGCTAATTTTTGTAGGTTTGGTAATGTTACTGTGGTTATGGGAAAATATGCTGAGGAGAGTCCCAAAAATTAGGGAATATTGGGAGTGAAGAATTATGATGTCTCTTATTCTCAGTCATCATTGAAAGTTGTGTATATGTGTGTGTGACAGAGATAGAGATTACTGAATTATTGAATCTGGGTGGGGTATATATTCACTATATTAATCTTTCAATTTTTTTTAAAGATTTTATTTATTTATTCATGAGAGAGACAGAGAGAAAGAGAGACAGAGACACTGGCAGAGGCAAAAGCAGGCTCCATGCAGGAAGCCTACGTGGGACTTGATCCCAGGACTCCAGGATCAGGCCCTGGGCTGAAGGCAGCGCCAAACTGCTGAGCCACCCGGGCTGCCCTAATCTTTAAATTTTTGTTTGAAATGGGGGAGGGTTTTACATTTTAGATTCAAGGTATAATTTCAAAGTTATTAATTTCAAGTCTCTCCTTCTGCCCCAGTTCATTCTCCTCTGGCATTGAGGACACTTAAGGGGAAAACTATGACAGACCCTGGCTTTTGTTTTTCTCCCCACCATTTTGCCCTGTCATTTCTGTATTCTTAGAACCCAGCACAGCACCTGTCACAGAGAGGTGTTAAATAACTCCCTCCTGAGTAAGACCCGACTTAATAATATGCACGTGATCTTGGGAAATCAGTACTTTCTCTGTTTCCTCTCCTGTAAACTGAGGTTGGACAGAAGGAGCACCTGGAAGGCCCTTTCTTCCTCTAGCACCTTTGGATGCTGTCCCTGGGGTTCCAAAGGGAAGCCACAGGTCTTTTTTTCTAAGCAAAGCCCCAAAGTCGTCAGGCAGAGACGATCACAGTGGATCCACCTCTACTCTCTGGCTAAGATCTGAAGTTTTAGCTCAGCCACGGACTTGGGAGAAGTGAGTGTAAGCTCACACAGACCACGAGTCGGAGCAGAAGTTCCCTGGAGAGCCAAGGGGTGGCAAGGGAAGTCAATTTGGCTTTATGCTGCCCTTCTGGCTATTGCTGTAGCCATGGCTAATGCTAATGTCCTTAACCTTGATTTCATATTGCAATCACCAGGAAGCTTTAAAAAATGTTCATGGTCATTCCGGAGATTCTGCTTTAACTGGCCTGGGCTATGATCTAAGCATCTGGAGTTTTAAAGACTCCCCAGCTGATTTTAATGTGCATTCAAGGTTAAAAGCTACTGAGGCTACACTGTGGTGATGGGATAAGAGCTCCAGCTAGGTTTACATCCTGGCTTTCCTACTTACTAGCTAGTTAATCTTGGGTGTTGCTTCTTTTTGAAACTGTTGCCCTTTTTGTGACAATCAAATGAGATAATGCATGTACAGCAGGGAGCCAGAAAGAACGCTAAATAAATACTTAGGGGTAGCTATTAATGAGTAAACAGGAGAAGCCTCTGTGGCTCCCCTAGGAATGATTAGGACTCTGAGTCCTTGGAGCCATGGTTTGCTAGCTTGCATCAGAATCACTTGCAGGGCTTGTGAAAACAAATTGCTGAAGACTTCCTTCCCCCTAAATTTCTGGTTCAGTAGGTCTCAGTTGGGGCTCTGGAATGTGCATTTCTAGCATGTTCTCAGGTGCTGCTGCTGTTCTCAGGTGCTGCATGTTCTCAAGTCCCAGAGTACACTTGGAGAATCACTGTTCTGGCGCAGGGTTTCTCAAGAGCATCACTGACATTTCAGAGCACCTAATTCTTTGAGCAATAGGTTGAGGTTTCCTAAAGTGCATTCAGCCAAATAGTTTCCCCAGTTAGGCACATTGGGGCATGAAGATCCCATGCTCAGATGTTTGGGGGAAGCTGGGTTAAAGTGAAACCTGGAAGATGGGTGTCCGAGGCAAATGAGGAAAAAAAGTTGAAGCCTAGAAGAAAGGAAGAGTTTGGGATAGCTTAGGGCTTGATGCAGAGGGGGTGGGTCTGGGGTCCTGAGACAGTTGACCAGAGGGCAGACTCACAGCTCAGACTTGGCTTCATTTAGTCCCACAGGAATAGGAGCTATCTGTTAAGTCTGGCCCCTCCGTTTGTCCTGGAACACAGCTCTCAATCCCTAGTGTCTTGGAAGGAGCAATTCTCTCCTAACCCAAATGGCCTAATGGCCTTTCCCTACTACCTACAACCTCAAATTGCTCAGCACGCACTCGTGTGTGCTCTCAACACACTTCAGTTTCCCGAGATATCAACAAGCAGCAGACTCCAGGTCTATCAGTGAGAAACAAATAACTGGAGTTCTGCTGTTAAAGAAGCAACTCTGGTAAGATTCCTGACTTGTCCAAATCCACCTCCCTCAGAGCTTAGCCCACAAAACTCAACCACCCAGCGGAAAAAAAGATTTGGCTCTTTAAGTGCCAATGGTATTAAGTGCTAGAGACTGTGGAAGTCATAAAGGGAAATTAACTGAGAACCAGAGATGCCATTACTCATTCGGGAGCAATCTATCTCTCCCAAAGTGAGAATACAATTTGCACCCTCTGGGGATGTTTTATACTCAAATCTTTATTCCCCAAGCTAGGGCCACTATTCCCTTCAAATTCTAAGTGGTGCTGCTATTTCCTGCTAATGGCTTCTCTCCAGCCTTTGAAGAACGCACTTGGGAGGAGCCAAGAGGCTGAGGTTAGAGGAAAGCCCTTACAGTTTCCAGGGCCTTGGTTCCTCCCAATCACAGCCAACTTCTCAAGGGATTGGTAGGCTTTGAAAGTGCAGGATTAAGGTTCAAGCCTTGTTCTCCCCCAAGCCAAGAGATGAGGATGGGTGGAGGGGCCTGGCACTTAAGAGGGATCAGGGAGTAAGTGATGGTGCTAGAGGTATGAAGAGTAGCTTGCAAACTACTTTAGGTCAAATCTGTCCTGGTTAAAGGCATAACTTTCTATAGAATTACTGCTCATGCCTGAAATCTGAGTCACCATTCCCTTTGAAGATCCCACTATATTTTGTGTTTTAAAGTCTGAGCAGTCCTGCAGCAAAGAAACAGGTTTCACTTTTTTTAAAAGATTTATTTATTTATTTATTTATTTATCCATTTATGATAGACATAGAGAGAGGCAGAGACACAGGCAGAGGGAGAAGCAGGCTCCATGCCGGGAGCCCGATGCGGGACTCGATCCCGGGTCTCCAGGATCACACCCTGGGCCAAAGGCAGGCGCCAAACCGCTGAGCCACCCAGGGATCCCCAACAGGTTTCACTTTAACTCAGCTTCCCCCAAACTTATCTGAGCATGGGATCTTCATGCCCCAATGTGCCTAACTGGGGAAACTGGCTGAATGCATTTTAGGAAACCTCAACCTATAGGATCTAGTACATGAAGGACAAACACTCCAGGATTTGGCTCCAGCTTAACTCTGCAACTTTCCTGTCCCCATCTCTGACCAAGCTGAAATTCCCTTGGTTCAGGAAAGGCGCTCAACTTTAAAGCTCGTGCCTGTAGTTTCTTGGAATGCACATGTTCTTTGTCTACCTGGCAACACCCTTACTCATTCCCTAAGTCAACTTCCTTAACTCTGGCAGGTACAAGAAATTACTGTTTCCAGTGCATTTTATTCAAATTTCATTCACTGTATTAAAAGTAATTGCTTTGACAGCTTTACCGTCCTGTTGGTTCCTTCATTAATGACTTAAATGAATCTTGGGTGTGTGCTCACTTAAAAACTATCCTCTCTTACAATTTTTTTAAAAAGATTTTTTATTCATTTACTGGAGACAGAGAGAGAGAGAGAGAGAGAGGCAGAGACACAGGCAGAAGGAGAAGCAGGCTCCATGCAGGGAGCCTGACGTAGGACTTGATCCCGGGTTTCCAGGATCACACCCTGGGCTGAAGGCAGCGCTAAACCGCTGAGCCACCCAGGCTGCCCTGTCTCTTACAATTTGAGGTAAATAGGTGACTTGGGTTTGGGAGCTAAATGTATAAAATGAAACATGTTCCAAATAGGCTGCAGGTGTGAAGACCTCCGTGTTGAAACAGGAGGTTTAGAAAGACACACACCTCTCCTATGCCAGATGGGATTCATCAGTGCCAGTCTGTGTGCTGGGTGCAGTCATCCAATGATCCAAAGAGATAATAACCTGTTTTGAGGAACTAACAGCATTTCTTAATGTCCCTGTCTGTTTAAGAAAGACAGACAAGGAAGCAGAAGCACAAAAAAGTCTCAGAGGATGTCATGGTCCAGTTACACAACTTGCTCCTATTCCTTTCAAGCTTTTTTTTTTTTTTTAAGATTTATTTATTTACTTATTTATGATAGACATAGAGAAAGAGAGAGGCAGAGACACAGGAGGGGGGAGAAGCAGGCTCCATCCTGGGACTCCAGGATCGCGCCCTGGGCCAAAGGCAGGCGCTAAACCGCTGAGCCACCCAGGGATCCCCTCAAGCTGACTTTTTTTTTTTTTTTAAGATTTTATTTATTTATTTATTTATGAGAGACAGAGAGAGAGGCAGAGACACAGGCAGAGGGAGAAGCAGGCTCCCTGCAGGACTCGATCCCGGGTCTCCAGGATTACACCCTGGGCTGAAGGCAGGCGCTAAACCGCTGAGCCACCGGGCCTGCCCCCCTCAAGCTGACTTTGATGCAGCATTCCAGCTAGCCACTCCTACTGGCTGAGGCAGCCCCCAGTCTAATGCCCATTTTAAGGACCTTGACTAATAGGGACTGCTGCTCAGAAAGGTGCTTTTGGCAGGAGGCAGAATAGAAACAGACCTTATTTATTAAAGATCATGTCAAAGTATACAAAAACTGGGTTCTTTTAGACTTGATCACCACTTGACTGGTATGTCTCTAGCAGGAGAGAAATCATTTATTATGGATAATTATTCTCTGGGAATTATTTACTCTGGGAGTAAATCTAAAAAGATGAGAAGGGGGGAAAAAAAAACCCTAAACATCCCTGTAAAATAGTATCTTGGAAATTTAAATGGAATGTATCCCCCCAGCCACATCATATCCAGGTCAGATTTATAGCGATCAAGCTTCAAAGAAAAGACACAATAAATCCAATCCACATGGCTCTTGTAAAAAGGCATCTATTTGGTTTTTAATACAAAATGACTCAGAGAAACACAGAAAGAAAAATATCATACAAGCCAGTTATTGAATTAAAAAAAAAATCCCCAATGAACAAATTTCAGTGACATTCCCTGTCTTTGGCTTGTATTAGGAAACAAGAAACTACAAACCAACCTGTGTCTGTCTCTTTGAAGAAATCTTACTTAAAAAAAAAAGAGGAAAAAATCCCAAACAGTTCCTGAAATCTGGCCGGTGGTTTTAGAGGCCACTGTCAGCTTGTCTTAATCATCCTGGTGGAAGGGGTACCAGTGGTTGCTGGAACATGGCCACCTCCTCTTTGCTTTTTCCTAGGAATGGTCTTCATCTGAAGGGAGGCTGCTAGCCTGGGCACTGCTGGATGCCACTTATGACGCCTGAGGTCTCAGGGGTCAAGCAGCCGTTGGGGCGGGTGTCTTCCATTCCGTATCTTCACTGAATCTCCCCCATATACAGTCTCTTGTCACTGGATGCTGAGAGAACTGAGGTGAAGAGAATGAAGAAGATAACTGGAACTAATGAAGGCTCAAGGAGACTTGGTGCTCAAGGGCTCTTGTGTCAAGAGCCAATTTTGGTATAAAAGAGCAATTGGATTTAGCTTAAATTCCCCTCCTCTTCAACACCACTCACAGGAAACTGTAGCCTGGCTTTTCAATCCAAGTCCTCTTGAAACCACAAGGGTGGACTGTGTTATGGAAAATGCATTATCAGGGTCCAAACCCTGATGTCCCACATCAGCCAAACCCCATAAAGAAGACCTTCTCAGCCATTCTAGGGAAGAATCGATGTCTGTGCCAGTCATTTTGTAAATGTGTTTTTGCTTGTTATAGTTAGCCCTGGAGAAAGTCATACTTTCTTCTTAAATTCAAGGCCCACTGTTTAATTAGCTAGCCAATAAATATCAAGTTGCAATTTATAGCTGAATATTAGAAAATATCATCTTTTAAAAATCCAAATACATCACTGAAACACAGACTTGAAACAAGTAAACTTAAGAGAACTAGAAACAGATTAACCAGTCTCCCTTTGAGATTAAGAAAATGGAACATGCTCTTCCTGTCACCATTTAAAACTATGGTGAGACAATCAAGGGACAGCCATAAAGACTACCTGGAAATTCACATATGACAGATATCCACCTCTGCCTTTCTATTTTCAGGGGCCCTTTAGGGAGATTCCCACAGTTTCCCTTTCCCCAAAGTCAGGACAGACTTACTGATTGGTTCATCAGGGTGGAAAGCCACTTCATTGATGGAGCCAGCATGTCCAGGCAGCTTATACAAAATCCTCCGGCTTGTGGTATCCCACACATACACAAACCTGCAAGGTATCATGAGGAGCAATGCTAAAGCTTCCTAGAGCTGAGAGTAGGGTAGAGGCATGGCTTTTTAAGAGAAATGGAAGCAGAGATTTATTTATTTACTCCATATTTACTGAACTGTGTTCTGATGTTTAGAAACTAGAAATATAGATTCTGAATAAGGGATGGATCCTGCCCTTGAGTAACTGAATAGAGATACAGGAATAAACTATAAGCATTACTGGTATTTTATTTATTTTTAAGATTTTATTTATTTATTCATGAGAGACACAGAAACATAGGCAGAGGGAGAAGCAGGCTCCATGCAGGGAGCCCAACGTGGGACTCGATCCCGGGTCTCCAAGGCTCACACCCTGGGCCAAAGGTGGTGCCAAACCGCTGAGCCACCCGGGCTGCCCGCATTACTGGTTTTTATTTTATTTTATTTTATTTTATTTTATTTTATTTTATTTTGTTTATTTTATTTTATTATTTTATTTTATTTATTTTAATTTATTTTATTTATTTATTTTATTTCAATTTATTCATTTATTTAATTTAATTTATTTTATTTATTTAATTTAATTAATTTATTTTTATTTTATTTTATTATTATTTTTTTTATTACTGGTATTTTAAACATAAGTTTTTGGAATAGGAAAGAACATGGAGAAGAAAGATAGTTTTTCCTATGGTCCCCACACAGAAATCTTCAAAGAATGCCTGATATTCATCTAGGATATCTTATAGGAGGTTGGGAGCCTAGGGTTGCAGATTCACTTGAGCTGCTCAGTTTTGCATTCAAATCACAGAGCCCAGAGAAGGGACAGAAAATTCTGTGCGATAACACAACCCAAATATATATACTTGACTCAATCTGGCACTGAATTCATGGGAATCCCATGACCAGACCAGCTAGTCTAAATTCATTTTACAGATAAGAAAACTAAGGTACAGTAACTCTTCGAAGGTGACACAGTTCATCACTGACTCAGTGGCAGAACTAAGGTGAAAACTCAATATATTCCAGTATTTTCCTTTCTCTTACCACCCTCCAACATCTTCTATTTCCCATCACTCCTCAGAAGTTCTTTTGACCTTTAACCTTGCTTGGATCATTTTGGGCTGAAGAGTAAAATAAAGAGACATGATCTTCATATGACCATGCAAAAATAATCTGTTGGTAAATTTAAAAGGCTGGTGGTTTTCAAACAGGTTATAAACATTATTTACATATTTGTTTTGTTTAGTCAACACCTAAAAGGGTACAGTCACCAGTACTTGTTTATAAAATGCCTAGTGCTGGGCAGCCCCAGTGGCTCAGCGGTTTAGCACCGCCTTCAGCCCGGAGCGTGGTCCTGGAGACCTGGAATTGAGTCCCACGTTGGGCTCCCTGCATGGAGCCTGCTTCTCCCTCTCCTCTGCCTGTGTCTCTGCCTCTCTTTCTTTCTGTGTCTCTCATGAATAAATGGATAAAATCTTAAAAAGAAAAAAATGCCTAGTGTTGATGTGACATTACATTTTTGGTCTAAAATACAACTAAATGTGAGCTTCTTATTTGCACTGTTTAGCTCTCAAGGACTAGGCTCCATAGGAACTAAATAAAAGTTCCAAGCAAGATGGAAGGAAAGCAGGAAGCCCATCTGCCTCCAGACTCTTTGGTTCTGATGTTCATATTTTCCCTATAGGTGTTTTTTCTTGCTATGCACAAATAACGCCCTCATGAACCTAGCCCAGGATGATATGGTACAGTAACAAAGTCTATGAGCTCAGGAGTCCGAAAGACTTGAGCTCAAGTCTCATGCACCCATTTACTCACTAAGAAATCTCAGACAAGTAACTTCTTTAAGCTCCTCTTTCCTTAGTTGTGATGATAGGAGACCACACTGATCCCATAGCTTGGTTGAGACAAATGAGATGATACATGCAAAGCAATTGGCATGCAGGACAACAGCTGTTATCATGACGGATACATTCATCATCACAACAGAAGAACATGAAGACAACAGGCTGACTAACGTACTCATGGCAGACAGACTAGTCTTCCCATAGTCCTGGACAGGAACTGTTGAAGGGTTTTGATTTTGAACATGAGGAGGGACGTGATTTGCAAGAAGAGAGGGGGAAACTTGCCAAATCCAGGACAAGCTGAAAAGCAGTTTTCTGAGGATACACTTCCCAGGCACATAAAAGCCAGCAGAACCCCAGATCTCCAAGGGTTTACTTGAAGGCCTCACTCTCCATGGCTGCCAATTAGATGCTAAATTTAGAGGGGTTCCTTGTCCTCCCCTTGCTTTGGCACGGCCACATTGGGCAGGAACCGGGTTCCTTACATAACAGAGCTGCTTGCTCACTTGGGGCTAACTGGCGAGGTAGCCTGAGATGTGGCCAACTCCAGTAGGGAGCCACGCAGGCTGTGCCCAGACCGGAGCCATGTTGTCCATATGTAAGGTTTAGGGGACAGTGGGGAGGGAAAGAGGTAAGAGGACACTGAAAATCAGAAAGGGCCAATGGCAGAAACAAACTGCTCAGAAGAAAAGCTTAGGCAAGTATCATTTCAAAGCTTAACTACATAAAAAAGATATCTCTGCTGAAAATTATGTAAAAACACTTAGAATGGTTCTTCCCCTGTCAAATGCACCTTAGCCTGTGGGCCTGTTTCTTACGGTCTTCCTTAGCAATTGACTACTGAAAATCCCTTAGATTCTCTCTGCAAGGCACCTCTCTACACCACCAGGATGCCACCATGTGGCACCTAGACCCTTTACTCCTAGGAAACAGCCCACTACTTGTCCCTTTATCTCAGCATTCAGATTGCCATAGGAAATTAAAAAAGTGGATTCTGGAATCTTCAGGTGTGTTCGTCATTATTCACAAGCAACACGGTGTGGGAACAGATCAAGGTGAGGCTTCTCTATGGCTGTGCTAGGGCACTTAGTAGAGGAGAAAACTCTGGAATATGCTGAGAGCCCAAGCTAGCCCAGGAAAGGCTTTATGTTTATAAGATGGTGCCTGTTTTAGAAGGGTAGTAGGAAAATCTTTAAACAGATAGAAAGATGGGGTTAAGTTAAAAAGGGTTTAGACAGCTTCCAATGGAAGCTAGAGTCTGCTATCAGAGGGCCTTATCACTCTTTACCGTTCTGTACCTGTGGCCCAACAGCCTGGGCATGGACACCCGCATCCCCACCTCTGACTCTCTCCCAAGGATGGGTCACCACATATACCAAATGCAGCATTCTGACACAAGAATTCTCCCTCTTCTCTTTCTAATTCATCACCAAATGGCTGAGCCAGTCTAAACTGACAGCTAAGGAAGTCTCATAGTCTCTGAATTCCGCCCAGGGTCAGAAAATACTTGGCTCACATGCTGACACAACCTGCATCTAGCAATCATGGGACCTTTTTCTGTTTTTTCTCTCTTTTTTTTTTTTTTTTTTACAGATTTTACTTATTTATTCATGAGAGACACAGAGAGAGAGGCAGAGACACAGGCAGAGGGAGAAGCAGGCCCCATGCAGGAAGCCCGATGCAGGACTCAATCCCGGGTCCCCAGGATCACACCCCGGGCCGAAGGCAGGTGCCAAACCACTGAGCCACCCAGGCATCCCCCACAACACCTTTCCTATTGTACCCACACCCCACTCTGAATCCTCAAAACAGACAGCCATTATGTATAGCTGAGTTGACACGCTAGATGTGACTGAGATGTGACTGATGTCCTCCAGCTAGGAATTCATTCATATAATATTCACTAAGTGCTTAGAATAGGTCAAATACCACCCCGGGTTCAGAGATGACTAAGACTCATCCTCTGACCCCTGGGAGCAAATAATTTAGTGAGGTGCCCCACTCTGTTTGTCTTACTGTAAGATGTAATGAATGCTGATAAAGGTTAGATGTATAAGGTATGATGACAGGGTAGAGTAGAGAGTGATTAGTGCTAGGGAAAGGGAGAGGGCCAGGCAAAGTTTATAGACAGAACAGAGATGATTTCTAAAAAGATAGAGAAGTCTAGAGAATAGAGAAGAGGGGATAGGAGAGAGAAGCCTGGAGGCACAAGGGGTGTAGGAAGAGGGAAAGTTGCATGTGAGAGAAGCACTGTGGCGATGGTTGGGGAGGTGAGTACACGACACATATTGGAATGAAGCACGGCAGAAGAATCTGATGAGGGAAACTGGAACCAGACTAGGAGTCTAGATTTTACTTTGATGGCAAAGGGAATCCAACAGAAGTGAGTAAAGTGTTTACTCTCCAGGTCAAAAACATATCCGCAGAGTAGAAATGATGTGCTTGTCTGACATGATCTGTAGGCCCCTCACATTGCACACAGCTTCCTCTCTAAGGACAGCTTTAAGTGTCTGCTCCAGCTTGGTATCTGCAGTTAATGGATTACACACGACAAGGTACCTGCAGAACTCCATCATTCTTTACCTCATACCCGGTAATCCTTACCTGTCAGCTGAACCAGCTGCTATCTTGCTTCCATCAGGTGACCAAGAACATCTCAGAAGATTCTATAAAGATGAATAAGCAGTAATTCAATGAATACAATAATGTACCAAACCCTTATTAGACTATAAAATCACTGAAAGGAAGACTTTAAATTTCTTTTTTTTTTGAGGGAGGGGGTCCGGGGGAGGGGCCATTTTAAGCAGGCTCCACATCCAGTGCAGGGCCTTTTGTGGGGCTTGATTCTACAACTCTGAGATCATGACCTGAGCTGAAATCAGAAGTCAGCAGCTTAACCCACTGAACCACCCAGGCACCCTGAGACATTAAATTGCAATTATCTTATATTTTTTGTGGCCTAAGATAATATACTGTATTTCATATAACATACAAACCAACTGCAGAAAATGATTAATTTACAGTAAATTAACAGTAGACCTGGCAACAAAATTTTATTTTACCTACAAATGAAGGTTCCCTTTGCTCCATTTATTTTGATCCTCATTAATAATTTTATCTTGAAGGAAAATAAAAATAAAACTGAATTCAATGAAAAATAAGATTTGATTTATAAAGTAAAACTGAATCAAATGGACTTTCAAAATAAAAACATTAGTCTCTATTAACAAATTATCTGGAAGAAAAGCTGCTATCAAGAGGTGAGCTAGGACTTGAGAGTAAAGAAAAAATTTCTCTCAAACTTTGGGCAGTGGCCCTTCCTGAGGAGAGGGATATATTATTCTCAGGGCTCTAAGAGCTGATCACTGGGAAGGTGAGGGGAGCCACTGGGTAACAGCCAGGAAGTCTGGGTCCCATATGAAACAGACCCAAGAGGGTCAAAGTTTCTAAGTAAGTAAAAGGATAAGAATATCTTGTTGAAGTCAGAAGTCTTAAATTGCAAGGGGGCCCTATCACTACCAACCTATGTGACTGCTTTCTGCACTATGTTTCCATTAATTTTATTTCTGGCAAGAACAGTTTTGATGGAGAATAGTATTAACTGGAATGCAGCCCCTTCTTAGTAAAGCTACTGCCCTCTATCCTTAGACCCCCTCCCCACACCAACAAATTTAGATATAATGGACATAGAACATTGTTTTAGTTTTAGGTGTATAACACAATGATTTGATGTATGTAAATACTAGTCTTAGCATTATCTTAAATATATCTTTGAGTCAAACTGACAGCAAACTTAGTAAACTCTTTTGCCATGCAGAACTCGCAGAGACATAGGCAGAGGGAGAAGCAGGTTCCATGCAGGGAGCCTGACATGGGACTTGATCCTGGGTCTCCAGGATCACACCCTGGGCTGAAAGTGGCGCTAAACTGCTGAGCCACCTGGGCTGCCCCAGAACTCACCTTCTCAAAGTTGTGCACATTTCCTTGAAATATCTTCACACACCTCTCTTTAGGAGCAAATGGCCGGACATCCCAGACCCGCACTACAAACAGAGCAAAACAGTTATGGGCCAGAGGCCTCCTGAGAACCCACCTGAGATCAGTGTCATGTCAATGACAAATGCTATTTTCTGGGTGAAGGAAGGCCAACATGGTATACTATAAGGTACACGGTAAGGCTTTCACACTGCCACCCCCAACAGACATGAAATGCATTAAAATTCCATTAAAAAGGGTCTAAGACCACAGAGGAAACCTGTGGGGGCTGGAAGGGGACATGCCAAATGCATGGCTAGGGGGTCTGCAACAGAAAGTAGCTGGATGTGACATTAATTTCAACAAAACATTTGCAAATGACTCCTCTACCAACCCCAAAAGTCACATCTGACAAAGCTTTACTATGACAACATAAATACCACTGACTACATTCAATCTATAAAATCCAAACTCAGGACTGATTAATTTTGCTCATAGGGATACCTGACAGTCTAAATTTGAGCAAGGTCAAATATATCAAGAGAGCATTATACTAAGAATCAGAAAAGGTGAACTCTGATTCTCATTCTAGCTCTGTTATACATATGGGTAGTATCAGGTAAAAAGTGAGGTTGTGTTTTGGTCTCTTCTATAAAATAAGAATACTACTTGTTTTTTTTTTTTTTTTTTACAAGAGTACTGTAAGTATCAAATAAGAAGATATATGTGACAGGGCTCTAAAAGGGTAGAGGCAATAGACAAAAATAAGGATTTTGTCATTTTATTAAATAGCTATAACAAAAAATTCTTATTACTTTATTTTTTAAAATTAAAAAAAAATATGGAACGCTTCACGAATTTGTGTGTCATCCTTGCGCAGAGGCCATGCTAATGTTCTCTGTATCGTTCCAATTTTAGTATATGTGCTGCCGAAGCGAGCACAAATTCTTATTACTTTAATAGCCATTTAGAGAACCTCATCTTTCCTCACTGTGAACAATACTCGAATTAGTCAATAGTAAACACATCAAAATCAGGATATAAACACACACAGTAAGCAGTGGCTACAGCTGTTGTTAACAAATGCTTTTTCAATAGTGGAATTCAAGTGATGTCATTTTAATTGAGTGTAATAAACATAACAATCCTAGGATTCAGACAGGCATAGAAAGGTGAAGGTAGGTGTGAAAGTTTGCTATTGAGCTGAGAATACAGTTAGAAAGTAAGGATGTTCATTCATTCAAGAACTACTTATTCAGCACCTGCTGAGTGCTAGCACGGTTTTCATTACAAAATGTCAGTAAAAGCATTTCAGTTTCTTTCTTTCTTTTTTTAAAATATTTTATTAATTTATTCATGAGAGACACAGACTGAGAGAGAGAGGCAGAGGCACAGGCAGAGGGAGAGGCAGGCTCCATGCAGGGAGCCTGATGTGGGACTTGATCCCGGGACTCCAGGATCACACCCTGGACGGAAGGCAGGCGCTAAACCGCTGAGCCACCCAGGGATTCCCAGCATTTCAGTTTCTGACAAGCCTTTGAACTTGTATGGGGAGGTGAGTGGACATCTCTCAGCTCTCCCAATACTAAGCATATAATCCATCTTCCTTTTTGCCATAGTAAGCCCATTCTCCCACGTGGCAACACTAAACAAGCAGAGACAAGTCTGTTTGCGTGAATGCAGAATGTTGTGATGTTTTACTGAGGACCTCCATCCTACCAGTGCTTTGGCATGGGGAGGGAGGACACACTGGCAGAAAGACTGCAACTCTAAGAACAGCTCTACAGGTCATCCAACTTTGGTGCACTCGGTGTTCTAGAACTGCTTTGGATGGATCTCAACAAACTAATAATTATCAAGAGTTTAGTACACTGCATGGCTCAACAGCATACCAGAGCTGAAACAGGTCTTAAAAGCTATGTGCAAAGTTGCTTAGGGATTAGATGGCAGATCTGGGACAGGAATCGTGGCTTTTTGACCATATCTTCTAAAGCTTTTTCTATTACCATGTGTTCTCCTAATTGCCCTTGTAGAAACCTGCAAACCACCCTTGACTCTTTCCTTTGATCCACATTATCCCAGTATACATTTCTAAACCCAATGCCCACTTTCCTTGTAGTCTATAGTGACTGGGCCCTTTAAGAGCTTTCCTTTCCAAAGTTACCTGTATTGTCCATTGCATTGGACAAGAGATAAGAGCCTTCAGAACTTAAACTCAGGCCAGTCACTGAATCTGCATGGCCTCTCATGGTGTAGGTTAGCTTGTTTTGGCGCAAGTCCCAGACCTACAAAAAAATAAAAATAAAAAAAAGAGGTACTCCCAGAAATCAAATTGAGAATAGCAAAAAAAAAAAAAAAATATAGTTACTAGTCAACTGCCTTGAGAAACTGGCATCCCTTCTCAATCTGGCTATGGGCCAAGAGAGAAAAAAAAAAAACCTCTTATCTTTTGCAATTTTTTTTTTTTTTAGAGAGAGAGCAAACATGAGAGGGGGGTGGGAGGAGGGGGAGAGGGAAAAAGAGAACCTTAAGCAACCTCCATACCCAGCAGGGAACCTGACATGGGGCTCAATCTCATGACCCTGCGCTCATGGTCTGAGCCGAAATCAAGAGTCGGATGCTTAACCAGCTGAACCCCCAGGTACCCCTCTTGTTTTTCTGAAAAGGGAGTCAAAGTGACTATGTCTGACTAAAGGGCTATAAACTAATGTCAAATATTATAATAAAGTTTAACAAAAATTAAGAATTTACAGGAGTTCTTTTCAAATTATAAATGTATTAAAACTTTAAAAACTAAAATCTTTAAAGATTTATTTTTTTATTCATGAGAGACAGAGAGAGAGAGAGAGTCAGAGACACAGGCAGAGGGAGAAGCAGGCTCCTCGCAGGGAACCCCATGTAAGACTTGATCCTGGGACTCCAGGATTATGCCCTGGGCCAAAGGCAGGCACTAAACTGCTGAGCCACCCAGGGATCCCCAATAAATAAAATCTTTTTTTTTTTTTTAAGATTTTATTTATTTATTCATGAGAGACAGAGAGAGAGAGAGAGAGAGGCAGAGACACAGGCAGAGGGAGAAGCAGGGCTCCATGCAGGGGGCCCAATGTGGGACTTGATCCGGGCTCTCCAGGATCATGACCTGGGCCAAAGGTGGTGCTAAACCACTGAGCCACCCAGGCTGCTCTCCAATAAATAAAATCTTAAAAAAAAAAAAAAAAAAAGCTTAAACTATGCATCTTAGGGATCCCTGGGTGGCTCAGCGGTTTAGCACCTGCCTTTGGTCCAGGGCATGATCCTAGAGTCCCGGGATTGAGTCCCGCATCAGGCTCCTGCATGGAGCCTGCTTCTCTCTCTGCCTCTCTCTGTGTCTCTCATGAATAAATAAATAAAATCTTAAAAAAAAAAAAAAAAAAGTTAAAAAAAAAAACTATGCATCTTAGCAATTAAGACTTAACTTTTAGAATTACAGAAAAATACGTGAACACATCATTTGAAAAGGGCATTATGATGAAACACACATGTATAGAACAAGGCAATACACAGAAATATAGTTGCTTAAAAATTTTCATTAGAAAATGTGGCTAGAAATAACCTAATGTCAAACAGGGAAAATAAATGGTTCATTAAGTTATGGCCCATAAACACACTGCAACACTGTATGACCTTATGCTAGAGATAGTAGAGTGGAAAGGGTAAATTGTAAGACTTATGTGTTATTGGGCCACTAACCCTCCTCTAAGCCTGTTTCAGGTCTGTAAGATGGGGATAACAACATTTACTTCCTATGGCTGTTGAGAAGGTTACAAATAGAAGGCTTAGCAGATGCCTGGTACACAGCAGGCCCTCAATAATTGGTAGCTATTATTAAGCAACTCCTAAAAATAACTCTGAAGACCAAATACAAAAATGTTCCAATAATAAGTTATTAAGCTAATAGGAAGATACAAAACAGTATTTATATTTACATAGACGGAAAGTATATAAAAAATATAAAGGTAATATAAATAGTCTGGAATGTCATATGGAAAAAGAATAGCAATTTTGCTAAGGTCATTGGTATAATATAGAATTTCCTCCAAATCTGATTTAATATTGCTATGTAGTTTTTCTAAGTGAAATTAAATAAATGTTTTTGCTCCCTACTTAAGTAAGGCACTTCTCTTACCTAGAAATGAGTTTGATGTTGATACATAAGCTAGACAACTCCACTTTCCCCATCAATAACTCACTCATGTGTGGAACCCAACAATCATTTTTGTGTCAGGATGTTTGCTGCCTCAATAATCAGGAAAGCTTGAAATGGCTGACGTTTTCTGTTCAAGCTATTGTTCTTCCTCTTCAGAGAAGGCATTGTTGAAGTCTTTAGCTTTTTAGGAGAATATAATGTGCCATCCCTTGTAGCACTTGGACACCATTTTCAAACCTTCCTTCTTGAGGCCTGCACACACTATTGGTGTACAGCCAATGTGTATCTGGGATTTGTTACAGAAAGAACTAATTTAAGCAAGATGTTTTGCAAATGCCCAAATCAGTTGTTCAGTGAATGTTTGGGCATCTGGTTAGTGGGCATCGACTCTGTTTTCATGCTAGAAACAGTATAGAGTAGAAAGTTTTCCCAAGTTTTTGGAGTCTTGTTTACTTTTTTCTTTTTAAGATTTTATTTATTTATTTAGAGACAGAGTGCAAGCATGAGTGTGGGGGAGGGGCAGAGAGAGAGGGCGAAGATGATTTGCCGCTGAGCAGGGAGGCCTGATGTGGGGCTTGATCCCAGGACCACCTGAGCCGAAGGCAGACGCTCAACTGACTGAGCCACACAGGCACCCTACTGTGTACACTCTGATAAAAAAATATTTCCTGAAAACAAAGCACTGGCAGAAAAATATTGGAATGTTTATAGATAAATCAGACTTTTTAGTTTAAAAAGATAAAGACTACAAGGCTATGATGTAAACTTATAAAACATATAGTGTCAAGGCCCATGGCTGGTGCTGTTGGAGAAGCATATGACTCTTGACTTAGGGGTCATGAGTTCAAGCCTCACATTGGGTATAGAGATTATAAAAAATAAACAAACTTAAAAAAAAAAAAGGAAAAGAGAAAAACACAACATATAGGATAAGTAGGAACTATTCACCAAATTATACAAAACTAGAATAAGGGATCTTCTCAAAGAAATATGAAGGTCGGTCATTCATTCATTCATTCATTCATTCATTTTCTAAGTAGGCTCCATACCTAGCATGGAGCCCAATGCAGGGTTTGGATTCATGACCCCGAGATCAAGACCTGAGCTGAGATGAGGAGTCAGTCAACTGACTGAGCCACACAGGCACTCCTAAAGAATATCCTTTTATAAAAAAGCTAATGATATATGTAATTATTGTACTTATGGAACTTTATTTACACATTCTCTATATATGAGATAAATTTGGCCTTCAGAACAAAACTGGCATGACTGAGATTAGCTACCTGTAGAAACTGTCTATCCCAAGAGAAGGAATAACATACAGTGTACAACTCAGAGGACACTGAAAACCTTCACATCCTAGAAAGGGATTGAGTATCCCTTAAGGACTATAGCATAATTAAATATATCTGTTTATAGAAGACCCAGGAACAGTCTAGGATAAGGAAGGAAGAATAAGCCACATTGTATGTGGTAAGAAGGCCTTCCTTGCACAAGAGTATTATTCTTAAGCTAGTCTATCCCCAGAGTGGCATCAAATTCTCAGATCTTAAGTAAAAGAAACCAGTCTCAAAAGGCTACATACTGTCTGATTCCATTTGTATGATATTCTAGAAAAGGAACTACAGAACAAAGAACAGATCAATGGTTGGAAGGAGTTAGGAAGAGAAAGAAGGCTTGACCTAAGTGAACACTATGAAATTTTGAGGGTGATGGAAATTGTTCTGTACTTGTTTGTGGTAGCACACTAATCTATGCAAGCATAAACATTCATAGAACTGTACACTAAACAAACACAATTTTGCCATATGCAAACCTTATAATAATTATTTTATTTTTTTAATGGGAATTTTTTTTAAATGTAAGCTTTATGCCCAATGTGGGAGACTCGAACTCATGATCAAGAGCTGCATGCTCTACCAACTGAGCCAGCCAGGCACCCTTAATAATAATTTTAGAAGTATATAAATTATGATAGCTTAATGACACTAACTTACTGTCACATGTATAAGATGCCCTCTAGTGATTCTAAAGCTAATGGGCTCCCAAACTTCTCTCTGGGAAATATTGTATTAGCTATTAAGACAATCAGATTAAGTTCCCATGCTCTGATTCCACATTCTCCATACAGTTATAAGGTAGAAAAGCGATGGAAAGTTAAATTTTCGAAATGGTCAATTTTCAAGTATTATGGGACATCCAAGTGGGGTAATGCTGAGAGGCTGGTTGTATACATGGGTCTAGACCTGAAGATCCAGGCTGGGAATACAGTCATCAGCATAGAGATATCAAAGTCACAGACGTGGATGAGAACTATCCAGGGAAAAGGTATATATGAGAAGAGCACCTAGGATAGGACCTTGGGGAATAATGACAAAGAAAAAGACAAGATGACTATCTACTGAATTTAGGAACAGAGAGGAAGATCACTGGTGACCTTCAGGAGAAGAGTATTAGTGAAACAATGGAGGCAAAAGCCAGACTAATGAGGGGTGATCAGGAGACCTGGAGTGGAGGAATGAGATGAGGCGAGGAACTGAAGACAGTGAGTGTAAAACAATCATCAGGGGGCATTTCTCCCAGGTATTAAGAGCAGGACTCTGAAACCCAAGTCTGGGTTTTGCTGGGCCTCTCTTAATTCAGTTTCTTCATCTGTAAAATGGCATTAATACCATTTATTTCATGTGAAGTTTAAATGAATAATAGAAAGCTCTAAGAACAATGCCTGACACAGAGGTAGCACTATGTCACATGGTAATGATAACATTATTACTACCATCACCACAAAAGAAGCCTGGCTGTGAAAGGGAAGACTGACAGGGCAATGACAAGAGGAAGTGGCACAAAAGGAAGACTCTCCTATTCAACACCAAAGCCTGAGCATGATGCTGACAAGACGACAGCAGAAGAGCAGGTGGAAAACAGAGGATCTGGGAAAACAGATAGTTTTAGGACCCAGATAGGAAAGTTGAAATCCTTCCACTGAAGGGACTACCTTTACACAAAAGCAAGGACATTTCATCCATAGTAGCAGCAGAGGAGGCAGGGAGGGAAGGGTGCATGGCACAATTTTTAGGTAGGGACAACAGGAAGCTGGATATTTTACCCACTGGTTACCACTCTAAAGGTAAAACACAAGCTGAAGTCAAAATCTTTGAAACACTTAAGGAAGCCAACAGACACAAACTGTACCCACTCCTCTATCCCCCAAACACTTCATATCCACTGGCATTTGTTATGTCCAGAAACTCTGCTAGCTGTTCTAATGCATTAGGTTCATTTAACCTCTACAACAACCCTATGAGGTAGGTGTATTGTTATTAAGAGGCTTATAGAAGTTAAAGAATTTGCTTACAGTCCTAAGAAACTAGAATATGATATAACTGGGATTAGAATCCAAGTCAATTACTCAAAAGCATGAGCTACACTATCCTGCTGCATGGACTGCTGCCACTCTCACATCATTACCACCTTCTCTCTTTCTCGGCTGTGGATGCCCCAAAACTTCCTTTCCACAGTCTCAAAGAGAAAGACACACTGAGAGATCAGAGTTGAGAATCACAAATTGACTCAATGCTATCTCAGCAGGCCAACAAAGTGGAGGAAAAAAAAGGCTGTGGAAGTCTTTAGGCAGGGAACGCATTCTTCACGTTCACAGGCTCCATATATGGGACTTCACACTTCACATAACTGTCTGGTCCCTGATGGTATGTATATGAGCTGCAATGCAACTCTTGACTTAGAAGTCAACAAAGATAGGACGAAAGAAAACAAGATTTAAGTTACTATTTTCCTTGTAGTTGGTACAAAGTGCAAAGCTACCATAATCTCAGAAGTCTGAAGAGATTACCTCTGTGAATAGAGACAGGTGAAAAAGAAATGTAACACAAACATTAAACATACCTTGATATCGTTATCTATTCCACCAGAAATAATCTGATCACTTGTATCATTGAAGGTCACAGCTAACACCTGATAGGTGTTCTGAAATGTCTGGATGGCTGCTTTCTTCCGGATGTCCCAAAGCTGAAGCAGAAGAACAGGAGGGTCTATAGTCAAACATAATTCTAAGAAGTAATTGCATAATACATGCTGAAGTTCAAGGACTTTGTACAAACATATTTTTAACAGGGATTCTGTTCAGAAACTTGTCTGGATATTCTAGTAACATGGTGAGAAGTGACCACAATTTTGCCAACATATCTGAAAGTTGGGAGAACAAATCATTTTGGTCATATTTTCAGACTCCTTTGGTAAAGTATGAATGAACATAGCTCATCAACATGCCCTCAGAATGGAAATCCTCTACTTGCTTAGTTCATATGCTCTTAGCACAGCAAGGATGTAAGACCAGTGTTTTCAAATTGTAGATCAATGGGCTATGGCTTACATTAAAAAATAGAGAGGGGTTACATAAGCGAAAATGGCAAAGTAAGGAAAGCTAAAAGGCTGTCCTACAAAAGCAGAGAATTATATGGCAAAAGAATTGGTAGAATCAACTTTATCAGAACTCTAGAAACTAATCAAAAGTTTGCAGCAACCAGGCAAATGTTTAATGAGGGGAAAAACCCTCCTGAGTCTTAGTAAGAGAGTTTTATAGTGTTTTAACTTACTCTGTCTCTATCTCCTACTCAGCAAGAGCTTTGAAGACAATGGCCCATATTCCCAGTATTGGTTCCTAGTACCAGAGGGAGCAGAATGGACCTTATTCTCAAAGAATTGTGCTTGTTTTTCACTGTCTGGTGGCTCCTTGAAGGATAAACCTAAAGAGTTTGACTTTATTTTGCCTAATCTGGAACTGTGCCAGGGCAGAGGCATTTGTCTAAAACACTGAAAGGCAAATGCATTAGCCTCTGCTGTCTGAGGCCAAGGATGACAGTTGGGGCAAACCACAGATAAACCAAAAAGCCCAGGAGGAAACCTAGGAATGAGACAATCTTGGAGAAAGAGGGCTCTGCAAAGCTGAAGTATTCCTAGGACTCTAGAAGGCCATTTGCATGCCGGTGTCTGGTACATGCTCAGAAAAGACCTGAGAAGGCCTTAAGTTCTCTTCTCACTGATCTGCTGGGCTCTGCACAAGCAGGGAGTGAAGGCTAATGCAAAATTGTAAATTGCCTGGTAAAGACAGACCCAACACACCCACAGTGAATCTGTAAAGACTGGCAGAGTTGTTTTTTTTTTTTTTTTTTACCATAAGCGATTAAGAAAAACTCTGCTGAATCAGTAGTGAGTCACTAAGCTAATAAAACAGATTTCAGGGATCCCTGGGTGGCGCAGCGGTTTAGCGCCTGCCTTTGGCCCAGGGCGTGATCCTGGAGACCCGGGATCGAATCCCACGTCGGGCTCCCAGTGCATGGAGCCTGCTTCTCCCTCTGCCTATGTCTCTGCCTCTCTCTCTCACTGTGTGCCTATCATAAATAAATAAAATAAAAAAAAAATAAATAAAAAATAAATAAAACAGATTTCAGTGGCTACACATGGCAAATAATACAGACTTTACAAAATTAGTTCAGAAAAATCACTAAACAGGGGTGCCTGGGTGGCTCAGTTGGTTGAGTGGCCGACTCTTGGGTTTTGGCTCAGGTCATGATCTCAGGACCCTGAGATCCAGCCCTGTGTTGGGCTCTACACTCAGTGGGGAGTATGCCTGAGATTCTCTCTCTCCCTCTGCCTCTCTCCCTGCTCATGCTCTCTCTCTAAATAAATAAATCTAAAAAAAAAAAAAAGAAAAAAGAAAAAAGAGAAAAAGAAAGAAAATTCATTAAACAAATAGCTACAACAAGCAGCAACAACAAACCCTGAGGAGAATATAATTTCCAGAGTTACCACATTATAACATTTAAATGTCCAGTTTTTAAGAAGAAATTATGAGGCACAGGCAGCCTGGGTGGCTCAGCGGTTTAGTGCCACCTTCAGCCTAGGGTGTGATCTTGGAGACTAGGGATCAAGTCCCATGCGCTCCCTGCATGGAGCCTGCTTTCCCCCCGCCGCCTGTGTCTGTGCCTCTCTCTCTGTGTCTCTCATGAATAAATAAATAAAATCTTAAAAAAAAAAAAAAAAAAGGAAATTATGAGGCACAAAAAGAAGCAAAAAAGTATGGCCTATACAGAAGAAAAAAAGAAATGAAGTCTTTTAAAAAAATGATGGGACAACTGGATAACCATATGCAAAATAATGAAGTCACACCTTTATCTTATACCATATGGAAAAATGTACTCCATGTGGATCAAAGATCTAAACATAAAAAACTATGATATTCTTAGAAGAAAACATGAGGGTAAATCTTCATGGCCTTGGATTTGGTGATGAATTATTAGATATGACATCAAAAGCACCAAGTGACCAAAGGAAAAAAACAGATAAATTGAACTTCATAAAAATAGAAACTTTTAAAAAAAATTTTATTTATTCATGAGACACACACACACACACACACACACACACACACACACACAGAGAGGCAGAGACACAGGCAGAGGGAGAAGCAGGCTCCATGCAGGGAGCCCGACGTGGGACTCGATCCTGGGACTCCAGGATCAGGCCCTGGGCTGAAGGCGGTGCTAAACCCGCTGAGCCACTCAGGGATCCCAAATAGAAACTTTTGTACATCAAAGGATAGATGGTATCTAGAAAATGAGATGAGACAACAACCAACAGTGGGAGAAATATTTGCAAATCATGTATTTTTTTTTTTTAGATTTTTATTTATTTATTCATGAGAGACATAGAGGGAGAGAGAGAGACAGACAGATACAGGCAGAGGGAGAAGCAGGCTCCATGCAGGAAGCCCGATATGGGACTCAATCCCGGGTCTCCAGGATCACGCTCTGAGCCGAAGGCAGATGCTCAACCGGTGAGCCACTCAGGCGTCCCACAAATCATGTATTTGATAAAGATCTAGTATCTAGAATAATGAACCCATAGTCCAACAACAATAATGCAGAGCCCAATAAATGGGCAAAGGCCCTGAGTAAACATTTCTTTTCAGAAGGTATAAGCACGAGAAAAGATGCTCAGCATCATAAATCATTTGGGAAATGCAAATCAAAATGATTAGACTGCTTCACGCTCACTAGGATGGTTATGATTAACAACAACAAAAAGGAACCACAGAAACTAATGAGTGCCAGTGAAGATGTGGAGAAGTTGGAACCCTTGAACATCACTGGTGGGAATATAAAATGATGCAGCTACTGTGGAAAAGCGTGGATATTCCCCAAAAAGTTAAAGTAGAATTAATATATGACCCAGCAATCCTGTTCCTAGATATATACCCAAGAGAAGTGAAAATGGGTATTCAAACAAAAACTTGTGCACTAATCTTTGTAGCAGTGTTAAAAAGGGATGAAGTATTAATACACGTTATAACAAGGATGAAGCTTGAAAATATTAAGCTGAGTGAAAAAAACTGGACACAAAATGAAATGTCCAGAAGAGTAAGTACATAGAGACAGAAAGATTAGTGGTTGCCAGGACTGAAAGGGAGAAAGGTACTGACTCCTAAGTGGGCATGGGGTTTCTTTTGGGGGTAATAAAAATGTTCTGGTATTGGCTCATGGTGATGAGCACACACATTGTGAATGTACTGGAAGCCACTGAATTGTCCACCTTTTAAAATGGTTAAAAAGGTGTATTTTATGTTTGTGAATTTTACCCCAGTTAAAAAATATATAGAAGAAAACATCCCATATACAAAGAGTTGGTTCATAAACACAGACGTACTAAAGGGAATATACACTGGGTCATAGTATAAAATATATTCCTTAATGCGGATTGTGATTAAAAAAACATTTAAAAATTACTATGCTTAGACCACCTAGTTTATTTTTATTTTTATTATTTTTAAAATATTTTATTTATTTATTCACGATAGACACAGAGAAAGAGAGAGGCAGAGACACAAGCAGAGGGAGAAGGAGGCTCCATGCAGGGAGCCTGACCTGGGACTTGATTGCGGGTTTCCAGTATCAGGCCCTGGGCTGAAGGCAGTGCTAAACCACTGGGCCACTGGTGCTGCCCTAGACCATCTAGTTTAATCTCAACTTTTATGGATGGGCAAACTAAAGCTTAAAGAATCAACTACCTTGAAGAAAAATACCCAGCAGGTCAATAACAAAACAAGGACTAGAATTTAGTACTGTCTGATTCCATTACATTCCTGTTGTATTTACTAAAATGTGTGTTAATTTCTTGTAATTACTAAAGTAATATATGCTTGTTAAAAAGTCAACATTTATTTTCAATGGCTGTCTGATTTATTTTTTAATGTTTTTTTAAATTATTATTATTTTTTAGATTTTATTTATTTATTAGAGAAAGAGAGATACAGGCAGAGGGAGAAGCAGGCTCCATGCAGGGAGCCCAATGTGGGACTTGATCCCGGGTTTCCAGGATCACGCCCTGGGCCGAAGGTGGCGTTTAACCGCCGAGCCACCAGGGCTGCCTGCTGTCTGATTTATTAATAACAGATGATAAAGATTAGGTAGAACAATTCTAGAACCCTGTACTCTAAACAACTAGGCTCTATTTTTTTTTAAATAGACATATATAGAAGATGGCAGAAGAGTAGGGTCCCCAAGTCACCTGTCCCCACCAACTTACCTAGATAACTTTCAAATCATCCTGAAAACCTACGAATTCGGCCGAGATTTAAGGAGAACAGCTGGAACGCTACAAAGAGAAGAGTTTGCACTTCTAACAAGTACAACTTGTTTTTAGCCACTCTGCACTGAGCAAAATGACTAGAAAGAAGAACTCACCACAAAAGAAAGAATCAGAAACAATACTCTCTGCCACAGTTACAGAATTTGGATTACAGTTTGATGTCAGAAAGCCAATTCAGAAGCACAATTATAAAGCTCCTGGTGGCTCTGGAAAAAAGCATAAAGGATTCAAGAGACTTTATGACTGCAGAATTTAGATCTAATCAGGCTGAAATTAAAAATCAATTAACTGAGATGCAATCCAAACTGAAGGTCCTAACGACAAGGTTAATGACGTAGAAGAAAGAGTGAGTGACATAGAAGACAGGTTGATGGCAAGGAAGGAAGCTGAGGAAAAAAGAGAAAAACAATTAAAAGACCACGAGGAAAGGTTAAGGGAAATAAATGACAGCCTCAGAAGGAAAAATCTACACTTAACTGGGGTTTAGACAGTGCCGAAAGGGACAGAGGACCAGAAAGCATGTTTGAACAAATCATAGCTGAGAACTTCCCTAATTTGGGGAGGGAAACAGGCATTCAGATCCAGGAGATAGAGAGGTCCTCCTCTAAAATCAATAAAAACCGTTCAACACCTCGACATTTAATAGTGAACCTGCAAATTCCAAAGATAAAGAGAAAACCCTTAAAGCAGCAAGAGACAAGAGATCCCTAACTTATATGGGGAGAAATATTAGATTAACAGCAGGCCTCTCCACAGAGACCTGGCAGGCCAGAAAGGACTGGCAGGGTATATTCAGGGTCCTAAATGAGAAGAACATGCAGTCAAGAATACTCTATCCAGCAAGGCTCTCATTCAGAATAAGGAGATATAAAGAGCTTCCAAGATAGGCAGAAACTGAAAGAATGTGACCACAAAACCAACTCTGCAAGATAATATTAAGGGGGACTCTGTAAAAGAAAGAGGACACCCAAAGAAATAATCCACAAAAAACAGGGACTGAATAGGTATTATGATGACACTAAATTCATATTTTTCAATAGTAACTCTGAATGTGAATAGGCTTAATGATCCCATCAAAAGACGCAGGGTTTCAGACTGGATAAAAAAGCAAGACCCATCTTTAGCTGTCTACAAGAGACTCATTCTAGACCTAAGGACACCTACAGCCTGAAAATGAAAGGTTGGAGAATCATTTACCATTCAAATGGTCCTCAAAAGAAAGCAGGGGTAGCAATCCTTATATCAGATGAATTAAAGTTTATCCCAAAGATTGTAGTAAGAGATGAGGAGGGACATTATATCATACTTAGAGGATCTATCCAACAAGAGGACCTAACAATCATGAATATTTATGCCTCTAATGTGGGAGCTGCCAAGTATATCAATTAATAATCAAAGTAGGGATCCCTGGGTGGCGCAGCGGTTTGGCGCCTGCCTTTGGCCCAGGGCGTGATCCTGGAGACCCGGGATCGAATCCCACGTCGGGCTCCCAGCATGGAGCCTGCTTCTCCCTCTGCCTGTGTCTCTGCCTCTCTCTCTCTCTCTGTGTGACTATCATAAATAAATAAAAATTAAAAAAAAAATCTTTAATAATCAAAGTAAAGATATACTTAGATAATAATATACTAATACTGGAAGACTTCAACACGGCACTTTCTGCAAATGACAGATATTCTAAGCCCAACATCTCCAAAGAAACAAGAACTTTATTATTTATTTATTTTTTAAAAAAAGATTTTATTTATTCGTGAGAGACAGAGAGAGAAAGGCACAGACACAGGCAGAGGGAAAAGCAGGCTCCATGCAGGGAGTTCGATGTGGGACTCGATCCCGGAACTCCAGGATCACGGCCTGGGCCCAAGGCAGGGGCCAAACTGTTGAGCCACCCAGGGATCCCCGAAACAAGAGCTTTAAATGATACACTGGACCAGATGGATTTCACAGAACTTTACATCCAAACGCAACTGAATACACATTTTTCTCTAGTGCACATGTAACTTTGTGGTCCAGAATAGACCACATACTGGGTCACAAATCAGGTCTCAACCAATACCAAAAGATTGGGATTGTCTCCTTTTTCAGACCATAATGCTTTGAAACTTGAACTCAATCACAAGAATAAGTTTGGAAGAAACTCAAACACGTGGAGGTTAAAGAGCATCCTGCTAAAAGATGAAAAGGTCAACCAGGAAATTAGAGAATTATAAAGATTCATGGAAACTAATGAGAATGAAGATACAACTGTTCAAAATCTTTGGGATATAGCAAAAGCAATCCTAAGAAGGAAATGCATTGCAATACAAGCATCCCTCAAAAACTCAAATACACCAGCTAAACTTGCACCTAAAGGAACTAGAGAAAGAAGAGCAAATAAAACCTACACCAAGCAGAAGAAGAGAATTAAGTAATGATTTGAGCAGAACTCAATGAAATAGAGACCAGAAGAACTGTAGAACAGATCAACAAAACCAGGAGTTGGTCCTTTGAAAGAATTAATAAGATAGATAAACCATTAGCCAACCTTATTAAAAACAAAAGAGAAAAGACTCAAATTAATAAAATCACAAATGAAAAAGGAGAGATCACAACCAATACGAAGAAAATACAAACGATTTAAAAAACATATTAGGAGCAGCTATACACCAATAAATTAGGCAATCTAGAAGAAATGGAAGCATTTCTGGAAAACCACAAACTACCAGAACTGGAACAGGAAGAAACAGAAAACCTAAACAGGCCGATAACCAGGGAGGAAATAGAAGCAGTCATCATAAACCTCCCAAGACACAAAAGTCCAGGGCCAGATAGCTTCCCAGGGGAATTCTATCAAACATTTAAAGAAGAAACAATACCTATTCTACTAAAGCTGTTCTGAAAGATACGGAATACTTCCAAACTCGTTTTATGAGGCCAGCATCACCTTAATTCCAAAACCAGACAAAGACCCCACCAAAAAGAATTATAGACCAATATCTCTGATAAACACAGATGCAAAAATTCTCAACAGGATACTAGCCAATAGGATCCAACAGTACATTAAAAAGATTATTCACCACGACCAAGTGGGATTTATCCCCGGGATGCAAGGCTGGTTCAACACTCGTAAAGTAATCAATGTGATAGATCATATCAACAAGAGAAAAAACAAGAACCATATGATCCTCTCAATAGATGAAGAGAAAGCATCTGACAAAATACAGCATCCATTCCTGATCAAAACTCTTCAGAGTGTAAGGATAGAGGGAACATTCCTCAGCATCTTAAAAGCCATTTACGAAAAGCCCACAGCAAATATCATTCTCAATGGGGCAACACTGTGAGCCTTTCCCCTAAGATCAGAAACACCACAGGGATGTCCACTCTCACCACTGCTATTCAACAGTGTACTAGAAGTCCTAGCCTCAGCAATCAGACAACAAAAAGAAATAAAAGGCATTCAAATTGGCAAAGAAGTAGTCAAACTCTCCCTCTTTGCAGATGACATGATACTGTACATAGAAAACCCAAAAGACTCCACTCCAAGATTGCTAGAACTCATACAGCCATTCGGCAGTGTGGCAGGATACAAAATCAATGCACACAAATCAGTGGAATTTCTATACACTAACAATGAAACAGAAGAAAGAGAAATTAAGGAGTCAGTCCCATTTACAATTGCACCCAAAAGCATAAGATACCTAGGAATAAACTTAACCAAAGAGGTAAAGGATCTATACCCTAAAAACTACAGAACATTTCTGAAAGAAATTGAGGAAGACACAAAGAGATGGAAAAATATTCCATGCTCGTGGATTGGAAGAATTAATATTGTGAAAATGTCAATGCTACTCAGGGCAATTTACACATTTAATGCAATCCCTATCAAAATACCATGGACTGTCTTCAGAGAGTTAGAATAAATAATCTTAAGATTTGTATGGAATCAGAAAAGACCCCGAATAGCCAGGGGAATATTATAAAAGAAAACCAGAGCTGGGGGCATCACAATGCCCGATTTCAAGTTGTACTACAAAGCTGTGATCATCAAGACAGTGTGGTACTGGCACAAAAACAGATACATAGATCAATGGAACAGAATAGAGAACCCAGAAGTGGGCCCTCAACTCTATGGTCAACTAATATTCGACAAAGCAGGAAAGACTATCCACTGGAAAAAGGACAGTCTCTTCAATAAATGGTGCTGGGAAAACTGGACAGCCACGTGCAGAAGAATGAAACTAGACCATTCTCTTATACCATACACAAAGATAAATTCAAAATGGATGAAAGATCTAAATGTGAGACAAGAATACATCAAAATCCTAAAGAACACAGGCAACACCCTTTTTGAACTTGGCCACAGCAACTTCTTGCAAAATACATCTATGAAGGCAAGGGAAACAAAAGCAAAAATGAATTACTGGGACTTAATCAAGATAAAAAGCTTCTGCACAGCAAAAGAAACAGTCCATAAAACTAAAAGACAACTTACAGAATGGGAGAAGATATTTGCAAATGACCTATCAGATAAAGGGCTAGTATTCAAGATCTATAAAGAACTTCTTAAACTCAACAGCAAAGAAACAATCCAATCATGAAATGGGCAAAAGACATGAACAGAAGTTTCACAGAGGAAGACAAAGACAGGGCCAACAAGCACATAAGAAAATGCTCTGCATCACTTGCCATCAGGGAAATTCAAATCAAAACCACAATGAGATACCACCTCACACCAGTGAGAATGGGGAAAATTAACAAGACAGGAAACAACAAATGTTGGAGAGGATGTGGAGAAAGGGGAACCCTCTTGCACTGTTGGTGGGAATCTGAACTGATGCAGCCACTCTGGAAAACTGTGTGGAGGTTCCTCAAAGAGTTAAAAATAGAACTGCCCTACGACCCAGCAATTGCACTGCTGGGAATTTACCCCAAAGATACAGATGCAGTGAAACGGCAGGACACCTGCACCCCAATGTTTATAGCAGCAATGTCCACAATAGCCAAACTGTGGAAGGAGCCTCGGTGTCCATCGAAAGATGAATGGATAAAGAGATGTGGTCTATGTATACAATGGAATATTAATTACTCAGTCATTAGAAATGATGAATACCCACCATTTGCTTCGACATGGATGGAACTGGAGGGGATTATGCTGAGTGAAGCAAGTCAATCGGAGAAGGACAAACATTATATGGTCTCATTCATTTTGGGAATATAAAAAATAGTGAAAGGGAATAAAGGGGAAAGGAGAGAAAATGAGTGGGAAATACCAGAGAGGGTGACAGAACATGAGACACACCTAACTGGGAAACGAGCAAGGGGTGGTGGAAAGGGAGGTGGGCGGCGGGTGGGGGTGACTGGGTGACGGGCACTGAGGGGGGCGCTTGATGGGATAAGCACTGGGTGTTATATACTATATGTTGGCAAATTGAACTCCAATAAAAAAATATACAAAAAAAATTAAATAGACATATATAACATGGATTTACATTTTCTAAAAAAGATTTTATTTTATTTTTAAAGTCTATTTATTTTTAGTAATGTCTACAGCCAATGTGGGGCTCCCACTCATGACCCCGAGATCAAGAGTCTCATGCTCTTCCAATTGCGCCAGCCAGGTGCCCTGAAAAGATTTTATTTTTAAGTAATCTCTATATCCAATGTGGGGCTTGAACTTACAATCCTGAGATCAAGAGTTATACTCTACTCACTGAGCCAGCCAGGCACTCCCAAGTCTAATATTTTAAATTATTAGTTTCAGACAACCATCATTTTTAAGAGATTATTTTACTTTGAAATACAAAAGGTTGGTAGTAGGGATCCCTGGGTGGCGCAGGGTTTGGCGCCTGCCTTTGGCCCAGGGCGCGATCCTGGAGACCCGGGATAGAATCCCACGTTGGGTTCCCGGTGCATGGAGCCTGCTTCTCCTCTGCCTATGTCTCTGCCTCTCTCTTTCTCTCTGTGTGACTATCATATATTAAAAAAAAAAAAAAAAAAAAAAAAAAATTAAAACAAAAAAAACCCCCCAAAAAGTTGGTAGTAAAAGAACATTTTTTGTTGCCTAAATCATTTAAGAATTGCTGACCTAATGCTTCATCACTCCTAAATACATGAGTGTTTGCCTATAAAGATATATCTAATACAGAAGACATATATAAAACTCTGTATAATCTTAACCAATCAGAATGAAGATGTTAACACCAAGATATTACTACTATTTGGTCCTCAGATCTCATTTAAATTTCACCACTTGTCCCACTATGTCTTTTATTGCAGAATAAAATAAAAGACAAATAAAACCGCAGTTCAGAATCATGTGTAGAATTTAGTGGTCATGTTTCTTTGGTCTCCCTCAGCCTGAAAGAGTATCTCATACTTTTCTTGACCTTGACACTTCTCATTAAAGGACAGTTATTTTGTAGGATGTCCATCAGTTTAGGTTTGTCTAATGTTTCCTCACAATTAGATTCAAGTTATTCCTCTTTGGCAGGAATCTCACTGGAGTGATGCTGCAGTTTCACTGTATTTTATTGAGTGGCTCATAATTTTGATTTGTCCCATTATGGATAATGTTCAGTTTGATCATTTGATTAAGATGTTCTTTTGACAATCATTCTTGCACAAGATGTTCCAGGTTCAACTTGTACTTTCCCTGCCCAAGCCTGAAATAAGGAGTCCTGGTTTCTTTAGTGGAAAATGGTATTTAAAGGCCAAGATGTACATAGTAGATGTATTCACTGCTATCAGGGTATTGTTCTTAAGCCCTTTTAGTGGACAGTTGCCAATATATGCATACACAGGCACACACATATCTGGAAACATACATTTACATCTATTATTTTTTCTATACCTGTTTATGTTGAATGTCATGAGTTCACACTAATACTTCCAGTTTAATGCCAACAACACAAGATGTGTTTCTTTTTATTTATTCTTAATTTTTAATTAATTAATTAATTAATTCATGAGAGGCACAGAGAGACAGAGACATAGGCAGAGGGAGAAGCAGGCTCCTCGCAGAGAGTCCGATGTGGGACTCAATCCTGGATCCTGGGATCATGCCCTGAGCCGAAGGCGGACACTCAACTGCTGAGCCACCCAGGCATCCCTTCTTTCTATTTTTTAAAAAGATTTTATTTATTTGACACGGAGGGGGTTGGGGAGAGAGAGAGAGCAGGCAAGAGCGCATGTGCATGAGCAGGAGATGGAGAAGCAGGTTCCCTGCTGAGCAGGGAGCCCAGTGTGGGGCTCAATTCCAGGGCCCTGGGATCATACATGATCTGAGCCAAAGGCAGAGGCTTAACTGACTGAGCCACCCAGGTACCCACCTCAAGATGCGTTTTAGTTCTCTCTCCTACATTGGTTAACTCCTTTCTCTGACAATGAAAAATCTGCTTCCTGTTTTATTTATTTATTTATTTTTTAAATTTTTTATTTATTCACAGAGACACACACACAGAGCGAGAGAGAGAGAGAGAGAGAGAGAGAGAGAGAGGCAGAGACACAGGCAGAGGGAGAAGCAGGCACCATGCAGAGAGCCTGACGTGGGACTCGATCCAGGGTCTCCAGGATCATGCCCTAGGCTGCAGGCGGCGCTAAACTGCTGCGCCACTGGGGCTGCCCTGTTTCCTGTTTTCTTTATTATATTTACTTGTCTAATCAAGCTTCACATATATAACCAATCTCCCATATCCTTTTCTACCTTCTCCTACGTGGATGTCTTCCTTTCCTTATTTGAATTGTGACTCCCATTCCCTATGTGGATCTCCTCCTCACACCATGTGGGTTATCCATTTGTATGAATGCCCCCTTCACTCTGCTCTGCCTCTAATATCTCTCTCCAGGCTGCCTTTCCTCAGGAATCTATTCTCAGCCTCAGACTCCCTACCTAAACTGCTCCCACCCATGCGGACACCCTCAGCTCAAGCTCTGACACCCCTACTTTCTCCCCCACCAATGTGTAAATGACCCTTTTATCCCGCTAGGGCAAGGATTCTCCATGTTGGGCTGCTCCCCCATCTCTAATTCCCTGTGCTGGGCTCCCTACTCTGTGTCATGTGGATGCCCTCCTTACCTTTGTCAGTCCCCATCTCCCTATAATGGACTGTTCCCATCCTGCATGGATGCTCTCCTTACCTCACTTGGGCCCTAACACTCCACTCTGGGCCACGATAGCCCACTCTCACCTCTAACTTGAACACCTTCCCCACTTTGGTCTACGTAATGGCACCAGAACTGAATTGTTTATAAAAGGTAACAATTTGTATTTATATATATGTTCACAAATATTATATATAAAATAATATGCATTAAATATATAGGTAATATAAAAATGATTTCCTAATAGCTTTATTAGAAACAACGAATTGCTAAAAACAGTATGAAAACTACTAGCATGGAGAATGCTCAGGATACCACTTCAAGACTGAAAATGCAAGAATTACCGAAAGCTTTGTTTTCTGTTGAGAATTCTTATGAGTGAAATGTAACACAGTGTTTCTCCCCTTAGATAAGCAGAGGTTATTAAATTCCTACACTTATAAACCTAGAACAGAAAATAATTAACAAAGCATTCCAACTTGGCAAGTAACTAAATGGCATATGTAAAAGGCTGTTCAACAAAGAATTAATTATAAATAGTATGTTGAAATTAAGAATAAGGAACTAGTTAAAAAGCAGTCACCTTTAGGTGATGTGACACATTAAGCTAAATATAACGTTCACTAATAAACTTAAAATATTTATGTTTAATTAAGGGAAATAAAAAGCAAGAAATTGAAAGAAAGAAAAGACAGACATACAGAAGTGCATGGCTGGCTTAGTCAGCCGAGCACCTGATTCTTGATTTTAGCTCAGGTTATGAACTCTGGGTGGTGAGATGGAGCCTGAGTAGGGCTCTGCCCTCAGCAGGGAGTCTGCTTCTCTCCTTTTCCCTCTCCCTCTAAGCTCCTCTCTCCCTCACACCCTCTCTCTCTTTCAAATAAATACAAAACCCACAAAACAAACAAACAAAAAAACAAAACCAGGCAGACATTCACAATGGAGAGTAGTTGAAAAAACAAAAGCAAAGTAAAGACTGAAAGATAAATATGAGGAAAGAGATAAAGAATTAAAAGACAAAATAAAAGAAAGTCAGAGAAAAGGTAATGAAAGGAAAGCTGGAAATAAACAGGATTAAGTTCCTAGATGTTTATTATAGCAGGCGCTTGTGAATTTAAACAAAATTCAGGGTATTCTTATCTCACTGCCTTTCAAAAGGCCAATGAGCAAATCAGTTACTGTTAAGACTCTCTAAATATGGCACATGTAGGTTAGGAGCTCAGGGCTTTGGAATCATTCCTAAGCTGCAGACTCTCCTCCTAGCCAAACATCAAGCGGCCCCAATTGACTGGGTTTATTATAAAAATGATTTAGTAGGAAAAAAAGATTTAGTAGAAAAATATCTCAAAGTAGATGATTCATTATGTCCATGTGACCACCTTTAACTATGAGAAGAAAACAAATTTATTTAAAAAAACAACAATCATAGGTTTAGTGTGGTTTCTCAGATATACTTCTTTCAAGTCCTCCTGGTTTAATCATTATATGACTACCCAGAATCCAAAATTAGTGCCAAAGAAAGAATAAAATGGTTGGTTCTACAAAGTAATGCGTCCTTATGTGCCCCTGAAATAAATTAACATTTTCAGGCCTCATTTTCCTCCTCTGAAATTGAGGGTGCAGTGGTGAATATTAACAATGTATAAATTTGTTGAATCACTGTTGTATACCTATATCTAATGTAACATTATGTATCAACATACTCAAATAAAAATAATGATAAAAAAGTATAATGAGGATGCTGGGTGAGATCAATGGCTCCCAAATTATGAGACCTGCTACATCAAATCATATGAGGAACAGGTTTAAAAATTCTAGTTCTTAAAAACACAATACCATTTATATTAGCAACCAAAAAGGAGAAATATTTACGTATAAACTTAACAAAATATGTACAGCACCTATATGACAAAAACCTCAAAACTCTGATGAATGAAATCAAAGAACAAAATTAATTGAGATATAGTCCACGTTTGTGCATAGGAAGACTCAATACTGTCATTCTCAACTTTATAGATTCAATGCAATTTCAACCAAAATTCTAGTAAGTGGTCTTGTGGAAATAAGCAATTTACTCGAAAGTTCTTATGGAGAGGCAAAAGACCCAACACAATATTGAAGGAGAAGACAAAACTTGGAGGACTGATGCTACCTGACTTCAAGATTTACTGTAGGGGTGCCTGGCTGACTCAGTTGGAAGAACATGTGACTTGTGATCTTGGGGTTGTGAGTTTGAGCCCCATGCTGGGTGTAGATATTACTTAAAAAAAGACTTACTGAAAAGTTACAGTATTCTGTTGAATATATCAATGCGAGAACAGAGAGCCCAGAAATAGACCCCCATAAACAGAGCCAACTGACCTTTGACTTAGAAGCAAAGGCAATGGAGCAAATGAGTTTCTTCAACCAATGGTGCTGGAACAACTATATAACCACATGTAAAAAACATGTATCTAGAGACAGACCTTGCACTTTTCACAAAAATTAACTCAAAATGGATCATAGACCTAAATGTAAAACACAACTCCTAGAAGGTAACAGAAAAAAAACACAGATGATCTTGGGTATGGCAATGACTTTTTAGATACTACACCAAAGGCACAATCCATGAAAGAAATAACTGATAAACCAGATTTCATTAAAATTAAGAACTTCTGCCTATGAAAGACAATGTCAAGAGAATGAGAAGATAAACCACAAGGCAGGGAGAAAATATCTGTACATCTGATAAGGGACTATTATCCAAAATGTACAAAGAACTCAACAAAAAGAAAACAACACGATTGGGCAGCCCCGGTGGCGCAGCGGTTTGGCGCCGCCTGCAGCCCAGGGTGTGATCCTGGAGACCCAGGATCGAGTCCCACATCGGGCTCCTTGCATGGAGCCTGCTTCTCCCTCTGCCTGTGTCTCTGCCTCTCTCTCTCTCTGTGTCTCCCATGAATAAATAAATAAAATCTTAAAAAAGAAAACAAAATACACAGTTAAAAAATGAGCTAAAGATCTTAACAGACACCTCACCAATGAAGATAAATGATACAAAAAGCATATGAAGAGATGCTCCACATCATATGTCATTAGGAAAATACAAATTAAACCAACAACAAGGTTATCACTACATACTTATCAGAGAAGCCAAAATCTGAAGCATTGACACCAACAAATGATGAGGTGGAGCATCAGGACTTCTCATTCAGTGCTGGTGGGAATGCAAAATGGTACAGCTACTCTGGAAGTCAGATTTGTGGTTTCTTTCTTTCTTTCTTTCTTTTTTTTTTTTTTAATTTTTATTTATTTATGATAGTCACACACACACACACAGAGAGAGAGAGAGAGAGAGAGAGAGAGAGAGGCAGAGACATAGGCAGAGGGAGAAGCAGGCTCCATGCACCGGGAGCCCGATGTGGGATTCGATCCCGGGTCTCCAGGATCGCGCCCTGGGCCAAAGGCAGCACCAAACTGCTGCACCACCCAGGGATCCCCTTTCTTTCTTTTTTTAAAAAAGATTTTATTTTTAAGTAGTCTCTACCCCCAATGTGGGGCTCAAATTTACAACCCCAAGATCAAGAGTTGCATGCTCCATTGACTAAGCCAGCCAGGTGGTTTCTTAAAAACTAAATATGCTCTTACCATATGATCTAGCAATCATGGTCCTCAGTATTTACTCGAGAGTCGAATAACTTAGGTCCACACAAAAACTCTCACATGGATGTTTACAGCAGCTTTATTCATAACTGCCAACTCTAGGAAGCAACCAAGATGTCCTTTAGGACATTTTTAGGAGGTGGATGGATAAATTAACTGTGGCACATCTAGAATATGGAATGTTATTTGGCACTAAAAAAAAAATGAGCTACCAAGCCATGAAAAGATGCGGAAGTATCTTTATTTATTTATTTTTTTAAAGGAGACAGAAGTTTACTGAATACACTGCAGGGGGAGTGGTAGGCAGGACAGCAGAGGAGAGGCTGCCTGTAAGACACGGAAAAATCTTAAATACATATTACTAAGTAAAAGCAGCCAATCTCAAAAAAGGCAAAAACTATGGAGACGGTAAAAAAAAAAGATCAGTGGTTGCCAGGGGTGGGAGGTATGACTAGAAGGAGCACAGAGGATTTTTAGGGCAGCAAAAATACCCTGTATGATACCACGGTGATGGATACATGTCATTATGTTTGTCGCAAACCAAAGATTGTATTAACACTAAACACAAACCCTAATATAAACTTTGGTGGGGCAGCCCGGGTGGCTTAGTGGTTTAGTGCCGCCTTCAGCCCAGGGCCTGATCCTGGAGACCCAGGATTAAGTCCCGCATCCGGCTCCCTGCATGGAGCCTGCTACTCCGTTTATGTCTTTGCCTCTCTCTCTCTCTCCCTCCCTGTGTCTCTCATGAATAAAACAACAACAACAACAACAACAACAACAAAAACCCACAACTTTGGTGGACTTTGGTGATTCTGTGTCAGTGTAGGTTTATCAATTGTAAAAAATGTACTGTTCTGGTAGGCAATAATAGGGTAGGCTATGCATGTATGAGGGCAATGGGTACACGGGAAATCTCTATCTTCCCTTCAATTTTGCTGTGAACCTAAAACTGCTGTTAAAAAAGGGTCTTAATTTAAAAACAAAAATTTTCATTCTATACCTATTAAAACTAGAATCTGGGTATTTTAAACAGGTTCTTCAGGTAGTCTGACATGAAGACAAGTTGGAAATCACTGGACTAAGTGACATTGGTACTAAATCATATACTGATGCTTTCATATAGTGACTATTATTTTTACAACAGCTTTGTAAGACATGTATATTACTGTCACTGTCCTAAAGACTGAGAAATAGGATCAGAAAAATGAACTGCCTGAGATCACATAATTAGGTAAACAGCTGAGTCAAGAATGCAGTTCAGGTGGTCCATTTCATTCCAAGTTATAGTGGCTCAATATGGTTCTAACATTCTACAAGATATTTAAAAACATTGCCTGCTAGCTAGCTAGCTATTTTTAAGACTTTTTTTTTTTTTTTTTAATTCATTTATTAGAGACACACAGAGCAGGGGTGGGGGAAAGCAGGCTCCATGCAGGGAGCCCGACGCGGGACTCGATCCCGAGTCTCCAGGATCACACCCCGGGCTGAAAGTGGCACTACACCGCTAAGCCACCGGGGCTGCCCCATTTCGTTGCCTGCTATTTAAAAAGACCTCTGTTTTTGTGGTGCTTGGGTGGCTCAGTCAGTTAAGTGTCCAACTCTTGGTTTCAGCTCAGTTCACTGATCTCAGGGTTGTGAGATTGAGCTCTATATCGGGCTCCACACTCAGCAACCTTAAAAAAAAGTAAAAATAAAAAGACCTCTGTTTTGGGAAATAACTGCTAAAACAAGTTGTGGAGAGGAAGCTACAGCATAGGTGGAAGGCTATAAGTTATAATAAGTTCACATTATATATATATATTCACTATATATATATATATACATACATACATATATGTATATATAATAAGTTCACATTACAGAACCTCAGAACTGTAACACAAACACCCACCTTAACTGTTCCATCATCACTTCCAGTGCAGACAAGCTGGGGGCCCCTCCTGGCCGGATAACAGGAATTCACAAAGGAAGTATGTCCTTTCAGCCTTTTAACCCTCTCACCTGTTTCACTATCCCACACTGCCACAGTTTTATCTGTGGATGCAGAGAACAGCATACTACGAGAGGAAGAACAAAAAACAAGTAAGTGAAGATGAACAATAGCCTTCTATCTTCCCCACTTGCCAAAATGTGCCAAACTCTCTAAGGCCACTGACATGTTGTACTCTTGACAGTGTGACACATGATGCAGGAATGCCTCACCCTACCTACCAAAATCCTACTGGTACTCTAGACCCGGTTATGAGGTCTACCCTATGAAAATGTAAAAAAAATTCCTTCTGTCAGTCCCCATTATACATTCCAAGCTAATATAGTAGTTGTCTCAATCTTCTCCTCCTTTGTGATACACAACACTTTAGACATTTTCCCGTCTGGAAATGTTTAATCACTCCTGCTATAGAGAGAAGACAGACTGTGGCAATTCCTGACCCAGTGACTTGGTAATTCTAGCCCTTTCTCTAAAAATCAAAGGTTTTTATTTCATCTCTGAAAATGATTTTTTAAAGCTTTATTATTTAAGTAATCTCTACACCCAACAAGGGCTTGAGCTCATGACCCCAAGCTCAAGAATCACATGCTCCTCAGACTGAGCCAGCTAGGAGCCCATGATAATGATTTCAAGTTATAACTGATTTTATAAGGCTTTCTTTACTCAAATATTAACAGGAAAAAATGTATACAAGGCTATGTACCAGTTGATTTCAGGGACCTTAGAGTTTTACAGGTCAGTTATAAAACAATGAATGTTTACTGAAATACCTAATCGGATCAATTAATTTGGTATAATCACGTTTCTGTATTACCTACAGTTAATTGTAAAATTATGTGATCGTTAAAACGTTTATGATAAATGTATGTTATAATAAATGACTTATTAGGTGAATAACGTTAAAGGAAAAAAGCAGTGGAGAAGATCATACATAAAGCTCTAATATAAACGTAAACCGAAGAGCTTTAAGTAGGAAAAAAACGTGGGCAGCCCTGGTGGTGCAGCAATTTGGCACCGCCTGCAGCCCAGGGCGTGATCCTGGAGACCCTGGATCAAGTCCCGCATCAGGCTCTCTGAGTGGTGCCTGCTCCTCCCTCTGCCTGAGTCTGCCTCTCTCTCTGTGTCTCTATGAATAAATAAAAAATCTAAAAGAAAAAAAAATAGGAAAAAAACTTGAGGATGCCTGGATGGCTCAGTTGGTTGGGCATCTCCCTTCAGTTCAGGTCATGGTCCTGGAGTCCTGGGATTGAATCCCACATCAGGCTCCCTGCCTCTCCCCCTGGCTCACGCTTTCTCTCTCTCTCTCTCTCTCTCAAAAAAAAAAAAAAAAAAAAAAAAAAAAAAAAAAAAAAAAAAAAAAAACTTAAAAAAAAACTTAGGAAAAACATATCAAAATATCAGTGATTATTCTTGGAGTGGTAGCAATATGGGCTATTTTTTGTTTTTGAGTTTCTCAAAACTAATATTTTACTGTTTTTATAGTAAAACTAGCTGATTTCTGCATATAAAAATTACATTTTGTTTTATGTCTTAAAAAAGAAACAAATTTGTATGGGCTGCTGATATTAAAGATGTATTTATAAATGCATACATGGAACAAGAAAACACCTTACTTGGATTGACAGTAATAGTAATAGGATAATAAAGTAGCTGCCCAAAATGCGGTTATTTTTGACAGCAAAGACTCCTGAGAGAGAAAACTTAAGGATGAAATGTGAAAGTATGCCAAAAAAGATTAGTATGAGAAGCAGCCATCATTCCACTATGCAGACTACTTACTCACCTGCCATCGGTGTTATAGTGCAGCTCCATCACAGCCCCACTGTGTCCTTTCAATGTAGCATAGTTATCACAGTCACCATAGACATTCCACAACACTGTTAGGGAGACGGGGGTTCTGTGATCATTATTGTGCAAAAGAAAACTCATCATTAGGCATAGAAAAGGTACTCACAAATTTACCACAACAGTTTTGAGATTATACTCCTCTGGAACACTATTGGTTCTACTGGTGGGACCAATATTCCTGGCACTATAAACAAAAATAATGCAATACTTTCATATTTAATAAGGTTGAAAAATTAGTTAATGATATAATTTTTTAAATCTTAAATTTTTTGCTGTAATGTGAAAAAAGTTAGTACTCACTACTACATATTGGTTGAGTATAAGCAGACTGCAAAATGATGGCACTTATAGACAACCCACGAAGCTGTGACTGACTTGAAGGTCACATGGCAAGGACTATGCTATGTCTACTCATTCCACATATACTATGTACCTATAACATGCTAGGTGCTGGGGTAAAATGGGGGTAAACAAGACACAGCTCCACAGGGAGCTTCGTCTAGCAGGGACTGAAGTTTGATTAGTGTTATTAACGAGCACCTCTAGGGGCACTTGGGTGGCTCAGTGGTTGAGTGTCTGCCTTTGGCTCAGGTTGTGATCCCAGTGTGCTGAGATCCAGCCCTGCATCAGGTTCCCCATAGTGAGTCTGCTTCTCCCTCTGCTTATGTTTCTGCCTCTCTCTGTCTCTCATGAATAAATAAACAAAAATCTTTAAAGAAAAAAAAAAAGGAGCACCTCTATACATAATAAGGTATATACATAAATTATTTTTCTGTTGATAAACTGTTTTTTTTTGTTTGATGAAATAAGCATGCTGATTCAAGGATGTTTTGCTAACATTCCAAGTCTTCCAAATGCTTGGTCACTGTTTAGAATCACAGAACTAGAAAACCTAAATCAAGACAGTGAAGACAGCTATCATCCACCCTGAGGTACAGACTTCAAAGCAAAAAGCTAAAGGACTTGCTTCATTTTACAATGTAACAAATGATGCCAGAATAAAACAAAGTCCTGATATCTTCTCTCTTGCTTTTTCTCATGACTCTTCCAAAGTGATTTTTTTTCAACTTATTTCTCAAAGTATTCCCAACTAGTAGCTGAGAATCTGGATATAAATCTCCCCCACCCTTTTTTTTTTTTTAAATAAATTTTTATTTATTTATGATAGTCACAGAGAGAGAGAGAGAGGCAGAGACACAGGCAGAGGGAGAAGCAGGCTCCATGCACCGGGAGCCCGACGTGGGATTCGATCCTGGGTCTTCAGGATCGCGCCCTGGGCCAAAGGCAGGCGCCAAACTGCTGCGCCATCTAGGGATCCCTCCCCCACCTTTTTAAGATTTTATTTTTAAGTAACCTTTACATCCAACATGGGGCTCGAACCCACAACCCCAAGATCAACAGTTGCATACTCTATAGACTGAGACAGCCAAGCGCCTCTTGGATGTAGATCCTAATAATGTACAGGTAAATTATCCAAGAGAGTTGCCACTTTAGGATCCCCTCCCCCTCCTTTCCCATATGCTAGGATTCTATGAGTGAATCAAGAGAAAGGCCTTACATCCTTGGGAGAACGAAAAGCTATCTCTCTCCCCATTACTTCCATTAACCTACTATTCCTAGTTCTATCGTCTGGCTGAATAAGTTCAAGATTTGCCTCCATGAGGAAGATATTCTCAAAGAAGAGCAACTCACTTTTCAACTAGTAACATAATCTCCTCTGTATTTACCACATGGATCTTGAGGTCTATATTCAAGATCATTCAACATTCTCCTTACACTGTTTTAGCTATGCAGTTTGTAATGCGAATAATCCAGACTGATACACTCTGTGGCACTAAAGGTTTTAAAAAATAATCACTATTTAGCAGAGAGTGATTATCCCAACTTCAAAAACTATCTCTTACATATCAGTCGATCAAAGCCTGCAGATGCTAAGGTGGATCCATTGGGATGAAACTTGCAGCAGTACACTTCCCCTTCATGTCCTGAGAGAAGCATGATTGGCGCTTGAAGGGAGGAACACCTTGGAGGTCCCTAAACAAAAGACAGAAGTACAGGGTAGTTACTACATACAGGCAAAGGAGACTACAAAAGACACGGTAAACAATCATTGAGTAGATTTCTCCTGATTTAGAGAATGGTAACTCTTCTCACATTAACTTAGGCCTCCAATTTGATACCCTCCTACTCAAGTGTCCAGTGTCTACCAGTTATACTGACTACTCCCTCAGGCTCCTTCTGTCCCATAGCCAACTTTAAATTGCTCAAATATGCTAAGCTCATTTCTGTCTCAGGATCTTTACACTTCTTGCTCCTGATCGGAATCCTCTTCCCTTGATCGTCCTGTGTTTAGCTCTTTCCAAATGTTTCCTCTTCAGAAAGTCTTTCATTGATCACTCAAACTCAAAGCAGCATCACACCTCCCCTCTGTATTCCATTAATCCTACTGTATTTCCTCACAGCACTTAAGACTACCTGAAATCACCTTCCTTTGTATTGGTTTACACATTTTGTCCTCTTCCCCGGTAGAAAAGCAGCTTTGTGACTGCAGGGACCCTGCATTCAACACTTTTCCCAGTCTCTAGCACATTTAATTAATGCCTGAACTGAGCTTCCCAACAACCCTGCAAGGTACATATTACCCAGGAAAGTAGTTTTGACTATGGTCTTGACACTAAACCTAGGCTTGGACAATTCACTGGAACCTGGGCTGACATTCCGGTCAGAGAGAAGACCTGGTACACTATTGATAATCCCCAAACATCCTTAATAGCTTTCAGTTTACTCATTTATTTAAAAAAAAAAAAAAATTAACGTGCCAGGCACTGTTTTAGGCGTTGGGAAAACAGTACTGAACAAAATAAACAATGGAGTTTGTGTTCCCGTGGAAAGGAGGAAGAGAAGAGACGAAGAGAGAAAACAAAACATATAGCAGGTTGGTATGTGCTACGGAAGAAAAAAAGCGATGTGGATTAATACATATGGGGTATTGCAATTTAAAACAGGGTAGTCAGGAAGGCCCTTACTGAAAAAGTGATATCTGAACAAAGATTTGGAGGATCTGAGTGTGTAAACCACGTGGATATTTTGAAGAGCATTCCAGTTGAGTGCAGCAAATGCAAAGGCTTTGAGGCAAGAGCATGGAAGCCAGTGTGACTGGAGCAGGGGGAGTAATGGAAAATTGGTAGATCTGAGAGGTAAAGGGAAAATGGGCAAAAGATTTTAAGGATTGTAAGGATTTAACCCTGGGTGAAATGGAAAGCCATCAAAAGTTTTCAGCAGAGGGTAACACGAGCTGACCTTTAGCAGGATTCTCTAGCCACTGGACTGAGAATAGATGGACCATAAAAGAATAGAAACAGGAAATACCAGTTAGGACCTCACTACAATAATGCCAGATGAGAAAAATAACGGCTTAGACCAGGGGCGAGTGATGGAGGTGGCACAAGGATTAGCAATTTGGCATCTATTTTGAGGACGGTGTGCCAGCAGGATTTGCTCACCGGCTGGTGGAGAGGTTGAGAGTGGAGACGTTTACTTCTTGATCGGAGCCTACCAGCCCAGCAGAGGGGTGATCGTTATTACCTCCATCTTACAAGAAATGCAGTTAAGAGCATGGATTCGGCTTTAAAACCGTTTCCTATCACTTACCGGGTTAAGAGCTTACAAAACAGGGCACTGAGAGTTCCTAACTCTTAAGCTGTTACCAAGATTAATGGGGTTTTCATACACAAAGCCCTTAGGACAGGTATTAAATGAAGGTCAGCTCTCGTTCCGTTGTTGTTAGTAACAGTACTAGTGCTGAGACATGGGGGGGGGGGGGGGGGGGGCGGGCATCTTGACCAAAGCAAGCCGGGCTCATTCGTTTCCTTTCTCTCCTCATTCATTCATTCATTCATTCATTCATTTTTTTCAGCCGTTCTACAAAGTTTTCTGAATGTTTACTCCACGCTGGGTCCCTGTGGAAGATTTAATACGAAAAAGCCCCGGTGCGGGTTTTGACTTCAAGGTCCTTAACGCTAAATGTAACGCCACCTCCCAGGGTGGTCGAGACGCTGAAAGCGGGCGTCCAACCAGGTAACGAGCGGAGCGTCCCGGGGGGGCAGGGGGGGTGTCGACCGCTTTTACAGTGTTTCCTGTGTGAACTGCAGGCAGCTATTCCCGTTCCTACCCCGCACTGCGGGATCACCGGGGGCGGGCTCCCTGAGGGGAAGATGAGCTGAGGCCCGAGGGCCGCCCGCGACTCCACTTACCGCTTGTAGCAAAGCTCCCGGCGCCGTCTGCTGCTGCCCAGCTCCGGGGCCCGACCCCGCCGCTCCCAACAGCAGCTCATGCCGCTGCCGCTTGACTGGGACCAGTGGCAACTCCGGGCCTTTGCGCTTTTGCTGTTCTATCATGGCGGCAACCGCTCTCCTCAGCGCCGCCACTGACCGCGCCGACACCCTCAGGCAGCGCGCGATTGGTTCCGACTTAGTTCTTCCCCCAGAACTTCCGGCTTGGAGTAACCAATCGGTCTGCAGCAATCCCCTCTGCACCGCCTCCCTGAATACTCTTCTTTTATTGGTCAGTTCTTTCTGGCGTCACGGGAGTGCGGTGCTGGGATTGGTGGGTGGAGCTGGAGTCCCACCTAGGCGCGCTGGGTCTTGTGGGTGGAAGCGTTGTCTGGTTTTGGCGTTTCGCGCAATGCTGCGGCCGGGAGACCGGGAGCTGACCCAGAGTAAGTGGAAGGAAGGTCGAGGGTGGGTGGCTGCGGCATCTAGAGACGGCGCCTCGGTTGTGTGACGTGAGCCTGGCTCTTCTCAGCTGAAGGTTTGCAGGGGCCTGAGGCGGGCCCCGGGGTCCCAGCGTCGGCGCGTAGCAGCCTGGGTTCCCCTTCTAGGCTGGAGCAGGGCTTTGGGGTCTCTGCGGCCGCCCGGGGCCCTCGTCCGCCGACTCGTTCGTCCAGCGCCTGCCGTGTCCAGCCCTGTGCCTGTGCCGAACGCCCCCAGGGAGGAAGGGCCTGTCTCCCAGCTCCACCAGGCTCCTCTCTCTGACTGAGGAGGCCGGCTTGTTTCTGCCACTGGTCATGCAGCCTTTTACGAGGGCCTGCTCAGTGCCTCTGGGAGAGACAGGGATGAGAGGAGTATCCGACTGCTGCTTCTCCAGAGCACAGTCCTGTGGAGAAATTCGGAATCATATCTGGGAACTAGGTCTCCTTAATTGTCCAACTGGTGTTTATTGGAAAGAGCCCTGAGAGGATACATTGTGAACCAAAGATGGTCCCACGTCGGGCCCCCTCCATGGAGCCTGCTTCTTCCTCTGCTTGTGTCTCTGCACCCCCCCCCCCGTCTCTCATGAATAAATAAATTAAAAACAAACAAACAATTCAAATATTTGAATATTGAGGGCAAGCATGTTAAACAGTGATCTCACTAAGAGCTTTAAAATACGTGCTGCCTAGGAGAGGTGCCTGATGTTATGAGTGTCTGCAATAAGCAGAAAAGCCTCTGTGAGGAAAAGATGCCCGAACTGATACCTGAAGGAAGAATTGTAATTATTTGGGTCAAGGGAGAAAGGCAGAGCGTTCCATATAGAACAACATGTGCAGGGGCCCTGCGGCAAATGGGAGGAAAATGACTGAACGGCAGAAAGAGGCCACTATGGCTACTTCAGAGGGAATGAAGGAGGGTCTGGTACAGGATGCAGCTGGAGGTGGGTAGAGGTGCAGGATTTTTACTTCAGGACTGATGGGAAACGACCGAGCTTTTTGTTTGTTTGTTTGTTTTGTTTTTGTTTTGGTGGGGGGAGAGAGTGGTGTGATGGGACAGGTGGTGGCTTGATCACTCAGTAGCATAAACAGATTGGAGGAGAGATAGATGCAGATCGACCATTTAGGTGAGAGATATAGCAATGAGGACTGAGGTATTGGTACAACTACAGAGAACTGGACAGATGCTAGAGATAAAAAGGAGCTAAAATCAGGAATTAGTGATAGAATGGATTCAGGGAGTGAAAGGAGAGAAATCAAATCTCAGGTTTTAGGCTTATGCAACTGGGTAGTTTTTTGTGTTTCTTTGGTTGTTTTTAAGATTTTATTTACTTAAATAAGTGCACAAGCAGGGGGGAGGGGGAGAGGGAGAAGCAGGCTCCATGCCGAGTAGGGAGCCCAGTGTGGGGCTCGATCCCAGGACCCTGGGCTCATGACCTGAGCCAAAGGCAGATGCTTAACTGACTGAGCCACCCAGGCGCCCCACAACAAGGTAGTTCTTTTTTTGGAAGGGGAAGGGAGAGGTCATTCCTGACATCCAGGAGGCAGTTTGAAATACACCGTTGGGACTCTGAGATGTTTTGGGAAATGTTTAGTGGGAGTAATTTGCATATAGGTGATAATTGAGCCATGGGTGTGGTTAAGATCAACTAAGAGCCGTGAGTGGTCCCAACATGTAATGGTCAAGAATGGGAGCATGAGTCCACAAGAGAAACAAAAGCACAAGAGTGGAGGACCAGAGGAATGTTGTCTCAGCAACAGGAAACGGTCTGTATTAGAAAATATGAGAACTGAAAAATACCTACGGGCTTTATCATTGTGGAGCTTATGGTGTCCTTCGTGAAAGTTGGTGTGATGGGACTAGAAGCCAGATATGAGGCAGAGATTCAGGGAAGGAAATGGAGGCAGTGAATCTAGAGAGTATTTTTCATACATACAATTGTAGAGGAAAGGATGTGGAAGCTGAAGGAGATGAGAAGTCACCAAGGACCCAGAGTGACGGAGAAACTGAAAACACAAGAAAGAAATTGGGTCATTGATACTGTTCTGAGAACATGGGAATGGATGGGATCCAAAGTACAGTTAGAGAGAGCAACCTTAGGAAATAGGACAGTTTGTCCAGTTAATAGAAAGGAAGAAGAAAATGAAGGCAACAGATACAGGTTGTTTGTGTGTTTTGTACTGGTAAAATTAGTTCCTATCTCTTAGCTTTTATATTTTCTGTTACATAGGTGGTGGGACCATATACATAGAATGAGAGGAGGGCAGAAATTTTAGAAGTTTGCAGAAAGTCTGAAAGTCATTGTAGATTGTGGGAGAATGAGTTGACGAGAGAAATGTACAATTGTCTTGCAAAATTAAGGACCCATTTGAGGTTGGAGATCATAATGTTTTTTCCTAGCAACAGTAGGCTGTTCAGTGTGGGCATGGAGAAAATGTATCCAGGTATGGTGAGGACTGTGGATTTGACATGTTCAACACACTTTTCTACCTCTTAATGTGCTTTCTATTACTGAACAGTTTGGGATGCTAAAAATGATTTCCTAGATTCCTTTGTACCTAAGGGGAGAATTGAATTTGGAACTGAGTTAGATGTGGAGACAAAGAGGGTGAGAGCCATCCAGTTTTGCTGGCAAGTGTCATAACAGAGGCAGTAGATTTTTTTAGTCAACAACTTTCTGGTTCAGTGACTTTCTGCAATGATAGCCATAACTTTCTTGATCATGGCAAAGACTTATTTTGTGAGTTACAACTTCTTCCTGTAAGTTCTAAGAGACCTGCTCCTTTAGCCCTTTGAGTAATTTTGTAAGCCACATAATACCTGGCAATAACTCCCTTTCTGCTTAACTTAGTTAGCATGAGTTCTGTTGTCTGCAGCTATACTCTACTCCTGCCAGATAGGTGAGCTGTAAAGGCACGGAGTTAAAAGGAGGTCAGGGTGTTACTGAAATGATGGGTTGTGGAACCCAAGTTGGAGAGGGCTAATAGGTTGGAAGAAAGTAGAGTTCAATAGATTAGGTTCTAATGAGGTCAAAGAACAGTATTCTCTGCTACAGTATTTCCTTTTATCTTTGAAGTCCTATTCGGTTGTCACCTCTTAAACTTCCCTGTGTCCCCCAAAACCTTGCTCTCTTTTTTCCCAGTACTTTGAACCTAGCCACTATAGCTCTGATCACACTGCATTGTAATTGGTTACCGTTATCCCTACCAGACTAGGAAGTCTTTGAGGGCAGGGACTGTGTTAAAAGAGGTGATTTAGTGGCATGTATGTGGTCTTGAAATGGCCTAATATTTGTCTCTTTTTAGCTATGAGTTTTGGGCAAATTACTTCATTTCTGTAAACAGGGCTATCTACTTTATAAGTTGCTTTAAAGATCGAAAGGTTTATGAAGTGCCTAGCACAGAGCCTGACATAAATATCATAAATATGCTGAATTGATGAGTTAACTAACAGTTTAATAATATATATTTTTTTTAATTTTTAAAATTTCTTTATTTGAGAGAGAGAATGAGAGAGAAAGCTTGAATGGGGAGAAGGAGAGGGAGAAGCAGAGTCCTTGCTGAGAGAGGAGCCTGATGAGGGGATCAATCCCAGGACCCTGAAGTCATGACCTGAGCCGAAGGCAGATGCTTAACCGACTGAGCCATCCAGGTGCCTCCACCCAGGCACTCCTTAACTAACCATTTAAAATAGGATAAAATGAAGTACTTCAGTATTCAGATATAAATTTCAATATGCTTTACATTGTGCTAAACACTGGAGATTTGGGGACAGTGACAATGTGTAACACAAGGGCATGCTCAGAGGAATTTCATAGTCTAGAAAGAAAAGGAAAGATGTTCATAGTATTTGAATCTCCTCTCCATTCATAGTTTTGTAATCTTAGGCAAATTACTTAAACTCTCATGTCTTAGTTTCTTCATCTATGGAATGTCAACGATAATTGCCTATCTTGTAGAGGGGTCAAAAAGAATTAAATAGTTAAGAGAAGTAAAACTTTTATGGTAATGGATGGCAAATAAACACTGAAATAGGGCAGCCCCGGTGGCGCAGCGGTTTATTGCCGCCTGCAGCCCGGGGTGTGATCCTGGAGACCCGGGATCCAGTCCCACATCGGGCTCCCTGCATGGGGCCTGTTTCTCCCTCTGCCTGTGTCTCTGCCCCTCTCTCTCTCTCTGTCTCTCTCGCTCGCTCTGTGTCTCTCATGAATAAATAAAAAATAAAATCTTAAAAAAAACCACTCAAATACTAGCTGTTATCAGAGGACTTGGATAAGACCTCTCTAGGTTTATTGATTATAAGTGTGGGATGGGAGAGTGAGTACTGGTCATGGGGTCTAGAGCCAATAGCCTTTGTCGAGTCACTTGACCTCAGTTAGCCTCATTTTCAGTTAAATAAGAGGGCTGCATGAACTCCAGAATTCCTTTTCAGCTTTCACATTTTATGAGACTATTTGTGTGTGTGTGTGTGAGATGATTTTGTTTTTGCTTTGTTTTGTGTTTTACTGTTCTTTCTCTCTCCTGCTTTTGGACATTTTCTCAATTGATCATGACTGAAGTTAAAAAGGAAGAAACATCTATCTAAGATAGTCATTCAATAAATTGGTGGGAAGGAGGAAGTTTGGCTTCCAGTTTAACATTTGAAAGACTCCCACCTGATCTGGCCAGTATATTGGGCAGAACTCATTTCCTCTGCTTTTCTTTTTCTTTTTCTTTTCTTTCTTTTCTTTTCTTTTCTTTTCTTTTCTTTTCTTTTCTTTTCTTTTCTTTTCTTTTCTTTTCTTTCTTTTCTTTCTTTTTTAAGATTTTGGGAAAGAGAGAGAAGGAGCAAGCGGGGGAAGGGCAGAGGGAGAAACAGACTCTCCGCTGTGCAGGGAGCCTGATGCAAGCCTTGATCCCTGGACTCCCAGATCATGACCTGAGCCAAAGGCAGACACTTAACTGAGCCACCCAGGCACCCCTCCTCTGCATTCTTTATTTATTTATTTATTTTTTAAAACATTTTATTTATTTATGACAGATACAGAGAGAGAGAGAGAGGCAGAGACACAGGCAGAGGGAGAAGCAGGCTCCATGCACCGGGAGCCCGACGTGGGATTCGATCCCGGGTCTCCAGGATCACGCCCTGGGCCAAAGGCAGGCGCCAAACCGCTGTGCCACCCAGGGATCCCCTCTGCATTCTTTAGACCAGAATGCTTTCTCCCTTCTTTCTCTACCTGTGTTTGGCACATAGTGAGGCTCTATTCACTTATTAAAAAAAAATTTTCAGTACCAACTGTATACCAGAAACTGGGAACAGACAACCAAATGAGAAATGGTCCTTGATTACATGTTTGGATGAATGAATCCAGCTCATCATTACCTCCTCCATGAATGATACCCTTCTGATGATGACTCTCCATTAGAATCTCTAATGTTGGGACTTAATTCGTGTTAGAAATTCTTATAAGTTTTAGATGTACACTGCAAATTCTTTTTAAGGTAGTGTAGAATAGTGGTTGAGAATGCAGGCTCTGCAGTCATTATTCTGTCTTTGCTCATATCCTAGTATTTTTACCTGTCAATTGATTCTCCTCTCAATTTTTATACACAGATTAAAGATCAATAAGAATTCCTTCAATTCTCAAGGTTCTATCCAGTTAGTTCTATTCTGTAGCAACCATAATAAATCTAAATCCTAACAAACTTAAATGCAACAACAGAAATCTTGGCCAGATCAGTAAGGTGACACATGAAATGGAGTTCCAAAGGTACTTTGAAGTATCTTACCAATTTAATATTGTTCTATGGACTTCTCATTGCTTGAGAGAAAGGGAGAGCAGGATATGTTTTTTTCTTTTTCTTTTTCTATTGCATGTACATTAAAAAAAACAACTTTGAAACAATAACAAAATTGTGGAGGAACAATACAAATAACATTTATGAATCATTTGAGAGTTAAGTTGCTAACCAGATGCCTCTATCTTTCCTAAATACTTAATTTTCCTCTAAACAAAGACATTCTCCCGAATAACCACAATATAACTAGTATAATCAGAAAGTTAACATTGCATTACTACCTCTAGTTTCCAGGCCCTGCTTCTCCATTCTTGGGTACTGATTCATCATTCTGGACAGCCCAATATGTGGATGTCATCATTACCCTGCTCCTTTCCACACTGGTTGCTCTTTGCAAATTTATTCCTCACCAACCTAGGCTCTAACCTCACTCTGGGCCACTATTCCTCTGCCACACCTCTCATTCCCACAGTGTACTTTCCTTGCTCTGTCCCTTGCTTTGGGAAGTAGGTGGCTGGTAACTGGGTCCCTGTTGCCTCCCTGCATATTATATTGTTGTTTAAAACATTCAAGGAAAATCAAGCACTTAAGGTAGATATTCTGCTTCCAGAATTATTGCAAAGCAACTCTGTGGTGTACCTCAATCTTTTCAGTTTACTTGCTCTTTAAAGTCTACAGATGTGGCCCTATTTGAGTGGACTCTATTTCAATGTTTTACAAACTTCCAAAACAGCAGGACTCTTTTTTTTCCCCAAATGAACTCTTATATAGACGCTTAATAGGTAATTTGGATCAAAGCAGAATACACATTATTAAAAGTAGGCCCTCCTCCTGTAACCCCCACTCCTCCTTGTTACCAAGGTCCACCCCCAAGGCTGGGTAAACAGGTGGGAAATAGCAATAATCAGTCAGTGCTTAATTACTGAAGAGAAGGACGCCTGGGTGGCTCAGTGGTTAAGCTCCTGCCTTCAGCTCAGGGCGCGATCCTGGGGTGCCAGGATCGAATCCCGCAAGGAGCCTGCTCCTCCCTCTGCCTCTCTCTCTCTCTTTCTCTCTCTCTCCCCCTCTCTCCCCTTGTCTCTCATGAATAAATAAATAAAATCGTTAAAAAAAATTTACTGAAGAGGGCCTGCTAGCTTCACAACTACTCTTGGTGTGCACATTTCTCTCTCTCTCTCAAATCTTTAAAAAAAACTCTAGATAACTAAGGAGCTTCTGAATAACCACCATAGAACTCCAGGTTTCTACAGAACATAACTTGAAAGAAAGTTTTAAGTTCCATTTTTTAAAATGGCAACCTTCTACTTTACTGAATTTCTAAACCTGTTACTGTTCTATCTATTCAGGGTTTCATGAACAATAATGCATGCCACTTTCTTGAAGAATTGCAAAGGGTTTCTCAGCTACTGTTCTATGGAAGGAGCCAACAGGAGAGCTTTAAGTTACGTGGCCATATACTTACCACAAACAGAAATATGTAAGAATCAAGAAACTAAAGATTATTTCTACTTTTATTGCTCTTTCCATGACAGGTGTTAAGAGTAAGATATTTGAGTTCAATTTAGGTGTCCTAGCTGCTGATGCCAAATGGATTCTATACTTCACTAGTGCTCCAAGAGCTGGAGGAATTAAGGTCTCTTGATAGAGCCACTGGCTTCAGGTCAGTAACCTTTGTTCTAAGATGTGAGAAGTGCTAGTCAGAGAGAGGCAAAGATTGGAGTTGATCTTGCATAGTTGGGAAGTGGAAGAGGCAGAATCCAACCAGGTGGTGATACTTGGATTTAACCTGTTTATCAGCCATTTCTCAAGAACTGACCAATCTGCCTTCATTCTATGTACTGTTAGTGAAGTAATAAAAACCACCTGTGGGTGATCTAAGCCGAAAAGGGCAAGTTTGTTATAAGGATACGAAGTTGTGTTACGGAACTCAACAATAAGGATGTAGGAACCCGGAGATGATACTAGCACCAGGATTTGGAAGGCTGATAGTATTTTCTTTCATTTCTCTTGTAAGTGAGGCAATTCAGTAATGGATGGTCCTGTAGATAAGGGAGACTTTTGGGGATTCCCTGGGTGGCTCAGTGGTTTAACACCTGCCTTTGGCCCAGGGTGTGATCCTGGAGTCCCAGGGTTGAATCCCACATCGGGCTCCCTGCATGGAGCCTGCTTCTCCCTCTACCTGCGTCTCTGCCTCTCTCTCTCATGAATAAAATCTTTTTTTTTAAAAAAGGGAAGACTTTCCAAAACTAGGACCTGAAGTTGTCTTAATGAAAGTGAGTGGGGTCAGGGTGCCTGGGTTGCTCATTGGTTGAGCATCTTTCTTTGGCTTGGGTTGTGATCCTGGGGTCTTGGGATTGAGCCCCTCATCAGGCTCCCTACTCAGCTGGGAGTCAGCTTCTCCCTCTACCCCTTCCCCTGATCTCTTTCTCTCTCTCACTCTCAAATAAATAAATGAAATCTTAAAAAAAAAACAAAAACGTGAAAGTGAGGAGATTGAGGTGAGAAGAAAGTATTTGGTTATAAAAACCTAAGGAAAATAGTATTTCAAGTCTTATTGTCATCAGTTGTAATTGGGAGGAAAACGAGAACCGAGGGCAGTACCATTGGATTTATCTTTATGTAGCAGTGATTTATCCAGCAGGTACAGTAGCATGATTAAGAGCCACTAGACTGCTAGTTCTCTCTCTGTTTATTTTTTTTTAATTTTTATTTATTTATGATAGTCACAGAGAGAGAGAGAGAGAGAGAGAGGCAGAGACACAGGCAGAGGGAGAAGCAGGCTCCATGCACCGGGAGCCCGACGTGGGATTCGATCCCGGGTCTCCAGGATCGCGCCCTGGGCCAAAGGCAGGCGCCAAACCGCTGCGCCACCCAGGGATCCCTCCCTCTCTGTTTAAAATAGGAGACTGAGCAAGAATATCTCTAAGCTCCCTTCCAATTCCAAAGCTGTAAAACTTGCTACTCAGGCAGGATCAGCCTCATCTGGGAGCTGGAAATGTACAGTCTCAGGTGCCACCTCAGACCTCCTGAATTGCAGTCTGCATTTTAACATGATTCATAAATAGTTAAGTAGATTTGGTGCATCTAAGAATGGATTATTATGTAGGTATTAAAAAAAAGAGGTGTAGAGGTGCTTAGGCTCAGGTTGTAATCTGAGGGTCGTGAGATTGAGCCCTGCATTGGGCTCCACACTCAGTTTGGAGTCGGCTTAAGACTCTTCCTCTCTCTCTGCACCTCCCCATTGTGTGGCGCATGTGTGCCCTCTCTCTTTCTCTCTCAAATTAAATAAATTGTAAAAAAAAAAAAAAGTGTATGTGTCTATATGAATTACTAAAATATATAAGAAAATGGCTGCTAATGATTTGTAATTTCATAATTCAATTAAAAAGTCTCTTCTATAGGGACACCTGGTAGCACAGTGGTTGAGCATCTGCCTTTGGCCCAGGGTGTTATCCTGGGATCTGGGATCCAGTCCCACATCAGGCTCCTTGTGGGGAGCCTGCTTCTCCCTTGGCCTGTGTCTCTGCCTCTCTCTCTCTCTCTCTCTCTCTGTCTCTGTCTCTCATGAATAAATAAATAAAATCTTTAAAAATAAATAAATAAAAATCTACAAATGAAAAAGTTTTAAAGAATATAAATAAAATTGAATTTTGGGTGATTTTTTTCTTTATTATGAATGTATTATTGTCTGGACTTTTAAAATGAACATGTGTGTTTTTAACTTTATAAGGAAAAAAGTAAGCTATTCTCTCTTTTTGAAGTTACTTCAGACTAATACCTAGCCTAGGGCTTAAAAGCAGGGACTCAGGTGTCAGCCAGAGTTTGACTCCACTATTTCCTAGCTTTTTGACATAGGCCTAGTAATTTGACCTCTGGAAACCTTGGTTTTCTCATTTATATAAGAAACAGGGCAGCCCGGGTGGCTCAGCAGTGTAGTGCCACCTTCAGCCCAGGGCCTGATCCTGGAGACCTGGGATTGAGTCCCATGTCGGGCTCCCTGCATGGAGCCTGCTTCTTCCTCTGCCTGTCTCTGCCTCTCTCTCTCTCTCTGTGTCCCTCATGAATAAATAAATAAAATCTTAAAAAAAAAAAAACTACATCTTGAGAGTTTTGAGGATTAAATGAGATATTAGATGTCTAGTGCTTAGCAAAGTACCTGGACATAGTATGTTCTTGATAAGTGTTAGCTCTTATTACTATTATTATTCCCTTTTTAAAGATACAGTCTCACACACATCTCAAAAGCCTTCCCTTGACAAAAGGATAGTAACAATAGCAATTAGAAAGGAAAAAAAACCCCAGACTAATGGTCTTGGGTAAGTATCAAATTGAAAAAAATAAGATCAAATTTTCCACAACTCTTCAAGATCACAGTGGGCAAAAGAGATGTGGATGAAAGTGCATAGTGTTAAATCTAATGCTGTTATTCTGTAGAGACTAGCTGTGGATTATATGTACATTTCTTTTTTAATGCAGATGTCTTTCACATTGTTGCCTGTCTTATTTCTTTGTGATAGGACACTTGAATTAACTTTGGCAGAAGAGAAATGGAGGAGCCATAGAACATTAAGGATGAATTCAGGAAGACCCGAGACCATGGAGAACTTGCCTGCTCTCTACACTATTTTCCAAGGAGAGGTATACTCTTTTGACCTTGAAAAGAAAACCTACCATTTATGTTAAGCATAGATGGGAGGTGAAAAGCAGCTGGGTTTGGAACTCCTGTCCACTTGAGAATATGTGGAGTATCACAGTTCAAACAGAAGGGGCTAGTGGAGCATCTGGCTATTATTTGTATTTCCTCTAAGCTCCAGACTCCTAACTGCATACTTGACATCTTCATTTGGATACCTCACAGCAGGTCTAGTTTATGTTTTAAACTGATTTTTTTTTTTGAGAAATTTATTTATTTTTAAAGTAATCTCTACACCCAGCATGGGGCTCAAACTCATAATCTCAAGATCAAGAGTCAGTTTATTCCACCAACTGAGCCAGCTCAGGTGCCCCTAAATTTTTTATTTTCTAACTAAATATGTTCTTCTAGTCTTTCCCATCTCAGCAAATGAAACCACTATCCTTCTAGGTATCCATGCTAAATGTCTGGGTGTCATCCTTCATTTCTCCTCTTTTTTTTCTTTAAAGATTTTATTTATTTATTCATGAGAGACAGAGAGAGACACAGGCAGAGGGAGAAGCAGGCTCCTCACAGGGAGCCCGATGCAGAACTCGATCCCCAGACCCTGGGATCATGCCCTGCGCCATAGGCAGATGCTCAACCACTGAGCCACCCAGGCATCCCTTCATTTCTCCTCTTGATTTGATCTTGATTTTCTCTCTCCCTCCAGTCCATCAGCAAGTTGTACCATTGCTACCTCCCAAATATATCTCTTGTCTGTATATTTCTTTATCCCTGTGGCACCCCATTAGTTCAAGCTCTTCATCTCTTGCCTGTCCTTATTGGGGTCCCTACATCTATGGTAGTCCCTCTTCAACCTATTCTTTCTGTTGTAGCCAGAATAACATCTAATAAACAGATCAAATATGCTGCTTTCTCACAGCTTCTCATTGTACTTGAATTCATTCAAAGTTGTTTCATGAGCTCTACATGACTTGAACTTTGCCTACCCAGACAGTGTGGTTTTGTTCTATTCTATGCACACACAAGCCATTCTGGCCTCTTTACCACTCTGAGCATTTTTTTTTTTTTTAAGATTTTTATTTAGTCCTTTGACAGAGTACACAAGCAAGGAGAGCAGCAGTTAGAGGGAGAAGCAGGCTCCCTACTGAGCAGGGAGCCCAATGTGGGACTCGAACTCAGGACCCTGGGATCATGACCTGAGCCAAAGGCAGACACTTACCTGACTGAGCCACCCACGCGTGCCTCACTCTAAGCATTCAATGCCTGCTTCCTTCTCAGGACTTTTGCACATGCTATGTTTACCTATTCCATTTTCCCACTAACTTCTCTTCATGTTTTAAGTCTTAGCCCTAATGTCTCCTCAAGGATCTTTTCCTCACCATAAATAAATAGGCTCACCCTGTATTTGTGTACCTGTGTAATGTCTGTCTTCCTCACAGGATGCTTAAGTTTTATAAGGGCAGAGCCCTGTGTGGTGTTGTTTGTGGTTGTAGATCTTAGTCCCAGGTAAGTGGGTAGAAAATAATAGGTACTCATTACATCTTTGGTGACTGAATGATCAGCTTTTTTTTTTTTTTTTAATTTTATTAATTTATTCATAAGAGAGGCAGAGACATAGAGGGAGAAGCAGGTTCCCCATAGGGACCCTGATACGGGACTTGATCCCAAGACCCTGGTATCATGCCCTGAGCCAAAGGCAGATGCTTAATTAGAGGCATCCAGTTATCCCAAATGATCAGCTTTTGAGGAAGAAAGCATTGTATTTGGAGAACAGACCAAACCTGGATTCCTGTCATAGTCCTTTTACTTACTGTGTGATTCTTGAAACTGCCATTTACTCTCTCTGAGCCTTAGTTTTCTCATTTATTAAATGGAGATAATAACTTTTTCTATAGGATTGCTGTGATGGTTAAATAAGCTATTATCTATAAAAGCTATGCCTGAGATAGAGTAGGAATTCATTACCATTATCATCTTCTTCTCAAAGCAAGAGTAGAGCCAAAAAAAATTGTTTTCAGTGTCTTATGAGTACCTGTAGTATTTTAACAGTATTATTCTTACTTGTTTTATGGTTGACAAGAGTTTCATCTAATGATGGGAGGCCTTTGAGGGCAGACTTTATCTGTCAGTTGCAGACTTTATCTGTCAGTTGCTTGACTTCTGTTAAGTCCATCCTAACTTGTAATCTAAACTCAAAATACAAAAGATAATAACATTCTAGCAAATAGTGAACAAAGTTGCCTTTCAGAGCCTTGTCCTTTTTCTTTAAGGCCTGTGGCATCTCCAAAGATCAGTGAGTTACTACTAGGGCTCAGAAAAGGAAGTGGGTAGCACTAGAGACAAAGTGAATTTTTCTGGGGTGCCTGGGTGGTTCAGTTGGTTAAGCATGTACCTTTGGCTCAGGCTGTGGTCTTGGGTTCTGGGATCAAGCCCCATGTCAGGCTCCCTACTCACAGGGAACCTGCTTCTTCTCTCTCTCAAATAAATAAATAAAATCTTTAAAAAAAAGAGGGGATGAATTTTTCTGATGATGAAGTTCTTTTGTCAGGTGTTACACAAAAGCACAAAAGACAGAGAAGTGTGCCATGCCCTTTACAAACTGAGTCAGATTTCTACAGTGGTTCCTGCCTGACATCTGCTTAAATGAGGTGGGATTTGAATTAATGTAGGTTTTAAATGTTACTATTAAGGAGGGATGGGCTAAGGGAATGTTTGGGGGAGAACTCAGTAGTTCTAGCTTTGTATTTCAGGAACGCATTATGAAAAATGATGGTTTAGAAATGATTGGAATTAGGGAGAGAGAAGTTTGATACATCGGAAGGAAGAAACTATTTTTCAGAATATTCATCCACAAACATTTAATGAGTGCCTAATATTTCAAAGAAGACCCAGTTACATTAAAATTCAAAAAAATTTGTAAGTCTAATATAGGTCAGCACTTTTACACATTCTGTGTCATTGACTCCAAAAAAAATTGTTAACCGTGTTTTACGGGTAAGGAAGCTCCTCTCAAAAGTTAAGTAATTGCCCAGTGGTTAATAAATAACAAAACTGGGATTTTATTTTATTTATTTTTTAAAAAGATGTATTTATTTATTTTAGAGAGAGAGTGCATGAGTGGGAGGAGGGGCAGGGTTAGGGGAAGCAGACTCCCCACTGAGCACAGAGCTCCATTATGGCTGGTCTCATGACCTAGAGATCTTGAAACCAAGAGTTCCCCAAACTGGGATTTTAAATCAGGTCCTCTCCAAGGCTGCTTTCTGCTAAACTGCACATGGCGTTGTCCAGCTATACATAAATGCATGGAGGAACCAGAGGAACCTTAAGAGAAGTCTTTTTTAAATTTATTTTTATTTATTTATTTATTTATTTATTTATTTATTTATTTATTTATTTATTTATTTAGATAAGTCTTTTTTTTAAAGATTTTATTTATTTATTCATGAGAGACACACAGAGAGAGGCAGAGACATAGGCAGAAGGAGAAGAAGGCTCCCTGCAGAGAGTCCAATGTGGGATCCGATCCCAGGACCTCTGGGATCATGCCTTGAGCTGAAGGCAAACGCACAACCACTGAGCCACCCAGGCCTCTCAAGAGAACTCTTTTAAGTGAATTGAGGTACAAAGGAGGGTAAATGGTAAATCTGGTTCTTTCACAGTCATTTGTTTGGTTCTCAATTACAGCATTTATCACAGTCTGTTTTGTATAATTGTTGCTTGTGTATGTATTTGTCTCCTCCACTAGATTGTGAGTTACTGGAAAGCAAGGGCCATGGTTATCTCATATATCTTGGTAACTACTTCAAATTCATTTAAAAATAGATGGGCATTTTTTTAAGGGTTTTTATTTCACAGTACCTATCATGGTATCTTACATATAGGTACTCAGCAAATGTTTGAATAAAATTGAACCAAAGCCTCATAGGACCAATCACCCTTGAAGAAACTGGTGATGCAACCCATAACTTAGCAGTTCTTCTCTTAGCAGGCTCAGCAGGGCTGGGGAGGTCAGTGATTGAATATCTGAGAAGCCAGTATTCATCCTCTCATCCTCTGAGAGGTTATCCTGGTGCTGGGGTCAGTGAAGCATGGTAGCCGGTACAAGTGTAGCAGTGGGAGTTGGGATTTGGCTCAGCCCAACCATAGCCAAAGAAATGCTGAAGGGAGATTGGTGTTGGTGAGGTGGAACTAGCATTGGACTAGAAGTAAAAAGATTTCTGTTCTTGCTTTCTACTTCTGTGACTTGGGACAAGTATCTTAGGTCTCTGAGCCTCAAGTTGCTCATTCACATTATGGGCTAACTAGTTTCAAGGCCAGTGCAACCTCTACTCCAAAGATGGTAAATTCATTTTACCTCAGCCTGGAGTTCAGTTGAGATAATTACTGAATTTTTTCCCCTGAGTTATTTGACTAATTATTCTTGGGACACCAGGCAGACACGATCATCTACAACAGGTGCCATTCTGTTAATTTCAACTCTGAGTGCATCCTAGGAGACATAGTGATGGAAACACCTGGTACTGGAATTAGGTGAGAATGCCTTTTCCTGACTTAACAGTTGAGTGCATCCATTCTGGAGCACATTAACTTTTCCTTTTGGGAGAGGCCAAATTAAGGTCTGTTAATGATATTTCCTCAAAAGATCATAACGTGACACTGGAGTTTCAGAATTGAAAAGTGAGATGGTCTTAATTTATATCAGTAAAGTGTGTTGGGCTCCAACATCTAGATGCTTCTTTGAAGTTCGTTAGATAACTATGCCCTTAATAATGTTGTTATGCAGTATGAAACACCTCAGCTATCTTTCTATAACTGTGAAGCAGAAGCCAGTTAAATTAAAAGCAAAAGCCAAGGTTCCTGGGTGGTTCAGTTGGTTGGGTGTCCAACTCCTGATTTCAGCTCAGGTCATGATCTCAGGATCGTGGGATCCAGCCCCATCAGGCTCAGTGTTGGGGGTGGAGCCTTCTTAGGATTCTCTCTTTCCCTCTGCCCCTCCCCATCTCTTGCACATGCTTTCTTTCTCTCAAAAAGAAAAAAAAAAGTTGAAAAGCAAAAGCCTTTAATTGGTCCAGAAATTAGGGATTTGCTTTTATCATAATTAAAAATTTACAGTCTTATCTTTATCTGGTTGGCCTTGTTTTATAAAAAATGACTTGCTTTATGAACTTGGGTAAGATCTTTGTGTCTCTGGTCTTTACTTTCCTCATTTAAAACATGATAGGATTGTACCAGCTAATCTCTGACGTCCTTCCACCAGTTTCACCTTACCTTGATTTTAAGTACTAGTATCTGCTTCACTGTACTGTTTCTTTGGGACTGTCTGGTACCTACCCCACTATAGCATATTCATCAATATAAAAGAGAACTTTAGGGGCTCCTGGGTGGCTCAGTTGGTTAAGCATCTGCCTTTAACTCCGGTTGTGATCTCACAGTCCTGGGATTGGGCCCATGTGGGGCTTTCTGCTCAGCAGGAAGTCTGCTTGTCACCCCCACCCCCCGCCCCGTGCTCATGCACACTCTCAAATAAAATCTTTTTTTAAAACGCTTTGGGTTCTTAACTCCTTAATGTTGTATCATAGAGTTATTTCAAGTGTCCATTTAAAAAATGTGGCAAATGGAAGTTTTTGTCTATATCCATCCTAGCATTGAGGTGAGTAATGATAAATGGTGGAGTAAGGGGCATTGGACTAGGCATCAAGGGATCTATGGTCTGTGCCTTGTGTCTAAGTTAGTTGTGTTTCTACTAGTCACTAACTTTTTTTGTGCGTCAGTGTCTTGAACTCTGTTAAAGTGTCTTGAATTCTGTTAAATTGTTAAAAAGCCACAATTTATTGAATGTACATTAGGTGGCAGATACCACTTCAAGGCACTTTGTGTACATCATTTGTTATTTGCAGCAGGAAAGAAAATATACTTGGGAACTTAGGCCCTGAAAGGTAAGTTGTGTTCAACATCCCACAGGTAAGGAGTGACAGAGGTGAGATTAGAAGCCACATCTTTCACTCCAAAGCGTGTACTCTTTCCACACCTGTACTATTCTACCTCATTTGCAGCATGGAGACCTACCATGTATACTTTTGAAGATCGTTCCCAGGAGCAGATAAAACGTCAAATGTCACATAGTCTCTGCGTTAGAATTTTATAGTTAAAGGGAATGCATGAGCAGCTCTAGTGTAGAAATCCCAGCTCTACTGCTTACTAACTTTGAACACTGGGTAAATTACTTAGTCTGTCCATACATCAGTTTTGTCATCTATCAAATGAGAATAGTAAGAGTATCAATATCATATGGTATCACAAGGAATATGTAAAGACTTTGAACAGTGTTTTACACGTAGTGAGTAATCAATACGTATTAGTGAAGAGCAGTGCATTAGGGCTTGTCCTTTTCACTCCTCTTAGTTATGCTAAAGCTGAAACAGTGAGTACTAAGATGAAACAACTAATTAAAGTCACTGAAAAAAATAAAGTTTATAAGATTGTATTGAATACTTTATAAATAATAATGAATTTAATGATAAATACAGGATGTAGCAAAAATTTTAATTCTAGTCCAGGTTGGTGGGTGGGCTAGAGGATGGATGGGAGGTAGAGATAGAATTTAGGATAATGATTTATCTGGCAGAGGTTCCAGGCCTTTCATTACTATTACCTATTAAATCGACCCATTAAGCTTTTAACTTCTCCATCCTAGGTCAACTCCACAAAAGACTCTGGGACAGCTCTTTTTCTAATTATATCTTTTTAGGTTCTGTCAGATGTCTACATATTAGCTTTTTCTGCAGTTGTCTTATAAAACCCAAGACTGGTTTGGAGTTAAATAGAGCAGCCTATATGGTCTGTTTTGACTTGAAATTTAGGAAAAAGGGATGTCCTATATAATCCATCCCGAATTATTAAAGTTCTCTGTATTGGGATTGGGGGCTTCAGTTCCATCTAAAAGAAAATGTAGCATTATTACAAGATTTTCTGCTGTGTGTTCCTTTTCTTCAAATATCTCCTTTGGGAATTTTAGTAGGTGTGGGATTTGGACATTTCTAGATCTTGTCATACCATCTGACAACACTCCACTCTCACCAGTATTTTTAATGTGTTCACACATACCTGCCAGTCTAAATTTCAAAAAGAACAGAATATTTGACAGAACATAACTTTTAGGCAGCTTTGCAGCAGGCAGTGTAAGTAGAAATTCGGAGAGGCTAGGTTAAATGCTATGGAAGAGAGATTCTCATTTGTGTGGCATTGATTCCTTTTTTTTCTTTGTCTTTGTAGGTTGCTATGGTTACAGACTATGGAGCCTTCATCAAAATCCCTGGCTGTCGGAAGCAAGGTGGGAGCCTATCATTTGAAATTCAGCCCTCCCGTTCCACTGTCTCTGTTACCCCCTACCACATCCTGATTATAGATTCTATTTTTCAAACAGTAGTTTTGTTTTTGTCTTTAGCATAGAGATATGAATATAGGCAGGTGATGACAGTCCATGTTTTCGTACGTCCTAACTCAGAAGAATGGTGCTCTCTGATTTGGTGGGGGGCTGGGCATAGCTACTTGGGTTCACTTCTGGAACCAGCTCTTGCCTAAATTTTACCTGTGGCCCTAGGCAAGGCACTTGGCTTCTTTGGTCTTAGGATTTGGGATAGGGCAAGCTATTTCCTCTTTGACACTGACACTGTGAATTTTCTAGTATATGGCACATAAAATGGGAATAGTGTTGTAACCAATATGAATATATTCTGCATATCATGTTTTAATTTTTCTTTTTAAACTGATAAGCATTTGTTGATTATTTTTTGAGAATCCTTTCATATCTATAATCTTATTTGTTTCTTAAAATAATTGTGTTAAGTAGAAAGGACAAGTTCCATAGACTGGTGGCCTGCTCATAGCGATTTAGCTAGGTAATGGCACAGCTAGGTAATGGCACAGCTAGGTCTAGAACCTGAGCGTTCTGATTCTTAGTCCAGTGGGCTTTCTACCATATCACAGTGCTAGTAGATCCAAAAACTCAACTTGCTAATTCCTTGTGCTATAATAAGTTAAAGATTTATTGAAGATTTTAATATAAAAAATGTAACTACAAGGGTATTATTAGAAAAATATAGAATATTTTACTGCATAAAAGTAAAAAAACTTTATTTCAAAAAATCACAAAGTTTAGTTGGAAGAAAGAATTTGTGGGACACATGACCAAAGACTAATAAAAAAAGGGAAAGTAGGAGAAGGGGCTAAGAAGATGGAAAGAATTCACAGGAGAAAGAATAGCAATTCATTGATAAATATCTTAAGAGATACTCATTCTCCAGATTGATTTAAAACTAAGGGGAAAAAACAAAATAAAACTAACCTAGGGGATGCCTGGTGGCTCATTCGGTTAAGCTCTGACTTTTGGTTTTGGTTCAGGTCATGATCTCAGGGTGGTGGGATTAAGCCCTTGGGTCTGGCTCTGTGCTCAAGGTGGAGCCTGCTTGGGATTCTCTCTCACTTTCCCCCTGCCACTCCTCCCCATGTGTGTGCTCTCTCATGCACTCTATCTCTAAAGGAAATACATCTTTCTAAAAAATAAAGAGAGGGGCATCTGGGTGCCTCCGTTGGTTAAGCATCTGCCTTCAGTTTGGGTCATGATACTGGGGTCCTGGGATCGAGCCCTGCATCAGGCTCAATGGGGAGCCTGTTTCTTCCTTTCCCTCTGATGCTCCCTCTGCTTGTGCAATCTTGTACTCTCTTTGTCAAATAAATAAAATATTTTTTAAAAGTTAAAAATTTAAAAAAAAATTTAAATAAAACTAACAAACTGACATGTCTATGTAATGTAATACTACTCAGCAATAAAAAGGAATGAGAATGAAGCATGGATGTACACAACAATCTGGTTCAATCTCCAGAGAATTATGTTGAGTGAGAAAAGCTAATCCCAAAAGGTTATATATCTTATGATTCCTTTTGTGTAATACCCCCCCCCCCTTTTTTGGCAGTTTTATTGAGAAGTAATTCGTGTACCATACATTTCACCCAAATGTACAGTTCAGTGATTTTTTTCTTTTTTTGTATAACCATCACTATAATCTAATGCAAGAACATTTTCATCACCCCAAAAAGAAACTGTACCTATTAGCAGTCACTCCAAATTATCTTCTTGCCTGCCCAAGCCTCAGGCAGCAACTAGTCTACTTTCTGTCTTTCTATGTTTGCCTCATCTGGACATTTCGTATTAAGTGGAGTTACACAACATGTGGTCCTTTGTGACAGGCTTCTTTCATTCAGCATGTTTGAAGGTCTGCCATTCTGTGGCATGCGTCAGTTCTGCAGTTGTTAGAGCCATTGCAAAATGTGGCAAGTAATTAACCAGTTCTCCAAATCTCTTGGATTCTCTGACATCAGCTGGGTATCCTACAGTTCAATTCAATTTTGACGCTAACTGCCCAGAGGTAGCACCTGACTCCTCACTGACTGAGCTACCCAGGCACCCCTCAAAATAGTTTTTAAAAGTGATTCAAGGGTACCTGGGTGGCTCAGTGGTTGAGCATCTGCTTTTGGGTCTGTGTGTGATCCTGGAGTCCCGAGATCGAGTCCCACATGGGGCTCCCTGCGAGGAGCCTGATTCTCTCTCTGCCTATGTCTCTGCCTCTCTCTTTCTGTGTCTCTTGTGAATAAATAAATAAAATCTTAAAAAAAAAGAAAGTGATTTAAGGAGTGCCTGAGTGGCTTAGTCAGTTAAGCACCTGCCTTCGGCTCAGGTCATGATCCCAGGGTCCTGGGATCGAGCCCCACATCAGGGGTCCATACTCAGTGGAGAATCTGCTTCACTCTCTGCCTCCTGTCCCCAAGCTTGTGCACGGTCTCTCTCTCTCTGTTCCCCCCCCCCCCCCATTCACGCTCTCAAATGAAATCTTAAAAAAAAATAAAGTGATTTAAAACACTCATAAGATTTTTGAGACTGGCAAATATTAAAAACACTGCTTTTACACTGTATGTTAACTAACTGGAATTTAAATAAAAACTTTAAAAAAATTGCTATTAATACCCAATTTTGGAAATGGGTATTTCCAAAAATAGTTTTACTTACTGTTGAAAGCATAAATTGTTATAGATTTTGGCAATGCCTATTCACATTTTAATGTGCTTCCCTTTAATCCAGCAGTCCTTTAGGGGATTTAGTTTGTAGCATAGATTTAGTTAAATTATGTACATTTTTGCAGTGTACTGTGCAGATGATAAAGAAGCATATTAACCTTTTTTTTTTTTTTAAGATTTTATTTGTTTATTCGTGAGAGACACACAGAGAGCGAGAGGCAGAGACAAAGACAGAAGGAAAAGCCGGTTCTATGCAGGGAGCCTGACATGGTACTCCATCCTGGGACTCCAGGATCACGCCCTGGGCTGAAGGTGGCGCTAAACCGCTGAGCCACCCAGGCTGCCCAAGAAGCATGTTACTTTGATGCTGGTGCCTTCTTCATTTTACCAGAAAGGATCTGTGGAAAGTTTTGATACAACTCCCCATCACTGATGTCTGACTGAAAGCTGTTGTAAGATAGTGCTGGTTCTAAGAAGCCTTCTGATTTTAGAGATGGTAAAGTGAGGGTGGGAAAGTACGTCTTAGAATTGATGAAATGAGTACATCCCAACTTACTGAAATGGAAAGATGTCCAAGATAGGATGAAAAAGCATGTTGTAGCAGTTTGAATAACATGACCCTCCCTGCCTACATTTTACTTTATTTTTATTTTTTTAAAAAATTTATTTATTCATGAGAGACACAGTGACAGAGGCAGAGACATAGGCAGAGGGAGAAGCAGACTCCATGCAGGGAGCCCAATGTGGGACTCGATCTCGGGACTCCAGGATCATGCCCTGGGCCAAAGGCAGGCGCTCAACTGCGGAGCCACCCAGGTGTCCCCTCCCTGCCTACATTTTAAAGCATGTGTATATTTGCATGGTTTTTGAATTATTGCATATGTTTAGAAGAAAGGCTGGAAGCATACTCAATGAACCATTGACAGTGGTCACCTCTGGAGGGTTCAGTTTGTTAGAGGAGCCATGGACGCAGAAAAGGGACTTTTCCTTTGTGAAGTTTTTTAAAATAGATTTTTTTCTTATTTATTTGTTTATTTGAGAGAGACAGAGAAATAGCACAGGCTGGGAGAGAGGCAGAGGGGGAGGGAAAAACAGGCTCTCCGCTGAGCCAGGAGCTCAGTGTGGCTCCACTCCAGGACCCTGGGATCATGAACTGAGCTGAAGGCAGATGCTTAACAGACTGAGCCACCCTGACACCCCCAAACAGAATTTTTCTTTTTCTTTAAAAAAAAGTCCAACAGCTGATCTTTGGATAATAAAGCCATGCTTCTAACCTTGGAGACTACTGTGCCACAAATTGCATCTTGGAATTACAAAGGGCTCACAGTGGTTTCCAAGCTAGCAGTCAGCAATCTATAATAAAGTTTCTCATTTTGTGTTGTCTGGGATTTAATGAGAGGGAACTCATCCTGGTCCCTACAGGAATGTACCTCTTTTGGTCTGAAGACAGATTTTCTTGGTAGTGTACTCACCATAGCTCCCAGTACCTGAAAAGTCCCATCCTTACTTGAGCATTTATGCGGCACTTTGGGGACTATGTAGAGATGAAAGGCCTACCACCTCCCAGCAGTCAGTCCTCAACTCATTCGTGTCCATGCCCTGTCAGGGGATGCCTCTGATTGTGGCTGCCTGCTTACAAGTGATCTGTTAGTCTGACAGCTGGTGAGACAAGCCTCAGAGGGAGAGCTCAGGAAGCCAAGTAATTAGGTGGGAACTCTCTAATCCTGGGCTTTTCTGTGGGTTTACTGCATAACTCGAGCAGTTACATTTTAGCTTCTCTGCTCTCGAAATTGGGAGACCATTAAGTCCCATGCCAAAAGGACTGAGCTATAAGAAATTCTGGTCTCCAGATTTTAACATTCTGACTCAGGAAGGAAGACTAACTTGAGTTGTTTTTCTCAGCTTTCTATTCTCAGAATTTTTACCACTACTGAATTGAAGACCCCTTCCTAGGGATCCCTGGGTGGCTCAGCAGTTTAGTGTCTGTCTTTGGCCCAGGGCCTGATCCTGGGGTCCCGGGATCAAGTCCCACATCGGGCTCCCTGCGTGGGGCCTGCTTCTTCTCCCTCTGCCTGTGTCTCTGCCTCTCTCTCTCTCTGTCTCTCATGAATAAATAAATAAAATCTTAAAAAAAAAAAAAAAAAAAGACGACCCCTTCCTAGTACTCAAATCTGGATTTTTTTCCCCATCTCATAGTGGTGCCTAATAGAACTGTCTGTGATGATGGAGATGCTCTGTATCTGTTCCAATGTGTTTTCTGACGCTAAGCAGTTCTCCAGATTCCAATGGCAGGTGTCTTAATTCAGTTCTGACCCTATCTACCTGGAGTATCAGGCTCAGACTCACAAGACTGCCCCTATTTCAGATGCCACTCATAAGTCCTGAGCCATCTATACTTCTGACTGGTGGGCTATAAAGCAAGAGTTCCCACGCCCCCCTCCTCAAGTTTGATAATTTGTTAGAACAGCAAGGTATGGGTGGGGGATGTACTCTGAGCTTGTATGTCTTCTCTGGCACGCCACCCTCCCAGCAAGCTGATGTGTTCACTAACCTGGAAGCTCTCTGAAACTCATCGTTAAAGGAGTTTTTATAGAGCTTGATCTCCAGTTCCTCCCCCTTTCCTGGAGACCAGTAGGGCTGAAGGTTCCAACCTTCTCATCATTTAATCTTTTGGAGACTTGCCCCATCCAGAAACATCTAGGGGGCCTACCCGAAATCACCTCATTGGCACAAATTCCAGTGTGCCTACCCGAAATCACCTCATTGGCACAAACTCTGGTGTGATCAGAAGGGTCTTATAAATAACGAAAGATTTTCCTATCACTGGAGAGATTCCAAGAATTGTAGGAGTTCTATGCAGACTATGTAGGAACCAGGGACAAAGACCAAATATATTTGTGTATTATAGCACATCTGCACTGCCCCATAGTGTAGCCACTGACTTTTAACTTTATTTTATTTATTTATTTATTTTTAATTTTTATTTATTTATGATAGTCACAGAGAGAGAGAGAGAGAGAGGCAGAGACATAGGCAGAGGGAGAAGCAGGCTCCATGCACCGGGAGCCCGACGTGGGATTCGATCCCGGGTCTCCAGGATCGCGCCCTGGGCCAAAGGCAGGCGCTAAACCGCTGCGCCACCCAGGGATCCCTGACTTTTAACTTTATTTTAAATATAAACTTAACAACGTAGCTAGTGACTATCATAGTGTCAGTGCACCTTCTTATGAAATTCTTTTTTTTTTCTCTACTGTCCTTTCCCCTACCAGCACATGAAAGAGAGTGTTCAGTGTTATACTTTTAAAGTGTCTTGTTTATGGTAGAAGCTCAATTATTTTTTACCTTTTTATTTTTAAGTAGGCCTAACATGGGGCTCGAATTTACAACCCTGAGATCAAGACCTGAGCTGAGATCAAAGTCAGATGCTTAACCAACTGAGCCATCCAGGTACCCTGAGGCTCTAATATTTTTAGCAATGAAGTTAGTTAAGCAAATAATTATTGAGTTCTATTATCTGGTCACTATGTTAGGTGGGAGCACAGAGGTAAGAAAACATAGGCCCTGCTCTCAGATTTTTCATAGTCTAGAGATATGAACAAATTACAATGTAGTGTAATAATATAAGTGAGATTACAGTTATCCACTAAGCTGTGAAATGTAGGGCCCAGAACAGTAACTGAGGAAGAGTGGGTATTCAATACCTTTTGTTAAATGAATAAATTCTAGTCCCAGCTCTACCGTTTATTTGGCTGTTGACTTCCAGTTGCTTTGGACTTGAGCCTTAGTTTTTTTTATCTGTGAAATGGGAATGAGGTGCATATATTAGAGTTTCTTGACTGGCAGGATCATGTCTTATTTGTCCTTAAATCCTTTTTTACTTATAATATTGTGGATATTTAGTAACTATTTGAATGAATGCATAATCCCAGCAAGATGAAGTTAAAGCCCACTTTAACTTGTGGGTTTACATTATTGTCATACACCACTGATTGGGGATAACTTATTTGAAAATTCTAGAAAGGGGGGATGCCTGGATGGCTCAGCGGTTGAGTGTCTGCCTTTGGCTCAGGGTGTGATGCCAGAGTTCCTGGATCGAGTCCCACATCAGGCTCCCTGCAGGTAACCTGCTTCTCCCTCTGCCTATGTCTCTGCCTTCTCTCTGTGTCACTCATGAATAAATAAATAGTCTTTAAAAAAAAAATTCTAGAAAGGGAATTCAGATCCCCCAAATATAAAGGAGACCTTTTATTTTGACAGTTTGGGGCTGCAGCTGTCCTCTAATGGTTTGTAATTTTTACTTCTTTCCTTTATAGTCAGTGGAAGTTGTAAAAGAAATTAAGGTTGAACAACACATTTGGGAGAATATTTTTTTTTTTTTTTTAAGATTTTATTCATGAGAGACACAGAGAGAGAGTCAGAGACAAAGGCAGAGGGAGAAACAGGATCCATGCAGGGAGCCTGATGTGGCACTCAGGCTGAGTCTGGGACTTCAGGATCACGCCCTGGGCCGGAGGCAGGCTCTAAACCACTGAGCCACCCGGGGATCACAGGAGAATACTTTTAAGAGAACAGTAATACACTATCTCTGTTTGTTTTTTATATATAGTGACTGAGATGCTGGCTCTTTCCAAGTTGTCAAAATTTCTTTTCTTCTTTTACCAGCAGTCACTCAGATGGGATTCAGCCTGTTTAAGTGTCATGTTGGGTTTACTGAACGTGTTGATGGACTTGATATGCCCTTTGGGCATTTATGGCTTTATGTCAGAAATCCAGGCACAGACTTCTCTGAGTAGCACGTAGACAGACAAGCAAAACATTTTCATTGTTCCTGTTCATTTTGAAGCTTATGCTGGAGCAGAATTAGATGTGTTTTTACTACTTGTAGATGAGACCATCTTTCTTTTTTTTAATTGAAAAGATAACACAGATCAATAATAAAAAATGGAAATGTATAAATATGTTGTAGAAGATGCGACAGACTCCTATTTGAATTGTAGTTCTGTATCAGCTTTGTGATCTTGGACAATATATTTAACTTTATAGTATTTCCTCATGTGACCCTATGTCACAGGGTTGATATGAGGGTTAAAGGAATGGGTAGACGTACTATATTTAGTGAGGTATTCAGCACAGAGTGTGCCTCAAGTGTGGTATTTGGTGCCCTCTACCATATCCACTTAATCCAACTATGGGTGGTTTATGTAGGTAGCAGTGAAATACCTCCCAAGAATATAGACTGTCTTCTGAGAATGAAACTGGTGATGAATTCTCCATACAGTGTATGGGATAGCCATAGACAGAAATATATCAGGTAATTGCCTATAAATCTGTGACTAAAGAGATGAGAGCACTCAAGATGGTGACAAGATAATTTGGGTGTGATTCCAGAGAAAAAGGATTGGAGTGAAATTATAATTTAGGAAACTGAAATCTAATTGTGTCATTCTGTCTAGAGGAGATTACATGAATGGTGATGGGGGTTGGTGTCAGCCTGGATCACAATAAAAGAAAGCCTGAGAATCTGAAGTTGGTGGTGTTTGTCTTGCCTTATTTAGGAAGAAATGAATCTGATGCTAGGAACTAGAGAGAGATGGATTCTTTTATGAGGAAGTGATAGTCCATTAAACTTGTAGACTGGAAACCTATCTTAAAACATCTGTCTCCATTATGTTCTTTTTATTTATTATTTTATTTTATTTTTAAAAAGATTTTATTTATTCATGAGGGACAGAGAGAGGCAGAGACAGAGGCAGAGGGAGAAGCAGGTTCCCTATGGGAGCCCGACGTGGGACTCGATCCCAGGACCCTAGGATCACGACCTGAGCCAAAGGCAGGTGTTCAACCACTGAGCCATCCGGGTACCCCTTATTTTTTATTTTTTAGAGACTTTTTTTTTTTTTTTTAGAGTTTTTTTTTGTTGTTGTTAAGAAAGCATGTGCACTCATGAGGACTGGGTAACGGCAGAGAGATAGGGACAATCAGGCTTCCCACTGAGCAGAGTACCCATTTGTGAAGCTCTGGGAGTTTGATCCCCGGACCCTGGGACCACAGCTTGAGCCAAAGGCAGACACTCAACCGACTGAACCACCCAGGCACCCCATCCATTTTGTTCTGATTGTTTTTTGAAGCAATTTCTGATCACTTATCCAATTTTTTAGTTATTTGATACTGGGAACAGTGGGTAGTTTAACTATTAGGTAAGGACTGGGAATAAAAGCAAAAAGTATATCCTCGGTTGTAAATTAATAAATTGGCAAAATGTGTCTGTTCCTGTACCAATCTCTAAATTGACAATCTAGGTAGTATATTTTAGTACATAAATTTACATCTACGTGCTGCAGACTCCTACATATATTTGTATCTTCAGTTCATACACCTCCTCTGAGCTATGGACTTAAATACCCAACTCCTCACCTGACATTTGCCTTCAAGACTGAGGGCTAGACCAATTTCTCTTGTTTAAGGGAACAAGGGAAGCTGTAAACTAAGGTCTTTGGATAATAAGCCACTAATGTCTCAATTATAAAAATCCTGCACCCTAGCATAACTATTTTTATATTCCCTTTGGTTTCTGTCCATATGAGACAGTTTTATTTTAATAATAGTGTACATATCATTTTCTATTTTAAGATATTTTCTTTTTTTTAATATTTTATTTATTCATGAGACACACAGAGAGAGAGAGAGAGAGAGAGAGAGGCAGAGGGAGAAGCAGGCTACATGCAAGGAGCCTGACATGGGACTCCATCCCAAGGCTCCAGGATCAGGCCCTGGGCTGAAGGTGGCGCTAAACCACTGAGCTACCTGGGCTGCCCAAGATATTTTCGTGATTAAAAATATTGCATGCATATTATAGAAAAATAAGGGGAAAAACTCTAAAATTATGTGTTACTACTACCACACAGATAGATGCTATTGACATTTTGGTATGTTTTTTTTATAAGTCATACATACATAAAATTTAACAATGAGATGAAATTTATATTCTGTATATATGTATTTTTTAGCTTTTTACACTTAATGAACCTTAAACATTTCTCCATCTTTTAACATACTTTTGCAAACGTTTAAAGAGTCTGTCATTCAGATGTGCCACATGATTATTTTGTTTTATTTTTTTAAGGATGTTATTTACTTAAGAGGGACGAGAGAGAGAAGGAGGGAGGGAGAAGCAGACTCCCCAATGAACAGAGAGTCTGATGTTGGGCTTGGTCCCAGGACCCCAGGATCATGATCTGAGCCTAAGGCAGACACTTAACTGACTGAGCCACCCAGGGGCCCCTATATGATCATTTTAAATTTAAAAAAATTTATTTACTTATTTATTCATGAGAGAGAGAGAGGCAGAGACACAGTCAGAAGGAGAAGCAGGCTCCATGTGGGGAGCCTGACGTGGGACTCGATCCCAGGTCTCCAGGATCAGGCCCTGGGCCGAAGGTGGCCCTAAACTGCTGAGCCACCTGGGGTGTACACAATCATTTTAAAGTTCCAATTTTTAATTACTGATAAGTGCGAGTTGAGTCAGGAATGGTGCACAGACCAAAGAATATCCTAGTTTGGGATCAGGTGGGAGGACAAATATTATTTCCTTATTTGTGGTACAGACCTCTGTTTCAAGAAAAAAAATTATCTCATGTATTAGTAGATCCAACATTAATTTCCTTCACTTTAAAAATTTTTTTAAATTTTTTAAAAATTTTATTTATTTATTCATGAGACACAGAGGCAGAGACACAGAGGGAGAAGGAGGCTCCTCTCAGGGAGCCCAATGCAGGACTCGATCCCTGGACCGGGATCACACCCTGAGCTGAAGGCAGATGCTCAACAGCTAAGCCACCCAACATTAATTTCCTTTGTAACTTTCACTAGTAATAGAGGAAGGAAGTGAATTTTAGAATGAGAGGACAGTTGCAACCCCAAAATGTCGAAGTATAAGGTTTCCCTTTTAGGGCATCTGAATTTCCTCTTCAGACTTCCCAATTAGGCTGCTCTGCCCATTATACCATCCTGAGGGGGAAACCTCAGCTTCATTTTATCTAATTTGGAGATTACGCAATATGGTGTAAAGTTAAAAACATAAGTTATATGATGGTATATAACACATTTTGGAGGCCCCAGAATTATTCACAGAGATAGGCTGTCAACCTCCAGAATGAGGTGAAGTAGGTATGTGAGACCCAGTGACCATGATCAGAGCAAGCAGTGACTTCCAATAGAAGTTCCAAGCAGGGAGCAGATACTTCTAATTACAGATATGTGCCGGCTGTGCCAATGTCCTTGGGGATCCACACATGTGAGAGAATATAGGCTAATAATTCCCCCAAGCAATTTTTTAAAAAAGATTTTATTTATTTGACAGAGAGTGCAAGTGAGCACAAGAGGGAGAGTGGCAGGCAGAAGGAGAGGGAGAAGCAGGCTCCCCACTCAGCAGAGTCCAACGTGGGGCTCGATCCCAGGACCCTGGAATCATGACCTGAGCTGAAGGCAGATGCTTAACTGACTGAGCCACCCAGATGCCCCTCTCCCAAACAATTTAAGGGAGGACATATATCTTAGATGTAACTCTTTGACTTAGTCATTTTTTTCTCTAGTTTATATTCCTAGTTTATGTTCATTCAAAATAACTGGGTGCCTGGATGGCTCAGTGGTTAAGTGTTTGCCTTCGACTCAGGTCATGATCCCAGGGTCCTGGGATCAAATCCCAGGTCTCCCTGCTCCTGCTCTCTCTCAAATAAATAAATAAAATCTAAAAAATCTCTTATTAAAAAATCTAATAAAATCTAAAAAAATTATTATATATTGTATTTATTTCCCCCAGAATAGAAAGAATTTTCTCTATTATTAAAACACTTGAAATAAAAAAAAGAGTAACATGTGTAATACTGTACCCTAGTATAACCATTGTTACAGCATTTTAGATCATTCTTTCTGATTTTTCAAGTCTTTTTTAAGCATTTGTAATTATACTGTATACAATTTTGTGTTGTACTTTTGTTATTTACATGGGAAAATGCTGTGTCTTCAGTGCTTGACAGAGTAGGCAGTCAAATATTTACTAAAGATGAATTATGGACATATTTTTACATAATCTCTTGAGCATTTAAAAATTTTTTTTAATTTAATTTAATTTTATTTATTTGAGAGTGAGAGCAACGGAAGCCTGGGTGGCTCAGCGGTTAAACATGTCTGTCTTCGGCTCAGGTCATGATCCTGGGGTCCCAGAATCGAGTTCTGAATCTGCTTCTCCCTCTACCTGTGTCTCTGCCTCTCTCTTTCTGTGTCTTTCATGAATAAATAAGTAAAATCTTTAAAAAAGAAAAAAAAAGAGAATGTGAGCAAGAGAGAACAGGAGAGGGGGAGGGAGGGGACAAAGGGAAAGGGAGCAAGCAGACTCCCTGCTGTACAGGGAGCCCCACACAGGACTTCAGGACCCTGAGATCATGATCTGAGCTGAAGGCAGGTGCTTAACCAACTGAGCCCTCCAGGTGTCCCCAGCATCGTTTTTGTTGTTGTTTTTAAAAGATTTTATTTATTTGACAGAGAGACACAGGTAGTGACAAAGATTGAGAATGTCTACATGAGCGAGGAGGAGAGGGAGAAGCAGACTTCCTCTTGAGCAGGCAGCCTGACGTGGGACTCTAGCTCAGGACCCTGGGATCTTGACCTGAGCTGAAGGCAGATGCTTAACTAACTGAGCCACGCAGGCACCCCTGAGCATCGTTTTTGATGGACCATTAAATACATTGAATATTTTTATATATGTGAATATTTTTATATACATCACTCTTTCTGATGCATATAGCTTTTTCTTTTTCTGTGTATATGATTATTTCTTTAGAACAGATACCCAAAAGCGACTATGGGTCCAGTTAATTATTAGTCAGAATTCTTGGTGCCAAGGGACAGAAACATAGGAAATGTTTTGACTATTCTCACTGGGGGATGCAGGATAAATCTAGCTTCCTCAGGGTTGTAGCAGGTGCTCACATTGCACCCTTAGGGCTTTGTCTCTTACCTCTGGCCAACTCTTGCCACCTGGTGGTAAAGATGGGCATTGGTAAATTTTTGTGATTGATAATCCTGACAGATGTTTTGAAAAAGATGAATTGATTTAGCTAATCACTCAGTGGGGTGAAGTATCTTGATTAATTAAGCATGTGTCATATGCCCACAGTTGGGGGTTACCTCAGCTTCAACCAAATCACATAGAAAGACCGGATTTATTTTAGAATGTGTAGAAGGTGATGTTGATAAATACTTAAGTAATTTTTTTCACAAAAACCTAGAATGATCCGTTAAAAAAAAGTAGGGAAGGTGGTTTCCTAGGAAAAGTCTTTGGGACAGACAGGAAAGGATATCTATTATAAATGTTTTTTAAAGTTATTTAATAACTAAACCATCATTTAACTTTTAATTAATTTTATTAAGTATTTTTGCCACTCTTGATAGTGATTGCTAAATGATTTCTAAAATTTTATACTAGCCCTGGCACTATTTCTTATTTTACTATACTCTCACCCATGGGCATTATTTTCTGAATATTTTGCTAATTTAATATATTAAAAAGTGGCACCTTGTTTAGATTTTTTTTCACTTAACATCTATCATAATTATTTGCTGTAATTGTAATTTAATTGACTGCTTACTCTTCCATTTGATTGGTTTACCATAGTTTACAAGCTAATTTTCCAATTATTGGTCTTTTAGATTGCTTTATAGTTTTTTTTAACCTTTGTAGTTTTTTTTTTTTTTTTTTAAAGATTTTATTCTTGAGAGACACACACACACAGAGGCAGAGACACAGGCAGAGGGAGAAGCAGGCTCCATTCAGGGAGCCCCATGTGGGACTAGATCCCAGAACTCCAGGATCACACCCTGAGCTGAAAGCAGGCACTTAACCACTGAGCCACCCAGGCATCCCTAAACCTTTGTAGGTTATAATACTACAGGTATTTTTATATACCCGTAGGTTTTTGGATTTTGCCTCTATTGACTTTTTTCTTTTAGAAAACTTCTAATAATATTATTGTATCAAAGGTATAAACATTTTGACACCCTTGCTTTCAAAGACTTTCACTGACTTCTGTTTTTACTAATGTAAGTGATGTTCATGTATCACATGTTTGCTAACATTAGCCATTATTTTTAAAGAATATATGTTGGGGGACGCCTGCATGGAGCCTGCTTCTCCCTCTGCCTGTGTCTCTGCCTCTCTCTCATTCTCTCATGAATAAATAAATAAAAAATCTTAAAAAAAATAAATTAAAAAAATTGTTTTTAAAAATATATGTTGGTTAAGTACAAAAAGTGATCTCAAATTGTTTTAATTAACAATTTTAGGGATCCCTGGGTGGCGCAGTGGTTTGGCGCCTGCCTTTGGCCCAGGGCGCGGTCCTGGATATCCGGGATCGAATCCCACGTCGGGCTCCCGGAGCATGGAGCCTGCTTCTCCCTCTGCCTGTGTCTCTGCCTCTCTCTCTCTCTCTCTCACTGTGTGCCTATCATAAATAAATAAATAAATAAAAGTTTAAAAAAATTAAAAAAAAAATTTTAAATTGGCATTTTTAGTGACTCTTCAAGTCCCATCTTCTCCTTACCTCATTATTTAGAATTATAAATACAAGATACACCCTGTGCTTTATTTCATTTCTTCTTGTGCTCAGGTCTGGTCCATCGAACTCACATGTCATCCTGTCGTGTGGATAAGCCCTCTGAGATAGTGGATGTTGGAGACAAAGTGTGGGTGAAGCTTATTGGCCGGGAGGTAAGGTTCTATGCAACTTTCATGTGGTTAGAAAGACTGAGGAAAGGCTGGAGAAGGCAGTGTTGGTATTTTATAATGACCAGTGTGTGTATGCTGTTAACTGTGGCTGATGATCTTATTTTTAAACCCTGCCACTGTATTCTGTCCTGAATTGAAACCTTCTGGCTAGCTGTCCTGTAAATTCAGAAAGGATGTGGTGTAAACTATAATAAGTGTGCTGCAATAAGTACATGTTTATAGAACATGTTTATAGAAACTCCCTGAAGTTTATCCAAATCTGGGGTGGAAAAAAAAAAAGAGAGAAGAAAACTTAATTTATGGGACTAGTCTTTACCATAAATTTCGAAGAATAGCTGCCGGGTACACTTCAGTTTGGACCAACACAAAACAAAACAAAAGACACAGAGTTTACGGTTATTGTTCCTAATACCTGGCACCATACAATGTGAGGGAAGTGAGAAAGGCCTGAAGGACCCTGTTAACAGCAGTTCACTTGAGTGCATAAGGGCTGTAGATGTAGATAGACCTCCAGGACAAATGTGATTATACACTGAGGCCTGCTCTTCCATCAGAGAATGGCAGGGGAGATAGGTCTGAAAGAGATACTATTCTTTAATCCTTGAGTGCTTAACATGTTCTAGTCTGAAGGATGTAAGAGTGAGGCCAGACCTAGGTGACCTCAGCTGTTATGGAACTTACATAGAGTATAACAGGATGAGACAAATATAAAAGTGAGCAAGCACACATATAAAATAATTATAAATTATAGTAAGTGTTGTAATGGTCTCAAGCCAGTATCAGAGGTAGATTTAGATAAAGTGGTCAGGAACAGGCTCTGCAGAAATGACGTATTAGCAGAGACCTAAAGGAAAAGGCTTCAGTCATGGAAGAGTTGGAATAAGCATATTCCAGCCAGGCAGAATAACATGCAGAGATCCTGAAGTGGGAAAGGGCGTCAAGTGCTGGAGGAAGCAAAAGAAGACCAACATGGCTAATAATTGCCTTCATGTTTAAAAATGCACTAAAAAAATAAATAACAATTTTTAAAAAGCAAAAAAAAAAAAAAAAAAAAAAAAAAACCCCAACAAAACAACAACAAAAACCACCACAATAAAAATACTCTACACCAAATCTAAAAGGGGATCTACTCTAGTCTGGAATGTTTGGGAAATGCATTCTGAGCTCAGGGATCTATGAAGTCATCATTATGCTGAACTTATCTGGAAAAAAACAGCTTATTTTTTCTGCCTGGTTACCTCCATAGGCCTTGAATTTCTTAGCAATCATTTCTGTCTTTCTTCCCCAGAGGGATAAGAATGAGAAAAAACCATTTCCTAAAGTTATTCTGCCACAAGATCTATTTATAATGCTCATTAGTACCCCCAGTGTTCCTAGTACAGGACCTCAGCCATTAGAGGAGTTCAGTGTTTGTTATGATGATAAAAGATTTGATGCTTAGTTAGATTATTTTATTTTATTTTATATTTTATTATATTTTGTTTTGTTTTATTTTTATTTTTAAAAATATTTTATTTATTTATTTATTCATGAGAGAGAAGCAGGCTCCATGCAGGGAGCCCGACATGGGACTCGATCCCGGGGCCCCAGGATCAGGCCCTGGGCCAGAGGCGGCGCTAAACCGTTGAGCCACCCGGGCTGCCCCTTTAGTTAGATAATTTTAGACAAGAAGTCCAAATGGTGTACTCTTAGCTTTTGGTGACTTTACTTTTGTCTTTTACAGATGAAAAATGATAGGATAAAAGTATCCCTATCCATGAAAGTCGTCAACCAAGGAACTGGGAAAGACCTTGACCCCAACAACGTTATCATTGAGTAGGTAAAAGGTTTAGAAAGGTTACCATCCTACTTCTCAAACTACAGAATGCTATAGTGAATCAAGCTGACCTAAGAACTCTACCATTTATAGTCTGTGATATTGATGAATTCTGTAGCCCTGGTGATCCTTGAATATGCATAGAGTTCTAAGATTGAATGCTAACATGCAAAGCATTGAAGTGCTCCATCAGTGGTTTTGTTTCCTTCCCCTTATTCTTTGTTTGCCCTTTAACCAGTTAGCCAACAAGCTCATGAAGCATCTGCTACTTGTCTCTCTCCTAGCACAGGGGCTCCAAAAAGATAGAGACCATGTGGAAGGGTAGAGTGATCTAGAAGCCACTCAAGTGGGGTTTAGTGCATCTTCAGATAACTGTGTTCTGAATATAACATCTTTACTTTCATTGGCTCTTCTGATCTTTCATATAGGAATGGAGGATTTGCTATCCATGTAGGCCAATGTCTGGTGATACAAGGAATTTGCTATCTCTTTGAAAGTCTTTCTTGAATGTATGCTGGTAATTTCTGGTCAGGGGTTCCTAGTTCCCTAAGGTTCCTTGAATGGTTTCTGAACTGTTTCCAGTGTTTCAGAAAACGTAAGCAAAGTCATACATTTACCTTCAGGTTAACCATGACTTTATTGTATTGCTTTTGATGTTAAAATATCACATTGTTTATCTCATGCTAATCAGGTGATCTCAGTGGCAGTTATTGACTAATTAAAAAAAATGTTTCAGATTTGGTAGGAAAAATTTGGAAACCTTATTGTTTATAGAATTCTAAGCAAAATCACTGTGGATGCAAAATAATTTTACCCAAAAGGGAGGAAATTGATATTTATTGGTTTCGTACTATGTGCCAGGCATTATGCAAGGCAATTTATGTACATTTATGTATCTGATTCCTAGTGGATATTATCTCTCCATTTTACTTTATATTCCTAGTTTGTTTTAAAGATTTTATTTATTTATTTGAGAGAGAGAACAGAGGGAGAGGGAGAAGCAGACTGCTGAACAGAGAAGCCTGATGTGGGGCTGGATCCCAGAATTCTGAGATCATGACCTGACCCAAAGACAGATGCTTAACTGGCTGAGCCCCCAAGGTACCCCCTTAGTTACTTAGTTTGTTTCTTTCTGTTCCTTTTTTTTTTTTAAGATTTTATTTTTGGGTGCCTGAGTCGCTCAGTCAGTTGAGCATCTAACTCTGATTTTGGCTCAGGTCATGATCTCAGGGTCCTGGGATTGAGCCTTGTGTCAAGCTTCCCACTCAGGGAGGAATCTGCTTGTCTCCTTCTGCCTCTGCCTCTCCCCATGTGCTCACTCCCTCTTTTTCTCTCTAAAATAAATCTTAAAAAAAAAAAAAAAGATTTTATTTTTAAGTAATTTCCATACTCCATTTGGGGCTCGAGCCCATAACTCCAAGATCAAGAGTCACATGCTCCACTGACTAAGCCTGCCAGATGTCTTTATATTCCTAGTTTCTATCTTGATGCTTGGTGATAAGAAATTTCCATGTGGTTAATGAGAAATTATAGTGAGTTAAGGACCTGAACTAAGGACATTGAAGCTAGTGCCCTTTTTACTATATGATTGTTCTAGCTGTTGCATGTGACTTAGGATTTTTCCATATTTCTGTAGTTTTATCCTTAAATATTGACATGTTTATAAGTCTGATTATTGACAAAACACTTTTCATTTGTAGTAGAAATGTTTTATAACTCAGAGCTCAGTAATGTTATTTAAGTCTGGCATTTACTGATTACATTATAATAAATTACTTCTGCTCCAAAGAAATCCTGTGCTATATACAGACTCATTAAAAAGCAATGGAATTTCCCAAAGTCACCCTTGTAGGGGTAAAATGTAAAACAAGTAAAATAAAAAAGCTACTTCTTCTCTGTCTTAAAATAAGAGTAGGGAGGGGAAAGGGCTCCCTGATTTTGGGCTTTACAGGTCTCTCTGTAGAGGCTATTTCTGGTAATTACCAAGTGGCCAAACAGTAACTTTTGTTGTAAACTATTTCTAGAGCTGCATCCAGGAAAGGAGCATGATATAGTAGAATGATGTGAGGTTTTGAGTTAGATGTAAATCAGAAAGAGTTCTAGTTCTGCTACAAACTAGTGTTTGACCTTGAGCAGACACCCTCACTTCTCTAACCCTCAGCTTCTTACTATCATTGGAGGAGATGATGCCTATATCTTAGAAATGATGGAATGATTTAAATATGGACTTGTTTGTAAAGAGCCAGATTTGTGTCTAGTCTATAGTAGAAACTTAATAGATGGTAGCTACTTATGGTTATTGTTTTAGAAGATCTCTTTGTTTTTCTTCTGTGATTTTCACACCTTTTCTTTTTTTCTTTGTATATATTTTTTATTGTTCAATTTGCCAACATATAATAACACCCAGCGCTCATCCCATCAAGTGCCCCCCTCAGTGCCCATCACCTAGTCACCCCATCCCCCCACCCACCTCCCCTTCCGCTACTCCTTGTTCGTTTCCCAGAGTTAGGAGTCTCTCAGGTTCTGTCACCCTCTTTGATTTTTCCCACTCATTGTCTCTCCTTTCGCCTATAATCCCTTTCACTATTTTTTATATTCCCCATATGAATACTCCTTTTCTTTTTTTTTTTTTTTTTTTTCCTTTTCTTTTTATAAGACCTGGGAGAACAGAGGACACAGCTCTTTCTTATCTCCCAGGGTGCCTGATGTGTAGCAGTTGTTAGTGCTTTCATTAACTCACTTATTCAACAAATATTTTGGGGGTTCATATTCTACATTTGGTACAATGGCAATACCAAGGTTTTTGCCTAAGGGCCTTACTGACTAGTGTAGTGAGATAATTGTGCAAATCACTTTAATATAAGGCAAATGTCTTAAATGCTAACAGTAGGTTAAAGAAAAGTTTCTAGGAATTAGCTTGAAGAGGATGAATGGATTTTGGGCTCTGATGGCTAGAAGAGAGATGACATTTAAACTAGTTCTAGAAGAACGGGTAAGATTTTGTCAGACATCAGGAGAAGAAATGGTATTCCTGACAGAAGAAATGATTTAAAGAAAGGCATGAAGCAGGAAAGCACAGGGCATGTTTCAGAGTCTTATTTAAGGAAAGAGGAGGGTGCAGCCAGGTACTAGAGCGTAAGGCTTGAATGGTATATTGGGGCAGATTGTGGAGAACTTTGACTTTCAGTCAAACTTTTTTTTTAAAGCCCTTGAGGGGGAGAGGCTCCTGATCAGATTAATCTCTGACCTTGCCCTGTTATGCTCAGTATCTTTGAGCTGTCTCCAGCCACCCACAATATGTCAACTGCCTTTCATTTTCCCTCAATATCGGTCATACATTTCATCCCCTCAGTCCCAGAGCATTAGAGGAAGTCTGTAGATGGAAGGAGGGAAAGGCAGTTTCCAGGTAGTTTTAGCCAGCATAGTAGTCTTTTAGAAGAGTGTTTTTGTTTGTTTTGTTTTTGTTTGTTTTTTAAAAGGTTTTATTTATTTATTCATGAGAGATGCAGAGAGAGAGGCAGAGACATAGGCAGAGGGAGAAGTAGGCTCCCTGTGGGGAGCCTGATGGGGAACTTGATCCCAGGACCCTGAGATCACGACCTGAGCCAAAGGCAGACCCTCAACCACTGAGCCACCTAGGTGCCCCTAGAAGAGTGCTTATGGGTCACCACCATAATTAGCCATGTGTATGTCTCCCTCCACTACTAGACTGTAAGCTCCTTGAGAAGAACTTTGTTTCAACTCACTTACTCATCAGCAGCCCTGGTGCTTGCCACTTAAGTAGTTGAACTGAATAAAAGAAAGGTTAATTCAACTATGTGTGCCAGATGGATTGGAGGAGGAAATTTGTTACTATTTAGATACAAAGTAGTGAAGCCTAAACCAGCAAGGCAGTGAGCACAGAAAGGGAGGGGGTAGGCAAGTGATACATTTGTTGAGTTAAGTATTAGGTGGGAATTATGATTTGGCTTGTCATATGTTAGAATCCACAGAATATTGGAATGGATTAAAATGAGAGTTTGTTTAAACTGCAATTTAAGCCATTTGAAACTCAGCTCCACAAATGAGGACATCTGAAAGCCATGGAGTTGGTGACTTGTCCTATTTATACCCCTAAGATCTTGCTGTTTTTTTAATTTATTTTATTGTAGTGAGAACACCTAACATGAGATTTACCCTCCTAAAAATTTTTTAATGTACAGTATAGTACTGTTGACTAGCAGAGCAGACAGCTGACCCCCTTGTCATTTGAGTAAGATTATGCTGGGCAAAACCTGGGGATTGGAGCATTTTCAAGACTTAAATCATATGCTTGTCTGTACTGTCCCACTGGGTGGCCACTAAGTTGCATATGGCTGCATACGGTTATTTAAATGTAAATGAAAATTAAATAGTCTAATTCTTCAGTTACACTAACCACATTTTAAGTAGTCAGTAGCCCTAGACCTAAATATTAGCATACAAACATAAATTTATAGAATTTAAAAAAAAAAAAAAACGAATTTTTCCATCATATTCTGTGGAATATGATTGGTAGTATGCTGGATAGTGTGCTTACTGCTTATATACAGAAAAAAGAAGACATTATTATTAATTTTTTAAGATTGATTTGAAAGAGAGTGTGAGCGGGAGTGGGGGGCAGAGGGAGAAGGAGAATCTCAAGCAGATGCTGTATTGAGCGTGGAACCTGATGTGCAGCTTGATTCCATGACCCCTAGATCATAACCTGAGCTGAACACCTAACCAGCTTAGCCACCCAGGTGCCCCAGACATAGACTTTATCTTTGGAGGCCTGCTTATGGCACAGAGGGTGAGCCAGAAGGTGAACAAATCTAACAAAATGATCAGAGAGTGGATACTTGGGTGGCTCAGTGGTTGTATGTCTGCCTTCAGCTCAGGACATGATCCTGGGTCCGGGGATCAAGTCCCACATGGGCTGCGAGGAGCCTGCTTTTCCCTCTGTGTCTTTGCCTCTCTCTGTGTGTCTCTCATGAATAAATAAATAAAATATTAAAAAAAAAATGACCAGTGAGTAAAATGCTATGGGAACACAAAATGCTTGTGGTGGTAGGGATCATTTTAGAGAAGATGGGGTGAGCTGAAGAATGACCGGAACAGAATATGAACTATCTTGGTTCTTTTCTGTTTCTCTCGAACCAGTGTATCCTATGAAACTGTTAGCTAAAAAACATGAGGTGGGTACTTTGTTCTGCTTCAGTGTTGTCATCCTGCATTTCTCTGGGTAATGTGGCTTTTTTGACAAAATATTTGTTTCTGCTGGACTCTATAGAGACCTGGCAAGTAGTTGGAAAAGCTTAGATGAAGTCAGAATTCAAAGTTAAAGAGGTTCAGCTAAGGGGGCACCTGTTTCTCTCTCTTGCTCAAATAAATAAATTTAAAAATCTTAAAAAAAAAAAAAAGGTTCAGGTAAAGGAAAAATACTTGGAGCCAAGAGCACAGAAATTTTTTTCTTTACAGATTTGAGAGAGAGAAAAAAGAGCATGAGTGGAGGGAGGGGCAGAGGGAGAGAATATCAAGCAGACTCCCTGCTGACCTCGGAGCCCAGTGAGGGGCTCGATGCCATGACCCTGAAATCATGACCTGAGCTAAAACCAAGAGAAGGACGCTCAACTGAGTGAGCCACCCAGGGCCCCATGAGCACAGAAATTTCAATAAACATTTATTGATGCTGTTGCCAAGCCTTGGGCTAAGGTGCTGGGGAAACACATATAAGTAAAATCTTGTAGAAAGGGCTTACAATCTAGAAAAGAAACATGAATGTATTGGCAATAAAGTGTGATATGTGCTAGGACTGCAGTGTGTATAGATTACTGTTTGAGTTTGATAAAAAGAGTGATCGAGGGTGACACTCTTTGATCAAACATTTCTGAGTACCTGTTCTGTGCAGGTACCGTGTATTATAGTAAAGGTCAAAGAAAAAGCCATGACAGCTGGGGTGCTTAGGCTCTGCTTTTGGCAGGAGTGTAACTGGTAAACACACTACAGAAAACTGGTAGCAGTGTCTGTGATAGCTAATGCTCTACAACCCAGTATACTGTTCTACTCCTACTTTGAACTAGGCATTTCCCACCATATGCATATGTATCTGTTCACTGAAAGACATGCTAGGAAGTTCACAGAAGAGGCACTGTTCATAGTAGAAACTACTCAGATCAATGGCAAAATATTTTATGGCAGTGACAATCAGTGATCCACAACTACACAACAGTATGGATGGATCTCACAAACAAGTGAAAGAAGCCAGACACAGAAGGTTCATACTCTATGATTCTATTGATATAATTTACAAAAACTGATATAACTAATCTCTGTTGTTAGAAATCAACATAGTGGTTACCCTTGGGGGAGGCCTGATGACTAGAGGGGCCTTGGAGATGCTGGCAATGTTCTGTTTCCTATCTGAGTGATGGTTTCCTGGGTATGTCTAAATTATGAAAACCACAGTGCCTGGGTGGCTCGGTCGATTAAAAGTCTGCCTTCAGCTCAGGTCATGATTCCAGGGGTCTGGGATCAAGTCCTGCATCGGACTCCCTGCTCAGGGGAGGAATCTGCTTCCCCTTTGTCCCTCCCCCTGTCTTGTGCTTGTTCTCTTGCTCTCTCACACACACAAAAATAAAATCTTTAAAAAACAAATTGTTAAAACCAATCAAGCTATATGCTTATGAACACTTTTCTATACGTATATTATATTATACTTTAGTAATAAGTTTAGAATTTTTAAGAAATGCTACAGGAATGTGAACAAAGAGGCAAATTCTGGCTGAGGGGCTCAGGAGAAGGCTTGGTAGAAAAGGAGAGGTGGTGACTGAACTGAGCCTTGAAATGTTTGGGGGTGGTGAGGTGGGAGGAAAGAGGGGAAGCAGCATTTCAGAGAGAGGGAACTGTGCAAGCAAAGGCAGTGAACCATTTGGAGAAGCTCAACTAGTCCTGTTTGGCTAGAGCATCTCGTGCAAGTAAGGTTGGGGCTGGAGAAGCAGGTTAGAGACAGACTCTGCAAGGCCTTGAGTACCAAAGTGAGGAATTTGGACTTGATGTTCTAGGAAGTCTTTGAAGGTCTCTTAAACCTGGGTGTGACCTCATCAGGGTTACAGGGGGCTTAGCGAGGGGAGTAATTGTATCTTCATCCTCTGTGCATTGGTGAGATGAAGTTGTCTCATTCATGATTATTAATTCAGAGCCTGTCCTGAATGAAATAATGTGTTTCAAGTTGCTGCTTTCACTGTTTGTCTCCCCATGCAGGACGCTTTTCCTTCTACCTGCCAAAGACAGAACAAAAACCCAGCATACAGCATTACCTTCTAGTATATCTGGCCATATCTCTTGAGAGGGCCAACAGTTGGTATCCTTTTCATTACAGGCAAGAAGAGAGGCGGCGGCGGTCCTTCCAGGATTACACTGGGCAGAAGATCACCCTCGAGGCTGTCCTGAACACCACCTGCAAGAAGTGTGGCTGTAAAGGTAAGGTGAAGCCTCTGCCATGCCAGTCCTTCCTCCCTGTGATGGACCTTTACTAGGTGGGGGAGGCCACCTGGTTTGGGTGTGGCTCACCCTGCTTTTTAGTCAAATGATGGCCTCACCTACTCATGCTGTAACTCGTGCTTGGCTCTTAGCAGAGTTCATTCCCTTTCTGTGTCCTCTTCTGAATGCTGGATACTCTACTGTCACCCCGCTTCCCCTCTTCGCTATTGATGTCCTGTGTGGGCAAGATCCCTATGTACTATGTCAGGAGGAGTGAGGGTGTTGGATTATGGTTAACACTCCAAAACTTTTATCTCTAAGGACCATTACTATTCTGCAAAACTGAAGTGACTTTGAAATATGTTCCTCAAGGATCCAAGTTAAACTCTTTCTTGCTTCTCTTTGTCTCTTTAACTTCAGACTTCTGAATACAGTAGCCTTTTAGTAATAAAGAACACAGCCTAGCCGCCTGCTCAGGTTTCTTCTGGTCTTACTCAGGTGTTCAAGAGTGCTCTCAGCCTGACTTCTCGTTGGAGCTATCATGAGAGGGATTGCCAGCGTCTCATTTTCAGAGTGACCTCAATTTGTCACACCTCCCTTGCCTTGCATTTACCCTGCTCTCTTGATTTTTCTACAACAGTTGGTAGCATATTTGTGCCCTGATTGATGTTGTGGGGATTAAGCCTCTACTAACCACTAATGTAGAGGGAGGAAGGGAAAAATAAAATTGAAAGAATACCTCCTCAGGGGAATCGTGGGAACATTCCAAATATTTGGAAAACTGTATGCTGTATTCCCCTTCCAGGCATCATCCAGCTTCTGGATTCAGAGTTGCAAAGCCGTTTACACATAGCTTTTTGATGATCTCATGGGATTGTCTGTGCCCCTGAAACAGGGTCTGTGCAAGCTTAGACAAAACCAGCTTTGTAGCAGCTGTTCAATGGCCCCTTGATAGCACTAAAAGCACAGGGAGGGTGAGGTCCTCTTACCTTCAGCTTATGTCTACCAGGTACCACATGAGGCAGAGAAGCATAATGAGAGATGGACTTTGGCCTAGTCAGCAAAGGTCAAGCGAAGGTGGTTGGTTTTGGTGCAGCTGGAAGAGCTCAGAGCAGGGAGGCATGAGACTTGGGGTAAGTTTTAGCTCTGCTGCTCTCTTTGTGACCTTGAGCTACTTCTCTGCTCTGGGCCTTTATATCTTCTGCACATGCAGTGTTGGATTTGATGATCTCTAAGGCGCTTGCCAGATCTGACAGTCTGAATGTTGAGTGCCCCTAGGCGACTGCCTGTCTCTCAGTGTGTTAGCTTGGATGTGAATGCTGCCTTCTTGCCAGCTGCCTAAGAGCTATATTCCTGTAGTGCTTGGCCTGCCACTTGGCTCCCTCTGCTAAGCATCCTGCTCTCTGGAGCAGCCTTTCGATGTCAGGAGTGAGTTCCAAACAGATCTTTAAAAATTACTAAGCCCCATTGCTAATGGAAGGCAGCACAAGCCTGCTTCTTCTGCCATTTCCAGAGTGGTGCCAGTATTTCCCACAGCTCTAGGACCAGCTGCTGGTCTGGCTGTGGTTGAGTAGGCAATGCCATCTTGAGGAGACAGAAAATCTGTTCTGAATCCAGCAGCTGCTCTGAATGAACTCAGTAATATTTCCTCAACCAGCTAGCCCCTCTCAGGAGCCTCTGGGGAAGATCCACCTGCTAAGAGAGGCTGCTTCTCCCCTCCCTACCTTTTCTACCTCTCTTCTGCAGGCCACTTTGCAAAGGATTGTTTTATGCAACCAGGAGGGACCAAGTATTCTCTGATACCGGATGAGGAAGAGGAGAAGGAAGAGGCAAAGTCAGCAGAATTTGAGAAGCCTGACCCCACAAGGAATTCTTCTAGAAAAAGAAAGAAGGTGAGTGCTATCTTGCTTTTACTTACCATATTTTTTTGAGTTTTGAAATAAAGATGTACTTTTTGCAGAAATTTTAGGAATCCTGAAATACATAATAGGATCTCCTGTAATCTTTCCACCAGAGAGACTTCTTACAGTACTTTTGGTACGTACCCATCTTTTTTCGAGGTAATGATATGTAGATAGCTACATCTCCATTTAGATACAAAATTATGGTCGTACTATGGTCTAGTTTATATTTTACTTTTTTCATCATACTTATCAAAATCATCTTCTATTTTTAAGTGTTCAAAAACTTGATTTAAGAACAACATAAGATATTCTACCCTATGGCTGTATGATGGTTTATTTACTAATTTTTCTATGGTTGGATATTTTTATTACTTCCAACCTAAATCTTTTGCCATATTTCTTACTGTTTTCTTTGGATAAATCCCTAAATAAGATTACTGAGTTGGGGCTTTAAGGCTTTTGATACATTTTTTCAAATTGTCTTTCCAGAAAGTATTTATCTGTGCCCAGGGGTGGATACGAGTGCCTGTCTCTCGGAGTCCTATGTAGTACTAACAACAGAACAATTCATAAAACAGACATTATTGTGGTGCAGTAAAAGGCAGGGCATTTGCCACATGCCACCCAGAGAGGGAACAGAAGAAAAGTATGCTGTAGTTTGGTCAGGAAATGGTTATTTTCATATTGTGTAGTATTTTTCTATTAATGTCCAGTTATTGGGCTTCTATTTTGTTTTGTTTTTTTTTTTCAGTGCTTTAACAGTCTTTTGTTGAGTGGTCTTTTTATTCCAGGTAGCACAAGCGTGGGAATACAAAAATTGTGATCAGGTCCTTGCCCTCAGTGGGCATTCCCTATAAATGAAATAATGCTTCATTACTATAATGTGTTCAAAAACTTGAAAAGCAGTTTACACATAGTTTCATTACTATAATGAATCATTACTTCATTTATAGGTGAGAAAAAGGCCCATTGTACCATTATAAGAATTAGCCAAGTATATGAATAATACTTTATTGATCTGTATATTCTTTCCCTGGGTGACCTCCTAAGATGTTAACTGCCTCGATGACTCCCACATCCCTAACTAGTATCCCACGGGTACCTCAGACTTTGGCTCAGAGTCCATCAGACTCGGAGGCCCTCTGTGCTACAAACCACCTGTGTCACTTTGGGCCCTTCTCACTTCAGTTTCTTAATTTTCAAAGTAGGGTTGTTGTAGTCTTTGATGACAGTGTGCCTTGTGAGGGGATGTCTCATTCCCCAAGATAGATAGAAAACACTGACAAGTTAATTGCTTAACTAATGTTGGCTGTCAGGACTACCATTCTTTCTTCTGCAACACTCCTCCACACACACACACACACCACTATAAAAACAATATCAAGACCTTTGTTTCTATCTTTCTATCTTGTATTATTTGTTTTAATGACAATAACCTGCCAGAAGGAAACCAGCATGTCATTTATTTTCCTCTGCTTTCCATCCCACATCTAGTCACCATCCCATACCCAGTCTTACTGGTGGTACCATCTAAGTATTCTTTTCTTCTCCTTCCTCCCACTCCCCCTACTGTGTGTTGTACTCCCTCCCATCTCTTATTCAACAGACTGTTGAACTAGCCCTGGGACATTTTATTTGCCCTTCACCTCTTAGTTCCAAGCTCCTGAGGTTGAGTCTAGGCATCCGATTTTTTTTTTTTTTTAGAGCATCTCCTTCATCTCACTGCTTGATTCTCTGCATTATTATGATTTTTTGCCCTCTGCTTTAACTCTGAATGTTGAGGTGCTCCAGGGCTGTTTTGTTACTCCCTTCTATTCTCTAACCATCTCCTCTCCAGGTAATCTCATCCTGTCCTATGGTTTTGAATACTACTTACATGCTAATAATCCCCAAATTAAGTATTCATATCCTTATTTTTATCCGAATCTGTAATTCTATTGCTGACTTTTTCTTTGACACTTCAAATTTAGATATCCAACTGCCTATTTGACATCTTCATCTAATTGTCAAGTTGCATCAAGCTTAACACACCCCAGAACTTTTTAATTTTTCTACCCAAAGCTGCTCTTTCCACATTTTGCCCTATCTTAGTAAATAGGTGATCATTTACTGAGTTACTCATAGTAAATAGGTGATCATTTACTGAGTTACTCAAGCCAAAATCTATAGGCTTTGGGTTTGGTGTAACTGTTGTTTTCTTTAAATTGTGGTAAAATATCCATAACATAAATTAAGTAATCTGTTCACCCAGTGTAGGGCTCAAACTCATGGCCCCAAGATCAGGAGTCATGTGCTCTTCTAACTGAGCCAGCCAGGTGCCTACCATCTTAATCATTCTTTTTTTATTTTTTTTTCCATTCTTTTTTTAAATATTTATTTTATTTTAGATAGAGAGTGCTCTTGCATGCGTGTATATGGGAGGGGCAGAAGGAGGGAATCTCAAGCAGACTCCCTGCTGGGCCTGGAGCCTAATTCAGGGCTCTCGATCTTACTACCCATCAGGACCTGAGCTGAAATCAAGAGTTGAACTCCTGACCACCTGAGCCTGCGAGGCACCCACCATCTTAACCTGTGTGTGTGTGTGTGTGTGTGTGTGTGTGTGTGTGTAGAGATTTATTTATTTATTTATTTAGAGAGAAAACGCATGAATGGGAGGGGCAAAGGGAGAGAGAATATCAAGCAGACTCTATGCTGGGGCAGAGCCCCATAAGGGGCTTGATCTCACAACCCTGAGATTGTGACCTGAGCCGAAACCAAAAGTCGGTGCTTAACCGACTGCACCACCCAAGTGCCCCTTAACCATTTTTAAGTGTGCAATTCTTTGGCATTAAATGAATTTAGATTGTTGTGCAATCATCACCACCATCCATCTCCAGAATTCTTCATTTTGCAAAACTGAAGCTGTCCCCATTATACACTATCTACTCGTTCTCCTTCCCTGGCATCTGGGAACCACCATTCTACCATCAACTGAGAAAAGGAGGCGAAACTGAAAAAGAACAAAGGTCTTTATTTGGGATCTCAGAATTGTAATTCGGGGACCACAGATTTGCCTCACTCATTTAGGGAAAGCCAGGGTTTTTTCTGAGAGAAAAGGAAAGGGGTAGTTCCATAAGTTAGATGATGAAAAGAAGACAGAACCCTCCTAGTTTGGTGCTGAGTGGCTGAGCCACTTCTGATTCCTATCTTCTCGATTATTTTATCAGTGCTGTCAAGTAAAACTGTCACTGGTATGTAATAATTTCACTGTCCTCATGTGATTCGCATACCAGTTGCTCTATTGAAATGTTATGAGCAACTGCTTGTACAGTACTTCCTGCTTTTTTTTTTTTTAAAGATTTTATTTATTTATTCATGAGAGAGAGAGAGAGAGAGAGAGAGAGGCAGAGACACAGACAGAGGAAGAAGCAGGCTCCAGGCAGGGAGTCTGATGTGGGACTCGATCCCAGGTCTCCAGGATCATGCCCTGGGCCGAAGGCAGGTGCTAAACCGCTGAGCCATCCAGGGATCCCCGCACTTCCTGCTTCTGTCTCTGTTCAAGAGTCCGTCAGTTTGGAAAGGAAAATGGAATCTTTTATGTCTAGAAACTTTAGACAATTCCACATGACTTTCTGTCTCTATGATTTAGACTCCTTAGGTACCTCCTATAAGTGGAATAACACGTTCGTCTTTTTGTGACTGGCTTATTTGACTTCGTAAAGTGTCCTGAGGAGTCATCCATGTTATTGCATGGGTATCTTCTTTCCCTTGTGAGACTGAGTAATAGTTTTTTATGTGCACACACTACATTTGCTTATCCATTCATTTGTTCACCTTGGGTTCCTTCCACCTTTTGGCTATAGTAATTAATGCCATTATGAGCATAGTTGTACAAATGTTTCAAAACCTACTTTCGATTCCTTTGGGTATATACCCAGAATTGGAGTTGCAGGGTTATGTGGTAAATCTGTTCTGAATTTTTTTTTTTTTTTTTTTTTTTTTTTTTTTTTTTGAGGAACCACTGTACTGTGTTTCATAGTGACTACATCATTTCACACTCCTGTCAGTAGTGCACAAGGATTCCATTAGGGTGTAGGGTTTGGTGATTGTTATTTAGGTAAAAGTGGATGATGGTATTGTTCAGTTAGTTGTTCAGTTCTTCTGTGTCTTTTCTCATTTTTAAAAAAATTTCCAAGAGAGGGTTGTTAAAATCCAATCAGACCACGTGTCTTCCTATTTAAAATCCTTCAGTGATTTTCCACTGTACTTAAAATAAAATTCAAACTGCCTCCTGTGAAAACAAACTGTCTAACCCCACCAACTACTGCTTTTAGCAGGCAGTAAATTATATCTAGCCAAAGCATTGTTTTGTCTTTTTTATATATTTATTTTTATCATTACCTTCTACTTAAAGCATGGGATGCAGGCTTTCTGTTTATAGTTGTTATAAAGTTCCCTTTTAAGTAAAACTTTTTTTTTTTTAAGTAAAACTTCTTAAAGTAAAAAGAAATCAAATTTTAAGAAAAATTTTACGAGGTGCTTGGGTGGCTCAGTTAGTTATGCATTGACTCTTGATTTTAGCTCAGGTCATGATCTCATGGTCCTGGAACTGAGCCCTGTGTCAGGTTCCTCACTCAGTGGGGAGTCTGCTCTAGATTCTTTCTCCCTCTCCTGCCCCTCCCCCTGTGCATGCTCTCTTTCTCAAAATATATACATAAGTCTAAAAAAATTTTTAAGTAAAAAGTTAGCAGTTGTAAACACATGGAATAAAATTGTGGCAATATTGTAGGAATGATTGGCATGTGGAAAACACTGATTTAGAATAGTGGGGATATTATTTCAGTTTGGTACTATTCTCCTGTGAACCAAAGAAATATAAATTTACAAAAGCCCCTACCTACTTCAAGCATTGCTTCCAGAGACCTCTGCAAACCTTCAGCATTGCCAGATTTAGACCAGCACCCTCCCAGAGGCAGTGCCAGACCCATCCTGCAGTGGATTGCTTATTTATGAACACATTGCTTGGACATGCTTTTACTTTTCATGCTAATGTTTCTAGAGCCTTCTTCGTAGAGGTCTGAGGACTTGATTTAAAGAGGGAAAAGGAAAGTTTCCACTATTTATAACCTCGTTATTGAAATGTACAAAAGAGAGGTAACCCATAACCACACTACTTTACCAGGATCTGTACTGTTGGGACACGTATTTTCTACCAGCTGTTTTCAGATGCAGTTTTACCTAGATGCAATAAAAATCTATGTATGTTTTTCTCCTATTTTTTTTACTTTGTCTTAAGCATCTTTCCATTTTTGCCACCATCTTATAATGCTCATATGTAGTGCTAGATAGTATTATGTCAGGTGGTTACAGAGGGATTTGGGGAGGCAGTAGAGTTAAGAACCTGACTGTGAGACATATTGCCCAGGTTCTGATCTCAGCTCAGCCACCTCCTCACTGTGGAACTTAGTCTAATTACTAACTTCTCTGAATCTGTTTCCCTATTTGTAAAAGAGGAATCATAAGCATCTACCTCATAAGGTTGTTAAGATGAGGATGCATATAAAACTCTGAGCACCGGGGTGACATACAGTACAGCCCAGTGCATGTCAGCTACGAGGGGCTGATGCTTAAAAACAGAGGCTTTGTGGTCAGAGACTGGGTCTGAGTAGACCCTAGGTTCAAGAAGTTTGCTGTATATTCTAGGTACCAATCCTTGATTAGATACCTGACTTCTTGCAAATATTTTTTTCCATTCTGTGAATTGCCTTACTCTGTTGATAGTGTCCTGTTTTTTTTTTTTTTTTTTTTTTTTTTAAGATTTTATTTATTCATGAGAGACTCAGAGAGAGGGAGGCAGAGACACAGGCAGAGGGAGAAGCAGGCCCCATGCAGGGGACCCCGACGTGGGACTCAATTCCGGGTCTCCAGGATCAGGCCCAAGGCTGAAGGTGGCGCTAAACCTCTGAGCCACTTGGGCTGCCCCAATAGTGTCCTGTGTTTTTTGTTTTTTTTTAAAGATTTATTTATTTGTTTGTTTGTTGTTTATTACTTATTTATGATAGAGAGAGAGAGAGTGAGTCAGAGACACAGGAGGAGGGAGAAGCAGGCTCCAGGCCGAGAGCCCAACGTGGGACTCGATCTAGGGACTCCAGGATTGGGTCCTGGGCCAAAGGCAGGTGCCAAACCGCTGAGCCACCCAGGGATCCCCGTAGTGTCCTGTTTTTATTCCAGATTTACATTTTTAAAAAATACACTGAAATTTACCATGTTAGCCACTTTTAAGTGGCTTTTCACAGTAGTGTTAAGTACATTCTTGTGATTGTGTGTTTTGATGCACAAAAATGTTAATTTTGTTGAAGTCCAACTTACCTATTTTTTCCTGTTTCCTATGCTTTCAATGTCATACTCAAGAAACCATTGTCAAATTTAATGTCATGAATCTTTCACCCTCTGTTTTCTTCTAAGAGTTTTATAGTTTTGTTTGTTTTTTTTTTTTGTTAAAGAGTTTATTTATTTATTCATGAGAGACACAGAGAGAGAGGCAGAGACATAGGCAGAGGGAGAAGCAGGCTTCCTCTGGGGAGCCTGACACAGGACTCAATCCTGGGACTTTGGGATCATGATCTGAGCCAAAGGCAGACGCTCAGCTATTGAGCCACCCAGGTGTCCCTGACTTTATAGTTTTAACTTGTACATTTAGGTCTTTGATCCATTTTAATTTTTTTTTTTTTTTTTTTTTTTTGTATATGATGTGGCTCCAACTTCATTTTTTTTTTTTTTTTTTTGCATGTGATTCTATAGTTTTCCCAGTACCAGTTTTTTAAAAGAACTGTCCTTTCCCTACTTACTGGTCTTGCAGCATTGTTGAAATCATTTAATGATGATATATGTGAGGGTTTAGTTCTGGCTGTCTATTCCATTGGTCTGTACATCTGTGTTTATGCTCATACCACACTCTTTTGATTACTCTACCTTTGTAGTAAGTTTTAGAATCAGAAAATATCAGTCCCCTAACTTTGTTCTTCTTTTTCAAGATTATTTTGACTATTTGTGGCCCCTTGAGATTCCAGATGAATTTTAGGATGGATTTTTTAATTTCTACAAAAAATACTATTGGGATTTTGATAGGATTGCCTCAGGTCTATGGATTACTTTGTGTGGTATTGACGTCTTAGCTATATTAGTCTCCCAGTCCACAAACATGGATATTTTTCCATTTATTTGTGTTTTTCTTAGTTTCTTCCATCAGTGTTTGTTTTGTTTTAATTATTTTTGGACATTTTTTTTTCTTTTTCCTTTGTGGGTTTAGTGTTTTGGTTTTTTTTAAAGATTTATTTGAGAGACCGAGAGAGAGGGCACAGGTTGAGGAGAAGGGCAGAGGCACAGGGAGAAGCAGCCTCCTCACTGAGCAGGAAGCTTTATGTGGGGCTCCATCCCAGGACCCCAAGGTCATGATCTGAGCTGAAGGCAGACGCTTAACCATCTGAGCCACCGGCACCAGCAGTGTTTTGTAGTGTTCAGTGTACAGGTTTTTTTGCCTCCTTGGTTAAGTTTATTCTTTTTGATGCTTTGTCAGTGGAATTATTTTCTTTATTTTCTCTTTGGATTGCTCATTGTTAGTGTATAGAAATGCAACTGATTTGGGGGTGTTGATTTTGTATCCTGCAATTTTGCTGAATTCACTTATCAATTCTAACAATTGTTTTATGGAATTTTTAGGATTTTCTGCATTTAGGATCATGTCTACAAACAGGTAATTTGACTTTTTAATAGAGCTAGATATTTAACAGCGATTCTATTTATATGTTCCGAAGATTGTTCATTCTCTTTTAACCTTTTTAGTGAGTAAACAATATTTTAGATTCAGATTCAGATTCCTAAAGTAGTTCTGTGGATATTTCACTTCTGGTTCTTAGTTAGTTAGTTAGTTAGTTTGCACTGCTTAATGCATCTGGTGCAATTAGTTATTGTTTTATTTCTATTTTTAAAAAAATATTTATTTATTCATTAGAGACACACAGAGAGAGAGGCAGAAACATAGGCAGAGGGAGAAGCAGGCTCCCTATGGGGAGCCTGATGTGGGACTCAGTCCCAGGGCCCCGGGATCACGACCTGAGCCAAAGGTAGGCACTCAACCACTGAGCCACCCAGGTGCCCCAATTATTGCTTTATTTCTAAAGCTGTTTTGAAATATGTATTTCCTTTCACCAGAACAATTACTGAGGGTCTGCTAGATATGAGGCTTTTTCTGAGCTGCTTAGTCAGCCTGTTATCCTACCTCCCCATTGCTCTTTACTTAGAGGAATGGTCTGATGAGCCACGGCAGCAATAATCATACCTTATTATTTCCTAAAGTACCTTTGTGTATTTGAACTTCTAACTCAGGAATTGTCTTTGATTGAAAAGTGCTCTAGGGAGTTGAAACATTTAAAACATCTCCCTTGATTTTTCTCATCCCATTTCTACCAAGATCGCATCTAGCATCATTGTCTTTTCTCCTCATTGTTAATCCCTTCTGATCTTTTATGCTTTATATTTGTTTAGTGCTGACAGTTTATAAACTATCTTCATATTTTTTAATTTTGTTTCGTATATACTTGTATACACTCCTGTGCAGTAGGCAGAATAGGTGTTATTATTCTATTTTACACATTAGGAAAATGGAGAGGAAGAGAAATGGTCTTACCTAAAGCTACACAACTACCAGAGATAGAGCTAAAATAAGAACTCAGGCTTCAGATTGCTAACCTTGTGTTCTTTTCTGTGCTTAAACCATTAATTCATTTAGTGCTCCAATTATTTACTTAGCAAATATGTATTGAGTGCCTCATACATATCTATTGTGCATTGTAGGTACTTGATTTATCAGGACTCATGATATGATCACCTTTTTGCCAGTTTTCTGCGTTGCCAGCTACCCTTAGTGACCATTTGATGTTATCTATTGATATATTTTTTTTTTCCTGTGGATCTATTTCTGCTCACAACCATAAATAAAGATTCCATAAATAAAGATCCTCCTGTTTCCTTTTACCCTCTAAATCTTTTTTGTAAAATAATTTTTAAAAATTTCTTAAGTAATCTCTGAGACCAATGTGGGGCTCAAACTCTTGACCCAAGATCAAGCGTCGCATGCTCCTCCACCTGTCCTCTGAATCTTTGATTCCAACAAGAGATTAGTTTTTCTTACCAATGGGAACTTGTACTTGAAATGGGTGTTTTGGGATATGTGAGAGTAGGTAGATTCAGATACCTGTTCCAGAACTAATTGGCTCTGGGAACCATAAGTGGAACTGAGTAGGTTCATCTGAAGGGAAATGCCTTCAGCAGTCCATGTTGCCAAATAAATTAGTGGGTAGCAGAAATGTCTAGTGTGTGGAAGGCCTATGTATGTGATAGGCCAGTCACATGAATTAAAGGTTATACACAACACCTATAACACTCAAGCAACTAATAGCATGAGGAGAAAGATGAACACCCCATCTATTTCTTGGGGGGGAAAAGACAGACATCCACTCCAAGGGGGTTATTAGATCACATAGAAATCCATCGACAGGGAATGAAGTGTGGTTGGGCCCCTCAGAAAGAACTGGAACCAGAAAGTCAGAAACGGGCTACTGGGTTTCCACTTCTGATTCTTTATTAGACTGCTTCATTGTCCCACTTCTTTTTGCAGTCTGGTGAAGAGAATGTCTCATGTAAAGCTGCTTCTTTTTTTTTTTTTTTTTGTAATTTAAAGATTTTTATTTATCTGAAAGAGAGAGTATATAAGCGGGGCAGGCCAGAAGGGGAGGGAGAAATAATCTGAAACAGACTCTGCACTGAGCACAGAGCCCGATGTGGGGCTCAATCCCAGGACCATGAGATCATGATCTGAGCTGAAACCAAGATGCTTAACTGACTGAGCCACCCAGGCACCCCTAATATAAAGCTTCTAAGACTGGAGAAGGTAGTACGCATGTTGGGAACCCAGGAAATGGCCCAGGACAAAGAAAGGATGTCACCTGTTTCACATAATGTCTAGCACATAATAGGCTTGCACCAGCTGTCTTTGAAGAGATAGTGTCCGTAATCTCTACCATTTGTAGCTCCTTAGGATCCTTCACTCATTGAGACCTGCCCTCAATTTGGAGGGTGACAGAGACTGACTCCTGTTACTACTGGTAGGTAATAATGAAAAGAACAGAGGCAGGAGCATGGGATCCTCGTAGCCCTGAGGCCCCCACCTCTTTTTATCAAACATACATGTATAGAATGCACGTATTGTCCAGACATCAAGTATGCCTTGGTCTGGTCCTATATACCCATTCAATATCATGACAGTTTTTGTCCAAGTGTCTGAAAATTGTAAGTCATTTTTATTGGGCATAATTAGAACAAGAAGAAACTATGTGTTGAAAATGGAAGTGGGATATGAAGTGGTTGGTAAAATAGGAATAGAGATTTTTGTAGTGAAGCCCTGGGTAATCTTCCTTGAGTCTGTGGTCTGTACATTGCTGGCTTCTTTCACTTATCGTATGCCATCATGGATCTTTCTGAATCAGTGCTATTTATGAGAAAGCATGCATTGAGGATTGGGCTGCCTACTAATTATAGTGATATATAGCTATACTTAATCCAGAATATAATTTTCTTCTAATGTGGCTACTATAATTACTCTCTGCTGTACTATATATATAAAAGGACAGATACAGGAATGTCATCCCTTGGCTGCAGCGCTGGCTTTATTATCTTGTCCAGAGAACTTCCTCAGGTGCCTGTCTGAGAGAGAGATTGTCAGACCTGGGCCCGTTCTGATAGAACACAGAGTTGTTCAGGGTAGTCTGCTCAAAAGCCTTGCATAATTCCCCTTCTATGGAATAAAGTCTGAGTTCCTTGAAAACTCTCCACAATCTCTCCCAACTTCCCAGCATCCTCTTTGACCAGTTCCTTCCTACACACAACTCTTCTTTAACCTTATTCATTAAAAGAGCATCTTATGTGCCAAGCTCTGTTCTAGTCACTGCAGGTAGTGAACTCAGTAGTGAATAAAACAGGTAAAGTCCCTATCTTCATGGCACTTGCACTCTAATGTGGGTCACAGGCAATCAACTGGTAAGCAAATACAAAATAATAATAATACGCCAATTAGTGATAAGTGCTGTGGGGAAAAATGAATTTGATTATGAGAGCTATGGAGTGCTGGAATGAAAGTAGAGGGGAGATAGAATGGTGAGGGCAGGCCTTTCTCAAAGCGTCATTGGGATGGATATTTGGAGGAAGAGAGGAAGCAAGTTCTTTCTATAAGTGAAAAGAGATTATTTCAGCAAGTATAATAGCCAGATGCTGGGAATGAGCTTGACGTGTTTAAGGAACAGTAAGGAGGCCAGAGTAGCTGGAGTGAAGCGAGTAACAAGAGAGGAAGTTAGGGGGAAACCAGATCATGGAGGGCCTTCTGGAGAACACAAGGACTGCAGCTGTCCTCCTATTAAAGGGAGATGGAAAAAAATAAAATAAAAAAAAATAAAGGGAGATGGATGTCTTTAGAAGTCTGACCAGAGGGACGATGTGATCTGGATTCTCTTTTGGGAGAATTACTCTTTGTGGAAACTAGGTGGTCAGAAGGCAAGGAAAGAAAGTGAAGACAGGAAAGAGAGCTGGAAGGGAGCAGAGGTGGGAGGGGATAGAGATGCCTGTCAGTTATCCATGTGCACCTCCCCAGGGTAAGCAGTTGGAGGTATAGTTTGGAGTTCAGCGGTAAGAGATACACATTTGGGAGTCAGTGCATACATATGGCATTTAAGTAAATATATGAGATCACCTGGAGAGTAAGTATAGGGAGAAGGCAGGGCTTGGGGGACCTGAGCCCCAAAGGGTCCCAGCTTATAGAGGTTATGGAGGTGAGGACGACCTAGCAAAGGAGACTGAAAAGGAACAGCCAGGGAAGTCAGCAGAGAAGTACAAGAATGTGGTGGAAGTTAGGAAGGAGTGTGTTCTATGGAAGATAGACTGTGTCAAGATGCGACTCTTTGATCAAGTAAATGAGGACCACAGATTTGGCCTCGTAGAGGTCATTGGTAACTTGGACAAGAGCTATTTCAGTAGACTAGTAGGGTGACAATGTGATTAAAGTTGTTCAGAGGGTTTTTTTTTTTTTCCAATGGGAACTATTACCGCCTATTTGTTTATTGGTGGGGGTGAGCCAGTGAAGAGGGGATACAGGAGAGAAGGGCTCTGATCCATGGCTTTTTAGTACAAGAGAAAGGATGGGATCCAGTGCATAGTAAATAGCTACACTGAATGTGATTTTTCACTCCCTGAAAGATATTTCAAGAATTTGCCTTGTTCTGTCTTCCCTCTGGCTGGAAGGCCCCCACCCCACTTCTCTTCTTCCATCAGCACTACCACCATCATTCTACCTGCCAAAGCCATATTCATGCTTCAGAAGTATAATGCTTTACATATCTTTCATGAAGCCAGCCTCAGATTCCTCAGACATGGTGGATTTTTCCCTGTGTGTTAATGGCATGTTTTTTTGTGCTTTTCTTATATTACTGCCATTGACTCCCTAGTATCTTAATAAGTTTTTATTTTTTTTTAAAGATTTTATTTATTTATTCATGAGAGACACAGGGAGAGAGGCAAAGACATAGGCAGAAGGAGAAGCAGGCTTCTTGCAGGGAGCCTAATGTGGGACTCGATCCTGGAACCCCGGGATCATGCCCTGAGCTGAAGGCAGACACTCAACCACTGAGCCACCCAGGCATCCCTAATTTTTATCTTTGATTAGATAATTGGTTTCTTGAAGACTCATTATTTTTGATTTCTGACTTCACTCAACTATTTTAAGAGAGATTAATTAATAGATATTCCTGGCTCTTAAAAGGTACTCAATAAATATTTGTTAAATGAATATACTATATAGTTACAAGGAGTTACTCTTTCCCTGGTTTGATGAGGTTGGCTCAGGTTTGGAGAAATGGTGTCAGGCTCCACTACTCACTGGGATAGTGGGTACTCTGAATTCTATTAAAAATTGGTATGTTTTCCTGGTCTCCTAAGAAACACTGGATGCAACTGTGGTTCTCTAAAGTGCTTTGTAGGTAGTAAAATTAAATGTTTGTGAGTTGATTGATAAACCTTTTTCTTCTGGTCTTACCTTTCCAAGCCATGGTAAACTGGTACATTATAGGTAAATTCTATCCAGGAATCACATTCTGTTTTACTTCCCGAAAGTTTACGCCAGTGAACCTCTCAGTTTGAGAATCAGTCATTTCTGAAGAGTAAAAAATATTTTATTTATTTATTCATGAGAGAAAGAGAGAGAGGAAGGCAGAGACACAGGCAGAGTGAGAAGCAGGCTCCCTGCAGGGAGCCTGACACATCCCGGGCCCCCAGGATCAGGCCCCGGGCTGAAGGTGTTGCTAAACTGTTCAGCCACCTGGGCTGCCTCTGAAGAGTAATTCTTAAGAATAAACAGGGATCCCTGGGTGGCGCAGTGGTTTAGCGCCTGCCTTTGGCCCAGGGCGCGATCCTGGAGACCCAGGATCGAATCCCACGTCAGGCTCCCGGTGCATGGAGCCTGCTTCTCCCTCTGCCTGTGTCTCTGCCTCTCTCTCTCTCTCTCTCTCTGTGACTATTATAAGTAAATAAAAATTAAAAAAAAAGAATAAATAAAAATGAATAAATGCTTGCTTAATTGATTTTGGGCCAAGATCAGTGCCTTTTGATTGGGAGATACTAAGTTAGGTGCTACCTGTAATGTAGACCGGGCTAAAATGAACATCTACTTTGGGCCCAGCTTGAGTCCGATCCAGGTTCTACCACGTGGGCAAGTCACTTCATCTCAGTCAGCCTCTTTGAAGTTCCATTTTCTTTCCTGGAGATAAGGGATAATTATATCCACTGCATTTTTGTGAAAGGTAGAGGAGGTATGTGTGCAAGGTGCCCAGTTCAGCATCTAGAAAATTAGGTACTTAATAAATGTTACCTGCTGTTATTCCCCTTTCCTAGTTCTGTGTGTGTGTGTGTGTGTGTGTGTGTGTGTGTGTGTGTTTCTCATGCTGGGCTGCTGCTAACCTGCTGCAGAATAAGAGAAAATGAGTGGGCCAGCTGCTGTCACCAGACATTGGTTTTTCCTGGAGAGCAGTTTGAGTAGTGACTTCTTTCCCATTACCCTCCTGGTTTGTCTGGCAGGGGCTCACACCCAGAATTGTTTTTTTTTTTTTTTTTTTTTTCCCCTTTATCTTCTGTTTTACTTCTCCCCAATGAAGTCAGGGGACCAGAAGCTGTCATCACCTCTCCTACTCCATCTCTCCCCCTCCCAACTCCCAGTTGCTGAAGAGACCAACGCCACCTGCTGGAGGACTAGATTTTCTTTGTTCAACTTGTGAAAGGGCTTCTGCATGGAGATTGAGGTCTGGAAGGCCATTTCCTCTCCTCCCCTCACTGAGTCCTCCTTTCTAGCTGGAGTCCACATTACAGCCTAGGACTTGTTTTCCTCTTTTCTCCTCTTGAACCTGCATCTCTGAGAGGGAGGAAAGTGGAAATAATGCCAGACTCTGAGTTAGGAAGCACACTGTTTTGTCACCTGAGCCTTGATCACCCCAGTTTACTTCTCTGAGTTGTAGTTTTCTCATCTATAAAATGGGAATAATAATTCCTGGATTTTGGCCTTATCAGATTATTGTTACAAGATAAAGGATGCAGAAAGCTTGATAAACTAAAGTGCTATTTCGATGTAAAAAAGATTCCTACTCTCCTCCCTCATTTATTTATCCAAGCTGGGCCAAGCTTGGAGGGGCCATGTGCCAGACTCTACACCTCAGGGGCAGAACCTGGTGAGGCTCCCCAGGCCTTATATCCTGTGATGGGCTTCCATGATCTTGTCATTAGGAAGGTATAGTGCCATAAGCCAAACCAGCGATTTGCTAGCTCTCAACTCCCCCGAGCTGTGCTTCCTACAGCTTGGTAATAGGGGCTGGGAAGCTTTGTTCCCCTCTTCCTACTCCACTGGAGACTTCAAGAAAGAATTGTGGTCTAATCTCCTCTCAAACCTTTGACTCATCTCCTGTGGATACTTGGTAGACGGTCAGAACATTCTGGGAGTTCTCTGAAATGATAGAATAATACTTGAAGCTACTGCCAAGTGCCTGATAATTAATACTTATCTTGTTTAATCCTCATGGCATCCTTTGAAGTAAATATTTATTATTTGTAGTTTACTGAAAACAGAGGTTCAAAAAAGTTAAGTCTTGGGGCACCTGGGTGGCTGAGTTGGTTAAGTGTCTGTCTTTTGCTTAGGTAATGATCCCAGGGTCCTGGGATTGAGCCCCACAGTGGGCTCCCTGCTTGGCTGGGAGCCTGTTTCTTCCTCCCCTCTGCCTGTTGCTCCCCCTGCTTGTGTTCGCTCACTTGCTCTCTCTCAAATAAATAAAATATTTTAAAAAAGAAACAACAAAAAAGTTAAAGTTAAGTCTGTATTCCAAGTGACACAGCTATTAAGTGGCAGCTGGAATTTGAACTTTATTCTTATTCCAAAATCGTTGGCGCTGACCAATGTACCACAAGGCCTGCCACTGCTCTACAGGAGGAGGGGCCATATGCTACAGAGGAAAACTCAAGAGATTTCCAGTAATGTGCATGCAAACCCCAACCCTGCCCATGGGATCTGGGGCAAGTGGCTTTCAACTTCTTGAGCCACAGATAACATCTCATTATATCTTCACCACAGACATGTGGCATAGGTGCTGTTCTCATCTCCATTTTACATTTGAGGAGACTACGTATGCCTCATGAGCCTCATGAGATAAAATGACTTGCCCTAAGTTACAGTATAGTAACTGGCAGTGGCAGAGCCAGAACTCAAGTCTGGGTCTAATGCCGAGTTCGGTGGTCTGTTCCTCCTTTCTTATGGCTGTTTCCTAAGACCTTGTGTAGCACTCAGGCAAACGAATAGCTCTCAGTGTGTTGATTAGGAGCCTGTAGGGGGAGCAGGAGCCACGCCTCTTCAGCTTAGTCTCTCTCTTCTCCCCTAATCTCTCTCTGTTAGAAACCTTATTGAGGCAGTATAAATATTTGAAATTAAAAGAAAGGTTATGCATTGCTTAAAAGCTGCCTGAAGCCCCACACAGAAGCCTAGGAACCTGCCTCCCTTCTTTTGTGTGTTTGTGTTATTACTTTGGCAGCACAGTATGGTGGTTATAGTTTGGAGAAAGTTCTTTCTGGGCTTTTCTCTTTATCAGTATAATCTTAAAAGGTTGTTGTGTTGGAGATGATACATAGCTGGAGCCTTACTAATTGATGGCAGCTGTTTTCCTTGGCAGCGGGCTCTGCTAGAAACCAGAGTGGAAGTCCAGGGTCCTGGAGCTCTCACCCCCTTATTTTGTGACCCTGGGCATGTGAGGCACTGTCTCCAGGTAAACTGGATGACCTCTAAGGACTCCTTCCACTTTTTTTTTCCTTCCACCTTTTAATATCCTCTGCTTTTTAAAAATAAAAGTAGGAATGCCTTTTTTTTTTAAAATCTAACTGGCAGAATTATATGAAGTAAAAAAAAGACTCCATCCTTTCATTCCTTCATTCTTCATTCATTCATTCATTCATTCATTCATTCATTCTTGAGGTAGCTTGTTGCCAGTTTGTGTCCTTTCTATTGTTTTCTGTGTATTTTAAATATATACAGGTATGAGTAAATGTGTATGTGTGTATATATTATTATACACATATGTAGTATGGTAAGCACACCAGAATCTAGAATACATACTGTATCATGACTTGGTCCTTTCACCCATTTGAGGCATATTGTCTTGTTAATACCTGAAGACTTAACTTACTCTTTTTTTTTTTTTTTTTTTTTTTTTTTTAAGATTTACTTATTTGAGGGAGAGAGAGTGAATGAGAGAGCGGGGTGAGGGACAGAGGGAGTAGCAGACTTCCCAATAAGCGGGGAGCCTGGGATCCCTGGGTGGTGCAGCGGTTTGGCGCCTGCCTTTGGCCCAGGGCGCGATCCTGGAGACCCAGGATCGAATCCCACATCGGGCTCCTGGTGCATGGAGCCTGCTTCTCCCTCTGCCTATGTCTCTGCCTCTCTCTCTCTCTCTGTGACTATCATAAATAAATAAAAATTAAAAAAAAAAATAAGCGGGGAGCCTGATGCGGGGCTTGATCCCAGGACTCCGGGATCATGATCCGAGCTAAAGGCAGACACCAAACCAACTGAGTTCCCCAGGCGCCTCTTAACTTATTCTTTTTAATTAATGCATTATAATTTATTAAATGGTCTCCTGTTGATTATGCCATGATACTTTAAATGTATACATGCAACATTGCTTTTAAATTTTCTTTTCAGGAAAAGAAGAAAAAAAAACATAGAGACAGGAAGTCATCTGACTCTGACAGCTCAGACTCTGAGAGTGACACAGGCAAGAGGGCAAGGCACACATCAAAAGACAGCAAGGCAGCAAAGAAGAAGAAGAAGAAGAAGAAGCATAAGAAGAAACACAAGGAGTGAGAGTGGAAAGAGTAGAGGGGGTGGTGAGAGGAGGAGGAACCAGGAGCCTTGTGCCTTGAAGCCCTGGCTCCGGGAAAGACTCAGTAGTGTGAATATGGCCTCCCACCCCACTGACTTTTCACCCGAGGGAGATGGCTTCCCCTTACGCAGCAGGCAGGTTTGGGAGTTAGATGTCAAAGCATCTGCCTGAATGAGTTGTTGTTAACTTATCGTTCCTGGTCCCTTTGCAAGTGACCCCTGCAGCTCACCCATTCATTCACTCAACTTCCTTCATTCAGCAGGAGGTCCTATTACCCTCTCCAGCTGCCACTGCCAGAGCCAGATTCACGGGACTCCTGCAAGGGAGTCCAGGCTGCAGCCACAGGTACTGCTGTGGAGGCGAGTCTGGCTGTAGTTGGGAGAACAGTGATGGGCCCCCCGCCGTCGGGTCTGCCCTGGGCTGATTGGTGAGTGATCCCTGCGGCGTCCGACACAGGGGCCGAGGGAGACCAGCAGGCGGAGGGAGAACATGGTAAGAAGTGGTGCTCACTTTCTCCATTCCCCCAGTGTGATTCTACCAGGCTACAAGGGACAGCCCGAAAACCATTGTTTGCAGCGACTGAGCTTATGTGGGACACTCGGCCAGACCCCTGAACCACATAGCTCAAGCCAAGATCATTGCTTTACTTTGTATTTACTACTGTGTGAGTCAATTGGTTCCACTTCAGGTCTCTGCTTAAATTCCTGGCATAAATGGAAGTGTGTTTGGTTTTAAATTTACTGAATGTTCATATTGCTATAATCCCTCTTCCTTGGTAATTTACAGACTTACAAGTCACTGAGTCTGCATTAGTTGACAGAAAAACATTTAATATGTTACTTCAGATCTTGGAGAGAGGCCCAGATGAGGTACAGAGCCAGAGGCACCAACAGGTCATAGCCTTCTTAGGAGATCACTTATAAGCCCTCCGTTCCATATGATTAGATGACCTCTTCCCCCAGAGCTGATTAGAGAACCAGTAAGAATTTGTAACCATGGATGGCCAAGGGCATAGATGGGAGCTTAGCAGTCATCTTGGCCAGTGGGCATTTGTTCCCACCTCTAAGGCACAAGCCTGCATCCTGTGTCCTGAGCCTACATTCAATTGGAAAGAGAGATCACAGCATCCTGGCATCCTACAAAGAGCAACTTTCCAAACCTAAGGGCATACAATGCAGGATGGGCCTGAGGTGACAGTTTAGTAGCTGAGCCTGGGGAAACCCTGTCACTGATTGATTACTCCAGGTTGGACCAGCTCATTTGGCCATGCGGAGCGGCAGTGTAAAAGCAAATTGTAGGTACAGCTGTTTTATTACTATGTGTCTTAAGTGACCAGCTACCACTGTCCCGGAGACTGTCCATTTCAGTCTCATGCAGGGCTGCGTCTAAGTGACCTTCAGGCAGTCATTTCTGCCTGTTCTCCGACACCCAGGGAACCCAAGATTCCCAGAGTCATGTCACCAAAGGCAAAAAGGCAATTTGGTGACCTTGGCTCTGCTTTATTGACCTTAGAGCACCCTTCGGATGCAGTTAAAAAAACAAACATACACAGTAGGAGCCAGAAGTGGACCCAGGCTGGTGCCACCTGACTGCAGAAGAATTTCCCCAACCCAACCAAGGCGGATTTATACAAAATGCCAGAGGAAAAAAATGAGGCAATCCGGTGCTGAGTCCAGGGCTAGCCGATTGGCAGAGGAGCAGACAGTGAAGGAGTGGGCAGGTCATGCCTCTTTCTCGTAAGTACGAGTGCAAACTGCACTGCCATGGGTAAGTGTCTGGAAGGAAAGACAGAGCCAGGTTAGGGCAGGGGTGAGGGCTCCTAGGGTACTGTGGCACTCTCCATTCTGATGGAGAGAGCTTCTATCTTCATCCCAGTAGTATTCATTTATTAACCACCTACTACGTGCCAGGTACTTTACATGTATTTTTTTCGAATACTTACACCAAGCTTTTAGTTTAATTGGGCACTTAATTGCTCTGTTAGAGATTTGGGAAAAGGAGCTGTGAGAGGTGAATTGACTTGGTCAGCATCTCAGGGTGTCTCTCTCTTGCACCTTTCCTCTAGTGCCTCAGATGGTGCCTGGTACATCGTAGACAAATAGGTGAATAAGAATGTCCAGGAAGTGCTGTGCTAGGCTACCAATTCTCCATTCCTTCCCTGAATTAGGGTAGTGCCAGAGCCTTGAGCCACCATCATCCAGCCTAGCATCATAGAGCCAGGCTCATGGTCTCACCATAGTCTGACTGCCCAGTGAGTAGCTGGTCCTGCATATCACAGGCCCACTAAAGCTAAACACCTCATTCTAAAGTCTGCAGGGCTCCTTACCCCCATGGTGATGCAAGAAGGCAGAAAGCAGGTTATAGTGGCCCAAGAAGGTCTGTAGCGAAGATGCTGGGGCGAAAACCTGAGATCCTACAGAATTAGGAGGCAGAGACTGAAGGGGCTGCTCTCTTTGCCTCAGATTGGGGGTGGTTCAGTCATGGCTACATTCTTCTAGTGAAGTCCCCAAGTTTGTCCTTAAACAGACCAATGTGCCAGCCTGGTTGTCCCTTCCTACCCAGGCTGCAATCAGGGTACTTGTAGTAGGCCAGGCATGGAAGGTACTGAGAGGCAATGAGGCTGGAATGAGGTGGAAAGGACTGAACTGTCATTGCCCCACCATCACCAGCCTGTCCTTGCCCAGAGTCTTTCTATGTGGCAGCATAGTCTGAGGGAGGAGACGGGAGCCTTTCCTAGGGGGCCTGTGATCCAATTTGGCCTTGCTTTCTACCTCTCCTGGGGTGGGGCAGGGTAGCAACACAAGAGGACACTAAGGCTGTGGAGCAGCTGCGGTAGCCCTCTGTCCCATCTCTGTGATGCCCTGTGCTCTGCACCATGGTCTCCTGCCACCCAAGCAGCCCACAATCTTGGTGGTGTTAATGCCCATTTTACAGTGGGACTTGGAGAAGGTGACTTGTCCAAAGTCATGTAGCCTGTAAACTGAGATCTGAACCCGGGCCTGTGTGAGTACAAAGCTACTGCAGAGAAAATTCCTACCTAATCCCACCCTAGCCCTGCCTCTACCTTTGATTACTCCCAGGGGAAGACCCTGGCTTTCACAACAGGCTTGACTGAAAGGGCAATAATGGTAACCAACTGGGTGAGGCTCCAGAGTTGTCCATCTTACCAGGATGAGTTTCCCATCAACTAGCTCCCGCACAAGTGTTGTCTCTTGCCCGTTCCACTTCTGCACATGGACAAGTTTGCCTCCATCCAGCGTCACGGTGGACTGTGGAAAGAGGGTAGAGACCTGAGCTGTGATCTGAGCCAGGACTGAGGGACAAGATGGTGTCTAGTCATTGGAGCCACAGAGGACTCCGCCTCTGCCCCAAACTAATGATGGTGCCAGCCTCAGCGCTCAGGTGGCCTATTTCCAACCTGGCCCCACAGGCTGTCTTATTCACCTCCAGCTCTGCTCCAGGATTGCCTGACTGGAGCAGGGGCCTCCAGGTATTGGGCAAGTAGGGAGAGGCAGGCAATATGGTGGAACCAGACAGCCTGGCTCTGAGAAGTGCTACCAACCCTCAGAATGGGTACTTACCTCATCCTCTAAATGATACCCATAGCCCTAGAGCCCTACCATCCTATATCCCTGGGGAAGATCAGTGAGGAGGAGTCCTGAGACTCTCCTGCCTAGTGGTGACCACACATATCATCTAACAGACCTTGGGGATGGAAAGTATTGGAAAATGAGACTTCCCACGTTTTATTCCTACCTCTTCTTGGTCCACATCATGTGGCCCTTTCAGCTGACAAGTAGACAGCAACTGCCAGGTCCAGGGACCGGATGCCCTTGGAGTGTTCCAAAGCCCTGGTCAGATGCCCACTTAGTCTTCTGGACTTTGCCAGCCTGCATCAGCTGGTTCTCATTTGGCAGCTTTCCTGGGTCTCGTCTCTTTAGGAATTTGGGGGCTCTAGGTCAGGCTAGGGGACCCTGGCTGAGCAAGGTTCAGTAGGAGAATCTGAGAAGGCTGTGTATATGTTTGGGGCTGCATGAGGAGTGGGTGTTCATCCTTGCTACCACCTTACTCATGTCCTTCCCCCAAGCTTTTTGTCTATTCAGAACAGATTATTTTCAGCTTAGGCATCCCAGAGCACTACTGTTTAATTAGGGTTCTTGTCCCTCAAAAAGGTGGGCTAGTCAAGGACACAGACGCATGTGATAGGGCCGACACCTTTCTCTAAGGTAGAATGATATCTTTGGTACCATCCCAACTCTGCTGCCAGCTTCCTACTGATTCTGGACAGGGCTCCAGCTTCCTCCACAAGGAGACCAGCCCCTATCGTGTCTTTCTTGAGGCAGTTGTAAAGAAGCAAAAACAGCTGAGGGGCTGACTAATAGGGTCTGCTGGAGGATACTGCTATAGGGACTGACTCCCTTTAGAGGTCAAGTCCCTTAGTTCTCTCTCTGCCATGCCTGGCCCAGGGGCTGGGAGTCCTGAGGCGGGCAGCAAAGACAGAATCACCACAGGGTGACAAGCCCTGAGACTAGAAGTCGATGTCCCCTCCCTCCTTAGGAGGAGAGGGCTAAGTCTTCGTGGGAAGACACAGAAACACATCTTAGACAACGCTCTTTCCAGAACATAGCTTTTCTTGCCTGCGGGCCGGCAGAATTAGAAATAATTCCTCAGGCTCCCTGGCCAAGCCTGGAAGGAGACCTCCAAGGTGGATGTTGACAAAAAGGAAGCATCTGAGTAGTCTCCACCTCTTGTCCCTAGCTGCCTCCTTTGCTGCTGGAGGCCAGAATGACCTGCTCACTCAGAGGGAAGAGCTCTGAATCCTCCTGGGCATTGTTCCTAAAGTACTTGAGGTCACAGCCATGGTCACATAACTCTCCCGTCTATGGATTGGAAAGAAACCCAGAGCTCTTGCATGCCATGCACAACGTCACCCGGCTGGAGCTGGAGTTGACACTGAGAGGTCAGAAGAACATCCTGGTTCTGTGCTGCCCACTCCCAAAGGCCCCAGATGCTCCTCAAGGGGGGAGCAATGCAGGAGGACAGGGCTGGGGCATCCCAGCACCACACATGCTTTATGCACCTTGTTCATTTCAATCCCCCCAAATCACCTACCCCTCAGGGTACAATAATAGGGTGGCAAGTCTTAAGGTCTCCAATCTCTACACCCCCTTTCATGACTCACCTTGACCTTCCTGTCATCTGCTGTTGTCTCATCGAATTCCACCCCTAACTTGAAGCTGATCTCTGTGTTCTTGAAGGTGCTGTGTGTTTTTATGATGATAGTGTCCCCATTCATTTCGATGACTGTGGTAGGCTTGGTCATGTTGGCCACCTGCCTGGTAGCAAAACCCACACCTGAGGGCAGGGGGAAGAGGATAAGCATATGAGTGGAACAGAAAGGCAGGGTTGAGGATCTCTGCACAACTGTCAGGCTTGGATGTGGGGCATAGGGATGTGGAGTACGAGAACTTCCAGAGACTCCGGCTCTTTTTTAAATTCGGCTTTCCTGTTAGCTCTGTGTGGCAAAGAGACACTTGATTTCACTGGGCAGATGAGAGGTGTAAGGAGTTTAAGGGACAGGCATACCACAGCAAGTCATGGCAGATCTGAGATTAGAGCAGGCTACTTTCTTTGTGTTACCTCATTTAGCCCTTCATTCTCCCTTGAAGGCACGATGTAGTTATCTCCACTTCACACTCAAGCCCAGGGTCACAGGTCTGGAATTCCAACCCAGAACTGTTTGACTGAAGAAACTCATGCAACTGCTTAGCTATACTGTCTCCCAAGGATGGAGCACAGGGCTCCTTCCCGGACCCTCGAGTTTTCCAGCCACAGGCTAAGGAAAGAGAAATGCAGACTTTGCCTTCCAAAACCTGAGGGACAAGCATTTCCCACCTTTGGAAGTTTTTGCCTTGAAACGCACTGGTGTACTTGTCCCCTATGTATGGCAGCGGGATATTTCCAAGTCCTCTTCTCTAGGACTTAGGAGGTAGGCAGAAGGGAAAGTGTGTCTCCGTGTACAGCTTTAGGAGAGGCCTGAGAGCTATGCAGTTAGGACTCGAATCCAGGTCTCCTGGCTCCTAGTCTGAGGCCCTCAGGGGACTCCCCCCTCCCATCCCGGAACAAAGCACTCTTCCCTGGCTGCTGGGCAAAGCCTTCAGTGTCCTGCAAGAGTGAAAGAACAGCAAAGCCTTAACCCCTTCAGGTTATAGCTTCCTCGTGATCTGGCCTTTTGCCTCCAACCTCCCATCACAACTGCCTGCCATTCTGCCCCCAGCAGCTGTGGTTAGCTGTGTCACAGGGTAGAGGTGAGGCAGAAGCAGCCCAGTGTGGCGAACTGGCGTGCCAGGCTACATACACTGCACTTGCTGGAAGCTAGGTTCTTAGCCCATGTCCCGCATGGGTCCTTTCACTTAATGCTTAGAACACATAACAGCCCTGAACAGTAAGCTTTATTTTCCCCACTTCACAAATTAGGCTTGGAGAAAGGTTATTTTGCCCAAAGTCAAAGATTTTGATTTTGGAGGAGGGGGAGTGATGGACCTAGTATGAATCTAGGCTCCAGAACTTGTTCATTCTTCCTCTGGGGCCATTCTTCCAGCATGTGCTTCCTCCCGGCACTGAGGCCACCAGGTGGGCCTGTGATCACTGGTACTAACTAGGCTGGGTCTCTCTGCCCCCTGAGGGAGCTTGGTCTAAAACTAGAGGGGCGAGGGCAGCTTCTGCCCTGGCCAGTAAGGGACTTGGCCTTAGCCCCAACTATCAGAGTGAGTCAGGCTGATCCCACTCCCCTGTACGGACGGCCTTGTCACCATACAAGGAGCTCTGTTTGCTAAGGACCTACCCAGAGGTGTGGTGTGTTTGAGAAAGGAAACCACTGTGGGGGTGAGTGAGGGACTGAGTCAAGAGAAAATGAGACCAAAAAATGGGGCTGATAATTTTGGGGGATCCGAAAGAGTGGGTTTTACTTAGAAATGAAGTGGAAGCTATTTACAGAGAGCTGAGGATGATCTTTTCTCCTCCATGGACCTCTCATCCTTTCCATCTGTGTATGGAGAAAAGCAGGCTGGATGTATTCTCAGCCCTGTAGCTCAAATTTGCCCCTTTGGTCAAAATAAGGGAACAAGTGTGATAAGGATGTTGCAGCTCACTTCAGGGACACAGGACTTCAGTTGGAATGTCCGCTTTGGGAGGAGGGGCATCCCAACTTCCCAACAGCTGCCCAGGGCCCACTGCTCCAAGAGTGGCTACTTTCCTGGAGTCAGTAGGCATAGTACCCAGCATGCTATGGTGGGGGCATGAGAGCTGTGACCCCAAAAGTCAACACTTGTTCCTATTTCAGGAAAGGGTTAGGAACCCCTTATTTGGGTGTTTGCCAGAATCAGCCCCCCTTCCCTGGTAGGAAGGCATGGAATGTAGCTCAACTATGAACAATATTCTGGTTTCCTTGTCCCAGCCTGGGCCACTAGGATAATCTCATAGCTGGGAATTAAGAGAAAGGGTATCACCTTTTTCATCTAAGCCCATTTGAGGAGGGGAAGGGCCGAGGTCAATCATTAGTTTAGCAGTTCCTACCACTCCCACCCCCAGGGTCTATAGTGGAAACTACTCTGGGCTGCAGATCTAGAAATCTAGGTTTTCATATCTGCCCTGCCATGGGGTTTATATGACCAGTTTCTCTCTCTGGGTCTCAGTCTCCCCATCTGTCAAACTAGGCAAACAGGAGGGATCTCCAAGGACCTCATGTTTAAGGAGTCTGAATCTTTATTCTTTATTCCAAACAACCACACCTTCCTAGACCAAAGACCCTCCCTGTCTTTAGCAGATCTTGGCCTTCCTCCAAGACCCTGCTGCACCCTGGGAGCCCAGTGGTTTTCCCCACCAGACCCCGCCCCAACAAGTGGCTGAACCAGCAGGTGATGGGTCCTCTTGCGGCGCCCTACCACTAGGCAGTGATTAAAGCCTGGTTACACACCACTGCAGCACAAGGTCACAGACTGGATGGTGAGAGGGCATCCTCCAGCAACCATCCTTTCTCTAGTTCAACATGAGGGGCAGGGGTTGTTGCTAACCGTGAGGAGCCCCTATCTCACTGCCTCCTCATATCCCATTCACCCCTTGTTCCCCTATTTCCATCTCCCTCCTCCTAGGAGTTTCCACTTCTTTATGCCATAGTACACTCCCCATCCACCCCATTCCCTTTTTGTATTCACATTTTCCAATCCCAAAACCACCCGTGCTCCTCTTTTTTTCCTCCTCCGGCTAGCCTCCCACCTTCTGCGATGGATGCTCTCTTATACAAACCCATCTATCTCCAGATCCTCTTCCTCGAAAGCGCCTCCCCGCCCCAACATCTACCGGCAGGCACATCTACCGCCTTGCCCCTCCCTACCTGGGAATCCCTCTCTGGCCGAATTCAGACCAGAAAGCCCCCCTTCCAACGGCCTCGCGTGCCCTAACCCAGGCTGCCGCCTGGTCCGCGTCCCCCTACCCCCCAGCCGTGAGCAGCAGGGGCGCACGCAGCAGGCGTGCAGGGTACTAGCCAGCGCCAGAACGCTGCGCCGGGCCGCGCACGGGGTCCCGAGTCACGCTCACCAATGGACTTCATGTAGTCATCGAAATTCTTGCTGTCCACTAGCTTCCAGGTGCCCACGAAAGCGTCCACCATGGTGAGGCTGGGCTAGGCCGAGAAAGCAGGCGACAAAGAAGCGTGCAAGGACTCCAGGACCCACGGTTCCCAGCCCGCGCTGCCGCCTTAAATAGCCCCGGTGTCACGTGGCGAGGCGTGGCCCACACCCGCAGCTCCCGAAATAGGAAGCCTCCCGCTGGCGCTCACCCGCCGGGAGCTGGCAGCCCATCCCCCGACCCGCCAGGCGGGAGGGGGCAGCCAGTGGCGCCTGGCTCGCCTGCGTCAGCGCGGGGGCCCGGCCTCCGAGTCCCTGCCCCGCGCTGGCAGGACCTGCTCCCTTCCCTGGCCTCGAGGCGCTCCTCGCAATCCGAGAAGGAAGCAGCCGGGGGCACAGTGCCCGCGAGCTAGGGCGCGCGCCCCCGACATCGTCGTCCCCCAGTGTCTCCCCGAGCTGGGGGTCAGAGCAGAGATGGGAGACTAGAGATGAAAGGAAACGCCCTTGGGCTGATGCCCACGCCGGGACAGCTCGGCTGGCTCTCCGTGGCGCAGGCATCTTGGTCCTCAGGTTGCAGGTGAGGAGTCCAAGGTGCAGCGGGGAGCTTGCAAGGTCACAGGAAATGAGGCGAGGGTTCATTGGAACCCAGCCTGCAAGCCCGGTCTGGCTGGCCCCGGAAGCAGTGGCTGTCTCACCACTCCCCACGCCACTCCCCACTCGCCGGTGGCGGGAAAAGTCGGCAGGGGCACCGTGCGCGGCTGAGCTGCCCCTGTGCCCTCCGCCCGCCCGAGGAGAGGGCATGACGCATCCCGCCCTGCCCTTCCTGCCCTTCCCGCCCGCACGTGCTCGCCCCTCGCTGTGGAAGGCCGCCTGCGCGCCTTTCAGCCCTGCCATGCTCCTCCCCCTCACCTTGGGGTCCTCTGACCAGAGTGTGGGGCCGAGGATTTCATCAGGTAATTTCCCCCCACACCTTCCTGCAGAAATTCTGTCCCTCCAGATGCTCTTACAGGCCCCAGGGCAGTTCCCCACCTGCTTCCCTTCCCTGACCTCTGCACACAGGCAGGCCTCTTGCAGTTTCACGAAATGTCACCCACTTCCTTCAAACAGCCTCCCTTGCGGTGGACACTTTACAAAGCGCTTTTTTTTTTTTTTTTTACAAAGCGCTTTTAATAGTAAGATCACCTTGTATTGATATTTATTTCATGCTGAGAGCCTTAAAGTACATTTTCTCATTGAACTTTCAGAACAAAGTCCATGTTTTCAGAACAAAGTAGGCTTTATAATTACCCCTGTTTTACAGATGAGCAAACTGAAGCCTGGAGGAGTCCATTCATTTCTTAATCCAGCGGTTGGTTATTAATAACTGCCTACTTTTTTGCCCGGCCTGGGGTTAGGCTCTGAAGAGACAACTATGAATGAGACATACTCCCATTGCTCACTTCTGTGTACACAGGCACAGAACTAATGTGACTCTTGAGGGGAGACCTGTCCTGATCTAGGAGTTCAGGGGAGACTTCCCAGAGGAAGTGAGGGGTAAGCGGATGCCTAACAGATAGGAGGCCCTGCAGAAGGAAGTGGTGCCCAGCTGAACCTCAGCCAGCAGAGGTCCAGAGGAGGCGGGGGGAGGCTTGACAGAGCCGCAGGCACACTAGCCCCAGGGTTCCCCAGCTCTGCCACTTGGGTACAGTGTGGTGGACCCTCCTGCCTGGCCTCTGTTTCTCCAGGTGGAAGTGGAGAGCATCCACCCCTACTTCTGACTTTCTGGGGAAGCCAGGGAGGAAGAGCCCTCTCTTGCCCAAGGTCTTGTTTCTTTGGGACATGTCCACTTGCCAGAAGACAGGGGCTTGTTTCTGCCAAAGCTACAGGGACAGGCCTTAGGGCTGGGCATGGAGCCCTGGTGACCTCATTGCTGGAACAGGTGCAAGGGAGGGTAGGGGGGAGAGTGGGATGGTTTCTAAGTCAAGGTCACAACATTTAGACACTGAGCCTCCTCTCTCAAGGACTGAGTAGCTGGAGGCCCGGTGGCCAGAGCTGTCACCCTACATGGTCCTTATGCCACCACTGCTGATGGGGAGAGCCAGAGTGGGGGCAGGTAGCTGTGGGCAGGTAGATCTGTGTGCCAGTTCTGATTCCCTGGGATACTCACTGTGTGGTTGTGGGCAATTCACTTAAGCCACTGTGAGTCTCAGTTTCATCTTGCAGATGTAGGTAATGACAGTATTTACTCCTTAATGGTATTTGGGGATCAAATGAGATAATGCATTTAAAATGCTGAGCATGGTGGACTTCATGCTCACTGCCACTGCTGTTATTGTTCCTATTGTCCTCGGACAGTGCAGGATTCTCCGACCTGCTCTCAGCCCTGCCCTTCACCTGCCAGGCCACCCACAGCAGATGGCTTGGCTTCTCTAATCCTCAGTTTTCTTGCTTCTGAGACAGGATTAGAACCTGCTGCAGTGGTGAGGAAGGGGCTGCAGAAATCTAAAGGATGGATTGGGCGGGGGGACACTGCTGGAAAGTCCTTTGCCCCCTCTCTCGGGCCCTGCCTTGGCCGAGCACTATGGAGACAAAGCCTAGACCCACTAGCCTTGCTGCGCCACCCCCAACCCCCCACCACACCCCGATCTGGGTCACTGAAGTGAACTCCTAAGCCACACTCTGTTTTCCACTGGACTTTCATTATCCCTCCCAAGTGTGCACTGCACACCTTCTCATTCCTCTCATTACCTGCATCCTCCTTGCCCTGTTCTACTCACCACCTTGGGGAATGAGGGGCAAGGGGAAAGAATTCGAGCCCTTCCCTCTTCCTGCCCCTCTCTCTTGCCCTTGGCAGATCCAGATGTAGATACAACATCTGGCAGGCAGCAGGACCAGTCCTTGCCAAGAGCAGCATCTCCCCAGCCCTCGCCTTATGATGATGTCACTGTTCTGTGTTTCCATGGCAACCACCGGCTGGGAAGATGGAGAAGAGGAGAGCTGAGTAACCATGAGAGAGCCAATGAGATGGGCCAGCTGCACCGGATGATCCATGGGGCCATGGGCGGGGCTCGGGGGAACGCAGGGAGGCCTACTCAGCATCTCTGGCTCTTTCCTGGACCCTCCCTGCCATCTGGACATCTCAAATAGGGGATGTGCTGCTGGCACGGGGAGAGATGTGGGAGGTAGAGGCCAAGGAGGCTGAGCTGGAGCCTCCACTGACCCAGGGACATGGAGACCCTCCTTCGCCCCTTCAGGGCCTAGTCTGTGAATGCTGACTGCCCATGCCTCACCCCACCCCCAGTACCTGCAACTGAGAATTTTTTCTTTGGATAGTAGTGGTGGTGCGGCTCTCTGCCATGGACTCAAGCTTTTAACCCTTCTCTACACACCCTCCACAGCCTCCCCTGGTGCAGGATGTGTTCAGAAGCAGGATCTTTGGAAAGAAGCCTAGTTCTACATCCTAAGCCAGCCACTTACTAGCTAGAGACTAGGAGCCAGTCCCTTCTCACTTCCCCTTCCTCTCCTTTCCTCCCAAAAGGGGAAGGCCATCTACTCTCAGGGTTGACATGCGGATTAAAAGAGGTGATATGTGGAAGTCTAACACACATGAATACTCAATGAAGGGTGATTCCTTTCTCTCTCTGGGTCTCCCCAGGGCAGTTGTCCCAGAGATACACATGAATTAGCCAAGGCTCTTTGAGACATTGAATCAACAGCAAAGGATCCAAGTATATCTGTCTCCTCGCTTAATTGAGTGCCTTCAGATACCAGAGAGAAGTTTGCACATCTCTCCCTTTCTCTCTTTCAATAATCCATCCATTCATTCTGCCAATCTTAATCAAGCACCTCCTGTGCCCAGACACTGTGCTGGGCTCAGTGGGGGGTCTAGGGGAGAGCCACAGCCCCCACCCTCCCTGAGCTCGCTGGGTGGGGGATTGCAGCCACTGTGGCAGGAATGCAGTGTTCTTTCTGCCACTAGGAAATCACTTCCTCGTTCCCCAAGAGTTCTAGCTACTCCGGAGCTGAGAGAACAAATGATGGTAAAAGATAGGGATTTACTCAACACCAGTTTGCTTCTGAGAAACTGCTGCCTGTGGCACATGCTCCCTGGAAGGAGCACAATGGCTGTCTCTGCCCAGGGAGGAGAGGGGCCAGTTCAGAGTTGTGGGGCAGTCACCTCTGCTTTCCCAGAAAGCAGCTGTCCTCCCTGTTGGCAGAATAAAGGCCAAACTGTTCCGCCTTGCTCTATCTGTTTGATTAGTCGAATTTATTACTGAAATCCTGTTCCAAGAATAGTGGCTGGCAGATAGTAGGCGTAAATGAAGGAATATTGAATGAATGAATGAATGAGTATATGGAATATTGGGTGAATGAATGAGTGAATGAATATATGGATTAATGAATGAATGAATGAGTATATGGAATATTGAACAACTAGTAAATGAATGTGTGAGTGAGAGAGTAAATCTGTCTCCCCGTAGCTTTAGGGGCTCTGGAGTGGGATTTCACTTCCAACCCGGTGCTTACTTACAGACCAGCTGTATGACCTCGGGCAAGTCACCATCTCTCTGGTCTATAGTTCTTTATCTGAGTAAAAGCACATCACAATTCCTACCCAGCCACCTCCCAAGGACTCTGGGAAGATAAGGCAGGATGAGCTTGGGAATGCATTACAAAGGTTAATTGTTCCTCTTCTCAGCCTCCTTCCCCTGAGGCTGCGGCCCTCCACAACCCCCAGGCTCCGGCCCCGCCCGCCTCTCCCAGCCCTACACTGCCGCCACTCTGCAGTTACTCCTGCTCACTCTTCAGCTTAAAAAGCCCCATCCTCCCTATCAGAGCACTGACGCTGCTTTCATGTGGTCATTTTTTTTCACACACACACAAAAAAAAACAGGTAATATTTTATTACTATTGCTTAAAATTTGCAGTCTGACACTGAGGCAGGGAGGTTTTGTGTGTCTTGTTCACCACAGTATTTGCAGCACCCAGGATGATGGCTAGGACACACAGCAAGTGCTTAATGAGTTTAGTTGTTCAATGAGTGAAAAGGAAAGGGCTGGCCAGAAGCCGTGTCTTTGCTTGGCCTGGAGTCCGCCTTTCCTGTTACACTGGAAGCCCTGCGAGGGCCAGGACCCCATTGTTGTGGCTGTCCGCCGTGTCCACGGAGCCTAGTACAGGGCCTGCCAGGCCATGGATCTGTGGAGGAGATAGTCTCTCTAGAGCGAAGAAAACCACCTGTCCTCTTCCTGTTCTGTTTGAAAATTCTGCCCCTGGCCCCCCTTTCCTATGACTCTTAACTTTTCTCCTGCTGAAGTATCCAGTCTTGTGTTGGCTTTCTCATTCCATCCCTGAGGGCCAATGAGACGGGGTCATTTCCAGTGGGTGGTGGGGCTCCAAGTACTCCCAGGTGAGAATTGGCTTTCTTAGCGCATAGGTGTAGCCAGGATCTCAACTGTAGCTCTCTTTATTTATTTATTTTTAATAGTTTCTTTTTTTTTTTAAGATTTTTAAAATGTATTTATTCACGAGAGACACAGAGAGAGGCAGAGACACAGGTAGAAGCAGGCTCCATGCAGGGAGCCCGATGTGGGACTCGATCCCAGGACTCCAGGATCACGCCCTGGACAGAAGGCAGGCGCTTAACCACTGAGCCACCCAGGGATCCCCTCTTTATTTATTTTTTAATCATTATTTTTAAGTAAGCTCTACCCCCAACATGGGGTTTGAACTCATGACCCCAAGATCAAGAGTTGGCACGCTCTGCCGACTGAGCCAGCCAGACTCCCCTTCAGTAGCTCTGTTCCTGGGAGCTCCATTCCCAGAAACTAATCAAACCAAACCCCAGATTTGGGGCTGCCCCTGGCTCCTTCCCCACTGCCCCTCTATCAGATGAAAAACTTGCCTCCACAAAGCTACAAATAATATTAGATTAAGTAAAGCATAATTAGAAAGGGAAACCTAATGTTTATAAAACAGCACCTCACACCACCCTGAGGTCTGGGGTGTGTCCATGTGCCATGTGACCTGGCACCAAACAGATGGTTCAATGGTCACTCCTCAGAGGACACTTCATTCAGGAACAGCTTGCTCAAGATTCTGGAATGACTCAGGCAGCTCCAGGAGACCAGATGAGCCTAGTTGGTGTGGACAGGGGACCACCATGTGTCCTTAGGTGAGGAGAGCTGATTGGCAAGCCTTGGCAGAAGACCTGGCAGAGAATGGATCTTGGACTCAGGAGTCTGGGGTCGGGTGTATTCTAGAAAGCAGGTATACAGTCAAGGCTGTCAGCCTAGCTCTGGCTTTTTTTCGAACCTGGGATCTTGGGGTTGGCTGGGACCAGTGGGGAGCAGCATCTCTGGGTTCTGTAGTAAACAAAGACACTAGATAGGAAGAGGAAGAAGCCATGGACAGGAAGAATGGAGTGGACTTGGGGATGACCAGGACTGGAGCCTATGGTGAGAGAGGAGCCCTCCTAGAAGTGGAAGGTGGGAAAACCAAGAGATAAGAAGGATGGGACCAGGGTCAGGAACGGGTGGTGTCAGATGAGCAATGATGTCGCTCAGTACAGGGGTCAGAAGAGCCTAGGGTGGCATCAGGAGGCAAGAACTGGCTGATGGTCACTCTCTCCACTTGATGAGTCACTGGATGAGCTGTCAGGGGCCAGGAGGAAGAGGTGGAAAGACCACTGGCAGGGCAGTTGGGAGACATGATACCAGCCATGTGTGCTTGGCCAGTCGATCTCACTGTTCCTGTTCCCTTTTCTGCATGACGGGAATAGTAATGTACATCATGCAGGGTTGGAGGAAGGAGCAAATGAGATCGTGAGGGTAGGAGAGCCTTCATATGTGGTGCAGTGTGGTGCATAAATGGATTGCTCTCTTAGGAAGTGCTGGGCCCTGGGTTCAGCAGCTTGCAGCCTTTAATGTTATAATTCTCCCAGTGGCCCAGGGATGCAGATGCTTTTGTTCCCACCCTCCGTTTACAGGGGAGGGCCAGGATGTACACCCAGGACCCTGGCCCTAGATCTTGTACGGCGACCACTATTCCATACTGCCCATCCCTAGGGTAATCTTTGCCCTCCCTTGCTCTGTAACCTTGGGCCAGTCTCTTCCTTTCAGCGCCCTCAGCTCCATGGCAGGAGGTTAGGCCAGATGAACCCGTTAATCCTTCAAGCTCTGGCAGTTGGTGGTTCAGGAAGGGAACTTCCAAGTGTGGAAGAGGGTGAGGTGGGGCAAGAACCAGAAGAGGACAAACTTTTCCAATGTCCCTGATCCAATCCTGTTGCTTCCTTGGGGGGTAGGCTGGCAGGCTCCCCTTTGCCCTACAAGCTGTGGGGCCAAGAGAGCAGGTGATGCTCAGTCCTAGCCTGAAATACTCACTGGTCACTGAAGGTCACTGAGGTCTGAGTGCCAAGACTATCCACTAACAGGCAGGGCCCATCTGCCTTGGCTAGCAGACCCCAGAGGGCAGTAGGGCTGCATCCTGCCTGAGTCATAGCCCTTGGTCTCCACTGCCCTCTACCCTCTCACTCAGGGCCAGTTTATCTGGGGACCAGGTCTGGTCTAGACCCAGGGATGTGGCTATTTCTAGATGACCTCCTTGTCTCCTTGGCCTGGGCTTCCAGCCAGCTCAGGACATGCACACATATACATTCTCTTTCTTCCTCTTTTGCTCATTGAATTCGACTGCCACTGGCTTGGTGCCTGGACCCGTGCTGGGTACTGACAACCAGCAGATGGCCCAAAATCGGTCCCCACCCTCACAGAGAGAGAGGAGAGGTGGATGTGTCTACAGATTATGACAATACAGAACGGCTGTCATTGTCTCACATGCAGACTGCACACGGACCACGGAAGGCCAGAGGAGGGAGCCACCCACTCTGCTAGGACAGTCAGGAAAGGCTTCACACAGGAGGTACACTTCAGACTGGGCTTGAAGGATACCTAGGAGTCTGCTGAGTGTAGAGTGAGAAATTGGGAAGGCAGAGCAGGAAAAGACAGTTAAGGAAGGATGAGATTTTCCTGGTGATGAAGGCAGGGGATAAAAGTGGCTAGTGACAAGATAGAAGATGGTGTCAGTCCAGACAGGAGGCCTTGCCCAACATCAAGGAGTCTGGCCGTTCTTCCAAAGGCGATGGGGAGTCATTGAGGGCTTGGGCAGGGGAGCATCACAATCTGACTTGGAGCATGGTAATTCCTGGCTGTTGTGTGGAAGCTGGACTGGTCACTGGTCAGTTAGGAGGCTGTGGCAGCCATCCCAGGCTCTCACCACACCAGCCAGCAGGCAGGGGAAGCGGAGAGGACACTCTTCTCCTAATTAAAGGCATGACCTGGAAGCTGCACACATCTCTCCGCCAGAAATTAGGCACTTGGCCACATATAGCTGCAAGCGAGATGGAGAAACATGGTCATTATTCTGGCCTGCCTGCAAGTCTAGGAAACAGAGAGGATGGCCATCAGGGGATAGGAAGTCCGTGACACGGTGGTTAAAAGTTTCTTTCTGAAATGAGATTTCCTGGGCTAAAGTCTTACCTTACCACTTATCAGGTGTTTTTTGTTTTTTTTTTTAAGATTTTATTTATTTATTTGACAGAGAGAGAGAGCACGAGTGAGCACAAGCAGGGGGAGCTTCAGAAGGAGAGGGAGAAGCAGGCTCCTCACTGAGCAGGGACTCCGATGTGGGCTCAATCCCAGGACCCCGGGATCATTACCAGAGCCAAAGGCAGATGCTTAACCAACTGAGCCACCCAGGCGCCCCCATTTACCAGCTTTGTGGGCAGATTACGTACTCTCTCTGTGCCTCCACGTCTCATTGAGGTACAGTGAGCTAATGTGCCAAGTCTTAGAGTAGAGCCTGGTACATAGTGAGGTCTGGAGCTGTCTTTAGTTTGTGACAAAAGGGGGACAGGCTCTGCTCGAGTCCCCTGGTAGAGCTGAGGTGACCAGTGGGGCCGATGTATGGCTATGGCAGCTAGGACTCTCCAGCCCCCGTCCCTGACATCTATGATTTAGCTGAGGCAAAGGATGCTGGGAACAGGGCATGGGGACCCTGGGGGGAAAAAAAGGTTGCTTTTGGAGAGAATTCACAAACAGACGGCCCAAGAAAAGATACCCCTTAGACTCAGGAGTTCCAGAGGCAACTCAGCCCAGAGCTGCTCACTGGACAACAGATCCCCCAGAAGCAGGAGGAGGTGGTTAGCTTTGAGTCAAGGGGGCTTGAAGCAGGGCTTAGGGAGCTGCTTTATGGCCCCAGGCCGCCAGCCACCATTGCCTCTCTCTGCACCGGGGTCTTCCCACCCAGATGCTGGAGATCACTTATCCCTGCTTCCTGCCATGTGGCTGTGGAGATGATATGTTAGTCCTGGCTCTGAAATTGGGCTGCACCTGTAGGGTTAAATGCCCAGGAGGGGTGGGTCGTGGAAGGCGATTGTGTGGCCCCTCCCAGAAAAGGGGATGCATTGCAGCTCTGTACCACCTTCTCCCTCGTTTGGCCTGTTCCTGTTCCTAGGCTAGTGGTGACTGTAAAACAGGGTGGGACCAGAGAGCTAATGTGGGAGGGGGAGGAAAAGAGCCCAGAAAGGGTTGGGAAATAGATAAAGCCATTTCAGGGAGAAGGCAGAGCGATAAGATTTAGGGAAGACAAGGAGCTTACAGTGAGGGGTGAGGTTCTAGAGTTCACCTTGGAAGGACCCATTCTCCCCATAGTCAGGTGCTGTGCCTGAGACATTTCTCTGTCCCCTTCACAGGGCACCACCTAGGCCCCCATAGAAAACTCCCAACCGAGCCCCCAGCCCCCAACCTGCCTGAAGCCACCCCCCCCCCAGGCTCTGCTTAGGGGAAGACCTAAAAGGCAGCCTTTGGGGGGGAAGGAGAGGCAGCTGGGTGGTGGCGAGAGACCAGGTCCCAGGCGAGGCTCACTTGTCTCACTGCCTTGCTCAGTGACCTGGGACAAATTGCTTGCCCTCTGAAGCAGCCTCCACATCTGGGTAATGGAGCAGGGGAGGGCAGGTGGGCAAGTGAGCTGCTTTTACACCAGGGGCCTGTCTTCAAATAAACATTTAGTGGACGTCCAGGACTTAAAACAAACGAGAGGGAGCTGCTGTACCGATGGAAGCTGAGGAGGTGCCCAGTCTCTGCTTGTGTGGATCCGGGGGCCAGCAGGCCCCTTGTGAAGAGCGCCGGATTGGGCCTCAGTGGGCCGGGCTGCCCCACCCCCATCTGCTCTTACTGCAACCTGGGGGCCTGGGTGGAGGGATAGGGTGGGGATGGGTGTCAGCAGCTAGGGCAAACAGCAGGCTGAGCCCCACCCCGGGCTGCCCTTCTATCCCTGGGAGCTGGCACCGCGCACGAACACACCTTGGGTCCCTGGGCTAAAGGGAGGGGCCCCAGAGAGGGCCCTCAGGTGCCAGGGCCTCTGGATGCTTAGCAGGCTTTGGAGTGCTGGAGAAAGGAGAAGTGAGGGTCAGGAAGCTCCTGATGCCACCTGGCTAAGTGATCTGGAGCAGCTGCTCTACCTGTCTGGGTCTCAGTTTCCCCATCTGAACAATGAGAGATGAGCGCTATGATGTCAAAGTCCTCAGACTTGTTCTCATTTGTGGCCAAAGGAAAGATGGGGACCAGGCTGTGGGTTCTGAGCTTCCCAAGAAAGACGGAGTGCTGCTTGTCCTTCAGAAGCAGTGACGGTGGGCACGGCCTCAGAGGCGTGGGGGGGCCAGGGGTTGGCAGGAAGACATAGCCTGTGCATGGGCTCTGCTGCTTAGTTGGTGTGTTGTCCCCTCTCAGGGGCTGTACTATCTCCATTGGCCTAAAGAGACCAGATACTACCAGATCCAGGAGTCAGTGACTGTGTCTGGAGTCAGAGACTAGGGCAGGGGTCTGCAACTGGCCTGGGGCCAGGGTCTTGTGGGGAACCAGAAGTGGCTGTCACAGGCAGGGGGGACACTGAGGGTCAGGGAGGATATGAGTGCAGGAGGGAGCTTAGAGGTCACAACTTTGGTTTACAGATGGGGAAACTGAGGCCTAAGAAAGGCAACCAGTTGCCCAAAGTCCCAGAAAAGGTTGAGGGCAGAGCCAGGACCAGAAGCAGGACTTTGAGTACCCATTTCAGCTTCTCCTCCCAGGAAGCCCTGATCAGGAGGTGCAGGGAATAGCCTCATCTGGGAAGTGGGGACACTGACACCTCCCTGACCCTGGGGGTGAGGGAGGGAGGAGATGACACGATGACACCTGGTGGAGATTGTGGTACGTGGTGTGAACCCAGCTGGGTGGGTTTCCCTTCCTCTCCTCACCCTGCCCTCTCCCCAGAACTGGTGATTTTGTTACTCTTCCCTACTTCCCACAAGGAGTAGGACTAGGGGTGCAATGGGGCATTGGGATTTTGCAGAGACAGTGGGGACTTGGTGTGTGGGTGTGAGGTTAGGCTAGGGGATGCAGGGAGGAACTGAGGACAGAGGCTTTCCCCTGGGTCTTGGGTGGGGGTGGGGTAGGTTATTCCCACAGAGACCAGCATTCTGGTCCCCAAGTCCAGAGGAAGACACATCAGACATGCACATGCAAACACACACATACACATAAAACCACATGTGACTTCACATACACCCAGACACATTCACACATATCCCCTACCCTTGACTGGTTAGATAATTGGTGGGCCAACTGCAAAGTGAAAATATGGGCCCCTTGTTAAAAACAATTATTAAGAATTTTAAGAAGGGGGATCCCTGGGTGGCGCAGCGGTTTGGCGCCTGCCTTTGGCCCAGGGCGCGATCCTGGAGATCCGGGATCGAATCCCACGTCGGGCTCCCGGTGCATGGAGCCTGCTTCTCCCTCTGCCTGTGTCTCTGCCTCTCTCTCTCTGTGTGTGTGACTAACATAAATAAATAAAAAATTAAAAAAAAAAAAAAAAGAATTTTAAGAAGGTAACAGTTGAGCATTAAACCTTCTGAGCAGAGGGCTGCACCTCCCTGAAGTTGGTCCCGTCCCCAGGACACTCCCTCAGGGATCCACAGTCCCACAGACATCCAACCAGAGACACACTCACCCGCAGACAGATATTCACACCCCTATACTCACCACCACTGAGGCCACACACCCCGAATACACCACTGCACCAGCCCCTGTGCGGCTGGAGCCTCACACTGAGCCAGAGCCCCTTCCAGCTGGCCAGGGCCAGCCACCCCCAGGGCCCTTACACTCACCCCTTATCTGGGCTGCAGGCTCTCTCCTGCCCTCTACCCCACACAACTCCTCCCTCTACACAGACCAGCCTGCCTGCTGGTGTGGGAGTAGATGACAGAGGAGAAAGCAATGCTAGCTCCTCCAGCCACTCTGCATCCTGGCCTGCAGGGGTGCAGCTGAGAGTGGAACGCTGATAATAATCCTGTAATAATGATAATAACACGTTCGACTTGAACATTTACCATGTACTAGGCACTATTCTAACGCTATAAATACAGACTTATGCAGTCCTCACAACCATATGTGGTAAGTACAGTGATTTATCCCCATTTGACAGATGAGGAAACTGAGACACAAAAAAATTGTCATTTGTCTGACATCTCACAGCTGATAAGGAATCCAGATTCGAACCCAGGCCATCTGGTCGAGAGAGCCTGCTCTGTCAGTTGTGGCTGTGGTTGCGTACCAAGAGTGTGTCAGCCCTGTGGGCCCAGGGGTTCTGTGACCCACCCATGGGAGCTCGGGGCCTCTTGTGAAATGAATGAAAAAGGTGATCATGATGCAGCATCACCTTGACCGGGATCCATGGGCAACCCTGGATGGTCAGCAGACTGCAGAAACAGAGATGAGTGTCTTCTATTGCAATCTCAGTTTTTAGATGTCTGAGGGAGAGACATACACCTGTATGTAATTAAGGCATTTAGAAAAAAAGATTTATCCCTTTATTTTAGAGAGAGAGAGAGAGAGAGAGAGAGCAGGGGGAGGGGCAGAGGGAGAGGAAGAGAGAATCTGAAGCAGACCCTGGAGCCCCACTCCACTGGGAGCTGAGATCATGACCTGAGTCCAAGGCTTAACCCACTGAGCCACCCTGGCGCCCCAAGTATGTAAGGAAAGCGTTTTCAGTGACAACAGTGTAGGTGGTGGGAGAGCGGGCGGTGCACGTGCTGGCCTGTTATCCAGAAGGCCTTCTCACTGGCGGGAACCAAGGGGAATCCGCCCTGCCGGGGAGTCCCCCGCCTTGGCCTGGCCTCACCGCTGACCTCCTCTGACCTCCTCCGATACCTGAGCTTCCGAGCGCCTGCCCCGCCCGTGCCCCGCCTTCCCCAGGTGGCCCCGCCCACCCCGTGGCCCCGCCCCTCCACGCCCATGGCCACGACGGATTGGTCCAGGAGTACCTACCTGATCCAAGCGGGCCAATCAGATCCTTTGGGGATTGTGGATCCGCACAACTGGCTGGGGCCAGTCCCTGACCTAAGAACAGGTAACCTTGTTGCCTGTAAAGCAACTGCCCGTACCCTCACCGCTGTTTGCACAAGAAAAAAGCAGGACGCTGTGAACCGACAAGGGAAGGGTGAAGTAGTGATGAAGGTTTGCAGAGAAGAGCTCTCCCACTCTGCCTCCCCTACGTCAACACTTTGGGTAATTCCTGCTTTTTGTTTCAGTGAGCCTGAGAAAATGCTGTTACTGGTAGTCCAATGGCCTTCTTTAAGGCACTTAAGTCGGAAAAGGTAAGAAAACAAAGCACCACAAAGCCCCTGAATGTGTGGGTTTCCTTGTCTTTGTTGAAAATGGCGGACCCCAAAGTCACAGAGCTACCTGTGTCAGGGGGTGTCCCCAACGGAAGCATGCGGTCATCTGTCTCTTCGTCCTGTTATTACTTCCCATAGCACCTACCACATTTCTTCCCCAAGAAGAAATCTGCTTTGAGAAGGACTTTATTAAATTTGGATTTGCATCTGTTCAGTGGTGTGCTGGCAAATGCTTGACAACTGGTTCTTCAACAATCCAAAGATATGCATTTTATATGCGTGTACATTTATTATAAATTTCACTGTTGTAAAGGATATGTAGCACACAATTTACAAATAAAAATACACTGCAGGTACTCTGCAATTGACTGTCAATTCCATATAGTCCATTGATTTCACAGGATGCTTGTGTTAATTGTCAAACTCTTATGTCTCTAGTTGGTCCCTGGTTGCAACTGAATCAAAATTTGCAGTGGGGTTGCATTCCAGGCTACTAACTCTTTTCCCAATAAATTTTTGTTATTAAATCTGATGAGCTAGGTTACACTATATCCCACTCTCCTATGAATGTATTCATTAAACTGAAACTTCTTTGAGCTTTAGCTCCTCAGTGTAGTTTGTGCTATTAGCATTTTATGCATCACTTTCTTTAGTCTAGAAAGTCAAAACAGCAAATCGAGCCCTGATGTGCAGCCTTTACCGATTCCCCAGTGGTAAATATTCCTACCAATTTCAAGTTACCAATGTGATATCAGCAAACACAGAGTTTGGAAGAAATGTGCAGAAGCACACCATTAGGTCAAGTTTCCCTTAGATACCACAGATGTGGATGACCTCAAGAGACTTGATTATTGGGCAGCCCTGGTGGCGCAGCGGTTTAGCGCCGCCTGCAGCCCAGGGCGTGATCCTGGAGACCCTGGATCGAGTCCTACGTCAGGCTCTCTGTATGATGCCTGCTTCTCCCTCTGTCTGTGTCTCTGCCTCTCTCTCTCTGTATCTATGAATAAATAAATAAAATCTTTAAAAAAAAAGAGAGACTTGATTATGGTAAAATGTTGCAAAATCACGAGGAAGTGACGAGTTGTATTATCTTTATTTTAATAAAATGTATTTGTACATTTAGGTAATTTAAATTTTAACAATGACCAACCAACAACTGGTTTGCAAAATTCCCGGACCTCCAGCAACTGGCTCTTGTGAGCTGCTAAGATAGCTCTGGCACCCTGCGGACGTATCTCCACCCGAAAGCATCTCATGGGACACTGTCAACAAGAGAGACCCCACGACTGGAGAGACTGTGGTGAAGCCATTTGCCCTGGGTAAAGCTAAGCTGGTTTGTGTGTTAGAGCAGAGGAAGAAACTTGAAGAGATTTAAGGGCCAATTTCTGGGCAGGACACACCACCCACATGGCCGGTCCATCATGGCCATTTTCATTCCTCCCCACTGAAATGTTAGATTGTCATTTTTTATTATCAAGCACTCAACAGATATCTCTGATCCTTGGCCCCAGCCCATCTCTGCACCCCACCCTGTGTCTCAAACTCACCCCACTCATCATGGTTGATAGTTTCCTGTGCTCACCCCAGACACCCAGAGGAAACAGCCTTTCTTGTCGGTGAGGATTTTCCACCCCCATCACAACTCACTGGTCTTCTTCTCCAGGGAAAGGTAGAGCTATCTCTAGGATCAGTATCTTTGCACAAACCAATGTGACAGGAGGGACTAATTTTAAAAGAAAGCAGTGCCTGTTGTACTCCTCTCATTCTTCGAAACCCTACTCACATGTCACCCTCTTCTGACATCTCATCTTTCAACAGTGTTATGGCTAGGACTTGTCCATGTTCCTCTTGTTACTTGTTTAGATAAGAATGTGAATGTTTGCTTACTAATCAGTGCCCTTGACTAGGCTGTAAATTTCCTCAAGGGCAAGGACTAGGTCAATGCTGTATGTTACTGTGTAGACAGTACAGGGCTACTGTACTGTCACACTACTGTGTGACTAGTACAGGGCCTAGCACTGAGTATTTTCTCAATAAATATGTCAAATTAACAAACCTGAGTATATGTTCAATGCCACATGGACTCCTATAAGCCCTGGGAGATGATTTGGACTCGTTCCTTCCCTCAAGGAAGCTCCTCTTGGGGCTCCTTGCAACTCTTCTTAATCTTCGTAAATACAGCCTCTCTCTCTCTCTTTCTGTGACTATCATAAAAAAAATAAAAATAAAAATAAAAAAATAAAAAAATAAAAAAATAAATCTTCGTAAATACAGAGTTCCCACCTGGACCCCTAAATGTCAGAGCCAGAGGGGTCCTGAGGCCATTTGGCCCCATCAACTTGTAAGGTTCAGAGAAGGGCAGGGAGTTGCCTAAGCTCACACAGCTCATTCATACACTAGAAACCAAACCTTATGCCTTCCAGAGCAGGATTCCCTTTTTGGAGACAGGAAAATAGATCTAAAGAGAAGAGGGTGAGCACACACACACGACAGGGTCCGAGAATTCTCCTGGCCTACCTGGATCTCCTCGGGACCGTCCTCCTCCTCTTGGGACCTGGAAATGAAACTTGAGGGTGTCCCCTTCACACACTCAGGGTGAAGAGGCGATTCTGGAGGGTTCCTGGTTTTAGAGCGCACGCACCAGTTTGTCCACCAGGGGGCACTACAGAACCCAGCTAGGAGCGTGGTCTGCTCAGGAGCCTGGAGCCCTGATAAGGTTGCAACTGGCCTGAGAATGAGTGTCTTCTGAGAATGAGGGCAAAACCGAGGTCCTAGGAGGAGAGGAACTTGCCAAGGTCATCCTGAGGGCCAGATGCCACAGAAGTGGCACTTACTTGACCCGGGCCTCCTGACACCGGTCAGATGGGTGGCTGAATGTGGCCTGAGGGTGGGGCTTCTTCCCTTCCCAGTCTATAGCCCTCTGCAGGCCCTCCTGGGTCAGGCTGTGCTGAACCACACCCCTGGCTGGCATCGCACCTCTCCTCCCTGGCACACTGATGGGTGCCAAGCCATGTCCTGCCTCCTCCCGGCTGTGTCCAGTGACATCCCCCATCCCTGTCAGCCCAGGTCTGTGGTTTAGGGACATGGGCACTCTGAGTGTCTGCTTTGTCTGCGTGCGGGAGAGGGTGGGTCTGGGGCTAGACCAGGTGAGCTGCAGTCAGACTGGCTACTCACCCTCAAACCAGGTTACCCATCTCTTAGTGCCTCCACTTCCTTAACTGCAAAGCAGAGATGATAGTGTGTGTGTGTGTGTGTGTGTTTTAAGGTTTTCTTTAAATTCAAGTTGGTTGTAACATATAGGGATTATAGCATTTCTTATCTCAGAGCTGTTTGAAAGGATTAAATAAGTGAGAGGCACAGCAAGTCCTCGAGAGCTTTCTAGCACGATTGAAACCTGCACTGGCATCCTGGGATGGGAGCAAAACCACCTTCACCTTACCGATGACAACCGAGGCACGGAGAGTAGCCCAGTGAGCAAGAATAATGTCACGTTCTGCTGGGCACCAGGTAGGACTGCCAGGCCACCATCCAAGGGTGTAACAGATAGAACTTTCTTTTTCCTCAGGGGGTTTTGTCTAAATTGAGGTTGGCTGATGAACTTATAGAGAGCTAAGACTGGGGTGGCCCCTTGTGTTTCCCAGTCCTGTGTCCACACAGGTCACCTGGGTGACATTGTCCTTTTTGCTTTGAATGACTGACATCTCTCTGCACTTCCAGATTGTCCTGGAGGACACAGAGTCCTTCTGCTGAGGTGGGTTTCGCACTGTGGTTTGGGATCCTCCTGGCAGATCCTCCCTTTGGACTCTGCTGCCCTCCACAGGGCCACCGAGGTCTCTGTACGCACCACTTGCTCCATCCTCCCTCCCTTTCACCCTGGGGAAGCCTCTCTCCTGCCTCACAGACCACCTGCTTGCATTGGGAGGGGGAGCTTAGGAAAAGAGCAAAATAGCAGGAGAGAAAAAAACAGATGGGTTACATGAGTACTTATTTCTGGAGCACCTTGTATATGTACCAAGCACTGTTCCAGGGCCTGGGGTTGCAGCTACAGGCAAGCAGGCACAGTCCCTTTTCTCAGGGGGAGCTGAAGACTGCAGATAGTGATGGTCATAATGGCAATGGTTTATGGGGCCCTACTATGTGCCAGACCTGGTGTTGTCCCTTTTACTCCTTCCAACAACATAATGATGTCAGTGCTCCAGGTATCCCCACTTCATAGGTGAGGAAACAGAGGCACAGAGACATTTGGTAACTTGCCCAAGCTAGGAGATCATAGGGGTAGGATGCTGGCCCGGGCAGTCTGAAAATTTAACAAGGTCATGAGGCCAAGAGGGGCTGGTTATGCGTCCAGCTGGGGAGGACACTTCCGGTTTCCCTGGTGAGGGGGTGGTGTTTGAGCTGAGACCTGCCTAATGATAAGGAGTGACCTGCTAGATCTTGGGAACAGGCATCGTAGGCAGGGAAGAGCAAGTGCAAAGACCCTGAAATAAGAATGAGTGTGACTTCTCCAGCCCATTGGAACAGAAGCCCTTGTGGGCAAGAGGACAGGAATGAAGGAGAGAGGATGGTGGGAGGTAGGGAGGAGTAGAGGGACCCAGATTGGCAATATAAACCCCTTGAGGGTTTGCAGCCAGGCAGGGCCAAGCCCTGGCCCATAAACCCCAAGAGGTCATTATCTCTCTGCCCGGTAGCTGAGTCCCCACGGCTGGGGCCTCTTCCAACCTCTTGTTGGTTCTGGGTTGCTGGTAACCACCAGTTTCTGGGGGAAGGGTGCCAAGGTGGGGCTTGAGGCCCAGAGAAGCCTTTTTTGCTCATGGGGTCCCAGGCAAGAGATGTTGGCTCTTGAGTCGGAGGCCCTGAGTTCTGGCCCAGTGGTGGCAAAGGCATGTTGATCGGAGTCATGAAGATCACCCAGCCTGGAAGGCCTGGCCCTGAGCCAAGCTGTCCCATTGACTCCCCTCAACTTCCTGGACTGAATTCTCCACCCTCTCCCCCCAGTGAATAGGAGAGGCCCTGTGAGGGCTCTAATTAGCACCTCCTCTTCTGGATTCCAGGGCTTTCTCTCTGCCTACAGACAAGGAAAAAGCTCCTTCCAGAAAGCAGGTATTACCTCCTCCCCTTCCATTTCCCCTAAATCTTGGGGGTTCAGCTGAGGTCAATGAAACCGCATTTCTCAGGTCCTCTGGTTCTGCCCATGGGGAATTTCACCCATGGGTGCATTTGCTCACGTTGTTCACTTAGAATGCTTGGAATGTCCTTTCTACTTCCTTTTTCAGTGAAAACACCTCCTACTTTATTCTACAAGGGCTGACAGACTAATTCCTTCTTATTTTTTCCTTTCTCTCTCTTTCTCTCCTTCCTTCCTTCCTTCCTTCCTTCCTTCCTTCCTTCCTTCCTTCCTTCCTTCCCTCCTCTTTCCCTTTCTATCCATTTATTAATTTCATTCATACATGTTGGGCACTCGTTCATCCGGTTCCACCAAGTACTGGAGGCACAGAGAGGGTAGGACAGACCGGAGGTCAAGGAATAGAATTATCGTGGTGTGCCTGGCTAGCTCACCCGGAAGATGTGCAATTCTTGATCTAGGTTGGGAGTTTGAGCCCCACATTGGGTGTAGAGAGTACTTAAATTTAAAAAAAAATTTTTTAATTAATTTTTTAAAATTTATTTATGATAGTCACAGAGAGAGAGAGAGAGAGAGAGAGAGAGAGAGAGAGGCAGAGACACAGGCAGAGGGAGAAGCAGGCTCCATGCCCGGAAGTCCAATGTGGGATTTGATCCCGGGTCTCCAGGATCACACCCTGGGCCAAAGGCAGGCGCCAAACCGCTGCGCCACCAAGAGATCCCCCCCACAATTTTTTTTTTTAATTTAAATTAAAAAAAATTTTTTTTTGCCTCTCGTGCAAGAGGCAGAAGGCAAATAAATGGGAACAGCTATATAGTTGGTGGATATCAGTGAAAAATAAAAATGCGGGATTCTGGGGCATCTGGGTGTCACAGTCGGTTAAACAACTCTTGATTTTAGCTCAGGACATGATCTTCGGGTCCCAGGATTGAGCCCCATCTCAGGCTCTGTGCTCACTGGGGAATCTGCTTGAGATTCTCTCTCTCCCTTCCTCTCTGCCCCTTGCCACTGCTCTCTCTCTCAAATAAATAAATAAATCTTTAATAAAAATGCGATAATACTTATTAAAACTTTTTAAAGAATTTCAAAACAGGGGTGCCTGGGTGGCATAGTCAGTTAGGTGTCCAACTCTTGGTTTTGGCTCAGGTCATGATCTCAGGGTCCTGGGATTGAACCCCACATGGGGTATGGCACTCAATGCAGAGTTAGCTTGAGATTCTCCCTCCATCTCTCTCTGCCCCTCCCCATCATGCTCTCTCTTTCTCTCTCAAATAAATACATAAATCTTTTTTTTAATATTTTATTTATTTATTCATAGAGACAGAGTGAGAGAGAGGCAGAGACACAGGCAGAGGGAGAAGCAGGCTCCATGCACAGAGCCTGACATGGGACTTGATCCAGGGTCTCCAGGATCACGCCCCGGGGCTGCAGGCGGCGCTAAACTGCTGCACCACCGGGGCTACCCTAAATACATAAATCTTTAAAAAAAATTTCAAAACAGTGACCACAGAACATTAAGTCAATCAAGTGGTGCTTTCTGACAACAGGGCCCTTCTGCAGATGTTGCATGCCATGGAGCTGGCTCTGCAAACAAGTGCTTCCATTAGACATGTGTGGTGGCAAGTGAGCCTGGGAGTCATTCAGGAGGAGGTGATACCCACAAATGGCCAAAAGCAGGAGCAGAGAGGTCAAAGGACCCTGTTTGGAAACTGCACGTTGTCCAGACATCAGTGAGAAAAGGGGCCAGAGTAGCAGGTGGGGTCAGTGGGGTGGGGCTTTGGGGGTTGCCATTAGGGGACCGGGTCTTTAGTCCCTGGACAGTGCAGAACCACTGAGAGTTCCAAGCAACAGTGTGATCACATTTTCCTTTTTTTTTTTTTTTTTTTAAGATTTATTTACTCATTTGAGAGAGACAGAGAAAGAGAGTACACATGACTGTGGGGAGGGGCAGAGGGAGAGGGAGAGAGAGAATCTCAAGTAGACTCACTGAGCGCAGAATCTGGCTTGAGGCTCATCCCGCTACCCATGAGATCATGACCTGAGCCAAACCAAGAGTCAGATGCTCAACCAACAGAGCCACCCACCACTCTCAGATTTTTCTTTTAAAGAGATTACCCTGACACTAAATAAGAAATACAAATAATAAACATATGAAAAGTATAAATAATAAAAAATACACATGAAGAATGTTCAACTTCACCAGTAATCAAACAAGTTAAAACAAAGCTAACTTTTTTTGTATGGAACCAGAAAACATCCTGAATAGCCAAAGAAATGTTGAAAAAGAAAACCAAAGCTGATGGCATCACAATTCCAGACTTCAAGCTCTGTTACCAAGCTGTGATCATCAAGACAGTATGGCACTGGCACAAAAGCAGACACATAGATCAATGGAACAGAATACATAACCCAGAAATGGACTCTCAATTCAATGGTCAACTAATCTTTGACCAAGTTGGAAAGAATATCCAATGGAAAAAAAGACAAATGGTGCTAGGAAAATTGGACAGCCAATTAAACTGGACCATTTTCTTACATCATGCACAAAAATAGACTCAAAATGGATGAAAGACCTAAATGTGAGACAAGAATCCCATCAAAATCCTAGAGGAAGGGGATCCCTGGGTGGCTCAGCGGTTTAGTGCCTGCCTTTGGCCCAGGGCACGATCCTGGAGTCCCGGGATCGAGTCCCACGTCGGGCTCCTGGCATGGAGCCTGCTTCTCCCTCCTCCTGTGTCTCTGCCTCTCTCATTCTCTCTCTCTCTCTCTCTATCATGAATAAATAAATAAATCTTAAAAAAAAATCCTAGAGGAAAACCTAGGCAGCTACCTCTGTGACCTCGACTGCAGCAATTTCTTGTTAGATGCATCTCCAAAGGCAAGGGAAACAAAGGCAAAAATGAACTATTGGGACTTCATCAAGATAAAAAACTTTGGGGCACCTGAGTGACTCAGTGGTTGAGCGTCTGCCTTTGGCTCAGGTTATGATTCTGGGGTCCTGGGATTGAGTCTTGCATTGGGGAGTCTGCTTCTCCCTCCGCCTCTGCCTCTGTCTCTCTCTCTCTCTCTCTGTGTGTCTCTCCTGAATAAATAAATAAATAAATAAATAACCTTAAAAAAAAAGATAAAAAGATTTTGCACAGCAAAGGAAAGAGTCAACGAAACTAAAAGACAACCTACAGAATGGAAGAAGATATTTGCAAATGTCTTATCAGATAAAGGACTAGTATCCAAAATCTATAAAGAATTTAACCAAACTCAACACCCAAAAAACAAATAATCCAGTCAAAAAAATGGGCAGAAGATGTGAACAGACATTTCTTCAAAGAAGACATACAAATGGCCAACAGACACATGAAAAAATGCCCAACATCACTCAGCTTCAGGGAAATACAAATCAAACCCACAATAACACCTCATACCAGTCAGAATGGCTAAAATTAATAAGTCAGGAAATGACGGATGTTGATGAGGATGGGGAGAAAGGGGAACCCTCTTACACTGTTGGTAGGAATGCAAGCTGGTGCAGCCACTCTGGAAAAACAGTATGGAGTTTCCTCAAAAAAGTTAAAAATAGAACAGCCGTATGACTCAGCAATTGCACTACTAGATATTCACCCCAAAGATATAAATGTAGTGATCCAAAGGGGCACCTGCACCCCAATGTTTCTAGCAGCAGTGTCCACCATAGCCAAACTATGGAAAGAGCACAGATGGACATTGGCAGATGAATGGATAAAGAAGATGTGGTATGTATGTATATACAATGAAATTTTACTAAGCTTCAAAAAACAAACAAACAAATAAAAACCCCCTAAATCTTGCTATTCGCAATGATACAGATGGAATTAGAGGGTATTATGCTAAGCAAAATAATTCAATCAGAGAAAGACAATTATCATATGATTTCACGTATATATGAAATTTAAGAAACAAAACAGAGGATCATAGGGAAAGGGAGGGAAAAATACAATGAGATGAAATCAGAGAGGGAGACAAACCATAAGAGACTCTTAACTATAGGAAACAAACTGAGGGTTGTGGAAGGGAGGGGTCAGGGGAACGGGGTAACTGGGTGATAGGCATTAAGGAAAGCACATGATGAGACAAGCACTGGGTGTTATATATCGGGAAATTGAATTTAAATTTAAAAAATAAGAAAAAATTTAAATGTCGAAAAATTTTTTGAAAAAGGGGGCACTTGATGGAATGAGATTGGGTGTTATATGCAACTGATGAATCACTAAACTGCCGCTGAAGCCAACAATACAGTGTATATTAATTAATAGAATTTAAATAAAAAAGGGGGAAAAAAGAAAAAACCTAAAGCGAATTTTTTTTGTTACTATCAAAAAAGTGTTTACGATATCAAAACTTGGGAAGCAACTTTAATTCAAACACATCAGGCTGGTGCTCGTCCTCCCAGGAACTGAGAAGTGTGCTGGGGTCCTCTGAGCCACATGCTTGACGTCAGCCACTTTCAAAGGGGTTGATTTTACTTGATGATAAATAATTTCCAACAAAATTTTTATGTTGGAACAAATATGGTGCTTCATACCACAAAGGTGGCCCCAATTAAAAATACAGACAATGGCAAGTTTGGACAAGAATGTAGAGAAACAAGCAAGCTCACGCCTTGCTGGCCTGTCTAACAATAAGGCAGTAATGCCAAAAGGTGCAGCAACTTTGGAAAACAGTTTGGCAGCTTTCAAATTGCTAAACAGAGTTCCCATGTGACCCAGCAATTCAACTCGTAGGTATAAACTCAAGAGAAACAGATACCTATGTCCACACAATAACTCGTACCTGAACGTTCATAGCGTTACTCATAAGAGCCAAAAAGTGGAAGCAACCTAAATATCTATCACCTTGTGAGCGAATAAAGTGTGCTGTATCCACATAATGGAATATTATTTGGCGATAAAAGACAGGGAAATGCTGTCACAGCATGGATGAACCTTGAAAACACGATGCTAAGTGAAAGAAGTCAGTTACAAAAGGGCCACACACTGTGTATGTTTCCATTACACGGAATGTCCAGAATAGGCCAATCCATAGGGACATAAAGTAGCTTAGTGGTTGTCTGGGGTTATTGGAGAGGGGAATGGGGAGTGGCTGCTAATGGGTTTGAAGTTTCTTTTTTGGGGTGCTGAAATGTTCTGGAATAAGATGGTGGTGTCATCACACAATGTTGTGAATGTACTAAAAACCACTGGGTTTTTTTTTTTTTACATTTTAAAAATAGGTAGGTTTTATGGTACATGGTCTGTATTTCAATAAAACTTTTTAAAAAATAATCATGGACACAGTGTAGTATAGAACAAGTCCCAGTCTGCTCAATGCTGAAGGTTTTCCTGGGACACCAGAAAAGTGTCAGGTGGGGCCACCTGGGTGGCTCAGTGGTTGAGCGTCTGCCTTTGGCTCAGATTGTGATCCCCGGGGTCCTGAGATCAACCCTTGCATCGGGCTCCCCACAGGGAGCCTGCTTCTCTCTCTGCCTATGTCTCTGTCTCTGTCTCTGTGTCTCTCATGAATAAATAAATAAAATCTTAAAAAGAAAAGTGCCAGGCAAGACAGGACGAGTTGGTTGCCCTGCATAGAATGCCAGCTTTATGCTCACTTTATTATTTTTAAAAAATATTTTACTTATTTATTCATAAGAGACAGAGAGAGAGAGAGAGAGAGAGACACAGGCAGACGGAGAAGCAGGCTCCATGCAGGGAGCCTGATGCGGGACTCAATCACGGGACTCCAGGATCATGCGCTGAGCCAAAGGCAGATGCTCAACCACTGAGCTACCCAGGCGTCCTGCTTTATGTTCATTTTAATGATAGAATATGAGATTTTAAAGGAATTTCCTGCTAATAGCCCATTAAAGGTAATGTAGGGAAATGTTTAAGGAGCACTGACCTAAATGTCCAACAACAAGAGGTAGTTAAATTTGATCATTTATTCATGTTTTGTTCATTCATTCATTCCTTCCCCACTAGAATGAAAGCTCTATAAAGGCAAGAGTTTTTGTCTATTTTATTCACGGGTATACCCTCGGGGCCCAGACTATGACTGGCACCCACTCCATAAATGTCTGTTGAAGGGGAGCCACATGCTAAGTACCAATGTGCCTTAGCTAGAGTCCTGGAGCTTAACCTGCTCCGGGGACAGTGTAACAAGCAGATCGACAACAGGCTAGTGAACAGCTGGGGGAATAAGTTTGTTTCAGATATGATACTGTCACAAGGAAAATAAAGTGGTGTGGTCGGAGGGCTGGTTTAGCCTGAGTTTTCCCATGAGCCTTGCCAAGAAGATGACTTCTGAGTGGCCGATGTGCACCGATGAGCCTCTCTCAGTGCTGTTCAGAAATCATTCCAATGGCAAGAAGTGCGCATGGTGAAATGTCACATGAACAGGGCAGGACACAAGCTATTTATGGAGTATGAACCCAGATGGCTTTCAAAAAGTGTCTAAGCATTAAAATAGATTAGAATAAGATAACTATATATTTTTAATTATTGAGGGGTGGAGAGAGAGAAAGAGAGTGTGAGTGGCGAGGGGAGAGGCAGAGGGAGAGGGAAAGAGAATCTCAAGCAGACTCTAGGCTGAACAGGGACCCCCACGTGGGGCTCGATCCCACAACCCTGAGATCATGACCTGAGCCAAAATCAAGAGTTGGGCACTCAACCTCTGAGTCACCTGCCCCAGATATATGTATATTTTAGAGTTATCTCTACACCCAATGTGTGGCTCGAACTCATGACCCAGAGATCAAGAGTTGCATATTCCACTTAATGAGCCAGCCAAGGTGCCCCTAGAAAAAGATATAGAGAGAGTGGGAACCCACCAGCGATTTCTTTTTTTTTTTTAAAGATTTTATTTATTTATTCACGAGAGACACATACAGAGAGAGAGGCAGAGACACAGGCAGAGGGAGAAGCAGGCTCCATGCAGGGAGCCCGATGTGGGACTCCATCCCTGGTCCCCAGGATCACGCCCTGGGCCGAAGATGGCACTAAACCGTGGAGCCACCTGGGCAGCCCTTCTTCTTCTTCTTTTTTTAAGGATTCCTGTATTTTCCCAATTTCTTAAGATTTGTGCATTGTGCCCATGCAATGCCCCACCAGATGCAAACGAGGCGAAATGGACAGAAGAAAAGTCCCTGCTCTGGAAGAACAGGTATGATTTTATAATTGGGAGAAATGTAACCCAGAGTAAAGAAGAAAAGTTATTAAAAAAAAAAAAAGACTAATAAAATGATGCTGGAAGGTGTGCCAAGGAAGCAGCTAGAAGCCTGGAGTCCTGTCAGGAGGCCGTGTGGCAGCTGGGCTGACCAGGGTGTGGGGATGGCCCTCCTTGGGAAGGAGCAGAAAAACAAGGAACACCTCCCGACATCCCTCTGTAAGTCCCTTCCCCTGTCTTGGCTGCAGCTTCCCCATCTATTAAAAAAGAGACAGGAGATACGGCTTCTGTTTTTTTATACCTCCCTATCCCCTTCCCCCACCAGCCCCTGGCCACTACCTTTCTATTTCTTTCTGTTTCTGTTAGTTTGACTACTCTAAGTGCCTCATATAAGTGGAATCACACAGCGTTCGTCCTTTTGTGACTGGCTGATTTCATTTAGCCTGATGTGCTCATGCTTTATCCATGTTACAGCATGGGGCTGAATTTCCTTCCTTTCAAAGATGGAATAATATTCCATTGTATGTACATCATATGTACATTAGGTGGCATTTGAGCTTCCTGCAGCTCCGATATGGTAGGATTCTCAATGCCAGGTCTCTGTCCTCTTGCAGGGAAGATTGCTGCCTGGTGGGGTGGGGGCCCTGCTTCTGGGCAGACTTTCTCACCCTCCCTGGGGGAGGGCCCTGGGAATGAAAGGCTTTGGCTAAATACATGCTGCCTTCTCTCTGGGGCTTCTGCAGCCAGGTTGGGCCTGGGGCAGGGCAGGGGTGGGGGAAGCTAATGATGGCCTACTGGGGGCTTGGTTGTCCAGATGAAACGGACCCTGCTCCACAGCCTGGCCTGATTACAGGGAGCCCTGCGCTTCTCCTCCCCAGGGCCTGGGCCTGGGCCTGACCTCGAAGCAACCTCTGCATGCCCAGCTGTTCTAGAACAGCTGTGGAGACAGATGGGCTGAGGAATTTAGGATAACAGCATTTGGCAAGTGCATTGGCTTTGGGGTCCAGAACAACAGCTACAACTCATGGTGAAGACAGTGGGCTCGTGCGAGATTCCCATCTGGGGTAACAGACACTGTTGCTCAAAGTTTTAATATGTTCATTCTGTGCAAGCACTGGCCATGAATCTTTACTCTTAGCCCTAGGAGGGTGGTATCATTACCCCCATGTTACAGAGGAGCAAACTGAGACCTGGAGAGCCTTGCCTGAGACCACACAGCTGGTAAGTGGTACAGTCAGGATTGGTTCCTGGTTCTGTGCTGAAGCCCTGTCTCTTATTCAGGTGGGATTTTCTTTGGCAAATTTCTTGGGGTAGGGGAGATGAGCGGCCTGGTGGATGAAGATCTCCTTGCCTTCCCTATGTGACCAGGGCAGCGGCTCTCCAAGCTGCTTGGGGGTTCTGCTTCAAAGCACTATGTGAAAGCCACTGCTATAGTTCACATTTAACAGATGGAGAAACTGAGGCCTGGAGAGAGACAGGGAGTTGTCCAGGGTCTCTCTGACAGGGTCCATGGCAGAGCTAGGATTAGAACCTAGGTCCTGCCTCCCAGCTGCGCGCTGTTTCTAGTGCCCACATGGCTCCTGGATCCCATATGTGACCGGCACAAGCAGGAGGGCACTCTGGGGCCTTACCTGCTGGGTCTGTTGGGCCCGGAAGCCCCTCTTTCAATCACTGAAGGAGGGGCACAGAGAGATGGCAGGCAGTGGGTGCAGAGAATATATAGCGCCCTGGCTGGGTCTCCTTTCTGACTCTGCTGCTGATTTTCTGTGAGACCTCGGTGACTCTATTCTCTTCAGGCCTCAGTTTCTCTATCTGTACAATGAGTGGGTAGGTGCTGACAGTTGGGCCTACAGCCCCTGGGCAGGGGAAGAGGAATGGCCAGACAGGAGAGAACGCATGTGTGGGGAGGAAGGGAGGAGCTACAGAGCCCCAGGACACACTACCTGTGCCCCATCTCCTCCGGGAAATACCTGGTTTTGGCCGCCCACACTGCCACTGCTGGCCAGAGGACGCTGCTTGGCCTGAGCGTGTCCAAGCTTCAGATGACAGAGCTCTCCATGCCCAAGGCTACTGGGGCTGGCGGCTGCCCTTCCTCATCCCCAAGACATCCCCTCGCCCCGGAAATAGTGCTGGGCTCATAGGACCTTGGAGGAGGCTGAGCTCCTGGGTGGGGGATCTCACACGGACATTGGTCTCAACCACCCACATATCACTTCAAATGCACTTATGCTTGAACCCACATACCCCTCATGCAGCTGCGCCTCCTGTGATCTGAGAGGCCTGGGCAGTTCTGGTTTTTTGAGGACCCTCATAAATTAAAAATGAAGAAATGCCTAATCAGGCTGGTGGTGTTTTGCATGCTTTTATTTAATGAATTAACCTCTTTAACACACACACACACACACACACACTCACTCACAAACCTAGCGCAGTGCAATTGAGAGATTCATAAGATCATTGCAGGAATTATGAAAGATACGAGTTCAGCACTGCACAGTCCAGCAGAGAGGTATGAGTTTATTTTTATTTTTATTTTTTGGGGAGTGAGTTTAAATTGTATTATGAGCATCCTGTTCTTTCCATCTCCTGCATGGCTCTCTGGGACTAGACATCCAGCCCCCTTGGCATGTGCATTGTTTCCTAACACGTTTTTGAGAAATAGGTCAAGGATCCAGAAAGGTTGAAAGAATCGCACAGTGAATACCCATACACTCACCACCCAGAATCTCCAATGAGCACTTTGCAATATTTGCTTTATGACATTTTTGTCGCTCTATCCCTTCTTTTCCATTTGACCATCAATCCATCTGAAACCATCCTTCCATCTACTCACCTCTCTATCCTTCCATCCATCCATTTTTGGATGCATTTTTGAGGCTTATGAATGTGAGGCCTGGGCCAAATGACATTCTTCTCTTCTCCGTCTCCCTACAGGAACAGGCCCTGCCACATACATAGCTGCATGCCACACACACCTACATGTGAATCCCCCATGTGTACACACCATGTATGATTCATCCATGTCCCCCATTCACACTTGTCTACTCCACACACATGTATCCACATGTGCAAACACCACATATAATCACCCTTGTGTACACCTGTAGAGCTACACACACACACATACACACACAGTGCCCACATGTGCATTCATGGCAGGCCCTTGATGTCTGTGAGGGAAGCATCCAGAGACCTTTTAGAATCCTTAGACCTGTAACTCTCATGGAGTCCATGCCAGGTCCTCGCTGACTCCCCACTCCTCATTTCCAGCAAGTGTCAGGGGCTCCCCTGCAGTCCCCACCCTGCCACGTTCCATCTTTCCTGCTTTTCTCTACCTCCCCTCTCACCTCCTAGCCACATCCCACAGAGACTATCTCCCATAAAGATTCCTTCCAAGTGTTACTGCGTATGGAGGCAAAGCCCTCCAGCCTGTCCAAGAGGGCAGGGACTGTGTTGGTTTTGTTCACAGCGCATCCTCAGCACCTGGCACACCGCAGACCCCCTCCAAGTGTTGGTTTAAAAAGGAACAAACAGCATAGCAGTACATACACCAAGCAGCCTCGGGGGCACCCCATCACACCCACATCCATGCACACATAGCACACTGAGTTCATGTGCTCACACGTGCACCATGCATGCATCTGCACACGTGTGGATATGCACTGTGTGCACACACCTGTCTGTCTGTTTCCCTGTTTCTGTACTCTCTAGATGGAGTCAATTCCCGTACCTGGGTCCTTTCCTAAAGCCTTGGTCACCTAAGATCACTATGAGCTCATGTGCTGGGGTGTGAGGTCCAGATGTGACCCCATGACCATGTGCTCAGGGCTCCTGGCTTGGTCTTGTGCATCTGTGTGGCAGGGGTTAGGAGTACCAGCTGGAGTCCTATGAAACCTGTGTTCCATCCTTGCTCTGCATGTAATCGCTGTGTACATTCTACATCTGGTTTGTGTGTGCATTACTTAGCTTCTTGGAGCATAAGTTTCCTTATCTGTTAAATGGGATGAATAGTTTCCACCTTAAAAGCATCTTATAGGAGATATTCTTAGCAGGGTGCCTGGCATATTGTAGGCACTGAAAGATGGTTTCTGGAGGTGCTATTATTATTGTCACTTCATTCTTTGCCCCAAACTCCCATGCGCCCTTTGGGAGGGAGGGCAGCCTTGGTGGGGGGCTGTGTATGGGGAGGGCAGGTGGATGGCGCCTAGTGAACGCCTCTCCCCGCGTCCTCCCCTGATCCCAAGCCCTCATTATCTCACATGCATATTCATAAGAGATAGCCTTAGCCCCACTCCGTAAATGGATCAGAAGCAGGAAGTGGAGGCCAGTGTGGAGAGCCAGGCCCAGTGGAGAGGAGGCTCAAAGCCAGAGTGATTCTGAGTCCTCATGGACGGGAGGATGGTGAGCAGGGATGGGGCAAGAATGGGCTGGGGAAACCCTGAAGGGCAGTGGGGGCTGGAGCAAGGGATTATCGGTGTATTGAGGATTGAAAACTGCGGTCCAAATGAGATCAGATTGGAGAACCCTTGGGATGAGTGGCCAAGAATTTAGAGGCTGTTTCCTTTGGGATCTGGAGGCCGGGTGATGGGGCACAGAGGATGGACAAAACGACTCTTGCATATTTCTCTCAATGGGCAGAGTTTACATGATACGGGGTAGTTGGAAGAGTTGTGATGATCCTAAATTCCACCCTCCAGTGAGGCTCAGGGAGGCTGGGTGACTTGCCATAGTCACACAGCTGCTGACTGTGATCTTACCTCTGGAGATGTGAGAGACAGAGTGACTCTGGCCCACAAATGAGGTTCAAGGCCGGGAGACAGGTGGGCGGGCGGGCTAGGCAAGATACAAGAAATGAGGCCTCTTTATCTTCCTCCAAATTTTATCTCTCAATAATCCCCTGAGACAGCTCAAGCAAAAATGATGGTCTCCGTTTTACAGATGAGAAGCATGAGGCTGAAAGAGGAGGAGTCACCGGAACAAGTCAGCCCAGTGAGTTGTCTGCAGCACTGTTGGCCCTTCTGTGTAGGGTGCCATGGGGCCCAGGGGGCTGCTAGCTTAAGTCTTGGGGATCTTGGGCAGGGTTGGGCCAGGATAACAGCAGTGCTCTGGAAAATTGCAATCTAAAACCAGATAGGATCAGGTACTTGTGGTTTCACTAATCCCTCCCTCCTTTCAGACAACTGCGTATTTCTTTGAATGCTTTCTAGATGTTCACAACTGCTCTGTGAGGTTAAGCAGGATAAGCATCCCCATTTCAGGGGAAGGGAGGGAGGTGAAGTGAGCCCCAGGATGGCAGAGGGTGACACAGGCTATGAAGAGTCTCAGCTGTTGCTTGTCTTGGTCTTGGGCTCTTCCTCCTGGATCAGGCCATGGAAGAGGGAGAAGAAGGGTGAGTTACACCCTTGGGGCACTGATGTCAAAGGTGCTGACCCTGGGGTGGGGGGTGGCTGTGGGAAGGGCTCCCCTCAGACTGCTTGGTGGCATCTCAGACACAGAGGATTGCTGAGGAGAAGAGGACTATGAATGGGCTGTTTGGGGATCAGAGCATCGATCACCACCAATTGAAGAAACTGTGTTCCTGGTGGAAGTTCAGATGCACCTTCATTCAGCAAGCACCAGCCGCTTACTATGCCAGGCCTGGTGCTGGGCCCAGGTCAGGGGACGGGTGGCCACACATGACTTGGACAGTCCCTTCGTGGCTCAGAGTCTCCTGAGGGTCTCCGACCAGGGAAGAGAGGCAATGAGGTGTCAGGACAGGCCTTGGGTTCCAAGGTCAAGGCTAGGCCCGGTGGTCTTCCAGCTCTGTCCTTCTGACCTGTGTGGCCTTAGAGCAACAATAACAACAATCACAATAGTCACAGCCAGTGCTCCTTCAGGGCTCGGTTTACAGATGGCACAGCACTTTACTTTGAGCCTCAGTTTTCTGATCTGTAAATTGGGTGGGGCGGGGAATGAATCTACTTCTTAGGGTGATTGTGAAGCTTGGACGAGCCCATGTAGGTGAAAAGAGTTTGGTACTTGCTTGGGCTTTGTGGCAACTTGAGTTATTTGTGAGGCCAAAACAGAAGCCCACATGGTAGAAACACAGGGAAGCTGGAGGATATTCATTCCTAATGGGGCCTGGTAGTGGCTTAGGGACGGTGGTGGTTCTCTTTACTGAGAAGAACCAGGATGTGAGCAAGGTTTCCAAGGGCAGAGAGAGGGGGTGAGGGGGAAAAAAGGACTTTCCAGGGGGAGGGCATCATGTGGACAAAAGTGAAGAGGAGGGAAGCTGTAGGGTGTGTTTGTGGAACTGTCCTGGTAGCAGTGAATAGCCTGGCACTCCATGAATCACCCAAGGAGGCAGTCGGGGCGGAACTTTGGCTCCAGGGCCAGCTGTGAGGCACTTGGACTTCCTGCCCTAACATTATGTATCTAGGGTTGTGCGAGGAGAGGAGGAGAGAGCCAGAGGGTAAACTGAGAGTAATTACAGAGCCCTGCTTCTGGGTCTCTCTCACCTACCCTTGCAGCACAGTTGGCCCTGCTTCTGACCTCCTTAGCTGGGGGCCAGAGTTTGGGCATCTCTCGGGAACAATAAGCCAGCCAGCAAGAAGGCTCAGGGGAACTCGTGGCCCAAGACAGGAGTCAGTAGAGCTTGAAGAACAGGTGGATGGAGGGAAGGATGGCTGAAAGAGTGTGAGTCCGGGGTTTTAGGAGAAACAAGGATGACGAGGAGCTCACATTTGTGAGCATCTACTATGTGTTGTAACAGCCCCATGACGTGGGTATCTACACTTTACAGATGGGGAAACTGAGGCTCAGAGAGGTGAAGTGACTTGCCCAAGTTTCTTTATCCGATCGTGCACCATTCAACACCTGTGCACTGGGTAGAGGCTCTACACCAGGAGTTTGGAGTGCCCGTCACTCGGTTTCTGCCCCCCTGTAGAGGGGGGACAGTGTTGTAAGGTCACACGGTAGCCTCGTTGGAACTCGGGATTTTCCAAACCCTAACTTTGGACCAGGACTTGAGCCGGGGCAGAGTCGGGTGCGGCTGCACGGCTCGCCGGGCCGCGGGAGTCCCGGGTCCCCTCACATTCCCTACCTGTCCGGCCCGGCGCACCTGCCGCAGGTGACCCTCGGGAGGCTCCGAGCGCCGCCGGAAAGCGGCGAGCGGCTTCGGCAGGTGGGGCGGGGCGGGGCGGGGCGGGGCGGGACGGGGCGGGCCCGGCCGGGGCGGGGCGGGGCGGGGGCGGTGCCAGGACCGGGCGCCCCGGAGCCGAGCGATCCCGCCGCCCGCGCCCCGCGCCCCGCGCCCCGCGCCCCGCGCCCGCGCCGCCGCCATGGGGGCCTGCCTGGGGGCCTGCTCGCTGCTCAGCTGCGTGAGTCCCGACCCCCGCGCCCGCCCGCGCCGCCGGCTCCTTCTTCGGCCCCGCACTTTTGTCCCGTCTTCTTCCTCCGAATAGTTTCTTCGTTTCCCTTCCTCTAAACTTGTGCTTCTGGGCCCGCGCCCCGCCGCTCGCCCTCGGGTCCCCCCGTCCCCGGGCCCCCCCATCCCCGACCCGCGGGCGCCGGGGACAACTGGCGTCGGGGCTCGGGTTACCGCGGGGGAGGGGCTGGGGCTGGGGCTGGGGCTGGGGCTGGGGCTCGGCGGGCGGCGGGGGAGGGGCGGGCCCGGGCGGGCGCCCCCCTGGGCACCGGGGAGACTGAGGCCGGAGCCGGGGCTGGGCGTGCGCGCTGCGGCCCCTCGCCCCACCTGGCGCGCCTGTCCTCGCTCTGGGACACTGACTCTTTGTGTGGCCCGCCTGGCCCCTGCCCCACTCTGCCGGGTGTCTTTCTGTCCCTCTGGCAATCCGTCCGTCAGTCTGTCGCCCTGCCCGCCGGCCTCAGTTGGTCCATTTGTATTTGTCTGACGTCTCTTTCCGTCCGCGCGTGTATCCCACTTGTCTTTGTGGGTCGGCGGCTTCTCCATCAGTCATTGTCTGCCCGTCTCGCCTACCGTCCAGTCTGTCTGTCTGCATCCTGTGTCTGCCTCTTTCAGGCTGGCGCACACTAAACCCTGGACCCTTCCCCGGCGAGCCCCAGACCCTTCCGCTCTGGGCCCCCGGAGCCTGAAATGGGCGTGGGGGGGAGGCCCCCTTGAGTGAGGTCGGCTGGGGTCGCCACAGCCCCCGGGCCCAACTCCGGGTTGGAAGACCCAGGGACTGGGGGAGGTTGGAGTGCGTGGGTGGGGAGAGCATCTGGTGCTGGGGCTCAGGGACCTCGGGGGCACCAGCCTCTGTTTTGGGGCCGCAGCCAGCAAAGGGGAGGAGCTTCAGCCAGACCCCGGCTGGGAGGCCCTTTCTCCTTTCCCTCTTCCCCTCATTAAATCCGAGGTTCATTCAGGCAGCTCCCTCCCCCTCTGCTCTACACAAAGAGAAGCGGAGAGGAAGGGGGGGGGGTCTGGTGGCTGCTGAATCTCAGGACTTGCTTTCCTTTGTTCCTGATTTGTGCGTGTGCGGGTGTGTTAGGATGGGGTGGAGGAGTGGAGGCTTCGGGATCTAGAGATGTACTTTACAACCATTTTCTGAGAATGCTGGCTGCACAGAGGCTGTAGACAGGGTCCCTGGACAGTCTCTTGTCCTCTCTGGGCCTCCATTTACCCGCCTGTGAACTGTGTGTGCGCACCCGCGTGTGTGGGCCCACGATCCCAGGAATCAAGAATTGGTTTCTGAGATCCCTTTCTGCCCAGCAAATTCTAGGTTTGGGCTGGTTTCTGGCCAAGAAAGGTTTGCTTCCTGGTGCGGGAGGGAGAGCTTCCTCCACGTTGACCAGGTTTCCATTTGGCCAGGCTGGCCTGGGAGTGGCACATGTTGAGGGTGACCCGCCAAGCCCCCCACCGCCCCCCTCGTGCCTCAGTCTCCCCATCTGCCTCCTTCATAATTCTGTTTGAGGAAGGTGGAAAAGTGCCCCACCTACTTCCTGGCGACTGTGAGTGGCTCTATTGTTGTTACCTTCTTGGAAAGGTGGGCGGAGAACTCCCTCTGGAGCCTAAGCTGGCGGCTGAGTCACGAAATCTGACAATGCTGAGGCCAGAGGCACCTGACAGGCTTGCTGAAACCCTCAGCAAACTGAGGCTCAGAGAGGTTAGCCAACTTTCCAGAGGTCGCACAGAGAACGGATAGGGAACTGCACAGTCAAGATTAAAATCTGATTCCTGGTCCAGGCCTGCACCTTCCCTCCCTTCACATCCAGGGTGCCCCAGGGACAGGGTGGGTCTAGGGTAGAACTGGGTATCTAATATCTGCAGGAGACCTGTCCCTCCTTTCAGTGGCCTCCCCTTGGGGTTCTGACCTTTGATATTTACTGAGTTCCTACCACATGCCAGGCGCTGTGCTCAGCCCCTCACCATGCTGTCTTCTTGGTTCTCCCTCCAGCCCTGTGACATAGTTCTCCTATTTCAGATAAAGACACCAACAACAGCCACCATCACTGTGCCCTCACTCAGGGCCCAGCGCTGCCCCGTGGTGGTACTCTGTATGTGTCCTCTCATTCAATCCTCACTATGACCCCAGTGAAGCAGTTAATATTATTCCTATTTCACAGATGACAAATCTGGATCAGAGAGGGAAAGTGATTTCCCCACAGCCACACAGTATTAGGTGGTACAATTGGGTGTTACTGGGCACCGATAATAACCTGTTTCAGGGGTGGCTGGGTGGCTCAGTCGATTAAGTGTCCAACTCTTGATCTCAATTCAGGTCTTAATCTCAGGGTTGTTAATTCAAGCCCTGTGTTGGGCTCCATGCCTGGCGTGGAGCCTACTTAAAACAAACAACAAACTAAAAACAACCGGTTTCAATGGAGATTTGCTGCACTGGAGGAAAGTGCTAATAGGGAGTTCCTGGGCATCTTGGGGGGAACATTTTGGAGTTTGTGGATTCATGGAGGAGACTTCCAGCCATGATGCATTTGCATCTGCTCATCATGCCTTAAGGTTGGTGTTTGTATTGGGCCGAGGGTAAGTCCTGCCTCGGAGATCAGATGGGCCCACAATGGGGTGGGAGTCCCCAGGCCAGCCAGTACTTGGTGGGCTGGACAGTCAGCAAATGTTTAGGGAGGGCCTTCTGTACTATCTGCATGCCGCCGAATCAAATTCTCTGTGCACTACATGTGAGGGCAGGTGAAAGGGTCAGATGATGGGACTCCAATCTTGGCATGGCCTCTCCCCCACCCCCCGGAAGTCAGCAGGCAATCTCTTCCCCTTTTCTCTGGGACTGAGGGAATAAGTAGAGATGAGCACGAAGCTGGTGCGCAGTGGCCACTCTAAGCATCCCAGGATGGGAAAGTGCTCAAGACCACATTTGGGGAATTGGTGAAGCTACTGACACTGGGACTTTCTGCAGATCCTGGGCTCTGAGCCACTTCACTGTCCTTCCCAGGAGCCCATTTTATGGCTGAAGAAACTGAGCCCTGCAGAGAAAAGGGATTTGTCTAAGGTCATACTGCAAGTTCGTGGCAGAGCCAAGACTCGGCCTTCTATTCTTTGCGCTGCATGGGGAAGTAGGTGTGCACGAGTAGTTTGGTCTAGTCCTAGGGCAGCTCAGCTGGTATTGGGGCTATTCGTGAAGTCTACAGGGTGCACCCCATCCTTATGGGGAATTTTTAAAATTTCACCGTGGCAAAATGTATATAACATAAAAAATTACCATTCTAGAGGCTCCTGGCTGGCTCAGTCGGGAGCCCATGACTCTTGATCTCAAGGATGTGAGTTTGAGCCCCATGTTGGGTCTAGTAGAGATTACTTAAAAATAAAATCTTTTTTAAAATTTCAATTGAACATTTTTTTTTGTTTTCAAGGAGCTTGTAATTTATCTTACGAAATATGATATATATATATATATTTAAAATGGATATCTATTTTTATGATATCATCCCAAATGAAGGGTAGTGTCTGAAGGGGGAAATATGGTGGGTTGAAACACACAGCAAAAATTCTAGTATCTGTCTTTTTTCCCTTGCAATCTGTTCCCCTAGCTTGCTCTCTCTGTTCCCGGAGGTACTGCACACCACCCCCCGGATCTGTCTTCCATCTGTGGCCAAAGTGGTATTTCTGTAATGCAGATCTGATGCTCTGCTTCTCCTGGAGCAGTAGTTGCTCATTGCCTTCAGGATAAAGAGCAGAAGCCTTGACATGGCCCACAGGGACCCTGGTCATCACTTACATCATCCTTCTTGCTTCTTCCTTTGACAGCTGCTCCAAAGATAGTGTTTGTGGCCGCTTCACACGTGCTGTTCCCTTTGTAGGAACACCTTTCCCTTCCTCACCTGGCTAACTTCTTACTCTTCCTTGAAAACTGCCCCCTCCTTTTTCCTTATAGTGGTAAAATGCACATAATATATAAAACTGACAATTTTAACCATTTTAAAGTTTTATACGGTTTAGTGGCATTACCTACATTCTCGTTGTTGTGCACTCATCCCCACCATCCATCTTCAGAACTTTTTCATCCTCCTCAAATGAAACTCTCTACCCATTCAATAGTAGTCTTCTCCTTTCCCCTAGCCCCTGGGAACCCCCAGTCTACTTCTGTCTCTGTGAATTTGAATTTGACTGCTCTAGGTCCTCCTATCAGTGGAATCGTATGGCATTTGTCCTTTTGTGTCTGGTGTATTTCATTCACTACAATGTCCCCAAGGTTTGTCTGTGTGGTAGTCTGTATTTTTTTTTCTTTTTATTTATTTATTTATTTATTTTTTTTGGTAGTCTGTATTGGAGCAGGTGTCAGAATGTTCTTCCTTTTTAAGGCTCAATAATATTCCCTTGTATGTATATTCCACATGGGGTTTAGTCATTCATCAGTCATGGGCACCCGGGTTGCCTCTACCCTTTGGCTATTGTGAATAATGCTGTTATAAACATGGGTGTACAGATATCTGCTTGAGTCCTTGCTTTTGACAAATATCCAGAAGTGGAGGGTCAGTTAATTTTAAACAAAACAACCCTAGTTGCCTACCCCCCTCCCGCCTCCCCAGTGCCCCAGAAATGGTCCAGAGAACCCACGTCCCTGGCTTTAGGGACAGCCAGGAGAGAGTGTAAATGATCAGTGACAGCCTCTTGCCACCATGCCAAACCACGCATGCTTCCAGAGCAGTTCAGCTTGCCCTAGGAGGTAGTGAGCGCCTTGTCGTTGGCAGTGCGTAAGCAGCAGAGGCTGCCTTCCGGGTGATTCTTCCTCAGAGAGAGAAGCCAGACCAGTTGAATGTCTAGGAGCCTCGCAGCCTGAAAGCTGGAAGCTTCAGCTTGCAGAGCTTAGATGTTCTGATTTGCCATTCCAAGAACCTGGCTGCTGCTAAACAACAGCCAGAGTTTTGGTGCTTCTCTGTTGCTGCCGCTCTCCTGTGGGCACGTGGAGGTGAGCAGGTGGGGAGGTGGGAGGTGGTTGTAATCTTAGCACAGGAGCAATGTTATGTCTGCCTTGGCTTTTCGCATTGTGTCATAAAAGTTAGTTCATGTTGCTCTGCATCCTGGTGACTTTTTTCTTTCCTGCCCCTGTAACGTTCCATGGGATAAATGGACTACCACTGATCCCTGGTGCAGGACCTTTAGGTGATTTGCATGCAGTCTCTTGAGATTCTTTTTTTTTTTTTTTTTAAGATTTTATTTATTAATGCATGAGGGACACACAGAGACATAGACAGAGGGAGAAGCAGGCTCCCTGTGGGGAACCCGATGCGGGACTCGATCCAGGACCCCGGGAATCACGACCTGAGCCAAGGTAGACGCTCAACCACTGAGCCACCCAGATGCCCAGTTTCTTGAGATTCTACTAAGCTCAAAAAAACCTAAAGCTTTGTGCTTTATATTTTTTGGTCTTAATTTAAATTTTTTCTCTTTTAGTAATAAAATCAGCTTTATTGAGATATAATTTATATTTAATTATATTTAGTTACATGTACCCCTTTAAATATTACTGACACATCGGCTGCATTTAGCAGAGAGCACTCTTAGGGGAGGACCACAACGTATGGATGAGCATTTAGTCATTTTAAATTTCCCTCTATTACTTTCCTGGGGTGTGAACAGTGCCACCATGAACTGGCGTGTGTGTGTGTGTGTGTGTGTGTGTGTGTGTGTGTGTGCACGGCTGCTCTTACTCCTGTGAGCTGGTACTTCTGCAGAAAGAGATTCTTGTAGGAGCGATGCCTCAGGGGTGGAGTGACTGGGTCAGAACCGAAGATGGATTCTGAGGATGCACCCGAAACAGCTGGTGGTGGGGGCTGGCATGTGCTTTTCTCTCCCTGACCTGGTCTTTCTGGCTACCAGCCCTTGGAAATCCAGAAGTTTCGGGTGTCAGGAACACCTGGATTTTGACCTCCAAGAATTAGAGCGAGTTGAAAGGCCAGGCTCCCTGACTGCAGTGGGACAGCTTTTCCTGTGTCTCAGATGTCTCAAATTGAAGTGGTAACAAGCCAGAGCCCGGTCCTGACTTGGGCTCGTCCACACGTGGTTCCCAAGATCAGTGCTTGTGGGCCTCCACTGTTTTTCTCTGGCATCAGAGGGATTGTTTCCATCCCTGGGGTGTTTTGAAATTAAATGAGGCTGCCATCAATGAGCTAGTGGGCCCTTGGTACAGACAGAATGGGTTCAGACCTCAGCTTACCTGCTATGACCTCTCTGAGTTATTTTCCCCATTTGTGAGTGGGAGGTGATAACACACTTATTGCACAGTGTCAGTGACACTTAACGTAGATAAGGTGCTTTCCGTGGTGCCTGGGACGGAGCAACTCCTAAAGGAATGCCGTCTGGTTACTCCTTGAATCTCAGCACCACTGTCCGCTTGCTGGATGACTCTGGCACATTCTTGACTGCTCTAATCTCAGTTTCCTTATCTGTAAAATGGGACTAATAGCTAGTCTGTCTGTCTGCCAGAGTGTTCTTTATGGTTTCTAAAATACGTTTCTTATCCCTTCTCCCACAAAAGGCAGTCGGGTAGGAGGCAGGGTTTGGGGTGGGGGCGCAAGATATAACCAGACATTGCTAGACCAGTTATGATTGGACCATGAAGAGGAAATTCATTCTGCAGGCATTTCATTTAGCAAACTGGTCCTTGGCTTCGTGGGTGAGAGAGATGGGTAACAAGGAGCATTTCCAGGGGCGTTTCCACTCTTGGGAAGAAGGGAAGCAGAGTTGTCACTTCTTCCTGGAAGGGACCCACTACCCCCAGTCTGAAGTCAGCCCCTGTCTGTGACTCTTCGGGCGGCAGTGACCATGACAGGTGGAATGATTGTTGAGTGTCTTTCTTGAGGGAGGGCAGAGCCACTATCTTTCTTGTTCTTGACTCTTAAACACTTGAGTAAAGGGCTGGGCTGTCTTGGGGGGGAGAAAACTGATGACCAGATGTATCCGGATGTAGGCCCGGTTCCCAGAGGGGTGAGTCCTATTTCGGGATGCCAGCTGTGAATAGAGTGGCACCACCAGCCCCCAAATAATTTCAGCCAGCCCAGGGAGTGCAGGGGCTGACACCGGCTTGGGCAGAGGAGCCAGGAGAGGGAGAGGGTGAGACGGCCCCTGCTGTCCAGGACAGGTCTGGCCCCGGAGCAGGAAATCATAACTCCGCATTCCGTTCGTTCAGTGGATGTTTATCATGTGCTTGCTGTTTCTTGCAGTCTTAACATATGTCTGGGGCTATGCCAGACACTTTACCTTTGTTCAGTTGATAGTCACTAGGCTCCTGCTGTGAGTCAAGCACCATTCCAATTCCTGGGTCTACCGCAGTGAACAAAACCCCTGCCCTGGCGGAACTTACATGCTAGAAAAGGGGGGCTGACAAACATGAGCAAAATAGAAAGCCTGTCAGATGATAGTAAGTCCTGTGGAGAAAAGCCAAACCGGGAGGGGGAAAAGGAAGCGCGTTACAATGTAAAATTCCTATGAGAATTAGGTACCATTATGCTTCCCATCTTATAGATGAGGAAGCTGAGGTTCAGAGAGGTTGAGTGAGTTGTATAGGGCCACACAGCTTATCCGCGTTGGAACTGGTCTTCTGGATCTATCTTTTTTTTTTTCTTTTCTTTTTTTTTTTATACCACTCTGCCTCCTCTTATGTAAGAAACTGAGACCTGACCTTTTTGCAGCTTGGTTTCCGCAGTGCCCTTTGGGGCTTGAAAGTGCAACGGGATAACGTCTGAGGAGGAGATGTGCCCCTGCCGGGGACAGGGAGGGTAGGCTTGGCAAGGATTTGGAGACATGGAATGGGTCTGTGGTGGGTGCTCCTGCGTGGGCGGGGATGGGGAGAGGAGGCAGGGAGTCAGGGCACCATCCTGCCCTTCCACAGGCGTCCTGCCTCTGCGGCTCTGCCCCCTGCATTCTGTGCGGCTGCTGCCCCTCCAGCCCCAACTCCACCGTGACCCGCCTCATCTTCACGGCCTTCCTCTTCCTGGGAGTGCTGGTGTCTGTCATCATGCTGAGCCCTGGCGTGGAGAGCCAGCTCTACAAGGTAAGTGGCCCGGGGACCGGCAGGGGAGGGGGCCAGCCTGTGGGACCCCGGCCCACAGCAAAGGCCCTGCTGCTCCAGGCTGGGGGGCCTGGGCTTGAGGTCCCAGATAATCAAGAAGGCTGGGCGGGCATATCCTGGTGCGCCCGCTATCCAGGGTTGGTGATGGGAGCGTTTCTTCACATGGGGAGGAGAGTTTGAACCTCACATGGGAATTCTTGCCTCTCATAAGCTGTGGGCCCCTTGGAGAATCTGATGAATCATCATTGTCCCCAGGACACTAGCCCTGGGCCATGCTTTCCCCATCTTACTGCTCGAACCTTGTTTGGGGTCCTCACTCTTCCCTTCATCCCAGCGTTTCAGAGTCTGGCACAAACCCAGTGTGACATTTAGGCCAATGGCTCTGACATTTGAATGTGTGAGAAGGTATGGATGTCCTGAGGAGTGTGCTAGAAAAGCAGATTCTCAGCCCCCACCTCAGAGACTCTGGTTCTGTCCAAGAGGGGCCCTGGAATCTCTCCTTCCCCCAGAGTCCCCGGGGGTTCTGGGAAATAAGCAGAGAGTAAGGATCTGTCACTGAACCATGTGTCCCCATCTGTCCCAGGCTCACTCACAGGACTTCAGCCCCAAGGGTGGGTGGGGGTGAGGATGGAGGGGTAGGAGGGAGCTTCCCTCCTGGCTGGCCTTGGCAAAGTCAGCCCAGGGTTCTGGGGGCCTTCACGCTGCTCTGTCTCCCCACAGCTGCCATGGGTGTGCGAGGAGGGGGCCGGGACCTCCATCATCCTGCAGGGACACATTGACTGTGGCTCCCTGCTCGGCCACCGCGCTGTCTACCGCATGTGCTTTGCGACGGCAGCCTTTTTCTTCCTCTTCACCCTGCTCATGATCTGCGTGCGCAGCAGCCGGGACCCCAGGGCTGCCATCCAGAATGGGTGAGGGCACCCCCGCCTGCAGCTGGGACCCCCTCACACTGTGGTTTCTGCCCCCTGCCGGCCTCCAACCATCTCCGGGCCCTGCTCCCAGACTCCGGAGCCACCCAAGCACAGAGATCAACTCACTTAGTTCTTCCCGCTTCTCAGAGGAAGAAATAGAAGTCAGAAAGGATGAGAACATGCCTAAGACCACACAGGACTTTAGTGACACAGTTGGGACAAGAACCTGGGTGACCACCGTTACTCCGACTAAGTCCTTCCCTCTGTCCCTCAGGGTTTTTTCTAGGGCCAGGAAAGACTTTCTGTGGCCATCAGACCATCTTCACTTATACCTGCTCTTTGAGGGTGGGGGTCCTAGGAGCCGGGCCTGGTCCCCTCCCCCAACTTAGCTCCCTGGTCTGTCCCCCCCACCCCCAATAGATTTTGGTTCTTCAAGTTCCTGATCCTTGTGGGCATCACCGTGGGCGCGTTTTATATCCCGGATGGCTCCTTCTCTGACGGTAGGTGGCCTTGGTGGGAGGGATGGGGGCTACCAGGAGGGAAGTGGGGTCTCTGGAGGGAGGAGCCCTGGTGGGGGTTGCTCTTTGCATTGGCACACAGACCCTGGGCTGCTGGCCGGGTCGTCAGCCCCCACCACCCCCACCCAAGGAGATAGAGCTCTGGTGCTTGGTCACATGGCCTTGTCTGGACAACATCCAGGGTGGGGGTAGGGGGCAGGCAGGTGAAACATGCCTCACCTCTGCCCCATACCCTGCCACACTGCATCTCCGTACATAGCTAGGGGTTCTCCGAGGGCAGGGACTTTGCTTCTTCTCAGTGTCACCATTGCAGGGCATGGCATCAATGATTGTTGAATGAGTAAATGCGTGTGCAAGGGAGACAGCACATGGTATGCCTGCCGCACGAATCCCAGGGAGTCTGGCACTCAGGCTGCTCCCCCACGGCCTTGTCCCCTCACCTTTCACCCCTCTTCCCTCTCCCCACCCAGTCTGGTTCTACTTTGGTGTCGTGGGCTCCTTCCTCTTCATCCTCATCCAGCTGGTGCTGTTCATCGACTTTGCACACTCCTGGAACCAGCGGTGGCTGGGCAAGGCTGAGGAATGTGACTCCCGGGCCTGGTATGCTGGTGAGTGCCCTCGGGTCAGCCAGGTCAGCCTCCAGGTGGGCCTGGGGCTTGTTGACAGCAGGGGATCCTTGAAGCTTGAGGAGAGCATGGGGGGCTTCTAGAGCAGTCCCCTGCCTTAGGGCAACAGGGGACTGTCCCAGGCAGATAGAGGGAAAGGTGTGTGTGGGGGGAGGGGTGGCTGGTTCTGGGGGGACTTTGGTGAGGGGGGTCAGAGGAGAGCCGGACCAGAGAGGCCTTGGTGGTTCCTACAGGACTGGCCATGCACAGACAGTCCAGACCAAACCCAATGACAGTGGGTCCCTGAAGCCCCGGTGGCTGAACAGATCCCTGTCCGGCTCTCTTTCAGTCCTGAGTCGATCGAGGTGAAAGGCTCACGTAGGTGCTGGTTTGGTTTCCACACCTCTCGGAAGTGGCTGGTCTCTCTGATGGGAGGGCGGGGCTTCAGCAGGTCACTGTGCCTCCAGTTGACTTTTAGAAAGACTGTTTTGTATTCCTTGTTTGTCTTTTCATGGTTAACTTATTCGTGGCAAGTGAGTCATCTCGGTTCAGGATGGGGTGGAAACTCACAGAGGCACACGGGTGTCCTTCCTCCTCTGAGGAAGCCGAGGGCCCCCACAGGGGCCTGCCCGACCAGCCCCCTCAGGGGTTGGGGCAGGGTCCCGTGCCTCCTGACCCAGCGCTTGCCACCCCTTCTGCCCAGGCCTCTTCTTCTTCACCCTCCTCTTCTACACGCTGTCCATTGCGGCCGTGACACTGCTGTTCATCTACTATACCCAGCCCGGCACCTGCTACGAGGGCAAGATCTTCATCGGCCTCAACCTCACTCTCTGTGTCTGTGTCTCCATTGTCGCCGTCCTGCCCAAGGTCCAGGTGAGCCTGTCCATCCTGATGCCAGGCCCCGGGGTGTGGGGGACTGCTGGTAGGAGCCTTGGGGTCCTGGGGCAGGGCCATCAGTCACAGAGGCTTGGGCTAAGAGTGTGCGTTCCCAAGTCAGCCTCCCTAGGTTGGAGTCACAGCTTTCACGTCTACTTGCTGGGTGTCTTTGGGAAAGTGCCTTAACCTCTCTGTGTCATGTAAAATGAGAGTGATACCTACTCTTTGGAGTTACTCGCAGGATGGCATGAGTGTTTGTGAGTGTAGAGAAAAGGGCCTGGCATATAGATATTCATCAGACGTTAACTGTTGTTATTGGAGACCGCTAGGGAGGACCACGGAGTGATGACTCCTAGACCTCTCAACAAGTGGTGATGGGAAGTGCAGTTGCACAGTTTTCAGTCCCAGAACATCTGGGGTAACGGGTGCAGCTCCAGGTCATCACATGCTATTCAGAAAGAAAGCCCTATGAGCCCAGGGGTGCTTTGCAACTGGGGATGTCAGCCGACCAGAGGTTTCACAGGTAGCTTGGGGAGCCTTTGAGAGTCTTTAGCAGAAAGGTGGGGAACCTCCCATCTAGTCTGAGCCTCTATTTCCCAGAGAAGATTAAAGCCCAGAGAAGGTGATGCCTCTGTCTCAGCTCACACAGCAATCAGTATTCCTTCAGTGAGTACTTCCAGAGTGCCGACAGTGTACCAGGCCCTCTTGGGGTTGTTGGGGATGCAGCTGTGAGAAAGAGAGGACGAGTGACAAGAGCTGCCCATTGATAGCACCTGTCCTGTCATGTAGTCCATGCATTGCCATCGTCCCCACTTTCCAGATGAGTAAAGGGAGGCTTAGAGGAAGAAAGAGATACGCCTGAGGTCACACAACTAGTGGGGGCCCAGCTAGGGGCAGAGCTGGCCAACTGGCTCCGGAGCCTGTGCTCTCAATCATGGAGCTTAGATTCTTAATTCCAAGAGTGTGTGTGATGAGGGTGGGAAAGAACAACTGCTTCGAGATGAAGCCAAGTAAGATAATTTGGGATAATACATGCTATGTGGGAAATTAAAGAGAGTGGACAAAAGGTAGGTGAGTGGATGGGTGGGGAGCTGCTGCTAGGGTCGGGGTTTCAGGGCCTCATTGGGAACTCTGAGCTGAGGCCCGAATGCTAAGGAGAGGCTGGCTGTGTGGAGATGTTGGGGAGGACCGTGTCGGAGAGAGGGCACAGCAAGTGCAAAGGCCCTGAGGTAGGAGAGGGTTTGGTAGGTTCTGTGGACAGAGAGGAGGCCACCTTGGCTGGAGCGCAGTTGTCAGCAGGAGCTGGTGGGGAGGGGGCGGGAGAGAAGGCAGAGGCAAACTAGGGAGGGCTTTAATTCGAACGTGAAGGGATGCTGCCCTGGGAGCGTTCCCAGCAGGGGAGAGGCTGGAATTATCTGTTAGGAGAAAGAATGAGGATTCCACCTTTAATGGGCAGGGTGGGTGATCGATGATCCAGGTACTGTGTTTTCCTAGAGGGTGTGGGGTGGGATGGCCCTAGGGTGGTGGGGGTCCCTGAGGTCTCTGGTGGGCTAGGTGCAGGTGGGGTATCCCCCAGGGCAGATCAGGGTCTTGCTGATGGACTGCTCTTGCCAGGATGCCCAGCCCAACTCAGGTCTGCTGCAGGCCTCTGTCATCACGCTCTACACCATGTTTGTCACCTGGTTGGCCCTGTCCAGTGTCCCCGGTGAGTATAGGCCTGGGTTTGATGAAGACTGGCTCATTCCTGGGTCTGCAGCAGCCTTCCGGGGAGTGCTGGGGACCCTCACAGGTGACAGGGACATCTTAGCCCAGCCTGTTATCCTTCTTAGTCCTTCGGGGAGGTAAGAGGACCCTGTCTGTTCCTGGATCTCCTTCTCTGTCATTTGTCTGCTAAGTTCTGTCTGTTGCTGGGAGTCGAATGGTCGGTTGTATGTCTATCTGTCCACTGGGGTTGGCTCTCTGCCCTTCCTCAGATCTGGCCCACAGGGGCTGAGGGTGACTGTGCTCCCATCCTCAGACCAGAAATGCAACCCCCACCTGCTGACCCGCTTCAGCAACGAGACGGTCCTGGCAGGCCCTGATGGCTATGAGACCCACTGGTGGGATGCACCGAACATCGTGGGACTCATCATCTTTATCCTCTGCACCCTCTTCATCGGGTATGGTGGGGGGCTGGCTTCTGGGGAGGGATCGTGACTGGGGGCCTGAAGGCACAAGTGAGGGGGGAGGGTCTGGGGTCTGGAGTCTGGACACTAAGCTGGGAGGTGCCCTTGGCAAGGGCATGTCTAGCCCTTTGCTGGTGGAAAACTGAGTCCCTCTGAGGGTACAGTGTGACAGGGTAGCAGAGGCACGGCTGGAAGCTGCCTCCTGTCCTGGGGCCCTTTCTTGCACATCAGGTTGGCTGTGTCCAGCTCGTGCAGACACCTGTGGGAACAGGGCAGAAGCATGGATGGGGGTCAGCAGGTGCAGGCTCTGTCACTCACCTGCTGTGTGGTCTTGGGGCAAGTGGCTTAACCTTTCTGAGCTTCAATTTCCTCCTCATAAAAGGAGGATGGTAACCTTCAATGTTTGGGGCAGTGGGGACCCCATAGTCTCATCTGAGAGAGGGCAGCTTAGATCTAAGGTCACATAGCAATGTTTTTTTTTTTTTTTTAAGATTTTATTTATTTATTCATGAGACACACACACACACACACAGAGGCAGAGACATAGGCAGAGGGAGAAGCAGGCTCCATGCAGGGAGCCGGATGTGGGACTCGATCCCAAGACCCTAGGATCATGACCTGAGCCAAAGACAGACGCTCAACTACTGAGCCACCCAGGCGCCCGCAACGTTTTTTTAAGAGGCATCTTAGCAGGTCTTATCAGTGTGGACTCTGGAACCAAACTGTCTGTGTTTGAACCTGGCACTGCCACTGACCAGCAGTGCAGCCTTGGGCAGGTCGCTTAACCTTTCTGTGCCTTGGTTTGCTTATCTGTAGAATAAGGATAAAAAAATTACCTACTTCATTGGAGGCACTTAGAAAATAACTTGGCAAGTTGTAGGCACCAAATAAGCATTTGCTTTTATTGCAAGTAACTGTGGACATTTGCACAGCTGGGTGGCAGTGACTGGCCGTTGTGTAAGAGTCACCAGATGATAATACTGAGTATAATTGCTGTTTACACTAAATCTGGCAGACCGATGACTGACTCTGCGTGGCCCAGCATTGCTCCAAGTGCCACTTTCTATGTCTCTCCCTGACTGCCAGGAGGGAGCCTCTTTCCTGCTCCTCTGGCCTCCCCGAGTGGTCCCTCCCTAGCAGCGCCTCTTTTCTTAAGAGCAGCACACCTGCCTCTGAACATTTTGAGGCTGTTTCACATTTAGTTTTGACTGTTTCCAAAACACTTTCTCCAAGTCAAGCCCGGGCAGTTCACAGACATCTCACTTTGTCACCTCATCTGATCCCTTTTTCAACCTGGGAAGGTCTATATTATGTCCATTTTACAGATAAGGAAACTAGAGGTTCAGGAGGGGCCGCCGCTTGTCTGAGACCATGTGCACATGGTGGCCGCAGAGCTTGAGCACACATTCCCGGCCCGCCCTGACCCAGGCTCAGAGCTGTGCCTTCTGCTGCTCCCCGGACGCATGCCACCCTGGCCTGCAGTCCCTGGGCAGGGCCTCTGAGAGCCCAGGGGCCTGTCTGTTCTTAGCACAGTTCCTTTTTTTTTTTTTTTTTTAAAGTTTTATTTATTTGTTTGACAGAGAGAGCATGAGCAGGAGGAGGGGCAGAGGGAGAGGGAGAGAGAATCTCAGACTCCTTGTTGAGTGCAGAGCCCAATGCAGGGCTCGATCCCATGACCCTGAGATCATGATTGGAGCTGAAATCTAGAGTTGGATGCCTAACTGACTGAGCCATCCAGGTGCCCCCTGAGCACAGTTCTTAAAACCCAGGAGGCAAAGAAGCAAGAGCAGCCACAAGGGCAGGGACCCCTGAGAATGGCCCCCATGCCCAGCTATGTCACCAGGATCTGGGCTCCCACGCATTGGATATTGCCATGATGTTTGGTGATTAGGGGCAGCAGAAGCTCAGTGGGTGACTCCTCAGCTTGATGGAGGTAGTGGGAGCTGAGGGTCCAGATCTCCTTCTCAGTCACATTTTTCCCCAAATGCAAATTGGATTTCCAAAATTGGCTCTGTGTCTCAAACTTTTAAATACTGTTAAAAACATCAAGACTTCATTACAGAAATGACCAAAATCTCTTCACTGTTAGTATTTTCCTATAATAAACCTTGAACAAAGGAGATGTCATTGATAAAACTACTCACCTAACTAATAGAAGGAAAACAAACTTAATGGCAAATGGGTATTTTTAATCCATTAATATTATCAATGAATGTCATCTCTGGTATGGTCTTTTGCAGTACTAGGTACTTAGTATATGTTTATGGAAATGGCAGATGGGCAACCTGAATAATAGTGCCTGTTTCTTTAGTTTATACTCTGTGCCGGGCACAGTGCTGGGGGCTTTACGTTATTAATCCTCTTGACAACTCTTCAAGGGAGGTACTATAATCCCCAATTTTACAGAGGCTCAGAGAGGTTAAGTGTCTTGACTATAAAGCCACACAGCAAGTAGGGGTGGAGTTCGGAGTCAAAGCAGTTAGCTAATCCCTGGGCCCAGAGCCTAAGCAGTGGGTCACCAGGCCCCAAGGTTCTGGAACCGTCGTGCCCATTGTTATGACCAATGCCGTGGCTCCGGGGGCCCCCTGGAGCTTCCTACCTGTCTTCCTCTTCCCTCCCCTACAGTCTGCGCTCCTCGGACCACCGGCAGGTGAACAACCTGATGCAAACGGAAGAGTGCCCGTCCGCACTGGAGGCCCCACAGCAGCAGCAGGTGGTGGTCGGCCAGGGCCGGGCCTTCGACAATGAGCAGGATGGTGTCACCTACAGCTACTCTTTCTTCCACTTTTGCCTGGTGCTCGCATCCTTGCACATAATGATGACGCTCACCAACTGGTACAGGTGCGTGCAGCCTGGCCGGGCATGGAGGGAATCCACGGTGCTGGGGTGTGAGGGCCACATGTCTCCTCTCCTCTGCCCCCACCCCACCCCGCCCCTGGTTTGTCCTGATAACTGCTGAAGGCTTGGGCATAGAGGTGTCTGTCCAGGACCCTCCATGGAGCCTGTCCATCCATGCCTCCCGGCTTCCCAGCCAGTGCCTTAGTCTGCTCAGGAGTAAGTGCCTGAGAAGTGGGGGTCATAGGAGGTGCCGCTGAGCCTGTGCAGGGCAGATGGGGCCTACAGATCAGGAGTGGCAATTTGGATTTTAAGGTCAGAGTTGGGATTCCTGGTTGGAGCATTTGGATTTAAGATATGGGGTTAGAGTCAAAGTCACAGGGTCAAGAATAGGAGTCATGAGCTCAAGGGTTGGGATTGGGGCCATATAAAGTCACAGATTGGATCATTTGGTTATAATTGGGGTTAGCAGGGCATAAAGCCAGGATTGAAGTTGCCGGGTCAAGGAACTAAGATCAGAGTAACAAGGTCAGGGCCTAGGGCTGGGGTTACAGGGTCAAGGGTTAGAATTAAGGTCAGAGATATGGGAACTTGGTCCTGAGGTCAGGGGTCGGGGATGGAGTTACAGGATTGATGGTCAGCGTCAAGGTTGGAGGTCAGGACTACAGTCAGGAGCCCCAGGGTCCCCAAAGTCAGGGACCAGGAGTCAGGTTATAATATTATAGTCTAGGACCGGGGTCAGTGTTGAAATTGAGGTCAGGGTCAGATCTGTGGTGTTTTCTAAAGCTACATCTAGGGTCAAAGACACAGCTAAGGCCAAGTGTCAAAAGTATCAGAGATGGGCTAGAGCCAGGAGGCAAAGTCAGGGCTCACGACCAGGTCATAAGGGCAGGACCAGAACTGACATCACAACACGGGGTGGAAGCCAGGCTCACTGGGATGACGGTGTGTTCCAGACCTGGCGAGACCCGGAAGATGATCAGCACATGGACGGCCGTGTGGGTGAAGATCTGTGCCAGCTGGGCGGGGCTGTGTCCTTTACCTGTGGACTCTGGTGGCCCCGCTCCTCCTGCCAAACCGCGACTTTAGCTGAGGTGGCCCCCGGCAGCCTGCCCTCTTGGTGCCTCCGGGCTCAGGGAGTCAGCCACGCTGAGCCTCTGCCTGCACCCACCTCCAGGACTTGCCCCTGAGCTGGGCCCCTTGTTCTTAGTGCCTTCGGGGATGGGGGGGAGCATCAGGTCCCTAGCCTGAGCCCTACCTTCCCACTGCCCCCAAACCACAGAGCTGCCTCTTCCTTGCCCTTGTCCCCCGTCACCTGCACTCATCCTCTGGGGAAAAAAAGGCCCCTTATTCTCATGCTCCCCGGGAGAGGGACCTGAAGGAGAGAAGCACTCAGAGCCACTCTGAGAGTGGGAGCACTCCCCAGGATGGGGTGCCCAGCACTGAGCCTGGGGTGTTCCTGACCACATCCCTCAGGGCACCCCGGCCCCTTCCTGGACTCCGTGCCTTACTGAGTCTTCACGACTTTGCGCAATAAACAAGCCAGTACATGTGCCTTTCCATGTTCTGTGCTCCACACCCTGGGCATGGCTCTCCTGCCATCTGAGGCCACTGTTGGGGTGGAAACGGATGGTCAGAGCTGGGAAGGCCAGACATGAGACCTGGGCTCTGTTTTGTAGGGCATGGAGAGCCTTGGGGTGGGTGGGGGAGGTGATAGGGGAAGGAGGGGCTTTGGGAAAGGGGAATCTGGGGGCCAGGAAAGGCCCTGGAGCAGTGTCCACATGAGGGGTGGTGAGGCCAGAGTCAGGATGGAGAGGAGAGTTTTTGGGGGGTGACTGAGGGGGCCATCTTCATCATCCCACCGGTGTCCTGTCCTAAGCTCCTGCCCATCTCTGGCCTGCTACCAGGGTCCTACCCCTTCTTCCCGCCATAGACATCGTCCTTGTCACCTGCTCTGGGCCGGGTGCCTTGGGGAATGTAGAGAAGAATCTGAGCCACACCCACACCCAGGGCACGGTGGGAAGAGCACACACTGAGTCAGCCAAGCGGGTGTGGATCTGGTGAATCTTGGAAGCTATGGGGCTCCAGGCAAGTCCTTCTGCTCCAGGCCCTAGCTCCTCATTCATTGGCCAGGGAAAGTGCCCCCCACTCCCAGGCTGTTGTGAGGCTTGGAAGAAGCAGCCTATGTGAAGTGCCCGGCAGGTGCTCGATAGTTTCCATCTCTGAAGGTGATGCAGCGGTGACAGGCTCCTGGCTGTGACCCCAGAGCCTGGTCTAGACATGATGACTGATCATAGGCCATGCGCCATCTCCATTTGTGAGTATAACAATTAGATATGGACATGACTGGGTTTTCTGGGTGCTGGGAGTGCAGTGGCCAGAGACACAGCCTGCTTCCCGGGAGCCCTGGGGCTTAGGAGTTGGTGTGAGCTGGGGGGGGGGGCTGGGCCCCAATCACACAGGCCCTTGAGGGCCATTGTGAAGAGACCAGGTGTTATCCTCAGCGGAGAGGGGAACCATGGAGGGTTTTGGAGCAGGGTAGAAGCAGTGAAGATGAGGTCATCATGGGGGAAGCCCCAGAAGGCTTCGAGCAGAGCAGTGACATGGCCAGGTTGTTATTTTAGAAGGATTTCCCTGGATGAGATGGAGGCCGTGTAGCTGGGACAGGTGCCAGGGCCCGGGAATGAAAGGAGGGGGTGGTGTGCAGACTGGGGCAGGGACAGAGGATGGCATCTCTCAACCCTGGGACATCCTGGGGATGCTCTTGGCCCTGGATGCCTTCCAGCCCAAGGAAACCCTCTCCATGGAACAATCTGAACCTCTCCCACTCCCTGTCCCCCTAAGATTTCATTTCTTTCCTCCTTTCACCTTTGGGAGAAAAAAGGCCACATTGTGCTCCCGATAACCTTTTTTTTTTTTTTTTTTAAACCAATTTGAGGAAGTGGACCATTTTGTCCTGCCTTTGTATCGCGTTGCTCTATAGTTTTCAAATTATTCACTCAACAAACATTCACTGAGCATGAGTTCTGGGCCAGTGTCTGGGCCAGGGTGGGCCTGGTGGGGAAGGAGGCAGAGGCCAGGCCCAAGAGTCTGAATGCCTGGCTATGGAGTTTAAGGTTCCAACTCGGAGGGCGCTACCTCTGGGAAGTCCTCTGAGCGCCTCCCACAGAGGGCAAAGGGCCTCCCCCAGCCATATTTCCCCCAGGACCTGTTCTGCCCTCTGGTGGTCACACTCACTCACCTGTGGGCGGTGTGGTGGGGTTGGGGGGCGGATGCCAGGGCTGACTGCTGCCCAGCACCTGTGGCTTCCACATGTCCTCTCTCCCTTCCTCCCTTTCTCTCCTGCCCTCCTCCCTCCCCCCAACCCCCTCCCTCCTCCACCCCCACCTGCTTCCTTTCTCAATTCTCATCTCTTCCTTCAAATCCTCTCTGTCGCCTCTCTCCTCTCACACTGTCTTTTGTCACCTCCTGCCCTTCGTGGGTCTGTGGGCCAGGCGCAGAGGACACCGGCCCTTTTTGTCTGCCAGCCCCCGACAGGCCAGACTGTGATGGAGAAGGGCCACCTCCAATGGGGAGCAGCCCTGGACCTGCCTGTAGGATGACCACCTGGGCAGGGCGAGTGTGAAGGGGAAACCGGCGGTGTGGTGGACTGGAAAGCTCTCTGGGCTCAGCTCTGGTCCTGCCCCCCCCCCCCCACCGTCCACTCTGCCCCCTCCCCCTCCCCACGTCATCTTGGGCACCTGGGTCCTGTCTCTGAGCCTCAACTGCAGCATCTGTAAAATGGCAACAGTAGCAGTTTTGTAAATCACGAGGCGTGGTGCCGGGGTGAGCCAGACAGGGTGCTTCACCCACAGACATTCCCAATCCGCTTCTCCCCTTCCCGCCACCATCACGAAGGCTGCAAAAATCAGCTGATCGCTTTGCAGCTTCCCTGAGAGAAGTGGGCACCTGACAACATGCTGGCTGGTGATACCCGAGGGGAGAAGGCTCAGGAGCAGTTCTAGAAGAGCTGCTGCTTCTCCTTGACAAGGCGCTGCTCATTCTCCCCTTTTCCTGTCTGAACACGAACGAGATGGCTGGGGCTACAGCAGCTGTCTTGGGACACTGAGGCACAAGCCCGAGGATGAGAAACCAGCAAGGTGAGGCTCATTGTTTGCGGATCCGAGAATTGGAGGGGCCCCGGGTCCTCCCCACGCCGATGAGCCACCGCATCAGCCCCACTGCGCTAGTCTTGGCGCTTCTGTTGTGCAAGGAAAACACACGCCAACATGTGAAAGGCCCTGTTAGTTGGGTATTAATTTCCTTGCAGCTGAATGTATTTCTGATAGAACATGCAAGACGATCATTCAGATCAGTGATAATAATAAAAATAATAAACAGGAGAATCTGCTCTCCATGGTTCCGGACTGTCGGGTGGCGCTAGTGTAGCGCACACTCGCGTCTATGAATGTATTTATAGATAACTGTATATTATATGTGCTTGTATAACCTACATCTGTGTTGAGTAGCAGGAGAGAAACTGTGACAAAATAGTTTTTTGAGATAAGTTTTTTCTCCCCTATGAAATACACTGGAGAAGAAAGTTCTAGATCTCCCTGCCTTGGGGGAGGTTTGAGGAAGTGTGGGAAGCAGGAGAGGGAGGTTACTTGCAAAATAACACTTCCCCTCCTAGCTTTGGTAACCAAAAGCTCAGTCTGTTGAGAAGCTTCTGGGCAGGGGGGGTGGGGCAGTGAGGGGGCAGCTGAGGTTGGGGGGGGTGGTGCCCTGCAGGAACCTGATGAGAGATGGGGCCGTTTCTCCGAGACCCTAAGACGTTCTCTGTGCTGCAAGAGGAGAGAGAAGGCAGTGGAGTCCCTGTGTGTCGGGGGGTGGAAGTCCAGTTTCCACCTGGCGGCAGGACGTCTCTCCCATTCTGCTCACTGCCTCACTGCTACGTGACCCCAGGACTTTTGCACTATCTTGGAGGAGCCCCCGAATGTGGTGGGGAGGACAGTGAAGGATGGCCGAGGTTGATTTTCCCACCAGCCCGAGGGGATGGGGCTTTGGATAGAAAGAAAGATGACGTGAAACAAATGAACAAGAAAAAGAAACATGAACAGATACCCTGTCCTGCACACCTGTGAACTGAGCTTCATACCCACTTCCAGATCATTTTAGATACAAGGTATGTTCATGGCAAACAGTACAAGAGTGTGAAAAGCACTCATCTGCTTCACTTTTGCAAGCAGCAGCAGAGGATCCTGTTGAATGAACATTCTATCATTTCGTTCATTAATCTTCTCTTGATGGGCATTTACCTTGTTTTCAGCGGTTTTCTTTTTTCCGTTCCCTTGTATTTCGCCTTTGCTGCCATTGTGTCTATTAGGGCAGCTTGCTGGGTTGCAGGAAGAGCATGGACTCCAGAGCCAAAAGCCTTTAGCTTCTTACCTTGGCTTTGCCCCCAGCTGCTGTGGCCTCCTGGGGCCTCAGTTTCCCCATCTGCACAATGAGGATTGTAGTAGCACCCACCCCGTGGGATGTTGTCACAGTCAGTGAAAGCATGTCCACAAAGGGCCGGCTACCATTTTGGGCCCAGAGTGGGACAGGAACATAGGAACAGTGGCTCTTTCCTTTCTGTGGCTGTCAGTCCTCAGAACCTGAGACAACAGGCCAAAGCCATATTAGTTGACTGACTGACCAACCATTGCAATGAATATTAGTTGGTTCTGGAACAGCCACAGGAAAGCCCAGGGGCTGGAGGCTGTGCAGCTGAGTAGGAGGGAGAGGTGTCCTGGGCTGCATTGAGAGGTGTGCAGGGTTACAGAGATGTGTGGGGGCCAGAAGCAAACTCCAAGGCAGAGCTCTGGATTTGAGACTTACAGAAGAGTGGCGGTCTCCTGACGGCAGGGCATGGCAAGGGCTCTGCGGTGACAGGGTGGCTGGCTCAGGCGCTGAGGAGCTGCAGCCTCGTGATGAGGGGTGCATAGCCAAGGTGGGAAGGCCCAGGCTATGGTGTTTTGAGACTGCAGACTGGAGAAAGTGCATCTGGCTCGGCCTTGTTGCCTTTAAAACAGAACCATTGACGGGGCACCTGGGTGGCTCAGTGGTTGAGCATCTGCCTTTGGCTCAGGATGTGATCTCAGGGTCTTGGGATCGAGTCCTATATTGGGCTCCCTGCTGAGAGCCTGGTTCTCCTCCTACCTATGTCTCTGCCTCTTTCCCTGTGTCTCTCATGAATGAATAAATAAAATCTTTAAGGAAAAAAAAACCATCACGAAGACTGTGGTGTCTTGCTACAGAGCTCACCCTCTCTCACCCCATCCCTGCTGCTCCTCTTCTGTGTTGACCTGTGCATCATGTAAGTGCCCAGCCTGGCCCACAATGACCTCCGCTTCCAGCCTGATTCGGGGTGAGGGGACTGTGGCTGGGGTACCGGAGAGGCCTAGACCTGCCCTTCCTCCTCTGAAATGGCTCAAGGATGATGGGCTTTGGCCTCAGACATTATGGGTTCTGCTTCCCCAGAGGTCCCAGGCTGGTGAGGGTACAAGGGCCTTTGGGAGGGGCGGCACCCTGTGGTGGCCAGATCCTGAGTCGAGTCTGGCAGGCCTGGCTCCCGGCCCAGCCCCTCCACTGCCTTCCCTCTCTGAGCCTCAGCTTCCTTGCCTATAAACAAAAGTCCCTGCCCTGCAGGGTTTGGGGTAAGTCTTGTTGAACTCAGCTGAGAGCTGTTCTGGGCAACCTGCTCACTTAGTCATCCGTCCAATGTGCCAGGAGGTGAGAGTTCAGCCAACTGGATAGTTTAGGATTGCAGCCCTCAAGATCTCTCCACTTCCAACACCAAAGGCAAGTTTGTGGGTTTCCAAAACCTCCCTTAAGTTTGAAAATTCACTAGAAAGACTCACAGAACTTAGTGAAAGCTATTATATTCGTGGTTATGGTTTATTATAGATAAAGGGCAAAGATTAAAATCAGCCAAAGAGGGCAGCCTGGGTGGCTCTGCGGCTTAGCCCCGCCTTCGGCCCGGAGTGTAATCCTGTAGACTCCCTGCGTGGAGCCTGCTTCTCCCTCTGCCTGTGTCTCTGCCTCTCTGTCTCTCATGAATAAGTAAATAAAATCTTAAAAAAAAAAATCAGCCAAAGGAAGATACTGTGAAAAGAATCAAAGGAAATCTCACTGAAGTGGAGTCAGGAGGCCAGAAGGAAGGGGGAGCCTTCATGGGCCACCTACCAGTCAGTGTCCATCCCGGGGGAGTTGTCAATTACTGACCCCAACAGAAGAGTCAACAGGAAAGGGGTGCCTGGATGGCTCAGTGGGTTGAGCAGCTGACTCTGTTCGGGCTCGGGTCATGATCTCAGGGCCATAGGATAGAGCCCTAAGTTGGGCTCTATGCTTGGCATGGAGTCTGCTTGGGACTCTCTCTCTCTCTCTCTCCCTCTCCCCCATCCCCCACTCATGCTAAATCAATCAATCATCTTAAGAAAAAAAAGAATCATCAATTATAGGCCCCAAAAGGAAAAGCTGTACATGTACTTTCCTACAAGAAATCGACTACCCCAGCAACTCAGCCAATGAAAAACCATCATCACTCTGAACTCTTGCTTTCCTCCAGTGGACTTTTGTTCAAAACCATCTCTCCTGGGGCACTTGGGTGGCACAGTTGGGTAAGCCTCTGATTTTGGTCAGGGTGTGAATCTCAGGGTCATGAGATTGAGCCTCACATTGGGCTTTGCAAAGCTCAGCATGGAGTCTGCTTAAGATTCTCTCTCCCACTCCCACTGCTGCCCCCCCTTCTCTTTCTCTAAAAAACAAAAACAAAACAAAACAAACCCCACCTCTCCTAACTTCCTTCTGCTCTGTAAAATAACATTCGTCTCGTTTGTTGGCCTAGCCTATGGTATGTGCCACAGCTTGCTTGTCCTGAATTGTAATTCTCTGATACTCCCAAAGAAGTTTATTTTTGCTGGTAAAATAACTATTTTGTTTTCAAAGTCAGCAACATGTAGGGTGGAATCCGAGGAAGCATCAGATGCTAAGCTTCCATTGTCTTCTCCCCATGAAGCCAGGTTGCATTCATTTCCCTGCGTCCACGTCCACGAGCCACAATTTGCATGGAAGACTGCCAACGAGGGCAGCTCACCTGAACTTTGGCAGAGTTTTGATTGGCCTCCATTATGCAGGCATGATTGATTGATGACTGATTGATCCCAGTCTCCGGGTCAAATGATGTGTGACTCAAAGCCCCTACCCTAAATCACGTGGTTGGTCTTTCTGGTGTGGCCAGCCCCCACCCAAATTGCATTGTTGCTATCTGGCTAGTCCAAAAGGCCCAAGAAAGCAAAGATTACTGGCCAGGAGCTAAGGGCAAAGGTCAGACCTCTTTTTGCAAGGTTAATGTCTATTTTTTCCAGCTTTATTGAGATCTAATTGACATATAACATTGTAGATGTTTGAGGTGTACAATGTGTTGATTTGATACATTTATAAATTGCAAAATGATTACCACCATACTACTAGTTACCATGTCCACCCCATCTCATAGTTGCCATTGCTCTTTTGTGGTGAGAACTTTTAAGATCTACTCTCTTAGCAGCATTCAATTATATGATGCTGTATTATTAGCTATAATCACCAGGCTGTAAATTAGATCCCCCAAACTTGTTAATCTTGTACTGGAAGCTGTCCCCTTTGACTAGTATCATCCCATTTCCCCAACTCTCAATCTCTGCTACTATTAAATTCTTTATTACTTACAAGATCAGTCTGGAAAAATGATGTGACTTTTGGAACTTTGGAGACCCCGAGGAGCCACCTTGCCTCTGCCCACACTTACAGCCTGAGCAGTCTGGGGCTGGCAGGTTGAGGACTTATGAGGAAACACAGCAAACACTTAATGAGGATTTCCTACAGGCCAGCACAGGCTCAACCTTTTTTTTTTTTTTTAATTTTTTATTTATTTATGATAGGCACACAGTGAGAGAGAGAGAGGCAGAGACACAGGCAGAGGGAGAAGCAGGCTCCATGCACCAGGAGTCCGACGTGGGATTCGATCCCAAGTCTCCAGGATCGCGCCCTGGGCCAAAGGCAGGCACTAAACCGCTGTGCCACCCAGGGATCCTAGGCTCAACCTTTTTGTTGCACTACATCATCTAACCCTCTTATCTTCTCCACGAGCAGGAAATGTTCATGGCCTCATTCTGTGTATGAGAAAACCAAGGCAAGGAGAGGTTTACAACTCACCCAAGGCACACAGCTAGTAAGGGGAGAGCCTAAGATTTGCACATTGGTCTGGGTGACACTCAAGTCCACCTTCTCACTGTCCTGCCTCCTAGATTATAAAACTACGCATTTGGAGTCAAATGTATTAGGTTCAGATTCTGGGCCCAGACACTAATAGGCTGTGTGATCTTGGCCAGGTCAGGGATTCTGAGTCTCAATTTCCTCATTGACAACATAGCTACTGGACGTCCCTACAGTGTCCTCTCCCTCCTGCTGGTCTTCTGACTCTGTGAGATATTTACCCGACTTCCCCACGAGACCAGGGATGCCGGAGGGGAGGAATTGCAGCTTACTTACTCATTCACCTCATGCCCCACCTGCCACACTGCTGGTGTGCTGTTACTGAAACACATCAGAGCGTGCCCCCAAAAGGCCAGCACCAATGTCAAGTTCTGCGAGTCCTGCTAAGCAGACAGAGGCGGGTCCTGCCGGGCGTCCTCAGGGGTTCCCAGTGTGGAAGGAACCCACAGGTAAAACCCTCCCTGGGAACCTGGTCACACCTCAAGTGGGAAACATGGGCCTTGGACCCCCAGGGGACTTGGCAGGGTTTCGGTCAATGCCACGACTTGCAGTGTGACCTTGGGCACAGGACGTAACTCCTTTGGCCTTTGCTTTTCCCATTAGGAAAATATGCAGGTAGGACTAGACCATTGGACAGTTTACAGCCTGTTTTCCTACATTGGCTGAATGGCCCTCAGGAGCTCTGGTCCAGGTCCTCCCTGAGGGAACACCTGTGATGGTCTTTGGATAACTGCTTCCTTCTCTCTGGTCTGGATGGCCTGTTACTCCCCTAGCAGCCCCCGATCACACAGATGCATATATGCAAGCACACGTATGCATACGTGATCCACAAGCACAAGCATACAAACAGGTACACAGCACATGTGCATGCACACAGCGAACTGCCGCTCAATATCTGTCCACCCTACCTCTCGGCCCTGTCCCTCCAGTAGGAGCTCGAAAGCTGAAAACACATTTCCCACAGCCCCTTTCAGCTGGAGCTGCAGTTCTGGGTGCCTTAGTTTCAGCCAGTTGGAGACACATGGCCTTTAGAAGGTGGAAATGAGTTTTTGCAGATAAGAATTGTCTGCAGATGTTTTTTTCTGTGGCCATTTCCAGTACATGGGCACCAGGCCCGGGCAGGTGGGAGGTGGGACTGGGCTGTGTGCTGGTGCATATGCCGGTCCTTCTGATCAGTTAATTGATCTTGGCAGGAGCAGTGTGGCCCTGCAGTGGCAGCAGCAGCAGGGGCTCTCTCAACCTGGTGGCTTTAGCAGGGGTGGTGAGTGAGGGTCTAGAGACAGAGGCAGCTCCCTCAGTGGCCCACTTCCACGTGTGATTATGGGAGTGTCTCCTGAAAGCTCAATTTTTTTTTTTTAAAGCACAGGAGGCATTTTCTTTTTTTTTTTTAAGTATTTTAAAAAATATTTTATTTATTTATTCATGAAAGACACACAGAGAGGCAGAGACATAGGCAGAGGGGAGAAGCAGGCTCCACGCAAGGAGCCTGATGTGGAACTTGATCCTGGATCCTGGAATCACGCCCTGGGCCAGAGGCAGACACTCAACTGCTGAGCCACCCAGGCGTCCCTGAAAACTCAGTGTTAAATTTGTTTCTTTCAGGTCTGCTGACTATTTACAACATGTAATACTCTGTAATAACCGTATTTTCTATTTAAACTAGCTAGAGCACTTTGTGTTCTCTGCACCTAAATCCTCCTGGTTTTAGCTCCCATGTCCTGACTCCCGAGCTAGAATCCTCCACTATGGGCTCCTCGTTCTCTGATCACACCTGCCTTTTGACATCTGACCCAGGTTGTATGGTGCCTATGGGACGGCTGCTTTGTACAAGCACACCCTGAATGCCCCCCATCATGTTACCATCTTAGGAATGTACAGATCTCATCTCCCCTCTACATTCTCATCAGAGTACGTAGAAAAACATGTTGTTCAGCATTCAAGATCCAGGGCTCTGGGAAGTTGCGAACCTGGGGAGTCTCCTTGGTCATGAAGCATGTCTGGGTGCCAGGCCTCGATCTCTTTGGAGGGCTGGCTGCGCAGGGAAGGGAAGGGATGCCAGGTTAGTTGCTACACTCTAAAGGCTTGCTGCATGCACATCCCAGCCCTGAATGCTTTGTCCAGCCGGCCGATCCCGGGCTCCCCGGAGGTAAGTACCCCTAATGAAGCTATGGCTCCATCACTTCCTCCGGGTAGGGTCATTCCTTCAGTCTTGCTGGAGCCTCACCCGTCCATGGCTGAGCATCTGCCAGGGTGTAGCTACACAAATGTCCATGCTCTCAGAGCCTGGACCGTATTCACGTCCTCGCAGCAAACAGCTAGTGGCCACATGTGGACTCTGGAGAGAATAGCCATTCACAAGGTAGCCCAAAGCAGAGGCTTAGTAAATATTAAGGAAACATGCACTAAGACAACAACAACAAAAACCCAGAAACACACATACAACACACTAAACACTAAACAGGTCAACAAATTCATAAGGTAACCGCAGATCATGAGAAGCATTATGAAAATAGAAAGGAGCAGAGGGACTGAGAGTTGGAATAATTTCTACCCGAGCAAGGGTGGTTTGGGAAAGCCTCTTGGAGAGGGGGTGATATTTGAGCTGAGCCCAAGAGGGAGCCAGCCATGGGAGGGGCTGGGGAAGATAATTCCAGGCTAGTGCAGAGGCCCCGGGGCAGAAGGAGCTTGGAATGTTTGAGGAACATGGACAGGACAGTGTGGCTGGGATGGAGTAAGGGCTAGGAGGCAGATGTAGGCTGGGTCCCACCATGTAGGGCCTCGGAGGCCACGGTGAGGAGTCAGATTATATTCTAAGTACAACAAGAGGCCGTCAGAGGCCCTTGAGGAGGGACAGGAAGTGCACAATTTAGATTCTAAGAGACCCTTAGGATGTCAGGGGTGGAGGGAGATCAGAGAGGGGGCACAGTGGCTGTTTGGGAGGTGACTAGCACACCATGAAGGAGTCTGGCTTAGTAGCAGTGGAGATGGTGGGATGTGGACAAAGCTGGGGAATATTTTGGAGGTGAAACCACTAGAAATTGCTGGTGAGTTCGAAGGAGGGCGTGAATAAAAGGGAAGAGTCGAGGATGACTCCTGACTTTTGGACAGAGCAACTGGGCAGATGTCATCATCACAATGCAGAAGACGAGTTGGTTTCAGAGAGGTGATCATATTTTCCGTTGGGATGCCTGTGAGAACATCGGGGGTGGGGGGTGGGGGGAGATCCTGAGCAAGAGCTCGGCAGCCAGACCTAGTTGGGTTGGATTTTTGGCCACCTAATAACTGGGCAAGTCAATCTACTTTCAACTAATGCCTTAGTTTTACCATCTGTAAAATGAAAATAATAATTGGTTCTCATGTCACAGGATGAACAAGGATAAAATGAGTTGATTTACATACAGTGCATAGAACAGGGCTTGGTTCAAGTGCGTGTATTCTACGTGTTGTTGGTTAATGATGATGATACTGTCGATGAGGCCACGTAGGCTGTTGGAATCGAGTCTAGAGCTTAGGACGGAGGCCAGGGCTGGAGGCGCTGACTTATGAAGACACATGTACAGTTCCCAGATTGGATGAATTCTTTCTGGGAGAGAATATCGAAAGGCATGTGGACATGCATATTGTTGAATACACCGCTGTGTCCCAAGTGCCTCACACAGTCTGTATACAGTAGGTGCCTAAGGAATGTGTGCTGAGTGAATGAATTTCCCTCCGCAGAAGGCTCCCCTCTAGTGGCCAGACTGACCACATCTGACCATGTTGGTCCCCCAGAGTTTCCGTCTCCCTCCGCCACAGACTTTGCCGGGGCTTTGGCCCACTCGCTGCAATGTTCTCAGGGCTCAGCACAGGGCCTGGCACATAGCAGACCCTCCGTAAATATGAACAGTAGTGGAAAGGATGAAAGATTGTGTGCCTAACTCGGGGATGGTCACCAAGCAGCCACATCTCCCCCTTCTGTGTTCTCACCGTGGGTGGGGACCGGACATTCAGGAACCACTTTTTCCAGGCTTTTTTACCGGCAAGGTTACAGATACAGGTCAGAGCGTCCTGAAGAAATGTTTTCACATCAATTTGGAAGGTGGAAGAGGGGTAGAAGCCACTCTTCATCCTATGGCTGCAGTGGTAGATGTGTGGGCCTCTGCAGATGGGAGTTTTTACAGTGACTGGATGACGCTGTCCCACTGCCAGTCACTTGCCGGGGACCTGCAGGACAGTGCTGATGGCAACAGGGCTCATGATATCCTATAGCTTCCCTTTCTTTCTTTCTTTCTTTCTTTCTTTCTTTCTTTCTTTCTTTCTTTCTTTCTTTCTTTCTTTCTTTCTTCTTTCTTTCTTCTTTCTTTCATTTTTCTTTCTTTGATTTTATTATTTGACAGAGAGAGAGCACAAGCAGGGGGAGTGGCAGGTGGAGAGAGAGGGAGAACAGGCTCCCCGCTGAGCAGGGAGCCCAATGAGGGGCTCCACCCCAGGACCCTGATATCAAGACCTGAGCCGAAGGCAGAGGCAGAAGGCTTCACCACCTGAGCCCCCCAGCTGCCCCTGTCCAGTAGTTTCTTGACTCCAGGTGGCAGTAGCACACACTGACTCTTCACACCTAGCTGTGTGATGACCCTTGCTCCTAGAAGCTGATGGCATCTCCCAATTTACTTCTGATTCCCTCTTTGGAAATAGCTAATTCTTCGTGTTAAATTCCTCCCTGTTTGAAGTTCCTGGGGAGTGGCTTTCGTTTTCTTGATGGAATGCTGTTGATAAAGCCACCTACAGAGAGTGACACTTGAGTTGCAGAAACAGCAGGGACTCTGGAGCCAGGCCAGGTTGAAGGCAAGCTTGTCTGTTTCTTCAGCCCTGTAAGCATGAGCAAGTTACCCCACCATCCTTTGCCTCCATTTTTCCATCAGTTAAATGGGTATAGAATTAAGTCGTAAATAATAATAATAATAAGTGCCTATTGAGTGTATGATATAGAATAAATACTTTTCTGAATGCTTCAAATATATTAACTCATTGACTATTCTGCAACAAGTTCATGGTCAGATTTTAGATATTGAAAACAAATTCTTAAAACCGAGGTAAAATTCACATAATGTGAAATTGACAATTTTAAGGTATACAATTCAGTGGCATGTAATATATTCATAGTATTGCACAGCCATCACCTCTCTCTAGTTCCAGAACATTCATTACCCCAAAGGAAGCCCCCTATCCATCATGCAGTCACTCCCTATTCCTCCATCCTCTCGGTCCACGGCAACCACTAATCTGCTCTCATGTCTGTAAATTTACCTGTTCCAGACATTTCACGTAAATGGAATCCTACGGTATGTGATTTTTGTGTCTGGCTTCTTTCACTTAGCCTCGTGATTTTGAGGTTCATCCATGTGGTAGCAGGTGTCAATACTTCACTCCTTTTTACAGATAATGTTCCATTGTATGAATACACCACATTTTGTTTAACCAGTTGATGAATATTTGGGTTGTTTGCACTTTAAAACTGTTATGAATAATGCTGCCATGAATGTTCACGTACGAGTGTGTGTTTGAACACCTGCTTCCATTTCTCTTGGGCACGTACATACCTAGGAACGGGTGTGAAACTTGTGCATTTGTGAATGTTGTGGCTGTCCCACACCGATAGGCTGTATCATGCACCTGGCTGCCCAGAGAGAGGCAAGGCAGGGGATCACCACCCGCTGTACCCTGCCTCTCCTCAGGGTGATAAATCGGAATGTGCACTGTGTAGATCTCTTCTCTGACAACATCTTAACTAGTGCCTGGAGACAGACCAGCCTGAGCCATGGCCTTATCTTATCAGGACTACCTATGATTCTGAAAAGGATGCCTCCACCCAGCTAGGTGTCTTTAAAACATTTAGTGACCAAGACAGGACAATGGATCCACTCACCAGTAAGGCATGAACCCTGATGTGCTACAGGTTAAGAAGGTGACTCTGAACACATTAGTTGAGCAAATGGCGACTCAGTTTCCTCACCCATAAAATGGCAGTGATAATACCTTCTTCATTCATTTACCAGCCACGTATTATGCACCTGTTCCATGCCAGGCCTCATTCTAGGTACTGAGAATGCAATGGTCAGGAGCAGACATCGTACCTGCCATCGTGGGGCTGACAGTCTGATGGAGGAGGTGGGGGTCATACACCCAATAGCCGCACAACCACATGTGAACCACATGAATTGTGTCAAAGGCCGGGATGGAAAGGCAGCCAGTGCTATGAGCTTCCATGACAGGAAGATCCAGCCTGCCTGGAAGGGAACGGAAGGCTTCTCTGAGGAAGTGATCCTTGAGCTGAGGGCTGAAGCAGGAGTGTAGAGGTATCCTGTGATCTTAATTTACTTTTCCTTGATCACTGGTGACGTAGGGCACTGCTTTATGTGCTTATTGGACAGTTGAATAAACTTATTGACACCTGTGTGTGTGTGTGTGTGTGTGAAGTGCTTATTTAACTCTATTTCCCCCCAGTTTTATTGAAGTATAATTGTCAAATAAAATTGTAATATATTTAAAGTGTACCTTTGATAAAGTGATGGTTGATATGCATACAATAATACATATATTTGTTAAGGTGATGATTGGATATAAATATATATGTAAAATGATTCCCACATTAAGTTAATGAACACCTGCATCTACCTTGCACAGTTTCATTGTTTCTTTCTTTGGTGAGAACATGTAAGATCTACTCACTTAGCAAATTTCAAGAATACAGCATTGTTAACCGTAGTCACCATGCCATACACTAGTGCGCATAGGATCATCAGAACTTACTCATCCTATAGCTGAAAGTTTGTACTTCTTGATCAGCCTCTCCCCCCAGTCCCCAGCCCCCAGCTCCTGACAGCCACTTTTAGGAGTTTGACTTTCTTTTTTCTTTTAAAATTTTAAAAAGATTTTTATTTATTTGTTCACAAGAGACACAGGGAGAGAGGCAGAGGCATAGGCAGAAGGAGAAGCAGGCTCCCCTGTAGGGAGCCTAATGTGGGACTCGATCCCAGGACCTGGGGATCACACCCTGACCCAAAGGCAGATGTTCAACCACTGAGCCACCCAGGTGCCCCTTGACTTTCGTTTTTAGATTCCATGTGTAAGCAACACCCTACCATACAGTGTTTGTCTTTCTTTGGCTTGTTTCACTTAGCATGACGCTCTCCAGTTTCATCCATGTTGCCACAAACGGCAGGAATTCCTTCTTTTTCTTTTTCTTTTTTTTTTTTTTTTTTTTTTTTAAGATTTATTCACTTATTTTAGAGAGAGAGCACACAGGGAAGAGGGGCAGAGAGAGTCTCCAGTAGATTCTGTGCTAAGCGCGGAGCCCAACGTGAGACTCCATCTCACGACTCTGAGATTGGGACCCAAGCCAAAATCAAGAGTGCCACTCTGTGGCATCCCATGGTGATTGATCTTTATCTTGTCAACTTGTAAAAGCTACTTGGGAGTAAGATTTTCTTTGGTATGTATTTTGCAAACATTTCCACCTAATCTTTTTTTTTTTTTTTTAGTATTTTTAAACAATATTTACAATATTTTATTTATTTATTTATTCATGAAAGACACAGAGACAGAAAGGCAGAGACACAGGCAGAGGGAGAAGCAGGCTCCATGCAGGGAGCCCGATGTGGGACTCGATCCCAGGACTTCAGGATCAGGCCCTGGGCCAAAGGCAGGGGCTAAAACACTAAGGCACCCAGGGATCCCCTCCACATAATCTTTACCTTATTTCTTTCATGCTCTCACTGGTGTCTTCTGATGAACAGTAGTTCTTGATTTCAGTGGAATCTGATTCACTAATTGTTTCTTTTATGGTGTTTATTTTGCCCTCCTTATGACCTTTTTGCCTCCCTCAAGTTCATAAATATGTACTTTTTATTTTTTGGAAGCTTTACTGTTTTACTTGTCAGATTTAGATCTCTGATTCAGTTCGTCCTGCTGTTTGTGTGTGGTGTGAATAGAAGTCAAAGTTCATTGTTGTTCTTTTTTTCATATGGAAATCCAGTGACGGGCAGCTCTGGTGGCTCAGCGGTTTAGCGCCTCCTTCAGCCCAGGGCATGATCCTGGAGACCTGGGATCAAGTCCCACATCAGGCTCCCTGCATGGAGCCTGCTTCCTCCTCTGCCTGTGTCTCTGCCTCTCTCTCTGTGTCTCTCATGAATAAATAAATAAAATCTTAAAAAAAAAAAAAAAAAAAGAAATCCAATGACTCAGTGCTACTTATTGAAAACATCATTTTCCCTCCATTGAATTGCCATAAGCCATATGTCATTCTGCTTCTGGGCTCTCTGTTCTGGTTTGAAGAGTTTTAAACAAGGCAGTGACATGTTCAGATCCATATTTCAGAAATGCTTACCCCAGCTGCATTGTGGATGATGGATTGGTGGCAGAATGGATTCAGGAATAGGACACCATGTGGCAGTCCAGAGAGTGATGACAGTTACCCAGACAAGGGTGGTGGCAATAGAGGTGAAGAGAAGTGGCTGCATGGAGGTATTTAGGAGATAAAATCAACAGGGCTTGGTGGTGGGATGGAAATGGGGTGGGACTGGCAAGAGTGGTTGTCAAAAATTTCTCAAAGACTTGTGGTTTGTGGAAGGGTTCGATGGTGGGGTCATTCTTTGAAATAAGCAGCAGTGGGTGTCCAGGTTTGTATGGCATGATCAAGAGTTTCTTTTTGGACACATCAACATAATGTATATAAAGTGCCTGAAACGTTGAGCGTGGCACCCGCAGGTGTGTGATACATGGTGACTGCTATTATTATTTTTTATTTATTTTATTTATTTCTATTTTTTTACTTTTTTATTATTTGTCTTAACCTCTATTCTTCATTTGGTGTCCAGTTCTATTTTTTTTTTAAGATTTTATTTATTTATTTGAGAGAGAGAGACAGAAACAGAGCACAAGTAGGGAGAGAGAAGCAGATTTCCCACTGAGCAGGGAGCCCAATGTGGGGCTCGATCCCAGGAACCCTGGGATCATGACCTGAGCTGAAGGCAGACGCTTAACCAACTGAGCCACCCAGGTGCCCCCAGTGTCCAGTTCCATAATTGGCTTTTCTTTGGAACTCCCTATGACCTCTCTAGACTTACTAGAAAATGCAGCTATCTCACTGAGCATACAGTCATTCGGTCAGGGTTCAGGGGCAGGCTTGCTCAGTTTAAGCAGGAAATAACTTACCAGGCTGTTCAGTGGCTCACAGAATGCCTGGGCCAGCAGAGCAAACAGCTGAAGAAACAGGCTGAAATTTTAGGAACGACTCCCAGAACTAGGCCATCAAGAGAACTGCTCTAATCAAAAAAGCCACCAGCTCCAGAATCACTGCCCCAGCCAGGAAGTCACCATCATCGGGAGGTTGCTACTAACATAGCACACCATGCCTGCCACAGTCTTTGGTAGCAGAATGCATGAATATCTGAATCTTATTCTTTTTTTTTTTTAAAGATTTTATTTATTTATTCATGAGAGACACACAGAGAGAGGCAGAGACACAGGCAGAGGGAGAAGCAGGCTCCCTGCAGGACTCGATCCTAGGACCCCAGGATCATGACCTGAGCCAAAGGCAGATGCTCAACCCCTGAGCCACCCAGGTGCCCCCTGAATCTTTTTTTTTTTTTTATATTTTTTAATTTATTTATGACAGTCACACACAGAGAGAGAGAGAGAGGCAGAGACACAGGCAGAGGGAGAAGCAGGCTCCATGCACCGGGAGCCCGACGTGGGATTCGATCCCGGGTCTCCAGGATCGCGCCCTGGGCCAAAGGCAGGCGCCAAACCGCTGCGCCACCCAGGGATCCCCTGAATCTTACTCTTAATGTCCACTAAGCGAGGGAGATCACATCATTACCCACCTTGCTCACTATTCCAACTGAGCCAGCTGGGTGCCCCTCATTTAGGATACTTTCAATTATCGCCAACAGAAAGCCCAGTTCAAACTGGTTTACAAAATAAAGAGAACCTATTGGTTCATGTAACTAAGATTAAAGGTAGGTCTCCCTGCAGGTGAGGCTTGATCAAGCTACCCGACAATGGCACCAAGAGCCTGATTTCTTGTCATCTCTCTGGTTTGACTTCTCTGATGTTGGCTTCATTTTTTTCACTTAATTTTAAATTCAGTTTGGCATGACTAAATCTGTAGACTACCTATAACAAACACTGTATACCCTAATAGGATTCTGCGTACTAACCACTACCACTTACTGAGTAACTTCTACGTGTCAGACACTATGATTAAGCTCTTTAGGTAACTTACCTCATTAAATCTTCACATAACGCTTTGTTAAGTAGATATTACGTGACTTTCTCTTGTATACACCAGGGAACAGAGAGCTTCAGGAATATTTAGAATTACAAAACTTCACAAGTGTTTTACCAGTCTGTAGGTCTTCCTCACTAAGGGAACTGACCTGGAGAGCTAACAGCAGATATATTCATTCATGCGGGTTTTTTTTCATTTTTTCTTTTTAAAAAGATTTATTTATTTATTTGGGGGAAGTACAGAGGGAGAAGCAGACTCCTTGCTGAGCAGAGAGCCCGACATGGGGCTCCATCCCAAGACCCTGGATCATGACCTGAGCTGAAGGGAGATGCTTAACTGAATAGCCACCCAGGCACCCAAGCCAATGGTTCTTAATAGCTTCCGTGCTATAAACCTCTGACAGTCTAGTGACACCTAGTGATAGAAGGTTTTTTGTTTTGTTTTGTTTTGTTTTACATTTGAGATAGAAAGAGAGAGAGGTGAGAGGTGATGTTGGACCCACTTCCTTTCGCTTCGCTATCAACAAATTATGTAAACAGGGAGTCATGGAAACCAGTTGTCGTATCCAGGTCACCATTTTGAGAACATGGGATGTCGCTGTTTGGCTGCCTGACATTGGCCAGCAGGGCTGCAGGAGATCAGATGAGAAGATTTTGATCACGTGTGTTCAGCAGCAAGTTTAATAATTACCTTAATTTAGAAGTAATGGCAAACAGATGATATTTGGAGATGTCTGCAACAATCGTAACGTGATACGAGTATCTGATTTCCATTGGTGACCATGACTCAGGTGCTGCTCACGTGGCTGTGGTTTGCTACCTATATACCTAGTTGAGAAAATGATACATTTTAGTGGGAGGCCGGTACAAATAAAGAGGTAAAACTATAGTTTTATGAACTATATTTTAACTATATATCCTGGGATGCAGGACTTTCAGCGCTAAACCAGGACAGTCCTGGGCAAATTGGGGGATGATTGGTCACCCTAAGCACCATCACTATCACTACCACCATCGTTACGGTCATCATTGTCTCATAATTTCATTATGATGCCATAAAGTCAGGACTCGTTCTCAAGAACTCAGGTTTAGGAATGTGACAGTCCTGGCTTTAAATTCCACTTATATCATCATTGGCAAAGCTCAGCAAGTCCATTTGCTCCCTTGAGGCTTCTTTTTCTTCTTTTTTCCATTCCTAATACCTTCCTCTTACACCCTGTTGTACATCTTTGCCTCTAGCGCTGGATTTCAGGATGCCTGAGAGAAGCATTCATTTTGTTTATTTTCCTCTGTCTTTCCACCTCACTCAAGAGACTAATATATATAGAAGAAGCATCTGTAAATAACAATACAGTTGACCCTTGAACAACACAGTTTTGAACTATGTGGATCCACTTATATGTGGATTTTTTCAATAAATACAGAACAAGACTGTAAACGTATTTTCCTTATGATTTGATAATAATATTTTCTTTTCTCTAGCTTACTTTATTGTAAGAATATAGTATATAATACACATACAAAATATGTTCTAATTGATTTTTTCTGTTGTTGGTAAGGCTTCTGGTCAACAGTAGGCCACTAGTAAAGTTTCCAAGGAGTCAAGAGTTATACATGGATTTTCAACTGTGTGGGGGGGTCAGTATCCCCTAACTGTGTTGTTTACAGGTCAGCTGTAATTATTATAATAATTGTTACATAATAGAAAGACTAGAGCCCTTACTTTGTGCTAGGCTTTTTCTAAGCACTTTGCATATATCAAGTCACTTCAGGTTTCATTTATTACTTTATATATAAACAAAGAGCAAAGAAAAAGGGTGGACAACAAAATGATGAGTAATTTGGTATATTTTATTGTATGGAAAAGGTATCTCACTAAGTAAATACGAGAAACAAAAAAATAAGATAGGAGATATAAACGCATGTTTGTCAGTCATCACAATGGATGCAAATAGATAAAATTTACTAGTTTTTTAAAATTTTTATTTATTTATGATAGTCACAGAGAGAGAGAGAGAGAGAGAGAGAGGCAGAGACATAGGCAGAGGGAGAAGCAGGCTCCATGCACCAGGAGCCCGACGTGGGATTCGATCCCGGGTCTCCAGGATCACGCCCTGGGCCAAAGGCAGGCGCCAAACCGCTGCGCCACCCAGGGATCCCTAAATTTTACTAGTTTCTCATATAGGATTAAAAATGAAAGATGGGATGCCCGGGTGGCTCAGTGGTTGGGTGTTTGCCTTCGGCTTGGGGCGTGATCCTGGGGTCCCGGAATCAAGTCCCACATCGAGCTCCCTGTGAGGAGCCTGCTTCTCCCTCTGCCAGTGTCTTTGCCTCTCTGTGTCTTTCATGAATAAATAGATAAAATCTTAAAAAAACAAAAAACAAAAACAAAAAAACAAAAAAATAAAAAGAAAGATACATCGGGACACCTGGATAGCTCAGTTGTCAGTTAAGTGTCTGACTCTTGATTTTGGCTCAGATCATGATTTCAGGATCCTGAGATCAAGCCCTAGGTGGAGCTCCTCCATGAACGTGGAGCTTGTGTGGGATTCTCTCTCTCCCTCTGTCCCTCCCCCCATCTCTGCTCATGTGCTCTTTCTCTATCTCTTTAAAAAATAAAAAAGGAATATACATCTACATACCATTTGCAAAAGTCACACCTAAAACACAGTGATGTAAAAGAGGAAAGTAAATGGATGGGAAAAGACACAATGGGCAGATGTTAGCCTAGAGAAAGCCGGTGTCTTGGTATTGGTGTAAACAAAGTAGATTTACAGGCAAAAGTCTTTAGTAGAGGTCTAAGACTCATCATTTAATGATTTTTAAAAAGTTTATCTGGAAATTACAATGAACCTAAACCTTTACAGCTCTAACAATGTAGACTGAAATTATATAAAGCAAAAATCAATAGACATACAAGGAGAAATCTACAAATGTACAATTAAGATGGGGTTTTTAGATATATCTTGCACAGTAAGTGATATCTCAGACAATAAAATGTACGAAAACGAAAACTTGACTGGCATATACAACAACTTATGGAGATAGAGGTGGGAAAATAGATTCCTTAAAAATTAATCATGAAGGCAGATGGCATTTTATGTTGTTGGCAAGATGCAGAGAGTCGGAAGTCACATAGCTACAGCAGGCATGTGTCCTGGGGCCATTGCTTTGAAGAGAAATGAGGCAATACTGGTCACCTTGATGATGAACATGTCTATGATCTAGCAATTCCTTTGATGGAGGTTTGCCCCCAAGACTCCTCACCCACATGCATAGGTGATGTATCCCCGGATGGTTATCGAAGCTCTGTTCATAATAGTAAAAAGTGTGAAAAACTTAGCACTCAGTTCAGGATGGGTAAACAACCTGAAGTTTACACAGATAAAGGACCACTCTATAGGATTAGAAACAATTTCAGGAGAGCTCCATAAACCAATAATGATAACCTAAGAACACATGAAAGATTGAAAAACATCAAGTTGCAAAATGATATGTGATACCATTTATGTTAACATTTTTTTAAGGCACAAAAATAACACTCTGCATTGTCTGCAGTACATGCATAAGTACAAAAACATGCCTGGCAATGATACCCACCAATTTAAAGATTTCCCTGTGGGGAAGAAGAGGGAAGGGAGGGGTCCTGGCCACACCTAAGCTGCACCCTTAATCAGGACTGGGTGTTGAGCATGGGGAGAAGGTTCCTCCTCATTTCTGTTGGGTATGAGTCAGACCCGCAGAGGACCCTCATTCTGCTCTCTGTCAGGTGTGAATTTGGGCTTGTGAACCTCTGCAAGTCCTGGGACCTCTAGGGACCTTGGTTTTCCCATCTGTGAAATAAACTCAAAGTGCATGCTATAGAGAACATGAGGCTCAGGTGGACTCAGTCTTGACCTTCATGTTGGCAGAAGCTTGCCATGGACAGATGGGGTTTAGACTGATTTGTACTGTATGGCTTCAAAGAACAGAGTTGGGGGGTGTCTGGGGGGGCTCAGTTGGTGAAGTATCTGCCTTTGGCTCAGGTCATGCTCTCAGGGTCCTAGGATCAAGTTCCACATTGGGCTCCCTGCTGAGCAGGGAACCTACTCCTCCCTCTGCCTGCCACTCCCCCTGCTTGTGCTCTCTCTCTCTCTCTCTCTCTCTCTCTCTCTGTCAAATAAATAAATAAATAAATAAATAAATAAATAAATAAATAAATCTTTTAAAAAAAAGAGAGAACAGAATTGGAAGCAAGAAGTGGAGATTTGAAACTAAACTGCTCCTGCATGAAGCCTGCTTCTCCCTCCCTCTGCCTGTGTCTCTGCCTCTCTCTCTCTCTGTGACTATCATGAATAAATCAAAATCTTAAAATAAAATTAAAAAAAATGAAACTAAATGCTATCAGCCAAAACTACCACTCAAGAACTGAAAGGAAGTGAGCTCTCTGTCTTTGGGAGTGTGCAAATGGAGGCAGCAAGATGGACACGTGGGGAAGACATTGGAGAGGGAGTTCCTGTCCTGGGACACGTTGCTAACGTCCCAGGGACCCTCCACAGTCCTTGCTGACTCTGAAAGTCTGGCCGTAAGCTTCCATGATTCTAAATGTCTTTGATTATAAGCACTTACTTAACTGCCAGGTCACTTTTCTTTACCCTTATTCTGAAGATAAGGAGACTGAGAACACAAGTAGGGAAGCCCTTACACGTGACCTGAGATCCCCTGTCACTGTCACTGTCAAGTGACACTTTTCCCCTCTGGGAGGGAAGCAGCTGGAATTAAAAGATTGTGAGCGACTATTGTTAAGTTCCCCACACAAGCACTGCTGCACCTCTTCTGTGAAGATTTACGATGACAAAGGGAATTATATAGTCTTGAGGCCCCTTGTTGACAATTATCTTCTTGCTGGATAATTATGTGGCGTATAGAGGACCTTCATCCACTCCCTTGGGTTAAGTCATCTGCTTGCCTTGCTAAGTGCTCTGTCAATATCCATGGCACCTTTCAAGAGCTTGCACATCAGTGTCCCAGTTCAGGTAAAAGGAATCTGCTATTGTCACCAAAGGCCCTGACTTCACCTCTGAGATGAAACAATGAAAGGTGGGTGGCCCTGCCCCCAAGCTCTTCAGCCCGGGTTTGGTTGTGGGTGCTGGGAGCCCTGGCTGGCTTCTGCTGCCAAGTGGGCTATGCCAGCTCTGGGGATGGGTTGCTTTTGTGTGACTAAAGACCATCTCCTTCAGACAAGGAACAAGAAAATGTGGGAGCAGTTTGCATTGTAAGTAACAGGATCTAAAAGACTCCTCATATCTCACGATTTCTGGTTCATTGGAATAAAAAACATAGTATGGTCTGGTATCAACTCTAAAACATTTGGAATTTCATTTGCTGGATCTGAGATCCCAATAGATCTTGCATCATTTGCATCATGGTGTGTGGGGGGGAAGACCACCAAGCTCAGATTCTTTTTTTTTTTTTAAAGGTTTTATTTATTTTGAGAGAGAGAGAGAGAGAGAGAGAGAGAGAGCATGTGTGTGCCCATTTGCGTGAGCCATGGGAGGAGCAGAGGGAGAGGAAGAGACTCTCCAGGAGACTCCATGCTGAGCTCAGAGCCCACCGTGGGGCTGGATCTCACCACCGTGAGATCACACTGAACCAAAATCAAGAGCTGGGTGCCCAACTGACTGAGACACCCAGGTGCCCCCCAGCCCGGGTCCCTGATGGCATTCTGGGCTGCATCAGTGGGGAATGGGGCTCCTTCCCTTTTCTGCTGCCAGTAGCTGAAGCAGGTGTTGGAGAAGAAGAGCCTAGGAGTCAGTCCAAGGCAGGGAGACAGAGGCAGCAAGTCTCCAGCTTATGAGAGACTGCCCTTGGTGAGCCTGGTAGCCGCAAATGGACCTTTAAAAAAAAAAGTTGTAGTGGGGCACGTGGGTGGCTCAGCCCGTTAAGCATCTGCCTTCAGCTCAGGTCATGATCCCAGAGTCTTGGGATTGAACCCCACATTGGGCTCCCTGCTCAGTGGGGCGGGGTGTCTGCTTCTCCCTCTGCTCCTCTTCCCACTAGTACTCTCTCTTTCTCGTTCTCTCATCTCAGATAAATAAATAAATAAATAAATAAATAAATAAATAAATAAATAAATTCTTTAAGAAAAGTTATGGTAAAATATGTATAACACGGAATTGACTATTTTAACCCTTTTGGAGTGTACAGTGCAGTGGCATGAAGTACCTCCACGTTGGGGTGTAACTCTCACCACTGTCCATCTCTGAAACTTTTCTATCATCCCAAATTAAAACTTTGTACCTATTAATCAACAAATGTCGATTCTGGGGATCCCTGGGTAGCTCAGCGGTTTGGCGCCTGCCTTTGGCCCAGGGCGTGATCCCGGAGACCGGGGATCGAGTCCCACATCGGGTTCCCTGCATGGAGCCTGCTTCTCCCACTGCCTGTGTCTCTGCCTCTCTCTTTCTCTCTCTCTCTCTCATGAATAAATAAATAAAAATCTTTTTTTTTTAAATGTCGATTCTCCAACCCTTTCCACCCCGCCCCTGCCCACACCCAGTAACCACTACTTTCTGTGCCTGTGAATTTGACTACCATGGGTACTTCATATAAGTGGAATTATACAATGTTTGTGTTTTTGTGTCTGACCGATTTTACTGAACATGATGTCTTCAAGGTTCATCCGTAGTGTAGTGTGTGTTGGTGCTTTGTTCCTTTTATGGCTGAATAATATTCCACTATGTGGCTATGCCATAGTTTGTTTATCCCGATTGGATAAACTGAGGATAAACATTTGGGTTATTTCTACTTTGGGTTGTTGTGAATATTACTATTGTGAATAGAAACACGGCCCTACAGATATCTGTTCAAGTGCCTGCTGTCAGTTTGGGGGGAGCGGAATACATACCCAGGAATTGCTTGATTGTGTTTATTTTTGAGGAACTGCCATAGTGCTTTCTACACCAGCTGCATCATTTCACATTCCCACCAGCCACACATGGAATTCCAGTTTCTCCTCACCAACACTTGTTACTTTCTGTTGCTTGGCTAGTAGCCACCCTAATGGATGCAAAGTGGGATCTCACTGAGTAGACTGGGTTATGAAACTACAAACAGGCACTTTTCCTGAAAGTACAGAAGCTTGGCTGTGGCCAGAGGGCATCTGTCAGGGGGACCTGGGTGGGGAGGAAGGAGACTGGAACAGTGAACCCCCTCTGGTTGCTCGATCATGGGATAGACCAAGTCTCCTGGGGGACTCAAGGGAACAGATATTTAACAACCAGCAGAGGGGCACCTGGGTGGCTCAGTCAGTTAAGCATTTGCCTTTGGCTCAGGTCATGATTTCGGGTTCCTGGGATGGAGCCCCGTGTCAGGGTCCCTGCTCAGTGGGGAGTCTGTTTCTCCCTCTGTCTCTGCTCCTCCATCCACCATTCCTGATCATGCACTTGCTCGTTTTCTCTCTCTCCCTCTCTCTCTCTCTGTGTCTCAAAAAACAAACAAACAAACAAACAAACAAACACACCTAAAATCTTAAAAACAAATAAACCCAGCAGAGGAGGGTTTTAATATTCTGGAAAACAGTCACATCCTAGTAACCATCCACCCTGACTGGTGGGGCCCAGTAGCCCGCTGGCAACCACTGTTGCAGATGCTCCAGCCTGTGTGCATGTATGTGTCCACGTGTACACTAATAGGCAGGGAGGGCATGGTCTCTGGGGGCCAACACACCCCCTCCTTGCCAGCAGGGGAGGGACAGTGTACCTCGAATCCAGTTCATTCATCCAACAGATATCTATAAAGCACGTACTGTAGGCCCAGAGTGATGTGAGCCCTGAGGACAGAGCAGTGAGCACATCAATCTCGTTCACAGAGTTCACATTCTGTGGCTCAGTCATGGGGGAGAGGTGAGCCCTCAAAGGCGTGATTGCGCACAGGTAGCTGCGGAGTTTTGCTCTGCCAAATGCAAGTGTGGGGAGGAGCTGAACTGTTGAGTGCAGGAGAGAGACTTGTGGGGAACCTCTGAGAAGATGGGGAAGCAAGGGCACCTGGCATTGCCAATAGTCTCCTCACACTAGATCCGCAGAGCATAGCCACGAAAGGGAAGATACAGACTAGAAGTTTTGTCTAAAGCTTTTTTCATTTAAAAATTTTTCATGGGCCAAAAACATGAACCTCGTGTTCTGTATCTCCATCTACCTATTTGAAACCATTTTGACAATTTTCCTTTTAATAATGGCATTATTCGTTCCTTTGTCATTAATCACTTTCGTGGGGAACTTCAGTTTTCTAGAGGCTTTGGAGCTACACTGCTGCTTACTCCTAGCTCTCAACCTGGGACAGTCTAACTAATTTACTTGAACCCTCATTTCTCTTTTGTAAAATAGAGATAAAAATAACTTCCCCCCTTGGAGTGTTGGGAGTCAGATGAATGTCTCACTTAGGATTAGCTTTTTCTTAGGTCACCCTCTTCTTGCTAGCTCTCATCCTGGGCTCTCAGTGTCTCTGCGACCCCACTCCACATCCTGAACCTTTTCAGAGCGTGGGGTAGGGTGTCCCCGGCCAGCCCACCTCTTCTATGCCAGGGTGTGTGCTGGCCACTGGGGGACCTCTGAGGCAGGTGTAGACCCAGCCATGGAGGATTGTCGAGGTCACTAGAAAGACCAGGTCCAGCTGGCTGCAGTTCAGGGTGGAACATGGGCTATTATTCTTCAAGGGCAAGGCAGGTGGAGCACAGCCATTGGGAGGATCAGAGGGCTTCTTGGAGGGAGAGCAATGGAACTTGAAGACAGCAGAATCAGGGAGGGAAGAGCAGGAAGAAAGGGTGGTTCAGGCTATAGGAACAGCTCCGGTGAAGGGCAGAGAGGAATGAGAATAAGCATCGGCCCGGAGAACAGGTGACTGGTCACAACAGAGATGAGAAACAGAAGGAGCAGAGCCTGGGGACCCAGGGTGAACAGCTTGTCTGGGTTTATAACTGGCACTTTCCTGGCATTAGTATTTCCTCCCTTGAATCATAAAGAGCGCCCCCAATCAGTACAGCTTCAGATCCCACAAAACCTCTCAGAGTTCTGGAGGCCTCGGGAGGAAAGTCAGGTCACCGTGTGGCTGCAGGGGAGCTGGTGAAGGCCTGGGGGGCTTCCGGGAAGATCAGGGCACTCGCCACAGCCAGAACCCACCGGCCAACATTCACCTCTGACCTCGACAGCCCCCTGCATCCTTGATGTGGCCAGGCTCCTAACGGCCTGGGGGCCCTGGACAAGCCATTTTTCTGCCTGGGCCTTGGCTTCCACTTCAAAGCAAAGCCGGAAGAAATGTATGAATGAGAAAAGGGGGACCACCTCAGCTCCCTACTGCTTTCCCCTCCTGGTTCTGTCTTTCCTGGGCTCTCACTTTCCAAGAAATCCCCCTTTCAGTTAGTGGGCAAGTGGCTCTCCTTAACCAGAAGAACTAAGAACAGATAAAAGGAATACAGAACCCTTTGGCAGAGTGTGCAGAGCGGAGCCCTCCTGAGTGGGGCTGCTCCGTGCTCAGGCCTTGGTCATGCATGCCGACTGTTCAAGCAGTGGCTCTAGGAAAGCAAGAGTGGGACTGGAAGAAAGTTGAAATCTTAAAAGGATTTGTGAGCTTAGATTGACCTACTCCATTTTGATTTGGTTTGGAAGCCAGTTTAACCTGGCTTTTTCTGCCTGGACCCAACTGGCTATAGACCAGCAGGCAGAGGCAGGTTTAGGCAGGTTTGGACCAATTTTCACTGTTTGAGCAGACACAGGCTGGTTTGAGCTGGCCCCTCATCCATCACATCAGCCAAAAATGTGTAAGTAAGAACCCTTGGGGAGGGATGTTCAGGGTGAGAAGTGCAAGGGAAACTGCACATTGTCAAGTGGCACCTGCTGGAACTGGGGGTCAGTACTATTTGGCAACACTTACTAGAATTAAAATCACATAAGGGGCGCCTGGGTGGCCTAACTCTGCCTTTGGCTCAGGTCATGATCTTAGGGTCCTGTGATCCAGTCTCTGCGGCAAGCTCCCTGCTCAGTGAGGGGTCTGCTTCTCTCTGCTTCTCTTTCTCCCTCTGTGCTTTCACTCTCTCTCAAGTAAATAAATAAAATATTTACATAAAAAAGGAATTAAAACACAGACATGGAAGCATTTAAGCACGAAGATCTTTGGTTAGCAGCGTTGTTCATAGTAACAACACTAGAAACAAAATGCATGCCCATCTAGAGAGAAAGAGCTAATAGCTAAATAAGTTGTAGCGCCACTTTGGCACGGAATATGATGCAGGCATTACAAATAATAAATCAGACAGATCTGTTGATTTGGAGGGATTTCTCATGCTGCGTTGTAAGAATTGCAAGACACAGAGAAATGTGTATTTTTAATACAATCCTATTTTTATTATTATTTTTTAAAGATTTTATTTATTTATTCATGAGAGACACACAGAGAGACACAGGCAGAGGGAGAAGCAGGCTCCATGCAGGGAGCCCGACATGGGACTTGATCCTGGGTCTTCAGGATCACACCCTGGGCTGAAGGCAGATGCCCAACCGCTGAGCCACCCAGGGATCCCTACAATCCTATTATTAAATGAAAGGCCCGGGATGCCTGGGTGGGTCAGCAGTTGAGCGCCTGCCTTTGGCTCAGGGTGTGATCCCAGATTCCTGGGATCAGTCCCACGTTGGGCTCCCTGCATGGAGCCTGCTTCTCCCTCTGCCTATGTCCCGCCCTTATCCCTGTGGCTCTCATAAATAAATAAATGAAATGAATACAATCTTTAAAATAAATAAATAAAAGGCCAAAAGAAAGACATTTTTCTTATGGAGTTTGGTTAAAGTAAGTTACATGGGTGGCTGGGAGGGGTGGGGGTATGGGAAGAAGAGAGAGGAAAGGTGGGGGGACGACAAAAAAAAATGTTTACTTGAAAAGGTGTTCATGATAATACAGAGTACATATGGTTATGGTCCCAGTGATCTTTAAACTCTATAATAAAGATTTCCAAACATACAGAAAAGTAGAGGGTATAATAAATCCTTCATAAACCCATCATCCATTTCAACAACCATAATAGTTTGCCAAATTTATTTCACCCGTCCACTCTCCCCACATACACTTTGCTTTTTTTTAGCCAGAGCATTTGAAAGTAAACTAAAGATGTTATTTTACCTGAAATACTTTATTTTTTATTTTTATTTTGCTTTCATTTTATGTTTAAAGATTTGTTTATTTACTCATGAGAGACACAGAGAGAGAGAGGCAGAGACGTAGGCAGAGAAGCCTATGTCCCAGAGAAGCAGGCTCCTTGCGGGGAGCCCAATGAGGGGCTCGATCCCAGGATCCTGAGATCATGACCTGACCCAAAGGCAGATGCTTAACCAACTGAGCCACCCAGACATTCCACCTTAAATACTTTCAAGTATATTTCAACAGAGGATAATTTTTTACATAACTGCCATACCATCCTCATACCCAACATGATTTAAAATTGCTTAATATAGTGTAATATCTAACCTATATTAAAGTGTCCTTGTTGGAGGCACCATGAAGAACTCTTACCTGAATCAGTTATGTCACTGGGGGTTAAAAAAAAAAAAAAAGATGAATTTCTAGTACTCTTTCCTCCTGCATTTAATAGCTGGAATTCCTTCATAGAGAAGAACTTTTCCTCGTTCATTTTGGTTCTTTCGTGCTCCATGGTTTCCTTTTAATTATCAATTTTCAGAGAAATGAGTCAATGCCCTTGATTCCTCAGTGGTGGCCAATCAATTTCTTTTCTTTCTGGACCTCCTCTTGTCCTCTCTCGGAACTGTTGGCTAGATGCTGAAGAGCCAGTGGAGGGCTTTGGTGACCTGGTAGATGGCAAGGCCTCGTGAAGGAAGTTGTCTGGGGCCCTGAGTGACTGCATGGAGCAGATGCCTCCCTGTGACTTCAGGAAAAATGAGGCTGTCACGGAAACAATAACATTGTGACAAGCCACTGAGATCCTGTGGTTTCTTATAGCGCGAGCCTATGATGATGAATACAGCTGTTCCAACAATTTAGTTTCTAAGAGCTCTTTCTTGTCTTTTCTTTCTTTTCCACAGCACAACGTTCTTGCTATACGCATCCAACATCTCTTATTCATCTGATGCCATTTAACTTTTTATGACCCATTCTTTGCATTTTCTCCTGTTTCTTCTGAGTTCCTTTTCGTCATTTGTTGGGTATGCTCTCAATTTCAACTAAAACTCTAACTTAACACTTATTTGGAGGACTAAGCATTGCATGGAGTAACTTATTTTTTATTTTTATTGTTTAAGATTTTATTTATTTATTCACGAAAGACACACAGAGAGAGGTAGAGACATAGACAGAGGGAGAACCAGGCTCCCTGTGGGGAGCCCGATGTAGGACTTGATCCTGAACCTGGGATCACGCCCTGAGCCAAAAGCAGATGCTCAACCACTGAGCCACGCAAGCATCCCTGCATGGAGTAATTTAGAAGGGTAATTTAGAAGTTGATGGCCCTCAGCTTCACCTTTCCTGTCCTGAACAATTTAGCTCTGACCCACATTTGCACACCCTAATTAAATACAAAGCGAAAGTCTAGAAGTTACCCAGACTTAGTCCCCCAGGAAAGCAGCCTACCACCAGTCATTCTCATTGAGGCATGCCTCTTAGACAACTCCTGCCCTGAGTAGTTTATCAAATAGTGCTTCCAACGTTTTCTTTTTATAATAAAAAAAATTTTTTTTAAGTAATCTCTACACCCAATGTGGGAGTCGAACTCACAACCTAGAGACCAAGAGTTGCACGCTCCGCTGACTGAGCCAGCCAGGCATCCCCAACATTATCTTTATTTTCCCAGATTTTAGCCCTTCATATGATTTGGTATCTCAGCAGCCAGAAGATGAATGATGGGGAAACACTGTCTGGGCAAAGAGAGGGAAGAAACCTGACTTGGACAGAGAGAGGGAAAAATGGGTATGAGATGAGAGCGGGCATGGGGAATACATCTATTGGAAAGAAGACCAGCACTTCAGGGGAGGAGATGAGAGATCCAGGACACACGATGAGGCAAGAAAGACCGTGACAGGACAAGATTAAGCAGGACCTGGTCAGCCATGTGGAGAATCCTAAATCACTGGGAATATTTTCAAAGGGAATGGACCATGATCTTATCTCCCCTTAGAAGGGGGTCACTCTGACTGCAGTGCAGAGTGGTTTGGAGGGCAGCTCCGAGGAGAAACTGCTGACCTAGATGACAAACACGAAGAAAAGTACAAATATGGCAAATATTGCCCTGCCTCAGACAGATCAAGCTCCAACTTATTCTGTGCTTCTACTGTGGCCCAGAGGTCTATCTTCCTATGTCCAGGTAGGCCATGAAGGACATAGGCATCTGTGCTCTTTTTCCCAGAAGGCAACCAGGATCTTTTTGCTTTCCAAGGGAGGTAGCCATTGAGTTGTGAGCTCCAGACCCCTGCTTCAGCGTCTCTGGAAGACCTGTTTCAGTCAGAGAAGAGACCTGGAAAGTATCAGCCAATGGCCTCATCGCCACATCTATGAAAATCAAAGGTACTGGAGCACCTTAGGGGTGCCCCAAAACATTGCCTTGACACTGCCTTCTGAAGGGTCATTAGCTTTCAACGTTCATTAGAGAACAGAGTGCTGTATGACATTTATGATTTTTTTTAACCTTTCAATTTTCAAGAATATCACATTCAAAGCAGCCTCAACAGGTCAAACCTGGAACCCTGCCTTGGAGCATCTTTCCAGACCTCACAGCTCTGACACCGGTGTCCCCATCAGGGCTAAAATGTGTGAGGTGTTTGTGATGTGCCAGTAAACATTCCAAGGCTTCTGTGTGTTGACATCTCCTTTGACCTTCACAATAATCCAAGGGAAGCAGTTGCCACTTGGCCCACACCTTCAAACCCGGGTTGCAGCACTTTGCCCCAGTGACCTAAGAACGCAGGCCCTGGAGTCAGTCCCAGTCCTGAATCAGTGATGTGTCTTGAGCAAGCCTTTTTTCCTCTTTGAATTTCAACTTCCTCATCCACAAAGTAGGGACTTCCTTCTTCCCCATTGTCTGTGTTCATGAAGTTACCTCTTTGCTAATTTTGAATTATGTAGGAACATGCCCCAGAAACCCAAGACACAAGTCTTGCTTGGGGTGGGGCTGGACAGGCAAGCTCTGCTCCCCTGGGGTGTCCTCAGGCAGGAGTGAGTGTGGGATGATCCCTCTGGGATGGCTCTCTCTCCAGCCTCCCTGCAGGGTTACCCTGTGGAACCGAGTCATAGCTCAAGAGAACCCACAGTCCTATTGGGGTGTGCTGTTGAAGAAGCACTGGTAAGGGTGCAGAGTTTGGCTCTTGCTTTATAACCTTGGGATAAGTTTATAATAGGGATCGTTAGAGAGAAAGAGCTTTTGCAGTCCAGGAAAAAAGGGTTCATCATGCTGACAAGAGAAGTGTGGTGTATTCTGTGGGCTTGAGGTAATTTGAGATGTCTCAATCTTCCCATATGTCTTTATTACAATTCTTAGGATGCATTCTTTCCAAATAAACTTGACTTTCAAATAAGAGACCATGGCCATAAGATTTTTTATCTTAAGTGTATAGCTCAATAAATGAATACACACACACATATATACTGTACATATATACACACAGAATATATACAAAAATATATATGTCTGTATGCATGTAGGAAGATATGTACATATAAAAAAAAGAACATATAGGTTTGCCCCACTATTTGAAAGTAGGAAGCAGAGTGTTCCTATGAAAACTTTTCTAAGCTGAAATGGTGCAAATCGAAGAAACCATGGCAAATCGAACTCCAATAAAAAAATATACAAAAAAAAGAAGAAACAATTACTGTTCATTTATATGGAAACTTTTTTTGAGCATTCCCAGACCCAAAAAAATAACATTTCTGTGGCTTTTCTGATACCTTAGGACACATCTTGCAAGCAGATGAACACATTAAATAGAGATCAAGCACAGATGATCCCAGACACAGTTCAGAGCTATGGCATCTTGATGCTGAGATGCTGAGTGTAGCTCCGGGGAAAAGCTTGGTGGGGCTGCTCCGGGAGATTTCTGCCTCTGTAATTAATAGCCTCTGCAGAACAAACACTGAATGACTTTTTTTTTCCCCGTAAAAGCAAAAATCCTCTTTGGATTTCCTTCAGTTAGCAAAAATAGGTACTAATACACCTTTCATGACAGCAACGTGATTTAAGGCAAACTCTCAAAAAGCGGGGGATATCTGTAAATGTGTGTGTTCTTTATTACTATGGCCCAGAACAAGATCGAAGGTAGAACATTTCCAGCACCCCAGAAGGCTCCTTCACACCTCCTCTCAGGCAATAGTTCCCTACCCAGAGGTAATGATTCTCCTGACTAACAGCATGGATTAATTTTGCTTGTTTTTGAACTTCATGTAAATGGAATCATAAAATACGTATATAGTATTATTTTGGGTCTGGCTTCTTTTGCTCAACGTTACATATATGAGATTCATTCACATTTCTCTAGCATTAGTTTGCTCTTTTCACGGCTGGGTAGCATTCCACAGAATATACATGAATTTACTTATCAATTCTATGGTTGATAGATTTTTGGAATGTTCCCAGTTTTGGCATACTGTAAAGAAACTTCTATGAACATTTTGTGCATGTTTCCTTTTTTTTAAAGTAAGCTTTATGCCCAACTTGAACTCATGACTCCATGATCAAGAGCCGCATGCTCCACCAACGGAGCCAACCAGGCACAGCTACATGTCTTTGGTAGACATATTTCTGTTAGCTATTTCTTATTTCTGTTGAATACATACTCAGAAGGGGAAATACTGCGTCATAGGGTCAGTGTATGTTTAGCTTTAGTAAATACTGCCAAAGAGGTTTTCCAAGTGATTTTACCAATTACACCCCCACTAGAAAGAATAGGAATTCCAGCTGTTTTATATCCTCAAAAACACTTGGCATTGCCAGCCTCTTTAATTTTAGCCACACTAGGGAGGATTATTAGACTCCCATGTGGTTCTAATTTTCATTTCTTTGATAACTAGTGGTGGTGCGCGCTTTTCAAGTGTTTGTTGGTTATTTAGATACCTTTCATGTGTGTCTGTGTGCGTGTGGAGTAAGGTTGTACATTTAACCGGCATTGTAATGCGGCAACTTTTATACCCAAACTTTTATTTTGATTATTGGCTCCTTTATCTCTTTGGCTGCAAGAGATGAGAGATTCTTTATAGTTTAGTCATAGAAAAGTCTGACTCTCTGGCCATGTCTTGTGCCAACAAACAACTCTGAGCTTTCCATTTTATTTCTGTAAATTCTCTAGTCGATTAGAAGTTACTCCACTCCTAATCCTTGTATTGCTCGTGCCTTTTGTGCCATGCCACAGCAGAGAACATTGGGTCCCGTACTTTCATTGGGAACTTCATTCCAGGGCACCTGGATGGCTCGGTGGTTGAGCATCTGCCTTCAGCTCAGGGCATGATCCCAGGGTCACAGGGTCAAGTCCCACATCTGCTCCCTGCTCTGCAAGGAGCCTGCTTCTCCCTCTGCTTATGTCTCTGCCTCTCTCTGTGTCTCTCATGTATAAATAAATAAAATCTTAAAAAAATGGGGCGGGGACTTCATTCCAGTTGATAACAGGTAATAATTTAATTAATGATTATCCCACCACTATACACCACCAATATACACCACCACTATACACCAGTGACTAGAGTCACTTTTTTTCTTTTTTAAGATTTTGTTTATTTATTTGAGAGAGAGAGCGAGAGTGCACAAACAGGGGGTGAAGGGCAGAGGGAGAGGGAGAAGCAGGGAGCCCAATGTGAGACTCGATCCCAGGACCCTGAGATCATGACCTGAGCCAAAGGCAGATACTTCACTGACTGAGCCCCCCAGGAGCATCTAGAGTCACATTTATAATATTAGCTGGTTCTCATTGCCTTCAGATTATCCTGAGAGGACCTGGGTCATACTCACACATCCTGGCTGCAAGGGAGTCTGGGAAAGTCTGTTTCTTGCTTTCACATGACACAAGTGTTCAAAGATGCTGGGCACCCACCAGGACATGACAAACATCCACTATTGGGCCCACATTTTAGGATTTTTGTTTTGTTTTGTTTTTGGTTATAAAAAGAAACTTTTATTTTTTATTTTTTAATTTAAATTCAATTTGCCAACATATAGTATAACACCCAGTTCTCATCACATCACACACCCTCCTTAATGCCAGTCACCCAGTTACCCCAGGCCCCCACCCACCTCTCCTTCCACCACCTTTGTTTGTTTCCCAGAGTCAGGAGTCTCTCACGGTTTGTCTTCCTCTCTAATTTTTCCCCACTCAGTTTCCCCTTCTTCCCTTATTACATTTTAGTTTTTAAGAGAAAAAGTTTTAGAATTCCTGGTTTATTTTTTTAAAGATTGTATTTATTTAATCACGAGAGACACAGAGAGGGAGGCAGAGGCACAAGCAGAGGGAGAAGCAGGCTCTATGCAGGGAGCCTGGGCAGCCCGGGTGGCTCACAGTTTAGCGCCGCCTTCAGCCCAGGGCCTGATCCTGGAGACCCAGGATTGAGTCCCACGTCGGGCTCCCTGCATGGAGCCTGCTTCTCCCTCTGCCTGTGTCTCTGCCTCTCTCTCTCTCTCTCTCTCTCTTTCTCTCACATATATAAATAAAATCTTAAAAAATAAAAAGTAATAAAATAAACCCTCATGCAGGGAGCTTGACATGGGACTCAAATTGATCCCGGGTCTCCAGGATCACACCCTGGGCTGAAGGCGGTGCTAAACCGCTGAGTCACCTGGGCTGCCCTGAATTCTTGATTTAGACGCTCTCTTAGGCCCTTATAATGCCAACATTGTCATTATTATTAACTAGTTTAATGAGGTCTTAACCAGTGTCATGAAGGCACAGGGATGTGGGCTCTATATGCACTATCTCATTACTCTCCACGAGCCTAGTAAGTGAATTCTATGACTATGCTGCCTCTCTGTGCCTTGGTTTCATTGTCTATAAAATGGGGATGGTAACCATAACTACATCCATAAGGTTTTATGAGTATTTAATAGCTTGCTGCCTGGCAGGGGGTTTGGTTGTAAGCACTTGATAAATAATGACACGATTTACACCACCACCACCATTTCCATTTGGCACATTAAATTCTATGTGTGTAGCCACTTAGTTATGCTGCCTTTTATTTATTTATTTTTTAATTTTTTGAAAGACTTTATTTAGTTATTTATTTGAGAGAGAGAGAGGCAGGGATTGGGGCGGGGTGGTGGTGGGAGGAACAGAGGGAGAGAGACAACAGACTCCACTGCTGAGCGTGGAGCCTGACCCAGGGCTTGATCTCATGACCCTGAGATCATGACCTGAGCCAAAACCAAGAGTCAGGTACTTTGCCAACTGAGCCACCCAGGTGCCCCGTGCTGCTTTTTAATTCCTAAAAACAGAGACTATGAGGTCAACAGGGCTGGGTTCAAATTCCCGCTCTCTGTGTGTTGGTCACTGTATGACCTTGGGTGAGTCTCTTCATCTCCTTGATTCTTCTTGAATAGAATGGGAATTATAAGTCTTCCTCTGTGCTCTCTGGTTGTCTGTACATCTACTGCTCTTAAAACACTGGCGATTACTTGAGGAAAGAGAGCCTGTTTTATCCATCTTTCTGCTCTTCCAGGGACCATCATAATTATTGGACAGTGGTGATTCATTCCAACCAGGCCTCAGAAGGACCAAGGATGCAAGTCCTACCGGGCAGGCTGGTGAGGTGTCCTTGGGGCTAGATACTGTGTTCGTCATGATGCCCGTTTGATAAATTCTGCACTCACCTCCAGGCTAGGAGGCAAGACACAGAACTCAGGGGAGACCCAGTGCTGACTCTGGGGATCCACATTCTGCCGTCAGAGGAGTTCTGGGTAGACTTGAACTGGGGCACTCACTCCCCATGTGTCCTCTAACTCACCGTGTTACATGTGGTGAATCTCTCTGGGCCTTTGTTTCTGCATTGGAAAAACCACAGGGTTCAACAAATGGAAGTCAGATGAGAATGTCTGACCCAGTAAAGGACATATAGACACAAAATTCAGGTCTGAAGAGGTTCTGTGGGGCCTGAAAGGTAGGACACAGCGCTGATAAGTGGGAGCCAGGAGGGAACAGTTTAACTCTAAAGAAAGACCCTGACATCAGTCAGAGCTTACCAAGAACAGAGCTGGCTGTCTCGAAGAGGGGGTGAGCTTTCTGTCCCAGGGGGCATACAAGCAAACCAATGGGATGATCATCTGTTTCAGAAGTTGAAAAGGGGAATTTTGCACTGGGAAACAGGGAGGTTGAATGACACATTCTTTCAGGCTTTTGTTGAAAGAGTCTGGCAATCTAAGAGTCAGTGCACTTAAGAATCTACCTTATAGGGGATCCCTGGGTGGCTCAGCGGTTTGGTGCCTGCCTTTGGCCCAGGGCGTGATCCTAGAGATCCGGGATCGAGTCCCGTGTCAGGCTCCCTGCATGGAGCCTGCTTCTCCCTCTGCCTGTGTCTCTGCCTCTCTCTGTGTGTCTCTCATGAATGAATAAATAAAATCTTTATTTTTTTTAAAAAAAGAATCTACCTTATATATACTTATTATCATAACCCTTCTATGGGTGGGAATTCCAAGGCTTAGAGAAGATACATAACTTTCTAGGTTTCTGGATTGCTTCAAACTCAGACTTGCAGGTTTCCAAGATTTATGTTCTATCTGCTTTACTCAGGGCTGGACTGAGACACATAGGCCCCCTCTGTAGGTAAGTAATATTTCAATGCCTCTAAGTGAATATTATTTTATTTTTAATTTATTTTTAAAAAGGATTTATTTATGTATGAGAGAGAGAGAGAGAGAGAGAACAAGCAGGAGGGGCAGAAGGAGACGGAGAATCTTCAGCAGATGCCACGCTAAGCACAGAGGCAGACGTGAGGCTCTATCTCAGGACCCTGAGATCATGGCCCGAGCTGAAACCAAGAGTCAGAGGCTTAACTGACTGCACCGCCTAGGCGCCCCCAAATGATTATTTTTTAAAACAACATATTTTGAGATATAATTCACATACTATACATTCCACCCATTTAAAGTATGCAATTTGATGGTTTTTACTAACATCACTGAGTTGTGCAACCATCACCACAATCTAAGGTTTGATTATGTCACTCATAAATCCTGTACCTACTTAGTCTCTCCCTATTTCATTTGGTGTCATGTCGAAGAAACCTTGCCTAACCCAAGATCATCAATATACTCTCATCTTGTTTTCTGAAGGTTCTATAGTTTTCATTCTTATATTAGGTCTTCCATCCATGTTGAGTTAACTTTTACATATGGTGTGAGGTAGGGGCTCACTTCATTCTTTTACACGTGGATGTCCAGATGTTCCAGCATTAAATAAATATTCCTCAAATCTTTGCTCACCATTGATTCAGAGGGGATTTTCATGGAGGGAGAGTAAGTGTGGGCCTGTAGGTGACAGCATCCTGCTTCTCCTGTCCTAAGGAGTTCAGCTCCACCCCACCCCACCCCCCACCGACTTGCAGCCTTTCTTCAGCAAAGCAAAAGCCCACCGTATCAGCAGACCCAGCCTCTTCTGAAGCCAGGTTGGTCACAAGAAGTGATCACATGATTATAACCTCACTCCGAATGATCTACCAAAGTGCGATTTCCAGTCTCATACAGAGGTTTGGTCAGACTCAATTTTCTTCTCTGGCTTTCTTTCTCTCCTCTCATTTTCCAGTGTTTTGATGCCTCAGCAGCAGAGCTGATTGGTCTGACCCTGACCAAATGATTCCTGGAAGCAATAGGAAGCATGATTTCAATACCGTCCAGAGCAATAGAAGGGGTTTCTGGCAAAAGGAGCACCTGTGCCCAGAAAAGAATGTCGCTGCAGCTTTGGAGAGAGAGTCGGGGGCAACCAGAGTGGTGTCTGTAGCTGGAGAGACTATAGACAAGGAGTATCCTTCAGGGTTGTGGATGTGGTAGAGAAAGAGAGGCTGGCAAAGGAACAGAACGGAATGCCTTTTCCTCCCCGGGCACCTAGCTGGGCCTAACTTGGGTCTGGATCGGATGATCATCCTATTAGAGGGGCTCTTTGGGCTCTGGATGCACGCTCTGCCCTTCTATTTTCATGTCCATAACAGGCTAATACTTGACATGTATCAGCTTCGAAGCCTGGGAAGGCTACACTCCTATCCCTCTGGGGGCCAGGCGTCTTCCTGCTTCTGCGTCTTTGCACTAGCTGCCACCTGCCCCTGGAATGTTCTTCCTAGTGGCCTGGCTGGCACCTACTCAACCACGAGGGCTCAGTTAAATGTCTCTACCTCTAAGAAGCTTCTGACTACCTGCACTCCTCCTGGGCCTCCCTGCCTCCAGATCCTCTCTCTGCCCAGCGGGGCTGGCTTCGAGCAGAGGTCAGTCCCTGGGGGTACTGGCAGGAGCCTGGGAGGCCATGGGAGGAGCCAGGGTGTGTTACCCCCTCCCCTCTGTCCCAGGTAGTGGCTCTGTGTCTGTGGTTGCAGCTTCCACATAGTGACCTCAGACCCTGGTTTGGGGAGCACCCCTTCTTCCTTTGCCTGGCCTGCCCTGGCATGGAAGCAACCTCCTTCCAGGATTCACTTGCTTCACTCTTGCCTACCCGGCCCTCAGCTCTTCCCTCTCGTGTGGAAACCTTGGTCCGCATTCAGTTGTCTTATAAGTAGTTGAAGTGGTCTTTGTTTTCTTAGTTAGACCCAAACTGACTCTCCCAAGCTAGACTATGCCCCAAATTCTTGTTGAATTCAAGGGACACGGAGACTTTCTCCTCAAGCTGCTCCGCGGATGGAAGGACTGAGGGTTCCTTCTTCCCAAGTTCTTTCTGGTTCTGGTGTGGCTCTGATGGTCCCTAATTAGCAGGAATCTAAGCTTCACCTGTGCATCTGTCATTGCAAGCAGGCCTGGGTAGGTGACTTACCCTGGCTGGCGGGACATAGTGGGGTGTTCCTCGTTGGGTTCCCCTGCTTCATGGCGATCTGGACTGGTCAGCTCTATCTGTATGGATTTGCCTGGAGCCAAGCTGGGGTCATGCATGTGGGCCTGCAGCCCTTCAGGGCAGGACAAAGTGTCAGCCATCCCTGCTCCAGGCTGGCAGTGTCACCCTACGTTGGGCAGGTGACTCACCGGAGCTTCATCCAGGTACTGAGCTTGTCCTGAGGTTAAGGTTTCAGTCCTTTAGGGAGTAGTACCTGCCTGGCATAGACTCCTGTTGTCCTGTGTCCCACAAGTATATAGCTGGCCCTGGGTAGAAGCTGCCTCATGAATTGCTAGAAAGATTCAATGAATCATCCACAAAAGTTATCTCACATAATTCCTGGGACTTATTTAGGGCTTAGTACTGTTGGCCATTGCTGGGTTGTCATCAGGCTTCCTAGAATGTGCTGGCCCTTTGCTAAACTCTTTGCAGGTGTCATCACATTTCATCCTCACGGCCACCCTGTGACATAGATGTGGCTGTCACCCCCATCTTGCAAGTGATGAACTTGATGTTCTAGAGGGGAGGTCACCTGCCCAGAATCTTAGAGCGTGTAAGAAGCTTCGCTAGAGGGACGCCTGGGTGGCTCAGTGGTTGAGCATCTGCCTTCGGGTCAGGGCGTGATCCTGGGTCTGGGGATCAAGTCCTGCATCGAGTTCACCAGCAAGGGGCTTGCTTCTCCCTCTGCCTGTGTCTCTGCCTCTCTCTCTGTGTCTCTCATGAATAAACAGATAAAATCTTTAAAAAGAAGAAGAAGAAGAAGAAGAAGAAGAAGAAGAAGAAGAAGAAGAAGAAGAAGAAGAAGCTGCACTAGAAATTGGTTCTACCCCAATTGATCTGGGGTGGGAGTGGGCGGGGGGTCTCTATAAAAGCCATGGACTTAAAAAAAAAAAAAAAGCCATGGACTTTACCATCTTGTTTGGAATCACAGATCTCCGCCTATACCCCCCACCCCCAACCCCCCCACCCTCTTACAGGTGGAATTCATGAGGCTTCTAGAGGTTATGGGATTAGCGCCCTGACCTCCTCAAATCCAGGCTCTTCCTGTGGTCCCTTCCTGGATTTTTAAGGCCACGTGGCTTGGGGGAGATGGGGTGGGGGGTAGGGTCATGGGCTTCTGCTGGGAGGAGGGGTGGGGAGGTCTCAGCAAGATGAATGTGGGGCAGAGCTAGCAGAGAAGTCGGGCACAGGCAGGTTGCTGCTGGCAGGGGAGGCTCCGGGTCAGAGCACAGGTGTGCAAGCAGATGCAACAGCTGACATCCCAGAGGTGGGGCAGCTCCAAGGTGGTGGCTTCAGCCTGGGAAGGTCAGCGGGCAAACTGGTGAGACCTCAGAAGGCCACAGAGAGAGGGAGAGTGGGGAGAGGTTAAGGGACAGGATATGCCTGGACACCAAGTGACGTAGGCAGCCACCTTTCCATTCAGAGAAGCTTCCAGTGAGGCATTGAAATCTCTGGTGGAGAGCGGAGACACAGCACCAGGAGAGATCAGCTCACAGTCTGAGGAGGTGGGAACCGGCTCCTAATTGACGTCTGAGGTCCTGGTTCGCTCCCACGTCCCCTCCAGGTTTGCTGAATCATCTGAAGACCTTCGGGCCCCACGGTTCTCCATCTGTGAGGTGGGAAAGGCGGATGACAGGGTTTCCAGGGTCCCTCTACTCTGACCCTTGCTGATGCTCACTTATAACAGGAGTCTGACTTCACTCCATGGTCAGTCGTGTGGGTGACCTAGGAGGGCTCGTTCTCTGGGCCTGGGAGGCTGAGGCTGAGCAGGCAGGGTGGCTGAGGTTTTGGGGGACAGCCCCTGAGCTCTAGGCTGAGCTTCGATCTCCCTATAGGAATTTACTGGAAGCCCAGGATACCATAGATCCCAGTCCCCGTGCTGTGCCTGAAGAAGCAGGTTGTGATGGATACCAGGTGAGTCCGGGTGTGGGGTGGGGGCCATGGGTGCTGTCCTAACTGCTGAGGCAGGCAGACAGACTGGCTGCAGGCTGCCCTCACTTCGGCCTCAGGGACGTGTGGCCAACAGTGGGTCCACTCCAGTGGCTGGCTGCTCTCGGGAGCTCGGGTGCCAGTCCTAGCTCTTCCAATGACTACTTGGTGATTTTGGGCAAGTCTCCTCCCTTCTCTGAGCCTCTCGTCCTCTGTGTAAAATGAAATGTCTCCTAGGCCCTAACTCTAAGTCTCATAATCTGAAGATCGTGGACTCCTTGCTTATCCATTCTGTGCCTCTGTTTCCTCACATGTGAATGGGGCTGTGGGTGTGAAGGAGCCTGGGAAAGGATGCCAACCCTCTATTCCATATGCGTGGTGTGTGCATCTTGCTTGGTCTTCCACTATGTCTCTGAAGCAGACTGGGCCAGGCCAGTGGCCCATTCTGCAGATGGGAAAATTCGCTAGGGCTCCATGGAGCTCTCTGAGGGAATGGGAGGGCCGAAGACTGGCTGGCCCAGGGAACTCTGGACCCCAGGGGCTCGCAGGGAGCTGGGAGACGGGAGGAGGCCGGATCCTTAGAGCAAAACCTTTCCAGGATGCCGGGACTGTGCCTGCCAGAGGGATCTGTTGGGGTGTCCGGGATGAGCATCCCCCATGGGAACCCGAAAGAGAGTCAAGGACCCCTTGGAAGCATGTGGCCAGAGGCGCTCATCGCCCTGGGGCCTGGGGAAACTGCCTGAAGTTTCTGATTCAGTACGAAGGAGGGGCAGGGGTGGAAGGGAGCAGAGGGCAGAGGGTCAGTCTCAGTCCCTACTTTGATGGACAAGAAATAAGACTTTCTGTTTCGTGGTTTTATAGCTCCATTTATTAGGTCTTATTCCAAGGCCCGATTCTGCTGGGGCTCACGGAATAGTTTCTCTGTCCCCTTCTCATACCTCCTGTCACCACATGGAATTTAACTCAGTGCCAGGCTAGGTGGTTGAGGATTTGGCACCGTCTTGCCCCCGCTCTGATCTACAAAGATTGTTGTTGTCCTCACATCTCCCTGATTAAAGAGTTAGAAGACCTGGGGTCGAATCCTGCCTTTGCCACGTACTCGCTGTTGACCTGGAGCCAGTGACTTCCTATTTCTGAGCCTCTGCTGCCCCATCTATAAAACGGGAAGAGCACTAGTACTGACCACGCAGGGTCATTGTGAGGACTAAGTGAGGCACCCACCACCCAGGCTCCCCGCCCTCTTCCTCAGCCCTGGCAGGACCGCCGAGGCCCCGGCAACTCATGGTTGCCGACCTGGACGTGCTGCCAGCTGCCATCGGGCCTTCCCCCGGGGCCCCGCCACGGGTCTTACCCTTCTACGTGGAGAAGTGCAACAGCAGTGCCTGGGTGCTGCACGTCCTGGCCTCCCTGGGCACCGGCTTCGACTGTGCCAGCCAGGTAAGCCTGCACCTGCTGCTGGTGGGAGGACAGGAGGTCAGCAGTTGGGGATCTTGGGGTGGCGTCTGCAGTACCTAGGACAGTGGCCACCACAGGAATTACTTGATTCTGAAGGAAGAAATGAATGAACTATGAGGGGGCCACGTGGCTGGGGCAAGCAAGGGGAGCCGGTGAGTGGAGGGGCACAGGCTTTGGGCCTGTGCAGGCCCTGTTTCTGTCCCAGCACAGGCATTTTATGCAAATCGAATACATTAAATGCTTCCTCTTTAAAATGGGGCCAACTCTGCTTTCTTGAATCCTGAAAGCCTAAGTGGCACAGATGTGCCCAGTGCAGCGCCAGGTGCAGAGGGGGTTTCAGTCAAGAGCAGCCCCTTGTGCTCATGCTCTGAGTTTCTGTCCCCAGAGAGTAGAGGCGGGCAGCAAGGCAGCCCCTGACTGTGTCATCCATGCCAGCTGGAGCTGGAGCAGGTGCGGGGCCTGGGCGCAGCCCCCTCGCACATCATCTATGCCAACCCCTGCAAGCCTGTCTCCCACATCCATACGCTGCCCGCCACGGGGTGTGGCTCCTGACCTTTGACAATGAGGGGGAGCTGACCAAGGTGGCCCAGCATCACCTCGAGGCCAGGTGAAGCCAGGTGAGGCCTGCCAGGCAAGTGGAAACAGGTGGATCAAGGGACAGCAAACCTGGGGCCTCTGCCAGTGGAGTTGGGCCTCTGCAACCAGGTGAAGGCAGTCCCATGAGGTGACTTGGGAGAGGTCCAAGGAGCAAAGTACAAGAACTTGGGTCACTGGGCCCAATGCTCCCCTGGTGCATATTTGTGGGGAAGGAACACTGCTTATGTCTGCATGGACACTGGGCACAACCTGGCATTGGGAGGTCTCGGGTCAGGCGAACTCATGGAAAAAGCACTCCCATCGGAGTCAGGGAGGCCAGTGCTCGTGTTTCAGATTCATGTGCACAGGCTGTGTGGCCTTGGGAAAGTTATTTAACATCTCTGATCTTGTAACATGGAGGCTTACAGAAAGTGTGTGTATAATTTCATCACGTTCCTGCTTTTTCTCGCCTGGGCAGAGGTCTCTAAGTGATGAGTGTTTTTGTTCCTTGAGACTCAGTGGCTGGAGAGTCCAGAGAAACTAGGCAGGGGCTGGTGGGAAGGTGGGGAGAGATTGGGGGGCAGGCTGGGCCTTGGGGGCTCATGTGTCAAAGAACCCCTGACATCTTTCACAGCCTCTCCTAGGCTGGTCCTCTGGCTCTGGACCCAGGACAATGAGAGCATCCTCCCCCTGAGTGCCAAGTTTGGGGCCCCCCTGGATGTATGTGAACATCTGCTCGGGTTGGCCAGGGACCTGGGGCTGGCTGTGGTTGGAACAAGGTAAGAGCACTGGCTTTCCCTGCCTGGGAAGCAGGGGTCCTGGTTTTCCCTGTCAGTCTCCAGTCTTTGCCCCTCTGGGCCTCAAGATGCTCCATTTGTCCTCAGCAAAGGAGCTGGGTGTTATCTGGGACCAGAGCAGGGTGATCAAAGTGAAAATTTGGGTGAAAAATTTGAGGAGATGCCAAAAAGCTTAGTACTCCAGATAAATCACATTTTAATACAGTATTTTAAAAATATCAAAATTAGGGACACCTGGGTGGCTCAGCGGTTGGGCGTCTGCCTTCAGCTCAGGGCGTGATCCCGGAGTCCCAGGATCAAGTCCCACATGGGGCTCCCTGTGGGGAGCCTGCTTCTCCCTCTGCCTGTGTCTCTGCCTCACTCTCTGTATTTCTCATGAATAAATAAATAAAATCTTTTAAAAAATATATCAAAATTAATGCAAAAATTCATGATAAGGAAAATATCAGAATTTTAAATAAAGACAGGATTGAGAGGTGCCTGGGTGGCTCAGTTGGTTAAGCGTCTGCCTTCGGCCCTGGGGCGGGGTCCCAGGGTCCTGGGATCAAGCTGTACATCGGGCTCCCTGCTGTGAGGGAGCCTGCTTCTCCCTCTCCCTCTGCCTGCTGCTCCCCCTGCTTGTGCTCTCTGTCAAATGAATGAATAAAATCTTTTTTAAAAAGGACACTTCCTTGCCTTTTTAAGAAAAAGGAAAAAGACAGGATTGAAATTCCTGTTTTTTCCTTTTGCCTCAGGGTCCAATTACTGTTACCAATTTTGTCTTTATTTAAAATTTCTGTGTTTCGTTTCTTGTGGATGTTTTTGCATCAATTTTGCTTCTTGAAAATATCGCGTTAGGGGCACCTGCGTCGCTCAGTGGTTGAGTGTCTGCCTTTGGCTCAGGGCATGATCCCAGGGTCCTGGGATCGAGTCCTGCAACAGGTTCCCCGCGGGAAGCCTGCTTCTCCCTCCGCCTGTGTCTCTGCCTCTCTCTCTGTGTCTCTCATGAATAAATAAACAAAATATTTTCGAAAGGAAGGAAGAAAAAAAGAAAGAAAAAATGGCATTAAATATTATTTATCCTGGAGGCTTAGTGTTTCGGCCCCCGCTTACGTTCTGCACCTGAGCTGAGGGCCTCACTTGCCTCCTGCTCCCTTGCCTTGATTGGTTCCTCGGCTGCCTGCTTGTGGGGGCCCTGGGATTTGGGGTTCTGATCACGTGCCCTCTAAGGAGAAGAGGAGCCCCACGATGGGGGCACTGGGAGAGGGCAGCTGAGAGCAGTGACTCGCACAACCGTCAACACCCTAACTCAAGGCCTGTCACATGCAGTGTATGCATCTCTGGGGACAGCCACGTGTACATCCAGGGGTGCGTGGTTCTGTGGGCCGAGGCAGTCACATGTGTCTCAGTGTGTGTACTCATGCTGGTCTCCACAATTTACCCATGTTGGCACTTCTGAATGTCCCCCTTCTTCCCAACCCTTATGTTTCCATGTGTGTTTCTCCACGTGTCATTGACCTACGTCCAGCTTCCACGTGGGCTCGCACTGCCAGGCAGCGCACAGCTCCATGCAGGCCATCGCTGACTGCCGGCGTGTGTTGGAGATGGGCCGCACCTTTGGGCCAACGTGACCCCCTGGACATCGGAGGGGGCTTCCCGGAGTGGAGGGCTCAGAACTGAAGTTTGAGGAGGTCAGGGGGTGGACGGCGTGTGCGTGCTTGTCTATAGGGGAGGCTCTTGCAGCCGAGTCACGTGTACGCCTGTAGCTGGGATTTGCCTTTGTGGGGAGGTCTTCGACTCTAGGCACATGGCCTGTGTGCACGTACGTGCATGTGCGTGTCCCTGGCTCCATGTCTTTCTTTAGACATGGTAGTCGCTATACCCAACTAAGCTGCAGTCAGGTCGAAAGTTCACTATGCTCCACATCCAGGGAACATCCCATCTTTGCTGACCATGTATTGATTTCTGTGGCTCCGAATTCATACATCTCAGGGTGCTACGACCTGTACGCTGGCTGTGTGTCCTTGGAAAAGTTATTTCCCCTCTCTGGGCCATGGTTTCTGTGTCCTCCCTAGTAAAGTGGGGACGAGAACACCTCCCCACAGTGCTGTTATGGGAATGAAGGGGTATGATGCAGGGAAAGCCCCCACATAGGGACGGGTCATGCTAGGATCGGGATCTGTCCCTGCAGATGGCGAGAGTGATCGATGCTGCCCTGGCCCAGGACTTCCCGGAGGGGAGCGGTGTTGAGATCATCGCGGAGCCTGGACGCTTCTAACGGCATCTGTGTGCATGGCCGCTGTCAATACCACTGCCAAGAAGGCTGTGCTGCAGGCAGGTGGGTGGGTCACCCTGGGTGGGGACGGCCCTGTCCACACGTCCCCAGGCCCCGGGGAAGAGGTTAGATGGAGGGTCTGGGCTCCACGCCCAGTGGCTAATTAGTGAGAAACATGTTGTGAATCGGGTATAAGGACGAACCTGTTAGTATCACTATTGTGTTGTTCTCAAGTAGCCCGGGAGGTAGAAAACCAAGACAGTCTTTACTGAGCAGCCATGAATTTATATTGCGTTATGGAGGCAAAGCCACAGAATATAGCTGATGGGGTCACAGACACCGCTGTGCTGCCCATGCGCATTTGAAATCTTCCATCCGGTGCTTTCTAACATGTGCAGATTCTTATAACGAAAAATATACTGAATAAATACAAATTCTTGCAACAAATATAGGAAAGCAATATCGTTGTGTCTTGGCCTGAAGGTCAAAGGTGACATCTACGGGGTAATGGGAACCTTTTGACAATTGGGGTCGACCGTCATGGGAGACTTGTTTGGTGGTCTGCTATTTTTGAAGCAGGCGTGGGGTGGGGTGACCGTTCCCACAGAGTGAACTAACCAGAACTCAGTTTCATGCCGAGATGGAGAGTATGGATAGATATCACCACTCTAATCTGTGGCTTTGTGATAACTGACGTATAAATATTTATAAATCCCATTAATCCTCTCCCTTATCCTTGTGACACATGCTGGTCCACAGCTTTTAATCCCAAAGGCGCTTGTGTCAACTGATTTCGTTTCCTCACAAAGTGTCTTGTTCAAGAATATGGTGATATGCAGCCCATGATTTTAGCCATCGGTTAACAGAAGTCCAAGTTATAAGTATTTGGGGCTTATTATTTTTATTTCCACTATAATAAGAGCTGCTAATAATTAAGTATCTATTTTGTGTGAAATACATATTTTGTCTCATTTCTGCTCAACAGTTCTGGAGGGGGATAGTTTTGGGTCATTCCTATGTTACAGGTGGAAATACTGAGGCTCAGGGAGAGGAAGAGATTTGTCTATGTGGCACGGCTCGTTAGGGATGCAGTGGGACCCCTGTCTGCCTGGCTGAAACGCTGTGCACTTGCTGAGCTCTCCGCCTCGAGGATGTCATGGCTAAGTGGCTTAGGACACCTGGGGCTGGGGTTGTGGAGACAGGATCAGTAATGGCAGCTGGGAGAAAGGGAAGGAGATGCAGAGACTGACACCGGGAGAAGATGGTGAGGAGAAGACCCAGAGGAGGAGAAAAAATCAATATTCAGAAAGATGTGAGCATCTAAGTGGTAGCTGGAATGTCCCCAGTGTTCACGGAGATCACTGTACAATTCTGAGTTTAGATTCAAGAAAGCAATATTCTGCGGACAGGCTAAGTGGTTGTGGAGAAACTGGCTTGGTAGTAGTAGGTCATGTCCGAAGGATCTCGGGGTCACAGGTGACTTCAGCTTCATATGCACCAGGAGTGTGATGGGGCAATGAGAAGGTCATCAGGTGCTTCCTTCAGCAACATCAGTCGAGGTGGAGTATTTAGGTGAGGGAGGCGAGAATCATGCTCCGCTCTGTGCTTATATGAGTCGGGCACTGTTTTTAAAACTTTCCGAGGTTTGTTTTAATCAGGGAACATGCAGACATGGAAACACTGTCCCGAAGGAAGAAGTTTTTACTCACATTGCCCTAGAAAGGGGGCACCTGGAGTGCGCCGCAGGGCCACAGGGGAAGCAGCTGGGTGGGGTGGGAACAGAAGGAGCAAGCAGAAAGCCAGGCTGAGAGGCTCCAGTGCAGGTTTCATGGACAGGAATGGGTGAGGCAGGTGAGCTGGCTCAGCAGGGGGGACAGAAGGAAGCCAGAGGACAGGCCCCAGCCTTGCATGGGGTCAGGAAGCCTCCTGGAGCAGAGAACAGGGGTTCTCTAGCCCTGGGCAGCGGATTGGGGCCCCTCCCAAGGGTTCTGCACTTAGGCGTTGAGAGCCAGTGGTGAGATTGGCCACACACACCTCTTGACCACCCCCAGGAGGCCACCAGAAGCTGGTGTATGACCTCAAGGGCTACTACGGCATCTTCTGCATCTTCCTCAGGGAGCCTGTCCCCACGATGCCATCCTAGTGAAGGTAAGGGGCCCTGTGGGACTTTGGCCCTCCTAGACTCTGAAGCCACTGCGTCTAGCACCCAGTCCAAGAGAGGCAGGGATCTCTGTGGCCAGGTGGGGAGGTGAAGGAGCCCAGACCCTCCGTCTAACCTCTTCTCCAGGGCCTGGGGACGTGTGGACAGGGCCGTCCCCACCCAAGGCTGACCCACCCACCTGCCTGCAGCACAGCCTTCTTGGCAGTGGTATTGACAGCGGCCATGCACACAGATGCCGTTAGAAGCGTCCAGGCTCCGCAATGATCTCAACACCGCTCCCCTCCGGGAAGTCCTGGGCCAGGGCAGCATCGATCACTCTCGCCATCTGCAGGGACAGATCCCGATCCTAGCATGACCCGTCCCTATGTGGGGGCTTTCCCTGCATCATCCCCCTTCATTCCCATAACAGCACTGTGGGGAGGTGTTCTCGTCCCCACTTTACTAGGGAGGACACAGAAACCATGGCCCAGAGAGGGGAAATAACTTTTCCAAGGACACACAGCCAGCGTACAGGTCGTAGCACCCTGAGATGTATGAATTCGGAGCCACAGAAATCAATACATGGTCAGCAAAGATGGGATGTTCCCTGGATGTGGAGCATAGTGAACTTTCGACCTGACTGCAGCTTAGTTGGGTATAGCGACTACCATGTCTAAAGAAAGACATGGAGCCAGGGACACGCACATGCACGTACGTGCACACAGGCCATGTGCCTAGAGTCGAAGACCTCCCCACAAAGGCAAATCCCAGCTACAGGCGTACACGTGACTCGGCTGCAAGAGCCTCCCCTATAGACAAGCACACACACGCCGTCCACCCCCTGACCTCCTCAAACTTCGGTTCTGAGCAAGCCCTCTCTCTCCTCTCCGGGAAGCCCCCTCGATGTCCAGGGGGTCATGTCGCACCCGAAGGTGCGGCCCATCTCCAACACACACCGGCAGTTTTCTCCCAGAGTGGGCCTGAAGTCTAGGTTAGCTCCTCAGGCAGCCGCCCCCACCCCAGCCGCCACCCCCAGACCCAGGTCAGGGAGGGCTGAGAACCTTGTGCCCTGGTGGCAGGTGGCCCCAATGGCTGTGGCCTGGGTGTGAGGCAACCTGCACTGCCCGGGACCTTGAGATCTTCTTTCCCCTCCTGTCGTTCAGTTAGTGACTCCTGTGCTGCCCCAGGAGGGTCTGCGTGAGCTATGGGCACCCGCACTAATGTGAGAGCACTGGCTTTGGAGTGACCCCAGGCTTTTCCACATACCGGCAGGGGTGTCAGTGCCTCGGTTTCCCCTTGGATATTAGTATCCCCCTCACAGGATTGTTGAGAGGAGTAAGTCCAGTAATGCAAATCCTCAAGCAATGTCAGTTCATGTCCAGGGCCCTGCCCCTGGCTGCCCCTGGTCCCAAGCCTGACCCCCTCAGAGACCACCCTCTCCCCCGCCTCCTGCCCCGTGGTCAGAGTGTCTTCAGGGAGCAGGCAAAGCCTTGGACACACAGCTAATGGACCAGCCTTGTGGGTGCCTCGGACCCGGCCTCAGCCTCACAGACCCCCAGGCTGGGAGGTTGGATGGACAAGGTGTGAATACAGCCAACTCCAAAATAGTGTGGACACTACTGTGTGTCCTCCAGGCAGACTGACACTTTAAAAACGGTATTTCCAGAGTTCTGAGCTCAAAAAGAAAATGAGTCCTATAGAGAAGGAGGTTGGCAGAGGTGAGAGCGGGGACATGTCAGGATGACTAGCTGCATTCCTTCAGCCAGTGAAGGCCCAGAGGCCAAAGCCACCCACCTCCTGTGCCCTTTTTAAGTTTTTCCTGCTGTGATGTTCTCTGATCCCCAGCCTTGGCAATGGTCCTCCCGTCCACCAGAGTCCATCCCATCGATATTGTTGCTGCCTCTTCAGCTCTACCGATGCCAGAGGACTCTCCCAGCATCCCTAGGCTAAGGAGAACTATCCCCCAGCTATGTGAGAATGGATAGGCCCCGGATGCTACCCTAGGAAGCCAGTGGCCTCAGACATTCTTCAGCCTCTTCCCAATTCATCTCCTCCCAGTGCCTGAAGATTGGGGGGTGGAAATATCCACCCCAACCACCCCACCCCCCAGAAGTGTCTGGAAGCACAAACGTAAGTGGGCTTCAGGGAAAATATAAAGTTTTATTCAGATGCAAGAAATGTTGGTGTGTTTGTGTTTTGCCCTCTGATGCTGTAATTGTGGTTATCCACGCATTCATCTATCCATCCACTGATCCATTGATCCTATCACCCCTCCATCCCTCCCTCCCTCCATCCATCCACCTACCCATGTACCCATCCACCCATCTATCCATTTACTCAGCAGAAATCTGAAGGCCCAGTGTGTGCCTGGCCCTGCTCTAGGCACAGGTAACACACAATGAAAATCCAGGCTCGTGGAGCTTACCTTCCAGTTGGGAAAAGAGACAGCCTTGGCAAGCACATAAGTATATAACAAGGTACATGCTGTGAGGAAAAATAAAGCAGAGCCAGAGGATAGTGAATAAAGGATGATGTGTTATTTGAGGCAGAAGGATCAAGGGGCGCCAGTCCGAGAAGGGGGCATAGGAGCAGAGACCTAAGGGCACAGAGCGAGAGGCCGTGTGGTAGCTGGGTCAGAGCCCCAGGCATTGCAAACTGCAAGTCCAATGCCAGGGACGGAGACAGTTTTTTAAAAAGGCAAGAAGATGCATGTGGGTGAGCAGAGTAAGTGAGGGGAGGTGACGGGAGAGGAGACAGGAGGAGGGCTGGCTGGTGGTTGACTTGTCAGGCCTCATGGTTAAGGCAGGGCTTTGGCTTTGCTGTGAGCTGGAGGGAAGGCCCCTGAGGGTTTGAGCAAGTCCATGCAGTGGGAATGCAGAGAGAATCTGGGGAGGCTCCTGCCAGTTTGCAGGAAATGATGGGTGGTCACAGTGTTGGTGGGAAGTGGTCAGTCCAGGACAGGGTGGATGGGTTGAGTCAAAAGGATTTGCAGGAGGAGCCAGCTGGGGGGTCCCTGAGGCAAGGAGAGGAGTCAAGGGCGACTCCAGGGCTTTTGGCTGGAGCCACTGGTACATGAACAGGAGCGCTGGGGAGGAGAAGCAGGTTAGGAGGGGTTAAAACCCAGAGCTCAGCTTTGACAAGTCAGGCTGGAACAGTCTAGTCAACCTCCAAATGGAGTCACACACGAGCATCTGGTCTCAGGGCCAGGGCTCAGGACAGGAGATCCCAACGTGAGTGGCGTCAGCATCGGGTAGACTTGACCTCCCTGAGGCCAACCAGGAAGTGAGCGTAGCCAGAGAAGACAAGAACACTTCCAAAGACGGAAGGCCCAACTGTCTAATACCGCCCAGAGGTGGCTGAGGTGGGGGCCGAGGGTGGCCTTGGGAAGAGATCACTGGTGATCTTAACCAGAGGCTTTCAGTGCAGGAGAGGAGAGAGGTTGGTGGAAGTGGGATCCCGAGAGGACGGGTGGAGAGGGTGGGGGTGGGCCCCGCTTCCAGGGAGGTGTGCTGGTCCCGGCAGCTGGCGACATGGAAGGGTGGCTGGAAGAGGGCAGGTCGGGTGGGAGGTTTATTTTAAGATGAGAGCTATTACAGCTTGTTTGTAGGCTGGGGTGGGGGGTGCTCCCTAGCGGGGAAGAGAGTTAAGATGCAGAAGAGAGGAGACGGTTGCAAGAGCCCACCCTTGGGTGGGTGGCAGGGTTAGAAAGTGGAGTTCTGGGATCCCTGGGTGGCGCAGCGGTTTGGCGCCTGCCTTTGGCCCAGGGTGCGATCCTGGAGACCCGGGATCGAATCCCACGTCGGGCTCCCGGTGCATGGAGCCTGCTTCTCCCTCTGCCTATGTCTCTGCCTCTCTCTCTTTCTCTCTCTGTGACTATCATAAATAAATAAATAAATAAATAAATAAAAATTAAAAAAAAAAAGAAAAAAAAAGAAAGTGGAGTTCTCTTCTGTCGGGTTCTCTTTTCTCAGTGACAAAAGAAACAAGGTCAGGGCTGAGAGGCAGCGGGCAGGAGGGCGCCTTGGTGTTTCCAGGAAGGGGCAGAGATGGGAAGGTCACAAGAGCGGGAGAGCGGATGGGCCAGCGAAACGGGGTCAGGTCGCCAGCACAGGGGCCCACCCAAGGTTTGTGAGGGTCAATCTCGAGCGAGGCTGGCCATCTGGTGTGCTTCGTCTTCAGCCGTGTTCAGCCGAACAGGTGCACACGCAGAGATCGGTGGCCGCAGAGATCGGTGGGCTGGAGTGCGAGGTGCTCGCAGGAGTCTCTGCGGGTCCAGGCTCCAGCGACAGCTGGCCACCCCGAAGCCCCTGCGGTCCTCGAAGCCCTCTCGTGACCCCACATACTGTCCTTCCACAGCCATATCTGCTGGGGACTCAGAACGATCCCCAGGAGCTCACAATGATGTCCACTTTAGAGAAGCCAGCCAACCAGGGGCACCCAGGGGTAAGAGGCAGAGCTGGGATTCTTTTTTAAAGATTTATTTATTTATTTATTTATTTATTTATTTATTTATTTATTTGAGAGAGAGAGAGAGAGAGAGAGAGAGAGGCAGAGACACAGGCAGAGGGAGAAGCAGGCTTCCTGCGGGGAGCCCGATGCAGGATTCGATCCCCCAGGGTCACGACCTGAGCCAAAGGCAGCCGCTCAACCACTGAGCCACCCAGGCGTCCCAGAGCTGGGATTTGAATTCACACGCCTATCGGTGTTCTCCCTTCAGGACAGCAGGGGCGTGCACGCTGTGTTTGAGAAAGTCTTGCATCCCAGAGGGTGACAATAAGCCAGCTTGGCCGTTGGGGGAATTGAGCCTCACTCAGGTGCTCTCAGGTGCCTTGGGAGGGCCAGACTTTGTCACGTTCAGCTGCAGTGACTTGCTGCCACCCACTGGCCACTGGCGGTATTGCACCCAGACGGACCGTGCAGGATTTGCTTAGCCAACTCTCAGCCTCGTCGAAAGGCTCAGGGAGGAGGGGTGGTGCGCACACGTCCCCCACCCGCCCCCGACTTTGACAAATGTCTCTCTCTCTCTGTGTGTCTCTTATTAATATATAAATAAAATCTTTTTTAAATATAAATTTTTTTAAATAAATTAAATTTAATTTAAAAAGGAAGGTTGTATGAAGCAATGGGTAGGTACCCTAATACCCAACTTGAAGCTATGTTTGGACACACACCAGCATCAATGCAAATTGAAATAAGCATCTCTACTTCTGAAGTAATTATCATAAAAACAAAGCTCGAGGGCAATTAATACTATATGTGTTTTATTTTTTTATTTTTTTACTATATGTGTTTTAAATTTTCATTTTAAGAAGCACCTTTAAAAAGTAAACATTCATGATATTATCATTCCATTTTTATTTATTTATTTTTTTTAAATGTTTATTTATTTATGATAGTCACAGAGAGAGAAAGAGAGAGAGGCAGAGACACGGGCAGAGGGAGAAGCAGGCTCCATGCAGGGAGGCTGATGTGGGATTCGATCCCAGGACCCCAGGATCATGCCCTGAGCCAAAGGCAGATGCTTAACCACTGAGCCACCCAGGTGTCCCTCATTCCATTTACAAGATAATTTTTATTTGGCATTTGCTTTGAGCTAACGTTCCCCTTTTTATTTTTTTTTAAGATTTAACTATGTTTTTAAACAGTTAATCTCTGAAATGTTTGGTATAACTCTTTTACAGAAAAATGTTCACTGTTATTATGGTCAATCATTAGTTTTCAAAACACATAAAGTATTAGGAAAAATAGAACAACATAGGATTTAAGCAATTTCTGAAATTTTCCTGGGATTATGATATCACATACCCAAATCCCAAAGATTCATGTCTGTTGGGAATTTGGAAATGCTTTTCAAAGTTCTAACATCTCTCATCTCTGCACGCCATCCCATCCCAAAGCCATTGCTCTAACTGCCAGACTCGTGTCATTTCTCTGCCCTTATGTGTCAGTCCCCTAGGCTCCTTTAACTCACCCCCACCCCCCATGATCCTCAGAAGGATCTTTCTAAAGTGAGAAGGCATGTCATTTCTCTGTAAAATCCTTCCCTTGCTCCCTGGCACCTTCACCGGGGTTTCTTAAAATGAATCCAAGGATGACTCTATAAAAACATCTGGGAGTTTTCTTAAATGTGGCGGTCTGGGGAGCCTCATTCAGGGACATTGAATCAGAATTTCTGGGAGTTGAAGTCTAGGATCTCTGCACATTTAACACATCAAGTTCAACTCTCTTTACAGCCTTCTACCTTTTGTGCTATTATTGTATACTTCACTTCTACATGTGTTATTAACCCCATGGGACATTTCTATTATTGTTTTATAGCCGATTATTTTAGATTTGCCCACATATTTGGTTTTCTTTTTCCAGTGCCCTTCGTTACTCCTGAAGATCTGTGCTTTCATGTGAGATCATTGTACCCCAGTCTGAAGAATGTCCCTTAATATTTCTTGTAGTACAGGTCTGCCAGCAATGCATTTCCTCAGCCCCTTCTTTGTACAAAAATGTCTTCGTTTCATCTTAATTCCTAAAGGATTTCCCCCTACCCCTGGTATAGAATTCTTTATTAACAGTGCGGTTTTTTTTTTTTTTCTTCTTCTTCTAAACTTTAAAAATGTCGTGACATGACTTTCTGGATTCATGGTTCCTGTTGAAATGTGGGCCTCAATCATATTGTCATTGCTTGAAAGATAATATGCCTTCTTTTACCTAACTTTTAAGATTTTCTCTTTGCCTCAGTTTTCAGCTGATAACAATGATACGTCTAGGTGTGGTTTTCTTTGTCTTTATCCTGCTTGGGTTTCACTAGGCTTCTTGAATTTGTGGGTTGATGTCTTTCAACATTTTTAGAAATTTTTAAGTTATGTCACTTCAAATATTCCTTCTACTCCAGTTCTCTTTTCTCACCTTCTAAGATTCCAGTTATGCAGATGTTAGACCTTCTGACTGTGTCCTACTATTTCTTATACTATGTTCCTAATTTTTTATTTTTCTGTGTTTCAGGATGGATATTTTCTACTGAATGGTCTTCAAGTTGTTAACCCTGTCTTTTGTCTTGCTATGCTCTGTCTTCTGTTAAGCACACCCAATAAGTTCTTAATTTCAGGTGTTGTATTTCTCAGTTTTAGAGTATTTGATTATTTTAAAAAATATCTTCCAGTTCTTTATTGACAATCTCCATTTTTTATCCACTTTGTCTATCTTTCCTCTTATGCTCTTCAACATATTATCAAAGATGTTTTAAAGTTCTAGTCTAGGGCAGCCTGGGTGGCTCAGCAGTTTAGCGCCACCTTCAGCCCAGGTCGTGATCCTGGAGACCCAGGATCGAGTCCCACGTCGGCTCCCTGCATGGAGCCTGCTTCTCCCTCTGCCTGTGTCTCTGCCTCTCTCTCTCAATCCTCTCTGTGTGTTCTCATGAATAAATAAATAAAATCTTTAAATAAATAAATAAATAAATAAATAAATAAAGTTCTAGTCTACTAACTCCAGTATGTGGATCATTGTGGTTCTCACACTTATTGTCTATTTTTTCTTTTCATTACCAGTCACATTTTCCTGCCTGTTTGCATGTCTAGTAATCTCTGATATGTAACGTTGTTCAAATTGCGGATTATTCCAATATGATGAACGCCTTATTTTGGTCTTAATTTGCATTTCTCTGATTACTAGTGAGAGTGAGGACTTTTTCATGGCTATTTTGTCATTTGATTTTCCTCTTTTGAAAGTGCCTGTTTCAGTATTTTTAAATTTTATGTATTTATTTATTTATTACATTTATTTATATTATGTTTCAGTTTTTTTTAAATTTTTATTTATTTATGATAGTCACAGAGAGAGAGAGAGAGGCAGAGACATAGGCAGAGGGAGAAGCAGGCTCCATGCACCGGGAGCCCGACGTGGGATTCGATCCCGGGTCTCCAGGATCACGCCCTGGGCCAAAGGCAGGCGCCAAACCACTGCGCCACCCAGGGATCCCTGTTTCAGTATTTTTAAAAAATATTTATTTGTTTGAGAGAGAGAGACAGACAGACAGAAATAGCAACAGAGATAGCGAGAGAGCTCGAGTGGGGAGGAAAAGGAGAAGCAGGCTCCTGCTGAGTAGGGAGCCGATATATGAGGCTCAATCCCAGGATTCTAGGATCATGACCTGAGCCAAAGACAGACACTCAACTAACTGAGCCACCCAGGCATCCCGCCTGTTTCAGTATTTTTAGCCATCATTTGATTAGGTTGTATTTTTCTTATTGATTTTAGGTGTATATAAACTGATATATGTTCCTGATGCCTTGATTCATTTATCATCATACAGCTGTCCTCTACTCCTGACAGTTATTGTCTTAAAGTCCACTTTGTCTGACATTAATATATGTGTGTATATTTTTAGTAGGCCTCACCCAAAGGAGACTTCTGCTTTCCTTTCCTAATTTGGAAATTATACTGTTTTTATTCTTTTATTGGTTATCTTAGAGGTTATAAGCTGCACACTTTGCTCATTCAAGTCTAGAGTTAACACATTTACTCCAAGACAAAAAAAAAAACTTAAAATAATTTAATCACACATACTTGCCTCCTGACTTGTCATTTTTGTCATGAATTTTAATTCTATAATGTTATTCTACTTTAAACACCACAAGACATTATCATTGTTTTATCCAGTCATGGTTCATTTAGATTTGCCTACATATTTGCCATTTCATTATTCTTCATTCTTTCTCACCTTTTTTATCTTCCATCTGGATTCCTTTTCATTCTACCTGAAGTCAGCCAGTGGCATAATTCTTCAGTTTCTCTTTGTCTGAAGATGTCTTGATCTCATCTTCATTCATAAAGGATTTTTTCCCGGGTGTGGAATCCTAAGCTGGTTGTTGTTTTCTTTTAAAATATTGAAGATGATCCTTCTGCCGTTTTCCTTCTTCTACTGTTGATCTTGAGAAGTCAGCTCTTAGTCCACCTTGGCCTTTGAAGATAATCTATCTTTTTCTTCCCTGATAGCTTTTTAGATTTTATCTTTATCTTTGGCATTCTACTGTTTCACCATAATATGTTAGGTGTAAAAATTTTTTTGAATTAATAGATTTATTTAAAGAGCAGTTTTAGGTTCATAGCACAATTAAATGAAAGATACTGAGAGTTCCCACATGTCATTTCCTTTTGCCACCAAACACAGCCTCCTCCACCATCAACATTCACGTTGAGTGCAGTGCATTTGTAACAATGAATCAACACTGACATATCATTATCAACCAAAGTCCATAATTTACATTAAGGTTCAGTCTGTATTTTCCATTCTATGGGTTTTGACAAATGTATAGTGACATGTATACGACATTATAGTGTCATACAAAATAATTTTACTGCCCTAAAAATCTCCTGTGCTCCACCTAAACATCCTCCTTCCCCTGAACCCCTTGGAAACCACTGATTGTTTTATTGTGTTTACAGTTGTGCCTTTGCAGAATGTCACAGAGTTGGAATCATACAGTGTATAATCTTTCTATGTGTAAATTTTTTAAAAATCCTACTTGGGATTTGTTGGGCTTTTTGGATCTTACACGAAGTCTGGGGCTCTGTACCCCCTTACTGAGACTTGGTTTCTCCATACATGATGAAGAAGTCAGGCCACTTAGCCTCTGAGGGCCTGTTGGACTCAGACATTCTCAGACTAGGATTCCATGGTTTTTCAAACCTCTGAGATGCCAATCAGGGGCCTCACCACCTTCAGTTCCCAGATTCCCTCCCCTCCACCTGACAGGCTAGTCATGGAGAATTCCCAGATCGGCCACAATATCTGCCACAAGGGGGCAGTGGTGTGCAGAGATTGTGCAGGTTCCGAGATGAGGGCAGAGCCAAGGGCTTCTTTCTCTTTGGAGGTCTTTGCTTATGACTGCCTGAGTAAAGGGAAGATGATTAAGCCTCGGATTCAAAGACCCGTGTCCCTTCTCCTTCATTTCATTTATCAAACTCTGGCTGATGCATGGAGATAAGTCATACCCTGTCCTTAACCTTGAGGACCTCATGGTTCACTAAATCGTTCTCTCCAGCCTACACTTCAGGCTGATTTCCCATCTCCCTGTCTTTGCTCCTGCTGTGCCCCTCCCCTATCACCACCATCCATTTCCCCTCCTTCTTAAGGTTTGGGTCAGAGGCCAACTTTTCCTTGGAGGATCCCAAATACCCCCGTCAGAATTCTCCTCCTCCCCTGTGCCCTTAGCCTTGTTCTATATCTGGATTGTGTTCTGGCCATGTGCTTGTCTCACTCTCCAGATTGGAAGCTCTTCAGGCAGGACAGGGCCCCCCCAACTCTGGGTCCCCAGTGCCAACCCTAGGACACAATGAGTGCTGGAGGAAGGGAAGTGAGAAGCTCTGCAGGCTGGGATTTCTGGCAAAGCTGAAGGAGTCAGAGCCCAACACCTAGAGGGCTCCACCATGCAGCTTCTCTCTCTACCCCAGGCCTCAAGCCCTTTGGGATCCAGCTTTGTACTCACTGTTGAGGAGATGACAAGAAAAGCTGCCAGTTCCAAGGACCAATGGATCAAAAAATGAAATCATAAAAGTGCCAGAAGAAAACATAGGAGGGCTTCTGATTGACTTTATGGTTAGAAAGACCTTTCTATGACTCAAAACCAGGAGCTATACTGAAAAGGAACTATAAATGGCTTTTAAGCTTTTGAAGAAATCCTCAGCCTTATTCATAAGAAGAGACCACAAATTTAAAATACACTTAGGTTCCATTTTTCACCTATCAAATGGACAGAAACCCAGAAGTTGAATAACCTTGTTTAGGTGACACTGGAAAAGAAGGCAAGGTCATCATCACTGGGGATGGGGAGACCTCTCAGCACAACCCCTGTGGGGGACAAAATGGCAATATCTATAAAAATTACAAATACACCTACATTGGGCAGAATTCTAAGGTGACTCTCATTGGCTTTTACCTTTGTGTGATCTATTGGAATATAGGCGGAATCTGTGAATATGAGAAAATGCGAACTCAAGAATTTTGTTTCATTATGTGGCAAAGAGATTTTTGCAGATGTAAGTAAGGTCCTAAATCAGTTGGTTTTAAGGTAGAGATTACATTGAGTGGGCTGGACCAGATCAGGTGAGCCCTTTAAAAGCAGAAAATTTTCCCTGGCTGGTCTCAGAAGGAGAATTCAAAAATTCAGAGATTTTTGAAGCATGAAAAGAATTTGTCATGCCATATGGGGAAAGCCATGTGGCAAAGAAAGTAGATGTCATCTAGGAGCTGAGGGAAGCCCCCAGATGATGGCCCCCAAAACCCAGAGATCTTAGTTCCACAACTCCACAGGAACCAAACTCTGCCAATGACAGAAAGGAGCTTGGATACAGGTTTTCCCCCAGAGCCTCCAAACAATGAGAACTAAGCCTTGCCAGCACCTTGATTTTACCCTGAGCAGAGCACCCCACCTCACCAGGCTGGACTTCTGACCAACAGACTGTGAGCTAACCAATAGGTGATGTTTTAAGCTGCCGAATTTGTGGTAATTTGTTACACAGTCATAGAAAACGAATACAATACCCCCAAGCCAGCAATCCGTTTTAGGAAATTTATTCTGCACTTATACTTGCATGCATATGAAACAAAATATGTACGTGATTATTGCGGCAATTGTTGTTACATCAGAAAAAAAAACCCAAGAAACAAAAAACCCAACCCCCTAGAAACAAGTCTAGGGTCCATCAATAGGGAATTTGTGAAATGAACTGTTTCAGTCTCTACAGTAGCATTACGTGCAATGGTATGAAAGAACGAAGAGGCTCCGTTTGCTGATAGAATTTTCCAAGACGCGTGACAAGCTAAAAAAAGGTACAGCACTGTGTATGTAGTTTGTTGCCTTTTATGTAAAAAGGGCATTATGAACATATACTCATTTTTAGACTCGCATAAAGAAACTCCAAAAAGTACATGAGGTGCTAATAAAAAGTGGTGTCCTATAGGGGGTGGGGGCAGGGAGTCAGAATAGGGCAGATGAAGCTCATGGGTCAGGGTGAGACTTTTTACTCATGCTTTTTAAATCTATGTTTTGAACTTTGAAAATGTATTAATGAAAAAAAAAGAAATAAAAGTAATTATTTTTAAATGAATCAATGTGGGGGGCGCCTGGGTGGCTCGGTCGGTTAAGCATCTGACTCTTGATTTCAGCTCAGATTGTGATCTCAGGATGGTGAGATCCAGCCCTGAGTTGGGCTCTGTACTCAGCAGGGCCTCTGTGCCCCACCCCATCCCCAAATAATAAATAACAAATCTTTTTTTAAAAATGTAAAATGAATCAAGGGGGCACAGTCCTCCCTGCTTCTTTCTGGGCCTCAGTCTGCTCCCTCACCTTGCCCCGACAAGTTGATCCGATTCTGGGGAACGTCCTCTACGGAACTCTTGACTCTAGACATTTCCTCCTCATTCTCCCTTGTGTCTCAGGAGAATTCAATAACTGTATCTGAGCAAGTCATCTCTCTGGAACTTGGTTTTCTGATCTGTGAAATGGAGATAATAGCTCTATTGCGTTGGTGGGCAGCTTAATGAGATCATTCAAGTCCAGTGACCAGCCCTTAGAAGGAGCCCAGCCCATGGCAGGTACTCATGGCATCCGTGTCATCTGGGATGTAGGAAAGGCCCCTCCCTGCGGAGGTAGTTTATTAAGCACACACTAGATGGACAAAAAATGATAGTGTCCTTCACTTCCTACCCTCACACTGCATGACTGTGGTTGGATTCCTCCCCTTTGCTATGAGATTCCTCAGAATCCTAGATTCTGCAGTTTCAAGCTTCTGCAGTTTCAGATGAGAGGAATGCTCACCTTTGTGAGCACTGGCACGACCACTAACTTTTGGTGTGTCACTGGAAACTCCTAAGGGTCTCCCTCATCTCATCCTGCTGTTCACTGAGCTACCAGCCTTGATGGAGTTGCTTGCCCTCCCTGCACCAGAGAGAGAGGGCTCTTGGTTCTGGCAACCTTCCAGATCTCCATGGGCTTAGCTGCACTTCTTGTCCTTGGGTTCCAGGAGATTCCTTGAGATCCCGGAATAAGAGATCTGTCTTTTGTCTAATTCCTGTGAGATAGGTTCCTGATAGTTGCACCTTGACCTGACATAAGAAATGCATTCGTTTTAGGAGATGTTGGCTGTGTGTCTGACTGGAAAGCCGGTCTTAGTCCATCTCAGGTGTGAACCTACTGCCATGGCCCCCTGCCTGCGTGTCACTGCTTGCTCCTCGGAGTAGAGAACCCGTGTGTGAGCAAGCCCGGGTGTGTAGATCCCACACCTGTCCTAACCCCGTGTGACTGATTTAATCTGGTTTAAGTACAAGTCCGCCTCAGAGGTTTGAGTGGGTTTACACTGGCGTCACCTCGTTTTAACTGGTTTGACTCACTTTATGTCAGTTTAAATACATTTGTGTCTACTTGGCTCTTTGGAACTCATTTACGGCTCTTTTGATTTGGGTTCGTTTAATAATAGCAGACACTGATCTTGCACTGGTGACGTGTCAGCATTGTCGATTCCCAGTGCTTTATGTACATAAAGTCATATAATCCTCACACCTGCCCCACAGGTGGAGACTATGTCTTCATTTTACACACGGAGAAACTGAGGCACAGAGGGCTTAAGACCCTGGCCCCAGGTTTCATGGTTATTGAGAGGCAGAGCCAAGATTTGAACGTGTTCCATCTGGCCCCCAAGTCTGTGCTCTGAACCTCGGTGTTAAGCTCTAGCACTGCAGAGGAGTGTTTGAACCACTTCAAGAGGAGCTGATTTGAATCTGGCCAGTTGGTTCTGTTTTTGCCAACATAAGCTGCTTTGTCCTGGCTCGATCTGCCTCCAGCCCTGCATTTGGCACATCCTAGTTGACACACAGATCTCAGGCCCCTCAGATCCTCCAAATGGAAGACCACCATATTAATTTTCTAGGCCTGCTGTAGCAAACTGCCACAAATTTGAAAACAACAGATATTTATTTTCCAACAGTTCTGGAGGTGTTGGCAGGGCCCGTCTCCATCCGGAGGCTGTCAGGGAAAAGTGGCTCCTTGCCTCCTCTAGCTTCTGGTGGTCCTTGGTCATATCACTCCAATCTCTGCATCTGTGGTCACATTGCCTCCCTCCTCTTCTGGGTCTCCTGTGTGTCTCTTGTAGGGACACTGGCCAGTGGATATAGGGCCCACCCAGATATCAAGGATGATCTCATCTCAAGATGATTGCATCTGCGAGGAGTCTTTTTTCCAAATAAAGTAACATTCATAGGTCCCAGGGATTAGGACATGGACATATATCTTTCTCAGGGCCTCAGTGAACCCATCATGACCACTAAGGTCACACCAGAGTATTTCCCCTTAGGGACCCAGCTCTTAACAGTAACCCTTCCCATTAGATTGGAATTCACTCATCTGTTGGGGTTTTATCATTTTCTGCTCAGGAATGGAGAGGCAAAGTGTAAAAAGTGCTGGCCGCCATGGAAGAGCCTCTTAGACTTTTCAAGACTCATTTATTAACATTCCCGGGTGAGAAGATCAGGACTTCCCGGAAACATCAAGTGAAGTGTGGATGAGTTTCTGTAAATAGGCATTCAAAGATTGGACCAGACTTCTGAGATGTTCACTGGTGGTCTCACCAAGCTTACTAAGCCTGGGGGAGCCTTCTTTACTGAAAGTGATGCTGAGCTGAAGGAGGGAAGATCATGAAGAGATGAAGGGGTGCTTTAACCCCAGAAAATCTCATACTCCTGGCCCAGGTTTGCAAGAAGTTAACAATTTAGCTGTGGGTGAAGATGGCGCAGTGGTGTCATTACTCAGCACATAGACTTTGCAAGGAAGTGGCATCCAGGGGCCTTTTGTTCGCAACAGGGCCCCAACACCAGTGATGCAGAAATATTACACAAAAGGAAAGTTGCGTTTCTCTGTTCTGGATTTTCCCACTTGAACTGACAACTAAAAACCACAAACACTACCAGGTATTAGAGTCAGGTTAGCCCTTGAACACATTTGGCCTCGACAAAGGCATGTGTCCAGACTTTCAGGGCTTGGGCTCAAGGTCCTGTTCTGTCCCTAACAGCTGTGTGGGGAAGCCAGAAAGTCTTTCTGAGTCTTGACTTTCCCATCTGTAAATTGAGATAATTGGATTACCTGGGGAAAGGCTTACGCTTGGCACATGCCGTGTATGGCAGAGAACAGAGTGGCGGTCCAGGGTCATCACAAGTTCATGGGCAGCAACTCCAAAGGGCCACTCGGCACTGCTGGAAATCCTACTCTGTTTCTCCAATGGCCTTGGTAGTGGTAACGACTTCACACCTCACCCTTGATCCTCCATCCCTCCTTTGTACCTGTCTGGCTTTGGCAGTGACCTGCTCCGACTCCATTGGAAAAATGTAAACCATCAGAGGAGGCTCCCCGGTCTTTGTATGTATGGCTAAATCTACAAACCCATCTCCCCTTCTCTTCCACCTCTAGGGTCATTGTCCCTGCTCCTCTCACAGTGGTTCTGTCTTCCTGTGCTCTGGGTCCCCTCCCCTCTTACTTTTTTTTTTTTTTTTTCTCCCTCCCTCTTACTTTATCAAGCACTTTGCTCCTGAGTAATCCTTCCAATGGTCCTGCCCTCCTAGCGGTCATTGCCATCAGCGCAGACACGGTTTGTATCCTCCATAGTTGGATGAAACCCTCCCTTGACCCTCCTACTCCCTTCCAGCCACCACTCCAGTTCTCTGCTTCCCTTTGCATGAAAACTTTCTGAAGAATTGCCTATGGTTGTTCTCTCCAATTCACAGGCTCCCGTTTGCTGTTTCACTCATTCCAATCCAGCTTCCAGCCTCCTTCTTCTACTAAGACTGCTCTCAGCGAAGTCGCCTGATGTCCCTGTGGCCAAATCCACTGGACCTTTCTCTGTGTTCAGCTCATTCGACTGTTGGGTAGCCCTGCACACAGGTCAACTCCCCTCTGTCTTTTTTTTTTTTTTTTAAGATTTTATTTATTCATTCATGAGAGACACACAGAGAGAGAGGCAGAGGCACAGGCAGAGGGAGAAGCAGGCTCAAGGCAGGGAGCCTGATGCGGGAATCAATCCTGGGACTCCAGGATCACACCCTGGGCCAAAGGCAGGCACTAAACTGCTGAGCCACCCAGGGATCCCTCCCCCTCTGTCTTGAAATGGTCTCTCCCATTGGCTGCCTGGTCTCACATCCCTGGCTTTCCTCCTCCCTCCCTGGCCACATCTGTTCAGCCTCCCGTACCATTCTTTCCTCTCTGCCCAGCTTCTGATATAGGAGCATCCCCAGGCTCAGTCAGTCCTTTCCCTCTTTTCCAGTCTGAACTGGAAACCAGTATAGGTCACACAGTAGCCTATAAGTCCAAATGCCCTGAGGCTGCCTAGACTTGGGGGAGGGGGGCAGTGTCTGACTCTCAATGCAGAGGCAGAGCATCTGTGGCCGTCTTCAACCCACCGGGCTGGAAGCCCAGAAGACCTGCTCGATTTCCCCTGTCTCCCAGCCCTACATCTGCTCCTTCAGCAAGTCCTGTCAACACCACCCCCCGCCCCCTGCCAGAATGGGTCTCAAATAGGTCCACTTCTCTTGTCTCCATGGCCACCAGCCTCGTTCAAGCCCCAGAGCCTCTGGCCTGGGTCCCACTGTTGCCTCCACCCTGGTCTCAGAATCCACTTCCAGCTTATGGTCAGCTGTTCTCGCCAGAGGGGCCAGAGTGGGCTTTTTTTTTTTTTTTAAGATTTTATTTATTTATTTATTTATTTATTTATTTATTTATTTATTTTATTCATGAAAGACACACAGAGAGAGAGAGAGAGAGAGGCAGAGACACAGGCAGAGAGAGAAGCAGGCTCCATGCAGGGAGGCTGATGCGGGACTCGATCCCAGGTCCCCAGGATCAGGCCCTAGGCCGAAGGCAGACGCTCAACCGCTGAGCCACCCAGGCGTCCCCCAGAGTGGGCTTTAGCTTGTGCGCATCACGTTAGTTCACTCCCACACTTACATCTCTTCAGTCATCCAAAGACAGTTCAAGCTCCTCACTCCAGCCTGGGTCCCTCCCAGCCTCCAAGCCCTGCTTGGTCACCACAGTGTGGCTACTCTGGGCTTCCTTATGTTTCTCGAACAGACCACCTCGGGCCAGGCTTCAGGGCTCTTGCTCACACTCATGGACTTCCTGGAACACCCTCCCCAGGCTCCAGATCTGCTGGCTCCTTCTCAGCCTTCAGGTCTCAGCTCAAATGTTGTCTCCTCCCCAAGACTCCGGTGACCACCACATGACTCCAGGGTCCTATGCCAGGTGCATGGAGGAGAGCACTTCACTCTGTGGATGACCCATGGAGATGTTTGTGTGCTTTTTATTTGTCCATCCTCCTGTTAGATCGAAGACTTCACCACAGAAGGATCTGGGTCTGTTTGGCTCAACCCTGAAGGGTCAGCACTTGGCACCGAGCCCGGCACGTAGTAAATGCTCAACAAATAAATACTCACTGAATGAATGAGAAAATCAGACAGGAAAGCATGCCACAGCGTGGTACGACACACTTCCACATGGCCCCGAATCTTATCTGGAAAGCTGCAGCATGCTATGGCCACACACCCTTCTGCCTGTCACACAGCCCCGAAGGCGGTGCTTTTCATTACACCGTCCAACAGGCCCCGGGGAGCCCAACATGTCACGACATGGCCCAACACTCGCAGCATGAGGCCTCGCCGGGACCGCCCAAGTATCACCGCTCTAAGCTCCAGACACGTCTAGCTGACCATAGTGGGCCACAAGGGACACCCCCCCAGCCTCAGCTGGAGTGTCATTTGGGACCCAAACATCTGAGCCCCAGACCCCAAGTGGTGGGCCCTTGGCCACAGCCCTGGGTCCAGCAGAGAACAATGGGTCTTTGTCTTCCCAGGAGGCCCTGCTCAGCCTCCAGAGGAGAATGGCCCATTCTGAGCACCCAGGGCAGCTGTGTGATGGTGGCAGCGGGTTGGGGGGGTGGTAGTGGTGGCGAGTAGCCCTGGACTGCAGGGAGGAAAAGAGGCCTGGCCTTTGCTCTGCTGTGTGACCTTGGGCATGTCCCTGTCCCTTTTTACTTGTACCTTCCTTTGTGGAAAGAGAAGAGCATGAAAGGGCCTCTAAGGAGCATCCGGGTACAGATGGGAAATCAAGACCCAGAGAGTCACAGGTACCTAGTAGATAGGCGGATGCGGACAATGAGGGTCACACAGCTCTCCATGCACACACATAAGCCAACAAACACACAAATACTGGCGAAGAATACACTGCCAACCAATAACCCAGACATGACCGACACAGAGGCAACATCCAGACAGACACTCAGGCACACTGCACACACGGAACAGAGACAAGCAGACGCAGACAGACACACCCAAGCAGAAACACCCCACAAACACAACTTCTCAGATACGCACACATACACACACACACACACACACACACACAACAGACTCACACGGGTGGCATACAGGGAGTGATATGGGGCAAAGGATGAGCCAGATGTCCTAGGGCCACATCCCAGCCCCCAGCCCTAGAACCAAACAGAAACTGACCCACAGAAGTGGGTGCTCTGGGTATGAGCTCTTCGGAAGGCAGTCTCCATCTCCTCCCCTGAGGATGTGATGTGAACCAATACTGAGAGCCTGCCTTGCGCCTGATGAATGGAGGTTAGACTCCACCAGGGACTTCCCAACTGGGAGGGTGTCGAAACCTGTAGTGGGTGACTAAGGGTGGCTAGAGGGAAAGGCACCAAGTGGTAGCTGGTAGGGCGCCTGCATTCTGGCTGAGTAACCTCAGGCAAGTCTGTTCTTCTGAGCATCAAGTTCCCACTAGGCTCTGTCCTCCAGGGTCCCTGCAGGGAGCAGCTGGCCAGCTCCTGGTGTGTTCCTGCTAGCGCTGGAGCCCTAGGACATTACTTGGCCCCGCCCTGCCCCGGCTGTGCCCTGTAACAGGGTGACTCCCTGCCCAGTGCCCCCTGGCAGGGGGTAACCCAGTCACAGATGCCTGTTGTCTTGTTCCCACCGCCCCGCCCCCCAAACCGTTCCCTAGGAGCTGGCCAGCTGAGGACATCCCTCGGCTGGGGGAGGGGTGGAGAAGTGGTCAGAGAGAGGGCAAAGGGAATCCCCAAGCCTAATGGATGCTTCCCCTTGGGGCGGATGTAGGGTGCCGGTCTGGGGACCGGAGAACAGGAGAACGTGTCCAGGTGTCAAATTTCATCCTCCCTGCTGTTAGAGTCCCAGAGCCAAAGACCCAACCTGCTGGAAGAGAGACTTGCGCAATGGTGAGGTAAAAGGTGACAGCGGGCCTGGCGGGACAGAAGTCCCATTGTTTGGGGCCCAGGCTGGCCTGCGCTAAGGGTTTATGCCCTGGGCAGGAAGGGGGGCTCTGTGGGGGGGGGACCAGCTGCCAGGGCTCTTGCCCCTTGGGCCCTGGAGGGGAACAGGTGCCAAGCAGGATGCCCTCGGGGTTGACAGAAGGGAGCAATGCTTGGCAAGGTGCCTGGGGAGGGCAGCCCTGAAGACCAGTGAGTTGCGAGTTACTGCGGGGCAGGGAGGTGGCCCCCACGCCACACCCACCCCACCCCCTCAAAGGATGAGCCGCCAAGGCCTCTGCAGGGACCTCAACCATCCTCCAGATTCCAATCATTCCCAAGAACGGAGGCGGCTTGGGGCGGCCCCAAGCCTGGGGGGCACTGTGACGGGAGCCGGGGGTGGGCATAACTGTTTTTATTACTGATTGGAGAGGTTCTGAGAGATTTGGGCTGCCCACACCCTCCCCACCGTCTCCCAAATCTCGGAGCTCCGCTGCTCCCTCTCCCCCCTTCTCAGCTGAAGCCCCCTGGGAAGTTCTTACCGATGTCAGACCTCAGTCCTTTCAGCTGCACTTGGAGTTCCGCGCCCTGAGGGAACGGCTGTCCGCAGACACCCAGCGAGGCAAATCACGTGCTCACGTCCCTCCTCGGGTCCCAGCTCCCGGGTGAGGGGCTACTCCAGGTGTGAGCCACGGGGCCCCTCCTCCTGCAGCCCTGCCCGGCGGGGGGCGGCGCTGCGGGCTGGGCGGTACAAAAGGCGGTCCCGCCCTGCACTCACTTGACTTTTGAGTGTCCCGTGGTCGCAGGAGCCGGCAGGCGGAGGCGCGTGGGGCAGCCTGGGCACAGCCCGTCCCCAGGTAGGGACCCTCCCCTGCGCGGAGGGAGGGGGACAGTCAGAAGGAAGGAACAGAGAGGAGGGGGCGGGCGGGGGGAGCATGAGGGCTGGCCGAGAGGGAGTGGACCGGGCAGAGGGACACGGAGGAGCACAAGCCAGGGGCACCCAAGTTAGGAATGGCGCTTGAAAGAGGCGCAGAGGGACCCAGATAGCAGAGAAGACCTCAGTCCAGGCCATGGGTGCTGAGCCAGGGGGGCACCCAGAATGCCACAGTCCCCACGGCCCGTCCTTGAAAGTCCCCAGGCAGGTCAGGGAGGGACTCCATTTCTCGCTCAATCCCCTTCCTGTCCAGGGACGGGGCGCGGGAATCGGGGTCTCTGACCCTGCCCACCCCCCTTGGACTCCCAGCCCCAGGAAGCTGGGAGATGAGGCCTGGGGTGCCGGGGAGTCTCTGCTGCCCACCCCCTCTGACCCCTGACGTCTGCGCTCCCGGGCCCAGGAGGCACCATGTGGCGATGTCCACTGGGGCTGCTGCTGTTGCTGCTGCTGGCTGGCGAGTCGGCCCTGGGTGCGCGCCGGGGTCGCGGGCGCCGGGAGCTAGCGCCGGGCCTGCACCTGCGGGGCATCCGGGATGCGGGCGGCCGGTACTGCCAGGAGCAGGACCTGTGCTGCCGCGGCCGCGCCGATGACTGCGCCCTGCCCTACCTGGGTGCTACCTGTTACTGTGACCTCTTCTGCAACCGCACCGTCTCCGACTGCTGCCCTGACTTCTGGGACTTCTGCCTCGGCGTGCCACCCCCTTTTCCCCCCATCCAAGGTGGGCACCAGACGGCCAGGAGGGGTGGGTCGCTTTGTCAACCCGGACTCAGCAGGGCTCAGGAGCAAGGCTGATGCATTGACATTTCCAAGGGAGACTTTGTAGACTCTGAGAGAGGCCCTGCCCCCCTGTCTGTGCCTCTGGGAAGTCCTGCTCTGGTCTAACTTGAATCCCTCCAGCAAGATTGAGAAAAGAGAAGACCCTGGGTCGGTGGGATTCCCAGCTGGCTCAGGAGGAAGGCACCCTTCTGCCCTTTCTCCCAGTCCAGTCTCCTTGCCAGACAGGGAAGGTGCTGGCCCCGCCCGCTGACTCACCTGGAGGCTAATAAAGGCTTCAGGGGTTGGTCAGGCTCTTCTTAGCCATTCCTCTGCCTTTGCTCAGGATTCTCTACTGGAGGTGGCTGGTCACACCTGGGAGATGAGGATGAATCTGTTCCTGCCTTCAGCCCATGTCACCATCTTTTCCCCAGCCCTTGTCCCTGTCACATAGAGGAATCATTTGAATCCCTTCCCGCGGTTCTGTGGGCCTGCGGGTTAGAGACTGGATACCTGGGTTGTCACCTCAAAGGGCCGTGTTATCTTAGGGGAGTCACTTGCCTTCTCTGGGCCTCGGCTTCCCCAGGCCCCTCTCACTCCTCATCTCCAAGTTTCAAGTCATTTAAATGGCAAGGGATCCAAGGAATGTTGTGGCTGGCATCCAGGTGGAGCAGGAGGGATCCAAGTTGGGGTCAGTGAAGAACTTCCCAGGGAGCAGTTGGTATGTGACCCTGCAGGAGAGGTCTTAAGAAGTGATAGTTTGACTTTAGTTTCAGTGAGGGCTGGGACATGCGTGCATGCATGTGCGTGCGTGTGCACACTGTGTGTGTGTGTGTGTGTGTGTAGGAGGATTCAGGACACCTGACTTCTGAGGACCTGGCCATCTCAGCCTATCGTCTCTGGTCCTGGTCCCACTTCTCTTCTCCTCTTCCCTCCCACCAGGATGTACACATGGGAGTCGCATCTATCCAGTCTTGGGAACCTACTGGGACAACTGTAACCGTTGGTGAGTGTTTGGATGTACAGAGGTGGCTTGCCTTGCGGTCTCTGTGGCCTACAGACTTGGCTCCAATTCTATCCCTGTCACTTACTTGCTGAGCCTCAGTTTCCTTGTCTGTAACATGGAGATTTTCACACTGACCATGTCAGCTTAGAAAACAACATTCTACAAGCATTCCCCGGGAGCATTCAGCCAAGGATGCCTGGCCCCAGGTGTGGCCCCTGACCTGGGAGAGGTTCCCTGTCCCTCCTCCTGGCTCAGGCTGGGCTACTGCCCCTCCCAACCTTTCTCCATGTCACAGGAGAATCCGGAGAAGGGGGCGCCAGGAAGGAAACCTCTGACTACAGCATCCGCTGCCCTGAACGGGATGAGGGTCAGGGATGGCTGGGCTGGAGGCCAGCCAACCTGCAGCAGGGCCTTCCCTGGAATGTGGTCTCTCTCCCTCCCTCCCCTTCCCCACCGTTCCCAGTGGGAGGATGAAGGGTCAGAGGGACCCCCCCCCTACTCTAGTCGGAGTCCTGCGATGGGAAGCAGAGAGGGGTTGAGAAGGGAGCCTCAAACGCCTGATGGGAATAATGGGGACCCTGTGGCTTTGAGGAGGCAGCCCTGCACCCACTCCACCCTGTGCCCTCTTTGCCTGGGACTGAGAGGCCCGAGGGAGGAGGAAACTTTTTGGAATGCATTACACATAAGCTGTTTCCATTGCCTCACTCGGGTGAGGGGTGCTGGGTCACAGTGAGAGTGGGGACTCATGAGGTTCTGTGTGCGACTGGCTGAGAGAATGTGTGTCTGGTGTGAGTGTGTGCGAATCATGCAGGTGCCGAGAGGATGTGTTTGTGTGTGTATGGTGTGAGTGTGTGTGTGAACCACGTGTGTGTGTTCCGAAAGACTGAGCGTGCCTGCATGATCTTGATCCTGCTAGTTCCTGATAAGATGCCTCTGGGCTTTGACGGGTTAACCTCTTTCCCACTCCTATCCCTGGGGCCTGGCCGCCCTGGGCCCCTCTGGAATGCTGGAACCTGCTGCTACCAGCCCAGTCTAGACCTGCTTGGGGAGCCCTGAGGGCAAAGGGGGAGGTGGCAGGAAAGGAGTGACCAGCCCACTGCCCCCGCGTTGGGTGGCCCTGTTCCTTGTGCTTGACACCTGAGTGAGGGTGTGGAGCAATGTCTGTGGGCCTTCCAGGCTGTGCGAGACCTCGAGGAATGCTTCGAGAGTCAGAGAAGGAAGGGGAACGTGAGGAGAGCCTCCCCTCCCACGCAGCCTCCTCTAGCCCGCCCCGAAAGTGCCCCCGCCCACTCCGGGGGCTGAAGAGCCCAGCCATACTGGGTTTGTTCCCCTTGAGGCTCCTTAAAAGGCAACAGGGGAAGGAGGCAGTTTAGCATCTTGTAATAGCAGAGTTATGAGCTTGTAAAAGCATCGTGGAATTCACAGTATTCCCTGCTCGTCGACACCTATTTATTAAAGACCTACTATGTGCCAGGCACTGTCCTGGGCCGGGTTGATGCAGCCAAGTGGGGCAGATGGTTCTGGTCTACACGCAAAGAAACGTATTACAGCCTGTGACAGGTGTGGACGGGGAAAGGAAACAATGGGGGATCCCGGTTTAGAGTGGAGTAGGGGCTTAGGAAGGCCACTCAGGAAGGGAGATAGTTATGCTGATACCAGGGAGGTGGCCAGGCAGGGAGGGAAGGTGAGGGAGCAGCTCGTGGTAAGGCCAGGAGGTGGGAAAGATCTCGCTGCAGCTGGAGCTGTGAAGTGGGAACAGAGGCCCCGAGGACGTGCAGGGCCACGTCCATGGATCTCATAGCCGTGCTGGGGGTTCTGTTCTAAGTGCCATGGGAAGCCACTTACAGGCAAACAATCTGATCTATGTCCTTGAGAGATCTCTCTGGCTTCAGAGCAGGTAGGGGATAGACTGAGGGGTATGTGGGGGGTTGAGAGGCAGGGAGCCTGGGTAGGAAGCCATGGCCATGGTCCAGGTGACAGGTGATAGGGACTGGAGGACGGTGGTGGCAGTGGAGGGGTGAGCGGCAGGTGAATCCAGAGCCTTCCATGATGTGCCATCCCAGGATCTGCTGATGGCGGGCATGGGAAATGGGGGTACTCCACGGACCTCAACAAGCTCTGCTTTGAACACGTGGGTAGCTAAGGTGCTGTGTCCTGAGTTGAGGATGTTAGGGACAGAGCAGCTTTGGGGGAAGGCAGTTTGGGCCATTTTAAGTTTCAGATACACCCAGAGGCGATGTGAGGAGGCTGGGTGGATAGGAGTCTGATGGGCCAGGCCCTATGCTAACTGCTTTACAGGATTTACAAAAGCCTGGCATTAAATCCCTGGAAGTGGGGATGATTCACTTCCTCATTTTACGGACAAGAACTCTGAGGGAGTTTGAGTAACTTACCTGAAGTCACATGACTAGTCATTTCAGCCCATGCTCTTAGCCCCTTCACTACCATGTCTCACTCATTCAACCAACAGATACTTCTTGGGTGGCTCCTATGTACCAGGTTTAGTTTTCTAAGCACTGAAGATACCAAACAAACCCTGCCCTCCAGAACCTTAGTGTCTACGAGGAAGCAGGTATGAAGAACACAAATAGCTAAATACACAGTGTGCCAGGTGGTGATGACATGCTAAGGAGAAAATAAAACAGGAAGCAGGAGAGGAAGGCGGCCAGGGCAGGCCTCCCTGAGAAAGTGACATCTGAAGAAAGACTTGGACATGGGCGCCTGGGTGGCTCCGTCGGTTGAGTGTCTGCCTTTGGCTCAGGTCATGATCTCGGGGTCCTGGCATCAAGTCCCAAGTCAGGCTCCTTGCTCAGCGGGGAGTCTGCTTCTCCCTCTCCTTCTGCCTCTGCCTGCCACTTCCCCTGCTCATACTCTCTCTCTCTGTCTGTCAAATGAATAAATAAAATCTTCCCAGAAAGAAAGACAGACAGATTTGGACAAAGTGAGGGCAAGCCTTGGGGATATGGGAAGAAAAGCAGCTCAAAGGCCCTGGGGCACGGAGCGCAGATGTTGTGAACAGTCAGGGGACCAGTCTGGCAGGGGCCTAAGGAGCCAGGACTTGGAGGAGGGGTCACAGAGAGGACAGGAGGACAGATTGTGCAGGGCCTCGTTAGCAAGGCAAGGACTTTGGCTCTTATTCTGTGATGTGAAGCCAAGGGAAGGTTTTGGGCTGGAGGATGGCATGATATGACTTGGGTTGAACAGGGTCATCTGGCAGCTGTGTTAAAAATATACCGAAGTGGGGGTGCAGGGAGAACAATGGGAAAGCTTCAGCAGAATCCAGGGGAAAGGTGATGGCTGCGGGAGGAATGAGATGGGGTTTGGATTTTGAATGTTTAAAGGCAAAGCCAGCAAGGATCTGCCAATGAATCCAATCAGCACCCGAGGGAAGGAGTAAAGGGTGACTCCCAGGCTCTTTCCATGGACTATAGGAAAAGCAGGCATGGGAGTAGGGATCAGAAATTCAGTCTGGGATGTGTGAAGTCTGAGCGGCCATTGGACATCCCCAGTGGTGACACTGGGTAGCAGCAAGATTCTTGGATCTGGAGAGATCCAGGCAGCAGAAATAAACTGGAGAACTGTGAACTTGAGGTTGACATTGAAAGCCACCAGGCTGAACGGGATCATCCAGGGGTTGTCTCATAATTCTTAGCATAGAATGTCAGGCCTGTGCTGACTTCTGCGGCCCCTTCCCTTCAGAGGATGCCCCCCCTCCATCTCTTCCTTCCTTCTGCTCTCCTAGCACCTGCCAGGAGCAAGGACGGTGGGAGTGTGACCAGGAGCCATGCCTGGTGGACCAAGACATGATCAACGCCATTAATCAGGGCAACTACGGGTGAGAGGCCCTGGAAATGTCCCCACTGGGCACAGACACACCTACATTCCCCTGAGAGGCATGTGCTGTCAGGCACATCCTCACTTGGATCCTGGTCATCACGTGGACACTTAGCCAGTACGCGTCTCTCCCGCCCATATGCACATAGCTCCAGGGCCCCAGCCTTGGCAGGTCTGTGACTTCCATCCCTTCTCTTGCAGATGGCGGGCTGGGAACCACAGTGCCTTCTGGGGCATGACCCTGGATGAAGGCATTCGCTACCGCCTGGGTACCATCCGTCCTTCTTCCTCTGTCACCAATATGAATGAGATTCATGTAAGTCCATCCTTGCCCACCATCCTGCCCTCTCCCCGTGGCTTGGGACCCCAGGAACCCTGACACACTGCCTCCCAATCCTCCAAGGGCCGGGGCCTAACCCTCTCCAATAGGCTGTGTGTTCCTGGACAAATCACTCCCCTTCTCTGCGTCTTAGGTTCTTGCCCATAACAAGATGTGCTGTGCACGAAGAGTTGATGCTCAGATTCTGAGTTTTGTGGTCTCAGCACGAGCCCCTTGGTGGCCTCCTCAGCCTGGGAAAAATGTTATTCCTTCCAGTAAAGCTGGGTCAGGGCCCAAGGGGCCAGGAGGTCACCTTGGTATTTTGGGAAGAGAAGGACAGATAGTCCTCTGGCTTTGGCTAAAGAGCCGGAATTCTCGGAAACAAATACTGACTTGGTGGAACCCCAAGGGAGTAGGGGGCTTCTCCCTTCCTACCACTGGGACCCTCTATGGGGAGAAACAGGAACCAGACCTGGAATAGTCAAAGGGTGAGGAGGGAGAACTTCAGCAGGTCAGGGCAGGGGCATAGGCTGCACGATCTGTCCGTCAGTGGTGGGCAGGGAGGAGGCAGCCGTTGGCCAGAACGGCCCTCCCTGCAGAGGGACTTGGGCTCAAGGCTGGGGTGACCAGACCCTGCCCCTGCCCTCACTCCCCTGGGCCTCTGCTATTTTCTGCCTCTTGCTGTTTGTCTTGGCGGCCTGCCCGGTCACAGGACCTTACTCCTTCTTCCCTCCCCAGCCCTGTAGGGCCTGAAGCCCAAGGTCCTGGTAGGAAGAAGGAAGTGTCAGATCAGAAGGTGCAGAGGAAGAATGAGGCAGGAGTTGAGAATGGAAAGTGGGTGACCCTGGCTTGACCACTTCCCTGCCAGCTTTATTTGTACAACAGGACTAGTCACCCTCACCTGACGCTGGGGAGGCACTAAATGATGCTTGGGTCTTCCCCATGAGTCAGTGTGGAGATTGCTGGGATCCCTCAGCAGCAGGAATGCTTCAGAACAAGCTGTGGAAGGCCCCAGACTCTTGGTGGCCCTTCAAAGCCAACGGGCCCCTGGGGGGTAGGCCAGGGCAGAGCAGGAGGCAGATGGAGTGGCTTTTGCTTTGCAGACAGTGCTACGTCCAGGGGAGGTGCTGCCCACAGCCTTCGAGGCCGCTGAGAAGTGGCCCAACCTGATCCATGAGCCTCTTGACCAGGGCAATTGTGCAGGTTCCTGGGCCTTCTCCACAGCAGGTATGTCCCGACGGCAGAGGCTGGCGCAGCGGGAAATGAGGGCTAAGGCCTGACTCCCCTGACGGCCCTTCCTCCTCCCCCCAACAGCCGTGGCGTCCGATCGTGTCTCAATCCATTCTCTGGGGCATATGACGCCTGTCCTGTCGCCCCAGAACCTGCTGTCTTGTGACACACACAACCAGCAGGGCTGCCGTGGTGGGCGTCTCGACGGTGCCTGGTGGTTCCTGCGACGGCGAGGGTGAGCGGCAGAGGGTGTGGGCAGGGAAGGGGACGTGAGGCCTGGGCTTTAGGAAGGGCCCCGGGCCGGGCTTCTCGTGCTCACCTGGCCTCGCTCCCTCCCGCTTCTCCAGGGTCGTGTCTGACCACTGCTACCCGTTCGTGGGCCGTGAGCAGGACTTGGCTGGCCCGGCGCCCCGCTGTATGATGCACAGCCGGGCCATGGGTCGGGGCAAGCGCCAGGCCACTGCCCGATGCCCCAGCAGCCATGTCCATGCCAATGACATCTACCAGGTCACTCCTGCCTACCGCCTCGGCACCAACGTAAGTTTGTGCTTGGTTGACGGGGCAGAGGGAGGGGAGCTGGAAAGTTGGCCAGAGGTTAGAACCTCACCCTTGATGCATACTCTCATCCTCACTCCCAACCCTCCAGGAGAAGGAGATCATGAAGGAGCTGATGGAGAATGGCCCTGTCCAAGGTAAATGCCTCTCATCCCGCCCCCTGGTTCCAGAAGCTTGTGTCTGCCTGAGACTGGGCACAGCACAGCAGCACAAGTAGTCTGTATAGCATTGAGCAGCCATTCCACTGGGGCTGGGAGTTAGGGGGACCTTGTCTGCTCCCCACGGGCAGCAGCCTGTGGGCGATACTTAGAGTCTTGGTATGGGTCTGGGCATGTATCTCCAGACTCGGGCATCTCCAGACCTGTGCTGTTGGGCTGAGCCGGCCCTACTCCGACCTCTGCCCACAGCTCTCATGGAGGTGCACGAGGACTTCTTCCTGTACCAGGGCGGCATCTACAGCCACACACCAGTGAGCCTGGGGAGGCCCGAGCGATACCGCCGGCATGGGACCCACTCGGTCAAGATCACAGGGTGAGGGGCTCGAGGGGGCCAGGGGGTGGGGGCAGCAGGGCTTGCACTCAGGGCTCTGAGCCTGCCTTGAATCCCCACCATCTCTCTGCAAAGCCCTATTTCCAAGAAGAGGAAACCAAGACATAAAAGGAAGAGGGACTTCCCAGGGTCACACCCAGAGGTGGGGGCCCTTTTAAGGTTTTCTAGGAACTCTTCCTTCCTGACACACTGGGATAAAATAACTCCTGTGAAATGCAGACACGGATTCCAGGGGTGGCTCGGGCCCTCCCCATCTCAGCACCTACCACAAAGCTGCCTGCCTCACTGACTCCCACACCCAGCATTCAGTTCCCCACCTGATATAAACACCCAGAGATGTTCCAGTCACTGATTTTCAATGGTCCAACCAATGCAATGTCCTTTGTGGTAGGAATTTGGGGCCTCCAAAGCACCCATGTTCTTGGAGTCTTCCATGTGGTTCTTAGCCCCGACCCCTCCCTGGCTCCCCCAGGGAGGATGGAAGGCAGGCAGATGTGTGAGGTCCCAGAGAACTGGTCCCCAGGCTGTGGGGCCCTGCAGGAGGGAAGCCCAAGTTCTCCTCCTTTCTGCTCATCCCCCTTCCATTATGCCGGTGATGCCCTCCCCCACAGGGTGGAGAGGGCACAGACTCCCGGAGCTGGAGACCTAGGGGGGTAGAGAGGGAGCAGAGTCTGGAAGGGGAAGGCCCCCGGGTTCCAGCCCCTGAAAGCAGGTGGAATCAGCTCTTTTCTCCCTCCGTGGCTCTGCCCCCACCCCTGCCTCTAGGTGGGGAGAGGAGACGCTACCGGATGGAAGGACGCTCAAATACTGGGTGAGTCCCCGAGCGGGGTGCCTGCGGCCGCTGCCTCCCCCCCTCCCCGGTGCCCTCCTCACCGCCCCTTCTCCTCCTCCTCCTCCTCACTCTCCTCCTCCTCCTCCTCCTCCTCCTCCTCCTCCTCCTCGTTCCCAGACGGCGGCCAACTCGTGGGGCCCAGCCTGGGGCGAGAGGGGCCACTTTCGCATCGTGCGCGGCGCCAACGAGTGCGACATCGAGAGCTTCGTGCTGGGCGTCTGGGGCCGCGTGGGCATGGAGGACATGGGGCACCGCTGAGACCCTGGCAGGCGCCGGGCCAGCCGGCGGACGAGCCCCTGGGGGGCGGCAGCGCCCCGCCCCGCCCCTCCCGACGCAGCTCCGGCGCAGGCGGGCGCCTGGGGTCTAATCCCCGCGGGTTCCGCTGACACAGCGCCCGGCCTGGGAGCCGCGGGCAGGCGAGGCTGGCGGAGCCCCCAGACCTCCCAGCGGGGACGGGGCAGGGCCTGGCCCGGGAGGAGCGGGCCTGCAGACCCTGGGCCCCCGGCACGCCCCGCTCAAGACCACTGAAGCCAGGACACCCCCAAGTCTGCAGCCCCACCACCCTGTCCCACCCCACCCCTGTACTATTATTCTCCAAAGATATTTATTTTTCTTTTCACTGTTTTAAAAATAAAAAGAGTACTGATAACTGTGGTACCTCGGGACCTGGGGAGTGGAGAGCCGGGCCCGAGATGCTGTGGCATATGGCGAGACCGTAGAAAGGACCGCCTGGGGCCTTGCTGGTTGGCAGGGGTGGGCAGACTAGAAATCTTAGCCTCCATTCAGCCCTAATTGTCAGTGGCCGTGGGCGCTGACCCACTCGGAGGTGGGGCACGGATGGATGGCATGGCCTTTGGCCCCCAGAGAGACATGGGCCCGTGGGAACCACCTTTCAGACGCTGAGTCAGCGCTGCCTGGTGGGGGAAGCCTGACCCACCAATCAGCAGAACTGGCGCCGGTGCCCAGCAGGCAAGGGGGGCACAGCCCCACAGAGGCTGGAGCCTCTGTCTCTGCAGATCAGCCTCTCCAAGCCACCCAGGCGAAGCTCACCTCCCCCCACCCCACCCCACCCTACCCCACCCACCCGGTGCCTAGGCCATACTGGACCTGCCTCTCTGAGCCCTCTCCCTAGTCCCAGGCTCCCAGTGCCAGCAAAATAAGCCAAGTCCTCAGCCCACCCTTCAAGGCCATCAGGACCCACCCCATCAGCCTCCTCACCAGAGCTTCTTCACCCAGTGTGTAGGCAACTGCGGAGTCCTCACTGCTCCCCAACTGTCAGGCACACATGCGGACTGACAGGCATTTGCACATGCGTTCCCCAGTCTAGATGCCCTTCCATTCCACCCACCCCTTGTCCCATGTCACTTCAAAGCCAACTCCAGGATTCCTTCATGCAGATAGGACCTGAGGGGGCTGCTGATGTGCCAGGTGTTGTGCAAGGGCCCCATGCTTTCCCAAACCCGGCGCCCCGCCTCCCTCCTGGACTCATCTGGCCCTGCCCTTTCACCCAGTGGTTCACGATTCTGAGTGTCTGCCTTCTTCCCCGGGGTGGAAGCCCCTCGAGGGCAGGGACTGGGTCTGGTTCATCGGGGGTCCCTGTCCCCACACCTGGCACGGCGTTACCGGTTGTGCAATGGTGAGTGACTGTGCCCCGTTCTCCGGGCGGCTCCCGAGACCCCCGCCCAGCCCAGCCCTCCAGGCGCTGGCGTCCCTTCCTCTCCGGGAGCCCAGGGGGGCCGCGCCTGGGGCCCGGGGCTCCCCGGGGAGCAGCCGCGACCCCCGCCCCCCGCCCCACGGACGCAGGGCAGGGGGAGCTCGCGGGGCGGGGGGCGGCGGGAGGTGCTCCTCCGGGGCAGGCAGGCAGCCCCTCGGGGCCGGCATCACCTGAAAGGAATGCGGGGCTCCCGATAAGCGGCCGCCTTTGTCTCATTTCCTGTTTGCCAGGACGTCCCGAGCCCGCTCCCCTGGCCGGCCCGCCCGTCCCCCAGGAGCCAAGGCCGGCGGGGGCCCCGGGGACAGGGGCGCGCGGGTCCCGGGCCGGGGGGGGGGGGGGGGGGGGAGCGGGGGGGGGGCTCCCGCCCTCCTGCCCCTCGGTGCGGCCTGGGCCGCGGGCCGCGCCGGCTGCTTCCACCCGCTGGAAAAACCCTCGTCCCGCCTGGAATTTTCTACAAGGACCTTTGGCAGAGGCCGTGCGGGGTGGGGAAGGGAGGGGAACTGGGGCGCGGCTCTGTCAACCCTGCCGGGAGGCGCGGCCCGAGGAGGGCCCAGCCCTTCCTCAGTTGGGCCGCCACCCCGAGGAGCCCCAAGCCCGCCCTGGGGCGGGGGCTGGGCTGGCCAGAGCCTCGGGGACCTCCCTCAGCCCGGCTGGATCGCTGCTGTTGGGGGCAGCAAGGGAGGCGCGCCTCGCGGCCCACGGGGCAATCTCATCCCTGTCCCCGCTGTGCGTCCTGGGGCCCAGGGCTCCCTCTCTCTGGGCCAGGGGCTTGGGTCTTAAGGCGGACCTGGGTTTGACCCCTGCTCAGTTGGTTACGCTGGCCATGCTGGCCGTGCGGAATCCTGGTCCCAGAGCCTCTGTTTTCCTCTTTAATGGGGTTGGTAATTTTCCTCGCCTGGGGGTGTTGGGAGGATTGTGGGAGACAAAGCATCCCAAGCATCGAGCACAATGTTTGGAACATATTAAGAGCTCAATAAATGGTAACGGCTATAATCATTTTAGGGGCGTTGGACTTGATAATGCAAAGGATTGTCATAATGAGCTAAACACTTATGGAGCGTTTCAACCACAGCCTTCTGCTAGCACTCTTGACTGCTTCACATATATGATCTCATTTAATACTAGAAACGGACAAATTCCTCTTCCCTTATTTTGCAGATAAGGAACAGGAGCCTAGAAGAGTCTGAAGGTTGGTTGATGCAGGATTCAAACCCAGGCAGTCTGAATCCTCACACTAATCAGTATTGGATTAACCATAGTGGGTGATCCATAGTGATAGTCCAGTGTCGCTTCCCAAGTCCTTTCCCTGTTTGAAAAACTCATTCATCCTTAAAAACTCAGCTCAGATATTCCTCCTCTGAAAAGGCTTTCCTGGACCCCATCTTCTGGTCCACCAGGAACTCTAACATACCTCCTTGACAGAGACAGAGTACCTGCGGACAACCTTTGCTCCCACAAAGGGATGAGGCAGGAAATTTTTTTCTCAGCCCCATCCTTTCCTATCCACCTGAGGTTCTGCTTGGGCATTCCTTGTGGTCTCCTGTGGGGCTCTGTGGGGTCCGAGGCACCTGACTCTCGTCTTCCCGGAGCTGCTGGGTTACATCGCTTCTCAAGTACTGATGCCTCACATCTTCCTGGTATCTTGCCAAACCCCCATCCTTGCCTGGTGCCTATTAAGGGAAAGGGATTTGTGCTTTACTGAGCCTGCAGTGGGCCAGGACTTGGGCTGGGCACTTCACACGCTTTAGCTCATTTGATGCTATGCACATCCCCGTGAGAAAGTATATCTTTAGAAACCAATGCCAACCCGAGAGGTGACTTTCAGAAGCTCAGGGAGAGGCGAACTTCTAGATTGTAAGCAGAGCTAGTGGCCCAAGCACAGCCAGACCAGGGACCCAAATACTTCTGGGACTACTGACTATCCCATTCTTTCCCCGCCTTTGTCTCGACAGACTAACTGCCATGAGGAAGGACACAGGCATTTTCTCAGTTTTAATTCAAAACAAAACAGAACAGATCAGGAAAGGCTTCTGATTGTCCCGGCTGGAGTCAGGTGCCCACCTGTGGGCCAATCACCTAGGGCCAGGGGACAGGATCATAGGAGCAGGGACTATCCTTGCTGAAACAGTGTTTGGAGGAGGAACAGATCCCCAAAAAAGGAGAGGGCTATTGTTCCAGAGGAAGGGAGCAAAGCTGAGCAGATGGCAGAACAGTGTCCCCCACAGCTAGGGACTACTGCTACTGCCATTTGACAGACAAGGAAGTTGAGAGTCAGGGAGGGGAGGTGACTTGTTAGGTAGCACAGCTGCGAACCAGTCCAGCTGGACACAGACCACACTGCCTTCCTATGAATTTGTAGAACAAGTTAGAGAGATACCCTTTGTAGGTCAAAGATTCCTAACACCACCCCTCCTCCCGCCTTCTCCCTCGTTGCTGAGCCCTGGGAGGAGGATAACTTCTAGAATTCCACCCACTTGATGAAAATTCTGTGGCTATGACACTAACCTGGGAGGCAGTCTCTTTCCAAAGTGAAGCAAGGCCGAGTCCAATTAGGCCCTCAAGAGTAGGATCCTTGAGATGGGCGATGAGATGGTTAACAGCATATGTCACTTTATAGGGGAGAGAGATGGGTGCCACGTGAGCCATACTAGACATATGCACAATTGGTAAGGACCGTTATTATCCCGCACTTACAGGGAGGAAAATGAGGCCCAGGGACTCACTGCTAGGAAGTGGTAGAGAACTTCAGTTGTCAGGCTCCAGAGCCTGGGTTTTCCCTACACTCTGTCCTGTGCGCAAGCAGCCCCTCTTCATCCTGTACCCAAAGCAGGCTCTGTGACCTCCAACTCTGCACACATGACCGGACCTGAAGTTTGGGGCTTACAGAAGTTAGTGGTCAGGGACACACCTGGCAGGAGGAGGAGTGAAGTGGGTTATGAACACTCAGGTCAACTTGGCCTGGGACTGCAGGGAGGGATCGGCGTCTGTGCAGTGGGAGCTGGATCACGGCTCATCCTGGCAAAGTCAAATTCAAAAGCCTTCTCTGAGAAGCCTTCCTGACTCTGTACTGTCATTGTCATCGTGTTCAGTGCTCTGGGTTCCCACCCCAACCCCACTTTCTCCATCCGCCACAGTATCCCTTCCTGACTGTAGGCTTCTCAAGAACAGGGCTGTGCCTTGCCCCTTCTGCTCTCAGGATCACCCCAAAGACTACTGGGCCCAGAAAAAATATAGGAGCTGTTTGTTGGCAGAGTGGAGGAATCAGTGAATGAATGGATGGACACTGGCAGGGCCCAGAGGCCTGGTCACCCTTGGCAGCAGGGCCCCCTAGTGGCTGAATCCACCAGGCACCCTGTGCAGCCCAGAGAGCGGGAAGAGGAGGGACCCAAGCCGACTCCTGGAACCGAGCAGCTGCTGTGTACTGCGTATTTTACATATATTCTCTCATAACTGCTCTGTGCTGCCTGGAGACTGGCCCAAGGGGACAGAGAAGCAAAGGGCAGAACTGGGAATAGATCTCAGCCTGTTGGCCTTCTGGCCCTCTCACCCAGATGTTGTGCCCCTGCCTGGCCAGGAGGGCTTTGGCTCTGAGGTTTGTTTCCCTCACCCACCATCCTGCCTCCCTGCCTCCACTCAGGCCTCCCTGTCTCCCCAAACACACACCTCCCTTGGAAAGCCTCTAACTCAGAGCCAGACAGACCCAGGCTCGAATTCCAGCTCCCCTGGACTCCCCGAAATTCACTTTCCTCTCTGAACCTCAGTTTCTCAGTCTGTAAAATGGGAACAGTGATCTGTGCTATCTCTGTGAGCCCTACATTGAGAATTTCCCTAATAATGAGGAAATGAGAGAAACAAGCTGGGCCCACTGAGAGTCGGACAGAAGAAATTGGTATGTGAGGAATGAGAGCAAAGATGTCCAAAGTCTTAATTTTTAAAGATTGATTGATTGATTGATGATAGACACTGAGAGAGAGAGAGGCAGAGACACAGGCAGAGGGAGAAACAGGCTCCACGCTGGGAGCCCGATGCGGGATTTGATCCCAGGACCCCAGTACCGCGTCCTGGGCCAAAGGCAGGCGCCAAACTGCTGAGCCACCCAGGGATCCCCCCAAAGTCCCCTTAAAGGGACCAGGCTAATGCGGTCCTGCAGAAGCCAACAGACATTAGGTGAAAGTATTGACCCATCTAAAGTAGTAAAGCATCCTCAGACAAAAGTGAGTTCCCATGACCCCAAGATACGGAGTTTATCCAGGGAAAGGCAGCTCTGGCCATAGGACCAAGAGTCACACTGAGCATGTGTTGAAATGGACAAGGTGGGTATTACTGATGAGCTTTGGGTAGTTCCTTTCCCCATGGCAGGACAATGCTCTGGAGACCTGAAGTGGTGGCTGTCTTATCCTGGGGCCATTAACTCAGAGTATCAGCCTCAGTTGTCTTTGAAAACAGGCAGATCTAAGAGTCAGCCAGGAGTCGGAGAATAGGGAGTGGTGGGGCCTGTGCACGCTTGCCCTATAGGTATTCACAATCAATGACTTAAGACGATGCAGCCTGCATCACTCAGGGTCCCAACAGGAAACAGATGGCATCTTCTAATTAGGGGAATTAGGGCAGAGTTTATTTCCAAAAAAGACTAATGACAAAGCAGGGTGTGGGGGAGTCACAGGAGAGAATGCAAGATCCTAAGGGAGCAGCAGCAGCAGCAAAGCTTCACCTCTAAGCCTGCAGGGTCAAAGGGAGGCAGAGGTGACCAGTACTCAGATGGAAAGAGCTGCTAGAGCAATGGTGACCTCAAGAAGAAGGAGCTGAGAAATAAATACCTCAACCCCTCTCTTTTCCCTCTGTCTCATCTCCTGCTGAGGTCCCCATTTACTGAAACCCCACAGGAACCCCCGAGGGGCTGTGGACTTTTAAGTGAACAAAAATACACTCTCTTATTTAAAGCACTGTTTTTAAAGTCTTTGTAAAATCAGCCCGATCCTAACCAATACAATCATAAAAGAAAACATCTGCCAAGAAGAGATAATAGTCATGAATTTGTATGTCTCATGAACTTATATTTATTTTGGTGAGACATATAGAGCAAATCTGGCAGATCTCCTGTAAGGAGAAAGTCATGAATCTATAAACAAAATGGGAAACGTTGATTAAACTTTCCTAAAACCAGTGGCTCAAGAAGCAAAACATTAGTAAGGATAGGGAAGTTTGAACAATATAATTAAGGAACTTCATCTACTAGATAAACATAAACTTCACAGCTCCCCCCTCCTCCCACAGAATACCTATTGTTTTCAAGCTCAAATGGAAAACTAAAAAAATATACCACATAGGTGGCATCCAGAAAAGTCTACAGTTTTTTCAAAGAATCAATATCACTGCTGTGTTCTCTAATCCCAATATAATAAAATTAGAAACCAACAATAAAACATTGGCCAAGGAAATCCAGTATGTTTGTAACTTAAATTCTTATTTCTAAATAATTCATGAGATAAGGAGAACATTATAATGGAAATTGCAAGATATTTAAAACTGAATAACAATAAAGCTAAAGGAAAATTAAAAGCTAAGGGAAAATTCTAGCCTGAAATGCATTTATTAAAAACAGGAAGGATTGGCAACAATGAAATAAGTGTCTGACTCCAGACCTTAGGAAAAGACCATCAGAAAATTCAGAGAGCAGAAAAAAGGAAATAATAAAGCAGGAAGGAACTCTATGGAAACCAAAAAAAAAGTTGGACTTTCTTTAAAAAGCTTAGTAAATTCATTTAAAAGCCTCAATAAAATAAACAAATTATTAGCACAATCTGTACAGTGTCAGGAACAAAAGGTAGGATTGGACTGGAGATGCACCCAAGTTTAAAAAAAAATCACTTAAGGGGCACCTAGGTGGCTTAGTTGGTTAAGTGTCTGCTTTTGGCTCAGATCATAATCCCCAGGTCCTGGGATCGAGTCCTACATCAGGCTCTGCACTCAGCGGGGAGTCTGCTTCTGCTTCTCCCTCTCCCTCTCCCCCAAACCCTCACTCGTGCTCTCTCTCAAATAAATAAATAAAATCTTTGAATAACAAAAATAAAAGTAAATTTTAAATCAGTTAAAACACCATAGAGATCTTTGGTTCTGGCAAGACGTCAAAGGAAGATAATAGGAAAAACCCAGGAAATGAACCCAAAAGGAAGAAGTAGCTTGCAAGAAGTGGAGAGAAGAAGAATGATTAAGCTTGGGAAATTCAAATGACCATGGACTTTATAAGAACAATTTTACAGACTGATTTAAGGAATAAAATAAACAAGGTAAGACTAAAAACTTAGGGAATAATCAAATTATAGGCAGGAAGCTATGATCAGAGTTTAAAAGTATTCTAAGGTCCTTGGTTGTCCTAGAGGAGGATATTGATTAACTTTAGACTCTGTGAAGTGGATGTGTGCATGTTAAAAATTTAAGGATGACTAATGAAAAAACAGAAATAGAATGTATTCTAAACCTGCAGAGAGGAAACAAAGGGAATGAAGACATTCCAATCCGTCCACCTCCAGCAGGAAATGACAAATAAAAGAAGCAAAGGAAAAGCGTGGTGTGGCTGCCGGTTTCCAAGATGGGCCCAATGATCTCTGCCTCCTGGGACCTATGCCCATGTGAAGTCCCCGCCCAAAATGTGTGGGTGGAGCTTTAGTGACTTGTTCCTGTGCCAAAGAACATGGTACAAGTGATGGTATGTCACTTCCAAGCAGGACTGGCTTTCGGGGAATACAACCCATGCCTTCACAAAGGGGCACTGTCCCCAGAAGGGCTCCATGCTTGGGTTAGTGCTCTGCTTTCGCTAATTGGAAATTCCTATTAATTTTGGGGGGTGCCTGGGTGGCTCAGTCGCTTACGCTTCTGCCTCCTGAAGTTGAACCCTGTCCCCCATCTTGGGCTCCCTGCTCAGCAGGCAGTTTCCTTCTCCCTCTCCCTCTGCCCATTCCCCTGCTCATGTACACTCTCTCTCTCAAATAAATAAATAAAATCTAAAAAAAAAAAAAAAAAGAGAGAGAGAGAGAGAGATTCCTCAAATTTTTTTTTAATAAGGGACACCATGAATTATGGAGCCAGCTTTGCTTCCAAGGCCAGGTTATAAATAGGGTTGCCAGAGAAAAATCAAGACCAGTCAAATTTAAATTTTGAATAAGCAATGAATAAGTTCTTAGTGTAAATATATCCTGTGCAAATACTGAAGTATTATCTGAAATTTAAATTTAACTGGGCATCTTGTATTTTTATTGGCTAAATCTGGCAACCCTAATAGAAAAGACCCATGGCTTTCATTCTGAATGCTCTCTCTGTGTGTGCTATCTCTCTCAGATCACTCACTCGGGGGAGGCTATGTCACAGGCATGGAGAAGTTCATGGGGTGAGGAGCTGAAGCCTCCTGCCCCTAGCCGTGGGAATGGACTTGGAAGTAGATCCTCAACAGACCCTTCAGATGGCTGCAGCTCCACTGCACCCTCTCAGACAGCCTGTGCCAGAATTGCCTGGCTACACCATTCCCTGATTCCTGTCCCGAAGAAATTAGGTGACATAATACATGTTTGTTGTTTTGAAATGCTCAGTTTGGGGGTAATTTGCTACATAGCAATAGGTAACTATTGATGATACACGTGGTAAGTGGAAAACACAAAAGAGGATTTAGGAATAAAATTTTAAATGAAAAAAAAATTTTAATGCTGCTAATCACAACCAATGTAAAGGGACTGGTTTCACCAGTTGCTAGATTATCAGAGGGAAAGAAAACACATAATCGAGCTGTCCACTCACTGTTCATGAGAGACATATCTAAACGCTATGGGGATGCCTGGGTGGCTCAGCGGTTGAGCGCTGCCTTCAGCCCAGGGCATGATCCTGGAGACCCAGGATCGAGTCCCACATTGGGCTCCCTGCATGGAGCTGGCTTCTCCCTCTGCCTGTGTCTCTGCCTCTCTCTCTCTCTCTGTATCTCTCATGAATAAATAAATGAAATCTTAAGAAAAAGATAAATAAAATAGAACAAAGCTATGGAAATACTGAAAGCAGAGATATGAAGAAAGACCCCCCAGGTATAACAGACACCATCATGGTCTGACCAATGGTGTGCTGGAAACCTTTTGCACTTTGCTTCTGAAGTCCAATTTTTTTTTTCTGGGACTTGGCAGAAATCTGTTATCCAGGAGGAGTGTCTGTACCCCACCCCCAGTTTATTTCTTGTGATGTCAAAGTACTGGCCGCAAAGGATGAATCATGATTTGCTCTAAGCCAATCGTAGAGCCTCTTTTCTCTCTGTCAACGATTAGGGAAAAGATGCTCATATGTCCTGGTTCTGGAAACTGGGATGTAAAGGGAAATCTGGGAAGTGCTTTTTTTATTTCCCTTCTGCCTGGTGCATGAACACAATGCCTCAAATGTAGCAGACTTTTGGCAATCTTGACATAACCGTGAGCACAAAAGCCACCAAGCTAATGCTGATGGAGAAGAGACACACAGCAGGCCTGGGTACTGATGGTATCACAGAGCAACTAAGATAATGCCGGCAATGGCCTGACTTTGGGATTTTTGTTACTTAAAGAAAACATACCCCAGTTTGTTTCAGCCACCGTAGTTAGGTTTTGTTACTTGAAGCTGAAAGCATTTCTAATAAGCCCAGCAGGCAAATACTAAGCCAAAGGGAGCTAGCAGAGCTTTATAAATATCAGACAAAATGTACTTTAAGTCAAAAGGCATAATTATGGATAAGAGAGTCATTACATATGATTTAACATTTAAGAAAAATATTACCAGGAAGATATAATTCTGAACCTCTTTGAACCTAGCCCCTGCCTAACTAGCCCTCAGTTATATGAAGCAGAGTCAGCAAACTTCTCCTATAAAAGGACAGATAGGGGGCACCTGGGTGGCTCAGTTGGTTAAGTATTTGCCTTGTGCTCAGGTCCTGATCCCATAGTCCTGGGACGCAGGGTCTTGGGATGGCGCCTGAGTAGCTCCCTGCTCAGGAGAGAGCCTGCTTCTCCCTCTGCTGCTTTCCCTGCTTGTGCTCTCTATCAAATACATAAATAGAATCTTAAAAAAAAAAGTATAAAAGGACAGATAGTAAATATTTTAGACATTGAAGACAGCCTCTGTCTCAACTACTTAACTTTGTCATTGTAGTAAGAAAAAAGTCATAGAGAATGCATAAACAAAAGACCATGGCTGTGTTCCAATAAAACTTTATTTACAAAAACAAGGAGTGGGCCAAATTTGGTTCACAGACCACAGTCTGATGACTCCTGATAGGAAATGAAATTTGAGACAATTTCAAAGAGACATGGTTGGATCTATAATCCTCCTGAGGATCTTATCTTTCCTTTCTCCATAGTTACTAAATCAAGTGGCCATATGATTAGTACATATGTAGAATATTTGAATAACACGATTAAGAAGCTTGATCAAACAGAAAAATTGGCATTCTTTTCATCCAGTATGAGAACATTTACAGAAATTGTTCCCATAGTAGGTCATGAAGCAAGTCTGCCAAGGAGTGAACTGATATCACATAGGCCATTTTCTATGACCACAATCCATTGAAATGAGAAAACTAACAAAAAAGGTAAACTTATGTTTGAAAACTATTTAAAAAAATTTTTTTAAAGATTTTATTTATTCATTCATGAGAGACATACAGAGAGAGGCAGAGACACAGGCAGAGGGAGAAGCAGGCTCCATGCAGGGAGCCCGACGTGGGACTCGATCCAGGGACTACAGGATCACGCACTGAACTGAAGGCAGACGCTCAACCGCTGAGCCACCCAGGTGTCCCTATGTTTGAAAATTAAAATCAAACTTCTAAATACTTAATGGAACAAAGAAAAAAATACAAAACACGAGAGCTGTCTGATAAAGTGTTACGTCTTGAAATTTAAGTGCAGATAAAACAATCTTTGAAGGGATGTGCATCCTCTTAAATGCCTATATTAAAAATTGCACCTTAATAAAGATTGCACATGTGACTTGAACATTCAACTTAGGACACCAGAGAAAGACCACATAATAATGCCGCCCTGCCCAAGAGCAGAAAATAATAAAGATAAGAGAAAAAAAATCAATAAAACAGAAAACAAAGAACCAACACAAATGATCGATAAAGAAAATGACTAATAAAACAGACACATTAAGAAAAAAATAGTTGGGATCCCTGGGTGGCACAGTGGTTTGGCGCCTGCCTTTGGCCCAGGGCCCGATCCTGGAGACCCGGGATCGAATCCCACGTCGGGCTCCCGGTGCATGGAGCCTGCTTCTCCCTCTGCCTGTGTCTCTGCCTCTCTCTCTCTCTGTGACTATCATAAATAAATAAAAAAAAAAAAAAAAAAAAAGATTTAAAAGAAAAAAATAGTTGTTCGGGGTGCCTGGGTGGCTGAGTTGGTTAAGTGGTTGTCTTAGGCTCAGGTCATAATCTCAGGGTCCTGGGAATGAGTCCACATTGGGTCCCCTGCTCAGTGGGGAGTCTGCTTCTCCCTCTCCCTCTGCCAGCCACTCCCTCTGCTTGTGCTCACGCTCTCTCTCTCTCAAATAAATACAATCTTTAAAAAAAATAGTTGTTCAGATTGTTCTTTTAAATCTCTCCTAAATGTGTAGTGATCATATCCTTTCATTCTTAATATTTACTTGTTTGAGGCGCCTGGGTGGCTCAGTGATTGAGCGTCTGCCTTTGGCTCAGGTAGTGACCCCAGGGTCCTGGGATTGAGTTCCGCATCAGGCTCCCTACGGGAAGCCTGCTTCTCCCTCTGCCTGTGTCTCTGCCTCTCTATCTGTGCCTCTCATGAATAAATAAAATCTTTAAAAAGAATCTTTACTTGTTTTCTGTCTTTTCTTTTTTATATGTAAATTAATCTTTTCAAATAACTCACTTTTGGCTTCGTTAATCCTCTCGGTTGTATCTTTGTTTACTGTTTTATTAAGTTTTGCTCTTACTTCATCATTTCTTCATCCTGCTTATTCTCTGCTTCATCCTGATTTATTCTCTGGTTCTTTTTTCTTTTCCTTTTTCTTTCTTTCTTTCTTTCTTTTTTTTTTTTATTAAAGCTTTTATTTATTTACTCTTGAGAGACACAGAGAAAGGCAGAGGCACAGACAGAGGGAGAAACAGGCTCCCTGTGGGGATCATGACCTGAGCCAAAGACAGATGCTCAACCACTGAGCCACCCAGGCATCCCTCTTCTTTATTTTCTAAATGAGAACAAGTGAGAACAGCATCCCTGTCAGTAATCACCCCCATCGTCCCAAAGGAAGCCATCATTCTGACTCCTGTCACTGTGGATTAATTTTGTCTGCTTTTAAGTTTCATGCAAACAGAATTACAGAGTATTTACTCTTTCCCTTCTTTCGCTCAACATTCTGTCTGTGAGGTTCCTCTAGTTATTGCCAGTTAAAATAGGGTATGTATGTGCTTGTGTAGAATGTGTTTTGGTGTGTAGCCTCCCATTGTATGAATATACTACAACTTATTCATGCATTCAGCTGTTGATGAACATTTAGGTTGTCTCCAGAGGTATGTTTTATTTATTTTTTATTTATTTTATTTTATTTTATTATTTATTTATTTATTCATGAGAAACAGAGAGAGAGGCAGAGACACAGGCTCCATGCAGGAAGCCTGATGTGGGACTCGATCCTAGACCCTGGGATCACACCCTGAGCCAAAGGCAGACGCTCAACCACTGGGCCACCCAGGTGTCCCCAGAGGTATGTTTTTAAATCTCCAAACATATGGGAGTAAGTTCTTCTTTTTTTTTTAAATTAATTAATTTATTTATTTTAAGTTCTTCTTTTTTAAAAAGATATTACTTATTTATTTGAGAGAGAGAGAGTGGAGAGAGGATAAGCAGGCAGGAGAGGGAGAAGCAGGCTCCCCGTGGGCAGGGAGCCCAAAGCGGAATTCGATCTCAGGACCTTGAGGATCATGACCTGACCCAAAGGCAGATGCTTAACCAACTGAGCCACCCAGGTGTCCCTACCACATTAACTTTTGCTTTCCATTTGTCCCATCTTTGCTCTGCTTTTCGGTTTCTATCCTTGCCTTTTTATTTTTTTTTTTAAGATTTTATTTATTCATGAGAGACAGAGAGAGAGAAAGGCACAGATACAGGCTGAAGGAGGAGCAGGCCTCATGCCGGGAGCCCGGCGTGGGACTTGATCCCGGGTCTCCAGGATCACACCCTGGGCCAAAGGCTGCGCTAAACCGCTGAGCCACCCTGGCTGCCCATATCCTTGCCTTTTTAAAAGTAGACTGTTTCTTATTCCACTTTTTCTGCCTCCTGGTATAGAAGTCATTGACCCTGTTCCTATTCTTAGAGTAACTCCTTTAAAATCTTACCTTGCACCTTAGCAAAGCTTATCAGTATTACTCAGTATCTCAACGCTCCTGCCAAGCAGTAAGAGTTTGTTTAGAATTTCCTACGTGTTTACCATGGCTTTTTCTCAACACTCCTTTGATCATTTTTCTGCTTTCCAAAGTGCATGCTTGGAAGTTCTTTTATTTTTTATTTATTTATTTAAAGTTTTTTTTTTTTTAAGATTTTATTTATTCATTCATGAGAGACACAGGGAGAGAGAGAGAGAGGCAGAGACACAGGCAGAGGGAGAAGCAGGCTCCATGCAGGGAGCCCAACGTGGGACTCGATCCTGGGACTCCAGGATCACACCCTGGGCTGAAGGCAGGGGCTAAACCACTGAGCCACCCAGGGATCCCCTATTTATTTTAAGATTTTATTTTTTTTTTATTTGAGAGAGAGAGAGTGAGAGAGCACGCATGAGTGGGGCGGTGGCAGGGGAGGGGAGACAGAGGGAAAGGGAGAGGCTGACTCCCTACTGAGCAAGGAGCCTGATGTAAGGCTCAATCCCAGGACCTCAGGATCAGGGACCTGAGTCGAAGGCAGACACTTAACCAACTGAACCACCTGGGCGCCTCTTGGAAGTTCTTTTAATATAGGTGCTGGAGGTGATTTAAACACATTTTTTTTTTTAAATTTTGAGATAGTTGTATCCGAGTGCTGGGGAGAGTGGTGTACCTGAAACCATTTGAACTTACTTGCAGGGTCCCTGTTCAACCTAGGAACCTCAGGTTGGTCTCCCTATCCTGCTCTTGCCTCATCAGCTTCCCCCACCCCTCCAGTTGTGGTTCTGAACCTGCAGGTACCTTATGGATAGGACTACTCTAAATGTATACCCCTCATAGCTCTGGGTTGGCCTCATGATTTTGTTTTGTCTCTTTAGAGATTTAATTTCCTAGAAAACTAGCAATAAAATAAAAAATTATGTTTTGTTTTTTTCCCCCTCCAGCATCTGGCTCTCTGGGAGAGGGAGGCTTTTCAGAGTGCCTAGTCTGCCCTGCTGCCCCACATGGTCTGTCCTTCCCATGAAAGCTTTTTTTTTTTTTTAAAGATTTTATTTATTTATTCATGAGAGACACAGAAAGAGAGAGAGAGAGGCGGAGACACAGGCAGAGGGAGAAGCAGACTCCATGCAGGGAGCCTGATGTGGGACCCGATCTCCGGTCCCCAGGATCACACCCTGAGCCTGAGCCAAAGGCAGACACTCAACAGCTGAGCCACCCAGGCATCCCCCCATGCAAGCTTTTATAACTTTGCTCCGCTCGTACACATCCTTGAGCAGTCCATAGTAGTTTTTTGTTTTGAAGGTTCACATAATGCATCACATACCACATGTCTCTCTGCCTTTACTGTACGACTTTACGTGTGAGGTTTGTCTGTGTTAACAAATAGCACCTCACTTAGACTCAGGCAGCTGGGACCCAAGACCCCCACCCTGGCCCTCCTCCATGGGGTAAGGAGTCCATACCCACTCACAATCCTTCTCTCCTTCTTCTAAACCATGAATCCTAGAATTCCTCTACCCCCAAGGCCCAGAGACTATTTCCAAGGCCAGGGCAGTGATTTCTCTAGAGTTTTCTTCATCAGATGACCACACAGCCATACACACTCTAATCCTAAGAGGTGGCCAGGGTGGCTGGTTGTGGGAGGGTGGGGTTAGTAGACAGAGTTCAGACAAATAGGCTGAAGTATCTACATGAGTGTGTGTATACGTGTGTGCCGTTCCTCACTATGTGGAATGGAACCAGAGTGGGAAGAAAATAGAAGTGGGCCCTCAGCCCCCAGATTACCCTTGCCTTGGGCCTCGTAAATGTTAGGGGTAGCCTGTCAATTAATATGTGTCCCTCCAGTGCATTCATCTTAACTGTGTCCTTTGTAGCTTTAACAAGATTAACTTGTACATTATTCTGTTGTTTCCAACTTTTTCACTCTACATGGTGTTGTAATGAACATTCTTGTACCTGTCAAGAGTTAGGATTTATTTCCAGAATTGAATTGCTAGGTTGGAGAGTATGCATGCACATGCTAGACTTTACTAGATATTGCCAAATTGCTTTTCAAAGTGTTTATAATTTAAACTCTCTTTAGGATTAACAAGAGTGCCTGTTGTCCCACATATTCCTCAACACATAATATAGTCGGACAGGATATGTTAGTGCTGCCAACTTGAGATGCAAAATTCTATCTCACTGTTGTTTTAATTTGCATTCCAATAATTACAAGTAGGGTTAAACATCATTTCACATATGGTTGTTTTGTTTACCTATTTATAGCTTATGCTTTTTTTTTTTTAAGATTTTATTTATTTATTCATGAGAGACACAGAGAAAGAGGCAAAGACATGGGCAGAGGGAGAAGCAGCTCCCTGCAGGGAGCCCTATGTGGGACTTGATCCAGGACCCTGGGTCACACCTTGAGTGGAAGGCAGATGCTCAACCACTGAGCCACCCAGGCATCCCAAGCATATACTTTTTTTTCTGTTGTTTGGGATCTTCTTATTGATCTGTAGGTCGTCCTTGTGCGGCGTGGATACTAATGCTTTGTCTGTTGTATTCATTATACGTGTGCCTTGGATTTTGTAATATTTTTGCTGTACAATACTTTGGAATTTTAATGTAGTCAAATCTATCAGTATTTTCTTTATTGCTTGTCCTTCTTAAACTTGGTTAAGAAGTCTTCATATTGTGGGCAGCCTGGGCCTAGGGTGTGATCCTGGGGACCCAGGATCGAGTCCCATGTCGGGCTCCCTGCGTGGAGCCTGCTTCTCCCTCTGCCTGTCTCTCTCTCTCATGAATAAATAAATAAAATCTTAAAAAAAAGAAAAATCTTTGTATTGTGAGGTCTAGAAAATATATATATATATATTTTTAAAGATTTTATTTATTTATTCATGAGAGACAGAGAGAGAGAGGCAAAGACACAGGCAGAGGGAGAAGCAGGCTCCATGCAGGGAGCCCGATGTGGGACTTGATCCCGGGTCTCCAGGATCACGCCCTGCCCCAAAGGCAGGCACTAAACTGCTGAGCCACCCAGGGATCCCCTAGAAAATATTTTTATTAAAAATTTTTAAGGGATCCCTAGAAGGCTCAGCGATTTGGAGCCTGTCTTCAGCCCAGGGTGTAATCCTGGAGTCCCAGGATCGAGTCCTGCATCAGGCTCCCTGCATGGAGCCTGCTTCTCCCTCTGCCTGTGTCTCTGCCTCTCTCTCTCTCTCTCTGTGTGTGTGTGTGTCTCTCATGAATAAATAAAATCTTTAAAAATAAATAAATAGAAGTTTTAAGCTTTCTCATCTTTAGTATCCTTTTGCACTAACTTTAGCAATCAGGGTGATATAGGAGTGCAGTTCTCTTTTTTTTCCACATGGAAAACCTATTTTTGCACCATTTGTTGGAAGGAACTGATTTAACTATCTGTTGTTGTTTTTTTTCTTAAGTAATCTCGACAACCAACATGGGGCTTGAACTCATGACCCTGAGATCAAGAGTTGTGTGCTCTGCCAACAGAGGCAGCCCGGTGCCTTATAAAAGGAACTGGCTATAGAGAGGGATGCTATCTTCCATAAACTGGACAATAAGCAAATCTGCCTTCTGCTCTGGAGGGAAATATTTATTCTATGATCTGAAGATGGATGACATACAAACATCCTTGAAGAGATTGTCCAAAAAAAAAAAAAAAAAAAGATAATCTCAAATAAAAGGGTAGAGTCTCTGCAAAGCATCCAGAAATGCAATTGACCCATGGAAAATTACTTCTCAACATGAATCCTCTCAATAATTTTAATACCTTGCCTGTAGAACCTCTTCAATTTTTTTAGGTAGACAATTACATGTTGTAACATGTAAATTACATGTTACAAATATATGATGACCATTCTGTTTCTTCCTTTCCAAAGGTTTGTACCATTTATTCCCTTTGTTTTCCTTAGTGCACAGGCTAAGACATCCAGGATAGCTTTGAACAGCAACAGAGGTAATGAATATCCTTTTTAGGTTTCTCACTCTAAAGGAAATTCTTTACATTTTTATCATAAAGTGGTGCCTTTACTGCAGGTTTTAGAAAGATACCCTTTACCGACGTATCACATTAAGGAAGTTCCCTCCTATTCCTAGTTTGCCAAGAATTTTTATAAACTGCTTAATTTTATCAAATGCACTTTCTCCATCTGTTTTATGTGATTGTAGGATATTTGTGTCTTTTAATCTGTTAATGTTGAGACTTAAAATAATAAGGGCCCCTGGGTGGCTCAGTTGGTTAAGCATCCAGCTGTTGGTTTCCTCTGGGGTCATGATCTCAAGATGGGGGGATAGAGCCCTGCTCAGTGCAGAGTCTGTTTGAGATTCTCGCTCCCTCTTCTTCTGCCCCTCCCCCTGTTCACTTTCTCTCTCTCTCTAAAATAAATAAATAAGCAAATCTTTTAAAATGATAATTTTTTTAAAGGATTTTATTTATTTATTTTAGAGAGAGAACATGTGTGAACGGAGGGAAGGAGTAGAGGGGAAGGGTGAAGGAAGAGTGAAGAGAAATCCAAGCAGACTCCATGCTGACTGTCCCACCTTGGGCTTGATCTCACCAACCTGAGACCATGACCTGAGCTGAAACCAAGTCTAATGCTTCACGGACTGAGCCACTCAGGTGGCTGAGACTTAAAATGACGATTTTTGGGCAGCCCAGGTGGCTCAGCGGTTTAGCGCCGCCTTCAGCCCAGGGTGTGATCCTGGAGACCTAGGATGGAGTCCCACGTCGGGCTCCCTGCATGGAGCCTGCTTCTCCCTCTGCCTGTGTCTCTGCCTCTCTCTCTCTCTCTCTCTCTCTCTCTGTGTCTATGAATAAATAAAATCTTTTAAAAATAATAATAATTTTCTAGTGTTGAAATAGTCTTGCATTTCTGTAATAAACCCAACTTGGTCGTTATGCATTTTTAAATATGTTGCTGTATGTAATTTGACAACTTTCTATTTAGGATATTTGAATCTATGTCCATAATTGAGATTGACCTCAAATCTTCTTGTCTCAAACTTCCTTGTCCAGATTGAATATTTACTACCCACATAAAATGCAATGGGTAGTTTTCCCTCTTTTTCTACTTTATGGAGGAATTTGGATAAGATATGGACTGTCTGCTCTCTGAACACATACCTGAGCCCAAGATGCTTGATTGTTATAGTCACATGCCACCCCGAGGGGACAGGAGAGGCAGGGCTGGAACTGAGAGCCCCCCTCTGGGGGAGGAGGGCCCAACCATCTGCTTCCAGTCAGTGATGGAGGTTCAGTTGGCGGGTCCCACAGCTCCCACTCTAAGCTGAGGCCTTTGCAGTCATCACTTTACATCACCAATAATAATTACTCTTTTATTTTATTCCCAGCATGTCAGAATCAGGCCAAGGAGGAGAGGGGCTATTGAAAGGAGACTCCCTTGGAGGCCCACACTGGGAGAAAGCTCAAGCAGTTGATTGGCCGGTAATCAACACAGTAATTAATTTGAGAAGTATTTTGCGAAGTATGGCACATGCACCATTGCTGTGGATGTTATTTGGTAGTAAATAAATAAACTTCTGTATCTTAATAGTTATGTATATAGATCAGAAAATAAAACACATCATGACAAACAACAGAAGGTACAACTGTAACATCAAACTTGCAATTTGATAGCTATAGGGTAGGACTAGCATTGTTTAAATGCTAGTTTAATTTAAACAAGAATAATACCATAAGTCAATATTCTTCCTGTTGTAGGCTCCACTGACTGGTGTCCAGATGGGGGAGTTCATGAAACCCCCAGAAGGTGGTGGTGGTGCAGGTCCTGGCCAGACACTACAGCAGTCATTGTGAAGAACATTGACGATGGCACCTCAGACCATCCCTACAGCCAAGCTCTGGTGGCTGCAATTGACTGCTATTCCCACGAAGTGACAGCTGCCATGGGTAAGAAGAAAATCACCAAGAGGTCAAAGATCAAATCTTTTGTGAAAGTTTATAACTACAGTCACTTCATGCTCACAAGGTACTCTATGGATATCCCCTTGGACACAACTGTCATCAATAAGGATGTCTCCGGAGACCCTGCTCCTAAACACAAGGCCTGGCAAGAAGCCAAGGTCAAGTTCAAGGAGAGTAGGAGACTGGCAAGAACAAATGGTTCTTATAGAAGCTGTGGTTTTTGATCTGTCTTGTTTCAGTCATTAAAAATACATTTAAAAAGGGTAAATATTAATACAGGTAGTAACAAGATATGGCAAAAATTGAGATGGTGGTATGAGAATAACCAGTTAGGAAATAATTCAAGGAAAGGCCTGTTTAATGAATAACCAGCCAGCATCCACCACTAACAATCCCCAGCAAACAAGAACAATACAGAGAAGGGAGATTAAAAAGCAAGAGGGGTACCTAGGTGTCGCAGTCGGTTAAGCGGTTAAGCTTCTGACTCTTGATTTTGGCTCAGGTCATGATCTCAGGATTGTGAGATCAAGGCCCACATTGTGCTCCATGCTGGGTGCAGAGTCTGCTTGTCTCCCTTTCTTTCTGCCCCTCCCCTGCTCTAATAATTTTTAAAAAGGTGAGAAAGAACCACTTTCTAAAGAATTTGAGTGATCTTTTTCTTTTTAAAGATTTTATTTATTTATTTGAGAGTAGGAGAGTGAGAGAGCACTGGCAAGGGGAAAAGAAGGCTCCCTGCTGAGTGGGGAGCCCAACATGGGGTTTAATCCCAGGAGCCGGGGATCATGACCTGAGACGAAAGCAAACACTTAACCAACTGAGCCACCCGGGTGCTCTGGAGTGATCTTTTTCAAAAGGACCAGAATTTCTACTCAGGGCATTGGTGTCTAGAGGAAATCACTCCTTATGTTGGCCCAGGGCGGAAACCTGGGTGTCTACTTGCCCATCTGGCCACTTTCCGCATGCCCTAAAATGAAGTCTGCAGATTGGTCTCCCCAACTCAGGAAGAATAAGAACAAATTAAAAGCATTTTCAGACATGCAAAGATTCAGAAGGCTTTCCTTCCATGCATCCCCTTTAAAAATGTTATTTGAAGATATACTCCAGCAAAACAGAGACAAAACCCAAGAAAGAGAGACCAGATTCACCCAACAGAAGAACTGACCCACAAGTGTAATGAATAGAAATGCCAGAGGTCCATAAAGCCATCAGTCAAAATTAGAACAGGAAGTCAGAGGGTTTGGAGAAAAGTGTCTTCAAGAAGAAAATGGGCTTCATTCAACAAATAATGTAATTAAGAAACTGGGAGATTTTAATGACCTAATTAAAAAGACATATGTTTCTTTTCTCAAGAAGAAAAGAGTAAAGCAATGAGAAACTCCAGGAGAGCAAGAACTTGTATGAGAAGGCCTTGGTCCAAATATGAAGTGAATTAAAACATAACATGACTTTGAATGTTGAGGGAGTGTAGGAAAATACATTTGCACTTAAAGCCGGGAGCATTTCCCTTCAGGCAGCATTGAAAATCATAAGATTATAGTTCCTTCTCTACGGGTCCCTGGATGCTAGTTAGCTCTGTGGAGAATAATGTTTACATAATCATAATATGTTTAAAAAACACTTCATTTATTTTCAATTTTTGAAATTCAGAGATGGACAACACACAAACACCAGAACATTTTCACTGTGGAGACAGAACTAGATTCACATGTAGTGGTTTAGCAAGAAGATTTAGGAGGGGGGAGGGCACGTATGATAAAGGATGTCTCATCTTACACAGCAGGAGTCAGGAGCTATTTCATAAAATTAATGGCATGAGAAAGAAGAGCTGGCAATGGGTATCTAACCAAACTCTGGAGGGAAGGTACCTTTGCTAAACTTCTCATCTTTCACAGTTGGGCACGGTGCCAGACACTGTTAGCTCAGGAGCCACCTGCCCTCCCACCAGGTACATGGCTACCCAGAGAGACAGCCTATCCCTCAGGCTCCCTTGCAGCTACATGGGATCAGCTGGTCCACTTCAGGCCAAGCAGCCTGGCGCTAGAACCTGTGCTCATGACCAGGATACTCTTCCACCCAAGCAGAATTCTGGCTTCCTGATGATTGCAGAGCCACCTGGCCAGCTCTGGATGGCCTGTGGAGAAAAGGAAACTTCCATCTTCTAAGACATTGTCATTTGGGAGTCTTTGTTGCAGTAGCTATATTCTAATACAGAAGTCCATAGCTCCTCTACGTAATTTAAAAGAATGATTTTACTCTATTTTGTTATGAGTGGTTTGAATCTATTATAAGAAAAAAATGTACTTTTTATTCATCTCAAATGTGTTTTAATTGGAGGGCATGGACGCCAATCAGTCCATATCACAACCTTGCTTAAACCCATCAGGGACCCCACTGCCTTTGGGATGGAGTCCAAGCTCCTCAGCCTAGATTCAGGCCAGCCCTTCACCTGCCTTTCTATTTCTTACTGCTCTTCTTCACAGGAGAACCCTTGGGCCCCACTAATTATTTACTGTGGACCCAGAACGGACCTTTGGCCATGCCCACTCCTCACCTTTGCTCATGTCAACCCCTCTGCCTGGAGTCCCAATTTTTCTTCCTCTCCCACCTCTGCCCAAGATCTCCCACTCAAAGCTCATCTTCGAACTCCTATTCATCCCTCAAAGCCCAGCCCAAGTTGCCTCTGGAACATTTTTCTGTTTATCTTGGTCTTTCTCTGTCCTGTTAAAGATTTTCCTCAAATGTCTGGTGATTCAGATCATAGTTAAATGAAACGAAACAAAAGTACCCAGTCTCAATGGGTTAAGCGTCTGTCTTTGCCTCAGGACATGATCCTGGGATCCTGGGATTGAGCCCTGCCCCTCGGTGGGTTGGTCCCTGCTCAGCGGGGAGTCTGCTTCCCCCCCTCCCTCTGCTGCTCCCCCTGCTTGTGCTCTCTCTGTCAAATAAATAAATAAAATATTTAAAAAACAAAAAAAGCCCTACCCAATCTAGACACACACACACACACACACACGCACGCACGCACACACACACACACCTCTCCTAGAAGGATCAGGCTTCTTCTTTTCCTCCCCCTTGTGTGTTCCTTTGCCAAAATAACCACACCAGCACACGTTTATTGTGGTCATTTTTTATAACTAATATTATTTGTAATTTTAAGATTTAAGCCCGTTAGTAGCCTCCTGCATGGATATGTGACTCAAACCAAAACCAGTACCAGATGACAAGACAAGCATAAGGATGTCTGACAAAGCCCTGATTTTTCCCATGATGACCATTCTGACTTTTCTTAAATATTAAATTATTGCTAAGGATGAGTGTGTATGAGGATGTGAGTGTCCGACTTGCTGGTGCCCGGCGACCGCCGCTCCACACCGCTGCCTGTGCGCAGTGAACCCTTACACAAGTCTCTACGGCAAAGGTTCCTGTTGCTCTCAACTCAGAACCAGTGAGATGAGGCCCAGAGAGGTTGTATTCATTTCTCGTGGCTACTATACAGATTACTGTGAATTTAGGGCCTGAAAACCACGCAATTTTTTTTCTTGCCACATTTTAGGTGAGGAGCCCAAAATGAGACCAGTGGGGGCTAAAATCAAGGAATCGATAGGGTGAATTCCTTCTAGAGCCTCTAGGGGAGAATCTGTTCTTCCCCTTTGCCAGCTTCCAGAGACCGCCCGCCCTCCTGGGCTGTGGCCTCTCCCGGCACTGGCATCATCACTCCCACTGCTGCTCTGCCGCCACACCTGCTCTTTTTGTCCCTCCTGTCTCTTTATTACAAGGTCCCCTGTGATTATACCAGGCCCACCTGGATAACCCAGGCTAATTTCCCCATCTCAAGCTCCCGAATTTAGTCCCCTCTGCAAAGTCCCTTTTGCCATGTAACATGTCACAGTTCCCGGGCTTAGAATGTGGACTTCTTTGAGGGCCACCACCCAGCCTGTCACAGAAGTGAAGTGCCTAGTCCCAGATCACACAGTAGTAAGCGGCAGAGCTGGGAGTCTGACTCAGGTCTCTCTGGCCCCAAAGCCTGTGCTTCTAACCACATTTCAACATGAGACTCAACAGACTGGGAGGGGGGCAGTTATGTCTGGGTTCCCATGCACCAGCACTGTCCATCCCGGTCCTATCCCGTCCCCCACTCCCGACTCCACGAGCTCCCACTCTAATGCATATGACACCCACCCCCACCCTTTGGTTCACATGCGGGTCTCCCCAGACTAACCAGCAGGGCCCCCATCTTGGCAGCTTACTTGCTGTCTATGTTTGTTGAGTGACTATATGAGGGAGGGAGCAGAGACCACCATCTCCAGCCCATTCCCTTTTGCCTCTGCCCCGGCTTGAAGGTGCTCAGTAGCCTGTGAAATCACCAAGGATGCCTGGCTCTGGGCCCTGGACCCCCTGCTCTCTCAGGAGATGTCCTTCCCCTCGAGCCACCCACACCCCGAAGGAGGGTCAGCTCTTCTTGAGCAGAAGAGTCATAAATGCTGAGCACCTGGCCTGGAAACAGAGGACACGAGGTCCCCGGTCCCTCCCACGGGCAAGGCACTTTGCTAGGAGCTCCCAGAGGCCAGTGCCTTTGGGCCCAAGGACCAAACACCACAGCCTCTTCAGTGGCCTGCCAGACTCAGCCCTCAGAATCCCCCATTCGGGGCCTGCAGTCCAGCCCTTCTGCACACCTCTGCTTGCCTGCAGAGTTCTGTTCTTCTAAAAGGCACCTCTGCCCTGCTCAGAGTGTTCCCATGCACAGCCCAGGCCTGTGGCAGCATTAGCAAGTCGAAAACCCAATTATATTTTGATTATTCTAGTCCTAGCCTGACAGAGGTTACTGTAAGTCACACCAGGATTGGGCAGGAGGGGGAGACAGCACCTAGGGCCAGTGCCCGGGGATAGCACTTAAAGATGGATGTGACAGGGACCTGTGGCTCAGAGGTTCGGGATTAGATCAACCAGGCGGGGGGGGGGGGGGGGGGGGGGGGGGGCGCTGGCTGGTTCCAGGAAAGAGGTCATGTGGCCACCAGTTGACAGACAGCTCAGGCAAAGCAAAGGCTTCAGGGTGGCCCTCCCCGGGCAGAAGAGGTGCCAGGGCTGAGTGCCCAGCCTGGAGATGGAGGATGTGAGGTTCCTGGTTGCCTCTCCTGGGCACTGGTGCTTTGCCAGGAGCTCCCAGAGACCACTGCTGTTGGGCTCCAGGACCAACCACCGCGGCCCCTTGTCAGTCTTCCAGAGCATCACTGGCCCCCTCCTGGGATCGCAGGATTTTCTCTGAGCTTCTACCCAGGCCAAACAACTGGGCTCTCCCACCCTCAGACCAGGGCTGACGGAGCCAGACTCACGACCAGAGGGCTCTGGGAGCCCAAAGCCTCCGGCCTGGCCAGGGTCTGCTAGGAAGAAATAGCTGTTGCCTCTGGGTAGAAAGAACCACTCCTGATCCTTTGTCCTGGAGAGCAGCCATCTCTGGGGGTACCAAAGGATGGAGAATTGGTCACTGGGATCCCTCTTAAGGGGAGATGGGACTGGCTCTGCGAAACCGAATCCTCAGCTGTGACTCCTTCCCCGTACAGACGCGTGCACCCCATATAGAATGGTTTGGGGGACCCAGGGTGTCTGGGAGGCCCTGGACTATGGCATCCTGAGCTCTGGGCTGGGCTCTAAGCCCTAGGCTGTGCTGGGCTCCGCTGGTGCCCTCCATCCACGCAGACACACATTGGTCTATACCTGTCGCATTACCAGCTGCACCTCGTTTGCTGCAGCTGTCACTTGAGTGTCCCTGCACGATGCGCCTCCCATCCCACCCTGTGCTGCAGTCCCCTCCCTGGCCTTTACATAGCAGACAGGCACAGCTCTAGCTGGGGGGTGAGCGTGGGGGATTAGATGAGTCATCGCCGTGGGGGCAGACATACCAAGTCCCATAGTTGCGGAGCTGCGGACACAAAGACATGCCCACACTCACATTCCCACACTCACAGGGGCACATGCCGGGAGGCCGATGCTTGTCAGAGCCAAAACCACACGCTCAGACACAGACAGACAGACAGACAGACACCCCCTACACACACACACACACACACATACACACACTCCTTGTGTACACAAACACCAATACACACATCCCACTCTGGGTGACCCTCAGTCATCAACCCAGAGCCTGTTCTCTGCTCACATGCACACTCAGAGACACAAGCACACACAGTCACACATTAGATTCTCCAGACACACACTCACAGCCCTTCTAAATAAGAAAAACATACGTGCATCACACATGCACATGCCCTCACACACAGGCACATGCATGCACGCGTGCACACATACCAGGCGCTCCTCTCTCGAGTCCCCTCACTCATTCCCCTACCTCCACCAGCACCCCCGGCAGACAGGACAGAGCACTAGAACCACAAGGATGCTGTGACCCCGTTGTCCATCCTGCCCAGGGACAGAGTCGTGCCCTAGGGTCAACTTCGGTTCTGGAAAGGCGAAGTCACCGACCTGTCCGCTGTGTTGCCTCAGCTCTCACACACTCTGTGCCTAATGGCCCATCTCTAGCTCCTCTGAGAAAGGAGGAGCCGCAGGGAAGATGGAGGTTACATCTCGGGAATAGCCTCCATCGAGGGAAGGAGTACGAGTCTCCGAGGCTGAGAGAGGACGGTGGGATCTGATGTGCTAGGGAGGTCCTGTCCTGAGGCAGGGCACGGTCCGGGTGCCTGCCTGATGCCCAGGGGATTGCCCGTCACCTGCCTGCGGTTCCTGGCAGGTCCACCCTCCATACCTTTACACCTGCTGTTGCCTCCACCTGGAACCCTCTCGGTGGTTACCATAATCCCCCTTGCAAGGCCACTTTTCAGGTTCCCGAGTTCCTGCCCTGGGAAGTCTGTCCTGAGGTCCTGGCTGAATCAATCTGTCCTTCTGGGCCGCTTCGCAGCTCTCCTCATGCTGCCGTAGCTCACTTGCTGGCCTGGGAGCCTCCTGCCCCCACCCAGCCTGGGACTGCGTGAGGACAGGGCGCCTCCGTCTGGTAAGGAGGTGGGTAAACCTGGAGGGGATCACAGGTCCGGATCCCAGCTCTGCCTCTGCTGTGTGGCCTTGGGCAAGTTACTGAATCATGTGAGTTCAGTGTTCTCATCTGGAAAATGGGGCAATAGCAACCACCTGCCTGGACTGACAGGAAGGTTAGGTGAGATCATGGGGTGGGTAGGGGGCTCTATTATTCTAGCTCATTGCCGGACACACAGCTTAGTCAATGCTTGTGGAATTAGCCCCTCTGGGTCCCCTCTTCCTGCCCCCACTCACTATCCATCTTGGGAGGTGGGGGGCAGGTATGAAGGAAAGGATTGGGGGCCGATAGAAGGGGGGCTGGGAGATGGGCAGACCGGGGCTCCCTCCCGGCCCCTCTGGGAGCTGGCTGCACCTGCCAGGGCAGCAGCCGCTCTCACCCCGCGACCCACCTGTGCCACCGTCCTCGTCAGCCAGGGGAGGCCGCGAGGGGAGGTGCGGCTGGGACCCCCCCGCGCTGTGGCCCCCCGGGGCTGCCCAGGGCCGCGCTGGCACACAGTAGGTGCGCTCTGAACGCCGAGCGGCGAGCGGACACGGAGAAGCCGAGCGAACGCGAACGCATGAATGAACGAACGGCTGGACGCATGAATGGAGGTGGGATGGAAGCATGGAGCGGCAGGCGAGGAGGAACGAGCGTCTCCCCCGCCCTCCCGGTCTCGGGCTGGGCGACACGGAGCCCAGACCGGCTGGGGGCTCCCTCCGGCCCGCCCCTCCCGCTCGCCCCCCCTCCCCGCGGCGCGCAGCCCGGCGGAGCCCGCGCCCAGCAACAGCCCGCGGAGGAGCTGCGGCTCGCGCCCAGCCGAGCGAGCCCAGGCGGCGCAGCCTCGGGAGGGGGCTGCCCCGACCTCTCCCCCGGCCCGGGGCCCCCGAGCCCGGCCTTCGGGGGCAGGGACGCGGAGTCCCCGGTGCGGGGGCCGGGGGCCAGCAGCCGAGGACGCCGGGGTCCCGGAGCCAACAGGTGCGGGGCTTGGGGGACCCCCCCCCCAGGCCCGGGGTGCGGGTTCCAAAGGACCCTCGGCGGGAGCCAAGAGCCTCGGGGCACGAGCTGGGTGCTGGGAGGCAGGGTCCCCGGGAGGCTCTGCCCTCCTCCGCGCAGGCTTCTGCAGAACCCCCAGCGCCCTCGCTCCTCCACCTTCTCCCCGCAGCCCCCCACCGCCCCCGAGGTGCAGGGAGGTCCCGCTGGGGGAGTGGGTCCGCCGGCACTTGGAGGGGGTATGAAGGAGCCCCTTGCCCTCCCCCAGGGGTCTCTAGGGACCGGTAACCCTCCTACACACGTCCGGGGGCGTCCCTGCCCAGCCCCGGGCAGGAGGGTCTGAGCGAGCGCGGAGGGGCGGGGAGCGAGGCCCGATTTATGAATGGAGAAAGCGGCCTGCGCGCCGGCCCAGCGACCCCTGGCGGCCATCGGGGCGCATCCCGGCCGCGGGGATTCAAGTGGAGCCGATCTGGGGGGCTGAGGGGCCCGGCCGCTGGGCCTGGGGCTCTCCTCTCTCTTGCAGGGAGGTCCTCAGTCCTTCCAGCAACCCTGCGTGTGTACCGGGAGGGTCCAGGTCTGGCCGGCGGGGTCTGGGTCTCCAACGCCTCCCTCGACCATTTTTTTAACCAAAATTTCAGGCCTGTGAACTGACTCAGGAGAGAACATTTGCAATCAGGATGGCTTCCCCTCGCAGATCTATGGTGTTTCGCGGATTCAGACAGACCTAGCATAGTAGCTTTGTGACCTTAAACAAGGGGCTCAGGCTTTCTGAGCCTCTATAAAGCAGGGTTCTTTATTGGTACCCGGAGTCGGCCCTGAAGCCGGCTACCCTTGCCAGTGTCTGGGTAAAGCACTTGGCACGCATTAGAGATCATTAAGCCTCACCATGGCCCTATGAGCTTGGTACAGTTATGACTCCTTTGGCGAGATGGGGAAACCGAGGCTGGAAGGGGAGACGTAGGGTATCCAAGAACAACTTGCATATGGAATTGAGATGCAAGCCACATCTGTCTTTCTCCATCAATTTCGGGCTCACCGCAACCTGACAGCACCGTGAGAATTAAGAGGGAGCTTATATGCCAATTGCCTGGCACATTCCTAATGTTCTCTCTTTCTTCCTCCCCTCCTTCCTTCAGGATCCTTGGGGCTGGGACCCCAGAGACCTGCGTGCTAGGGAAGTGGGCTGAGGCCTGGCCGGGCTCCCCTCCCCCTGCAGGGCCCAGGATGCCGCTCGGCATCAGCAACTCCTGAGCTCATGGAGCCCTCAGCCACCCCAGGGGCCCAGACTGGGACCCCCACCGGCGGCGGGGAGCTGTCTCCGTCACTGGTGCCTCCCGACTATGAAGACGAGTTCCTGCGCTATCTGTGGCGCGATTACCTGTACCCAAAGCAGTATGAGTGGGTCCTCATCGCTGCCTACGTGGCTGTGTTCCTAGTGGCCCTGGTGGGCAACACGCTGGGTAGGTGTTTAGGTTGCTTGTGGTGGTGTGGACTTCTCTGGGGACTGGAAGGTGACCTGGGCCTGGCTTCTCTCTCTCCTTCTCCCCCATCTCCCTTGGTTGGGTAGTTTGGGGATGGGTGGCATGGGGGAAGAGACTTGCTTAGGAGGATCAAGGATCCGCATGACTCTGCCCCTGGCTTCACCTCCTCCTCCTCTTCCCACCTCCCCACCTGCCCTGCAGTCTGCCTGGCCGTGTGGAGGAACCACCACATGAGGACGGTCACCAACTATTTCATTGTCAACCTGTCCCTGGCTGATGTGCTGGTGACAGCCATCTGCCTCCCGGCCAGCCTGCTGGTAGACATCACTGAGTCCTGGCTCTTCGGTCATACCCTCTGCAAAGTCATCCCCTACCTACAGGTGAGCTCCACCCAGGGGTGCTGTTCACCACCCCTCTGTCACCCCAGGTACAAAGACCATGGCCTTGCATAGACCTAAGTGACCCTCAGACTTGCCTTTCAGACAGGACTCGGTGGCTCAGTTCCTCTGCAGTGTCATCCTCTACTGTCAGCAAGGCCAGGCCATGAGGCCTGACACTTGAGGACACAGACACAGCCCCACATATTCATACAGAGTCCCCTCCTGGTCACACCCGCAGACCCACATGCACACAGCCACTGGACACATGTACAGTCACCTCCGGGTACTTGGGCACACAGGAGAGGAGAGAGGCACAAGCCCATGGGGACAGACACAAATGCATGCTGGGCCCACTCCCTGGTTCCAGGGGGGCCACTGGAAAGTCTCTCCTTATCCCAACCACCCTGGTTCCAAAGGAACCTTCCAAAGGGCCTCCCCCCCCCCCCCCAGAGGTGGGAATCAGGATGTCCAATGGGTTTGGTGGAGTGGAAAGAGGGCAGAATTGCCCTTCAGCTGCATCCCTCAGCCCTCTTCCTGTACCCCAGACGGTAGGCCCGCACTCCTGGAGGCAGTACCCGCCTCCACCTCTGGCCTGGACTCATGTCTGCCTCCCTGAGTTAGGCTCTTTCCTAACACCGGGGAAAGAATGGCATCCCTGGGCCGAGAGAAATGCCTCTTGGATTTCCATTGTTTTAAGGCTTTCCATTCAGTGGATTAACCCTGGGAACGCTGAGAACAGACAGGCTGGGGAGGAAATTCACTGGGGACAAATTATTTAACCTTTCTGTGCCCCAGTGTCCTCATCTGTAACATAGGGATGGGGTTGTTGTGAGGATAATGAGAACTGTGTCTGGCACGTAGTAGGTTCCATGAGCATAAGTTATTAATCATAGTAGAGAAGCACCCACTATGTGCTAGGTCTCGAACCTAGACATTTTCCACCCACGATTTCATGGATTTTCAAAAGAATCCTGCCAGGTGGATGACATAGTCCCATTTCACCGATGAGGCTCAGAGAGAGAAAGAGAGTGATTTGCTCAAATCGACACAAGCAAGCAGTGTGGTCAGGATCCGCACCCCACCTGAGCCTCGATCTCTCATCCCATGTCTGTGAGTGGCCCCCGAGAGGGCTGACGCTGTGTCCCCATGGGGCAGGCCGTGTCTGTGTCGGTGGCAGTGCTGACTCTCAGCTTCATCGCCCTGGACCGCTGGTATGCCATCTGCCACCCGCTGTTGTTCAAGAGCACCGCCCGGCGCGCCCGCAGCTCCATCCTGGGCATCTGGGCTGTGTCATTGGCTGTCATGGTACCTCAGGCTGCCGTCATGGAATGCAGCAGCGTGCTCCCTGAGCTAGCCAACCGCACCCGCCTCTTCTCTGTGTGTGATGAACACTGGGCAGGTAATGGTGGGAGCCTTGTGTGGGCATCCCTGAAGTGGGTGCCTCTGGGACACGTACCCTTAGGGCAGGCGTCTGTCGGTGCACTCCTGCGGTGGGCACTCCCAGGGTGGCTATCTCCCAAAAGACACCCTGGAGCAGGCTTCTATCAGGTACACTCCCAGGGTGGGGAACCCCTTGATGGATGCCATAGAACAGGTGTCCGTCCCTTGATGGATGCCACAGAGCAGACATCTGCCCAGAGATACCTCCACAGCGGGTACCTCCTCCAGTCTAGGCCTCTGCTAGGGCTCCCTCCAGGATGGACACCGCCAGGCTGCGCATTGCGAGGGTCTCTCTGCCATGGTGTCTGTGTGAGGCCCCGCTGCTTGCTTTGACTTTGTGGCTCTAGTTGGGGCAGGGTGGCATTGCTAAGTGGAACAGGCTAGAGGCTCCCAGAATGGGAGGACCTCTTGGCCTTGTATCTCTTGACCCCTACAGATGACCTCTATCCCAAGATCTACCACAGTTGCTTCTTCATTGTCACCTACTTGGCCCCACTGGGCCTCATGGCCATGGCCTATTTCCAGATCTTCCGCAAGCTCTGGGGCCGCCAGGTGAGGCCCACTCTGGGGTCACTATCTGGGTTGGTGGGAAATGGGGTAGTGGTCCAAGGGAATAGACAGTCCCTCTCCTCAGAACATGCCATCCTGGCTGCAACCAGAGAGAGGCAAGGCCGAGGGATGTGGCCAAGTCAAGGCCAAAGTGCTGGTGCCTACCCTGGAACCGAATGGTAACTAATATTGGTTTCAACATCTAATATCTGATCATCATTCTGACATCAGTACCTGCCATTTATTGTACCATGTACTTCCAGCTTTGTTTAGTCTTGCCTCCTCTCAGCCATCATGTATTGTCCTCAACTTAATATATGAGAAAACAGAGACTCAGAGAGGCATAGCAACTCCTCCTGAATCCCTCAGCCAGCGAGGGGAAGGCCAGGGGCCCTCCATGGCTCAGGTCAGCACCCACCCCCCCACCACAGCACCTCTGTGTTTTTGCCACATTTGGCACATTGCTTGCAATGTCTTCACAACTATCCAGCCAAAGAAGCCGCAGTACCCACGTTGCATGCGCTGAGTAAGGGCGGCCAACTAGCCACGGCCGTGAGTGGCCGAGCCTTACTGGTTCCGGGGCCCCCTTCGGGGCTCCGTTGCAGACTGACCAACCTAACGGCAGGTTCTGGGCGGGGAGGGGAATGCTCAGAGCTTCTGGGCGGAAGCAGGACTCTGTGAGAGACTGTTCACCCTCCAGTCCAGAGTGTTGGTCTTCGTCACGAATATTGGGTTCCTCCCTGTTGCAAAAGGGCTCGCTGCCTTGTCCACCTCCACCCTGCCCCAGGGTCCACCCGGAGCAGGACCTGGCGAAGGAGGAGGGCCCTCCCAGGGAGCTCCACCCACCGCTGCTCTCTCTGTGTGCCCGACAGATCCCTGGCACCACATCGGCCCTGGTGAGGAACTGGAAGCGGCCCTCGGACCAGCTGGAGGACCAGGGGCCCGGCCTGAGCGCGGAACCCCCCCCTCGGGCCCGGGCCTTCCTGGCTGAGGTGAAGCAGATGCGAGCGCGGAGGAAGACGGCCAAGATGCTGATGGTGCTGCTGCTGGTCTTTGCCCTCTGCTACCTGCCCATCAGTGTCCTCAATGTCCTCAAGAGGTGAGAGCATGAGGGCAGAGGTTGTGGCCTCAGAGGAAGGCGCTCTCTCTGCTTTGGAGAAAGACGGGGCTCTAGCCCTCACCCACTGTGTGGCCTTGCGGCAGATCATAGTAATGACCTTTTCTGGGCCTCCCAACCTCAATTTCCAGCCTGTAAAATGTGAATAATAACCGTGTGAGCTGCTGGTGGGATATTGTGACATTTCTCCCATCTATTCACTCAACCATCAGCTCGCAGGGGTTGGGGGCACGGTGACCACGTGCACAAGACAGTCTCTGCTCTCCTGGAGTCTACATCTTGGGGGCAGGGAGAGGAATGAGTCTCCACCGTCCTGGCAGGCAGCGATAGGGCTATGAAGACAAATAGGGGAAGAGGTCAGAGAGTGACGGTGACAGGGGTTGGCGGGGATTTGTGTGTTTATTTTTTCATCTTTTTTTAGACACAATGGTTAAAAAAAAATGGGGAGAGGCTCACCTAAGGAAATGACATTTGACAGAGACCTGAAGGCAGGGAAGCAGCAAGGGACCAGGCCCCGCAGGTGTCTGGAAGGATAGAGCACCAGAAGCAGGTGGGGCCACGGGGTGCAGGGAAAGAGCAATGGGCTGTGTGCCATGAGACCATCTCAGTGTGAGTTTGTGCTTGGCCACTTCCTGGCTGCGTCACTTTACTTCTCTGCACCTCCGTTGTTGAAAAAATGGATGATGTCTTGACTTCTCATGTTGCCACGAGGATGGAGATCAGATGGTGGGGTGACTGAGTTGATGAACCCTGGTCCCTGTCCCTACACCTCCCCTGGTCAAACTCTCTGTGCTCAAGACCCCAGACCTAAAGGCCCAGGAAAGGGTCACCTGGTGGACAGAAGGGGCTGTGGGAACCCATACCTTATAGCCACTCGTGAGCAGTGTGACCTTGGTTGACTCACTTTCCCTTTCTGAGCCTTGGCTTTCCTGTGCTTTAGATGAGGGTAGTGACTCCTGCCCCCTCCCCCCACCACACACACACATACTCCATTTCTGACTGTCCTCCCCCTGGTCCTAGGGTGTTCGGGATGTTCCGCCAATCCAGTGACCGAGAAGCCGTGTACGCCTGCTTCACCTTCTCCCACTGGCTGGTGTATGCCAACAGCGCTGCCAACCCCATCATCTACAACTTCCTCAGCGGTGAGTGGCCCGGGGAGGCAGAGCAACTGAGGGTGGTAGGTGTCCTTGGGACAGGAGTCTGCCCGCCCCCGATCCGGGCTAAATAAAGGGATGGCAGGAGAGGATGTCTCTGCTCCTGCCTGGGGGTCTTGAGCTGGCTCTGGAAAGTCCTATTCGGGGAAGATTTACCCCTGCGACCCTGGTCTGAGTGGAGGCAGGCCACGCTCCCAAAAGTTGCCAGAACCAGCTGACCAGCACCCAGGATCCAGTTGTGCAGACCATACAAATCAGTGAGTGGGTGAGACAGGAAAGAGCTAGGCCAGCTCACCTCCCGTCAGCCCCTGTCTGGCCAACGCAGGCTCTGGGGGGAGCCAGGAACTATGGGAAGAGGGCCCTGAGCTCCTACCTAAGAGGATGACTGCATAACCAAGTCATCCAGGTAATGGAGGGTCACCAGCAGAGGCAGCCCTGGCTGGGGAAGGGCTTCCCCATGCCCAGCTAGACACATACTGGCAGAGTGGCCAGGATGTGAGGGGCTGTCCCTGGATCCACCTGCCTCCAGTACCAGCCTTCTTGCTCCCCTGTCTGGAGTTCCAGGCATCCCCAGTCCCCTAGCCCTACCCCAGGCCTCTCCCCTCTGCTGTCCCACTGTCCACACCTCCACCCTCAGATGCACCTGGGCTCAGCAGAAGTGCAGCTTGCTAGACCCGTGGCTCCAGATCTAGGCCTAACAAACAGGTCCAGATGACTATTCAAGCCTGGGAACAATACTCTTTGAGAAAAGGCTGAAGAAGGAGGAGCTGGGGGTCCATATCCCAATCCTCAGTGAGACTAAGGAATTAGTCCCCAAAGGCTAGCCTCCTCTCCAGCTGGTGGTCTGGTGGTCCTGGTGGTCTCCAGCTCAGGGGGAGAGGCGGCAGGCAGATTCCTGCCGGGCATTCCAGTCTGGTCCCCATTCACTAAGCACCTACTGTGTGCCTGCCTCTGCTGGGGCCCCAGAGAGGCTTGTTGGGCAATGAAGCATGGTCAAGGAGGTTTCTGCCTCTCGGGGTGCTGGGACCGGGGGTGGGGGTGGGGGGCAAGGCAGAGGTGCCCAGCACAGTGCCTCTTGCAAGCTGGTTCTGTCCTTCCCATCACTGTGGGGAGCACAGGTGGGGGAAAGCCTAGCCACAGCTGGTGAGTCTGAGCCCCTCCACCTACACGCCAAGGAGGGCAGAGGTGGCCCCAGGCCCCTGAGCCAGACACCACGTTTTGAGCCGGGCTCACAGCCAGAGCGCAGTCAAGGAATCAGATGAAAATTGCATTTCTCCTTGGGAACTGCTCTGGGGCCTCTGTCCTCACTCTCCCTGGCAGTGACGAGGTCGCCTTGGGGCTTTCTCTTTCCCAGCTCTACTCTGCCCTCCCACCCCCTCACTGGCAGCTTGGCTGGAGCTGCGTGGGTGTCCCTGGGCCCAAGGCCCTTCCTGCTTCATCCATCTCCTTATGGCTGTGTCTTCTGTCTCCAACCAAGGCAAATTCCGGGAGCAGTTTAAGGCCGCCTTCTCCTGCTGCCTGCCTGGCCTGGGTCCCTGCGGCTCTCCGAAGGCCCCCAGCCCCCGCTCCTCTGCCAGCCACAAGTCCTTGTCCTTGCACAGCCGGTGCTCCGTCTCCAAAGTCCCCGAGCACGTGGTGCTCACCAGTGTCACCACGGTGCTGCCCTGAGGGCTGCCCTGGTGGCTCCGGTGGGGGCCAAGCTGTTTCCTGCCTGGGCTGCTCCTCTGGCTCCTGGGGGACCCACCTCCTCGTGGAAACTGCTGGATGCAGTGGGAGGCCAGGGCTCCAAACCTGGCTTTCTGCCTGTTTAACTCTGGGCAAGTGACTTCCCTTCTCTGAGCCCTGTCTCCTAAGCAGGATTGATGGGAGGATTAAGCATGCTCGGAAAAGCGGAAAGCTCTTTGTAGATTGTGAAGTGTTGTGGACAGGATTATCATATTCCTCTTGCGTGGCTGTGCCCCATGGTATCATCCATCCCCATCATCCTTCCGCAGCTTGGCCTTCCTCCCAAAGATCCCTCTCCCACCCAATTACAGGCCTTCCCTGGAGTTTGCTCTAAGGGTCTCAGCGGGCAGTTCCATCTGGCCCAGCGGTTCCAGCTAAAGCCCAGCTGCTCTGAGGCCCACGTGAACTAATCTGGGTCTGGCCTTTCCCTGGTAGGCACACAGCCCCATCCCTAACCAGGTGCCGGGTGCACGCACCACAGTCTGGACCCTGTTGGCTTTCTGGTGTGATAGAACACTCTCCGTGTGGCCATTTGGCATGGAGGCCAACAGCCTGAAGCAATTGTAATTAAAAGCCTGGCACTGAATGTTCCCTTTCCTTGTCATTGCACAAAATCTGTGCTGCTTAGGTGAGGAGAGAGAAGGTGGGGGAGCATGGGGGAAGGGAGAAGACAAGGCAGCACTGGAATGATATCTGCTGACCCTCACCCCCGCCCCCAATACACGGGATCCCAGATGGGCTCCCAGCCAGGATTCACAGCACACGCAGTGCTGCCTCCTCAGGTGGTGCCAATCCTCTGATGCCCAGGACCTGGATCCTTGACACATCTGTCTGCTTATGGGCCCAGTGGCTTATGGGAGGTAAGGGAGATGCAGGGCCAGGGGGAAGGGCAGACAGTGGGGTTAACAGACTGATCTTCACCTTCTTGGAAATCAGGCTTGCATTTATTTTCTATGAACTCACAGGATAAAAAGAGAAAGCCACAGACGTGCTCCGTCTGCCACCAAGATGATTAGAGGGCTGCCAGAGGCCCTGATCCTCGTTGCCAGAGCAGGAAGTGGAGAGAACTCTGAAGTACTGCTCTGCCGAGGGGCGGGAGACATCTGGCAGGGGCCAGCTCGGCCGTGCGCACCACCGGCTCTGCTTAACTTGATTAATGGAGCTTCGGGCTCCTTCTGACCTCACCCGTCAAAAAATGGGGCAAAACTATGGTCCTGCCAGGAGTCCGGTCCAGGAATGCTTACGCACCCCTCCTCTTAGGCATCCCACTTCTCCCAGAGCAGGTGGAAGGTATGGCCTAAGTATCTCACCCACTCTCTGGGTGACTCACCAACCCAGCACTTGTGGGCACTTCCACAGATGGGTGGTTGCTGCCAGGGATGGGCTGCCCTGCTCCTTCCTCACTCTCTTGGTCTTGTGATCCAAAGCTGTTTGTGAAGTTTTGTGTAGCTGGGCTTGGAGGTGCAGGGGGCAGAACCATGTGTGAGGGCTGGCTCCCAAGCTCAGAACCAACCATACCCACAAGGACCAACCCAAGTCCGGGGCTCCTTAGCTAAGGGGCTCCCGGCTAAGGAGCCCCAGCTGAGCACAAGGCTAAGACTATAATTGGGACCATTCTAGAGACAGATTTCAGTAGACACTTAGCTCAATAGAAACAAAGAAATGACAGAAGCTTCCCCTAATGGCCTAATGGCCTTCATTCTACTCTACTCTGCTGGCTGAATCCAGTCCAACAGTGGGCCCGAGGCCTCTACTTTGAGGAGTTCAAATGAACTGGAGAAAATTCAGAGGACCAGGATGGCCAAGGGGAGCAATGCTCAGGGAAGAGTTGCTGAAGAACCGGAGACTACCCAGCCTAGAGAAAGGAGGCCTAGGGGAAACACGGTGGCAGGTTCCAGTTATCCAGAGGTGTGGCATGCAGAAAGGGGTGGCCCAAGAGAGAAAACTACAGTCAATGGGTGGTTTTCAAAGTGGCAGGATTTGGAATCCCACCAGGAAGAAGTTTCTGCTAGTCAAAGAGGAAGCCTGCTTCCTGGAAGGGCACTGAGCTGTCACACAGAGGCAGGACTCACAATGGGGCAAGAGAGAGGATTCTAGCCCTGGGGGGAGGTTGGCCTCGGGAACTGGATTCCATCCAAGTTCGTGCTGACAGCAGCCCAGAGGACAGAAGGGCTGAACTGGGTCAACCCAACACACCTGCTGGGCCTCACTGAGCTGCTTGCTCCCAACCACCCACCCACCTTCTTCCACTGCAGGGAGGAAGAGCTTTCTTATCTTCATCCCCAAGAGTAACAGGATTATTACACTGTTGCCCATGATAAGGTCCTCCAACAAACCACAATGTCTGGTGTCTTAGCTTTTGATTGAAATTCTGTTAGATCACTATAGACATTTGGTGTAGACTGGTTATCACACTGATCTAATGATCCAGCTAGCAAGTACAGATGTCTGTGCTTAATAAAAAAGAGGGGGGAAAGTTATGATTTAATAAATGCAGTTGTCTGGAAGATAAAAGTAGGGCTTGAGATAATAAAAAAGACCATGCTGTGAAGCTTGGGGTGGTGCCTGTAGCCCAGAGTGCCAGCCCTAAAACGGTGATAGAACACATGAACCTGGCCCGCCCCTACACTTCAGCTCCACCCTGGTAAATGGGACCAGCCCCATGTGGGCCATGTCCCCCTAAGACGCTTCTTCCTACACGGTGTGGTGGTGTATACAGCAGGTACTTAAATGGTCACTGAACAAAGAATAAATGAGTAGCCAAATGGATATGCAGATGTCTCTGTAGCTAGGAAGGTGTGATGAGACATGTGAGAGTCTAGAGTTTTGTCCTTTTATTGAAGCTTACAGTTTCACTGAACTTTTGGCCCCGAAAGAAAAAAATCACAAATAACAAAAGAGCATTGGCAGTGGGAGGTGGCAACTGTCCCCTGGGGACTGGAGCCAAGCAGAGAATGGAGGGCAAAGGAGGGGTCCAAGCTGCAGAAGGGGAGCCTGGCCAAGGATGCCCAGAGAGCAGGCTGTCTGAGCTCCCCAAGCAAGGACAGCACCCAGGCAGCCAGAAGTCAATACACATGGATTTGGGGCATGGGGTTGGTGGGATCCAAGCCGCTTGGTCCTGCAGACAAACCTCTCTCATGCTTGGTTAGCTTCCACTTTGGAGAAACTGGATTCATCTGACAAGATGAGATGCGTGAGGGAGCTCAAGTGCTAACAGCAAAAGGCTGATGACGACTACCACTGGTGTCAGGGCGCAGAAGGAAAAGCTACAGGCTAGAGCCCAGCTGACCAGACACTAACTCCCCTGCAGTGACTGGCATCTCCTGCTCCTGGCATAAGGCTGGGCCATTTAGATACTCAGGACTCTAAGGACATTCAGCTTCCAGTCCTCTCTTAGGTCAGGCCACTACCTGTGTGGCTTCAGCCCAGGTCCCTGTTATTTGGTTGACTGTGACACGGGATTCCCAGCCCTCTTTGGAAACAGTGCTGCATCAGGCAAGGATCTTTTTCTAGGAGGGGCAGGAAAAGAGGAGAGGCCCACATGCCTCTCCAACCCTCAGGAGCCAGGAAAGGTCCCCAGTACACCCACTCTCTCCAGATGGGCTGCATCATAGCATCCGAGAAGCTGTCATGGTGACGAAGTCCTCGAAGCTGAGCCGAATGTTGCCCTGCACGGCTGTGTCCTTCTCCCTGAAGGCCTCGGTCAGCACCTGCAGCTGGGTGCACACCTGGATGAAGCGGTCTAGCTGCATGGCAGGGTTGGCGGAGCGTGGGCAGTAGCGGGAGACCAGGAGCTGGGTGAACTGGGGGCTCAGGTTGTAGCCCATCTGGGACAGAGCTGCAGAGGAGGGGCACACAGAGCAGACACAAAACCTTGCCTTGAGCACCGCCATCAGCCAGCTCTGGGGAGCACGGCAGTGCAGGGGACTGTGAGGAGACACGCACCAGAACAGAGGAGACAGAAGTCCCTGGGGTCTGTCAGAGACGGCAGGAGCCCAAGAGGGGCTCTCTCTGGATGCTCCCCTTAGCTGGAAGGCCCCAATCCCTTTCTCCAAATCTCCATTACTGTCTGTTTAATCAGGCCCATAGGATCCCAGAATGACAGAGGGCTAGCCATGCTCATCTGTGACTCATCCGCACTAGAGAAGGAAGCCTGAGCCCCCAGGGAGCCCCCTGCCCAGGGCAGACATCAGAGGCAGTGTGGCCCAGAGGCAGACATGATAGGCCTGCTCTGGAGTCAACACAGCCCCTTGGGCAAGTTGCTTAACCTTGCTAATCCTCCATCTTATCATCTCTAAAATGAGGATGAGACTTAGTTTGTAGGTTCTAGTAAGGATTAAAGGAGGTTATTCTGTGAAGCACTTGGCATAGTGCTTGATACATAATAAGCACTCAGTGTTACTTGTTAAAAATAAAATCATCATCATGTCCTAGGAAAGGCTGCTGGGCAATTCCAAGGTCACAGCCTTCGTGCTCCTCTGTCCCTCCACCTGGGTGGGAGGCTTCCTTTCTTCCTCTCCGTGTATCTACCAGCCCAGGCTAAAAGCTCCCCTTTTGCTCTGTGGCCCTGAGGCAAGTCGCCTAAACTCGGCCTCGGTTCTCTCATCTGTAAAAGGGCAATAGTAAGAGATCCCTCACCTAAGAATGGGGAAGAACAGACAGTAGCTATCACACGGGGAGAGTGAATGAAGTGCTTACTTGTGTTGACACAACAAGCAGTCAGTAAATATAAATTTTGTTGTGATAGTATCACTCTCACCAATATCTGTAACGGGACTGGGCAAAAGAGGAGGTGATCAGTACAGGTCATGTCCTTTCCCCTCAATGGGTGCAGCCACGGTGAGCTCACCCCCACCCCCACTTAGTCTCACTGAAATCCACAGCCAGGGCAAGGGGCCGGGTTCTCTGGAGAGCCCTTTCTCCCTCCCAGGTGGCAAAGCTCCCCGTCAGATTCTTATCACCCCACTAACCACCCATCTTCTCAAGTCAGTATTGGAACCAGACCTGGAGCTATGGCCTCAGGTCATCTTGGTCTACTGCAACTTTTAGTGTGATCTCGGTCCCAGAGTTGGGAAGGAAACTGCCTTCTAGCAGAGCTGGCAACAGAAACCACCTTTCTGAGTCCCTATACAGGGCTCTTTCCATTCTTTATGCTAGCAACTAGAGAGGAAAGAGCCCCATGAGCCCCACATGCTGACTTCCAGGTCCCCTGGGCTGCTGAGTTCCCATCCCCGAGGCTCCTTTCCGGCTGGGTCTGTCTCACCTAGCAGAGCCAGGAGGACCATCACAAGGGAGTGCAGGCCTCATCCTGGAACCAGGTGCTCCCTTCCCCTGGATCTTGGCTCAGTGCCCCAGCCAGATCACAGAATGGATGCGGAGTGGGCCTGTGTTGAGGACAGCACATGGACAGCTGGTAGTCAGAAGCTAGAGGAACCCCCTTCCCTGTCACAGAGAGCAAACAAAGAAGTCCAGCTTTGCCTGTCCAGGGTCCCTACCATGGTCCCCACCTTGCTGCAGTTCCGTGTGGCTAATGGAGCCTGAGCGGTCCCGGTCATACTGCTGGAAGAGGTTCTTCCACTGCTGGATGAACTTCCACAGGGCTGAGAAACCATAGACGTCGATGCGGCCTGACTTCGTCTTGTCAAACATGTCTTGGGGAGAGAAGGAATGGAGGGAAGAAAAACTTCGAGACTGAGGGCCAGAGTAGGAGACTCCCCAGAACCTCAGGCCTGGGGCCCAGATGCCTGGACCTGAGACATACTCTCGTCAAGTGCGGACCAGCCCCCACCTGGGCCACTCTCAGCCCTAGCCCTTCCAGAACTGCAGTTTCTCTGCAGGCCTGGCAGCTGACTCCCTCCATGCCATCTGCCACCAATGCAGGGAGTCCCATTCTGCAGAGCGGAAAAGTGAGCCTGTGACTCCACAAGGTCTGGAACTTGAGAAAAAAATCAAAGGGAAAGAGCTCTCCTTCTAGAGGATTTCACCTTGAACCCAAATTCCTGCCTGAAAGATTTCTCCTCCAAATGGCTGCCCACCCACCGTCAGATAGTAGGGAGCTCTCCCCCCCCCCCAAGCCCATGGGGAAGGGCTAGGACTTACTAATCATCATGAGGCATGTCTCGTCATTGAAAGAGGACCAGTTGGAGTTGACCAGAGCCTGCTTCAGCTCCTTGATGGAGATGTAGCCACTGTGATCGGAGTCCACTGACTGGAACCAGGAGTAAGCCTCAGGATCCACATTGGGAGGAATGCCACCTGCACAAAGGGATGCAAACCAGAGGAGTCAGAGGCAGGTCTCAAGGCCAATCCAAAGACATGCTGGGAGGACCAGGCCCAGTGCCTCCCTGGGGACAGTTATCCCTTACCCACAAAGCCTCACAAGTCCACCTACCCTGCCTTCCATCAAGCCAACAGCCTTGCTCTGATGGAAGAGGACCTTGGATGTAAACGCTATGAGTATTTGTATCTGGCTTCTATTCTGTGAATCTGCTGGGATTTTCCTACAGTGTTTCAGTCATTTCTCTCTTTGATCTTAAGTTTCTAAGGAACAGGGAGTTTCCAGGTGACTAACAATGCTAGGAAAAGAAGGGTTATCTCTTCCCCACAGACTGGGAACCCAAAAATGTTTGCTGAGCAGTTAACATGCACAGCCCAGAAACAGGTATTTTGAGAGTCGCAGCAGCAGGGGGCTCTCTGATGTGGGAACCAGGTCTGATCCATGTCTGACTCCCCAAACACAGCGACAGTGGACATACTCTATCAGGAGCCACGGGAGTGTATGTGGCCACAGAACACCATCTCTTCTTGTTCCCCATCAGCTCCAATGCATAAGCCTCACTGAGGAGGTGTCAGACATTTCTGTCACCTCCTCAGCCCCACGCAACCAGAGAGCTGCCCAGTTCTGTACCTCCTCCCCGCTCCTACACACCTGCCCTAGTTCAGACACCTCTCATGTGGACTGTTGTAACAACCCCAAAGGCCTAACCAAATCATCCTTATGGCTACTCTCCACCACTCTTCACTTGCTACCAAGTAATCTTTAAAATCCAGCTCGGTTCTAACCCATTCCCCCCAACCCAACTCAAAACTCTTTTGAGACTCCCCACCACCTACAAAATAAAATCCAGCATCCTTAATACAGCATTCCGAGTCCCCCTGCAAGTGGTCCACTCTTGCCTACCGCTCCATCTCTGTCCCCCTCTCAGCTCTGTTCCAGCCCAGATGAAGCATTAGTCTTACTCTTAGCCATCCCTGCTTATTCCCACCACAGAGGCTTTACTCCCTGTTCCCTGCCATGGAAACCCTTCTCCCTCATCTCTGCATCATTTCCTGTCCCCCTGCAAGACCCAAATAAAATGCTGTTACTTCCATAAAACCTTCCCTCTTCTTCCACCTCTGGACAGGCTTCCTTTTCTTCTCCTTTTATACACCTTCTCTCCTATGGCTCTGATCACCTGGGTACATGTTTTCTTCTACCCTCTTCCAGGTTAGAGTTGGAGCAACCTATGGCAAGATGCCCCCCTAACTCATTTCTGAGTCCCCAACGGCTAGCACAGAGCCAGACACAGACAGGGAAGGTGCTCAATTCATGCCACAGCTGGCCTCGTGGCTTAAGGCCCAGCTCCCCTATTTGTGTCCTTGGTTTATTTAAATTGTTTCAGTTTTCTTATCTGTAAAATGAGGAAACAGGAGCATCTACTTCATCAGGTTATTGTGAAGACACAATATATGAAAATCTTGAAGTCAGCATCTGGTATAATCTAAGTACTATCTAACTGCTTACTGGCGCTGTTGTGGTTCAAGTAGCTTTGTGTGTCTCTCAGAAGGTGGGGGAAAGTATCATTCATTTGGAAAGACATGCAGGGTAAAGGGGTGGGAGATGAAAGTGAAGTATACCGGCCTATCTTAGAGAAAAGCCAGAGCTATACAGGACTGGAGAGCCTACAGAGTGAACTGGCCACCCAGAGGGCTCCTTCCCACAAAGCAGCATCAGAGGCAGCCACCAGCTGTGGTGGAGCACAAAAGCCACCACCTAGGCCCAAAGGCGAGGCCTGAAGAAAACAGTCTGCTTGACTGAGGGCCTAGTCCTACCTCCGTGTAAGGGAAATCCAGGCAGGCCCCAAAACCCCTTCCTGAAACAGCAGCTGTACCACAGGGAGTGAGGGCCATGGCGCTGGGACAGAGTCTCTGGGACATGTGGTCTAGGCATTTTGCCTGACAAAGCCCAGGCTCTGGAAGCAAAGAGCACTGATCCTCATTAGCTGGTGTGACTTTAGACAAATGATTTAGTCTTCTGAGTACTGCTTCCCCTATTCCCAAAACAGACCTACTTCCCAGAGCTATATGATGGGTAAATGAGAGAACAGCAAAATGGAGCTCTGGCAAAGGGCGTGGCCCCGCATGCAGGCACATCTTCCCAGAGGAAGGGCCATCTGAAAGGAGGAGAAAAGAGCTACGACGGGAAGAAGGCAGGCAGGCAGCAGGGGCAAGGTGTGTTCAGAGGCACACAAATGGGACTCAGGTGGATGGCAGGGAGGGGCCGTGGCAGGCATTGGGGCTGGGTCTTGAGCACCTTTAGGATCTTTCCTGAGGGCAGTGGGGCACCTCCAATGGGCAAATGTGTCTCATCATAGAGCAAGGTGCTGGCACTTTAGATCCTGGACTCATCCAGGGGGGCTGAGGTGGGGCCTTCCAGGTGACTCCCATGCAAGTGAGCTCTGGGCCATGCTTTAAGCAGCACTGCTGCAGGGAGACATAAGCCGCACCAGAGAAAAGGCCACAGTGGCCACACAAGGGGAAGCTGCATACGGTGAGCAGCTGAGAGTCTGAGGGACAGCTTTCCTCTCTCTACAGCCCAGACATGGTCTCCAGCCTCAGGCCCCAGAGGGATGAGCCTCCCAGGCAGGGGCTCCTTTACCTGCAGCGACCTCATGAGAGCTCACAGACGAGATTTTAGAAGGATGAGTAACTTCACCATGAAGCTGCTGAGCTGAAAGCAAACAGTCAGAAACTCGGGGCTCTAACAAGATCAATGCCACTGACTGTGTTTAGAACCCCCGAGGTGTGAGCTCTTTCCTCAGGGCCACCTGCCCAGGAATGCGTGCTGAGATGCAGCAGCCTCCCCACAGGGCCATTCCTGGGAGGCCCTGCAGGTGCACCAGCGCGCAGCCTAGAAGCTTGGTCTCCCGGGAATAAGCATTCTGTGAAGAGGCTGACTAAATTAGTTTGGGAGGAAACAGGGATCTAGACACTCACCTTCCCTGACCTGGCTGAGGTCACTCTGTCATTTTCACTGAGCCTGAAGCCCTCTACCAGGACTCTCTGCCTCCACTGAATCTCCAAGCCCCCTGCCCCACCCCGCCCTCCTCATCCAATTCCTCACCTTCAGCATCTCTGCTCTCTACCTGCCCTGCATCCCATCATTCTCCTGTCTGCCTCAATATATCAATCGGGGGTGAGGCCCTTGCCACAAGTGCTATCACATGACATGCTCGATACCTCTTCGCTGAGAATGTCCCAGAATGAGTCCTCCCACAGAATATTGCATATTAAGCCCTTCCCACTGTACCCAGTGCTTACCTGCCCCTTCTCATCAAATCCTTATTAATAATCTTGTTAGGTAGTGGCATTCACCCATTTTACAGATGTGGACATTGAGACATAAAGAGGTCAGGTAATTTGGTCAGATCAGTATGTGGCCTAATCTCAAAAGCCCAGGCTCTCAGCAACTATGTTTGCCTTTCTATATAGTGGCCAGTCTCCCTCACACAGAAATGGGTTCTCCCCCACGGTATACCGCTTTCAACTATTTGCTAATCCATGCCCTCCCCCCAACCCCATAAGAGCACTGTACATCCTCTCCCCTGCCTGGTGGCTTGCAGAGCCCCTGCACGAGAGGAACATCCACTTCCATCCTACTCGTGTCAGGCTTGACCAAGAGATGTGGTTTGGCCAACAGCATATGAGTGGAAGTACTTCAGCACAGAAGCTTTTAAGAGACATTGTGCATTCCTCCTAGCCCTCCCGGTTTTTCTTGCCACCAGAACAGCATATCCCAAATAAGGGCTTCTCCTTCCGCCTGGATCTGGAAAGAAAAGACACGTGGCACAGAACCTCAGCAGCCAAATCCACAGCTGCTGACGCGTAAGCAAGAGTAAGTGCGTGTGAGCAAGCAATAGAAATAAATGTTTGTTGTTGTAAGCCGAAGTGATTCTGGAGTTGTTACCACAGCAAAGCTAACTAGCAGACTTCTGGTTCTGCTGATGCAAGCTGGAGATACAGGCAAGATGCTAGGGTGCCAGTGACCAGGCTGCCTGCGTACCCACAGGAAGGGCAAGGATGGGCCCTGGATAACCCAGCATAGTCAGAGGCACCTGGAGTCCAAGATCCTTACTTACCTGGAGGAGGTCCCTGTCCATAAGGCCCAGGATGCTGGGCACCGTAGGAATTTGGAGGTGGCTGACCATAGGGGCCCCCCGGGGCCGCACCACCATATAGTCCTCCTGGAGTTCCAGAGGGGAGCCCCCCATAGGGTCCCCCACCAGCTGGTGGTCCATAAGGCCCTCCGGGGGCAGGACCCCCTCCATAGCCACCACCTGGGGGTACCCCACTGCCATACTGTCCTCCACCATGGGGGGGTCCGGGGTAGTAGCTACCCGGAGGGGCTCCGGGTGCTTGTCCTCCACCTCCTGGGCAGCCCTGCAAGAAGAACAAAGTACTAGTTAGAATGGGAAGGCCAGAAACCAGCCAGAGTATGGCACTTTATAGTCACAAACCATTGCTACTGCCACTCTTTCAACTGATCCTGTAGGCAGGGCTAGAATTATGACGTCATTGCTCAGACGGACAACCTTCTAGAGAAAATAATACCTACCCAAGGTCATACCACCAATGACCTGTGGGGAAGGGCTGGAATCCTGCCCTCCTAGCTCCCCTTTCCATCATATCAAGAGGCTCTGTGATGGCCTGGGATCATGTCTGGTTTGCTGCTTTGTCCCTAGCCCCCAGCGCTGAATGGATGCTCAGTAAATATTTACTGAATGAATCAGGAAGCATATGAATCAAAATCCCAGATCCTCACCCCGTGCTACCTCCATCTCCATCTGGACAATGCATAGTGCAAATGCAATCTCCATCACACACACCCTGACCCTCTTCAATCATGAACACTATATCCATTGCACGGGCTCATCTCCAGCATGTCTTCCTTATCTTCCAACAGCTCGAGATACAAAAGCATTTCCCCTTCTCACTCATGACTCTGTGAGACAGGCAGGGGAGTCCCCTGATCCTCAGGCACCATAGTGGCAACAGTGAGAGTCGAAAAGGACCAGTGTGAGTTCCAGTTTTGCCACTTCCTAACCAGACTAATGACTTGCCATCTCGAAGCCTCCATATCCTTTGTTCTTATTCTCTTAAATGGGAATAATAGTGCCTAACTCCCAGGTTGGCATGTGAATGAAATGAGACCAGACACATGAAGCGCTCTGACACAGGAGGAGACTCCAGTCCAGAAAAATCGCAGATAGACTGTGTGGAGGGAGGGGTCGTGGCCAGGACCCAGGCCATCTGTACATTAGCACGTACAAGGGGTCGCTCCCTCTCTTGTCCTTGTCCCCACACCACTAGCCAGGGAGCCCCACACTCAGTGTTCATGGCTCTGAGCACAGAGCACAGCCCCAACACAGCTGCACACGGGCTGGGCTCAGAGGTCCAGGGAGCAGCAGGGCCCAGCTCTGAGGAGGTACCACCTAGACTTGTTCTAGATAAACCTATAAGGCACACTAGTAGCCCAACTGCTGAGAGCCTGGACTTGCTCTCTTTATTGTGGAGTTGTTTTTTTTTTTGTTTTTTTTTTTTAAGATTTTATTTATTTATGAGAGACACACACACACACATACAGAGACAGAGACACAGGCAGAGGGAGAAGCAGGCTCCATGCAGGGATGCCGGACGTGGGACTCGATCCTTGATCTCCAGGATCAGGCCCTGGGCTGAACTGCTGAGCCACCATGGGGGCTGCCCTCTTTATTGTGTTTGACAGCGTCTGGGACACTTGCCCTCAAGGCTGAGGCCTGAGGCCGAACTTACACTTCATCTTAAAGGAGGTCTGCTGGTTGAAGGAAGGGAGGCTTCAGGTCCTTCCCTCCACCTTCCCCACTGGGCATGCTGGGAGCTCTGCTGCCCTGGAAGCCGCTAGAGCTGGCAGCAAGACTTCTTTACAGTGAAGTCACAGACCAATCTCAATTCAAAACTGCACTCACCAGCTGAGTTCTCGCTGGGGGCCCCGGGCTCAATCTCTGTGCCTGCTCCCTCACAAATAAAATACAATAATCTCTCCCTCACTGCATCACTCTGCTGATTACAAGAAATAAATGCAGCAGAACCTTGCCAGTCTAACTTTTAGCTAAAGACTCTTTTGATAAAACTTTAAAAAACTGATAAAAGTGGCTTTGGTTGAAGCACGGTGGGGGTTTCATAGCCCCAACCACACAGGGCCCGCCTTTGTTAGATCCTCAGGGAGCTCTGTAAACGCCCCACAGTGACTCAAGAGACAGTCTGAAAACCACTGATGTGAGAAAACAAGTTCTTACAACAGTGCCTGGCATAGAGCAAATGATCTATAAATCTTGGCTGCTGTTTTTATCATATTCATCATCCTCAGCCAAGCCCTGGAGCAGGTAAAATCTTGGAGGGGGGTGGCGTATAAAGGTGTGAAACGGTCTGAAGGAGCTTCCAGTGAACTGCAGAAGCACAGAAACACTCTCCATTAACATCTAACAAAACAGCATAAGGAACCAGGTGTTTCAAGTGGACACACAAGCCTGCGCCATGAACCAGAAAGCAAAGAGGGTGATGGAGGGAGTTTCCATGAGAAAGCAGCTTTAAGCTGGGATGAAAAGAATGAAAGAGATTCCAAGAGAGCTGGAGCAGTGTGATGGGAGGGTGCCCGGGAGGGGGCCGTCTAGCCTAACCCTTTCAGGATCTGGATGGGGAAACTAAGAGGGAAAGGGTCTTGTTCAGATCACTTGGAGCTGGAGGCAGAGGTGGAGCCAGACCACCCCCCCACCACACCCGCGGGCTCGGTACTCCCACTGCCCTGAGCTACAGTGCCGGTTCCTTAAGCAGCAGGGCACCGGACTCCCATGCTGGATGGAGAAAGGGGTGGGGGCCCTGCAGAGTCTGGGCACACCCAAAGAACAAGCCGACCCCAAGCCAAAAAGCAACTGCTCAGCAACCAGCCCAGTGAACAAAGCTATAAACTGTCCCTGGCCTAGGGCACCTGAGGCACAGGCCTTCCCCCTGGGAAATGCCCCCAGACCAACAAAGCAGGTGCTACTGGCAGGTCTTCTGACCCTGTCACTGTCACACATTCCAGGGACCTGCTCGGTTTGGTGCAGTCTGGCAGCAGCTAAATCCTTTCCTATCTGTCCTGTGTTAGAACCCTCAGCACTACGTTTCACAGAGCACTTTGACAAACGCACAAATGCCAACAGTCCCCTAACAGAACAAAGGAAGGTATTAGTAGGTTGCTTTTCAGAGGAAGAAACTGAGGCACACGACTCCAAGGACTTCATCCGGCAAGCACTTATAGAGTGTGCCGTACTAGGCAGGGGTGCAAAACTAAATAGGGCCTGTCCCTGAGGGTCCCATCAGTGATTAAGACACAGTTCGGTTGGTGCCACCAAACTCTACTTAAATGCTATTAAGGAGGCACAGACAGGAATTTGTTCTTTTTTTTGAGTGACAAATGAGCAATCAAATGAAGAAATGCATGAAGTGGGTCAAGGAAGGCTTCCTGGAGGAGGCAGGAGTGATACTGAAGCTGGCCTTGAAGGATGCCCAGGTATTCCCCAAAAGGAGAGCAGGAAAGGACATTCCAGACAGGAGGGAGAAGACGGGCACAGACCTGTGAGTGAGCCCAGAGAGATGGGGGGAAATGGCTGAAGACCAAGGGTGGGGGCAGGAATGCAAGGTGAACTCAGAAAGGCAGACTCTTTCCACACTCCTTGACCAAGCTCCCCTCCTGCCGCATCTCGGTCAGTAGGGTGAGTTACCAGTGTCTTAGAGGACCTTCTATCTGTCTGTGTCTCCTCCGTGCAACAGTGGGCACCCCAAGGCCAGACACTGGGCCCCATTCATCAGGGCACCCAGGCTCCAGCACAGTGCCTGGCACCTGCAAGCCTCCATAAATATTTGAACAGATGAATACCGCTCTGAAGAGTTTGGGCTTTATGCCTGAGGAAACAGAGCGCCATAGAAGGGTTCCCAATAGAGGAGGAACGTGATCAGAGCCCTGTTTAGAGAATTAACCAGCAGCGGGGCGGAGGATGAGCTAGCGGGGGAGGCAGCAGCCCAGGTGCTAGGCAGGCAGGGCTTGAACCAGACAGCGGACTTAGACATGGAGAGGGCAGGATGGATTCTGAAGCTATTTCAGAGATAGGCTAGACATGACTTGATAGCTAATTCGATTAGGAAAGAGATGGAGGGGGGAGGAAAGGGAAGCATTCAGAATGACTCAGGTATCCAGCATGCACAGATGAAGCGGAGCCACCAACTGAGGCAGAACCAAGACCGGGGAGGAAGTCTGGGGACGATGGTTCCCAGGGTCACTGAGTTGTTCGTGAACGTCTCAACCAGACACAAAAACTGGAGTCCCTGACTCCCTGTTCTTTTATGCTACTCCACGCTGCCAACCCTTCTGAGATTTTTCCCAAGGGCATTTCTTGTGTTGATCAACACAAGATTGAGGGAGGGAGAGGGGGGAAGGAAGGAAGACAGGCAGGAAGAGTGCAGCAATCATGGTTCTGGAGCAACACAGAAAACTATCCCTAGGTCTTTTTTTGCCCTCAAGATTTTATTCTCAAGTAATCTCTACACCCAACATGGGTCTCGGACGCAACCCCATGATCAAGAGTCGCATGCTCCACATGCTCCGCTGACTGGGCCAGCCAGGCGCCCCTCCTTAGGTCTTTATTGATTGCACATAAACTATATTTGATATACTGGGGCCGGTGGGGGAAGGGGCAATTAACATTTTCCTGAGGCTCTGCAAGGTGCTTGCGGTTCAGCTGGCTCCCCCTGAACTGAGTCCTGCGAAGGAAGTGCTATTACTCCCATGTTACTCATGAGAAAATTAAGGTATAGGGTTTACTAGTGTGCCTGTGATGACACAGCTAGAACTGGTGAGTTGGGATTCAAAACAGGGCCTCTACCCTACTACCTTCTGTTGTTCTCTCAGTTGTGACTGAACAGGGATTGTCCTCAATATGATGGATTCCTACAGTGGACAAGGCCGAAGGGGGAAGGGCTGGAAGATGATTCAAGCCCAGAAATCAGGGAGACTCAGAAGAATCTTACTCTTTTTTCACCCCAGCACCTAGACCTGATTTGAGAGGCATGGTACTATAAGAGATCTCAAAAAGCCTCCAGTCCAACCTCTAGGGAGATGATGCAGCATCATTTTGGATCTGTTTGCATTCCTGCAAGTGGTGGGGAGCTCACCTTCTCCTAGATAACCCACTCAGGAAGTTCTATATCTTCCTTTGGCTCTGAGGGTTCATCCCAAAACGCTCGTGAAATTCAGAGATATCAAAGGTTGGTCCATGCGGAGTCCTGATGGGGAAGGGAGTAAGCTGTCTTGCAAAAAGAGGCCTGTGCTCTGGGGCTGCCCCATAAGTGTCGGCCAGAGGAGGCTAAAGCACATATTAAGGGGTTAAACAATCAAGATGACAGGAGTGGTTTGGGCATTCACCAGCAGAGCCTCCTAAAATATTTAAAGGCCAGAAACCTGCAGCAAATAAACAGTGGGCCAAGAGCTCTCCCAAGCCTTCAATTACGGCCCTGTGCTGACACTCCAAACATGTTCTGTCCAGCTTCATCTCTCCCGGGCTGTAGACGCACGTATCCAACAACCTCCTGGACCTTCCCTCCAAACCTACCCCTCCCCTCTGTCCTCAGTCCCCCACACCTGAAGCCCTAGTGCCCTCCTGGGACCTCCTCTTTCGTCCCCTCCATCAGCCCAATTAGGGATCAAGTTTTCCCAATCCTACCTCCCAAATGCTTCTCTTTGCCAGCCCGACATTCTCTCTAACCAAGGGGGTACTTCAACGGCTTTGAAACCAGTCTCCCTGCCTCAAGTGTCTCCTGTTTCAGTCCAGTCTCCCAGTGGCCCCAAGGTACCAGCTCCGAAGCACAAATGACAGAAGACTCTTCTACGGCTCCCTCTACAGCTCCCTCATTAATCAGGATGAAGTCCAGCCTCCCTCAAAAGGTGTGCAAAGTCCTTGAGGATCTAGTCCTTGCTTAGCTTTCTGGTCCCATTTCTTAGTCCTTCCCCCTTCTTCACGGTATATTGATCTCTTGAAATTCCTCCCAAATACTGGACTCTCGTCTGCTGACCTTTGTGCATGCTATTCCCTCTACTTTCTTGACTCAGCTAACACATACTGGTGACTCAGCTTTTGGCTTCAATGTCACCTCCTTTAAGAAGACTTCCTCCCACCCAGACTTAGTTAGGCATCCCTCCTGTGCCATTCTAGTACCTTACACTCACTCCCATTTAATGCTTATCACACTGATTCCACAAGTCATCTATTTGTATTGCTCTTTCCTTGGAGTATTTACTACATGCCAAATGCCATGCCAAACACTTTACACGAATTACCTCCTTTAATAACTCTTGAGGTAGGTACTCTTATGACCCCATTTTAAAGAAGGGGAAACTGAGCCTTGGACTTTGGCAAGAAATTTCTGCCAGGAAATGACAGAGCAGGAATGTGAAGGCAAATCTCTCAGTCTCAGACACCAAACTCTCAATCACTGAAACCCATCAAACTGCCCCCACCACCCAGGACCAAAGGGTAATTGAGTTTCACTACTCCAACACCCAGTCCATGCTCAAGGGCCCCAGGGCTGGAGGCAGCAGAAGATTAGAGTTTATTGGAATCCTGCTATGTTCTGGGCAGAGGGGAGGTGGCACTAAGCCTTTGTATGCTTTAAAACCACCAGGTGGGGATCCCTGGGTGGCGCAGCGGTTTAGCGCCTGCCTTTGGCCCAGGGCGCGATCCTGGAGACCCGGGATCGAATCCCACGTCGGGCTCCCGGTGCATGGAGCCTGCTTCTCCCTCTGCCTGTGTCTCTGCCTCTCTCTCTCTGTGTGTGACTATCATTAAAAAAAAAAAAAAAAAATTAAAAATAAATAAATAAATAAATAAATAAATAACAAATAAAACCACCAGGTATTTTGTTGGAATACCTTGGACCAGGAGTTGGACAGGTGGACAGGGTATGATGGGGGGGATAAAAGCATTTCTTCTATTCTAGACACTGTTCTCTCCATGCTCTTTTTCAGAATTTCACTCTGAGCAGAAGCCCAGGCCATGTGGCCTAACAGTGATCCCAGCAGCAAGAGCCACCACCAGGCACTGGCACACACTTGGTATCAGCACAGTGCCAAGCTCACTGCAAGCTTTATCACAGTTTGTCTTCATTTCAGCCCTATGAAGTATTATTCCTCCCTTCTTAAAGGTGAGCAAACTGATGGTCAGAGCCCTTAGATGGTTTGTCCAAGGGCATATAACTATTAAGTGCTAGAATTAGGATTCTAGCCCAGTTGTATCCAACCTGGAAGCTTAGGCTCTTAATTTCCATGTTACTGCCTCTAAGATGCTTACAAAATACCTCCAGAAACTTATTAAGATGTAGATTCCTGGGCCCTTCCTGGGTATGGAATAGGTCTGAGGTAGAACCCAAAAGTGTGCCTTTTTATTTTATTTTATTTTATTTTATTTGAGAGAAAGAGAAAGAGAGAGAGAGAGAGAAAGGAGAGAGCATAGCAGGCAGGTACAGAGGGGAAGGGAGAGAGAATCCCAAGCAATCTCTGTGCAGAGTGCAGAACCTGATGCAGGGCTCAATCTCACAACCCTGAGATCATGACCTGAGCTGACACCAGGTCAGATGCTCAGTTGACTGTGTCACCCAGGTATCCCCAAAGGTGTGCTTTCTAAACAAACTTCCTGGTGATTCTGACACAGACCATCCACTAAAAAACAACGCACCATAGCAATGTTTTCCCAAACTGTGTTCCCCCAAGATAGTAGCTGTACCAAAAAATGACCAGAAATTTTTTAAAAAGGGGAGTTGGGAGTGGGAGGTAGTTCCACAGTTAAATAAGTTTAAAAATACTGCATATTCTATCCCTCAATGGCAGATTTACAAAAGCATATTGACAAATTAAGAATTCTGAGATGCCCCGTGTTGAACAAACTTATTCACGGAGTATTTCATGGAGTATCTCCCAAACTTATTTAACCACAGAATCCTCCTCTATTAGCAATACCTATTAACATTTCGTAAGACCCAACCAATGGAATGGAGCTTTGGAAGCCCTGCTAGATTATACTTCCTCTTAACATCAGCTTTTTTTTTCTACCTCTGCTAAAAATGCAACGAAAAGGAGCAAGCCACTTAACCTCTTTGGGCTCCTTCCTCAGCAATAACCTTGGGACAATAATCTCTGCTAGCATGCTTACAGGACCTTCATCACTGAGATTAAAAAGGTTCAAATACTGTGTACAAAAGCCATACAGGGCTGTACTCCCTCACCTCTCTTTTGGCATGGGACTATACTCAGTTGATCGCTAATATCCCATATAATTTTATTTTCCAATTTTCCCTGCATGGGTTTTTAAATATTTAATTTATTTATTCATGAGAGACACAGAGAGGCAGAGACCCAGGCAGAGAGAGAAGCAGGCCCCATGCAGGGAGCCCGACCTGGGACTCAATCCCAGGTCTCCAGGATCACACCCTGAGCCAAAGGCAGACAGACGTTCAACCACTGAGCCACCCAGGCATCCCCCCTGCATGGGTTTTACCTCCTAAATTAGTATGATCTTGGGCAACTCAGGAGCCTCTCTGGGCTTCAGTTTCTTAAAATAAAGGGACTATTTTGAGGACCCTCCTGGCACTGACCTAGGAGTCTTAAAAAAAAAAAAAAATCCAAATACTAAAATACTGTTAGACTCTTAGAAGTACCAAATGCTTTACAAGCATGACAGCTTGCTATTCACGACAGCTCTCTCAAGTAGACCCTATTTATTGGGCCCTATTTTATGGACGGGGAAACAGGCTCACAGAAGCAAAATACCTTGCTTAACGGCTCCTAACTATTTAAGAGGTGGGGCCAAGGGGTGAACCTGCTGACTCCAGGCTGAACTTAACCACTCTACCGATCCGTCATCCAACAGAGGCTTCTGGTCACAGAATCCCCTGGCTGTGGTGCTCTTGGCTGGATCGAAATGGGCTGGGGAGGGGGTAAGAGGCCTGTGCCGACAGCTTCCGGGTTCCGCTGCCCGCCCGGGGGCCTCGGGTAAGTTCTGCGTCTTCTCTGGGTTTCACTGTTCCCATGCATGAAACGGAGGGGTCAGCCTAAACGAGCAAGGTCACTCGTGGGACCCGCAGAAGCGGGTCAATCAAGATTCTCCCGATTCTTCGCACGCAGTACGTCAGGGGTGTATTTTTATCCGACGCCCCGAACGTGGCAGGCGCAACCAGTTGTCTCAGTTCTGCTGGCGCGGGTGAGCCCGTCGGCAGCCCCCCGGGAGCCCCGAGGAGGTAATCAGAGCCTCGCCTGATTACGTGGGGTCCAAGGTCCCCAAATCCTCACGGGCGCGACGTCAGAGGGGGCGCGACGCAACCTCCCAGACCCGCAGTCCTGCGTGACGTGAGACAGGCGCGACCGAGCAGCCTTTCGCCTTCCCTGGCGCGCGAGACCTCGCCGACGCCGGCCTCCGCGTAGGAAGGGCGCGGAGAACGCCCGGACAAGGCGAGGCGGCGCCTGGGCCTGGACTCGGCGAAGCCCCTACCTGGAATCGCCCGCCCCCCCGCACACTCACCTGCCCGTACGGGTAGCTGGCCATGGCGACTCGACGTCACACGTCGGCGAGGGGCGGGGCTTCCCGGCCCTAAGCCTGCCCCGCCCGGGCCGGGGGTGGGCCCGCTTGTGATTGGGTGGCCGCCGCCGTCAATCCTGGACGCCGGGACCGACGGAAGTGACGTTCTAGGGCGGTGGTCGGGTGCCTGGGGAGAGGCCGGGGTGCTAAGGAAGGCGTGAGGGTTTCCGGAAACCCTGCCAGCCTGCGGGCGGGGCCGTTCTTCCCTTTCCTGCCCTGGCGTGGGCTCCGGGGCTGCTCAGGCCCGGGTATTCAGCGAGAAACTGGAGTCGGGTGTTGCGGCGGTGGCCATGTTTTAACCTGGCAAATGGGGCGCCTGGTAGCGGGTGCCTTGCAGTCGTCACGGGAAGTTTCCGCCCGCGCCCGCCGGAGGAGGGCCCGGGCGGTTGCCGTGACGACCGGAACAGACAGAGGCCTCCTGGACAGGGGGGAGGCAACGGCGGGAGTACCTCGCTCTAATGTCAGGACACCACGTGCCAGTTAGTAGCTTTGGAGTGAGACCCGTGGTCTTTGGGGAGGAAAACCCCCGGCCACCAGAGTGGGAGGAAAATTAGATCATCTGGGCTCTCTTCGTAAAACAGCGATACTGTGGTCCGGAGAGGCAGCGACTTGCCCTGGTTCACAGTGGGCGGGGGCAGAGGTGGCCTAGAGCTGCTGTCAGTGGTTACCGGGTTCTCAGCGGGGAGGTCTGGACTGTTCCCCCAAGTCAGTCCAGTTCTGTCACTGAGTGACCACGTAGAGTCATGTACTTGCTTGCTCGTGGTTCAGGCTCTGCACTTGTTTGCATGCTTACTTGACTAAGGGGTTAAGCTCTTACACGTGGGCATAGGTATGTGGTTTTTCTTGTCCTATCCCATGTACCTAGGAGAGTGCCTGGCACGGTTTTGTTTTGTTTTGTTTTTTTTAATCGATAAGTGAATAAGGTGTTACGAGGTGTTATCCATTCCAGACCATCTATCTATCTATCTAGCCAGGCACTTTCCAAAATCACTGTGCTCATCATGCTACCTGCTGGCTGGACAGAGGCTACAACGACTCCATCTGCACCTACAAAAAAGGCCCAACGTCTTCATTCTGGCCCTCGAGACCTTTCACATATGACCCAACTTCACCTTGGCATTTGGTATTGTTACTGTGCTATATTCCAGCCAGCCTCATGTAAGGGTTCTCTTTGTTATTTTCCTCAAAACGTATTCCCCTCTTTTATCCCAGAAAATTCACCCAGTCTCTCAGGCCAAAACCTAAGACTGTTCTAGTGTGGCCTCTGTCTCTCCAAATGTTTTCCCACCTCCATTTGCTCGACTTCAAAAGTAGACCCACATCTGCTCTTTTCTCCCTGTTTGCGCTATCACTGTAGTCCAAGACTCTGTCATGTGTGGCCTGGATCATTGCAGTAGCCTCCCAATCAATGTCCCTGCTTTTGTTCTTTCTCCTATTTTCTTCATGGAGCAGCCAAAATGCTTGTCTTAAATGTAGATTGGGTCATGTCATTCCTGGGTTTACTTTCCTTCCCATAACTCTTAAATAAAATCTAAACTCAGCCTTCTGACCTTCATGGCCTTGCCTGTATCTCCAGCCTCACTTCCTGTCCCTGCTGTCCCCCTCAATTCACTCCAGCCATGCTGGCCTGGTCTCCACACCTGGAACTGAGCTCATTCCCACCTACAGATTTTTGGATTAGCTCTTCCCTCTTCCTGGAATGCTCTTCACTGGCTGGCGGCTCCTTGTCATCCAGGTTCTGGTTCAAATATCACCTCCTTGGGTGGTAGTGGCGGGTGAGGGGGTGGTTCTGGACACCACATCTAAAGTAGCATTGCTTCCCCACATTCTAGTCATCTATCATATTACAATATTTCATTTTTTCAAAAAAAAACTATTTCACTTTTTCATATTACAGTATTTCACTTTTTTCATAGTACTTGTCACTACTTGAATTGTCTTAAAGTTTACTTGTATATTGTAGGATTGTCCTCTTATTCACTCCTGTACCCCAGTACCTAGAATAGTGTCTGGCATGAATTTAATAAATGTTATTAGGTATCACCATCGTCATCATCATTATTGTCATCATCATTGTAGTCCTGTATTGAATAATTAATAGGTGCCTGATGTAGTGCTAAATACAATGCTGTTTCATTTCTAGCGGAGTGCTTTGAGATAGATTTTACTATTCATTTATGAGGAGCTGAGGCAGACAGAGGCTAAGTGACTTCCCTACTAGCAGAAAGATAAATGGAGAGGTTAGGATTTGAACCCAAGTCCACCTCTTTTAACTACTCAGTAGTTTAACTACGTAGTAGTCTTGTCTTTACCACTGTAATCCCCCTACCCAGTCCAAACAAACAAAAAACAGGTAGAATTGAATTACAGAATCTCAGAGGAAGAAGTTCTAATATCTGGGCTGAAGGTCAAGGGGTATTTGCTGGGAGAGAGAATAGGTGACACCTGGACTGCAAACGGGGGTCATGCAATGCACATTTTATTCCACAAATATTTTAACCCTATTGAGTTCCCACCCCTTGCCAGGCTCTGTTCTAGGTGCTGAGGATTAAATTTCTGTGAAGATCTCACACCCTTAGCCCCTCTACCCAGCAAAGGGACTCTTAGGAGAATGTTCTGTTGGATGTCTGTACTCTTTGGGGGCAAGAGCATCTAAGTCATCTCTCAGGCACTGAGACTAGCCGGAGCCAATGTCCAGGGCTGTGCCTCTGAGGAGCTGGGGCAGGCCCAGGTGTGTTTATTTTGGAGCAGGCTGGATAACACAGAGATCAGGAATTCCAGAGCCTGAAAAACAGTCAACTGATTTCCAAAATCTCAACTACCTGAGGCAGACAGAGGTGGGTGGGGAAGTTCCTGTTATTGTTTCAGCTTTAGCCAAAGGGGAAAACTTGGATTCCAGCCCTTTTTAGAGGATAGAACACTTCCCTGAGTTCATGGAAACCCTGTGGTTGATTCTTTAGAGGTGAGGCAGAGCTTGGTAATGGAAGGCCCATCCACTGGAAAATACTGTCTCCCCTAGGGACACATCATTCCCCCCAAGCTTCCTGGCTCAGCTCCAAGCTCCAGTATTGCTTACTGAGAAGGAATACCAATGACCACCTAATTATTGTGGAATTAATTCTCTTTGATTTCAACTAGATCCATTTCTGAAATTTAAACTGCAGTTGGATGCTGTGGATGAGAGGTTGATTTGCAGCAGCTTTCCACAGAACCAGCAGAAAAACGAGAATAACAGACGTGGCATGTTGGCCACACTCTCCTTCTGTTATGGGATCATACAGAGAATACATTGATATATTCTATTCCCATAAATTATCCAAGACCAAAACAAAAAGAACTAGTCTTATAAGGGGTTAACAGGCCACATGTGAAGGAAGCGGCTAGATTCTGTTGAATTCTGGTGACCTGGGAAACTATGATGACAAAAGGGAAGATTTAAATTCCAGAAGACATCAGATCCGGGGTTTTTCTCTGCAGAATAAACATGCAGCAGCCTTTTTTCCCTCTTATAGAGCAGAGGGTTTTTCAAATTAAGGATCCTCCAATCCCTTTTTCACTTTACCATCAGTGAACTCCCCAGCAGGCAAACCTGACCCAACACCCCACCCCCTTGTATAAAATCCTTGCCTCCCACTGTCTGCCCTGCTCGCATTCCACATTCCAGCCACCAGCAGCACTGTCCCCTGCACCGTGCCCTTGTCACTCAGCAGGCCATGCTTAACCACCTCTGGACCTTGGCACGTGGTATTCCCTCCGGCTCCATTGATCTGTGTCTAGACGAGGTTAGGTCCCTCGGCCCTACGCTCCCATGGTGCCTGCTACTGCCCCACCATCCCACTTTATTTGTAATTGCTTGTTTAACTCCCTGCTCTCTCTGTAGACACTGTTGGTGCAGGGGGCCAGATATGTCTTGTTTGCCTCTGACTCTCCAGAGCCTAGGACAGTTTCTGGCACAAAGTAGTGAGAGAAAAACAGACTCCTCGAGTTAGATTTTGCTAATCTGAATGAGCTGTATGCTGCCTTTAAAAGCCTGGACTCTCATGCAGCCCATGTGGCTCAGCGGTTTAGTACCTGCCTTCGGCCCAGGGTGTGATCCTGAAGACTTGGGATCGAGTCCCATGTCAGGCTCCCTGCATGGAGCCTGCTTCTCCCTCTGCCTGTGTCTCTGCCTCTCTCTCTCAATCTCTCATGAATAAATAATAAAATAATAGAAAAAATAAAAGCCTGCTGCTAAGACATGAAGGCCAAAGAATAACAGGGCAAGAATGTGAGAAAACTGACTGAAGCTTGTGCCCCTCCTTCCTTTCTCTTCAGTTTACCCAGCTCCTGAATTTATGAGCAAAATCCATGGATTTTTTGCTGACCACAGTAACAGAAGAGACTATAAAATTCAGCTTTCCATCTGGTTCTTCATGGTCCAAGAAAATACAGTAATTCCAAACTCCAGGGAGACAAGCACTCAAATCATGAAAGCCTAAACCAGCCTGTTGTAGACTCTCCTAAGAGTAGCATGAAATGTGACTCAGGAAGAAAAGTGAAGAAAGCATCATTTACTGTGTACCGATTGGTTCCCTGGTGGCCCTCAAAGGGTAGGAGTTTGATGCTTCCCCATAGTGAGATTCCCCTCTGGCCTTCAAAGCCAACCCGCTCAGTCCAACAGCTGGTCCTAGCTTCTCTCTCTACTCCCGCCAATGTGCTCCTTATCATGAGGCCAATCGCCAGCTACCACTTTGCAGACTGGGGCCCAGAGTGGAAGCTGGCCTTCCGATAGGAATGCTTTAACATCTGTCCTCCTCCACTGTCCAAAACTGGCTGCTACTTCGGTGCAATGATGATGCGTTTGCTTTTTAATGTTTTATGTTAGAAGGGGAGTTAACGGAAAATTGCTGATGAGGGACAAACTCAGAATCGGCGCCCCGTTGATCTAAAAGCATCACATGAGGCACTCGGGCGTGCTTGGGCCTCTGCCTGATGTCATTCCCCTGGCCACTGGTACGCCTCTTCTCCTGGCAGGAAGAAAATAGGGCAAAGGTTCTGAGAAGCCATCAGTAGACTGGTCTCTTGGTATTCGGGGCCCAACTGAAGAAGGAGATTTTCAGAACTGTGCTAGTAATACCAGCTCTGGAGAGATGACAGCCAGTTTGAAGGCTTCAGGCAGTCTGGATAAGCATCTAGACTCTGGGTGCATTTCTGAGTCTGCTCTGTGATCCCTTTGAAGTTTATCCAACTTGAATAAACCTTCTAGAAAGCTGGGGCCAATAAAAAGGCTTTCTTTAGAAGTCCCTCTGGATGTGCCCTGTTGCTTTCTCACAGGGCAGCCAGCCCATCAGGACAAGAGATGTGAAAAGGACAGACGGAAGAGGCTTGAGACGGAATGTTTCCATAATATTCAACTTGCTGTCTTTTTTTTTTTTTTTTTCCTTTTCTTCCTGGCCTTTTTATATATGGAGGAGACAGGAGATAGATCACCAAATTCCCAGTGGCCTTTGACGACTTCGAGCTTAGATCTGATCATGGCTTGCCTGTGACCCCTTTGCACATATGCAAACTGTTTCTAAAGGCCGAGGCTAAGATGTGCAGGAAAAGCACCAAAAACATTAGATGAACAAAGTTTAACAAAAGACGCCATTTGCAGTCCAGGAGAGCTGGTGACAGGGCCATGCAATGGCACAGGCAAAAAGTTCCATTTCATTTCCTGGAGAAGCAGTCCCTGGTTGCCTAGGCTGGGAGCTGAAGCCTATCTTTCCTGTTTGCACAGACGTTTTAATCACAGAATTACTGGAGCAGCAAGAAGGGACTGCACGCTTGGAGATGCAGCCAGGCAGGTGAATACACCTCGGGGCTAGGTGGCGTTTCCCCAGGTGCAGCCTGAATTGGCTCTGGGCCACTCTCAAGAAGTAACTAGGGTGGGCAGCCCCCGTGGCTCAGTGGTTTAGCGCCGCCTACAGCTCAGGGCGTGATCCTGGAGACCCCAGGATCAAGTCCCAGGTCGGGCTCCCTGCATGGAGCCTGCTTCTCCCTCTGCCTGTGTCTCTGCCTCTCTCTCTCTCCTCTCTGTGTATTCTCATGAATAAATAAATAAAATTAAAAAAAAAAAAAGTAACCAGGGAGGATGGGGTACCAAACACCAGTTTCTCTAGGGAAGCAACCAGGAAGGGGCCTTTATGAGCCATAAGCAGGGTCTTCAAACCTGCTTTTGGCTCATTTATGGGAACAAGCTGAGTGATGCCCCTTCTCTGACTTTGAGAAGTGTGCCACGGAGGGCAAGACACAAGTTCCACAGAGGACTGAAGCAGGACTCAGAAGCATCTAGAGAGGGGAGCTGAGCTGTGGGCATCCTATACAGCAGCATACCCCAGCTCCGCTGGTTGACCACAGACATGAAAGGCCCTTTTTTTTTTTTTTTAACTCTAGGAATAAATGACAGAGGGGTATGACAGAGAGGCAGTGGCAGCACCAGAGAACCCCCACTGGAAGTGGGGTTGCAGGTAGTTTTGTTCATTTATTGATAAAAAAATATTAATAGCAATTCAGAAAAACAAAACATTCACAACCCATCACAGAGTCCTGTAAGTTTCAGCCATATGTTCCCAATGGAGTCCTTCATCTGACGGAGCTGGTGGTTTCAGCCGAAAGGCCCCTTCATGTTCTTCATGGGTGGGTACTGCTGCTCCATTGGCATGGCTCCAAAGCAGTCAGAGGGGTTACAGTGGCCAGCCTTGCCCGGCTGGCCCATGGGACCTGGGGGCCCAGGGATGCCAGGAATGCCTTGCTGGCCCATTGGTCCAGTGGCACCCATCTTGCCATACCCTGGAGGGCCTTGAGGACCTAGGGAGGGAAGAGTCAGAGGAAGAACATCAGGAGACCCAGGTGTCAAGAATAGAAGAAACCATGGTCATGGTAAATAATACTTTACATTTGATAAATATTTGTCAGGTTACAACGGGTTTAACGTGAAGACTTGATCTGATCCCCATGATAATTTAACAATAACAACAATATTATTGGCTAGTTTTATTGGGAGCTGCCATGTGCCAGGCACAAGGCGAGTGCTTTTGATGCATAAGTCAATGAATCTTCACAACGATTCTGTGAGACAGAAACTATCATCTCATTTTGTAGATGAGGACAGAGAGATGAGGCTGAGAGACATTGCCCATGTGGTAAGCAGTGAAGCTAGGTCTCAGAGCCAGGCCAGCAGGCTTTGGTCACTTCTCTTTTGTCTCTACAGCCTGACTTAGTGACCTCATCAAGGTCAGACAGCCAGGATGATGCCGAGCAGGACTTGAGCTCACATCCCCGGGCCCCACCATATCCGACTGTCTTCCCCTATGTCCTGCTAGCCTAGTTTAGGACTTGAGGATGGACTCTGGGTCTTCCGCTCCCTTCCTTCAAACACCTGGCATTACTGTAAATGTTGGCTGATAGGCCTGTGCTATTTGAGGTTCTCCATAACTATATTGTGTTGCAAAACAGATCTCAGCTGCTCAAGATGCATGCTCTCAAATTCTGGCTCTTCCTACCTGGCGGGCCGGGGAGACCATTTTCTCCTGCAATGCCGATACCAATGTCCCCTTTTTCACCTTTGGTACCGGGCAATCCTGGGACAAAAGAAATAAAATAAGTCCTATTCCTGAGCAGAAAAATGACACAGCTGGTCAGATTAGTTGAAACACACACACACACACACACACACACACACACACACAAATCAGACTCACAATAGACCTCATGCATGCTCATGCCTGCCCCCAAAGAGTCCCCCATGCACTTTGGGAACTGGGGTGGGGGCAGAGCTACCTCTCATGCCTGGCACGCCCTGCCGTCCTTCCCTGCCAATCTGGCCAGGAAGTCCGGGTGATCCCGGAGCGCCTGGCCGGCCTGGGGCACCGTCCTTCCCCGGGGGCCCTGGTCGTCCTGGAGCTGCGGCCATCTCCATGGGGAACTGCATCCTGGAGGTGTAGTAAGCCATCCTCTCTGTAAGGAAGGATGGAGACAGGTCACATGGTGCCCCAGGGGCCTCAGACGGGCACAGATAGGCTGCCAGCCTAGAGTCCAAACAGCCATTCTTCAATGGGGAGTCAGAGCGAGGAACTCTGGGGCTGATCTCCTGAGTGGCCTCCCATGCCCTCGCCTCCACCTTCCTGTGCACGGTGGTCCTTCGGCAGCACAGACCTGACGGCGGCCTCCCTCTTGTCCCACACCCTCATTAGTCCACCACTGGCTTCACAATAGAGTCCAGACTCCTTGCCCGGCATTCAAGGTCTGCTTCCCAAGCAAGATGGCCAGCCCCATCAGGACAGGGTCCATGTTCTCCCCAGGCCCTAGCATGGCAAGGTTGGATGAACAAATGTACAGGAAAAATGCTTAAAAGTGAAACCACACCAGCTATCTCATGGTTGCCGCTCGCCCCTCTATTTAGAGCTCACTGCACGCGGACTCGTTTGATTTCAATTTTCTTGTCTGTCTCCTTTGCTCCAGTGGGGGCTCGCGGAGCACGGGGGGAATCATTTTATCTCTGAACAGAGCAGGTGATAAGGTAGGTCTGACGTCTAATTGAACATATGCCTGGAAACGGAGGGGGGGTGGTGGGGGGTGACTGGAGAGGGGAATAGAGCTTTAAGGGAAAGGAGGCCAGGGCAGGGCGGAGAAACAGCTGGGAAGGGCCAGCAGCACCCACTGCCACCCAGCCAGCTGCCAATTACCATCAAACATTTTAATGATCTCTTGTCTGATGAACCTCTTGATTTCATCATAATTCACCATGTCTCCCTGAGGAAAAGGAAGAAAACCTGCCTCAATTATACTTCCAAGCCTGGTGCTCTACCCCTGGGAATACTTTACGGAGATAAAGGATAAGGAGGGGAACAAAGCTGCTAGGAGCCTCCCACAGATACTTAATCCAAGGTCCTAACCCCCAGGAAATGGTGCAAAACGTTTTGTGGAGCAGCTCGTTTTTCTGGGGAACGGGCTCCCAAACCTCCCCACTCTTCCACACGCCATTAAGAACCACTGATACGGGAGTCATGCTCCTTCCCTCAGAGGGCCAACAGGAGCTTCCAGAATGGTCCCAGCTCCGCCCTGCGTGCCTGCTCTGCGGCACGGTGCCCATGATTGCTGGCCTTCCCTCTTACCATGGAGCCAGGCACCCCGGGCAATCCTGGGCTCCCTGCAGGCCCCGGAGATCCAGGGTGGCCCCTCTCTCCTGCAGGACCTGGTGGCCCAACAGGCCCCATGGAGCCACTCTTGCCAGGCCCACCAGGCATGCCAGCTCTTCCCTTCTCTCCTGCCTGGCCCTTCTGTCCTGAAGGTCCTGGATCACCCTACAAAGACAGGAAGTCACATCCAGCATTGCCAAGTACTATCTAGTCTACTTCATGATGTCTCAGCAATCAGCCCGCCTACTTCCATCCCCCATCCTGGCCCCTGGCGACTTCCCCTGACTGTGGCCGCAGCATCCTGACAAGTTGCCCCACCTCACTGCCCCCAGAGCGGCCCTCTTGAAAAGACAGCTTTCATGCTTAGACATTCTGAAGGTTCCCGGCTGCCCTCAGGATAAACCCTGATTCCTTGGCCAGACATTCCAGATCATTCATAATGTGGTCCCAATCACCTCTTCTCCAGGCCCACCTCCCTGGCCCTGTACCTGCAGCCACGCCTCACAGGTTAGAACTTGCCTTCGGCCACACACCTTAGCCCTCCTGGCCTGGAATGCCCTTCCCCTCCTTCCACCCGGTGCACTCCTCCCGCTCAGCTAAAATGCTCCTGTACTTTGCCCTGCCTCCCTGACTTGCCAGGCTGAGGTGAGTGCTGTATCTAATCTGTAAAGCCTGCCATGCCCTAGCATAAGTGCGACTGGACTAAGTGAGCAGCTATTGTTCAGAGACCTCGGTTTGCCCAAGGCTGGGACAGAGGGCCTGGAATCTACGTTAGATCAAGCAGATGCTTGCAGCCTGAGTGGATCAATCAATCAACTGGTCAGTGAATGAATGGACTTGAGATTTCCATCCTCCCAATCATAGCTAAGAAATAGGCCCATGTGAGAAGCTTTTAGAGATGAGGTTGCTCCAAGTTTTGAGTTCTGCCCACGATTTTCTTCCTGTCTACTGACCTTCCTGTGTCTCCTCTCCATGGCTACAGTCAGAGCTTGGAACAGGCCTTCATCACTCATGAGTTTTTCCCCTCAAAACCAGCCATTGCCCACTCACCTTTGGACCAGGGGGTCCATAGAGTCCCTGTTTTCCAGGGGGTCCCTAGAGGAAAGCAAATGTCAGGGGTCAAGTCTGGGCAGCATCTCCAAGCCATTCTGGGGAGGTAGGTGCCATGAAAGGACCACCTTCCACAGCCGTAGGGCCTGGAGCTGTATCCAGCTAGGCTCTGGGTGAGGAAGGACACCAGCCTCCTCTCTGTTGGTTGACAGCTAGAAGGGAGAACAATGTCCCCCAGGGCATGGCCTTGTGTGATCATATTGGTTGGGTCCCTTGTCACAAACAAAAAGAGGTGAGAAGTCAGAGTGAAAGGGCCAGTCCATGGCATATTGGAAGCCCTTCCAAGAGCTGGGGCCCAGGAAATGTTTGTTTGGAGTCTACTACCACCACCACCTCATCACCACCACCATCACCACCACCATCACCACCACCACCACCACCACCACCACCACCACCACCACCACCACCACCACCACCACCACCACCACCACCACCACCACCATCACCACCACCACCATCACCACCACCACCACCACTACCACCACCATCATCACCATCAGCTTTCTTTGGCCAGGTACACAGTCAAAAAATAGGGAAGAACAAGTGTCATGCATCCTTCTCCCCAGCCCCCAATCCTTCTCCCCAACGCAGCAAGGGCCACCAAACTCCTGCATATCTGTCTGGAGGGAGTCTGTGCATTCAGGGAGTGTTCACTGAGTGAACAAAGAGGGGTGAGGGCTAGGCTAGGAACAAGCAGCAGCATCCCCCAGGGAAAGGAGGAGCCCAGCACGACAGTACCTCTTTGCCAGCTGCACCATCTGCCCCAGGTTCACCCTGTGGAGTAGAGAGCGGTAGACATATGATTGGCACTAACCCAGCATGGCATCACCTGCCTCCCCCTGCCCACCACCCGCACTGAGCCCTGTGCCACCAAGAGACCACAGTTCTCCAGCCCTCACCCTGAGACACTTGGGGCACAGGCCATGGAAACCTAGACATCCTCCCTCCCTCCACTCCAATCTCTCCCAGAGCCCCAGCCAACAGCCCCAGCTGCCCCCTGAATGAGCTGTACGAAGAAAGAGCACACTGCATGCTCCTTGCTCCTGGCTTGAGGTCCCAGGCTCTTGCAGGATCCCTAGCTCTGAGTTTATGTTACATGTTTGCCGAACAGAGGCAGTAATTGTGAACCTCTGTCCTTCAGTGAGGTTCCAGGGCAGCCTGAGCCTGTTCCCTCCCCAGGACAGGACAGGTTGTATCTTGGGCCCAGCCTGCTTCTGGTGAGATGAGAGAGGGCCAGAAGGTTGGAGGGACCTGCCTGCCCTGGGGCCATGGCAAGAATCAGAGTGTGTAGGTGAGATTCCACCTTCTTGGCAGATGGGCCAACTATCACCCCTGTACCAGCCCCAGGGTCATGGCTACAGCTCCAGAAGAGAACACCCTGACCTGGGGGCCAGGAGATCTGGGTTCCTGCCTCAGTTTCCCCAGGAGACTTAATCCCTAAGACTGGCTGGCAATCCATCCATCTGATGTTGGTCACTTGTCTGGAACTTTTGAAAGAGGGCATATTGCAGAGTGGCTAAGGACGTAGGTTTTGGAATCAGGCAGGCTCTTCGGCTCACTAGCTGTGCAATTCCCCCACCACCTACTTAACCTTGTTGAGCTTTGGTTTCCTCATCTGTAAAATGGGGACAATCAGATCTACTAAATAGGGTTGCAGTAGAGATTAAATGACAAAATGTCAAGCGCTTAGGTCACCGTTCAGCACACAGTCAGTGACCAATATATCACAGCTCTTGGTATTAAGCGCCAACTGAGACCAGGAGTGGTTTGGGTTGCCGAGAGGGCTGCGGTAATGGCACTGCATTTCTGGTCCCTGGCATTTAGATTCTCGGGGGTTGCTAGCAAGCTCCCCCAGGGAGGGGGCAGGGGCAGAATGGGCGCCAGCTCTCCCTTGCCTGACACCTGGTCAAGGGATTGGCACAAGTGGTGCGTGGTCAGAGGCGGTGGCCTGGTGCATACTTGGCAAGCACTGGCTGGCAGGGCTTGTCCTTTCTTCCAGATATGATGTGATCCTCAGGCACAAGCTCTGTGCTGCCATCTTCCATGCTAACAACCTCTCCTTCCCTGGAGGCCCTGGACAAGCAGCGCTGTGCTCCAGTGACCAAGCCAACTGGCCCTTTATCCTTGGGGCTGTGCAGTAAGATGTGGGGTCTTACCGGGGGGCCAGGGTGTCCAGGGGGGCCAGGCTGGCCTGGAAGCCCTAGAAGGCCCCTTTCTCCAGTGGCTCCCCGATCTCCTTTTAGGCCCTGAAGAGAAAGGGGGTGGGTGGTGAAGGGGATGGGAGAGGCAGCAGTGAACCCCACACAGCAGAGGCAGGTGTCATTGTGTGCCTGGGACCATGCCCCCAACCCTCAGGCCCTCCAGGGCAGGGGAGCGCTGCTTGAACCTGACATAGGGCCCCATGATGGCCTCTGGCCCCCTTCAAAGGCATTTACCACGTGCCACTTGGGGAGACCCAGGAGGCAGGAGAGGCTGAAGCCAGGAAGGAGGGGGGTGGACACAAACTGTTCTCCCCACTCCCCTCTGTGCAAGGACCCCCAGCCTGACTCCCAGGAAGGAGGGGTGCGGGGAACATGTCACTCACCATTGCAGAGATCCCGGCAGGACCTGGCTGGCCTGGAGGCCCTGGAGGCCCCTAAAGATAGATGAACTCAGTGGGCTGGAAAGAGTCCTGGGGAACAAGGCCCCCCAGGAAGCAAGCGAGGGACCAATAGACCTTAAACCTCAGTGGCTCCGTCCTCCTCCCTAAACCCTCCTTCCCTCTGCTCTTGCCCTCAAGCTTCTACCGAAAGATCTGTGCTGGAGCTGACACCTAGGAAGGTCCCTGAGCTCACAGGACGGAGAGGATGATCTGGGAGCCAAGGGCAGAGGGCAAAGGCCTGAAGGTTAACTATGTGCGCCTGTGGTCTTCCGAGGCACCCCACTTCCTCCTGTTCTGTGGGAGAAGTAAAGAGCAGGAGCTGGGGGCTGCATAGCAGGGGCTCAACCCCAGCCCCAGAGACCAAACAGATAAGCCCAGGCCTCAGCCACTGGGCCTCCCTGGTCCCTTACTCTGCTGCCACTGGAGGGCAGTGGGACTCAACACGCAGGGGTGCTCGACCCTGCTGGGCTGGGGTGGTGCCTGAATGTGGTCCCCATCTCTGAATCACAGCTCATATGCCAGCCCCCTGCTGAGAGCTGTGCCTTCTCTGAAACCCAGGGCATGCAGACCGCTCTCTCAGCCTGCCCCTCCACGCTCCCAGTTGGAAAGTTCTGGAGGCATGGACTCTACTCATTGCTAGACTTCTGGGGCAGAACTGTCCAGCGTTGGGACTAGCACAGAGCAGGGGCTGAGGCTGGACAGAGAGAAGTGAGGGGGGAACCTTGTGCCCCCTTTCCCCAGCCCCCAGTGAGTCTGTGATGGGCTCACAATTCAGAGCGTGCAGTTCCTTTCATCTATAATGTGAGCGGGGAGTAGGCTAGACCCGGGGTCCCCAAGCCAGGGCCTCTGGATCCCTCATACACACGGTGATGAGGACCTGAGAGCTCCTCTTTTTGGTCATGAACTATTTTTAACATTTCCAGAAGCCTCTCAGAAACTGTAGATCTGCCACAACAGGCCTGCAATCAAACGCGAGTGTTTCCTTTGCTCAGGAACCCCATCAGCGTGGGGCCATCACACTGATCAAAGGCGCCCATGGGCAGCCATCTCTGTTACTGAGGAGCAAATTCAGACGGGGAAACTCATTATTGCTTAATAACTGTCCTCTCCAAGTTGTCTTACCTCTGTAAGTGCGCCACCCACGCAGCTGGCCACCCGCCTACACGCGCACACAGAAGGAGGCTCCCCGCCCCTCCCCCACGCGGGTTGTCAGCACGTCCTCCAAACACGGCCCCTCTGCCTGCGGCCACCACTCCGTGCCAACCACCGACCACCGCGACCACCCCCACCACACCATCCCTCCGGACAGCTCAGCTTCCAGGCTGCCACCTGCACCCCTCCCCTCCTGATCACACCTCCAAGGTCCCAGGTCTGCACTAGGTCCTCTGCAAGCACAGCTTTCCGGCTCCCACTCAGGCCCTTCTCAAACTCCACTCCAGCCACCCTGACCTTGGGGCTCCCCCCACCCACCAGGCCCCTCCCTGCCTCAGGCTCTTTGCGTCAGTAGCCACCCTCCCAGCCCTCCCTTCCGCCTGGACACTCTTCCCCAGACTGCTAGACAGATGGCTCCTTTTGTCATTCAGGCCTTGGCTCAAATGCCACTTCTGCAGTAAAGGTGCCTCTAAAGGCGCCTCCCAGGCCCTCCCTGAGACATCACATCCCTGCCTGATGCTTGTGCATTAATCTGTTTGTTTGTTATGCCAGTGCGGAAGCTCTGGGATCAGGGGACCTTGTCGATCTCGCTCACTGCCTTTAGCCCCATGCTTGGAACTGTGCCTGGCATGGAGCAGGTGCTCAATTATTGCTCATTGAATAGCTGAATGATCTCTGTTTGATAAGTAAACTCAAAATGTGCCCAGAAAAGAAGAAAATGGCAAAAAGCCTGGGCACCACTGGATTAGGTGGGTCCGAAGCCCCTTACTGCGCTACAGGGCTGCTCCTGGGGCCAGTGCTCTCAGGCCATCACTGGCTCGCCCACCCCAGCCCCAACAGAATCCTAACTCTCATAAAGGCAGAGGCAAGAATGCTTTAACTCACAATGTGGCCTGGGGGGCCGGGTCTTCCCTGAGGTCCCATGGCACCAGGCTCACCCTGTAGGAACCAGGAAAAAAAAGCGACAGGGAAGCAGACTTAAACACATGGGGATGTTAGGTAGGACAAGGCTGAACAGAGCAAGCGGACCGCCAACAGAGACGCTGAGCTGGGTCCCGGGCCCCAGGCCCACACTTTCCAGGGCCCACCTTGGCCCCTGAGTATTGTTGGAGAGACAGACCTGAGCCCCCAGCCTGAGAGGGCCAGGCCCGTTTTTTTTTTTTTTTCCAGGCCCTGTTTTTAGACGAGTGACCCAACAGCCTGCAGTTGCAGGAGCGAAGAGGTGAGGAGGAAGAAGGTGAAGGTGTGCAGTTTGGGGCAAACCTCCCCCAGAAGGCCCTAGGAGAGAAGGCAGCATCGGCCAGTGAGTGGGAGGGGAGTGGCTGCGTCCAGGCCTCGGCAGAGCCCACAGTCAGCTTGTGCTCAACTCAGCCCTTACCTCTGCTCCGGGCCGACCACTGCTGCCTGGGGGACCCGGTTTCCCACAGTCACCCTGGAAGAGAGAGGGCCAGCTGGAGCGCCACAGACCTCTGCTGGTCTCCTCCGGCCTCATGTTGACCCCACATCCGAGGAGTCCTGCTCCCTGCCCCGCCTCCAGCCAGCAGCACCCTCGATGCCCTCAGGCTGGTGGACGGCGAGGCCTGACCCAATCTGCTGGCACTGTGGTCTCAGGAGGCTCGGACGCAGGGATGGCATCTCAGCCAAGGCTCAGTGGCACGGGCACTCCTGCAAGGAGCATAACCCCCATATCTGCCTGGGGTCAGGCCTTGAGGAGAGCTGAGAACACCTGCTCGGCAGAAGTCACCAGGCCCTCACCTTTGGTCCTGGGAGGCCAGGGTGTCCTGTTTTTCCCTTGAAGCCCTGGAAGAAAAAGTGGGAAGCTGCTACAGGCCCTCGTCTCAAGCAGAGGCCACTTCCCTTGCCTCCTTCCTCAGGTTGAACAAATCAGACCCCTCCAAAATCCTAACATGGTCCTCAGAGGATCTGGACTTGAGCTGCCCCACCCACCAAGGAGAGCTCACACCTGCTCAGCTTTGGGACTTCCCAGCTCCTCCTTGCAGCTCAACTTACCGGGGGTCCCATGAGTCCGGGGGGGCCAGCGGGACCAGGGTCCCCCTAGAGAAAAGACAGGATGCCCACTCATTCACCACTGCCTTCCTTCTCTCCAGGCCCCACCTCCACCCCCAGGATAGAGGGAATGTCACAGGAGGTGGAGGGAAGAATCTTGAGCCCGGATCGGCCTCTGACTGGCTGTGGACCCTCAGTGAATCTCACTTCTCTCTAGAATCCCAATTTTTCTTCTTTGGGGACAGAATGGTGTAGATCTTGATGCTCTGCCCTTCGCGACTCCCCATCCCTTTCAGATGCCCCAGCAAAACCAGATCCAAGGAGCCAGGGTGATTCCAGTCTTTCCGTATCTGCAGCCTACTCTTCCTGACACCCAGCCTAGTATCTTTAGCTGCCTGGGCTTCTGGATGTCGATCCACTCCCTTGGCTGTCTGCCTTTGGTGAGACCCAGCTCATCCAACCTGGTTAAGGCCACCAGGAGAACTGAAGAACCCAGGGGCTCTGGTGCCATCAGAGCAGTGGGGCGAGAAGCAGATGGAAGGAAGGCAGCTCATCTGGGTTCTGTTGACTTTGGCTCTTGGAAGAGGAAGAAGGAAAGGGGTACCTATCATCTCACCCTCAAGCCAGGCTTGCCGTCCTTCCCATCCAGACCATCCAGGCCAGCAGGGCCCTAGAAAGAGGAAAAAGGCATATCTGCATACTTGTGCTGGAGCCCTAGGAGGCAAGAGGCCTGACCAAGCCCTTTCACCCTATCCACCCCTCACCCAACTCCCGCCCCAACTAAGCACGCACATGCACCCCTATGCACACATGCACACAGCTCACATGCTCACCTGAATCCCAGGAGATCCTGGTGGCCCAGGGGGACCAGGCATGCCTGGTGGGCCTCGAATCCCTTCACTGCCCTGGAAAGAAGCCCACCCCACAACAAAGTCAGCAGGGCCTCGTCCCGCTGGGTGCTGGGCATTGGGACGAGGCACTGGGCACTGGGTTCTGATGATTACCGGAAATCAGGACAGCTGGTTTCCAGCCCCACTTCTGTTCTGGCCTAACTGGATATACTCCACAGCACTCCCCAGGAGGATCTGTCTTCATCTGCAAAGCAGCCCCCTTCCCACACTGTTCCACGAGGAAGGGACAGAGCCTATTCAGTCTAGCATCTTCTTCGGGTTTGATTCAGAGACTCAATGGGTGCTCAACTAAAGGCACACATTCAGTTCACGTCGGTCCCAACATCCCAAGCACTATATAGCCTCTGATCTTTCCAGATGAAAAAAAGGTGGCCCCTGTCCTCAAGAAGCTCACAGTCACTTTCAGAAGAGGGAGCGGCTCACTCCGGCCAGGGGTCAGGGAAAGTATCACAGAAGCATCACCAGACACTAGACTCTGAAGCATAGCTGGGATTTGGACAAGTTGGGGAAGGACAAAAGGGCAAGCCAGAGGGAACTTCAGAGAAGGATACAGATTTGGAAGTGGTCATTTGCCTGGGGGGCCCATGTGAGGGATGGGGTGGGAGGTAAGGCCGGAGAAAGGTAGGGCCTAAATGGGGGGCATGCCCTGAACACTGTGCTAGACTCTATCTAACAGACCAGTGCTTTTCAAACTGTACTTCTCAGAGCCCTTGACGTTCCTGGAGGAGCGTCAGAGATGGGTGCACGAAGTGGGACCCCAGAGAGTGGACCCAAACCCCTTGCCCCTGCCTTAGCCAGAGCGGCTCCACTCGTGTCTGTTTTATACATTGAAGGTTCACGTGAGCTCCTGTGTGATGAAAGGGCCCGGGGACTTCAAAATAAAGTCTGGGAACCACTGCTCCAGGTACTGGGGAGCCACCGACTGTTCAAAGCAGGGAAATGATGAGAATCAACGTGTGAACTAGAATGTTTACTGGAGAAGGGAGGGGGCAGCTTGGTGTGGAGGGCTGCCACGTAGCCTAGTGGAAAGGGAGTGGCTGCTCTGGTGCAGTGGCTGAGGACCCGCCAAGGGGAAATGATCCAGCTAGAGACCCCCTCCATGGGGGGTGGGGAGGAGAGTCCCCTGTGGCATTGCAATGCCACCAGCTACCAGGAGGGGTCAGCACAGCCCCAGAAAATGTCAGTCCCATGGGGCGTGGAGTGGGGAACCCCTGGCCAGGGGTTTGGGATTCTCTGCAGTGAACAGCCTAAGGAGAGCAGGCAAGGACTGGGGCACGGAGCCAGCCCGGAAGGCTCTGGACAGGGGCTGCCACCTGGGTCCTCCACAAAGAGCCACCACCACCTCCACCATGACTGATAGGTGCAGGCTCTGGGGAGGCAGGGAGGCACACCCAGCCTCTCTGGGCCTCATGGCCTCACCAGGACAGTGAGAAGTTAGACCAGGGTGGCCCTTTTGCAAGTCCCTTCTAGCTCTGACAGCTATGCTATGAGTGTTTTCCGACGAAAGAGGCTCCACCCATGGTTGCAGGTCTCCTGCCTCTCCCCTTGGGTCATGAGCCCCCCACCCCAAGCTTAGAAGTCATTTCGGGCCTCATTATACTACCCAGGCATCACATCTGGGGAGCCCAGAGGCTGGGCAGAGACAGGAATGTCAGCCCCCAGACCAAGGCAGAGCTAGTCTCCAAACGAGCAAGTCAAACCCAGGGGCAGCTGGTGTGGGGGCTCCCCAGGCTGCCTGACCCTTGTCACCAGCTCACGGGCCATGCCTGCCCTCTCTGGGCCCTTGGAGACAATCTGAGCAGGTTCTATGCCTGTTGTTGTCAGACCTGGAAGGTGAATGGCCAGAGCTGCTCTGGCTTCAGGGCTTAGGGGCTTAGGGAGTTTGGGTTTGCAGTCTGGATGTGCTTCCCTACTCCCTGCAGCTCCTCCTCCTTGCCCTGGAGACAAAGCCAGCCCACTGTGCTCTAGTCACCTCCTCTCACACGCCTCCCTGCGCCCCACTGCGTCCTCCCCAGCCCCTGCTCCCAGCAGGCATCCTGGGCTTAGCTGCCATCCTAGGGCCACTGGTCTGTTGCCCTGTAGTAGACATAACTGAGAGTCAGTCCTTGAATTTCCAAAGGCCTGATAGTGTGTGGGATGGGGCATGGTTGCTGCATGGCTCAGATTTGTGCCTGTGGAGGACTTGGGGTCCTGCTCACCTTCTCTGCTTGGGGGCCGGGTGGGCCAGGCGCTCCAGCCTTGCCTGGGAATCCAGGGGGACCCTATATCAACAAAGGAGCGGATGAGAATGAGAGTGGGGCTGGAGGGACAGCTCCCCTTCCTTCTTCCTCCAGGTCAGCTTCACTGCAGTTAAAGTGAAGCATTTTGACTTCCTAGAAACACCACCTAGGAGCGTTTCTGCTGGCTGGCCTGCTGCACCAGGGCCCACCCAGGAGGCTCTGCCCTCCAGGTCCTGGCTCCTGGAATCAGGCCTGGCCACCCAGGCCGTTCCTCCCATGCCTCTTCCCTCCCCAGGCCCATCTCCGTCCAGCCTGGCCTGGTCAGGCCTGCCCCTCCCAAATAGGATCACATCAGACAGAGCTGGCTTTGTGTTCTCACTCACCGGTGGGCCGGGAAAGCCTGGCTGGCCTTGAAATCCCTAGGGGGAAGAAGCAAGGGACAGTTTGCCACGCCGCCCACTCTCTCCCTCCTGGCTGCCCAGATGGAAAGAGTGACAGGGTGAGGAGGCTGCCTTGAGCCCTGGGGCCTAGCCCCTCCACTCCGCCCAAGATGACCAGCTGGTGAAACACTAGTCACGAGGTGGGAGGTTACAACTCAAGGACGGGTGAGGGCTGGAGGCTAGAGCTGGTCACCCCTCCACACGTGACGGGGGCCACCAGGGAGAGGACCCAGCCCCTCCTCTGTGCCCACCCCCCGGCCCTCCCCCACTGTCAGGACAGCCAGCTACGTCCTGCGGTCACTCACCTGGTCACCCTTCTCTCCCGAGTTCCCTTGGGGTCCTCGCTCTCCTCGGGGACCCTGTCACCACAGAAAACAATGCAGCTGGAACCCAGTCTTTCTTCCCTTCGACCCCAGGGCTGGACCAGGACAAGGAGTCCCCATGTCCACAGTCCCATGTCCACAGTCCCCATGTCCACAGTCCACAGTCCCCTTCACTCACCGCTGGGCCTGCGGGACCTGGGAGACCTTCAGATCCTGGTGGGCCCTGAGCAGACGAAGAGCAGAATCAGGCATTCTGACTGGGGGAGGTGGGAGGTCAGGGGATGGGGTGGGGGAACAGATTGTGGGGGGAACAGAGGCTCCCCTCTGTCTGACTGAATAAAGTATATACACTTTCTACCTGTGCTGGGTTTTGAGGCCTCCTGTGACCTGGTACCAACCACCCTTCCCTGCTTCACTTCCCTCTCCCTGTCTTTTCTGCCTCACTTGGTCAGACTGCTGTTCTCTGAATATACTCTATGCATTCATACCCCTGGGCCTTTGCACAGCTGTCCCTTCTCCCTAGAATGCCTACCCTTCCCCCACCCTTTCTGGAGTTCTTAAAGCCTTACCAAGAGATTAGATGGCTTCAATCTCTTCCCCCTGTGGGATTCCCCAGGATAGGATAGCTATGTGCCTCCCCAACCCCTCACTCTATTCTGGGCTCAGCTCAAACAGCACCTCCCCAGAGAGGGCTACCGATCCTCTAATAGCACCCTGTACTTCAGCCAGTCCCTAACCCTGCTCTCTTTCCTCCATTGCTTTCTCATCATTTATATGCATTGGCTTATTCATCTGTTATCTGTCTCGCTCACTGGAATGTGAGCCCCATGAAGTCAAGGGGCACAAGTGCCTGTTTTATGCATTGTGGCACCCTCACAACAGCCCAGCACCCAGAAGGCCCTTGAAGAATGTCTGTTATTGAGTAAATGCACATCAGGTCTGCTATATCCCACCCAGGCCTCACTGACATGTGGAGGGAAGGCAAGACTAAGGTTGGGCAGGGTGGTCACAGACGGACTTGGGGTCAAGCCCAGGCTCTGCCCTAACTCATTCACTAACTAGCTGCAGCGTGCTGGGTGAGCCACGTCCCTTCCTGAGCCTCAGGGACAACCTCACTGATGTGATGTCCTCACCTGATAACAGCCCTTGTTCCTGCACTCACCCAGCCTGGAATGGTGGCTCTGGGCTTGCGGCATCAGGCCAGGTTCCACTCTGGGTCTGGGGTCTCAGGCCTGGCCCTCCCAAGGCCTGCCCTGCCTGCCGGCCTGCCCGCCCACCTTTGCAGGGGAGGAGGAGGATCTCCTGAGGGCCGACTCCAGGCCCCCTGCCCCCTGGCAGCCTCTGCCAGCCCATTTCCACAAAACCTCCTGGGATCCTCTTTCTGGCCTCCCCTCAGCCTCCTCTGGGCAACCAGCCTCCACTGCCTGCTGCCTGCTGCCTGCATGTGCACCCAGCTGGAGCGACCCAGGGGGGCAGGGAAGCTGGGGTCACATCTCTCCCTCCACAGGCTGCTGGGAAAGTCTCCGAGGGCATTAGTGGTGGCGGTGGAGGTGGGGCAGGGACCCTTTCTTCCTGACCCTGCTGAGCCCCAGAGCCCCGGCTTAGACTCACCGATTCTCCCTTCTCTCCCGGGGGCCCGATGTAGCCCCGTTCCCCCTTGATGCCCTGACAAGTGAGCAGAGAGAGAGCCGAATTAGCCCCGTGGCCCACCGTCACGGTGCTAATGCGAGGGGTGGAGGCTGCAGCTGGCACGCGCTGGCACCGGCACCGAGGACGAGGACGAGGGCTGGGGGAGGGGGGCGCCATGGAAAGCGGGGACATGTCCACCCAGCAGGCTCCTGCCCAGGGTAGGCTTCTGGTGGTCTCCCCTGCTCTCCTGCCCCTCCCCAGGAGGGGAGGTCCCAGGCTGGGGGCTGGGCGCTCTGAGAGCCTGGCACCTCAGTGTGCAGTGCCCAAGTGGGGTGGCAGGGCCAAGCTGCTCTGTCACAGGGGCTTTGGGGAGCCCCTCACCGACAGCCTGGCAGAGGCACAGGCCAAAATGCTTATGAGGGAGGGAGCCTGCTGGGGAGATGCATCAGCCTGCTCCCATCCCGACCACCACCCTGAGGCTCTGTTAAGCCACGCCAGCATCCCCATACTCACAGGCAGTCCTGGGGGGCCCATGGCGCCTGGGTAGCCAGGTTGCCCTGGAGGACCCTACAAAGAAAGGTTGACATTATGGACCAGCCCCTCAACATTTCTGTCTCCCCTCACCAGGGGCAAATAGAGTAGCCATAGCCAGGATGCCCATCCCAGGGCAGCCACCACCTGGGCAAGCACACCCCCAGAGGCCCAGGTTCCTTTGCCTGAGACCGCCACCACGAACGTGGGGCTGGGTGACAGGGCCAGCCCAGGCCAGAACCCTGGGAGCTGAGCCAGAGAAAAGGCCCAGAGCAGGGAGGATGAGAAGGGGAGTGGGAAAGTGGGGCGTGGAAGGGCCAACTGAATGCTGCAGGAGGAGGATGGAGGGAGGAGCTGCCAGGAAGCTGCTGGAAGCCAGGAGGGGGCCGGGGGCCTGTTTGCCCCTTCTAGGGAGTCAGGGCACTTGGAGTTCAGCCTCCTTTGATCCTGATGGGGTGTGAAGACCCCCAATCTGAGGGTTCAGGGCAGACAGTTTCAGAAGGAGTCGGCCTCCCATCGTCCACTTGGCAACTATCCCCGAGGGCCCACATTTGCCTCCCCAGGGCTGCTCACCATCTCCTTCCCCGAGCGGCCAGTGCCTGCTTACCGGTTCTCCCTTCTCTCCTGTCGGGCCCCTGAGGCCTCGCTCCCCTTGAAGACCCTTGGAGAGAAAAATCATGAGGACCTGCCGGGGAGGGCAGTCCCCACCCAGCCCCCAACTCCTCTTCTCTGTCCTGCAGCCTTCCATCCCCAGGCCAGCAGAGCTGGGCATTGCTGATGCCTCCACTCCAGGGTCCCCAGCAGGGTGACCATGGGGTATACCCCAGAAGGATAACTGTGAGAGGCATAGACTCCCACCTAGGGGTACCTCTAAGAACATACCCCCAAGACAGGTAACTACAGAGATATGCTCCCCCTCCCCAGGTAGGTGACGCTCAGAGGGTACCTCTCAGGCAGGTGACTGTCACTGATGTGCCCTACTTCGGGAACTGGCTGGGGTGTATCTTTAGGGGGTTGACACGTGTGTGCTCCCCCAAGGGGCAGCTGTCAGGACAGGTATCCCTCTGTGATGTTCTGCTACCAAAATGTATCACTGAAAACCCAACACTTACCTGTACACCCCCACCCCCAGCCACAAGTCACCTTCTTTTAGGGATGCAGGGGAGAGACATGGGAAGGCCCCCAGAGCAGCCTGCTCCCTCCAGAGCAGTCACTGTCACTTTTTGGGGTGGAAAGGGGTATCACTTTCGATCAAAGCCAGAGCCCCCACCCCTCACCCTGACCTTTGTGGATTCGCCACAGCATTAAGGGGCTGTGTCTGCCCCTTCTCTCTCGTGCCCTCACGAGACGGTGCCCAAACCTTTCCACAACACAAGACAGATGGCTAGACGGACAGATGGCCCCTTCACCCAAGCAAGCAGAAACAGACAAGGTCCGGCCAGGATGAGGACGTGGGGACAGATGGAGCTGTGACAAGGCAGGGCCCTGCTCCCTGAGCCTCCATCACCAGGCCTGGGAGGAGAGGAGCCAGGCCCCAGGAACACCAAATCCGACAAACAGGAGGTTAGTTTCCGTGACCCAGGACGGAGCAACAGTGAGGCTGGGGATGATTTAAACACACTTGTGACGATGACGAAGGCAGAGCAATTAACGACACCCGGCAGAAGGCGCAGACCCGGGCGCCGGGCGCAGAGGGGCAGGGCCCCACGACACCCAGAAACCCGACTGGCTGGCATCACACGCCCAGCCTTTGGAGCAGCAGACGGGGCCTGGAGCCAAGGAAGAGGAGAGGAAGAGGAGGAAGCTGCGAGGTTCCTCTAGGACGATGGGAAAGGTGCAAGCAGGGCTACCTTCGGATCCCTGGGGTGCCCGTGGACGGCCCTGCCGAGCAGCGGGGCAGCAACCTGTGCCAGCCTGCAATGTGAAGCCCTAAAGCTTTGGCATCTCTGCCGGGCTCAGTGCCAGGTGCCTGGCAGGGCCCCAAGAACTACTTCCAGCAAATCTTTAGTCAACAGCAAAGGTGGGAGAAGCAGGAGGCAGAAGTGAGAAGGGAGGAATCAAGAGGCCCCTAGAGGCACCAGCTTCAAATAAGAAGGTGAAACAGCTCCCTGGCCTGGGTTGGGGGAGGGGGGGCAGTGATGTGTGGGGGAGATCATGGGCAGGGGAGGGTGGGGAGTTGATGAAAGAAGCAGGAGCAGAGGGAGAAGTGAAGGAAGTCAGAGACTTGGGAAGATGTCCAAGCGGCTGGGCCCTCAGGGAACCTGTGTCGTTATGTGCCTGCAGGGACCAAAGACAAACATGGAGGGGGGAGGGGGGAAGGGGGAGGAGGGAGGGGGAGGGCTCCACAGGAAGGGAGACAAGCAAAAGCCACAGAGAGCTGGCTGGCGGTGGTGGGGGGAGGCTGAGCAGTGCTAGGTTCTTACAGGCAATCCGGGGGAGCCAACAGCACCAGGAAAACCTGGAGGGCCCTGGTGGGAGAGACAGGCAGGTCACAACTCATAAGCACAGTCACCCTGGGCATCGTCTGGGGCAGGGGGTCGTGGGGAGAGGAGATCACAGGAATATTTCCAAGGTGGCTGGAAAAGAGACTCATTGAAGACACCCGCTCCTCCCCTTGGCTCCAGGAAGAATGGCTCCGCCATCAGCAGAGATAAGAAATAGCCCCCAGAGTCAAAGGGCCCTTGCCAAGTTCTCTCGAGTCCAGCTGGACACCCTTGCTGGGGTGCAAGCCCATCAACGCCAGCAACCTGACCTCCAGATGCCCCCAGCTGGGTGGCTCCCTGCTTCTAAGGTGACTTGCCACCAGCCACTTGTTCTCCAAAGAAAGCATTTTTGGTTCTTTCCGTCTTCCCTGATAACTTCTACTTTCCTGCCATAGCAACTCCATGGAGGACTCCAGGGGAGACATCCCTGGTCTGGCCTCTGTAGACCTGCCCTAGAGATGGCCCTACAGAGCAACATGGGGCAGTTCTGTGTTAGCCCCTAGCCCCTGTAGCGACTGGTGGCGTGGAGGCATGAAGGAATCTGGTCAGGTTGCCACACGCCTTCCTGGCAGCCAAGACCACAAGCCAGAAGTCTAGGCCCTCCCGCTGGGGAGCGTGGGACCATTGTGCAGGACAGTGTAGGGATGGGGACAGGGAGACAAGGGTGTGCCCTTGAGGGCCTCCCCCTAAGCAGAACCATAGGCAGAGCAGGATGGAGCAGGCCAGTTCCAGGGGCTCGGGTGGTGGGAGTCCACAGTCCCCACCGATGCTCTGATGAGGGAAAGGAGTGGGCAGTAGAATTTCCCTCCTTCTGCCCTGCCCAGCTTCCTGGATACAAGACAGAAGAATGGTGTCTGGGCATCAGGACCCTTTCAAGAGCTTCTCAAGTGGGCCAGGAAACCACGGATACTTACAATAGGGCCTGGAGGACCCGGGGAGCCCCTCATGCCAGGCGGACCCTGCAAAGGAAGCCAAGGGAAAGGGAGGAAGAGGCTCAGGCCCCCACAGAGCCCCAGGATCTCTGCAGCCTTCCTCCCAGCTCACCACAGCCAGAGTCAACAGAGGGATGGCAAAACAGGGCCATTTTAGCTGATAGTACACCTTTCATTCAGTTCATTCAATCATCCAACAAACATTTATTGAGCAGCTATTATGTCCCAGGCACTAGCCCAGGTGCTGGGTACACAGCAATAAACCAAACATAAAAAATCCCTGCCTGTGGCACTGACAGTCTAGGGGAGAGGTGGACGGTAACGAATAAAACAGGGGCTGGCATGTGGTGCTCAGCAGATGCTGAGATGTATTTCCTAAATAAGTGAAATACATAGTATTCAGAGGGTGACACGTGCACCGCATGGACTAGAGGTTTTAGGGTTGGTGGGGGGGGGGGGGCGGTGGTCAGTTTTCAAGATGTCAGGGGAAGTCTCCCTGAGAAGGTGATCTTTGTGCAAAGGGTGGAAGGGGCAAAGGAACGAGCCCCAGCGAAGAGATGCGGGCAGGCGAAGCAGCTGGCGGGAGCAGAAAGGTGTCCTCTGGGCCAAGAGCGGCCAGTGTGCCAGCAGAGCAAGGGAGTCAGAGCCATGAGACATGCCAGGTGACCTGAGACTCAGAGCCCCCCGAAGGACTCCCAAGAGACAGGGCGCCACCGGAGGGCCCAGGGGACATTTGGCAGGAATGAAACCCACCCCCAGGACCTGAGGGCCACTTCCATGGAGAAACCAGCCCCCTTGGAGCCCTGCCCAGACAGGGCCCGGCCGAGGCCTTACCTCTTCTCCTCTCTGGCCGGGCAGTCCCGGAGGACCGGGCAGGCCGGGGCTTCCAGCACAGCCTGGATCCCCCTCACCGTTGTCTCCCTGGAGTGGGATGGGGACGGTGAGCTGAGCAGCCAGGGCCCTCCCTGGGAGCCCCGGGCGCGGGCGAGGAGCAGGGGCCACTCACCCGGGCCTCCTCAGCTCTTGGGCGCTCCCGCTCCGCGAAGCACTGAGGAGGACAAGAGGCCCTCCGTCAGGTGAGGCAGCCGAGCGCTCTCCCTCCACCAGGCCACCCCGGAGCCCAGCCTCCTACCCGGGCACAGCTGTCCAGGCCTGGCACGCCGGGGATACCCTGGTCTCCCTTCTCTCCTTTTTCCAGGAGCCCCACTGGGTGGGCTGTCTGCCCCTGGACACAGTCCCCGCAGATGCTCTGACGAGAGAGACAGGAGAGGGCAGTGGGGCATGGGTCCCAGAAGGCCAGGGCGGGCCGAATGGGGGAACCCCACCCCGAGCTCAGCCAGGGGGCCCTGCCCAGCCGTCCCCCCTCCCCTCGCCCACACACTCTCTCTCTCCCCAGCCACATCCCTGCGGTAGCTTCGCTCCATCCTCAGGGGACCCAATCCCAGCACTGGCTTTGAGTTTCCTCCAGGAAGCAGCTCTGTGGGGCCAAGCCAAAGCCACTTTCCAGACAGGCGTGTGGGAGGAGGCGGAGGGGCCCGCAGAGGGACCATCTGTCCCGGCTGTTCCTGCAACCTGCACCCACTGTGAGGACACGCCACGAGGATTCAGGCTGAAAAGGCCGGCTCCAACCACAGCTTCTCTGCCCAAGGGTGCAAAGGAGCAGCTGCAGGAGGAGCCAGGCCCTTTGCAGACACCCTCTGGGATGTGGCTTGCCCTCCTGCCCCAGTAGATCCTGACTGTCATGGGCTCCTTGGTTCACCCATCTGTAGAGGAGTGTCCCTGGACCTCTGGGCAGGATCTACGTTCACTGTTCAATGCAGAGCCCAGTGACAATGGCTGGCATTGACTCAGCACCCATGATGCCAGCCATTGTAATAGGCCTTTGCACATTATCACATTCGCTCCTGACAGTGCAATGAGGCAGGTAATCTTATAAGCATTCTGGAGATGAGAAAGCCGATGCTCAAAGAGACAGTGCGACTTGTCTCAGGTAAGTGGGAGCCTGTGCTGGACTCTGCTCTGCTTAGGTCTGAGGTGGCACTCTGTCCACAGGCCAAGGCTTCCTCTGAGGTGCCATCTGACCCCTTCTCCAGACCACACACTCAGTTCCAGTTTGAGGTCCTCCACAGAGCACTTGTCGAATCCTGCATTTGGAGTCATGCAATCACCTGCCTAGGGGCAGGACTTGGGGTATCCTCGGCTTGCCAGGAGCCAAAGGGAGAAGAACTGGGACTTCATTGCCACACTCCATGGTGATCCAACCTGCAGCTGCTGTCAGAAGGTTAATCGACAGGAAGCTACTTCTGGAGACATCTGCTGTCCAAAGCAGGGGACGGGGTGGGTGGTGGCAGGGCAGGCAGTCCTCATGCTCTGGCCTAACCAGGCCCTCGGGGATAGCGGGAGGTCCAGGGCTCTGGCTGGCCAGTACTAGAAGGGGGTGACCAGGATGGCGGGGGGGAGCTCTGGAGAAACCCCGGAGGATGTGGAACTGGTGGAGAGGAGAATCCAGGTCTTGTTTCCAGAGGCGACTAAGCACAGGAGGCCTGTGTCACCCTCGGTGCCAGATGCTTGGAAAACGCATGTTCCCCCACCAACAGCCCCATCGTGTCTGCAGCTCTCCCTGTGTGGTGCTGAGTACTTCCCACAGCGATCCCCTTAGGAGGCTTCTCTGCCAATTCCTCCTCCTTTCCTCTTACCCTCTTACCTTAAGGAGGTGCTGTTCGATTGGTAAGGACCCCTGCAGGAGACAAGATGGGAGGGCTCAGGCAGGTGAGGGGAAGGGGGTCGGGGACTGATGGGATCAGAAGGAAGCCACAGGCCACCCTGGCTTCTCCATGCCTTGCAGGAGGGAAGGAAGAGGGCCCCCACTGCAGCTAAGGGAGCTGGCACAGGCAAGCTCGTCCCTGGGAATGGTGGGGAGGGGGCTGCTCAGGGCCCACAGTGCCCCACCAGTACCTACCAGTTCAGCGGTGAGCCCAGGCTGTCCAGGCAGACCGGTGTTTCCAGGCAATCCCTGCCACCAAGAAGATACTGAGTGAGTGGACTTGAACCCGAAGGCCACCCTGCTTCGTGCCCACCATCCCCACTGCCCCTTTTCTTCCTGCAGAACCGAGAGCCCGGCTGGTGCAAGGCTGGCATCCATCCTTAGCTCAGAATCTCCAGACCATTTGTGGGGACAGTTGAGGAGGTCCAGAAGGGTGACCTCCCCCCCGCAAAACCAGTCCAACAGGAGTTAGAGGAACGTCCAAAGCCAGGCAGAGGGGCTTCTACATCATAAGTAATGACATTTCTTTCTCATACAGCTCCTCTATAATCTCATTGAATCACAGCGTTGGTGATTCAATGAGATTGAATGCAGAACAAAGACTTCAGAGAGGCTAAGTAACTTGCCCAAGGTCACAAAAAGAGCAAAGGGCAGAGGTGATATGTGGAGTCAGGACCACTGACTCTTAACCACTATTCCAGCACCTTCCACAAAAGACATTCCCCAGAACACCTGTGGACACAGCAAGGTGGGGGCTTGGGAGCCAGACCTATGCAGATGTAAGCCCCTTACTACTTCACTGGTAATTTCTGCCAGCTTACTTGGAAAAAAAAAATCTCTGTGCCTCAGTTTCCTTATCTGTGGAACAAGGATGGTTTACAGTGAGGCGTAAAGGACACCGTGAGTGTGAGGAACTCAGGTGAGGTGTTTGCCACGCGGACTCCCTGTGACCCCTGCGGGCTCTCAATGCACATTTGCATATTAAATACCCCACGGAGGCCTGGGAGTATGTTCCAGACACAGAGGAGGCGTGCATTAAATACGTGTTGAGTGAACGCACCACCGCACACCCGGCTCTCCCCGCCCGGGAATTCCTTGGCCAGTACTGAGAGCTGGCCTCCCTTCAAGTCCCAGCTCCCAACGACAGAAGAACACGCCACCTTCCCCTGCGAGCCCTCTCTGCTCCAGGCCAGGCCCTACCAAGGCCCAAGGGGACTGGCGTCAGCCTCCCTCCCACAAGCTCCTGTGCCACCAGTTCTGCATCCTGAGTGGGTTCACAAGGTAACAGGCTGAGGACAGTGCCTGGCGCAGGGAAGACACCACGAACCTGTTCGTGATCCTCATGCACCTAAATTAATCTGCTCTGCTCCACCTGCCATTGCCCGTGGGTTAGTTCAAGCCTGATACTTGGTTGACTTCCCTGCCCTGCCCTCCTGGAACTAAATGTCCCACCTGTTGTCCTACCAGAGAAGCCAAGAGCTACCCACTCACTAGCTACTACGTGGCCTCAGGCACATTGCTTGACTTCCCTGCCTCAGTTTCCCCTTCTGGGAAATGGATGGAAATTACAAGAAATTACATTACTTGAGCAAATAAATGCTCTCTCTCTCTCTCTCCCGGCCCATTTCTGAGCCTGAATACAGGAGCTGCTGGGCCCTCCCTTCCTTGAAAGGACTGCAGGGCCAACCTGACAAGGAAGAGCCATATCTTGCCTGGCACAGGGCAGGTGCCTATTCATGGCCGCCTCGGCTTGGTCTCCGGCACTGGCTCGGGGCGAGGACTCCAGTGCCTGGGACCAGACTCTGCCGCTACTCTTTTCTGCCTTGTTCTCCACCCTCATCTCTTGGCAGGGTTCACACTCCATCAGTGTGTTAATGGGTCACTTTGCAATGACTCTCATGCTTCCCCAAGCAAACTGCAAGACCCCTGCAGACAGACTCCCATTTCTTGGCGGTGCAGCAGGATGCTGGGGCACTTGGTAAATGTGTGCTTGGCCCATGGGGGACTGAGAGTTGGCTCTAGTTCTGAGCTCTTGATGAGACAGAGAGAATTGGATCCCGGCAGAGACTCCCATCAGCAATGGGGACTCATCAGAACAGATTCTCACCCCCAGGGTGGCAGCGGGGGATGTATAAAATCTCCAGGGCGGGAGGTAGGGGGTAGGGGAGCAGTTTGTAAAAAGCTTCCACGTGATTTTGCTCTGCTTTCTTCAGGAGCTGGGAGCCAGATATGCAGAAGCCACTGCCTCTCCCTCCTAGGACCTTCAGAGAATAGGACCTGGTCTGTACGCTGCTGGGGAACTGTCCTGCAGGTCAGCGGCAGCGAGGAGAAGATGCCTGGCACCAGGGAAGCCCAGTCCAGCGCTGCCAATTCCTAGCCACATGACCTCAGGCAAGATACTTCACCTCTCGGAGCCCATTTGCCCAACTGAGACTTAGGGATAACACCATCTGCCTATCAGAGTTGATGTGAGACTCAAATTAACGAGAGAATGGATATAAAATAATAAAAGTCATCACTGGCCTAATGATCGCTAATGCCTCCGAAGCATTTACTATGTGCCAGGCACGGTTCTACATGTTTTGCACATGTTAACTTGTTTAAAATTCACAAAGGCCCCATGAGGTACATGCTGTAATTATCTTCACTTAACAAATGAAGGAAGTGAGACAGAAAGGGTGAGTAACTTGCCCGGCATCACACAGCTAGCATGCGGCAGAGCTGGGATTCAAAGTCAGGCTGACGGGCTCTGGAATGCACTGTCTCATCACTGTGCCACATGGATCTCCACTCCCACTGCTCTCCCTTCCCTGTCTCTGTCCTCCCTGCTATTCCCCCAACTGTCAGGCCCAGTTCCGCCCCCAAGCCTTTGCACCTGCTTTCACTGTCAGGCGCTCTCCCTCACGGGCCTACTCACTCATTTCCTGTAAGTCTGGATTCTTTCCAACCCTCTTCTCAAACATCTTCCTTGCCCTCCTCCTACTTTCTGACCCCACACCCTGCTTTATCTTCCTCCTCACCACAGATCACTTTCCAACAGGCTGTATTCCATTTTATTTCTCTATCTTGCCTATTGTCTGCCTCACTTACTAGAATGTGTGCTCTAAGAGGGCAGGGATTTTTATTTTTGCACCCTGCTATGGTACTAGCACCTAAAATAGTGGCCGGAACTTAGCGGATGTGCAAAGATATTTGTTGCACATATGAATGTCGCACGCTGCTCCAGAACACTGGAGCGCCACAGGAGCGTAAAGGATTGTTGGACCCAGATTCTGGGTTCCTGACAGCTGACCAAGGGCTGAGCTTGGCCCGAGAGTCAGTAGGGTGTCTGGGCCAACACACAGCAGGGTGTTCCTCAAGAAGGCGGGGACTGCCCACAGCCTGCCCTAAGGGATCAATGGCCCTCTCCCTATGCCGCTCTGGGGAGCAGGAATGGAGAGGAGTGAGGATGGCATGCATAGGTGTTGGGTGGAGGCGCAGCACACAGCCCAAGCCCTGCCACCCTGCCACCCTCCCTCCCAAACTCCCATTCTCTCTCCCCTTTTACCTGTAGCCCAGGCATTCCAGGAGGGCCAGGTGGTCCGGGAACCCCTGGGGGACCCTGAGAGAGAAAAGAAGCAATCAGACCCCAAAGAAAGCTCTGCCCCACTGCTGGGGGGCAACAGCATTAGGGTGGGCAAGCCGTGGGGCGCTGGCGGACACGTGGAGACAGAGGAGACAAGCGACACACACCTGCGGGCCCGGCTGCCAGGAGCTGCCCATCCAAAGTCCCGGAGCACCCTGGGTGGGAGTGGGGGTCGCAAAAGAAGGGAGAGGTTATAGGCAACGTCCACACCAAGCGCAGAGCTGCGTGGGGCGCAAAGCCCTGCGGGGGCCCTCGCATGTTGAGCCAACACAGGAAGCCAGGCCTCGCCCCCGGCTGGGGGAAGGGCTCTCAGCACCACTTACCGGCATGCCAGAGAAGATGGGATCCCCCCGAGAGGGGCAGGAACACTCCCCTGGCTCGCCCTGAAAAGACAAGAGCCTTTGTCAGAGTAGGGGCAGGGGGCAAGGATGGAGGACCTTCTGGAAACCAACATCTGGGAGGCAGCCCGGGTTCTAGGATGAAGAGGCCAGGGTTTAAATCCAGGATCTGCCTCTTATGACTGTGTCCTTGGGCAACCTGTTCAACCCTCTCGAGCCTCAGTGTCCTTATTTGTAAAATGAGGGCAATAGCACCAAATGCAGAGACTGTCAGGAGGGTGGAATGGATGAACATACACAGAGTTCCTGCCACTGGGAAGCCCTCAGCCCCAAGTTCTGGCTTCTGGGCAAGCCCCAAGTACTGTAATTCCTGTTGGTTTGGGTTCAGTGTCAGTTGCGACACAGGTGTTCTGCCTCCAGGACACTCACGGCTTGGCCACTGTTGTCCTGCTCCCCTTGGCAGGGACCCATCCCCCAACACCTCTGCCCTCTCACCACTGGTCCTCCCCAACTTAGCTCCTGCCCTGGCCTCTGACTTAGGCCCCATCTGCAAATGCAGCTGCCCCTATGGGTGCCTTGGAGCTCTCTGGGTCTCCCAAGATCCTGGCTGTGCCCTGGGCCAGCAACCAGGTGAAATGAGAAATGTTTGTGCAGGGCCCCTGTTTCCTGGAACCAGGGAGCTGGGGGTAGCAAGGAGACCAGGATGACTCCTTAGCCTCCATCCCCCGTTCCAGAGCCAGTCCCATGTGTACAGATTCCCTAGGGGGCGGGGCTACTGTTAACCTCCTCACATATTGGCCACAGGGCCTTGGGACTCACCTTCTCTCCCTGAGGTCCCTTTTCACCCTGCAGGGAAGAAACACAGCGAGGTGAGTAGATGGGGTGTGGAGGTGAGACTCCCCCTGCTAGAGCTTCCTGCTGCCCTGAGACATCATACTCACTGGCATCCCCCTTGCTCCTGGAAGTCCAGTTTGTCCTTGCTGTCCATCAGGGCCCTGAAGGGAGAGAGCCTAGGGTCAGTGGTGAGCCTGGTCTGCAGCCAGCCACGGGGCCCACCTGTAGGGGAGGGCAATAGCCCATGTCCTGGAAAGAAGGGCCTCTGGCGCAGGAGACAAGGAGCAGAGGAAGGAGGAGACGGGCATTTCCTGAGCACCTTCTGGGTGTCAGGCACTGGGCCAAGTGCCTGTCACACAACAGAGTGGGATCCCCCTCCCAGCCTTGCAGGACAGTACTGTTCTGCTTTACAGGTGAGAAAACTCAGGCTTCAAGAAATGTTGTAATAGATTCCCCAGCACGACTGCACCAGCTACAGGAGGCCCGAGGTCCCCTCTCCCCCCCCTCCACCCCCACTTAAGCGCTTGACACACACTCTGTCCTCTGTCACAAAGGTTACCTCCGATGACTTAGACCGAGACAGGAATTTCTGCTTTTATTTTTCACCAAGAATTTGGAGACTCTGAAAGGCTGTCACTCATGTTGGGTCACACCACGAGCACAGTGTGGCAGGTGCCCCGGCAGTCCAGCTCTACCGGGCCGCACAGACTGGCTGTGTGGACATGGACAGGTTCCTGGCCCCTCTGGGCTTAGGGCTCCCTCAGGGGGCTCTATCAGTGATTGCCAAACTGGAACGGAAATTTCTCTAGGGATCCATAAAGACAGAAAAGATATCCTTCACTGGGCTATTTTCAACATTACCAAAAGCCCAAGGAAATTACACATTTGCTCACAACCTGGCATGGCACAGGCTGGCTGGAAGGTAGTGTTTCTTTGATTTAGGCTAGAATTATACCATCTCGTACAAGTCTAGTAGGTTCATGTGGAGTGGAAGCAGACTATTATACAGGTATTTGATGAATGAAAGTGAGCAAATGCATTTAATATTACTTAATCTATGTGATTTGTTCAATAGACACATCTTTTAAAATGGAATCATTAGTGGGACGGTCATAAAGAGAGGTCTTTGAGGGTAATGAAGTTGAAAGTATTGCTGGTCTCGAGACACCTGTGCTGTCCAGTAGGGTAGCCCATAGTCACGTGTGCTTATTTAAATTTAAGTTAATTAAAATTAAATGAAATTTAAAATTTAGCTCCTCAGTTACACTGGCTATAGCTCGAGCACTCGATAGCCACATGTGGCTAGTGGCTACCCACTCGGGCAGAGCAGAACAGAACATTTCCATCGGCGTGGATAGGTCTATGGGGCAGCAGCCATTTAGAGATCCCCCAAGACCCAGGTCTGAAGTGGGGGGTGGGTGAGTTAATATACATGCTTTGCGACAGGCAGACCTGGGTTCAAGTCCTGACTCTGACTCCTCACCCTCTGGCCTTCAGCTTCCTCATCTATGAAACAGGGACGAATCATAGCCACTCCCTTACTGGGATATTGGGAGGTTTAAGTGAATCTCTGTTGGTCTAGAGCTTAGCACAAGGCTAAGCTGTCACTGCTCCAAAAATTGTGATGATAAGTAATGTCCGTGGTCAGGTGCCCCAGTCCAGGCAATGTGGCCCTCCTTCTCGGAGGCTGGGCTTCTTTCCTCCCATGCCCCATGCTGCCAGCCCCGGTGGGGTCAGCCCCATGCCCTTTTCCCAGCAGCAAAAGCCTTGGCTCCAGCAAGACCTCCAGCACAGCGTGCAGAGAGGACCCTTACCGGAGGCCCAGAGACACTGGCACCAGGGGGCCCCATAGGCCCAGCAGCTCCTTTCAGCCCCGGAGATCCCTATAAAAGAGAGGACACAGAGGCTAAAAGGGACAACCAGGCAGTTGAGATGTATCAGACCAGGTCTGGGGTGGCCCTGTGATAGGCATGTCACAGGTCCTGTGCCCTCTGTCCCCTCTTCCAGGGCACTCCAAAGGATCTCAGGGTTAGTGCCTTATGAGGCAGAGGCTCACCTTGGCGCCCTTCTCTCCAGTGGGACCAGGAGGCCCTCGAGGTCCTGGAAATCCCTGCAGATGGAAGCGCAGTTGGTTAACCCCTACCCTAAAGTGACCCCTTCCCACTCCCCACCCCAGCCTCCTCCAGGCCCAGAGAAGACGTACCTGAATGCCAGGCAAACCCTGGACTCCAGGTTCCCCCTGCAAGTCAGAAAAGACAGAGTGGGCCACAGCTGCCCGAGCCAACCTGTCCCACTGACATACCTGGTCAGGGTGGGGAGTATCTACCAGCCAAACTCAAGAGAGCTCCCCAGGAAGACTGTGAGGATGAGAGAGGCAGGGGGCAGGGGGCAAAGGGAAGATCCTCCACAGAAGTAATGGCAGGCCAGGGCTGCTGCCCAATTCCTTATCTCAGAGCTGTGCCCTTGAGCATCTGAGGGCAAGCAGAGCTCTGTAGCCAGGAGATGGATAGGAGCAGGGCAGCTGGCTAATGGAAGTGCTGGGGGGTCTGGGGGCAGGTAAGCAAAGGTAAGGCTAAAAACTCACCTGGGGCCCTTGGGCTCCCTTTCCTGGAGACCCAGGCTCTCCCTGAAGAGGTAGAAGGACAATCCTTGGCTTGAGATTCCCCACTCACCCTTAACACGTTTTTCTCCAACCTCTTCCCCTTAACCTCTTCACTTCCATCCTGTAGCTGATCTTCCCCACTCCAGGCCCAATGCTCCCATGTGTCTGCCCACCCCGACCCCTCACCACACATACCTGCAGCTCAGGCTCCCGGGACCAACACATACCTGGATGCCCTTCAGTCCTGGGGGCCCTTGAACTCCAGGTAGACCAGGCTGGCCCTAAAAGATACAGGTGGCCCATGGGTCCCGCAGGTGGAAGAGAAGGCAAAGCTCAGGCAGAGAAAGACCAGAGGGTGGGCAGCCGGAACTCACCGGTTTACCAGGCCGGCCCACACCTTCTGGGCCTGGTTCTCCTTTGGGGCCGGGCTTCCCAGGCAGTCCCGCCACATTCGTCACTGCTCCCTGCAGGCTGGGGCAGGCGCTGCACCCGTCACCCTGGTCAGAGACACAGCCAGGAGCCCTGAGCCAGGGCTGACAGCCAGGCCAGCAGCAGGCATCAGAAAGGGAGCCCTTGTGCCCCTTGAGAGCTCTGCCCATCCACTGCCTCCGCCTTGGTCTGGGAAATAAAACAGCCGCTGACACTCCTCGCCCTTCTCCTGCCTGCTGGAGAGAAGGGCTGAGGCCTCTCCACCCGGTGACTCTGGTATCCTGTAAGGCTCACAGCTTGACTCTGCAGTCCATCCCCTTGTTAGCTCTCAGGCTGATTATTTTTTTGCTCACGCAACAAAACACCCCCTGCCCAACCCACCTTTTCTCCTTTAGGGCCTACGGGGCCCCGAACGCCAGGCTCTCCCGACAGGCCCGGCTGCCCCATGGTGCCTGGCACTCCAGGATCTCCAGGATTCCCAGCATCACCCTGGAAGGAGTAGGGTTCACGGAGGGCAGAGGTGACCCAGCTGGGGGCCAGACTGCCCTCTTGGGGACTAAAGGCACTCGGAGCCCTCCAACGGGGCTGAAGGCTGTGCAGGGAGTGGGGAGTAGGTGCGGGGCAATCAGGAAAAGGAGGTGGCAGGCTCATCAGAGAGGCAGTGCCCCCCCACGCGCACGAGGTTCTCACCTTCTGCCCCTTCAGTCCACGCTCTCCGGCCCTGCCCTGGGGAGAAAGCATTTCTAGCACCCAGTCACTCACAGCGGACACCCCTAAACGTCCGGCACTGTCAGACCCAGGGAATACAACAGTACGGAACACAGACCAAAATCTCTGCCCTGTTCTAGGGAAGCAGTACTGTAGAGATTAAGGGAAGAGACGAGCCAGGGACCTGCCTGGGTGATCCCCGGGCAAGTTACTTAACCTCTCTGTGACTCGGTTTGCTTATCTGTCAAAGGGGATGATAAAAATGCAGCTGGCCTCTCTCCTGAGAGTCCCTGTGAGGTTAGACGAGCTAGCACACGTGAAGCAGCGCGTGGCACAGAGCGTGCACTATGGCAGTGCTCGCTGCTATCAGGAAAGCCGGTAACAATAATTGGCCCCGCGGTAACTATCACTTTCTGAATGCCTATCGTGTGCTGCCAAGTGCTTCACACACATCACTCCTAGGCTCCACGGCGCCACCATGCAGAGGAAACAGGCACAGAGAGGAAAGGGAACTGGCTCAAGTCATAGAGTGAGGAAAAGGCAGAAAAGAGAATTTAAACTCAGGCCCGTCTGGTCCCAAGTTGGTGCTCTTTACACCCTGCCAGGCTGTGTCCCAGGGTGAAGGGCTGAGGTCCCTCAGGCCAGCTGCCTCTGGTTGACCCTTCCGCCCACTCCCAGCTCCTCCCCACTGTCCAGGGAGCCAAGAGACCCACGCAGGGGTCCCTCCTCACTTTGAGCCCCACCTGCAACAACCTGGGAACTCACTTGTTTTCCTGGCAAGCCGAAGCCTGGAGGCCCAGGCTCTCCTTTGTCTCCAGGAGGACCAGGCAAGGCCACCACATAGCCATCCTCGTCCTGAGGCTTGGACAGGGCTGGGCACGGCTCACAAGGCTCCCCCTGCCAAGCCAGGACACAGGGTTGGGGGATCCCGGGCCAGGCTTGGAATCTGGGGCTGGGGAATAGAGCTGGGCCCGATATAGCACCTCTGCTGGGTGAGGGATATCTCAGGAGAGATTTTGGGAGGACAGGGAACAAATGAAGGTGGGGGCCAAATCATCAAGGTCTCGAACGCCATGCTAAGGAAGAAGATGTTACCCTTAGGCAGTGGGGAGCCTCAAAGGGCTTGAATTAGTACAAGAAGTTCTCCCCACTGCAGCGTGGAGCATATCCCCTGACTCACCTTCTCCCCTTTGGTGCCTGTGGGTCCCGCTGGCCCTGGAGGCCCCTGTGTGATTAGAAAAAAGGCCATGTGTGAGGCCTAGCACCTGCCCGGGCTATGCTAGGGCACAGCCCAGGCCTGTTGTCCCCGCAGCAGCAGGCAGCACCTCCCACGTTTCCCTCTCCCCAGAGCTGTCCCAGAATTGTCATATGCCGAGCACACTTACCTGGCGGCCAGCTGGCCCTGCCTCCCCAAAATTACCCTGAGGACAAAGCAGAAAACATGGGGTCAAAGTAAGGAGGCATTACAGGTGCTGAGTCAATCCCAAACCACAAACCGCAAAAGTAGCCTGTGAGGACTGCTAGACTACCTCTCTCCCTTCCTGGCTAGGAACACTGAGGCCTAGGACGGGCAGGGGATTTCCCCAAGGTCCCCCAGAGAGTCTGTGGCAGGCTCCTGCCCCCAGCCTCACTTCCCAGAATCCCAGCCCCATACACAGCCCTCACCCCGCACACAATGACCGTTAATTCAGTTATCCAACAGCCGTGCACCAGACACCTCCACATCTGTGCACGGGGCCAGGTGTTGGTAGGATGCGGTGAGCAGCATGCACGAACACCTCATGGAGCTTATACACTTGTGGGGGACAACCAGAACTTTTTAAGTTACCATAACACCAAACAGCGATGAGTGCCATGGAGGAAACAGGCAGGGAGGTGAGATGGGGAGGCCATTCTGGACAGGATGGTCAGAGAAGAGTTGACCATGACAGTTCTCAGAAAGATGAGAATCAGGCCAGCCAGCAAAAGCACGGCAGGGGAGAGTAGAGAGGAAAAACGTACTAGATGGTGGGAGTCACGAGTACAGAATCTAAGAGGTGGGAATGGTCTTGATGTGCTCCTGAGTGGAAGGAGGCTGAGAACCAGGGAGAGGAGGGCCAGGAGAAAGGCAGGCAGGGGCCGGCTGTCCAGGGTCTTGTAAGGCGTAGCAGGACTTTGGTACAGAGTCAGTCGTGAAGGATGTTAAGCAGGGAAATAATGAAACTCAAGTTCTTTTTACAAGGTCAGGTTATATTAGCTGCTGGATGACAAACAGGCCGTGGACGGGTTTGGTGGGTGCAGGCTGGTGAGCCACGATGGGGTTCAGACCACGGTGGTGCGCGTGGAGGTGGAGAGGAGCAGGGGACGTCAACAGAGATGCTGTTGGCAGGACTGTCAGATGGAGGAGCAGACAGGGACCTAGGATGCTGCAGGTTTGGGGCCTGAGGAGTGGGGGGAGGGGACACGCCATTTACTGAGGCTGGGACACCCCAGAGAGGAAGCAGCCGTGAGGCAGGGGTACAAAGCTCCATCTGAGAAATGACAGGTGTGGTTTGCCTGACAGAGCAGAGTCTAAACATATATTTCAGTGTTTGTCACCCTTGAACACTCGTCCACCCCCAGAAGCCCTCATTTGAGCAACGCCGCCTTGTAAGTTCAACACTGTCATTTGTCTCCGACACTATCATAAATACAAATGTGAACACGGGCCCCGAAGTTGAGCGGCGAAGATTACAGACTCCGGAGCCAGATTCCTAGGCTCAGCTCCCAGTTCTACACTCAAACACCCATGTGACCTTGGGGAACTGACTTGGCCCTCTCTGTCTCCGATTCTTCAACCGTAGGACGAGAATAATGGAGTAGCTCCCCCATAAGGTTTTAGGAGGATGAAACCAGTTAATACACGCACCAGCGCTTGGAACAGTGCCCAGCCCATTGTAAGTGGTAAAGGAGAGTTAAATACGGTTATTTTATTAAAAGGTAGCCTTACACGTGCCTAATTGTTTTAGATCATCAATAAAATAGAAAATACAACACTAAGGAATTCCCGTGGAGAACATGAGGGCTCTCACAAGTAGGTTCGTTGACTCCCGTCTGCCAAGCACTGATGAATTTTTCTCGCTGTGGATTTGAGCTCTTGTCTGTATCCACCCCATTCCCTGCCTCCCTGCCTCCCTTCCAAGAAGCCCGGGTGCCCCTGGTGGCTAACCCAGATCTCACCTTCTCTCCTTTCAGCCCTGCTGGCCCTGGAGCCCCAGTTTTCCCCTGAAAAAAACAATCAAGTCACAATTAGAGCATCCTCCCACTCCCACCTCTCTGAGACTCCACGGTCCCAGTGTCCACCCAGCAAGAGAAAGGCCAGCCTGGAATTACGAATGCCACAACTAGGCAGGTAGCTGGACAGTTGCTTCTGTTACACAGCCGGGTACTTGGAGGTTCTAGGAGGGAGCCCTAGGGCAAGCAGCTTGGGGCAGCGGAGGGAAGGAGGGAGAAACCAGGCTGCGGGCTGGGGACACCTGCGTCGGGACCTCCATCCTGGTCTCTGCCTGGAGGCTCAGAGCCTGAGGAGCCAGGGAGGCTCCCCGTGTGGCAAAGATGCGGCTGGACTGGGCCAGGCTGGTCACTCACCGGAAGGCCAGGCAAACCGAAGCCAGGGGAACCCACATCTCCTTTGGCCCCTGTAGAGGGCCCAAGATGCTGGGCTCCTACGGCTAAGCTGCAGGATGAGCAGGAGTCCCCCTGGGGAAGGAACAGAAAAAATCGGAAAGGCTCCCAGCAGTCGGGGGGTGGGCAGCCAGGGGGGCCAGTGTTCCCTTACCTTCTCTCCCTTGGGGCCTTGGATGCCAGGATCTCCCTGTAAGGGAGAAAAGGTTTATGGGCTGAGGCTGGGCCTGCAGGGGCACCCCAATTTCCTGGCCATACCCGAGGACAACAATGTTACACACCACAAACTTTTCAAATACCCAGGGGTCCTATGGGGCTCAAGATTAGCATACAGAGCCAGGGCTAATCAACCCATGTAACACATGGAGGAAATCAGGCCAGGCTATGCTACCCTACTGGAAAGTTCCAGTACCTACCCGATCACCTTTCCATCCAACAGCTCCCAGGCCCTCCTGAAAGAAAGTATGGGTGAGGGAGTGGAGTGGAGTGGGGAGTCGAGGCGAGGACCCTGACCCAGCCCTGCCCACTCCTCCACCCCTAACCAACACAGTCCCAGGAGGAGGGCACAGCCTCACTCACTATAAGGGTTGGCTCCACCCCAGCTTGCCCAAAAGGCATCTTAGAGGCTCCTCAAGAACCCTAGGAGGTAGCCATGGAGACCTGGAGGGCCCTCTGGCCCAGCCCCAAACTCTATGGTTCAGCCCCCTCCCATCTAGCTAAGAGCCGGGACCCTCTGCCCACAATCTTTCTATGGCCAAGAGCAGTACCCAGTCCCTGTGTCAAGTGCCCAACTCCTCTCAGGATCACACTCCCAGGACTTTTGTGGGGCCCCTCCATGGCCACCCTGGGCACTCACCTTGGCTGGTGCAGGATCACCTGGCTCCCCCTTGGGCCCTGGCTTTCCAGGGAGCCCCATGAAGTTCTGGAAGCCCTCAGGCAGTGTCGGGCACACTTCACAGGGGTCACCCTAGCAGAAGGGAGAGATCATGAGTGGACAAGTTGGGAGAGACAAGTGGACCCTGGGGAAGACAAGGAGCTCCAGCTAGACACTGGTGGGGGGCCCCACCCTCAACATTAAGGTGGACAGCAAGAACACTGGAGAGGCTCTCTGTTCAACTGACTCATTCATTCCACTTATGATTCCTGGACATCACAAAACTCATCCTCGCAACAAGCCATGGGAAGACATGGTGTCCCATTTACAGATGTGGACACTCAGGTGAAGAGGAGCTAAGTGGAATATTCATTAATCATGTGAGCGGCCGAGGCAGGACCCAAACCCAGCTGTCTAACTCCCAAGCCAGGCTCTTTATTCAGTAACCACACACATACACACACACACACACACGCACACACACACACACACACATACACACACCCCATAAGAACCAACAAAGTCCAGCACCCCTGATGCTCAGTGTCACCTTCAGAGAGGGGCTCCCACTCCCACCCCATCCTGGTGCAACCCAGCCTGGATCTCACCTTCTCTCCCTTCAGCCCCGGCACCCCTGGCTTCCCCTGTCAGAAGAAGCAGTGGGTGTTAGTGCCAGCCAGAGGGACTGGTATGCCAAGAGAGGGCCCAAGGACCTAGCCCCCCCTCTCTCTGGAGGCCTTGGCAGAGCAGCCCTGGGCATGGTAGGCCACACACCCCCCTCCCCCTCCAGATTGGGCCTACTTACAGGTTTCCCGCCAGGACCTTCCTTTCCTGGCACCCCCGAGCTGCCCTGTGGTCAGAAGAAGTGTTAAGGGGGAGGCTCCTGGCCATGACCTTGGCCCATCCACCCCTTCCCCATCAGTCCCTTCTCTGAATCGGCAGTACAATCTCAGCCAAATCTCCCATCTCCTCATGGTCAGCTTGGTCAGCAAGCACTCCCTGCCTGCTGCCTGTCCTTCTCCACGTCTAACCCAAGTCCTTCTCCTTGCAAAGGAAGGAAGAATATGAGGCCTCTGTGTAGCCCTTCCCTCATGCAGCAGGTCCAGAGGAATCTGGGTGACCCCAGAGGAGCCAGAGCAGACAGACATGGTCAGACATTTCCAGGGCTTTCTGCTCATCAAGGCATATGACCTTAAAAGGGGCTTGGGCCCTCCGGTTATGGCCTTTCTGGTCATTACTAGACTTAGGCCTACCTGTCCCCGCGCCTAGAACCCAGGCCAGGGCTCCCAAGTCAGCAAGCAGTGGGAGGGGGACAATCCCCACTGAGGGGCCTGGCTGAACTAAGCCAGCCTTCTCAGCTGAATGCCTGGCTCCCTCCCTCCACGTATGCCTGCTGCCCTGGGTCCCCTTCTCTCTCCTTCCACCATGCAGGGGGTTCCCCAAGTGCCACGCTTCCACCTGTGCTTACCTTGTCTCCTTTAGGGCCTGGTGGGCCACCTGGGTCCCCCTGAGGGCAGGAACAGCATCAGGTAGAGGCTTCCCAGAGGCCCTACATCATAGCGAGATCCACCCAAGCCCCTTCCCCCAACCAGGAGCCCCAGAACCGAGTCTTATCTCCCCAGCCCTGGCCAGACCAGAGAAGAGTCTCTGAGGAAAGAACAGCAGGAGGGGCAAAGAGTACTCACCGGGGTCCCAGGAAGTCCTATCCCAGGGGGCCCAGGGTGGCCAGGGGGTCCAGGCTTTCCAGCCAGCCCCTCAGGCCCAACAAAACCGGGGTCTCCCTGGTACAGACAAGGTGGGTGTGAGAGAGCCATCGCCTCAGCCTCACCACCCACTCTCCATCCCACAGGTACCCACAACTCACCTTCTGCCCTTTGGGCCCCATGACGCAGATCTCCCCTGGCCGGCCCTGTGGGGTAGAAGGTGGAAGAAGAGCCTGAGGCCTGGCACCACCTGGGACAGCAGCCCCACTGAGATGGGTACGCACCCAGCTGCCCACCCTCAGAACCCCTCCCCAAAGCCAGACTCCAGCCCTGTGCCCCAAGGTCATCAGATGTCAACCTCAGGGCATCAGACGTCAAGGGTCAGGCTGGGAGTCAGGGGGCCTGAGTTCAGGTCCTGTTCTGTCCCCTCCTAGCTCTGCTTCCTGGGGCACAGCCTCCCCCTCCCTGGGTTTCCGTTCTCCTGTCTGAGCAAGGCTAGTAGGTTGGACTCTGATGGCTAACTCCAGCATTTCACTGAGGGCCATGGGGTGGTGGCGAGGAAGGGTCCCGAGCACCGTACATCGCGGCCTGGCTTTCCTGGAGAGCCCTTGATGCCTCCGTCTCCCTTCTCGCCTTTCTGGCCCTGGGGAAGGAAAAGGTAAAGTGATGGGGGCTGAGAGAATGGGCTGGAAGAACCAAACCAGCCCTATCGGGAGGAAGGACAACTGGCTTCTCGACCCCCAGTTTCTGTCTCCCCAGAGACTGAATGGCTGCAGTCACTACAGGAAGGTAGACAACAGAAAGAACTTCTGGGCCAGGGAGTCTGTGGGGGCACGTGGACAGGGCAGGGTGACAGGGAGGGACAGAGAGTATTGCCACTTCTGGCCTCCTGTGGGGATGGTACCCTCCGTCCTCTGGCAAGATTTTAGACATCTTCCTCAAGTCTGAGGGCCCACAGGCCTCCCTGGCACCCGCCCCTCCAAATCCAGGCCCATTACCTTCTGGCCTGCAGAGCCTGGAAGTCCTGAGGGTCCCTGAGTTGAGGAGGGGACACAAGACAAGGGGTGAGGGAAAGAGGGGGAGGCTGGGCCAAGACCCCGCTGCCCGGCCCTGTCCTCAGTCCCACACTCACCAAGGCTCCTGACTCCCCCTTCTCTCCCTTGGGGCCTTCTGCACACTGAGAAGGGAGATAAGGGGTGGGAGATAAAAAGGTCACCTGGTGGACAGCAAGGATACACATGCCCCTTCTCTGGGGGCTGACCCCATATTGGCCTTGCCTCCAGGTCTTTATTAAGATTTTATCTATTTATTCATGAGAGACACAGAGAGAGGCAAAGACACAGACAGAGGGAGAAGCAGGCTCCCTGTGGAGAGCTCGATGCGAGACTCGATCCCAGAACCCCAGGATCACAACCTCAGACGCTCAAGCCTCTGAGCCACCCAGGCGTCCACCTCCAGGTCTTACCTGAAGTGGGGCCTCCGGGGAGACTCGGACGCAGTCACTGCCCTAGAGGTAGGGAACCAGGGATCTGGGTGAGACCCTGTTTTGAGAAGGATAGGCTCAAGAGTCCCACAGTCCCCTAAAAAATAGAGGCCTCTGTAAACTGACTCCTAGAAAGACCCCACCCATCAGCCCCCATGTAGGCCAGGCTGCAGGATTTGGGCTGAGCTGATGGGATGGCTCACATGGCAGCCCACCCCCAGGGTACAGCTGGGGAGGGCCCTGCAGTGGGCATGGCTGGGGCACTTACCCGGGCTCCCTTCTCTCCTTTGGGGCCTGATGGGCCAGGCAGGCCTCGCTCACCTTTCCCTCCCTGTGAATGAGATCAAAACAGGGGCTGGGACCCGAGGGAGCACATGGGAGACCTGCCGAAGCTCTTCCCAGCCCGTCTTCACCCATCCACCACGCTCGGGTGTGTAAATGAGCACAGCCTGCCCCAACCCCCAAGCATGCACACAGCATATGGATTCCATATGCATTCATCCATATGGCCCTCCCACCCCAAGAGGCTATATTTGGCAGATCTATAGTCTCACAAAGAGGGTACTTTCCCCACACCCCTACCCAAGCACGCGAGCTCGCACGCAGCTCGCCTGGGGCACATGGACACATATGCATGGATACACACATGTGGGATGACAGATCCATGATGGGGAGTGTCAGGCTGCCAGAGTTCAAATCCTGCCCCTACCGCTTACTAGCATGTGACTCAGGGCAGGTCATGTCACCTCTCTGAGACTCAGTCTCTTCAGCAATAAAAAGGGACTCATGGGGATCCGTGGGTGGCGCAGCAGTTTAGCGCCTGCCTTTGGCCCAGGGCACGATCCTGGAGACCCAGGATCGAATCCCACGTCGGGCTCCCGGTGCATGGAGCCTGCTTCTCCCTCTGCCTGTGTCTCTGCCTCTCTCTCTCTCTGTGTGTGTGACTATCATAAATAAATAAAAATTTAAAAAAAAAGAAAAGGGACTCATGTTAGCCCCTCCTCAGGGGGCTGTGTCAAGGAAGAAAGGTGACAGTGCACTCAAGGTGCTCAGCACGGAGCCTGGCACTCACGCAACACTCACACAAAGGCAGCCCCAGGGGCTGTGCGATGTACCCTTGGGCACCCACAAGCACACAGCTCCACATTCACATGCGTGCCGCCTACCCCGTCGCTCATGCCCTCTGTGGTCCTGTCAGGCCCACGGGCACAAGGGCTCACTCCCCCTGCCACAGGGGGCCACACACACATGTGAACGTGTGTCCCAGAAGGCACACAGCCAGACCCCCACACTATCACCCCAATACCCCCAGGCCCACACGGGGCACTGCTGAGTCTCAGTTTTTTATGAAGTAAAATGCTAGTGGCCTCCCCGCAGGATGCCCGAGGAGGGGGGAAGGTAAGAGATGTGCAATGCAAGGCCCAAAGCCTGATGCACAGTAGGACTCAGAAAAGGGGCACCTTTAACATCCTTATACACACACAGCTCCCTACTCTCCCCAACACACACACACACACACACACACACACACACACACAGACACCTAATCACCCCCCACACATACAGGTTCGGGTAGCCCTGATAGAAACACACAGCCATGGGGTAACACACTGTGGGGACAGGCCGGGACTTCCAAAGCGGGCAAGAATGTCCTGTTCTCCATCTTGGACTCACCTTGGGTCCAGAGGGACCGACTGTCACCTGGGGGGCAAAGAAAACATTGTACCTCAGGGATGGAGGAAAAACCAGGGATGCAGAGAAGGCAAGCAATTAAACAGGGTCACACAGCATTGTGGCAGGACCAACACCCCAAATCCAAGACCACCAGCAGATCAACAGCTCTACCCCCAAGGCCACCCAGCATGCTGACTTTATATCCTAAGGCTGTCAGACTTGCAGAGGGGTCTAACCTACCTTCTTTAAACTGCCTGGCTTTAGCTAGTCCCACCCCCTACTTGTTAGGATTACAGGGCTGTTCGGTTGCCATGGTAACTCCTGCATATCCGGGGACCATCAGCCTTACCAGATTTGGTGGGGGGCTAGATGGAAAGAAGGCCAGGCAGCAGAGGAGTACTTCCTGTGTCCCCCAAGGTCAGGGGGCTTGGAGCAGAGGGTAACCAGGGCTGTGCCCTTTATAGACTAACGTGGCATGTCAATTCAGAATGTCAGGCTATGGGAAAGTGGTGACCTATGCCGCCCACGGAAGAGGTACAGTTGGGTACTAGCTTTGCTCACACCGAGCCCCTCTCCTTTGTCCTTCTGTACCCCAGAAGGAGGCTGGACCAGAGCCAGCTAGAGAGGAATATGAGGGGAGGTCCTGAGCCAACATGGGGTTGGGGGCCAGTGCCGAGCTGTGCCACCCTGAGTCAGCCTTCCCCTTCTCAAGGCCTCCAAGCTGATGTGGGAAGCCTTCAAGCAGGGCAGCCCTGAGTCCTGGTGGGAAGTGGAAAGCCGGGATCAGCAACCAAGGTCCTAGCCCTACCAGCCACTATCCTGTCCCCATTTCACCCCGGATCCCAATACATTGTCTGGATCACAAGGCATGAGGCTTCCTTCCATGAAGCCCTTGGTGGGGATGGGGTGGGAGTCAAGTCCAGCTCTGGGGGATGTGCAGGGAGGGAGTGTGATAAGAGCACAGAGGTCCACTTGTTTTTAACCAGAAAGCCAACTAGCCCACTCCCAGCCCCCACCCACCCCACCCTGCACACTCTCTATTCACTCACATTGCTTTCCCGGGCACCATGGACACAGGGTGGACACTACAAGGGAAGAATGGGCCAAGAGGTCAGTTCTGAGAGCCCGGAGCCGGCCTTCCAAACCCCATTTCCCTGCATACACACAGCAAGCACACAGAACATCATGTGTGTCCTGGGTGAAGTCCAAGGGAGCAAGAAGATAGGAATCCTACCAAACAAGCCTCATCCCTCAACTTCCAGCATCCCGGAGCCAAGCCATTTCTCACATGAGGAACTGAAGCCCGGAGAGAAACAGCAGTGGGATCTGGGTCACGCAGCATGTGGGGGCAGAGTGAGGCCTAGAATCTGGGGTCCCACAGCCAAGGCTTGGACTCTTCCCATGATGCCCGTGGCCATTTGCTGTCAACTCGGCAGGAATGTCCAGGAGGAGCCCCTCCTCCTCTACCCACCCAAGGAGAGGCAGCAGGCAGACAGGGCCCAGCACTGAGCCCCGAAGGAATGCTAGGAGCTGAGTAGTCATCCCAAACCCCCATGCCCAGGCTCAAGCACCCCAAAGTCTGTCAAAAGGGTTCATGCTGGCACCTCCTCAACCAAGCTCTTTTTGCCAGTCTAGATGGGAGGCTTACCTCATTGGCTGCTGGCTCCTGACGGGCCTGGGAAGAGGGAGGGCATGGTAATGGGCAGGAAGCAGAGGGTATGAAACGCTGCTTCCAATACTCCTACCCAAGAACCATCAGGAGCGGGTGCCCTACATTGTGCCAGGTACTGTCTGTCTCGCCCCCATTCATCCTTCCTTCTCCGAGCTGGCGCCTATACAGCCTAAGCTCTGTCCAGGAGTGGGGGCAGGTGGGAAGAGTGTGGGCGTACAGTGGCTTATTCAAGGGGTTTACAGAGGGTACAGAGAGCAGACCAGGTCACCGTGAACTCCTCTCCCCACCTCCCCCCTCCTAGCTCTACCTTTGTTCCTCTTTCTTCTTTCTGGCTGATACTTCCTGTCAGCTGGGCATCCACCTGGGTAGACAGAGTGAAAAGGAATTTTTCAAGAGGGAGCAGCACAGGAGCCCACGCCAGATAAAGGCACCCAGGTAGGGGCAGGGACCCAGGTACCCCCTTAGCTGGCACCTCCCAAGGCATCAAGAGCCTGCCCAGGCCCCTGGCACTCCCACAGGTCCCCCTCCTTCTCCCCTTCACCCACGTGATGTCGGAGAAAACAAGACCATGAATCAATGGGATCCTGTGTTCCTGCAGCCAAAGTCTGGGCATGATGCCCAGCGGACAGGGAGACTGCCCAGCCTGGGGGTGGGGCAAAGGGAGGAACTGGGTTTCCCTGCCACCCTAAAGAACCTGAGAGTAGGTAGGGCAGCTGGCCATGGTGCTGGGCGTCGAATCAGCCTGGCATTGGCTGGGGCTGGGCTCAGGAGGGCAAGCAATCCCTGAGGGAAGCAGTGTGTCCTGGCCTCTGATCTCACATAGCTCTGTCCCGGAGCAACTGCCTTTGGGTGCAAGCCTGGTCTTGACCTCGCCAGAAGGGTCTGGGGTGACGTCAGTGAGGGGCTGGGTAGTGCCAGAGCTAGATGGGCACCTCCCTCAGTGCCAACAGGCAGGTAGGCACAGGTTTACCCGGTGGGCTCTCTGCCTCCTGGAATCCTATAGGGGTGGGGCTTCCGGTGCCCTCCCTACCCCAGGCACAACTGACCCTGGTGGTCCACCTCGGTGCCACTTCTACTCACCTATGCTCATGTCTACCTGCCCTGCCCACCCACCTTGCTGTTTTGAGGCTCCTCCAAGCAAAAGCAGCGGGTGTAGACCTTGCCTTCAGTTTGTGGATTGATCTCGATGAGCTCATTGCTCTGGGTGTCCCGGCGGGCCTTGGACGTTTCTGGGGGACACTGTCCAGAGTGACAGAAGGGTTGGGGTCAGTTCAGAAGTCACGCCCTCCCCACCCCTCACCCACCATCCTGCGATCTCATTGCATCCCTATCCAGGTCCCCATCTCCAGCTCACCAGGCCCATGGAAAGTGCCCTGACCTTCCCAGCGGGGCTGGAGCTGGGCCACTCACCCCTCCTGGCAAAATCTCACAGCATCCCTCCTCCAGCACAAGCTCTGGGTCACAGTAGATGTGTGCCTGCTGAAGGTCAAACTGCAGGAGACATGCAAGTCAGTTTCCCGCTTCATTTTGTCAAATAGCTCAGTGCCCTTGGCTGCCCATGAGGCCCAGAGAAGGCCCCACCCCAGAACGCGCCCTCAGCGTTCTGGTTTCACCGGGGGAGACCTTCAGGAACAGAACTGTCACCAAAAGCAAAACAGAACTGCACACACAAGAAAGACAGGGAGGAGGGAGACAAGGTCACTTTGGTCCAGAGGAACAGGGGCGGGGAGGTTCCATTTCAGCAGGGCCTTGAAGGCTGAGCAAATACCCTGCAGGTGGGTATGCATCCCGGGTGGAGGTGACAGCATAGGCAAAGGCACATGGGTGTGAAAGGAGCAGGCAAGATGTATGACTAGGAAGGAACTGACCAGAAGAAGCTAAGGTGTAAATGAAGGAAAAGATACCATAGACATGTTAGGGATCAGGTCGTGAAGGGCCTTGAATGCCAAGTTAATATATTTAGGCTGCACCCGGAGGGCAGTGGGCAACCACAACAGGATTCTGAGCAAGGGAAGGACCTGGTCAGACAGAGATTCCCGGGAGCTCACCCAGGCTCCCAGAAGGTGGGAACAGAGGCCAACGCCCGACCTGGCACTCACCGAGACGGGTTTCCCCTGCTCCGCATCCAGGCCCAGAAAGACGTGGCCCCCTGGCCGCATGGGTCGCCGGGGCCCCAGAGGCCGGGAGGAGGCTGAGGTGCAGTCCACGTGCACAGAGGCCACACGTTCAGCCACGCTCAGCACCAGCTTGTGCCAGCGCAGGTCAAAGAGCTGGGGCACTGGGAAGATGCAGGACACAAAGTCGCCGTCTTGGCCCCGGGCCCGGAGCTCCAGGCTCCGCTCTTGGCTGTTGACTTCCAGGGAAATCTGTGTGCAATTGAGAAAGGACCAGGACAGAGGATCAGAGCCCCATGGGCTCAGTAGAGCAAAGCTCAGGGCTCTCAAGGTCATTTCCTAGGAGGGGGCACTGAAGCCCAGAAAGAGGAGAAAGCTGGTAGGGCAGGAGCCGCTGGGGTAAGGGTAACCTTGAGGGTGGGCACTGGGGATGGGACACAGAGCCCCTGAATTCACAAGCTGGGACAGAGGTTGGACTGGACTGAGACTGCTCGATGCCCCAAGAGCCAGGGGGGGTAGTCTGGCTCACCTGTGGGTACCCATCTCCATCGGTCACTTGAAATAAATACCACGTGTGCTGGTGGGTGTGTTTCTTCAGCAATAGCGTCAGCACCAGGGCAAACTCACTGGGGAGGCCCCGAGGGAAGACTCGCCTGGGGGTAGAGCCGGGAGGGGTACCCTGAGGCTCAGGTGAGAGGCCACCTGCTGCCTTCCCTGGGCCCTCAGGACTGCTGAACCTACATGAGACACGCACAGGCCCACACCTCCAAACCAACACATGCATATGCGTGTTTGTTTAGTCTACTGACATTTATCAAGTGTCTACTATGTAGGTGGAACTGGCTACTGGGGATAACAGTGGTGAAAGCACAGAGAAAGTTCCTGCCCTCATGGAGCCTTCAAGTCTTGGGGGGGGGGGAGCAGAAATAGGACCCTAAACAAAGAATCCCTGGGATGACTATGTCACTAAATCATGACAATTGTGGTTAAGTTCTTCTAAGAAATCCAGGATGCCCTGGAATCCAGGATAACCAGGACTGGGGTAGAAGAAGATGCTGGAAAAAGATAAAAAGCATTCAGCATGACTAGAGCAGCAAGAAAGAAAGAAGAACGTTTTAGAAGTTGAGGCTAGAGAGGAAAGCAGGAGCCAGACTCCCCGGGGACTTGTGGGAGTATGAACTTTACATGTGGACACATGTGGGTGCGCACACACACACACACACACACACACATACACACATACAGACTCTTGCCAGGTTCCCATCCCCATCCCTGGGTCTTCATGGTGCCCAGAGGATACAGACCTGTCCCCCAGGGGCTAGCCAGAGGTAGGGGAGGGACAGAGGGTAGGTCAGCCACACATTTCTTCTGTGCCTACCCTACAAGCCCCAGAAGTGGAAACCAGGTTGACTCCTGGCAACGAGTGGGAGAAGATGACCCACAGAGCCCCACACCCAGAGTTGCTGGGGAGTATTAATGCCCAGTGGTCACACTGGGGCCTTTACCGCATGGGCTGGGTGAGCGGGGCTGCCCCCAGTCGCAGGATGAGGGGCCCCTTGGGGTTGCGGATCTTCTTGATGGCAGATGTTTTCATGAGGTTGAGTCGGCGGATGAGATTAAAGCCTTTGGGGGAGACACCAGGTGAAGAGCTCAGCTGGGCAGGTGAGGAGGGGGTAACAGCCGCTCCAGCAAGATGGTGGGGGGGGGGGGGGAACAGCAGAATGAGATGGGCACTCACCAGTTACGTTGGTCGATAAATGGCTTCTATGTTCCAACTTGAGTCCTTCCTCTTGTGAAAGTGGGCACTGCTCACCTGGAAAGGATTGGCAATGGGCCATTCAGTGGACCCTGGCTAAAGAATCCATTGGGGAACCTGGAGAGAAGCAAATTTTTGTTCCCCATTCTGGATCTTTAACCAGGCCTGCCCTGGGGGCTGCTTTTACTCTTGCCTTCTGACTCTAGCTACCCTGGGAGCCAGGAGGACTCCAGTATACAGATGGGAAGACTGAGGCCAAGAGATTGAGGCTGGGCCCAAGGCCACTAAATGAGTTCACAGCAGAGCAAGGCCAGAACTCCTGAAACTCATATCCACCAAAATGCCAAGTCAGGGGGCAGGTCAGCAAAAGAAAGAGCAAAAGAAACCCTGGGCAGTCCTAGAACTCAGATGTGGTAAAGAGCCAAATGTCTACATGTGCTCCCTCCTTCATATACACCCAAGTGAGGAGCAGAGGATCACTTCAGGGGTAAAGAAAGTCACATTATGCATGCTTGTGTTATGTACAAGCACATGTGTCTGCACATGTGTGAGTTGTGGATGCCTGTGCCCCAAGGGATGCCGTGTGGAGCTGGTACATGTGTTCTCAGCAGTGGGTGGGGTTTACTTCCTACATCTACAGCAGAACAACATACCAGACACAAGTCTAAGCCAACAGAATGATTTTTCACCTGGATAACTACCTTATGAAACAGTAAAAAGAGACTGAGGGCCCAAAGGGACCACAAACTCAAGGGAACCACCAGGATCTTGGGGCTTCCGACATGGTATATTAAGTGGGTAAAGGCTCCTAGAGAAGAATAGCTTAATTATGGTCTCCAAAACCCTGAAGGGACAGGTAGGTAGCCATGGGCCTGTCTCCTCTTAGGGTTGACTGAGCAAAAGGTTAGGAAGGGTTCTGCAATAGGAGATAAAGGCCAGACTCAAAAAAGCCTCCCCATCACTGCAGACGGGAGAGCTGGGACAGGACAATGATATTGCTCCTCGAAGCTGAGCATTGGACTCCCTGGCTGCCTGACTGGAAGAAGGAACCTTGGATCCCTCGGCCCAGTGACCCCACTGAAGTCTCCCTCCCCCAGGTCTGGCCAGAAAGACTATCACTATCTTCAGCATCGGCAGCAGCAGTGGGTGACTCACCCCTTGGCAGTGGGCCCAGATTCCTTACAGATGTTGAAATTCTCTGCCCCAACCCCCAGGGGACCCGGTGAGGGAGAGAGAGCAAGGCACACGTGCACGCACGCATAAGCACATATGTACGCACACACAACCTGCAAGCAGTCACGTGCACCCTGGGTTCACACCCCTCTCACATCTGCACCTCGGTTTTTCTGCCTCACTCAGCTAGATTTGGGTTCTAGGAGTTCTATTTCTGCTCGGCTGGGCAGCTAAGCTATGAAGCCCAGAGGGCACCCAGCAGGGCAGGGCAAGTTGCCCGGTCAACTTCCTCTGGCTTCAGGCCCTGGAAAGCTGCACCCTCTGCTCCATCCAGCGTCTGGGTCTCGAGGCGGGCCCTTTACTCAGGATCCAGGGCCAGCCGTGGAGGAGGAGGAGCACGTGGGTTGGAGGATGGATTCTCTACCATGAAAAGGATCAGAAAGGCCTGGGCCTCCTTCAACTGTTTGCACAGGATGGCTTTACATGCCGGGGAGGAGGGCTATTCTCTCACACACACAGACACAGGAATGAGTACAGATGCACAGAGCAACTCTGCGATGCAGAAAGGCTCACAGATGTACAAACACGCAGACAGAAGCACACAGACGCTCAGCTCACCCCACACACGTACACATGGACCATGCCTCAGCCCACCCTGAGCCCACCCTGGGATGGGCTCCCTGGATGGATTCTCCATCCCTGCCCACATGACCTAGGCACATGGTCACACATGTACATTGGACCCCAGCATCTCAGAGAGCCAGTCACAGACCAGTGGCACCCCAATCTTCATGCGGCACCTCACCTGTATCTGCCGCCTGGCTGCACGCAGCCCAGAGACTGAGCAGCCACAAGCCGGGAAGCCAAGATACCCACATCCTGGTCCAGAGAGGTCGGCCACAGCCACAGCACCTGAAAACCGCAGAGACCGTGAAGGTGGATTCCTGAGCTCACATGGCATGATACATAGGCAAGTAGCAGCCGGTCCATGGGGCCTAGGCCCAAGGTGGGGTGGCAGGACGTCTGGCCAGCATCGGTTCCTCTCAGAGGCCCAACCACAGGCCTTGGGCTACGATTCGGCCAGGGTAATATTCAAAATATTTAACCACCAGTATGGCACAGACAGCGACCAGCCAGAGGAGAATGCTGGTTAGAGCACTGAAACTGGGTCGAGGCAGCATCTAATGGCGCCAGGGGATAAATGCTGGATTACTGAGAGATCTAGAGGGTCCTAGAAGGCCAGGTGAATTGGGGTAGTGAGGGGCTTGAGACAGAGACTATTTACCAAGACGCTTAGAAGTATTTCAATATTTTATCAACCTGTGCACTATATTGCTCTACACTAGCCTGGTACCTGGCTAGCTGCACCCAGTTCATCCAGTCCTGCCAGGTACCCACAAAGGTCAGGGTCTGAATCTCCTGTCAGGTATCATGGAGTTTTGTGGGGGCCAAGGAAGCATCCCCCGTGGGTACAGTGGGTAAGAGAGCAGGTTACCGAGCTCAGGACCTTGTTGCCAACCTCCCTCGCTGATGGATGCTCGTCTTTTAGTTTTATTAAACCGTGATGGATGGGCCCAGATAAATCAATGCAGGCTCAGCAAGCCGCCAGCAGACCCATACATCATCCGGCCTCCCCTGAGACGGGCAGCTCGCACGTGCACACACAGTCATTCATGTGTCAGCATGACACATGCAGATATACACACACGTACACACGCAGACACATTTGTGCTACTGGGTGTGTACAGACCTACCTGCACACAGGCATGCTTACAGAGACCCATGTCACCCGTATACCTGGACATTCCAGCTTGCCGGTACACACGTGCACAGAGCCAGCCTGTGACTCCCCTTCCAGTAGGCCTGCCTGTCGGGAAGTTCTTGTGCAAGTCTGACCTCATTCCCCCCAGCTGTTATGGAATTCTACTTCTCTTCCCTCAGTCCTGAATAGGGAGTGAGCACCCGAAGGACCCCTCACTTCAATATATTTGGAGGTAGGACCCTGTTCCCCTCGTTCCTGGGGCAGAACTGTTCCTCCACCCCATTCATCCCCCTTCCTAGTGGTGTGCACTCAAAACCCTATCCTGGCCTCCCCGTCCTGCCAGTCAGTGGAAGAGTTGCCAGCTGTGGGAGGCATGTGAACGCATGTGGAGGCGGGAACATCGCTGTGCTTGTGTCCCCTTCCCGCTCCTCATCTCTAGCCCCTGGCCTCAGCCAGAGCAGGGGCTGCAGGGATAGGAGAGAAGCTTCCAAGGATGTGATCCCATCCCAGTAGAAAGGCACAGATCTGGAGGCAGGGAAAGCAGAACTGAGATGGAGTTTAGAGCTCCCCTAAAGAGAAGGCAACTGAGGTCCAGAGACGGGATGCCACTGGGCCCAAGTCACACAGCAAGTTGGAGGCAGAAGAGGCGCTTCAGCCCGGCCGCAGGCAGCCCACTCCACCCCCACTTACCGTGGCCGGGGATCCCCACCTCACTGAGTAATCCAGGCAGCCCAGGTCAGCCGGCCAGGGGATCCTCAAGGCCGCTGGGAGGTCGCGGACCACTCGTGGCCGGCGCGGGGCCCCAGTGCCAGGGCGCCAGCTCCGGGGGGCTGAATGCGGCCCCGCGAGCGCGCGCGCCTGTCTGCCGGGACGCCGGCCACCGCGGGTGGGGGAAGAGGGGCGGTTCCAGGGGGCTGGGGACGTGCCAGGGCCGCTAATGGAACACAGCTGGACCCGCCCGCCGAGCAGGAGGCGGGACGCAGGGCCGGGAGGGGGCTCCGGCGGTGGCAGAGGCGGCGGCGGGACGCGCGCCCCGCTCCCGGCCTGGCCCCGCGCCCGCCCCGCCCCGCCCGCCTCCCGCCAGGTGAGCGAGCGGGGCGGGCCCCTGCGTGCCCGGAGCTGCCCTGCGAGGGGGCTCCGCGGCCGGCGCGGCCTCGGGGGCGGGGGGCGGGGGCGGGGGCGGGCAGCCCTTCAAGGGCCGGCCGGAGAGTGAAGGGCCTCCCGGGCCACCCCCTTCCCCTCTCCTGGCGGGGCCTCCAGAAGGCCCTGGGCGGGGGGAGCGGCGGGCAGAGGGGGGTGTTGGAGACCCTCCTCCCCAGTTCCGTGGCAGCGGTGACGTGGCTGCTGCCCAGGCCTCCTCGGGCAGCTTTTTCCAGTTTCTCAGCCTCACGTTCCCAGTTAGTCTGTTCCTCTCGGTCTGAATTGGCAGGGGGGTGCTCCTGGGCTATGGGGCGTTGGGGGGGTCTGCATTAACCCGTTCTGCTCTAACCTCATGCCCGGAGAAGTGGAGCCCTGCAGGCTCCCTTAGTCTTCCTGATTCCATGAGGTTAGAAGGGCTCCGGTCCCTGTCCTCTGCGCTCTAGCTTTGTGGCTTGGAACTTACTATTTAACTCGGACTCCCTTTTTCATCTGTATGATGGGATAATGATCTCTATACCCCACAGGGTTGTTGCAAGCAGGAAATGAGTGGAAAGCTGTCAAAGGGCTTGTACAGGGTCTGGCACGAAAGAGGAGCTCGTATGGGGCGCCTGGCTGGCGCAGTCGGTGGAGCATGGGACTCTTGATCTTGGGACTGCCAGTTTGAGTCTCGAGTCGGGGGTTGAGTTTACTTAAAAGAAGTAAACATGCAAAAATAGCTGTAAACCGTGCCCCCCCCCCAAAAAAAAGGAGAGCTGTAAGAAACTAGGATTGTCAAGTAATAAAAATGATATTTAAAAAGGAGCTCAAAAATAAATAAAATAAAATAAAATAAAATAAAATAAAATAAAAAAGGAGCTCAATAAATATTCACTGTTATTATCATTATTACCATGAACGCTGGCAGGAGGTAGGAGTGTGGAGGGTGCTGAGGTTCAAGCATATGCACTAGGGATGGGACTTCTGAGCAGAAAGGAGCAGGTACAGTGTCTAGTTCTATCCAGATGCAGGGATGATCCCAGTGACCCTCTCAAGGTTACCTCACCCAAGGCAGCAAACAAATTTGTGGGCACCAAGGCTGAAGAACTACCTACCAAGAATTGGGTTCAAGAGGCCCATGAATGGTAGGAATGGATATGGGGAGCAGGGAGCAACTGGGATGCCCTGATGAGGGGAGACTTCCCATAGAAGCTATAGGGTTGAACCACAGCCCTGTGGCCCCATCTAACCCGAGAGAGGGGGGGAGCAGGCTTGGGATTTCCCGCCTTAAGAGCCAGAGGCGCTGAGTCAGCGGAAACCCCAACCAAGGCCACAGAAGAGCCCCACTGTCGTCCAGGCGGGGCCAGGGAGCCTTCCCAGATGTGGCTAGGACAGCGGTGGGGCCTGGGAAATGCTGAGCTCAGCAGGCGGGAAGCGGAGGGGTGGGGCTTTCTGGGCACCCCGGCCTGAGAAGTGGGAGGGCACAGGCTCTCCCTGCCCCCAGGGTGCTGTTCCAGAGGTGGGCTTTTGGGAACTCATAGGCAACACATATAGGCCAGGGTCTGTGCCAAGGACTCCACATGGGCTGACTCCTTTTCTCCTCACATCCACCCCAGGAGGGAGAATTCTATTCTTATCCCCATTTTACAGATGGGGAAACCTGGAGCGTAGGAACTATGCAACTTGCCTAAGATCATGTGGCTACGACAGGTGGAACAGGGAGCCACGTCCAGCTAGCCTGCACTCACAGCACAAGTTCTTAAGGACTGTGCCATCCTGGGCAGCTCCTACCCTTTCTCCGCTCGTACATGACTCTCCCAGGCAGGAGGGGACGGCGGGACCCAGAGAAGCCAGAGCCAGAGGGAGCGGACAAGGGGGAACACAGATACCTCCACATAGCCCCACAAGCATACTCACCAGAACCTGGCCTAGACACACTGTAGACATGGTCTAGAAAGGTGCCCACGCGCCATCCTCCCTCGGACGTGCATGTGCACATATCCAGGAACATGCAGAGATGCTCTTCACAACAGGTGTGTAGACTTCATGTGCCTATGTAGGCACCTACATTTATATACAGACGCATGCACACACATGATAATCCCCCACATAAACACGCATGGAGACACATGTGTGAGCACATATGAACCCACAGAAACATATCCCTGGACATACTCCAGCACAGGTGTGTAGTTCTCAGAATGCATACATACAGCACTGCATGTACTTGGATATGCACACACCCAGCTATGTATGCACAAACATACATAGACCCATGCACATGTGCCCACAGGTGTAATTACTCATCTACACAAGCAGAGAAACCTGCAGATCTACATATACATGTGTGCACAGGTGGCTCGCACGGGAAGCACCCCGCTCACACGCGGACACATGTACATACATGCGCACATTTCTATGCTTCAGCCCCAGAAAGCCCTGCACACCAGCAAGCAGGGTATCCTGTGGGGCTGGGCTCAGTGCCCTCACCCCAGATGGCATCACCACGAGGTAATGAACGCTGCTAATCGCCACCAGCTGCCCTGGAGCCTGGCTGCCGCTGCCGGGTGGGGCTACTGAGGCCTCCCAGGCCCAGGGTAGTATGCCCAGATGTCCACCGCGCCCAGGGCTGCCCACCCGCCCTGTCCCAGCTGGCTATCGGGGAATCCCCATCTGGCAGGGGCAGCACAAGCTGGGGGAAAATAAAGAGCCAAGATGGGGCTTGGTCCCAGGACAGGGCCAGGAACTCCCACAGGGCCAAGCAGAGGTGGTCTGAAGCCCACATGCACGTGTCACAAGTGAGCCCTGGCATAGGTGCACACAGGTGCACATGCGTGCACTTGTATTATACACGGCCAAAACAGAACTCTCTAATTTTTCCCCACAGATCTACTTCTTCCTGTCTTCCTCATTCTGGTAAATGCCACCATAATTCATTCAGATGCTCAGGCCAAAAAACTAGGAGTCATCCTTGGTTCCTCCCCACCCCCCACCCAGTCCTGTTGACTCTACCTCCAAAATACAGCCTGCATCCATCCACTCCTCCCCACACTCACCCAAGCCACACCCTCTTCTGCCTGGACTGTTGCAGGAGACTCCCAACCCCTACCTCCAACCCAGCTGCCAGCAAGGCCTTTCCAGATCTGTAGCTGTTGCATTCCTGCTCCTACTTCAATTTTCTAGTTCTCATTTCACCTAGAATAAAACCCCAAATCTTTTCCTTGGCCTTACTAAGTCCAGCATGATCTGTCCTCCGCCTTCCTGTCCAGCAGCCTTGCCCCCCAGCTTCTGGGGCCCCCCTGGCTTCCATTCTCGGTCCTGAATTGGCAGGTTGATTTTCCCCTCAGAGCTTTTTACCAACCCCCCTTCCTCTACCTGGAAGGATCTTTCCCTGATCTTTGCTGGGCTGGCTCTTTGACAGATCTTGCCTCAAATTTACCTCCTAGAGTGGCCTCTCCTGACCACCAGATCCAGAGGAATCTCAAGCCATTCCTGATCACATGAATCTGTTTTAAATCTCTGCATAGCTGCAGTATCTGTGTGTGCGTGTGTGTCTGTGTGCGTGTATACTGTCTTTCTCTACTAAGAAGCAAAAGGCACCCCAAGGGCCCTTGTCTACTGGTACTCACCGCCCTACAGCTGAGCGTGGTGCCCCAGAGGCATCCCCTGGTGAAGTAGCGGATAAATGCATGCTAGCCCTGTCCAAGCACTCATACACAGACGCACACCAACAGGAGACAGCACACACCAGCACATGCATGAGTGTACACACGTGCAGAAACAGCCACATCCGTGTGGCTTCTGGGACCCAAAGGAGAGATGGTAACCAGAGGGTCAAGGCCACTCTCCGCCTCCTTTGGTTCCTCTGGTATCTCTGTCCCATCGCCTTAAGACTCTGGCCATCTCCCACTGTCTCTGTCCTCTTTGCTGCGCCAATGTCACCCTCGGGTTCTCTAGCTTGACTTCTTCCCTGTGACTCTGGCCCCTCTGCAGCTCTCTCTCGCCTCTGCCTCTGCTTCTAACTCTCCTGTGTGCCTCTGGGAATCTACATCTCTAACTCCAAATCTCTGTGGCTCTCTATGTCTCTGATCTCTGTCTTCTTCTCCCACGTTCTGTATCTTTATGTCCCTGTCTCTGTCTCTCCCTGTTTCTATCTGTGTGTGTCTCTGTTTCTGGCTCTGTATCTCTGATCTCCGACTCTGTTGCCCGTTCTCCCTCCCTCCATCTCTTTGCCTTAAATCAGCCCTGCCACCATGTCTCCACGGCTGTCCGCATCCCTATGGCGGGGAGACCCATCTTTCACCTCCAGAGGCAGCTTTACGGTCCCAGCGGGTGGACTGGTGCTCTACTCTGCTAATGTGCACCTCCCCTGCAGGGCCATGGCGAGCTCCACACAGACAGCCTTGCCCCTGGCAACATTTACAGATGCCCAACCAGGGGGCCTTATTTCAGTAGCTCATGTCACCGGGTGCCTGCCTGTTTTGACCACCCTGGAGCTTCTGGAGAGGTGAGCGCAGACTCTGTGGGGCACTGCTGCAGATGTGGTGTCGGCCAGGCAGGTGGTCACTGGGGTAAGAAAGGAGAACGCACTAGGCATCGTGGGCCTTGCCTGGATTGTCCCCTGGGCTCAGCCTGCTTGTTCTGAGGGAACTTTTGGGAGGTGATGGGCACAAGAGCCCTGGATTCCAGTCCCCCCTTTACCCACTGTGTGACCCTGAACCCCTGCCTCCCCAGGGTAGCATAAGGTAAACTGTAGGCTCCCACATTAACCCACCTCACGTCCTAAAGCACCTCAAAGCACCTTGTCTGATTATGCTAACTCAGCAACTCTCCACTGAGGCAATTGTGCTCCCCAGGGGACACTGGACAATGCTGGAGACACTCGTGATTGTCACAACTTGGGGGCGCGCCTACTGGCATCTGGAGGGGTGGAGGCCAGGGAGGCTGCTAAGCATCCTGATGCACAAGACAGTCCGTCACAATTAAAGAATTACCAGGTCAACCTGCCAGTAGTGGCAAGGTGGAGAGACCACTCTGCCCCAAGGAAATCCTGCCCCTTGGAATTCCCACGCTCACCGACCATTTGTAAACTCTTCATCATACTCTGAGCAGGGGTGAGGGCCGTTAGAAGACACTAGCAGTGATCCTGGCTCTGCCTTTAATAGCGACAGCTGAGATTTATTGAGCCCTTCTAAAGCACTGGCTGGCACCAAACATGGAAAAACTCATTTTAGTCTCACAATATCCATAGGAGGCCCAGGCACAATCACGATGCCCATTCTGAGTGTGGGGATACAGGCAGAGAGAAGTGAGTCATCAGCTCAAGGTCACACGGCTGGCAAGGATGGAGCTGGATTTGAACTGGTCATTTTGGGACAGACCCACAGGGCAGAGCCATCTCTGGGAAAAATTCCACCCAGCACGGTCCTGGGTGAGTCCTTTTGCCTCTCTGAATCTCCCTTTTTTTTTTTTTTTTTTCATCTGTCAAATGGGATCTACTCTCTCATTTAACTCAGCCAGCAGCAATTCTAGGAGGTAAGGCACTGTTCTTACCTCTTCACGGGCTAGAAAGGCAAGGATTCAAGACTGAAGTCTCAAGGTCATAAGACTGCAAAGTGGTGGAGCACAGATCTGAACTCAGCTTTACCTGACTCCAGGGCTCCTGATCTGAATCAGGTCACCTGCAGTGCTACAAAGCAGGAGAGCAGAGGTCCTCAAGCTTGGAGTACTGGTCCCACCAGCCCCACCCCCAGGGTTTCTGATTCAGTAGAGCTTGCTTTTTGAGTAAGTTCCCAGTACATGCTGGCCCAGGGACCATATTGAGAACTACTGCAGTAGAACCTGGTGTTAGATCACCTGTCCCTGGGTTCAAATCCTGGCTCTGGCTGTTGCTGGCTCTGTAACGGGGGGTGGGGGGATGTCACTTAACCTCTTCCTCTGAGAAGCACAGGGATAACAGCAACATCTATCACTTAGGGTTTGCTGTAAAGATTGAAGAGGATAGTGACAAAGGGAAAGCCTCTCTCAAGGCGCTGGCACCTAGTCAATGCTCAAAGATGCTCATTGGCATAATGATCCCTAAGCCAGGTAATTCCCCACCTCCCCAGACAGACTGGAAGCTCCCGAGGGTGAAGGTCTGACGCGTCCTCTTCTCTTGCCTACTGGCCACCTCCCCAAGCCTGCACAGAGATGACATCTCAGAACAAGCACAAGAAGGGGCAGTGGGATGTAGCCCTCATTTATCAAGGCACTCCAAGGGGCCTCTGCCCCACAGCACAGGGCCTCCTGGAACAGGGGGAGGGAAGAGCACAGACAGCATCAGGGCCCCCCAGGCTGATCTGGCCCCAGTCTTCCTCCAAGCTCTGCCCCACTCCCCATGATCCCTTTGGGGGCAAGCGTTGGCCTCCTGAGGCCCCAGTGGGACACTTTATACCCAAGCATCCCTTTGGTTACCGATCAACCCAGATCAGTCTTGCTGTGCTGTGTGACTCTTAGCCAGTCCCTAGCCCCCTTCTGGTCTTAGTTTCTTCACCTAAAAATTAAATAAGAACAGTAGCTCAGAACAGTAGCTAAGAGTGGGGTCTCCAGCTTCAGAATAATTACCCCTTACTTACTAGCTCTGTGACTTTCCGCAAATCGCCTTATCTCTTCTGGGGCATCTTCTGTTTCCTTGCCAGTAAAACAGAATTGTCCTCAGCTCATAAGGGTGCTGTGAAGGTTCCATGAGACGATATGCTGAAAGAGCTAAGCGTGGTTCCTAGACTTAGGAGACACATATTCTGTGTATAAGTTGAGAGTAACCCGCACCACCTACAACACACCATCTGAGGGCAGGCTCCCCTGCCCGCCTGCCCTCTACACCCTTCACTTGGAGACTGTCTTGGCTTTCCTTCCCAATAGGGGGTAGGGAACAGTCTCCCAGAAGAGGTAAATCTCAACAGAAGCTTGGAAGACCGAGGGGTGTAATCAATGATCAGCCATTGATTCATCTAGAGACTGTAAGCCGTACAAAGAGCTGCTTTCGCTACCATTTAATCCCCAGAGCCTATGACAGAGACCAAGTGTTTTACAAATATTTGCTGCATGAATGAAAGAAGGGCTGAGCTCCCCTTAAAAGGACAAACTTCCCGCCCTGGAAGGCAGGTCAAGGAGTCTCCTGGGGGAGGTGTGGTTAGGAGAGGAGCAGCCAGGGACTCCCAGATTCTTCCTTGGCATGCAAAGCCTCAGACAGTTGGAATCATAAATTCTTTGAATCCTGGAATCTCTGGGTGGAGAGAAGCTTTTTGGTTACCCAGCCCCACCTCCTCCTAGTAGCGCCTCCCGGGGCTGGGCTAGGAAGGGAACTTGAGGGAGTGGGCAGGGGGAAGAGAAAGTTCAGAATGAAAATGCAATTTTTTAATTAAGGCAGAAAATAAAATCAAAGGTCAGAGAGGGTTTGATCCTGGCTGTGCTACTTCCTGGCTTTGTTCTCTTAGGCAAATTCCTTCACCTCTCTGAGCCCTTAGTTTCCGTATTTATAAAATGGGGTGATCATGATAACACCTAACCGCATGGAATTCAGGGGAGGATTACATGATCTCATGCGTGAAACTAAGCCAAGCCCATACAAACACTCAAAAATGTGCATTATTAACATTATTATTATTATTGGGGAGAGCTAGTAATTCACCAGGGACTCTTGCCCCAAACCTCACACCCACGTTCGTATCTGTCCCCTTCACTAATTACAGAACAGATATCATGTTGCTTTGAGAGGTCAGTGACATTTCTGACATATATAAGACACAGTCGTTTTTTGTTTTTTGTTTTTTTTTCCGTCCATGAAGCAGCCTAAATAATAATATATAAAGAAATAAAACCAACTGGAGTGTAGGCAGCCTTGACCATTCAGAGAAGGCCTGACAAAGCGAACAGGTGGTTGGAAGGTAGGGGGAATGAGTCTAAGATTGAGGACTTGGGTTCAAGGCCAGGGTTGGCCTTGCTGCTCTGTTTGGCTTGAGGTGGAGCGGAGGCCCCTGACTTTGGCAACGAGATAAAGCTGAACTTTGGGGACTCTTGAGCCTCTTCCATTCCTCTCAAGTCTGCAGTTCTTAAACCTGTAATGACCCAAACATGCTCCCTTCTCAGAACTGGAAACAGGGTTAGGTGAGCCAGACCTGTGCAAAGCCCAGGATGCAATGTCGCCTCTCCTCACCTCCCCCCACCTCCCACCCACTAAGAGCTAAGTGTTCCACACCCATCCCAGTGTCCCTGTGACCATGCCACATCACCTTAGCTGAGTGCCTCCAAGGCAGGGAGCTTACCCATTCATTCTCTTCAACACATCGGGAAAGGAGGAGAGATAGGCGCCAGAGATGGTCACAAGCTTTTGGGACTGGAATCCAACTCAGGTGTGAGAAACTCTCAAAATGCCTTTGCTGCTTTCTGCTTTCTAAAAAGTAATTTTTGGAGTGCCTGGGTGGCTCAGTTGGTTAAGTGTCTATTGGTTTGGGCTTAGGTCATGATCTCAGGGTTGTGAGATTGACCCTACATAGGGCTCTGTGCTCAGCACGTAGTCTGCTGGAGATTATCTCTCCCTCTCCCTCTGCTCCTCCCCTTGGTCTCCCGTTCTCTCTCTCTCTCAAATAAATAAATAAAATCTTTAAAAAATACGTAAAAAATAAAAAGTTATTTTAATCATCAGGATAATCCTAAGTGTCTGTCATGATTCCCATTTTACAGGTGAATGGCTATCATCCTCAACTTAAGCACTTTACATACAGTAAGGAAACAGGCACTAAGAAGTGGCTTGCTGAGAGGCGGAGTTAGATTTGAACCCAGGGCTATTACAGTACAGTCTGCTCTGCGATAGATCCCTTCCTCTCTTTGGGACTCAGTTTCCTCTTCTGTAGAATGGGGTGGTAGCTCCAGAATCTGTAAAATCCAAGTTGGGATTTTTTTTGCTACTCTGAGCCCAGGTCCCCACCCAGAAGCCTAGAACAGCCCCATGGGACCTGGGCGGGAGAGAAGGGCAGGTGTAGACCTGACTGTCCCGCCAGGGAAGTGGGGGGGCATCCCCGCCAGACGCACAAAAACAACTAAATAAATCAGGGCCGGGAACTTCTAATCCGTCCCGGCTGTGGCTGCTACCGCTACGCCCCTGCCTGGCCTGCCATAGTCTGGCCGGTTCCTGGGGCCTGGGAGGGGAACAAGGCACCGCCAAGAGTGCAGAGTCCAGCCAACAGAGCCCGAGTGATGCCTGGCCATCAAGTTAGCCTTGGCTCCTAGAGATGAGGGGAGGCCCCGCGGGCAGGGTGACTCAGGCATCCCAGACCCCCTCCTGGGCGGGCACGTTAGGCGCCTAGGTCTATTTTTAGAGCCGGCTCCAGGCCTGAGCACAGAAGGGCAGGATGGGGGGGGCGCCTGAGGCGGGGCGCCTGACCAGCTCCTCCTGCTCTGGGCTCAAGCCGCAGGCTCTCCAGCTGTCCACCTAGAAAAGAATGGAAACACGTGGGGGGGGGTGGGGTTGGAGGGGGTGAGGTGTAGGCTCGAGAATGTGTTCCCCCTCCCCCCTCCTCCCTGCAAGGCCTGGCAGTTCCAGAGAGCTGGGCGCGGCCTCTGGAGAAATGACCTCTGTTAAGTAGGGCCAGGAGCGTCCCGACGGAGGATCTGTCTGGCCATCAGACGGGGGGCCAGCGCGGGCAGGGCTCCCGGGAGGGGCCAGGCGAGCGGGGGAGGACGCTTCCAAGTTCGGGGATCCCGACCACACCCCGCCGCCGGCCACGCCCCAGCCCGCTCTGGCCACGCCCCGGGCCACGCCCACTGCCTCCAGACTCCGCACCAGGCCCCGCCTCCTATGTGGCTCCTCCCCGCCCTGGCCCACCTTGCATCCTGTCCCCAAGGTCCAGAAAGGCCTAGATGCCAGGCTTCTGACCGCCTGGGACTGGACCTGGGCCTGCCTCTGGGTGCCTCTTCCCCCAGTGTGGGGTCTGGGAAAATGAGAGCGTCGGGGGGTGGGGGTGAACCCCAGCGCTGTCGGCAGCGAGGCCTCTCAGCTGAGGGCGGACCTGGGGGAGGCCTGCGGAGTTTGAGGCCCAAGTGGCCGAGGCCCCTCGGAACACGGAGACGCTGCTGTGTTCGCGGGCACAGAGCGGTTCGCCGAGGCACCTGGGCGGAGGTCTCTGGGCTGATACCCCCACTACTGGACCCTAGAAGTGGAGGTCACAGTCCTGGGGAGTGGGGGCAGCCGATAGCCCCAAATACTTGAGCTCTCTTGGCGAGTTCAGGGACCGCCGGTTTGGAGAGGCCAAGGGAAGGCCCATCCCTTGGGGGGGCCCTGAGGGGCAGAGAATGGGAGGGGAGCCGGTCTCTTAGCACCAGCCCTCCATCTAGTGGGAAGTTTGGGAATCGCAAAGGGGATGCAGGGGGGGAGGGGTCCATTGCACCCGGAATCCTTCCTCTCCCTGGGTGTTCTGCTGGCACCTACCACCACCATCCTCCCCAATCCAATCGCCTTCATCTCAGGGATTGACCCCAGATAGTCTTTCGAAGCCCTGTCCTTCCTCCCCACCGCCCCATCCATATGGATGTTGTCCTCTTCTGTCCATCGAGGCCACCGCCCCAGGTTCAAGGCAGCCACCATCCTTTGCCTGGATCCCTGCAGCTCCTGCCAACTGCTGCCCGTTTCCAACTTTACCCTTTTCCCCATCCATTCTTCTACTTCTAGCCAACTAGCGTTTTTAAATCAGAAATCTGGTCATGTCACTTCCTTGATTAATATCTTTCAAAGGTTTTTTTTATGATCAAGATGAACAGCCAAGGCTTGGCTGGGGACTTAGGAGGCTTTTCACCACTTAACCCCACCTCCTTCACACAGGCCAACTGTCAGTTCTTCACACACCTCTGCTGGCGCTCACCAAGCAGCCTTCCCACCTGCTGTTCCGTTCTTCTGGAACTTTTCCTTGCTGTTCTCAGGGCTCAGTCGGCAGAAACTCTGCTCACTGGGAGAACTTTCCTGACTCCTAGGAATGAGTTTGGTGTCCCTTGTCTCAGCTCCCACTGTCCCGGGTGCATCCCTGCCCTCTCAGAGTCTCACAGCTTGGATCTCACCACTCAGGCACTCCTGTGACAGGATAATTTATTGAGATGCTCTGTTTCGTGGACACCCCCTCCACCCCCACCCCCAGCCCCCTGCCAGTTTCATGCTGATAGCCCAGCCCTTTGGTTTTCCTAGCCTCAGGGAACTGTGCGGGGCTGAACACAAAAGCTGTTTGAAGTCTGATGGCTCATCCTCACTTTGGAAAAAGCTAACCTTCTAGAAGTGACTGAGCTAGGCATTCCCAAGGCATGAGGAGAAGAGGATGGCCAATGAGGGCAGAGAACAGAGGCAGAGCAGATAGCTGCAGAGTGGGCGGAAGGGGGTTTTCCTGCTGAGAGTGGTAGGGACGTGTGTCCGGCAGCCCCACCCCTGGCTGGTGGCGAGAGCTGTGGAGGCCCTGTAGCAGGGCACCTGGGGAGGCTGGAGTTCTGAAGTGGCAGAGTTGAGTTGCCGAACCTCGAGCCAAGACATGGGCATCTCTGCGTGATCAAAGTACATGGGAGGCATGTGGCACCTCCTTGGTGCTTAGGCCCAAGTGGGACAGCGAGTCCTGGAACAAGACTCTGGAGGAGGTGTCAGGGGACCCCAGTGATGGCTGAGATTGCATTTTCTGCCAACTCGTAGGACAGGGTTTCGCGTGAGTCAGATTGGAGCTGACTTAACAAGAATACAGAAATGGAGTATTTCTTGAGTTTGTGCGCCAAGATTTCTACCTGCCACACCTGTCTGTTGTATCTGTACTGTGGGGCAGGGAGTGTGTGCCTCATTCAGAATTGAATCATCAGGACCTAGTGGGGTGCCTGGCACATAGTGCTCAAAATGTATATGTTAAATATACTTTTCCTTGGTAGCTATAGAAATCTTTCTAAAACGCAGGTCTGGGTTCAATGATTCCCTGGAAACCCTCAGAATAAAATCCAAACCCCTATCGTGGCCTGCAAGGCCCACTGTGATCAGAACCTGCCTCCCTCTTGGCCTCATCTCAGCAGCCCATCCCCCGGTACTCTCCTCTCTCTCCAGCCAAACCATACAATTCAGTTTCCCAGATGTGCCAGTTTGTTTCATGCCTCCCTAGCTCCTTTGCTTGCATGGCCCCCTCCCCCTGGAGTGCCCCTGCCCTTTCTCTTCCTGCTGAGCTTTCAGTTAGTCTTCAAAGCTCAGCCAAGAGTGTTGGTTTCCATCTTTAAGAAGCCTTCCCAGATATCCTCTCCACAAAGGCAGAGAATACCCCTCCTGCCCCTCCTGCTCATGTCCATATGTGACTCCCTCTTCCCCTAGCCCCAGTTCCCAGATCCCAGTTTCACTACTGTGGTGAGTCCCTAGTGTCCCGCACAATGCCATGCACACCATAGGTATTTCCGTAAATGCTCACTGTTCACTGAACATTAGCCTTGACCCTTCATAGACTCATGATGTGACCTGGAGCAACCTTTCCCCTCTTTCAGCCTCATTTTTCCTTTCTGCACAATGGGGGTGGGAGTGGAACTCTATGGTCTAAATAGCACATAAAACACCATTCACCTGTGCACACCACAGGCCAGCTAAGAGCAGAGCATGCCCGGACATGCAGCTGCACATGGAGCACACATGCACAGCCACCTGTGACAAGCCCCTGCCTATATCACTGCACGTGACACTCTTGTGCAAAAGCATGTGTGGTCTTCTGGATGTCTATGCTCTGTCTACCCAACCCCCATCCCTAATCAACCACTGGCCCTGACGGTGAAAAATTCAGCAGGAGCCAGAGCTGCCAGCCCAGCAGCAAGTTAATATGCAAGGAACGAGCCTCCTGCAATATGCATGCCCTGAGGCTGGTGTCCTGTGGGGCTTTCTCCTTCCCAGGCATGCACATGCAATACCCTCCCTCCACCCCCAGGTCTAGACAGGACACGATCAGCCTGTGGCAGGGCATGAAGGGCCAGAGCTTTAGCTTCGGGTATCCCCCTCCTGATGTCCTATGGGAACCTTAAACTCCACATGCATTCATTCATCCATTCAACAGTATCTATTAAGTTCCCATCATGTGCCAGGCAATGGTATATGTCAATGAATATCACCCTAGAGGTTCACAGTCTAGTGGGGGAGACACAAGAAACAGAAAACAGGTGCTGTAATTTCATATGGGGAAAAGCAGTACTAAGGAAGGATTAGGCTAATGTGATACAAAATGACTCAGAGGGGCAAGGGGTATGTACAGAAGACCTTTCTGAGGAGATGGCTTCAATCAACAGATGAGGGGCCAGCAAAGCAGATAACTAGGAAAGAGCCTTTTGAGTAGAGGGCACAACACATGCAAAGGCCCTGGGGTAGGAGAAGGCATGAAATGTGTTTGAGGAGTAGAAAGGAGACCGCATTGCTGGAGCTCCATCAGTGAGGAGAGTGTGGCAGGGGACACATTAGCGCTTGAGCCATAGTGGGGAGCCTTAACTTTATTCTGAGAGCAAGGGAAGGTGCCTAGAAGGTTTTGCGCAGAGGAAACAAAATCTATCCTTTCTCTCTGCCTCTTTGGTATCCTCCTTAGAGACTATGTTTTCCTCATCTTCACATTGTCAGTTCCCAGCTCAGGGCTTGGCACGAGCTGGCATCAATGATTACTGAATAAATGAATGACCGATTCAGGCTCTCTTGGCTCAAGGCTTGACTGAGTGGCTCAGAATGGGTGAGCTAGGCCACTGGGGAGTCCCTTGGGCAGCTCGGATGGGAGTCATCTGGGCAAGATTAAGATATTTAGGAGCCCTGCACATTGAAAAGAGTCTGGTGTTCTTCATACATAATTCATAATAGAAATAATACTATTCAAAAAAAAAAAGAAATAATACTATTCTGTGAAGCATAATACTTACATGCATGCTGAAATGGAAACAACTTCTTTTTGGATTTTTCAATTGCAAAATTCTGGATAAGTTCATTGAAGCAGAATTTATTTTTGCTTCTGTTTGTGTGTGTTGCTGCCACCTTGTTGGTGCCCCAAGCTGGTCTATCTGCCCCTTGGGCCAACTATCTAGAAGGTAGGCCTGGCCCAACTGTCCCCTCAGTGATATAGTCTTGGCTTTGGGCTCAGGACAACAAGGAGTACCAAAGGTGCCACAGTGGCCCAGGCCTGATACCAAGTGACCCATAGCAGCATTGTTGGCAGCTTCTCAAGGCTGCACCAAATGTGGCAGGTGCTCAGTGCAAGAATTCTGGTAACATCCCCCTGTGCCACCAAGGCTTGCCCCTTCCCATCTCTGACCCTCTGAAAACCATACAAAGTGACCAACGCACTAAGAGACTTCTCAGAGGAAGAATCTGGGGCTCAGAAAGGTTATTAACTTGAGGCCATTCACCAAGTGGGGATCAAGTTGCAACTTAAGCATGAGCCTAGCCCCCAAGCCAATTCCATTCCCCTCCTGATGGTGGGTGGGCCAGACTAGGCAAGAGTGCCAAGGATCCCCAGAGATGACAAAAGCAAAGTATGGAGCTGAACCCAGCTCTGCCCTTCCCCCGGCCTCTTTTGCTGCCCAGCTGAGCTCTAAGTTCAAAGCACTCCCAAACTCCTCCCAGAGCCTAGAGCTGGACCTTTGTCTCAAGGTCTCCATGAGCATTATATAGGCACAGTGCTAGGCACCCAGAGGGGCTCCAGAAGCTTGAATGGAATAGCCCTTGGGCTCTGGGTCCCAGGATTCTTTGCTTCTCTCCTCCAGTGGCATACTTCACAAATTCTATCCATCATTCAATTCCAACCACACCTGCTCTGCTTATGGACCCTGCAAGGAATTAGACTCAGTCCCCACCTGGGAGGAAAGCTGAACTCCCTTTCCCATCTCAGTGAGCTCCCTAGAGACAGGGCTCAGGAAACTCAAAGCAGATCAAAGATTTCTTGGGGAGAATGGGAAGGTGGGTGGCTCAGGGTAGCACCCTCATATGCAGGCCAGTTTTCCCAAGCTAACCCCAGGGTAAGCTCTGCCTCCACTGGGCCTTAGCGCGCTCCACCCCCACAACCCTCAGTGGGTGGGAAGTGACAAATGAGCCTGAGGAAGCAGAGAAGGGGAGGCAGCGATCAATAGCATTAACATGATGCCCAAATTAAATATTGACTTTCTTGGTTGACTCTAGGGATGCCTAGATTGATGGCTGGGGCTGTGCCATGCACCACAGGGGATAGGGACATACCAGCCTAGAGCAGGCCCAGTGGGGAGGCTTGCAGGGAGGGCTCACCCCTGTTCCTCCTGACCAGGCAGTGAGGGCTGCCGACAGCCCAGGGCACATGCCCCTATCTTCATCTTGTACCCCAGAAATCCCCAGGGAATCCAAAGTTTCCTTCTCTTAGAGGTCTTAGAGCTGAGGTTTTGTTGAGCACCCACCTCTACCTTCCATCCCCTCTTCAGGAACTGCTGCTGGCCTGCAGCCCAACAAATGAACAGAATCAATCTCTATGATGATATCCATTACCAGGTCTCAGGACCCTGCCTCCCAGAATGGCAGAGCTGGTTATTTTTGGTCTATCATTATGTAGGATCTTGGGGAGGGGGTGAGGATGACCTCTTCATTTCTGGAAACATTCCATCATCCTTGCCAGCTAATTCACTTTCAGAGTCTACAGTGGGCCCCAAGTTTCCTCTCCCTTTTCACAGCCCCACTTCAAGAACTCTATATGGTCATTTCTTCATCTCCCACTCACTCTATGACCTACACCAATACGGACTCCTGCCACACCCATGACCCTAATCCAGCTCTTTGTGTTCCAGTCCTATGCATCTAACCACCTACTTCCTACGTGACATTCCCCTTTGACCATCTCCAAGGTGCCTCCAGGTTAACATACTCAAGACCAAAATCATAATCATCTCCCCCAAAGCTAGTTCTCTTCTGGTGCCCCAAATCTAATGGCACAGTTGTCTGTTGAGGTGCCTAAGGTAGAAGCCCGTGAGTCATCCTTGGTTTCTTCCCATACTGTCCATATTAGGGCCTGACCACTCCACCCACCACATATAAATTCCATGCCACCTCCACTAAAAGTCCCCTTCATGGATGGTCTCCTCACTGGTATCTGCATCCACCCTTATTCTTCACTAATTACTCGCCCCCATTCATTTCCCATCTACCCAGAGCAATCCTATTAATATATAAATCTGATCATGCCAGTCTCCTGCTTGATACCTTTCTGGACTTCCCACTAGCCTGCAGTGCCAAAGCCCTTATGGGTGGCTCCTCTGCCCTCAACACTTAGCATGTATGTTGAGGGCCTGAGAGGGTAGGGATCTTCCTGGGGTTGGTGGCCTTGGAGAAGTGCAGGAAGGAATAATAGGAGGTGCTAGGAATTGGTCCTAAAAAGCTTCATATGTGGGACCCCATGAATTGCCAGAGTGGGCAAAAAGCCTTAAGGGAAGTCAGTTCAGAGAGGCAGAAGTTGGCAGCATCCTGCACCCAGGGTCTCCCTCAGGCCTCCTTGGCCACCTAATTTCCTTTTAATTGGTGCCTAATGGAAGTGAATTAAACCCTATTGAGTTTTAATGTGTCTGTTCAAGTGCCAGTCCTAACCTGCCTCCCTTCTCCCAGGGTCTGGTGCTGCAGGTGGAAGGAAGGAGAAAATAGGCTGTGTGGTGGGGGGTAAGGTCTCCTCAGGACACCCGCTCCTTGTCCACTTGTATCTCCTGAATTACTAGATTCCAGGAACAGTGACTTAAGACCTACTTCATGCTGGCACTGTGCTGGGAATTTTCTGTGTCAACTTCTTGAACCCTTACCATGAGCCAATGAGGCAGTAGTATTTGTGTCTCCTTTCCACAGAGGACACTGAACTGACTTGTCCAAGGTCACTGCCCTTATTCTATCTAGCATGGTAGCCACTAGCCCCACATGGTTACTGAGGACTAAGGACAACACCAGGCCAAACTGAGATGTGCTGTCTGTGTAAAACAAACACTAGATTTCAAATACCTAGTACAAAAAACAACATAAAGTATCTTGTTGGTAATTACTGCTGATGTGTTGAAATGATGTTTTTGATATATTGGACCAAATATATTAAAATAAGTCTCACCTATTCTCTTTGTATAAATGGCTACTAGAGAATTTGAAATTTACAATTACATATGTGGTTTTCATTTTTGTTGTTGTTGTTGTTGTTGTTGTTGTTGTTAGATGTTCTCCCAGGGTCTGGTCGTACAAGATAGGGCTGGCGTACTCATCCATGACCCTGCCATGGCCTGTAAGGCACGGGAAGCTGCAGCTGAGCTTGGGTAAGCCTCTCAGGCTGTCCCAGCTCTTGGGAGGGCAGTGGGTCCGTTTCAGCACCCCGGACAGCGTCCTGGAGCTCCCCAGCTAGGCACCTAGTATAGCACCATGGGCCTGGGAAGGAATAACTGGAATGAATAACTGGGACAGGGTCGATGTCACCTGCAAAATGTTCCCCATGAATAATATCAGTGAGGAAGGCTGGGTAAGAATTATCGATATCCCCATTCTGCAGATAAGGAAAGCAATGTTGGTGTGTGCATTCCATCTGTTCACTCAGTAAAGATCCACTGATGCCTGCTCTGTGTGGAGCCCTCGACTGAGCACACAAACCTGAACCAGATCGACATAAATGACACCAATTCTGTGAGCAGTGTGACAGTGAAAGTGTTTGCCAGAGCTGAGGGAGCCCAGCAAGTGCCGACTGCTGAGTCAGGGAGTTCAGGGATGGCTTCACAGAGGGGACACTTGGGCTGGATCTAGAAGGATGAAGGGATTTGTCAGTGTGAGAAGGTGGGGGGTGGGGGAGAGTCCCAAGCAGGAGAAATGACATGTGACCCTGGGCACAGAGGTATGAGAGACAGGTAGGTCATGAGAGGCAGGCAAGGGTCACATCACGAAGGGCCCTGCATTCTAGGATCCTTAGGAGGCATCTGAGCAGGGCAATGGCCAGGCCAGGTGGACAAAGGACTGGAGACAGGAGGCAGAGAGAATAGAGAGGACGATGACGTGAGAAATTCAAGTCTGGGAAAGAAATGACAAGTTAGTTATCGGCCTTGATGGGAGGGCTATCAGGCCTACAGATAAGGAAACGCAAGGCTGATAGGGTCCAGCGGCTGGTCCAAGGTCACACCACAGGTCAGTGCCTGGGGGAGTGAGGACTGAGCAGGAGGGAGGCATAGAGCCTCAGCCCAGGAAAGCTCTGCCCCCGACCACAGACGTGGCAAGTCTCCCACCTTGGGAGCCTCTGCCGCAGCTGTGGTTGCTGCTTGAGCAGAATCAACAAGGTGAATACTAAGCTGCCTCAAACCAGACTCACAGCAAGAAACCACAAGAGGGAGGGGGAAAGTGCACCATAGCTCAGGCCTGGAGATCCCAGTGGTGGCCAGTGGAGCCCAGGACTGGGAAGAAAGGAGACAGGAATACAGGAAAGACATTGAGAAGGCTTTAGAGGGTAGCTCAAAGGAAAGCCTGGCCCATGGCATGAGGTGGGTTCTGCTGGCACAAGTCAGGGCCAGCATAACTCACGATTTGTGCCAATTGTGCCCATCACAGCACCCCAACCTCTGCCTGGAGCCAATCACAGCCCTTCCCTGGGGAATTTCTGGTCAGAATTTAAGGCAAAGTCTCCCCTCTGAGGGCAAAGCCAGTGATGGGACCCGGGAGAAGGAAGTCCAGTAAGGGGTGAGAGGCTTGCCTTAAAGAATGAAGCTGAGGGCAGCCCCGTTGGTGCAGCAGGTTTAGCACCGCCTGCAGCCCAGGGCGTGATCCTGGAGACCCGGGATCGAGTCCCATGTCAGGCTCTCTGCATGGAGCCTGCTTCTGCCTCTGTCTGTGTCTCTGCCTCTCTCTCTCTATGAATAAATAAATAAAATTCTTAAAAAAAAAAAAAAAAAAGAATGAAGCTGACACAGAGCAGCTGTAAGGGATGAACATCTGGAGCCACTCTGACCCGGGGTCCCATCACCTAACAGACAGCCACACGTGCCCACCACCTGCAAGCTGCAGCTGGCGACTCCTGAGTGAACAAAGTTCTCTTTCACCCAGGTTGGCTGGTAGCAAGATTCAGCCCCAGTATATAGTCACTTACGAGGTGTGGGAGTCTGGAAAAGTCATGTCCCCTCTGTGAGCCCTGATTTCCCCCCATCTGTCGAATGGGGGAGTCACAGTACTTACCTTGAAGACTCAAATGAGGTCATGCCTGAGACAGCACTGAGCACAGTACATGCCTGAGCTGCCCGAGGGGAGGGAGGCCTAGAAGGTTCACAGGAGCACAAGGATTCTGGGAAAGCCCAGGACCTAGGGGCACGGGTCTGAGGACTCTGCTCCTGCTCCTCTGACGAGGCCCACAGCAGGCAGGATGCAGAGAAGACTGAGGGAGCCTGTATCTCCAGGGCCACCACTCCTCCAGCTCCCCCAGGGGGCTGTCAGCTGTGAGCCCTGCCCCAGCAGCCAGTCCCTTTCCCCTTCCACCTCAACCAGGCACCTAACCCCTCCCCCTCTGATGTGTTAGCCATCCCTGGAGACTGAGTCCTGGGAGTGGCTCAGGGGTGCCGGTGCTGCTGAATGACTAGGCCGGCAGTGGCACCCAACCACAGAAGCATTACTGCACACGCTGCAAGACATTTCAGGTTCTCATCCTCTATCCCCTCTTCCTGGGTGCCCAGGAACTGAGCAAGGGTCCTCCACTTGGGCATGTGAAAAAGACACCCCGGCAAGGAGTCTCCCACCCTGGCCCTCTAGCCCCTCCACACCACACCACCCTGAGCCCTGGACTCTGAGGCTCCACACCCCCCAGTACCCTGCCACTCTCCTGCAGCCATGAAGGTCAGGTCCCAGGGAGCTGAGCTCAAGCTTCCTGTCCCGTGAGGAGGGTGGCTGATGAAGGGTGGGGGGGGCGGGCTCCACTGTCCACCAAGCCTGGGCTTGAAATCCCAGCTCTGACTGTGACAGTGGCCTTGAGCAAGTCACTTTCCATTTCTGGTCTCGTTTTCCCATCCACAAACCCAAAGCTTCCAGCAAGGTTATTCTGAGGGATCAGAGGCTGTGTGTGCAAAGCTCCTAGCACAGAGCACAGCATGAGACCAAGTGCCAAGTGATAATAGCTAAGCCTTTCGAAGTGTCTTCCATGCCAGGCCTCACTGAGCACTTTGCGCATATTAACATGTCTCGTCCTCTTAACAACCCTATGAGATCCATACTATTATTACAGTCCCTATTTCACAGAAACCAAGGTCACTAAGCTCCGTCTTGGCTCCAGCCCAGGCAGTCTGGCTTCTGAGTCCCAGTGAATAGCAGTCATGACCATCAGGGCCAAGGGGGAAGGCCAGCTGCAAGGGATCCCATCCCATGTTCCCAATCTGCTTCCCCTACCCAGGCCCCACAGGGAGACAGGATGTGTCCAAGGTCACCCCGGGAGTCAGGGGCAAAGACAGAGTCAGAGCCCAGTCAAGGTGGGCCTGACCCCATTATACAGTTTCAAGAGACCAAGTGAGGTGAACCAAGGAGACAGGGGAACAAAGTCGGGGACCCTGGGCTGGACCTTTAATCTGGGGGAAGCAAACAGCTCAGCGGCCAAATCCACAGAGTGAAGTTTATTCCCGACAAAGTTTCCCTCCCCCCTCCCCAGCCCAGGACAGGGACAGACAGCTGGGGTGAAGATGGGGGGGCCTCCGAGAAAAGGGGAAGGGCCCTGGTCCCCCAAGCCATGCCGTGTCTGGCTCCCCCAGCCCGGCTGAGTCCACTGCACCTCCCTGCCCAGCCCTCGGGAGAGGGGAGGGGGCGCCGGCTCCTGGGTGGTTCCAAAGTGGAGTGTGAAAATAGAGAGATATATATATTTATACGCAGTGGGCAGTCCGGTGTGGCACTCACACCTCTGTCTGGAAGTCACCATCAGGTGGTTCTGTGGGCTCCCAGGCTGCTGCTCGGTGCAGGGCCAGCCGTTCTCGGGGCTTGGGGGGCAGCGAGCCCAATGTCATAGACTTGAAGGTGCTCCAGCTCTGATGTCTCCGCTGCTGGGACAAGCCAGGATGCTCCCCAGGGCTGGGCTTCTCCTGTGGGAAGCAGTGGGAAGGACCCATGGAGAGGGGCCAATACCCTCTCACTCATCGTACAGGACAAACTGAGGAGCCCCAGAGAGGGCCAGAGAAGCCCAAGGTGACCCAGTAACCAGGCGCCTGAGATCTCCCTAGCTCCAGAGTTGGGTTCCTGAGCCCTGTGCTCTGAAAGGCCCCCAGGGTCAAGTCTTCCGTGTGCCCACTCTCCTCCTGCCAGAGCCCCGGGCAATGCTCCCCATTCACAGGCAGCCCCAGAACTGCCACTTTATGCATGGGTAGTCCCTTGGTGAGGCGGGCCGAGGTTGCCCAGGCAGGGGAGGAGGGTTGGCAGGGGATAAGCCCCTCAGAGCCCACCTGACCCGGATCCAGCCTGGGGGGCACTTACGCTAGACATGTTCCGTTCGGCTGTCCCACCCGAGGACACACTCCACCGCTTCTCCCTCTGCAATGGGGGCCATGGGTCAGGGTCCGACCCTGGGGGGCCCTGTAGTAGGTGGGGCCCTGAGCTTTGGGCAGGGAAACCTCGGGAGGTGCCCTCACCTTGGCTGTAGACTGGCTGCGGTAGCGGTCGAAAGTGTGGAATTTCTGGTTGAGCTCGTGGTAGAGTTCTGAGTGCCGCTTCCGGGTGTGCATCACCTTCTGGGAGCCACAGGGGGTCAGAGGAGGTGCTCCCCCACTGCCCCCCGCACTTAGCATCCTGGCACCCCACATCTCTCTGCCTCTAGGACAAGGCCTGGCTCTGCCTCTGCTTCAGAGCTCTGGGCTTGGGCTCGGGTTGGGGAGATGGTGGGAAGACCCCACAGAAACCACAGGCTCGTGGTCCTAGGGACTCTGGCTAATTTTAGGAGTGGATCCTCCAGAGACAGACACCAGACAGATGCCTCTCAACACACACACACACACACACACACACACACACACATACACACCACTTACCTCAAAGTCCAGGTCTGAATATCGTAACTTCTTTCGCTGAGAGGGAGCACCAAAGAAACAGTGGAGAAGTTTTTTACCACATGCAGGGACTTCAGAGACAGGAACCCTGGCACCCAACATCTGCCCTCGCACCTCCCCACCAGCCCGGGCCTGGGAGCCAGGAAGCTTTAAGGGCAGAGGCCTGGGGGATGAGGAGCTGATGCAGAACCCGGCCGAAGGGCTTTGGCTCCGGCCCCAGGCCCACACTCGGCCACTCCTGTAATGCTCACACATACCCAACACCGTAGGCAGACACACACAGGGAGTATACACATACACACACACACACACACACACACACACACACACAAACCATGGACATGCAACCTAAGCCAGGAGTGTGGGAGACACAGATTCCCACATGGGACCACAGAGCAGACACTCCTTCCTCTGCTCCCTGGACTCTACCCCTCCACCCTATCTTGTCCACCTTCTGCCAGCCACAGGCTCCCCTCTCCTTGGAACCCTCCACTTGCCCTGCAAACACAAGGACTTGGGTCTCCAGTCCTTCCTTTGACCCTGCTTTGCTGACAAACCAGTTCTGTTCAAGGAGGAGCCCTTAGAGTCTTTTAATGTTGGAACCAAAAGCGCTCATGAGACCAAGGTCAGCTGTCCCGAGTTATGTGGGGGAAACTGAGGTCCAGGGGTGATGCTAAGACCACCATCCAAGATCTCCTAAAGCCCAGGTCCAGCAGACATGGTCATCACCCCCAGCCTCCATGACATCAGCCTCTCGTGGTCCTCCCAGCCCCCACCTGTCTCCTCTCCATCATCCCTGGCTTCCCCAGCACTAGGCCCTTCACGCTCTGCCCTAGACTTTCTCTTGGCTGTCACCACGCACATGTGTGTGCCCTCCCTGTCCTGGCCACATCTCTCTTTCTGGAGGCAGCAGGACATCACTTCCTGTCCTCTAAGGCCCGCAAGCACCACACACACAGCTGTGCCCAACTAAAAAAACTCTGAATTCCCGCCCCAAACCGGCTCCTCCGCCTCCACTCCACTGCAGTTGCCTGCACCAGAAGTCTGGACGTCATCCTTGACCCCTCAAGACACCGTCACATTTATTGCTACCTCCCACACAAAGAGCCCAAAACTGGCCCCACCTCCGTGGCCCAACCCTGGGCAGGTGTCCACAGAACAAAACCTGCCGTGACGCCGAACGCGCTCTTCCCTGGTGCCGCTGTCGTTTTGTCTTTGTTATGCCTTCCTGTCTTTGCCATCTGCAGCAGGAGCAGGCACCAAATGTTCAAGAAACATTTTTGGGAGAGAAACTAAACTTGCAAATCTCTAGCTGCTAACTTAATTTCCTTTGTGCGGAGGATGGGGAGAGGTGTCTGAGGCCAAACATGAGCAGCCAACGGTGTCTGAGCTGTGACTCCTGCCCCTGTCCTTATCCACATCTCCATCATCCCTCCCAGAGTTCCAGAACCTCCCAGAGTTCCAGAGCATTCTAGAGTTCTACAGTAGCTCACTGTCATCTGCTTGTTCCCAGTAACTCCCTGAGGAGGCCAGAGGGAAGGTGGGGCAACCACAGAAAACACAGAGGCAGTGAGACAAAGGGGCTCATGTTCTCCTGAGAAGAGAGGGTCAGTGACCACAAGCCTAGGAGCAAGGGCCTGAGGCTGATTTCTGGGATGTTAACAGCATCAATTCCTAATTGCCTAGCACTTTCTACCTGCTTCATATAGAGACAAATGTTTTGTACACTCAATTAGTTCTGGAACAATTCTACAAAGGAGCTCCCCTCTTTATAAACGAGGAGACTGAGGCTCAGAGAGATTACACTCAGCATCTCACCGCTGATCAGTCAGTGCCCAGAAGCAACCTCAGACCTGCCAGACTCAGAGACCCAGGCTCCTGGCCCCCAGTGTGGCTTCTCTAACAACACACTTGGCCCAAGCCACAGGTCCCCTCAAAGGAAGACCTGTCCTAGCCAGTCACCGCAAAGGAGGCAGTGAATCAAGTGGGGGAATGCACGAAAAAGTGAGCCCTCAGTGTGCACGAGGTCCAGCTGAGGAGTTCAGAGGAGCCAGGTTCCCTTGTATTTGCGGGAGCACAAATGGAAGAAGAACTGCACAGTGTACACACTCCCAGCCACTTTGTACAAAGGGGCTCCTTTGGGGGCAAGCTGGCTGTCCCTTCCCAGCTGCTGCCTGTGACTCAGACATAGTCTCAGGCACATGGGGGCAGGCCTCCCCCCCACCAATGCCCTACAGCCCCTCACCTCCAGGGAGCCCAGCTTCATGGTAGAGCCTGGCACAGTGCGGGGCATGGTCCGGCTGCGTTCCCCTGGCTCAGATACTTGGCGGGCACTGGGCGTCGGTGGTGGTGGCTGGAAGGTCATCCCATAGGGGTTCTGTAGAGACCCATAGGCAGGGCCCAGCCCCAGGCCTGAGTGTTCCACAGACAGGAAGCTGGGGTAGCCTTCCGGGTGGGCCAGTGTCTTGGCAGCCCTCCGAGGGGTGCCCTCAGGCCGGGCCCTTGGGGGATCTTCACCAGCTCCGCCACCACTGCCAGGCTGCAGGCTCAGAGTCCGCCGGGGCAGCACCATGTAGTCCCCCTCAGAGCCCGGCTCGGGCCGCAGCCATGTGAGGTCCAGCTGCCGGAGGCCACCTTCCCCACACATGTACACAGGGTTGGCCTCCTGTGGGGGCGGTGGCTCCCCCAGCCCTGGCGAGGCTGCCATGGGCACCAGGATATTCCCAGGCAGCGGTGAGAAGCTGAGGCCGCCCTCAGGACCCACGAGGCAGGACTTGGGCTCCTCGTCCTCGTCCAGGGATAGGCGGGACAGTGTGCCCGTGATGGTAGATGGGTTGCAAGTGTTGACCTCCTTGAACAGAACTGAGAGCAGGAGTGGGAGAGAGGTAAGTCCTAGGGAGGAGGAGTCCCTGATGCCCTTGCCCAGGCTGGGTAGGTACCAAGCTCCTGAGCCTGGACTGAGTCCAAGGAGAAGAAACTGAGTCCTAGAGAGATGGCTAGGTGGTAGGTACTCTCTCACACACCAGATGCATTACGAAGAAGTGGAGTCAGACCCGCCCAGAGACCCACAGCAAGGCAGGGCAAGGAATGAAGCCAAGGCCCAGCTCCTACAGGTCAGCTCCTGGTGCAGGTCCTGATCTCTGACCCCCGTAGCCCTCAGGCTGTCAATACAGCCTTGTACCTCCCCTCTCCCCAGCAGCTCCTCCCCAGGAGCCAGAACTGGAAAGAGATTCTGGTAAGAAGCATGAAAATGATAGAACAATGTGAAAGCCACTGTATGCCAAGTACCCATGCCCTAGTAAGGCATCTGATCCCCCCTAATTCATTAAAGCTCAGAGAAGTAAACCATTGGCCCAAAGTCACACAGTAAGTGGTGTTCAGTTTGACTCCAACTTAGAGCTGTCTGACTCTACAGCTAAACCCCACAACCAGACTGTTAACGGGGCCTCCCATGATGGGGCTGGAGGGGCTCCCTTTTTGCCCACCCCTGGGGGCCATTCTCAGTCTCCCACAGACTCACCTGTCTGACAAGCCAGATCCACATCTTTTTCAAAGTCTGACTATAGGCAGAGAGAGACAGAGCAGATGGGCAGAGAGAGGATCAATGTATCAGGGTGGGGAGAAGGGACTCAGGCCCCTCCCTAGCCACCCAGAGGGGCTGCCCTTGGCATACTGCCCAACAGAGCCCACCAAGGCCCCCACATGGTATTCTCCAACCTCACCCAACAGGTGGAAAAACCGAAAGTGGAAAAGACTTGCCCAATACCAGCAGGCTGTCAGTGACTGGGCCTGAATCAAACCTAATCTCTGTCCCCTCCCTGACTCTTATCCCCTCCATGGATGGGAAGATAAGCCTGGGGCAGGAGGACTGGTGGCAAGAGGAGGGAGCAACCCACCCATACCCTTCCTAGGCCCCCTCACTCACCAGGATCTGCAGCTGCCCATTTTTACATGAGTCGGGGGAGTCTTCACTCTCATCGGCCCGGCATACGCCCATCTGGCACTTCACCACGTCCTGGACCTGGGGGCAGCGGGTGCCTGCTGGGCCTGAGGCCACCACAGGGCCCCTGGCCACAGCTGGCTGGGCCTCCCACCCCAGGCACCCGGGTGGGTGTGGAAAGAGAGAAGCGCATCCTGTGTAGGGGAAGGTCAAAGGGGAAAAGGAGCCCCAGGAGACCCGAAGGCCTAGGACAAGGCTGCCCCAGGTCCCCAGCTTCCACACCCAGCTGGGGACCTGGTTGGGGCCTGGCTCCTCCCCATCTGCACAGGTGAGGTGGATGGGAGGGGGCGGGAGCAGCCCAGCCCCACCTCTCGGCGCAGGAAGCAGTGCACAGCAGTGATGACAAAGCCCTGAGCCGAGTTGAAGACAGCGAAGAGGGCCTGGAAGAGGACGGAGCGCCGGTCTGTCATGGCCAGGACGGCCGACATCCAGGTGAGCGCCAGCAGGGGCAGCACCACGCAGGAGCTCCAGAGCGAGGCCCTGAGGATGGCAGCAGAGGGCCCGTCAGGGTGACACACCAGGGGACAGGGGTAGCTGAGTCCAGGCCTGCGCTCGGCCTGAGGCCCTCAAGCTGCAGACTGGCAGGGCCCTGAACCCCAAGACCTCAGCAATGTCCCCAAGCAGACAGAGGCCGAGGAGCCAAAGGCAGAGAGGCAGAGAAGAGAGACAGAGAGCAGAAAAGAGCGGCGAGGCCAGAGCAGAGGCTGGGAGAGGTGCGAGGGGCTGAGCCGGAGCCAGAGGCAGCCTCAGGGCACAGAAACAGAGAAGGTGGAAGAAGCCCATGGGAGAGGAGGCTGGGGAGGGAGGCAGATGCAGATGCTGTGAGTTTCAGCCCCAATCTGCGTGGAATCACAGGCCTGGGCTGCACCCCCAGAGATTCCAGGAGAGGAGGGAGGGGACTGGACGAGGAGAGACAACAGACCCAGAGAGAGAGAGCATGAGACAGGCCGACACACGGAAAGATCCAACAGTCAGAGAGCACGGCACGGAGGGCATCAGAGCACACATCTTTGGGGATGGGGTCGGGCCCAGTGCAGCAGAGCCTCTTCCCCCTCTGGTCCCCAAGGAGGCAGTGCCAGGCTCGGGTGGGGTGGGGGTGGGGTCGCTCAGAGCCCAGGGCAGAAAGAGCATAGCTGGGGCTGGCGGGAAAAGCCAGGGTCATGACCAAACCCACACATCCCCCACCTTCCCTTGGCCCCAGGGAGGGCCAAGGGAAAAGGCAGACAGGCTCTGGCATCCAGGCACCAGAGCCAGCCTGCCCTCACCAGCTAAGGCCCACGTGGGCACAGCAGGGCAGGCTTGCCCTACTGGGCCAGGTGCCACGCCCAGCCTACTCTGCCTTAATGAACACCCCGGTAGGAGAGTCAGGCAGGGGTGGGAACAGCTCTGGACAAGGCAGAGAGATGGGCAGGGGGCCAAGGACCTGTCCTAGGAAGAGAAGTTCAGGGCTATTCAGCCTGGCGGGGGGCGGGCACAGTGGTCTCCACAGCCCCCGGGGGCGCAGCCAAGACTCAGAAAAGGCCTAATCACAGTCATAAGAGCTACCATTGATTAACCACCAATCCTCTGCCAGGCCCTACACTGAACAATTTACATACATTAGTTCACGCTGTGATCAAAACAACTCCAGTAAACAGGCATGGGGATTATTATCCCAATTTACAGATGAGGAAACTGGAGTGTGCCCAACTGGGAGAGAGACGGAGCTGGGATGCAAACCCAGCTTGGCCACCTCCAAAGCCCAGGCTTGTAACTGCTAGTTCTGAGAGACTGGGTCAGAGAGGCAGACAGCAGCCCGAGGGAGAGGGAGCTTTCTACCAGGCACAGCTTCCCAGAGAGGGTGCCAGATGCTTCCAGAAGCAGCGAGCTTTCCTGACCCCAAAGGTGTGCAAGATAAAGCTGGACCCTCACTGGTCAGGGAGGCTCCAATGGATTTCTGGCCTTGGGTGGGAGGTTGGGCTCCAGGCCCCTGGGGATTCACTCATTCACTCATTCTACTCTTACACGGCTCTGATTTTAGGATTCTCTGCTTCCAGGGGGTATCTTGGTGAAGTAGCTCTCTATCTCTAAGATTTTCTGTTCTCCAATCGATTGTGAGATTCAATGCCTCTGAAATTCTAAATCTCAGATGCTATGACAAATGATAAGAGTATGATTCATTCATTCTAACATTCTTAGCTTCTGATTGTCTTATTCTAAGATTCTATCATTCTAAGGTTCTATGAGCTCAAAAATTCTAAGGGCCTAAGATTCTAAAAGCCTCTGTAGGTTGGGGGGTGTAAGGAGGGCTCTGCAGCTGTGCCTGGGAGCTTAAAACATAAGCTGGGAGTGGGGGCAGGGTGGGAGCGAGGGGTGGGCACAGGAACCCAGCATCTTCCAAGAGGCACAGACATTCACTCCCCGCTGCCCTTTGCCACATCAATGCCAAGCCCTTGAGAGTGTGTGGCAGATTGACAGGGCAAGCTTTCCAGGGCACTGGGCTGATATCCCTCCTCCCCCCCACCACGGGCACTGCCCCCCATTCTTTTGCCCCCGCCCGCCCCCACCCCCACCCCCCCGGGGGGCACAACTAACATGGCGTTCCTGGCCGAGGCTGAGCTGAGCAGGGGGCTGGGGACCGCTCCGCACGCTGAGCAGGGGAGGAGCAGGCTGGCCCAGGGGCACCGCTCCGACCTCGGGGGCGGCAAAGACACGGGAGAAGGAGGGGGGAGACACATGGGAAGCGGGAGGAGACAGGGCAGCATGAGCCCCGAGTGGGGTGGGAGGGGGAGGGCAGACGAGAGAGAAAGAGGTGGGTTAGGGTGGGCGAGGGGCTGCAGCAGAGCACTCCAGGTGCCCACCTTGCCTGCACCCTTGATGCACCAAGGTCAGGAAGCCCCGGCCGCATGGGCAAACCCTGAGTCTCCACGAGGCCCGGCCCACCCTCCCTGCACCACTGCCCACAAGGCCACGTCGCAGCCCCCTTACCCGGCCCTCTGCTTCTTGGACTTGTCCGAGATGCCATCGCGTGCCATGAGCTTGTTAAAGACGATGATTCCGATGAGCATGTTCACCTGGGGCCCAGTGGGGGTGGGGTGGGGGGAGACAGGATCACCAGGTGCCCTCCTGGCAGCGAGACCCCCAAGTGGAGATGGGGTTCAGGGAGAAGATTAGAGCCCCTATGGCCACACCCCTCCCCAGATGCTGAAGGGGGACGTACCAGGACGATGACAGCAGCGGGCCCCACAAAAGCATAGAGCAGGCCACCCTCCAGGGAGAGCCAGCAGCTGGAGTGGAGGGGAAAAAGGGGCATCAGATACCCAGGAGGCCCGCTCCTTGCACGCCACCTCTCAGGGCCCACTCCCAGCTGGGTTACAGTGAGCCTCGGTTTCCCCTCTAAAAAAGATCTGGCCCTGACAGGTATCAAACAAGGCTGATCCCTGAGCTCCGTGGTTCTTGGAGGTTACCCCCCAATCCCAGTACATCCCTTCACAGTCCAGGAAACAGAGGCTCAGAGACGGGGAAGAATTTGTCCGAAGCACGGCAGACACAGGCCAGGACCGCAGCCTAAGAAGACCCAATGCCCGGTGTGATGCCCCAACAGGTCCGCTAACCCCCGCTGCCCGCCACAGGAGGCCCACGTACTAGCTGGATGTACCGTATCCTTTGGTGCGGGTGAAGCCGACAGACACGGCCACCACCAGGGCGGGCAGACCTGGAGGAGCGAGGGGGCCACAGTGAGATGGCTGCCAGTTCCCGAAGCCCTCTCATCCTCCCAGACCCAGCGCAGCTGACCCCGGGCCCAGAGAGTGGGGCCAGGGCCAAAGTTGAACCCGTCCTGCTGCCCCGGCCCCCAAGGCCCGGTGCCAGAGTCCATCACGGGCCCTGCTCACCCCAGCCCAGGCAGAGGAAGCGCTTGCGAACAAGGCGGGTACGCATCCGTCCGATGACAGCCAGGTAGGACTGCCAGGCCTCAGTGAGCACCCAGCAAAAGGAGGAGAGGAAGAAGAAGTGCAAGAAGGCGGCAGTCATGGTGCATACACCCTGCAGAGAGAGGAAAGGGAGGGAGTGGCCCTGAGCAGCCACCAGGGTGGGAGGCGCCAGGCTTCCCACACCCGCTGCTGGGCGCTGCCGTGGCCGCCCACCCGAGCTCCGCCCCCCACAGAGCCCTGTCAGGCACCCCCGCCTTTCTGCACCCACACGCAGCACGACACGGGCCCGGTGACATGCACACAGCACTCGACATCCGGGAGGCGGGCAGGCAGGCCACCCACGCGCAGACGGGGCTGGCAGGGGTGGGGACAGACAGGAGCACCTGCCACGTCACGGCCAGGCGGGCCCCACGCCTGGCACTTGTAGCGCTGACACTGCAGAGAGGGCCGAGGGGGCTCACAGGGGACAGCCAGCCCAGGTCATCCACAGGCAGGTGGCACAAGAGGCCTCGCTCGGGCCCCACAAATGCCACCCACCTGACACATGCACAGAAGCTCAGCTCACATACGTGTCCCTAGAGCACACATTCACCACTCAAGTACACACACACCCCTCTCCCGTGCCCTCATGTCGGCTCACACACCCTACTTCCCACACACACCCTCCCCCAACACAGGGCTCGGGTGTATACAAACAGCCGCCACCTGGGCACGTACGTGCAAACACACGCGCTGTCACCTGCAAACGCTCTCCGCCCTCAGCCCTTTCACTCCACTCTCACCCTGGTGCCCGTGACCTGCACCTGCCTTGCTCAGCACCCGTGACTGGCCCACGAGGATCAGGACGTTGGACGCCAGGATGGACAAGCAGAAGTTCAACAAGATGATGGAGCGCTCGGATTTGATGAACCTGAGAGGGCGCAGTGGCAGGGACACAGGAGCTAGCGGCCCCGCCCAAGGCAGGCGGGCTGGCTGGCCGCCTCCCACCTCAGCCTGCCCCACGTCCCACCTACCTCCAGAAGGCCGCATAGATGGCGAGGAGGGTGAGCAGCGCCATGCACGACACGGCACAGCCGATCACGAGGGGGACCGAGGGGGAGCCTGCCAGCTCCAGGGTCTAGGGAGGATGATGAGCAGGACTTACCGGGTCACTGGGCCAGGCAGCTGCAGGGGTGCCCTGCCCCTCCCCACTCCCCTGTCTAGGCCTGACTGGCGCCTCTATCTTCCTCACACTCACACCGTTGGATTCACATGAGCACAGGGCAGACACAGTCACACACGGAGATGTGCGTTCATGCTCGGTCACCCACACTTTACTCTACGCAGCCAGACATGCACGTGTGTGTACCCGCACACGGTCGCCCACCACCACACATCCCCGGGCACACGTCATCCCTGTGAGCACCATCCCAGCGGCACAGACTTCCCGTGTGCCGTCCCACGAATGCACCTGCTCAGACTCACATGCCGATCGCCCAGGTCCCTGCCAACACGGTCACAGATGGCTACTGGCAGCCCAGGAGCACCCCACCCCGCCCCCACCCGACCCAGGCACTTCCCTCCCGCTCACCAGGTCCTTGGGTGGCTGGGCCAGCACAGCAAAGGTAGACAGGTGCTGGCACTGGCAGCGAGTGTGGGCTGCCTGTGTCTCCAGCGTCTGGCAGCTCTCGGTGTCCCAGTCCCCTGAGCTGGCATCTCTGGAGTGAGGGGAGAGGTGGAGTCATACCCAGCCCAACTCTGTGGCCCCACCCCTAGTGCTGGCCACTGCCCAAGGACAAGGGACATCCAGGGTAAGGCCCCACACAAGAGGCAGGCAGCTGAGAGCCCCAGGATGTGCCCCTGATCCCCCGGCCAAGGACAATACCAAGGAACCCTCTGACCTGCCTGGTGAGACAGCCCACCTGACGATAAGCACTAAGGCCACACCCTCCCCCACATAGAGCCCCTGCCCAACTCACGCTCGGGAGTAGTCCCAGCTGGCACAGTGGGGATCCGTGGTGCCCTGGGGAGAAGTCACAAGTACAGTTTGGGGTGGGAAGCTCACCAACCCAGACTATCACCCATCCTGCCATGGCAGAGCCCCACACAGGCCAGAGGTTTAGCCCGCTCACAGGGCAGACCACCTGCCCATCAGATAGGCCTTTAGGGTGTCCCCAGGGTTACTGTCTAGGCCCCTACTCACGTTGATGATGTAGGAGAGCTCCACTGTGATAAGAGGTTCAGCTGGTGGCTGGGTGGGGGGCCGCACAGTCACTGTCATCACTCTGGACGTGACGGCCAGCGGGGGTCTGGGGGACAGGTACTGAGATCAGCTCCTGCCAGCGGTGCCCAGACCCCATCAGGATCCCCAGAGGTACTTGGGATCAGAGGCAGGGGGCTACCAGGGAACCATGGGCCTGGGAAAGGCCTAGAATTCAGTGGGGCCTAGAACTTCAGATGAGGTCCGAGCTCAGACCAGCAGCCCCCAGTCCCTGTGAAGCCTCTGGGAGCTGTGTGGACACCTCTGAGAATCACCTGTATCCCCAGCCAGGCAATGATGCCCAAGGCCACAGAGGGAGCTCTCCGTGGCCAGCATAGGCTCAGTACAGTATAGTACAGGCAGGCTCGGTCCTCCTCCTCTCCCCTGGGCAGCCCCCTCCACCCTTCTCAGGGACTCACCTGGGGGGTGGCAGGATGAGGCCAAGCGTGCGGTAAAGCACAGCACCGATCACAAAGTAGGAGGACGACTCCTCAGGATCTGCTGGCAGGAGGCGCTGGTGGGAGTGGCCTGGGCCAGGGGGCACGGTTCCTGGGCCCCTCCCCCTGCCAGGGCTGCCCGAGGTGCCAGAGGCAGCTGGCTTCCCAGGGGTGGAAAGGCTGAGCACCTCCTTGGGTAGGAAGAGGCGGTCCTCCGAGTGCCGCACCCAGTCCTTCATGCCCCTGCGGCCACGCATGGGGAACGTGATGTCACTGGACACGGCGGAGACCGGTTCTCGCTGAATGCTGATCACTGCAACCCACACCAGAGACAGGGGGACAGAGGCAGAGGGGAGAGTCACAGGGGAAGAAACAGATTCAGGAGAGGCAGATCCCGAGGTTGGTACATACACAACAGGTGCGGGGTACATGCACAGAGAAACCACCCAGAGGTGGGGGAGAAGAGACATGGAAAGAGATACAAAGTAGGGGCAAATGAGGGGAACAGAGGACCCAGAGAAAGAGAGAGAGAAAAAACAGGAAGAGCCCTCAGAAACCATCCCTCCCCCACAGCGGCTCAGGTTTTCCCATATCCAGCACCCACTCCCCAGCCTGCCTCCTTGTACCCAGGTTGTCTGTGACAATCAGAGAGCTCTGGAAGGCCTTGAGGGCATCTCCCACCAGGTGAATGAAGTCCTCCACGACACGAAGCAGGTGCACAGAGCCCGGGGATACCTAGAGACAGACAGTATATGAGGTTTCCAAGGCAGGGGTGGGTCACGGAGGAAAAAGCCTAGGAAGCCCTGTCCCTCACCTGCTGAGCATCATCCCACTTATCCTTGTTCTCTGCATCCACCATGAAGCTCACCACCTGGAAGAAGCGCTGGGGGAAGAGCAGTGGGTGTCAGGAGGTCCCAGCCCCAGCGATGGTATCTTCCCTGCCACAATCACACATGTGCCACCCCCAGCAGACCCTGCCAACCTCCCACTTCAGTCTAGGGTGCCCTCCTTCCTTCCAGTGGGGCAGGGCAGTACCTGCACATCATCAGCCGAGGGCACATAGGTGGCCCTCTTGAAGGTGTCAGTGACGTTCCTTAGAATGTCCACAGAGAAGAGCAGGTCCCCACTGTAGTAAGTGCGCCGGGCCAGTAGCTCTTGCAAGCTGCGCACCACTTGTGACATGCCCTCACCTGCCAGCATGCGCTGCCCTTTGGCCAGGTGCTCCCGAAGCTGCAGGGGGACAGGCGGGAGGCTGTCACCAGAGTGTCAGGAGCTGGGATCGGCCGCCAGCCCATCCCACTCTAGTCCACCCACTGCTTGCATCCAGAGGGGGAGACAGGGTGAAAAGGTCAGAGAGCAACACTCAACGGGGCTCATGGGAGACAGAGTCCAAGAAAAAAGCCTAAAGATACTTTAAAAAGACTGAAATAGAAACAGCTAGAGAAGGGAGGTGCTCAGATGTACACATAAAAGATGACAAGCACGGCACAGGGACGAGGTGCCTCCCCATCCCAGGGGTCATGCACTCTGAAGCGTAATGCACCCTCACTATCACTCTCTCTTTCAAACACAAGCTCCGAGTGCAATCACACAAGTACCAATTGCAGTCAGACACACACGACACGCAGGCCACATTCACTGCCAACACTCGTAGCCCATGGCAGGCCCCGGGCTGGGCACTGGGAACACAAAAGCAAATCCAACTTTGTCCCTGCCTTTAAGGAGCTCTCAGTCTAATAGGACACAGACATCGCAAAGAGCATTCATGACACCTAAGGACTGGGAAGCTCAGGGGACCAGAGAAGCACAGAAGCAAGTATCGGGAATAAGGGCAGACACTTGCGACTCAGGCTTTGAGGTATGAGTAGGAGTCTGCTAGGCAAGGAGAGGCACAGCCAGGCAGAAGTAGGCACAGCATACGTTTGCCAAGGCACATAGGCAAGAGCAAGAAGCAAGTTCCCTCCATCCCCCACCAGAGCCTGGGACAGACCCTGTGTTGCCCCAGCCCAGCAGGGCACACTCACGGACAGGTATAGGTAGCGGTACTCGTGGGAGATGCAGCGGGCGAAGCTGGGCAGACCCCAGTATGCCACGCCCTGGGCACTGAGGAGACAGCGGCGGCTGGCAGACCCTGCAGGGGGACAGGACAGGACATGGGGGGAGGTGTGGGGGCCAGACTCCACACCTCAGGATGGAGGCTCAGACAAGCAGTGAGGGAAAGGGAGCCCAGAAGGGAGTGATCGGGAATGGCCTGGGTGGGGCCCTCAGGGAGAGCCACGTCACCCCTCACCTGAGGCGTTGGGGGGGCACTTGTTATAGATGATCTCGCCAGCAGCTGCCTTCTTCCACGTCATCAGCATCACATACTCGTCCCTGCACATCTCATGGAAGGCTGTGGGAACGGGGGAGGGGCTCAGCCAGGCCCACAGGCTTGTCCCACAACCCCCTGAGTCCTGTGGCCAATACCTGGACATCTCTTCTCACTGCAAGGCTTCACCTCCTCTCCGGTACCCTCGCAGGGGTAGCCCTGCGCACCCGTGGCCTGGCACATGCGGAAGCGGCGCTGCCAGCCTGTGTCACACGTCTTGGAGCACAGGCTCCATGCATTCCACGGCCCCCACTTGCCATCTGTGGCTGCAGGAGAAGGGGGGCGTGAGTGGCCCCAGGTGTCCCCTGGGGGGCAGGGCTGCCACCTGCCACCCTTGCAGCGAGCACTCACCCGGGCACTCAAGGTTGCTGCACTCGCGTGTGTCCGTGAGGGCACCCGTACACGTGGCCCAGGCTGGGCCCGCCACACTGCACTTCCGGCTGCGCTGCTGGGTCCCATTGGCACAGGATGTGGAGCATGGGCCCCAGGGACCCCATTCTAGCCACTGGCCTTCCACTGCATGGGGAGACACAAGCAGGGGTGGCCGTTGAGCAAAGGAGTGTGGGGACCCGGGGAGCGGGGCAGGGAGAGGGCAGAGCGTGCTGGGCATTCAGACTTGAACTAGGCCAGACCCACGGGAGAGGGGTGGATGAGGGGATGCTGCAGTGAGCAGGTGGGGCCTGGCCTGGGCCCGCCTGCCTGTCACCAGCTCCAGGAACACAGGCTACCTCACCACGAGGTGGCACTTGCTCTCTTTTGTTTAGGGAAATGGGCCCCAGGGACACCTTTGGACCTCTGCCCACTCTTAAGCCCAGATTTGTGTCCCCTCACAGCCAGGCTGGCCAGGAGCACCAAAGGACAATGAACAGCAAGGCCATCGGGGGCTTAGGGGAAGGGGCAGTCTTCTTTGGATGGGGTTACAGAGTGCCAACGCCAAGTCTGGGCGGGGCCACCTCACCTCCCACGCGGGCAGGTACACTTCACCAGTCTCCCCATGCTTGGTCAAGTCTATGGGCCCCCAGGGGCAGGGCACCGGACCTGACTGCCTCCCCTGGCTCTCCCGACCCCCACCCGGCTGGGCAGCGCCCGCCTGGAAGCCCACGGGCACTACTGACCCGGGCAAGCGGCCATACTGCAGAGCTTAGTCTGCAGCTCGGGACCCTCGCAGGCCTTGCCGCCGTGCTGGGGGGGCACGCAGGTCCGCATCCGGCTCCGGGACCCCCGCCCGCAGCTGCGGGAGCACAGGCTCCAGGACCCCCACTCCTCCCACACGCCGTGCACTGCAAGGAAGCACGTGGCCGGTGGCTGGGCGGCACCTTGGCCCCGCCCACTGCCCATCCGCCCACCAATCAGGAGCCCCGGCAGCTGTGCGACCGCTCCTCATTGGCTCTGCATTGGGCCCCAGGACTCCGCCCTTTGGGGGGATGTGGAAGACACAGGCTTCTAGTCCCAACTCCCACAGGATACCTCCTGTGGACACCAGGACAGGGAGACTAGGACCGGCCCAGGAGGGGAGCCAGGGCTCCTCCTCTCCTGGGGGCACAGGAAAGCCCAGGAAAGGGCTCAAGATCCGCCCCAGCCTATTCCCACCCCAACCCTCCGGATCCCCAACCCCAAAGCACAAATCCAACACGACAGGGCTGGGGCAGGAGTGGTGCCCCTCCCGACCCCAAGCGCGTGGACACACAAAGAGACATGAACCTCTACATGGACACTGACACACAGAGCTCACACTCTGGAACACAGCCTTCCCCCAGCCTTCTGTAAGCTCTTGCCACACCCCCAAGTGCCGAGACCCCTTCCTGGGTAGCCCTACTCTAAATCCACAGCCAGGAGTTGGGCATGGCCTGGGCACCGCTTCACTCCCTCAGTGAACAAGGAGCGGGACTGGCTGAAGCTGCCCCCCCGGCCCCGCCCCCGTCCCATGGCAGACCACCTGTCCCAGGCAGGCACATGCAAATTCTCAACACTCCATGCTGGACTGAGGAGGTTCCCAGGGGACCGGGATGGGGCGCCAGAGGAGGGCAGGGATGGTCAGGCAAGGTTTCATTCAAGAAAAAAATGGCATTTGTCTTCCATCTCAAAGGGCAGGCTGAACAGCAACAGCCAAGGTAGAAGTAGTGTGGGGGGGTGCGGTATAGGATGGGAATAAGCAAATGCAGGGACCTGGAAAAGTGCAAGAGGTGCTAGTATGGCCAGAGCGTAGGGAACAGAGGGGGCAATGAGGGTCAAAAGATGAGCCTTGGTTACCGGGACACAGGCATCAGGAGAGTGGGACTAGAAGTGAGCCCCCTGGTGTGGGCCCTGGCCTGATTCATCTGCGTCCCCAGTGCCCTTTGTGGGGCTGGGCATGGTGTAGGGGACAGTCAAGTTTGCTGAATAAAAAAAAAAAAAAAAAAAAAAAAGGAGGCAACCAACCATCTTTGGAAGATTAACCTGCCCAAGTCCCAGGCAGGACCTAACCCTGCAGGCAGACCAGGCGGGAGGATGGGCATACCTGGGCAGGTGGCTGAATTGTTGCAGGGCCGGGTCTCCCGCAGGGGCCCGCTGCACAGGGTCCCATAGGGGGAGGACACGCAGGAGCGGGTCCGCACCTGCAGACCCTGCCCACACGTCAGGGAACACACGCTCCACGGGGACCACTCCTCAGCCGCCGGGTCGCCTACGAGAGAGGGACAGCGTCGGCGGCAGGGGGCACCTCCCAAGCACTCAGCCTCATAGGGATCCTCCTACCCTGACCCCAAGTGACAGGCTCTTGACGAGGCCACCCGGCCCTGCCCACAGGCCTCACGTGGAAGAGATGTGACTGAGCTCTAGGACACAGACACGGACGGGCACACGCCAAGCACACATGCCACCAGACGCCACACAGTCGGGCCCCCGCCGCAGAAGGAGGGAGGCGGGCCCGAGTTACCTGTCTGCGCCATGTACAGCCCAGGCTCATCTGCAGACCTTGGCCACTGGGTTTTCACCTTCGGTTCCTCTTCCGGCTCCTCACCTGGAACACGGAAGTGGTGGCAGGGGCTCAGCAAAGTCCAGCTCTGTCCTGCCAGAGTGGCGCAGAGAGGACAGCCTTGCTCGCCCTCAGCCTGAGGGTCCAGAACCAACTGCAGGCGATGCTGAGAAGGCATCAAGGCCTTTCCTCTGCCCCCCCACCTCCATTTCACAGATAAGGAAACTGAGGCTCAGAAGGCCACACAGGACTCGGCCATAGCCTTAGGACTGTCTTCTCCTCTTGCCTCAGGTAGACTGAGGCAGACTGGAGAGGAGTGGCTGGCCACTCATGTCAACGAGCTCTGGGAGGCTTCTGGGTCATGTGCGATCCACACCTACTCCTTTAATCCTCAGGGACCATCATCTCTGTTTAAACATGAGGACACTGAACACCAGAGAGAGGAAGTGACTTGTCCAAGAGCACACAGCTTGGCGGGCCTGAGGCCCTGGCTCCTTCCTCTCAGGGGTCTGAGTCCCAAGGCTGACAAACAGACCACCTCCCAGCCTGCCTCTGGGACATAATTCATGCCAAGCCATGGGCTGTGTTTCAGGCCTGGATTCTGCTCCCCAGGCAGCACTGGGCTGTGACCTGGAGGCACAGGTCAGAATGCTGCTCCTCTGTAGACCAAGGGCCTACAACCTGCAGACCCTCCTCCCCACAGCCCCTGTGGCTGGGAGAGCAGGAGGTGCTCCTGGAGGCCGCCGCCGCCTCGGCCCCAGCCTCACCAGGCTCTCAGCTGACCACCCTGATTTATGTGTCTGGTCTAGGCCTTGGAAGCACCACCCGTGCTCGAGAAGGGGCTGGGAGCTCCCATTCTCCAAAGCTGGCCCCTCCTGCTCAGACATGAGCTCATCCAGGCCCTCTCCCACAGACAAGGTAGCACGGAAGGGGGCCGATGCAAGCCCAGAGGGGAAAGATCCAGCCCATGCAGAGGCTGCTGGGCAGATGGGAACAGCATTTGGGACAGGACCCAGCCCAGGCCCTCTTCTATGTCTGAAAGCCAGGTACTGCATTTGAAGGAACCCAAGAGGGCTATGCTCTTTCTGCCCCCTGCTGCCCAGTCCAGGCCCTGCGTCTGAGAGAAAGCTCTCTCGGACCAGGTGCCAAGAGGGCCCCCTTGAGTAAACCCGCTGTGCAGGAGACCCTGAAGCGCCACTCAGCCCAGCTTCCGGTCTCATCAACACTGGGGCCCTTCCCTCTATTTCAGCCACTAGTCCCAGAACTCAATTGACAGCCTCCCCAAAACTTCACCACCTCAGAAACCTGGACCACCAGTCCCCCTCCTCCCCAGAACAACTTTGGAGTCAGACAACCCTGGATCCCAAAAGGGGCATGGACACTGACCAAGCTGTGTGACCTTAGGCAAGTGTCTTTGCCTCTCTGATTCTGGTTTCACCTCTGTACAACAGTACTCGGAATACCCCCTACCTTGAGGGCTGACTGGAGGACTCCCTGAGAGGAGGTCATGAAGCCCTTAGCACCCTACGTGGCATGTGGTGAAGACTCAGAAGGCAGAAACTATCTGGCTTATCTTTACCATCTCCCCTCCCCTCACAACCTGCACCTCTTCTGCATCCTCACTTCCACCCTGCAGCCCCCTGGGCCTCCTCCCTTCATATAGCATCTGCGATCCCTCCTGGCCTCACTTTGGGCCCCACCTCCACAGAGAAGGTGTCCATGCCCCACTTGCCCACTCCTGAATCCCCTCACCCAGCACTTCCACCACACCCGCTTAGCCAGTCCCCAGCCCTGGAGCCTTGTGACAAGCCGCCTTCTCCACGCCCACCCCCAGGCTGCTGAAGAAATCCACAGCTGTGCCAACTGGCACCAGGACAGATTCAGGGCTGCATATCCGCTGGGTGCCTGGGGCTTCTCAGCAGCGCTCCCCGGCTCCCCACCTTCCCCGTTCCCCACCTGGACTGTGCCAGACCTTGACCTCTCTCCTTGAGCTCATCTCTGCCCCCTCTCTCTCTGCAAGGAACTCCTTTACAAAGAAAGCAGACACTGTGTCATAGAAGTGCCCACCACCTTGCCCCTGACTTCTTGCCCTATCCCTCTAATTCCCAAATTCCCTGCAGTCCTTTTTACAAAGGCCACACATCCCACCCCGCCCCCAACCCTGGCCTGGTCCTGCGTCTACCCCTCACACCCTCCAGGAGCACTCCATCCATTACCCTCTGGCTTGGCATTTGGTCAGCACCGTTGTCTCATGGAAGCTCAAGAATGGACCTCCATTCTGCGGGGAGCCCTTCTTTGACTCTCCTTCCTCCAGCTACTGCCCTCCAGCTCCTCTTCCCCATCAGTAAGTAGTCCACAGCTGGCACTCTAGTTTTTCACCTGCCACTCACATCCTGGCTCAAATGTCATCTCGCCTGGTAATCCACTGCAGTCTGGCTTCTGACCACATCTTTCTGCTGAAACTGTTCTCGACAAAGTCATCAACACCCTCATTGCTAAATCCTATGGACGCTTTCAGCTTCGCCCCGCTTGACCCCTCGGCAGTATGGGGCCCTGCTGACTCTTCCTGCCTTAAAACACTCCCCTCCCCAAATCTCCTGGTTTCCTCCTACCTGTCTGGCTCTTCTGTCCCAGTCTCCTTGACTGGGCTGGTCTGTCTTGCTGCTGCTTCCCACATCAGGCATCCACGCTTCATTGGGCTTCCACTGCACTCACTGCACCCCCTGTACCCCCAGCCCAAGGTTTGATTTAGCCCCTCTGAATGTCTGTTCCCGAGTCATTACCCCCTGCACCCACTCTGGGCTTTGCTCCTGTGTAGCCTCCTGCCTTCTGAACAGGTCTCCTGATGAGGGAGGGGCCCCCAAAATTCAAAATAGGACCACCATTTCTTCTCAAATCTCTACCTGCTTTTCCCCCACCTTTTTCACCTAGAAAGCTCCTACCTGGGATGACCAAGGAACGCACTGCTCCTAGCTGCCCCTGTCACCCCACAGGGGTCACTGGAAGTGATCCCTTGTAAATCTGGAGTATCAGCTCCGCCCAGCAGTCCTCCACCGAGACCAGCCTCAATCCTGACACCCATTTCCTAGTAAACGTTCTGCAGATACTGCTTGACCTATCACAAATCCAGCTGAGAATCCCCTCATCCAGCTCCTCCTTTGGCATCTTGATCATCATTGTGTCTGTCTGTGGCAGCCACCATCCACCGGCCTGGCATCCAAGACAGCCAGCAAACACAGAAGCGTTGAGAGAGCGGTCTGACCCTCCCGCCAGGACTCCCACTACTTCCCAGGGCCTCCAAAGCCTCTACAAACTGTGCATCAACCCTTTGCTGGCCAGTCCCATGATATAACCAGAGGTGATGGCGGTGGCTTCTAGAATCCACCCCCATTTGAAAATCAGAATGTGTCCCAGGCCCAGCTCTGGAGTCCCCCTCCTGGCCTCCTGGGCTGGGCCCAAGAGGGGAGGGTGAAGGTGAGGGTTAGGTAGCTGGGGCCTACACTGACTGTCCTCCCTTCTGCCCTCACCCCACTGCCCTCAGAAGGGAAGCCAGCAATTTACGTCCCCCTCGTCCCAACATGTGAAAGCCAGTTCGACCTGAGTGTGAGGAACACAGGTAGGACCAGAGGAGTCACCTATGGAAACCACACGTACTCAGCACATCCCACGTGAAGGCCCACAGCTGGGGGAATCTAGGAGGCCGCTGATCCAACAGGGCAAGAAGGGGTCCAGGAAGGGGTGCGAGTGCCCCCAGAACTCCCGAGCTTGGAGGACCCGGGGTTCGGCCGCTCACCGTCCTGCAGCCTATCGGCTTTCCCCCCCTGGGAGCCCGCAGTGGGCAGGACCCACCTGCTGCCTGGGACTCACTTCCCTGCTCAACCCGATGACCTCGTAACCTTTCTGTTCTGTTGGGAATAAGGTAACGCTTACTGCTCCACCTCTGCTTGCCAGTCACCAGGCACTCTATGTCCCCTCATCTCATCCTCACGAGGGTGGGTTCTCCCCCGTTACTAATGAGGACGGAGGCCCCGAGGCCTCATCCTGGGGAAGGGCTGAGCAGCACTTGAACCGGCCTGCCAGACTCCTCCAGAGGCCACGCTCGCTCCACTGAACTGCATGGGCTCTAACAAAACACAGTCCAACTTAGACCTCCTCAGAGACACCTTTCTTAATTCCCACGGGACCTGCAGTCATTTTATCCCCCCAAAGCTCCACACGCTTGCTAGTGTTATTCTGTTTTCACACCACCATCTAATTGTTCCTTTGCACACCCACTCCTCACTCCCCACCCATGAGCCTGATTCTCTTCTGTAGCCTCCAGCATGATCCTCTGGGAGCCCAGCTGAAGCCACACACACTCCCCTGCTAAGGAACTTTCAGTGGCTCCCCACTGCTACCCGTGCAAACCTCTGAGCCTGGCATGCGCAGGCCCCTGTTGACCTCTCCAGTCCTGTTTCCTCTTCCCACCAGGCAGCTAAGCACACTCCAAGGTCATGTGGGCCAGCGGGAGGGACGGAGATTTAAGGGCCAGACATATGCAGATGTGATTCCCAATTCTGCCACAGTCTTGCTGTGTGCCCCTGGGCAAGCTGCCCAACCTCTCTGAGCTTAAAAATCTTCAACTGAAAATAAAAATGATACATCCTACCACAGGTTTAGAATGAAGTGAAACAAGATATGGACCGCCTGAATATGATAAGCTCTCCATACAAAGGGAGTGCCACCTCCTTCTTGTTATCAACACACTTTCCTCTCTGCCATTGGTGTTTCCTCTCCCTTGGAATGCCCCTCCTCCACCTCAATCTGCCCACCTTCTACATGTTAAATGCTGCCTCCTCCAGGAAGCCTTCCTAGGCTGACTAGCCAGGAGTTTGGCTATACTGGTCTCTTCTGTGGCTGAGACCCTAGGCTGCCTCCCTCTGCAGCTATGAGTATCCTGGGCTCGTCCGTCTTGTGGGCACTGTGTGAGGATCTCAATCCTCTCTTGTACAGAGGGTCTAGCTCTGAGCATCTAGACAGAAGACAGGCATTCAGCAGACATGGACCAGATATCCCTGAGGGTTCCTCTACCCCAATCACACAGGGGCCACTCTGGTTCCCCCCTGGCACTGGCAGGCAGGGTGGGCACAGGCCCTCTGCCATCTAAACAGGACTGCAGGGCAGCCCCGGTGGTGCAGCAGCTTAGCGCCGCCTGCAGCCCAGGGTGTGATCTTGGAGACCCGGGATCAAGTCCCACTTCAGGCTCCCTGAATGGAGCCTGCTGCTCCCTCTGCCTGTGTCTCTGCCTCTCTCTCTCTCTGTTTCGCTCATGAATAAATAAATAAAATCTTTAAAAAATAAAAAATAAAAAAAATAAACAGGACTGCAGAAACCTGCTATGCCACGCTTTGTAGACCCTGCCCCCAAACTCCACAAAGTGCAGCCCCCTCGGTGTCCTTTGTCATGAATGTGTTAAAAATAACCACGGTAATCATCACTTCCACGGGGAGAGCAGTGCGATTTACAAAGCAGTCATCCCTCCCAGGGCTCTCTACATCCTCCCTGAGGCTGGCCCCGGAGCCCTGAGTGGGCACCAACAGATCCCCTTAAAACATGGCTCTGTCGTGCGCCTCCATGGCTTCCCACCCCTAGCAGTGTATCAGAATGCCAGGGGGCAGGGGCACAGGGAGATGGCTTTGAACCTCCCAAGCTCTATCTCCAGTCCAATGCAACAGGGTATCCCTAGGGGACCAGGTACCCAGCCAGAATGCCAGTTCCCCTCCAATGACGTCCTCCCCCAAGCTACTGGCCTATCTGCCCAGCCTCTCAACAGAGCAAGCTGGGTCCCTGTGACCTCCCCCACGCGGCCAGGAGCTCCTGGACAGCAGGATCACATCTGACTCATTGGGCCTCCTCCACACCCAACCTCCTGCTGCCTTAAGTCCTTTGGCCAATGGGGCAGGGTCCCAGTGTCTGGGGATGGCAGTCAGAGCCTTGGCCCCATCTCCCACCACCAAGGCTACTGCCCAGTAACACCAGTCTACTAGATCTCCCTGTACTCACTCACATGCTCACACCTCCATGTCCTTGCATGGGCTGCTTCCTCCTGCGGGGTTTCCCAAAGTAAGTGGTAAGAAATGATTTGAGGTGGCTCACAAACATGCCATTAAATAACCCTGGATCATGGACTAAGGCAGTTCCCCCTTCCAAGTCTCTCTTAATCAGGACGACTTCCTGCCAATCTGCCTGGGGTAGTCTAGTTTGTGCCTGCCCTGATGTAATTAATAGGACCCCTTCCCCTGCTTTAAAACCTCAAAAATGTCCCCGTTTAGATGATAAATTATATGGTTGCTCTACTTTTTTTAATCCTTCCAAATGCATGCAAGATAAAGTCTCTGTACCGTCTGAGCCTTAACACATCCCCAGCACGTGCTCATTTCTCTAACAAACTGAGAGGAGAGACGGGCATCTAGCTAGAATTTACTAATGTCGTTTTGTTTTCACTATGGTTGTCTCTCCTGTTATTTTCTATTTCAAATAACTGATACTCTTTTTCCATTTATGATATGAAATTTCTTCCAAATATATCAAATTTCAGAAGCGGTTCAATTAAAAAAAATTTCATGGGCTAATGAATTCTTATTTAATCCTCAAAACCCAACTCAGAATCACCTTCTTTAGATTGCCTCCCCACCCCTTCGTGTTAAAATCCCCTCCTCTTCCTCCTCCCTCGACATCTGACACATTTAATGCCCACTGCATTAAAATTATGACAACATGCAACAATTTATTAGGGATTTAGCACCTGCCAGGCACCGTGCTAAGTACTGACCCATATTCTCTTGCTTAATCTTCCTATTACTCTATGAATAGCTCTAGCAGCCCCATTTTACAGGTGATAAAGTGGAGGTGAAGGAATTTTCCCATAGTCACACAGCTAGTCAGTGGTGGGGTTGGGAACTGAACCCAGGGCTGGGCGACATTGGCCTGTGGCCTTGACCACTGTACACTAGTGGTCACCCTCACCCATCAGAGGGCAGAAGGTGTGTCTAGTTCACCTTGGGGTTCATTTACCCAGAGCCGACCCAAGGCCTGGCACAAACTCCACTCCAATAGACATGAAGATGTGTGTGAGGGGTGGCCTGGGACTCTGTGCTGCTGAGATGTCTCAGGAATCTGGGCCCAACTCCCCATCCTGTGATGGAGCACACAGAGCTCCAGCAGCCCGGATCTGGGTTGGAAGGACCTTCTAGGAAATGTATCACCCTCCCACTCCCGCCCTGAGAGAAGCCTGGCCTCCCCAATGTCTGAGCACCCCCCGCCCCCCTGCAAGCAGGTAAGGCTGCACTTCCAGCAGACAAGACTGGTGAAAAGAGGACAGCAGGGCCTGAGTGCTGGGAGGAGAGAGACCAATCAAGGACTAGGTTGGGAAGGTAGTACTAGTTTCCTAGAAGAAAATAGGGTTTGAGCAGCACTGAGAAGAATGGGAAGTTCTGGATAACTAAGGGCAAAGGGCATTCCAGGTGAGAGGGACAGCCCAAGCAAAGGCAGGGGTTTGGGGGCCAGTGAGGAGCCCCAGTCAAGGGCAGGACAGAATCAGAGGGAAGGTTGAATAGCGGGTGCGGCTGGGTCTGGGATGGGGCCAGAATGCCAGGCTCAAGAGTCTGGGCCACTATGGGGAGTATGGGGGCTGGATCAGGGAAGTGAGGCCCCCGTGGGGCAGCCCCCCATCCAAGTCACACAGCCGCAGCGGCAGAGTGGGGATCTGAACTCTTGCCTCAGGAACGGAGCCTGGAGGATGGGAGGTGGGTTAGCGGCAACCAGCCAAGGATGGGACAGTGTCTCTGAGGAGGCTGGGCGGTGTGGGAGAGGACGGGGAGGCTTGCCAGAGCGAAAGCCACCTTCCCCCGGGTGTCACTCTGCGCAGCCATCCCTCCTGGCCAGTGCCTCATCGGGACTGGAGGGTCAGTGGGCAGGAACTGCAGGGTGGCAGCCACTACCTCTTCCACCCGTTTCCTGCCCCGGCCTCGGCCAGCATCCGCTGAGCTCCTTCCTGCCTGCCTTCTCTTTCTTCCTCTCTCCCCACTTAACAGATTGCGGCAGCAAGATGGCACAAATTTATGGCTCAACTCACCAAAAATAACAAGAGATCTATCAAAGGCAGTTTGCGTGAAATTAACAGGCGCCTGTACCCTCTTGTCAAATGCACTCGGCTCTGAGGCAGGCCCAGGCACTCCGCTCCGGCACTGCCCAGCAGCTCCCGGCCTCATGGCTCTTCCAGTATCGACCCAGCCCCGCTCCACCTGGCCTTGCCATTCATCCTACTCAGGGCATCCCAGGGAAGGGAAGCATCGCTCCCCTGCTGTGCCACCTGGCAGAGGGGGGCTGGCACGAGGGGCTTACTCTTCCCCTTCTCCACCGATCTTATTCTCAATCTGGCATTTCCACGTGTGAACCGGTTCTCCTGTAGCTGGTACATGTGTCCAGCCGGCCCAGTGGGGAGGGGGTGGTGCTGCCACCAGGCACAAAGTGCCCTGAGCCCTGATGATGGCCTGGCCCTCAGACGCCCCTTGCCACATACAAGAGACTGAGCCATATGTCCATTGTCTCTTGCCCCTAAGAGATTGGGCAGAGGGAAGAGATGGCAGAGAGGAAAAGTGCCTTGCCTGCCAGGGGAGAGGAAGGAAATCTGGGCACCAGTGTGCTGTGCAAGCCCACTTAGGATGACTGATGCCATATCACCCCCTGCAATGCCCCACGAGGGCCCTCCCTGCAGGCAGCCCCATGGAGCAGCCTGAAAACACGCCAAGCAGGACAAGGGGCATGAGCAGAGGTCAGGCGTGGAACAGCTGGGAGCCTGGGGCTCCCTGCTCAGAGATGATACCAGGCCTCATGCCCAGGCACAGTCAGCATCCAATCTCCACCCATCCTCAGTCCCAGGGGCCCCTGCAGAGGCTGTGATGATGATGGGGACCCTCGTGGCCTTCCCATCACCAGCCCTCTCTGACCCCCAAAGACACCCTGACTACCAATCAACTCCTGCTTCCGGCTTCCACCAAGCCCAGCTGGCTGCTCCTGGCTCTGTGCTCCACATGGCAGCCTGCCCAGATGGTGCCCGTCCATGAGGGCAGAGCCTTCCTTCGTCCACTGCGGACCACTGGGCCGATGGACCACAGGGAAAGCCAGACAAAAGAGCCTGCCCTCTGCTGAGCACAATGGGGGAGGCCCCCACAGAGTGATAGGCAGTGGCCGCCAGGCAGGAAGAGCCAATAAACCTCCTGATATACGCCTGGCGCTCTCCGCCGATGTTCGACAAAGAAGTGAAATTCAATTTCTTCCTGCAGGCACTAAATCCCAGGCCAGCCTCCAGGGCCCGTAACCTGCCCACGGCCTGGCTGTCACTCGGACGGCTTCATCGACCAATGTTAAGGGCCAAACTGCCAGGTGGAGAGGCTAGAGCAAGGCCACTGGGCACTTGCCATGGATAGGCATGGTGCCAGGTGTCTCCTGGGGGAGGCTGAGGAGCCCCTCCCCTCCCCCACTGCATTGAGAGACGCCACTGTCATGACAACTAGCCCCTCTAATTGATTCAGAGATATCTCCCCATTTTACAGATGAGGAAACTGATGCCAACAAAATGGGATCCCCTCAAGGGAACGGTCAAAGGCAGTGCCCAACTCGAGGGCTCTGGCCTCCAAAGCAGGGGTGGGGAAAGGTCATACTCCAATACTCCTAGCGGCCCTCACACAAAAACCCCTTGTCTCCCTGTAAATACTCTCAGGCAGATCTAGATTCCTCTTGCGACTTCCATCCCTGCATGACATCCTCATGATGGTAGGCCAACACCTGTTACCACAAATAAAGAAACTGAGGCCCAGAGAGGGAAGGGAACTCCCTTTTAGTAGCAGAGCTGGGGACTGTATCCTGGATCTGCCTCCCTCCCAGCCCACTCCCTGCCAAGCCCCCTGGCCAGTCACCGACCCACACACAGGATCCAGATGAGGGACTGCAAGAAGGAGGGTAGGCAGAGGGTGGCTGTGGTGAGGGAGCTGGGGTGGGAGCAAGAGCAGGCAGGACTCAAGGGCTCGCGGAGCTTTTGCCCAGTCAGCAGGAAGCTCTAGCAGCTGGCAGCTTCGGTCCCAGAAGACAGGGGCCCAGAGGGGGAGACAGGGGATGCTGGGAGCTGAGCCAGCCCAGCCCTCCAAGGCAGCCTCGAAGCCCGGGCCTCTTCACCCAGGCACATTCTTCTGCACCTCCCTCTGCCCTGACCCTGGGGCCACTGCCAAAAATCACTGACCCATGTGGACAGGAACACATCCCTGCTCCCTGTCTACTCTCCAGCCTCCAGGCAAACTTGTCAACTTGCAGTGCCAGAACCTGCCACAATCACTCCCAGCTTGGGGCCTTTGTTTGCACTGTTCCCTCTGCCTGGAATGCCCTCATCACTTCTTTGGCTTGGCTGGCTTCCACTTGTCCTTCAGATCTCGGCTCCTGTATCGCTTCCTTCAGGAAGTCTTCCTTGATTGCCCAAGGTGGGGAGTCCTCTCCCTGGGTTCGCCACACTGCACTGTCTGGTCTCTGTCCCCCACTACCCCACCAAGACTACAAACCCCTCAAGAGGAAGGTCTAACCCAGATCCACTTCAGGGACCCCAACATCGGGACAGAGCTGGAGATGGAGGGGTTGGGGGCAAAGGACCACACGAATGGCCTGAGGATCTGCCAAGACTCTTGGGCACCCTCAGAGCCCCCTGGACACACCCACCCCACCAGGGCCCTGCCCAGACTCACCATATCTCATCTCAGTCGTAAACAGGTCATTGCTGCTCCCTGAATGCAAATCGGCCTCAGCAGGTGGGGCCGGGCCCCCAGGCACCAGGGCATTGGACAGAGTGTGGGCAGCAGGAGGGCCTGGAGGCGTGGTGGTGGCGGGACCAGCCCCCGCCTCCCCGGGGCAGCTGCAGCCCGGCTGGGCGAAGCCACAGGCCCTGCCGGCCGCGCGGCCGCACTCTTCGCTCCAGCGGCAGAGCACGCCACAGGTGAACTGGCTGGAGTTGTTGTTGTTGATGAGCAAGACCTCGACGAAGCGGAAGGCCAGGGCGGCCGGCGCCAGCAGGCGCGGGGCCTCTGAGGGCTCTGCCGACAGGCACAGCTGCACGAAGTTCTTGTCGAAGTGCAGGAAGGTGAAGGGGCCCGAGCCGCCGCACAGTTCCAGCCCCGCCGCTGCCGCCTCCTCCTCCTCCTCTGGCCGCCCTGCCTCTGCCTCGGCCTGGGCCCCCGCCTCCTCTGGGCTAGGCCGCAGGCAGGTGAAGTTGACCAGGTAGTGGTCCAGGGGCAGCAGACGGGGGGCAAAGTGAGTGCACACCTGCTCCTGGCGGTTGAAGCGCAGGTAGAGGGAGTACTTGGTGGGGTCAGGGTTCTCCAGGGTCCAGGAGCAGCCTGAGGCGATGGTGGGAAAGAGGTCCTGCAGTGAAAAGGCCCCGTAGAGCACGCCCGAGGCCAGGGCGGAGCAGGCGCTGGGGGCAGGGTCGAAGGCGGCGGCCAGGCGCAGGGACAGAATCACAGATAGTAAGAGGGGACAGGCTGGGGTCATCCTATGTCCCTTGCCCTGCGGAGAGAGACGGTGGTCAGCAGTCCCGGGCACTGTGAGCACGGGCTCTAAGTCTCCTGTTACTCGCTGCAGGGAGTGGGCCTCGTGTTAAGACTCTGAAGTCCCCCACGCCCACCTGTGTGATCTTAGACAAACTCCGAGCCTCAGTCACCTCACCTGTAAGATGAAGGCACGGAAGAGAGCCTGACTCTGTGAGCCCGTGAGAAACATCAGCTGTCATGTCTGTCACCCTCTGATTCCTCGGTGGGTCCCACCAGCCACAGGCACCAGGCCTGACACGTGGATCTAGCCTCATCCCCGCCACCTAGCTTGAATGCTCCAGAACCTTTGCCCTAAGTCGCAGTGTATCGTGATCAGCTGTGAGGCGTGTCACGCGTAATCCAGCGGTAATTGTCAAAGGAGCAATGTTTGACAACGATTTGCTTTTTTATAAATCAGAGCAATTCAAGGTTATTCCCAGAACAATGTCATTCTCACTCACTTGCTTTACTGAGTGGGCGAGAAAGGGGAGGAGTTACCACCGGTGTGCCAGGGACTGCGCACAACCTGATCCATGCCCCTGGAGGGCGTCGCAAGTATGAACGTCATGTGTTATCACGGCTGTGGAAATGGGGAGTGGGAGGCATCTGCAAAATGGGTGCAGTATTGCCCTTAATCCCTCTTCCCTTCCTGCCACAGGGTTACCATCCAAGGCCTGGCTTGCAGCCTGCTACCCGTAGTGAGGCCACCAAGCCAGCTCACAGCCCTTGCCCGAAAGTCCCTAGCCCCAGTCACCACCTCTATCCCCGGCTCTCTCCCCAGGGCTAGCTCACTCATCTCAGGAGTCTTTAAGCTCCTAGGAGCGGAGCCCAGAGTTCACTGATGTCTCCCTCCCTGCAAAGTGCTGCCCTAAAGCCGAACTCCCAGCAGGTGTGAATGTACTCCGGGTGTGGGCAACAGCGAGGACCTCTTGGCCATACCCTGACAGCCACACAGGGCGGTCAGGCCCAAGGGGACAAAAGCTGCCCTCCCACCCACCAGGCCAGGACAGAGACACTGCCCACCCTAGCTGCCCAGAGAGCAGAGCCTGGCACCTGCTTCCAGCCCTGCCCCCGAGGTGATCCACACTGCCTCTCTCCTCCGTGGCGACAGCACAGCTCACAGCACTGAATGGGCCCCTAGAGCCTGGCTGCTCCACATTAGAGGAGAAAAGATGAGGCTCCAAAAGGGGAGGCAACCTGCTCAAGATCACACAAGAGTAGTCCAGCTGGGACTGGAACCCAGGACCTGAGGCCTCAGCCTGGGGTTCCCTCTTATCCACCAATCGCCTCTTGCTCTGTCCCCTTCCCTTGCCCAGGCTTCAGGACAGATGGACAAGCCATTAGCTCTGGGAACTGAATCACAGAGAGGATAATTCACAGGTGTGGCTGGATTTTCCAAGACCCAGAGGCTCCCCAGGCACAGATTTCCCCTTGGCTTTTCAGGAGCCTCAACAGTGGCTGGAGGGGTTGGGTTGGGGTGGGAGGGCAGGAATTAGAACCCCAGAATTCCAATCCCTGTACAGCTTCCATGGAACTCCTCACTGCCCCAGATCCCACACTTGCCCCTCCCCAGCCATAGTGGTAAGGGGGGTTGGGGGGGGACAAGCTCCAGGCAGGTTCATTGACTGGGAAGGAGCCACCCCACCATCCTCTGAGACCTGTCTGGAGTTATTCAGCAGAAGTCAGAACAAGCTGTGTCTCCCTTGCTCCCACCAGAACTGAAAAACAGGACACAAGACCCCTGGCCTTCCCTGCTCCATATCATGCCTGTCCCAAACTGTTCAGCCCGCCCAGCCTGCTGCGGCACCAGGGAAGCCAGTAGCTGATGATGAGTGACATCCAATCCCCCCGCTGCCCCCAATTATTTTTAAGCAGGCTGCAAAATTCAGGCCATAGCTGCAGCTCAGCAGAGGGGAGGTGGGGGCTCATTATAACTGGTCTTGCCTCCCCCACTTAGAGCAGGGTGGGGAACCTACATACACACAGAGGCTTGAACATCACTGTGCTGTGCAGGCATGCACACAAAAGCACATATGCACAGACACACGCGAAGACAGGTGTCACCAGCATTCTATATGTGAACAGACACACATGTACAAACACACACACATAGATGAGTGAAGCCACAGATGTGTGAATTCACATGCACACAAGGGTTTAGGCTCTCACATGGACAAGGTGTAAAGAGCCAGCCAGACACTTGTACACATGCAGAGATGCAAATGTACTCTCGTGTGAACACACACAGGTTCTTTGAGACTTAGCATATGACAGCTAAGTGTCAGGCAGGATCTGACTTACTGTTCCTTCCTTTGTGTGCTCCTGACGCTGGGAGCTCAGAACACCCCTTCCAACCCCACCTCCTGGGCCTAGGCTGCTCCCTCCTCCGTAGCCCCGACCCATCAAGAAGCGCTAAGTCCAGATTCCCAGAGCCACAGCCTGGCTTCTGTACCTCTTTAGAGCCACCTCTAAATCCTGCCCAAGCCCCCTCCTGCACTCAATCTCCTTCAGACACTCCCTTCACACCAATTCAGGAATTTCACCCTGGGTATGTATGACCCTGGTGGTTCCTGCTGGGACATAGACTTTTTGGGGGGAGGGCCTTTTATATATATATATGTATATATCATTCCCCCATCCACAAAATAAGGCAAAAAGCTCGATTCCAAGCTAAGTCAGAGAGAGACTCTCCTGGGAGGGGGCCTGGAAGGATCCTAACCTCACAGGCGGCCCAGGTGGTTATTAGCCATGATCACCCTCCCTGAGCCTCAGGCTCCCGGGCTGTGGAATAGAGACCATGATCCCTGCTCTCAGGACTGCTCCTATCTCTTCATTCAGCCTCCCAGTGAGTTCCGCGCACCAAGCCTGGTGCAGGCGGAGCAGAGCACGCACATGGTCCCTTCCCCTCCTTCCCTCCTTCCCAGAACCTCACAGACTCTCCCGATTTCCCGCTGAGGTCCACCGCTATCTCTGGGAAGGCCCTTTGGGCTGAACCCTGGAAATGTCTCTGCCACCTCCAAGCCCAGTAAAGCTCACAAACATGCACCAGAGCTGGAGAGGATAGGTATGGAGCTCAGCTCTGAGGAAGAACTTCCTGGGTCGCGAGGTTAATGGAGAGGATAATCTAAAGGCCTCCTCCCTCAGGACTTCAATGGGCTGAGATGGGTGAGCTGCGGGTTGGCCTAATCCCAGTCTCAGAGATCCCCCCGACTCCCACACCCACCAGCAGACCTGAGAATCCCACCCTATGCCCAAGCACACGGAGACCCCGTTCCTCCCAGACCCTGCAGGCCTGCCGGCCCCGGACTCCCCTCCTGCACTGAGGACGGAATCGGAGGCTTTTGCAGCAGCTGGCAGGGACAAGACGGGGAGACGGAGGGGGCACCTCAGGGCTCGGGCTGGGTCTCCGGGATCCCGGGGATCGAGCCCCTTGCGCCCCGCGGGCTGGGAGCAGCGGCGCGGGTGGCGGAGCGCGGGGAGCCGGGGCCGCGGGCGGGGGAGGGGCGGCGGTGGGGGAGGGGGCGCGGCGGTGCGCACGTCGTCGCGTTTATCCACCTGGCAGCTCCAATTCGCCCGCCCGTCACTCACCCTCCGCCTCCCCGGCGCTCGCTGCGGGGCCCAGCCCGGGCCGACACGCGGGCGGGGACCCCCACCCGGGGCCTTCGGGTCCCCTGCCCATGCACTGGCCGGGTGGCCCGGTCCCCAAGGACCCCTCCCCCGGAGCTCTGGTACCCAGGAGGGTGCACACCTCCATCCAGCTCCTGGAGCTGGTGGGCAGGACCGAGGCAGGGGGCTCCCCCACCCCGAGGGCGGCCCCGCCTTCTCCACCTGGCAGAGAGGGCCGCTCCTCTTCCAGCTCAGGGGTCTTCCGGCCCGGGGAAGCCCCCCACCTCCACCACGAGGAGGTAGACTTGGGGGGCGGGGGCGGGGCCGCGAGGGCGGCGGGGGAGGGGGCGGTGACTCAGCCGCCCTCCGCCCGCCTCCCCGGAACTTTGCAGCAGCTGGAGCCGTTGCTACAGGAACCGAAAGCTTTTGTTCCCCAATGTCAGGGCTGCCCGGCAGACTGGAGGCTGGGAGGCTGCCACTCCCCGGTGGGACCCAGGCCCAGCCACCCTGCCCAGAGGACTTCCAGCAGCAGAACGCCACACATTCGAGCCCTCTCTCTCCCCCTTACCCACCCTTCACCAAGCCAATCCCGGCAGAGCCAGGTTTCTTCAAACTCTTGGGGCCCTTAGGCGGGGGCGCCCCCTAACTCTGACCTGGAGCACTAACTGTCCTGGAAAGTTCCTGATGGCGTCTGACCTCCTGGGGAGAGGTAAGAGGTTCCTCTGTGCACCATGTGCTCCTCTGTGGCTGATTTCCTACCTCGGGCCCCTTTTTCAGGCAAGCCTACCTTTGGGCACCTTGACTTGGGTTTCTTCCCTGCATTGATCTTACCTGCCCAGCCTCTATACTTGAACCAGGACCTCAGAGACCTTGGCCTGGTTTTCACTGATGCCCCTCTGGCCAGAGCTGATCCCAGAGCAGTCCAGGGGCATGATGAAGGATGGGTGAGGGAGGGGAGAGGCTGACAGTCACAGGCTCCCTCGACCCACTCTGGTTGCTGAAGGTGGTGTCTGGCTTTATTATCCTGGGGGGTTAGGGTGAAGTCACTAAAACCCATTCTGTACTTCTCCTCTGGGAATAGGAATAGCTGGGAGAGGGGCCTGACCTTGGCCTTGAAGACAAACAGCCCAATAAACCAATCACTGTTGAGCGTTACTAGGTGCCAAACACCTAACAATCTAATTTCATTCTCCCAGCAACAATATGAGGCATTTTATCCTGACCTATTTTAGAGAGGGCCAACTGAGGCTCAGAAAGGTTATGTAGCCTGCCAGGTCACACAGCTTTTGAACCCAGCTCATCTAACCAGAAGCTACTACTTACTCAGCTCCATTACCTGGGTGTTGGGAGGGAGAGAAGAGGGCAGAGACCAGCTGGGACCTCACTTTGGGTTACAGAAATGCCTACCACATACACCCACCCCAGGCTAGACCTATGCCTTTCTGAAGAGTGATGGGGGAGGGGAGTCAGAAGAGGAAGAAGAGGGGGAAACTCTGTCCATCTCAGTCCAGGGAAGACCTTCTCCCAAGCCTCACCACCACCGCCATCAGGGCACACCCTGTACAGAGTCCACACTGACCCCTGTGGCAGCAAAAGGGGGGCACTCCCCAGGTGCCTGCTGTCCCAGGGCCAGGTGGACTCCCCCATCGCCTACGCCATGCCCAGACCAGATGAGCCCACCTTTGCCCCCATACCCCACCTAGTGGAAACTGCCATAGGGTAGACAGAGGCTCCCTGAGGACACCTGCCCAAGCCCAAACAAACCCATCCAGACCACCTCAAATCCAGGGACTAGTCCTGTAGGTCTATCCCTGATAGCTCAAAGGGCTCCCGAATAACTGCTGGGATGAGCCCTCCACCCCACCCCACCCCACCCTGCGCTATCCCCAGAGCATATGGCCCGACAACCAGGACTGTTCCCCCGCGGCTAGCACGAGGGGGCACCCGGCCTCGCCCGCCAGCCTCCTCTTCCCCAGGGACTTCCCAGCGCCAGTCCCGCAGCCGCCGCTGCTGCTCTGGCTGCGGAAACCCGGGGTTACCCGCGGGAGGAAAAGGGGCGGCGGGTCCAGAGCTGCGGGCAGGGGGCGCCAGAGGACGCCCAGGGGCCCGGCCGGCAGCTGGCAAGGCGGGCAGGCGGGCAGTATCTCCGGCCCGGGAGCCCCTCCCCCCGCGGGCACCAGACCCTTCGCCCGCTCTGCACCGGCCGCGGCGCAGAGGACTTCCCTCGGACCGAGCTGACTGCGGGAGTGGCCTCCAACTTCACAACCTACAACCCCCGCCCGCCCCCGCCCCATCATGCCAGCCCCGGGGCTGCGGGAGGGTGCGTTTGGTGCCCGGCTCTATGCCCCAGGGGTGGGAAGAGAAGGATGGGGGATGGACAGACTCCGACCAAAGATGGACACGGGAGCCAGGGATGCAGGGCCGGTGGAGATCCTGGCCCAAGAGGAGGGGGCTCGAAGCCGACCCGGGGGACACGGCCCCAAGTCCAGGCTGAGGGGGAGGAGACTTGCAGCAGAGATTCGCGAGGGATAGGGAGACTCCAGGCAGATATGGGGGAGGATGCATCGGGACAGAAATAAGAAGGGAAGCATGGTCGCGGTACTGGCGCGGGGAAAGGCAGGAACTAGGGGCAGACGTGGATGGGGACAGGAAGGACTCCAGGCAGAGATGAAGTGGAGGGGAGGAGCAGGGTCCGGCATCCAGACGAGGAGGGGGGATACAGGGGGAAGGCACAGTCGAGCTGCAGGTTGGAGAAAGGGGCTCTAATCAAGGTGGGGGGCGCACTGCCAGGATCCAGGCTAAGAGAGGAAGAGACTCGAGACAGTAATGGGGGTAAGGTCTGGGTCAGGATTGTGGGGGAGGGCTTTAGCAGAAATGGGGAAAGGGAAGTGGATGATCAAGGGACTCACCAGCGATGAAAGGGGCCTCGGCCCCAGGCTTGGAAGTTCCCAAAGAGATGGGAGTGGGTAGATGCTGAAAGAACTCAGTTCGGGAGAGGGAGGATTCAACAGAGACGGGCTGGGGGAGCGCCCCGAGTCCGGGCCGGTGCGGAAACTCGGGACCGCGCCGGGAGGGCTCGGTGCGGGGCCGGGTCGAGGTCTGGGACCGAGCACTCACCTGGGCGCCGTCAGCAGCAGGAGCGGGGGCCGGCGCTGGCGGAGGCAGCCACGGGGCGCAAGTTTGCCATCCCTAAGGCGGGGGCCTGGCCGGGCGCGGGGCGGCTCGCGGCAGCGGCGCCGAGGGGCCGAGGCTCCCGCTCCGCGGAGCGGCGGGTGCAGAAAAGGCGCCGCGGAGCAGCGCGGGGCGGGCGGGCGCCGGGCCGGGCGCGGGCTCCTGCCGCCGCCTCCTCGCCGCGCCGCCCCCCCGCTCCCCGCTCCCCCGCCCCGAGCACCGCCCGCGCCGCGCGCCGCCTCCTATTCGCGGGCGGCGGCCGCAGCCCCAGGCTCCAAAAGCCGGCGCCGCATCCTCGGTCTCCGAGCGCCGCCGCCACCACTGCCGCCACTGCCGCCGCCGCCGCCGCCGCAGCCAACCCCGGTTCCTCCGGCCGCTCCGGCCGCTGCCCGCAGCGCGCGCCGGGCCGAGTGACGGCCGAGGTGGGACGCGGCGCCTGCGCGGGCTGGGCCCGGGAGGGGGCGCGCGCCAGGCCGGGCGCGAGGAGCCGCGGGAGAAGGGGCGGGGGGCGGGGGCGACGCGCGCCGCCTCCTGTTAAAGGGGGAGCAGCGCCAGCCGAGCCAAGCGCACCCTCCTCCTCCCCGCCCTGGGCCCCAGGCGCCGGCGCGGGAGAAGCCCCGGGTAAGCCCCCGCCCCGCCCGCGGCCTCCTGGACCGCAGGATGCGGCGATCCGCGACGCCCCTTCAGCGATACCCCAGGCCGGAGGCGGCCCGCCCAGCCAGGGTCTCCGGGGCCCCCGCGGGGGGGGGGGGGGGCTGAAACACTTGCCCCACCCTCCCCCGTATGCATTGCAAATTGCATATCCCTGTGCATGCAGGTGCCACTCCCGTGCGCTGAACTTTGCATATGCTTATGCACACAGGTGCCCTGTGGGTGCACTGCAATGTTGCCTGGCTCTGTGCATGCAATTGCTACATACAGACACGATGTGTTAACATGTGTTCAGGTCCTGAATGTCTGTTGGCTGTTCCTGTGGGTAGACACGCTATGTGTGTGCAAGCTTATAAGTGCCACATATGTGCTGAGTGCTGTGGGTCAGTTGTTTGTAGGAGCCACATATGTACACTGCAGTGTGGTATGTTTGATGCATACTCTACTGTAAACTGCAATGTTGCATGTCCCTAGGCACGGGGATGCTACACGTGTGCAGTGTGTTACATGTTTTCCTGAGTGCCTATCTATTCCCACAAGTGCCTTTTCCTGTGCCAGGGGCGCCCCCATGTTGCATCTGTTTGCGTAGAAGCAGCCGGAATGTACGGACCTGCCCCCTCCCCAGCCTGGCACAGTGCGGTTGGGTGGGGCCAGAGCCCACATGGTGAAGGTGGTTCCCAGGGAGATGCCTATGGCTCAGGGCCCTGGTCCGGTGGTTTTGTGGCCTGGGCATGTTGCCACCAGGAAGGTGGGCAGACCAGGGACACACCACTTCAGCCAAAGACAAGTAGGTTAATCAGATGGTTCTGGTCAGAGGAAGAGCCAGCAGGGGGCAGCTTTGCAGTGAAGGTTGGGATGGTTTCAGGAACCCTACTTTTTGAAGGTTCTCTGGCCAGGAGGGGGCTGAGCCTGGGAAGCAAAGAAGTCCCCAGTCCACCCAATCCCAATCCCACCTCTCCACTGAAGCTCCTTGAGTTGGGTCACCCTGGAGACTAGGGCAGAATGAAAAGGCTTCACATCCCCCCAGGGACAGTACCAGGAAGACGTAGAAAAGCCCCCTGTTCACTCCCTCTGTCTCCCCTTTGCTCCAGCAGTCTTGGTGACATTTGTTGTGAATGATTGTGAGAGATTATCGACTTTAATGGAAGGAGGTAATAAGGGGCGATGAAGGAATCTCGCCCGTCACCTTAAGGGAATTTATGAGGCTGTATGAGGCAGGGAGGAGGGCTGGCACCTTTCCTTTCCCAGCGGGAGCCCGAGAAGGACTGTGCTTTACGCCTAGTACTGGCAGGCAGGGCTCCTGGGTTCTTGCTGGGTACTCTCAAACACACCCTAGGTGTCTGGGTTTGGAGGCTCAGCTGCGACTGTGAAAGCCAAGGCAGGCCTTGCCATCTATAGAGGGTGTCAAGAGCCACCCCAACAGCAGTGGAAGATCCTAAGCCTCCTTATTTGGGCAATGCAAAGGGCAGTGGGGGTTGCTGGAGTTCAGGCCTTAAGGAGGTGGACAAAGGTGGGGAGAGTGGTCAGGACAGGAGGTGCACTCAAGGATATAAGGACAGGTCCTCCCTCAGAAGCTTCCAGGACCCTATACTCCAGAGCTCCAGCCCATTCCAATCCCATAGGGAGCCTGCCTCCCTCTTTATGAATATTCATTAAATTAGCATACTAGAGACCCAGAGCCCAGAGAAACCCAGGCAGGTCCCTCGCAGATGTAGTAATGCAGCTGGATCCCTGAGGCCCTCCCGTTCCCCCCAGGATCCAGCTGGGTGCAGGGATAATGGGAGGGGCTGGCTCTGGAGAGACAGCAGCGTTCTGTCTGTTTCTGTGTTCCTTGGTAGCCCTCTGGCTTCTCAACCCCATTCTTTCAGCCACAAAAGTACAGGGAAATATAGCTCTGGGGAATACAGATGGTCAGAGAGAGTGAGGGACTGACAAGGATGGTACTGCCTACCTGGGGACTCACAGGGCAGGGTGGCAGGTCAGCAAGGCAGCAAGGGCTGCAGGAGCAGGGTGGAGAGCACAGACCTCCCCGGGGTTATGCGGGAGCAGGCTCGATTAGGGCCAACCTCGGGAAGGCTCTCCCGGAGGTGCCTCCTCGCATCAGGGCTTCCCCACCTCCTTTCCCAAGAGCCCCTGCCCTTCCAGACTCACTCTGGTGATAATGCCGCCCGGGAGGACTTGGAGTAATTACAAATCGTTTCCATATTCAAATCCAGCTGGTTGAAGAGAAATTACTTCTCTGACAGCCCAGGCGGGGGTGGGAAGAACAAGTCTAAGCCCCAGGAGGGGCCTCTAGGGAGCTGAGGGCAAGGGTAGGGGCCCTGGTCAGAGCTTGAGCACAGAGGGTTTAGGCGGAAGGAAGGGATACCTCCCACCCACCCCTCCCCCTGAAACACAAAGACTGGGTAAAGGACGATTGATCCCAGCCCTTTAGTCCCACTTGGAGCTCTGTCTGGAACCTCTGATGGGATGTTGGGGACCAATGCCACAAGGGCAACTAGAAGTCAGGCTCTCTACCATGCTTTCACACTGTATCCCTAGGTGACCTTGAGAAAATCCCTCCGGCTTCCTGGGCCTCTATTTCCTTACCTGTGAAATGGTATAAATGATCTCACCAGGGCTCCAAGGAGATAAGGGATGTGGATGTGGATTAGCGAGAGCTACATTCCTGAAAGGGGCCTTTTTAAATAATTGCTTTATTACCAATTAATTCGTATTTTGGTTAACAATAACAACCACCAGTGGTCCATTCCGGAGGCAGCACAGCCCTCAGTGGGGCAGTTCAGGGCAGGATAGTGGGTCTACCAGGGGCACAACCCTGGCCTCACCCGCCTGGCCTCAGCCCTGCCTCCCACTGGGCCAGCCACTGCTATGCTTCATTGCCCTTTAAACAGATGAGAAAATGTTCTTCTCTTCCCAATGATTTATTTGGCCCAGAGCCTGGTCAGGTTTCCTTCCAGCCGGTGGGACCTAGGAGTGTCCCTCCCTCAGCCCCTACCCTCCAATGACACTCAGCCAAGTAGGTACCCATGGCAACCCAAAGCTCTGAATACCAAGGTCCCCTTTTAATCCCCCAGCCCCACCCCAGATACCTATCAGGAGCTCATAACATGTCCCCAGAGACACTCAAATCCACATGGATCCCTTCTATCAGGGTCTGTCCCAGAGCTCGTGTGACAAACACCTTACTGCTCTGGATGTCAGGGATCCTGGAGAGGTATCCTGGAAGAGGTGGACTGGCCCTCCCTGCCTGTGGGAAGTCCTGCATGTCTAACTTCATCCATCCTGCTGTAGATGCCAAATGGATTAGGAGCCTGGGGCAGCCTAGGCTGGGTGTTTGTCATTTTCTTGGTGCTGTAGATCAAGGAGAGGAGGGAAGATTCTTTGTTCTCTAGCCAAATCCTCCCAGAAGGTTAGGGCCTGGTTTGTATGCAGCTCTCTGAGCAGTGCCTGCGTTCTCAGGCCCCTGGGGCAGAGGGCAGAGAAGACCTTTAGGGACTAGGTGATCCTCACACGCACCTTACTCCGGAGGGTGTACGCAAGATCCTGCCACCTAGAGGGTGCCTTCACTTACCCATATATATTTTTTTAAGATATATTTATTTATTTATTCATAAGAGACACAGAGAGGCAGAGAGAGAAGCAGGCTCCATTCAGGGAGCCGGATGTGGGACTCGATCCCGCAAGCCCGGGATCACGCCCTGAGCCAAAGGCAGGGACTAAACCTCTGCGCGCCACCCAGGGATCCCCTCAACTAATATTTATTGAGTGTTTACTGTGTTCTAGGTGCTGGGATCCAGGCCATCATCAAATTCTGTTGCTTCTACCTCCTAGAATATCCTACATCTATTCTTCATGTGCCCACTGCCAACGTGGGAGTCCAAGCCACCATCATCTGGTGCCGGGACCTCCTATCTTGAATCTCCATGCTCCCCCTTCTGCCTCCCTGCCCCAATCCATTCTCCTGGAGCCCACTGAGCCATCTCTTTAACATGCAAATCAGAGACCCTCTTCTTAAACCCTCTAGTGGCTTCCTGCTGCACTTAGCACCAGGAACTTCCTAGCCCGGCAGAATCTGGCCCCTACCAGCCTCTCCAGAGCCATTTCCACTGCCCTCATCTTCACCCCACCCCCTCACAATATTGGAGTAACACAAGTCTTCTTGAAAAAGTCCAAATCCTTCTTCCCCCAGCACTTGCCCCAGCTCACCAGGAAGGACTCAGTGCCAACATCACCTCTTCTGGAAGACCTCCCCAGATTACACTTCTAAAGCAGCCCTACCCGCCCATCCCTAGTCGCTCCAAACCATGGCCTTGCGTTTCCATCACAGTATCATTACTTGAAAATATGTTGTGTATTTACACACGTGTCATCTGTTCCCCCTGCTGGACAATGAGTCCTGGGAAGGCAGAGACCTTGTGCATCCAGTCACAGTTGGATCTCCTGGCACAAAGCATTATGCCAGGTATGTGATAGGTATTTGTCAAGGGAATGAATGGCCCAAGGGCAAGTGAAGACCCTGCCCGCACAGAGCTTCCAGTCTGTGATTCTTGATCCACGTTTGTCCAATAAAGCCGTGCTTCACAGTTTCCCATGTGATGACCTAGAAAGGACATCTCCCTCTATCTCTCACTGGTTGTGTGACCTTGGACAGGTCATGTATACTCTTCAAGCCTCAGTTTTCTCTTCTGTAAAATGGAAATAATGATCCCAACCTAGCAGAGCTGATGTGAGTCACAAAAGATAATAAAGCTGAAGGCCTCCCATAGGGCCAGACCCAGGGAGGTGTCCTCTGCAGGAATGTGGCCCCATCTTGAGACTTACTAAGGGCTGCAGCTGTTCCAGGCTCTGGGGACATGGACATGATTCAGAATGGGGCTCTGCCCTTGAGGCCTTCCAGGACTCCCTCCTTCCCACCCAGGGAGAGAGGAGGTCTCATCTGCCGAGATCACTGCTGTGAAGGAAGCCACCCGAGTGGCCGGGACACTGTGAGTGTGTGATCCCTGCAGAGAAACTGAGTCCAAATCGCCTTCTCTATAGCACTTCCTCTCCTCATTTGGAAGCCCTCTTCCTTTTTAGCCTTTCTTGTCTGTGTAAACACACACGCACACACACACATGGATGCATGTACCAGTGAATCCATGTCCACACACTTACACAGTCACTGGCCCACAGACATACACTTGCCTAGGAAGCACAGGTGCATAAATAACCACACACACACACACACACACACACACACATACACAATCCCAGGACACAACCCTCCTCCATTTTCTGGCCCAGGGGGGACCTGTCTGGCTCATCCATCAGTCTTGTCCCCTCTCGCTCTAGGTGGAGGTTAGACATGACCCCTCCAGGCTGACAGGAGGCAGTCTAGGCTTTACCCCCTGGTAAATTCTCCTTGAGACCTAATTCCACCCTCCCATACTGCAGGCCTTAAGGACAAGGAGCCCTGGCAACCACTCGGGACACCCAGAAATGATAGCACCATCCCCTATAGCCACACCCCCCAGGCTGCTGGACATGCAGAGGGTGAAGGTGCCTGAGGAGAGCTGCTCCCACCCTCCTGCCCAGGTGGAAAGGGAAGGGGAATCCCTCAGGGAGGGTCTGGGACACTTGGCAGGCACCGGGCACACCAGCAGTAGGGGGCCAGTGTGTTCCCACCATCTGGGATGCCCCATGTTCTCTCCCCTGGGCTCTGTGCCACCTGGATCCAGCTGGACTGGGCTTGTGCCAAGCAGGACACATTGAGCATAGCAGGCAAGGGTGGGGGCAACCTAGAGGTCTAGCGGGACCAGCTCATCCTGTTGAGCCCCTCTGTGGGCTTGACCCAGTGCCAGCTGCTTTTAACTTATTGTCACAACAAACCCTTACACTGGTGTGGTCACCCCCATTTCCCAGATGAGGAACATGGCTTAGAAGGAGGCAGAGAGAACCAGAGCCCCCTTCATTCAGAAAGGCCCTGCCTTAGTCTTGCCTCTCCCTTGTCCCCCCTATGTCCCCCAAAGGACCGACCAAGCACTGACTGTGGAAAACAATTTATTTTAGGATTAGAGCTGATCTTCCAGAGAGAACCAGCTCCCTCAGGGTAAGAGATCTGAAGGGGTCTGACTCCCAGGGCCTGACTTCTGTAGGGAAAGACTGAAGCAGGATGCCTGGATTTGGGGGAGGCAACCAGAGTTGCTGGGGGTGCCAGGAAGGACCTCCCAGAAGACCACTGACATGTACACACCTCCCTGGCAGGCACAGCCACACTCCTCGCTGACACACCCCAGGAGGACATCCCTTTCTCTAGAATCATACACCACCTCATGCTGGCAGTAAAGCAGTCACTACTTGGTGAGAGGGTGGGCCTTCAAGCTCACTGCCAAACCTGGCACAACTCTGATCTCTAGGGGTCCCAGACTTGGGGGCAAGGCCTACGGATGGGGCAGGGGGTGGAGGGAGAAGGCTCTGAGTGTTGTGGTTGGAGGGGAGAGGCCCTGGGGTGCATCGCCAGCCGGTGTTCTGCATGTCAGAGTAGGAGTGAGTGGGGCTGAGCTCGGGTACACGTGTGGGTGGTTGTGTGCGTCAATGCGTGGGGGGAGAGTCTGTGTGTATGTATATGGTGTGCCTGTGCGCAGGTTTTGTATGTGTCTGCCTAGGCCTTGTACGTCAGAAGCCTGGGCCTGGCTTTGGGATCTCTGCTGTGTGTGTGTGTGTGTGTGTATGTGTCTGTCTTTGTATGCAGGGTGCGCAGTGTTTCATGCATAATTTTTCTATTTGTGTATACCTATGGCATATAATGCATACAGCCATGTGATGCTGCGGTCTGTGTATCTGCTCAGTGTCTAGGTGAATGTGGGGTGTGTTGACGGGGCCGGGTTAAGTTGTTGGAGTTTGTGTGCAACCAGTATGTGGTGTTTCTTTGTATTTCATGCTCAAGCCTGTGTGTGTGTGTGTGTGTATGTGGGGGAAGTGTTTTCAGGCCCGTGTCTGTGCCTTTTGGTGGGGTATGAGTCAGGGCATATGGCATTTGCAGGTCTGTGTGTGACTGTATCTCCGTGTGGCAGTGTTTGGTAGGTGTCTGTGCCAGCCTGTGGTGTGTTTCCCTGTGTGTGTGTGTGCGCGGGGGTTTGCTGGCAGGCCTTCAAGTGGGGAGGGGGGCGGCATTGTGTATAATGCTGTGTTTGTTGTGTGTGACTGTGGGTGGTTGTGGCCCCGGGTGTCCTCTGTATGTGCCTGGATGAGGCTGTGGGTTTGTGCGCAGGGTATGTCTGCAGATCTGTAGGGATGACATTGTTATTCTTGTCTTTGGGCACTTTTTAAGCTAATGCCTCCCAGGAAGCCCCCTCCTCCCCAAGGCTGAGACCTCTGGCCGGCTCTCCCTCCCAGCCACCTTGGCCGGCGCGGCACTTGCCTTGCGGGGAGAGGGAGGGGGGTGGGGGAACCCAGAAACTGGCGGCCGCGGGTCAAGGTCGAATGGCAGGAGGCGCAGGGGCTCCTCCTCCTAGGGCGCCCCGCACCCTCCCTCTCTCACAAAGGGCCCTCCCGGCGAGGCCGCCCGTGCGCCCCTCGCTCGGCCCAGGTCTCCCCCGAAATGAATTTTAATTTCCGCTCCGGGCCGCGGGCCGGAATGAGGCTGGAGCCGGGGGCGGCGGGCGCGGGCGCGGGGCGCGCGGAGCTGAGGACGAGCGCGGATTTGAATTTCAAAGGCGGCTGCGGCCCGAGCGCGTCTGCGTGGGGCGACTGTGCGGCGCTGGTGTGTCCGCCCAGGCGCGCCTGCGTGCGCCGCGTGTGTCCGAGTGAGCGTGCTTTGCGAGTGTGCCTGAGGGGCGCGTGCGAGCCCCGCGTGGGCTGCGAGTGCCGGCGAGCCCGCGGTCGGGGGCTCGAGGCCGCGGGGACGGCCACGGCGGCGTGTCTGGGCGCGCTGGCGGGCAGGCGCCGGCGGCGGCGAGGGCTGTATTTTTAGACCGAGCCTGCACCACCGTCCGCGCGCGTGTGCGTGTGCGCGTGTGTGTGTGTCGGTGCTCCAGGCCCTGCGTGTGGCTGCGAGTGTGGCCGCGCGTTTGGGCGCTCGTGTCTGTGTCACTGCGTGGACGCCCGCAGGGGTGTGAGGGTGTGTCCGCGTGTCTGCGCCCACGTGTGGATGCGCATTTGCACCCGAGTCCGCGTGGGCGTCTGTCTGCAGGCACGGGGGTCCGTGTGAGCGTGCCCCGCCCCAGCCCCTGCGCGAGCCTGCGAGCGTGTCCGTGCGTCCGAGTGCCCGGGGTCTGTGTCACTGTGTCTCCCAGCGCTGGCTGGCGCGGGCGTCTGCGCGACTGTGCGGGGCTGGGGGTGGGGCAGCGGGGAGCAGGGTCGGGGAGCCAGGGCGCCCCCCACCGCCACTCTCCGCCCGCTCCCCCGCTCCCCGACCCGCGGGAGCGCAATGGGCTCTCGGGAGGCAAAGGCCGGAGAGGAGGGGCGGCTACCCGGGGGGCGGAGCGGCGGTTCCAGGCTGTCGCTCTCCCAAGGCGCGGGGGCAGCTCCGCCGTTGCAGACGAACGGCGATCGTCACCGCCCTGTGGCTGCACTGGAGGTTGAAGCCAGACACCAGGAAGGACCGCCAACCGCCCGCCCCAGGCCACGGCCATCTCCTAACAGGAGACTCGCACTCATGAACCCTAATTCAGACACAGCGGGGCACACTCCCGGGCACACCTAACACACACAGGAGTGTGGGCCAGGCTGCTGTCACCTGGATCAAGGGGTAAGGCCCACTGATGCACACCCAGGAATCCGCGCACGTGAGCAAGTGCCCACGCACACACAGGGGAGACACAGGTGAACAAACTCACCCCTCTCTGGGTCTTGGACCTTGTGGGGTGAAGAGGGCTGTAGCTCAGAAGTCCTAGGGAAGAGGGGCAGCCTGAGTCACTTCATGTCCCCTTTACTCTGTCAGGCCCTGGGTTGGATCCTGACAGGGATGGCTCAGCCTACATCACTCTTCCAGAAGTTGGGGTGGGGGTGGGGGGTGGGCATAAAGACCTCAAATCCAGTTATTCCTGGTCATTCTCATGAGGAGCCATCCCACAGCCAGAGGCAGGTAAGAGCCAGGGGCTGCCTTCTCATGGGAGGTCTCCCAGCGTCCTGGCTAGAACAGGTGGGTGGGTAGGGGGGCTGCTGTCAGGAGGACCAGAGGACAACAAGGAACTAGGGATGGGATGATGGTTTCAGGTCCTCCTCTTCTGTGGAGAATTTTGAGAAGGGGTAGAGGCTGACTCCCGTCAGTAAGGCTCAGCAAGGGGCCTAGCACCAAGAAGCTGCTCCAAAAATACTATTAACTGAGGCTTTTTTTTTTTTTTTTTTTTTTAAAGGAGGGGCACCTAGATGGCTCAGTTGGTTAAGCATCTGCCTTCAGCTCAGGTCATGGTCCCAGGGGCCTGGAATGGAGCCCCTCATCAGGCTCCCTGCTCAGTGGGGAGTCTGCTTCTCCCTCTCCTTCTGTTTCTCCCCTCTGCTCCTGCTCTCTTTCAAATAAATAAATAAAATCTTTAAAAAAAAAAGAAAGAAAGAAATGAGTCAGAGAATGTAGAGGCCCACCTAAGGGCCGAGGGAGCCGTACAGAGGCATAAATAGTATATCCAGGCTCTCTGCATGGCTGTGTGTGTGTGTGTGTGTGTGTGTTTATGTCTGGGGGGAGGACACAGGAAGCTGAAGGTTAGCCTGGAAACACATCACTGTGGGCCTTGTAAGCTAAACCAGAGGTCGCTTTTATTCTGAAAGCAAGAGTTTTATGGAGGGTTTTAGAGAGGAAATCATAGTCAAGTTTGCTTAAGGAGAAACAGCTGGGCACCTGGACGGTGGATTTGAGGAAGCCAGGATTGGAGAAGAGGACCAGTGAGAGGCTCATTCATTCATTCATTTATTCATTCAGCAAATATTTATTGAGTGCTTACTAAAAGTGTCTGGCACTGGGGCGCCTGGCTGGCTCAGTCGGTGAAGCATGTGACTCTTGATCTCAGGGCCGTGAGTTCAATTGGGCGTGGAGCCTACTTAAAAAAATAAATAAATAAAACTGTCTGGCACAAAGGGTGGTGAAATGGATAGAATCTAGAACTTCAAGGAATTTCTAGAACCTGACCACATAACGGCTGAGCTTATGAGCAGTTTACCTTCTGGTGGGGGAGGGGAGGCAGATGCAAAAGCACAAATACATAGACTGTTAGTGTTGATAAGAACAAAGAAGGAAAATAGTGTTGGGTAGGGAGGCAAGGGGGTTAGAGGAGAACAGGAGGCGAGTTTAGGCGAGGTGGTCAGGAAAGGTGTCTCTGAGAAGGTACCATCTGAGCAGAGACCCGAAGGAGGTGAGGGATACTTATAGGAAGAGCAGTCCCTATAGGGGTAATTGTAAGTGCAAAGGTCCTGAGGGGGAGGGCGCCACTTATTCACAAGGGGAAAGACTTAGGGGAAATCCATGATTTCTATTTTGGACATGCTGCATTGAGGTGCCTTCAGGACATCCAGGGACAGGGACCAGGAAACAGGAGAGATGTGGGGAAAGATAGAGATTAGGGAGAATGGAAGCCCAAGCACTGCTGCAGTAGGAGAGATTAAGGATAGACCACAGGCAGGGAGCAGCCCAAGGTGTGAGAGTTGGTTTGAGGGAGAATGGCTGCTAGGGATGGGGAGCAGGGATGGGGACCATGTGACAAAAATGGCACCCCCCCCCAAGATGGTCCTGGTACTAGCTTCCCCTCCTCCCCTGCCCTGGGGCCACAGTCTCTCCCCACTTGCCAATCCACCCTCCTGCCTGGGAAGGAGTCATTGGGATTGACTCTCCCAGCCAGGATGCTGGGAGACCTCCCATGAGAAGGCAGCCCCTGGTTCTTACCTTGCCTCTGGCTGTGGGATGGCTCCTCATGAGAATGACCAACAACTTTGAGGTTGTTGACAGGAGCCCCTTTCCTTTTTTTTTTTTTTTTTTTTTTTTTTTTTTATGATAGTCACACAGAGAGAGAGAGAGAGGCAGAGACACAGGCAGAAGGAGAAGCAGGCTCCATGCACCGGGAGCCCGACCTGGGACTCGATCCCGGGTCTCCAGGATCGCGCCCCGGGCCAAAGGCAGGCCCTAAACCGCTGCGCCACCCAGGGATCCCCACAGGAGCCCCTTTCAACGAGGAAGTCCCCTGGGCCCCCTCCGCCACCATCCTGGCCAGTAGAGCCAACCTGTCCACCCATAGTGCTTCTAAGGGTGACTTGATGGATCCTCAAGTCACTCTGCAGCCCCCTCAGCAGGAATCAGCCCCGGGGAGCAGCAGAACCTGGGATTAGAGTCCACAGGGCCACAGACTTCCCAGGGGGCCCCTGAGCCTCCGGGGAGCAGCAGAACCTGGGATGAGAGTCCACAGGGCCACAGATTTCCCAGGGGGCCCCTGAGCCTCCGCGTCCCCCTGTGTTGGGATTGGGAGGGACAACACCTTAGTGGGACCTTCCAGCCCTCCCAGGATCAGAATTTCCAAGGCACTTTCATCACATTTCGGATGGTTTCCTCACCGTAGACAGGTGACGTGGGCATCTGGTCCAGCTCCGCCACCGGCTCCCAGAGGGTTCTGCTCCCGACCTGTCCTCAGTTTCCCTATCTGTGAGATAAGCAGCACTTGCTGACTCTCCAAAGTTCCTTGGAACTGTGAGATGCTGCCATTTCTGTAATTTCTTATCTCAGCCCTGATGGCAACTTGGGGCCTCCTCTCTCAGAACATTTCCCCAGCCTCCTAGACCCCCCTGCTCCAGCGGCCCCCCACCGCCTCTGGCTCCCCAGGCTCCCTGATAAGGGGCCCAACTAATTACATTAGGATTTCATGCCAATTAGCAAACAATTACACAGGCAGATTGGTGCCTAATTTGGAGCAATAACGAAAGCTCCACTGGCCGAGGCGAGAATGCTGCAGACAAGACAGTTCACCCCGCCTGGCCCTCCTGGAGCCCCCGGAGGTGGGGCGCCGCCAGCTCTCCTCCACCCAGACCTGGGCCACAGTCTGCGGTCCTCCTTTAAAGGTCTTTAAGCGCTGTTTATGTTGAGGACATGGTCTGCCCAGGCCTCTGCTAAGAGAGGGTTTAGAGGAGGGCAAGGAAGGGTGGACAGGGGATCCCTGGGTGGCTCAGTGGTTTAGCGCCTGCCTTTGGCCCAGGGCGTGATCCTGGAGTCCTGGGATCGAGTCCCACATCGGGCTCCCTGCATGGAGCCTTGCTTCTCCCTCTGCCTATGTCTCTGCCTCTCTCTCTCTCTTTCAAATAAATAAATAAAATATATATATTAAAAAAAAAAGGAAGGGTGGACAGTGGGGAGTGGGGAGTAGAGGCGGATAGGGCCATCTTCCTTGAGGATGTTGGGAGGAATGGGGGACAGGAATTGAGTGGCTAAAGGCTTGGATGACTCAGTGGGTCATATGAGCTCAGGACCAATGGAAAAACCAGTTAGGCCAGAGCACAGGCTCATGTAGGGGGGTGGGAGGGCCAAGGCTGTAGAGGTGGGTAAGGCCGGCCAGGGAATGCCAATACAGAGAATTCAAGCATGCTCCTGGAGGCCACTGGGGGCTCCTGGTGGGAGAGGGAGACCATGCTGAGACCCATGCTGGGTCGTGACCTTGCTTGGGCCACCAGCAACCACCCAGGCCACCTATAGCCACCCTGGGGTCTCCTCTAACATCACTGGAACCCGCTGCCCTTGTCCATGACCACAGAGACTGTGGCTGTAGCTGCCAGCCCTGCCCCTCATCCCACATTTTCCCCAAGTGATCACCCTAAGGAATAAAACAAATCGGATTCCTCATCTGCTTAAACTTTCAATGGCTCCCCAGTGCTCTCAGGATAAGTTCAAGCACTCAACCTCAGCGTTCACTGCCTTTGAGCATCTGGCCCCTGAAGACCTCCCAACCAACCGCCCCCCTCCTTTCTGCCTCCACAGCTACCCACTGTCCTGGGAACTGGACTCTGATTCCTGATGGTGCCAGGCTCTCTCCCACCTCCCAGCCTTTGACTCTGCCGTTCCCTCTGCCTGGATTGCTGTCTCAACAACCCTTCCCTGTTACCAAACGCATCCTTCAAGGTCCCCTTCCTCTGCCTCCCAGATTCCTCCAGGAAGCACTAATTCTTCTCTCCTCTGGGCTCCTTTTGTCACCTTCTGTGGCACGGTTCACTCTGCATCAAAGCTGTTGGTATCAGCGTCTCCTGTCCCACTGGACTCGGAGCTGCTCACAGGTAGGGCCTGGAGCTGATTTACTCTGTGTCTCCTTCATACAGTACAGAAAGCAAATGAACAAAGAAGACAAAGGAATGAGATAAAAACAATTTTCCCCTGAGGATAGCAGGGAAACTGAGACAGAGTCCCAGAGAAATATTCATGAATCTGGTGGACGCTTCATTTAGAAAGGAAAGCTGAATTAGCTTTCAGCCCTCTGTTCACTGGAGCCAAGCCCTGATCCCATCCCTCCAGGTTTTCTTCCTGAACAGTCTCCCAAAGCTCGGAGTACCTCCCTTCAACCTGTTCTTACCCAGCTGTTTTCAGCTCTGCTTTCGACAAATGAGATCAAGAAAACCCCTACTAAGCTCAGGATACCAACCCCCCAAATAAAGGCAGCTCTTGTGAGGGCAGTGGCACAGCAAACTGAACTGCCGCATGAAGGCCTAGCGGCAGACTCAAGGAGGAACCTGCTGACCATCAGCGTACAGCCCCTAAAGTGATCTCTAAAGGAATGAGCAATGGGTAAGGGGTGGGGGTGGGGGAAGGTGGTGGGGGGGGGGTGGTGAAGCAGCGGCGCTTCAGCTTATCTAAAGGAGACCAAGCAGAGGCCAGGGATGGAATGCAGACCTTCCTGGAGGCAGGGGGATGACCTAGCTGACTTTCCCGGAGAGCTTCATTCTCACTTGGGGGGCTGCCACTCCATCTCAAGGCCCATCACTCACGTTAATTACCAAGAAAAAGCCGATTTCTCCTCATTTCCAGACTCGGAATGACAGTATCATTAGGCTTGTAATGTGCAGAGAAATTGTGTGTGTCTGTCTTGGAACATGTCCTGAGCCAGAGTGGGTAAGGGCACCCCCAGCTAGAGTTTGTCTCCAAGGCGTTCCCTGTGGCAGCGGGCCAACCTCAGGAAGAGATGCTGTGCCACCAGGGCAAAGGCCCTCTCCCTCTCTGTTTAGTGGCATCTGCCAGATGTAAACAAAACCAGCAATTCCCTGCTCAGAATTATACAAGGGCACAAACCCCCTTGTCTAAGCCAAACTTGAACTTAGGCCTCTGCCATCATGGCCCATCGCGGTCCTGTCCAGACCCCTTTGCTCTGGGCTCCCTGCCCACCTCTGGACCACCAGGCTTCTGGGTACCATCTCATCTCTAGGAGTAGGGCGTTGACTCTTCCTGAACATTCCTTCCTCCCTCAGCAAAACCAATATCCTACACATGAACAGACCTCAAACAATAACCACTGCTCACAACCTTTTACACACCTCTTCACACTCTTCATCATGTTTAATCCTCACTCAAACCCACTTGACACATGAAGAAACTGAGACCCACACAAGTTAAGTGACTCGCCCAAGTTCACGTCTCAGAGCTAAGCTTGACCCCAGGTCTGCCCGATGTCAGAGCTTAGGTTGAAGACAGACTCTTCAATCCAATCCATGCAGCACTCTGGGAATGCATCCTCTGTCCCTGCTCCTGATAGAGGATTGGACCCAAACAAGCTCTGCCCTTAAGAGCCGAGGTTGGTGAGGGAGAGGCAGGATGTAAAAATATAATTATAGCTCAGTGTGTTCTGTGCATGACACAAAAGAGAAAATACAAAAGGTTTATCCTCACCAGTAATCAAAGACATGCAAATTAAAACAACAATGCAATGCAGTTTTACCTACTGAAATTAATACAGTTTTGTTTGTGTGTGTGTGTGTGTGTGTGTGTGTGTGTGTGTGTGTTTTAAAGACAGTACCAGTGTTGATGTGAACTGAAATCTGGGGCACTCTGAGACTCTGCTGATGGAGGAGTAAATTAGAACAACTTTTCTTACATTTTTTTTAAGTAGGCTCCATGCCCAACGTGGGGCTCAAACTCACAACCCTGAGATCAAGAGTCACGTGCTCTAGCCAGTCAGGTGCTCCCTAGAACAACTTTTTTGGAAGGCCATCAGGCCATGCTGTCAAGAGTTTTAAAAACAGACCTCTTTGTCCTGTTAATCTACTTTTAGGAACTCAATCCAAGAAATAACCAAATACTGGAAAAGAACCATGCATAGGGATGCTTATTGCCATTATTTATAATTATGAAAAATCACAACCAACATAAATGTTTAGCAATAGAGGGTTGGTTCAATAAATGATGATATATCCATATACAAGAATATTACACAACCATTAAAAGTCACATTCTTTTTTTTTAAGATTTTATTTTATTCACATGAGACGAGAGAGAGAGAGAGAGAGAGGCAGAGACCCAGGCAGAGGGAGAAGCAAGCTCCCTGCAAAGAGCCCGATGTGGGACTTGATCCCACATGTCCTGAGCCAAAGGCAGACACTCAACCACTGAGCCATCCAGGCATCCCTAAAAGTCACATTCTTGAAGAACTTTTAATAGCCTGGGAAAACGGGCAGCCCCGGTGGCTCAGCGGTTTAGTGCTGCCTTCAGGGTGTGATCCTGGAGACCCTGGATCGAGTTCCTGCATGGAGCCTGCTCCTCCCTCTGCCTCTCTCTCTCTGTGTGTGTCTCTCATGAACAAATAAAATCTTAAAAAAAAAATAACCTGGGAAAATGCTCAGTATATAATGATAAGTTAAATGAAGCTATACCTATAGGATGCTCTTAATTTTGTGAAAAAAATATTTAATCAATTCATTTAAAGAAAGTCTGGCAGGAAATAAGCCAGGAGCTAATCTGAGGGGATTGTGGGTAATTTTTTGTTTCAATTGGTACTTTTTTGTTTCTTATAAATCTCCAAATCTGTGGGGAGAAGTAAAAAAATACATGCAATGGGTGCCAGGCGGTGTTGGGGGGCAGCCCAGGAGGTCATGGGAGCACAGAGGCTCCTAACTTCAGTCAGGGAAGGGTTCCTGGTAGAGGTGGTGCTTGTGCTGTGTCTCAGAACTCATAATCTTTATCCAAAGAGAAGACGACTGGTTCCAGCTTGGGAAATCACATGCAAAAACACAGAGGCAAGGAAGATCCTGATCTCTTCTGGAAGCTCTTAGTTGCTTGTGCGGCTGAGTGAAGGGGGCACAGGTAAACCCAGGCCGAGAGCAGAGACCAGACCAAGGAAGGCGTAGAAGACCAGGCTGAGAACAAAGTCAGTCGACGGTCCCAAGCAGGGGGTGTCACAGGATCCAAGTTGTGTTGTGGAAGGATCGTCATTGCGGCCACAGAATGGAGGTGAAGAGAGGGGCATGGGAGGGCGAGGCTCAACCTGGCACCGAAGGCAGGGAACGCTGAGAGGAGGCTGTTTCAGTGCCTGGGTGAGGGAGGGGGTTGGCCTGGGCTGCTCGAGGGTGGCAGAGAGGAAGAGAGGAGGGGCAAGCTGCAGCAGTGATGATGACATCTGACAGGACTTGGTGATTAATTGGAGAGGGGAGGCCGAGTGGGGGAGGGGAGGCTCTGCCTCTGACAGTGGCTAGAGCACACACACGTGCACACACTCAGAAATTTAGATCACACATCATCAGGAGTGACTTCCCCCCTCCATTTCCCCCAAGAGGCAGTTTTGGATCTTATTTTATATTTAGCTGCTGACCCTGGAAGAGGCTGACATTGGCCAGGTCGCCACACCTGACCTATGGCTCACCTGGGCATGCCTGTGCCTCCGTGCTCCCAGCCTGCATCCCCAGGGAGTGGGGGTGGGCAGGATTAAGGGAAAACCCACAGGGAGTGGGCGGGGGGGGCGGGTGTGGGCAGGAGCAGATATAAAAGGCCACAGCTAGATCTTCCGCAGGGACCTAATACACGCTGTCACACACATGGACCTGGATTCACAAAGAGAGAGGACAGTCACCCACGGGGACGCTGAGAGTCAAGTCACAGGCAGAGAAGCACACAGAGCCAGCCTGACGCAGGCTGTTAGCCACAGGCCTGTCACACACAGTCACACCCCCACCATCAGACAGCCTCCGACACAGCCCCAGACAGGTCTCACACTCAGCCCATTGTGCTCAGCTGGAGCCCCAGGTCCTCCGGCGGCTCCACCCCCAGCCCCACACGGCTCCTCCCTTCCCCAGGAGGACGGAAGGAGGGCTGGCAGAGGGGCCAGCAGAGGGGACTGGCACAGGGACCCGCAGCCAAACGGGGCAGCAGCCGGGAGGGAGGCCTCTGAGAAGGGGTTGCCAAGGCAACAGGCTCCGCAGAACCAACCAGGAGCTTAGATTCTTGACTCTTATTTTTAGAAGTTGGGCCTGGGCTGCTTGGGCCGGCCAGCAGCCCGGCTCGGCTCCCTTGGGCGGTGCCTGAAGACATCATACAGCGACACCAGCCTCAGCCCCCCGGGGGGCTCCCGGTAGCCACTACCCATGCCAGGCTTCTCCCACACACCCCAGCCTCCTTCCCCAGGTCATGCCTTGGGTTGGATCTTCTACTCCCTTCTGTCTTCACACAGACCTGGGGTCCTGCCCGCAGTACCCTCTAACCTCCAGGCCCCAGGAATGGGGGACACAGCCTACCCACCCCCACTGCAGTCTGTTGATATCTGTGGCTTAATTTACAGTGTGTTGGGGGAAGAAGCAAAGGGTGGACCTTGGCCAGATTTGTGAAGTGGTATATGTGAGACTTGTGTGTGAATCAGTGTATGTGTGCATTTTAGGGGTGACTCTCGCATCAGCTCTGAGTGCTTGTGCATGTGCGCGTGTGTATGTGTGTGTGTGTGAGAGAGGGAGAGAGAGAGAGAGAGAATTCTCCCTTCCACAGGGGGAAAACAGAGTTCTCCCTCTCTCCCAACTCCACTCACCACCCTTACCCCTAACCTCCACCCCTGCGTGGATCTCTTAAAAATAGGGGGAAAGCAGAGATCTCAAGCTGGAACCATGGTAGAGAACCTGGGTCTGGGTGTCCCTCCTTGGCTGGACACTCCCTGTGTCTGAACAGGTAGCTCCTGAGCTGGGCCGAAGAGTGGTGGTGAGGGCAGGGAGGGACCCGATAGATCCATCCAGGTGGACGGAGCCTGGAAAAAGAGGGGGTTGGGGACAGCGTGCTCCAGTGAGCTGACTTTATGGTGACTCCTCCAGCTGCTGGGGATTTCTCTGTTAATCTGGGACTGCTCTGTTTGCATCTCATTTGCCTATATTTGCATAACAAGGGTCTGGCTGGCACCAGAGATCGAAATTCCTAGCCTGAGTAATTGTGTGAAAAAGCCTCCGGAGATGGAGCAATAATTTGGGGGCCAGGGAAACAGAGGCTGGGAGCTGGATGCATTGATGTTGCTGGCCCTCCCTTAATGCCTCCATTTCTCCCCTAATGCCAGTGTAGGAAGGGTGGGGATGTCACTGGGAATGCGGTTGGAGGGATAAAAGGATTGAGAGCCGGTCGCCTTTGAGAACCCTGGGCTCCCACATGGGGCTGGGCACAGAGCAATCCCCTCGGTGGAAATGGCAGGAGTTTGGTAGGAGCAGAACTGACAGTGGGGGTGGGGAGGTTCCACTTGGCTAGTTCTGCCCCCACCCCCTCCCCGGCAGCCCCCTGGCAGACTCAGCACCCGCAAGTCTAGTTAAGAGCTGGCTCAAATCAGAGTTCTGGGATGGTCTCCTGGATCTGCCACTTACCAGTTCCAACAGTCTCAGACCTGGGCAACAAATGCCCCTGCCCTAGGCCCTCCTCTGCACGGAATGAAGAATTTCAAGGCTCACAGGCTCACAGGCCCACAGGGTGATGCTCACCTGGAGCTCCAGCCCCCCTTTAGGGCACACCCCAACCCCGCACCCCAGAATTCCCTGCCCCAACAGCCCTAATTCAGCTGCCAAGGGCCCAGGTAGCCTCTTTCCCACATCCCTTCTCAAGCTCCGATGGGTGGCAGAAGGGTGGCTAGATCCCAGGAGTGTGGAGCAAGCAGGGACTCCAGTGCTGGGGTATCCATAGGTCTGCATACGAAGCCCCTCACACTGCTGCCTGGAGCCCCGGGGTGAAGAGGAGAGGGATGGGTGGAGGTCTAGAGGTCTCCTGTTGTACTCTTGCCCTAGGCTTTTTAAACCTTTGGGGTGGCTCTGATAAGCTGTTTGATTTTGGGCAAGTTACTTAACCTCCCTATGCCCCCAAGTGGGGTTAATAATAGTACCTGCCTCATGCAGTTGTTAGGAGGAAGAACTGAGTTAATTCATGTAAAGCACTTAGAGCGGCGGTGCCTGGCACAGAGAAAGGGCTTGTAAGTGTTCGCTATTATTGTCTATATTATCCTGGGATTTGGCTTTTTTCCCTCCAGCTGCAGAAGCAGCACCTTTTCTTTCACTCTGAGAGATGGAGGAAGAAGTAGGGGATGGGGACATTGCTTCCACTCCCCCCATCATCCCTCGGAGCACAGCCTCCCCCTTTGTTTCCCTCCCCAGCTACACACCCCCACGCCAGGCTGCTAGGCTGCCAGATGCCAGGACAGCGAGGCCACTGGACTGGTTATAATGGTTTGTTTAATGTCCTTATTGGTTGAATGAACGAGTGAACAAATGAATGAATGAAAAACAAAAATCGAATGACCAAAAGTCAAACAGAAGGCTGGATTCACTGATAGAAGGACAGGCCTACAGCGGATGTTTTGGCTTTGGGGACCCACTGATCTGTTTCATATTGCTTTCATTCCACAGTAGGAGGTGGAGGGGGTTAGGGGCCTGGCCAGGCTTTCTGCAAACTCAGCCCTGGCCTTGGTGAGTGGCTCATGCATGGGGAGGGGAGAGCCGTGCCTGTGGGGGCTGGGGGGTGGTGGTGTCTGCCTGTGTCTGGGTCCCTGTGTGTCCTGTGGAAGCCTGAGTGTGTGGGGGTGACTCTGTATGAATCCGTGCATCTCTGTGTCTGTGTGTCCTGGCTTAGAAGCTCCTCCCTGCTGAATAATGAAAGGCCCTGGGGTAAGCCTCCTTTGGGTGTGGGGTGTGGAGGGTACTGGCAAGCTTCATTACTTCTTTATTTCCACCCATGCCCCGCTCTGGCAGAGCCAGGCCTCCGTGTACCAGCCTGTCAGCTGGCGGGTTAGCAGTGATAGAGAGCTCTCCTGGGGCCTGGCAGCCTCTACCATCTGGCCAGGCTGGTATTAGGTGGGTGGGGGGACCTGTCCGTAGGACGCCCCTCTGGGCTCTCAGGCTTGGCACCGGGCTCATCCCAGAGAGTAATGGGTGTAGGGGCATGTGGGAGTGCAGGTGTGTGTGAGCACTGCTGCACGTGTGCCTATATGTGTGTGATTTTGGGTATGGCAAGAGTGTGCATGGGTGGCCGGGTCTGGGTGTGACTATGAGTGGAGTTTTATGTTTGTATTCATGACTATGTTTGTGTGTCCCAATGACTAGATCCTCATGGTCTGGGGTTTCTGTGTATGACGACCTATGTCACAGACAAGGGGCCAAGTGTTTGGGTTTTGGCTCTGTACGTTTTCCATGGGATGCTCCCAGACACAGGTAGGAGATAGAAAGGTGTGCATTCTCAGCTTCAATCGGGAGAAATTAACCTCCAGATCCATTTCTTTATTTTCTTTTTAAGATTTTATTTATGTATTCATGAGAGACACACAGAGAGAGAGAGGCAGAGACACAGGCAGAGAGAGAAGCGGGCTCTCTGCGGAGACCTCGATGTGGGACTCGATCCTGGGACTCCAGGATCACACCTGGGCCAGAGGCAGTCACTCAACTGCTGAGCCACGCAGGCGTCCCTCCAGGTCCATTTCTTTAGAGATTGTTCTCATTTCTCTCCCTCTGCCTGGGTGAGGCCCAGTAGTGCCGAGTCCCACTAGAGGGGCTGGAAGTTCCTGTGAAGAAAACCACATTGCCCCAGGAGCCCTAGGACCTTGTTCCCTAGAGGCAGGCCCTGGTTTCAGGCACCGTCAGAACCCCCAGGCTCCCTGGGGAGCTCCTGCAGTGACTCTCGTCACCTGCCGCAACACAGATGGGACACACATAAAGCCACTCTGAAGTAGTCACACAATTATCCAGTCATGAGCGCTGGCACAGTATCACACATGAACCAGAAACCCACACAGTAGTCACAGATCCACTGGACACGAGAACATGTGCACACACCCATGCACACATCTTGACATACAAACATTCATATGGGCACACAGATGTAAGGCACATGCCTGTTTACACACAGGAACATGCCTATGAGTGGGAGGACACACATGCTTAGAGTTACATGCATGCAGACATGCTTGCTTGTGTGTTCACACACATTCTGTCCCTTCTCACCCTGGTTTCTAGTTCTTAGTCCAATACTCTGCTGCAGCTCTCTATGGATGACCCTTTGCAAGGCGGGCAAAGAAGGTCAAGTGCCACGTGCATATGGACCCCAAGAGGAGATAACTGTGTCCCTGTCTGTATACACTCCACTGTATGTCTCATAGTCTATGGGGTTCTAGCCCTGTGTAAAATAGGGAAATGTCTCTATGTGACACTGTGGATATTTTTCTGGATCTATGTGTATTTCCAGCAGGACTTGTATCTCTGTGTATACATTTTTGTAAGTGTGGATGACAGTGGGAAATGTGTGTATTCTGTGACTGGATCTTGTGGACCATCGCTCCACAAATGTATGTCTGTATATGTCCGTGCATGTGTTTGCACATATGTGTATTCCTCATATGTATATGGCTCTAGGGTCTGGAGTCCACAGGAGGGCCGGGTGGCTCCCCTCCCTACAGAGGCTATGGCCTGGGGTGGGGCTGGGCCGGACTGGACTGAATCCCTCAGCCATTGACAGTTGTATTTACAGAGCTCCGAGGAGGACGTAATTGCTTCTATTAATCTTTCTCTGGTTGTTAATTGCTCACTTATCGGGTTGTGTATTATGCCGACTGTTGCTCTTAATTCGCCTCCGTAGCTGCAGGTGTTTGCTGCCTTATTAACTGTTAATCGGCGCGGCTAGGGATGGAGACTTAATTGGCCCCCAGAGTGGGACACAAGCAGGCCAGCCGGGCACTGACAGCCGGGCTCTTAGCCTGTCCCTGGAACCCTTACCTGTGGAGTGCAGGTGGCTACAAGGGAAGGAGTTGGCCCACTGCCATCCACAGGCAGACAGCAGTCTGGCATACAGCGGTCAGAGTGACAACTGTAGGGTATAGCCTTCATGTAATCCCGACCTCCAAAAAGCCAACCAACCAATCAGAATCCAGCTCCTATACTCCCTCTCCATCACCAACAAACTTTGTCTACCCAGGAGAGGAGCCAACCTCATTTATCTTAATTATCTGAACCTAATTGAGAACTAAGAGACCAACACAGAGTGGAGCTGGTTCTCCTCCTTGAACACCTCCTCTGCCTCCCCTCTGACCCTAGCAGTCAAGGCTAAGGTTACAGAGACTCTGGGGAAAAGGAAGGCAAGAAGGCCAGAGCCGGAAGGGGTGATGTTAGACCCAGGAAGGCCTTTCCAGCTTTTGAAGAGGCTATACAGACAACTGGAGTCCAGACAAGAGCAAGAAATTCCAAGAGGAGATCTGCTACTCCCTAGCAGGGGTGCACCCAGTCCTGCTGAGCCTCTGCTTCCGTATCCCCAATGACAGAGAACTCACTGCCTTCATGGCACTGCTACACAGCTCCCGTGGTGACAGGGTTCTTCACCCGGAGCTGACCTCTGCCCTTTTTCCCCATGACTCAGCAGAGGAAACCCAGTTGTCCACAGTGTGGGGACACTGAGGCCCAGAAAGGACAAGGGTGTGGTCCTAGGGTTCCCCCCCACCCCGTCCTCTCTGATAAAGACTCAAATATTTGGCTCTCGAAGCAAAGTTTCTGTCCTTAGCCTATGGCCAGACCCTACTCCACCCCAGACATCCAGTCCTGGGGGGACTTTCTTGGTCATCACCCCCCTAGCTCTGGTTTTTAAGCCTCTTAAGCTCAGCTGCCACTGCGGCAGAGGTCTTGGCTCCAGCACCTTTGAGACAGAAATGCAAGGTTTCTGGAAGCAGATGATCCCTGAGAGGGAAAGGGGTAGAAGGACGTGCATGAGTGTGTAGTGGTGATGATGGGTGGGTGATGGAGCTCCATGCTTCACCAACCTAGCCTCCAGCCTCCAAGGACAAACAGGCAAACCAGTAGTCCTCATCCTGTGCCTTGAATCCTGACATCTGGAAACTCTTCCTGGTGTTTAGTTGTCAAGTCTTGAGCTGCGAAGGAAGTTGATTTGCTTTGGTTGGGTCCTGAGAGGAGCTGGATTCTATGGAGGGTGGGCAGAAGCTAGCCTAAGTGCCTGCTGTGTGCCAGAAGCAGCATAAGTGAATATAAAAGTGACATCTCATTGAATCCTCACATCACCTGATGAATTAGGAAGTTGATTTGCTTTGGTTGAGTCCTGAGAGGAGCTGGATTCTATGGAGGGAGAGTAGAAGCTGGCCTAAGTGCCTGCTGTGTGCCAGAAGCAGCGTAAGTGTATATAAAAGTGACATCTCATCGAATCCTCACATCACCTGATGAATTCGGATTTACAAAGAAGGAAACTGAGCCACAGAGAGGGGAACTAAACTTGCCCACGGCCACACAGACAGCAAAGGGCAGAACTGGGATTCTAACCAGGCCTGGTATTGCCTGGGGGTGCTGGGCAAGGTCTTTGGTCAAGGGTACCTGGGCCAGTTCATCCTAATGGTTCCATGGGGGGTAGGGCCAGAACCCGAGGTCACTATTACAGTTCACCCACCCACCCCAATTCTAGGAACATTAACAAGCAAAACACTCACGCATGCGCGGCCCATGTGCCCCTCAGGCGGGATGAGAGAGAAGCAAAGGGAACCGTCCAGGGATAGTTGCCCGAACAAGTTCCGGCCCCGCCTCTATGCTAATGACATGCAGATATATGTAAATGTCTACACGCCGCCGCTCAAAACCTTTGGGAGAAATGGGATGACACAGGAGCGGTTGCTATGGAAACCCAAATGCGACACCCCCGCCCCCTCTACCGCTCCAGCAAGCGCATAGACACGTGCACAAAGGCCCCGGGTTCCCGGCTCCAGAGCCCAGAGGATCCCGTCTCGGAGGGTGTGCCCCGGAAGGCCCCTCGGAGACGGCGTCCAGCCCAGGGCAGCTGAGGCCCGAAGAGAGTCGCAAGAAAGCAGCTTCGAGGGGCGCCTGCCCCTGAAGCCGAGGGGAGCTGGGTGCCTCTCCAGTCCCTGGGGACTGCTACTCGGGCCTAGCAACGTGAGCCCCGCCCAGCGTTGCTTAGCAACGTCCCCCGAGCCCAGCAACCGCCGGCCACGCCCCCTAGCAACAGCTCGCCTAATCCTTGCTCCCGGCCTCTGCCACCGGAAAGCCGCGGAAAGGGGCTTGCGGCCTGGGGCCCAGACGTGGGTGGAGGTCCTGCCGTCCGCCCCGGCCCCAAGCACGCCGCAGGGTTTCGCGGTCCGCCTCTAGCCCTGTTCGCGGGCCGAGGTGCTAGAAGGCCGTCATCGCCCCCATTTGCAAGGTGGGGGGGGAAACCAAAGCTCCCAAAGGAAGTCCCGTCCCGGCCGAGAGTCCAGAGCCTGTTCTATCCCGTGTGCCCCGAGAAGGCAGCACACGCTCTCCTGTCTCCCTGCGGGGGAGCCCTAGGCCTGGGAAGAAGGGGTGCGCAGCCGTCTAACCCTCGACCTGCCCCAACTGCATGACCCAAGCCGCCGACTCAGATCAAGCTGCAGGTTGCATAGTAATTTGTGTCATTTACATATAGCACGGACGCTGTGGCGCTCACCAGCCCGTCGGAGCCGGTAGTTACCGAAGGAGCCCCGACCCCTCCCCTGGTTCACTAGTCCAGACCTCCCTCCGCGTCCTCTCCTGCCCCGCACCACACCCCGGCCCCTCTTCCCGTCCCTCCGGCTTAAGTTCCAAACCTCTCCCCGCCCCCAGCTCGTCCTCCCATCCCGCCCAGCCCCGACCTCCATCCCTAGGCCGAGGGCCCCCTCTGCTGTCAGCCGCGGGTAGGGCAGCAGCAGAGCTCATGGGGCAGAGAAGAGGGATTCCCCAAAACCAACTCCCCATCCTTCCCAGCCCGGCACCGTCCAGAGCGAGGCTGGTGCAAGGGTACACTTCCAGAGGGATGGACAGGGTACACCCCTTTAGGACAGGGGATGGGGGCTAGAAGGAGGGAGGGGGTCCTGCCAGAAGAAGTTCTCTCCTGTGAGCCAGGCCCTGCCTCTTCCCACTGGGTTAGGGAGCCAGGGGGCAGCTAGTTTCCAGGTGGGTCCCCAGACTCAGTTCTCCCGAGGTCCACTCCACACTGAAATGTTTTACAACTGTAGCTGCTGTTAGGAGCTCACTCCAGGCCCCAGGCAAAGCAGCACCATCCAGCCCTAACAGCAGCTTCCAACCCCACACCGTGAATGCCCACCCTGTCCCAGGCAAGACCCTTGGGTTTCTCCTGTACCAGTCTCTGGGAGCTAGCAAGGGATACAGAGAAGAGTGGTTCCATGTAGATCTCCCAACTTACTCGACAGAGACCCACACATAGACATGCAAGCAGACATAACATACATGCAGAGGCACACCCATGCTCACGGATGCACACAGATACAGAGACGCGTGGGAAATATGGTGGTACCCAACTATCCAAATGAGAAAAATCTTGGTAATGGAAAAAAATCATTTTTGGTAACTGAAAGCTTTAAAAACCATTGCAACTTGCTCTTTTTCTCCCTAACAATCTCTAGGTGTCTGTGCCCCCCTGCAAAAACCTCACTTCTGTCCCCCCCACCCTGGTCTTGCCCTCTCTCCCATCGTTTCTTCCTCCTAGTTCAGAATACTTGCAGAATGGCCCTGGGGCACAGTGATGGTTCTAGATCTCAAGACAAGCACCTGGCACGGCTGCCCTTCATTCCCAGCCCTTTAGCTCTGCTACATCTGTGCACAGAAACTCACAGACAATACCTACCCCGACCCACACCTGCCAGCAGATGCAGTCTCACCTTTGCCAAACTCTTTATTGAACCAAAAATCAACACCAAGCAGAACGCAGAACAGGAAATTCAAACAGCTAACCCTCCCCTGCCTGCCCACTCCCTCTGGAACAGCCCAGGACTCAGTACTGGGGAGGGAATCAATGCCTCTCTTCTGGTGGGTAATGAGGTTCAGGTCTCTCTGGGGAAGGTACACTCAGAGCCAGCCCCATCTGAAGGACCCAAAGAGTCAGGAGTCTGGCCAGGGGGTTCTGGGGCTGCAGGGGGCTGGCAATGTAGGCCAAGATTTCCAGGGGCTGTAGGGGGCTGGGCAGGGGTTGCAGGATGGAACCCCTGGCCAGGGGATATCAACGAGGCTTGGAGCCGGTAGCTCATGGACACCAGGGATTCAAGATGCTGGAGCAGGGCCCGGTGGGGACATGAGGCCCTGTGGAGGTGGTGGCCACGGCCAAATGGTGCTGCTGAATAGGGATGCCAGGACTGGCACGGGCCTGGTTTGGGGGGCCACTGCCCTCTCCCAGGACTTTGCCAGGTTCCAGGCTCTCCCCACACTCTCCCCCTGCCTCTGGGGGGCCTCGGCCAAGCACAAATTCCCCTTGGAGCCAGGCTGCTATTGCCCTGGCTCTGCTGCAGAGCAGGCCTTGGGGGAGGAGAGCCCTTCGGGGCCACATTGGGACTCCTGTCCTCCGGCTGATGGCGTCTCCTCTCCACTTTTCTGTTGAAGGAGGTCATCTTTTGAACCTTCTCCCACAAAGGGCTGGACTCTGCTGTGTCTAGAAGCCCTGCCTTGGGGAGCAGTACAGCTAACACCAGACTTGAGTGAGTGGCTTCCAGGCCTGGGGAAAGAGGGAGCGGAGAGTCCAAAGGCCAGGTAGGAGAGAACATACAGTCCCGAGAAGCTACATGGTGGCTGCAGCAGGAGGTCTACAGATTAGGCCCCAGGAAGGGCTCTCCAGCAAGGAGATGGGGGCCCATGAGATGCTGGAAACAGTAAGGAGGAGGGGGAGGTCGTCTCGGTTGAGTTACTTCCAGCAGGAGAATGACTCCCCTGACTGAAGGTGGGGAACAGATGGCTGGACCTCAGGACCATATGGGTTCAGAGTCTACGGCATTGTCTCCAAGACAGGCAGCTCAGAACGGCCAAGCGCTCTGCTTGGAAATGGGTGCAGCCCACCCCTGACACCCCACCCTCACCCCAGGTGTTCTGCTGAAGCCACGCCCCATGCACAAAGGCCAACCTTGGCCTAGGACAACTGTGGCGAAAACTTCCCTCTTTCCTGTGTCAGGTGACGCTTTCAGTTGTTTGAGGGTCCCGCCCCTGTCCCCCTGTCGCACTAGGTCAGGATCAAATGTGGCTGTCCCATGAGTTTCTATTCAGGATGCCTCGTTGAAGAGGCCAGTCTGTGTGGCTGTTAGGAGCCTAGTCTCTGCAGCCGAGCTGCCCGGTGTGAGGCCTGGCTCTGCAACTGGCTGTGTGACTGCGGGCAAGCCGCCTGCTTTCTCCCTACCTCAGTGTCCTCATCTGTGAAATGGAGAAACCGATAGCACCAATCTGATGGGGTTATTCTGAGGACCAAATGAACTAGTATAGTTAAAGCTTCTGGGACACTGCCTGGCACACACGGTAAGCAATACACAGCTCTCACTGCTACCCCATGTGCCCGTCGCAGGAATTCCCTCCTGAGATGGGCCTGCCTCTGTGGACACAGGGGGGACTGTCAACCATGCCCCCTCTCGTCACGGGTGAGGGGAGGCAGGGTCTGGTATGGGCAATGGGGCACTCACCGGGTCCTCCAAGAGGGCGCAGTCTGGTGGGCAGGAGCTGGAAGGCGGGCAGGGGCAGCAGGACCACCCACACGTGTTCCACGGCGGCCAGGCCATGACACTGCTTATTGTTGAGGTAGGAATAGAGTAGGCGGCAGTTCTGGGTGTCCCGAGCCCCTTGTGGGCACAGTCTGACCACGCAGATGTCCTGCAGTTGCAGGAAGGAAGGTGGCTTTGGGGGCAGAGAACACCCCTGCTCTCATCTAAACTTCTGACAATGGGCAGCCCAGGTGGCTCAGTGGTTTAGCGCCGCCTTCAGCCCAGGGCGTGATCCTGGAGACGTCGGGCTCCCTGCAAGGAGCCTGCTTCTCCCTCTGCCTGTCTCTGTCCCTCTCTCTGAGTCTCATGAATGAATAAATAAAATCTTAAAAAAATAATAATAAACCTCTGACAAGGGGCACCTGGGTGGCTCAGTGGTTGAGCGTCTGCCTTTGACTCAGGGCATGATCCCAGGGTCCTGGGATCGAGTCCCACATTGGGCTCCCCACAGGGAGCCTGCTTCTCCCTCTGCCTATATCTCTGCCTCTCTCTGTGTGTCTCTCATGAATAAATAAATAAAATCTTAAATCAAAAAACCTCTGATGACCTTGTGAACATGTGTGTCCCCACTTTCCAGAGGAGGAAAGAGAGGGACTTGAGTGTCTACAGTTATAGTGGGAACTAGACCCCAACACCCTAAACCAGGTCTCTGCTCCAGAGGTGGAGAGAGGGGGACCATGCTAGAAGGGTCCCATGCTAGAAGGAGAGGGGGGAGAGGATGGCAGTTACCTTGGCCTTGGCTGGGCAGATGCTGGCCAAAAGTTCCCAGACAGTATTGGAGGGGATGCAGCCTGCTGAACGGATCACCTCAGGCAGGGCCTGGAGATAGGTAGGGATGGCCAGTCAGCCCTCAACACCAGCCACCGAGAAGCCATTGCCTTCAGTGACAAGGGTGGACCGACAGGATACCAGGACCCCAGGAAGGTCAGTGGCTGCCCAGGAAGCCGTGACTGCCACTGGAGGTCTACAGCTTGTTGGGGCCAGTCTCCTACAGCTCCTCAGAAGCCCTGTCCTCCCTCCTTGAATCTTCCACCCACATCCAACAGTTCAGCTGATTGTTCACTCAACAATCACTCCTAAAACCCTCCCCTGGGCTACAGAGGCATGAGACTCCTCTCCTGGGGCCCTCTCACATTAGGCCTTGGGTTACAGGGAGTCTGACCTCTGTGTGTCCCTGCAGGAATGGGCTGGTGTCTCATGTGGCCCATGCCCAGCACAGGGCCAGGCACAGACAGTGTGCCAATGCCTTATTTTTAGAAGGAGTAAAAGAATGAATGAAAGTGGTGCGAGGAGTTGACTGGCCAGTGTGTGAGGGAGACCCTGGCGAGCAGGGCTGGAGTACCATGAGGAGCTGACAGCTGCTTCCAGAGACCAGCTGGGCTTTAGCTCTGAACCGCTTGATGGAGAACATGTCCAGAGCTCCCTCCCAGGGTGGCTGGCCGGGCAGGGCCTCTGTGGGCCCAGCAGGCATCTGGAGCCTAGAGAGGACAGAGAGGGCCAGACAGAGCAGGCTGGCAGGACATTCCTCAGCATCTTCTGACTTTTCAGAGAAGGTCTTGTGTTCCTAATGTGGGTGCTGGAACACTCATCCAAGCATGGCCTTGTAAGAGTGGGGGTGGGGACCAGCAGACAGGGATGATTGGTTCCATTGCACAGAGGAGGAAACTGAGACCCCCAGAAGAGGCGGGGTTAGCCCAATACCACAAAGAAGAGTCCATACTGTGTCTGCTGCCCCCCACGTGGCCGCCTCCATGGACCCTCCCCCAGCCCCAGTCCCCCACCTGTCCTGGAGCTGTGTGGGAGGCTTCTCCCTAGTTTGGGGCATCTCTGGAGAGGATGCAAGGGCTGGGCTTGGGGCCCTCTGGAAGACACTGTCCCCCATCCTCCTAGTAGCTGTGAGGGAGTCTGGCAGCTCACACGAGGGCTTCCAGTCTGCAAAGAACAGAAGGGAAGCTGACAGGCAGGCAGCTAGATGAAGCCAGCCTAGGGCTTCAGAACCAGGCTTTGAACAGGTTCTTTTCGAAGTGACCTGGGACACAGGTGTACCCAGCCTGCCACCTTCTCCCAGGGCTATGAATCCCTGTTACTACTGAGCCCACCCTCAGCCCCAGCCTGTCTACCACCCCTTCACCCAGCCTGTGTCTCCCCAAACCCATGCAGATTCGGCAGCTGGGGTCCAGGAAGTGGTGCTCGTGCTGCTCCGTGGTGTCCTCGTCCTGCTCTGTGGTGGCCTTGTCCTGCTCCGTGGTGGCCTTTGATGGGGCAGGCAGGGCCAAGGTGCTGCAGTCTATGGACACCATGGGTTCCTAGGAGGCACAAGAGGAGAGAGCGGGTAGACTGCAAAGGCGCTGGGGGCGGGGGTGCGAGCAGATCTCCATGAGTGGGGAGCCTCAGGGGTGTGGTCTTATTTTTCCAAATAACATCCTTTTATTGCAGAGGTACCATGAGCTTGTTACAGAAAATCCGGGAGAGGGCAGTCCGGGTGGCTCAGCGGTTTAGTGCCGCCTTCAGCCCAGGGCGTGATCCTGGAGACCCTGGATCGAGTCCCACATTAGGCTCCCTGCATGGAGCCTGCTTCTCCCTCTGCCTCTGTGTGTGTGTGTGTGTGTGTGTGTGTGTGTGTGTGTGATGAATAAATACATAAAAAGAAAGAAAAAAAGAAAAGAAAAGAAAAGAAAAGAAAGAAAAGAAATCTGGGAAATATAGAAAATATGAAAATTACCTAAATATCACTCCTCGTCCCAGCACTCAGAGACAGTGATGGGCATTCTGGGTATTCCCCGTAACGGTTTTCCTAACCACAGGGTTTGGGGGGTCCTTTGACTAGAACAGCTGGGATCAGATGTTCAACCTGTATTCTCACTGCATCCGTGCACCACAGCGGGGCCGTGCACGTTACACGGGCCTGTCCACTGGTGCGCTGACACTTGAGGCACCGCCTCGATTGCGGGACAGTGGGGTGGTTCCCACATTTTCACCACTGCAAACAGTGCTGAGGACATCCTCATGCAGAAAGTGTTTTTTGAGAATTTCAACTACGTCCTTGGGACAAGTTTTCAGCCCCAGACGGCAGAATCAGGGAGAAGGAACGTTTTTCTGAGACTTGATGCTCCGTGCCTAATCCCCCTTCTCCCTCTCAGTAGAGACTGCTTCAAACAGAAAACAAACCTGGCTTGAGGAAGATTTTAAAAGATCCTGAAACTCTTGCCTCCTAAACCACCTCCAGAGTAGCACCAAGGCACGAGCTTCAAGTCACTGCTCCCCCATGACCCACTACATGACCCTGGGCAAAGGGCTTCAGGTTCCTGATCCAGGACATGGGCTCCCCTACCTCGTAGGTCACGGTGGGATCTGAATGAGGCACTGTTGGTAAACAGTAAAGGGACACACAGCAGGTGCTCGAGGAAGGATGTTATTATGCTACTCTGCAACTCTCTCCCCAGTGGAGACTTCTTTCTGGGTCTTCTAGTTCCTCCATCTACAATTATGTTCAATGTACCGCTTGGTTTGGGTTGGGGACTCCCTTCCACACAGGCAGCCGTTCTGGTGCTTGGCCTGGATACCAGCTTGGAAAGGGTGAGGGCAGGGGAGCAGGGATTTTTGTCTTTCGTGCTCATTGTCATTTACCCAGTGAGCATGGCTCATGGGGTCCATCCGCACTGTCCATCCCGGACACATAGCTGATTAGAGTCAGGTGAACATCTGACCCAGGGAATACCTCAGCTAAGCCAGAGCAGCCTCCTGAGAGTGGCTGCAATAAGCCAAGGGGAGCTCCAATCGTCTGTGGGAGGCTGAGCTGATGATGAGCTCATTGATTTGAGGGCTGCTGAGCCACCATGTCAGGCCACATGCAGGATGGAGGGGCGAAGGGGAAGAAGGAAGGAGCAGGATGGACATGAGGATGGAGCAGATCCCCAGCAATAAGAGGGGAGTGTAGCAACTGCCTTGGGCTCCAGGTGGTTCTGTGAAGCGCACATAGCATCCCTAACCCCCACCACCAAAGAGAGTAGGTCTGTATTGTTCACATCCAGAAGCAGTCACTGACTCAAACAGCATGGCCCTCCTGCTTCCCAACCGGAGATCTGTGGTGGACACAGAGATCTTGCTACCACTCATGTGGGGTGCCTTGGCAGCAGGCCAGAAGGAAGTGACTGGCACCAAGAAGGTGTGGACAGGCCAGGGCCAGGGTTCCGCCCCATGTCACCTGGACCCCCATGGTAATAGTCACCACTTTGTTCACGACAAAGAGCTTGAGACGCACAGTAGTCCAGTGACTTGCTCAAGGTCACCCAGCTGCTGAGGTGAGGAGTGGGACCCTGGGCACAAGCCCCCAACCCGAGCCAGGCCAGGCTGCCACTTACCACCAGATCCTCTAGGGTCAGCGTCTGGTCCACGTCCCGCAGGATCTCGACTTCACCCTTGTGAGTCAGCTTGAAGGCGGGGAGGCTGCACAGCTCCTTCTGCTGCTGCTCAATGATTTCCAGGCCCTGGTAGGGCCCAGCAGCCCAAACTCAGCCGGGTCAGGGGGTCTCAAGCCCCCAGGAGCCCAAGCGCGTGCTTTCCTCCTGAGGCCCCTTTCCTGTGCCAACCTTTCCTCTTCCTTCATACTTCTGCTTCCACCACTCCCCTCACCTAACAAGCCCCATGCCCTACTGCTCCATATTCTACTCATTCACCCTCCAAACTCAAGACCTGCCTCCTCCAGCAAGCCTTCCTGAACTTCACCTTCTCCCACAAGCCATTTCCGCCTCTGACTGCACCCCAGCCTCTGTCCTGGGAAGGATAAGGTGGAGTCGAAAGAGTGCAGGCTCTGGAGCATCAGTTGGGTTGTTACTAGAGACCCCCAAGGTAGTGTGGCCTTGCACAAGCACTTCACTGCTCTGAACCTCGGTTTATCTGTTCTCTAGGAATTCAATTAAGGGCATTAAATTAAACAGCAAATGTAGAATGCTTGGCTGGAGGCTGGCTCACAGTAAATGCTACCTGTCATTCTTATTGTTGATCAATGTCATCCTATCTGTAATGTTTCCTGGAAGCCTGGAGGAGGTCCCATCCTCTCTGGCAGGGCTGGCTTCATGAGTGTGGGCTCCTGCTGTTGTACAGGGCACCACACCTCACAGGGCCCCATGCTTTACACTGTCGCCACCTTGAAATTCTTAATAGTTGCTGAACAAAAGGCCACACATTTTTGTTTTGCACTGCCCCCACCAAGTTATGTAGCTGGTCCTGCTCCTGGTCCTCCACATGTCCCTGGACAGAAGCCCAGCCTATAGTGGACAGAGTCACCCAGTGGATTCTAGGTGAATCTAATCAGCCCAATGTCTTCCAGAACAGGGGCCTCAGCATGCCAACCCATCCCACTGGCCTATTCTTAGATTAGTCCCCTCTCTCTCATGGGCCACCAGCAAGCATTCCCCAAAGCTGGCTCAGTGCCCACACCTTCCCTGTCCCTGAGCAGGAAGGAGACACCCATGGACATGGGGTATACAGGGCCATAACTGTGGAGCATGAGGGCTATGGGGTCCTTCCCCCAGCCTGGGGGCAGTGAGAAGACTTCCAGTCTTTTGGAGGGCTTCTGAGGCTGAGATGGGAGTGGGGGCACCGCCGGGGGGGTTGTCTACCCCCATCAATGGTGGATGACAATCCTGGACTCCAGACTCCGGACCATCACGCCCAGTACCCCACCCCACCCACAGCCCAGCTGCACAGAAAAGCAAGTGGACGATGACACCTCTCGGGGTTTCACCTCTCTACCAAGCTTTCCATCCCTAGTCCCTTTCACCCCCGCAGCTTCTTTTCCATTTTTTTGTGGAGAGAGTCTCTCTCTCTCTCTCCATGTGTGCCCGCTCTTTCCATTTCCTCCCATCTCTGTCTTGTGCTCCCCAGATCTCACTGCCCAGCCCCCTCACTCTGCTGTCTCTTCTGCTGCATCCTTGGGCCATCCCCTCCCTGTGTCCCTCCCCTGTCACCTATCCTGACCTGACCCAACAGCTCACCCTTTTTTCCTCCTGGTCCCGCCAGCAGGCCAGCTCTTGGGGCGCCAATTGGATTGAGCTCATCTGCACCAGGTCTTCGGGGGTGACATCTCCCCGAACCACTTTGAGAAATAGGTCCTGCAGGGGCAGGCATGGGGGCTGCACCACACTGCTTCAGAAGCCCCCACCCTAACAGGGCCTCAAGCCTCCAAGAGAGGGTCTGGCCTTGCCCCAAACCCAGCTCACTGGATTCCGGGGGTCACGCAGGTTGAACAGCAGGCTGCGGTACTTGGTCTTGTAGCGACAGCTGGTGGTTTGTGTCAGATTGAAGAGGGCTGTCTCGATGCCAGCAGCGATGCCCTCCACTGCCTCCTCACTCAGCACCAGGTCTGGGAGCTCCTGGAGGCTGTGGGGGTTAAGAGTGGAACCATGGCTCTGAGCCCATGAGGCGATTTAGGCTCTCTACCCGACGGGGAGAGTATGGAGCAGGATCTGGACCCCAATGGAGGGGTTTCCATTCTGCACATCCTCCTACATATACACATTTATTCTCACCCCAACTCTGTGAGGAGGTGATGTTATCATTCTCCATTACAGATGGGATGAGCAAGGCTCAGAGAATGTAAGGGGTTTGCCTACGGCCACATGATAATGACAAAGCAAGATCTGACTGCTCAGCCCAGGCTTTAGCCTTGGCCAGTGGAACTGTGATGGAGGAAGCCTGGGTGGGGGTGCAGTGGGGTGAGAAGGCAGGGGACAGAGCAGGGAACAGAGCCCTGCACCAGGTCGTGGGGGGTGACGTGTGTGGCTTTTTTTTTTTTTTTTTTTAAGATTTTACTTATTCATTCATGAGACACACACACACACACACACACACAGAGAGAGAGAGAGAGAGAGAGAGAGAGAGAGAGAGGCAGAGATACAGGCAGAGGGAGAAACAGGCTCCATGCAGGGAGCCTGACGTGGGACTCAATCCCGGGTCTCTAGGATCAGGCCCTGGGCTGAGGGCGGCCCTAAACCGCTGAGCCACTGGGGCTGCCCGATGTGTGTGGCTTTTGCCAAGTCCTACCATCTCTGAGCCTTGGTCTCACCATTGTAAATGAAAGCTCGGGGTTCAGATCTCTCAGATGCTCCCAGTGGAGTCTCACTGTGTCTGAAAGCATTTGCTGTGGGTAATGACCATTTGGACATGAGCAGCATTGGCAAAATGGGAGAGCATGACCTTGAAGCCAGAGAGACCCAGGTTCAAATGTCAGTTCTCCACCAGCTCACTGTGCTGGCAAAAGACTTTACAGCTACAAAATGGGGTTAGTCAGACATTCAGAAGCCCTGAGAACATGGCATGGGCCGGGGAGGTGAGCACGGCTCTCAGGATGTCACGGATGTCAGGGAAGTGGGGAATGAGACCTTACCGGCTCCGCAGCACCTCTTGCATGGCATGGACCACAGTGTTCCGTACCCCAACATCCAAGGATAGCTTCTCCTGTTGAGGCTGAAGCTGAGCTACAGAAAAGAGTCACAAATTCCCATGAGATGCAGCAGAGCAAGAGGAGGGGGTAACTCAATGCTGAGGGGTTTAGGCAGGCAACGGGGGGTCCCACCCTTAGGGACCTGAGATGTCTAGGATCCAGTCCCAGGCAGCTGGCAGCCCCCATCCCTCTGGGGAAGGACTGAAGGTGGTGGGAGTGGGGGATCAGAGGTGAGAGAAGAAAGAGTGCTAGCAGGGGCTGGGGCCAGAAGCTGGGCAGGAGGCCCTGACAGTCCCAAGCAGCCCCTGGAAGACAAGTCCACAGCCCCTCACCCGAGTCTTCTCCTCCATCTTGTTCACCAGGCTCCTCCTCTTCAGCCTTGACAGGGACAGACTGTGGGGAAGGGGAAACTGAAGCCATGATCTGGGAGCAGCTGCTCCCCCAATCACCTCCCCACCTTCTCCTTGAGCCATGCTGGGCAGGGAAGCAGCACTTACCCCAGGACACTCAGGCCAGGCCTCCTGAACAGGAGCTCCCTCCTGCCAGAGAAAGAGGATATGGGGGGGGGGGGGTTGTCGCTGAGGGGAACGGAATGACTCCTCAGATGGCAAAAGAAGTCAGAGGCCACCAGGGGCCCATGCATCCCTGCTGAGGGAGGGGGCCAGAGGGCCTGACGATGGCAGGACATGCTGGTCAGCCAGGAACAAAGATCAGCGATTGCTCTTTCTCTGAATGCACTGGAAGCTCAGCCCCTGCCTTGCTCCAGTCACGCTCCTGAATTCAGGAGTACAGGACAAAGGACACACAGACACACATACCACCGCCCAGCCAGACAAGTGGCGGTCTAATCCTGTCTCTGGCTATCATGTTCTGTGTGACCATGAGCCAGTCACACCTGTGTAGTGGCAGTGACATCTCTGTGAGGCAGGTGTGAACGTGTGTCTCAGCAGGGATTATGTAACGCTGCCTGTGTGAAGAACCTGCTCCGTACCTGGCACCTGCTGGGGCCTTGGGCCATGGACCTTTCCTTCCTTCTGGGCCTCTGGACCAGTGATGCTAAGCTGACCTCCATCATGTTCTCCAGAACCTCCAGCTTTGGAGGCTGAGGCTCCCCTGCCTGGCCATGGCTGATGGCCCCCAGGAGGTGGATCACTGGCCCGGAACCAAGCTGCAGGGGTAGGAAAGCACTTCAGAACTGAGCAGCGAGGCCCTTCCCAGACCTCACTTCACCTGTACTTGTTTTAGTCTCTTTCCCCCAATGCACTGCAAGCAACATGAGGACAGAGAACTAGATGTCTTGGTCCCGCTTTATTCCCACTGCCTAGAATAGGCCTGACACAAAGTAGCATTCAAGAAATGTTTGCTGACTACATGGTCTCTGTGACAGGAGAGAAATCTGTCTTTATTCTCACCCTCTCATCTTCCCCTCTCACCCTCAGCCCTTTATAAGTATTTCAAGGTGCAGAGTGGTTTTTGGTCTTTTTGTGAGCTATAGAATCTATCCTCTTGCCCTTTTTGCTTTGGCTGCTGGGAAGCTCAGCATTAACTTTGTTGTACTTTTCCAGGATTGGCAGAGGGTGAGAGGTTATCACATCAAGATTTTCCCTTTTTTCTCCTTTCTCTCTTACTTTAAGGCTCCTCTCCAATTTCAAGTATGTTTTGATTCTTTTAATTTATTGCAAACCATGGGGAACTATTGTGAAAGTAGATGGGTCTGAAATCTAACCTTTGAGTGAATTGTCATGAATGGTGAGGTTCCAAGTTTGGGGGAAACTGGAAGTCCTAGGTTCAGCATCACAAGAAGTGGGGAGTACTACAGAGCAGGCCAGAGGGGCTTCTGATGTGAACGACCCCTCCCACCCCACCAGACCTGAGGACGGGGAGGAGGAAGAGCAGTAATAAAAGCAAAAACCTACGTAACACACGTGCTTCACCCCATGGGGCATTTTCATTTCCTCCTTGGAGAGAAAGGATGTAGAGATTAGGATTCAGAGGGCCAGTGACCCCACTGTAGGGAGTTCACAAGAAGACACTCACACAAAAGAGAAAGATGTTCAGTGTTCATGGAATTGGCAAAGACAAACAAACAAACAAAACCAAACCCACAAAAAGCAAATGAGTACCCTCCAATGTTCATCAAAGAGGAAATGGTTAATAAACCGTGACATATCATACTGTGGATTCTAACTGGCCACTAAAAAGAGTCATAATAAAAATTATCATTCATCAGAGGCTTATACAGTAGCTGCCCCTGAAGGAAGAAACACATCATACATGATCTTATTAAGGCCTCAGATCAACACCATGAGGTATATACTATTTCTACCCCCATTTTACAGATGAGGAAAACAGGGTCAGAGAGGATCTGAAAAATCCCACAGCTACTAAGGAGCAGAGCTAGGATTTGAACATACTTCCATCTGACTCAAGACCAGGCGCTGAACTGCGGGCTATACAGACAACACGGATAGATGTGGAAAGATTCATGGAAAGATGTCAAGGCTTATTATTTGGAGGGAAAAAAATAGGTTACAGAGCAGTATGTTGCATAAGCCCATTTATGTAAATATATATTTATAGACGTGTAATGGAGGTTATCTCTGGGGAATGAAATTCCAGAGGGACTTTCACTTTCTGCTTGTAGGCACTTGGGTATTTATGTTATTCAAAATGAGCATGTATTTCTTTTATAATCAGAGACATATTCTTTAAATTACAAAACAAGTTTAGAACAATGTATGTAGTGTGCTGCCATTTGTGTTAAAAGAGAAAGAAATTTTAAATTTATTTGCTTGAATCTGCATCAAATATCTCTGGAAGTGTCCACAAACCTAAAAACAGAGGCTGCTGGTAAGAAAGGGACAGGGAGCTGGAATGGAGACTTTTCACTTTTTTTTTTTTTTTTTTTAAACCACGGGAATGAATCAGCCTTTCAAAAAAGTAAATTGAGGAAAGGGAAGAGGGGAGAAAATGGGACATCTGGGAAGGAAAGCAGGGAAGATATTTAAAATTGCCTTCCATGGGCACCTGGGTGGCTCAGTGGTTCAACATCTGCCTTTGGCTCAGGTCATGATCCTGGGGTCCTGGGATTGAGTCCCACATCAGGCTCCCTGCATGGAGCCTGCTTCTCCTTCTGCCTACGTCTCTGCCTCCCTCTCTATGTCTTTTATGAATAAATAAAATCTGAAAAAAAAAAAAAAAAAAAAAAAGAATTACCCTCCATGGCTGAAAACTTTCTGACAGGCCCCTGTCTGGGGGTGTCTACATCAGCGTTATGAGGCTGCAAAACAACAGGCAGCCGAACCTGACCAGCAAAGACTTTAGACGCTGGATTTATCAGACTAGAATACAAAATATGTGTAATGTGTTTAACAAAACAAAAGGATTCAAACGTATGAACGAGGGGCAAAACCATATTCAACTGTAACCAAGCAGCTCTGGTTGAGAACAAGCTTCTGGAAATAAAGAGAAGATAATAATCACTAAAATGTAAGACGTTAATATGTAGGTTTGATAGCGTATTAGACACAGCTGAATAAGTTGGAGAACGAGAAGACAGATTTTAAATCATCTGGAGTATTTGCAACACAGAGACTGTGAAACACAGTGAAAGAGACAGAAGGACAGAGGGAATAGGGACTAACTGATTAATTGATCGGACTGAAATGAAGTTCCAGGAGAGAGGAGAGAGAGCTGGGCAGAGGCAGGATTTGAAGATACATGGCTAAGACTTTTCCTGAATTGGTAAGAGGCAACAATTCACAGAAAGCTCGGCGAATCTCAAACAGGGTAAGTAAAAGTAAATCCACACCTTGACACAACATAGTGCAGCTGCCCAACACCAGTGAAGAGGAGAGCCTAAGAGCATAAAGAGAAAAAACAGCAGCTAACACTGCAATAGCACGAAATTGTGCCACCATGCTTCTGAATGTTTTACATTAGCTCATTTCATCCTCACCAAAACCCTGTAAACTAGGGACTGCTTCTCCATTTTACAGAAGAGGAAACTGAGGGTCACAGAGGCACAGAGAGGTTAATCAGCTTGCTCTGTGTCTCACAGCCACCAGACCAAAGAGCTGGGATTTAAATCCAGGCAGTCTGATTCTAGAGGCTACACCTTTAACCATGTGCTATAAATGCCTCTCGCCAAGACATTTTTAGTACAAAGAATGGCAATTAGACTAACAGCTAACTTCTTGACAGTCACAATGGAAGACAAAACATAGAAGAATAATATTTTTAACCTGCTTAAAGCAAATAACCATCAACTGGGGACCCAGACAAAATATTTTTTGAGAATGAGGATCAAACAAAGGTATCCTAGAGAAAACCAAGAGAATTATTATCCTTGATAATTTTATTTTTCTCAAGAAACGAAATGTTTAAAGGATGAACCTGAAGCAGCAGAAAGGAAAAATAATACCTGAGAGGAAAGCTGAGATGCAAGGAGGAATTTTGAGCAAAGAAAATAACAAATATGTTGTTAAATCTAAATGAACATTGATCATATGAAACTATAACAGTGTGTAATTGGGGGATTAAAAAATAAGATAGGATCAATTTACTAGATAATAATACATATATTAGAAAGGCACATTTAAAGCAATTAAATGTAATTAACTACATTTAATTGAAATATTCCAGGATCCCTATATCATTTCCAAGGCAGATAATGGTAGTAACTACCTTTAAACTTTGACAAGTTAGTATTCATTTTAAAATTTGCAAAATTGCCAACAAAAGAATATAAACAGAGCATAGAAAATTCCAAACTACTAGAGGAATAAAAAGGAATAAGAAAAAATAATCCATCTAAAGGGAGGCAATAAAAGGGAGAAAAGTATAGAAAAGGCAGTATATATATATATATATATATGCGCAAAGCACAAAAAAAGAGAGTAGGAATAAATTCAAATAAGTTAGTAGCTACAACAAATGAAAATGGACTAATCTTTGAGATAAATAAAAAAAAATCAGACCTTTAAAAAAAGAAAACCCAATGAAAGGATTTTATAAGACCCATTTCTAAAATACAAAAATGCAAAAAAGAGTATGAGAAAAAACAGAATAATATGTAAACAGGCAAATACGAAGCAAAATAAATCTTTGTTGCTATTCTAATATCTGATAAAACAAATTTCAAGGAAAAAAATAACTAGGGGCAAAGACCTCACTACATAAAGACAAGCAGTTTCATCAGGAAGCTACCACAAGTCTAAACTTATAAACACCTAAAAAAAAAAAAAAAACTTATAAACACCTAATAACATAAGAAATACAAAGCAAAAAATGACAAAACTACAAGGAAAAAGACTAACCCACCATTATAGCAAGAAATTCTTATGTATCTCCCTAACTGTTGATCTGTCTGATGGACAAAACAGTAAAGATCCAAAAAGATTTAATAAAAACAATTTATTTTTAAAATATTTTTTATTTTTTATTTTTATTTTTTTTAAGATTTTATTTATTTATTCATGAGAGACACAGAGAGAGAGGCAGAGACACAGGCAGAGGGAGAAGCAGGCTCCATGCAGGGAGCCTGACATGGGACCCGATCCGGGAACTCCAGGATCATACCCTGGGACGAAGGCAGGCGCCAAACCGCTGAGCCACCCAGGGATCCCCGAAAATCTTTTTAAAAGATTTTATTTATTTATTTGACAGAGAGTGAGAGAACACAAGCAGGGGGAGGGGCAGAGGAAGAAAGAGAAGCAGGCTCCCCACTGAGCAGGAAGCCTGACATGGGGCTCCATCCCAGGACCCCAGCAGGGATCATGACCTGAGCCCAGGGCAGACACTTAACTAACTGAGCCACCCAGGCACCCTTGATAAAAACAATTTAAAAATTTCACCTGTGCACATATATAGAACACTCTTCTTCACAAATAGATAACACATATTCTTTTCAAGGATACATGCGACAGATAAAATTAAGCACAGCCTGGACCATAAAGCAAATCTCAACAAATTTCAAAAGATTAGTACTTTTTTAGACCAGCACTGCCCAATAGAAGTATAAACATCAGCTTTGTACTTTCAAGCTTTTTGGTAGCCACAGGAAGAAAAAGGTAAAAAGAAACAAGTTAATTTTAGGGACACTTGGGTGGCTCAGTTGGTTGAGTGTCAGACTCATGATTTAGGCTCAGGTCATGATCTCAGGGTAGTGAGGTCAAGCCCTTCATTGGGCTCTACCCTGGGTGTGGAGCCTACTTAAGATTCTCTCCCTCCCTCTTCCTCTGCTCTAAAAAATTAAACTTTATATTGTATTTAATTCAACATACCCAAAATATTACAATTTCAATATGTAATCAATATAAAAATCTATTAGACTTTTACATTTTTTTGGTACTGTCTTTACACTTACTCAATTTTGACCAGTTCAAATGCTCAAAAGATACAAGGGGCTAGTGGCCACCATATCAGACAACTCAGATAAAAACTGCATTCTCACACCACACTGATTAAGTTAGAAAGCAATAACAAAGAGAAAGAGAGAAAAAAAAGAAAAAAGCCTAGAGGAATAGGAATTAAGGAAAACATTTCTGAATAATATGTAAATCAAAGAAAAATTGTAATAAATATTATGAAATATTAGTAACTGAATGATAAGAAACATTATGCATTAGAGTCTGTGTATGCAGTTAAGGTGATAATTACAGGTTCCTTTATAGCTTCAAATGACTTTATTAGAAAGGGAAAAGAGACAAAATTAATAAATTCAGCATAATTCTTAAGATTTTATAAAATAAGAAAATAAATTGAAAGAAAGATGACACTAAAAACAAACATACAATGGAGAGGATCAACAAAACCAAAAATCAGTTCTTTGAACAGCCTCAAAACATAGACAATATCTGGCAAGAATAAGGAAAAGAGGGATGATACGACTAGACCGTATCTGGGATGAGTAATCACAAGTGCACTGATATTAAAAAGATAAGATGCTATCATAAAATGCTTTATGCCAACTTGCCAATAAATTTGAAAAACTCAGATTAAATGGATACATTTCTAGAAAAATACAACTCACCAAAATTGACTCAAAGAAAAATGAATAAACCTCTAGCCATAGAATGAATTAAATCAGTAAGAAAGGAGACCTCATCCCTAAAGAAAACACCAGTCCAGCCTCTTTGTTACCAGTGACTCTTCCAAAATGTTCAAAGAACAAATTATTCCAATCTTATACAAATTCCTGCAGCAAGCAGAAAAGGAGAAAACATTCCAATTCATTCTAGGAGGCAAAACCTGGACACCAAAACCTTATAAAGCAGATGAGAATAAATCATTTCAGGTCAATTAACTCATCAATAGAAATACAAAAAATCCAAGCCAAATATTATGAAAATGAATTCAGAAAATATGAAAAGAGATAACATGATCAAGTTAGGTTTATTCCAGAAATGCAAGACTGACTTAACATGAAAAAAAAAAAACCCCAACTCATTAAATTTACTACAATTATAAATTAGAGAATAAAAACCACATTATTTAAAAAAAAAACAAAACAAAACAAAACATTATCTCCAAAAATGCAGAAATTATATTTGGCCAAATATACTGTCCTGTCCATTCAGAATAATGAGCAAACCAGCAATGGAGGGGAGCGTCCTTAACTTGATAAAGGGCATCCATGTAAAAATTTAGCAAACAGGGGCACCTAGGTGGCTCATTGGTTAAGCCTCTGACTTTGGCTCAGGTCATGACCTCAGGGTTCTGGGATCCAGCCCTGCCTAGGGCTCCATGCTCAGCGGGGAGTCTGCTTCCCCTGGCTCCTCCCCTACTTGTGTGCCAGCACTCTCTCAAATAAATAAATAAATAAATAAATAAATAAATAAATAAATAAAATAAACAAATAAATAAAATGAATAAAAATCTTGGGGAAAAAAAAACAATCAAAACATAGCAAACATACTCTGGTGAAAAGGTGACCACATTCCCTAGAAAGTTCAAAACAATACAAGGGGCTCCCTCATCATCACTTCTATTCAACATTATACTAAAGGTCTTAGCTAGCACAAAGGAAAGAGGGCAGAGAATATGCAAAAATTGGAGAGGAGAGAAGAAAACTGTCATTATTTGCAAATGATATGACTGACACACAGAAAACAAAATTTCAATAGGTAAATTACATGAATTAATAAAAGAATCCAGCAGGATTCCTGCAAAATTAATTGCATTTTTATACACCAGCAAAAGTGAGAAACTGTAACTTCCCTCTCCCTCTGCCTCTCCCCCCGCCCCCGCACTCATGCTCTCTCTCTCTCTCTCTCTCATTTTTTTTTAAGATTTTATTTATTTATTCATGAGAGACAGAGAGAAGAAAGGCAGAGATGTAGGCAGAGACATGGGCAGAGGGAGAAGCAGGCTCCCCACAAGGAGCCCGATGCAGGACTCGATCCCAGGACCTTAGGATCACACCCTGAGCCAAAAGCATACACTCAACCACTGAGCCACCCAGGCATCCCCTTCTCTCTCTTTTAAATAAATAAATAAAATATTTTAAAAAATAGATTACAGAAAAAATAAGGAGAGAGAACCTAAAGGCTGAAAGCAACTTATTTTTTTTTTAAGACTTTATTTATTTATTCATGAGAGACACAGAGAGAGAGGCAGAGAGACAGGCAGAGGGAGAAGCAGGCTCCATACAGGGATCCCGATGTGGGACTCAATCCTGGGATTCCGGGATCACGCCCTGAGCCAAAGGCAGATGCTCAGCCACTAAGCCACCCAGGTGTCCTGGCTAAAAGCAGTTTAAAGGTATATCAACCTATTGCAATGTGTGCATTTTATTCAGATCTTGACTTTAAAAAGATAAAGTATAAAAAATATTTATCTTTATGAGACTATTAAAAATTTGGATATTGAATATTAGGTGATATTATTGGAACTATAATGTCAACTTTCAGGCAAAATAACAGATAGTACAGTTGGGTGATAAGTACAAGAAACTTCATGCCAGGGGCCAGCAATTTTCTTCTGTAGAGAATCAGAGAGAAAATATTTTAGGGTTGCTGGTTATATAGTCTCCATTAAAATCCCTCAACTCTGCCACTGGGGCATGAAATTAGCCATAGATAATATGTAAACAAATAGTTGTGTCTGTGTTCCAGTTTATTTACAAAATCAGGTGAGGTGGCCAACTCACAGGCCATAATTTGCCAACCCCTTCTTACAATGCAGTCTATTTTTACATATATTTGAAGTTTTCCATAACAAAAAGTTATATAGAGATATATAGTATTTAGGAATAAGTTGGAAAAAATATGTAAGATTTTTTTTATGGAGAAAATATAAAACTTTATTGAAAGACAATAAAGATGATCAAAATAAATGGAGGAATATACCATGTTCATGGATTGAACATGTTGTACAATACTTCACAAAGATATTAGTGCTCCTCAAAATGATTTACAGATTCAATACACATCCAGTCAAAAATCCCAACAGGTGTGTGTGTGTGTGTGTGTGTGTGTGTGGAAATTGACAAGTCGATTGTAATATTTATATGAAAGTGCAAAGGAATATAAAAGTAAAGATCCTCCCGAAAACAACAAAGATGGGAGACACCTTGCCAGATATCAAGAATTTTTAACAGCAAGCTACTATAACTAATACTCTATAGTATTAGTAAAGGGAAAGATTTCTGAACAGGATGAATACAGGGAGACCAAAAACTAATCCCATATACATTGCGACTTGGTTTGTGACAGATCTGGCACTGCATATAAATGAGGAAAGGCAGAATTTTCAGTAAATGGTGTTGGAACAATTGGGTATCCATATAAAAAAGATATAGTCCATATCATTCACAAAGATTAATTCTAGACACATTATAGACCTTACTGTGAAAGGCAAAACAACACAATATACAAAAACATCTTCATGACCTGGAGAAAGGAAAGGAATTTCTTAAAATATTTTTATTTTTTCAAGATTTTAAAGTAATCTCTACACCCAATATGGCACTTGAACTCACAAGCCTGAGATCAAGAGTCACACACTCCACCAAATTAGCCAGCTAGGTGCCCCTTAAAGATTTTTAAAAATACATAAATAAAATAATGGATAAATTAAGATACATTAACACTAAGAATTTCTCCAGCAATTCTACCTCTTTTCAATTCCACTTTGATTCAACTGCCACTTCTGGGCATAGTAGACACAAAAGAATTGAAAACATGGACTTGAACAGACATTCATACACCAATGTTCCTAGCAGCATTATTCACATTAGCTATAAAGTTAAAACAACCCAATGTCCACTGGCAGATAAACAAAGTGCATACAATGGAATATTAAGTAGCCTTAAAAAGGAATGGAATTCTGATGCATGCTACAACATGAACCTTGAAGACATCATGGTAAGTGAAATAAGCCAGTCACAAATGGACACATATTGTACAATTCCAGTTACATGAGGTAACAAGAATGGTCAACTTCATAGGGATAGAAAGAATAGCAGTTATCAAGGGTTGGGGGAAGAAGGGAATGGGGACTTACTGTTTAATGGATACAGAATTTCATTTTGGGAAGATGAAAAAAATTCTGGATGGTGGTGTTGGCTGCATGACAGTGTGAATGTACTTAATGCCACTGAACTATATACTTAAGGTTAAAATGGTAAATTTTATGTTATGCATATTTTACTACAATGAAATTTTTTTTAATAATTAGCAATTTCTACCCAACAACAGACACTGCAAGGCAAGCAAAAACATGTGCAACACTTTGAGAGAATATATTTGCAAAACATACAACAGACAAAGGAATAGGATCTAAAATATGTAGAGGGGCAGCCCGGGTGGCTCAGCAGTTTAGCGCCACCTTCAGTCCAGGGCGTGATCCTAGAGACCTGGGGATTGAGTCCCGTCGGGCTCCCTGCGTGGAGCCTGCTTCTCCCTCTGCCTGTGTCTCTGCCTCTTTCTCTCTCTGTGTGTCTCTCATAAGTAAATAAATAAAATCTTTAAAATAAATAAACAAATAAATAAAATATGTAAAGAACTCCTACAGATCAATAGTGAAAAGTTGAACAACCAAAACATTTTTTTGGCAAAAGACTTAACAGTAATGGCCAAAATGTATGCAAAGATTCTCCTCAGTAACAGCAAAATGAAAATAAAAATTAAAAATTAGGGGCACTTGGGTGGCTCAGTCAGTTTAGCATCTGACTTTGGCTCAGATCATGATCTTTGGGGTCCTGGGATCAAGTCCTGTGTTGGGCTTCCTACTCGGTGAGGAAACCCCCTCTGACCCTCCCTACCAGCTCTTGCATGTGTGTGCATGCATGCGCGCACACTCTCTCTCTCAAATAAATAAAATCTTTTTTTAAAAAAAGAAAAAAATCAAAACAACATTGAGAAACCACAGCATAGGGCATCCCTGGTGGCTCAGCGGTTTAGTGCCACCTTCAGCCTGGGGTGAGATCCTGGAGACCCAGGATCGAGTCCCACGTCAGGTTCCCTGCATGGAGCCTGCTTCTCCCTCTCCTTGTGTCTCTGCCTCTCTTTCTCTCTCTCTCTCTCTGACATGAATAAATAAATAAAATCTTAAAAAAAAAAAAAGAAACCATAGCATATTCCCATTTTGGCATAAAGCGCAAGTGTTGGTGCAGGTGCAGAGCTACTGGGATTTATACACTGCTGGTCGGAGTATCTACTGTTTCAATCACTTTAAAAAAAACCAAAACAACTTCTGGCGTTTGTTTAAGTTGAAGTTCCATATACCCTATAGCCTAGCAATTCCTCTCCCAGGTATATTCCATGGAGATATTCATGTCTGGGTATATGTACCCAGACATATACATAAAGCTCTTCATCATAGCAGTACCAGATATAATAGCAAAATGCAAACAACCCAAATGTCTATATGGAGTCAATAAATAAATAAATTATGGCATACTCATGCAATGGGACACTGGCAGCACTTAGGATCTGTGTAATCTTTTTTAAAAATATTATTTATTTATTTATTTATTTATTTATTTATTTATTTATTTATTTATTAATGAGAGACACAGAGAGGCAGAAACAGACTCTTCGACGAGCAGGGAGCCAGATGGGACTCAGTCCCAGGACCCCGGGATCACAAACTGAGCCGAAGCCAGACGCTCAACCACTGAGCCACCCAGGCATCCCAGGATCTGTATCATATTGGGAAAATTACTTAGTATCTCTGTGCCTCAGTTTTCTTATCAGTAAAATGAGAATAATACCAGTATCTACCTCATAGTGCTGATGCAAGGGCCATTATTATTTAAGTTTCTTAGAACAGTGCCTGGGACCCAGCACATTCTCTCTGCAAACACTGATTTAAGATTCCTCAGCTCATGCCCTGAGAGATCCTCTCCTGATACTTGACCACACTTAAGTTTTTCCACTTGCATTCAAGCAATATTGTCCTTGCTGATGTCTCTCATCTCACTCCTCCCTCTCTAGACCCCATTCTACCTACTGCTCCACTCCTGTAACACTCTGAGCTATCTCCTGCCTCTGTACCTTTGCTCTCTTCCTGATATGTCCTTCCTACCTTCTCTGCTTGCTGAACAACCACTTCCTTTGCCCAAACCCAACTCAGACAGCCCCCTCCTCTGCCCTACCCTATCTTAAGCCCTCCCACCCACCCTTCCCCAGGACAGTCAACTGCCCTCTGGGTGTCTAAGGTCTGCTGGGCCTCAGTCCACCTCTGGTTACTTGTTTACCTCCCCACACTGAACCATGAGATCCCTGGAGGAGGCTCCTTGCTTGTAAAACAAATTATAATAAAATCCCATCAAAATCAAACTCCTGGGCAGCCCCGGTGGCTCAGTGGCTCAGGGGTTTAGCGCCGCCTTCAGCCCAGGGTGTGATCCTGGAGACCCACAATCGAGTCCCACATCAGGCTCCCTGCATGGAGCCTGCTTCTCCCTCTGCCTGTGTCTCTGCCTCTCTCTCTTTCTGTGTCTCTCATGAATAAATAAATAAAATCTTAAAAAAAAAAAATCCAAACTCCTTAGCCAGGCCTTTGGCCGCCTGACTCAGAGCACAGATTCTGGAAGCCTACAGGCCTGGATTCAAAAACTAAGTCCAGGGACACCTGGGTGGCTCAGTTGGTTAAGTGTCTGACTCTTGATTTTGGTTCAGGTCATGATCCCAGGGTCATGAAATTGAGCCCCAAGTCGGGCTCTGCGCTCAGGGTGAAGTCTGTTTGAAACTGTCTCTCTCGTGCTATAAATAAATAAACTAGCTTAACAACAACAACAAAACAAAGTGGTTTCACCACTTACTTGCTGTGTGACCTTAACTTAACTTCTCTGAATCCCAAACGGGAGTATTGAGTATTGACACTAACTTTTAATGCTATTGTGAGGATTAAATATGAGATGATGACATCATGTGAAGCTCCTGGTATACCTTAAGCATTCAGTATAAAGAGCTATTCTCAGGCTACCCATCTGCCAGAAAGACACTCCTCTCTCGCGCAGCTCCTGACACTTTGCAGCTGCAGACAGCGCACCTGAGCCTGCACACCTGGGTGGGACCAGAGGAGCTCTGTGCCTCTCAGCTTGTGACAGGCAGAGCCAGGGGCCTGTGACAGAACTGCCCTCCCCACGTCACCTGCTACTCCACCACAAAGCAGCTCCTGACCTCACTGGCCACCACGGGGCTCAGGACAGAGAAGAAAATGACATTTCAACCTACCCTGTCATATCCTCGCAAAGTCTGTATCTCATACCAGAAGAATACAACACAACCAACCTCTCATACCAGATTCCCATTTCATAGAGGAAGAAACTACAATTCACAGAAGAGACATCTCTCATTTAGAGTTGCCCTGCAGAAAGAAGCAGGGACTAATCTTCAACCCACCTGTCTTCCCCTGACATGAGCCAGGCTGCCTCCAGGAGAAGGTGCTAGGGCCAGGGCTGGACGTTATGCCCATGCTTGCCCATGTCACACTCAGCCCTGGCCTCAACCACCGGCTGGTCCCTGTCACAGCCCCGGCTCAATTTTCCTGCAGCTGGCATCAGTTGCCATAGCAACAGGCTGTTTAGGAAGCTGTGCTGCTGAGTCAAGGATGGGGCCTGGAGGAGGGAGCAGCTGTGGGCTCCTTCTCGTCAAGGCAGGTTGGCACCTGGCACTACCACGAAGCTCCAACGAGCCCCTCAGACCAGCGCAGGCCCCAGAATCCCAATTCCAGGTATGTGGCCCAAATAAATCATCAGAAACGGGGAGAAACCAGATGCCCAGGGAGCTTCACCCCAGCATTACTCAGAACAGCACACAACTGTATATAGGTCAACAACAGGTAACATTTCTGCATGTTCATCTTGTATAAGGCTCTGCGTTTAATGCCAAACACGTGTCCTCTCATTTGCTCCCCTCCACCACCCAATCAGGTAGGTACTTTTCACACCCTCATTTTGCAGATGAGGAAATTCTGCTCAGAGAGGTGAAGCCACTTGCCTAGGTCAGATAGTGGCAAAGCCGGGACTGAGTGCCAGGCTGCCAGGCTCCAGGCTTCGGACTCTTAACTACACGACGGCGGTGGGAAATGAGAAGAGGAAGTCCCGGCCCATCCTCTGGTCCTAGCAGCGCCTGTGGCTCTGACAAATGTCTGCAGCCTGCTGCATACAGGGCACAGGAAAAGCACAGATTCAGCAGAACAATATGTACCAAGTTGGAAAGATCTCCAAATACTATAATGCTTGAAAAATAAACAAAGCACCAATCCCAGAACAATGAAACATAGCATGAGCTTATTTATATATATGTACGAGATATAGAGGCAGATGTTCATAACAATGGCCATTAACAGTGATTGTCTCCAGACGAAGGGCAATGGGGCCTGGAAGCATTTAAATGGGCTTCCTCTTTCTGTGTTAATAAATTAATTGTGAAAAAAAATTTTTTTTTAAGTAACCTCTATGCCCAATGTGGAGCTTGCACTCACGACCCCAAGATCAAGAGTCACATGCCCAGGGTGCCTGGGTGGCTCAGTCAGTTAAATGTCTGTATGACTCTTGATTTCGGCTCAGGGCATGATCTCAGGGTCATGAGACTGAAACCCATATCAGGCATGGAGCCTGTGTAGGATTCCCTCTCTCCTCTCTCCACCTCGCTCTGCCTCCCCTGCACTCTCTTCTCTCTCTACCAACTGAGCCAGCCAGGCACCTATTGTGAAAAATTTTTTAAATACCAAAAAAGTCAAGTTATACATTTGACTCACGTGATCCTATTTCTAGATGAAGAAAAGATATGCATGCACAGGGAAAAGACAGGCATCTGGGTGTTTTTTTTTTTTTAATTTCTTATTTTCTATGGTAAACACATACTAGAATTTTTATTAAAAACTAATGTTTTTGATGAAAGATGTTTTGTTTACAAAAACAATGTAATAGCATTCTAATGCCATTATAATAGCAAAGAGTGGTATATCACCCAGCAGCTCATTTGTTCCTATCCCTGTTCTATGAATTTGCTGCTTGGCCTTGAACTAGTCATTTCACCTCTCTGAGCCTCAGTGTCCACATCAGTAAAATGGGTATATAGCAACAGCATCTACCTCACAGACCTGTTAGGAAGATAAAGTGCTCAGTGTAGTACCCAGCACATGGTAAGCAGGCTAGATACTATCACTACTGTGATGCCAACAGGGAAGGTGCAGAAGCAGGCACGCAGTGGGCTCTCAGGATGGACCACCAGGGTTTATATACTGGCTCCATCATTTACCAGATGTGTGACCTTGGGCCAGTTACCTTACTTCTCTGGGCTTCATGTGACTATTCAAACAGAAGTGCCCAGCACAGAATACGTATTCATTGAATGTGATAAAAATTCCACTATGTGAGAAGACCTTCTGCCTTGTATATAAACACGTTGCTATCAGGGCACCTGTGAGCACAGTTGGTTAAGCGTCCGACTCCGTTCTGGCTCAGGTCATGATCTCAAGGTCGTGGGTTCGAGCCCCACTTCAGACTCTGTGCTCAGCACAGAACCTACTTGGGATTCTCTCTCTCCCTCTCTCTCTGCCCCTCCCCCTAATCATGTTCATGCTCTATCTCCCTAAAATAAATAAATAAAATGACGTAATTTTTAAAAACATGTAAGCTGTTATTAATAAAATAACAATTTAATTAAAGAGCAATGGAAAGAAAAGTAGTGAACTCAGGGGGAACATGACTGGACATTGACTCTCTTTTGTGTGAGCCTGGAAGAGTTTATTAATGTTCTCGAGCCTCAGTTTCCCCACCTGGAAACATGGAGCTAATGTCCATCTTATAGGGCTTTTGCTAACACTAAAGGAAACACAAATTTAACATAAATTAAGTAATTTACTTTGTGCCTTATGCGGTGCAAGGCACATTGTTTTACACCACCATCTCATTTAATCCTTAAAACAACTCCCATTAAATTGGAATTAGTATTTCCTTTCTATAGATGAGAAAACTTAGTTTAAAAAACATTTCAAGGGGATCCCTGGGTGGCGCAGCAGTTTGGCGCCTGCCTTTGGCCCAGGGCGCGATCCTGGAGACCCGGGATCGAATCCCACGTCGGGCTTCTGGTGCATGGAGCCTGCTTCTCCCTCTGCCTGTGTCTCTGCCTCTCTCTCTCTCTCTCACTGTGTGCCTATCATAAATAAAAAAAAATAAAAAAAAATAAAAAAAAAAACATTTCAAGGTCACTCAGCTAGGAAATGGACAGAGGCAAGATTTGAACCCAGGACTCACCAACTCCAAAAGATAATGAACCCTCACAAGATGGGAGCAAATGTAGTTCATGTTCTCTTTCCTGACACAGTGGGTCTCAGTTGACTCATGCGTGAAATGGGTAGGAAGGCTAAAGTCCACTAAAAGCCTCTCTAGCTTACCTCTATTCAACTCCACCGCCAAGCATGGTGTTAAGATGGCCAAGCCCTTCCTATCCCAACTTCTCAGGCTCAACTTACCAGTTTGGGGAAGCTTCCTGCGCTAGATTCCTCTGGCTGGTCCTGGCTGGACTTGTCTGCCCTCCTGTCTGTGCCCCAGTGTTGGGCATGGAGCACTGGGCCTCGCCTCAGCCTCTTGGTACACTTGGATCTTCTTTGCCCCATGGATGGGCCTGAGTGAGCCTTGCTGGTTGCAGGTTCCAGAGAGCTGGAGGCAATGTCAGTGGGAGCAGCAAGTCCTTGTCCCCGCCTCACCTTGGACACTGGCTGAGCCGTGACCTCTAGCTCCTCCTGATTGTATGAGACAGCAGGGCCACCATCACAGCCAGCCCTGACTACAGACTCAGCTTCTTGCCACTCTGTGGAAGCCTTTCCAGACACTCCCAGGCACCGTACAGAGCTTTGTGAAGGATCCCAGGCAACTGGCCTGAGGGGACTCTCCTCCATCAGGCAGTAGGACCTCCATGGGGTCATGGGGGCTGCCTAGCTGGGCCCCATTCCCCACAATAGGCAAATATTCCAACTTCTCGGTCCCTGATACACATCCCACACAAGTTCCACCCAGATCTTCAGGCCCAGACCCAGTGTCTTTGGGAGAGAGAGGACTGCAAGGGTCTCCCAAGGACTCCAGGTCAGCACTTGGTGGGGGGCTTCCCTCACACTGGGGGTGGTCCCCACTGGGGCTCTAAGCAAACCACAAGAAGCCGCCTGCCCCCTCCCCACCCTCTGAGTGGGCCTCATACTTCCTGTTTTTCTTTCTTGCCCCCGCAGGGGCTGGGCCTGATGAGGATGGTAGGCTCCTTTTGGGGGGCTACTCTTTGCTGAGGGTGGGGGTTCTTTCACCACTCACACCATCTCTGGCCTCTCCTGCCTTGGAGCAGCTCGTCTCCCCAACCCCTGCCAGCCTCTCCCTGCCAATCAGAGCTCTCTCTGGGAGATCCACAGACATGCTACAAGGGTTCCCAGGTCAACTTTCAGCTAAGATGTCATGCAGAGAAATCTGGAGCCTCTCGGAGGCCCAAGCCTCCCGCTGAGCAGGCACTGTGGGCAGCTGGAAGCAGAGCTGGGGGCCAGGCACCAAACCCTGGCTTTGTCCCGTGGCTTACAGCTCCAGGACTATCCAGTGGGCCTCGGCCTCCAAGGTGGCCCCAGGAGCAGCCCCAGCCTGGGAGCTGGCACCTCCATGGGTCTCTTCCCTCAGGACTGTCTTCCTGCTGCCAGCCCAAACTCAGGGCCCGAGAGCTCGCCCCCGGCAGGTGTGGTGTCAAGCCTGCTGCGGAGCTGGCTTCTTCCACATTCTCCTGGAAAGGCCCACAGCAGCGGCGACGGGGAATGAGAACTGGGCCTTCGCTGCCGGAGCCCGCCGCAGCCCCCTCCTGGGGCATGTCTGCCCTCCTACAGGGGCCCAGAGCAGAAGCCTCCTCCATGAGGAGACAGGGAGGAGAAGGCATCATGCAGCGCCAGGCTGCCAGCGCGTTCAGAACACTGGGCTGGGGACACCTGGGGGGCACTCCCAGGGGCCACAGGGAGTCAGCACCCAGCCATGTGCGCACCCCAGCTTGGACCTGGGGCCCCAGGGGAGGCAGGGCAAACAGCCACCCTTCAGGCCTTCCCACCTCTGACGGTTCCACTTTTGCTTAAACGGGATGGAATAATAGCAGCTGCCATCTCTTAACTACCCACTGTGTGCATTTTTTCATTTCATGGGGGCAGCCACAGGCGAGGAAACGGAGATACAGGGACACTTAGCGACTCACCGAAGGGCTCGCAGACGCGAGGCGAAGAGCAGGGGTCCTCTGTCCACCGAAAGCGCAGCTCCTAACCCCTGGGTGGGGAGCAGACAGTCAGGGGGTGCCCGTCGCACCCGTCCCGCTCCGATGGACACCTCCACCAGGTATGACCCGGCGGCCCCCGGCGGCCCCCTGCGGCCCCCTGCGGCCCAGCCGGCCCCAGGCTCTCACCTGCGCACCCCGGGCTCCCCCTCCCAGGATGCCCCCCGGAGCTGGGCTGGAGCTGGGGGTCACGTGAGGGCGGGGGGGAGCCCGGCGTGAGAAACGGGGGCGGGGCCTCCGAAGAGACGCCGAGGACGGGCCCCCGGGCGTGCGGGCGTCCTGGCACCGGCAGAGGGCGCGATCCCCCGGGCTTCTGGGCAGGGGTGGGTGGGCCCCGACCCGAGGGCAGAAGCCTTGGGGGGCCGGGAATCTGTGTGACAGTTGACACTTGGTCCTCAGGCCGCGGGGAGTTACTGAAAGTGCCTGAACCCCGAGGAGAATCAGAATCACATTTTTGCCTAATTATTATTTTTTTAAGATTTTATTTATTCATGATAGACACACACAGAGAGAGATAGAGACAGAGACACAGGCAGAGGGAGAAGCAGGCTCCATGCACCGGGAGCCCGACGTGGGACTCGATCCCGGGTCTCCAGGATCACGCCCTGGGCCGAAGGCAGCGCTAAACCGCTGAGCCACCCAGGGATCCCCTTTACCTAATTATTTATTACTTTAATTGTATCAGATATAAAAATATAACTCATACGGAGGAAAATGCCTACCCAAGCCCCACTGAAAGGTTAGAAAAAAAAGCTTAACCGTCCTCTCAGTTCCTGACTCTGGGGAGCAACCTTTCTTTCACCGTGTTTGTTGTCGTTTTTAGTTTTCTTATTACCGCTGCTTTCATAACTGTGAATAATCTCATACTCTACTACTAATTAATAATATTAATAACATTAGTAATATCCTCATATTCTATCACTTGACTTATTCATGGTAAGAGTCTCTATTCACTCCCTGCTGTGATGATTGCATTAACCACCTGTGCCCCCCTCTCCTCCTGTTTTTTTTTCTCTTTCATATTTATGTTGCTATTGTTTCTATTGATAACTATCACCACTTTGAATAATAGTCTTAAAATGTCCATTTCTTCCTGAGATTGCATCTCTTGACTCTCCTCTGTGTGAAATGAATAGTTTCCCATCCCGGCTGCTGCCCTTCCTCCAGCCACTCACCTTTTCGCTTTGTCAAGCTTTGTAGCTTGTACATCCAATCCTGTAGAGCTAATTCAGTTTGCCATACTTTGCCTGTAGATTGATTCTTAACATTAAAACCAGATGACATTTATGACATTACGGCTATGTAAATATTTTCACTGCGGAACTAGGAATCTGATAGACATCAGCGAGAGGGAAATGGAATTCACTGGCACTATGTGAGGCCAGGAGCAGCTTTCAGGTTGGGGGAATACTCTGCTGCAGTTAGAGGGAATGTGCTAGATCTATAGATCAATACGGCTGTATCTCAGAGACATAATGTTGAATTTCAAAATCAAGATAATCTCGGGGTGCTTGGCTGGCTCAGTCAGTGAAGCGTCCAACTCTTGCTTTCTGCTCAGATCATGATCTCAGGGTGGGGAGATGGGAGTTCCGCCTGGAGCCCCACCTTGGGCTCCACACTCAACGGGGACTGTGCTGGAAATTCTGTCTCCCTCTCCCTCTGCCACTCCCCCTGCTTGCACATGCTCGCTCTCTCGCTCTCATTCTCAAATAAAGAAATCTTTAAAAATCAAGATAATGTTTACAGTGCGGGAAACTGAGTGCCAGGTATATGGGAACTCTCTGTATTTATCTTCAATTTTTTTCTGTAAATCTAAAACTCACAGAAAAAAAAAGATATTGTGTGATCCATCTCGAAAGCTATCCATCTCAATCTGGCTGTCAGGTTCACAAATGAGGTTGGAGTTGAGACTGGGTGCCACTAATGACCTCCAGTACTGCTCTAAAGAAATGATTTTTTGGGGGGGAATCTCTGGGTGATTCAGCAGTTTAGTGCCTGCCTTTGGCCCAGGGTGTGATCCTGGAGTGCTGGGATCGAGTCCCGCATCAGGCTCCTGGCTTGGAGCCTGCTTCTCCCTCTGCCTGTGTCTCTGCCTCTCTCTCTCTCTCCCTCTATGTCTATCATGAATTAAATAAATAAATAAATAAATAAATAAATAAATAAATAAATAAATAAAGATTTTTTTTTTTAAGTGAAAAGACCTCCCACTATGGAATGTTCCGGTCATGATAACAGAGACTTGATCAAGTCTCCTGAGAACAGGTGAACTGTTATTCTGGTCCATTTCAATAATGGAAGTCTCCCACCATTGGCAAAGAAAGGGGACGTGGTGGTGTTATTAGCACCATATGGTACTGAGGATAAAAAGACAGTGGTTGCTGGGACATCTGGGTGGCTCAGTGGTTGAGCTTCTGCCTTTGGCTCAGGTCATGATCTGGGGTCCTGGGATCGAGTTCCACATCCAGGTCCCCATAGGGAACCTGCTTCTTCCTCTGCCTATGTCTCTGCCTCTCTCTCTGTGTGTCTCATGAATAAATAGATAAATGATCTTAAAAAAAAAAAGACCATGATCACTAATACATGTAATGATACTTTGAGCCAGAGACTGATCTAAATGCTTTGCCTATATTTATCTATTTTGATTTACCTATATTAATCTTTATATCAAGTCTATGAGGTAAATATTGTTATTATCCCTATTTTACAGATGAGGGTTAGGGTCAGGGTTAATATTTGTTGTGTGCTTGAAATCATGTAAAGTCTCAGTTTAATGGTATAAGCTTTTCCTGCCTCTTTATTATCTCAGCTTTTGAATAATGTTTTTCAAATCCACAATAATCTATAGTAACTTGAAACTGTAGAAACGGGGGTTCAGTGCAGAAAACAATGACCACCCCAGCAATACGAGGTGGTGGGTGTTTACCAGGTTGCTGGAAGGGCCACAAGAGTGCACTCTAGGCCGGGCTTGGGGACACCGCCACTAGAGCAGTCCACAAATATGGCATGCTGGTAGCGAGCCAAGATCGGGACACGGCACGGTCCTGGCTGCCACTGTGTCCCAACATTCACAAAACCGGAGGCCAGACACAGGCATAGAGAACCCCAGTGGCTCTCCCACTGAGCTCGTAAGCAGCACCTGCCCAAGGGAGAGCACAATGACCTCCGCCTCTCATCCACCTTCCAGATCTTGCACAGTGGCACCCGGGGCCAGAAATTAATCCACATTTGGAACACTAGCTGTAAGGGACTCTGGGAAATCGTTTTCGGCTTTCCATCCTCTGCAAGATAAGAAAGCACGCCTGTATGTGGGAACAGATGTGGAGTGAATCAGTCCACATTATCCTCTATCGTGTTTTTAATTATTTTTTATCTACTCGATCTATCAATTTCTAGGAGAGGTGTTTTTAAATCTCATGATTTTAATGGACTTGTCAACTCCTTTTTTTTTTAAGATTTTATTTATTTATTCATGAGAGACACAGAGAGAGAGGCAGAGACACAGGCAGGGGGAGAAGCAGGCTCCATGCAGGCAGCTCGACGTGGGACTCGATCCCAGGTCTCCAGGATCAGGCCCTGGGCTGAAGGCGGTGCTAAACTGCTGAGCCACCCGGGTTGCCCCCTTTTTTTTTTTTTTTTTTTTGTCAACTCCTTTACTTCGCTGAGTTCTTGCTTTTATATCTCAAACACCATTTAAGGTGCATACACATTCATTTATTTTTACCTCTTTTGGGTAGATTACAACTTTCTTTTTTTTTTAATTTTTATTTATTTATGATAGAGAGAGAGAGAGAGAGAGAGAGAGGCAGAGACACAGGCAGAGGGAGAAGCAGGCTCCATGCACCGGGAGCCCGACGTGGGATTCGATCCCGGGTCTCCAGGATCGCGCCCTGGGCCAAAGACAGGCGCCAAACAGCTGCGCCACCCAGGGATCCCAGATTACAACTTTTATTTGTGCCAAATATTCTCTTCCTTCCTATCGATGTTCTTTTTTTTTTTTTTTTTAAGATTTTGTTTATTTATTTGAGAGGGAGAGCGAGAGCACGAGCTGGGAGGAGAGGTAGAGAGAGAGGGAGAAGCAGACTCCCTGCTGAACAGGAAACCAGATGTGGGTCTCCATTCAGGAACCTGGGATGAGGACCTGAGCCAAAGGCAGATGCTTCACCAACTGGGCCACCCAGGCGCCCCCCTCCTTTTTTTTTTTTAAAGATTTTTTACCATATATGTTCTTTTGCTTTAATTCACTTATTAGTTCATTCATTTATTATTAATAATAAACTATTACAGTAATTAGTTATTCATTTATTATTTGCTTAATTTATTAGTACCCTGCTTCCTTGTGATCAGAGTTTGCCTGGTATAATTTTTCTACCCCCACTTTTTTTTTTTTTAGATTTTAATTATTTATTCATGAGAGACACAGAGAGAGAGGGAGAGACATAGGCAAAGGGAGAAGCAGACTCCATGCAGGGACCTCGATGCAGCAGTTGATCCCAAGACCCGGGGATCACGCCTTGAGCTGAAGGCAGATAGATGCTCAACCGCTGAGCCACCCAGGCGTCCCTCTACCCTTTTATTTTTAACCTTTATGTGAAGTTCTGCTTTTCACCACACCTCTTGTACATGACATATAGCTAGACTTTAGAATTCCCATCAGAGCATCTTTGCCTTTCATCGATGTGTTTAACCTAGTCATATGTCTGGGACTACTGATACACTTGGTCTTATTTCTACTCTGGCTGCATATCCTTTCTTATTACAAATTCCCCGCTTCCTTTTGTGTTCCTTTTTGCCTTCTTTAGGATTTATCAAATCACACTTAGTCCCTTTATTTTCCTCCGAAGATTGGAAATTAGATTTTCCTGTTTCTAATCTTTAGTAGTTATCCTTAACCTTATAACGTGTGTGCTTTAATTTCTCCCGGTCGAGTGTACCCTCCCGAGACACCCCTGGATGTGGTGGCCCCTCGAAGTCCTGGTTGCAGCTGAAGTGACCACATTTCCCATGCTCCTGAGCTCCCAGCCACTTAGGCAACGTCGGGTCCTCTAGGGCTCCTCATCCCCATCCTGCAGGGTTGTGGACAGACAGCCAGGAATGAACCGGAGCTGTGGCTACCCCAGGTGGGTATGCTTGTTTTATGAAAAGTGGACCTTTTCCAAGGCTGCCAGGGACTGAGGATGGACATACATCATATCGACATGACTTATCACTGTTGATGTTGACCTTGATCATGTTTGAGGAAACTCTGTTCCCCAACAGTTCTCTTAGGAAGGAAGTCACTGTGTGCAGCCCACACATAAGCAGTGGGGAGCTATGAGCCACCTCCTGGAGGGTGGAATATCTACATAAATTATTTGGAATTCCATATGGGAGATCTGTCTTTTTTCAATCACTTATTTATACCATTTATCCAATCATTTATTAATATCAGTATGGACTCATGGATATTTATTTCATACTTCGGGTTGTGGCCCAACACTGCCGTATTTATTTTGTTGCTCAAACTATTCCAGCTTGGGCCACTGGGAGCTCTTCTAGCGGACTCCTGTGTCTCTTTACATTTTCACATGTCCTCATTATTGGTGGTGGCAGTGGTGGTGGTGGTATATTTCCCCCTCCTTAGAGACTTTGACCTTGCTGATGTCAGATGCAGCTGGGACTCAGACCGACCCCCTCCTTCACTCACCTCTGCAACTTGCTACTGGGCCTCCGAACCCTGAGCCTTGGCCACACCTCTGATCAGGGGAGACCTCAGAGCTGCTGGACTCACAGAACTTGAGACCCTGCCCTTCTATCCCACCCCTAGCCACTGCCTTGCAGACACAATGCCCTCTCCCCTGACTGAGGCTTTCTACTGGTTTCAGCCCAGAAGCACTTTGTAACCTTAGTAACATTACTGCTATCCTCAGTGTGAGAATAAACTGATTTAAAGGGAAAAAATTTTTTTCATCTCTGTTATCTTTGAAAACTACCTTATCGTCTCCATTCCTGAGACCTCAGATAAATGTCCTTTTGCCAGAGACTGTTTATTACTCTGCACCCTCCTATCTGGCCAGCATGGCACCAAGGTCTCTGGAGATTCCCGTTCTGGTGGCCCTGGGTGGTCACTTGACCTCACAAAGCCTCTGTTTCCTCGTCTGTAAAAGAGGAATAACAAAAGCGTTCACAGAGCCACCACGGTTGGAGCACCTGCCCTGTATATTAGGTGATCGCTTATGAAAAGGGCCTAATATGAGGCCAGCCACACATAGCAGGTGTTCAACAAATGGAAGCTGTTATTACTGTTAGTAGTGGGGATAGCCATTTGTCTCCCTCTCCCCGGCCTTTTTCTCAAATCCACCCCCTGCTCTGAAGCTCAGACATGACAATGCCACTCTTCCACCCCTAGTCCTTCCAGGATCCAGAATACGGAGACTCCCTGACTGGGATTGAAGAGCTTTTGGGATCTTGCCCACCTCCTGACCTTATCTTCCTTCTCTGCCCAAATCCTACCAGACTATTCACTATGCCCTGAACCAGCCTCACTTCATATCTCCTTGCCTTTGCCTATGCTCTTCTTTCTGCCCACAATGCTCTTCCAGCCTTTCTCCATCTGGGGACTCCCAGGCCTGGGTTTCTCTTCTCAGTGACAGAAACCAACCAACAGCACAAGCAGCTGGAGCTTTTGGCTCCTTCTGGCCTCACAGCACCTCCTAGTATCCTGGTTGCTGCAGCCAGCCTGCCCTGCCCCAGCCCCTCACCCCCTCACCGGCCAGGCTGCCCCACAGCCAGGGGCCTGTTCTATTGGACAAAACGGTAAGGAGGAAAGTGCATGGACTCAGGGTCCCACAGACTTGGGTGTGACCTGCCTTTGGATCCTGACTCTGCAGTTTATCAGCTGTGTGGTCTCAAGCAAATCCCCTAACATCTTTGAGCCTCATTTTCCTTATTTATAAAATGATAATAATAGTAGTTGTTTCATAGGAATGTTGTAAAGATTTAGGCCGATAATCCATGTTAAGCACTTTGCATAATGCCCAGCACACAGAAAGCGCTTAATAAACAGTCCCATTCTCTCTTCTTATTAATACCAGGCAGCCAGGAGTTTGCCTGCTCTGCCAGGCTCCACTTATTGATGGATTCAAGGCTAAAAATAGAGCTGCAGCTTTGGGGAGTAGATCCTTCCAGAGCCAGGAATTGATGCCCTTGCTACTGTGGATGGGGAAGGAGCCTGCTTCTCCCTCCAGGGGTTCTCAGAGAAACACGAGTCTTGATGCCCATCTCCCATTGATTCCAGGGCAGGCATGCAGGGGCCAGACCAGCCCAGGCCAATGAGCTCTCCTAGCAGGGGGTTCTGTGATCCCACGAGCCGGCTTCTAAATCCAGCCCTGCCATCCACTAGCTCTGTAACCTTGAGCAAGCAACATTCCCTCTCTGAGGGTCACGATTACTCTCTAGCCTGGGGAATTGACAATGGCAATAACCTAGCTTGTGATAACAAACACCTTGCAGGCACAGAGGCCTAAGGCCAAGGATAAGCTCTGGGACTCTGGGTCATGATGTCCCTCTCCAAGGCTCAGTTTTCATAACTCTGAAAAAGGCACAGTAGCCCTCACCTTTGAAGGCTGTTCCGAGTAGGTCATGGACAGCAGTTGCTGACAGCAGTAACATCTGATGGGAACCTGAGTTATCCAGTGGCCCGTCATCTCCTGTCAGAGGGTATGGAGAGCAAAGACGAAACTTTATTTTAGCTGTTTGTAGCTATTGATCTGCCAGCCTTGGAAAATGCAAAGAAATGCATCCAACAGAAAAACACCTCTCTCTTGCCTTGCACCGCTAACAGGCTGGCCTGGTAGATAAGCCATTTCTGTGCAATTGACTTCCCCCTGCCACCAGTTCAGTGCTCTTGGCGAGTTATTTTGTCTCCCTGGACAAGATCTGATTTAATTAAAGCAGAATCTGAATTGGTGGCAGGAGCCCCCATTTCCCCTTGTGCAGTTAGTCTTAACAGTGACGTCAAAGGGCATAAATGTGGCTTCTAGGGGCATTGAGCCAGGCTCCTTCACATAGATAATGCGGGGTCGGGATGGCTCACAACCCCAAGGCCGCACACCCTAGATTATTTCTCTCCTTCTTCCCTTCCTGGGACAAGTCCATTTGGGCTCTAGCCCCTTACTTATTTCTGAGTATAAGATGGATATATAATTGTATAACAATACTATTAATAAGAATATACAATCTGGGGTGCCTGGCTGGCTCGGTTGTAGAGCATGCAACTCTTGATCTCAGGGTTGTGAGTTCGATCCCCGTGTTGGGTGTAGAGACTGCTTAAAAATAAAATCTTTTAAAAAATAGAAAATAAAATTTTAAAAATACACAGTCCCATCCCAATACACATCACCTTGCAGTCCTCAAGGAAGATACAAGGAGGGGAGGCAGTCATGTTGTTCTGCCCAGGCTGAGCATGGATGATCATGTGAGGGTGCCAGCAAACCCTTTCGGCCTGATCCCACCAGGTGGGGTATCACCCCAGCGGTACCTAGGATAGGAGATCAGGGTCTGGATTCTTCCTTTCCTAGGTTTGGTCCCAGAACTACCACTGGGGAACCCTGGGCTAATCTCTTAGCCTCTCAGTTATCTATTCCGGCCAGTTTAATTAGAAAGGGAATTTACTTAGGGATGTTAGGCTTATCGGATGATAGAGAAACAGGCTCTAGACGCAGCTTCACAGGGGCATCTCCAAGAAGCACACTATAAAATCGGACCGACGAGGGAGCTGCTGCCACTGTCACTGACTCCAGAACCATACTGCGTTGGCCGCCACCAGGCCAGCAAAAGGTGTGCCCCACATGCATCTGATCCCACTCAGAGCTCACCGCCTTCTTGGTATCTCCGATGGGTGAGTGGGATTGAAGGAAAGTGGGTCACATGCCTGCGCCCTTGCTTCAAAGAAGGCAGGCTTCTGCTTTGGGAAGAAGGAACTTGAGATATAAGGAATAATCAAAATGTAGAAAAGGAATTTTTAAGAACATTGGGCAAGAACAAACATTCAGTACGTTTTCTTTCTTGTCTATTTCCCCCACCTTGAATATAAACTCCATGGGGCAGGTGTCTTGAGTGTCTTGTTTACCTCTGTGTCCCCAGCGCCTGACATGGAGACTGCGGGGAATAAACAGTTTATTACAGACAGTAAAATGTGGGTTAGGAAAGAACCACCTGTACTTTGAGGCTGGCTATTGGCCAACTTACAGTCTCTCAGGGGGCAAATCTGCTTCTCCTTATATCACACAATACATTTGATTCAACGGACCACAATTGGGTGGTGCTCATTCCTCCACAATCCTTTGCCTGATGGTGAAATTGTCTTCACCCTTTATTTCTCAGTGCTGACTCATCTCCTCCAGGAGGCTTTCCTTGATGGGCAACTCTATCACTATCACTGCTGCCATCACCACCCTGCCCCTGGGAGTTGGTTTGGTAGGGTGGTTAATAACACAAGCTCTACAGTCTTAACTGGTTGATTTCAAATACTGACTTCAACTCTTAGTAACAGTTGGAGCGTGGATAAGTCACGTTAGCAGTCTGAAGATCATTCTCCCTAACTGTAATGATTTTGAAGATCCTCCTCCTCCTATAAGTCACAGAGCTGTTGTGAGGTTTAAATGAGATATTGTATGCAAGTTCTTGGAAAGGGGCTGGATGCAGAGATCTAGCTCAATTGGCTGTTGCTGCAGCTGCCATTGCAATCCTCACAGTTCTAGCCCTTACTGGGACAACACTGTGATTGTTTTCATGTCTGCATCCCCAACTTAACTGGAAATCAGGAACTGGGGTGTCCTTTACTCCCCCACTCCAAACCTCTCCATGCACCTGTCATATGTACCAGGTCCTCACACTGTATTTGTTGGATAAACAATGTACTAAGTCAAAGAAATCACAAATGCAAAGACTAATAGGTAAAACACCAAATTTTGTGTGTTAGAAAAGTAAGTAAAATGTAAATGTCACCTGGGAATGGGGAAAATGGCAAGTGGTTAATGTCTATATTATGTAAGGATTTCATACCCACCAATGAAAAATAGGTTGCTAAGAGATATCTGTCCGGACAAAGGTCACGAGCAAGCAATTCAAATGAGGAAATAGAAGTAGTAAGTAAATATGGAAGAACATTCAACTTGCGTTAGGAAATAAAAATGAGGTACAAATGAAAGCAACAATAACATAGAATATATAATTCAATAGGAAATTATTTGTAACACTACAAAATGTCCAGTAGCAGAAGAATGGTCACCTAAATAATGACACGTTGATTCAATGGCATGGTGTGCCACTGTCAAATACTTACAAAAGTGTGGAAACTAATGCTTATAATAGTTAGGTTTACAAGCATACTGCAAAATTGGATTTGAAGCATGATCACAAGTATGCAAAAAATTCATCTTGACTTGATGAAAGCCTGGCAGAAAATACAAGAAAATTAAAGTAGTCACCTTGATAATGAAGAGGAACTTCACAAAATTCCCACTATACACCACACACTATGCCAAGGGCTTATTTCTACTAAACAAGAGTACAGAGAAGAGATAGAAGAGCTCACAGAAATAAAAGCAAAAACACCAAAGGAAGTAAAACAAGCTGTCAGGATTCAGGAAAATTACAATAACACAGAAATAAAAGTTAGCGTGGATGTAGTGCCAAAGAGCACAGACTCTGCTGAAACACTACAGGGGACAGAGGATAGAAATGAGAACATGAGAGAAATGGAATGAAAAGATTTTTTTTTAAGTTTAAATGATGAGAGAAAATGACAGAGACCATATACACGTAACAGAAAAAGTAAACCAAAAAATGGCATCAAACAAATATTTCAAGATATAATTCAAGAAAATGTCTTGGAAAAATGGAGACATTGAAAAGGTAATGAGACCCAGGAAAACTGATCCATAATGATCAATATCAAATATGTCCTAATAAAGGTATAAGATTTCAAAGTTATAAAAAAAATCCTTTGGGCAGCTTAACCAAAGCAAACTAGTCACTTACAAGGGGGTGGATACCAGGCTGGCCTCTGACTTCTTCATGGCAGCATCCAGCATTCAAACTCAATAGAGCACCACCTACAAAGTCAGCAAGGAAAGAAAGTGTGACTCAAGTATTTTATTTTGAGCCAAACTGCTGATCAAGTATAAAGGCAGAAGACAACATTTTTGAACATGTGTGGGAGTTTGGAGGCTGAAGCAAAAGCACAGTCTGGATTTGTTGGAAGAACAGGACTTCCTTCCTTTCGGTAACCTAAAGTCTTAGTCAGGAGTTCATATGTGTTTATTCAACAGACACATACATAAAGACCCTAGTATGTGTTGGGACCTGTGTCCCCAGACTATAAATGAATCTTATGCCGAGTGCTGGAGTGGGCGGAAGGCAAGTTTCCTTAATGAGGTAAGTTGGCTTTTCAAAGATAAGTGGGAGTAAGTACGTGAAGGGAAGGGTATTCCAGACAAGGAGAAAAGCAGGCAGGCAAGAACGCAAAGGACAGATATTCTGAGATAGAATTTAAGATCTCATGAAGGGTGTGTTCTGGAATGTCCAGACATCTGGAATGGGATGAGTGGGTAAATCCTAAAGACTCAGAATTGGGAAAGGGTAAGAGGCCTTGAATGCTAGGCTTTTAAAAGGCTTAAACTTCATTGCACTGGGACTGTGGAATCTTGGAATGGTTGAAGCATGAAAACCACTGTTTAGTTGCAAGAAGAAAAAGATCAGAGGTTCTGTGAGGATTCAGATTTCACTATTCCCACAGCTGCTTAAGCTAGCATTCATACTTGATGATGCATATGCGAACCATTCCCTTTAAAGTCAGGAACAAAGCAAGGTTGCCTACTAATACTGCTTTTGTTCAGTGTTGCACTGGTAGTTCTGGCCAGCACAGAAAGACATGAAAAAGAAATTAAAAGCTTAAGGATTACCCTCACCATCTAAACATTCTTCATTGCTGAGTTAAGAAGTGGGCTTGTATATTTCCTTCTTTCTACATCTTTATGTTTTTCCTAGAGGTTGTTTTTTGTTTGTTTGTTTGTTTGTTTGTTTGTTTTTAAGTAAGTTTCACATCCAGTATAGATCCCAACTGGGGCCTGAACTCACCACCCTGAGATCAAGACCTCAGCTGAAATCACTGAGCCACCCATGTGCCCTTTTCCTGGAGTTTTTAATTGTCTCCCCTTTATTCTTGCACTATTTGCCTTTATTATTGAGGACAGAATCTTCCCAACAACTTAGTGAGGTCAATTTTCTCATCCCCATTTTATGGATGGAGAAGGAGGCTGTGAGGATTGTCAAAGACCACAGCCAATACATGGTGGATTTAGGACTCTTTTCTTTCTTTCTTTCTTTCTTTCTTTCTTTCTTTCTTTCTTTCTTTCTTTCTTTCTTTCTTTCTTCTTTCTTTCTTTCTTTCTTTCTTTCTTCTTTCTTTCTTTCTTTCTTTCTTTCTTTCTTTCTTTCTTTCTTTCTTTCTTTTTAAGATTTCATTTATTTATTCATGAGAGACACAGAGAGAGAGAGGCAGAGACATAGGCAGCAGAGAAGCAGGCTCCATGCAGGGAGCCTGATATGGGACTTGATCCCGGGTCTCCAGGATCACACCCTGGGCTGAAGGCGGTGCTAAACCGCTGAGCCACCAGAGCTGCCCTGGAGTTAGGACCCTTTTTTTTTTTTTTTTTTGGAGTTAGGACTCTTATTGGTCTTGGTGAGATGACCCAGTCAAACCTAGGCTGGCCCTATATGAAGAGACCAAGTACATGTCGGGGAGATGGTGGTATAGTGAGGGTATGTCTCAGTTATTTGAACCTCACGAAGTTCAGAAAGACGAAGGTAGTGTAGAAAAATCCCAAAGGGCATCTAATTATTGAAAAGTTTATGAAATGAGGCATGGAGGACTAGCCAAATTGGCCAATACTCAGCTCCCCAGGGGGGCTAAGCAACCCGTCCCCAGTGTCAGGACTTTTGCACATTCCATCCAACATCCAAGCATGTTCCAGACACACTTCTTGTGTCTGGATCCTCCTCATCCTTCAGGTCACCACATTCTTTTTTTTTTTTTTTTAATGTTGGTTTATTTATTATTTATGATAGTCACAGAGAGAGGCAGAGACACAGGCAGAGGGAGAAGCAGGCTCCATGCACCGGGAGCCCGACGTGGGACTCGATCCTGGATCTCCAGGATCGCGCCCTGAGCCAAAGGCAGGCACCAAACCACTGCGCCACCCAGGGATCCCAGGTCACCACATTCTTTCCCCTCCTCAGAAAGTACCCCCTCCCATACCAGTGATTCTTCATCTACTCTTCGTCTTCACTTCCCTAGATTGCTCACAGTTTTGTTACCAAGTCAGTCTCCTTCTTCTTCCCTGAGTGAGGATGCTTCTTGGAGGCTTCCTAAGACCTGGGGTTTCCATCCCACCAGATCATCAGATTGAACCATTCCTGTAGAGGTCACAGCCTAGGTGCTAGTGGACACCATCCCCAGCACCTGTAGAATTAAGAGAGATAAAGTACTTGGAATAATCTGTGTTATTTTATATCTGGAAGCAGAGGACTTCTTTTTGAGCTCAAGTGAGAACCCCTTAGGGGTTCCCTCATCTCCTTCTCCCTAAGCCCCCACATCTAATCATCTATCTATTCGATGAATTCCTTGAATACCTCTCATGTTGCCAGGCCTGTGCCAAGCACTATGTATACAAACTGGGGCAGGTCACTCACTACACAAGGGCACTCAGTTGAGAGACAAGTGGGAGCCAAGATCCAGCCAACAGGCCAATCACCAGACTGGATTCACAAAGCTGTGTCTGCTCAGAAGGGTGCCTTTTCCTAATTCCTTCAAAAGCACTGGATGGGCTAGAAGTAGCCCTGCACATTGATGAATTGGTACCTGCCCATGTAGAGTTACAGGTCGGTGGGGGGGGGAGGGGACAGACAAATGATCCAACAACTAAATATGTAATTAGAATTACATTACATCTTATTTTGCTGGTGAGGACACTTAGTTTCTGAGCAGCAAAATCAGTGGCCCAAAGCCACTGAGCTAGTAATGACAGAGCCAGGGTTCAAACTCAGGTCTCTTGGCTCCAAAGCCACAATCTGCTCTGCAGAATGAAAGAGGCATTTGGGGCACATCAGTATTCAAGGTGAGCATAGGTCCCAACCTTCATCATCTCAGTTTCTCCCTCTTCCTGACCACACAGGTGATAAACTTGGCTTTCTCTGATCCTGAAGGTCCTTCCTCTTGACCTTGCCAGCCTCTGCGGCTCAGTTCGCTTGGATACACCTGCTGCCTATTGCAGAGGCTTTAAATGAAATGACAGTTTTTACTTCCTGACTCATGTGTCTTTTGGATCCAGTCATTCATCCCAGGGGCTGGGCTGAGGACAGACCTGAGTGACAGCCCCTGTGCTATACTCATGATTCCATTCATAGTGGCGACTAAAGCCATCATATATCTAGGAATAAGCTGATATGAATAAAATTATAAAACTTTACTGAAGAATATTTTAAAAATGATCTGAATAAATGGAAAGACACCATGTTCCTGGGTGGAAAAGCTCAGTATTATAAAGATGTCAGGGGATCCCTGGGTGGCACAGCGGTTTGGCGCCTGCCTTTGGCCCAGGGCGCGATCCTGGAGACCCGGGATCGAATCCCACGTCGGGCTCCCTATGCATGGAGCCTGCTTCTCCCTCTGCCTGTGTCTCTGCCTCTCTCTCTCTCTCTCTCTGTATGACTATCATAAATAAATTAAAAAAAAATGTCAGTTATCCCCAAAGTAACCTATAAATTTAATGTAATTTCAATCAAAATATCAAAGGTACTTTTTATGGAATTTAACAACCTGATTCTCAAGTCTAACAGGAAGAAAAAATACACAAGATTAGAAGATCCAAAAAAAATTTTTTTAGAATTTTTTATTGTAGTATAATATACATAAAATTGCCATTTTAACCATTTTTACGTATAAAGTTCAGTGGCATTACGTACACTCACACTGTTGTGCAACCATCACCACCATCCATCTCCAGAACTCTTTCATCTTCCCAAACTGAAACTCTGTCCCCATTAAGCAGTAACTCCCATTTCCCTCTTTCTCCACAAGAAAAAATAATTTTAATGAATAAAAATGAGCCAGAAATAAAAATACTTATAAAACAAGAGAATTTCTTTCTTTTTTTTCTTTCTTTTCTCTCTTCTTTTTTTTTTTCTCTCTTTCCTTCCTTCTCCCTTTCTTTCTTTCTTTTCTTCATCCTATCTATCTTTTTTTTTTAAGGAGATGGGAATTTATTGACTACACCACAAGGGATCGGCAGGCAGGATAGCAAAAGAGAGACTGTCTGCCTATCTGTTTATCTGTCTTAAGGGTAGCATTTCAAACCCACAAGGAAAATATAGACTATGTAATCAATGGCATTTGGACAAATGGCTCTCTGATTTGAAAGATAAAAAATCTGAACTCTGCCTTACACACATACAAAGTACCGTTGATTTAAAGAACTGAATATGAAAAAAACCCATGAAAGCTTTAGAAGAAAAGTAGGAAAGGTGGATAGATTTGACTACATCTTCAGAATGACAGAGACCACAAGAGCCAAGTTGAAAGACAAGTAACAGACTGGGGAAAACAAGCCTGCCGTGAACATGCAGTAATGCCGCAAGTATATATCTCAAAAATAACAATTTTGCTCTTAGTTTTTCCACTTCCTCACGTCAATCAGAGGTTCCACTTTACCTCCAGGAGAATTAGTGCTTTTATATCGGGAATATAAAGAGAGAGAAAGAGCCAACGTTCAGATGGCATTGTTTTTTAACTTTCCGGATCATCTGCTGAAGCCCACATAAGAAACCACATTTTTGAAAGGCAGAGCCTTTGATCTGCAAGAAGCTGCTTTTGCTGAAGAAAAATGCTCTTGAAAATCAAAAGGGTAGATCCTGAAGGAAGCTGGAGGTAGAGTTTATAAATTAACTATAGATTGCAAAGAGGACAGAGAAGACCCAGACCAGGTGCTACCTAGAGCAATCAATGGAGAGATGGGGCGGAGAGGGAGAAAGAGAGTCGGATCAGACATGACCTTGGAAGAGGTCAAGGGGGACTAGGATGAGGGTACCAGGCCTCCAGGGCCACAAAGGAGTCAGTGCCCAAAGATGGCCACACCCTCTAACCTCACTGCCTGGGAGCTTTGTGGGGGCTGCGCCTTTACCTGCAGATCTTCTATGGCCACTTATGTAGGTGCTCCAGGCCACTTAGGCCATTCAGCTATTCACTCTCCAGCCAGGGCCTTCACTGACAGTTGTCTGGAGTGCTCAAAAGAAGTGATGCTCACCCCTGTCCTGGGATTTTGCTGAGGATCTCTGTCCACACTTAGTCCTACCAATGCCTCCCCTATTGAAGTGACTTAAGACTTTTACTCCTCCTCCTAAACCAGTGGGTGAGATCTTTGACATCCATAGATTAGGTGGTACTATGGAAGTGAAGACCCCTGGAAACCTGTACTTGGCTAGAACTAGATAATGGTAAAATCTACTTTGGGCTAAATAGATCCACAGCATACAAAGAACTCATAAATCAATAAAAAATAGATGAATAATCCAATAGAAAAATGAGAAAAGGATACGAAAAATAAAATTCCAGGAAGAAATATAAACTTGTAATAAGTGTATGAAAAGATGCTCAATGTGAGTTCTAATAAGGAAAATGCAGATTAAAACAATACGATGCAGGTTGCTTATCAAATGGGCAAAAATTAGGCAAATAAGGGGAGAAAGCATTGTCAGGTGCCACTGGTAGTAGTACTCATTGGTGAAGCCTTAGTATAGAGCGAGTTGCCAATGCCATAGAAATTTTATTTATTTATTTTTTAAAGATTTTATCCATTTATTCATGATAGACACACACACACACACACACACACACACACACACAGAGGCAGAGACACAGGCAGAGGGAGAAGCAGGCTCCGTGCAGGGAGCCCGACGTGGGACTCGATTCCTGGTCTCCAGGATTGCGCCCTGGGCCAAAGGCAGGCGCTAAACCACTGAGCCATCCAGGGATCCCTGCCATAGAAATTTTAAATGTACACACCTTTGAACCCAGCAATTCCACTTCAACCAAAATGTCCCTCCAGGCGATGGTTGAGAAAATCACAGGTAAAGGTGTCTGCCCAACATGAGTGCAATAGAGTTGTTTCCCAATAATGTTAGAGTGAAAAATTGGGTAACAGATTGGGAGTGCAGTTGGGAGGTGCTGCCATTTAGGGAGGGTGGACATGATAGCCTTGACTGACAAAGTGATCCTTCAAATTTGGGGGTGAGAAGTGATCCATGCAGACTTGGGAGAAGAGATTCCAGGCATAGGAATAGCCAGTGTGAAGGCCCTGAGGCCTCAGCATCTTCAGGAAAGGTAAGCTCCCATTGTAGCGAGAGCAGAGTGATGGGCAGAGGAAAGAAGTATCTGGAAGGAGGGTGCACCACTGGGCACCTGTGGGAGGCGGGGTAGGTAGGCAGGTCACGTAGGGCCTTGTAGGCCACTGCAAAGGTGCTTTGATATTTGCTTTGACATTGGAAGCCAGCAGAAGGATTTATTATTAAAATTAAAAAGCAGAATATAAGATCAAAGTATAGGATGATATGTTTAGAAATTCATTTTGAGAAGACTGAAAGGAAATAACCAAAATTGACCACAGCTGCTGAGTTAGAGTGACAGGATTATTCTTTTTTTTTTCCTCTTTCCAACTTTTAATGTCTCTTTATAGCGTGTTTGTAATTAAAACCTTTTTATAAGAGTCGGTTTTTAAAACTGGCTCTTGAGGTGGAAACGAGGCTGGAGGAGGAAGGACACAAAGAGCGATGGAGGGTTCGAGGCAGACGGAAGGCCAAAATGGTGGCAGACATGAAGGGGAGCCACACTGAGGGGGGAAGAGAGAGGGCTGGGAAGGATGAGTGGAGAGAGGAGAGATGGCCACCAGGATGGGGCAGGAGTGGGGGCAGAGGCCAGTCCTACTGTGGCCCTGCCAGGGCCCCCCAGAGAAACCCAGGCAGCCAAACTGCATTCCAGCATCTCAGGAGGCCCAGCAGCTGCCTGGATGATCCTAAGCATGGAAGCAACATGAAGGAACTCCAGGGCTCACAGAGCCCCTATCTGTGAACTATCTGTGAGCAGGAACTGCCATGGCTCCACACAAGCACTCTGAGAAGCACCTGGTCCTTCTGAGAACAAGGCAGGGGCTATACAGCACTTTTTTTTTTAAATATTTTATTCATTTATTCATGAGAGATACAGAGAGAGAGAGAGAGAGAGAGAGAGAGAGAGAGGCAGAGACACAGGCAGAGGGAGAAGCAGGCTCTAATGCAGGGAGCCTGAGGTGGGGCTCGATCCCAGGTCTCCAGGATCAGGCCCTGGGCTGAAGGCGGCGCTAAACCGCTGAGCCACCCAGGCTGCCCCTATACAGCACTTTCAACACAACACACACACACACACACACACAGCACGGATGGCCCTGCACTTCCACTACAACTGCACAGCAGAAATTCTGGTTCCCAGTGAGAGCCAGGGGTATGTGCTGGAGGCAACCAGGAGGGCAGCAGCAGGATTCTTTTTGGAGCCTCTTTTGGAATCCGCCAAAATGCATACAGAGCCTGGTGGTGCCCCTTCCACATCCCCTTGGCCCCTGACTCAACTGGAAGCAGCTGGGAAGATAGTTTTGCGTGCCTTCCCTCCCCCACATCAACAGAGCCTATGTTCTTCTGTCTCAGGGCTCTCGGTTTCACTGGGGAAGGCCTCACAGCCCTCCAGCTGGGAACAATTTAGAAATGCGGGAAGCTGAGGCCCCCAAGGGGCAACCCTTAAAAAAGGGAGCCTGGAATCTTGGATAAACACCTCAGCTTTCAGTCCTCAAGTGGAACAAGTCCGAGGCTCTTCCTGGTGGGTCCTCAGAGGGACCCTGGCCAGATTGAGCCCAGTTGCCCACAGCTGTAACCAACTCAGAGAACATCCTCCCTAAAGAAATCGTTCCTCCCGTAGAAGGCTCCTCCGTGCTGGATTTGTCTACTCACTTCCTCATAGTACTGTTTACCTCGTTCCTCCATCCCCGTATCTCCTAGAACTAGAAGCCAGCCCAAAGGTCAGCTCTCCTGACATGACACCACAGCAGGTGGCATCGGTGAATCATCTAATCCTCTGGGCCAGTCCTGGAAACCACTTACCCACCTGCCAGACCAATGCCCTTTCAAGTCTCACACCCTGAGAGTATTTTCTGGTCTGGAGAGCAGCAGGGGAGCTAAGGCCCCAGTAACAGCCTTGACTAGGGCAGGGTGGGAGCTGGTGGCTCAAGACCCCAGCCTCCTGGCCTCTCCAAGAAAGTTCCTGACACTTTGCAGTCTTTCAGAGGATGATGCACAGGAACTGGACCCCAAGTGGCCCAGTGGTGGCTCATTCCTTACTTCACTTTGTTTTGGTTTTCTTCTTCTCCTGCCTCATTTCTCCAATCCCTTAAAGGTACTTTTTGGGATTATTTCCCAAGTAAACCATTTGCACCCAAATGTTTTTCCTAGGGTGTGCTTTTGAGGGAATCCAAACTAAGGCATGTACTTCACATGTAGGGCTGTGTGCACCATATGACATCATGTCAGGGACACACATAGTGGTGCTAAGATGGATCAGTGGGCTCAGGCAGTGACAACTTGACTCCCTCCATTATAAAATTACCTATCAACCTTTCATATAATAATTTCATCCACTGGTGATTATTGCCTTAATCTATTATTTTCTTAGTGGTTGTAAAAAAAACAAAGGTGATTTTCTAATCCCATCAATCCTTCTAGATTTATTAGAATTTTTTTTATAAGGAACTACCATTGCTCACAAACGACGGCTCTAGGTTGAGATGAAATAGCACAAGAATGACAGTATAAAGACCTAATTCTCTTCTTGTCACTGCTAATTCTCAGGATGAGGATTGTGGTCTGGTTACCACCAATGGTGTTTAATAGTATTTGCTTGATGTGAGGCTTTCTCTCTCTCTCTCTGTCTCTCTGAATGTCAATATGGACAAATGGGTGTTTATATATTCAGTGTGATCCCATTACTCTGTGACAATGTCCTTGCTGGCTGGCTCAACAAGATGTTTTAGGCTCCTGTTATCTATTTCCTGCCCCAGATTTGGAATCACCTGCTTCTCCAAGAAGCCCTAATTCTTGGTGGCTGGAGGACACAATCTGAGCACTAAATGTGCTCACTGATAGTGAGTTATCACTGCTTCCAAATTTTTCAGTGGATGGAACTGGAAAATACATAACTTTTGAACAGAAAAATGAAAGAATCATGAATTTCTGCTAATATTTCCAATTCAAATGCCACATTTCAAGGTTTTTACTTAACCTCTTTAGTTTTATCCTCATATCTCTTTTCTTTTATACTGAAGATCTTGGATTCTCCTATTAGCATCATTACTTATTTGCCTTATGCTATGATTTACATAAAATAGTTTCAAAAAACAACATCAATATTTATACTGACAGTGAAACTTCCAAATGCAATTTTGAAATTTATTTGCAGCTCTTTTTGTCCTTAGAAAATATATTTTTAAGCATTTACTGTCAATATATTGTATTGTGAAGCCACTTCAGGTAATTATCTCCACTGAGTAGTTATATCACCAGTGTGATGTAAAGTCCTTCATTTCAGATTGTTTTCAAATTTTAGACATTGTTTTTTTTTCTCCTTTCCTTTTGATTTAATATTTTTCCTTTTTAAAAAAGATTTTATTTATTCATTTTATTTGAGAGACACAGAGAGAGAGCAAGGAGGGAGAGGGGCGGAGGGAGAGGGTGAGAATCCCAAGCAGACTATGCTGAGCACAGAGCCCAATGCAGGGCTCGACCCCATGACCCTGAGATCATGACCAGAGCTGAAACCAAGAGTCAGACACTCCACCAACTGAGCCATCCAGGTGCCCCTTGATTTAATATTATTGTTGAACGTGTGAAATATTTATCTGATCCAAGGCCAAAGCCACATAACAATATGCATTTAGAAAGTTTCCCTCCCATCGCTGTCCCTCCACCATATTCTTTCCTCCATAAGTAATTGTTTTTATTGTCGTTGAGTGGTTTGGGGGTTCTTTTGCTTTATTCTCCCAATGTTTCTTTTTGCAAATACAAACAATTTGTATACATATTTATAGCCCTTCCCACCCCATTGTTACACGAAAGATAGCATGCTAGATATTTAGTTCCACAACTTGGGTTTTTCACTTAGCAATATATCCTGGAGATTGCTCCATTGCAATGCATCTTCCACATTCTGTGTTACAGCTGGATACTATCCTTGGTTCCTCGGTGTGAATGTATCACAGCTTATTCAGCCAGTCTCCCTAATGATAGACATTTGGATTACTTCCAATATTTTGTTATCTCAAATTATGCCACAATGAATAACCTGGTGCATAAATCATTTTAACATTTTTCCCGGTGTATCATTAGGCTAGAATCCTGGAAGTAGGATCATTGGGCAAAAGGGTAAATGCATAAGTAATCAAGGATTTTTTTTATTTTTAGGTATTGCCAAGGTCACCTTCCAAAGAGTTGTACTATTTCACAATCTCCCTGATAATTAATTTTCAGTCATTCATACAATAAGCACTTATCGAAACAGTGACAAAAATCGACACAATCCCTGAGCTCAGGAGCTTACTGTCTGGTAAGAAAGCTAAAAAGAAATAGGTAATCACATAAAGAATCATCCCCAATGTGTATCAGAAAGAGAAGTATCAACTCTATAAGAGTTTACAACCAGAAGCCCCAACCTGATGGGGGACATGGTCAGGAAGATTTCCCTGAGGAATAGTGTCTAAGCTGAAATTTGATGAGCAAGGAGGAATTCGTCAGGAAAAGTGGGTGAAGGAAAATACCTGAATAAAGAGGGAATAAAAACAGACATCACAATAATCAAATTAATGGAAATTTATATCAAAATCTATGAAGCATAGTGATCTTCATTCAGAAGATAATTTACAATTTGAAATTATTTTGTTAAAATATGCTGAAAGTGAACAAACTTGAGATGCAGCTTAAGACCTGGAAAAAGAACAAGACAAAGTAGAAGAAAATTAATGAAGCAGAAAACAAAGAAAGAAAAAGCAGTGAAAAGGATAAAGAAAAATGGCTTCTTTGAAAATATCTTGTAAAGTACAGAACCACTAGTAAGCCTAATTAAGAACAAAAGTTATAGGGCTTGGAGATACAAATACATATAGATCATGGGAAAGGAGATACAGCTGTGGGGCAGACAGGGCTAAGGAATCTAGATAACATTATGGGGCGCCTGGGAGGCTCAGTGGGTTAGGTATCTGCCTTCGGCTCAGGTCATGATTCCAGGATCCTGGGATTGAGCCCCGAATTAGGCTCCTTGCTCAGGGGGGCACCTGCTTCTCCCTCTCCTCTTCCTTTCTCATGCTCTCTACCACTATCTCTGTCTCTCTCTCTCAAATAAATAAATAAAATCTTTAAAAAAATAAAGATAACATTATGACACATCCACAGGAGGATGACACTGTATCAAAATATAAATTACCAAAATTGACTCAAGAAATAGAAAAATTGAACAGGCTAATAAAGAAAAGGTCTCTCTCCAGCCCTTCCTCCCTGACTTTGTCTCTCCCACCCTCTCACCTCTCTACCTTTATTTGTTTGTGGCCTCCACGCCTTTGGTGTTACACACAGTCTCTCTGTGACCAGTGGGAGCCCCAGAAGCCACCTCACTGACAGCCTACACTCATCCCCGTGTAAAGCAAGAAAGAGTACCAGCTGTCCTCTTAGTGACAATAGTTGTAGTAACAACACTAATAAAAATTCCTGGCTGATTGCTCTGCTTGAGTCACAGTGTTGATCAATCACAGGACTGGCCGAGGCTGGGTCATGCTCCCCGACTCCGTGGCGGTGGTGTTCGGACACCTTGACAGACAGGTCCATCCGGCTCACGCAGACCTGGAGCAATTACCCAAGAACCCAGAAGCCTGTGGAGGACCACAGTCCACTGTGGCAGTCTAGCACTTTCAGATAATGAAACGGAGAGGAGCCAAGGAGAGCAGGTAATAAATTGGAGAACCGTGTAATGAATCACAACCTCGAGTCAGACAAAGCCACGTGAGGTAGCTAAAATTTAACTAGATATTATCCCAGATATTATTCACTCAGCATTTAACAAATATCTGTGGGGCATGGACCTGGCTCCAGGCACTGCTCTGAATCAGTAAAGAACAAGAGAGGCAGGGTATCCAAGAACACCTGTCCTCATGGAGCTTGGGTTCTGTTTTTTGAGTTGCGTGACCATGAAAACATGACAGAATTTTTTTTTTTGAGGTTTTACTCATTTATTTGAGAGAGAGAGAGAACATGAGTGGTGGGAGAGGGGAAGAGGCAGAGGCAGACTCCCTGCTGGGCTCAGATCCTGGACACACATGAGGCTTTATTCCAGAACCCCAGGATCATGACCTGAGCGGAAGGCAGAGGCTTAACCCCAACTGAGCCCAGGTGCCCCAAAACCTGACAGAATTTAAGTTCCCATCCAGTTCAAAGGTCTTTACTGTAAAATGGAAAACCATGCTTAATATCTTAACAGATAAAGAAAGGCAAAATCCATCCCCAACCTGAGTGGGAATACAGCCTTCTTTGATGAAAGAGAATTTAAGTGATTTGAGTACCTGGAATCCAGAGAGTAGCCTATAGCAAAGGTTCCCATGTTTTAAGCTACAAAGGCATCTAGAGTAGTGACTGAGCCCATAGATTCTCAGTTCAAATCCCCACTCCACCACTTATTGGCTGAGTGACCTGGGACAAGTTCCTTATCTTCTCTGTGCCTCGGCTTCCTCATCTGTAGGACAGAAGTACAAATCGTACTCTTCTAATGAAACTGCTTATATAAAAAGTATTCCCTGAGAGCCCACTAAATGCCAGGCATTATTCTAGGCATTTAGGAGACACTAAGGAACAAAACAAAAGTCTTGGCCTCCAGTAGGGGAGATACAAAATAAGCACGATAAGGAAGTAAATGATATGTCTTTTCTCTGGAGATGGGGAAAGCAGAGCAGGGTGAGGGGAACAGAAAGGACTGGCAGCAGGCTGCCATATTAGTAGGGTGCTTGGAGTAGGCCTCCTAGAAATGGTGAGATTCAAGTGAGGACCTGAAGGAGGTGAAGGAGTGAGGAGGAGCAGGTATCTGGGGCAGGGGCTGTCCGGGCCCAGGGAGCATCTGCTATAAAGGCCATACAGGAGGAGCTCGCTTGGGATATTGGGAGAATAACCAGGAGACCAGTGTGGCTGGAGCTGATGAGAAGGGAAAAAGAGTAGGACAAGGAATCGGATCATGAGGGTCTGCAAGGATTTTGGCTTTTATTTCGAATAAAGTAGGAGCCACTGAAGTTTTTGAGCAGAACAGGGACATGATCTGATCCAGATTTTAAAAGGATCCCTTTGGGGCGCCTGGGTGGCTCAGTTGGTTGAGCATCTAACTCTTGATTTCAGCTCAGGTCTTGATCTCAGGGTCGTAAGCTTAAGCCCTGCATTGGGCCTATTTAAAAAAAATAAAAATAGAGTTTTAAAAAAAGGATCCCTTTGGATACTATATTGAGAATAGAATGTAAGTGGACAAGGTAGAAGCAGGGAGACCACTTAGGAAGCTATTGTAATAATCCAAGTGAGAGGTGATAGCAGTGGAGGTGGTAACAAACGGCCCAATTCTGGATATATCTTTATGGCAGAACCAGCGGGATTTTGCAATTAGAATATGAGATGTAAGAAAAGAGAAAAATCCACAGATTTTGGTCTGAGCAACTGGAAGGATGCTCATCAACTTGGGGGGGCAGGTTCAGGGAGGGCTCCAGGTGAGCAGACCTGGTGGTGGGTGGAAGATCAGAGGTTCCTCTTTGAACACGTTTAATTTGAGATGTCTACTAGACACAGAAGTGGAGATGTCAAGCAGGTGGTTGGATATGTAAGCATGGAGTTGAAAAAAGAGTTCCAGGGTGATGACACAACTCTGGGAACCAGAGGCAACTAGATAAATGTATAAAGACCATGGGACGGGATGAGAGCACCAAGGGAATGATGAGAGGCCATAAGGAAGGGAGGAACACTGAGGACCAACACTGGGATATGTGACATGAGAGAAGACAGAAGAGGAAGAACCACAAAACAGCTAGAGTTGGGATGGCAAGGAGTTAGGAGGAAAATCCAGAGACAGTGACATCTTAGACGTGGTGTCTCCAGGAAAAGAGAGTGATCAGCTGTGTCAAAGCGCTGCTGATGGTCTGGAAGATGAACCAAGGTGATTTAGGTGGGCGTGCTGGAAGTGGGTGGAGGCAGGGGAGAGGAATAACAATGCCTTTGAGGAGTTTTGTTGGAAAGGTAAGGATTGCTTTTTTTTTTTTTTTTTTAAGATTTTATGTTTAAGTAATATCCATACCCAACGTGGGGCTCAAACCCACAAACCCGAGATCAAGAGTTGCATGCTCCACCAACTGAGCCAGCCAGGTGTCCCAAGATGAGTTTCTAAAAAATGGGCTGATAGCCAGCAGAGAAAATCTGGTTAAAAAAAAAAAAGAATACTTTTATTTTGCTTTATTTTATAAGGTGGGAGAAATCACATTTGCTGTGTGACAGATCACTGGCTAAGATGGGAAGGTGTTGGGAGGTTGAGAAGTGGGCAGAATGTATGAAAGAGTCACTTAAAAACATGTGAGAGTGAAGGCTCTCGTGGCATGTGGTGTGATTGCCGGCAGCCTTCGGGGCCTGCTTGAAGTTTATGGTCAAGAGTTGTGACAATTAAATAAGCTGATATATAATATATGAAAAGCACTTAGAACAGAGTAGCATATAGAAAATGCTATGTTAGTGTTAGCTATTATTATTTTAAATTAAGTATAGAGGGGCACTTGGGTGGCTCAGTTGGCTGAGCATCTGCCTTTAGATCAGGTCATGATCCCAGGGTCCCGGGATGGAGCCCCAAGTCTGGGGGCAGGGCGGGGGGGAGGCAATGCTGCTCAGTAGCCAGCCTGCTTCTCCTTCTCCCTCTGCTGTTCCCCCTGCTTTGTATTCTCTCTCTCTCCTTCTCGGTCAAATAAATAAATAAAATCTTTTTTAAAAAATAAAGTAAGTATAGAAAGGCTTGGGGTGCCTGAGTGGCAGAGTCAGTTGGGTGTCCAACTCTTGGTTTTGGCTCAGGTGGTGACTCAGGGTCACGAGATTGAGCTCTTTGCCAGGCTCTGCACTAAGCGTGGAGTCTGCTTAAGACTCTCTCTCTCTCCCCCTCTGTCTGCCCCTCCCTCCTGCACTCTCTCTCTCTCAAATAAATAAATAAATCTTTAAGTATAGAAAGGCCAAAGAGAATCAAAGACTATAGCATTAGTAATGTTGTGATAAGAAGAAATTTACTCATATTGGGTGTTTTATGCAATTATAATGTTTAAGAATATTTTCTCTATTAGAATGACAACTGTATAACTCTGATTTAAATGTGTAACTGAGTAATAGACTAAGACTTTGATTGCAAGTTGAACTCTTACTAAAGTAATGCACAATATTGGGACATCTAAGTGAGTTTGGGGCTCACCATATTTATTAGTTTAATGTGCTAGATTAATAAAAACTATTTTGTACTTAAAAATATTCCATTTGTTAAGTGAGAAAATATAAATACTTAAAAAGAAATCAAATACAATTAAGCTTATCAGAGCAATTTTCCAATGTGAAGGTGTTTAATTGAGTTTGTAAATGGGACCAAACATTTAAAGTCTCCTTAAAAATTATTCTGAAGATGCATTAGGCTTATAAATAGAATAATAAGATTTGTAACCTGAACATAAAAGTCGGAGAACTAAGGTTTTTAAATTTGTAATTTTAATAAATTGACTCCATTTTTAAAACCAAAATAAACTTTCTTAATTGTCTTCTCTGCAGACAAAAATTATCCTCAAGGGCATCTAAGAACAGGATGAACGATATCCAAGGAGAGCTGCTTCTTGTTGGAGAAGCAATCAGAGCCCAAAACAAGCTACTTTCCCGGGAAGGGTCATGTTGGGGGCTGGGCTCCAGGAGTGGGCACCGTGAGGAGATGGGGGGAATGGTGATGTGTGTGTGTGGGTGACTAGACAGAGAGAGGAGATGATGATCACCCAGCTGGGGTGGGAATTGAGGTGAAGGGCTGGATCTTCAAGGCAACTGGGAGGTGTGGGTGGGATACATGAAAGGAAAAGGAGGCAGCTTCAGATGGGAGTGCTCTTCACTGAACTCCCTTTTACATTGTTCAGGACACACCATGAAAAATGTGAGTTGCTTTTCACTTTGGTCACTGAACGTATCCCAGGCCAGAGGGACCACATGGGGCCTTGATTTAGGAGAATCCAAGGTGTCCAGGCAGCTAGCATGACTGTTGAGAAGGTCCCTGCAGCTCTGTCCTGGCAAGGGGTATGAAATCTGGAAGGCATTTGGGGTGTGGGTGCTAGAAAGGGGATGCTGCTCTGGGCAGAGATCATTCCTGAGGCTTTTCCTCAGCTTGGAAGGAGCCATCCCTGGGACTGTGCTCCTTTGGCCTGATGCCTGGTTCACCAAGTAGCTTTCTGGGTTTTGAATTGTTCTATTCTGTTTTTAAATTCTTGTCTATTTAGTGTTTACTGTGTGCCAGGCATTGTTCTCCAGTACACACACAATCATCTTGTTAAATTCTCATAAGAACTCTGTGTGGAGGTGGCTGCCTGGGGTTAGCTGGTTAGTCTAGCCCTAGAACCCAAACTCAACCACAATTCTACACTACCTTTCGTTGACAAAGTCTGCCTCCCAGAGACCTTGATACTGGGCTTAACAAGGGCAATCCTAGCCAACCTCAGTCTCCTTAGGTGTAACATGGGAATAATGCAGCTTACCCATGGGGCAGTTACATCAAGCAACAGGGACAACTGTTGGATAAAGAAGGAAATATTTCTGGTTTTCTTTAGGAAGACCCTGTGCCCCAAACTCAAGTATAGTGAAGAAAAGGAAAAGAATAGACCAACCTTGCTCATTCATGTTGATGCAAAACTCCTGAATAAAATCATGGCAGAATGAGAAACATGATATTTCTTGTACAACTGGGTTTATAGACTGAGTTCATACACTTTAAAAAATATTCGCAAAGGGAACTTAATAGTATATTAGGAGAGAAAGATGCCATGATCAAGTGGTATTTATTATAGTATGTTAAGATAGTTAAATATTGATAAATCTATTAATATAATTTATTATAGAAAATAGACTATAATAATCATTTAAAAGAAAAACATACCATGACCAAGTGGTATTCTTTACAGAAATAAAAAGATAGATCAATATGAGAAAATCTATTAACATAATTTATCTTATTAATAAGTAGAAAAAGAAAGCCATACAATATTATTAAAAGATAATGAAATTGCATTTCATCAATTTAATATCTATAACTAAGTTTTACAAATATTAATAAAATAGAAGTGATATTTTCTTATGATTATTGTTTTCAAAGGTCTCTAAGCATCATGCTTCATAATGAAACTCTAGAAATAGTTTCATTAGATAAAGAATGATTAAGGATCTCTACCACAATGGTTAGTTAACAGTTCTAAATGTTCTAGTTGATTTAATTAGGGAAACATGTAAAAAGAAGTATAAATATTAGAAAGAAAGAGGCAAAATCATCATTTTTTTAATAAGATTTTATTTATTTAGTCATGAGAAACAGAGAGAGAGAAAGGCAGAGACAAGGGCAGAGGAAGAAGCAGGCTCCATGTAGGGAGCCAGACGTGAGACTCGATTTTGGGTCTCTAGTGTAGCAGGCCCTACACTGCTGAGCCACCCAGACTGCCTCAAAATCACTATTTAAAGCTAATTGATTATATATCTGGAAATCCCCCCAAAATCCATTTACAATATTAGGTAAGTCCAAGAACCTGGCTAATTACAAAATCAATACACAAAAATCAATAGCATTCCCATCAGACAATAAAAAGCAGAGGGGTCTTGTTTAGATGTTGTGCTTGCATAGAAAATATGTGGTTTTTTGGTTTGTTTGTTTTTTAAGTAGGCTCCATGCTGGGTGTTGGGCCTGAACTCATGACCCTGAGATCAAGACCTGAGTTGAGATCAATAGTTGGACACTTAACCAACTGAGTCACCCAGGCACCTTAAAAATATGTGTTTTTTTCTTAACCAACTTGGAGGGGCTCATGGATATTACAGAGAAGTGTTTTCAGTTAGGAACTGATTCAAGCAGCAGGTAAGACAGCTAATAGAGGCTTAACTGAGTCAGGGTATTTTATTTTATTTTATTTTATTTTATTTTTTTAAGATTTTATTTATTCATGAGAGACACACACACACAGAGAAGCAGAGACAGAGACAGAGGGAGAAGCAGGCTCCATGCAGGGAGCCTGACATGGGACTCAATCCAGGGTCTCCAGGATCACGCCCTGGGCTGAAGGCGGCACTGAATTGCTGAGCCATCAGGGCTGCCCGGATATTTTATTTTGGCTCTAGTGTCCTTTTTTTTTTTTTTTTAATTTTTATTTATTTATGATAGTCACAGAGAGAGAGAGAGGCAGAGACACAGGCAGAGGGAGAAGCAGGCTCCACGCACCGGGAGCTCGACGTGGGATTCGATCCCGGGTCTCCAGGATCACACCCTGGGCGAAAGGCAGGCGCTAAACCGCTGCGCCACCCAGGGATCCCACCGCTGCGCCACCCAGGGATCCCTGGCTCTAGTGTCCTAATGGTGGCTTCTTGTGTCTCCCACTCTGCCATTCTGCTATTCCAACATCATAGTCACAATAAGGAAGAAGGGAGAAAGCATATAGAAAATGCAACTAGCAGAGTCTTCCACATGGGGGATAAAATCATGAAGCCACACTTTGGCACCACCACTATGGAGCCTTGATTAAAAAGAAAAATAAGGCCTAAGAGCTTTGAAAGTCAGCTAGATTAGAGGAAAAGCAGAGGGAAGTTGTAGAGAAACCCTTATCTCAAGGCTCCTCTCCATGTCTCTATCTACTTGGTGGGCAGCCCTTAACTTTACCCTTGGCTCCCAGAGAGTATAAGATATAGCAGCCTTGCAGAGACATTGGCCTTCACAGGATGGGCAGTGGCAGTGGATGGGATTTTCCAAGAGCCTTCGCAAGGGGACCTCAGCAGAAGAGGAGCTAATACCATCTGGAAACAGTTTATTAGTTTGGGGACCCTTGTACTGGTAAACTGCCTCTAATTTTTTTTTTAATTTAAAAAACCATTCTGATATGTAATATTCGTTGATTTCCATGGTATAAATACTCCCAGTGTGGCCAATTTCAAGCTACCACAGTATAACAACAGTTCACAGAATTCTTGAATATTTAACAATCAGCTCTTAGGAGCCCACACAGGCTAACTCTAGCATGATACTTCTAGGAATCCTTCTTTGGGGATTCTCAGAAATAACTGGATGGTCCATTTAAGGAGAGACTGAGGATTTGCCATTATGTGGATGGAGTGTTATGTCATTTTAAGTTGAGAATGAAAAGGCACTAGGCAATTAAACTCACCTTTGTAATAACAAGCTAATGAGGTTAAATACTTGGGCTATATTTGCATTAAAATCTTTTAATGTGCATCTCATTGTAAAATAGACAACAATGCAGATCCATCCATTCAGCAAGTATTTATGGAGAACTTCCTCTGTACTAGGGATGGTTTGAGACACTAGGAATGAATAAAGTGAATAAAATGAAGTCCTGTCCTCAAGAAGTTTACACTCCAGTACATATGAAATGATGTCAGGTAGTTAAGAGTTGTTATGAAGAACACTAAAACAGAGAAGGGAGTAGAGTGGTAGGACTTTATTTTAGAAAAGGTATGGGGAGTGGGGAAGCCCTTGCTGATTACTTAATGTTTGAGCAGTTTGAGCAGAGGTGGGAGTGAAGTGAGGTAGGGAGCCAGGCTTGGTCTAGGGGGAGCACTCCAGCAGAGCGAGAGGAGAGGCCCTGAGATGGAGCGGCAGGATCCCAGTGCAGCTTGGGGAGCTCAGTGAACAGAGGCAGCATGGAGTGAAACAAAGTTAGTGGGGAGAAGCCACATTGCATACACTATGTATGGAGTTTGCATTTTATTCTAAATATGATAGGAAGACATCAGAAGGTTGGGGGGGGTAACAATATCTCTTTTGCATTATAAAAGGATATTGTGTCAATGTCATGTGGGTGGTAAGAGAGGAAGCAGAGGGCCCAATTAGGAAGCTATTGCTACACTTAGAGAGGGGAGATGATGGTGGTTTGAGCTAAATTAGTAGAAGTGGAGGAAGTAAGAAGCGGTTAGATTGAAATAGAGTTTACAAGACTTAACAAAGAACAGGATATGAGATGAAGGAAAAAGAAGATAAATCTCAGATAACTCCAATATTTTGGTACTCCCTGTCCAAATTTGGGGATTGCTAGGGAACAGCAGGTCTGGGGCAGGAAGAACTAAGAGTTCAATGGATGATGACAGATCTTTATTTTGTCTTCGTTCTTAAAGGATATTTTTGATGGATGAGTTCTGAATTGACCATTTTTTTTCATCATATTAGACCTGCAGAAGAAAAACAACCATAAAGGTGACAGTTTCAGACAAAGACTGAAACAGTTTGCCACTAGCAGATCTAAACACTCTAGAGGCACTGTACATATTTTATTTCAGGCAGATAGAAAATGATCCTGAGCAGAAAGTCTAAATTAATATTGAATGTAAATAGTAATAATAGTAATCATGTTAATAATAATAATAGCACTTTGAAGTTTCAAAACTAAGTATCTTAGTCAAACGGCAAAGACTGCCAGATTGGATATTAAAAACCCAATTATATATTTGTTGTCTACAGGAGATATATTTAAACTATAAATATAAAAAAAAGATTGAAAGTGAGAAGGTAGAAAAAGCATGTTATGTAAATATTAAACAAAAGAAAGCTGACATAGCTAGACTGATAATAGAATAAAATACAATTTAAAGCCAAAAACATTTCACAATGGGGCATGAGGGTCATTTCATAATGAAAAAAAATTTTCATTTAAGAAGATATAACAATTCTAAATTCATATGTACCTAATAACATGCTTTTAAAAGGTATAAAGCCAAAAAATGGCAGAAGGAAAAAGAGACACATCAACCATCATAACAGTAGATTTCAACACATCCCTTTCAGTGATTGCTAGGACAAGCAGACAAAAAACAGTAAGAACAGAGAAGATGTAATGATTAACAAGCCTGACCTAGCAGACATCTGTAGAACATGGTACCCAACAAACTGTAGAATTCATGTTCTTTTTCAGGACCCATGGGACATTTACAGAAATTAACTATATCCTGGGCCATTAAGCAAATCTGAGCAAGTGTCAAAGTATTGAAATCATACAAAATGTGTTTTCAAGCTACAATGAATTTATGGTAGGAATTAATAAAGAAAAGATAACTAGAAAACCCCTATATATTTGGAAATTAAGAATTATGCTTCTTTTTAAATTAAAATATATATTTTATTTATTTATTTGACAGGGAGAGAGAGGGAGTACAAGCAGGTGGAGCCGCAGGCAGAGGGAGAGGGAGAAGCAGACTCCCTGCGAAGAAGAGAGCCTGACATATGCTCTATCTCAGGTCCCCAGGATCATGACCTGAGCTGAAGGCAGACACGTAACTGACTAAGCCACCTGGGTGCCCCAAGAATTATGCCTCTGAATAATTCATGTTATTCATTAACTACATAAAACCATAATAAAAATGTCATCTGAGGGTTAAAAAAATAAGATTGTGAAATATATATGCAACAATGGCATACAAGTTGAAGGCTAGTTATTGGGGACTCCTGGGTGGCTCAGTGGTTGAGCATCTGCCTTCGGCTCAGGATGTGATCCTGGAGTCCTGGGATTGAGTCCCACATCGGGCTCCCTACATGGAGTCTGCTTCTCCCTCTGCCTGTGTCTCTGCCTCTTTCTCTGTGTCTCTCATGAATAAATAAATGAAATATTTTAAAAAATAGAAGGCTAATTATTGGAGTTAAGATGTTTTAAGGTTGTGGCAAAGTTCAGGGGGAGAAAAGACACTGATTAATTTTAGACTTTGCTCAGATAGCAAGATGAAATTAAGAGGGTAACTATTATAAGAATAGGAACAGAAAGTATTTCTTCCACGCTAATGGAAGGGGGGAGAACAAGACAAAATAATAAACCTCTCATAATTGACAGAAGAAGTGAACAAAACTCTTAATAATGATATGTGAGATTTGAAGACATGTGGACTTCCTTGTGGATCGTGAAAATGTTGTTTCCAGCTGTATCTGGGGACTGGGTGGGAAGGTGCTGTGGTGTGGGAAGATTTAGTTCCTAGCAAAATCCTGGCCCTGAGAATATTGGTATCAAGATGTAGCAGAACAGTCGATTCCCCCACCCTCACCTCTTAGACTGATCACTTTAGTATGCTCAGTGAACTTCCACTTTCTGCATCTCATTACCTGAAGGCTTATCCCAAAACCGCAAAAGACCTCTCTGCCCTGAGAGTATATAAATACCCCAGCTCCCTCACCCATCTGGTGAACTCACCCCAGGACATTCTCCAGAGTTTTTCCATGGACTTTCGCTTTGGTTGCCGAGAATGGTAGCTGGTGATAACATACCCTTCATTGGAAGACTTCCCTTCCCTGTGTCATTTCCTCACTCCCCTGCTGGTGTTTCCTGCACTTCCTGAAAAACTGTGTACTCTGAAATCCATGTATCAGGGTCTGCTTCTGGGGGAAGTAGGTCCTGGGTTAGAGAGAGGCTACTGAACCCGAGTGACTATTGGACACAAGAGTCATCCCTTAGCGGCTGCTGTTTCCAAGGAAGCCATGGACCTGGACCAATGGGAGGATCCTCTCTGTTTGACAGGAAAGCACAAGACTTAGGATTGGGCTGGACAGCCTACAGGCCTCAGCTGGTGAGAAAACCTGGAGGGCCCAGTGTGCTTCTCTTAGGGCAGAGAGGACAACATCCAAATCTGCTTCTCAAGAGCACAAGGCTTTAGGCAGTCATGGGCCTGATGGCTGACAGGGGTGGCCCAGATCTAAGACTTTCGGGACAGCCCTCAGGGAAGACTGGGTGTCTTTGTTGGCAAGTACATACACTTTCTTAAGGGGAAATCGATCCAAAACTTTTGGAGCTCCGTTTTGTTTCAAAAGAGCTAGATAAGGGACCTTCTAGGCTCCTTGCCCACAAACCCCTTCCATCCCGTGGCTGCAAGAAAGGGAATTTAAGGAACGCTATTTCAGTAGTTGGGACACAGCACAACTGAGAGGAGAGAGGGTGGGCTGTAGAACAAACAGAGCTCCATTTAAATCCCGGTATTGTCACTTGCCGGATAATGTAGACAGATGGCTTAACCTCTCTGAATTGCAGTTTGCTCCCCTATAAGATAGGGATTATAACTGTATTACCTTATAGGACTCTTGTGAAGATTAAATTAAATAATGCTTACAACGTGCTTGGCAAGTATCTCTGGTTCATATAAAGTAATCAATAAATTGTACCATAATTATTATATTTGCCATAAGCTTGTTTATAATAACAAAAGAGAATGGAAACAACCAAATGTTTGTAAGAGGGATATTAGTTAAATAAAGAAGTTACATCCATATATACAGTGGGACTCTGTACAGTCATTAAAAATGATGATGTAGGGCAGCCCGAGTGGCTCAGCAGTTTAGCACCACCTTCAGCCCGGAGCCTGATCCTGGGGTCCTGGGATGGAGTCTCGCGTCAGGCTCCCTGCATAGAGCCTGCTTCTCCCTCTGCCTGTGTCTCTACCTCTCTCTCTCTCTGTCTCTCATGAATAAATAAATAAATAAACAAACAAACAAATAAATAAATAATCTTTAAAAAAATGATGATGTAGGGACACCTGGGTGGCTCAGCGGTTGAGCGTCTGCCTTTGGCTCAGGGAGTGATCCCAGGGTCCTGGGATTGAGTCCTGCATCGGGCTCCCTGCAAGGAGCCTGCTTCTCCCTCTGCCTGTGTCTCTGCATCTCTCTGTGTGTCTCTCATAAATAAATAAATAAAATCTTTAAAAAAAAAAAAAAAGATGGGGACGCCTGGGTGGCTCAGTGGTTGAGTGCCTGCCTTCGGCCCGGGGCGTGATCCTGGGGACTTGGGATCAAGTCCCATGTCGGGCTCCCTGCATGGAGCCTACTTCCCCTCTGCCTGTGTATCTGCCTCTCTCTCTCTCTCTCTCTCTCTCTCTCTGTGTCTCTCATGATTAAATAAATAAAAATCTAAAAAAAAAAAAAAGATGATGATGCAGATCTATACTGTTAATGTGGAAAATTATTCATGTACAGCTCTTCTGAACTTAAGACAGTTGACTTTATGATTATGGGAAAATGATATGCATTCAGTAGAAAGTACATCTCACATTTCAGATTTTGATCTTTTTCTGGGCTAGTGATATGCGGTACCGTACTTTCTTGTGATGCTGGACTAGCCGCAGCTCTCAGACAGCCACCATAATCAGGAGGGAAAACAACCAGTACCTTTACAACCATTCTGTACCCATACAACCATTCTGTTTTTCACTTCTAGCACACTGCTCAATAAATTACATGAAATAGTCAACACTTTATTATAAAACAGGCTTTGGGTCAGATGATTTTGCCCAACTGTAGGCTAAATATGTGTTCTGAGCACATGTGAGTTAGACTAGGTAGGCTAAGGTATGATATTCTGTAGGTTAGGTGTATTCGACGCAATGCAACTTAATATTTTCAACTTAAAATGGGATTTTGGGGATGTAATCCCATATTTTTAAAAAGATTTTATTTATTTATTTGACAGAGAAAGAGCACAAGCAGGGGGAGCAGCAGGCAGAGGAACAGGGAGAAGCCGGCTCCTGGCTGAGCAGGGAGCCTGATGCAGGTGGGAATCAAACCCAGGACTCTGGGATCATGACCTGAGCCAAAGGCAGACACTTAACCAAGTGAACCACACAGGCTCCCATCTTAAAAAAAAAAAAAAAGATTTTATTTCTAAGTAATCTCTACACCCAACGTGTGGCTCAAAACCCCAAGATCAAGAGTCACATGCTTCACTGATGGAGCCAGCCGGACACCTCATCTTAAGAAAGATCTATATTTATTATTTAGTAGACCAAAAAAGCAAGTTACATCTTGGCATATATACTTTGACCTGATTTTATGTTTAAATCCAACTTTGTATGACTGTGTATAGACATATGTGGAATTCCATGTATAAGTGCTTAGAAAGATGTTTGTAATGAGATACACCAAACCATGAACGCTGGTTATCAATGCAGGGTGAGTACATGAGTAGATTTTTTTTTCTTTTTGCTTATCTGTATTTTCTTATTTATTTGTTATTTTAGAGAAGGAACAAGTAGGGGGAGGGGCAGAGGGAGAAGGAGAAGGAGAGAATCTTAAGCAGGCTTCACAGTCAGTACAGAGCTTAACGCAGGGCTCAATCTCAGGACCCTGAGATCATGATCTGACCTGAAATCAAGAGTCAGACACTTAGCTGACTGAGCTGCCCAAGCGCCCCTGCTTATCTATATTTTAATCTTTAAATAAGTACCACGTGTGATATATGTAACAAAAATAATAATAAAGGAAAAGATAAACATTTGCGGTCCAGAACAGGAGCTCCAAATGAGGTTGACCCACCACAAAGCAGAGCAAAAAAATGAATGAAGTTTTTGGGTTTTTTTCAAATGAAAGGGAAGTTTGATAAAGCTTTTTTTTTATGGTGATAAAATATACATAACATAAAATTTACCATTTTAGCCATTTTAAAATGTATGATTCGGTAACATTAAGCATCTTCACACTGTTGTGCAACCACCACTGCTACCTGTGTCCAGAACTCTTTAATTTTCTCAAACTGAAACTGTCCTCACTAGATACTAACTCACCATTCCCTCCTCCATCCAGCCCCTGCAGCTCCTAGTCTATTTTTGTTAAGATTTATTTTATTTATTTATTCATTAGAGACCCAGAGAGAGAGGCAGAGACACAGGCAGAGGGAGAAGCAGGTTCCCTGTGAGGAGCCCGATATGGGACTCAATCCCAGGACCCCGGGATCACCACTTGAGCCAAAGGTAGACGCTCAACCATTGAGCCACCCAGGTGTCCTCCCTGCAGTCTACTTTCTGTCTCCATGAATTTCACTGCTCTAATATGAGTAGAAGTGCACATTATTTGTCCTTTCGTGGAAGCCTTATTTCATGTAGCATAGTGTTCAAGATTCACGAAGCATGGGTCACAATTCCGTGCTTTTCAAAGGCTGGATAATACTCCACTCTATGTCTGTGCACTTTGTGTATCTATCCATCTGTTGGTAGACATGTGAATTGTCTCCACCTTTTGACTACTGTGAATACTGCTGCTATGGAAAGACATGTTTTACCAGATTTTATTTTATTTATTTATCTGAGGGGGTTGTGCAGACGGAAAGGGAGAGGGAGAGAATCTTAAGCAGGTTCCATGCCCAGCATGGAGCCTGATGCAGGACTCAATCCTACCACCTGAGATCATGACCTGAACTGAGATCAAGAGTCGGACATTTAACCAACTGAGCTATCTAGGCACTCCTGTTTTGCCAGATTTTAAATAAAAGGTCACCATCCATTGGTCTCTGGCCTCTTTCCAGTTGCTGATTAGGTTGAGATTCAATTAAATTTAATAAGCTACTGAGCTCCCAAAAGTAAGCTAAGTGCTTGCAATCCATTGCGTTATGTAAATCCTGAAAACAGCCCTGAGAATGAAGTAAGCCACAATTATTCCCATTTTATAGAAAAGGATACTTAGGCTCTGAGGGGTCAAAGTAGCATTCCAAGGCCACTGTATCAGGATGGGCTAGGTTAAGCTGTAAATAACATATGCCCCCAAATCTCAGGGACAATTTTTCTTCTTGACAAATATTTATTTCTCACTCATGTTAACGTCATTATAGGTCAGCTTGTCTGTCGTCCAAGTGACCTTCACACCAGGCAGACAGAACAGTCCCTCTCAAGGCCATTGCTGGATTCATGGCAGAAAGAAATGAAAAAGATGGCAGCCCACAAGCTAACCCTTAGCGTGGCTTAGCTTGGAAGTGGCATGGATATTTACATCCACATTTCACTCACCAAATCAACTAATATATAATATTTATATATATAATATATGTATTATGTCTATATATAATTGTATATACATTATTAATATATAGTGCATGCATATAAATAATGATCTTGCCTGCCTATATTTTATATATATACATAATATATATGTTATATATTAAGCATAATATATAATACATACATATTATATATAATATACATATGTATATAAAATGTAGGCAGACAAGATCAGAGGAAAGTCAAGAAAGTTGTTTTTTTTTAAATTTTATTTATTTATTCACAAGAGAGGCAGAGACACAGGCAGAAGGAGAAGCAGGTTCTCTGGGAGGTGCCCGTTGTGGAACTCGATTCCAGGACCCCGGGATCATGACCTGAGCCAAAGGCAGACGCTCAACTGCTGAGCCACCCAGGTGCCCCAAGAAGGTTGTTTTTCTGGTGATTAAATTTTGAATATTTTTATTTTATGGCTATGTAGATATTTAGAAACAGTGATTTTCTTTTTTTTCTTTTTAAGATTTTATTTATTCATGAGAGACACAGAGAGAGGCAGAGACATAGGCAGAGGGAGAAGTAGGCTCCCACGGGGAGTGTGATATAGGACTCCATCCCAGGATCCTGGGAACATGACCTGAGCAAAAGGCAGATGCTCAACCACTGAGCCACCCAGTTGCCCCGAAAAAGCGATTTTCTGATCTGCATTGACAGGGACATGTCCTCACAGAGCTCCCATAGTGAGAAAGAAAGACAATAAATGAGGAGTTTCCATAAAGTGTTATGGACTCCCAAGAACCCGGGAGTGGTTAAGAGGTTTTCCCAAATTTCCCCAGCAACTAAGTGGTTAAGGGCACTTAAACAGAGTGTTTAAGAGCGATAGCTTTTTTTTTTTTAAGATTATTTATTTATTTATTAATGAGAGACACACAGAGAGAGGCAGAGACACAGAGGGAGAAGCAGGCTCCCTGCAGGGAGCGCCACATGGAACTCGATCCTGGGACTCCAGGATCATGCCCTGAGCTAAAGGCAGACACTTAACCACTGAGCCACCCAGGCATCTCAAAAACAATAGCTTTAGCTTTGAATCAAAATCCTGGTTCCCTCAATTTAGCTATGTGACCCCCACCCCCACCGGCCTCTGGCAAATTACTAAACCTCCCTCTCAGCCTCAATTTTATGCTCTGTAAAATGGGTTCTCGTAAGACTCACTGAGATAATACTTGGAAGATCCTGAGCTCGGTGCCTGGCACACAGTGAGTCACTGATATTTAAGATGACACTTGACCCAGGGTTTCCAAATCCAAGTTTGTTGCTTTTCCCAGGGCCTCGCACTGCCCCTACCTAGGGACAAGGCCTCTTTCCACAGACACCGTGGGCTCCCTGCAGTGTGGTAAGGGACCTCCTGTCTCTTCAAAGGTAATGACTGACAGGAAACTGTTGTCTCCAGAGAGAGAGGGAGCTGGCATGCAGGGATGAAGAGACTGCATATTCTTCTGACCTGTTTGAGAAGACCATTTACTTGTTCATAAATTCCTTTCAGGTTTAAAAATATGGGAATGAAATTATTTTAATGATTTGAATTCATGAACTATTCAATTACTCCTTCAGTGGAAAGCTCTTTTCCCTCTGCAGACCATGGTTTTCCTTAGTTTAGTCTGAGGACCACTTGTATTAGAATTATGTGCTCCCCCCCACCTCCCCCTCCAATGAACCAGAATTTCTGGGGCAGTAGAGGAGGAGGGAGCCTGCTTAGCCTCACTTTTAATTAGCTCCCCTGGTAATTCTTAAAGACACTAAAGTTTAAGAACCAGTACTTTATGAATCCTTCGGCATATCAAGTACTTAAAAATGCTACCTATCCTTCAGTCTACCTTCACTGAGATTATATTACAGTTCAGAAGGCCAAGAGAATCCACCTGCAATTTTGTCATTACTTACTGTGCAAACTAAAATTATTCACCCTGTCATCCCCTTGTCCTACCAATACCAGTGGTCAAATGCTGCCTCAACTGGTTGAATAAGTATAATGGAGTATTATGTAAATATAAAAAAAAGAACGAGCAGGCTCTTTTCCACTGTACTGTGGATTAAACCCAGAGATATGTAAAGAGAAAAGAATCAAAGTGTACCAGAGTGTGTTTAGCTTGCTAGCACTTGTGTAAAAAGTGCTATGCATACACACAAGATACATACACGTATGTGCTTATATTTGCAGATTTTTGTATATGCAGATATCTGGAAAAACAAAGGGACCAGGGATGGAGAATTGTGGTTGCCTCTAGGGACAGGAACTTGGTGGCTAAGGACATGGGTAAGAGAAAGACTTCACAGTACTGTTTACCCACCCTTGCTCTTGAATATTGAGCCATCTGAATGCATTCCTTTTTCAGAAATCAGTTCAACTCAAATGTAAAAGCATACTGCCCAGGTAACACTGTTTTTAAGCTCTGAATGTTCGAGACTCATTCTTAGCTAGCTCATCTTATGGCTGGCTCCCTGTTCCTCCGACTATCTTTTCCTTCAAGGCTCTCCTTCTCTGGAGTTGATCACTGCTGTGGTCTATCCACAGACATACGTTGATCACACTGTTAGGGCAGACAACTCTGTCGGCACTTCACATTCCAATCCAGAGGCAGCAAGAACACACTTGAAAAAGATTCCCGGAACGAACAAGGGGTGGTGGAAAGGGAGGTGGGTGGGGGGTGGGGGTGACTGGGTGACGGGCACTGAGGGGGGCACTTGATGGGATGAGCACTGGGTATCATGCTATATATTGGCAAATTGAACTCCAATAAAAAATTTTAGAAAAATAAAATAAAATAAAATAAAAATAAACCTAGAAATTAAAAAAAAAAAAAAAAGAAAGAAAGAAAAAGATTCCCAGATGTTAGATTTTGGCAAGGAGCAAGAGGTCGGCGTGCTTATGTAAGCCAACATTGCTCTCAAATGCGACATGCCCAGGAAGCTAAGGTGTTTGCTCGGCCAACTGCGACAGCAGGACTTGCACAGTAACAGGGACAGCCCAGAAGGAGGCCAGAGGGAGGGAACTGAGTGACAGTCCTGCTGAGGGACCTTGACCAACCCTAAATTGATTGCCTCAAGCAAAAATAAAGAGAAAGAAGAAAGAAAGAAGAAAGAAAAAAAAGAAAGAAAGAAAGAAAGAAAGAAAGAAAGAAAGAAAGAAAGAAAGAAAGAAAGAAAGAAGAAAGAAAGAAAGAAAGAAAGAAAGAAAGAAAGAAAGAAAGAAAGAAAGAAAGAAAGAAAGAAAGAAAGAAAGACATTATTAAGGGGCACCTGGGTGGCTCAGTCGGTTAAGCATCTGCTTTCAGCTCAGGTCATGATCTCAGGGTCCTGGGATCAAGCCCTACATCGGGCTTCCTGCTCAATGGGGAGGGGAGTCTGCTTCTTCCTCTTCTTCTGCCCCACCACCCCTGCTCATGTTCACTCTCTCTCAAATAACTAAATAATATATTTAAAAAAGAAAAAAAAGAAATACCCAGCGATTCCACTGATACGTACTTACCCAAGAGAAAAGGAAATGTTATGTCCATACAAAGACTTGTACAGGAATGTTCACAGCAGCTTTATTTGTAATAATCCTGAACAGGAAACAACCCAAATGCCCATCAATAGATGAATAGATGAACCAGTCATGGCATATCCATCCAACAAAATACTACTCAGTAGTGACAAAAGCATGAACTATTGATACTTGCCACAACATGGATGAATCTAAAAATAATTACAGAGAGAAAAAAAGCCAGGCAGAAAAGAATGCACACTGCATAATTTCATTTATATAAATCTCTAGAAAATGCAGGCTAACCAACACTGACAGCAGAGTGGCTATCCTCAAGTGGCTGCTGGGGACAGGAGCACAGGGGCTGAGAGGGAGGGATTACAAAGAGGTGGAAGAAAACTTTTCAGGGTAAATGGGGATTGATTGTGGTGAGAGTTTCACAGGGGCACACATATGTCAAAACTTAACGAAATAACACATTTTAAATACATGTCACTCTCTGTGTATCAAATATACCTCAACAAAGCTGTTTTTTTAAGTTTTTTTTTTTTAAGATTTATTTATTTATGATAGACAGACAGACAGACAGAGAGAGAGAGAGAGAGACAGGAGGAGGGAGAAGCAGGCTCCATGCCGGGAGCCTGATGTGGGACTCGATCCCAGGACTCCAGGATCACGCCCTGGGCCAAAGGCAGGCGCTAAACCGCTGAGCCACCCAGGGATCCCCCAACAAAGCTGTTTTTAAACAAAGAATCTTGGGGTATCATGTGTAACTCCAGAAACATATCATAATTTTTGGGTTGAAGGAAATGTTCTATATCTTAATTGTGGTGGTAGTTACACGACTGTATATTTGGTTTGTTTATTTGTTCTGTTTTGAATTTTATTTTTAGGTAATCTTCATACCCAACATGGGGATTGAACATACAACCCAGAGATCAAGAGTCACATGCTCTAGTGACTAAGCCAGCCAGGCCCCCCTGTATATTTGTTAAAGCTCGTTGAATTGCATACTTAAAAATCAGGGTTTCATTGCATATAAATTTTACCCCCATGACACTGGTTTTTAACCAACAGGACATACACATGAGTACTTACACACATACACTTACCTAGAGAGCAGGTTAGCAACTGGACCCCAGGAACATCTGGTGCCTACCTACCACTGCTGCAAAGATGCTCTTTTTCCATCTTTGTCTCTTGTCTCTGGTTCTCCATATGCCCACATTATTCTTCTCCCTCTTTCTCCAATCTTCTCTCCATTGATTCCTTACCAGATCTCTGGTCTAAAAGGCAGAACCTTTAGCCACCAATACTTTCTGAGCTTTATATGTTAAGGCTCTGGGATCCAAAAAAGAAAGGAATTTCTCTCTGAGTCAAGCTACAAAATTCATGGGGAAAGATTTGAAGATGTGTGTCGGCCTTTAATCCACTTATTAAAAAATATGGAGCAGCTCTTGCAGGGATTGGACCAAGTCCCAGGGTCCCATGGAGAATGATACTAATGAAGTCTCTGCTCCAGTGTGGTTTAGAATCTAGTGAGGAGACAAGAGAACAACACTCCCACTTCAAACTGTAATGAGCACTTTAAAGAACAAAAATGAAAGCGAGGGCACAGATTGTGATGGGGCATGGCGTAACTTCAGATAAGGAGGCCAAGGATAGTCTCTAAGGAGGTGACATTTGAACAGATATGAAGGGGCAGCCCAGGTGGCTCAGGGGTTTACTACTGCCTTCAGCCCAGGGCATGATCCTGGAGACCCGGGATCAAGTCCCACATCAGTCTCCCTGCATGGAGCCTGCTTCTCCCTCTGCCTGTGTCTCTGCCTCTCTCTCTCTCTCTCTCTCTCTCTCTCTGTCTCTCATGAATAAATAAATAAAATATTTTTTTTTAAAAAATGAACAGACTTGAAGGATAAGAAGTCAACTCTCCAAAGATCTGGCTGAAGAGAGGTTATTTCCAGGCAGAAGGAATACCAGGTGTAAAGCCCTGAGACAAGTGTGAGAGTCAGTGTGCTGGAGCTTAGCCAGGAGAATGGAGATGAGGACCGATCATTGAGAGCCTTTCAGGGCAGGGAGAAGAGTCCACCTCATTCCTAGTGTCTCGGAAAACCTCTAGGGCAGTTAAAGCAGAAGACTGGCTTGACGTGTTTTTTTTTTTTTTTTTTTCAAAACCTCCTGTAGCTATGAAAAGAACAGGTTGTCACCAGGCAGGAGAGGAAGCAGGGAACCAGTAGTTGCACATGGTACATGTACGGAAGGTATAGCCCACAGGACTTGTTGACAGGTCGGGTGTTGGGGAAGAGAGAGGGAGAGGCAGAGGGGAGAAAGATGGTGTGTAGGCAAAGACAGGAATAAAGTGCCTAAATGTGGCCAGGGCAGAGTCCTGCTTACCAACGAGGCCCTTCCCACAGTGATCACGTGGCTGAAGATGGAGCTGGGGTGAGCAAGCAGTCAAAGGAATATGTGCCTATTTTAAATTCCCTCTCTGAGTCCCAGTAACTAGGTCTGGAAAAGGAGATGGTTGGAATAGCTTCAGTGGTTCTCAGTGGGGGTGGAAACACCCACTACAGAATACTGACATTTCGAGGAGGGGGCTGGGGATTCTACACATCCAGAAATATGTAGGACATCCCACACAGTAACGAATGGTCCCATGTCCCACTTTCAAATGCCCCATGCACATTTATGAAGATGAAAAACCTGTAAAGTTATCTGAGTCTGGAATCTAATTTGAACTTACATACAAGTATGGTTTTAAAAAAATATTTCCCAGGAATGCAACTCAAGTGAAAATCAAAAGATTTAATCTTTTTAAAGATTTGCCTAAGGGGTGCTCGCTTCAGCAGCACATATACTAAGATTTGCCTAAGGGGCGCCCGGCTGGCTCAGTCAGTATGGCTTGCAGCTCTTCATCTCGGGGTCATGAGTTCAAGCCATGAATTGGGTGTAGAGATTACTTTAAAAAATGGGACAGGGATCCCTGGGTGGCGCAGTGGTTTAGCGCCTGCCTTTGGCCCAGGGCGCGATCCTGGAGACCCAGGATCGAGTCCCACGTCGGGCTCCCGGTGGATGGAGCCTGCTTCTCCCTCTGTCTATGTCTCTGCCTCTCTCTCTCTGTGTGACTATCATAAATAAATAAATAAATAAAAAATAAAAAATGGGACAGCTGGGTGGCACCAACTCTTAGTTTTGGCCTAGGTCATGATCTCAGGGTCCTGAGATCAAGTCCTGAGTTGGGCTCCATGCATAGCAAGGAGTTTGCTTGAGATTCTCTCTCTTTCCCTCTGCCCCACCCACTCATGCACTCTCTCAAACAAACAAATAAATAAATCTTAAAAAAAAAAAAAAAAAAAAGATCTGCCCAAGAATTGGTTTCGGAATAGCATGTCACCAATGGCAAGGGTCAGAATTTTTTGTTTTTTGTTTTTTTTCTAAAGATTATATTTATTTGAGAGAGAGAGAGAGAGAGCTAGAGAAGAGTACAAGCAGGGGGAGCAGAGTACAAGCAGGGGGAGAGGCAGAAGCAGACTCCCTGCTGAGCAGGGAGCCTGACACAGGACTTAAACCCAGGACTCTGGATCATGACCTGAGCCAAAGGCAGACACTTAACCAATTGAGTCACCCAGGCACGGGCTCAGAGTTTTTGAAGTACAACATGCCCCTGTCAGTCTGTATTTATAGCTGCAGCGTCCAGATTTCTTCTACATATAGGTACAAATACCTAACTATCTCAGTCTCCTAGGGTAATCATGCCTAGGTATTTACAGATTTAAAGTGCATTTTATAAATTTCCTTTTATTTCTTTTTTTTAACAGTTGAGATTGCAACCCCGAACATATTATATATAAACTCATTTAATCTACAACACAATCTGATGAGATAGACACTGTCATTGCCCCATTTTTTTTTAAGATTTTATTTATTTACTCATGAGAGACAGAGAGAGAGAGAGAGAGAGAGGCAGAGACACAGGCAGAGGGAGAAGCAGGCTCCACGCAGGAAGGGACTCCAGGATCACGCCCTGAGCCACAGGCAGATGCTCAACCACTGAGCCACCCAGGGGCCCCATTGCCCCATTTTATAGATGAAGAAACCAAGACACAGAGTAAGATCCCAGTTCACACAACTAATAAGCAGCAGAGCAGGGATTCAAACCTGGGAAGTTTATTCCAAATTTTATACCACCTAAAGCACAAGCACTACATCATGTAAATTTTAGGTAGGTAGGTTTCCTGTGAATTTTTACTTCAGGACTAAGTAAGGACTAAAATCATTACTAAGTATTGGTCTGCTAAGAATGAGCCCAATGAAACTAGGTGCCCTCTGGGCCCCTCCCAGCTTTAAAATCTGTTAACTTAGTTTGTGCTTCTATGGAAGCTCTTATTCAATTTAACCTCATGCTTGGAAGTACAAGGAACTTCCTAAGGAACGATGTTACACCAAGTGAATGAAGCTGGCTGATGGCAGGGCGTGAGTGACCCCTTCTCAACAGAAGTTCAGTGATATACCACATCCTTTGACTCTGGCTTCACTTCAGAAAATCTTTCCTTAGGAATATTTTTCATCATGATAAAAATACATGTTACATAAAATTTGCCATTTTAACCACTTTAAAGTGTGCAATGCAGTGGCATTGAGTACATTCATGCTGTTGTGCAAGCAGCACCACTATCTTGTTCCAGAATATTTCATCACCCCAAAGGGAAACCTCATATCCATTACAACCACTCCCCGAAAGCCTCTGGCAGGCCCAAGTCTGCTTTCTATCTCTATGAATTTATCTATTCTGGGTATTTCATATAAATGGAATCATACAAGATGCAACCTTCTGTGTCTGGATTTTTCATTTAGAATAATGGTTTCAGGGTTCATCCGTGTTGAAGCAGGTATCGGTACTGCATTCCTTTTAAAGATGTTTTTATTGAGGTAAAATTCATGTAACATAAAATTAAACATTTTAAAGTGTACAATTCCGTGTCATTTAGTACATTCACAATGTGTGCAACTACTACTTACTCTACCTAGCTCCAAGACATTTAATTACCCCAAAATAAAACTCATTCCCAATAAGCAGTTAATTCCCATTCTCCACTTCCCCCTACTCCCTGGCAACCATCAATCTGCTTTCTGTACCTAAGGATTTATCTATTCTGGATATTTCACACGAATGGAATCTTATAGTATGTGACCTTCTATGTCTAGCTTCTTTCACTCAACATGTTTTTGGGGTTCATTCACGCTGCAGTATCAGTACTTCATACCTTTTTATGGTTGAGCAATACTTCATTGTATGCATAGACATTTTGTTTATCCACTCATCCATTGATGGATATCTGGGTCATTTCCACCTTTTGGTTCTTGTGAATTGTGCTGCTACAGACATTTGTGTACATGTTTTTGTTTGAACACCTGCCTCTTTGGGGCATATACCTAAGACTGGGATTTCTGTGTCATGCAGTAACCATGTATAAGTTGCTGAGGAACCTCCACTCTGGTCCATCATTTTACATTCCCAATGGCAATGTTCCAATTTCTGTGTCTCCACATTCCCCCAACGTTTTTTAAAAAATTATTATGGCTATTCTGGTGGGTATAAGGTGGTTTCTCATTGTGGTTTTGATCTGCATTTTCCTAATGACTACTGACATTGAGCGTCTTTTCATGTGCCTATTGGCCATTTGTATATTTTTGTTAGAGAAATGTCTATTCAAGTCTTTTGTCCATTTTTAAAAATTGGATTGTTTGTCTTTTTGTTGTTGAATTGTGCAGGAAATATTTTTAAATTTGAAAAAGATATCTAAACATAAAAATATTCACCATAGTATTATTTGCAATAGGGAAAAGGTTGAAAGTGACATTAATGTCTAATAATAGGGAATACAAAGACAATCCCTGTTCTCAAGGGGCACTCTGTCCCATCAGCAAGACACAAGAAAAACAATAAATTCATTAATTTCTATATTCAGGGTGTACACAGGATGCTAAAGGAATTCAGAAGAGGGGTGGAGAGGGTGTCAGGGAAGGAAGGTTTCCCCAGACAGGTGGAGAAATGTGAGGGTAGGTGTGTGCAAGGCAGAAAGCCGGCACTCATCCATAGCTATGAAAGAGAATGATACAATTGGAGAACCACAAACAATTTTTTGGGTTGTGGTATAAGTTTCAGTGTAGTGATGCAGGAAGGAGCTGGAACAAGAGAATCTTTTGTGCTAAATCTTTACCTGAAAACTCAAGGAGCTTCCAAAGGAGGTGAATTCCAAACATCAACCTTATGGTTTGGAGAAATCACTCTGACAGCCACATGGAGGATGGGCGATGGGGCCAGACTAGGGGCCAGTCAGGAGGCATACCAAGACAGGATGAACTAAGCAGCTATCAGGAGAGAAGAGGTAAGAAGGTTGGGGAACAAATATAATTCCTAGATCATAGTTCCTGCCTGATATGGGTTGGATTGTGTCCCCTCAAGACAGATAAGGTTTTTTTAAAGATTTTATTTATTTATTCATGAGAGACACAGAGAGATAGAGAGAGAGGCAGAGACACAGGCAGAGGAAGAAGCAGGCTCCATGCAGGGAGCCCAATGCAGGACTTGATCCCGGGTCTCCAGGATCATGCCCTGGGCTGAAGGCAGTGCTAAACCGCTGAGCCACCCGGGCTGCTGAAGACAGATATGTTGAAGTCCTAGCTCCCAGTACCACAGGATGTGACCCTGTTCTGAAATAGGGTCACTGCAGCTATAATTGTTAAAATGAGGTCATCCTACAGTAGGGTGGACCCCTAATTCAATAGGACTTATGTCCTAAAAGAAGACAGCATATGAAGACAGAGACACGGAGGAAGAAGGCCATGTGATGATAAGGCACAGACTAGGGATGTGCAGCTCTAAGCCAAGGAATGCCAAAGATTTCCAGCAAACCACCAGAAGTTAGGAATAGGCAAAGAGAGATTCTCCCAACAGGTTTCAGAGAGAACGTAGACCTGATGACATAGGGTTGGAGGGGCAGAGGGAGAGAGAGAATCTTAAGCAGACTCCCCACTGAGTGTAAGTCCAACTCTGGCCTTGATAGGATGACCCTGAGATCACGACCTTAGTTGAAACCAAGAGTCAGATGCTTAACCAAATGAGCCATCCAGGCTCCCTTCAGTCAGACTGAGTTATAAGTGTTTCACCCAAAGCAACTCATTCCATCCTCTCAGTTCTCCGTGAGGAAGATTCTACTAGCATTCTTACTTTATATTTAGGGAAATGGAAACACAGAATGGTCAAGCAAACGTCCCAAGGTTTCAAAGCTTGGGAAATGGCAGAGCCAAGATTTGATGCCTGGCAGGCTGACTGCAAGCTCTAGTGCTCTTGCCCAATATGCTATACAGCCATTCTGATAAATTTGCTGTACGTTTCGTGGGATGGATGAATGAATGAATCAGTACATCTGGACATGGTACCAGCGAGAAAAATGGGGCCAATGAAGAAAAGAGAGGGATCAAGAATGAGCCCTGTGTCTGTCTCAGATAACTTAGTAAATAAAGCATCTGTATTGTAGAGGCAAAGTCAGATTTGAGGGGTAGATATTGAAGGCTTAAAGAAGCAATGAATAAAAAAAAAAGAAGCAATGAATAAAATCTTGAAATGCTGAGTTTGAGTTGCTGTGAGACAAGCAAGTGAGATGTCCAGTAGACTGCTGAACAAATGGCTCTGGAGCTCCAGAGAGTTGTGGTTAGGAATCACAGATTTAGGAGCTCTCAGGGTACTTAATGTCAGGGAATTGGATGAGATCACCGAAGCAAGATGTATGGGAAGAGACAAGCAGACCACCCACAGCAGAGCCCTGGGGAAAACTAGAATCAGGGGGCCAGCACAGGAAAAGGATATTTTACCTATTAGCACAGGATCTGTCATAGAAAGGGCAGAAGACAGCTTGTGGTAGGTTTAAATTGAGTGGAAAGTGAATCAGAGGGTAAGCAGATGAGCTGCAGGTGAGAAAGTGACAGACATGGCTTTGTGGGCTGGCATCCAAGAGTAGGTGCAAATAATGATTCTTCACAGTGCTGTGCTGGGATAGTTAATATCAACTGACTGGTAAATTTTAGGAATTTGCTAACTGTTGTTAAATACAGCCATTACTTAAAATTAGGTTATAAAAACTTACATTGAGTGCTTGCTTCAGCAGCACATATATATAAAAACTTACATTCAAATAAATTATATTTAAAGACAAAGGTCAAACTTTTCAAACTCATGTCTTTTACTATATTTTTTTTTTAATTTTTTTTTGTCTTTTACTATATTTTACTATTATCTGTTGTTTCTGTATGGTGGAAGGACTATAGTGGTGCGCCACTGCATCTCTCTTCCCAGTTCTATGTTCAATGACATCTATTATAGCTTGAAATTGGCTGGGGGGAGGGGGTTGTATTTATACCATGGAAACTGGCAAGAGCTACAGATTAGAATTTGATTTTTTGTTGATTGTCTACACTTAAGAAAATAATAGAGAAAATGTTGGTAATGCATATTAAACTTTTTTTTTTAATTTATTTATGATAGTCACAGAGAGAGAGAGAGGCAGAGACACAGGCAGAGGGAGAAGCAGGCTCCATCCACCGGGAGCCCGACGTGGGATTCGATCCAGGGTCTCCAGGATCGCGCCCTGGACCAAAGGCAGGCGCCAAACCGCTGTGCCACCCAGGGATCCCTGCATATTAAACTTAAAAGTGCATAGTATCTGTAGCCATTACATTGTAAATAATGCCAAAAATTGAGGAAATAGTCTTCCTGGGATGCCTGGGTGGCTCAGCAGTTGAGCGTCTGCCTTTGGCTCAGGGAGTGATCCTGGAGTCCTGGGATCAAGTCCCACATCGGGCTTCCTGCAGGGAGCCTGCTTCTTCCTTTGCCTATGTCTCTGCCTATGTGTCTCTCTCATGAATGAATAAATAAAATCTTAAAAAAAAAAAAGTTAATAGTCTTCCAGAATTCAAAAACTATTATCTAAATCTGTCAAGAAATCACATCATTGATGAATGAGTGAAGTTTTAACATAAATCTTCATTTTTTTACTTTTGAGTCTTTAACATAGAGGAAAATTTCAAACAACACTTATGTTGGGTTTGTCAAGTGCAACCATAGATTGGCTAGGATATAAGTTTGGCAAAAATGAACAAAAGTGTTCTGTGAGAATCAGCTGGGGGCACCTAGGTGGCTGGCTCAGTTGGTTAAGTGTCTGACTGTTGGTTTCAGCTCAGATCACAAACTGAGGGTGGTGAGGTCAAGCCCCACATTGGGTTCCACACCAGGGGAGTCTGCTTCTCTCCCGCTCTTTCTGCCCCTTCCCCATCCCAATCCCCACCAGCCTCATGCTCTCTCCCACACACTCTCTCTCAAATAAATAAAATCTTTTAAAAAGAGAGAATCTATTGGCTACATAGAATTTACAATAAAGAGTAATACATATTTTATTATTTTTAAACTGTAGGTTATACAACCTTTATATCAGTAAAATGTATAGTAAATTATTATGTGTGTGGGTACACACACACATATCATTTAACCTCCTGACTCCAGCAGAGCCAGAACAGTCTTACTCCTAGAAATGAGTCATTGGAGTTAAGGTAGCAAAGGCCTTCAATGATGAAAGGCCTGATGATGCACTAAATTTGCCCAGGATGAGAATGACTAGGGGTGGCCTTCAAGAGCCAAAGAACTCCATGCACTGAGTGATGGGGAGGGTAACAGAAGACAGCAGCAAGGAAGGGTAGTGGCTGTAACAACCTGATGGTAACTGTCTCAAGCTGGTATTACCCAACGGTGGAAGAGCAATGGTCTGGACATGGCCCCATATGGATTGCTGAGCCCTCATCTCACCTGTACTTTTGAGGTCCCAGAGAAAGCAGTGTCCTCAGGGAACAACGTGGTTTCAGCTAATTCTAATAGCTTCCTCTTATTGAGTTCAAGGGGAGCATAGTGCAGTGAGATGATCAGGGTTCTTGAGTTAGACATTTCAGGTTAGGATTCCGGCTCTGCTGCTTCTTGGATGAGTGATACTGGGCAAGCCATGTTCCACCCTGTGAGCTTTCATCTAATCCATAAAATGGAGAATGACCTAACACTCAAAAGGTAATAAACTGGGGCACCTGGGTAGCTCAGTGGGTGAGTGTCTACCTTTGGCTCAGGTGGTGATTCTGGGGTACTGGGATTGAGTCCCACATCAGGCTCCTCACAGAGAGCCTGCTTCTCCCTCTGCCTATGTCTCTGCCTCTTTCTGTGTTTTTCATGAATAAATAAATAAAATCTTTAAAAACAGAAAAAAATACCTAAAACACTAAGCACAGTGCCTGGAATATGGTAAGGTTTCAATTTATAAATATTGGGCAGCCCCAGTGGAGCAGCGGTTTAGCGCCGCCTGCAGCCCAGGGCATGATCTTGGAGACCTGGGATCGAGTCCCACGTCAGGCTTCTTGGGTGGAGCCCGCTTGTGTCTCTGCCTGTGTGTGTGTGTCTCTCTCTCTGAATGAATAGATAAATAAATATTTTTTTAAATTATAAATATTACTGTGGCTGTGTAGTAAAAAAAGAAAAAAATATGTATGATTTATACATAATTATAAAATTATAATTACACATGGCAGGGGGAGGAGAGGAGGAGAAAGGAATACATCATAATGTTAACAACAGTTGTCCCTGGATGGTAGGACCGTGCTGTTTTTCTTTACTTCCTCTATATTTCCCAAAACGTCTACAATGACCCTATTTTTACATTCATTCCGAAAAAATATTTTTTAAAGCAAGGAAGGTGCATAGGAAGGAAAATATTCATTAAAAACAAAATAAAAACAGGGGTGCCTGGGTGGCTCAGTCAGTTAGGCATCTACCTTTGGCTCAGGTCATGATCCCACAGTCCTGTTCAGCACGGAGTCTGCTTTTCCCTCTCCCTCTGCCTCTCCCCATGCTTGTGCTCATATGTGCTATCTCTGTCAAATAAATAAAATATTTTTTAAAAATAAAAATAAAAAAAATTTAAAAGGCCAGTGTTGTCTCAGGGCATTAGAAAAATTTTACAGTCTTCTGTGGTAAGTACACAGGCCTATCACCTGAGTAAATGATTGCAAAGGGCAGAAAAAACATTTGCAGAATTTAGTATTCCCAAGTCATCCTTTTTCACCAGTAAAAAAATGGATAAGTTCAAAGGCTGTTTCCTCTTCTCTATTTTCTGTCTCATCCTGTGATTTTTACATTTCAGGAGGACTTATAATGAATAAAATGCTATAAATTAATCTAAACATGATTCAAATCTTTAATTTATGTATTCATTAAAATTTTACCTGTTATCAATCTTAGGGTTCCAGGTGTTAATGGCAATTCTAAATGAAAGTCAAATATAATCATTTGCATAAAAGCATTAGAAGATGATTAATTGGTATTTTCAGACAGCTGGGATCCATTCTGCACTTCTAGAGCTGAAAAAAAATTTTTTCCCCTAAAAACATTTACCTATGCTAATCCCCAGGAAGCTGCAGAATACCTTCCAGTTTTTCATGTACTCAGCTACATTTATAGTGCTTTCGTTACTAGAGCCACATTTCATATTTCCTGACTTTAAAAGACATTACAATTGTGCACCCTTGAAAATTAGGCTGATTTCCACACCATTCCTTGAATATTTATGTGTTCCATTCTGACAGGAAGCTAAAAATTAAATCTACCGATGTTAACAAATTCCCATTTGTGTGTTTTAACATGATTTGGGGGAATATATTCCAATTTCAAGGGGCCTAAACTTGAGGTACCCTAAAAAAATAAGTCACAGGACTTAGGAAGAAAAGTGCTTTCAGAAAAGTGCTTTATCTATGCTGAATAAAAGCTGTGGCACTGGCAGCTCAGATCCAGTTACGATTGCTAAAGCATGTCCAGGCTGGTTATCTAATGCCTCTGCAGGAATTTAGGCCACGCATTAATGCACTAAAGATAAAATCAATTTGAAAATTTCTTAAGTCAAATACCAATCCTGGAGTAAAACTCTATGTGCAAGAGAATCAGCCAACAGTAATAGGAAGCCAATTATAAACTCTAAACTACTCTGCTCAAACGTCCTGGTTTGTTACTGGTAGGGCCCATTACACACAGTTTGCTCAAGTTAAATCCACTGACTGGACAAAACTGCTTGCTAGACACAGGCATACATGTGCTCCCCTCCCCCACTCCACATACTTATAAAGCTGCAGTTCAATTAACAGGAAGTCATTGGGTGCAAAAACCACAGCAACATCCTGAATATAAACATCTTCCCATTCTGCTAGGCCGTAGAGCCAGGCATTTTAGAAATAAGGCCCTAATTCATATACTGGCCTGGCCAACTTCTTGCTATTATTTCCCTTTTCGGCTTCCTCATCTATAAAATGGGGTCATAATGAGTGGAAGCCTATGGAAAATACATGAGAAAACACATGTGAGATTCCGAACACAGCTGTATTTGGCAGATGTTAGCTAGTGTCACCCCTTGTTCCTCTGTCTTCCTCACTGCCCAGACCCCCAAACAACAAAGGCATGGCACTGTTGTCACACTGGCCAGTGAACTGTTGCAGCATGGTTGACAAGGGTGCAAGCAATTTCTATTTGCTTTTATTTGCAAGTGTGACCTGCAGAGAAAATCAGAGGTGAGGGCCATTTTATAAACCTTTCTCAAGGCCAGATAAGCCAGCTGATGTAAATTAATCCCTTGAAATGTGAATGTAGATATACAGATCATCTTTTCATGTAATCCAGGCTCTGGTGGCTGAAAAAAAAAGATAGTTTTCGACCCTATTCCTCTGCTGCTCCCTTAGATCAGGCTCCAACACCTCTGTCCTGGCCTACTGCAGGCCATCATCAACCCACCACCCCATAAATGGTCTTTCAACTTCTATTCTCTGCAATTCATTTTCATTCATTCAGCTATTTATTGCATGCAGACATGAATCAAGCACTGGGTTTACAGGTACAGTCTCTAAAGAGCTTCCTCAATAGCCTCTTTAAGCACAGATCTGACAAGGTAACCGCTGTGTTTACCAACCTTCAGAGGCTCTCCATTGTGCAAAAGCAGATTCCCAACTTGAAAACCTGATTTAGAATGACCTCAGTGGTGCCTAAGCATGGACATTTTGAATAAACCACATGGTTGAGTCTGATGTTTCCTCCTGATTGAGAAACAATAGAAAAACTTTCAGATTTCTTGCTATGAATACGTAACAACCTCTGCAATATGACCCCCACCTTCCCAGACTCACTAAACACAATTTGGCCTCTGCCTAAATTTTGCCTTTCCTCCTTACTATACTCCAGCCATACTACCTACACTGTTTTGTGAGCATACCAAGCTCACTCTTTCAAGTTTACACATACTGTGACAGGCACTACTTGGGAAGTGCTTCCAGCACCTTCCCATAACATTTACACATAGTAGGCTTCTTCACCTTCCTCAGACACCTTCCCTGACCATTCCACCTAATTCATACATAACTCCAGCCACTAACCCCTTACTTACTTTACTTTCTTCCAAACTTCATAGCACCAAACATTATCTGAACATATATTCCTCATTGGTGTCCCTGTTTATTCTTTCATCTCAACTAGAATTTAAGCTCTGTAAGGGCAGAGAGTTTGTATAGTATGTGATAGGGGCTCAAATACTTAATGACGAAATCATCACTCTCTCCCTATAGGTGCTTCAGTCACAGCACTTAACATGCTGTTTGTATAATCAAAGCCTAAGCTCTATTGGTTATTAAGAAACTGACTCAAACTATTTCACAGAAGGGACAAGGGAAGGGGCAGAAACTACTGAGAAGGCCTCCTGGGAAAGTGCAACTTGGCTGGAGCCAAGGCATTTCTATTTCTCCCCAACTCCCAGGCCATCGTCTTTTTGTTTTGCTCCCCAAGCTGCTACTCCATTCTCCTCATTGTCCTTTGTTTACTTAGCTCACATATGACCTAATTTATGTACTAGCACTACTGGCTTCTCAACATTTAAGAGTCTCCCTCAGTGAAAAGTAAGAGCCTGCTGGCCACTGGTTAGCTTTGAGTCAACTATCTATCTCTGACCCAATTAATTGTAGCCTTGGGGTGGAGAGGGAGGGACAAGGGAGGAGTGTCTAGCACACTTTCTAGTTTGAGGATGATCAAAGCAGCCTGGCACAAATCCATACCCTCCAGAGATATCAAACCATGCCACTTCTCCCAAACATACCTTGCTCTTTCATACCTCCAGTCCCTTGTATTTTCTGCCTGAAAAGTACTTTCCCCATATCAACCTTTTTTTTTTTTTTTTTGTAAATGCACAATTCAGTAGCATTTAATACATTCACACTGTTGTGCAACCGTTCCCACAAATTTCGGAACATTTCATCACTACAAAAAGAAACCCCATACCCATGAGCAGTCACTCCACATCCTCACCCCCAAGCCAACCCTGGGCAACCATTCATCCTTTCCTTCCTTTCAGGTATGTATCTAGAATTGGATGTTGGATATATTGGAATTGCTGAGCTATATGGCAAATATTATGTTTAACTTTTTGAGACGTTGTCAAACTGTTTTTATTTATATTTTTTAAAGATTTATTTATTCAGAGAGAGAGAGACAGAGACACACAGAGGGAGAAGCAGGCTCCATGCAGGGAGCCCGATGTGGGACTCGATCCTGGGTCTCCAGGATCACACCCCGGGCTGCAGGCGACCCTAAACCACTGCGCCACCGGGGCTGCCCTGTCAAACTGTTTTTAAAAGAGACTGCACCACTCTACATCCCCATCAGCAATGTATGAGGGTTCCAATTTCTACACTCTTGCCAGGACTTGTCATTATCCATCTTTTTTATTTTAGCCATCCTAGTCGATGTGAAGTGATACCTCACACATCAGCTTTTTCTACATCACCTTTAAAGCCCAGCTCAAATATGACCACTACGGAACTACATAACATGCTCCAGGACAGTTTTAGTTACTCTCTTTTCTATAGTACCATCATTTACCTAGCAGCACCAATTCACTCAATTACTGAGCACCTACTACATGCCAAGCACTGTTTTAGGTGAAGATATAGTGAACAAAACACACACATACAAATCCCTGTGCCCTGTGGGGCTTATAGTCTGGTGGAGAGGCAAACAATAAAAAGTTAGTGAAATGGTAGTAAGCAGTATGGGGAAATCTAAAACACAGCAGGGTAAGAGAACATGCCAATGGTACAGGGGTGGGGGGCAATTCTAAAATGAAAGTCTCACTGAAGTTACAGTTAAGCGTGAATTAAAGTTTTTTGAACTCTCGGGACATCCATGAGAGATGTCAAGTAGGCTTTGGATAATGAATCTGGAGTCCAGAGAATAGAGTCCAGGCAGATATAGTGGAGATGATGAAGAACCAGAACCTCAAATTGAGGTGTGACTGCTAAACTAGGTGAAAACTCAAGAGTATGAGGTCTGTCCTAGAAAGCAAAAATCCGTTTTCTGTTGCAGCTGTAACAAATGAACACAAACGTAGTGGTTTAGGACATAAATTCATCACCCTGCTGTTCTATAGAAGTCCCACATGGGACCAAAATTAAAGTATTGGTAGGCGAGTTCCTCTTTGAGAGATTGTAGGAGAGAATGTTTCCTTGATTTTTCCAAGTTCTAGAGGCCCTCTTCCTCTATCTTTCAGCCAGCAACATTCCATTTTCCAGACCATTCTTCCTCATCCAAGAAAGATCCTCTGCTTTTAAGAACTCATGCAATTAGGGATCCCTGGGTGGCGCAGCGGTTTGGCGCCTGCCTTTGGCCCAGGGCGTGATCCTGGAGACCAGGGATCGAATCCCACATCGGGTTCCCGGTGCATGGAGCCTGCTTCTCCCTCTGCCTGTGTCTCTGCCTCTCTCTCTCTCTGTGACTATCATAAATAAATAAAAATTTAAAAAAAAAAAAAAAAAAAAGGAACTCATGCAATTAGGCTAGACCTATCTAGAAAATATGAGATAATCTCCCCATTTCAAGATCCTTAAAGCCATAAAGTCCCTTTTACCATGTAACATATTTACACGTTCCAGGGATTTCGAGTATGGACATGGGGTGGGAGGTTGGGGATATCATTCCTCTTACACAGTAAATAAGGAACACATTTCAAAAAGGAGTGATCAACTATGTCATAAACTAACGCCAAAAAAAGGGATAAAGAATTGACCATTGGATTAAATATAAGTTCTAGTGATCTTTACATAGGCAGTTACAGTGGAATCAAAATCCTCAATGGAGTAGGTTCAAGACAGAAGTACAGTGTGCAGTTAGAGAACTCTTTTTGAGTTTTGCTATAAAGAGCAAAGGGGAGGAGTGTGGGCCAAACAGGATTTTTTTTTTCTTTAACACGGAAGAAATAATACTATGCAGTAGGCTAATGGCAATGATCTAGCAGAGGGAAGTTAATAAAGAGAATGGCTAAAGCTGCATCCTCTGAATGGGGATGGAATCTAGGACACAACTGGAAGAGCATACCTTACAAAGGGCAAACATGTAACTAGAAGAAAGACAGAGCTTACAAGCAGAGATGCAGGTAGATGAGTAGATGTGATGGCAGAAGCCTGTGGAAATTTCCTTGCTTCTATTTTCTAAGTTAAGAAAAGAAAGAAAAGAAGAGAAAAGCAAGCAAGCCACAAACTGAGAGAATGGGAAAAGTGTTAAAATTTAAGTGTTTTCAAGGAGAGTCAAGAGTAAATGAAATAAAGAAATGTAGCAGGATTGTCAGATGGTACTACGGTCTATTTGAGGTCGTGACTTTCAACAGAAACAGAGTCAGCATGTTCAGTTGCACAAGTGCACAAGTGCAGATAAAGTGGCAGACTGAACTTAACTAATGAAGAACAGGAGGTGGGAATTTTAAAATAGCAAAGAGGATCAATTAACTCTAAGTCACACAGTACTGTATCCACATAACTCTGTTAACATCTACAAACCTAACTTCTCTTCTAGACTAAGATCCTCCAAAGTGGAAACAGTGTCTTCTCTTCTCATTCTTAGTACCTTACTAGATAAGCTTATTTTCTGAATGAATGGATAGATTATTACCCACGATCTAAGGGAAATTCCCCATCCCCAGTCCTACAATATGTAAAGTTCCTCCTTCCTCACTGTTCTCGGAGTTTGAGTAAAAAGTTGCAATGCTTCATCAAAATCTATGGTATAAAAAAAATCCCTTGGAAAGAAACAAGATGCTTAATTCCTAGAGTGTTGTGTCCAAGAACTAAACCACAAAATGTACCAGATATATCCCAACTCTGGTTAGGTTTGCCCTGGTTGAACACCTGGGTGGCATGAAATCTTTGAACTTCCCAACCTCTAATTATTTTACCTCTTTGCAGTAATTAACAGGACCCAAAACAAGCCTTGAGAATACCAAGTTTTCTAAGGAGACATAAATTAAATTCAACCTAGGGTGGAGAACGATACACAGACAAAGAGCATGTAAAATACGTTTTATTGTTCTTTAAAAGGGTTCAGGGTTTGGTTTTAAATCAGGCTGCACACCTTTCATCAGTCTGACATCTCTCTCACCATGTCAAACTGGCTTCAGCTAGCAATACTTCATTAAATCCAAAAGAAAAAAACTTTTAATTTTGAGGAAGAAAATCCAGTTCTGAGAACAATTAACATTAGTATGTAATTTAAAACAAAATGAGGGATAATGTTTCTTGTTGCTTTATACACCCTTCTCCTCATACAGAACCAGGAATGTAATTTTCCTATCTCAGGCAGGCACTGATACTGCTGGACACTGCACACACACACACACACACACACACACACACACACACTCCCCACAAACAACAAAAATCAGAGCATGTCAAAGGGAAAAAAGTTTGTTACTGTCTTGATCAAAAAAAACCCTTGGAGTCAACAGACAGTCTGAGTTTAGAGGGTATGCTGTTTTGATCCTGAACCTATGTTAAGAATCTATTGTCATGTTCTGAAATAAAGAATTTTGGAGAGTACCATCATTTTTCACTTTAAAATTCTAGAAACAGTTTCAAAAAGCATTATTTTGTTTTGTTTTCTGGGATAGGGGAGGAAAGAATCTACAGATATTCATTTAGTTAAAAATCAAAACAACTCCAGCATAGGAAATAGGCAGTTCACATAGCCAGCCAACGTCTGAGGTATCATCAGTGTGAGACAAGGTCCCAGTCCATTCCTACTGGCCTAGCTGATCCTTAAAAAAATGGGAAGTTTATGGCTCTGCATAGCAAATTCCAGCAAGACAAGATGACCCTAAGCCTTTATTCAAATCCTTAGAAGCAGAGCACTATTAAGTAATATTTAGATGAAGAGTGCAAGAGCCCCAGATGGTGTCCTTCAAATTGCTTTGTCAATGCAGCCTGGTCACAACTGCCGTCTGCAAATGAGCAGAGAAACAGCTTCTCTAGATCAGCACATTGAACCCGGCAAAGAATCTCCAAAAATGACACTACACCATTTCATCAACAATACAGTCCCTTTGCTACTCATTGGGTTGCTTTATGTCTCTCTTCTACCCTGTATGGCCTGTGGACACATACTCACTAGGCATTGTTGGTTTGGAACCAGCAAATTATTTTTTTTTAAATCTCATAAAGAAAATAACAAGGCAATCAGTGGTTAAACTGAACTGTACATATAGGGGGCAGTTTGAAAAATACACATCACAGGCATTTCTCAAGTCCAAAATATCCTATCTTTGCTGTTATTACTTTCACCATTCCTGAAAATTCATAGTACAAGTCAGTCCTAAATAAAAATTTTAAAGTTGGTAGTAGTTCTCTGATATCATTAGACAGAAAATCAGAGTAACGCTACAAATCCACAATTCTAAGAAGTGTGCTAACTCTCTGCCTGGACACATCTTTAGTGATAACCTGGAGTGCTCCCCTTCAGAAAACAGAAGTTTCTGGGATACCCACTTAGCTTCATTGGTTGGGAAAGAGAAAAATTTGACTCTCAGCTAAGTTCTTTGAGAAGAAAGACTATTCTTAAAATGCCATCTCCCCACTAATTTACCAAAATAAAAACCAAAACAAAAGGCTCCTGGCTACTTTGCCTAATGTTGAATAGGGTTTTCAAGAAAAGAAACTAACATGAACACCCTATCATCAGTAAAGACTAAAAACCACCTGGATCATATAATATATATGCCACTGTTTTTTTTTGTTTTTGTTTTTTTTTTTGGTACTTTTTGTTTCTTTTTTTGTTTTTTTGTTTTGTTTTGTTTTTTCTAAAAGTGCCCAGGTGGGCTTAAGGCTGCCAGACTGCACACACATCTACAGCAACAAGGGCTTCTCCTATTCCATCTAAAACATGTATTAGGGGAAAAAAAGAGGGATGAAGAAAGAAGAGGGGAATAATATACGCCTACCACCAAAAAAGAGAGAAAGAAAAAAAAAGAGAGAGAGAGAAAGAAGAAAGAAGAAAGAAGAAAGAAAGAAAGAAAGAAAGAAAGAAAGAAAGAAAATAAGAAAAAAAGAAAAGAGAAAGAGGGGGAGAAAGAGAGAGAGAAATAGAGGGAGAGAAATCCCACAATAGGGAGATCTATGTGCCAAGCATAATGGAAGAGTGCGCTCCCCAAACAGATGGTTCTGCACAGGCTAATGTTCTGCTGGTTTTCCTTGGAGACATATTCTGAAAAGTTAAAAAAGACAGGAGATTTTGATATAATTCAATCCTGGCAGAAATTCAAACTCCAACAATTAGGAGCAAAATCATCCTTCACTGAATTAATCCCTTTTTTCCTTCTCTTTTTCTTTTCTTAAACATTTTATTCATGTTATAGAGGGATTTCTTTTTTGTTTGCTTTTTTCCAATCATTAGGAAAGTGGTTGAGGAGTACTGAATCCATCACTACTTTGGTGACACAGTTAAGATTCCAGATTCACATTTCCAGGTACCAAGAGTTCCCCCTAAATGCACAATCAAGCCAGCCTTCGTTTACACTTCTTTCTACTGAACACAGCAGTGCCCATTGGTGTCTCTGACGCGCAATCGCATCTTAGGTCGGTATTTCTCCAGGTAAAGCAGCTGTTTGGAATTGAATGCTCCCCTTCTTTTTCTGAAAATACAAGAATGACAAACTTGATCATGTAAAAAAAAAAAAAAAAAAAAAAAGAGCTGTCTGACTCACTAAAATGCATTATTTATGGCCTAAGGCCTTTCTAACTCCACACAGCTGAAAACCAGCCTATTTCCTATACAATATCACTTAAGAGAAAAGGGCTGATGAGTGAGCAAGTATTATATGAAGCAGCAGGCACAGATGGTGTTCCTTGAAATATGTCACCTTCTTAGAGCTGCTACCATACATTTCGTGCCCTCTTATCACAGTCTTTTTTTCCCCCTTTTTTTAAAAAAAGAAAAGGTTGAAAGGGAAAGACAAGATAATGATTGCTAAAGAATTCTGGACAACAAAATAACATGACCCATTATTCCAGATGGATGCCAAGATTCTATCTGGGCAATACCATTCTGATTTTGTGCCTGAACAGGTCACTTAAGAGTCCTAATTAACTACTTCTCTATAGATTCTTCTCTGCCTCTTGGTCATAGTTGCATTTGGACGGTACTTTGAACATTCATTAAGAGAGTCACTAGATCACCTAGACTACTACTTAGTTATTCATTTTAAAGATTCCTAGATACTCAAAAGTCATATACTGGACATACTCTACAGTGTCCAAATTTGCCAACTAAATTAGAAAATCTTTAAATCTGGGAGCAAACAATACCATTATGAGTCTCTTCACCACATGGTCCTCTTGATTTCTTCAATCAAACAATATTTTTTTTTCAAACAATATTTTAAGCCAAAAAATTATTCCATACTACAAAGAGTACGTTCCATAATTCCTTCCTCTTGTATGGTCTTGTTTTATGAGTTTGTGAACATAAAACTTCATACTCACTGTCTTATAAACTGAACTGCGTCTTCATACTTCATTCCACATTCAATCAAAGCAAGTGCAACCAGCACAGGTGCCCTACAGAGAGAAACTCATTTGTAAATATCCACAAGTCTTTGGAAATAAAGGATCTTTTTTATTTTTATTTTACTTATTTTTTTTTTAAGATTTTATTTATTTATTCATGATAGTCACACAGAGAGAGACAGACAGGCAGAGACACAGGCAGAGGGAGAAGCAGGCTCCATGCTGGGAGCCCGACGTGGGATTCGATCCCGGGTCTCCAAGATCGCGCCCCGGGCTAAAGGCAGGCTCCAAACCGCTACGCCACCCAGGGATCCTAAAGGATCTTTTTTAAACCCAGGATTATACATTACCAAAACAATGAAAAGCTCGAGCTTTCCTTTCTCCTATATACTAAAATTTTTGCTATTTTCCCTACATAGGAAAAATGTCTGTATCAGGATAGGGTCTTTGGTGTCATCTACTTTTAGTAAAGCACTTTTTTATTTTAAGATTTTTTATTTATTTATTCATAGAGACAGAGAGAGAGAGAGAGAAAGAGAGAGGCAGAGACACAGGCAGAGGGAGAAGCAGGCTCCATGCAGAGAGCCCACGTGGGCCTCGATCCAGGGTCTCCAGGATCAGGCCCTGGACTGCAGGCAGCGCTAAACCGCTGAGCCACTGGGTGCTGCCCAAGCACTAAATTCTATACCTTCATTAAGAGATCTTTATTCTTGGCGTGCCTGGTTGGCTCAGTCAGTTAAGGGTCTGACTCTTGATGTCAGCTCAGGTCATGATCTCAGCATCGGGAGACTGAGCCCTGTATGGGGCTCCATACTGGGCATGAAGCCTGCTTAAGATTCTCTCTATCCTTTCCCTATTCCCTCCCCTGTGCATGCACACTCTCTCTCTCTCTCTCTCTCTCTAAAAAACAGATCTTTATTCTTTAAACATCATGACATTATCTGAATGTTCATATTCTATGTTATCAAAAATTCTTCATTGGTCTTTAACCAACATTGCAGAAAAAAAAAAAGAAGATTTGGGATCCCTGGGTGGCGCAGCGGTTTGGCGCCTGCCTTTGGCCTAGGGCGCGATCCTGGAGACCCGGGATCGAATCCCACGTCGGGCTCCCGGTGCATGGAGCCTGCTTCTCCCTCTGCCTGTGTCTCTGCCTCTCTCTCTCTCTCTCTCTATCATAAATTAAAAAAAAAAAAAAAAGAAAGAAAATTTGAAAAAAAAAAAAAAAAGAAAAAGAAAATTTGACCAAACGTGTCATCTGTATTGAGTATCTCAAAAACTTTATTACAGGGACACCTGGCTCAGTGGTTGAGCATCTGCCTTCAGCTGGGGTCGTGATCCCGTGGTCCTGGGATCGAGTCCCGTATCGGGCTCCCTGCATGGAGCCTGCTTCTACCCCTGCCTCCGTCTCTGCTTCTCTCTCTGTGTGTCTCTCATAAATAAATAAATAAAATCTTTAAAATAAAATTTCAGCACAAAACCTTTTTATTATCTTTTCCTCATCAAATACTAAAAAGGCACTAGATTTCTTCAACAAAATCCTTTCTATGAGCTAAGAGAATTGATAATTAGAACAGTTCTCTATAAAAGTATGTTTTTAGGGTTATGGTTTTTTTTTTACATCTAACAAGGGGACACTGAGGCCTGAGCAGGTCTCAAACTGTCCATGGTTTGGGGAATGCCCTCTGCTTCATGAACCAAAAAATAGAGGGTTTGTCTTCTGGGAAGACAAAGCTGTCTTCTCCTTTGAAAAAGCCTCCAACATAGTTGAATTTGGAGTCTTCCAGGAATATGAAGGCAGGGATTGAAGCCTCATGAGTCTGGATTTTCAGCTGGGGTAGAGAAAGAAGACAATGGTTATAAACAGCAAGTCCAGGTGAGGTATAGTTAAACTCCAGGACTTGTCACTGTTAATCCAGCCTGGGTTTCAGGACAGTCACAGAAGTAGATTCCTTAACAATAAAATACTACTACACACATAGACAAAAATCTAGCAAGGGAAATGACTTTTAAAAAAAATTTCATTAGAGAGAAAGGCAGAGACATAGGCAGAGGGAGAAGCAGGCTCCCTGAGGAGCCTGATGCTGCACTTGATCTCAAGACCCCAGGATCTCAACCACTGAGCTGCCCTGGTGCCCCTGGGAAATGACACTGTAAAACATCTACTACATGGTACCAACTTTAGACTACCTGCTAGGATAGTCACCAGTTTTAAAACTGCCCAAGTTAGGACACTATCTTCACCCTTCAGAATAAGGACTGGAACTTCTGGCCCTGAAGAAGAAATTATACAACACTAAACTGCAAAAAAAGGGGGGAAAAGAGCAAAGAACAGACCTGAGCAGAGATAATAACCTGAGTCACCACCACCTGGAGGCAAGAGCACCCTGCACTACTGTTCTGAGTCAAAGTGCACATCATAAATTAGCATTTAATCTGTTGTTGATGAGACTGTAGCAACACCGTTCCATGCAATGCTCAAGGAAAAAGGCTTTAAAATCAAAGTTAATTTTTGTTCTCCATACATCTCCTTTCAGAAGTTTAAAGTTCGGCCATCGGCTCTCCACCTATTAACTTCCTGTTCATCTCAATCCAAAATTAACCACACAGTTTCTTCAGAAATTTAAAATTATTTTTTGTTGCTCATCTCAAAGACCTAAGCCCCTCTGAATATGTGAAATGAGGGGGAAAAAATCCATACTGAATTAAGACCAATTTTTAGCTCAAAAAAAAAATTTTTTTTAGCTCAAATATAAGATAATTACATTAAATCAGTTTCAAAACAATTTCTGAGCCATCATCCACTAAATCTATCATGGGCATCAAACTCTTAAGAAACCATTGCACCAACTTTAGCTCTCATTTCCTTTTCTTTTAGGCAATTTAATATTTGGTGTAATAAATACAAACGTCTATCAGAGTGAAATTTTTGATAATGAATTCACAGACAAAAATGTAAGAGCTTACCTTCCCAATCCTGCAACACAATGCACTGCAACACAGCAACCTGGCTCTTCACGAAATTTGGTTTTTAACAAGTTTAGCCAATCGTCTACTATCTGATTAGGGGGTGGCGCTCCATCATCAAATGGCCAATCCTGGAAAGAAAAGATGTTTTACATTAAGTTGTTATTTTCTCCAGGATAAAATCTACTGCAGAATACCTGCAATAGAACACATCTAACTTTTAACTAACTGTACTTTATATACCTATCCAGTTTTTTTTTTTTTAGAAGGTGAGTGCAGGGGATGGGGCAGGGGGTGTGGATCTTAAGCAGGCTCCACTCCCAGCACAGAGCTAGACTCGGAGCTCAATCTCACAACCTTGAGATGATGACCTGAGCCAAAATCAAGAGCTGGACACTTAACACTGACCCACCCAGGTGCCCCTATATACCTATCCTAAATAATACAATTCTGATCACTGCTGAAAAGTTTTTTCCAAGATCAAAATTCAAGTGTGCCAAGTAACTTAGCCTTCTCAATCACATGTAGCCAGCATTGTAAGCATCTAATTTTATCTTATGGAAATCTCTTATCAGAGTGGTAAGAAACTAGGGTCTTCAAATAATTTATCTGAATAAAGCAATAATTAGACATAATAGAGAAAACTATACTTAAAGCCTAGACAAAGTAAGAGAGAATACAACACCTATCAATATAATTTAAAAGTCCACTGTGGCAAAGAAGTATACCAACTGGGACGCCTGAGCGGCTCAGTGGTTGAGCATTTGCCTTTGGCTCAGGGTGTGATCCTGGGGTGCCAGAATTGAGTCCCACATCAGGCTCCCTACATGGAGCCTGCTTCTCCCTCTGCCTGTGTCTCTGCCATTCTCTGTGTCTCTCATGAATAAAGTCTTTAAAAAAAAAAAAAAAGTACACCAACTAGTATCTCACTGATCTCTACAAATATTTTGAGGATTATCCCCCAAATAGCTCTAAGTTATGATGCCTTTTCTTATTTATTTATTTATTTATTTATTTATTTATTTATTTATTTATTTATTTATTTATTTATTTATGATAGTCACAGAGAGAGAGAGAGAGAGAGAGAGAGAGAGAGAGGCAGAGACACAGGCAGAGGGAGAAGCAGGCTCCATGCACTGGGAGCCTGACGTGGGATTCGATCCCGGGTCTCCAGGATCGCGCCCTGGGCCAAAGGCAGGCGCCAAACCGCTGCGCCACCCAGGGATCCCCTGATGCCTTTTCTTTAAAGAAAGATTCTCTCATAAGAAATCTCCAGCAGTTAGCATATCATAACAGAAATATACTATCATCTTTGGGCGTATATACTAAAAAGGCAGGAGAGGGGGCACCTGGGTGGCTCAGTCAGTTGCCTCTGCCTTCGGCTGGGTCATGACCTCGGGTCCTGGGATGGAGCTCCACATCTGGCTCCTTGCTTGGTGGGGGGAATCTACTTCTCCCTCTCTCTTTGCCCTTCCCCCGACTTGTGCATGTACATACATGTACTCTCTCAAATAAATAAAATCTTTAAAAATAAATAGCCAAGTAGCTAATATTTTTAAAGCTCTGCCTAAATCATACATATCCCATTTAACAAGCACAGTGCCGCAAGATAGGTTACTAAACAAATGGAGACCTTTTTCTCAAGTATCCCTTTCTCTTTCTATATTCATTTGTACATGTGTATTTAAGTAATCTCTACCCCCAAGGTGGAGCTGAAACTCACGACCCCAAGATCAAGAGTTGCATGCTCTACTGACTGAACCAGCCAGGCTCCCCTTGGGTTGTTTTTTAATTAAAGCCAATCCCATGTGCATATAGGCAGTGTTTATCTTCCTTTCTACCTAGCAAGAAGACCTAAGTAGCCAACATAAATCAGCTTTAAAGAAAGAAGGGAAGGGAATTCACATTTTGCATTCCCTCTCTCCCATCTACCTCCAAGGACAGAAATGCAAAAACGCTGGGAACTTTTTTTTAAAACGTAGGATTACTCTAATGAGATTGGATAAGGACACTTTAAGATGCTAGAGAAAGCAAAAGAGAAAAGTGACAAAGCACTAAATTGATTCTGCACTCATTATGGGCACTACTAGAACACTTCATGTAGCCCATTAGCCATGACAACATATTATGTTTGATTTGTCAACTACGCCCCATAATTAAAGGGTTGTCAGTGTTATTATTATAAACGTCACTAAGTTTAACTGTAAATAGCAGTAAAACCAGTAAGCAAGTACCTTACTTGAGAGCTTACTTCCTCTAATACCCCCTAAAATGCACTCATTTAAGTAACAATAATATGAAACATGCTTCACTTACTCATATAAAGCAGTTTCTATCAAAAACAAATCATTAAAATTATTATTTGGAATTTGGAACTGTCTGAACTTCAAACTGACATAATGGATACCACCATTAGGCTTTTCCAATATGCCTTGATTTGCAAGAACATTAGTCAAAAGATTAAAAGATCTTATTTTGGGGATATCCTCTTACAAAGTATTCCAGGGGGTACCTAGGTAGCTCAGTCAGTTGAGTGTCCAACTATTGGTTTCAGCTCAGGTCATTATCTCAGGGACATGAGACTAAGCCCGATATCAGGCTCACCAGGAGCATGTAGTCTGCTTAAGATCCTTTCTCTCCCTCTCACTCTGTCCCTTTTCCCATTTGCACTCTTTCTCTAAAATAAATAAAATCTATAAAGTATTCCAAACCCTCTTTACCTAGCAAAAGTAGATTATCAATCCACTTAAAATCTCTGGGAAAAGGAAAGAAAGTCTAAGCTTAATTCTGTTTTTATTTTTTTAAAAGCTTAAGTTAGACCTTTAATTTTATCTGATCACATCTATTTAAAACAAAAGTGTAGATTTAAAGGCCCAGAATAAATCCCAGACCTACCATTATCTTTTACAAACTAGTTCAAGTTCTCTGGTTCATTTCTATTTCATAAAGGTGTTTATCAACATTACTGATTCAAACAAACTACAGTCAATCCATAGTTCATTTTCTCATTCATGCCATCTGTCAAAACAAACTGATTTCTCATCTGCCCACTGGAGAACATACAATACAGGAAAAAGAAGTCATATTCAGCCTAGTTTCAGAAGTTAAAATTTTGTTTTTATAAACACAGGGTTATATTTTATACATGTTTATACTTATCCCCACAGTGATTTCCACCCAGGGGACCTTAAAGTCCTTTAGAAATGGGAATGCAAGCAAATTATTACCACGCCATTCTATTAAAATACATTTTTAAAAAACATAATGCTTGGCTATTTGGTTTTTGTGTTTTCACCAAAATGGAGGTGAGAGAACTTTATGGATCAGATATGAGACAACTGCCTTACCAACAGGACATTTATTTTCTTTGCATGAACTGCCTTCCCTACTGACCAATGCATAAAGACTACAGAACTAACAGGAACATAACTTTGTACCAGTATCATCATCTTTTTTTTTTTTTTTTTTTTTGAAAGATCTTATTTATCTGAAAGAGTAAGAGAGGGAGCATGCGCATGCATACACAGGCAGGGGGAGTAGCAGGCAGAAGGAGCAGGAAGCAGCAGGCCCCTTGCTGAGCAGGGAACCTGACTTGGAGCTCAATTCCAAGACCTTGGGGGATCATGAACTTGAGCCAAAGGCAGATGTTTAACTGACTGAGCCACCCAGGCACCCTCAGTATCTTATTATTTTCTTCCCTTTTTTTTTTAAGATTTTATTTATTCATAAGAGACGGGGGTGGGGCAGAGACACAGGCAGAGGGAGAAGGAGAAGCCAGTCTCCATGCAGGGAGCCCAATGTGGGACTCGATCCCGGGTCCCCAGAATCACGCCCTGTGCCCAAGGCAGGCGCCAAACTGCTGAGCCACCTAGGGATCCCCACTTTTGCGGTTTACACAACTATTTAGGGAAGAAGGTAGAAAATTTTACCTCATCTGAGGCTGTTTCCAATAAATAAAACAGTGTATTTAGGGGCCAAGGAGGAATTTAAAATTCCAATCACATTATGTTCAAACTGAAAACAAAAGAAAGCTAATCACACAAAAGCTACTTAGAAACTTACCACAAAGTGTCAGAAACTATGTTGATTCTCTGAAGCAAGATGCCTTTCCCTCTCCTAAACCTTTTTTCCAGACTTTGTCCCCTATAGGTTATTCACAAAACACTAAGTAACTAATTAGTACTTGCAAAGTGAGAGAGAATACAGCTGACCCTCAAACAACACAGGTTTGAACTGTACGGGTCCACTTACATGCAGATTTTTTCCAATAAACACAGTATAGTACTATAAATGGATTTTCTCTTATTTTTTCTTAATAAAATTTCTCTAGCTAACTTTATTATAAGAATATAGTACATAGGGCAGTCCAGGTGGTTCAGTGGTTTAGCACCACCTTCAGTCCGGGGCGGGATCCTGGGGTCCCGGGATCGAGTCCCACATTGGGCTCCCTGCATGGAGCCTGCTTCTCCCTCTGCCTGTGTCTCTGCCTCTCTCTCTCTCATGAAAAAATAAATAAAAATTAAAAAGTTTTTTTTTTTTTAAAGAATATAGTACATAATATATGCAACATACAAAATATATGCTAGTGGCCTGTTTATGTTATTGGTAAGCCTCTGGTCAATAGTAGGCTATTAGTAAAGCTTTTGTTAAGTAAAAAGTTACATGTGGATTTTTTACTATGTGAGGGTTGGTGTCCCTACCCCTGCATTCAAGGGTTAACTATATTTCCATGTAAGTTAAGAACTTCTGATGAAAATTATTTTCAGGACAGTCTGGGTGGCTCAGCATTTTAGCGCCACCTTCAGCCCAGGGCCTGATCCTGGAGACCCAGGATCGAGTCCCACGTTGGGCTCCCTGCATGGAGTCTGCTTCTCCCTCTGCCTATGTCTCTGCCTCTGTGTGTGTGTGTGTGTGTGTGTGTGTGTGTCTCATGAATAAATAAATGAAATCTTTAAAAAAAATTATTTTCAGTTAGATTGAAACCAGTAGCCTATGGGCAGCCCGGGGGGCTCAGCAGTTTAGCGCCGCCTTCGGCCCAGGGCGTGATCCTGGAGACCCGGGATCAAGTCCCACGTCAGGAGCCTGCTTCTCCCTCTGCCTGTGTCTATGCCCCCTCTCTCTGTGTGTGTCTCTCATGAATAAATAAATAAAACCTTAAAAAAAAAAAAGTAGCCTAGAAACAAAAACTAAATATTGCAATTAATTTCCTAGAGAAAACAAAATGCAAATTTCCATTTTCTTGAAGTAAATGTATATTCAATTTTGCTTTTCATTTGTTGAAAATACTCTGCATATATAGACTTTAAGGGGACAAATGAATAAAACTGCAAATCCAAAAATTTTTAAAGATTGCTGTCAACACTGTATCTCCTATAAACTTAAAAACCATACTAAGTGCCCAGTTTTAAAAATAGCTAAGTTTAAAAGGTACTAGTTGTTTGTAGTGAAAAATTAAAACACTACACACTCACTAGAACGTGGATTCCTTCTTTTTCAACTGGAGCTTTATCATATGTAGCATCACAAACTCGAACCAAAGTTGTCACTCCATACTTCTTAAGTTCCTTTAAAGAAGAACAAACATAAGGGAACATACTTTTAGAACCTGCAACCAAAACTTTAAAAATGTACTATTATAAATTGAAGCAATGAGATATCATTCTTGGACAAAGATCAAAATCATTCTCATTGTGGCAATATATCAAATGGACACTCAGGCTCTTAGGGGAAGCACCAACACAATCACCTTTCTAAAGGTAACAGGTCACAAAAACTATAAAAGCACATATACATTTTGACCTAGAAATGCTACTTCTGAGAATTTACACTAACAAAGTAATTAAAGACATATATAAAGATTCAGGTACCAGTGTGCTCAGCATGGGCTTTTTAGAATGGTAAAATGATGGAAACATTAATGGTCCAAAAACAGGAGAACTGTTAAAGTATGTGACAGCTATAAAAATAATACTAAAAAGGTTGGGGGAAGATTTTTTAAAACATAGTGTGATCCTATCTATGTGTATATAAGTAAATATACACATATATGCAGAGAAAAACATCTAGAAGTTAGGTACTAAGAGTTAAGTATTTTTAAATTGTCTTTTGCTTATATGTATCTTCTGATTTTCACATAGTAAAAATACTTATTGTTTTTGCTTTTTTAATTTAAAGAAACAAAAGCAGGGAGCCTGGCTATCTCAGTCAGTGGAGCATACGATCCTTGATCTTGGGGTTGTTGAATTCAAGCCCCTTGTTGGGTGTAGAGATTACTTAAAATCTTTTTAAAAAATTAAATTAAATTAAATTAAATTAAATTAAATTAAATTAAATTAAATTAAATTAAAAAAACAAAAGTAATATTGAAAGTAAGATTAAAAAGTGATATCATAGAGTACCTGGGTGACTCAGTCAGTTAAGTGTCTACCTTCAGCTCAGGTCACGACCCCAGGGTCCTGGGATTGAGCCCCAAGTAGAGTTCCCTACACAGCTGGGAGACTGCTTCTCCCTCTCCCTACCTCCCTGCTGGTGTTCTCTCCCTCTCTCTCTCAAATAAATAATTTTTTTAAAAAGTGGTATCATATTACAAAGCCAATAAACAAACACACAAAAAAAGCCAATAAACATACAATTACAGCCAGAGCCTTGCTCCTTTAAAAATTTTCCTATAGTAAGGCCTAATCCAGTGACTATCTATCTTTGATGGGCCACCAACATCTTTTTATAGTTGTAGGACAGTGGCCTCTGCCACTTTTGGAGTCTACAACCAAGGAATCCACAGGCTGAAAATAGGATCACATAATTCAACCAGGCTTAAAGGTGACTGAACAACCCTAAGGGCACACAGGCCTGCAATCAACTTGTACACTGTGTACACAAAGTTAAGCAGCTCTGGGAATTAGAAGTATAAATGAGCAGGAATAGTTATATCCTACAAGAGGTGTTGATTAGTCATTTGGTTATCTAAAGAGTAAAGTCATTTTAATTGCTAAAGGACTTTTTCACAAAAAGGCCTTCGAAAACAGACCTGGGATAGTTGTTATTACATGGAGTCATTTTTAAACATTTCAAAATATAAAACAAATCCTATTAAAATGAACTCCATAGTTGCCATTCCCTGAAAGGTTATAGTAGAAATTTTTATAGTATTTGTGTCCTCCAGCAATTCAAAATCTCTTCTGAACTCAGTTTTGCCATCTGTAAAATGAGACGGGTAGATTTAGAATCCCTGGGAGTTCATCCAGCTCTCTAAGTCTAGTCCATAAATATAGCAGAGAAAATGAAGGGTAGGACATAAAAATGTTACCTGTAACACCTTTCCTCCCTGAAGGTTCTGACCCTTGTATATGATGGTTACTATTGCTAAACAGTTCTGGAGTAGGTTTTTATCAAAAGTGGCCAGAATATTTGAGGCAGACATGGGTTTTTGAGTCAGAGACCATTCTACCATATGCTATAACCTTTAGGGAAATTACTAAATTGCCCTGAACCTCAGTTTCCTAATCTGTAGGAGGGACAAAATAACAGTACCCATACCTCATAGGGCTATTTTGAGTAGTAAATGATATAATACATAAAACTGCGTACTGTAATGTTGGGTACATACTAAATGTTCAATAAATGTTAATTATTTTTATTTTTAAAAATATGGGGCAGCCCTGGTGGCGCAGCGGTTTAGTGCCACCTGCAGCCCAGGATGTGATCCTGGAGACCCGGGATCGAGTCACACATCAGGCTCCTTGCATGGAGCCTGCTTCTCCCTCTGCCTGTGTCTCTGCCTCTTCTCTCTCTCTCTATCTGTGTGTGTGTCTCTCATGAATAAATAAATAAAATCTTTAAAATAAATAAATAAATAAAAATATGAACTATGTTGAAAGGATATTAAAAAAAAAAAAAGACTACATAATCTCTAAAGTCTCCCAAAATCCCACAAATGTTCTTTTAAATATCTGTTGTAACTAATTCACCTCAATTCAAAGATTGGTAGGATGACCATCCATATCCTAATCACAGAAATAAATGGCTTTGTGATAAGAGATTTCTTTATAATGGTGTTCATTTATAACTCTATAAATTAATCAAAAAGTAAAAAAATAAATTAATCAAAAAGTAGACCATACTACAATCTTACCTCTGTGAACTTGTTGAGGGTAGCATTGGTAGGGTTGTGAGTTATCAGAAAACGCATATTCTCATAGGAGATCTCCACAGGGGCTGGACGGTTCATTATGGCAAATAAAAAGTGTGAGCGTGCGTGTGTGGGTGTGATGGGGAAAATGAAAAAAAAAATCAAATCTTGAAATGTTTCACAGCAGAAAACATTAAAAAGACCACTAAAATGCCTAATATCGATCAGTGTTTTTCTCTATTCAACTTGTTTATTCTTTAAGAAGCTTCTCTCTTCAAGGTAAGCAGAAGTATTTAGAATCCACTTGAATCCAAATTCAACTTGGGCCTCAATGTCTGCAGATGGATACCTTCGGACTCCAAAAAAATCCAACTACATTCAAAATTTAAGTAGCCTTTACTACATTTAGGCACTAGTGAGACAAGTTAAAAGTGTAGGTTGCTTTCCACTTTTGTTTACTTGATGCTTAATTTTACTGGAGTCATTAAAAGAAATATGCTTGCAATAATAAAAAAAAAAAAAAAAAGCCAACTATTTCTGAGGCCAGTCTCGGTGTCCAGAGTCTTCAAGGCAATGTTAATTATGGCACATAGAACCCCCAAGCTCACTTGTCAGCGAAAACGCTGTGCTGAGCCTGGCAGAAGTCTGCCCTCACGCTCAGAATCGCCATAAATGTGCAACGTATATTCCAACGAAAAACCTAGAGGAGAAAAGCATAAATAAAATGAACTGGAGGTTGACAGCATAGTGAACATCATGCTCAAAGTCAAGAATATGTACTCTATGAGTCCAAAGACATTAAAGGTCACCAATTCTAATTAATTCAAATTATTGTCATCTATGAAGACTAGGATAAAAATGTAGATCAAGAGTTTTAAAAGTCAGAAATTCAAAAGTCTTTCTTTTTTCAAAAGGGAGTTCAAAAAAAATTGTGTTAATAAGATTTGTAACTCAAGTCATTTTTAAATGACCTTATTATTTTTAAATATAGTTATTGAAAGATCCTTAAAGAAACCTTCCCTCCATAGATTCTTCATAAAGTTCATAATGATCTTATTCTTCTGCTTTGATGATTAAGTCCTTCACATATACACTTTGATTAAAATAAGATATATTTGTAAATCGATGAAGGATATTTACCAAAATTTCACTTTGAGGATTTAATTCTTTCTATCCAAAGGATATGTACCGGCCCCCAATTATAACACTAGTCCATAAAGTATTTTTCAAAAAAATTAACTTATTTTCCTCACAACTCTTGAGTAGTTGTTACCACCTACAAGGAATGAGGAAAGAGGATCAGAAAGTGAACTTTCTTCATGATTTATCTAAGGCGAATGTCTTCTGTTAGTCCAATGTTTTTTCCAATGTACCATAATGCCTGTTGCCTCAATTAATGCATAAATACCATCATTTCAAGTCCAATTTACCTTTTCTCTCTCTCAATCTCTCTCTCTCTCTCTCTCATTTATTTATTTATTTATTTTTTTTTTGAAAGACTGTGAGGGGGTTTGGTAGGGTGAGAGAGAGAGAGAGACTCTTTAAGCAGGGTCCATGCTCAGCACAGAGCTCAATGCAGGGCTTGATCTCATGGTCCCAATATCATGACCTGACCCAAAATCAAGAGTTGGGACGTTCAACTGCCTGAACCATCCAGGCACCCCTAGTCCAGGTGACCTTTTAACTATTTCTCACAACACATCACTACCTCAAGAGTACAAAAGCTTATCTAAAGGTCATTGATTCACACAGCATTCTTCTGCCCATACCAAAAACAAGGTGAGAAAGTGATAGAATTTTTAATATAATTTTGGGCCTGTTGCACTGAAACACAGCAATCTTTATAGTTAGCTCAGAGTATCAACAAAATCATCGTCTTTATAGTTAGCTAATCAGAGCATCAACATAATCATAAAATCCTCTGGGGGGGGGGGGGGGAATCCCTGGGTGGCGCAGCGGTTTGGCGCCTGCCTTTGGCCCAGGGCACGATCCTGGAGACCCGGGATCGAATCCCACATCAGGCTCCCGGTGCATGGAGCCTGCTTCTCCCTCTGCCTATGTCTCTGCCTCTCTCTCTCTCTCTGTGACTATCATAAATAAATAAAAATTAAAAAAAAAAAAATCCTCTGGGGGCACCTGGCTGGCTCAGTTGATAAGAACAAGTGACTCTTGATCTCAGGGTCAAGTTCAAGCCCCATGTTGGGTGCAGCAATTACTTACATACATACATACATCCTCAGAAATAAATAGCTCTGGAAATAGGGACAGGGTCTAAGTTCTTTCACTTGCCTTTTCTCTAATCCACCAATAAATGCTTATTTAGTAGTCTCTGAAAAGAGGACTGACCAGATAGAAAAAGACATGAAAGAGGGCCATAGAACCATTTTCAGGAAGAAACTAAAATACATTTAAGAAAGAACCAAGGCCTACAAACTTTCAAGCCTACTCTATTCACAAGTCTTTTGTAATATTCTTATGGCATTATGTAAGTTACATGCTTGTGACTATATTACCATGGACAAAAGCACAAAACTAAAACATTCCTAAAATATGAAAGATATGTAAGAAATTCAAAATGGCAATCTAACCTCAGCAGAGGTTATATACTACAGTAAAATCATGAAACTTCTAATATTCAAACTAAGAAAAAAATATGTACCACCACTTTCCTAACTGTAATCCCCAAACACAGGCACCTTAGATCACACATTTCATAGGGTATTCCTTGTGCAGTCAAGGAATTTTAAAGCTAGGAGAAGGGCATCTGGGCAGTTAAATCAGTTAAGTATCTGCCTTTGACTCAGGTCATGATCTCAGGGTCCTGGGATCAAGTCCCACAGCATGCTGCCTGCTCAGCTAATAGCCTGCAGCTCCCTCTGCTTGTGCATGCGCGCGCTCTCTCTCTCTCTCTCTAATGAATAAAATCTTTTAAAAAAATAAATAAAAATAAAGCCAGAAGAAGCTTAGAGAGCAACAACAACTCCAATCTTTAAAATACAAACAAACAAACAAAAAACCCAAGATGATGTTTGGGAGCAAGAGAGGTTAAAATGAATTAACTAAGACCACATGACTAATTAGTAGCAGACCAAAGACAAGAACCCAGGTCTCCTAACTATTCATTTTTCCTTCAATTTTGATTATGGCGGTATCCACATATTTTTCAAGCCATAATCTTCTTCATGAAACTATAACTTTTCTGCAAATATTTGCTTGGATGTTGATCTACAACTCTGTGACCTTAAATAAGGGGAGAAAAGATTATTAAAGTAACCATTCAAGAACAATGCTCTGCATGCAGTGAAAAGCAAAACACAAGGAAATTCTAACCTGTTTGAATCCCTTTGGTTAAATGATGTTATCATGCTAATATGTGTGTCAGCTGAGTAAAGGCACTGAAAGACCTGCTTTGTAGTGATGGCCAGGCTTGAAAGGTTACATCTCTAGCATTAAGTTTTCTACCTAGTCTCCAATGTTTGTCTGCTCAGCAAAGAGAACAAGTTTTATGCCATCTTACTCCTCCAACCTCATTTTGGAAGGACCACTTCCAAAGATAAGGATTCATTATTAGATTTTCAATTCTTAACACACACTGAGATCCCCGGCAAAGGAATTTCCATCAAACGAAACAGTATGTTCTATCAATGTTAACAGATACATGATAAAAACAAGCTTCTGTTCCTTCTCCCACCCCCAAGAGTTCAACTATGCATCAACAGTTAAATGCTCTTGCACCTGTCAATTCAGATAAACTAATGTTAATTCCTATAACAGACATAAGAATACAAAGCAGTCTGTAAAAAAAAATCATTAACAGTCTACCACAGCTGGAAAGTACTCAAAAGTTATAGCCTTGTATTTTAGCATAAACTCAGCACCTGTACATCTTACAGGAAAACTTTCTTCTAAACCTGTCTCTCTGACATTAAGTGATTTTACCTTTATAAAACCTTTTCTTTTTTTAAGATTTTATTTATTTATTCATGAGAGACAGAGAGAGGAAGAGAGAGAGGCAGAGACATAGGCAGAGGGAGAAGCAGGCTCCCCATGGAAAGCCTGATGTGGGACTCAATTCCCAGACCCAGGATCACGCCCTGAGCCAAAGGCAGACATTGAACCGCTGAGCCACCCAGGCATCCCTATAGAACCTTTTAAATGTTGAATTTGGGACATTCCCATTTCCTATGCAACATTTCCATTTTTAACCAAAGAAGGTGACTTCACTGCAGTATTAGAAGAAATGGTTTGTAACAGAGAAATCCTTTTAAATCAAGAAGGGAGGGAAAAGAGAAAGAGCAAAAGGAATGAAGAAAGAGGCTGGAAGAACAAGCAAGCAGAGGCCAACCAAGCTAAGATAGTGTACTACCAGTAAGACTAAGGAACACAACAGAGGCTACTTAAAAACTTTGAAGAGGTTTATGTTAGAGTTTAAATGTCCTGTGTTGATACTCTAGTGCTAACATCTAAACTCGATGAGAATCAAAAAACTCAAATGCATGAATACAACAACAACAATCACTTAATCATTACATATTCTTAAAATGGAAAACTATGCTGATGTTAAAAAAGAATAAAACCGATCTATATGAAATATGGAAAGCTGAGACACTGATAACTGAAAAGAGCACATGACAGTATGAACAGTACATATTGAAATATTTGAGAGTGCTACATTAGCTTTCAAACCCATCAACAATCTGGAAAGTTACAAAGAGGTAACTGGTTGTCGGGGTGAAGGTGACAGGAGCTGAAGGCCAGAAGCATGATTTACTTTATCATAGTACATACCTTTTGAAATGTTTTGTTTTTCCCATGTACATGTACTACCTCTTTTTTTTTTTTTAATTCTAGGGTGATAAAGAACCCTACGATGATTTACAATTTAACCATGTTCTCAAAAGTGCTATAACCATAGGCTTATAAAGAGCCTTAAGAGAGCTCTGTCCCAGGCAGGCCCGTACCTACACAATTCCAGACAATTTTGTTCTTTGTTAAAGAAATTAAATTACTGAGTAAAATTCAGGTTCTTTTCTGGGATTTCCAATTCTAAATCAAACATATATATAGAGAACTTGAGGGCAAACCAAACATAAGCATCCTTTTAAAAACCCTGTCAATCCTGCTTCTCTCTCTGCCTGTGTCTCTGCCTCTCTTTCGCTCTCTCAATGAATGAATGAATGAATGAATGAATGAATAAATAAGTAAATAAATAAATCTTAAAAAAATAAATAAATAAATAAAAGGTCAGCCCCGGTGGCGTGGCGGTTTAGCGCTGCCTGCAGCCCGGGGTGTGATCCTGGAGACCAGGGATTGAGTCCCACGTCCGGCTCCCTGCGTGGAGCCTGCTTCTCTTTCTGCCTGCTTCTCTCTCTGCCTGTTTCTCTCTCTGCCTGTGTCTTTGCCTCTCTTTCGCTCTCTCTGAATAAATAAATAAATCTTTAAAAAAAATAAATAAAAATCCTGTCAATCCACTCACATTGTTTTCTCTTTTTTTTTTTAATTTTTATTTATTTATGATAGTCACAGAGAGAGAGAGAGAGAGGCAGAGACACAGGCAGAGGGAGAAGCAGGCTCCATGCACCGGAAGCCCGACGTGGGATTTGATCCCGGGACTCCAGGATCGCGCCCTGGGCCAAAGGCAGGCGCCAAACCGCTGCACCACCCAGGGATCCTTCTTTTTCTTTTTTTAAGATTTTATGTACTCATTCATGAGAGACACAGAGAGAGAGAGAGGCAGAGACACAGGCAGAGGGAGAAGCAGGCTCCATGCAAGGAGCCCAACGTGGGACTCGATCCTGGGACTCCAGAATCACGTCCTGGGCCAAAGGCAGGCGCCCAACCGCTGAGCCACCCAGGGATCCCCCCACATCACGTTTTCCACTGAGAAATCCTCTATTGAAGTAAATGATATAACTCTCTAATTTGATGGTTATGCCAGAATTCATCAAATTAAAACAATACATTATAATATAAATGTACAATAAAGAAGTCTAGATCTAAGAAAAAAATATAAAGGCAAAGTTCTGGAAAAACAAGGAAGCATACATTTACTGTTACTTTTCTTACCAGAAATTCTACAGGAAGTCATGCAAATTTAAGTCAGCTTGGTTTGTACAAACAGGCAACATGAAAGCATTATAGTGCAAAAAGGCTAAAACCTTTATACAGTGCATATAGGCTAAAACCTTGCAACAATTTCTTCCTAAAACAAATTCATCTCACTTCAGCAAGGACCCTGCACCTCTCTTAAGTATGAATAATCTGTCTATAGTTAAAAATTAATTCTTAGGGACACCTGTGTGGTTCAGCAGTTGAGTGCCTGCCTTCAGCCCAGGGTGTGATCCTGGAGTCCCAGGATCGAGTCCCACATCAGGCTCTTTCCATGGAGCCTGCCTCTCTCTCTGTGTATCTCTCATGAATAAATAAATAAAATCTTTTTAAAAAATTAATTCTTATGAAGAGTTAAGACATCTTCCTTACAATTTGGCTAATTAACAATTTATTAATAAATTTAACAATTAATAATTCAAGTATTTATTAGACACATACTATGTGTCATAGTACTTTTTAAAAAGATTTTATTTGTTTATCTGACAGAGAGAAAGTACAAGCAAGGGGAGCAGCAGGCAGAGGGAAAGCCCAATGCAGCGCTCCATCCCAGGTCCTAGGATCGTGACCTGAGCCAAAGGCACTCAACCAACTGAGCCACCCAGGTGCCCTGTGTTAGAGTTTAGAAGTGCAAGAGTAGTAAACAAAAATTCTTATCAGAGTGGATCTTTTACTTTAGAAGGCAGAAAAAGGCAAAATATGCCACTGTTATGGACAAAAATGCAAAGCAGGGGAAACTACAGTGCCAGAACGCAGAGGGCTTCCCATTTTAAATAAGGCTATCAGGTAAGGCCTCACTGAAAAAAGTGACATTTTATCCAAGACCTGGGGGTGTGAGCCAAACATATTTGAGGGAGCATTCTAGGCAAAGGGATTAGCTGTTGCAAAGGTTATGAGGTGGGGCCATGCTTGGAGTGTTCTAGGAACAGCAAGGGGGCCAGTGCTACCGGAGCAAAAGGGAATGGAATGAATAGGGTGTCAAAGAAATAAGAGAGCCTTACAGGACAATGTAAGTATTTGGACTTTATTACAAGAAAAATGAGACAGTTTCAATCAAGAGTGACAATTTATGTTTAAAAAGACCGCTTTCACTGCTATGTGGAGACAGATTATACAAGTAGGAAGAGTAGAAGCAGGGAGATCTGGTAAGAGGCATTGCCATAATCCAAGAGAAATAGCATGGACCACAGTAGCAGCAGTAGACAGCGTAAGAACACATTAGTTTCAAGATACACTTTAGGAAAAAAAAAAAAAAAAAAAAAGATACACTTTAGGATCCCTGGGTGGCGCAGCGGGTTTGGTGCCTGCCTTTGGCCCAGGGCGAGATCCTGGAGACCCGAGATCGAATCCCCCACGTCGGGCTCCCGGTGTATGGAGCCTGCTTCTCCCTCTGCCTATGTCTCTGCCTCTCTCTCTCTCTGTGTGTGTGACTATCATAAATAAATTAAAAAAAAAGGATACACTTTAAGGTAGATCTGTCCACAAACTGGATGTGAGGTCTATGAAAAAAGAGCTAAGGCCCTGAGTAACAGCAAGAACTAACAGAAACCTAACTTAATATTCTGAGACTATTCAAACAACAAACCATAAAATCATCACAATTATAAAGGAAGAAAAGTAGAGAAATTCATCCATAAAGTACTACTGTATCTACTGCATTCTGACCATTTGGGAAAAAAAGGTATCTTAAGAACTTGTTCATTAAATAGAACTTAACTTTGCTAATTAGTTTTCTAGTTAACTGGTCTCAAACTGAAATCATACTCCTCTTTGATAAATCTACTCCCATCTCATCAGAACCTTATGGAAATAATAGTTCTACTTTCTCTGCTACTTATCTTTGTTCATCCCTCTATGGTTGCATTTATCAAACTAAAATTGTATACAATTCAAATTAATGTTAGTTGCCATCCCCTACTATACAGACCCGGGGAGCTGATAAGGAAAAGAGGTATCATTAAATTCTACACAAATTGGAATCCAAAATATCTGTAAACAAGCTAAAAATAGCTTCTTTACTGCTAAAAAAAAAAAGTTTCATAGTTACTCTCTTGGTTATTCCCACTTTTCCACTTCCTCATTTAAGGAGGGAACTTGAGAATCAAGTTCCAGTACAGAAATCAATAATCACTTATGTAAAAAGAAATTATGACCTTGATGGTGGGAAAATATCTTAACATTTCAGAACCAGCATGAGATACATGGCCTGCCACTCAGAAAGGAAAGGAAAGCAATTAACCAACAATCGCACCTGCTTCTGAGAACAGTAACCGTTATTTACTGAAGTCTTGTGGGCCCTGTTCCCACTCACACGAAAAGGGAGTGGTTTTCAAATTTGTATGTACCCTAGTGATTAGAAGTACTTGTCATTTTCTAGAAATTCCTACCCTCTACAAATAACTCTGAGACAAAAATTATATTAAATATTTTCATGCCATACTCGAAAATATTTAGTTTTCAATTCTGTACTGTTCTTCTAAAGATTAGCAAATTCTCCAGCTGAATTCATTGTCCGAAAATGTTTTTCCTTCTATAAATAAAATTTAAATGGAGGTAACAGGACTATAGCCAATTTTCACTTTTTCTAAAAAATTATTTGAATACCCGTAATAATATTAAAAATCCTACCAGCAGAATTCTAATATTGGGTATTATTGATTTCAGTGAATCTTTTACAAATTAAGCTAAAAAGCTCTATTAAATTGATTCTATTCATTCACACTTTTCACTTCCAGGCAAAGGTATCATGGCTATCCTCTTCGCGGACTTTATGCTTAAAGATTTTAGTTTATGTGCACTTTAAGATTCCCAAGCCTCTTTATTATAAAGTTTAAGCATATTATTTTTCTAAATAACTGTGGTAATCTCCCTTATACAATAAAAAGTAACTCAAATTCAGCAGCATTCCCATATAATTAAATTCTAATATTTGTTTTCTTCTTTTCTTACATCCTTCTTTTAACCTCAAAAGACTAAGTAATTTTCCTGGAGAACAATTTAAGTCTTAACCATTTTAATTTAGTTTCCAACATTAATATACATTAACCCAGAAACAGTGAATTGATTATTTCACTAATAAAGAAATGTATTTGAGATTCTGAACTCCAATTGTAAAAAAGCAAATTCAGTAGTGAAAATCAAGAAAGGAAGGAAGGAAGGAAGGAAGGAAGGGAGGGAGGGAGGGAGGGAGGGAGGGAGGGAGGGAGGAAGGAAGGAAGGAAGAAAGAAAGAGAGAGAGAGAGAGAAGAGAGAGAGAGAGAAAGAAAGAAAGAAAGAAAGAAAGAAAGAAAGAAAGAAAGAAAGAAAGAAAGAAAGAAAGAAAGAAAGAAAGAAAGAAAAGGGGAGGGGGGAGAAAATCCAAAGGGACACCTGGATTCATCCTGTCAACACCACTTGAATATTTTCTGAGCTATATCAGGACAGTTAGAATGACTGTAACAGCTGTGAGTTCCTGAGGTTGCAAAATAGATACTTGGGAAAAGGTTATTTGAATCACCTTTCAAAATAACCTACAGCACAGGAGCAGCATGCAAAGTAAGAACTTCCAGGCTATTGTTAGCATTATTTAAAATACAAGTTTTAGAGCTGAGCAGTTTATGGGTCAGCTTAACTCTTTCATTTCCCCATTTTGTCAAATGCATTGAGCATTATTTAAAGGTCTTATTCAAATATTCACCACCAATAAGAAGAGAAGGAAGCTCACTATGTACAGGATACAGAATAAAAACATTCCAAATTACATCTTGTCAGCATAAATTCTTTTGTTTGAGCCCCTGAAATTTTTCTGCTGTTAGGGCAGTTTGGTCCAAGTTTCCCCTAAAACCAGTTAAGTTACACTTCACTTCCTCTCCTAAACTTGCTTTTTATAAATCACATTGTACTTCACAGCCATCTCTCTATGTACTGAGAATAATACAAGATAAACAGAACCCAAATCATTCTATTTGGAGCTTCTGATGGCTTCTTAAAATATACTTTCTTCCCACTAATTGTCCAATAATGGCTTGATGTTTATTTTCATAAAACACAACATTTGCAATCTTTAAAAAACATACAGTGAAAGCAGTTGTTTCACATTAAAACACGAAAGTAAAAATGGTGAAATACTTCTATAATGCCATGTCAAGGGATTATTATTCTTTGCTCACCAGCTTAGTTCAACATGGATCCACCTTCCTTCTCTTCCCACTTAACGCAAAATTTAATCTCCTGTTCTCTTCCTCCAAATGCTTACTGAGACAGCGGACAATATACCACCTCTGAATAATACTAAAATGCAGCATATCCAATCTTACAACATGCATTTGTGGAGCTCTTTGTGCATACCATACAAACACTATCGAGGATTAAGATACTAGAAGAATCCAGGTGGATGAAAAACATTTTATAAAGGACATTAAAATTTCATATTAATGCTATATACTTTGAAGACCCAAAGTATGAATAGAATGGAGAAGGATTAATTAAGACTTCAGAGGAAAGGTAAAACTTTTATGACAAGATTGTACAATCAGTGAAGGGCCATGGTAACATGATTGAGAAAGGACTCTTTGGTTAGGTTAAGTCTAGGAGGCTTTGACCATGCTGAGAATTTCAAACCAATTCAAATGCAATAAAAGCTCTTAGGAATTTAAAAGTATGAGCAGCAGTAGGCAACTCTTTGCTCAATGAGAAGAAACAAACAGGCCACGTTTGTGCGCATCTTATGATCTACTGAGTAGCTTCATAATTAACAAGCTTCACAAAAATAGACAACTTACTAATTCCTATGGCATAGGTGAATTATTTTTCCTACTAAACATATAGGAGTTTAAATTCTACTTGCTGATAACCTCCAACTAAAGATCTCAGTTCATCAGAGAAACAATTTAGGTTATAGTCTATGACTTAAAATTTGAAGTGACTTTCATCGAGAAAGATCTAAATTATTTGAATAATTTAAACCAATCACCAAAAGGAAACTTGTTTGTAACTACACGTGTGGAATGAAGAATAATGTCACTATAGTCTATTGTTTCTCCATCATATCCTTCTCAATTTGCTGACAAATCCTACCGATGACTCATATCCTTCTGCACTAACCAGTCACTCTGTTCCCTCATGATAGGCTTTTCACTAATAATGGAAAGTAGAAAACACATCAATTTGTTTTCCTACTAAAAACAGTAAATATCAACATATGTATATAAATCCAATTTATGGATACTGTGATGATACAATCTAGTGAATGTCTCCTGTAAAAGACTGAAAAAAAAAAAAAAAAACCTTATGCTCAAATATCAACTAAAACTAAAGGACTACAAGAAAGCAGACTGATTGTGAATTTGAATTCTTGTCAAACGATACATTAGTTAAGAGCCAACATTTTTGACCACTGCAGAAATAAAAACACAAAGCAATTTATCTGATCTGCTAAAGCAAATATATCATGTGTGCATTTTATGCCAAAAGAATTAACATTTTCTGAGAAGAATGAAATTTCAACCCAAAAATACTATGAAAGGAATTAAATTTCTCTAAAGGTAAAGACCATTCTTATCGTCAAAATATTTTTTCAAAACAGGCTCAACTAGCAAAGAAAGGGTTGTAGAAAAGCTTAAACTTCTCTGCAGTTTCAAAAGGCAATGTTGTGCAATGTAAATATACATTCAAATGATGAGATTTAGTTTCTAGGCCACTTAAAATGGAGTGGACGCTGTGTTACAGAACCTATGGGTATAAGAAATCAGTGCAGGAAAACAAAAAACATTTGTATTAAAATCACATAAAAACTGTCGGTATAATCTGTCAACTCCTCATAGTCTTTTTTCTAGGAAAGTTTTGTTTTGTTTTTGTTTTTTTAAGATTTTCTTTATTCATGAGAGACACACAGAGAGAGAGAGAGAGAGAGAGGCAGAGACACAGGCGGAGGGAGAAGCAGGCTCCATGCAGGGAGCTTGATCCCGGGTCTCCAGGATCACGACCTGAGGCAAAGGCAGAAGCTCAACCACTGAGCCACCCAGGCACCCCCAGGAAAGATTTTGTACCCTGTCAGTCTATGTTGATTGAACAGACAGTTCGGGGGGGGGGGGGGGGGGGGGGGAAAGGGTCATTTTCTCACCTGGGTCCTGGTAACTCCACAGGGTAACTGTGGAAAGTGGACAGAGCCTGCAATGCTGTGTAGCTTCTTTCTTAGAAGTGCTAGAGTAGTGATAGTTTCTGGTTTAGCTTAGACCTCTACAACTCCAAGGAGCAAAAAACAAAACATATAATATCTACTTGAGCTCTACACCAAGCAATCCTATAGGGCTGCAAGTCCCAAGAGAGTGGCCAGGAAGTCAAGGAAGCTAGAGAATGTGGTTCAGTCAATAAAACAAAAGATAACCAGAGAAAGCTACAGACACTTCTATACATATACTAACCCTAAAGATGAAAATGGATAAAAGGCTTTTCTAACATTCCAGATTAACAGGCTCAAATCACCATTTCCCAAAAAAGTTGTAATTGCTGGTATCCACTGTTCACTAACAAACCCAAGGTACAAAATTATGTGAATTGTAGTATTACAGACTCTCACTTTATAAATTTAGAGAATAATCATCATTTCTATATAACCCAACTAGTATCTCAAGAAACATCTCAAAGCAGCAACATACCCTCACAAAAAAGGATCCAAGTAACTTTAGCATTGTTTTAAAAAAAAACCTAAAAACTAAATTTCAAACAAAAAAGGCCAACTTTAGAATATCCACTTAATTCCTATATAATGACCAGAGTTAACTAAAAAATGAAGTTTAGCAAGAGATTTAAAAGTACCTTAAGCCTCAAGGGGAAACTTTTTTCATCTACTGCCATCTATTTACTGATATTTTTAACTTAGATTTCAAAATCTGGAATTCAACAATTGATTCTATAAATCAATCTCCTTATCTGTACAAATGAAAGTGCCACTTATTCAAAGGATTATTATGAACTTCATTAAGTAAAATGATTTATGATTCAGCATAATAAAATTCTCAAGAAGGGAATGTTGAAACCTGAAACATCGTGTTGGACTTCACAAGGGTCCTAAGACCTCAAGATCTCTACTACGGCCCTACTCAATAAACATAACTAAGTCTACCGTGTTAAAATTACGGATCTTGATTTCCAGTTGCTCAGTTTTTAAAAATCCCCAACCTCTCTAAGTAATATAGCTGATTACATAGCATTTGAAGAAATTGAGCTAACTTGGGTTTCACTCTCACTTAAGTTTTACTCTTCCAAGAGCAACAGCTAAAAATTTATGTACTGTTCTTCTGCATCTTATTTGTAAGATGCAGTAAGAGGCTTCACTGATTACTAATCCCACATTCCAACAAAAAGGAACAGTACAAACCCTGTTAAATAAACCTCTACTAAATTTAAACTCTATGTGTCAAAAATCATAGTTCTATAACTACTGCATACAAAAATGCCACCTTTAAAAGACAAAATGTTAAATAAATAGAATAGAGTTAAATCTTAAAAATATTTTATCTTGTTTCACACAAATGTCTTTTCAAGGAAATATAAATATGCGATTTCCAAACTTTTTAAGAAAGTTATATGCAAAAGCATTCAAACGTTTACTCTTCCCTAGTGCCACCAAAGTTCAATGATGTTGTAAATGGTTTCTGCTTATAAATTTAGTTAGTTCAAATTAAATATTACTTGACTGACTCATGGAGGGAGTGGTTTGACTTTTGCTGTTCTGAGTCAGAATAGACCCAGTTCAGCAATTCTAAACAATTTTTCATTTGTATAGGTGTCCTAAATGCTAGCTTTTTCCAGTTACCAAATATAACAAACTGTTGCCTTAGTAAAAAAGGTCTTAGTGGTAATATTTTGAATCTGTAGTTCAATTTATAATTAACAAAGTACTTCCACATATATTTTCTTATTTGATCTTCACAATCTCCTGAGTTAAATATCTCATACAGCTGAACAGAAAGACTTTCACATAGGAGTGACAACTTCTAGTTGACTCTTAGCGCCAATAAATGCCCCAATAAATACACTCTTTCTCTCCCCCAAAATAAAAAACATAAAAGGCTGCTGGGTTTCTTTAATCAGACTTTCCTCTCCCAGACATATCCCAGGTGCCTCATAAAAACTATGTCTCAAAGCACACACCCTGGGGCCCCAAGAGTTTCAAGGCAGAATCTCCACCCACATAAAAGCCTAGCTTAGGCCCCAAAGAGCCTCAAGTCAGCATCTCCTAAATGATCCCCTTGCCTTCAGCCATCTAGTCTTCTGCATTAAATTCAACACTTCTCATCTGTACAAGCTGCTAGGTCACTGTGTGGTTGAGAAACCTCAAAGTGAGACAACCTATTGAGAGGGTGGTAATGGTGTAGTGGAAAAACCAAGGATTTAGGAGTCAGAAAGACCTGGGTTTTTAATCCAGCTCCAATTCTTATTATCTTGTGTCCTAGGACAAGTTACTTAACTTCTTCTTTGAGTCTTTAGATCTCTTCATCTCATCACTGTAAATCATCGAGGGCTCATCACTGTATGGCAAGTGCCTAGCCTATAGAAACCACTCAGTATGTGCCAAATAAATGCAACCATCTTTATAGTAACTGAGAATTAAGTGAGAGTGTGTAAAAATACCTGGTACACAGTAGACCCTTAATACTAATTAATCCAATCTCCCACTAAATATTAGTTAACAATACTATTTACTATTTCTGAAAGCACAAAGCATGCTAGTGATGAAAAAAAAGGACACTCTAGAAAAACAATTTCTGACTCCTAATTATACACTGATGTTCTGGCCTATAATTCTATTAGGTCTACTATTAAAAGGACTACCATACTCTTTGCTTATCCTATTGAAAGACTTCCAACTTCTGAGAAACTTCTCATCATTAAAGTGTAAAATCGGTATCAAGGTACTCTTATCAACAACCCCTACTTCCACAACACAAGAATCTGGCAAAAGTCTGTAACAATGTCCATTTACTATCCAATATGAAACAATTTTTAAAATGTCAAGATTAGAATATGGGCAAACAACTTCTCACCATCTTCACCAGCACAATGGCACGCTGGCAAGTGATTCTGAAGCCTTAAAAATGTGTCATTCGGGATCCCTGGGTGGCGCAGCGGTTTGGTGCCTGCCTTTGGCCCAGGGCGCGATCCTGGAGACCCGGGATCGAATCCCACATCGGGCTCCCGGTGCATGGAGCCTGCTTCTCCCTCTGCCTGTGTCTCTGCCTCTCTCTCTCTCTCTCTCTCTCTCTGTGACTATCATAAATAAATAAAAATTTAAAAAAAAAAATTTAAAAAAAAAAAAAATGTGTCATTCTGTAGCCTTCATTTCCTTTTGCACACTGAACAAGGCATAACTTCACTCACTTCCTGTCTGAAATTACTCTGTAATACAGAGCATGGCAGCAAATAACTACCATATTCTAACCCAGCAGCAGTTGTAGTTTAGTAATTCCAAACAGACAAGCATGCCTACAGTAGTGGTGCTACAACTGTTAAGACACTTTATATGCTTCTTGACAAACTCCAGGGAATAATAAACTAGCCTCTGGTTGTTCTTCGTCATCAGTGCTACATTATTTTTTTTTTTTCTTAAAAGATTTCTCCAGAAGAGTAGAAAAGAGCCAAAAACCTAATAAAAATTCTTCCCATTTATGCAACGATAAAATACCTTTCGCCTGAAAAACTAGCAGCACTTTACAAAACAGCCTATGCTTCTGAACACTCGGAAGGCGAAAGCCTAGGACCCTGGGCAATACTACGCAAGACTGTTTTAGTTAGCTCTCAGAGCGCCAGACTAGGATAGGATGGCCACCATGTCCTTGACAAATTCAGAAATTTATATCGATGTCACAAAGCATTTGCCCCTCCACACACACACACACACACACACCAAAAAAGAAGGACTTTTCTTTTAAAAATCCCAGAGCCAGAGGACGATTCCTATACCGTGTTCTCACTGTGGAACCCAAGAACTGAGGGCCAGGAGCAGGGTTCACCATCGCCACACACGGCGCCCACGACCTCTGAGAGCCTCCAGGGCGCCCGCTCACACACTGGACAATCCCAGGCACACCCTTCCACGCTCCCTCAGCTGCCATTCATCCTCTCCCCGGCCTCCCTCCTCACACCGCACTCAGGTTCCCCACACACACTCCCCCGCTCTACCCCATACACTCGCCGCCCTCCCTCTCCCACCTCCTCCCTCTCCCCCTCGACCCCTCGCGCCCCCGCGCACTGCCCCCCACGCCCCCTGTCCTCCACACGCACTGCCCCCGGACACGGCCCCCAAGTCGCTCAGCCACACTCCCCGCCCCGACTCCGTCTTCCCTCAGCGCACACGCACACCCAGCCCTCTCCCCAACTCACACCGTCCCCCCTCACGCACGCACATTCCCTCCCGACACTCCACATTCTTCCACACGCACCGTCCCCCCTTCCTCACCCACCCTCGCTCTCCACGCTTCCCGGCCGCACTCCCCCCGCCCCCGGCCCGGCCCGGCCCGGCCCTCCTTCCGGGGACGTGTCTCGGGCCTGCACTAATGGCTGCGGCGCCTCCCGCCCTCCCCTTCCCCGAGGCCCCGGGAGCCGGAGCGGGGGCCGCCCGGGAGGAGCGCACTCACGCTGGCGAGCTGGGGACTGGGCATTGAAGTCCGGCGGCGGCGGGAGCGAGGAGGCGCCTCTCTCCTCAGTCACCTCGGCGGCGGCGGCGGCGGCGGTAGCGGTGGCGGCGGCGGCGACGACTCCCCCCCAGCCTCGGCGCGCGACACCCGGCCTGGCCCGGCGGCGGCGGCGGCGCGTGTCCACGAGTCCGTCTTGCTGCTGCTGCTGCGGCCGCCGCTGCGTCTCCTGCTGCCGCCGCTGGCCCCGCTGCCGCCGCTGCCCTGTGGCGTCGCCTCGCGCCGTGCCCGGCCGCCGCTGCCGCTCCAGCCGCTACCGGACGGACGACGGTTACAGCCCGGCCGATCGCGCCGCCGCCACCACCGCTGCGCGCGCAGCCGGAACCAGCTCCCGCCACCGCCCCTCAGGGGGCGCTGCGGGGCGCGGCGCGCACGCCCACTGGCCCGCCCCCCGCGCCCGCTGACTGGCTGGCCGGCCGGCTCGCGGCGCGGTTGGGCCCGCCCACCTGCCCCGCGGGGCTGTGACCCACTGCCCTCGGCGCCTCCCCCGCTCCTCCTCGTGGTTCGTTCCTCTCCGCACTCCCGGCTGCGGAAGGCGCGTCCATGTGACCGGGGAGGGGGGGCCGGTACGTGGCCAGGGGAGTCGTTCGCCCACGCCGCGGCCTCCGCATCCGCACCTGGGCAGAGGCGAGACCCGGCGGCCGCGCTGTGACCTGCAAAGTCGAGGGGCTTTTTCCCGCATCCCGAGCCGGGAGGCCTGGGGCCAGACCCTGATGGGATGGGGCGGCCACCCAGCCCTTTGCTCGGGGATTTCCAACTCTGAAGTGACAACCGGGGCAGCTCGGTTCTTGGCTGCCCTTCTTCGAGGCCCCAAATAAATAGCGTGCGTGTCTGCAGTTCTGCAGTTGCGAAGATGTTTCTGCGCCTCTCCTTGTCCCATCCCCGCGCGACACATACACATACACACACACACACTCACATACACACACCCCAAAGAACCCTTCCTGACAGACAGAATTCAAACTTCCGGAACGTAGCATCTTGGGCAAGTTATTTCCTCTCTCTGAGTGCTCTCAACTATTAATGGAAATAGCTATTAGCTACCTCCTGGGGCTCTTTTCACGTTTCAATGATATAATGTATGAACAATTCCTGATTAAGAGGAAATCCTGAATTTAAAGATTTCCAACCTAATGTCCTCTTTAACGACAGAGATTAGCCTAGAGATTCCAATATTCTCTCTTACTCTTGGAAGGTGACCAGAAATTCTTAAATTCTTTGTCAGACCACGAGTTCTAAGTTTTGGTTTGGAAAATGTGGTCACCGGTGAGTTAGGAGGCTGGTCTGGGCCACTGCTGGAGGGCAGCCAGACTAAGAGGTACTGGAGACTGGCTTGGGAGGATGAGGGGGAGGCTCATCCATGAGAGTTGGGGTACCAGGGCTCTGTCTTCCCTATCCATCCTAGGAAGTCATACCTGCCCAGAACTGGCATCTACCTAGAAGAGCCCCCTGCCCCTTGGGCTGCATCCTTCCCCCCACCAGACCACACACATGTTTATCTGGCCCTGTGGGGAGAAGCAATGGTCAGTAGACATCATTAGGCCATCCCCACAAGGTAGACCTGAGGCATTGCTCCTGGCCAGAAGGCTTCTATTAAAGCTTAACAGTAAAAAGAAAGGTCTTATGACTCAGCCACATCAAGCCACAGAACAGAACCCAAGATGTTCACCACCAGCAGGTGGCCCAGGAGAGGGTATTCCAGGGCAAGGCTGGCTGGCTGGCAGGACTGTGTGGGAGTTGAGAGGCCCTGAAAGGAGGGGCTGCAGATCAGAATCAAGGCCCTTGGATGAGGAGCACAGGCTCAGCTGCCCCTTGCATTCTGCCTGCCTCCAGCAGGCAGCATTTTCCACTTCCTGGAAGCACAGATTTGAAACAGAGAACTACTTCCTCCAGAAAACTTTTGTTGAGTCTTCTGGTCATTGATTCTTCCACTAAAATCTCAAAACACCTTGTGCAATCCTCTATCATAGCACTTATCACAGTGAATAGTAAATGTCTATTTTCATGATTCTCCCCCCTCCTTAGAATGACCTACTTGGGGCAATCAGGTACATGGTTGAACAAATGAATGCATCTTCCCTCATCTAGCTCTCAGCCTGGTCCTAAAATGTCAGTAAATAATACAATAACAACATAAGGAAAACAATAACGGCTATGATAGTGGCTACCAGTTATTAAGTATCTACTCTTTTCTAAGCCCTGGATAAGCTGTTTTAAAATATATTGTCAAGTTTACTCTTCAAAATAACCTTATTGGGCAGCCCGGTTGGCTCAGCAGTTTAGCGCCTGCCTACGGCCCGGGGTGTGATCCTGGGGACCCGGGATTGAGACCCGCATCAAGCTCCCTGCATGGAGCCTGCTTCTCCCTCTGCCTGCGTCTCTGCCTCTCTCTGTGTCTCTCATGAATAAATAAATAAAATTTTTAAAAAACAAAACAAACAAACAACAACAACAACAAAAAACCACCAAAGTAACCTTATGAGGGATGCCTGGGTGGCTCAGCAGTTGAGCATCTGCCTTCAGCTCAGGGTATGATCCCAGAGTCCCAGGATCAAGTCCCACATGGGGCTCCCTACATGGAGCCTGCTTCTCCCTTTGCCTGTGTCTCTGCCTCTCTCTCTCTCTCTCTCTCTCTCTCTCTCGGTCTCTCATGAATAAATAAAATATTTTTTTAAAAAAACAACCCTATGAGAAAGGTATTATTACTTTCATTTTAAAAGGAATTGGAAGTGGCAGCCCTGGTGGCTTAGCAGTTTAGCGCCACCTTCAGCCCAGGGCGTGATCCTAGAGACCTGGGATTGAGTCCCACATCAGGCTCCCTGCATGGAGCCTGCTTCTCCCTCTGCCTGTGTCTCTGCCTCTCTCTCTCTCTCTCTGTCTCTCATGAATAAATAAATAAAATCTTTAAAAAAAAATAAAAGGAATTGGAGGGGCAGCTGTATGGCTCAGTGGTTGAGTGTATGCCTTTGGCTCAAGGTGTGAACCCGGGGTCCTGGGATGGAGTCCTGTTTCAGGCTTCTCGCAGGAAGTCTGCTTCTCCCTCTGCCTCTCTCTGTGGGTCTCTCGTGAATAAATAAATAAAATCTAAATAAATAAATAAATGGAATTGGAGGGGCACCTAGGTGGTTCAGTCAGTTGAGCATCTGCCTTCGGCTCAGGTCACGATCCCAGGGTCTTAGGATGGAGTCCCACTTCAGGCTCCCTGCTCAGCGGGGAGTCTGCTTCTCCCTCTCATTCTCTCTCTGTAATCTCTCTCTCAAATAAATAATAAAATCTTTTTTTAAAAGGGGGGGGGGGAAGGGGATTGGAAGATCAGAGAGATGAAGTAGGAGACCCAGGATTCAGGTGTCTGCCTCTGAAGCCCAAATAAGCATCTTAGTCTTTGACTCCAATCAATAACTGTGTCTCTCAGAGTAGGCTGGAACCCCTTCTGAGATGTTGGAAACACCCACCTCTGAGAGTGAAAGCCCTGAAACCATGACACAACCAGATAAGCAGGGAAATACTCTAACCTCTGACATAAATGATCTCACCCAAATGGTTTCCCAGGGATGACTGCACCCCTCAAAACAGCAGGAACTGGGCTGCAGGCACCTTTATATGGTGCGAACCACCCTTGGCAGTGAGATTCCCACATAATGAGTGCCCTGAGTTTATCCAGTACCTTTGCTGAAACCTTCCAATTGCCATTAGCTTATTAATCTTTGTGAGGTAAAGTTAGCAGTATTGTTGGACAGTTTTTTTTAAAGATTTTATTTATTTATTTATTCATAAGAGACACAGAGAGAGAGAGAGAGGCAGAGACATAGGCAGAGAGAGAAGCAGGCTCCACGCAGGGAGCCTGATGCGGGACTCAATCCCTGGACTCCAGGATCACACCCCGAGATGAAGGCAGATGCTCAACTGCTGAGCCACCCAGACATCCCTCTTGGCCAGTTTTATAGTTAGCTTCTTCTTTTTTTTTTTTAAGATTTTATTTATTTATTTATGAGAGACACAGACACAGAGAGAGGCAGAGACGCAGGCAGAGGGAGAAGCAGGCTCCATGCAGGGAGCCCCACGTGGGACTCGATCCTGGGTCTCCAGGACCACACCCCAGGCTAAGGCAGGTGCTAAACTGCTGGGCCACTCGGGCGTCCCTATAGTTAGCTTCTTAAGAGCAGGAGCTGTATGGGTCTGCCACATACAGGAGTTCGAAGAAGTAATGGTAGTGTGGCAAAGAAATGGAGACCTTTGAAGAAGTGGTTTAGACAGAGGTGGGGACATAAGCCAGGTGCCTAGAACCCACCCTGGGATTGTAGACTGTTTCATCTGGCATCCTCGCATTGCCATTTAGTTCCTGGGTAGTCTTGGGAATTACTTCATCTAGTCTCAATTTCCCCATCTGTAAAATGGAAACGGTAACAGTACTTACCTCCAAAGGTAGTTCTGAGCATCACAGGAATTCATATATATAACTTGGAACGATGCTGGACACCTAGTAAGTGTTCAATAAATATTAGCTAGTATTACAATTATTAGCATGGTACTTGGCACTGTGGAATGAATAAATGGAATAAGCACTGCTACTATGGTTGTAGAGTTTATTTCAAAATTGCAGGCTCTGCTACTTACTACTAGCTTTGTGACCTTGGACAGGTGGCTTAACTTCACGATGAACCTCTGTTTTCATCTGTGAAATGAGATAGCTCTGAAATGAAGATCTTGAAAGTGCTTTGTAAACTGTCCATCACTATATAAACATTAACCATTGTTTTGTACCATCTGCAGGAGTCTCAGCTCTGCCCCTTAGAATTCCTGACCTCTGAAGTTTCTTCATGTGTAATATGGCCATGGTGATCACGTCTCTCTCAGGGGGTTATTGTGAAAAAAATTAAATGATTAATGACAATATATTTATAGTACCTCACAGGGAAGAAGTGGACCATGCATGCTACTTCCCTACCCCCTAACAAGTGTTCCTTTTCAGTGTCCCAAAGTAAAGGAAGCTGCAGGGCACTGCAGCTGGTGGGAAATTGATGAAACCAGGGGAGCTGGGATTATTCCAGGCTCTGCCACTGTGAGGCCTTGCGCAAGTTACCCAACCTCTCTGAGCTTTCAGATTCCCTTCCTTTAACGAGACCCTTGAACTACTCTTACGGAAAGGACCCAGTTGGAAGCAAGGACCCAAATTCCCCACCCTCTATACCAGATGGGGTCAGGAGCCGCAAAAGAAGCGATCCAGGCTCTACAAAGTTGAACTGAGCTTGGGAAGGCTCCCGCCCAGCACTGCTTGGCTTGTCCCAATCCTGTGGACCGGTCAGGAGAAGGCCACGGGAGGACCCCACCCCTCCCAAAGTGATAACCGGGGAGGAGGAGGAGGAGGAGGAGGCAGGGGGAGGAAGGAATGTACTGATTCACCGCCCCACCCATCCCCTGCCTCTAATCTCTCTTCCGGAATTTTACAGCCCTCTCGTACAGGGGCGGAGGCGGAGGGGGCAGGGCGCCGCACTCCGCCGGCTGCTGGAACCCCCCCCCCCCAACACACACACACACACACACACACACACACACACACACACACACACACTCTCCCCGGGCAATCAGCGGCTGCGGGGAGCCCCGGAGAGTGGTGCACCGGCCCCCGGGCAGCGTGCCCCCCGCGGAGCGTGCTGGCGGGGGGCGGGGAGGGAAGGGAGCTGTGAATTCCCACGGGCCGCCAGGCTCGCTCCGGCGTGGCTGCCTCTCCTCTAGCCGGTAGGAGCCGGAGAGCTGGGGCGGAATCCCGGCTCGGGCCTGAGTGCCCTGGAAGGCCGCGGCCTCCTTCAGGAACTTTCCCGCGGCCAATCAGCTCTCCGGATCCCCATCTCCGCCGCAGTCAGGTGTAACTGGGTTTCAGCCAGAAACCCAGAGAGAAAACGACTTCAGGCACTGGCAGCGACGGAGAAGGAAAAGTTTAGAGACGTAGCTCAACCACCTTAGTTTAGCTTCCTCAAGATGGGACAAGGGCGGCTCGGACAAGGCGGGGATGTGCTCCAGGCGGTAGGTGCTGAGGGCCCGCGCGGTGGACTCCCCAGAGGAGCCCTGCACCCAGGCCTTGAACCAGCCCGTCCTGCTGGGTGCAGTTCACAGCATTCTCCGCTAACCTCGAGACTACATTTCCCCCGTTTGGCAGTCAAAAAATGTAAAAGAATTTGTTAATAACTGAAGCAAGTGCTGTTGGAACTGCAACTCCCAACAAAGGGATTAGGAGGTAATGATGGCCACAGCTAACATTTACTGAGTACTTACTCTGTGCCGAGGACTGTTGTTCTAAGCATTTGATACGTATGAACTAATTTAATTTTCAAAATAATGCTAGGACATGGAAATTTTTATTATCCTTCTATGGAAACTGTGATAACAGCAAAGCCACTTGACCAAAGTCACTCAGCCAATACATGATAGAGACAGGATCTGAACCCAGTGAGGATTTTTCCAGGGCCCCACACCCTCAACCACTATGCCATATGCTGCTCCTGATGAGAATGTGGTTTGCGTCTACCCACCTGGACATTGGATTACGGTGTATGTTCTCTTCATTATGGCAACCTCTTTCAGAGTGACTTAGATTATCTGTGTGTGTATAAATGTTTAAATGTGCTCTCTGACTGTGATAATGTTTCTACACACTGAGACATCAAAGTACTAGGTTAAATGAGGCAATCAAGGTCACATTGTGAAATCGAGAAGATTCCTTCCCCAATGGTGCACAGTTGTCTTAATTCTGTCAAGTGCTAAGGCCAGAATCTTGACTTCCCCTCCAAGGGGGTCCCCTTTTACCTAGTGGTAACCTGGAGTACCCATCTCCACATCAGTGATCCTAATTTGACTACTGCTATGTTTTTCAAGGATGTTGCCCTGGCCCCCAAAACTTATTCCTTACCCTATTCTCATCTGTGTGCATATAAACTGCACCATTGGAGGTTTCTTTTTCTTTTTCTTTTTTTTTAAGATTTTATTTATTTATTCATGAGAGACACAGAGAGAGAGAGGCAGAGACACAGGCAGAGGAAGAAGCAGGCTCCATGCAGGGAACCCAGTGTGGGACTCGATCCCAGGACTGCAGAATCAGGCCCTGAGCCAAAGGCAGGCACTAAACCACCGAGCCACCCAGGGATCCCCAACTGGAGGTTTCTTACTTGGTTTCAAGCCAAGATGATAGTTCATCTATTGTCAAAATGCAAACATTACAAGAGAGAAAAATAAACTGGATTTCACCAGCCATTTTCATGTAATGAGAACAAGATTATAAGAGCCTTCCTAAAAATGAGTTTTGGTGGAAGAGGGAGAGCAGAAGGACTATGAATCCCTGAATTAATGTCTGAAAGAACAGCAGAAATCATCTAGTGCAACCCCCCCTTTTATAAACCCAGGTAAAGAAAAGGAATGTCGCAGGCCTCTCAGAGATACTGAGATTCCGAGGAGAGGAAGGGGGGACCCTTGTGGGGAAGGGAACAGAAATAGAGGCAAAGGGACAAAAGACCAGGTTAGCCTCAATGTCAGAAGCCTTTCCTTCCAGTGGCAGGGTTATTTTCCTAAGCAAGCTCTATGCCCGATGTGAGGCTTGAACTCATGACCAAGAGATCAAGAGTTGCCTGCTTCATTTACTGAACCAGCCAGGTGCCTCTCCAGTGGGGTTTTAAAAAATCTGTTCTCCCTGCAGCCTTAAAAATAATATATGCATTTTATGGTATGTAAGTTATACTTTAATAAAGCTGTTATAAAATAAGACATGCTTCTTATAAATATTTTTTAATTATAGAGATGAATATTTAATAAAGTAAAAGTCCCCCACAGTCATATCCAGAGAAGGAGCCACTTTTAACAATTTGTATTATATTGCTCCTCTAGATTTTTCTCTGCACATTCATATTTTTTTTCTGTGTATTCATTTACACATGCATGCCCACACCCGCGCTCATGGGTATGTTTAACAAAAATGGGATCGTTTCTCTTAACAATATGTCTTGGACAGTTTTCTATGTCAGTGCATTTAGATCTACTATATTCTTTTAAAGGCTGCCTACACAGTATGGATGAACTATAATTTACTTAACAGGTTCCCTAGTGATAGATACTTGGATTGTTTCCAATATTTTGCTATTACAAGCAGTACTGCAATGGACATTTTTGCACATGCATTTCGGAACCCTTTTAGGGGAATTCTGTATGACAAATTCCCAGAGAAACCGTTCCTTTTAAAACAGCATGCTTCATAAATTATCATTTTCATCCTATTCCAAGTGCTTTGACATAACAGCCTGTTCCTGATCCAAATGACATAAAGTGCTTAGGATATAGTACACATTAAATAAATGTTAGTTATTTTCATGATTATTATTGCCTTTGTTTCACAAAATCATTGGTCTGGTTGGAAGAAATCCATTCCTTCAGTCAACAATTATTGATGAGCTGCTGCCACATGATGGGCCTGAGGAGGCAAGGGTGAACAGAGGTAGATCCTGCCCTCAAGAAGTTGACAATCTCATTGTGGATGGATGTGTCAGCTGTCAGTTACAACACAGAGATAAGTACCACAAAAGTGGTATCCACAGGGGAGATAAGGGAGCAAGTAGGAAGGACATTAACCAGTCTGAGGAAGGGCAGGAATGATGAGAAAGAAGTAACAGCTTCAATTATCCAAAGAAGTAAGGTAGTTAGTGCCCCAGCCACCTAAGCAAAGGCCAACCCACCATCCCCAAGAGATACTGATAGGACCCACAAAACAAATCAGTGGTTCTCACATGTCCATCCTCAGATTGGTGCTAGTACATGGGGAAAGGAAGAAATTAAAGATAAAGTGGTGAATTTTTATATGTCAAATCTGTTGGATTTATTTTTTTTTTTAGGATTTTATTTTTAAGTAATCTCTACACCCAATGTGGGGCTCAAACTCACAACCCCAAGATCAAGAGTTCTATGGTCTACAGCCTGAGCCAACCAGGAACCCCTGAACTTGTTTAGCTTAAAAGAAAGCCTTTCCACTTGACAGGATGAGCACTGGGTGTTATGCTATATGTTGGCAAATTGAACTCCAATTAAAAAAAAAAAAAAAAGATAGCCTTTCATTCTGATAGTATATCCCTCCTTGTTTGGTGGGTTGTTTTTGTTTTGTTTTGTTTTGTTTTTTGTTCTTTTTTTTTTTTGTATTAAAATGTTCTTTCTTTTATGAAGCAGTGGTTGTAGTACATGATAGTTGTTTTTCTTGAATGTTCTTGTCTGACCAAACTAAAAGCTGGAAACCCAAGCTCAGATACCCTCCTCATTTTTTAAACTTTTGACTATTGATGACGTCTAAAAGTCTGGGGACCTCTGAGCCAAGGGACTTCTTTTATCATTATTACTGAAGTATAATTAACATACAGTGTTATATCTGAGCCAAGTAACTTCTAAGGTTCTTTCCATACCTGTGGTTATAAGATTCTCTGCTCAATAGTGATTAAGTCCCAGAGCTAAATTAAGTTTAGAATCCGTGAACCAAATCTTTTTCAACAGACCCCAGGTAAAAATAAATACATAAATACCTGAATAAGTAAAAGAAAGAAAAAAACAATTTGGTACCCTCTCAAACACTTTCATTTTTTGGTTCCCAAACCACATAAGAGTGTGTCAAGTTTTCATATATACTTGGTCTCCTGTTCCCAGGTAATGCAGCACTGAAGAAGAGAAGCCACAGAAATAACAGATAGAAGGGATATGGGAAAAATCAATTGATGCAGTTTTCACAAACCTTTAAAATAGATCAATTTAGGTGATGATGGGGTTTCATGACCAGTGGTGACAGAGCCTCTGATGGGAATGCTGGTGTTTTTCTGGCATTTCTCTGAGTGGGCTGGAAGGGGAGGAAGGTGGGGTTCCCCCCCCTTCCACTTATAAAAAAATGGAAGTGATGAAAAGCAAAAGTTTCCTGTAATGTAGTGTTAAGAGGAACAAATGAAATGCAGCTCCTCTGCAGCCAGAAAATGCAAACCCTCTGACAGGCACTGGGCAGGCCCTCCCCACTGATGCTGCGGGCACTGGCTAAGTATTCACCACCACACCTGGCCCTGCTGTTGCCATGACGACTTCTCACCTTTTGCATTCCTTGACTTGGGGGTTGAGAGTAGTTCAGGGCGCATTTGAGCTTTCATGTTTCTCCTTGGCTTCTGGAAAAGGAAAGGGGAGGCAAGGGAAGGATTCTAAGTTAGCTTGGCCGGCCTTGGCTGTTTGCTTTTGAGCTTATGTAACTAAAGCCTCACTAGGTGAGAGGCCTCTGCAGCAAGGGGAAGGAGTGGAAATGGCTTTGGCAGAGCCCAAAAGACCTAGGTTCAAATCCCAGCTCATCGATGAACCCCTCGTCTGGGCTGGCACTGGCAGGTACAGAGAAATGACTGAACAGCCAGAGTTGGCCCTCAGAGAGGCAGCAGTCCAGAGGGACAGCTGGGTCAGCAGAGCCAATATAAGTGTCTTCTCAGCGGCCAGTGCCCACTGCCCAGAGAGATGACCTTATAGGGAAGGGAGAACCAATATGGTACCCACATAGCATTGAGCAGCACTTTTAGGAACACTCCGGCAAGGATTCCTTCCCCTTGAGCATGAAGCCATCAAATTAAGGGTGTCAAGAACTGAGACTTCCACTATGACCCCAGGCAAATTAATTCACTTCTCCCAAGCCTCACTTTCCCCATCTATAAACCAAAGCTAATGATAACTACCTTAGTCTCGTTGAGAAAAGTTGCATTCATTAATATATAATGATGAAGCAAAGAGCAGAGAGACCCAAATTCAAACCTCGACTCTCCGATGCTCAATTGAGTGACCTTGGATAATTCTGAACTTTGGCCCTTCTGAGCGAGATTCCTCACCTGTAAAAGGGTAACCATAATCATACCAACTCCTAAGAATATTGCTAAAATTACACGAGGTAATGTATAGCATCAGCATGTAGCAAAATGCTGCTTACTTCTTACTAACAAGTAGAGCTCCTGCCCCAGTGCCTGATGTGTCCTAAGTCAGATACTATTGCTGTTGTTACATGGCACCTGGTTTGCTTTTGGTAAACATTCCTTTCCCAGCCTTCTTCCAGGCTTCTTCCTTCTTTCCTCCAGCCACTCCACCTTTGTGCTTTCTTTAGCTTTCACAAGTGTTAGCTAGGTCTCTCCCAGGCCAAGGAGGGTGCAGCTTAAGATCCATGTCCCTCTCTCCCTCCCCAGTATCCCTTTTATCACCTTGGCTTAAGCCTCTCTTCCTGGTCTGAATGAAGGGGAGAGGGCCTGGGCCCATCCCCATGGGGCTCCCCTGAGAGTGAGGTGGGGAGAGGCAGGGAGTGCGTCATCCCTGATGCAATCACGGGCTCATTGCTTGGCCCACTTCCTTCTCTTTGGGTGTTTACCAGAGCCTGGATTCCACACGATCCCTTGGAAGTGTGCTCTGACAGCAGGGGCACGCAGCACAAGAAATCATGTGACAAAGCAGTACTGTGTCCACCTGGGCCTCATGCGCCATGGCTCAGGGACACAGGAAAGAGATACCAGGTGTGAGTCCTGAGGGAGCGGCAGGGAAGGCAGGCTCTAGGAGGGAGGGACTAATCCCTAGCTGATGCCAGGGCCAGCTTCCAGACCCAGCTCCCTGAGTCTTGATGAATAGGCCCTTTATCCTTGAACTGAGAAACTTAGGGGGAGGGAGCCACAGAAGGGGTCTCAGGTGACATGGAGACCCTGAACAAGCTCAGAAGATCTGGTCCCTTCCTTCCCAATAGAAATCCTAGCCGGGAAGAAGCTTGTTTTCCAATCATTTGCGTAGGATCTTCATTTGGGGTGGGGGAAGCCTCATCAATATCTCAGCCTTGCTTAGGATGTTAGCAACATCCTAATAAGCACAGGTCGCCTAGTGCTAAAAAATGGGGCTTTGGGCAGTCAATTCTTAGCTCTTCCAGCTACTGGTTGGATGCCCCAAGCAAGCCACTTCCCGTCTACCTCTCAATTTCCCCTTGTCAAATGGGATAATAACAGTAGTCAACTTCAGAGATCAAGCCGGTAGGCCCACAAACAGTACAGGGCAATGGTAAAGCGCTTAATGACTGTTTGATATTGTTATTTTTATTCAGACCTTGGGGGGAGGCAGAGACAAAAAGCATCCCAGCATCAGCTGTTTGCTCCCAGATCCAAGCCCTGGAATTCTCTAGTGCTTAGAGAGCCTTTTTTTTTTTTTTTTTTTTTCTGAAGCTAGGGCCTCATTGTCCTTTCAATATCTAATGACTGTTTCCCAGTTATCAGGAGAGAATCTGACCTCCCCTCCCCCAGAGCTGTGAAACCAAGTAGCAAAACTTGCTCAAGTCCTGAGTCATTCAGCAAAACCGGCCCAAGGTAATCGGTGGATCAAGGAAACCAGATGCAGAGTGGGGAAAACCCAGCCACAAAGTCGGGGCCTTCTCTTAGGGCAATTCCCTCTGTTGGTCCCTAGGATGAGCTTTCACCCAGGTTCCACAAATAAGACGGCACCTGATACCTGAGAGCTTCCCAGGCCCTCTGGTGCCAGAACAAGACATTGGCTGCACCTAGGTCTCCAGCCCATGGCCAGGCCTTCCCACAGAATCTTGTTTGACACAAGATCTTGGACAAACTCTCTCTGTCCCTCCACACCCCAGTCCCAGTCCTAGGGAGAGTTGACACCTTGTCCTCCCATCCTCCCCACCCACTCATTTCTCAGCCCCTGCAACTTAACCCAGCCACTCCACTCCCATGGCTGATCTCTTAATTGGCAGACTACCTCCAGGCCTTTCCTTCCTGCCCTCTGTAAACATCCAGCACTGTTGACCACTCTATTCCTCTCTGGATTTCTCTGAGGTCATAGCTGCCTGGTTCTCCTTCCCCCTCAGCAACCAGCACTGTTCAATCTGGGTTGTTGGCTGCTCTCCATTCTTTAAAGGTTGCTTCCTGGTTCTGCTCTTAGCCCTCTTTCCTCCTAGCCTGCATTCCCTTCCAGAGTTAACCTGTGTCCAAGTCGTTAACTTCCACTGCTTTGCTGGTGACTTCTCAGTATCTCCAGCTCAGATCATCCCCCTCCCCCCCCATTGTCACCTGCCTACCAGGCAGCTCTGTTTGCATGACTCCAGGCAGAGCAAAACCCATGTGCCCCAAAGTGAACTCCTTATCTCGCTCCCCCCAACCCGTTCCTCCTCCTGTGTTCCCCTGATGAATGTGCTCCCTTGATGAATGACACCACCTTTTCACCCTGTTACCCAAGCCAGCGGCCCCAACATCACACTGGCCCCCTCCCTGCCCTGCCCACAAATCACTCTACTCTTAACATCTTCTCAATCTTCCCGATTCTCTTCCATCTCTATGGTTTCTGCTTCAGTTCATGCTTTCACCATGACCTGAAGCCTAAATTTCTATGTCTTATAAATGGGATCTAGGCCTTAATTTCTCCCCCATTTGTACAGACTCATCCTGGAGTGTTTGCCCAGCTACAGTCCTTTTTCTAAGGACCCACTGTTGCCCACAGACCTTGCTGATGAGGTCCCCCCCCAAACCCCCATGTTGACCTCACTGAAGCCTACCCTGCTAACACCAGAACATTTTGAACCAGAGATGCACATCTGACCCAAGTTGAGTTGAATTCTATCTCCTTGGATTCTTGTCCAAATGTCCCCAAGGGTTACATCTGTAATAAAAAACTAGTGCAATAATCTAAAGAGACAATGGGGAATGGGCAATTGTGGCAAATGGAGAGTATGTGTCTTGTCTAAAGGTAGCAGCTGCTACTCTGCACTAGCAGATGGTTGCCATGGGAATATAAGCCCAGACTTGTCAGATATTCTGATTTTCCAGGTTTTTTTTTTATGTGAAATTTACCAATTTTTAAATTTTGGGCAATAATTCATTCTTTTAAATGCCACTGGCTAAGCATATCTTGTGCATGATATTTGGCCTACAGGGCTGCCAATTTGTAATCAGCACCAGGGAGTCAGGTTTAAGCACTGGACCCAAAGCTAGAGACAGCCACTTCCTGCCAGTGTATGGAGAAGCAGAGAAAGCCCTCTGCATATAGAGAAAAAAGCCTGTTCCTGTTGGCTTCTTGCCCCCGATATGCCACATGCCCACATTTCCTGTCCCAACATCTCCTGCCCTTCTTTCCAGACCAGGGACTATATAATATAGTAATGGGCTCTGATGTCAGACAGACTTGGGTTCAAGTGCCAGCTCTGCAACTCTTCAGCTGTGTGCCCTTGAGCAAGTCACTTCATCTCTCTGAACCTCGGTTCCTTCCTCTGTAACATGTGGTATGTGTTTAATAGGGTTGTTATTGGGATTGAAGAAGCTATTACTCAGAAAGCCCTGAGCACAGTAAAGCACCCAGTAATCAGTGAATGAATGTTAGCCAATATCATCATTATTGCTATCAGCAGCAGTAGTGTCCTGCCTCCCAGCCTAGCCCTTGTTCCCAGAATGCTTCTTTTTTAAAGATTTTTTTCTCTAAAAGATTTTATTTATTCATGAGAGACACAGAGAGAGAGGCAGAGACATAGGCAGAGGAAGAAGCAGACTCCCTTCAGGGAGCCTGATGCAGGACTTGATTCCAGGACCTTGGGATCATGCCCTGAGCCAAAGGCAGATGCTCAACCATTGAGCCACCCAAGCATCCCTTTTAAAAAAGATTTTATTTAATCATTTGACATATAGAGAAAGCACAAGTATGGGTAGGAGCAGAGGGAGAAGCAGATTCCTTGCTGAGCAGGGAGCCCTATGTGGGGCTCAATCCCAGGACCCTGAGATCATGGCCAGAACTGAAGGCAGACACAAAACTGACTGAGCCACCCAGGTGCCCCCCCACACACCCCAAATGCTTTTTTGTCTGTATAACTCTCTGGGCTTTTACCATTTGCTCTTATTACATATCACTATTTTATCTGCCTTGGTATATTGTAAACTCCTAGAGGGGAAAAACACATTTTATCTCTCTTTATATTGAGTAAGGAAGTGTATGTTTTGTACACGATAGGTGCTCAAGAGACATTTATTTGTTGGTACACTACTGGAATTTAGGCTGTGGGAAAATAAAGACCTTGTCTCTGATTCAGTTGTGTAGCCCGAGCCTAACACAATGCTGAGCACATATAATACCCTCCATTAGGGGCGCCTGGGTGGCTCAGTCCGCTAAGTCTCCAATTCTTGATTCCTGCTCAGGTCATGATCTCAGGGTCCTAGGATTGAGTCCTATGTCAGAGTCAGCACAAAGTCAGCTTAAGATTCTCTCCCTCTCTCTCCTCCCCACCGCCCCACCCCCAGTTCTTGCACTCTCTTTCTCTCTAAAGTAAATAAATAGAATCTTTTTTAAAAGCCCTCAATTACAGACGCCTGGGTGGCTCAGTGGTTAAGTATGTCTGGCTTTGACTCAGGGCATGATCCCGGAGTATGGGGATGGAGTCCCAGATAGGGCTCTCTGTGTGGAGCCTGATTTTCCCTCTGCCTGTGTCTCTGCTTCTCTCTTTCTGTGTCTTTCGTGAATAAATAAATAAAAGTTAAAAAAAAACCCTCAATTAACATATATTGAATGAAAGAATGAAAGATATCTCTTCACATTCCACCAAGATTCTTTATCCTTGGTGGTTAGTGGTACAAATCTCAATCTACTGTTTAAAACAGTAGGTTCTGGGGATGCCTGGGTGGCTCAGTGGTTGAGTATCTGCCTTCAGCTCAGGGCATGATCCTGGGGTCCTGGGACTGAATTCTACATTGGGCTCCCTGTGTGGAGCCTGCCTCTCCCTCTGCCTATGTCTCTGCCTCTCTCTGTGTGTGTGTCTCTCATGGATAAATAAAATCTTTAAAAAATAAAAATAAAATAAAACAAGAGGTGGCAGCCCCGGTGGCGCAGCGGTTTAGTGCCATCTGCAACCCAGGGCGTGATCCTGGAGACCCGGGATCAAGTCCCGCGTTGGGCTCCCTGCATGGAGCCTGCTTCTCCCTCTGCCTGTGTCTCTGCCTGTCTCTCTCTCTCTCTCTCTCAATGAATAAATAAATAAATCTTTAAAAAAATAATAAATAAATAAAACAATAGGTTCTGGAATCTGTTTGGATTTTTTTTTTAATTTATTTTACTAAGAGAGAGAGCACAAGCAGGTAGACAGCAGGCAGAGGGAGAAGCAGGCTCCCCACGGAGCAAGGAGCCCAATGCAAGGCTCCATCCCAGGACCCAAAGATCATGACCTGAGCTAAGAAGGCAGAGGCTGACAGAGCCACCCAGGTGCCCCAGGAATCTCCGTTAATAACACCCCATTTTGGGGATCTCTGGGTGGCTAAGCGGTTTGGCACCTGCCTTTGGCCCAAGGCGCGATCCTGGAGTCCCGGGATCCAGTCCCACGTCAGGCTCCCGGCATGGAGCCTGCTTCTCCCTCCTCCTGTGTCTCTGCCTCTCTGTCTCTGTCTCTATCATAAATAAATAAATAAATCTTAAAAAAGCACACCCCATTTTCCCTTTGGGGGACTATCCTTCTCCCCTTAGAAGGGCTGATGCCCCTTCAGCTCTGGGAATGGTCCTGTGACTCTGGGCTAGCCAATCAGACGCAGCTATCCCCTGACTATTGTGATTGGCTCAGGATGGGCTTATAACTCAATCAAAGCCAATCAGAGCCGGGGCTATTGGAAAGGAGAAATACGCTTTCCACACCAGAAGCTTGGTCATGAGAATATAAGGAAGGAGCTGCTAGTGATTGTACTACCACCGTGAAGAGAAAGCTTCCCTAGTAATGACACAGGAAAAGGTCTGAGGAAAGAAAAGAGATAGGTTCCTAACATTTTTTTTGAGCAAGTGGATCTAGCTGTGCCTGAAGCCAAGCCCTTGACTGTTCTGTTAGAGACAGTAAATTCCTCTGTTGTTGCTGTTGAAGGCATAGTGGACATAGACATACACCTTTATGGGAATTTGCCAAGACCACAAAGATCCCCTTTCTCTAAGAACTGCCTCCTATTCACAGACTACACTAGTCACCATGTTTGTATGGTGGAACTCTTACACAGGCCACAACTGGTTGGGCCCAGAAAAGGACACGTATGGCTGCATAATCAGATAAATTCTTTGTCCTAGGGATTTGTTTTAGGACTGAGAGAACTGCATGCTTAAACTGAGGGATGAAAAATTGGGAGCTGGGAGAAGGTCACATTCACAGAGCAGCAGAGATGATCTGCTGAAGGAGAATGAGGCTGCCACACGCATGGAAGACGAAGCTGGAGGCCATGTTTTCCCAGAGATAGAGTGGAAAGAGAGTGCAAGAGAGCAGGGCTGCTGCTTCCTCATCCCTCCTGAGACTAATTACTTCTCCTCTTGGGTTCCATGAGATTTCTCAGTGTTCATAATTCTCTCCCCTGCCACCACCTCCTCCCCCCTTTTGAACTTAAAATAGCTCTAGTGGTGTTTGTCTTGTTTTTAAAGATTTTATTTATTTGAGAGAACATGAGCAGAGGGGGGCAGAAGGAGAGGGAGAGGCTGACTCCCCGCTGAGCAGGGAGCCTGACAAGCAGCTCAATCCCAGAACCCCGGGATCATGACCTGAGCCGAAGGCAGATGCTTAACCAACTGAGCCACCCAGACGCCCCTGTTTTATTTTTACTTGTAACTAAATGGTGTTCAGACAACCATCCCAGGAACAAGTCTGCTGCTAAACATCCTGTTCACTTGGCTGACAAAAACCCTGGCTCCCTGAATTGAGACAACTTCACATCCAATTACTACCTGTAACTGTGGCCCAAACACCTGGATTCACTAAACTGGCTTCCTCTTTTGTAAATTGGGAATAATAATGCCTACCATACTGGATTGTTGTGAAGACTAAATGAGATTAAGTGGAAAGAATAGCTTAGCACATTTTGGGGTACCAAGAAGCCATGTAATTGGTGTGAGCTGAAGGCAGGAGAGAGACTGGGTACAAGCCTAGAGCCAGTTCACTGGTGGGTCCCACACCGGACTAGCAAAGGAAACTTAAAGGTGCAGTCTTTCTCCCCATCAGCACCTTTTTCATCTCATTTGTACCAATTTTTCAAAAGCATTGAGGAAGAAAGGAATATCTTTGTTTTTAAACGTGTCCATTCTGGAAATCTATTCTAATAATATAGTCAAATAAGAGAAAAAATATATGCATAAGAATGCTCACTGCAGTAGTGTTTATATTAGAGAAAAATTAGAAGTGACTTAAATATCCAATACTGTGTTTCGCTTAGATGACAGTACATACATACATACATACAATATTTTTAAATAAAAAGTAAATATGGAATAGAATGAAAAATGTTATGGATTTAATGCAAAATTTGTCTGAATTTTAAGGTAAGGGCCCAATGTGTCCAAGAAGTTTTTCCCATTGTCTTACACTCCAGCACCATGCACACTGTCTCACACACCAGCCACCCAGCAATGCGTTCATTCATCTTCTCTGCCTTTGGGGTAACTTGAGTGGAAAAATTTAAGAAGCATTTATGTAAGTACAAGTCCTGAAGCCTCTAACATTAAAGGTATTGACAAGGATAAATGTCCACAACATTTTCCAAGTAAAAAAGACAGTTTACAAAAATATTGCAACATTTGTAAATAGTAGTTATATCATGCCATGGGATTTCAGGCAATTTTTTTTCTTCTTTATATTCTTACACATTGTTTGAAATTTAAAAAATGTACGTATTATATTTATGTGAAAAAAATAAAGCTATTTTCATGGGGCAGAGGAGGTTACTTTGATTTTATTTTCTCTTATATCGTCCTCGACACACGTTCTACCAGATTTCCTCTAACATATCTTTCTTCCTCAAGAATAAAGAGGTTTACCTGGCTGCTCAGTTCTCCATGAAGCTGCTCCAGACAGAAGCCGCTTCTATAGGGAAAGAGCCTGCCTGTCTGGCAGGAGTCCTAGGCAGCTGACTACTGCCCTCTCCTGGTCAAAATGGATCAGAGCCTGATGTAGCCAACACGATGTACCCAGTGCACCCTCCAAGGTCATCCCCAGAGGTATGACTTCTGGCTACTCCTGCAGTCAGCAGCGTGCTGCACATCAGTATCAGTAGCTCAGCACCTCATCCCAAAACATACTATGACCTGGGCATAACCAGGCTTAGCCTAATGACTGCAAACCCATCTGGACAATGTTGTCCATCCACTCCAAGCCAGAGGATCCTGGGAAATGCTCTATTCCAACTGCTAGAGCAAGTGATGGAGAGCTTTCCTGTCTGCCAGAAAACACTGATGGGCTTGGGATTTGAGAAAGTAGAAGACAGGATTGCAGGAGGACAAGCTGATCATAAAATCCCTTGTCCTTGTATGGTTCCTTTCACTTTTTAATGCATTTCCTGAAATAGTATAGCATGTACAAATAAATTCATACAAGGATGTCTGCTGCAGAATTGTTAATAACGACAAAAGGCTGGAACAATCTAAATATCCCTCTGTGTGGGAACATTTGGACAAAATGGAATAGGATGCAGCTGTTTTAAAAATGAGGTGGTTAAAAAAATGAGGTGGTTCTGGGGGCACCTGCCTGGCTCAGTTGGAAGAACATGTGACTCTTGATCTAAGGATTATGCGTTTGAGCCCGACATTGGGTATAAAGATTACTTTAAAATAAATAAATAACCTTTTAAAAAATGAGGTGGATTGGGCAGCCTGGGTGGCTCAGCGGTTTGGCGCCGCCTTCAGCCCAGGGCGTGATCCTGGAGACCCGGGATTGAGTCCCACATCAGGCTCTCTGCATGGAGCCTGCTTCTCTCTCTGCCTGTGTCTCTGCCTCTGTGTGTGTGTGTGTGTGTGTGTGTGTGTGTGTGTGTCTTTCATGAATAAATAAATAAAATCTTTAAAGAAAACAAAAACAAAAAAATGAGGTGGATCTGTACATGCTGCTATAAAAAGATTTCCAAAATTCATTAAGTTAAAAAAAAAAAAAAAAAGCGAGATGCAGAGCACCTGAATGGCTCAGTTGGTTGAGCATCCAGTTCTTGATTTCAGCTCAGGTCATGATCTCAGGGTCAAGGGATCAGGCTCCACGTTCAGTGTAGAGTCTGCTGGAGATTCTTCTCCCTCCTTCTCCTTTCCCCTACCTGAGCTCTCTTGCTCTCTTGCTGTCTTGCTCTCTTTCTCTCAAATAAATAAATACAATCTTAAAAAGGAAAAGCAAGATGTATCAGAATCAATAAGTGTGAGTATATGTGTCTGAAATAAGGATATGTATAACTGCAGAAATAAGTTTTTAGGTATATAATCAGAAGGAAACAGCAGAAACTAATAATCATGACTGTCTCTGGGGAACGAAGGACTGAGGATCATGGCAATAGGAGGGAGGACTACTTCCACTATATCTTTTTGTAACATTAAATTCTTTACCAGGTACATGTATTACTTTTTCAAGATAAATTTTTAATTTAATTTTATTTATTATTTTAAAGATTTTATTTATTTATTCATAGAGACACACACACAGAGAGAGAGAGAGGCAGAGACACAGGCAGAGGGAGAAGCAGGCTCCATGCAGAGAGCCCGACATGGGACTTGATCCAGGGTCTCCAGGATCACGCCCTGGGCTGCAGGCGGCGCTAAACCACTGCGCCACCAGGTCTGCCCAATTTTTAATTTTAAAATAATATCTTTCCAAAAAAGCTTGATATAATGGCATCAGAAAGACTTGGGTTCAAAACTAGTTTCTGATATTTACCAATTGTATGACCTCGAGTAAATCACTCAGCTACTCTGAACCCCAATTTTTTCGTATCTACAATGGAATTAGTAACATCAGTCTCATGGCATTATGAGAGTTAAAGATAAGCATTTAGCCTCAGGACAATCTTGTTGCACACCTCCAGGGGCACTATTCACATTACTTTCTGCACAAAGGCTGCCCCCGGGAGATGAACATTATGATGCCCTGTTGAAGGTGGGGCCTGATATGCAGTAGATGCAGGGAGATAAACTTATATTTTCATATATAATTTCATTTTAAGTGGTCATCTCTTCAAAGAATTTTGTACCTAAAGAAACAGGAATGGATCAGCTGCCAAACTTAGCCTGAAACATAGGTCTCCAAATTCCTACTCCAAATTAAAAGCAAAACACTAGGGAAATTAGCCTAAAGGTCATGTGTGAGAAGAAAGACAGGATAAGAGTTGGAAATCAGGCACCTAGATTAGAAGGTAAGAAGTAAAACTATTTCTATTTGCAGATAACATGAACTTATACATAGAATATCCTAAGGAATACAGACGTACACCATTAGAACTAATAAATAAGTTCATCAAAGTTTCAGGATACAATATCAAATACACAAAAATCAGTTGAATTTCTATACACTAGTGTCTTTGTCCATTCAGGCTGCTAGGATAGAATACCATAGACTGGTACAGAAAAACAAAAATTGATTTCCCACAGTTCTGGAGACTAGAAGTCTGAAATCAGAGCTGGGCCATCACAGCTGGGTTCTGGTGAAAACCCTCTTCCAGGTTGCAGATGGTGATTTTCTTTAGGGTCCCTTTTATAGGGGTTCTAATAAGCCCATTCATGAGGGTAGAGCCTAATCACTCTCCCAAAGGGCCCCCCTTTCCTAATACCATCACACTGGATCTTAGGATTTCAACATGAATTTTATAGGGACATAAGCATTCAGTCCCTAATAACTAGTAATAAGCGATCTAAAAATGAAATTGAGAAAATAATTTAATTTATAATAACAAGAAGAATATACTCAGTAATAAATTTAACAAAAGAAGTACAAGACTTATATACACTGAAAACTACAAAATATTGTTGAAAGGAAAAAAAAAAAAAACAACTAGGGGCTCCTGGGTGGCTCAGGCATTTAAGCATCTAATTCCATCTCAGCTCAGGTCTTGATCTCAGGGTCATGAGTTCAAGCCTCTCATTGGGCTCCATGCTGCGTGTGGAGCCTGCATAAAAACAAAAAAATTTAAAAAATAAAAAGGCTAAGGCCCCTGGGTGGCTCAGTCAGTTAAGCATCCAACTCTTGATTTCAGCTCAGGTCATGATCTCAGGGTTGTAAGAGTCCCACATCAGCTCCACACTAGGTGTGGAGTCTGCTTGATTCTCTACCTTTCTCTCTGCCCTTCCCTATCCCTCTCCTTAAAAAAAAAAAAAAGAAAAGAAAAGCCTAAATAAAGGGGGAGGGGGTGTCTCATTTTCATGGATTGGAGTAGAACAGATGACATTGTCTCTCAAAATCTCAGCTGGCTTTTTTTGTAAAAATTGACAACCTGATCCTAAAATTTGTATGGAAATGCAAGGGACACAGAATAGCCAAACATTTTTTTTCTTAAAATTTATTTATTTTAGGGTGACTGGATGGCTCAGTCAGTTAAGCATATGCCTTTGCCTCAGGTCATGATCCCAGGCTCCTGGGATTAAGTCCTGCATCAGGCTCCCTGCTCAATGGGAAGTTTGCTTCTCCCTCTAACCTTCCTCCATGCTCGGGCTCTCTCTCTCAAATAAAGTAAAAAGTAAATCTTAAAAAAAAGATTTATTTGAAAGAGAGAGAGAGCTTACACACTAGGGGGGACAGAGGGAGAAGAGAGAGAATTTCAAGCAGACTCCATGCTGATCGCAGAGTACCATGCAGAGCCCAATCTCATAACCTTGAGACCATGACCTGAGCCAAAACCAAGAATCAGATGCCTAACCAACTGCAATATCCAGGGGCATCCCTTAGTCAAAAATTTTTTTTCAAAACATAGTATATAGCCTATTACTTAGCTAAAATAATGTGTGGTACTGGTGTAAAACTAAGCATACAGATTAATGGAATAATGAAAGTCTAGGGGATCCCTGGATGGCTCAGCGGTTTAGCGCCTGCCTTTGGCCCAGGGTGTGACCATGGAGTCCCGGGATCGAGTTCCGTGTCGGGCTCCCGGCATGGAGCCTGCCTCTCCTTCTGCCTGTGTCTCTGCCTCTCTCTCTCTCTCTGTCTATCATAAATAAATAAATCTTAAAAAAAAAAGAAATAAATGAAAGCCTAGAAAAAACCCTTATATTTATGGTCAATTAATTTTAGACAAAAGTGTGAAGACAACAACGGGATATCCATGGTAAAAGAATGAAGTTGGACCCCTTACTCACATCATACAAACAATTTAATTCAAAATGCATCATAAGCCTAAGCTAAGAGCTAAACCCAAAAACTCTTAGAAGAAAACAGGAGTAAATCCCCATGACATTGGATCAGGTAATAATTTCTTAGATGTGACACCAAAAGAAAAAGCAACAAAAGAAAAAAAAGATAAACTGGACTTTCTAAACATTAGAAACTTTAGTGTTTCAAAGGACACCATCTCTTGATGGTGATAAGATAACCTACAGGGACACCTGGCTGGCTCAGCGGTTGAGCATCTGCTTTTAGCTCAGGATGTGATCCTGTGATCCCAGGATTGAGTCCTACATCGGGCTCCCTGCATGGAGTCTGCTTCTCCCTCTGCCTCTCTCTCTCTCTCTCTGCCTCTCATGAATAAATAAATAAAATCTTTTTAAAAATTTTTTTAAATAAATAAAATCTTAAAAAAAAAGATAACTTACAGAATGGGAGAAAACATTTGCAAATCATATACCAAATAAGGGACATGTATTTAGAATACATAAAAAAGTCTTAAAACTCAACAACAAAAAGACAAATAGTTCAATGTAAAAATGGACAAAGAGGGGTGCCTGGGTGGCTCAGTTGGTTAGACTTCTGCCTTTGGCTCAGGTCATGATTCCAGGGTCCTGGTATCAAACCCGACATTGGGCTCCCTGCTCAGCAGGAAACCTGCTTCTCCCTCTCCCTCTGCCTGCTGCTTTGCTTGCTTGTGCTCTCTGTCTCTCTCATTCGCTGTCAAATAAATAAATAAAACAAAATAATAAATAAATATGTAAATAAATAAGAAGAATTGAAAGACATTTCTCCAAAGGAGATAAACAAATGTTCAGTAAGTACGTGAAAAGATGCAAAGATGCTTAAAATCAAAACTACAGCAAGATACCAATTCATATCCACCAAGATGACAAAAAAAAAAGAAAGAAAAGAAAAGACAGTGACAAGTGCTGGTGAAGATGTAGAAAAATTAGAGCCTTCATACATCCTGTACATTTTTTGTGGGAATGTAAAGCAGCGCAGCCACTTTGGAAAATTATTTGACAGTTTCTCAAAATGTTACACACAGAGTTACTGTATGCCCTAGCAATTCCACCCCTAAGTACGTACCCAAGGGAAATGAAATCACATCCACACAAAAATGTGTATATGAATGTTAATAGCACCAGCATTCACAAAAGTCAAAAAAGTGGAAACGACCCAATGTCCATCAGCTAATTAATAGATAAACAAAATGTGATATATCTATACAATAGAATATCATTGGGCAATAAAAAGGAACGAAGTACTGACACATGCTACAAAATGAATGACTCTTGAAGACATTATGCTAAATGAAAGAAGCCAATCCCCAAAGTCATGTATTTTATGATTCTATTTATATGAAATGGCCAGAATAATCAAACCCATAGAAATAGAAAGTTGATTAGTAGCTGCCAAGGGTTGGTGGGGGTTAGAGGCTGACTGCTAATAAATATGGGGTTTCTTTTGGGAGCAATGAAAATATTCTGGACTTGTTCGACTCTGTGAACATATTTAAAAAACCACTGACTTGTATACTTCAGAAGAGTGGTTTTTTGTTTTGTTTTGTTTTTTTAAGAGTGGGTTTTATAGCATGTAAATTATATATCAACAAAGATACTATTTTTTTTTAAGTTGGGGATTGTTACATGGGAAATACTCATAGCTTCCTCCTGATGTTTCCCTTCCATGGAAAAGACATCCATTAGTGCCATACTCTTGGCTTCTCTCTGCCTGCAACTCACTCCTACCCTAAAGGAGAGAAGTTATGTAATTGATCTGTGTATTTGGAATAAAGAACTAACATATGAAGCTCCTCTCTTTCTGAAGGAAGCATTCTCCCTATTTCTCTCTGCCTTAAATTTTGCAACATCAAGCATTGCCTGTGAATGGATAGTTAAGTTGGGCTAATTCTGGGGTCAACATTAGGAAGCACCTACCCACAGACAAAACTCCGACATCAGCTTTATCAATACTAAGGCTGCTATTTTGGTCTCCACATGCCTTATTGCCTCATCTTATTTCTCAAGTGGCTCAGAACCTTTTGAAGCAAGGAGGGTGCTATTCATTGACCCCAAGAACCCCAGGCTGATAGGAGCTCCATCCAATAGCTACTTGTAAATCACAGACATTGAGTTTGGACAGGTAGCATGGAGCAATGGGATGAGTCAACAGACCTCATTGGGCAGCAGCGGTTTGGCGCAGCCTGCAGCCTGGGGTGTGATCCTGGAGACCCGGGATCAAGTCCCACATCAGGCTCCCTGCATGGAGCCTGCTTCTCCCTCTGTCTGTGTCTCTGCCTCTCTCTCTGTGTCTATGAATAAATAAATAAAATCTTTAAAAAAAAACATACCTTATTTCTCCCTCTAAATTCATTCATTCATACATACATTTATTCAAAAAATATTTAAGTACCTAGCATGTGCCAGGCATTGCTAAAGGAGTTGGAGAGTTAGCAATGGAAAAAAAAAAAAGTGATCAAAACCCTGCTATAATGGAGCATATATTTTAGTGGCAAGACTGACAGTAAACCAGGATATACATTATTTTAGATGATGGTAAATCCTTTTTTTTTTTTAATTTAAAAAAATTTTTAAAGATTTTTATTCATTGACCCATGAGATACACAGAGAGAGGGAGAGAGAGGCAGAGACACAGGCAGAGGGAGAAGCAGGCTCCATGCAGGGAGCCACAAAGCCGGGATTCGATCCTCGGACTCCAGGATCACACCCTAGGTCGAAGGCAGGTGCCAAACCGCTGGGCCACCCAGGGATCCCCACCCCCTTTTTTAAGATTTATTTATTTATTTAAGATAGACACAGAGCAAGAGAGAGAGAGAGAGGCAGAGACACAGGCAGAGGGAGAAGCAGGCTCCATGCCGGGAGCCTGACGTGGGACTCGATCCCGCGACTCCAGGATCGCGCCCTGGGCCAAAGGCAGGCGCCAAACTGCTGAGCCACCCAGGGATCCCCAGATGATGGTAAATCCTAAAGAGAAAGAAAAAAAAAAAAAAAAAAAAAAACCATAGAGAAGGAGAATAGGAAATATCAATGTAGGATGTGAAATTTTGGAATAGACTATCCAGGAAAGGCCCCAGCAAGCAGATAGCATTGGAGTAAAGACCTGATACAGGTCTGGAAGCAAGTCTTGGTATTTGGGGCAAGAAGTTCCCAGGCACGGACGCCTGGGTGGCTCAGTGGTTTAGTGCCTGCCTTTGGCCCAGGGCATGATCCTGGGGTCCCAGGATCAAGTCCGACATCAGGCTCCCTGCGTGGGGCCTGCTCCTCCCTCTCCCTATGTCTCTGCCTCTCTCTCTCTCTCTCTGTGTCTCTCATGAATAAATAAAATCTTTAAAAAAAAAAAAAAAAAGGAAGTTCCCAGGCAGGGTGATCAGCACATGCAAAGGCTGTGAAGTAGAAGTGTGTGGTCTAAGGAAAAGCAAGTGCAGGGCACCTGAGTGGCTGAGCGTCTTCCATTGGCTCAGGCCATGATCCAGGGTCCTGGGATCGAGTCCCACATTGGGCTCCCTGCAGGGAGCCTGCTTCTCCCTCTGCCTATGCCTCTGCCTCTTTCTGTGTCTCTCATGAATAAATAAATAAAACCTTAAAAAGAAAAAGAAGAGAAAATCAAGTGTAGCAGATTGATGGTGGGGAGGGGAGACTGGACAAGGTTAGAAGTCTTGGGAAACCGCCTTGTAGCTCAGTGTAAGGACTTTGGCTTTTACTCATCAATTTCCCCACTGAAACATTTTGAGCAGAGGGCTGACATCTGAATCTACTGAGAAAAGATTAAAGAGGACAAAGGCAGAAGCAGGGAAACCCATGACAGATGATGATGGGTTGGACCAGAAAGGGAACAATAGAGACAGTGAGAAGTAGTCAATTCTGCACATATTTTGAAGAAAGAGCTGACCAAACGTGTTGATGGGTTACAGCTAGTGTGTATGAAAAATAAGTCAAAGATAACTCAAAGTTTTTGTCCTGAGTAACTGAAAGATAGAGTTGTAATGACCTGAGCAGATAGAGGGGGGTGGACATCAGGAAGTCAGTCTTGGACATGTTCATTCTCAGATGCCCATTGGACATTCAAGTGCATGTGTCTGGTAGGCAGTTGGACAGGTAAGTCTGGAGTTCAGGAAAGAGGTTCCTCCTACTTATTAGCTTACCATTCAGCTGTTTGTTAGCCTCATGACCTTAGACAAGTCCCCTAACTCCCAGAGCCACACTCGACTCTTGTGTCAAATAGAGATAAAAATGGCAGCTGTGACACAAGTTTGTTATGAGGGCTGAATTTGATGGTTAGTAAAGTAACTGGTTCACGGGACATTCTGAATCAATGGTCACTATTATTAAGTTCAATTAAACATGCAGTAGTTGAATGAAAGATACATCCCCTACCCTCAATCCCAATGGAGAAAATTTGGCCAACCCTCTCAACAAACAAACTTGCAGGTAACAAGAGTTCTGTGGGGGGATCATCAGGTCCTAGCACCTGGTTGGACAAAGAGAATAAAGGAAGAGCCAAAGATAATGGACAACAAGCTTCAGGAAAGAAGAAATCCAGGGAACTGGAGAGTAAACCAGAATGTCTATCTGGTCCTCACAACAGCTAGCCAGGAAATGCTGAACTCACCAGGCCTCTACCTCTCACCTCCCCAATAGGGTAAACCCCAATCACCCAGGGAAATGTTCAAAGCTGCTCAGGGGGAAAACACCGATACAGTGACACTCATCACATCACATTCCCATGTCTGTTCTCCCTGCTGCTCTCTTCTGATTAGGTCCTGTCCCCCTGTCAGGACTTCTCTGGTATCTTGATGGCCCTGAGTCTGGTTCTTCTCAGCTTCTGGGCAACAGGGTATTAGCTCAGAGACCCTGCACAACATCAAAGAACCAAAAATGGCAAACACTAAGGAGACACTTGAACCAACACGAAAAGAAAAGGCAGAGAGCATAAGGAGAGAGAAGGTACCTCTGAGTTCCCACCAGCCCAGGGGCTGTGCTAGGTGCCTTCAGGACTGAGCTGTGGCAAGAATTAAATATGAGACCATATAAAGCATTGTCAAATAGAGATAAGCTCAGGGCTTGGCACACAGTAAGGGCACAATACATGTTGGCTGCATTATTTTTACTACGTCTCTTTGAATCCTCACAACAATCCTGGCAAGCTGGGCTCCAAATTGAGAGGTAGATTGTCTATTGGTGCATGCTCTTGTGTCAGACAAATCTGGGTTCAAAGTCCAGTTCCATCTAGACTTGTGACCCTGGGAAAGCTACTTTACTTTTCTGAATCTTGGTTTGCTTATCTGTAACATGGGAAAGATAATGGTACCTGTCAAACAAAGATTCATCTAAAAACCTGAGTCCAGGACCTCATATCAGGAACTTCTCAATAATCATTAGCTATTCTTAGTGCTCTTGGAAGAGAGGACACCAAAGTTCCAGAGGTTGGGTCACTTATCCGAATTTACACAGCCAAGTAGAATAGACTCTTGTAGTTTTACCTTACTTGGCATCCATGCCTACTTTTTTGGTTAGAGTATCTTTACTTTCTTTTGGAAACAACCCTCCTCCACACTCAAGCCGTGTGATTTGGGTGTGGTTGACACCTCTATTTCAAGCTCCAGGGTTGGGTATGTGACCCAGGTCTGGCCAGTTCCTTATTCCACCCGTCTGGTCACAGAGATTGGTTTGAGAGTGGACTTGTAACCCATACTGAGTCAATGAGAATGCTGGAACTTCATTGAATCCATTGGGAAAGAGATGAACCTGATTTTGGACTTAACATAGGGAAGAGATAAGCTTGGAACTGCTGGTGGGAGCTGCTAGGTGGAGAACACGCCTGCAGGCAAAGCAAATCTAAAGGAAAGAGTGTTGAAGGATGAGATGAGGCTGAAGCTGAACACTTTGAGCTCTTGCCTAAATGCTTGAACACATATATCTAAAGTCTATACCTTAAGTTTCAGGCACAGGAGGCAATAATTCTCATTCTTTCTCTTTCCCTAAAGTCAACCAAAAGAATCCTTATTTGACAAATGTATTCTTCAGGGTCCCAACTGAATACAGATGGCTTGGTCAAGTTAGAGTCATTTGAAGAGGGTTTATTTATAACAGTATAGGTGGCTTAGGAGAACCACAAGAGATAGCACAGTGACCAGGGGCTAGTGACGACTGAGGGGCTATCACCACCCCTAGGCCCGAAGGGACAGGGGAGAGTTAGTCACCTGAACCAGAAGAGGGAGCTTTCGTAAAGGGACCTCCGTAAGAAGAGCAGGGACTGTCAATCACACTACCAGCCTGTGGAGGGAGCAAGGGGAATATACCATGCATGACACCTCTCTCTCTCTCTCTCTCTCTCTCTCTCTCTCTGTCTCCATCCAGACTCCCCACTGGCTGAGCCCTCCCAGAAGCCAGAAGGTAAAGGAGATCCTGCCAATGCATCAAAACAAGTCAGACCCAGAAGAGAATGAAGTGTGGCTCCGGAAGAGCAGACAGGAGATAGGGGGCCAAACAGGAAAGCTACACAGCCTGATCTGGCTGTCCCTCCCACAGTCCCACGATGACCTCTTGGAAGCTCAGATGAGTGCTAAAACTCTCATAGTTTGCTTTGGTCTTTCCCATACAGTGCTCTCCCTGCTTGCATAGAGAGGACCCCAAATGATGCTGCAGAGGAGATAGGCACTCTGAGCACCTGGGAAGAAGCCACTGACTAGCCCTATTACTTGGGAGGGAGAAAAAAAAGCCTCTGGCCCAGCTGCCCACATGGCCAGGAAGTCCTGAGCTGACCCTTAAGCCCTTACCCTGCCAGTTCCCTTACCCCCACAGAAATCTGTCTGCTGGTCGGTTTGGCCCCAATCTCAGGCAGCACCAGACAGCAGCTCTGTGACTTCCTTTTCTCTCCATAGGAGACGTCTGTTCCCTTCTGCAGCCAAGCCTGAGAAGCTTCTGGGATTCCCCACTACTGGCAGGGGCCCAACAGTGCCCTGAGGACAGGGCTGAGCTGCATCCAAGTATCTCACTTTGGTCACACAGAAACCTGTTCCCTCTTCTTCCTTCCCAAAACACTCACCCTAATCTTCTACGCCAAAATACATTCCTCCCTACCTCTCAAATCCAGTTAAAACCTTCAAACCTCCTCGGAAAACTTTTTTCATTAATTTGCCTAACTCTGCACTCTTCTGCTATTATGGTGATGATGATCAGAAGTGCTTCTGCCTGTACTATAACTAATAATAACAATTCATATTTACTGAGTGTGTTCTCTGTACCCATGACTGAGCTATCCAGGAACCATCTCAAATCATCCTCACAACCACCTTATACAGTAGATACAGTAGGTGCCATCAATAGAGAATATGTTGTGATTGGCACCCCTTGGATTACACCATGAGGCAACCTGAGGAACAATTACTTTATCCATTTCTATAGAAGAGACAACTGAGGTTCAGAGAGGATAAATCACTACTTTAAATTCACACAAATAAGCAAAAGGTGGAGAGGAGAACTAAACCCAGGTATGGCCAACTGCAAAGCCCATGCTCCTAATACTGAACTGTTTTACTGTGTTTCAGAGGTAGGTGGTGGCTGGAGGAGTTCCTGAATCTTCTCCAAAACATGGATGTACATGGGCTGGCATAATGGTCAGTGAACCTCACTTCTTATGTACAGCAAATCCATACCATGTACATTATAAACAATGCAATCTCCCAAGATTTTTTTTAAAAGATTTTATTTATTCATGAGAGACACAGAGAGAGACCAGAGACACAGGCAGAGGTTGAAGCAGGCTCCCCACAGGGAGCCCGATGCAGGACTTGATCCCAGGACCCCAACTACTGAGCCACCTGGTGCCCCAATCTCCTAAGATTTTACAGCAAACACCACCATCATCTCTTTATGGTTAGCCCACTTGGCTACTACTCTGACTCCCAAGTCCCAGTGAAATGTCAAACACTTGAAATAATTTCATTAATAATGTCAGTGTGAGATTAAGAACTCATTACAGGCTAGAGCCCCTGGGTGGCTCAGTCGGTTAAGCATCTGCCTTCAGCTTAGGTCATGATCTCAGGGTCCTGGGATTGAGTCCCATGTGGAGCTTCCTGCTCAGCAGGGAGTCTGCTTCTCTCTTTCTCTCCTTCTGCCTCCTTACCCCTATTTGTGCTCGTTCACATGCACACTCTCTCTCTCTCTCTGCCTCTCTCTTTCAAATAAACAAAATTAAAAAAAAAAAAAGAACACATTACAGGCGAAATACAGAATACAAAGGAACCCACTAGAGGTTACTGGTCAGACACTCAGGTATTAGCCTGCTGCATTTCCTGCCACCAGTAAAGGCATCTTGAGTCACTTGGAAACCCGGCCTTGCTTTCACTTCCTTTGTGAAATGTCCCTGTGGTATTTCCCTCTCTACCCCGTGTAAAGAAGTGTTTTTACATTAATCAATTTATTTAATTCTCACAGCAACAGTATAAAATAAGTACTGTTCTTGTTTTCATTTTATATGTAAGGAAAGTGATGCACAGAGAGGTTAAGCTAGTAAGTAGAAGTGCTGGGATTTGAACACTCGAGTCAGCCTCCTGAACTTGTACTTTTAGTAACTGCTACTCTTTAGTTTAACATAAAGCTGAATGAAGATAATTAGAAAATCCATCAAATATGCAAAAAGAGCTGTGTTTTTTGGTTTTTGTTTTTTTTAGAATCTATGAGTTCCAGTAACAGAGAGGGGATCTCCTACCAGAATGTGTGGCTGGTTGGATTAACCAAGGAAGAAAATCTGGAGAACAGTGAGCTAAAGAACAGCCATCACAGCCTTTAGTGGGACAGGCAGATGAATGTAAAGAAGAATCAGAAGAATCAGAACTTAAAGAAGATCCATGGCTGAGGGCAGCCCTGGTGGTGCAGTGGTTTAGCACCGCCTGCAGCTGGGGGTGTGATCCTGGAAACCGGGGATGGAGTCCCACATCAGGGTCCCTGCATGGAGCCTGCTTCTCCCTCTGCCTGTGTCTCTGCCTCTCTCTCTGAATAAATAAATAAATCTTAAAAAAAAAAAGAAAAAAAGATCCATGGCTGAGAATGTGTGACAAACCCTCAGACTAGCAAGGGTATAAGGGTATACCTGAGGATGGTGGGCTGGATGGAGCATCAACTGGGAGGGGAAGTCAGAGGAAGGATCTAGCAAAGAGAAGAAGAGGAGCTCTTCCATGTTTCCTTCCTTGAATCCCTCTTGCTGAATTCCTGTTAAGCACCAGGCACTCCCGCCTTCAGGAAGTTTGTGGTCTAGTAAGGGAGTATATTAGTCAGCACGTTTTTTGGTTGCAAGTGACGGAAACCAATTCAAATCAGCTTACACAAAGGGGAATCTATGGGCTCACTTACTTGAAAAGTCAACGAGCCGGGTGTGATTCAGGCTGATTGACCAGGGGCTCAAGCATGTCAGTAGGATTCAGTCTCTTCCCACACGACCTTGATCTCCTCTGGGTTTCCTCCATTCTTGGGTAGGCTTTCTCTTTGTGGCAACATGGTGGCTGCCACTGGCTCCACACTCTCCTCTTAGCTCATCGGTAACCCCCTCAGGAAAAGGATGTTTCTTTGTTTCTTTCCCAGTTGTTCCAGTAAGAATCCTAAGGTCGACTCACATCAAATACCTTGATTCCATGGTAAGACCCAGTTATGGGGCTGAAGGATGGAGCACACAGACTAGCCAGGCCGGGGTGATATGCACACCCCTTTGTGCAGCCCCACCTGGACCACACAGACTGGTTCTGGATGGGATGGTTCATGGGCCACTGGAGTGCTAAGAAACAGGGAGGTACTGCTGAGTGAGCAAAACAACAGCTGTCTGATCCAGAGATTCGGGCAACGATACTGGTAATTACAACACAGAGTGGTAAATGACAGAAAGGGAAGGAACTGGCGCTGGAGGGGCACATAGGAAACACCTCTCTCAGAGGAAGTGGCATGCAAGCTGAGACTCCAGAGGAGGTCTCAGGGCAGGAGGGGCATGGGCTGGAAAAAGGAAATAGGTCATACAAATTTCTTGAGCTTTATAAGATTGTGGCCTGAACCTTAACAGGGACAGTGAGAATGAATATGATGGACTGGATCATGAGTGGGCCTGAGCAGAAAGGAAGAAGAATAGATTTGGGGCTAAAGAGGAGATTTCAGTTTGGGATGTTGATCTTGAGGGGCAGGTGTGTCACCCTGTTAGAGATATCCAAGAGCCAGCTAGAAAGGTGAGTGTTGAGTTTAGGAGCAAGATCTCTGGAGGCAGCACAAACATGTGACCCGCACAAGGATGGTCGTTGACCCCTGTGTGAGACACCTCTGGGTGAGAGGATCAAGCTTGAACAGAGTCTTGGGAAAGGACATCCAACTGGCTAATAAAGATGAAAAGGCCATAGGCAAATGAAGTAAGCGTATGAAATTAATATCATACAATATCACACAAACACAATAAAATAGTGAGATGTCACTACACATCGACCAGAATGGCTGAAATGAAAAGGATTGACAATGTCAAGTACTAGCAGGGCTGTACAACAAATGGAACTCCCATACACCACTAACAGGAGAGTAAAAGACAAACCACTTTGGAAAACTGGCAGTGTTCACCAAAATGAAACACATGTATCCTCTAAGACCTAGAAATTCTACTCCCATATGCTATATAGCCAAGAGTTAAGTGATTAGTTCCACCACAATGTGTAAAAAATATTTGTAACAGCATTTTTCAGAAGAGCCAAAAGCTGGAAATAAACCAAGTGTCCATTGATAGACATTCATTCAATATAATAGCATACCACACATACGAAAATATTTAAGTACCAATATGGATGAATCCTACAGGTATAACGTTGACTTTTTAAAAAGCCAGACTTAAAAGAATATATACTGTGTGAGTCCAGTTATAAAAAGTGCAAAAACAGGTATCACTGTTTTTGGTGGTTGATGGTGCTACAGGTCAAAAATAGTAGGAGGGGTTATACCTGGAAGGGAGCCAAGGAAGCCTGCTCTGGTGCTGGAAATGCCTTAGTATCTTGATTTGGGTGGTAGTTATAAAGACATACACAGTATAAAAATTCACCCAGCTGTTCATTTAAGATTTGTGCACTATATCTATTGTGTAACTTAAGGAAGAGGAGGGAAGCTTCTCCCCTCCCCGAAAAGACACAAGAACCAAAGACAGCACTGATCCAGGGACTATGGATATTTTAGTTTTATGTTATTACATTTTGAGAGGCCCAGCTTGATGGTGAAGTTTCCCGGGGCCAGAAGTCTTGTTTTGATTTTTCTCTCTCCTGTTCCAAAGTGTACTGGGGTTCAGATCACAGCAGGTCCACAGCAGCCATGACCCAGTGTCTGCTCAGAGCAGCACACTCCAGCCCTCGACTGTCAATTCATTGCTCTTTTCCAGCACATCTGCCTTGTGCCAGACCCTGTGCTGAGAGCTGGGACTATGAAGGCAAATAAAACATTATCTCTGCATTTCAAAGCTGCCAAAGCTGCTCAAACCAAGAGGTGGGTGCTGTGGGAGAAAGGAGGGGTTCCTGCAGCAGCCAACTCATCCATCAGCACATGTAAAATAATAATAGTAACAAACAACCACCATTTATGAACTGCCAGGTGCTTTATGTGTGTAACAGATTTTTTTCCCTCTTAATTGCTATTTAAAACCACAACTGCCTGAAGCTACTTTTGTCTGTGAGGGGAATGGCATAATTTTTCTCTGGGTAGATGGCTCTTTGTTTAGGAAAATACTTAGTAAGTTGCTTTGGCATGAAGAATGAAGGTCCCCAGGGCTAGGGCCAGACAAAGGGAGCTGACTTACTTTGCAAATTAGAGCAGGGAAAGGTGGCAGTATTGGGGGGTGGCTGAAAACAGGAGGGGGCTAACAGGTAAGAGGAATAGTTCAGGAGATCCGTGGGGTTTTCTGTTTGCCCGGACTCTGCTCCTTAGGGAACCACCCCCTTGCCTCCCTAATCTCACTCATTCTCCAGGTTTTACTTTTCAAACATCACTTCCTCATACCACACACAGCCTTCAAAAAGAACCAGGCAAAGCTCTCTCTACTGACATGGAAAAAAGCACTGGATATATTGTGAAATGAAAAAAGTCACCAGCAGAGTAAGTACATAATACAATTCCATGTTTTAAAAGGAGTGCCATAGATAAGTATTTACACTTGGCTACATGTGGGAAATTCCTTAAAAAGTCTGTAACACTATACTGACAGTTGTTACCACTACGGAGGGTGCTTGGGGATCATCAGAAGCTTCTATTTTCAGTTTTCACCTTTTCACCCTTTTTACCTTTAAAGGCCTTTTTTTTTTTTTTTTTTAAGTAGGCTCCATGCCCAATGTAGGGCTTAAACTCACAACCCTAAGAGTCACATGCTCTACCGACTGAGCCAGCCGAGCGCCTCCTTACCTTTAAAACATTTTATCATAAGATTATATCCCTCTTTCAAAAGTCTCTTCCTCCAAGCAGTCTTCTCTGACTTCTACTGTAGAACAGGTCTTCACAGCTCTGTTGTGACATTCAGCACCTTTCTACTTACCTGTTCACTCCCTCTCCCGACCTCCCCCTCCCATACCCGCCAGGTTCTTCTCTGCCCCAAGATGACTGGCACCAGAAACTCCTGGCAGGGTAACTATAGCTGCTAACCAAATGAATGAATGCTTCCAAAGAGTTTTCTCCTGCCTGGCTTGGAATCATCCAGAGGGAGGAGGGGGCAGTTCAGCCACACCTGTGTGTGCTCCCCAGTCCTGGCTCACTGTGTTCCAGCTCATTCCCAGCCTAGGGCTGGGTGAGTTGCCCTCTCTCTTGTTCTGGAGGAAAGTGTAGAAGCAGCTCCAGCCCTCTTCACTGCCTCAGCCCTGAGGGATTCCGGGGTGCCTGAGACTATGACAGCATGTGACAGGTGTGACTAGGTAGGGGACCCAATTACTGGAACAGGCCAGAACACCCTGGCTGACCTTGGTGACAGCAGGGACGGCTTCCCTTCCATGTTCCTTTTCTTTCCAGCAGTAGGGGGAGGGGGGAGGGGACGAAAGCTTAATTGTTTTCACCTTGAGAAAAATCTGCTGCTGACTATATACAGAGAGAATCACTCAGTTATACAGCAGGGAGCCTGAAATTAGATCAGATCAGGAAGGCTGACATCTTCCCAGAGGCCCTCTGACTAATGACCAAGGGGAAGAGAGGCACTTGGCCTAATACCCCTTCTTTGCTCTACCTACCAACCAGTGTTGGCGGAGCTCCTGCAGAACCCCACAGGCAAATCTCTGTGCCCCCTCCCCACCCAGGCTTCTGTCACTAAGACCAAGCCTTCAGCAGGGCTTGCCCAGGCCACAGGTAACGTTGCTGAGAGAGAATTAGAGCTCTGTCTCACAGGTCCCTGACTGCCAGGCGGATGCCTCTATCGACCCAGCCAGTCTCTTCCCGCCGAGTTCAGACAGCAAAAGTGATGCTGGCCACTGGAAATGCGGGGGAGAGGCACCGGCCAGCCCCAAGTACCTGATTCCACCCGAACACTTCTAACAATTAAGGCAGCGGTGAACTCTCATGCTTTCTCCATCCCTGATGGAAAGCAAGTTCAAAAGCCACATACTGTCCTCAGCCCCTGGGGTGAGAAAAGAATGTGATAAAGAGAAGGTATTATAACTCAATAAAGCTGCCTTGAATAATACCAAGGCTAGACAGGGAGTTGGCCACGAGAAGCTCAGCATTCCAGCCACTGAAAATCACCCAGGAAGTATGCTACTGGCTTTATGCAATTAATGACTTCTAAAGCTTTGGAGCACTAGCTGGTCACCTATTGAGTCCCAAGAAGAAATTTCCTTTAAGAAATTCTTGAAAGACTGGGGATCCCTGGGTGGCTCAGCGGTTTAGCGCCTGCCTTCAGCCCAGGGCATGACCCTGGAGTCCCGGGATCGAGTCCCATGTCAGGCTCCCTGCATGGAACCTGCTTCTCCCTCTGCCTGTGTCTCTACCTCTCTCTGTGTGTGTCTCTCATGAATAAATAAATAAAATCTAAAAAAAAAAAAGAAAAGAAAAGAAAAGAAATTCTTGAAAGGCAATAAAAGCCCATAGCTTCATTCATAGCCTACTTCAACTACTTTCTAGCTGTGTGACTTTGGTCATGTCACTTAACCTCTCTGAGCTTCATTCTCCCCACCTGTAAAATAGAGGTAATTATACCTACTTCAAAGGGTGTCATAAAGGGGCACCTGGGTGGCTCAGTGGTTGAACGTCTCTGCATTTGGCTCAGGGAGTGATCCTGGGGTCCTGGGATTGAGTCCTACATCAGGCTCCCCTGATGTAGGGGAGTTCTGTGGGGTTTTCTGTTTGCCTGGACTCTGCTCCTTAGGGAACCACCCCCTTGCCTCCCTAATCTCACTCATTCTCCAGGTTTTACTTTTCAAACATCACTTCCTCATACCACACACAGCCTTCAAAAGAACCAGGCAAAGCTCTCTCTACTGACATGGGGGGAAAAAAGCACTGGATATATTGTGAAATGAAAAAAGTCACCAGCAGAGTAAGTACATAATACAATCCCATGTTTTAAAAGGAGTGCCATAGATAAGTATTTACACTTGGCTACATATGGGAAATTCCTTAAAAAGTCTTCTTTTTTTTTTTTTCTTAAAAAGTCTTCAAAGAAGACATTGACAATACTGGCTTTGTCAACAGGATAGAGTCAAGGCATCACCTGAGCCTGAGCACATAGAAGGTGCTCAGGAAACATAAGCTACATTGGTAAAGACTCATCACCCTCTTTCCAGCACCCTTCATTCACCTTGTTGGGTAGTTTTTACTAAGAGATGAAAGCCTGCTCGAAATGATTTACTTTGGATAGCATATTGATTTTATCAAAGCCAGTGGTCTCTTTCCTGTTGTGATTCTTCTTGTCATCTCTGTACTACTTGAACCTGGTGGTCACTTCTGACTTTATAACTTTTTTGAGACCTCCTCTCTCTCTCCCTAACGAATTTTCTTGACTCTTTGATCCCCTGGTATTTCTTTTTCTCTCCCCCCACCTTCCTTCCCAGGCTCTTCATCTCCCTGGGGCTATTCCTCTGTCCTTTGCTCTCCACATCCCACCTGCTCTCTCCTAGAGAGAAGCCACAACACAGCCACCAAAAGCAAGTTCAGTCTGTTCTTGCTTCTGATCTCAAAGCTATCATTATTCTCCTGGCCACCCACACATCAAATTCTAGATTCTGGTCTATTTCCTTTCCTCTCTTTCTGAATCCAATCAATTGCCAAGCATCTCTATTTTTTTCTTCAAAAACGTTTCTCACATCATCTCCTTCTTTCCCATCTTTCCTCTTGTCCCTCTAGACCAATATCAACCCAAGTCTGATCCAGGTTTAATGGCTAATTCCAATCCCATCCTGAACATTGCAGCCTATGTAAAAAGATCACTTTTTAAGCATGCCAGATGTGCTCCTTCCATCCCCTCCCATCTCCTTCAAAATCCGATTAAGGCTTATTCCCTGGTAGATTTGAGAGCATTCAAGTCCTCCATATCTGATTTTCTAGATTTGACTTTCTATTAGCCCCAATCCAGACTGTCCATCCCATGCATGCCTCACCCATGCCCAACCTCTCTTCTTTGTCCCCTGAGTCCTCCTCCTGGAAAGTCATTCTCTCCATTCCCTCCTCTATTCAAATTCGATCCATCCTTTAAGGTCCAACTCAAAACCCAGTTCCTTCCTGTGGCTACCCCTGCCCACTCCTGTCCGCAGTTACTGCTTCCTTCCAGTTTCCTCTGCTGATGATAATGATAGTGGGCACAGAGAGCCACCTGTCTGAGGAGCTGGTCAATGTCTGTCCGCACACCTGCTTCTGCCGTCTTCACCTTGCACCTGAGGGCAGAGTTGGTATCTTCTACATCCTCCTGAATGACACAGCATAGTGTCATCATGTCACAGTGATGTGTAGCAGGACCAGACTTGTGTTCCAATCCTAATCTGTCACTTTCCCACTGGTTGTAGGGCCTTAGCAGGTGACCCGACCTCTTTCCAAGTCTCCCTCAGCTGAAAAACAGGGGTGATAGTGGCCACAGAGAGCTGTTGTGGGGATTAAATGATAATGTGTGCAAATGGCTTTGCACAGTCCCTAGCACCCATCTACATTCAATAAAAGGTAGAGATAATTTTAGTCCCTGGCACCCTGCAGTCCCAATATTACTTATGCAGCCCTGTTCATTTGCATAGCCAAACAGTAATTCCATGGACTGTGATATTTTACTATAGGTATATCTGCTTTCAGAACAGTTCTCTTTTTCCAACTTTCCATTTTTATAAATCACACCACTCTTCCAAGGCTCCAAGATTCAAATGTTGGCAGTGGACTCAGCTTTTCCTGCTCTTTCATGGGCCAAACCTGTTGGCACTTAACCATGGGCTGTCTCTAACTGTTCTATCTTGACTTCCCATTGGGACTATAAATGCTTTAAGAACAGGAACTTGCTTATACTGCCTTGGTATCTATTACACTGGCAAAGAGCAGGGACTCAATATATATTTGTATTCTGACAAGATGCTATCAATGAATTAATTTACAGAGGCAGGTATAAAGGAGAAACTAGGAGAATTTGAAACAAGGATAAGATATTCTGTGATTATGTTTTATTCTTTCCCCTTCTCTACTCCCTGAATTCCTCCTATTCATTCCTTTCTTTTTAGAATGATTTTATTTTTAAAGTAATCTCTCCATCCCATGTGGGGCTAGAACCTACAACCCTGAGATCAAGAACCCTTCCCATTGAGCCAGCCGGGCACCACACACACACACCTACTTATTCCTTAAGGCCCAAATCAATGTCTTCCTGAGATCTGCCATAAGAATTATTTCCTTGGGATCCCTAGGTGGCTCAGCAGTTTAGCGCCTGTCTTCGGCCCAGGGCATGATCCTGGAGTCCCGGGATCAAGTCCCACATCGGGCTCCCTGCATGGAGCTTGCTTCTCCCTCTGCCTGTGTCTCTGCCTCTCTCTGTGTCTCTCATGAATAAATAATAAAAAAAGAATTATTTCCTTTCTTTCTTTACTTATATTACATATTTAATAATATAGAGTTTTTACCAATTTTTTAATTTAATATTTAATTGAAAAAAATGAAAATAATACAGAAAGATACAAAGTGAAGATGAAATTTTTTTCTTGTATTCCCTCTTGCCAAAGGTAACAACTGGAAACACTTTGTGGAGTAGCCCTCCAGATCTTTTCCTGTTGCATTAAGAATTAATATCCTATCCTAAGACAGAATATGAAAATAATCTTTTAAAAATAATTGTGTTTCGGGCGCCTGGGTGACTCAGTCAGTTAAGCATCCAACTCTTGATTTTGGCTCAGATCATGATCTCAGGCTAATTGGATTGGGCCACATTGGGCTCCATGCTCAGTGGGGAGTCTGCTCAAGATTCTCTCCCTCCCTCTGCCCCTCTCCCCCTTAAATAAATACATAAATCTTTAAAATAATTATGTTTCTCTAAGATTTTGTATGCCCCTCTAAATGGCCACTTTATAGGCCACATGGGAGGGAGCTTAAAATAAATTCAGCTTGTGAAATAAAACAGTAAATGTCTCATTTGTCCCCAGCACTTTGACAATTCTATTTCAGAGCACCTAGCACACTCCTCCCAGCTAACTTATACACTGGGGCAGCAGCTGACATCCATTTTGATATTCCCAATACCTAATTTGCACGTAGTAAGTACAAATAAACATTTAGTGGAAGAATGACTGAACTTTCATCTCCCATCCTTCTTAATACGTTTTTTGGCTTGCTTTGTTTTATTATTTTTAAGATTTTGTTTATTTATTCATGAGAGACAGAGAGAGAGAGGCAGAGACAGAGACAGAGGCAGAGGGAGAAGCAGGCTCCTTTCAGGGACCCCGATGTGGGACTCAATCCCAGATCCCAGGATCATGCCCTGAGCCGAAGGCAGATGCTCAACCGCTGAGCCGCCCAGGCATCCCTATTTTTTTTTTTTTAATAATAAGCAGATTTACTTTGAAAATTTTGCATCTCACCCTTGAACGATTGATCCATCAGAGTCTCAGCAGGAAATGAAAACAGTTTCAGATGGTTCCAGAAACGTTAATGAAGGGACTATTCATGAAATGTGGGTACAGTTGAAGGAAACAAAAAGAGAGGTCGAAGTAACCAGAAGCTGGCAACAGCAGCAAGTTATTATCATGCTTGGTCCAAAAGATAAGGGGAAGGAAATGGGAGTTTTGTGAACCCGGTGAGGTCCTGAGCTATGGAAGAGGGGCTGCTGACAGGAGCTGTTGCTTGGAAGAAAAGCAGTCACTGCCAGAAAATAAGAATATCCAGCACAGAGCAGAGGAAGACCCCAAATTCTCTCTCCTCCTGCACACCAGTCTCTTGCCAGTACCTCCCATTGGTAGAACCCAAGTGAGCAATGAGTCCAGGTGATACAGTCCATGGAGCTTAGCTTCCTGGGCCATAGGACAAACAAAGGCAGAGAATAGATCAGGGTGGGCTACACAGGAGAGGCACCAAATCCATCAGTTAACAACCACCCTGTGGTCAAGTGAAGTCACCTCGGTTATTCCTCCATCTAGAACCTAAATTGTAAAGGTACCACCACCAGTGTTTTTCATGCCAGATAGTAAGGAAGTGGGGGAGAAGGAGAAACAATCAATGAATAGAAGATACTCAGAGTAGCTACAGATCCTACCTCAGCAGGTAGCCGGGAGGCTAAGTGGTACTCATGGGTGCCTCCTTCTGTCATCCATTCCATGTTGCTTACTTCTGCAAGCATATTGGCTGGAGGGGATTCTTTGCTTGGTGGGATGACCTAAACCTCCCTTTCCACAGGATTCAAGCCGTTAGCATTCCCATCTTTACTACTTTGCTACAATTTTACATTGATGGAAGTACTAGGAGGTACCCTAGTGAATCCACTGGGAACGGACAGGGTTCTCCTTGCCCCTGTTGATAGCAGCAACCTAATTTTCATTTGATAATCAGGATCAGTCACCCTAGCCAATATTGTAAACCTCCTTTCTTTCTTTTCTTTTCTTTTAAGATTTTATCTATTTATTTGAGAGACAGAGTGAGTGAGAGAGAGAGAGCATACATGAGTAGGGGCAGAGGGAGAGGGAGAAGCAGACTCCCCTGCTGAGTAGGGAGCTTGACATGGGGCTTGATCTCAGGACCCTGGGATCATGACCTGAGCCAAAGACAGGCTCTTAACCAACTGAGCCACCCAGACTCCCCTGTAAACCTCTTTTCTTCCATTGGCTGAATAGCATGAGGAGCCCTAAATGACCAGGGAAAAGTCTCAGCTTCCAATATAATGGAACCAGGTTAATGTCTGTGTTCCCTGATGGAAGCATTCTTTGGGAAAGAGCCTCCAAACTCACTGAACCCAAAGTTGCAGGGACAAAAAATAAAAAAATTCTATGGATGAGTTATTAAGTATAAATAAGTGAAAGCTCACTCTCACTTCCATTCTGGACCTTTGGATTCTGGCCATGAAGAAGATAGCACCGTATATTAGTTGCTCGTTTAAGGCATGAACCACTTCCTTTGAAATCATCCTAACTTTGCAGGTTGCTGTCTCCTAGATGGCATTCCCAGAAATCACCTGGGTGTGATTTACTAAACTATTTCTATGCCATCCAGAATTTGTCTTAAGGTGTGATATTTGTCTTAAGGTGTGAATTGGAAGTTTTTGCTTGTGTCTTCCCATCTCTCAATGAAAGGGATATTTTGGTTATTTGGGAAGACCTTGTATTTTCATCACTAAAACAAACAAAACCAAGAAAATAAACACTTTTGTTCTACAATGATCTTTTTAGATTCCACAGGCAGACCCAACTTGGCTTCTGCCATGCTATTCAATGCCTAATCTCAACTCTTGTTTTCTCACCCCATCTACTAGAGAACAAGTCATCTATATCAGCCATTTTCACAGAGATGTTTTACTTTCATTTTTTAAAATTATTTGAGAGAGAGCACACGTGCGTGCACAAGTCAGGGAGGGGCAGAGGTGGGGGCGGGAGAAGCAGACTCCCCACTGAGTATGGAGCCCAACCAGGGGACATTGACCTGAGTCAAAGTTAGACACTTAACCAACTGAGCCATCCAGGTACCCCCACAGAGATGTTTTAGATCTCTTATTAAAAACCATTTCTGGGGATCCCTGGGTGGCGCAGTGGTTTGGCGCCTGCCTTTGGCCCAGGGCGCGATCCTGAAGACCCAGGATCGAATCCCACGTCGGGCTCCCGGTGCATGGAACCTGCTTCTCCTTCTGCCTGTGTCTCTGCCTCTCTCTCTCTCTCTGTGTGACTATCATAAATAAAAATAAAAATTAAAAAAAAAAACATTTCTGGGGCACCTAGGTAGCTCAGTCAGTTGGATGTCTCTCTTCTGCTTGGGTCATTATCCCGGGGTCCTGGGATTGAGCCCTGAGAGTCGGGCTCCCTGTTCATCAGGGAGCCCCGCTTTTCCCTCTCCAGCTCCCTCTGCTTATGCACTCTCTAATAAAATATTTTTTATTTATTTTTTTTTAAATTTTTATTTATTTATGATAGTCACAGAGAGAGAGAGAGAGAGGCAGAGACACAGGCAGAGGGAGAAGCAGGCTCCATGCACCGGGAGCCTGATGTGGGATTCGATCCTGGGTCTCCAGGATCGCGCCCTGGGCCAAAGGCAGGCGCCAAACCGCTGCGCCACCCAGGGATCCCTAATAAAATATTTTTTAAAAGAAGAACCATTGCTAATGACAAGCTGGTAATTCTGTGACATTCATAAAGAATGATATGCTCTGTAACACATCAAGAAAGTGTCAAGTGGGCCCAGTGTTGAAGTAAAAAAAAAGAGAGAGAGATAATGACCCCTAGTGCTTCCTGTTTCATATTTTGATCTGATAAACTGAAAAGCAGTTTGGGATGAAAGGAGAGTCTGATTTGCTCAAAATTGTAGGAGAAAGACTTTCATTATAATAATCATTTTCATACATTTAAATAAATATCTATTTCTTAGAGCCAATCTCTATACCGAGTTGTAGTCTGAGAGCTTGGACTCCAAAATTGGACAATCCCAAGTTCCAAACTTTAACTCACCACTTTTGTGATCTGTACAAGTTATTTAAACTCTGAGGCTCAGTTTCTTCCTCCCTGAGCATAACTATAGTCCTTTCTCTTAGTCTTAAAGGCTTACACAGAACCTGACATATATTAAATCCTTTTTTTAAAAAAAGTAATTGTGATTTGCAGTAGTAATATACTAGACATTATAGGTGTTGGGCTCTAAGGCGAATGAAAGATTTTTGAAGTCTCTGCAACAGGGAGACTTACCAACAGGAAAAGACTCCAACTTTAGTTTCCTTTAGACTGTTTTTTTAGAGGGTTAGTCATTCTTCCTCCCTCGTCCTGCTCTCCCCTGCCAAAGACTTGATAAACTTTAAGAAAGCAAGCACAATTACTTACCATGAGCTTATCATAGAAACTTAATATTATAATAGTTTTAAATTAAAATTAAAACTAAAAAAAATAATAGTTGAAAACTAATTTGCTTAGGTTAACTTAATGATGCAAAGAAATTCCGTTGTTTTTTTTTTTTAAGATTTATTTATTTATTCATGAGAGACAGAGACTGAGAGTGAGGCAGAGACATAGGCAGAGGGAGAAGCAGGCTCCTCACAGGGAGCCTGATGCAGAACTCGATCCAGGATCCCAGGATAACGACCTGAGCTGAAGGCAGGTGCCCAACTGCTGAGCCACCCAGGCATCCCAGAAATTCTGTTGTTATGGGTTGTTAATATCTTGTCTATAAATGTTTGTGTTCATAAATATCTCAAACGATTGTATTGATACCATCATATAATTACTGAATTCAATATAATCATGCCTGGGGCACCTGGCTGGCTCAGTCAGTGGAGCATGCCACTCTTGATCTCAGGGGTCATGAGTTCAAGTCCCACATTGGGTGTTGAGATTGCCTAAATAAATACTTTAAAAAAAAAGAAGTATCCAATATAATTATGCCCAATTTTATAGAACTAGAGGACAAAATTTACCTATTTATATCACTTATTATTTATATTTATTTATATCACTTTATTATTATTACCAATTTATATAGGGGTTTGTGGTTATATCCTTGTAATTAAATCCCTAAATTGGTCCCACTTGCAATGTATTGCTTAAAAATTTGGGTTGAGTCTAACTGCCTGGGTTCAAATCCCTGGTAACCTGGAGAAAGTGATATAACCTTCCTGTGCTTGTACTTTTTCAACCATAGTGTAAGAATAACAGCACCAGCTTCATAGGACTGTTGTGAGAATTATATAAATTGAACACATGGAGATGTTGACTATTATTGGTTTTCTGTGATTCCAAGTTCCTAGTAAGGACTGAATCGTGGAGAGAAGTAGGACCAGCTTCTCCTATCAAAAAAGATTTGACTGGCGCTTGCGTGGTACAGTTGGTTGAGCATCTGACTCTTGGTTTCAGCTCAGGTCTCCTCCCACTCGTGCTCATATTCTCTCGTTCTCTCTGTCTCTCTCAAATAAATACATAAATCTTTAAAAGAAAAAAGGTGGGGTGGTTAAGTCGGTTAAGTATCTGCCTTTAGCTCAGGTCATGATCCCAGAGTCTCTAGATAGAGCCCTGTGTTGGAGGGCAGGAGTGTTTGTGTGTGTATGGGGGGCGGAGGGTGTTCCTGCACAGCAGGGAGTCTGCTTCTCCCTCTGCCCCTCACCCTGTTCGTGCTCTCTCTCGCTCTCTCAAATAAATAAAATCGGTTTAAAAAAAAAAAAAAGTATCTGAAAAGTCCTAAGTGCTCTAGTGATCTTGCCTCAGGAAAAAATCTGACCCCACAGGTAGTGAACCATTATCCAAAGAAATGCAGACTAACTATGCCAGTCAGGAATCCATTTTTCTTTTTAAAGATTTTATTTATTTATTCATAGAGACACAACACAGTTAGAGAGAGAGGCAGAGACACAGGCAGAGGGAGAAGCAGGCTCCATGCAGGGAGCCCGGTCTCCAGGATCACACCCTGGGCTGCAGGCGGTGCTAAACCGCTGCGCCACCGGGGCTGCCCCAGTCAGGAATCCATTTTAAGCACAACCACCCTAGAGGTTAGGGACAAACCTAGCAAGTCACCTTATTGGAGCATAGAATCAACTGACTGGTCCTATCCTTCAACTAATAGAATTTTTCAGGAATCTATAAGAAAGATTAAAGCAGGGGCACCTGGGTGGTTCAGTTGGTTAAGTGTCTGCCTTCAGCTCAGGTCATGATCTGGGAGTCCTGGGATCCACCCTGCATTGGGCTCTTTCCCTCTTCCTCTGCCTGCTGCACCACCTGCTTGTGCTCACTCTCTTTCTCTCTCTCTGTCAAATAAATAAATAAAATCTTAAAAAAAGAAAAGAAAAGAAAAAAAGCTTAAACCAGGGGCGCCTGGCAGGCTCAGTTGGTAGTGTGTGACTCTTGATCTTAGGGTTGTGAGTTCAAGCCCATTGGGCGCAGACCCTACTTAAAACAAAACAAAACAAAACAACAACAACAAAAAAAACAGGCCCCAAGCCACTGTCCCCCTGGGCTGTGGCCTCATGGATGGTAGGATCTAAGTTGTCTCAAGCAGTTTCCCAAGTAGGGTCTTTTCCATTACTCAGAGAGTAGTGATTTTTCCCTCCACAGCCACTTCTCATCTAGCTAGGGGAAAACAGAGGTGTTCATCCAGGATGCTTTGTGCTTTTCGACACTAGGTATAATATCAGGTTCAAAGTTACAGCTCAATAGATTATTATTAAAACTAATCCAAGGAGATTAGGGAGAGGCAGTTGAGAGTTGGGCAGGCCCCTGAACTATGTCATTCTGTGCTGAAAAACCTTTCCCACACAAATTCAAAAAGCTTATATTTAAAAATAAAAGCAGACAACTTAAGACTGATTTCTTTAACAGAAGACATATGTCTAAGACCTGGCCATGCTGTACTCTCTGCGGGTCCTCAAACTCACTAAGTTCTCACTCCCCTCTAAGCCTCTCAGTGCCTGGGATGACCTTCCTCAGCCCTTCACCGAGCTGATTTGATTCCTGAGGTCCTTCGAGTTCACCTTAAATGACACCTCCTCCAAGAAGCATTCCTTAACCTCTCAGACAAAGGACCCCCCTCTGTGTTATCATGGCACCTTGTACTTACCCCATTCTAGCATTTACTGATAGACAATCCCCAGTTTTCTTGTCTGTCCTGCACTGTCGTCAGCAACTTGAGGACAGAAACTTACATCTTATTCACCAATATATCCCTATAGCATCTAGCACAGTTCCTGGCATATAGCAGATGCACGAAAAATATTTGTTGAATATTTTACTGTAACAGCTTCCTAATTGGTCTTTCTTTGTACTTCTGTTCTCTCCCATCCTGCACATCACTTTTCCACAAAAGTCAGGAAAAGGGGATCCCTGGGTGGCTCAGCGGTTTAGTGCCTGCCTTCGGCCCGGGAAGTGATCCTGGAGTCCTGGGATCGAGTCCGACATCGGGCTCCTTGCGTGGAGCCTGCTTCTCCCTCTGCCTGTGTCTCTGCTTCTCTCTCTCTCTCTCTCATAAATGAATAAATAAAAGCTTTTTAAAAAGTCAGAAAAAACTTGGTGCCACAGCCCTCATGGTTATATAGGATTCTGAACCCACCACCTCACCCATCTCACTTCTATGGCTAATCCCCATGCTCACTTTATTCTCCAGCCAAATGGCCTTCTTCTGTTTCTAGAATTCAATCAGTTCCCATCTCAAAGCCCCTGCACTTGCTGTTCCTTTTTTCCAGAATCTCCTTCCTTCAGCATTTGCCATGGCCAGCTTCTTCCCCCTCATCAGGACCCTCTCAGAGACCTTCCCCACCTAAAGTATCCAACCCCACCCCTTCTTGGTCACTCTATCAAAGTATCTGGTTTCATTTTCTTTTCTTTTTTTTTGGGGGGGGGGGTCTTTTTTTAAAAAAAGATTTTATTCATTTATTCATGAGAGACTAAGAGAGAGAGAGGCAGAGACACAGGCAGAGGGAGAGGCAGGCTCCATGCAGGATGCTCAATGTGGAACTTGATCCTGGGTCTCCAGGATCACACCCTGGGCTGAAGGTGGCGCTAAACCGCTGAGCCACCCGGGCTGCCCCATGGCGGAGGGGGTGGGGCGGGGGTTGTTTTCAAGTAATACCTACACTCAATGTAGGGCTCAAACTTACGACCCCAAGATCAGGAGTCACATGCTCCGCTGAATAAGCTAGCCAGGCACCCCTGGTTTCATTGTCTTCCTGAAACTTATTCTGACCTTGTTTATTTGGTAATTATCTGCCTCTCCACTTTACAAAGTACCACAAAAGCTGGGACCTGCCTATCTTGTTCACCACTTCCCTCAATGCCCAGAACAATGCTTAGCATCTATTAGGTAGGTATTTAATAAATATTTATTGAATGGATGAATGCATGCATACATAAATGAAACAAGTGCTGTCCTTGAAGGAGTTGCTTTGGGTGGGTGTGTCTACCCTTGTTCTGACAGTCATCATCGCTCAAAAGTATTTGGGGATGTCATCTTTTAGAATTGATTTCACGATCACTTTAAAGGTTACTCAAGAAAATCAGATTCACTACTTTGTCATCACACCTTTTTCTTTAAAAAATATTTCTCCTGGGTGGCTCTGTCAGTTGAGCGTCTGCTTTCAGCTTAGGTCATGATCTCTGGGTCCTGGGATGGAGCCCCACATCAGGCTCTCTGCTCAGCGGGGAGCCGGCTTCTCCCACTCCCTCTGTGATCTCTCTCATTCTCTCTCAAATAAATAAATAAAATCTTTTTGGGCAGCCCTGGTGGCTCAGTGGGTTTAGCGCCACCTTCAGTCCAGGGTGTGATCCTGGGGACCCGGGATCGAGTCCCATATCAGGCTCCCTGCATGGAGCCTGCTTCTCCCTCTGCCTGTGTCTCTGCATCTCTCTCTGTGTGTCTCTAAAAATAAATAAAATGTTTAAAAAATAAATAAAATCTTTAAAAAAAATCCTCCCCAACTTGATATCTTTTCTTTTCTTTTTTTAAAGCAAGCTCCATGCCCAGCACGGGGCTTGAACTCATGACCATGAAATCAAGAGTTGCCTGCTCTACTGATTGAGCCAGCCAGGTGCCCGTAACTTGATTTCTGGCTTATTCACTAACTTTGGCTCTGAATTATTTGTTTCCTCAAATTAACTTCAACTTCAAGAATAAAAACTTGTCACCTTTGATAACAGTCTGAAGAATGGACTTTAGGCTCTGAAGACAATTTTGAAAAGAGGAATTCAAAACCTCTCATTTCAATGTGTAAGTTCTGAACTGTTGTGTTGATTTCAGATGAGATCGCGGGTGTTCAGGGTCGTATGGCCGTAGACAGTTGTTGATTTCAAACGATGCCCTTATTTTATAGTGAAACTCTTTATACTGGGACAATAGTATTTTCACCCCCTGGATTTGTTTTTCATTTTAGTTATTTTTGAAACAGTTCCATTTTAAAGATTTATTTATTGTTTGAGAAAGAGAGCAAGCATGCACGCATAAATGTGGGGGCAAGGGGACAGAGAGAGAGAGAGAGAATCTCAAGCAGACTCCCCACTGAATGCAGAGCCCTTGTCAGGGCTCAAACACATACCCTGAGATCAAGACCTGAGCCGAAATCAAGAGTTGGATACTCAATCAATTGAGCCACCCAAGCCCCCTAAAACAGTTCCATTTTAAAGAATTTATTTCTAGAAAAAAATCCAATGGTTTTTAGATTCACAGGAAACCTAGGGTCTAAATAATATGCTTCCTTCTCTTCTATAAAAGTCACTCCAACCCAATACTTCATTATTCCTTAAATATTCTCACCATTCCTTCCTGTTCTTTCTTCTGACTAGAATGGATCTTTCATGCTTCAACCCAAGCCCTAGCAACACTGTAAGCTTCTTTTCAGGCCCAACTCAAATGATTGGCTTCCAGATGTTAGACTCCTGTCAGAATTAATTCCTTCATCCTCTGATCTCCCAAACCACCACCTGGATGTAAGCTCTGAGTCAGAGGCGTATCTGTCTTCTTCAAAATTATATCTCAGCACCAAGCATGGTGTCTAGCAAATGGCAGGTGCTCAAAATATATCTATTGAATGAACAACTGCTTCTCTATTCTATTATCCAGCATGTAATATTTAGTTATTTATCTTTCTCCCCCACAAGACTATCAATTTCTTCAACAGTAAGAACTATAGTCTTATTCATCTTTTATCTCTCTGTGACATGGACAGGGCATAGGTGAGCCCAGAAGTTAGCATTTATCTTGCTAAAATTCCAAGATTTCCATTAATTTACACTCAGATCAGCTAGGATCAAAGTAGATTTCCTGGTTTGTTTTTTTTTTTTTTTTTTTTTTTAAAGATTTTATTTATTTATTCATGATAGTCACAGAGAGAGAGAGAGAGAGAGAGAGGCAGAGACACAGGCAGAGGGAGAAGCAGGCTCCATGCACCGGGAGCCCGACGTGGGATTCGATCCCGGGTCTCCAGGATCACGCCCCGGGCCAAAGGCAGGCGCCAAACCGCTGCGCCACCCAGGGATCCCTCCTGGTTTGTTTTTATCTTCTCTTTACTTTAGTCCAATAAAAGCTGCCGATGGCGGAAGAGAGTCTCTAGGTTCTGAAGCTTCTTTCCCTCCCCCATCCCAAGCCTAGGCCAGACTGACTGGGTCCAGATGTAATGTCCCTTAGATCTAGGGGTCTCCAGCTCCTACATGAACTTCATTCTCTTCTTTGGTTCCTCAGTTCCACGGCCCTTCCCCACCTGCTCCAACCAATGGTTCTCTCTAGAAAAGGGTCACTAACTCAAATGCTTGAGTCTGGTTGGTAGTAAAAATGTCTAGGGAGTTAGAGGCAGTTCCCTCTAAAGGCAGAAACTAATTATTCTTTGAAGGAATATGAACCCAGGGTTCCTAGAACGTCTGATGTTTCAAGAAAACTAGAAATCCAGAAATTATTTTTATTTTTTTCATAAATTATTTTTAAATGTGAACTCTCCCAATGTTTAAGTACCAGCAACTATTTCATTTTTAAAAATTAGGCAAGCCAATTAAAACATATGCACGCACAAAAAAACAAAAACAGGGGCAGCCCCAGTGGCCCAGCGGTTTAGCGCCGCCTGCAGCCCCGGGTGTGATCCTGGAGACCCGGGATCGAGTTCCATGTCAGCTCCCTGCATGGAGCCTGCTTCTCTCTCTGCCTGTGTCTCTGCCTCTCTTTCGCTCTCTCTGAATAAATAAATAAATAAATCTTTAAAAAAAAAAAAAACATATGCACAGGGCAAAGCTGGCCTGTGACCACTGGTTTCCTTTTCTTTTTCTTTTTTAAATTTTTATTTATTTATGATAGTCACACAGAGAGAGAGAGAGAGGCAGAGCCACAGGGAGAGGGAGAAGCAGGCTCCATGCACCGGGAGCCCGACGTGGGATTCGATCCCGGGTCTCCAGGATCATGCCCTGGGCCAAAGGCAGGCGCCAAACCGCTGCGCCACCCAGGGATCCCCTGGTTTCCTTTTCTACTCTAGATCTGTGACTGTGTCACCTCACTGCTCCCCAAGGGCATCCTATTTCCTTACTTGAGCTTTGAAACACAGACTACCTCCTGAGCCTCATCTCCTGCCATTCTCCAGCACACTTCCCCTCCTCTAATCTAAGTCATATGACATGACTTGTCAAACCAGGGACCCATACAATGTTTTGTAATGTTTAAATGTAATTTTTATTTATTTTATTTATTTATTCATGAGAGACATACACAGAGAGAGAGAAAGGCACAGACACAGGCAGAGGAAGAAGCAGGCTCCATTCCATGCAAGGAGCCTGACATGGGACTCGATCCCGGGTCTCCAGGACCACACCAGGGACTGAAGGTGGCGCTAAGCCACTGAGCCACCGGGCTGCCCTAATGTAATGTTTTAATGCCTCTGCATGTGCTATTCCTATTTCTATTCATTGAGCCAACAAATCTTTGTTGAGCAGACAGTCCAGCCCTGCACTCTGCTGGGTGCTAAGACATAACCCTAAACACCACTGGCAAAGTTCCTGACCTCCTGGGGCTTACATTCAAGTGGCAGAAGCAGATGTTACTCAAACAATAATGCAAAGTAAATTTAAAATGTGATAGGTTTTAAAATAAGCCATAAGAACATATAACAAGAATTAACCTGACCTGCTTTGGGGATCTGGGAAAGATTCCCTAAAGAAGTGACATTTTGGGGCCACCTGGTTGGCTCAGTCAGTGGAGCACGTGACTCTTGATCTTGGGGTTGTGAGTTTGAGCCCCACAGTGGGTGTAGAGATTACTTAAAAATAAACTCTTTTTAAAAAGTGACATTTTAATACATCTGAAATTACAGTGACAGTATCTAAGGAAAATACGTGGTGGGGAAGGGAGGGGTAAAGTGATCAGAATTTTAGGGTAGGGAACCAGAAAGTGTGCAGTTTGGAGGAGGCAGGAATCTGCCTTCTTTGAGGAACTGAAAAAGGCCAGTGCTGCTAAGTACAGGAACTGAGGAGAAAGACCTGAGTTGAGGCAAGAAGGCCAGGCGGGGCTTACCATGTGAGCAGGGTGAGTCAGGCATCTTCAGGGTTCTGGTCTTTAATCCTGAGGGCAATGGGAAGTCAGTGAAAAGGTTTTATGAGGGCTACGTGCGAGAGATAGAGAGGAGAGAGCAGGAGAGGCAGAGAGACAGTGACAGGAACAGAGACAGACACAGAGAAACAGGCAGGCAGGCAGACATGATCAAATCTGCATTTTGAAAATATGCTGGCTTTTGGGTAGAGAATAGAGAAAGGATGCAGTAGTAGGAATAGAAGTAGGGGACCAGTCCAGGGATGGCAGAAGTTCAAGTGAGGCATTATAGCACCTCTGATGGAGGCAGAGGCTGTGGAGATAGGGAAACATTCATGGGATTTGCAATATTTATGCAGTAAACAATAGGATTTAGGCATGGATTGTATAGTTGGCAGTGAGGCAGTGGAGAGCAGTTAAAGAGGACTCCCAGACTTCCAGCTGTCCAATGAGTTAGGGGTGCTCTTCCCTAAGACAGGGGACACTGGAGGAGGAGCAGGTTGGTGGTGAAGGTAATGGAGAGAATGGGAGTTTAATTATTTTGCAGATATTTACTTGGTCAGCATACATTTATTGAATGTATGAAGCTGCTCTGTTCCAGCCTCTGTCTGTGTATACAAAGACAGAAGTGTTTCCTGCCCATGAGCTGCTCACCATCCAGTTGGGGAGACAAACAGAAAAGATGATTATAATCCAAATATCATGTAGGCCTCCTAAGCCTGTGGACAGAAACAAAATCACATGAACACTAATTCATCATCCCGAGTTCCAGTTGTTGGCCCTGCAAAGTCCCCTTTGAGTATTTTTGGGACACTTCTAGGGACTTTTGACAAGTGGCTGTCAGACAAAGCAGTAGGTTGTCACTGGCCACACCAACCCTGCTCTGATCCCCACTGTCCCTACCAAAGGCACCTTCTGTGAGAATGCAAAAAGCACCCTGGGACTAGAATGAGGCAAGCAAGGAGCATAGCCTTGAGAAGGAATCCCTCCTTAAATGTTGCTTGCCCTGATGCTCTCGAGGTGCTGGAGAGGCCTGGGTCCTGAAAAAGGAGCTTCTTCCAAGCTCTGAGCTCTGTTACATCATCTGGGCCATGAAGCAGTGCTGCTAAGGGCTGCAGTTGGAATGCTTCTGGGGACACATGGAGTTAGAGGAGTCTCTGACACAGCTAAACATGGGTATAAAGAGGGGTGCAATTGGCTATCTAGATTTGGAACTCAGAAGTTTGGGCTAGAGATCTACATTCCCGAGCCATGAACATGGAAAATGGAGAATAGGCACAGGAACCACACTCTGCTGAACAACCAATATTCATTCATTCATTCATTCATTCATTCATTCATTCATTCATAACAACCAATATTTAAATGGCCTGCCCCCACTCCACCTGGCAACTTCCCAAAGATCCAACTTCCTTAATTCATGTCCCTGGTTGGTCAGTCACTCTTTCCTGTGCATTCCTACGGCTCTTTGTAGTCCTCTACTATAACACTTTTCACTCTACATGGTTAACTCTTAGCTTGTATATTTGTCTCCTTCACTCAGCAGTGAGCTCCTTGAGGGTATGGACTCTTTTTTTTTAAGATTTTATTTATTCATGAGAGACACACACACACAGAGGCAGAGACACAGGCAGAGGGAGAAGCACGACATGTAGGGAGCCCAACATGGGACTCGGTCCCGGGTCTCCAGGATCAGGCCCTGGGCTGAAGGCAGCAGCAGTAAACCACTGAGCCACCTGGGCTGCCCCAGGTATGGACTCTTATTCAATGTTCAATCTCATGCCATTTTCATCTACTACATTGGCAAAGACTAAAATTATGGGAAGATGATGCCCAGAATTAATGCGGAGAAGAGAGAAAAGAATGCGGCCTCCCCGGCTGCATGGCACTGTCTTTTTATATCATTTCTAGAATTAACCTATAGATATATGGATACTAGTGCACAAAGATGTTGTTCAATGATGCTCATTGCATTATGATTTGCCATACTAAAAAGGTGGAATGACCCTTACACATTTCCAAATATAAGCACCAGACCTAGTTGATGGAATGCTAGGCAGCCATGAAAAATGAAGTAGATGTATATTTACTGAGAAGAAAAAATGGCCAGAATATTTCTTTAAAAACAAGTCCGAAACTGTTCATACTGAATGCTGCAATTTTTTTAAAAAGATAGATTTGCATATAGATGTATTAAAATGTCTAGAAAGCTACACAAGTAACCATTGAATAAGGGCCTTTGGAGAAGGGTAGTCAAGTGAATGGGCAAGGTTTGGGGTGTATTTTACTTTTCACTTTATGCCTATCTTATGATTGGATTTTTTCTTTTCTTTTTTTTTTAAGATTTTATTTATTCATGAGAGACACGGAGAGAGAAGCAGAGACATAGGCAGAGGGAGAAACAGGCTTGCTGCAGGGAGCCCAATGCAGTACTCGATCCCAGAACTCCAGGATCATGGCCCGAGCCAGAAGCAGACTCAACCACTGAGCCACCCAGGTGTCCCTGGTTGGATTTTTCTTAAAACTAGAAATATATGTATATATACATATATCTATATGATTTTATTTTTAAGTGACCTCCATACCCAACATGGGTCTCGAACTCAAAACCTCGAGATCAAGAGTCACATGCCCTACTGACTGAGCCAACCAGGCTCCCCAGAAGTATATATTTTTATAGAAAACAAATTTAGAAAAAATTTAAGACATCAAATCTTGATCTCCCTTTCTCCTTCTCCACCCTCCACATATTTAGCACCAAGAAGATGTTTAAGCTTGAACAGATGAATTACACTCTTGGAAGAGAAAGTCTCCTGTTCAGATCTGGAGCCCTTCTTCTCCCAGGAACTGGCTGCAAAGCAGGAGAGGTAGACAGGGCTTGTGGATCTCCATTGGTAGAGATCACACAGATCAGGCAGCTAGACAAATTTCTACCTTTCCCAGTCCATCCATTAGGGACTCACATGAAAGTGAAAATCTGTAATAAGGTACTCAAAAAAAATGCGTGTAGTAATAATAACAATGGTCACTATCACCTCTCAAGCACCTACTAATTACCATCCCTGGTGCCGAGTGCTTTAATCCTCATAGCCCGGAGGTAGGTATTGTTTCAACTCCTGATTTTATCAAAGAAGAGGAAGGAGAGGCTGAGTAAGGGTAAGTAATGTGCTCAAGCATCCAGCAGGTAAGAAGCAGCCAACTCCATCTGAATAACTATGCTCTCAATTGCTCCTACTACACCATAGTAACTGGATTATAGGAGGAAACAGGGTAAAAGTGTATTTGAAAAACTCTCCTTCCAAATTAATCTAGTTATAAGTCAGTGAAAGTGATACAGATTAGAGAGCAGGCCTTTGAGATCCACAACCGAGATGAAGCACCTCAAACTCTTCATTGGGCACTAGATGGCAGGATGATAATTTTTCTTTTGCTTCTAAATTCTGTCAGGAGGTTTACATTGGTATTTGTTCACACAAATTCTGCAAAGTAGATGTCATTACCAGTTACCTCCACTTTAGAAAGGAGGAAACTAAGGCTCTGACAGGCCGTGCTTTTTGCTAATGACACACAGCGAAGACAAGGCATTGTCGTGTTTGAATCTGTCTAGTAATACTCCAAAGTCAGTCTTTTCACAAGGCTTTATACTGTTAATACCTTTAGTCAAACCTGGAGAACCAGGTGATATCATGGTTAACACAAAATGAGCTCCAGACCTCTGGGCTTTCAGGACAGGAATTACTCTTCTAACCTCCAGGGAACTCCCTTCAGCCCCTGGACTGGCCCCGGCCCACCTCCACCCCAACTGAAGGCTGCTGCATCCCTTACTTGTTAAGTACAGGACAACGTCACAACCTGTTGCCTCAGAGATTACCTTTTGTCTCATCAGGAAGAACTCAAATCTCCCTTCAACCCCACTCTTTTCAAATAAGTAAAGGTTTGGCAGCCATCCGGAAAGACTGGTGATTCTAGTCTAGAAACCCACAGATACCATTACCCAGCTCCTTCTCAGACACTTCTTTATCAAAGTTTTATTAGCCTCAGCTCAAGGTACCTCCATCTGGACATCTCATTATAGAGCAAGGACACTTCAGCCATTTGTAATACCACTCCCACCCAAACAGGATTTTCAAGGACAGCAGCAGGAATGAGTTGCAAGAGAGCTATAAAATCCACCTTGCCCCCTTTTCCCCTCCTCCATGCATTTGCTCTCTCAACCTACCTATTTCTTCATAGTCTGCAATTGGATTACTTCCAGTCCTTAAACGCATCTCTGACATTCTCATTTTGAATGTTCATTTATTCACACTTCCCCTTGCCTGGAACTCATTCTCCCCTGGCCAAAATCTATCTCCTGCCTTGAAATTCAATGGCACTTAATAGTCACCTATCTTTTGGCACTGGTCACTTTACATTTTTCATTACAATTACTCAAAAACAGTTTTCTCCTACTTATAAACTACCTAATGCTACTTCAAAGTCAAGTACTAACAGTAATATATTACTGTTGTATATACATAACAGTAATATATAATAAACGTGATAGTTTATGGAGATATTTGTTCTCATTTCTGTGGGTAATCCCCCCCACCCCCAGATGGTAGCCAGACCTTAAATCTTCCCTAGTTTGAAGGCTTCTAAGTTTCAGAGCCAACAATTAAGTTTCCAGCCACACAAAAGACAATGTCCAGAAATGGTTTTGAAAAGCATGGGCTTACTAGGGGAACTGATCCAAAAGGAAAAGGGAGTGCTTTGGATGGGGGAAACACAAATCTGTGGAGGGAAAGAAAGGTTAGGGAAAGCACCAGGTTTCTGAGAATTCTGGAAGTAGAGACCTGGGCTCATTTGCATATAGCACCCCCAAGATGAGGAGACTGTTGTGGGAGACTGTCCACTATATGCCCTGGCCTGGAGAGCAGTGGTAATGCTCTTTCTGAGCAAGTCTGGAATGATCCATTGTGAAGAGTCCAACAGCGGCAGGGGGATTAACACTCGCATCAGTAGAAGGAGCCATCCTAGTGGTATAAGTAACCATCACGGATTAAGGACCTGACCTCTTCCTCACTTTTTTTGCGGAAGAAAACACTAAAGTCAGCAGAAAGCAGCACTGTATAAGGAGCTAAAATGCTTCGTCTTCGTCTTTTAAGACGACTTCTCAGACCAACAATGGCTCACCTTTTAGAGCCTACTATATTGGAAATCATGGGATAGGACTTCTGAGGTTCCTGCTCCCATCGGGCGCCCTTTTCCTCGCTAGACTTCAGGCCTCCAATCTAAACCTTCCCTCTTCGTTCGAGTCCCTGGCCCGTCCTTCCTCAGTTTCTCCCTGCAAGCGTCCCTTCCCCAACTCCACCTCGCATCCCCGAAGCAGACTCTTTCAGTCGTCCCTTCTTCTCTCCTAGTTCCCCCGAGTCCTGTACCTCCCCCCCCCCCCCCCCCCCCCGGTTCAGGCAGTCGCTCTCCTCTCTTCCGACCCAGACCGCCCTCCAGCGACCCCCCGCGCCGGACTCTGTTCCTTTCTACACTTCAGGGACCCCCTCTACCCACCCCATATCCACCCCACTTCACTCCCACCCGGAACCCCACTGGGCGCAGCCCCCCTCCGCCGCTCAGCCGTTGGCGGGGGCGTGGCCCCGCGAGTAACAGGTCTCCCGCCCCACACTCCGCGGGCCCGCGCGCAGACAAAGACATTCCACAGCCCCCGCCCCTTCGCGCACCCGGCCAGAGGGGGAGGAGACACGTGTCCCGCTAGCGCCGAGTCACGTGGAAGAGAAAACGAACGAAGCCCGCGGCCACTCGCGCACGCGCACAAGACTCTGGCCTGGCGGGCTCGGAGGGAAAAGGGGAGCGGGGAGGCGACTTCTTCGGGCTCCGCGGCGGTGCGCAGGCGCCGTGGCCCGACTGGAGACTTTGTTCTCCGCGGAGAGACCCAAGGGCGGTGCCGGTGGCTGGCTGCGCACGCGCGCCGCCTCATTTCCGGTGCTCTCTTTCGCTGGGTCGCTCGGGTCGGCTTCGGTCGCTGTCGCTCCCGCTCTCCCACCCCCGCCAACCGCCGCTCGGGCCTCTGCCGCTGCCGCGTCGCTTCCTCGATCCCTCGATCGCACATCCGCCCCGATGCAGCGCCGGGACGACCCCGCCGCGCGCATGAGCCGGTCCTCGGGCCGCAGCGGCTCCATGGACCCCTCGGGTGCCCACCCCTCCGTGCGTCAGGCGCCGTCTCGGCAGCCGCCGCTGCCTCACCGGTCGCGGGGAGGCGGAGGGGGATCCCGGGGGGGCGCCCGGGCCTCGCCCGCCACGCAGCCACCACCGCTGCTGCCGCCCTCGGCCACGGGCCCCGACGCGACGGTGGGCGGTCCGGCGCCGACCCCGCTGCTGCCCCCCTCAGCCACTGCCTCCGTCAAGATGGAGCCGGAGAACAAGTACCTGCCCGAACTCATGGCCGAGAAGGACTCGCTCGACCCGTCCTTCACTCACGCCATGCAGCTACTGACGGCAGGTAAGCGGGCCTCCCCGGTCCCTCTGGGTCGTCTGGCCCCCCGGGGGCATGGGTAGCAGTGGCTTTGTTCCGCCTGCCTTCCGCCCCCTCGGGGCCGAGGCCATCGTGAACTCCCCTCCTCTCCTCCTCATCCCGGGAGCCTGGATTCCACGCTCCCATCCCGGCCCTCGGTGCGAGGGAGAATTCTGAGGCTGCAGTGGAGGCCCAGAGGGGACTTGGTGATCTCTTAGCGCAAAGGTCTTGATGGATAGCGCTGCGCTCCCCGCCCCTTTGCCGACCCTTCCCCCTCCCACCTTTTGCAGCTGCCCTGCGCTCTGAGTATTCAGATCCTTCCAGAAGCGAACCTTTTATCTCCCCCTACCCCCAAAGGGAAAGCCTTCTTCATTGCAGGTGGCGGTAGACGCCTCTACTGAGGGTGTAGGGGGTGAAGACAGCCGGAGCGGGGAGGGACCGTGGGAGGGAGGGCCGGGGTGAAATGGGGTGAGGCTGGAGTGCCCTGTCCAGCGCGCCGCGTTCTCTGGGGCCGGGTCGGACTTAGCGGTAACAGGAGCTTAAGTTGCTCGGAGGCAGGAGCAACCTGTGGGAATCGGATCTTGAGGCTTTCCGAACCAGACTTCCGACTTGGGCCGATAAAATGATCATTGCTATGGACCCCTTTATTTTATAAGGTGGTGTTCATCATAAGGGTAAGAATAGCCCTAGAGACAGTGAAATGGAATCGGAGTAGGTAAAGGTTGGTTTGCAGGACATTCCTCACTCAATAAGATGGACAAAAATTGAGGGAAGTTGCAAGATGCTTGTACCTGAAAGGCTTGGTCTTCCTGTTTTATTTCTTTTTGCTTCAATAGTGAAATAGATTCTGAAAAGTAGTCTTTGTTCTGTGCCAGTAGACTAACGCTCCTTTCCTGCCCTAACTGGCTAATCACCTAGTCTAAAGCCGTCTGTTTTGCCCCCACTTACAGTTTAAACGTTGTTTTAATAAGTTATTTCTTATATGACCTGAATTTTATAAGCAAGTAAAAAGTTGCAACCTTCAACTCTAAATGAGTAGTTGGACTCTTTGGCAAGGTTGATATAATGGACTGATCGATATTTCGTTTCCCTCCCCTTTGTTCTCTATCTCCTTACATTGGTAAGGGGTCTTCGTTTTTTTAAAGCAATAAACAAATCTCGCTGTGGTAAAAAAATAAGAACATTTGGATAAATCGCTTACATTTTCAATTGGGTGTTTTGCTGTTCTGTAACACAGTCAGATTGTTTGAAACATTACTGTTCATTGTGTTCTTCTGGCAGTCGTTTTGAAGGCCAGGATGTTTTTTTTAATCTTTATATTTTTCATGTTGTCTTGCAATATAGCAAACACCAGGTGTTTGAAAGCAACTACATGCAGACTTAAGAATGTCAAGCTAAATGCTAAAGGTTGACTTGGTAGTCTAATTTTTATTTCCTTTAATCTTTAAGCAGTCCAGGTTAAATGAGTGAGAATAACAAACTTTAGAACTTAAAGGTGTTGGCTTGGGTTTGAAATTCTGACCCTTAATTAAACTTCTTGGGAAGTTTTCTGAACCTCGGTAACCTTATCTGGAAAATGGGATGATGAGAGAATTAAGTGTCATGTAAAAGCACTGGCGCCATTCCCTTTGGCCATAATAATAAAGATAATAATTTGTCACCACAGTTTTCTAATAGTTGTAAATCCGTGGTACTGAGTAAAGTATGAAAACAAGGTATTTTTTGCCTTTCTGACCACACCAAGTGCCTAGTACAGTGTTTTCTTTTAAGTAAAAGGTGATTTTTTAGGATAACCATCAAAAACTGTTGATCCTTGAGGACACCTGGGTGGCTCAGTGATTGAGCATCTGCCTTTGGCTCAGGTTGTGATCCCAGGGTCCTGCAATGGAGTCCCACATCAGGCTCCCCACAGGGAGCCTGCTTTTCCTTCTGCCTATGTTTCTGTCTCTCTCTGTGTTTCTCATGAATAAATAAGTAAAATCTTAAAAAAAAACAAAACTGTTGATCCTAAAAAGTTATTTACAGGGGTGCCTGACTGGCTCAGTCGGTAGAGCATGTGATTTTTGATCTTGGGGTTGTATGTAAGTTGGAGCCCACCTTGGATGTAAAGATTACTGAAAAAAAAATCTTTTTTAGAAAAGTTACTTAAAATTTTCACTGTTCTCTCACTGCTTAAATTCTGTTACAAGAGAGTATTTAATATTTTTTAACTTGGGTTTTGTTTTTTTTTTTAATTTTAATCAAGTTATTTTCTTTTCTTTTTTTTTTGTTTTAGATTATTTATTTATTCATAGAGACAGAGAGAGAGAGAGAGAGAGGCAGAGGGAGAAGTGGGCTTCATGCAGGGAGCCCGACATGGGACTCGATTCCAGGTCTCCAGATCACGCCCTGGGCCGCAGGCGGCGCTAAACCCGCTGCGCCACTGGGGCTGCCCTTAACTTGGGTTTTTTGATGTCTTTTTTTTTATAATGAATTGAATTAAAAAATATTTTTATTTATTTATTCATGAGATACACGAGAGAGGCAGAGACATAAAGGGAGAAGCAGACTCCTCGCAGAGAGCTCGATGCAGGACTCGATCCCTAGACTGGGATCACACCCTGAGCTGAAAGCAGATGCTCAACCACCGAGCTACCCAGGCATCCCTAAACTGAATTTTTCATTGGAGAATTGGAGTTGAAGTAATGCTGGCTCATTGAGAGAGCAGACTTGGGGTATATGTTAAGTCTTGATATACATTGGACCTGGCTTTTAACATATTTTTTAATGATCTGGAAAAGGGATTGTAGTGAAGTCAACCCACTGTGAGGAAGTGAGACACTGAGAAGACAGAATAGTAGTATTTAAACTCTAATAAGGATATGTGTAAGAAAAACATAGTTAATACTTACTGTGCCAGGCACTGGACTGAGCACTTTTAAGTCATATATTTAGTCTTTGTGACAATATTATGAGAACGTTATTCTTATCCTCATTTTTACAAGATACCCAGAGATTAATTTGTCTACAGTAACAAATTTAGAAAATCAGCATAACTAGGATTTGAAGTCAGTCTGAGCCTGGATCCATATACCTAACCTTCTTCACCCACCCCACCCCCTACTATATAACTATATATAGTAACCTGCAACAAATTGTACCTTAAAATATTTTGTACTACTTGGACAAAATATTACAATTTATTAGAATGCATTGGAGTGCTAGCTAACAGGGCAGTAAAGATGATAATGCCAAAAGAAGAAGGAAACCCAAAGAGCAGAGCCTAGCTCTTGGAACTGACTCTCCTCAGGTACCTCTGCTCATTTCCAAAGAGAAGCCTCAAGACCCAGGCCACTCCTCCCTAGCCTTTTTTTTTTTTTTTTTTTTTTTTTTTTTTAAGATTTTATTTTTAAGTAATCTCTCTACCCAACGTGGGGCTCAAATTTAAAATCCTGAGATCAGGGCAGCCCGGGTGGCTCAGCAGTGTAGCACTGCCTTCAGCCCAGGGCCTGATCCTTGAGACCCTGAATCGAGTCCCACGTCAGGCTCCCCTCATGGAGCCTGCTTCTCCCTCTGCCTGTGTCTCTGCCTCTCTCTCTCTCTCTCTCACTCTCTCTCTCCTGAATAAATAAAATCTTAAAAAAAAAAAAAATCCTGCGATCAGGAGTGGTATGTTCTATTGACTGAGCCAGCCAGATGTCCCCCAGCTTTACTTTATTTTGTACTTAATCAGCATCTGATATACAATATATTGTAGTTATGTGTGTATTTGTTAACCACTCCTTCACAGCTAGAATGTCAGCTCTACCAGAGCAGGAATCTTTGTTTTTGTTCACTGCTATATCTCCTATTCTTGAAGAGTGCTGCCCAGAATGGACTCTTACTAAATATTTGATGAATGAATATTCATCTTCATTGCATGATGGAAAAATATCAACACCGTTCTGAAAGACTTACATATTGAATATAGACTTCTGTGTTAGCCAAATTGTTACTCAGTTATGATGACAATTAAATGCATTTGCAGACATGCAAGGACTCAGAGTACACATGCTTGTTTTCTGAAACAAAAAATAATTTATCTTGTGTTACATATTTATGTAATAAACATAAAATTCTTGTATGTGTATCAGCGTTTTTCTACTTTGTACAGTTAGGAAAATATAAGTTTGTAAATGTTTCAGGAGTAAGTAAACATTTTGAAGAGATTAACAATCCCCAGAAGATCTTGAAAATATACCTAGAAATCCATCTTTCAAAACACTCAGTAGACTTTTAAAGACAGTCTATTGAAATTTCAGAATACTTAATTCCTTTATTTCATTCACAATATGCTCTAAAAGTATATCTATTTCTTTTTTTTTTATTTTTATTTATTTATGATAGTCACAGAGAGAGAGAGAGAGAGAGAGAGAGAGAGGCAGAGACACAGGCAGAGGGAGAAGCAGGCTCCATGCACTGGGAGCCTGACGTGGGATTCAATCCGGGGTCTCCAGGATCGCGCCCTGGGCCAAAGGCAGGCGCCAAACCGCTGCGCCACCCAGGGATCCCAAAAGTATATCTATTTCATTTCATCACAGAGCTAGCAAAACCTATTAAATTCAGAAAGTGGAATTAGTTGCAAAGAACTCTAAACCAAATATAGATATAGTAGGATAAGCAGGCAGAGATTATCACTATTTGGAGCAATATTTTTGTTTACATAGGAAAGTGATCAGTGATGCAGCTGATTACAAGATAGAGATGTACAAATCAGTAGGTTTCTGATACATGAGCAGTAGCCAATTAGAAAAGAATTGACAAAATCATTTTTAGAATAGTATCAAAAAAAAAGTGTCTCTTAAGGGATCGAATCCCACGTCGGGCTCCTGGTGCATGGAGCCTGCTTCTCCCTCTGCCTGTGTCTCTGCCTCTCTCTCTCTCTCTCTCTCTCTGTGACTATCATAAATAAATAAATAAAAAGTCTCTTGGAATAGTATCAAAAATTAAAAATTTTTAAAAAATAATATCAGTTGTCTTGGGGTAAGCAATAAAAATCAGTTCAAAAATGTATGTGAAGGAACACCTGGATGGCTCAGTGGTTGAACATCTGCCTTTGGCTCAGGTTGTGATCCCCCCTGGGATGGAGTCCTATATCAGGTTCCCCGCAGAGAGACTGCTTTTCCAAACTCCGCCTATGTCTCTCATGAATAAATAAAATATATATTTTTAAAAGTACATGAATAATAACATTAAATAATATTTAACCTTGTGTAGAGCATGTTAACATGTGCCATGAAGTATGCTACTTACTCATTCAGTCTTCCTGGCCTTTATAGGAGGGAGAATTTTTTTTTATCTCCGTTTAACAGATAAAGAATTGGAATATTGTGATCATATTGTCAACTTTATTTTTTTTTGTTTTTGTTTTTTTTTATATTGTCAACTTTAAAATTTTATTGAAGGTGATAAAGATCTGAATGAAAAGAGAAATATGCCATGTCCTGGGGAAGTTGTGGGGTTGAGGGGACTAGCATTATAAAGATGACAGGACTTTTATTTTTATTTATTTGTTTATTTGTTTGTTTATTTATTTATTTATTTTAAAGATTTTATTTCTTTATAGACAGAGAGAGAGAGAGGCAGAGACACCAGCAGAGGGAGAGGGAGAAGCAGGCTCCATGCAGGGAGCCCAACGCGGGACTCGATCCCGGGCCTCCAGGATCATACCCCAGGCTGCAGGCGGTGCCAAACCACTGCGCCACCTGGGCTGCCCGACAGGACTTTTAAATTAACATGTTGATCTTTTGCATTTTCCAAACTAATTCCAACTGGATTTATTTTTTTTAAGAGATTTATTTATTTTAGAGAGAGCATGAGTGGGAGGGACAGAGGGGGAGAGAATCTCAAGCAGACTTCATACTGACTGTGGAGCTGGAGCTGGTCACGGTGATCCATCCCACGACCTCGACCTGACCTGAGTGGAAACCAAGAGCCAGACACTCAACAAACTGTGCCACCCAGGTGCCCCACCTGGGTTTATTTTTTCAACCTGACATGTTGAATATAAAGTAGATAAAAGAGGAAATGAAGAAAAATGAGGAAAAAATTTTGGAGACAGGAAAATAATGAAAATCTGAAGTACTGATGGAAATTTGGTTAAACAAGACTTAGGGTTTGAGAGTATGAGAATTAGAAGGAACTCTAAACATTGCTGGTGGAAGTGTGAATTGATACAACCACTCTGGATAACAGTTTAGCATTTCATCTGAAAATTAATTTTCAAATTCCTTAAAATTCAGCAACATCATTCCTAGGAACATGCCCAAAGAAATTTTTGTACATGAATGCCTCATTCATAAAATGGTACACCTTGTTCATAAAATAGTGCACCTTGTTCACAAAATGGTGCAACGTGTTTCACCATTGATTGGAGATTGAACTTTTCAAAATAAAATATATATTTTTTTAATTTTTTAATTTATTTATGATAGTCACACAGAGAGAGAGAGAGAGGCAGAGACATAGACATAGGCAGAGGGAGAAGCAGGCTCCATGCACCGGGAGCCCGACGTGGGATTCGATCCCGGGTCTCCAGGATCGCGCCCTGGGCCAAAGGCAGGCGCTAAACCGCTGCACCACCCAGGGATCCCCAAAATAAAATATTTATATAGCAGTGAAAACGAAAACTTACAGCTACATGCAACAACATAGAAAAATCTTGGAAATCTAATATTAGTATAATAATATTACTAATATTAGACTAATATTAGAAAAGCAAGTCCCAGTAGGCTAGATACATACAGTACAATACTTTTTTTTTGCAACATAATACTAGTGAGACTAAGTATAAAATATTGTTAGCATACATTTTTCTCTGATAAAGCAGCTTTTTACAAAACTAAATATATGTTTACCATACGACTCAGCAATTGCACTCTTGGGCATTTATCCCAGAAAAATTAAAACTTAGTTTAACACAAACCTGTGCATGAGTGTTCATAGCAGCTTTATTCATAATAGCCCCAAAATGAAAACAAACCATATGCCTCCAATAGGTGAGTAAACAGGTACCATGGAATACTATTTAGCAATAAAAAGAAATGACAAGTGGAACAACTTGGTTGGAGCTCAAGAGAATTATGCTGAGTAAAAAGAGCCAATCTCTAAAGGAAACATTGTATAATTCTATTAATTTAACATTTTTGAAAATACAAAATAGTAGAGATGGAGAATAGATAAGTGGTTGCCAGTGGTGGGGGACAGCTGGAGAGAGGGGACTGTGGCTACAAAAGGGTGGGTGAGGAATGGAACTGTTATGGAACTGTTCTGCGCCTGGACTGTGGTGGTACTCGTGTGACTGATTAAATTGCATAGAACTGAACATAAATAAATGGGTGTAAAACTGATGAAATCTGAATAAAGTCAGTAGATTGTATTAATGTTAATTTTCTGGTAATGATATTGTATTATATATGTGCAAAGTATTATGGAGAAAATGGGTGAAAGGTATATGAGATCTTTTTATTACTTGGAACTGCATATAAATCTACAATTACCTCAGAAAGCTTTTTTTAAAAAAGAAAAAGGGTGCCTGGGTGGCTCAGTTGGTTAAGCATCTGCCTTCAGCTCAAATCTTGATCTTGGGGTCCTGGAATCGGGCCCCACAGTAGGTTCCCTGCTCCGTGGAGTCTGCCTCTCCCCCCCTACTTGTGCATGTACACACATGCTCTCCCTCTCTCTCAAATAAAATCTTCAAAAAAGAACAGAGAAAGCTCTAATCTCTAAATTGTATCATAAGAAAGAAATTCAGGAGACCATGGTCTATATGTCATAATAGGGTTTGCCACTATCCTGGAATGTGAGAATTGAGCCCCTTAGAGGGCTCTTTACTCAGACTAGGGGGATTTTTCTGAACCAATACCCACTGTCAGTCAACCTTGTCTGTGAAATATTGTGTTATCTTTTCCTAGGGAACCCATCTGTACCTTTCATCAGATTTTCAAAGGAGCCCATGACCCCAAAAAAAGATTGAGAATCTCTATTGGTCTCTGCTCTTGCTTAAAACAGTTAAGTAATTTGATCAATAAAAAAAATAGAATTTTTTTATACAGAGGTAGTATGCTTACTGGACTTGTGATTCCACAAGGTGGATATCAACAGAAAAGATACAGGGCAGAGAACTACAAATTTGGGGATGATAGTCATGAATCATTGATGGTGTTAATGGTATGTTTCTTTCATTCAGTTAACATTTATAGATGCCTATTTTGTATTAGGCATTATACTAAAAATGGCAGGTACTCAGTTTAGGATTGGAAGGGGTCCAGAAATCATTAACAAAGGAAGGAATAATGTAGTTAGAGGTATGAAGCAAGTGCATTGAGAGTTGAGAGGAGGGCATGATCCCTGACCTTTTGGAGTAGAGATCCTCTGAATCTTGCCCTCTTAAAAACACTGCCTCTGAAAGTGTTAGCCAGAGAATCTTGACCATTGTCTTATAGCTTATACAGCCCTTATCACATGTTGTTAATGAAACATACATGGTAGTCTTTTTAGCCTATCCAGTTGATAAAATTTGTATGTAATTTTCCCAAACTTCTCTAGTATTAACATTTTTGTTTATTAGATCTCTTCTTTTCTCTTCTTTTCTTTTCTTTTCTTTTTTTTTTTTTCTTTTCTTAAGTATCCTCCTTTTTTAAGAAGTAAGAAGGAGGAGTGCCTGGGTGGCTCAGTTGATTAAATGGCTGCCTTTGATTTAGGTCGTGATCCCAAAGTTGGGATCAAGCCCCACATCGGGCTCCTTGCTTAGCAGGAAGCCTGCTTCTCCCTCTTCTCCCCACTCCCCATGCTCTCTTTTGCTCCCTTTCAAATAAAATCTTTTTTAAAAATGAAAGTAAGATGGGAAGACTAAGATTTAATGACTTGCTGAAGATCACATACCAAGTATGTAACAATACTGGGAATCAAACACAGTTCCATCTAGCTTAAAATTCATGCTCTTTCCTCTGAGATATGCATTTGAGAAACAATCCTTGGCAGCTCTTTTTGCCCATAGGTCCTGTCCCTGTGTTTTAATAAAACCGCCTTTTTGCACCAAAAGAAAAAAGAAAAACCTCATTCTTTAGAGCTTACAGTCTGTGCTAAGACCAACCAAAAAAAGGAATGGTTAAGTTATAGTAAAAGAATAAAAGAAATGCCACCAGAATAGTTGAATTTGTTCTGACTGATGGAAGGAGTGACCTGGATTTAAGTACCTCACTAACTAGTCTTGTGATCTTGGACAAGTTACATAACTTTTCTGAGCCCAGCTTTTTGCACCTGTTAAATAGGGATAGTCCTGGTTATAAAGACAAAATGAAACAATAAATGCAAAATTCCTGACACAGGCACTGCATGAAATACGATTTCTGTAAGCATCTGGCTAGGAAACAAATGGGTCACCTCGCTGTTGTTTACACCTTAGCTTTCCTTTCTTTGGCTCTTGGGACATCCAAGGTCTCCAGAGGCCCAAGCAAAGATCACTTAAAGGAGTTGGTTTCAAAATGTTGTCTAGAAAGTACTTTAGCCTGAGGGTTAAACCATTTTTAGGAAGCTTCTTGATTTTTTTTCCCCTCCCCAATATAGCCTACTGTAAGCTCTCTGAGAAAAGTAAGGCCAAGGAGAGAAATACAGAATTGTTGAAGACTGTACCCAAAATTTTGCAAAATCAGCTCTTCCTTGCTTAACTAAGGTATATGTGTCCCATCCCCCTCTCCCTACCCCTGTATTAAAAGTATGAGGTTGAAGCTGGAGAAAGCCTGGGTTTTGATCCTTTTTCTGGTACTTTAACAGCTTTGTGACTTAGAAACTTTTCTCTGAATTTGTTTCCTCCTTTGTAAAATGGAAATAGTACCAGCTATTTCATGGAGTTATTTTGTAGGATAAATGAGGTAATATTTGTAGGGCATTTGATACATAGTAGACATTGAATGAGTATTCAGTCCTTCCCCTTCCAAACATGGAAGATGAGCCCTCTTAAAGACTTAAAGTTACCTCTTTGTGTTTTGCTTTCTAGGCTAAACTTCCCTGATTGATTGATTGATTTAAGAGAGAAAGAGAATGAGTGAGAAAGCATGAGCAGTGGGGAGAGGCAGAGGTGGAGGGAGAAGCAGAATCCCCAGGACTCTGAGATCATGACCTGAGCCAAAGGCAGGTGCTTAATCCACTGAGCCACCCAGGCGCCCCTCCCCTTTTTTTCTTTTCAGTTCTCGGTTTTATTTAAATCACCATTCTGTGACTTCTCCAAAAATGCTTTAATGTTCTTTTTTAAATTAAGAGATAAAATGTACAAAAGGATTCCTTTTTTTAAAACACAACCAATTCATTTTTTAAAAAATATTTTATTTATTTATTCATGAGAGACACAGAGACATAGGCAGAGGAAGAAGCACACTCCTCTCAGGGAGCCCAGTGTGGGACTCGAATCTCCGGACCAGGATCATGCCCTGAGCCAAAGGCAGATGCTCAACCACTGAGCCACCCAGGCGTCCCAAGGATTCTAATTAAGATACAGCTAGTACAGAATAGAAAGGAAGGCCGTGTTATAGAAGGAAAGGCCTGAAATGTACAGGGTACATTCCATTGCATCAAAACAAACCTTTCTCTTGGTTCAGTCTTTGCAGCCCTGCTGCCTATAGGAGTACAACAGATTAACAGGCTTAGAGTCTTCTCTTCCTGCACTGGCCAAGGAAAGTTTCTGGAAAATGGTATAAAATACAGCTGAAGGGCCTAACTAGATGATAGCAATTAGGACACACAAGAGAGAATTAAAATGAGGCATGTAATTTGTTCCACATTTTTAGAAGCTCTTTGGTGATGTTTTCAGATCACAAATGTGGCATCTTTGTTCCTAGGATTTTTGAGAGTTGAGTACCCAGCTTTTCAGCCTGGAAACTCAAGAAGAGATGTATTCAGAGATGGTAGGCTCAAAACTGGTGACTAGAAAAAGCTAATATTAGCTGTAAGTGGGAGGGGAGAATAGAGGTCAGGATATACCACCAGTAAAAGAGCAAACAAACAGGGTGTTGAATGAAGCATTTAGTCTGTTAATTTAAGGTCAAATTTATTTTCTTTTCTAAGCAGTGAAACATAGGAGTGTGTAGAGCATCGTCATCTACAGTTCTCATAGGAGTAAAGGTTTAGTTAAGAATATTTGCAATATGATTAGCAGTTTTAATTGTCAGAAAGCGAGGGAGTTTGTGCTTTTGGGCATAAACAGGTCAGTTAGCTCACCATATTCTGCAACCTCTGAAATTGGTTTAATAAGCAGAAAGCCTTCAGTTTGAAATTCTGAATTCCTATGAAAGTCTGTCAAAATCAAAAGGATTTTCCTTCATCTGTGTACTTCACAGCTGGAATTAGTCTAAACAGTTATTTTTTAAGGCTGTTAAAGGTATGGGTTTGCAGAATGTGTTTGAAATAATATATCTTTTAATATTTTAAAATAATCTCCACACCATCATGGGTCTCAATCTCACATCTCTGAAATCAAGAGTCGCATGCCCTGCTTACTGAGCCAGCCAGGTACCTCTGAAGTAATTTATCTTTACCCTTTAAACCAGTGGGTTTCAAAGTGTGGTCCCTAGATGAGTAATATCAGCATCACCTGGTAACTTGCTAGAAATGAAGATTCCTAACACAAATCCCAGCAGTCTGTTGAGTAAGCCCCCAGGTGATTCTGATGCATACTGAAGTTTGAGAACCATTACCTTAAAATTATAGAAGATAGAGAGGTGCCTGGATGGTTCAGGCGGTTGGGCATCCAACTCTTGGATTCAGCTCAAGTTATGATCTCAGGGTCATGAGATCAAGCCCTAGCTTGGGCTCCCTGCCTAGCTGGGAGTCTGCTTGAGATTCTTTCCCTCTGTCCCCACCCCCCACATTAGGGCAGACACATTCTCTAAAATAAAATATTTTTTAAAATTATAGAATTTAGAAACTGTGGGAATAGTATATAAGGAGGATATTTGGTGTTACTTAGAATGTTCCACTGACTTTAGGGAGTATAAATTTCTTTTTTGACTGTTTTCAGTGGACCATATAACCTTTTGTTGCTATTCATTGCCTTTGCGCACACTGCCCCATCTCTGTTAGTACTCTTGTCATAGTACTTAAGTGTATTTCACTGCCAACTTCATAGACTGGGATTGTCAGTGTATAAACATAGTGAAGAGGGAGATCATATTTGACTTATTTTGTTGTGTATCCTATACTTTATAGGTTAGATGCCTGGCCCTTGGCAAGTCTCCCCTAGTGGTTAATGATCATTCCTATATCTCTCCCTTATCTGCCTCTCCATAGGAAGCACTCAAATGCTTCCAATGAGTGGATGAAGTTCCCTAATTATAGGAGATCTTTTTGGATACTAAGATGATAGTTTCATCTGATGAAACTGTCTTAACCTGGGAATTGAAAGTACCTTGGTTTTCCTTTAGGACATTGAATTTGCCTAGATAATGTTGACCGTATATCAAGCACTTCCTAGGAAATGGGTTTTAGTTGGTGTGTGTATATACATTATTTTACTCGGTCTTTATAGCAGCCTCATGTGAAGTAGGTATTCCCCCCATTTCACAGATGAGGAAACCAAAAATTAGGGCAATTAATTAAACAACTTTTGAAAGTTTACACAACTAGTAAATGGCAGACTAAGAATGACGTCTTTCAAAAACTCTTAAGAACTACTATGATCCAAAGCTCTAATATCACAGTGGAATTTTAATGGAACCCTTCATTTTATTAGTAACTTTTGTTTCTTCATCAGGACTGTGCTCTTTTTTTGATACAGACTTTTTATTTTTAAGTCATTTATCCTCTTTTCCCCATCTCTCTGCATTTGTTTTGTTAAATTCATTTATTCTTGAGAAACATTTGAATGGCTCTGATGTAGAGGCTTCAGGTCGGGATGGAAGAGCAAACTACTTTCATAAGAAGCAACCTCTGGGTTTCCTAGTTAACTCTGTACACCTTTGATGCTTTCAGCCAGTCTCTATCTGAAATTAGCACATTCATCTGAACTATTTGGTCTTATGTTGTTTTTGCTTTATGCAGACTTGGATATTTGCATTTAGTTACCAGAACAAAAACTGAATTGTGTTTGTCTTATTCAGAAATTGAGAAGATTCAGAAAGGAGATTCAAAAAAGGACGATGAGGAGAATTACTTGGATTTATTTTCTCATAAGAACATGAAGCTGAAGGAGCGGGTACTGATACCTGTCAAGCAGTATCCCAAGGTAAGGCCAGACGTGCCTCACTTGGTTGTCTTTGTAGGTGTGAGAGCCACGGGCTATAATAAAGACTTCTGGAAATTGTGATGCATTAGGTCCTTGAGCCTGTGAAGCTTCTCTTCCATACTTGTAGTACTTGTTTTTGGTAGTTGAAACATCTGAGTCTGTAAGTAGCCGTATACCTATATCTAGGAAGGAAATATCAACTTTTTATTACCAAAAAGAGTTTCTTTCTCAAACATTCAGGCTCCAAGTTCAAAGAAAAAAACTGAAGAGTTGCTCTCTGTCAAAAGATTGATGTGGGGAAAAAAAAAGATTGATAAAATCTCAATACAGGGAATATAGCACAAATCTTTGACTAGATGAAGTTAATTTTATTTCTTAATCAGTGTTTTACTTTCAAATAAATACTTTCTTGTTTTTCTCCTCCTCCTCCTTTTTTCCTTTTTTTAAAGAAAAGAAATTAGTTATATTTAGTTTACCAAACAAGTACTATAAAAGAATGCCATATGTCTGTTCTGTAGTCACTGCCTTAAAAATATTTGTTTGTTGAAGCAGTAAGGGTTGCAGTGTGATAATTTGGAAAGAGCACTAGACTACATCTGGAAACCCAAGTTCAAGTCTAGGAACTGCTGCTTTCTATATGTATAATCTTAGACTATTCATTTTTTTCAGTGTATCCTCAGCATATCCTTTTCAGTAAAATAGGAATGGTAATATGCACCCTATTTTGCAGGGTTGTAGATCAAATGAGACAGTAATACATGTGGAAGTGTTTTATAGGAACATACGTATTTAGAAATCTATTTTTCTTTTCTGTCAGTTCAATTTTGTGGGGAAGATCCTTGGACCACAAGGAAATACAATCAAAAGACTGCAAGAAGAGACAGGTGCAAAGATCTCTGTGCTGGGCAAGGGCTCAATGAGAGACAAAGCCAAGGTAAGCTCACATCAGTGAGGCAAAAAGACAATGCCTCCTGGAAGCCAGTACTTATAAAAATACAGAATGTGAATCCCTTAAATTTGTGTTGGGTGTAAGAGATTACAGACCTAGTTAATTTACTTGTTTGGCAACGCTGGAAGAGGCTAGGTGTGCCCTAGTGGTTTTTTTTTTTTTTCCTGACTTTTGACTGCCTCGTAATAGAAGCAGCAGTAACAACTTTCACATTTGTAAGCTTGTCTCTGAAAACTTGGAAGGGAAGCTGTATATGCTAAAACTTATCCAGACTAAAGACACTAAAATGTGAACAGCACATTCCCTTTCCAGTAACATTGAAAAATGAGAGCAGTAATGTTGTGAGTACAGGTGAATCTGAGGATTAGTTGTCTGGGTTTTTTTAGAGCCAGTTGGAATGTAAAGAACACTAAAAGAAAGTATTTCAAAAGGAACCATAGTAATCCTGACAACAGAACCTAATGCTAATTTTTTTTCCCATGTCGTAGCCCATGAGCTTTGTATTCTTTATAAGCACTCAAAAAAAAAAAAAAAGAAAGAAAGAAAGAAAATTCTACCAAAACAGAATAGTCTTAGCATTCTAGGGTCAGCTTTTTAGATGAGATATATCAGGTACAGTCTAAGAACTTAGTCATTCAGGGCTCCTTTTATGCAGCCTAAACTGATGAACATTGTTTTCTTTTATCCACTCACATTTCTCACTAGATGAATACACTTAGGGCTGAAGTATGTTATTCTAGCTAATGAGATTTTCTTCACTCTATCCTGACTTCTTTCCTCCCCTAGAACATCCCAGACAATAAAAAGAACTGGTACTGGGACATCTGGCTGACTTAGTCACTAGAATATGTGACTCTTGATCTCAGGGTCCTCAGTTCAAGCCCCACAATGAGGGTAGAGATTACTTAATGAATAAAAAAAGTTTAGGGGCACCTGGGTGATTGATTCGGTTAAGCATCTGACTCGGTTTCAGCTCATGTCATAATCTCAGGGTTGTGAGATCGAGCCCTGCTTTGGGCTCCTCACTGGGCATGGAGCCTGTTTAAGATTCCCTCTCCGTCTCCCTCTGTCCCCCCACCCCCAAAATAAATAGTATTTTTTTTTTTTAGTGTAAAAAAAAAATGAAGAGCCTGTGCTCAACAGCTCTACCTAGGATTGATTGATTGATTGATTGATTTAAAAGATTTTATTTATTCATGAGAGACAGAGAGAGAGGCAGAAACATAGGCAGAGAAGCAGGCTCCATGCAGAGAACCCAGTGTGGGACTCGATTCTGGGACTCCAGGATCATGCCCTGGGCTGAAGGCAGACACTCAACCGCTGAGCCACCCAGGCATCCCTCTACGTGGAATTTAAAAACAAATGCTTGGCAATGAATGAATGCATGCATGCTTGGCAAACAGCTTATATCTGAATGAAGACTGGAATTAAGTTTCTCTCTTCTACACCTAGTAAGAGCTGCAGTGAATATACCATGGACTCAATACAGTGGTTAACTTTTAGTAGCAGACCAAATTACAGGTTTAGCAGGTTGTGTGAATTACTATCCTCTAGACTTTGTTTGCTTTTGTCTTACACTTTGCTATTTTTCTTAGATATTTAATTTCTTTCTCTTTGAGCTGGAAATAACTATCATTTTCTCCCATTCTATGTGATGTGATGTTTTTCTGCATTTTTCCATAGGAGGAAGAGCTGCGCAAAGGTGGAGACCCCAAATATGCCCACTTGAATATGGATCTGCATGTGTTTATTGAAGTCTTTGGACCCCCATGTGAGGCTTACGCTCTTATGGCCCATGCTATGGAGGAAGTCAAGAAGTTTCTAGTACCAGTAAGGAAATCCACATCCTATATCTTTGAGCAAAAGAGAACTGGGATCTTGTACTGTTGCTAATAAGGCAGGGGTTCTTAATCATGATCTCTGCATAACCTGAAATTGCATACCAAATTCTGTATTTATGTTCATTTTTCTGAGGTAGTGTGTTACTTATACCTAGTTCTCAAAGCACTGTGCCCCAAAGCTACTCTACCCCTCCTTGTCTAATGTGGTTTTGGTTATATACCAGGATCTATTGTTAGTATCTTGGGTCTGCAGTGTGTCTGGCGTTTTAACATCTGATTAACAAAGATTTAACAGTCTTCACTGAATTAAGTGTGTTGGTACTAGTGTGGAACCAGGAGGTTATGATAAGAAGAAGGCTAAGATAGTCGTAAACTCCTTGTACTCAGGGGTTAATGTTCTAGACTTTGGAGAGTGTAGAAGATAACAGCAAGAGGCTTCTAGCATCCAGTGTTAATATATTAAATTTTGACCTGGGTGCTTTCAGGGCTTTCTCTCCTGGAGGAATTTACTGACATGGAGTTTAATTTGAAAGAGGCATGATTTTATAGTCTTGACTATTGATATTAAACAAATTGGTGTGCAGTTCCTTTCAGAGTGTAACTGAGGCCCACAAAGAATTGGGACAGACCAGGTTACATATCTTGCTTATTTTACCACCTGGTCAGAGGGTCCATTCTTTGAATAAGCAGAAAATGTTGTGATTTTTGCTCAGCAAGACTTATTAGTTGTCAGAGTTAACAAACTACAGTTGAATGTTTAATAACCAAGGATGAATCTGGAACCTTAGGAAGTATGTGAAATACTCTTAGCTAGAATTGAGTAAGCATCCTGTTTTTATCACTAAAACTAATAGGAGGTGAGATACAGTTCTTGGTTTTCTTGAATATGCAAAATGAGGAGTTGGAACTATATGTGTCAGAGGATGTGAGAATTGGTAGAGCAAAAATTTATAGGCAGTGTGTACCTATAATGCTGAGCTTCAAGAATTTCAACACTGTCTCAGATGTCTCAGCAGCTGCTTGGCTTCCAAGTACTTCATCTTCGTTAGAATGTTCAAACATGAAACAGCCAATTTAAAATATCCTAGAGAAGAACTCAGAGCTGGTAAATTTTTCCTTGAGGGAGTCCTTTTTACTCTTTTTGAGGTGTTCTACTGAAGCATCGTGAGCCACCTAGTTCCTGAAGGACTATAGGGGAATGCCCATCTCCTCTTTATCCTTAGTCTCAGCATATTTCTCAAAAGGGATGACTTTGCAAGGTTTTGATGTAAGTGGATCTTCTAAAAAGATGCCTATCAGGCAGATCTGGGTTTCCTCCGTATTGGTGTAGCATTTCGAAGAATCTAGACAAATGGGCTGTCATTGGTTACTTGATTCTCCAGAGTGTGGGTCTCAAGCAGTAGTGTGTAAGATAGGAGGAGGTGAAGAGTTGAGGGGGGGCATCTCTATGGTGACCAGAATCTTCTGTTCTTGAAGCTCTATCCACCTGTGATATATATATAAAAAAAAAGCATGGAGTATTAAAACTGAATGGCTCTCATCAGGAAGTATGTGAAAAGATTTGCAAATGGCATTTGACTCAATTCTTCCCTCTTGTGAAGAAAAAAAAAGTGAGCCTATTTTTGCATCCATGACCAGAGCCTCCGTTTTCCCCTTAGAACCATTAACTGTACCAGAGAGGCTTCCTGGTACAGTAGGAAGAGCACTGGACTGGGACCTTTATCCGCGTCATCTTGGACAAGTTATTATTTCACTTTTCTGAGCCTCAGGTTCCTTGTTCATCCCAAACATTTGTTAAGTATCTGGTAGGTGCCTAATACTCTGCTTGGGTCTGAAGTTACAAAAATGGCTCCTTTCTCACAATCTAGTGAGAAAGACAATTCTAGAATGACGTGGTAAGTGCTTGGGTAGAGAAAATTACACGGTGCTATGGAAAAAAGAGGAGGGAGTGGGGGTGGCATCAAAGAAAGTTTTTCAAAAGAGGTAGTATTTTAGTTTAAATCTTGTAAGAGTTAGTCTCTCAGGTGGACAAGAAAGGCAGTGTAATGTAATGATTCAAAGCCTAGATTTTGGAGACAGGTAATTCTGAATTCACATCAAGTCTACCACTTAACTAGCTGTATATCCTTAAGTTGGTGGCTTTATATGCCTTGATTCTATTTCCCAACCATAAAATGGGAAGACCTGCCTACTAACTTTCAGAGTTATCGTGAAGATTAAACTGCAAAATCTATAGAGAGCTTATTATAAAGTACCCAGGGCGTAGAGCTTAATTAACGGTAGTGGCTTTTACTATTCTAGGAAGAGGGAGCTCTTTGCAAGAATGGGTGTATAAATATGCCAGGTTCTGAGCAACAAGTTGTTCTGCATGGCTTGAAAGGAGGTTATCCATGAAGAATGGGTAGAAGTGATCTGGAGAGCTAGGTAGGGACTAATTATGAAGAGCTTCAGCTGAATAATGAGAGGTCTGCCATCAGGACTTTTCCTTGAAGAGGTGACAGGTAGGGTGCCATTTGACTTCAGAGAATGCATGACCTGAGACTTCATCCGGGCATTCAGAGCTGGTCTTAGTATCCAAGGCTTATGTGGGCTGGACAACTTCTCAGCAGGAGGTGGAGACATGGCACAATAGTCCTCATTATCTTTCATTTGCAGGATATGATGGATGATATCTGCCAGGAGCAGTTTCTAGAGCTCTCCTACTTGAATGGAGTACCGGAGCCCTCTCGAGGACGTGGGGTGCCAGTGAGAGGCCGAGGGGCTGCACCTCCTCCTCCACCTGTTCCCAGGTAAAAATAATGGAGACAACTACAAACAGGATATAAATTTTTTTTTAAAGATTTTATTTATTTACTCATGAGAGACTGTCACAGAGAGAGAGAGAGAGAGAGAGAGAGGCAGAGACATAGACCGAGGGAGAAGCAGACCCCGTGCAGAGAGCCTGACACAGGACTTGATCCCCGGTCCCCAGAATCACGCCCTGGGCTGAAGGTGGTGCTAAATCGCTGAGCCACCTGGGTTTCCCAGGATATAAATTTGATCGGTACCATCCTGGTACCAGATGGCCGGTAGCATCTCTTTCGTAGTGGTGCTCTTACCTCTAGCTTGGAAGGGGGCCTCAGGATTTGTACCATCAAAAGTGGAATAGTAGGGATACCTGGATGGCTCAGTGGTTGATCATCTGCCTTTGGCTTAGGTCATGATCCTAGGGTCCTGGGATCGAGTTCTGCATCAGGCTTCCTGCAGGGAGCCTGCTTCTCCCTCTGTCTATGTCTCTGCATCTCACTCTGTCTCTCATGAATAAATAAAATCTTAAAAAAGAGTGGAATAGTAGATCTTAGGTACTTTGGCCATAGTCAGGTGCAGCAGTCCTGTTGAAACTTCTGGTCTTTTAATTCTGGACAGTTGTAACATTTTAAAATGGTCTCTGGCTTTAGAATTTTACCTTTTGTGAATGACCTTTATGGAATATTCAGCCTTTCCAAAGTAGTCCACCAATGAAACATTCACAGACCCACTGTGGAACCTGGGGAGTCACCAGTATGGGTCTTTTATCCACCCATATGTTCCTCTGTGGGTTTTTTGTTTTGTTTTGTTTGTTTCCTCTGTGTTTTAATAGTAGTCTGTTTAAGGCCTCGTGAAATCTGCCTAGCTCCAGATTTTGCAAACAAATCTGAACAGGAATGTGTTAGTTGATGTATTAAAAGCTCCATTTAACGTAAATTTTCTTTTTGCAGGGGCCGTGGTGTTGGACCACCTCGGGGGGCTTTGGTGCGTGGTACCCCAGTGAGAGGAGCCATCACTAGAGGTGCCACCGTGACTCGAGGAGTGCCACCCCCACCTACGGTGAGGGGTGCTCCAGCACCAAGAGCACGGACAGCAGGCATCCAGAGAATACCTTTGCCTCCACCCCCTGCGCCGGAAACATATGAAGAATATGTAAGGAGTTGGAACAGTGTGCTGTTTCCCAATACCTAGAAGGTTGCCAAAGTTGAATGATAGGGCGTTGGCCTTTGACATAGGTGGCAGGGACAACCTATAAGAGATCTGGAGTCAGTCTCTTCTCTTGCAGTGAGCATTAAAATATGAGAAGATTTTTTCCATTTTAAGCAGTTTACTATGTGTGAATAGATTAAACAGGAAATAGGCTGTACCTTGATATGTATAGTCTTTTAGTAAGGGGTCTTTTTGCTAGTACTACTGATAATTCTCAACTTCAACTGTTTACCTTGTTTCCTGCCCACAATTTGAAAGATGATTTGGTTTGGTTGGTAGTTCAGTTTTGTTTCGTTTTTTAAAAAAATAACCCTTTCTCTCTCAACAATTCCCCAGTGAGTGTAAATTTTGGAGGGAAGTTTTGCATTGTTAATCTGGGAGTCTGCCATCCTCCTATGAGTTGTAATTACCTTCCCTACTCTGTGTGATTCTGACTATTTCATTTTATTTGTTCCAGGGATATGATGATACTTACGCAGAACAGAGTTATGAAGGCTACGAAGGCTATTACAGCCAGAGCCAAGGGTAAGTCAGGCAATAGAAGTGCTGTTTCGTGTCCTAGGGATGGATGGGAGGGAGTTTGAGCAACTGAGAGATTTAGGTAGGACACATCTAAGGAGCAGCGTGGCTCCCTTTTGGAAAGTATCGCCTTTACTTTCCATATCTGTAGGGCACACAGATCTATAAGCTTAGATAGCTGTGAATCTTAATTTACAGTGTAGAATTTGGGAATAGCAGATGGAAAATTACTGAGCTGTGACCGCATGGAAATGAAGGGAAAATGCCATTAAATTGTTTTGATGTATTCTTGTCACATTAAAAGTGCATTAAAGTTTAAAAGGAAGCCTAGAATCTTACTACCATAACTTGGGTTGTTTTGTGCACTCGTCTTAAATAATAATGTTTTTGTGTATACATATTTTGTCTGTGATTGATTGAAAAGTGTCTCATAATTATACAGTGGGGACAGGAACAGCATGTTTGTTTATTCTCTTCCAATGAGCCCTATAAATGTGTGTGTGTACACTATAATTAAGATGGTCAGTTTTGGATTATGCTCTCTCACTTTAAATTATGTGGCATCCATCTTTGCTATGGTTATCAATTTTTTTTTAATAATTACTAGCTCCTTAAAAAAAATAATTACTAGCTCCTATATGTTTTGAAATGTTTTCTGGTTTGGAGATGGGGCAGAACGAGCATTTTCCTGTCTTCCACACCTATTAAAATGACTGAAATGTGAGAGGAATGAGAAATGGAAACAAGAGTTACTCTAGCTCTCTAACGCTCTGTCTTTGGCTTTCAGGGACTCAGAATATTATGACTATGGACATGGGGAGGTTCAAGATTCTTACGAAGCTTATGGTATGTCTTTATTTCCATGGTGGGCAAAGTGTGCAAGTAAGTGCCTGCAGGAATGCTGGTGACTCAATTATTGGGGGCCACCAGTCACATACTGAAAGAGGAGCTTTTAGAAAGCTGAGATGTTGGTAGATGTGACAGTAGCTGTCCTTCTCTTATTGAAATTGTGTGATGTGGCATAGAAAGAGGAGCTCTTAAGGTGAAATGGGGTACTGTTACTCTTGGAAGGCTAAGTAGGTATCTTAAACTAGGGCTCAGGTCCAGCTTGGTCTGGTTGGAGCAGCAGACTTTTAAGTTGATGATGATCTTTTTCTACGTTAGACCAGGAGAGATGGCCAGGCCTAGGTCATGTTGCAGGGCCTTTGCTGCTGGTGCCTAGGCCACATTAGTAGATAATAAGAACTTAATCATATCTAACTTTATTCTCCAGCCCCACTTCATTTTTAGCAACGATTTTGGATCTCATTGAAAAGAATCTCAATGTAGAGGAAATGTTAGCTGAAAGAGAACGAGACGGCAAGTAGCTAGCCAAAAGCAGGTTGGGTGCAAGAAGAGTGCCTATCAGCCTCAGATCTGAGGCTATAAGAGCTAGAGCCAATTCAGCTCCTTACTTGCTTGGAGACCTCTCAACTCAGTCCCTGATCCCAAAGGACCTATAGAGGCTGGAATGGCAGTAGGACCAAGCTGTCTTCCCTGAGGTTTAGTTGAAAACACATTGCTCAAGAGTGTCCTCAAGAGCCAATTATGGCCCTGTGTTAATGGGCCCCAGAGGGAGTGCCATGTGGCAATGGGTGCAGAGAGAGCAGCCTTTTGAATGCAAGGATTTTCAACATACTTGAGGGAGTTCCAGAGTGCTTGGTGAGGGGCTCAGTAATTGACAGTTCATCTTAAGACGCTAGTAAACAGTCTCTCCTTACCCCTAGCTGAAAAGGAGGAGGTGGGGAGCCTCTTAGAGCTCCCACTGACAGACAAGCTGAGCTTTACTCCTCAGCACAGTTATGTAGTAGCCAGTCAGCTGCTTGCCTAGAGAAATGGTTTTTACCAATTCTAGCTAAATGGTACTGGACAGTTGCCATCAGTAATGCTGCACTGCTCTGAGGCCACCGTTTAAAAGGGCAGTGGGATTGCCCTAGGGCATTCCATCCATTGGTGAGGCGGCACAACGGGGCCTCTGTATGTGTTTGACTAAATTACATTTCTGTTTTGCCAGAAAAGAGACTGGACTGAAAGAGTCAGACTGCTTCTTTTGCTCCTGGTGTGATGTTGCTGCAGTTAATCTGTTATGATTTCTACCTTTTATAAACAGAATTAGAAAAATAAACTGTCTTGTTAGTACTAGAAGCCACTTGGAAAGTAATGGATGTACCTATCATACTAAGGGTATAAATAGGCTTGCATAGGGTTCTGTGGGACTGCGGGTCCATATAGAGGTTTTAGACCTGTAGAGATGGAGGCTCATATTTGTGAATGCAGGCAGCTGGAGAAATACATTGGGGATGAACTGGCATAGGTAAAGTATGGGGGCGAGTGGGAAGAATAAGCTCATAATCCCAACTCCTGTTCATAAGAGGTCAGCTGTAGAAGTAAGGGATCATGTCCCTCAGGCTTTTCCCTGTATCAAAGGAAAACCATTTGAGGATGTCAACCACGTTATCTGGCTTCTCTGGACTACTGCATGAGAAAGGAAATCATGAATTCTCCATCATATCAGTGTTATGAATACATTCAATTGTACTTCCCTCCGCCAGAGCAGTGGACCAGCTCTGCTGGTGGGGAGGCCTCATGAAATGTGGCCCTTGCTTGTTCCTCCCAGAGAGCCAGAGGACACTTCTTAACAGGGAAACCTGACTTACTGGTGGAAAGGGAGGCCACCTGATTTCCAGTCTGAAAGACCTCGCAAAGTTGCCACATTACCCAAGACTTTCTGCCAGATGCTTTTGGGAACGGGAAGAAGGACATTGTGGACCCACTGAGATTCATCTCCTTACTGTCTCAAGCAAGGTGTTGGTTTATCCAGGTTTGGGGGTTGGAGTAGATCATGTTGCCAGTGGAGAACCTCTTTGCTGAAGATGATTCCAGGCCTTTTCTGAGCTGTTTCCTTCTGTCCACTCAAAATTGCCCCGTTCCAGAAGGCCAAACAGAGCGAAAAGTGAGGACCACTGGGATGTGGCAAGACACGGGAGGGAAGCAAAGCAGTGTTTTTGGTGATCTTTACCATATGACCTACTCCTGCTCATCCCAGCATGCCAATGGCACATGGTTTATAAATTGTTCTTGCTTTCCCCACAGGCCAAGACGACTGGAATGGAACCAGGCCGTCGCTGAAGGCCCCTCCAGCTAGGCCAGTGAAGGGAGCCTACAGAGAGCACCCATATGGACGTTATTAAAAACAAACATGAGGGGAAAATAACAGTTATGAGCAAAGTTGTTACTGATTTCTTGTATCTCCCAGGATTCCTGTTGCTTTACCCACAACAGACAAGTAATTGTCTAAGTGTTTTTCTTCGTGGTCCCCTTCTTCTCCCCACCTTACTCCATTCTTAACTCTGCATTCTGGCTTCTGTATGTAGTATTTTAAAATGAGTTAAAATAGATTTAGGAATATCGAATTAATTTTTTAAGTGTGTAGATGCTTTTTTCTTTGTTGTTTAAATATAAACAGAAATGTACCTTTTATAATAAAAAAAAAGAAGTTGAGTAAAAAAAAAACCACAAACCTGTTAGTTTCAAAAGTGACATTGCTTGCTTAAAGGTTCTGAAGTTTAAGGCTTGTTAACTTTCTCTTAGTTTTGATTTGAGGCATCCCGTAAAGTTGTAGTTGCAGAATCCCAAACTAGGCTACATTTCAAAATTCAGGGCTGTTTAAGATTTAAAATCACAAACGTTAACGGCAGTAGGTGCCACCATGTAAAAGTAAGCTCAGACGTCTCTAAAAATGTTTCCTTTAAAAGCACATGGCGGTTGAATCTTAAGGTTAAATTTTAATATGAAAGATCCTCATGAATTAAATAGTTGATGCAATTTTTAACGTTAATTGATTTAAAACAACAGCAACAAAATTAGGTTTGTAAAACTGACTTTTTCATTATGTGGGTTTTGAAATCTAGCCCCAGACATACAGTGTTGAGAGATACTTAGCCGGGAGTAGGTTTTGAAGAGGTTGATTCTGGGAGAGGGGCTGGCCACCTGGATTGAATTTATGCAGAGCTTTTTAGCCTTGAAAAATCTTTCAGTAATAGTACTAATACTTAAAATTTCAGTATTTAAAAAAGACAAAAGTGTTTTGTCCATCTGAGGTCTGCACTCCATGAAAAGCTCACTTGGACACTGGAGCCAAAAGCTGATGATTTTTTTAAATTGACAGTTGTCAATATTGAACTGTTCCCAAGGTAGTTAGTCAAGTATGTCTCAACACTAGCATGATATAAAAAGGGACACTGCAGCTGAATGAAAAAGGAATCAAAATCCACTTTGTACATAAGTTAAAGTCCTAATTGGATTTGTACCGTCCTCCCATTTTGTTCTTGGAAGATTAAATGCTACATGTGTAAGTCTGCCTAAATAGGTAGCTTAAACTTATGTCAAAATGTCTGCAGCAGTTTGTCAATAAAGTTTAGTCCTTTTTTAATCAAAGTAAATGTGATGAATTGTCATTTTTTTGGGTGGACAATAAAATAGTTTTCTCTTTCAAATAAACTTAAATTAACTCTAAAGTTAATGGGCTTGTTAAAAGTTGGAGACATTCTTAAAAGTGGTGGGGGGGATTTTATTTTAAGTTTACCAAAAAAAAAGTTTATCGAGTTGTTAAGTTTTAGTTTAAAAATAACCAAAGCTTTTTCACCCCCTGGAAGTTGTTGACAGCAGTTTTATCCCATCCTATCCGCAAGCTCTAATTTCTGGAGAGAGAAACCCAACTGAGCCAAAACTTGGATTGGTTTCCACACATAGGCCTCAGCGTTTAAAGTGCCAGCCACCCTCGTCTGCACCTTTTATAGAGCCCCTAGGTGGCCCTAAGCAAGCACCAAATAATCTCCGTGAGCTTGAAAAGGGATAGCACCTGCCTTTAGATAATGACAATTCAGCAAACCCTGGATACCCTTCAGGGTTTCCCTTCCAATCCCAGAAATGCCGTTAACAAATCAGATGGGCTGGGGCAGGATCTGGCATGATAGGCTGGCTCTAAACTCCCTCCTGAGAGACCAAGAGAGGAAACGATGGAATTGGTTGGCCCTGTTTCCACTCCTCTGTTAATTCTCAGGGTTCTTATGCCTTCCCTAAGGGAGCCACCTAAACTGCTCGGGGGTGAAAAATCCTCTTGTATGAAGTGCCAAGCTGCCTGCAGCAGTGCATGATGGACATTTTTTTTCTTTTTAAAACACACCAACAAAAAAATGTATTTGTAGATTGTGATAAAGTGTAAATAACTGAATTTTCAACCATGGTTTGAAGTCAGCTTTCAGGGCATTATGTCTTGTTTTGATGAAAAGAGATCACTCTATACCCCCCTTTTTAAAGGAAAATTATCGCAAGAGAATCAGGATGTGTAAAGCTAACATGCATCGCAAAAAACCAAAGGTAACCTAAATGTCTGATTTTAATAGCACATATTTCTCTTTTACATAAACTGTGACAGCAACTTGCATAAACAATTCTTTAGCTGTTAATTTTAATGTTAAAACTTTGCAAAACTTGTTTAATAAAAATAGCTGTAAAAAGAAAAACCATATGCTGCCGCATAAATTAGCCATAACTCTTAATAATCCTGCCCATCACAAGTGAACTGTAATGTAACCTGGGCACAAAGTCTGACATCTTAAATGACACATTGTAAAATTTCAATGACTGTAGATTAGACCTGCTGCTCCCCAAAGTCAAGCTTTCTGCTCAGCTATTTAAAAATGTACAAGGATGAGCCCCTATAGGTCCCCATATTGATATTCACAATGAAATGTTACTTAAAATTTCTTTAAAGTTGCATGTTTCTCTCCTGTAATGTGTAAACTGCATGCAGGATCTCTATCTTTTATTTTGTATGTCTTTAAAACTTCCTCTTCAAAAGGCTCATCTCTTACTTCTCCGTTTTCAGGTGGTTGAAAACTCCTGAGGCATTTGCTGGAGTAGAATGGGTAGTGAAGACCCATTTCAGGTATGTTAAGGTGGCTTTCTGTTAAGGATGTGGGACTTTTTTTTTTTTTTTTTTAAAGATTTTATTTATTCATGAGAGACACACAGAGAGGCAGAGACCTAGGCAAAGGGAGAGGCAGGCTCCCAGCTGGAAGCCTGATGCAAGACTCGATCCTAGGACCCCAGGATCACAATCTGAGCCAAAGGTAGATGCTCAACCACTGAGCCACCCAGGTGCCCCAAGGATATGGGACTTTTATCCTAACTATAGTTTCACCAGGTGGTGGCCTGGGAGGTGATCAGTAGGCAAATCTTTCTCACATGTCATTTGTACCATATTTACAACGCCATATTTATATGTTGGTTTATAGTCCATATTGAATTTACTTGTGATGACGGTAGTGTCAATATATCTATCAAATCCCGCCCTATCCTGTCAGTAACCTAATGGGACAGTGTTTCATTTGGAGTTCATTGGTTGTAAGCAACAAAGTGACTGGCTAGTATAAATGAGAATTTATTAGAAGGATGTTAGGGGCTCACAGATTTAGTGTGAAGCCCAGAAAATCTGGCATTGGAACAGGATTGGCTGCAGAGAACTGAGACAGCAGTGATAGACCACAGGAATGTTCTTGAAGCCAGGAGTAACTGTTTAGGTGCTATTGCTAGAATGAGTGAACTCTAGCCCTGTTTGCTTTCTTTTTCCCTTGAGGTTCAAGTTCTAGGGCGAGAATGTCAGACTGTATTAGCTTGAATCACATGTTCATACTTTACCAGGATGTGGTAAGAAAAAACTAATTCCTCAAGAGGAAGTCAGGGTGTTATTAGGAAAAAGGAATGGATACTGAGCAGGCAAACAGCAATTGTCCAGTATTATTTGTGTATTACGGAAGTGACTGAGACTTAGGTTAAGTGACTCCCCGGGGTCACATAATTAGTACGGTTATTAATCAAGCCCAAGTTTGTTGCTAGATCTTTATTCTCTATATTATACTACTTTTTTTTTTTTTAATTTTACTTATTTATTCATGAGAGACACACATAGAGAGAGAGGCAGAGACACAGGCAGAGGGAAAAGCAGGCTCCATGCAGGGAGCCTGACATGGGACTTGATCCCGGGTCTCCAGGATCAGGCCCTGGGCTTAAGGCGGTGCTAAACCGCTAAGCCACCCAGGTGTCCCTGTATTATACTACTTTTAATCTAAGAAAGAGGTATTTTTCACCCTGTGGATACCCTCGGAAAGGGTAATGTGGCATAGGAGGAAAGGCATTAAACCTGACAAACAGTATTGAATCAACAAGCTGTCTTTGTTTAGTGACCTAAAACAAATTATTTATTTCCACATCTAGCAGGGAAGATGGTGATAATGTATACTTTATAGTGATTGACAAACTGAGTTTTACTGTATATAAGGCCTGTCAATTCAGTGTCCTATACATAGCAAATATTCATGTTCTTTCTCTAAGAAAGCTTAGCCCCCTGATTTGGATTGGGCGGGGGCTCTGACAACTGAGAAAGCCATCCTGCTGATTGAAACCATCCAAAAAGCAGCTGCATGATTTTTCCCTCTGCCCCTGAGTGAGTTGTTAGGCTTAGGAGAGTACCAAAGGGACAGGTCAAAAGCACGTACAGCCTTTGACGTGAAATACGCCTTTTTGGAAATCCAGTCTTCCCACCCTGCCTCTCAGGAGCCTCTGAGTTCAGGAGACTTTAAAGAGGACTGTGTGTATTGAGCATGATTCTGGGCACCAGGGAGGTCCTAAGTTTGATACTGATTACATGAATGGCAAGGCAATTTTTAGGGAAAAGTCTCTGAATGCAGAGAATTAGTTCTAACTCTTCCTAGAGTGATCTTTACAGCAGAATTTGGGGGATGCTTCTTTCTTCATTTGGCCTATAATTTACATCCGGAAAAACAGGTTTAATTGTTGGCAGACCCAGGTTTGCCAGTGGTCTGCCTTTTCTGAGCATGGAATTTAGTTAGTTGGTCTCAGTGTTTTCTGTAGCTTTCTGTTACTACCTGTAAATTTTTATTATAGCCCTGTAAGCTTTCAAGCCAGGCAAGATTGGGGACCTATCCTGACTCTGCCTCATTATAGCCTTTGTCTTTGTTTTAACAAAACCAAACCCTTAATTCCTCTCTGGGCTTCATTTCTTTATCATCAAATGAAGTTGATAATAGTAGCTAACATCACTGTGATAATATCCTAAGCAGTTAATAAAGATGATCTCGTTTAGTCTTCTCTACCTTTCACTCTTAATTGATATAAAATTTGTGTAAATTAAAATTTACCATTTTAACCTTTTTAAAGTATACAATTTGGTAGCTTTTAGAATATTCACAGTGCTGTGCAACCATTGTCACAAATTCCAGAAAATTCCCATTACCCCAAAAGGAAATCCCATACCTGTTACCAGTCTCAATTCCCCTCTCCCAAGCCCCTGGCAACCACTAACCTACTTCGGTTTCTATGGACTTGCCTATTCTGGACATTTCACATAAATGGAACTATATAACATGTGCCTTTTGTGAGGCATCTTTCACTTCACATAAAGTTCTCAAGGATCATCCCTGTTGTAACATGTATCAGTACTTCATACCAGTGATAGGAAGCATATTACTTCCAAAGCAACCCATTTTATTTAAGACAGCTTCAAGTATTACAAGTTATCCCTCATTTTGCATGAATCACTCCAGTAACTTATACTGGTTCTACCTTGGACCCCTGAAGGAAGATCCTGTCAAGCATTTGAAGTTCATTTTCATTCATGTTTCTTTTCCAGCTCCACAAGTTTTTTTTGATAGATTTTATTTTCCAGAAAAACTAGAAATTTGGATTTTACATACTGGCAGTTGTTTGCTCAGATTAGTATTAGTCCCTGTAAAACCTATGCTGTAAGCCAAACATTTGCCCATAGGCAGCCTACCAGCTTGCAGCCTCTGGTCAGCTTCTATTAATACAAATTAAAAGACACATTAGGATTATTGAGATGCAATCATATCCATACAATTCATCCATTTTAACACAATTCAGTGGTTTTTAATAAATACAAAATTGTATAGTCATCACCACCATCGATTTGAGAATGCGTTTATCACCCCCAGAAAAGAATTCCCACGCCCCCCCCCCCTTTTTTTAATTCCTATGCCCTTTAGCTGTCTCCCCTGCCAGCCCACTTACTTCTCCAGCCCTGAGCAGCCATTCATCTACTTTCTACCTCTTGACTTGCCTGTTCTGGACATTGGGTACAAATGGAATCCTACAATATAGGATCTTTTTTTACTGACTTCTGTCACTTAACATCATGTCTTCAAGCTCCATCCATGTTGTAACATGTATCAGCAACTCATTCCTTTCCTTGTTAAGTAATGTTTCATTGTGTGCATTTTGCAGCTTTATCCATTCACCCATTGACAGATCTCTGGGTTGTTTATGCTTTTTGCTATGATGAAAAATACTGTTATGAGCACTCATGTACAAGTTTTTGTGTGGTCATAATGTTTCCAGTTTCTTGAACATGCATCAAGGAGAGGAACTGCTGGTTCTGACTGGCAGCTCAATGCTTAACTGTTGGAAGGACTGTCAGACTCTTATGCAGAGGCTGCACATTTCCACCAATGTATGAAATTTCTAATTTCTCCATATCCCTACCAGCACTTGTTATGTTCTGCTTTGTTTACTGTAGCCATCCTACTGGGTGTGAAGTGGTGTCTCACGGTGGTTTCCATTTGCACTTCCCTAATAACTGATGTTGTTGAGCTTCTTTTCATGTGCTGATCCACTATTTGTGTATCTTCTGTGGAGAAATGTTTATTTAAATCTCGTGTCAGTTTTTAACTAAATTATTTGTCTTTTTATTATTAAATTGTAAGTTTTTTATGTGATCTGCTGCTAGACCCTTGTCAGATAGGTGACTTGCAAGTGTTTTACCCCCACTTCGTAGGTTATCTTTTTATTTTCTTTAAAACACAGAAGTTCCATTTTGATGAAGTTCAGTTTATTTTCTTTTGTTGCTTGTACTTTGGCTGCCTAGATAAGAAACCATGGTCTGATTCAAGGTCCTGAAGATTTAACCCTGTGTCCATCTAAGAGTTTTAGTAATTCTTACATTTAGGTCTGTGACTCATTTTATATTAACTTTTGCAAATGGTGTGAGATCGGAGTTTCATATTCATTCTTTTGAATGCGGATATCTAGTTGTCCTAGCAATATTTATTTAAAAGACCGTTTGGGGGGAGGAGGTGCCTGGATGGCTCAGCTAGTTGAGCATCTAACTGGATTTCAGCTTGGATCATGATCCTCGGAGCCATGGGATTGAGCCCTAAGTCAGGCTCTGAGCTTGGCAGGGAATCTCCTTGAGTTTCTCTCCCTCTCCTCCCCCTCATGCACACACACTCAGATGCACGCTTTTTTTTGTTTTTGTTTTTTCCTCTCTCTCTAATCTTTTTTTTTTTAAAGCATTAAAATGACTGTTTTTTCCCCATTGAAGAATGATCTTGGCACCCTTGCCCATATTGGCACATCAATTGGCCACAGAGGTAGAGATCTACTACCTTTTTTTTTTTTTTAATTTTTTTAAATTTATTTATGATAGGCACACAGTGAGAGAGAGAGAGGCAGAGACACAGGCAGAGGGAGAAGCAGGCTCCATGCACCGGGAGCCCGATGTGGGACTCGATCCTGGGTCTCCAGGATCGCGCCCTGGGCCAAAGGCAGGCGCCAAACCGCTGCGCCACCCAGGGATCCCCATCTACTACCTTTTGAAGTAGGTATTACTTAAAGGTGATTAATATAATCTTTGGCATGTAGTAGCTACTCAATAATAAGGACTAGCTGACTGGGTTATTTTGGCACCACTAAAGGCTAGTGGTAAGCGATGGGGCTAGAATTTGATCCCACATGTGGGTATCTCTGAATCACATCTTTACCCTGTGCTTATACTGCAGGCTCTCAAGTGGAAATGAGGCTAGCCATTCTAGCTGCCATGCCAGCCACATGTAGTTCTTCAAAGGCTTTCGAGGCTGCGCCCCACATGCCATTTCCCCTGCCATCAACATCCTTTGCTCTCTCCATCTTCCTCCAGGGTGCTCCTGGCAATGACTGTCACTGCAGAGGGAACACTCTCACCCCCTCTTACCTAGGAATATGGCAGCTATTCAAGAAGCCTTGGTGTTTGTCCCTCTTGCTTTCTCTCCTATCACTTCCCACTCCCTGCCCCAAGCTACGAATGAGGGTAAGGATGCATCAGAAGCTGCTAGGGCTCTCTGGCCACTAAGAATGAAACAGATTCAGACCGTGTTTTGTTTCAGGAACAGCAGCCTGAGAGTTGGGACCGAAAAACTTTCTTGCCTGCACATATGCAGAGTTCTGTACCATGTGAATAGGGGGATAGAGGTGGTGTGGTAGTGGAAATGTTTTGCTCAGGTTTTTGAAACTTAAGTACTCCCTGCCTAGTCTCAAACCCTGAAGCTCTGCCCCTCAAGGCTTTGTCCAAAGATCATATCAGAATTAGAATCCATAAAGCAAAATATGGGTTCCCTCTTCTTGATGTCTTTTTGTGTTTTGTGTGAGCCTAAACAAGCTGCTGTTTCCTGGCAGTGTCACTGTTAAGTAGTCATTTAAATTTTCCCTCCGTCTATTCCCATTCATTGATTTTGTGACCCCACTTTGTGAAAGAAGGAAGAAGTGACAGAGAAAGTAGGCAGCTCTGCCTGGCTGAGGGAGGAGAGAACTGAATTTGCATGCCTACTGTGTGTCCCTATTTTTGTAAAGGAGGCAGCTGATAGGAGAGGTGAAGTAATTTGCCAACAGTTGTAGAGCAAGTTGTGGCATGTGCCTGTCAACATTTTTTAAACCGAATTCTCTAAGATTCAGTAAGATAACACCATATTTTCACTGATACTGAGACCATTAAGATGTATCAAGTACTGCAAAGAAAGAAAAAATACTGCCAATTAAACCAACATAGTAATTTGTTGTCGTTATCAAGTGTAGGATGCATCCTGATTTCAGGGATGTTAAAATCAGAAAAATATATATTTTAACTACTATTGCATTTTGTCCATTCTTTTTTTTTTTTTTTTTTTTTTAAGATTTTATTTATTTGACAGAGAGTGTGCGCAAGCAGGGGAAAGGGCAGAGGGGGGAGGAGAAGCAGGCTCCCCACTGAGTAGGGAGCCCATCATGAGGCTCGATCACAGCATCCTGGGATCATGGCCTGAGCCTAAGGGAGACACTTAACTGACTGAGCCACCCAGGTGCCTACATGTTGTCAATTCTAACATTGTTTCTTTACTATGTGCCATGCCTTCTCTTCTCCACCTGTAAAGGAGCTATTGTCTTGTTTTTTTTGTGTGTTTTTTGTTTTCTTTTTTGGGGTTTTTTTAAGGATCCTATTTATTTATTCATGAGAGACACAGAGAGAGAGAGAGTGAGAGGCAGAGACACGGGCAGAGGGAGAAGCAGGCTCCCTGCAAGGAGCCTGATGTGGGACTCAGTCCTGGGGCCCGGGATCACACCCAGAGCCAAAGGCAGATGCTCAACTTCTGAGCCACCCAGGCATCTCATATTGTCTTGTTTTTACAGAATGATGAAACTAAGGCCCAGAAAATTACTTACCCAAGGTCATGTAGCTGCTAAGTAGCAGAGTTGGGATTTAAGCATAGGCAGTCTGATTTCAGAGTCTGTGATCAATCTCAACTACTAGATTATGCTGGAATTTAGAAGCAGTTTTGTCAGCCTGAACCATCTCTGGGAGCCTAGGCAGCCATTCTCTATCCTTGAAGGAGGCTTCTTCTGCAGGAATATTATTGCCAGTGCAATAAACATTTGCTGATGCCACTTAGGTCTTTATTCTGGCTGTTCCAGGTCATGGGTCTCCATCAGTGCACAGTGTCTACCTATCAGAAACTCAGTCTAATGGGAGAGAGTAAGTCTTTAATAGTTGCAGTAGTGTGTGGCTGTGCTCTGTTGCTGAACTGATTACCAAGGAGCCTGGGGGAGCTGTCAGAGAAGGCTTAGGAAGCACCAGGCAGGCAGATTAACACAGCACCTTATTAATGGTTTTAAACAGACTAACATCAATTCTGCTGCCTCCAGAGTTAATTTTTCTAGCTTCAGAGCTATCCTCCCCAAGACTCAGTTTCATCATCTGTAAAATGGGGGATTATCATTTATTTCACCACATTGTTGTGAAGATTGCATGAATTCATAATAAACATTCATTGTGACTTATAGTAAGCACCCAGTAAATGTTAGCTATAAATAGAGGCTGGAAGAGAAGTGAGCGCTCATTTTGAAAAGGTAAATGCTAGGCAAAGTATTCAGACTTGATTCTGAAGTTTAGGGAGCTATTTGAAGGCCTTGAGCACGAGAGTGACTTGACCACACCCATGTTTGCCATTGTGCTGGCAACATAGGGAAGGAGGGAAGAGGCAGAAGAGCAGAGCCTCCTGTGCAGTAGCACCTATCCTTGTGGGAGAGTGAAGGGGATATTCTCCCCTCACCTTTCCTGCCTTTTGCTGTCCTCTTGCTCCATGGCCTTTTGGTTTTTACCTTTTTCAGAAAGAATAATCCTCTCTTGTCAGAGATTTGGGCTACTTGAGGGTCGGACGTTAGGCCTTCGCCATGTTAAGGGAGGCTTCCCACATCCTGTGCTTTTAACCCACCTGTGAGTTGGAGACCAGAACCTGCGGTCTCCTCTGATACAAACTTTGTTTTTAAGGAATTGTGAAAGAAGGCTTTGCTTCCTCTGAATGCATGAAGTCTCTGCCTCCATTTTAAGCTCTTAATTCTGTGCTAATTCCGTTGGAATTACCATATGAAGATGCAGTGACCCATTTAATTTTCACAGACAACCCTGTGAAGTGGGGATAATCCTGGGATCCCCTGGGAAATTGACAAATCTGGGTTAGGATGACCACAGGGCCCAAGAGCTGGAGTTTAAACCCAGGTCTCTGCTCTCACTTGACTGCCTCCTGGTCTCTATACCTATAGTGGGCACCAGAAGATCAGCTTACACGGCAAATAGTTCCCAGCTTTGGTGTACAGGATAGGTACCCCTTGCTGCGTTTCCAGATTCCTGAAATTAAGAGAATTGGATTGTTCTAAGCCTTCTCTTTCTCTCTCCAGAATTTTCTTTCCTTTTTTTTTTTTTTTTTCCTCTCCAGAATTTTCATGTACCTCTTGCTCTCTGGATTAATAGTCGTTACATGTTTAAAGCTAGCAGGCATCTGATGAATATTTAATAACCTGAGCAGACAGGCTGGATACAGCTGTCTAAGACAGCAGCTGTTGGGGGGAAGGGGAGGAAGTACACTGCCCCACCTAACTACTTGTTCTTTCCTTCCCTGAGCTAGCCCTTGTAGGCCCCTTAGGAACAAAGGCATATGGTGGGCACTGTACCTGAGTCGTGTTCTGGCCTGATTGCTCCCTGGGCTTCCAGAGAAGGCTGCCTTTATGGAACAGACCAAACCGTTTTGGAGGGTAGTGAGCAGATAAGTTCACTGATCTCTAAAGTCAATTTTCTGGGATCTCTGGGTGGCGCAGCGGTTTAGCGCCTGCCTTTGGCCCAGGGCACGATCCTGGAAACCCGGGATCGAATCCCACATCGGGCTCCCGGTGCATGGAGCCTGCTTCTCCCTCTGCCTGTGTCTCTGCCTCTCTCTCTCTGTATGACTATCATAAATAAATAAAAGTTTAAAAAAATAAAAATAAAAATAAAGTCAATTTTCTGAGGTGTCTGGGTGGCTCAGTCGATTAGGCATCCAAGTCTTGGTTTTGGCTCAGGTCATAATCTTGGGGTCATGAGATTGAGCCCCACGTTGGGCTCCTCGCTCAAAGGGGAGTCTGCTTGAAATGGTCTCCCTCTACCCCCCCACCCCTCAAATAAATAAAATATTTTATATATTTATTTATATATATTTTTTATATATTTATATATGAAAATTAAATCAATTTTCTAGCCCCTAGGCTGAAATTTTTATTTTTTTTTGAAAATTTTTTACTCTAACCTGTTTTAGCACTGCAGCTAATGACATGTTCTTATCCAATTCTGCCAACTGTAGCTCTCTATTCTAAGAGGAGGGAGACTTCTATCTGGAAGGGACTCCAATTTCCTAACCATGCTACTGGTGTTTAGCTTCTTGACATTCCTTGACTACAAACGCAGCAGCCTCTTGGCAGTGGCTCTACTGCTGTGATGAGTATCTTTGGCTACTGTTTTGGGCAGGAGATGGACAAGTAGAAGTTCTCAGATAGGTACACAAGCTATACCAGTGCTTCTCCCTTGCCGAGACCTAGGAAGCTTGTCACTTCAGGAGGCCTTGTCGGTTCCAGGGCAAACTTGGGGAGGATATGGGGACTCCTGAAAAAAGATAACTCATTTGAGAGGTTTCCAGGCAGAATATGAAGCACAGCAGGCTGTCAGCCCAGATCTGTCACCGTGGAACACATTTGCCAGGCATTAGGAGACTACTCCTGTTCTTAAAACTGCATTAAGGTGCCTGAATTAGCCATTCCCTTACAATCTCTGAAGCCTACCTATTCCACCTCAGTCTCTTCTTCCCAGACACTGTGGTGTGAGAACTTGAGATAGAAGAGTTTGGATTTAGATAGAGCTAATTCCTCCCATGGGCTTTTGGCTCCTCCAGCCTTCATGCTTCCCATTCATGGCTCAGCTTTAGGTATAGAACAGGCGCCTCTCATTTCTCAGGAGGCTTTCTGCAGTTAAGAGTTCAGAAACAATCTCTATCTGCCTTTGAGAAAGAAATGCCTTATGCTCTGATAGGATTCATCATAAGATTGTCTCCAGGGATCAATATAAATGGCCCTTTCTTTTTTTTTTTTTTTTTTTTTTTTTTTTTAGATTTTATTTATTCATGAGAAAGACAGAGACATAGGCAGAGGGAAAAGCAGGCTCCCCATGGGGAGCCCAATGCGGGACTCAATCCCAGGACCCCAGGATCATGACCTGAGCCAAAGGCAGATGTTCAACCACTGGGCCACCCAGGTATCCCAGATTTATTTATTTTTAGAGAGTGTGTGTGAGTGGGGGCAGGGGCAGAGGGAGAGAGAATCCCCAAGCAGTGTCCCCAGTGGAGCCAATTCGGGGCTTGATCCCATGATCCTGAGATCATGACCTTAGACAAAATCAAGAGTCAGCCACTCAACCAAAGCCACCCAGATGCCCCAATATTATTAAACACATTGGCTAATATATACTGGAACCTCTACTATGTGCTGGACCCTGGAGATTGGTGAATAAACAGTAAAATTAGTCCCTGACTTCATGGAGCTTATATATGAAGAGACAGACACTAAACAGATATTAGTCTCATAAATGACATACATCATTTCAGTTGTGATAAGTGCTGGAAAGAACAGGGTGCTATGAGGACAGACAACAGGCAACCTAGCTCAGGGGTTCTCTTTGAGGAAATGATGTTTAAGCTAACATCTAAAGGAAGAGGTGGCTAGGCAGAGAGTTTGTAAGATGATAAGGACACAAAGCACATTCTAGGTAGAGGGCAGAACCAAGGCAGGTTTGGGGTGAGATAGGAACCTGGACTTTCCTCTGAGGTCAACACTGAAGACTACTGAATGAGACGTCAGAAACAGCATGATTAAATTTTTTTTTAATTTTTTATTTTATTTTACTTATTTATGATAGGCACACAGTGAGAGAGAGAGAGAGAGAGGCAGAGACATAGGCAGAGGGAGAAGCAGGCTCCATGCACCGGGAGCCCAACGTGGGATTTGATCCCGGGTCTCCAGGATCGCGCCCTGGGCCAAAGGCAGACGCCAAACCGCTGTGCCACCCAGGGATCCCCAGCATGATTAAATTTAAATTTCACTTGCTCCTGAGTGGAGAATGGATTATGGATAATGAGGACCTATTAGGAAACTTTGTGTTAATCTAGACAAGAAATGAGAAAGGCCTATAGTAAGTAGGGTGATAGCAGTGAAAATATAGAGAAGTGAGTGGATCCAAAGACTTTTCAGAGCTACAATAAACATAATTTGGCACCGGATTAGCTGTGAGAGAAGAGGGCATGATTAAGGAGGGCTCCCACGTTACTGGCTGGAACACCCAGCAGAATGGGGGTGCCATTTTTTAAAAGAATGAGAGCACTGCTACAGGCTTAGGCATTAGAGCAGGGCCCTGCCCTGTGCCCCAGGCTTGAGATGTGTGTCTCCTACAGATAACCCTGAGTATCTGGGGCTGAGATGAATCCCTCAAAAAGCCAAAAGAGACGGCCCCCTGCACCTAGGATTGAGGTGCTAATAATAGCTGTAAGAAGATGCTGTTTCCTCATTCTCTTTTCCTCCAAAGGTTTTAAAACTCTTTGTTAATCTCTATCTTTTTCACATCTCTGAGAGAGCAGAAATGATTTTCCCCTTCATACATCTGGAGGCCCCAAAGCTTGTATAGCTAAAGGCCCAGAGTGGCCAAGTTGATTCTGCCTTGGATCACTCAGCCCGGCATTGCCAAGGATGGGAGGTGTATAAAGTAAGACTCCATTTTCATTGCCTGACCATCAGCAAAAAGCTCTTAGGCTATGGACTTCTATTGCCTATCCATCTGTGCACCTAGAAACCTGTACCGAATGAAGTAACTAGAGCTGTGCTGTGGGATGGGGAGATTGCAAGGGGGGGGGACACCCTGGCCAAATGGGAGGCTAAGAAGCCCCCTGATAGGGTAATTTCATGTCTCTTCATTCTCTACCTGTGTCTTTGCAGTGATCAGAGGACTCCGGAAACCAGGAGAGCTGCCTGCTGTGTGTCAAGGCTGGCCTGAGGGCATCTGCCGAGCACAGAGAAACCCAGGCCACAAGAGCAACAGTCTTTTCCCACTCCACCTCTTGAGCTGTCTGATTTGCCCACAGAACACCAGCCAGGATTCCCCTAACAGAGTCTCTGAGTCCGGAATGGAGTCCTCAGGGCTGCATGGGGCTGTGATGCTAACAGTTACACCTGCTCAGGACTTGAAAGAGTTGAAGGGGACTGATGGTATCCCAGGCACAGCCTCCCAGATCTGAATAAACTGCCACCTCCCACTGTGTCACTCCCATTTTGCCTGCTTCCCCTTAGCCTCCCCTAGAACTGGCTGGAATACACACCAGCATCACCTATTTCCCACCCTCCCACACTTGTGTTGTGGATGCCAGCCTGGAGGCCCTTGGGCACCTCCAGAGGGCTCTCGGGACAAGACCGCTTGTCACCTCTATTACAGGCGGAGGAAAGCCAAGTGAGGAGGTTTATTTACTTTGAGCAAGTTATTTAACTTCTGAGCCTGTTTTTCTCTTCACAGTTGATTACTTACTTTGCTCAAAGACTACTTTTGCAGGGTAGGGCTTTTCCTATTCACCTCTGTACTATATCCCTTCCCCAACAAATAAAAGATTTGGTCACATGAAGAATGGTCCCACTCTGGTAGCTTCTGTCAGCTTTGGGAAAGACCCAAAGGCCCCTTGTCTAGCTAGTCCTCCTCCTCCAGCTATGTTGAGCTAGCTCTTGGTCCCAACACTTTGTTTTGAAGGACTGGAAAGTCTGTCCTCAGACAGACTTCTAGTTTCCTGCAGCCTGTGGTCTAGGCTGATTTCACATTGAGCTACCTGAGAGGTTAGGGATCTCTAATATTATACTCTTCCTTTAATAAAAATAACTCTTCTGGCCATTTATCCTAACAAAAGAACTGGGAGGACTAAGCCTGAGAAGAAAGACTGTCTGCATCTTCACTGTGCCTGGGGCATTCTGATGAGCTTGGATTCACTCTTAGCAAGATAAGGATGTTGAAATCAGTTGATTTACTTTGGGCAAGTTATTAAACATCTGACCCCATTTTTATTCTCATTTCTGATTATTACTATAAAGAATTACAAATATTTTGAGTGCTTATTAGTATAAACTAGGCACTGCATCAAGTGTTTATGTGCACAATTTTACTTAATCCTCCAATCCATTATACTCATTTTACAGATGAGAAAACAGAAGCTCAAGGAGAATAAACTTGTATGAGGCTAAAAAAAGAAGCTATCATATAGACTTCATAGTCCCTGCTTTTCACCCATTCATACCTTTCACCACAAGTACTTTGAAATACTAAAGCATTTGTGTTTGTGTGAGAGGTTTGTTTATGGTTCAAACCTGGTCCTGGTTTACCCAAGAAAGAGAAGGTTCCTGGGGTGTCAGACTTTCAGTGCCCAGACCAGGCAAGTCCCAGGCAAACTGAGATGAGTTTGTCAAATGTTTGCATGGAGACTCTTGTTTCGGAGCTGGCCACTAAGGTTGCATTTTCCCTGGCTTCTTGGTCCCTTAGGCCTCACCTTGTGGCTAGAGATCCTTTATATATCTAGCATTTGAAGACTTGCTTCAGTTCAGCAGGCAGGGGAGGAGTTTGGGGCAGGGAGTTAGGGATTTGGATGGCATCTGAATGATAAATGGAGGCACAAAGCCTGGGTCACTATCTGAAAGCCCAGTGCTAGTTTCATAAGCAGCCACACCCTCAACCCCCAGATGCGGGATATCTACTTGGGAGCCACGGAATTACAGTAAAGCTCACAGAGCTAAAGCCAAAGCCTACATTCAAATCCTAGCTCATCAGTTGCTGTGTATTTTTCTGGGCCTGTTTACTCCTAAAAGTAGGATAATAATCCCTGTCCACTGAGCAGGATCTGAGAAACAAATGAAATGGGTGTCAAACACCTCTAACACAAGATCTACATAGAATACTTCTCAACACAAATCTTCCTCCTTTTTTCCCGGCTTGTGTTTCTTAACCCAAGTCCTGTCACCTGTCACGTCTGTCACTAACAGCCTCCTCCCTCCTCCCTGTTCCCACTTGCAGCCCTAGGGATCTTTGAGAGCCCTGATCTAGTGGCTTTGGCTGGCCCACCCACCCAGCTGCCCTGCATGTCAGTCACCTCCCCTGCAAGCAGAGAAGGGATGACATCAACCCTCCTCCCTCCCCCATCTGAAGCCTCTGAACTGTTTTGAGCCATAAATATTTTAGCTGGGCCTTTCTCTGGCTGTTGCCAGGGTGATGGGCTCTCAGGGGACTGGGGTGGGAGTGTGGAGGCAGGGCTGGCAGCCCAGGACCTAGCAGCAGAGCTGGCTCTGGAGGGGCCATGATGAAGTCTGGCCAAGAGCCAGTGCTTGCTGCAGCAGTTCTGAAGGCTGTTGCTCTGTCTGCCCGCCTTCCCTTTCCTGGGCCCCTCAGAGTTGTTCCTACTGCTTCCAGGCCCAGCTCTGCCCTTGAGTGCTGTATGATCGTGGGTAAATTGCTAAGTGTCTTTGGGGCTTCATTTTAACACCTGTATCAGAAAAGTCCCTGCCTAACTCAGTACCGGGAAGTAGAGAAGACAAAGCAAAGGAGGTTTTATAAAAATCCTATCAAATACTAGGTTAGTTGTGATTGGAGAAGTTAGGCCCCATAACCCTTTCTGATAGACCTAATCAGAGTCCTAGGGCAGCATGGATGCCACTTTAAAGACTGATCGTCAGGTAGGGTGCTGCCTCTCCTCTCTCCTTCCTCAGGCTGCAGCCCCAGCTCCTTTTCTAAGGTTCCCAGGTCTTGCTGGACTACCTGGTCTGGCACAGGGTGTTCTAGGAAGGAGTTGGGCCCAGTGACTTATGAGAAGAGTTGATGAAAGCCTTTTTTGTTTGAGATACAGAAACTCAGAACCCCCCAGATTAGATCTGGCCTCCATCCTCTACCCCTTGTCCTAGAGATCTTATGTTTGGCCAGCTAAGTTTGTGGCAGCATGCCTCACCCCTCCTTGGGACGAGTCTACTAAAGAAAAGAGAGAGGAGGCACCTGGGTCCATGTCCCACTCACACCATTAAGAAGCTCTGGATTGGGTCCAGGATTCCATATCCTCTGCCCAACCAGGCCCACCACAATTTTCCTGTTGAGCCCAGAGCTCTGATTCCTTTGTATCAAGCTCCCTCTGGTGGTTGCCATATGCATTGCAGGAAAATAAGTGGAACTAAATTGCAGGCCATCCAGAGAGGTGAGATGGTTCGCTTTTATACCAAGGAGACAAGAATCCTTGTCCACAACTCCTAACGACAATCTTTTTTTTTTTCTTTTCTTTTTTTTGAGAGAGAGAGTGAGCGAGTGTATGGGATGTGGGATGAGAGAGAGAGTTCCGGGGATCCCTGGGTGGCTCAGCGGTTTAGCACCTGCCGGCCCAGGGAGTGATCTTGGAGTTCGAAGATCAAGTCCCACATCAGGCTCCCTGCATGGAGCCTGCTTCTCCCTCTGCCTCTCTCTCTGTGTCTCTCATGAATAAATAAAATCTTTAAAAAAGAGAGAGAGTGAGTTCCAAGCAGGCAATACGCCCAGCACAGAGCCCAACTCGGAGCTCCATCTCATGACCCTGAGATCATGATCTGGACCGAAATCAAGAGTCAGACGCTTAACTGACTGAACCACCCAGGTGCCCCTCATTCCATTTCTTATCTAGGACATCTCTCCCACCTGTTTGCTTCTGTCATTAATCATCACAATGACAATGATCCTAATTATACCAGTGAAACAGGCTTAGAAAAGTATAGTCAAATCCAAATTCTTCACTGTATGTAGCATTCAGGAACTTAACCTATTTTTCCAAGCCCATCTTCAATTACTCTCAAGCTGAAATGGACTTGCTCTCCTGCAACATACCTTGCCTCTGGGCCTTTGCTCATGCTGTCCTCTGTATCTTCGCTGCCCACCCTACTCCTGACCAAGTACATTACCTACCAAAATCCTATTTGTTTTTGAACACCTAAGCAAGAAATACAGTATTTTCTAAAGCTTGCATTTATTATCTTTGTAATCAAATACTATAAGAAATGGAAAGACAAACATCTGGATGAGTACAAATGGGTGGGGGCCCTGAGATATGGAAAATTCAGACAGGGAGACTAAGATATACATGGAAGTAAGAACGGCTTAGGAAAGTAGAAGAACACGAAGACATGGATTCTCTTGGAGCTTGTGATAAAAATCAGGTGTAAGTACTCTTGCTGGCAGAAGAAAAAGCAAATCCCTGGGGAGCTGCGACAGCGCTATGGATGACATTTCTTCAAAGTCTTCAGTCTTAAATTCACATTAGTTTTTGTACTTCATAATAGATCTATTATAATCATAGTAACTAATACTTACATAGCACTTATACTGTGTACCAGGACTATTCTAAGTACTTTACAGACTGATTTTCACCATAATCTCATAAGATAGGTACTAATACTACCTTCACTTTACACTGAGGAAACTGAGGCACAGAGAGGTTAAGGAACTCCCTAAGATCATGAGGCTTGTAAGTGCTGAAGCCAGGATTTTATTCTAAGACTAGCGCAGAGAAGGCATCCTGAATAACTACACTTTAATATTGCCTCATGTTTTCGTGAATAAAACTGATACTCCAGGGTCTCCTGAGTGGTTCAGTAGGTTAAGTGTCTGTCTTCAGCCCGGTCATGATCCCAGAGTTCCAAGTCGGGCTCCCTGCTCAGCAGTGAGTCTGCTTCTCCCTCTGCCCATTCACCCAGCTTGTGCTCTCTCTCACTCTTTCTCTCTCTCTCTCTCTCTCTCTCTCTCTCTCTCTCAGATAAATAAAACTTAAAAAAAAAAAAAAAAAGAAAGAAAAAGAAAACTGACACTCCAGAAAGCAGTCCTGTGTTTTATCCTGTGGTTTCAGCACCCTCACAGGGTGCCACTAGAGGTCTACATAATCCAGGTAGAAAACTGCCAATCTAGAGGACAGAATTGCCAGCTATGGCCCCAGAATAACATGACCAAGGAAGAGATCCCAACTCTTGACACCTAATGACATAGGGCTGGCCTAGAGCCAGTGGCATTTCCTTAAAAATTCAGACTCTTGAAAAAGCCAATAGAGAGTAAGTTAATAAGGAAATAAAGATGCAAAGAAAGGAAGCAAGGGCTTTAAGGTCACAGAACAGCTGAGACATGTAACCACAGATCTGAAAAACAAGAACCTAACCAACATCCTGCCACCTTATGATTCTTTTCCCCAGGGATCCTGTAGGAGGCAGATGTAGAAGACTAAGACCCTAGATATTTCTGCTGGATACTGGAATAGAAGTGTACATTGTTCTGGATTATGTCAGTTGCAGTTGTCAGACACAAAACACAAACTGACTTTTTGTAATAAAAAAGGCCAGGAATGCCTGGGTGGTTCAGTAAGTTTAGGGTCCCACTCTTGATTTCGGCTCACAGTCTCAGGGTCTTGGGATCAAGCACGGCATCGGCTCTGCACTCAGCTGTGAATCTGCTTAAGATTCTCTCTCTCAGGGCAGCCCAGGTGGCTTAGCGGTTTAGCACCTGCCTTCGGCCCAGGATGTGATCTTGGAGACCCGGAATCGAGTCCCACATCGGGCTCCCTGCATGGAGCCTGCTTCTGTCTCTGCCTCTCTCTCTCTCTCTCTCTCTCTCTCTCATGAATAAATAAATAAAATCTTTAAAAAAAAGATTCTCTCTCTCTCCCTCTGCCCCACCCCTCTCCTGCTAAAATAGGTAAATAAATCTTAAAAAAACAAACAAAAAAAACCAAAAAACCTCCATAAAGGGTTCAGGTGTGGCTGGATCCAGGGGTTCAAATGATGCTATCAAGACAGTGTCTACCAATTTTTTACTTTTCTATATTTCTTTTATTATCTAAGTTCTATCCCCCTAAAAAGTGGCAACATAGCCACCACAAGCTCCAAGTTTATATCCTGCTTGCTTAACCATCCCAGAGGGGAGGAAATTATTTCCTAATTGTTCCAGCAAAGGTCCTAGGATTGCATTGCATCTCATTTGGCCTGACTGATATCACTACCCCACCCCCCGTACTCCCCACCCCTAACCAGTCATTGTAGCGTGGAGTGGCAGGGTTGGAATGCTTTGATTCGCCAGGCCAGGGTTATCTGCCCACACTGCAACTGCAGAGTAAGGCAGCCCCACCAGACCACATGGACTCAGAGAGAGGAACGAAGGGTAGCTCCCCAAGGGAAAATCAAAGTGTTCTAACCAGAAGGAGGAATGGATGTTGGGCAGACAAAATCAACAGTCAGCCTGTTCAAGATGGGCAAGAGCCACAGATAATGGGTTACGTGCATAGCTGTCCATTTGAGTGGCCTTAAGCTCTTACATGGGGTCACTGGGTTGTATGAATGCCCTCAAATCAATTAAGCAAACATTTCCTGAGTATTTGCCATGTACAAGGTCCAGCACCCTTCTACATAATGGTTGGACAGCAAGACATGCCGTTGTCACCAGCACCACTAAGACAATTACCAGACCCAAGCTACTGCTTCCTCCCATAGGAGCATAACAGGCAAACTCTTATTCCTCTCTCAGAAACCAGCTCTGATGTCATCTTTCATGAAGGCTTCTCTTGATCACCTCCCTGTCAGAGTTAGTCACCTTCCATCCACCTCTGGACTTGGTACATACTGGTATTGTTATCACACTGTGCCATAATTTATTGATTCTCTTGTCTCTCCCAAGATGAGTGGCACCCTGGTATCCATAGTGCCTGCACTATGATGACACTAAAATTTTTTTGTTGAACTGAGTTAAAACAAGTTCCCAGGAATAGCCCAGCTTCAGTCCTTTATGGACTATTCCTGAAACCATTTGGCATTCCTTCCCGTTCCCTTTCCTTTTAAGAGCCAGTTTGCCACTACCTGAATTTAACTCAACTAATACATATTTGAATGCCTATCATATGCCAGGTAGTGTTGGGCTTTGGCCATTCAGAAGTTAACAGGATATATTTCAAATTTAGTACTCTAAAGAGGTCAGAACCAGCTCTTCTACCAGAATTTTCTTTTAAGATTTTTATTTATTTATTCATGAGAGACACATACAGAGAGAGGCAGAGATACAGGCAGAGGGAGAGGCAGGCTCCTCGCAGGAAGCCCAAAGTGGAACTCGATCCCAGTACTCCAGGATCACGCCCTGAGTCGAAGGCAGATGCACTTAACCGCTGAGCCACCCAGGTGTCCCTTCCAGAATTTCTTTAGCTGGAAAAAGGAATCTTAGCCCTGGTCTCTTCTCTACTTTGTGAGCTGGTCATTCTCCCTCTCTGTACATCTTTTCTCTCAGAAGAGAAGGCCTGACATGGTGTAAAATCTATAATTTAATAGGTGTATACATGTTAAACACGTTTCCATTTGCCAAGGCTAAAAACCTTGGAGTGATACTTGATCTTCTCTTTCTTCCTTACACCTATCCAATCTGTCCACAAATCCTATTGACTTTTACCCTCAAATCCAGAATCTAACACATCTCCCTCACTCAATCTGTTACAATCCATCAATATCTCTTGTTTGAATCATTGCCATATGCTCTGTCTGGTCTCCCTGCTTCCACCCTTGCAGCCCTGCAGTCTACTCTTACACAGCAGCCAGAGTGATTCTTTAAAAATATAAGTTCAAACCCTCCAATAGCTCCCCACCTCATTCAGAGTAAGGAGGAGCCCTATATGGTCCGTCCCTTCTAATGTCCCACTCTCATGTCTATTTCAGCCAAGCCACACTGGTCTCCTTGCTGTTTCTTAACCACATTAGCTATGTTCATACCTGATGGCCCTTCCACTGGTTTTTCCCTCTGCCTGGAGTACCCCTTTTCTCTGGATAACCAAATGACTGACTCAGTCATTTCCTTCAAGTGTTTGGCCAAAAGTCACCTTCTCAGTGAAGCATTCTCTGACTGTCCCAATTAAAATGGCACTCTCCCATCCCCCTTTCCTGTTTACCTCCACAATTTTTCCCTTCTAACATACTACCGAATTTACTAATTTTATGTCCATCTCCTCTCACTTAACTGTAAGCTCTGTGAATATATACTAATTAAGTATCTACTAATTCATTCGATTAATTGAATATTGATGTCTGTTATGTGCCAAGCACTGGGCTAAGCCATGGAGCTACCAGGTGATTAAGACAGCTGATAGGGGACGCCTGGGTGGCTGAGTGGTTGAGCATCTGCCTTTGGCTCAGGGCGTGATCCCAGATCCTGGGATGGAGTCCCACATCGAGCTCCCTGGATGGAGCCTGCTTCTCTCTCTACCTGTGTCTCTGTCTCTCTCTCTGTTTCTCATGAATAAATAAATAAAATCTTAAAAAAAAAAAAACACAGCTGATAGGTTTTGTGAGGGAAGAAGTCCTAACAATTGGTGGTAGTAGGTCATTTATTGAGTGCTTCCTCTGTGTTAAGCACTTGCCATGTATCCTAATAATAATGATGGCTGACATTTGTTAAAACAGACTTTCTACATGAGTTATCTCATTCATTCCTCACCAACACCTATAAGGTGAATATTACCAGCCTCATTGTAAAGAGCAAGAAACAAGATTGCAAGGCTCAGAAAGAGCAGAACCAGGATTTGAACTAAGGTGGTGGCAAGAGAAAGATTTAGGACTTAGGGTGGGCAAAACTAGGTGAAATACTGGTTGTGGGGGGTCGAGGGAAAGAGGAGAATGACTCCCAGGTTTTGACTAGGGTGGACCAAAGACAAATAAGGCTGAAGACAAAGACCAAAGCCCGCGTTGAGTTTGAGGCGCCTGTGGGCCACTCAAGGATACGGTCCATGTCGGGCAGGAGCCGCGAAGCGGTTCCAGCCTCCTCCCTCGGGCCTGAAGACGCTGGGAGAAGAAACGCACGGGAAGAGCAGGAGGTGACTTCCCTCCCTCGGGGTCTCGGAGCAGCAGCTGCAGGAAGGGCGTAGGGGACCGCGAGACAAAGAGCGCGCACGCACCGCCTTAGTCCGCGCGGCCCCTTTAAGAAGCGCGCCCCCAGCTTCCAGCCCGCCTTGTATGCAAATTTGGCGGCCAGGCGGGAGCGCGCGGCTGCTACCCGGGGACTGGGCTGCGGCGGTTAGTCCTCTCCCGGCCGCCGTCGCCTCCGACATATTGCCCGCAGGAGCTGCGGCGGCGGAGCGGAGAGCGCCGGGGGGAGGAGATGGGTGAGAGGAGCGGGTCCGGCTCGGCCGGGGAACAGGCGGGCGTGGGGGTCGGGATGGCCAAGATGCTGACTGCTCCCCCACGCGGACAGGATCCCAGCGAGGGAAGGGGGAGGGGATGCGGGGCGCAGAGGGACCCCGCCCCCTCCGGTCGCTTCGCGGGGTGGGGCCTCGCTCGCGGGGGCGGGGCATTGGTGCAGGGGCGGGGCCTCTGAAACGGAGAGGGCCTGTTGGGGCTTGGGCTCGGTGCAGGATCCTCGCCCGGGCCAGAGCGGGGACGGGGCTAGGCGGGCGCCGGGGCGTTGGTGCTCGGGGGGAACCCCGGGGCTGTTGGAGCTTGGGCGGGGGCGGATTTTCTGGGCTGTAGGGTCTTTGCACTGGGGGCGTTGGGGCGGGAGGGGGACCTTGCCGACCTAGGGAGCCCATTCTGGATAAGGGCTTCTAGGCAGAAAGCCTTTATTGGCTTGTGGGCGGGTTTTCTTGGCTGACAACAGTGTGTAGGCGGGGCTTCTGGGCCCAGGGGCTTTATGTGGGTGTAAGAGCTTCTAAAGAAAGGAGTTAAGTGTGGGCAGAGTTGTGGGCTGAGGGTGCACGTGTGGGATGTTTAAGCCAGGTATAATACTATAGGAACAGGGCTTTTGGGGTGGGGGCTGGTGGGGTGCAGAGCTCCTTGACAAGTACTTTTTTGGAGACGTGTGGGAAAAGCTTCTGAGCTGAGAAGCTAGGGCCAGGGGTGTGTGTGGGTGGGGTGTGTGTAGACTGTGCAGCCGCGATTTGAATAAGGCTGTAGCTTTGATTAGGACTGGGTGGTGCTTTGAGCTTTGTACAGGACCTTTGTGCAGGATGGTGCCTGGGAGCTTGGGGTGGACTGCTGAGCCTAGAGAAATAGGTTTTGGGTCCACCACCACAGCATTCTCCCAGAGCCCACATCTTTGACCCTATGTTCAGGCCCTGCTCCTGACCATGAGACACAAGGATACTTGTTTAAGCTGGATCTCGGACTCTTGAAAAGGCTTTAAGGGTGCCCAGAATCATAAGACTTGTAGGATCTGAACAGAGCAGTGTTAAACCAGACCTAACAGCTCAAGCCTCAGACCCAAACTACCTGTGACACGTTGTAAACTCGGTTTCCTAACCTGTGGAAAACTTACTTTGCTGGTTTCATTAATTCATCAACATGTAGTTCATGGCACTTTATACCGGGCACTGTGGTGGGGGTAAGGGATACAACAGTGACAAAGATGTAATGACCTCACTGACCTTCCATTCTAGTGAGAAAGACAATAAATATGTTAATAAATGAATAAGATAAATTCCAAGGGTGAATTCTTTGTGAAGAAAAAAATAGAAATGAGAATTATGGAGGCAGATACTTTAAAAACGGCAGTCAGAGAGGGGCTTTGCAGATAGGATACAGCAAGTACAAGAGGTAACAAGTTTGGTTTGCTTAAGGAGAGAAAGGATAGTATGGTTGAAGCATGGAGGCCAGGCAGAGAATAGTAGGAGGTGAGGCTGAAGAGGTAGACAGGGGCCGGATCAGAGGTCTCTGCAATTGAATCATACAATGAGACACCCAGTAACTAGTAGCCAGTATCATTGCTGTTATCCTTGATATACGCCTTCTGGCTTGAGGATCTACCTTATGTTGAGTCCCACAGGAGGACGAAGAGGTCCCAACAGGACATCCTACTGTCGAAATCCACTGTGTGAGCCAGGATCCTCAGGGGGCTCTGGTGGGGGCCATACTTCCAGTGCATCGGTCACCAGTGTCCGTTCCCGCACCAGGTAAAACACCTCTGTCTCTTTCCCCTTGCTGTGGGCTCACAGGGACAATACGAACAAGGCTCTTCTTTACTAGGCTCGGACTCTAGGATATGATACTCCAGATGGCAGATGGGGGTTTGAGTATATAGCAAGCAGGAAAAAAGCTCAGGTGGTGCTCACTTGGGTAGATGCGGCAGGACATAGTATAATAAGCCCAAAGGCCTGGATTCCAGTATACGGTCCTGCTCCTGATTTTCTCATGACTTGAACAAGTTGTTTCCTCTTTTTGGGCCTCCTTTTCCTCATCTGTGAAATGGATCTAATAATTTTTTCCTTCCTGGGACATGTTGGAAGGCCTAAATAAGATTAGGGGTAGGAAAGTCTTCGCTGGCTCCTTTGTCTGACAGGCAGGATCAGGAAACTCAATCCTTGCCATGAGCTGCCTTTCTGATCCAGCCCCGCCATCCTGTGTCCTGGAAGCCCGTCTTGGTGGGGTTCTCTGGTCAGCTCCTAATGTTTTTCCCTCTCACTTCCCAGGAGCAGTTCTGGGACGGGCCTTTCCAGCCCCCCACTGGCCACCCAGACGGTTGTGCCCCTTCAGCACTGCAAGATCCCTGAGCTGCCAGTCCAGGCCAGCATTCTGTTTGAGTTGCAGCTCTTCTTCTGCCAGCTAATAGCCCTCTTCGTGCACTACATCAACATCTACAAGACAGTGTGGTGGTATCCACCCTCCCACCCACCCTCCCACACCTCCCTGGTAGGTGCCCAGCTAGGACCAACTGTGTGCGTGTGTGTGTGTGTGTGTGTGTGTGTGTGCGCTCCAGTGCTCATGACATTTGGTTTCAGTTTAGCGTAGCTTACCAAGCGCCCTGTACACTTGGCCTCATGCTGGGCGAATAATTCCTGAACGCTCACCCCTCATTGCTCAGTACCATTTTAGGCATTTTAAAGGTAGCAGAGAGAAACCTGACAGATTTTGCCTAAAGGCACACAGAGTCTTAAGTCCTGTGCGGGATAAGAGCCACAGGCATACATGAGTATTTCAGGAGTGGAAAGATCTCCATGCAGAAAAAGAGGTTCAGGGACAGGGTCATGGGTGATCAGCAAGAGGGCTCACACACCACTCTCTTATCTCCAGGGACTGTCCCACTTCCCTCCTCTGGGTCCTGTTCTGCTCCTCTAGGTAATTTCCTGGCCTGACTCAGCTGGAGGCCTGTGAAGGTCAGAGAGTGGGGACAGTCCCTATGGAAAGGACTGGGCAGGGGGAGGTGGGTATGAAAAACACCCATCTATGGGCAGGGGGCCCATGTGACCCCCCCGGCCTCTGCCCCCTGACAGAATTTCCACCTGATCGACTTCAACTTGCTGATGGTGACCACCATCGTTCTGGGCCGCCGCTTCATTGGGTCCATCGTGAAGGAGGTGACTGGGTCCTAGAGGCTGGCCGGGGACTTTGGGACTCCCCTTTCCCCTGGGGGGTACCAAGGAAACATGCCAAACCCTTCAAGCCTCAGGCATTTCCTTGGGGCTCCCTTTGAACTTGGTTGAAGAACGCTACATCATCCCATCACTCTTTGGTGTTTGCTGGGCATTGAGGAAAAAGATTCACCTTGCCAGATTCTGCCCAGGCTGCTGTCCCCATGTTTCCCTGGGTGGGATCGCAGGCCATGCTGGGCGGGACTTGGGCACAACCCCTGTGGCCTCCATCCAAGGCCCCAGCCCGTCCTATCTCGCCCTGACCCAGGCTTCTCAGAGGGGGAAGGTCTCCCTCTTACGCTCGGTCCTGCTGTTCCTCACCCGCTTCACCGTTCTCACGGCAACAGGCTGGAGTCTGTGCCGCTCCCTCATCCACCTCTTCAGGACCTACTCCTTCCTGAACCTCCTGTTCCTCTGCTATCCGTGAGTACCCCTCACTTCACCCTTCACCGCGTAGCACCCGGCTCCTGATGTCTGCCCTGAGCGTGGCTGGGTCAGCAGGCCTGCATACCTGGAAGACTCTCCCACTGTCTGACCTAGCCTCCTGAGAACAAGGTGATTAGCTTTCTCCCGCAGGAGCAGAAACTGAGAGAACAGGCATCATTTACTCTAGTTGCCACCCAGGAGGAGGTCAGAACGGGACTCACATCTGTGTGTGTAGGCCAAAGGAACATTCCTGAGGAGGATGCATGGGCTTTGTCTCCCTCTCCCTTCCTTTTTCTCTCCAGTTCTTTCTTTTTTTTTTCTGTCTTTTTTTGTATCTTAGTGTTTATGTAATCTCTCAGTGCCTCCCCCAGCTCTGTGCATGCAAGCACCGGCGTGTGTGCCTGTTTCTGTGTGGGTGTCTGTGCATGAAACGTGTGTGTCTGCATGCACGTGTGTGCGTGTATCTGCACATACGTGTGTGTATGTCAGTCTTGGTGTCTGTTTGCTCAGTCACTCCATCTCCAGAGCCCAGATTGTTGAGGATGGGAAGGTAGTGTCTGGGAGGAGCCCAGGACTGCCCCCTTCTGGCCTTGAACTGGGGAGAACTTTGGCAAGCCATCCACTCTGGCTGAGCCTAGGGCAGGTTCATGGCTGCCTGGGCATTTACAGTCATTGCCCAACCCCTGGCCTTTCTTTCTGGTTCATGAACTTCCTCAGGCTGGGCCAGTTCTCTGGCCTGAGAAGCTTCAGAGCCGGATACTCATTCCTCTCTATCCTGCATGATGAAAAGGGCACTGTCATGGGAGGAGCCCCATCGCACCTGTTTCACTTATAACTAGTTTTTAATTATAAGAGTGAGACATGTGTCATATAAAAACATTAAACTTTACAGAAGCTTTTAATGTAGGAAAGTCCTCTAATATCAGTGTTCCAGAAAACCATTATTTGCAACATATCCTTCTAGACTTTTTTCTGTTCAAGCATATGCACATACTTTTCTTTTGTTGTTAGAAAAAAGGAATTAATTCATGCATGATGTTGCACAATTTACTACATTTTTCACATAATCATATAACTTGGGTATTTTTCCATGGCAATACATAGAGGTTGGCCTCATTTTTTTTAATGATCTCATAATATCCCGTTGTATAGGCTTTTCACAGTTGTCGTATTTGTCTTCTATTGATGACCTTTTGAGGTGTTCCTAGCTTTTCCCTATTGGAGACAATGAAGTAAGGAAACTTCTTTTGCGTACATCTTTGCCTGCTTGTCTAATAGTCCTGTATAACAGATTCCCAGAAATAGAATTACTGTGCTGAAAGGTGCAGTCCATTTATATTTCTGATATTAACAAACGGCCCTCCAGGGGTTAGTTGGTTACAGCCGTCAACAGTCACCTTAATTTTTTTACTTTGTGGTTATTATCCAGTGAATCCATTCTCCTCAAACACAAGTATCACCCAGTATTCGTATTTTGCTTTATTTTTTTATTTAACTTATAAATTTTTATTAACATAGGGAAGGCATATCACAGCAAATCAATCCAGGAGTGCAGAAAGCTTATGATGAAAAGCAGACTCCAACCCCACTTTTCAGCTTTTTAACCCACTTCTCCAAAGCTACCCCCATAATTCTAGCATCCTTGTATCTTTATTCTTTTTAAAAACGTAGGATTGATTTTATAGTGGGATAATAGTTTACAGAGTTAAAATTCAAAATTTTTAAATATGTGTAAAATGTATATATTCAAAATGTGTAAAGAATATAGAATGAAAAAGTCTCCTTGGCTCCTGTTTGTCAGCTGCCCAGTTTCCCTTCCAAGAGGCAACCACCAATAGTTCTGATTTCTTATATATCCTGGAAATGTTTTATGCATGTACAAGCATACCATATACCCATATATGCACACATATACATTGATTCCCTTCAATTTCAGATGAAGATTTACTTAGTTCACCCTTCCATCAATACTATTCCCAGTACTTTGTAACTGTTATTGCTCTATTGATTATCTTTTCCAATAATATCCGTATGCCTGTATTTTTTTATTTCATCAACAATAGTATCTTAATCCCTTTTCTGTAGACAGTAATCTTAGGAACTCTACTTGTCCATTTTTCCTCCCCTCTTCCACCTCTCACTTCCTGGCAGGTATTCTCTTAAAGCATGACATACACATTCTCCTCTATAACCACATTCAAGTCTTCCATTCTTTGTCTAAGGTTAATTCTAAACACTAAAAAGCAGTAAGTAGTATGAATATATTATTCACTTCAGGGCCAAGTAGTATGCATAGATGATATTCCTTCTCTATAGTTACTGAGTTATAATCTTAGGCCTCTTAAAAAAAGAAAGTTCCTTGTGTCAAGGTCAAATGGTTTCTCTTTTCTTACATTCCATCAATTGCTTAAAATCATGACACATTTTAGTTTGCTTCATATTTAGATTGTAACTTTCTTATACAGCCTTTTTTATTTTCTTGGAGTTCTAATTGCCTTTCTTTTTTCTTGTTGACAAAAGAATGATGGGCCTTCAACATATCCTCAAGTTTATCCAGCCTCTCAATCATGCTACCTGTTGCCTGGAGTCCATTTTTCCCCCTAAAGACATCCCTCCTGGAGCCTTCCATCCTCCTGCTCCAGTCTGGAGTGGTTGTTCTTTAGGCCTGCTGTACAGCTCTCAGCCTGGGACTTCCCTTCGCTGCCCTCCTGGGTTGGATCCACTGTTTCCTGGATCCCATGTCTTCCTCTTTCTTGGTTTTCTCCCTTATTATGCTGGAGTGCATTATCAGGTAATTTCCTTAACAATGGGTATGTGGGAGGTTTATACATTCTAAGGCCTTGCATGTCTAAAAATGCCTTTATTCTACCCTCATACTTGATTGATGATTCAGCTAAATGTAGATTTCTAAGTTCAAATTCATATTCTCTCAGAAGTTTGAAGATATTACTCTATTGTCTCTGGCATCCAGTGTTTCTAATGAGAAGTCTGATGCCAGTGTGATCCCAGTTACTTTGCAGATGACTTGTTTTTCCCTTTGAAAGTTTTTAGAAATACCCTGTTAATCTTTTGATTTGAAATTTCACAAGGTGGTATCTGGTGTGGCACTTTTGTCATTCATCTTATCAGTACGCTAGGACTCTTTCAACCTGAGATGTGGGTATTTGTTCAGAACAGGAAATTTTTCTATTATTTCTTTGATAATCTCTTCCTTCCATTTTTTTCTATTCTCTATGGGACTTCTGTTCATCAGGTGGTAGACCTCATAGATTGGTCATCTGTTTCTCTTATATTTTCTCTCATATTTTTCATCTCTCTCCCTTTCTCTCATCTTTCTTTTTCTCTCCCTCTACTCCCTCCCTCCATCCTGCCTTCTCTGTCCTACTCCTCTCTCTTTTTACTTTGCCTTTAGAGAGATTTCCTCAACTTTATCTTTTAGCTTTTTACTGAGTTTTTCAGCAGTCATATTTTCATTTCTAAGGCCTCTTGTTTTCTGATTGTTCTTTTCTCATAGCATTCTGTTCTTGTTTTAAAAATCTCTTCTGTTCCCTGAATTTTGTCTTTCTACTAGAGTCAGTTTTTTGTTTCATGCTGCTAGTTTTATAAGCATAGTTTCTTTCTTTTTTTTTTTTTTTTTTTTTAAGATTTTACTTATTTATTCATGAGAGAGAGAGAGAGAGGCGGAGACACAGGCAAAGGGAGAAGCAGGCTCCATCCAGGGAGCCTGATGTGGGACTTGATCCAGATCCCAGGACTCCAGGATCACACCCTGGGCCGAAGGCAGGTGCTAAACCACTGAGCCATCCAGGGATCCCCTAAGCATAGTTAGTTTCTTTGGTTGTCTCTTTACACTTATAAATGAAGGACTGAATAGGTTGAACCACACTTCATCTCCCTCTGCCATTGTATATGTGAGTGGGAGTTTTGATCAGGAATTCTAAGTACATAAGTAGGACACACTGACTGGCAGACTTTGCTTTAGGATGAGGGAGTATGGTGCTAGTTGTCGGGTTGTGGACTCCAATAGGCCAGAAGCCAGAGTGAGGGGGTTACTCTAGGGTGCCCCCATTAGAGACCACAATTCTCCCTAGACAGTTTGTTCAAATTTTTTTACAGAAGAATCCTTCAGAGTTGCATGAGGTAAGAGAATGAGGGGACTGACTCTTGCAAATAAATACAGATCTTTGCTTAATCCCATTTGTTCAGTCCTGCTGCTTGCTTCTACCCTTTATCAGCTATGCCTACTTCAAGCCAGAGTCTCCCTTGGGTCACTGGGCAGATAAGCTCCTACCCCCCAGGGCAGCCCTCTCATAGCATATTCTAGACCTATACACTCTAGACCTATATCCAGTTTAGTAGCTTTTAACCACTTGTTACTGAACATTTGAAAGAGGCTGGTTTGAAGTGTGTTATAATCTGAAATAAACTTCAGATTCTGAAGATTTACAACAAAAAAAGAAAGTAGGTTATGCCCGGATGGCTCAGTCCATTAAGTATCCGGTTCTCGGTTTTGGCTCAGGTCATGATCTCAGGGTTGTGAGATTGAGCCCTGCATCGGCTCTGCACTCAGTGTGGAGTCTGCTTGAGATTCTCTGCCTGTTCCTCTCCCCTTTCTCCTTGCATGCACTTCTGTGTACTCTAGCTCGCTCGCTCTCTCTCTCTCAAATAAATAAGTAAAATCCTAAAATAAGTAAAAATCTCATTTGTAAATGTTGATTATATGTTGAAATGATAATGTTTTGCATATATTGGGTTGAGTATTAAAATTAGCTTCATATTTTTTTCTAATGTGGCTATTAGAAATTTTCAAAGTACGTATGTGATTCTCATTATATTTGTGTTGAACAACGCTGCTCTAGATGATGGCTTCCTTCCTCATCTGTCAACATGTTTCCATCTGCTTTCTAAATTTGTTAAAATCACTTGTGAACTGATAATCCCACTCCCATTCTTTTTGCTGATAGGAATTTCTTTTCTATTTTTATACTGTCACGTCTTAAGTGGAGAAAAGGAGAGGGAATCTGCCATCTTACATGTGAAGTTGCTTCTAACTTGTGACCTGCGGAGCAGTCACTTGCTGTTACCAAATAATTTAATTATATTTGCAGTCCTTCTTAGAGGCAAAACCAGGGAGATTCTTAAATACTTGGACTTAAGTTTGGGTCTGAATCCCTTGTATGTTCCTGTAGGTTCCCCACTCCTTCATTCCCACAGGGTGTCCTGAAGAGTGTTTTGGGAATCCCATTGGAGTCTTCTTTTCTGTCCCATACAATCACTGATCTCTCTTTTCTAAACAAAATTTTATGGATCTTCTCCTTTGGATCAAGCACCGTGCTGGGAATTATTGGAAGGTTTAAAGAGAGTATTTATGAACACTAGGTGTAATGCCTGACTAAGTGTAGAAAATCAATACAAGCTATGTAACTTAGGGCAAATTAAGGAAACTGAGGTTCATATACATTAAATAACTTGCTCTAAGTTACAATGCGAGTAACTAGCAGAGCTGAGATTTTAACCCTGGCCTATTCGACCAAAGGCTATGCTCTTGACCACAGTTCTCTAAGTTCTCTTACTTAACCTTACCCCAGGGAGAGCAGTAGCATCCCTGTTTTATAGACCAGAAAGCAAAACCCAAAAAGGCCAACTGCTTGCCCAAGAACACTCATGTATCCCTTCTTGGAACAGAAAAAAGGAAGAAAAAAATTATACTGATAAGAAAATGCAGCATTCTCATTGGCCTTAACTCCTGGGGGCAGCCCAGGGACCCTTGTGGGGCTATGTCTGAGGTCCTGGGGAAAAGGATGAGCCCCAAGCTAAAAAACGGAAAGCCTGTAAATAGCACCTATTACGGTGTTCCATGTACTGAGCTACTGTTTCCCATTTATTTACTTATTTGTTTTTTTATTATTTTACTTAAAGTAATCTTTATGCCCCAGTGTGGGGGGCTTGAGCTCACAACTGCTAGATCAAGAATCATATGCTCCACCAACTGAGCCAGCCAGGTGCCCTGGCTCTTAACTACTTTTTTTAATTATCTACTTTCCCTACTTATCTACTTTCCTGGGCTTTGGGTCCATCTAATTTTCTCTTCAAAAGATACCAGCCAAAAAAGAAGATAGCAGCGATACACCCTTTGACTAATTAGCTACAGCCCTAAGGGTACTGCACAAGGAAAGGGATTAGTACTTTTTAAGGGCCCATTTCAGTGCCTGGCACATAATAGGCACATAGTAAATACTGTTCCTAAACCACCTTCCTCCACAAGCTGATGAGCTGACTCTCAAGTATGCAGCTGTAACAACTTAGACCTCTCTTGTGGTACTGCATACATTTTTTTTTAAGTAAGTTCTGTGCTCGGTGTGGGGTTTAAATTTATGACCCCCACAATCAAGAGCCACATACTTCTCCGACTGAGCCAGTCAGGCACCCCTTGTACATTTTTAGCTAATTAATCACTCATAGTATTTGTTGAGTATGTATCTTGGTCTTTGGTACCAGATGGTTTTGGGCTTGAATCTCAGCTGTATTGCTTCCTTACTTAGGGTAACCTTTGGGAATCCACTTCAAACTCAACCTTTAGCTGAGCCACAGCTTCTTCGGAGGGATACAAAATAGTACTGAGGGGGATCCCTGGGTGGCTCAGCGGTTTAGCACCTGCCTTCGGCTCAGGGTGTGATCCTGGAGTCCCGGGATCGAGTCCCACATCGGGCTCCCTGTGTGGAACCTGCCTCTCCCTCTCTCTCTCTCTCTGTCTCTCATGAATGAGTAAATAAAATCTTTAAAAAAAAAAAAACTAAACAAAATAGTACTGAGTGCATAGTGTTCTTAAGAGAAGCAAAAGAAGACAACGTGTGTGCCCAATGAATCTGGGCTGTTAGGATCACTGTTAGTCAGCAATAGACCACGAGGCAGGGCCTCATCTCCTGCTTCCTACTCTATTCCCCGATGCTCGGCACAGTGCTTGGCCTGCACCCAATAACACCTATGTTGAATGTCTGATCAGAGAATGGCTGAATAGAAAGATGGGGGTAAATTCTACCCCTCTGAGTAGCCAGGAAAGCTAAGGCCCAGGGAGGAAAGAAGATTCCCTCCGTGGGTAAGGGTTGGGATTGTGGCCCATGGGCAGGCTTCCCCTCACCACTGTATTCCCCAGCAGGTTTGGGATGTACATTCCGTTCCTGCAGCTGAACTGTGACCTCCGCAAGACCAACCTCTTCAGCCACATGGCCTCCATGGGGCCCCGGGAGGCCGTCAGTGGCCTGGCACGGAGCCGGGACTATCTGCTGACACTGAGGGAGACGTGGAAGCAGCACACACGGCAGCTGTACGGCCCAGATGCCATGCCCACCCATGCTTGCTGCCTGTCCCCCAGTCTCATCCGCAGTGAGGTGGAGTTCCTCAAGATGGACTTCAACTGGCGCATGAAGGAAGTGCTGGTCAGCTCCATGCTGAGTGCCTATTATGTGGCCTTTGTGCCTGTCTGGTTCGTGAAGGTGCGTAGCTCAACCCAGAGAGGGGAGGGACCTGTTTGGGGCCTTACTCTGCTGCCTGCCCCCCAGGAGCCCTCCTGCTTGCATAAATAAGTGGACCACTTTTGATCAGATTGCTATCTGTTCTCTGGAGGGAACCCTGGAGGGTTAGAGTAACTACTGCCTCCATTGTAGAGTGGCGAGAACAAGGCTGTTCTCCAAGTGACCTGCACCATCTATCACCCAGCCAATGAGGGGGACATGACACTGTTGTTCATAGTACTTGATAACAAAACAGTGATGTATTTCACTATGACTATTGTGGCCCAGGCATGTCACAGTATCCAGCTTTATCATTCAGTAGGAAAGCCAGGATTCATCCAGACCTGAGTGATTCCAAAAGCCTGTGCTTTCTCTCTAGCAGTATGGTCACCTAGGAAGGTCCCTCCCCAGCTGACAGTAGGCTTGAAACATTTCTCTGGGGATGGACTGCCCTGAGTGATTTGAGGCTGAGACGACTTACTGTTTCTTGACCACCTACAGTGTTCTAGAGCTTTCATGAATGTGATAATCCTCCTAACACCTCTCAGAGATGATTGGTAACTATTACCATTTAAAAGAAGAGAAAGCTAGAGCATGGAGAAATGAAATGACTTGCCCAGCATCACATAGTTCATAAGCAGCAGAGCCAAGATTGGTACTCATGTCTGTTGGATCCCAGAGCCTGTGCTCTGGCTCAGAGAAGTAAGCAGTGGGAGCAATTTTTCTGTAAGAAGAGTTTGTAGGACTGAGTAGTGGCCACAGGGTCTAAGCTTAAGTCTTCTTTGGTGTTTGATCCTTGGTCTCAGGCCTCCCCACTCCTCCCAGAAGGCTGCCATGGTTTCTGAGGCAGGTAGAATCAGGTAAGGGGGAGGGAGGGAGGCCATTATGGACATTCCTGGCCTTATCCATCTCTCACTGCTCCCAGAACACACATTACTATGACAAGCGCTGGTCCTGTGAGCTCTTCCTGCTGGTGTCCATCAGCACATCAGTGATCCTCATGCAGCACCTGCTGCCCGCCAGCTACTGCGACCTACTGCACAAGGCCGCTGCACACCTGGGCTGCTGGCAGAAGGTGGACCCAGCGCTATGCTCCAATGTGCTGCAGCACCCGTGAGTCGCCCTCCCCTCCCCTGCCCAGTCTACCCCCTTATGGTCAGTGCCTGTGGAGTCACTGGTCTCCTCCCTTACCAGCTCATTCATTCAGTTGGCAGATAGTTGTTGAGCACATCTCATATGCTAGGCCTTGAGGCCAGAGTAGGGTATGGCAGGGCCCAAGGCAAACGTGTCCTCTGTGCTTAGGTAACTTGCAGTGTGCTGGAGGTGGGAGGAGGCCAGGCAGTAAATTCATAGACCCATTGACTTTCTCATTCACTGACCATTATTTATTCACCTCATTGACCAATATGCTCTTGCATTCATCTTCCGCTTCTCTGCTTCTGTCACCTGCTCACTCATTGTTCAATCATTAGGTCATCTGCTTTTTGGCAGACATTTACCTTCCTAGAGCTGTAACTGACCTGGTGCTATGTATTGGACAGAAGAGCTTGGATTTTGACCTACAGGCAGAAGGGTGCTATGGAGGGTTTTAAACAGTGGAGGAACCCATTCCAAGGTGCCTTAGAAACATCAGTCTGGTCAGAGGATATGGTGCCATGTCAGCCGATGGTGAGGCCTGGCCAGGGAAGCAGAGCCACAGAGAGGGAATGACTGAGATATAGTCCTTGAGGATGTTGGTGTGGTGGAGGTGATAGCCATGTACACAAATGGTTATAGGATGATGGGGAGAAAGAAGCCCAGCTGCAGGACAGCATTGCAGAGACAGAAGCATCTGCTCAGGAGCCCTGAGGTGCTAGGTTGGCCTCCCCTCAGCCTGGTTCATCCTTCATAGTACCTACCTCACGGTACATTTCATCCAGGTTACCCTCACTTTCCATTAGACCGAAAGCTCCTTAAGGCTGGGCCCACCTGAATCAAATCTAAGCCTTGGGCCCAGCACAAGGTGTGGCAGAGAAGAGGTCCCTAGGACAGGTTTTAGAGGTAGATCCACCAAGAAGCAGAGATGCCAAGGGAGGCTACAGAGGCACCTGGCTGGAATTGTGAGTTCAAGCCTCACAACTTGAGCACAGAGGTTACTTTTTTTTTTTTAAGACTTTTTATTTATTTATTCACGAGACACACACACACACACACACACACACACACAGAGAAGTGAAGAGACACAGGCAGAGGGAGAAGCAGGCTCCATGCAGGGAGCCCGATGCGGGACTCCATCCTGGGTCTCCAGTATCATGCCCTGGGCTGAAGGTGGCGTTCAACCGCTGAGCCACTGGGGCTGCCCTAGAGATTACTTTTAATAAAAAATAAATAATGCAGGGGAGTAGCATGGAACATTGTAGTAGGTGCTGTTTTGTTTTGTTTTTTAAGATTTTATTTATTTATTCATTAGAGACAGAGAGAGGCAGAGACATAGGCAGAGAAGCAAGCTCCCTGCAGGGAGCCCGATGTGGGACTCGATCCTGGGATCACACCCTGAGCCAAAGGCAGATGCTCAACCTCCTGAGCCACGCAGGCGTCCCATAATAGGTGTTGTTTACAGGCTTTCCTTTTTTTAGCTTGGGGCTTATCCATTTCCTCAGACACAGCCCCACAAGGGTCCCTGGGTTGCCCCCAGGACTTAGGGCAAATGAGAATGCTATATTTTCTTATCAATGGTCATTTTTTTTCTTCCTCTTTTCTGATGTTCCAAGAAGGGATACATGAGTGTTCTTGGGCAAGCAGTTGGCCTTTTTGGGTTTTTGCTTTCTGGTCTATAAAACGGGGATGCTACTGTTCTCTCTGGGGTAAGGCTAAGTAAGAGAACTTAGAGAACTGTGGTCAGGACCATAACCTTTAGAGTCAAATAGCCCTCTGTGCTAGTCAGGGTTCTTCTCAGGCTCTGTCCAAATGGTTCAGGAAAGGGGATGGACATTGCTAAATGAGCCAGAAGAGGGCCTAGCTTAGCCTTGGCCTCTGTGGGGGAAGGAGGAATAGAAAGATAAAGCTGAACATGAGGAGAAACCTGTGCCTTGCTCACAATGGTCCTGGTCTGTAGAGAAGACCCAGACCCCTTCACATGGCTTCCCAGCTGCTGAACTGGGTCCTGCCAGCCTTTTCTGCATCCTCTTTTACCCTGCCTTCCCCATTCATACTGTGCTCTAGCCAGACCAGACCGCTTCAGATCCTCAGATTCTTTTTTTTTTTTTCAAAGATTTTATTTATTTATTCATGAGAGACACAGAGAGAGGCAGAGAGACATAGGCAGAAGGAGAAGCAGGCTCCATGCAAAGAGCCCAATGTGGGACTTGATTCCAGAACTGCAGAATCATGCCCTGAGCCGAAGGCAGACGCTCAATCACTGAGCCACCAAGGCATCCCAGATTCTCAGATTCTTTGTGTATGTTTGTATCTATGCCTAAGCCACATGACGCTTGTTTTGCCTGGAATACCATTTCCAACTTTCTGTCTTGATTAATTCCTATGCATCCTTTAGCAGTTTGCTTCCTCTAGCAATACTTTCTTCACCAACCACAATGGGTTCAGGGCCCCCTCCCCTGTGCTCTCACAATCCTGTAATATCGCGATTATTGCACCTAACACTTCCTACTCTGTTTGCTTAGTCGCTTGCCTATTTTCCCAGGACTAAAGCTCCTGAAGGTCAGGATCCTTGCCTGTTAAACACTTGGCCATCTCTTAGCAGAATGCCTAGCAGAATGCCTGGCTTATAATAGGTCCACAGAAAATTTTGGTGGTTTGTGTTTCATGTTTTTTTAAGGTAAAATTTATATATGGTGAAATGTGCAATCTTTTTTAAATTTAAATTCAATTTAATGAACATGTATAATTAGTTTCAGAGATAAAATTTAGTGATTCATCAGTTGCGTTTAACACCCAGTGCTCATTCCATCAAGTGCCCTCCTTAATACCCATCACTCTGTTACTCTAGCCTCTGCCTACCTCCCCACCAGCAACCCTCAATTTGTTTCTGTAGTTAAGAGTCTGAAATGCACAAATCTTTTTTTTTTTTTTTTTTTTTTTTTTAAGATTTTTGTTTATTTGAGAGAGAAAGAACATGAGCTGGGAGAGGGGCAGAGGGAGAGGGAGAAGCAGACTCCCCACTAAGCAGGGATCCCAATGCAGGGCTCGATCTTGGGACTCCAGGATCATGACCTGAGCTGAAGGCAGACAACCAACTGACAGCCACCCAGGCACCCTGAAATGCACAAATCTTAAAGTGTACAGTTCTTTGAGTTTTGATAGTCCTGTACACCCATGTATAGGTAGAACAAGATGTAGAACATTTACAACTTCTCAGAAAATTTCCTCTTGGCTCTTCCCAGTGACCACCTTCCACTCACCACCACCACCTAGACAACCATTTTTCTACTTTCTTCTACTTCTTCTGTTCTACAACCTAACATAAACGAAATCTTGGTTCTGTTGCTTTTTTTTTTTTTTTTTTTTTTTTTTTTTTTTTTTTTTTTTTATGATAGGCACACAGTGAGAGAGAGAGAGGCAGAGACACAGGCAGAGGGAGAAGCAGGCTCCATGCACCGGGAGCCCGATGTGGGACTCGATCCCGGGTCTCCAGGATTGCGCCCTGGGCCAAAGGCAGGCGCCAAACCGCTGCGCCACCCAGGGATCCCCCTGTTGCTTTTTCATTCAGTATATTGCCTATGAGATTCATCCACATTGTTAGGTATAACATGATAACTGGTTTTTAAATTTTTTTTAAAAGATTTATTGGGACGCCTGGGTGGCTCAGCAGTTAAGCGCCTGCCTTCAGCCCAGGGCATGATCCTGGAGTCCTGGGATCAAGTCCCACATCGGGCTCCCTGCATGGAGCCTGCTTCTCCCTCTGCCTGTGTCTCTGCCTCTCTCTGTGTCTCTCTGTGTCTCTCAGGAATAAATAAAAATCTTAAAAAATTTTTTTTTATTTACATGGTTGAGAGAGAGAGAGAGAGTGCACATGTGAGCAGGGGAGGAGTCAAGCAGACTCCCACCAAGTGCAGAGCTTGATGCTTCTCTCATGAGCCATGAGATTAGGACCTGACCTGAAACTAGGAGTCAGATGCTCAACTGACTGAGCCACCTAGGTGCCCTGATAACTGGTTTTTAAATGAATGAATCCACAGGGTAGGAACCTGAGTTAGGGTTTTTCGTGGACAGCAATTCTCTGTCCTCTGGCCCAGGACCCTTGGAGTCCCTGGGAAATCTGACAGAACACTGGAAGAATCAGAAGAATCCACCATCCCACTTTCACGTGCTCTCTAAGGCCCCTCTGTGCCAGGCCTTGTGCCATGCTCCAAGGACACAGAGATGAAATGGACACCGTCCCCTCCCTCAAAGGCTCCCAGACTATTGAGGGATACAGGGAAATAAGTAACGAAACATTGAGGAGAGTGGACCAGTAGCAGGAAATCCAGGGAGGTGCTGAAGGATGCTGAACTCTAGGGAGTTGGAGAAAGGCTTTCTGGAGGATCCTGAGTTTAGAAAGAACTTGCCAGAAGGATGGGATCAGGAAGGGCAGTCCAGTTGGAGGGAGTAACTTATGCAGAGACATGAAACAGTAAACTGTGCTGGAGGAACTAGAAGCAGCTCTGAATGGCTTGATCACAAGCTGTGCAGTAGGAGGGAGTTGGAAGACCGAGCAGGGCCTCAGAGGCCACGGCGAATCCTTAGGGACTTGACTCCAAGGGCACTGAAAATACTTCCAAGGGTTTTGAGTGGAGAATAGGCTCAGCTTGGTTTTTCCCAAGACCACTCAGGTAGCTGTCTGGTGGACTAATTGGAGGCTCTAGGTGGGACTAGATGAGGGAAAGGGTTTTCTTGACAGTCCCTCAGACGTGAATCTCAACCCTAGACCTTCTGACTCCCAGTGCAGTGGATTTCTCATGATTCTTACCCCATTTTTACAGAGGAGGCAACTGAGACCAAAAAAGGAAAGTCACTGTGTCTAAATAATAGAAATGGGAGTAGGGCCCTGGTGGTCACACCAGGCCCAGTCTTCTGGTACCCCGTTTTGGGGGCGAGCTGGGCATAAGGGGCACTGTTGGGCTGTGCCTCCAGGTGGACGGAGGAATGCATGTGGCCACAGGGCGTGCTGGTGAAGCACAGCAAGAACGTCTACAAAGCAGTGGGCCACTACAATGTGGCCATCCCCTCTGATGTCTCCCACTTCCGCTTCCACGTGAGTCTCCTCCCTGGGGAAGAAGGGGCGAGGGCTGCTCTCAAGGGCGGGAGGATCTGGGGGCGGGGGATAATGTCCTAGCAACAGAAAGCCATTTTCAGCATTTCTCAAATCCAAAGGAAACTCCACCTGTGCAGCACAGGACAACCGTCCGTATGGTGACTTCATAACGGCAGCTTACTTGGTAGCAGATCTTTGAAAACATCAGGTGGAGGCAGGAAAACTGATAAAATAAAAGAGAGGTTCTCAGGGGCAAAAATTGTAACTGTTCTCATTCAGTGTGGTGTGCCAGGCACAATGGTAAGCACCTGCCACACACCCTCCATCCAACTATTGCTGGATGTGTGTGAGAGAAGTACCAGGGCTATCCTCATTTTCTGAGGCTAAAATTTACTTAGAATCTGACTTGTTCAAGGGTGCTTTGCTAGGAAACTTGGGGTCCCATAGTAAGGACTCATGGCCTCAGCATAGTGAAAAGAACTGCTCAAAATCACTGAGGCTAGTGGTCTCCATTTTATTTACTTATTTTGTTATCAAAATCCTTTTTTTCCAACACTTTAGTCATAGACTAAAGTCTGGTATATAGGATTTCATGGCACCATTCTATTTGAAAGGGTTGGAACTCCCTTTACTTCCCACTCACCACTGCTGTAGGCCCCTAAAAGGCTGCTTCAGAACCTGGGGTTCCAAGGAACACAGTTTCAGAAATCATTGATATTGGTGCCCTCTTTACATTAGAGAAATCTGAGCCCCAGACAGGAAAGGGACTTGCCCAGGGTTCTGCAGGCTGTCAGATGCAGAGCTGAGACTGGTGGGCTGGTTTCTTGGACTCCCATCTCCTGTCACATCTCTTCTTATCCTGTAAGCAGCTCTTGAGGTTTAGGTACCTTGGCCCCTGCAGAATCAAGATTCCCTAAGCATTGATCACTCTTTCAAACTGATCAAAACATTTTTCTTGAGTTCCTGCACTCTCCCTTGCTTTGAAAGCAGCAGGTCAGAGTGAGGTGTTGCCACATGCCCTGGAAGTTTCTGGCCTAAGTCAGGGTGCTCCCCATGAAAAAGTGGGTGACTCAGGCTGTAGAGTCTGTAATAACTTTCCACACCTGTGTCGTAAGATTCTAATTTGTTCAGGCCTGACTGTACCCAGAAGGATCACATATAACAAGGTGTTGATTGTAGACTAGAAAAAATTTGAGTGAGCAAGCAAGATCTCTCAAGAAAAGCTTCCTGGGGGAGGTAGAAGTTCAGCAAGATCTTAAACAACTGCTGTGGGAAGCAGTAGTCTTGACAGAAGAACGACCACAAGCAAAAGCAGAGAGGTAGCAAAGTCCACACCCAACCCTACAGTCTTCCTCCCCACCCACGTCTGCATGGGGCCCCATGAGCTTGTCCCCTTCACTGCCACCCTCCCCCCCTCAGAAGCCCTTCCAAGAGGTAGGTTATTAGAACATACTTTCCCATCCCTGCCTACCTTTTCCTGGGCAGTTCTTTTTCAGCAAACCCCTGCGGATCCTCAACATCCTTCTGCTGCTGGAGGGTGCTGTCATTGTCTACCAGCTATACTCCTTAATGTCTTCTGAAAAGTGGCACCAGACGATCTCACTGGCGCTCATCCTCTTCAGCAACTACTATGCCTTCTTCAAGCTGCTGCGGGACCGCTTGGTATTGGGCAAGGCCTACTCCTATTCAGCCAGCCCCCAGAGGGACCTGGACCACCGGTTCTCCTAAGCCCCAGGGTGACCCCAGGGACAGCATCCAGGCTTCAGCCAGGGGTTCTCTGGGAAGGGGCTGTTGGGGAGGGTTGGGTGAGGGGCAGAAAAACCCACAAAAAGAGACAAAAAAAACTTACCAGAGCTTTGTATTTTTGTTACATACTGTTTGTTTCTTTGATAATTGATGTGATTATGAGGGGGGGGAAAAGTCCTATTTTTATACTCCCATTAAGTCTGTGTGTCATTTGTTTCTTTCCCTTCTTGCCTCTGGGGCCTCTGTGGGTCCTGCCTTCTCCATTGGAGAAGAGTTGAGGCACCAGAGGTCGTGGAAACAGTGGTAGCTTCTGACGGCTGAATACTGTATATGGGACATTATCCTTATGTGTATTATAGGCCTTGTCTCAATCCAACCTTTATGACAACCCTAGGAGGTAGGTGCTGTCACTCCAATCTTATAGTTGAAGAATGAGCACAGAGAACTATAGTGACTTGCCTAAAGTATCACAGAAGCCAAAAAACACCACTATCCTAGGAGAATGTGATGTCCTGCTGCTCTCAGCATGCAGTCACTGAGACCCTGCTGTGTGTCAGGTGCTGTGGTGGACAGGATGCCAAGACAGAAACAAAAAAAGTCTTACTACACTGAGATGGGTATAACAGTTGCAAGATAGTACCACAGGAGAGAATACTCTCTGGACTTTTTGGAGGATGGGATAGTCTGAGTTGTCAGCCACTTCCTAGGTGGACAAAATGGGGGAAGGGCACTTCAAGGACACACGGAATAGCCCAGAGATTTGGAACATCCTGGTGTATTTTGGAAGGGGAAGCAGAATGTTTTCTAGAGCAGGGAGGATAAGAAACATGGAGCAGGGTGGGGTGGGTCTGCAGAGAGGTGATGGATTAGGGAGGACCAGTGGTTCTCGGCAGGGGAAGGTGTGTAAGCAAGGTCAACTACTAGAGTGGAAACAAAGATGCTTAGAGAGCTACCTGGCTCCTACAGGACAGGCTGGAGGGCTCAGGCTGGGAGAAAAGGACAGTCCTAGCCAGTCTACTCTGCTTTCCTTCGTTGAGCCCTTGTTAGCCACAGGATATGCGGATAAGACTGTGGTGGCGTATGGGAGACAGACACTACAACAAAAGTTTTTGGTGTCTCTGTTGAGGGAGGCATCATGCTAGGCATGGAACAGATACAAAGATGAGGAAGATGTTGTCCCTTCCTTAGACAACCAGGAGAGAGAGGCATACCTTGTGAGCAAATTAGGGTGCTAAGTGCTGAGGAAAATACATGTCCAGGGCACTGGGAACAGAGAGGACAGAGAGACCCAGACTGCCTGGAAAGACAGGGTTTTTCAAGAAAGGGAGGGTTGAATTGGGTCATTTTATTTTACTTAGTCATGAGAGACAGGGGCAAAGGGAGAAGCAGGCTCCATGCAGGAAGCCCGATGCGGGACTTGATCCCCAGACCCAGGATCATACCCTGAGCCAAAGGCAGATGCTCAACCACGGAGCCACCCAGGTGTCTCTGAGTTGGGTCTTGAAAGTGAACTTGTTCACCCTTTGGTCAAGGGGGAAGGGGAGGGCATTGCATTTCAAGCAGAGGAAACAGCACATAACAATGGCACAAAAGATAGCGTACTTGGGAAAGGGGGTTCCCCAAATATGGATGGAGACTGGGTTGCCTAGCGGGGAGACCAAGAAGTGAATAAGGACCAGCCTGTGTGACAGATTGAAATGTTTGGACAGTACCTAATGACAGAAGATGCTAAGCAGAGGAACAAACTTGACCATGTCTCTGCTTTATTGAGACGGTGCAAGTGGGAAAGCCTGGAGCTGGGAGACCAGTGAGAAGCAGGCAAAATCAACCAGGAGAAAACACAGAGATTCAGCCTTGAGCAGTGGCAGTAGGAAGAGAAAGATAATGCTCCCTTTCCTGGCCTGACCCTGAGTTCCAGAGTTGACTTTTTGAGTTGTTTTCCTTAACGGGCCAGGCACAAACTAGAGAAGGCAATTTGTTGCAACAGAACCTGGAAACCCAGGTCTCATTCTGCTGCCAAAAGACAGTTCGCTGTAGGACTGGTGACTTGAAGACATAGCCTTCTGTTTGTTGAGGTGGGGGACAGGACTGGCCTGTCATTATGGAGGAAGGGAGGTCTGATGTATACCAGCCATAAATTCCATGAATCAAAAGGCACATGAACACTTAGCCTCAATTTCCTCATCTCTAAAAAGGGAGATCATCCTCGCTTATTAGAAATCACGGGCTTATTTATTTGTTCCTTTTTTACTAAATTATTTATGGAGCATATACCATGTGCAGATCCTGTGCTAGGTGCCTAAGATATGGTGATAAAAATACAGAACCTATCCCGCCCACACACCCCACACCCCCCCCACACTCCCACCCTCTGCGCTCAGCTTGCTGGGGGTAGGGTGGAGGATGAAAGCGCTCTGTCAACTATAAAGCCCTGGACCGGTCTCATTATTTTTCCACTTCTTATCTCCCAATAAGGTTGTAATCGGGTTTACTCTTAACTTCTTCATTTCCTTATCTCCATATCCTTAAGCAAATTTCTTCTTCCAGAGGATTCCTTATAAATATCTAGCTCAGGGTCTGTGATCGGCTTTAACTACGAGAGGAAGGAATGCGTTTCTGGGAGAAAAATTTTCTAGGGGAGGAGACCGCACTATAAAGAGGAGGAAAGGCTGAGAATTCCTAAGCACTCTTGATTTTCCTTAGTAAGTATCCCTCCTAGTCGCTCTCCACTACTCCTTTTATAATCCATCCCTATTTCCCCGCCTTTAGTAGCTGCGGTCTCTTTAAATGCGCTCCTCCCAGTAAACTGGGCTGTGGGGCGGAGAGCGCGTTTCTTCCCCGGGTTGAATGTTAAATTGTTTGTCCGTTTCGGGCTGCCGTCCTGCAGATCCGCCATATTGTCTGCTGAAGCTACCGCTGAAGCTGCCGCCGCTGCCGCTGCCGCCGCCAAGTAGGAGCGAGCGGAGCCGCGATGGGTGAGTAAGGACGCCAGGCAATTGGGGACTCGAGCTGAGGCAGTCCTGGGGCTTGGGATCTAGCAGGAGCCTGTCTCTGGTCTGCGGAAGATGTCTGAGGCTCCTCCAGAGAGGTCTGAGGGGAGAAGCCAGGCCGGGAGAGCCGCTCAGGCTAGTTCGGGGCCGGACGAGGGCCCTTGCGGGAGCAGTCTTCGAGGCTGGTTCCGGGAGCACCTTGCCACGCCTGGAGCCCCCACGTGGTGGCCCTGGGCCGGAGCCCACGCGTTCCCGGGGGCTGGAAGGGGGCCGCCCCTCCGGCCTGCGCCGAGACCGGGGCTGGGGGACGGGCTACCGGCGGCAGGCCGGGGCGGCGCTGAGGAGCCCTCGCCAGGCGTGTGTTTGACCGACGCGCACCTTGACTGGATCCGGGGGCTCCTGTAAACTCCGGGGAAACCCTGCTTACGTCGTGAATAGTCCTCTGGTGAGGCAGCGCCGGGCGAGCCGACTCCAGGCCCGTAACCAGGGGCAGCCATGCCGAAAGCAGCCCGGGCCGCTGAAGGCCGGCAGAACTTCCCGAGCCGCGGGCGGAAATGGGGTGGTTCGGTTGGACCCATTGACAGCCCAGTAGTAGGAAACCGCAGGCCAAGACCTCGGGGCCACATGTGGTAGATTGGGGATTTCAGGTGTGGGCCTGGCCCTGGTTAGGAGAAAAGGAGCGACCTGTTGCTCTCTCTGAAGGGACTCCGGCTGGCAAGGCCTGAGCTCGGAATAAGAAGGCGAGGTCTTTGGACTTAGCGACAGCACCATCAGTGAAGAGCTGTTTTCTCTTAAGCATTAAAAACTATTCGTCTTGCTAAGCTCTTCCTACGCGTGGGCATGGTTCTGACTGCTTTACATGTCACATTTTACTTAATGCGCACAACCCAGTGAGACAGATACAACTGTTACTCTATTTTACAGGTAAGGAAACTGAGGCTTAGAGAGGGGTAAAGTAACTTACCCAAGGTCACACACAGTTAGTGGCTAAACCAGGGTGATCCCACCAATGCCCTGGTTTATAGCTGCATTTTGTTATGGCTTGGCCACCTAGTGGTTGGGCTGGAAAGAAGGGAAGAAAGCTTTTAACCCCTAGGCAAAGTTGTAAAGGGTTTTGTTTTGGGGTTTTTTGGTGTTTTGTTTTGGTGCTAATGGGTCCACTTTGAAATCTTTAGTCTGAACAAAACGGAAAAACTCCAAAGTGAATTGCTAACCCCAACTATTGTGTGTAGAGGGGAGAGCTAAATGAGATTCTGGGATTGAGTTTTGTAAGAACTCTGATCCTGAGGAAACATAAATTTTTCCCTTGAGCTGCAGGGCAGTAACTTTAGAATCAGATCTGGTATTACAATCCTGCCTGCCACTTTCTAGCTCTCATCCAGAGAAGTCACTTAAATATCAAATGCAGTAGAAAGCATCTAGCACAGCCCACAATCAATGTTATTTTCCTTTCCGATTCTTCCTTTCCTCATCTCTAGAAGGAGGGGAAAGGGAGTGTTGTCAAGATCTTTGAGGACTAAGATAGCACAGTGTTTAGAGCCTACTAAGAGCTCCATAGGCATCAGAACAGATTTCTTTTCTACCTTCAATAGCATTCCTTTCCCTTAAGCACTTTTATTTCTAAAATCCACTGTCAAGCCTTATGGACTTATCTTTGTAACTGCAGCTTTATTTATCAATAGAAAATTTAGGGGACTTTTATGTTGTAAATTTCCTATTGGCTTTCAATTTTAGAAACACTGGTGCCTCAAAGGGAGGGAGGGAGCTAATGTTAAGTTTATCAAGCTCAGGGAAAAAAGTTTATGGATTGGGAAGCAACCTTAGAGAAGATAACACAGCTAGTAAGCTACAAAGGCAGAAGTGAGATCCTTACCCATTTTGTTGTACACAAACCTCTTAGAGTTAAGGTGTGAAGTAAAATTAGTCATTTTCTGGGAGACTTAAATGGAGGTTCTTATGTGGAGCAACAAAGTCTTTCAGGACACTTTCAGGGTCCTGAAAGTGATTTTTAGTATAGAGTCAGACAGCCTCTCTTTCTCTTCAACTCTATTTCAGGTACCTCTGCCCTGTCCCACTTGGTCTTTCTGAACATCCAGCTATTGGTGTATGTGTTTTTTTGGCTGATCCTTATATGATGTGAGTGAAACTAGTGTAAGGATATATTTAATCCTAACATGGAATCCGAGGTAGTTTGGGTTATCCCCATTCATAAATGAATAAACTGAGGCTTTGAGAAGATTAAGTGACTTGTCCAAGGCTGGTGATCTAGGTCTTTTGTGTGCTGGGGTCACTAACACAGCTTGTATACCACACCTCCATGAATCTAGAACTTGCTGTTCTCACACTGGTTCTCAGGTGAGCTCCACTCAAGCTCTGGCCCATATTTTATACTGTTAGTCCTGTACCAAACTTCATTAGCTTTAACAGACTTGTAGTGATTTCACTGCCATTAGGAGCCTGTGGGGGGTGATGCTTGCAGCTCTGGAAGTTACTTACTGTAACCTTCCCTAGCAGAGACCACAGTCTCTAAAGACTAAGCCTTGGCAGACTCTGGTTGTGTTATCACCGATTCCTGACATCTTGCTAACCAGGAACCTGGCAGCCCCTCCTCAGCCCCAGGGATAGGTCTTGATTAATATAAACTATAAACCAATTATTGTAATTCTGTCTCCCTAGGCAGTGATTGATTGGGTTTGTGATGCAGCTCTGGCTAATTAGACAGGAAGGGAAGCCTGGGGGACTTCTGGAAAATACTTCCTTATTTAAAAGAGATTATCCAGGTTTTGATTGATTGATTGATTGCCAACATCTATTTTAATTTGGGTATCAACAAAGTATGAGGGCCTCAAAAAAAAGAGAAAGAGATGGGCAAGCTATAATAGCCAGCACTTAAATAGAACTTGCTATATGCTAGGCACTAGGTACTACGGTATTAACTCCTTTACGTCTCAGATTCTCGTGTTCTAGTTGAGGAAACTGAAGCACAGAGAAGTTTAGTCATTTGTGCAAGGTCGGAGCTAGTAAATAGAACACTTAGATAGTATGGTTCTAACCAACTTGTAGGCTATTAAGGGCTGTGTTCTGCTTCTCGAAAAGAGCCCTTTTCTGACTTTGAAATTAGCATTAGTAATGGTAGGGTCGTGAGGCAGAATTTATAAATAAGAGCAGGCTGTTCTCAGGGTGAAAGAGAAGATGGGAAGAATTTGATGTTTTTGAGCAACTGAATTAGGCAACGTTGGAATCGTCTTATCTCTTGGTTTAACTAGGATACCTAAGGCCACTTCTAGTTTGTTTTTTGGCTGCAAGTAACAAAACCGTTCTGATAACACTTCCAGATCAAGAAGTAACTTAGCCCATCTCTTTTAATTTCCCTCCAACATTGCCCACCCACCCAACAGTGTATAACAGCTATTTGCAGAGCAGGCACCTAATCATCAATGACCTTAGTGTCACACAAGCATCAAACTCAAACTCCTTTCCTGGCCTGCTTTTCCTACATTTTTGTTAATGGTAGGACTACTGGCCCAGACACTAGGGCATCTATCCATCTTTCGTTCCTCACTCTTTTATTCCCTTTCTGTATTGGCAGTTGAAGATTCAGTGAAGTACTAGATATCAAAAAAGAGTAAATTGTAAAGTTAATAATTTAGAAGTCCTCCAGATCTTTTATATAGCTTCCTGTACCACTGCTGTAATTCTTGTAGCAATGTTGCTAAAACATCCATTTGACCTTGTCACTCTACTCCTTAGTTTAGGAATCTTCATGGAGTTATCATCTACAGGATAAAATCATAACCTATACAGTATGATATCCAAGGCCTTCCTATTGATTTTACTAATCTTATTCTATTTTAAAGACTTCATAATCTGCATTCCATTCAGACTACCTCCTTTGTCCTTTAGCATTGCTGGCTGAGAATGTAAGAAGCAATCCCTTCCCCGTCCATCTTTTCCTATGGAAATCTTGCTTGATTTTCTGTCTTATTTATTTACTTTAAAGATTTATTAATTTATTCATGAGAGACACAGAGAGAGAGGCAGAGACCTAGGAAAGGGAGACGCAGGCTCCTCATGGGACTCGATCCCAGATCCCGGGATCACGCCCTGAGCCAAAGGCAGACGCTCAACCACTGAGCCACCCAGGCGTCTCTCAGTCTTAATTTAAATGCTACCTTCAGGCACCTGTGTGTCTGTCACTTATTCAGTTAAGCATCTACCATCGGCTCAGGTCGTGATCCTGGGGTCTTGGGGGTCCTGGGATTGAGCCCTGCTCTGTGAGGAGCCTCCTCCCTTTTCCTGCTGCTCCCCCTGCTTATGCGCTCTCTTGCTCTGTCAAATAAATAAATAAATCTTTTTAAAAATGCTACTTCCTTCGTGAATTCTCAAATACTTTATGCCTTCCAAACTGCAAGTGAACTCTCCTCTGAATTCCATGGTACTTTGTTCTTACCCTTCATATAGCCAATTTCATATTCTTTATTGCATCAGTTATTTAATCTGTAATATAATTTTTTTTTCAAATAACTTAATCTCCACAGTCTTACAGTTATCATCTCTAAAATAGGGATAATAATATCTACCTCATAAGGGTTAGGAGGATTCAATGAGCAAAAGCATGTAGACCATTTTAGCATGGTGTTTATAGCCATGTAATAAAGTACTCATAGTAATTGCTTTTAGTCCATGAATAAATAAAGGACTTAGTATGCTTCAGGCTCTATGCTAAATACAGGTTAATTAGTTTGTCTTTGAGGGGAAGGCAGTAACATGCTAAGAAAACTTGTCAGAAACATACTTTTAGGGGCCAGGCAGGCAATGGTTATTCATCAATTTCAGCAAATGTTTCTTGAATACCTAGTATGTGCCAGGGACTGTTCTAGGCCCTGGAAATACAGTGGTGAATGAAACAAACAAAAATCTGTCTCTCTGGTGCAATTTCTGAGTTTAAATTCTAATGGAGGGACGCCTGGGTGGGGCTCAGCGGTTGAGTGACCGCCTTTGGCCCAGGGTGTGATCCTGGAGACCCAGGATCGAGTCCCACATCGGGCTCCCTGTGTGGAGCCTGCTTCTCCCTCTGCCTATGTCTCTGCCTGCCTCTCTCTCTCTCTGTGTCTCTCATGAATAAGTAAATAAAATCTAAAAAAATAAATAAATAAATTCTAATGGATAATCAACCACATGGAGACTGGCAGGCCAACTACAGAGCTCCATGCGGTCTATGCAGCTCTAGCCATTTTTTGCCACGGGGACTAGAGGTCTAGCATTGCCTTATTGCATAATTTCCCATTTCTTTCCACAGTCCCTCTCCCCTTGAAGTTGGAAATCCAGATTTTCATGATATTATTGGATTAAACATTTGTAAATATTACAAGTTAACTCTTTAAGATCTAAAAACCTTAGGGCACCTGGTTTAAGCGTCTGACTCAATCTCAGCCCAGGTCTCAATCTCACCATCATGAGTTTAGGCTGTATTGGGCTCTATGTGGGGTGTGGAGCCTACTTAAAAAAAAAATACCTAAAAACCTTAAGCTAACCAAATATTTGGATATTTGAGGCCAAATATAGCCCAAGAACTGCCTGTCTTACTTGTAAAATATTAGAAATAATGTGTATTTTATAAAATATTTCTTGATTTATGTGTTTAAAAACATTTTGAAAGGATGAAGACAGGAGCACCCAGGGGGTGTGGTTGGGTGTCTGACTCTTGGTTTTGGCTCATGTCATGATCTCAGAGTCTTGGGACCCTGCTCAGCAAGGAGCCTGCATTTCCCTCTCTGCCCCTCCCCCCCAACTCTTGTGCACTCATACACCCGCTTTCAAATAAATCTTTTAAAAAAGATGCACAAGAGATTAGAAGTCCGTATTTTAAGTAGTCTTCTAGATAATTTAAATTTTTGGCTGACTATCTGATTAGCTGGCCACTGTTTTTGTTTTATTGTGATGCGGCAGGTGAAATCCTGGTACTTAGGAGTCACACTTTCAAGGACATCAGCTCTGCTGTTTTTTTGTTCCTCTTGTGCTTACATTATTTTTTTTTTTTAATTTTTATTTATTTATGATAGTTACAGAGAGAGAGAGGCAGAGACACAGGCAGAGAGAGGGAGAAGCAGGCTCCATGCACCAGGAGCCCGACGTGGGACTCGATCCTGGGTCTCCAGGATCACGCCCTGGGCCAAAGGCAGGCGCCAAACCGCTGCGCCACCCAGGGATCCCTTGTGCTTACATTATTAACATTATCTCCCATTAAGTTTATTGATAGGATTCCAAGCCATTTATCCATTTTGTGAATATTTAGTTAAAATTAGATAGCTTGTAAATCCACTTTAATATAATGTAGCTTGTAAATCCAAACTACATTAGGAGGCAGTATGAACTAGTGAATGAACTAGTATCTCCACCTTCTTGGTATAACTTCCAATATTCCTTTAGGAAAAATTTGGCCATTTGACCAGGAGATAAACATTGCCACATTGCCCAGGCTTCTTGTGTAGACTTGATAAGAGCCTCATTAACCTCTTCTTTTGTCACACACTCCAAATTTCTTGAAACAGTTTGCCTCTCCTCAATCATTTCTTAGCCCACTCTAATTTGCTTGCATGCCATCAAAACATTTTTTTAAAAGATTTTAAATTGGGATCCCTGGGTGGCGCAGCGGTTTAGCGCCTGCCTTTGGCCCAGGGCGGGATCCTGGAGATCCAGGATCGAGTCCCACATCGGGCTCCGGGTGCATGGAGCCTGCTTCTCCCTCTGCCTGTGTCTCTGCGTCTCTATCTGTGTCTCTCATGAATAAATAAATAAAATCTTTAAAAAAAAAAAATGAAGAAATAAGAACTTTAGGTTAAAAGTTAAATTTAAAAGTGTTTGCATTTAACTAAGGTTTGTAGCTGTATTTGCTGAATAACTTTTAATGTAATCTATTTACTTACAGATTATAATATTGATTTGCATATGCGTCTCATGAATAAATAAAATCTTTAAAAAAGAAAAATGTCAATAATATCTAAACGAATATCTAAAAGGTATTTAAGTTGTAAATTTTTTCATGTCAAGCAGTTAAGTTTATCATTTAATTCTTTGCATATGCAAATTATCATTTATAAATACTTAACTAATCAAAAGCTTTAAAATCAAAGTGTTCATTTTTCTAATAGAAAAACAAACACTTTCTTAAAGTTATTTTAAGTGAACTTTTAACTGCTATAATTTCCAAGAAAGCATTAGGTATCAAACATAAGTAACATCTGCAAGGGATAATGATAGGTATGCACAAACCACTTCTTGTATGACTTCAAAATCCAGTGGTCAGTCAAGAGAAAGTCCCCTAGTCGTGGCCATCTATTCACCATAACTTTGTAGTACAGATTTTGCATACTTACTGTCTGCCTTCCATGAAATCAGTGTCAATACTGCTCAAGTAATACTCAAGAATGCCCAATGAGAAAAATTAAATACTAAGAAATAAAACTTGGGATACCTGGGTGGCTCAGTCTGTTAAGCATCTGCCTTTGGCTCAGGTCATGATCCCGGGTCCTGGGATCAAGTCCTGTGTCAGGGTCCCTGCTCAGTGGGGAGCCTGCTTCTCCCTCTCCCCTTGTCATGCTCACTCTTGTACTCTCTCTCAAATAAATTAAAAAAAAAAAAAAAAGACTTTGTTGATAATGTTGAGCTTTGGAGAACCACATACTGTTGTAACATTTTAAGTCTCCCACTCTCCATGAACCAGTTTCACCCTTTTGGGTGCAGTATTTACCCCATCAAGAATGCATGTCTTTAAGAAACCATTTATGCCTAATATTTCAGAATTCTTTTATATTTATATATATATATATATATATAAAGATATATAATTTCTGAGTTCTGAGATATATAAATTTCAGAATTCTAATCATTTAGATTTTTTTAAATTATTTTTTAAAGATTTTATTTATTTATTCATGAGAGACATAGAGAGAGAGAGGCAGAGACTTAAGGCAGAGGGAGAAGCAGGCTCCATGCAGGGAGCTTGATCCAGGATCATGCTCTGGGCCAAAGGCAGGCACCAAACCGCTGAGCCACCCAGGCACCCCTCATTTAGATTTTAGAAAGGCATTATAGTGCATATGAATTGGATAGCACCTCCAGCAGGGTCTGGGGTAGAGTCCTATATAGTTAAGTATTAGTAACATTTTTTACCAAACCATTATGTGGGATAAATAAAGGCTGTAGTCTCATGGGTTTGTTTGTTTTTTTTAAGATTTTATTTATTTATTCATGAGAGAGGGAGAGACGTAGGCAGAGGGAGAAGCATGCTTCATGCAGGAAGCCCAATGTTGGACCCGATCCTCGGATCCTGGAACCCCGGGATCACACCCTGAGCCAAAGGCAGACGCTTAACTGCTGAGCCACTCAGGCATCCCTGTAGTCTCATGTTTTGTTCAAGTTCTGCTAAATGTTTTGAAGCTGTATTTACTAAATATTTTCAGAGCTCTTTTTCAGAATTTCAAATAAGGGATTGTGGATAGTGAATTTAAAAGAATGTATAAGGAACAGGTTTATGGAAAAGATAAATTTTTTTAACATGCTTTTTAAAAAGATATTTCTGGGGGGTGGCTAGGGGGCTTAGTCAGGTATCTTAACTCTTGATCTCAGCTCAGGTCTTCATCACAGGGTTGTGAGTTAAAATCTTGCATTGGACTTCATGCTGGATGGGGGGCCTACTTTAAAAAGATGTTTCTGGGATATGGATAGAAGGACCCCCTTGGGTATTAGGTGTGGACTGCAGATGTAGATTTGAAAATTATCACACTTTTTCAAAGATGCAATAATTGTCTAATGAGACATGATTGGAATTGCTTATTTTGGGATGAGATAAATGATAAAGGCCCTTTTTAAAAAAATGATTTATTTATTTGAGAGAAAGACTGGGGGGAGTGGCAGAGGGAGAGAATCTCCAAGCAGACTCCCAGCTGATTGGGAACCTGAAAAAGGGCCTGATCTCACGACCCATGAGATCACTATCTGAGGTAAAACCAAGAGCTGAACGCTCAATCGACTGAGCCACCTAGGTACTCCAAGAATAAGCTCTTTTTTAAAATATGGCTCGTTGGTTCTTTCAGCCTAGCTTTGGAGGGAATGAGTATGGACTAGAAGGGTAAAGATTAAGAGAAAGCTACAGTATTGGGAAAAAGGAAAAGGAAAAACCACCAATTATAGAGAGCAAGAAAATAAAGCTGTCCTCTTTGGCCCTAACTTCCTAAAAATTGTCCTCGTGGGGAATTGAGGCCTTTCAGAGTAGAAGCTGAGAAGAAAAAGAAAATACCAGTGTTTCAGCATTGAGGCCCTACATACCGTCATGTTACTTCATCAGTCCTACAGGACTATAAAGTTTATTCTTATTTTATAGATCATGGAGGTAGAGACTCACAGGTAGTGGTTATGCCATTAGGATTGCAGCCCAACCCAACTGCCTCCCAAATTGGTGCTCTTTCTCACTGAATCATTTTGGAAAGAGTTGATGGGGTTTAAGGGGCAACACTGGATGTCTATATACACAGCCTGCCTTTGAGAGCAAAAAGGATTTCCTTTGTGGCCTCTCAGTCTGGTGCTTCTCCCCCATATTGTCTTCAGCCCTTTGTAGTTCGGGCCTTAGAAGATTGCCTCCCCAAATTGGTTCTTTTTTTGGATTAATATGTATAGGTTAGAGAAATCTCTCCTGTTGATTTGTCAGAAGGACTCTTGGAAAAGCCCTTTCTCAGATTACTAACAGTTAAAGAGCAAATCAGAGAGATTTGTGAGACCAACCTACAGACAACCCAGAACCCTCCATTTAAGGACTAGGGATGGAGCAGCATCGTGCTGCAGAATAGAGGCCCAAGTAGCCAGCAGTTCATCTCAGAGACGTTTTGCCATGGACTAACTAAACTGTTCTTGTTCCTCAAAACAACCTTGGGCTCTTCTAATCTCATCTTTGTTCCTGGTGAACTGTTCTCCTTTTCTACCCCATTACCTTCAGAAGTATTAACCACCGGGATCCCTGGGTGGCGCAGCGGTTTGGCGCCTGCCTTTGGCCCAGGGCGTGATCCTGGAGACCCGGGATCGAATCCCACATCGGGCTCCCGGTGCATGGAGTCTGCTTCTCCCTCTGCCTGTGTCTCTGCCTCTGTCTCTTTCTGTCTGACTATCATGAATAAATAAACAAAATTAAAAAAAAAAAAAAAAGGAAATATTAACCACCTAACTTCCAAAGACCCGTAGAGCATATACAGGACAGATAGTTCTCACTCCCACCTTCTGAACTCATTGAACACTTAGATTCATTGTCTTTTGTATTCTTGATGCTGTAAGAATTAAGTAAGTTGTAAAACTTCCTAAAGGCAGAAACCTTTACACAGTGCCTGGCACACACATTTTTTAAAATGAATAATAAATCACTTGTCTATTTGAGTCAGTTTGAAGATGATTATTTGGATTATATTTATAATTTTTTTTACTATTTTATTTTTAAGTAATATCTACAAACAGTATGAGGCTCGAACTTACAACCCCAAGATCAAGAGTCACAAAGCTAAAAAAAAAAAAAAAAAAAAAGAGTCACAAAGCTCTACTAACTGAACCAACCAGGTGCTCCTATTTTCTTCTTCATTCCTTGAGTAATGTGTGTAGAAGATATTCAGTGAATATTTTGGAGCTAGCTTAAATGGAAGTTGAGCTCTTTGGTTTCTGTACTTTATTTTTATTTTTTTATTTTTTTTAAAGATTTTATTTATTTATTCATGATAGTCACAGAGAGAGAGAGAGAGAGAGAGGCAGAGCGAGAAGCAGGCTCCATGCACCGGGAGCCCGACGTGGGATTCGATCCCGGGTCTCCAGGATCACGCCCTGGGCCAAAGGCAGGCGCCAAACCGCTGCGCCACCCAGGGATCCCTGGTTTCTGTACTTTAATTCATCTTAGTTCCTTTCAGCAGCTAGTGGTAGTGACAGTGGGGTATCCCTAAGAAGGTGAGAGCTGGGGTGGCTGGGTGGCTTAGTCAGTTAACCATCTGCCTTTGGCTCAGGTCATAATCCCCAGTGTCCTGGGATCATCAAGTCATTGGGCTCCCTGCTCATCTGGGAGTCTGCTTCTCCCTCTGCCTCTCCTCTGACTTGTGTTCTCTCTCTCTCTCTCTCTCTCTCTCTCTCTCTCGCTAACTCACTCTGTCTCTTAAATAAATAAATAAATAATTTTTTAAAGGTGAGAGCTGCCAGATTCTGCACAGTCTACAAAGGATAATTGGAAATTTTCTTTGGGAGAAATTGTCTGGACTATAGCTATCCTAGTCCTGTCCTGTGTTTCCAACTACCCCTTATTTCCCACCACTAGATCTGACCATTGCACTTATATATAGACTCAAGGGCCAAAAGGACTAGTAAATCTATGGGAAAATTAGCCTTAGAGAATTAGTGCCTGGGACTGTCATCATCTGATTCAGGACTTCAGTGTGCCATACTTCGCTTAGACCTTATACAAACTATAATACATAGTTTGTATGCAGATACAGTTTTTCCATGTGGTCTTTTAGCCAAACCACCTAGTTTATAGATTCAGCTTTGTTTCCTAGAGTGATCACTGTTCAGCCCAGTCCTGTGAGGATCTGCCAGAATAAAATAGCCTAATTATGGCCCCATTGTGGTTTGACCCAGTTGTCCCATAGAAGAGCCTCTCCCATTGTCTTCGTGACTAGCATTTCTGACAGGCTGGCAGATAACACCGTGAGAGCCTCATGCTATGCTGTTTCATAATACTGTTTTCTTGTTTGCAGTATTTCCTGGTCATAACACTATGGGAGAAACTCCAGAAGTTTGAAAGGCTATTACCAAACCTAATCCTAAAGTACTTTCATGTGTATTGTTTATCTTCATCATAACTCTGAGGTAGACAGGGTAAGGATAGGAAAGTTGAGATACACGTAAGTGACACCCAAGGTTGTACATTTATTAAGTAGCAAGACCAGAAATCCAATTTTCTGGCCTTGTGGCTCCTTTTACCAGTACCACACTGTCTCCAGTATGGCTTTTGGTGGTCCATTTAGCACAGCTGTCTTCTCTCTCTCTCTCTCTCTTTTTTTTTAAGATTTTATTTATTTATTCATGAGAGACACACAGAGGCAGAGACACAGGCAGAGGGAGAAGCAGGCTCCATGAAGGAAGCCCGATGTGGGACTCAATCCTGGAACTCCAGGATCACGCCCTGGGCCAAGGCAGGCGCTAAACCACTGAGCCACCCAGGGATCCCCACAGCTGTCTTCTCTTAGCTATTTCTTTCTAATGCAAACCCTTGAAGATATTTTGTCCATTTACATAATACTGAACTTTCTATTTAAGAGTATTTCTAAATATTTTATTAATTAGAGAGCATGAGCAGAGGGAGAGTGGCAGACTTCCCATTGAGCATGGAGCCCAACACCAAGCTCAATCTCATGACTTGAGATCATGACCTGAGCTGAAATCAAGAGTCAGATGCCTGAGTCACCCAGGTGCCCCTATAATGTTCAACTTTTTTTTTTTTTTTTTTTAAGATTTTATTTATTTGACAAAGCAGGCATGTGCACAAGCAAGGGGAGCGGGAGGGGCTGGATCCTAGGACCCTGGGATCATGACCTGAGCGGAAGGCAGGCTTAACCGACTGAGCCACCCAGGTGTCCCCGTTGAACTTCTAAAAACATTTTCAAATCCTGCACCATACTTAAATGACATTTATCTTAGCTCATCATATTTCCCTCAACTTGATATCATCAGCGCAGCAGCTGTAGCCACCTCCAGGAACTCCCTTCTACACACACAAACACACACGCAGGGTGGAATACTTCTAAAACAAGGAGGATTAACTCAAATGATTGTTTTTGTTTATCCTTTGAAGTGGCAGACTGCCTTCAAATGATTGCCTAACCACCTGCCAGTCCCTACAATTTTCTACTTCTGTTCTATCAGTGTTGTTGTCATCTAATATTTGTATTCCCCATTCCTGGCAGAAACTGGATCACATCTCATATGAGGGATTGAAGCAGGCAGTCGTTAGGGTGGTAGAAGGAACATTGACACTTCTTCCAGAAAATAACAGGCTGTTAAGTATATGTGGTAGGGAGAGCATTGGCTTTAGAAATACCTGGATTAAACCCATTTAATTAATTGGGTCCTTCTGCAAGGTATGCCTTTGTCTCCTTACCTCTGAAATGGGGATTCTATATATGAGTTTAGCTTTAAAAGCTAACCATAAATGTTTGGGCGCCTGGGTGGTTCAGCGGTTTAGCACTGCCTTCAGCCCTGGGCGTGATCCTGGAGACCCAGGATCGAGTCCCACGTCAGGCTCCCTTGCATGGAGCCTGCTTCTCTCTCTGCCTATGTCTCTGCCTCTGTGCGTGTGTGTGTGTCTCATGAATAAATAAAATCTTTAGAAAAAAAAGCTAACCAAATTATTACTAAATTGTTACTAATCAAATTTGAGTTTTCCTTGGGAATGTCTTCTCATAGATGTTAGACGTTGACTTTGGGCTATTTCAAAGATCTTTCAAAAGGGATATTTTGGATTTTACTCTGGATTTAGATAAAACCTTTTTACCATGGTTAGAGACTTTGGAAAGCATTCTGGACTGAACTTGAAGACTACACAAATTTTCTTGGCAGGAGTATCATGAGCCTTACCTGTGTTGGGGCCTGACAGAGGTCTTGCAAGACACAGAACTAAGAAACTTGACACAGGAAAGGAACATGTGTACTGCAGCAGTTTGTTGGTTTGATAGACTAGTTTAATCCTAAAAATCATTAATTTTGAAGGTATCACAAAGGTAAATTAGTTAAGAAAGGACTTAAGTGGATCACTAGTTTATTTTTATTATCCTCATGTGCTAGTTATTATATATAATGCCTAAAAAAGAATAAGTATCCATTTACAAAAGAACAGAGTTAGACATATACAAACATATACAAAATTAACTCAGTGGATTAAAGACAAATCTAACGGGCAAAAAATCTTTTTTTTTTTTTTTTTTTTTAAAGCAGAGGAAAAAAATAAATAAAAAGCAGAGGAGTAAAACTTCATGACCTTGGATTAGACAGTAGTTTCTTAGATATAAAAAAGCAACCAAAAAGGAAAAGATAAATTGGACATAGTCAAAATTTAAAACTGTGGTGTTTCAAAAGGCACCATCATGGGGGCGCCTGGGTGGTTCATTTGGTTGGGCATCTGACTCTTGGTTTCGGCTCAGGTCATGATCTTGGGGTTATGGGAGTGGGCTCCACACTCAGGAGTCTGCTTGAGATTTCTTTCAAATAAGTAAATGAATTTTTTTTAAGGCACCATTATGAATAATGAAAATTATGTAAGTGTTAACTCATTGCTTTGCTTTGGCTGCCAGGCAGCTGACATGTCAAAATGCAACTCTTTTTTTTTTTTTTTTTTTAAGACTTTATTTAAAAGAGAGCATACATGTATGAGCAAGTGTGAGTGGAGGCAAGAGACAGAGGGAGAAGTAGACTTCCCACTGAGCAGGGAGCCAGACACAGGGCTTGATCTCAGGACCCTGAGATAATGACCTGAGCTGAAGGCAGATGCTTAATCATTTGAGCCACCTAGCTGCCCCAAAATGCCACTCAGTTTTGATAATTGAGCCCTGCTTACCTGTATTCATCTTTCCCTGTTTTGTTTTTTGTTTTTTATATTTATTTGAGATTGAGAGTATGAGCGGAGGGGGTGGTGAGGAGCAGAGGGAGAGGGACAAGCAGACTCTGCGTGAAGCATGGAGCCTTATACGGGGCTCTGTTTCTGACCCTGAGATTGTAACCTGAGCTGGAACCAAGAGTTGGATGCTTAACCGGCTGAGCCACCCAGGCACCCCTCATCTTTCCCTGTTTTCTATACAAATTGGTATATTCCTATTCCAGATTTTTTATTTTACATTTTTATATTTATATTGTAAACCACTTTGGATCCTTTGGGAAACTGAAGCTTAAGATGTCGGATGGAATGTTTGAGACTGGTGTGCACTGTGCTGTGGATTCTTGCTCTCAAAGATTTAGCGGTTTAGAAGTAAGAGGTGATGAGTTGTAAACTACAACAGTGTCATTGCAGATTGTCAGTAGGAAGCAATTGGGAATCCCAAGTCAATGATAAAGCTAGATACTAGTTAAAATGACTAGGACAGATGTTAATAATATACTATTACAACAGGGAAAAGTTGAACTGAATTCAGCCTCAGTTTGTACAGGAGTAACTGGGCTGTTTAAAGGGAGGATGGAAGAATAGAGGGGCCAGAGAAAGGAGGTTAAGAAAAGTCAGGGAAGTGAAAAATAACAAAATATGAGAAATGGGTATTAGTTCATGTGAAACCCATCTGGGTTTGCTAACTGGTGCTTATTGACTTTAGGCTCCTACCCTCCCACGGAGCCTGGGATATAGGGGCCTTATTTTCAGGTATTGGTGGAAGAAACAGTAACTCTTTGCAGTCTTGATTTTCTCAGGCAGGTACTTTAAGGAAGGACTAGGGTCACCCTAGTGATGCGACCCTGACACCTTAGAAACTGTGTTAGTGTTTTGTTCAACTGTTTATAGACCATGGTTGAGGCCTAGTTGAGAAAAGGCTCAGGGGAGGCTGAGTGGACTTTGGTTAAGAAGAGACTCTGGCATAGGTAAAAATCAGTTTATAAATCTGTTGAAATTTGGGGAGGAAGAAGTTCATGGCTGACTCTAAGGCCCGGTGAATGGTAATTATATTAACTAGGGAAGATGAAAGAAGAAATTGATTTAAAGAGAAAGCAAGGGGGATCCCTGGGTGGTGGCACAGCGGTTTAGCGCCTGCCTTTGGCCCAGGGCGCCATCCTGGAGACCCGGGATTGAATCCCATGTCGGGCTCCCAGTGCATGGAGCCTGCTTCTCCCTCTGCCTGTGTCTCTGCCCCTCTCTCTGTGTGTGTGACTATCATAAATAAATAAAAATTTTAAAAAAATAAAAATAAAGAGAAAGCAAGAAGGGCACCTGGGTAGCTCAGTCGGTTAAGTGTCCTCTGGCTCCCGTCATGATCCCAGGGTCCTGGGATCAAGCCCTGAGTCGGGTTCTCTGCTCAGTGGGAGACCTACTTCTGCCCCTCCTGCTTGTGTGCTCGCTCTCACTCTCTCTCTGTCAAATAAATAAATCTTTAAAAAAAATTTGTTTTTTAAATAAAGAGAAAGCGAGGTGGAGATATAGCCAGTAGGCATTGGAAATACACTTCATGTAGGAGGCAGTGATGGTAGAGATTTGGTACTTTGGTATAAAAGTGGAGGTTGAAGCCAGGGGAGATTCCCTGGGGAGCAGGGTGCTCCTGCTGAGAAGAGGACCAAAAGTAGAACTTTGATCCATACTGACAGTGAGAGATGGGCATTGAAGAGGAACACAGTATATAACCTGAGGAATGGTAAGAAAGAGAACTGGTAGAAGGGGGACGCCTGGGTGGCTCAGTGGTTTGGCTTATGGCGTGATCCCGGAGTCCTGGGATGAGTCCTGCATCGGGTTCCCCTTGAGGAGCCTGCTTCTCCCTCTGCCTGTGTCTCTGTCTCTCTTGTGAATAAATAAATTTTTAAAATCTTTAAAAAAAAAAGAAAGAAAAAGAAGTGAAAGAAGGTGGTGGTCTCAGAATCATGGGTGGAGTTTCAAGAAAGCAAAAGTGATCATCAGTGACAAATTAGAAAGTCAAATAGAATCAACACTGACAATATCACTGAATTTAGCGGTTCAAAATGTATTCTTCTGAAGCACCTGTGTCCTGCTGCTTGACAACTCATTTGTATTCAGTTTTTGTATCAATTCTAGAGGAAATCTATAATTTCTGGGTTTCTAGGAGGAAACTCTTCTAAAATCTGCCTTTGGAAGTTGTGCTCCACTCCAGTCACAGGTAGATTTCTTTGCTGTAAGGTCTTCTTAACTTACCTTACACTTAACTGGCAAATACGTATTATGCAACTGTTAGCACTAGGCCTTGTGTTTGAGGCAATGTAGGTATTCAGTAAATACTTAATAAACTTTTTGAACAGTGATTCATTAACAAATGCTTGTGAATTTATGATACTAAAATGCTGGAGATACAACAATGGTCCCTGCCTTTGCAGAATTTAAAATGTCCTACAGAAGAGAATAGAGACTGGAAAATAGTATAATGAAGGAAATAAAACAGATGTTCTGACAGAAATAGAGTAGCTTACTTTGGGTTAGGGTTATGAGGAACGGACCTAGCAATTTTAAGCGCTAGGGAAGAGCATTGTGGGCAGAGAGAAAAGAGGAAGTGTGAAGACTTCAGCCGGAAATAACCTGCAAATACTTGATAGCGCCATTGTGACAGGAGCATATGATGAATGAAGGTAGGGAGTTGAATGAGATGAATATATATGCAGGGCCTTGAATTGGGTAGAGGATTTTATTGTACATGGTGTCTATGGTATTATTGTGGTGATGGATGGGGAGTGTGGGGGAAGAGAAGAAGAGATAGAGTTTTTTTAGTAGCCAGAGGAGAGATAGTAGTGACTTGGATGACATCAGGGTCAGAAATTGATAGATGTGTAAATACATTCATGATATATTTGGAGATAAAACTAAGACATGTTTTGGCAATAGATTAGATGAAAGTGGAGAGAGTGTGTTGTATTAATGCTAAGAAATTGTAGGGAGGGACGCCTGAGTGGCTCAGCAGTTGAACGCCTGCCTTTGGCTCAGGGTGTGATCCCGGATTCGAGTCCTGTATCGGGCTCCTTGCGTGGAGTCTGCTTCTCCCTCTGCCTGTGTTTCCGCCTCTCTCTGTGTCTCTCATGAATAAATAAATAAAATCTTAAAAAAAAAAAAAAGAAAAAAGAAATGGTAGGGAAGCAGGGTTTGGGTTCAGTAACTGGTAAATGCCGTTGAGGCTTGGGGGGGGTTAGAGTTAATTTTAGATATCCAAGTAAAGATTTTGATAGATAGTTAAATATATGGATCTGGAGCCCAAGGGAAAAGGCTGAGCTTGGGACATAAATTTGGAAGTTATAATGGGAATGGATGAAATCACCTAGTAAGAGTGGAGATAGAAACCAGTATGTAGTTGTAGGGAGGAGGAGCCAGTAAGAGGACTGAGAAGATTGGTTGAGGTTGGGAGGGGTGCCAAGAGAAGTGCTTCTGAGAGAGAACGGATTAGTAATTACTACTGAGGGCTTTAAAAGAGGACAGAAATTTCTGTCCATTAGATATGGATGGCAACAGGGAGGTTGTTGGTGACCTTCATAAAAGCAGTTTCTGTGGAACATAAGGAATAGAAGTCGGATTTGAAGAATTAGAGTGAACAGAGCACACATAGGTTAAAAAATAGTAGTAATGCCTACTTTTAAAAGTCATTTTATCATGCTTTATATCTTACATATAAAATTCTTGCCAAAAACGTATTGTCAACCCAAGATGCCTGGGTGGCTCAGTTGGTTAAGCATCTGCCTTTGGCTCAGGTCATGATCCCAGAGTCCTAGGATCAAGTCCTTGTTGGGCTCCCTGCTCAGTGGGGAGTCTGTTTCAACTTTTCCTGGCCACCCCCCATGCTCGCTCTCGCAGATCTCTCTCTTCCTCAAAAAAATAAAATCTTTAAAAAATAAATATGAATTATAAACCTGAATCTAGCCTCAAGACCTAACTTCCATTTTGCAGGAAATACAGGAGATAGGCATATAAATTAATGACAAAAAATGAAATTGTAGGGCGTTCATTAAGACAACTGACCTAGTCTCCAGAAAGTCGGTATCACAAGTAAAATAAAGGGATTGGAGGAGAGAAGGATAGGGATTTTACAGATTAAAAATGACCAAATATTGGAATAATAATATTGTAATAAAAGAATAAAAGTTTTTATTGCTTAAAGCTACATACTGAAGTATATATAGATGAGATATAGGAATTTGCTTAAGTGATTCAGGATCTGGGAGTAGATAGAAACCTGGATTAATGGCTACTAGTTGATATTGAATCTAAATGATCACATTGAGATTCATTTTACTTGCTATTCTGTCTACTTTTGTATATATCTGAAATTTTCCATAATAGTGTTAATAGACTAATATAGTGGCTGAACTTTGACTGGATTTTAGCTTGGGTTGAAAAAAAAAAAAACCCCAACAAACGAAAGCAACCATTTTGAAATAAATAAGAAAATTTGAGCACGGACTGGATAACAGGTGTTTCATTAAATTGTTGAATCTTAAAAGAGAGTTTATAGATATTTATTATGCTATTTCAAATTTTCAGTGTTTAAATAATTCATGCGGTGCCTGGGTGATTCAGTTGGTTAAGCATCTGACTCAGTTTCAGCTCAGGTCATGATTTCAGTGGTAAAATGGAGCCTTGCATTGGGGTCTGTGCTGAGCATGGAGTCTGCTTAAGATAATCTCTCTTCCTCTGCCACCACCACCCCTTCCAGGTACTCTTTCTCTCTGTCAAAATAAATACATTATTTTTATTTTTTTTATTTTATTTTTTTATTTTTATTTTTTCATTTATTTATGATAGTCACACAGAGAGAGAGAGAGAGGCAGAGACATAGGCAGAGGGAGAAGCAGGCTCCATGCACCGGGAGCCTGATGTGGGATTCAATCCCGGGTCTCCAGGATCGCGCCCTGGGCCAAAGGCAGGCGCTAAACCGCTGCGCCACCCAGGGATCCCAATAAATACATTATTTTTAAAGTAAATCATAAAAAGGGGACAAAAAGTTCTTTTGCTCTTAATGAGAACAGAGAAATGGGGCAGTAGCTTCAATGGGGAAATGAATGAAAAGATACACTCACAAGTGACTGGCTGATTATTAGGATAAAGAATTAGGTAGTCGGGGCATCTGGCTGGTTCAGTAGGTGGAGCATGGGACTTGATCTCAGGGTTGTGAGTTCCAGCTCCACATTGGGTATAGAGATTACTTATCTTTTTAAAAAATTTCGGGTGGTGAGATTCCTGGAACTATTCATTCCCATGGTGCTGACTTTAGCTAGCAAAGTTGTAAATCAGCAATACCAAAACTTTGTCATCAACTTTGTATGCATTCACAGGAATTATCTACTAGATAGACCAGCTCTTTATAGACAGACAAAATTTAAGCCAGTCTGTGTTATATTTGATAAGAAACTGAGTAGGTAAGTTGGAGGAATGTCTTTGAAAATGTTTGAATTTACCTCTGTCACTTGTGTTTTGTGTTGTCTTCCCACCTTTCCAATCCTATCATTGCTAGCTTTATCTGTTCTAGAGGAATTTTGATTTGGTTAATTCTGGTTTGTACAGGTGTTTATACAGTGTAAGATGTACTTTAGGTTTGTGGTTAGTTGGATTTGTGGTCTAGAGAGAAGTCTCTGCAAAGAAAAACATACTATGAAAATGAGTTCCAGGGTGCCTGGGTGGCTCAGAGTGGTTGAGCATCTTCTTTGTCTCAGGTGCAATCCCAGGGTCCTGGGATCAAGTTCCACATCGGGCTCGTCACAGGGAGCCTGCTTCTCTCTCTGCCTATGTCTCTGCCTGTGTGTGTGTGTGTGTGTGTGTGTTTCCCATGAATAAATAAATAAAATCTTAAAAAAAAATGAGTTCCCAAAAATCAGATACGGTGGATCAGGGTGGAACTCTTAGGCAAACATCTTGGCAAAGTTTTCAGTTGCTCCCTGTATTCAGGTGCACTGTTTAGAGAATTGATTGCCAGTATTTCTCAAGTTAAAATGACTATGAGTACATAGATCAGTATAGACAGAACCTAGTCTAAGGGCAGGCCAAATTGAATAGAATTATATGTGTGGTGGGGGGAAAGAGGTAATTCTCAGAGGTTGGATGAAAAGTGGAGGCCATTAGAATTAGAGATCTAGATTCCATTCCCAGCTTCACAATTTAATGGCTGAATGATCTTGTGTAAGTAATAACACTTCTAAACCTGGTTCCTTAGCCATTAATTTGTCTTTAGTTACCGTCCAAGGGCTTAAAACCACTGATTTCACCCTAGCCCCTGTCAAATCTTGTTTGGCTGGCACAGTATTGTAAAAACTGAGTATGAGTATAGTTCCTGATGTAATACTATGACTGTCTTGTTAAAACTCACTCACCTCTTTACCTTTTAAGGCATTTAAGTTTGTAGTTAACTGAAATTCTGGGACGTGACCAGATTTGTTTCTTTATGGTGATGGAGTACCTTTCAACCCAGAATTCTGATGGATTTGTTATTACCAGTAGCTTTTCTTTTCAGGAAATAAGAACCTGGAGTTTGGGGCAGCCCTGGTGGCGCAGCGGTTTGGCGCCGCCTGCAGCCTGGGGTGTGATCCTGGGGACCGGGGATCAAGTCCCATATCGGGCTCCATGCATGGAGCCTGCTTCTCCCTCTCCCTCTGTCTCTGCCTCTCTGTGTCTATGAATAAATAAATAAAATCTTTAAAAGAAAAAAAAAAAAAAGAACCTGGAGTTTGGGACCAACTAGGTCAGGGTTGATGTATTAGCTTCCTGACTTGTTCACTTGCCCTCTGAGTCTCATTTTTCTCATCTGTAAAATAGATTCTCAGGATTGTTTTGAAGATTAGAGATTATATCAACAAAGAGCTTGGCACATTATTAAATGTTACTAGCCTGCTAAGGTTTATGGATTCTTTTTCCTGGTACCCCCTTAGTCCTTTTTTTTATTTTTAATTTTATTTATGAGAGACATAGAGAGAGAGAGAGGCAGAGACACAGGCAGAGGGAGAAACAGGTTCCATGTAGGTAGCCTGACATGAGACTCGATCCCAGGTCTCCAGGATCATGCCCTGGGCTGAAGGTGACACTAACTGCTGAGCCACCGGGGCTGCCCTCCCTTATTCCTTTTCAGTAGCAGGCATATGACCATAGGGTTTTATCATAGGAATTGTACGTTGATACATATTTACTAGAGAATTTCTAGTGAACGTTATGAAAGGCCAACTGAAAAAAAGTCACTTCAACCTGGGAGAAATCTTGCTTTCCTGAAGGAAGAGGCTTTAAACTGGGGAGTAACTATTTATTTCTTTTATCTCTCTTCCCAGTGCCATTATGAAAACTTTAACACATCACAAAGAGTTGTAAAGCTTCTAACTGTAGCATATGTCAAACAGTCTGTGTGATTTAAAGCCTTAGCTCATTCTGAGTACCGGGGCAGCTACAATAACATTTCTTTAGAAAGCCTCCTTCTGCTGAGGAGCACCCACTCAACTTAGCACCAGGACAAGGGAAATCATTTGTAAAGAGTGATTGCTTCATAGTGTTCCAGGTCGCATCTTCTTTGAAGATTGTCAGGCCATTGCCTAGAAAATAATGCTAGTTCCCTTATTTCCTAAATATAGCTCTTCTGGGTTATTCCAGGCAGATGCCTTCAATCAATGATTGCTTGGTAGCTTTTTGAAGTACAGACCATGAACATAAGTCTTTGATTTGGAAAGCCCTAGAAGTCAGCAGGTGTACACGATGTGAGCTTGAAGGTGTAGTAGTATTCTTCCCATCCCATACACAGGACAGCTATGTGTAGTATGCCTTTTTCTGAAAACATGTGCAAAATTTTAAACATATCAGTGATTAAATGGAATGTTGCAGTAATCTATTGCTACTCCATATGTGACTTGAGACTCAGATTCTTTATCAGTTAGGGCTTACAGTAATTTGCTAGGGCTGCCATAATAAAGTACCACAACCTGTCTGGCTTAAACAACAAGAATATATTTTCCCACAGTTTTGGACGCTAGAATTCCAAGATCAAATATCAGCAGGGTTGGCTTTTTGTGAGACTTTTCTCTCTTTGCTTTATCAATAGCTGTCTTCATGTTTACATGGTATTCTCTCTCTGCATCTATGTCTTAATTTTCTCCTCTTTATAAGGATACTAGTCATATTGGATTAGGGCCTCACCCCAGTATCCTCACCTCTCTAAAGACCGCATCTCCACATAGTCATATTTGTAGGGACTGGGGGCCAGGCCTTCAACATAGGAGTTGAAAGCAGGGCACAGTTCAGACCATAACAAGGTCCATGCTTATTTTGTATTATTATTGGTGATCCTTGCAAGTTTAGAGAGTGCATGGCAACATTAGCCATTTATTTTCTAGAAATGAGAGGTATAACTTCTAGGACCTCTTCATTTTGAGAGAGTTCCTTGACTAAGAAAACCCAAAGGCTAAGACAGATATTAGGAAAAAAAGAAAGAATAAGACAGATGCTAGAAAAGGTATATTTGTATCCTAGATTTCTTGATCCAGCCCTAGCAAGTAAGGGAGTGCATAATGAAAATAGCAAGTTTGCCAGTGGTTTCTCAATGAGAGTCCAACATTCCTTTGGTTGCTGATTCCAGATGTGCTTCTGTGGTCGTTCCTTCTTCCAATCTAACCTCCCCTGCCTGGCTTCTCCAGTGAAGTCATAAGCAAATATTTGCAATAGTTTCTTGTCACCATGGTGACTAAAGAAGCACAGCCAGGTTCTCCTTCCAGCTTTGCTGTCAGCTCTGCTTGAAGGAGGAGACCGCCCCCTGGGAGAGCCCAGGCTCAGAGTCATGAAAAACCATGTGTCAGGTAATGGGGGACAGCAATCCACAGTGCTGCCTTTAGAAATCTGTCCTGTGCCTCTTAGTCTCCAGGCACAGGGGTAATCAGGAACCCCAAAGGGAGGCCACTGCAGTCCCCTACAATTTTTTTTTATATAATAAATTCACTTGGGCTTCACCACATAGTTGTGTCTCCTACATTCTAAGACCTGCTGTGATTGGTTTGCCAAGCTACTTTTCAGAATGATAGAGGCACCCTCTCTGAAATTTCATTTCCTCAGTTTCTCTACCTCCAGAATTCAGCACTTTTTTCAGCTTCCATTTTCGGTTTTCTTTCACTCAGATTCTCTTAAGACTCTTCCCTGCCCCTCTCCCATTTATGTCCTTATTGTATTTCTACCCCCAACATGACTTCGTGGTTGAAGAACCAGCCCAAATCTTGAGATTTCTTTTTAAAAACTCCCCATTACACTCACCCCAACTACTTCAGAAAGGGGGTACTCTTAGAATTACTTGTTCTGTTTGCCTGTAAAACTTATTTTTCACCCCTTTAGCAATACTTTTAGTAACTGTTTCCAGTTAGCAACTTAGAGAGTGGGGGGCACCTGGGTGGCTCAGACAGTTAGTTGTCCGACTCTTGATCTCAGGGTCATGAATTCAAGCCCTACGTTGGGTTCTCATGTAAGCTGAGAGCTTACTTTAAAAAAAAGAGAAAAAATAATTTAGAGAATTAGGAAATACCTCTAGAGGAAGCCTTACTTACTTGTGGGTTAACATAATCAGCCTCACTTTTTTTTTTTTTTTTTCTTTTCAAGGGGGAGAGAGTGGGAGGGAGAGGGAGAAAATCTCAAGCAGGCTCCATACCCAATACAGAGTTCAATTACAACTCTGAGGTCATGACCTGAGCCGTAATCAGGAGTGGGCCATTTAATCCATTGAGCCACCCAGATGCCCCAATCAGTTTCACTTTTACCAGTTTTTTACATATTGAGATTGTTTTTCAAATGTCAGTATGGGGTAAGCTATGATAAAGTCATTCTGGCCACAGGAAGGGACAGGAATGAGGTGTAAAAGAAGTCTGTTAGGTTCACAGATCAGAGAACCACTGCATGCGTATCGGGTCACAGAAGAAAGCACCAGGCAGAAGGGGAAGGGCAAGCCAATTTAGGCCAGAGCCTTTACTAAAGTTTCTGAGGGAAACCATGAAGGCAGGGCAGAGTATAAACAGTTTAGGATTGGCTAGTTTGAATGAATCCATAGGGCTTTGGCCTACAGGAGTGGTCTCTACTTGCCTACTACTACCTGACCAAGGGATGAATTAAAATGGAGGAATATTGCTTTTTGGGGTGTACAGGTAAGATAGAGGAGATGTGACCTTGGACTAGTTAGTTTGCATTCTGTTGGACAAGTTGTTCCCTTTAGGAATTACCAGCCATGGGAGGGGCAGTCTCTCCCTGGGTCTGTAAAGCTTGAAATGGAAAAACATCAAGAACACAAAAATAAGAAAATACGGTTAACATAATTGGCCCTGAAATGAAGGAATGTAAAGAGACAAATACAGAATCTTAAAAAAAAAAAAAAAAGATTTAGAACAGGGATTCTTTGTCAGATTTAATTGGAGGAAGTGTGCTGCAATTTAAATTTTTGTGAGGGGCAGCCCCGGTGGCCCAGCGGTTTGGCGCCGCCTTCAGCCTGGGGTATGATCCTGGAGACCTGGGATTGAGTCCCACGTCAGGCTTCCGGCATAGAGCCTGCTTCTCCCTCTGCCTGTGTTGTGTCTCTGCCTCTGTGTGTGTGTGTGTGTGTGTCTGTCATGAATAAGTAAATAAAATCTTTAAAAATAATAATAATAAAATTTTTGTATGGTAAATATATCAGAATTCACCATTTTTAAATGCCTAGTTAAGTAGCATTTATTATATTACATTGTTGTGCAACCACCACCACTATCCATTTCCCAACTTTCATCACCCCAAACAGAAACTGTGTACCCATTAAGCAATAACTCTCTATTTTTTCCTCCCTGTAGCACCTGATAACCTTTAATCTACTTTCTGTCTCTGAGTTTGATTACTCTAGGTACCTCATAAATGTGGAGTCATACACTTGTCCTTTTGTGTCTAGCTTATTTCACTTATAATGCTATCTTCAGGGTTCATCTATGTGTCAGACCTTCATTCCTTTTTATGACTGAATAATAATCCATTGTATGTATATGCTCCATTTTGTTTATCCATTCAACTTATGACTATTGTGAATAATACCACATTGAATATTGGCATATAGTATCTGAGTCTTGTTTTCAGTTCTTTTTTAAATATACCAAAGTCATGAATTTACATTCCCACCAGCAATGCACTAGATACCCATTTCTCCACATTCCTGAGAACACTTGGTATTTTTTCTGTTTTTATTGTGGTCGTTCTAGTAGATATGAAATCATATCTCATTGTAGTTTTGATTTGCATTTCCCTTAAGGTTAATTATGTTGAGCATCTTTTTTTTAATATTTTATTTATTTATTAGAGAGAATATAAGCGGGGGGGGGGGGTAGAGGGAGAGAGAGAATCCAAGCAGACTCCTTGCTGAACTGTGGAGCCACAGACCCTGATCATGACCTAAGCCCAAATCAAGAGCTGGTTACTTAACTGACTGAGCCACCCAGGCGCCCCTGTTGAGCATCTTTTCATGTGCATATTGGCATTTACATATCTTCTTTAGTGAGCAGTGCACAAATCATTTGCCCATTTTTATTTTTTTTTTATTTTTTTATTTATTTATTTATTTTTTTTTAATTTTTATTTATTTATGATAGTCACACAGAGAGAGAGAGAGGCAGAGACACAGGCAGAGGGAGAAGCAGGCTCCATGCACCGGGAGCCCGACGTGGGATTCGATCCCGGGTCTCCAGGATCACGCCCTGGGCCAAAGGCAGGCGCCAAACCGCTGCGCCACCCAGGGATCCCCATTTGCCCATTTTTAAATTGGGTTGTCTGTCTTTTTGTTGGGTTGTGGAAATTTTTTTTTTAGATATTTTATTTGAGAGAGAGTGTGAGGGAGAGAGAGCATGAATGGGAGGAGGGGAAATTCTTTATATATTCTTGATATTAAATCCTTATCAAACATGATTTGGAAACAGTTTTTCTCATGCTACAAGTTTTCTTTTCACTTTCTGTTAATATCTTTTATTGCTTCTGCTTTTGATGTCATAGGTAAAAGAATCCATTGCCAAATGAAAAGTCATAAAAAACTTTCTCGGTGTATTATTCTAAGCATTTTATGGTCTTGGCTTGCATTTAGGTTGTTGATCCATTTTGAGTTAATTTTTGTACATGGTGTAAGCTAGGGGTCCATCATCTGGAAATCTAGTTGTCCCCACACTATGTTTTGTTTTGTTTTTCTTTGTTTTTATTTTTGTTTTTTTTCCCCCACACTGTTTTGAAGAGACTATTCTTACTCCATTGAATGAACATGACACCTTTATTAAAATTTGGCTCACCATAGATGTGTGAATTTATTTCTACACTCTGAATTTTATTCCATTGATATGTAAACATCCTTATGCCAGTACTACGCTATTCTGATTACTATAGCTTTGTAGTAAGTTCTAAACTCAAGAAGTGGGGATCCCTGGGTGGCGCAGCGGTTTGGCGCCTGCCTTTGGCCCAGGGCGCGATCCTGGAGACCCGGGATCGAATCCCACATCGGGCTCCCGGTGCATGGAGCCTGCTTCTCCCTCGGCCTATATCTCTGCCTCTCTCTCTCTCTCTCTCTGTGACTATCATAAATAAATAAAAATTGAAAAAAAAATATTTTAAACTCAAGAAGTATGAGTCCTCCATCTATTAAGAGTATGAGGACGCCTGGATGGCTTAGCAGTTGAGTGTCTGCCTTTGGCTCAGGTCATGATCCCAGGTTCCAGGGATTGAGGCCCACATCAGGCACCCTATAGAGAGCCTGCTTCTCCCTCTGCCTGTGTCTCTGCCTCTCTCTGTGTTTCTCATGAATAAAATAAATAAAATATTTTTTAAAAGTAAGAGTATGTTGTTAGGTTCCACATATTTGTGAATTTCTTGTTTCATTGCATATGGTCAAAGATACTTGGATTTTGATCTTTTAGAATTCATTGAGACTCTGTGGCCTACATGGTCTGTCCTGGAGAGAGCATTCCATGTATACCTGAGAAAGGTATATTCTGTTGTTGGGTGGAGTGTTCTATAGGTCTTTTTAGGTCTAACTGATTCATAATGTTGTTGAAGTCCTCTTTTTCTTTATTAATCATCTATGTAGTGTTCTGTTTTTTGTTTGTTTGTTTGTTTGTTTGTTTTAAGATTTTTAAATTTATTTGAGAGAGCACAAGCCAAGGGAGGGGCAAAGGAAGATGGAGAGAATCTGAAGCCAACTCCGTGCTGGGCTTGATCTCAAGACCTGAGATCATGACCCTAACTAAAACCAAGAGTTGGCTGCTTAACCAACTGAACTGCCCAGGCACCCCGATACATATATTTTATAATTGCCATATCTTCTTGATGAATTGACCCTTCTAGAAGTATATAATGTCATTCTTTATCTCTCTGTTTTAAAAAGATTTTATTTATTTATTTACTTATTCATTCATTCATTCATTCATTCATTCATTCATTCATTCATGAGAGACACACACACACAGAGAGGCAGAGAAACAAGGCAGAGGGAGGAGCAGGCTCCATGCAGGGAGCCCAACGTGGGACTCGATCCCAGGTCCCCAGGATCACATACTGGGCTGAAGGCTGTGCTAAACCGCTGAGCCACCTGGGCTGCCCCCTTCTTTATCTCTTGTAACAATTTTTGACTGTAAGGGTTTTTTTTGTCTGTTATTAGTATAGCTAACCTAGTTCTCTTTTGGCTACCATATGGATGAAATATCTTTTTCCATCCATTTACTTTCAACTTGTCCATGTCTTTGTATATGCAGTAAGTCTTTGCAGACAACCTATAGTGACTAGAGAGCTTAATCTGTTTACATGTAATACATTACTGACAAGGAAGAACTTCTGGCATTTTACTCTGTTTTTCTTGTCTTACACCTTTTTCTCCTGCTCTTCCTCCATTACTGCCTTCTGTGTTTAGTTGATTTTTTTTTTTTTTTTGGTAGTGAATTGTTTTGATTCTCTTCTCATTTCCTTTTGTGTATATTTTTAATTTCTATTTTGTATTTTTTTTTTTAGATATTGTGGTTACCATGGGGATTACATTTACCATTCTAAATTTATAGCAGTCTAGTTTGAATTGGTACCAGCTTAACTTCAAAAAGTATTTCTGTACAGGTCCAATTCCCTTTATGATGTTGCTGTCACAGATTACATCTTTACTTGTATGCCCGGTAACACAGATTTATAATTGTACATTTGTCCTATAAATCATGTAGGAAATAAGTGAGTTACAAACCAAAAATACAGGGATGCCTGGGTGGCTCTGCCTCTGTCTGTCTGTCTCTGTGTGTGTGTCTCTCTCATGAATAAATAAAATACTTAAAAAAAAATACAATAATACTGATTTTTATATTTACCCATGCAGTTACCTCTACTGGCTTCAAGTTACTGTGGAGTGTCTTTTTGTTTCATTTTCAGTTTGAGGGACTCCCTTTAGCATTTCTTGTCTAGCAGGTCTAGTGGTGACCTGCTTCTTCAGCTTTTGTTTATGTAGAAATGTCTTAATTTCTCCCTTGTTTTTGTTTTTAAGATTTTATTTATTCATCCATGAGAGAGACACAGAGAGAGAGAGAGAGAAAGAGAGGCAGAGACACAGGCAGAGGGAGAAGCAGGTTCCATGTAGGGAACCTGATATGGGACTCAATCCCGGGTCTCCAGGATCACACTCTGGGCTGAAGGCCGCGGCGCTAAACCACTGAGCCACCCAGGCTGCCCCCCACCCCCTGCCCTTTTCTTTAGTTTAAGGAATCTCTACATCCAGCATGAAGCTCAAACTCAAAACCCCAAAATTAATAGTTAGCATATTCCTCTCCCAACTGATCCAGGCAGGGACCTCTCCACTCCAGAACTTACTGGTTCTTTTTCTGTTTGATATTCTCATTTTGTTCATGCATTGTTTTCCTGATTTCCTTTAGGTGTCTCTTTTTAAAAACATTTTAAAAATTATTTTTAGCTCTTTAAATGTATTTAAGACCATTCCTTGAAAGTCTAACATGTCCATTATCTGGGTTTTTGCAGGGATACTTTCTGTCAATTTACTTTGTCCTTTTGAATGGGCCGTATTTCCCTGTTACTTTATATGCCTTGTGATTTTTTTTTTAATTAAAAACTGGAAATTTGAATATTAGAATATTGTAACTCTAGAAATCAGTTTGTTTTCTATTTGTCATGTGTTCTTGGTTTGTTTTTTTTTATAATTGCATTTTATGTCCATTATTGGCTTGTAAACTTTAAAGAAATGTTTTAAATGGGAAAAAGTTACTTTATATGTACTTATATGTTTACCATTTCTAGTATCCTTCCTTTTGTGAGGATCTGAGTTAACATCTGGTATCATTTTCCTTCTACTTAACTGTAGTTTTTGTTTTGAACAGTAGTATTTCTTTAGTACATGTCTGCTAGAGACAAAATCTCAGCTTTTGTTTGAAGAGGTTGATTTGTATTTCACTTTCATTTTTGAAAGTATTTTCATTGAGTATAGAATTCCGGTTTGACAGGTTTCCTTCAGTATACTAAAGATGGTATTTCATTATCTTCTGACTTGTATAGTTTCTGGCAAGAAGTCACATCATTCTTACTTTGGTCTTCTGTGTGTAATGAGTCAGTCTAGCTAATTTTCAGATTTTCTTTATCACTTTTTCAGGAATTTCACTATGATATGCCTCATTGTTATTTTCCTTGTTTTGTCTTTTAAAGACTGACTTATTTATTTATTTGAGAGAGTGCGTGAGTGAGCTTGTGTGCAAGTGACGGGAAGGCAGAGGAAGAGGGAGAGAGAATCTAAGCAGACTATGCTGAGTCTGAGCCCCATATAGGGCTCAGTCTCACGAGCCTGGAATCACCACCTGAGCTGAAACCAGGAGTCTGGGACACTTAGCTGACTGCATCACCATGAGCCTTTGATTTTCTTTGTTTTTATCATACTTAAGGTTTATCATGATTTTTGGAGGTTTTATGGGATCAACTTTGGAAATTTTTCAGTCTTTGTTTCTTAAGTTTTTTTCTGTCTCCTTTCCTCTTCCATCCTACTTTTTCTCCTGTGACTCCAGCTGCAGATATATTAGGGCATTTGATAACACTTGCACTGCGGCATCATTTTCAAGTCTATCTATTAATTGATTTTTCATCTGACTGCAGGTCACGTTTTCCTGCTTGTTGGCGTATCTGTACGTTTTTAATTGGATTTTTTTAAGTATGTAGAGCTTTATAGGCAGTTGTTACATTCTTGATTGATTAGTTTTCTTGCTTTTAAACTCTGGTTAGTAGTCTTTTCTGGGGGTATTTTAATGTGAACATTAAAACATAGCCCTTTTAGGGTCTTCACTCCTTACTGAGTGATCAGTAAGGAATCTCCACTGATTCATCAGTTGCCTTCCAGCCTGTGTGAGGTCTGCTTTGCCTGACACATGTATATCTTTAGCAGCACAGATTTAAGGGAACCCCAGGCAGATTTCCTGAGCCTTTTTTCTGTGTATCTCACTCTTCTCTGGAATTCTGCCTCACAATTTCCAGCTGTCTCAATCTCCTTGAGCCCTCTCCCTGCTCAGCGAAGCATATAATGTGCTTTGAGACAGAAAGCCAAGGAGATAAGTAGGGCTCCCACTCTTGGGGATCACAGGTTTTCACCACCTCATGTCCAATATCTGAAACCGTTTGTAGCAGAATGGTTAATCCAATCTCTGTTATTCCATCATGATCAGAATGGAAGCTATGTTAATGTGTAACAAAGTAAGACAAAACACATTGTTAAGGAATAATTAGGCTGTTCACAATTCGGGGGGAAAAAAACACTTGAATAAACCAGGAAGACAGGACTGTTTCTAAATGTATGTACCTCTAATACAATTGTCTTAAAATACATACAGCAAAATAAAACTACAGGTGAAATGGATACATTCAGTGTTGAAAAGTCAAGAAAACGAGAAAAAAATTTGTAAATTAATGGAAGAATTGAACAACATGGATAACAACCTGATTTAATAGATACATGGTATAGAGAAGGCCATGAACAATTATTAAAGAATACAGATTCTTTTCAAGCACACATGAGGCACTAAACATAAATTGGATATATACAAAGACAAAAAAGCAAATATGTATTTATATACCCACCCCAACTCACTATGGTTCAACTTATAAGTTTTCAACTTTATCATGGTATGAAAGCAATATACAGAGTTCTGTCCATTCAATAAGTTATTTACTCTTATACATTCAGAAAACAAGAAGGAATTTTTTTTAAGGTTTATTTGAGAGAGAGTGAGAGTGGGGAGAGGGACAAAGGAAGAGCAGACTCCCTTGGCAAGCTGAGCCAACCCAGAGAACTAGGGGGTTCATTCCCAAGACCTATGGATCATGACCTGTGCAGAACCAAGCTGACACTTAACCAGTTGAGCCACTTAGGCTCCTGAAGAACATTTCTTTTGATAACACCAAAGAAGAAAAATAGGAGAAAGTCCTATACTTTTTTATGTCACTTAATTCTAAATAATATTAAAACATAACCAGTGTATTAAAAACTCTAATCATCCTGACCAAGTGGAGCTTATTACTGGATTTCATGTGTAATTTTATATTAGAAAATCTATAGTTCAATTATGCTTCTTAAAAAAGAAAAACTAGGGACCGCGTGGGTGGCTCAGTGGTTGAGTGTCTGCCTTCAGCCCAGGGAGTGATCCTAGGGTGCCCGGATCAAGTCCCGCATGGAACCTGCTTCTCTCTCTGCCTGTGTCTCTGCCTCTCTCTCTCTCTCTGTGTGTCTCATGAATAAATAAATCTTAAAAAAAAAAAAGAAAAAGAAAAACTGCATATCTCAATAGATGCAGAAAAGGATTGGATATAATATTCAATAGTTATGATTTAAAACTTACAGAAAGGGAACCCTGGGTGGCGCAGCAGTTTAGCGCCTGCCTTTGGCCCAGGGCGCGATCCTGGAGACCCGGGATCGAATCCCACATCGGGCTCCCGGTGCATGGAGCCTGCTTCTCCCTCTGCCTGTGTCTCTGCCTCTCTCTATGTGTCTCTCATGAATAAATAAATCTTTTTTAAAAAATGTCCTTAATTGGGGGGCCTGGGTGGCTCCATCAGTTAAGTGTCTGCCTTCGGCTCAGATCATGATCCCAGGGTCCTGGCATTGAGCCCTGCATCGGGCTCCAAGAATGTTCTTGATGAAACAACAAATTCAGGGCACCTGCGTAGCTCAGTGGTTGAGCATCTGCCTTTGGCTCAGGTCATGATCCCAGGGTTCTGGGATCAAGTCCTGCATCAGGCTCCCCACAGGGAGCTTGCTTCGCCCTCTGCCTATGTCTTTGCCTCTCTGCATCTCTCATGAACAAACAAATAAAACTAAAAAAAAAAAAAAAAAAGAAATCCAACCTTTGAAAATGTGTCTGTAGGAAAATCACCTTGTCAGTAATTAAGTTACTAAGTAAAGTATACACTTTTTAGGGCAGCCCTGGTGGCGCAGTGGTTTAGCACCGCCTGCAGCCCGGGGTGTGATCCTGGAGACCTGGGATCCAGTCCCATATCGGGCTTCCTGCATGGAGCCTGCTTCTTCCTCTGCCTGTGTCTGCCTCTCTCTCTCTCTCTCTCTGAATAAATAAATAAATCTTAAAAAAAAAAAAAAAAACACACTTTTTAAATTGACACCCTTTTTTTTTGACACTTTTTTTTTTTTTTAATGAAAAAGAAGACAAACCAAAAAAATAGACTCAACTCCAGAGAATAAACTGGTTACCAGAGGGGAGGCAGGTGGTAGGACAGATGAAATAGGTGATAGGGATTTAGAGCACACTTACCTTGATTAGCACTGAGTAATGTATACAGTTGTTGAACCTCTGTATTTTATGCCTGAAACTAATACAGCTAATACTAACACAAAGTTTACTGTATGTAAACTGTACTGGATTCTTTTTTAATTGACACTATTTTTACTTGAAAGAAAAATTGACAAACTGATTTTCAGACCTTGATACTGGGCAGACGTTTTACTCAAAATGCTTGAAATTTAGGATAGCAGTTTCGTTTTGGTTGGAGTTGCAGTGGGGCATCCTCTAAAGAGCTTTTGTATTTTTTATCTTTTTCTAGAGACCATGGCGAGCCCAGGGAAAGACAATTATCGAATGAAGAGCTATAAGAACAATGCCCTGAACCCTGAGGAAATGAGACGAAGAAGAGAGGAAGAGGGCATTCAGCTCCGGAAGCAGAAACGGGAGCAACAAGTAGGTTAACCTGAGTATGCTCAAACATACTGTTAGGGAAACAATGCTCAGTTGGTTAAGCCATCTGACTCTTGATTTTGGCTCAGGTCATGATCTCAGTGTCATGAGATAATCTCCCCTTTGGACTCTGTGTGGGCATGAAGCCTGCTTAAGTTTCTCTCCCTCTGTGCCTCCCTACCATGCTGTCTTTCAAAAAAAAAAAATTAAAAATTTAGAAAAAAAAGAACTTAGACATCATTTATGTCTTCAGTATATAACTTTCTAGGTCTAGCCCTTTGTTGTCTTATCTTTTCCTCACCCCTGTAGTCAGTATTAGGCCTGGCTGGTTCATCAGCTATGCTGACTGTCTTCAGTCCACTCTTTGTAAGTCTCCCTAGGACTAAGATTTTATTAATGCCTCATCATCTGTGCTCTGCCACAAACCACCAGACTGATGCCTTGCCCAGGTCTAGATGCAGCCACCTAACCTGCTTTTGCCCATCTTCTTGCTTTACTACTTTTTCAAAGCCTTTTTTACCCATCAACTTTTATACAAAAGGCACAGAAATCTTTAAATGTTCTCTTAGGGCCATCTAGCTGGCTTAGTAGAGCATGTGACTCTTAATCTCAGGGTCATGAATTGAAGGCCCCACATTGGGCACAGAGCTTACTTAAAAAAAAAGTTCTCTTAAAAAACGTGAACAATTAGATATAATAAAGCCTTTGAATATCTTTCCCTGTCAATACAGTAAACTTGGCATTTTCTCAGCTATGCTAGCATTTCCTTGACAGTTATTGCAATAATTTAACATTGGATCATTCTTTGTTTTCTTTATTACAGTAAGTAGTTTCACCACTATGTCTTTTTTTTTTTTTTTTTCCAGCTTTTTAAACGGAGAAATGTGGAGCTGATTAATGAAGAAGCTGCTATGTTTGACAGTCTCCTCATGGACTCCTATGTGAGCTCTACCACTGGGGTAAGGCCTTTGCATGTGCTTTAGGCAGCCCTGGGAAGCACCAGTGTCTATAGAACAGAAATTGGGCAGTTCACATCCTCTAGTGGTTTTGCTAACAACCATGCTAATAAGCTCTTTCTTTCATGGGTCCTTTTGTAGCTGGTTAGCATAAGGAATCAATAGGGTTTCATCTGTGATGGAGACACCTGAGGAAACACTTAAGGGAAGCCATCATTTGCCTCAGATTAGGAATCATCCAAATGTCCCAATTTAAAGCAGCCATGGATTAAACAAAACCTTCTCCTGACCTTACTCTGTTATGCCATCCTCTTGTCCTCAAGTCTTTAGAACACAGGATGCCAAGCAGACGTGTGTACTCATATCTAGCTCTGGCATTGGTTTGCAAAGTCTTAAATCTGTCTTACGTTTTAGGAGAGTGTGATCACACGAGAGATGGTGGAGATGCTCTTTTCTGATGATTCTGACCTGCAGTTAGCAACCACACAGAAATTCCGGAAACTGCTCTCCAAAGGTACAAAGCCTGGTCCTCCCCAGGGAAGACCTACATGATTTAACCTTGTTTCTTCTCACTGACCTGATCTATTACTCGCCTTCACTAGTTCTGCTCCAGCTATACTGCTTTGGTGTTCCTTGATCAAACCAGGTACATTCTTACCTTTGCATTGGCTGTTCCCTCTGTCTGATATCCTCTGGTTGCTGATATATGTGTGACAACATCTCCCTTATATGATCATATTCTGGGTTCTTCATAAGCCTTCCCTGATGCCCTATCTAAAATTGCAGGTCCCCTTCACTCTTGGCATTTTTAACCTTACCCTGTCCTACCTCTTCTTCTTTATTTCCAGTTACACTTATTAACATAATAGAATGGCTCTCCTCATTAGGACATAAGCTTTCTGAGGGCAGAGACTTTTGTTTTTGTTCATTGTTGTATCTTTACCTAGGACTGTGTGTGGCACATAGTTTATACTCAGTAAAAATTTGATGTATGATAGAAATGCTTCTTGTCTCAGGATATGAGGCAGTCCTCCCAAGAAACGAGTGTTCTTTTTAGAAGGGAAATATTTAAATAAATGAAAGAAAAAGAAAAATAGAAGGGAAATATTTAGATAAGGGTTCCTCATTTATTGGACTTTCTTCTCTTCCTTAATTCCTTACTTCAGGAATTAAGTTTCAGGAAGCCAAAGGTGAGTATACTTAATTTAGGATTGATTTTCTCTTTAGCATCCCAACTATATCACGCATTTCAAAGGTGACTAATATGAAAGCTACCTCACCAAAAAGAAGGTTGGGAATGTTGTTAAGAATGGTCAGGACAGGGATCCCTGGGTGGCGCAGCGGTTTGGCGCCTGCCTTTGGCCCAGGGCGTGATCCTGGAGACCCAGGATCGAATCCCACATCGGGCTCCCTGCATGGAGCCTGCTTCTCCCTCTGCCTGTGTCTCTGCCTCTCTCTCTCTGTGACTATCATGAATGAATGAATGAATGAATGAATAAATAAATAAATAAATAAATAAATAAATAAATAAATAAATAAAAAAAAGAGAATGGTCAGGACAAAAAAAAAGAATGGTCAGGACAGGGGATCCCTGCCTTTGGCCCAGGGTGTGATCCTAGAGTCCTGGGATCAAGTCCCACATCCGGCTCCCTGCATGGAGCCTGCTTCTCCCTCTGCCTGTTTCTCTGCCTCTCTCTCTCTCTCCCTCTCTCTCTCTCTCTCTCTCTGTGTGTGTGTGTGTCTCATGAATAAATAAAGTCTTTAAAAAAAAAAAAAAAAAAAAGGATGGTCAGGACAGGACAGCCTGGGTGGCTCAGCAGTTTAGCTCCACCTTCAGCCCAGGGTGTGATCCTGGAGACCCAGGATCGAGTCCCATGTCAGGCTCCTTACAGGGAGCCTGCTTCTCCCTCTGCCTGTGTCTCTGCCCGTGCCCCCTGCCCCTGTCTTCCACGAATAAATAAATAAAATCTTTAAGAAAAAAAAAAGGAATGGTCAGGACTACTTAGGAATGCACCAGCCAAAACTTCTCCTGACTTTTCCTTTCCTTTCTCCCTCTTCCAGAGCCTAGTCCTCCAATAGATGAAGTTATCAACACTCCAGGAGTTGTGGATCGATTTGTCGAGTTTCTGAAGAGGAATGAGAATTGTACATTACAGGTGAGGCCTGGTGTAGAGGGATACCAGATGAAAGCCCTTTTCCCAAGAAATTGTGGGGTGTTTCTATAGACACATGTCTCAGGAAATAGACAAGTGATATGAGGAAGTATTTAAGAGATGCCTCAGAGGTCTTGGCCTCAAATAAGAGAACCAAAAAATCTCTTCCTACAACAATCTCAAAGGAAAGATACGAGAGGGGCACCTGAGTAGCTCTGTCAGCTAAGCATCTGATTCTTGGTGTCAGCTCAGGTTGTGATCTCGGGCTCCTGAGAGCGAGCTCCTGGTCATGCTCCAAACTCAGCATAGAGTCTGCTTAAGATTCTTTCTCTCTCCTCCTCTGCTCCCACAATGCTTGTTCACATGCTCGCACTCTGTCTCTCTCTCTCTCTCTCAAAATAATAAATAAGTCTTCTTTTAAAAAAGGAAAATACCAGAATATGACAGCTAATTATGCAGTTATAAATTAAAGGTTCTAGGAGTACCTGGCTGGCTCAGTCAGCACAGCATATAACTCTTGATCTTGGGATCATAAGTTTGAGCCCCACAGTGGGCATAGAGTTTACTTAAAAATACGTAATATAAATCAAAGGTTCTAGTCCGCTTCTAAATTACCTGTGTGACCTGAGGCAAATCATTTAGCCTCTCTGGGTCTTTCTTTTCAGAAATAGGTAATAAGTCCATTAGAACATTACCAGAATCTCAGCTGAAAGAGACTTTGAAAGATGCATGTCACTCTGATCCTGGTTTCAGAAATGAAGAACTTGAAGCTCAGAAATAAAGCAACTTGCCATAAGGCTCGGGTGCTGCAGTAGTGCAGAACTAGACTTAGGTCCATTGAAGCCTGCGTCCAACTTCCCATTGTGTTACATCACTGCTCATACTGTTTTTTGCTTTTTTTTTTCTCTTCTTAAAGATTTTATTTATTCATGAGAGACGGAGGGAGAGATAGAGGCAGGCTCCCTGCAAGGAGCCCGATGTGGGACTCGATCCCAGACTCTAGGATCACACCCTGAGCTGAAGGCAGATGCTCAGCCACAGAGCCACCCAGGCGTCCCTTTTTATTTTATTTATTTATTTAAATATTTTATTTATTCATGAGAGACACACGGAGAGAGAGGCAGAAACACAGGCAAAGGGAGAAGCAGGTTCCATGCCGGGAGCCTGATGTGGGACTCGATGCCGGGACTCCAGGATCACACCCTGGGGCAAAGGCAGGTGCTTAACCACTGAGCATCCCAGGCATCCCTTTTTTTAAAAATTTGTTTTTAAATAAAGATTTTTATTTGTAAGTAATCACTTAAGTGTAGTGATTACTCACAACCCCAAGATCAAGAATTGCATGCTCCACTGACTGAAACCAGCCAGGTGCCCCTGCTTTTTGCTATTTAAAAAGTAAGAGGAAGTAGTTCCTGTGTGGTGGCTCAGTCATTTGAGAATCCAACTCTGTCTCAACTCAGGTCTTGATCTCAGAGTCGTAAGTTCAAGCCCTGCATTAGGCTCCATGCTGGATATGGAGGCTACTTAAGATAAAAATAAGGGGGAAGAGGAAAAGGCTCATATTTTAGTTTTTTGGTCAGGGGCAAGAGGCTTACAGCTCTCAACCAGCTGCAGACATGGCCACTCTGGAATGATCTCTGAATAGCGGTCTGATCTCACTTGCAGTTTGAAGCTGCCTGGGCTCTAACGAACATTGCCTCTGGAACCTCTCAGCAGACGAAGATTGTCATTGAAGCAGGGGCAGTCCCCATTTTTATAGAGCTGCTTAACTCGGACTTTGAGGATGTACAGGAACAGGTAACGCCCAAATTTGGCTTAATTCCTGATGGTACCTATATTATAATTTTAAAAAGTTTGGTTTTTGTACCCAGTTCCTAAAAACTACTAAAAACCTTGGAATTTTCTGAGTGAAGAGTGTGTTTTTTATTATTTATGATGGAACACACCTAATGAGATGATTGAGTGGGGCCCCTAGGCAACCTCAACATGAGGAGAGTAGTTATCAGAACTCCCAGCTCTACCAATGCCTCTATCCCAGCCTCCTGCAGAGAAATTCTGGGTTGGTGAACACATTGGTGTGGTGCCCTAGAGAGGGGATGGAAGTTCCATACCGCCCTGACTGCTCACCCCATACCTTGCCCTATGCATCTCTTCCATTTAGCTCTTCTGAGCTGTATCCATTAGAGTAAGCTAGTAAATGTAAGCAGTTTTTCCCTGAGTTCTGTGAATCATTCTAGTGAATTACTGAACCTAAGAAGGGAATTATGGGAACTTTTGAATTTATAGCCAGTTGGTCAGAAGCATGGCAACACTTGGGAATTGCAACTGGTGTCTTTTTTTGTTTGTTTGTTTTTTGTTTTTTTTGCAACTGGTGTCTGAAGTGGAGACAGTCTCATGGGCCTGAGCCCTTAACCTGTAGGGTCTGCACTAAGTCTAAGAGTGTCACAATTGAGTTGGATTGTTGGACATACAAATGGTGTTGGAGAATTGATTGCTGGTGTAGAAAAAAACTCCACATATTTGGCATCAGAGGTGGTATTGGGGGGAAAAAAACAAAAACATCACAGTACCCATTTATCAGTACCTAGATATCACAGTGATTAAGACAACTTAATTTCTTCCAGTGGATTTTTACTGATTGGATAGAATGTAGAACGTGGCGCCTAGATTTTTTTTTTTTCCTCACTTACTACATATAGGATAGATCCTGTGAGGCTGCAGGAATGCAACTTCTCACTTTCTCTTTTTTCTGGGAAGTAGGCATAGGGAGGTCTTGGTTTGGCTTCTTTGGCTGCAGTACGGATGTCAGCCTGTCTTTCCCACTAAATCAGAAATTCTCCGAGGAAAGACCTTCATAGAGCAAGCTCAGTAAGGACGTCAGCAAAGAGAGGACCTGATCCTGTTCAGGATATCTCAGGCCTCGATATGGTTTTTGTCTAAGTTATTGGTGTGTCCTCACTCTTGTATAAAATATGGACAGAAGCCATTTGTCTCTGCATGACAGTTCCATCATCCCCTTTTCAGGCAGTCTGGGCACTGGGAAACATAGCTGGAGACAGCTCCGTTTGCCGAGATTACGTCTTGAACTGTTCCATCCTTAATCCTTTGTTAACGTGAGTAATTATGATCATCTATACCTGGGACATCATCTATAAGGCAGCCATGTGGTAGATCCTTTGGGGGCAGCTTACCTTAAGATGTTAAGTAAATGCAAAAAAACACTAAAAGTATTTCTTTTTGAGAGTAAGAAGATTGTGCCACTGGTCTGTGCCAAGGAGGAGCTTCTGTTTCCTTTCTTCATTGCACAGTAGATTCTCATGTTGGTCATACTTACTTGCCTCATTGTTGAGCCAGGAGAGAGAGGCAAGACTAACCCATATAGAAAAATGCAACTTTCTCTACAGATGCATTAATTTGTTATTTTATGCCTAGGTACATTGGAGAGCTCTGTTGTAAACCACAGATTAAAGACACCATGAAAGGACATAGGGGGATCCCTGGGTGGCGCAGCGGTTTAGCGCCTGCCTTTGGCCCAGGGCACGGTCCTGGAGACCCGGGATCGAATCCCACATCGGGCTCCTGGTGCATGGAGCCTGCTTCTCCCTCTGCCTATGTCTCTGCCTCTCTCTCTCTGTGACTATCATTAAAAAAAAAAAAAAAAAAGACATAGGGATCCTTCTCCAATCCCTCCCTCCCATACCCTTCAAATAGAGTATCTAAACAATAGATGGGATAAGCTGTTCTTTTTTTTTTTTTTTAAGATTTATTTATTTATTCATTAAGAGAGAGCGAGAGAGAGGCAGAGACACAGGCAGAGGGAGTAGCAGGCTCCATGCAGGAAGCCCGATGTGGGACTCGATCCAGGGTCTCCAGGATCATACTCCGGGCTGCAGGGGGCGCTAAACCGCTGCGCCACCAGGGCTGCCCAGGGATGAGCTGTTCTTCAGAGACTACCACTATAACTCTTTCTTGGGCCTTTCACAGAAAGTCATTGCTTACTGCATGGCTAAAGCCCTTATACTAGATATTCAGCATTGATTTCCAAAGAGAACAGTATACTCGTCGTTTAAAACTTGTGGCCATTTAGGGGGATCCCTGGGTGGCGCAGCGGTTTGGCGCCTGCCTTTGGCCCAGGGCACGATCCTGGAGACCCGGGATCGAATCCCACGTCGGGCTTCCGGTGCATGGAGCCTGCTTCTCCCTCTGTCTGTGTCTCTGCCTCTCTCTCTTTCTCTCTCTGTGACTATCATAAATAAATAAACATTAAAAAAAAAAAAAAAAAAAAAAAAAACTTGTGGCCATTTAGGAGCACAATATGCCCTATCTTAAAAAGGTTTGCAGTCTTACTCAACTTCCAGCTTGCTCTTTGTCCTTACAAGCTATGGTCCTAACTAGCCACAGCTGGTTCTAATCCTCTGTGAAGGTGTAGATTGGCCTCTTGGCCCAAACAAGCTTAGTTTACTTAGGTCTGTGGGTAGAAGAACACAGTGAGGCTGCCAGAGTCTTAGGGGTCTTACTGGATTTGCTCCTGGGGTTCATAGGTGACAGCCCCATGCCAAGGTCATCATTGCTCAGGATCTGTCTGGCTTTGCTGTTTCCTTCAGACTCCTTACTAAGTCCACAAGACTGACAATGACACGGAATGCAGTCTGGGCTCTATCAAACCTCTGCAGAGGAAAGAACCCACCCCCAGAGTTTGCAAAGGTGAGAGAGTTTCTTAACAGTTTCTGAATGAAAGCAGTTTCCTTCACATGCAAGCATTTTGATAGGGAACTTTCAAGTCTTTGGGGGGAACCCCTTAGGGTTTCAATCCATGGGAAATTGAAAGAGGCAATTGTCAGTGAAGTAGGTGATCTTGTATGCTTTGGATAGCAAAGTGAAAAAGATAGTCCTGATGGTAATGTAGCAGAAATCTCTAGGGCTTAGAATTACTTGTAGAGGAGGGGACAGCAGTGTTAGGATTAGTGGGAGAGCTGATGTTAGCCCCATGCCCTCATGAGTCCCTCTCACTCTGCTTCCAACAGGTCTCCCCTTGTTTGCCTGTGCTGTCTCGCCTACTCTTCAGCAGTGACTCAGACTTGCTGGCAGATGCTTGCTGGGCCCTGTCTTACCTGTCTGATGGCCCCAACGAAAAGATCCAGGCAGTCATAGACTCTGGAGTCTGCCGAAGATTGGTAGAGCTTCTAATGTGAGTGGTCTGGTTAGAAAGATTCCCTAAAGCTTCTCCAACCTCCCACTTAAAGAATGCAGCAAGCAATCTGCTGCTCTATGCAAAGGTCTGGAGCCATGCGAGTGCTGCTGGCCTTGGTGGTTGGCAAGGCTGAAAAACTATGTGCTGGCCCTGTGCTGATCAGATCTCCCTCCTCTGTAGGCACAATGATTACAAAGTGGCCTCTCCTGCCCTGAGAGCAGTGGGTAACATCGTCACTGGGGATGACATTCAAACCCAGGTAAGGAGGGAGTTGTTTGTGGACAAAAGCCTTCCCTACCAAGGGTTTGGTCCTGTTGGGGGTGGCATGGTCCCTGAAACAAAGCATGGGCTTGAGTGAAAAATTCAAACTTCGCCACTTTCTGTATGATCATGGGCAACTTCGTTGCCTTCATTTCTTCTTTAAGTTGGAAGTAAATCTTTGTCCATCGCGTGCTTTTGAAGGAAAACTAAATGGAATAAACTGACTATCTGGGACTTAATTCTTAAGTTTTTGAGTCATGGTCCCCTTGAGACACTGAAAGTTGTGGAAACCGTACTCTTACTTCCTTCACCCTTAGAATCCTACAGACACTACCTCATGTTAATAAGACCTCCAAGGAGGGCATGGTAAGAAAGGGTTCCTTTGTTCAAAGTCTAGAGATCAGAGTATTCTTTTGGTCGTGAATAGTTGGCTTAATTCTGTGGGATTCTTGACAAATTTCTAACAGGTGAGTGATCTCATTCATACCCACAGTCATTTCCTAGGTCATTGTGTGAATTTGTATGTATGTATGAATTTTTATAACAATGTACTGCTTTTATCAGTCATTTTAGTGGCATTTAGTCCATTCACATTATTGCTTAATTGTTATCACCCCCCATCCCCACAATGTTTCATCAGCCCAAACTGATTCTCTGTGCCCATTAAATAACTCGTTTCTCCTCCCTTGTATCTTAGTCCCTGGGAGCCATCACAATGCTTTTTTTCTCTTAGGAGTCAATTGCTGTAGGTCCCTCATATAAGTGGAACTATATATAAGTTGTTCTTTTGTGTCAGCTAATTTCAATTAGCATAATGTCTTCATGGTTCATTCATATGTGAATGAAGGCATGTGAAATGCCTTCATTCCTTTCAATGGTTGACTAGTAGTCCATTATAGGCATATGTCACATTCTGTTTATCCATTTGTCTGTTGGTAGATACTTGGGTTGTTTTCACCTTTTGGCTATTACGGATAAGGCTACGTACGGTGAACAGTGGTGTACAAGTATCTGAGTCCCTGCTTTCAGTTCTTTAGGTACACACTGAGAAATGGATCATATGCTGATTTAATGTTTAAGATTTTGAGAGACCACTAGTGGACTGTTTTGTATGGTGACTACACCATTTTACATCCCACCAGCAATGTACTAGGTTCCAGTTTTTCCACATCCTTACCAAAACTTGTATTATCTGGGTTTTTTTCTTAATAGCCACCCTAACAAGTCTGAAATGGTATCTTATTACAGTTTGTTTTAGTTTTGTTTTGCTTAAGTAGGCTCCACATGCAACATGGGGCTCAATCCTGTGATCAAGAGTCAGATGTTCTACCAACTAAGCCAGCCGGGCACCTCCTTATTGCAGTTTTGATTTGCATATCCCTAATGATTAGTGATGTTTGGCGGGGGTTTTTGTATGTTTTTTTTTTTTTTTTTTTTTTTTTTTTTTTTTATTTATGATAGTCACAGAGAGAGAGAGAGGCAGAGACATAGGCAGAGGGAGAAGCAGGCTCCATGCACTGGGAGCCTGACGTGGGATTCGATCCTGGGTCTCCAGGATCGCGCCCTGGGCCAAAGGCAGGCGCTAAACCGCTGCGCCACCCAGGGATCCCGATTTTTGTATGTTTATTGGCCATCTGTATTTCTGCTTTGCAGCAATGTCTGTATAAGGCTTTGACCATTTTTAAAATTAGTTTTGTTAATTTTTTGTTGTTTAGTTTGAAGAGTTCTTTATATATTCTGGATATTAATTCTTAACAGATATAGGATTTGCTGCATATATTTTAAGTCCTATTTACAAGATTTTTCTTTTGTTCCCTGTGCTTTGGTTTTCTAGGTCATTCTTAACTGTTCAGCCCTCCCTTGCCTCCTCCACTTGCTGAGCAGCCCCAAGGAGTCAATTCGGAAGGAAGCTTGCTGGACCATTTCAAATATCACTGCTGGCAACAGGGCTCAAATACAGGTAGAACAAGCAGGAAGGAAGGGGGCAGGGCAGGAGCAGGTAGAAAGGCATGGGAACATGAAAGGTGGTGGGATTTTTGCTTCTAGAAGAAAGATTTTGTTTTCCCTTTAGAAATTGGGGTCAACGTGTGCTATTAAAGACTGTTTGTAAGAAGTCAGGTTCCTCTGTAGCCTCTTACTTCTATGGGAAGAACAAAGGACCTCAGGAAGAGGAAGGTGTCTGAATCTTAGGTGATTTTGCGGGCTAGATGTGCTTACTCTTAAAGTGACTTTCTCTGTGCACTCCCCACCCCCAACCTCTCTCAGGCTGTCATAGACGCAAATATCTTCCCTGTATTGATCGAAATCCTTCAGAAAGCTGAGTTCCGTACAAGGAAAGAGGCAGCCTGGGCCATCACCAATGCCACATCAGGAGGAACCCCTGAGCAAATCAGGTATCCTTTCGTTTTTCACTGTCTTGAGTGATACATATACTCTCCTTCTTGGTTCATGGTCTGCGGTGACTGCTAAATGGCTTTTCCCGGGATGCCTGGGTGGTTCAGCGGTTGAGTATCTACCTTTGGCTCAGGACGTGATCCTGGAGTCCTACATCAGGCTCCCACAGGGAGCCTGCTTCTCTCTCTGCCTGCGTCTCTGCCTCTCTCTGTCTCTGTCTCTCGTGAATTAAGAAATAAAATCTTTTTAAAAAATTAATAAATAAAAAATAAACTGCTTTTTCTGGACAGGCCTGCCCCAGTCCAGCAGCACCAGGTTTAACTGTTAAGCTGCTAGATTGGCACTGGAATCTGAAAGAGATTCCTCTAGAGCATGTATCTCTTCTTCCTAAAGAATAGAAACCTAGGACACAGACACCCATTTCTCCTATACTTTCTACCCTCCAGAGAATTTAAGTCTATGTAATTCTCAATTATTCGTACAAATAAAGGAGAACCATGCTGTGGCTCATTCACAGCAACTTCTTTGGGAAATGATTTTTGGGAGTGACACTTGGGAGAAGCAAGTAGAAAGCCATTTTATGTGTGTATATGCTCTTTGATTTTAGTTTCCATCATCAGCATGAGTAGGAGTGATGGGAACTGGATGAGTGTTTTGCCCTCAGTTTGTAGCCCAGGAAGAGGAGTAGGAATATCTTCATCTTTATTTATTTACTTTTTTTTGGGGGGGGGGGGGAATACTTTCATCTTTAAAGCCTTAGGAGAAAAGGGATAGCCATTGAGTTAAGCTTTGAAGAATACAGGGTTATAAAAGCCTTTTTGGACAGGAGAAAGCATTGAGCACCTAGGTGGCTCAGTTGGTTAAGCCTCTGACTCTGGCTTAGGGGTCCTGGGATTGAGCCCCATATTGAGCTCTCTGCTTAGTGGGGAGTCTGCTTCTCCCTCTGACCATCCCCTGCTCATGCTGTCTCCCCCTGTACTCTCCCCAAAATAAATCTTAAAAAAAAAAACTTGGGGATCCCTGGGTGGCACAGCGGTTTGGCGCCTGCCTTTGGCCCAGAGCGCGATCCTGGAGACCCGGGATCGAATCCCACATCGGGCTCCCGGTGCATGGAGCCTGCTTCTCCCTCTGCCTATGTCTCTGCCTCTCTCTCTCTCTCTCTCTCTCTCTCTCTCTCTCTCTGTGACTATCATAAATAAATAAAAATTAAAAAAAAAAAACTTAAAGGTACAAGAATCAGAAACCTAGAGATGTTTACATGTTTGACTGGAATGTAGTGTCCTTGGAAGGGAATGATGGGAGGTGACACTAAAAAGGAGGATAAGAACCTGATTGTAGAGGGTCTCTTTTGTCATGCCTGTAGAGCTTGGACTGAACATTTTAAGCAGAGAAGTGAAGTGTTCAGAGTGGTAACATTACAGTAAGGGGACAATAGAAACAACGTGGAGGAATCTATGGCAGCCTTCCCCATGGAAATGAACTAGACCCAGAGCATTGGAAGGTTGGAGAGACTGAGTTAAAGGATGGGTGGTTATGAAGGCTCAGCAAGTGAAGGTTGCTGAGTATTGACATGTATCAGGGAAACCCGTAGGCCCTACAGCACTTACTTAGCACCTCTCTTGCTTGCCCTGCATTAATTTAGAACTCATCTGGTCTCTGCCCCTAGGTACCTGGTCTCACTTGGCTGCATCAAACCCCTGTGCGACTTGCTGACTGTGATGGATTCAAAGATTGTGCAGGTGGCCCTCAATGGGTTAGAGAACATCCTTCGGCTTGGAGAACAAGAGGGCAAGCGCAGTGGGTCAGGGGTCAACCCCTACTGTGGCCTCATCGAGGAAGCCTATGGTATGTGCCCTGTCCCCAGCCTCACCTCAGTCTTAAGTAGAAAGGTTCTAGGTCAGGACCCTGGGATTTTTGGGGGGTCATCATTGAACAAGGTTTTAAAACCATCATTTCCTTCTCCCTCCAAGGAGCAGTAGATCACTTCTCTTTTTGATAGGATCTGCCCAGTAAGTAGGCATGGCACAGATGCAAAAATAGAGCTCCAGAATTGGTGGGAGAATCAGGTACTGGAAGGTATGTTTTAAGCTCAGATTCTCACAAATTCCAGTAAGATTGTTCATCACTCATCTCTGAGACCTTCAAAGCTAATGATTTGCCCAGGCCACACAATAGTTAAAAAGCAGAACCAGGACTACAACTTCTGATTTATAACTGACATTTTGGTCTTTTCCCTTTGGGGTCATGTAGTTTTAGGAAAAGATTTCTCTCCTCTTTCGGATCAAAGAGAGATCTGATCATATTACTTAGATTGATAATCATCAACATACCTCAGGTAAGGAAAAACAGATAAATGTTTCATGGCTCCAGAGAAGATCACAGTTTACTCTTGTCCCTCCTTCCTTCTTGCCACCATAGGCTTGGATAAAATTGAGTTTCTCCAGAGCCATGAGAATCAGGAAATCTACCAGAAGGCCTTCGACCTCATTGAGCACTACTTTGGTGTAGAAGATGATGATAGCAGCCTGGCTCCCCAAGTGGATGAGACACAACAGCAGTTCATCTTCCAGCAGCCTGAGGCCCCCATGGAGGGCTTCCAGCTATAATGTCTGCCTCCGGGGAGGGGAGGGGATGGGAAGCACCACCAACCAGCGGAAAAGCAGCCCTCTGGTGGGCGGGAAGCCAGCCCCCCCATCATCAGCCACCACACGCCTCTGCTGCCCTGGAAACTGTGCTCTTGACCTGCTCCGCCCCCTTCCCTGGAGGGAGCACCCTCTGGACAGACAGAACCATCTGAGGCTCACATTGGGGTTTTGTGACAAGAAGGGGACGTGTTGGGTTTTTCTTCCTCACACTATATTTTGGCTGCACATGTGTCTTTAACCCAGGAGCCCAGGGGTAGACAAAGGAGAACTGAGGTAATCAATTTTGCACCTTTTTTATTTTTATTTTTATTTTTTTCTTTAGTGGTGACTTCCTTCCCTTTTATCTTCCTTCATCCTTCCCAGTTCTCTGCCCTGATCTGTGTAACTCTTATCTTGGGTACTTGAGCAGATGGAATATTCCAGAGGTGGGGGGTGAGGGGTGGGGAGAAATTCAAAACAAAGTGTTCTTGCTCTGACAGAATATTAATCTTGTATGCTTGGATTGAGTTATTTAATTTTTTTTCTTTTGCACATTTTTCTTGTATTAAGATTGCTCTTTCCAAGAGCTATGAGTTCCTGGTTTTAGGAATCCCAGCTGCCAGCATGGTCTGGGACTAGAGGCTGGGGGTGGGGGGTCACCATGAGACAAAGGCCCCTTCCTCCCTCTAACCCCTTCCCAGACCTCTTAAATTTGGGAGATCTCCTTCCCTCCAGGGGCAAAGTACACCAGTGGGAGTGGAGGGGAGGAGCATAGGCCTTCAGATGGGGCTTCCCATGTGTCGCTACTGATCCCATGTTTCCTACCCACCTTCCAATGGTGCGACCCAACTTCATTTGTTTACTTGAAAATTCCCCTCAGAGTTGAATGAACCTCTGAGGTAGCTGTATTTTCTCCTAAGCATGAGACAGGGGGCTGTAATCCTTCCTCTCTCCTGAGGAGAAAGTCCTTGCTCTGGTGACCCATAAGTTGTAGAGGAGGTGGAGTGAGAGTGTCATTTATTGGGATAGCCAGGGATCCCTGCGTTTGGCCTTTCTTCTTCCTCTTCCTCTTCCATAGTTGGATCATGTATATTTTACTTCCAAAGGAGAGAATGTCAAAAAGTTCTGTATTTTTTTATATTCTATATATTAGGTAGGTCAATCTTAATTGGTCTCAAGAGGAAGAACTGTCTGTAATTTCTGTAAGTAGGATACTGTGAGGAAGACCAAAAAGAGATAGGGAAACTCCTTCGCTCAGGGAGCCTGAGCTTGGTTCTTTTCCTCTCTGCTTAGGTTCTGGGCCACCACCTGGGACCAACCCTTAGCTCTGGAACCTTTATGTAGCAGGTCAGCCTGGTCTGATTGTCCCCATACCTAAAGGGAGCGAGGATGGCCCCAGGGCCCAGTGAAGTCTACCACTCTAGTCCTTATTGCTAAGCATCCTGCTTATATCAGGAAACCCAGAAAGCAGTCTGCCTTCTCAGATTAAGTCTCAAAGGGCCTGTCAACATAAGGTATCACCTATGGCTGCCTCTCCAATTATCATAGTAACTTAACAGCCTCAGGACTTTTGTGAGAGTTATTGGTATCTTTCCTGTTTGTGATCCTTGGGTCTGGTTTGGGTTTTTCTCTTCCTTGTGACAGTTATAATTCTAATGCCTTTTCTCTTTGAGTAAAGCTAGTGCGATGCCTCAGTGGCTTGCCTATGCTTCAGTGGATTATATAATAAAGTCCAGTTGTTAGGAAGAGGGGTGGAGAAAGCTGCTGGCTAAGTGTAGACCAACTGTGGAGCTGTGGGCACAATCTGCTCTGCCCCTGCTTTCCCTCTGTGGTCAGTCAGGTGCCTGCCCTAAGCTGTAGTTTCCCTTCCCAGAGGCAGTGCTACTCTTGCTCCTGTTCCTGCATATCCCTTCTGGCTCAGGTTAAATCCCTACCCCTCTGCTTCTAGATCTAAAGTTCAGGTGCTCATTGGTCATTGGTCTTGACTCTGCCCTCTTGTAGTATTGAGATCCAACTCCAGAATCATTTGCTGAGGAAGGTGGTTTGGGGCTTGCAGTTATCCCTGAAGTGTTACACCAGTGCTGTAACCTTGTAAGTCAGATGCTGTTCTTCAGCTTAGGAATGATGACTACCAACCCACAAATAGGCAAAGGGCAGGACCTCTATCACTTGGCCCACTGGTTCCATTACAAAACTTTCCCCCTACAGTTCAAAGAAGAGCCACCTGCCCCACCCCCTTGTCCTTATCCAAAGGGCAAAGCACTTTAGTAGGACCTATTTTGTACATCTCAAGCAATAGTTGAGTCCCTGTCAGTGGGGCCAGATTTTTATTGTGAGACATACATACCTTTCTGTTCCTAGCAACTCCTCTAAAATCTTGCACTTCAGATCTGGAGCCTGTACCAGATGGAAGACTTTTTTTTTTTTTTTTTAATTGTCTCGCTGCTGCTTAGAGCCAGTTTTCTCCAAGGACTCCAAAGGCTGAAGTCTCCCAGGGTGCAACATGAGGACAGATTTCTCATCAGATAAAGTGGCCTCTAGGAGCCTTCCTTTGTTGGTGTCTTCCTCAGACCATATTTTCCCATTATATTCTTGCACTCCCCCTTTCTGTCAGCAGGTGAGGTTCTTCCAAGCCCACAGGGGCAATAACATCATCTTCAGTGTCTCCTCTCCTTTGATCCTCTTGGAAAACAAAACAGCATTTCTGTAGCCCAGCCTTGACAACCAGTCTTAGTGGGCAGCCCCCATCTGGACTTCAGACCCTGGCTTCGATGAGGTCAAAGGCTGCTTCTGGGAGATTTCTGAATGGATGTTGTAGGGATGAAGGGGCTCCACAGCCTGTTGTAGGGAGTAGCCTGAAAAGACATGTTTTTGGAATCTTCATATGTTGGCACATGGCTGGTATATCTATTTTAAGATCTCTGCTGGAGGTGGAGTATCTAGGTGTGGATTAGGGGATAAGGAGCCCTTTTCTTAGCTAAAGGGTTCAAAGACTGAACAGTGCCAGCACTTCTTTATCACCAGCCCCCATAGTTAAACACCCCTAACACCCCACCACCATCCCCTGCTGCCAACATCTTCTCATATTAATAAAGTCTCTGGTCTTCATAGTCTGCCCTCAATTCTGAGCTATCCCCAGGTGACTGCCTGGCCTTGGTATTGAGTACAAGCTTCTGGTAGAACCCACATGGGTTCCATTTGGAGCTGGCCAGCCTGGTTATTTGGGTCACTGCATACAAATGACCTTCTGAGAAGCAGGCATTGATGACCTCAGCTTTCGGGGACCCTTGCTGTTTCCTTATCCCCTTACCTAGAACCCTTATATCTACTCCTTCTACTCTTTGCCCTGGAAGCCACTTTCCAAGAGCCCTATTTTTTTGGAGCTAAACTGCACAGATTATAGCTGCTACTGTACTTGGTCAAAGAAGAGCAAAAAGCTCTCAGGCACACTTTCTATTTCTCTCAAGTCACACTAGTTTAAAATGAAAACTGTCTAGCAGAATGAACTGGATTTCCATGTTCTCATGTCTACCTGTTTCCCTCTACACCCTAGAGCCACTTGTTTCTAGCAAACTAGAAGGAAAGGAGATAAACACCTAACACTACTTCCCTCCTCTTCCCCGAGGCTCACTCAGCTTGGTATCCATCATTTTGGATTCCTCAGTAAATTCATCTGTGAGCCCAGATTCCGGATTTTCAGTTGAAGGAGGGAGCTGTAGAGAGAATGAGCTGGCTAGAGGCCTCCCTGGCAGGCTGAGGAAAGGTGTGAGGCTCAGTATGTTGAACCATAGGAAGTGCTCATAGCTAGTAGCAACGTCTTCCCGGTAAGACTGTCCTAGAAGTGAGCGAGTGTGAGACTGAGAAATTGCTCAGAGTAGGTTTCTTCCACAGCCGTTTAGGATTGCACATTTTAGACCAATCTTGTCCAGTATTTCTTGTGTCCTAACTTTTGAATTCTTTTGTTAAGCCAACAAGCTGAGAATTTGGCCCTGCGGGGATCCAAGTGGTAGGCACTAGCTACTCTTTGGCCAAGGCCTTCATAAATGATTCAGTCAATCCACTGTCTACCCCCTAGCCACACGCCCACTTTAAGACCATGACAAGGGAAGAATTTGAAGTCAATACCAATCAAGTCTGAACTAAAGCTGTTTTTCCTCTGAGAGGGCATTTTGCATCGGGCCTGAGGTATGTGCAGAACCAAAACTGGGTGTGGGAGGCAACATTAAATTTTGGTCCCAGAACACCCAGGAAAAAGATTTATGTAGTATTTCATAAAGGTCTCCAGTGGATTTGGGCCTACCTCGCTATTTTTGGGCCAGTCTGACTGCTGATGCCCATGTTAGCACATACCTGAACCCCTTTCCTAATGTTAGCCCTGCTACCCTGTGTAGGTTAAATTTTCAGCTCCTGGGTTTGGGGAGAGAAAACTGCTGTGCCGTGGGGCTGGTGAAGAAAGTCAAAGCTCAGATCCTGAGACTGGCTGGGAACCTCTTGACTCATGATGTCATTAGAGTCCACCTCTACCAGAACCTTCAGGCTGTGGAGTTAGGTATTATCTTTCTTAACTAACTTCTATGAGAACTGCCTTTGACTGAACCACTAAAGAGCAAAGGAAGGATGGGGGTCGGGTATGAGGTCCCAGCCACCTAGGACAGATGATGTCCTTCAAAAACAGCTTGGGTTCCCGGCTAAAGACCCTAGAAAGGTGAATCGAAATGTTTTCCTCATTGGTTTATTCTTTCCAAATTCATTTGCTTTTAGTTTTCTAAGAACTATAAACTCTGGCTGCTTTCCATGTTCTCAGGGCCCCTGGGTAGACAGACAAAGCTTGATGATTTCAGAGCAGACATAGGCCAAGAAACCGTGGCATTGAGTGTGCTGAGTCCAGACAAATGATATTTATATACACATCCAAATTTGAAGAGAAAATGTATTTCTTTAGGTTTCAAACACTGTACTAGATATAAAGCAAAAATAAAAACCTGTTGCAAAGTTCTAAATCGTCTTCTTGGAATCATCCTAAACTGAGTTTTTTGGTGAGGAAAGGGTGTTTTTTTGTTTGTTTTTTATGATAGTTACACAGACTGTGAGAGAGAGGCAGAGACACAGGCAGAGGGAGAAGCAGGCTCCATGCACCGGGAGCCCGACGTGGGATTTGATCCCGGGTCTCCAGGATCGTGCCCTGGGCCAAAGGCAGGCGCTAAACCGCTGCGCCACCCAGGGATCCCCAGGAAAGGGTGTTTAAACATGTGGCCTAACAGTGGAATTAGGATTGCAGCAGCCTACTCCTGCAATAAATAATTTTTTTTTAGGATTTTATTTGAGAGAGAACAGAAGCTGGGGGGAAGTGAACAAGCAGACTTCCCTGCTGAGCACAGAGCCCGCCACCACCTGGCAGATCCCAGGACCCTGAGATCATGACCTAAGGCAGATGCTTAACATACTTGAGCCGCCCAGGTGCCCCAAGAATTTTTTTTAATCACCTTTATTGAAATACAATTGATACAGTAAATGGCACATATTTAAAATATACAATTTGATAAGTTTTGACATACACACCCATGAAACCATCATCACAATCAAGATGGTAAACACATCCATCACCTCCAGAAGTTTCCATATGCCCCTTTGGAATCCCCTTGCATGCCCAACTCCCAGCAAACACTGATCTGTTCTGTCACAATAGTGTGCATTTTCTAGAGTTTCTCTACAGGATTTTGATCACATTTAATCAGTTCCACTTACAGCCCTTTGAGCCACTGAGGTCATGCAAACTATTCCCATTTAGGTCAGTTCCTAGGACAAGATTAGGCTAGGACAAGACCTAGCCATAAAGCTGATTTAACCTAAAAGGATTTCGGTTGTCTGATAGTGTGTTTAATTCATTGCCAACATTTTTATTTTTATTTTTTAAGATTTATTTACTCATGAGAGAGAGAGGCAGAGACATAGGCAGAAGGAGAAGCAGGCTCCATGCAGGGAGCCCGATGTGGGACTGGATCCGGGGAGTCGAGGATCATGCCCTGGGATGAAGGCGGTGCTAAACCGCTGAGCCACCCTGGCTGTCCAATTGCCAACATTTTTAAACGATCTATCTTGAAATTTTTCTGGCACTACTAGATCTGAGTTTCTGCTTAAAAACAATCTGCAAGAGCTCTCTATTTTACCACAATCCCCAGCGTTCCCAGTGGTCTCCCCAACTGACCCAACTTTCCTTTATAGCAAAGGAGAAAATAACCTTTAACCCATGTTTCTCAAATTTTCTTATTCCTTGCCTGCCTATTTTAATCAGCTTTATTGAAATACATTTTTACCCACCTGTCCTCTGTAGGCCACTGTTGATCCTTCTAGCTACACCATTCTACCCCCTGGCCCCACAGATACCTTGTTCTTATTATCTTTATAATATTATTTGCCTAGAACATCTTCTTCCCATTGGGAAGCCATCAAGGCCTGATTATATGTAACCTCAAGAGATTTCCAACATGTTTTTTCTGGAAATAATCAGGGCCTTTGAAAGACCTGGATTCCAAGCATTTCTGGCTTGAGTTCCACCTTCATACTATATCATATTGCCTCTCAATGTTAGTTGATAAACAGCAGACTAAGGGATGGGGAAGAGCACTGGCCATAAGTCTAACTGGGGAAAATAATTGAACATCTTTAAGAGCCCCCACACTGTTCAATTTGCATGATTTCATTCTGTCTTCACTGCCCCAGACTGATGCTAGGCTTTAGGAATACAATTTAGCCAAGAGTTCTTGTAATGTTCATTGACTTGTAAGCAAATAATTTGAATATCTCATTACAAATGTTAAAGAGTTCTATCCAAAAAAAAAAAAAAAGGCTCTATCCAGACCTAGAGAGCTGGGACAGACTACAGAGCACTGGGAAGGGTCTGAAATGACCTTTGTGCTAGACCTCAAAATACTAGTTTTGCCAGAAGGGCATTTTGGAAACTGGACTAGCACCTGCAAAAAACTTGGAAATCCTGGAAATAGAGTATAGTGGGAGCAAAAAAGGCAAAGGGCATGGACAGAACTGACTGGAAACAAAAGCCAAGCCATTTACACATTAAATTCCAGGCACAGGGGTTGGTAGCTTTTATTCTATTATGTATAGACAGCTGAATATAGAACTGTGATCTCACATTTAGAGAAAGTTTGGGTTTTTCCCCTTGAGCCCATGGCAATTCCGATTTTGTCTGTAGAGGATGGGCCAGTCAGAGAAAATGTTCAGGAATTGGCTGAGGCCAAAGTTCTTGCAGAGCCCTGTCAACCCCTTCCAGAGAAGGACTCAAGCTGGTAACGCAGAGTTGGGGCGGGTGGGGGGAATAATTCCACCAAATTACCTTGACTCATCCTTTGAGAAAGTGCCATGGTGAATTTCTTCTGGGTACGAGTCAGGGTAATCCAGGAGGTAAAACGGAAGACTTTCTGATTTTGAATCCCTACTCACTACTCAATAGCGATGGGACAAGTTATTTAACTTTTGCCTTACTGTCCTCAGATGCAAATGGGAATAAAAAATAGTACTGAGCTTAGTAAATAGGCGGATTAAGCTAGTAGGTGGGAAAGCACACTGTAAGCAAAGAACTACTACTGTTATGAAAAGTTTTCATTTGAATACGGAAAATGAGGCCTGGGAAAGAAAAGAATGGCCCCTCAGCGAATTCGCGATGAAGTTAGAACTGGAATACAGGTCTTGATTCCCAGCCCAATGCTCTATCCCTTGTCATCAGAGTTCCTGGTCATAGATGTTCACAGCAGAGGGTTGAGGCTGGTAAGGGCGTGCGGGAAAGAACAGCCAGGCACAGGGCTCTGGACCTGAATCATAAATTCTGCACGACAGGAACCAGGCGGATTCCAGTATTCGTGCAGAATGACTAGCTCCTTTCAGACCTCCTGGGTATCCGCCTCCCAGGACTGAAGTCCTTTCTATTGCATCTTGGGAGTTGGGGGTCAGCCGCGGTGCATGGAGGGACATGTAGTCCTTTCCCTCCCCCTCCGCCTGCCCAACTCACCCGCCTCAAAGGCCGCCTCAGGCTGCCTTCGCTTCATCTTTCCCAGCAAGCCCCGCGAGAGCGCCGGCTATTGATTGGCTGTGGCAGGAGCAGGCGGCTTGGCCGGCAGCGGTTACCCAGGGTTTCCGGTGCGAGGCCAGAGCGGGCGAAGCCGTCAGGAGGTCGGCAGTGAGGTGCGTGTTGCGGAGGTTTGGGGGGAACAAGGCGACCAGCAGGTCGGTGGGCCTGAACACTCTCGGTCGGTGGAGGGAATCACGCCGATTCCGCGCGAGGGAGTGGGCTGGGGGGGGCAGGGCTGGTCCTGTGCGCATGCGCGGACGGGAGGCGCGCGGGGCGTGGGTGGCTGCGCGCGGGGGGGCCCACGTGGGGCTTGGGGGCCGGAGGAGGGATGGGAATCGAGCGTCCCGCCACGTCAGTCTCCGGCCCTGAGCCTATCCCGCGCTCGGCCTGTGGTAAGGGGGCTGTGTAGTGCCGGGAAGCGGCTTCGAGAAAAAGGAGGCCTCGCCTGCCGCGCTTCTGAAGCAGCGCCCCGAAAACCTGCCTGGGCGCGCCGTGCTCCTCCGACTGGCCAGAGAGAGAACCGTTGGCTCCCTCTGGTGAGGGACGGCCAGTGTGTCCTAAGAAGCTTTGTGCACCCGGGATTGGGATTTCGGATCCAGGCTGTGAAGAATTTTGAAGTCTGGAATATAGCGAGTGTGCTTGTTTCTATAGGATCTGTTTCCAGCCTAGCATTGCAAACCACAATGAAGAACCAAGACAAAAAGAACGGGGCTGCCAAGCAGTCGGGCAACACTTCCAACCCAAAAAGCAACCCGGGGCAAGCCGAAGTAGGACCAGAGGGAACCCAGGGGCGCCCCAGCCAGCCGGCTCCTGCGACAGAAGCTGAAGGTTCCTCCAGCCAGGCTCCAGGGAAGACTGAGGGTGTGTGCCATTTCTGCTTTCCAGCGGGCAGGGGGAGGAGTTTGTGGTGCGCCAGGATAGCTTCTGGAGTTCCAGGCCTAGGCCACTGTTTACCCAGGAAGGAGGAAATGTAGAATGAGAGGAGGACTGCCACCCGCAGATCCCTCTTTCCCCAGGGTGTTGATAGAGCCTCCCACTCAAAGCACAGGAGCAGAACTCTTAAGAGAAGGCTCTGACAGGGTTAAGTCAGGTGGCGCTCAGATGAGACACCCAACCAGCTAGCCCGGCTTAGAAATGCTGCATTCACCAGTGGGCAACTACTCTTCATGTTGGAGGCTTTCTTAGAACTTTTTTAATAGCAAGAAATGATTTTTGCAGGGAGGGGAAAGGGAGGGACTAGATGTTGAGCTCCAGGTACATGCCATCCCTATATGCTGGATGCTTTATTTCCTTGATTCCTTTCACATCTATAACAGACATGATTGGGCAATAGTGGGAAATAATCTTATTTTATGGGTAAATAAACTAAGGCTTAAAGAAAGTAGGCAACATTTAGCCCCAACCAGTAAGTTTGGGCCTGAAAAATCCCAGCAAATGGAATTAACCATCTTGTTTCTCATTTCTCATTCTGCCGCTCATCTTGCCCTGCCACAGGAGCACAAGCCAAAACTGCTCAGTCCGGGGCCCTCCGTGATGTCTCTGAGGAGCTGAGCCGCCAGTTGGAAGACATCCTGAGTACATACTGTGTGGACAACAATCAGGGGGGCCCAGGTGAGGATGGGGCACAGGGTGAGCCTGCTGAACCCGAAGATGCAGACAAGTCCCGGACCTATGCTTCAAGGAATGGGGAGCCTGAGCCAGAGACCCCAGTGGTCAATGGTGAGAAGGAGACCTCCAAGGGGGAGCCGGGCACAGATGAGATCCGGACCAGTGACGAGGTTGGAGACCGAGATCACCGAAGGCCACAGGAGAAGAAGAAAGCCAAGGGTCTGGGTGAGCAGAGGGCAGCTACTGGTGAGGTGGGGATGTTTGGGCTAACCTGCTGTCCCAGGATTCAGAGGAAATTACTTTCTGGAGCACCGAGTCACATTAGTTTGATCCAAGCAAGGGGTGTGGACCGTAGAACAGAGGGGTGTAGATGGGATCCTGTGTCAGCCAACACTATCTCTAACCTGCTCTGTAAACTTGGGCAAGACCTTTCTCCTTTCTGTTCCTTAGTTTTCGTTTCTCTACAGTAAGATTTGGACTAGCCCAGGGTTGAAAACACAAATAAGCCAAGTTAGACAGGGGACCCTAGGAGGACAAGACATTGCCTACTTCATCCAAAGGGGTGATTGCCATCTGGTCCCACCATGCTGATAGCATATAATACTACAGGCTAAGTGTAGCCAGCCTTTTTTTTTTTTTCCCCCCCTCATTCTTTTTTCTCCTTTTTTCCCCTTTGTTATTATGCAGTTAAGTGAAATCTCTCTGGATTTTTAACAATTGGCAACTGAAGAAAAAAAAAAAAAAAACAATTGACAACTAATATGCTGGGAGCCAAACAAAACTCGTGTGGGTTTTGGCCTACGTGCTAGTGCTTTGCAGTCTCCACACTGATCTTTCGAGCCTCTTGGGTTTGACACTTCAGGAGCCTGGTGCTGTGCTATGTACAGGAGCCCTCCAGGGAGACAGAAGGAAGCCCCTTTGACTGAAGCACAGTGAGAGAAAGTTATTGGGGGCAGGGGACTAGTGTGTATGTTAAAGAATCAGAGTTAAGTGATATTATACCTGTGTCTTAGTCCTTAATTCCCCACCCTCTGTTTGTCATCCTAATGGAAAGGGTTTTTTTTGTTTGTTTTTGGTTTTATTTTGTTTTGTTTTTTAAGATTTTATTTATTTACTCATGAGAAACACAGAGAGAGAGGCAGAGACACAGGCAGAGGGAGAAGCAGGCACCATGCAGGGAGCCCGATGCGGGACTCGATCCAGGGGACTCCAGGATCACTCCCTGAGCCAAAGGCAGACGCTCAGCTGCTGAGCTGCTAAGCCACCCAGGCATCCCTGTTGTTTATTAATCTTGGGATCACATATCGGAAGATATATTTGTTTAAAAGTTCACTGTTTAGGAGGGAACAAATAAAGTTCACTCTTTGGCTACCACTGTTGACAAATGTTTAGTAGTTACCGAGGAAACCTATTCCTTTTTGCCTCCTTCCTCTTTCGAAAGGGCTTTCCTTGCATTGACACAGTAGCACTTAAATTGGCCATTGGGATGTCTTTTTTTTTCCTCCTGCTATTAGAGCAGGCAGGTTTTTTCTCCCACTCTCAGTGTTCACCATGGAGTCTCCACATAGACTCAGTTATTAGTCTATTAAGCATTTGTTGAGCATGTCGTCTGAGATGGGCACCAAAGACAATATGGAGCAGCACTGGGGCCACAGTAATAGGCTGAGTTCAGTTGGTGGTAACCCTCATGAACCACACGGTCTAATGGGATGACAGCCAGGTCAACAAACAGTATCAAATATGATAATGTAGGGCTGCCTCAAGGCCTGAGAGTGTGGGCCGAGGCCTGGGGAAATCCCCAGAGAAGGGGGTACATGATTTTGATCCCTGTGCTTTGCAGGGAAGGAGATCACGTTGCTGATGCAGACATTGAACACCCTGAGCACCCCAGAGGAGAAGCTGGCAGCTCTGTGCAAGAAGTATGCTGAACTGGTCAGTTCTCCCCCTTCTTCTTGCATCCGCCCTGCCTTGGAAAGTCAGCAGGCCACCTGGCATGGGGTTGAGGGTGCCGGGGCAGGTGGGTGGCTTAATTCCTATTCAGCCTCTCTCAGCCTTTTCTCCATCTGTTAAGTGGAGAGTCAAGTCCCAGCTGGCCCCTTCCATGTTGACTGTAAGAAGAAACCCTTCATATTACAGTGGTAAAACCATAGCTCCTGGCCCCAGTCCCACATACCATGTCATCTCACACCTGTGTGCCTCAGTGTGCATCTCCCCAAAAAATGCACAGTGCCATCCTCACATTTAAACTAACACTGATGTGATACTCTAATACGCATATTTCCCCATTTGTTTAAAATGTCAGTTTGATCAAATCAGGGTCTACAGGAGATCCATCTAATACTTTAGGTCCTTACAACTTTTTTTCCTTTTATTCCAAAATAGTCTTCATTTACTGCCAACCTTTTTCTCATGACATTGATTTACTGCAGATCAATCGCCCTGTGCCTCACTTCTTCGCTTTTGTGGTGACATTTAACTTCTTCCTTTACCTCCTTAGTTCCTGTAGATATAGGGGAAATTAACTCTAGAAGCTTGATCCAATCCAAGTTCAACTATTTTGATAAGAACTCTACATAAGTGGTACTCTGTAGAGAAAGTGTGTTCCTCCCACTTTTACTGATGGAAGATTGTCCACTGAGTTCAGGTGGGGCCAGCCAGGTTCCTCCCTTGTCAGGTTGCCATCAGAATTTGTATAAATGGATTAATCCACTGTGGGTCATTTCCTAACTACTTGTTTTTAAGTTCTTTCACTCCATTTTCATTTATTAGCTAGAATTCTCTAAGAAGTTTTTCTCATTTGTAAAATTGGGAAAAATCACACCTGCCTTGTGGGGTTGCTATAATGATTAAATAAAGGATAGGATATGAAAAAGATACCACCCCTTCAGAATGAGCCATCCAGGGAAAGATTGATGAAGAGAGCAGGAGCTGAGTGATGTTCTCAAGTAGAGAAGGAGCTAAGGGCCAGAGCATAAGGAGAAGGCTGGCTGTGTTGGGAAGCACCACTGGATCCTGGTAACCAGAGGAAAAGGCCGGTGCAGGTGGATGGGCAGAGGTGGAACTTATGCCCCTGTGCCTCTGGTTGCTTCCATTCTCAGGGAAATGAGAAAGATATTTTTTGCTGGGCCAAAGGAGAGCTGAGAAGGAGGAGGATGAAATAGTTCTCTGGAAGAGGAGTGTGACTAACATAAGGAATATGGTTAGGCCGCATGGCAGACGAGGGTCTTCCTCAAATGGGTAGTTAGGAATTAAAAGAGGTTCTTCTGCTTCAGTGCCTGTGCAGAGGAATCAGAGGTTGGGATATCAGGGTTGGGGTTTTGATAGGAAAAGGGGGCAAGAGAGTTGAGTGTAAGAAGTCTTAAGACAAGTATAAGAAGGTCAGTGATTATTTAAAGACACATTCAAGGAAAGTGAAAGGATAGTTGGGTCACTGGGTTGGAGGTCCAGTATGGTAGACTTTCTGGGGCCACAAATTTTGGATGGAATGAGCTAGAATGGTAGGGGATAGTGGTCCTGCCCTGGGATGAGATAATGGAGGGGTGTGTGCTTCTGGGTAATGACAAAATCTGGATCTGATGTCCAGGACAGTAACCATTAGCCAACTGAAATGTGGCTAGTCTAGATTTGGATGTGCTCTAAGTGTAAGATACAACTTAGGTTTCAAACACCTAAGGAAAGGGGAAGAAAAAATAATGTTCAATGACTTGAACAGTTGTCATTACATAGAGTTGCACTGTATCAGCGTTGACTAGGCTCATGGGAGGGTAGCTGATGTGGGGAAAAGACAGGGTCTGAGAAGGTTAAGATCTGTCCATAATGAAAAGGCCAAAATGATAACAGCAGTCATGTTGAGTGAAGTGGCGCTAAGTTTCAGAGCAGTGAAGAGGGAGTGACGGGGGTCTATTGAATACAAGGAGGAGTGGTAAGGGGTGTCATCTGAGGACATGAGTGTCACAAAGGTTGAAGGAATGTAATGGTCTGAGAGTCTTGAGAACTTCATCTCTAGAGTTAGAGTGGGGAGAGGCTGGGGTCTGCAGCCTCTGAATCCCTGCTTGTCGTAAGTGCCTGTTTCTGTATACTGGAGATGGAGCCCTTGGGTTTATCGGAGAAGTACATTAAGCACCCACACAGTGTCCAGCCAGAACTGTTAACAACTGGAGTCGGGAGAGGGCCGGGGTCCCTTGGGAAAAGCCCGACTAGGCACTTACTTGCCTTCCTGCTCCACAGCTGGAGGAGCATCGGAACTCCCAGAAGCAGATGAAGCTGCTGCAGAAGAAACAGAGCCAGCTGGTGCAGGAGAAGGACCACCTGCGTGGGGAGCACAGCAAGGCTGTCCTGGCCCGCAGTAAGCTAGAAAGCCTGTGCCGGGAGCTCCAACGCCACAACCGCTCCCTCAAGGTGGGCTGGCCCCTACGACTCTGGTTCCCTTGACTTCCACTTTTCCTTGGTGGGCTTTCCCCTTAAAAAGTAGCACGGAGGGATCCCTGGGTGGTGCAGCAGTTTAGCGCCTGCCTTTGGCCCAGGGCGTGATCCTGGAGACCCGGGATCAAATCCCACGTTGGGCTCCTAGTGCATGGAGCCTGCTTCTCCCTCTGCCTGTGTCTTTGCCTCTCTCTCTTTCTTTCTCTGCCTATCATAAATAAATAAATGAATGAATGAATGAATGAATGAATGAATGAATGAATAAATAAATAAATAAATAAATAAATAAATAAATAAAATCTTTAAAAAAAAAAAAAGGTAGCATGGGATTTTGGCAGAGAAATTGATTTCCCCAGTAACGCCCTGCCTTAGGGATAGCTGCCTGTAACCACTTGACCTGTCCCTGTGTCAGGTATGGTGAGGGAGCCCAGGAGGCAGGTCTTTGATATTGTTCAGTTCACTGGCAGTCTGCAGGTAAGTCAGGTTCCAGCGCTGGTGGACAGCTCCTCTCCCAGACTTAAGCAGTCTGAAATGCTGGGTCTTTTTTCTTTGTCCTGCTTCTCCTCAGGCAGGGTCCGTCTGGTAAAGCCCAGTCACTGCTGTGACCTCTGGGTGGTTTTTATATATGTATCCTTTATATATTTGTTACAAATTTGGGTCAGTGAATATATAGTGTTTTCCAGCTTGTTTTGTTCATTTTTAGTTTGTCTTTGACAACATTTTTACTGTAATATAAACTTGATATGAGAGATTCAGAGGTGACAAAAGTATGAGATTCAAAGGTAACAGTTGCTCACCCTCCTCAGCCCCAGTGTCCAGGAGAAACCACTGGGAAGTACACCTACTTACCCATAAGTTTAAGTACAGCCTTCAGACTTCCTGCATCCATATGTAATTTTCTATAGGGTTCTTTAAATGGAGAGGTCATGTGTATTGTTTCACATCCTGTTCTGTCCTCTCACCTAACATGTATAGCTCACTTTTCCTTTTTTTTTTTTTTTTTTTTTTTTTGAGGCTGTCTCATTCTTTTTTTTTTCCCCCTGAGATTTTACCTATTTATTCATGAGAGAGACCCAGAGAGAGGTAGTGATATAGGCATAGGGAGAAGCAGGCTCCTTGTAGGGAGCCCGATGGGGGACTCGATCCCAGGACCCTGGGATCATGACCTGAGCCAAAGGCAGACCCATCATTCTTTTCAATAGCGTTGTTGTATGCGTATTCTGTATTTTGTCAGTGCCCTAGTTAAGGAATTGCTGAGTTGTTTTTAAGTTTACAGTACTTCATACGTAGAGCTACAGTGAAAGTTCTTGTTATATATATTCTTGGGTAAGTGTATCTAGTTTGTCCCTAGGATAAACCTCAGAAGTTAAAGATCTGGGTCAAAGAGCATGCACGTTATATAAGTTTTAATAGACTTTGCCAGATTACCTCCCCACCAATATTGTCCTCGTGCCTAATTCTGCACAATCTTGCCAACCCTGGGAACTACTAAATTTTAACTAGTTGGTGAGAGGTGAGAAATGAAAGCACAAAACAAGACTGCTTAGCCTGAGTCTGGAAGAATGGACTTCAGGAGACCTAGATTGCTCTAGAATGACACTTAGGTGTATGCCTGCATTCTTCTAGGGAGAGAATATCTCCCTTGCTGTCACCTGATAGAAGGGTAGAGGGGTCCCCTGGGAACCCCCATTGGCATGGCATCTTGGAGCCTGGCTGGTGCTGCTCACTGAGAGTAGAGAGGGTTGTGGGTATAGAGCATTGTGGGCTGGGGAAGAGCAGCTGATGGAGCCAGGGCTGACTTCTCTGCCCAGGAAGAAGGCGTGCAGCGGGCCCGGGAGGAAGAGGAGAAGCGCAAGGAGGTGACCTCCCACTTCCAGGTGACACTGAATGACATTCAGCTGCAGATGGAGCAGCACAACGAGCGCAACTCCAAGCTGCGCCAGGAGAACATGGAGTTGGCTGAGAGGCTCAAGAAGCTGATCGAGCAGTACGAGCTGCGGGAGGAGGTAAGGAGTCCCAAGCAGCCAACACCCGCCTCCAGGCCACCTTTCCTTTACTATCTAGAACACAAGTGTGTCCCCATGTACCTTTTCTCAACTGCTCTGACCTTTGAAGTCCCACTGAGTTCCGCGCCTCCTCCTCATTCCTGCTCTCACCTGCCCCCGGCTCCTGGGGCTCCTCAACATTTAGGACTGCCACTCCCTGAAATTTGCACATCTAGTCTTGGTCTATAGGTGGGGAGATCTTTGCCAATGGGGCTAAGCGGTTGTGTTGGTGGAGGTGTCGTTTTTGTCCTTTCTTCCCATTTACAAGGGAGTCGGGCTACAAAAGTGAGGGTTGTTAGCCCAGCGGAGTGATCTCTTGGGGCTGGAGGTTTGAGTGTATTTATTACTTGGCTTCCTGGGAGCTGATCTCATCCCTGTGCACACCTAGGACTGACTGGAGAGAAACAAGGTGAGGTTGGGAAGTAGACCTTCCAGGGATTTGGGGCCCATGTGCTATAGAACATGCGGGAGTCCAGCGTGTCACAGTGAGATGGGAGGCTGGGCAGGGTACCCTGGTGTCTGCAGATGGGACATCCATGCAGCCCACTGGGCCTCCCGAGAAAGAGAGCTGCTGACAGGTGGCCCTCCTACCATGCCTTCCTGCAGCATATCGACAAGGTCTTCAAACACAAGGACCTGCAGCAGCAGCTGGTAGATGCCAAACTCCAGCAGGCCCAGGAGATGCTGAAGGAGGCAGAGGAGAGGCACCAACGAGAAAAGGACTTTGTGAGGCTCGGGCCCTGTACAGGGGAGTCTGGAAGGCGGGGTGGATTCTGGCTCAGCTCAGAGTCATGTTTGTAAGGGAAAGTTGCTGCCTGGCCGGGCCAGGACGCAGCTTACTCAGGGAGCAGGACACTTTGTGGGTACTGGGGTATATGGCTAAAAAAGACCAGACAGCCCCTAAGGGTTTCTGACAAGATCTGGGGTCCTATCTTGAAAATAGCTCCTCAAAGAGGCAGTGGAGTCCCAGAGGATGTGTGAGCTGATGAAGCAGCAGGAGACCCACCTGAAGCAGCAGGTGAGACAGTGTGTCCTGATCCTGTGCCTCTGAGGTCACCTTACTGGGCCCCCATCCTAGGGGAGGGAAATGGGACCCTCGTTCTAGGACCACCTTGACTGCTGTGTGACCTTGCTGAGCCTTTGTTCTGTCTGGACCCGCCCAGCACCTATGGTGACCAGGTGGCTAGGTGAGCTTGAAGGACTTTGTTCCTAGTTGGAAGTGTTGTGCAGCTTTTGAGGAGGCAAAATGAGAATGGTTGTTCTTAATTACATAAATTGTACTTAATTTCGAAGAGAAGTTTGAAAACAAACATAGAGGCAAAATATAAGTCACCCCAAATCCTACTTTCTAAGCTTAACATTTTGGATTCTGTTCTTTAAAATAGCTTTTCTGCTTTAAAGAAAAATGGTATCTCGATAGAATTGTTGGGTCAGAGGTCCAAGGATAGGTCTGACTGCATTAGCCATAAGTGCATTCTAGAGAAGCATAATCTTATCTCTGGGCTTCTTTCTCTCCCAGCTTGCCCTATACACAGAGAAGTTTGAGGAATTCCAGAACACTCTTTCCAAAAGCAGTGAAGTGTTCACCACATTCAAACAGGAGATGGAAAAGGTAACTGTGTCCAGCCTGAGTGTGGCTACAGGGGCACCCTGGGCCTGCCTTCAGGAAGCCCCCAACCCCTGGGGTTCCTTCTGGGGAGCTATTCACAGTAATAGCATGATTGATACCAGGGATGGGCTGTATGGAGGGAAGGGGTCAGAGCCTTTCCCGCCTCTCAAGGAAGCATCACTGATATGTGCATCCTCCAGGTTGTCCTGGAGAAGAGGGGCAGCCTTGTCATGTGGTGGTGGTGGTGGTGGTGGTGGTGGTAGTGGCGGTGACATTTACCTTGAGATGTCTTCAGGTGGCACAGACAGCGTGCTGTAACATGTTGCCCACCTTGGAGATTCAGATGGACAGTCTGTCCCCCTGACTATTTTCTTCTATGTGTCCCATAACTCAGATGACTAAGAAGATCAAGAAGCTAGAGAAAGAAACCACCATGTACCGGTCCCGTTGGGAGAGCAGCAACAAGGCCCTGCTTGAGATGGCTGAGGAGGTGGGCCGAGTGTGCTCTGCAGCTACGGGGGGTAGGGGAGTGCAGTTTTTGAGTGACGGGCCCTTTCCTATACGTTCTGCAAGTAAGTCATGCAGCTGGCATGAGGTGGAGCTGGGACTCATAAGTCCATCTGCCCAAGTCCAAAGGCACTGCCAGTGGTCACCCTGTGGGAGATGATGAGCCCAGTGGTAGATTTGCAGTAGAAGCAAAGAGAACAAATGGTAGGTAGAAGTACAGGAACTGAAAAACCAAGGGGTACCAGTGGTGGGCACAGTTTATATGCAGGGTGGCTCAGCTAATTTGATTTCGTGGTTTGAGATGCAGAAGGGAACTAATTAGTGTATGCCAGATCCTCCTCAATGTTTTAGGTGATGCCAATTCATTGAACCTTCTTGAGATCTATGAGGTTAATGTTAGTAGTTTGTTTGTTTTTTTAAGATTTATTTATCTAGGGGCACCTCGGTAGCTCAGTTGGTAAAGCATCTGACTTCAACTCAGGTCATAAGCTCAGGGTCCTGGGATCACTCTGATTTGAGCTCCCTGCTGAGCAGAGAATCTGCTTATCTCTCTGCCCTTCCCCCCTCACTCGTGCACATGGGCATGTGCACACATACACACTTTTTGTCTCTCATCATTTTTTTTTTTTTTTTTTTTATGAGAGAGAGGCAGAGGGAGAAGCAGGCTCCATGCAGGGAGCCTGATGTGGGACTCGATCCCAGGTCACCAGGATCAGGCTCTGGGCTGAAGGCGGCGCTAAACCGCTGAGCCACCCAGGGATCCCCTCTCTCAGATCTTTAAAAAAATAAAAAATAAAAAAAGATTCATTTATTTGAGAGAAAGAAAGCATGCACCTAGGTGCATATACAGGCGGGGGAGATGAAAGAATCTCAGGCAGGCTCCTTGCTGAGCACAGAGCCTGACATGGGACTTGATCTCAACCCTGAGATCATGACCTGAGCCGAAATCAAAAATCAGGTGCTTAACCGACTGAGCCAACCACGCACCCCAGTAGTCCATTTTAACAGATAAGGAAATAGGCTCCAAAAGCCAAGCCTTACTTTGCCAGTGTCACCTGATGGATAAAGGAAGAAATATGTTGTCTTCAAGTCGTGCTGCTTCTCTGCACCACAACCCTACCAACAGCCAGGTCTTGGCATATGCCAGGGCTATTTTCCTAGGAAGGGGCAGGGTTTTGATGCTGGCCTGCTCATAGTATCATTCAAGTGTGAATGTTTTCTACCAAGTGACTCTGTTGGGTGGGGGATTAATGGCATGGCACTAAGGCCCGGTTTCTCTCCCCAGAAAACACTCCGGGACAAAGAGCTAGAGGGCCTACAGGTAAAAATCCAGCGGCTAGAGAAGCTGTGCCGAGCACTGCAGACAGAACGCAATGACCTGAACAAAAGGGTGCAGGACCTGAGTGCTGGTGGCCAGGGCTCCATCACTGATGGTGGCCCTGAGCGAAGACCAGAGGCTGCAGCTGCCTCCAAGGAGCAGGGTTGTGAGGGTCCTGGGGCCCAGTCACCTGGGTCCCCAAGGGTCACAGAAGCTCCTTACTGCCCTGGAGCACCGAGCACAGAAGCACCTGGCCAAGCAGGGCCCCAGGAGCCCACCTCCACCACCGCCTAGGAAACCTGGCACAGGGGGCGTGCTGGGAAGGGAGCAAGCAGCCCAGCCAGGCCTGGCCCATGCAAGGCTCCCACCGCTAAGCAGTCCAGTGCTGAGGCCCAGGGTGCTTTAACCTGGCTGACATCTGACACTTGGCAGTTTTGGATTTTGTGGGTCAGTTTTACTTAACATATGGCATATGTGCAAGGCCTCATACATTTCTATCAGTGTAAAATGGGCTTGCACTGGAGGTGGGGGTGTGTACGCATGAAGTCACTGGCTCTTCTGTGAGCTGAAGAGTCTTAAAGAAGAGCTGCCATCTGTAGCTGCTGTCACAGTGGGCTGGCAGGACAAGTGACTTGAACATTCCCCTGCCTGATTTGAGGCTCAGAGCTCAGACCCCCCCCTCCCCCTTCCTGCCCTTCAGGGCTCGTGACAAGTGGCACACACTCAGGCCTTGACTTTGTTTCCCTCGTTAACAGGGCTTGGGCGGCTCTGGCTCTCGTAGCTACCCTGGAAGCTCCTTTGCTTCTCATAACCTGGAGAAGGGGGTCCCTGGGCAGAGCCTGCAGAGCTGGGAATCCACCTGCTGTCCTGCTTTGGACAGGGGATCTGGAGAAAGTTGCTATGGGCTGGTACACTGTTAGGAGCCCTCAGGTGGTGCCAGGACCAGGCCAGCGATGCTTCTCAGTAGCCTTATCATTCACAGGTGCCTCTCTAGCCTGCACAAATGATTGACAAGAGATCACCCAAAGGATGCTTTCTGAAGGTTTCTGTTTTGTTTTTTGTTTTTTTGTTTTGCACATGACAGTGTGTGTATGGATCTGAGGAAGGAGGTGGGGTGCTGGTGCAGTTGGCCTCCAGTGCCCCCCACCCTCACCACCCCACCTGGTATCTTTGCCATGTTGGTGCTGAGCTTTTCTGTTCGGTGAAATCAGATTGTGGTTAGGAGGAAGGGAAGGGTATCTGATGGTTTTGCCACAACCTTGCCTATGTGTTTGAATCCTGGGAAGCCACTGCTGATGCCCATCACCACTGTCTCCATGCAGCAGTTGCTGGGCCCTGTGCCCAACTGCCCCCTTGGCATTTAGGAGTCTGTGTCTGCTTCTGACCCCACCCTTCATGTGCGATCCTTGAGATTTGCCCTGGTTCCATTGCCTAAGGAATAAGCTGAAGGATGTCCTCCTTGACATCCCAGTGCCTGTGTGGAAGCCCCTGGCTCTTGTCTGACAGCTGAGGAATAGACTTGGCAATTGATGAGCCTCAGAAGTCCACAGAACGACTGCAGGTATTTGGGTCTGGTGCCCCCCCTCCCTGCAACCCCCAGCCCTTGCTACTCTGGACTGGAAGTTCTGCTGGTTGCACACTTGCTAGGGTATTAACCAGTCTGTATCGAGCAATTTTCTGGAACAACAGAATGAGGCTCAGACTGGGAAGCTGGGCTCTGGTGGGCTCATACTATAGCCCACCTCTAGCCAGCCCTTGCTTCAGTGTAGCTGAGGGAGCTGTGGGCCAAGAGGCACAGGATGGTGCAGTTTTGTTTCTTGCTGAATTTCCTTGAAGCTAGTTCATTATTCTGCAGGTCCCTTCATCTTCAACAACCAGCCCACTCTCCATGCCTTTTTCTTCAATCCCTCACATAAATAGGTTCACTCAGTGCTCGTGAAATTGTCTTATGACTTAGACCAGAGATGGCAAATGAATGGCGCACCATGTTTCCTCTGCCCCCAGGGCAGGTACCACTAATTAGCCTCCGAGTGTTTCCCACTAATTTCTGGTATATCCATTTCTCAAGATTCCCCCAGCAGCCAGTACAAGTGTTGAGACCTGTTTGCCATTGCTGGCTGAGCTACTGCTCTCCCGTGGAGACGTGTTTCCTAAGATCTTTCCCTCTGAGATGCCTGTATCTGGAATAGTCCCTGGGTCTGTCTTTTCCTTTCCTGATATGGCTGTCCCCCACCTCCAATCCGTGTGTCCGGCTGAGACACGAGAACTGCCAACCCCATACAGGGTTTGCTGGGCTCTGGAAGTGCAGGGAAGAGCCAGAAGCTTCTGCCTGCCCCAAGTAAAGAGCAAGAGGCCTGCAGTAGCCCATGTGATTGCCTCGTTTGCTTCAGCTACCTCGTAGAGCCCAAGGGGATTGAAGGGGAAGGCTGTCCCCCCAGTGTGGGGGATCATGGCTGTGCAGCCCAGCTGCCCTCAGAGACCCAGTCCAGCCATTGTGGGATTGTGGGGCTACAGTGAGCAGGGTGGCCCCAGCCAGTCTTCCCAGGTCCAAAATCCAGGCCCTGGGTGACTAGAACCTTTGCTCTCAGCTCCAGCTGAGTCTAGGCATCCAGGCCAGGCTATAGGAGGATCCCATTCTCCCTCTTCTTTCCGTTGACCAAATCACACTAATCACTACAGCTGCTCTGCTTGTTCTGCTTTCCAAAGTCAACCCAGGTACCTGGGTGCCGCCCTCACCAGGGCAGGTCCCACGCACGTGACCTCAGTTTTAGGACCAAGAGCTGTGTTGGATTCTTAGATTGCTAGCTTTTCCTCCAGGGGACCATTGCCGGTGAGGCTCACAGCCCAGAGCCCTTGGCCCTGCTGAGAGTAATTTGTATTCCGGACCTTGTCCAGCTGAGAGCCTTGTACACCAGATTCTTGAGGTATCGGCAGCACTTTTTGTTTTCCATGAGGTTTTTGGACCATGGGCTGAGCTCAGGCACTTTCTGTAAGAGAATGTTGTCCGTAAAGATGGTTGATTTGCTTTCACTCCTCCACTCCCATCACAGCGGCCCTCCTGAGGGCTGACCAAGAGGCCAGTGGAACTGCCCTGGTGGCTGTGGGGGAGGGCCAAAGCCTGCTGAGCTGATTGTCCAGCTGCTGCTCCAGCCCTCCCACCTTAACAGCACAGAGGTGGTCACCCCAGGGACAGCCAGGCACCTGCCTGGGGGAGGGGTGCGCCTTCTGTCCCTGTCACTGCTTCCCATATGGCCCAACCTGGCCACCTGGATTGGTTTTAAAGCTGTGCTGACAGCCTTTTTTGTCTCCTTTTGGTATTCACAACAGCCAGGGACATGATTTTGATGTATTTTAAACCACATTAAAAATAAAGAGTCTGTTGCCTTACTTGTTTCTCTCCTAACCTTTGTGGTCATTTGGTGCTTCTGGATCCATCTAGGCATCACTGACGTGTCTGGATCTGCTGCAGAGCCCTTGGCTGTGCCCTGTGGTGCATCTTCCAGAGTGCTGCCTGCCTGCCTGCCAAGAGCCACCACAGGCAAATTCATTTGAGCTGCCTGAATAGAGCCCTTGGCAAAGTTGGCATGATGTTCATATACATAGAAGCATCAGATTTCTTTCATTCAATGAAAAGTTGTCCCTGCCCCGTGAAGGGCTAGGCTAGTGATGAAGATACTTTTTTTTTCTTTTTTTCAGTAATCTCTATATCCAACGTGGGGCTTGAACTCCCCAACACCTAGATCAAAGATCACATGCTCTACTGACTGAGCCAACCTGCTCCCTGGAGAAAGATGCTGGGTTTTTTTTCTTCTTCTAATACTTTTATTTGAGAGAGCACATGCAGGGGGAGCTCCCAAGGGAGAAGGAGAAGCAGGCTCCCCGCTGAGCAGGGGCCCTGACAGGGGGCACCATCCCAGGACCCTGGGATCATGACCTGAGCCAAAGGGAGATGCTTAACTGACCGAACTGACCGAGCTACCCAGGTGCCCCAGAAAGTTCCCTTAAGACAAAGCTGGTGGTGCCATGGAGCACAAAGGAAGCTCCTGTCCCCTTCAGCAAGGAGCTAGGGGTGGACACCTGGGAAGGCCTTATGACCCAAAGGGCAAGTAGAAGTTTGAGAACTCGATTTAGTAGTGTAGTTCACCTCGAGGTGCAGGTGCACAGGAGGGCAACAGGAGGATGTTATCGAGAACCTGTGTGCCAGGTTAGGGGATTTGGAGTAGATCCAGAGAACACAGGGAACCACTGAAGGTGCTAAGTTGACCATCGGGAAGATCCATGAGGAAGGCATAAGGTAAGGAGACCAGAGACCTAGGCATAGGCCAATTTGGGCATAGCCCAAATCAGATGGCTGGACAGTCACCACTGCTGTTCAGGGCTGTCTGCTATGGGCAGCATCCTCTGGCATTGGCCTACCTCTGAATTCCTTTGATTTTGTACGTTCCCTAAGAGCACTTTTGCATGCAGTTCTGAAGAATGGGTTGGTTTCTTACATACTCCTGCTCACCCAACCAAGCCCAGGTACAAAAGCTGGGGCTCCTGTCCCAGCACCCTATTCTCTCTGGAGGCTGGGTTGGCCTGGCATAAAGGGTGGTATGTGAATGCCCAACAAATGGCCTGAGACAAGTAAAGGCCCCTTCCCTCCAGGCCTCCACAATGCCTTCCTCATGGAAGAAGGGGAAGAAAGTCCCCTCAGAGCCTCTGCCCCCTCTAATCAAGCTCCAAACAGGTTGATACTTCTCTGTGCTGGCCACATGGCTGTAGTCAAAGATCCTTTGGAAGGAGTCAGGAGAAGCTGCCCCAACTCTTGAAGCCCCCAAGCCAAGCATCTCTGAGAACAGCTTCACCCTAGAGCCCTAGGGCTGCACCCGGGCCTGTCACCACTTTCCTGGAGGAGCCCTGGAGCCCCTCTCACAGCTGGAGGAGAGCAACTTCCCAACTGTTCTTTCTGCCTTTGCAGACCCCTCCCTCCAACCTCTGGTTATTGAAAAAGTCCTGAATTAATGTCTCCCCTTCTGGAACCATCTAGGTTTTGGAAGCATGTGGGCAAGTCCTTGTGTGGATGCCTTAACTTACCCAGAGGCCCAGGTGCAGGGAAGCTGCTCCTGCCCTGTGGGAGGGGAAGGTGGACCAGGGTGCCCCGCATATTGCCCCGCGGCAGTTATTTGAGACCGCAGGGCAGCCAGGCCAAGGATAAGCCTGGCTCCTGTTGCATCAGATGGTTCTCCGGGGACCTGAGCTGGGAGCCTCTGCCAGGGCTTTAAACAGCTGCCCCATCGATCTGGCCTGCAAGGCGCACAGGCGGCACCGGGCCAGCCTCTGCGTGGCGCTCGGGTTTCCCTCCTGGGGGCTGGGGTCAAGCGCCAGGTAATCGCCCGATTCCCTCCTAGACCTGGGGGTGGGAAAGGAGGAGGCTTAGTCCCCTCCCTCCATCAGATGCCGGCTAGAGCCCCCACTGCTTATCAATGAGGAGGAGTGACCATAGTTGGGGGTGCCTGGGTGGCTCAGCCGTTGAACGTCTGCCTTTGGCTCAGGTCCTGGGATCGAGTCCCGCATCGGGCTACCCACAGAGAGCCTGCTTCTCCCTCTGCCTATGTCTCTGCCTCTCTGTCTCTCATGAATAAATAAAATCTTAAAAAAAAAAAAAAGACTAGTTGACTTTCAGCAAATGGGATGGTGACAGTATTCCTACGGGATTGTTATGAAGATTAAGCGTATGTAAAGTGCTGAACAAGCGACTTAGACCTGATAGGTGGTTGTCTTTTCTTGCAGTTCCTTCCTGCCGCCGCCGCTGCTGCTAATAGGCTTGTGTGTATATATATCCTTTGTGCTTTTATCTATTTTCCTGCTTATGTACATTTCCCTCCTCCTATCCCCCCCACCCTGGCCTTCTGACAAAGCCACCACCATTTTGTAAGGGACTGTAGTTTCTCTCCAAACCGATGGGAAAGTGAGTTTTTGGATTGCCATCACACAACCAACATTTGTCACCTTAGTTCAGGTGGGGAGGTGAAGTCAGGTGAGGGGGAGAGCCTAGGAACGGCCGTAGGCTCCTCCCATCTTATGCATCCCAACCGCTAAAGGAGGTCACTTTCGCTTTAAATGCAAATTGCCTCCTGCCAGCTCCACTTCCACGGCTCCCTTCCCTAAGAGGGGAGCAGCAAGGGCGGAGGGACCCGCTCGGAAGCCTCCGTGCAGACCCCACACCTCCAGGTCAGTTGCCCCCGTCCAGGGTGTGGGAGGGTGCAGGACGTCGCAGGTCTGATGCTCCGTTTTGGATCCTGGCTCCCCCGCTGAGCGATCCATTTGGCGGCACACGGCTTTGAAGACTGAGCGTGGGAAATAGATCCCAGGTAGCCCCAGCCTTCCTGGGGAGCAGGGGTTCCTGCTCCAATTCGTCTACCGAGTCCGTAATAGGGCCAAGCTGCTGCAACGCGAGACGCAGGACGTGCTCCTGTCTCCCCTCCACCACACCCCTCGGGGCCAGCCAGCCGGGGGCCAATTCCGATGCTTATGCCCCCGGTGGCGCCACCATCCCAGAGTGCGGCCCAGGGCGAGCCGCTTGGGAGAGGCCGGGCTCCCCCGGGAGGACCTCAGCGGCCTGAGGCGCAGGGTGGAGCTGGGCTGGGGGCTGAGCAGTGCCGGCCGCGGCGGCCCTTGTCGGAGGCCGAGTGCGCCCGCCGCCCGCCGCCCGCCGCCCGCCCGCCCCGGCTGCCGCGGAAGCGGAGCCGCCCTCCGGCTGCGGAGAGGGAAGCGGCGGCGCGCCGGCCCGGACGACTGGGAGCCGCCGGAGCCTTGCGGCCGGGCGCGGGCGGCAGGGGCCGGATGCCAGCGGCCAAGTCGGGGAGCCCCGTCCCCGTCTTCTGGTGGCTACTGCCCGACACCCAGGTCTCCCCAGGTGCCCCCCCGGACTTGGCCACCCCCCTTACTGACGGGGCCGAGGGGCTTGTCGGCGTCTGCCCGGACCGCTGGCCGAATAGAGGCGGGCCCAGTGAAGGCGCTGCTAGTCCGCCGCCCCGCCGCCCCGCCGCCCCCTCCCTTCCCGTGCCAGCTCCGCCCCTCCGCTACTGGGGCAGGAAATCCCAGCAGCAGCAGCGGGAGGATGGTGGCCGCTCCACCCCTCCTAGGCGCGGGCCAGGTTTTCAGGCTGGGGCTGGAGGGCAGGCGGGGGGCCTAAGCTGGGTCCTGGCAGGCCCTTCAATACACATCCAAGACCCCAGCAGGAAGGCACTGGCCTCTGGCCCTGCCCATACTGGACAGAGGAGGGGACAGTCAGAAGGTCCAGGGCCCCTGCTTTGCGGCTCTCAGGGCTTGCGGGATGAAGTGATGACTTTGCCTCTCACTGTCTCAGTGGGACCTGAGGCCTAACTGGCATCCAATGGAGGACAAGAAGAAGAAAAGGAGTCCCAAGCCCTGCCTGACCCAGCCAGCCCAGGCCCCGGGCACACTACGAAGGGTCCCTGTGCCCACCAGCCACAGCGGCTCCTTGGCCCTGGGACTCCCTCATCTGCCATCCCCCAAACAGCGGGCCAAGTTCAAGAGGTGGGTACAGAAGGAAAGCAAGGCAAGGAGGGAGGGACCCCAACTCTGGGCTGAGCCCTGTGGGAAGGAAGGTAAAGACAGCCTTAGCCTAGTTACTAAGCAACAGTTGATGCCTTCCCTGGGGCTGCCCTACTGGCCCCTGAGAACTCAGAGATGCCTCTGCCCCAATCTCTGCCCTCAGGCCTAGGGTAAAGCTAAATGGGTGACTGTGCACCTTAGAGAAGGGAGTGAGGCGATGCTGCCAGAAACTGAGAGGCTATAGGGCACACGGGAGAGAGACAATGTCAAAGCCAAAGGACCTGCCTGACATGGAAGAAAAATATTGCCCAGAAGGTTCCCAGAACCACAGGTGGTTTGTGGCCCCAGAGAATCATGGAGCAGGAGATGGTAACAGGATACTCAGGTGTACGTACGATTTGAATTTTCTGCTAAATTTTTCTTAATGATTAGGAATTTGCATCCTACCCTTCAACCTGTCCATGTGTGTTTCCCACTAAACACGAGGTGTTCTTTCTCCCATTATCATGCCTCCCTCTGGCTTTGCACACTACTAGCCTGAGACAGATGTCTGGGGATGGTGACAGTGGGGTGTGACAGAAGCTCAGAGCTGGAACAAAGACTGTAGGGAATGCAACAGGAGAGAAGGGCGGGCAGGCTGAGAAGGGTCATTCAGTGTTATCCTGGGGTGATGGAAAATTCAAAACAGTTTTGAAGTAGAAGAGGAGCAGAAAGACATTTTGGGGAGAGATAAGATGGCTGTCATGGCAATAAGGAGTAAATGTCCCCAAGTGAGGGCAAGTGATACTCGGGGTCAGGTGAAGAATGAAGGCAGGGCTCAGATAGGAATCCAAAAGCCCCCTTCCAGGCCTGGTTCTGGCCATGAGGGTCATCTGAAAACAGAAACTTCTTTTGACCTCTTCTCCCTTCTCCTCACCCGCTCCCTTCCCATCCCAATCTGGTGCTCAGGGCAGGGCCACAAGAACAAACATCCCTTTCTGTTCTGGAGTAGAGAGGAAGATGAATTAGTACATAAAGGGCATAAAAAAACCCTTTGGGTACCTGGCCACTCCTACCCTGTGACCATGGTCATACCCACCCCAACCAGGGTAGGCAAGGAGAAATGCCGCCCAGTGCTGGCTGGAAGTGGGGGCGGCTCTGCAGGCACCCCCCTGCAGCACTCCTTTCTGACCGAGGTGACCGACGTCTATGAGATGGAGGGGGGACTGTTGAACTTGCTCAATGACTTTCACTCAGGCCGGCTGCAGGCCTTTGGTGAGTTCCAGGGGCTGGGCCAAGAGGGTATGTGGCGGTGGGGGTGGAGGGCCTGGTCTCTGGGAGGTGGCTGGGGACCGGGTCCCAAGCTGCTCCCAGAGCTCAGACAGGTGCTGTCCAGGGAAGGAATGCTCCTTTGAGCAGCTGGAGCACGTGCGGGAGATGCAGGAGAAGCTGGCCCGGTTGCACTTCAGCCTGGACGTGTGTGGGGAGGAGGAGGAGGAGGAAGAGGAAGAGGACGGGGTCACTGAGGGGCTGCCTGAGGAACAGAAGAAGACGATGGCTGACCGCAACCTGGACCAGCTGCTTAGCAATGTGGGTCAGGGCTGGGTGCTGCTCTTCCCCGCGACACTGGGGGTGGGGGAGGTAAACCTAAGGCTAGTCCTGGCCCCTGGGTGAAAAGCTGGGGGTGCATGGAGCCTCAACCCCCACAAGATGGCTCCCAGAGCATCCGAGGTTTGGCCTGGTGCCTCTCCTGACAGAAACCTCCTTTTCTCTCTGTTGACAGCTGGAAGATCTTAGTAATTCTATGTATCCTTTCTGGGCAATCCTTCTGTGTGTATGTGTGTCTACACCTCCCACAGCTGAGATGAGTTCCCTTCTTCCCACCACCCTCTAGGAGTATTTACAATATAACCAACCTCTCTCCCCTTTCTGTGGAACTGAAGAATTAGCCACAAACTGCCCCACACAGAGATTTCACCCAAATAGCAGGAGGAAGGTAGTTGCAGGGAATGTGATTTATGTACTTACGAAGATCTTTGCAAGTGAGGCTTTTGGCTGGCTCGGTTGATGGAGCACAGGATTCCCAGTCTCTGGGGTTGTGAATTCGAGCCCCATGTTGGATGTAGGGATTACTCAAAAATAAAACTTCTAGTTACACTAGTGAAAAAGATAATTTTTTTTTTCTTTTAAGAGAGGGAGATGGGGTGAGCCGAGGGAGAGGGAGAGAATCTTACACAGGCTCCATGCCCAGGCAAGAGCCCCCTGCAGGGCTCCATCTCACAACCCTGAGATCATGACCTGAGCCAAAAACCAAGAGTGTGACCCTTAACTGACAGAGCCACCCAGGCGCCCCCAAAATAAAATCTTTAAAAGAAAGAAAATCTTTGCAAGTAGTTTAGCTGACACCAATCCATGGCAAAGCTTGTCGGATGTCTTCCTACTCTTTCAACATTGGACAATTATTTTCACTGATTTCGGTGGGAGATCCCCATCTAGTCTTAAGCCAGAAATAGTGCAGGTGCACGTACCTGCAAGATCTAGACCAAGAGAGAAGGGATAAGCCACCTAGCAAGGGGGGCAGGTGTGGACTGCAACCTGGACCACGGATCACCCGAGCCCCCGCCCCCGCCCTAGTGCAGTTGGGGAGGGGCGGACGGGGCGGGACAGACTGAGGTCCAGAGCGTCACAATCCTTGACCGGCACAGCCAGAAGCTGCACCTGGCGGAGAACGCCGAGCCTGAGGAGCAGTCCGCCGCGTAGCGTCGGCCCCAAGTCGGACCTCTCACTCCGTTTAAACTGTGACTTTTTACTGATTCGATCGGGTGTTTCGCGGCCCCCCAGGTGCTATGGGGGAGGGGGGCACTGGATGGAATTAAACCAGACAGACAGACAGACAGACACCGGCTCCGTGTGCTTCCTGCCTTCCCTGCGCCGTCACCCGGGGAAGCCCCCGGCCCCGACCCCGCGGAGGCACCGGGCGCCACACACGGTGGCACCGACGCGCCAGCTCGGGGGCTGCAATTCCCAGCGCGGGGTCTGCGAGCGCGAGGGGTGAGCCGGCGGCCCGACGCCGCGCATCACTGCGGGAGGAACAAGGTTGCCATGGAGACGGGGGCGGAGCCTGCGCGCGGCGCGGACTCGTGACGCATCTCGTAGGCGCCCGGCGAGCGGCGGGTCCGTGGGCGCCGGGATGGAGCGGGAGCGGTTGGTGTGGAGCGTCTCGGCGCTGCAGGTGCGGAGCGGGCCGGGGGCGCACGGTTCCCACCGCGGGATCTCGGACTGGGCGGCTCGGACGAGATGCGGCTGCCACGCTCAGTCGCCCTCCCTCGTGCCCCCCTCTAGAATCACCGGCCCACCCCCACCTGAAGAATGCTGGGACCCACGGACCCCCCCGCCCCGCCACTCCCCCGTACGCTCCTGCGGGATCCAGGAAGTGGGGGGAAGGGCCTCAAATTCAAAAGGGGGATCCAGTCGGGCATCCTCCCTTGAACGCTCGGAGACTGTCCTGACGCACGGAACCGCCTACCCTTTCCCCGTGGCCAGATCCCCTCTTACAGTCCCTGGGATGACCTCTCCAGGAGAATCCCCCACAAGTTCCCGCTTCTGCAGTGATAAGCATTTTCTTTCCCCTTATTCTCCACGCCAGGCCTGCGTCCGGGGCTTCTTGGTCCGACGCCACTTCCAGAGCCTTCGAGCTGAGTATGAGGCTATTGTACGAGAAATCGAGGGTGATCTGGGCACGCTTCAGTGGACAGAGGGCTGGATTCCCAGGCCCCAGTTTCTCCCAGAGGTACTAAACACCCCAGTGGAAGAAGGGCGGGGAGGAGGGACCTGGGCAGGGAATGCAGAGAAATGGTAGCATCCACCCCTTCCTGTTGACAAGCTTTTCTCTGGGGAAGCGACTCCACTCTTCACATTACAGTCCTTAATCCTTACCACTTTGCATGCTAAATCTGGGCACCCAGATGTTTTTGGATGGTTTAGCTGTGAGGTTCTCATACTTCTAATTTCTTAGAAGGCAAAATACCATCGGACCCGGAAACCCCAAAGGAGGGCACCAGATCCACAGCAGGAACTTTGGAGCCGCTTCTCAAGTAAAGAACCTGAGAGAGATGTTGTCTTGGGGGAGGTGATGCTGAAGAGGTCAGGAAAGAGCTCGGCAGACTCAGGAAGTCGTCTTTGCAGAAGTGACAGCCTCTGGTTTCAGGATGAGCACAGCAGGAAAGCCAGGAATGTCAGCCAAGAGGAGATCAGAGATACGCCAAGTATGGAGAACCCAGGTACCTCTCTGCCTGGACTCAGGGCAAGCCCCTGACCTGCTCTCGGCCTCAGCTTCCCCATCTGACTTTTATTTTATTTTATTTTATTTTATTTTATTTATTATTTTATTTTATTTTTATTTTTATTTTTATTTATTTATGATAGTCACAGAGAGAGAGAGAGAGGCAGAGACATAGGCAGAGGGAGAAGCAGGCTCCATGCACCGGGAGCCCGATGTGGGATTCAATCCCGGGTCTCCAGGATCGCGCCCTGGGCCAAAGGCAGGCGCCATACCGCTGCGCCACCCAGGGACCCCTCCCCATCTGAAAAGTGAAAGTCTTGTGCTCAATAAGGTGCATCCCTCTCCTCTTTCCCCATGCCTAGTTAATGGCACTCATGGGTAGGGAGGGGGAGAGTAGCCAGTACCCAGTTTGTACCCCTAAAAGCCTTCTCCCTCTTTTCTTCCCTCCTTCACAGAAGCTGCAGGTCCAGGACTGCCCTACAGCCCCACAGAGCTCCGGGAGCTCCAGTACCACCACAACCACTTGGCCATGGAACTGCTGTGGCTGCAACAGGCTATCAGTAGCCGTAAGGAGGTAGGCACTACCTTGGAGCCCTTCCTGCATGTTTAGGGCCAGGGGTGGGGCTTAGAGAAAAGCCTCCTGCTCTATGCTTAAGCAGTCCTGCCTGGTACAGTGTCTGTACTCTTCCCCAACAGTACCTGATTCTTAAACAAACACTGACATCTGGCCCAGAGGTGAGCCGGCCCAGAGACAAGCCCAACTTGTGCCCAGATGGCAGGACACAGACCTGTGAGAGGGCTGGGTCACAAACAAGCCCACCACCAAAAAACCAGTCCTACAGAGACAGGACCACTAGAGAGCCAGACTATGTGGATGACTGTTGGAGGCTCAAAGCACAACGCCACAAGTCCCTGGAAAGACTGGCCACTACAGACAAAACTACTGCTGGGATCAAGTACAGGGACCCATGCTACAGAAGAGCTGGGCCACAGCTGCCCACACTATCAGATAACCAGGCCTTAGAGAACAGGTTCACCAAAGAGCCAGACTGTGGGGAACAGACCTTTGGACGGACCTGCCCGCAGCGGATGACTGCCCTGGATGACCACACCCCCAAAGACCTCAAACCCAGGGGCTCCTATTCCGAAAAGGCCAGGACCTGGGTGCCCACACTCTGTGAAGACCCAGATATTGAGGACAAGTCTCCCACAGGGCCGGAACACAGAGAGGCCAATCGCCAAAGAGCTAGGCCACGGAAGTCGGACCTCTCAGAGGACTTTGGCATATGGGATGAGACCTTGGCAGAGTATGGTGGCCAGGATCTCTGGAAGACTAAACCACCTAAGGGCCAGTTCCCTAGGGACAAAAGCTCCAGAGACAGAACCTCCAATGAACCTAGCCATGAGGAAGGGAAAAACCAGAGGATTGTACCATGGCAATCAAGGCCGCCTGAGAAACTGTCTTCAACAGGGACACTCCACATGGGAGAGGAAGGCCCTCCTTGGGGAGCCAGGGGGAAGACCCGCTTCCAAAGGGGGGTGCTATGAGAGGGTGATGAGGGAGGCAGGGCTTCATCCTTGCTCCCTGCTACCAGCTCTACCTTCTGCCCTTGGCCATTGGTGGCTAATGGGGCCAAGAGAAGCTGGAGCAAGGAGCTGGCACCAGCATAGGGAGAGGATAGGAAGAGACTCTCTTCCATCCTCTGTCTGTAGCTTAATCCAAATTTTGGGACAGGGAGTTATCCGGGGTAAGTAAAGTGGGGAGCCTGATAGAGAATAAAGGTTTTTCATGGATTCTACACCTGGTTGCATTCATCATCTGTCTCTGTTCAGGATCGACATTGGGCCTTCCTGTTCCCTACCTGCTGGCATGCGGCATCTTCCCAGGGCTGGCTGGGAGCCACAGTCCAGGGGCTGACTGGCCATCCTTGGGAACAGCCCCCAAAGCTGATCTTCCTTTGAGCTCAGCCCTTGGCCTTCGGAGTGGCAGGGTGCCTCAGAATTCTTCCCTCTATCCAGTATTGGAACATCTGTGTTTCAGTGTTATCTCCAGCACTGCCTCTCACTAAGCCCCAGAGTCTTCCTTCCAATATAGTCATCAGACCCACCCAACTCTCGAGAGGCCCCACCAAGGGCTGACTGGCTGAGACCCAGAATGGAGACACATGCTCCTGCAGTCTCTCCCTGCCTTCTTTGGTTAGGGGGCAGGACTCTACTTCTGATTGGCACTACTCCCGGCCTGCCTGGTTGCCTGGCAACAGATCTGCGTCTATGGCAGAGGACACACTATGGCTGGTGGTGGCAATCCAGCAGCCAAGAGGGTGGTGATATACCGGAACGGGGACCCCTACTTTCCAGGCCACCAGCTGGTGGTGAGTCAACGCCGCTTTCCCACCCTGGAGACCTTCCTCCAGGAGGTGACATCGATTGTGCAGGCCCCAGTGGCAGTGCGGGCCCTCTATACGCCTTGTCACGGCCACCGTGTCACTGACCTGGCCGACCTGCAGAATGGAGGGCAGTATGTGGCTGCTGGCTTCGAAAGATTCTGCAAGCTGCAGTGAGTGGGCTGGGGCTGGTTAGAGCCTTGGGAGGGAGGGAACTGCAAGAGCAGTAGTATTTGTATTTAGTACTTGTATGTGCAGGCACCTCATATGTTCTCTTCTGGAATACAGCAGCCCTATGCAGGGGGTGGTCTTATCCCTATTCTGTAGCAGGGAAAATCAAGACAGGCTAAATATCCTGCCTAAGAGCCTACAAATTACAAACAGCGGAGCCACAGCTCTAGGGAATGTCTGACCCTGGTATTTATGCCCATCACAGTCAGGACTGGGCTGCTAGGAGAACATTCTCTGCAAGGTGAGCCCCTTTTTCCAAAGGCTCTTCTTGATTGGATCCTCTACCACCACCGTTGCCCACCGCTAAATCCATCCATCACTTCCTCCCTGCTGTGATAAGGCAACCTGTGCTCTCCGCTGGCTGGGGTCATCCCCTCTCAAGGTGGGGCCATGCCTTCCAAGATGGGAGAAGAATTTTGAGTACCTGAGCTTCCAACTCCTATCTGGTTTCCAGGTGCTCCTCAGCAGTCACCTGAGGTTGCTTAGGGTGGCATAAGGAGCAAGGGGTGGGAAGCCAGGCTGACCTAGAATCTGGGCTCTGGCACTTACTTCCGTGTACTTTAGGTGAGTCACTTAACTTTCTCTGTCTCACGGAAAATGAGATACAGTTGTGAGTGAGAATATTTCTGAGATACAGTATGATGCTTAAGGAACTAGTTTCTCTTGACCTTTAATCTTAATGGTTGGTGTCTGAGACCCCAGTCTGGATGTTCAGCCTGACACAGGGCCCTAAGGCAGGTTCAAGGGCCACATCTGTTTCTGGAAAGATGTTTTGAGACTATCCCAGTGGGAATGGATACCTGGTAAGCTGAGCCCCCAGGCTCCCCAAGATGACCTGTGACCCATCTGTCCTTTCAGCTATTTACCCCCCGGAAAGAAGGATTCAGGTGGAAAGGGCAGCAGATTACCAGTGAGTACTGGGAGTCGTCCTCTAACCCTTCGTGGGGTTGCCCCCAATTCTGTCTTGGAAGTCAGGGGCCCTGGAAATAACAGGACCTGCCAGTTCCACAGGGGGCACTCTGCACACCCACTCTGGAGTCAGTTGCTGCCCTTCCTGGGGTGCAGGATTTCAAAACTTTCCCTTGATCCTTTCCCAGCCTTTTATTTTATCTCCAGATTGTGGTCCGCAAAGCAAAGAGGAAGCTGTAAAACACATGGGGGCAAGGGGATGGTTGGAATGTGACTCCAGGGAGATGGAAGGGCCCTTTGGCGAAAGATGTAATCTATCCCATCCCTCCTTGCCCCCCTTGGACTGACCCCTCCAACCAAAGGCTTCAATTCTGTCCTGATTTGAGGGCGTGACTTGGGTTTCAGGGTCCTCCTGTGACTCACTACCCACGTGACAGGACCCTTGGATCGCAACCACCTGCAGGCTCCCCCTGCTATATCCAGTGAGTACCAGCATCAGAGAGCAGGAACAGAGATTCTGTTTCAGTAAAGACCAAGAAAACGGCAGTGGATTTGTTCCAGGAGGCCCCAGGTCACCAGCAGGGATATAAAAATTCCCAGTGTGAGACACCTGGGTGGCTCAGCGTTGAGCATCTGCCTTTGGCTCAGGGTGTGATCCTGGGGTCCGGGATCGAGTCCCGCATTGGGCTCCCTGAAGGAAGCCTACTTCTCCCTCTCTCTGTCTCTCATGAATAAATAAAATCTTTACAAAATAAAATAAAAAGTCCCAACGTGCCTGATGGGTGAAAATGGACCCATGCACTGGCTCTTAGATCATCTTCTGGCCCCGTGCTACCCTTCTTCCTCTCACACAGGGGGTTCTAGGGACTCTTCTTACCAGACTGCTTTGTCCCAGTGTGTTCAGGAATGGGGACCTGTTAAGTCCCCCATTTAGCCTGAAACTGTCCCAGGCTGCCAGCGAGGACTGGGAAACCGTGTTGAAGCTCCTGACTGAGAAGGCCAAACTGCAGGCCGGGGCTGTGTGCAAGTGAGTGCGGAGTGCGGGTCTGGGGAGGTCCACAAGTCCCTAGAGGGAGCCTCCCTACTGACTCCGGCTGCCCATGAGGGCGACAAGGCAAAAGGAAAGCACATTTCCCCAAATGGGATTCCTTCTATGCCACAGGGAGAGGCCCCTCCAGCTGAGCAGGGCAGAGCCTGGGTGACTGGGCCAGGTGCCCAGAGGGCCAGCAGCCAAAAGATACCTTGGAATAGCCAAACCCATGCCATCATAGTCTGCCAAATATGAAGAGGCGTCTTGTTCACGGGCCTTTACTCACTTACCTCTCCCAGACTCTGCACCCTGGAGGGGCTCCCACTGTCAGCAAGAGAGGCTCTAGTGAATGGCCATTATTATGTGGCTGTCGGAGAGGAGGAGTTCAAGGCCCTCCCCTATCTGGAGCTGCTGGTGCCTAACCCCTCACTGCCGAGGGGCTGCTGGTACGTATGTGTGAGGTGATGGGGCAGCAGAGTAGGGCAGAGGAAGCCACCCTGATCCCATGTCCTGCTCTGCTTACTATAAACCTTTTTTTTGTTGCAGGCACCCCCCAGACCCAAAGTCTAGGCTCCTCAAGCAGCAGGTAGGTGACAGGGGAGGCCATGGGAGGCAGGAAAGGAAAGAAAGGGGGTGACTGGCTAACCTCTCCTCCAGCTCAGGCTCTTATCGCATCTTCTTGTGGAACAGAGGTTACCATTCCCATTTTCCAGAGGAAACACTCAAGTCACAGGAGTGAAGTCAGTTGTTCAGGGTGACATGATTACTGAATGGTGAGGGCCAGACCAGAAGCTGGGGTAAAAGACTATAGCTAGGCTCTAACGAGGACCTTAGACTCTGAGTTGCTGGACCTAATGCCTTCCTGCCAGGCTGGATGCTGGGAGAGAGAACTGGCATATCTGGCATAGTAGGGTCCAGAGGAGCTTATCAGCTCCCCAGCTGATCCCAGACCTGAGCCCTCTCAAGAGATGAGCCACTGAGCACTTTGTGGTAGGGGTTTGAGGGACATGGCCTGGCTTCACTAGGCCTCTTCACTGGCTTCACTGGGCCTTCACGGGGCCTGAGTGCCAGGCCCTAGCTGCTGTCCCTGGATAAGGCAGCTTGATGGGAAGAGGGAGACAGGAGGGGATGCAGGCTATGAAGATGGATGGCATCTCTCCCAACTTCCCACAGGCACCAGCAGCATTCAAGCTTGGCCTGCCAGGAGTGAAGGCAAGAAGAGCCAGTACCCAGAGTCCAAGCCCCATATCGCCTCTACAGGCCCATGGCCACAGGGCACAGGTACCACAGCCCTCTTCAAAGGAGCCAAGCCAAATCGGGCCTTTTTATGCCAAACCCCAGCAGGCCATTCAGCCAAGAAGCAGGCTCCCCATACCCTCATTTTCATTTCCATCAGGTGAGGGGACCCTGGGCCCTTCTCAGCCACCCTCTACCAGTGACAGAGAATGTTCCCCACTGTTGTGGGAGGGGTCCATGAAGGCACGGATGCCCGGGTATAGAGCTGGCCTGGACCTCCGCACACATCCTTCCTGCTGCCCCATGTGCATACGTGGCCCCTGGCATCTCCACAGGGACCTGGCAGTAGGAAAAGAAGCACAGGGAAACTCAAAGCACTGAAACTTCAGGGGTGGGATTTGGAAGGAATGGGGGCCAAAACCCTGCATCAGAGCTACCCTGCCAGCCTCCCAGATAGTGGGGAACATGGAGCAAGGCTCAGGGGAGGGGAAGGGGCTGGGACAGAAGGGCAAGGGAAGAGCTGATGGCTCCTTGGCCTACCTAGGCATCAGCCAACACTGCCTCTTTCATCAGGAGTAAAGGGAGTGTATGAGGCTCCCCACCCAAGGAAGGAGACAGCAGGGGCCCAGGAAGTGGCAGATGACCAAGACACCTGCACAGAGGACCCCTTGGATCAGGTAAGCAGGAGCTGGAAGCAATATGTTGGTTCAGGAGTTCTGAGCTGGAATGGCAGCCCTGGGTCTCTGGAGAGTTCCCCATTAGGACTGTGAGCAGATCTAACTCTCCAAGCCTGACCTTCTACCTTGTTAAATGAGAGGGCAGATCCAAATGTATAAATTCTCTTCCTTTCCTGGGGTCAGAAACTTCAGCTGAGGGCAGGAGGCGACAAAGGATGCTAATGTTCCTTCCGTATGGCCTTCCGCCTCCTCCAGAGGGCAGCGCAGATGGTGGATGAGGCCCTGTGCCCAGAAAAGCAGCCTGGGGCTGAGGCAGCAATCTCAGCCTGTCTTGGGATTCAGCAGCGCCAGTGAGGAACTGGAGTGGCCACTCAGCAGCCACCTTTCATCCTCCTCTCCAGCAGCCTGTTTCAGAGGACCCACAGCCTCCTCTGGGCTCACAGGATACTCTGTAGCCCCCTCAGCCCTGCCCCACTCTTCTGCTCCTAAACCTACAGCCCAGTCTTCTTTTCCTTCTGAGTAGAACAGCCCTACCCTTGGAAGCCATGTTCCTATGGGGTTTTCTGGCCAGAGACAGGAGGAACCAACCAAGCTTGGGGGAGAAGCTATAAACTTGGGAGCAGCGGGATCCCTGGGTGGCGCAGCGGTTTGGCGCCTGCCTTTGGCCCAGGGCGCGATCCTGGAGACTCGGGATCGAATCCCACGTCGGGCTCCCGGTGCATGGAGCCTGCTTCTCCCTCTGCCTGTGTCTCTGCCTCTCTCTCTCTCTCTCTCTCTGTGTGACTATCATAAATAAATAAAAATTAAAAAAAAAAAAAAAACTTGGTAGCAGGTCTGTCGCAATAAAAGAATACTTACTGTCCTCCGTCTGTTTAGTGCAGATTTATTTGAGGCTACTACTCTCCCGGCACCGTGCCACTTGACTGAAGTGACCTGGTTGGGACCCCAGGCTGTCTATTTGAGAGGGGTAGGCAGGTGAGGATTTCCACCCATCTCACAAGTGGAACAGGCAAGGCTCCTAGACTGTTCATCTCTACACCTGCCATTCTGGTGTACCTTCTTCCCCTCAGGTCCTCACCTCAGCCAGCCAAGGCCTCTGACAGCCCTAGAAACCTTCTGTTTGCATTTCTGGCTCAGGCTGCAGCTGGCCATCTCCATGCCGTCCATGGCCCCTGCTGCTGTGGCAGAAAGGTTGCTGGGGAGGTATGAAGTCTCTCGTGCTAAATCCTAGCAGTTGAACTGCAGTTCTCCTGTGTGAGCCACCATGAGGTAGCTAATGCACCCTAAGAGATGAGGGTGTTGAGGCTCGGAGGGGGAAGTGCTAGGTCCATCTGCTCACTGGCTGCACCTCACAGCTCAGGGAGTTCCTGGAGGTAGAAGGGCTGGAGGGTGGCATCGGCCCACTCACAGGGCAGATAGTTGCCCCTGGGTCTTGCTCACGGAGCTTGTGATGCAGAGTGCAATTCCTGTCACGGTGAGCACCATGCCTGTGAGTGCTCCTGGGAGAACGGGCAGAAATTGAGGGGCTGATCCCAGCTATGCTAGGAGGAGCTGGTGCAGGGCTGAGGGATCAGGGCAGAAGGGCTTTCCCCAGAATACCTGGAAGAAGGAAACTCTGATGGCTGTAAGGAAGCAGGAGAGCTGCAGAGGCAAGGGGAGGGATGGGAGCTGGCTCTGGGAAAGCACTAAGCAGGGTGGCAAGGCCCAAGTAGCAGCTTCCTGCACTTGCAGTGGCCTGACTTACCTTTTCCACCAATATCTTCTCCAAGGACCTTCCCAACAATCATTGTGAAGACAATGGCCAGAGAGTTACTGATGGGCACAGCTAGGGTCAGATCTGAGTAGTTGGAATGAAAAAAAATCTCTGAGTTGCCAAAAACTGTCTTTCTAGGCACAAAACACATTTTATCAAGACAGCCAGTTAAAAAAGAAAAAAAAAAAAAAAGGCGGCAGGGGAGGGGGGAAATCTCATTTTCCAGATGAAATCACAGCACAGCTCAGGATTCAACCCAGGTTTCCTGAGTCTAAATTCAGTGCTCCCTCAACTCCAGCACAAAGACCTGAACTATAAGGTGATCTGGGAACACCCTGGTTTGCTGATAAGGAAGAGCTCCTGAGATCTCAAGGATGTGGAGACAGACAGGCCCCAACACCGAAAGGACACAGTAGGATGAGTGCAACGGCACAGCCCCCCTTTATTAAGTGCCCACTGTGTGCTAAGTGCTCTGTGTACGCCTCTCTTTCAATCTTCATAACACTGCGAGATGAGCATTATCACTTCGCAGAGATAAGGGAAACAAAAGCTCAAAGAAGACACAGACACTGAGGCAAGTTGAGGACTTAAACCCAGGTTGACCTGATGCCAAAGCCTGTATCCTGACTGAACTGAATGGATGTGGACAAACCAAACAGCAAGTGAAGCATACCTGATGGTTTCAGCTCAGGCTCAGGCCTTATGGAGTTAAAGGACAGAAATAAATGTCAGAAGCCGGGAGCCAAGGATAACTGGGTGGCTCAGTGGTTGAGCATCTGCCTTCTGCTCAGGGCGTGATCCTGGAGTCCCAGGATCGAGTTCCACATCAGGCTCCCTGTGAGGAGCCTGCTTCTCCCTCTGCCTATGTCTCTGCCTTCTCTCTGCGTCTCTCATGAATAAATAAAATCTTGAAGAAAAAAAAAAAAGAAGCAGAGACCCAGGTACATGTTCAGGATGGGCCCCACAGGGCTGGGCCTTGGGTAGAGGACACAACGGTCCAGCATCTGTCCCCTAATTTTGAAGTTCCAAGGGACTGACACCCAATAAACAAACTTGAAAGGCTAAACCAGTCAATACTGTTACCTTAAAATGTGTTACATAGGAACATCTGGGTGGCTCAGAAGTTAAGTGCCTGCCTTCGACCCAGGACATGATCCTGCAGTCCCCGGATTGAGTCCCACATCGGGCTCCCTGCATGGAGCCTGCTTCTCTCTCTGCCTGTGTCTCTATCTCTGTGTGTGTGTGTCTCTCATGAATAAATAAATAAAATCTTAAATAAAATGTGTTACATATAAGTTTTGTACACTTAAAACCTTTTAAGACAGGCTCAGGCACCTGGCTGAGCATGGTCAAGAGCATGTGACTCTTGACCTCAGGGTTATGAGTTCAGGCCCCACGCTGGGCATAAAACTTACTTAAAAAAAAAAAAAAGAAAAAAAGAAAACTTTTTAAGAAAACAGATCTCAGGATGTGTGGGGGGATCAGCGGTTGAACACCTGCCTTCAGCTCAGGGCGTAATCCTGGAGTTCCGGGATCAAGTCCCACATGGGGCTACCTATGAGGAGCCTGCTTCTCCCTCTGCCTGTGTCTCTGCCTTCTCTCTGTGTCTCTCATGAGAAATAAATAAAATCTTAAAAAAAAAAAAAGACAGATTTCACGTTGTGTTCTTACTACACACACACACACACACACACAGAGAGAGAGAGAGAGAGAGAGAGAAGGATACATCAGAAACTGACTTCTTGATTATAAGACTTGTAACTGCCAGGCTGACTGCTCACATTGGCCCCTTAGCTCATTCCTTTCCAAGCATTCCTGGTTTATCTGCTTCTCCTCCCGAGAGTCCCCACCATGGTTGGCATTCCCCATCCAAGAAACTGACCACAATTCCTACCTACTCAGAGCTGCTTCCCTGGGCTTACGCACCTTCCCAGGAATTCCATGACTGCTAAAGACTACTCTGCAACAGTAGATAGGAAAGGGGAGCGGCAGAGAGCAGTGGAAGAGCAAGGGTGGTGGAGTGAGACCGACCCAGGTTTCTCTGTGCAATCTTGGTTAGGTCCTTGTTCACTGGGCCCTACAATAGTGATAGCAAGGGGACAGCATCTCCATACCACAGGGCTGGTGTAAGATGAAACAGGGTAACGTGTCTAGCCCCTGGCTGAATATACACATCCTTGATCTAGTGACCATTGCTGCTGATTATTACACGGGCAGATGCTAAAGAATAGAGGTAGGGCAGGTGACCTAAGATTGCCATTTGCTCAAAACTTGGTAAAGGGCTAACCATAGTATAGGAAAAGGGTTCAGCATTCTTGGGCAGCAGGATGTGTGTGCCACAAGCTTTCAAACTTTCTTTTCTTTACTTTTTTTTTTTCAAACTTTATTTTTTTCAAGTTTTATTTAAGCAATCTCCACATCCAAAATGAAGCTTGAACTCATGACCCTGAGATCAAGAGTCACACGGTCTACTGACCGAGCCAGCCAGGCACCCTTCAAACTAATGCAGGGCTCGATCTGACAACCCTGAGATCACAACCTGAGCCGAAACCAAGGGTTAGATGCTTAACTGACTATGCCACCCAGGTGCCTCTGTTTGCGTTTTTATTTTTAATTTTATTTAATTTTATTTTTTTTAAGATTTTATTTATTTATTCATGAGAGACACAGAGAGAGAGAGGCAAAGACACAGGCAGAGGGGAAAGCAGGCTCCACACAGGAAGCCTGATGTGGGACTCGATCCCAGGTCTCCAGGATCACACCCCAGGCTGCAGGCGGCGCTAAACCGCTGCGCCACCGGGGCTGCCCTTTAATTTTATTTTTAAGTAAACACTACACCCAAACTTACAATCCTGAGATCAATAGCCACATGCTCCACTGAATGAGCCAGCTGGGTGCCCCTAAACATAACTTTTATGCACTGGGAAACCAAAAAATTCATTTGATCTGCTCTGCAACATTTGTTGTATTTATTTTTATTTTTTTTTAATTTTTATTTATTTATGATAGTCACACAGAGAGAGAGAGAGGCAGAGACACAGGCAGAGGGAGAAGCAGGCTCCATGCTCTGGGAGCCCGACGTGGGATTCGATCCCGGGTCTCCAGGATCGTGCCCTGGGCCAAAGGCAGGCGCCAAACTGCTGCGCCACCCAGGGATCCCCATTTGTTGTATTTAGTAATCTGGAACCAAACTTGCAATATCTCTGAGGTATGGCTGTAAAATGGGTAAAACTAGTACAGAATCTGATGCAGTAGAAGTCAGTCAACAATCAGTAGGAGAAAGGAAATATATATTTATTGAGCTCCTACAAGTGTTCACCAGGTATTCTGCTAGATGCTTCCCATACACTGAATTTAATCCTCTCAATGCTACAAAGACCATCATATAAAACCAATGCTCAAATAAGAGACTTGCTCAAGGTCAGTCAGGTAGCAACACAATGGAAGCAAGAGTGTCAAGGCCAGCCATTGGCATAGCAAAATGAACCTTCTCTCTTCCTCTGCTGCTGCACAAGACTGACAGGCTTCAAACCAACCCAAGTGCCCGGCAGCATACTCCTAATCAGCCCACTGTGCCCCAGCAGCTCAGAAAAGAGGGTGCAAAGAGGGAACCAGAGATGATAGGCTCTGCCTCACTCATGGAAGCAAGGTGTTTCAGGTACCCTCCCCAAGTGACTCTTCCGGGTAGCCCCCACCACTGAGCATAGCAGTTCTAAGTCAGAGACCCACCTGTCGATGCCAAGGTGAGGTAGTAGAGAAGGGAGCCACACTGGTTGAGGAAAAAGGGCATCAAATACTGGAAACAGAAGAAATCTGCAGTCACTGTGATTGATACTTGATTGAGCAGCCCTGCCTTCTTTGAGCTTCTAGATATGTTCTTCCTTGGAGGAAGGGATAGCTATAAGGGTCCAGAGAGTGGTTAGCCTTCTGAAAAGGACCTTTCCAACAAGTTACTAACAAGTTACTGACTGAACTCTGTGCTTTTGCTTTGAAGGCTTCTCCCTCAGCCCGTGCAAGTCCCTGAATGCCAATGTCACTCCCTCCAAGAAGCATTCCCGGAGGCCCCTACTCCAGCCTCCCTTCTGTGAACTCATGAAGCACTTAATCTGTACCTCTCTCATAGGCCTTAGCTCTAAGCCGTGGTTGTGTCTATGTCTTGTCTTTCCCTCTAGCCTAGACTGGCAGCACTGGAGTCAGAGGTAGTTCTCTGGATAGAGGTTATCAGAGAATAACCTTCCCTATCCTCCCTCCCGGGTCCATTTGAGCCCCAAGTCCTGCCTCAGTGAGGTCTGTTGGACAGATTACCATAATAAAATACTAGTCATCTCAACCATAGATTGAACCCTAATTATTTCCTAGACCCAATGTTAAGTGGTCTATGTGCCTCGCCGTTGAATCCTCACAACTGCCCTCATAAGATGGTTTACCACTATCATTTCCATTTTACAGATGATGAAACTGAGGCTCAAGGAGGACCTAGCGACTAAGCTGGTGGAGAGCCAGATTCTGCTCCAGACTTGGATCAGCTATGCACGAGAAAGGGGCCATTCAGAGACACACCTCAGTATTCAAGAAGAGGGTCTTCATCTCCTGCAGCAACTGCCGGGCCCACGTCCGCTCATGGACCTGCTGCAGGCTGGCGGAGGCCCGCTTCAGCAGCGGCTGTGTGCCACCCCACAGGGCGGCCACCAGCACCAGAGCCAGCACCTGCCCTGGAGGGAGATGCGAGTGACCCTCATCCCCGACAAAGGGCCACCCGCCGGGCCCAGCCCTTCTCGGGCCTCTTTTCCCCCGTCAGCCACCCCCACATCCCTCCCTCGCTCTCCGACGCCCCGGGTGCGACTGGTGGGTAGGAAAGGCCCCGGGGGGCGGGTGGATGGATCCGGCGGCCCGGAGATTGGGGATCGGGCGGAGATCAAGTTCAGGGAGGGGAGGCGAAGCGGCAGAGGAACCCCGGGTAGGGTCTGGGAAGCCCCGAAAGGGGTGGGACCGCCTACCCACCAAAGGACGCCGCCATGGCAACGCCGCTCTGGCCCACTTCCGGGGGCGAAGGGGCGGAGACCCATAATCCGGAAGTGGCGCCAAAGCCTCTTCCGGTCCTACTCACGTTGCCGCTTCCCTCGCGTCAACGCCAGGATGGTGAGTTCTGAGTTGAGGTGTTAGCCTGGGGGTGTGGGACTGGGGCAGGGGCCGGTCCGGGGCGCTGACACTCCTGTCCTGTCCCCACAGAAGCCCATCCTGCTGCAGGGCCATGAACGATCCATTACGCAGATTAAGTACAACCGCGAGGGAGACCTCCTCTTCACGGTGGCCAAGGACCCTGTGAGCGTCGGCGGCCGGCGGCCCGGCGGGACCCTGCGAGGGTGGGGGGCGGCGAGAGGGGGAGACTTCTTTCGGCCGGGGTGAGGGGTGGACAGGCCGTTTTTGCCGTGAGAGGGGAGCCAAAGAGCTCCCCATTCTGAGAAGTAGGGGGAGGCCATCCCGGGAGTAGGTGGGCGAGACATTATTCCGGGATAGAACGCAGTAGTTGGTAGGAGGAGGGAGTGGCCAGGAGGAAAAAAAAGCAAGAGACCATCACGGAAGGGGGACGGAGACCAGAGTCAGACTATTCTTCCAGGGGAGGGGAGCAGGCCACCCCTAGAAGGGGAAAGCTGCTCCTTGGGCGGTGAGGGACAACAGAGGACTTCCTGGAGGTGTCCCGGGTCTCATTTCAGTAGGTCCTTGTGGGTGTCTTTCACTGAGTGCAAACAGCCCCTCACAGCAGTGCCCTTTGAGGCACCTCCATATGGAAGATGTGTTAACTCTAGTGGCCAAAAGTGGGAGTTCAGAGGCCAGCAGACCTGATTTGAATCCCGACCCCTGCATCCAGGAGCAGTGTGACTTGGAGCGTGTCATTTAACCTTGATAACTTGGTTTCCCTTTTTTTTTTTTATGAATTATGGGTACTAATAATTCTTCCCTTGTGAGAGTTGTCTTCAGGGTTAAATGAGGTTATTTGGGGAAGGAGTTTAGCACGGTAAATACCTCGTGTATGTTACTGGAGAATTGTTACTGTATTTTAAATTCCTTAGACATTATTTTTATTGAAGCCTCACAGCTACTCTTTGAAGAAGGCATTATTGTTGTGGCCATTTTACAGACAAGACAATCTGCTCAGAAGAGAGAAGCACTGTATTTGAGAGTTTCAGGAAAGACCGGAATAATGGCATGGAGATTTTGTTTTGTTTTGTTTTAAGATTTTTTATTTTATTTATTTATTCATGAGAGACACAGAGAGACAGAGACACAGGCAGAGGGAGAAGCAGGCTCCATGCAGGGAGCCTGATTGGGGGACTTGATCCCGGGTCTCCAGGATCATGCCCTGGGCTGAAGAAGGCAGGCGCTAAACCACTGAGCCACCCGGGGATCCCCAATGGAGATGTTTTTACAAGCCTCCTGACTCCCCTGCCACTTACCTGCAGGAAGGAGGAGAATCCAGGAATTGTTTTTTTTTACCAGCAGCCTACTGTTTCCCAAGACATGAGCAGGAAAGGGGAGAATCTGGCCTGGTTAGAGGTTGCTGCGGTTCCTGGGGAACCTCTAAGTAGGAGACCATTGCTCTGCCTGGGATGTTTACTATGTGTCACACTGTCATTGACTCTTCCAGATTGTCAATGTGTGGTACTCCGTGAATGGTGAGAGGCTGGGCACTTACATGGGCCATAGTGGAGCTGTGTGGTGTGTAGACGCTGACTGTATCCTTGTCTGCTCTGAGTGTGGGATCCCAGGGTCTGCCAGCGACGGAGAGGCTGCCCATGTGGAGTTGGGAGTTTGGGATGCTATTGTGGGTCTAGGGAATGATATCTCCCGCCTAATCCCTGGTCTTTTCACTGGTTGGGGGAATATTCAGGACAAGTTCCAGTTCTATATGAGAAGGTTAGAAAGTTCTGAAGTAAGAGAGGAAGAAAGGCTGTCTGGGGCTGAACAGGGAGGTGATTCCGTTGGTTTTCCAAGAGGACAGGGGCTCAGGTGAACTCGATCATGTTTCTTTAACACCTTCTTCAGGGGACACCAAACATGTCCTTACCGGCTCAGCTGATAATAGCTGTCGTCTCTGGGACTGTGAAACAGGTAAGCCTGGATCATTTACTTTTCCATCAGACAGTGACGACCTACAGTGTATCTGTTGAGGTGAACAGGTTTTGGGGAAACAGATAATCCAGAGATGGCTCCTGTTCTAAGGAACAATAAACAGACAAGAAAAGAAGCACTACAGTAAGATATAAGCCATATTAGAGAAAGCACAAAGCACTGTGGAAGGCCAGAGGGGTGAGGGGGCAACTGACTGCCTGGAATGGGAAGGGGAGCCGGCAAGGTTTCCCAAGGTGAATGTCATACGAGCTGGGGCTTTACGGATGAGAAAGAGGTCATCACTTTGGCACATACTGGAATGAAAACATGGCAGGTGTCCTGTCCAAGTCATTTGATCTGATGGGAGCTTCTGCCTCTTGGGGAGTAAGAAATAGTCAGGAGAGAAGATGAGGCGGACTAGGGCAGAATAGGCTCCAGGCTCAGGAGCTTGGCTTTGTTCTATAGGACTTAGCGTGCCATGGAGGTCCCTGAGCAGCGGAGAGTATGTTTCATTTTAGCAAACTCAGGTAGCAGTGGGGAGTATTGGAAGAACAGACCAAATACATGGGAGCCTATTAAGCTGCTCCGTTTAGTAAATATTTACTGGGCACCCAATTCTATGCCAGGTCTCTGCTGGGTTCCTTTTTTTTTTTTTTTTTTTTTTTTTTTTTTTTTTAGCAAAGTGATAGAAGTTTATTAAGCAGAGATACGGAGATACAGAGGAAGCTCTCAGAAGTGAGAGGGGTCCCGACAGGGTTCCCTCTCTGCTGGGTTCTGGGGACATGCAGAGAAATTAGAGCAGATCCTTGTTCTAGAGGAATGCATTCTGAGAAGACATATGTATTGCAATTCACTATGAGCAGTGCCATAGGAACAGGATGTCTGGGGAGAGATGGTGGGGAGCAAGTTAAAAATCTTGAGCCAAAGCCTAGCAGTGAGGAGGAAGTAGGGGTGGGTTTTGGTCACTAGAGCAGGAGAAATAGTAGACAGGAGGATAGGCGTATGGAGAGTGTCCTCCCCTTGATGGCATTAGGCAAGGGGTAGCCCAAACTCTGCTTGTCTCCAGGGAAGCAGCTGGCCCTACTCAAGACCAATTCAGCTGTCCGGACGTGTGGCTTTGATTTTGGGGGCAACATCATCATGTTCTCCACGGACAAACAGATGGGCTACCAGTGCTTTGTGAGCTTCTTTGACCTGCGGGATCCAAGCCAAATCGGTGAGCCAGCACTAGGGCATTAGGACTGGGGTGAAGGGTGTGGCTCCAGAGCCCAAGGCCTGACATCTTCTACCCCACACAGACAACAATGAGCCCTACATGAAGATCCCTTGCAACGACTCCAAGATCACTAGTGCTGTTTGGGGACCCCTGGGGGAGTGCATCATCGCGGGTCATGAAGGCGGGGAGCTCAACCAGTATAGCGCCAAGGTGAGGAGGTGGGTGGAGCCCCAAGCCCACCAGAATGATTCCCTTCAAGAGTCAGGATAGCACAGTAGTGAAGAGCAAAGATTGGGTTCAAATACAGATTTTACCACTTTTTGGTTATGTGAACTTGGCCAAATTACTTCACTGAGCCTGTTTATATATGCAAAATGTTCCGAGGATCAAATGACATAAGGCATTTTAAAAACTTGTCACAGGATACTCTGGATATATGGGTTGTTTTTTGTTTTAAGATTTTATTTATTTATTCATGAAAGACACAGATCAGCAGAGATATAAGCAGAGGGAGAAACAGGCTGCCTGCAGGGAGCCCAGTGTGGGACTTGAACCCAGGGCCCTGGGATCACAACCTGAGGCAAAAGCAGAGGCTCAGACACTGGGCCACCTAGGTGCCCCTACTCTGGATATGTTAATAGTGATCATAAATAAGCATTTTCCTGCCACCACTGAGTGCCAGGCCTTGTGTTGGGCTCTAAAGAAAAAGACCTGAATCAGACATGGGCCCTGCCCCCAGGGAGACAGACTGGCAAACAGCTAGCATGAGTCAGGTTGGAAGTTGTGCCAACATAGAGGTCTCAGCCAATTACATTAAGTGCCCTCTGTCATAGAGAAAGTGGCACATACGTTAACCCGTGAAGAATAAATGGAGCTTTAAGCAAGAAGGGAAGGCCATTCCACAGATGGGAAAAACAGTACACACAAAAGCAGAATTAAGGGAATAGGGGGATTGTTCAGGGAAGGGTCTGGGGTTTTTGGGACATGGCATTGGAGAAAGTGGATAGCAACTAGATTTTTTTTTTTTTTTTTTTTTGAGTGTCAGGAGGTAAGGAACTGATTTTTCTGTATGCAGTAGGGAATCTCTCTCTCTCTTTTTTTTAAGGTTATTATTTATTTGTTTGTCTATTTGAGAGGCAGAGAATACAAGCAGGGTGGGGAGGAGCAGAGGGAGGGGGAAGCAGACTCCCCACTGAACAGGGAGCCCAACATGGGGCTTGAACCCAGGACCCTGAAATCATGATCTGAGCCAAAGGCAGATGCTTAACTGCCTGAGCCATCCAGGTGTCCCAGTGGGGAATCTTTAAATGGTTATTGGTGATCAGATTTTCTCTTTATAAGGCTTTTGCAGGCTCAGTTCAGAGAATGGACCTGAATGAGGCCATAGCTCTCGGGATGTGGAGCACCTGACAGAGTCAAGAGATATTTAGGAGTGACTTGATGAGATGGAGAGTAAGCCTGGGCTGCCCTGGATTTCTCTTGGGTACCTGGGTTCCTGGACAATGCTGGCATGTACTATGATAAAGTTTAGTCGTTCAGCAAACGCTGACTATAGTCCACCAGACCCCAGACCTACCCACAGGCAGGTAATGGAAACCAAGGTCAAAGGCATACATAAAGCTTGTTGCCAGCAAATAGTGAAGCTGTTCTGTGTTGTTAGATAGGCCTGACTGCAAGACTCCTGCTTGTTCCCCAAAATACAGGAGCTGGATCTGACTCTACCATGTGTCCTCACTGATGGAGGAAAGCAAAAATACATCCTTCTCACAAAATAGATAAAAATAATTCAGGGGGGACTCCTGGGTGGCTCAGTGGTTGAGCGTCTGCTTTTGGCTCGGGGCGTGATCCCAGAGTCCCAGGACCGAGTCCCACATCAGGTTCCTTGCATGGAGCCTGCTTCTCCTGTCACTACCTCTCTCTCTGCCTCTCTCTGTGTGTCTCCTGAATAAATAAAATCTTTTTAAAAAAAAATTTTTTTTTCAGGAAAGGGACACTTGGCTGGCTTATTCAATAGAGCATGCGACTCTTGATTTCAGGGGTTGTAAGTTCAAGCCCCACAATGGGCAGAGAGCTTACTTAAAAACAACAATAAAAGTAATTCAGGAAAGGAAAGTTCTCTGAGGGCCCACTCTGTATGAGGCACAGTGCTCACAAGGCCTTTAAATCATCTGACCAATGTCTGCAGAACATAGGCCAGGTTCCTGTCACAACAAAGTCAAATAAGACAGTCTCAGTATCCCTCTGGTGACCTGGGTGGTGTACTTTTAGTAATCTTGTTTTCTAGATAGAGAAATTGAGGCAGAGAGAGGTGCTTCTGAGGGCAGACTCTAAAGCTCTGCCCTTTGTACTCTACAGGCTAGCAGGTTGCTGAATGGGAAGGGAAGTAAGGAGATGAAATGACCCTTTGAAAGATCTAAAAAAAAGCTAGACATGCAGCAGTACTGGTGGACTGTGGCTCCAAACTAGCTGGGAAGGGGGTGAGCACAGGCTCTCTACATCTTACATGTGGCAGGACCTCCAGCGAGTCATATCATCCCTATGAACCTTACTTTCTTCCTTTGAAAATGTCCTTTAAGGGGTGAGCCTGGGTGGCTCAGTCAGTTAAGCCTCTGCCTTCAGCTCAGGTCATGATCCGAAGGTCCTGGGATTGAACTCCCCTCCCGGCCAAGCAAGGAGCCTGTTTCTCCCTTTGCCTGCTGCTCCCTCTGCTTGTGCTCTATCTCTCTGTCAAATAAATAAATAAAATCCTAAAAAAGGAAAAAAGAAAAAAGAAAATGTCCTTTAAAATACCCACTTCGGGAACCCTGGGTGGCGCAGCGGTTTGGCGCCTGCCTTTGGCCCAGGCGCGATCCTGGAGACCCGGGATCGAATCCCACGTCGGGCTCCCGGTGCATGGAGCCTGCTTCTCCCTCTGCCTATGTCTCTGCCTCTCTCTCTCTCTCTCTCTGTGACTATCATAAATAAATTTTAAAAAATTAAAAAATAAATAAATAAATAAAATAAAAAAATAAATAAAATAAAATAAAATACCCACTTCGTAGGATGGTTGTGAGGATGAAGTCAGCTGACTTCATTCATTATGTAGCACAATATTTGGCAAATGTGACTATTCACACAATTCAGTGACTATTTGTTAAAAGAAGGAGTGAGTGAAGGATGTCTCTACCATTGTAATGTCCTGATTCGTTAATAGGTCCATAGATTTGTCATCATGAGCATGTGTTTTCCTAGATGAACTAGCTGTGTTTATGAAATGTGTACGCATGGGTGAGGTTTAGGATGTGGGCTTGGGGGCAGTGGCGGAGGTGAATGTTGGTTCAGGGGATACTTAGGCCCACCCGACCCAGGCCTCCCCCCCCGCCCCGCCCCCCCAGCCCAGACAGGGAGCAGTATAGAACAACCCCGGTGGAGCAGTGGTGCTGGTGGAGTTCAGGCCACCCAGAGCCTCACTCTTCTGCCTTCCCCAGTCTGGAGAAGTACTGGTGAATGTTAAGGAGCACTCCCGGCAGATCAATGATATCCAGTTATCCAGGGACATGACCATGTTTGTCACTGCTTCCAAGGACAACACAGCTAAGGTGAGCCTGGGCAAGGAGTCTGGTGGGGCTGCTCCTACTCCCCTACAAAGCTTTCAACTTGACCAACTTTCCCTCAAGAAAACTCCTTTTATAGATTCCCCTCCCCCCCCATCTTCTCTTTCTAGCTCTTTGACTCCACAACTCTTGAACACCAGAAGACTTTCCGGACAGAACGTCCAGTCAACTCAGCTGCCCTCTCTCCCAACTATGACCATGTAAGGGAACCCCACCCAGGCTTCCTGCTGCAGCCTCAGAATACTTCCAAGATCTAAGTGTTCACCAAGCAATTGAGATAGGAACTCTTTGGGAAATAGTGTCAGGCAGAGAGGAGATTCCCAGAGCAATGAGAAGGCTGAATTCTTGGAAAGCCCGAGGGGGCAGGGTAGGAGGTGGCTGAAGTAGCTGTTTGGGTCCTGCCCTTAGCATCCTCTCAGTCTGATGGGGCTAGGGGTGAAACACGGAAGATGGACTTGGCAGCCCTTTTGGGCTGTCTAGAGTTTCTTTTTCCCTTCAGGTGGTGCTGGGTGGTGGTCAGGAAGCCATGGATGTAACCACCACCTCCACCAGGATTGGCAAGTTTGAAGCCAGGTAAAGAGGGAGGGGGCTCTTTCACATTGAAACCCCACAGAGTGTCTTTCATGATGGACACAAACCATATACTTGTGGAGACTTCCCTTATTTCCTTGCCTGCTAGGCGGTACACCCAGATTTGTGGCCTTCCTAGGACATGTGTATAATGTAGCAGTTATGAGCATGACCTTGGGCTCACTCTGAGGTCCTGGACCCTTCCTCCTATTTATCTGTGCCTGGTTTCCTCCACTGTAAATGGAGACAACGATAATATTCTTACCTTATAAAATTGTGCAGATCAAATGCATGAGTTACTATTCGTTGCCCAGCACACCGTAAGGAAATGTTAGCTGGGTATGCAGGCAGACACTTGGGTCCAGTCTTTGCCTCCTCTTATTTTGTTCACATTCATTCCCCCTCATCCCCATTTCCCCACTTTTTGCTTTCCCTTTGGGGAGTGGTACATGCATTGTGTTTTGAGAGGAGATGGAGAGTGACTTGTCCCTTCCCACCATCCCCTTCCAGGTTTTTCCACTTGGCCTTTGAAGAAGAGTTTGGAAGAGTCAAGGGTCACTTCGGACCCATCAACAGCGTTGCCTTCCATCCCGATGGCAAGAGGTAGGGAGGGCTTCGTGCAGGAAACTGAGCTCAGCCCAGATCTGGCCTCTGGCCCTTTCCCGTGCCCTGCCCTCCCTCTCCCTCCCTCCTCCACTGGGGCCAGCCTTCCCCCAGAGGGGACACCTGACTGGTCCCTGACTTTCTCTCCCTCTCCAGCTATAGCAGCGGCGGTGAAGATGGTTATGTCCGCATCCACTACTTCGACCCACAGTACTTTGAATTTGAGTTTGAGGCTTAAGAAGCTTGGATCTCCATCAGGGCCAGGGGAAATTTCTGGGCCAGGGCTCACAAAGTTTTGGACTCTGAGAAGTAAATTAGTTTGGAAATAAGTGGTTTCTGGTCAGAAATTTTGTGGGGACTATTTCATTCATTTCCCTTCTTAGTGACACCCCAGAAAATGTATACTAGTCGTGGAGATCTTTATTATTTAGACCTTCTCCTGACACTATAAGATGCGTCAAACCTGGAGCTTCTGTATGTTTTGGATTAGGCTGGGCTGCAGACGCCCTGATCCAAGGTCCAATGGTGCTGAGGGACCCTGTGGGGTGAGGGGTGTCTCAGGAACATTACAGCCATCATCCAAGGAGCCAGCACTTAATGTTGGAGCTCAGAGGTTGTAACTGTCGGCTGACAGCCCTCTGTTTTCTCCTTATCTGTCACTATTTGCCACACCTTCTCCCATGCCACCTCTGAAGGTTCAGGCAGGCAGATCCAGTGCAGAAACAGGCCTGTGGAGGAGGACAGATGAAGCTGGGCAGAGGGGCTAGCTCCACAGGGGAGAAGGTGGGATTGGGGGTTACCTTGCCACAGTCGCAGGCTCTGGGGCTCCACAGAGGGCCAGATGGCCAAGGGATTCGGGATGTAGAGTGAGTTCCGGAGCTTCCGTTGCTCATTTGGCTGGTTGAGCCCAGACCACAAGGAGTGGGTTCAAGTCCTTACTTTACACAGGCATCTCTAGGGAGTGAGTTTCCAGACTCAGATTATGCCTTCTGGGATTCGGGACTGGGGACCCTGGTGAGTAGGGTGACAGCCACCTCCTGGGGCAGTGATGACCTGTCCTTTTTTCCTGCCAATGTTCTTGCCAGTCAGATACTGTACTGGGCACTGGAATAAAGTAGGACAAGACAAGGTCCTAGTTGTTCAGGAGTTAGTTCCATTAGTTCCGCCTGGAAGTGTCAGGGAAGGCTGAGAATGTGGGCTGGGTCTGTCTGAGGAAACTCACCAGGTGTGCAAAAGCATAGGAATATTTAGGAGGGGAGACTACAGGGCCAAGACCAAGAAAGTGGGAACAGGCCCAACTGAATGTTGGTGGATTGTTTTTTTAGAGAGGACGCGCACAAGCAGGGGATTGGGGGAAGAGGGAGAAGGAGAGCAAGAGAATCAAGCAGGCTCTACTTCCGGCACAGACCCTGACATAGGGTTCAACACTGGGCTCCATCTCATGAGCCTGAGATCATGACCCTGACATCAGGACATGAGCTGAAGTCAAGAGTCAGATGCTTACTGACTGAGCCACCCAGGCACCCCTGTTGGTATGTTTTTTAAACTGGTGGCAGAACTAGAACAGGGAGGCAGCTGTTCCAACAGCCCAAATAGGAAGAAGAGTCTGGACTGAGGTTAGTAGGAGAGGCCTTTTACAGGAAAGGACATGGTAAGAAGGTTTCAGGAGAAAGGCTGTATATGAAGGATGGGTGTGGGGGGGGGAGGTACATAAAGATAACAGGTTTTTTTTAATATTTTATTTATTTATTTATTAGAGACACAGAGAGAGGCACACATGCAGGGAGCCCGATGTGGGACTTGATCCTGGGTCTCCAGGATCAGTCCCTGGGCTGAAGGTGGTGCTAAACCGCTGAGCCTCCCAGGCCACCCAAGATAACCGTTTCTAACCTGGGTGACCCAGCAGTGGAATCCATGAAAAGTGTGTGTGTGTGTGTATGCGCGAGCACATGCACACAGGGCACATCAGGCAACAAAAGAGAGGAGTGTGAGCCCTCCCTCCCCTCAGGCTGATGAGAGAAAGATGGCTTTGGGGGGCTTGGGAACATATCTAACAAGCCAACCAGATAATAATGACCACTGCATGTGTGCCCACTGCGCCCACTGTGCCAGGCCCTTCCCATCCTTTAACTCAGCTAATCCAATTCAGCCCCACCCCACAGACATGGCTGTTACTGGAAGCCTCCTTGCTACTGACAGGAAACAGGTTTCCAGTGATCACCCAGCAGGTGAGTGATGGAGCTGGAAGTTAAGCCCAAACCACTGGACTCTTTTCAACCTCTACTCCATTGCTTCACTAGAATTAGCCCCGCAAAGTGGTGGAAAGCCCCAGAAATGATTTTGCAGCAACTTTCCCCTTCAGTCCTTATTTTTAAGCTGGAGTGTCCTTGTTCTTTGTTATGGACAGAGTGGGTAGGTCTAAAGGATTGGCCTTGGATCCATCCAAATCTGGGTTTGCAGAAGTTCTGAGGAAAGGTGAGATTTGGAGGCAGGGAGGAGAGAACACTCAAAAGTTTTACCCAAAGAAAAACTCATCCAAAAGGGAAAGAGGTCTTCTCGTGCTGACAGCAGGTACCTGACCCTGGCCTGTGCTTGGCCCCTGACCCACCTTGACTCCCCCCTTGCTCACCTCTCCTTTCTACTGTTGCAGAGGAAGGTGCCAAAAGGGGAGGCATAGGCGTGCTCAAACAGCCAACAGCAGCCCCTCCCCAAACTCCAGCAACAGCGGGAACTGGCGGCCCAGCTGCCACACACAGTGCAGGACGAGAAAGATGGGTGCCTCATGCTTGGGGCAGGCATGGGAGAAGGCCAAGGCGGCACAGTGCAGCCGGAAGGAGTGGCATGCCTGGGGAGGGGGCAGAGTGATGGGCACAAGGAAGCAGGGTTTCTGGATGGAGGGGGAGGGCTGGGTGGGGCTCAGCGGCCAGTTACCTGAATCCATTCACGCTCCACCAGTTCCTAGAATCCAGCCATGGTCCGGCTCAAGGGGTTCAGGATGAGTTGGGCCAGCGAAGTCACAAACCGGGTGCTGTCCATGCCTTCAGTCCCATGCACCAGGATGCAGGCCCCTTCCCTGTGGGCCAGGGCTTATTAACAGTGGCCAGTCCTCCCCAGCCCAGGGTGCCCTGGCCAGGAATCAAATGGGCCCGTTTCTAGGCTGTATGTGCTTACTGAGACATGGCTATGTGCCCAGGGGTAGAGAGCCCTGCCCGTCCACCCTGTTCTCTGCCTCGTTGGTGGGTGCTTAGCTTTCCATGCCCCGGGCAGCTAGGCAGGTGGTGCTCAGTGCCTCCTTCACGTGTACCAGCCAGCGGCAGCCCTCTAGTCGACTGAGCTAGCTGTCCATGCTCTATCCAGGTCCCCAAAGGCTTCCACCAGACACAAAACTCTCCTGTAGGGGGCGACCCCTGCACAAGTGGGAATCTGGTCATCCCATCCCCAACCAAGCTCTGGTGAGCACAGCCCTGGGAACAAGTGCTCTAGACCAATGAAAGAGACAAAGAACCCTCAGAGGAACCCTTTGACGAAAGGGACACTGGACCCTTTGGGGGAGCCCCCCTAAACTAATGGAAATGATTCAGTATCTTTGAGGATTTCCCAATCTGATGGAGGAGACCCAAGACCCCTTGGGGGAGACCTAGTCTATTAGGGGTGCCTGGGGAGTGGTCACACATCCCTCTCTAGATATAAGAGGAAGCCCCCAATTTGATGGAAATGTCACAGTACCCGTGAAGTAGCCCAATGTGATAGGAGCAACATGGTACTACCTGGGGGAGTCCCATCTGACAAGAGAGACACAACACTTAGGATTCTGGTATCTCTTGCTTCCCAGGAACTGCTCTGCTCAAGATCACCAATGCAACCTCCTGCTGGAAAATCTAATGAAGGCTTTTCCAGGCCTGTGTAATAAAAGCCTTCAATGGCTCCTCTCTCCTTTACGAGATAGAGTCTAAGTTCATAATCATGGCATTCAAGGCTTTTGCTCAGGTCCTGTCACCCCCTTAGCCCCATCTCTCTCTGCCTTTCACACTCGGCACTTCCACGATTCTGAAATACTTGTAGCTCCCCAAACAGGACAAATGACAAGGAGTTCTGCTCCTATACACCTGTAGTTCCTCCCTTCCATCTGGAATGTCCTTTTGCTCTCTGGCTAACTCCTCTTTCAGGTGTCAGCAAATGCCTCCAATTCTCAGGGAAACTTTCTTTGCACTGCCTACACACAAGAGAGGGGAGCCTGCTCTGTGCTGATGCTCATCACACTGAATCCCAACTGCCTAATTACTACTGATCTCCCAACCAGATGGCTGGCCACCATCTCAGCCTCTGTGCTCAATCAACATTGGTTGAATTAAGGAATAAACAGTTATGTATTCTGGAAAGGGGAGCAGTCCTCTCTCTCAAAGCACAAAAACTCCCTGAGGACCTCCTTCTAGTACTACCATCACCTGGATGGATACAGCTGTGTAGGTAGAGCCCTCAGGGGAGGGCTGGGTCCAATGGGGAGAAGGGGGTGTGTGGTGAGGTTGTTCTTAGAAATCAAATTTCGGGGATCCCTGGGTGGCGCAGCGGTTTGGCGCCTGCCTTTGGCCCAGGGCGCGATCCTGGAGACCCGGGATCGAGTCCCACATCAGGCTCCCGGTGCATGGAGCCTGCTTCTCCCTCTGCCTATGTCTCTGCCTCCCTCTCTCTCTCTCTCTCTCTCTGTGACTGTCATAAAAAAAAAAAAAAAAAAAGAAATCAAATTTCAGTTTAATGTAAAGAGAGACTTTTTCTTTCCAGACAGAATTGGGGTGCCGAGAGGAATGAGCTCTCAGTGGGCAGTGTGCAAGTGCGGACGCTCACCGGGTAGGATGGCTACCTGGAAATGCTTAACAGTCCCCAAGGTCCGTGGAGGACACTCCCAACTCATACCCCTTCCCTGAAGAGTCCTGTAGGAGAGCCCCTAGGAGAGGATCTGAAGACCTCTCACCTCTGCAAGTGGCCAATGCAGCGGTTCCCAGCCAGGGCAGGCGCCTCTGGCCTCGGTGCCGCCGCCGGTCACAAGGGCCTGTTTGGCGGCTCAGGCCGAGCGGGTGTCCAAGATGAAGCCCCGGGCCCCAGGGCCAGCGCCTGCAGCTCGCAGCAGCTCCTCGTCCTCAGCGCAGCACCTTTTCTGGGGACCAGTCAGGGGCTGGCTGGAACGTAGCAGAACCTGCGAACCGGGACGCCACTCCGGAAGCCTTAGCCACCCGGCCCTGGCTCGGGGATTTGGCTCTGGGAGCCCCTTGGGGGTGGGGGGGTGGCCTAGACCCTCGGGCTGGTCTAGAGCTGGTGGGGGGCGGGCTGGAGCTAAAGGACCCTAGCGGCGGAACTCGCAAGGCGTGGGGCCCAGCTGGAGTGGGGTGTAGCCGGGGGGAAAGCGACCCGAAGAGTAGAACGTGGGTGGGTCCAGGGTTGAGGAACACGACTGCGCTCCAGGGACCCCACGGGCCGGGGGCGCGGCCCGAGACGGGCGAGACTCGGAAGCCCCGCAGAGGGGCGGGGGCGGGGGGAGGGGAGGGCGCAGGGGCGGGGCCCGTTGGAGGGCGGCTGGGGGTCGGCTAGAAACGGCAGGAGCCCGGGCTGCAGGCGCGCGACGAATTGGCCCGGCCGTGCAGGAAAGGGCCGAGAAGGGCCGCAGTTGGTCTTAGTAGCGGAGTCTGGGTGGGTGGGCCCACGGTTCGCTGGGGCACGGTGGTGGCTGAGCACCGGGCAGCGGCCTCCCCGGCGGAAGCGGGAGCTGAGCGCCAGGGCCCGGTCCTTTACAGCGCGAGCCACGATCACGGCGCGGGGGTAACTGGGGCACAAGCTGAAGTTCTCGTTCACCTCACTCAGCCGCCACGCGTTGGTCTGCCGCGCAGGGAAAGGCGAAGGCCAGGTTAGGGCGGTCAGGGAGCGCCGGGGCCTCACGCCCCTTGCAGGTGCGGCGACTCTCGCACGACCACAGGCCCGCGCGACCGCACCCACCTCGCGGGCTACTCGCTCGTAGCGTTCGGGTGGGTGGAAGTGCCAGGCGTCACCCAATCTCAAGCCCTTGGGACGGTAGAAGAATGGAAAGGAAGTGATGACCGATTCCAAAGACGACAGCGCCTGGGGAAGGAAGTCGGGGGATCCGGGCAAAGTCGGAATCGTCTCGCCCGCGCCCTCCCAGCCCCTCCGCTCCGCAGCCCCTGCTCTGCACATCCTGCAGAGCACCCCGCATCCCCTGCCATTAGCTGTGTTCCACGGTAACACTGGATGCCGGGTCGTCTTGCGCAGTAGGCCTTGTTTACTCCCCTCCTAACGAAATAGGGGTAGCTTAAGGGCCTGGGGAGCGCGGCTTGCGTACCTCCATGGAGCGGGCGATGTCCAGCGTCGCTTCCACGCCATGTCCAGCTGCAACACTCGCAGGTCCTTACAGCTCCACGTGATGGTGCTGAAGCCACCCGAGACCCTGGGGATAGACGGGCTTGAACTTAGTGTCCCCTGCCCCCCTACCAGGGGAGGAGAAACGAGTTTATTAGGATTGGACGTAATGCAAGGGGGCACCAGCTCCAACTGTGCTTGCCCTTCCCCCTCCCCCGTGGAGCAGAAAGCTCTGCAACTACGGGGACGCCCCCGCCACGTCTCACCGCTTCTCGATGGAGTCTACACTACGCAACAGCAGCAGCCACAGGTCTGAAGTGACCTGGGGCCCTGGCGACAGCAGCAGGTGGTGGCCGGTGACGCATAGCGCGCCACGCAGTGGGGGCGCCCCGGACCCCGCAGGAGCTTGGCTTGGGCCTGGCCCCTAGGGCTCAGCTCCGAGAACTCCATTCCGCCTGTCGTGGGCCTGGAGCCCAGCAGGACAGACTCCAGGAGCGTCAGGCGGGGGGAGCGCGGGCTCCGGCTCCTAAAGGGACGGGAACTGGCTGGGCAGCTGGCGACGCCGGCTGGACAGCTGTTAAGGAGGCCCCTTGGAGGAAGTGATCGAACGGTTTCACAGGAATGTCCCCCTCCTACTGCCAGCACCTCTGAGCCAGGACCCCGGGCCCGAACCTTTTAAGGAAACCTCAATTTCATCCATCTGTGAAATGGGGAGAATAATCTTGCTTAAAGCCCTTTACCTCGTGCCTTGGTCGCAGGTGGCACTCAACATTTTTTTTTTAACAGGTGCTGGCACTCTCACTGACTTAAAAAAGAAAAATACCATCTCTTCTTGTGTACCCTGGTAGAAGGGTGGAAAGGGTAGGTGTGAAACTGGGAACTATCTACTTCCTCCCCTTATAGCGGAGGCTGGGTGGGGGAAATCCCTCAGTCCACCTTAAGTGCAAGCAGCTGTGTAGCTGGTGCCCCTCCCCCACCGCAGCTGGAAATCCCTGCCTGAGGGCGCTGTAGAGACCACTTCTGGCTTAGTCCTGCCCTCCAAAGCTCAGTCTCCTATCACTTCATCCTTCAACCAAATTTGAATGGCCCATACACTAAGCTGGACACTGTATTTAGTGAGGGGACCCAAGGATATTGGAGGAAGGTTCTGTTCACTAGACCAGAGTGTGGTCTGGCAAGAGATACAGCTAAACTGATAAATTACAAGAGTTGCAAGGATTTACTGGAGGACTCATCCATCCATTTATCCATCCATCCAATTATTATTTCACTTAAAAAAAATTCTTTCAGGGATCCCTGAGTGGCGCAGCGGTTTAGCGCCTGCCTTTGGCCCAAGGTGCGATCCTGGAGACCCAGGATCGAATCCCACGTCGGGCTCCCGGTGCATGGAGCCTGCTTCTCCCTCTGCCTATGTCTCTGCCTCTCTCTCTCTCTCTGTGTGTGACTATCATAAATAAATAAAAATTAAAAAAAAATTCTTTCATTTCTTAAACACTAATGCCTACATCGTGTTAAGTGTTGATTATCAAGAAGAATAAAAAAGACCATACCTTTAAAGAGCCTTTTGGACCACTGGGTTCCAGGCTTGGTGTAGGTGCACATGTATGCAAAACCTTTCTTTTAAAACACACACACACACACTCAGAGGGACACCTGGGTGGCTCAGTGGTTGAGCGTCTACCTTCTACCTTCTTCGGCTCAGGGCCTGATCCCCAGGTCCTGGGATGGAGTCCCACATCGGGCTCCCTGGGCTCCCTGGGAGGAGCCTGCTTCTCCCTTAGCCTCTGTCTCTGCCTCTTTGTGTCTCTCTTGAATAATAAACAAACAAACAAACAACAACAAAAAAAACCATACACAAAGAAAAGAAATCAGGTGGATACCCATAGTATAAACATAAAATCGAAGTAGTCTGTGAAAGGAACTAGATGTAAAAGAGTGTAAATAGTAAAAATCCGAACCAAATGGGCTGGGAATTCGTTAGAAATGTGCCCCAACCCATGTGTCTCTTTAAACAAGTTTTTCAGGAGATTCTCTTGCACAAGAAAGTGTGAGAACCATTGGAAAGTACATAAAAAAGGACAAAACTAGGAGTACCTGGGTGGTTCAGTCAGTCAAATGTCTGCCTTTGGCTCAGGTCATGATACAAGGGTCCTGGGATAGAGCCCTCCCCTAAGCAGGGAGCCTGCTTCTGCTTCTCCCTCTCTCTTTGCTGTTTCCCCTGCTTGTGCTCTCTCTCAAATAAATAAATAAAATCTTTAAAAAAAAATAGGCAAACTAATCTTCACTGTCAGAAATTGGAAGAGTAAAAAGAAAGAAAGAAAGAAAGAAAGAAGAAAGAAAGAAAGAAAGAAAGAAAGAAAGAAAGAAAGAAGAAAGAAAGAAAGAAGAAAGAGAAAGAAAGGAAGAAAGAAAGAAAGAAAGAGAAAGAAAGAAAGAAAGAAAGAAAGAAAGAAAGAAAGAAAGAAGAAAGAGAAAGAAAGAAAGAAAGAAGAAAGAAAGAAAGAAAGAAAAAGAAAGAAAGAAAGAAAGAAAGAAAGAAAGAAAGAAAGAAAGAAAGAAAGAAAGAAAGAAAGAGAAAGAAATTGGGAGAGTAGTCACAGACCAGGAGCACTTCCTGGATGCTGGTAATGCTCAGTTGTTCTATCTGGGTGCTGGGTACATAAGTGGGTTCAGTTGGGGAGAATTCAGCAAGGCATGTCCTTAATTATGATGTGTGAAATTTTCTGCGTGTATGTTATAGATAAATACAAAATTTTAAAAAGGGAACAGCTCTGGTTGAAGCCCTGGCAGGGGCAGGGATAAGCCGGTCTAGGAACCCAGCCACAGCTCTGTCTTTATCACATACAGACCTCCTGAGGGATTTCCAAGGGAACCTAAAGTTCCTGAGAGTACAGGTTGAAATCATTGATCTGTCCCCATAGAGTCAGTGACTTGTCTAAGTGTCATGAGTGAGGAGAGAGGGCACCTTACCAAACTTCAATCCACTCCCACCCCCTTAACTTGGGTCTTGGGAAGAAGGCCAAGACTTTAGTGTGGATGATGCTTTTCTCATCCTGGAGCAACTTCCTTTCTGGGAACAGGGTGTCTCCTTCTGGGCAAAGACAATAAAATTCATCCAAGGGGCAGGAGGAGCCCTGCTCCTCCGCCATCCGGATGGGCGTCACGTGGCTCCCCAGAGTTGCAGGCCAGGAAAATCCCAGCTCTTGCACACTCGGCCTTCCATACCCCTCTATTCGCCCTCCCTGACACACTCAGCCTCTCTGACCCACCTTGAACATTCACCATCACACACTCCCTGGAACAGCTCTGTCACTCTCAGCTCCTGCCACCACTCCCCAGCAATACTGCCAGCCTTTCCCAAATTCCCAGGGCTGCAGCCTTGCCCTGTCACCCACTCCAAACCCACCATGTCCCTGGGGCCACTGAAATTCCAGGCACTAGGTGAAGAAAATGAAGAGGATGAGGAGGAAGAGAGCCTGGACTCTGTGAAGGCACTGACGGCCAAGCTGCAGCTGCAGACACGGCGGCCCTCATACCTGGAGTGGACAGCCCGAGTTCAGAGCCAGGCCTGGCGCAGGACCCAAACCAGACCTGGGCTGGGGGGCCCTGGGGCCCTCTGCGGATTCGACTCAATGGACTCTGCCCTTGAGTGGCTCCGACGGGAGCTGGTGAGTTGGGTAGGGTGGGCAGTCATCCTTAGGACCCAAGAAACATGGGTTTGGGGAGGGCATGAGAATGGGCCTCACCTCTAGCAACTGCCTACTCCTTGGCTTTGTCCTGGGGCTGAGGAGCCGTGAATGGACTCCTCCAGCGATTTATTCAGGGATACTTGCTGAAGCAGGATTCCATCCAATCTACCTACTACCAACTACTCCCGTGACTCTGGGGACAGAGCCCTGCCCTTCAGGGCCACGGGTCTTAAGTGGGGAAGGCATAGCCTCCCCTACTCTGGGAATGGCCATACCTCAAAGTTGCAGGGAGGGACAAATGACGCATTGACCACACTGTAGGCAGAATCTGAGGAAGCCAGCATTATGCAGGTGGCTCTTAACCCAACATGTGCAAACAAAAAAATGTCTAGGCTCCAAATTGGAGATTGCGCTTAGTTGACCTGGGGTGGGGCACCGGACACCTGTGTTTGTGTAACAACTGCTCCTTAGCTTAGTTTGAGAGCGAGATCTGGACGTTGGGGAGGGCTCAAGCTGGGGCGATGAGGGGTGGGGAAGACACAGCCTGTGCAAAGACCCAGGGTGTTGACAGGAAGGGAAGACTGATGCGAGTGGCTGAGGACCCGTCAGGCAGCCTCACGCCTCCTCTCTGCTGCAGCAGGAGATGCAGGCTCAGGACCAGCAGCTGGCCGGGCAGCTGCTCCGCCTGCGCGCCCAGCTGCACCAGCTGAAGGTGGACCAAGCCTGTCACCTGCACCAAGAGCTGCTGGACGAGGCTGAGCTGGAGCTGGAGCTGGAGCCTGGGGCCGGCCTTCCCTTGGCCCCGCCGCTGCGGCACCTCGGCCTCACCCGCATGAACATCAGTGCCCGGCGCTTCACCCTCTGCTGAGGGGCACTTGCTTGCTTCCTGGGACCTCTTGGGAAGGGGGAAGGGAGGGGTGCCTCAAAGGTGCCAACACCTGGCAAGGGGTGGTGGGAGGGTTGCTAGGGGCGGGGCTCCCTCAGTTCTCTGGGAGCATAAAGCCCCAGCATCCTGTTACCCTTGCTGCCCTAGATTGGGGAAGAGAGGTTGGAGGAAGGGGAGAAACTCACAGACCTCCAAGCTCTTCAATAAAGGCCCTCTCTGTTTCCCAACAAGGTCTCTGCAGTCATTTATTCAGGCCCAAGGTCACTGTGCGTCATCTGTAGCTAGGGCCAGGACTTCAACTGTGGGAAAGAAGGCCTGGGTTGGGGGTAGAGATGAACAGATGGATCCCCATATCTCTCCCAGCTCCAGCTCTGTCTCTCTATCTTATCAAGCTCAGAACTGGGCAAGAGCTTGAAATCCTGAATCACCCCTATGGAAGGTGACAGGTCAATGGGCAGCTGAAGAATGTAGGACCTAGTAGACCTGGGTTCAAAGCCAGCTCCACCTTGCATTTCTTTTCTTTTCGCTTTTTTTTTTTTAATTTATTTATTTGAGAGAGAGATAGAACAAGTAGAGTGGGGTGGAGGGAGAGGGAGAAGCAGACTCCCTCTGAACAGGGAGCTGGAGGTGGGGCTCATCCCAGGATCCTGAGATCATGACCTGCGCTGAAGGCAGACGCCCACCGGTTCACTGAGCCACCCAGGCGCCCCTCCACCATGCATTTCTAGCAGACCTTGAGGATGTCCCTAAGCTGGCAGCTGTTTCTTTACCTCTAAACTGGAAATGCTATTTCTTACTCCACAAGTAGTTGGGGATGTCTGAAGTGAGACAACACTTAAACACTCAAAAAACATGAACTCTCTCTTGCTGATCCTTGCTTCCGCCAGTGGTATGAATGCTGTTGTGCTGAAGGCCAGAGGGGCCTGTGCAGGGCTCTGGGTCACCATAGGTTTTTTTTACAACATATCTCCTCAGCCTTTGTTTCTGTGTTACCCTCTTTGTCTGACTTTCCAGCTCAGGCTTCCTCTTCCCCCCACCCATTTCCTGTCTCCCCCTTCCCTCTGCAGCTGAGGTGCACACAGCATCAGCTTCCACCTCACAAACCCCAACAATGCTCTGTGGGCTCCCCTCCCCCAAACTGCTCGCTAAGTGTGGGCTCCAGCAGTGGTGACTGTGACACATTTATACTTTCCTATGGGTGGGGCCAAGGCCCAGCTCTTGTGCCTCATAGAGACCGTCCAGAGTTCCTCATAACACTGATAACCTGGCACTTAACCTATGATGGGTGCCACCCTCAGCTTGGCCCAGGGGGAAGGGAGATTCTCAGCCTGCTTGCTGCTCCTGACAAGGCTTCTCTGTCCTGCCTCTAACAGAAAAGACCTGCCAGTCAGCGGCTGGCACCTGGGTGCCTGGGCAGGAGTGTTTGTCTGCCTTCCACCTGTTGCAGGAGATGGTGGCAGGCCCTACATGTCTAACAGGGGCTGTGACCTTGCCTCTTCCTGAATTAGAAGTGTCGCCCTGATGAGTGGGTGTTAGCCTGTCCTCTGCCCCCAGCAGGAGCTGTTAATCTGTCATTCTAAAGACACAAGGTGGTCTAGCCTGCTTGCTTAAACAGCTTGCTGTCCAGCCTTCTGTCTGTAAGAAGCTTACCCTCTGACTCTAGTAAAGTTGTTGTCCCTTGCCCTGAGATGGCATGACAGTTGCTAGGCAGCCGTACTAGCCTGACATCTGACTGTAGCATAGGATGTTTGGCTCCCCAACTATTTAACAGGGCTAGTGTTCTCTCCTCTGACTTGGAAATGGGGTCACCTTTGCCATCTCTAGACTGCAATGAAACGTTCACTCAGCTCTCAGACTGTGACAGCTGTGCCACTCGCCTTTCACTGAAAGCTAAGTGTGTGTCTGCTCACCCTTTGCTCACTGGGGTATAAAGGCTGCCCTTGACTCTCTTGTCCAGGTGCTCCCTGGGGGGCAGGAGGGAGGTTCCATCAAGTGTCCTCTCTTCAGCTCCAAGTGCCACCCTCAGGAGGGCCTGGAGATGGTTAGGACCCCCAGGGGCTGAGGAGTGGGGGGCTCTAACAGCAGGAAGCTTGGGGTGCCGGAGGCTTGTGGTTGGGCTGCTGGGGCCCGGTTGGCTGCGGAGCCCTCAGAAGGAGGCAGGAAGTCAGGGTGGGACGTGGGCGCGCTAAGACAGACGGTGGCCACCTTAGCAAGGGGAGCCAAAACCGTGTGTAAGCAGCCAGGCCAAGCCAGGAGGACCATGTGAATGGGACCAGAGGGCTCCCGGGCCGGGCAGGTAAGGAACACTGGGAACAGGGGTCTCAGGGCTGTGCTGGGAGCCTGACAGTGGGGGCTACACCTGGGCATGGGCATGGGGCTGGGCTCCCTGGGCATCCAGCAGCCCTACAGGCTGGGGAATAGAAAAATCTTGCTAGAGGTCAGGTGGGCCTCATACAGTTCAGCTGGATCACCTCTTGCCCCTGCCACACCGTCAGTCACTGGTCCCTACCTCACTGGGAGCATTTTCTTAGAGATCTGGCACATGGACTGTCAGGTATTTTAAAAAGGCCTCAGAAATCCCTGAGTTCAAGGGCACCTGGGTGGCTCAGTTGGTTAAGTGTCTGCCTTCAGCTCAGGTCATCATCTCAGGGTCCTGGGATCGAACCCCACATTGGGCTCCTCTGTCAGCAAGGAGTCTGCTTCCCCCTCTCCCTCTGCCCCTAACCCCACTCATGCTCACTCACTCTCGCTCTCAAATAAATAAATAAATAAATAAATAAATAAATAAATAAAATATTGAAGAAGAAAGAAAGAAAGAAAGAAGAAAGAAAGAAAGAAAGAAAGAAAGAAAGAAAGAAAGAAAGAAAGAAAGAAAGAAAGAAAGATCCCTAAGTTCAGCCCCTGATCCGATGATGGGTGAACATCTTGAGGCCCAGAGAAGGCAAGACCTCCCTCCCCACAGTACTCAGCAAGGCAGTGGCAGGGTCAGTCTCTGGGAGAGGGTGGTGGCCTAGGCTAGTACTACCCCCCACCCATGGGGCAGGGTGATAGGCTTGAGTCAGGGGACCCAGGAATCCTGTTGATTGCTGGGGCAGACCCCAGGGACAGGAATCGTCTGAGAGAGACAGAGTGAGATTGAGAGAGAGAGAGAGAGGAATCCCTCGGAACATCCGGATGGACACGTGAGAAGTGATTTTAGCCTCAGTGACCAGCAGCGCTGGAGAGGCAGAGGTGTCTTCTTCGGAAGCTGCTGGATACGTGAGGGTATGTTTATCATCTGGGATGGGCCTCCAGGGCGGAAGTGTCTGACTGGAGGTCAGGGAGTCGAAGGACAGAGAATGGGAAGGGAAGAGCAGAGGAAGGGCTATTTTTATCCGAGACTGGGGTGCAGTTGGCCCTGGGCAGAGAACGTCTGCATTTCCATCTGGAAAGTTGCCATTCCTGCCCCTGCTGAGTGTCATGGGATGCCCACCCCCTTCCTCTGGTTTCACCCCTACCCCCCACTGCATGTGTAGGACCAGTTGGTCCTACTGATTGCTGCTTCAAACCCCTGGGAAGTGGAGGCCCAGGAAGGCATAGTCAGCTACCTGCCCACCCCCTCACTTTCTTCTGAACCTTCAGTTTATGGGGGGCATCCCCATGTGAGCCAGACTTTCCAGGTTTCCCTCACCCTACCCTCCACCATTGGAATTTTTTTGACACATAGTTTCCACCTAGTCAGCAGCGTATCCCAGCCTTTCTCTTGTCCCCAAGTCCAAGGCTGGTAGCCTTTTGTGGGAACCCTCCCTGTGCTTCAGAGGGGCTCATCTACACCCTGGACTTGCACCTCTCTCATCCAGCATGTGCTGATAGATTACTCAGGGTCCCTTGCCTTCATGGCTCAGGGACAGAGGTTCTCCTCAAAGGGTTAAGGACCAAGTGATGGGCAAGAGAAAAAGGTGAGGTTCTCAGAGAACAGCCTTCCCTCAGGTGATCTGGAAGGCTCCCTGGAAGTCAACACAGTTCTGAGAAGGACAAAGGCCCATTTTGGAAAGAGGTTATGACATAGCCAAGGGCACTGTCCTTGGTTTCTGTTTCTTGAGAAGCAAGAGAATAGAGCAAGACCAAACACCAGACAGTTAATGGACATGGTATAGTGCAAAGAACATGGGTTTCAGGGTTAGGCCAACCCAGATACAGTTTTGGTCCTGGCATTTCCCTGAACAATATTGACTTCATCCTCCAGACTCCCAACTCCAGATCACTAATCTGTGAAGAGGCAATAATAAATCTCTCCCTTACAGAATGCTTGTGGGGACCTGTGACATGCCCTGGGTTGTACCTGACACATTGTAGGTACTTAACAGAGGTTAGGTAGTCCCTCCCCTGTAAATAGTGCACCAAAGGGAAGACTGTTCACACCCAGAATTACACCTATTCAGCACCTTGGCTGGCCAGTGCACCACCATTCCCTCACACTTGTGGTGTGGCTTTGCAAATAAGCTTGTTTCCTGTGTTTAGTAGGAGTGAGAACTCTAAGCTGAGCCACAGAGTCTGCTCAGCGTTAGATGAGAGTTCCCCACACACAACTTCACACTCACCCTATCCCAAACACGAGACATATCACCAGAAAATATATGTGTGCACGAATGGGCAGAGGCAGAAGCAGGTTCTATACACACAACATACACTGGATCTTAACAAATCTATACACACCCCCACAGGTCGGTGACTTCAAGGCCAAGCTCAGTTCAGTGAAAGCAATGCTGAGGGGAGCTGGGGGTGGGGGTGGGATGGGGGCCGGGAGGACCAACATACCATCCAGAGAGGTGGCCTCCAATAACAAACTTTGGTGTTGGCTTTAATGTAGCTGGCGCTGCATTTCCAACGCTTGCTCTTTTTTTCTTTTTTTTTTTTTTTTTTTTTTTTTTTTTTAATAAAGATTTTATTTATTTATTCATGAGAGAGAGAGAGAGAGGCAGAGACACAGGCAGAGGGAGAAGCAGGCTCCATGCACTGGGAGCCCGATGTGGGATTCGATCCAGGGTCTCCAGGATCGCGCCCCGGGCCAAAGGCAGGCGCCAAACCGCTGCGCCACCCAGGGATCCCTCTTTTTTTCTTTTTTTAAGATTTTATTAATTTATTTGAGAGAGAACGAACAGCGAGGAGGGGCAGAGAGAGAGGGAGAGAGAGAGAGAGAAGTAGACTCCCCGCTGAGCAGTAAGCCTGGATCCGGGGCTTGATCCCAGGACTAGAGATCATGACCTGAGCCAAAGGCAGATGCCCAACCGACTGAGCCACCCAGGTGCCCTTCCAATGCTTGTTCTGAAGAATACCAGTTCCATGAGGCACCTGGAAAGAGAATCATTCTGGGGCCAAATCAACATGGCCTCAGCTACAGACTGGCCCATATTAACTTCTCAGTCCAAGTCAGCTTGTTAGCACTCTGAGAGTTCCCCCAGAGAAGGGGCCTGATCCATTCTGTCTAACTTAGCGTTTCCCAAACTACTTTGGACACAGAACCCTTTTTTCCTGGATGACCCATTCCACGCCTACCTTTGAGACAAGGAGAAGAATGGAAGGGTAGGCTATGCAGTGAATCTCCTCAAATGATTGTGTCTCTTGGCAGAGTTTCTGCGTTGGCGGTGGTTTGTTGTTTTTTGTTTTTCAATTACAAAATTAGCACATGGCTGTCGTTAAAAACTCAAACAGTACAGAGGCATAAAAAGAAATATAAAAAAGCAGCCCCCTCTGATTTCACTTCTGGGATGTGTTCACTGAGAACGATTTGGTGTGCATTCTTCCAGATTTTCCTATGAACAGCTGCTGAAAAGGGTAGTGGTTCAAAGCTTAGTCTCTGGAGGCAAGTAGACCAAGGTTCAGCTCACTACTCCGCCACTTATTTGTTTGTTATGAGGCCTCACACAAATAGCTTTACGCTGTTTGTGCCTCAGTTTTTGCATGTGTAAAATGGGTATAATAATAGCCTTTACGTCACGTCATAGGATTATAATGAGAATTACATGAAAACATGCAAATAAAAGCTTAGCACAGATCCTGGCTTAAAAGAATACCTTATAAGAAAAAAAAAAAAAGAATCCCCTATATATATATATATATACACATATTTAAATGCAAATAGGCTTCTATTCTACATTCTGTTTTGTAACTTGCTTGCCATATTTTTTGTTTTTTTGGTTTTTAGCTTGCCATGTTATGTCTGGGATATCTTTCCAGGTCAATATACGGAGATCGACCTCATTTTCAGTGATTTTAGCTAAATGTCAACTTGGTAAATGGGTAGTGGTGGTGATTTTGCAATGCTACTTCCTGACAAGTATTGCTGTTTTATGTTGCCAGTGTCGTGAGCCATAGACATTACCAATCACTGAGCTGAAGACAGGCCTATGGCCTCCTATGAAAATGGAGTGACCTGCTAGAGGGGCACTCACTCACCTCTGTCAGAGAGAGCAGGGTTAAATGGACAAGAACCTCTCTATCTGCTCACCTCTGTGTCTCCAGCACTAGATCAGAGCCTGGCACATAGAGGTACCCATTAAATTTTTGTCAGTAGACTGGCCATTTAAGAAAATTGTGCCTCTTCCAACCCACTAACAGAGGTCTAAGCCCAAAATTCTGTCTCACACTGCAGCATTTCCCAAAATATCCTGTGTACTTCTGATGTGGAGTCATTTTAGGGGGTAATGAATGTGAATTAACATATGATATTATGTGTTTTTTATAATGTATATTGATTTCTATCTATGGCTGGTAATACTGGTTTTCCATTTATAGCAGTGAAGTTTCCATTTTAGGTAAATATATTAAAGGTGAAAAGGTGGTTTGTGGAAGTGCCCAAAATCACAAAGGAAAATGAAATGAGGGCACCTGAGTGGCTCAGTGATTGATCGTCTGCCTTTGGCTCAGATCATGAACCCGGGGTCCTGGGATCAAGTCCCACATCAGGCTCCCCACGTGAGGAGCCTACTTCTTCTTTTGTCTATGCCTCTGCCTCTCTCTGTCTCTCATGAATAAATAAAAATAAAATATTTTTTAAAAAGAAAATGAAATGAAAATGAAAATTATTGATAATAGCTAATGTTAGGATTTAGACTAGAAAATGTTCAAGGCTGGTGTAATGATATGCTCATGCTAGCCTCAGTAACAGAGTTGACCTTTAAACAATAGTGGGGTTTGTGTTCTGACCGCATGTAGTTGAAAATCCACATATAACCTTTGACTGCCCAGAAGCTTTAACTACAGTTGATCCTTGATCAACGTGAGGGTTTAGAGGTGTTGACTATTAATGGGCTCAAAAATCCACGTATAACTTTGATTCCCCCCCAAATTTTACTAATAGCGTACTATTACCAGAGCCTTATTGATAATGTAAATAGTTGTTTAACAAATATTTTGTATATGTCTTATATACTATATCCTTACAGTAGAGTAAGCTAGAGAAAAGAAAATGTTAAGAAAATCATGGGGGAGGCACCTGGGTGGCTCAGTGATTGAGCACATGCCTTCTGCTCAGGGTGTGATCCCCAGGTCCTGGGATTGAGTCCCACATTGGAGTCCCCACAGGGAGCCTGCTTATCCCTCTGCCTATGTCTCTGTCCCTCTCTCTATGTCTCTCGTGAATAAATAAATAAAATCTTAAAAAAAAAAAATCATGAGGAAAGGGCACCCGGGTGGCTCAGTCGGTAAGATGTCTGCCTTTGGCTCAGGCAGTGATCCTGGGGTCCTGGAATTGAGCCCCATGTCAGGCTCCCTGTTCAGCAGGGAGCCTGCTTCTCACTCTCCTCCCTGCTTGTGCTCTCTCTCACTATCTCTGTCTGTCTCTCCCTCTCTCTCTCAAATAAATAGAATCTTAAAAAAAAAAAAAAATGGGATGCCTGGGTGACTCAGCAGTTGAGCATCTGCCTTTGGATCAGAGCGTGATCCCGGATGCAGGGATCAAGTCTGCATTGGGCTCCCTGCAAGGAGCCTGCTTCTCCCTCTGCCTATGTCTCTGCCTTTCTCTCTGTGTCTCTCATAAATAAACAAATAAAATATTTTTTAAAATTATAAAAAAAAAGAAAGAAAAGAAAAGAAAATCTTGACGAAGATGGAGTATTTGGCTGGCTCAGTCAGTAGAGCACGTGCTCTTGATCTTGGGGTTATAGGTTCAAGCCCCATGTTGGGTGTAGAAACTACATAAAAACAAAATCTTAAAAAAAAAGAAAAGAAAAAAGGAAAGACAAAGAAAATCACAAGGAAGAAAAATGTATTCATAGTACTCTACCGTAAAATATCCAGTATAAGAGGAGCCACACAGTGAAAACTTGTGTTATTCAAGTGTCAACCGTATTCACATTTATTTAGTTTTACTATGTGCCGAGCACATGATAAGCACTTTATGGGATCATCTGTATCTCACATGTAATGCTTACAACAGCCCTACACACAGGTCCCACTTTAATTCCCATTTTGCTGATGAAGAAATAGAGAGAGGCTCCAAAAGGTTTAGTAACCTGCCCAGAGGCCCTCTGCCAGTGAGTGACTAGGAGGCTTTGGGATTGACTGTGCATCACTATGACATGGATACGGTAAGCTGAGACTCTATGACCTGCAGACTCCCAAAGACTAATAAAACAGCATGGTTTGTCAAGCTGTAAGTAAGGCTCCAGGCAGCCCAGGTGGCTCAGCGGTTAGCGCCGCCTTCGGCCCAGGACCTGATCCTGGAGACCCAGAATGGAGTCCCATGTCAGGCTCCCTGCGTGGAGCCTGCTTCTCCCTCTGCCTGTGTTTGCCTCTCTCTCTCTCTCTCTCTCTTATGAATAAATAAATTAAATCTTAAAAAAAAAAGTAAGCTCCATCCATCCTGATAAAACCCTTATGTCACAAAATGTTCAGAGAGGTACACAGGGAGTAGACTCGCTGAAAGGGATTTCTAGGTACGTACAAGTTACTAGTTGGAGGGCCTCTACCAAAAAGAGCAACTTTATTTTTTTTATTTTTGTTTATTTATTCAAGAGAGACAGAGAGAGGCAGAGAGAGGCAGAGACACAGACAGAGGAGAAGCATGCTCCCCACGGGGAGCCTGACGTGGGACTTGATCCCAGGATCTCGGGATTATGACCTGAACCAAAGGCAGATGCTCAACCACTGAGCCACCCAGGCACCCAAATACCAGCTTTGATATATAGAATCATTGCTCTGTAGCCCATATTTATGGCAATAATTAATAGAATCAGTCTTATGGTCAAGCCACTTCCAGCTCTTGCTTGCATTTAAGAGAAACTTATCTTTTTGTTCTTTATGGATAAGAAACAAAGGGTGTTATATCACAAAGGAACACATCAAAAAGGAGGGAACTCAGGACACATCCTTCTTTTGTTTTATTTTATTTTATTTTATTTTATTTTTAAAGATTTTATTTATTTATTCATGAGATACACACACAGAGAGGAAGAGACATAAAGGCAGAGGGAGAAGCAGGCTCCCCGTAGGGAGCCTGATTTGGGACTTGATCCTAGGATCCAGGGATCAGGACCAGAGCCAAAGGTGGATGCTCAATCATTGAGCCACCCAGGCACCCTCTTTTAACCATTAGAAATTACTTACCATGCCCACCAATCTTGATTCTTGAGTACTGTGGTGAAGGAACTGGGTGGGCCTCTATAGCCAAGGCTTTTCATTGAACATATACAACTTTGCTAATAACCAAATCTCCGCCAAAGAAAAAGGCCAAGAAAGTGTTTTAAGTGATTCCTGACAGATTTTGCCACAAAGTGGCCCAGAGAACCACAATGGTCTGCCATAATATAGCCACTTGACTAAGAAACCCCGGCAAGAAACCTGCACACACTATGGACAGAATGTTCAATACGTGAATAGGTTTATAGTGTAGAGAAGGAAAAATGTTGCGGGCCCCCCCCCCCTTTTTTTTTTTTTTAAAGATTTTATTTATTTATTCATGAGAGACACACACAGAGAGAGAGGCAGAGACACAGGCAGAGGGAGAAACAGGCTCCATGCAGGGAGCCTGATGTGGGACCCGATCCAGGGTCTCCAGGATCATGCCCCGGGCTTAAGGCGGCGCTAAACCGCTGAGCCACCAGAGCTGCCCCCTCCCCCTTTTTAAGGGGACAGAACACATTCTAGGCCCAGCCGAGTGAGATAATGTCTATGGAGTTGATAAAAGTAAATGGGTTGGCAAAACTCAGAACTCATGGTGATATGAATCCTAAACAGGTCTGGGTTCAGACAATCCAGTCCAGGAGCTGCACATAGCCTGGGATTTTTGGTCAGTTCTACACAGTGAACAGGGCCACTCTTGTGTTTGGTGCTATGCTGAAGGGCATGAAGGGGTGGGGAGTGAGGTCTCCTCCACTCTCCAAGTTTGAAATCCCAGGGAGGAGTGGTTCTTTTTATAATTGGCACAGAGTACTCTGTGGACCATGGGCAGCTTTGAATTTGACCAAGAACAGTATAGACCCTGGTCAGAGGAGGTCTAGATCTATAAAATTCCTGCTATTGACCTTGAATTCTGAGTTAGGAGAAGAGAACGTCCTGTTTCAGTCACCCCAGAATCTGCCCTCGTTGCTGGTTCTGAGAACCCTGAAGATTCTCTGGATCTGCTTTTTCTTCCTTTCAAACAATGAGCATTAACTAATTTTTAAAATATTTTATTTATCTATTTGAGAGAGAGTGAGAGAGAATGAGTAGGGAGGATGGGCATAGGGAAAGGGAGAAGCAGACTCCCCGCTGAGCAGGGAGCCTACCCACGGGGGCTTGATCCCAGGACCCCGCGATCATGACCTAAGCCGATTGAGCCACTCAGACAGCCCTGACAATGAGACATTTATATTAAGCTTTATTTTTTATTTTCTTTTTACTGACCTCATTTATTAACCTGGTTAGATTGCTTTGGCTCCCCAGTAATCTCTGTCAAACTAAGACCAGAAGGAGGGGACCCACATTTTGTATAGATAGATGTATCAGTACATGACCTCACAATTATATAGGGACAGGCACAAACCATACATAGTCTCATTCTGTTACACATCCATCTACACCCACAGCCTGGGACAAATCCACAGGTATGCACACAAAAGCAGGATGCTCACTGAATCATGTGCCTTCATATACACAGAGCTGCTTTCACCAGTCAGGTAAATGTACACTTAGAAACATGCATTCCAGGTGGAAGGAGAATTTTCTTGGAGAAAAAGGCCTTTGTCAACAGCACAATGATCAAATTTTTGATGAAGAGTGGCTCCCTACCCTGCCTCCCTGCCCTGTTTCCTCCAAGACCTCTCAGGATCCTCCACCCTCCCCTTTTAGACTTCCCAGGGAGTGAAGAGTAGAGGAGAAAACCCCCCAAAAGGAGGCAGGGACCTGATTTGTATTGTGCTGCTGCCTAGAGCCCTCCTGTGCTCTCATGTAAACTCTCTGATCTTTAAAACAAGGCTGGTAAAGTACTCTTGTGTTTCTAAACTCTTCCCTCTCAGACTCCATGGCCCTTTCTCTGTTGTACTCCCTACCCGCCTTGGTCATGGGTCCCATGATTTTGAAGTTTTTGCCTACTAAACTATTTTACTTAGGTACTCATTTTCATGTTTTCTCTCTTTCTTTTTAAATATTTTATTTATTTGACAGAGAGAAAGGGAGACAGCAAGCACAAGCAGGGGGAGCCAGGCAGAGGGTGAGGGAGAAGCAGGCTCCCCACTGAGCAGGGAGCCTGATGCAGGGCTCAATCCCAGGACCCTGGAATCATGACCCAAGCTGAAGGCAGATCCTTAACTGACTGAGCACTCAAGGGCCCCTCATTTTCATGTTTCCTTTTTTTTTCTAATTTTTATTTTTTTATGATAGTCACAGAGAGAGAGAGAGAGAGGCAGAGACATAGGCAGAGGGAGAAGCAGGCTCCATGCATCGGGAGCCCGACATGGGATTCGATCCCGGGTCTCCAGGATCGCGCCCTGGGCCAAAGGCAGGCGCTAAACCGCTGCGCCACCCAGGGATCCCTATTTTCATGTTTCCTAATTCAAATTTTAATCAGAGACTTCATCAAGTATGCACTGAAGAAACAATAATATAATTTGTCAAACCTTCACAAATTATAGTATAATTTTCCTTCAGGTTTTGCAATACTGAAATAACCTGGTGCCTCCCAGGAGCATGGAGCGTCCAGTAGCTGGGAGCCATTGAGCAAAATCATCTCTGGTATTGGCGGAGCCTAGGGTCTCATGACTACTGCCAGGCCCTACACTCTACAACTCACGCTTTTGTAGAGGGCAGGATACATCCACTCCCTGCAGTTGGACAGCTCCAGGAATACACAGCAAGCCACAGAGGAAACACTAGGGGTCAGATTCCCAGAAGAGTTAGAGTTCCTTTTGGCTTAATCAAGGCACAGCTTGACATTTTCCTCATTCCTGGCCCTAGTCTTTAGGGACATCAGGTCTTCTCTGGTAGGCCCAGACACAGGTCCAGGACATAGGTCTTGTCTTCATGCTGTCCTGGTTCCTGGCTCTATGCCTTGGGGTTCTTCCCTGTGCGGTCCTCCAGCCCCCTGCCCCCGCATGACCCAGTACCAGCTTCCAGCCCTGTGATCTGCAGCCTAGCTTCCTTCTGGCCCTTCCCCTGGCCTCTCCTCACTGCTGTATTCATATTCATCCCATTACCTCAACTCTAAACTTTTCTCATCTCTCTCTTACTCTTTGCTGCAACCTTTGAGAATGTTAGCCTGGAAGGGACCTTACAGATCTAAGTCCAATTCCATCTAATGTTGGCATTCTCTCTGCAGTACCACCAGTCTGTGATCTTCCAAGGCCCACTTGAGTGTCACAAACAGGATGCTCAAGACCTCACTAGATAGTTCATCTTAGGCTGCTTCCAGATTGTTATCAGTGCTTCTCTGGAGGCTTTTGCTGCTCATTAGTCCCTAACCATAATAAAATTAGCTGTCAAAAAGCCATTTGCAGGGGATCCCTGAGTGGCTCAGCGGTTTAGCGCCTGCCTTTGGCCCAGGGCGCGATCCTGGAGTCCTGGGATCGAGTCCCATGTCAGGCTCCCGGCATGGAGCCTGCTTCTCCCTCCTCCTGTGTCTCTGCCTCTCTCTCTATGTTTATCATAAATAAATAAATTTTAAAATAAAAAAGCCATTTGCAGGGATGCCTGGGTGGCTCAGTCAGTTAAGCGTCCTATTCTTAATTTTGGCTCAGGTCATGATCTCAGGGTCCTGGGATTGAGCCCCAAGCCATGCTCCACCCTGAGCAAAGAGTTGGCTTGTCCCTCTCCTTCTGCTCCTCCCTTGCTCACTCTCTCTCTCCCTGTCTCAAATAAGTAAATAAATAAATAGATTAAAATATTTAAAAAAATAAGCCACTTGCAGCCATAAATGGCTGGTTGAGCAGGATTTCTCAAATGTCTTTCCCCCACACTCCAGGATTCTTAACAGTAGGGAGGAGAGTGAATTGTACCCTTTTCCTTGAAAGTCTCTTGATTTGGCCTAAAATTCCATCTGTGGGCACCCTGGGTGGCTCAGCGGTTTGGCGCCGCCTTCCGCCCAGGGCCTGATCTTGGAGATCCTGGATCGAGGCCCACGTTGGGCTCCCTACATGGAGCCTGCTTCTCCCTCTGCCTGTGTCTCTGCCTCTCTCTCTCTGTCTCTCGTAAATAAATAAATAAAATCTTAAAAAATAATAATAAAAAATAAAATTCCATCCGTGTACATTTTGCATTTCCCTCCATAATAGATCTATGCTTAACTATATGAGTAAGGTCAGATAACATTCATGTTCTGGGAAGATGCACACCCATGACTCCTGGTACTCATGAAGGGTTCTGAGTATTTCAGTTTAAGAAACATGAGTTTCAAGGGTGCCTGGCTGGTCCAGTGGTTGAGTGTCTGCCTTTGCCTCAGGGTGTGATCCCCAGGTCCTAGAATCAAGTCCAACATCAGGCTCCCTGCACAGAACCTGTTTCTCCCTCTGCCTATGTTTCTGCCTCTCTCTGTGTGTCTCTCATGAATAAATAAATAAAATCTTTAAAAAAAATTAAGAAACATGAGTTTCTAGCAAGAAGGATTATTTATCAATCCCATTCTTCCACCCTCCAAAGTAGGTGCTGGGAGGACTGAATGAGCAGTGGTGGAAGTCTTTCTAAGCTCTAAACTAAGCTAATGGGATGCCTGGGTGGCTCAGCGGTTGAGCGTCTCTGCCTCTGGCTCAGGGTGTGATCCCAGAGTCCTGGGATCGAGCCCCACATCGGGCTCCCTGCATGGAGCCTGCTTCCCCTCTGCCTGTGTCTCTGCCTCTCTCTGTGTATCTCTCATGAATAAATAAATAAAATCTTTTTTAAAATTTAACTAAGCTAACATTTGTGTAAACTTATGAGAAAGGGATGATTATCCCCATTAGACAGGAAAGGAAAAGGAAGAACAATTTCAGCAAAGCCATACAGTAAGTGTCAGAATAGGGGCTAGAACTTAGGTCTCTCTGACTCTGAGGCCTGTCCTTGAGTCTTTTTTCTTTCTTAAGATATAATTGACATGTGTCCTTCAGTCCTGCAAACCAAAATATCTCCACTACTCCCCACTTTCACTTGATTCCAGCATGGATTAGCTTCTCTGACTTTGTTCTGTCCCAAATAGGTTGTGTGAGTTTAACTTTTTAAAAGATTTATTTATTTTACAAAGAAAGCATGCCTGAGCCAAGGGAGGGACAGAAGGAGAGAGAGAGAGAGTTCCAAGCTGGTTCCCTACTGAGGGCAGAGCCCAAGGGCAGGCGTGGGGGAGCCTTGATCTCACGACCCTGAGACCATGATGTGAGCTGAAACCAAGAATCAGATATTCAATTGACTAAGCAACTCAGGCATCCAATATGAGTTTATTTATTTTAAGATATATTTAATTTAAAAAATTATTTAATTTAGCTCAGGTGAGGATCTCAGGGTCCTGGGATCAAGCCCCACATGGGGTTCCCTGCTCAGCAGGGAACCTGCTTCTCCCTCTCACTCTGCCCCTCCCTGCATCAAATAAATAAATAAAATCTTCAAAAAACCCCAATATTTATTTATTAATTCATTTGAGAGATTGGGGGAGGAAGAGAAGGAGAGAAAGAAAAGACTCAAGCAGACTGTGCTGAGTGGGGAGCCCGACACAAGGCTCAATCTCATAACAGCAAGATTGGCCCTGAACCAAAACCAAATGTCAGTTGCTCAACTGATTGCACCACCCAGGCCTCCTTAAAGCAGCCCTTTGGGCCTCCATTTGCTCATCTAAAATCAGAAGTTAGGGGACACCTGGGTGGCTCAGCAGTTGAGCATCTGCCTTCGGCTCAGAGCGTGATCCTGGAGTCTTGGGATCGAGTCTCACATGGGGCTCCTTGCATGGAGCCTGCTTCTCCCTCTGCCTATGTCTCTGCCTCTCTCATGAATAAATAAAATCTTAAAAAAAAAAAAAAACACTTCTGTTCTGGATGAACCCCCTCCCATCTCATTAAAGGGATGGGAAAATCAGTGGGACTGACCTATAAATCAGTCTAGTCACAGCACTCAGTGCTAAGGGGACGACTGCGCCTGAGTGTTGCAGGAGCAGGGTATTTGGAGGGCTTCACAGAACAGGTAATATTTGAGCTGAGCCTTAAAGGTTGAGTTAGTTCAGTAAGCGGACAAGAAAACATTCAAGGCAAGGGAACCACGTGTGCAAAGGCATGGAGTAAGAAAATAGTATGGGGTGTTTGGGAAAGGCAATGGTAGCTCAGAATAAAGGCTCTATGAGTGTGTGTGAGTGTATGAGTGTATGCATGTGTGTGTAGCAGAATTGAGTGTGGAGGTAGATTTGGTCTTGATATTTAAGCCTCGTGTGTTGGGACGCCTCAGTGGCTCAGCGGTTGAGTGTCTGCCTTTGGCCCAGGGCGTGATCCTGGAGTCCTGGGATCGAGTCTCACATCAGGCTCCCTGCATGGACCCTGCTTCTCCCTCTGCCTGTGTCTCTGCCTTTCTCTCTCTGTCTCTCATGAATAAATAAAATCTATAAAAAATAAATAAAGGTTTGTGGGGGAATGCCTGTGTGGCTCTGTCGATTGAGCGGCCGACTCTCGGTTTCAGCACCGGTAGTGATCTCAGGGTTGTGGGGTTGAGCCCTGGAGGGCTCTGAGCTTGGTAGGGGGTCTATTTGGGATTCTTGCCTCTCCTTCTCTGTCTGCCACCTGGGTGTGAGCTCTCTCTCCAGAATGAATAAATAGATCTTTATTTTTTATTATTTTATTTTTAAAGATTTTATTTATTGTTTATGAGCAGTAAAGAGGAAAGAGAGCATGATTGGGAGAGGGCAGAGGGAGAAGCTGACTCCCCGCTGAGCAGGGAGCCCAAGTGGGCATGGGGCGAGGTGGGTGGGTGCTCCATCCCAGGACCCCAAGATCAAGACCTCAGCCGAAGGCAGAAATTTAACCGAGTCACCGAGGCTCCCCAATAAATATTTTTAGGGGTCATGGGGCACCTGGGTGGCTCCGCCGGTTAGGCATCTAACTCTTGATCTTGGCTCCAGTCTTGATCTCATGGTGGTGTTTAAGGCTCACGTTGGAGCCATTGGAACTGTGCCTAGCGTGGAGCCTACTTAAAAAGGGGGTCTTGAATGGTAAATTGAATTGTATCTGAGGACTAGTGCTTTCTAAGAAGTCCGGAGGAGCAGCCCTAGGGCAGGAGGGGTCTCAGGAGTCTGAGGGGCTTCACAATGACATCTCCACTCTGTTTCAGGCAGAACAGCCTCATTTTTACCTGCTTTATCTGTGAGGTTCTGCTTGATTTTCAGCTGACAGAAAGTTTCCACTGCTTAAGCAAACAAATAAAAAAGTTATGGCCAATAGCATCACTGAAGGGTTTTCAGCTGGTGAGAATGAGAACTCTCTGAAAGAGACTTGTTCTGGGGGAGGCTGGGGCCTGACCTCTGACATTACAGAGCAGGAACCTCTTACTCTGCTTCCTTGGCCAGAGAGGGGAGTTGTAATTAGAAGGTAGGGCACACACACTTCTCTGGTAGGGGAGTACCAAATTTAGGGCTCCCCCAGAGCCTGGGAAAGTGTGTATGATCTCTAGTAGGTAGTCCTCTAACATGGGGGATGGGAGGAGAGACAGGGGTGGGGGAGAGGCAGGAAGTGGGCAACTAGGCTAACAAAGGTATCTGCGGCGGTTTGCCCATCCCAGGTGGGAGGGCGGGGCCTAGGGTTCAGTGGGGGCCCATGTGTGACTCTACTTGTGGCCTGGGGGTTCAGAGGGAGCAACAGTAGGGAGCTCCCACTGACCTGGCCTGGCCCTGCACCACCAGACCCATTTCAGCTTTTCTGTGGCTGGTGAATGGGGGTTGGGAGGCCTGACAATCTCAGGTACTTCTGGAAATTCCCAGGGCAGGTCTTAGGATGTCTGATGTTGGGGACGTAGATCTTGGGGGAGCCCCTTCAGCCCCCTCTCCATTCACCCAGGGACCATGGGCTGTAGCTGCAGCTCAAACCCTGAAGATGACTGGATGGAAAACATCGATGTATGTGAAAACTGCCATTACCCCATAGTCCCACTGGATGGCAAGGCCACGGTAAGAGGCAAGATGGGGGACTTGGTGAGGGAGATGGGTGGAGTATACCAGCCAGGAGAAAGAAATGGATCATCACTGAAAAAAGAGTGGCCCTCTGACCATAGAAAACAGAAAGGAAAGGAGGACCAGATAGGAGAAGGGACTCTCCAAAGTAGTTGGCAAATGCAGGGATAAGATCCAGGCAAGCTGGAGAAGTGGGAAGGGGAGCTAGGATCTGACTCAGGTCTCTTGTTCTCTGACCCCACTTTTGAACCTCACCCCACAGCTGCCCATGCGGAATGGCTCTGACGTGCGGGATCCACTGGTTATCTATGAAGGCTCCAATCCCCCAGCCTCACCACTGCAAGGTGACCTCACAACCAGAAGGGCCTGAAAGTTAAGGGCCAGGGATAGATCCTTGGCTGTCCACCTCCATCTCCGTATCCACTCTCTATTCCTGTCTTGCCTCTCTTGCCCCCCGTCTCTGCTGCCCTGGAACTCCTAAACTCTGTACTGCCAGCACAGTCCAAGCTAGTTCTCCCTGACATCTCCTGTCTTTCCAGACAACCTGGTTATCGCTCTGCACAGCTATGAGCCCTCTCACGATGGAGACTTGGGTTTCGAGAAGGGTGAACAGCTCCGTATCCTGGAGCGGTGAGTTCCCCCTCCGCACCACCATCCTTGCCCGACGGGAGCAAGGGACCGAGCAGTGATTCCCCAGGACCGCGGTCCCTGGGACGGAGCAGTGATTCCCAGGACCGCGGTCCCTGGGGGGGTGGAGCTGGGATCCCCGGTACCGCGGTCCCTGGGGAAGGGGGAGCCGGGGTCCCCGGTACCGCGGTCCCTGGGGAAGGGGGAGCCGGGATCCCCGGTACCGCGGTCCCTGGGGGGGTGGAGCTGGGATCCCCGGTACCGCGGTCCCTGGGGAAGGGGGAGCCGGGGTCCCCGGTACCGCGGTCCCTGGGGAAGGGGGAGCCGGGATCCCCGGTACCGCGGTCCCTGGGGGGGGGCTGGGATCCCCGGTACCGCGATCTCTGGGAGGGAGCCGGGATCCCCGGTACCGCGGTCCCTGACGGGCTTGCAGAGGGCGCCTTTGGGACAAAATGGGAGGCTCCAGAGTGCTGAGCTGGAGGGTGGGGTGGCATGGCGTAACTGGGGGCTCTGAAGGTTTCCAGCCGAATCCAAGGCCAAGCCGACCCCACTGACTGCCTCTGTCGCACAGGAACGGTGAGTGGTGGAAGGCGCAGTCCTTGACCACGGGCCAGGAAGGCTTCATCCCTTTCAATTTCGTGGCCAAAGCGAACAGCCTGGAGCCCGAACCGTAAGTGGGCACTCCTCGTGGCGAAGGGTGGGAGCAGAGGCGGGGTGCTAGGCTGGCGGTGGATGCTTGAGGGCGATGGAGGAGGAACAGGCCAAACAGACGACGGCCTTCGCTTCTGCCTTGTGCAGCTGGTTCTTCAAGAACCTGAGCCGCAAGGACGCGGAACGGCAGCTCCTGGCGCCCGGGAACACCCACGGCTCCTTCCTGATTCGGGAGAGCGAGAGCACCGCGGGTGAGCGGCGGGGCGGGGCCTCGGGGCGGGGCCTCGGGGCGGGGCCTCGGGGCGGGGCCTCGGGGCGGGGGTGGGGGCCAGGCGGTCCCAGGGAAGGGACGCGGGCCAGGGTCGCCCCTCGCAGGAGGCTGCCTTCCCCCGCTCTTGCATTCGTTCACCCATTCTTTCGTCCAGGATCGTTTTCATTGTCTGTGCGGGACTTCGACCAGAACCAGGGAGAGGTGGTGAAACATTACAAGATCCGTAACCTGGACAAAGGCGGCTTCTACATCTCCCCTCGCATCACCTTCCCTGGCCTGCACGAGCTGGTCCGCCATTACACCAGTGAGCCCCAGCGGGAGCCCCTCACACGTGCCCCTGAGGCTCTTTCACCCGTGCCCTACCAGCCTGCCTTCCCTAAGCCCCTCTCAGGGTACCCTCCACCCATCTCCGTATGCTTCCTCGTTACTCGTTACTCGCAGTGGGTGAGCTGCGGTACCCGATAGCCCGGGTGTCGGGTGACAGGCCCACACACCCCCTACCAGTCCATTTCCCCTGGGGACGGGGACTTGGCCCAGTGGGGACTGATGGGGACACCCGAGTCCACCGTATTGACGGCCCTAACCCCCTCGCTTGTGCTCACAGATTCTTCGGACGGGCTGTGCACGCGGTTGAGTCGCCCCTGCCAGACCCAGAAGCCCCAGAAGCCTTGGTGGGAGGATGAGTGGGAGGTTCCCAGGGAGACGCTGAAGCTGGTGGAGCGGCTAGGGGCCGGCCAGTTCGGGGAGGTGTGGATGGGTGAGTGAGGCCCTCCGGGGCTGCGGGGAAGAGGGGATGGGGACGCGTCCGCTGAGGTCGTGAGGGCCTGACAACGTCCTGGTTCTGGCAGCCACCTGGCTCTGGGTGCTAGGGCTCCGAGTGATTCCCCAATCCCTCCCCTCCTCAGGGTACTACAACGGGCACACAAAGGTGGCAGTGAAGAGCCTGAAGCAGGGCAGCATGTCCCCTGACGCCTTCCTGGCCGAGGCTAATCTCATGAAGCAGCTGCAGCACCAGAGGCTGGTCCGGCTCTATGCGGTGGTCACCCAGGAGCCCATCTACATCATCACGGAATACATGGAGAACGGTGGGTGCCGCCACTGTGATCGACCGCTGGGGGGCGTTGTCATCCCCTCTGCCCCTGGTAGAAGATGGAGGAGATCTACCTTTTCGCCTGGTTTAGCACCAAGAGTTCTAGTTTTCCCGGGCCCCTAAAGACTCACCACCACACCAGGGATGGGAAGAGAGTGTGGTGTCGGAGCCTGTCTGGGAGCCCAGCGTAAGGTGGCAGGCTCTGGAATAGCTTTCACTTCTCATCTTCCCTGACCTGGAGTCTTGTTTGCCTTTTTCAAAGCCCTACCTTGATCTTGGGATGCTTGATTTCAAATGTGGATCTCTTGCCACGTTTCTTTATTCCTTTTGACCCTGACTCTTGGGAGGTCAGATCTGCCTCAAATCTCTCTTTTTCAGTTCTAGGTGGGCTCCTTGCCCTCCCTTGGGCAGATTGAGAGTCCCTAAGAAGATGGATAGAAGTTTCTAGGCCTTGCTTTGTCACTGATTTGCTGTGTGACACAGGCCAAGTCTGTCCCATTACTGGTGCTCGTTTTCCCCAAGTATAACATCAGAAATCTAGAACAGTCTCACCGTTCTAGAAAGAATTCAGAATAATCATTAAGGACTCTAGAATCTGACTGCCTGTGTTAGAATCTTGCCTTCACAATTGTGTGGCCTTGGGCCAATCACTTCACTGCTCTCTGCTATGGTTTCTTCATCTGTGAAATGGTGATAATACTACTGTAGTAACTTTCTCATAGGGCCTTCGTGAGGATGAAAGAGTCAGTGTCTATAGAGCAGTTAAAATAATGTCTTCAATATATTAACTGCTCAGTAAGTTTGTTCTTGTCATCTGGTTCTGATTTTTTGGGGGGTATAAGATCTGTCCCTCTTTCAGAAAGGGAAAAAAGCTCTTAATTGGCTAATGGATTCTGGTAGTAGCAAAAGGTTTTACCATGTGGGCCAACTTCAGTTGGTAGCTGCTTGGAGTTCTGTGTTGAGGATGCTGAGGCTCATTGGAAATGAGTGCTGGGATTGATCAGAAGCATCTGCCATGGCCCCAGTGCAGGAATGGCAGTACATGCCCACATATTGCCTGTGTCTGGGGGACCATTTTATCTTTGGCAACTAATTCAGCACTTGTAGTGGGGATACTTAGGCTAATGCCTTTACATAGGTTTTTTTTTTTTTTTAAGATTTTATTTATTTATTCATGAGAGACACAGAGAGAGAGGCAGAGACAGAAGCAGGCTCCATGCAAGGAGCCCGATGTGCAACTTGATCCTGGGACTCCAGGATCACACCCTGGGCCAAAGGCAGGCAGGCACTAAACCTCTGAGCCACCCAGGCGTCCCTACACAGGGTTCTAACCTCTTGAGAAGGGCTAGCAGTCACTAGCTCCATTCTAGCAACTCCCATTCCTGGTCTTCTCTCCTAGTCATCCTCTGCTACCAGATATGGCCTCCCAGGTCCCCAGGCACCTCTTTCCATACTCCATTCAATACACTCAGCACACATTTATCACTGCTTACTTTGGGCTGGGCACTTTTAGTATGAATGGACAAAACAAGGTTCCAGATTTCAGGAAAAGTTCATTTTAGTTATGTGGCACAAACCCCAGGAAAACCAGAGTCTTTGTACAGGAAAAAATTCCAGCATGCCATGGGGAATGTAGATTATGATGCAGTTTATTAGACCTGGTAACATCTAGAGAAGCTTCATAGAGGAATAATCTAGCTGGGCCATGAAAGAAAGAAAAGTAGAATTTTTAGCAGGCAGAGATGGGACAAAGAAACTTGGGGTGAGAGCCCAGTGGTCTATGTGGAAAAAAAAATCTCAAAATTGTCTAGGGTGGGTTAAGAGGCAGGAGTGGGGGAATGAGAAGAAACTACAATATGGCCTATGCAGGGCTTTGGACACCTGGCTAAGGAGTTTGGGCTCTACCGTATTGGTGACAAGAAGCTTACAGACTTCTCCAAGCATGCTCCATCCTAGTCCCCAGGAAAAGACTTTATATATCCTGGGCATCCTCACCCTAAATGCACCCTTCTCCATTCTCACCCCTTATTATTCTTTCTTCCACTTGTCAGAGAGCTTCTAGATAGCCAGTTAGGGGAGGAGGGTCTGAGAGCTTTCTGCCAAGAGCAGCTTGAGTCAGCAACTTTTGCTTTCACTTGCAGGGAGCCTGGTGGATTTCCTCAAGACCCCCCCAGGCATCAAGCTGACTATCAACAAACTCTTGGACATGGCAGCCCAAGTAAGCAGATTGGGGAGGGGCTGGGCATGCACATAGCCCACTGGGGTGAGGATGTCTGGCCCAGGACTGCTGACCTCTTACCTGGCCTGCAGATTGCAGAGGGCATGGCATTCATTGAAGAGCGGAATTATATCCACCGTGACCTGAGGGCTGCCAATATCCTGGTGTCTGACACCCTGAGCTGCAAGATCGCAGACTTTGGCCTGGCACGCCTCATCGAGGACAACGAGTACACAGCAAGGGAGGGTAGGTGTGGGATATAAGGGAAGTCTGGGGGCTGTAGGGTCTGGCCAAGCAGACCCAGGTGACCTCATTGCCTCCCTGCAGGAGCCAAGTTTCCCATTAAGTGGACAGCACCAGAAGCCATTAACTACGGGACATTCACCATCAAGTCGGACGTGTGGTCTTTTGGGATCCTGCTGACAGAGATTGTCACCCATGGCCGCATCCCTTACCCAGGTCAGGGCCAAGGGCAGGAACTGAAAGAGTGATGGGGAAGAGCAGCAAATCTGTGTCTGTCCACTCACTTCATCTGTCCCTGATTCAGATTCTGAATCTTTCTAGCTGCTTTTCCTGTATTCACGCAGGACTCCAGCATGCCCAGTCAGGTGCTACATTTCCCAGGGCTGGCTTCCATCTCTGTCTCAAATTCCTTCCTCCTTCAATAATCCCAGCTCTTTACTTTTGACATGGGCAGCCTAGGATGGTAGAAGAGGATCTGGCTAGGGAGGCAAAAGGCCTGCCTTTATTACCAGATCTGCCACTGATGCTAACTTTCTGTTTGGGTTTGATCAGATCACTCTTTCTTTCCCCATCTGTAAATTATGAGATTAGAACAGTACCTGGTCCATACAAAGCACTCAAGAGTGTTAGGTTTTATTATTATTATTTTTAAAAGATTTATTTATTTCAGAGAAAGAAAGAGAGCAGGGTTGGAGGGGAGAGGGAGAAGGAGAGAGAATCTCAAGCAGACTCCCCTCTGAGCATGGGGCTCAATCTCGCGACCCTGAGATCATGGCCTGTGCCAAAATCAAGAGTCAGACACTTCACAGACTGAGCCACCCAGGTGCCACTAGGTTTTATTATTAATCATCACTTTGGGCAAGTGACTTTACCTCTCTGAGCCCCAGTTTCCTGATATGAACAAACAAGACTGTGAAAGATCTTGACTTCTAGTGGGTACTCACTAAACACTGACTTGCCTTCCCTCTGAAACTCACCATCTAAAGAATGTGAGAGACATATAAACTAATTCCTACCCTCTCCCATCCCTTCCTCCAGTCTCTGGACAGAGTCCTTTACCCCTGAATTCAGCCCAGATGGATGGAATTTTTTGAAAGGAACTTCTAGGACACTCTAGGGAAAGGAAATAGGACACAAAGACAGAGTAGAGAGGTCATGGAGCAGATTTGTTGAAGCTTCTCACATCACCAGAGCAGTATATATAGAACTTTGCTCCTAGGAAGGTAACGGCACCTTAGCAATAATCACACCTCGGATAAACCTCATTGGCTATGATACTGCCACTGGGCAAAGCTAGGTAAAGTTACTTTAGAACCAGGTGAGAGCCTTAAGGCCTTCTCTGCCTGGGATTGGCCCCACCAGAGTCCAAGGGCAGCACGAGGACTAGAACTTTAGTCAGCCTGCCAAGGGTCATTACTGCTCCTCCACTGTGCCCATAGAGGTAAACCCATAAAGAATCTCTCTGTTAGGAAAAAAAAAAAAAAAAGCATGGAGCACCTAGCTGGTTTAGTCAGTATTATATGCAACTTGTGATCCATTGGTCATAGTTCAAGCCCCACATTGGGCATGGAGCCCACTTAAAATTAATAATAATTTTTAAAAAAGAAAGCATTGAAAGCATGATGATAATTGGCAACTGACACATGGCTTCAGGGTCAGAGAGACAATGGGGAATAATGGGGACCTGGGTGAACTTGCCTCTATTCAGAAGATGGTTGCTACTTAAAAAAAAAAAAAAAAAAAACGATGGTTGCTACTAAGATATAGATAGGAACCCCCAAAATAGATATTTTCTTTTTTAAGAGAAGCCAAAACTTGGAATTTTAGGAAAATTTGCCTATATCCAAATATTGATGATTGATTCAAATTATTTAAAAACATTGAAGAGGGGGGCATTTGGGTGGCTCAGTTGATTAAGTGTCCAACTCTTGATCTCAGCTCAGGTCTTGATCTTGGGTCTTGAGTTCAAGCCCTGCATTGGGCTCCATGCTGGGTATGGAGCCTACTTAGAATAAATAGATAGATGATAGATAGATAACACTATAGGGGTCAAACCAAAGTATGTCTATGGGCTATATTTAGTTTGGGTGCAGACTATGACTTTGCACCCTTGGCTCTAGCCATGGGCATTTAGTTCCCTTGTCTGTGTCCTCTAATATCCTGATTTTAAGGGATATCCTGAAATTATTTAATCTGGGTCATGAAGGTGCCTGGTGAATCTACCTTATGCAGGGTCTGCTCTGCTGAGGTCCAGGACCCATCTGGCTTCTTGATGCAGCATCTCATGTGCCTGGTCCCCAAACCCAAGAAGCTTCACCACTGTGCTGTCTGTGGCTCCCATACTGCCCTGAGCCCTGACCACCTCATCTTTCCCACCAAATCATAATAATCACAGATATTTTTCATGAAGCATCTCCTCTCCAGGCACTATACTTGGTGCCATATATGTAGTGTCTCATTCAATTTTCATAACAGCTGTATAAGGTTGGAGATACTGTTTAATCCATTTTCCAGATGAGAAAACTGAGGCTCAAAGAGGAGACATGGCTTACCCAAGGTCTCACAGTGAACATATAGGTGTTATTGAGTGCTTGAGCCATAGCAGACACTCCAGTGGCATGACTGACATTTGGCAGGTACCTGAAGTATATGGTCTTACTTTTTTTTTTAACATTTTATTTATTTATTCATGAAAGACACAGAGAGAGGCAGAGACATAGGCAGAGGGAGAAGCAGGCTCCCTGCGAGGAGCCCAATGTGGGACTCAATCCTAGGACTCCAGGATCACGACCTGAGCTTAACCACTAAGCCACCCAGGTGCCCTAGTATATGGTCTTACTACTGATGAAGACCAAGATCCTTTTGGATTGGTGCTCACATGGTACCAGTTAAATATTCTGAGCATCACCTCTGCTGTGGGTTTCCAAAGCCTGGACCCTTGATACTGTTTCTGAACCCATCAACCTCTAGGGATGACCAATCCTGAGGTGATTCAGAACCTGGAACGAGGCTACCGCATGGTGCGACCTGACAACTGTCCAGAGGAGCTATACCAACTCATGATGCTGTGTTGGAAGGAGCGCCCAGAGGATCGGCCAACCTTTGACTACCTGCGTAGTGTGCTGGAGGACTTCTTCACAGCCACAGAGGGCCAGTACCAGCCCCAGCCCTGAGAGACTTAGGGGCCTGGACTCTTCCCTCCATCTAGCAAACCTGGCTGGGGGAGAATCAGTTCTTGTGTCATACCCATGTAGCCTATGCACATCTGGACTCTGTGTGTGAATTCCACCCACGGTGGCACGTACACTTCTTGTGTCTTATACAGGGGTTCTATAGTTGTATGGGCTCTGCATGTGTCCTATAGATGTGTGGCATGTGTATATATGTCTTGGACACCTGTTCAAGTTGTCCCCTTATGGGCCCTTCTACTTCCTAAGACCACCAGAGAGAAGAGAGACACCTGTGATTGACACCAGCTTCTGTCTGCCCCCTTTTCCCTTTCCATCAAGAAGTTCCTTGAGGCTGGGGCCTTATTTGATACCTCTGTGTGCTCCTCCTTGGTGCCTGGCACACATTAGGAGCTCAATAAATGACTCTTTTGATGAGGACTGTATATCTCTCAGTTCTCCACTCCCATCTCCTCTTCCTTGGGAGGGGGGAGTAGGGGTTCAGAAGACGGAAAATAAGTCACTCTGAATTGGGGTGAAAGATGGGATGAGGGGGGATGTCTGAGCTTTTTCCAGTTCTGTTGATTTGGGGTTCCAAAAGGAAACTCCTACAGTTTGCTGAATGGGTTCTTTGTCTTTTTTTTTTTTTTTTTACTTATGATAGTCACACAGAGAGAGAGAGAGGCAGAGACACAGGCAGAGAGAGAAACAGGCTCCATGCACCGGGAGCCCGACGTGGGATTCGATCCTGGGTCTCCAGGATCGCGCCCTGGGCCAAAGGCAGGCGCCAAACCGCTGCGCCACCCAGGGATCCCCTGAATGGGTTCTTTGAACTCCTTCATACCCCTACCCCAAAGGCTTAAGGGTGACCTTTTCAGAACCTCCTAAGGAATTGGTGTGTCCCAGGATCCTCCCTTCTCATTATGTAAGGGCAATAGCATTTTTTACAGCTACTGATTCTGGGGCTATATTTGTACTCAGGTATGTTTTGATTCAGCTTCAAGATGTTTTTAAATATTTTAAAGTAATTTCTACTCCCAGTGTGGGGCTCAAACCCACAATCCTGAGATCAAGAGTCACATACTCTACTGACTGAGAGAGCCAGGTGCCCCTAAGATGTGTAGTTGGTTTTGTTTTGTTTTGTTTTGTTTTGAGAGCAGGAGGAGAGAGAGAACAAGCAGAGGGAGGGACAGAGGGAGAGGGAGAAACAGACTCCCCACTCAGCAGGGAGCCTGATGCTGGTCTCATTCCCAAGACTCTGAGATCATGACCTGAGCCATAGGCAGATGCTTAACCAACTGACCGCCCCCCCACAAGATGTTTTTAAACATTGAATTAATCCATTCTTTGGCAAATACTTATTTGTGATATATTTATTTATTTGAGAGAGAGAGAGGGCAAGTGCAGGGGAAGGGAGAAGGAGAGGTCATCTCAAGCAGACTCCATGCTGAGTGCAGAGCCTGACATGAGGCTTCATGCCAGGACCTCCCTGAGGTCACAAACTGGGCCAAAACCAAAAGTCAGACGCTTAACCAACTGTGCCACCCAGGCATGCCTTGGCAAATATTTATTGAACATCTACCATGTGTTAGGGATGGTTCTGGGTTCATAAAATATATAATAGATTAAAAAAAAATCTCTGTCCTTATGGAGCTTACATACAGTAGGACAGACAATAAATGTAGTTAGGGAATACAGACAATAAATGTTACAAAGAAGTAAATGATACAGTACACAACAAGGTGCTGAGTGCTAAGGGGAAAATAAAGCAGGGTAAGGGGAATTAGGAATGTCGTATTTGGGGGAGGTTTGCAATTTTAAGCAGGGTGGTCTGGGAAGGTCTTATTGAGAAGGTGACTTAAGCAAATATTTGAAGGAGATGAAGGAGCAAGCCACGTGGTATGGGGGAGGAGAGGCCAGGCTGAGGGAACCGCCTGAGGCAGAGCTCCTTTGGCAAGCACAGAGACATAGGTCTTGACGGGGGGCCTGAGGGGTAGAGATCCTGTGGTGCCTTGTGGCCTTTGCAGAAACCATTTCAAGAAGACTTTGTGGAGATTTTTGCAGAGCCATGACAAGACCCGACTTACTTTTCTTAAGCCTTTTTTTTTTTTTTTTTTTTTTTGAAAGAAGAAGAGAGCATGTGCTGGCACAGGAGTGGGGCAGGGGTGGAGGGGGAGGGAGAGAGAATCTTAAGGCTCCCCGCCCAACGCAGCCCAACGCAGACGCCGACACAGGGCTCTATCTCACAACCCTGAGATCATGACCTGATCCGAAATCGAGTCAGAAGCTTAACGGACTGAGCCATCCAGGCACCCTATGACCTGACTTACATTTTATTTTATTTACTTATTTACTCATGAGAGACGGAGAGAGAGAGACAGAGAGGCAGAGACACAAGCAGAGGGAGAAGCAGGCTCCCGACGGGGGACTGGATTCCAGGTCTCCAGGATCACACCCCAGGCTGCAGGCGGCGCTAAACCGCTGCGCCATGGGGGCTGCCCCCTTGACTTACATTTTAAAAGAATACCTCTTATTACTGTCTTGAATGTGAACAGAGTGAGTTAGCAGTCAATTTATAAAACTGGGGAGATTTAAAAAAAAAAACTGGGGAGATTTTGGATAAAACTACAGGTTTCTGTCTTCTCTTGGAAAAAAAGTCTTGAAGATTTGGCTTCATTGGGCTTACCTGTCCTCATGGAGCTGATTAGTGGCCACCACCTTCACGTAGGGCTTAAGCTCTTCCTTTGCCAGGGTCTTCTTTTGCTAGAGTCCCTTTGCCAAACAGTTGAAACTGAGTGTCAGTGGTTATCATCATGCTTGCACTGTTGTTCTCATAATGAAGAGGAAAATGAAATGTTTTTCACCTCTATTTCCAATAAAAAGTGAGAAAATGAAAGGTACCTGCAGATGGCAGTGTGTTTGAGGAAAGATGGGGGAAAGGCATTTTGCTTTATGAAAGTGAAAAGAATCCAATTTTAGAAATATGCAAAGCACCTGAATCAAACTAATATAAATCCACTTATTTTTATACCACCTGCCTCACCTCTATAAAGATCTGAGGTTCTGATTCCTGTTCTGCATTTTATAAAATGCTGCCACACCCATGACCTCATCTGATCCCCACCCTCCTCTTCTTTTGGATACTGTGTGCAGCATAGAGTTAGTGAACTTTGAATTCTTATCCTCTGCATTTTACAAAGAGGGAAGTGAGGGCCAGAAAGGTTCTAGCCAGGAAGCAGCAACACAGAGCTGGAAAAAGGGATTCCCTGGCTCTTTAGCTGTTTTCTTTCTTTCTCTCTCTCTCTCTCTCCCTCTCTCTTCCTTTAGCTGTTTCTATAAATCTTAAATTTTCTGTTACTTTTATTTTTTTAAGATTTTATTTATTTATCCATGAGAGACATGCAGAGAGAGGCAGAGACATAGGCAGAGGGAAAAGCAGGCTCCCTGCACAGAGCCGGATGCAGGACTTGATTCCAGGACCTGGGGATCACGACCTGAGCCAAAGGCAGATGCTCAACCACTGAGCCACCCAGGCGCCCCTCTTCTATTACTTTTATAATGAGTGGCCCAAATGCAGTTCTCAAATGAGGAACACAAGTGTCTAAGTGCCCAAGCACTCTTTAAATTGTACAGGCATAGGGTTACCTGGGTGACTCAGTTGGTTAAACATCCAACACTTGATCTCAGTTCAGGTCTTCATCTCAGGATCATGAGTTCAAGCCTCCAGATGGGTTCCACTCAGGGTGTGGAGCCTAATTAATAAATAAATAAATTGTAGAGGCATAAAAATGTATCTTATCAACTATAGGACCATGAGTTTGTAACTTACTTGGCACACAAATAGTAAGTACTCACTAAATATTAATACTGTTGTATTTTATTATTTTAATAGCCCATCACAGTGCTTTTCAGTTTTTCAGATTTCAATAATGAACAGTTGATGATTGATAAATAAGTTCAGTGGTCCTCAAAGTTAGGGTGGGGGCAATTTTACACTCCTGTCTTGCCATGGAAACAGTTATGCAATGTCTGGAAACAATTTTGGTGACCACAGCTGAGGGTGGGAGTGGAGGGTGCTATTGGCATCTAATGAGTAAAGGCCAAAGATGCTGCTAAACATCCTACACAATGCACAAGAGAGCCCCTTACAGTAAGGAATTATCCAGTTCCAAATGTCAATAGCTTCAATAGGTTCAGAAACCCTGCCCTAGTAGAAGGGGACAATCAGTGTCCTCCTATGTAAAGGCACTCTTCAGTGCTCGCGGGTGACAGCATCAGGGAGGCCCCGCTTTGGAGGTAAGAAAGGCTGGGTTCGGCCCCTTCCCTACAGTGTCTCCGGTGCACAGCAGGAATTCAGAAAATCTGTACTAGTGAAAGGTGAATTTAATTCCTAATTGTGTGGCTCTGAGCAAGTCACAAAGGTCTGAAGTTCATTATCCTTATCCATAAAACGGGAATAAAAAGCCTCTTCCAAAGCTTTTGTGAGCAATCGTTGAGATAAACGTCGGTAAAGGGGTTGCACAGCACTTGGTCCACAGCAGCTTTCTTTCCTTTGTCAAGTTGATTTCTCCTTCTTCCAAACTCAGGCTCCAAGCCAGGTTCAGCCCGGTCCTTAGCTGAGTGACCTTGTGCAAGTCACTTTCCTCCCCGCAGGCTTCAGTTGATTCTCCATAAAACGACAAAGCTGGCTTCTGGTCTCCCAGCGCACTTCCAACACCGAAACCGGACAGCGAAGTGTACGGATCCGTTTTCTTCCCCCGGGACTAATGGTACGGTCCCCGGGCAGCTCCCCCACCCCCCTGTCGCAGACCTTGGTACAGGCCCAGGGGGCCCTCGGCTGCCTCTCAGGGCTGCCCTTGCCCCCTGCCGAGTTCCGGGCCGTCCCTGCGCGAGCTGATTGGCTGGAGCCGTGCCCGGGCTGCGCGGCTATAGGTGAGCCCGGGAGGGGACGGGCGGAGCGGGCGGGAGGCCCGCCCCCTCCCCCCCTGGGTCGGACGCCGAGCGGAGCCGCGGGCGGGAGGCCGGACGGACCGACTGACGGGAGGGACGGGAGGCGAGCAAGATGGCGCAGACTCAGGGCACCAGGAGGAAAGTCTGTTACTACTACGACGGTGAGCACCGTGCGCGCGGCGGGGGCGGGGCCGGGCCGGGGCCGGGCCGGGGCCGGGAGAGGGAGGCTGAGGAGATGCGAGTGGGGAGGCTGGGAGAGGCTGAGGCGTTGGGGAAAGGCTGAAAAGAGGAGGCTGCGAGGAGGACGAGGCTGAGAGAGGAGGCTCAGAGGGAAGAGGCTGAGAGGAAAGAGGTCGAGGCTGAGGGAGGAGGCTCAGGAAAGAGGGCAGGGGGAGGGAGGAGGCAGGGGGAGGAGGCTGAGAGCAGGAGGTGGAGGCTGAGGGAGGAGGCTCAGAGGAAAGGAAAGGAAGTCGAGGCTGAGGGAAGAGGCTGAGGCCGAGCGGGGGTCTTCTGAGGAAGCCTGCGGTAACTTGGCCGGAGAGGGGTGGTTCTCAGGAAGCCTGATGGAGAGAGTTTGAGTGGGACCCCAGGAGAGGAGGCTGAGTCTGAGGGCGAGGCAGGATCTGGTGGAGAAGGGTGCAAGGATGTGTTTTCCTGCCGAGAACACAGAAGTCTTCCTCTACCCTTTTGCTTCCTCATCCTTTTTGGTGAGAGTCCTGCAAGAGTCCCCACCTCCTGTCACCAGCCTCCCCCCTCCCCCTCCGTCTCTCAGCTGGGCCTACACTTTGCTGCTGGAAATGGGGCCCCTGGGCTTGGAAGGAGAAAGATACAACCTGTTAAGACAGACTTTTTCATGTAACAGAAGCCTGTGGAATGGCTTACTCTGTACTAGGGACATTTAGGCGCTGAGGCCGTGGGGCTGATCAGGTCACTTCTCATCTTCCTCTCAGCCTGGATGGGAAGATAGATGGACAGTGACACAGAATTGCCTTCCAGGATCATGCTGGGATAAAGGAGAGCTCAGAGTGTTTGGGGAGCACGGAGGAGAGGCACCCAACTGAGACTGCCCACTTGGGGCAGGAGATGCCATCTCAGTTAGGACCTGAAGAACAGGAGTTAGTAGCCGAACCCAGGGAAGGCAAAGAGGACCGTAAATTTAGAAGAGAGAGGACAGCATTTTTGAAAGACGGCAGGTGTGTGTACAGTATAGGTTTGAGGGCAGAGTGTAGAAGGTCAGGGAATAGGGTGGAGGGAAAAGATGAAAGTCATGAGGCTGGAGAAGTAATCAGAGACTAGATCCTGAAGGGCTGGACACACTGGCTTACGGAAGTTGGACTTTATTCTGAGTGCACTTGTGAATCATTGAAGTTTTGTGCAAGGTTAGTGACATCATCAGATTTATACCTTAGAGCTATCACTCTGAGAAAGAAATTAAGTTTATGAATGTAGGGGTAAGGAAAAAGGTAAGGATCCCAAACTCCTGGGTTGGGCAGTTTAATGTGTTTGGAGAAGGCTATATCAGTTGATAACTTTGGGTTTTGTATTTCTACTCTTAAAAATACTTACTGAGGGATACCCCTACTGGGGGATATCCGCTTAGAGGTATCCAGTAGGCAATTGGCTATTCAGGTCTGCAGTTTATTTTTTTTTTAAAGATTTTATTTATTTATTCATGAGAGATAGAGAGAGAGGCAGACATAGGCAGAGGGAGATGCAGGCCCCCTACAGGGAGGCTGATGTGGGACTCGATCCCAGGACTCTGGAGATCAGGGCCTGAACTGAAGGCAGACGCTCAACCACTGAGCCACCCAGGCATCCCAGGTCTGCAGTTTAGAAGATAGAAATGAGAAGGTAGAGATTTTTGGTAGTTATCAGCATACAGATGGTAATTTTAGTTACAGAAGAGGATGTGATCATGGGGATCCCTGGGTGGCTCAGCGGTTTGGCACCTGCCTTCAGCCCAGGGTGTGGTGATCCTGGAGACCCGGCATTGAGTCCCACATCAGGCTCCCTGCATAGAGCCTGCTTCTCCCTTTGCCTGTCTCTGCCTCTCTCTGTGTGGGTCTCTCATGAATAAATAAATAAATCTTAAAAAAAAAAAAAAAGAGGATGTGATCACCCAAGAAGTTTTTTTTTTTTTTTTTTTTTAAGATTTTACTTATTTATTCATGAGAGACACAGACATAGGCAGAGGTAGAAGCAGGCTCCCTGCGCGCAGTCTGATGCAGAACTTGATTCCAGGACCCCGGAATCACAACCTGAACTGAAGGCATATGCTCAACCACTTAGCCACCCAGGTGTCCCTCACCAGAGAAGTTGTATACAACATGGAAAGAAAAGAGGATCCCGGGTGAAATTCTAAGGAAGTGGACTGAGGAAAAGTCTAGTGTATTCTTTATGCTCTGTACTCTTCTGTCATAGTGCTTGTCACTGTGTATTGGAATTGTCTGTTTACTTGTTCATTCTTCTTAGATGGTAATCTCCTTAGGGAATGGGATCATGTCTTATCTAGCTCTGTATGATCAGCCCCCAGAACAGTGCCTCATTCATAGTGGGCTCTCAATAAATACTTGCTGATTAAATTGTACAGAGGGAATATAAGTGAACCAGAAAGTCTTTTCTTTGTTGTTTTTAAGTAGCTCCACTCTCAGCATGGAGCCCACCATGAGGCTGGAACTCACTACTGTGAGTCAGATACTTAACCAGCTGAGCCACCCAGGCACCTCATGAACCAGAAGTCTTTGTTACAGTAGCCAAAAGAAGGAGGGAGTGGCCAGGTGTTGGCAAGAACTATTTCTTATGCAGGTTTGCAGTGAAACTAGATTGCAGTAGATTGGAGAATGAATGGATGGGTGAAGAGAAGACGTCAGATTGAACCCTTTTCAAAGGAAGTTTGGTTGAGGCAGAGAGAAAGAGTTGTTTATAAAGAGGGACATTAAAAAAAAGGGACATAGTGGCTAAGGGTTGAGCATATTCAAAATCCAAATGGAGGGGTGCCTGGGTGGCTCAGTGGTTGAGCATCTACCTTTGGCTCAGGTCATGAACCTGAGCTGTTAAGTAGCTGTTGTGAAAGAGGGAGCTGAGGAAATAAGTTTGGAAGAGTCCTTCCATTACTGCTGGGCAGCAGTGAGGGCCCGTTCGAGGCTGGAGCCTTTGACTTTGTAGCCATATGAGTTTGCACAGTTTTGTGATCTCTACACCATTAGTTTAAAATGAGAAAAAGTGAAAAGACCTTAGTTTTTAGACGAAGGAGAGTTACTTTTTGAGAAACCATTTGTGAGTTTTACAGAGGTGAGCACGGGACTCAGAAGCTTTGCAGTATTGGGCAAGTTACTTTACCTTTGTAGGCCTCAGGTCACTCCTGTAAAACCGAAAAACCTTGAGGGGCACCTGGGTGGCTCAGTTGGTTAAGTGCTTTTGGCTCATGTCATGATCCCAGTATCCTGGGATTGAGCCCCTCATTGGGCTCCCTGCTCTGTGGGGAGTCTGCTCCTCCCTCTTCCTCAGCCTCCCCCCCTCCCATCTCTCTCTCTCTCTCAAAAAAATAAATATAAATTTAAAAAAAAACCCTGAAAAACATTGAGAAGAGTGGGAAAAGCTCTCTAACTATAAAGGTAGTATCTAAATAAAAAGGACTATTTCTTTTAAAAAGTCTCTCAGCGGGCAGCCCCCGTGGCGCAGTGGTTTAACGCTGCCTGCAACCCAGGGCATGATCCTGGAGACCCTGGATCGAGTCCCACATCAGGCTCTCTGCATGGAGCCTGCTTCTCCCTCTGCCTGTGCCTCTGCCTCTCTTTCTCTGTGTCTCTCTCATGAATAAATAAATAAAATCTTAAAAAATAAATAAATAAAAATAAAAATAAAAAGTCTCTCAGCAACTGGATTAAAAGCTGTTAAGAAAAGGATGGTGCCTCTGGGCCCCACGTCAGGTACTCCCCTAGCCTTCTAGATAAGTTATCTTAGTTCTCCAAGTCTAAGCCTTGGCTGAATTCAGGTTTGATAGGCAGGGGACTTGCTAGGGATTAAGGCCCTGGTGAGACCTGGGTAAGCCAGGAATCCAATTGCATAACAGTATTGGTCATGTTACTATCCGCCTTCAAATTGGGTCTGCATCTGGATGTGTCCACCAATCCCTAGGGAACCTGTTCTACCAATCGCCATGGCTGATAAGGTGGTCTGAGGGTCTCTGGAAACAAAATTTTCCACGTGCCTTCTCTGCTACTACATCTCAAAGTCTGTGTCTATATGGGACAAGAGTCCCAATTGACTGCCACCAAATACTATACTCTGGCTTGTGGCTCTTTCAGCACAGTTCTTGCCCTCACAGGCCTTACTAAGATTAACAGAATAGGGTAAAAGGATGTTAATAAAAACTAAGGGAATTTGAATAAAGCATGGGCTTTTAGTCAAAGATAGTGTATCAATATTGGTTCATTAATTGTAGCAAATGTTTTATCATGTAGAATGCTGATAATAGGGGAAACTGTCAGGTGTCTGAGAACTCTCTCTACTATCTTTGCAATTTTTTTTATTTTTATTTATTTATTTTTTTTTAATTTTTATTTATTTATGATAGTCACAGAGAGAGAGAGAGAGAGAGGCAGAGACACAGGCAGAGGGAGAAGCAGGCTCCATGCACCAGGAGCCCAATGTGGGATTCGATCCCGGATCTCCAGGATCGCGCCCTGGGCCAAAGGCAGGCGCCAAACCGCTGCGCCACCCAGGGATCCCTGCAATTTTTTTTATAAATCTAAAATTGTTCTAAAAATAAAATCTATTAAAAAGACAGGTAAGAGGGCAACCTGGGTGGCTCAGCAGTTTGGCGCCACCTTCAGCCCAGGGTGCAATCCTGGAGACCCAGGATCGAGTCCCGTGTCAGGCTCCCTGCATGGAGCCTGCTTCTCCCTCTGCCTGTGTCTCTGCCTCTCTCTCTGTGTCTCTCATGAATAAGTAAATAAATAAAATCTTAAAAAAAAAAAAAAAAAGACAGGTAAGAGTGAGATCCTAAACATCTAGCTGTTTAGAAGTTTTCCATTGTCCCTGACCACGTATATGACAAAGAGAATTGGGAGTGTGGTTTGGATGCTATTGGTGACATTGTCACCACAGTGCATTAGTCGGTGGAATGAAGCCTGTTACTGACACCATCCAACCATGATGCATAAGAGGTTGAGACCTTTTTATTGGTGCTCAAAAATCTGCCTCAATCTGATGGACTTCTAAGTAGGGATCCTTGGGTGTGCAGTTCACTTCATTCTTGTTTGTTTTTCAGTTTTTTTGTTGTTTCATTTATTTATTTATTTTTTTTAAGTAAGCTCTGTGTCCAAGGTGGGGCTCAAACTCATGGCCCTGAGATCAAGAGTTATATGCTCTAATGACTGAGCCAGCTGGGTGCCCCCACTTGATTTTTGGAATATTTGTGCCAGGAACTTTGTGCCAAGGAGTTTCACAGAGCTCCCTAGATTAAGGGCAAACTGAAGTAGGTACTTGGGAAACCCAATGCAACTTTTTAGGGTACTAGATTTGGAGTCAGAAGAGTTGACCCCTGCCTGCATCATTTGTTGTGTGATCTTAAATAGGCACTTAACTTCTCTGAGTCATTCAGTTCAATTCCTTGAATCTTTATTCAGCCTTTATGATGTACAGAATGCATTTGTCCTGGCATTCAAGGAGCTTCCAATCTTATGTATATAAATAGATAAAGTAATTCAGATACAAAACAAAATTTATTAAGTGATATATACAAATTGCATGGAGAGGAAATGGCCATTTATTTTAATTTTAATTCTTTTTTTATATTTTGATCAGGAATATGTTTGGCACTTAAGCTGGGCTTTGTAGTATGAGGGTCATCAGAAAAGGAAGGACATTCTGGGTCAAAGGAACAGTCTTAACAAAGACTACTTGGGTGTGAAGGTGAATGCCATGTTCAGGATGCTGATAATCATCCAGTGTGTTTAGGACAGAGATTAGCAGATTTTCTGTAAAGGGCCAGATAATATTTTTGGCCTCGTGTGCTATATGGGTGGGTCTCTGTGGCAACTGTTTACTCAACTCTGCTATTATAATGTGAAAGCAGCCATAGACAATATTTAAGCTAATGGGCTTGGCTGTGTTCCAATAAAATTTTATTTACAAAAAAACAGGCAGCTAGTTGTATTTGGCCCAAGGGCCATAGTTTGCCTTTTCTGTTTAGAGTAGAGAGCTGGGAGAGGGAGAGAGCAGGAGAGGGAGTGTTGTGAGTTGAATGCCAGGCTAGTGAAGTTGTTCTTTATCCTGTAGAAGATGGGGAGTCATTAGGGGTTTTTGAGCAGGGGAATGGTGTTATTAAAGCTGTGTGTTAGAAAAATAACTGGTCAGTGTGGCAGATAGTTTTGAGTTGAAGACAGAGGAACCAATTAGAAGTCTATTGCTATAGAGGAAGCTAGAGATGATAAGAGTTTAGTTTTCTTATCTATACAATAGGAATAATACTCCTGTTTTACCAGGTTCTTGTGAGGATCCATTAATTTTTTTTTAAGATTTTATTTATTTATTCATAGACACAGAGAGAGAGAGGCAAAGACACAGGCAGAGGGAGAAGCAGGCTCCGTGCAGGGAGCCTGATGTGGGACTCGATCCTGGGTCTCCAGGATCACACCCCAGGCTGCAGGCTGCGCCAAACCGCTACGCCACCAGGGCTGCCCCTGAGGATCCATTAAGAAAGTAAATGTAAATGTGCTTTAACCCCATAAAGTGTTTTAATATGAAAGAGGTGAACTGTGACTTATAATAATTCTGAATAGTAATGGTTATTTTTCTGTTGTGGGAGTGAATTCTTTGCAGATACGGTGAGGTGAATCACCTTGTTGCCTGCTATTCTCCAGTAGCTTTGGAATGAACCGTTTTTACACTGTGTAGTGCCTGTCGGCTAGGCTTATTTTTTTTTTTAATTTTTTAAATTTTATTTATTTATGATAGGCACACAGTGAGAGAGAGAGGCAGAGACACAGGCAGAGGGAGAAGCAGGCTCCATGCACCGGGAGCCCGACGTGGGACTCGATCCCGGGTCTCCAGGATCGCGCCCTGGGCCAAAGTCAGGCGCTAAACCGCTGTGCCACCCAGGGATCCCATCGGCTAGGCTTATATCTTTAAGTGCTGGACTCACCAGAGTCCCCTGCTTTTTTTGTTTGTTGTTCCTGTTTTGTTTTGTTTTATTTTTATTTTGTTTTTTTTTGTTTGTTTGTTTTATTTTTATTTTGGAGTTAACTCTTCCTCAAGGTGGGTGAGAATCTTGGGGACTAGAACGAAAGAGAAAGAATATGATTAGGAGATGGTTATAAAAATTCCTGGATTCTCCTGGGAGTGTATGTCTAACTGTGTCACTGAAACTGTCACTCTTTTTTCTTCAGGGGATGTTGGAAATTACTATTATGGACAAGGCCACCCAATGAAGCCTCACCGAATCCGTATGACTCACAATTTGCTACTTAACTATGGTCTCTACCGAAAAATGGAAATCTATGTGAGTTACTGGGACCCCCACCACTCCCTAACCCCATCAGCTCTAGTTATGTTATCTCATTTTCTCAACTACTCATTCATCAGATGTGTCGAATGGGCTGTTATGTGGCAGACATTGAAAGAGATTTCTGTTTTTAAAGGGTTCGCTCCAGTGCTGGAGACTGACAGGTACACAAATAAATTGTACTACAGTCTGAGGGCGTACAATTAAATAATGTACAAGATACAGAGATAATGAAAAGTGAAGGAGGAAGGGAAGCCTTGGAATGTTTCCTGGAGGTACTATCTGAGCAGAATTTTAAATATTGAATAGAATTTAGCCAGGAGTTCAGGAGGGGACTGACATTCTAGACCAAGGGAAGAGTGTAAACAAAAAGGCAAAGAGGTAAGAACAGTATGGTGTGTTTGGGGAAACTATGAGTAGTTTCTAGGTAGTGCTATAGTGTAAAGGTCTCACGGGTGTGAGTAAAGGGACCTACAGTTGGAGAGGTCAGCAAGGATTGGATATGCTGTACTATGTAATAAGCAACTCTGATGGGCCAGGATTTAAAAAAAAAAATCCAATGCCTAAAAAAAGAGCAATTGGGACTATGTTGAGCTAGACAAGTCCCTAATTACTAGAGAGCATAGACTCTAAACTGCTTGACTCAGTTCCGTCTGATTTTTGCCCACCTACCGGTTTTTATTTTATTTATTTATTTTTTAAAGATTGTATTTATTTGAGAGAGAGAGCACAAGCATATGGAGAGGGATGCCTCCACTGGTGGTGCCCCCACCATCAGTTTTTAAAGAGAAGTTAGGGATCCATATTATTCTGTAATGTGGGGCCTGATCTCAAGACCTTGAGATCGTATTCTGAGCTGAACCTGAGAGTTGGACACTTAATTGATTATGCCACCCAGGTGCTCCAAAGATTTTTTTTTTTTAAAGTAATCTCTACACCCAGTGTGGGGCTGAAACTTCAACCCCAAGATGGTGAGTTGCATGCTCTACTGACTGAGCCAGCCAGGCATCCCCAAGTAATGGATTTTAAATCAAAGAGAGATAAAACAGGTATGCATTTTATTTTTATTTATTCTTAAAATATTTTATTTATTTATTGGGGGGGTGCAGCTGGGTGGCTCAGTCGGTTAAGTGTCTGCCTTCGGCTCAGGTCATGATCTCAGGATTCTGGGATCGAGCCCCACATGAGGCTTCCTGCTTCTCCCTCTGTGCCTACTTGTGCTTTCTCTCTCTGTCAAATACATTAAAAAAATGAATTAAATTTTAGAAAATAGAGTTAGTGGGTGGGAGGGAAAGGGAGAGAGAATTTGAAGCAGACCGCATTGAGTGCAGAGCCACACATGGGGCTTGATCCTGCAACCGTGAGACTATGACTTGAGCTGAAACCAAGAGTTGGATGCTTAAACCGACTGAGCCACCCAGGTGCTAAGTAATCTGCCCGGTATGGGGTGAAAACTCTCAGCCTCGAGATCAAGAGTCACATGTTCCACCAACTGAGCCAGTCAGGAGCCTCCAGGCATGCATTTTAGTAGGGAAGCCAGTTAGGCTGTTGCAAAGGTCCAAATGAGAAAATAAAGAAGGGCTGGGAGCCTATGTTGCCTTATGGTTAGAGCCTAAGAGTCTGTGGTTAAAGTCTGTGCTGGCAGCTTAAGTAACCTAGCAACAGCAGTATCCTTCCTCACCATTCCAGAGACTGAGAGGAGATGAGTCTTCTGTCTCAGATGGCCCTGTTATGTCCCTAGAGCCACTGGAGGCAGCTGGGGAAGCAAGGAGGGAAGGTAGACAGAGGAGCAGGCAGATGTGGGACCAGAGACCTTTGTCAGGTGTGAAAGGCATCTGAGAATGAAAAACATAAAAGGTAGCAGACAGAGGTTTTGAGGGACTCTAGGGAGTAGACTAGCATTTAGATAAAAAGAGGATACCTGAATGTGGAATAGCGAGCGCCGAGACCTTCCAGAGTTCCCTCTTATACATCTATACCTTGCTAATCTGGCTCTAGCTTGCCTCCTTTTCTGTCACTCCCCTCTCAGAACCCTCAGATCAGATTCTGCCTCTTTCTACCCCATCCTGACTGGGAGGATTACTCTGCCCAGTCATATTTTACTCATCTTCAAAAGTTACCTCAAGCCCTCTTTCTCTCTTTCATTCAGTATATATATATATTTATGATAGTCACACACAGAGAGAGAGAGAGAGAGAGAGGCAGAGACACAGGCAGAGGGAGAAGCAGGCTCCATGCACCGGGAGCCCGACGTGGGACTCGATCCCGGGTCTCCAGGATCGCGCTCTGGGCCAAAGGCAGGCGCTAAACCACTGCGCCACCCAGGGATCCCCTCATTCAGTATATTTTTGTTGAATACTTGTCATATTCCAGGAACTATATTAAACTCCATGAGTGATACTGAAGTATTAAAAAATGGATCCTATCTTCAAGTAAGGAAAAATAAATGAACATTTATTGAAGATTGCTTGGGTGGTAGGCCAGGGCTACCTGTTATTTTATATAATCCTTATAGCACCTTTAATTTATAGCTGAAGAAACAAGGTCAGAGAAGATGATTGACATGAACCTAAGAACCAACCCATATCTTTTTGGTTCCAGAGTCTTTATGTGTCCATTTGTTCTCCTCCTACTCCCTCAACCTAAGATATATATATATATTTTAAGTAGACTCCACATCTAGTGTGGAGCCCAGTATGGGGCTTGAATTCAAAACCCTGAGATCAGGGCAGCCTGGGTGGGTCAGTGGTTTAGCGCTGCCTTCAGCCCAGGACATGATCCTGGAGACCTGGGATTGAGTCCCACATTGGGCTCCCTGCGTGGAGCCTGCTTCTCTCTCTGCCTCTCTCTCTGTATCTCTCATGAATAAATAAATAAAATTTCTTTAAAAAAAAAAAACAAAAAACCCTGAGATCATGACCTGAGCTGAGATTAAGAGTCAGATGCCTAATCAACTGAGCCACCAGGCAACCCGCCCTAAGCAATATTTTAACAAGAAGTCTAAAAGTAGATGGTCTCAGAATTTTTTGGTGATATCATCAGAGACCCAGGCTTATTCTCTCCTGCTCAGTCATCCTTAGCTTATTTGATTGTTTTTGTTTGTTTGTTTGTTTGTTTGTTTTAAAGATTTTTTATTTACTCATGAGAGCCAGAGAGAGAGAGAGAGAGAAAGAGGTAGAGACATAGGCAGAGGGAGAGGCAGGTTCCCCACAGGGAGCCCAATGTGGAGACTTGATCCCAGGATTCGGAGATCATGACCTGAGCTTTGCAAAGGCAGATGCTCAACCACTGAGCCGCCCCAGGTGCCCCGATTTTTTTTTTTTTAAGTTTTATTTATTTTGTGTGTGTGTGTGTGTGTGTGTGTGTGTGTATAGAGAGAGAGAGTGCATGCATGCACGTGTGCAAGTGGGGGGAAGGGAGAGGCAAAGGGAGAGGGAGAGAGAATCTCAAGCAAACCTCCTGAGTTAAAAAAAAAAAACAGGGGCAGTCCGGGTGGCCCAAGCGGTTTAGTGCCGCCTTCGGTCCAGGGCCTGATCCTGGAGACCCGGGATCGAGTCCCACGTCAGGCTCCTTACATGGTGCCTGCTTCTCCCTCTGCCTGTGTCTCTGCTTCTCTCTCTCCTCTCTGTGTATTCTCAGAAATAAATAAATGAAATCTTTAAAAAAAAGACAAAAAACAAAAAACAACCTCCTGAGTACCGTGGAACCTGATGCGGGGCTGATCTTGTGACCCATGCAATTATGACCTGAGCTGAAATCAAGAGGTAAACACTTAACTGACTGAGCCACCCAGATGCCCCAGCTTATTTGATTTTATCCTTTTGTTTTTTGCCTTGAAATTCCATGATGGGTGTCTCAGCTCCAAGTGTTAAGAGTTTGTACAACAGAATACAAAGAAGGGAAGTGGTGGCAAATGGATCATTTTCCACTATCCCCATCTCACACTGTCTTCTTTATTAGAGAGGAAAACCCTTCCTAGAAGTTTCCCAACAGATTTCCCCTTAAATCTCACTGGGTCATTTGCCATCCTTAGATCATTCACCAGCAATTGGCTTAGACTAATCACATTTGATTCCTTTGGCTGAGTGCATTAACACCCAACCAAATTGAGATGTGTTAACAAGAAGAGAGAAAATGGTTCTTTGGGAAGCATCTAACAGTGGTTGTTGTAGTGAATAATACCACCTCGTTGGCAAGACGCCTGCGTGGCACAGTGGTTGAACATCTGCCTTCAGCCCAGGGTGTGATCCTGGAGTTCTGGGATCGAGTACTACATCAGGCTCTCTGCATGGAGCCTGCTTCTCTCTCTGCCTATGTCTCTGCCTTCTCTCTGTGTCTCTCATGAATGAATAAATAAAATCTTTAAAAAAATAATACCAAGCAATTTCTGTATCTGTAGATATTATTGTAAACTCCTAAAGTGAAATTCCAGTATACTCTCTTAAATCTTTAAACTGGTTCTGTTTAATGTGATCTGTTTCCTTCTCTTGAGTATGGATCTTTGATCCTCTTCCCCCAACAGTGTTTCTGTGCATTCATTCTGTCTTCTCCTTTCTCTGGGCTGTGATCCTAATATTACTTTCCCAAAACACAGATAGCTATTTTAATATCTTTCCTAAAATTGATGGCTTTTGAGAGTCAGACCTGGAAGAAGCTCCGTAGATTTCTTATAGAAGTTGCTGTATTCTGGGGCACCTGGCTGCCTCAGTCAGTAGAGCATGGGACTGTTGATCTCAGGGTTGTAAGTTTGAGCCCTATGTTGGATGTGGAGATTACTGAAAAATCAAATATTAAAAAAAAAAGAAGTTGTTGTATTCTGTCTCTATACCTGAAGGAGACATATTGAAGTCTTTCACACAGTTGGTCCCTCCCCCAATTCTGCCTCCACACATCTAATTAATCTCTCCCAGAATCTATATCCTCATTTTTCATCCAGGAACCTTCCTATTTACATAATCAACAATTCTGCTCTCTTTCTTGCCTTGGATGCTAATTTTGTATATTCCCAGGCTTCTTATTCATCGCCTTCTGTTCTTTTGTGCTTTTTTTAAAAAATGTTTTTATACAATATTGAGTAGATATGAAAGAATTTTTATAAAATATGTGGAAGATATAAAGAATCACAATACAATTAATACCATCTAGTTTAAGCAAACAAACATTGCCATGACTGCTAAAGCCCCTATATACCCTTCCCTGATCCTCTTTGCTTCTCTTCTTCCCCAGAGTTAATCTCTGCCCTGTATTTAGGGTGTGTTATTTCCTTGCCTTTTTTTTTTTTAAGATTTTATTTATTTATTTTTAACTTTTTTTTTTTTTTTTTTTAGATTTTATTTATTTATTCATAGAGACAGAGAGAGAGAGAGAGAGAGGCAGAGACACAGGCAGAGGGAGAAGCAGGCTCCCCATTCAGGGAACCTGATGTGGGACTCGATCCTGGGTCTCCAGGATCATACCTTGGGCTGTAGGCGGCGCTAAACCGCTGTGCCACTGGGGCTGCCCTAAAGATCTTATTTATTTATTCATGAGAGACACAGAGAGAGAGAGGCAGAGATATAGGCAAAGGGAGAAGCAGGCTTCCTGTGGGGAGCCCAATGCGGGATTCGATCCCAGGACTCTGGGATCATGCCTTGAGTCAAAGGCAGACGCTCAACTGCTGAGCCACCCAGGTGTCCCTATTTCCTAGCTTTTTAAAGATAATTTTACCAGTATATATTCTTAAACAATACATGTTCTAGTTTTACATGTTTAAATGTTATGTGAATGGAGTCATACAGTACTGATTATATGACCTACCTTTTTTGCTCAACATGTTCTTGAGAATGATACATGTTGATGCACACAGCTGGATTTATTTTCACTGTATTTCATTGAAAGAATATACTACAGGACGTATGTACATATTTACCCTTATTAGGGAGTCAAAATGGTTTCCAGTTGCCAGCAATGTAGAAGAATTGCAGTTGCTTTAAGTCTTTGCCAACACTTGATTTTGTCATATTTAATTTTTTTGTCAGTTTAGCTTAACGTGAAATGATATTTTAACTATTTTTTTGATTTATGTTTTCCTTGATTTCAACCTAGGGAGAGTAAGGATCTTTTTGTATGTTTATTGGCCATTCAAGTTTCCTTATCCAAGTCCCTTTTCAAGCCTTTTACCCATTTTCCTACTTGATTGTCTGTTTTTGTTTTAATTGGAACTTGGATATACAGAATTGAGATAAATGTTATCCTTGGCTCATAAGCATCAAAGGAAGGTCATTTTTGGTCTTTTGAAAATATATATTTGGGATGCCTGGGTGGCTCAGGGCATGATCCTGGGAGTCCCGGGAATGAGTCCCACATCAGGCTCCCTGCATGGAGCCTGCTTCTCCTTCTGCCTGTATCTCTGCTTTCTCTCTGTGTCTGTCATGAATAAATAAACAAAATCTTTAAAAAAAAGAAAAAAAGAAAAGAAAAAATATATTTTACTGCTTATTCAATATCTTAATGGCTGTTGAGACATCAATATTCCTACACCCTGATCACCTCTAAATTTTGTATTTATTATTTCTATCTTTTTTTTTTTTAAGTTTTTATTTATGATAGTCACACAGAGAGAGAGAGAGAGAGAGAGGCAGAGACACAGGCAGAGGGAGAAGCAGGCTCCATGCACCGGGAGCCCGACGTGGGACTCGATCCCAGGTCTCCAGGATCGCGCCCTGGGCCAAAGGCAGGCGCCAAACCGCTGCGCCACTCAGGGATCCCCTATTATTTCTATCTTTTAAAAAAATGTTTATCCTGTGTGTATGCCTAAACAATATATAGTAATTATTTACTTATCTTTGAACTTTTAAAAAAAGGTGTCCTACATGTAATCTTTTTTTTTTTTTTTAAGTTTCTTTATTTAGGGACGCCTGGGTGGCTCAGCAGTTGAGTATCTGCCTTTGGCTCAGGGCGTGATACCAGGATCTAGGATCCAGTCCTGCATTGGGCTCCCTCTGAGCAGCCTATACTCCCTCTGCCTATGTCTCTGTCTCTGTCTCTCTTGAATAAATAAATATATCTTTTATTTAAAAAGTTTATTTATTTTTAATAATCTCCACACCCAACATAGGGCTCAAACTCATGACTCTCTGATCAAAAGTTACATGCTCTTCTGGGGGAACCAGGATGGCTTAGTTGGATAAGTGTCTGATGTCAGCTCAAGTCATGAACTCAAGGTCCTGGGCTCTGTGTGCAGGGAAGAGTCTGCTTCCCCTCTCCTTTCCCTTTGCTCCTCCCCTGACTTCTCTCTCAAATAACTAAATAAAATCTTAAAAAAACAAGCAAGCAAGCAAGCTGCATACTCTTCCAACTGAGCCAGCCAGGTGCCTCTTGTGACTTGTTTTTTATCACACAATATTATGTTAGTAAAATCCAACTACCTTGCTGCATATAGCTATAGTTTTTTGATTATTCTCTGCTGAAAAATATTTTGTCATTATCTTTCAATTTATCCATTCTCCCATGATCTTAATTTGTATTTCACTTTTTTTTAATTTTTTTTTAATTTTTATTTATTTATGATAGGCACACAGTGAGAGAGAGAGAGAGGCAGAGACACAGGCAGAGGGAGAAGCAGGCTCCATGCACCGGGAGCCTGACGTGGGACTTGATCCTGGGTCTCCAGGATCGCGCCCTGGGCCAAAGGCAGGCGCTAAACCGCTGCGCCAACCAGGGATCCCTGTATTTCACTTTTTAATGTTAGGAACAGTGCTTTGGATATTCTTGTACATATCTCTTAGTGCATGTATGCAAAAGTTTCTTTTGACTGTTTCTCTAGCACTAGAACTGCTGGACTGTAGGGTATGTGAATAACAAATGCTACGTTGCTTTTCATTGTAGTCAAATGAATTTATACTCCCACTGGCAATGTGTAAGTGATAGCTTGAGAGGTGTCTGGCTGGCTTAGTCAGTGAAGTGTATGACTCTCAATCCCAAGGGTGTGAGTTTTTTCCCTTACCAATTTGTAGTAGTACTTTATTTTAGTAGAGGTAGTCCAGTGTCAGTTTATTGCTCTAAATATCTTTTTTTTTAAGATTATTTATTTGAGAGAAAGAGAGAGTACACGGCAGGAAGGAGCAGAGGGAGAGAGAGAATCTTTAAGCAAACTGCTGAGAATGGAGCCCAGTGTGGGTCTGGATCCCACAAACCCCTGAGATCACTACCTGGGTCAAAGCTAAGAGATGCTTAACCAACTGTGCTACCCAGACGCCCTGCTCTAAATATCTTCTACTCTGGTTTTGTCTTTTCACTCTATCTTTAATGAACGGAAATTACTGATTTTAATATAGTCATAATTATTAATTGTTTCCGTTATAAGTGCATTTGTGTCTCTAGAAATCCTTCCCTTGGGGCACCTGACTAGTTTAGTCAGAAGAGCATGCAACTCTTTATCTCCATATCGTGAGTTTGAGAGCCCCATGTTAGCTGTGAAGATTACGAAGGAAGGAAGGAAGGAAGGAAGGAAGGAAGGAAGGAAGGAAGGAAGGAAGGAAGGAAGGATGACAGAAAACACCCCCTCCCCCCCGATACTTCCGTGCGCTCCGTCTCTCTCGCCAAGCCCGCCAGCCTCAACGCCTCCATACCGAAACTCCCTCCTAACACAACGCCAAACAGAACTCCAGAAAGCCAGAAGAAAAAGAGAACACAAAGATAAAAAATAAAATCCTCAACCCTTAGGGTCTTCTCCTAAGTTCATCCTTTAAAAGCTTTATGGGGGGATGCCTGGTTGGCCCAGCAGTTGAGCATCTGCGTTTGGCTCAGGGGATGATCCTGGCGCTCCAGGATCAAGTCGCACATCAGGCTCCCTGCAGGGAGCCTGCTTCTCCCTCTGCCTGTGTCTCTGCCTCTCTCTCTGTGTGTCTCTCATGAATAAATAAATAAAATCTTTTAAAAAATTAAAAGCTTTATAGGGGGAATGCCTGGGTGGCTCAGCGGTTGAGCATCTGCCTTTGGCTCAGGGCATGATCCCTGTCTCAGGATTGAGTCCCACATTAGGTTCCCTGTGAGGAACCTGCTTCTCTCTCTGCTGTGTCTCTGCCTCTTTCTGTGTCTCTCATGAATAAATAAATAAAATATTTTTTTTAAAAAAAGGCTTTATGGGGGGCGCCTAGCTGACTCTGTCAGTAGAGCATGTGGCTCCTGGTCTTGGGGTCGTGAGTTCAGGTTCCATGTTGGGCATAGAGTTTACTTAAAAATAAAAACAGTTTAAAAAGATAAAAGCTTTATAGGTTTGCTTTCACGTATATGTATTTACTATATTTAGAATTGATTTGTCAATATGGTTTGAGGTAGGAATCCACTGAAATTTTTCCCTTGTATTGTCCTAGCTGATTTACTGAAAAGTCTGTTGTTTCTCCATTGATCTAAGTGCCAGCTCTTTTATGTATGAGATGTCCATATTTGTTCATTCATTCCACAAATACTTAGTAAGCACCAGCTTTATGCCAAGCAGTGTGTATGGGTCTGTTTCTGGGCTCTGTGTTCTGTTGACTTGGTCTGTTTATTACCCCATATGCCAATACCCAGTGGCTTAATTATAATGGTTCTTTGGTACGTGTTGATACCTAGTAGCACAAGTACGTCTTGATACCTAGTAGCACAAGTCCTTCCACTTTGTTCTTTAAAAAAAAAAAAAAAAGTGGGATCCCTGGGTGGCGCAGGGGTTTGGTGCCTGCCTTTGGCCCAGGGCGCGATCCTGGAGACCCGGGATCGAATCCCACGTCGGGCTCCCGGTGCATGGAGCCTGCTTCTCCCTCTGCCTATGTCTCTGCCTCTCTCTCTCTCTCTCTCTGTGTAACTATCATAAATAAAAAATAAAAAAAAGTGACTTGCGGGATGCATGGGTGGCTTAGCGTTTGAGCGTCTGTCTTTGGCTCAGGGCGTGATCCCGGGGTTCTGGGATCGAGTCCCACATCAGGCTCTCTGCGAGAAGCCTGCTTCTCCCTCTGCCTATGTCTCTGCCTCTTTCTCTCTGTATGTCTCTCATGAATAAACAAATAAAATCTTTAAATAAAAATATAAGTAAAAAGTGACTTGCTATTTGCCTTTTGTAATTTTTTTAAAGATTTTATTTATTTATTTGACAGAGAGAGCGAGCACGCGTGTGCATGGAGCAGCAGAGGGAGAAGGGAGAAGGGGGCTCCCGGCTGATTCTGGTGGCTCAACTGGAGGACTCTGGATCATGACCAGAGAGGAAGGCAGATGCTTAACCGACTAAGCCACCCAGGCGCCATGCCTTTTGAACTTCTATATAAATTTTAGAACTCATCAAATACTATAAACAAATCTGCTGAGATTTTGGTTGTAATTTTATTGAATCTTTATATCATCTTAGGGAAAATTGATATTTTGAGAATATTTAGTCTTTGAATCCATGAACATGGCATATCTCCGTTTATTTAGGACTTTTTATTTTACTTTTTATTTACTTTTTAAAACATTTTATTTATTTATTCATGAGAGACACAGAGAGAAAGAGGCAGAGAAATAGGCAGAGGGAGAAGCAGGCTCCGTGCAGGGAGCCTGATGTGCAACTTGATCCTGGGACTCCAGGATTACGCCCCGGGCCCAAGGCAGGCGCTAAGCTGCTGAGCCACAGTGAATTGGCAGGGAAGTTCGGTTGATTGGACCTTAGAAATAAAGGTATCACTGTCATTTTAAGATGAATAAAGTGGGTTTGGAGAGAGAAGACAGAATTTTATGCGAGTTGAGGACCCATGATTATGTAACATTCTCCCAAGAAGGGGTCCCTTTTTTACTTATTTTTTTACTAGTCTTTTATTTTTTTAAGATTTTATTTATTTATTCATGAGAGAGAGAGAGAGAGAGAGAGGCAGAGACACAGGCAGAGGGAGAAGTAGGCTCCACGCAAGGAGTCCGACGTGGGACTCAATCGCGGGTCCCCAGGATCAGGCTCTGGGCTGAAGGCAGTGCTAAACCAATGAGCCACCCTGGCTGCGCCATAAGGAGAAATTTATAAAACTTTAGACTGACAGTCAAAATCTCAACTATTCATCAACAGTTGAATGGATAAACTGGTATACTTTACAATAAAGTATATGGCCTCTGCCTGTGTCTCTGCCTCTCTCTGTGTGTCTCTCATGAATAAACAAAAGAAATCTTTAAAAAAAATCTTAAAAAATAATAAAAATAAAAATAAAATTTTATACTTAGATTTATTTGCATATAGAAATGTTATGCATTTTTAAAAAATTAATCATATATCCAAGGTATCTGTAAATCTTTTTCTGCTATTTGTTGTTTCTATTAGCTCTCACTCTTAGGGCTTTGTTTCCTTGCATGTTTTGTGATTTTTGGCTGTGTGGTCACATTTCTTGGAACTTTGTGGCCTGGGATGAAGATAGGTTCTTAGAGCAAGATTTGTTTTTACTTCATAAAAGGGGCAGCTTTTGAAATGGGCTTTGTCCTTGTTGAATGTAGTAGATGAGGAATGCAAAATTAAGGGTGGCTTCTGTCTTGAGCAACTGGGTGGATGGTAGTGAGGATGGGAACACTGGGAAAGAAGAGCATAGGAGAAATAAGGTGGTGGATGCAGTCAAGATTATGGAGTACCTATAATGAAGGGGATAGGCAATGGATTGAAATGGAAGTCAAAGAGGGTGGAATTAAGGATTACATTTAGTTTCGCAGCCTGAGTGGATTTTGGTGTCATTAACAAAAATAGTAAAAGAGAAGTCTGGAAGTGAAGTTAAATTTGAATGCCTTTGGGCTCTCTATAAGTTGTTAGATCCAGTTGAATTTGAAGTGCCGCTAGGATTCACAAGTGGGGCTGGCTGAGAAGCTGTTGGAATTGTGAATCTGGAGCTCAGAGCAGAAAGCAAGATGGAGTGAGTCTGGGCAGGTATCTATGTAGAAGGGATAATCAAAGCTCTGTCCGCAACATTGCTGTGAGGGTAAAAGGCTTAATATAGAAAAAGCAATTTAGTATTTGGGGCCATGTCTTGCTGCTTTCACTATGACTGTGTTCTATAGAACAGTATCCATCTTTTATTCTTACATTCCTCCTTATATTAAGTGAGGATTAAACAAGAGTCAGGTAGTGCCTGCAGCCAGACCTCTGGGTTCCTAGTCAATTTTCCAGCTGTGTAACCTTGGACAAATTACTTAACCTCCCTGGGGGCAAAATGAGGTTAATAATAGTATGGAGTTTAAGAAGTTGTGGTAAGGATCACAAAATAGCATACAATGCCTGACTTAGGGTAAACAATGTTAGGTATGTATTGAAAATGCTTTATGGGGTCCCTGGGTGGCCTCAGCGGTTTAGCGCCTGCCTTTGGCCCAGGGCATGATCCTGGAGTCTCAGGATCAAGTCCCACATCAGGCTCCCTGCATGGAGTCTGCTTCTGCCTCTGCCTGTCTCTGCCTTTCTTTCTCTCTCTGTGTCACTCATGAATAAATAAATGAAATCTTAAAAAAAAAAAAAATGCTTTTTATAAACTAGAAAGGTATTGGTAGCTAGAAAAGAAAAGCAGAGGGTCATCTTAGAAGACCTACCTTTAAGAGATGGGAGGAAGAGAAGAGGTTTTTAAAAAGGGAAAGATGAAAAAAAAATTTAAAAAAAGGGGGGGGGAGATGAATCAGAATGTTAGGATAACATTCTGGAAATTACCATGTCAAGGAAGTTTCAATGGGGAGGGTACGATCAGAATTGTTGGTGTGATGGTGATTTATAAAAGATTTCATATTTCAATTATTGTTAGTCACCCTTTTTCCTCAAACTCTTAGAGCCATTTGGCCCATAACTATATATTGTTTTATTTAGAATTAAAAAGAATGAAGAGTTTGTAAAGCACTTCACAGTTTACAAAGAGATTCAACATCTCATCCAATTCTCGTGATCCCTGTGAGGTAGAAGTTGTTCCTGTTTAGTAAATGAGAAAATTGAGGCTCACTAGATAGACTTACCTAAGCAACAGAGCTTGAGTTGCAGTCAGGGTCTTCTGATACTGAATCTTATTTGATAATCTTATGTGCCTAATTAGACTGTAAATTTCCTGAGGCCTTAATCTAATCAGTGGGTCCCCCCCCCCTCCCCTCACCTTTACAGCACCTAGCTCAGTGCTAGGCTGATACAGGTGTTCAGAGTAGACTGGGTGAAGATTGGCCACGGTCAGGAATAACACGTCCTTTCTCCCCTCTGCCCTCTAGCGCCCTCACAAAGCCAATGCCGAGGAGATGACCAAGTACCACAGTGATGACTACATTAAATTCTTGCGCTCCATCCGCCCAGATAACATGTCCGAGTACAGTAAGCAGATGCAGAGATGTAAGTCCATTCTGTTCCCTCCTTACTCTCGAGGCCCCAGTCAGGTCTGCCTTTGATTTTTATTTTTTTTAAAGATTTTATTTATTTATTTGTGAGAGAGCGAGTGAGTGAGCATGAGCTGTCAGGAGGGACAGAGGCAGAAGGAGAAGCAGACTCCGCTGAGCAGGGAACTGGATGCAGGCTTACTCCCAGGACCCTGAGATCATGACCTGAGCCAAAGGCAGACACTTGACCAATTGAGCCACCCAGGTGCCCCTGGATCTACCTTTGAATTGTAGAAGTCTACCCTGTCTTCCCTAGTATCTCCTATTCAGCTGACGCTTAATTTCCCCTGCCTCTCAAGGATGCCAGAGTGCTGCTTTTTTCTCAAGTCTGGTTTTCCTTGTATCTTGATTATAAGGAATAGAGTTTGATCTTTGTCTAGTTAGATTCACAATACTATGCCAAGGAAACTGTAAATGTTGTTATGGAAAAAGCACTGACCTGGTAGAGAGACATAGGAGATAGAAGCCCCAGCTCTGACACTTAACTGACCAGGCAAGTCACTTTCCCTCAGATTTTTATAAAATGGACTGGGTGTCATCCCACACAAGTTTAACTGTTCTCATTTTTGTGAGTGTTAATTGAAAATTGAGTGGCCACTTAGACTCTAGATGATGTGATTTTTTTTTAAAGATTTATTTATTTATTCATTCAGAGAGAGCGAAGAGAGAGGCAGAGACACAGGCAGAGGGAGAAACAGGCTCCATGCAGAAAGCCCGATGTGGGACTCGATCCTGGGTCTCGATCCTGGGTCTCCAGGATCACACCCGAGGCTGCAGGCGGCGCTAAACCGCTGCACCACCGGGGCTGCCGATGATGTGATCTTTGAGTTGAGGTGATTTTGCTCCTGCTTCCTGAGACTTGAAGCTCAGAACAGGTGGCATCTCAGAAGCTACACTCGGTTTATAGGAATCATGGGGATTGTTTCAGCTAAGGGAGAAAATGTGTTGAAATTTGGGAGAAAAACTATTATCTGACTTCTCCCTTGTGTTATATTAAAATTTTCTCTCAGCACCTGATATCTCATATAATAAAACAATGAAGCAACATTGTCCAGAGAAGTTTTTTTTCCAGAAGTTTTAATTAGCTTATAACAGCTTATTTTGAAATATCAGCAAATCTTTTTTTTTTTTTTCACATAACAACACTTTATTGAACTTGTAATATCAGCAAATCTGTGGCACTTGTTGCTACTGGCCACAAGGTAGTCTGATTCCCAAGGCAGAAAGTTTATTTGTTACAATAATTGTTTAGTTGTAATGATTACAGAGCCACAGAGACTTTTTTTTAAAGCATCAAGCTTCTTTACCACCTACAACAATACTGTCCCCTCTTTTTTTTTTTTAAGATTTTATTTATTTATTCATGAGAGACACAGAGAGAGAAGGAGAGGCAGAGACACAGGTAGAGGGAGAATCAGGCTCCATGCAGGGAGCCTGATGTGGGACTCGATCCCCAGACCCAGGATTATGCCCCAAGCTGAAGGCAGACACTTAACCGCTGAGCCACCCAGGCATCCCAGTACTGCCCCCTCTAAGTGCAGTATTTGCTCTTTGAATTGACAAGATCTTATTTGCTTTCAAGATGAGACAAATTCCTTCCTTTGCTCTGGATGGCTTTAGGGCTTCTCATAACCTATTTAGGCCACTGATCAGGCTCCATTGTCAGCAGAGAGGATTCTCATTAGAGAAGGAGCTTGGTGTTAAAGAGAGAAAATGAGCTTTGATGTCGTGGTTTGAATTCTTTAGCTCTACTACTTAGCTGCTGTGTGTTCTTAAGCAAGCACCTAGCCTCTCTGAGCCTATTTTCTTTTCTTTATTTAGTTTTTAAAGATTTTTTTATTTAAGAGAGAGTGTGCTTATGTAGGGGTAGAGGCAGAGGGAGATGGAGAGTGAATCTCATGCAGACTGTGCTGCTGAGCCCAGAGCCCGATACAGGGCCTGATCTCATGATCCTGAGATCATGACACAAGCCCAAACCAAGAGCCAGGTGCTAAACTGACTGTACCGTCCAGGCACACTTGTTTTCTTTTCTTTAAAAGAAAGACAGGGGCACATGGGTGGGTGGCTCAGTCATTTAAGTGTCTGTCTTTGGCTTAGGTCCCTGAGTTGGGCTCCAGCCCTGAGTTGGGCTTCTTGCTCAGTGGAGAGTCTGCTTGTCCTTCTCCGTCTCCCTCTGCCCCCTACCTCACACATGCTCTCTCTCAATTAAATAAATAAAATCTTAAAAAAAAAAAAAAAAAAAAAAAAGGAAGGGACACTTGGGTGGTTCAGTGGTTGAGCATCTGCCTCTGGGTCAGTGTGTGATCCCAGGGTCCTGGGATCCAGTTCCTCATCAGGTTCCCCATGGGGAACTTGCTTCTCCCTTTGCCTATGTCTCTGTCTCTCTCTCTGTGTCTCTCATGAATAAATAAATAAAATCCTGAAAAAAAAAAAAAGAAAGACAGTAATGACTTTTTCATAGTGGAGGTTGGGGGGATAGAAGTGAGAGCACTGACTGTCAATGAATAGTAACTTTTGCTGTGATGACATATTACTTTCATTATTTTCAAATCTTTCAAAGCAGACATAAAATATTAGGCCCTGAGGAATGCCCAGGTTTGGGTCTGGCTCCCAGTTTGCTCCAGTTTTCCGGAAACTAGCATTCTAAGGTTGTGTATTAAAAGATTAGGTCTGGGGACGGCTGGGTGGCTCAGCGGTTGGGCGTCTGCCTTCAGCTCAGCGCATGATCCTGGAGTCCCGGGATCGAGTCCCACATTGGGCTCCCTACAAGGAGCCTGCTTCTCCCTCTGCCTGTGTCTCTGCCTCTCTGTGTGTGTCTCTCATGAATAAATAAATAAAATCGAGTCCCTCCCACAAATAAGTAAGTAAGTAGATAGATAGATAGATCGATCGATCGATCGATTTGGGGGGCACCTGGGTGGCTCAGTGGGTTAAATGTCTGCCTTTAGCTCAGGTCATGATCCTGGAGTCCTGGGATCAAGCTTCACGTCAGGGTCCCTGCTTAGTGGGGAATCTGCTTCTCTCTCTCCCTCTGCCCCTCCCCCTGCTCTTTCTCTCTCTCTTGCTTGCTCTCTCTCAAATAAATAAAATCTTTTAAAAAAAAATTAGGTCTGGGATTTTCTCTCATTGAAGATGGATTTGGAAGGATGAAACTCTCTAAGGACTTTAAGGCACCTTACTGACTTGATCCATAGGGTTATAGAAAGATGTTATTTAGTGAAGTGCTATATAACCAGGGGTATCTACAGAGACAATAACAGGGATGTGAGAGCCAAGCTCTTTTATTATATTACCAATATCTAACCTAGGAAGTTATATGTGTAATAAGACTAAAAGTAAGTTAGGCTTCCTTGCTCTTGGCTAGAATGTAATAGACATTTTGTGGTCATTTTGAGACCTTGAGAATCTTGATCAGAAGTTCTGACCTAGGATGTTTGGGTGGCTTAGTGGTTGAGCATCTGCCTTTGGCTCAGGTCATGATCCCAGGGTCCTGGGATTGAGTCCTACATTGGGCTCCCCGCGGGGAGCCTGCTTCTCCCTCTGCCTATTATCTCAGTCTCTCTCTCTCTCTCTCTCTCATGAATAAAGAAATAAAATCTTAAAAAAAAAAAGTTCTGACCTAATATTTTAATTAGTTAAAATGGGACCATGATGTACAGTGAGCTCCCTGACAGCCTGGCTTGATCTGCCCATTTGCACTTGGTTCCCTATCAGCCAGCCTTTGCCTGCCAGGGAGCTCATGGCCTGTTGGGCTCAGGCCTTCTTAAAAATAGTAATAAATAAATAAAATGGGTTCAAACATCAATAAATGCAGTTTTGGGTTTTTTGGCCAGATAGTTTATCAGAATGTGAAACATGGTGGAAAAATGATAAAGGGGAATTATGGTGGTAGAATTTAGAGATATTGTCGTCTATTTTATAGATACATAAACTGAAGTGAAATGACTTTCCCAGAATCACCCAGCAAGGCAGTGGTAGAATGGAGAATGGAATGTTTCCACAGAAAAGTATAAAAAGTAATAGAATGAACATCCAACTACCCACTCCCAGCCTAATAAAGAAAACATTACCAATATAGTTGAAGCCCCCTTGGTCGCCTCCCCTTGATCACACACCCTTCTCTTACCCTCCACTCCCCGCCCCCCATTATAGCACCACAGTGTACAAGCCCTCTCCTGAAGTCCCTGTTAATCCCATGCATCTCTTTCTGCAGTGTGCTTTTTACCGCCTTCCCCATCTCCCTCTGCTCTCCCATCTCTCACCCACTGTTGCTCCCTTCGTTCTAACTCCAGCCTAAGAGTAAGAAACGTATTTGTAGTGGGAAGAGAGAAACCCATAGAAAAGTCCTCCCTAATTTCACAGATGAGCACAAGTGAGGGTCTTCAGTCCCTTCCCCCCTTTCCATCTCCAGTCACACAGCTTGTTGAGCTGAGAATAATGGGCTGGCTCTTTGAGCCACGTGTTGGTTTGGGGCTGAAGGAAAATATTTTTTTCTCTTATCTAAACCATTTCCTGGCCCACCTGGCTGGCGAACTGAGAGTACGAACTCTCAGTCTGAGAGTCATGAGTTCCAGCCTCATGTTGGGTATAGAGCTTACTTAAAAATAGGGATCCCTGGGTGGCGCAGTGGTTTAGCGCCTGCCTTTGGCCCAGGGCGCGATCCTGGAGACCCGGGATCGAATCCCACGTCAGGCTCCCGGTGCATGGAGCCTGCTTCTCCCTCTGCCTGTGTCTCTGCCTTTCTCTCTCTCTCTCTGTGACTATCATAAATAAATAAAAATTAAAAAAAAAAAAAAAAGCTTTAAAAAAAAAAAATAATAATAAAGGGACGCCTGGGTGGCTCAGCAGTTTAGCGCCTGCCTTCGGCCCAGGGAATGATCCTGGAATCCCAGGATCGAGTCCCACGTCAGTCTCCCTGCATGGAGCCTGCTTCTCCCTCTGCCTGTGTCTCTGCCTCTTTCTTTCTCTCTTTCTCTCTGTGTCTCTCATGAATAAATAAATAAAATATTTAAAATAATAATAATAATAATAATAATAATAATAATAATAAACATAAATAAAACAACCATTTCCTCCCATGGTGGCTCCACATCCCAGATGGGAGTATAAGCAAAACTCTGGAAACCTAGGCAGGCCAAACCCAATGAAGGAGGAAGCAGCTGGAAGGGGCAGTCGGTTGCCAGTGGATAAGGATCCTGGCCCCAGGGACCAAAGTTCTTATTGACACAGCCTCCCAGTGCACAACTGGGGAGTGAGGGTGATAGCTACCGACTACTGCTCACCCCCTTCTGCAGGCCGCACTTCCCCAGAGCGCTTGTCTTGGCAGGGAGCCCTCTCAGTCTAGGCCAGTGCCAGAGTGGGTAGCGTGTGTAGTTACTGCAGACTGAGCTTCAGCCCTCTCAGTGGGTTACCGCAGTCTGAGCTGGGCTCTGCTACCCTCCTCCTAGGGCTCCTCCTTGTTCTCCGTGGGGAACCCCAGTTGACAGCAAGTGCAATAGGAAGGCCAGAGCAAGGGATAAGGGTCTAGCCTACCCTGCCTGTAATTTCCTGTGTATCATTCATGTCTCAATAGTTTCCTTTTTTTGGTTGTTTTCTTAAAGATTTTGTTTATGTGAGAGAGACTGCTTGAGAGTGGACTGAGGGGGAGAGAGAGGGAGAGAATCTTGAGCAGCCTCTGTGCTGAGCCTCAGAGCCTCATCTGGCTCTGAGGTGAAACCAAGAGTCGGATGCTCAACTGACTGAGCCCCCCAGGCACCCCTCATAGCTTCCTTTTCTAGGAGAGGAGACTCGGAGCCCTGAGGTTCCTCCCTAGCTCTGTGACTCTACAGCCCTCAGGTGTGCTTCCTTTCCTGCCTCTCAGCTTCTCATTTCATTTGCATCACTGTTTGCATGTGTTTCCTCATTATGTGTTAGTTTGGACTTTTGCCCCTTTAGGCCGGAAATAACTTGACTCCAGTTGTCACTTGGGTGTAGTAGCAAGAGCCCTGGACTGTGGGAGTCGAGACACCTGGACTCTCATTCTGGCTCTGCCACTGCCTCCTTATAGAACTATGGGCAGGTCGCTTAATTCTCTGGATCTGTTTGTTCCTCTGGACAGTGGGGTTGATGTGTCTTGTCCAACTCATGGGGTTGTGATGAGGATCAAATGAGATTGTATATGAAATTATTGGGGAGAAGGCCTGAGTATATTTTCATGGGCTTTTAGGGCAGGCAGACCAATGTTTAAGATCGCCTCTGCTATTTATTAGGAGTTCACGTCTCTGAGCTGGTTTCCCCATTTATAAAATAGGACCAAATTGCCTTAGAAGGTTGTGCGAGGTATCTAAAGCCTTTAGCACAGTGTCTGGCACATTGTTAAGCATTCAGTGGATGATAGTTATATAGGTCTCAGTTTTTCTCTGCCTTGTTAGTCAGCTGGAGTGAGATCTGAACCAACCCAGGAATAAGTAGCTCAATTTTCTCCCTCGAGGAAAGAGCTAACATTTTCCAAGTACTTACTTGCTGTATTCTTCCCCAGTAAGACTTCTGTTAATCTTCTCAACATTTAGGTGAGGCAGATATCATGGTTGCTACTTAAAGGTAATGAGCCAAAGCTCTGAGAAGTTAAATGACTTGATCCAGTCACAGAATCAGTAAGTAGGGCAGCCCTGGTGGTTCAGCGGTTTAGTGCTGCCTTTGGCCCAGGATGTGACCTTGGAGACCCGGGATTGAGTCCCACATCGGGCTCCCTTCATGGAGCCTGCTTCTCCCTCTGCCTGTGTCTCTGTCCCTCTCTCTGTGTCTCTTATGAATAAATAAATAAAGTCTTTAAAAAAAAAAAAAAAAAAGAATCAGTAAGTAGAGCCTGAACTAGACCAAGCCTTATGAATCCAAATTCTGTGGATTCCCCCCGCCCTATAGGCTCATATGTGTAAACAAAAACTAAAGGAATTGTGGAAACTAACCTTTCCCTTATGTCTTTCAAGTCAACGTCGGTGAGGACTGTCCAGTATTTGATGGCCTGTTTGAATTCTGTCAGTTATCTACTGGTGGCTCTGTGGGTAAGGAATATACCTCCCTCCTCACGGGCTGTGCTGGGTTGTACTAGTGAGGCCTGCCTTTTAGGCCGCTGTCCCAGTGGGGTTGATCTGGGACCCTTTAAACGGTCCTATGAGTTTTTACCTTACGTCTTTTAAAATATCCTTCTGGTTCAGTCCCAGCCTAGGTTTAGTCTCTGACATGGTACTGACAGGTGTCCTTGATTGTCCTTTCCTACCAAGAGATCTTAAATACTGGAATTCCCTGCGGACCTCATGGGGTTGTGGAGATGCTGTACATAGAAGCAATTTGCAGACTGCAAAGTGCTATGAAAATGGGAAGTGTCACCATCTGTGTCTTACAAAAGACCATAGTAATTACCTTTAGAGGTCAGAAATAGTCCCCACATATCTCCCACTTCCATTATTAACTTCTAGATTACCTCTATGATTACTCTAAACCCTTTCTTAACAAATATTTATTTTCCTATGATCCTTATTTCCTCTCCTCTCCCCTTTGGCTCCCAATATAATCTCAGAGAACAAAGATGTGCACAGAAAAAAGTTGCCCACAATCACACTGTCCACAGATAATCGTTATTACCATTTAGGTGTTTATATATCCATTCTTTTTTCTGTGTGTATATATGTGGATTAAACATATACATCTGTATTTTGCAAAAATGTGTCACATGTGTATAGTTTTGTGTCTGCATCTTTTACTTAATAAATCTTTAAAATTTCTTTAGTTCTAGTAGACTATAGCATGATTTCTAGTGGCTACATGATTATTCCATGTTATGGACCAACTTTAGTTGATATAATCAGTCCCCTCTTGTTGGATCACTTGACTTGTTCCATGTTTTTATTGCTGTTAGAATTACACTGCCACAAATGCACCTGATTACACAAGTGTCTATTTCTCTAGCTTCTGGGGCCAGTTTGTACTTGGAGCTTCTGATACCTTCAGTCAGTATCTTCATCATTTTTTGACCATGAACCCCAGTAATAAATACATTTACACGCAGTTGAGGTTCTGCATGCACATTCTTGCTCAGAAGCCAGTTTCACAGAAGAGCATTTACCTTTACTGTTATTTTATCCTAGTCTGTTTTGTTTAGTACACACATACTAATCATGACCCATTAAACCAATTTTAAGGCTTACTGATGGGTTACCACCCTCAGTTTGGAAAAAAGTTGTTTAGAGTAGCCAGGGTCATATTTACTCTCTGTTGGAATAGGGAAGGAGGGAGAGGACTGGCCTCTGGATCGTACAGTCCAGTTGTCTGATAGGTCCTACCTCTCACTGGTTTTCTGGGCTTCTTGGGGAAAGGGAGAAGATGGTTTGCTAACAGTCTTGTGTTTGCTCTCTCACACCCAGCGAGTGCTGTGAAATTGAATAAGCAGCAGACAGACATCGCTGTGAATTGGGCCGGGGGGCTGCACCATGCAAAGAAGTCTGAGGCATCTGGCTTCTGTTACGTCAATGATATCGTCTTGGCCATCCTGGAACTGCTAAAGTATGCCTGCCTGGCCTTGTCTCTTGGAGGAGCACCTTAGGCCAGGTTCCCACTTCCCTCTCCCCATGGGCTTGCCTCCCTAGTTTACTTTTCCTAGCAGTGTGTTGGCTAGGATTGTGTTCAGTGAGTGTCTCTGGCCATCCTCTCCTTGACGGGGTCCTGGTTTGATCTGAGCCCACGGCAAGATCAGGGGCAGGCACTGCTCAGATCCTGCCTCCAAAGTGTCCCTGTGTGGCTGGAGTTGACCCTGGCTGTAGAGTAGGAAGATCGGACTTGGTCGGCTTGGTCAGGCCTCTGGAGACACCCTGCCGCTCTTCCACCTTCCTTCAGCCAGTTTCCACGTCTCTGGTGCTTAGAGATACCTGAGGGAGGCAGCCAGCCCGGTAAGCTGGGACCTGGCGCCCTTGGCGCGTCCCATCCCCAGAGAGCCCCCAGACCCCTGACCCCCTTCTGATCCTAGGTATCACCAGAGGGTGCTGTATATTGACATTGATATTCACCACGGCGATGGCGTGGAAGAGGCCTTCTATACCACAGACCGGGTCATGACTGTGTCCTTTCATAAATACGGAGAGTACTTCCCAGGAACTGGGGACCTACGGGTGAGAACTCCCTTCAGGGGCCTACCAGCTCACCCTCAGCTGCCAGCTCTAACTCTCCTATCTCATGTCACCAGAAACCACTCCTGCCTCTTTAGCCATTCAGGACATCATACCCCAGCCTAGGGTACCTGCCCTGATCGCCTTCCTCCCTTATTCTGGAGGAAGAGAGGGATAGGGCTCTCATGAGAGGTCCCTCCTGGCCATAGCTAAGTTACGTTACACTACTCAGATGTCCCATAGGACTTGAATTTTAGGCTAGAAACATCAGGTTCACTCCAGTGGGCTAGGAATTGGAATTCTTATGGACCGTCTCAAGGGTTCTTAACCTTTCCCTTTGATCATCTGACTGCAAGCTATGGACTCTGTCCTCAAGAAAGTATAGGAAACCTTTTGTGTCTGATAGTGAATAGTTAATAACAGATACCTCCCCTTACAGAAGCCCATCAATAGACCTCAGGATAAGAGTCCTTGGAAGCTAACTCATCAAACTCTTGTATCTGCTTCTATTATCATGACTATGAAACAAGCCCTTTTCCATGTAACCCTCTGGTGAAAGAGTGGCACTAGTTCATCTGTTTGCTGTGGCAAGCACTAGAATAAGTGGGCATTTCCTTTTTTTTTTTCTTTCTTTCGTTTTTTTTTTTAAGTGGGCATTTCCAATTCTAAAGAACTCTTCTGCCTTCTCTGGGGAGGAAAAGGTTGTCCCAGGGTGAGTGTTAGTTCTGTGACCCAGCCACCAGCAGCTCTAACCCAATCCAAAGGTGAGGTCTTGTGCTATGGGGTAGGGTATTCCATCTCTGGCTCCATAAATAGTTCTCAGCCTGGGCGCAGGCTCAGTGGTGTGTCCAGAGATGTGAGCCTGTGTGAGGGATGGTATTAGCCAAGATGCCCCTGTTCTGTCCCTGGCTCAGCTCCAGGGCCCCACCTGTCTCTCTCAGAACCACTGCCTCTTTCCTTAGCCTTCCAGCCCCCATCTTGAACTTCTTCCTAGCTTCATCTTTCACTATTACTTTAATGTCCTTCTTGATTAGGATATTGGGGCTGGCAAAGGCAAGTATTATGCTGTTAACTACCCGCTCCGAGATGGGATCGATGACGAGTCCTATGAGGCCATTTTCAAGCCGGTAAGTGGCTTATCCACCACCCGGGCTGCAATCAGACTTAGTCTGAGGGATGGGTAGCAAAGTACCTCCAGCATACCTAGGTACTTCTCCCCCAACCCCGAGAAGCTGATTGGGAAATGAGATGTGTTTTGACCCTGGATTGTATGCTGTGTGGTCAGCTAGGGGAATGAAATTCATGCAAATATTTATTGATGCCTTCTGTGGGTCAGGCCCTCTGTTGGATACAAGAATATCTAAGACATGAATCATACCCTTGAAGACCTCACAGTCTACATTGCGGGAGGCAGGCACATACACGACAGCGTGTGGTCATTACTGTTTTTGCAAGATGAACAGAAGGGTGGGAGACAAATGGCTGCCTGGGCTGGGGGGAGGGTAGTCAGAGATGACTTCACAGAGGTGGTGATATTTGAGCTGGACTTTGAAAAATGAGTTGCCTATGTAAAGGAGGTGGAGGCTGGAGAGCAGGGGTGGCATTCAACAGGGGGAACAGCACCAGCAGAAGTACAGAGGTGCCTGTATGTAGCTGCATCTAGACTAGTTCAAATATGGGAGGACCATTGAAGGATGTGATGGGAAACATATGTTGGGGTCAGGATTTCAAAGGGGGCCTTGAATGCTGAGCTGAGGAGTTAAATCTTTGCCTGTAAGCCACAAGGAACCATTACTGGCTTATTATTAACCTAATAGGGTCAGGTAGTGAAGTGCTTCCTATATGCCTTATAGTAAGGGTAGCAGCGAAGCCCAACATATGGTCTTTGTCCTAGGTGATATCAAAATCTTGTCAGAGTGAGAAAGATGAAAGTGAGTGCCCCCTCACAATATGAGGCACAGAGTCTGTAGGACTGAAGGCAGATGCAGCTGACAGTCAGAAGTGGCACTGGAGCTTGGGCAGTGAAGGAAGCAAAAGATGAGGCTGTTCCAGGTTCAGCATTACTAGAGCTAGAAAGATCTTGGAGAGCCTTTCAAATTGGAAAATTGAAATCCCAGACTGATGCTCCCTACCACCCAGCATGAGGGAGAGTGGAAAGTAGGAGTAAATGATGCCAAAGTACTGCACCCATCCTTTGCAGCCCCAAACATCACATAACCTCTTCAAGCTGGTGGTTACCGGGATGTGTCCTTTTAGGTCATGTCCAAAGTGATGGAGATGTTCCAGCCCAGTGCGGTGGTCTTACAGTGTGGCTCTGACTCCCTGTCTGGGGATCGGTTAGGTTGCTTCAATCTCACGATCAAAGGTGAGGCCAGGTAGCATAGGGATGGGTGGGCAGGGTCCTGCTGGGTGCTCCTGTAATCCAACAAACCCTTTCTTCCCCGAAGGGCACGCCAAGTGTGTGGAGTTTGTGAAGAGCTTCAACCTGCCTATGCTGATGCTGGGAGGAGGCGGCTACACCATCCGTAATGTGGCCCGCTGCTGGACATATGAAACAGCTGTGGCCCTGGACACGGAAATCCCGAATGGTGAGAGCTCCAGGGCCAAGCCAGGCTGGGCTGGGCACAGCTGAAGCTTGTGTTTCCTCAAGTTCACAAGCCGTTTCCCACTAGCTGTGTGGCCTCCCCTCTTCTGATGCTAGTCATCGATTAATTCTCCTGCCTATCCTCTTGTGATAGTCAGACCACCAGTTTTTCCTGAGTCCTTTCTTGACCCTGTCCTCTCTCCCTCCTGCTTCTGGTCTAGACAGAATTATCAGTGGTTATTTATAGCTTTGGAATTTCTACTCTGTAGGGGATCTGGGATAGTCAGTGAGGAAATGCTCCCAATGGGCATTGCCTAAATTTTTCCAAATTGGGCTTGTGCCTCTTCTCATTGTGTGTATGTTGGAGGGTGACACTGGAGAACAGCATTAAAAAGATTGAAACCCCACTAAGTACCCAAGTCTCACCATCTCAGAGGCATTCTTCTGTGTTAGATGGTTGGGCTGACAGGTCCAGACAAACCTACAAATGCTTTTTTCTTGGGGTCCTGTGGCAGCCAGGTCTCTTGACTCCTATCTCCTGCCCCAATTAGAGCTTCCGTACAATGACTACTTTGAATACTTTGGACCAGATTTCAAACTTCACATCAGTCCTTCCAATATGACCAACCAGAATACCAATGAATACCTGGAGAAGATCAAGTGAGTATATCCCCATGCACCCCCTGATTGAACATTCCAGGCTCTGGTTTGTCCCTAACCAGAGCCCAGCCACCCTCTCTACCATTGGCCATAGACAGCGACTGTTTGAGAACCTGAGAATGCTGCCCCACGCACCTGGGGTCCAAATGCAGGTGATTCCTGAGGATGCCATTCCAGAGGAGAGTGGCGACGAGGACGAAGAAGACCCTGACAAGCGCATCTCTAGTAAGACCCAGATCCGGGGGCGGTACCTTCCCGTTCAGTAGGTAGCTCTGGCTTCCCACCCCTGTTCTTGGTTCCATGTTCCTCCTAAGCTACTCATCTGTTGAGAAACCCATGTTCTAGTTCTTGGGACAATTTAGGGAGTCTGAGTTTCCTTCCCCTCTTCTTAGTCACCCCCTTCCCTTGGTGTCTCTTGGAGGACACACAGGGAAGCACTGGGCACAGACCTTGAGGTAAAGCTGATCTCCTGCTGTCTCACTTACATTTCCCATTGCCTCCCAGTCTGTTCATCTGACAAACGAATTGCCTGTGAGGAAGAGTTCTCGGACTCTGATGAGGAGGGAGAAGGTGGTCGTAAGAACTCTTCCAACTTCAAAAAAGCCAAGAGAGTCAAAACTGAGGACGAAAAAGAGAAAGACCCAGAAGAGAAGAAAGGTGGGTTTGGGTCATGCCCAGACTTGGGTCTTGAGCCCCAGGCCCCAGAGGAGGATGAATGTATGTAGGGCTCTAGGAGGGAGCTGACTCAGGCCCTGCCTTCTGTTGGGGTTCTGCCTCCACCCCCAGAAACAGCAGGACCCACAAAAGAATGAAATTCAATTTGTTATCTGCACTGGCCGGTTGAGCCCTGCCAGGCTCCAGAGCCAGGGACATGCCTAGTCTCCCCATGGTCAGGAGTGTGGCTCTCACACACCACCCAAGCCCCTTTCCCAGTGCTTCACCCCAGGTTCCCAGGGGGCTGCCCCCGCCCACCGGGTTCAGGCACTAGCAGGCTGGGAAACCGGTCCAACCTGTTTGTTCTCTGCAGGGCTCAAGGGGGAGGGCCTGGGATGGGCTTTTCTCTTTTGTATGTCCAGTGAGCTGTGTTGGGGAAGGGGGTTCAGCCTAAGTGAAGATTCCATGGGTCTTTCTGGAGGGGAGCCTTGGCCATCCCTGCACTCTTATGTTCTAGAAGTCACAGAAGAGGAGAAAACCAAGGAGGAGAAGCAAGAAGCCAAAGGGTGAGGAAGGAGCTGTCGGCCATCTCCCTGGCATTGGAGCACCAGCCCCTTTGTCCGCCCTGCCGAGGGAGGCGCAGGGACAGCTGGTGCAGCTTACAAAGACCTCTTTCAGGGACCAGTCTGTCTGTCTCTGCAGTTCTAGGCAGAGCTAGGAAGCCCCAGCCCTCGGCAGTCACCTGGGCAGCTGGGGTCCTATAGAAGTCATTGTCCCCGTATTTTTGCCTCCAGGCCTCTGGGGCACGTTATCTCATGCCAGTCTCTGCTCTCTCCACAGGGTCAAGGAGGAGGTCAAGTTGGCCTGAGCAGACCTCTCCAGTTCTGGTTTCCTGCCAAGTTCCCCACCTTTCTCCCACAACCCCTCAGATTTTATATTTTCTATTTCTCTGTGTATTTATATAAAAATATATTAAATATAAATATCCCCAGGGACTAGACAGGAACCAGGGCCCTGAGCCTAGGGCACACATTATGAGTGAGCTTTTCTAGTGGCTGCCTCGCCACCCATCCTTCCCCAGTTCTTAATTTTGAACCATAAAGGGTACCGGTTCTGGAAGGCATGCTTTTAAGCAGCCATAGGACAAAATCCAGAAATGCCAAGTGCCTGCTTCGTAGCTTTGGAAAGGTGCCCTCATTGAGCATTCTAGGAGTGGCTGGGTCTTCTGGGACCCTCCCATCAGGCTCCTTAAGGTAACATCAGCCATTTTTAGATTGGTTCTCTTATCATACCTTCCCACTGGCCCCATGTGAGCCAAGGAACTCACTGCCTGCCCTCTATCCTTGCCCAGTTCTGCAGGTGGAGATTGATAAGTCAGGTATCCTTTTTTGAGATACTATTTTCATTTTCATGAGAATCTTTGTAATAAAATGGTACATTTCTACATCCTCCTGAGCTTGTCTCCTAGCAGTATCCCTGGGTTGATTTCAACTCCACTTCCCTGCCCTTCTCGTGTCCAGGAGAATCTGGGCAACTCCATGAACAAGGAAACAACCCCACAAACTTAACCTTCACCCTAATCCCTCCCACAAGGGTTGAGGTTAACCGATCTTCTCACCCTACCCCCAGAAGACCACTCATTAAAAAGCACTACTAAAGGGACGACATTTATTCCTTTTCCAAATGTTACAGTAAAACCAGGTGGAAGAGAATGGTTTTAGCAGTTAGAAAAAAAAAAAAAAGTACAAATCTGGGGTTTGGCCATTAAAAGTTATTTACAACAATGGGAGGGGGAAAAAAAAAGACAACAAGAAGTTGTTTCACATTACAGACCTCCCCCCCACCCCAAAGCCTAATACTTGCTTACCAAGTCAAAAAAGAGACACAGTCGATTCACAAGCTGGAGGTTTGAACTTGAGTAAGACATTTATAAAAACCTAGACAGGGGCAGTGTCCTCCCCAGCCCAGGTGCCACTAGGCACAGCACAAGAGACTAAAAACTCAACAGAGGGGAAGGCTGGACACTCGGGTTTGGGAGTGTAGGCACCCCACATCTGGCTCAGGGATTTGGGGAGTAAACAAAACCTACTTGGAAAAGAACTGGGGAAGAAAACCAGCAATTGCCTTCTGCAGGGGTAGGGGCAGGAGAGGTAGGGCCAGGGGCAGGAGCATATTTCACATCACTAACCTAACTCGGGAAACTGCAAGGGACCATCTTCAGCTGGCCTTAAGAGGAAGGCCAGATGGATGATGGGAGAATCCACAGGAGGGAAAAGGAGAGGGAACGTGGCTGGGAGGGGGCAACAGCCCCTTCCTTTCTGGGCACAGGAAGGCAGCCAGGGCACCAGGTCCAGGGAGTGACCTCACAAGGACAGCACAGTTTTTGCAGCTTAGAGATCACCCACCTGCCCCCACCCAGCTACTCATTCTGCTCGCCGGCAGGTGTAGGGCCACTCTCCGGCCCCGAGGGAGTGGACGGCTCTGCAGCCTGGGGCCCTGCCTCTTCTTCTGTGTCTCCTCCCTTGGAGGCAGCACTAGCCTCTGCCCCCTTGGCCTGGGGCTCCTGGCTCTCAGGGGTGGCGGCAGCCTTCCCTTCCTGGGCTGTGCCTTCCTCGCCGCAGGCACCGATCTCGCCCTGCTCCTGCTCTTCCTCTGTGGGTGAGGAGGCAGAGGAATCACCCCCACCCTCCTTCCGATTTCTCTTGAAGGACAGACCACTCAATTTGAAAGGCTTCTTGAAAGAGAATTTCTTCTTCTTCTTGGGGGTCTCCTTGGCGGGGGCATCCCCCTTGACCTCAGCGCCCTGGCTAGGGGGTGCTGGCTCGATGGCATCGCCAGTGGCCCCGGCTGCCTCCTCTGTTCCGTTCACGGGGGGCGACTCCCCTTCACCCTTGGGGGATAAGTCTCCATTGCTTTTCACGTGGCCATTCTCCTGCAGGGCAGAGGAGACAGCAATGAGGCCTGGGGCTCTACCCCTCCTCCCCCCACCCGCCCCTGACCCCTTCCAGGCAATAGGATCCCGACTCTTCTGCAACCCGGGAGGCTGCTTGTGGCCTCACCCCCACCAGGATCCCGTCAAACATCTCCCTCCTGCCCTCACGAGCGCGCGGGGGCCGACAGCGCAGAGGCCACGGCCGGCAGGAGGCGCTGGGGTCCCGTGGCCCCCCACCCACCTCCCCCGGGGCGCGCTCTCCATTCGGCGCAGACCCGCTCGCGGCCGCCGATTCCCCGCGGGCGGGCGAGCCCTGCAAGCCGACATCGGGCGGGAAGCCGCCCCGGGGCGCTCTTCTCCGCACCTGGACGGCCCATTTTCCCAGCCTCCCGCTTTGTGTAAACGGGCCCCCCACCCACCTCGGGCTCTCCCCACATCTCGACTCCCCACTAAAAAAAGGGCTGTGAGCCACCGAGGTCGGGCCTGCGGGAGGAGTGCCCTCCCCCCTCCCCGGGCACCCGCCCCGCGGCCCCTGGGCGCCCCCTTGGCGCGGCCCGCCAGCGCCTTTGTTCCCCGCGCGGCACTCGGGGCGGCCGGGGGGCAGCGCCGGGGGCCGGGACCGCAAACAAAGAAGGCGGCGGGGCCAGGCCGGCGCCCCCTCCCCGCCCCTCCCCTCGCTTCGCCCGCGGGGGCTGCGGCGCCGAGAACAAAGGGACCGGGCGGGGGAGGGGGCGCCGCGTGTCCCGGGCCGGACAAAGCGCGCGGCCCCGGCCCAGGGCCCCAGAGGGGGCGAGGTGCGGGAGGAGGGGGCCAGGGCGGGCCGTGCCGAGCGCACCCACCTGTCCGTTGGCCTTAGCAGGGGAAGCGCCTGCTGCCTCCTCGGCGGTCACGTCGCCCCGGGGAGCCTTGGAGCTCTGGCTGCCCATGATGGGGGGGGTCTGCTGGGGGGCGCCCGGGGCGGCCCCGGGCTCGCGCCGCAGGGGATAGTTCGGCCGGGTCGGCCTGGCCGGCGGAGGGGTGGGGCTCGCGCCTGAGGGGGAGGGGTATGGGGGGAACCGAGCTGCACCCCCTCTCGGCGCCCGACCCGCTGGCTACGCCCGCCACCGCTCCGCTCCGCGCCAGAATGCCGCCCGCCGCCCGCCGAGCCGCCTTATATATGCGCCCCGAGCTCGGGGCGGGGCCGGACATTTAAATGAGCGCCCAATCGAGGAGCAGAGGCGGGCTCAGGTCCCGGGCCCCACTTGCGCAGTGGGCGACGCTGGCGGTCTGATACCCCCAGCCCGCTCTCCTATCCCGGGCGGGTGGGGGCCAACGTGGAAGGGGGGAGGCGGGTCGTTAAGCGAGCTGGGTAGAGGACGTGCTCCCAGAGGAAAGGGAGAGCAATCGTTCCCTCCTGTCGCCGCCCCCGCCAGGGTGGACGCCCCCGCACCTGGAGTGGCCCCGGACGCCTCGGTCCTGCACTGACAGCCCCTGTCAGTCTCCCCCTAGAACTCCTGGAAGGGCTCACATGCCCAGACTCGCCAGAGGGCTGGTCCAGAGTTACGCTCCGGAGAATGTGGTCATAGAAGCCGCTGGGCCCCGCGCCGGGATCTGCGCCCCCTCAGGCCTGGACACCGTCACGGGTCCCACCCACGTCCCCGCCTGCCTGCCCGGGTCAGCCTGGGGGATCCGGCCCGCCGCGGAGGCACTCTGGTCAGGCTGGTGAGGCCCGGCCCCCAGCTCTCCTCCCAATCCCCTGGCAGCCGGTCACACCAAACCCCCACTGACAGGCTCACCCTCCGGCTCCCTGGCCCTCAGCCCCCCTCGGGGCGGTCCTGCGATCTACAAGGGCATTTCCATCCCCTGTGACAGCTGAAGAGTCTGAGGCTCAGAGACGTTGACACAACCTGTCTGACTTGTCAGATGCTCTCCCCCTACATCTGCTCCCCCACATTAAGGCAGAGGAACTCCAGGAGGGAATTCAACAAAACCTCAAACATTCCAGTAGAGGGATGAGACCTCACCGAGGCTCCTGGGACAGCCTGTTGAGGACAACCCCCAAGGCTACCCAGCGCAGCTTTCCTGCCCAGCCTGAGTGGAGGGGAGCCTGGACGCAGGGACCGGGACCGGGAGCTGGTGGCTGGAGACCCTCCAGCTCTGGTCCCCTGCCTCTGCCTCTTCCCCTTCCCCTTCCCCTGTGTGGACAGGCCTGTGGAAACTCCAGAGTCCTGTCTGGCCCCGGATGTGCGTGTCTGGTTGCCCTCAGCCTCCAGGAGGAAGGGGATAGGGGCTGGAGGAAGGAAAGTGTTGCAAAAGCAAGGCTATGTCCTGGACAGCTCAGCACCTCCCTCCCTCCTTCCTTCCCTCCTACGGGTAAGGCCTCCTGGGAGGCCTGAGGCTGTGAGGTGTGGAGATACCCCGGGGCCTGAGAAATCAGGAACTCCCCACAGATCGGACCACAGAGGAGCGGAGGAGGGCTGAGCTGGCATTGCCACTCAGCACCCACTCCCCCCTTACTCTGAGGCTCCAGAAGGCTCTCAGCTTCATTAACACCCCTCCTCTCATTTTCCAGACTGGGACACTGAAGTTCAGAAAGGGAAACAGACATATCCAAGGGCACACAGCAGATGTCAGTAACTGAGGTGAGAAATGGTTCGGAAAGACCTGCTCAAATGAGGTGGGGGCTCTGAGGAAACCCCTGGAAAAATTCTCCTTTGACATCGGGGACTGCCAGGTCAGAGTGGGAGGTACAAAGAACCAGCTCTGGGATAGGAGGGGCCCCACGCCCCACTGCTGCTCACTGACAGAACAGTGCCTTCACCCACTGCCACTGAGCGATGGGCTCCGTGACCTGCATCTCTGTCTCGACCACAATAGGGAACCCACAATGCTGCCAGGCGCTGCCCGCACCGGCTGGCAGGGCTCAGATGGAGAGTGTGTGACTCCTGGAGGGCTCGGGGTCAGAGGTTAAGAGCAGATCCCAAGGCCCTGGACTTCCAGGCTCTGCACTGTGGGTTGACAGGCAAATCTCTGGAGGAGAGAGGAACATCCGAACTCAAGGACCCTGAGTTTCCAGAGCCCCTGGGGGAGCCTGGGCCACAGGGAGCTCTGCCTCTCCCACCAGGTGTTCCTGGAGGCTGGGGAAGGTTCATCCGGGAGCTCAGGCCCTCAGGAAATCCAGGTCCCCCAGAATCTGGCTTCTGGAAGAGGGAAGAGGCTTCGGATGCTGTGAGAGTGAGGGGGGTGGTACAGCAGCCCCCACGGCCTCCTCCGTCCACACTGTGGCTCCTTCCTCCCCAGCTGCTGCCAGCGCAGACAATGCACCCATTGTTCCATGGTCTCCAGGGGCCTGTGTGCAACTGTGTGTGTCTGTTTCCCTCTGTGTGGGACTGTGTATTGCTCTGTATCTGTCTGTGTGTGAGAGACTTTGTGACTCTGTGTGTGTGTGTGTGTGTGTGTGTGTGTGACCAGGTGTGCACGTTTGTGCTCGTGTGAGTCTGTATCTTTGTGTGTGTTCAGGGCAAGAGAGGCTTGCTGACTCTTGGTGTCTCTGAGATTTTCTAGGTGTGTGCCTGTCTGTCCTTGAGATTGTGTGTTCGTAACTGTGTCTCTGTGTGACTGGGCATATAACCATGAGTGTGTGCGGCTATGGGAGACAATCTCGATGAGCATGTATGATAAATTAGCTATTTGGTGTGAGTGTCCCCATAGGCAGCTGTGTGTGCACCCGTGGGTTCTGATGCTGTGATGGTCAGAACCTATGAGGTATGGAGCAGCAGGGAAAGGAGGATGGAAAGGACAGGATAACTCAGGAATGGACGTGGGAAGGGAGCAGCTGGAGAGACTAGAACCCCATATTTTCACCAGCCCGGGGCTGTCCCCGTTCTCAGGTGAAGCCTCAGCCCCTGGCTCTGGCCTGAGATGCCTCTAGCTTTCCTGGATGGAAGGGAATGAGTTTCCTTGGCAGGAAGCCCAGGACCTCAGGAGAGCCACAGGGTGGGGCTGAAGGTGGGAGGCAGGCAGAGAAGAACATGACCCCATAAAGGACGGCTGGGTGCACTTTGAGGTCTCCGACTGGGCCCTGTGGTGGGGATCAGATTAGATGCCAGGTGAGGTGTGAGTGGGCAAGAACTAGTCAGATGGGGGCTGGGCCTTCCTAGCAGGGGGACCCCCAGCAGGGGACTAGCACCTGGAACAGGGAAGAGACATCAGAGAATGGCTGGATCCCAAGGGAGACCTCAGTAGTGCTGGTGTGGCACCGCCCAGATTTTAGCTCCAGTCGCCCCCACCCCATCTCCTCCTGGGGAGCATCAGCCGGACCTAGAGACCTTAGTTTTGTCTCCCCCTGCTCTGTAACGGTGAGCTAGTCCTTTCTTCTTGGGCCTGTTTGCTGGTGAGTGACAGGCTGGGCTCCATGATTCATACTCACAAAGACTAGAGTATTCCTCCTCCTGCTCACAAGTGGTGGAGCACCAGCTGTGAGTCATGCAGGGCCCCTGCCCTCAGGGGTTTCCCATCTAGGGGAAGAGACTGGCAGTGCCTTAAGGGGAGAAAAAGAGCCAGACCAGGGCCTGCCAAGGGGCCTGCAGGCTGCATGAAGGAGGGCCATATGCATGGGCCGGGGATGGAGTTTAAAGCAGGACAAAATGGAAACAGACATGGGTTTGTGTGAGGGCAGGGTGGAGGGACAGGGCTAACCTGGAGCAGGGTTTGGAAATAAGATCCCTAGGACTCCAGGACCGACTGGCTGCATGGTTGGGAGGGAGTAGGGAGACGAAGTGACAGTGTTGTCACCTGCATCTCTGTTATGGGTGACAGCTGGTCAAGTGGATCCTTTCGAGACAGGAAAACAGAGGGAAAGAGAACTTGGTGGGAGGGGGTGCTTGCTGAATTGAGCCTTGCTGAGTCTGAGGTGCCCCCATCCAGGAGGCAGTGCATAGACATGCCATCAGATCATGTTTCCTGAGCCACAGGCCAGGGCCCAAAGTCTGGCTAGTGACCTCATAGGGACAACAGACAGTAGGTTTTAAGTCAGAACTGACCCCAGGAAATCTGGGCCTCTGGATGCTGCTAGATAAAGATAAGTGTTGCTGAGCAGTGCATGAGGTCACCCAGGAAGCACCAGGCCAGTGAGGAGCCCTACTGTTGGAGAGGCAGGCAGCAGTACAGGGCTCCAGGGAAGGAGTCTGGGAGGGAGCCAGAGGGGAGGCACAGCAGGGGACCCCAGAGTACAGAATCATGGAGATCCTTGACCACCCAGGAGAGTTTTGAAGAGGCGGGAATGACCACCAGAAACAATAATCACAGTTCCTAGCATTGCTTACTTACACACGGTTGAATGCCAAGCCCTGTGCCAACTGCTTTCCGTACCTTACCTCGTGAGCCGGTGAAATGTGTCCCCTCATTGTTCCTTCCCATTCACAGAGGAGGGAATGAGCCCTGAGCCCTGTGAGGCGGGGTGTTTCTGGAAGCAAGCAGCAGTGGAGGGCAGCACCAGCAGAAAGTGGTTTTCAGGATCTCTGAGGAGCAGAAGAGTATGGCCAGAGTTTGGCTAGAGGCATTCCCAAAGGGCTCAGATGCTCCCAGTTATGAGCAGCACGCAGGGTGTCAGCAGGGAGAGGCCAGGTGGCCACGGGCTCAGGACCCCAGGCCCTCGACTCCCCGGGATCCTGGGTTCTGGTTTGGTTGTCAGCAGCACCCAGGGCCACAGCCTCCCTGCCAATCATGGGCCTTGAACCTGGGCCTGGATACTGGGGCACCTTAGGGGCTCTTCATAGGACCCACCATCCAACTGGTCACCAAATCACAGGCACAGGGATTCTATAGGTTCCCTTTTAAGATTTGAGGCTGCTCAGTGCTCTTATTTCTTCCTTCCCTCCCTCTTCCCTTGGTCTCTGAGTGAACATGTGTGTGTGTGTGTGTGTGTGTCTGTGAGCGCGCGCAAACGCATGTATGTGGGGGTGGGGTGGAGTGGTTGTGTAACCTGGCCAAGGCCCAGTCACTAACAGAGCTGTCTCTCTGGGGCCCAATTTCCCCAATAACCAAGAGATGTGTCATCAGCTCACCTGCCTATCTTCCCCAGGCTCGATGAGGTCACCAGAAACTCAACCCGTTTGACACGGGTGGCCTGAGCCTCTCCCTTCCCCCTTCCCTCCCCGCTTCCAAACTTTCAGTTTCTGTTCGGATCCTGGGTGCCACAGTGGAAGAGGCAGCCAAACCGGTGGAATGTGGATTGCTTACAACTTTCCAACCAAAATTCCCCACCCCCCGCGCCCCCGCGGGGAAAGTCCCTTTAAAAGGGAAACTGAAACCCTGTCTTGGTCCACTCCCCAGGCCCACCTCATCCTCTCCAAGCTATTCAGATCCCTCACTCCTCCCATTCAGCCTCTCCCTCAAATGATCTGGACCCACCTTGCAGCTTTGGGACCCTGGACAAGTCCCTCCCCTCGCTGGGCCTCCCAGTGCGCAACCCCGTAAAATGAGGACACTGGGTACCGCTTGAGGCAGCAGCAAGGGTGCGGCGAGGTATTTCTGTGTTGAGGCAATCGTAGTCATGAAGTATCGTGTCCTCGCTGTGTGGCTGTAGGGCCTCTCTGAGCCTCAGTGTCCTCATCTGTAAAGTGGGAATGATCATAGCCAGGTCTGGGGTAATTGTGAGGTAAATGAGCTAATGCCAGCAAGTGAAGCCCTTAAATCCGTCACCTGAGGCTCAGAGCACACGGGAGCATCCAGCAACATTCACTGGTATGACTGAGTGAAATGCTGCGCAAGAACGTGGTGCCAACTTGGCACTCAACGGTGTGCTCATTCTCTTCTCAACCTGGGGAGAGGAGGCAGGGGGCCAGGAGCTCCCTGAGACGACCCAGTGTCCCCTCTATCAACACTCTTCAGGGGCAGGTGGTAGAGGGACTGACCAGGCTGCTCTAAGGATGCTGAATTATTCAGAGGGAAATTTATTTGACTCAATCAATTCCTTCCATGATAAAGGAATCTGCATCTTCCCAGAACCCTAAGGATTCTCTCCGTCTCCTCTTGCAACCCCCGAGTGTCCCACTGGGACCTCCTCTTAGTGACTATTCCTAGAAAGACATGCTAGGAAGCTTGCCTCCTATACACTTCATCTGTCTGTCCCCTCCTAACCCCTTCTCAAACTCTCCTTCCCTCCCACCTGCACAGAGGCCCCTGATATCCTGGTGACACCCCTGCCCACACCCCTCCCCCACAGCGCTCCAGGGCGTACCTCACCGGGATCAAGCTCCCAGCCTCATTTTCCTGATTTTCCTCTGGCTCCCAGAACCTCAACTCTACTGGCTTATCAGTGCCTCAGAGTGTTGAGTGTGTGTGGCCTCAGGGCTTTTGAACGTACTCTTCCCTCTGCGTAGAATGCCTCTCTCCACTTCTCTATTTGTTGAATTTCTATTCTTTTCTTAAAACCTAGATCAAACAAAAACAAAAACAAAACAAAACAAAACAAAAACCCCAGATCAAACCACTCCTGAGAACATCCAGGTTTGCAGGAGGAAGGGAGGCTCTCCCCATCACATACTCTATATCTCTGAGCATAAGGTTCCCACTACTCTGTTGCCCAAGCCAGGAATCTGCTCCCCACCCTCCCAGCTCAGCTCATCATCCCCTCTCCTCCACGTCCACAACTGCGGCCCTTCTCACCTGTGCCCAAGGCCCGCAGCACAGCCGCCTTCACACTGTCTGTCTGCCCCATGTCCAGCGCCTCCAGCTGCTCTCCTCTGCCTCGGGGTCACTTTCCAATAGAGGGTGCTCAATGAATATTTACTAGCTGATGGAGTAAATGTGCCAAGGAAGGCACAAAGGAGTGAAAGGAATGTCAAATCAAACACGTCCCCTTGGGCAGCCTGGGTAGCTCGGCGGTTTAGCGCCGCCTTAGACCCAGGGCATGATCTTGGAGACCCGGGAAAGAATCCCACGTCGGGCTCCCTGCATGGGGCCTGCTTCTCCCTCTGCCTGTGTCTCTGCCTCTCTCTCTCTTTCTCTCTCTCTCTCTCTCTCTGTCTCTCATGAATAAATTAAAAAAAAAAAAAAACAACCATGTCCCCTTGGCTTTAGACCTTGCTGTGGCTTCCTACTGCCCTCGGGATGTCTGCACCCTACATCGAAGGTCTTGGCCATCTGGCACCCATGGCACACTCTGGACTGTCCACCATGCTATAACCTTGCTCTCTTTTCTGCCGTTACGCAGGCAGTCCCTTTGCCTGGACTGTCCCTCCCTGCCAGGTAGAAGGGAGACACTGGGTTGTTGCAATCACCCAAGCTAGACATTATGGGGTCCTGAACTAAAGGTCCAGAGCAGCAGCCAACACCAGCATTTCCCGAGCTGGGGCCTGTTCTTAGGGCTGAGGCTTACATGCATAGCTTTGGAGTTAATGCTTGAGATGCCCATCAGAGCCCCATGGAGATAGCAGACTTGCAGTTACTGAGTCTGTGAGGCTGGACTTAAGAGTTTGGGGTGTCCCAAATTGGAATGGAACTGGATGGGATTCACCAGAAAAGGAGTGACTCAAGAAGACAGCTCCAGGGGGGGCTCACCAACATTAAGACTCTGGGAGCAGAGCTAGCAGGGGCACCCAGCCGATGGTCATTGGGAAAGGGAGCAGTCCAGGAGCAGGGGGCCCTGAAGGCGAGGGAAGCAATGGTTTCCAATGGGAATGAGTGATGCACCACGTCAAATGCTGCTGGAAGGTGGAGGAAGGCAGAGGGAGAGAGATATGGACAGTGTGCAGGGGGCAGAAGGGGCAGGACTCAGGGAAGGACCAGGGACTAAGGGAGGGAGTGCGTCAGGAGGGAGGACAGGGGATGGTGCTGAGGGTCCAGCCTAGCGAATGGGTAGATGGAGGCGCCAGGCCACACACGGAAGCCTTAGAGGAGGAGAGGTGGGCACATGTGGAGATGGAGAAGTCAGTTTGGGACAGGTTGAGGTGAGGTGACTTTGGGATGCCATTAGAATCAATGGGTCTAGAGAGCAATCTGTGCTGGAGAGGAAGATCTCACTCTCTATTTCTCTCTCTGTACGTGTGTGTGTGTGTGTGTGTGTATGAAAGTTTATATGCTGATGACTGAAGTCTTTGTCCCTAGCCTAGATCTCTCCAGAACTCCAGCTACCCTTGGAGATTATCCTGGATGACCCACAAGGACATACAAAACAGGAAAACAAGTCCTGGTGGGCTAGAGGGGACAGAGCTGTTGGTGAGAAAACCAGAGAGCGACTGGTCCAGATGAAAGCAATAGTGTCCGTGGTGGCGGGGGGGCGGGGGGGGGGCAGAGAGGAAAAAAAAGAAAGTGATAGTGGCCGGGACAAGGTGAGGGTGGAGGGCAGAGGAGGTGAAGACAATATCCAGAGACATTCAGGGAGCAGAGAGCACCAGAGACAGGGACCGGGACCCACGTGGAGGGAGAGGGGCTGGAGGTGGAAGGGAGATGGTTCTAGGAGTCTGCTCCTGTGGGGGGCTGGAGTGGGACTGCCTTGTCGTTACCTGTTTGTGTGACTGAGTCCCCCATAAAGGGCATGGATGGACCATACTTGGGTCTCATGGGATGCAGAAGGGGGCTGCTGTTGACCACTGAGTGGATGAGTTAAGGTAAGAGCCCAAAGACTCCATCCTCCAGCCATCAGCACCCTCAGTCAGACCTTTGCAGGGAGGCTTGGACAGGATCCACTCCTGGTCTCAGTCCCGGGTAGACGCTGGCAGAGTGTGTAAGGGGGAGCATAGGGACAGGTGCCCTGAGGCCTTGGACTTGGTTGACCGCCAGAGGCTACTCATTGCCCACCGGCATGGTCCCTGAGAACCCGGGGAAGGCTCTAGGCCTGGAGATGCCATGAAGGGCCCATGTCTCTCCCTTGCTTTAAACCTGTCCACGGTTCCCCATCTCCTCCTGGAGAACGTCCAACTCCTTGTTTTAGCAGTCAAGTCTTTGAAGCGCCAGGCTCAGTTAGCCTCACTTCACTTCAGGCAGAGGCCCTTGACTGCCAGTCTCACGATTCCCTCGGCAGGATGACCATTTCTGCCCGTAAATGACTGCTGCCCAGTCGGCCTGGAGTGCTATTCCCTCTATGTGCCTACCCAGTGCCTGCGTAACCATTAAGATTTAGCTCAAGGAACCCCTCCTGAAGTCTTTCCTGGCCCACCAGAGGACTCACTGTGCCCCCCAAAAACTAATGTCACCCTGCTGTGGCACTTTACTGAACTGGCATATGTCTCTGTTTTTCTCCTGCTGTGATACTGTGATAGTCTGGAGAGCAGGAGCCAGGTCTGGTTCATCCATTCTCTCCCATTGAAAGGGCTCGATGAAGGCAGTGGAAGGGTCAGGAGTGACAGCAGAAGATGCCACCAACCCCCCAGCCCTGCGGGTTCAGTCTATCTCAGCGGGTGTGAATGGGGAGAATTGAAAGGATCACCCCCAAAGTAGAGAGAGCCAGAGAGGTGAAAACTGCTTTATTTGGGCAGTAAAGGGGCAGAAACATGGAGATCCCAGGGAGGAGGGCAAAGGTATAGAATCTTCACCCACAGAGAGGGATACAGGATTTTGCAGGGCTCCCAGGACATCTTCCTGCTCGTCCTGCCTTGGCACGAGTCAGCCTCGGGACGTCATGTGATGAACCTGAAGCCCGGCTCCTGAAATCCCTGGAAAACAGACCTCCATGACATCCCCTGGAACCCTGAGGCGGCGGGTGTGTCACTGGGCATCCAGCACTGCCTGGGGTCACACGCAGCTCTGCCACCAACTAGCTAGGTGTCCCTGGGCAAGTTGCATAATGGCTCTGAGCCTCAGTGTCCTCTGAGGGGAAAAGAAATAACTGTGGTAGCCACCGTGAGTAGGTTTATGATACATCTTTTTTTTTTAAAGATTTTATTTATTTATTCATGAGAAAGAGAGAGAGAGAGAGAGAGAGAGAGAGAGAGAGAGAGGCAGAGACACAGGCAGAGGGAGAAGCAAGTTCCATGTAGGGAGCCTGATGTGGGACTCAATCCCAGGACTCCAGCATCACGCGCTGGGGTGAAGGCAGGTGCTAAACCGCTGAGCCGCCCAGGGATCCCCGGTTTATGATAAATCTTAAAAAAGAAAATGCAGGGAATCCCTGGGCGGCTCAGCGGTTTAGCGCTGCCTTCAGCCCAGGGAGTAATCCTGGAGTCCCGGGATCGAGTCCCACATCGGGCTCCTTAGGTGGAGCCTGCTTCTCCCTCTGCCTCTCTCTCTCTCTCTCTCTCTCTCTCTGTGTCTCTCATGAATAAATAAATTTTTAAAAATCTTTAAAAAGAAAATGCACGCAAAATTTTAGCACAGTACCCGGCAGAGAATAAATGGGCAATAAATATCTGTTGTCACAATTATTACTATTTCTTTTTTTTTTTAACTTTTATTTATTTATGATAGTCACAGAGAGAGAAAGAGAGAGAGAGAGAGAGAGAGAGAGAGAGGGAGAAGCAGGCTCCATGCACCAGGAGCCCGATGTGGGATTTGATCCCGGGTCTCCAGGATCACACCCTGGGCCAAAGGCAGGCGCCAAACCGCTGCGCCACCCAGGGATCCTGATTATTACTATTTCATCAGGAGGCCTGTGCTCGGGTCCCAGTTCTGCCCCCTTCTCTTCTCTGGGCCTGCCTGAGTTTGTCTATGAAATGGGCGCTGAAGGACTGAATGACAAAATACATGTAGCAGAAGCTTCGAAGATGAGTGATTGCTCTGCCCCTCCCAGGTGTAGCCCGGGCGGGGGGGGGGGGGGGGGGGGCGGCAGGGGGGTTATGCCTCCCACTCTGTCAGGTCTTTCCTGGGCCTCTCTGTCCAGGCAGGACTCCTCTGCCTGCAAGGCAGAGTGAGAGGAAGGACTGTGGTTAGGGAGCATGAAGGCCTTCCTGCCTGCTACAGGATGCTAGCCCGGGAAGGAGCCAGAGGTCATGGGACTGAGGCCGCTGGGGGGAGGGTCGGCTTCCAGGGGAATGGCTGGGCCAGGCTAGTTAGGCCAGAGCAGGCCAGGGGGTGAATCAGCTCAGCAGTGACCTCACTTCCGAGACCCTGGAGGGGCCCTGTTTAAACCTGCCTTAGGATTCCCAAGATCACAGAGACAACAAACAGAGCCGGCAACAGGGATACAACAGGGCAGACAGCCGGAGGCAACTAGTCCTGTGCTGTTCCCTCCACTCAGAACACTCTTTCCAGGGTCTGGAGTGGCTGACCCTTCATCCTTCAAGCATTGATTGAGAGTTCCCTCCTCAGACAGGACCTAACCAAACCATTCATTCATGCAACATTTACTGAGCCTCGATTATGAGTCAGGTATTGTTCTAGACAAGACAGATTCCCTGCTCACTCCATATAAAGCAGCACCTGGCTCCCTTGTTCTTCTCAAACCCAAGGCATTGTTTATCCCTTCTTTTTATTGTTTCTCTAACCAGAATGTAAGCCCCATGAGGGCAGGGAATTCAATGTCAGCTCAATCACTCAGAGTATAAACCTAGCATAAACGAAAACAGGCCCTTGATCCTTGATAAGTAATTGTTGAATAAATAAACGGACATAGAGATCAGAGATAGATGCACACCCAGAGAAACACAGCCATGCTCAGAGGCAGAGGCATTCAGAGATGCACAGAGGGTGACTGTCAGTACTGTGCCCTCAAGGCCACCAGGACTTCCTTTCTCTCAGGTCATTCAGCTGGGTTGCTAGGTAGGAGCCTTGTTTGGAACCCTATTATACTTTATTATAATTTTTTATTTTTAAGATTTTGATTTATTTGTTTGAGAGAGCGAGAGATAGTGAGAGAGAGAGAACACAAGGCAGGGCAGGTGGGGCAGGTGGGGCAAGGGACACGCAGGCTCCCGGCTAAGCAAGGAACCTGATGCAGGGCTCCATCCCAGGACGCCGCCCGCAGCACCACCTGAGCGGAAGGCAGAGGCTTCACCCACCGACCCACCCAGGCGCCCTATTATTATTATTTTAAAGTAATTTCTATGGGCTCAAATTCAGGACCCTGAGATCAAAAGTTGCATACTCTACCGACAGAGCTCGCCAGGCACCCCTCTATTTTACTTTTTTAGGTGCCTTCTGATGAACAGAAATTTTAATATAGTCAAATCTGTCAATCTTGTAAAAAGTGTGGTGGTCAGAGAAAGGAAGGGATGAGTAATCCCGCAGAGTCCGATAGCCCGTCCCCTCCAGGTCCTGGAGCCCGGGAGGCAGCGGCTGGGGAAGCTCCGCGGACGCTGGCATCTCGCCCTGCCCCGCCCACCTCCGCCAGGCCCCGCCCCCTGAACCCCGCCCCGCCGGCCGCACCCTCCTTTGGCCCCGCCCCTCACCGGCTCTCACGGGCGCAGGGGAGCTAGATGCCTCTTCCTCTTGCCCAGGAATTGGTAGTTAATATTCTGCCATCGGTGCTTCCACCTGGAGGAGGGGAAAGTCGGGCCGACAGGGTGGGGGCAAGGCTCCGCCCCCCGGCGACGCCCATTCCGCCTGGCCCCGCCCCTCCCCTCCGCTCTCAGCGGCGCCCCGCCCCCCCCGCCGGGTTCCGCCCCCTGCTCCCGCTCCCAGGCCCCGTCAGGCCCGGGCTACCCAACCCCTGACCGGCCCTCCGCCTCAGGCCCCGCCCCGCCCCGGCCCGCCCCCCGGCCCCGCCCCCGGCCCGGCCCCGGCCCCGCCCCCGGGCCCCGCCCCGCGCGCTCACGTGAGGCGCGGGCGCGCGCCGTAGCAGCTGGGCCAGCGCGCCGAGGGCACGTCCGCCAGCCCGGTGGCCCCCGGCAGCAGCAGCAGGTTGCGCGTCGGCCAGCGCCAGGCGGCGCCCGGCGGGCGGCGGCGCTGCGGGCTCAGCCAGTAGTCGCCCAGGCTGCGGCGGGAGGCGGGCGCCGGCAGGGCCGGGCCGCGGCAGCCCCAGAAACACAGCTCCTGGTCCAGGCGGTGTGGGGGCGGGGCCCGGGGCCGCCTGCGGGGGAGACGCGGCAGCCGTCACCCCGAGCTCCGCGGGCGGGCCCGGCCTGCGTCGGAGGCCCTGTGGGCCGGGGGGCCGGAGGGCCTGGAGGACGGGGTCGGGGCGCTCGGCCGGCGCCTCCTCCCCCCGCTGCTGGAGGCCCTTTGTCCCGCCGGCGCCCTCCCCGGGGCCCCCTCACCGGGACAGAAGAAAATTCACCACGAAGTGGGCAGTCTCGGTGAAGAGCATGGCGTCGGCCCGCCTGGCCGGCCTCGGCCTCTTAAATACCCGCCGGGGTGGAGGGGGAGGCCTGAAAGCCCATACTCCCCCCGGGACGCCCGTTTTTAGCAGGAGGCGTCAGCGGGCGGAGCGGGGCGGGGGCGGGTGGGTCTGGGCGGTGGTCGGACTTCACCCGCCGCCTTGGTGGGAGGCGGCCAGGCCCCGGATTTCCAAGGTCTCCTGAGACACTCCCTACTCCCCCCTGCCCCCAGGACCAAGGACGGGCAGCAAGATCGGCTGCCGGCTGGATAGACTTTCCCCATCCCACCCCGGGGCCCAGCCTCTGCTTGCAGGCCCACCCCGATGGCATCCTCAGGCAGGACGCACACCTCCAAAGGCGGGCCTGCTCCCAGGCTTAGGGTCCCCCAGCTCTGCCTCCCAAGGCCCTTTCAAGAGCTTTGCCCCTTGCTCCAGGGCACTTTCAAACGTTAGAGGCAGAAGGCCCCTCAGCCACCTCAAGTTCAGGAGTTCTCATCTGGAGACATTCTATGAATGAACTTCTGGGGATCCAGGACCCCCTAGACTGTCTCAAAGTTCCAAATACATATATATTTCTGGGAAGAGTTTAGAAAGGATCCCTGACAGCAAACCCTCCTCACCACCCCCAACAAAGAAAAAGTTAGAAGCCCTTGATCTGGTCTAACACCCTCTTGGGAGAAGGGGAAACAGGTTCAGAGAGTGGCAGAGAGAAGCCAAAAGTAAAACCCAGGCTTCATACTGCTCTGCCCACCCCTACAGAGGTGCCCTTGTTCTGATCAGAGCATGGGGTTCAGGGCTCAGAGCCCAGGCTGGGCCCTGCTCCCCGACCCCCTGGGGATCCAGTGGAACGTGCTGGCCCAGCTCTCTTTCCCACACTGCCAGTTTGGGCTATTTCCCCCCCAGTGACTCACACTGGCTGCTGGGGAGAGTGGGCAGCTGTTCCGAGCCCCCAGGGCCTACTACAGGCCCTGACTTGTCCCCCAATTTTGCAGCCATATTTGGGGATTTAATCTCCTGTTTTCCCCTCCTTAGGGACTCTCCCTCCCCTCATCCCTTCCTCTTTTCTCTATCTCCATCCAACCTCTCCCTCCCTGATGGCTCCTTCCCAGCAGCAAACAAACAGGCTCTAGTCTTTCCTATCTTTGAAAAAGAAGAAAGCCTCCTTCAACCCCATGTCCTTCTCCAGCTCCCCTTCACAGCCAACATTCTTGAAAGAGTTGTGTACACACGCTGTTTCCACTTCCTCACTCAGCCCCTGCAATCTGGCTTCCTCCCCCACCATTCCACAGGAACAGCTCTGCTCCTCAAGGTCACCACTGACCTCCTCCTTGCTAAATCCCAGGGATGGTCGTGAGTCTTTATCTGACTTGACCCTTTAGCAGTGGCTGACTTTCATACAAATACTCCCTCCCACGTGAAATACTTTTGTGTCCTTGTTTTTCTGGACACTGTGCACTCTTGATTTCCTTGCCATCTTACTGGCTGCTGCCATATGGCAAATTTCTCATCCTTTGCTCACTGCCTAATCATGTCCCAAGGAAATCTCATTGGTTCCCTTGCCTTGGGTGTCTACCTCTGTCAGAGACTCACTTCTCTCTTTCAGCCCTGGTCTGTCTTCTCTGCCCTATACCTGTCTCCTCACCCCTCCCTCCCCGGATGTCCCACCTCGGAGGAAACATGCCCCACACCTGCCCTTCCTCCCATGTTCCCTAGCTTGGCCATTTTCTCAGCTGCCAGAACCAAAAATCTGGGTTTTGTTGTAGGCTCTTCTCTGTCGTTTCATATTCAAGCAGCTATGAAATCCTGTCCTCTCCAGGACATTTTATTTTTTTAAAGATTCATTCATTCATTCATTCATATATTTATTTGAGAGAGAATGAGAGAGAGCCTGAGCAGGATGAGGGGCAGAGGGAGAGGGAGAAGCAGGGTCCCTGCTGGACAGGGAGCCGACAGGGGCTCAATCCCAGGACCCTGAAATCATGACCTGAGCTAGAGGCAGACGCTTAACTGACTGAGCCACCCAGGCACCCCAGGACATTTAAAAAATCCCATAGCTTCTGTCCATTCCCACTGCTAATGCATGCCTGGTCCAAGGCCCCTCACCTTTCACCCAAGGGGGCTGCAGCAGCCTCCTGCCGTGGTTCCCTGCTGCCACTCTCTATCCCTTATGTGGTCTATTCCCGCAAAGCAGCCAGGGTTGTCTTTCCAAAACATGAGTTTGCCCCTCTGCACAGTGTCTTTAGCACCAAGAGCACCCTTGGCACCTACCAACCCCAGTGCCAGGGACATTTCCTCCCCCCTTCCTTGCCTCAGCTGCATTGTCCTTAGGGGAACCATTCTGGACCTCCTGGCTGGCTCTGCTGGTTCCTTCTCCTCGCAGCACTGCCGCCGCTCCTCTGTGGACCTATCACGCAGTCACTAGCTAGTCTAATTTGCAGACACTCTACCAACTCCTGAGCCCTGCCATTCTATCTAGGCCCCTGGGATGTCAGGATGAACATGACACAGCCCGTGCCCTCAGTGAGTCCACAGCGTAAGGGGGAAGGCAGACATGCATCAGGGATCACCGGGCACACAGTGGAACAAGAAGGTGCTACGAGAGGGGAAGCACAGGTGGTCAGAGGACCTGTGTCAATTGGTAGAGACCTGAAGGGTAAGTGGGCTTGGGAGGGAGGCTGTTCTGGGCAGAAGGAACAGCATGCCTGGAAAAGCAGGTGGAAGAATGTGATGTGAATCATTGAGGGGTGTGGTGTGGCTGGATAAATGATGTAAAGAAACCACAGATGAGTCTTAAATAGGAAAATGGTATGGCTGGGTTTGTGATCTCTATTTTTCTTTTTTAAAAGATTTTATTTATTTATTCATGAGAAACACACACACACACACACACACACACACACAGAGGCAGAGATACAGGCAGAGGGAGAAGCAGGCTCCATGCAGGGAGCCCAACATGGGACTTGATCCTGCGTCTCCAGGATCACACCCTGGGCTGAAGGCAATGCTTAAACTGCCGAGCCACCTGGGCTGCCCTGGGTTTGTGATCTTGATAAATTACTGGTGGGAGGCATCAAGCCAGGAAGGAAACAGGGAGTCAGGTTAGGGGCTTGCTTGGGCAATGATGGGCCCCTGATTCAGGGTGGTGGCGGGGGAACTGGAGCAGAATGGACTGCTGTTGCCTGGACAGAAGTGAGGGCAGAGACAGGCAATGAGAACGTTTTTGGTGGCCCCATGCCTGAAGATGGGTGGGGAGATGCCAGAGGGCACTGGGACACCCCTATACCTGGGGCGTCCAACCTACTCAGTGTCTGGCTGCCTGATGTCTACCTGTGGGCTTTCCTCCATCTTTTTCCATAGAAGAGCAGATGGAGGCCCATGAAGACTGCTGAGAAGGCCTAGGAGGAGGCAGAGGGAGCAGAAGGGGAAGTTGGGTCAGAGTCCGGATGTGACGGGGTTTCAGGGAAAGTGGCATCTGGGGTTTCCTCAGAGTCTGGAAATTCCACTGTTTCTGGCTCCATCTTGAGATGCCCCCCCCCCCATTCTAAGATGCTCAAACTTGGGAGCTTAGTCCTCTCTATGTTTTTGGGGGGCTGTGAGTCTGTATCTGAAGGGCCACATCCACTGACAGATCCCCAGGACCCAACAGTCCCTAAGGTCAGTGTGCGTCTCCTGTGAGCTGGCCCAGTGCCCATGACCTGCACGATCCCATGCGGTCCTCACACTCACTCTGGAGGCAGGTAGCTGATTTATCCCCATTGGAAGATGAGACTTCCAGGGCTTAAGGAACTTGCTAAAATTCCCACAGCTAAGACAGGCAGAACGAGGATTTGAACAGGGTTTGACTGACATCAGAGACTGCTTTTAACTTGTGCTATATTAAGCTCGTCGACCCTCTGGTTGATTGGCTCAGTAAGGAAAGGAGGCTTTGTGGGGTATTTGCTTGTGGTTGGGGTGGCTGCCCCCCCTCATATCAAGCAACAGGAAAGGGTAGTACTGACGTCAATTGTTGCCATGACGATACAGCAACCTTTTCCCTGCCATCTCCATGGTAACCCGGGGGGTCCATCTGTACTTCGCCCCCTCCTTCTAAAAGGGGGTCCTTTAGGGAGGGGCTAGCTAATAAGGTGTCTGAGAGGCAAGTCAGGGGAAGCCGTGATTTGAGTATGCCCCTTTCTCCAGGTCCATCCCTATTCCGTGGGCCCAGAGAATCAGCTTGGGATCTGGGGGTCCTGCCTTGGGGTCTGGGGACCACTTTATCTTCGAGGGTGAGGGAGGCAGCTCTTCCTTTCCCACCTGGGGATTCCCCTGGAAATGCCCCCCAGCCAAGTTCCTAGGCTCAGGAGCAGAACTGCTGGGAAGTTGGCAGAGGGAGGCGAGAGGGATTCCCCAACCCGCTCCAAGGCTGGGCATCACCCAGGCCCAGGGCTCGCGACTGGCTGGCTCTCTACTGCCCCTTGAAGCCAGAGGTAGGAGCAGCAGCTTCTCTTGCTTAAGTCCTGGCTGTGCCAGAGACTCCTGCCTGGTGCTGTACGCCACGAAAGCCTCCTGCAGGTGTCATTAACCCCATTTTACAGATTTGGAAATGGAGACTCAGAGAGGCGAAGTAACTAGTCCAAGTTTACATAGCCAGTGAATGGCAGAGACAGGACTCAAATCTCAGACCAGAGTTGAGGCCAGTGACTTTTCTGTGGGGGGTAGGGGAGGAAGAAACAGAGAATACGATGGAAAAGTAGAGAAAAAATAAGAGAGCAAAGTAACTCAAGTTGGGGTCTGTCATGTTCCCTGTCTCCTAGAGAACAAAGCTCAAATTCAAGGCCTCCTTGGTCCAGCTTTTCTTTTGTTAACTCATCCCCAGATCCCCTGAATTCTGAGCTCTGCGAGGGCCAGGGATCTGTGAGAGTCAAGCCTGGGTTCTCAGTACCCGGTGCAGCCCAGAGAGGGAGGTGTTGGCAGAAGGTGACTGAACGGACTTCCTGGAACTTGCCTCCACTTTCCAGTCTCCAGGGCTTTGCCCACGAGGTGCTCTCCACCTGGTGGAGCTAACTAGCCCCAGGGTCTGACCCATCTAGGCAAGGTGTGTGTCTGAAATCTTTGCGTTACTGTTACTGGTTACCCACGCATATGGGGGAGGGCTGGCAGTAAGTCTTGTCTTTTCTTTCCCTTTCTTTTTTAAGATTTTTATTTATTTTAGAGAGAATGAGAGAGAGAGAGAGTGAGCAGTAGGGTGGGGTGGAGGGGAAGCATGGAGCCCGATGTGGGGCTTGATCTCACAACCAGAGATCATGACCTGAGCCAAAACCAAGAGTCAGACACCCAGTTCAACAGACTGAGTCACCCAGGTGCCCTCTCCCTCCTTGTAAAATTGATATGTGTGTATGTATGTAAGCTCTAAACCCAGTGTCGGGCTTGAACTTACCCGACATCAAGAGTCTCACTCTCCTCCAACTGAGCAAGCCAGCCAGGTGGCCCTTTTTTTTTTTTTAAATCAGTGAAGAAGGGACTTGCTTGAGTGAGGTCTCTGGTCTGCTAGGCTGTATGAGTTCCATGAGGGCCAATGCCTGTGTCCTTCACATTTTCCGCTGAATTCCCAGTGCCCTGCACAGGCCTGGCTGGTGGACTTGTATCGACTGAGGCAGCAACAGGGCCCAAACTAGAACCCAGTGGCCTGACTCCTGGTCACACTGTCCAAGGATCTCCATTTACATGGAATAGAGTTGTTACCCTGGCTTCTGCCTCTCTCTCTCTCTGCCCAGGCTTCTTTTCCTCCCAGGTATACCCAGTGTTGACATAAGCTATCTCTGCTCCTGGAATGTTTTTTCTCCATCACTGCCCATTATTTTCTGGTGATGCTGTCAATCACCTGGCCAGGCTTCTACCTCAAGGGTAGGTTCTGCTGGTCCAGCTGGATCAGTTACAGTCTCACATTTCCCTGACTACGGTAATTGGCCAAAAGACTTCGCATGCCACTTATGAAGGGCCAATTGCTGTCCTTGCCAAGGTCAGGTAAACTGAGACAGGGAGAAAGCACCTCTTCCTTCCACGAGCAGATCTTCAAACTGCCTCAGCTATGATCACTGCCCAGAGCAGATAATCATGGACAGATGGGCAGTCTTGGTGGGCCCAGCGACCACCCTAGTTCCTAACTTATTCCCTTAATGTTCCTTTATGTATCTGGAAAGCTTATATCCTTCCCAGCCACTTGAGACGACCAATTCCTTTTTGGCATAAGCCAACTTTAGTTGCTTACAAAGGAGATACCTTATCAGTATAGAGGCCGATATTTTTTTTCTCTCTAAACTTAACAGTGGTCTTCTAAGAAGGGAGGTTACTGTTTGCAGGGAAGAAGGCCCTTTTCTGTGGGGTAGTGGTGTGGGTTCTGCTGAGTAGGGCCTGCCTGGATGCAGTTCAGTGGGGATAGAAACAGCCGGATTACTCCACTTAATGGACTGAAATGACAACCCTAGGGGCTCTCTAGGAATTAAGGGTGGAGAAAGAGAGGAGTAAAGTGGAGAAAGAAAAGAAGCCAGCATTGTGGCCTGAAGCCAGGTATTCTCCTGGTGGGTAAAAGGGAGAGGGAGGCATAGGAGAGCTTTCAAGAACTAGGACGTTTGAAGGACCAGGCACCAGATGGTCAAGTCTAAAGTCCTCACTTCGAAGTAGACCCTTTTTTGGCAAATATCTTCTCTCTCTCTTTTTTTTTTTTTAGTGTATTTTTAAAATTTTACTTTTTTAAAGTTTTAATTTAAATTCCAGTTAACATGGTGTAATATTAGTTTCAGATGTACAATATAGTGACATCCTCTACTCTTTTAATAAGTCTCCTACATTTGGGAACTGCCTGGGAGAGAATTTGTACGGCAGTTGAGAATGATGGTCCTTTGGGAAGTTGAGAATGGTGGTCCTTTGGGGTGACTGGGATTCTGAAGTATTCTAGGGAGGGCTGGGAGTTCTACCCCACGTGGCTTAGGGGTGTTAAGTCATCTGTATTTAGATTTCAGGGACCAGGAGACTGAGCTGACCTCTGGGTCATATACTTTTGGTATATACTGGTACATATACTTTTTTCTAATATTAAGATAATACAAGCTCATTAAAGCAAAATTGAAAAGTGGAAAATACTTGTTCAGTTAAATGCTATACTTCCAGGCAGCCTTGGCTCATGGATAGATTTTAGAGTATTAAGTCTGAGGACACTGATGAGTGTGCTAGACTCTCAACTATCATCTGGGGGAACCTGGGCAAGTCTCTCAAGCCTCAGTTCCCTCAACTCTATATAAAATAGGAATGAGGGGCAGCCTGGGTGGCTCAGAAGTTTAGCACTGCCTTCAGCCCAGGGTGTGATCCTGGAGACCTGGGATCGAGTCTCATGTTGGGCTTCCTGCATGGAGCCTGCTTCTCCCTCTGCCTGTGTCTCTGCCTCTCTCTCTCTGTGTCTCTCATGAATAAATAAAATCTAAAAAAAAAAAAAAGGAATGAGAAATCAAGGTTTTTTCCCCAGTCTTCTTTTGGTCCTACCACTCCCAGGAGAAATCAAGGCTCTAGAAGGCCTGGGAGACCACTAATCCCTCCAACGAAGCCAGAGGTGCCTGGGGTCACAGAACAGCAGGTAACAAAATCTAACTCCATCTCAGGAGCATTAAACAGGCCTGTTGTGGGTGGCCATTCTCTTTATTCTAAGTTGTCTGTCCAACCGCTCCAGGCCAGAGCCTCTCTGGACCACCAGAGTCCAGCACAGCTGTGCGAATTTCCCTGGAAAACCAAGAGGGATGAGGCGAAGGATGAGGGCAGGGGAAAGGTTGCCCTGCAAGGGGTCAGGACCCGGAAGAAATGGGAGAAAGGGCTGGCGCCCACTGGGAGCACGGGACTCTAGGGTTGGGTCCCTGCGAGGACGGCGGGCGGGCAGCTTGCGGGCCGATCGACGGGATAGACATACACGGCCAGCCCGGAGTGGAAAGAACAGTTTATGCTGTGCTTTATTAAAATGTGCATCATTCTTTTATTTTAAAATGTGCATCATTGTCTCGTGCTCGGCGCGCGCGACCTCAGCGTGGTGGCCCGCGGCGGCCCCGTCCCCGCCCGGCTCCTGCGGAGCCGCCGTGCGCAGGCGCACTCAGGTGGCGCGGGCCCGGGGGCTCCCGCCCATGGCCAGGTAGACGTCGATGGGCACGTGCAGCAGCGTCAGGCAGTGGCAGCCCGGGCAGCGTCGAAGCGGCCTGGGGAAAGCGGGGCCCGGCCCCTGCGGTTGGGAACGCGGGGGAAAGTGCACCCGCCCTGCCCCCCTCCCTCCGAGCCCTGACGCGGGGACGGGGTTCTGGACGGGGGAAGCGGACGCAGGCATCCCGGGGCCCCCACGGCAGGGACGCCCCAGGGGGCCGGGGCGGCAGGAGGGGCCGCGGGGGGGGCGCCGGCCTCACCTGACCGGGTTGTGCTCCGTGGCTACCGGCTCCGGGCTGTCCTGGGACTCGGGGGCGGCGGCAAGGCCAGGGGAGTCTCCGGCCTCAATGGGGAATCTCCGACCCTGCGGGGGCTCCTGGGCACTCATGTCCGGGCCCGGGGGCGCTCTGCGCGGGGAGTGGCGGTCAGGCGCTCCCGGGCCTCCGGGCGCCCCCTGCCCGCGCCCGCGCCCGCCCCCCGGGGCGTTGCTCACCTGCCGGAGGCCGAGGCCGGTCCCGGGCGGGAAGCAGTTGCCCGACCCAGGGCGCGGGAGGACGCTCGGGTCCAGGCGGAGCCGGGCAGGTGTCTGCGGCGCGCCACGGCCCGGGCGTCGAGGGGCGGCTGCATTGTGACCCGGGCCGCGGCGCGCTGACCTCACAGAGCCCGTTTCTCTCGCCGGGAGCCCCCGGCCGTGGCACTCAGCGCGGCCGCGAGCCGGGGCCGGAGGGCTCTTGCCATGGCCCCTGGCGCTGGGTCCGGGCAGAGCCCCGGCAGCCGCGGGGCGGCGTCCACGAAAAGGAGCCCGTCCTCCGGGCGGCGCGCAGACGCCCCGGGCGGACCCCCTGCCTGGCTCCGGGACCGGGCGCGGCGGCGACTTAACCCGTGCTGGGTTTGCTGGTGGCGGGGGTGAGGGCAGGTAAGGGCGCTGCCCATTTTGGCCAAGGGTCACACATCATTTACATCACAATTGGGCCGGAGTTTTAAAATGTCTGGCCCTCTCCCTCCCCACCACCCGTGGCTGCTGTGTCCAGACGGAGAATGTTCTAGCGCTGGGGGCAGCTGCGGATGAAGTCCTTGGGGGGAAAAGGAGCAGGCCAAGGGCGATGGTGGAGTAGAGCTGCCTCACAGAGGCAGCATGAGCTGAGAGGGTGATAGGAAGGAAGGAGGCGCTAGACAGCATGGAGGACTTTCTGCTCTCCAATGGGTACCAGCTGGGCAAGACCATTGGGGAAGGGACCTACTCAAAAGTCAAAGAAGCATTTTCCAAAAAACACCAAAGAAAAGTGGCAATTAAAATTATTGACAAGATGGGAGGGCCAGAAGGTGAGCTGGGGCCCCTTTGGAGGAAGGGAGGGCTGGTTGAGGTGGGTGGGCACTTTCGCCGGTGGAAAGGATCATCCCCCGCCCCCCCCCCCCCCTTAGTCTGGAGCCAAGGACTGCAAGAGTTTGTGGCTCTGGGGTAGGTCAGCGGGGGAACAGAAGGATGCTGGGAGTCTAGAAACAGCACAAAGAGCTGTTTAAAACCCAAGAGCTGAGTCTAAAACCCAAGATTAAAGTGGCAGGAGGCAAAGGGTCGTCAGAGGCAGAACCCCAGCCTGCTGGACCTGCCCTATTCCGGGAGAGGGACAGAAGTGGGCACAGAGGCCACGGTCTAGGCTGGCAGAGGGCAGGAGCTGCTGCCAAGGCAGGCAAAATGGGAAAAAGGGAGACAGGGCTCATGGGAAGAACTGTGGGTAGGAGGCAGGGGTGTGAGGAGCTGGCTCACTATGCTGTGGGCAAATCAGGCCTCATAACAGATTCAGTGGTTTTGTCTAAAAATCCCCAAAGCACTTTGATATCCGTGGTATTTCACAGGTTGCTCACAGTCCCTTAGGGTGGCAGGGAGTAGTTCCTCTGAATACTATACTAACTATAAAAATAATAGTAGTGAACATTCTTTGCAACGTCCAAGCAGCTAGACATTTAAGACTGTTAATGGGAACCAGGGCACAAGACCCAGACAGACAGAAGCTGGAAGGCAGGAGACAGGAGTGAAGAGTTATCCCTTTCTGGACTTGACATCCTATCTTTTTTTCCCTTGTCTCCTCAGAATTTATCCAGAGATTCCTGCCTCGGGAGCTCCAGATTGTCCGCACCCTGGACCACAAGAACATCATCCGGGTGTATGAGATGCTGGAGTCTGCTGATGGGAAAATCTACCTGGTGATGGAGCTGGCTGAGGGAGGGGATGTCTTTGACTGTGTGCTGAATGGGGGGCCGCTGCCCGAGAGCCGGGCCAAGGCCCTCTTCCGTCAGATGGTCGAGGCCATCCGCTACTGCCATGGCTGTGGTGTGGCCCACCGGGACCTCAAGTGTGAGAACGCCTTGTTGCAGGGCTTCAATCTGAAGCTGACAGACTTTGGCTTTGCTAAGGTGTTGCCCAAGTCACGCCGAGAGCTGAGCCAGACCTTCTGTGGCAGCACAGCCTATGCCGCCCCTGAGGTGCTGCAGGGTATTCCCCATGATAGCAAGAAGGGGGACGTCTGGAGCATGGGTGTGGTCCTGTACGTCATGCTCTGTGCCAGCCTACCTTTTGACGACACAGACATTCCCAAGATGCTGTGGCAGCAGCAGAAGGGGGTGTCCTTCCCTACTCATCTGGGCATCTCGGCCGAATGCCAGGACCTGCTCAAGCGGCTCCTGGAACCAGATATGATCCTCCGGCCTTCAATTGAAGAAGTTAGTTGCCATCCATGGCTAGCAAGCACTTGAAAAAAGCAATGGCAAGTCCTCCCCAATAAAACAGGGAGAGAAAGCAAACCCAAAAACCTGCTTCTAAAATGGTGATATATATTTAAGTTTACTTCTATCTTACATGTATATACCTATATATATAATATATATATTAAGTTTACTTCTATCCTATAACTTACCTATGCCCTCCCGAGCCTTACTTCTCTTTCCCTTTAAAGATCTTCATGCAACCAGAGGGCCTCATTCAGACTTCCCTTTTATTAGAGCTAACAAGTGATTTTCACACAGGTGTTTCACTCAAGTTAATTAAAAATAGACCCCAGAATCGTACACAGGGTGGGGGAGGAGAAGAGAAAAGTGACCCGAGAGCAGTGGAACCACTGCTGTTGTAACTTCCTTTCCAAATAAAAGCAGAAGCACTGGGAATGCAGAGATGGCTTCTCGACTCCTTGTCTTGGTGGGAGGCCTGCTGGGGGCCGTTCCCTGCCTTACCCCAGGGTCTAAGCTGTGTCTGAGGTAAGGATGAGGGACTTCTTCGTGACTCAGACCACTCCTCCTGCCATCCCTGCCCCTTCCTTAGGCTCCACGCAGAAGCCACCCTGCATTCTGTGTTTGCCCGGCCCTGCCTCCAGCGCAGCTGCTGCTGGGGACAAGAAGAGACCCCCAGACACCCTTCCAGCTTCTTTGAATCTCTTTAATGCTATTAACGGCAAGTCTGGAAAAGGTTCAGGACAAAGTTCTTTTTTCTTTCTTTTTTAATTACAAAACTAACAGCTGTTAGAATCTTTTTTTTTTTTTTTTCCTTTTTTCTTTTCCTGGCTACAAAATACTCTGGGGAGATGCATTATAATTTAAAATATATAATATTGCACAAACAACCAAAAGGTTAATTAAACTAAAGAAGTAATTACAAAGAGAAAAACCCCATCCCGTCAAAAAAAAAAAAAAAAAGATTCAACATTCTTTACATCCCACCCCCTCACTGAAGGTTTGAAGTGGAAATGACCACCACTCTCTTGGCATATCTGACCACAATCCTTTTAAATCATTGGTGAATACACCAGATTATGTACAAGAATCACCAGAGCAGCATCATGAAGCACCAGGGTCTCCAGGAATTCCTGCAGCCCCTCATTTCCCCAAGAGAGGAACAGCTTTACCAGAGTGAGGGTGAGAGCCACAAAGACTGGGTCTGTCTTCAGGAGGAAGAGCTTTTGAAGAAGCCTGATGAGAGTCTCAAGAGGTTCACCCCCAGCATATCCCTTCAAGAAGCAGAAGGGTTGAGGTGGAGAAGTTGGGCTTACCAGAGGTGTAAGTACTCGGCTTTGATCACTGCTCTGTACCGCTGGTAGCTGGCTTGTGTCCTAAGCTACAGGGAGGTCGAGGTGGGTAGCTGGTTGGACAAGGTATCCCGCCAGGCAATGCACAGAAGGGCCTGAAGTGACCCCCTCCCTTCTTGGGGAGGGGAAGAAATGCAAGAGCAGACTCTTGCAGGTGGCACAGCTGGGCTAAGGACTTGGGTGCATTTGACATGAAGAAGCCCTGGGAGAGGCAATGGGGACATACCAGCCTGGGCTGGACAAAAGGAAGGAGGTGGGGACTCAGGGTTTGGTCTCTAGATTCGGAACCACAAGGAACCTTTCTGGGAATGGAAAATGCCTGGGAGGGGGAGATCCCCAAAGAGAGGCAAGTTTCCCAGAGACGAATGCCTCTTACTCACTGGGCTAGGAACCAAAATGTGCTAGCCATCCCTGTCTAGTCAAGGACAGGTGGGATGACCTTCCTTGCCTGCTTATGGATGGGACAGAGTGTTGTCTCAGCTTCCTCCAAGAGACTGGTGCTTAGCATCTGTCTACACAGGTAGAAGGGCTAGAGTTATCCCTTGGGATTTCCCAGCAAGAGTCCCCAAGAACAGTGGGTGTTCAGCAGAGAAATGTAGGCTCTTCTGGTGTCGGGGGTAGGTTTCCTCCCCCTTGAATCATCCTATAGTTGGCACAAGTCAGAGTTTCTGGTTTGGATTTAGTGAGCCCCTTCCCAGATATGAGCAGAGGCCCAAAGGACCAGCAAGGAGCCACCCAGAATCTGTGCCCAGAACTCTGGTTGACAGAGGCCATTGGGGAAACATTCTCAGTCAGTGTCTTCCAGGGCTGGGCTGAGACGAGCGAAGGGGTGGGAGGTTCTGTGGGTGGGGGAGCTGTACGCTCTGGCTCCCCTCATTCCCAGTCCTCCCACTCTACATCTTCCAGCTGCAGACAGGAGGGGATAATGGAGAGCACAAACACATATTTACTCCTCTGAGTCAAGCCCAGACCCCACCTCCCCTAGCTGCCTCCATTTCTGGATAGCCCTCCCCTAAACAGCAGCCCACCCCCACCCCATGCCCAAGTCCTGCCTTGAGCCATACCCTCCTGCCCTCTATGAGAGTGAACCACTGTCTTAAGGAATGTGTCTGGGGAGCAGAGCTGCCCTCTGCCTAAGGGGCAGGTCTGCTGCTCTGATCATTCCAGAACTAAAGAAAAGGCTTCCACTGACCAATAATGGATGCTAGAAGGGGACACCCTGTCTCTAGGAACCAAGCTGGTCAGTCCCTTAAGGAGAACTTGAGAGTGGCATTGTGATGAGATGTAAGGTGGCACTGCACTGCAGGTGCTCACAGTGTCTTCATTAGGGGCTCTAGCACCCTATTCCCCCAGCTGAAGTCTCCCCAGGGAACTTTCTAGTGGCCTGCTCTCAGCTGATCCCTGGTATGATAGGTTATAGAATGACTCTGCTGAAGTAAGTATATGGTCATCTGGTTTTACAGAGGGCTATGAAGATACAGAAGGCATCAAGCCCCTGTGACATGATAGGTGATCATGGGCCTTCTCAGCCTGGATATAGTGAGGTCACAGGAGCCAAAGACTCTTGGGTAGGCCTCTATCTCTCCCCAGGTTTCAGTTTTCCAGTATGAAAAATGAGGCCCTGCCTGTCTCTCTAATCTGTTCACCTCATATAGCAGATTCATGAGCTATATGATGGAAGGATCATGTGGTTCTTGTGTGACACTGGAAGAAACACTGACTTGAATCAAGTGTTTGGGCTGGACCCTCAGTCCTGTCACTTCTTATCTGTGAGAGCTTTTTTCCCTGCCTTTCATTCAAAATGACCCATTCCTGATTCTAGCAGGTAATGAAGAGTAAGAGTAGTAAGGCCTCTGAGCTTTTAGCTGGACTGGGTTTTGTGGGGGCTTTAGTAATGTTCACTGAGTCCTCCCATGTCCTAGGCACAATGCCTAACATGTCTACGTGCATTATCTATCACAGCTTACAAGCTTCTAGGACCAGTTCAATGATGAGGAAACAGAGGCTCAGGTTAAGTGACTTGCCCTAGATCACACAGTCTTTTGCCCCAAGGCCAGAAATCTGTTCAGGTCCCATTCCTGGGGACCATGAGTCAGAAGATGTGGGGTGGGGTTTGGAGTCTACATTTTTTAGTAGCTCCTCACGTGACTTTCATGCAGAGCTAATGTCAGAAACTCTCCCACCATCCAACCTGGAACTGAGGGGAAGCAGAGCCTGCTGATCGGAACTATTCAGGGCCTGAGTGGGAGGTCCCAGCACCCTTCCTGAAGCTGCCATCTCAGAAAGGAATAGGGATCCACTCTGAAGGGACAGTTGGGCCTGATGGGGAGAATCCTCAGATACTGGGGTCACTGGGCTTGCTTCCCTGAGGCCAGCCAGGCCCACTTACCTCCCCAGAGGCATCCACTTTGGAGAGTGCCATCTGCACTTCTTCTTCAGTCATGTCCAAGTCAAAGTCCTTTTCCCAGTCCTCGCTGATATCTGTGCTTGAGCCTGGAATCATGATCCACAGTGTGAAAGGCAGGAAGGGGTATGTATGAACAATTTGTAGCTGGGGGTGATAGCACTCTTTAAAAGGGGCTGGCAAATATAAATCAAAGATCTTACATTCTATTCTCACTCTGGCTCAGTGAATCCACTTTTAGGAATCTATTCTAGGGATCCCTGGGTGGTGCAGCGGTTTGGCGCCTGCCTTTGGCCCAGGGCGTGATCCTGGAGACCCGGGATCGAATCCCACGTCGGGCTCCCTGCATGGAGCCTGCTTCTCCCTCTGCCTGTGTCTCTGCCTCTCTCTCTCTCTGTGTGACTATCATAAATAAATAAAAATTAAAAAAAAAAAAAAAGGAATCTATTCTAAGGGAAAATTCTGGATTCAGTCAAAGACTTAGCCAATAAGAGGTTCATTGTAGTGCTGTTATAGTAATGAAAATTTAAAAACCCAACTTGAGAGTTCACTGATAAGGAATTACAAAAATAAATAAATGGTGTAGTCACATGATAAAACATTATGTGCCTTTTAAACGTTAGACTGCAGAACACTTATACACATGGCAAAATAGTCTAGAATTGTTAAGTAAGAAAAAGGAAGCTACTTGAGTGGAGATGCACTTTGGCCCAGAGGCTCCCCAGAGCCACAGAAATCTTCCAGAAGACATAAACAATGAACCTCTCTTCCTCTTCTTACTCCATTCTACCTTCACTGACTTTGCTCCTCGTGAAACACACCAGACACATTTCGGCTTTTAGGGCCTTTGGATGGGCTGTTCCTTGTACCTAGAACTCTCTCCTTGGACACCCACGGGCCAACTTCCTCACCTTCTTCACAGCCTCGCTCAAATCCTCCCATCTAATTGTGGCCTACCTCAACTGTTCTACTTTATTTATTTATTTTTTTAAAGTTTTTATTTTTTTTTATTTTTTTATTTATGATAGAGAGAGAGAGAGAGAGAGAGAGGCAGAGACACAGGCAGAGGGAGAAGCAGGCTCCATGCACTGGGAGCCCGACGTGGGATTCAATCCCGGGTCTCCAGGATCACGCCCCAGGCCAAAGGCAGGTGCTAAACCACTGCGACACCCAGGGATCCCAACTGTTCTACTTTAAACTACAACCCAGGGCAGCCCGGGTGGCTCAGTGGTTTGGCGCTGCCTTCGGCCCAGGGCCTGATCCTGGAGATTCAGGATCGAGTCCCGCATTGGGCTCCCTGCATGGAGCCTGCTTCTCCCTCTGCCTGTGTCTCTGCCCACCCCCCTCTGTGTCTCTCATTAATAAATAAATAAAATATTAAATAAATAAACTACAACCCACTCCCCTCACTCTGCTCTCCTTGTTCTTTTTTTCCATTCTATTTATCAATTTTCAAATATGTCACATCATAAGACTTAGTGTGCTTATTGTCTACTCATAGAAGAACTGGAATGTGAGCTCCCTGAGGGCAGGGATCTTTGTTTTCCTTTCTTATGTCTGCCAACTACTTCGAGTATAGTCTGGGCTCAATAAAATATTCATGGACCCTTTTTCTAAACTAGGGTTGGCAAACTATGGTGTGTGGACCAAATCCAGCTTACTGCCTGTTTTGGGAAATTACATTTTGGAGCACAGCCATTGCCATTTGTTTACATATTGCCCATGCTGCTTTCCTGCAACGACAGCAGAGCTGAGTAGTTCCAACAGACTAAAGTATTTGTGATCTGGCCCTATATAGAAAAAGTCTACTAATCCCTGCTCTAGGTGATTCTAATGCCTGCTAAGTTTAGCAATCACTGCTCTAAACACTCATATTTGGTATAGGCAGCATTAAAAAAAAATGTACATGTGAAAGCTATTACTAAGAAAACTATAAATATAGTTTTTTTAAAAAGTATATGCAAAAAAAAGTGTATTAGCAATGTGATTCCATTAAAAAATACGCTCACAGATCCTTATACACATAGAGAAAAGGTGCGTAACATAGCCACAAAAATACTAACAAAAGTTACCTCTAGGTAATGAGGTCAGGGAGTAATTTTCCTGTTTTTTTTTTCTCCCCCTAAAATGAACATATTTCGATGCGTCTAAATCTAAAAGGTTTTTCCCCCCTAAAATGAACACATACTACTTTGTATTTTTTTCTTATCTATTAAAAGCACCTTTAAAAAGAGTAGGTCCCTGGGGCGCCTGGGTGGCTCAGTTGATTAAGCGTCTGCCTTCAGCTCGAGTCACATTCCAGGGGTCCTGGGATTGAGCCCCGCAGCAGGCTCCCTACTCCCTAGAAGTAGGGAGACTGCTTCTCCCTCTGCCTTCCTCCCACCTGCGCTACTGCACTCTCTCTCTTTCTCAAAAAAAAAAAGAGAAAAAGTAGGTCCCTGATCTCCCACTGGCATGACCTGTAAACATATCCCTTGCTGCTTCTTCAGCTTGCTACTCAGCAGGCACCCAGGCTCTGACAACTACCCCCCAAGCCCTGCCCCTACCTTTGTCATAAGGGGTCTTGTACTGTTCTCCTTCCTAACCACCTGGCCAGCCACAAGCATCCTCTTAAGATCAAAATCTCTGGAGTCATGCAGACCTGGGTGGAATCCCTACTTTTTATCTATTGTGCAGTCTTGGGTAAGTTATTTTGGGCTTCAGTCTATTTATAAAATAAGGATAAAACCACCCTCTTTGCAGAGAACCACAGGAGGAGATAATGCAGATGCCTGCCTCCCCACCCCCCTCATTTGATTCTGCAGGTCTAGGTGGTGGCCCAGAATTCTGCCTTATAAATAGGAACCTGGGTGATTCCTTGTAGGCCTGGGCCTGCAGTTCTGAGATACAACAGTGTTAAGGTTAGAGGTATCAATGTGTGGTGCATGTAACATGTACACATAGTGGGAATTTAACAAAAGGGGCTGTTAAAGGCACTGACTCAGAGGTAAGTAATGTTGCATGTGGTCCCAAGGCCTCCAGGGCAGACTGGTAACCAAGACCCAGTTCTTCAGACTCCACACCTAAGTCTCCTATGCCTTTGGGACACTTGGTGGCACCTGATTATCTGTCAGTGCAGGGCTCCTCTGGGTTAGGTGCCGGAATCCTGGCTGATTCCTCATCCCAGAGCTGTGGCCATGATGGCTTTCCCTAACCTCAGGCTGCCCTCCAGGGATTTGAAACTCTTTTTCAGGCTTTAAATGCCTTCCAGGGGTGGAAAACAGTATCAGCTTTCAGTTTTGGAGTGCTTCACATCCACCCTCTGAGGTGGGTATTAACAGTCCCAATTTACAGATGATGAAATGAAGGCCTCAAGTGGCAGAGATAAGAATTGAGGCTTTCTATGCCATGTGCCTCCTCCCACCATCCTTTCCTGTCACACAACAAGAGTACTAAGACCTCCATTATGCACATGGCAGAGAACTGATCTGTGCCAAAACAATTTAAGCTTTCATGATGGAGTTTTACTGGTTTTTTTTTTTTCTTTTTTTTTTAAAGAAAGGGGAGTTTTCAGGTGATTACTAACCTCACAGTGCTGTCACTTAGCTCATTTTGTTCTGTTCAATTGGAACTCTGCTTCCCCAGAGAAGAAATGGAGGCAAAAGCCACTCCTAGGTCAGTCATTGGTGAAGGAGGGCCTTGAGCCCAGGGCTCCTTCTAGTCTGCAGGCCACAGACCTGTCCCCATCTCTCTTCCCCCGCCCTGCTGGTCCAGTCTCTTAAACAGATCTTGGGGCAAAATGCAGGTGGGAAGCCGCTTTGCAATGACAATGACTGTCCTAGAACCTTGGGAGATCCTGTGGCTAGGTTACCCCAAGAAACTCTGCTGCTAGCAGGGACCAAATTTTCTTATGTCATCTAAGGATATGGACATAAGAGGGAAAAGGAGTCACTGTCTCCAAGCCTTCATTCTTTAAGGTTCACTCTCTCTACTCTAGCATCTACTGTTCCCACTGTGCTCCCCCAGTTCAATACCCCAGGCTTCCCCTGACTAAGTGACTACAACTATTTCTGGTGGGTCTTCTGCAAACCCCTAAGTAGGTCAGAGGCAGTAGAGCAGGGTGATGAAGAGCTCCTGCTAGTTTCCCCATAATCTCATTTCGTCCCATTTCAACCCACCACTCATTTTTCTAATCCTGCTCTCCTGTAGCCCAATTCCCCATGGAGCCTACAGTTCTCTAACCAACCAGTTGTTTCACTGTCTATCCCTCCCTTCCCCAGCTGATTCCATGAGCCACTATTCTGATCACTTCTTGCCTATACTTGTGGACACTCTTCTTTTCTTCCACCAATTTCCCCGGGCTAAATGTGAACCCTGGTTCAATCCAACTCCCCATCTATTCTGTGCCTGCACCTGCATACAGTGCTGACTGGTATCTTTAAAATTCATGACTACTACCTCGAATGGGCCCTTAGTACCACCTGGCCAGCAACCTCCACCGCCTTTTGAGTCCATCACCTCCTTTTCCACTTTCCCAAATAATTAGTAGGTAAGTGATTGATCTCTTTCCAGTAAAGAAATGGGGAAAATTACCCAGATCTCTTAGGCTTCTGTGAAGACTGAGTGGCATACATATCCAGTGCTTAGCACAGAGCTATACAGACATATAGAAAGTGCTCAGAGATGGCTCCTTATTATCATTTCCCCAAAGAATGGCTCTACTCTGATTTCTTCCCTGAAATTTTCCCTATTGTGAAACAATTACCCTTGATTTATAGAGGAATAAATGGGGCTTAGAGAAGATCAGTAACTTTTCTGAAGTCATACGGCTTAGGAGCAAGGTTGGGATTTGAACCCAGAACTGTCTGAAGCCCAGTGCCTGAGCCCTCAGCCTCTACATGTAAAGTTCTTAGTATAGATCAGGCATATAATGTGAGCAGCGTGCCATGCTGCTTTATGACACTAAGCCCAACCTTCCAAGTTTGGCATAAGGTTAAGTCCTTAAGCTCTACTTCTGAGCTAACCCATCCACCCTTCTTGTTCCTCCCTCTCCTGATGAAAGCAAAGTGTGCTTTCGTCACTGCCCCTTCAATCTGCTCAGTGGCCTCTGCTATCTGGATTGTGTGGGCCCCTCAGCCGAGACTACCACTCCCCCGCACCTGCCCCAAACTCTCCACCTCTCCTCTACAACGCCTGTCTCCTCGGTGAAACAACTGCAGATGCCCGGAGGTTCCTTCTTTCTCTGAACTCCTCCAGCACCAAGTCTGTCCCATACTGCTTCATGCTTCATCATAAAGACTGCAGCTCTTGCCCCTCCCTCCTCAGTGTCTCATAAAGAGAGGTAGGAGCTCAATGGATGACCTCACTGAATCAGAGCCAGAAGGGGAGCATTGTTTTGGAAACTGGAAACCCCACCGTTTCTATCAGGGAGCAGGATATGGGTGGGGTAAGGCCAGTTTCCCTTCTAGGGTAGCAAACCAGTCTCTCACTGCACCAGCAGGCCTGGGCTCACCTGCTGGGCAAGTTTTGTGGCTGACTGGTACCATGTGTCAGCAGAGAGAGTGAGAGAGAGAGAGAGAAGAAGCCTTGCTGACAATTAGCTCTCTCTGAAGAGGTATTCTGGATGTGGGGAAAAAAGTCAACACCAGAGCTATCACTGTCCTTTAATTCCAGGAATTAGAGAGGTTCCCTTTGGATAAACAGGCTCCAGTCTAAAATTCCATTATACAGATAAGAAACTAAAGTTTTATTATTTAAGCTGGGTCACAAGTTCATGAGTGTTCATTTTATTCTTTTTTCAACTAATGTAAGTTTTATTTATATATATTTCATACTCATAATAATGCAGTATTAGGGAAGCTAAATGACTTTCCTGAGGTCATCCAGGATAGAAGACCCTGACTTCAATCAATGTCATGGGGATTTCCAACCCAGGATAAGGCTGAATTGTCCAAATGGATGGAAACTGGCATAGCGTGGTAGCTAAGGGCATGGGCTCTGAGTTCGAGAGACCCAGGTCTGAATTTGGGCCTGCCACTTCCTGGCCATGTGAATTTGAGCAAGTTACTTAACATTTCTGAGCTTCACTTCCTTCATCTGTAAGACAGGACAGTAATACTGACCTCACTGGGCTGTGAGATGTAATGAGAAATTAAATGCAATAAATCACACTAACCTGGCACAAACCTTATTTTGTTGAACCTGAAACCCCAATAATTGTAAGATGCACCCTTATTTCAGAAAATAGGTATATATTAAATGGATGATATATGGTAATCCTTAGTAGGTAGCAGCTGTCATCATCATCAGTATCATAAATGAAGGACAACTGCTCCTGGAATCCTCACAAGGGGTGAGGGCACAAGGCTGCCTTAAGGGGTAGTAACTCTTGCCTGCCCCTCCCCCCCACTCTCTGGGCTTTGGCCTTGACTTACCTTTCTTTCCGTTGTTAGAGGGTGTAGACTTCCCACTATCCGAGTTCAGCTCAAACACCCGTAAGTCTGTGAGTACCTCCTCCCTCAGAGTCTCTACTCTGGCTGGAGGCCTGGGCTCTGGGCCAGTGGGACGGCCAGCAGGGGTGTGGGGCTTGAACTGAGCTGGGGGCGGAGGTCCAGTCTCACCCACATCCACAGCCAGGCCCTGTTCCTCCAAAGATGCCTCTAGAAGCTTTTGAGACAGGTCCTTGGGCAGCACTGGTGCCTCAGCTGCAGTGGCAGGTTTGGCAACCTGCGTTACAAGGGAGATGCTCTCGCTGCTCTCTGATGGAGTCACCTCTCTAGGAGGCTCAGCTGGAGTCACTGGATTCTCTTCACAGGGGCTCAGGAGGCCAGGTCCTCCTTCAGGGGATGTGGAAGTTTTGGCCACAGAAACCTTTGCCTCTTTTGGAGATGTGGGTGAAATGCTCACAAGCTCCTCTGTTGAGAGAGAAAAGGGAAGAGGGCTATGTGCCCTGGTCAGCCCCAAGACAACCTTGGAGCTCTGAATATTCCTCCCAAAGCCTCTAATCAAGACTAAAGGGGGCCGGATTCCTCACCCTCTCCCCATCATGGTTCATCTGCAGATACTCCCTGTTGGTCAAAGTCTCTCCTAGCCTCAAGGCCTAGCATATGTCTGGTGGACACACAGCTTCTGGCAACACAGCCCAAGATGGCATTATAGATTAGAAAATTAAGACTTGACAATGAATCAGTTCTGGATTCAGGACAGGTTCTGCTATATCCTCAGTGTATGATCTTGGACAAGACACTTAACTTTTCTAAAATAAATAAATAAATAAGAAAGAAAAAGAAAAGAAAGAAAGGAAAGAAAAGAAAAGAAAGAAAAGAAAAAGAAAAGAAAAGAAAAGAAAAGAAAAGAAAAGAAAAGAAAAGAAAAGAAAAGAAAAGAAAGAACTTTTCTAAATAAAGAAAACACTTGGGATCTCTGGATGGCGCAGCAGTTTAGCGCCTGCCTTTGGCCCAGGGTGCGATCCTGGAGACCCAGGATTGAATCCTACATCGGGCTCCCGGTGCATGGAGCCTGCTTCTCCCTCTGCCTATGTCTCTGCCTCTCTCTCTGTCTCTGTGTGACTATCATAAAACAAAACAAAACAAAACAAAAAAAACACTTAATAAATGTGTTAACAGCATGCAGGTGGCTCTAACATACCATCCTAAGCTGAGCTACCACATAGAGGATGCTCAGCTACTTCCTTAAGCCAACAGTTCCCAAACTTAGCTAGGCATGGACTTTACCAGGGGAGCTTGTTAAAAATACAAGTGGGGGGGATGCCTGGGTGGCTCAGTGGTTGAGTGTCTGCCTTTGGCTCAGGTCGTGATTCCAGGGTCCTGGGATCAAGTCCCGCATCAGGCTCCCAACAGGGAGTCTGCTTCTCCCTCTGCCTATATCTCTGCCTCTCTGTCTCTCATGAATAATAAAATCTTTTAAAAAAGACCAAATTGTTAAAAAAAAAAAAAATACAAGTTTGGGGGTGCCTGGGTGGCACAGCTGGTTAAGCGTCCCACTCTCAATCTCAGCTCAGGTCTTTATCTCAGGGTCATGAGTTCAAGCTCCGTGCTGGGCTCAGTGCTGGGCATGAAGCAAAAAACAAGTTTGGCCACATCCTCACAGAGTCTTATTTAGAACGGGGGGGAAGGGAATCTGGAATTTCAATAAGCATCCCAGGTGGTTCTGAAGTGGCTAGTCCATGGGCTGGCAGGACAATCCTGCTGCCCTGACACATGTGATTTCTGTACCTAAACCAGGAATTCCACCAGCCCAGGCAAACATTTCCTTGTTAGTTGAGCCTATCCTCAGCACGTACGAATGCTGTATACATATGCCCTATATTTCCCTAGGTGCCAGGTCTCTCCAGTGCTTACATAACAGCCAGACAGTCCCCACAGGCAGGACAGGACCCGTTACTTGCTCATCACCTCTCAATCTCTCTTACCTTCTTCCTCCTCCCAGCCAGGCTCTTCAGAGATGCTCTGTTCTGCCCGTTGCTTCAGGGCATCCCTCCGGGCCTGCTCCTGAGTGTGGGAGAAAACATAACCAACGAAGTCAGGGCATGCTCTTCCAGGACCCTGGCCCTGACACCAGAGTTCTTGGTACCCTGTGCCCTTTCTTCCCTCAACAAAATCCAGTGTGCTTCCCCAAGGGCCGAGTGAAGCACCTCCCCAGGCTAGGCCAGCATACCTGCTCTAGTTGATGGACTTTATAGAAATATCGATGCCAAAATTCTGCATGGGAAACAGCTGCTGGGACCTGGAGAGAGGGGACAGTGGAGATGAGACTTTGGGAAAAGTTGTATAAGGTCTGTGTCCCCAGCCTTATCAGCCTACTCCCAGCTGCTCTGGATTTCAGATGTGGTTTAGTGGCTAAGCAGTTTTCCTCAGAGCATTTACACCCTCCATCCCTAGACCCATCTTCCTGGCCCAACTTGACCAAGGAGGAAGAAAAGAATTTTCATCAGGCTTTGCTAGCCCTTCCATTTCTCACACGACTGCCAGAAGTCTGGCAAATCAGCTTTGCCCATGTGGCTTCTTAGGCTCAGGACCTGGCTGGTCTGGCTCTAGAGCATCTCTGACTGCTCTGTGGGCCAGGTGATTCTGCAGTGACTCTAAATAAAATGTCCCTCCCAACCTCCCAACACCTCAAACTGAAGCTGGGTTTCCCTGCAGCCAGCTGGGCCCTCACCATCTTGGTGTAGAGGGCCCGGATGGAGGGGCTGCCTACAAGAAGCTCTGAGATCTCCCCCTTCTTCTCTTCCAAGCAGAACTGGGAAAGCCAGGCATCAAACAGTTCCGGAGGTCCTGCAGAGGGATAGACACTGCTGTCATTTTCCTGAGTCTGGAGAAAGAACACTGGGCCTACATAAAACACACTTAAGCCTGGACATGGACAGTGAGGAAAGCTTAAGGTTATTTTCAAAGCTGTTTGGCCAAAGATGGGGGGGGGTCAGCAAGGGTGTTGGGGTACGCAGCCCCACTGATATCATGGCATGGCACTTAAGTGGTCTCTAGAACAGGCTGCAGTCTACATGTTCTCACATACCTGCTCCTCCTTTAGCCCAATCCACCTGGCTACCGAACCCCCTCCTCTACTTGAAACTATTATTCTCAGGTCCCCAGGGGCCCCATGTTGCCAGTCTAAAGGCTACTTCTTTGCCCTTCCTCATGTGACCAACCCAGCTTCTGATCTTGGGAGCCACTGTTTTCCTGTGAATGCCCTTTTCTCTCCTGGCTTCCCAGGCTTTTGTGATTTTCCTCCCACCTTTCCAGTTGTTCCATCCATCAGTCTTCAGTGGGCTCCTTTTTCCTTATCTTGTCTCATTATCTGTTTTCTCCTAAGATAAGCTCCACTAAACAAGTTTCAACCTCTTCCTCTCCTGACAACTCAGTCTGTCTTTGCAGCCCCAGCTATCCTTCTGGGCTCCAGATTCAGAGGTCCAGGTGTCCCCTGGACACTTCTACCTGCTCAAGTACAGCAAACCCAATGTATGCTCATTTTCTTCCCTCCCAAGCTCTCCTGCCTACTTATCCACCAGAACCCTGGGTGCCCTCCTGAACTCCTCCTTTATTTGATCACTCTGGATTCCACTTTCTCAGTGTCTTCTATATGCACACCTTCCTCTTCATTCCACCTGTCACTGCCTCGGTTCTGGCTTTTACCCCTGAGTGAGGATTCCTATCAAGCCTCCTACCCACTCAGCCCATCTTCTGTCTTTCTCTATTTTACCCTTTACAACCATGCTTGATGTCTTTTACAAGATGCAAAATCTAATCACCTATCACCTCAGGCTTCAAAACCCTTCAGTAATTCTCTAGTTTGGGCATTTTGTGTGGGTGTGTGTGGGGGCTTTTGATTTATTTTTAATTTAGTACATATTTTTTCTTATTAAGTAAACTCTATGCGCAATGTGGGGCTGGAACTCATGACCCTGAGATCAAGAATTGCATGCTCCACTAAGAAAGCCAGGTACTCCTCTAGGGAGGGTTTTTTGTTTGTTTTTAAAGATTTAATTTGGAACACCTGAGTAGCTCAGTTGGTTGCCTACGGCTCAGATTATGATTCTGGAGTCCCAGGGACTGAGTCTTGCATTGGGCTCCTTGCTCAGCGTGGAGCCTGCCTCTTTTTCTGCCTGCCTCTTTCTCCACCTGCCTCTCCCTCTGCCTGCTGCTCCCTCGCTCATGCTCTCATGCTGTTTCTGACAGATAAATAAAATCTCAAAAAAAAAAAAAAAAAGGATTTTATTTATTTATTTTAGAGGGAAAGAGGGAGAGTGAGAGCAAGTGAGCTGGCTGGGAGAGGCAGAGGGACAAGCAGACTCTTCTTTGAGTGCCCAGAGAGCGGGCTTGATCTCAGGGCCCTGATCTCATAACCCTGAGCCAAAACCAAGAGTAGGATGGATGCTCAACTGAGCCACTCACGTGTGGGAGGGCTTTTTAAGCTAGGATCTAAGGATGGGCTTCAGAGGGTCAAAGGATTCCCCCACTGCATTATAAAATTTTGCAGAGAGCTTGTCATTTTCAACAGGTTTTTAAAGGGCTTTGTAACTAAAAAAAAAAAAAAAAAAAAAAAAAAAAAAAATGTTAAGAACCACTACCTTGTGGCATTTAGAACAAAATACAAACCTCTTAGTTTGGCACTCAAAGCCCTTCCAATCTGTCCCCTCACCCTTGGCAGTTCTCATGGCCTCCTTCCTTCACATGCACCTCTGCGGCTTTCCTCAGTATCAAAACTTCAAATGTTCTGCTGCCACGCTTGAACACCCTTCCCCCCACTGCTAAAAGTAAAATGTTTACTTCTTTTTTCTTTTTAAAGTAGGCTCCGTGCCCAGTGTGTGGCTTGAACTCACAACCCTGAGATCAAGAGTTGCATGGTCCACTGACTGAGTCAGCCAGGTGCCCCCTAAATTAGTTTACTTCTATTCCATTCATAAAACCTCAACCTAAGTGTCATATCCTAGGTTCCCCAGGTTGAGCTGCATGCTGCCCTTCTGTGGAAGAAGCACCAGATCCCTCCTGTCATTGCTTTATTTCATAGTTTCCTGCTTCTCTCTCCCTAACAGGAGGCTCCTGGAGGTTTGGACCGGGGTGAGGGTTTGATTAATTTCTGAGCTCTAGTTCCCAGCCTGGCTTGCTGCATGGCAGGGGTTTGGCCAACAAATGCCAGAGAGAAGGCAGGTGGGGCAGCAGGGTTGGGAAGGGGCCTGAGCGGAGAATGAGGGAGTGGCATGAAGTCTCTGCAGACTGGGATGAACACAGTCCAGGTTGAGGGAGGAAAAGGGGTCAATTCATCACACCAAACGTAAGGTGCACTCTAGCCTCACTCCGCTCCCTCCACCAGGGGGTGCTAAGGCCAACGTTATCAGAGACAGCAGGGTGCTCAGCCCAGACCCTCTTCATCTCCCTTCCCTGCAAGCCTGCCCCCTCACCACTACCCCCTCACCATCTGGTTCATTGCAGTAGGTTGCCGGGTCTGACTGTAGGCTATAGAGGCGAGCCTGTAAGAAACAAAGAACAGAAATTCTAGAGTACGTAGAGAAAACACCTCCCCTCTGCCACATACCCTACCACTGTTGCTGATTCAGATGCTTTGAAGACGTCCTTTATCCATACATTTACTCCCACTGGAAGGCAACCTCAACCCAGCTTCTCCTCTGCTGGCTGCCAGACCCACAGGGCACTTATCAGCTCACCCTATGGCTAGAGAGAGGGGAGTACCAGGCTAGGAGTGCAAAACTGGGGCTTCCAGAAAAATGGTCTTTCCCTAGTATTCTACCTTGGGAACTAAGAAAATAGTGTAAGCAGACTACAAGATTGTATGTAAAAATGCTTTTGAATTATATTTGAAATTTGAAATATATATATTTGGAATTTGAAAAACATTAGTTCAAATATATTAATAAAGTCCAAATTTATAGGCAAATTTTGAAGTAAAGTAGCTCCCCCAAGTTAAAATCATTCATCAAGAATTTCTTGGGATCCCTGGGTGGCACAGCAGGTTTGGCGCCTGCCTTTGGCCCAGGGCGCGATCCTGGAGACCCAGGATCGAATCCCATGTCGGGCTCCCGGTGCATGGAGCCTGCTTCTCCCTCTGCCTGTGTCTCTGCCTCTCTCTCTCTCTCTCTCTGTATAAGTAAAAATTAAAAAAAAAAAAAAAAGGAATTTCTTAATTTTGGGGGGGTGGGGGATGGGGTAACTGGGTGATGGACATTAAGGCGGACATGTGATGGAATGAGCATTGGGTGTTATGTAAGATTGATCAGTCACTGACCTCTTACCTATGAAACCAATAATACATTATATGTTAATTAACTGAATTTAAATTTTAAAAAAGAAAAAGACCCCAAATAAACAAAAAATAATAATTTCTTGGGATGCCTGGGTGGCTCAGTGGTTGAGTGTCTGCCTTTGGCTCAGGGTGTGATCCTGGGGTCCGGGATCGAGTCCCAGATTGGGCTCCCTCTGGGGAGCCTGCTTCTCCCTTCTGCCTATGTCTCTGCCTCTCTCTCTTTCTCATGAATAAATAAATAAAATCTTAAAAAAAAAAAAAAAAAAAAGAATTTCTTAATTTCACAGCCAGTCTGCCAAATGAATTATCTGCTGTGTTCCCGTTAAGGAACTCCAAAACAGAAAATCTCACCTTCCTTCCTCAGCATTATGTGAAGGAAAGGCTGGCTATCTGCACCAGAACTTCAGCAAGTAGCTTTGTGATTCACTGCTATTATAATTTTAAATCCTACAATTTAAGAAGCTTCACACTTCCACTCAAATGTTCACTAAGTGTGGTATTAATACTAGTGCTGAAAGATAATGCCTGAAAAATCATTATGTTTGGAATGGAAATTCAATGTGGCAAAATGCTTCAAAGGCCAAACTGCGTGACATCAAACTGTGAATTTAGGAGAAAACACTCTATGAACCATAACAAGTAATGCTGAGAAGATAAAATGTAGAAGAAATATCCTACCACTGTTGTGATCTAGGTACTCTGAAGATATCCTCCCCCCCCCCCATACATTTATTCCCACTAGAAATCAGCCTTGGCCACAATGTTGGGAATATCATGCCTGTACAGCATTCCTTATTATGTCTGAAAGCTGAAAAGAATCCAAGTATGCAACATTAGGGAAATGACTGAATAATTGTTATCTTCACTTGCAAGGACTTAAAGACATTAAAATGATGGTGACTAAGAAAGATGCTAATATTTTTTATATATTTTTTATAGCAGGTTATAAAAGTACATGTATAAAGTGCCTTTTTTGGTTAAAAAGAAAAAGTCCTAATTATCTTTACCAATGTTTATAAGCAAAAAGAAATGAGAGGTTAGACCCCCAACAGGAAATTGGTGGTTGTCTTCGAGGGATGGGATTATGGATTTAGGAATCATTATCTCCTTCCTTAAAGAATTCTCCAATTTAGTCATATATGTTTATTTACTTTCTGGCCTGAACACATATTACTTTTGTGGGTGCACACTGGAAGCTAGAAGCCAGTGTTGGTAGGCACCTGCAGGGGAGGCTGCTGATGAATACCTTGTTGCCATCATAAGGCTCGGCTGTACCAGAGGGTGTGCCCATCAGGGTGATGACATCGCAGTCTATGGTTTTGTCTGGAGAGGGAGCAAAGGTGTCGGAGATGACCCCTAGGAAGTCAGACAACCCCTTCTTCATTTTCTCTGTTGCCCCCGAGGAACCTTCAGTCTGCAGAAAGAAGTGAGCAGAGGAAACAAGTGGCTCAGGAATAGGCTGCAATCTAGGGTATGGGGTGTTGAGTGGTGAGGCATTGGCAGCAAAAGTGAAGGGTGGGCAGGGAAGTGCTTGCAGCCTTTCACCCCATCTCTGGGGCTGGAGAGAGACAGAGGCAGCCCAGGTCTCCATACACCAGATGGGGGTATGGAACACAGCCCCAGTAAGCCTGTGTAAGTCAGAGTAGAACTCCTCGACTGGCTGTTTCACTAAAATTTCAACGCCAGTCAGGCTGATCAAAAACTGGTAGGAGAGGATGCATGCCATACACATTCAGTGGGGAAGAGGACCTATGGGCAGAGTGGTGGGAAAGGTACTAGTTTTAGAGACCTAAACCTCTCTGAATTTGGTTCATGATCTGTAAAATGCAGATAAGCAGACTTCCTTCAGAGGGCTGCTGTGAAAAATAAAAAAGATAAGGCATGTACAATGCCTGGCATATAACAAACATTTACTAAAGAGCAGTATTGTAATAGTACAAGTTCATCATCATCATTGTTCAGGAAGTAGAACATTTCGTATGAAAGGTTGAGGAAATATGGACAGCATGAGAATAGATACTCCTTCCTAGAGGCAAACCTGGGACCAGCTGAGGAACAATGTATGGATCATCTAGAAGGGACAAGAGGAACACCAAGCTTGAGCCACACTGGTCCAAATGGCCTCAAAGCAAACATGGGATGAGATGCTGATAGGGCCAGGCTCTAAAAACCTTGAGGAAACCATAATATTTAATCCTGATGAAGCTACCCAAGCATTTTACACCTGGGATATATCAGAGTGCCTGCCACATGCTAGCACAGGTATACAATCATATCTGCTCAATGAAAAAAAGGAATAAATAAATGGAAGAAATGAGTGGCATCTCTGCTACTGGCAGGACTCTAGCAGTTTAGCAGGATTACTACTTGTCATTCATGCTCATCAGTAGCTCTGATTAGCAGGCAGACAATATTTTATAAGAGTCAACCAAATAAGGTTGGCTAAAAGAACTCCAAAACATGTTTTTCATATCATGGTCTCTAATCACAAGGTGACTGGTTAAGTTGGTGACCAAACGAAGAAAGTGCAATTGTCTCAATACTAAAGGAGAAACTGTTCATGTAAAACCTGTGTATTGTATTTCATCAGAAGCTTGAGATTTGCAGAGATATCCAACACAATTTTACACAACAAAATTTTACAGAATTTTACACAATATTTACACAATTTTCACTTTTCACAATGACTTTAGAATCTAACTCCTGTCTCACAAGATTTTGCTACACATCTTTAATAAAAATAGGGCCAGTAAGAATATAAGTTGGCACAACCTTTCTGGAGGGTACTTTTGCAATAAATATTAAAAGGCCTAAAACTGTACTCATCCTATGATCCCTTCCAGTATTTTATTATAAAGAAAATGTGAAGGATAAAGATTAGCAATCACAATGTTCACTGTGGCTCTGTTTATAGTACTAGAAAAAAATGCAGTAGGAAACTTGGAACTGTTTGAACCCAGAAAACAAAATAACAGGCCATTTATGATGCTGGAGAGCAAGGTTTGCAATGATTAAGTCAGAAAGTAGGTTACAAAACATGATATTTGGTTGATTCCAGTTTTGACAAAGAAAGTGGATATAAAGAACAAATATATCAAAAAATAAATAAATAAATAAAAAAAAGAACAAATATATCCCCCAATTTTTTTATATCCCCAAATTTTAACAGTTGTCTGTGGGAGATGGAATTATGGGTGTCTCCAGGTCTTTTTCTTCTAATTACATGTTTTTTCTAAATTGTCTACAATGAATGACTTTGTTAACAGGAAAACGTGCTAAAACAATACAGAAATGGGAAAGTCTATTAATACTTATTCTATGTAGCTTGTTTGCTTGACAGACATAATTCAAAGTGGAAGCCTATGGGGAAAAGAATCACTTAATAGTAGAAAGTCTGGGGCGTCCCCACCAGGGTCCCAGGGCAGGTCCAGCTGTGAAGGACAGCCACTCAGAGAGTGGAGGCAGTACTCACAGCGAGCTTCTCCTTGACCACGCTGGCTGTGGCTGCAATGGTACAAGCCGTGTCATGCTGCACCACCTGGGTAAACTCTGTCAGGTCTCGCTTCATGAACTCCAAGGCTTCGGAGGACTATGGGAAGACAAGAGAGGGATGACAGGCCGGCTGGCTCCACCACCCTTTGTTCCTGTGCCCTGGGCTGCTTCTGTCCCAGACAGACACATGGAAAACTCAAGTGACACGGGAAGCCTAGGTACAGAAACAATGCCTGCTTGTCCCAAGTCCATTACCTGGGATAACCGAAAAGCAGAGTACAGAGGGACTTCCTGCTGCTCTGAGAATGGGGACAAGTCTTAGCCCAGGCATTTAAAAGCTCTGTGGCCACACATAATTCTCATCTAGTCTTGATTTTCTCCTATAAAATGAGGGAGGTGGCCTAAGTCAGTGGTTCAAGAGCAGGCTGGGGAAGGGGCAATGTAGATTAAAAACAAAACAGAGGGATCCCTGGGTGGCGCAGCGGTTTGGCACCTGCCTTTGGCCCAGGGCGCAATGCCGGAGACCCGGGATTGAATCCCACATCGGGCTCTCGGTGCATGGAGCCTGCCTCTCCCTCTGCCTGTGTCTCTGCCTCTCTCTCTCTCTGTGACTATCATAAATAAATAAATATTAAAAATAAATAAATAAATAAAAATAAAAATAAAAACAAAACAGAGTCTGATACACATCGCTCTGATATGCCTTAAGTCATGACATTTGTTTCGAATTTCACATAACATGAAGAAAAGATGTGATTTTTTTTTTATCAAAGGAAAGTGTTTCTACCTTTACTTTTTTTTTTTGTTATAGGAAGATTCAGTTGAAATATGAGGCAATATGTAAAATTTATTGGGAAAGTTTACTAACATGTTCCATTAGTAACAGCAATAGTCTAGAAAGCACTTACGAGGGATTCTTGACAATTTAATACCAGTAAAAAGATGTGTGAGTTTTACATTCAACAAAGGGCGTGTTGAGAGAAATAATGGATTGGATTTTCTCCAAGGCCTTCTTGGTTCTACTACTCCAGGATTCTATTCATCCGTAGAACAGAATGAATTTTTGCTTCTGTTAGAATGACCTGCTTCCCACCCAAATGCTCAGATGGCCTGAGACAGCAGGCCTTCAGCTCTGGTCTTAAGTCTTCCCTGCTTTGTTTCACCCTTACCCACTCTAGGGTACCTTCCCAGATTACCTTTGTGTTCTCCCTGAAAAGCCCTCTCATTTTATAGATGGATAATCAGCTGCAGTTTTGTTTTTGTGTGTATGGGGGTTTTGTTTTGTTTTAGCATTTTTGAGGGTTCTGGTGGTTTTTTCCTTTGGGGAAGTGACTGCCTGTTTTTCATCAGCCTGGGAAGTCTCTGAATGGGGCAGTTTTGTCTATCAGCCAGAAGCTTCTCTGGGAGCAGGGAATCATGTCTCCATTTCAGACTTAGGACTACTTAATTGGGATGGAGGGGTCAGCTATGAATTCTCTCCATCTACTCTGCCATCACCTTGGTCTAGGCCAACCTGCTCTTTTTTTTTTTTTTAATAAATTTTTATTTATTTATGATAGTCACACAGAGAGAAAGAGAGGCAGAGACACAGGCAGAGGGAGAAGCAGGCTCCATGCACCGGGAGCCCGACGTGGGATTCGATCCCAGGTCTCCAGGATCGCACCCTGGGCCAAAGGCAGGCGCCAAACCGCTGCACCACCCAGGGATCACCCAACCTGCTCTTTTTAAGTGGATTTCTTGCAGGTTGCATCAGATACCTCTACTACTACCTCCTTGTGACACTGCTAGGAGCTTTGAAGTCAGAGCCGACCAGGTTGGCCCTGCTTTACATTCTTCAGTGCTTACACAGTATCCTATGAGCAAATATAAAATCTTTACCTTCACTTACAAAGCCCGCATAATCTCATCTCTGGCAGACTCTACCACTGTGTCCCTCACTGAGCTCTAGCTGGCTTTCTGCAAGTTTCTCAAATGCTCTAGCATCTTCCCTACCTCAGGGTGTCTGAACACACAATTCTAACTCTTCAAAACACATAAGTGAACAAAAACAACAAACAGACCCCCTCACCTGGTTAACTCTGGTTCTTCCTTAAGATCTATGCTTAAATGTCACTTCCCTAGAAAAGCTTCCCTGATGCCATCTCAGATTAGGTTGGCTCCCCGCTTCCCAGGGCATCTGTATGTTCTCTAACATTTATCATGCCGTAGGCTTATGATTACCCATACAGTATCTAACTTCCTGGATAAATGGAGTTCTGTGAACATAGAGCCTGTGATTTTGCTCACTGATCCTTTCCCAGTATGTGACATAGAACCTGGTACAGAGTAAATGCTCAGAGAATGCTTGCTTGTTAAATTTACATGTACCAGGGCTATTTCAATTATATAACCATTACCATATGATTTGATGAATGGCTGCCTCCCTCACTAGACTGTGGGCTTTGAGGGGACCAATATCAATATGAACAGGCATGGTGCCTGCCCTCAAGAAGGTCATCGCCCACCAGGCAAAATGCTCAAATAACAGGGCCAATGTGCAAGAGCAGAGTTGTGACCAATGTATTATCAGGAAGTTGGAAAGACTTGGTGACTGAGCACCTAAAAGAATGAGTAGTCAGCAAAAGAAACCAGGGCATGGCAGGGCACAGGGTTTACTGAGGCCTTTGAGCACTTCAGTCCTAATGAACATTCAAGGTAGAGTCGAAGTAGTTTGGAATAAAGCTGGAGAGGCTGCCAAGGGCAGCTATGGTGGGCCTGGGTCAGCCCTGTGAGTGATGGGAAGCCACCAAGAGTTTGAAGGAGGTAGGACATGACAAGATCTGCATTTTTGATAGGTCACTCTAGTGACTGGCAGGTCCAAAAAGTGATAAGATTAGGAGAACCAGTCTATAATAGCTGCTATAATAATTCAGAAAAGAAAATAAAACAATATGAATAAGGATAGAGCTGGTCAGGATGAAAGGATGGGACAAATTCAAGAAATATTAGGCAAAAAAAGGTATATTTGGGGATTAAATCGGCGTGTTGAGTGAGGGCAAGAAAGAATCAAGGAAGAGCCACTGGTTGCTAAACTAGGGGACCTCATAGATACAGTGCTGCCAACTAAGAGAGAAAATGGGGAAGGCGGAGCAGGTTTAGAATGATGATGATGATAATGATAATGATTTTGGTCATGCAGAACATGTGATGACAGTGGGGTATCTGGGATAGCTGTCCAGCAGGAGCTATTCTCAAGCACTAAAGCTCAGAGAAAAGGACTAGGAGTCATGGTATTATGAAAATGGAGGAGGTCACCCAGGAAGAGTTTGTAGAGTGAACAGAGCAATGAGCTGAGGACAAAACCCCTCAAACATCACATCTTTAAGGGACAGGAAAGGGAAGTTATGAAACAGGAAAGAAAAGCTTGGAGATGTGGAGAATTGAAAGAGAAACATACCACAAAGCCAAGGGAGTAGTGTTTCAAGAAAGAGGGAGTGATCACTAGTGTCAAATGCAGCTGAGAGGCCCTGGAAGATAAGAGCTGAAAACCACCCACTGGATTTGGCAAAGTGGTAGGTGAAGCTGAGTGTGTTTACAGATAAGCTTACATGTGGTGGCTGCAGGGAATGGGGGGGTGGTGGTGGTTATGAAAGACCATACTGGTTTTTTTTTTTTTTTTTTTTTTTTTTTATTTATAAAGACAGACAGAGAGAGAGGCAGAGACACAGGCAGAGGGAGAAGCAGGCTCCATGCAGGGAGCCTGACGTGGGACTCGATCCAGGGTCTCCAGGGTCTCCAGGATCACACCCTGGGCTGCAAGCGGCGCTAAACCACTGTGCCACCGGGGCTGCCCGAAAGACCATACTGTTGACCTCAAATATAAAAAGTAGGAGGTGAGGTTGTCTCCTAGGGGTGAAAGAGGAAGTAGGTGAATAGGGGACCTGAGGGAAGTTAGGTTTGGGGAAAGCTCCTGAAGATAAGGGGAAGAACAGCAAATCAGAGCCTGAAAAAGATGCTGGGGCGGGGGGGGGGGGGGTGCTCAGGCCTAAATAAAGTTAGGGAATCTGTCGTTGGACCAAAGAGCAATATGACCCTATCAGTGTCTGTGGGTAAATGCAAACACAGACATACACTATAGAAGAAGGTAAGGAGTAGAGGAAGGTAGATTAGAGCACCATGTCAGAACTGTATAGTCTCTAGGGCAATGTATGCTAAGGGGTGCAAAAGAACTGAAGGTCCTGGGAACTGAGTGGTCTAGATGGATCCAGGAGAGGAAGGCAAGGGAGCAAGGCCAGGAGAGCACTGAAAGACCAAGGAAAAAACTGAAGTAAAAATGGACTGGTTGTGTTTAAGAGGTTTCCCCAGCACCCTCCTCAGCACTTAATAAAAATAACTAATGTTTATGTACTACACACTGTGTGCTAAGTATTGTTCCTGATGCTTTACACACGTTATCACTTAATCCTCACAACAGTACTATCAGGCAGGTATTATCAATACTCTCATTTTGCAGGCAAGGAACTGAGGCCTAGAGAGGTTAAAGAACTTGTCCAAGTTGACATAACAGTAACTAGCTGAGAGAGAAATTAAGTTCCCTCTTTCTAATGGGGAACTGTCAAAGGCAAAAACAACATCATACCCTTGCTTCAAAAACACGGAGCTCCTCAAGAAAGAAGATGGGAAGCTAACGAACTATCTACTTTTCATGAGTTATGGTAAGTCCAGTCCCGAGGGAAACACACAGGAGGTCCTTGCCCAATGCTTGTTGAATACATGTCAGATTCTCCTCCCAGGAGATTACTCAACAGTACTTTGAGGTCTTCTCAATTGAACTTCAGTGTGAAATTCTCTTAGTCCTCATCAACAACCTAAACAACTCAGGGGATTCTCAGATTTGCTAGGCTGTAGCTGAGAGGCTATTCAGGAGTATGCAGGCTAAAGAAGGTATTAAAATGCTGCCAGAGTAGAGGATGGATTTTAGCCAAGATCAGAAGCCTCCTGGAGTCGGCCCTGAAGCAGGACTCACCCCAATTTCTTGAAGTAAACAGTAATTAACTTTTTTTTTTTCCTCCACAATTCACTTGGGCTGGTTTTGACAAACTAGCATGGAGTGGAACAGAAACACACGACAGCCTTGTCCACTGGCAGAGCCAAGGCTCACTCATCTCACAGGGACTGCTGCCTCCCCATTAGGCTGTGAGCTTTGTGAGGCCCAGGACAGCATCTGTACCCCCAGGGCCTGTCAGAGGGTGCTGGCTGTGGCATTCTAGTATTTGGATGACTATAGCAATAGGTTTCTATTGGAAGAATTCTTCTTCAAGGCCTAAATCAAAGGTTCTCTCTTCTACGAAGCTGTGAATTTCCTGAGCTGGAATAAACTGCCCTTCCTATGGATTCCTACAAAAAGGTCGCTCCAGCCTTTGTAACATTCTGTATTTCACCATGGCTAGTGTCACGCCGGTGTGAATCGGGGTCAGTCCTCCCTGAGACCCACAGGGGATAACAACAAGGCCTGGGTGGGCCTCGTCTCTGGCTGGGCGGGGCCGCTCGGACCTGCTCGCAGGAGGCGGCGCGAGGCCCCGGCGGAGGAAGGGCGCCGCCGGGCTTACCTTCTCCTTGACTGCCTGGTAGCTCTGCTGCAGCCAGCTCCGCCACCAGCCCACGTCCTCCCTGTGAAGACAGACATATCTGGCGGCCCTGCGGTGCGACTCCTGCCCGCGCATGATCGGGTCTCAGTTTCCCCCTCAGATGTGGTCCGCGGGCCGAGACTTGGCAGACCGCTTCCCCACCCCCTCACACTGCGACTCCACCCCGCCTTTTCAGCTCCGTCCACTCCCGGGCTGGCCTCTTGTTCCCCTCGGGGACCCTGGCCCAGCACCCCGACCCGGGGAGAATTCAGGCCCCAACGCCCGAGAGCTGGATGACGGGCTCACCCTTCCGCCATCTTGCCTGCATGACATCACCACTATTTACTGACCTCTGACTTCCGACACGGCACCGCCCCCTCAAGTACCGCCCCGGAGCGCTCGGCCCAATCGTCGCGCTGACACGGCCCTCGGCCCAATCACCGCTCCGCTTCATCACTAGGCCCCGCCTCCTTGAGCTCCGTCCACTTTCCGTCTGGAGTTCGCTCTTAAACTCCGCCCCTGAGCTCTTGGTCCAATCCCTACTCAGTTCGGTTCTCGGGCCCACCCCCCAAGCGTTGGCCCAGTCCTTCCAACAACTACTTATCATCAGCTGACTTCGGTTACGGTGGCTGTGGTGGGCCACTTCCGCGGGCTTGGACCCCGGAAGTGCGGGAGCTCATGGGGAGCGAGGGAGGGAGCCGGGCTGGCGCTCGAAAGTTTGGATCCTAGAGCGCAGGCCTAGGACCACCCCCCTTTATGAAACAAGCCGCGTAGTCGCTGCTTGGGGTCTCTTCGGGCTAATTCACCTGGTGCAGAGCGGGGCCCTGGGCCAGGGTCGGCAGGTGTATGGAGAAAAGCTATTCATCGAAGTTGACTTCGATGCAGCCTCTGGAGGGGCCCTGAGGGTACTGTGGAGACAGACACACATTCAACCACCTCAGCTTTTGGCCGCCCAAACTAGAACTTCGCGAGCTGGAGCTGGACGTTGGATTGACTTTTGAAACGGGAGACAGAGACAGAGACTCTGGATCTGCTACCCATCAAATCCGATCACCTCTTGTACTGCTTTAGTTATCACCCCCCCTTCCCTTTTCTCTCTTTACAGGATTGTTCCTGTCGTCACACTTGCTAATTCTCCCATCTTAAAAGCGTGGAAATAAATACCAACCGTCTCTTGACGTAGTACCGTTTCCCTTATCTTTACAGCAAAACTCCTCTAAGACTTGCCTATACTCGTTGTCTCCAACTCCCATCTCTTTCCATTCGGTCTTGAATTCATTTCAGTTAGGTTTTTGCCTCCTCACCGTCCATTGAAATAACTTTTATTAAGATACTCAGAGCAATGACCAATTTTCAATCCTTTGGACCAACAGCGTCTTGACACAGTTGATCACCTTTCTTTTTAAAACACTTTCTTAAAAAAAAAACAAAAACAAAAACAAAAAAAATAAAAAAATAAAACACTTTCTTCACTTGGCTTCCAGGGCACCAATGCCCTTCTGACTTTCCTCCTACCTCACTGGCATCTCCTTCTCAGTATTCTCTACCGTTTTTTCGTTGACCTCTTGTTGCTGGAATGTCCCAAGGCTCAGTCCTTGACCCTCTCCTTTTCAGTGTCTGCAGTCATTCCCCAGATGATCTCATCAAGTCTCATGATTTTAAATGCCATCTGTACACTGGTGACTCTCAACTCTCTTTAACCCATATGTCTCTGAATACCAGGATCATTATCTCTATTTGGTTGTATAATAGTCATATTAAACTTAACATGTCCCCCAACTCCTGATGTATCAAACTCAACTTCCTGCAAACATCCTCAAAGCTGTAAATGATAACCTCATTCCCCAGTTGCTCAAATCAAAACAGGGGAGATATTTTTTATTTCTCTTTTTCACTCCAAAGTTAATTCTTTGGCAAATTTATTGGTTCTACATTTATTTATTTATTATTTATTTATTTATTTATTTATTTATTTATTGAGAGGGAGAGAGGGGAGAGGGCAGAGAGAGAGAAAAAGAGAGAATCTTAAGCAGACTCCACATTCACTGACGCTCCATCTCACAACCCTGAGATCATGATCTGAGGCAAAATCAAAGGTTAACTGACTGTGTTGGCTCTACCTTTTTCTTTAGCTCTACCTTTATTTTTTTATTTTTATTTTTTAAAGTTTTATTTATTTATTTATGATAGACAAAGAGAGAGAGAGAAAGGCAGAGACACAGGAGGAGGGAGAAGCAGGCTCCATGCCAGGAGCCTGACGTGGGACTCGATCCCAGGACTCCAGGATCGTGCCCTGGGCCAAAGGCAGGTGCTAAACCGCTGTGGCTCTACCTTTAAAACAAAATTAGAATCTGGTCACTTCTTATTACCTCTACTGCTACTATGTAAATCCCAGCCACTATATTTCTCACCTAGATAAACTCAAGAGTCTTTTAACTGGTATCTCTTTCTCTGCTCTTGCCTTCCTATAGTATAGTCTCAATTCATCCTGAAAGTAATGTCTTGAAAAACATAAGAGAGTGGGAATGTAAAATGGTGCAGTTGCAATGGAAAACAATATGACAATTCCTCTAAAAACTAAACATATAATTACTATATGATCCAGCAATTCCACTTCTTGGTATATGCCCCAAAGAATTGCAAGCAGGAATTCTTCTTCTTCTTCTTTTTTTTTTTTAAGATTTTATTATTTATTTGAGAGAGATGAGGGGAGAGCACAGAGGGAGAGGGAGAAGCAAACTCCTCACTGAGCAGGGAGCCTGACTCCTGGCATAATCCCAGGACTCTGAGATCATGACCTGAGGCAAAGGCAGACACTCAACCAACTGAGCCACCCAGGCACCCCGAAAGCAGGAATTCTAACATATTTCTACATCCCTGTTCATAGCTGCATTTTCTCATTAGCCAAGAGGTGTGAGAAACCCAAGTGTCCATTGACAGATAAATGGATAAAACAAAATGTGGCATATACATACAGTGGGATATTATTCAGCCTTAAAAAGTAAGGAGATTCTGACACGTGCTACAGTGTGGATGAATCTTGAACACATGTCAAGTGAAATAAGCCAGTTACAAAAGGATAAATATAGGATTCCACTTATTTATTTATTTGTTTGTTTATTTATTTATGATAGAGAGAGAGAGAGGCAGAGACACAGGAGGAGGGAGAAGCAGGCCCGAGGTGGACTCAATCCCAGGATTCTAGGATCATGCCGTGGGCCAAAGGCAGGCGCTAAACCACTGAGCCACCCAGGGATCCCCTATGATTCCATTTATATGACATGGAGTAGTCAAAATTCATAGAGACAAAAAGTAGAGTGGTGGATACAAAGGGCTAGAGGGAGGAGGGAATGGGGTGTTATTGTTTAATAATGGGTTCAGAGTTTCAGTTTGGTACAATGAGAAAGTTCTGGAGATGGTTGATGGTTTTGGTGACACAACATTGTGAATGTATTTACCGTTACTGACCTATATAGTTGAAAATAGTGAAATCTTAAGTTTCATGTTCTATTTTATCACATTAAAAATTTTGTAAATCAGATCATAATCCTCTGCTCCAAATTCTCCAATGTCTACTTATTGCTCAGAGGAAAAGCTGGTAAGTCTTCACAATCTCCTTTAAGGCCCTGTGTAGTTGAACTGACCTCAAACTACTGGTCCCTTTAGTCACTCTATTCCAGCCATATTGGCCATCTTCATGTTCCTTGAAAGTTCCCAGGCCTCTGACTTAGGGCTTTGAACTTGTTCCCTCTGCTTAGAATGCTCTTATTCCAGATATTCATGTGCTTCAAACCTTTACCTCCTTCAAATCCTGATTCAAATATCATATTTTATCCACTCTGATCATATTATTTAGAATTGCAACTTGCATCCCTGTATTCCCATTCCTCTCTCCTGCTTAATTTTTTTTCCACACCACTTACTATCATCTGATATACTACATTTTTACTTTTTTTTTTTTTTTAAGATTTTACTTATTTATTGGAGAGAGAGTGAGAGAACACGAACAGGGGCAAAGGGAGAGGGAGAAGTGACTACTCGCTGAGTAGGGAGCCTGACATGGTGCTTGATCCTAGGACCATGGGATTATGATCTGAGCTGAAGGCAGACGCTTAACTGAATGAACCACCCAAGTGCCCTTATACATTTTTACTTTAAAAAACAAAACAAAACAAAAAACCTGCTTGCCTCCCTCTGACTAGAATATGACTTCCACAAAGATAGGGATTTTTAAAAGAGATACTCTTAGAGCAGCCCGGGTGGCTCAGCGGTTTAGCACTACCTTCAGCCCAGGGCGTGATCCTGGAGATCTGGGATGGAGTCCCATGTCGGGCTCCCTGCATGGAGCCTGCTTCTCCCTCTGCCTGTGTCTCTGCCTCTCTCTCTCTGTGTCTCTCATAAATAAATAAAATCCTTTTTTAAAAAATATACTCTTATCACCAGAGATAGACATTTTATTTTATTTATTTTCTTATTTTTTAAGTAAGATCTATGCCCAACCTGAGGCTCAAACTCACAACCCCAAGATCCAAAGCCCTGCACGCCACCAAGTGAGCCAGCCAGATGCCACTGTAGGCAAGGATTTTTGTTTGTCTTGTTTACCTGTCTACCCCTAGCACCTGAAACAGTGCCTGGAGCATAACAGACACTCAATATTTGTTGATCAAATGAAAGAATAAATGTAAGGAGGTAAGGACAAAGATGGGACTAATTTGGAGCAAGCTGGAGTGATTAACATGAGAAGGGAAAAGAGGAGGTTAGAGGTGAAGTTGTAAATGTCATTAACATCTAGATTCCTCAGACCCTTGGATGGAGGGCTAAGAATTCAAACCTAATCCATAGAGGAGAGTCACTGAAGGTTTATGAATATGGAACTGGCTTGTGCTGTGAGGTGGTGTGACCAAGTGACCAGGCTCTACTGTTGATAGGTCTAATGGTGTTATTTATTCAACAGGTGAGCCACAGTACAGTGTGCCTTGTGTGATCTTCCTAGTAGCCCTACGAGGTAGAAACTTTTTAATCTCCATTTTGAGGAAGCTGAGATTCAGAGAGTTGGAGTGACTTTTCCAAGGTCACACAGCTAGGAAATGGGAGAACTCTAATTTGAACCCAATGCTGTCTAATCAAAGTTTCGGCACATCTCATATGTCTTAACTTTGTCCGGCCTCATGTCCTGCTTTCTACCCGGACGATAAGCTGCAGATAGGCAAGCACTGAAAACTACCCTTTGCTTGTTTGAATTATTTCAGTCTCCCACCCCAGGCCTAGTGCAGTGCTTGCCCATGAGGTTCTCAGTGTGTGTGGACTGAGGGGGACCCTCTGCTTGGGTCTCTGCTCCTCCTTATCTGCTCATCCCCACTCCTTGTCCCTTGGCTCCCTTTACCTCCAGCCAGCAGATCTGGGTTCAAATCCCAACTTAGTTAATTCTCAGTCATGTGGCCTTGGGCAAGTTAATGTTCCAGTTTTATTATCTTCATCATTAAAATGGAGATACTACCTCTGGTTGTTGTGGAGATTAACTAAATAAATAAAACACCCAACATATCACACGACAAAATCCTTAATGTGGTAATTATTATTATATTATCCCCTTAGCCCTGGTCTCAGAGTCTAACACAGTGCTAGTCACCAGTAGAGGGTTAATAATCATCTGTTTAATTAAACAATATTTTGAAAGAACACTGGATTATGATTAGCAGAGGTACATTTTAATCCTGGGTTATGTGTGTTGGTCACTTTCTCTCTCTGGAACTGTTTTTTCACCATTCTTGGGATCTCTACATTTTCTTCTAGCTCTTAGATGAAGTATGAATGTATAAATTCAGCCCATCCCTGACCCTCAGACCCTCCTTTATTTTTTTTATTATTATTTTTTTATTTTTATTTATTCATGATAGGCACACAGTGAGAGAGAGAGAGGCAGAGACACAGGCAGAGGGAGAAGCAGGCTCCATGCACCGGGAGCCTGACATGGGATTCGATCCCGGATCTCCAGGATCGCGCCCTGGGCCAAAGGCAGGCGCCAAACCGCTGCGCCACGCAGGGATCCCTCAGACCCTCCTTTAAATGACATCCCCTCTCCTGCCCTGCTGAAGCCCTCTTGGCAGAGGATTCTTGTCCTAGGATCTTCCCGGCTCAGGCTCCCAGGCCTGACATCCAGGTACCACCAGGTGGTGCTGTAGATTCATTCAGGTGAAGCTGGTTCCCAGTCTCCAGGCTGAACAGATGGGAGCAGTCCTAGGATGCCCCCTGGCTCCCTAGAGAAGCTTGGCATTCTTGGTGGAAGGCAACTAAGCCTGGGATGACCCTGGGAAGTGAAGTGTCCAAAACCCACCCTGGTTCTGCTGTGGAGATTCCAGTACAGTGTTTGCAGCAGGACCTGCTACATTGGTGGGACCCAGTGCAAAATAAGAATGCTTAACGTTTCTAGTAGAGGCGGCATAGGGCATGCCTCAAAACCAGCATGATGGTTTCTAGTTCAGCCTCCTAGAGCTGACTTAAAATTTTAGGAATTTTATGAGCTGATTGTTGAACACAGCCATTATAAAAAATTAAATTATATGACATAAATTATATAAAAACAAAGGTAATAAATATCCCAAACTCATCACTATATAATTATTTTTTAATTTTTTTTACTATATAATTATTTTTATACATTTCATGATCATCTGTGCTTTTGAAGTGGCTTACATTTATTGTGCCTATTTGCTTCACATCTCTTGCCAACTCTGTATTCAGTGATGTTACATAGGTAGTTAAAATTGGGAAAGGTTGGAGTGTTTACATCATCAAAATCTACAGGGGCACCTGGGTGGCTCAGGGGTTGAGCATCTGCCTTTGGCTCAGAATGTGGTCCGGAGATCCTGGGATCCAGTCCTGCATTGGGTGCCCTGCAGGGAGCCTGCTTCTCCCTCTGCCTGTCTCTGCCTCTCTCTGTATCTCTCATGAATAAATAAAGAAAATCTTAAGAAAATATATATTAAAAAACTACAAAGACCACAAATCATGCCCTGTCCCCACCCTACCCTGAAGGCATTTAAACTTTTACCTATACGGGATCCCTGGGTGGCACAGCGGTTTGGTGCCTGCCTTTGGCCCAGGGCGCCATCCTGGAGACCCGGGATTGAATCCCACATCAGGCTCCCGGTGCATGGAGCCTGCTTCTCCCTCTGCCTCTCTCTCTCTCTCTCTCTCTCTCTGACTATCATAAATAAATAAAAATTGAAAAAAAAAAAAAAACCTTTTACCTATACACCCCTGGTCCTGGTTGTACTCCTAATGTGCTGTGCTGTGTGGTCTCTAGAACAACCCTCTCTTCTCTCTGGCCACATTTGTGTATCACCTTATTTGTGTATCACTTTATAATTTACAAAAGGGAACATTTGTGTGTGTGTGTGCTGGGCACTGTAGTGTCCTGTAACTCTTACAACGATCCAGGAGGTAGATAACTGGTACAAAGAACAAAGGATGTTGCCGCAGAAGAGCTGAGGACTTTGGCTCCTGGGATGGCTGTTGCCAAGATTCCCAGAAGGTGGCGCTGTGGTCTGACTCAGGGAAGCAAGCCACATTCCCTTTCTGTGCCTATCTTGTGTTGAGAAAATATTGATAATAATAATAATAATAATAATAATGCCTTTCTAGCAGCCTCCAGCCTTGTTCTTGGAACTTGTACATCAGAAGTCTGCTCCCTAGCTATACCTAAGAGTAGGTAGAAGAAAGATCTAGCTCCTTCTGCTCCTAGAAGGTCACAGCTGTAGGAGGTAAAAGCTGGCATTTTGTTCTTACTATAACATCAGACAGTGAGGATGTTTCCCAAAAGGGAGAGTGGGGTTGGACCCTTTAGGAATTAAGGAAATGCCAGCAAAAAATATGACGCTTTGGTATACTTGTTATTTTGAGCTTTGCACCTGAAAAAAACAGCAAATTGGGTGAGAGGCTTTCTCTGAATTCCCCCTATCTGCTCAATGACAGATCCTTCAAGAGAAACTCAGTTATTTTAAATCCCCTCCCCTGGAGCTTCATCAACCAGGGAAGATTGACTTTTATCACTGGAGAGACTAGAAGTTGATACCACACCCAGACACATTTTGTCACAAACTCCCATATCTCCTCTGTTTTCTTCTAAGGGCCCTTCATTTATTCTCTCCCCTACATGGCCCACATCTCCACTCGCCTTCCTATTAAAATGCTATATAAGCTCTCAAATCTCATTGCTTTTTTGGGGGGGTGTTTCCTTTTTTTCCTGCCTCTGATCCCCATTTGTACACAATATTAAAAGTGAATATGGGGCACCTGGGTGGCTCAGTAGTTAAGCGTCTGCCTCGGGCTCAGGGAGTGATCCCTGGATCCTGGGCTCAAGTCCCGCAAATGGGCTCCCAGCAGAGAGCCTGCCTCTTCTCCTTCTTCTTCTTCTCCTTCTTCTTCTTCTTCTTCTTCTTCTTCTTCTTCTTCTTCTTCTTCTTCTTCTTCTTCTTCTTCTTCTTCTTCTTCTTCTTCTTCTTCTTCTTCTCCTTTTTTAAGGATGAGAGACACAGAGGGAGAGAAGAGGCAGAGACACAGGCAGAGGGAGAAGCAGGCTCCATCCAGGGAGCCTGATGTGAGACTTGATCCAGGGTCCCCAGGATTACACCCCAGGGGCTGAAGGCAGTGCCAAACCGATGAACCACCTGGGCTGCCCCACCTCTCCTTCTGTCCTATGTCTCTGCCTCTCATGAATAAATAAAATCTTAAAAAAAAAAAAAAAGGCTGACCTTGTATTTATGACTTTCCTTCCTCACTAGACCTATTCCAGGTTTCTTCTGCCTGGACAGCTAAGTTCTGAGCCCACAGAAGAGACCCCGGCTTTCATTCCTGAAAGATTTGTGCCTTGGGAGATTGTCTTTTTTTTTTTTTTTTTTAATTTTTATTTATTTATGATAGTCACACAGAGAGAGAGAGAGAGGCAGAGACATAGGCAGAGGGAGAAGCAGGCTCCATGCACCGGGAGCCCGACGTGGGATTCGATCCCGGGTCTCCAGGATCGCGCCCTGGGCCAAAGGCAGGCGCCAAACCGCTGCGCCACCCAGGGATCCCGGGAGATTGTCTTGTATAGAACTTCAGCAGCCTTGCAGTGACTTTGATCCCAGGATTTACACCAGGACTAGGATCATTAGAGAATAGAGTTAAGTCTTTCACTAAGCCTCCTTGCCTTGATTATGTGGTAACTACTTATTTCCCCTTGATAGCCAGAGATTTTGACCCCATAAAATACTTTGATTTCTTTGCTTGTCTGTTCAGTGGTGTGAGGTGTTCAAAATGGTTGAGTGGCAGTTTCAACTTCCAGTTTGGTGGGAAAACGGTGTCACTTAGTGAAGACATTCCTCCGTTGGACACTACAAGCTCTTAATGCACTTCTCTTCCCTATAGTCATTGAAGCCAAGAAGCAAATAATGTTTGAATGTGTCAAGAAGTTTCATTGTGAGAGGACCCACTCCTACATCCAACCCCTTGGTTCTTGAACTGCTATCTGGCTAAAGGAGAAATAGTATGTACACTGGTTCAGAGCATTCCTGTACCTGTGGATGGCCCTCGATTTCACAAAGTGTGGTCTAAGAGCTGGTCCCTTACTTAGGCCTTCAATAGGCGTTTTCAACGTTACCGAATACTGACTAATGGAGCACATGGTAAGTCCAGTGAATCCTGCAGGTGTCAGCTCAGTATCTCACTTGTGAAGTGACTTCCATAGTCAGAAACAACATCTTATGAAATAATGAGACTGTGTATTGGGTACCCAGATGGAGGTTCTGACAGAGGCCTGAAAGGTAGGAAAAGCAAATTCAAATCTAGAGTAAGTACCTCTTCTAATGAGACAAATTCCCCATGAGGAACATGGTTCTATGTAATCCATCTGCCACTGGATAGTTGACTGGATTCCTCAAGGTATTACACCATATCAAAGATCAAAAAAAAAAAACAAAAAACAAAAAAAAAAACAAAAAACAAAGATCCATTGCTGGGTGCTGCTATGGGCAAACTGAGTGTCAGTAGTGGTGGCTGCCAGATTGGCCTTGGTGAGGGGATGTCCCTCTTCTTTTTTTTTTTTTTTTTTAAGATTAATTAATTTATTTGAAAGACAGAGAAAGAGACAGAAAGAGAGCAAGCAGGAGGAAGGACAGAGAGAGAATAGGGACAGAAAATTTTCAGCAGATTTCCTGCTGAGCATAGAGCCCAACTTGGGGCTTGATCTCACAACCCTGAGATCACAACCCGAAATGAAACCAAGAGGCGGTTGCTCAACCAATAGAGTCACCCAGGTGCCCCAGGATGTCCCTCTTCTTGAGCCCATGCATAGTCATCTTGGTCCTTTGTCAATGAACCCATTGAATAAGAGCTGGACTGGCTGGGGGAAAAGGCCATCTAGTTAATACCCACAGAACATTCTATTTGTTATTAAAAGCTTCCTCCAGGAGCTCCTAGGTAGCTCAGTCTGTTAAGTGTCTGCCTTCAGCTCAGGTCGTGATTTCAGGGTCCTGGGATTGAGCCCTGCATCTGGCTCCCTGCTCAGTGAGGAGTCTGCTTCTTTCTCTCCTTCTGCCTCTCCTCTCTGCTCATGCTCTCTCTCTCTTTCTCTTTCTCTCAAATAAATAAATAAAAACGAAAAACGAAACGAAACAAAACAAAAAACCCCCAAACAAAAAAACTTCCCCTGCAGTGAGTGGAGGCCTACGGTAAGCATTTGTATGGCATACCTGCTGTCTCTTGATCAGGGACCATTCTAAGAAATCTATCTTTCCCAAACCTCTTTGTCATGAACTTACAATCTTTTAAGACTCTCAGCTGCTCAAATCATTAGTCAGTGCCCATGAACTGGTATAGATCCTGACATTAGGCCATCTCTCCTTCAAGGCAAAGTGGGTAATGAGACCTACTACTTACAGTTCTGTCTGCTGAGGGATTTTCTTCTCCACTATCCTTTGAGGTCGCTTAACCATTTCCATATAATCATTTCTTGCTGTTTCAGAATCTGTCATCAGAAAACCAGGCTCTAATATTTTTCCCTTCACAGTGGAGCCGTGCTACAATCACTCACATAGGTCGGAACATTCTACTGGTCTGGGCCTATTTCAGCAGATCTATCCTTGCTCCTCTGTCCCTAGCCTTTTGTTCCCAAGTCTCTTAAATGGTTTCTTTCAGTAGCTACTGCCTACGATTCAGTGTTGATCCTAATGTCAGGCCATCTCTCTTTCCAAAGTGGAAAACCACACACCCTACTTCAAGTACTGCCATTGGGACAATCTCTTTTCTCTGCTGTCCTTCATGGTCATCCTAAGAGGGCTGCTCAGCCACAACAGTTCATTTCTGTCTCGTACCAGGACATACATAAAGTAAGCCCATATTTTTTTCCTCCCCAGGCATCTGGGTTGAAGTCACTGTAGCAGTGCGGGGAACGGACAAGCTGGGAGGGAGAACAGCCTGTTTATTGGCACTTCAGGGCTGTTTGGGCCAGGTGCTGTAGGGACCATTTGCCCCTTGAGAACTGCTGGGTCTAGGGTTTGGATATAGTTCACAGTGGGGAGCTCAGGTTACAAGGTCACCTGGGGTGCCTTTTGTCAGGTGTGCAGTCTACAGGAACCCAGCAAAAACCCACGAGCTATTTCTCAAAAGAAAAATACCCATTTATGAATGAAGCATGGCCTTGATCTCAAGCCCAAAGGGCCTGTCTACAGGGATCCCTCTCTGAGCATCTGTGGTGGGATGAAAAGCCATGGTCTTTTCAGTCATGAGGTCAAAAGGCTGAACTATGTGCATCATGTGGCCTGGACCACATAGGGAGGTCTCTTTTGCTCTCTCTCTTGTTCTGTGCCTTACTCAAAGCTGGAGACTGGCAAATGGGTAGGAGCAGTGCACCAGGATACTGTATGTCACCTCCAAAATCCAAAGAGACTCATCAAGCCCTGGGGCTCCTTCTAAGAGGAAGGAAGTCCAAAATGCAGCAACCTGTCCTTTGCGTGGGAGGGAATGTCCTGAAGTGTCTGAGATCATGTGACACCTAGAATTTTAATGAAGTGGCAGGGTATATATTTTTACTGGGTTTACCTTCCATTCTTCGGCACCCTGCTATTCTATTCCTTGGGTTATGTCAGCCTGGGGCCACCGGTGTGATAGCCTATGGGATGAAGTGTCTGATACCTGGACTGAATCTTGACCTCTAGGTCACCCTTCTTCTATGGACTTGTAAAGCTAAAAACACTTCCTAGACTCCCTTACAGCTAACATTCTGGATGTAAATTCAATTCCTTCAAGTAGATGTATACCCACATGAGATTTGGGAAAGCAGAAGTAAGGAAGAGGGCATCTTTCTGCAGCTGTGGCTGCTGGCAAGCAAGATCTGCTTGAAATATCTGGAGCAGTGTTTGTTTTCTGCACTGACCTATCTGGTATGATACAAATGGCAGTAGGGTCAAGGCTCCTACAGACTAAATTAGAGAATTCAGCAGCAGGATTGGCTTTTCTTTGAGGCAGGATTATAAGGTAATTGCTACTCATATATTCTTTGTCATAGTGGAGAAAAATACATTTGCTTTATCAAGTCCTGGGGGTGGTACTGATATATGTCCTCCCAGAAGCCACAGTTGGAACAGTATTTGTGATCGGGGTCACCACTTGATTAGGTTTACAAGATTCTTCTGTCATCTTCAAGGCTGTCTTTTCCACTTTCTAAATGAAGACATAGGTGTTAATATGATAGAAATAACCACCTCTGCATGGCGGTGATTAAGTCTTTCATGGTGGCATTAATCTTTGCGATGCTCTCAGGATCTATTATTTTATTTTTTTATGATTTTATTTATTTATTCATGAGACACAGAGATTGAGAGAGAGAGAGAGAGAGAGAGAGAAAGAGGCAGAGATATAGGCAGAGGGAGAAGCAGGCTCCATGCAGAGAACCTGATGTGGGACTTGATCCCATGACTCTGGGATCACACTCTGAGCCAAAGGCAGATGCTCAACTGCTGAGCCACCCAGGCATCCCGGATCTTTTATTTTAATTCACATTTTGGGGGAATAAGGCACCTCAACAACTTGGACTTTGTTTTTCCTGTACTAAAAGCTGTTGACCTATGGTCTGGAAGCCAGTGTAGGATTCTGCCAGTAGTTTAAGGTATTTATTCTAGTTATACAAATGAGGAAAAACTAGGAGATGGATTTGGGGGCTATATATATCTTTGAGTAGACTTTGGTCAAAATTCCATTTATTTATTTATTTTTAAAGATTTTACTTATTTATTCATGAGAGACACAGAGAGACGCAAAGGCAGAGGGAGAGGCAGGCTCCCTGCAGAGAGCCTGATGCGGGATTCAATCTCAGGACCACAGGATTATGACCTGAGTCAAAAGCAGATGCTCAACCACTGAGCCACCCAGGTACCCCCAAAACTCCATTTATCACCTGCCTTCCTAGGCTTCATACTGTCTCTTGGTACTTAGCCTCTCACTTGACCCTCTGTGATCTCCCCTGGATTGCCAAGGCCAGAAGCCTATTTTCTAGACTCCATCAATAGCTGGGTCTCAGTTAGGTTCTGCCAATGGGATGCATTTGATTATCTTTAAAGGTGGGAAGAAGGGAGAAACCTTTTTGCTTCAGGAGGTGCCTTTGCTTTGGCCACAGTGGACCCTCCAGCACTGTCAGTAGTGAGTGTAGGGTTGTAGGCTTCAGCCCAAGAACAGTGGCAATTTCCTGGGCTCTGGAAAGTGCCATCTGTCTCCCTCATTTTAAAACACTTCTAGTATATTTGTGACCAAATCCCCACATTAAGTTCCTCTCTGCTTGAAATATGTAGGGTGGTCTCTTTTCCTGACTGGACACTGATTGATACATTCCTGTAAAGTCCACACTCTAGTGCAGCACAGAAGCATTCTGAGTGTCCAGGATTTACTGTGGCTATTGTCTGATTGTTCCCAAAACGTTTGGATATTTGCACACAAGTTCTTTGGAGAAAGACAGGCAAAAGGCTAATGGTATGGTCCTGCAGTGTTATTGTTGGATCTTTCTTTCTTTCTTTTTTTTTTTTAAAGATTTTATTTATTTATTCATGAGAGATACACAGAGAGAGAGGCAGAGACATAGGCAGAGAGAGAAACAGGCTCCATGCAAGGACCCGATGTGGGACTCGATCCCAGGACTCCAGGATCACGCCCTGAGCTGAAGGCAGTTTCTCAACCACTGAGCCACCCAGGCGTCCCTGTTGGATCTTTCCTTAAGGGTCCTTAACTATCTTTTTATTCAGTGGTCTATGTACCTGAAATGACTCAGGTATGGGAATTGGATGAAAGATCAAAATTGTCTATTGTGTCAAGATAGGCCTTTGTTTGCTGGGCATGGAACTATTTTTCTTTTTTTCCTGTTACTGTCATAAAAATTGAATGAGAATTTAGTAGACTGTCCATGATCAGTTAATTGATCCCTGTGGATCATATCACTCTGATTTCATGGCAACCCTGCTGCTTATTAGTAACACTTCTCACTTTGTATTTGTTGGGTAACTGCCACCACCTAGGCTGTATCACTCCAGAGTCCTCTCATCCTCTTTGAGATGAGAGTGTATTTCAATTATAGACCTATCCACTATCATTCCTGGCTTAGAAATGATGGTCAGTAAAGTGCTTTTTAATGATTTTGTCACTTCCCTTATCAATTTTCCTTTAGCTTTGGTAAAGGAGGTGAATTCTGTGCCTTTTCAAAGAATAGAAGTATTGGGTTGGTCAGCAAGATGCTTAAACAGATTCAATAAATGACGGACTCTTAAGATCTTTGAATTTATTCCTCTGAATTCCTTTGAATTTATGCCAAGAGGTTTCTACTGTCATTCAAATTAATGATAGGTTGGTACTGTGTGCAGGTTTGCATAAACCAACACTTCAAATTACTAGAATAACAGCTATCAGCTGTCAGAGCAAGCACACTGGATGCAAAATCTCCAATGAGTACACTCAAACCAATAAATTCGTTTTGATCTGAAATTATATTTGGGTTTTCCTTAGTAAGTGCCCTCCAAATTCACTTCCATAAATAACCGTCTGTTTTTTCATGAAATAAAATAGCAGATTCCTCTAATTGTTTTTTAGGGGCAGAATTCCTTTTCCCTAGTTTTTGTCTGCTTTTCATTCTCCAAGACATGTTATGTTTGGACTTTGGTTCTGGCCAAGGGTCAAGAAAGGACTTAAGTTTTCTTTAGCCATGAGGGTTCAATCTTATCAATTAAGGAAGGATCAAATTCTTAAGGTAAGGGAGGAGAGAACATGTCCTCGGAGCTCAGTAGCTAACATTCTACACTTTTGCTAAAAAAATTTAATCTCTCATAATCTGGATTAAATTTGTTTTAAAAATTTCTCTTAATTGACCTACACTTAGCTGACTTGCTAAATTAACTAATACTCTCTGTGATTGCTTTTTCTCCATACTTTAAAAAATAATTAAGGTAAGGGGCACCTGGGTGGCTCAGTGGTTGAGCATCTGCCTTTGGCTGTGGTTGTGATCCCAGGGTCCTGGGATCGAGTTCCACATCTGGCTCCCCACGGGAAGCCTGCTTCTCCCTCTACCTATGTCTCTACCTCTCTCTCTCTCTCTCTCTCTCTCATGAATAAATAAATAAATAATCTTAAAAAAAAAAGAATGGGGCTTTTCTGAGTGCAGAGCTCTGTGGGACTGCACAGGTGACACACTCGTTAAACTGGTCTGCCTATCACCCAGCCCCTCACCCCAGTGTCCATCCTCTTGTTTCTTAGGTATATACCAATCTGTTTTTAGAGCCTCCCTACTAGCTCTTCTCCTGCCTGGAATGCTTTTCTGTTTAGCCTTAGCATGGCTCACTCTTCATTAGGGTCTTTGCTAAAAGATCACCAACTGAGAGGCCATCCTTGAGCCTCCATCCAACATAGCTACCGAATCACTTTGTTGGATCACCAACTTGTTTTTTTTTTTTTTTTTTAAAGATTTTATTTATTTATTCATGATAGTCACAGAGAGAGAGAGAGGCAGAGACACAGGCAGAGGGAGAAGCAGGCTCCATGCACCGGGAGCCCGATGTGGGATTCGATCCCGGGTCTCCAGGATCGCGCCCTGGGCCAAAGGCAGGCGCCAAACCGCTGCGCCACCCAGGGATCCCCACCAACTTGTTTTAATTCTTTGCCATGCACTTCGTATATTTCCTTTCTCTAGTTGTTTACTTGTTTATTGGCCATCTCCCAATTGTTATGGGTTGTTATGGGTTGTGTTATGGGTTGAACCACCGCCCCAACATTTCTACATTGTAGTTCTAACCCCCAGCACCTCAGAATGTGACCTTATTTGGAAAATAGAATTGTTGCAAATGTAATAATTAGTTAAGACTAGGTTGTACTAGAGTAGAATGAACCCCTAATTCAATAGGACTGGGTATTTTATTTATTATTTTATTTTAAAAGATTATTCATTTATTTATTCACGAAAGACACAGAGAGAGAGGCAGAGACATAGGCAGAGGGAGAAACATGCTCCCTGCACAGAGTCTGATGCAGGACTCCATTCCAGGACCCTGGAATGTCCCTTCACCTGAGCCAAAGGCAGACGCTCAACCACTGAGCCACCCAGGCGCCCCCGACCGGGGACTTTATATAAAGGTAAATATCCACACAGATATATAGGGAGAACGCCGGGTGGACACGAGGAGGGCCATCTACGAGCCCAGGAGAGAGGCTTGGGGCAGATCCTCCCTTCAAAGCCCTCAGAAGAAACCAACCCTGCCCACACTTCGTCTTTCTAATCTCCAGAACTGCGAGACAACGAATTTCTGCTGCTCAAGCCAGTTTGTAGTATTGGATACAGCAGCCCCAGCAAACTGATACGTCCCCTAGGAGAGCCGAGCTCCACGCTGGTCTGTCTCGTTCACAGCTGTCCCACAACATGCCAGTGTTGTTACTGAGTACCAAGGGCACCCACCGCTGCCTGTTTTCACTTGTATACGTGAGACCGAAAGGTTCTCAAGGGAAGAGAGAGTTGCGGTGTTCAGTAAAAACCTGTTGAGTGGGTGAAAGCATTTCACTTAATTTTCAGAATGTCCGCGGAGCGCGGGCAAGTAAAATGTGTGCGGACTGATAGGTCAGAGCTCCTGTTCTCCGGCGGCCCTCCCGCGCACAGCGTGCTCCCAGCTCTCGGGACAAAGGCATCAACACTTGGCAGGTCCCTCAAGTGGGACTCAGAAGACCCAACGGGGCTCCGGCCTTCTGTGAGCGGCGGTTCTTGGTATCTCGGTACTTGTAGTTTCGTCCACTCTCTCTCTGGCGGAGAAAGGAACGCGGAGACCACAACTCCCGTCACCGCGCGAGCGCCGGCGCGGTCAGAGCGCAGCCTCCGAGGCGGCGCGGGCGCCGTGGACGAACCTGCTGGCCGAAGGGCCCGCCTTCCAGGCCCAGGAGCCCCTGTGATTGGTCAGCTGCCTCGCCTCTCACGGAGGGGGCGACAGGTGAATGAAGGGGGGGGGGCGTGTAGGTGCGCGGAGCTCGGCGGCCGCGCGGCTGGATCTAGCTGGAAGGTGAGACCCGTGAAGCGGATTTGTGCTGCAGCTTTCGTGGGTTTGGGGGAAGATTCGGGGCGCCCCAGGAGGTCGCCCTTAGGTGGGGGGAGCGGGCAGGGAACTCCCCTCTCGGTCGGCCTCCCTCGGACCGCCCGGCCTGGGCTACTCCTGAGCCCCGCGCGGCGCGAACCTGAGCTGGATGACCGACCCTCCCTGGGCTCCAGCGTGGAGCAGGGTGGCGCGGCGCGGCGGCAACTGCCTCCCCTTCCTGGCATCGGGCTGTCGCCGCGCGTCGTCCAGCTGGGTGGTCTGGGCGCCCGCCTATTGCGACGGTGCCGGGGCGGGGAGCTAGGGCTCCGCCAGGCTGGGGCAGCGCTCGCCGCAGCGGTGGTCACTTTGTTTGCAGGAGGCCACGGGAGGGGCAGGTCCCTGTTCCCCACCCCCAGGAGCCGAAGACCAGTCCAGCAACTGGTTCCCGTGATCTCCGCAGGGTGGTCTGGCTCTGGAAGGGGGCGGAGGGAACCCCCCTGTCTTGGGAGCAGCTTAGCAGGTGAACCGAAATTTTTTCGGTGGAAATGGAAACTCTTTTGCTGTGGCGTTCCCCTCCACTCCGTGCGTTGGGAGAGGAGTGACTTCCCCAACCCTTTGGGGAGTCAGGTTGGCATTGTGGTTAGCGTGTCAGTTCTGGAATCAACCCGATTTTGGTTCCGATGCTCGCTTGGGTGTATTCGCTATAAATGTGAGCCTCAGTTTCCTCTCCTGAAAAAAAGGGTATAACGATGATATCTACTGCATTGGGTTATTGTAAGGTAAAACTTAATGCTTATAAAGTACTTTCTACAGTGTTTCATGAGAAGTGGTTTTTAGTAAATGCTAGCAATTGATGAACAGGTTTCTTTTTCTTTCTTTTTTTTTATGTTTTTTATTTTATTTTAAGATTTTATTTATTTATTCATGACCGAGAGAGAGAGAGAGAGAGAGAGAGGCAGAGACACAGGCAGAGGGAGACGTAGGCTCCACGCAAGGAGCCCAATGTGGGACTCAATCCGGCACTCTGGGATCACACCCCAAGCCCTAAGAGGAAGACAGAAGCTCAACAGCTGTGCCACCAGGCATCCCTATTTATTTATTTTAGAGAGGGAGGGGTGGGAGGGAGAGGGAGAGAGCGAGCCAGGGAGAGGTGGGGAGGAGGTAGGAGGGAGAAAGTGTCTCAAGCTGATACCGCTGAGCAGAGCCAGGAGCCGGACCAAGGGCTCCATTGATCTCATGACCCTGAAATTATGACCTGAATCCAAAACCAAGAGTCCAACGTTTAACCAACTGAGCCATTCAGGCGACCAGGCGACCCTCTCCTTCCTACCCCCTCCACCCCCCGCCCCGCACTTTTCTTTAATGAGCAGTTTTCATTATTCTTAGGTTGATGAGACTGAAGGAGTCAAGTCAGAGTCGGGGTGGAATTCAAGCCTGGTTTTGGTGCCTAAATGAACACAGTCGTGTGATCTGGGTAGGTTTCCCTGGGGAATGTGGGAGTGTGTTGCAGGGGGTAGTGTTGGCACCTGCTCTCTCCTGGGTTCGTTTTTTTCTATTTCTGGCATCTTCCTTGTGTCAGGCATTGTATATAGCCAGTAACTGTTGAATTGAATTGGAACAGTAAGAGGGCTGGGAGGGCGGGGGGAGTCCCTGCCAGAGTGTGGATAATTGTACTTCTGAGAGCAGTATACCCAAAGAGCTTCTTTCCAAGGAGTAGTAGTGATCCACAGCATGTCCCAGGGATGCAAGACACTAAAGGCAAGTGATATGAGTAACGATTTCCACAGTATATGCCAAGTATAGGGTTGGGGACAGACTTTTGCAAGGTTAGGCAGTATTTATATGACCCAATGGAATCTAGATTATTTGCAGAGAGAAAGCCAAAGGAGATGGGTTTTGGGTACTATTGCTGGAAAGGAGCATCTTCCAGTGAAAGATGGAAGTGGCCTGGGAGAAGGCCCTGTAGATAAAACTATTCTTCAGACTAAGTACTGTATCTACCCTAGTTTATTTCTCTCAGCCAACTCCTTATCCTCTGTCCCTCCTCCTTTCCTCCCTTTGTTTAAAAAGAAAAAATGAAAGCAGAACATAGACATAGTAAAACACTCTGACAGTACAGAAAGGTTGAAAATGAAAAGTGAAGGTCCATCCACACACCTCTTACCCTTAATCCCTCTTCTCAAGGATATCTGCTATTAACTCTTGCTTGTATAACCTTGCTGGGGAAAAATCACGCATATGTGGATGGTACCATAATACATTTTGTTTTGCATCTTGCCTTTTTCTCTTAATGTATCTCGGTGACCTTTCCATAATGAACACACACAGCTCTAGCTCATTAAAAACAGGATGGCATAGTATTCCCCTGTGTGATTGTTCCTCATTGATTTAACTTGTCCCCTATTGGTGGACATTTAGATTATTTTTACTTTTGCACTAGTACAAAAACCTGGTGAATGGAGATCTCTGAACTTGTAATTTGATGTTTTTTGGCAACATCCAAAAGACTAAATTTTTACATTGAAATTTCTGGGGCAAAAGAAGTGTGCATTTAAAAAAAAATTTACATTTTATATTTAATTAAAAAAAATTTTCTGGGCAGCTCCGGTGGCCCACCAGTTTAGCGCCACCTTCAGCCTCGGGTGTGATCCTGGAGACCTGGCTGAGTCCCACGTTGGGCTCCCTGCATGGAGCCTGCTTTTCTCCCTCTACCTGTGTCTTTGCCTCTCCCTCTCTCTCTCTCTCTCTCTGTCTCTCATGAATAAATAAAAATCTTTAAAAAAAAAATTTTTTTTTTTTTTGAGAAAGAGCGAGAGCATGCATATGAAAAGAGGGGGGCAGGGGCAGAGGGAGAAGGAAAGAGAGAGTGTCTGAAGCAGACTCCACTCCTGAGCCATCTAGGGGCTTGACTTGGGGTTTGGTCTCATGACCCTGAGATTATGACCTGAACCAAAATCAAAGAGTTGGATGCTTAACTGACTGAACCACCCAGGCAACCCAAATGATGTGTGCATTTTAAATTTTAATAAATATTGCCAAATTCCTCTCTGAAATGGTGTTCCAGATTACATCCATGTCAACAGTGGATATTAGCACACTGAAAAATATGGTTTTCTTTCAGTTCTTTGTTTGTTTGTTTGTTTGTTTGTTTGTTTTAAATCTGAGAGAGAGAGAACAGGAATGGGTTGGGAATGAGCAGAGGGAGAAGGAGAAGCAGACTCCCTGCTGAGCAGGGAGCCTGACCCCAAGACCCTGGGATCATGACCTCAGCCAAAGGCATACACTTAACATACTGAGCTACCCAGTTCTGAAGAAGAGTAGAGTGTGGTATTGAAATGTTGCATTTTCCTAGATCTTGTTTTCCCCTTCATATTTTGATAGCCAAAGGCAATGGGAGGAACTGATGGGAAGGCTTGGTTAGAGCTGTCAGAAGAAATGGAAATGACAGTGAAACCTTAGTCCTGTGACAACTTTCAGGGTTAATTTTTGGGGGGGGAATATTAGAATTGTGCAGATATCTGATAGTTTTCTTCCTTTCTAAACCAAAAGTTAATTTTATCCACTTCGGATAAAAAAATTCCAGAAATTATGACATAACTTCCTTGACTTTAAAAAGAATATAAATGGATAAGAATCATCTTGGTGACATAGGCCCATCAATTATAGCCCCAGGCTATAATTTAGTGCTGTCCTTAGACCATTTTGAATATGTAGGAGCATTTAATACTTAGCTACATGGCCTCAGGCTAATATTTTGAAAAAAATTCCTGAGTCTATTTTTAAAGTAACTTTTCTACCTTTTCCTAGCTGTCAGTTCTCACTTTTGTCAGTTTACTTGCTTATAGAAGCTCCTCAACTTCTCTCCCTAATTGGTTGTCTGGTTTCTTTCTTTCTTTTTAAAAATATTTAATTTATTTATTCATGAGAGACACTGCGAGAGAGGCAGAAAAATAGGCAGAGGGAGAAGCAGCTCCCTGAGGGGAGCCTGATGAGGGACTCCGATCCCAGGATCCCAGGGTCATGCCCTGAGCCAAAGTCAGACTTCAACCACTGAGCCACTCAGGTGCCCCAGTCGTCTAGTTTCCAAACTTAATGCATTACTTGCTATAAATATATAGAAAGTAGGTGTGAACTGCCACTTAATAAGGTTTTTGAGGGTCTTTAATTAGTATAGTCTGTGCAGTTAGTGCATAGACCTTGGGGAATCTATTTTGCCAGTGGATGACCCTTTTGTGGGGAGGGAGTGCCTGATTTCTGGGTGGGTGAGGTATTGTTGTGTTGCATTTGTAGAATGGAGGAGTGCTAAGGAGTTAGTTGTGCTTGGCAGCTCTAATTAGGCCTTTTGTGATTCCAAGTAGGGGGAGATGATGTACTTGGTTGTAGAAACTTTTGTGTACTCAATGGCTCAGTATGGAAAAGGGGTAACTGAAACCCAATTTTGGCTGCTTGTTACTTAAAAACCCAATACTTAAGGGAGGAGCCTGGCTACCTGGGGAGAAGGTGGACTCTTGAACAAGAGCCAACTCTGAGGTTTCTGCCTGGTACAGAGATTTTTTGACAGGGCTCTGTGCTCAGCAGAAGACTGCTTCTCCCGCTCCCTCTGCCGCTCCCCCTGCTTGTGCACTTGCACTTGTTCACGGTCTCTCTGTCAAATAAATAAACTCTTAAAAAAAAATAAAGGAGTTTAATCAGTTATGGTAGTACAGTGGTCTTTGATTATGTGCAATTCAATGATGCTACAGAATTGCCTCAGTGCACAGAGGTTGTGCAAGAAGGTCTGGTTCGATGGTACATGAGTATTCTGGGTTGTGCATGAGTATTCTGATCTTTCTCCAAAGGAGGGCAAGGTTTACAGATGCACAAAGGGAGGTCAGTAGAGTGACCATTTATGTGACCTTAAAAAAGAAAAACATTTTGTTAAAAAATTGCTGGGCTAATCAGAAAGCCAAGGCAGCTTCAAACAGACTTGCTGGTCTCTGTGGACTGGGAAAATTCTGGTTCTTCATTTTCTAAGGCCAGAGTTCTGCAAATCTCAAAGAAAGCAAATTAGTTCTGTTACTAGTTAGGTCCAGGGCCTTAAGATCAGTAAGCACGGAGTTATGTTAACTTGAAGTAAGTTAACCCTTAAGACCAGCCGCAGTGCTGTAACAGGATGGCTCTGTGGTTTGTGTGATGGGAAAAGATGGAGGAGGGATCTCAGGGAAGAAGGTCAACATCTGTCTTTCTCACCAGCGGAAGGACTTTAAACTTGATTTATACCTGTTCTATTTAGCAATTAAGAAAGGAGTATTCCTTTGTATTTAGCAAACCTACTTTGTCCAAAGTACTCTGCCAGATGCTATGGGGGATAGCAAATGAAAGAAGATGTGGGGCAGCCCAGGTGGCTCAGCGGTTTAGTGCCGCCTTCAGCCCAGGGTGTGATCCTGGAGTCCTACGATCAAGTCCCATGTTGGGCTCCCTGCATGGAGCCTGCCTCTCCCTCTGCTTGTGTCTGTGCCTCTTTCTCTCTGTGTCTCTCATGAATAAATAACATCTTTTTTTTTTTTTTTTTTTTTTTTTTTAAGAAAGAAAGAAGATGTGGCTCATGTCTTCAAAGGCTTGTAGTCCACTGACTACAAGGGCCAGGACATAAAATTCAGGGGAGTGAACCAAGGATAGTGGCATCAGTCAGTTGGGAGACTCTCATTTGCAAGAGATAGAAAACCCAATTCAGACCTGCTAAGGCAAAAAAGAGACTTAATTGGCTCCTGGCACAGCATGGGTTGGGGCTCAGATGGTGTCCCTGGGCTCATCGGTTGCTCCTGCCTGAGCTGGACCGTCATCTTTGCTGGGCTGGTTCCCCTGGTGGTGAGGCAGCATCTCTGACATCCCACATACCCACAGAGTAGACAGTGCTCTTTTTTGGAACCCCCAGTAAACATTTATTGCTCTTAATTTCTGTGGCCAACCCACATAGCCATCTCTGAGCTAATCACTGAGCTCAGAATGTGGGATACCTTGATCATGTTGGTATCTATTATATCTAGAGCCTGGGGATGATGCCCACGGAGGCAAGACACATTGGCCAAGAATGGGGGAAGGGTGGTTCTAGCAAAACCAGAAAGGGCATTAAAACCATAAGAATGATGACTGTATGCTGGCTAGCCCAAGAATCCACCATGTTTCCATGAAGTGATGATAATAGGTGAGATAGGCGAGTATAGTCTCTAAGATCCATGTCAGGGTTGAACTGTAAGTATTAGATTTGGGTATTATCTATATTTTGAGTCTTGAAGAAAGTATAGTGTAGGCATAAGAGCAGGAACTCCAGGGGATAATTGACCTGGTTTTGAGTCCCGGCTCTGTTACAGCTGGGTCATGTCCTACCTTCTCTTAAGTTTCAGTTTCCTTATCAGAAAGATGGGGACAAGATGGGTATTTTATCATCAGGTTTTTCTAAAAATTCATTCAGAAAAAAAAATTCATTGAGAGATTCTATGTAAAACACTATGTACTATGCCACCTGCAGTTTGTTCTAGTTATTTTTGTTGTTTTTCAAAAATTAACCCTGTTGGACAACCTCTGATTTTTGTTAGATGCCAAATAGCCCCTGTATCAGAAAGACGGTATTGAACCAGTGTTTTCAGAAAAATGAAAAAGAAAAATTAAAACTGAACATCTTATTTGTAAGGTTGGGATTGGTGAATTAACTTAAAAAAAAAAATCTTGGCAGAGATACAGGCTACTCCAGAGCAGCAGCAGCTGGTGGAGAAATGGAGATGCAATCCTATTATGGCAAGCTCTTGGGGGAGTTGAATGAACAGCGAAAGCGGGACTTTTTCTGTGACTGCAGCATCATTGTGGAAGGGCGGGTCTTCAAGGCCCACAGGAACATTTTGTTTGCCAACAGCGGCTACTTCCGAGCCCTGCTCATTCACTACATCCAGGACAGTGGGCGGCACAGCACCGCCTCCCTGGACATTGTCACCTCCGATGCCTTCTCCACCATCTTAGACTTCCTGTACTCTGGGAAGCTGGATCTGTGTGGGGAGAATGTGATTGAAGTTATGTCGGCTGCCAGCTACCTGCAGATGAACGATGTGGTGAACTTCTGCAAGACATACATCAGGTCATCCCTTGATATCTGCCGGAAGATGGAGAAGGAGGCAGCAGTGGCTGCAGCGGTGGCAGCAGCAGCGGCGGCGGCAGCGGCGGCCGTGGCGGCTCATCAGGTTGACAGTGGAAGTCCCAGTTCAGGGAGGGAAGGGACCTCCTGCGATACCAAGAGCTTGGTCTCCTCTCCAGGCGAGGGAGAGGAGAGTGTGGACTGTCCAAGAGCATCCCCTTGCAGTGACTGCAGAGGCTGCCACCCGCTGGAACTGGTGGTGAAGGACAGCCAGGGCAGTGGCCCTGCTGACAGTGACCTCTCTATTCTGCCCAAACAGATAGAGCCCAAGGTGGAGTTTGATGCTGACGAGGTGGAGGTGGAGGTGGAGGGTGGTGCACACCTGCAGCCGTATGCCGCCCCACTCAGCCTGACCCACATAGATGAGGGTTTGCCCGGTGGCCAGGCTGTCGACTTGGCTTACAGTAACTACCACGTGAAACAATTCCTGGAGGCGCTCCTGCGCAACAGTGCTGTCCAGAGCAAAGATGATGGGGACCATCACTTTTCCCGAGGTTTGGAGGGAAGACCAGATGGTGCAGGAGGAGGCGTGAGTTCCATGATGGATGTACCGACTGACTGGTATGGAGAGGACTCAGGTGAGCTCCATTAGCATTCAGTATCTCTGGTGGTCATTTAGCATGCACATTTGTGCCTCATTGGCTTCTATCATCATGATTATCATCGTCACTGCCCTCATCATCACCGTCTTCTTCACTGCCATCAATACCGCCACATGATTACCACCCCACCAGGAGGTGTTAATTGAGTACCTGCTGTGTGCAGGCCATTGTCTCTTCTTGTATGTAAGTATTTTACCTCCACAACTAGAGTATAAGCATGCTGAGGGCAGTTCTGAAGACAGGGAGGGAACCTACTGTCTTCTACTAATCAGCAGTGGGACTTCACTTAAATCAGTAACTCTCTTTGAACTCATTTTGTTCAGGAGCTAATCATCCCTGCCTTGCCTTTCTCACAGGGTTGAGGACCAAATGAGAAGGTTCTCAGAATTTTTTCTCATGTATGGTAACATATTCTAGACAGGTAAGAAATTTATCCTTCTTTGTGTCAACCACGATGCCTGACAGATAGTAGACATGCACTTAGGGTGTCACAGTCAATGGTGCTATTTACTCGAGGATGTCTAAAATGAGTCGGCATTTGGCTTTATGTGAGTACATTTCTTATATCCTTTGGTAGGCTTTTTTCTCTCAATAATGTTGATAACTCCAAAGACATGTGTGTTTTAATTAAATCATCAACCTTAAGCTAGCTTTTATATCAGATATTTTCCTTTGGTAGGCTTTTGAGTTTTAAGAGAACTTGGTTGTTTCCCTAAACAATTCTGAGAGATGAATTGACATGACTAACTCCTCTTAACAGGTGGGGTAATTGTGCTGTGAAATGTCTTGTAGGAGATTGAAATAGACTTGGCTGCCACCGTACTGATGAAAGAACCCTATAGCTTCCAGAACTTCAAGCCAAGAAATTAATGAATCCCAGTTTAAATTTACCCTTCAAAACTGAGCAATGAAAGTATTTTGGATAAGGGAGATCAGCCACTTTTATTTGTTACTAAATGGTTGTCTTGAGACTTTAATTTCATTTTTTTAAAGCAAGAACACTCAGTATGTCTGATTAAAACTAGGCTTGAAAACTTGAAAATGCTGTTTCTGATCCTCAGGGACACTGGCTTAACCAGCATTTAGAAGGCAGTGGCTGTTTTCATGAACACATTGTGGGAACAAATTGAAATCTCATTTCCGTGCATAATAGCACTTCACAGACGGTGACCACCCTTTCACACCCAATAGACCCTCATGAGTTTGGCAGAAGAGTGTAGAGAAACTGAGACCCACAAGGGTTTGGTGAATTTACTAAGAATGCAGAGCTAAAACTAGAAACCTGAGCTGGCTTCGTTTTTTCAAACAAACTGTGAAAGCAGCACAAATGAATAGAAGATTTCAGTGCCGTGATTTTATCTTTCAACCCGTCTCTGCCTGTAAGCAAAGTATCAAGAAACAGTAATGTAGCCTACACCACCTTCATTCAGGTCCAGTCTATCAATCTGTAAAGTCACGTTTCCATCTAGAAGGTGCTATGTCAAGGCAGCCACCCTGGCCCCTGGCCGTGACAATTGGCTGCCAAGTTTTGATTCTATCCACGAGGCTCCTGTGTGAATTTATTCCAAATGCCAAGGCACAGAGTTGGACTAAGGTGTTTGGTCATTCATTTATTTGCTCAAATATTTGAGTACCTTCCTGGTAAAGACACAAAAATAAATCAGACATGGATCCAGCCCTCAAAGAACTGGTGGTGTCTCGGAGGAAATGAGAGGTGTGTCATTGGCATCATGTGATAGAAAGACACTAGTGCTGGAAGACAGATGGAGGTGTGACTTTCACAATAGTTTAAAAGCAGGAGTGCTGGCTTCCTCCTGCATTATGAAAGTGATATCTGAGGATAAGAAGAGGAAACATAGGAAAAAATTTATTGGAGTCAGGTCATGGAAAACCTTACATGCTAAGAGGTGAGTTTTTGTCTATAGGCGCAGGGGAATTTTTGGTAGTTACTGAGCTTGGGAATTTTTGGTAGTTACTGAGCTCAAGTTATCTGCTTGAGGGAGATTAATTTGGCCTCAGCACCAGATGGTGTAGAGAGGGGAGATGAGGGCAGGGAGACAGTCAGGAGGTTGTTGTAATAATTCCATATCCACATTGCATATACATCTGACGTAAATAGACACTGGCATATCATAAGGTCCTCCTATAAGCTCTCCTCCCCCAGACCTCCCAATCCCAGCTCCAGCACTTCCTATTGCTTCTTAGAAAGTTAGAAGTTCAAAAAAAAAAAAAAAGAAAGAAAGAAAGAAAGAAAGAAAGAAAGAAAGAAAGAAAGAAAGAAAAAAAGTTAAAAGTTCATCTGCATTGACTACCTCCACTGTTTTACTTCCTATTCTTTTCTCGGCCCATCACAGTCTGGCTTCTGCCCCCTACACACCACTGACACTGCTGCCATGAGGTCAGCCATACATTTCTAGAATCAGTCCAATGAGTGATTTTCAGGTGTTATCTTACTTGGCCTCTCTCAGCTGTTGACTCTGCCCTTTCTCTCCTTCTTGCAATTCTTTCTTCCTCTGGCTCCTGATACCATGGATACCCATTGCTCTGACCTCTGCCCATTCCTTTCCAGTCTCATCACAGAGTCATTTAATGCCACTGTGTCCAGAATTCTGTCATTGGCTTGCTTCTTCAACATCTTACCATCAAGGTCTCATCCTTTTTTTATGGCTGAGTAATACTCCATTGTGTGTGTATGTGTGTATATTTATTTATCAATGGATGCAGGTTGCTTCCATATCTTAGCTATTGTAAACAATGCTGCAATAAACACAGGGATGCATATCTTTTCAAATTAGTATTTTTGTTTTCTTTGGGCAAATTCCCCATAGTGGAATTTGAGAGACCTCCATACTGTTTTCCACAGTGACTGTCCCAATTTACATTACCACGAACAGTGTAGGAGGATTCCTTTTTCTTTACATTTTTGCCAACACTTGTTATTTCCTTCTGAGTCTAGCCATTCTGACATGTGTAAGGTGGTATCTCATTGTAATGTTAATTTGTATTTCCCTGATGATTAGTGATATTAAGCATCTTTTTCATGTGTCTTTTGGCCATCTGTATGTCTTTGGAAAAATGTCTGTTCAGGTCCTCTGCCTATTTTTTAATCAGATTGTTTTTATGGTGTTGAATTGTGTAAGTTCTTTATATATTTTGGATATTCATCCCTTATTGGATTTATCAGTTGCAAATACCTTCTCCCATTCAGTAGGTTGCCTTTTTGTTTTATTGATGGTTTCCTTTGCTGCACAAAAGCTTTTTATTTTGCTGTAGTCCCAATAGTTTATTTTTGCTTTTGTTTCCCCTGCCTTAAGAGACATGTCTAAAAAAACATTGCCATGACCGATGTCAGAGAAATTACTGCCTGTGCTCTCTTCTAGAATTTTTATGCTTTTAGGTCTCACATTTAGGTCTTCAATCCATTTTGAGTTTGTTTTTGTTTTGTGGTGTTAGAAAGTGGTCCAGGTTCATTTTTTTCATGTACCTGTTCATTTTTCCTAGCATCATTTATTATTATTTTTTAAAGATTTTATTTATTCATGAGAGACACACAGAAAGAGATAGAGACACAGGCAGAGGGAGAAGCAGGCTTCCCTCAGGGAGCCCAATGCAGAACTCAATCCCAGGACTCTAGGATCACACCCTGAGCCAAAGGCAGACGCTCAACCACTGGGCCACCCAGGTGTCCCCCTACCATCATTTATTAAAGAGACTGTCTTTTCCCATTTGTATATTATTGCTTCCTTTTTCATAGATTAATTGACCATATAAGAATTTCTGGGCTCTCTATTCTGTTCCATTGATATATGTATCCATTCATTCAATCATTTAACAGCTGTTTATTGAGTACCTACTATATGCCAGGCACTGTTCATCGGCGTGAACAAAAGGTAGTCCTTGTCCTTATGGAGCTGACATTCCAATGCAGAGATGCTGACAACAAACATAATAAGTAAGTATATAGGATGAAGAACTAAAGCATGGGAAAAGTTGATAGAGAGTGAAGGAGATTCTATTTTATTTAGTATAGACAAGGAAGTCTTTTCTAACAAGTTGTCTTTGAGCAGAAACTGCAAGAGAGGAAGAGAGCTAATGGTGCAGGTAAATCCGAGAAAAGAACATTTAGGGCAGAGGGAAGAGCCAGGTGCAAAGGCCCAGGTGCAGGTCACAGTTGGCGAGTGTACTAGAGGAACAGCAGGGTGCTGCTGAGGGTGGAGTGGAATGTGCGAGGCAGAGTGCTAGGAGATGAGGTCAGAGAATTTGGGTGAGGGCAGACCAAGTAGGGCCCTGAAGGCCATGAGAAACCTTTGGGTTGTCCTCTGAGAAGGGATACCACTAGAGGGTCTCAGCCAAAAGTGACTTGAAATGACATATATTAAAATGATCCTTGTGGGTAGTGTGTGCCATAACCTCCAAAAGTGGTCTTCTTGCATAGGACTGTACTATCTTTAAAGGCAGAACCGACCAGATTTGCTAATGGCTTGATGAGTGGTATGAGAAAAAGAGAAGTTAAGGATGATCCTCAGGTTTTTAGCTAGAGCAGATTTAAACACGTTATGTTTGTAATGTTCCTTGGATATCCAAGTGGAGATGTTCACTAAGTGGTTGCATCTGTATGCTTGGGGTTCTGGGGGGAAGTCATAGCTGAGCTATACATTTGAGAGTCATTAATGGATCCATGGAATTTGAAACATATACATCCCATGAACTTAGAGCTGTAGAAGAAGGTGAGAGATTTATGGACTGATCCCTGGGGAACTACAACATGTAGAGGTCAGGAAAATAGGGAGAAGCCAGTAAAGAAGATGAGGAGGAGGCAGACAGTGAGGTAGAAGGAGAATTGAGAGTGATAGATGCCAGGAGGAGAAAGTGTTTCACAAAAAAAGAAAAAGAAAGAAAGAAAGAAAGAAAAGAAAAGAAAAGAAATGGACTATGTCCAGTATTGCATGTAGATGGATTAAGAACTGATCATTGGGGAGTTCATTTGTGGGCTTGCCAAGAGTAGTGTTAATGAAGTGGGAGGCAAGAGACCAAAGGGCTTGAATCAGAGCTGAGGAAATAGATGTGAAGACAGTGAGTGTTGATGCTTCTTTCAAGCAGTTTTGCTGTGAAGGAGACAGAAATACATCAGTAGCTGAAGGGGGTGTATGAGGTCAAGGTTTTTATTAAGGTGGAGGATCTAAAAGCATGTTTATTTACTCCTGGATGGGAATGATCCAGGAGAGAGGAGGATAACTGAGGGCAGAAGAGAGAGGGACAGTTGATAGATCAAGGGCAGACAGGGTCCCTGAACATGTGGCAGGGGATGGTTTGGCTCTGCATTTGAGGAAGGCTAGTCCATTCATAGGAACAGGAGTGAAAGCAGGCCATATGTGTTCATGGGGGAGTTTGGGGGTGGCTGGGAGCACGGAGAGATTCTCTTCTGATTGCTTCTCCTCAGTTAAAGAAGTAAGGACAGTGGCTAAAGAGAGGAGGGGACAGTGGGGGTGGAGACTTGAGCAGAGGGAGGGTGTGGAATAGTCCTTGAGAAGTGGGAGAGAGTGAGCCAGGGAAATATTTAGGGTGTTTGGGCAGAACCAAGGGCTCTGATATTAGTGCTCAGAGGGTGATGGCTAGATGGATTTGAAGTGAGACCAGAACACACAGTTTTGTATTTTTCACCAGCGATGTTAACTTGCCTTCTTTCAGTTATGGAACAGGCATAGGTTTGTATTTAACTGGAATTTAGGTTTGACCAGGTGAATATAGACAGAGGGAGAGAGAGGATCCAGGCAGTTAAAGGTGGATGTGAAGAAGTGATTTCAGTGATGGATTGGGGGGCACTAAGCTGGAGAAGGAGAGGCATGAGGATCCAAGGAGGTGAAAGAGAGTAAAATGGCAGCAAAGTCCATGGCTTGGTCCGAACCAACAAGGGACATTTAGGGGGTGAGCTGGAAAGATATGAGACAGTGACTGGGAAGTGGGGTGCTTGGTATGTGGGCTGTGGAGCAAATGCAGTCATTGGAAATATCTCGGTATGGGGCCATAATTCTCACTCCCAACTACACACTATCAGGGTGCTTTAAAAATACAGTGTTTGGGGATCCCTGGGTGGCGCAGCAGTTTGGCGCCTGCCTTTGGCCCAGGGCGCGATCCTGGAGACCCGGGATCGAGTCCCACGTCGGGCTCCCGGTGCATGGAGCCTGCTTCTCCCTCTGCCTGTGTCTCTGCCTCTCTCTCTCTCTCTGTGACTATCATAAATAAATAAAAATTAAAAAAAAATACAGTGTTTGGTGGAGCACCTGGATAGCTCAGTTGGTTAAGCATCTGCCCTCGGCTCAGGTTATGATCCTGGGGTCCTGGGATCAAGCCCCGCATCTGGCTTCCTGATGAGCGGGAAGCCTACTTCTCTCTCTCCTTCTGCCTGCTGCTCCCCTTGCTTGTACTTTCCCTCTGTCAAATAAATAAATAAACAATCTTTAAAAAAAAATGACGCTTGGGATAGAGATTGGACATCGTTTTGTTTGTTTCCCAGGTGATTCTAATATGCAGGTAGAGTTGAGAGCTCTTGGTCTAGGATTGGGTAGCTGAGGTGGGGTGGAGAACAAAGTCTTTGGAGGAAAGGAGGTTAAGGAACAGAGAAGCTAGGGTGTTGGAGAGGTCATTTTCAGTATTCACACCAAGAATTATGTCAGGAGTTGTATTTGAAGGCAATGTGATCAAACCTCCACAGAATGAGGAGGTGACCTTGGGGCTCCAAGATGGCTGCAATAAGGAGAGGTAATTATGCTATCATTTGATAGTGTGAGCTTCAAAAGCTCTTAAGGTTTTTAAGGATGGAGGGAGGGACAGTGGTCTGGGGATGACAGTGAGGCACAAGGACTATCCTACTCACCTCTGACTCAGAGGCATCAGGGTGATGGGGTAAGGGAAGCAGGGTACTCAGGGGAGACCCAGGCCTTAATTAAAGCAACCACTCCAATCTGCTGAAGATTCTCAAAACTGTATTCCCATCTGTGCCTCTGTGCCTGAGCTCCAGATTTATTTGTCTAAAGCCAGGTATGCTTCCCATGGATGCTCTGGGCCTGCTCCAAACATAGTAAAATCCCAATTGAACTCCTCATTCCTCTAGTACCTGCTTTTCTTCCTGTGTTCCCTACCTCGGTTTATTTCCCCGTCATTCACCAGGCCAGCTAACCCAGAATCTGTGTCATTTTGAGTCTTCTCTTTCCCTTCTCTTCCCTTCCCCATGTAGTCATAGAGTGCTATTCATTTTCCTTCACATGAGTATCTCTTCTTCACCTCCACGGTCACTGCTTTAGTTCATGACATTTCTCATTCTCTACCACCTGTTACTTCCTGCCTTTAATCTTGCTTCTCTTAAATCCTTCCCCTTTGGGGCATCTGCATGGTGCAGTCATAACAGTGTCTGACTCTTGGTTTTGGCTCAGATTGTGATCTCAGGGTCGTGAGATCAAGCCCTGTGACAGACTCCCCACTCAGTGCAGAGTCTGCTTGAGACTCTCTCTCCCTCTCCCTGTCCCTCCCTGCACTCTTTCTCTCCCTCTCTCTCTCTTTCTCTCTCAAATAAATACATCTTAATACATAAATAAGTAAGCAAACAAATAAATAAATAACCTTCCCCTGCATTGTCTTTTGAGAGATCTTTTATTTTAAAGATTTTTTATTTATTTATTCATGAGAGACACACAGAGAGAGGCAGAGACATAGGCAGAAGGAGAAGCAGGCTCCTCCTAGGGAGCCCGATGTGGGACTCCAGGATTATGCCCTGGGCCAAAGGCAGACATTCAACCGCTGAGCCACCCAGGCATCCCTCTGAGACATCTTTTAAAACTCCAGTCTAGGGGCGCCTGGGGGGCTCAATTGGTTAAGCATCTGCCTTTGGCTCAGATCATGGTCCTGGGGTCAGGCTCCTTGTTCAGTAGGGAGCATACATCTCCCTCTTCTTCTGCCCCTCCCCATCCATGCTTTCTCTCGCTCTCCCTCAAATAAATACATAAAATCTTAAAAAAAGAAAACCTCAAATATGACTATGTACGTCCCCTCCTTAAAACTCTAGTTGCTTGGGCAGCCTGTGCGGCTCAGTGGTTTAGCGCCACCTTCGGCCCAGGGCATGATTCTGGAGACCCAGAATCAAGTCCCATGTCGGGCTCCCTGCATGGAGCCTGCTTCTCCCTCTGCCTGTGCTCTACCTCTGTCTCTCTGTTTCTCATGAATAAATAAACAAAATCTTTAAAAAAAATTCTAGTTACTTAGAGAATAAAGTTCAAGTTCCTGAACATATCAAAATCAGAAGGCAAACATTTTTGTCTTTTCTGTTCACTACTGTATCCCCAGGGCGTGGAACACAGACCAACACAATAGATGCTCAGTTTGAATTTGTTGAATAAACGATTGAAAAGTTATCTTTACATCCTGGTTCTTGCCCCTCCCATAGGGTCATTTCTCATCCCCTGACTCCCCTCCACTTTATATTCTGTATTCTCACTTACCTCTATGCCTAAGCATGTGTTATTCCTCTGTCTGAAATACCTTTCTCTCTTGAACTCATGGTGAACTCCTATTCATTCTTTAAAATCTTGCTTGAAGATTATCTCTCCCAGAAATCTTTTCTGAATTCCTAGAGTGAATTCATTAGTTTCTTGTCCATGCTTCTTCATCATTTGGAACTTTGCTTGGGTTACATTATATGTATGAATTTGTTTACATGTCTTTTTTTCCTGCTAGCCTTAACTTTTGAGGGAGGAAATGGGTGTCTTGGTAAGGATAGACCTTGATAACACAGTGTCTGGTATGTAATAGACATTCAAATGAATGGTTGTATTGGTGAAATCAGATCATGAGAGAAGAAGGAAAATGTTGTGATAATTCTTACTTTTCTGATGAAGATATAGTTAAACAGTTGGTTAGGGACTAATGCTAGACCCATCTTACTTAATGTTTTTGTAGATAATTGAGAAGGAAGGTAAAGTATAATGCCAAGCTGGTGGGGATAGATTGCAGAAAGATTCCACAACACCAGAAGAGTGAGTAAGAAACTGGCATCTCAGTTCCAGTCTGACCAGTGAGAAATGAAATAATCCAACATACATATATAGTGACAAGTTGAGAGCTACTGCTTTTAAAATAGGAAACAGGTTTTGGAATCACTATAGATTATGCAGCATGTTAGGCATTATCAATCTGGGAGCTGGAAACCAGAGAAAATAATCTCCACCTTTGTGTAGAATGATGCTGGATTCTCACTTGGGAATCAGTTTGCCATACTTTTGGCAACACTTCAGAAAAGACAAAGCTCAGTTAGGTATTCTGAGAAGGTCCCAGAGAAAAGGAGTTACTCCAGTATTGAGAGAAACCACAGAGCCTGGGCTGCTTCATCAGTAAAGAAACACCAAGGAGAGGATGGTGGTGACAAAAATGGCTGACATTTATGAGCTCTTACCATGTGCCAGGTGCTGTGCTTTAGGTATTATTTCATTTCATTCTTAACACAATCCTTTAAAGTGGGAACTACTATCATCCATATTTTACAGATGAGTAAAGTAAGACCCAGAGAAGTTAAATGAAATGTCTAAGGTCACATGGCTGGTAAATAGTAGAGTGGGGACTTGAACCCAGATTTTAATGCCTGGAAAGCTTGAGTCACTAATGCCGTTCTATAAGATATGATATGACCAAAGTCTAAAAAATCCTGAAGGGCATGGATAGAGGAAACACATCTTGGAATACTATAGTAAGGGTAACTCAGGAAACTTGAAAGCAACAGTTTTTATATAGAAGGGGATAATCAAAAAAAAAAAAAAAAAAAGAAGGGGATAATCATGTTGTCACCTTAATGGTTGTATAAGCAAGGTGGGGAAGAAAAAAGAGTTGGAAAAAGACTTAAGTGAATTCCTGGATTTTTGATGATTTCTGATCTATAGTTAGTACGCATTCCAGTTTAGGATGTGCATCATAGTACACCTCTTCTGCACATGCCTGGAAGCCATTCTTAGGCTCTCCTATAGCAGGAAGTATGGATCCCGATCCAAGGGTCTGATTCATCATAACAGATTTCCAAACCTTTGAGGGTCATGGAATCAATCCAGCAGGTCTGTGTTGGTTCAGGTATTCAGCAGAATACCACAGATTGAGTGGTTTAAACACAGAGAGGAATTTCTCACGGTCCTGGAGGCTCAGAGTCTAAGACCAAAGTGTTGGTGGGGTTATTTTCTTCCTGGCTTGCAAATGATTACCTTCTTGCTGGTCCTCACATGGCCTTTCCTCTGCATGAACAGAGAGAGAATGAGATCTCTGGTTTCTCTTCCTCTAATTATAAGGACACCTGTCCTATCAGACTAGGGCTCCACCTTATGACCTCATTTAATCGTAATTACCTCCCTATCTCCAAATATATAGTCACACTGGAGGTTAGGGCCTCGATGTATGAATTTGGGCGGGGGGATGTAATTCAGTTCCTAAAAGGGTCTCAGCATCGCCTTAAAATGAAATCAAAGACAATACACACTGTCAGAGTGAGTGTTATTTTGGGAAGCTTTTCCAGTTATCCACTTGTAGACATGTGAATTCTGAGATTGTAATGTAAGCTGTATCTCTAACTGTGAGCCACAGAGAACTTCGAAAGCCAGTACCATATGGCATTCCTTGCAACCTTATATCAGAAGCCTGCTTCACCCTCTGGCTGATTGGGAGCCAGACAAAGACTTGGAATTTGTAGTGTCTTGCTATTATTAGCTGGTGGTAAAGTTGATGTCTTCCCTCTGGATCTGGGCTGGCAGAATTCCCCAGCTCCAGATCACCCATTAGAGGGTGGCCAGTGTCATTGGTTGCTTACAAGTACAGTTAAATCAACCCATTTGGTTCCCTAGGTGATGTGCTCGTGGTCCCTATCAAGCTCCACAAGTGTCCTTTCTGCCCTTACACCGCCAAACAGAAGGGCATCCTTAAGCGGCATATCCGCTCGCACACGGGTGAACGACCCTACCCCTGTGAGACCTGTGGCAAGAGGTTCACTCGACAGGAGCACCTGCGGAGTCATGCCCTGAGCGTAAGTGTCTGGGCTGGAAAATCTCCTGTAGAGGAGATGGAGAGAAGGAGGGGAGGGAGCTAATGTAAGGGTGAACCAGCCTCCCTTTTACTTCTCTGTCCACTAGAGTATTTTCAGAGAATTTTATTTTATTTGTTTATTTATTTAATATTTTAATTATTTATTTATGAGAATATATTGTATAGAATATACAATTCTATATTGTAACTAGAATATAAAAAGAAAAGATGACATAGGCAGAGGGAGAAGCAGGTTCCCTGCAGGGAAGCCTGATGCAGGACTTGATTCCAGAACCCTGGAATCACGACCTGAGCCAAAGGCAAGTGTTTAACCCCTGAGCTATCCAGGTGCCCCTATTTTCAGAGAATTTTAAACATATGTTTCTATTAAATTAAAGCTGGCTTGGTGGCACTTAGAGAAAGTTAAAACTTATATGATAAGAGACTAGTTTTCTTAGACTCAAGAAAATTTAGATCCTGGTGAGGGATGGTTGTCATAAGGCAGAGAGCAGTGGGTCCTGGACAAGGGGATTGTGGGTCTGTTCTCAGGGATGTGATGCCAAAGGTGAGAAAAATGCATCCTCAGTTTTCCACCCAACCTCGGTACCTGGATGTGGGGAAAGCGTGTGCCGCCCTTCTTAAGGCGACCTGTGGGCAGCAAAGAGGGCTCCAGATCCAGGGGACCTCCCCTCCCACTGGCTGCCCCCTGGGATTCTGTCTCCCATGTAGGTGGTTAATTCCCCACCATATAAAAGGGGTTCAGGCCATTTAAGAAGGTATTGTATTTAAGATCATCTTTGAGCAGGCAGCCCAGGTGGCTCAGCGATTTAGTGCCGCCTTTGGCCCAGGGCGTGATCCTGGAGACCTGGGATAGAGTCTCACGTTGGGCTCCCTGCATGGGTCCTGCTTCTCCCTCTGCCTGTGTCTCTGCCTCTCTCTCTCTCTCTCTCTCTGTGTCTCTCATGAATAAATAAATGAAATCTTAAAAAAAAAAGATCTTTGAGCAAGGCAATCAAATCAGTCTTTGGAACATCAAACATAAAAATGATTTGGACTTCAGAGGACACTATCAATATTATGACAACCCAAAGAATGGAAGACAATTCTTGTGTATCATTTATCTGCTAAGGATCTAGTAACTAGAATATACAAAGAGCTCTTTCAATTCAACAATAAAAGACAAATAACCAAATTAAACAATGGATTTGAATAGACATTTCTGTAAAGAAGTTCTACAAATGCCTAATAAGGACATGAAAAGATGCTCAAAATCACCAGTCATTAGGAAAATGCAAACCAAAGCCATGATGAGATACCACTTAAAACACAGTAGGATTGTTATAATCAAAGCACAAGTAATAACAAAGCATTGGCAAGGATGTGGAAGAATTGGAACATTCACACACTGCTGGTGGGAATATAAAATGGTGCAGCCACTGCAGAAAACAATTTGGTGGTTCTTCAAAAAAAAAGTTAAGCATAAAATTACCAAGTCCCAGCAAATCTGTATCTAAGTATATACCCGAGAGAGCTGAAAACATACATTCACACAAAAGCATACATGCACACAAATGTTCATAGCATTGTTCATAGAAGCCAAAAAGTGGGAATAACCCACGTGTCCATCAACTGATGAATGAGTAAACAAATTGTGGTCTATCCATACAATGGACCCTTGTTCAGCCATAAAATGAGATGAAGTTCTGATATATGCTTCTACATGGAGGAACCACCAAAGCATTATACTACATGAAAGAAACCAGTCATAGAAGGCCACGTATCATATGATCTCATTTATATGAAATACGTAAAATGGGCAGACCCATGGAGATAGAGTAGATCAGTGGTTACCGGGGCCTAAGAGGATGTCGGATGGGAGAGGAAGGCAGTTAATAGGCATCTGGTTTCTTTCTGGGGTGATGAAAATGTTCTGGAATTAGATGGTGGTGATAGTAGCACAATTTTGTGAATATACTAAAAAAAAACCACTGAATTGTATGCTTTCAAAAGGTGAATTTTGGGACACCTGGGTGGCTCAGTTAAGCATCTGCCTTCAGCTCAGGTGGACCCTGGGATCAAGCCCCATGTTGGTCTCCCTGCTCAGTGGGGAGTCTACGTCTCCTTCTCCCACTGCTACTCCCCCTACTTGTGCGCGCGCTCTCTCTCTCTCTCTCTCTCTCTCATAAATAAATAAATAAATAAATAAATAAATAAATAAATATCTTTTTTTAAAAAGGTGAATTTTATGGTATGTGAGTTGTGGTTTTGAAAGAATTCAGTTTTAAGATAAGTACAAGATTACTGACTGTCTCCAGTCTCAGGGCTGGCACCAGCACATCTGTCTGAGAATGGCCTCTTCTCATGGCCTTAAGTTTTTGTTTGTCTGTTTTTTCCCCAAAAATTCTTTTTTTAAAGACTTTTTAATGTATTTGAGAGAGAAAGAGAGAAAGCATGAGTGGGGGAGGGGGTCAAGGGTGGGGCAGAGGGAAACAAAGAAACAGTCTTCCTGCTGAGCAGGGAGCCTGATGGTGGGGCTCAATCTCAGGACCCTGGGATCATAACCTGAGCTGAAGGCAGACGCTGAACCAACTGAGCCACCCAGGCGCCCCTTCCCCCTCAAATTATATCTCCAGTCTGTCTTGGCAGCAGTAGGTCCCTGATGCCCCTAAGATAGTTCATTGGTTGGAATCCTTATTCCCTCTGTCTTTCCCTGTTGTACAAGGTCCAGTCTACTATAGTCCAAAGAGGTGGTGTTCAGAGGCCCTGTCAGGTTGCAAAGGTCGTATACACACTCAGGTTGGCTAAGGGTCGGGGGTTTAATGTAAAAAGCCCAGAAAACCTCATGGAAAGCAGGGATGTTGGTCAGGATGTGGTAGCAGCTCCAGTGAGGTGGGTATTGTGCTTCTGGCCCTTGTCCTCTGTCATTTCTCTCTGTCTTTACCTCTTGTTGCATCCTGCATCCAGAGCTCTCCACAGGAGAGGCTTTGGTTTACAGAGTCCCTTTAGGCTGGAGCCCCTAAAGAATTGCATGTATTAGATAGTTCCTTATACAGAGGGACACCCCCTCCTCCCACCCCCGGGGCTGCTGCCTTAAGGAAGAACTGCATTGCGTAGGAGATCAGGTTCTTTCTTCTAGCATGCAAAGTGCTTCTCATAGGTAAGGAATGCATTTATCAAAAAAGAGCTAAGGCTGGAGCATCTGCCACGTTTGGAGGAGATATCATCTAGCAAGTCTGCCTCCCTAAGAACTAGACAATCCCAGGTACATAAAAAGCCATACCTAAAATCCACATCCATTCCCCAAATGTGCTTTATATACAGGCATAGGGATATAGTAACAAATCTGACAGAACATGAATGTGGGGCAGCCCTGGTGGCTCAGCGGTTTAGTGCCACCTTTAGCCCAGGGCCTGATCCTGAAGACCTGGGATCGAGTCCTACATCGGGCTCCCTGCATGGAGCCTGCTTTTTCCCTCTGTCTGTGTCTCTGCCTCTTCCTTTCTCTCCTTCTGTGTCTCTCATGAATAAATAAAATCTTAAAAAAACAACAACAACAAAAACAACCATGAATGTGAATGGTCCCTGCCTTCTTGGATCTTATAGTTTAGGGAATTTACCAATAATTTGTTAGAAACTCAGTAACGGAGTCGCCTGGGTGGCTCAGTTGGTTAGGTGACCGACTTGATTTGGCTCAGGTTATGATCTCAGCGTTGTGGGATTGAGCCCCATGTGGGGCCCTTGCTCAGCACAGAGCTTGAGATTCTCCCTCTCCCTCTGCCCCTCTCCCCCTTTAACAAACAAATAAAATCTTTTTAAAAATTTCAAGAAAAGGAGCATAGGTGAAAATATACAGCTGGGGGCCTAACCTGGCCCAGAGCGTCAGTGAAGACTTCTTCAGAGGCATTAGTATGGGGGGGGGGGGGCAGGCTTGGCAATGGGGAGGTGGGCACATTTCCCATATGTCCAACGGCCTTGGGGTGGAAGCACCTTGGTGAGGCTGAGGCTGTGGCAGAGAGAGCAGGGGCGAGAGCGTTTGCTGTGTCTGCTTGTGATTTTAGGTTCACAGATCCAACCGTCCAATCATCTGCAAGGGCTGCAGAAGAACTTTTACAAGTCACCTGTCCCAGGGACTACGGCGCTTTGGGTTGTGTGACAGCTGCACCTGTGTTACAGACATGCACGACGAGGAGGACGATTTGATGCCCATCAACCTTAGCCTGGTGGAGGCTTCTTCTGAAAGCCAAGAAAAGAGTGACACAGACAATGACTGGCCAATCTACGTGGAGTCTGGTGAGGAAAACGATCCCGCTGGAGAGGATTCTGACGAAAGACGGCAAATCCGGCCCTACTTGTCAGATCGGGAGACACTTACATAGCAGTAAATTTTGATGGGGGAAGAGGTTTTAGAATTTGTCCATTTTGCGTTCAAAAGCCACCATTTGTCCAATTTTTGGGGACCCTGAGAGGAACATTTTTCACCATTACTATACTTGCATTTTTTTTTATACTTGCATTTTTGTTAGATTACATAGCAAAGTTTGGATCTTATGAGTCAAAGGACTAATAATTTCTTAGTGGAATGGCCTTGGTTTCAGAGGACTTTGCTGAGTCCATTCTGAGTGAATCAAAGCTGGCCCCAAGGCTCCCCATTCTTCCTGTTGTGTACTCAAACTCTGGTTAGGAGAAAGATGAGAAAATCTCCATGCTTGTTTTCATATTGTCTCACTCATCTACATTTTTTTTTTTTGGTCAGCCCTTTTCTCTGTAAAAGATAAGAATATCTTGAGATCAATATCTCTTTTCCCAAGCCTCTCCTAATAGATTCCATATTTTAATTTTCTGGTGAAGTCTTAAAGGGAAAGCTTCACAATAAAAGGCAGTCAGGGCTGTTTGGCTACATGAGTGGAAAGGTATTTTCTAACTCTAAGACTGCAGTTTTAAGGACTGGGCATATTTATGTGCACACAAACATGGAAATGAGCTAAGAGGCTCCTGGGGTACTCTGACTTGCCCAGCTAAATGAAACTTTAAGTTAAGGGAAGGGTGCCTGTGGCCCAAGTCTGGTCAGTTTCCCTTCTAGTTTGATATTTGACAATTCTGCACACACACAGATCACCAGTTTTGTGAACATAAAACAAGTCATTTGGGCAAAACTCAAAATACTCCTGCTTTTTCCAGCCATTTTCAAGAGATGCTATTGTGTAATGTGGAAATGTAGCCACTGTTGACAGTTTTCTACTTTGATTATGAATAGAACTTTTTTTTTTTTTTTTGAATAGAACTTTAATTGGAAGGCAAGTGCAAGCCAATAGAAACAAGTTGTATTTCTAAATTGTTTACCTTCTAAGAGATCCTCTGGAGGGAAAGAGAAGGTTGATAGAACAGGTTTTTAAAACCATTCTGCTTTTCACCCACTTTGCAGCCATACGGTTTTTCTAACAGAAGAGGCTGTACTTCTTTAAAAGCTGAAGAGCAGGAAATACTAGGGATTAAAGATATTTAAGGCACTTTCATAATTTTGTCTTATGTTAAAGTATCCAAAAAAGAATTTTAAAAGAAATCTTTTTCTTCCTTTAATTTTAGTATAGTTGTGTTTCAAAAGGTGGCAAAACCACCTTTCTTTCTGTCTCTTGAACAAAAAAGCCAATAAAAAAACATTATAGATTGGCTTGTGAACGTTATCACTGAAGAGTTCAAACGGTATTTAAACCATACTTCTCAATAGAAGTTAGAACTCCAGAATAGTGTTACTCAAACTGTGGCTCCCAGGCAGCTGGTCTATGAATTCTTTGATACCAATCCACACAGTAGGACCACATGTTGGTCTATAGTAGATTAGAAATTTCAAAACTGGTCTTTTACCATAGATTGTTGGAAAATTACGGTTCTAGATCAAGAGTACCAAACTAGAAATTATCAAGGACCAGAAATACTTTTTCATACCTGAAATGGAAATATTAGCTATTCTTTTTAAGGAGTGATCTTAGCAAAAGGGAAATCTAACTGATTGTGTAGAAGGTATGCTTTGCAAGGAGTTATATTTGGTATTTTCACTGTTTAAATTATTTCTAGTTTTTTTTTTAAGATTTTATTTTTAAGTAATCTTTACACCCAACATGGCTTGAACCCACAACTCCGAGATCAAGAGTCACCACGCTCCACTGACTGAGCCAGCCAGGTGCCCCATTTCTGGTATTTTAATGTGACTTTTCTACTTCACAGTTCAATTTCTCTGCCCACTTTCTCTGGTAGACCATGATCCTCCTCAGTGATTCCATGACCTGATCATATCGCTGGGTGCAAAGTAAATTTACATTAGCAATTTCACTGTAAGATGATGACTTTCAACTGGGGGTGATTTTGTCCCCCCAGTGACATTTGGCAATGTCTGGAGATGTTCTCAATTGTTACAACTCAGGGCAGGGTGTTGCTGGCATCTGGATACAGTTGCTGCTAAACATTCTACAGTGTGTAGGAGGGCCCTTTAGAACAAAGAATTATCTAGTCCAAAATGTCAAGAGTACCAAAGTTGAGAAACCTGACCATAAGATACAGTAAGATTTTTTAAAATGACCTTTAATGAGTGAATTTAATTTCGTGTTATATTTAGGTTACCTATTACCTTCATAATATTTAGTAGGCCCGTATGCTCTCACAAGTTTTGGAAAATAGTGAAATTATTAAATGGAGAACTGAGGCCAAATTGTTCATAACAGCCCAAGCTGATTTGGTTTGTGATGTGGAAACTTAGAAATTTTGCTCTGACTCATGCTCCCAGAACCATTACTAGGCTCTGGTCATTTTATTACGTTTTCAAGTAGTAAAATCATTGGGACGAAAGCGGAACATGAAGCTTAATATTTAAATAATTCTTTTTTCCATAATGTCTCAAATTATTGCATTCATGGTTGGTTGTTTTGAAATTGCATGTTGATATTAGTACTAACTGGATCGATGAGTTCTATCACTTTTAATGGAAATAATCGCTCTATTTGGACTATCAGATCATAAACTGTCCTCTTCTAAATTTATGTTCACATATGGTGGTATTTATAATTGCACAGTGTCTGAGATTTAATTAATGGAGTTGGTGATACTTTTTATAAGTAAATTCATGGTTGGGCCCAAGACAGACCACTAATGATTTATTTTATATCTGGCATCTTTCTGGCACATTCAATGCAAGTTCACAAAGGGATTCTTGATCTTATACTTGATACATTGTATGGACAGGAACAAAATTCCTACTTGAATAGGATTTAATAATGGCATCCCTGGGAAGTTGTTTTTCTTGGGGGAAGGGAACAAGTTTTCATAGCAAGGGTTGGAAAGGAATGTAAATAAAGCCTGTATCTGTAATAGGCTAAGAAATGACATAGAGCAATGTGACTTCCGGTCATTTGGCAGATAGATGTTATTTTGATGTAAATATTTCGAATATTCCTTGAGAAAGTTACTGGCCTAGTGGTCTGCAAAATGTGAAATTGAGTATTCTGGAGGTTCAGAATACGTGATGGTATTGTTGTTAATTGATGTGAAAAAGCCACACGTATGGCTGCATGTGCTGATTCTGAGGGCAGTGGGAAGACTGGAGTGGCCTTTGGTCAACTGAATTCAGACTGCTTCATTGGACTTATAAGTTTTTCTTGTGTGTCTCTTGTGCATTAACAATAGGATTACCTCTGTGAAGTCTAGTGTAACGGGGTGGGGAGGGGCCTAGGGTTGGGTGTGTGAGAAGTTCTGTACTTCCTGTTGATCTCTTGTAGGTTGCCTTGTGCTTTCATGTGGTTGTGCTATCTTCCAGCTCCAAAAAGGGGCACTTTATTCAGTTGCTTATCATGGGCAATTTTTCATGGATTTTTGTTCAGTGTTTCTGCTACATATCACTATGCTCCTCAAACCTTTCATTATAGTGTGGAAAATTGAATTATTTTCTTCAGATAATGCTCCTGTAGAGAGAAATGAAAAGTTATTTGTTTGGCAGGAGCAGTTTGGTTGTTTTCTCACATGCCCCTAGTTTTAAAAGGTGACACTAACTTACACCATTGTGATCAGATGATATGGAATCTTCGTAACTGGAGAACTTCTAGCATCTGTTCTGACCTCCGGGTAGATTATTTATTTCTATCCCCAATTATTCATCGGCAACTGTGGTTTGGGGGAGCAATTTTTATATCTAATTTGATTTTTGGACATTTGTCATATCATATTAAAAACCAGGGGGTTAAGGTGGGGTTATGTGCTTGGAGGGAGAAGGTTTAGTAGGAACAAGCTTGGGGATTTTAAGAGAAGGCATCAATTGGAGATTTATGTCTTGGTGACATGTAATGGAGATGGATTGTCTGTCATGCAGACAGTGATGGGTGTGATTATGAATTTTTTGGAAGCAGAAAACTATGCCAGACAGTTTCACATCTCTCATAGTCCCTGTGGAGCATCTACAACAAAACAAAACACGAAGCAAGTAGTATCACAGTGGTCTACTTAGGCTCAACTGAGCATTTAGAAACATTCACACTCATAAACTGCTACTCTTGGGATCAGAGTCACTTAGAAGGATGTAGATGGGAAGCACACCTCACCAGGAGGACAGAGCCAGATGTTGCTCTTCTGTTGGAGTCCCTGCAACAGTTCATGTGTCATAACTTAGATGCAAGGAGACAGACCTACATTAGGCAAGTATGGAAACTATCCTGGCTTAAAAAGCCTCTTGTCCTATGGAAGCAAATGTCCATTATAACAATTCCATAGATAAAGTTTCCAGGGTTCCTGCAAGAGATATGTCCATTCCAAGTGTCATTGTGCTTAGGGAAGTCCAGAGTTGTGGCTTCCTTTCAGATGCTTATAGTTCTCCCATTCTGGATGCAGTTTACCAATTAGGGGTCATATTTACCACGGGTAATAATGCCAGCCGCATAGTTGATGTGCTATTCTTTATTAGGTTGCTGGGAGAACAGAGCTAGAAAATTAACCAAAGGTCAAATTCTCGTATGGAAGGGGGAAAAGCTTCTCTTAATTCATTACCAGACAGTATGCTGAGTATTGCACAATAGATACCCCATCTACTTCCTACAAAATGTAGCCAGAGGAATTTCCTACTAAAATATAGCCAACATCGATTCATCTTCCTCTCTCTTTTTTTTTTAATTTTTATTTATTTATGATAGTCACACAGAGAGAGAGAGAGGCAGAGACATAGGCAGAGGGAGAAGCAGGCTCCATGCACCAGGAGCCCGACATGGGATTCGATCCCAGGTCTCCAGGATCGCGCCCTGGGCCAAAGGCAGGCGCTAAACCGCTGCGCTACCCAGGGTTCCCTCATCTTCCTCTCTTGAAGAGTATTCATTCTTTGTGTTTAGCTGCTTGTGGTTAATACACTGTTTGCAAATTCTGCCAAGGTGTGTCTAAGCGTTGGATAAATAGTCAAAACAGTCCCACCAAAATATCATATGTCCTTTGGTGCTACTTATAATAGGTAGGTATGGTATGACATACTACAAGGACATCATTGAATGGAAATTTGTGGGGTCCCATCCATCACACATTGATGGGAACCTATGTCTTCCTGACAACTACCAAACACAGGCTCTTGGTAGAGATGCCTCTTATTGCTGTCATGTGGTGCTACTCCTGCTTGTTTCTGTTGCCCTTGGAAGATCAATAAGTGGAGATAGCTGGCTGTTTATTCAACAGCTATCCAACAATTATTTATGGAGTCCTTACTGTGTGTCGGGTACTAGGGGTACATCAATGAACAAGCAAAATTCCTGTCCTCAAGGAATTTGCAGTGAGTGACCAAGGAGACTAGCAATTAGGCAGTTACAACGCAGGTTTGGGTGTGACACCGGGGCAAGGATGGGAAGGGTGCTCTGAGAGTGATGGGTAGAGCCGCTAGCCCAGTCTCAGAGCCTCCAAGAAGGCTTTCTTGTCTAAGCTACGGTTAATTGTGGTCCTTCCCATCTAGTAAACTTCTATCTTTGGGATATAATTTACAAGCAGTTTAAACAGTTTCTGACATTTCCTGCCTTTTCCAAACATGGTGGCTTTAGACATTAACAATGTTTAAATTACCTGTTTTATTCAGGGATGTAAAAATATGATAAGCATTTCAGAATATCCTAGTCTTCAGAAAATATGCATTAGATGCTATGGTTTTCTTTTTCTTTTCTTTTCTTTTCTTTTTCTTTTTTTTCTTTTCTTTATTCATGAGAGACAGAATGAGAGGGAGGCAGAGACATAGGCAGAGGGAGAAGCAGGCTCCATGCAGGCAGCCCGATGTGGGGCTCGATCCAGGGACTCCGGGATCACGCTCCAAGCCAAAGGCAGGTGCTCAAACACTGAGCCACCCAGGCGTCCCAGATGCTATGGTTTTCTTATTAAAACACCACCACTAGGGGAACGCTGGGTGGCTCAGGAGTTTAGCACCTGCCTTTGGCCTGGGACGTGATCCTGGGGTCCCGGGATCGAGTCCCACGTCGGGCTCCTGGCATGGAGCCTGCTTCTCCCTCCTCCTGTGTCTCTGCCTCTCTCTCTCTCTCTCTCTCATAAATAAATAAATACATAAATAAATACATAAATAAATACATAAATAAATACATAAATAAATAAGTCTTTGAAAAAATTAAAAGATAAAACCCCACCACCACCACCATCAAATAACTTCCCATTATCTCAATCCAGTGTGATGCGATAGAGCAAGGTATTGTCACTGTGACAGATGTGGAGGAGCCCCATTGCATCCGAATTGGGTCTTGGGTGGCCGTATAAACTAGTTAATACCCCACAACCAGACAGATATGGAACAGAACAATTCAGTCAAAGAATTTGAGAAATAGAAGGGACTTTTTAGAGATAGTCGAATCCAACTTTGTTTTACAGAGAGATGAAATGAATAGTCCCTAGTTCCCACACAGCTAGTTAGGGTTAGAAACCGGTTCCTGCCAGGCCAGTGCTAATAATAAACATGTTGGGACAGGCAGCAAAGTCCATCGATAGCATTAGTTTCCTTGGGTACCCATCAGACTAAAATCACAGAAGAGGAAAATGCTGTTTTAGCTTCATGTGGCTTTGTGTGATCATGGCCTGCATTCTTGTAATACTTAGGGAGGAGGAAATCACATGTTGAGAATGGAGGAGTTAATTTAATTTCTTTGCCTATAATACCCACACATGTCTGAACAACATAAACCACCACCAACACACACAGGGCAAATCAAAATCTTTATTGCCCACTTATTTAATATGTACTGTGTATTTGATTTTAATGTATTCATTTTTGTTTATAAAAAGTTTCAAAATTTAAAAATCTACATTATCTTGAAATTGCTTTTGCAAGCCTCTGAGTTTTGAAATGTAAATTAGGCATGAGTCAGGGAAGTTGTCAAGGACAATCTTATTTGAAAAAAAAAAAAAGGACAATCTTATTTGAAACAAAAACCACATATTTTAAATCAGCAGCACATATAATGTTATGGTATTGAGTGAAAATGTATTTTGGATATTTCTTGATTCAGTGGATTTTAATAAACTTACTGCAAAAGCTAATTTTATTTAAAAGTCTATGACAATATATAATAGTTATTAGTAAAACAGATTGGCCACTTTATGATCTAAAAATACTTAGAAGCAGTGATCCTAGTTGTTAATTTATCAAGTTTGGGATTAAAATTAATTCAAATCATCTTTAACTTGGTTAAATCAACCTAAGACTAAATAGGAAATAGACTCAACTAAATTTTAAAAAAGATTTTATTCATTTATCTATTTGAGAGAGAGAGAACATGTGCACCCTGTGAGCTGGGGGAGGAGCAGAGGGAGGGGGACAAGCAGAACCCCTGCTACCGCTGAGCACAGAGCCCTATTCTGGGCTGGATCCCATGACCCTGAAATCTGACCTGATCTGAAATTAAGAGTTGGTTGCTTAACTGGCTGAGCCACCCAGGCGCCCTTCAAACTAAATTTTTGTTTTGATTTATATAAAATCAGATTGGGATACCCTAATGACAAGTTTATAATAGAAACAGCCTTGTCCAGGTCCAAGAAAAAGTCTTTAAAAAAAAAAAGATTTTATTTATTTATTTTAGAGAGAGAGAGCATAGCAGGGGGAGGAGAAGAGGTAGAAGGAGAAGAAGGGGGAAGGAATCTCAAGCAGACTCTGTGCTCAGTGCGGAGCCTGATGCAGGGCTTGATCTCAGGACCCCCAGATCATGACATGAGCTGAAACCAAGAGTCATATGCTTAACCAGCTGGCTACACAGGCACCCCAAGAAAAAATCTTTTTCTTCTTCTTCTGTATTGCTCATTTTGTCTTTGGAAACCAATGCAATTTAACTAGTTTCTGTACCTTGAGAACTTAAAATTGACCTAAGTCAGATAACTGGGAATTTTGGAATGGCTAAGGTTAAAAAAGTTAAGGAAGTTTCAGAATGAATGAAATGAATTGAGGATTGATCCCCTCCTATGAATGAGTTAATAATCCTTTATAATTTAAAGTTAGTTAACTGTTTTTCTCAGTGCCATTATTTAATGTGAAATGAGGAATTCTATGAATAAGATATTAGATAGAAATAGAAAGCTATTAAATAGAGCTCTAAACAGAAGCAGCTCCCATCAAACATCTTTTTACACCTTTCTGTCCTATGGTGTTAGGACCGATTACTTCCTTAAATGAGACAATTTCTGGGCAGAGAATCCTAAGCCAGGACATTTAGAGTCTGTGAAGGAAGACTAGCTACTACTTGATGAGTAGGTAACACAGAATGCAATATAAGCCAAAGCTAACAGCAGACCAGAAAAATCAGAAAAGACACAACCATTCTAAGTCCTGAGCTCTATGGTCACACACTTTGCAAGAACACTTAGAAGGAAAATAGAAAACTTGGAAACTGCCAAGTCCCCAAGTGGATTAATTCCTCTTACAAAGGCCCCTGTCAAAACTGCTATCAAAAAGAAAAAAAAATTTTTTTAAAGAGAGAGATGATGATGTTGGAAATGGTTCTGACCACTAAAACAATAGCAACTGATACATCTTTTTTTAAGGCATGGGAAACTTTCTGCTTTTTTGGAGCTGAGTTGGTCTCTATGTTAAAGTGGCTATGTACCAAGTCTGTTTATATGATTCATTGTTGTCCAGGTTGTGTGTTGTTTTGCAACTTTTACTTTTTATATATAAAGAACTAAAAATAAGAGAGTATAAAGTAATAAACTGGTGGATATAATCTATGTCATATAGATCTAAGTTCTCATTTCTGTTGTCTCAACATTCCATTTTTAATATAAACCTTTAAGACATATATGCATATTTTTGTTTCAAAATTATTTCTGCTTAAACAAGTGTCAAATATTTATCTTTTAAGGATAGGAAGTTGGTTCAATTTTAGCTATACATTGATATAATTTTACAGTTTTTGAAAATGTTGAGGCTGAGCTTTTTTAAGATTGGCTGGGCTTACTGCCAGCTCTGGAGAAAACCTATAGATTTTTTTAGAGTCCCCATAACAATATAGAACTGCTAACACTAAATACACTTTCCATCTGTTTGAAGGCTCATTAACTTTATTTAATAATGAGGGGGAAAAAAGACTATCCAAAACAGAAGTTGGACCAAATTCTGCTTGCTGCCTATTTTTTGCAAATACAATTTTATTGGAATATCGGCACACCCATTCCATTCCTTTCCACATTGTATATGCCAGCTTTTGAGCTACACAGCAAAGTTGAGTGGTTGTGACAGATATCTTTCATCTGCAAAGCCCCAAATAGTTACTGTCTGGCACTTTACAGAAAGTTTGCCTGCCAGTGATCTAGAATAGTGGTTGGGACAAGAGATCCGTTATTCCTCATATAGGGTATGTGGGTAGGTGCCACCAATGAGGTGAGTGTCACTAGAATTAAATCAATCTGGTACGTATGGACCAATCTGTGAGCATCACTGAGATTTAAATACTTCTAATATGTATGAGGGTCAAGGAAAGGATGCAGCTGCTCTGTATGAAGTTCTTTGGGGGAAATCTCTGGAAATATCTGACCAGGAGATAAGATGGTCACTTGGCTGGGCTCCCGGGAAGTATGTCTGAGCCTTCAGTGTGAGAGCTATAGGCAGAAATTAAAGGAGCATGATCTTAAATATTGGTGAGATGCTGGGAGCTCAGACTGCACTGCTTTGAACACCTGCCAAAAGCATGAGGCAGAGCTGGAGGGTAGGAGCATTGACTGCCCTGCTTTTCACAACTCTGCACATCCTCCATGTTCCATGTATCTTTAACACAGCTAAGACAAGAGAGGTTAAACCCAGGTGGATGGACTCTATTGGTGAGCATTGCAGGGAGCTAGGATTTCACCTTTTCCAAGCACCTACAGACTCAGCAGCGACATCATAGCACCATGTTAATGTGCTCTTGGCTTCAAGGAATAGACACTCAACAAGCTGAAGGTAATGGTTCTCAATGTGTGGTCTCAGAACCAACAGCATCAGCATCATTCCAGGGGGATTATGATGCAAACTAAAGTTTGAGAGCCAATTTTTATTTTTTTAAAAGATTTATTTATTTATTTATGATAGATACAGAGAGAGAGAGAGGCAGAGACACAGGAGGAGGAAGAAGCAGGCTCCATGCCGGGAGCCCGACGCGGGACTCGATCCCGGGACTCCAGGATCGCGCCCTGGGCCAAAGGCAGGCGCCAAACCGCTGAGCCACCCAGGAATCCCCTTGAGAGCCAATTTTTAAAAAGATTTTATTTATTTATTCCTGAGAGACAGACAGACAGATGCAGAGACATAGGCAGAGGGAGAAGTGAGCTGGGTGAAGGACTCGATCCCAGGACCCTGATCACGACCTGAGCCAAAGGAAGATGCTCAACCACTGAGTTACCCAGGCATCCCTTGAGAGCCATTTTAAAAGGAATTGTTTCAATATTAAAATAAGGGATTTTATGAGCATCCTAGGTGAGAAAATCAGTAGATCCTCTGGAATTAACAAGTAAGGACTGAGACTGCTCCTGACTTCCCACATCCTTGTCCATGCTCCTTGGTTGCTTCTCTCTGCCAGTGTGAAGTCCCCCAGACACTCTTAGTAGATGAGCTTTCTTCTGCCCACTCATCAAGCCCTAAATGGCTGCCCCACCTCTGACCTGACCACTGCTTTGTCCTTTAGGTAAAATCCTCCGAAGGAAAACACCACCATTTCTGTCCAGCAAAAGCTGGGTTGTCCGGGATCACATTGCACCTTGGGTCAGTTAGCAGAGAGCTCTGACCAAGAGGTTAGGGTGGGATGGGGGTGTGTTATTTGGAAGCTGTGGCTGGGTGATGGTATGGGGGACAGATGCCCTGAGGAGGGGCCCTGGATAGGGCAGGAATATTGACCTACTTGTCTCCTATATAAAAAAAATCAAGGCAGACAGGAAATTTTACCGGAGCATGCATTGTATACCTCCAGGAGTTCCTAGAATCAACGGGGAGAAAATTGCTGGTGGCTGTACAGTTTTCCATTAGTAGAAGAGCAGAAGAAGTCTATTCAGTTATACATACCCAAAAGAGCTGAATTTGAAAACAGGTGTTCAAACAAAAAAACTGTACCCAAAATGCAAACAAACATAGGAGCTCTATTCACAATAGCCAAAAAAGTGGAGACACCCAAATGTTCATCAACTGATGAATGGATAAAATGTGATACATGCATGGACTGGGATATTCTTCACCCATTAAAAAGAATGAAGTTCTCTTACCTTTCTACTGCATGAATGAATCTTTTTTTTTTTTTTAAGATTTTTAAATTTATTTTTTTCATGACACACACACACAGAGAGGCAGAAACACAGGCAGAGGGAGAAGCAGGCTCCATGCAGGGAGCCCGACATGGGACTCGATCCCGGGACCCCAGGATCACGCCCTGGGCTGAAGGTGGCGCTAAACCGCTGAGCCACCCGGGCTGCCCCCCCCCCCCTTTTTAATTCAATTTGCCAACATATAACACCCAGTGCTCATTCCCGTCAAGTGCCCTCCTTAGTGCCCGTCACCCAGTTATCCCATCCACCCCACCCACCTCCCCCTGTGCATGGATAAATCTCGAAAACATTATGCCAGGTGAGAGAAGCCAGTCACGAAGGACATCATATTGTAGAATTCCACTTACATAAAATGTCCCTAATAGACAAATCCACACAGACACGAAGCAGAGCGAGGGCTGGGTGGGGCGGGGCAATGACTGCTAACGGGTGCAGGTTTCCCTTCCACGCAAGGAAAAGGCTCTGGAACGAAGTCGTGGTGACGGCTGCACAACACTGAATGTATTTAATACCACAGGGTTGTCCTTAAAATGATAGGCTTTAGGTTATGTGTATTTCGCCACAATCTTTTTTTTTAAAGAGTCTGTTTGCTTCGTGTTTCTGGGGCTCCCGGAGGTGTTCCCGGCGGAGGGCGGGGGGCGGGGCGGTGTCTGCGGGCGGCGGCGGGATGCGGCCCGGGCGCGGCGCCCCCAGACGTCCCCGGGCCGGGCAGGCGGCGGGACGCGCAGAGGCGGCCGGGCGCCATTTGCAGCCCCGGGCGCAGAGGCGGCGGCAGAGGCGGCGGCGGCGCGCCGGCTCCGAGGGGCTGGGCACGGCCACAAAGGCGGGCGCGAGCGGCGGGCGGCGCCGGGGCGCACCGGCTCGGGAGCCCGCGGCCGCCCCTCCCCGCGGCCAGCGCCTCCTGCGCGCCCGGGAGGGGCTGCGGGACAATGGCCGCGCCGTCGCCGCCCGCGCCCGCCTCGCCCGGCCCGGCCCGAGCCCGGCGCGGGGAAAGGCGGGAAGGCGCGCGGAGCCTCCTGGCGGCGGCGGCGGGAAGGCGGGAAGGCGGCGCGGGGCCGGCGCCCGGCGTGTGTGGAGCCGTCGGGCGCGGCGGACTGGCGGAGGGTCGGCGGCCGGCGGGCCCGGGCTGCGCGGCGGGGGCCGGGGCCTGGCTGAGGAGGAGCCTGCGCTTCTGTGTGGTTTTGTGTGGCGATTCTGCACCGGCTCCGGGCTTCTCTGGCCGGACTCCCGCAAGAGCGACCTGCTGCGGCCTTCTCACCGCCGCTGTCAGGTGGCGCTCAATTTCGGCTTAGTCAATATTTTGTCTCCTTACTGATGCTTTGCTCTTTGATTCTTTTTTTTTTTTTTTTTTTTAATTTATTTATGATCGTCACACACGACGGGGGAGAGAGAGAGAGAGGCAGAGACACAGCCAGAGGGAGAAGCGGGCTCCATGCACCGGGAGCCCGACGTGGGATTCAATCCCGGGTCTCCAGGATCGTGCCCTGGGCCAAAGGCAGGCGCTAAACCGCTGCGCCACCCAGGGATCCCCGATTCTTTCTTGTTTTAAGATTTTATTTGCTCATGAGAGACAGAGAGGCAGAGACACAGACAGAGGGAGAAGCAGGCTCCATGCAGGGAGTTCGAGGTGGGACCCGATCCCAGGACCCTGGGGTCATGACTTAAGCTCAAGGCAGATGCTCCACCACTGAGCCCCCCCCCCCCCCCCCCCGGCGTCCCTCTTCTCTCTCCCCCACCCCCTTCTCTTTGATTCTTGATTAAGAAGCATGTCCCACATGCTTCCCCTTGTAAAAGGACACCTTTTTTCCTTTACATAAAGTGTTATATAGGAAGCTACCTTGAAACAACAGAAGTCCCCCATTTCTCATCAAACCTTTTAATATTCATTCTTTTATTTATTTTTAAAGATTTTACTTATTTATTCATGAGATACAGAGAGAGAGACACAAAGAGAGGCAAAGACTCAGGCAGAGGCAGAAGCAGGCTCCATAGGGAGCCCTACGTGGGACTCCATCCCAGGTCTCCAGGATCAGGCCTTGGGCCGAAGGTGGCGCTAAACCCCTGAGCCACCCAGGCTGACCCTATTTTTTCTATCATAGGGATTCATGGTTTCCTGTTTTGTCTGTTGGGCTAGAATCTGTTGCTATCATTTATTTTAATGCTCCAATTGTCCCATATACGGCGGGTGGAAGCCCATTTAAGCCAGCTTTTGTGTCCATTTGACATGTCCCTGTGGTTACTTTCTCTCACAAGATGTTCCAGGCTTATCTTGTAGTTTATCCTTGCCCCAGTCCTGGAATGAGATACTTCTCCAAGGAACCTTGGTTGTTTTAGTGGTTTTTTCCACTTTAGAAACCAAAATCTGCTCTCTGGGTGTGCTCATTGCTTTTGAAATGTTGCTGCCTTCATGCCCTCTCAGTGGACCTTTCCATACATAGTATGATAGCAAGATTGACATCTAGATACAAATAGACAGTTATAGATTGACATATATACTTAGCTCCAAAACCAGTCCAACACTACAGGGTTCATTCTACAGGCATACCATGGAGATACTGTGGGTTCAATTCTAGACCACCACAATAAATCGAATATCACAATAAAGGAAGTTAAATGAAGTTTTTGGTTTCCCAGTGCTTATAAAAATTATGTTGATGCTATGTTTTAGTCTATTAAGTGTGCAATAGCATGTCTAAAAATGTACAATACTTTGTTGCTAAGAAATGCTAATGGTGGGATGCCTTAGTGGCTCAGCGGTTGAGCGTCTGCCTTCAGCTGAGGGCGTGATCCTGGAGACCTGGGATCAAGTCCCACATCAGGCTCCCTACATGGATCCTGCTTCTCCCTCTGCCTGTGCCTCTGCGTTTGTCTCTCTCTCTCTCTGTGTCTCTCATGAATAAACAAATAAAATCTTAAAGAAAAGAAAAGAAAAAAGAAATGCTAATTGTCATCTGCTCTTTCAGCAAGTCTAATCACTAATCATAGATCACAATAACAAATATAATAATGGAAGTCTGAAAATATTGCAAGAATTACCAAAATGTGACAGAGACACAAGGTAAGCAAATGCTGCTAGAAAAGTGTCAGGATAGACTTGATCAAAGCAGTATTGCCCAAAACCTTCGATCTGTAACAAATGCAGTCAATAAAGTAGAGTGCAATAAAGTAGAATGCAATAAACAGAGGTATGCCTGTAATTTTCTCCTTTTTGGTATATATGGTGTTGAGATGAATACTGCCACATTTATTCTTTGAAAAAATGTTATTTCTATCGCTAAAGAAAAATAATCCCTTCCATAAAATTTGAAATACCAAAAAGAGGAATATCAACCATAATTCAGCATAAAAATACAACCACATTTTGTAGATATACTTTTAGCCCTTTCTTCTTTCTTTCTTGAGCATGGTATTTTCTTTTTCTTTTTTCTTTCTTTTTTTTTTTTTTTTAGGATTTACTTATTTTAGAGTTTTTGCGAGTAGGGGGAGGGGCAGAGGGCAAGGAAGAAGGAGAAAAGTAGATTCCACCATCAGTGAGGAGGCTCCACTTGGGGCTTGATCTCACAACCCTGAGACCATGACCTGAGCCAAAACCAAGAGTCAGACGCTCAACGGACTGAGCCACCCAGCCACCCCTACTTTTAGCTTTTTCATTATGTGTCAGTCTTGTTTTTTGAGTTAAGGGAAATCATACTATAAATACAATTCTGCACCCTGTTTTTTCACTCAATTTTGTATAGGTAGACAAATCACAGCCCACAGGCTAAACCTGGTCCACTGCCTGAAATCCACTAAAGTGGTTTTAACATTTTTATTTATTTTTAATTTTAATTTTTACTTATTCATGAGAGAGAAAGAGAGGCAGAGACACAGGCAGAGGGAGAAGCAGGCTCCATGCAAGGAGCCTGACGTGGGACTCCATGCCGGGACTTGATCCCGGTGACTTGATCCTGTGACTCCATCCTGTGACTCCATCCTGTGACTCGATCCTGTGACTCGATCCTGTGACTCCAGGATCACACCCTGGGCCAAAGGCAGATGCTTAACCGCTGAGCCACCCAGGGATCCCTTTTAATAAATTTTTTAAAAGTAAACTCTACCCTCAACGTGGGGCTCTAACTCACAATTTTGAGATCAAGAGTCACATTCTCTACCCACTGAGTCATTCAGGTGCCTCTAAAATTTTATTTAAAAAATTTTTTTAATTAATTTATTTATTTTATGATAGTCACAGAGAGAGAGAGAGAGAAAGGCAGAGACACAGGCAGAGGGAGAAGCAGGCTCCATGCACCGGGAGCCCGATGTGGGATTCAATCCCAGGTCTCCAGGATTGCACCCTGGGCCAAAGGCAGGCGCTAAACCGCTGCGCCACCCAGGGATCCCCGCCTCTAAAATTTTAAATTTTATTTCATTTTAAGATTTTTATTTATTTATTTGTGAGAGAGAGCACAGAAGGAAAGTGAGAAGGAGAAGCAGAGTCCCCACTGAGCAGGGAGCCTGATGTGGAGTCTGTTCCCAGGACCCTGGGATTATGACCTGAGCTGAAGGTAGATGCTTAACTAATTGAGCCACCCAGGTGCCCTGGTCTTTAAATTTTAAATGGTTGAAACAAAATCAGAAGAAAAATATTTTGTGACTTGTGAAAATTATATGAAATTCATATGTAAATGTCCATAAATTAAGTCTCATTGGAACATAGTCATGCATATTCATGTATATGCCTATAGCTACTTTTTGCTTCAACAGCAGGGTTAGTTATAAAAGAGAATATATTGGCTACAAAACATAAAATATTTGGCCCTTCCCAGAAATTTGCCAACCCCTGAAATATTATATCTTAATTACATTATTAAATTGGCTGCTAAATCTGTGCTTTGAAACATTATGGGAGTGACAATACTTAGCGCATTTTAGGTGCTTAATAAAGGAATTTCTTCGGGATGCCTGGGTGGCTCAGCGGTTGGGTGTCTGCCTTTGGATCAGAGCATGATCCCTGGATCCCGAATCGGTCCCGCATCAGGCTCCATACAGGATGCCTGCTTCTCCCTCTGTCTGTCTCTGCCTCTCTCTCTGTGTCTCTCATGAATAAATAAATAAAATCTTAAAAAAAAAAAATAAAGGAATTTCTTCCAAAGAATCCAAGAAGGGAAGGGAATAGGAGAAAGAAGTGGAAGAGGGATGGTTTTGGACATGTCAGTTTTCAGGTAGCTGCAGAATTTATTATTTCCAATTCAGTGGAAAAGGTATCTTCTTGCTAGTCACTGAAAAGAAGGATGTCTTCCATTAATCTTTCATGGCTAAAATAATAGTTTTTTAAATGCCCTTTTAAAAAGTTATTGGTGGCCAAAATAATCTTGTTGCTACCAAATTAGTAATATATCTAATTTTAGCTAACTTTTCCTCTTAGCTTTGCAGAAACTTTGGTGAATTTTTTTAAATGGCGCCATAACAAGTGTGGGAACATTGTAAGTAGCTGGAGAGGCCTCTCTTACCTCAACACCCCTCCAGCCCCCAACCATGTGGTCTGAGCAGGGATAAATGCTGAGACACTGCCTCTTTAGATCTCTTTGATGCAAAAGCAGTTGTGACTTTATTATTTTTTATTATTTATGTCTGTAGTTTCTGAAAGTGGAGGAAATGATTTTAATACTTTTCCCATCAAGAGATGGGTCTTTGGGCAGCCCCAGTGGCTCAGCTGTTTAGCTCTGCCTTCAGCCCCAGGGTGTGATCCCGGGGACCTGGGATCAAGTCCCATGTCTGGCTCCCTGCATGGAGCGTGCTTCTCCCTCTGCCTGTGTCTCTGCCTCTCTCTCTATCTCTGTGTCTCTCATGAATAAAAAAATAAATTCTTAAAAAAAAAAAAAAAGAGATGGGTCTTTGGAGTCTGTCCTTGAATCTGGGTGGGCTTGTGACTGCTACACCCTAGCTTATGGCAAAAGTGACGCTGTGTGATTTCTGAGGCTAGGAAAGGCCATGCACTTTCCCCCCAGCTGTTTAGGAGTGCTGATTCTTGGGAAATGCCCTCTGGGTTTGCTTCCCCCCCCCCCCCTCAAGCCTAGCCCCTGCGCTGTAAAAAGCCAAGCCAGGTGGAGAGGCCATGTATGGGTACTCTACATGACAGTTTCAGTTGAGCCCAGCCTTTAGCCTTTCCAGCCCAGGCTCAGCCATGTGAGTGAAGAAGTCACTTTAGAGTGACTTCTGCAGCCCCAGCCCTTCTAGCTCCCAGCTGTTAGTCACTGGCTGACCTAAGGATAGGGTGGAGCAGAGAAGAGCAGCCCCCACTGTGCTCAGAATTCCTAAGGCACAGAATGTCAGCATAATAAAGTGTTTTTTAAAAAAATGTTATTTATGATAGCCTGGGTGGCTCAGCAGTTTAGGGCCTGCCTTCAGCTTAGGGTGTGATCCTGCAGACAAGGGATGGAGTCCCATGTCGGGCTCTCTGCATGGAGTTTGCTTCTACTGCCTGTGTCTCTGCCTCTCTCTGTGTCTCTCATGAATTAATAAATAAAATATTTTTTTAAAAATAAAATGTTATTTATTCATTCATTTATTTAGAGAGTGTGAGGGTGGAGTGGGGAGGGGCAGAAGGGGGGTAGAATGTCAAGCAGACTCCATGCTGAGTGTAGAGCCCAATGCAGGGCTTGATCCCAGGACCTTGGGATCATGACCTGAGCCAAAATCAAGAGTCCATCGCTTAACTGACTGAACCATCCAGGTGCTTCCAAAGTGGTTGTTTTATACCACTACATTTGAGATGGGTGTCATGAAGCAATACTAACCAGAACTCTACCCTCTCAATAAAGAGCTTTATATATGTTAAGTAAATATAAACAATAAAAGCCATGGAGAGCAAAGGGATAATGAAGGGTGAAGGGTAAAGGTAATTAGTATAATGAATATTAAATTTTTAAAATAATTTTTTAAAGTTTTATTTATTCATGAGAGACACAGAGAGAAAGGCAGAGATATAGGCAGAGGGAGAGGCAGGCTCCCTGTGGGGAGCCTGATGCGGGACTCCATCACAGAATCCCAGGATCACAATCTGAGCCAAAGGTAGACGCTCAACCACTGAGCCACCCAGGTGCCCTTGAATATTAAATATTGTGCAAGTTTTCTAGCAGCCAAATGTAGAAGCATAAGGTTGCTAAATGTCACAGTTCTCATTGTATCATAATAGGAAAGATGACTGTCAGGAGACAGGAAGTTTTTCTGGCACTAAACTCAAATAGGAATTTATTAAACAGTTGGTTTTATAAGTGATATTGAAAAATACAACGGGCAACTTTTTTATCAGCAGTTTTATAGAATTCACAAGGGCTGCTTCAAATACGGACCATCAATAAAATGCAAGTACACAACAATAAGTCATAAACTTATATTGTCTAAGTGTGTAGCTTGATTCAGAGACAGAACTTATAAAATCTAGAAGAACAAATGATTAGCACACTCTTTTGACCCTCTGAAAAATCATATCAACCTGGCTTTTAGCAAGGGCTTGTCAGCAACCAATTAATTAAAAGATAGTTTTTGGGAGGAGTAATTGGATTGAAGGAATTCCATGCTGTTGATTAAAGGTAGTCTTTTGCATGCTTTAAAACACACAAAAAAGAAAGTGGCAACACCTTATAATATCTCAATATGGAGGGACACCTGGATGGTTCAGGGGTAGAGCATCTGCCTTCGGCTTGGGGCATCATCCTGGGGTCCTGGGATTGGGTCCTGCATTGGGCTCCCTACGGGGAGCCTGCTTCTCCCTCTACCTATGTCTCTGCCTCTCTCTCTTGTCTCTCATTTATAAATGGATAAAATCTTTAAAAAAAAAAAATCTCAACGTGGAGATGTTGCTATAGACTGGAGGCAGGGCAAAAGCTTTCTTTGAAAAATAATTTTGGAAAAGCACCAGACACAATTCAGTTTAAGATGAGCAAAAGATTTGAACTTCAGCAAAGAAGATATATGGATGGCAAAGAGGCACAGGAAAAGATGCTCAATATCATTAGTCATCAGGGAGATGCAAATTAAAAGCACAACACAAAGTAAAACCACATCACACACCTATTAGAAAGAATCAAACCAAAACCAAAAACCCAAACCAAACTACAACCCGGTATACCAAGCACTGGCAAGGATACAGAGCACTGGAACTCTCATATGTTGCTGATGGGAATGCAAAATGACACAGCTACTTTGGCAAACAGTTTGGCAGTATTTTGTAAAGCAGAAAGCACACCTAGCATATGACCCAGAAATCCTCCCATATATTTATCTCTAAATGAATACTCTTAAGTATTTACCTAAGAGAAATGAAAACTTAAGTTGAAGCAAAAATCCGTATGTGAATATCTCTAGCAGTTTTTTTTCATAAATGCCCCAAAATGGAATTGATTCAAATGTTATTTGTTTTATGGATAGATAAATGGGTAGTGTATCCATACAATGGAGTATTTCTCAGCAATAAAAAAGGAAGGACCTGGGCAGCCCGGGTGACTCATCAGTGTAGCGCTGCCATCAGCCCGGGGCGTGATCCTGGAGACCCGGGATCGAGTCCGCGTTGGGCTCCCCCGCATGAAGCCTGCTTCTCCCTCTGTCTGTGTCTCTGCCTGTCTCTCTCTCTGTGTGTCTCTCATGAGTAAATAAATAAAATCTTAAAAAAAAAAAAAAAAAAAAAAGAAGGACCTGCTGTTGCATGCGACAACATGGATGAATCTCAAATGCATTATATTGAGAGAAACCTGACTCAAAAAATTACACCTAATGGCTAAAATGGTAAATTTTATGTTATATACATATTTTCACACACACATACAGACTACATAGTATAGGATTCCATTTGTATGTGATTCTGGAAAAAAAATTTTAAGGACAGATAACAGATCAGTGGTTGCCAGGAGATGGGGGGGTGGGAAGGTTCCCTACTAAGGTTGAGCATAAGGGAGTTTTTCTGTGGGGTGAGAGAATTGTTAAGTATCTTGATTGTGGTACTATTCCATGACTCTATGCCTTTGTCAAAGCTCATATAACTGTACACCAGAAAGAGTGAATTTTACTGTATGTTAATTAAAAAATAAAAAAATTCAATTTCTAATAGCTTAATTTTAAAAGGAAAACAATGAAATATTATTGATACTAAAATTGATATAGGGCAGCCCGGGTGGCTCAGCGGTTTAGTGCCGCTTTCCACCCAGGGCCTGATCCTGGAGACCCGGGATCGAGTCCCACGTCGGGCTCCCTGCATGGAGCCTGCTTCTCCCTCTGCCTGTGTCTCTGCCTCTCTCTCTCTCTCTCTGAGTCTGTCATGAATAAATAAATAAAATATTAAAAAAAATAAATTTGATATATATTGGTATAATTCATTTAATATTTTAACTTAGTATGTTAAAATACAATCTCAACATATAATCAATATAAGAAATTATTAATGAGAGATGCCTGGGTAGCTCAGTGGTTGAGCATCTGCCTTCAGCTGAGGGCGTGGTCTCAGAGACCCAGGATCAAGACCCAGGATGAAGTCCCATGTCAGGCCCTACTGGGGCCTGTTCCTCTCTGTCTATGTCTCTGCCTCTCTCTGTGTCTCTTATGAATAAATAAATAAAATCTTTAGAAAAAAAAGAAATTATTAATCAGATATTTTACTTTCTTTGTACTAAGTTTTAGGAATTGGTAGATGCCTCGCACTTCTAAGTCATTTTTAACTTGGATTGGCCACATTTCAAGCACTTGGTAGCCACATGTGGCTAGAGACTACCATATCAGATAGTGCAGATCTAGATCATGATTTTTTTTTTTTTTTATGATAGTCAGAGAGAGAGAGAGAGAGAGAGAGAGGCAGAGACACAGGCAGAGGGAGAAGCAGGCTCCATGAGGGGAGCCCCATGTGGGACTTGATCCCGGGACTCCAGGATTACGCTCTGGGCCGAAGGCAGCGCTAAACCACTGGGCCACCGGGGCTGCCCTTAAGATTATATTTTTAAGTAATTTCTACACCCAACATGGGGCTTGAACTCATAATCCCAGATTGGGAGTCACATGCTCTTCCAACTGAGCCAGCCAGGTGTCCCCAGATCCGGGGGAGTAGGGGGGGGAAGTAAGGGTAGTGTTTCCAGCTATAAGAAGCTATCATCAAATAAATAGTAGAATACTTCCACCAAGTAGGATATATCACTTAAAATGATCAGACTTTTGGGCAGCCCCGGTGGTCCAGTGGTTTGGCGCTGCCTGCAGCCCGGAGTGTGATCCTGGAGACCGGGGATCGAGTCCCGCGTGGGGCCCCCTGCATGGAGCCTGCTTCTCCCTCTGTCTGTGTCTCTGCCTCTCTCTCTCTCTCTGTATCTCTATGAATAAATAAACAAAATCTTTAAAAAAAAATGATCGGACTTTAAAAAAATTTTAAAACAATCGTAATGAAAAGTTAAAGTTAAAAATATTAACTCGGGATCCCTGGGTGGTGCAGCGGTTTGGCACCTGCCTTTGGCCCAGGGCGCGATCCTGGAGACCCGGGATCGAATCCCACGTCGGGCTTCCGGTGCATGGAGCCTGCTCCTCTCTCTGCCTGTGTCTCTGCCCCCCCATCCCCCGTGACTATCATGAATAAATAAATAAAATCTTAAAAAAAAAAAATTAACTCAAGGAAGTCATACTCTTGCTAATGCAGCCAAACTGGCATCATCTTCAAAGTGATCTCACCCTCTCACTGGCATCTTCTGGAATACTCCCTGAAAATGCCATTTGTTTTCATGTTGCATTTGCTTGCATTTTCTTCTGCTGGTTTATCTCTTGCTCACTCCACCCACCCATATATATACATTTCTCCACCATGGTGAAACTTTCTTTTATGACCCAGTCCCAGGAGGCTGCCTGTGCTCTAAACTCTTGCTCCATGAGGGCAGGAACCCTACCTTATTTTTTGCATAGTGGGCCCTCAATAGTGTTCTTTCTTCTAATGTTAACTGAGTCCCTCTGGGTGCTGGGGATGCATGACTAAAAGAGATACAGCCCTGCCCCCGAATGGTCTGATGGGAACTACAGACAAAGAGGCGCTTTACTACAGTTTGCTGAGTGCCAAAGCACAGCACGGTGGGGAAGCCAACTTTTTCCTGTACAACCTCTGAGATAGTCAGTCCCTCTCCTCTTTCCTTTAAGAGGTCACTGTGGACGTTAGCACAGGGTGGGCCTTACTGTGAGTCCACGTGCCTCCTCAGCTTCCGCCAGCTGTTGGCTGAGTTTTATTATGTGGGGTACACTTCAGTGAAGGTCATTGGAAGAGTGACCACAGAGATTAGACTGATTTGTCTCTTTTCCCCTATGCCAATACTGTAACATGGGTACATCACCAGCAGACTCACTCCTCAGTGATCACCACCCCCCCGCCCCGGCCCCAGCAGCCACCTCCCTGGGAAACCACCACATGCACACCTCTAAGGAAACATTTTTTGACCCTGGGATCATGACCTGCACCGAAGGCAGACGTTTAATTGATTGAGACACTCAGGCACCCCTGCACATACACGATTTCTCATTTCTAAAGATTTCTCATTTTGGAAGGATGGGAAGAAGTGATGTTGGTGACAGTACTGGTGGTTGGCAAGGGTACTGATCCTGCCCCTCTATCAGTCACAGATTTGTGTTTGAACACCTTCGGTTTTCAAGAAATTTTGCAGAAATTTAAAAGTCACTCTTAAGTCAGTGTGAGGTGTTAGAGTGAAATAATGAGATTGACATTCCGAGTCAGGGAATGAGTTTCAATGATGGTGAGAGGAAGAAAAGAAAATTATGGGTGGGAGGGCTTGGGGGGAGGCAGGAGGATGGGAGAACTTTATTGTAAAGATAATCTTTGTCTACTTTGTTTTATTGAATCTTTGTGTCAGCAAATAGATTTTAACTTATTTTTAAGATTTTATTATTGACTGATTGATAGATGACAAACAAATCTGCTCCCTAGTAAAAAATGATTTTTCCTCTGAATTCTCATAGGCTTTCAGTCAATAATACTTGTTCAATGCCTGCTATTTGCCAAATCTTGTGCCAGAGCTTTTGAATATTTTGCATTTAGCATGTTTCATCTTATATTATGGATGAGCAAAAGTTCATGAATTTAAAAATTACCCCACAAGTAGTGCTGGGTTTTCTTCTGTTGGATAGTGAGCTACCTCTGCAGGGACTGAGCCTCATTTGAGCAAAGGAGTTCATTGAAAATATTCTGGTCATCTCTGTAGCACTAAGTAGCTAGCTCAGTGCCCGGTATATAGGAGGTGCTTACTCAATGTTTGTTGAATGACTAAAAGACCTACCTATGCTCACCACCATGGAGCTGAGAAAGGTGACATGGCAGACAGGGAGAGATGTGCCACAGAGATCACTCCTCATGAAAGAACTTGCCAACAGGGCACCTGGGTGGCTCCATCAGTTAAGCATCTGCCTTAGGCTCAGGTTATGATCCCAGGGTCCTGGGATGGATCCCTGTGTCATTGGGGTCCCTGTTCAGCAAGGAATCTGCTTCTCCCTGTACCCCTCCCCCTTGGTCATGCTCTCTCTCTGTCTCATGCTAGCTCTCTACTCTCTCTCAAATAAAATAAAATAAACTTAAAAAAAAAAAAAAGAAGAAGAACTTGCAGACAGCCTCCAACTGTTAATGCCTTGAGCTACTTCAGCTTTCAAGAAACCTGGCCAAAACATGGGACTCATCCAACTGGCAATGTCTGCTCCAGAGATTCCTAATGCTTCCACTTCCTTTCCTTCATATGGGCTACTCCCTATAAATCCTTTTATATTCCCAACTCTGTCTCAGCATCTGCTTCTAGGACACCCAACCATGCTAAGCAATGTCAGTCTTTTTTTTTTTTTTTTTTTTAAGATTTTATTGACTTATTCATGAGAGACACAGAGAGAGAAGTACAGAGACATAGGCGGAGGGAGAAGTAGGTTCTCTGCAGAGTCCCAATGTGGGACTCAATCTCGGGACTCCAGGATTATGCCCTGAACTGAAGGCAGATGCTCAACCACTGAGACACCCAGGCGTCCCAGGGATGTCAGTCTTAAACTCATTCCCTGTAGACTGGTAGGAAAACACACAATTCTGGCAATAAGCCAAAGATGATTGACTGCATAGGAGGTAGTGACAATAGGAAACATTTTCTTGGTGCTTTTGTATGAGGTTACTTTGCTGAAATGATAAATTTTTTTTTAGAGTTTTTATTTATTTATTCATGAGAGACACAGAAAGAGGGGCAGAGACTCGGGCAGAGGGAGAAGCAGGCTCCATGCAAGGAGCCCGATGTGGGACTTGATCCCAGGAATTCAGGATCAGGTCCTGAGCCAAAGGCAGATCCTCAACTGCTCAGCCATCCTGAAATTATAAATTTTAATTTTAGTGTAAAAATGGGTGCCAGAATCACCAGAAAAAGAAATGTACCTTATTAAACTTTAATAAAAAGGTTATTCCATTTAAAATTAATGCTGTTGGAGTGCTGGGCTAGTTCCATTGGAAGAGTATATGATTCTTGATTTGGGGTTGTGAGTTTGAGCCTCATGTTGGGTGCAGAGACTACTTAAATAAATAAAACTTAAAAAATAAAATTAAACTAATGCTCTAAAATATAATACAGGGCAGCCCTGGTGGCCCAGCGGTTTGGGGCCGCTTTCGGCCTGGGGTGTGATCCTGGAGACCCCAGATCGAGTCCCACATCTGGCTCCCTGCATGGGGCCTGCTTCTATCACAACCAGAAGCTCTTGAGTATATGTAAATTTAATATCTCATAAGAGTGGCTTTTTATTTTATTTATTTATTTTTTTTTTTTTAAGAGTGGCTTTTTAAACCCAGAAGGTAAAGATAACTTACTTTATAAACATCATTGGGACAACTGTATAACTTATTGGAAAAAATTAGATTCTATACATTAAACTTTAGGCGGATTGGAATTCTAAACATAAGGATACAGAGTTATGAAAGGATTAACGGGAAATAAAGGAAAATATTTATAATCTTTTTCTTTTTTTAAAAAAAGCTGTGATTTAAAAAAAAATATTTATTTATTCATGAGAGACACAGAAAGAGGCAGAGACACAGGCAGAGGGAGAAGCAGGCTCCAAGCAGGGAGCCCGATGTGGGACTCGATCCCTGGACTTTAGGATCACGCCCTGAGCCAAAGGCAGACGCTTAACTGCTGAGCCACCCTGGTGTCCCTAATCTTTTTCTTTTTAAAGATTTTATTTTTAAAAAATATTTTATTTATTTATTTATGAGAGACACAGAGAGAGAGGCAGAGACATCGGCAGAGAGAGAAGCAGGCTCCTCCCAGGGAGCCCCATGTAGGGCTCGATTCCCGATCCTGGGATCATGACCTGAGCCGAAAGCAGGCACCCAAAGCTGAGCCACCCAAGGCGTCCCTCATGCACTATATATTTTTTAAGATTTTATTTATTTGAGAGAGAGAGAGAGAGAGAGAGAGAGAGAGCGTGCGCGCGCGCACATGAGTGGGGGGAGGGGCAGAGGGAGAGGGAGAAGCAGATTCCCCACTGAGCAGGGAGCCCAAGGACCCAGGGCTCCATCTCAGGACCCTGGGATCGTGACCTGAGCTGAAGGCAGATGCTCAACTGACTGAGCCACCTGGGTGCTCCTGGATGTCGGCATTTTATTTTATTTTAAATATTTTATTTATTTATTCATGAGAGACACAGAGACACAGGCTGAGGGAGAAGCAGGCTCCCCTCACGGAGCCCCATGCAGGACTTGATCCTGGACCCTGGATCACACCCTGGGCCAAAGGCAGATGCTCAACTGCTGAGCCACCCAGGCATCCTGGATGTTAGCATTTTAAATATGCATATTCTTTGACCTAGAACCTCTTATTCTAGGAAATCTCTTTTACAGGAATGTAGGAAAGCGATGGGGAAGGAAGGGATGGATGTAAATGGGGAGACCAGAACCAGGCTGAACCCACCAGCAAGAGCTAGCACCCCACAGGTAAGAACTGGAACCCTTGCTGGTTTTTCTTGCTTCCAGTCATGCTGATGTAGGTGTCCTACAGAAGCCAGGGCCCTTTGTCACAGAGCAAAGGACAGGCACTTGGCCCAGGAGTCAAAGAAGCTGATGGTGGGTCTGGGGGAAGGTAGAGAAGTTGCAGGTCCAACTGCTGCTTCACCTCAAGGAGGTAAGTCAGCAGGTCACCAGCGATGTGTATGAACTAGAAAATCTATTTTCCTTCTGCCCTCCAAATCTCCCCTACGGCCCACTCTACAGGATGTGTAGTTCAGCCCAGCCAAGCTGTACATTACAAATTGGCCATAAGAATGGATATTTGTCCATGCATCATTGTACTAGGAAAATCAGAAACAACTGTAATGACCATTGTCAGGGGAATGGTCGTTAAAGTTATCGTGTACATATACCATGGAATGCCATGCAGCTCTTAAAAACGATGAGATCACCACAGTGAGATGCCACTACACCCCCACCACAATGTCTAACATGAATAAAATTAACAATACTAAATGTCAGCAAGGATGGGTAGTAATTGGCACTCTTGTACATTGTTTTTGGAAGTGTAAAATGGTACAACCACTTCGGAAAATAGTGTAATATTTTCTAAAAACTAAACATACACCTACCCTATGAACCAGCAATTCTATTCTTAGGTATTTACTCAAGAGAAACAAAAAGTTTACATGTAGTGATCTTCCTGGGTCTCAGGCTTTCACTCCTGCCTCTGCACGTTCACTCTTATCCTGTGACACCCAAGCTGGCTACAACTTTCTCCTTATCTCTGCCTGCAGCTGCATCCTTGCAACTCTGCCATCATGTTCCAGGTGTGCCTGGTCCAGGGCTCAGTCCTGAGGAAGATGCTGAAAGCATTTATGGATCTCATCAATGAAGCCTGCTGGGACCAAATTTGGAGCCATGTAAACCTGCAGAACACAGACTCCTCCACGGCCTGCTCCTTGGTGCAGCTCACCCTGCGCTCCCAGGGCTTTGACTCCACCACTGCTACCACAGCTTGGCCGTGGCGTGAACCTCACCAGCATGTACAAAATACTAAAATGTGCAAGGAATATCTCGTTTACATTAAGGGCTGAAGATAATGCGGACACCCTGGCACTAGCATCTAAAGCTCCAAATCAAGAAAAGTTTCCGGATAATGAAATGAAGTGAATGGCTTTTGATGTGGAACAACTTGGAATTCCAGAACAAGAGTATAGCTGTGGAGTAAAGACACCGTCTGGTGAAGTTGCATGTACATGGCGACATCTCCATCATATTGGAGATGCTGTTGTAATTTCCTGTGCAAAAGACAGAGTGAAATTTTCTGCAAGTGGAGTACTAAGAAATAGAAATATTCAGTTGTCATAAACAAGTCATGTCAATAAAGAGGACGAAACTGTTACCATAGAGATGAAGGAGCCCGTTTGGCTAACTTTCACTTTGATAGCTGAACTTTTTTTTTTTTTAATTTTTTTTAATTTTTATTTATTTATGATAGAGAGAGAGAGAGAGAGAGAGGCAGAGACACAGGCAGAGGGAGAAGCAGGCTCCATGCACCGGGAGCCCAACATGGGATTCGATCCCGGGTCTCCAGGATCACGCCCTGGGCCAAAGGCAGGCGCCAAACCGCTGCGCCACCCAGGGATCCCGATAGCTGAACTTTTTTATAAAACTCTGTTACAAAACAGGGGCAAGTGTACTTCATTCTCTCCTGCAGTACCACTATGTCTGCAGGTGCACCCCTTGGTGTAGAGTGTAAAATCACTGATATGGGACATTGGGAGTGCTATTTGGCTTTCCAGGTCGAGGATGAAGAGGGATCTTAGGCATTCTTAAAATTGAAGAAAATAAAATTCAGCTCTTTGAGAGCTGCTTCTGGGATAGCAATATGTACTTAAGTCTCTTCTGCGATCAAATTTGTACCTCTGAGTACATACGTAGATATTTTCTGTAAATAAGCAATTTTTTCCTCCATTCTTTACAGTTGTTTAAGGAATAAAGTCCAAAGTCAAATCTGGTCTGGTTAACCTAGAAGTATATTTGCCTTACCTAGAAATATGATTTTCAAAGCAAAAGAGTTTTGACTCTATATGTTGTTTTTAAAAAAGATTTTATTTATTCATTTGAGAGAGAGAGAGCATGCACAAGTGGGGAGGAAGGGCAAAGGGAGAAGGAGAAGCAGATTCCTCACTGAGCAGGGGCTCGATTCCAGGACTTCAGGATCATGGCCTGAGCTACTAAAGTCAGATGCTTAACCGACTGAGCCCCACAGGAACTCCTCTAAATGTTGTTTTAAGAATTTCTTCAATTAAAAAAAAAAGAATTTATTCAATTTATTTTATTTTTAAATATTTTATTTATTTATTCATGAAAGACTCAGAGAGAGAGAGAGAGAGAGGCAGAGACACAGGCAGAGTGAGAAGCAGGCTCCATGCAGGGAGCCTGATGTGGGACTCGATCCTGGAACTCCAGGATCACAACCTGGACAGAAGGCAGGGGCTAAACCGCTGAGCCACCCAGGGATCCCCTCAATTTGTTTTTTTACTGACTTATTTGAGAGAGAGAGAGAGAGAGAGCAGCAGAGGGGCAGAGGGAGTGAGAGAGAATCTCAAGCCGACTCCCTGCTGAGCATGGAGCTATTTGCTGGGCTCAATTTCATGACACTGAGATCATGACCTGAGCTGAAATCAAGAGTCAGATGCTCAACAGACTGAGCCACTCAGGCACCCCAGATTTTTTTTTGTTTTGTTTTTTTCAGATTTTTTTTTCAATTTAAATAAGTCATTTGAATTTCAAACAGAAAAAAAAAAAAGCTATAAATCTCATAAAAAGATTTGTACAAAAATGTGCATAGCAGCTCTGTTCACAATTGCCATAACCTAGAAACAGATCAAGGGCCCATCAATAGGAGAATAGGTATATAAACTCTTGTATATTTGTACAGTGGAATACTATTCAATGATATAAAGTAATCAGTTACTGCTACATGCAACAATATGGGTGAATCTCAAAAACATTAAGCCAAGTGAAATAAACCCTTACACAAAAGAACACATGTTTTATAATTACACTTATATGAAATTCTAGACAGGTAAAACTAAATTTTGATGGAATAAAATTGGAAGAATGGTCACCTCTGGTATATTAGGGGCAAGAATTGACCTGGTAAGGGAGAGAAGGAAGCTTGCTGGGGTGATGATAATGTTCTATATCTTTGTAGAAGTTTTGATTACACAAATGTATAAAGTCTTAAAAATCCCAGCAAAAGTAAATTTAAGATTAGTACATTTCATTGTATGTAAATTTTACCTTGAATTAATATGTATACAAACATTAAACTCATTAATTGTATGTAGGTTGATTCTTCAGGGGCAAGTGTACTGATGCCTGTAATTTACTTTAGAACCCATCAAGGGGGGATTGTGAGATCGAGCCCTGTGTCTGGCTCCCTGATCAATGGGGAGTCTGCTTGAGATTCAATACATAAGTAAACACAGCCTTAAAAAAAATCATACACACACATTCATTTATTCCTGAAGTGTAGTAATTTATCACATTACTGTTATTTAGCTCTAAATCTACCCTTATTTGCCCTTTTTTGGGAAGTAAGCAGGACCCTGTAAACAAGTCTTCCTTGTCAGCTGGAGCAATGTCCTTGTGAACAGAGTGCCTGGAGGGATACTACAGTAGCAGAGGCAGGGGCTCTGATTCCAGTTTCCTTTTGTTCTTGATCCTACCCCAGGGGAGTGGTGCTCCCCTTACAGCAATCCAGATAGGTGGCCTCTGACCCTCTAGTCCAGGCTTGTGGCACCTCAGTGAACTGATCATCCAGTGTGCTGCAGACACAACCTCACCAAAGTCATCTAATATCTCAGTCTTCGAAGGGGAGGGGGAGAGATGAGGGAGTCTTAAAAATGTGTTCTTAGATGGAGTATTCTTGTTCAATCCTAGATGTAATAGCTGCTCTTGGTTTTTCTGTTTGTTTTTGTCTTTGCCATTTGTTACTCCTGTTTTCTCTGAAATTCTCTTTTACCCCTTTTATTATTTTTATTTATTTATTTATTTTTTAATTTTTATTTATTTATGATAGTCACACAGAGAGAGAGGCAGAGACACAGGCAGAGGGAGAAGCAGGCTCCATGCACTGGGAGCCGGACGTGGGATTCGATCCGGGGTCTCCAGGATCGCGCCCTGGGCCAAAGACAGGCGCTAAACCGCTGTGCCACCCAGGGATCCCTTACCCCTTTTATAGATAATCACCTGTAATGGTTAATTTTATTTGTTTCATCAACTTAGAGGATTTTTTTATGATAATAACACTTATTTTTATTTATTTTTTAAGATTTTACTTATTTGGGCAACCCGGGTGGCTCAGCGGTTTGGCGCTGCCTTCAGCCCAGGGTGTGACCCTGGAGACCCAGGATCGAGTCCCACATCGGGCTCCCTGCAAGGAGCCTGCTTCTCCCTTTGCTTGTGTTTCTGCCTCTCTTTCTCTCTGTGTCTCTCATGAATAAATAAAAAAATCTTTAAAAAAAAGATTTTACTTATTTTTTCATGAGACAGAGGCAGAGATATAGGCAGAGGGAGTAGCAGGCTCCCTGAGGGGAGTCTGATGTGAAACTTGATCTCAAGACCCCAGGATCATGACCTGAGCCAAAGGCAGAGGCTCAACCACTGAGCCACCTAGGCATCCTGATGAGAGTAACATCTAAATTTGTGAACTTTGAGTAAAGCAGATTACCCTCCAAAATGTAGGTGGGGCTTATCTGATCAGCTGAAGAGCAAAAAGACTGGCCTTTCTGAGTAACAGTCTTCACCAGCCGACTGCCTTTGGGCTGGAAGTGGAACATTTGCTTTTCTGGGTCTCAAATTTTCTTCTTCTTCTTCTTCTTCTTCTTTCTCTTATCTTCTTCTTCTTTTCTTTTCTTTTGATTCACATTGTGGTTGTTCTTAATTTATTACCTATATTCATAGTTTTTTACTCTTATGAACAATTAAATGTATCCATATCTATTTCTTCCCCTTAATAAGAAAGTACTTATATATATGCTCATGTCTCTTTTTCTCCATCTCCCTCCAGTATTGATATTATTTGTTATAGATGTTATTTTCTTTTTTTCATTTTATTTGATACAACCCTTTTCTTTAAAGACAAACTTTACCAAAGTGTTGTTTTTTTTTTTTAAAGATCTTATTTATTCATGAGAGACACATATAGAAAGGCAGAGACAAAGGCAGAGGGAAAAGCAGGCTCCCCAGGAAGAGCCTGGTATGGGACTCAATCCCAGGAGCCCGGGATCAGGACCTGAACCAAAGGCAGACACTCAACCACTGAACCACCCAGGCGCCCCCTACCATGGTATTTGAACACTTCTTTTTTTTTTTTTTTTTTTTTTTAAGTAAGCTCTACACCCAATGTGGGGCTTGACCTCAGGACCCCAAGATCCAGAGTCACATGCTCTACCGACTGAGCCAGGCAGGTGCCCCAAAGCATTTGAACACTCTTATTCTCCAATCTCTTGGAGCATCTTCTAGATTTGTGTCTCATCTTGATTACTTTCTTCAAGATTGTTTTCAGCGTCTGTGTGGCAAAACTCCCAAGGCTTTGTGTGCTAGAGAATATTTTTATTATGCTCTAACATTTGAATGAGAATTTGGATATAAAATTCTAGAATCAAAGATCTCTTCCTTTGATACTTTAAAACATATTGCTCTATCCTTACTTTGCATCCAGTGTTGCTGTTGAGTAGTATGATACCAATTTGCTCTTTCTCTTCTCATAGAATTCCCTTACAATTTTCGTTTTGTTTTTGATATTTTTACATTTTGCATTTGACAGTCTTACATTTTATTATAATGTGTCTCAGTGTAGATTTTTTCTTAATGCTCCTGTTTGGCATTTGTTGGTTCCTTTTCATCTAAGACCTTTCATCCTTCTTTAATTCTGGGAAGGTTACCTTCACTATTCAAAATATAATTTATTCCTCTCTGTGTTTTTTCTCCTGCCTTCTGGAACCCCTAATTTTCCAGATGTTGGCATTTTTATTCCTGTCCTCCATGTCTCTTCTTTCTTTTTGTCCTTTCATGTGATGTTATGGGAAAGCTCCTTAATATGATATTGAAATGTATTAATTTTTCTTTAGCCATATCTATCCTTCTATTTATTCTATTTCTTGTGTTGTTTCCATTTTCAATTCTACTATTTCCTCTTGGTTCTTTTTCATGATATCTTATTACCTCATATGTTTTTTTAAAAGACATTTATTTATTTGAGAGAGAGAGAGCACAAGCAGGGGGAGCAAGAGGGAAAAGGGAGAAGCAGGCAACTCTCTGAGCAAGGTGCCTGATCCGGGGCTAGATCCCAGGACCCTGGGATCATGATCTGAGCTGAAGGCAGCCACTTAAGCCGACTGAGCCAACCGGGTGCCTGTTATTACTTCATATGTTAATATAATCTGTTCTCTAAGTATTTTTATCATCCTTATTGTAAATTTCTTATTTTTTTATTCCACTGATTTTTAGATTATATTGTAAATTTATTTTTTATTCCACTGATTTTTAGATTAAATATATATATCAATATATATATTTTGATGTTGGTTATTATATATATTTGTATGTGTGTGTCTGTGTGATTCAGTTTATTGTTTTTCTTATAATGGTTGTATATTGGCCTGTGAACTCATCATGTCCCTTGAAACTATTGGCTACTCTGTTTGCTGATGAAGTGCTTCTCAAACTGTGGTGAAGAACTGGACTGTTTTTGTTCCCAATCCATTGCAGGCATATTTATTACATAAAACTTCTTAAATTTTTACTCACTTCTACTTTCTGCACTTATTATAGAGCAGGAACATCAGTCCTTGAACCATACTTTGACCAGTATTGTCCTAATGCACACTGGGAATGGATACTGGTGCAGGGTGGTATATTGTATTAGCCTTTCCAACTATTCCCTTCTTTCACTCTGAGGGGATTATATGTCAACCCATTGCTGTGTTATTTTTCAATGCCTCCCTAGACACAGAGCGCAGTTCCCTGCCCCACTGTCTGTCTGGTTTGGTTTTGTACCTTGCTTGGACCAATGAAATATGCGCAGTTACAGCAGGGCAGTTCTGAGCAGGAGCTTTAGGAGGCACATGTGTTTCCATCATGTGTTTCCAACTCTTGTTCTTCTTCTGTGCTGCATGAATACTGTGACTCAAAGAGCCGTTGCTCCTACAATCCAATGTAGGTCCCAAAGTGAGGCATTTTGAGCCACAGAATCTGACCTACAATCACCAACATGTAAAGACAGCAAGAAATAGATGTTGGTTATTGTAAACCAAGGTTGGCAAACTACAGTCCTTGGGCCAAACCCAATCTACTGTCTGCTTCTGTAAGGCCCATAAGCTAAGAATTTTTTTCATCTTTGAAACGTTGAAAACTAATCAAAACACACATATAAGGTTAATTAACTTACACCAAAGGAGCCAAGAGTATACAATGGGGAAAGGACAGTCTCTTCAACAGATGAGGTTGGGAAAACTAGATAGCCACATGCAAAAGAACGAAACTGGAACCATTATCTTATACTATACACAATAATGAACTCAAAATGGATTAAAGACTTGAATGTAGGACCTGAAACCATAAAACTCCCAGATGAACATATAGTCTATAAACTCCTTGACATGGGACTTGGCAATGACTTTTTTGAGTTTGACACCAAAAGCAAAGGTAACAAAAGCAAAAATAAACAAATGGGACAACATCAAACTAAGAAGCTTCTGCACAGCAAAGAAAATGCTCAAAAAGAAATAAAGGCAACCTTGGGTTACCTGGGTGGCTCAGTCTGTTAAGTGTCCACCTTCGGCTCAGGTCATGATCTTGGGATCCTAGGATCCAGCCCCACATTAGGCTCCCTGCTCAGCAGGGATCCTGCTTCTCCCTTTCCCTCTGCCCCTCCCTATATTTGTGCCCCCCCCCATCTGTCACATAAATAAATTAAATCTTTAAAAGCAAACAAAGACAACCTGCTAAGTGGGAGAAAATACTTGCAAATCATATATTTGATAAGGGATTAATATCCCAAATTTGTAAAGCATCCATACAACTCAATAGCAAAACAAACAATCTGATTAAAAAATGGGCAGAGGACCTGAATATACATTTTTCCAAAAAAGACATGTAGGTGGCCAGGTACCTGAAAAGGTGTTCAATATCACTCATCAGCAGGAAAATGCAAATCAAAACCACAATAAGCTATCACCTCACACCTGTTAGCATTGTTGTTAACAGATAAGAAAAGGTGTGGGTGAGGATGTGGAGGACAAGGAAAGTTTGTGCACAGTTGGTGGAAATGTAAACTGGTGCAGGTACTCTGGAAAACAGTCCACAATAGAACTATCATATGATCCAGCGATTCTACTTTAGGATGTTTATCCAAAGAAAAAAACACTAACTGGAAGGGACATATGCATCCCCATGTTCACTACAGCACTATTTACAATAGCCAAGACATGGAAGCTACCTAAGGGTCTGTTCGTGGATGAACAGATAAAGAAAATGTGGTGTATACATACAATGGAATATTATTCAGCCATAAAAAGAAGTTTTGCCATTTGCAACAACATGGGTGGACGCTGATGACATAATGTTAAATGAAATAAATCAGAGAAAGACAAATACTATATGACCTCAACTATATGTGGACTCTAAACAAAACAAAACAAAACAAAACAAATTCATAGATACAGAGAACAGATTGGTAGTTGCCAGAGGTGAGGGGCAGGGGCCAAATGGGTGAAGGAGGTCAAAGGTTACAAACTTCGAGTTATAAAATAAGTAAGTCATGGGGATGTAGTGTATGTGTGGTGACTATAGTTAATATTATACTGTATATTTGAAAGATGCTAGATCTTTTTGTTTTTAAGATTTTGTTTATTCATGAGAGACAGAGAGAAAGAGGCAGAGACAGGCAGAGGGAGAAGCAGGCTCCCTGATGCCGAACTCAATCCCAGGACCCTGGGATTACAACCTGAGCCGAAGGCAGAGGCTCAACCACTGAGCCACCCAGGTGCCCTAAGAGAGTAGACCTTAAAAGTTCTCAGCACAAGGGAAAAAATTGTAACTGTGAGGTGACAGATACTAACTAGACTTACTGTGGTGATCATTTTGCAATACATACAAATATCAAACCATTATGTTGTACACCTGAAACTAATATAATGTTATATGTCAAATATATCTCAATAAAAACATAATCAAAAGAAGAACAAGATTTGTGACATAAACTATATGAAGTTCAAGCTTTAGTATTCATAATGTTTTGTCAGAACATAGCCACACTCATTTGTTTACATATTGCCTATGGCTGCTTCCTTGCTCTAAAGGACAGAGCTGAGTATCCTGAGTATCGATAACAGAGACCACATGTCCCACAAAGCCCAAAACATTTACTATTTGGCCCTTTACAGCAAAAGTGCACCAGCCTCTGTTGTAAGCCACAGAGATTTTGAAGTTGGTTGCTACCTCAGCAAAAATGACTAATGTAGTCAAAATGAATTTAAGGAGAGGGGAGTAGCCCCAGAGAAGGGAGTGCCAGGCACCACAAAGCTACTCTGGATCATTCCCATTTGCTGTCCCTGTGAACCAGCAACCCTTTTGAGCTTTTACTTTTCAACTGTTTAGGAGAAGCAGCATTGGGATGAGCTTATAATTCCTTAGCCTTGAGTATTTGGAGGAGAGGCTGGCTGAGAGAATGTTCACATGCTGAAGTCAGCTCACCCCCATCTCTAATCCCCCAGTAGGACTTGGCACTGCCCCACATTAGTCTGTCAGGACCGACAGCCTGGCTTTTTGCTCTCTGCACTGCAACCTGAAACTGTTGAAAATATTTTTATTTCTCTGGGCCCTACTCAAAGTTGCCAGTCCTTTGGATTACTTGGTAAATGGATCAGAACAGTTGCAGAAGATAGAGGGGAATGTATGCATTCTCTTAAATGGAAGAGAAAGAGCTGGAGTTAGAGCCAGGAAATTTGTGTAACACACAGCCTATCTTATCTATGCTATAGACGGTAATGAGCAACCATTACCAATGTTCCATTTCTGGCTGCAGCAACTATAAATTACAGATGCTTCATTACATCCTCAAATTAGGGGAGGGGTGTTTCAGCAAAAACCTGGCACAGGTATGGAACTGTTAGGAATATGACTATTATCTATGATGGGTGTCTGGGTGCAAAGTAGGTTGAAAATCTCTGGCCTGGAGCCGTAAATGCAAACTATTTAAAGTGACTCACAATATCTTTCACATTCCTACCATTCTCTCCTGCCTCCTGTTCTCCAGCCTCAGGGAGCTACCACACTTATACTCCTCTATATGTAATGTGCTTCCTCTTGCCTCTGGACATACTTTCTCCCCTCCATCTGGATTATACTACACTCTCCACCTTCATTTGCCTGGAAAATTGTTCCTTCAGGATTCAGTTCAGACACCACTCATTCCATGAAGCCTTATGACATCCCATGAGGTAGGTGTTCCTTCCTCTCTGCTTCTGCGTGGGCCTAAACAAATATGTCCATAATAGTTCTTATGAAATGTTTTCATAACTTTTCCTTTGTTCATTTCTTTTAACGACTAAGTGAAGGTGTTCTCTTATTTTACTATGATTATCTTCATGTAACTGCACTGCTAATCTCAATCAGTGTCTGGTCAGGAGACAGAAACCACACCATGAATTTAAATGTGGAAATGTTAGTATAAAGAATTATTAACTAGTAAAGGAGATATATATACAAAATGTATTTATTTACTTATATAAAGATATTTATTATAATGAATTGGCTTACATGACTATAAAGGTTGGCAAGTCCAAACTTGAACTATAGGTCAGAAGGTTCAAGACCCGGGGTGCCTGGGTCGCTTAATTAGGTGTCTGCCTTCAGCTCAAGTCATGATCATGGGGTCCTGGGATCAAGCCCCACATTAGGCTCCCTACTCAGCTGGGAGTCTGCTTCTCCCTCTCCCTCACCAATTTGCTCTTTCTCTCTCATAGAATTCCCTTACAATTTTCGTTTTGTTTTTGATATTTTTACATTTTGCATTTGACAGTCTTACATTTTATTATAATGTGTCTCAGTGTAGATTTTTTCTTAATGCTCCTGTTTGGCATTTGTTGGTTCCTTTTCATCTAAGACCTTTCATCCTTCTTTAATTCTGGGAAGGTTACCTTCACTATTCAAAATATAATTTATTCCTCTCTGTGTTTTTTCTCCTGCCTTCTGGAACCCCTAATTTTCCAGATGTTGGCATTTTTATTCCTGTCCTCCATGTCTCTTCTTTCTTTTTGTCCTTTCATGTGATGTTATGGGAAAGCTCCTTAATATGATATTGAAATGTATTAATTTTTTCTTAGCCATATCTATCCTTCTATTTATTCTATTTCTTGTGTTGTTTCCATTTTCAATTCTACTATTTCCTCTTGGTTTTTTCATGATATCTTATTACCTCATAGTTTTTTTAAAAGACATTTATTTATTTGAGAGAGAGAGAGCACAAGCAGGGGGAGCAAGAGGGAAAAGGGAGAAGCAGGCAACTCTCTGAGCAAGGTGCCTGATCCGGGGCTAGATCCCAGGACCCTGGGATCATGATCTGACTGAAGGCAGCCACTTAAGCCGACTGAGCCAACCGGGTGCCTGTTATTACTTCATATGTTAATATAATCTGTTCTAAGTATTTTTATCATCCTTATTGTAAATTTCTTATTTTTTTATTCCACTGTTTTTAGATTATATTGTAAATTTATTTTTTATTCCACTGATTTTTAGATTAAATATATATTCAATATAATATTTTGATGTTGGTTATTATATATATTTGTATGTGTGTGTCTGTGTGATTCAGTTTATTGTTTTTCTTATAATGGTTGTATATTGGCCTGTGAACTCATCATGTCCCTTGAAACTATTGGCTACTCTGTTTGCTGATGAAGTGCTTCTCAAACTGTGGTGAAGAACTGGACTGTTTTTGTTCCCAATCCATTGCAGGCATATTTATTACATAAAACTTCTTAAATTTTTACTCACTTCTACTTTCTGCACTTATTATAGAGCAGGAACATCAGTCCTTGAACCATACTTTGACCAGTATTGTCCTAATGCACACTGGGAATGGATACTGGTGCAGGGTGGTATATTGTATTAGCCTTTCCAACTAGATTCTCAATCGAGGGAACGGATCCCTTCGATTCCCCTTCTGTGTTACCTTCCTCTTTATCCCCTGACACATTTTTTCACCCCTCCCTCGACTACCCTATTCATTCCACCCCTATACACTATGCAGAATTTCCCTCTCCCCAAGGCTGCCTATCCTCTCTCTGTCATTATTGGCACCACCACTCTCATCCCCTATTTCCCTCCACCGCGTTCTAAAAGCAATTCTTCTACCCTCCATTTACAATTCGCGCCCCCCCCACAACCCTACCTTCCCACACAATTCCCTAACTACCGGTCCTCCTGTCCCCCTTCCTTCCTCCAATACTTACCCCCCCCCTTCCCTCCTCCACCTCCCCAGACCCAATGTATGCTCCATCCCCGTCCATATCTCCTCATCCATAGCTATCTCTTTTCCCATTCCAACTTCTCTTTCCCGTCCCCTACCGAACCATCACCCGCCCTCTCCCCTCTCTACTTCCCTCCCTCGACCACCACAAAACTCAAACCTTCCAACCCCCGTTGACGTAACAACCGTACCAACACGCGACCCCTATTTTCCATCAAACTAACCTCTCATTTTTTTTTGATCTCAACACGCTTACACTCTTTCCCATCCTCTTCCCTTTTTAATCCCCCCCCTCCTACCCCATACAATCGCAACACCCCCCCCCCTAGTTCTAACACCTTCCCTTTCTCCCCGACACCATTCTCACTCCCCCTCTCTATCCCCTATACTTTATCGGGGATTATATGTCAACCCATTGCTGTGTTATTTTCAATGCCTCCCTAGACACAGAGCGCAGTTCCCTGCCCCACTGTCTGTTGGTTTGGTTTTGTACCTTGCTGGACCAATGAAATATGCGCAGTTACAGCAGGGCAAGTTGAGCAGGAGCTTTAGGAGGCACATGTGTTTCCATCATGTGTTTCCAACTCTTGTCTTCTTCTGTGCTGCATGAATACGTGACTCAAAGAGCCGTTGCTCCTACAATCCAATGTAGGTCCCAAAGTGAGGCATTTTGAGCCACAGAATCTGACCTACAATCACCAACATGTAAAGACAGCAAGAAATAGATGTGGTTATTGTAAAACAAGGTGGCAAACTACAGTCCTTGGGCCAAACCCAATTACTGTCTGCTTCTGTAAGGCCATAAGCTAAGAATTTTTTTATCTTTGAAACGTGTGAAAACTAATCAAAACACACATATAAGGTTAATTAACTTACACCAAAGGAGCCAAGAGTATACAATGGGGAAAGGACAGTCTCTTCAACAGATGAGGTTGGGAAAACTAGATAGCCACATGCAAAAAAGAACGAAACTGGAACCATTATCTTATACTATACACAATAATGAACTCAAAATGGATTAAAGACTTGAATGTAGGACCTGAAACCATAAAACTCCCAGATGAACATATAGTCTATAAACTCCTTGACATGGGACTTGGCAATGACTTTTTTGAGTTTGACACAAAAAGCAAAGGTAACAAAAGCAAAAATAAACAAATGGGACAACATCAAACTAAGAAGCTTCTGCACAGCAAAGAAAATGCTCAAAAAGAAATAGGCAACCTTGGGTTACCTGGGTGGCTCAGGCGTTAAGTGTCCACTTCGGCTCAGGTCATGATCTTGGGATCCTAGGATCCAGCCCCACATTAGGCTCCCTGCTCAGCAGGGATCCTGCTTCTCCCTTTCCCTCTGCCCCTCCCTATATTTGTGCCCCCCCCCATCTGTCACATAAATAAATTAAATCTTTAAAAGCAAACAAAGACAACCTGCTAAGTGGGAGAAAATACTTGCAAATCAATATTTGATAAGGGATTAAATATCCCAAATTTGTAAAGCATCCATACAACTCAATAGCAAAACAAACAATCTGATTAAAAAATGGGCGAGGACCTGAATATACATTTTTCCAAAAAAGACATGTAGGTGGCCAGGTACCTGAAAAGGTGTCAATATCACTCATCAGCAGGAAAATGCAAATCAAAACCACAATAAGCTATCACCTCACACCTGTTAGCTTGTTGTTAACAGATAAGAAAAGGTGTGGGTGAGGATGTGGAGGACAAGGAAAGTTTGTGCACAGTTGGTGGAAATGTAAACTGGTGCAGGTACTCTGGAAAACAGTCCACAATAGAACTATCATATGATCCAGCGATTCTACTTTAGGATGTTTATCCAAAGAAAAAAACAAAACTGGAAGGGACATATGCATCCCATGTTCACTACAGCACTATTTACAATAGCCAAGACATGGAAGCTACCTAAGGGTCTGTTCGTGGATGAACAGATAAAGAAAATGTGGTGTATACATACAATGGAATATTATTCAGCCATAAAAAGAAGTGTTTGCCATTTGCAACAACATGGGTTGGACGCTGATGACATAATGTTAAATGAAATAAATCAGAGAAAGACAAATACTATATGACCTCAACTATAGTGGACTCTAAACAAAACCAAAACAAAACAAAACAATTCATAGATACAGAGAACAGATTGGTAGTTGCCAGAGGTGAGGGGCAGGGGCCAAATGGGTGAAGGAGGTCAAAGGTTACAAACTTCGAGTTATAAAATAAGTAAGTCATGGGGATGTAGTGTATGTGTGGTGACTATAGTTAATATTATACTGTATATTTGAAAGATGCTAGATCTTTTTGTTTAAGATTTTGTTTATTCATGAGAGACAGAGAGAAAGAGGCAGAGACAGGCAGAGGAGAAGCAGGCTCCCTGATGCCGAAATCAATCCCAGGACCCTGGGATTACAACTGAGCCGAAGGCAGAGGCTCAACCACTGAGCCACCCAGGTGCCCTAAGAGAGTAGACCTTAAAAGTTCTCAGCACAAGGGAAAAAATTGTAACTGTGAGGTGACAGATACTAACTAGACTTACTGTGGTGATCATTTGCAATACATACAAATATCAAACCATTATGTTGTACACCTGGAACTAATATAATGTTATATGTCAAATATTCTCAATAAAAACATAATCAAAAGAAGAACAAGATTGTGACATAAACTATATGAAGTTCAAGCTTTAGTATCATAATGTTTTGTCAGAACATAGCCACACTCATTTGTTTAATATTGCCTATGGCTGCTTCCTTGCTCTAAAGGACAGAGCTGAGTATCCTGAGTATCGATAACAGAGACCACATGTCCCACAAGCCCAAAACATTTACTATTTGGCCCTTTACAGCAAAAGTGCACCAGCCTCTGTTGTAAGCCACAGAGATTTTGAAGTTGGTTGCTACCTCAGCAAAAATGACTAATGTAGTCAAAATGAATTAAGGAGAGGGGAGTAGCCCCAGAGAAGGGAGTGCCAGGCACCACAAAGCTACTCTGGATCATTCCATTTGCTGTCCCTGTGAACCAGCAACCCTTTTGAGCTTTTACTTTTCAACTGTTTAGGAGAAGCAGCATTGGGATGAGCTTATAATTCCTTAGCCTTGAGTATTTGGAGGAGAGGCTGGCTGAGAGAATGTTCACATGCTGAAGTCAGCTCACCCCATCCTCTAATCCCCCAGTAGGACTTGGCAACATGCCCCACATTAGTCTGTCAGGGACCGACAGCCTGGCTTTTTGCTCTCTGCACTGCAACCTGAAACTGTTGAAAATATTTTTATTTCTCTGGGCCGCCTACTCAAAGTTGCCATTCCTTGGATTACTTGGTAAATGGATCAGAACAGTTGCAGAAGATAGAGGGGAATGTATGCATTCTCTTAAATGGAAGAGAAAGAGGCTGGAGTTAGAGCCAGGAAATTTGTGTAACACACAGCCTATCTTATCTATGCTATAGACGGTAATGAGCAACCATTACCGAATGTTCCATTTCTGGCTGCAGCAGCAACTATAATTACAGATGCTTCATTACATCCTCAAATTAGGGGAGGGGTGTTTCACAGCAAAAACCTGGCACAGGTATGGAACTGTTTAGGAATATGACTATTATCTATGATGGGTGGTCGGGGTGCAAAGTAGGTTGAAAATCTCTGGCCTGAAGCCGTAAATGCAAACTATTTAAGTGACTCACAATATCTTTCACATTCCTACCATTCTCTCCTGCCTCCTGTTCTCAGCCTCAGGGAGCTACCACACTTATACTCCTCTATATGTAATGTGCTTCCTCTTGCCTCTGGACATACTTTCTCCCCTCCATCTGGATTATACTACACTCTCCACCTTCATTTGCCTGGAAAATTGTTCCTTCAGGATTCAGTTCAGACACCACTCATTCCATGAAGCCTTATGACATCCCATGAGGTAGGTGTTCCTTCCTCTCTGCTTCTGCGTGGGCCTAAACAAATATGTCCATAATAGTTCTTATGAAATGTTTTCATAACTTTTCCTTTGTTCATTTCTTTTAACGACTAAGTGAAGGTGTTCTCTTATTTTACTATGATTATCTTCATGTAACTGCACTGCTAATCTCAATCAGTGTCTGGTCAGGAGACAGAAACCACACCATGAATTTAAATGTGGAAATGTTAGTATAAAGAATTATTAACTAGTAAAGGAGATATATATACAAAATGTATTTATTTACTTATATAAAGATATTTATTATAATGAATTGGCTTACATGACTATAAAGGTTGGCAAGTCCAAACTTGAACTATAGGTCAGAAGGTTCAAGACCCGGGGTGCCTGGGTCGCTTAATTAGGTGTCTGCCTTCAGCTCAAGTCATGATCATGGGGTCCTGGGATCAAGCCCCACATTAGGCTCCCTACTCAGCTGGGAGTCTGCTTCTCCCTCTCCCTCTGCCCCTCCACCTGCTCATATTTGCTCTCACTCTCTCTCTCTCAAATAAATAAACAATATGAAGAAGAAGAAGAAGAAGAAGAAGAAGAAGAAGAAGAAGAAGAAGAAGAAGAAGAAGAAGAAGAAGAAGGAGGAGGAGGAAGAGGAGGAGGAGGAGGAGGAGGAGGAGGAGGGGAGAGGAGGAGGAGGAAGACAGGAGTACAAATATATAGCTTTTTTCTAAACAATTTATTTGAGAGAGAGAAAATGAGAGAGAGAGAACATGAGTTGGGTAAGGGGCAGGGGGAGAAGCAGACTCCCTGCTGAGCAGGGAGCCCAACATAGGGCTTGATCCTGGGGCTCCAGGATCATGACCTGAGCCAAAGGCAGACACTTAACCGACCGAGCCACCAGGCATCCCCGGATTTGTAGCTTTTTAAAATTTTTATTTTATTTTAAATATTTATTTATTTATTTAGAGAGCCAAGGGGGAGGAAGAGGGAAAGAATCTCAAGTAGACTCTGTGCTGAGGACAGAGCCTGACACAGGGCTTGATCTCATGATCCTGAGATCATGACCTGAGCCAAAATAAAGAGATGCTTAACTGACTGAGCCACCCAGGTGTCCCCAAATATATAACTTTTAAATCAGCCAAAGAAATCTCAATCTAAAAAAAAAAGAAAAAAAGAAAAGAAATCTCAATCTAATCAACATACTAAAGAGAAGAACAATGATAATAGCATGAAAGGAATAAAACATGAAGCAAATGTAAAATGTAAAACAGGGATCCCTGGGTGGCACAGTGGTTTGGTGCCTGCCTTTGGCCCAGGGCCCGATCCTGAAGACCCGGGATCAAATCCCACGTCGGGCTCCCGGTGCATGGAGCCTGCTTCTCCCTCTGCCTGTGTCTCTGCCTCTCTCTCTCTCTCTGTGTGTGTGACTATCATAAATAAATAAAAATTTATTTAAAAAAATAAAATGTAAAACAATATGATAGAAGTAAATCCTAATTTAACTGTAAATACAATAATGTAATTGCATTACATTTAAAAAGATAAGGTCAAGATTCTCGGACTAGTTTTTAAAAATCTAACAGTATAATTTAAATTTTTTTAAATTTAAAACCAAAAAAAAAAAAAGGTAAAGTTTAAAATAGGATAGAAAAAGCTATGGCAGGCATATATGAATCAAAAGAATCCAGAAGGTAGTAATCCTAGTATGTAATAAAATAGGATTTATTTTTTTAAGATTTTTAAAAAATTCATGATAGACATAGAGAGAGAGAGAGGCAGAGACACAGGCAGAGGGAGAAGCAGGCTCCATGCCCGGAGACCAATGCGGGACTCAATCCTGGGACTCCAGGATCACGCCCTGGGCCAAAGGCAGGCATTAAACTGCTAAGCCACCCAGCAATCCCCATAAAATAGGATTTAAAGTAAAAAAAAATCATAAAAGACAAAAGATATTATGTAACTTAACATAGGAAGTAGAGGAAGGAAATTATAAATGCCAATTATTGCCTGTGACCAGTTTTAGAAACAAGGACCGTACTGGCTACGCACATTTTCTTTCTTGATTACAGAATATATTATGACTCAATAGATAAGACATGAATATTTCTTAGAGAGTGATGTAGTTCTTCATGAGTCATTGGGTAATCTCTTTCACAGAGAGAGTGAGATTTTTTTCTATGATAGTTGAATTATATTAAGTGGCAACATTTTGTTACTATTGTTTTTTTGAAATTCAAGTATGAGAAGTTTATATGGAAAACTAGTATACAAAATGATGAACTATGGGATATACTGTGTATTGGCTCATTTAACACAGTGTCCGATCCCCATTTTGTATGTTTTCCTATACAGCAAATGCTGGAAAGCTAAAAACTACATTTCCCACACTCCCTTGGAGCTATTTTTCAAATAGATGCATCCACATGATGATGAAAATGAGAAATGTGAGTCAAAAGTCATGCCTTGATGCATCAGCTCTTCCTGCAAGCATAGTTTGAAGGTACTGGCTTTTCTGGGGCAGCTTGGCAGAGATTTCAGTGTCTATTCCTAATGTAGTATTACGGGGTGGCAGGATTTGGGAGTCTATAACGAATGCCATGTGGTGTGTTTGCGAGTTTCTCATGGCTGCTGTTGTCCTGAACTTTAGCATCTAAGCATGATTCTCTGGCCCACCTGGATATTCATAAGCCACCTACTGTTGTCTAATAAAGTCTTTTCTGTTTAAATTACCCAGAGTGGATTCTATTCTCTACAAGTAACAATACTGACTCTAGAAAACTGTTAGCTGTCCCTCAACATCTTTTCTTTCTTCCTTAGTAAGAGAATGTTTTACTATGTATATTACTACTTCATCTAGACACTGTATTTGCCAGATTCTCTTGCAGCTAGATGTGACCATGTGACTAAGTTCTGACCAATGGGATGTAAATAAAAGTGTGATATGGTAGATTCCAGGAATCTTCCATAAGAGACAGCAAGAACATGTTTTTTACCCATTCTTCCCCCTTTCTCTATCTTTCTGCTTTGAATATAGAGTTGATGGTCCATTTTATTTTATTTTATTTTTTAAAGATTGTATTTATTTATTCATGAGAGACACACACACACACACAGAGGCAGAGACACAGGCAGAGGGAGAAGCAGGCTCCATGCAGGGAGCCCGATGAGGGACTCAATCCTGGGTCTCCAGGATCACACCCTGAGGGGAAGGCAGATGCTCAACCGCTGAGCCACCCAAGCATCCCTGGTGGTCCATTTTAGAACAGGAGCATGAGGGCCACATGCTAGGTATGGTGGAACAGGAAGTTGACAACAGGCCTGGTTCCTTGAGGACTTTTTTTTTTTTTTTAATTTTTTTATGATAGTTACAGAGAGAGAGAGAGAGAGGCAGAGACACAGGCAGAGGGAGAAGCAGGCTCCATGCACCGGGAGCCCGATGTGGGATTCGATCCCGGGTCTCCAGGATCGCGCCCTGGGCCAAAGGCAGGCGCCAAACCGCTGCGCCACCCAGGGATCCCCTTGAGGACTTTATAGAATGGAGCTCCTATACTACTAGCCTTGAATCATCTACCTCCAGGTTTTTCATGTGAGAGAAAAATAAACTGATATCTTATTGAAGCCACTGTTATTTTAGATTTTGTGTTGCTCTCAGCCAAATCTAATTCAATGACTCAGTGACCAGTAAACCATAATCTCAATTCAGAAAATATACACCTTTCCTTTCTGACCATTAATCTCTGGTTCATATTTTGGGATTAGTTTAGAACTCCATATCATTCAGTCTCTGATCATGCTAATCCACATCTTACACTAACTCCCAAGGGTGTAGTTCCTTAATTACAGCTCCTTGAAGATAGTTCCTTTTGATCTGAAGTCCCATGAACTAAAGAGACAAGTTATCTGCTTCACACTTACCTAACAGGCAATGGTGGTACATCTAGGATAATCTCTATAGATATCCCTATTCAAAATGGATGGAGATGCTGGCACAAATGAATCACTGATCCATAGCAATTCTGAAATCTACCCGGACAAATGTTGGAAATTCCTTGATTAGGACTCAAGGCCTAGGGATAATCATCTATGGCTCTTAGTTCTACCTTCTGGGCTTTTGGTTCTACCCTCTGGGCTCTTGGTACCCTCTGAGTCATCCTTCCTTTTGCATAGAAAAAAATCCAAATTTACAACTGTATATGTTTCACAGATTGCATTTTACCAGTAGAATTCTGGGTGTCAGAAGATATCTATTCACTTTGTATTGCCTCTGATTCTTTCAGTCCAACTGGGCAGTGTTCCTCTGAACATTTCTTAAAATCAGGAGGCTCTTGTGAATTTTGAGGTTCACTCCATTAGACAAAAGGTATCCTCACAAAGTTCTTCAAGATAAACCCTTCTATATATATAGCCTTGAACTTCTGTTGAGGAACAACGAACGCCCTTAAGCTTCTCAGAATTCTACTGTTTGAATGAGGATTCATGAGTCATATCCTTAAATCTTTAGAGGACTTTTTGCTTAAATGAACAGTATTCTGAGGTTAACACTTTCAATCTTCCTTAGATCTTGACAAAGGATGTTATAGCTACTCCCTTCACTTCATCTTTGGACTGTGTTTTCCTGGCATTGCCCTGGATTTATTTCATCTTTGTTCAGAAGCCATTTCTTAACTTTAGCATCATTTGCCACTTGGAGAAGCTGGAAATTTCCAAAACCAGAAAGTTATGGCTTCCTTTTGTCTAATAGTCATTCCTTTACTTTATCTCTCTCCTTTTATATTTTACTACAAGTGGCAAGAAGAGACCAGGCAGCCTCTTCAGTATTCTTCATGTAAATCTCCTTAGGTAGATCACTGGATTCATTAGGTGTATTTTCCACTTTTCATCTTGCCGCAGGCAATAGTGTTGCTAAATTTGTGCCAGCACATAAAAAAGACCCCTTCCTTCAGTGTCCAATGAGATTTCTATGACTTTTCTTTAGGCACTCACTTGCAGCTTCCTCAGAGGCCATCAGGACTCTATTAGCTTTCCAAAAGGCTCAAGTTTCACTAACGCTCACCTCAAAGTTCTTTCACCCTTCCATTGCCACAGTAGATATTTTTAGGTTTTTGTTATGTTAGCACTTTTAGGTACCACAACTTGTGTAAGTTATCTATAGCTGCATAACAAATTGCCCCCACAACTTAATGGCCTAAAAGAACAAATATTAAATACTTCACAAGATTTCTGAGGGTCAGAAAGCTGGAAGCAGCTTAGTGGGTCAGTTATGGCTCTGGGTCTCTTAAGAGGTTTCCACTCAAGCTGTTGACTGGGACTGCAGTCAGCTGAAGGCTTCTCTGGGGCTTGAGGATCCACTCCAAGGTGGCACACTCTCATGGCTATTGGCAGAAAGCCTCAGGTCATCTCCATGTGGCCACCTGAGGATACTGTCTTGTCCCAGAACAGCAGATCCAAGACAGGGAAAGAACAAACAGGAAGATGCTTTGCCTTTTATCACCAATGCTCTGAAATTACACACTATCATTTCTGCTTTATTCCATTCTTTTTTTTTAAAGACTTTATTTATTTATTCATGAGAGACACAGAGAGAAAGAGAGAGAGAGAGAGAGAGAGAGAGGCAGAGACATAGGTAGAGGGAGAAGCAGGCTCCATGCAGGGAGCCTGATGTGAGACTCGATCCTGGGACTCCAGGATCATGCCTTGAGTCAAAGGTAGACGCTCAACAGCTGAGCCACCCAGGTGTCTCTGCTCATTTCCATTCTTCAGAAGCAGGTCACTAAGTCCAGCTCACCCTCACACAGGGGAAATTAGGATTGACCTCTTGAAGGAAGCAGAGTCAAAGAATATGTAGGCATGTGAAAACCATCACACCTATCCATGTTCTTCTTACCCTCTACTCCAATGGGATAGTGGAGTTTTCACTTTTCCCATGTAGGCACTGTTCCTATTTGAGATTTTGATCTTCTTCTCCCTTAATTGCAGAGATTCAGCCATTGTTAATTATTTTTCCTGTATATTTAATCTTTCCCTCTTGTCTTCATGCTTTCCATCAGCATTTAAATGTGTTAAAGTTTTTACCCACATCCCTTTCTAGCTAATTTTAAGACATGTCCTCAAAATCTCTGATATTCTTCCCATTAAGAGATAGCTATGTCCCCTTCTGCTTGAATCTTGGTAGGGTGTGACTACTCTTCCCAAAGGGATATGGCAAGTGAGGCACTGTGACTTCTGTTGATAGGTATAGAAGATCACACAGCTCCTTCCTAGTTCTCTTGGATACTCCCTCTTGGTACACTGTCGTGAGGATACTCCCTCTCAAAACCCAGCAACCATGCTGCAAGAAACCCAAGCCATATGGAGAGGCTACACGTAGGTGCTCCAGGTAACAGTCATAGCTGAGCGAGTTTTCAGGTGATCCCAGTCTTTTTTTTTTTTAATAGAGAATTAATTTTTTTAATTAATTAATTTATTTATTTATGATAGTCACAGAGAGAGAGGCAGAGACACGGGCAGAGGGAGAAGCAGGCTCCATGCACCGGGAGCCCGATGTGGGATTTGATTCCGAGTCTCCAGGATCGCGCCCTGGGCCAAAGGCAGGCGCCAAACCGCTGCGCCACCCAGGGATCCCCCTGCTCCTTTCTTTCAAGTTTAAGTCTTCTCTGGGGTCTGTGATCTCTGAGTCGTTAAATCTAATAAGATACTTTCTCTTAAGAGAAGTATTTACCACTATTGTCCAGTTCTTCATTTTGGAGTTACTCTTCTCCTAGTTTTTATGACACCATCCTAGGTGTCATCCCAGGCCACTTCCTTGCTCTCTAGTCACTTCTCTATGTCATTTGCAATTTCACCTTCCTCTAACCAGCCACTGGTTGATAAAGTGGCTGCAGTTCCATTCCAAGCCTTCTCCTCTTCTCACTTTGCATTCCCTCTGTATCTATACCCATGGTTCTAATTCCCATCTATATGACATCAGTGACAACATTTTATCTCTAATAATTCTATTAAGTTCTACGTCATATGTCCAGATGCCTTCTTAACATTTTGTGCTGGTCAGTACAGAGACCAACTCTGTTACTAGTTGCACAGAGACTGGCCTTGGCTGATTTAAGCAGAAATGAATGTATTAAAAGTTCACAGATTCCAGGAAGAGCAGAGCACAGGGATTGAAGCCTATGCTAAGCAGGCAGAGGCAAGAGCCAAGTCATAGTACAGAGCTGGTCTGGTGATGATACCAACACTGTCTTCAGTGAACAGAGACGTGGCAGCTGTGACCACTAATAGGACTAGCCCTGGATAGTGGATGCTGCCACTAGCAGCCCTGCCACGATGGCACCTGGAGACGTTATCTTGCTATAGCTGTCACTGCTGCAAGAAACATTTCTTTGATGTTCCTGTTTCTTGGTGTCATAGCTCCCTCTTCAAAGTCCCTAGTGTACGCATCTGACTATCAAAGTGTAGAAGATGGGCACTGTCCTAGCTGTGGGGATTCTCGAAAAGCAAGTCACTGGCATTTCCAGGTCCTATTGCAGGAAACAGATTCTACCTCCCACTAATTAATCATAACATAAAGGATTCTCCAAATATATAAATGAGTTTCAGAAGCCAGGACGGGGAAAGTGAGGGGGAAAAAAAACCCCTATTACTTCCTCCATGCAACAAAGTGTTTATCACCCATCTGATGTGCTCTCTAGAGGAACAAGTTTGTAGAACTCTTTTGCATGTTTTAATTAAGGCTGAAATAAAACCTTGTGCTATAACAATGCCCAGGTTTTTCTGGGAGAATTCTCATAGGGGTTGCTTGCAGAGTAGCTTGAGCACGTCCAACCCTCCTGATACTTAGTGGTTTTCAAACATGTTTTCCATTTACCTGTTCAGAATGTGAGGAAATGCAGCTAAATAGCAAAATACCTCTACAGGAATAAGGAAGTGACATTAGGAGATCATTGTGAATACTCTGACTCCCTCTCATAGAGCATGCAATCCTCAAGATGCATACCTAATTATTGATGGAACCAAAGCAATAAACTTTGTCCCATTTGACTGAGTGTGACATAGAAGAGGCAGCCATACAAAAATGAAAGGTTTTGGCTTCTTTTTTTTTTTTCCAGTTTTATGACACACAGTGCTTTTCAGGACCTGATTCAGCATAAGACACTGGAAACTAATTTCTAGAATTCAAGTTTCTGTAGCTGCCGTGAAAATTCACTGATTTAAGACTTTAGCAAACATATAACCTGTTTGCACTTATGGTCATAAATATGTCAAAAGAAAGTCGGCATACAATGAATTTTTGTATTCGAAAACACAAAACCTGCTCTTTTTACTAGTTTTATATTTTCTCTCGACTTAAGCAAGACTTATTTTCCCTTATCTCAGATTTTCTGGGTTTTCCTCTTCAGATAAAACGCTTGTGACCTGTAGAGGTTTTAGAAAAGGTTACCCACAACCAAAACAAGTGCTTCAATCGAGGGAAAAATTGTGTGGAAATCGCTTACATTTGACGTTGCTAAACTTAAGTACAATAATGTCACATGTATTTATACAGTAATTGTGGGCACGCCTAAGTCCCTCCCTCTTTCCTAAACCAAATTCCCCAGATCCTAGAAATCCAGCCCTTCTGCCCTCCGGAGGCGCCTTTCCCAACGTAAAGTACAATTTTAAATTTAAGCTCCTGACTAAATAATGATTCCGTAGTCAACTGCCAGGGAACCCGGGCACCCCGGAGCCTCTGGAGGGTGCAGCGGGGTGTAGGCGAGGGCAGGGGGAGTGGGCGAAGCTGCTGGTTGGTGCCTGAAATCTGTGCGTTGCCCCTTTAATTGTGTCCCCAGCCCTCGGGCGTTTCTATCCAACGCCCACGTCAGCAAATACCTTTTGTTTCTCTCACGTTGGGGCTACTTGTTTTAGGGCGCAAAGGAGCGGCTTCGAAAGTGGGTATTTCCCCTGCGGAGGGCCAGGAATCCTCCCCGAGCCCGCGCGCGCGACCCGCCGGTGCGCCGCGGCCCGCGGTAAGTGGCTGCGCGCGGCGCGGGCGGAGGGCGGGCGGGGCGTCGGGGCTGTCGGGACGGGCCGCGAGCCTGGCTGCGGGCGGAGGGCGGCGGCGGGCGGCGGCGGGATGCGGCCCGGGCGCGGCGCCCCCAGACGTCCCCGGGCCGGGCAGGCGGCGGGACGCGCAGAGGCGGCCGGGCGCCATTTGCAGCCCCGGGCGCAGAGGCGGCGGCAGAGGCGGCGGCGGCGCGCCGGCTCCGAGGGGCTGGGCACGGCCACAAAGGCGGGCGCGAGCGGCGGGCGCGGGGGCCCGCGGGGCCGGGCGGGCGCCGGGGCGCACCGGCTCGGGAGCCCGCGGCCGCCCCTCCCCGCGGCCAGCGCCTCCTGCGCGCCCGGGAGGGGCTGCGGGACAATGGCCGCGCCGTCGCCGCCCGCGCCCGCCTCGCCCGGCCCGGCCCGAGCCCGGCGCGGGGAAAGGCGGGAAGGCGCGCGGAGCCTCCTGGCGGCGGCGGCGGGAAGGCGGGAAGGCGGCGCGGGGCCGGCGCCCGGCGTGTGTGGAGCCGTCGGGCGCGGCGGACTGGCGGAGGGTCGGCGGCCGGCGGGCCCGGGCTGCGCGGCGAGTGACGGGCGGCCCGCCCAATGGGGCGGCGGGGGGCGGCGGGGGCCGGGCGGCCCGGGGGCCCGGGGCTGCTCCCCGGCGTCCCGGCGCTTCCTCGGGAGGGCGGCTCCTTGGGCAGTGGTCCGAGTTGCTCCTCCATCCTCCATCCTTTGGTTTCATACCGTGATGCAACAGATCCGGACTCGGAGCCGAAGGCTGACTTGCTACATCTAACACATAATGAGCCATAATTTTTTTGGTTTATGACGGAACCGCACAAACGCACCTTCTACCCGTGTAGACTGGCTCTTTTGTAAGTTAGTTAGCGGTTTGGCTCCTTCCCCTTCCAATGCGCTTATTTAGCATTGATTGTGCCAATAGCCAGACTCCACAGCTTTCCAAGACGTGTTAGCTTTTCTTTCTCTTTTCTTCCTTCCTTCCTTCTTTCCTTTCTTGATCTCATTTTTCTCTTTTCTCTCTTTTTTCCCTGTCTTTCCTTTTTCTCTCTCTTTAAAAAAAAAATTGAGATATAATTGATATATAACATTGTGTTAGTTTTCGTTTAAGGGATCTTTGGAAGATTCCCACTTAGTAGGCTTTAAGCTACACATGTCCGTATTCTGTTCTCAATACACGTTTCTGTTTGCGGAACTTTGTTTAGTAAATAGAGGGTCTTCACTTATATGAATTATCTCACCTAATTTCACATAAAACAGTCAGGTCGATGGGTTGTTCGACTTTCTAGATGAGGAATTGCATTAAGTGCAGAATGTAACCCTTAAACCAGAAGGTGAGCCATGGCAGGCTCCCAAAGCCTCCTGTTCTTGTTCTTCATTTCCTCCTAAAGTCACCTCCAGAGTCTTCTGGAAAGCAGGTCGGTCACTTTGCTTTCCTGGTCTAAAATTCTTCATTGAGGGGGATCCCTGGATGGCTCAGCGGTTTAACGCCTGCCTTTGGCCCAGGCTGTGATCCTGGAGACCCGGGATCGAGTCCCACATCGGGCTCCCTGCATGGAGCCTGCTTCTCCCTCTGCCTGTGTCTCTGCCCCTCTCTCTCTCTGTGTCTCTCGTGAATAAATAAATAAAATCTTTAAAAAAAATAAAAATAAATAAAAATCTTCATTGATCTTTAGTCAGAAAACGTCCAAAATGCGCAATGGGAGAATGAAGGCTCAAATTTCCTCTCTAGTCCTACCTTCCACAAGCCTCAAGTATGGGTGGGTTTGTGGGGACCCCTGGAGCATGAGCTCCTCACTGATAAGGGCAGATCAGATATCTTTATTCCTGGGAACCTCCCTGGCTACACCAGTGATAAATGGGAAGTGATAATCTAACCTGCACCCCTTGGCCAAATGGGCACACACGGATTAGGCTACAAGATGTCAGCAGAAGGCATCCTGAGTACCTGGGCTCCTTCCAGATCATGTAGATTTCTAGAACTTCAAATACTTGATTCATCTTCTATAATTTAAGTCTTATTTTCTATTGAAAACTGGGTTTCTGTTTAATAGGCTTAACCCTTTCAGTGACATAATTACATGTTAATAATATTTAAAGGATTTGCTGTAAGGTTTTTTGACCCCTTTGAGTGAAGTTTTTGTCACTTCTTTGCTCAGGAATGTCAGTGCCTCTCCATGTTCATTGGTTCCATCTTGTTCATATTAAAAGCGAAGGCCTTAGAAAAGCTGACTCTGTGATGTCCTATCTACCACACAGTCTGCCCCTCCTTTCTGACTCCGTTTCTCATTGTTCTCTCAGTCCTAGCCTGCTGCACCTTAAAGCCTTTGCCATTCCATCTTCCTGGAACACTCTTCCCCTTGATACCACATGACTATCTCACCTCCTTTGGACTTGACTTAAATGCCAACTTCTCAGTGAGGGTTGTCCTAGCTATGGTTTTGATTCTCTTAAATGTTTTAATACTTAATTCTAAATATTTCCAAGGTTAAAAGATGTTCATCCACCGAAGAATACAATTACCATGCTAATAGCGCAAGTTCTTTATGACTCAGGGATTTTTGCTAAGGAGGCTAATGAGATTGTTTTGGTGACCCTGATGGGACACAGTAAATTCTAGTTTAATGACTATATATCTTAAAAGGGATGGTATTGCAACCCACAGCCTTTTTTTTTTTTTTTTTTAAGAGAGGATGGGGAGGGGCTGAGGGAGAGAGAAAAAGAATCCCAAGCAGGCTCCACACCCAGCAGAGAGCCCTACCCTGGGCTTGATCTCATAACCCTGAGATCACATGGCCTGAGCTGAAATCAAGAGTTGGGCACATCAGCAACTGAGCCACCAGGCACTCCAACTTAAACTTTTCCTAATGACTTGAGTACTGGTATGAACGCAAGTTATGTTAATGTACTGTGGATGTAAATATTACCACATTGTAACCGACCCAACTTCTAGGACAATTCTTTCTTTGTGTGTAGTTCCTATTTGTGCTCCTTCCTACATCTCTACTGCCTTAGTTCAGTTCCTCACTGCATCTTGCTTTGACAATTACATCAAGCTTTAAATTGGTCTCTCTGGCCCTGTCTTTCCCACTGTTTCTCTTCCTCCATGCTGTCTCAAGTTTTCCTCTGGATACATGAATTGGATCATTGTAATGATGATACCTAATATTTAATTGAGCCCTAGCTGCACGCCAGGCATTGTGCACACGCTATGGTTAGAAGAATGCAAGACTTGGGTTTTGGGTCAGCCAGCCAGAATTCATCTCTGTTCACTTGATCCTGTGCAATTTTGGAAATTTTGTTTTATTTATTTATTCATGAATGAGAGAGAGAGGTAGAAACATAGGCAGAGGGAGCGGCAGGCTCCATGCAAGGGAGCCCGATGCGGGACTTGATCCCGGGATTCCAGGATCATGCTCTGAGCCGAAGGCAGACACTCAGCTGCTGAGCCACCCAGGTGTCCCTAATCTTGGAAATTTTTGAAAAATTTCTCTATGCCTCAGTTTCTTTATATGATGTGGATCACAGCAGCTCCTCCCTCCTTGATGAAGCTGTTGGGAGGACAACAATGAGTGTACAATGTTTACCACAGTGCCAAGTGAACATTTAAATAGTGGCTATTTTCATGGAGATGTAACTCACATGTCATAAAATTCACCCTTTTAGAGTGTAAATTCAGGGGGCGCCTGAGTAGCTCAGTTGGTTAAATGGCTGACTCTTGGTTTCAGCTCAGGTCATGATCTCAGGGACGTGGGTTTGAGCCCTGCTTGGGGCTCTGCACTCAGCGGGGAATCTACTTGGGATTCTCTCCTCCCTCTCCTCTATCCCACCTCCCCTCCCTCCACCCCTGCACAGACACACACACTTGCTCTCTCTCTCTCTCTCTCAAATAAATTGATAAATAAAAATTTAAAAAACAAAGTGTACAATTCAGTGTTTTTTAGTGTATTCATAGAGCTGCACAACCATTACCGCCCTCTGATTCCAGAACATTTTCACCATAGTATAAAGAAACCTCGGGGATCCCTGGGTGGCACAGCGGTTTGGCGCCTGCCTTTGGCCCAGGGCGAGATCCTGGAGTCCCGGGATCGAATCCCACGTCAGGCTCCCCGTGCATGGAGCCTGATTCTCCCTCTGCCTATGTCTCTGCCTCTCTCTCTCTCTCTCTGTGTGTGACTATCATAAAAATAAATAAATAAATAAATAAAATAAACTCTCACGATGACTCTCATTAAAAAAAAAAAAAAAAAAAAAGAAGAAGAAACCTCTTACCCATTAGTAGTCACTCCCCATTCCAAATCTCCCTAGACCCATGACAACCATTAACCTACTCTGTCTCTGTCATCTGCCCATGGTGGACATTTCATCTAAATACAGTCATAAAATCTATGGTCTTTTGTGCCTCGCGGCTTTCACTTAGTGCAACATTTCAAAGTTCACGTGCTTTAGCATGTGCCAGTAATTCATGCCTTTTTAAGGTTGAATAACAGGGGATCCCTGGGTGGCTCAGCCGTTTAGCACCTGCCTTCGGCCCAGGGCATGATCCTGGAAACCCGGGATTGAGTCCCACATCAGACTCCCTGCATGGAGCCTGCTTCTCTCTCTGCCTGTGTTTCTGCCTCTCTGTGTGTGTCTCTCATGAGTAAATAAATACAATCTTAAAAAAAAAAAAAAAAAAAGGTTAAATAACAGTCCATCGTATGGATGTTCCATTTTCCCGTTGGTGGACATTTGGGTTGTTTCCATCTTTTAGCTATTATGAGTAATGCTGCTACAAACATTTGTATACAGATTTCTGTGGGGACATTTACTTTCATTTCTCTTGGATATATACCTAGGCATGGAATTGCAGGGTCACTGGTAATTCTATGTTTAATCATTTGAGGAACCTGCCAGATTGTTTTCCAAAATGGCTGCATCATTTCACATTTCTCACCAGCACTATATGAAGGTTCTGATATGTTCAGATCCAACTCTTCTTATTTGTGTGTATGTTTGTCGTAGTGATCCTACTGGATGTGAAGTGGTATCTTACTGTGATTTTGATTGGCATTTCCCTAATGACCAATGATGTTAAACACATCTTTATGTGCTTATTGCTATTTATCTTAATTTATTTCTTAATTGCTATTAATCTTACTTATTTTAGCTATTCTCTTATTTAATCTTTTTAACAGACTTCCTTAGAGCCTCTTAGCAGTCAGTATCCTCATTTTACAAGGAAGAAACTGATGCGGAGAGTTAAGTAACTTGACTAAGTCACGCAGTCACTGGTAGATCTATAATAGTATCACTCTTAAAATTCTTAAAAGCGGGCAGCCCGGGTGGCTCAGCGGTTTAGCGCCGCCTTTAGCCCAGGGCCTGATCCTGGAGACCCAGGATCGAGTCCCACGTCGGGCTCCCTGCACGGAGCCCACTGCTCCCTCTGCCTATCTCTGCCTCTCTCTCTCTCTGTATGTGTGTGTGTCTTATGAATAAATAAATAAAATCTTAAAAAAAAAAGAAATCCTTAAAAGTGCCCCAAACCTGCAAAAGTGGTGGGACTTCAGGGTCTGGTGCCTACATACTTTTTTCCTTTTTCTCTTCTCATAACCTTCCATAGGCCTCATGTCTCTAGCCACAGCAAACTCTTTATCATCCCTGAAGAAGTCATGCTGCCTTAGACCCACCTGTGCCTTTGCTCTTGGTGCTGTATCTTGGAATGCCCTTTGTCCTCTTTTTTTTTTTTTTTTTTAAGATTTTATTTATTTATTCATGAGAGACACAGAGGGAGAGAGGCAGAGACACAGGCAGAGGGAGAAGCAGGCTCCATGCAAGGAGCGTGACATGAGACTGGATCCCGGATCTCCAGGATCACGCCCTGGGCTGAAGGCAGTGCTAAACTGCTGGGCCACCGGGGGATGCCCTTTTGTCCTCTTTTTTCCTGAATGAACTTTTTACTCATGCTATAAGACCCACTCAATTGTTACTGCCTTTAGAAAGTTCTGGACACTTCTAGACACAGTCATTTGCTTCCTTGGTTTCAGAGTTCTCTTATGCTAGGAGTATTTTCTTCATTGTAGTGTAACTTTCTTTAAAAGCTTCTCTCTTCCTCTCTGTCTCTCTTTCTCTGACTCTTTCTCTTTCCTTACAGACACTAAGGTGTTTCAGAGCACTGACCTTTCCCAGAGCCACACAGAGCCTGGCACAAAGTTGGTGCTCAATAATTATGTATCGAATGAATATGTTTTACCTTTTGGTTTGAGTATCTGCCCTTCTCATAAAAATAGAATAAAAGATTATTGTTGTAAAAAGATAGGCAAAGAAAGCATGTATAGCTATATGGAGTTCAGAACAGTGTAAAAGCAATTATTGAATCAGAGGTTGAAGTTGCTCTCTTTCCATTGTTTTTCTAACCCTTCAGACAGCCTCTATTGCTATTGAGTCCTTGGCTTTCAGCAGCATTGGAGCCATCGAGGGTATGATAAGTACCTTTGTTTTTTGTTTTCAAGATTTTATTTATTTATTCATGAGAAACACAGAGAGAGAGAGAGGGAGGCAGAGACACAGGCAGAGGGAGAAGCAGGCTCCATGCAGGGAACCTGATGTGGGACCCGATCCCGGGACTCCAGGATCATGCCCTGGGCTGAGGGCAGGTGCCAAACCTCTGAGCCACCCAGGGATCCTGACAAGGATTCTCTTTGGTTGTATCCTCTTTGGTTTCCTTTCTCACTTGCTTCCATTGGATAAGGTGCAATATAAGGTCCTTATGGTTTCAGAATATTTGGAAGAAGCTTTATTTCAAAATCTACAGTGTATTTGCCATCATCAGAAGATACCACCAAACCAAACAAGGCCATAAGTTTCTCTAAGACTTTCTTAATATGTGCACTAGAATAATATTCTAAGCCTAGACACTAACATTTTAACTTTCAGATTGCAAATTTTATGGAGAGTACAGATCTTATTCTCATAAAATGTCCTCTTTGATAACATTTTTAAAAATATTTATTTATTTATTTATTTATTTATTTATTTATTTATTTAGTAATAAAGAGATTTATTTTTTTATTTGGGAGAAAGCACAAGTGGGAGGGGCAGAGGAAGAGGGAGAAAGAGAGAGAGAGAGAGAGAGAGAGAATCTCAAGCAGATTCTCTGCTGAACGCAGAGCCCAACATTGGGCTCTATCTCAGGATCCTGAGATCATGACATGAGTGGAAACTAAGAGTTTGGACACTTAACCGACTGATCCACCCAGGTGTCTCAGTGATAACACTAAAAAAATCTGAGTAACAAAAAACAGCCTGTGTGTCTGTTAAGGGATGGATGGGTAAAGAAGATATGAGAGAGATGTATATAATGGAATAATATTCAGCCATGAGAAAGAAAGAAATCCTTTGATTTGCAACAACATGGACAGACCCTGAGGGCGTTATGCTAAGTAAAGTAAGCCAGTGAGAGAAAGACAGATACTACCTGTTATCACTTATATGTGGAATTTCAAAAACAAAGTGAAATTCATAGAAACTGACTAGAAAAGTTGTGAAGGGCTGGAGGGTGGAGGAAATAGAGGTTGGTAAAAGTGCACTAACTTTCAGCTGTAAGGTGAATAAGGTCTGAAGATGTAATGTATAACATGGTAACTATAGTTGATAGCACTGTACTGTGTAATTGAAATTTGCTAAGAGAGTAGAACTTAAATGTTCTCACAGAAACAAAACAACCAACAAAAAAAACACACCAAAACCCAAACCAACGATAAATATGTGAGTGAGGTGACGGATATGTTAATTAACTAGATGGAGGGACCCCTTTCACAGTGTATACGTGTATCAGATCATCATGATGTACACTTTAAGTATCTTACAGTTTTGTTAGTTATAGCTTAATGAAGCTGAAAAAAAATCCGAATAGCAAACACCCTGGTTCCTAGAGGATAATTAACGGAGTAGCATTTGAAATGGGAATATGGCAATATCTGTTTCTAAAGGGTAACTCTTTCTTAGGGTGAGGTCTATAATAGCTAGTTAGAGTAACCTTAACTAGTTGGCCAGCTGGAATGGAGCTTTGCTATCTTCATGTATACTGTGGTTTTGAAAAGATCACTCTCTCTGAGCATACAAATATGATGGGCCCAGTCAGATTTTCTTCTGCATCCACTTTTGTATAAGTTAGCATTTTACTGGCTACAAGAAAATGTGTGGTAGTAAAATTATAAAATGTTTACATTTTCTACACAAAGACTTTTTTTTTTCAATTGCAGGAACAACCTGCACCCCAGAATACTTTGTTAAGAACTTATTGCTTACATAGTTAGAGACACTCATTGAATTATATCAAATTTCCCTGTGCCTGGTTCCAGGTTACTCTGTGTAGAGCTTCCCTAAGCTGTTGAGAGCTAGGACACTGCTGGCAGGGGCAGGACCCAGAGTGAGAAGAATGGTACCTCCTAGGAGTTGTAGAGGGGGCAGTGGGCTTTGAGAGGGCCCTTGGGGTGAGCAGAGAGACCAGGAGTATAACCTTAAGTCAGGGCCCAGGGGCAGCATTCCCTGAGATGAGTCAAGCTCCAGCCCTCTTTGGAGTTTCCAGAACAAAGCTGGGTGGATATGGAGAACAGCACTGTGGAGGGAGCAGGGGGCATTGTCTCCAGGTGCTGCTGGAGCCAAGGGAGCTTGGAAGAGAGGCCTGGGTAGCAATAGGGTTTTTTTGCATTATGGTGCGGGGGTGAATGTCTCTAATGGGGTGTACCAAAGCTGGGGTGGAATAGCTGTCACCAGGCCTGGGGGCAGTGGGTCTGCTGGGGTGACCACAGGAGGCAAGGAGCCAACTGTTGCCCACACCCCACTTGAAACAACTGCATTGATGCAAGATGAGGCAGGGAGTTTCCTCCAATGGGGATGGGGTCATTTTTAGGCTGAGGTATGGATGCTCCCCCAATTCCTTAGTGTGAACGAACATTTGGAAGTTAAATTTCTTTAATTAAACTCAGTCTCCTGAGGTAACCCTTCATTTACCTACTTCCAGAGACTAACTGGCTGCTCTCACTTCCCCACCTTTTGTCACAAGGCACTTGTTACAGGGCTGGCTGCTGAGGAAGGGTTGGAAGGCCTGGGAGGTGGCTCTGATGGTGGCCAATCTTCAGGGTCAGGAGTCCAGGTGGAGGTGGTCAGGGGCTAGCAGCTGCCATAATACAGGTGCACAACCAGACCAATGAGCAGTGTGGCCAGGAAGAAGGCAGCTGTGAGCTACAGCCGCAGCAGGGCTGCTGAGAACATGGCATTGACCACAAGTGAGCAGGACACAACAAACAGGCGTGTGATGCTGCTGCTGTGCTTCATGACAGCTGACATGAGCAGTCCATTTACTGCTTGGCTCAGTACCACAAGCGCTGCCCATCCTGAGAAACCCTCCAGGAGGCCCAGGCCAGGGCCGCCACCTGCATGCAGACCTAGATTTAGGAGCACACCAAAAGTGTAGAGGAAGAGGTTCTGAAGTGCTAGGGGCTGTCGCTTCATGAGCAGTTCTGTGTACACGGACGAGAGGCCGGAGATGAGGCAGTACAGGATGAGAAGCAGCAGTCCCAGTGGAGTGATATGCAGGGGCATGGGGCCAGCAGCAACTGCTAACGGGGATCCAGGAAGGGTGTTCCCAGGGTCCCGGAGGCCACCAGTTGCATAACAAGCCCCTGCCACCATCAGCAGCAGCAGTGCTAAGCCCTGACGTGCAGAGAGGCGGTGCCGGAGACAGAGGCAGTAGAACAGGGCCATGCTTCCAATCTTGAGATTGCTCAGCATCTGGTAGGTGCTGGGGTCCATATAACGTTGAAGATAGATCCCTAGGTTGTTGTAGCTCCGTAGAGTAGGGCTGATAGTGCAAATGGGGCATCCTGGCGCCATGGTGGGGCCCCCTGGGGCCGTGCCTGCCAGCCCACCAATAGGAAGAAGGTGCACAACAGTAGTTTGGTCAACTCGGTCAGCAGCACAGCCAAGGAGGGCCGGAAGGGCACTTTGCCGTTCACATGGCACAGTACCAGCAATGGGGTGTGGGTACCATACAAGGCAGTGGATATGAGTAGCATCAGGGTCCAGCAGGCCTACCTGGGATGGCCCAGCCCTGACATACCCCCGCCCTCTACACTCATGCCCAAACCAGACCCTGGGTGGCCTGTGTAGCTAGCAAGGGGGCAGTGGGAATTGTATCAAGTTTGGGGAAAATCCGTATGGAGCCAGCTCCCCGGAGGGAGGAGCTGTGGCACACTGCTAGAGAGTATACTGAGAATCACAGTCAGCAGCAAACTCCAGTCAGGGATGGAAAAGAAAGGGGCTGGTGGCTCTAGAAGCCACAGTTTTGGGGTCAGTCCCATGGGGTTAAGGAGGGGCATCCAAACTGCTGGCTGATAAGCTGCCGTTTACTCTCTGTAGGAAGGAAAGCAAGGATGAAGGCTGTGGGCAAGTTGGAGATAGCAAAAGGGTGGGTGATAGGTCGGGAAGCCAAATATGGTGTCTGTGGTTGAAAGGCCTCTACCTGCAGGCCAGCGGTGCTCATCCTTTCTCCCCCATGGGATCCAGAGCTAGTCAGCCCCTTTTGCAATGACTGAAGATAGTCCCTCAATGTCTTCTTCACATTGGGCACGGCATATGCCTGGGCTGCATAGATGCCAGTGCAGGTACCCACAGCAAAGCCCAATACTGCTGATGCCCTCAGTTTGGCCACCACATAGCCGGCTAAGAAGCCCTTGAGGAATGGGGAGGACAAGAGCGAGCCATCCTGGCACATCCCGCTGCTGACTTCTTCCACACACTGCTGCAGGTGTTCCAGCTGGTTCTTGAGGAATGACAGGTCCTTAAGCTTGGGCAGAGAATCCTTGTCATCCACCATCTTCCCCGGCGAACCTAAAGACGTGTTTTAAAGTGGTCTGTGCAATTAATAATAGTGATGATAAGTATTATTATTACCATAATAAGGGGCTTGTTATAAGTCAGGCACTGTTGTCAGCACTTTACCTAGACAATTTTCTCATTTACTCTGTCCTGTAGCTCTAGGAGGTATTTCTATTATTCCGTTTTATAGATGGGGAAACTGAGGCTCTAGAAGGTTAATTTCCCATGTTATCTAGTTAGTGTGTGGCACAGCCAGAATTTGCACCTGGATAGTCTGATTCCAGAGCCTGTATGCCCGCACACTGACCAGTTCTGCTGCTCACAGACAGACTACTCACACGTCTGCTTAAATTTTGAGGCAAATGATGTTTAATATGTCATCCAGGCCTCGTTGCCGGAAGAAGACACCACTCTAGTGTTTTCATTCGTTTACTAAAGGGAATTGAGTGCTTACAGAATCACTGGAAGGGCCAGGAAGAATCATTCCCAGAACCAGACTGCCAAACAGGCCCCCCAAGGGAGGGAATCAGGAGGCTACCACTGGCACTGTTGCGTTCCACATGACATGGCTAGTTCAAAGGTCAAGAAATTGCTACCCTGAAACTGCCCCTCAACACCCACCAACTGGTGATGGTTGTCTCCACCAAATTTGTCTCTGAATAGCCATGAAGCTCTGGACACTGGAAGGCTGCTGTAGGAAAATCCATTGTTTCCATAAATGTACTTGCCGGCATTAATGCCTAAGCAGCAGAACGATGGTCTCTGCCTCATTTTGGTCTTCCAAATCTCACAGAAGAACATTTGATGGATGGACCCTATTTCACATAGGGAAACTTAACCGTAAAGGAGTCTGGGAAATGTATTCTTTAATTTTCCAAAAGGGAGGTTAATACACAAACTAGCATCTGCTAGGGTAGGAGCGCCTGGCTGGCTCAGTCAGTAGAGCATGCGACTCCTGATCTCAGGGTGGCAAGTTCAAGTCCCATGTTGAGTGTGGAACCTACTTTAAAAATTTTGTTTAAAAAAAATATCTGCTAGGGTAGAACGTGGTGGTTATCCCTAAAAATGACATGTCATCGGTATCTAAAAACTACTTCCGGCACAGACTATGTTCAGAAATCACTTTTCTTAAACAGCCACAGAATTAACTTTTGCTTGCCACTGTACAGACCCAGTACTAGTTAGTGTGCTGTTAAAGTACCATTGTTGAAATAGTGAAGCTAAAGCTATCACAGTAAGTACCCTTTGCTGAGTGCCCTCCTAGCTCAGTGGGGCTAGGTAATGGATGAGCTTTTAGTATAGTAAGGAGCTGTTCTCAAAAATTATTTATTTTATTCCCCCAACTACAGTTTTCTGCTCAAAAATCTTTGTATGCCTCTAGCAACAATGTTTTGAATGGTTCAAGTTGCCAGAATTCAGACCTCCTCATGAGTGGGTAGTTGATGCAATTGTTTTACTAGTTTATTTTTTTTATTTTTATTTTTTAAAAGATTTTATTTATTTATTCATGAGAGACGGAGAGAGAGGCAGAGACACAGGCAGAGGAAGAAGCAGGCTCTCTGCAGGAGCCTGACTTGATCCCCAACCCTGGGATCAGGCCCTGAGTCAAAGGCAGATGCTTAACCACTAAGCCACCCAGGCGTCCCTGTTTTACTAGATTAAATATATTTGAACAGTTCTCCTCTCCTTGGTGCTGTTTTCAGGATACTCATTTAAAAATTATGTCAGTTTGTTTTTTCCTTCTACTGGCCTGTATTATCTAGATTTTCTGTAAGTATATAATACTCTTATAATCAGAAAAAAATACACATTACCTTAAAAAGTGATTCCATTACTTTAGTCCAGAAATTTTTGGCGAGAATTCTGAGCTTAACTGATTGGTTTAAAAAGCATCAAATTCATTTTCCACTGCCTCTGGGCATAAAGCCTAACACTGTCTTTGATTAACAGAACTTCATGGTCAATGAAGAAAATATCAAACAGATTTTTTTTTTTGGTAATTAAAAACGGTTGGAAAACTGAAAAATTTTTAACAAGTTGTTACAGCTGATATCACAATTTGTGGTACATTCTGGTACAATCTGGCAAACTGAATAAGTTATAAAAGATCTGGATAAAAAAAAAAAAAGATCTGGATGACTACAGTAGGGCTTTCTGAACATATGTGGTAGGATTTTTTTTCCCCACTTCCCGCAACCATACAGTTTTTAAGAAATGTCGAATTTTTCAAGTTGAGTCTTTAAAGCTCTTCTGTTTGGTTTTCTTGCAAATTGTATTAATGCCACTTGCAGGAAAAGGGTAATATGACATGTCTTGCTGTTGTGGTACCTCATCTACTGGTCTGCCTTTGAACATCTGACATCTTAAGAAATTTATTTTATTGTCAAAGTTAAAAAGTATGTCTGCTTGCAATTTGCCATACCCCATCTTAATATCAGAAATCACTTCTCGCAGACTTTAATATTAAGATTTCACTAAAAAATAAGCAAATTTATTTTTATTTCTGTTAATTCATCATCTCTGCCAATTATCTATTTTTACCTGCTAAAAAGTGGTACCTGATATAGGCTGCCATGTAGTTTAAGTAAGTATCTAGTAAGTACCTTAGCAGATGCTGCTGTCTCTTATTACAAAAATACATTATAAATAGCTATTTGCTCTCTCTGCAGGACATCCTTCACATACAGAGTGTGTTTGACTTGGAATCTTCCCTTTTTTACTCCACTCAATTGACATAGCAGGGTTTCAAGAGCAGCGTTCATAAATTTTCAGGTATGAGCAATTTTAATTCTTGATATTATACCTAACTTAAATATACAGATAGTAGAAAGTCAAGTTTTGCAATGATAGATTTTTATATATTAGCATATGGATTTATTGCTTGAAAAGTTATTGTATAAAACATTCAACATTCTGATTTTCTTGGCCAGATCTCCCTGTTCACTTTTTGCTAAATTTTTAACTCATTGCGTGTCTTGTGTATGTATCTCTTCCATTCTACCTCGTTCAAAGATTCCTATAACATAAGAGCTACAGATGATCCAAACCAGTTCACTCAATTGGCAGAGAAGGAAATGAAACCTAGAAAGGTAAAGTCTGTGGACATAGAGTTAATTGAGTGGTAGAGCTAGTGTCAGATGTTCCAGCTCTTCTTCTGACAGTTGTGCAGAGGTACAGCTCAGCAGTTACATCCTGAAGCTTTGGAATCACACGTCTGGGTTAATACCCTTTTCTGTCCAATGGGGAGAACCATACCACCTACTGGATAGGTTTATCCTGTGTGAGGATTAAAGAAGACAATATATTTTGCTACTGTTATTATTTTCAGTGGCTCTTGTTATTTCTCATTGGGTTGACCTCACTGCTTCTTGAAACTGCCCACCGTGGATAACGGTCACCATACACTCTCTCCAGATTCTCCCTGTAAGTCTCTGTAACACTGGCTTCTTTTCCCCATCTTGCTCCACAGTCGAGTCCAGGTCCTGTAGGTTCTCATCTCAGCCATGCTTCCTATGAGTTCCTCCGTCTGTCTTTGAAGATATCTTCTACTTCTCTGTCTTCAGATCTGACTTACCCTTTGAACTTCAGATCAGTGTTTCCAGTGGCCCTATGGCCATTGCTTCCCAATTTTCCACTCAACTCTCACATGATGTGCTAAAACCAAAGCCATTCTTTTTCCCCTAAACCAGTTCTTTCCTCCTGACTTCCTAATTTCTGTTAGTGATACTACCAAACTTAGTGACAGCAGTGGGGCCTTCTGAACATACATGGCAGGATTTTTCAGCTGGCCATCAAGACCCATGGATTTATTTCCCATTTATGTATTTTGCATCTTTTCCTTCCTTCCCTTTCCTGCCATCATCATGGTGTTCAGGCCATTAACCAGATGAGCTTGCAATAGAGTAACTGTTCATTTACCTGGAAGTGGCTGGGTTCCTTTTCTCTCTCTCCCCCAAGAAATACCACTTCTCGACTTTTCATAATGGAATGTCAACTTGTCCCTTGTTCACTTAGCACATGAATCTTGATTTAAGGAAAGAAGCAGAATATCATTACTCCGAGAGCTTCCAAAATGCCTTAATCGTGAATTACAACCCAGGTTTGGTTAAATGTGAGACTCGTTAATATTTACCCACTTGTTTGACAAACTTTAAAAATTTTTGTTTTTGAATATATTTTTATTATTCAGAGCTCAAAATATTTGAAAGTATACCATCTAAAGCCTTTATCCCATTCTTGTTTCCTGTCCCCTAGATTCCATCTCACAACTCAAAACCACTGTTCTGTTTCTTGTTAGTCTGGCTCAGACTTTCTGCTTATTTTTCCTTTGCATACACACACACACACACACACACATGCAAGCTCTATTTCTTGCTTTTTAAAAAATTTAACTGTGCATCATAGCCATCTTTCCAGATAACTCTCCCCTGTTCATGACATTTTTCTGATCCTTCACTATCACAGAGGGTTCTTCAGTGAATAACCATGTACATGTGTCATTTAAAAAAAAACATTTTATTTATTTATTCATGAGAGACACACAGAGAGAGGCAGAGACAGAGGGAGAAGCAGGCTCCTCACAGGGAGCCCAATGCAGGACTCAATCCCCAGACCGGGGATCATTCCCTGAGCCAAAGACAGATGCTCAACCGCTGAGCCACCCAGATGGCCATGTGTGTCATTTTGATCATGTACCAGCACACCTGTAGGATAAATTTCCAGAAGTGAAATATCTTGGTCAGAAAATATATGTATTTGTAATTTTGAGAACAGTTGCTGATTTGGCCTCCATGGAGTCGTACTAATTTATATTCCTACCAGTAATGATTGAGGGTACCTGTTTTCCCACATTCTTTTTTTTAAAAGATTTTATATATTTATTAGAGAGAAAGTGAGCATGTGAATGGGGGAGGGGCAGAGGGAGAGGGAGAGAGAGAAGCTTAAGCAGAGGTTCCATGTGGGGCTTGATCTTACAACCCATGAGATCGTAACCTGAGCCGAAAGTACAAGTTGGATGCTCAACAATACATCAGTGTGGCTTTAATGTGTGTTTATATTTTTATGACCAAGGTTAAACATACCTTTCATATGATAAGGGACGTTTATGTTTCTTTTCCTGGGAACTGTCCTTTGTCTCATTTTGTCTTAGGATTATTGTTCTTTTACTTGCCAATTTCTTAGAAGCTCAGTAGAGATGACCCTTTTCTCTGATAGACTTTTTTGCTGCATCATATGTCTTTTGCCTTTGCTCGTGGTTATTTTTTGGCCATGCAGGATTTTATTTAATTTTTATATAATCAAATGTTTGTTTGTTTTTTAATGGCTTCTGCATATTGAGTCACAGACCCTTCCCACTCAGAGTTTATAGAGTCTCCCATATTTTCTCTTAGAACTTCTAAGGCTTTGTAAAAAAAAAAAAAAAAAAAAAAAAAAAAAAAAAAAAAAAAAAAAAAAAAAAAAGAACTTCTAAGGCTTTGTGGTAACACTTAAATCTTTGATCCATATGGAATTTATTCTGGTTTGAGATGGGAAGTGCAAATCCAGCTTTTTTTTTTTTTTTTGAAAGCTAAAATTGCCCCAGTGCCACTTATTAAACTGCTCATTTTTTTCACCATAAGTTCATCATCTATTAAATTCCCACCAATACTAGAGTGTATGTCTGGATTTTCAATATACTCCATTGGTCTTTTTCTTTATCACCAGCATCACGGTTTTAAGTACTGTGGAAGTATAATTAGATAGATGTTGGTGCTAATTCCTTCTCTTTGTTCTTCTTTTTCATAATTCAACTAGCTATTCTTGTTTATTTATTTTTCCATAAAACCTTGGTAGCAACTTGTATTGATCTTAAAATAACCTGCTGGTGTTTTTATATGGTCAAGTTATGATAACATATCTTAGGAAGAACTGACACCCAATATGTTGAATCTTCCAATTCAAAAGTCTTGCCTTTCCATAGTCTTCTCTTACATCCTTGGTTTTCTTTCTTTCTTTCTTCTTTTTCTTTCTTTCTTTCTTTCTTTCTTTCTTTCTTTCTTTCTTTCTTTCTTTCTTTCTTTCTTTCTTTCTTTCTTCTTTCCTTTCTTTCTTCCTTCCTTTCTTTTTCCCTTCCCTTCCCTTCCCTTCCCTTCCCTTCCCTTCCCTTCCCTTCCCTTCCCTTCCCTTCCCTTCCCTCTCTTCTCTTCTCTTCTCTTCTCTTCTCTTCTCTTCTCTTCTCTTCTCTTCTCTTCTCTTCTCTTCTCTTCTCTTCTATTCTCTTCTCTTCTCTCCTCTCCTCTCCTCTCCTCTCCTCTCCTCTCCTCTCCTCTCCTCTCCTCTCCTCTCTCTTTTTCTTTTTCTTTTTCTTTTTTTCTTTTCTTCTTTCCTCTTTCAACAGAAAGAGAGAGATCACAAGCAGGCAGAGCAGGGCAGCCTGGGTGGCTCAGCGCTTTAGCTCCGCCTTCAGCCCAGGATGTGACGCGGGAGACCCGGAATCGAGTCCCATGTCAGGCTCCTTATAGGGAGCCTGCTTCTCCCTCTGCCTGTGTCTCTGCCTCTCTCTCTCTCTGTGTCTCTCATGAATGAATAAATAAATAAACAAACAAACAAACAAACAAATAAATAAATAAAATTTTAAAAAACAAAACAAAAAACAAGCAGGCAGAGTAGCAGGCAGAGGGAGAGGGAGAAGCAGACTCCCCACTGAGCAGGGAGCCTGACCTGGGGCTCAATCCCAGGATTCTGAGATCATGACCTTAGCTGAAGTCATATGCTTAACTGACTGAGCCACCTAGGCACCCCTAAAAAACTGTTTTTTATATTGAGCTAAAATCTGGCTTCCTAAAGTCTCATCTATTGGTCTGCTTTGCTTTTCAGAGCCACTCTGAATATTCATTCAATAAATACTGATTGAGCCATATGCCATTTAGCACCATATACTCTGTGCTAGGGACACTGAGGTGAACAAAACAGAGTCCTTGCCCTTTGGGGGCTTACGTGCTAGCCATCAGTCTAGAGGACTTGTCTATTGGAATGACTTGAAAGAATTCTGTTTCTTCTACATAACTGCCCTTCAGTATTAGAAGATAACTCTCATGTCTCCTTTGAATCCTTTCTGCTAGTTTCTAAACCATGTCTCCTGTGACAGTTTCTCTGACACTAGCCAGTGAGCTATAGTTAACTGTAGTGATACAATGACACTCCTCCCCACCCTGCAGATGGGCTTGTCCAGATAACCTCTGATGATGTGGCACCAAAGCAAAGACTTGTATAATGTTGGGGAACAGGTTGTGTGAAGATGTGAGTGAGGAGTGTTCCTGAAACAAGGGCCATGGGGAGTGAACTGGCCCTTTGGGGAACATCAAGACCAATGAGGTTAGCACTGGGGGTGGGCAGAGGGTGGGAGGAAAGGAGATCTTGCAACCCTTTTAGACAAGGGTAAAGATCTTGGATTTCTTTCTAAGTGGTGGTTCTGAGTAGAGGAATGCTATGCTCTGACTTAGGTTTGAGTAGATCCCTCTGGAAAAAGCAGAGACCAGCCAGGAAGCTAATACAGTAGTCTTCCTAATCAGATATTCTTTTATGATCCTTAGGAGGGTTTTGCCATTTTTGTCATAAACTTCCTGCATGCTTCTTATTAAAATATTTAGTTTCAACTATTTTTGTGAAAGGAATCTTCCACTATATCTGCTAATTACCTATTTGTTTTTGTGTATTAATTTTGTAAGTGGCTGTCTTACCAGATTCTTTTGTTTCTAGAAGTTTTTATTTAATTGACTTTATTAAGGTATAATTTACGTAAAATAAAGTGCACCCATTTGAAGTGTACAATTCAGTGAGTTTTGACATATATTCATGTGTAACAGTCACCATAAGTAAGATACAGGACATTTCCATCACCTAAAATTTCCCTCCTGTCCTTTTATCCCCTTATGCCTTTTTGTAGTTAAATCCTCCTGTCTCACTCACAGCCCCAGGCAGCTATTAATCTCCTAATTCTGTCACTCTGGATTAGTTTCGCCTGTTCTAGAATTTCTTGTAATGAGAATCACCCAGTATGTACTCTTTTGTGTCTGGCTTCTTTTGTTGAGGCTAATGCTTTTGAGATTCATTCAGATCCTGGTGTATATTAGAGGTTTGTTCCCTGCTATTGCTCAGTACTATTCCATGGTACAGATGTACCACAGTGTAGCTATTCACCAATTTATGAATGTTTTCTTTCCAGTTTGGGGCCAGTATGAATGAAGCTGCTATGAAAATTCTCGTGCAGGTCTCAATGTGGACATATGTTTTCATTTCTCTTGGGTAAAAACTTAGGAATGAAATTGTTGGCTCAAAAGTAGATATAACTTTATTAGAACTGCTAAGCAGTTTTCCAGAGTGACTGTCTCATTTCATATTCCTTTTTTTTCATTTCATATTCCTGCCAGTAGTGAGATCCAATTTCTCCACATTCTTGTCAATACTTAATATTGTCCATCTTTTTAGTTTTAGCCCTAATAGTATGTATTTAATGACTTTTTTTCTAAAGATTTAATTAATTTATTTATTTGGGGAGGGGAGAGAGAGACAAGCAGACTCCATGCTGGGCACAGAGCCTGAGGTGGGGCTTGATCCTATGACCCTGAGATCATGACCAGAGTTGGAAGCTTAACCAACTGAGCCACCCGGGTGCCCCTGTGACAATGAAATTTAATTGTTTTTTTTTTTTAAGATTTTATTTATTTATTCATGAGAGACAGAGAGAGAGACAAAGAGGCAGAGACACAGGCAAAGGGAGAAGCAGGCTCCATGCAGGGAACCTGACACGGGACTCGATCCTGGGACTCCAGGATCAGGCCCTGGGCCAAAGCCAGGCGCTAAACTGCTGAGCCACCCAGGGATCCCTAATTGTGGTTTTAATTTGCATTTGCTATATGAAGAATGTTAGAGATACCTGGGTGGCTCAGTTGGTTAAGCATGGGACTCTTGATTTGCGTTCAGGTCATGATCTTAGGGTCATGTGATGGAGCCCCTGGTCAGGCTCTGGACTGGGCATGAAGCCTGCTTAAGATTTTCTCTCTGCCTGCCTTTCCTCCCCATGTTTGTGCATGAACTTGTGCCCACACAAGCTCTCTCTCTCTCTCTCTCTCTTTTTTTTTTTTTTCTCTCTCTCTTTAAAAAAAAGAAAAGAGGGCAACCCTGGTGGTGCAGCGGTTTAGCGCCGCCTGCAGCTTGGGGCGTGATCCTGGAGACCCGGGATCGAGTCCCACGTCAGGCTCTCTGTGTGGTGCCTGCTTCTCCCTCTGCCTGTGTCTCTGCCTCTCTCTCTGTCTCTATGAATAAATAAAATAAAAAAATCTTTAAAAAAAATAAAAATAAAAATAAAAAAAAGAAAAGAATTATGTTAAACATCTTTTAATGTGCTAATTTGTATATCTTCTTTTGGGAAATGTTCAAATCATTTCAATCATTTTCTAATTGTTCATTTACCAATGTCATATAGTTTGTCCTATTATTTAGTTGTTTGATGTCTTTATATATTCTGGATACAAGTCTTTTGTCAGGTATATGTGTTGCAAATACTTATTCTAATTCATGGCTTGGCTTCTCATTTCCTTAACAGTATGGTTCAAAGTGCAGAATTTGTCAGATTTTTCTTTATGCCCAAGATTTTTGTGTGCAATAAGTCTTTGTCTAGGGGCACCTGGCTGGCTTGGTTGGAAGAGTGTGTCATTCTTGGTCTTGGAGTCATGGATTTGAGCCCCACGTTGGGTGTAAAGATTGCTAAAGTAAATACACTTTAAAAAAAATAAAAAAGAAGAAGGGTGCCTGTGTGGCACAGTCTGTTAAGTTTCATACTCTTGATTCTACTCAGGACATGATCTCAAGGTTGTGAGACTGAGTCCTGCCTCAGGCTCTGTGCTGAGTGTGGAATTTCCTTGGGATTGTCTCTCCGTCTCCTTCTACCCCTGCCCCCTCCCCCACTTTCTCAAATAAATACATAAATCTTAAAAAACAAAAAACAGAAAAGGGTTTTTGGGTGGTTTAGTCAGTTAAGGACCAACTCTTGATTTCAGCTCACTTAATGATCTCAGGGTCGTGAGATTGAGCCCTGTGTTAGGCTCTGCACTGAACCTGCTTGAGATTCTCTCTCCCTCTCCTGCTGTCCCTCCCCCTGCTCATGCATTCTCTTGAAAGAAGGAAAGAAGGAAGGAAGGAAGGAAGGAAGGAAGGAAGGAAAGAAAGAAAGAAAGAAAGAAAGAAAGAAAGAAAGAAAGAAAGAAAGAAAGAAAGAAAGAAAGAAAGAAAGAAAGTCTGCTTACCCCAAAGTCCTGTAGATTTTCGCCTGTTTTCTTCTAGAAATTTAACTTTTACACTTAGTCTTGTGATCCATTTTGAGTTAAAATTTGTCCGTGGTGTGAAATAAGGGTCAAGGTTCATTTTTTCCCTATAATGGTTACCCAGCTGTTCTGGCACCATTTGTCTGAAAATTCAGTTATTGTGGCACCTTTTAAGAAATTTGATAAAATTGATAATATATTTGTATATTTCTGGACTCTCTTCTATTCCATTGATCTATGTGTCTTTCCTAATGTTAATACTACATTGTCAAGGTGCCTGGGTGGCTCAGTCAGTTGAGTGTCCCGACTCTTGGTTTAGGCCATGATCTCAGGGTTGTAGGATCGAGCCCCCAGGTGTGCTTTGCACTCAGCACAGAGTCTGCTTGTCCCTCTCCCTCCATTTCTCCCTGCCATCCATCTCTAAAATTAATAAATAAAAAAATCTTTAAAAAAAATACTACACTGTCTTGGTCACTGTAGGTTTTTGTTTTGTTTTGGTAACTGTAGTTATATTAAATCTTAAAACCTGGTAAGGCAAGTCCCTTTTATTCTTTTCAACATTGTTTTGGCTATTCTAGGTCCATTACATATCCTACAAATTTTAGAATCAGCTTGGTAATTTCTACAAAAAGAAGCTTTTTGGATTTTGATTGAGATTAAATGGATTCCATAGGATAATTTGAATAGAACTGACATATTTACTATTTTGGTCTTCTAATTCATGTATATGGCCTCTCTCCATTTATTTAGATCTTTGACATTTCTCTCAGCCATTTTGTAGTTTTCAGTATGCAGAGTTTTCATATATTTTATTAAATTGATCCCTGGGTTTCATGTTTCTTAATGTTCTTATGAATGCATTTTTAATTTCATTTTCTAATTGTTCATTACTAACTTATATAAGTAGAAATAATTTTTTAAAATACTTATTTATTTAGAGATTCCTGGGTGGCTCAGCGGTTAAGTGCCTGCCTTCAGCCCAGGGCATGATCCTGGAGACCCAGGATCAAATCCCATGTCGGGCTCACTGCATGGAGCCTGCTTCTCCCTCTGCCTATGTCTCTGCCTCTCTCTCTCTCTCTCTCTCATGAATAAATAAATAAATCTTTTTTTTTAAGATTTTATTATTCATGAGAGACACAGAGAGAAAGAGAGGCGGCGACACAGGCAGAGGGAGAGGGAGAAGCAGGCTCCATGCTGGGAGCCTGACGTGGGACTCGATCCTGGGTCTCCAGGATCATGCCCTGGGCTGAAGGCGGCGCTAAACTGCTGAGCCACCGGGGCTGCCCTAGAAATAATTTTTATATGTTTTTATGTTTATATCCTGTGACCGTGTTAAATTCAGTTACTAGTTCTAGAAGAGTCTTTGTAGATATCTGGGGATTTTCTATGTACGTGATTTCTCCTGGGATTTATTTATTTGTACAGTGAGTAAACAATGACAGACTTTTTCCCTTCCTTTTCACTTTCTTTTATTTCGTTTTCATTTCTTATTACATTAACCAAAACCTCCAGGTCAATGTTGAATAGAAGTGTTGAGAACTCAAATCTTTGCCCTGTTCCCTACTTAGAGGGGAAAGCAATCTTTTGCTTTTTGTAGATGCTCTTTATCAGGCTGAGGAAGTTCCCTTCTACTCCTAGAGTTTTTATCATGAATATGTGTTTATTTATTTTTTTTATGAATGTGTGTTTAACTTTTCAAATGCTTCTTCTGCATCTATTGATAATCATTTTTTTCTTATTTATTCTGTTAACATGGTGAATTGTGCTGATTGATTTTAAACTGTTAAACTATCTTGCATTCTTGGAGTAAAATTTTGATTTGCTAATATAAAGTTACACATTTTTTGTGTCTGTGTTTACAAAGGATATAATTATGTAGTTTTCTTTTCTTAGAGTGTCTTTGGTTTAGATAGTAATACTGGTCCCGTAGAAAGAGTTGGGAAATTTTCCTCCTTTCCTGTTTCCCGGTGTTTGTATGGGATATGTATTATGTCTTAAATGTCTAATAGAATTTAATATTGAAGCCATTTGGGATTGGAGTCTTTTTGTGGGCAGATTTTATTTATTTATTTTTATTTTATTTTATTTTATTTTATTTTATTTTATTTTATTTTATTTTATTTTATTTTATTTTATTTTTAAGATTTATTTATTCGTTTATGATAGAGAGAGAAAGAGACAGAGAGGCAGAGACACAGGAGGAGGGAGAAGCAGGCTCCATGCAGGGAGCCCGACTGCGGGACTCGATCCCGAGACTCCAGGATCGCGCCCTGGGCCAAAGGCAGGCGCCAAACCGCTGAGCCACCCAGGGATCCCCTGTGGACAGATTTTATTTATTTATTTATTTATTTATTTATTTATTTATTTATTTATTTATTTATTTATTTATTTATTTTTAAGATTTTATTTATTTATTCATAGAGACAGAGAGAGAGAGGCAGAGACACAGGCAGAGGGAGAAGCAGGCATCACACAGAGAGCCCGACGCGGGACCCGATCCAGGGTCTCCAGGATCACACCCCGGGCTGTGGGCAGATTTTAAATTACATTTTCGATTTCTTTAGTATTATGTTTCTTTAATTGACATATGGCTAGTCAGACTTTTTATTTTCTCTTTTATCAGTTTTGACCATTTATATCTCTTAAGAAATGAGTTCATCGGACTCCCTGGGTGACTCAGTTGGTTAAGTATCTGACTCTTGATTTCGGCTTAGGTCATGATCTCAGGGTGGTGAGATTGAGCCCTACATTGGGCTCTGTGCTGGGCATGGAACGTGCTTAAGATTCTCTCTCTCTCCCTCTTCCTCTGTCCTCCCCTCCCTCTCTAAAAATTGTTTTTAATTTAATTTAAAAAGTATTCATTTTATCTAAATTGCTGAATTTATTGGCAAAGAGTCATTCATAAATTTTTTTATTAAGATTTATTTATTTGTTCATGAGAGACACAGAGAGAGAGAGGCAGAGACACAGGCAGAGGGAGAAGCAGGCTCCCAGCAGGAAGCCAGATGCAGAACTTGATCCGGGATTCCAGGATCACTCCCTGAGCCAAAGGCAGATGCTCAACTGCTCAGCCACCCAGGCGTCCCTATTTTTTGTTTTTTTAAATATCTGTAGGATCTATAATAATGTATTCCCTCTTTTATTCCTGATATTGGTAATTTTGAATTTTTTCTTTTTTTATTAATTGGTCATGTTAGATGTTGATAAATTTCATTGATATTGATATGTTTTATTGCTGTTGATCAATTTATTGATATTGGTATAGAGAACTAGCTTTTGGTTTCATTGATTTTCTTCTCTCATTTGCTCAGTTTCTTTTTTTTTTTTTTAAGATTTTATTTATTTATGAGAGAGAGAGAGAGAGAGAGGCAGAGGCAGGCAGAGGGAGGAGCAGGCCCCATGCAGGGACCCCAACGATGTGGGACTTGATCCTGGGACTCTAGGGTCACTCCCCCGCCAAAGGCAGGCGCTCTACTGCTAAGCCACCCAGGCGTCCCTCATTTGCTCAGTTTCTATTTCATTTATTTCTAATCTTGTCTTTATTTAATTTTTTTCCTTCTCCTTATGTTGGGTTTAATTTGATCTCCTTTTTCTAGCTTCTTATGTAGAAACTTCACTGAGTTTTAGAACTTTTTTCTTTTTTAATATAAGCATTTGAAGCTATACTTTCCCTCTAAACACTGCTTTAACTGCAAACAAGTTTTGATATATTGTCTTTTCATGCACTTCAAAATATTTTCTAATATTGCTTGTGATTTCCTTTACATGTAGGTTATTTAGAAGTTTAGTCTTCAATTTCCAAATTTGGGGGTATCTTCATTTGCTATTGATGTCTAATGTGATTCCATACGATCAGAGAATATACTTTATATGATTGCAATTCTTTAGCTATATTAAAAGTTGTTTTATGGCCAAGTCTGTGGTCTGTCTTGGTAAATGTTTGAAATGTACTTTAAAAGAATGTGTATTTTGCTGCTGTTATGTATAGAGTGTTCTGTAAATGTCAATTTGGACACATGGTTGATAGTGTTGGTTGAGTGTTTTATATACTTATAGATTTTTCCATCTGTTCCTTCTATCTGTTTCCTAAGAGAGGACTGTTGAAATATACAATAATAAATATGAATTTTAGTATTTCTCTTCACTTCTGCCAGATTTTGCTTTCTGTATTTTGAACCTCTGTTATTTGGTACATAGATATTGTTGGTTATATTTTTTCAGTGAATTAATATTTTTATAATTATAAAATCTTTTTAACTGTCTACTTTGTCAAGTATTAATATAACTATCTCTCTTACAATTAGTGTTTTCATGGTGTCCTTTTTACATTTATTTACTCTTAACATCTATATCTTTATAGTTAAGGTGAATTTCTTATAGATGGGCATATATTTGATCATTTTTCATCCAGTCTGATAATCCTTTTAAGTGGAGTTCTGAATATTTGCATTTAATATAATTATCAGTATAATTGGATTTAAATGTAACATCTTCCTGTTTGTTTTTTATTTATGTCATCTGTTTTTGTTCCTCTTTTCCTGCATTTCCTTATTCTGCCTCAGTAAAGAATGTTGAGTAATTTTTGTATTCTCCACTTTATGTCCATTTTATCTCCACTGTTGGGCTTATTACTTTAATCTCTTTTACATTTGATGGTTATTCTAGGGGTTACAATATACATTTCCCTCATCACAGTATGCCTTTTACTTATAACTCATCACATCACACCATTTCTTATATAACAGAGTCTGGCAAACTGCAGTCTTCAGGTCAAGTCTGGTTCCCTACCTGCTTTTATAAATAAAACCACAGCCATTCATTTACATGTTGTTTATGGTATATTTTGTGCTACAGTGGCAGAGTTGAGTGCAAGAGACTGTTAGCTTGTAAAACCTAATATATTTACCATCTTGCCTTTTACAGCAAGTTTGCAAACCTCTGATGTATAGTGTATTTCTGTTTCTCCTCTGATGTATAGTATATTTCTGTTTCTCATCTTTTCTTCAAATATTTTTCTGCTTCCATCTTTTCCAGAACCTCAACTACAAACATATTAAATCATTTGATATTGTTCCACATGTCACTAAGGCTCTTCTCATTTTTTATCAGACCTTTTTTTATACCAAATAATCCATTTTTATGTCTTCACATTCATGGATTATTCTTCTATATTTCGTAACCTGCTATTCTTAAGCCCATCTAATGAATTTTTTATTTCAGATATTGTATTTTTTGTTTCTAGGAATTTTACTTTATTATTTTTTATATCTTCTATTTCTCTATATTATTCATATTTTTCTTTAAATTTTGAATGTATGTATAATTGTTTTTACATCTTTGCTAAGTCTAGCATTCATTTCTGGGTCTATTGATTAATTTTTCTTCTGATCCTAAACAGGACTTTTTACACATGTCTAAGTAATTTTTGATTGAATGATGGACAAAGTAAATGTGTTTTTGAGTGTCTGAATTTCATGTCTTTAAGACTTGAATTTTTGGGGATCCCTGGGTGGCGCAGCGGTTTGGCGCCTGCCTTTGGCCCAGGGCGCGATCCTGGAGACCCGGGATCGAATCCCACATCGGGCCCCCGGTGCATGGAGCCTGCTTCTCCCTCTGCCTGTGTCTCTGCCTCTCTCTCTCTCTCTGTGACTATCATGAATAAATAAATAAAAATCTTTAAAAAAAAAAAAAAAAAGACTTGAATTTTTGGTTTGTTAGTTAAGTTGCTAAGTTAGTTGATGATTTGGGGATTCCTGGGTGACTCAGTGGTTTAGTGCCTGCCTTCGGCCCATGGTGTGATCCTGGATTCCTGGGATTGAGTCCTGCACCGAACTCCCTACATGGAGCCTGCTTCTCCCTCTGCCTGTGTCTCAGCCTCTGTCTCCGTGTCTCTCATGAATAAATAAATAAAATCTTTAAAAAAAAAAAAGTTAGTTGATGATTTAAGGCTTGTTTTTTAGTTTGGGGGACAGTTCTAGAATGATCTTTACTGTTAGGTTAGTCCTACTAAGGTATTACTATTCTGGGGTCTCTATTTAATGCCCTGAGTGTTCAGTGAAGAGTTCTTACTGTGGCTGGTCAAAACTTTCCTCTTAATTCTCTGTGAGCTCTGAGAATTTTTCTGCTTAGTCTCTTTACTCAGACTCGAAGTGTCACACCACACGTGGAGATTAGTGTTTAGCACAGATTTAGGATACTCCTTTTTTTTTTTTTTTTTTTTTTTTTTTTTCAGATTTAGGATACTCCTAAACAGATTTATTGACCCTCTTGCCTGTGTAGTTGTCTCCTCTGGTATATATTTTTTTTTAATTTTTAAATTTTTTTCTTTTTCTTTTCTTTTTTTTCCCTCTGGTACATATTAACCTACAACTTCCAGGTACCTCAGCCCTTGTGAACTTAGCTCCCGCTCCCTTCTGCTCTTTATATAGGCTCCACACCCAACATGGTGGGGCTTGAACTCCCAACCCAGAGATCAAGAGTCACATTCTCCTTGGACTGAGCCAGCCAATCAGGTGCCCCTGTTTAGTCCCCTTTTGATTTCCACATCCAGTATCATAATCCAGAAGACTAAAGTGGTTGGCTTACTTCATTTGATCCTCAGAGATCATAGTCCCACTTTTCCTGTTTTTTTTTTTTTTATTGTCAAGAACATTATTTTCACATATTTTATACAGTTTTCTAATTATTTATAGCAGTATGCCAAGTCTAGTACCAGTTACTCCAACATGACAAAAACCTAAGAATTTTACTTTAGGAAATAGTTTTCTAACTTTTGCATTTTTTTAAGTAGTCTTCATGCCCAGCATGGAGCCCAGTATGGGGCTTGAACTCATGACCGAGATCAAGACCTCAGCTGAGACCAAGAGTCGGACATCTGACTGAGCTACCCAGGTGCCCCTACTTTTGCATTTTAAAAAATATTTTATTTATTATGAGAGACAGAGAGAGAGAAAGGCAGAGACATAGGCAGAGGGAGAAGCAGGCTCCATGCAGGGAGCCCGATGTGGGACTTGATCCTGGGACTCCACGATCATGCCCTGAGCCAGAAGGCAGACGCTTAACCGCTAAGCCACCCAGGCATCCCTTAACTTTTGCATTTTAAAGATACCTATCACCTGTGATAACAATAACTTTCATCCTTTCCAATTTCCAACATTCATACTTTATATTAAATTATCTTGCCTAAGTCATTGGCTAGTGCTTCCAGGACAATGTTAAATAATAGTATGGATATTTTTCTGGTATTTTTCCCTAAGGGTAGATGGAAAGCACTTTTTTTAAATAAAGATTTTATTTATTTATTCATGAGAGACACAGAGATTGAGAGAGGTAGAGACACAGGCAGAGGGAGAAGCAGGCTCCATGCAGGGAGCCTGATGTGGGACTTGATCCCAGGATCACGCCTTGGATCAAAGGCAGGCAGGCGCTAAACTGCTGAGCCACCCAGGGATCCCCTGCTAAAGCACTTTAAAGAGATAACATCTCTCGACACCTGGGTGGCTCAGACATTGAGTGTCTGCCTTCAGCTCAGGGCCTGTTCCTAGGGTCTAAGGATCGAGTCCCACATTGGGCTACCTGTGAGGAGTCTGCTTCTCCCTCTGTCTATGTCTCTGCCTCTCTCTGTGTGTCTCTCATGAATAAATAAATAAGGTCTTAAAAAATAGTAATAAATAAAGAGAGAACACCTGGAGTTAATGAAAGTGTTGGAGGAAAAAAAAGATACTCTTCAGTATTGGTGAAGATATAAATTGATATAATATTTTGGGAAGGTAAATTGTACTCACTCAGCAACTCCATTTCTAGGAATCAGGTTATTTCACAAGTGCTCAAAGATCTGTGTGCAAAGGTATTCATTGCAGCATCATTTATAATAGCAAAAAGTTGTAAAGTCATGACCCATGACCATGTTTCAAATGAGAATAGAGGAATTATTAGATTTTAACTGACAGGACATGATAGTAAAAAATTGGGTATTGATCTGATGCTTCTCTAGCAATATTCCCGGGTGTCTTGTTTTGGCAAGTATATGACACAGCCCTGAGTATGTTTTCTGTTAGCATAGTATTCTTGTTTCTCTGTGCTCTGGAGACATACACGAACTCAGAAAAAGCTGAGTCCATACAATAAGAATGCAAAGGCCTCAATCTCTAACCATGTGATTCAATCTTTTTTATATAATAATTTCTGGATTTTGAAATGGGATTTTGAAGCCTACTATTAACTAGAATCTGGATTACATTAAACATGGACGAAACTTCATTATAGACATAGCTTCTTGAGCATTAATTTACTAGAGTGCTCTTCACTTCTAAATATGTTTATATTTATAAATTTGATACAGTACTGAATTGTAGTTAATGCATTTTTAAAATAACTGCCCAGGCAGTTCAATATAGTTAGCACTAATGAGAGCTGATTTAGCAGATTGTATGTTCCTGAGTTTGAGAGGGCGCTCTAATCTGTTTGTGTTCCTAGGCCATGGTCTCCCCTTCTGTCATTATTACCTGTTTGCTGAATGATTTTAACCCATAATGACTTATCCCAGGTATGCAAGTGTTAAGGCCAAAGTTACTATAAGAGTGTTACACATAGATAGTACCTTAGATTTTAAAATGGGTATTTTACAGTGGCTTGAGCCAGGGAAACACCTTCAAAAAACTTGTCAACTGTTAATTAGAGACTGGTGGAAGACTTCTGACATCATGGAAAGTACCATAAAGTTATTGTAGCCTGCAGAGAAATGATTCACAACTATGTAAATGAATGAAGCTAAAGGAAACTTTGCCCACAGGTATGCTAGGACTTTGGGGGATACAAAGGAAAAAGCAACTGCAACATAGCCGTACCAGAGACTATGCTTTAGTGATATCTTAATCTGCATTGCTCTGAGTACATTAGATTAATGTTTCCATTGATAGAATTGTGTTCTCTCTGCTAAATAGAGTATTCTTTTTTTTTTTTTTAAATGTTTATTTATTTATGATAGTCACAGAGAGAGAGAGAGAGGCAGAGACACAGGCAGAGGGAGAAGCAGGCTCCATGCACCGGGAGCCCGACGTGGGACTCGATCCCGGGTCTCCAGGATCCGCCCTGGGCCAAAGGCAGGCGCCAAACCGCTGCGCCACGCAGGGATCCCTAAATAGAGTATTCTTAAATGGGCTACAGTTGCAGCCGTGGATGGTGTCACAAATTAGGAATAAATAATTCGTGTTCACACATTATAGAAACTCAAATTTCAACAGAAAAGGAAATGTACTGGCTCTTGTAACTATAAACCTAGAAGGAACATCGGCTTTAGACATTGCTGGGGCCAGGAATTAGGATAATGTCATCAGGACTCTAGAACAGTTTTGTCTGGCTTTCCTCTGTATTAACATCACTCTTAGGTGGGTTTCTCACTTGTGGAAGGTAATTTTTTGTAGTCCTAGGCTTTTATGATTGTTAAGGCCCATGCCCTCCTACAGTAAGAGCTTCATTCTCTAGCTTCCATGATACACCCTAAAGGAAGACTCAGACTGACCAGTCTGGTCATGTGTCCATGGAGTCAGCAAGGCCAAGGAATGAGCAGCACCACCAAGTTGTGGAAGGAATCCTGTGCTGAGGAAGAGAAAGGGGGTGCTGTGCACACAAAAACAATAGAGGTCTAAGTATAATAACAGAAATGGAAGGAGGATCATGTAGAAGTATACCTGAAAGGTTATAGGTAACATGACTTCATGCCTGTGATCTGATTTTTACATATTCTGGGGGGAAAAAATCGAAGCAGAGAGAAGACAGAAAATTAGCAAAATTTTAAGTGTGAAAGCCAGTTATTAAGTACGCAAGCATTCCTAATATTACCTACCCTGCTTTGGTAAGTGTTTAAAATTTTGCCTAAAGAAGTTAAGGGCAAAAATAAACACCGTTTCTAATCAACTAGGATTGTTTCTAAGAAATTAAAGGTAAGAGAGACTCTGAGAGGAATGATAATATGTCATTTGTCCAGAAGGGGAAGTTTCAGGATAGATCCTTTTCTTAGACAGCTGATTTATCTATTTTTGGTCCTAGAAATGTTATCAGTCAGGGTTTAGTCAGGAAAACAGAAACCATTCTGGATATTTCGAAGAGAGGGAATTTAGTATATGAAGTCAGTTCCAAAAGTCTAAGAAAAGCTAGAACAGCAAAATGGAAAAGAAGGCCCAGAGAAAGCAAGAAGGATTTTAATTATACCTCAGAAGCTGCTGTGCCCCTCACCTGGAGCCCACAAGTCTGTGCTGGCTGCTGGGCAGTTGAGCTGCTGTTGTGGTCAGTTCTGGGTCTGCCAAAGAGGTGCCACTTTTATCAGAGATGGAAAGTCCAAATGATAGAAAGGCTATGGAGTCCAGAACCACCCACCCCTATGCCACTATATCCAACAGCCAGCAGCCACTGACAATTGCTGAATTTCCACCGCCCAAAACAGGAAACTTCTTTTCCTTCTACTGATTTCCTATCAGTGCTTCCTATTGATAGGATCAAACAGGAACCCAGCTGCAAGGAAGGAAGCCTGGGAAATGTCATTTGCAGAATTCCAATTCCATCAGTAGAGAGTAGAGCATGGCAGGCATTGAGCGGAGAGACATGTAAATATCCAGCATAGTCTACCCTCTGGGCAGCTATATACATCACTCTTCCCATATTTAAAATTCCTTTTTTTTAATAAGATTTACTTATTTATTTTTAGAGAGAGAGTGTGTGCATACATGAGTGGGAGGGGCAGAGAGTGAGAGAGAGAACATGTTAAGCAGATTCCTTGCTGAGCACAGAGCCTGACATGGGGCTCAATCTCACAACCCTGAGACCACAACCCACTGCACCATCAAGGCACCACCCCACCATTTTTAAAATTCTAAACAAATTCACGAATCTGCTTTACAATATGTAACTATCCTTGGTACCCCCTTCCCCCAAAAAAACCCTTAGCCTCTCCCAAAATGGGAGATGTTAATTCCACTTTTAGGTCAGTTATAATCAAATTTAATGGAATTGGGGGACACCTGGGTGGCTCAGGGGTTGAGCATCTGCCTTCAGTTCAGGTTGTGATCCTGGAGTCCTGAGATTGAGTCCCACATCAGGCTCCCTGCAGGGAGCCTACTTCTGTCTCTGCCTCTCTTTCTGTGTCTCTCATGAATAAATAAATAAAATCTTTTTAAAAAAATTAATGGAATCAGGACACCTAGGTGGCTCAGTTGCTTAAGCATCCAACTCTTGATTTCTGTTTGGGTCATAATGTCAGGGTTGTGAGATGGAGCCCTGAGTCAGGCTCCACACTGGGCATGGAGCTTGCTTAAGATTCTGTTTCTCTCTCCCTCTGCCCCTGTCTCCCTTAAAAAGACTTTTTAAGTGGAATTATGTGATGTTTCTTTGTGAGAAGTATTCCTATCTTGGGAGCTAAGACCTTGTCAGGTACCAGAAGTAAAAATTCTGTAAGTGAGTTATTAGAGGCCAAAGTGAAAACACTTCCAATCCTTGATTTCTATTTTTTTGAAAGATTTTATTTATTTATTCAAGGGGGGGGGGGTGGGCAGAGGCACAGGCAGAGGGAGAAGCAGGCTCCATGCAGAGAGCCCGATGTGGGACTCGATCTAGGTCCCCAGGATCAAACTCCGGGCTGCCGTGGGCGCTAAACCGCTGCGCCACCGGGCTGCCCCAATCCTTGATTTCTAAAATTAAATATTGTAACTATGGAAAAAATAGCATTATATATTGGTCTGTGGTTACAAGCATATAGCACCCCTATTTCTCGGGGTATCATCTCTCAAATGGGGTCATATCGGAGTATTCCATTGGTTATTCTACCATTTTATCAGGTGAGCTGCTTCTAGGTGCCAGAGTAGATGGCAGGCTTCATGGTAGCCAGGGAAGAGGCTGGCTGACAGCCACAGAACAGGTCATCTTGTCCACCTGATTTCTGAAAGACTCCTCTGTAGTGGGTACCCTTTATTAAATATTCACTTGAGCACTAAGACTTTATACGCTGTGGCCACTCCAAGAGGTATATTCCCCTGCCTTTTCTGCACATACCTCTTCCTCACATGGCCACCAGTCCTTCTATCCAGTTCTTCCTAAATCCTTGATTGTTTGGCCAACTTGTTAGCCATTGTCCACGGATCAAGGTAAAATTTCTGCCTGTTGTCTATTTCTTCTATCTCTTTGTCCATGCAGAGTGGACAATCAGATGCTCCCTGGGGAGATTTCCTTTACCAGTATCTTTTGGGGACACTCCTGATTGGAGCTGTGATGCTTCTGCCATCCACTCCCAGCTGCTGCCAGTATATTGTGCAGAACCATCTGTAAATCAGACTTTAATTTCTTCTTCCTCAGTCAGCTAGTTTAGAGAACTCAACAACCATATGTGTGAGAGGAGGAAAGGCAGCAGTATACTAGGAGTAGGAGCTGTGGCATGTGCCCCCTGCTCATGAACTTACTTGTAGGTTCAGGACCTGTTCGGTCCAACCTTGTACATAACATTTCACCTTGATGATGGAATGCTGCTGCACATGCCCACACGTACAATTTGGTGCATCAGTAACACCCATGATAGGCAACTCAGGCATAGCCACCTGATGTCCCTGGTCAGGCATAAGAGGACCTGGTGGCATGCCAAAAACTGTTTTGCAAAAGGAGAATAGTTATCTGTTAGAGAGGTATGATGGTTAATTTTATGTGTCAGCTTGGCTGATCTACAGTGTACTCAGTAATTTGATCAAATGTTATTCTGCGTGTTTCTGAGAATGATTTTGAATGCATTTAAGTTTCAACTGATAGTAAAGCAGATTGCCTTCCCTAATATGGGTGGGCTCATCCAATCAGTTGAAGACCCAAATAGAACAAAAGGCTGATCCTCCCACCAAGTAAGAGTATTTCCTCCTTCCTGACTGCCTTGAGCTGGGACATTATTTTTTTCCTACCTTTGGATCAAACTGAAACATTGGCTCTTTCTGGGTCTCAAGCCTGCCAGTCTTTGAACTGGAACTCACTCCATTGGTTCTCCCAATTCTCAGACCTTCAGTCTTGGACTGAAACTACACTGTCAGCTCCCCTGGGTCTCCAACTTGCCAACTGCAGATTTTTGGACTTATTTTCCTCCAGAATCATTTGAACCAATTCCTTAGAATAAATCATATATATATATATATATATATATATATATATATATATATATGCCTTCCATTGGTTCTGTTTCTCTGGAGAACCCTAATACAAGAAGTACTGAATTTTCTCTCAGATTTTCTCTAAGGGCTATAATTCTCCTATTGGGGCTGATCATAGGCTCCATACAGCATCCCCTGTTTATCACAGACCTCTAACACCACTCCTAAGGCCAGTGTAGCAGAACAACTTGCACTGTAGCAGAGCAACTTGCACATCTAAAACCTTCTGCAGAATCTTTTCTTGCTCTGGGCCACAATTAAAACTCACCATCTTATGAGTTCCTCAGTATATAGGTTGGAATAGCACCCAAATGAGGTATAGTTCTTCTTCTTCTCCTCCTCCCCCTCCTCCTCCTCCTCCTTCTTCTTCTTCTTCTTCCTCCTCCTCCTTCTTCTTCTCTTCCTTCTTCCTTCTTCCTTCTTCCTTCTTCCTTCCTCCTTCCTCCTTCCTCCCTCCTCCCTCCTCCTCCTCCTCCTCCTCCTTCTTCTTCTTCTGCTTCTTCTGCTTCTTCTTCATTTATTCATGAGAGACACAGAGAGATAGGCAGAGGGAGAAGCAGGCTCCATGCAGGGAGCCCAATGCGGGACTCGATCCCAGGACTCCAGAATCATGCCTGGGGCCAAAGGCAGATGCTTAACTGCTGAGCCAACCAGGAGTCCCTGTAGTGTTGCTTCTGAACCAAAAGATTCCTACAACTTACTTTTTATGGTGAGTGGCATAAAGTACAACAGTTTGTCTTTCACTTTATCATGGGCTAATCTCAACTTGTCCCAGATCGTGTGACAACCCCCCCTCTAAAAATTTCAACAAGGAGGGAGGACCCTCAATCTTCATGGTCTTTGTCTCCTACCTTCTGCCATGCATTGATCTTACTAAGTATTTAGGATAGCTTCTGCATTCTGCTCAATATGTCCAGTCAGCATGATATCATCAATGTGTGATGTCCATGATGGGTAAAAGCAAACTGCTGCTCATGTTTCTTGCTAATTCATATAGAGACAAAAACATCTCTCCAAGCCAATGGCTGTATTCCAGATGTTGGCTACTATGTTGATTTGTTCCAATGTAAAGATCACATCTAGAAAACTGCTATAATTAGAATTATTCATTGATTAAGGACACTGTGATCTACAGTCAGTCTCCAAGACCCTTCTACTTTCTGTAGAGGCCAAATGGGGAATTAAATGCAGAAGTGATAGGAATCACCACTGTAACATCTTTGAGGCCTTTGCTGGTGGCACTAATCTCTGCATATCCCTCAGAGATGCAATATTGGTTTTAGTTTATACTGGTAGGGAGAGGAAGTGAAGAATTTATATTTGTTCCTTCTTACTGTAATAGCCCTCACACCATGATCAGGGAGTAAATGTGGGGCTTCTGGGAACTGTACTTTAGAAAGTGTAGAAATAACCATAGGTCAGATCAACTCAGGCCAGAACCCCATTTATCAATTGACCTGAATAAGCCCCTCCCTTGACTGGTGGGTCACAGTGGTGTTAAGGTACCCAGGGATTAACACCAACTCAGAACTAATATCTGGCAATCCCTGGAAAATCTAGATATTTTTACTTTCCTAGTCTTCAGCCATCTAAGTACATGCTTTCATTTACATTAATTTAGTAATGACTTACTAGGACAGTATTTCAAGTCTCTTTGAGGAAGACATGAAGAAAATGTTCTAGTATATACTTGTGGTAGTATAGTATCCTTCTTCAATTAAAGGTTCAATAAATCCAGGTCTGCGGGCACCTAGGTGGCTCAGTCAGCTAAGTGTCTGACTTTTGGTTTTGGCTCAGGTCATGATCTACCAGTTGTGGGATTGAACGCCACATTGGGCTCTGTGCTCAGTACAGAGTCTGCTTTAGATTTTCTCTCCCTCTCCTTCTCACCCACCCACACACACTCTCTCTCAAATAAATAAATAAATACAATCTTTTAAAAATAATAATCAATCAGTCAATCCAGTTCTGTAAATTAGTTTAGGTCTGAAGTATATATGACAGGCTATCTTGCTCCAAAATTGGTAAACCAGGTCATAGTCTTGCTCAAGAGACCTAAAGTTTTTTTTTGTTGTTGTTGTTGGTTGGTTGGATGTTTTGGTTATATAGATCAATTTAATGTGTTAGTAAGCTGTTCATCTAGATAATTCCTAGAGACAACATGATCAACTAGCCATCACCAAAGATCTACCCCTGCTGTGTATATGGTAATTGCATACACATTGTCTCTGGCATTTAACTACTGTCACTTGGCCTTTGTCACTCTGGGACCTCATCATCCCCATTTCAGTGAAGACATCTCCCTTTGTGTCATTTCCATCCTATAGGTGACAGCCACAATATCTTAGTGAAGGAAGTATTCTCTGGACATCTGGGTTTCTTCCTCCACATTAGGCCAGAAGTTCTAGCTTCCCAACTTCACTGAATATAGTCCACCCTTGAGTTCAAGTTGTGGTCTGCCCATGAAACAGATTTTTATTTTTTTATTTTTATTTTTTTTTAATTTTTTATTTTTATTTTATGATAGTCACAGAGAGAGAGAGAGAGAGAGAGAGAGACAGAGACATAGGCAGAGGGAGAAGCAGGCTCCATGCACTGGGAGCCCGAAGTGGGATTCGATCCCGGGTCTCCAGGATCGTGCCCTGGGCCAAAGGCAGGCGCCAAACCGCTGCGCCACCCAGGGATCCCGAAACAGATTTTTAGAACCATTCCCAAGTATTTGAAGTAACACATAAAATCCACAATCTCTGGTAAGTATACCTGTATGAATAAATCCAGCCTGTTGCAACATTGTATACCTCAGAATCCATTACAAAACATATTCCCATGTTTGTGCCAAGGTGAATTAGGAAGTCTTGCAATATTTTATGTATAAATTATCTCCTCCCACGTGATACTTTTTCATTATCCCCCTAGGAAATGCTGATTCTGGCTATGGTCTGGTGGCAATGAGGGGTGGTAAATTGTGTCTGGAGGAAAATTGGCATCCCCTTGCAAGGTCATTGCCTCAGGTGTGTTATTAAAGAGTCTTCAAGCGAGGGAAGGCTAGTCTTCTCAGACAAAGGAGATACTGCTCCCTGGCAAGGAGGAGACTCGTGGGATTGTAGGGCTTGAGTTTCTCAGATCATCCGAATCTATTCAAATGTTCCCATTCCCAATCTCAGGCTCTCTTTCACAATCAATGCCCATCACATAAGACACTTGGTCAGATGTAAAATAAACTCATGTTGGAATTTTACAACCCACACAATTATAATTAGTATCTAGGTTTTAGCTCTAGCTATCCTTTGGCTTCACAGAGTTTCCTTTAGGGCTACTGTTAAGGTTCTCTGGTTTTCTAATGGTGACTTGAGCTGACTTTAAAACTTGGAGTTTATCATTGCCTTCCTGTAAGTTCCCTAGTACAGACAGAAGCAACTCATCTGATGAGGATGAGTCCTTGTAATCATCATTACTAATATCGTGGTAAAATACAGCAGCTCCTTCCCCGCATCACCCAGAGTGTTGCTGTTGCTTTCAGTAGGACTTCACCTTAAGCAAATGTTGATAAGTAACCATAATGCTACCACATGACCTGTATTGCCAACATTTCCATTCTTCGGTGACAGTAAGGCCATCATTCTCTTTGAGCTCAAAACAGTCAGCAGACCAATCCCAGAACCCTATTTGGAAAAGTCCATTTCCTGAGACCTTTTCTGTTACTAAGATTATATAGTAAGAGTCCTATCCAGAAAACAAAAGCCATTCTGGATATTCCAGACAAAGATAATTTAGTACTGGAAATGATACAGGTGTGGGAAGATGTGGAAAAGCACAGATGAGGATGGGGGCTGGAGGAACAAAAAGAAGGGAATGATACTCAGAGATCATAGACTGCTAATGCCCCTGGAAGCTGGAGCCAATGAGCATGTACCTCCTGTTGCACTTTTGGAGACAGTCAGTCCTGGATCTGTGGAAGAGGTACCACTCTGACCAGAGCTGGGACCACCAGAAAGATTCTGCATCTGTCTGAGCTGCTGTGTCCAAAATCATGCCACCCTGCTGCTACTACAGCAACCACCAGCAAGTGAAAGAGCTAGAGCAGCAAGTTTCCCTCTTGTTCTGGTCCTCTGCATCCCATATTCCATATCCTACAGGAAGCCAGCTCATGAGAGATCCTGGGTAATGTAGTTTGCAGCCTCTCAGCCCCATCAGAGCAGAACAGAGTCTCAAAACACAGTTTGAGGGCTTAAAAACAATAGGTGAATGACCTGTACAGAAACCAAAATCAATTGCCTTAGTTATGAGGGCCCTGCTTTTTTACAAGGGCAAAGAACAAACTTCTTCAGCCATAGATGGGGAGGTTAAAGAAAAATGGCAGCTTGTCCTGCCTGTCAATGGCTGTAGTCTACCAATGAAGCAGTTTCCCACGAGAAATCCCTTAAATATTTACTGGGTATCACTATGCTGTAAGCTGAGCTCATGCTGTTACACTTTAATCTTGTGATTTAGGTGCAAAGTATAAATTAGAGTGGACCAAAAATCAGATGCACAATTTCTTTTAAAGATTTTATTTATTTTTTTTTATTTTGGAGAGAGAGAGCACAGCAGGGAGGGGCAGAGGGAGACAGAGAATCTCAAGCAGACTCCACACTGAGCGTGGACCCAACTTGGGGCTCAATTTCATGACCCTGAGATCACGACCTGGGCTGAAATCAAGAGGCAGACTGAGCTTCCGAGGCACCCCATCAGATACACAGTTTTATATTAACTACTGTAATTCTACTGTATTTCCCAGATCCTCATCATTTTCACAAATAATGCTATTTTACTTAGAGTATCAAAGGCATCTGAAATGAACTCTGATATCATCTCCTTAGAGATAGGTACACTTCTTTGTTCTCTCTTCCTTTTGCAAAGAAAAAGGTCCCCTCTCCTCCTACCCCTCACTAATCCTTTCCGATGCTAACCATTTTAGTGTCTTCTCAAATCTCATTCCTCCCTGCTTTACCTGGAAATTTATTTCTTCAGGAACTTTTTTCTTTCCAGAATATTCAAATTCTTCTTCAGCGCTGACCACAACACTGTCCTCCTTATTCTTTCCCTTTACAGCAGAATTCTGTGAAGAGTTGTGTGTCTTTGTTCTTCTCATCCCATTCTCCCTGAAACCCACACAGAACGCGGGTGCACACATGCACCCCCACCCCCAACACACACACCACTGATGTATCCAGTGGTTGATTCCTAGTCCCTGTCTTACCAAAGCAAACACAGCTGATCACCCCTTCTCCTTGAAATGCTTTCTTCACTTCCAGGATGTCTTCCTGGCTTTCTGGTTTTCCCCTGGTATCTTTGCATGATCCTCATCCCTCTGTTCCCTCAATGTCAGAAGGCCAGGAGCTCACCTCTATTCTTTGTGGCCTGCCTCCTTTGATAATCACATCTAGTCTCATGACTTTAAATACCATCCAAATGCTGATTCCCAGTCTCACATCCCCAGGCTGGACCTATCTCCTCAACTCTACTCATATATCCAGCCTCCCACCCTCTATCTCTTGTTGGATGGATAACAAGACACGTGAAACTTGTCCAAACTTGAGGGGCAGAGACCAGTCCCCACGGGTTCCTCCCTTAGACTTTTCCATTTTGGCAAACAGGACCTCCACTCAGCCAGTACTCCTGCTGCATACCATGAGGCCACTTTCGTTTGTTGTCTTGCTCTCCTTGCCATGTGTCTGTTACCTGGTCATCGTGGTTCTCTGTGTGTGTCCACATGCATGGGATTTACCTTTTCCCTTTTATCTATCGAAGTCTTTTCATTCAGCCTCTTAAACTTATTCTTAATCCTATCTTGGAATTATAGCTTGCTGGACTATCTGACACTGAGGATGGAGTGTCTGGAGTATCTGACACTGAGGATCCAGCTGCCAGTGGGTATTTTACTTTAGGGAGTAGTCTTGTGACTGCCCTTTGACACCGTCTGCCGTTGGCCATTTTCCCAAGCCTCAACCTTCTCCTTCAGAGGCCCTCTGTTTCTCCTTCTGCTTCCCAAAGATGGTGCTCAGGTCTCTCCAGTCAGGAGACAATTTCCCACTTTGTTTTCACGATTAAACGTATCATCTCACTCCCTATCAACTCTCAGTTAGGAGGCTGCTTAAATTTGCACACAGTGACTACTGTTGGCAACACTTAACAATACTGATGCTCACTTAATTGCCTGGAAAGCAAATTCTTATTGAAATTTAAAATAAAAAAAAAAGTTCCATTCCCCCCCCCCCCCAAGGAATTAACTTTTCACTAGAATTTTTAAGAATAGAGTTAGTGTTTTTATATGTTTTTATAGCACTCTCATGTCTGAAAAAGCACTGGCAATGTCTTGGGCATCAATTCATCATTCCTCTATGAAACCAACTTTGATTCCTTTCATAGTTAGGAGTAAATTTTAAAGAAAAGTTACACTAATAATTAGATGAAAATTATCAAAAAATTCAGAATCTTTAGAAATAACTTATAAACTGGGATTCTCTGGCTACAAGTAAAAGGAAAGCCAACTCATATTGGCTTAAGAAAAATGACATTTATTGGGTCAGGTAAGTGAAAAGTCCAAGGATGGATACAGCTGAAGGCATGGCTGGGACTAGGGCTGGGGTTGGTAAAAGGCAGCCTGTGGCTGTTTTTGTGAATAAAGCTCTATTGGGACACTATCATACCCATTGCTTCTCCTATTGTCTGTGGCTGCTTTCATGCTACTGTGGAGAATTGAGTAATATAGTGGTGAAGCTGAGGAGGTGAGAGAGACATCTGGCCCACTGTGATGTGTATTTTTCCTGCAAAATCAAGCAATTCTCCAACACAAATTCAACTTACTTCTGACACTATCTACATCGAGATGGCATCAGATTCACAGGTTAAGGGCTCAGTCCTACAAGCCTGCCTCCACTGGATATGCCCATCACTGGTCCAGGTTGTCACCTGTGCTTCTGACTGACCATAAATCAGAGGACCCCCCCTGCCTTGGGTTCGATTAGTTTGCTTGAGTGGCTCACAGAACTAAGGAAACCAATTTACTCACTAGATCACCAGTTTATTATGAAGGATATTAAAAGATACAAATGAACAGCCAGATGAAGAGATACATAGGGTAAGGTCCCAAATGTGGGAACTCCAGACCCATGGAGTATGAGGCCAGGGCCATAAAAGTGGATGCGTTCTAGTTTACCAGGCTGGAAGCTCTCAGAACTCTGTCCTTTTTTGTTTTGTTTTGTTTTGTTTTGTTTTGTTTTGTTTTATATTTTATTTATTTATTCATGAGAGACACAGAAAGAGAGAGGCAGAGACATAGGCAGAAGGAGAAGCAGGCTCCATGCAGGAAGTCTGACTCGGGACTCAATCCTGAGGCCCCGGGATCACTCCCCGAGCCAAAGGCAGACACTCAACCGCTAAGCCACCCAGGCATCCCCTTTTGGGGTTTTTTGGGGGGCTTCATTACATACGCATGATTGATTAAATCATTGGCCACTGGTGACTGATTCAACCTCCAGCTCCTCCTCCCTTCAGAGGTTGTGGGGAGGAGCTGAAAGTTCCAACCCTCTATTCTAATAAATTGAGTCTAATGGTTGGTTTCCCTGGCACGCCCCACCCCCGCCCCTGCATCTTAAGGACATTAATAAAAATTCAGCTGTGGTTGAATGGGACTTACTGTGAATAACAAGACACCCATGGCAACTTTATGGCTCTGAAGTGATTTCAGGAACTATGGATGAAAGACTAAACATTAGAACAAAAGATGCTCCTATTGCTCTTACTGCTTAGGAAATTACAAGGCATTTGGGGAACTCTGAGCCAGGAACCATAGGTGAAGTCCAAAATAAATATTTATTACAACTAATAATCTCATAGCTCCAAGCCCTGAAATATTTCCTGCCTGGCCTTTTACAGAAAAAAAAAAAAAAAAATCACTAGCCTAGGGAACAAAATGATGTCAGGAGAATCAGGCCTTTCTCTTTCTCTGCTCTTCTTTCCTCAGGGTTGGTCCTTTCTCATGTAGGTGCTGTCATGGTGGCAGTACATCCACAATGTCTAGTTCCCGGCTTTCATCCTCAGAGAAGTGCTCTTTTCCAGTTGCTCCAGTAAAAATGCTAGGTTCATGTCGACTGAACCTCTTTTGTTTGCCTTGTTCAGTCCATCCATCCCCAAGCCAATAGCTGGCTGTGGGAATGCATTGCTCTGATTTGTCAGGTCTAGATCACAGGTTGGCCTTTGGAGGGATGAGTCAATTCAGTATCTCCCAAACCATAGGACCTGAAAGAGGTGAAGGGATGATCCTCTTAAGAAAAGTTGTGGACCAATTACCAGAAAAAAAAAGTATTGAGTGTGAAGAGAGGGGAGTCAGAATAGAATAGTCAACAAAAGGGAAATTGTATAACAGGCTGATAAACTAAAACATCCACCAAAAGAATGAAAATAACAGCTTTTAAATAGGGGCACCTGGGTGGCTCAGTGGTTGAGCATCTACCTTTGGCTCAGGTCATGATCCTGGGTCCTGGGATCAAGTTCCATATCAGGGTCCCTGCAGGAAGCCTACTTCTCCCTCTGCCTATGTCTGCATCTCTCTGTGTGTCTCTCATGAATAAATAAATAAAATCTTAAAAAAAAAAACAAGAGTTTTTAAATAGCTACAGCTTCTGTTAATACAGAAATAAATATTTTTCCCTTTTACCAATTCATTTTGAATCAAGATTTTAGGTCAACCATATAAAATTACTATTTTTATTGGTCAAAACTGTTAAATATTGACAGTTTTTTTTTTCTTTTTTTTTTTAATATTGGCAGTTTTATGCAGCTTGTATTTGCTCTCTAGGGCTGTTATAACAAAGTACCTTAACCTGGGTTGCTTGAAACAACTGGAATTTATTCTCTCAGTTCTGGAGGCTAGAAGTCAGAAATTAAGGTGTTGGCAGGGCCATGTCCCCTCTGAAGGCTCTAGAGGAGAAACCTTCTAGCTTCTGGGGACTCCAGGTATTTTTTGACCAGCAGTTGTGTGACTGCAGTCTCCCAACTGTAATTTCACCAGGATTTTTTTCTTCTTTCCTCTCCTTTTCTTTTCTTTTCTTTTTTTTTTTTCCTCTCTTTTTCTTATAAAGACACCAGCCATTGGCTTTAGGGCTCACTGGATGTAGTCCAGTGACCTCATCTTAACTAATTCTTTCTGCAAAGACCCTGTTTCCAAATAAGGTTACATTCTGAGATTCTAGGTAAACATGAATTTTGAGGGAACAAGATTCAATCCACTATTACTTCAACCTCACATTATTGGAGAATTGAAAAAGCAGAACATTTGTCTTTTCAGTCTCTGAGTAAGTATAAAAACAAAGGTAAAGAGTATTCTAGGAATGCAGAGATCATTCAACACCCAAAATATGTAACGTATTATTTTAACAGACTGTTGTGGGTTGAATTGTGTTCCCCCCCCAAAAGATATGTTGAAGTGCTAACCTGTAGTACTTATTTGGAAATAGGGTTGTTGAAGATGTAATTAGTTAAGATGAGGTCATATTGGAGTAGGGTGGACCCTTAAGTCAAAGTTACTAGTGTCCTGGGGCTCCTGGCTGGCTCAGTCAGTAGAGCATGTGATTCCTGATCTCAGATTGTGAGTTTAAGCCCCACATCAGGTCTAGAGCTTACTTAAAAAAAAAAATGGCTGTGCAAAATGACTAGTGTCCTTATAAGAAGACATTGTGAAGATACAAGTAGAGAGCTCCTTATGAAGACACAGACACACAGAGAAGGCAGCCATGTGAAGACGGAGACAAAGATTGGGGTTTTGCTGCACAAACCAAAGAATGCCTGGAGCCACCAGATGCAGGAAGCAAAGGATTCCTCTCCCGCAAAGGATTCCGTCTCAAAGAAAGCATGGCCCTGTTGACACCATGATTTCAGATATGTAGTGTCCAGACCCTGAGACAATAAATTTCAATTGTGTTGTCACCCAGTTTATATACTTTATTACAGTAGAGCCAGGAAACAAATATACAGATTAAGAAGGAAAAAACATAAATACCAAATAAGCATTTTAAAAAATTTAGCACTCATTTATGATAAATACTTTTAGCAAATTGGAAACAAAAGGATACCCATCAAACACCTGTCCTAGACATCATTCTTCATGGTGGCATTTTAGGAGCATTTCTATTCAGCCAATGAGCAGTTGGAAATAAATTTGACAAAATTATGCAAGATCTTAATAAAGAAAATAAGGAAACATTACTGAATAATATGCAGGAATGCCTAAATAAAGGGAGAATTATACCATGTTCATGGATGGTAAGATTCAATATCTAAAGATATGAATCTTCCCATAAATAAATCTATACATTCAATTCCAAAATAAATACCTATAGGGTATATTTTTTTCTCTTTAGTGAAGCTTGATAAGCTTATCCTAATATATTTATATGGAAGAAGAAGGAGATAATTAGATTTTTTTAATGTTACTTGAAGAACTAGGTGTAGGAATACATTTTAAAGTTTGGTAATTAATACTATGAAGTATTGATGCAGAGATAGACAAATTGACTGACTGAATTGAAGGGATAGATCCATGAATTTATGTAAGCTAGATGTATAACAGATAGCATTACAGATTAGTGGGGAAAGGATACATTGTTCAATAAACAGTGCCAGAAAAATTGACTATCCACATAAAAAAATTAGAATACCATGCAAAACAGTGGATTAAAGCTCTAAAAGTGAGGAACAACTTTGTTTTTATTTTTTAAAATATTTTATTTATTTATTCATGAAAGACACAGAGAGAGAGAGGCAGAAACACAGGCAGAGGGAGAAACAGGCTCCATGCAGGACGCCCAATGCGGGATTCCATCCTGGAATCCATGATCCAGGATCGTGCCCTGAGCCAAAGGCGGCCCTAAATCGCGGAGCCATCCGGACTGCCCTATTTGTTGGATATTTAAAGGATACTTACAGGGACCCTGGGTGGCTCAGCAGGTGAGCATCTGCCTTTAGCTCAGGGCATGATCCCGGGGTCTGGGATCGAGTTCCACATCGGGCTTCCTGCATGGAACTTGCTTCTCCCTCTGCCTATGTCTCTGCCAATCTCTCTCTCTCTCTCTCTCTCTCTCTGTCTCTCATGAATAAATAAATAAAATCTTTTAAAAAAAAATAAGAAAGGATAACAGAATTGCCCCTATTCATCACCCCCTGCCAATATCACACCCTTTGTTGTGTGACATCACAGTTCTTCCCACTAACAGAACAGGTGTTTCTTCTTTCTTGACTTCACATTTGGCCATGTGATTTGCTTAAGACTATTATAGTAGGGTAGATGTGACGGTGTACCAGTCATAAGCCTAAGCCTAAGAGGCTTCATGTATTTCCACTTGGTCTTTTGTGCTTTTTGGTATTGTCATGGGAAGAAATTGGCCAGGCCAGCCAACTGGTCCCACGAGGAAGATATGAGATCATGTAGAAACACAACCACCCCGGACAAGCTGCCTCCATCAGCTAACTCCTAGGTATGTAAGTGGGCCCAGGCAAGATCAGCAGAGCTGTCCTAACAAGTCCAGCCTAAATCAGCCAACCCACAGGCTTGTGAGATAAATACTTACTGTATCACATTATTTTTTGTAGTTCATTTTTGTACAGTATTGGTTAGCAACATTGTAATGAGCAAGCAACTTGCTGATAACGGTCAATAGACATTAATTGTTTAACCCACACAAATAAAAAATGATATACCATTGTATACTTGCAAGATTGGCAAAATTAAAAAGCCTAATAATAGTAAGTACTGACAAAAATGAGAAGTGGTAATCGATACATACCATTAGTGACAGCATACACTTAAATATCGGGTAACATGGTCTGATCATTCTGTTGCAAGTGTAAGTCCCCTGGGTGAGGCATCCAGGAAAACTTTTCTTTTTCCCCTGATCAAAAAAGACAAGGGACGCCTGGGTGGCTTAGCGTTTGAGCGTCTGCCTTTGTCTTGGGTGTGATCTCGGGATCCGGGATCGAGTCCCGAGGGAGCCCGTTTCTCCCTCCCTCTGCCTGTGTCTCTGCCTCTCTTTCTCTCCCCCTCTCTCTCTCTTTTTCTCTCTCTCTCTCTCGGTGTCTCTCATGAATAAATAAATAAAAATCTTAAAAAAAAAAAAAAAAAAAAAGAAGACAAGCTGGGTTGGTAATTGTCTTTTGTCTTTTCAATTCTTCCTGCCAGGAATGTGGCTATCAGGCTGGAGATGAGGTAGCCATCTTACAACACGAAGTGTTTTAATTTCACTAATTATATCTTTCATATATTAAGTCCATTTGGTTCCTCCTCAAACCTACCTCTTCTCTTTTCCCCCCTAGTTTCTTTTCTTGTGGATAATAATAAAACAAAGTAAAAGGAGAATGGCTAACATTTATGAAATACTTATTGCATGCCCAACATCTAGTTTTGAGTGTTATGTGTACATCAGCTCATTCAGTCCTCACAATAATCCTATGAAATAAGAGCTATTTTCTGTTCCATTTTACAGATAAGGAAATGAATACATAAGTTAAATAAATTGCCCAGGTTCACACAGCTATTAAGTGGTAGAGCCATAATTCCAAATCCAGCTACCTGGCTCTAGCATTTATACTCATAACCATATGCTACTCTTTATATCTTTTATCTCTTCGGCCATCTTAAACATACTTACTTCATGGTCTATTAGATTTTTATTCTATTTTCTTTTTTTTTTTAATTAATTTATTTATTTATTTATGATAGTCACACAGGGAGAGAGAGAGAGAGGCAGAGACATAGGCAGAGGGAGAAGCAGGCTCCATGCACCGGGAGCCTGACGTGGGATTCGATCCTGGGTCTCCAGGATCACACCCTGGGCCAAAGGCAGGCGCCAAACCGCTGCGCCACCCAGGGATCCCTTTATTCTATTTTCTAAAACTGTTGGTGTTCTGATTCTCCTATTCTACATGCTGATTCTTCTTTATAAAGAACAGTGTCAAAAAACAACAACAACAGTGTCCTTGTATGTTTTAATATGTTTGATGCAGGGCAGCCTGGGTGGCTCAGTGGTTTAGCGCCGCCTTCAGCCCAGGGCATGATCCTGGAGACCCAGGATCGAGTCCCATGTCAGGCTCCCTGCATGGAGCCTGCTTCTCCCTCTGCCTTTGCCTCTGCCTCTCTCTGTCTCTCTCTGTGTCTCTCATGAATAAATAAATAAAATCTTTTAAAAAAATGTTTTTGATGCACGTTCAACAATACCGATTGAGCATTATCATGTGCTCAAGTGCTGCTCAAGGAGCTGGGAATACATAAGTAGGCAGTCTCAGCTCTCCTACTTTAAATTCTAGTAGGAGAAAATGGCAAACAAATAAGAGGATAAAGAATGGGAGGGTGTGATTAGATAGGATGGTAAAGGAAAGTTCTCTGATAAGGTGACATTTGAACAGGGACCTGAAAATGTGAGAATGTGAGCTATGTGAATATCTGGGAGAAGAATTCCAAAGCAGAAGGAGTAGCAAGGATAAAGGTTGCACAGTAGAAACAGGCCTTGAATGTTCAGGAATGAGCAGAGGTCTTTGTAGCTAGAATGCAGTGTTGGAGGGATCGAGCAGAAGAGACGAGGGCAGAGAGATACCTGGATGGGGAGGATGTACATCATGTAGGGCCTTTGAGATCGTAAGAACTTTGAGGTTGGATGGGGAGCCTTTGGAAGCTTTTTTTGTGGGTCATAAGCTCAAAGATGGTATTTGAAACTATGAGACCAGATGGACTCACCTAGGGAATGGTGTAAGTAGAGAAGAGGTCCCAGCCCTGAGGCCTGGGGCATTCCAGCTGTAGGGGAAGAAAATTTTTCCTTGACCTTCTTCCTGGCTGGGTCTGGAAATTAAACCAACAAAGACAAATTGACATGAGACATGCATACAAATTTACTTAACATAAGTTCTACACAACACAGAAGCCTTCATAAGGAAATGAAGATCCGAGGAAGAAATAGACCTAAGGATATTTCTATGCTAGGTTCGAAGCGCCAGCAGTCGTGGAGGAGTAAGGTAGGTTAAGGAGTAGGAGATAAATTTAGTAAACAGGGAAGCTCAGCTCAGCCAGTTTGTTCAGATTCTTTTTAGCGTCCCTTTGTCTCCTGAGATAAGGATGCTCTTTCCTCTGGGTATAAGGACAGTTAGGGGTTATTTTAGTTGTAGGGGGAAAAGGAGGGGGGTATCAAAGTTACCTTTCTGCTGTTTTCTCAAAGTTCTTCAGTTCAAAATATTCAGTGTGCCAAGGTGCCATATTTTGGGGTAGGATACCATGAATCCCCTAGCACTTAGAGCTTAGGAAAATGAAAAACCGGCAAAGGACTGAGAAGGAGCGGCCAGCCAATGGGAGAAGAACATGGAGGAGTGGTGTCCTAGCACCAAATGAAGAAAGTGTTTTAGGATCAAGAGAATGACCCACTGCATCAGTAAAATGAAGACAAAGAAATGACTGTTGGATTTGACATGCAAGTTACTAATGATTTTTTTTTTAAGATTTTATTTATTTGACAGAGAGCGTGAGCATAAGCAGGGGGAGCAGCAAGCAGAGGGAGAAGGAGAAGCAGGACCCAGGGATCACGACCTGAGCCAAAGGCAGACATTTAACTGACTGAGCCACCCAGGCACTCCACTAATGATATTTTTTGAAAATTATTTTGAAAAAAAAAAAAAAGAAAATTATTTTGATGGATGGGGATGAAACCGATATAAAGAGAACGGGAGAAGCAAAGACAGGAAATGAAAAGAACAAACCAAAACTCTTTCTAATCTGTTGGCTCAGGTCATGATCTCAGGATTGTGGGATCGACCCCCACATTGGGCTGTTACTCCCCCTGCTTGTGCTCTTTCTCTCTTTGTCAAATAAATAAAATCTTTTAAATAATATATAAATAATTTTTTTTAAAGTTAGAAGATAGTAGACATAATGATGGTATGATATTGAAAATGATCCATTTTTATAAAGAGGAATGATTTGGAGTTCAGTGTAAGCAGAGATTTTTTTCCCCCACCTGCCTTAGGTCCTTAGAGCACTCCTCCTGAGCAGTTTTGCATTTGCTTCTGTGGAACCCACAGAAGCCCAGGACTAATTTCCACATTAAATTTTCACTTTGAGGTTTCCCACATCAAACAGGTAAAATAAATTTGGATTCCAGAACCTCAAAAAGCACAACCTTGGGTTTGATATCTCACCTAGGTACTTTTTTTTTTCCTTTTCCCAACAGAAGCCTCGCAAGATTAACTGTTTTTCCCAGGATTTATTAGGCAAAGTTTACTTTCTCCTCCTCCTCCTCCTCCTCCTTTCTTCTTCTCCTTCTTCTTCTCCTTCTTCTTCTTCTTCTTCTTCTTCTTCTTCTTCTTCTTCTTCTTCTTCTTCTTCTTCTTCTTCTTCTTCTTCTTCTTCTTCTTCTTCTTCTTCTTCTCTTTTTCTTCCTTTCTTCCTTTCTTCCTATCTTCCTTTCTTCCTATCTTTCTTCTTTAAGGTTTTAGCCTTTAGAGGATTCCAACTTGTTACTGATGAAAATCCAAGTCCCATATTGCTGCTCTGGCTCTGCTCCTTCACTGCTGGCACCTAGGGATTTCTCATTTTCTTACAAGACCATACATTTAAAACACAGTTTGGTTATATTTTAAGGGGTAAAAGAAAAAAAAATGTGGAGGGATGTGGGTGGGGGATGGGCAGGATGGGTGATGGGGATTAGGAGGGCATGCAATATGATAAGCACTGGGTGTTGTTTGTAAGTGATGCAGCACTAAATTCTACTCCAGAAACTCTACTGCACTGTATGTTAACTAAGTAAAATTTTAAAAAATAATAAAACGTTCGGTTATATTTTAGCCAGCATCTCTAGAGATTTGTGGCAGGAGAGTTTCAGCCCTTTCTAGATCATCATTTTGTTGGAATCTGTAGTCTTTCCCTCATTCCTCACCCAGCTAATTCCTGTTCGCCTTTGATGTCCCAGTTTAAATGTTACTTCTCAAAGAGCTATCCCTAACCCTCTCCACCCCAGTCTAAGCTGGCCTACCCTTCTCTTATACCAACAGCAGCGTCTTTCTGTTTTTTGTATTAACAAGTCCTTTATGACTTCATGTGAGTGTTGAGTGCCTGATGCCCCTCTAGACTGAACACTACCTGAATGCAGGAAGCAAGTCTGTTCAGTCCAGCACGTAGCAGAAAGCCTGATTCATAGAAGATGCTCAGTAGGAGCACATGGGTGGGTCAGTGGTTGAGGGTCTGCCTTCCGCTCAGCTTGTGATCCCAGAGTCCTGGGATTGAGTCCCGTGTCCGGCCCCCCATGGGGAGCCTGCTTCTCCCTCTGCCTGTGTCTCTGCTTCATTCTCTGTGCCTCTCATGAATAAATAAATAAAATCTTAAAAAAAAAGATGTCCAGTAAAGTTTTATGACTGAACACATCATTGTCTGAAAATCACACAATTAATAACAGTACTAAGTGGTTTTCTGTGTCTTGGAGATGATGTTCTCTAAGAAAGTGGTTTTAGTGGAAACAAGGAAAGGTTCCTGATGGTCATTTCAGTTGACTCTGCTCGGAAAAGCCGTGTCATTTCGGGTTGGTAACCACGTGTTTTTTCCTCTCCAGAATGGAGATCTCCTCTCACCAGTCCCACCTCCTGCAACAACTGAATGAGCAACGCAGGCAAGATGTCTTTTGTGATTGCAGCATTCTGGTTGAAGGGAAGGTCTTCAAAGCACATCGAAATGTACTATTCGCTAGCAGTGGCTACTTCAAAATGCTCCTTTCTCAGAATTCGAAGGAGACAAGTCAGCCAACCACGGCTACATTTCAGGCTTTCTCCCCAGACACTTTTACGGTTATCCTGGACTTTGTCTATTCCGGCAAACTCTCTCTTACTGGTCAGAACGTCATAGAAGTGATGTCAGCTGCTAGCTTCCTTCAGATGACTGATGTCATTAGTGTATGTAAGACCTTTATTAAGTCTTCACTAGACATTAGTGAGAAGGAAAAAGATCGCTATTTCAGTCTCTCTGATAAAGATGCCAATTCTAATGGTATAGAACGTTCCTCCTTTTATAGCAGTGGCTGGCAAGAAGGCAGTTCTCCACATTCTCACCTAAGCTCAGATCAAGGGACAGGTATAATAAGTGGAAAATCTTGGAGTAAGTATAATTACCACCCAGCCCCCCAAAGGAATACTCAACAGCCTTTGGCCAAGCATGAACAAAGGAAAGATTCCATCAAAAAGTCCAAACATTTGAGGTTGTCACAGCCTTCTGAAGTTGCTCATTATAAGCCAAGCAAACGAGAAGCACGAGCATCAGATTCTTCCAGCCACATTTCCCAATCTGAAGAACAAGCACAAATTGATGCTGATATGGACTCAACTCCTGTTGGCTATCCATATGGTCCGGGATCTGATGTCACATCCAGAAGCTTTCCAGGTATCTAAAAACAGTCCCCTCAGTGAGGTTCTAAGGCTCCTATATAAATCAGTCTTATCTCAACATGTCCTTACTTTGAAGTGTTATGGGCAGTTGAACCAAGGGATTTTTTAAAAAGTCTTAGTCCTCTAATGAAATTTATTTCCTAAAACATAAATTTAAATTTCTTTAAAAAAATAATAAATTTCTTTTTTTAAAATATTATTTATTTATTTATGAGAGAGAGAGGGAGGGAGAAGCAGGCTCCATTCAGGGAGCCCAACGTGGGACTCGATCCCAGGAGTCCAGGATCACTCCCTGAACCAAAGACAGGAGCTAAACTGCTGAGCCATCCAGGGTTCCCCAAATTTAAATTTCTAATTAAAAATAATATTGGCTAGGGGAGGGCAGCCCGGTTGGCTCAGTGGTTTAGCTCCGCCTTCAGCCCAGGGCCTGATCCTAGAGACCCGGGATCAAGTCCCACATCGGGCTCCCTGCATGGAGCCTGCTTCTCCCTCTGCCTATGTCTCTGCCTCTCTCTCTCTATCTCTCATGAATAAATAAATAAAATCTTTAAAAAAAGAAAATATTGGTTAGGGGTACCTGACTGGCTCAGTTGGTAGAACATACAACTCTTGATCATAGAATCATGAGTTCAAGCCCCACACTGGGAATGGAGCCTACTTTAAAAAAAAAAAAAAAAAAAAAGGATAAATTTAATAACAGTCAAAACAATAGAGTTCTGAATTTCAAAGCCCAAGGTTTTCCAAACTTGTGTCAGCAGATGATTAGATTACTGTTAAGCTTTTATAGCTCGTTTTTTAAAAAGATTTATTTATTTATTTATTTATTTATTTATGATAGAGAGAGAGAAAGAGTGAGAGTGGCAGAGACACAGGAGGAAGGAGAAGCGGGCTCCATGCCGGGAGCCCGAAGTGGGACTGGATCCCAGGACTCCAGGATCGTGCCCTGGGCCAAAAGCAGGTGCTAAACCGCTGAGCTACCCAGGGATCTCCTATAGCTCTTTCTAAATGGTTCAATCCCTAAGATGCGTATTTTCATTTTCTATTGTATTTTTTTCTCAGTATTCCCTCAGGAGGAGTATTTTTATACAGAAAAGTTAAACAGAGTAACCATGCATATTTACAAAGGTTCACAGGCCTAAGACCTAAAAGAAATGAGACTATATCTGATTTTATTGAGATATAAATACATAATTTAGGGCAGCCCGGGTGGCTTAGTGGTTTAGCGCCGCCTTTAGCCCAGGGCCTGATCTTGGAGACCCAGGATTGTGTCCCATGTTGGGCTCCCTACATGGAGCCTGCTTCTTCCTCTGCCTGTGTCTCTGCCTCTCTCTCTGTATGTCTCTCATTAATAAATAAATAAAATCTTTAAAAAAAATAAAATAAATACATAATTAAAAAAAAAAAACATTTAACACACAGCCCATAACATTGACCTGGTAATCCTATGTGCAACAACAACCTGAGACATTTCATTTTTATGATAGTAGTGAAATGTAGAAAGATTATATAGGTTGTTGGTTTCAGCAGTACACCCCACACTGTCATAAGACTGTCGTAGAGAACAGGGATTAGAAATGCATGCTTTACCAGGAGTACCTGGGTGGCGCAGTCCATTAATTGTCCAACTCAGTTTTGGCTCAGGCCATGATCCACAGTTGTGGGATTGACCCATGCATCAGACTCTGCACTCAGCATGGAGTTTGCTTGAGAATCTCTCTCTTCCTCTCTCTGCCCCTCCCAGTGCTGCTCACACTCTCTCTCTCAAGATAAATAATTTTTTAAAAATCTTTAAAAAAAAGAAGAAATACATGTCATACAGTTCTGCCCCAATTAATCAGGTAGCAAACTTGCTTAGTACTTTACATGTGAGTTTAAAGGAGAATTATAAGATGAAACTGCTACAGATTATAAGATTCAAATTATACTTTTAAAATTGTTTTTATTTTAGGAAAATTTCAAACATACACAAAAGGAAAGAGAATAGTATAATTCACCTCCAGGTACCCCATACCCAGTTTGAACAACTTCCTATACATGCCAATCTTGTTTCATCAGTATCATTACTTCTTACTCCTCTCTTTATTATTTTTAAGCAAATACCAGACATCATAAGTTTTCATCTGTAAATATTTCAAAATGTGTCCCTAAAATGTAGTCGTTAAAAAAAGTGATGGTGCCTGGGTGACCCAGGCATCCAACTCTTGATTTCAGCTCAGGTCATGATCTCAGGGTTGTGAGATCAAACCCTGCCTGACTCCGTGCTAGGCATGGAGCCTGCTTAAGATGCTCGGGTAGCCCAGATGGCTAAGAGGTTTAGCGCCGCCTTCGGCCCAGGCGTGATCATGGAGACCCGGGATCGAGTCCCACGTCGGGCTCCCTGTGTGGAGCCTGCTTCTCCCTCTGCCTGTGTCTCTGCCTCTCTCTCTCTCTCTCTCCCTCTCTCTTTCTCTCCTTTCTCTCCCTCTCTCTTTCTCTCTCTCTCTCTCTCTCTCTGTGTCTCTCATTAAATAAATACATCAAAAAAAATAAATAAAATTTAAAAAATAAATAAATAAATAAATACATCTTAAAAAAAAAAAAAAAGATCTCTCCCTCTCTCTGCCCCTCCCCTCCCCTAAAAAACAAAGCAAAACTGAGACATGTGACTCTTGATCCCAGGGCTGTGAATTCAAGTCCCATTGGGCATGTAGCCTACTTAAAAAAAAAAAATTTAAAAAGGTGTCTTTAAAAAAAAACCTACAATACCATAATTATACCTAAACAAAATGGGAACCTTGGGTGGCGTAGCAGTTTAGCGCCTGCCTTTGGCGCAGGGTGTGATCCTGGAGACCCGGGATCGAATCCCACGTCGGGCTCCCCGTGCATGGAGCCTGCTTCTCCCTCTGCCTATGTCTCTGCCTCTCTCTCTCTCTCTCTCTGTGTGACTATCATAAATAAAAATTAAAAAAAAAATTATACCTAAACAAAAATAAGAGTTCCTTAACATCAGTAAATAGCCAATCTATTCACATTCCTGAGTTGTCACATAAATTTTTAAAAATAAGTTCGTTGTAGATAACATATTTTAAAATAATAGGCAACCAGCTAGATTTTTATTAATTGCATTTTCCTGTAGTAATAACCTGGGAATGCATGAAATTGTATCCTGTTATAGAGCTTATTGAAAGTCCCGCTGAGCTCTCACCATTGACCAAAGCATACGGAAAAAAGCAAATCAAAAGTAAGAAATCTCCGTTGCATTTTTAAACACCAAAAGAGTGATCTTTTCTCTAGATGGACTCTGTGCTTTTATAATTCTAGGTTATGTGAACCTAATTTCAATAATGAACAGCTGAATTTAACAGCTATTAAATTGATGAAGTTTGCCTCCACTCATAACTAACATCTTGAATACATGAGTTTTATTTATTTTTTAAAGTTTATATATATATTTTAGTAATCTGTGCACCCAACATGGGGCTCAAATTCACAGCCCCGAGATCATGAATCACAGGCTCTTATAACTGAGCCAGCCAGGCACCCCTTGAATACTTGAGTTTTAAAATAAAAAAAATAAAAATAAAAATAAATAAATAAATAAAATAAAATAAAATAAAAAATTAAATATATTTGACATTTTTCACCTTTAAAAGTATTATGAGTATATGAAAAGAAAAGGCAAGGAGATACAAATATGTAATAAAACAAATTACTTAAAAGCTCTAATATGAAATACTTTTGTATTGTACCAACAGTTCTTTAGTTTTTGTTTTTGTGGGGGTTTTCTGTATATCCAGTTTTAAAATCCAGCACTGCCTTTTTACGTTTCAAATCCAGTGACTCTGAAACACTGAATGACAAGGTGAGTGCAAAAGTTGAAATTTTTTCTTTTTTTTAATATTTATTTATTTATTTATTTATTTATTTATTTATTTATTTATTTATTTATTTATGATAGTCACACAGAGAGAGAGAGAGAGGCAGACATAGGCAGAGGGAGAAGCAGGCTCCATGCACCGGGAGCCCGACGTGGGATTCGATCCCGGGTCTCCAGGATTGTGCCCTGGGCCGAAGGCAGCACTAAATCGCTGAGCCACCCAGGGATCCGGAGAGCCGAAATTTACCCCAACTTTGTAAATGTATCAAATGCTGCAGTTACAGTTCTGGCCAGGATTGCATGAACAATCAAGTCTTCTTCCGTCTCTTTTTCTCCTGCCTTTCCAAAATTGGACTCACCAAATCCTTTGGGATTCTTTATGTTACTAGAATTGTTATGATTGGGGGCACCTGGGTGGCTCAGTCACTAAGGGTGAGCCTTCAGCTCGAGTCATGATCTTGGGGTCCTGGGATCTAATTCCTCCTCGGGCTCCCTGCTCAGCAGGGAGTTTGCTTCTCCCCCTACTTGTGCTCTCTCTCTCTCTCTCTCTGTCAAATAAATAAATAAAATATTAAACATAAATAAATAAATAGGACGCCTGGTGGCTCAGTCAGTTAAGCGACTGCCTTTAGCTCGGGTCATGATCCCAGGGTCCAAGGATCCAGTCCTGCATCAGGCTTTCTGCTCAGCAGGGAGTCTGCTTGTCCTTCTGCCCCTCTCCCAGCTCATTCTCTCTCTCAAATAAATAGATAAAATATTTATAAATAAATAAATAAATAAATAGAATAGAATAGAATAGAATAGAATTGTAATGATGAACTTTCCAGTGATTTAATCGAACTATCTCCTGACAGATGATCTGCCCAGGATGCGGTTCAAGTGCCCATACTGCACACACGTGGTGAAGCGAAAGGCAGACCTCAAGCGCCACCTTCGCTGCCATACAGGAGAAAGGCCCTATCCATGTCAAGCCTGTGGGAAAAGATTTAGCAGGCTAGACCACCTCAGTAGCCATTTTCGAACAGTATGTACATGATTTCTCATCATTTTACTTCTTAAGAAATGTGTGCATTTATATGCTTTCAGATCATCTAATTTACTGAGAGAAATCTTTTCATACAACTCTACCATATTAGAATTTCTTCCAACTTCATGGTTTTACTTTGTACATAATTTATACTTTAATACATATATATATACTTTTTATTCACCTTTGAAGCCTTGAATTAGGTGATACTCTTTTGAATATCCATTTTATTTAAAAATTTTAAAAAATACCCATTGTAATTAAAATTGAACATCTTTTTATATACTGGTCTTTTCAAGAGCCAAAGACAATGTAAGATAAAGATACCTGAATCTCGGGCAGCCCTGGTGGCTCAGCGGTTTAGCGCCACCTTTAGCCCAGGGCGTGATCCTGGAGACCCGGTATCGAGTCCCACGTGGGGCTCCCTGCATGGAGCCTGCTTCTCCCTCTGCCTGTGTCTCTGCCTCCCTCTCTCCCTCTCTCTCTCTCTCTCTCTCTCTTTGTGTTTCTCATGAGTAAATAAATAAAATCTTTAAAAAAAAAAAAAAGACAACTGAATCTCTAGGTTAGAGTCACCACTTCAGATACTCAGCATCTACTAGTGATTCTTGATTGCTTATCTGGTAGGATCTCTGTCCAGTTTCTACTTTCCGTCCTCTGTCTACATTACCCTATTTCTAGTCCTACATAGTCTCCTCAAGAAAGGGAGCAAGGTGGCCCATAGAGCCCATTCCAGAAATTGGACTGTCAGCAGTCAGAAAAATCTCAGGGAATTTGCTGTTCAGTGCTCTGATGGGCTACTAAGGTAAGGACTTTTGGAATTACTCTACTGTTCATCTTGAGACAAGAATGTTTTCTGAAATCTGCGTTCTATTACTTATACGTCTATTCCATTTATATCAGCACTTTTTGACTTTAAAGGACAGTGGGTCACTGAAGAAGAACAGAAATCACCTTCTTCAGTGAAGGTGTACATAATTCACCTTCTCCAGTGAAGGTGATTTCTTCATGCATTGCTTTTTAGTTAGCTATTTAGCAAATATATACTGAGCATCTATGTGCCAGCTCCTTTTCTCAGTGCTAGGTATCCAGCAGTGAGCAAAACAGACAAAATCTCTGCCTTCATTAACCTAATGAAGCTAGTTTTTTTTTTTTAATTGAAAAAAAAACCTTTTATTATTATGGAAGCAATGAATATGCACTATAAAAACTAAAAATAAGGAAATAAAAATAGGGGATCCCTGGGTGGCACAGCGGTTTAGCACCTGCCTTTGGCCCAGGGAGCGATCCTGGAGACCCGGGATTGAATCCCACGTCGGACTCCCGGTGCATGGAGCCTGCTTCTCCCTCTGCCTGTGTCTCTGCCTCTCTCTCTCTGTGACTATCATAAAAAAAAATAATAATAATAATAAAAATTAATAAAAAAATAAAAATACTTTATTTTCACCACCCAAAGACTACCACTCTTAAAATTCTATCACATACATATATATGGATTTTTTTTTTTAAACCAAATTAGAGGGCAGCCCGAGTGGCTCAGCGGTTTAGCGCCGCCTTCAGCCCAGGGCATGATCCTAGAGACCCGGGATCGAGTCCCACATCGAGCTCCCTACATGGAGCCTGCTTCTCCCTCTGCCTGTGGCTCTGCCTCTCTCTCTGTGTATGTCTCATGAATAAATAAATAAAATCTTAAAAAAAAAAAATTAGAGGGCAGCCCGGGTGGCTCAGAGGTTTAGCGCTGCTTTCAGCCCAGGGTGGGATCCTGGAGACCCGGGATGGAATCCCATGTCCAGCTCTTTGCATGGAGCCTGCTTCTCTCTCTGCCTGTGTCTCTACCTCTCTCTCTATGTCTCTCATGCATAAATAAATAAATAAAACCAAATTAAGTCATATTGTTTGTGCCTCCTCTCTTTAGTGAACAGTCTCTATCTACCTTTCCATCTCAATAAAATTTTATCTAACATCCAGTAGTTCAATTTCAAGTTTCCCTGTAATCCCCCAATATCTTTTATAACTGGTTTGTTCAAACCAATATTCAATGCAGTATCCTTTATTACCCCTCATTGTTAAGTCCCTTAAATATGTTTTTAAGAGAGCATAGTCTCCCAGCCCTCTTTTTATTTCCATAACACTGACTTACTGAAGATATCAAGACAATTGTTTTACAAAATACCCTACTTCTTGATTTCTCTGCTTGCTTTCTTTGGTGTCATTTAGCTTTTTCCTCTATACCTCCCCACCCCTGCATTTTCTAGAAACCAGATATTTTATCTAAAGGCTTAATGGAGGCGGCCTGGGTGGCTCAGCGGTTTAGCGCCACCTTTGGCCCAGGTCGTGATCCTGGGGACCCTGGATCAAGGTCCACATCAGGCTCCCTGCATGGGGCCTGCTTCTCCCTCTGCCTGTGTCTCTGCCTCTGTGTGTGTGTGTGTGTGTGTGTGTGTGTGTGTGTGTCTATCATGAATGAATAAATAAAATCTTTAAAAAAAATAATAAAATAAAATAAAGGCTTAATGGATTCAAGGTAAATACTTTCAGCTAGAACACATCAAGGGTGAAATCGTTTGTCTCATAATGTGTCACATTAGGAGACATGTAATATCTACTAGACCCATTCATATTAAGATTGGTCACTAAACTAGGGTAATGATACCGTGATCCCACCATTATTCAGTTTTAGGTGCCACCTTATGATCAGAAAGGAATCTGTGGAACTATTTTGGTATTACGTATGTTACTATACATTTCCCCATCAACTGTTCATTTTATGGTATTAATTGTCATTTGATAAACTCTGTCCAAATTACTGATTTTACTTGAGTTGTAGAATGATTTACTAATTTTATCATTTCTTCTATATTATTAGTTAGAATTCTATAAAGTAAAACTATCTTCTGGACAGCCCAGGTGGCTCAGCGATTTAGTGCCTGCCTTTGGCTCAGAGCATGATCCTGGAGACCCAGGATTGAGTCCCGTGTGGGGCTCCCTCATGGAGCTGGTTCTTCTTCTGCCTGTGTTTCTGCCTCTCTCTCTCTCTCTCTCTCTGTGTGTGTTTCATGAATAGATAAATAAAATCTTTAAAAACAAAACAAAACAAAACTATCTTCTATTGGGACTATTCAGTTACTTTGAAATACAGTTACTACAGGAGAAACAAGATAAATATTTAATTCTTTCCCTTTATCGATTATCAAAATAAAGAGTTGATTTAATAGCAGTTTTAAATGGTAATATGAATTTTTTCTGGCTTTGTATTTTTTAAGTAGCATACAGACTCATGAATTTTCACTGGTTCATTGTGTTTGATCTATAACAATTATTGCTCTTTTAGGAACTCAGATTTGGGGCAGCCCCAGTGGCGCAGCGGTTTAGCACCGCCTGCAGCCTAGGGCATGATCCTGGAGACCCTGGATCGAGTCCCACATCAGGCTCTCTGCATGGAGCCTGCTTCTCCCTCTGCCTGTGTCTCTGCCTCTCTCTCTCTCTCTTTGTGTGTCTCTATGAATAAATAAATAAATAATCTTAAAAAAAAAAAAGGAACTCAGATTTTCAGTTTTGTTCAGTGAGGATAATTTGATGTTGGTTCTTGTCTCCTTAGGTTATTCAATGGTTAGAGGTAGAAGATATATATTTTCTAAATAATGAGTTTGTGATGACATTTTCAATTTTAACATAGTGTGTTGCTTAATTTCTTTGATTGCATAATTGTATTGGAATTGATGGGATGGGGATAAACACATATCTGTGCCAGAACTTTCTAACAAAAACTATCACATATTATACCCATAACATTACTATCTGGGGAACAATGAGAGTACATTCAAGTTGTTTACTGATTAATATGTCAATAGTTAAGCAGAAAATTACTATACTGAACTGTAGTCTCATACATTTTCCTAGATATTTTACGAGACTGCATGCATTAGTTTGTCTTTGTTTTTGTTTTTGTTTTGGTGGCTACTTGGGTTTTTTTTGTTTTGTTTTGTTTTTTTGTGGCTACTTCCATACTGTTCTGATTTTATCTAAATGAATATGCCATAAATATTAATTTGACATTATAAAATTAATTGTAATGGCTTTTAGAGTACAACCCATAGTCTGCTCTGACAACAATTAAAGATGTTTATTAGTAACTATAATTATGTAATTATTCATCAGTTATAATTTTTTTCCAAAGCACTTCACACACATTAACTCATTTGGTCCTCACAACCCGAGTTGTATTCTCTCTCTCTCCCTCTTTTTTTTTTTTTTTTGTATTCTCATTAGTAATAAGGAAGTAGGCAGGGATAATAATAGGCTGATCCATAGCAGAACCACCACACTTGTTGTCATGACCAATGTCCATTTTGATTGTCAGGCTTCTATTCTGTTTCGGTGGTGTCCATACCTTACTAATTGTTAAATATTTTGACTATCACCCTGGAAGCAGGTTTATATTGTTTTCAACTACTTGCTTCAAGGTACATGGCTAGTAGATGACAAAAGCAGGGCTAGAACCCAAGCCTTCCTGTTGCTAGTCTAGTCCTCTTTCCACAAGATAGTTCATTAATAGAAGTGACAAGTAAGCCTTCTATCCAAAAATATGTTTTGATAAATTTAAATTTGGGATAATATATTTTTCTTTCTCTAGCTGATAACAATAAACTAACATATGAAATGAGGTTTCTCCCTTCTCAAAATTAAGGTATATAAAGTCCTTAAAATAGTACATGTGATAAACTTAGTATTTGCAATTATTATTATTCTGAGAAGGTGTCCCTTGTTACCTCGGATATCAAAATACTGTTGGATTAAGGGATGTGTGACATTAATATGTTTTATTAATCATAAAAATGTTACAGCCATCATTTAGAGAAAGGTGTTATTTATTTGTGATGTAGATTTATCACCAAAACCTGTGATCTTTTTCTAATAATTAGATGTTAACTTAATATTAGTGCTTGGCTTTGGACATCTTAAGTTTATAAACTGGTACCTAGATATCCAACTGTGCTGCTTTTGAAAAATCCATTTTTATCACTGTCTCAATCTCTACACAGATTCACCAGGCATGCAAATTAATCTGCAGAAAATGCAAACGCCATGTGACCGATCTAACAGGGCAAGTGGTCCAGGAAGGAACCAGGCGCTACAGACTCTGTAATGAGTGCCTTGCTGAAGTGGGCATAGACAGCCTCCCCATCGATTTGGAAGCTGAACAGCATCTTATGTCCCCATCAGATGGAGATAAGGATTCCAGGTGGCACTTGAGTGAAGACGAGAATAGATCATACGTGGAGATTGTAGAGGATGGGTCTGCAGATCTGGTCATACAACAAGTTGATGATAGTGAAGAAGAAGATGAGAAGGAAATAAAGCCCAACATTAGGTAGCTGACATATGAACCAACAGAGCTGGCATGTCTGCAACTTACACTGACTTCCTGTATCTTTCTCTTTCCGTGGTCAGAGTCTGGTTCACAAATTTATCAGACTGATTTAACGGTAATGACCTAATATAACTTGCATGCTTTCTAAACAGGTCATTTTATCCATTCTGAACTTTGTTGCCCTAAAATATGTTGCTGCACTGGAAAGAAAGACCTAGCTTAAGTTGGCATGATGGATGAACAATTAATCCTCTTCCTTTTATTACAGAGTTACCTTTTTTCTTTTAATATTGAACGATCTACTTAGCAAATGTTTCTCAAAGAAAATATTTTAAATAAATTTACCACAACCAAACTTTATGTAAGATAATTTCAAGGTGTTCCAAAAACACAAACTACCAATACTGAATTTTCACAGGGAACCAGGTAAGAGCACATTTAAGGGTCTGGCACCCTACCTGACTGAACTAATAAGTCTTTCTATTAATTTCAGTTCTAAAACCACCTTTCAGTATCCCAATATCCTAGATATTGTTTTAGGATTATGGTAGGTGGCAAATCTAAAATATTTGAAACCATTCATAGTTTGATTTTTTTTTTTGTCATTAAGTTAAAGATGACTCTTTTCTAGTCAGTATTGTTTTAAAACACACACACACAAAAACCTAATGTAGTGGCAGATGGCAGATTACATACGGACATCATTTTCTAAAGCAGGAAACAAGTACTGCCTAAAAGTCAAGGCAGTTTGTGAAGATCTGTCAATATAATTAATTCTCTCTAAAGGAAAAACAAACAACAAAAAAACCCCAAAAATGATAAACAAGAAAATTGGAGGTTACCAGTTCTTGAGAGGAATTTCTAACATTTATTGTTCTTCTATATTATTTCTAAAGTACTCTCACACATTTTCTCACCTAATCAGCAAGGTAAATATTATTGTCTCTAATTTACAAATGAGGAAATTAATAAGAAAGTTTAAGTGATGGGACTGATGATAGACAGGTTTTGACTTTAAACAGCCCTCTCTCCATATTGTCTTCTGAAGTGGCAAAGAATTGAAGTCAAACCTCACCAATCTGCAGTAATTAGAAAAAAGCCTATTAGCATTAGAAAGTATGAAGGAGGAACTTCATAATCTTCAAGAACACATAATAACTTGGACTAGAGTTATCCAAGAGTGCGCAGTGATGTCCCTACAGAGTCTACTGACATGTTTTTAATGTCAGATTATTTATGTGTAAATGTTATTATAACACTCTTTGAACAAGTTACTCTCTTACATGCTTTAAACATTTTTTTAATCTTGTTTATATAATTTTTCAAAACAAACTTTTCTCCTAGGATACAAAGGTGAATTGAAACTACCTCCCTGTAAGGGGCGCCTGGCTGCGACTCTTCATCTTGGGGGTTGTAAGTTTGAGCCCAAGTTGGGTGTAGAGATTACTTTTAAAAAATCTTTAAAGTTAAATAAACTCCTCCTCTGTTTGAATTATTAAGTATTCTAAAAGTACAGTTAAATCAGAGAAGCATTATTTTAGTTCAGAAGATAAAATCTGAATCCTGGAAGAACTGTCCTTACTGAGGGTTGCTACAGATTATTACAGTTAGGCTTGATATAATTTAATTTTGATAGAGGCTCCATGTATTATACCGTATTTCTAAATATCATGACATCCCTCAAGATGATACTTTTCATTTTATTTTTTTCTCTTATTCTTTAATTAATGATTGTCCTTGATACCGATTGGAGGACTAAAATGGTTAATTTCTAAAACATTTTTTACAAATAGATGAATAACCGTTTGTTTTTGTTTCATGGTACTTAATGCTGAGACCTTTTCAAGATTCCCCTGATGGTAAATTTCCAGTTGCTTCAAGACTGGATGGTATGAACCAAGTTCATTGTTTTCCCAGCATGACTGTTCCTGAATCAAGACTCTTAACAATTAAGTCATATCCAAATAAGGGAGGGAACACGTGTTGTTCTTTAGTCTCGCCAGATGGTAACATCTTTTAAAATTATTATATGAATTTTAGTCCATGGAGCCAATAGGAAAAATGAGTGATTGGAGCTTTATTCATGAGAATGAAGTAGTGCTTGCATGTGTATGCTCTAACGCACTTTAGTCTGTATCTAAATGTTCTCTTATGCTTCTGCATGCAAACATCAGCATGAATGTCAGCAAAGTCCACTGAACACAGTGCCACCAGCACCTGTACAGTTACCTGAAATAATGCTTCCTCATTGTTTATAACAAACATCAAGCTATTCCCCACAAAACAGCTATCAAGTTCATCAAACTAGACAGCATATCTGTTCTACCATTTTCATATCATAAAAGAAACTTTGTGACATGTTTGTAAGTTGTAAATAATAACCCCAGTTATCATATGTATCTAAGACATTAGAGACCAATTATTTCCTAGAGTGAGACTGTCCACTAATGGTTTCTGAGAAAACAAAAAATTCTTTGGCTTTTAAATATGAGGAAATGTTAAATAGGGGGATAAGTATATAATCTGTTACGATAAGCTTTATTTATGCCAAGGATTTTTTTTTTTAATATTAGCAAGATAGTGGGAGTTGGTCAGAACAAAGTTTGCTTTTAATAGTAAATGCTGTTTATCGGCTTCTGAAAACCCTTCTAACTCTGTGGTCCTCAAGAGTGTGTGGTGATGGGAAGAAGTTTTACAAAATAAAGCAACATTGCAGTCATGCCTAGTGGCTGGAGGAAGCAAAATGGAGTAGATCAGTGGTTTAAGAGATTTTTTTCTTTTTGACCCAAGAAACTCTTTCTTCAAATGAATTGTAGAGAAGCTCACCATTTAAGAAACTCTAAAATCAGAGGTACTCTTATTACCCCCTATGAGCCTTTCACCAGACACTCCTGCAGAGCTCAGGAGTGCAGCACTCAAAACCTTGAAACTGGGGAGCTTTTTGAATTCCCTTTGAGCATTGGGGGTCTCACTTCATTACCTCTATTACTCACTGTGCTTACAGGCTGGTAATCAGAGTGTCACATAGAGCAACAGATCACATCCTTGGTCTGTACAATGTTCCTTCTATAGTTACCATGTCTCAAAACTTTTGAAAAACAAATTTTTCAACTGCGTAATGGATGAAGAAAGTTTGGTGTGTCAATTAGTTAGGAGCTCAGAATTGAATTCATTAGAGTTACTGTGCAAAGTGAGACTAAGATATATTGAAATTTCCACTATTGGAGATACATATGTATAATCTCCTAAATTAAGTAATACTGTGGAAATGTCATACTATGGAAAAATCACTAAAAGCAATATAGTGTAAGATGTATTTAACTGGCAAGGGTGATAATAGGTGTTGGAGGACCAAACTTTAGATTATAAATGGAAAGTTCTATGTTATGTTATATTAAAGTGGATCAGTATTACTATTTATCACTTATATAGCATTTTATATTTGCAAAGTATTTAATAATTTTTATGTTATTCTTTACATATCTATGAAATAGGACAGTTATCTCACATGAAAGGTAAAGAAATTGAGGCACAGAATGGTAAAGCAACCTCCCTAAGGCAACCCAATGAAAAAATGGCAAAAATAGGAGTTAGAATGATCATATTTTCTGAATCCTAGCATATCAGCTTAATTCATTGAGGTGCATTGTGTATTACCCTATTTTATAAGATGCCTTTATACAAATAATAGTCAATTGTCTTAAAGTTGACGTCATTGTATGTGAGTAAATCCTATACAGAATAAATATTATGTAAAGGATGTGACTTTAATTATAAGAGTTTTAATGGTAAAATTGAGGTTATCACAGAAACAGCATTTAAACAACACTTAATAGCCAGCAGCTATATATATTGTGGAGTATAATTAATATTTTATTTTGATTTAGGAGTTTCTTAACTATTCATGCTAATGGAGCCATGAATAGATCAGAAAAATGAAACCACAGAGGATCTATAAACTTCATCTTCTAACATGTTAGTCTTTTCCCTGCAGAATTTGTATTCATGCCGATAATAGGTCAAATATGTTAATAAGCAAAAAAAAAAAAAAAAAAAAAAACAAATATGTTAATAAGCAATAACCACACACCAGAGAAGCCAAGGGCCTCTTAACTTTTCAAGGCTTTTAAATACTAAAATAGCATGATAAACACTTTTCTCCATCTCTTTTTTTTTTTTTTTTTTCACTCCCGTTTCAAAAGCCATTGGAAACTTACCACCTTTAAATTGGAAATCCGTGACCACGGTGATGCCGGTCACCTCTTCCTTTGGTCTTGATTAGATCATTTACAAGCATTACTCCATTACAAATGGAATACAGCTTATAAAATACATCTAAGAATGTATCATACTTTGCTTTGCTCTTCCAGATTTCTAAATACATGAATTCCTTATATAGTGTCTTGATTTTCCCATTGGGAAAAATCTTTTAATTCCTTGTTGGTATTATTTACAACTGCTTAATTTCTTCATTAAAGAGTAACTTATTTTTATTCAGAGGAAATGGAACATTTCTGCCTAGACCATAGTTCCAGCCTTGGCTGCACATTGGAATCACTTGCAGAGCTTTAAAAAATGCAGATGCCTAGGCAAATCACAATCTTTGGCAGATGGGGCCTGGACGAAGTATTTTTTAAAATCTTCCTGGTGTTTTTGTTCAAAATAGGTCTCCTACTCAAGGTTTCCCTCTGTCCTCCTCATATAGATGCCGTGAGGGACATTCAGACCATTTGACCATCCAGTTTACTGGTTCTCAACCTTAGGAACATATTAGCTTTTGTGAAATGTCAAGATACTGTATATGTTCCCTTATTTAAAGTTCTTATTAGGATAAATAATGACACTAAATTATTGGTAGTTTTAAACTAGTCCAGTTTTACTTTGGGATGCATTTGGATTTTATTTGATTACGGGTATTGCATTCTGGGAATTCACACAAAATTGCAAAGTAATAAAAACCTGCATTAGGAATATGTGCCTGAAATACTATATCCTGAAATTTTACAAGCTTTAATGTTTTCTTTGTTTCTGAAGAAGGAACCAGAACACTCTCTAAATACGATGGAACTTAATTGCTACACATTAGAATTCCATCAGTGAATTGAATTAAATCATTTTTTAAAAGATTTTATTTATTTGAGAGAGAGTAGAAGCAGGGGGAGTGGAAGGCAAAGGGAGAGGGAGAAGCAGGCTCCCTGCTGAACAGGGGATCCCAGGCCCCCAGGATCATGACCGGAGCTAGAGACTGATGCTTAACCAACTGAGCCACCCAGAGGCCCCAAATTAAATCATTTTTTATTCAAGTTAAATGTCATACTGGAGAGGTAGGACTCAATACTGAGATGTGTTAAAGAAAAGAAGGCTGAGGACAAATTTGGAAACAAAAGTAAATTTCTTCCTTCCTTCTTCAAATATTGCCATTAAAAAGTTTTGTTTTGGGGACGCCTGGGTGGCTCAGCAGTTGGGCATCCGCCTTTGGCTCAGGGGGTGATCCTAGAGTGTCAGGATTGAGTCCCACATCCAGCTCCCTGCATGGAGCCTGCCTCTCCCTCTCTCTCTGTCTGTCATGAATAAATAAAATCTTTAAATTTTTTTTTTTTTTTTGCTTTTTAATAAAGTGGCTTTTGAGTAGAGTACAATCCTCATTCCCATCTTTAAGGTTGTGCTTGCAATTCAAACACGATAGGTATATCCCTTCACAGTACTGTATACACAGACTCCATGGCTCAGTCTCCTCCAAATCATCCAACAGCGAAGTGGCACTTCTTGTGCATAGTTCAAAAAGATTAAATGCTGAAGGAAAATGGAGATACTGTGCTTTTGTTAGGTATTTTGAGTTGGCTTAACTTTTTTTACCTCTAGAGGAAAAAAAAAAAATCCATGAGGAACACAACAGTGGAAGCGGCGCCTAGAAGTACTGGCACTAGTTTCTCCATATCCCCCCTAACCATCAGGAACATTTATTTGAGCTTAGGTGGGTGACCCGCCTGGCTTTCTATCTTCTTTTCAGGGAAGACTACAGCAGTGAGTAGTAGGAACCTCCCTTTTCCTTTACAGTCCTGTTTTCCTCTACAACTACTTTTTTCTGGAAAGTTATCAGAGTCCCCAGCTAGACCCTGGGAGAGGCCCCGACCTACCAAACACCCCGAGGCTAGATTTTTGGGGGGAACAGAAAAGTCTGCCCTGCCACGTGGGTGCCCAATTAAAGAGCCCACATTTGGGGGATCCCTGGGTGGCTCAGCTGTTTAGCGCCTGCCTTTGGCCCAGGGCGTGATCCTGGAGACCCGGGATGGAGTCTGACCTCGGGTTCCCTGCGTGGAGCCCGCTTCTCCCTCTGCCTGTGTCTCTCTGCCTCTCTCTATGTCTATCATGAATAAATAAAAAATCTTAAAAAAAAAAAAACCCACATTTGCCGAGTGTCTACTGGATCCCAGTCCCCTGAGGTAGGCATTTGCGCGGGCCCCATTTTCGAGGAACCAGCCAAGAGGGTCCCTGCCTGCGTGCAATCTAGAAATCAAACTCAAGCCAGCAGGAGGTGACAGCCGACTTTATTGAAGGTAGAGAGAGGGTGCCGGTACAGAGTGTCTGGGAAACTCCGGAGAAGAGAGCCCTCGTCTTTGCTTGGGGTCTGGGGTTTTTATTGAGGACTGTGCTCTGGTGCACGGTCCTCCCAGGCGTCCGGGAACCATTGCAAGACGGCGAGGGCGCAGGTGGTATCCCTTAGAGCCGGGGGTCTTGGCCTGGAGCAGTCCAGCGCCAGTCAGGAATGCGCAGCTGATAACTTCCGCAGGTCATTTTCTGCTCCTCAGATGTTACCTGCTCTAATGAAACCAATTCCTAACCCTTACAAGGACACACTATCTGCATGATGAAGCATGTGTAAAATGGGGGTGCACGTCCCAGCAAGAATGGAATTAGAAAAGGAACAAAAAGCAGACTTTATGGAGTGCTTCAGTTTTCCTGACTCGGAAGGAGCAAACGGGCTTGGGAAGTTGAATGACCCCAAGTCTCCCTGACAGACGGCGGGGCAGCGATGTGAGCCCATGCGATGGGACACCCCCGGGTGCCGAAAATCGTGGCCAGGCCAGAACGGCTAGTCTAGTATATCCCGACTCCCGGTTCCCATCCTGCGGCGTCTGCGACAAAGCGTTTCACTGCCTCGGCGTCCCCGACACTCACGTACAGAGGACGCCGGGACTCAGCCGCAGCGCTCAGCCAGCCAGGCGGCTCGGAGAGGCGGGCCCTAGCGGCCAATGAGAGCCTTGGGTGCTCCGGGCGTCCGCAGCCGAGCCAATAGGAGCCGGGCAAGGGCACCTGGGGCGGGGCCGGAGCCCTCTATTGGCCAGAACTCCTGCCACTCCAGAACGCCCGCTGTCGGACTCGGCCAGGACCTTGCTGCCCTCTCCTGCTGCAGTTCCTCGAGCGTGCCTGCCCTTCCTCTTGTTCTTTGCTCCTCCTCCCTCACTCCCTTTCTTTTTAGGGGGTCATGACTCCCTAAGAGAAACACTTGAGCGACAAATATTTTTAACGTGCCAGCCGTGAGGTAGGTGCTATTATGGCAGATAAAAAAACAGCCTTAGAGTGAAAAGACTTGGCCAACACCCGAATCGGGAAGTTTCCAGAAGAAAACTGGAAGCAGAGCCCCTGGCTCCTACCTTTAGGTACACATTGGAAGGTTAGGCATTTTAAATGACTTGGGGAACCTTGTGACGTGCAGAGCAGGGGAATGAAATGAGTGGAGGAACTTGACATTGCAGGTAGGGAGATGTACGCAGGGCCAATAACAATGTGAGGTGGAAAGTACCAAGTGCTGGAAGTTTATCCATTTGTTCATTCAACAGCTGTCTTTTTGGTTTTAAAACCAGTTTGGTTTTTTTTAAGATTTTATTTATTCGGGCAGCCCCGGTGGCACAGCGGTTTAGCACCGCCTGCAGCCCAGGGTGTGATCCTGGAGACCCAGGATCGAGTCCCACATCTCCTGCCTGTGTCTCTGCCTCTCTCTCTGTGTCTCTCATGAATAAAGAAATAAAAAATATATATATAAAAGATTTTATTTATTCACGAAAGACACACACACAGGCAGAGACACAGGCAGAGGGAGAAGCAGGCTCTATGCAGGGAGCCCAACGTGGGACTCGATCCCGGGACCCCAGGATCAGGCCCTGGGCCAGAGGCAGACACTCAATCGCTGAGCCACCCAGGCTTCCCTCAACAGCTATTTTAATATCTACCATTTGCAGCCTCCTCCAAGCACAAAGATCCCTAGATGGAATTCAAATAGTATCATGTTTGATTTTACACAGAAACAAATACAGAAAACAAAAATCGTCATTTATCCCAACATACAAATAACATCTGCTGATTTTTTTTTAAGACTTTATTTATTTGACACAGAAAGAGAACATAAGCAGGGGGAGCAGCAGAGGGAGAGGGAAAAGCAGACTCCCTGTCAAGCAGAGAGCCCGAATGTGGGGCTCCATGCCAGGACACCGGGATCATGACCCAAGCTGAAGGCAGAGGCCTAACAGACTGAGTTACCCAGGTGCCCCACATCTGCTGATTTAAAAAGAAAAAGAAAAGATAAAGATGATTTTGAGCTATGCTTCAAATGGAAAGGACACAAGAGACACAATTAAGAGACACAAGGAAGGGAAAAGGGGGTTGATCAATATAACTAAGGAATGAGTGCAGGGAATGGGAGTCTAAGAGGAATCCAAGACAGCTGCAGTCTGGGGAGTGGGAGGCTAAGGGCGCTATAGATAGCAATAAGGAATATGGAATTTGGATATGAGAATATGACATTAAGGATCTCTTCCTAAGGAGCATGGCGCCAAGAGCTTTGGAATCCAGGAGACCTGGATTAAGTGTCACTGAAACAGACCACTAAAGATAGAAGGTTGAAATAAGGTATATAATAGAACCAGAAGCCAGTTCCCTTGCTTAAGGAACAATTTAAAGGGGAGTTGTGACTTCATATATTGACTTCAGAGCTTCATGCAGCAATGTATCCGAATTTTTAGAACATGGTCTAAGTATCTTTGGAATTTTTTTTAAAGATTTATTTATTTATTTATGATAGACAGAGAGAGAGAGGCAGAGACTCAGGCAGAGGGACAAGCAGGCTCCATGCCTGGAGCCCGACACGGGACTCGATCCCAGGACTCCAGGATCGCGCCCTGGGCCAAAGGCAGGCGCCAAACCGCCAAGCCACCCAGGGATCCCAGTATCTTTGGAATTAAAAGAACCCAGTAAAGCTGGGATCAAGCAGGTGGGATGAGTCCAAATAGCTTCTGAAATGTGAATTTCCAGTTATTTTGAAAAAAGACAGGACCAGGGTACCTGGGTGGCTCAGCTGGACATCTGTCTTCAGCTCAGGTCGTGATCCGGCTCTGTGTTCAGTGGGAGCCTGCTTCTCCCTCTCCCTGCCACTCCCCCCACATCCCCACTTGTACTCTCTCTCAAATAAATAAAACCTTAAAAAAAAAAAAGGACAGGGTTGGCAAGTAAGAATCTGGGCGACAGAATAGACAGATCTAAAGAACATAAAGTAGATTTGTGGTTGCCTAGGGCTGGGAGGCAGCAGAGGTGGGGAGTGCTTAAAATAGTAGTGAGTTTCTTTTGGGGCAAAAATGTTCTGAAATTGATTGCGATGACAATTGCACAACTGTGGATATATACTAAAAACCACTGAATGGTACATTTTCAGTAGGCGAATTGTATAGTATGTGAATTATATCTCACTAATGTTATAAAAACAATCAGGATAAAAAAAATCAAAGGTAGGAACTGGTTAATTAAGTGAAATTAGCTAGTGGGTCACAGTGGGCTGCACTGGTCCCAAGAGGGCTCTGAAGGCGCCAGGGGGAACAAAGGTAAAGGCAGAAACAAAATTGCCCTATAACTTGTTCATCTCTCTTCCCATTACACCCTTGAATACGTAATACTGTGAGCTACAAGGGGATCAGGAAGGGACACATAGGAGGGAGCTCCTTAGAAAAAGGGCAGCTGGTTTGGCATAAAGATATGTGGACAGTTTTTGAAGATGTTTGTTCAATTCGTATGTGGAAGAAAGAAAACATTAAACAGGAAAAACCTGGAGCAGAGAAGCATGAAAGGAAAAGAGGTCTAAAGAGAAAACTGAAGAGGAAGCAGCAAAAAGAAGTGGCTTTTCTGCCCTTCTTCATAAATACAGACCTTAGCAGAATAGCACTGTTTACCAGGATTGTCTCTAGGCTGGCTGTGGCCCCTAACCAAACTCTGTGGACGTGTTTTTTTTCTTTTGATTTAATAAGGAGAAAGAGTAGGGAGCTGTTGGCATTTATGCTTGTCAAAGTAATACTAGCCCTCACTTATAGAGCATTTACTTTGGTCAGGTGTTATCCTAAGAGCTTTATGTGTATATTTGTTTAATCCTCTCAACAACCCTACAAGTACTATCATTATCACTTAAAATTAAGGCACAGAGTGGTAAAGCAAGGTGTTCAAAGTGGACATTAGTAAATGGCAGAACCAGGACTCAACCCCCAGTGATCTGGCTCCAGTTTGTGCTATTAAACTACATACCCCATATCCTCAAAATAACATTAGCACCGTTGTTTAAATTACACAGCTCCAAGTATTCCAAAATGACAATCCTTTTTCTTCATTTACAAAATAAAGTTCTTAACTACTCTATCAATGCGGGACCATTGCACAGCATCCTGGTTGTGACAGTAGTCATCCTCCTCATTTTACAGTTGAGAAGACTAAGCCTCGGAGAGGTTGAGGACATTTCCCAAAGTCATACAGTTCATGAATGACAGGGATCACATTGGAATCTAACTCTATAATGTCCTTAACGTTTATACTGAGAAGCAGTTTTAAAAGGACACACATTGGGGCACCTGGGTGGCTCAGTTGGTTAAGCATAGGACTCTTGTTCTTAGGTCAGGTCCTGATCTCCGGGTTGTGAATTCAAGCCCCATATTGGGTTCCACACCCAGCATGGAGCCTACCTAAAAACAAACACACACCACACACACAGTTGTGTATTTATTTGGCAGGGAGAGGAAATAATATCCACTATTCTTTACTGTCTTGTCCTACACAAAACAAATGTTTTCTACAGTTCAATTGTTTCTGGGGTGTTTGGGTGGTTCAGTCGGTTAAGCATCAGCTCAACTGCTGAGCCACCCAGGTGTCCCATAAGCATCCAACTCTTGATTTCGTCTCAGGTAATGACCTGAGAATCATGAACATCAATCAAGCCTTAGGTCAGGATCTGCACTGAGTGCAGTCTGCTTGTCCCTCTGCCTGCCTCTCTGCTCCTCCTCCCTTTGAATATATAGGTCTTTAAAAAAAGTAAAAAAGAGGGATCCCTGGGTGGCGCAGTGGTTTGGCGCCTGCCTTTGGCCCAGGGCATGATCCTGGAGACCCGGGATCGAATCCCACATCGGGCTCCCGGTGCATGGAGCCTGCTTCTCCCTCTGCCTGTGTCTCTGCCTCTCTCTCTCTGTGACTATCATAAATAAATAAAAATTAAAAAAATTAAAAAAAAAAGTAAAAAAGAATGTTTTTGCTAAAGAGCATTAGCTTTTGAACTTTTAGGGTAAGTGCCAGAGAAAATGGCACAATCTTTGTCAGTCATCTTTTCTTGGGTTGTATCTTCCAAATATCACCCAAACATTGTCTCCTTATATATAAAAGGAGTAATAGCTGCTATACTAACCTTACAGAATTATTACCTGAATCAAAAGAACATAAATGTGACTTGTTATGTATTAAAGGATACTGTATAAAGACAATGAACAAAATCCCAAATCTGTCCTTAAGAGCCAAGTAGCTTAAGATGTTACTAATTTCCTTATTTGTAAAATGCAGGATAAGTGTACCACATACAGAAATACTGGAAGGACAAATGGGCAACATACTGAAAGCACATGGGAAAGTATTTTGTACAGATGAATCCTGGATATGTGTTTATGACAAAATATGTTGTCCTTCTTTCTAAGAGTACTTTCTTGTACTTCCAGAATTTGACATTATTCATTTTATAGGTAAGAAAATAAAAACGATTCATAGTACATTAGATGGGAAACAACACTGATAAAGTACTATAGTCACTAAATTCTGTGGTGTTTGCTCTGGAAAAAGTTTTGGAGGAGATCCTTCGAAAAGTTCTGGGCTCTGGGACTGGGGGCACTGTCCCTTTAGACCTTCTCTCTGGACCTCAGTCACACCATCTCTAAAATGGGCATAACATCTCCCAACCATTTAATGAACTGTTTTCTGGTTTCTTAGGTGAAGAAATAAATCATCTGGGAACCCTCCAGCCTTCTGAAGCTCAGGCTTCAGAAGCAGGGAGGGGTCAGAACTATAGTTCACTTGGTGCACATGCCCCACTTTGAAGAGGGTATTAAATTGTTCTTTTCCCACCCTTTTTGAGCATTCTCTTCCAAAGTCCAAGTGGTAATAGCAAGGTGGAAACAAAATTAGCAAGAGTGAGCCATAGGGACACATAACCACCTCTCCCGCTTGGAGGAAGAAGCATCAGAGAGAAAAGGTCACGATGCCACAATGACTTTCCTGGAAAGCCACTGCCATGAGACACACCACTGTACTCATGACAAAGGCCATCTGATTGATGTGAATGAGAAAATGCTGATGGTATGATTTGGACATTTCAGGCTCAACGAAAAGCTATTTCAGTAACAGAAACTTCTCAGCTCAGTTGTTTAAAATACAGTATTACAGGATAATAGAAACTTAGAACCAGAAATGAATTAAAGAATTACTGGTGGGCACCTGGGTGGCTCAATTAGTTATGCGTCTGCCTTGGGCTCAGGTCATGATCCCAGGGTCCTGGGATCAAGTCCCACATCAGGCTCCCTGCCCTACAAAGAGCCTGCTTCTCCCTCTGCCCCTCCCCTTGCTTGTGCTGTCAAATAAATATTTTTTAAAAAAGGAATCCCTCGCATTTCTAATACATAGACAAGGAAGTAGGTCCAACGTCAGAGAGCAGATGGAGGGCTAGAAATTGAGGCTTGTGACTTCCGATCTGCCCTTGTAGATCTACTCAAGGAGCTGCCCCTAGCTTCTGCCTGAATTTGATGTAGCTCCAACATGCTTAGCCCAGGGGCTGTTAGGTAGTGACTGACCATCTATTATTATATGCCATCTGGGAACGATCCTATTCAGAGGGACAAGGCTGGCAAACGCTGAACAATTATAAAATAAAGCCTTCAAATCTTTAGAGGTAACTAGGGAGGCATAGTTTAAAGATCACTGAGGGCTGGAATGGTTAGGAAGGTTTCAAGAAAATGTGACTTAAGCCATGCTTTATTTTTTTTTAAAGATTTTATTTATTTATTCATGAGAGACACAGAGAGGCGCAGAGACACAGGCAGAGGGAGAAGCAGGTTCCATGCAAGAAGCCTGATGTGGGACTCAATCCTGGGCCTCCAGGATCACACCCCAGGCTGCAGGCGGCGCTAAACCGCTGCACCACCAGGGCTGCCCTTAAGCTGTGCTTTAAAGCAGAGCTTTCTGACCAGCAACCTGTGGATGAGATTCAGCCCACCCAGAATTTGTACTCTGTGATGACCCATGGTGGATTTTTTCCCCAACAAATTTGGGAGCTTTCATATGAATATCTCAATTTTGGAGTGTCACAAAAACTGCCAACAGTAGGCCTATATTCACATTAGCAATAAGGACGCAAGCTGAGAGGTAGCTGCCCCCTTAGCCACGGCATAAATCCTCAGCCAAACACCCACACATGCGTTAATTCATTACTCCCTGACTCCGTGGGCAGTGAATGTGCTGTTCATGTTTTTGGAAAAGGAAAAGATAGCCCAGACAGAAGAATAAGAGACAAAGTGAGGATGAGTGGGTATGTTACAGGGTGGGGGAATTGCTTTGCAAAGGGGAAAAATGTGTTCCCGAGGCCAAGCCACATAACTGAAACTAGCCGAAGAGTCTGGTGAGAGCCTGGTGCAACCATCTCAGTAAATAAGCAAAAATAAACAAAGCACCTGCTGCTGGTTAAGTCAAGAATGCTTTCACAGAGGGATGCCTGGGTGGCTCAGCAGTTGAGCATCTCTGCCTCTGGCTCAGGTCTCTGCCTCTGGCTCAGGGCGTGATCCTGGAGTTCCAGGATTGAGTCCCACATCAGGCTTCCTGCATGGAGCCTGCTTCTCCCTCTGCCTATGTCTCTGCCTCTCTGTGTCTCTCATGAATAAATAAATAAAATCTTAAAAAAAAAAATGCCTTCACAGAGGGCAACACTCATTTTCCTTCTATTCAGTTATCTTCATTTTGGCAATATTTAAAAATACAAACTGCATTTTAAAATTCACATAAAATTTTTAAAAATTACAAATTTATTATAAATGAAAAGGAATATAATTTATATTGCATAATTACATTTGACTTGCTTTTAGAACCCCATTATACAGCCCTGGTGGTAAGAGGTGTGGCTATTTTTTTTCGTAGTCAAGTTTGTGTCCTACTTGGCTTAATACATCCCAAGAGTTCTTCCTATCTGGTTTCAGCTCTTCTACTGGACTCACAATATCCCACTGCTCAGCTTCACAATCAATGCCCCAAATGGTCCATGATGTTCAAAGGGGTTCATGAAGATAGCCCTATGTCAGCCTGGGAATTCATCCTAAAAAAAGGTATGTATTCATTTTAAGAGTTACTATTTAAACCATGGCTCTTGGTCTAGTCTCCATTACCTCTACTTTCTGTTAAATACCCAGAGAAAAGTATCACAGGGCTCAGAACACTTAGTAAAGCTCACAGACCATCCCTTCCTTTTAGATCAAGTTTAGCTGGCTATAATGATATCTGGCACCACCCAGTGGCAATCTTTTCTATGTATGTGTGAATAAATAGCAACTTTGCAAACTCTTGTAGTAGCAACAAAGAATGCAGCAACAGCCAACAGAGAAAAGAATAATGTTGCAAATCAAACAAAAGAAGTTTCATTTTTTTAAAGTTACCTATTTTGAAAAATTCAGATCACTTTAACATGGTTTTCCAACAACAAAGAACTTAGGGATCCCTGGGTGGCTCAGCGGTTTGGCGCCTGCCTTTGGCCCAGGGCACGATCCTGGAGTCCCAGGATCTAGTCCTGCATCGGGCTCCCAGTGTGGAGCCTGCTTCTGCTTCTCCCTCTGCCTGTGTCTCTGCTTCTCTCTATCATGAATGAATAAAATCTTAAAAAAAAAAAAAAAAAGAACTTAGGTAATTTTTAAAAAACAAAGAAATGTAGAACAATTATTTCCTTAACTATATAAATATACTGGCTTTGATATAAAGTTACATGTTGGAAGGTCCCATCTGCAAGGGTATTTAAGGTTGCTTATGGGAAAACAGTATAGTGTCCATATATTAGCGCTTTAAAAATGAGAAAAACTCAGAACTCTTTCTAGAGAAGTCTTCCAATTGTTCAACTACAATTATTTCTTCTCAGAAAATCAAGTGGTGGGGTGCCTGGGTGGCTCAGATGGTTGAGTGTCTGCCATCGGCTCAGGTCATGATCCTGGGGCCCTGGGACTGAGCCCTAGTGTCAGGTTCCCTGCTCAGCTGGGAACCTGCTTCTCCCTCAGCCTCTGCAGCTCCCCATGCTTGTGCGCTCTTTCTCTCAAATAAATAAATAAAATCTTAAAAAGAAGAAAAAAAAAATCAAGTGGAATACAGGATGGCTCTATCCGACAGCGATCTAAAACACAACCTCTCTTAGTGCATATATTGAAAATATATGTGTTGGGGCACCTGGGTGACTTACTTGGCTAAGCATCTGATTCCATCTCAGCTTAGGGTTGTGAATTCAGGCCCCACATTTAAAAAAAAAGAAAGAAAGAAAGAAAAGAAAGAAAAGAAAGAAAAGAAAGAAAAGAAAAGAAAAAAGAAAAGAAAAGAAAAGAAAAGAAAAGAAAAGAAAAGAAAAGAAAAGAAAAGTAAAGTAAAGTAAGGAAGGAAAGAAAGAAAGAAAGAAAATGTGTTAACCAATTTGGGAAAAAAGCCAAGTCTTGGTAGTAGGATTTCTCAAATTATTATTTTTCTCAAACTAGATTCCCTAAGAGTGTAGCAGATTCAGAGTCTCTTGGGCTGCTACTTAGATTACTGGTCCCTTTTGGGACCAGGCATTCCACTGGAAGGGTCTGAGCACCTGCTGCTACAGACTAAGAGATGAGAAGCCATAATTGCCACCTGAAGAATTCTTTAAAGTCTGAGTATTTGGGTAGCATGGACCAAGGCCACAACTTGATGTTCCATTTCTGACAGTCACACTTTAAAAGTTTTGTTCTGCAAATCTCCATACATCAACAGACACTGTAAAGTTTCTACCATGGGATCTTCTAAAAAGGAAGAGAAAAAACAGTTCTTCATCAGAAAGGGGTCTCAGAGGGGATTTTTGGTTTTGTTTTTTGGTATCTTAAATGTCAATGATCACAAAAACTTCTGGCTTCTCTTCATCATAGACCTGCATTGCTGAGTAGGTTATTGCCTTGACTTCAGTTCCCTAAAGATAGGGTGAGAGAAAAAACAAGAAAAGGTGAACATCAAAATCAGAATCATTAACTCTAGCAACAATTGGCAGGCCAAATTTTGCTATTATTCTGAAAAACTAAAAACCCACATGAAACAAGTAGTTACTTGTACAGCGTGCCACACTCATCTGATAATGATGCAACCCGTGCACTGGTGCGTGGTAGGAGCTGGAGCTCTGAGTCTGGCTTTGTTTCCACCTGGCTACAGAGGCTGGCTGACCCCTCCAGCATCCTTTTCCATTTACCAAATGGGGTGAGCAGAGGAGGCCAAGGTTTTCCTACTGTCTGGGTTAGGCCTCCTTCTTGAGACCTCCCACTTACAGTGTGACCTGGGCCCTAGGAGCACAGACTCCTCTCTCCTCCTCAGCTGCCTACTCACTTCACCTCATGGGGCTCTCTCTCCACATGTCTGATACATCACAATCCCCTTCCTAAGCCCAGGTTTAGAAAGAACCACAGGACTAGATGTTCTCTCGGTTCCTTCCTTCTAGAAGAGAATCTATAATAATTCCATGCAGCGTAAAATGTATCAGGCAATAGGTGACTAGCACTTGCTAGCTCTGTGGCACAAAAGAAATCTGAAGACTTCACAAACAGATTTGAAAGGCACTCACCTCTGCTTTTTTGCTCTCTGCCATAATTACCTGGTGAAACCACAACCTAAATCAAATTCAACTTTCTGCCTATGGCGGCACACAATGCTAAGGGGTAGCACCTTACATTACATCCACAGTCTCAAAGGGGTACTCTGCACTGACCAATCATCCTACACTTGCCGCTAAATTCACTTTCTCGCTCTCTGAAACAATTACTTTCCTTTTTTTTTTTTTTAAATTTTATTTATTCATGAGAGACACAGAGAGAGAGGCAGAGACATAGACAGAGAGAGAAACAGGCTCCATGCAGGGAGCTCAACATGGGACTCGATCCCGGGACTCCAGGATCCCACCCCCTGAGCCAAAAGCAGGCACTCCACAGTGAGCCACCAGGGTATCCCTGAAACAATTACTTTCCATCTTCACCTCTAGCATCCCTCTCTCATTCTCACCTTCTGGCTGTGCCTCCTAGAGAAAACAGAAGCAATGGGCAAAAACTGGCTCACCTTCCCCCATCAAATCTACCATCTCCTGCATCTGTACTCACACTAGCCTCACCTCTTGTTATTTTTTTTTCTCACCTCTTGTTATAATGAATGGTCCGTCCCCGCTCCAATCAGAAGGCTGACCCCTGAACCTGAACACACTACCCCACACCCCCCTGGCCAACTTAAGGTCTCTGCTCTGAAATTATTCTCTCCCTCTCCAGCATGATCAATTTGCCCCAAGTTCCTAGATCACTTCCACAGAGCATACACTGGTACTACAAAACCTCCTAGGTAAAACAAGACAAAACAAAAAACTTCTCCTTTCCCAACCACGTTCCCCTCTGGCTATTACTGGTTTTGTTGTTGTTGTTGTTTTAAGATTTATTTACTTATCTGAGAGACAAGAGTGAGTGAGAAGAGAGAGAGGTACAAGCTGGGGGAGAGGCAGAGGGAGGAGAAGCAGGCTCCCTGCTGAGCAGGGAACTGGATCCACAGCTCAATCATGGGATCATGACCTGAGCCAAAGGCAGAAGCTTAACCAACTAAGCCACCCAGGTGCCCCTGGCTATTAGTGTTCTATCCATACATTCCCCGTTTCTGCAAACTCTTTGAAAGAACTGTCTCAATATAGTACCTCCACTTCCCTATCTCTCATTCATTTGCTCTTTGACCCATACATCCTTCTACTGATTAGGTAAATCCATAGTCAATTGTCAATTCTCATCTCACTCAGCCTTTGAGCAGTCTCAAGAGCATGAGATATCTGGGTTTAGGGCACCCCTGTTCTTTTGCACCCCCTCATGAGGCTTTCCTTCTCTATTCCTTTTTGGCTCCATCCCTTCCAAAGTTGGTGCCCCAAAGCTCAGTCCTCTCTATATTCTCTCTTATCTACACCTCCCCCCTCCTTGATAATCATACCTAGTCCCTATGGCTATAAATATCGTCCTATTCCAGGTTGGCTTCCAGACTGAAATTTACAGATCTACCTATCTCCTGAATAAGTCATCCTACAGACAAGTGCCTCGTATGTGACATCTCCATGTAGATGTCTAATATACACTTCAAACATAATAGGTTCAAAAGCAAACTTCACTATGTCTTTTCTATTAAAATTCACATGGCCCCTTCTGCTGGTTTCTCTTCTATTTATGCTTCTCTTCCAAGGTTCCCTCATCAGGCTTCATTTCATTATGTTGTGCTTAGAGAAATCATACTGCAGCTACTAGAAGCATCCAGGACCCCCCAGTCACCCTCAACTAATTTAGGTCTCCTTGGCCTAAACACAGGGGTCAGCAAACTACAAATCATGGCCAAATCCAGCCTGACACCTAGTTTTGTACAGCCTTGCACACTAAGAATGGTTTTTACATTTCTAAATGGGGGGGAGGGGCACTAAAGACTCTCATGACATTTGAAAATGGCATGAAACTCAAATTTCAATGTCCATGAAGTTTTACTGGAATACAGCCACATTCATTCATTTATGTATTGTCTGTGGTGGCTGTAGAGATACATACAATAGAGGAGCTGAATATTGCACATGTCACTCTTGTCCCACAAAGCTTCAGACATTATCCAGCCCTTTACAGAAAAAAAAAATGTGCCTGCCCCTCTTCCGCAGATTCAACTGGTATAGAATAAAGCCACACAGGGTAGCAAACACAGAATCTGGAAATGGCACAGAAAGCAGAAGGTACTTTAGAGAACATCCAATCCAACACCTTTATTTTTTAAAAATATTTTAATTATTTATTCATGAGAGACACACAGAGAGAGGCAGAGACACAGGCAGAGAGAGAAGCAGGCTCCGTGCAGGGAGCCCGTGGGACTTGATCCTGGGACTCCAGGATCACACCTGTGCGCTCAACCACTGAGCCACCCAGGTTTCCCTAGTCCAACACCTTTAATACACGAGGAGATACGGAAGCTCACAAAGGCAATGGGACTTTTAAGTCCCACAAAATATCTGTAACAGGGCAGCCCGGGTGACTCAGCGGTTTAGGGCCGCTTTCAGTCCAGGGCGTGATCCAGGAGACCCGGGATCAAGTCCCATGTCGGGCTCCTGCATGGAGCCTGCTTCTCCCTCTCCCTGTGTCTTTGCCTCTCTCTCTTTCTCTCTCTGTCTCTCATGAATAAATAAATAAAATCTTTAAAAAAAAAATCTGTAACAAACTTGACCCTAGAACTCAAGTACTGATACCTAATCCATCAAATCAGATGTGTGAAATCAGTCTTTAAACATAATATGGTCAGAGAAGTCTGAGGAGACTTACGGCTTTACATCAATTTATTAGAACTCACTGAAGTTTACTATCATGTACTGACTTTTTGATAAGAAAGTATAAAATATTTTTAATGGCTGGATTTAAAAACATACCTGAGGGTGCTTGGACAATGAAAATTCTTCTCCCCACCTTGAGAAGGAAAATTAGAAAATGATTAAGACTTCTAAGATTTAATATTTATTTGCCCTTTACATATTTTATTTATTTATTTATTTTAAGATTTTATTTATTCATGGGAGACACACGCACACACACAGAGGCACAGACACAGGCAGAAGCAGGCTCCATGCAGGGAGCCTGACGTGGGACTCAATCCTGGGTCTCCAGGATCACACCATGAGCTGAAGGTGGCGCTAAACCGCTGAGCCACCCAGGCTGCCCAGCTGAGCCACCTAGCCTGCCCTCCTTTCCATATTTTAAAATGAGCTTTGTAAACGTGGTTAAGATATGAAAAAGCCCAAAGAGATGGGAGGGGTATAAGGAAGCTATAAATTTCAGTTTGATTGTCAGTGAATATAGCTGTTCAGGGATTTATATGCTATAGCTATTTCAACAAGGTTGATGGTTGCCATTAAAAAAAAAAAAAAAAGCCCTAGTATAGTGTGCATGTGGTAGATTCTCAATAAATGTTGCTTAATGACTATTGTTTCATTATAGAGTAACACGTCCAAAATTTTCACTGTACTCAAGGCATTGGAGAAAGCAGGTCTGAGTACTGCAGATGCAAAATACTACATACTATAATATGATCTTAAATTGGTTTGCATTTTATAACTTTTCAGGAAATGTCCATGGCCTGTATATAGAAGGCCCTAGAAAAGTACTCTCCTAGAACCTGGGATAAGTATCTTCTCTTCTTTCAACATGAATGTGACTAGAGATCATGTAGGAGAAGCAGTAGTGGTAGCAGAACGAACAGCACTTTTTTTAATTTAGAAACTTGAGAGAAGAGGGAGAAAGCAGGGGGATGGGGGGGTACAGAGGGAGAGGGAGACAGAATCCCACACAGACTCTGTACCAAGCGCGGAACCCAAAACAGGGCTGGATCCCATGACCCTGAGCTCATGACCTGAGCTGAAAACAAGTCAGGACACTCAAGCCACTATGTCACTGAGGTGCCCCAAAAGAACAAAGCTTTAAAAAAAAAAAAAAAAAGAACAAAGCTTTAAAATTCTGTTCAACCATTTATTAGCTAAGTAAATGGTTGGAGAAGCCAGATTCCTTACCCATTAAAAAATAAAGAAAAAAGGAGAGGGAAAGAATAAAAGACCTTGCTTTACAAAAAGAAAGAACTTCAACATAAAGTGGGAAAAAATAGGCTTTATGTAGAAATAACTAAAAGATAGCTTTAAGTGACTGAAAAGAATTGGGAAACACCAAGCCCTATCAAAGAGATCTAACCGAGTGTTTGCAAACTCTGGAAGGAAAAGTGTAATTTGTTAAGAGAAAGAGCCAGTTTGAACAGAGTCCAGGTGTGAGGAGAAGGATGCATCATCAATGCTTCCTGTCACCAAGCCAGGCTTCATGCAAAAAATTTTTACGCTAAAAATCAATAAGATGGGAATCAGGTCCAAGAACCAATTATCAACTTCATTCTAACAAATTTCTAATCCTCCAAAGCTGAGGACCAAAGCCCTTGCTCTTAGAGCTTAACCTGAAGATGCCACTGGACCTCTGACTTAACATTTCTGTCTTCCTACTAGGTTCAGTGAAGAATTTTAACAACTTTCCTGACTTCTATGACTTGCTACTTAAAAGATTTTCAAAACATACCCAATTGACCGTAATTTGAAATTTCTTTGATCAATTTGAAGTACCTTCACTTCCTAAAAAGGAAAAAAAAATTTAATTTTAAAAAGTGTTCATAACAGACCATCTATTAAAACATATCTAATAATTGTCAAAACTCTATGTTGTACACCTGAACTAATATATTGTAAGTCAAATATAATTTACAAAAAAATATATCTAGGTTATCCCCTTTTCTAGAAAATCACAGCATACAACTTCTCTGAAGCAAAGAAAACTAAAATGTTAAGTAGAATAACAAACTAAATATATTCCAAGGAAATAAGGTTTTTTTCTTACATATTCAAGGGAAATATTCTTGAAAAACATACAATCTAAAAACACAAGTCAAGAAATTTCTCTGTAAAATAGAATAGGATGATAAACTATTTTAATCATTCACAGCCCATTTCAATATAACATTGTAGGCTCCTGAACTCTGTAGGACAAGTGACCAGTTAGAAGAGTGTATGTAGTGGAGCTGGGAAGGGAGAGAATGTAGAGGTTGTAGAAGCCAGGAGGGCCCCTGTGTGTTAGGTTAACAATGATGTTGGAGAGCGGTTCCCTTCTCAAGGCTGGCAACAAGCAATCTCCATTTTGCTTTTCCTTTTTCATGTTAAGGAAAACTGAGAGGAATTTTTAAATTTAGGCCAACATGGCAGAGCTACTAAACTTCACATGGGACAAAGGAACATATGGGTGGTCATAAATATAGCTCAAACTTGGGAGACATAAAAAGTTTGGGTGAAGATAGCAGGTGCATTCTTATAAAACAATCCTGATTAGTGACAAATATATGGTAATATTACAAAATGCATATACACAGGCAAAGTCAGGTTAACCAAGAATCCCTGTTTTCTGCAAATCAGTATCACCTTATGTATCTGTATGGCTTGGTTTTGCCTCATGTGTTCTACTCTCAATCACTTGTCCTTTTAAAATCTGAACTAAGAACCCATTTGCTCAGTAAAAAAGAAAAATCCTTGCTTACCCGGGGTATGAAGAATTCATCAGCACTGAACTTATAAAGCCATTCATCCAAAAAGTGAAACAGAAGAGACTGTAAGTCATCTCCTACATAGGATCAAGAAGAATTATGATAGTATGATGTTTAGTAATTCTTTTTTTTAATTATTTTTAAAGATTTTATTTATTCATGAAAGGCACAGAGAGAGAGAGAGAGGCAGAGACACAGGCAGAGGGAGAAGCAGGCTCCATATAGGGAGCCCGATGTGGGACTTGATCCCTGGACCCCAGGATCACGCCCTGAGCCAAAGGCAGATGCTCAACCACTGAGCCACCCAGGCGTCCCATGTTTAATAACTCTTATCTCTGAAAATTTATTTGAATTTAAAAGTGCATGGAATTTCTTAGGCTAGCTGAAAGAGGATGAACAGGCTAATAATTAATTTTGTTGTTCTTACTATGAAAATGTACTGAAATTTGGTAGAACCCTGCACATTTGCATGACAATGTCTTCCCCAGTGAATAAATTGGTTTACCTTGGGTTTCTACTTCTACTGTTTGCAGAGGCTCCACAGTCCCAGTATCTGTCATGTAACCAAACATGGCCATTGCACATTGCTCAAATGCTTCCTCCAGAGTATCTCCCCATGCATGTAACCTAAAGAAATACATTCATGCCCTGTATAATAAAATCTACAGCAAGACAGAAAACTTGACAGCAAAGTCAAAATAAGATCAGCATGATAATACAAATCCAAAGGCCTCAATCAATTTAATGGCACAGAAACCGAGTTCTTTCGAACCATCATTTTCATGTTGTAAAGGAACCAAAACAGGAAGAGAGAATTAAAACTAGGGACATCAAGATTAAAACATCAGACTTCCTACTTAAGAACATGATTTCAAAGGCATAAATTGCAGGTGTACTCACTGGACATCTGCTGTATGATCCAAATCTGAGGGGGAGAGGGAAAAATATATAGGTCATTAAATGTGACTTGCAAATCACAAGAAAACTCTAGTTCATAATTAAGAACATTATCCTTTGGAGCACCTGGGTGTCCGCCTTCGGCTCAGGTCATAATCTCAGAGTCCTAGGATTGAGCCCTGTGTCGAGATCCTGGCTCAGCAGGGAGTCTGCTTCTCCATCCTCCACTGCCCCCCAAACCCTCCTTGCTTTTTCCTCTTTCTCTCAAATAAGTAAATTTTTTTTTTAAGATTTTATTTATTTATTCATGAGAGACACAGAGAGAGAGAGAGAGAGGCAGAGAGAGAAACAGGTTCCATACAGGAAGCCTGATGTGGGACTCGATCCAGAACTCCAGATCACACCTGGGCTGAAGGCAGGCACTTAATTGCTAAGCCACCCAGGCGTCCCTGGTCCTGTTATCTCAACAATTCACAGTATATTCTTCACTGGTATCAGGACTTCCATCAGTCCTTCCCACTTAGGCTCATAGAATATTCAAGCTAGAAGGAAGCCATGTAGCTCATTTATTGTAATTCCCTCACAAGAAAAAACCTGGGGTGCCTGGCTGGCTTGGTCTGTAGAACATGGGACACTTGATCTTGGAGTCATGAGTTCGAGCCCCATGTTGGGTGTAAAGATTATTTTTATAAAATTTTTTTAAAAAGGAAAAAAATCTGAAATCCAGAGAGATCGTGTGACTTGTTAAAGACTACTGTTGATTAGAGGCAAAGCTGGGCCTAGAATTGAGAAGTCCTGGGCACCAAGTTAGTAGACTTTGCACCATAATAGACTTTCGGTGGTATTCAAAGTTCAAATTCTTCTCTAATTCACTCGAAAATATTTCCATAGACTTAATATGTTTTAGGCACTAGGAAAGGACCAGAAGAGATGATAAGCAAGTTAAAAGAAAATGACAGGCATTAACCCTAGAAAAATGAAAGCATATGTCTGGAATGCTCACAGCAACTTTTCCCCCAAAATTAAAAACTGAGTATCCACCAATAAGAAAACAGATAAAGACACAATGCAATACTGCTCAGTGATAAAACAGTGTGACCTAATGACTCACTCATTAACATGAATCTCAAAAATATTAAATGAAAACTGCAGAACTCTCAGCACGTAACCCCTCTATCCAAAACCCCTGTGCCAAGAGTGAAACTTTAGCACAGCTGGGCTTCCAACAGCATAAGCCTTGTTCCTAGGATCACCCCAGCCCAAGCTAGACTGCCTGCTGGAGAAAGCGCTACAACCACCAGAATTTACTGTTCGCTACAGCCAAAATCTGACAATAGGCCTTTAACCTCCCTTTCTCAGAGCATTTACTAAAAAGGGCTTACCACAGTGAATATTTATCTCTTACAACTCAGCAGGGTCCTTCTCAAGGACTCCTTTGAAATGTAATCATCAGGAAGGACCCCCAGTCCCTGTGGGAGGATAGTGCCTGCTACCAAATGCTGTAGGCCTAATTGAATTTACACAGACTAACCATTTGTAATGTTTCACATCTCTGACTCTCCTGAGCCCCTGCTCTCCCCCTTCTGCATTCACCCTTGAAAGGCTCCATCACCTCTGTGCAATTTGGAATGGGCTCAGCTCTTTCTCCTACTGTAGATACTGAATAAAATCCCATTCACCACTTTAATATCCAGCTGTGTTTATTTTTGATACTCAGTGAAGAAGCCAGGCATGAAAGAATCTATACTGGGTAGTTCCGCTTGCGTGAAACTCTGAAAAACAGGCAAAATTAAGCTCTGGTGATAGAAATCCAAACTGTCTCAGAGTAAGGATGTGAAGGCTGACAGGAAAAAAGCAAAAGGGGACTTTCTAGGGTGATGGAAATGTTCTATGGTCTGATTGGAGTTTGGTTACAATCCAATGTATGACACACTCCAATGATAAATACATGTATGTATCTGTTTACCGAGGTTTTTAAAAAACATTTTATTTTTAAGTAATCTCTACACCCAACACTCAACATGGGATTCGAACTTAAAAACCTTGAGATCAAGAGTTGTATGCTCTGCCAACTAAGCCAGCCTGGCGCCCCTCTGTTTATCAAACTTATTGAACTTTACACTTAAGATCTGAGCACTTTTACTATACATGTAAATCATACCTTGATTTAAATAAAAACAAGTTAAAAGGGGGCTCCTGGGTGGTTCAGTTGGTTGAACATCCAACTCTTGGTTTCAGCGCAGGTGGTGATCTGAGGTGTGAGATTGAGTCCTGTGTCAGCTCCAGCCTCAGTGTGGAGTTGGCTTGAGAATCCTTCCCTCTCCCTCTGCCCCTCTGCACTTGCGAACTCCCTCACTTTCTAAATATAAATAAACAAATCTTTAAAAAACAATTTAAACGGACAATGACAGACTGTTACAGGCAGTAGTTCTCAGTTTTTGGTCTCAAGAACTCTTTACTCGGGGGATCCCTGGGTGGCTCGGCAGTTTAGCGCCTGCCTTTGGCCCAGGGCGCGATCCTGGAGTCCCAGGATCGAGTCCTGTGTGGGGCTCCCGGCATGGAGCCTGCTTCTCCCTCTGCCTGTGTCTCTGCCTCTCTCTCTCTATGTCTATCATGAATAAATAAATTAAAAGAATAAAAAGAACTCTTTACTCAAATATTTTTGAAGACCCCAAAAAGGTTTGGTTTATATGGGTTGTATGTGTCAGTATTAACCATTCTAGAAATTTTTTTTTTAAGATTTTATTTATTTATTCATGAGAGACACACAGAGCGAGAGAGAGGCAGAGACACAGGCAGAGGGAGAAGCAGGCTCTATGTAAGCAGCCTGACATGGGACTCGATCTTGGGTCTCCAGAATCAGGCCCTGGGCTGAAGGCGGCACTAAACCGCTGAGCCACCCGGGCTGCCTCCATTCTAGAAATTTTAACCCAAAAATTTAAAAATACTTATTAATTCATTTAAAAATAACAACAAGCACATGAGAAAATCCTCTGCATCACTGGCCATCAAGGAAATACAAATCAAAACCACAATGAGATACCATACCTCACACCAGTGAGAATGGTGAAAATTAACAAGACAAGAAACAACAAATGTTGGAAAGGATGTGGAGAAAGGGGAACCCTCTTGCACTGTTGGTGGGAATGTGAACTGGTACAGCCACTCTGGAAAACTGTGTGGAGGTTCCTCAAAGAGTTAAAAATAGATCTGCCCTACGACCCAGCAATTGCACTGCTGGGGATTTGCCCCAAAGATAGATGCAGTGAAATGCCGGAACACCTGCACCCCGATGTTTATAGCAGCAATGTCTACCATAGCCAAACTAAGGCAGGAGCCTCAGTGTCCATCAAAAAAAAATGAATGGATAGGGCAGCCCAGGTGACCCAGTGGTTTAGCGCCGCCTTCAGCCCAGGGCATGATCCTGGAGACCCGGGATCGAGTCCCACGTCAGGCTCCCTGCCTGTGTCTCTGCCTCTCTCACTCTGTGTCTCTCATGAATAAATAAATAAAATATCTTTAAAAAAAAAAAAAGGAAAAATAAGATGTAGTATATGTATACAATGGAATATTACTCAGCCATTAGAAACGACAAATACCCAACATTTGCTTCGAGGTGGATGGACCTGGAGGGTATTATGCTGAGTGAAATAAGTCAATCAGAGGAGAACAAACATTATATCATCTCATTCATTTGGGAAATATAAAAATTAGTGAAAGGGAATAAAGGGAAAGGAGAGAAAATGAGTGAAAATATCAGTGAGGATGACAAAACATGAGAGACACCAAACTCTGGGAAATGAACAAGGGGTACTGGAAGGGGAGGTGGGTGAGGGGGTTGGGGTGACTGGGTGATGGGCACTGAGGGGGACACTTGGGCAGGATGAGCACTGGGTGTTATGCTATATGTTGGCAAATTGAACTCCAATAAAAACATAACAAATAAATAAATTAAATAAATAAATAAATAAAACAAACAAAACTGGGGTACCTTGCTGGCTCAGTAAGTAGAGCATGCAACTTGTTTTAAGTTCAAGCCCCATGTTGGGGGAAGATATTACTTAAAAACAAAATTTTAAAAATAATAATAAAACCAGCGGTTTAGCGCCACCTGCAGCCCAGGGCGTGATCCTGGAGACCCTGGATCGAGTCCCACGGCAGGCTTTCTGCATGGTGCCTGCTTCTCCCTCTGCCTGTGTCTCTGCCTCCCTCTCTCTCTCTCTCTCTCTCTCTCTGCGTCTCTATGAATAAATAAATAAAATCTTTAAAAAAAAAACACTTTACTTAACATAAACTGCAGGACGCCTGGGTGGCTTAGTGGTTGAGGGTCTGCCGTTGGCTCAGGGCATGATCCCAGGGTCCGGGGATCAAGTTCCGCATCGGGCTCCCTGCAGGGAGCCTGTTTCTCCCTCTGCCTATGTCTCTGCCTATCTCTCTGTATCTCTCGTGAATAAATAAAATCTTTAAAAAAATAACATATTGCATAGCTTTATAAGAAAATAACCATATTTCCCCCAAAACTTTAGTGAGAAGAGTGGCACTTTTCATGGAAGTATTTTTTTAAAGATCTTAGTTGTTTGAGAGAGAGAGTGAAAGGAAGAACAGAAGGAGAAAGACATGCAGACTCTAAATTGAGCCTAGAGCCTAATGTGGGGCTTGATCCCAAGACCCCGAGACTACGACCTGAGCCAAAGGCAGACACTTAACCGACTGAGTCACCGAGGCACCCACAAATACTTTTAATGTCTGACTTTCAACGTGTTACATATAATATGTTGATTTAGCTGAAGTACATATATAAAATCAACCTCATAGGAGGAAAAGGAGTATCTTAATTGCTTTTGAAAAAACTTTATAGTCTTCCTTGATGCTACAACCAAAACTAGAAACATGCTAGGTTTTTTAAATTTCTTTTAAAGATTTATTTATTTGGGATGCCTGGGTGGCTCGGCGGTTGAGCATCTGCCTTTGACTCAGGGTGTGATTCTGGAGTCCTGGAATTGAATCCCGCATCGGGCTTCCAGCATGGAGCCTGCTTCTCCCTCTACCTGTGTCTCTGCCTTTCTCTCTTTGTGTCTCTTGTGAATAAATAAATAAAATCTTTTAAAAAAAGAAAAAGATTTATTTATTTGAGAGAGAGAAGGTGTGAGAGTGTGCAGTGGGGAGGGGGAGAGGGAGAGGAAGAGAGTCTTAAGCAGACTCAAAGCTGAGCATGGACCCTGACTAGGGGCTCCAACTCACAACCTGAGCCAAAACCAAGAGTCTGACCCTTAACTGCATCACCTAGGTGCCCCTGAAACACTAATTTTTTAAAGGTTAGTTGCAATGTGGAATTTGAAGCTGTAAAAATGAATTTTTCATACTCTGTGACATTGAAATCCATTGCTCTATCCTGTGCCTAGAATAGATCTTATCTGTGCCTGATTGCATAACAAGTCAAAAATACCAATTCATTGATTTATACAGATAATGTTGACATATTTAGTTATACAGAATGAAATTACATACAGATATACTTGTAAATATCATCACCAATCTCATCAGAAAGGTCTTTAAGTGGGGCAGCCTGGGTGGCTCAGTGGTTTAGTGCCGTCTTCAGCCCAGGGCATGATCCTGGGATCAAGTCCTACGTTGGGCTCCCTGTATGGAGCCTGATTCTCCCTCTGCCTGTGTCTCTGCCTCTCTCCCTCTATGTGTCTCTCATAAATAAATAAATAAAAATCTTAAAAAAAAAAAAAAAAAGAAAGGTCTTTAAGCACTAGGAAACTGTCAAGCTCATGATGGCAGGCAGATATAAGTTTTCCAAAATTTGAATTTTACTCCAAAGCTTGAATTTAATCATTGCCAACAAATGTATTATTTTCCTTGACATAAAGGCACTTTAAAGAAATTATCTGCCAAATACCCCTGTTTGAATAACAATACTACATCTTTCACAGTCATTCTTTGGAGGGGGAAAAAAAGGGTTTCATGAAAAATAAAAACAAAACAAAAACCCAGCTCATAACTCAATTACACAAGTTCTTTTCCTCAAGGTAATCATCAATACTTTGACAAGCAGTAGAAACACTTTATGCATACTTTCCATTTTGTTTCACAGAATATTAAAAAGACATGTACTTGGTGGTCAAGATTCAGTAAAATGGACAGGCTTTACTGATTCATCAAAGACATCTTCAATTCAAAATGACTTTTTCTTTTAAGTGCACAGTGGTACTGCACAAAGGGACTACCAGCAGAGTTTGGGGCGGCCACCTCAACCTGTGCTAAGGGGACAGCAGCTTTCTTTCCCCTACCAGTGCTTTTGCACCATTGACACAAATGTCAACATAGAGAAAGAGCATATACCTCAGTATTATTTTTTTTTAAGATTTATTTATTTATTTATTTATTTATTTATTTATTTATTTATTTTTTTTTTATTTTTACTCATGAGAGACACACAGAGAGAGAGGGCAGGGGGCAAAGACACAGGCAGAGGGAGAAGCAGGGTCTCCAGGATCAGGACCTAGGCTGAAGGCGACGCTAAACTGCTGAGCCACTCGAGCTGCCCAATACCTCAGTATTATTATGAAAGTAGTTTTGATATTACAGATCCTCTGAAAAGATCTGGGAAACCCCAGGGGTCCAAAGACCACACTTTGAGAAGTGAAAAATATAGGACAAAACAGGAAATAAAATAAATTTAAGTTGGACTGAGGGGTTCAGGTAAGAATTCCCAAAGGAATCAAGACTTAACACTGTAAGAGCCAAGAGACTAAGGGTAACCTCAATCTGTCTGTTCATTCCCTTGCTCCCAATTTCTGCTAAGTGCCCAATACACAACAGGTGTTCTTAAAAAAAAAAAAAAGATTTTACTTATTTATTCATGAGACACACAAAGAGGCAGAGATATAAGCAGAGGGAGAAGTAGGCTCCGTGTGGGAAGCCTGATATAGGAACCAGGATCAAGACCTGAGCCAAAGGCAGACGCTCAAACATGGAACCACCCATGCGTCCCCACAACAGGTATTCAATCATACTGCTGAATGAATAAGTGAGATGACAACTATGCTGAGTCTAAAAGGAAAAACAACTACAAGAGAAGCCTGGGGGGAAGTCTGGGGGCTGTTTGTGGAAAGAAATGAAACCAGCAGAAAATACAGACTAATCTCATATTAAATAAATTCAAAGACTGTACAAAATGTTGGCAGGTAGAATCCAGTATGACCAAGTAGGATTTACTCCTGGAATGTTAAGATCCAATTATTAGGAAACAGATTAATGTAACCCATATAAATATATCTTTATAGATATAATCATGAAATATAAAAACATTAACAGGACTTTTGAGCAAAGTTTTTTTCTGTACAACAAATTAAAGTTTAATTTTATTTCTTCTCTCATTCTTAATTGCTGTATTTACTGAATGTTTTTGTAGTATAATAGAATATATATATTTGGTCTTTGTCCCTGGTTTCTGGAAAAGCTCCTAAAACCCTTGGATTTTCCTAAGTGATAGGAGTGTCTTGTTATTCATTAATTATCCTCTTCTGTCCACACTGAGTCTCTGCTATTTTTTTTTTTTTTTTTGAGTCTCTGCTATTAAAGGTTACTCAGGGTAGGGCTCCCCAGTAGCCTTAGAACAGGGCAGTCACCATGATCAAACACATGATTAAAGAATGGGAACTTTTAGCTCCACCCTCTCACCACCCATGGGTGTGTGTCCAGCCTGTGGAGGGTGGAGCAGAAAACTGATCTATAGACTCTTAAAGAGACTTGGGAGACCATCTCATTGGTGGACTCATCAAGGTGCTAGGAGGATGACAAGTCCAGAGCGGGTACAGAAGCTAAAAGCCTCTCTCCCCATACCCTGCCCAATGCACAGTCTTCATTTGATTGTTCCTTGGTTACATCCCCCTATAATAAATGGATAAACCTAAATAAAGCTTTTACCTGTGTTCTGTGAATTGTTCTAGAAATTATTAAACTTGAGCCCAAGGGGGGCTGGAGAGGGATGTGTGGGACCGCCAGAAACTGCAACTGGCTAGGCAGAAGTATAGGTAGCCTGGGTGCCCCATTTGGGGCTCGTGTCTGAAGTGGGAGCAGTCTTGTGGAACTGAGCCCTTAACAGGTGGGGTATGTGCTAATTCCAGGGAGTCTGTGTCAGAACTGAATTGATGGGACACCTACTTGGTGTCACAGAACTGGAAAACTGCTTGATGTGGAAAAACCACACATTTGATGTTAGAAGTGGTGTCGGAGGGGGGCGCACCTGGATGGCTCAGTTGGTTCAATATCTGGGTCTTGATTTCATTCAGCTCAGGCCATGCTCTCCAGATTCTCACTCTCCCTTTTCCTCTGCTATGCTCTCTAATACTAAAATCTTAAAAAAAAAAAAAGTGGTGCCGGAGGAAAGAAAACCGTTTTATAATACAATATTATGATAATACAGTAGAGTATACAATATTCAAAGTATGCAAGGAAAAAAATTTGGGGATGATTACCTAAAAATATTTACTGAAAATTATACTAACTCTAAGAGAATTTCATAAAAAAAAGAGAATTTCATAAAAAGTCAGTGTAAAAAATTACACAACTCAATAGCTTTCACAATTATAGTCAGTAACAGGGCTGATAGATATCATGGAAGAAAAGATTATTTGCTGAGGACCTGGGTGGCACAATCAATTGAGCATCCTACTCTTGGTTTTGGCTCAGGTTGTGTTCTCATAGGTCATGGGACTGAGCTCATCAGGCTTGGTGCTCGATGTGGAGTCTGCCTGAGTTTCTCTCTCTCTCCCTCTGCTCCTACCCCCTGCTTGCTCTCTCTGAAATAAATAAATCTTAAAAAAAAAAAATCCTTTACACTTACATCAGAAACAACAAAGATGTGGGGTGCCTATCTGGCTCAGTACAGCATGCAACTCTTGATCTCAAGGTCATGAGCTTGAGCCCCACACTGGGCATAAAGATTACTCAAAAAAATATATATATATGAAATATTTAAAAATAACCTCAGGATACACGAGTGGGATTTGAATACCTTATTCCTGGAAAAAAAAAAAACATAAATATTAAAGCTTTAATTCTCTTTAAATTCATAATTGATAAGAATGAAAAAAATACCAACAGTAATTTTTTAATCTGTAGTGTTTTATTTTTTCTAATTTTTATTTAAGTACTCTCCACACCCAATGTAGGGCCCAGTGTGGAGCCTAATTAAAAATAAATAAATAAATAGGAAAGGAGGTGAAAAGTGGTCAAATATATGTCACTCTCGCATAAAGATTATTTTGAGCTGAAGACAAGTGAGAGAAGATATAAGTAAAGCTTCCTATCTTCCCCACTCTATTCCTAAAACATAAATTTGTAAAGGACTGCCCATCAGGAAGGACAGAAATTAATCACCAGCGAAAACTCTAAACCCTTATCCACCAGGAGTCAGGTGGAATTTACATAATAAAGTTTCCTGGGCAGCCCCGGTGGCTCAGAGGTTTGGTGCCGCCTTCAGTCCAGGGTGTGGTCCTGGAGTTCTGGGATCGAGTCCCATGTCGGGCTCCCTGCATGAAGCCTGTTTCTCCCTCTGCCTCTCTCTCTCTCTGTCTCTCATGAATAAATAAATAAAATCTTTAAAAAAAAAATAAAGTTTCCTAACTAACCCTCATCTTCCATTAGTTCCTCCATATATTGATCTTCCCACAACTGGCTACCCTACAAGTACAAAGTGCTTTTATTTTGTCTTGTCATTTTACTATAAAATGACTGTTCCTGTCAAGATGCTATGTAAGCTCAAATTCTTCATGGTTGAAGCTCAGTGATGTGTCCATGGAAGTCATCATACTATCCCCCTAGTTTTGTATATATTTATATATAGCTGGTATTTATCTACATACAGGAAAAAAAAAAGCTAGAGTGGCAGGAAAAGTGGTGGTGGTGCTGGTGGTGGGGTAGTCCCTGTCGATTTCAGGTCATGATCTCAGGACATGGGATCGAGCCCAAGTCAGGCTCTACCCTGGGCATGCAGCCTACTGAAGATTCTCTCCCTCTGCCCCTCCCCACTCCCACTCTCTCTCTCTCTCTCAAAAAAAAAAAAAAAAAGGGGGGGAAAAATGGCAAGAAAGAGGCAAGTAGTGAGGGGAGAATGTCCTACAAGATATTAAAATATAGAATAAAGCCCCAATAATTAAAAGTACACAAAAAGAGAAGTAGAATAAAGGAACAGAACAGTTAAGTCCAGCTACAGACCTAAATATAGGTAGGGAAATTCTGTATTTGATTAAAGGCATCACATTTCAATCACAGGGGAAAAGACAGACTGCTGAAGAAATGAAGTCAGAACATCTGGTAAGAAAAAAAAATGTAAAAAAAAAGAAAAAAATGTAAAAATTTTTAAAAAATCTGGTAAATCATCTGGAAAATAATTAAATCAGATACTTAATTTCTACCCTACTCCAATCCTGATGTATTCAAGATTAAAACATCAAAAAAATATTAGAAATAAGAACAATCTAAAACTATCAACAAAAATATAGTTCTCACAAATAGGAGCAAGAAAAAGCCAAACACAAAGGACATGCTAGAGGTGCCTGCCTGGCTCAATCAGTAGAGCATACGCCTCTTGATCTCTGGGTTAGGAGTTCCAGTCCCACACTGGGTATGGAGCCTACAGGGAGGAAAGAACAAAGAAAAAAAGGAAGGGAAAGGAAGGCATGCAGGCATACTGTATTAATTCCATTTTTATAATGTACAAAAGCAGGCAAAGCTTATCTATGATGTTGAAAGTCAGGCTAATAATGGGGGGCTCCTGGCTGGCTCAGTTGGCGGAGTGTGGAACGCTTGATCTTGGGACGGTGGGTTCAAGCTCCACAGTGGGTGTAGAGCTTACTTAAAAAAAAAAAAAAAAAGGGATCCCTGGGTGGCGCAGCGGTTTGGCGCCTGCCTTTGGCCCGGGGCGCGATCCTGGAGACCCGGGATCGAATCCCACGTCGGGCTCCCAGCATGGAGCCTGCTTCTCCCTCTGCCTGTGTCTCTGCCTCTCTGTCTCTCTCTGTGTGACTATCATGAATAAATAAATAAAATCTTAAAAAAAAAAAAAAAAAGCAAAAAAAAACCTCTTCTTTTCCAAATGTACTACAAGAAAACAGGAGAGTTATTTTATATCAGAGTGGGCAACGCCTTCCTAAGTATAAATTCCCAGAAGCCTTTAAAGGGTTAATAAATTTCACTATGTAAAACTAAATTTCTACAAAGTAAAAAACAAAACAAAAAACCCAACAGAAAAATGGGTTAAGAATATGAACATACACATCCTAGAAGGGCACATACAAATAGCTCCACACATACGGAAATATGTTCAACCTCACTTATAATAAAAAGAAAGCAACTAATATGACAAGATATTTAAATTGGAAGAGACCCAAAAGGGGATCCCTGGGTGGTTCAGCGGTTTAGTGCCTGCCTTTGGCCCAGAGCGTGATCCTGGAGTTCCGGGATCGAGTCCCATGTCGGGCTCCTGGCATGGAGCCTGCTTCTCCCTCCTCCTGTATCTCTGCCTCTCTCTCTCTTTCTCTATGTCTATCATAAATAAGTAAATAAATAAATCTTAAAAAAAAAAAAAGGGAAGAGACCCAAAAGTATGGTTATGCAGCAAATAGGTAGAAATGTGCGGAAAGAGGCACACTCATACAATGCTAGTCAGAGTATAAACTGGCACAACCTCATTGGAGATCAATTTAGCAATAACTGCTAAGATTAACAATGCAGGGCAGCCCTGGTGGCGCAGCGGTTTAGCGCCGCCTGCAGCCCAGGGTGTGATCCTGGAGACCCTGGATCGAGTCCCAAGTCAGGCTCTCTGCATGGAGCCTGCTTCTCCCTCTGCCTGTGTCTCTGCTGCCTCTCATTCTCTCTCTGTGTCTCTATGAATAAATAAATAAAATCTTAAAAAAAAAAGATTAACAATGCACATATCCTTTGACAAAGCAGTTTAACTTCTGTAAATTTATAGATACACCTGTACGTGTGCAAAACAATGAATGCGGAACAGGGATCCCACCTGTTGTACTTTTTTATTCAGATATATCAGATACAAGCCTTATTAAAAATAATTTTTAGGGGATCCCTGGGTGGCTCAGCGGTTTGGCGCCTGCCTTTGGCCCAGGGCGCAATCCTGGAGTCCCGGGATCGAGTCCCGCGTCAGGCTCCCGGCATGGAGCCTGCTTCTCCCTCCTCCTGTATCTCTGCCTCTCTCTCTCTCTCTCTATGTCCATCATAAATAAATAAATAAATCTTTAAAAAATTTTAAAAAATAAAAATAATTTTAAAAAATTGTTGTTAAGGGGCATCTGCCTTTGGCTCAAGTCATGATCTAGGGGTCCTCTCATGCTTGCCTAGGCCTTCCTGCTCAGTGGGGAGTCTGCTTCTCCCTCTCCATCTACCCCTCCCCCATTCTCTTCTCCCCATCCACGTGCTCTTTCTGTTCCAAATAAAATCTTTTTAAAAATTTGCTTTTATGAGAAAAATAAAAGGGTTCATTCATAACCTAGTATGCCATAGTAAATAAACTACAGAGAACAATGGAAAATTAATAAGATTTTAGAGTAGAAAAATAGAAGTCAGATTTGTGCTCCGCAAACCATAGCAATCTTTAGGGATGATAGCTAAATGTTTAAATAGAAGATCAGAATATGTACTATACTTTTGTGTTTACTATTATCTCATTTACTCCCCAGTTAAGGAACTATGGTGCCATGAGAGATTATATAACTTGCCACAAGTTATGAAGCTGTTCATGGCAAAACCAGGTCTTTTTTTTTTTTTTTTTTTTTTTAAAGATTTTATTTATTTCTTCACGAGAGACACAGAAGAGAAGCGACTCCTCGCAGGAGCCGGAGGCGGGGCTTAATCCCGAATCCCGGGATCACGCCCTGGGTTGAAGGCAGACGCCCAACCGCTGAGCCACCCAGGCATCCCCAAACCAGGTCTTTTTACTAAAAGCACGATCCAGGTAAAACACCAAATTACATGTCCCCTACTCAGCTAAGTCCTCTAACCTAATGATACTCTAACCACCCCACTGTTGGGAAACACATACGGGCGACCACCCGGCAAATGCTTGAAAATACGTTTATCTTTAGAATGAAGACACTGGTAAAATTCCCACGAGGTAATGGGACTAGGTAAATGTAGAAAGAATTCAAGGAACCATAAAAGTGGCAGCCCAGTTTTCTGACTCTCAGGCCAGGTGGCTGTTCCCTTCAGCACTCCCGGCTGAAGCACCTCAGGGGCAAAGCGGAAGGCGAGACCGGAAGACCTGGGCAAGGCGAAAGGGCATGAGAGAAGTGAGCCATCTACTCACACTCGTACTTCCGAATGGCTGGAGGATACTTGGCCTTGATCGCCTTCTGCTCTTCAGTCAAATTGTAATCTCGAATATCTTCCTCTTCCTGCGCCATAATTGCCGCACTGGACACTCTACTTCCGCCCTTCATTAGCTGGACTTCAGCCCTGATTTACAACTTCCGCTCTAGACTCCGCCCCTTGGCACGCGCCCTTAAAGCACCAGGACCCCATTCTCGCAGATAGACTTTATATGGTTAACACTTCTGTCCTAGGACTCGCTGCCGGAAGCACATCTTTAATAGGCTTCGGCCCTATTTCTGCGTTTCTTCATCCGTTCTAAGAACAAAGGAAACATACACACTGGAGGACGTGGGAGGAGGGAGACACTTTAGAACTAAATACCCGCTTGTCTGGGTGGTGAGAAGCCTTTTCTTTTTACCTCACAGAGTCGATAACTACACCCGAAGCCACCCTAGATTTCTCATCTGAGTACTTTTAAAGTGTCGGGAGCTGCACAGCTTTTAAGAAAATGGCTGCCCCCTGGAGAGTGCGGACTAAACCTCTCACGTGACCCGACGCGCGCACTCCCACCGGGTCCGCGCGCGCGCAATCGTAGGAAGTCGGCTCCCGGCCGTGTCGGGGCAGGGGAGGGGCGCGCACCTCGGCACCGCAGAAAGCGACTCTGCGCGTCTGGATAGGCTGCAAACGCGGCTTCCCCGCCCACCCCGCCGTTCGGGACGCTGCGATTGGCCGGTGTTGGCGCGAAGGTGCGCGAGTAGGCCCTCACGCAGGGGCAGCAGGAAACAATAGAGGCCGCGCGCGCAGAGCGAGCGCCTGTAGCCTCCCCGCCCCTCCCGCAGCGCTCGACCCCGGGATCCCCCCGGCTCGCCTGCCCGCCATGGCCGACAAGGAAGGTAAGGGCCGCCCCGGGAGGGCGGGGGGTGCCGGGCTGGCGCCGCGGCCTCGACAGGGCCTAGCAGTGAAGGCAAGCCCGACTCTTGAGTGCTGTCCCCACCATCGAAGGCGTGAGGAGAAATCGCCCCGCGGGCGGGCTAACGGCGCGCCAGTTCCTCCGACACGGAGGCCGGTGGCCGCGGTGTGGAGCTGGTGGGGGGGCCCCGGCGGGTGTTTGGGCCCTCCCCGCGCTCGCTGTCGGCCTGCCCGCCTCTCGCGTTCTGCGTGCGCTGCTCCCTACCCCGGGGGCCGGTGCGCGGGCCTCCGCGCGGGTTCCGTCGATTCAGCGGGAACGCGAGCGTGCTCCCGAGGCCCGGCGCCGGCGCCCGAACAGCTAACGGGAGTGACGCGCCCCGCTAGCCCGAGAGTAATTGCGGGCCCGCGAGGCGGGGAGGGGTGCAGGTCGCTCCGCCTCGGGGACATTTAGACATATCTGCTCCATTTCAGAATCTTGACTTAATAAGCAGTGCCGGTAGCTTTGGAAGCGTTGGCTCGGTTTCCATTTGTGTTCGCTAACTTAATTTGTTTTTTAACTTTTTAGCAGCCTTTGATGACGCAGTAGAGGAACGTGTGATCAACGAAGAGTACAAAATATGGAAAAAGAACACCCCTTTTCTTTACGATTTGGTGATGACCCATGCTCTGGAGTGGCCTAGCCTAACTGCACAGTGGCTTCCAGATGTAACCAGGTGATGTGAATCTCTTGAACGTTATCTTGTGTCCTCCTCAGCGTTGATTTCTCACGTTGATTTTTCCGTGTCTTCCCCCAGTCACCCGAAGAGGGCACGTAATGATAACCTATGGGTGATGTTTTTTTCCTAGGCCAAAAAATAATACAAAATGTAAAAATAGTTTTGCAATGTACCTGATAAGAGAAAACTTGTTTTCTTTTCCTGATAACGAATTGAATAGCCTGTTATAATTACAGTTGGAAAATAATGTAAAATGTGTCAGTTTTCAAAAAAAGCTATGATTTCAGTTCTTTCAGCAAAATATTTGAATTGTAGGTAGTAGCTGGTTAATATAAAGAGGTATATGACATGGTACCTGCCTTCAAGGAGCACAAGTGTAATTGAGGCCCATGTAAACTAATAATTACAGTAACCTATGCTAAAAGCAGTTTTACAGAGATACTTAGGATATTTAGAACTAAGAACTGAAGATGGGGTGGTTTGGGGGTTTTATATAAGGGAATTATGCATAGTGAGAGAGAAATCACATGTAGGGAAGGTCTTAAATGTGACAAGCTTACCTCTAAGAAGGTAAGCTTAATAGTACTTAATTTACTTTCCATTTGTTTAGTCTGCTAGGTGCTATAAATTAGGGTGTACAAGTTTAGATGGACACCTTCCCTGCCTTGATTTCTTGTGTATATAGTATGGTAGATTACCACCCCCCTTATTTGTAGGGAGTATGGCCAAAGATCCCCAGTGGGTGTCTGAAACCACGGATGGTACTGAACTCTGTTATGTTTCTGAACATACATAATTGTGATAAAGCTTAATTTATAAATTAGAAACGGTAAAAGATTAATAGAACAATGGTTATATAGCTTTGTGCAGGGGGCAGTATCGTAGCCAATGAGGTTTATCCGAGGCACGATTATTGCTAATAAAACAATGGTTATAACAACATACCATAATAAAAGCTGAGTGTGATCTCTTGCTGTCAAAATGTTTCACTGTAATCACCCTTCAAGTAATATTGTTGAGAAAATGCCTGTGTGATGAAGTGAGGTGAATGACATGGGCATTGTGATGAAGTATTAAGCTACTTATTTACCTGATAAATCAGAAGGGAGATCATCTACTTCTGGAGGGCATCGTGGTTGACTGTGGGTAACTGAAACCATGGATGGGGGTTTTCTACTGTATTACAGTAAAAAGTATCATAAGAGTAGCACAGTTAAAATGATCAAGGGAAGGAAAAATCACCTCAACTTAGGGTATCATGAAAGGCTTCCAGGAGAAAGTGACAATGCAAAGATGAAGGTGAATTTAAATAATTAAAGGTTTATCAAGACCAAAGTGCCTGTTGGAATAATGGGTTTTCTTTTATAAAATTGCTTCACCATTCAGAGTAACATTTAAAAATTATATTGTGTGCTGAATAACTAAATTCCTTCGAAATTCATCTCTTTCGAGTTCAAAATATGGTTATTAGGCTATGTTTCAGCTCAACAAGTAATAGAAATTTTATTAATTACTTAAACAGGTTGCTACCTTCACAGTGGCATTAAAAAATGAAGAAGTAGAGTTGGAAGCTTTATCATGATCCATGTTCACCTATGGGTCATCAGAATTGCTTGAGCTCGAGGAGCCTGGGTGGCAGTCTGTTAAGTGGCTGACTCTTGGTTTCAGCTCAGGTGGTGGTCTCAGGGTCAGGAGATCGAGCCTGTCACTCTGTACAGAAGACTTCTTCTACCCCTCCCCACACACTCTACTCCCTTGGGCTTGCACTCACTTGCACTCTTTCTTTTTTTTAAGAAAATATATTTATTTTATTTGAGTTCAGGTTAAGTGGAGTCATTTCTGTCAGGAGTTCTCAGTGATAGTCAAATCATTTAGAAACTGGTGGCAGGGGGGATCCCTGGGTGGCTCAGCGGTTTAACACCTGCCTTTGGCCCAGGGCGCGACCCTGGAGTCCCAGGATCAAGTCCCACGTCGGGCTCCTGGCATGGAGCCTGCTTCTCCCTCCTCCTGTGTCTCTGCGCCCCTCTCCCCCTCTGTCTATCATAAATAAATAAATCCTCAAAAAAAATTACTCTTAAAAAAAAAAGGGAAAGAAAGAAAGAAACTGGTGGCAGGGATGCCTGGGAAGCTCAGTGGTTGAGCGTCTGCCTTTGGCTCAGGGCGAGATCCAGGATTGAGTCCTGCATTGGGCTCCCTAAGGGGAGCCTGCTTCTCCCTCTGTGTCTCTGCCTCTGTGTCTCTTATGAATAAATAAAATCTTTTAAAAAAAGAAACTGATGGCAGCGTATTTGATGAAAAATAGTTGAATGATGATTCCATGGTCATGAGCTATATCATACTGGATCAGTGGATCCCAAATATATTGGCCACCTACTAAGTCATTTGGGAGCCAGTATTTTTAAAAATCTTCCTATATAATTCTGTAATGATCTCAACCTAGAAAGCAGTGAATTAACTAAATTCGCCAACGTTGAAATCTATCTTAGTAGTTTTCTCATTTAGTGGAACTAGGTAAATAAACCTTTTTGCAGGGTTTGACCTTGGTCCAAATTCCTGTTCTTTATCTTCTGTTTTTTGTACCTTATACATAATGAAGATTTATTTTTTTATTTTGAGGGGGAGATTCCTGTTGAGTGTGAAGCCCCATGCAAGGCTGAATCCCATGACCCATGAGGTAATGATCTGAGCAGAAATCACCAGTTGGATGCTTAACCAACTGAGCCACCCAGGCACCCCAACGATACTAATTTTTTTATAAAGACTTTTATTTATTTGTTTGTGAGAGAGAGAGCTCATTTCATTTGCACGAACAGGGGGAAGGGGCAGAGGGAGAGGGAGAAGCGGACGCCCCGCTTAGCAGGGAGAGGATCCATCCCAGGACCCTGAGATCATGACCTGAGCCAAAGGCAGACCCTTAACCAACTGAGCCACCCAGACATTTCTTTAATTTGTTTTTTCTAAGATGAAGATTATTTAGAAACAAGCATACCTAATGTCAAGTGTTTAAATTTTTGTCTGTGGTAGTGACGGTAGTGGTATTCATATCTTTTTTTAAAAAAATACAATTACAATTCTATAACCTTCTTTGCTCATTTCCTCTGGTTCTTTGTTTAACCTTCTAAATGCAGGCATTCTCAGTTTTACATTGATGGCTCTCTTTCCTCTATTTTTCTATGTAGGATATAGATGTATATTGCCTCTGTACAGAGGAATTCCTATTGGTTATCTCTAGACCCAACCTCTGAGCTTTTCCTGAATTTACAGCTGCCTACTGGTATCTTCTTTGGAGTATCTGTTTTCCCCAACATCACATGTTCCAAACTGAGTATATTCTTTGCATAGAGGTCCCGCCCTAGCTTTCGCCTATCATTCCTATTTCTCTTTATCATACTTGACTTTGGTTTGATGTTTCCTAAGTTTTTCTCTTTTTTCCACTTGACAGTGCATAGATAACTCCAGTGAATTCTATTTGGGTAATATCATTTCTAGAACAGAGGTTTTTTTTGTTTTTTGTTTTGTTTTGTTTTGTTTTGTTTTAATTCATGAGAGACAGACTGAGAGAGAGAGGCAGAGACACAGGCAGAGGGAGAAGCAGGCTCCATGCAGGGAACCTGATGTGGGACTCAATCCCGGGACTCCAGGATCACACCCTAGACCGAAGGCAGGCACTAAACCTCTGAGCCACCCAGGGATCCCCTAGAACAGAGGTTCTTAAACTTGAACATGAATCATAATCAGCTGGAGGGATTATAAGGTGGATCATTGTACCCCGAATCCCAAGTTCCTAATTTATTATGTCTGGGATGAATCTGAAAATTTAATTTGCCTTTCTAGCTGAAGTTCCTAGATGATGCTAATGCTGTCGGTCCTGATACCACACTTGAAGAACCTCTGCTTTACACTGTTGGGTTAATTCTTCTGTGGTAATTCAGATGGTGCTAGATCCCTTAGAAATTTTCCATGATTGTTTGTTTTCCCTACAGTAGAGTTGTGAATGCCTTAAGATGGCATTCAGTATACTAGAATCTATTTTTTAGCCTTCTCTCTGACTTCATTTCCCACATCCAAAGTCAGATTGAGGTGTCAGTCTTAGTAGTTATGTGATCTTATTTAGGCAGGTTGCCTCATTTTCATAAACCTCAAATATATTCATCTTTAAGTGATACGTAGTTTGTAAAGTACTTAGGTATCTGACATTTTGTGAGCCTACCCTTTCTCAATTCCCTTTCCTTGGAATTCTCTTCCAGAGCCCTTGTCTCTTCTGGGTTTTATATCTCATTTTGACATCTGCCTCTTTCACGGATGCTTCCTTAATTCCAGAAGTAATCTTTCTTATCTAAATTCCCATCTTGTGTACCTTTAATGTATTTATTGGCTTATATTTTTGTTATTTATGGACATGACTATCTAATTGCCCCGGTTTTTTGAGTGCATGAATCACGTCTTAATCATTTTTGTACTTCATAGTATTTGGTGCAGTTTGTCCACTGATTAGGCACTCAGTAAATATTTGAACATTTAGTTTACCTGACATTATTTTCTTTCCTCTAATAAGATTTTCTTCTCGAAACCTGGTTGTAATAGTGCTTTTTCCATACATGTGTATCACTGACCTCATTGTCTCTCTTAGTGTTAATAATTTGAATAGTGATCATATACTGCTATTACAGACCAGAAGGGAAAGACTTCAGCATTCATCGACTTGTCCTGGGAACACACACGTCGGATGAACAAAACCATCTTGTGATAGCCAGTGTGCAGCTCCCTAACGATGATGCTCAGTTTGATGCTTCACACTACGACAGTGAGAAAGGAGGTAGGAATCTTAAAAGTGAAAGAAGGAATGATGTATGGGTAGTATCTTTCATATCTTTGAATTTACTTGAAAAGGGCGTAAAGTTTGATAAATTAGTTTGTTAAGTTAGTAGTAATATTTTGAGCTCTGGAAAACCCGAGTTTGTAATACAGGTGCAAACTGAGATGTCAGAAGACATAGTTAAAGCATACTTGGTTCTATGTCTTTTCTAGAAACCTTCCTCTCCTAAATTGGGGGGGAGGGTAGTTTCTAGAATTGAAAGAAGACAAAATCCACCATTTGTTCCTTTCTTTTCTTTTCTTTTCTTTTTTTTTTTTTAAGTTTTATTTATGTAATCTCTACACCCAATGTATGGCTTGAACTCAACCCTGAGATCAAGAGTCATGTGCTCTTCTGACTGAGCCAGCCAGGTGCCCCTTTATTTTTGTTTATTTTTAAGATTTTATTTCTGAGTAATCTCTGTACCCAACATAGGGCTTGAACTTGCAACCCCAAGATGAAGAGTCATGTTCTCTACCAACTGAGCCAGCCAGGTGCCCCCAAAGTCCACCATTTATTATTGCTGTGCATGCATGCATTCTTTCTCAGCATGGGAGATAATTGCCCCTATGGGGGGTTAAAATTGGTTCTTGGAGAGGGGGATGTATGAGAACAAGTCTTTAAATGTGGGAATCCGGGGATCCCTGGGTGGCGCAGCAGTTTGGCGCCTGCCTTTGGCCCAGGGCGCGATTCTGGAGACCCGGGATCGAATCCCACATCAGGGCTCCCGGTGCATGGAGCCTGCTTCTCCCTCTGCCTGTGTCTCTGCCTCTTTCTCTCTCTCTATCTGTGACTATCATGAATAAATAAAAATTAAAAAAAAAAAAAATGTGGGAATCCCTGGGTGGCTCAGCGGTTTGGTGCCTGCCTTCAGCCCAGGGTGTGAAAGTCCTTAAATGTATAAAGTGCAGGGAATCCCTGGGTGGTTCACGGGTTTGGTGTCTGCCTTCGGTCCAGTGCGTGATCCTGGAGTCCCAGGATCAAGTCCCATATTGGGCTCCCTGCATGGAACCTGCTTCTCTCTCTGCCTATGTCTCTGCTTCTCTCTCTCTGATCTCTCATGAATAAATAAAATCTTTAAAAAAAATAATAAATGTATAAAGCACAGATAATGTGTATACACAGGATATCTGTAGTATTAAAATTTCATCAAGACTGTCAGAAATGATATCTTATAAAGTTTTTTAGAGGGAGAAAAAGATTGAGAAACACTGGGTTTAAATTACCCTTTCCATTTTGAAGTGGTAGAAATGACTTAAACGTGGTGCATAGTATGTATATAAAAATTAAATGAGCCATTTAATTATATCCTATTTTTAGGAGATAACCTTAAGGGCTTAACTATTGATGAAATATTTAACTCTTTCTCTCTTAATAGAGGTAGAAATGGGTGAATTACCTATTTGTTGTTGTTCAGAGACACAGAGAGATAGGCAGAGGGAGAAGCAGGCTCCATGCAGGGAGTCCAATGTGGGACTCAATCCCAGGACCCTGGGATCATGCCCTGAGCCAAAGACAGACACTCAACTGCTAGCCACCCAGGCATCCCCCATTCTTTTATCTAAGTTCTTTTGAGCTCCTGTTACTTGCCAGGATTATGTATACAGTTAATCTTTTGATCACTCCATATTTGCCTTAGGGTAATACAGAATGCAAAGTAGTTAGTAAGTTCTAAAGATAAAGGTCCACAGACATGATTTTGTGTCACCTAACTGTGTGATAAAATTATTGGGAAGTTATTCTCTGGGTGAGCATTAGTGTAGGGCAGGGACCCTGAACTTAAGGATCCAAAGACTTAGGTTTGATAGCCTGTTACGCCACTCTCTGTGTGGTTTTGGATAAATCATTTAACCTCTCTGAGCGTCAATTTCCTTTCTATTAAATGAAGATAAATAGGATTTTTGGTTATTTAGTGACAAAGCAAATACTCTGGTAATAAGTTGTTTTTTTTTTTTTTTTTTAAGATTTTATGTATTTATTCATGATAGACAGAAAGAGAGAGAGGCAGAGACACAGGCAGAGGGAGAAGCAGGCTCCATGCCGGGAGCCCGACGCGGGACTCAATCCCAGGAATCCAGGATCGTGCCCTGGGCCAAAGGCAGGTGGTAAACCACTGAGCCACCCAGGGATCCCCTAAGGTTTTTTTTTTTTTTTTTTTTTTTTTTTTAATCGAAACAAATAGGGGCTCAGTCAATTAAGCATCTGTCAGGCTCAGTTCGTGATCCCAGGGACCTGGCATCAAGCCCCACATCCAGCTCCCTGCTCAGTGGGGAGCCTGCTTTTCTCTCTCACCTCCCTACCTCCTACCCATGGTTTTTCTTGCTATCTCTCTCAAAAAAATAAATAAAAATCTTAAAAAAAAAAAAATAGAAAACTATGGCCCCCTGCCACTGCTATAAGCTTATTCTCTCTCTCTCTCTCTCTCTATATATATATATATATGTATCGCTGTTAAATTGTTTTTTGAATGATTTATCTGTCTATACCATTTTTTGGCTTACTCATTCAGCATATATGTTGAGTACTTATTGTACGCCAGGCTTTTTTTCTTGGTACTGGGGATATAGCATTGAAGTGCTTTTCTGGCCTGATGAATCTTGGACATCTTTTTGTGTTAAGATGTATCTCCTTTTGATGGTTGTATACTATGTCAAAATTAACCATCCCTTCTTTGACATTTAAGTGGTTTCGAATTTTCTGTCTTGAAAAACAGTTCTTGGGGCACCTAGATGGCTCAGTAGTTGAGCCTCTGCCTTTGGCTCGGGTTGTGATCCCGAGGGCCTGAGATCAAGTCCCGCATCAGGTTTCCCACAGGGAACCAGCTTCTCCCTCTGCCTATGTCTCTGCCTCTCCCTGTGTCTCTCATGAATAAGTAAAAAAATTTTTTAAGATTTTTATTTATTTATTCATTATTCATTTATTTATTCATTCAGCCTGACGTGGGACTCGATCCCAGGTCCCCAGATTCACCCCAGGCATAAGGCGGCGCTAAACTGCTGAGCCACTGGAGCTGCCCGAATAAGTAAAATCTTTAAAAAAAAAAAAAAAAAAGAAGAAGAAGAAGAAGAAAAAGAAAAGAATAACAGTTCTTGTATCATTTGTCTTGCATAGTTTTGTTCTAGAATAATTTTCTCTAAGTTGAATGCTGATCAAAGGGCAAAACATTTTCAGGTAAAATTAATACTGCTAAGTTGCCCTCCAGAAAAAATTCCCAATCCTACAAGTGGTTAGCAATTGTTTTAAAACACTGTTTGTGGGGATCCCTGGGTGGCTCAGCGGTTTGGCACCTGCCTTTGGCCCAGGGCGCAATCCTGGAGACCCGGGGTCGAGTCCCACGTCGGGCTCCTGGCCTGGAGCCTGCTTCTCCCTCCTCCTGTGTCTCTGCCCCCTCTCTCTCTCTCTCTCTCTCTCTCTCTCTCTCTCTATATATATATATATATATATATATATATACACACACACACACACACATATCATAAGTAAATAAATCTTTAAAATAAAAAAATAAAACACTGTTTGCTGGGGGTGCCTGAGTGGCTTAGTCCGTTAAGCTTAAAGCAGGACTCTTGATGTCAGCTCAGGTCTTGTTTTTTTTTGTTGTTGTTTTTTTTTTTTTTTAAGATTTTATTTATTCATGAGAGACAGAGGAAGAGACACAGGCAGAGGGAGAAGCAGGCTCCGTGCAGGAAGCCTGACATGGGACTCAATCCTGGATCTCCAGGATCAGGCCCTGGGCTGAAGGCAGCGCTAAATGGTTGAGCCACCCGGGCTGCCCTCAGCTCAGGTCTTGATGTCAGAGTTGTTGAGTTCAAGCTCTATGTTGGGTTCCATGCTGGGCATGGAGCCTACTTTAAAAAAAAAAAAAAAAAGTATCATTTGTTGGCAAATTGTTTTCTTTCCTGGTTGATGGGAGTGGTGTTTCCTAACATATATGCTCCTCTTTTTCTGCTAATTGAATTTTTTGAACAGCATCTAACCAATTTTTGCTTTATCCCCCTTAATGCCTAGTTATAGAGGAACAATTAAAATGCCAGTAATAATGCGTGATTTATTTGTACCACTATCACCCAATTTAATTCTCATAGGGAAACTGATATTCAGTAGTTTCTTAATTTGCCCTGAGGTTATATAGCTTATCTCCCATTTCTCTCTTTCTCTTCCTTTTACTCACTTCTCTTCCTCTTCCCCCCACCCATCATCTTCAGAGCGTTGGATAATGGTGCCTTAATCTCTTCTGAATGGTCTTAACAATGAAAGAAGTAGATAACAGCCTAATGTCTCTGGGGTGGTTGTTAGATGGCTTGCTAGTTTTGTCTTGCTCTCAAAATGTCCTGGACTCTAATTTGAACTAGATAATTAGTTACCATCTGCTTGACTCCATTTGGTTTTTGGTAATTGATGGCAGCTTCAAAAGATCATTGAACTTTCCAAGTGAAAACTAAAAACTGAATTTGTCCTGTTTTGACATTAAAAAGAATTTGTGTGTTTATATTAGGGTCAGCCTGGCTATAGTCACATTTTAAGTCCTTGTGAAATAGATTAGGTGTAACATTTTACTTATGACTCTGTTACTGAGATCTTCCAATATCTAGTTTATTTTTAGCAATTTTCTGGAGACTATTTTTTTAAAACTCTTCTGTCTTTTGTCTGAATTGTATAAAATAAACCTATTAAATCATGAGATAATTGAGTATTTGTTGTTAGAGCTTACTCTTTTTAGTAAAAAGGTGTTTATGGCTCATAGAGTGGCCTTGAGATAGAAATCAATGCTGGTGGGATGCCTGGGTGGCTCAGTGGTTAAGCATCTGCTTTTGGCTCAGGGCGCAATCCTGGAGTCTTGGGATAGAGTCCCATATTGGGCTTCCTGTGTAGAGCCTGCTCCTCCCTCTGCCTAGGTCTCTGCCTCTCTCTCTGTGTCTCTCATGAATAAATAAAATCTTTTTTAAAAAAAAATTTTTTTTTTAAATCAATGCTGGAGGCACCTGGGTGGATCAGTCAGTCATGATCCCAGAGGTCCGAGATCGAGTCCCACATTGGGCTCCCTGCTCAACAGGGAGTCTGCTTCTCCCTCTGCTCCTCACCCCACTTGTGCTATCTTGCTCTTTCTCTCAAATAAATTAAAATCTTTTAAAGAAAACAAAATCAGCGCTGGTTACCTAGTTTTGGTGGCGGGCAGGTATTGGTTGGGAAGGACATGATAGTACCTTCTGAGAAAGTGGAGATGTTCTATATTTTGATCTGGGTGTTGGTTTTCCTGGTGTATACGTTTGTTTTAAAGATTTATTTATTCATGAGCAAGACAGAGAGAGAGGCAGAGACATAGGCAAAGGGAGAAGCAGGCTCCTTGAAGGGAGCCCAATGTGGGACTCGATCCCGGATCCTGTGATCACACCCTGAACTGAAGGCAGATGCTCAACCGCTAAGCCACCCAGGCGTCCCCCTAATGTATATATACATTTGTAAAAATTTGTCAAGCTAGGTACTTTGAAGACATTATAGCTCAAGCCCCCCCCCCCAAGTTTTCTTAATACTTTCATAAGGAGAGAAGCAAACAAAATAGGAATACAACAGGACCTTGATAGTCATTTAATTAATTTATTGTGCATTGATACCTCTTTTTTTTTTTTTTTTTTTTTTTTTTTTTTTTTTAAGATTTTATGTACTTGAGAGTGAGTATAAGCAGGGAGGAGGGGTGGAGAGAGAGGGAGAAACAGACTCCCTGCTGTGCCGGGGGGGGGGGGGTCCAGTAGAGGGCCACTGCAGGGCCCACGTGGGACTCTGCCGGGTTCAATACCATGACCCTGAGATCACAACCTTAGCCTAAGGCAGATGCACAACCAACTGAGCCAATACCCAGGCACCCCAGTACCTCAGTTTTTCCTATTTCAGATTTGGCTTTTCATAGATCAACTTCAACTTGGGAACCCCTAATTATTTTTAAATAGATAAATCTTCATTTTCAATAAAACTCCATTGTGAATCCTCTAAACTGACTTATTACTGTATTTGAACTGCAGTTAGGGAGACCCTCTGCTTAGTGTGTATCCAATACCAAGATACTGCACATTATGTAATTAATACCCTTGCTCTGTGGGCTCAGTGCCAGCTGTTGCTCTTCCCTTGTTACTGGGATATCAGGCTTTTTTGTCACGGTCATCTGTAGTTATATTTTATCTCTCTGTGTTTGGACTGAAAGTTCCTTGCAATCACCTATCTTATGTCTTATTTTTTTTACATTGTAGATGATTGTAGTCTAGAGTTTTGGGGGAAAGTTGTTTAATGGTTTTTTTTCTCCTTTAGAGTCTATTTTGAGTTTTTAGATATTTAGCCTGTATGAAACATTTGCATTTCAACTTTTAAAAGTTACTTGGAAATTGAAAGTTGACTAATCTGGGGATCCCTGGGTGGCGCAGCGGTTTGGCGCCTGCCTTTGGCCCAGGGCACGATCCTGGAGACCCGGGATCGAATCCCACGTCGGGCTTCCGGTGCATGGAGCCTGCTTCTCCCTCTGCCTGTGTCTCTGCCTCTCTCTCTCTCTCACTGTGTGCCTATCATAAATAAATAAAAAATTCAAAAAAAAAAAAAAAAAAAAGAAAGTTGACTAATCTGCCAGCCATATTACCCATCTATGTCCTTGCTTTTTTAAAAGATTTTTGTCCTTCGAAGTGTAACACTTGTATAACAGTGCTGTTGATAGCATTTTCATTTACAAGTTTCTGTCCCAACTTTCCTTAATAGAGAAAGATATTTGAGACTCCGAAATTGAAGACCTTCCCCAAATCACAAAATTCTAATAAGTGGCAATCAGGGCAAGGTCCGACTCTTATATCTTATCATGCTGCCTTCTGTAATTATTCGACTAATCATTAACCACCTTTGTTTTATGTTGCTTTGCCAAGATTTACATAATCACAAATTATATTGTTACACATTTTATAATGGTACTTGGGAGAATTAAGTGCATACAGTAGTCAAATGTGAATAAATGTTTTTATCTAGTCCTTGCCTGCCTGGTTTATTTCAACTAAGGATTATGGTTGGCATGTATAAGTGGGAGGTTAAGGAAAATGGAACTACCTGTTGTGGCTCTGTTTTTCCTCACTGTACTAAGATAAATGGTAGAGGGAATAGACAATAGTGTGATGTTATTTCAGGAAGGTTATTCCAAACCTCAGCTTCAAATAAATGGTGTAAAGGGTTCTCTTTAGTACCTGGCTCACTGTATACTTTAAAATTCATTAAAGCAGTAACTTAGGGGGCATGTGAGTGACATAGAGGGTTGAGCATCCAAATCTTAGTTTTGGCTCAGGTCCTAATCCTCAGGGGTCTTGGGATTGGGCCCTATGGGGCCCTGTGTTGGGCCTAGTGAGGAGTCTGATGCCTGGGTGGCTCAGTGGTTGAGGGTCTGCCTTTGGCTCAGGGTGTGATCCCAGGGTCCAGGGATCAAGTCCCACATGGGGCTCCCTGCCTGGAGCCTGCTTCTCTCTCTGCCTATGTCTCTGCCTCTGTGTCTCTCTCATGAATAAATAAATAAATTTAAAAAATAAAAATCTGAAAACTGCTTATTGAGAATCTTCTTTTGAAGTGGAATTGATAGTGTTCCTTATTCTTAGATAGTAGGATAAGATTTATTATTTATATAATTACCTAGAATTGGTATGGCTGAAAGAGTCTAGGAATCAGAAAAAAAATGAGAATTCGCATTATTTTCAGCCATAGTCCTATCACTGGGAACAAATTAATGTAGGTACTCCACAAATTTTTTTTCTTGGCAAAAATTTTTGGGGATGTTACCTGTGTTCCTTTCCCTACTATGTAGGGTTGTGGTAAAAATCAAATGAAATAAGAGATATGAAAACACTTTATACTACTAACACATGTATAAATTACTTCAGTATTCTAGTTTGCTGATAAAAAGCCTTGCTTGTGTCATAATTTAAGTGACAGCGAAGCTCTTACTTTGTCCTCATTTACAATTTCTTATCTACAGAATTTGGAGGTTTTGGCTCAGTTAGTGGAAAAATTGAAATAGAAATCAAAATCAACCATGAAGGAGAAGTGAACCGGGCACGTTATATGCCCCAGAACCCTTGCATCATTGCAACAAAGACTCCATCCAGTGATGTTCTTGTTTTTGACTATACAAAACATCCTTCCAAACCAGGTACCTGCCCTCTTCAGTTCAAATACAGATAATGAGTCACTCTGGGAATACATCCCTCTGCTCAATCTGAGTTTAATTGCTTGTTATTTGTATATTTTAACATCTTGTGATATATACTGGTATGTGTGGGTATCCTTCCTCTGTTCTTTGTATCTATGTTAAAACCAAAAATGCTTTTTTTTTTTTTTTTTACACAGAACAGAATGATATGGTATGTTTTAAGTACTATATATTTGATCATAATAGGTCTGTATTGCTATAAATATGAAGAGCTTTAGACTACTTCATCAAAATTCCGTTATGCTTTGTAGACCCAAAGAGGCAGTGGACTCTGGATAGTTTTCATATGTCTGTTACTTTGCAGACCCTTCTGGAGAGTGCAACCCAGACTTGCGTCTCCGTGGACATCAGAAGGAAGGCTATGGACTTTCTTGGAACCCAAATCTCAGTGGGCACTTACTTAGTGCTTCAGATGACCACGTGGGTATCCTTCCCATTTTGAAGCAAATCTGGACTGGTTATCATTTGGTTTCTTTTCTGGGGTATGTGGGGAAGTGAGAATCTTCCATTTATATAATAGTTAATTTTACATTTAAGACCATCTGCCTCTGGGACATCAGTGCTGTTCCAAAGGAAGGAAAAGTTGTGGATGCGAAGACCATCTTTACAGGGCATACAGCAGTAGTAGAAGATGTTTCCTGGCATCTGCTTCATGAGTCTCTGTTTGGGTCAGTTGCTGATGATCAGAAACTTATGATGTGAGTAGAAACCAACCATGTTCTAATTTTTTCCATGTTGTCTAAGTTTTATATTGTTACCCATTTCAAGCTTTTCTCCTATTTTTCCTTTTTTTTTAAAGCTGGGATACTCGTTCAAACAATACTTCCAAACCAAGCCACTCAGTTGATGCTCACACTGCTGAAGTGAACTGCCTATCTTTCAATCCTTATAGTGAGTTCATTCTTGCCACAGGATCAGCCGACAAGGTCAGTTTGATTTATTTTAAGGAAAAAACAAAGGGTGAATTTTTCTTGCTTCCTTTGAATGCACAGATCTTTCAGTTGAGGGTTTTTGTCTCATAAAAAATTATTGATTGTTATTGCTTTCTTCCTTTTTTTTTTTTTTTTTTTTTTTTTTTTTTTTTTTGCTTTTTGTATATAGACTGTTGCCTTGTGGGATCTAAGAAATCTGAAACTTAAGTTGCATTCCTTTGAATCACATAAGGATGAAATATTCCAGGTAAGAAACTAATGCTACGAACATTTATTTATCTATCTACTTATTATAAAGGAAAACCTGGATGCACACTAGTGTTTTATCCCATTATTATCAGTAATGGAAATCTTCTACATAGCTGTGTTAATTTCCGTAGGTATTGGGATTGTTATTTCTGTACTTCCTCAAACTGGTCATTGGCCCCTTATACTCTTGAGGTATTAAGAAAATCAGTGCTTGGATAATTTTATTCTAGTTCTTGACACTTGTCTCTTCCCTTATTTCCAGAACTTGCTATGTCTATTGATTTTGCAGTTGAAGCCTAAAGTACTAGCTCTGTGTTTTCTGCCTCATCAGTTAAAGCTCCTTTCTTAACATGCAAAAGCTCTCTGACTCAATTCAAGAAATGTGGCACTATATTCAATGCTTATTGCCAGGACGCTGTGAAGAATATGATATATAGATATATACTTTGCTATCAGAGAGTTTACAGATTTATAGCAAGGAGAGGCCCATTCAGATTCACCATAATAGAAGATTAAGTGTTAAGAACTTCAGGGTGGTCAAAGTTCATTTTGGTGTTATGAGGATGACCTCTGAATTCAGCTCTAGGTGAGCCATACTCCTGTCACTTAACAGTTTTATATATAATACTGGGTTCGTAAGTACTTGAAAGAATAGATATTGTATATGTTTTGTTCTTTAGTTCTAAGGTCAGAATTGGATTACATTTGGCCAGAAGCCAGTATTTGTAAAACTAGATTAAGACCAGATCTTCAAAAATAGGGATCCCTGGATGGCTCAGCGATTTAGCGCCACCTTCAGTACAGGGCCTGATCCTTGAGACCCAGGATCGAGTCCCACATCGGGCTCCCTGCATGGAGCCTGCTTCTCCCTCTGCCTGTGTCTCTGCCTCTCTCTCTCTCTCTGTGTCTCCCATGGATAAATAAAATCTTTTTAAAAAAATTTTTTTTAATATATATATGATGAAATAGAACAAAAGATGACAGCCTTCATTTAGTGATAGGTTAACTTCATACAAGAAATCATCTTATTTAGCTGTCAAGGGGTTTTGTGTTGTTGTTGTATTTTAATGTTCTTTTTTTTTTAAGTAATCTCAACACCAAAACTGGGGCTTGAATTTACAATCCCAAAATCAAAGAGTTGCATGCTCCACCAACTGAGCCAATGAGGCGCCACCTCCAGCTGTCAGTTTTAATTATAATGCCTAAAATAGGGATCCCTGGGTGGCTCAGCAGTTTAGCGCCTGCCTTTGGCAAAGGGCCTGATCCTGCAGTAGTCCCAGAATTGAATCCTGCATTGGGCTCCCTGCATGGGGCCTACTTCTCCCTCTGCCTGTGTCTCTGCCTTTCTCTCTCTTTGTCTCTCTCATGAATAAATAAAATATTAAAAAAAAAAAAGTCTAAAATACCTTGAATTCTTCTCTCTTATTTACAAAATTTTTTTAATTGTTAAATAAAATTTAGCTAATTTCCCCTCAATTTTCTAAATAACAACTTTTCTATTTTCTTCATTCTTCCTATAGGTTCAGTGGTCTCCTCACAATGAGACTATTTTGGCTTCCAGTGGTACTGATCGCAGACTGAATGTCTGGGATTTAAGGTAAGTCTTGTATTGGTTACTCTTTGTGGAGTATTTTTATTTATGCTTTTCCAAATTAGTTACTTAGGATAAATCTGTTTTTAACTTTAAAAATCTTTTTGTGCTAGTAAAATCGGAGAGGAACAATCCCCAGAAGACGCAGAAGATGGGCCACCAGAATTGTTGGTATGTTATTTGCACGTTGAGTAGTATTGAAATAATCTGTAATTTATTGCCATCTACCTGCTTTTCATGTCTTGTTTTCCTTTCTCTTCCAGTTTATTCATGGTGGTCACACTGCCAAGATATCTGATTTCTCCTGGAATCCCAATGAACCTTGGGTGATTTGTTCTGTATCAGAAGATAATATCATGCAAGTGTGGCAAATGGTAAGTGGTGTCATTTATTTGGGGGAAGTTAAATAAATGAGATGTAGTATCACTTCATATTTATCGACTTTACAAATACAGCTGGCATCTCTGGTTAGTTTACTCCTAAGTATGATTTTAGCATTTGCTGCACATTATCATTTTCAAGTGCCTGCTCATTGCTTTTAGCTGCTTATCACACTGCTTATCTCAGACTTAAGGAAACCACACTTCTCTCCTCCTCCTCATTCCCCCTTTCTCCCGATTTTCCTGTTTCCTATATGGCTCCAGTGTAGTGTCCCGCCCCCCCCCCCGCCCCCCAGCGCATCCAACTTGAAAATTCAAGAGTTCTTCATTAATTTTTTTTTTAAGATTTTATTTATTTATTCATAGAGACAGAGAGAGAGGCAGAGGGAGAAGCAGGCTCCATACAGGGAGCCTGATGTGGGACTCAATCCCAGGGCCCCAGGATCACACCCCAGGCTGCAGGCGGCGCCAAACTGCTACGCCACCGGGGCTGCCCGAGTTCTTCATTATTTATTCACCTCTAAGTCTAGTTTACTTAACAGATTTTACATTGTATGCATTGTTTCTTGTATCTGTACTCACCTTACAGATAAACCACTTACATACCCCACTTTCCTATTTCTACTACACACCCTGATTTTTTGGTCATGTTCTCATTACTACTTGCTAGACTCTTGCAATAGCCTCCTTGCTGGCCTCCTGCTTTCCCTGCTTTGCTAGCTGTTGAATCTTTGGGAATGATCATTCCTTTGATGTGGTTTGTGAACATGCCTAGCACAGTTTCTTTTTTTTTTTTTTTTTTTTTTAAGATTTTTTTTATTTATTCATGAGAGACCCACAGAGAGAGAGAGGCAGAGATGCACAGAAGCAGGCTCCAGGCAGGAAGCCCGATGTGGGGCTTGATCCCAGGACTCCGAGATCATACCCTGGACCAAAGGCAAAACGCTCAACCACCCAGGCATCCCCCTAGCACAGTTTCTACCACAATGGCACAGAATCACATACTGCCATTTCTCCATGAAGTGTTACTAGATTCCCAAAATACTCCTGCCCCTTTTACCCCAATTGGGAATTGATTACCCGTTTTTGAATTTCCCGAGTGCTTGGAATTTAATAAGATATCTTTATTAAATTGTCTAATATATAGCAATATAAGAAACATTGGCCTTCTGGAGATGAATGGTGGTGATAGTTGCAGACAAGGTGAATGCCACTGAACTGAACACTTAAAAATGATTAAGATGGCAAATTTTTATATAATAATTTTTAAATTATTTTTATAATTTTAAATTTTTATTTTTACCACCATTTTTTAATTGCATAACTTTTGAATGATCGTGGCCTGATGAATGAAAAGATTTGGAAAAAAAGCTTTTGGTGTTTTAAAGTAGATGTAGAGGTAGGAATAAGCTCCAGGGGAAAATTTTTGGTTCAGTGTAAGGAAAAATACTTTAAATAATCAGAACTCTCTTGAAGAATAGCACTATTAATCAAAGTTAAAGAAATGAAAAGAAAGGGGATCCCTGAGTGGCTCACCGGTTTAGTGCTGCCTTCTGCCCGGGGCATGGTCCTGGAGTCCAGGGATCAAGTCCCACATCGGGCTCCCTGCATGGAGCCTGCTTCTCCCTCTGCCTGTGTCTCTGCCTCTCTCTGTGTGTCACTCATTCATTAATTAATAAATAAATAAATAAATAAATAAATAAATAAATAAATAAATAAATCTTGAAAAGAAAAAGAAAAAGAAATGGAAAGAAAAAAAATGAGTTTTTGTGGCTTATGAGATTAACAAGTTACATAGTATATCCATACTTTGAAATGTTATATATCCAAAAGAAATATGCTTCGTTTTCATAAGATATTCATGACATGAAGTAGGGAAAAAAGCAGATCGTTGGACAATAAATAGCATTTTATAATCCCTCATATTATTATAGCTAGTCTTGAATTTAATTATATGTAATTATTTAGGAGGCTCTTTGCCATAAGATTGGTATATTTAGGGAGTTTTTTTATTTCTTTTTTTTTTTTTTTTTTAAAGATTTTATTTATTTATTCATGAGATACACAGAGAGAGAGGCAGAGACACAGGCAGGAGAAACAGGCTCCATGCAGGGAACCCGACATGGGACTCGATCCTGGATCTCCAGGATCATGCTCTGGGCTGAAGGCAGCGCTAAACTGCTGAGCCACCCAGGCTGCCCTTTGGATTTCTTTATATACCTATCACTATTACGATTTGTAATAATAAGTACGTATTACACATATAAACAGAAAATCTACCTCACCTTTTTCCTTGTAATATATGCATAGATAATTAATATAAAAAGTTAAGAGCTCTTTAAACATTTTTTAAGATTTTATTTATGCACACATGTGTGGGGTGGGGGGCAAAGGGAGAAAGAGAAGTGGGCTCCCCACTGAGCAGCGAGACCAATGTCCTCAGATGGGCCTCAATCCCAGGACCCTGAGATCATATCCTGAGCCAAAGGCAGTCTTTTAACCAACTGAGCTACGCAGGTGCCCCTAAAGTTAAGAGTTCTGACAGGAGGGTGATATGTGCTGCCTTGGGATAGCCTGTCAATTAAACCTATTTTAGTTGCTGTGGAATGTTGCAGGATATTGAACTACATCATCTTCAGGCCAGTTTGTTCTTTTGCTCCGTGTTTTTAGAATAGTGGTAAAAGAACAATAGAATTGTTAAACAAGTGAATATTCAGTGTTTGTCCAAGATCCTAAAACCCTTAAGGTTGTCTAAGTGGTAGGAGTCTGTTTTTAAGGAGCCCCTTTTGGCCATACCTGAGTTTAAGCTAAGGAGGTAATTTTGGGGCCTCTGGAAGGCCTCAGGATGGGATTGGTCTCCTGAAAAAAACAGTTGGGAGAACTCTTCAGTCGTGTCACCCCACCCCCACCCCCTTCACAGAAGGTATTGAGCTGTAAAAACTCTTGAAAAGGCTCTCTTTAATCTCTTGATTCAATGAATTTATGGAGATAGAGAAGCTCCGTATTCATCACCTTGCCCTTTGCATCACTGCCATTTGACTGTTTCCGAATTGGAAGCTATATAGTAAACTGGTAATAGTAAGTAAAGCATTTTCATGATTCTGAGAGTCATTCCAGCAAATTATCAAACCTACACTGGAAAAAAAAAAAAAAAAAACCTACACTGGCAGGGTGGGGGGTGGCCTGTTGTTGAAACCCCTGAGTTTATATAGCCAAGTTGGACAGAAATGCATGGATAGTCTGGACACTCAGGGCTTGACACAGGCCTCTGAAGTGAGGATAACAGTCTTGTGGGACTAGGCCCTTAAACCTGTGGAGTCTGACATTACTTTCAGGTGTAGTTAGTATCAGGGTTGAATTAAAATTTTAGATACCCAGTTGGGTGAAAAGGACAGTGTCATCAAGAAACATTACACAGGGGATCCCTGGGTGGCACAGCGGTTTGGCGCCTGCCTTTGGCCCAGGGCACAATCCTGGAGACCCGGGATCGAATCCCACATCGGGCTCCCGGTGCATGAAGCCTGCTTCTCTCTCTGCCTGTGTCTCTGTCTCTCTCTCTCTCTCTCTCTCTCTCTCTCTCTCATAAATAAATAAAAATTAAAAAAAAAACTTTTCTTAAAAAAAAAAGAAACATTACACAGAAAAAAAAAAAAAAACATTACACGGTTTCATTCCTTCCTGTTCCTGCAGTCAGATCACAAGCTCTTTAAAGATAAGATTCTCCCATCCTTTGTAGCACATAGCCTCGTGATTTGTGCACAGTAGATGGTAAGTAAGAACAGTTAACTCGGCCCAAGTAAAAGTATTTTCTCTATATTAAGATTATGCCTTTGGATGCAAGTTTTTCATCAAATAACAGAAATAGTTTATTTTATGCTAGAGCAATTTTCTTTTTAAGATATTTATAAATTGAGTTTTGAAACATATGGTTGGGAGGGCTCTTAATGAATGCTTTCCCCCCAGTCTACTTTGTGGATTTGTCTGTTCTGGAGATTTATTAGAAATGAAATAATGCAATACATGACTAGCTTTTTGTTATTGCCACGTAACATTTTTATTCATTGGTCATTTGATGGACATGTGTTTGTTTTTACTTCTTGACTCTTGTGAATAATATCTAGTAGAAAGACACCTGAAGGTTAAGTATCAAGACAAATAGTAACCATACTTCAGTTTTGTGGGAATGTCCTAATCTAGTTGGCCTGTGGGCCAGCTGCCTGCTTTTACTGGAACACAGCCATCCATACCCATTCTTTTTCAGATGGTCCATGGCTGCTTTCATACAGCAACTGCAGAGTTGAATAGTTGATACAGAGATTATGGCTCACAATCTGTCTCCCTGGCCTAGTCTGTTTTTGAAACTTTAACTTCAAGAATGATTCTTCATGTTTACTAAATACCCTTTTCTCTGTTTCTTGTTTTTGGGCAGGCAGAGAACATTTATAATGATGAAGACCCTGAAGGAAGCGTGGATCCAGAAGGACAAGGATCCTAGATATGTCTGCACTTCTTGTGATTTTAGACTCCCCTTTTTTTTTCCTCTCAACCCTGAGATTGATTTAATACTGGTTTTGAGACACAGACTTTGTTTGGCTATCCCTCTGTGATAGGTACCATCAACAATGTTATTAGCCCAAACAGAGGGTGTTTTCTAAATATTAACTGGGGGACTTGATTCACTAAAGCCACAGACTTATATTTAAATTTTCTTCAGGAATTTTCTAGTAACAAAGGTCTAAAGTAGCCACAGAAAGGGGAATATTGTGTGTGGTTATTTTTCTTCTTAGGCCATATCCCCAAGTTTTTCAGACTCCTTTAAGTAAAGGCTAAAGTGAGGAAGGAATAGAGCCAAGTGAGGTAGGTGTCTGAGCCATGAAGTATAAATACCACAAGATGTCGTTTTTATTCAGGAAATAGGGGAGATTCAAGTCATATAAATTCCTATTCTAAAAACTTCACACCTGACTTTCCAGGATGCACATTTTCCTATGTAGACCAGTCTCCTCTCAGTTTCTTCAGTTAAGTCAAAACTATGTGTTCCTCTTTCCCCATATATTTTTGCTTGTTAGTGTATTTCTTGAGCTGTTTTCATATTTCTTTCCTTTCTGTGAAATGGTTTTTTTTAAAAACTTGGGACCACCAAGTTGTAAAGATGTATGTTTTTACCTGACAGTTATACCACAGGTAGACTGTCCAGTTGAGTTGAGAAGAGTGAATTGATAGCTTGTATTTGTTTTTAAAATTAAATTAATCCTGGATAAGAGTTGCTTTTTTTTTTTTTTTTAGGAGTTAGTCCTTGACCACTAGTTTGGTACCATCTCTATTTTGGGTGACCTGTTTCACCAGCAGGCCTGTTACTCTCCATGACTAACTGTGTAAGTGCTTATAATGGAATAAATTGCTTTTCTACGTAACCCCATGCCAGTGGGTTTTATTGGGTATATAACATTCATCAAACACCTGTCTGGCTTCCTGAAGAGTTGTTCAGAGGGCAGTTACTGTGTATGGTCTTTGACTATCAAGAGCAGAATTAAATATGATAGATCCAGAGCTATATAGAAAAGAGCTTTACTCCTTCCCAGGGAAAGTGCCAGACATAAAACACTGAACCAGAGATACATGGATTAGTCTTTGCTAATATAACATCTTTTTGAAATTTCTCTCCCTAGAGAACTACTTGGACTTTCAAGACTGTCAAAGGCAATGTGGCAGAGAGCATTTAAGGCAAACTTTAAATGGGGAAAAGGTGTTTGAACCTTTTCCCATAGAGGTTGAATCTCCCCAGTATGTTTTTCACTGGGGCCTGTATTTAGAGGTTACATATAATAGGCTCCTAATACAAGCCTTTATCACCAAGTGCCATAACCAAATAAAATGCCTGTTTTTTTGCCAGTCACCCTGACCCAAAATCATTTTCATGAAGCACAGTCTTTGGGAAAATCCTTAAACCTTTAGGTTCAAATCCAGATTGGTTTCTCTTTCCAAGTCTGTAGTCCTAAAAGAGTGCAGTGAAAATTATCTCAACACAATTAGGAATAAGCCATATGAGCCCACACAGACTTAAACTTTGTAAAAGGATTCATTTTAAAGTCCAATGCTCATGGCACAAAAGAATTCAAATTGTAAATCATATAATGAAAATTGGCTGCCTTTTTGACCCTACCTGTGCTCCAAAAAAAAGATTTTTGTTTTGGGTCAACACAAGCCAAGATACATTCTTTACAACACTAAAGTGTGTGCATATATCCATCCTTTAGTCTGGGCATGTGGGGATTACTGCCAGAGAACAGAAGTGTCATTTTTCCATCCCTATGCACATCGAGATTGGTACCAGCAGCCTATGAAATAGACTCCACCTAAATCTGTGACTGATGATGTTCTACCTCCAGCCAGCCTTTGAATCTTTTTAAACAAGTCAGCCAGTATTTGTAACTTTCCCAGGGTGAATTGCTTGCCAAGTCCCTGGCACTCCCTTCTCTGGAAAAAAGTATGTCCAAAGGGTACTTAGTGATCCTTTGCTAAGAAGTTTTTTGTTCTTGTTTCTGGGTTACAGATTCGGCCATATGTTTCTAAACAGCCCCTGTAAGGTTGAGAAAAGAAAAAAGAATAAGTTTATACATTGTGCAACTTGAAACAATACAGTATAAAGTTTATCACAATGAACTTTTTTTTTTAACAAGTATTTTTCTTCTTTCTTAATATAGGTTACTATATCTTTTTTTTTTTTTTTTTTTTTTTTTTTTAGATTTTATTTTTTTCATGAGAGACATAGGCAGAGGGAGAAACAGGCTCCCCACAGGGAACCAATGTGGGGATCCCAGGACCTGGGACCTCACCCTGAGCCAAAAGTAGACACCCTGAGCTGAAGGCAGCCGCTCAACCACTGTGCCACCCAGGTGTCCCTATCACAGCGAACTTCTGAAGTTTGATTAGTGCTGGCTCAGTTGGGGAGAGATTGTTGGAGTGTGGTTTACATATAATAAAGGATGCATTTCCCCTCACCAAATGCCTATTGGAGTGCCTCCTATCTGCAAAACAATGAATGGTAAACTATGTGGTGGTGATGGGAGGGACTAACTAGAGGTTTTCTCTGCACGGGATAATCTTACATGGGTATTTTTTTTTTTCCTTTTCTTTTTTCTTTTCTTTTTTTTTTTTTTTTTTTTTTTTTACATGGGTATTAATAATAACTAGGATTCTGTAGTTTGCTTTCTTAAGATGAGTTGTTGCCCTTTCCCTATTGGACTTTTCCTCTGATCCACACAAAGGGGTTTAACATACCATTTTCCTCAATTAAAAGGTTCTCTAAGCTCCCCACAAAACAAATCAGTCATGCCTGGATAAAACACAGTTAAAGAAAATGCTAGTAAGTTAGGAAAAATATAAGTGTTATTTGTGAGTTTGTATCCAAGACACAAGGTTAATGAAACTAAGAATAAAATTTATGGGCATCTGTCTGTCTAGTAATGCAACTTGACCCAGACCTTTTTTTTTTTTAGACCCAGACCTTTTTTTATCCTTAGTTTCTTTATCCAAGAGAATCTAGGGCTTTATAAGAATATAAGAACATTAGTATACAAAGAAATTAATGGATAGATGTATTGTTTCATATATTGACCAATAATATAGCCTGTCCCTCAGGCTATAAACAACACCCACTTGAGCCTTTTTATGACTTAGATTAATTTAGCCTTTTGGCCTCTTTGTCATAGTCTGAATTAGGTAGCATAACTGCCTTCTCTGCTATTCTAAGGAAACCGTTTATGAATAGCAGATGGGGTAGGATAGGCCAAGGAAAAGGAATGTACAGAGGCCAGGTGTGTCATCCCATTACAGAATTCCTGGTGATAGCTAGAGCTTATTTGGGTCCTGCTAGAAACTGAAACATTCCAAGTGACCCCCAAATGCTTAAACCTGGCAAAATGTGGAGGCGTGTGTTATTCCTAAAGGCATTAGTATTAAGTTAGGAGCAGCAACAATGTAAACACCACTCTTGAACCCTCAAGGATCACCTTGAGATTGGGTCTCCATTCCACCTGCCTGAGAAGTGAGAACGTCAGCCTGTCCCAGGCTCTTGGGTAGCATAGCCCTTTTAAAAAAGAACCATTTTCCATCTGTCATGGATGAGCACAAGTTGAGAATCATTTCCAAGTCATTTTTTCACTTTTCCCTGTTAAATGGAATTTCCCCTGAGCAACATCTACCCTTCCCACCATCCCCTCAGCCAGTGTCAGTTAAGATCTGAGGAGCAGCAAAAACTGACTTATAAGTGGAGAGCTCTTCAGCAAGGCTGATCCTCAGTTGCTCCATCTCTTTGTTCTTCTGCTGCTGGAGTTGCACACTGCTCCTTAACTGCCTCTGTCGTTCTTCCATTTCCTCCAGCTGTTCCTGCAGTGAGAGGGCCAAGAACATCTCTAATGAGCAGAACAATAAAAACAAACTGTCCGTTAAAGTTGATGAAGCTCTTTCTTACACATGGTTTAATCTTCACACTGGTATGGAGATTGAGAAAGAGGTTCAAAGAGGTGTTTGAACAAAGCGATCCTGCTTTTGCAAATGGTGACTTCCCTGAAAGAAGTCTTGTCTGTTCCCTCGGATGACTACTGTTTAACAGAATCCTACAAAGGGTGGGTGGATGCTCAGAGGGACTTGAATTTGTTTTGCAGTTTTAAGTGTGGGGGAGGATTTTGGTCTTTTAGTTGGTGTGCTGAGAGTTTTTTGGACCTCTGGCTCTGTACAAGTTTGTTTCTGTTAGGATAATCCGTTTTTGTATCATCCTGCAACTTAAACAATTTAAGGTAAAAGAAACTAAGTGGGCACCCCGGGTGGCTCAGCGATTTAGCGCAACCTTTAGTCCAGGGCCTGATCCTGGGGACCTGGGATCGAGTCCCACGTCGGGCTCCCTGCATGGAGCCTGTTTCTCCCTCTGTGTCTGCCTCTCTCTCTCTCTGTCTCTCATGAATAAATATTTTTTTAAAAAAAGAAGCTAGGCATCCCTGGGTGGTGCGTGGTTTAGCACCTGCCTTTGGCCCAGGGTGCGATCCTGGAGACCCAGGATCGAATCCCACGTCGGGCCCCTGGTGCATGGAGCCTGCTTCTCCCTCTGCCTATATGTCTGCCTCTCTCTCTCTCTCTCTCTCTCTCTCTCTATCATAAATAAATAAAAATTAAAAAAAAATAAATTTAAAATAAAATAAAAAAGAAGCTAAGTCTTCGGGCTCCTGACTGGCTCAGTGGGTGGCACATGCCATTCTTGATCTCAGGGTTCTGAGTCCGAGCCCCATGGTGGGTGTGGAGCCTGCTTAAAAAAAAAAACACAGGGATCCCTGGGTGGCGCAGCGGTTTAGCACCTGCCTTTGGCCCAGGGCGCGATCCTGGAGACCCGGGATCGAATCCCACGTCGGGCTCCCTGCATGGAGCCTGCTTCTCCCTCTGCCTATGTCTCTGCCTCTCTCTCTCTCTCTCTCTCTGTGTGTGTGTGACTATCATGAATAAATAAATAAAATCTTTAAAAAAAAAAAAACACAGTTCTTTATAAGCCATTATTAACTGTAATTCTAGGAGAGTTCAACTAGAAGTCCAGTTGTTAACAGGAAAAACAGTAAATAATGAGTTTTGTATTTAAACCTCCTTGAAGTCCAAGATAGCTCTACCTAGTACTTAACTGTAACATCCTATGCAAATAGGTGCTTTATTAGGATGTTGGCTGTCGTAATTGTTAATTTTCTATATCCTGTACTCATTACACTAAAAGACTGAATGCATTCCAAAGTGCTAAGTTGGAAGATGAAGAAGCTATGCCCTGGAGGCCCTCAGGCACCTTCAGATAACTGTCCGCTTCCCATTCTCCCAAAACCAGACAGGATACATTCTGTAAACTGTCTCTGCCTAGGATTAATGCCTGAGGAGTGAGGTAAGGAAGATGTCTGCAAATCAGTTCTGGCATAGTTGCTAGTTGGCGTGGATCCTTAGGAAGCATGAAGGAGAAGGAAGGGAAGATTGAAGTTGGAAGGCCTATTTAAAGGGGTAATGACTTCACCTCAGATTTTGAAGAATAATAAGACAGGAATCCAGTTTGGGTACATGCTGTTATTAGAAGGATCTAAATAATTTGTTCTCTGAGTCATCCTTGATATACCTGTGGCCCATCAGTCTGCAGTGTTTGATACTCTGTCTGAATCTCAACTTTCATCAACCTTGTCAAAAGGCCTTTTTTTTAGTGCCTTAGCCACACTTCGGCACCACACAGAGATGCAGCCTTACCATCTAAGCCTGTCTTCTGAAGGGAAGCGTCTGCATGTGTCTGTGCCCTAATTTCCCAAGCCTTCCTTAGATAATCCAGCAAGGGGAAGGGTGTTTGTACCATCAGTGATAAATTGACAGGAACAAAGAATGAAGTAAATATTGCTAGAGTGACCTGCATTAAAGACAATCTCCAGTCCTAATATTGTGTAGCTCCACTAGATTAACATTCTAAAAATTGCTTTATCTTCTCAGTCTTTCAAAGGCTTTCCACCTCTTGAGTCTGGCATTCAGACCCCCTCTAGTTTGACCCCTACCTCTCACTACAACCTCCGTTACTCTTTCATGTGAACACTTTCCTCTAGACTGCACTGTGTGGTATGGAAGCCACTACTAGGGGACACCTGGGTGGCTCAGTGGTTGAGCACCTGCCTTTGGCTCAGGTCCTGATCCCGGAGTCCTGGGATCGAGTTCTGCATCAGGCTCACTGCGGGGAGCCTGTTTCTCCCTCTGCCTGTCTGCCTTTCTGTGCCTCTCATGAATAAATAAAATCTTAAAAAAAAAGATTTTGTTGTTGGGTTGTTTTAAACCTTAGTAACACTCTTTAAATACTTTTTATATTTCTATTGTACGTTTTCAGTTTGGATTTTCTTTTTCCGTTTAGGCCAAAATGGGTAAGTTTTTTTGTTGTTGTTGTTGTTTTTGTTATATTTATATTGGAAACGTTCCAGTTCACCTAGGTTTTAAAAAGATTTGCATCTTGTCATAAAAAGAAGTCTCTTGTGATATTTTAAAGTCTGACATTTCCTTCATTTGGGATTTGTCACTTGTTATTTCTGTTTTTTAAAGATTTTATTTATTCATGAGAGACACAGAAGTGGAGACATAGGCAGAGGGAGAAGCAGGCTCCATGCAGAAAGCCCGATGTGAGACTCAATCCTGAGACTCTGGGATCACGTCCTGGGCCAAAGGCAGACGCTCAACCACTGAGCCATCCAGGCATCCCTAAATAAATGATATCTTAAAAAAAAAAAAGCCACTACTGGCAACGCATGGCTATCAAGCACTGGAAATATGGCTGGTCTGGATTGACATGTACTTCTAAGTATAAATACACAGCAGATTTCTAAGACTTGGCACCAAAAAATAAAATACCTCACATTTTTATATTGACTCCATATTGAAATAATATTTGTATATATGAAGTGAAATATTTCACCTGGTTATTTTAATGTGGCTACTAGAAAATTTTAAATGCCATCTGTGTTTTGCATGATGCTTCTATTGGACAGCACTGCTCTAGCTTGACACATTCACAGATCTCTGCCTTTACTCCTTCCATGTCTGTCACTGAGATGGCATCTGCTATATTACATTACTATTTATCTTTTTTATTCATGTCTCACTCCCAGGTTGTAGGTTCCTGCCCAGCACCCTATGCATAATGCCTTGATGTGAAATATGTAGATAGTAAACATTCCATAGTTTAGCATAAACAACCTACCAATTTCAGTTTAAAAACTTGGACAACATTCTTGGTCAATTCCTTATACCACCTTCTGCACTAATCACCAGATCCTACCCCTTTTACTTCACATATCTTACACTCTCTCCCTCATGAGGTTTAAGTTGTCTTCCTGGACTCTTTCAATTCATTCAACTCCTGCCCACTGCTACTTTTAAGAGTATGTACCTATGTGCCAGGCACCATTGCAAGTGCTTTACAAATGTTACCTAACTCACCTTCCAACAGCCCTATAATGTGTATTATTACTAATCCCATTTTACATGCAAGGGAGTGGAGTCACTGGTCAAGTAATTTGTCCAAAGCTTCCCAGTTAGAAGTGTTAGAGCCAGGGGCGCCTAGCTGGCTGAATCTGAAGGGCCGCTCAAGCAGCTTTTGATCTCGAGGTTGTGAGTTCAAGCCCCATGTTGGGTGTAGAGATTACTTAAATTAAAAAAAAAAAAAAAAAAGTAGTCAGGATTTGCCACTGGCTTAGAGCTCATACCCTAAAACTGCTTTGTTGCTGTCATATCTATCAGCTCTTTAGGGGCAAAGCTGATAGTGGCTCTTCACGGTTTTCCATGAAATCCCAAGAGGAGACCATATTGAAGTGCCTTTGCCACAATTAGAAAGTAGCTACTCAGTTTGACCTGTTTTATGTATTGGTATTCCATATAAAATTCTGTTTGGGGAAAAGGGTATGTGGCTCTGGAGAAATCCGGTGGTTGGTTGGTTGGTTGGTTGGTTTTTGAAAACCAGACTTTTTTTTTTTTTTAAACCACTGACTTAATACATAAAACCCTTTAAAGTCTGGTCCCAATCTACCTTTCCAGCCACATAGTCTACTGCTCACGCTCCTTATGATTCAGCCACACGGAACTCCCTTCCCTTAATGTCTTTTTGTTTTCCTGCTTTGGGGTAAGTTGTCCCCTCTGCCTGGAATGCCTTTCTCTTGTCTACCCAATGAATTTAATCTTTAAGATTCAGTTCAAACACCTTGTGGAAATTGAATGTGAACTTGAGGTAGACTGCACAGGGTCAGAATCCTCCTTCCATCACCTCCTAGCCATATAACCTTGAACAAATGACTTCTCTGTATCATCTCTTTTCTATTTTTCACACAGTACCTATCTTTTTTTTTTTTTTTTTTTTTTTTTTTTAATTTTTATTTATTTACTTATGATAGTCACAGAGAGAGAGAGAGAGGCAGAGACACAGGCAGAGGGAGAAGCAGGCTCCATGCACCGGGAGCCCGATGTGGGATTCGATCCCGGGTCTCCAGGATCGCGCCCTGGGCCAAAGGCAGGCGCCAAACCGCTGCGCCACCCAGGGATCCCCACACAGTACCTATCTTAATGACGGGTAGGGATTAAATGAATCAATACGTGTAAAGAACCAAAAATACATGCTAGCTATTGTTAATCATGAAATTTCCCCTGTGTTTCCCCAGGCAGGGCTAATTATACCTACTTCACTGGTACTGTGCCTTATTCCTACAAGTATTACAGTGCTTATCACATTGAAGAATATTAATTCTTGGGATGCTGGGATTGAGCATCTGCCTTTGGCTCAGGGCATGATCCTGGAGTCCCAGGATTGAGTCCCACATCAGGCTCCCTGCGTGGAGCTTGTTTCTCCCTCTGCCTGTGTCTCTGCCTCTCTCTCTCATGCGTAAATAAATTTTTTTTTTAAGAATATTAATTCACTGATGCTAAGGCTTTCACATTTTAACATCTCAGGTCACAGTGCATCTTAAAATCAAGTGCCTTATATATTATGAAATGTATTCATTTTATCTGGTATCCTTTCTGGACTATAAGGTATTTGAGAGCAGGAACTACTTCCCCCTGCTATTTCTCATCTCTTCTGCCAGCACCTAACTCACTGCCTGGCACATGGTAAGTAGGCACTAAGTATCTGTTGAATGAACAGATAGACAAAGTATACAACTGCAAGAGTGAAGTGTACCCTTGAAAAGTAGATGCCATAGTGACCTTTAGCAAGCAGATTGGGAAGCCATTTCAGAAAAAAGAATTTGCCCACTTAGACCTTGATTCTCACTTTATGATATATATAGCAATAGGAGACATTCATCGAGTGTTTTTAATAGAATGATCTTTGGAAAGCTGCACCGATCATCAGATCTGAAACAAATCCAGTGATGAAAATACACAGGAGCGGGGTGGAATTCTACAACCAAGTTTTGTGTCAGAATACTCCCCCAGAGGGGGCACCTGGGTGGCTCAGTTGATTGGGTTGGGTGTCTGACTCTTGATAGTGGCTCAGGTCATGATCTCAAGATTGTGGGATTGAGCCCCATATAGGGCTTGGCGCTCACCACAGTCTGCTTCTGAGAGTCAACCTCTCCCACTGCTCCTCCTCTTGCTTGTGTGCACTCTCTCTCAAATGAATGAGCTAAATCTCTAAAAAGAGAGGCAGCCTGGGTGGCTCAGCGGTTTAAGCACCTGCCTTCCGCCCAGGGTGTGATCCTGGAGTCCCAGGATGGAGTCTCCTGTTGGGCTCCCTGCAGGAAGCCTGCTCCTCCCTCTGCCTGTGTCTCTGCCTCTCTCTCTCTCTCTCTCTGTGTGTGTGTGTGTGTCTATCATGAATAAACAAAGAACATCTCTTAAAAAATAAATAATAAATCTTGAAAAAATTAAAAAGCTCCCCCAGAGGATTCTCTGTTGATGGCACCACTGTCCCAGTTAGCCTTGCCTGAGATCTCTGCACCCTCTGTGACTTCTCACCTCTGCCCCCTTCATTCAGTGGCCACAATTATCCTGCATTTGTTTTCACATCCCTCTCCTTCCTCCTATTCCCACTACCATTTCTTCCTCTTACCTATTGTAGCTTCCTGATTAGTCCTCTAGCTTCTAGGTCTCCAGCCCATTCTATAAAATGCCACCAGTTACTTTTTCTAAAAGAGAGGCAATCATGTTATTCCCTTGAATCAAATACCTCTACTGATACAGCTGACTACTGAATGAAATCCACATTCCCTAGTCTCCTGGATTTCAGAGTCCAATATAATCTGCCCCAACCTACCTTTACAGTTCAAATCACCTTTCAGTTTTTCACCTCTCACATGCAGCAAGGTCACTATATATTTTGCATATGTTGTGTTAAATACATTACCTTCACCTATTTCTTTTTACTTTTTTTTAAGATTCTTTTTTTAATTTATTAGAGCACAAACAGGGGGAGCTGTAGAGGAAGAGGGAGAAGCAGGCTCCCTGCTGAGCAGGGAGCCAGGTGCAGGGGGTCCATCCCAAGAGCCTAAGATCACGACCTGAGCCAAATGAAGGTAGATGCAACCGACTGGGCCAGCCAGGCACCCCTCTTTTTACCTTTTTTTTTTTTTTTTAAGATTTTATTTATTCATGAGAGAGACACAGAGAGAGAGACAAAGACACAGGCAGAGGGAGAAGCAGGCTTCCATGCAGGGAGCCCGACACAGTACTCAATCCCGGGTCTCCAGGATCACGTCCTGGGCTGAAGGCAGCAGCAAACCGCCAAGCGACCCAGGCTGCCTGCTTTTTACTCTTTTTTTTTTTTTTTTTTAAGATTTTATTTATTTATTTATGAGAGACAGAGAGAGGCAGAAACACAGGCAGAGGGAGAAGCAGGCTCCATGCAGGGAGCCCAATGTGGGACTCGATTCCGGTATGCCGGGATCACGCCCTGGGCCGAAGGCAGGTGCTAAACCGCTGAGCCACCCAGGTGTCCCTCTTTTTACTCTTAATGTGGCTACAAAGAAGTTTAAAATTCTGCGTGTGGCGTGCATATTTCTTTTGGACAGCACCGGTCAAGATCTTACCTAAACTTCAATACCCAGCTCAAATAACACCTGTTCTTCCATGAAATGTTCTCTAATTTAACTGATAACTAAAATAATTTCTATAGCATTCTTACCTGCACCTCTCTTAAATTATGTGGTATTTTCTCCCCTGCATTATAATTATTAATGTAATGTCTGAGTACAAGATATTGAGGATAGTATTCATTTGGGGATGGAGGGGAGCTCTTTCACTAGATTGTGAACCAATAAAAACACAGTGGGAGAGAGGATTGAGGATAGTACCCACGTACATTCATTATTAAGCCCAAAAAACCCCATTGCTTTCATAATACAAGCTCCAGAAAGCTTGATAATCTTGAGTGAAGTGAATGCAGCTATTTTCAACAGAAGTCTGTTCCTTGAAGGATGTATCAAAAGCGGAGGGGTGTAAGCTTTTTAAGTTTGTCCAAAGGACTATGTGTTTCAAAAGATGAAAATACTCCTCTAAAAGGCTCTCACAGTGGTCAGCATTGCTTACATCAGCATTTAACTCCGAGCTGGAGTGGCAGAAATAAGTAAACCATACTCCCTTCTGAAAGCTCACAGTCTGTGGGAGAGAGAGACAAAATATTGTTTTCACTTAGTATTTATATCCCACTTTGTTTATAAAGAGATTAGAACTGGCTCACACTTAATCAGAAGTAACTCAAATATAAGTGAAATGGTGATAATGCACAAAAAAGGAAAAAGGGGTGCCTGGGTGGCTCAGTCAGTTAAGTGCCTCTGGCTCAGGTCATGATCCCTGGGGTCCTGGAATCGAGCCCTATGTAGGGTTCCCTGCTCAGTGTGGAGCCTGTTTCTCCCTCTCCCCCCTGCTCATGTGTTCTCTCTCTCTCTCTCTCTCAAACAAATAAAATATTTTTTTCTGGGGCAGCCCGGGTGGCTCAGTGGTTTAGTGCCGCCTTCGGCCCCAGGTGTGATACTGGAGACCCAAGATCGAGTCCCATGTCAGGCTCCCTTCATGGAGCCTGCTTCTCCCTCTGCCTATGTCTATGCCTCTCTCTCTCTCTCTCTCTCTCTGTGTGTCTCTCATGAATAAAATCTTTAAATATATTTTTTTCTTAAAAAAAGGAAAATGAATAGAGCTTTATAGATTTCATCCCACTTTTCTTTTGTTTTTTTTTTAAGTCTCTACACCCAGTGTGGGGCTCAAACTCACAATCTCTAGATCAAGATCAAGAGTTGTGTACTCTACTGAACAGAGCCAGCCAGGTGTCCCTCATCCCAGTTTTAAAACTGGGAAGCTTCAGGCAGAGATCAGACAGGTGGGATTTGAGGATGAATATGCAGGGAGGGAGAGAAGGACCATCCCACCTAGCCTCAGCCCCTCTGGCTCTCTGTACCCAAGCAGGAATCATGTAGAATTGGAAAACTGTACCATGGAAAGTGCACTGAGATATTCAGGGTTGGTAAGACCAGAGTGCAAAACTCCACGGCTCACTCTCCTCATCTATGAAAGTGATAATACTTGATTTGGAGGATCAACGAGAGGATACAATGACCCATGGTGTTGGGAGGGCTGCGTACACTAGGAGTGCAGACGTTTTTCAGCCCCTGGCACAGGCCTGACTGAGTGCAATGAAGAGTGGAGTGAGTGGACGCCCCAAGTAATAAGCTGTTCCTGCTACACAGGAGAGGCCCCCGCAGAAGGCCGGGTCACCTTTTCCTTCCCCAGGCTAAAGGGCTGCACTCCTGTCCACGCCCATTGGGCCTACCCTGTACTGCTGCACCTCCTCATCTCGCTTTTGCCTCACGAGTGTGATCTGGTCCTCCAGGTTCCTGTTCTGCAGGTGGAGCTGCCGGGCCTCTGCCTGCAGGGGTCTCAGAGCTTCCTTCATCTCTTGGATTTCGGCCTGGGTTTTCTGCAGCGCTTTGGCCGCAGCTTCTTTCCTCTCTAGGAGGCGCAGCAGCTGAGGCTCATACTCTTCCTCCAGGCCCTGGCGGCTCTCGGCCATGAGGTTCTCAAACTGGGCAGAGAGCCGTCTGCTCTCCTGAAGAAAGTGCCCATCCCTCTGGCTCGGAGGTGCTTCTAGCTGTTGCCGTAGCTGCTCCTTCTGCTTCTCATAGGCATCCCGGAGCTGGGCCAGTTCCTCCGAGAGCTGAGCTGCCCGCGTCGTCAGCACCTCCCGCAGCTCGGCAAACTGGGCCACGTCCTGCCGGCGGCACTCCAGCTGGTACTGGTAGGCCACACACTCCTTCGTCACCTTGAACAGCTTCTGCTTGACCAGCCGGATCTCCTCCCTTAGTGCATCCCTCTCCAGCTCCGCCTGGGCATGCAGTTTGTAGGCAGCTAGGATGTCCTGATGGACTTGCTGTACCTCCTGGAGGGCCGGTTCCCGGAGCAATACGAGCTCGTGGATGAGCTGATCCCTCTCCTCTTCCAGGTGGGCCACAGCTTGGACGCATTGCTGGAAACGCTCCTCTAGCAACTCTAGGTCCTCTATGCTCAGGCTCTCTGTGCTGGGACTAGGCCCGGCACTGAGGCCTTCCTCAGGGCTAGCTTTCTCCTCGCTCGTGACCATCTCTCCCTCATCACTGGTCTGCTCTGGGCTTGTGATCTTTTCTGGCTTCGTGGGCTCTTCCACATACAGGATCTCCTCTGGGTTCACAGGTTCATCCGTGCCCAGGGCTTCACCTGGCTGCCTGGTCTCCTCAATGTACAGCGTCTCCTCAGGCTTCTCCAACTCTTCCACATAGAGTATCTCATCGAGGTCACCTGTGTCCCCCAGATAGAGAATGTCATCTAAGTTCAAAGTCCCCTTCAAAGACAGAGTAGCATCTAGATCCAAAGTCCCCACCTCATGCAGGGACTCAGAGCTCTCCTCTTCAACAGGAGAACTGGCTTCTGCTCTTGGTTCCCTGCAAGAGAAAGGTCTCAAAGTGAGAGGACAGCCACGGTCCCAGGATGGTTTGCGAGCCATTAGGGTCACACCTGGATCTCACATTTCAGACGGCACTTGTCTGCTCCCTCCACTCCATCCCTCTACCCCTGTACATCCTTTGCTCAGTTCCCCTGACAGCATCCACATTACATCTTTGTCTAGTCTCTGCTTACACACCTTTGAGGCCAGGAAACTCACACCTGAGCCACCACTATTTGTTCCACTGTCATAAGAAAATTCTAGTGTTGACGTAAAATCTGCTCTGCAATTTTTTTAAAGATTTATTTATTTCAGAGAGTGAGGGAGGGAGGATGGGGGGAGGAGCAGAAGGAGGAGGAGAGAGAAAACTCAAGGAGACCTCCAACCAAGCCGAGCCTAGAGCCCAACTCGGAGCTTGATCTCACGACCCTGAGATCACGACCTGAGCTGAAACCAAGCGTCAGATGCTTGACTGTGCCACCCAGGTGCCCCTTGTCTGCAATTTTTACCTAGACTTGATTCCTCTTCCTAGCATCAAACAAATGTAACTACTTGCTCATGAAAGTTCTTTAGACATCCGAGAAAAACGAACATCTTTCAATTATTCCATGCATGCCAGTGTCTAGTCTCATTTGGGTCACCTCTTTCTGACTAGGCTCCAGATTGCCACTGTTCCTTGGGGATGGGTACTGGAAGCAGGTACCCAGGTGTGTTCTGAGCAATGAATCTTTGGACACTATATTCTTATTGATGAAGGTCAATATTGCCAACTCAGGGCAGCTCTATCATATTGTCTGCAAATGCTGAGATGACTAAAAGCCTTAAGACTTTGTTGCACCAAATGCTTTTAAACCACATCTCTTGTTCTATAAAACTTTATTCATCTTGTTGGGGTGCCTGGGTGGCTCAGTTGGTGAGGCATCTGAATCTTGATTTCCGCTCAGGTTATGATCTCAGAGTTGTGGGACTGTGCCCCACATCGGGCTCTGTGCTGGGTGTGGAGTTGGCTTGAGATTCTCTCTCTCTCTCCCTCTGTCCCTTCCTGTCCCCCGCTCTCTCCTTCTCCAAAACAAAACATAAAACAAAACTTCATTCATCTTGTTAGAATTGGCCCATCCTCTGGCCTGTCCAAGTCTCAGTCTCTCTCTCTCTCTCTTTTTAAGATTTTACTTATTTATTCATGAGAGACACCCAGAGAGAGGCAGAGACACAGGCAGAGGGAGAAGCAGGCTCCATGCAGGGAACCCGATGGGGTCTCCAAGGACCCCGGGATCATGACCTGAGTCGAAGGCAGACACTCAACCACTGAGCCACCCAGGTGTCCCCTGTCAAAGGCTCTTAAATTCAGAATCTGTGATTCTGATAAACTCCTTAACCTAGAGGCCAGTGACCTGCTGGTTTAACCAGTTCCTGTTCAGGAATATTCTCCTGTTTCTTTGACCTTTAGATGGCTTTGGTCCTTCCTGTTTCAAATGCATCTTACCTACCTTTGATCTCTGAGCAATTCTTTGAAAATACAAAATACCATGGAAATAATAACAATAAATTACAATTATAAAGGTCTTATATGTACCAGGCTCTACTCTGAATGATTAATGTTGATCAACTCATTTAATCCTCATAACAATTTTATGAGGTAGTTATATTTATTATCCCCATTTCACAGATCAAGAAACTGAGGTTAAAAGAGATTAATTTGCTCAAGGGAACTCAGGTACTCCACAGGCACCAGTTATAAAACAGTCTAAATTTGGGTGGAGTTTTCAAGAAACTTACTTTGGATATAAAGTATAAATGAAAAGCCCCATGTATCGAAGAATTTATCTGTCTTGAATTTACTTGTGTCCAGGTTTTAAGCTCTATATCTTAGCTCTAAGTCCTCGCTACAGATTATTTTTGTTCTAAATTTTATTTATTTATTTTGAAAGAGAGAGACACAGGGAGCATGCATAAGCAGTAGGAGGAGCAGAGGCAGAGGGAGAGAGAGAGAATCTCAAGCTGACTCCATGCTGAGTACAGAACCTGACATGGGGTTGGATCCCACAACCCTGAGATCATGAGTTGAGCCAAAATCAAGAGTCAGACGCTTAACTGACTGAGCCACCAGGTGCCCTCGGATTATTTTTATTCTAAGTCACTGTGTATTCTGACCTCCTCTTTAGCACCCCAGGAATCCCTGGCTTTCCATTCTGTGTCTCACGATGGCCCTCTGGAAACTACAAGTGTGGCTTCACCAGGCCCTGGACATCACTGGCGTCATGCAACCTCCTGAAACCTAAAACTTGAATATAGCCTCAACAGTCACCCGGTTCATTCCCATCACTCTACCAGTAAGGATGTTGTTTAGATCTCTTCACCTGGTGTCACCTGGCATTTCAAACTCAACTGCCCCCAAATTATCCTCCCTGGGCTTGCTACACCTGTATTCTGCAGCTCAGAGAAGTACATCCCCATACATCAGGTTGATGAGGCAAATAATCTTTTTTTATTTTTTTAAGATTTTTTTTATTGGGGCGCCTGGGTGGCTCAGTCAGGTTAAGCATCTGCCTTTGGCTCAGGTCATGATTCCAGGGTCCTGGGATCCAGCCCCACATCAGGCTCCCAGCTCAGCAGGGAGTCTGCTTCTCCTTCTCCTCCCTGTTTGTGCTCTGTCACTATCTCTGTCTCTCTCTCTCAAATAAATAAATATTTTTTAAATAAAAATTATTTATTTAATTAAGAGGGAGAAGGAGACAGCAGGAGCAGGGGGAAGAGAAGAGGGAGAGGGAGAAACAGATTCCCCACTGAGGAGGGAGCCCAATGCAGGACAGATCCAGGGACCCCGAGATCATGACTTGAGCCAAAGGCAGACGCTCAACCCACTGAGCCATCCAGGCACTTGAGGCAAATGACCTTTAAGCAGCTCTTTCTCTCCCCCACATAGCCAAGTTGCTGAGAACTGACCTATCTCAGAAAGTTTCCAGTTTCCGCCCCCTCTTCATCCTCTTGCCAGGGCCCTCCTCCAAATCATTGCCGCACACCTGCACAAGTGTGCAGCCTTTGAGCAGGTTTTCTTCCTTCTCATGCCAGTCTATTCTCTAAGCACCATGGCTTGCTATAACGTAGCTGTGTTGCACCACTTCACTCACAGACAGCCAACTGCTTAGCATAGATTCAAAGCCCTTAAAGATGTGGTCCCAACATACCTTTTCAGCCTCATCTCACACCCTGCCACCCACCCAGTGCTTGACAATCCAGAACATGCGTTAACACTTTTACACCTCCTACTCCTAGCCCACTTTGTCTAAAGGTTCCAGCTGAGAAAATACAGCTCATTGTACCACATCTGATTAGAGAACAATCCTACACTACCTGGAAAGGTTAGAGCTCCTAGTGTCAGGGAGGATGCACCTGCTTCGCCAACCAGACCCATCCTGATCCTCAGTAGAGCCCCTGCTTTCTCAGCAGACAACCCTCACATGCTCCCTGGAATGACATAACTGTGTTCAAGGCACTATTCCAAGTCTTTTACACAAATAGTCATTTATATGATGCTCATCTTTTACCCCCATTTTGTAGGTGAGGAAACCAAAGCACTGAGTAAAGAACTCAGTCAAAGTTCCATGACTTGTAAGTAAGTGGTGGAGCCCAGAGAAGATGGCATCCAGCTCCAAAGCTGGACGGAGCTCCCTTCTTCCACTCTGTTCTCAGAATAGGCATGAGTTCTGAAACAGGTACAACAGCTATAGCAGGTCTAACTGAGCTTAGCATTCAAAATATACTTATCTATGGGGCGCCTGGGTGGCTCAGTGGTTGAGTGTCTGCTTTTGGCTCAGGTGGTGATCCCAGGGTTCTAGGATCAAGTCCTGCATCAGGCTTCCTACAGGGGAGGCTGCTTCTCCCTCTGCCTGTGTCTGCCTCTCTCTGTGTGTCTCTCATGAATAAGTAAGTAAGTAAGTAAATAAATCTTTATATATATTTATCTATGGGGTCCTGACTGGCTCAGTCAATTAGGCAGCTGCCTTCGGTTCAGGTCATGATCCCAGGATCCTTGGATGGAACCCCGCATCAGGCTCCCTGCTCACTGAAGAGTCTGTTTTTCCCTCTCTCTCTGCCCCTCGACCTACCTGTGTGCGTGCTCTCTTTCTCTCAAATAAATAAATAAAATCTTAAAAAAGCAAAAACAAAATATACTTATTTGCCTACTCCCAAATTTCTACTCATCCTTCAAGCCCTGTTCAAACTTCATCTCTCCTGAGAAGTATTTCGCAGACAAACCCATTATTGCATTCTCAAGGCACTCTGTGTGTAGCTCATCTTTGCACTTAGTGCTTTGTATTATAGCAGTGTGTCAGTGTCCCCTGAGAGTCAGTTTCCTAAGGACAAGTATAGTTCTCATTCTCTGTGGATCCTAGGGTGGGGCTGTGTAGGAGGAAGGCAGGCAGAAGCCAACTGGGATCCAAAGAGGAAACTTGCCCAAGGTCGAGTGGCCAAGCTGGAAGTAGAACCCTGTCCTCCTGATTCCCAGGCAGCGCTGTTACTCCACACATTGATGTTGCCTCTGTCATTTCCTACGATGCCAGGCCTCTCCTGGATGCTGCCCTCATACCACTGCCTCTCTGTAAGGAGCTGGGGAAATGTAGAGTATGGGAGGCCTAGGGGCCAGGCGGGCCAGCTCAGCTGGGGCCCCTGATCTCAGGCGTCCTTGGACTCTGAGCAGCCTGCCTCTGCCACTCTGTCCCTGGCCCTAGAGGACTCCAGCAGCTCCCAACTCTGCATCCGGGCAGTGGCTAGGAGTGTCTGTGACCCGGTGCAGGCATGAGTTGGTGTGTATCTGACTGTGTCTGTACCTGTAAGTGTATATGGCAGTACAGGTGACTGTATGTGTAAAACTAAGCTCAGCTTAGGGCTGTGTGTGACACTGAAGGAGGATGGGGTGTGTGTATTTGCATCTCCACCTCTTCAGGGCTATAGTCTGACCTGGGGCAGAAATCCTCCCTACTGGCCCCAAATCCCCAAGCCACCCTATTCCGCTAACCGGTGGTAAGCCCACAGTGTGGATGGCTGGGGGAGGGCCTCCACTCCAGAGCATGGCTCCTGCAACCAAGGCCCCCTACTGGTCTGGGTCGGGGGACCCTCCCCACCCCACCCTTCATCCCAGGCCCCAAACAGGAGAAAGCAAGCTGCTAGAACAGACTCCTAACTCCCGGCTGGCAGCCGCCCAGCCTTGCACCAAGTCTCTTTCGCACGGTGAACTCAGCAACTGGAGGCCTCCACCTCCAGCTGCATTTGGGGTGAGGCATAAAAGAAGCCAGGAGCGTCCTTGGCCACTCTGGTCCAATGGCATTTGATGGTTGATGACACCGGTCTGAAAGGGTTAATTCCCACCCAGCCCCGGGACTGGGGGTGGGGGGCGCCCTATAAAGAGTCACAGCGGACGGGAGTCACAGCGGGGATCCCGGGCCTCCCCCATCTCCCGTGGCTCCTCCCGGCGCCAGTGGCACACCCCGGCCGGCCCACCACCCCCCGCCGGGAGAGAGGTGCTGGCGGGGGCTCGACCGCGTCCCCACCCCACAGGACGGCGACGCGGGCCCTGCACGTCCTACCTCGCGGCCTGGGCGGCGCCGTCCCCGCCGTGCCGGGGCTCCGGGCTGGCCATGGCTGCGCGACCCCGGGCTGCGCGGCCGCGTTATTAATAGCCGGCCCCGCGGGCCGCTCCTCCGCGCCCGCGCCCGCCGCACTGGCAGCTGCCGCCGACACCGGATCCCGCCCGCCCGGGGCCAGGCGCGCCCACTTGGCCCCAGCTCCCGCCCGCGGGAGGAGGGAGGGGGGCGGGGGCGGGGGCGGGGGCGGCGGGGGGTGGCCGATCGGCGTCTCCCAAACCGGCCCGCCCCGAGATCTTCCCGAACCTTCTCTCTGTCCACCCTTCCTTTCGGGGGGTCCTAGGTGCGGGGGGCGGGGGAGGAGGTGGCTCTGCAGCCCCAGAAGAGCACGTCCCCTCCCCGGTCGGCGGGGGGATGGGGCAGGGCTTTGGGGTGGGGGAGTGAGGGGTCCCAGCCCCCGGACGCGCGCAGCTCGCCTGCGATCCCCACCCGCGCCGCGGAGGGGCGGGGAGGCCCGAGCGCCGGTCCCGCAGCTGTCCTGAGGGGCTGGGGGAGGAGGGATGCCGGCCGCACCCCGTACGTTTGGGGACAGTCGGGAGCCTGTTGCCGGGGTTACGGAAGGGCGGTTGGGAGGGCTTGAAGCCTCTAAGGTCGAGTCCGGATTTAACACCAGTGTCCACCCCCACGCTGCGAGGTTCCCTGGGGTGTCTCTGCTCGCTCCACCTGTCACCCCGACCCAGCCCTCCTTTGTCCACTCCCAGGCCTGCCCTCCCCCCAAGGCCTTAGCCCATTAGAGTCAGGGTCAAATTTCAACACTGGAGTCTTTCTCCCGAAGCCAGGAGCTGGCGGCCCCAACCCAGACCCGGCCTGGGGCATTCTCCCCTCTGATGCCTTTTGTCCTTAACTTAACCCCTCGGTCTGGGAAGGTCTTTGACTCGATCGGCCAAGAATGCTCTGCGCTGTAAAGAGCGAGGGGCCCACTGTGTGTTGAATCCTTGAGGCCTTGATAGGGGGCGGGGTGGGGTAACGGTGTGGCTGTGTTGAGTGTGCGTGGGTTGTGTGTGGCGAGCAGCGTGCCGCTGCAGGCTGTGAACACCACGCGGTTGGGTGTGTGGCGGGGGGGAATGTGGGACTGTGTGCCGGTGCTCGAGTCTGTGAGGCCTGTAGGTCCATGTCTGTGTGTGGGCCTGTGGTTGTGTGCTTGTATAATCTGAGGGGGCGGGGGGGGGGGGGGGGGGGGGGGGGTAGAGAGTGGTTATTACAGGTGATGATGGGTGGTGGTGCACTGTGTGTGTTGCGTGGCGTGTAGAATTGTGTGCCTCTGAGACGGAAGTGGGTGCTCACAAGCCGAAGGGTGAGCGTCCCCTGGGCCTGGGGCCTGCAGCCGGGCTCATTAATCCGTGTGTTTGGGTGTGCTGCCTTCAGCTGTATATTTATATCTCTCTGTCTAATGCAAGGGGTTGGGAGATTAACACCCAGGGTAGCCACATACACCCTTGTAAGGCATGCACGAGAAAAAGCTGGGTTTTAAGGAGGCAGCTGGTCATTTTCTGACTTACCCCTAAAATATTCCAGGGGAGGATGTTGGCAGGATCTCAGCTGCTGGTCACTTGACAGCTGCTGCCAGTCGGAGGGTAGCTGAGGGAGCAAGGGCTAGGCCGGCCCAAAGCCCTGTTTGCTGTGGGTGCTAGGCAACAGGTGGCAAAGGTGGCATTAAGAAGGGCTGTCCCTGCCCCTCCACCTCCCCAGCCTGAGAGCTGGCCCTGGGCTGTCCCCGAGACTGAAGAGACTGAATTCCTCACCCCCTGGGACCTCCCCTAAGGCTCTCTTTGGGCTGCAAACTCTGGATCTCCCAGGGTCCCAGAGGCACTTCCACCTCCATACCTTAGTTTTGCTGTTCCATCTCTGCCTTGAACACCTTTGCAGCCCTTCACGTCCCTGTTTCTACTCTTTTTTATTTTTATTTTTTTAATTTTATTTAGGGATCCCTGGGTGGTGCAGAGGTTTAGTGCCTGTCTTTGGCCCAGGGCGTGATCCCGGAGTCCTGGGATCGAGTCCCACGTCGGGCTCCCTGCATGGAGCCTGTTTCTCCCTTTGCCTGTGTCTCGGCCTCTCTATCTCTGTGTCTCTTATGAGTAAATAAAATCTTTTTTTTAAAAAAGATTTTATTTATTTATTTATTCATGAGAGACAGAGAGAGAGAGAGAATCAGAGACACAGGCAAAGGGAGAAGCAGGCTCCATGCAGGGAGCCCGACGTGGGACTCGATCCCAGGACTCCGGGATCACGCCCTGGGCCAAAGGCAGATGCTCAAATGCCAAGCCACCCAGGCGTCCCCCTGTTTCTACTGTTTCTGGGTCTCAGCCTACGTGTCATCTCCTCAGAAATGATGTCCCTGCCCCCTGGCATAAACAACTATCCATTTACTATTTTTGGTCCAGCACTTATCACAACCCACAATAATAATGTTTGCTTTCTATTCTCTCCTGTTCTACTTTCCCCACTAGAATGGAAGCCCCATGAGAGTAGGGACTTTGCATGTCTTGTTGACCTCTGTGTCCCCAGGGTCCAGCATGGGGCCTGGCACATAATAGGATCTCAAATACATAAGTAAAGATTGTTGGGGATCCCTGGGTGGCGCAGCGGTTTGGCGCCTGCCTTTGGCCCAGGGCGCGATCCTGGAGACCCGGGATCGAATCCCACGTCGGGCTCCCGGTGCATGGAGCCTGCTTCTCCCTCTGCCTGTGTCTCTGTCTCATTCTCTCTCTCTCTCTATGACTATCATAAATAAAAATTAAAAAAAAAAAAATTAAAAGATTGTTGGATGAGGGAAAGAAAGAAGAACGGTCCCATCTAGGCCAATTCAGACAACATTTGATGCCTGCTATGTGCCAGGCCTATGCTGCTCGCCACCAAGGAGCCTGGGTGTACTCAGGGAAACAGTCACATGTGCTCAGATTGTGTATACCAAGGCAGAGCAAGGTATGTGAGGACACGGGACTCAGGTCGGCCTGTGCTAGGCCCTGTATCAGAGCATTTGGCCCTATTGGGTCAAGGCCCCTGCCTGCAAAGAGCTCACAATGTAGAGGATGCAAGCACTCCTGTCTAGGGAGACAAACCCATGCAGAGAATAGTGTTAAGTCAGGGAGCTGAGTGATATGGCAGGCAGTGAGAACCGGGGAGGTCAGGGGTGGGAGGAATTCCAGGACTGAGACAACCTCACAGACAGAGCAACCTAGGTCTGGAAGGAGGGTGCCTGTGTCCGGTACAAGAAAAGCATGGCTACTCTGTCTCTCAGCCTCTCCACAAAGCCAAGTCCAGGAAGAAGGCCCTGGGCTGGCTGCTCTTTGCCTGACCTCCACCCTCCATGCTTCTCTGCTTGGCTGCAGGTCCTGAGGCTGCCTCGTGCTCGCTGTCTCACCTTATAGTTTCAGAAGAGTTTGGCCAATAGGAGACATTATAGGAGATCAGTGCAAAGGAAGATAGTTAGGCTGAGATATTTCTACTACCCACCTCCCCCTGTGATTTTGGCAGTTACTGTGTTCCTCCACCAAAAGCCACACAGCTCTTGTGGGGCAGGCTGCACCCACAGGTACCACTCTCTCCAGGTTCATTAACAAAGTTTCCTCCCCTTGCCCTTCAGATCCCTGGGGACGATTCCACCCCAGTGCTGTGAGCCCCAAGATGCTTCACCATTCCTGCCCACACCTCTGTGAATAGTTCCTTCATTAATCCCTCTTCTGGCTGATGGTTTGTGTTTACTTTTTCCTGCTGAAACCCCTAAGGTAAGAACTAAACCAAGGTGGGCGCCTGGGTGGCTCAGTCTGTTAAGCATCTGCCTTCAGCTCAGGTCATGATCCCAGGGTTCTGGGATCCAGCCCCACCTTGTCAGGCTCTCTGCTCAGTGGAGAGTCTGCTTCTCCCTCTCCCTCTGCCCCTCCTCTCTGCTCATGCGCTCTCTCTCTCTCTCAAATAAGTAAATAAATAAAATCTAAACAAACAAACAAAAAAACTAAACCAAGAGAAGGTGAGCCCTCAGTAGAGAATTCAGGAAGACCCTCATTTTTTTTTTTTAAGATTTTTATTTATTTTTTCATTAGAGACAGAGAAACAGAGGCAGAGACACAGGCCGAGGGAGAAGCAGACTCCATGCAGGGATCCCAATGTGGGACTTGATCCTTGAACCCCGCGATCACACCCTGAGCCGAAGGCAGCCGCTCAACTGCTGAGCCAGCCAGGCTTCCCAGGAAGAACTTCTTTCTAAATTGCCACAAAATTGGAATCAGAAAAGTTGTAAACTGATCAAATCCCATCCTAGGTGAGCAGTGACCTCCTGGCCACCACTCTGGGCAGGAGCCCAATCTAAGAGGTTCCTCTCAGCTCATTTTACCCAGGCTTATGCCTACAGTTGCCCTGGCCAAGACAGTGGGGCAGGGAGGGTGCCAGTAGGGGAGGGATGGGCAGGGGCGGTGATGACTGGCAGAGGGAGGAGCTTGGTAGTGGATACACACAGGGAGTGGAGCCTTAGGAGCAGCCTCTGTCATATTCCAGAGCATGCCCTATAGGACCTTGGGACGCCAACCTCCCTGAACCTCAGTTCTCTGTCCGTGAAATGGGCAATTAATACCCTCGTCACAGGATTGTTGTATAAAGCAATCAAATGTGAGGTTCAGCACATGAGCGAGTGGAGTGAACTTGCTCCAAAAGCTGAGCATAGCGCATTCCTCATTATTACTGGTGCAGGTAGAGGCCATTCTGCTGAGTTTCTGTGTGCCAAGAGCACCCATCTAGAGGTGGGAGGAGGATAGGAAGAGCTCGCCCTGCTTCAAGGGAGCCAGGGCACAAATCCAAGCCTAAACCCTGCCTCTGCAATTCATCACCTTAGGAAAGGCACTCCACCTCACTAGTTGTTTTTTTTCTCTGTAAAATCAGATAACACTTTTAACCTCATAGGTTTGCTGTGAGGATGAACTGAGAGAACACAAAAAGCACTGTCCAGTACCTGATGCGTTCTAAGTGCCCAAGAAACAGTAACTATTATTTTAAAAACTTTTCTCCCCCTTACTCTCCCCAAAACTGAAACCAGGGCTGACTTACTGCAGTATCTTCCTTCCTTCCTTCTTTCCTTCCTTCCCTCCTTCCGTCATGCCTTTATTCATTCATTTCAACATTTTAAAAAATATTTTATTTACTTAGAGAGAGAAAGAGAGCATGCATGGGGAGGGGCAGAGGAAGAAGAAAAGAGAGAAACCCAAACAGGCTCCACACTGAGCATGGAGCTGATGAGGGGCTCGACCTCACGACCCAGAGATCATGACCTGAGCTGAAATCAAGTCAGTCGCTTAACCAACTGAACCACCTAGGCACCCTGTTTCAACATTTATTAAGCCAGACAATGTGCTAGATCCCAAGAACACAGACTAGGAAGTCGTTAAAGCAAAAACAGTATCATATTTCTTTCTTGTTTTACCTCTAGTCCTTAGATTTTCAATAAAGGCCAAATTAGTAAATTGTATCAGTTATTTTCTTGAGCACCCACTACATGCTAGTGCCTAGTAGTTCATTTTATCTCCATTATTGCAATGGATCCTCAGAACGACAGCCCCCAAACAGAAGGCCTGTAATAAAGCTCATTGACTAATGGTAAGACTGAGGCTCAGATCGATTAGCACTTAGTTGACTAAAATCACACAGGCAAGAAATGGTGGCACTCCAATTCACTATACTGCCTTGGCTAATGATTGAATCATTTTAATCATCATGGTTGTCACTATGCATGACTTCCTCGGGCTTATTTTATAGTCTAGTGAGTGTTCGGTGGCCTTTTCCTCCTCAGACTTACCCACGAGGGGCCCTGGCAAAGCTCAGACTTGGGTTCGAATCCAGTTCTGCAAGGCTGGGCTTTATTTAACCTATTTTTTTTTTTTTTTTTTTTTATTTAACCTATTTGAACCTCAGCTTCCACTGCTGGGAACTGAGGTTGGGTGGGTGTTCCACGAGAACATGCGGAGGGAAGGCCCAGCACCTTGCTCCATAAATGTTCTCTTTATTTCCTCCTCCCTCCCTGCCCGCTGTGGCCACTGTCTGGGGGTCTTTGGCCTGAAGCTGTCCTGACCTACCGCAGAGGACCCCTCACTCGGCGGTCGGGCTCTCGCGGCGATTCCGACCGCTGCCTCCAGGGGGCGCCACCACACCGACCCCCCGCATCTCGGGGGTGGCTGTTCCCACCGCCGCCACGCGGGGCCGCCTGGGCCCGGAGTTTTGGGGGAGGAGGGCGGCAGGGCGGCAGGGAGGTCTGAACAGCTGGACCAGAGATGTCTTCGGCATCACAGTCATAATTAATAATAAACAATAATAATAGTAATAGCAGGGGATCCACGGGGAACCGGGGGTGACCGAGACAAGAGGCGTATTCGCTCGCGGGAGGCTGTGGGACTCCAGGGAAGGAGCCAGGCTTAAACTCAGACCCGGTTCCAATCTAGTCCTGCGACCCTGGCCCTCTCTGAACCTGCTTCCTCAGCTTTAAAAGGGAAAGTATGATAATATCATTCTTGGGGGCAGCCTAGATGGCTCAGCGGTTTAGCGCCGCCTTCAGCCCCGGGCGTGATCCTGGAGACCTGGGATCCAGTCCCACGTCAGGCTCCCTGCATGGAGCCTGCTTCTCCCTGTGTCTCTGTCTCTCTCTCTGCGTGTGTGTGTCAAAAATAAAACAAAAAACAAAAAACAAAAAACAAAAAAATAAATAAATAAATAAATAAATAAATAAATAAATAAATAAATAAATAAAACAAAAAACAAAAAACATCGTTCTTGGGAGAAATAAGTGAGCTTCTGGAATGCTCAGTGAGAGCAACTTGGGAAAGTGCATTTATTGCAATCCTTACCTCTCCCTTGTAAGAGAACTATTGTCAGATCCTCCTGGGGCTTTCCCCAGGCTCCCCGGCCTACCTGTCACTCTCTCTCTCCCCCCACCAGCACAGCACAGAGACTGGTCCAGGAGCTCATCCCTAAACCGACCGACCACCCAGTACCACTCTTCTCCCTGGAGTTGCCCCTTCACCTTCAGAACTGTAGGCTTCTCTGGACACTGTCCCATCCATCCCCAGGGGCAGGCCCCGGCCAGAAAACTTCCCCTGGCTATCCCACTACACTCCACCCCAACCCTCACCTTGAAGTTATGACCCCCATGCAGTCACCTCATCCAAAAAACCTTTCCTGCACACCCTTTCCCCAGCCCAAAAGCCTGCTATTCAGGGCCCAGCTTAAATAGCCTATCTTCCAGAAAGTCCCCCTCCCTTCTCTTCCTGCTGCCCCCTGGACTTCCTTTAACTAGGTCACAGCATAAAGGAATTGCTTGTTTAAGTGCATCTAGCCCCAGCACATAGGGATGCCCTGGAAGCCACAGCTGCCACACCTGTGGAGGGCTCCGCGGTGTCACAGAGCTGAGCCTGGGGACCTGAACAAAGTGCACACTCCATAAATGCATGTCCTGTGAATGAGTGATCCACCCAGCTGGGTCTGCTCACTGAGCCTCCTCCTCGGCAGCCACAGCTCCCAGGCATATGCACACAGAAACAGAAGCACATACTCAGAGGCAACAGTCAGAGTCACATGCACACACAGTCGCAAGGAGTCCTATGCAGAAAGCTGAATTCATCCATTGCTCATTTCTGCGTCTCTGTGTTTATGCACCTTTGTGTCATTCGCTCCTTTCTTTTGTGACTTGAGGGGCCTGAGAACAGTGCTGTGTCTCCTTATCAGCCCGGTAGCCCCTTAAGAGAGGGCGAACTGCTCCCTTCAGACCAGGAATCCCAAGGGAAGTCTTATAGCTCCTCAACCGGTTTGGGGGGTTGGGCCAGGAAGTCTCTTCCCCACCAGCCTTAGAGCTTTAGAAATAGTCTGTCTCCCACATCAGACTCAGAATCCTTGGGGACAAGGCCCTTATCTCTCCCCACTAACTAGCATTGAGGACCCAAGGTCAGAACGGATCCGACTATGCTGGGTATTCCAGGAGCAGACCTGAGCTTGATCTCCCCTATCAGACTGGTGACTCCTTGGAGGCAGCAGGATCAGACCGGCTCCAGCAGGGGGTGAGCTGGCTTGGGCCAGTTTGTCCTGGCAACTCATTCATATGTCTTCCATTCACTCCCAAACCTGTTCGAGTCCCTGGGCCTGGCTCTGCAGTATGCAGCCTCTATTATGTTCCTTAGTTCCCTCGCCAGTCCAATCTGGGGGGACCTGAGGCTCAGGCAGCAAGTGACTTGCTATGAGTCACATGGCTGGGAAGTAGCAAAGCCAGGCCTCACCCTGCAAAGGCCACCTTCCAATCAGGTTTGAGGAACGCTGGGGAGATCAGTCTGACAGGGAGAAATGACTGCGTGGGGGCGTGTGTGTGGCTGTTGGAGGCAAGGACTGCCAGAGGATGGGGGTGCCTGCTGGGCAGACTGGGAACACCGAGGAGGGCAGGCTGGACAAGCAGCCAGCCAGGGCAGGCAGAAGGAAGGCCTGGAGCCCAATCTTTCCTGTCCCAGTTCCCAGCACGAGCATCCTCTGGCACTGGAGTCCTGAGTTCAAGTCCCATTCACCCTCGGACCCCTCTGTGGGCCTCACTTTCCCCATCTGAGTACAAGAGCAGAGACCTGATGAGGTCAGCGCTTGGGATTCCCACTTCTTTAAGCTGTTCTTGGCAAGGGTGCAGCCAGCAGCAGGTGAGCGAGTTGCCACATCAGCAGGGCGAACCCCGCCCCCTTCTCCCCCCCAGCTCCGGAGGGAGGCCCCAGAGGCCCCAGAGGACAGTGGGAAGTGGGTGGGGAGAGAGGGCTGAGCCTCGTTGGCTGCAGATTGGGGGAATGGCCGCAGGGGTGGGTGAGGGAGGCGGTGTGTGAGTATACCTGGCTGTACTAGCCTGTGTGTATCTGTGACGATGTCTGGATGTCCCGGAGTATACAGGAGTGTGTACACAATAAATGGGTGTCTTTGTGAGGATGTACTCGAGTGTACAAGCTGGTGTATAAGAGTGTGTGAATGTTTCAGAGCACATCTTTGTGTCCGTCCGTGTGTCTGTGTGGGTGGCCCTGGATGGGCAGGAGGGCGTACGATTGTGTCTGAGTGTGCTCCTCTGGGTATCTACGTGAATGCACTTGAGAGTACAAGGGAGTGTGTCTGTGCATTTGCCCTTTTGTCTGTGGATGTTGTGTACAGGATTGAGTGTGAATACATCTGAATGCGTGTCTTGTGTGTGGATGCACTTGAGTGTAAAATGCATGTGGATGCATTTGCCAACGTCTCTGAGTATGTCTTTGTGTCTATGGGTGACTGTGTGGATGTTCCTGAGTGTACAGGAGTGTGTGAACATGTCCGTGTGTTTTCCAGAGTGCCTTTGTGTGACCATGTGGACAAGTGTGTGTGTGACTATGTGTGGCTGGCAGGGTCCTCTCAGAAGAGGTGTGAGCCTTTGAGAATCCACCTCTAGCAGACCCCTCCAGCTGACCACAGGCCCCTGGAGGCATAAGGCCTGCCCCAGGCCTCAGAGCAGCCCAGCCCCTGCCCGCCCGCCCCCCCTCACTTCCTGGTGACTCACCTCCCTGCTGTCTCTGTCCCCTCCAGCCTCCTGCCTTCAAGGGCAGTCCCCCCTTGCTTAGTTTATCCTTCACCCACCCACAGGGAGTCTGAGTCCTTTCTTCCAGTCAGCCTGCTGGGACCCGAGAAGGGGGACCCAACACTAGTGATGCATGTTCTGTTGAACCCTCCTCACCTGACAGATGAAAACAGGCTCAAAGCACCGTGGTGACCCACTGAGATCATGCTGTGAGTACAGGTGTTTAATCCCATGACTCCAAAAGCTGAGGGTAGAAGCCCTGGCCTCCTCCAACCCCACAGATGGCCCCAGCCCAGGCCCTGAACCTGAGAAGGAGAAAGAGAACTGACATTCAGGGAACCCTCCAGCCATATGCTTGGCCCTTCCCGTGCTGTCATTTTTAAGGTGTTTTTTAAAATTAATTTATTTTAGAGAGAGAGAACAAATAGGGTAGGGGACAGAGGAAGAGATAGAACCTTAAGCAGACTCTGCACTGAGCATGGAGCCTAACATGGGGCTTGATCTTACAACCCTGCCCTGAGATTACCACTTGAGCTAAGATCAAGAGTCAGATGCTGGGGATCCCTGGGTGGTGCAGCGGTTTGGCGCCTGCCTTTGGCCCAGGGCGTGATCCTGGAGACCCGGGATCGAATCCCACGTCGGGCTCCTGGTGCATGGAGCCTGCTTCTCCCTCTGCCTATGTCTCTGCCTCTGTGTGTGTGTGTGTGACTATCATAAATAAATAAAAATTTTAAAAAAAAGAGTCAGATGCTTAACTCACTGCCCCACCCAGGCACCCCTCATGCTGTCATTTTGTTCACTCCTGTCTTGCTCAGAGAGGTGAGGCAGCTCGTCCAGGGTCAGGAAGCAGCTGAGGGGATCCCTGGGTGGCGCAGCGGTTTAGCGCCTGCCTTTGGCCCAGGGCGTGATCCTGGAGATCCAGGATCGAATCCCACATCAGGCTCCCGGTGCATGGAGCCTGCTTCTCTCTCTCTCTCTCTCTCTGTGTGTGTGTGTGACTATCATAAATAAATAAAAAATTAAAAAAAAAAAAAGGAAGCAGCTGAGGCAGGATTTGAACCCAGGTCTCTCTAGCTTCAGATGCATGTTACTAGGGGCAGGGTTGGAGTCGAGGGTGACTGGCCACCTGTCCTCAAAAGAAAGGTAGAAAGATGAAAAGGTATGGGTAAAAATGAGGAAAGGTGGCTCGAGATAGTTTCCATGCAGCATCACACCAAGAGCTGAGGTGACACAGCCTCATGTGAGTGCCAACGACAGCCTGATAGGACTTCCTGTTCTAACCAGAGTCCGGCTCCCTGCCTGGGGCCCCTTCCCCTGGATTCAGGCACTGGGTGGACTGAAAATGTGACTAAGTGGGCCCAGGCTTAAGCAGCCTCCCTACCGGCTGGTCACAAGTGTTTGGAATTCCACAATGCCACTGACCTTTGTCCCTCAGAGGCTCTTCTTTTATTTTTTTATTTTTTTTCTTCTTTTACTGTTTATTTTTTAAGACTTTATTTTTTTTATTCATGAGAGACACACAGAGAGAGGCAGAGACATAGGCAGAGGGAGAAGCAGGCTCCCTGCAGAGAGCCTGATATGGGACTCGATCCCAGGACCCTGGGATCATGGCCTGAGCCGAAGGCAGATGCTCAACCACTGAGCCACCCCGGTGCCCCTTATTTTATTATTATTTTTTAAAGATTTTATTTATTTATTTGACAAAGAGAGAGACCACAAGCAGGGGGACCAGAAGAGGGAGAGGGAGAAGCAAACTCCCTGACGAGCGGGGAGCCTGATACGGAACTGGATCCCAGGACCCTGGGATCACAACCTGAGCTGAAGGCAGACGCTTAACTGACCGCTTACCTGACCAAGCCACCCAGGCACCCCTCAGAGGCTCCTCTTTTAGATCAAAACCCCACCCAGGCTCCTGGGGAGGTGACTTGAGCCCCCAACTCAGCCTAAAGGAGTCTGGTTGGAGCCAGGGATCCCAGCTGGATGGGATGCCCTTCTGGAGTAGGGAGGGCAGCAGGGAAAATCAGATGGAGGGCCAGAGGGAGCATGAAGGCTGGACCCCAGGGGGAGGCTGGAGTGGCCTCTTGTCATCCACCATCTCATGTCATTCTTGCAGCAGCCTCTGGGGCTGAGGGCATCACTCCCATTTCTGATGAGCAGCTCTGAAAGGCAGATACGTGCTAAGAGCGGGACTTGAATCTCATCTCTGGACTCGAGTCCAGGCCTCTTGCTACCATATGTGGCTCCCTCTGGATCCCAGGGCTGGCTTGGCTGGGAGGAGGCCAGAGAGGCAGGGATGCGAGAGACAGTGTTCCTTTGGCTCTTCTGGATGACAAGCGCCACAGAAATGCTTATGCAAGAGCTCAAGGAGACGGGACTTGTAGTGAGTCTACATGGGGAAGTGAGGAAGGCAGGGACGGTGCCCCACTTCTCCGAGCCTCACAGCACCCCCTGGGTGGTCAGGAAGCAGAACACTCACATTGACCTGGACTTCTGGTCTTTGCCTTGGTTGCAGGTGCCCGACGCTGTGGCTGTGCAGTGGGGCCTGGGAATCCTGCATCCTTGTCCAGGGCACTTCAGGGTCATCTTTACCTCCAAAATCAATCAACCTTCCAGCTTCTAGGCCTGTGGGCTTGGGTCTCTCTCACATGCGTCTGTTCCTCTGTGTCCTGGAGATGTCTAGAACCCCTGGTGGTCAGCCCTGCCATTCCAGACTCAGGGGTGTGAGCACACAGCCTCTCTCTGCCTGCAGGTCGGACACTACCCCTGACCCTGGAACTCAAAGCCTGTCTCCCTTGCTCCTTGCTGCCTGGGTGTCCTTCTGTTTCCGGCCTCCATGGGTGGCCCTGCCTGACCCTGTCCTGGCCTGAGGGGTGGGGTGGGGGAATGGGAAGGGTGTGCACAGTGCTGCTCTTGTTCAGGGGATCAGGGAGGGACCAGTGCCCGCTCTTGTGTTCCAGCCCCTGGCTTGGTCTTGGCAAGCCGGAGGGTGAGCTGCAGCTCTACCTGCAGCATCATCTCAACATCCTTCCTGCCGGCAGAGCAGGCCCAGAGCCACTATGGAATCTGACCAAGAAGGCCCTTAGCTGGGCTCTCATTTCAGGCTATTACTGATCCCTCTGCCTCTAGCTGCTCTGCCTCATGACCTGTGCCACATGATGAAGACAGGATGTGGGTGGTGTGGATATGTCCAGAGACACAGTGGACGCAACACTGGTCCCAGGGCTGCAGTTTCAAGTGTCCCATCTGGGAACTGGAGGTTTGCAAACAAGGTTTAGATTCGGGAGATAGGAAATCAGCCAGAGGGTGGGGCCCAGTGAGGAGGTGGGGCCCAGTGAGGGGGAATAGAGGCTCAGTGGGGGGGGATGGGGCTCAGTGAGGGGGGTGGGGGCCAAGTGAGGGGGGTAGGGTCCCTGTGAGGGAGATGGGGGCTCAGTGAGGGGGATGGGGGCTCAGTGAGGAGATGGGGCTCAGTGAGGGGGGTGGGGGCCCAGTGAGGGGGATGGGGACCCAGTGAGGGGGATGGAGACCCAGTGAAAAGATGGGGGCTCAGGGGATGGGGGCCCAATGAGAGGGTAGAATTCAGTGAGGGGATGGGGGTCAGTGAGGAGGTTGGGCTCAGTGAAGAGATAGGGGTTCAGTGAGAGGACAGAGGTTCAGTGAGGACTTGAAGTAAAAGAAATGAGTAGATAAGGCTCTGGGGACATTAACTCAATGATCCTTTCCTAACTGAGCTTAGATACCTGAGCCTACCCTGGGGTCTACAATAAGCATGACTGTTAGGGACATGGCTGGGCACCTTGGTGTCAGGCACTCCTCCTAACAGTTGGAGGGAAACTGAGACCTGTGTCTGCTGGGGAAGGACTCAGACAGACAACACTGCAGTTCTGAGCAGTGAGGACTCTAGGAGCTAGGAAGCTAGGTATGGCTTGGTGCCATGGAGGTCAAGGGAGACTTTCCTGGGAGCTCCCTCCTACCTCTGGGGTCCTGTAGGCTGCACGCAACCTCCAGCAAGGCATTTGGAATCCTGGGATGGCCCTGCCCAGGGATCTGGAGGAGTGCCCCTCTTTGCCCCTCAGGTTACAGCCCTTGGCAAGCTTCCAGAATGGAGGGGGAGAAAAGGATGGGCATTGGGAAGATAACAGGGCAGATTCCTAAGACCTCTCTTGGGTAAACTCTCACCTTTCCTCCCCTTCCCCAACGCGCTCCTCATCGCGGAGTCCTCATCTCTTTTACAGAGGCCCCCTTGCCCTTGATTGAGTCCATCCCTCTCCCTAGAGAGTCCCTAGCTCTTTCTGGATCTGCGTTCCCTGACTGAGCTCAGATTCCCCCTCACATAGCTGTCATACCAGAACTAAAGCCAGTTTTAAATTTTTTACTTGAGTGTTTTAGGCACTGTCCTTTCTCACTAGCAAGGAGGGCTGGATTGACCCTGGGCCCATTCACTCAGGCCCTATTGTCTGAAAAACTGAAGGGGGGCAGCCCTGGTGGCTCAGAGGTTTAGTTCCGCCTTCAGCCCAGGCCCTGATCCTGGGATGGAGTCCCCTACTGGGCTCCCTGCAGGGAGCCTGCTTCTCCTTCTGCCTGTGTCTCTGCCTCTCTCTCTCTCTCTCTCTCTCTCTCTCTCTCTCTATGTCTCTCATGAATAAATAAATTTTAAAAAAATCTAAAAAAAAAAACAACACACAAACCTGAAGGGGCTGCTAATGGTAATGCCCTCATTTGTGTAGCATCATTTAATATTCAAATATCTGAGCCTGGGCTGGTGAGGAATGGCTGCTGGTATGCATACTATTTGCATGCTTCCCTTTTAGTGAGGAAAAACTCAAACTCTCCTCCCCCTCCAGCTCCCCTGTTTGGAGTCTGACTTGAGGAGAGTCCCAGTTGGGCCCTACAGAGAAGGTACAACAATGCAGAATGTTAAATGGGAGTTGTTTGGGTACTAGATCGCAGATGTTTGCTAAGGCCAGGCCCAAGGTGGGAGAATACGCAAGGATTCTCTCCCCATTTGCCAGAGGAAGCCAGGTTCTAGAACAGGGAGTAGAATGAGAAGAGGAGATGTTCTTATGATGCTAAAAACTGAAGTGATTCTTAGGGGTTTCTTAGACCTTACACAGTGGCTTCACAGGATCTACAACTACCAGCCCTTCTGCATCTATGCCAGACATGATTAGTTAAGCATGGCACTCTGAGCCCAGAGCCACTTCATTTGAGGCAGCAGTTAGCATGTGCAATTATATTTGTCTTTCCTGAGGAGTTCAACCCTTCCTTTCCAAACAGGGAGACTGAGGCCCAGAGAGGATACAGGAAATGTAGGTTATATCCACCTTCACACTACCTGCTCATCCTGGAAGCACATGGGTTAATCCTCTGGAGGGTGAGGGAGGGCGGTTCTATTATGTGTAAGAAAATCATCACAAGGGATACCTGGGTGGCTCAGTGGTTGAGCATCTGCCTTTGGCTCAGGTCACAATCCTGGAGTCCTGGGCTTGAGTTCCACATCAGGCTCCCCACAGGGAGCCTGTTTTTCTGTCTGCCTGTGTCTCTGCCTCTCTCTCTCTCTGTGTCTCTCATGAATAAATAAATTAAATCTTTTTTAAAAAAGAAAGCAAATCATCACAAAAAAGTCCTTCTGGGTGGAATTACAGGTGATTTTTATAGATGACTTTGTGTTTTTCTACATTTCCCAAATTCACTTTGAGCATGAATTCATTTTGTAATTAGAAATCTCTCAATAGGGACGCCTGGGTGGCTCAGTGGTTTAGTGCCTGCCTTTGGCCAGGGTGCGATCCTGAAGTCCTGGGATTGAGTCCCACATCAGGCTCCCTGCATGGAGCCTGCTTCTGCCTCTGTCTTTCTCTCTCTCTGTCTCTCATGAATAAATAAAATCTTAAAAAAAAAAAAAAAGAAAGAAATCTCTCAATAGCAATACTAGCTTTTTTGGGGGTAAACACTATGTGGTACTTGCTTTAGGCATTATCTAAATCTCAACCCTGACATGGGGCACCAGGCTGGCTCAGTCAGTGAAGCATGTGACTCTTGATCTCAGGGTTGTGAGTTCAAGCTTCACATTGGGTGCGGAGATTACTTACAAATAAAATCTTTAAAATAAATAAATAAATAAATAATCTTGACAACCACCCTGGGAGGAAGGTAACATTATTGTTGTTATTCCCAATTTAAAGAAGAAGACAAGACTTAGGGAAGTCCAAAAATGTGCCCCAAGATCACATAGTGAGCGGCACAGCTCTGACTCTAGCCACATTAAATACAATTAAATAAATTAAAAGTCAATATCAGTGATGATCTGGGTCTATGGAAGAATGCTGGTTTGCATGCTCTTCTGAATAATAGAAGTGGAAAGCCCATTTGGGAGAGGGAAGTAACTTGCCCAAGGTCACACCGGATGTGCCTGAAGAAACGACCTGTGCCCCAAAGAAAGCTTCTGAGTAGCCTAGGACAAGAGCAGAGGTCTGGCATGGTCCTCTCGCCTCTCCTCGGGACCTGGACACCTCTCTGCTCAGGACAGTGGGAACACTATGCCCCAGCAGAGTGCAGAATGGCAGGACACCTCCTGCTAAGGCTCCTGCTATTCCTCTCAGCACAGTGGAGTGAAGAGACAATGAAAGACACTGAGGAATGAGAGGGATGGCTCAGACCTGAGCCAACAACAGCAAAGCCAGAGCAGGGTGTGGGTGAGAAAGGAGGGTCTTCCCTCCACTGGGACTTTGGGAAGAGACCATTTATTTATTTTTAAGGGTTCTGGGTTTTTTTATTTAAATTTTGTTTTGGTAATCTCTACACTCAACCTGGGGCTTGAACTTACAACCCCGAGATGAGTCACATGCTCCTCTGACTGAGCCAGCCAGGCGCCCCCCGGGAAGGGGCCGTTTTAGCAGAAGCATGGGCCAAGTGCCTTCCCGCACTTAGCTTTGCAGTGATCACCCACTGGTATGCCAGGGCCCCTTGGCACTGTCTCCAGACACCACCAACTTCTGTGTGACCAGAGCATGGGATGAGGACACCAATAGACCAGCTCTCCATATCTGTGTGGCCTTGGCCAAGCCATTTTGTGTCTGAGTTTTCTCACCTGTGAAATAGAGGTGATAAACCCTATGTTTCAGGGCTGTTCTGAGCATAAAAGGTGGCCACAGAAGCAAAGGAGCCCCACTGGAGTGGGAGAAGCAGCCTGCCAAATTCTGGTCGTTAATAAAGCCTGCCCCTCCCAGCGGGCAGTGTCAGGACTGCCCAGGGAGCTTGTGGGGGAGGAGCCTCTTCCTTCCTACCCCTTCCAGCTGGGTATCAAGATCTGAGACCAGATGTGTGGCTGAGTGACTCAGCCCTTTCCTGCCTGGAAACTCCTCCCTGCCTGCCTCACCAGGCTGGGCCAGGGACGGTGAGACAGCACATTGGAGGTGGGGGTGGCTGGTCCTGAACAAACTCAGGGGAGCAGTGGGGGGCAGAGTGGGGGAGGGAGAGGGAAGGAGGAATGAGGATAACATGGCTTGGCCTGCAAGATGGGATGGAGGAGGAGGGAAAATGTCGGGACAGTCCTGGAAGAGATTGAGAGTGTCCTTGAGTTGAGTGGCTGGCTCAGCCTGAAATGCTCACCCCCTCCTCCTCCCAGTTGCTCGCATCCTTTCCCCAATATTTCAAAGCCAGCCCCAACCCCTTTGCCCTGCCCTCTTAAGTCCACATACCCTTAGGGTGCTCCCTTCTTTCCCGTTCTCTCTTCCTCCTCTCAGCCAACCACCTCCACTTCCTCACCTGCCACTCAGCAGGCCCCTTTACTGACTCCTCGCTGCACATAGAAGCAGCAATCTGGATGGTTGACTCTTGGTTGCAAAATCTTAAACCCAACCCAGCTTGATCCCTCAGGGACAATAGGCCCTGCTGACCCAGGCCCTGCTTGGAGCTCTTTTCTTCTCCTGACACACCACCCTGCTGGTTTCCCTTCTATCTCTTGGACACTTCCCTCTCTCATCTGGGCTTCCTACTCCCAACCTTGTAAATGTATGTGTCTTATAAGATCAGTCCTTTCTAGTCTACTGTATGGAAAAGGGATAAAGTGCATGGACTTTGGCATTATATGGACCTGGATTCAACTCCTGGCTCTGCCCTTTACTAGCAGTGTAATTTTGGAAAAATTAATTTAATTCTCTCAGTTTCAGGGATGCCTGGGTGGTTCAGCGGTTGCACATCTGTCTTCAGCTCAGGGCGTGATCCCAGAGTCCAGGGATGAATGGAGTCTCGCATTGGGATCCCTGTGGGGTGTGGGCTTCTCCTGTGTCTTTGCCTCTCTGTGTGAATAAATAAATAAATAAAATCTTTAAAAAAAATTCTCTGAGTTTCAACTTTCTCTTCCACCAAATGGATTAGTATTACCTACGTCTTGGGGATGAAATGGGATAATGCCAATGATGCATTATCTGGCAAACGGCAGGTATCAGTTACTAGTTGGGTTTTTTTAAGTTGTATTTATCTAAGTAATCTCCACACCCAACATGGGGCTCGAACTCATGACTCTGAGATCAAGCGTTGCATGCTCCACCCCAGGTGCCCCCTCAGTTACTGTTAATATCCTTTCTTCCTGGATACCAGTTTACCTCCCCACTCCACTCCCAACTCCTACCTACTGAGCACATCCACCTGCATGTCCTAGTGGCACCTGATCTGCAAATGGTCAAAAGCAAAGTTTCATCCCTTCATTTTCCTCCCCACACACTAGGTTTTCCTCTTGATGCTCCTATTTCTGTTAATGCTCCACCATTCAATGTCATTCCATTCACTTAGCAAGTGCTTTCTGAGACAGCAAAGCCAGGTGCAGCAAAAAGACTTGAAAAAGAATCATTGTTTTTGCCCTTAAGGAGCTCACAGTCTGGTGAGGGAGACAGACAAGCAATTAACTATAATGAGATAATTGCTCTATTAGAGGTTTGCATGAAGGAAGCCAATCCAGGAAGCCTTCCTAGAGAAGGTAGCATTTGAATTGGCACTTGTCGGCTGAATAGGAGATTGCTAAGGTGGACAAATTAGGAAGAGCCAGGAATCATTTCTGGGCAAGGGTGTGGCCATGTGGGTATGAGAGGGCAGGTCCTCAGAGCCAGAAGCTCCCATTTGTGATTGAGAGTTCCCTTGGAGCAGCACAGGGGTCTGCTGGCAGGAGGCGGAAGTGGAAGAGACTGGGAGACCCAGCAGGAGGATAAGGGTTCAAAAGTTGTCATACACAGGCTGTGCAACCTTGGGAAAATCACCTGACCTCACTGAGCCTCCATCCCTCATCTGTCGAATGGAGACAATTATAGGCACCCAAGGGGATGCTGGAGAGGGCAGAGTGAGCTAATGGAAGGGAAAGTGCTGCACAGATGCAAGCTGTTGTTATTGTAGAAAATCTGCCAGGCAGTCTTCCAGCCACAGCCCCACCTCAAAAATGGCCTCCTTGAGTCTACTCTGAGCTGGGCCCACATCCTCCCTGCTGGGGGTGGGGCGCCGGGAACATGTGTATACACCTGACTCTGGATCCTGGCTCATAGGATGTGTGATCTGGGACCAGCATCTTCCCCCTCTGAGCCTCGGCTCTCCAGCTGCAAAAATCAGGCTGAGAACCCAAGGTGCAGGGCTGTTGGGAGAATTCTGTGCCACCTGGTAGGTGATCATTAATTGTAAACATTTTCCCATCCCCTGCTCTCTGGTCCCCTTCTCCCGGACCTGGCACCAAGCTAAGCAGAGTGGGAAACAGTAAATATTTAATAACATACTGGCTCAGAGCTCCTGACTAAAGGGACGTGTGGAGAGCTAGAGGACACCTGCCCCCCAGCAGGGTCTGTGCAGATGTCCCTGGGCTCAGGGACAGCCCCTGCCAGATCCTGAGGAAACTCTTGCTTCAGTGACTTCTTGGGGAATCCTGATTAGCAGAGGGGGTCCCCATCCCCCAACATGTCTCTCCTATCCTCTCTTATTCACTGGGGGGGGGCAGCAAATGGATGGGCACCCCATTCAACAACCACTCAGTGAGTCCTTCTCCACTCTGCCAAGCTTGTGTAGCCACCAGAGATTCAGAGATGAACATGTTCACCCTAATGTGATGGTATGTGGCTTGATCAAAGACTGACTTTCAAGAAAATCAGACTGAGAGGAAGGGACTGAATCTCTCTGGGCCTCCATTTAACCCTCTGTAAAATGGGGACAATGGTTCTTATCTCTTCAGGGCTGTTGTAATGACTAAGGGAGACGATTATATAATGCACTTAGGGCAAGTTCTGGAAGTTCATCAGTCTATCAGTGATGATGATTTTAAGTCTTTTTTAAAAAAGATTATTTATTTATTCATGAGAGACACACAGAGAGAGGCATGGATGCCGGCAGAGGGAGAAGTAGACTCCCCATGGGGAGCCTGATGTAGAACTCAATCCCAGGACTCCGGGATCACCACCTGAGCCAAAGGCAGATGCTCAACCACTGAGCAACCCAGCCATCCCTGATGATTTTGTCTTTTTTTTTTCTTAAAGATTTTATTTATTCATGAGAGAGGCAGAGACATAGGCAGAGAGAAGCAGGCTTCTTGCAGGGAGCCCGGCGTGGGACTCGATCCTGGGATCAGGATCACACCCAGAGCCAAAGGCAGATACTCAACTGCTGAGCCACCCAGGCGTCCCTGATATCAAGTCTTGAGGTGGATGTCTGCTGGGCAAACTCTGTGGAGTGGGAGTAGGAGTAGGGGTGGGGGTGGGGGCCCGAGGCAGGGAGGGAGTCTGCCTGGGGAGTTGGGAAAAGTTCAACAAGAGGAGAATGTGAGCCGGTCCTAGAAGGAGAAGTACTTGACCAAATGGAAAAATGGGGGAGAGGCAGGCTGGGGCCGGGAAATGAAGGGCTCTATGTGTCTGAGAGGCTGGGATTTATTCTGGAGACAACAGGAAGGGATTTAAGCAGCGGAAGGACAATGTCCAGATTTAGTCTTAGGAGAGGTTCCCCTGGGGCCTGTGGAGCAGGATTGGGAGGGCAAGAGGGGTCAGGGGACTGGCAGGAGCTGGCGTGATAGTCTGAGTGTTGGAGCTGTATGTGGATCACTTAGTCACCTGCATGGTACGTACCTGGGGTCAATGATTCAAAGGTTCCAGTCCCAGGAAATACTTTTACTCCTTAACAGAAACTTACAGGGACAACGCCTGTAGCCAGAGGAGCCACCCGAGAGACCCAGAGCAGTCAGGCAGAGAGGCTGTTGGGCCTCCCTTCCTCTCCAGCGCAGAGGTGCGGCCCCTCCCCCGGCCCCTGGGCCTGGGCCTCCCCTTTGTGAATCTGTCTGTGAACGTGTGGTTGTCTGTGGGCTGAGGCAGCAGAAAGAGCATTTTGGAGAGGACCAGAGCTAAATCCACATCCTGATTCTGCCACCAATTAGCTCTATGATCTTGGTCAAATTTCTTAACCTCTCTGCTTTGGTTCTGTGGAAAATGTTTGGATTTGTAGTGTCTTTACATGCTTATGTGTAAATGCATAGAAAAAGTATATACTGCCCACTAGCACTGAGGACTGAGAACATTCTCCTTGGAAAGCAGTGAGCCCTGTGTATCTTGGGTCAGGAAATTAAGATTTGGGTGGTCAGAGGACTGTGGGTGAAGAGTCACTGCCCCATTTTATCCTGTTTCCTTCTGTATCATTTGGGCCTATTACAGGCGTGGGTATATCTACATTGTCACATTTGTAAGGAGCAGGGATACTGCTACCAACTTCACAGATTGTCCCAAAGATTTTTTTTTTTTAAGATTTTATTTATTTGTTCATGAAAGACACAGAGACAGGCAGAGACACAGGCAGAGGGAGAAGCAGGCTCCGTGCAAGGAACCCGACGTGGGACTCGATCCTGGGTCTCCAGGATCACCCTGGGCCAAAGGCAGGCGCTAAACCACTGCACCACCCAGGGATCCCCCGTCCCAAGGATTTTTAAAGGATCGTACAGATAAAACTGCTTTCCTGAGACCTGTGCAGAATTGAGCGTCAGCAGGTTTCAGCTCCTTTCTCCCCTGCACCTGGATCTGTGTTAGGTATTTGTGTGTCTGTGTTTCTAGCTGTAATCATTTATCTCTTTACATCTGTGTTTGTGTAACAGGCCTTCTGGATACCTCTCCCTGACTTATGGGTCCCTGAGTACCTGTGTTGTTCTTATGTCGGTGGGTGTCTGTAGATGAGGGTCTGTGCATCTAGGAATGTATATATTTGCATATCACGTGGGTCTGTGAATTGGCATGTCCGTATATGTGTTTGGAAGTGTTAGTAGTGTGTGTGTATGTGTGTGTCATACATCTGTGGATGAGTTTGTGTTTCAATATGACCCCATATCTATGTGTGTTTATTTTTTTATTTTTATTTTTTTTTAATTTTTATTTATTTATGATAGTCACAGAGAGAGAGAGAGAGAGAGAGAGGCAGAGATATAGGCAGAGGGAGAAGCAGGCTCCATGCACCGGGAGCCCGACGTGGGATTTGATCCCGGGTCTCCAGGATTGTGCCCTGGGCCAAAGGCAGGCGCCAAACCGCTGCGCCACCCAGGGATCCCTCTATGTGTGTTTAGATGTCAGTCTGATGCGCACCTGTGTATTTATGGGTATCTAGATATGTCGATGTGTGTCTGGGTATGTGTTTTAGTATGTGTGTCCATATATCTGGGTCTGCCAGAGTGAACTGGTGTCAACCTGTGTTGGTGTCTCAGTGTGTTTGTATAGGCTTCTGTGTGGATTGTGGGAGGTTTCCCTGACAATCCACATCCAACTGTTTCCCTCTGATCGTGGGCAGGGAGCTCTGCCCACAGATCTTGACCCTACTCCCAGCTTCTCGAAGGCCCTAAGCGTGGGTGTTTCCCTCCTAGCCCTGCCCTTGGGCACAGGGCCAGGCTTGCTGCCAAGGACTGGTGGAGTGGGTATCTGTAGCAGCCCCCTACACAAGTCTCATCAGCTGGCCAGTCAGGCTGGTGACTCTTCTGGGGGTGAGAACTGAGAATGTTCTTCTTGGAAAGCAGTGAGCCCTGTGGACCTTGGGTCAGGAAATCCCTGGTCTCTTGGTCTAGGTCAGTGTCCATCTGGCCTGGCTTTTTTGTGCTTGTCAGAGGCAGCCAGACAGTTGGGAAACAAAACACGTCTCCATGGCAACCCGCCTCTGCCTTAGAACTTGGGCAGTTCAGTGGTTTTGCGGACCCTCCTCAGGCCCAGTGCTGGGATGGGGGTAGGCGGTGAGGATGAGTAATGAAGTTTCCACTTATGTGCACTGTACCACCCCCCCCCCCACCACCACCACCACACACACACTCAACACGCTCAGATATCTCCACATGCTCACTGCTTTCCCAGGTGAAATCAGATGCTCAGGTGTGGAACCTGGTGCCCAGAAAGGGCAAGTGTCTCACCCAAGGACACCCAGCAAGTTAGTGGCAGAATTGAGATGAGAACCAGGTTAGGCTAACTTTTTGACAGACCGTTAGGGGCCATCTGGATAAGTCATTTTTGGGTAGACCTCAGAATAAAGCTTCTCGGGACATTTTTACTGAGTTGTTAAAATTCTTACCATGTGACCCCACTTGTCTGTGGGTGCAGTATTTTCTAATTACCTATTAAAACAAACTGCCAGGGGGCAGCCGGGTGGCTCAGTGGTTTAGCACCGCCTTCAGCCCAGGGTGTGATCCTGGAGGCCTGGGATCAAGTCCCATGTCAGGCTCCCCGTATGGAGACTGCTTCTCTCCTCTTCCTGTGTCTCTGCCTCTCTCTCCCTCTGTATCTCTCATGAATAAATAAATAAAATCTTAAAAAAATAATAAACCGCCACAGAAACAACTTGAAGGCTGGTTCTCAGGTAAAAGCCAAACCATCACTTATAACTCAGCTTTCAAATCTGTAGTCCATCCCCACTGACTTACTTTGTGGCAAGTAAAGGTTACAAGTTGATTTATAAACTATGTGTACATGTAGGAAACGTTTTTATCCATTTTCTCTCTCAGATAAAAGGCAGGTAGGTAGCTTTTGTATCAGAGGAAAAAGAAAATTCTACTGCTAAAGGAAAGTTTGAAAACACCTTTTCTACAGTGTGTACAGTTAAGAGAGTGACAGTCAGATCACAGAATAACTGGTCCATCTGGGGGCCTGGAGCACAGAGCTGGTGCTCAGGAGATGTTTGCTGAAGGGAATTAGAATTCGTTTCACACTGGAGACTGGGCAGTGGCAAGAGCTACCTCTCCTTTCTCGCTTGCTCTCCTGCTCCCTCCCCTCTTCCCTCTCCTGTCTGTCTCTGTCTCCCCTTCCCTCTCAGCCTCCTAGGAGCTGGCACCAGTTCAGAGCTGGGAGCCCAAGGCTCCGCCTCATTCTGGATCCTCCCCACCTCAAGCACCTTGGATGCTTTTTCACCTCTCAACCCAGCAGGGGAAATGGGTGCAACTAGGCTCAGGACTTGATTCTAGGAGGGGCCTGGATGATTTAAGAAGACCTCAGCAGGTGTTGTTTGCCATGTTAACCTGCTGCCTCAGATGCCAGCAGCCAGGGCAGGAGACAAGAGAATGCTCACAGTGGGGATGGGACCTGTATGCTTCCTCCCACCCCCACCCCCAGGTTAAGAAGGAGGGAGGAGGAGGGCATCCTGCAAGGGCCTTTTTCTATCATATCCTCCCACTGAAAAGGATCAAAGGGTTGATTTTTAGTTGGTTCTGAAATAGGGACACCTTTGGTAATCTGGCTAAAGCTATGGAACTTCCCCCCCCCAAAATGCATACAAGTGCATTCAAATTTAAGCAGAACATTCAGGAGTCCCCAGGAGAAGGACTTTCTTTCCCCAGGATCTTCACTGTCTACCCTTTAAAGCAGCTGGCGTAGGGTAGAGAGGCTTGACCCAAAGCAAGTGCACAGTTAGGAAACACACAAACACATGCGTGAACACAAGCCATTTTTAAATTCCACCTCTGTCCAGAGGTAACTGTGTGACTGTTGGCAAATTGCTCCACTTCTTCTGAGGTATCTTCTTAGGAATACTATTAATCACTCAGTATCTCAACTTCGCAGAACTGCTCCTCCCTGCGCTATACTTTCAGCCCCTCCAATTGGTCTAAGAACTGAGGGGAGTCACAGGTGCTCTTACCCTCGGCTCTGTGATTTATGGGCTCTTCTCCTTCCTCGTGTTCCCAGTAAAATGAGGGAGGCTCAGCCACACCCTGGCTTGGCTGCCCAGTTTGGAGTTTGTGAGAAGGCCAGGCCCAGCAGAGGACAAAACTGGAGCCCATGGGAGGCAGGTCTCCTTGGAAGTGGGAGGTGGGGGAATCTTGGCTGGGTATGGGGGCAACATCAGGGTGGCCCTAGGTTTTCCAGAAAGAGAGAGTCAAAGCTGGAGGGCTTGGGGGCTTCTGCTCCAAGCCTGGTTGCTGCTGGTCTATCTCTGGGGCGGCAGCTTCCTGCCTGGTCAGGTGACAGCCTGGCTCCAGGATGGACTTTGGGCCCTGTTGACACGGGCCACTGGAAAGTCTGTTTCCTTAGCTGCCCACAGGGCCAGCAGAGAAATATAGCTGAGCTGAGTAGTCATGAATCTAGAGGACAGAGTTGCAGGCTAGCCCTTCCCAGGCTAGCCCTCTCTGGGTGTCTTGGAAGTATGTCTGTCCGTTAGGTCAGGGGACAGGAGGGAACCTGGGGCTGCTGGTCTGAGGGTGAGCCAGGTTGGAGTTGGAAGGTGAGAATGTCTGGCTGTTGGGAGTTAGAAGCAGTGAAGGGAAAACCCTGATCTCGCCCCACTTCCCTCCTTCCCCACCTCTAAATCAGGGGACCTGATCTCTGAGCTGACTCCTGGAGATTGCGAGTTTTTTTTTTTTTTTTTTTTCGTTTTTTAAAAAAAGATTTTGGGATGCCTGAGTGGCTCAGTGGTTGAGCATCTGCCTTTGGCTCAGGTGGTGATCCCAGGTCTAGGATTGAGTCCTGCATCAGGCTCCCTGTAGGGAGCCTACTTCTCCCTCTATGTCTCTGCCTCTCTCTATCTCTCCTGAATAAATAAATAAAATCTTTAAAAAAAGAGGTTTTATTTTTAAGTAATCTCTACACCCAACATGGGTTTCCAACACACAACCCTGAGATTGAGAGTCACACACTCCACCAACTGAGCCAGCCAGACGCCCTTCAGTTTTTTTTTTTTTAATTAAGTAAGCTCTATGTCCAGTGTGGAGCTTAAAGTCAGGACCCCAAGAGCAAGAGGTGCATACTCTACCAACTGAGCCAGCCAGATGCACCTGGGGGGGATTGTCATTTGAGGGGAACTTTTGCTAAGGAATTATATAAGCCACCGGCAGGGCCAACTTCATAGGCCCAGTCACCCCTTACCCTGATGTCAGAAAGGCCCCCACACTTGGTTGAATGCTCTGCTGTTGTCTTCTTGAATTTTTTTTTTTTTAAAGTAGGCTTTAGGCCTAGCATGGGGCTCAAACTCATGACCCTGGGATCTAGAGTCTCATGCCCTACCTACTGAGCCAGCCAGGGGCTTGTCTTCTTGAAAATATTAATAATTTTTATCTATCTATCTATCATTTAAGAGAGCATGGAGGAGGGGCCGAAAGAGAGAAAGAAGCAGACTCCCTGCAGAGCAGGGAGCCTAAGCAAAGCAGTTGATCCCAAGACCCCCAGATCATGATCTGAGCTGAAGCCAGATACTTAACCAGCTGAGCCACCCAGACACCCAAAATTTTTAATAATTTTTGAACAAAAGGCCCTGCATTTTCATTTTACACTAGGCCCTGCAAATTATGTAGTCAGTCCTGGCCACTGGGAAGAAGGAAATGCTGAAAGGGTTGGTGGGGGGTGAGACTGACCAATATTCCTCTCCTGATGGCTCCTTCCAAAAGCCAGAGTATGTTTGCTTTCCTCTCCTCCCTACCCAGTGCTTCCAGACTATCCACCAGGCCAAGGTCCTGCACATTGCTCTTTCTCTGAGTCTTAGCCTAGTCTATAATACTTCTCCTTTGATACTTACCAGGTGAGGAAGAGGAAGGGTCCCTAAGGCTAGTGCTGGCCCCGGTAGAGAGGACATGAAACAGAACCCATTGAGATCCTTATGTCTGGCCCAGTGCCTAAACCAGAAGGGTACTTTGGGATGTGGGCTAGACCTGAATGAATGGTGTAGAGCATCTCAGCGGGGGGAATCCGGGCCCAGGCAGAGGTGCCCTGGGGCCTGACAGGTGCCAAGGGTAAACTGAGGCACGACTCCCCTCATCTTCCTCACTAAAGGGTGAAGCGGGAACGCAGGAAGCACGGATCCCAGCTCCACACTGAGCGTTGACACTGGGGGAGGGTTAGGAGTGATGGGGAGACTCGGAATCGCCAGACTGGAGAGAAGGCCCACGGGCGGGCTCGAGTCTCAGGTGCGTCAGTCAGCAGCCTCCCCTCCGTCTCCGTCTCCAGAGCAAACCTCCGATTCCGCCCGGGTCCTGGGAAGAATTTTCTCAGAATTCCCTTATTCCAGGAGAAGAATGCCGGAACCCCCGTGTCTTCCCAGGCTGCACTCGGGATGCCTCGCTGTCCCGGGTCCAGCCCCAGCAGGTCTCCGCCCCTTCCCCGTACCTCTGACCGCCAGGCGAGCTCCCTTCCGCGCCCCCGCGGCCCCGACCCCCGGAGGCCCCGCCCGCCCGCGCCCCCGCCCTCCCGGCCCCCGAGCCCCGGAGCCCGGCAGGGGGCCGGAGGCGGCGGGGAGGGCGGCAGGCGGCGCCGCCCCAGCCCCGCGGCCGCTCCCTCCCCGGCTGCCGGCTCCGCGCCCCGCCCGCCGCCCGCCCCTCCCGCGCCGCTCCCGCCGCCCGGCCGCTCCCCGCGGCTCCGCTTCCGCCGCCCAAACTTTTCTCCGGCGCGTCTCCCCGCGGCGGCCGCCGGCCCGCGCGTCCGCTCCGCGCATGGGTGCCCGGCCGCAGGGGGCCTGAGCGCCCCCGGCCCGGAGGTCCGCCCGCCGCGCCATGGCGGCCCGCGCGCCCCCCGCCGCACCTGCGGCCGACGACCCGGGGGGCCCGGGAGGCCCGGGAGGCGCCCCGCGCAGGAAGAAGTCCCGCTCCGGCGCGTCCGGCCTCCGCCGCGCCTTCAGCTGGCTGCGGGGCAAGCGGCGCAAGAAGAAGGCGGCGGGGGCCGAGGGCGCCGAATCGGCCGCCCCCCGGGCCAAGAAGGCGGACGACAAGGCCAAGAGGGCCAAGGGTAAAGGCCGAGGTAAGGCGGCCGGGCACCTGGGCTGCGCGCCGGGCGGCGCCGAGGGTGCGGCCCGGGTGGCTCCCGGGGGCGCGCGGCGTGTGGGAGCGCTGAGCCCCGAGGCGCCGGCACCGAGGCCGCGGGAGCCCCGGCTCGGGCCGCTCCCCCGCTTCTCCGCCGCCGCCCCCTCCCCCAGCAGTTCCCAGACTCTGCCCGGCCCCATTCTAGGGGGAAGGGACCCCGGCTGGGGCAGGAATCTCCTGGCTGAAGCAGGAAGTGCTGGCCGTCTGGCTCTTGGGACGGTGAGGCAACCCCCCTCCCCCAGGCTCCACCAGGTTCTGCCCTCTGCTGAGTCAGGGGGTCAGAGACTTGCGTCCGGCCTGGGGCCCGTAGGAGAGGCAAGTGGCCTTGCGACTCTAGTGGGGATTGCTCCAGGTCCGGAAGGTCAGCTGCACCCAAAAGGTGTTTCAGCCCCACAGAGGACCCAGCGTGGGCCATAGCACGCTTTGGGCTCCTAACGAGGTTAGCCTTTCCCATCCGGCCCCCCCCTTATCGCTCCCCTGGGCCAAACCGCAAAACTACACCTCCTGGGGGTGGAGAGCTCTCCGGTGAGAACCAACCAAACGTGGCGCCCCTCCCCATCACTCCTTCTCCCAGTCCTGGTAGAAACATGCCAGCGTTGGAAGTGTGTTTACAGATGGGGGAAACTGAGGCCCAAATTAATGGAGACGCTGTACCTGGGCTGCGATGGGTACTTAAAATACTATCGCCAATTCCCTGTCTCTGGGCTCCCTCTGGCCTGATGGGGACAAGATGCTTCTGTCTGAGGGGACGGAAGGGGTGGCTGACTTGGCCCATCCCTGCTGGGGCCACTTTCCTTTTGGGCACTTGCTTGGTTCTTTTCTCATTTTCCCCCTGTTTCTGTCACCGGTTTGAGAGGCAGGGCATGAGTGTCTCTGCAAGAGGGTGGGGCTCCCTTGGGGCTTGCCCTGCTCCGAAGTCTACCTTTCCCGATGGCCTGAGCTGCAGTGCCAGAGGTGAGGAAATGGCGGTGTGTGCAGGCCCATCCCATTTTGTGTTTACCCTCCCAGTGTCCTTTAACCACCTCCTCTGCAAGAGAATTGGAAGGAACATTTGAGGGGTCAGGAAGAGGGTGAAAAGCCTCTTGTGTGATTGCATCCGGCCTGATCTTCCTTTTGGATGAGGGCCTTTGGCCCAGGTACAAATAGAAGTCAGGGTGCTAGGGCCAGGATGGCTGGGACAAGCCCTGAGGGAGGGTTTTGGGTGAGAGGTGTTTCTGAGGGCTCTACGCTCCCAACTGGATGCAGAGTCACTCCTAAGGCTGTCCCATGGGGTTCAGTCTGAAGTCATCCCCATCTCAAGAGGGCATGGGTCATAATTGCAGCAGGATGGAATCTGGTCCGATTGTCAGGATTGGAGATAGAAGGCGAGTGGTGTACTCCAGGGCAGTGGACCCTTTCCCTTTGGAGACCACCCTGGAGGCAGGGGCTGGAAAATCTGACCCTGTAGGTCCCTGCTCCAACAGCCTGGGTTGGGGTCATGGGGTCAGTGGCTAGGCCTCCCCCTGCATTGTGTTAGGTATCTGGTAGCACTGGGCTCTCTGGGCAGCAGGTCGGCCTAACTTGAGTCCACGTGCATAGGAAACACCTCCCTGCCCCTGGCTGTTGTTTCTCCATGTCTGGGGGTGGCCCCAGGTACAACTAGAGGAAGTCCTGCTCCCTTTCGCTCCAGCCTCCTATTATTCCAATTGTTTCCTTGTCACCTGCCTGGCCCAACTTCTCTTCTGTTTATTAAGAGAAATAAATCCAATCTCTCTAATCTTCATTGGCACTGCTGGTCAGGAAGGGGAAGGCCAAAGAAGACTTAACTCTTTCTGGGGAAAATGTTCAGAATGGAGACTGGAGGAGACGGGAAGAAGGAATATACAGACAATTTCTAAGAGGTCAAGGGCCTTTGCTGGGAAGCTCCCCAATCCCAGTCTTTGAGATGCAGGGTGTGGCTCCCTTAATCTGACTCCCCTACAGTACAATGGGGAAACTGAAATTGTAGTAGAATTTTGAGCACAGACCTAGAAAGAGAGGAAATCTGACAGTTATTGATTATTCTGAATGTGCCAGGAGCTGTGTATCCATTAGCTCACTTGAGCCCATTTGCAAATGGAAAAATTGAGGGTCGGGGACAGTGTGTGCTTCGTTTGCCCAAACTGGGATTCGAACTCACACTATCTGCTCCAAAACTGGTACTGTTGTCATGAATAGGACATGGGGGTGGGACACAGGCCATCGGGTCAGGCTGAAAGATCTCATCCAACCCATTCTATGGGTGGCAGGAGACCCCAGAGAGAAGTGAGGGAAGCTGACAGAGTGGGAGGAGTAGGAAAGTCAGGCAAATTAGAGCTGGGATCTTGGCTCAGTCACTAGCAAGCCCCATGACATTGGGCAGCAACTTCTCTGTGGCCCTATTGATTCCATTACTGTCTCAGGAAAGGGAGGAGACCTTCTCACAGGGGTGACCCTCTGGCTAACATTGCCTTGGTGGGTCTGTGAACTCCCAAGATTTCTGTGTCCATAAGATTCTCTCAAGAGTGGCAGGGCATGAGTCCTGGGTGGTTCAGTGGTTAAGCATCTGCCTTTGGCTCAGGGTCCTGGGATCCAGCCCCAAGTCAGGCTCCCTGCTCAGTGGGGAGCCTGCTTCTTCCTCTCTGCCACTCCCCCCAGCTCATGCTTTCTCTCTCTCTCTCTCTCTCTCTCAGCTGTCTCTGTTTCTGTCTCAAATAAATAAATAAAATCTTAAAAAAAAAAAAAGATTCTCTCAGGAGTGAATGTGGAAATCAGGAATGTGAAATCACCACAGAAATGCAAGGGCTTAATACTATTTATCACCTTTACCTGAGCTCTAAAGACTCAGCCTGGAGGGAATGGGCTCAGAGGCTGACAGGACAACTCTGCTCCCCCTCCCAGGCCACATGATACCAGCAGATTGTGAACCCCTCTGAGCCTCAGTTTCCTTATCTATAAAATAGGAAGAATAAATCCTGGCTTTACAGGGGTGTCCTGGGGGTCAAATCAGATAATAGACAAGCAAGTGCCTTGTGAACTGTGGAGAATGGTCTAGATGGGAGCAGGTTTCTGTAGTTGTGATGCTAAGGACTTGGACATTGGCTGATCCATATTCAGAAATCAGGTCTTGGTTACACCCCAGGAACTCATAGCAGGGGTGATGATGATTGAGGGGGGCAGCCACAGAAGCTGGAATCGACCTTTGTCCAATGGAAGATTCAGGCATAAGGAAAGGTAAACAAATAAGAATCCATATTTTCCAGAAATATTACCTGGACTCTAGACAAGTATGTGGGGAGGAAGTGTTTCTGGGACAGATGCCAAGACCAGAGCCCAACAGATAACCAGGGGAGGCTTTCTGTAGGAGGTGAGCAGAGTGTAGAAGGAGGGCAGGGTGCTGGCTAATTTAATTATTTATTTGAGAGAGAGAGAGAGAGAGAGAGAGAGAGAGGAGGGGGAGAAAGAGGAGAGAGAATCTCAAGCAGCCTGCACTGAGGAGGGAGCCAGAAGCAGGGCTCAATCCCACAACCCTGAGATCATGACCTGAGCCAAATCAACAGTCTACCGCTCAACTGACTTGAACCACCCAGGTACTCCAGATGCTGGCTAATTTGAAAAAGTAACATGACGGCTGCTATGTGTCAGACCTATGTTGGACATTTTCACAAATATTTTCCTTTGTCCTCACAATAACCTGGGAGGAGGTAGTTATTACCATTTATAGGTGAGAAAACAGACCCAGAAGGTGAGAGTAAGTTGATCAAGGTCACTCAGCTTCATTGAAAAAGACATACTCTGTATTACTCAGTGTCAGGCAGTGTTTAGGGTAATGTGAATACCTGGGATGAGACGGGCAAGGTCCCCACCTGCATGGAAATCATGTTCACAGCACGGCAATGACAGAAGCAGTCTGCCTCCAGAGGCCATACTCTCGAAACAAAGCAATATGAGGCTAGGTGTGTTTCTGACTCTGGAGAGGAGTACCCACTGTAGGAGTGTATGGTGTGTAGCCCTCCCAAAGGTTGCTCTTGGGCAGTGGCAGTGGCCAGGCTGAGGCTGGGGTGTGTGTGTCAGAGTGCGGGTAGCTTCAGTTCTGAAAGAATTCAGGTCCAGTAGATTTGACCTGAAGAACTCTGGCCACTCAGGAAGAATGGTCCTTGGTGTGGGGTTGTGGAGAGACTTCTGAGTTTGAGTTCTGCCCCACTATGAGCCACACATGCCCTGTCTTGACAAAGATGGGGTTTTATGGGCTCTGAGAGCCTTTCTGGTTCTAGAATTCTGGTTTGCGAATGGGCTGGGACCACAAGAGTGGGAGCTATGCTCAAGAAAGGAAAGTCTGCCCTTTGGCCAGTCATTGACAAGACATTGGGATCCAAGGGCACCTGGATGGCTCAGTGGTTGAGCATCTGCCTTTGGCTCAGGTCATGATCCTGGAGTCCTGGGATTAAGTTCCACGTCAGGCTCCCACAGGGAACCTGCTTTTCCCTCTGCCTATGTGTCTGCCTTTCTCTGTGTGTCTCTTGTGAATAAGTAAATAAAGTCTAAAAAAAAAAAAAAAAAAAAGACATTGGGACCTGGTGGGCTACAGGGTATAGTAAGGTGGGCAAGGAGAATCTGTGTGAATGATGCCATCTCTCTCTGAGGGAGGGGCCTGTGTAGCTCTCTTAAAGCAAAGTGAGGACCCAAAGGGACTTTGGGTAATGGACACCTTGCTTATTTAAGGGCAGGATAGTGTCTGTTTCCCTCCCTCCCTCCCTTCCTTCCTTCCTTCCTTCCTTCTTTGAGGGTCGAGAGGGACAGTGGGAGTGGGAGAGAATCTTAAGCAGGCTCCACACCTGACCCAAAGCCCTCATAGGGTTCAATCTCACAAACCCTGAGGTCATGCCATGAGCTGAAATCAAGAGTCAGATACTTAACTGACTGTACCACCCAGGCACCTCTCTATTTGCTCTTCAATAAACACTCCATGTAGTTCCACATTCTGTGCCATTGTGTGCACTGTTTCCCCTATTTAGGGTGTGCTTCTCTTTATTTTTCTATCCACTGAACTCATTCATCTCTCAAGGCCTGGTGCCAGTGTCATCATCTCTGTGATAGCCCCCAGAGAGATTACTGCCTCCAGACTAGAGCAGGGTGCTTACAGGATTTGGAATTGGACAGTCTGTTTTTCTGGCTACCTTCTTGGGTAGGACATCTCAGTGTCCTTAGCCTGGGGCCTGGACCAATGTGATAGGGGTAGGGTTCCCTCTGCTGTGGGATACATCCAATGCGGGAGTGACTTTCATAGAGGAATCTGCATCCACTTCCTTTAGGCCCCTGCGAAGGGATGGGCATTATCTGCCTTGAGTCCAGGTGGGAGAGGGAGCCTCACTAATGTACTTCAAAATACTTAGTAAGTGTTTAGGTAATAAGTACTTTGTGCCAGACATGGTCCTGGGGATGAATGAGACACAAGGTCCTAGTCCTCATGAACCTCACAATCTGAGGAAGGAACCAGACATTGAACAGGTAATTAAGGGTCAAGAAGTGTGACAAAGGAGGGAGCACAGTGATCCCAGAGGGGAGACCAGGGATGGCTTCCAGGAGGTAACATATGAGCTAAAGTGGAAGGATGAGGGGAAGCTGGGGTTGAGGGATTTGTAGTGCTGGAATCAGGCATGGCACCTGCAAGGCGCTGGAGCCAGCTGGCTGTCTGGGTTCTGTGAGCACAGGAATCGCCCTACCCCACTGTTTTTGAATACCTGGAGGGTGGGAGCTGGGTTGGTGCTCCTTTCTCTCTGCCCTGCCCAAAGTGCCTGGCACAAAGTGCCTTTGTGTTATAGGTGGGTGATCCGAAATGGGCCCCAGAGCATGGGCATCTGCTGGTCCTAGATGCTCAGAGTTGATGGCCTGAGCTGCCACAGGCTGCCCTCATGCCACATACAGACAAGCAGTGGAGGCCCAGAGGACGAAGTGTTTTGCTCAAGGTCATACAGCCAGCCAGCATTAGAGGTGGAGCAGGAGCCCTCACCTGCCAGGCTGCCCTCAGCTTCCCTACTCCTTTGTTCAGACTTCAAATGGAAAATCCCATCCCAGAGAGTTGCCTCTACCAGGAGTGGGATGAGCTGAGCAGGAAGCTGAGGCCCAGAAGGCCTCCATCCCCTCCCTTACCTCCAGCACCTTCAGGGGCTCATTCCAGCTGCCTCTCCCTCTCCCTCCTCTTGGAGGCCCCAAATCCCCACCCATGGCACACATCCCAGCATTCTGGAAATCCCCTTCAGGCTAGGATGGGCCCTCCTCCCACTCTTCTGTCCCTTTCCTGCCCCTGGAGCAGGGCCACCAGCAAGGTTTGCTGAACGGGGGTGGCCAAAAAAATCTCCACTCTTGTCAGAAGAGGGCAGAGGGAGAGCCTCCCCTTATTCAGCTGTCCCCCAAGAAATCCCCTTCTCCCCAGCCCTCAAAGCTGTCTCAGCTGCTCCTGGCCTGTCACATGCTGATGAAAACTAATGAGAGGAGGCATTGTATATTGTTTGGGCTACAGTGAAAGTGGTGGGGTGGGGAGAGCAGGTATTCACACCTCCACCTTCCTCCTGCCTGTCTGCAGACCCAGCAGACCCCTTGACCTCCTCTAGTCCCTTGGCCAACTTGGGGGAGAAGTAGGTGGCAGCAGCTTCCTGGGGCAGGAGGGGTGAAATCGTCCATCTCTCCCATTTTTATATTCCACTGTCTCTCTGCTTTTGTGTCTCCTGCCCTCAGGGGCCGGTTCATCAAAGGCTGTCAGCTCTCTCTCTGGGTGCCCAGCCCTATGACTGGCACGGAGGGGAGACAGAGACAGCTCAGCTTGCAAAGGGTTTCAACCCCGATTCTTCTGGCAAAGTGCATAATTCCCAGAAGGCTGCTGCTGGGGTCTGCTCCAAGTGGGGCCTCTTGTCTGCTTAGGACACCCCCTCCTCCAAGCCCCTGGCTAGGCGAGGTCTTCCCCACCGTTCAGGGGAGTCACGAGGCACTCAAGCCCTGTGTTGTGGTTGCCAGGAGTTCTGGTCTTCTATCCCATCTACTTCTTCCCACGGTCCTACCCCAGGCTCTCATGCTCTTGGCTGCAGGCAGTACTCTTCCTCCTGGATCCTGGAGCAAGCACAGCCTCTGTAGTGAATGAACGTGAGACTGGGACTCTCCTGCCTGTGCCTCTTCACCTCTCCCAGTACTTAAGTGCCATCATCACCACCTATGTCAGCAGCCAAACCCCACCAGGCAAGCCCACTGTTTTTTGCCTCCACCAGTTCCTGTTCAACACCCACGGCACTCCTGCTGTGTGCCCAACACTATGCTGCTCTGCTTCAGATTACTAAAGGGAGGGAGGCAATCACTGTCTTGAGGAACTGGTTGGAAAGATACTAAAACAAACTGCTGTCTTGAGACAAGTGTTGGGATGGTGTTACACAGGGTGCTGGGGGGCCCTGAGGTATGATCCATTCTATCAGAGAGCCATACTACCGCCTGTGGGAGCACAGGGGGCTGAGCTAGGGGAGGAGGGATGCAAGGAGGACTTCCTGGAGGAACAGACTGTCCAGCAGGGTGTTGCGAATGAGGAATCTTCCAGGCAAAGGTGGAAGAGGAAGCAGCACGTGGAAAGGCCTGGAAGTGTGTAGTTGGTGGTGTGAGGGTGGGTTGGGGTGGTGGTGGTGGTAAGCAGGGTTGTGCAGCTGGAGCTCTGAGAATGAGAGGGGTGTGGTGGGAGATGAGGTTGAGCTGGGGACAGGACAGTTGCTGGAAGGCCTCCTACAAAGGCTAAGGCACCTGCTACCTTCCAGACATCCCTTGAAGCTCTTTGCATACCTGCCATCGCTCAACTCATGCCAAGGGATCTGGACGTTATCATTGAGCGTTGTCTCCGTTCCTCCACACCAGCTTTCTCCGTTATGGGCTCCATCTGTAAATTAAGGGAATTGGGCTAGCAGATACTAGCTCTCTTCCAACACTAGGACCCCCTTCTTTGTGCAAAGCGGGAGCCTGATGCACGCAGCTTGGTATATAGTGCATGCTTGACAAGAGTATTTTCTGGTTGGATGAATAAAATATAACCCCTCAGGGGCTGTACTGTTGTTAACCTCAGACTCTCAGCAAGACATAGGCCTCAAGGAGGGTGAGGTTCAGCTTTGACTCTCCAGTTTTGCAGGGAGGGACGGGGTGCCCTGGAGCCACTGAGCATAAGATGCAGCATGGTGTAGTGGAGGGGCTTGCCCAGGTGGCAGAAAGGATGAGCAATATGGGGATTAGAACTGATGGCTCTGGACTCCCAGCCAAGCAGTCTCTCTGCTACACCAGGCTGCCCCTAGTTGGAGAGATGGGGCAGAGCAATGGTAAAGGAGAGGCTCTGGGCCCTGGGCATAAGGGCACCTGTAAGGACACAGAGGTGAGGACAGCCTGGAAAGTTTTTGGAAAAGGTGAAGCTTGGCCTAGGTTTGAGAAATTGTATCAGGGGAGCTGAGTGAGGGGCACACAGACATGGGTGGCTTCACGTACATTTACCTATACACTCCATTACTTCCAGTCACAGGCACAATGTGACAGAACCAGTCACAATTAGGCAGATACACAAAAGCACACATCCAGACATTTGAAAACAGGCTCCATATGGATACAGACACACAGTCACACACACAGATGATTACACAGAGGGATCCAAGTGTTCAGGATAACAGGCATAGATACAGGTACACAACTACACAGCCACATTCAAGCATACAATTATCAATGCCCAGTTTACACGCAGAGGCACAGATAAACTAGAGGGGTCAGTGGTTGTCGCAGGGTCAGTGGGTGTCGGAGTCAGTCTGGGTTTGAGTCCTAGCTCTGTAGCTTACTGCTCGACTTTGGGCTAGTCAGCTGACTTCATGGAACCTCAACTTCCCCATCTGCAAAATGGAGATGATAAAACTACCTACCTCGTAGAATTGTTAGGTGGCATGAAAGCAGTTATCAGAGCGCCTGGCACACAGTAAGCGCTATATAAAAGGGTGCTGTTATTTTGGACACGGAAATACAGAAATACGGTCAGATCGATACATTTGTACGCACAGGCACAGCGACGGGAGATACACAGACACGTGACACTCACAGGGTGGTGACTGGGGGGCCCTAGCAGCCGCGGGGCTCCGGACCCCGCCCGCCTGGGGCCCTGCTCCGAGTTCTCTGGGCTCCACTGCAGTCCTCAGAGAGGCGGCCCCGCGGCTGGGAGAGCCCGCCGCCCGCCTGCCTCACCTGGACGCACCGGCCTTCCCGAGCGCCCTGGGTGGGGTGGCTCAGCTGGTCTCCCAGGTCCCGGGAGGGGCGGAGCCTGCGGGACGCGCGCCAGGCCCCGCCCCCCGGCCGGCCCCGCCCCCGGCCCGGCCATTGGCCGCGGGGCCCGGAGGCGTGGCTGAGCTGGGGCCGGGGGCGCCTGCGGTGGCCGCCCGCGCGTCTCTCTGCCTCCCTCCCGGGGCTGCGGGCCCGGCGGCCCGGCTGGTTGGGCTGCGCTAGGCTTTCCGCGCCGGCTCCCGCGCCCGCCATGGGCAACTCACACCACAAGAGGAAGGCCCCCAGCGGCCCCCGGGCCCGCAGCTTCTGGCGGTTCGGGCGGTCGGCGAAGCGGCCGGCAGGTAGGGGCCGGGGGTGGGGGCGGGGCAGGCGGGAGGAGGGTCTCCCTGCCGCAGCCGCCGCCACCGCTGCTGCCCCCTCCCGGGGCTTGGTGGGTGTGAGTGTGGGGGGCCGGGAATCCCCCGCACAGACCCCACCCCTCACATGCGCAAAGAGGCACACGTACATACTAATACCCACGGGCGGGCGCACGTACATGTTCACAATTCACACGGCCACACACAACACCCACTCACATGTACGGACATGGAGACACAAGATCGCATACACACAGCCACAGCATCGCCGTAGGACGCACAGACCCTGAGGCAGGTACAGCTACCTAGGTATACGGTTTGTACAGCCCCGCGAATCCTACCCCACGCGCAGGTTCACACAACCGCACACACACATCAGTCCTGTAGGACAGTTGCCCGTGGCTTAGGCACACAGATGTACACACGGGTTAAAAACTGCACGGCCAGCCAGACTCCCACACTCGGGCTGAAAGACAGACCCTCAGGCACTTGTGTACACACACACTCACACTTGTTAGCCCCCAACAGGCTGAAAGTTTGCAGGAGGGAGGGGAGACAAAGGTACAAGGGAGAAGCAGGAAACCAGGGGCTGGAGACTCCGGGGCCGCCTCCATCAGGCGTGATCGGGAGTCGGACTGGTTCTCTGGGCTCCCTCCCCACCCCCACCTGCGTCGCCGCTGCCTCTCCTCCCCCTTCCCCCCACCCGCGGTCCCCGTGGTCGCTGCCGCATGTCCCCCCTTTCAGTGCAGCCACCGAGCTGGAACGCAGCCCTTCCCAGCTTGCTGCGGGATCTCTCCGCGGGGTCACATTCCAGCCTCCAAGTGGGGGGTGGGTGGAGGGGGAGAATGGAGAAGGCCTCCAATCCTAGGGCTGGGAGATGGGATTCCTGGTTTCCCCCAGAAGGTGCGATAGTTCAGGGTATCCCCCAGAGTCCCAGGGGGTGCTGGAGGAGGGGCTGTGGGGGGTGGCTAGTTCCCTTACCTGGTGAATCCAGAGATGGGGTAGGGACATGGAGGTAGATCTACCCCTGGAGAAGATAAGGGGTCTTCCAACAGAGACAGGTGTTCCTTCTGGTCTTTGGGAGTGAAAGAATTCTGGAGAAGGTGGGGTGGGGTTCCTTCTCTTGTGGTGAGGGAATCCACCCATATCTTCCTAGGGTGGCCCACATTCCTCGAGGTTCTGAAATGATCCTGATGATCTCATCCCTCCTCACAGGGGGTGACAGGAAGAACCTGGGTTGGGAATGAGGGGATCTGGGTTTTCAGTGTGGCTCTGGTATGGGCTCTGGTGACCTTGAGCAGATTGCTTTCATGTCTCTGGACCTCTTGGCTCCTACAGAGGGGTCTGTTGGTGGATTGGGGGGGTGGCACATAGCTTAGGTGACCTCTGGGACCCTTACAGTCTGCCTAGCCATTTTGTGGATAAAGAGACTGAGGTCTACCCAGGGCGCGATCCTGGAGACCCGGGATTGAATCCCACGTCGGGCTCCCGGTGCATGGAGCCTGCTTCTCTCTCTGCCTGTGTCTCTGCCTCTCTCTCTCTCTCTCTCTCCCCCCCCCCCGTGTGACTATCATAAATAAAAAAAAAAAAAAAAAAAAAAAGAGACTGAGGTCTAGAGAAGGTGGGCTTGTCCAAGGTCGTTTGCTAGTAGCGGTTTGAAGAATAATTATGATAATCAAAATAACAGCAAGAAAGGGTTAATTACGTTCTGGTGGGCTCTCTGAGGATTCCTCAGAAGGTAGATTGATGAGAGACTCCAGGACCTTCCAGGAGTCCCTTTGTCCCAGCAATTCTGAAATCCTGGATGTGTCCACCTGTCTTTCCTCTCGGATTCTGCACCGAGGGGTGGGGCTGGGGCTCTTCCCCTGCCTTCCTGTGGCCACTCTAATCTGATGGTTTCCTGAGAACCAACTGTGGGTCTGGACTTGTGACCATTTGTGGTGGAGAGAGAGAGAGATGAAGAGGCCTGTGTTCACTGTCTCTTGCCCACTAGCCCTGTGCTTACAGTTCCTGCTGCTGTTCAGGGACTAAGCAGGCTTTAAAGTGGCCCTACAAAACCAGAAAGCAATGTCAAGGCAACGCAGAAGTAAGTGTGGGGGCTGAGGTATATTCAAAGGCTTTTGGGTTGGGGTCAGTTTTAGAAGATGGAGAGGGGGTGGTGGTCTTAAATTTTGGTCTTTGAAGTATCTATAGGGTTAGAATGAGTCCTGAACTGTTGAGTAAACCAGAGAGATGACCAGGGATGCATTTCATCTCTGGGAAGATGGTCATCAGCAAAGGCAAATTGTTGAGCCTGAGTGTGGAGGCTGGAGAGAAATGTAGTTGAGACTCCTTCCTTTGCTTGAGAAGAGAACGAGTTCCATTGTGAATGCAGGCTCCAGTCCCTTTGGTCTCACCTCTGCTGAGGATTCTAAGGCTTCCCCAGCCTGGGCCTCTGCTGTTACATGCCTAGGTATGGGACTGGGGTTTGAGTACTTATCCATTTGATTCATCTGTGAGAAGATGAGGGAAGGAATGCAAGGCAAACAGAGAGGGATAGAGTCTATAGACCATAGGGAGCCAGTGATGGTGTTTGAGCAAGGGAGGAGCCTATGAAAGTGGTGTGTAAGGAAGATGGCGCCAAAACAGGGGCAGGTGCAGGCAGGACAGGTTGGGAGGTGGAGTGGTGAGAGTGGAAACTTAAGAGAGCAGTCTGGAGGCTATTGCAGTAATCCAGGGGAGAGGTGGTGAGGAGGTGACGGCTGGGGACAGGGTGGAGGCTGTGGGAGTGGGGAGGAGTGGCAGCTGCAGAGATACTGCAGAGGAGGTGCCAGAAGTGATAGGACCTGGGATTAACCAGATGTTGGGAATAAGGGCTAGAGAGGGGCTGCGAAGGCTCTGTGCTCAAGGCTGATTGGCTGGGGGACAGGGACAGAGATGATAACTCAGAGCTAAAAATAAGGGCCTATGCTAAACCCTTTACGTTGGTTAAATCATTCATCCCTCAACAGTCTTACAGGCTAGAAGCCATTATCGTCCCCATTTTACAGATGAGGAAGCTGGAGCTTGGAGAAGCAAAGTCACTTAATCGTGGCCACTCAGCAGGAGGTAGCTGAACAGAGATTCAAAACCAAGCCTGTCACATTCTAAAGCCTGTGCCCTTTATCACTTTGGGAATAGACGGGTTTCTTCTTATGATTGAGGTGCCTGCAGATCCTCTGGGCAAAGAAAGCTTGAGGTCCTGGGGGTTTGGACTCCAGGGAGCACAAGTGGAGGAAGCGCTGTGGGAGAGGGGCAGGTTTGAGGACAACGCGTTGAAGCCCCCCAGGGCTCAGAGAGGGAGCAGGTGGGAAATGGAAGGAGACCTGAGATTTAAGGAACTGTTGGTCCATTGGATCAATCAATGCCCTTGGATGAAAGGGAAGGATGAAGGGGGACAGGGAGAGGCCTTCTCACTGCTGGAAAGATACTGTAACCTGCTGGCATTGTTTGGCCTTCAATCTCAGGAATCCAACCCCACCATACCCTCCCTGGGTCCACTGGGCATCTCTGGTCCTGGGCAGTTTGAGGGATTGGTGGAGGATGTGAATTGGGAGCCCAGGGAGCATCGCCCACCATACCGCCTTCTTTTTCCGAGACATTGTACTGTCAGATTTATACACATGGATGGATCCTCCCCCTCCCCTGCGCCCCCCCCCCCCCCCCCCCCTCCGCAGATGAGGAGATTGAGGGAATGGACTTAAGTCATTGGTGGAGTCAGACCATCTGGAATTCTTTTCATCCCTCCCCCTATCTCTGTACCTGGAGTGCCAGGGTCTTTTGTAGGTCCCAAACCTGGGAAAAGTCTGCTCCTCTTACTTCCTACCCCAGCATCTTGCTGTCTCCCCCATTTGTATGTCTGGACTTGGTTGTGGAAACCCTGGGCTTCCAGACAAGGGGCTGACCCAGCCCTCTCTGGTCTGAGGGATCAGAGATCCCTTGCTGCCCCAGGCCCTGACCCACAGCGGGGACCACTACCCTCAGAGGGGCAGAGCTCTACATGCTGAGGGATCTTTAGAAATGGCTCGCCAACCCTCCCATCTCACAGATGAAGACACTGAGGCTCGGAAAAGACACAATCTGGCTCAGCATCAGGCTGCAGTTGAGGTTCAGGGAGAGCTCAAACCTGAGGCTCCTGACTCCCAGGGCTGTGGGGTCTCTGGTCTGGCCTTAAAGCTCCCTACCCTCCAGAGCAGAAGGGTTAGGGCTAGGTCACTAACGGGCCCATAGGGAACTCATGTGAAGTGTCCCTTATCAGACCTTATCTTAATAATGGTCCTTAATGCCACTTGGGATTTGAAGAGAGCTCCAGAAGTGGGTGGGAGAGGAGGCCTCTGGTAGCATGGGAAGAGCAAGATTTTGCAGCCCGTCAGAGCTGGGCTCATATACCCCGACTTTGCCAGTTACTAGCCGTGTGACCTTAGGTTGGTCACAACCCTGAGAGGGTGCCTCTGTGGGGTGAGGGGGGATTTCATGAGACCACGCATAAATGCCAGTTGTGAGTAGAAAGGCAGAGGGGCCCCGAGAGGGACCTTTACCCATCCCTCCACCCTTGAGAGGCAGAGGCTCCCTCTGAGCACACCACTTTGTGTTTGTACTTGGTAGTGTGATTTTGGCTTTCCCAGGCACTTGGTGAGGCAGGTGTGAGTCCTACTTTACAGATGAGACTGAGGCCCAGAGAGGCTGATTCATTCGTCCGAGGCCAGACCTCCTGACTCCTGGGCTATTCCTCTCTCGACTTCATTGTGGCTGCCTCTCTACCATCTAGAAAATAGGAATAATCGTGCCTTGAAGGAACAAAGGAAAGAGCTCTTGGGAATTCAGACTCGCACCCTGGCCGAAAGAGATTATTATGTCATTGTCAGGAGCAGAGACTGACCCGGAAACTCATTATGACATTTATTAATATTATTGTAGCTAATTCCTCCCTGCACTGCTGCTGGTTCCCCCAGGTGCCTGAGGCATGGGATCCTCCTCTCCTTGTCAGGGGCACTCCCTGCTCCCCCATATTTACCTTAGAACCGGCCTGTCAGCTCTGCAGCTCAGCTCTAGGGCAGCTCAGCTCTAGGGCGGGTCTTCCACTGAGGGAAGGAAGGAGGGGGATTTCCCTTCTGCAGAGGTGGGGTGTAGAGCTCCCCCTCTTTGGGCAGGAACTGAGGTTGCGCGCCCCCCCCCCCCCCCCATCCCTTAACTTCTTCAGACTTAGGACCATGAAAGTGTTGGAGACCCAGGTTTGAATGTGGGCTCAGCCACTTCCTGGTTGGGTGACCTTGAGCAAGTCACTTTCCCTGGACTCGTTCCCTTGTACTCATTTGTGAAAAAGAAAGCCATACACACCTTTCAGGTTTCTTGTTAGGTGTTCTGTGAGACAGAAGAGAGAGAAACCTTCACTGGGAAGTTTTTGTGATATTCATGTCCCTTTGTCTTATCTCTAAGAGAATAAAATCTCCGTGTGTTCTGAGGTCTGCCCCTATTAGAGGGCCCTGGTTTGTTCACCAGTACAGAGTTTGAGACTTAAGACCTCTGAACACTCTGAATCTTGGCTTCTGGGTTGGCCTGCGGTCAGGTCAGATGTGGTGGTGGGGGAGCAGGGTCAGGCCCAGGCCCAGGCCCAGAGGGTTCCAGCTCCTGAGCAAGGCCACCTGGCCAGCTGTGCCCTCCCCCCTCATTCCTCTCCCCTGAGTCAGGCCTGCCTGGTTGTGGGCGCGCCACCACCCCCGCCCCTTGCTCTGGAATGGGGCAGGTTGAGGCCTCACCCCATGCAGGATGTTGCCAAGACAGTGTGTACGCGTGCGCACAAATGTACACTTGGCCTTGGGGGTTGGGGGCTCCCTCCCTCTTTCCTCCCTGTCCCTAGGCTCAGGAAAGCCCCAGAGTGGGGGGTACAGGCACCTGCCTTTGTGTACACACAGCCACCTGGCTGGGTCCTATGTGAGTCTGTAGTCTTGTTCGTGTGTGAGGAGGACCCGGAGTAGGGTGGCCTGGGTGTACTTTGTGGATGTGGTCCTGGGAGCACACACCTGTGGGTGGGCCCCCAGGGGGACATTTTGGAGGTCCTTGCGCACATATCCTCTGCTGGTGGACTTTCTCTGAGTTCCTGAACTTGGCTTGTGTGCTTCCTGGTGTGACCTTCATGTTAGGGGTGTGGCCAAGAGCAAGGTGTCTTCTATCCCGGAAGCTTCCTTCCTCAGGCAGGTGGGGGAGGAGGGGAGGTAGAGGCTGCTGGTGAGCTTCTGCCCCAGGCTGTACCTCTGGACTGTGCTAGGGCAGAAGGTCCTGGAACAAGAACTCTAAATGTGGCCCGGGGCAAGGTCCTTCCACTCTCTGGGCCCCAGTTTTTTTGTGAGGCGCCTGCCGTCCACCTGAGACACAGGTTGCTGAGCCCCTCCCTAAGCAAGTCACAGGTGTGTGGACCCGAGCCTTGGGTGGCTCAGAGAGACCTCATGCTCTGGCCAAGCTGTGGGTGGGTGGGGGGAGGGGTGTTGCTGGAGCAACCAGATGTTATCAAGTGTGAGAGCCTTGAATCCTCTGGGAATTTGCAGCTGTGGCCCTGACCACCAGCTGGGGGTCTGGGACCTTGAGCTGATGTTCCTCCAACACCGCCACCCCTCATCCCGAGTTTCCCTGGCTGCAGAGGCGGGGGGGGGAGCTGAGGATGACTGTCCTGCGTGGTTAAAGGCCTCAGTCTTGGAGCCAGCCAGAGCTTGGGAAGTTACCTAGCCCTCTGAGCCTCACAGGTTCAGGATCAGTTACTGGAGAGTATGTTCGAGAACCTGCATTGAAGGGCCGTTGTCAGATGCACGAGGGAAGAGACTGTTTGCCTTTCTCCAGCAGCTGGCATGAATCGCCCTGCAAGTGTGAGGCTACTGCTCTCCTCTGCCTGAGCTGGGCGCATTAGGGGGCAGATGGGTCTGGCCTAAGAGGGGGGCGAGTGGAGGATTTGGCAGAGAAACCTCGAATCTCTGGGGATGATAGGGTCCCTCAGCCCTTCTTCAGAGGGGAGATCAGGTCTGTGGCTGGCATGGTAGACAGAGCATAGCTTTCAGGTTCAAGTTGTCGTGAGGGCAAATGCCACCTTGCCCTTCCCAGCTTGCCCTTTCTGGCCTCCATTTCCTCATCTGTCAAGTGGGGATAATTAAAGTACCAACTTAGGTTTGTTGTTCATATTTAAATGATCTGTGGATGTACAGATGGTACAGCTGCACAAAAGTTTGTTCTCCAGAGAGCGAGGGCTCAGCCTCTGCTTGAGTGGTCTCTGAGAGGTGGGGTAGCAGATGGGGAAGGGGCTGCAGAGGGGTCTTGCAGCGGGGGAGCCATTGTGAATTCTTAGACCCCTCGTGACTCCGCGAGAAAGATGCTGTGAGAGAGGGGTATCCTGAGGTGAGTTTGGGGACAGTCTTCACACAGTTTCTTGCCCATAGCCTCAGCTACTCTTTCTGGATTGCCCAAAGGGATCTCTTAACACTGTCATTAGCCAGTTTAACCTTCCATGCTGACCTGTGGGGCCCCACCCGTCCTGGCTCCTGCCATTCTCTCCCTGGCTCCTGCCATTCTCTCCCTTGCTCACCGTGTTTCCACCCCATGGCCCTCTGTTCTGTTCTGGGAGACCCTCCCACCACCCCCAACTTCCACCACTCCTGCCTTGAGGCCTTTACACTTGCTACTGTCTGTCCAGAAGTCTCCATGCCCACACTTGCCCTGGCTGGCTCTTCCGCTTTCTGCAGGTTTTGCTTCCAATGGTCTTTCCTTGATGCCCTCTAGAGGCACCCCCTTCCCTGTCACAGCTCCTCAGTCTTCACTGATCTAAAATTGTATTGTTAGTTTACCTCACTCATGTATTTTTTTTTGTATTTGTCAAATGTTTATTGAATCCACAGTATGACAGGCACCGATTTAGGTCTAGGGTGAACAAGTTAAAGTTCTCCTCCTTTCGCTGTAATCTCAGGTTCTAGCTTAATAAATACTTGCTGATTGAATGAATGGGCATAGCAGTCTTATAAAGAGAAGTTCATTGGTCATGTTTCCATATGAAGTCATGACTTGTGTGTGACGGAGGTGAGTTTGAACTTGGAGCTGACTTCCCTCCAGTTACCTCCTCCCACTCCCTTCCCTATGACCGGGTTTCTTGGCTAATTCCGTTCTCTCTGCCTGGTGAGCCAGCAGAGTCACCAAGTCACAGTGAGGCCAGTGGGAAGGATCCTGGGCTGGAGGAGCAGGAGGTATACGATGAAGCCTGCCTCTGCTGTGTGACCTTGGAGACTTCACGGTGCTTCTCTGGGCTACTTCCCAGAAGACCAAAATGGGAAGAAAGTCCTTTGGAAAGCATGGGTCTGTACATACACATGAGGAGTTGTTCCCACCAGCCACTGTGTTTCTACTCTGGGCATCTCCCTGGCTTCCCAGGGTCCCTGGGTCCTGGCTGGCTGTCACCCCTCCACGGGCCTTTGCCAATGGCCTTGCCATGGCAGGCAGTCCTGGGCCTCTGCCTGGATTCTCCACCTCTGAGTTCCTTCCCCAGAGAATTACCCTCACCAGCCAGGAGGACTTGGGGATGGGCATCATGCCAAGTGTAGTCTGGTGGCTCTTCCACCCACCATCTGGCAGCCGGGGACCCCTGCCATGGCTTTGGCTCCTGACTGTTGAGGAAAGGACTTTGGGGACGGGATAGTGGTCTGACCCCGGGACTGAGTATTTTCAGCCCTGCCGGTCATACTCTCCACCGGAGCCAAGCGTCCGCAGGTTCCGGGCCTCAGTTTCCCCGTCAGAATGTGGGAAGGTTCCTGCTCTGCACTCCACTTGAGGGGCGGGGTCGGCGGGGGGCGGGATCAGTGGCGCAGGTGGGAGGAGGACCTGGGGAGCAGCCCCTCCCCCCGCCTGGCGCCGGCTCTGCAGCTGGGCGGGCGACTCGCTCCGCTCGGGGCCGGTTCCGGTGAAGGCGGCGCCCGGCGTCGGGAGAGGTCGGCCTAGGGGACGGCCCGAGTGGCGCCCGCGGTCATGGTGGTGTTCCTGGGCCGCCGCCTGCCGGCCCTCCTCGGGCTCTTTAAGAAGAAGGGTGAGTGGGTGTGGCTGGGGAGGGGGAGAGGAGGGACCCCGACACCTCGGTTTGCCAGACCTTTTCCTAAAAAGGGGGATCGAGGCTGGGGAGGGGTCATGGGTGGGGGAGGGGAGCAGTAATGAGGCCAGGCCGCCCTGCCCTCCGCTGCGCCTTTGTCCAGCGGCTTTTCCGCTGCCTTTGTCTGCTTGGTTGGGTTTGGGCGGCTGGATGCAGGTGTCTCTGACCTTGAGGCCTGCAGCGCTTGGGTGAGACTGCTCCGCCAGGGCTGCCCACACTATGCTGGGTACACCCCAGTACCTCAGTTCTGAGAGGCAGGGCACCCCCTCCCAGGTCAGCCAGCCCCACAGTGTGTGGGGAGCAGAGTAGAGAGGAAAGTAGTGTCCCTGGAATTTGGGGCGTGATCACCGAAATGCTGTTTAGAGGCTGAGGGCCGGGCGGTGGAGAAGTTTTGGAGGGAGGGTTCTATACCTGCTTTCTGCTTCTGGAACTGGGCTTTTAGGCCTGGATTAAGACATGGGCCACCGTTCATTGGACTTTTGATGGGGAAGGAAGGTCCTCAGGTTTTTTTTTTTTAAGATTTTATTTATTCATGAGACACACACACACAGAGGCAGAGATACAGGCAGAGGGAGAAGCAGCTTCCATGCAGGAAGCCTGATGTGGGACTCGATCCCTGGACTCCAGGATCACACCCTGGGCAGAAGGCAGACGCTAAACCGCTGAGCCACCCAGGGATCCCCAGGTCCTCAGTTTTGAGTGTGATCCAGGAGTCCCCTCCAGGAACCTGGAGCTTGGTCCTGGCATTGACTCTGATTTGCTGGATGACCTTAGGCAAGCCCTTTCCTTTTCTATCCTGTTTCCCCAGCTTGTAAAATTCAGGGATAAGGCAAGACTCCATGGGTTGGGCTGTTAGGAGACCCAGGAGCTCTGACCTTGTAGGGTTCCTGCAGGTTCCTGGGGCAGGAGCTGGCTGTTGAAGAATGGGCCAAGGAGGGAGGAATGGGCAGGTGTCTAAGCTGAAGACCCTGATCCTGGGGTGTGGCTTGTTTTGTTCCTGCCTCTCTACAAGGTGCTGCCAAGGTCACATGACCCTCCCAGTGCTTTTGCTTATGTTGTGGGTTCCATTTAAAGGGGGGCTGGGGCTGCAGAGTGCTGACACAGCCCCCCATTCCCAGGATTAGATGACCAGCTTCCCCATGGGCGGGGCCGGTAACAGGATCCTTTGTAATGGATCCCTGGCTCCTGTGCACTGGGGGCTGGGGCCTCCAGGAGTGGGGGAATGCCTGGGACTGTTCTCCCAAGAGAGGCTAGAGCTGCCTTGTCTGGGGGTAGAAGGCCCCTGGGGCCTTCTCCTCTCCCCTGCCCATCCTTCCACTAAGGGACAGCCACATGGGTGAGTATGGGACACAGAGGCCATGTCCCTGGTTTGTCCCTCCTCCCAGGACTTCCTGGGAATTCTGGTCATGACCCCTGCTGGCCTCTACCCCTTTCTAGTGTCCCACAGTGTCTTCCTGGGCCTGGGCCAAGGGGGTATAGGAAGGGGGTTGTTTGTTTTCCATAAAGTGGAGCTTGGCATGTGCGAGACAAGAGAAATATACTTGCTATGGGCCATACGTATATGGGGTGCTTTGCGTCAGGCCCTGAGTGATGTGCCAGTACAGTTGTGTGTATATCTGGGTACTGTTTGAGTATGTACAGAATGGGGACTGTGGATATTGTGTATATATGTAGGGGCTAGGTGTGTTCTGTGGGACCCCCTGTTTGATGTTGGTTTCCAGATGTATTTATACTTGGGTGCTGTTTATTTGTGTACATCCTGAAACCTGTGGGTGTTGTGTGCATATATGGTGGGGTGGTGTGCCCTGGGTATATGACCTGTATGGGGTCCTTTGTGTGGTGTGGGTACTCAGATAAAAGTGTGCTTGGGGATAGTTTGTATGTGTATGCAGGGGTTGTGTGTACTGAGTGTGTAACTGAGAACTGTGAGTTGTGTGTACAGATTGGGGGAAGTAGTCTTTGCCTGTCTGTGCAGGGCTGTGTGCAGTCTCAGGATCAGGGGTGCCGTTGTTGTGGTGCCTGGTACCTCCAGGACCCAGATGCCCTCGGGCCTCACTTGTCTTCCTTCTTCATTCCACTAGGCTCTGCCAAGGCTGAGAGTGACAAACGTCTAAGTGCAGGGCCTGGCCAGGGGCCAGGGTCTATCGTGGATGAGCACCAGGACAATGTCTTCTTCCCCAGTGGGCGACCGCCTCACCTGGAAGAGCTGCACACACAGGCCCAGGAGGGGCTCCGTTCCCTCCAACACCAAGGTAACCTCCTTCCTTCCAGTACAGCTCTTGGCTCCCAAGGTCAGGGGCCTGGCTCAACACACTTTTCTGGTGTCTTCCAGAAAAACAGAAACTGAATAAGGGTGGCTGGGACCATGGAGACACCCAGAGCATCCAGGTGAGCCCTGCCCCCAGCTCAGTCCTGACTCTGCTTTTCCCTCCATGGTTAATTTCTGGCAAATAGGTCTCTGAACCCTTTTGGATTTCCATTTCCTTCTTGTATCCTGAAGGGCTAGACTAGATGACTCCTAAGGGCCAGGCCAGCTGATGTCTGCTCAGTGCTAGGTGAGGCCAGGGAGAGTTGGAGTCAAAAGCTGCCCCAAAGGGGCAAAAGCAAGAGGCCTACATAGGCTTCTGGGCTGGTCTGATACCGGGGCCTCATCTCCTTCCACCAACAGTCTTCCCGGATCGGGCAGGATGAGGATAGCATCTCCTTCTGCAGTCAGACCACATCCTACACAGCCGAGAGCTCCACAGCAGAGGATGCGCTCTCCATCCGCTCGGAGATGATCCAGCGCAAAGGTGTCTGCTCACCAGCCCACATTCTTGGACAAGGCGGGGTGGGGTGGGGTGGGTGGGCATGATCTGGGGTCCTAGCCCCTGCAGCTTTCCTCTTTTCCTCCTAATCTGGCACCCTCCTGTCCAGGCTCTGTGAGTCAGTGAATTCAGGAAACGCAGTATCCTGCGTCTTCTTGGAGACTCATGACACACACACACAGACCACAAAGCTGGACAGTTAGGAGTCAGGAAACCTGGGTTTGAGCCTGATGTTGCTACGTCGCAGCTGGGTGACCTGGGGCCAACCTATAACCACTCTGATCTTCCGTTTGATGTTCTATAAAAATGAGAATAAGAGTACTTGCATTAGCAGAATGAATGCCAAATGTTTGGCATGCTAACACATAATAATTGTTCACTAAGTGGAAATTATCCTTGGCCTAGTAAAGCCTTCCAGCAGTCTTACAGTAAAGAAGTGTCTAGCTTTGTTTAACCTAGCTTTGCCCACGCCTACTTGATTATGGAAATCTTTTTTTGCAGAGCTCTTGTTAGTTATTCTGCGAAAGCAGTGCTCTGCAAAATGTGCCCTGAGACCTGCTCTCTAATGGTTTCTCTCCCCTGGACTGGCCCCCAGGCTCTACCTTCCGACCTCATGACTCATTTTCCAAATCATCCGGGAAGTCAGGGCGGCGGCGGCGTGAGAGACGGAGCACGGTCCTGGGGCTGCCTCAGCACGTGCAGAAGGAACTCGGTGAGCCCCAGAGTAGGAGGGTCGCAGGGGGGTGTGGGGACCTCCGGCCCAACCCTCTGCTGACTCATATGTCCTCCCTGTCCCATGCAGGCCTGCGGAATGAGCGTGAGGCACCGGGTACCCCTCGGCCTCCTGGTCCCCGGGATGCCGTCCGCATCCCCACAGTGGATGGCCGCCCAGCAGGCCCAGCCTCGGGGACAGGGGCCCGGGTGTCCCTGCAGGCGCTGGAGGCACAGGCTGAGGCTGGTGCCGAGGCAGAGGCCATGCTGCAGCGCCACATTGACCGTATCTACCGGGATGACACCCTCGTTGGTCGGTCCACGGGGGCCCGGCCCCCACCGGTGACCCGGCCCATGTCCTTAGCGGTGCCTGGACTCACAGGAGGGGCAGGGCCTCCAGAGCCCCTGAGCCCAGCCATGTCCATCTCGCCCCAGGCCACCTACTTGTCAAAACTGATCCCAGATGCTGTCCTGCCGCCCACAGTGGACGTGGTGGCCCTGGGCCGCTGCAGCCTGCGCACATTGAGCCGCTGCAGCTTGCTGTCAGCCAGCCCTGCCTCTGTCCGCTCGCTGGGCCGCTTCTCCTCGGCCTCCAGTCCGCGGCCCCGCAGCCGCCACCCTTCCTCCTCCAGTGACACTTGGAGCCACTCTCAGTCCTCTGAGACGATCGTGTCTGATGGCTCCACCCTCTCCTCCAAGGGTGGCTCTGAGGGTGGGCTTGAGGGCTCTGTGGGTTGCAATAGTGCAGCTCCCCCTCCACAGGGGGGCAGTGGGAGGGGCTCCCCCAGTGGGGGCAGCACTGCTGAGGCCTCAGATACAGTCAGCATTCGGAGCAGTGGGCAGTTGTCTGGCCGGAGTGTGTCCCTACGTAAGCTGAAGCGGCCCCCGCCTCCTCCCCGCCGGACCTACTCACTCCATCAGCGGGGCTTGGCCTCACCTGATGGGCCCTTGGGGTTGCCACCCAAGCCTGAGCGGAAGCAGCAGCCGCAGGTGCCCCGGCCGCCCACCACTGGTGGGTCAGAGGGGGTGGGGTCAGCCCCCTGTCCCCCCAACTCAGCAGGCCCCTGGGTGCCTGGCTTGTCTCCAGGTGGCTCCCGGCGTCCCCCACGCTCCCCAGAACGGACGCTCTCACCCTCCAGCGGGTACTCGAGCCAAAGCGGTACCCCTACCCTCCCTCCCAAGGGCCTAGCAGGGGCCCCTGCTTCCCCAGGCAAGGCCCAGCCCCCTAAGCCAGAGCGGGTCACTTCCCTTCGGTCTCCTGGGGCCTCTGTCTCCTCCTCCCTCACGTCCCTCTGTTCCTCATCCTCTGACCCAGCCCCCTCAGATCGTTCTGGTACACAGATGTCGACCGCTCTGGGTGACAGGTTTGCCATACCTCCTCACCCCAAGGTGCCTGCCCCCTTCTCTCCACCCCCTTCCAAGTCCAAGAGCCCTAACCAAGCTGCCCCGGCTCCCGTTCCTCCTGCTGCGGTCCCTGGGCCTGTCTCTACCACTGATGGGAGTCCTGAGCCCCTGCCAGCTCTGCAGACAGCCCTGGTCCCACCACCGGGGGCTCCCATTGCCTCTAAAGACAAGTCCCCCCCACCCTCCCCACCCCCATCTTATCATCCTCCCCCCCCACCCACTAAGAAGCCAGAGGTGGTTGAGGCCCTGTCTGCCCCCGAGACTGCTGAGGAGTCCCTCCAAGACCCCCACTGGCCCCCACCCCCGCCTCCTGTACCTGAGGAGCAGGACCTGTCCATGGCTGACTTCCCCCCACCCGAGGAGGCATTTTTCTCTGTGGCTGCCCCTGAGCCTGCAGGCCCTTCAGACCCCCCAGGGCCTGTCAGATCCCTGGCTGCTTCGTCCTCTTCGGGTACCTCTTCAGGTACCGTCTCTTCCCAGAGCCAGCTCCTCAGTTCCCCAGACCCTCCTCCAGCTCCACCGGCCCCACCTCCTGCTGGTTCTGTCCCAGGGCTTTTGGCCAAGGTCCCGCGGAAGGAACCCGTGGGCTGCAGCAAAGGTAGTGGGGCTCCCAGGGAGGATGCTGCTGCACCCCTGGTCACGCCCTCCCTCCTGCAGATGGTGCGGCTGCGCTCCGTGGGCACTTCTGGGGTAGCTCCGAGCTCGGCATCAGGGCCATCGGCCCCCCAGAAGCCCCTACGAAGGGCCCTGTCGGGCCGGGCCAGCCCCGCGCCAGCCCCCTCCTCGGGGCTCCATGCTGCTGTCCGACTCAAGGCCTCCGGTCTGGCTGCCAGCCAGGACCCCGCGAGTGTCCAGCCCAATGGACCACCTGAGGCGGAGCCGCGCTCTCCCCAATCCCCTGCCTCTATGGCCAGCTTCATCTTCTCCAAGGGCACCAAGAAGCTGCAGCTGGAGCGGCCCGTGTCCCCAGAGACCCAGGCTGACCTCCAGCGGAATCTGGTGGCTGAACTTCGGAACATCTCAGAGCAGCGGCCACCCCAAGCCCCAAAGAAGCCACCTAAAGCTCCCCCACCCGTGGCCCGCAAGCCCTCTGGGGGGGTCCCATCACCCAGCTCCCCCGCCTTTCATCGGGCTGAGTCCCTTCCTGCTCCTCCCACCAACGGGCTCCATTCCGAGGACAGGACTAAGGGGGAACTGGCGGAGAATGGAAGTGTCGTGCAGCTGGTGGGCCCTGGGGAGCAGAAGCTGGGCCCGCCTGGCTCAGGTACAGTGGACAGTGTGTGTGTGGGGGGGAGGGGTGTACCCATCACTGGTGATGGGAAATAGCTGTCTGAAGTCCCACTACTAGGGATTTGTTACTGGGTCTTTAAGATTTTTCTGGTCTCTGGCTCTGGGAAGGGTGAGCTGTCACCCTGGATAAGCTAGTGAAGCAGTGTGGTGTGTGGGACTTTGAAGTCAGACCTACTGGGTTCCAACTCCAACTTTGCCATTTTCTCTGCACGTTCTGGCTTTAAGTTGCTCACCGTAAAGTGCAGGGCAGTGGTTCCCACGTGAGCGTGCTAGAGGTACTGTTTGTAAAGCATCCAGCTGGTGCTGCCTGTGGCTGGTCAGTTGAGGGGGTGAGGATGTGCTTGGGGCATCCAGAACCAAGCTGGGAGGCCCCATGCTGAACGTCCCTTTCTCCCCCCACCCCCTGCAGACCCACAGAAAGAGCTGGTCTGACCACCAGGCACCTTGCTGGCACTGCTGACCCATCCCAGGAATACAATCTCAGGGACCTGAGCAGCTCCAAGGACGAGAGGATACGGCAGACACTTCATCTAGTAGGGAGGATGCCTGCAGCCTTAACCTTCACAGCCTTCGATATTTATGCAAGCCTGGTGTTGATCTGTCCTCCAAGTCATCCAGCTCCTGCCTCTCCCCGCGCCCCCAATGGATTTCCCTCTGGCAGCTGCTGCTTGTCTTGGCCTTAGCCTCATTTTGAAGGAGGTAGCTAGTGGGAGCGGGTGGCTGCGCCCCCTGCTGGCCTCGAGGCCACACAGTTGGGAGCAGAGCACCTCACTTGTTTCTTTCCCTTGCCCCCCACCCCATGTTCAAATCATGCACATACTGTAGTCCAGAATCAAAGCACTTTTGAAAAGTGGCTGCATGTCCATCCTCCAGGGCCCGTGAAGCCACATTCCAGGGGCCTGTTTACATGGCAGCAGCATCAGTCCACAGTAGCTGGCCCCTAGCTGGGACCAATCTGTCCCCTCCCTCCGATCCAGTGTGCCCATTCCTTAGTTCTTGGAGGTGGGCGAGTCACTGTATCCCCACAGGCTTCTCCAGGCTGGAGGCAGGAGCGGGGCTGTGGAATTCCAAAGCACAAAAGGTGCAGCAGGGGTTAGCCCTCTTGTGCCTCAACTTACCACCAACCACCCTCCTTGCCTTCCAGTTTTGCCAGGTGCTCCATGTGGGGGACAAGTGGGAGATTGCCAGGGTCCCGGTGGGGTGGGGGAAAAGAACCAGGTGTCTCCGGAGAGTAGGAGAATGGAATAGGTTGACATCTCAGTAGACGCTTTGGTGATGCCAAACATCCGCCCCTTGTTTCACTTGTACAGGTTGGGGTGGGCAGGCGGGCACAACACTTCAGAGCCCATGGGCTGTGGCAAAGCTGTGTCCTTTTCAGCTGGGCAGGAAGTCCTGAGGAGGTGGGTGGAGGGGTCTGGCAAGGGGAGTGCTTATTTGGGCAATGGGCCCAGACCTAGCCCTATAGATTACATTTGTGACCTTTCTCTTTACTTGGTGCATGTTCTTTCTGCAGCTGCCTTTCAGCGCAGGTGGTTTCACAGGGGGGAGCTGACACTGAGTGACAAGGATGGGAAACCAAAGGTGCACTCTATTCCAGGCTCTTTCCTAGTCCGTGTGTGTGGGGGGGTGTTCAGTGCTCCTAGGGAGCAGGCTGGGTGATTGCCCCCTAGCCATCAGCCTCTGCTACTGATCTCTCCTCTAGGAATTTTAATGACCTATTTTCAGCCTGTGCCACCTATCTAGGTAAGCTGACTTCCCCACTGGCCCTGGTACCTCCCTCCACAGTCGTGTGGCTGCCACCAGGGTCACCCCTTCTGTCTTGATCCTCTTTCCTCAACAGTGATTTGGGCTTGAGCCTGGCAAAGAACCTCACTTTTAGCTGCTTCTCTGGAGAGACTGAACCCCTCCCAGAACAAGAGCTGGGAATATAGGGGATGTGGTACGAGAGCCCAGGTCCCTCTGGCCCTCCCTCATGACTGTCTTCTCCCTGTAGCTCTAAACCAAGGCTGCTCCCTTGCCCCGTGGGTTAGGGAGAGCCGCTCCTGGGTACTTGTCACACCTGCCCAGTGAGCTGGGGAAAGAGGATAGTCCGTATGCATGGCTCTGCTCAGAGCTCCTGACCAAACCCCCTGGGAGCCAAGACCAGGTTGAAGACTCCATGAAACCAGGCCCTGGCAGCAGCTCTGGAGCTGCTGGAGGTAGGAGGGAGCCCAACTTCTGTATTTCTTTCCCTCCCCTCCCCTCTCAATGTTACTTGAGCTCCTTATCCTCAGCTAGAATCTTCTGAGCTTGTTTCCCCACTGGGTGGGACAGAGTACAAAGGAGAAAGGAGGATCTAGAAGAGGCAGCCCTTCTTTGTCCTCTGGGGGAAATGAGCTTGACCTAGTGCAAATGGAGAGACCAAAAGCCTCTGATTTTTAATTTCCACAAAAATGTTAGAGAGAGAAGTATATATATATATATTTCTTTAAATTTTTGAGTCTTTGATAGGTCTATACAAACAATCCATTCCCTCTGCCCTGAAGCCTGAGTGAGACACATGATAAAGCTCTCTGTGTGTTTCATTCGAAGGTGTTAATTAAATGATTAAAACTTGGCTGTGGTTTGCTGCTGCTTAACTGGAGAGGGACAGGGGTTGGGAAAATGTTCTTTCTGCCTGCACTAAGTATTGGACCCCAAAATGGGCCTCTTCTGCTTTATCTTTTTTTGAGAGAGAGAGAGAATATCTTAAGCAGGCTCTGTGCTCTGGGCATGGAGCCCAACGCAAGGCTTGATCTTACAACCCTGGGATCATGACCTGAGCCCGAAATCAAGTCTGGTGTTCGACTGAGCCACCAGGCGCCCCAGGCCTCTTTTATCGTCAAAGGAAAAGTCAGTGTCTGTGATCCATCCAATTCATCACCGTCCCTGCTCCTGCTAACATTACAGGGTCAAAAGTCCAAGATACAAGCAGCCTATGCTGGGTGAGGGGCCCGGCAGCTGCTCCACACTTGTGTTTCTCCCTCCTGAGATGGTCCAGCTCACAGTCCCCATCCAGACACTCTTGTTCAGACAGTTTATTTGAATTCATGACAGTGATAGTGATTCTGATTGATGCCTTATGGAGAAGTACCCCACCCTCTCTGAAGAAAGATTCAGGCTGCACATCTGCCGTACTTCTGATATTAACCCACAGCTGGTTTAGGGAATGTCCCAACCCAGCAGGATCAAGGGAAAAAAATCACAGGAGCCCCAGGGCAGGCCCTGCCCCCAGTGCCAAGCCTCAAGCCTCACGGTTGGCAGGCACTGGGGAAAGCTGCCCACCACTTGGTAGACCACTGGGTTCTCTGTCTTCCCCTCCCTTTCCTTTTCGAATCCCACAATTTCCTGTTGGGGAAAGGCTGTAATTACCCCAGTTCAGGCACCAGATCCCAGACAGAGGCACAGCTGCTGGGATAACTCTAGGAAAACATGGGAACCAATATTTTTCCAATTAGAAGGACTGTGGCAGAAACCTTTTCTATGAGTTATATTGAAACCAGGTTTCTCCAGTCAGCTGCCAGGGGAAGAAGGTAGAGCTGGACTCCCTGCTGCTGCCCCGACCTCAATACTACCCAGGAGATCAGTGGCTCACCACAGCAGCCCCGACAGGATGTTTCTGGATTCTGGGGAGATTGAGCTGCCACTTACTGAGTTCCACACCTAATAAAGTCCCAAACTTCCTGCTTTGGTGTCCTGGGAGATGGGGAAACGGGGTGAAGGACGGAACAAACTGAGACAGCAGATGACTCAGGGTGACAGGAGAAGGGAGCAGGATGCTGGATTAGCTAGCTGATGTTCCCTCCTTTCAGTGATTTACAGGAGACGCACCCCAGCTTGGTCATGAAGTTGGTTTGCTTCCACTGTGCGATGCAATCCTCAGAGGTTTTAAAATCAGCCTGCACAAAAGAAACAAAAGCAGTGAATGTGGTGGCCACGGGGCTGCAGGAGAGCAGGCTCTTACGCTCCAGTGGTGCGGACAGACCTGCTGGACAGACCAAACTGCTCTGCCAGTGGCTCACCATGGTCTCTCATATCCAAACAAGCACATCTGAGGCATTTAGTTTAGGAAAACAGTCTTGAGTAAGTGCAAAGAACTATGTATCAAGATATCTATTGAATAGTGAAAACCTGAGAACCTCAGTGTCTTACATTAAAGATTAAATAATTTTGTTACATTATGGTAATTATGATATAATACTATGCAATCAGGTACCCCCTCTCAGTGTTTAAGAAGATGGGGAAGTTTTTCTGGCATCAAGTTAAATAAAAAAATAAACCTATAGCAGGACTCAAAGTATAAATACATTATTTCCATACATAGAGTCCACAAAGAAATCCTCACTGATGCTATTTTCTGGTACCTCTAGGCAGCAGGACTATGGATATTTTGTTTTCTTCATGTCCCCTATATTTTGGACATTTCTGCATGGGAAATTTATTTTATAGCCAGATAAAATAAATGATTCAAAAAAGCAGCCTGGAAATGTAGTAAAGAGGAAATGGATAAAACCACCAGCCTGCCACATGCAGGAGGACAGTGGTAGAAAGCACTCTGAACACCTCCCAGAAACACCTGGCGGAGCGAGGATGTGAGGGATTAACTAGGGAAAGCCACAGGTGTAATGTTAGTGCCACGAGGACAGTGAACTGTTGTCGTTTTATTCCCTGATGCAGCCTGAACCCCTAGGGCGATAGCTGCCCATCTATCGGGCTCAGTATCTGTGGGAAGAAGGAACACATTCAGGGGTCCCAGGGACGGGCTGTATGTGAGTCCATGCCCCAGAGGGCAGAGAATGAGTGCTCTAAGACCAAGGTGGGCGGGGGGATCCCCGCTCCATCACTTCTGGTGACCCTGTGTGGCCCTGGCTAATATCCTGCCAGACAAAATAGGGATAATCCTCTGATCATGGACTGAGGATCAGAAGAGGAAATGTCTAAGTCCCTCACACCCCCTCAAATAGTCTATCCACTCTCAGTAGGTGCCAGAGCTCCCGTGCTCTGCAGGCACCTCCTCTAGAAAGGTCTGGACTCAGGAAGGGAGGGGCTTAGAGGCAGGAAAGCCCAGCGTGGGAGCAAAGGCCATGGTGGACTCAGTAGCAAAGCAGTCTGGGGACACAGCACAGGTGGCCCAGGCAGGAGCCAGGGCATTGCCACCTACTTACCTGCAACTTCTCAAAGACTTTCTTCTTGGGCTTGAGCTCTTCATCTGGTTGGCCCTTCTCATAGCCCTTCACAAACACTCGCTCCCCAGGAGCAGAGCCTGGCGGAGGGTCCAGAGGCTCAACTTTGCGGTTTACTCCTTCCCTGAGAAGACACACAGGACGAGGACACGGTGAGGCTGTGGACTGCCCACAGCGGCCCTGGAAGCCAAGGCATCAGGGCCTGTATGGAGGGGCCACAATGCTGGAGGCCCAGGAGATCCTCAGCACTGAGTTACATTTCTGGACGGTATCAGCGTTGCCTTGACCCTCTGTTGGGAGAGATACCAAAATCTGGGCTTTTGGAGGAGGAAGTAGGACAGAACAGAGACAGCAAGGCCCGGACAGCTAGTCAGAATTAGGTTTGACTCCTGGCTCCATCTCTCACTGGTAGAGGGACTTGGGCATGCACAATACTGCTTTGAGCCTTCAACTTCTGTCTTAATAAAACTGACTTTGGGTAAAGTGCTTCACGCACAGTACTTGTACAATAAATAATTCCTTCATGCATCATCTTTTGGATAGTGCTTGCAGGGTTTCCACTTGGCGCATGGAAGGGCACCATGTAGGCTGATTCCCTCCTCTCCCCCCACACCCCCTTCTTGCACTCCGCCCCAAGTTCTCACTTACATAGAGGCACAAAGAAGCATGCCTTGGGACTCGATGCCTCTCATCTTCTGGGGTTTCAGATTGCACAGCACCACCACCAGCCTATCCTGCAATTCCTCCTTGGGCACAAACTGTACCAGGCCGCTCACGATAGTCCGGGGTTCAGCTTCTCCCACATCAATCTTCTCCACATACAGGCTGTCTGCATCTGGGTGCTGCCAGCAAGAGACATTAGTCCCAGACAGTGTCATATGGAATGGATCACGGGCGGGGCCCGATGAGCCCTCTGACTGCTGAAGTGGGCGTCCATTCCTCAGCAGAGGCTCCTAAGGGACCCTCTGGGGCAAACTCTTTCCAGGTCCCGACGACAGTAGAATGGGTTGTAAAGGTACATTTTAGCCTCCACCAAGAGGCAGGCTTTGAGTAGAATGAGGCGTGCAAGGAGTGTCCTCCAGGGGTGAAGACAGGCCTGGACTGTCTGGGTGGCTACATGCTGCGCCAGCCTGGTGGATGGGTGGGGGACAACGCTGGCCGCACCATCTCAAAGAGCACTGGCAGCTATCTCAAGGTTGTTTCAGTAGTTGGGTCTACAGTGAAAAACATTGCTGAGAGAGGGAAAAAAAGCCACAGCAATGGTCCCAGGTCACATAACCTTCTGTCTCTGGGAAAAAGGAAGTCCCTTCCCCATTTTCAGGGGTGGGTGGGATGGGACAGGGCGACAAAGTGCTCATCCAAGATAAGGCCTGCAGCTAAGTCCAGACAAACTGGTAGAGACCAGAGGAGTCTATGGGACCGGATTTAGCGGATAAGCAAGCTCCCTCTGACTAATATCTTCCCCCTCTATGAGTTCCTGGCTGTGGTTGGTTGCATAAGGTCCAGAGGCAGCAAAGGGAAAAGCCTGACACCTGGAGTTAGGCGCCTGTGTTCTGACTTGCAATATGACCTCAGGGATGTTACTTCCCATCCCTGGCCAGGTTTCCTCCAGACGGAAACAGACAAATGTGACCCCTATCTGCCTCTCTGGGATGTGATGAGAAATGAGTACCTTGTCCACACTAATGACTTTCCCCACACGGATATCCAGCCGGGATGGGATGACCTCCTCTGGTTCTGAATTTTTGGCAAGGCCTTTGGCAACTGGCTCTGGGAATGAGAAGAACCCGAGGGGTCAGAACTCTCCTCCTTCACCATGACAGGTCAACCGCTGAGCCCACCCAATGAGGACACCAGCAGGGGTTTAGCGCAGAATGCCCAGAACATACCCACTTTTTTATTTACTTACTTACTTTACTTATTTAAAGATTTTATTTATTTACTCATGAGGGACAGAGAGAGAGAAGCAGAGGCACAGGCAGAGAGAGAAGCAGGCTCCATGCAAAGATCCCGACGTGGGACTCGATCCCAAGTCTCCAGGATCACGCCCTGGGCTGAAAGCAGGCACTAAACCGCTGAGCCACCTGGGCTGCCCCAGAACATACCCCTTTAGTTATATCTTCTTTTTTTTCTTTTTAAAATAATCTCTACACCCAATATGGGGCTCATACTTATGACCCCAAGCTCAGGAGTCATGGGCTTTTACCAAATGAGCCAGCCAGGTGCCCCTAGTTACATCTTTAAAACAGGATCAGCAACCTTTTAGAAGTGACATGCCAGATTTTCATCTATTCTCTCCCTCAGTTATTAGCTGGAGAGGAGGGAAGAAGAGGGATGGTAGTAGTTTTGCTACCTTTAGGTATTTCCATTCATGCACTCCACATACATTTTTCGAGTCTGGAAGGTCACACAAAACCATCAATGTTAATATCTCAGCATCATGGATAAGTGGATGGCTAACTAAGAGCCACTCAGAAGCATATGGAAAGGTATTAGACAAAGCTGAAGATGAGCTTCCCTAAGGAGCTGTACAAGCTCTGCCTGAACAGCTGTGTTACCTCATGGTCTAACCCAGCTGGTCTCTAACCAAAGAACATTTAGTGAAGCATCATAGTATGTATCTCACACCAGGAGACTTCATACAACAGGATGTAATCACTTCACAGTATCGCCCAGACCTAGATCAAGATGACTCAAGTTCCATTCCAGGAGTTAATGGGGTAGGATATCCTTGCACTTCAGACCCCCTGGCTTCTAGGGCTCTCAGTTTGAGACCGACCTTTCCCTGAAGCCCACTGACAGGCTCTCTGTCTGATGTCATGCACCCGTTGGCCCTTCCCCGCTCCCTGGCTGGCCTTACTCTGCTTCGAGGGATCTGGGTAGGCAGCACTGGCCAGTTTCTTCAGTGCAGGAGTATTAAACTTTTCCCGGATAGGATCCAACAACTTGTTCAGGGCGACTTCGACAGAATTCTTGAGGTCTCCAGGGTGTACAACCTGCAGAAGTGTACAAAGGCCCAGTGGAAGGAGGTATCAGAGTGGGGCACAGGATATCTGAGTCTACTAAAGATAATGTGTATGTAGAGTACAGGCTGTTGATCCTCAGAATCACCTTAGGAAGCTGACAAAGCCAAGAGGGGGGAGAAAGGTTTAGGAAGATTATTTTACCTGTCTGAGATTTAGGTTTTTTGACTCTGAATTCCATACTAAATTGAGGATTTTTATTTTATTTTTTTTTAAAGATTTATTTATTTGAGAGAGAGAGAGAGAGAGAGAGCGCGCATGCAGGGGCAGAGGGAGAGAGTGAATCTCAAGCAGCCTCCATGCCCACTGTGGAGCTCCATCTCATGACCTGGAGATCATGACCTGAGCCAAAGTAACTTGAATGTTTTTATTAATCAAATTCTTCTAGTCCCTCCATTCATGCTTAGAGTAGTGGCATGAACCAGGTGTCATTTGCAGGCGGAGAAACAGAGAGGCAACCCAAGGAGACAGCCTGGCGGGTAGCTAAGTAAGTGAGAAGAGCGAGCAAGTGCGTTGGAGTTGAACCAGGGTTAGAGTCCCTGCTAGCTGTGTGAGCCCTGGACCAGGCACTTAATAACCTTCTAAGCTTTAGAGGGTTATTAAGATGCTTTACTTAAGAACTGAAGAGAATATCTATACCTCAGAGAGTCAGAATGAGGATTCAATCCCACAATGTGGGTAAATATGGTGAGTGATTCTAATTTTTTTTTTTTTTATTTATTTATGATAGTCACAGAGAGAGAGAGAGAGAGAGGCAGAGACACAGGCAGAGGGAGAAGCAGGCTCCATGCACTGGGAGCCTGATGTGGGATTCGATCCCGGGTCTCCAGGATCACGCCCTGGGCCAAAGGCAGGCGCCAAACCGCTGCGCCACCCAGGGATCCCTGGTGAGTGATTCTAGTGCGTGGTAGGAGCTCAGCAATTCAATTTTTCTTGTGTCCTGTGACTAGTACTTTTATACTTTTCAAATCTGCCCTGAAAGGCTCTGCTAGATATTCTAAGGGGTATCTCTTAGCCATGAATACCTGTAATACAACAGTGCCTACATTTTAGTTTCTGATGATATTCCTTCATTTCCTTAGGAATTTTTTTTTTTAAAGATTTATTTATTCATGAAAGACACACAGAGAGAGAGGCAGAGACACAGGCAGAGGGAGAAGCAGGCTCCACGCAGGGAGCCTGATGTGGGACTCGATCCCGGGCCTGCAGGATCATGCCCTGGGCCAAAGGCAGGCTCTAAACCGCTGAGCCACCCAGGGATTCCCCCTTAGGAATTTTAAAAGTGCTACTGGCTAGTCATTTATTGGAATAATAAGAAGGATAGAAGAAACATATCTGAAAAAAGAGCCTGAAGTAGCACTAGCCAGTAGCACTTTCTGTGACAGTGGACATGTTCTGTATGTGCTGTGTCACATAGGTGCCACTGGCTGTGTGTGGCAGGTAAGCCTTACTATGTGCCCAGGGCAACTGAGGAACTGAATTGTAGTTTACATTTAAACAGCCACATGAGGCTAGTGGCTATCATACTGGACAGAGGAAGCCTAAAGCTTTTCTATTATTAAAATATGGGGTTTGTGGCCTGCCTCAGGCTGGAGGGAGAGGGTTTCAGGGCAATGGCTGTGAAAATCATCCAAAAAATAGGCCACAGAGTTCATAGGTCTTTTCCTCTATTTGATGTTCAAACCCCCACACTAGGTTGCCTGCAGTGGGCTTCTGGTCTCTGCTTGAACACCTCAGTGATGAGGTCACAAAGTTAAGTGAGGCAGTCCAGCTTGTTGTCATACAACAAAGGTTGCTGCACAGCTCTCCCTGATGTTGATTCTGAACATGTTTCACTATGGTCCCCACCTGTAGACCTGGCTTAGCCCTCTGGGGCCACAGGAAGAAACCCAACCCTTCTCCCATGAGTCGGTCATGTTATCTGAGGAGGATTGGACACAGGCCTGATTCCCAGCCAAACATCCCCAGTTCTTTCTTTTTTTTTTAAATATTTTTTAAATTTTTTATTTATTTATGATAGTCACAGAGAGAGAGAGAGAGAGGCAGAGACACAGGCAGAGGGAGAAGCAGGCTCCATGCACCGGGAGCCCGATGTGGGATTCGATCCCGGGTCTCCAGGATCGCGCCCTGGGCCAGAGGCAGGCAGGCACCAAACCGCTGCGCCACCCAGGGATCCCCATCCCCAGTTCTTTCAACTGTGCTTCCGTGACAAGGGTTTTGGTCTATTCCCTATCACAGCCTCCTTCCTCTCCCCACCAACACACCCCAGACTATCAAATAAACCTCATAAAACTGAAGTCCAGGGCTGAAGGCACAACTCCAAATGTACTCACAACAGTCGAGAACTGAATGGACTATTGGCTCCCTGGTTCCAGACTCCACATTTCTGATGTCTTACACCAAGGCTTAACATTTCTGATCATCCAATCACACTGATTCAACCCAAAGTCAGAGTCAACCAAAAGCCCCCATTCCAGTCCCCATATGCACCACTATCACATCTTCCCTTTATGACCTGGCCCCTCCTGTCTTGCCCACAATAATTCATGCCTCACCTTTTAGATTCATGTCAGACCATGCCATTTTGCGATTCCACATCATGCTATTTCACCTTCTGTGTCTTTTGGATGTTGTCCCCTCTGCAAAGCTTTGCCGGACAGCCAGGTAATCACTTCCCTATTTTACCTTTGGACTGTGTATACATCATCATCATATAGTCACACAGCCATACTATTTGTTTATACGTCTGCCTCTCTTTCTGAACCATGAGCTTCACAAGGATTTAATCCTCTGGTGCCTAACTCATGGGTACCTAGTAGTTCTTTTGTGAAGCTGTCTGTTGAGATCAGCAGGATCCTCTATGCTGTCCTTTCCTAGATGTTTCTTTTTTAAACCTTGACTATGCACCTCTCCCTAAAATGGTTCATCTTGCTGGGTTTGGTCCTTTATTCCAGGTTAAATCCTTTGCAGAGTGAATAGGATACTAATATATTAGTTTTGTGCCATTTGCTTGCCTAACCTGTGAACCACCCAAATCCTCATTAAGCCATTACTCACAATACACAGCCCTGGAAAGCATCAAGCAGAAACTTGGGGCAGGTACTAGAAATCTGCCTAGGCCAAGAAGGAGAGGTCCATCAGAAGGAATTCAGTGGGGATTACTCCTCCTTTGGGATTACCTCATCAGCAAAGTCCTTTTCTAGGTCCAAGTAAACGGTATAGGTTTTGTTTCCACCCCATTTCTCATCTCGAAGGATCACAAACTCTGTAAGACAAAGGATCCATGACAACAAACTCATCAATAATGGCAGAGTCAGCATTCCTAGCTCAATGTTATGGATATTTAGAGTTTTTGTTGTATATTTTAAACTTTATTATATGGCATTTTATTGTTCTTAAATCAGATGAGCTAGCAACCCAGCGGCATCCAAGCTCAAGGGAAAGGATCGTGCATTACATTTCTTTCATACTTCTCTAATTCAGCATGCCTGTGCCCACCCTCATTTCTACAACCCCTGCCCACCCTATCACCCTATGTAGAGTAACCCAGTGACAATCTCATGGGCAATGAAATGATATCCCAACTGCAAATGTACACTGGTGTATTAGAAGTCAGAGCACAGAATCAGGGAAGCCCATCTCTGAAGGAAGACTCCTGACAAACCACAAGTATGATCACAATACTAGTTTTGCTACTTTGGCCTGGCCTCTGGGAAGCAACCAAGGAGTGTCTTACCGGACTTGAGAGGAAAGAGGACATGCTTGATGAAAGACAAAACTCCATTGTTCTCCACATTTCCTGGCTCACAGAAGGCCTTCTTCAATTTTTTCTTCACATCTTCCTTCCGGTCAAGGAGATCAATCTTGGACTCCTAGAAGCCACGGAGGAGAAAGGACCTCTTATGGTGAGAAATGAGATATGCTCAAATACTCTGTGTATTTTAATGTTTTTTTTTTAAATAGTTAAACATTAACAACTTTAATAAAAGCAGAATTAATCAGAGTCAAGAACCACTCACAACATTGCCAAAAATAATGATTTCAATGTTCCTGTGTTCTTCTAAGGCCTTCAACACAGAACATTGTTACAAATTTATAGTTCTTACAAACTTCTAGTTGGAGAACAAATGTCTACCCTTTGCTTTTTCACTTGAGACTATATTGTAAGTATTTCTGAGTGGCTACCTAGTCTTTCCTTATAATTTTTATGCTGTATCATATTCCCAATTATTAGTGACAATATACTTTCTAAACTGTTAAATTATTTTCTAATTTTTGTAAATTATATGCAATATTACAATGAACATCTCTGCAGAGGTTTTTTTGTTTTTGTTTTTGCTCTCTCTAGGATTCTTTCCTTAAGCTACCTAAAACTGCTAGGCCCAAAACTATTTTCTCAAAGGAGCATACTAATCGTTACTGCCCAAAACAGTGTGTGAGAGGACTTGCTACATGGCAACCCCCAATACCAGGTACTGTCTAGTATCTAGAGCCGTTTTCCCTTTCAGGGTAATAGGTATTGTTTCTTATTTTGCAGTGAGTAAGCTTATGGTTCTTGGTGTTCAGTGGTTACCAAATTCTGGTCCATGTATGTCTGTATATGAATCATCTGGAGTGCTTTTAAAAAAAAGTAAATCACTGGGAGATGAATCAAAATCTCTTGAGGCTGGGCCAGGAATCTGTATTTTTGAAAAGCTCTCTGAGTGATTCTGATGTAGTCATGTTCAGAAACTGCTACTAACTCTGATTTTTCCAGGGTTAACATACAGTGAATGTTACTAAATGGTGTGAGTGGTATGATAGTTTGTCAAAGAAATAACTAATACATGGAGCATTTTAACACAGAGAAAAACAAATGAGTATATTATTCTAAAAACTCTAAGTTTCCATGCATAAATTTACTGATCTCTGTTCAAAAAACTGAGAAGCCAGACTGAAGCTAGATGAACACCCAACCATGACTTTAATCAGAATCACCTGGTAAAATATGAAAGTAAATACAGATTCCTGATATTGTCCAGAACTACTTTATCAGAATCTCTAAAAACAGTCTAATCGATGCTTTTTTTTTTTTTTTTTTTTTTAATTCCCTAGGTATTGCTGAAGCTCAGCTGTGTTTGGGAATCCAGAATTCAACCTTTCACATCTTTGGGTTCCACTAAGGCCCCCATTCTGTACCCTTAGGGATCAAAACAAAAGTGTACTTTTCCTAAGCAGGACTTTTAAATGTTAAAAGATACTGGAAAAAAAAAAAAAAAAAAAAAAAGATATTGCAGTTATCATATTAGTTATGTCAAACATCACCTGAGAATTAAGATGCTATTTGGTAAAATGCAACCCTAGCCTCATTAACCTCATTAAGAAGGCTGAATTTTATCACAGTTCTATGAATGAAGAAATTACTTTTGCTTGTGCGTTTTATCAGCAGCAATAAAACTGTTAAAATTATGATTGGATCCCATCAGGACTGCTTCTTGGTCCTTTAGTAGTCAAGAACCACTGAAATTAATTGGATGACTTTAGGTTCCTCATAACTCAAATTTACAAGAATTCTAGTTAGCCGGGTGACTCTTTTCTCGAGCCCGCAATCTCTTCATCTCTTGCTGAAGATTTCTGAACTCAAGTCAGAGCTAGCAAACCCACCTCTTCTGAGGAACTCATTTTGCTGCCAGTTAATCCCGGAACCATAGGATTCATCAGATGGACCCGTTTTGAGTAGCCAAGTGCAGGGAGATACTGAGGAGTTAGAAAGAAATGCACAAACCAAGTATTAGTATAAATTTCTCCTAAGTGCTCCAATCTCATCTAATTTGGCCAGCAACTTAATAGTTTGATACAGTCCTTCCAATCTTTTTTTCTACCAAATATACAACCTTTCCTTCTTTCTTTTTTAAAGTTTCTTTTTAAACTTAGTTAACATACTGTATAATATTAGTTCAGGAGTAGAATTTAGTGATTCTGCACTTCCATACAATGCCCGGTGCTCATCACAAGTGCCCTCCCTCCTTAATCCCCATCACCTATTTCACCCCTCCCTTACCTCCTTCCCGCCTCTGGTAACCAGCAGTTTGTCCTCTATAGAGTTAAGAGTCTGTTTCTTGGTTTGCCTTTTTCTCTTTTTCCTCCCTTCATTCATTTGTGTTTTGTTTCTTAAATTCCACATATCAGTGAAATCATATGGTATCTGTCTTTCTCTGAGTGACCTATTCTGCTTAGCACTATACTCTCTACCTCCGTCTGTGTCATTGCAAATAGCAGGATTTCATTCTTTTTTTTTTTTTTTTTTTTTGTCGCTGAAAAATATTCCATTGTGTTGAATATACAACCTTTTGATGGTGTATATATAAAGTTAGGGACATCTCGGTGGCTCAGTGGTTGAGCGTCTGCCTTTGGCTCAGGTTATGATCCTGGGGTCCTGGGATGGAGTCCTACATCAGGCTCACTGCAGGGAGCCTGCTTCTCCCTCTGCCTATGTCTCTGCTTCTCTGTGTGTCTCTCTCATGAATAAATAAATAAAATCTTTAAAAAATTATTTTTTTCTCAACCACTTTTCTATTAGTATTACAGTGTGATTTTTACATTACGATGGATTTACTCTGCCACCAGAAACAACCATAAAAGGTAAGGTGGAAATATATAAAATGACCATTTGTAGGCATTCAATAGCAATAGGTGTACACTATAAATCTTGACAGGAGGGAAAGCAAAGGTGACCCACACTCACCCTTACTTTCTCCTTGAGGGCTCTTTTCCCAAACCAGGTGTTGAGAAAAAGAGAACAGATGTCTGATGAAGCAGAGGAGACAGAGATTGGGGTTCAGGGCTCCCAGGAGGCTAGGATTTGGGAAGGGTTCCAGAGTGAAGTGAGCACCTTACCCCCAAATCTAAGTCAAAACTCCCCACTATTTCTGTGCTAACTCCTAGCTATGTGTGCATACAGAAGGATGCCAGGGAGCCTAGCAGATAACAGGTGCTGGGAGGCTGGAGATCTGCACAGAGATTTTAAACACCGTATAGTGCTGGGGAAACAGAGGTTGAAGTTTAGATCCACTCAGAGTGGAGAGGTCTTTGTGAACACCCTAAGATTTGGGTTTGAGACTCCAGAAAAGTCATATAACAGGAATACGGACCACATCACAGGAGGAAGGGCAAAATTGAAATAGACCTGTTCTGACAAAGCCTAGAACCAGCCCCATGACAGGATCAAGGTGATAAGGCAGTAATTTAACAGTCTACAGAAAGCACAGCACACTATAAACATAATCCAGAGTCTCTACAACATATCTACAATGTCTTTGATATAAAAAAAAGTATTAGAAACGAGAAACAGAAAAAAAATGGCTGATAGTTAAAACAGTCAATAAAAGCAGACCTAGGAATAATCCAGATATTGGAATAAAGATCATAAAAAAGATCTATAAATAAAGATCTATAAAAGAGAACCAACTGGAAGCTCTAAAATGGCATGATATGATTTAACAGAGGACAGGATTGGTGAACTTGAAGAAATGTCAGTAGAGAATAATCAAACTAAAGCACAGACAGGACGAAAAAAAAAAAAGGGAAACAACAGAATATAAGAGATGTGTGGGACATAGTCAGGAGGTCGACCCTATGTATAATTAGGGTCCCAGAGCAGGAGAGAGAATATGACAGAAGCAATATTTAAGGAAATAATAGGGGACAATTTCCCAAAACTGCTGAAAACACTCAGGAAGCTCAGCAAAATCCAAGTAGGATAAATACCAAGAAAACTATATCCAAGAACACCATAGTCAAATGCTGAAAATCAGAGACAAAATGCTAAGAACAGCTGGAGAAAAGCTGTATTATCTATAAAAGAGACACAATAATATTTACAGGTGATTTCTCAATGAAAACTAAGGAAACCAGAGGCAATGGGATAGCTCTTTAAAGTGGTAAAAGAAAAATAACCGCCAACCTAGAATTTGATATCCAGGGAAAACAAAAGAAAGATGTTTTCAGACAAAAGATAGCTGAAAGAACTCATTATTTATGACCCGTGCTACCAATGGCAATATTGGGGCAGAGGGGAGGAGGCATTCTTTAGGTTGAAGGAAAATGATCCCAGATGGAAGCCCAGAGCCACTGGAGTGCTGGAAGGAGTCAAGAGTACCAGGAAAGGTGAGTAGGGCTAAGTATATACATGAAAATTGATTGTTTAAAAAGGAATTTATAATAAAGTCTTGGGACTTAAAATACATGTAAAAGTGAACTATATGACAATAGCACAAATAGCAAGAAGGACTTAGAAAAAATTGTAGGAAAAAAAAAAGAAAAAATTGTAGGTTTTTACATCATTGAGATGTGGCAAAAATATCTAATTTAAACTATAACACATTACAAAGACCCATGTTGTAATCTCTAGAGCATGGGTGGGCAAACTTTTCTGAAAAGGACCAAATAATATTTTAGACTTTGGGACTTGGCACACACATGGTCTCTCCATACACACACATACCATTTTTTTTTTTTTCACACATACCATTCTTAGAGCTTGTGAGTTTCACAAAAATAAACCATGGGCCATCTCTGCTAGAATAATAAAAGTAGATTCAACTAAAAAGTTAACAGAGGAGGGCAGCCCAGGTGGCTCAGAGGTTTAGCGCTGCCTTCAGCCCAGGGCGTGATCCTAGAGACCCAGGATCCAGTCCCACTGTCAGGCTCCCTCTGGGGAGCCTGCTTCTCCCTTTGCCTGTGTGTCTCTGCCTCTCTCTCTCTATCTCTCATGAATAAATAAAATCTTAAAAAAAAAATAAGTTAACGGAGGAGATAATATGAAATACTTAATCAAAAAATTTACATTTTAAGCATTCCTCATTCATTAAATATACCCCAACACCATAAGCCAGTCTGAAAAAGATATGACCTCACTCATATGTGGAATTTAAGAAAAAAACAAAGTAGCAAAGGGAAAAAAAGAGAGAGAGAGATAAACCAAGACATAGACTCAATTCTAGAGAACAAACTGATAGTTACCAGAGGGGAGGGGGATGAGAGGATGAGGGAAATAAGGGATAGGGATTAGACGCACACTTGTCCTGATGAGCATTGAGTAATGTAAAGAACTGGTGAACCAGTATATTGTACACCTGAAACTAATATAACACTGTATGTTAACTATACTGGAAATAAAATTAAAACAATAAAAAGAAAATCCAAAAGCCATTTAAAAAATACTATATAACATTTCATCGTGATGAGTTATCATAACATATATCATTTAACAATCCCTTGCCATTGGATGTGGGTTTATTTCTAGATTTTTAAAAAATATTTTATTTAAGTATTTTTTCTTTTTTTAAGATTTAATTAATTTATTCATGAGAGACAGAGAGGGAGAGAGGTAGAGACACAGGCAGAGGGAGAAGCAGGCTCCATGCTGGGAACCCAACGTGGGACTCCATCCAAGGTCTCCAGGATCACGCCCTGGGCTGAAGGCAGCGCTAAAACACTGAGCCACCTGGACTGCCCAAAAGATTTTATTTTTAAAAAGACTTTATTTTTAAGTAATATCTATACCCAGTGTGGGGCTCAAACTCATAAGCCTGAGATCAAGAGTTGTATGCTCTACCCACTGAACCAGCAAGGCATCCCTATTTCTAGATTTTACCTTTAAACTGATAATGTGATAAAATAGTTTCATACATAACTGAAGTTGCACTTTTAAGATTATGTCCTTAGCACCAATTTGTATAATTATTATGGCAAACTACCCTCCAGAAATTGACATTTCCGCTAACAGTGTTTTCTCCATACTCTTGCCAAGATGAGGTTTTGAGAAGCTTTCAGAAATAACAACCATTTCTCAGTAGCCCTTTCTATTTTATTTTATTTTATTTTATTTTATTTTATTTTATTTTATTTTATTTTATTTTATTTTTTTTCAGTAGCCCTTTCTAACTTACTCAAGTTCTTCCCCCAAAAAGAACTATTAAGGGTATGCTCTGATTTCCTCCTTTAAACCTTGTTAAAGGGCAGCCCCAGTGGCACAGCAGTTTAGCGCAGCCTGCAGCCCAGGGTGTGATCCTGGAGACCAGGGATCAAGTCCCACGTCAGGCTCCCTGCATGGAGCCTGCTTCTCCCTCTGCCTGTGTCTATGCCTCTTCCTCTTTGTGTCTCTCATGAATAAGTAAATAAAATCTTAAAATAAATAAATAAATAAATAAATAAATAAATAAATAAATAAATAAATAAACCTTGTTAAAGAGTTTCTCAGAAATGAGTGGTTTATGTGAGATCCAGAGCAATACGGGCTGAATGCTCTGGGAAAGGCCAGTAGTTCTGACTGGTGGTCCTTGTCCCTAGAAATTATTAGGAAAGAGCAAATCCAACAGGTCTGGGGACAGCTTCCTAGTAGCAGCAAGAGCATGGGCTATTTGAGTTAGATAGGTTTGAGTGCTAATTTCTGCTCAGTCACTAGCAGTGTGACAACTGACAACTTTCTTTCTTGACACTTAGTTTTCTTGTCTGCAAACCAGGGAGAACAATACCTACCAAACAATATAGTTATGAGTAGTGGGACTGGCATATTCAAAAAAATTTAATTGCATACCCGAGGTACAAAAGGAAAAAATATAGGAAAGAGGATACGTACCTTCTCTGCAAAGGTAAAAATCTTTCTCTGATCAACACCTCCAAATTGGGCATCTACTTTCAAATACTCTTCATCTAATGCCTGTGGAAAAAAACACATGAGCATAAACTCCTACTGTATTTCTTCTATATGGATCTGAGATACCAGAAAGTTTTGAAAATCATACTTTTTTTTTTCCCAGAAAGTAGAGCCAGGAAGCAAATATAGCATCCAGCCTCCTTGTAGGCCTCAAGAGTGGCATAAACATTTGCTGAGTGCCTGAGGTGAACCGTACTCCATGTAGATGTCATGAAGGAAAATGTTAACAGCCCCTGCCTTCAGGAAGCTCACAGACTAGTGGGGCAGGGAGGGAAGAAGACACACCACAGTCATGTCAAAGGTACCCAGTGAATAAGGCAGCCTGTGACAAATGTCAAATAATGGCATAAGAGGGCCCCCTGGGTGGTTCAGTTGGTTAAGCATCTGCCTTCGGCTCAGGTCATGATCCCAGGGTCCTAGATGGAGCCCTACATTGGGCTCCCTGCTCCTCAGGTAGCCTGCTTTTCCCTCTTCCTCTGCCCCCTCTTGTCCTCTCTCTCTCTCTTTCCCTCAAATAAATAAAATCTTTTTTAAAAATGGCATAAGAAGAATGTGCTGTGAGAGCTCAGAAACAAAAAGCAAGACTAAACTCGTAAACAAACAGGTATTATCACATACTACATGCCAGGCCTAGTGCCAGCCCTTTGGATGCAGAGTTGAATTGGATCCAAACTCAGCCTTCAAGAAGCCCATTATTCAGTTGAAAAAAGAGGCATATAAACATAATTTCAGTACAGTGTGTAAAGGGCTATCCCAGATGTTCATTTAACGAACAGTGCTAGTAGCTGGTCAGACAGGTGGCAGTGAAGGCTTCCTGGAATCAGACTGTGGGCTGAGCTTGGTTTTGAAGAATATATAGATGTTTTTCACCATGGAGAGGAAACAGATGTCAGAAGGCAGGGAGGTGTGAAATGTTTAGGGAAATTATGAGTGATTTAGTTTGCAAAAGCACAAACGTAAGCGGATGGAGGAAGTGGTTAGTGAAGGCATCAGAGAAGTAAGGATCCTGAATACCACACTAGGGTGTCTAGCATCATCCTGGCCCACACTGTAGAAAGATCATACCAGTCAGAGGGCAGGGCACAGAGTGGAGGCCTTTGGACTGGAGACAAAGAGAACGGTGAGGAGGCTGCTGTGAGTCCAGGTAAGAAACGATGCTGAACGATGTCAGTGGGAATGGAGAACAAGAATATATGTAAGAGATTTTAAAAGTAGAATTGATAAGATTTCATGTCTGATTGAATGGAGGGAAGAGGAAGAAGGAGAGGAAGAGAAAGGTGAGCAAGCAGGAACAATCTAGAAGAGCACTGTCCACTAGAATATTCTGGAATGATGAATATGTTCTATGTCTGTGCTGTCCCAATAGGTTAGCCACTAGGTGCATGTGGCCTGTGAACACTTGAAATATAGCCAATGTGACTGAAACCTAAAAACTTTAATTGTAATTTTTTTTTTTTTTTTTTATGATAGTCAGAGAGAGAGAGAGAGAGGCAGAGACACAGGCAGAGGGAGAAGCAGGCTCCATGCACCGGGAGCCCAATGTGGGATTCGATCCTGGGTCTCCAGGATCACGCCCTGGGCCAAAGGCAGGCGCCAAACCGCTGTGCCACCCAGGGATCCCTGTAATTATTTTTAATAGCCATATATGACCGTAACTAGAGGAGAGGCTGCCATAGGGGACAGTGCAGATCTAAATGTCTCCAGGCTTAACACATAGAAAGCTCTTTTGGAAGTGATAAGGGAAGACTTGATATTCTTATACCAAATATATTTTTTAAAGAGTTTATTTATTTATTTATTAGAGAGAAAGAGAGAGTGTTTGTGCTCAAGCGGGAGAAGCAAAGGGAGAGGGACAAGCAGACTCCCTGCTGAGCATAGAGCCTGATGCAGGGTACCATCCCATGACCCTGAGATCATGATGTGAGCCAAAATCAAGAGTTGGACGCTCAACTGACTAAGTCATCTAGGCGCTTCTCTTATACTAAACATTATAGAAATACACAAAGAGGGGCACCTGGGTGGCTCAGTCTGACTCGGTTTTGGCTCAGGTCATTATTTTCGGGTCATGAGATGGAGCCCTGCATTGGGCTCCAAGTTCAATATGGAGTCTGCTTGAGGATTCTCTGTCCTTTCTCTCTATCCAGCCCCCCACTTGAGAGTGCACATGCTCTCTCTCTCTCATACACAAATAAAAATCTAAAAAAATATATACAAAGAAAAAGTTAAGCCTATTATCATTTTTGTCCTACCTTTTGAGCTAGTAACCAGTATTAACAACTTGGTTTGAATTTTTCTATCTTCTCCTTGCTCAACAAATACATATGAAATATGATATGTTTTGTTTAATGGAAAATAGATGCCTAAAAAATATATATATTTTGTTTTATTTTTGTTAAAGATTTACTTTTTTTTTTTTTTTAAATTTTTTTATTTATTTATGATAGTCACACTGGGGGAGGGGGGCAGAGACACAGGCAGAGGGAGAAGCAGGCTCCATGCACCAGGAGCCCGACATGGGATTTGATCCCAGGCCTCCAGGATCACACCCTGGGCCAAAGGCAGGCGCCAAACCACTTCGCCACCCAGGGATCGCAAGATTTACTTATTTTAAAGAGAGACAGAATATGCCTGTGGGGTGTGTGTGGTGAAGGGAGGGACAGAGGGCGAGAGAGAAAATCTCAAGCAGACTCCCCACTGAGTGTGGAGCCTAATGCGGAGCTCGATCTCATAACCCTGAGATCATGACCTGAGCCGAAATCAAGAGTCAGCTGCTTAACTGAGCTACCCAGGCACCCCACCAAAAATTTATCTTTACACATCACTCTGAAATTTTCTTCATTTCAGAGATCTTGATCAATATAAAGAAGATGTGTGACGTTGCACAGCATTCTCTGGGAGAACTGGCTTCCATGTGTGTACTGTATTCTGCAGACATGAAAAAAAAATCCATTTACTATTTATGTGTAAATAGCCTGGTTATCAGGCCATTTTCAGCCAATAGTTACATCCAGTGTACCTTTGCACAAAAGACTTAAGGTGTGGTATGCCAGTATGATCTGTAAATAACTGGTGTGAATTCCGTGTATACCTATGTAAATACATTTGTTAACTGAAATGAACATAAAGAAAATATAAAATCTGGGGGCACCAGGCTGGCTCAGTCAGTGGAAGGTGTGGCTCTTAATCTCAGGGTTGTGAGTTCAAACCCCACACTGGGATATAGGGTTTACTAAAAAACAAACAAACAAACAAACAAAAAAACCAAAAAAAAAAAAACAAAAAAACCAAAAAACAAAAAACCCCGAAAACATAAAATCTGCAAATAAGCTGATTTATAAATTAAAAAAAAGATGTGTGAGACGAGCAGTGTTTTAAAGGGCAGATAGATAGGGGAGGACCTACAGCTGAAAAAGTCAAAAGGCTTGCCAGAAAGGGGGAGGGAGACCAGAAGGCCTGCAGCACAGGGAAGGAACAGCAAGTACTTGGGCTTCATTACAACTGAGAGACGGATTTGTGACCCGTGGTTAGAAACAGAGCAGAAAAGGTCATTGGGCAACTCCACCCCTCCTGAGTACCTGTAATCCGGGGTACAGCAGACCACTCAGCAAAGGGTGTTCCACCTGCTTTACCACCTCAGCCCCAGCTTTCTTGGCATCGTGCTGTGTGACCACAGAGGAGAGTCTGTACACATCTAGTGTGTACTCTCTGAAGACGAAAGGAAGTGGGGAAGGCGTGAGACTGGGCCGAGACCTCACTTGATCGTAAAGCATTAATTCATTCTCCCAATCTTAAGACAATCCAAGACAACTCTGCTGCCTGGTAGCTTCTAAAATGTGACTGGTTCTTCCTTTTATACAAAATACCACTTTATTTTTATGTCTTTTTCTTTTTTACAGATTTTATTTATTTGAGAGCAAGAGAGACAGAGGGAGCACAAACTGGGGTGGGGGGGCAACAGAGGGGAGAGGGAAAAGCAGACTCCCAGGTGAACAAGAAGCCCACAACGTGGGGCTTGACTCCAGGAACCTGAGATTATAACCTGAGCCAAAGGAAGACACTCAATTGCCTGCGCCAGTTAGGTGCCCCTGTGTCTTTTCTTTTTAAACATAGCTTCAATTAATCTTCTTCACTTATTTCTTGAAATACTGCTTCTTTACCCTTCCATTCTCTTTTTCTGGAATGCCTGTTAAATAAATATCAGATTTTGCTATCTTCCATGTCTTTTTTTTTTTTAAACTGAAATACATATAAGGAATACTGTACCCATTGTTCAGTTTAAGAAAGAGGACTTAATTACTTCTGAAGTAATTAAGCTCCTATGAAGTTTAGAAGCTTCACAGCTTTAGAAGCTCCTGTGCTCTACCACCTGCCATAATCCTATACTACTTCCTCTTCTTCCAGAGTAACTACTATCCTGAACTTTTGAGTTTCTTTCCAGTTTTATATATTTGTATCTATAAACAATGTGTTAAAAATATTGTGTGTATAACCTGGTATACAAATGCAAGTTTCTTTCTACATGCCTAGGAATAAAATTTCTGGATCATAGGTAATTTGCATCTTGAGCTTTGGTTATTAATTTTATTACCTAATATTATCTTTATTTTAAATTTTGCCAACTTGATAAGCATGAGTGGTTTTTTTTAAGATTTTTTTTTTAGGGCAGCCTGGGTGGCTCAGTGCCTTCAGCCTGGGGCATGGTCCTGGAGTTCTGGGGTTCAGTCCCACGTCAGGCTCCTAGCATGAAGCCTGCTCCTCCCTCTGCCTGTGTCTCTGCCTCTCTCTCTCAAGAATAAATAAAATAAAATAAAATAAAATAAAATAGGAATTGCCTTAAAAATTTATTTATTTATTTATTCATGAGACAGAGAGAGAGAGAGAGGCAGAGACATAGGCAGAGGGAGAAGCAGGCTCTTCCCAGGAGCCCGATGTGGGACTTGGTCTTGGATCCCGGGATCACAACCTGAGCCCAAGGCAGCCACCCAACCGCTGAGCCACCTAGGCGTCCCAACATGAGTGGTTTCTTACTGAAGTTTTAATCTAATTTTCTTTGAATAATCAAGGAGGTTCATTTCCATATATTTATTGGTCATTTGATTTCTTCTGTGAAACGCCTATGTCTTTTTCTACTGGACTAATTTTTTTGACAGTTGAATTTGTAGTTTTTGACAAATACAGGATGTTAATATTTGCCAGTTATGTGTTTTAAATATTTTCTCCCTGTTGGTTGCTTGCCTTTTTACTTTATTTTACTTTTGATTTACTGAAGGTCTTAATTTCTTTTTTCTTTTTTAGATTTTATTTATTTATTCATGAGAGACACAGTGAGGCAGAGACACAGGCAGAGGGAGAAGCAGGCTCCATGCCAGCAGCCTGACGTGGGACTCGATCCCGGGTCTCCAGATCACACCCTGGGCTGAAGGCGGCGCTAAACTGCCGAGCCACCCAGGCTGCCCCTGAAAGTCTTAATTTTAATTTGAATTCATCAGTCTTTTCCTGTAGTTTGTGCTTTTGGTGTGTTTTGTTGAATTTTCCATGCCTTGAGATTAAAAGATAGCTTTGTGTATGTACGGTCTTTTAAATGTTTCATAGTTTGGCCTTTACAGTTAAATCTTTAATCCACTTAGAATGAAGGGATCATTTTTTTCCCATATGGATAACTAATGGTCTTTGCACCATATTTTCTTAAAAAGTTCATTCTTTCTCTGCTGATCTGTAATGCTGGCTCTGTCATAAATTAAATTTCCATATTTATGAGGATCTATTTCTGAATTTTCTAGTCTGTTTCAATGGTTAATGCTCTATCCCTATACTATATAAATGAGAAAGGATTTGCTTGCTATCTAGGATACATATAAGGAACTCAAAAAAAAAAAAAAAGAAAGAAAGAAGAAAAATGGGCTACTTGCATAGATACTTCACAGACAAGGATACATAAATGACCAATAAAAACATGAAAATAATTTTTTTAGATAAATATTTTCAGGTAATTTACTCTTACACTTGAATGGTAGTTTAGGTGGGCATAATTGTTTTCCTTTAGAATTTTATTTTCTTTTTTCTGATTATTTTTTTTGTAAAGAATTTTTATTTATTTATGAGAGACACAGAGAGAGAGAGAGAGGCAGAGACACAGGCAGAGGGAGAAGCAGGCTCCATGCAGGGAGCTGGACGTGGGACTCGATCCCGGGTCTCCAGGATCACACTCCGGGCTTCAGGCGGCGCTAAACTGCTGCGCCAACCGGGGCTGCCCTATTTTTTCTTTTAAAGATTCTTTTTTTTTTTTTTTCTTTTAAAGATTCTATTTTTAGGACGCCTGGGTGGTTCAGTGGTTGAGTGTCTGCCTTGGGCTCAGGAAGTGATCCTCAGGTCCTGGGATCCAACCCCACTTCTCCTTCTGCCTATGTCTCTGCCTCTCTCTGTGTCTCTCATGAATAAATAAACAAATCTTTAAAAAAATAAATAAAGATTGTATTTTTAAGTAATCTCTACACCCAACATGGGGCTTGAGCCTGTATGACTGAGATCAAGAGACCAAGCCAGCCACGCATCCCTCCCTCAGAAGTTTAAAGGCTTTGCATCATCACCCTTTGGTTGTCAGTGTTCCTTTTCAGAAATGCAAAGCCATCTTGATTCCTGAAATTTTGTATGTGACTTCTTTTGTCCTTTTGGAACTTTGTAATACACTTTATTTATTGTTCCTAGTGTTGTGAAATTTCAAGATAGTGCACTTTAGCATGGGTTTATTTTCATCCATTGTGCCAGGCACTTGATGGGTCCCTTCACTCTGGAAACTCAAGTCATTTACTTGTTCTATAAATTATTTCATTGATGATTTCCTTCCCTGATTCTTTGTTCTCTTTTCTGGAACAATTATTATTCAAATATTGGACCTCCTGGCCTAGTACTCCAATTTTCTTTCTTTCTTTTTTTTTCCTACTATGTTCTGTGAGGCCATAGAAACCAAAGTTCAATCCCATATAATTCAATGAGGTCTCTTGAGGTGCTACTAGTCTTAGTGTTCTATTAATTATATCTTACAGATTATAAAATCCATTTTTTGCATTTTATTTATTTATTTTTTTAAGATTTCATTTATTTATTCATGAGAGACAGAGAGAGAGAGGCAGAGACATAGGTAGAGGGAGAAGCAGGCTCCATGCCGGGAGCCCAATGTGGGACTCCATCTCAGGATTCCAGGATCATGCCCTGAGGTGGAAGGCAGACGCTCAACCATGGAGCCATCCAGGCATCCCCCAAGATTTTATTTAATTTTTTAAAATTTTTAAAAAAGATTTTATTTATTTATTCATGAGTATACACAGAGAGAAGAGAGAGAGAGGCAGAGACACAGGCAGAGGGAGAAGCAGGCCCCACGCAGGGAGCCCAACGTGGGACTCGATCCAGGGTCTCCAGGATCACACCGTGGGCTGCAGGCGGCGCTAAACCGCTGAGCCACCGGGGCTGCCCTATTTTTTTAATTTTTAAAAAAGATTTTATTTATTCATTCATGAGAGACACAGAGAGAGAGAGAGAGAGAGGCAGAGACACAGGCAGAGGGAGAAGCAAGCCCCATGCAGGGAGCCCGATGCGGGACTCCATCCCAGGACTCCAAGATTATGCCCTGGGCCGAAGACAGGCACTAAACTGCTGAGCCATCTAAGGATACCCCCCCAAGATTGATTGATTGATTGATTGATTGATTGATTTAAAGATTTTATTTATTTATTCATGAGAGACACAGAGAGAGAGAGAGAGAGAGAGAGAGAGAGAGAGAGAGAGAGAGGCAGAGGGAGAAGCAGGCTCCATGCAGGGAGTCCAACGTGGGACTCCATCACAGGTCCCCAGGATCAGGCCCTGGGCTGAAGGCGGCGCTAAACCACTGAGCCACCCGGGCTGCCCCCCAAATTTTATTTTATTTATTTATTTATTTTTTATTTTTATTTTTTTCCAAAATTTTATTTTTAAGTAATCTTTACACTCAACGTGGGGCTTCAAACTTAAATCCCTGAGATAAAAAAAAGTTGCATGCTCTACTGATTGAGCCAGCCATGCGCCTCTGAAATAAATACCTCTGTATTCCCACTTTTGTTTGGTTTCCAGCCACTGAGTATTCTTGACTAATTTATCAATTGACTGATTTGAAGCATTCAGAAAGTTTAAAAAATATTTTATCCAGCATTTTTAATTGTTTCCCATAGTAGGTCTGGTTAGAATACCCACTGTGCCAGACTGCTGGAAGCAAAAAGTTCTTATTTACATCTCAAATACTCTTACAGTTTTTTTGTCCATCTCTCTGGGTTGCATTCTGGGTGAATCTCTTAGTACTATCTCTCACATCTACAGTTTTATTTTCAACTTTGTTCAGTCTAGAGTTGATGCCATCTATCAGTTTGTGGGTTTTTTTGCTTTTTTGTTTTAAAGTTTATATTATTATTTATAATTGTGTTTTGTTTATAATGTCTACACCTAAGGTGGGGCTCGAACTCACAACCCTGAAATCAAGAGCCATGAGCTCTTCTGAGCCAGCCAGGTGCCCCTGTAGTGTTTTTTCGTTTGGTTTGGTTTGGCTTTAATGACTGAGTTTTACATTTCCGAGATTTGTAAACGATTCTTTTATTTCTATATATTCATGTTTCGTTTTTGCCTCTCTCTCTTCTATCATTTCTTTTTAAAACATGGATGCTATTGCTTGGCATGTTAGAACTTATGTCTTTTTGGTAATATCATGGATATAACACTCATGAATGGTGGGCAGCTTGGTTTAATTCTTGGTATGCATACAGCTGAGTCTCCACAGGCCAAAGCTTGATAAAAGTCCCTAATGACCCAAGCAGGTGACTAATAGTGCCCCCACTCCCTGGCTCTACTTTCCTTGAGGGGTAGGAATGGGAATGAGAAGAGGGTAAAAAAGCCCTACTTTATCCTCTGGCTTTAAGCAGTAAGCCTGGTTTGTCTCCACCACTGGCTTCCTGATTAGAGCCCAGCAAACCTGTAACTTCAGCCCAACTCACCAATTTGCATTTCAATTCTGTTTCTCTTACCACAGAGATGTTATGCTTGTCTTTTGAATCTGGGTAGGTCCTCTGTTTCTTTAATGTTTTTATCTATCATTGCTGTTGTTTAGAACAGAGGTAGTATATCAAAGTGTATACTTACAAAGCTATCTTCCTTTGAAGTCACTTTTGTATATATAAAAATATCAAGTCACTTTGAAGTAAGGTAGCTTTATGTATCCCATCTTCCCATACCCCAAATTCTGTTCAGTTCTGGGAGAATAAAAGCCTTCCCTGAATCATTTACTGTTATAATGCCAGTACCTAGAACAGAATCTGGCACATAGTAAAAACTCAGTAAGTGTTTGCATGACTCAATCCCTTACCTTCAGGTCTCTGTCTAATATCTTCTTATCATGGAGGTCTTCTCTAGCCACCCTATCTACATAGAAACCCCCCACTCCTCAAGAACTTTCTCTCCTCTGCCTGCCTGCTTTGTAGCACCTGTCACCATCTGACACAGTGTGTGTGTGTGTGTGTGTGTGTGTATACACACACATATATAAAGTAATTGATATATACATAGATAGATAGATAGATAGATAACTTTTCATGTTTCCTTTGGCCATATTCCTTTGATGAAATGTAAGCCCCATTATGATAGGGGTTTTTGTTTTCATTTATTTTTGTATACCCAGGACCTAGATGGTGCTTACCATCTAGTAAGTGCTCCGTAATATCTGTAGAACAAATGTAAAAATAAATGAAATTGCAGGCACTCTACTGAAGCTGTGGATTCAAACACCTGTTTATGTAAGAAAGTTATGTGCCTTATTTAAAACTCTAAATGTCCAACAGTGAGGAATGCTAAATAAAATTATGATCAGGGTGCCTGGGTGGCTCAGTTGGTTAATTGTCCGACTCATGGTATTGGCTCAGGTCATAGTCTCGGGGTTGTGGGATCAAGCACGCATCAGGTTCTGTGCTTAGTGCAGAGTCTGCTTGTCCCTCTCCCTCTGTACCTCTCCCAACCCACTCGCTTGTTCTCTCTCAAATAAATAAATAAAATCTTAAAAAACAAAAGATAGGGATCCCTGGGTGGCTCAGCGGTTTAGCACCTGCCTTTGGCCCGGGGTGCGATCCTGGAGTCCCGGGATCGAGTCCTGCATCGGGCTCCCTGCATGGAGCCTGCTTCTCCCTCTGCCTGTGTCTCTGCCTCTCTCTCTCTTTCTCTCCCTATCATAAATAAATAAATAAATAAATCTTAAAAAAACAAAAACAAAAACAAAAAACCAAAAGATAATTATGATCAATGAAGTTAAAAAAAAAATGAACTTGTAGGCAAGAGATCTGGGTTCACATCCTGGCTCTTCTGTTTACCGCAAGTACGAACCTGAGAAAGTTACATCTGAATCTGTTTCCTTATCTGTGAAATAGGACACACCAATGCTTACCTTAAAAAGTTGTTCTAAGGGTTTACGTGAAAAAGTGACCAGTAGTGATGCATGGCTTAACTGAGGTTTTAAAAGTCAAACAATGTGAAGACTATGAGGCAGCATGGAGGAATTATTTAGGAAATTACTGAAGTTAAAAAAATCAGAACACAAAATCGCATCTATGCTAATATTACAAATGTGAATAAAATTGATAAAGATATGAAGCAATAAATTGTTGGGGAGGTGAGAAACAAGTGAAATATTTTTCTTTCACATTTCTTATTTTTTTTATATATTCATTCATTCATTCATTCATGAGACACAGAGAGAGAAAGGCAGAGACACAGGCAGAGGCAGAACAGACTCCATGCAGGAAGCCCAATGTGGCACTTGATCCCAGGACTCCAGCATCATTCCCTGGGCCAAAGGTAGGCGCTAAACCACTGAGCCACCCAGAGATCCCACTTTCACATTTCTTTGATCATTATTTGCTGAGGCTGGAAGGAAGAAGGGAGCTGAATTGTTTATCATCTTTCTCCCATATGATGTGGGCTCTGCAAGGCCAAGGACTTTGTTTTGGTTACATTCTTATCTCTAGCAAAATGGATAGTACACAGGCATTTACTAGTCAGTACATTTTTGATGGATGACTTAAAAGGACAAAGAATATAAATTTTTTAATAGTTTTTAATTGGTAGGGCCAAAGCACTTCTAAATCCAAATTTAAGGAGTGCCTAAATTCCACAGACCTGTAATTAGTTAGGAGCATAAGAGTCACAAGGAGCGTGGATGATTTAGAACTTACTTGCTGAGCTGGTAATCAGTGCCTTTGATGAACTTGAGCTTTTCCAAGGGCACACCAATGCTTTCCAGCATTGCCTTGATCACATTCTCATAGTAGCTGGTTCGGAGTTCTAGAAGTTCCCATGGAGCTTTCATGTTATCCAAGTATGCATGAAGGTCCGCAAATAGAATCGTTACCTGGACATTAAGAGATAAGGCACCACCAAATGTAAATTTGTCCAAGTACCTCCGAACCCGCCTCTCTGCCCTGCCCTTGTTAAATCTCTTTTTTGGCCATTCCCCAAGGAATGCTTGTTTATAGAACATTATTTCTTACCTCACATCCTGCTTTCAGGAAGTCTGCAATCTTAGACATAGGCACGAAGTAAGCCACATGTGGCTTGCCTGTGGTTGCTGTTCCCCAGTAAACTTTAAGTTCCCGCTCTTTGAGTATCTCCTTCAGCTTCTCTTCCCCTAGAACCTCCTGTTGTGGAAGCAGAAGAGCTGGTTTAATGCTGGTGCCCCACCTTGCTCATCCTTTACCTTGTGACAAGGCAAACAAAGGCATGTGTCACTGAGGGTCTAAGGTCAGAGCCAGGAGGGAGGTCCAGCCATGTTCTCAGTGCTGAGGGAGAGCCAGCCTAAGTTGGTGCTGTTGCTAGTACCACTGCAGTGATATGCCACTGATGTTAGGGAATGGGACATGTCCCTACCTGCATCTTCCCCTCCATCCACTAGAACTCATGTTCCTTCCTTTCGAGCCAATTCTTGAAATAGCTGTCACTTCTTCTGGTCTTTATTCCTCATCTCCCACTCCAGTTGAATTCCATACAGCATCACACCACTGAAAATGCTCTGGCTAAGATCACAGATGACTCTCATTGTTGCTAAATTCAATGAAAATTTTTAATTTTTTAAAATTTTAAAAAAGATTTTATTTATTTATTCATGAGAGACAGAGAGAGAGAGGGGCAGAGACATAGGCAGAGGGATAAGCAGACTCCAATGCAGGGAGCCCGAAGTGGGACTCGATCGCCAGACCCTGGAATCACGCCCTGAGCCAAAGGCAGATGCCCAACCGCTGAGCCACCCAGCCATCCCTCAATGAAAATTTTTTAGTCCTCACTTTCTCACTCCATCCCTAAATACTCCCCTCTTTTGGTCCTTCATTTTTCTATTCTCTTAAGTTTTCCTCCTGTTTCTCTGGCTGCTGCTTCAGCGTCCTTTGCAGCTGTACTTCCTAATCATTAAATATTAGCAATCCTTGCAGCCCTCTCTCTTCTCTTTACATTCTCCCTAACTGATCCCTTTCACGTTGCTTCAATTATTACTTATAAGTTAGTAACTACCAAGTCTCCTGCTCACATCCATATATGGAACAATGTACTTGTTATCAACCCAGTTAATTCAAAATCAACTTGTTCGAAATTAACCTCCTGCTCTCACCTTCCCGCCTCACTCCCCACCCATCTTTTTCACTTACAGTTTCACCCAAGTGCAGTAAATGGTACTGTCATTTACCAAGTTGCCAAAGTTACCAAAGCTCCTACCTAAATCCTCCTCCTTCTCTCTGCCTCCATACCACCACCCTAGTCTAGGTCACTATCAGATCCCACCAGGACCTACTACTACCCACCTAATAGGACTCCTGTTATCTATTCTTGCTCCCTCCAGTCTATGTTCCAGAAGGCAGCCAGAGAGATCTCTAAAATGCAAAACTTGATTAACTCATTCACCTATTTAATACTTTAATGGTTTCCTTTTGCCAGAAGACAATATTGGAAAAATCCTAATAGCTCAGTATGCTGCTAATAAAAGAGATTTTAGTGATTCTTCAAGTGATAGTTTGGGGAGGCTGTTAGAAGCCATGAAAGGCAGAAACTGTTTTGCTGGATTGAATCATCTATTAGCAGGACTTGTTAAAATCTGTTTCGAGGCAGCTGGAGTCTGGATCCTGCACTTCCAAGCCCCTGACTATTTGGAACTTGGGGGAATTCTTGCCACTCAAGGAAAGGTCACATCACTTACCCTTTAAAACCTGAGTCAACACCATTAGCTTTTTGTATCTTTTGTCCCCAACCAGCATTATTTTTGTGGAAAGAGACTAGGATAAAGAATCTGGCTAAGAGGAAGCACGTAAAAATTACTCGTTAAGATCAAGTTATGAGTGGAAAGAACCCAAATGTCCACCAACTGATGAATGCAGAAACAAAATCTAATATATTCATATAATCATAAATATTTTTCAGCCGTAAGGAATAAAGTTTGGTAGATGTGACAGCATGGATGAAACTTGAAAACATGCTAAGTGAAAGAAATGAGACATAAAACCCACACATTACATGATTCTATTCATATGAAATGTTCAGAATAGGCAAATTAAAGACAGCAAGTAGATTAGTGTTCCCCTAGGGCTGCAGGGAGGGGGGAAATGGGCAGTGATTGTCAAATGGGTACAGGTTTTATTTTGGTGATGAAAATGTTCTGGAATCAGATAGTGGTGCTAACTGTACAATCTTGTGACTATACTAAAACCCACAGAAATGCACTTTCTTTTTCTTTTTTTTCTTAAGATTTAACCTATTTATTTGAGAGAGAGACAGCACGAGCATGAGAGAGCACAAGTGGTGGAGAGGGAGAAGCAGGGTGCCCATCAAGCAGGGAGCCTGATGCGGGGGGAGGGGGGGGGCAATCTCAGGACGGTGGGATCACGACCTGAACCAAAGGCAGATGCTTAACCAACTGAGCCACCCAGGGACCCCAAAATGTACACTTTAAAGGGATGAATTTTTTGGTACGTGAATTGTATCTCAAAAAAGGATTAAAAAAAAAAAAAACCCAAGCTGTGGCCTAACCAACGTGTATATCACTGCTCTTAGAATAAACTTCACTTTTAAACACAGCCTGAAAGGCCCTCATGACCTGGTTCCTGCCTACTCCTTTTCAACAAACAAGTAAAACACATAGTATCAGATGGTGGTACTTCAGCAGACAAACAACAGTGAAAAAGACTATAGAGGAAATGAGACAGTTCTGGTGGCAGGGGGTTTGTTATTTAAATAAAGTCGTCAGGAAAGGCCTTCTCTATATTGTGACAATAGAGGCCAGAAAGAGGTAAGGAAAGGAGCAATATAAATATTTATTAATATTTGATCTGCACTTTGCTCACTCTACTCCAGCCCAATTAGCCTTCTCTCTGAACCAGTGTTCTTTCTCCGCTCTAGGTCTTGACTTGGCTTCCTTCTACCTAAAATGACCCCCCAACTCACTCTTCTTCAGGTTAACTTCTACTCCTGCAGTTCCCGGAGACGGTAAGAACAGATGTGGAGTGAAGTGATTTGCATCATCTAGGCGCAGTTTCGAGGTTACTTCCTCAGCCTTCCCTGACACTCCCTCCAGTCCTCGCCCCTAAATTCTTTCCAAAGCCCCACGGATAGTACTTTGCAGTACTTGTTTCAAAATGTAACCAAGTTTTCGAATTAGGGGGTCTTTCTTAACGTCCAGTTCCCTCCAGACAAGCCCTGGGAGGGCAGGGCTCTGACGTATCCCCAGTGCCATGCACCACGCCTGGCACATAATAGGGTGGGTGGGGTGGGAGTCCTGGATTCAAGGCTCGACCAACACAAGGTAACTGCACACAGGAGGTGAGCCCACTGTCATTTTTGTGCGACCGACATATCGCGGCTTGACTGGCTGACCGACCGACCAACCAGCAGCGAGGGCTGTAGCCTCTGGGCTGCCGCAGCGCGGAGTCCCCCGACCCTACACACTCAGGACCCGACAGTGAGGCTCAGGGTCACTGGACCTCGAGCCCCCAGTCCCCCCCAACAGCGTAGTTCCAACCCTGAGGCCCGACCTGCAGGTTCCGGGTGATAAGGTGCAGCTTCTCTTCAGGGCTCGGAGCGTCCCCCATGGCTCCGCCGCCCCTATCTCCCGCGCTTAGCCCGGCACCGCGCCGCTTCCTCGGTCGCCGCCGCCGCCGCGTGCCGGGAACTGTCACGCGGGCCGAGTTAGGTTGCATCAGCTGAACTCGTCGCTCGGCTTGCTCGGCCTGAACCCTTCGCCTAAGAGTGGCGAGGAGAGTCCGGAGCAACTGAGAGTCGAGCGGGTCGATGAGACGGGAAAGGGGCGGAGCCAGTAGGCAGGCGAGGCGGTACGGAGGGCGGGGTTGCGGCGCCTGCGCGGGGCACAACCCCCCGAGGGGCGGGGTGGTTTCCTGCCAATCACTGCCCGTTTGCCCGCCCCCTTGCGCTGGCCCGACAGCCTCGGGTGGGGGAGGTCGGGGAGGGGGCGATAAAATGGCGCAGGGGGCGGAGTGAGGCGCAGTCGTTCGCCCAGGCTTCGGCCCCGCTTCCGGAGGTGAAGAGCGGGAGGGATGAGGGGGTCTTCGTTCCCGGCTGGGAGGGGGATGGGGGCGCCTGTTGCTTCTCCAGGGGGCCGTACATGCCCGTCCACCCCGTTGAAGGGTTGGGAGGCCTTTGCCCTGCTGGGAGAGGGCTGGTTGTCGTTCCTCAGGTGATGGCGGCGGGAGGGGGAGTGTCCCTGCGCCCCACCTCCCGTCGGCGGGCGGTAGATGAGGAAGAGGAAGGCTGTGGGGTCACCTGCGAGGCAGGGACCTCCGCCAGTCTCCCTGCCCAGCGAGGGTGGAGGAGGAGGAGTGTGTCGGGGGTGCTGGCGGTGCCGCTGTCCCGGCCCCAAGGGGGGGCTGTTGCTGGGGAGAGGATCGCGGTCTTCCCGCCGCGGCTGGCGGGTGGGGGAGGGAGAGGATGACCCACCCCTGGGGCTGGCGGGGCCGCGGTCCCGCTGAGTTGTGGGTGTGAGTGACCACCCTCGGGGGGAGGGGTGCACCACGCAGGCCTGCTGAGGGGTCAGTTGGGCCCCTGCGGGGGGAGGGGCGGGAGCAAGCCCGCGCTTCTCCCGCCTTCCGCGGGGAGGCGGGAATTCTTGGTATTTTGGGGGGAGGGAGTAGGGAAGTGCGAAGGCCCAGCCCCGAGGGCGAAGCCGTTCTGAGGCCGTCGCATTGCTAGGGGAGAGCAGGGGGGAGCCCAAGCAGTATTCTACGGAGGGTGGACATGGGTTACCCTTACTCTTGGCTCTCAGGGCTGGAGGTGCCACCGGTTCCTGCCTGGGCCGGAGGGAAGGCGGCTGGCACCGCCGGGTTGACCCCCGGAGAGGGGAAAGATGTGATTGAATTGCCCACCTGCTGATCTCCAGTTTCTTGTGGATTTGTGAGAGGCTGCAAGCTTTAGCAATCCTGTCTAAATTATTTTTGAAACCTTTCCTTTTTAAAAAGAAACCTGTTGCTGCAGCTTAGTAGTATTTAGTTTCTGTGCCCCCGTGAGATGAGGGTCCTGGAATCCTTATCTAGTGAAATGCTCAGCTAAAGCAGAGATTTCCACCCCAGGTGGTTTTTCTGTCCTACAGTAGTATTTCCATTTCAAAGGAAGTTGCAGAATTCTTACAGATAATTCCAGTTCACTTTGATTTTGTTTAAATGTTATGCCCATTTTTATGGAGTGATAAAAGCCTAGTGAGTGAGTGTCTTTTGTGCTATGTGCCGCCTTACCTGTGGAGAAGGTTGGAAATCAAAGGCTTGGAAATAATCTTTGCCCTTGGCCATTCATATCAGATCTAGCTTGGTAATGGTCTTGGTTTTAGAACCTTGAAAGGAATATGGGATTGTATCTGGTGTTGCAATTTTAGTGGCCTGAATAAAATAAGACTTCGTGTTCTAAGGCAATAGGTTTTCTTAGGTAGGATAAAAATAGCAAGGGAACCAGTTTCTGAGGTTGCAGCTAGGTGGTTAGAGAACAGAGGGAGGGGGTGGTAAACTGAAGTGTGAAGAAGGGGGTGGACAGGTGAGAGAGATGTGGAAGGACAGAATAGGGTCACAGAAGGGATGGGGAGCAGAAGAATTAAGAGATAGACTTGGGAGATGGGAAAAATATTCCTCCCTTAAAGAGATCCTCATTTTAGGTGGAAGTTACAAAGCAAGTGCCAAGAAAGGCAGTTAACAGTAAAATGGTAGAGAAGTGCCGAGGCTGTCTTATGGAACTTCACTTTAGAACTTAATTTTATCTGAGATTTTTTCCCACCCTCTGGCAAATTCATTAAATATCAACTTTCATTAGTATATGGCTTTTAGGTTTAGAATACTTTTGTGAACATCCCCTCATTTGATTCTCATGATAATCTCTGTTTCAAGTTAACAGCGTATAATTATCCCCCATTTTTCAGATGAGTGTTCTCATCTGAATTGAGGTCCAGCGACTTTAAGTGACATGTGAGGTCTCTGAATTTTAGTTCAGTCCCTCTATACAGGATACTTCAGTAACTATTAGTTCAAAGGATTTGCCTGATATATTTTTATTTATTTATTTTTATTTTCTTAAAGATTTTATTTATTTATTCATGAGAGACACACAGAGAGAGGCAGAGACACAGGCAGAGGGAGAAGCAGGCTCCATGCAGGGAACCGGACGCGGGACTGGATCCTGGGTCTCCAGGATCAGGCCCTGGGCTGAAGGAGGTGCTAAACCGCTGAGCCACCTGGACTGCCCCTGCCTGATACTTTAGATGTCCACACAGCCTGGCCTTTAATTCAGTGGCAATATGGTTGAATGCTTGGTTAAATTAGAAGAGATTAGAGTATACTATTTCTTAACAAGCAAGGAACTAGATTAGTATTCTTTCCTGCCATTGCTATGCTTCATTAAGACTTTAGAGGGCAGAGAGGTGATGCTGGTGGGGTGAAGTAGAAACTATAACCACTACTTACTGAGCTTTTCCATTGTGCTTGCAGTAATAAGTGGTTTATGTTCATGGTCTCATTTAATTCTGGCAACACGTTGAGGTAGCTGCTGTGATGGTCCCTATTGTATAGGAGAGGACATTTGAAACTACAGAATGTAATCATTGCCTTTCTCTGCTGACTTCTTAATTAAAAAATATTTTTATTATTAATTTTTTTAAAGATTTATTTATTTATTCATGAGAGACAGAGGGAGAGAGGCAGAGACATAGGTGGAGGGAAAAGCAGGCTCCCCACAGGGAGCCCGACGAGGGACTCTATCCCGGATCCTGGGATCATGCCCTGAGCAGAAGGCAGACGCTCAACTGCTGAGCCACCCAGGCGTCCCTATTATTAAATATTTTAAACATATGAATTTATCGGAAGTAACGTAATGATACCATTATATACATCATTCAGCTTTATCTTATTGATGTAGGCAGGCTGAATCTGAAGGGGTCTCTCAGATACCAGCTGACAGGGTCCTTGGCTTCGCACAGGATGGAAATCAAATGGGAACCAGGAGCAAGTGAGCAGAGTTCATTGAATAGTGTGATAGAGGGGATCCCTGGGTGGCACAGTGGTTTGGTGCCTGCCTTTCGCCCAGGGCGTGATCCTGGAGACCCGGGATCGAGTCCCACATCGGGCTCCCAGTGCATGGAGCCTGCTTCTCCCTCCTCCTGTGTCTCTGCCTCTCTCTCTCTCTCTCTGTGTGACTATCATAAAAAAATAAAAATTAAAAAAAAAAAAGGAAGAAAAAAAATGAATAGTGTGATAGAGTATAGCAGATGAACTGTCTGGGAGACCCAGGAAATGAAAAGTTAAGTCTGTCACTTGAGGTTGTGGATTTATATTGGAAAGAGATCCAGGGTAAATATTCCTTCAGGAACCCAAGGTAGCCTCTGACCAAAGGTGAGTGTCAGGTGATCAATAGGTGTTATTACATTTATCACTGAAGGTAGGGTGCCAGTGTCAGCCATGGTTTGTTTGAAGCTAATGTCTAAGAACATGTTTGGGATCTGCTTCTTGGATGTTATCAGGTGTTTGGGGCCTAGGATAGAACTTAGAGAATGATTAACTTTCTTGTCTCCCCTTAGAGGGGCAACATAGCTTTGTTTTACTCAGATGCAAAATATAGAACATGAGTAAATGGGACTTAGCAGAGAAACAGGAGAAATGTAATCTTTCTAACATGGTTTCTCGGTCTCATTATGTTGCTCCTCCCTCTCCCCTTTTAGCCCCGGCACAGGGCTTGAACTCAAAACGCTGAGGTTGAGACCTGAGCTGATATCAAGAGACAGTTGCTTAACCAACTGAGCCACCCAGGCGCCCTGCCACGTATATCTATTTTTAAAGTAATTTCTATGTGCCCAATATGGGGCTCAAAACAACCTCAGGGTCAAGAGTCCCAGCCAGGTACCCCTTGGCATCTTTCATATAGGTCTTTAAAAAAAATTTTAAGAAATGAAACATTACAGATATAATTGAAGTTAATCATGCCTCCTTGCCATTTCTCTTCCCCTCTCCACCACCAGAGGTAACCATTATCCTGAATTTTGAGCTTCTTATTCCCATGCACGTTTTTATAATTTAATGATACATATATGTATCCATACACTATATGGTATTGTTTCTCTAACAAATTGCAAGAAAAAAGAAAGATGAGGAATCTATAGATTAGAATATAAAACATATCAGCCAGTTGTAGTGTGTAGATTTATTTGGATGCTGATTTTTTTTAATCCTTAAAAAGTAAGATGTTAAAATAATTGGGATACCCGAACCATGTATTTTATCGTAAGGAATCCTTGTTACTTACAGGTGAAATGATGTGGTACCTGGGATTTGCTTCAGTATAATCCAGTAAAGTGGAGGAGTAGATGGGACAAGATTTGCTATAGGTTGATAGTTGTTGGGGTTGAGTGATAGGCATGTGGGGTTTGTTTTACTGTTATTTTTGTATATCCTTTAAGTTATGTGTAATAAAAGGCATTTTCTTAAATGAGGAATTAAAATTGTGGAGAGAATGATTTGTACAAGGTAAAAATTGTATTGTTTTGCATGCTTTTGCTCCCAAGCATGTTGGAACATTCCCTGAAAGAAGCTCAGGAAAGCCAGCTCTGTGCCTCTGGTTGTTATGTAGGAATTCTTTCACTTGTTATGAAGGATATTGATCATGTGTATATAGTCAAGTTTGCAAGTAACGATGTTTTTCTTCCAGTGAGACTTGGCCACATTTCTCATGTTCTTCCCTGGGAATTCAAGGGAAGCCTGTGTATAATAAAGTGGCTTAAATTATTTTTGCCAAGGGATCAGAGCCCTCTTCAGTATCTTTATCTTTCATAGTATATTAGAGAGTGTACTGAAATTAGAAGGCTCTGCCATTTGCTGACCAACCCTGGGCAAATCAATGACAAGGGTAGCAGAAAAGACATTACCTTTGGAATTAGAACTGGGTTTAGATCCTTGTTCTAGTATTAATTGGTCTGTGTGCTTGTTAAAGTGACTTAGTGCCTCTTAACTTTAGTTCCTAAGAGTGAACATTTATTGAACTCTTCATTTGTTCATGTCAGCTGCTTGAACTAGACTTTTTGGAAGGAGTTTGGATGAGAGTGGGGATAGTGACTCAGAAAGGGCTTTTCAGAAATATAGGTCCTTAACTTCAGTGCCTGTGATACTTGTGCTTGACACCTAAAACTTTAAGTAGAATTTTTCTTAGTGCAGCCTAAAGAAATAATATAAAATAATCCCGTCACTGGGCAGAGAAAATTACTTTTCTCTTCATAGAGGCACCTACTTCAATGCCTGCAGTACCTGGAACTCTCTCATACAATGCTGGAATATTGGTAAAAATAAGATAAAAAGTCTTAGCAGCCTAAGTTTAAATACAACAGAAAGCTTAGTTTATTTGGTAAGGTCTACGTTACAGAGTTATGTTGAGGAGTTAAATTTGAAGTTTTAAAATGTTTCACAGTGCTTGATTTATAATAGGTATTTAATATTTCTTTCTGTCCCATCTCATAAGATGAGTAAATTTAAGTTTCTTTTTAAAATTTTTTATTTATTTATCCCCCAGTTTTATTGAGATAAAATTGATGTATAATAGTGCATATTATTTTAAGACATATGATATAATGATAAATGTACATATTACTAAATCATTACCACAGTAAGAGAAGTTATCATACATCACCTCACGTAGTTACAATTTTTTTTTCTCGTGATGAGAACTTTTAAAATCTATTCTCTTAGCAATTTTCAAATATAAAATACAGTATGGTTAACTATAGTCACCATGTTGTACATTATATAAATCCTAACTCTAAAGTTCTATAATTCCTCTCCTTTCCTTCTCTTTCTCCAGTACTTTATTGTCCATACCATTTTGTTTTCTCATATTGGTGCATAACTTTCAATGTTATCTCCCTAGGAGGATTATACATTTTTTTTAAGTAGGCTCCACACCCAGCATGGAGCCAAATGTGGGGCTCAAATTCACAACCACAAGATCAAGACCTGAGCAGAGATCAAGAGTTGGACACTTGACTGAGCCACCCAGAGAGCTGCATTATACATTCTTTAATGGTGGAAACCATATCTTTATTTTTAAGAAGTCCTATAGAAACATATTATCTTGTTCAGTGCTATATGATGATATTAGCTCAGAAAATGTTTTCTGAAAGAATGCATGAAATAAATATAAAATTCAGGATATGGAGGGAAAGTGGGGTGGGGGGAAATTTACAGTTAGAATGCTAATAAGGAATTTTCCAAATTATTAAGTTTAATGTTTAAGCATTTCTTACAGCTTCTCAGATGTTGACATGATATGTGAAATGGAAGTTTTTATCACCTTTCCTATCTAGAAAATTATTTATTTTTAAGATTTTATCTATTTATTCATGGGAGACACAGAGAGAGAGAGAGGCAGAGACACAGGCAGAAGGAGAAGCAGGCTCCATGCTGGGATCCCGGGTCTCCAGGATCATGACCTGGGCTGAAGGCAGTGTTAAACCGCTGATTAGATTAGGTCCATCATTGACTGTTTAAAAGCTAGGTTTTAAAGTAATATACAAATATTCAAGTAGAAAAGTAGAATGACCCTGAAGTCTCCCCTTGATAGCTCTTGGTCCCCTCAGAGGATATAATAGTCATCAGTTTTGTGTTTATATTTTTCTGGATATGTTCTTGCATTTATTATATAAATTGAAAATGAGACTTTAGCATGTGTGATCATGATTAGTAGATCTTGGTGGACTTTTAGACATTGCCTAGTCCCCCTTCTCCATCCTGTCCCCATTTTATAAATGAGGAAACAAGTCCAAATGGTTAAGTGGCTTACCCAACTAATTGCAGCTGGTTAGTGACAGAACCAGGACTGCAAGCAAGGTCTCAGTACTCCCAAGCCAGTATTCATCTTTGGAGCAATGATATTCTGAAGAAAGTACAAAATTGTTGGGAGGAACAAAACTAGTTCCTTAGTTGCATAATTTTTCCTCTAAAGGTTTTTCTTTGATGTTCTTGACTCAAAATCCAACTTTCTGGTATTTAAAAAAAAATCAAGATCAAAATTAATAGGTGGAGCACCTTAAAGCATAATACAGTTGACTTTGTAATTAGCAGAGTTGAAAGTGATGAGAAGATCCTCTAATTTTCTTTGTGCCTGCAGGAAGGTGGGAGTCAATCATTTTGACAAGTCTCCTGAAAGGAACAGCTAGCGGGAGCTGAAACCTTTTTCCATTTGGTCTCGTGGCAAAGAGATCACACCAGCAGCTCCACACAGTATGGAAGACAATTCTTGTATTCTTAAAGTTTTTTTTTTTTTGTCTAATTTCAAATTATACATTTGTTTTTCTATACATTTCTATACATCCAAACACTTTACATAATATATATTTGTTTTGTTTGTATGTTGTGGATATCATTCCATCTGTGATAGTATATACTGACCTATTTCATTATGTTTAAAATAGTTGTAAAGTATTCCATAGTATGAATGTACCATTATTTCCCTGAGCAGTTCTGGTGATGGACTTAGACTGTCTAAGTCCATGGATGGATTTAGATTGTCTCCAATTTTGAGTAATGCTGCTTTGAACATTCTTATAAATGTATCCATGTGCATTTGTGTAGATATTGCTGTGGGAAAAATTCACAGAATTGAAGTTGTGGGGTCAAATGGTATTGCAGGTTACTCTCCACAAAATATTGTGCTGACTTAACACTCTTATACTGATAGTGTGTAAGGGTGCTTATTTCCTATACCCATACCAACTTAGATACTATGACATCTTAATTTTCACTATTTTGTTAGAAAAAAAGTATGTAATTATTCTAATGTGTATTTCCATGATTCTAGTAAGGTTAAATATCTTAAAATTATTTCTCATCTTACAAGTCACAGTGCAAAGAATTCAAAATATCAGGATATCACCACTGTAAAACAAATAGAAGTTTAAGGGTATTTAAATAAGGGTATTTCCTGTTCCTCAGTGAAATTGCCTCTTCTTTTTCCAGATATGACGTGCTCACTAGTGCCCTCTGAACAGTCTTCTGGAACTTCTCTCTTGCCTAAAGACAATGCCCCATTTTCTTGGGGTTCCTTGAATGAGGATGGATTGGATGACTCCTTGCTGGATCTGTCTGAGGGAGAAGAAGATGATGGCCATTTCAGTTTCACAGAGGAAGATATTCAGGAGCTCCTGAAGGATGATGACCTATCAAATGAGCACTTTTCTTGGGGAGGAGGGTTGCTTAAAGATAATAGGCATGTTGAGAAGGGAGGGAAAGGGAATGAAATTCTATTGGACACTTCCCAAGAGAAAAATTCATTGTACAGCTTGGGACCAGTAGCCGAGACCCCTGGCCTCTTAAAACTACCTCAACTAAGCACATCAGTTGGTAATGGACCAACTCCTACTAAACCATTAAACAGACACTTTGCACTAGAAAAGAATCTTATAAAAATAACAGTTGTTGCACCATTTGATCCAACAGTTTGTGATGCTGTGCTTGATAAGGACAAGACTGATTCATCCAAAGATACTGAAAAACCCTCCTCCCTTGGGGAAGAGATGAGAAAAGGTGGTCTTAGTCCAAATGAGAACAAACTCTGCAGTGAGTCTGAAGGGATCAGTCCCAGTAATTCTGCTTGGGATGCACCCCCACTCTCTTCTCCTTCAGACAATGACTTTGAACAAACTGTGTCTGATAAAAATATGCCTGACAGTAAGAGACCTACACCTGTATTCTCTCAGATCTTAGACCATTCAGAGACTCCTAATACGGGGTCATCCTGGAAAAATGGATCACATAAATCAAATTGTGAAGTGAGGTTTCCAGTTGTTTCCAGTTCATCAAACAAAGTAAGTATATTTTTTTCAAAGTAAAGAGAAAAATTATTTTCATTCATAAGCTGTATAGCAGAGCTTTGTATTCCTCAAACAAATTGGGATTTAGGTCCCAACTAGAACTATGAACTTGGGAAAATTATTTAGCCTCCGCGTTTTGTCATATTTCTTCCCTATAAATTATACTAAATAAATGCTTCATAGTATAGAAAGGATTAATGAAATAATGTATTTATAGTAACTGGTATATAAAATTACTACTTACTGAATAATTACTAAGATAATGGTGATTTTACTATTCTATTTCCTTTCTTTAGGTTTTAGCTTAAAATCTCAATCTTTGGTTGCCATGCTAAATGAGATACAGCACCTGATCAGCTACTGAAGAGCTGAAAAATCTTGGGCAATTTACTTAACCCCTTTGAGCCTGATTCCCTCTCTATTCAATGGGTGTACCACTTAGAATTTCTTTCTTTTCCTTAAAATTGCAGTCACTATGTCACTTAAAGCATCTGTCATAGTGCCTAGCACACAGGAGGGTTCAAGAATATGCCTCTGTAGCCTTTAGTTTAAGAATATGTCCATAAATAGTGTTGTCAGCTTTTTCCTTATAATTATCTTTCCTTCTACTCTGAATGAAAGCAGGATGTTCTTGACAAGGATTCTGGGAAACTGAAAGTCAATGAGAGAAGACTGGGCAAAGTCATTCCTGTTCTGCAAGCCAAAAGAAGGTAACAGTATGATAATATTCCAATCTCTATTGATTCTCTTCAATATCTTTCTTCCCTCCTCAGTTTTCCCTTAGTGTAGAAAAAACAAAAAACAAAAACAGGTATAAACGTACTTTTAAGTTCTGGGACCACTAACATGTAGCTGTGTGACCTTGGACAAATCAAATGATCTGTGACTTCCAATTTATTTGTCAACAAAACGAGACTAATGAAGCCTTCTCTGCTGCCTCTACAAGGTTATTTTGAAAACGTAAAAAAGACATATTTGAAAGCACTGTGTAAATGTAAAATTGCTTTTCCTCTGTGTGGGGAAGCCTGGTCACAGATATGACAGGAGGTTAGAATAATTTTAACAAAAATATTAAAATACAATTATGTAGAAAATACTTTTGTCATCTCTCCCAACTGGAGTACAACTGTCCTTGGGGAAAGATTCTAGTGGAGGTTGCAGATTTGGGTACCTTTTCAATCTGTTCTCTTGTTGCCAGAAGATGGCAGTGTCTCTACATGGGTTTCTTAATTAGGAAAGCTATTTTTTAGGTTGAGTCAGACTAGCTTCCTTATAATGAGATTAAAAAAATTGTTTTGATTACAAAGATCCTAAGTCTGCTTTAAATTTTTTTTAAGGATGTTATTTATTTATTCATGAGAGACACAGAGAGGGGCAGAGACACAGGCAGAGGATGAAGCAGGCCCCCTGCAGGGAACCGGATGTGGGACTCCATCCTGGACCCCAGGATCACACCCTGAGCCAAAGGCAGACAGATGCTCAACCACTGAGCCACCCAGGCATCCCCTGCTTTAAATTTTTAAAAATATATTAAAAATAAAGCTAAAGTCCCCTTTGACTACTATCCCTAATCCCAGTTTTTTGGGTTTTTTGTTTTTTGTTTTATTTGCATATTTGAAGGAAACTTTGTGACTGACTTACAATGAAAATTATACCAAGGAGCCAAGTTAGGCCACTTGGAACAGTTGTGTATTTACTATCTCAATATTCTCATCCACTGACTCCATAGTACAATGCAATCAGGATGAGCAAGGGCCAAACATTGTTCTTGTCAAGGTCACCAATGTTCTGATTGCCACATCCAGCTGGTTCTTTTTGGTCTTTATCTCATTCAGTTTTTCTGTGGCTCTGTCAAGTTAGTTGTGTCCTGATTAACCTTAAATGACTCAATAAGTGCTTTCTTTCTCCAGGGACTAGGTAACCTTCACTTTCTTATGCCTTGTTTATAGAGGTTGTATCTATTTCACATCTTCCCTTTTTTTTGTTACCTCCATACTCTATTTCAGCTTTATTATGTGACTAATACTGTCTTCTGTCACTGGATCTTAAAGACTTTTTGCTTCTGAAAGTTAGTTCTAACTGATCAGCAGTATATAACTTCTCCCTGCAAAGCACCATACTCATGGTTCTAATAAACTGTTTTTCCTCCTTCTGGTTTGCTTTGTTCAAGGACTAATGTTCCGACGTTTTCACAATCAGATCTAGAAAAGCAGAAGGAAAGTTATCTCAAGGAAGTCATTGCTCATATAGAACACCCAAAGGACACTAACCAAGGTAACATGGTAACCAAAGAATGGCATGTAAAAGATGTGATGGGATTTTTTTTCCAGTGTAATACAGATTAAACTGGGAGATTATTTTGAATTTTCTTAAATTGATGTGAAAGAGAACTTTCTTACCCAAAGATTTTTACTTAAAGGGATTGCCTAATTGAATAATATCCAAAGTGGTTTGGCTAACTGGTATTAGAGGGGGATCCAAGGAGACTTATACCAGTATATGAAGAGTGCCTTCCCCATGGTTGAGGGCTGTGTCCAGACCCATAGTTTTTAGATGGGGAATTTTTTGTCTGAAAAAATAGAAATGGATGACCAGGGGTTACTTAGTAAGTGTTAGTTTTTTTATTTATAATTACTTATTTTCCCTGTTTCCTTTAGGATATAAGTGTAAAAGGCAGGCATTTCAAATACCATTCTGCCTCTTGATATTTGAATAAAAGCTCTTAAAAGGTTTTGACTACCTTCCAGATTATTCGAGCTGAGTTCTCCCTGGTTCATTAAAGGCTCTTACAAACCAATATGGCTGGATTCTTTCTCCAACTCTCAAGAGATTATAGTCTGTGTTATTATTCATCCTGGACTAGTAGCTGATGGAAAAACTCCTAAAGGGAGGGGAACTTGTGGACTATACTGAAGATATGAAGATAAAAAAAAAAAAAATCCCTTGTCATAAAGATTGCTCTGTATTCGGTCATCTCTAGCTTCTTTGTTCACTTAGCAAACCTTTCTCAACACTTTCAGTGGTGTTAGGTTTGAATATTAGGGATTGGAAATGTAAAGAGGACCAGAGTAGTGTCTTGGCTCTCTAGGAATTGATAGCCCAGAGACAGAAAAGATCATCACACCACAATACTAATGAGAGTATCTCTAATCAATGGAGATATAATTCTAATAGAGTTATGTCTAAAGTACATTAGGAACAGGGAGGAGCACTTCTGTTTGTGTTTGGGGAAAGTAGAAGATGGGGAAGGAGGAAGATGCCCTAGGTAGGCTTCATGGGAAAGATAATTTTGTTATTCTAAGATCTGTCATAAATCACTGGGAAGAGTTTTAGAGGAATTTTTGGCCAGAGATTTGGAAGAGACTCCTTTTCTTTACAAATCTTTAATTATTTAGTGGTTTTACAACTGAGGCATCAACCAGAAGGCTTGTTACCGGTCCTTTTATTTTTTAGTCAAAGATTTCGTTAAGCATTCAAATACTACTTGTACTAATTGCTCAGCCTTTTGCTTGTAAGCCCTCTTTGTATGAACTATTTTAAAGGTCTGGTGGAACTAGAGACACTCCCTCCCACCAGCCTGGACCCCCCTCATCTGGGTCATTGACTAGAGGGGCAGGTTAAAAGAAGTTTGTGTATATGTAACTTCTGTGGAAGAGACTTGAGCATTGCTTTTTCCTCTACCAGGTGACTTTCTTTTATGTCTTTGGCACTTTATACTGATGATATCCAATTATATTTTCCTTTCTCATTTGGGACATTTAGAAAATTTCACAAGAAAAGCAGTGAAAAGCTGCTCATGTTGTAGTATCTTTTCCATTCTCTTTCACATCCAGGAGTCCTTCTCACACTTTACCGTAATAATCTATATCCCACAAGGAACAGCTAGAATAATGCATGTAGAGGAAAGATAACATACTTTGTGGTTGGGAAAGTAAACTCTAGTCTAGCGTTAACATCTGGGTTTATACCCTAGCTCCACTGCTTCCTGGGTGTGTGATCTTGAGCCAATAAAAATTCAGTTTTCTCATTTGCAAAATGGGTATAATAATGAGCCTTAGCTTATGTGAATATTTTAGTACAAGTGTAAGGCATAGAATAGTACTTAGCCATAGCAGCCAGCATTTATTGAATATTTGGTATTATTCACAAGAAAGGATATCCTTTCAAACTGAAATTTTTATAGGTAAAATAGTATGAATGTCAGGTGTTTGTTTTCAAATCTTGGAAAAAAAGCCAAAACCCTAGAAAATTAGAGAAAACAGCTTTAATGAAATGTTGATGAATGAAGCTTGAGTAATAGTTATGGGGTTCATTATATTATTTTCTACTTTTGTGTGTATTTGAAAATATTCCTTTTGACATCTAAGAATTGTCAACATCAATTGTTCTAAAAATTTCACAGACCTCCAGTGCTTGCTTCTACTTTCCGGGAACCCAGTGTGATATCATGTTCTTATTACTTCCGACTGCCCACTATTCATGCATCTGAAGTTGAAAGATAATATACTAAATTGCAGAGGAGATTGGGGGGGCATATTCCTTTTCTTATCTATTTAGATATGAAGTAAAGAGCAACCAGAAGCAAACAGGAAGCATATAGTGCCTCCTGTCCTTTTTGATATGTATAGTGTTATATCACCTTAAACAAGTATAACTTTTCAGATTCTTTGTCAGATACATAGAAATTAAAATTAGTAGATTCAAATGCAGTTCCTGCCAATTCAGTTTGAGTCCTCTCCATTGGGTTAATCATCTTTCACTTTATCAGTGGTGTATATATTATTGGTATAGAATATGATAATGTAAATCATCCTTCACCTTCATTATTCTAATATACATATGATCTCTTTTTAGTTTAGTGCCACATGAATCTCTAATAGCATTAAAAGAAATACCAATAACTTCCTTTCTGACATTCCAGCTCCTGGAAAGCTTTTAATGAATCACATGTTCCTAGAGTAGAAAAGGATCATTAATATCTTCTCTTTAATTTCCTAACATATAAATCTGTCCCTATATCTTTGCCAAGTGACCATTCAGCCATTACTTAGAATTCTAATACAAAACTCATTAAATCATGAAGCAGGCCATTCATTGCTTAAAAAATTTTAGTGAGAAGAATTTTTCCTTGCATTAAGCCAAACTCTGCTTCCCTGTAGTTTCCAGTAGTAGTTTCTAGTTCTGCCCTCTGGAATCACAAAAAATAACTTATCTTCCAAATACTTAATGTATTCTAAGGACCTCTTCACATTACATATCTCAAGATTTGTAATGATTACAAAGTATTATATAATTTATTATTCCATCTTGGATAAGTAGGTTGTGCCCATTTTCATTTTAGTAATGCTGCAGTGAACATTCTGGTCAACAAATATTTATGTACAACTCTTATTTCTATAGGATGAATACCTAGAAGTGGAATTGCTGGGTAAAGTATAATAAATATTTTAAAAACCTCTGTTACATGTTACCAGATTGTCCTGCCCCCCAAAATTGTATTAATTTTTATTGTCACCAATTGATAGGTATATTTTAATATATTTTATTTTAATAATTAGTGAGGTTAAGCATTTTTATTTATGTTTATTGGAAATATATATTAAATCATAATTATTAAAAATCATCTAATATCTAGTTTATATTTCAGTTTTCCCAGTTGTCCCAAAAATGTCTTCTGTAAATTGTTCAAACAGGATCTAATCAAGGTTCTGGTGTTTAATTATTGTTTCCTTAGTCTCTCTTAATCTAGGTCACTTGTTTTGTAGATTGTCTCACATTCTTAATTGTGTTTAATTGTTTCCATGTGGTGTCATTTAACTTGTTCTTCTATCTCCCTATATTTCCAAATAAACTGGAAATTGGATCTAGAGGAGGGATTAGATTCAGAGTAAGCAGTTTTGGCTGGTACAATTCAAAAGTACTGTTATGTATTCATCCTGTATCAGATTAGGAGGCATCATCTAACAACAGGGTGTTCTAATAGGGATGCTAAGTTTGATTACTTTATTAAAGTGTTAACTGCCACATCTTTCCATTGTAAGGCACATGTAATCCCCCCTTGTAATTAGTAAGTCATCTGTGGGGTGTTGCTTCAGTATCATTTGAATACCTTGTTCCATAGCAGTTGTTAATTATTTAAGCATTCATCAATAATCCTTACCTAAATCAGCTACTACTTCATAGAGAGTTGTATAGAAAGTATTTATTTTCTGAATATGTAATTTCTTTTACAATGATTATCTACCATTTTTCTATAAAGATTTTTTTTAGTATCACTATTACCTCACAGATTTTTAAAAATTAACGTGTTGGGATCCCTGGGTGGCGCAGCGGTTTGGCACCTGCCTTTGGCCCAGGGCGCGATCCTGGAGACCCGGGATCGAGTCCCACATCGGGCTCCCGGTGCATGGAGCCTGCTTCTCCCTCTGCCTGTGTCTCTGCCTCCCTCTCTCTCTCTCTCTCTCTCTCTCTGTGATGACTATCATAAATAAATTTTAAAAAATTAAAAATTAATGTGTTATAGTTGATAATAATCATTGCTTTTTTTAAATGTATTTGTCTCAAATTTGACCAATGGGAACTCCTTCCTTCAAGTGGGCTCCTGTGTCTACTGACAGGACCCCATTAATCCTTTTTTTTTAAATTCTGGTAAGAAAACATAAAATTGGGATCCCTGGGTGGCGCGGCGGTTTAGTGCCTGTCTTTGGCCCAGGGCGCGATCCTGGAGACCTGGGATCGAATCCCACGTCGGGCTCCTGGTGCATGGAGCCTGCTTCTCCCTCTGCCTGTGTCTCTGCCTCTCTCTCTCTCTCTCTCTCTCTCTCTCTGTGTGTGTGACTATCATAAAAAAAAAAAAAAAACAACATAAAATTGACCAATTAAACCATATTTATTTATTAAGATTTTATTTATTCATGAGAGACACACAGAGAGAGGCAGAGACATAGGCAGAGGGAGAAGCAGACTTCCTGTGGGGAGCCTGATGCAGGACTTGATCCCAGGACCCTAGGATGACGACCTGAGCCAAAGGTAGACGCTCAACCACTGAGCCACCCAAGCGCCCCCAATTAAACCACTTTTAATGCATGCAGTTCACTAGTGTTAAGTTTATTCACATTAATATTTTTAATCTTGCAAATCTCATACTCTGTATCCATTGGAAAAAAACTAGTCTTTTCCCCTTACCCGTAGTCCCTGGTAACTACCATGCTACTTTCTGTTTCTGTGAATTTGCCTATTATAGATGCTTCATATGAGTGGAATCAAACAGTACTTGTCTTTTTGTGACTGGCTTATTTCATTTAGCATAATGCCCTCAAGGTTCATCTGTGTTGTAGCATGTGCCAGAATTTCCTTCCTCTTTATGACTGAGTAATAGTCCATTGTATGTATATACTACAGTCTGTTTATCCATTTATCCTTCAGTGGACATTTGGGTTGCTTCTACTTCTTGGCTGTTGTGAATGATACTGCTATGAACATGGTTGTGCAGATACCTCCTCAAGACCCTGCTTTCAGTTCTTTTGGATATGTACCCAGAAGTATCGTTAGATCATATGGTAGTTCTACTTTGAATTTTTTGAGGAACCTCCTTACTGTTTGACACAGTGGTTGCACTATTTTACAATTGTACTGATAGTGCTCAGGGGTTCTACATCCCCACCAACACTTTTTGTTTTTTGCTTTCTGGTAGTAGCTGCCTTAATGGTTGGTTATATCAGTATCCATCAGTATTATAGCTATGTAAATATTGCCCACTGCAAAATCAAATAGTATACTATGGTTTTATTTTCTTTGAATCATTTGTTTTTCTGGAGTGGTTAATTCACTTGTTTTTTTTAAACAATGAATTAATTTATCCTTATTTTTATTTACTTATTTATTTATTTTTTTGCAAATGCAACTTCTAATCTTTATGTTGTCTGTGTATCTGTATTGTGCCCTCCCCCCCTCAAATGCTCAGACATACCCAGTAATCTATCAGTTCCTTTAAGAAATTTTTCTGGAGGCCTTCCTAGAGCGTTGTGTCCTTCTGCTCCAATCTGTACTGCTTGTTCTTTTTTTTTTTTTTTTTTAAGATTTTATTTATTCACTCGAGAGACACAGAGAGACAGAGAGAGAAGCAGAGACACAGGCAGAGGGAGAAGCAGGCTCCATGCAGGGAGCCCGACGTGGGACTCGATTCCCGGTCTCCAGGATCACACACCCTGGGCTGAAGGCGGCATCAAACCGCTGAGCGACCCGGGCTGCCCAATGTACTGCTTGTTCTCTATCCTTGCTGCAGAGCTGTCATCCTAGTGTTTCCCTTTGCTGCCCTCCTGGATTGAATCCTGTTCCTGGATCCTCGTTTCTTCCTCTTGATCTGTTTTAGTGGAGCACGTTCTTTGAGAATTTCTAAGAAAGGCTGATAGATAAATTTGGGTGGCTCCTTCATATCTGAAAATGTCTTTATCTTCATACTTGATTGGTAGTTTGGTATAGAATTCTTTTTTTTTTAAGATTTTATTCATTTATTCATGAGAGACACAGAGAGTGACAGAGACATAGGCAGAGGGAGAATCAGGCTTCATGCAGGAAGCCTGATGTGGGACTTGATCCCAAAGTCCTTCAAAGTCATTTTTTTTTTTTTTTTTGGATTTTGAAGTTATACATCTAGCGTTCTTGTTAAGTCTGTTATTCATTTAATTTTTATTCCTTTTAATGTAACCTGCCTTTTTCTCTTTGGAAGTTCTTAATCTTCTCTTCATCCATTATTTTATGCAAATTATCCGCTTCCTGGAATAATTTCCTTCTTCTTGACTTCATTATTTTTATATTCATATTTATGATTTCTAAGTTTTTTTCTTTTTCTTCCCTTTGTATATTCTTATTTTATGAACTAATTATCAAGATTTTTTGAGTAATTCAAATATAGTAATCTGCACAAATTGAACGTGTTTAACTTGAGTTTTAACATTTCTTTTTAAGATTTTATTTATTCATGAAAGACATAGAGAGGCAGAGACATAGGCAGAGGGAGAGGCAGGCTCCCTGTAGGGATCCTGATGCAGGACTCGATCCCAGGACCCCGGGATGACGACCTGGGCCAAAGGCAAACACTCAACCACTGAGCCACCCAGGTGCCCAGAATTTTAACATTTCTAAACACCCATGAAACTCACTGCAATTAAGATAAATATACCACACCACATCTTCTGCTTCCTTGTAATTCCTCCCTCCTGCCTTTCCTTGTCCCCTTCAATTCCCAGGTAATCACTGGTCTGCTGTAACTATAGTTTGTAGCTTATAGAATTTTATGTTGATGGACCCATACAGTACATATACTAGCTTCTATCCTGAAGCATAATTATTTTGAAATTCATCATTTTGTTGATAGTTTATTCCTTTTCATTGCTGAGTAGTATTCTATTATAGAAATATACAGCAATTTGTTTATCCATACCCAGATGCCCACCTATCGATGGGCAATTGGGTTGTTTCCAAATTTTGGCTATTACAGATAAATCTGTTACGAACATTTGTGTACAAATCTTTGTATGGATATGCTTTCATTTTTCTTGAGTAAAAATCTAGGGATAAAGTGATTGGGACATATGGTAGGTATCTATTTAATTTTTTAAGAAACTACCAAACGCAGGATACCTGGGTGGCTAGGTTGGTCAAGCATCTGACTCTTGATTTCATCTCAGGTCATGACCTCAAGGTTATGAGATCGAGTCCTGAGTTGGGCTCCAAGCTCAGCAGAGAGTCTGCTGGAGATTTTTTTTTTCTCTCCCCCCCGTCCCCCTACACCCTCCCCACTCATGCATGTACTCTCTGTCTTTCAAATAAATAAATAGATCTTAAAAAAACAAACAAACAAACTTTTCCAAAGTGGTTGTATTATTTTGTATTCTTACCATCTGTATGCATTCCAGATGCTCCCATCCTTACAAAGGATTGTTTGTTGCCAGTATATAGAAATTCAAGTGATTTTCGTGCATTGACAATTCACTTGTTGGTTTTGATACCTTTTTTGTATATTGCATCAATTTCTATATCTATGGTCGTGTCATGAGCAAATAAACACATTTTTTACTTGTCCTTTCCAATTTAGATGCCTTTTATTTACTTTTTTTTTTAGCCATATTGCACTGACTAGAACCTCCAGTATAATTTTAATACAAGTAACTTATTGCTGATCTTAGGAGGAAAACATTTAGTCTTTCACTGTTAATAACCACTATGTTAGCTGTATCTCCTAGATACCCTTTGTCAACTTTACAGTGTTCTCTATTTATAGCTTGTTGAGTTTTATTAAAAATGGAGTTTTATTGGAAATGGATGTTAGCTACTTTCTCTGCATCTGTTGAGATGATCATATGGTATTGTGTGTTTTTTAAAGTCCATTAATTAGAAAATTATATAATTTGATTTTCCATCATTAATCCTGTTTTGCATTTCTTGGTCTTAAAGTATTATCCATTGCATTGATTTGCTAAATTTTGTTATGCATTTTTGCATCTGCCTTAATTAGGGACATTGGTTTATACTTTTAATTTCTTGATCTAGTCTTGGTATTAGAATAATGTTGGCCTCAGAATGAATTGGGATTTTCTACCTCTTCGAATTTTCTGGAAGAGTTTGTATAGAAGAATTCGTATCTCTTTTTAGTTAAGCTTTGGTGATCTTTCAAGGAATTTTGACCATTTCATCTATGTTGTTACATTTATTAGCATGAAGTTAATAACATTCCCTTATAAGTGTTTTACTTATTTATTTTAAAGATTTTTTAAAAAAGATTTTATTTATTCATGAGAGACACAGAGAGAGAGGCAGAGACAGGCAGAGGGAGAAATAGGCTCCCTGCAGTGAGCCTGATGGAGGACTTGATCCCAGGGCTGAATGACCTGAGCCAAAGACAGACATTCAACCACTGAGCCACCCAGGCATCCCAACATGTTTGTTTGTTTATTTATACATATATATATAGAGAGAGAGCGCGCGTGTGCGCACGCTTGTGTGCACGCACAAGTGAACACGTGAGCAGGAAAAGGGGGAAAGAGAGAGTATCCCAAGTAGACTCCATTCTGAGCACAAAATCCAATGCGGCCTTGAACTCATGACCCCAAGACCTGAGCCGAAATCAAGAGTCAGGCGATTAACAACTGAGCCACCCAGGCACCCTGGCAAAGTTTATATAGTATTCCATAGTGATGTCATCATTCCCATTGTTAGTATTAGTAATTTGTATTTTTTTCTTTTCTAATCAGTCTGGCTAAAAGTTTATTAACACTATTATGTAATACTATCTTTAAAAAGAACTCAGCTTTTGTTTTACTGATTTTTCTTTGTTTTTCTGTTTCAATGATTTCCATTCTGATATTTATTATGTCCATTTTTCTGCTTATTTGGAGTTTCATTTGCTCTTTTTCTAGTTTCTTTAGTAGACCTTTTTTTTTTTTTTTTTTTAAGATTTTATTTATTTATTTATGAGAGACAGAGAGAGAGGAAGAGACCTAGGTAGAGGGAAAAGCAGGCTCCATGCAGGGAGCCTGATACAGGACTCGTATCCCAGGACTCCAGGATCATGTGCTGAGCCAAAGGCAGACGCTTAATCGCTGAGCCACCCAGACGATTAAGAGACCCAAGAGACCTTTCTTTTCTAATTTAGTAAGAGATGTTAGGAGCAAGAAGAGATAAATTCTGGCGGTCATTCTGTTTCTCTGGATGTATGCCTTGACCTTTTTCAAAAATCAACTTTATTGGTATGTCTGGGTGTGGCTCAGTGGTTGAGTGTCTGCCTTTAGCTAGGGTAATGGTCCTGAGATTAGTCCCGCATTGAGCTCCCAATGGGGAGCTTACTTCTCCCTCTGCCTAGGTCTCTGTGTCTCTCATAAATAAATAAATAAAATCTTTAAAAAATAAAAAAATAAAAATCAACTTTATTGAGGTATATTTTCATGCAATAAAATGCACCCATTTTTAGGGTACATTTTGGTGAGATTTTTAGGGTAATTTTTTCTGAAATTTGTGCACCTGTGAAATCATCACAACAATCAAGATTGATAGAATATTCCTAGTATCCCCAGAATTTCCCTTATGCTCCATTTCAGTCATTCTGTCCCTATCGAGCTCTTGCACTTGGGAAAGCACTGATTTCTTTTTGGTAATTAGACTTGTCTTTTCTAGAGTTTCATATAAATGGAATCATCCTTTATGTTTGACTTGTTTTACTTGGATAATTTTTTAATATTTACCCATGTTGTGTGTATCAGTAGTTCTGTAGTTTATTGCTGAACTTTTCCTTGCGTTGATGTACTTTAGTCATTTGTTGAAAGACATTTGTGTTTCTAGTAGTTGGCTGTTATGAATAAAGTATCTATGAACATTCATATATGGGTTTTGTATGGGTGTGTGTTTTCATTTCTTCAAGGTAATTAGGAGTGGAATTGCTGAATCATAGTGTTTACATAACTTTCCCAAGTGATCATCTTATTTATTGTGTGAGTTTTGTGTCACAAAGGCTTAGGTTGTTTTTTGTATATGCCTGTCTAGTTTTTCTACCACCATTTGTTGAAAAGATTATCGTTTCTATGGGTTTCTGAATTCTCTCTTCTATTCCATTGATATATGTCTATTCTCATGCCAATATTATACTATTGATTACTGTAACTCTATAGCAAGTCTTGAAATTGTTTTTATTTCTATAATTTTTTTGAAGATTATTTGAGAGAGAGAGCATGAGGAGAAGGGATGGGCAGAGGGAGAAGGAGAAGCAGACTCCTTCCTGAGCAGGAAGCCTGTTACAGACTTGGTCCCAGGACCCCCAGATCATGACCCGAGCCAAAGGCAGAGGCTTAACTGACTGAGCCACCTAGGTGCCCGATGTCTATAATTTTTTAAAAAATTAACTTCAGTTTGTCAGTTTGTCTGAAAACACCTGTTGGGTATTTCATTGGGATTGTGTTGAATCTATAATAGATCAGTTTGGGGAGAACTGACATAACAATAGTGAGCCTTCTAATATGTGAACAGTATATATTTCTCCATTTATTTGTGGTCTTGTTAATTTGTCAGTAAATTTTGTAGTTTTTGTACAGATCTTGCACATATATTGTTGAATTCATTCATCTTAGTGCTTTTTTTGTAATTTCATAAATGGTCACCACCGTAAGTGTAGTCACCATCTGTCACCATATAATGTTATTGACAATACTGTATATGCTGTACTTTTTTTTTTTATGCTGTACTTTTTATCTCCATGACTGATTTATTTTATAACCTGAAATTTGTTACCTCTTAATTTCCTTTATCTACTTCACCCATTCTCGCCCTCGCCTTCCTGCTAGCAACCACCAGTTTGTTCTCTTTGTTTAAGAGTCTGTTTGAGCCTTTTTTGTTTATTTGTTCATTTGTTTTGTTTTTTTAGATTCTACATATAAGTGAACTCATATGGTATTTGTCCTCTGACTTATTTTCGCTTAGCATTATACCACTTAGGCTCATCCATGTTGGTTGCAAGTCATGAGATCTCATTCTTTTTTATGGGTAACTAAGATTCCTCTCTGTGTGCGACATCTTCTTCTTCTTCTTCTTTTTTTTTTTTTGACATCTTCTTTATCCATTTATCTATAATAGACAATTAGGTTGCTTCCGTATCTTGGCTATTGTAAATAATGTTGCAATAAACATAGAGGTACATTTATCTTTTCGAATTAGTGTTTTCCTTTTCTTTGGGTAAATACCCAGTAGTGGAATTACTGGATCATATGGTATATCTATTTTAAATTTTTTGAGAAACCTCCATACTATTTTACATAGTGGCTGCACCAGTTTATATTCCCACCAATAGTCCACAAAGGTTCCCTTTTCTCCACATCCTCACCAATACTTGTTATTTTTTGTTGTTTTGATACTAGCCATTCTGACTGATGTGAGGTGACGTCTCATTGTGGTTTTGATACTTTTGGTAACTTTTTAATAAATCCATTGGGCAGCCCCAGGTGGCTTAGCAGTTTAGCACCACCTTCAGCCCGGGGTGTGATCCTGGAGACCCAGGATCGAGTCCCACATCGGGCTCCCTGCATGGAGCCTGCTTCTCCCTCTGCCTGTGTCTCCGTCTCTCTCTGTCTGTCTCCGTGATAAATAAAATCTTTAAAAAAAAAAAAAAATCCCTTAGGATTTTTTGTACCAACATGATAATAACTACAAATAAGGACAGTTTATTTCTTCCTTTCCAGTCTGTGGGCCTTTTGTTTCTTTTGCCTTGCTGCACTGGCTGTGACCTCTAGTACATTAAGTATGATACTAGCTGTAGGCTTATCGTAGATATCCTTTATCAGGTTTGAAGAAGTTCCCCTTCTACTGGTAGTTTGGTTGAGGAAGTTACCATTCAGTTTTTAGTTTGGTGGGAATTATTAGGATTGAATGGTGAATTTTGTCATTTGAATTTTCTGCATTTATTTAGAAGGTCATATGGTATTTCTTCTTTATTCTGTAATGTGTATTACATTTATTGATTTTTGATTGTTAGGCCAACTTGCATTCCTGGGATAAACTCACTGGCCTTAATGACTTACCCTTACTTCAATATGCTAATATTTTAAAGAGTTTTTATGTCTTGTTTATAGGATTATTGGTTTTTAGGGTTTTGTTTTGTTTTTTTGTATTGCCCTGTAAGTATCATGGTAATACTGGCTTCATAAAATGAGTAGGGAAGTGTTGTTTCAGTTTATGTAGGTTTGGTGTCATCCTTTATTTTTTTATTTTTATTTTTTAAAGATTTTATTTGACAGAGAGAACACAAGCAGAAAGAGTAGAAGAAGGAGAAGCAGGTGCCCTGCTGAGCAGGGAGTCTGATGCAGAGCTCTATCCCAGGACCTTGGAACATGACCTGAGCCAAAGGCAGACACTTAAGCAATTGAGCCACCCAGGCACCCCTCATTTCTTCCTTTAATTGTTTGATGAAGGGGATCCCTGGGAGGCTCAGCGGTTTAGCACCTGCCTTTGGCCCAGGGCTTGATCCTGGAGTCCCGAGATCGATTCCCAGATCAGGCTCCCGGCATGGAGCCTGCTTATCCCTCTGTGTGTCTCTGCCTCTTTCTCTCTCTCTCTCTCTCTCTCTCTGTGTGTCTCTCATGAATAAATAAAATCTTTTTTAAAAAATTAAAAAAAAAGTTTGATGAAATATATCAGTGAAGCCATCTAATCCTGGAGGTTTTTTTCAGAATTTCTTTATCCTTCAGTCCATTTTGATAATTTGTGTCTTTTTTTTTTAGATTTTAATTTATTTATTCATGAGAGAGAGAGAGACAGAGACACAGGCAAAGGGAGAAGCAGGCTCCATGCAGGGAGCCTGACATGTGGGACTCGATCCTGGGTCTCCAGGATCAGGCCCTGGGCTGAAGGCAGCGCTAAACTGCTGGGCCACCTGGGCTGCCCAAAAATTTGTATCTTATAAGGAATTTGTCCATTTCTGTCTAAATTGATGAATTTATTGGCATAAAATTATTCATAATGTTCCCTTATTGTTCCTTTAATTTCTGTAGGTTCTGTAGTGATGGTCACCATTTCATTTCTAATATTGATAATTTGTCTTGTTTTCTTGGATAATCTAGTTAAAGTTTTATCACTTCCACTGATTTTTTGCCCCCAAAGTAAATTTTTAGTTTCATATTTCTGTATTGTTTTTGGTTATTAACATTTTTGTCTTCACTTTGTTGCTTCTCTTCCACTTGCTCTGGGTTTAATTTGCTCTTGTTTTCTAGCTTTTTAATGTGGAAGATTAGATCACTGATGGTGAGATCTTTCTATTTTCTGTAAGCATTTAAAGCCATAGGTTTTCCTTTAAGTTCTGCTTAGATGCATCCCACAAATTTTGATATATTTTCATTTGGCTCAAAGCAATTTCTAGTTTCCCTTGTGATTACTTCTTTGACTTATGGGTTTTTTAGAAGTGTGTTAATTTCCAAATATTTAGGAGTTATCAGCTATATTCTAAATATTTCCAGCTTAATTCTGTTGTGGTCAGAGAATATTCTCGGTATGAATTCAATTCTTTTAAATATACTAAGATTTATTTTTATAGCCCAGCATATGGTCTGTTTTGGTGAACGTTCCATGTGCACTTGAAAGTGTATATTCTGATGTTGTTGGAGTGTTCTATACATTTCAGTGAGGTTTTATAGGTTGCTGGTGGTGTTCAATTCTATATCGTTACAGATTTCCTTACTAAAAGGAGTGTTCATATCTCCAACTCTAATTGTGGATTTTCCTGTTTCGCCTTTCAGTTCTGTCAGTTTTTGCTTCCTATATTTTGAAATTCTGCCGTTGGATGCATATACTTTTAGGAACGTTATATCCTCTTGATAAATTGACCCTTTGACCATCATGAACATTTTTTTACTCTTAGTAACACTCAATATTTACAGTCTTTTTCTTTCTTTTTAAAAATTTTAATTTATTTATTCATGAGAGACGCACAGAGAGAGAGGCAGAGACCTAGGCAGTGAGAGAAGTAGGCTCCCTGAAGGGACCCCTATGTGGGACTTGATCCTGGTTCCTGGGATAACGCCCTGAGCCAAAGGCAGACACTCAACTCCTGAGCCACCCAGGAGTCCCAGTATTTACAGTCTTAGTAATAATTTTGATTGGGAGTCTACTTTATTTCATATTAACGTAGCGATTCCAGCCTTCTCACTACTATGTGCATGATGTATTTTTTTAAATCTTTGTACTTTTAATCTATCAATATCTTTTTCTTTAAAGATTTTACTTATTTATTTGAGAGACAGCACAAGTGGGGTGAGCGGCCGAGGGAGAAGCAGATTCCCCGCTGAGCAGGGAGCTCAATGTGGGGCTTGATCCTGGGACTCCAGGATCATGACCTGAGCCAAAGGCAGACACAACGATGTGAGCCAACCAGGTACCCCCATATCTTTGTGTTTTAAAGTATATGTCTTGTGGTTCCTAGGTGGCTCAGTTGGTTAAGCATGTGACTCTTTATTTCAGCTGAGGTCATGATCTCAGGGTTGTGAGGTCAAGGCCTGTGTTGGTCCCAGGTGCTGGGTGTGAAGTCTGCTTAAGATTCTCTCTCTTGAGATTCCTGGATTGCTCAGTGGTTTAACACCTGCCTTGGGCCCAGGACGTGATCCTCGATCCCAGGATCAAGTCCTGCATCAGACTTCCTGCATGGAGCCTGCTTCTTCCTCTACCTATGTCTCTGCCTTTCTCTCTGTGTCTCTCATGAATAAATAAAATCTTTAAAAAAAAAAAAAAAGATTCTCTCAGGACGCCTGGGTGGCTCATGGGAGGCTCAGCATTTGGGCGTGTGCCTTTGGCTCAGGGCGTGATCCTGCGGTCCCAGGATGGAGTTCTACATACGGGCTCCCTGTGTGGATCCTGCTTCTCCTTCTGCCTCTGTCTTTGCCTTTCTCTCTGTGTCTCTCATAAATAAATAAATAAAATCTTTTAAGAAAAAAAAATTCTCTCTCCCTTCTCCTCTCCCTCTGTCCCCCTCCACTCCAAAATAAAATAAAACAAAATAAAGTGGATTTCTGGGAGACACTATATAGTTGAATCTAGCTTTCTTTTTTCCAGTCTTCCAGTCTCAGTCTTTTAATTTGAATGTTAGTCCAGTTAGTATGGCTGGTTTTATTTATTTTTATTTTATTTACTTATTCATGATAGACACACATGTGAGAGAGAGAGAGAAAGAGAGAGAGAGAGAGAGAGGCAGAGAGGCAGAGACACAGGCAGAGGGAGAAGCAGGCTCCATGCAGGGAGCCTGACCTGGGACTCCATCGATCCCAGGACTCCAGGATCACTCCCTGGGCCAAAGGCAGGCGCTAAACCGCTCAGTCACCCAGGGATCCCCAGTATGGCTGGTTTTAAATCTGCCATCCTATTGCTTGTCTTCTATTTGTTTATTTGTTCTTTGTGTCTTCTTTCATCTTTTCCTGGCTTTTTAAAGTATTTTTTAGTATTCCATTTTGTTTCCATGGTTGTTTTATTACCTATATCTCTTTTATTTTTAGTGGTTGTTCTAAGGTAGTAGTTCTCAAAGTGTTTGGCATCAGGACCCATTTACAGTCTCACAAATTCAGGACCCTAAAGTTTTTGTTTATGTGGGTTACACCTATCTTTACTCCTATTGAAAGAACTGAAAAATGTCTCTCTTTTTTTAAGATTTTATTTATTTATTCATGAGAGACACAGAGAGAGAGACAGAGACGCAGGCAGAGGGAGAAGCAGGCTCCCTGCAGGGAGCCTGTTGTGGGAATTGATCCCGGGTCTCCAGGATTACACTCTGGGCCGAAGGCAGGCGCCAAACCGTTAAGCCACCCAGACGTCCCTTAAGTCTTTATTAATATATTTAAAAATAAGCTCATTGCATGTTAATATAAATTTTTAATAAAAATAAATATTTTTTAAAAAGTAGACTCTGTTCCCAACATGGGGCTTGAACTCATGACCCAGAGACCATGGCAGGCTCCACTGACAAATCCAGCCAGGCACCTCTACAAATTTTTTTTTTTTTTTTTTTTTAAGAGAAAGGGAGGGTCAGAGGGAGAGAGAATCCTAAGCATGCTTCACACCCAGTGCAGAGCTTGACACAGGGCTTAATCTCACAACTCTGAGATCATGACCTGAGCCAAGATCAAGAGTCCAACGCTTAACTGACAGAGCCATCCAGGCACCTAAAAATAACTTTTTTAAAACAAAACCAAAAATTGAGGGAGAAGAATGGCATTCAGATTTTCATAAGTCTCTTGTAATGCCTGGCTAGATCCTTACATGTAGTTCTGTGCTCTGTATCATGTCAGATAGCCTCTTGAGAATTCCATAGCAGGCTTTTGAGAGAATGCAAGTGGAAAGAACAAATAACATCTTAATGTTGTTACGAAAATGATTTTGACCTTGTAAAGCCTCAGAAGGGTGTTGAGAGACTCTCAGGGACTCTTGAATACACCTTGAGAACTACATTTCTATTGTTTACCAGTCTGCCTTCAAATAATACACCACTTAACATATAAAATAAGGCCCTAATAACAGTACACTTCCAAATCTCCAGGAGTTTTTTGTTGTTGTTTATTAATTTATTTAAGTACTCTCTACAGTCAACGTGGGGCTTGAATTCATGACCCGAAGACCAAGAATGCGTGTTGTTCCAACTGAGCCAGCCAGGCACCTCTCCATTCTGTTTTTTTTATGCTATTGTTTTTATACATTTTATACATACACATATTTTTAACCCTTCAATACATTATTTTCACTTTAAACAGTTATCTTGTAAAGACTTTTTTAAATGAAAAAAGTTATATTAACTCACATATTTACCATTTTCGGTGCTTTTTGCTTTTGTTTTATTTACGAAGTGTGTGTTTTGCCTTCATTTTTAAACTTTTTATTTTGAAAAGTTAGAGACTCAGAGACAAGTTTCCAGGTTCACCTCCAGGTTCAGGTTTCCCTTCTCACAGGAATAATGAGTCTGAGCAGTCTGAAAACAGTTGTTTCACATATTTTGTCCAGTTTCTAGTTACTTACAATGGGGCGTAAGCCCATTCATCTTGCCTAAAAGTAGAAGTCTCTGCTTTGATTGTTAAAGGAGATCATAAGCAGTGATGGTTACTATATACATTCTGCTTCTGCATTTGGCATTATTGTTGAGAACATTCATATGTAGCCCCATCTAATACATCACTTCAGAAATTAGTTATAAATGTAATAATGCCTATTTTTTTCTTTTTCTTTCTTTCTTTCTTTCTTTTTTTTTGCCCTGTCTGCAAGGAAAATAAGTCAAGATTTGCACTAGACCATCGCAGTTTTGTTGGCCTAGAGGTGACACATTTGCATTCTTGTTTTCCAGTTAATCTTTTTTCCTTTTTATTCGTGTATTTATAAAAGCAGTAGCTTGCACCCCTATAACACAGTTTTTTTTTTTCTTTCTTTCCCTTCTCTGTTTTAGGTATTTTTTTGATTGCAAGGAATAGAGACCTTGTGATTGCCTTTAAGTAATTGAGTTTAAGGATTTACAGGAGAAGATGGAGATTAGGCACTTAAGAACATAGTTAGTTCTTACAGTAAAAAGAATCAGCCATGGATCCAGGCCCCATTCCCCCTCAGAAATAGGTGCCTTTGTTCCCTGTTCAGGTTTTCCTTGCTAAGTTATTCTCATTCTTCTAATCCTTCTCTGTGACCAGTGCTTCTACTGCTCTCCATTAGCTGCCTCATGTGTCTGTTGTCTCCTGGAGCCCTGTGTGTTGTTCTCTCTCATTCTCATTACTAAAGCCGACAGTCACATTCCAAAAGAGAGTGTCTGATTGATTGACTTAATGACCTGTTGATGTCAGGCTAGCTCTTATGTCATTAGCGAGCTAAGAGATTCTCTGTGGGTCATGTGACAATTAAACAGGGTCATGTACAAAGTATGGTGGCATCTAAAACCTGTCAGAAGGGCCGTTGGCAGAGCAAGCATACAGCATCTTCCATTCTTCCTTTGTAACAATTGATTGACCTAACTTATTAAGGACAGTTATTAGACTGGATTGTCCCCAAAACTAGCCAGCTACTATTTATAGACTAAGGTTTAGATGAATTGCTTATCTCATTCCTGTAATGTTAAGGGTTTTTTTCCTTTTACTTTCATTCTTAGATGAATTTCATTCTTAGGCACAAAACAAAGGACAGTCTTCGCCACCTTTTAGCCACAACTTAAAATAAACCCATGGTACTGATTGTTGGTCCAAGAAAGCCCATCTGTTAGAGACTGTGAAGAGAAAATTCAGACGTTTCCATTCTTGTCAGCATCTTTAAATTTGGCAGAAGAGATAGGAATTATGAGCTGAAGTAGGGTTTTGGATTATTAGCTCCACCTGGGTTTGAATCCTGGCCTTCCCATTTACTAGATGATAGATGAGTATCTTTTCTAAACTTCAATCACTAATAAAATGGAGATCATGTTATTCGCCTCATGTGGTGGTTAGAATTGATAGGGTGAATGCAAAGCAGTTAGCAAAGTGCCTGGCATGTAATAAATGCTTGGAATGTAGCTCACATTATCTCTAGATCATTAAGTTTTATTAAAAAGAGGTTATACGAGTCCATCAGTAAGTTCTTATTGCTAAGGAAAACTAACATTTCTTGGTGTATGGGCAGAGACCTGATTATTGAATACTTGTTTACACAGTGCTGTGCGAGGTACCAACTGGTTATATACAGAGACATACTGTGATATGATTCTTGCTTTCTAATCTCCACTATGAAATATCAGTCCCAGAAAAATTTTTAAGGGAACTCCACTCAATGGTATTGTTGGAATTCAGGTTCTGTTACTGTGTGACCTTGGGCAAATTATTTCTCTGTGCCTCAGTTTCTTCATCTGTGAAACAGGGAAAACACCTCATAGGATTACTATAACAGTGAACAAGTGAGTTAATATATGTAAAGCTCGGGACGCCTGGGTGGCTCAGCGGTCGAGTGTCTGCCTTTGGCTCAGGACTTGATCCTGGATTCCCGGGATCCAGTTCTGCATCGGGCTCCTTGCATGGAGCCTGCTTCTCCTCCCTCTGCCTGTGTCTCTGCCCTTCTCTCTGTGTCTCTCATGAATAAATAAATAAAATCTTAAAAAAAAAAAAAATATATATATGTAAAGCTCGTAGGACAATGTCTGATAACATGGTAAGTGCTATGTATAAGTTGCTACTGCTAGATTGTGACTCCTGGCAGTTTAATTCTTGAAGCCTCCTTGGGCTTAATTGACCAGTTTTTCCCCCCTTTAGTTTAAAGTGAATTTATGTATGTATGTATGTATGTATGTATTTATTTGACAGAAAATTCAAGCAGGGGGAGGGGCAGAGAGAGAAGCAGACTCTCCTCTGAGCGGGTATCCCCCCCCCCGCCCCCCGGGGCTCAATCCTAGAACCCTGGGATCATGACCTGAGCCGAAGGCAGACGCTTAACCAACTGAGCCACCTAGGTGCCCCAGGATAGGTTTCTTTGTTAGGGGGCTTACAGTATATCTTTAGCCTCTATCATCAAGGCAATTGTATAGGATCTAGCTGGTAAGAGATGAGCGAACTGAAGGGCATGGTCTACAGATAATCTCATTCCATTTTGAGATTGGACAGCACGATATGTGTGTCTTGCAACCCCTCCTTTGGTGATGCTTTGGCAGGAAAAACATATCTCGAAAGTCTTACAAAGCTGATTTTTCACTCACTGAAACATTTTTTTTTTTTTTTACAGGCCTAGAATGAATAGGGTGCTAGTGATTTGAATGTAGGATATGGGAAAGGCAATCTGAATTGAAACCTTTGATTTTAGCTTAACATATCCAGCAGGCAAGGGGTTTTCTAATCTAAAGCTACTTCCCTTTCCTTTTTTTTTTTCTTTTTAAAGATTTTATTTATTTATTCTTAAGAGACACAGAGAGAGAGAGGCAGAGACATAGGAAGAGGGAAAAGCAGGCTCCCTGCAAGGAGCCTGATGTGGGACTTGACTGCAGATTCCAGAATCACCCCCTGAACGGAAGGCAGATGCTCAACCACTGAGCCACCCAGGCGTCCTACTACTTCCCTTATTAAAGGAGAATTTTTTTTTTTTTTTTTTAAGATTTTATTTATTCACCAAAGACACAGAGAGGCAGAGACACAGGCAGAGGGAGAAGCAGGCTCCATGCAGGGAGCTCGACGCGGGACTTGATCCGGGGTCTCCAGGATCACGCCCTGGGCTGAAGGCAGCACTAAACCGCTGAGCCACCTGGGCTGCCCTTAAAGGAGAAATTCTTTTGTGGTTTTATATTTCCTTCTCAAGCAGTGAGATTAATATGTTTTCTTCCCATATTAGTAAGATAAAACATCTTTTCATTATGTTTATTGATCATTTGTATTACTTTTGTGAATTGCCTACTTGTGTCCTTTGACCTCTTTTGTTTATGAAGAGATTACTTCTGTAGAATAAGGGCGTTAAAACTTTGCCAGCTCTGTTTCAAATATATTTTTCATTTTGTTAATTGTCTTCTTTTACCTTAGGTTGTAATTTTTTTATTTTAACTGCACAGAAGCTTGTAATCTATAAATTTTTCCTGAAGTATGCCATCTTATTCTGGTTAGAGAATTTCTGTTGGGTGTTATAAAACATGTCATAGTTTATGTGTAGACTGATCCACTTAATAAACACTTTTCCCTACAGAGAGAGAGGTGATTGTCACATGATTTGAAAAGTCTTTGCAAACTAACATAGGCTTGTGGCTGTAACACCATAACAGTAGCTAGCACATACTACACAATAGCTTTTGTCAGGCACTATGCTAAATCTTATATATACTGTGTTCGTAATATTCAGCTTCATGCTGGATAGTATTAATGTCTATATTTCATAGATGAGTCAGGTGGGCCTAGAAGAAGTAAAATGATTTGCCCAGGGTCACAGAGCTAGTTAGTGGCAGGATTGGAATTTAATTTAACTCTGTCTAATTTTAAAGTGTATACTTTCTCTACAAAGCTTGACTTCTTGAGGCTTCCAATAATTAGAGTGGTCCTAAAAGTTAAGTAAATATCTTTCACCAGAACTTGAAAAGATGGTACGTTAGCCTAGATGAACTACTTTTGATTTCTGAGAGTGTAGTGGAGAAGGTAATGAGAAGTATGTAAGCTAGTCGAAAGAAAAGTCTCTACTGTCCAGGGTAGTAGTTTTCAACGTGTGGTTCCCAGGCCAGCAGCATCAGCATCACATGGACATTTATTAATGCAAATTCTTAGGTCCCACTGGAGACATACAAAATCCAAAACCTCTGGGGTTGGGATCCAGTAATCTGTTTTATAATACTTCTGCTGATTATGATGCATGTTAAAATTTGAGAACCACTGGTCTAGGGAAATTATGTTGTTCTCTCTGATCATAATTTCTGTTTTTGTGAGCTTTAGCCCAAGTCTCAGCCCTTATGTGCAAAATTAGCATTATTGGATGGTGGCAAAAGCATGGAGTCAAACAGGGGCTAGTTTTGAGATTGGTTTAATTAGCACTTAAGGCAAGTCCACCTCTGTGAGCCACAGTCTGCCATCTCCAAAAAGATGTTCATAACATCTATCTCCATATGAGATATTTATTAGAATTAAATGAGATAGTTTGAAAAGTGCATAGCATCTTGCCAGGCTCCCAGGGGTTTCAGAAATTGCCTCCAACAATTGTTCTTGTTTAGCAAAAAGCCCCAGCTGCCTTCTATTCTCAACTTCTCTTGTTTTTTGAATGTATTTTGCTGTCTTGTATCTCCGGGCCTTTGCATTAGCTCTTTCTCTTGGATACCTGCACCCCCACCCCTCTTAACCTCACTAACTTCTAGACATCCTTTTGATCACTGCTTCTGGTTTACTTCCCCTGGAGAGGGCTTTCTCAAATCCCCACCCTCCAGTCTCTGTGCTCACATAGCAGCCTATGTTTCTCCTGTCACTGCACTCATCACAAGATTTGGAATCGCCAGTCTCCTCTATAAACCTAATTGAGGGCAGGTACAGTGCCTTGTCTACCACCATATTCTAGGGACCAGTAAAGTTCCTCATATACTGTGGGAGCTAGTAAGTGTTGAATGAATGAATGGTGGCTGTCATTATTGCTGCTCCATCATCATCATCATTATCATCATCATCATCATCATCATCATCTGAAAGCAAGCTCCCCTCTCTGGCTTATAGTTTTTGTGCTGACTGCTTGTGATAATCATAGATAGTATCAGGACCAGTGCCTGTTTTCTCTTTCCCTGAAAACACATGCTTTGATCTAGGCTGACATGGTAGTTCACTGAGCTGCTTCCTAACCACGATCCCTCTGTGTCACAGGTGCCTTGGGGGAACTGTATGCCTTGATGGGTCAAGTTCATCATATGCAGAACCCAAAATGGCAGCATCCTTCGGACCTCACCATGCGGTGAGTGGGTGATTAGGAGGAGGAGGGCAAGGGTAGAATTTGGCTACAAGAGGAATGTGGTGGGTAGTTCGGGTGTAATTGTTTAATTCCAGAGGTGGGAAAAGAAACAGAGTATAATGGAATAAGAAGTGAGCTGAAATTCAGGAAATGGGTTCTGTTCTAGCTTTGCAGTTTATAATGTAGCTATATGATTTTGATCAAGTCATGCCACCTCTTTGGTCCTTACATCACTACAACTAATAAGTTGGACTTACTGATGTCAGAGGACCTTTCTATTTTGAAATCTTCTGGATTCTTGATGTAGTATGGCTTTACAGATTTATTCAGTTACTTTGATCCAGATACTGAGAAACTTTGGAGTCACCTTGACTCCTTTCTCACCCCATATTCAACCTATTAGCAAATTTGTAAGCCCTACATATAAAATATATCCCAAATCTGATAATTTCTCATCATTTTCACTTGAACTGTTGCAAGTCTCCTACATGATCTCCCTGCTTCTGCCTTTGCCTGTCTACTATTTTCAATTCAGCAGCCAGAGATTCAGATTCTCTTCTTTGCTCAGAATGTTCCAGTGGCTTTCCATGTCACATTTCCCATCTTCATGATCCCCTAGAAGGACCATGGCCTGGGCTGACATGGTTAGCTTGCTGACTGCATCTCCTACTACTCTTCCTCTTGCACATTCTGCTCTAGTCCCTCTGGCTTTGCTATTTTTCGAATGTCACACATGCTCCTACCTCAGGGCCTTTATACTCAGTGTTTCCTCTAGAGTTGCCAAAATTATAGCATCATTTTTTTGGTAGGATTGTTATTAGCATTAAATGAGGTGAAGTATTTAAAGAATTCAGTAAGTACTTGCATATAGGGTTAGATAAATGTCATAAAATGTTTAAATTATTTTTAACTTTGGCTGTTCACAATCACTTTTGGAGATGTCTAAAAATGAAGATGTCGAGACCCTGCCTCAAGGGATTCTAAGTCATTATGTCAGGGAGTAGGGGCAAGAATCTACCTTTAGAAAGCTTCCCAGGTGGTTATTAGGAATAGCTGGAGTTGAGAATGAGATCACATTACTTCAGAGGGTCTTATTCAGAATCCCAGCCTAAAGGACTGGTGGTGACTAAAGAAGATCAAGAAAGTTTACTTTGATTCCGTGCTATTAATTATTTAGTCTCTAAACTTGCAGTGTGATACTCACATGATGACTTACCTTCTCTGGGAATTTTATTCTAATTTTAACTCCTGTGTCCTGAGCAACCTTGAGCTGTGTCAGACAATGAAGTCCTGATGCAAGCAATGAAATATAGATCCTGTTTTAAATGTTCCTTGAGGGAGAAAATATTTTTTCACTACTAAAACATTATTATACATCATATATTAGGTTTTCTTAATATTTGTGAATATGGCACACTTCACCATAATACCTGTGCAGCAACTGGTTTTAGAGTTAGAAGGAAATAGCACTTACTCTGTGCCTTTCTTTTCTTTTAATTTTTTTTTTTATTTTATTTATTCATGTGAGAGACAGAGTGAATGAGAGCATGAGTGAGGGGGAAGGAGAGAGAGAGAGGGAGAAGCAGGCTCCCCACTGGCAGGGAGCCTGACGTGGGGCTCGATCCTAGGGCCCTGAGTTCATGACCTGAGCCGAAGGCAGGCGCTTAGCCCACTGAGCCACCCAGGTGTCCCACATTGTGACTTTCATATAAATAAAATAGTATAAAAATTCTAAAATTAAGATTGAAAGGTAAAATCAATATCTGATATCCAAAAATAAATTCTTAAGATAGTTGTCTAGGCCATTTTCTGTGTACAAATAGCCATTCCAGCTGAAACTCTCATCTTGTTTTTATTTTCCTTCTCTCCTAATAGAAACTACGCTCGGTTCCGGCAGAAACCTTTGCAAAGATACAGTCTGACTCAGTGGGTCGACAGGAACATGCGAACCCACCATCGTTTCCAGCGTCTCCCGGACTTCCCAGCGAGTCCATTTGTCTCATCCCATCAGCAGTGAAGGTCCCTATCCAGGGTCTTGTTCAGAGCAGCATCTCATCTTTTGCTCTTTTGTGCTTTGTAGATTTTGAATTTTATTTTTCACAAGATTTTTATTTAAAGAACTTGTCACCTTTGGAAATTCCCATTGCTGACTTGAGAATTTTTTTTTTGTATAAGGTCCTTCTTGTTTGTCTGTGTGCATGCATTTAAGCACTGTTATTTTTTATTTTTTTAATTTAAATCAAAGGTGGCCACTTCTTGAAAGCCAGCATTAAGCCAGAATACCTAGGCTCAAGCCAAACCCCAAATGCAAACCCCCACCTCTACACAGAGGTGAAGTCTACTTCTGGTGCCCAAAAGAAATCATCTTGTAATCTCTTGTAAGGAAGAGATTACCAGGCTGCAAGCCAGTGTGAATTATTGCTGATGACTTATAAATGGACATAAGTCACTTTTATCAACCCCTCTTACTTTTTTATTTGAATCTCCGAGTACTTGTCAGTATTTTAAAGTTGGTAATCCAGGACATTTGAAGTAGGATGGAACAGGACAAAAATCCTGTTGAAAGGACAAGTTAAAAGTGTAAATGTTCTCTCCTTTTTGTACTTACTAGCTGCCTTTATTTATTTATTTTTGCTCCCCCACCCCCATTCTTTATTAAATTTGTTTTGCACAATAGATTTATAAATCTTACACATCTTAGCTCTGACATAGGACTGCTGACTAACCCTTGTTAATCTGTGGTCTTGTGACTGATTGTCTTTTCTGCCTTTTCTCAAGGATTTTCCTTCTTTTTTCCCTGGTGACCATTGTGCTCCTTAGGTTCTGTTGATGTGTTCCTGTATCCTGTTAGACCCAGTTATGCCTCTTAAGAACGCCTCCCTGCTCTCTTCATCAAGGAGCTTCCCACATAGAGTCTTAACTCCAGGAGGGTTAGAAAGCCAGTACTACTGAGGTGTGAGTTGGTCTTCAGTTTCATCCACTCAGCTCCACCTTCAGTCTTGAGTTGATGTGTCAGTCCGTAAGCTCCATCCTGTGGGAGAGACTTGGGAGAGGTGTTCTTTTGTCTCTGTGATTAGTTAACAAGCAGTGCCTCTAGCTTCTGGATGTTACCATTTTCTTTGGTCATACTCCTGGGACACAGTTTGACAGAACTGCTCCTGTGGGTCTAATGTATTTGTGATTAAGCCTATGTACAAAAGCATTACCTGATCTTAAGGTTTGGTATTCTAACTTAAGTTGATGGACTTTGTGCAGCCAGCCTGGTGGATGTCTGAGGAGTTTGTTCTCCTTTCTTTACAGACGGCTTTAGATGTCTTTCGGAAGGTCTTGCAGTCGGGCATTCATGCTGTTGCTCACCCTCTTTGAAGGCTGGGACATAGTTATCAGCATCGCCTGTGGTGCTGGGCTAGCAGCCTCTCTTGGGTTTTGTTGGTTCATCAGCCACCTTTGTATGTGAGAAACCCATCTTAAATACCCTACCCTGCTTTAGAAACTGACTTGGTGAAGGTTTGGTCATTCAAGCCACCAATAAACTTAGATGGATGTCCCTAAGTGTTTACTGTTTTTACCTAGGTGAGGATTCTCTTCCTTGGACATTAGGTTTAGATTCTGGGACCAAATGCAAAGTTCTGTTCAAAGGCAAGAGTCAAAATCTATTATTTTAGTTGGCATAATGGACATTTACTACATTATTCACTTTTCCAGATTTCCCTAAATTAGCAAGATGGAGTAAGAGAAGCAGACATCTACCTTTGGAATGACAGCATAATAAAAATTAATTATAGCTGGAATACCTAGCACTGTAGCTGTCTAGTTCTCCACAGACAACCCAAGGAGTGAAAGGACAGCATTTCGCTTAGGCTCATGTTCCTGCATTCCTGGTACAGGAGGGTTTAAGTCTGAATGTGTGATGGCAGCATTGCCTTTGCCAAATCAAATGAGTGACGGGTTAACTAGAAAATGTGACAATCACATTTCCTCTTTGCTCAAATAATTCTGTTTTTCCAAAGCGTTAGCAGCTTAATTAAATCTGTTGGACTGGGGGAGGAGAGAACTGTTCTCTAGCGGTTAACATGGTATTCTTGAAGAAGAAAAAAAACAAAGCCAAAGAAAACTCATTATCAGGCATGTTTGCCTTAGAAATGGTAGTGGGTAAAATCTGGAGTTCTAATCTGTTTTTAAAGCTGCATATCTCATATGTGGTCTTGGGCTCACAGTCTAGTATTTCCTGAGTTCTTGAGTAAGGGTTATGTGCATTTAACTGCCTACCTAGCTTTCTTCCTTCAGGAGACATTTCTCACCACAGTGGTCTTGACAAAGAGTAACAATGTGCTATTTACAGAAGTTTACTTATAAGAGCCTGCAATAACCTATAGCTTTGCATCTCTCACAGGCCTGATTGACTTGAGTTGTCAGGATCAATTACGAAACCGAAGTTTGGTGCCTCCTCTTTATCATGTTTTTTCCCTTGTACCAGTTGTGTTTAATGTCATTAAAAAGAAATAAAAGTTCTTGTCGTGGCACATGTACTGCGGCCGTCTGTTGCAGGCTTTGAAAGGAGGGTTCCATCCTTTTCTTGTGTAGGCAGGTTAGTGGGGTCTGGGCGGGGGTGGCAGTTAGTAGAATGTGGTACTGGGGAGGCGAGGGTGCACGCTCCCTATTCTTTTGAGGGTAAATTACAGTGTTGAGAAAGGCTTTCTAGCAGTCAAGAAATGTTGAAATTGATTGGGATTTGCAGCTACATATAGTGCATGTCAGGAGCCTGACATAGGGGAAGCCTGAAATATCACTGTGCTGCTGTTTTTGCAGAAGGGGGAGACGGCTCAGCCCGATCAGACAAACACTGCCTCACATTCCTTCCCATGGCTGTGTGGTTGACCCCTGTCTGCCTCTCCCAAACTGGTGCTGATCAGGGAAGAAGCTGAGTTAACCCAGAGCATTCTCCTTTTGAAGAAAGGGATATGGCAAACCAGAACTGATCATCCAAAATTGATGGTAGTTCTTAATCCAACTTCTCCAGAAACTGACTGCTCCTGAACCTGGGATGCAGGTGGAATAAGTGTGGGTAGATAGGGGAGACATAGCGTTCCTTACATCCCTTTTGTGAACCTAAGCTTCTTAGATTTACCCCAGGAAACAGGATGAAGGCAATAAAAGCTTGTCACCTATATTAGCCAATGCTTATAAAATCTCAACTCATGCTGAGTAAATAAGTACCAACATGTTTGGACAGACTCTGTCTTGCTGTTACATAAGTTTTGTCTAATGGCTGTTCTGTAGTCCAGGCAAAAGCTTCAATACAAATTTGCTAAACACTCAGCTATTTGATACTCTCTCACTCTGAGGTACTCCTAACCTATACATACCCATTTTGTTTCTCTCAGGTGCAGATCCTTTGTCTAGTAGTTGCTTATTTCCTTTTTAGCAATATGTTACTGCAGACATCAAAGGTTTCAGGGACCAGGCTGCATTCTCTGAAGTGGTGGTGTTCCTTACTTACCCTTAGTTCATTTTTATGTTATGGAAAAGTGAGGAGGAGGAGAAATGGATCTTCTCTCAAAAGAATGGGGTCATTCTCTAGCTTGTTTGGAGCTTTTTACAGGAAGAAAAAAAAAAAAAAAACCCAACCATCTAAAACTAGAAAGCAGAGTTCCCTGCTTTTCTTTGTGTTGTCCTGCTTTTCTAAGAGAAAACAATTATTCCTAAGCTGGTCCTAAGGTATGCTTGCTTTGTATGTCAGAACACCTGTCAGGAAAAAAATTTCCACTTGTCACAGGAAATATCAGCTGGTCAGCAGTGGAATTCCTTAATGAACAAGCTGCGCCTTTTCAATCCTCCCCACCTGTCCTCCTCTAATGACAACTGGAACATGTCACAGACAGAAAATCTGACCTTCCCCCAGCACCCATTGAGATGGGGGTGGAATGTAACCTTTTGGACAACCTGTAAAACTCCCCATGTAGTAGTCCAGAATCATTATAGTTATCATTAAAGGAACTATTTGTATATGAGGATCTCCTCCGACTTAGCTTCAAGTGACACTTGAGGGTTTGGAAATATTGTACTGATGGAGTTTGGTGGGGCTGGAGCCAGGGCGTGTGTCCCATTTATGGAAGCAACTTGTTCTTGGAGGCCACTTAAAAGCAAAATCCTATAACTCAAAAAGATTTCAAGAAGGTGAAAAGTAACATAACAGTCTGAAATGTCACATGCCTGGAATGGTACGATACTACATGTTTTTATAAAGGGCTGAATTAAAATAAATAAATAATAAATAAATAAATAAATAAATAAATAAATAAAGGGCTGAATTAGAGTTCTTAAAAGTAGATTCTAGAAGAGGCCACTCTGAAAAGCCTGGTTTGAAGCAACAGGATCAGAAAGGGGAAAGGACTCTTGGCCCACACAAACAGGGTTCTTCTTCCTCTCCCAGACCCTGGGGCTTTCCCTCTTGTTGCTGGGAGGAAGGCCCCCTGGCACCTACTCCAGGTGGTCAGTAGGCTCTGGGGTCCTGTTCTTAACCTTTTTCTTGACAGATAAGGAAACCCACCCCCCCCAGAAGTAGCTGGCCTGAGGGGTCACTTAGGGTCAAGGCAGAGTCCCGCCTCTGTCCAGCATCTTCCCACAGGCCCTGTGTGGCCTGCAGGTCAGGCCTCAGTCTCTCAAGAACTTGCCCACCCCTGTTCCAAGTCACAGTTATAGGGTTCTACTGTATACGATGGCTGGTCCAAGAAAAACTCAGTTGTAGAACTTGGGGTTTTAGGGAGGTAACTAAAGGGAATAGGGTTTATCTAAACCAGAAGTGTTCATTAGTCTCCCGTCCCCCTTAACCCTCTGCTGATGTGCTACCGGCACTGCTAAATTTCCATTAGCAGTGGAAATTGTCAGAACACCTATCAGTGTTCTGCTAAATTTCCATTAGCAGTGCTTGCTGGCCCCATATGGCTATCTGTAGGTAACTGCTGCTGACTCAGGGGTGTCTCCACCAGGTGGCACTAGATGGGCACACAAGACAGAGGGCCCAGCAAGTACCTCTCTTGGGTTTAGAGTTCTGGGTGCTGGCAGATTTCCACTTTCCCACCCAGCCTTTAAGACTTGCTTTCCTTGGGGATCCCTGGGTGGCTCAGCGGTTTAGTGCTGCCTTCAGCCCAGGGCGTGATCCTGGAGTCCCAGGATCGAGTCCCACATCAGGCTCCCTGCGTGGAGCCTGCTTCTCCCTCTGCCTGTGTCTCTGCCTGTGTCTCTGTGTGTGTCTCTCATGAATAAATAAAAATCTTTAAAAAAAAAATAGACTTGCTTTTCTCTTGGAACCTTCCAGAACAGTCTACCCTAAGTCCTGCTCATCTGACCTTTTCTCTCCAACCTCTTGCTGGCTCTGGACAGGAGTGTTCGAGGTGTACCATTTACTTACTGGTTTGCTCATTGGCTAATGACATCATTACTCCACCCTTCAGCCTGCTGTTGGGATCCTAATGATGTTCCTTTAACCGCCTCAGACAGCATGCTGGGAACACTGGGCTGCAGCAAGCAGCTTCTGCAGTTCCTCTTCCTTTCCCTCCCCACCCTGGGGAGAAACTAGAATTGCATTCCTTCGGTCAGGGAAATCACCCAGCCCCATCCAGAGGGGAAAACCCTTCGTTCTAAAAACTGAGCACCAGCCTGTGTACCTGTGCAGCGAGGCAGCCCAAGCTTGAATTTGGGGGCCTCAGTAATAGGATGATGGAGGAGCTATTTTCTCCTCCTACACGTGCACCCCCATCTGTTCGAGATTTCCCTTCCAACTCCAGCTTGGCTGGCAGGCATGTCCCTAAGAAGCTGCAGGCCAAAATGGAGAGAGAGAATTGACTCCCTCCTCCACACATCCTGACTTGCTGCCAATTGCCAGAAAAAGAGGGCAACATTTGGGCATTTACCAGAAGACAAGGATGTGCCTTTTCATTTGTCTTTTATTTTCCATTTAAAAAGAGGTTATTGCTCTAACTGGATCAGAGGTAAGGACCTCTCCCCTAAGGAGCTTTGGCCTTGCAGCCCCATTCAGCAGGGATGGAAGTCACAAGACAATGAGTGGAGCCTCATGCCCTCCCATGAGGAAGCCCTTAGTATTGCTGACATCTGCCTTTCACCCTGTCTCTCCTCCCTCCCTGTGCTGTCACACCGGGGCGAAGCAGAGTCGTGGCTGACCGAGCCAGGAGAGCTCTTGTAGACCGGAAGGAAGGGGCGGTCATTGGGTGATGGCTTTCAGCTCTCTGGCTTGGGGGCCACTGCTCTCATCATTCAGTTCAACAGGTGTTCACTGAGCGCCTACTGTGTGCCAGGCTTGTGCTAGGCGCAGTCCTCCCACACGCCCATCCTTAGCCACCAGCGGAAGACGCAGAGGCCCATCTCTTCCCATGCAGGCATTCAGCAGCCGTAACTTGTCAGTCCTAGGGAAGAGTCTGCCTTCCCTTATCAAGCACCATTTTTTTTTTGTTTTGTTTTGTTTTGTTTTGTTTACCAGAAAGGGGCAGTGGAGAGAGAGACCTGTCACCTCACACCACTCAGGCTCTAGGGAAGGACATGAGGACCCTGGGGAGCTTTCACAGAACCCTGGATGAGATGGCAAGATATGGAGACCCCAGGGGCCAGGGCTGTTCTGACTGTCCACGGTAATGGCCCAGGCCTGCCTTCCAACAGCTTCTACTCCAGAGTTGGTGATTCAGCTGCCCACGTGGACATACCTTTTCAGTTGTGTAAGCCGGCATTGTTACAACTCCAACAGCCTCTTCCGAAAGAAATGGGGCCAGTACCTTCCAGGTCTCTTTCCCACTTCGTCTTCTTAAGACTCCAAACTGAGGATGTTACAGTCCAGATGAGGGCCAAAGAAGACAGAGGCCTCAGGCAATCAGCTCTGGGAATTCCTCTGCCCTCTGGAGTGAAGCCCTTCAGTTGCGTTTTCCAGAGAGATAAGACATACCATCTTACACACTCGCAAAGTTGTGCATCACACCACAAACAAGTCCTTGATGGCTGGATCCAGAAAAAGGCTTGCTGGCAGCCATGACCCTGCCCCATGGCTTCCCTGATGGCTCTCGGTCTGAAAGACACAGCTGGAGTCGGTCTGGGTGCTTGTCATCTCCCAGGAACTTTGTGCATTTTCTCAGGGAGGAAGCCAGTCCAGGAGAGGCAAGGAGGCAGAAAGAAGGCTGTGTCTCATGCAGCTTTGCCTTTTCCAGAATGGGGCCAGGCCTTTTAGTTTTGTGGCTTATTTTTTTTGCAGAATTTGGGTTTGTAGTTCAGCCTCCTTCACCAGACTAGGATGGGGAAGAGGGAGAGTTGTGCCTTCCCCCACCGCAGTCCCTGTCCCTGTGCCCATGGACCTGGGGACCAGCAGAGAAGAAAAATGAAATCCTTCTCCCTGCAGACAGGCAGTCATGCTTCGATGATGTTCACCGAGGGCTTGTTTGGAAACTGGGAGGGAAAAAATGAGAGAAGCAGCCAGGGCTAATTGAATAGACTTCTTGCAAGGTTGGAGATGGGGGAGGGCACGAGAAGAAAGGAAGGAAGGGCTGCCTCCTAAAAGCCCGGCTCTTGTCCCGCGTGGAAGGGAAGGAGTGGCCCTGCCTGCACGTCTCATCTCTCTGCCTTCTCAGACCCAGCCTTCGGCCTCACTCACTTAGCAGCCAAGACTGGGTGCCAGGCCCCCAGTTCCCCCCAGCAGAGCCATCCAGCCGGCTGGTTCTCTCACATCCTGCAGACCCGCCTCAGAGGGCGGCCCCGGCCACTGACACTGTCGAGGTGCTTCTGGAGATGGGGATTACTAAGAGGCTTCGGGAAAATGCCCCAGAAAGAGAGAAGCCAAGAGAGAGGACAGTAAGCCAGGGGGTGTGAGGAGATGGAGGGAGGAGGAAATGTGGAGAGGGCCAGATGTTTGTTTGTTGGATAATCATCGTCAGAACCATGAGATCCTCCCACTTCTCTACCGTCTCTTCTGAGCTGCTCAGAGCAAGCACTGACAAGGTTGTCATATCTGTTTTGCAGAAGAGGAAATGAAGGTAGAAAGAGGTGAAGCACCTGCTCAAGGTCACACAGCACGGCAGGGACAGAAATAAGCCCAGAACCCCCTCTTTGTGCTGTCCCATACCAACCAAGAATTCTCCCCTCCCCAGTCACGCTGCATTCTGTTAACCACACTGGCCCCTGGCACCCGGCAAGAGGAGAAGGTCCAAAATCAATTTGCAGCGTCCCTGGTGTCACACAGGCTGCAGAGGCCAAGCTTGGCTCTGCCGGGCTGCAGCCCGTCCAGCCCTCAGCTGACCCTGCTACAGCCCCGGGGCCACCCACCCAGACCCGAGACGTGCCCTCACCTTGCTGCGGAGAAGACCTCCCCCTTGGTGCTCCGGGGTGCTGTTTTCTGATGCGCTCTTGGTTTTCTCCTTGTTGTTATTGGGTTCATTGTCCTTGATAATGTCATACTGGCGGCAGAAGAGAGCAATGACACCTAGGGGGGTGGGAGGAGGATGAGGAGAGCAGTGAGAGGCCAGAGTCCCGCCTGCCCGCTTCATTCCCACTGGCACCTGCCGAGCTCCTGTTAGATACTGAGCTCCAGATGGCCTCTCCCCTACACCACTGCAACGGCCTGCCTCTGGTTCCCATGTCCACCTGTCCCCCACCAGCCGTCTCCTTCGCTGCTGCTGGGCTGATCTTCCCACGATGCCCATCTGATCCCATCTCCCCTCTCCCCTACAGCTCTCCTTTCCAGTTAGGGGAAATAGAAACAGTAACGTTTGCTGAGCGTGTGCCAGGCCCTATGCCGTGCACTGACAATGCCCATGCCACTGAGTCCTCATTATCACCTCCAGGTTGCCAGTGAGGACACTGATGCAGAGAGCCTAGGAACCTACTCAAGGTCCTGAGGCGGGAGAGCTGGGAGAGCTGGGACGTGCACGCCAGGGCCTACGCTCTGCTAAATGTTTACTGTTAGCAGACAAAGAATATGTGAGTGTAATAGTTTTTGAAAGTCAGATACAATTATGGAAGCCAGCTCCAATTCTGGTAGGTGTCTTCTCCATTTTTACCTCTATGCTTTATTTATAGTGCTATTTCTTGATCTATCTGTTTTAGATACGATTTTGACTTTCTTTTTTTTTTTTTTTCTATTTTGACTTTCTATCGTAGGTACAGGGTAACACCTCCCCCCTACTTCCTTTCTCGTCACCCTGACAGACTCACATCATAATCTTGGGTTGGTCCACTATGTTTACATCGTTACGATTATGTAGATACTGTCTGCACCAAGTCTGATAACATACCTTATATAAACCTCTTTTGTACAATCCTTTGTTTTTTCTGCCTTTTGTTTTTACAAGTGTCTGTTTTTCGATGTGTCTACACAACATTTTTTCCAAATGCTTCTCCAATACAGCCTGCCCTCTCAACCACCATGCTAATACAGCTCTGGCATGGTGTTCAGGTCCCTCAAAATGGGCTCCAGCCTACTTTAAAGCCTCACCATCCTTGACTGTCCCCGTTTCTACTTCTTCTCTTGGGTCATAGCTGCACTGAACCAGACTGTGCTGAATTTGTTCCTTATTTTATTTATTTGAGAGGAAGAGAGAGCATAAGAGCAGGGGGAGGGAGAAGCAGACTCTTGGCTGAGCAGGGAGCCCGACGTGGGGCTTGATCCCAGGACCCTGAGATCATGACCTGAGCCAAAGGCAGACACTTAACTGACTGAGCCACCCAGGTGCCCCTGAATTTGTTTCTTATACATGCTGTCATCAGAACACTGTTCCTTTTTTGGCTGTCTGGTGACTTCCTATTCATCCTTCAAAGCTCAATCCCCATGTTTCCTCCTCTCTGTGTTTTTCCTGATTTCTACTCCTAGCTCTAGAATTAATTCCCTCTCCTCTGCCCCCATACGTGGCACTTATCACATTGAATTATAGTTAAGTATGGGCCTGGCTTCTCCTAGACCCAGTTCCTTGCAAGCCCAGGGCTCTTTAGTCATGACTATAGTACTATTACCTGGAACAGAATGGCCATTCAGAAAATGCTGGTTGAGTACAGAGATGAAATTTGTTCTTTATCAGAGGGTAGCTCACAGACAAGTGGGAACAGGGAGCCCCATGGGCCCAATGACCTCAGCTGGGAGGAGCTAAAGGGAGGGATGAGCAGTACACTGTGAGAGCAGTAGGCAAAACAACCTTTCTCATGGATGGATGGGGGAGACCTAATGGAGGTGGTCACAGAACCAGAGCTAGAAGGATGAGCAGCGTAAGAGGATCCCAAGCCTGGAGCACCTGGAGGCCCAGCAGCCCAGAAGGAGGCATGCTCCTGCAGCCATGGCCAGAAGGTACGAGTCCGCCCAGGTGTCCAAACTATTCCGGAGGGAATGAAGGGCAAGCGCTCAAATAATCCGAGGCAGCTCTCAATCGGCTAAATTCTTTGTGAGACGTAAATTAGAGAATGGGTCCATCTCTCAGCTGTCTCCACTTCCAGGAGAGAAGGGGCCCAGGCAGGGGCCTCCGCTGCCCAGAGGCCAAGCGAGGAGGGGCCTGGAGGCACTCACCGGCCCACATGAACAGGACCACGACGATGATGAGCACCTCGCCGGTCCGCAGCTGTTGGCTCCCTGCCATCTCCTTCATGGTTACCTCATCTGCAGGGAGGGAGACACTAGGTCCGAGGCTCTTCTCATCCCCAGCCACCCCTCCAGGGCCAGCCCATGAGCTTAAATGTTTATCTCTATAAGTACCCAGACACCTAATAAAGAGATTCGAGAACATGCCGATGGGTACTTGGGGCGGCAGCAACATGGCTTGACCCAACGCTGAGAGTTGATATGCCCACTGTCTCAGGGACTAGGGTGACAGCCTCTCTTGGCCACTGCTTTACTAGACAACAGGGGCTTGGGGGCACTGGTGCTTTCCTCCAGCCACCCCCTACTCTGGCCCTGACCACAGCTCACGCCACCCCCGCTAACAGTGCCCCGGCCTGCCTTTGTTCTTGGATGCCATCTTCTCAGCCTCGCGCGGGGTCTTGAAGAGCACTGGCTCGCTGGCGGGGCTCTGGCCCTGAATGGAGATGGCCTGCACGTGCACAATGTACTCGGTGTCCTCTTCCAGGTCCCAGAGGGCACACGAGCGGGTGGTGGTGTTCACCTCCTGGATGAAGCGCAGCATCCGCACATCCTTCTTCTGCCAAGGCAAACCCCAGGCCCGCTGCAGTCAGCGCCCTGTCACCGACCCCGCCCTGCCCACCTCTCTGGCGGTGACCGGGCTCACCGGGCCGCTAGCTCAAGCCTTTACACACACAGGCTTCCCCACGCACCCCTCATCTCCATGGGCAGCTATGGCTCTTGCCACTCCATGTTACAGAGAGGGAGACAGTGCGGGTGCAGAGAGCTTGGAAGAGTTGCCCGAGGCTGTCTCCCCAGTGAGGTCTTGCACCGCGCCCGAAACTCAGGTCTGTGTAAGATCCAAACCAGGTCTTTGATTCCCAGTTTCCAGTCAAAGGCCTGGGAGCCCTCCTCACTGATCGTTCCCCTCTGGGGTCCCTATTCTAAGCCATATATGCAGTTCTTCTGCCTCTGTCTCTCTTGCTCTCTGCTCCTTTTCCCTTTCTACTTCTGCACACCCCCCTCCGCATCCCCTGCTACTATCCCGATGTGTCCTGCCCTCCCAGACCCTCGAGGGCTACCTGCTGAGATATGGCAAATCCGATGACCACCTCATCCTCCAGGACGTCCCAGCTCACCACTGCAGAGTTGGCCTTGAGGTGCCTGACAGTGACATTCACTGGGGCCGAGGGACTGTCTGGGGGTGGGGAGGCACCTGAGCCTCAGCACCCCTTGCCGCGAGGCCCAGGCCCACTGTCTCCTAAGTGGGAACCTAGGGAAGGCCGCATGGTGGGGGAAGGAAGAACGCAAGGCCTCCGATGGCACTGACACACGGGTCTCAGTTCGTTAGTGATTGAAGAGCTATAGCCCGAGAGGCCCCGGGCTGTGCGTGTCCAGGGTGAGGAGCCCCCACTGGTCACATTGGCCCTATTAGGGGTCCAGGCTAAAACAGATGGGCCTGGGCTGGGGCCAGATCTAATGGAAGGGTGTTAAGAGGTTGGGGGGGGGGGGTGCAGGCACAAGGGAGGCATCGGTGGCCAGGGCTGCGAGAGCTGAAAGTTAGTCTGATGAAAAGCAGTCAAAAGGACTCCCAGTCCAGTGCTCTTTCTACAAGACCACACTGTCAAGTGAGTGACCTTGAGGGAAGGAGAAAGACCCAGAGGTGGAGAGGAGCCAGGCTAGGGTGAGGCCTGGGTTGGGAGTGAGGATCAAGGGTTGGGAGTGAGGTTCAAGAGAGGAACCCCCATACTGTAGCGAGGCAGACAGATGAAGACGGGGAGGGGTCTCTGTGAGCCTGTTCTCCACATTCTGCCAGCCCCTGGAGGCAGGGGGGAGGTCACTCAGAGCAGGATCTGGGTGGGGGAACCATGAGTATAGGGCAGGTAGTGTCTTCTGCATGTGGGAAGGAGATGAGAGCGGGTCAGTTGGGAAGGGAGTAGGAGAGAGAGTGAGGCACAGAGATGGTGGAGGGCAGGAAGAAGGGCTCCAGGAGAGGGGCCTTGTGTCTGCGACCCCAGGGGGCGAGTGCTGCAAGGGGAAGACCTGGCCCTGAGCAGCACCCTGCACCCCACAGAGGAGTGGACCCGAGGCCCCAGGGGCTGGGCCTGGGGCAACAAAGCCATCCCTGGAGACAGAGAGAGACAGAGGGACACAGACAGGTGGCAGCAGACACAGAACCAGAAAACAGACAAGTGGGCTATCAGGGACAGACGTAGAGGAAGCAGGGGGGCGGGGGAGAGGGAGGGAGGGAGGGAGAGAAGCACTGAGCCACAGAGGGATGGGTAGAGGGAGTGATGAATGAGGCGCCAGAAGCCAAAGGGACAGATACGGAGCCTCAGGAGAGGCTGGGCTGGGTGAGGATGAGGCCGGCACTCGGGGCAGGCCGGACCCTGACTGCAGCAGGCTCAGGGGTCCACCCCACCCGCCCCGAACCCGGGGGTGCCAGTTCCCATCCCCCTCACACATGCTCACGCAGACTGGGACCCCATCCTGCTCCGACCTGCAGAGTTGTCCTGCAGGGCTTTGGGGACAGGGAGGGAGGCCCAAGGTGGGGGGACTGGTGTCCTCAGCTGCTCCCCGGGCCCGAGGAGGGAGCTCAGCTCGGGTACCTGAGGCAAAGGCCTGGGGTCAGGGCAATGGGATGGGGGGGCCTGCGGACCACAAGACCCCAGACCCAGGGCTGGGGCGGCGGGGCCGGGGTCGGGGCCGGAGGTGGGGCCTGGGGGTCCGGAGGCGGGGAAGAGGCCGGGGACGGGGGGCAGGAAGGGGCCCGAGGACTCCCGCCCGCCCGGCCCGGGCCCCCTTACCCGCCTGCACCAGCGCGAGGCAGACGCAGCCCAGCCACAGGCGGAGCGCGGCGCGGGGCGGCCCGGGGTGCATGGCGGCTCCTCCCGCCGGCCGGCCCGGGGCGGCGCAGGGGGACGCGGCTCCGGCGCCCGGCGGCCGCTGGCGCTCGCGCTCCGGCCCGCGGCCCGGCCGCCCCGCGCCGCCCCGCGCCGCCTGCATGTCGGCTCCGCGGACAGCGACTCCCGCGCGGCGGCGGCGGCGGCGGCGGCGGCGGCGGCGGCGGCGGCGGCCGCGTCCACGTCGGGCGCCCGGGGGGCGGGGCGCCCCCGCTGCGGGGAGAGGCGCGGGGCGGGGTGAGGGCGGAGGGCGCCCCCGCAGCCGCCCCTCCCGGCCCTCGGGCCGCCCCGGCTCTCAGCGCTCGCCGGCGCGCCGCCCGCGCCCCCGCACCCACCCCGGCCCCCAGCGCTGCCCTTCCCGGGGGGGGGGGAAGGCGCCCCGAGACACTCAGCGGGTCCCCCGGCGCCCAGCGCTGGCCCGCCTGCCCTCGGCCGGGGCTCCCCCCCCCACCCCGCCCGGACCCGAGGCCTTGGCGGCCCGGACGGACGTGAGCAGCGGGGAGTGTCACCGCAGGGACGGGGAGTGGGGGCCAGAGCGCCGAGGAGGTGCTGGGGTGCATACAGCAGGTGCTCGGTGTTGCCGCGGCCGGCCGGGAGGAGGACACTCAGACTCACTGGAGACTTAGCTCGGGGACCCCGGCCAGCCCTTCCCCCCCTTTGGGCCTCCATTTTTGTCTCCATGAGAGTAACAACCCGCACCTTCCAGGTCCCAGACACTGCCAAGAGCTTGACTTGCATCTTGCCCCTCCTTCTCACGGGGCCCCTTAAGGGGTGCTCCGGGCCCCCCGTTTTGCACGGGAGACCGCAGCTCGGAGAGGTCACTTGACTTGCCCCACGACTCGCGGCAGAGCCAGGATCTGAACACAGGCTGATCGGACTCCCACGCGTGTGCTTGACTCGATTGTGTCCCCACCCAGAGTGAACTCACCCACCCCACCATCCCTGAGATCCTAGAACCTGCGTGTGCCAGCTTGCTCCTCAGAGAACAATCTGGAACAATCTTCCCAACAGCCAAGGGTGGCTCCAGCCCCCTCCCCCACCGTTCTAGTCCCGCCGGTGCAGCGAGCCGGGAAGGAGCTAATGACTCTAAAGTGCAGGGGGCTTTGGGGACTTGGCAAGTAACCGCGGTTCAGAAAGGGCGCGGATGGCTCCTTCCCACCACCCTGGGCACACCCATATGCCTCCTGCTGTGCCCACCTCAGTCTCGCCCCCTCTTCTGCCCAATTCACCCCTTTTCTGTCCTTGAAGAGGCAGAGAGCTGCACCTGCCCCGGTCTCCCTAACCAGGGAACCTCCGGGCCAGCAGGCAGCGAGGGAAGCCCCCCCCCCCCCCCCCCCCGACCTGGGGCACTTTCCAGCCCGAGTCCCAGTCAGAGAAACAAGGCTGAGGAGGGAAGCACAGACCGGGCCCTCGCATCTCCAAATGGGCCCCTCCCCCTCATCTGAAATTCTACCATTAGGGGGCATTCCTTTGGCTCTTAGAGGCCTTTTTGGTCTTCCAGAAGCTCCTGGAAGGGGCTAATCCTTTTTGAAAAGGGACACTTTGCAGAGTTATCCCACCAGAATGTCTTCAAAATCTCCCACGCCCACCATTTGAGATTGAGAAACTGAGGTCAGAGATGGAAAGAGCTCCCCGATCGGGAGCAGCAGTGGGCCCTCTCCTCCCGGTGCCCACCCCAGGACTCTTGCACTGACCCCCAAAGTTTCTGTGGGTCACCTTGGAAAGGGCAGGGTGAGAGGAGGCTCCGGGGTTCTTACTGGCCCCTCAGGACCGCCAGGCCTGCTCTGCGTGCCAAGCTGAAACCCCCGGCCCCACGGGCTTCCCCAGCCACATACCTGTGCTGAGGGGAGGCTCAGTTGGGACCTCCACCTGTTTGGGGCAGGAGCCAAGGAACCAAAGCACCTCTCTCCTCTCTCTCTCTTCTTTCTCTCTCTCTCTCTCTCTCTCTTCCCCGGCAGCTGCCTTCGGCCCCACCCCGCCCGGCCCCGCCCCACCAGCTGCAGCTTGGCCCCTAGGGACCCCCAACCCCAGCAGGCAGGAAAAGACAGCCCGGGGCTCGCAGGAGCAGCTGGAGGCTCCTTAGGCCTCACGCGGGAGCCAGCAGGAAGGAGAGGGGTCACTTAGAGGTCACGGAGTCCACTCTTGTCCCCGTTAGGGCGAAAAAGAGAGAAGGGAGAGGGTCCGGGGGGCTCTGGAGTCCAGTGTAGCGCGGGGGAAGGGGGAGTCTCGGCGCCACCTGCTGGCCTCTCTCGGTATAACCCCGGGTAGATGTAGGGCACCGGGAGGGGGGGTGGCAGTGTCTAAGGCTTTGAGAGGGAGGGGGAAGGTGGTTGAAGGAGGGCGTGAAAGACAGGGAGGATTCAGAGAGTCGTGCCTGTGGGGGTGCAGCCCTCTCAGGCCCCAGGATGCATGGGGTGCTTGGGCATTACCACCGTTCCGGGAAAAGCCTCGATGCCTGGAGTCTGGCATTCAGGGGAAGCTGGGTAGGAGACAGGAAAAGTTGGGAGGATTTAGAGCCCCCTGGTGATCTTGGGAGGGGGCTCTCAGGACCAGTTACTGTATGGGCACCATCTGTACACCATCTCTTAGCACAGGGCTACAAGCAGTAGGCACTCAATAAATGTGTGTTGAATTTATGGAATAAATTCTCTCTTGCAACATATATCTATTGAGCACCAATTATGTACCAGGCTCCGTGCAACATTCTGGAAATACAGCCTTAGAAGAATGAACGAATGCATGAGTGATGGGCCTCCGTCTTCCCAGGCAGCGCTGGACTCCATTCGGGGAGGACTCCACAGGCATCTCCCAGGGGGCTGGCTAGTCCTGAGCACTTGGATCCTCCAGAGTCCAGAGCTGCCCAGAGTCCTAGTACCTAATTCAGGCTGCAGGTGCCCAAGCCAGACCACCCAGGTAACCATTTAGAATGGGAAAGCTCCTCTTCACAGCCTAGAATGGTCATGACCCTGTCTAGGGAGTTCCCTAGATACGTATATACCCCCAAAATCACAGGAAAAATCAGAAGGGCAGGAGATTGCTTTGGGTATATAAATAATCAAGCACCTACCAAGAGGTTAACTTTTTGTCCATGTTATTCTGAGTCTCAGGCTGGATGGAATGTGTTCTTAGCTCCTGTTCCAGATCCAGAAGCGGAGGCTCAGAATGGTGTGAGAACCTGCCCTGGATCATACAGCCGGTGAATTATGGAGGTTGATCCAGTCTGCCTCCCTCCTCCCCTCACCTCTAGGATCCTTAGAGTAGGGATCCTGGCCAGGGTCCACTGAAGGACATTCATTTTCCTCTCCTGGAGGGCATAAGGGGGCTTGCTGCTTGCAGAGGCAGTTGCTAACCCCAAGACCACACCAGGGAAGGAACCTACCACTCACCCGATATTTTCCACATGCTAGCACATTACATATATGACAGAAGCTTCTTTTGAATCCTCACAACCCTGAGAAGTCAAGATTGTTATACTCATTTTACAGATGGAACTGAGGCTCCAAGTGAGGAAGTGGCTTGCCGTGGGAAACCCTGGTCTGACCTGTCTAGTCCCCAAAGCCCCCATCACAGCAGTGATGATGCTAGCCCAGCTCTCTGTTTCCCGAGTGCTTGTGCCAGGGCAGCCTGGGCCTGGGTGCTGAAGACACAGTGAAGAACCAGATCGATCCTAGCCCTTGAAGAGCTCCAGTGGTAGAGGAAAGCGGCATGCTTAAAATGCAGAGAGAACATGACCCTCTGTACCAGAAGGATCTAAAGAGGTCAGAAGGGAGCATTAATTTAAAAGGAAAACAGGGAGGCCCCCTGGAAGGAGGTGATGCCTGAGGTTAACTAGTACTTGAGAGTCAGGTGGCAATTAGTCAAATGAGGGTAAAGGGGCAGAGGGAAAAAGGAATCTTTGGCCCTGAAGCCCCGGAGAGCATAGTGTTCATGTTGTGGGGATGCAGGGGAGACAGAGGAGGCTGGCAGGGAAGGGTGCGGAGGGGGGGGGGGGGCGGAGGTTGCTACAAGCTCTGGGCTGTAATGATGGGAGCAGGGAAAACAGCCCTGGATTTGACAGACTGTTGCAAGCTGCAGAAGTTGGGCTAGGGAGGGCTCTATTCATGCAACAAATATGTAGGAACACCTACAAGTACCAGGTCCTCAGCTAGATTCCAGGGACACAGCCGTGACCAAGCTGGTAAGATTTCCGCCCTCGTGGATCTCACATTCCAGTGGGGGAGCCAGGAGATAAACAGTGAGCTAATGACTAAATAAAATCCCATCAGGGACTCCCAGGGGGTACGAAAAAGATGGAGTGATGTGGTAGGGAATGGCTGGGTGGGGTAATGTTAGCTGGTGTGCTGTAAGGGGCGAGCCAAGGCTTCCTGACTGGGCAAAAGAGACCTCCTCAAATTTCTTCAGTTCTTCAGAATCTACAAAGGAACTAACTTCTATCTGACAGGACCCAGAGAGGTTAAGAATCTTGCCCAACCCCACACAGCCAGGCAATGCCTCAAATTGCCTCAAACCCCGGGGCCCATTTTGCTTTGGGAGACGTTCTCAGCTACAAACTGCGGTTCCCCAAGGTCCCTCGAGGGTAGGAGGGCCAGAAGCCCTGTTTTCAGGGCCCAGATGTGGAGGGGGCTACAGTAGGAAGTGGAGGCAGCTGGAGTAAAACCTCTTGCTCACCAGGGAGGGCAGAAGGACAAGAGCCTGGCAATCAGACGGCCCTTAGACTCCAACCTTAGCTCAACCTTAACCAGCTGGGTGACCTCAGGTACCCCCATCTGAAATGAGGATCCAAGGCCCCAGGGCCTGCCCACGCCTCACATCCCAGGGCCTAGAGGGCCTCCCCTGGCCTGAGAGAACATGGTTCTGCAGAGCCAGGAATGGCCAGCAGAGGGCGCCTCATTGGCCATAGTGAAGCCAATGTTGCCCAGAATAGGAACTGGCTCCAGGACCTGGGAGCCCTGACCCAGGGGAGGGTGTCCTGCTTTGCCCAGGAGGCCAGCTGTGGGGTCGGCGGACCACAAACTCAGCAGCCAAGCACAACATAGGTCTTGCTGTCCCTGCCCGTGCATGAATCACTGACATTTTTTTTTTTTTAAGATTTTTTATTCATTCATGAGAGACACAGAGAGAGAAGCAGAGACACAGGCAGAGGGAGAAGCAGGCTCCATGCAGGGAGCCCGACACCAGACTCGATCCCAGGTTTCCAGGATCAGGCCCCCGACTGAAGGTGGCGCCAAACCGCTGAGCCACCCGGGCTGCCCCAAGTCACTGACCTTTCTGAGCCTTGGTTTCCTCATCTGTAAACGGGCCTAACAATAGCGCCCGCCTCTTAGGTCCCTATGAGGAGTCAGCGGAAGAGCAACCACACAAGGGCTGAATATGTAGGGGCTGCTATTTTTATTAGCAGTAGTGGCAGTCGTATTTTAAGTGCCTACGCGAAGGATATCCAATCAGTGGTGGCTCTGACAAAGACAATGATGATGACAATGATGCAGGGCTCAGTCACTGTTTATTTTGAATTGCCTAAGCAGGGGGCACCAGCACCTCCTGATCTGGGATGCCTGCAGTGACAGGGAGCTCACTATCTCCTCAGCAGCCTATTTGCACTGCCAATGGATCTTCCTGCCGACAGCTCCTTCCTGGATGATGCCCCCCTGCCAACTCCTTGCTCAGGTTGACCTGGCTGGCTTGGCCTCCAAACTCAGGCTCCCTCACTTCTGAGGGGTCTGCCTGAGAGGCCCATGAGGTTGGAGAGCCAGGACCTCAGCAGCTAGATTCCTACCTTTGCTGGAAGGGCAGGGAGCTCACAAGTGAACCCGGTGGCTTCACCAGCAAGAGGTTCCTGGTGGGTCTTGGTGTTCAAAATTCCTTGTCTGCTGCCTGGGAGAAGTAAGTGGAAGGCAAGTGCTGCTGTCCCTTGGACCTCCCTTCACTCCCCAGTCTCAAGAATGGCTGGGGGCTGGAGAGGGAATCTCATGACTCTCATGAGCCACAAGTCCAGGAACCCTGCATTCTAGTTTGGAGGCCCCAGTTCCTGTCCTACCTACTATGAGGCCTCCCCATCTGTTTGTGGGTCCCAGGCAAGTGCTCATGGGTCTGGCACCAACAGGTCTGGGGGAGGTAAGGTAGGAGCCAAACAACCCTGGACTCAAACTTTGGCTTGGCCCACGTCTACTGTGACAACACCCCCCTTCTACTCCCAACGAGCCTGTTTCCTCACTGGGCACCTGTCTCAGAGTGGCACTGTGGAGAGTACAGATGTTATACGTGAAAAGGAAAATGCAGTACCGGGCGCATAGTAAGCATCTATATATGTCTCAGTGGGTATTATACAGTGGAAGTCCCTCATTTCCCTAAGACCCTCCCTGTGCCTGAGTGGGCCAGGGTGTAGGTTGTGTCAGGCATGGTCATATCCTGATCCGTTTCTTGGTTAATGGGCACCTGGCACATGCACCTGCTTGTACTGACATGTGCAAGGATGTGCACGGGTGTTCACAAGGGGGGCATGGGGGTGTGCACATGTACATTGGGTGTGCATGCGTGTGCAAGCAAGTGAGCCAGTATGCATGGGTCTATGTGCTTGTCCTTAAAGCTATCCATCCCAGGGATTCCCAGGCACATGCATACTGGCAGATACCCGTGCAGTATCCCTGCACTGATTCAGGAGACCCCTCTGTTCACTGTTACTATGGAAACAAAGAGGCAATCCCCAGCTTCAGGGAGAGTCTAAGGTGCCAGAAATGAGAGCTGACCCCATCTTCCCAGTGAGGGAGAAAGATCGGGAGCATGAGGTCTTCAGCTTCTGAGGGCTGGGTTGTGAGACTCTAGGTCCCTGGGAACCCTCTGGGAAGCCTGTACTACTCCAAGGCATCCTGGCCCACTGGAAAGAGCTCAGGAAACAGAGCTGGGTCCCTTCCTGATCTGGCTCCCATCCCAGGCACAGTCTCAGGCAGGGAACTCCATTTCTTTGTGCCTCTGCTTCTTCATCTCTAAAATGGGAACAGTAGTGGGTGCCAGCAGAAGCCTTGAGCGAGGATGTCACCTTTCTTCTCCCTGGAGCACCTACCCTCCAGGCTGTAGGAGGGTGCACCCGTGAGCCCTGCAGTGTCACAGAGCAGCCTCCTTCATGTGCACTACCCTGCAGTGTCTTGTGGGCTCCTCACAGCAGCTCTAGGAAGGAGGCTGTTTACAGCGGAACTGAAACTGCAGGAGAACACAGCTGGCCGTGGAATCAGATCAGCTGCCCCCACTCCTGGGGGCCCAGCCCTGCAGCGCGTGTGCAATCCTTCAGGCCGTGGAGCCACTGCAGAGGTGACTGGGGATTCCATCAGCTCTTCTGGGTTGGGCATGGCAGCGGGGGTGGGATGGGGTGGGGGTGGGGGTGCAGGAAAGTCATCATGTGGCCCTGGGCAAACCCCCAGGGCAGAGCTGGGCTGCTGGAAGGCTTCTGGGAGACAGATCACAGTGTAGGAAGGACTTTAAAAAATATTTTTGGGGACACCTGGCTGGCTCAGTCAGAGGAGCTCGAGACTTTTGATCTTGGGGTCGTGAGTTCAAGCCTCACATTGGGCATAGAGATTACTTAAATAAAAAACTTAACAAAATGCTTTGACTCTAGATTCTGACTCAAGTTGTGAATGCGGTTGAGTGTGTGCATGCAGGTTGTAGACATGCACACAGAATTGTGTCTACAGTTACAAGTGAACACTCAGCCTCCTGCCTTTTATCCCACTTCCAAGGGTGACCATTGCATTTGTGATGACCCCAGGAGCAATTTTCAAACAGTTAGTGATACACCAAGAATTGCTGCAGGAGCAAACTGAATGTGTAATGCAGTAAAAATGTGCAAGAAAGATCCAAATGCTTATTTGCCAGAAAAGGTGCCACAAAAGGGGCCATTTTCTCATTTGAGGTGGAGGAAGAATGGGCCCAGAGGGAGGACCTAAGGCAAGCCATCAAGCCTGAGGCCCTTTCCAGCTAAGAGTTGCTTTTACCTGCAGAGGGAAGAGGGAATATTGTGCCAACAAGGGGTGGCTGGGATGTGACCCCAGCTGCCTGCATCACTTCACCCAGGTTAAAACCCATATGCAGGGATATGGGGGTCAGAGGGGTCCTTTTCCCCAGCCTTGACTCCAGATCCCTTCTTCAGCCTAGGGGAGATCCTGGTCATCTGTAGAGGAGGTATTGGCCCTTGGGGCATTTATCAGAGGAAGGTGGAGAGCAGGAGCTGGAGTGGGAAGCAAGGGTTGGGCATGTCATGGAGAGTCTCCATGCCCACTTACTTTGGTAGGCAGTGGGGAGCCATGGAAGATGGCTGGAATATTAAGCAGGGAGGAAGGGGATTAGAGGTGGAGGAACCAAAGGCTGGGGAGCTGTAAGAGGACCAGGACAGGGTAGGCCCAAGAGGCATCCTTTGGTTGAACTCTGACTTGGGAAGGAAAGAAGGGTGGGATGAAGAGGAGGGAGGGTCCCCTCCCCCCCTGGAGGGGACCCAGTCACAGTGCAGGCTTGGTGGAGGGCCATGAGTTGGATACCGGCTGGCTTGAGTCTGAGGTGCCTGTGTGCTTCTGACAGCAAGTCCAGGAAGTGGCTGGAAATACTGGCTTTACTAAGAAGAAGCAGTCAGTGGGGTGGTTTTTGTCAACTTTCCCAAAGTTGGGAAGGAGCCACATCAAGATCTGAACCTGGGTCTGTTTCCCTCTGATGTCTGTAGGTTCACGCTGAGGGACCAGTAAAGGTGTGCCTTTGGGTCCTGGATTCTGAGCTTGGCAGACAGATCAGCTGCTCTTACCCGGGAGGGAGTTGGTGCTTTTCCTGGGAGCTCTGCAGAGGCCGGCAACCTCAAGGGCTCCGCACGCAGGATCTTCAAGCCCAAATTTCTGCTCTGTGAAGGGGCCATTTCTAAGCAGCCCCACCTTCCCAATCCCCCAACACCAAGCTCCACCTTCCCAATCCCCACCTTCCCAATCCCCCAACATCCCCCTGGAGCTGACATTAACTGTGTACAGCCCAGTGTCCCCTACTTCATAGGCTTCCTCTCACTCAATCCTCACAAAGACCCTTCAGGAAGGCGTTAATATTCTTGTTTCCATTTTATAGATGAAGGAACCAACAGAACCTTCCAGAGGTGAAGGGCCTTGCCCCCACTCCACTGTGGTGACCAGGGGCTGGAGCTCAGGGTGAGGCTGTTGTGTGACGTGGCCCAGCAGCTCTCTGAGCACCATCTGTATAGTGAAGCTTGCTGGAAGGGCCCCACCCCACCCTGATTTCAAGTCTACAGTCCCAGCTCCCAGGACATTCCTGACACCCCCACCGCCCCCATTCTGTTCTTCATGGCCCAGCTCCCTTGGGAACAGCCAGACCTACCCCCTCCCCCTCCCGGGCTGTGCTCTTGGCAGCTCTGCCGCCCTGGGCTCTGGTCCGGGGGTGGTCCCCGTTGGTGAGAGGGGCGGGTGGGCAGATGCTGGGATCAGTTGGACTAAGACTGGGGTATCCGGAGCCCCTCCAGGCCCCCACCTCTGGGTCCATGGTGCTCCAGGCAGGGGTGGGCAGGGCCCTTTGGAAAGGGGTGGCTTGAGGTTTAATCACTTTATCAATGTTTGTTTGTGTAATTCAGCCCTGAGATGCTTTTCCTTCCATCTGTCCCCACCATCTGCTCCCATCAGGATTTTCCAAACCATTTGGGACCTGAGAGAAGAGGGTGGGGGCTGTGTCTCTGAGGGGGCTGGGGAGGGGCTGCCTCCACCTACCTCACTTGAAGCTCTCCAGGGGAAAGCCTGGGCTCCTGAGTCACATGGAACTGGGTTCACAATTCTGACATTGTTACTTGTATTACCTCTAGCAGGTGACCTTACTTCTCTGAGCCTCAGTCTCCACATCTGTGAAATGGCAGTAACACTATTGACCCCTCAGGATTAGTTCAGATCAAAGGAGGTGATACATGCAAAGTACTCTGCATACAGCAGGTGCTCAAGAGATACGCAATCCCTCTCCATTCATTCCCCACTGGCTTCTCCCTCTGGCATCCCTCTTTAATGCTAGGGGAAGGTAGCGGCCTCTTTCTATACCCCAGCCCTATTCCTCAGATCCTGGGGACATCCCTCCCCTGGGACTTGCTCTTTCTTCCATCCCCCTTGGGTCCTGCCCATTGCTCAGTTCTCTCAATGACCCCACTCAACAGCTACGCTAAGCTGTGCCTCTCCTTCCCTCCTAGATGCCTCAGTGTGGGGTGGAAGGGGGATGAGCGTCATCAGTAAGGACACCCGCCACCCTCACCCTGACCACAGGCCTTCATAGAGCCTTCCAAATCTACAGGGTTCCAGGGCCACTGGGGCCTCATCTCTACTATGCTCAGGTAGGCCTCTTGACAGCTGCCCCTCTGGGCCTTTTCTGGGCTATCTCTCAGGGCGCTAGGTTTTGGGCCAAGGGCCTTGGGGTGCAGTGTGAGGGAGCCCCAAGCCTTCTGTTTTGGCTCAGAGGGGTGCTCCCAGTTCTTCCTAGGACCCCCAAGAGGGGAAAGGTGGCTGATGGGTCCAAACTCGGCCCCCAGATCTACCCTACTGACTCAGGGAAAGTCAAAGGGAGGTGAGGCCTCAAGGTAGAGAAGACATGGTCCTGCCTTCAGAAGCCCCATCTCCTGGGAAGACAGGATTCAGACTAGGGGTCCTGAGGGCAGGGCATCAGAGTTTCTCTCGCAGGGAAGAAAAAACGGTGGAGATAGAAGGTTCCTGAGGGGTTAAGCCAAGAAGTCAGCCTGGGGGAGGTGAGGCTGGGTAAGGAAGTGAGAGGACAGAGAGAGTGGCTGAGCAGCACCCAGTGAGGGTAAACTGAGACCTCACGAGGAGGGAGAAGAAGATCCAGACCAGCCTGGGAAGATTCTCTGGCTTCAGGCCGAGAGAGAAGAAGGAGGAAGAGTGGGAGAAGCTCAGGCAGTGAATGCAGGGCTGTCCCCTCATCCAGTCCCAAACAGAGCAGACTCTCCAAGCCTAGTGGGAAGGAAGTAGGGAGCTTGTTGCTCCAGGGCCCTGGGGTGGGAGCTGAGTGGCAGCTGGCTCCCTGCCCCCAGGGCCTCACACAGGAGACAGCTGGGAATCACCCACGCATGTCTGGCATTTCTCACGCCTCCACTGGGGGTCCCAACACCAGAGCCAAGACACACAGATGAACTGATGTTCTAGAGGGCCCAATTGGCCCCCATCCCTCCGCCTGGCTCCCCAGCTCCTACAGCTGAGACCTCCCCATGCTCATGCAGGAAGTACTAAGGCTAGACTTCTAACACCTAAACTGCCTGGTCTAGGACCTGGAGGTGGAGCTTTGGTCTGAGCCCTGGAGAGGCGGGGGTCTCCCAGCTGCTGCCACTGAACTGGCAGGAGCTATGCGGTCAGAACGCAAATGCTGTGGGCTCACCTTCAAAATAACCAGACCCATCTCTCTCACCCTGAAATGGTCCCCTGCTTCTACCCTGGCCCCCACTCCTCAAAGTCTGTTCTTGACAGAATGCCCTGAGTTAAGCTTGACCTGAAAGTCAGACCCTCACTCTGCTCAAAGCCCCAAGAGCTTTCCATCTCACCTGGAATAAAATCTAAAGTCTCTGGGATGGTCCTAAGCAGCACCACCACCCCAACCTCTGAACACCAACTTTTCCCCAAACACTTATCTAATACATCATAGGATTGACTTGTCTATTCTGTCCATTGTTTACTGCCCGCTTCTGTAACCCCACTGCCTAGAACAATGCTGGGCACAGAAATAGTGCCTGATGAACATTTGTGCCATGAATGGATGAGGCCATATGGAGTCAAGCCCAAGCCTTCCACTCACCAGCTGTGAGACATGGGGAAAAATCATTTAACCCCTCTGAGGGGTTGCTCATTTGTGAAGAGGGGACAGTAAGGACCACCTCCTAAAAATAAAGGAAAAACTCAAGCCAAGGATGTGGGGATTGTTGCAGAAGCTGGGGGAAGGAGGATGCAGCCTCCATCCTGGCAGGAGGAGCTGTGATGGGGGTCAGGGACTCGGGAGAAGGGCTGTCCTGTCTACAGGTGAGGTCCCTACGCACTTCAGAACCCCTCCAGACTGAAGATGCTCCCCAGTCCTCACCTAGGACCAGAGGCGGGGGAGGAAGGGTATGGGAGGAGCAATTTAGATCAATGTTGGGAGGTGGGATTCATTCTGAGAGGAGCCCAGGTAGGAGATCCCGGGCGGTAGGCAGGAGATGGGGGCGGGGCTCTCTAAGGCCGAGGTAGGGTAGGGGGCGTGTCTTTCCCCCGAAGACCTCCGGGACCGGAGGAGTGGGCGCTGCCCCTCGCGGAAGAGCCTCCTGCTCAATTAGTTCCCGAGTTGAGGCGCGGGGGCAGGGAAGGTGCCTATCCAACCGCCCAGGCTCCGGATTCCGCCCGCGGAGCGACGTGCAGCTCCGCGCACAGGTAGGGATGGGGCAGGAAGGCGGGCGGAGCTGCCGGGGTTGTCCCCGGTTCGGAAAGAGGTCTCTGGGCAGTGACCCCCCCGACCCCATTCGGGCTACCTGATCGAGATGCTGAGGAGATGGAAACCTCTGTCCTCCCCCGGCGGGCGCTCCCTCACGAGGGGGCCAGGGAAGTGAGGGCGTCCCTTCCCCTCTCCCGGGCAGGGACGGGGGCGGAGCCAAGCGCACCGCCCCCTCCCCCCTCCGGGGCTGCAGGGGAAGGGGAGGAACGGGGACCCCCCCAGGGGAGGGGCTCCGGGCGAACGCCGCGGGGCGTCTCCCTGGCAGTCCCTCCCCCCGCCCCCCGCCCGCCCCTCCGGCCGCCTCTGCCGCCGCGCGCCGCAGCAGCGCCGCCTTCCCTGCGCAGTCGGTGTCTCCGCGTCGCTGGGTGAGTGGGGGCCGCTCCGGCCGGGGCCGGGGGGTGCAGGGAGGGGGCAGCCCAGAGGGAGGGGGCCCCGTCGAACCTCTCCAGCCCCGCCGCTCGCGCGCCTCCCGGGAAGCCTCCCGCCCAGGGCGCGGGGGGGAAGGGGGCTCCCCCGGGGAAGGAGCGCGGCGCTCTCCAGGGTCCTGACCGCCGAGTGGCCAGCGGGGAGGAGTCGCGTTCTGGTCGCCTCGGAGCGCCCCCTCCAGGAGGGGCCCCGCGCCCGGCGCTCTGAAGCGTGGGCTCAGGGCGAGAACTGGGGAGAGGTTTGGAGAGGATCCCCGGGGGTGAGTTGCTCAGGTCGAGCCGTGGGTCCTTCCCATCTGGGGGACGAGGGAGTCTTTGCGGAGACAACAGATTCTCCTACCACCCTCGTTTCCAAGTCTCCCGATTGGGAGGGGCAGCTCTGAGGGTGGCAGGGAGGAGGGGGCACTGGAGGATCTCTCCTGCTCAATGCATCTCTCAGCCCCCGCCCCGATGACCCAGTTCCTTGGACCTTGAGGAGGGGACTAAGGGACACACTCCTCCGCCCCAGCCCAACGCATTTCCTCAGTCCCCCCCCCCCCCCCCACACACACACTTGTTCATTGGGTCCTCAGTCTGGGGCAGAAGAGGCTGCTTTAGAAAGGAGGGTCATCAACTTACAAAAACATGCATGTGACACACTGCTGAGGACACACACAAGTCCCCCAAATGGCCATTCAGGCACATCCCCCTCATACTGTGATGGGTGCATACCTAGTCACATGCACATGTATGGACTGAAACACACGGGAGTCAAAGGCAATGCAGAAACCAGGGGCATATGTGCATACATGAACGCTAGCACTCACACAGATGCTCATCCACATGTGCACAGAGCTTCATGCAGATGCACACACAAGGAACCCCTTCATCCTGTCTCACTCCCAGTGCCAGGCTGCGAGGAGGGAGTCACCTGCATGCTCCCCTACATCCCTGCCTGGAACTGCCTGGCTGTCTCCTCTCCCTTGCCTTCCCCTCAGCCATCCACACCCTAAACTCCTACATGAAAAGGTAAGTGTTGGGGGAGGGTTGGCTGGCCGGGGCTCTCCCTGGAAGAGAGGCCCCCCAGTAGGTCTGAGAAGGGTTGCGGCTCCCTCTCCTGGGACCTAGAAGCACCCCTGGGAAAAGAAAGATGGCAAGGGTTCCTGAGGGTTCCACGTGCAGCTGGCCATGTGAGAGGTGTCGGCATGGGAGTTGGCTTGTGATGGCATGTGTGAGACATGTGGGGTCGTGGGCTGGTGTCTTGATGCATAGGGTATGGGAGCTGTTCGTGAGTGGTGCCGTGTGTCAGAACATGTGAGTTGTGGAGCAGAGGGAATGCTGTCATGTGTGGAGGCATGGTGACCCATGGGTGGCTGTGCGCTGGTGTGTGAGTGGCATGGGAGCCAGTGTGTGGATTTGGTGAGTTGTGTACCACAATTTGTGTGTGTATTCATTTGTATATTGTTGTGCATAAGTCTTGTGGCACCTGGGTCCATGTAAATCATTTTTATTTAACACTTACATAGCACATATATGTGCAGGCATCACTGTAAGTGCTTCACATGTATTAACTAATTCAATCCCCATAATAATGAGGTAGGTACTATTACCCTCGCTTTACAGATGGGGCAGAGAGAGTATAAGAAACTCGTCTAAGGCCACCTAGCTGGTAAGAGGCAGAGCTGAGGTTTAAACCCAGGTGGTCTGGTTCTGTTGCCTAGGTTAACATCTACCTTACTTGGGCCTTTGTCAGGCACACATGTGTGGAAGAGAGAACAGGATAATAGGTCAGTGCCTGGGCTGCAGGTGTATTTTGTAGTGAGCAGACATATGTGAAGCAAAGAAGGAGCAGGAGGGAGGAGGGAGGACCAGAAGGCCTATTGCACCTCCCTGGGCAACTCTGGGAGTCAGCCCTATCACTCCATGGCTATGTGACCTGGGCCAGATCTCCTTACTTCCTTGAGTCTGTCTTCCCATCTGTAAAGTGGGGCTAATCTCCAGGCTTCACTTTGTGAGGGTGAAATGGTACACACCTGTGATGGCTCAGTGGCTGGCACTGAGCAGGCCCTCAGTGAATGGGAGCCCCCTTCCCTTCCTCTGTCTCCTGGTCTGTTCCCTGGGAAAGTATAAGCTCTGGGGAGATGATGTGGAGCTGGTCACAGAGGCAGGATGCTGACTTTGGGCCAGCTCCTCTCTTTCCCTGGGTCAAATGAGAGGCCAGGTGGCTGGTGTCTGGGGCCTCCCTGGAGAGGTGTCAAGGGGCCAAGAGGGTCTGACCATTCCTCTCTGCCCCTTGACCCCCTCGGGATCCAGGTGGGACTTGGCTTGGTGGCCATGGGCAAGCAGAACAGCAAGCTGCGGCCGGAGATGCTGCAGGACCTGCGGGAGAACACGGAGTTCTCGGAGCTGGAGCTTCAGGAGTGGTACAAGGGCTTCCTCAAGGACTGTCCCACGGGCATCCTCAACGTGGACGAGTTCAAGAAGATCTACGCCAACTTCTTCCCCTATGGTGATGCCTCTAAATTTGCTGAGCACGTCTTCCGTACGTTCGACACCAACAGCGATGGCACCATTGACTTCCGGGAGTTCATCATCGCGCTGAGTGTGACCTCACGTGGCCGCCTGGAGCAGAAGCTCATGTGGGCCTTCAGCATGTATGACCTGGATGGCAACGGCTACATCAGCCGCGAGGAGATGCTCGAGATTGTGCAGGTGGGCCCCTGGGCCCCTCAGAATGCCAGGAGCAGGGCCCAGCCGCTGGCACCCGTCATCCCTTTTTATCCTCTCAGCAGCCCTTGTGGGTAGGTAGTGGCAGGTGCTACTCTTGTGACCCATTTGAAAAACCATTAGGAAATAATTTCCAATTTAAGGAAAAGTTGAGAAAACTCCCATATACCCTTTACCCAGATTCACCAATTAACTTTGGCCATATTTGCTTTATCATTATATGTGTGCGTGTGTGTAATGCTTTGTTGTTGTTCCGAACATGGCCCTCTAACCCTGACTATATCAGGATATATTTCCTAATAACAGGGACATACTCTTATATAACCCATAATATGATTATCAAACTCAGGACATTTAATGTAGAAACAATGCTATTATCTAACTTACAGACCATATTCCAATTTTGCCAACTGTCTCAGAATGTTCTTTATAGCCCTTTTTACCCAGGTCCGGATCACACGTTGCATTTCGTTGTCATGTCTCTTTAGCTGCCTTTAATCTGTAGCAGATTCTCAGCCTTTGTCTTTCAAAACTTGACATTTCTTCAGGGTACAGGCCAGTTATGTTTCTTTGATCTCCATTTCCTAGTACTAACCAAGATGTTTATATATATCCTTACAATAACTCCATGAGGCTCAGAGAGGTGAAGTGACTCGCTCAAGGTCACACAGCATGTAAGTGGCGTTAAGTTCAAGCTGGCCACTACTCAGAGCTGCCCCTAGAGAGGGGTCTGGCTTCCAGTTCTGGAGTTGGCTTCAACTCCTAGATTTCTCATTTCAATTTCCATGATTTCTCATTTCTCATCTCAAATGAAGATGATGAGACTGACCTCACAGGGAGATTTAAGGACCTGATATGAATGCCCATTCTTTTTTTTTAAGAGTTTATTTATTCATTCATGAGAGACACACAGAAAGAGAGAGAGAGAGAGGCAGAGACACAGGCAGAGGGAGAAGCAGGCTCCATGCAGGGAGCCCGATGTGGGACTCGAACCCGGATCCCCAGGATCTGCCCTGGGCTGAAGGCGGCGCTAAACTGCTGAGCCACCTGGGCTGCCTGAATGCCCTTTCTTAGTACAAGTTTAAGTGTAACACATGTTAGCTCTACCTCAGAAACCTTCCAGAGTGCCCATCCCTTCAGCCTGTCATTGAAGTCCATCAGGGCTCTGGTTCCATTTTTTTTTTAAGATTTTATTTATTTATTCATGAGAGACACAGAGAGGCAGAGACATAGGCAGAGAGAGAAGCAGGCTGCATGCAGGGAGCCTGATGTGGGACCCAATCCCGGGACTCAGGGATCATGCCCTGAGTCAAAGGCAGATGCTCAACTGCCAACCCACCCAGGTGTCCCTGGTTCTATTTATCCAGTTCCAAGTTCACTTTTTGCCTAAGCCTGTGTTTCTTTACCCATATAGTAGGGGTGTTAGCCCCCAACATCACCAGGCTATTGTTGGTAAAGAGAGTGGGATAGGGGCTCCAGCAGAGGATCCAGCATATACTTGTTACTTGGTTAATGTTAGCAGTCGTCACTTAGTATTGTCTCCTCTGCACATTCTCTACTCTAGCCAGAATGGCCTTTTCAGCATCCTTCGGATATGCCCTGAATAATCCCACTGCACAGCTCTGCACAAGCTCTTGTCCTGTTTCCTTTTGCCTCTCTGAATCCTTTCTCTCTGGTTCCCCAGCTTTGCTGCTTCCCCCTCCACCTCATCCAGACCCTACTGGATTCTTGCTTTGGCTTCTCTCTTGCTAAGCATTGGGGTCTGCTCTTGAGCTAGAGTAGAATGGGCTGCTTTGGAATGTGGTGCCCTCTCTGTACCTATCATTAGGGTAAAGCCTTAATGTTTGTCTGTGACTCCCATGGGTCAGGCATTAACTCTCTAGTTGATGGATAGTGGGAAGTTCTGGGGGTCCTAGTGGAAGGGTTGGGGCAGGTGGGGTGATAGCAGATCCCTCAGGGATTGGGCAGCAGCTGGATACCAACCAATATGAGGGATGTTCACGTTTTACCAGTTAGGGTGGTTGCACTGGTATATACTGATACATATCAGCCCTATTGGAGGCACCAAGCCCGACATCAGTCAAGCTAGCCTCATTCCTTAGACATCCTTAGGACCTCTGCTCCCCAGGCCCTGATTTCCTTTACGGCATCCGGGTGGCCTGAGATGGCCAGTGCTGTCAGAGCTCTGCAAACCCCAGTGACATTAATTACAAGTCAGCTCAAGTGAAACAATGAGTGCACAGCAATTCCAGACAATTAATTAGGAGGCCCAGGAGAGGGGTGTCATGAGGGGAGCAATCATTCTCTAAATCACTCGCCCATCCTTCTAAAGATCCAACCCTGCGGTCAGGTGTGGGCACATTGCAAGGGAAAAAAAACGCTGCATCTTGGCCTCTTAGGACTCCCACTCTGGTGGGAGGGAACAAGTGTTCAGCCCACACTGATGAGCTAAATGTGGCATCTGAGAGTCTAGGGGACTGAAAGGCAGGGAAGACCTGAGGATGTGATGGATGAGTAATGATTATAATATGAGCTGCTGTTTACTGACCACCTACTCTAGCCAGCTACTATTCTAACTATACACACTGTCTCATTCAATCCTCTAGATAGTCTTCATGAGGGAGACATGAGAAACTGAGGTTCACAGAGGTAAAGGACTTGTCCAGTAAAGTGATTAGTGGAACCAGGAAGCCACCCCAGGTGCACCTTCCTTCGAAGTCCCGGCTGGTCATCACCACCCACAAGCATCTATCCAGCAGCTAGGAGGGAACAGATCCTAATTCAGTCTCTGCCATCAATTCCCTTCCAAGCCTCTGTTTCTTATCTGGAAAATTGGGATGATACCTGCTTTTCAGGCTGTTGTAAACTCGAGAAATAATGCATGTAAAGTACCTGGCACATAGCAGGTGCCTGATAAGTAGTAGCTAGTAGTATTATTCCAAGTGGAAGCTGTCCATTCTGGGAAACCTGAAAGGCATGGAAGTGTTTGGTTGTGGTGGGGTCACCCACCAGGGGAGGCCTGATAATGGAGAGGTCAGTAAGGAGCAGAGCACCAAGTCCCTTGAATTCCTAGGACTGAATGGTTTGGACTCAGTAGAGAGGACAGTGGGAGGTGCCAAAGGCTTTTAAACAGTGGAGTCCCTGCCAGATGCCAGACACTGTGCTAAGTTCTGAGGATATGGACACTAGCTAGGTGTCCATGATCTTTATCTGTATGCTGGGGACTAGGAGCAATCCTACAAAGGCAAAATAACTTACAAAGAGGTGTCCCCAAAGGAAAAGCCCAGGAGACTCTGGGCCAGCATGGGGGCCTTGACCCAGCTGGGATCGGAGAAGGCCTCCCTAAAAAAGTGCCATGTAAGTTGAGTCCCAAGGAAGAGTGGGAGGCAGCAGAAGGAGCGTGGGGCAGCATCCAGAAGGAGCTGGGTGCATGGTGGGCCTGGAGGGAAGCCTGCGTGTGTGATGGGAACGAGGGGGTGGCCCATTGGGCTGTGGACAGGGCGGTGATCTGTGTTTGGAAAGCTTTCAGAGGCAGTATAGGGGACAGACCTGAGGGAGAGAGGCCTGAAGAGACCAGTACGCAGGCTGCGGCCGGATCTAAGGCAAGGGAAGTTTTTGGGATGGAAGAAGGGAGGCTTCTGGGCGGAGGTGTCAGTAGCAAAAAGCTGGAGGATTGGGGTGATCGATTTAGTCCTTGAGCTGTGGGGCGCTGGGACCCAGCCTATCCCACAAGCCAAGCCTTACGTGCTCTGTGTACATGTAGCACAAATACCCTACCCTCCCTCGCGTTGCCTCCAGAGCTCCTGCACGTGGCAGCTGCAGTTCTGGGCACCACGGAGCGCATACTGGCCCCGCCCCCGGCAGATGCTCTTTTGAGTTTATTTGCATAACGTCTCCGCCCCCTCTGAGCCCAGCTGCCTCGGGCCTTCAGCCCTCAGAGAGACCCTGCGCCCCCTGCCGGCCACAGAGGCCCCGCAGCCCAGCGTCGCCTCCTCTGCCCAGCGCCCCCTGCAGGCCCCCGAGCGCTGGCCGCCCAGAGCCCCCAAGTTCCAGAAGAGCAGCGCCTGGCCCGTACTTACCCTGCAGCCTGCGGCGCCAGGTGTTCTAGTCCCTTCGCTATCCGGGCCCTGATAGCCTCCAGCATCTCCCCTGGCCCCCTGCACTCAGACACCCCAAATTCTCGGCGCCGACTCCGAGCTTCCCGCCGCGGGGCCTCCGTACGTGCAGGCTGCTCTGCCTGCAATGCCTTTCCCGCCTGGCGCGCCAAAGGAACTTGGTCAGGGCCCACTCCAATAGCCCCCTCTTCTGGGAAGCCTTCCTGAACATCCCCCCCCCCCCCGCCCTCCCGCTTCTCCGCGACCACCTCTCCGCCTCCCCCAGGAGCTGCGATCTTCCGCGTCGCTGCGGGCGGCTTGGGATGGGGGGGTGGGGGGCTCGGGCAGGCTCCTCTCACTCCCTGCCTCCCCCTCCCGCCCCTCAGGCCATTTACAAGATGGTTTCGTCCGTAATGAAGATGCCGGAGGACGAGTCGACCCCAGAAAAGAGGACCGAGAAGATCTTCCGCCAAATGGACACGAACAACGACGGTGAGGGGCAGGGGCGGGGCGGGGCGGGCGCCACACCCCGTCGCTCTCCCGCGGCCTCCTCCCGCTCACTGCCCCCCTCGCCCCGCAGGCAAGCTGTCCCTGGAGGAGTTCATCCGCGGAGCCAAAAGCGACCCGTCCATCGTGCGTCTGCTGCAGTGCGACCCGAGCAGCGCCTCCCAGTTCTGAGCGAGAGGACCCAGGTTCCCCCTCCTCCCTGCCTTCACTGGCCCTCTCCCGGCTCTCAGCTTCCTCTCCCTTGTGTCTGTCCAGCCTGGGGGTCAGACTGGGCTCCCCCAGGGCCTGCATTCCGGGGTCTATGGAGAAGGGAACCCCGCGGTAGCCCCAATGCCCAAGCAAGCAAGCGGTCAGCACCTCCCGTCGAGGCAGTAGCTCCCTGAGGCCGTGGTTGAGACGCAGGCTCTGGCTGGGTCAGCCTTCTCTTACCATTCTCCTGCCCCCCCCCACCCCGCCCCTACCCGCAGCCTCAAGCTCCTCCCCGAGCCCCCACCCAGCTCTAGTAGCTCTCCGTTAGGGTGGAGGGGGAATCATGCCCAGGTGAGGAGGCTGTCTTCATTTGGAAAGAAGAGAAGGATTCCAGAGGTGTTTGAGGAAAAAGCTTCCTTGAGCAGTCCTTCCCTGCAGGAAGGCCTCAACTCTTCCTGTTCCGCTGCTTTTGTCGGGCCTGGAGGCCAGGATGCAAAGGAGAACCTCCCAGTCCAGCCTCCCAGCTGTGGGTCCCATGAACCCCTACCTGCCTTTCAGCACTTGGATGAACACAGACCCACTGATCCTTCTGTGTAGTTTTCCTCTCTCAGACACACACATGCACACACACACACACACACACACACACACACAGGCCCACGGATGGGCAGACACACCCAGAGCCCCACCCACAGCATCCTGTGTGGGAAAGAAGCACAGGCCCCCTGGCCAAGTCCCCGCCCCTGCTGCATGCATCCATGTGGAGCATCTCTGTTCTTTTTAATAACTTCAGAATAAAGTCTCATTTCAGCGCAGTGGGCTGGGTAGCTGAAGGAGGGGGTGGAAAGCCCCAGTGGGGTCCCTGAGTGACCAGTGAGCCTCTCGGGTCTGCTCCAGGAATCCTGGCCTGGTCACAGTGCAGACTTGGTTGTAGGGCCATAGTGGTCATGGGGCCTGGACCGGACATCAGCTCTCAGAGAGTCAGCGGCTCAGAACTGGTACAGCTCAGCAGGTCACGGCCCTCCACAGGCTCTGGGCTCTCCTGCATCTGCAGAGGCACAAGAGGGTGCTGGGGTCTGAGTCTGCTCCTCCAGGACACCTAGGGGATGGGAGGAGGGGAGGGCTGCGAGGATCTCTGGGGCAAAGAGGCATCACTACTCCCTCCCATATAAAATACTCCTGCTTCTCCCTCAAGACTCATCCTGGCCCTTGGGGGAGCCACATTTCAGCTGTGTGACTTAGCTGGGAGATCTGACCTCTCTAAGCCTCCAAGCTTCTCCCTTTTGTCCTGGGGGAAAAGCTTTTGCCCCAGTTCTCACGGCAAGCGCCCCATACAGAGGAGTAGGGGAAGACCAGCCTAGCTCCCCAGCAAGTGCTCCCAGAAACATGGGGAGTCGGGCTGAAAGAGGGGATAGCAGGCCTTACCATGCGGTGGCTGCTTTTTCCCCACCACGGCCTCAGTTCCAGCAGCTGGTGGGCGAGCTGGGCACAGCGTACAGCAAACACACTCTCTGCCACGCAGAGAACTAGCGAAATGCCCCAGAGGCACAGGCTGGAGCTCTGTGGGGGCACAAGGCACAGGATGGGGGGGGTCTCCAAGAACCCTTCCTGCCTCTGATGAGCACCCCCCACTCTCCTACCCCAGCCCCGCACTCCCTGCAATCCCAAGGCCTAAGCACTCACATAAATGCGTGTGGGGTCGAAGGGACAGTCAGGCACCAGTACTAGCAATTCGGGGCTTCCAAAAGTGCAGGCAGCCAGTAGTGCATGGCCCTGGGTGGCAAACGTCACAGCGATCGAGGCCAAGAGGCCCAGAGCACAGGTCAGAGACAGAAGGGCACATGCCACACTCGAGCTAAACACTGTCCAGCGCTAGATGGGGGAGGAGAGGTGGGTACTGGTCAATGGATGTCATGAAGTCGGCCTCGCTCCCTCCAGGCAGACCAGGCCCTTGGGGGTGGCCACTGCCCCTGTGCTACCCCTACAGCCCCTCCCAGGAGGAGCCGCATACCAGGGGGATGCTGGGGAGGTAGCGTGACAACACGATGGCTGCAATGCCTGATGTGATGACCTGTGGGGGAAGGAGAGTGGGTAGGGGGTCAGGGCCACTCTTGGACAAAGACTCCACTAAGGCTAACTCTAGCCCTCCCAGCCCCCAGCCCCTCAACCTGGCTTGGCTTTGGCCTCATTACTTCCATCTGCACAGAGGCACTGACTCCTCATGTCCAGCCCTGAAGACATGTTTCTAATACCCAGTAATTCCCTGCCTGCAACCTTCCATGACTCCCACTGCACATAGTTGTATATCTCAAACAGGCCCCTGTGTAGCACAGGGCTGCAGGGTCATGTCACAGGGTATATCCGACAAGCCTCCCTGGAGTGGAAAAGATTTTGGAAGAAACTAAGTAGCTCAACTGGCAAGGAACTAAAAACAAAATTGTTATTTTAACAAGTCAGAAAACTTTATGGAGTAGGGGTGCCTGGGTGGCTCAGTCGGTTAAGCATTCAATTCCAGCTCAGCTCAGGTCTGGATCTCAAGGATGTGAGTTCAAGACCCCTGTTCAAGACTCCACACCTAGCATGGAGCCTACTTAAAGAAAAAAAGAAAAGAAAAAAGAGAAAACTTTAGGAGTAGAATTCTATGGGCTGGGCGCATGGGAGGCAGGTTGTCTGATGGGGATCCAGCAATGTCTTTAATTCACCAAGCAGACTCAAGTAAGTGCCTCAGCCTCTTGGGGCTAAGTCCTACTCTGAAGGCTGAGCTCACAGAGAGGACACTAGGTTTGGTGTCATACACAAGTCGTTTCAAATCCAGCTTGGTTTCTTTCTATCAGCAGGACATTGGGCTCGCCCTCGGTGTGGCCCATGTTGCCGGAAGCAATGAGGATTAGCTGAGAAAATGAGGGCAAAGCTGAAGGGGTGTGGCCCGGAGCCCATCCCCAGTGGACCTCCAAACCCGGAGCTCACTGCTTTCCCTGACTTCCTTGCAAGGCAGGTGAGAGGAAGGAACCCACTAACACCGGGGGACACTACACACATCTGCACCGCCCAGCCCTGTCCCATTGACTGAGGCTCTCCTGCCAGCTGAGGCCTGAGATCTTCATTCACCCCAGCCTTGGGGCCCAGCAGGCTGTTTGAGCTTCACTTTGTAGAGGACAGAATAGGCTTTAGAGACAGAAATAAGTCCCTCAGGCAGGAGGCAGCAGAGGTGGAACTCCAGAATTTGAGGTATGGATGTTGTCCAACAGCTGTCACCACCTCTGCTAACAGGTGGGAAAGAGCTTTATGACCTTGAGAATACCAGGCTCCTTCACTCATGTATTCCTCAAACAGGTATTGACATCCGGTCCTAACCATGGCCACCATTAATCGAGCACCTACCATAGACCAGGCCAGTGCTGAGTTCCTGACAAGTCGGTTTTTTCAGCATCTCCAGAATAGATTTTAGCTAATCCCACCTCCACACCTTTGCCTCTGCCATTCTCTGTATCTGGAATGTCATCCCAGCTTCCCCTCCTACCTGCTGGCCCCAGCATGCCTCCTATCTGGGTTGTGGTAATTACAGCCTATCTTTGAACTCCTACTCATCCATCAATACCCAGCTCAGGGGCCTCCACCTCTGTGAACACTACTGGACCCTCCCAAGCTGAGCTGATGCTCCTTCCTTTCGTCCAGCACTGCTTGACTACTTCCTTATTGTAATAATAATCCTAGCTCGCAGTAGTCAGCACTACCCGTGTGCTAGATACTGGGACAAACACTTGATGTGGATGATCTCATTAGTACTCACCAGGACCCTCTGAGGTGGACACTTGTTACCTTCCCCATGTTATAGACAAGGCAGCTGAGGCAGACAGAGAGGTTGAGAGACATGAACAGTTGGTAAGGGGCAGAGCAGAGGGCGTGGGGATCTCTACGTGCCCACCCCAGGCTCGGGGTAGGGACTCATCAAAGACCTTTCAAGCCCCCTCCACTCGCTCTCGCCGGTCACCCTCCCAGCCTGGCCATACCACGATGGCAGAAGTGACAGAGACGATGTTGACCACGCAGTACTGCAGGGCCACAGCATCGTGCGGGGCAGTCACGTAGCGCAGCACGGTGCCATGGAGTAGAGCGGCTGCAATGAAGCTCACGTGGCCCAGCACCACCAGCACCAGCCCTGTCTTCATCAGCACCTTCCGGAAGTCAGCCACATTCAGGCCACCTGTTGGGGACAGCCACGTCAGGGCTACGGGTAGGGCTCATCCTCTGGCAGAGGAGAAAACTGAGGCCCTGGCAGGAGTAAGGGACAGTGGGCTCTAAGTCTGTTTCTGTTTCTGGATGACTTGGAGTTGGTAACTTGTCTTGAGCCTCGGTTTTCTCATTCAGAAAAGGGGTTCATAATGCCTTCATGAGAGTCTTTGGAACTCTAAGGCTGGAAACTTGAGTCTCTAGCTCTAGATCCATGATCTTTCTACTAAACTCCCCATTCACTGACTTATTCATTCAGGAGTTTATTACACAAATGTTCACGGAGTGTCTGCTCTGTGCCAGGCCCTGAGGTACCACGGTGAGTTTGACAGTGTCCAGGCCCCAGGATCCCCTAGTACATGGAGCAAGGATCAGGTCCTGCTCAGAATTCAGTTTGGTGTATAGAGCCAGGCACACAGTAGATAATCAACTCACAATTACTGAACTGACTTGGGGCAAGAAACTCAGTCTCTGAGTATCCATTTCCTCATCTTTAAAATGAGAAGAATAACCCTTGTCTCCCAGTGGAGAAGGAGGGTCCCACGAGGACACAGATGGGAAGGTGGGGGGCATACCCTGGGGGTGTTGGGAAAAGCCAGCTCTTGGTGCAGGGGCACCGGACAGGGCCAGGGCCAGTGGGGGAGGCTGGGATCAAAAGAACATCAGAGACTTGTATGCAAATTCCCTCTGAGTGGCCAAGTGGCTTCCCAGCCCCTACCTGCACACCCCAGGAACAAGGAACTCTCCTCTTTGGACAGCCCAGGCTGCTCCATATATCCCTCTGGAATGTTCTCCTGTGGATCCTGGCTCTGCCCCTGAGGATACACACCTTGCTAGCCCTTTGGCCCTCTCAGCCCCCTCATTCCAGCCAGCTCTGGGAGACTGGCCAGGCCCCTGAACCAAGCAACCCCTTTCTTTGTTTAGCTCTTTCCAGTGGGACCTGTGAGTCCCTTCTTAGACCTCAGTTTCCCCATCTGTGGCAGAAAGGGTTGGATCATATTTCATTTATGGGAGCCCTGTAGCTAAAAGAGATAAAGAAAAAGATAGAGAGGGATGGGGGAATCCCTGGGTGGCTCAGCGGTTTAGCGCCTGCCTTCGGGCCAGGGCGTGATCCTGGAGTCCCCGGATCGAGTCCCACGTCGAGCTCCTTGCATGGAGCCTGCTTCTCCCTCTGCCTGTGTCTCTGCCTCAAGCTCTCTCTCATGAATAAATAAATAAAATCTTAAAAAAAAAAAAAAAAAAAAGAAGGATGCCTGGGTGACTGCCTTTGGCTCAGGGCATGATCCTGGGATCCAGAATCAAGTCCCACATTGGGGTCCCTGAGGGGAGCCTGCTTCTCCCTCTGCCTCTCTCTCTCTCTCTCTCTCTCTCTCTCTCTCGTCTCTCATGAATAAATGAATAAATCTTAAAAAAAGAGAGAGAGAGAGAGAAAAAAAAAGAGAGAGAGAGAGAGGAAGGAAAGAAGGAAGGAAGGAAGGAAGGAAGGAAGGAAGGAAGGAAGGAAGGAAGGAAGGAAGGAAGGAATCGCTAGGTTGGATGTTCTTGGGGGCCCTGTGCCAAGAGGCAGTTCCTAGGGAGCAGGGAGGATAGGGTCACTGTCACAGCCCTTCTGCCTGACCTTGCCATATGTAAAATGGGGAGGGGCTGGTCCAGTGGTCTCTGAGACCAGCACGGTCCTCTGCAGCTGGACCAGGTCTAGGAGCAGAGGGCAGATAATGAGCTGGACAGGAACTGTGGAACTGGAATGACATTGTGAAGCTTAATTGCAGGCCAAACAGGAAGCTTCCTCCCAGGGACCTGACCCACCACCCCATCCACCCACCTACCTGGCAGCCCAGACACCATCTGGCTCAGGGTTGGGCTCATGAACAACAACAACGTCCTAGGACCAAGACTTGGTCAAACAGGAGGTGCTGTGCCAGAGCAGCGCTGTGCCCAGGCCGAGTCTCGGGGCCTGGCCTCTCTTAGTTTCTAAGTGACCATTCTTAGAGCACTTAGCAATGTGGCTCACTTCACTCTTAGGAGCGAACTTCCTTCTCACAGTAGTCCTAGGAGGTGGGGCTGCCATCCCCATTTTACAGATGAGGAAACTGAGGTTCCCAAGGTCTCTTGGCTGAGAGTGGGGAGTCCTCAGGTCTGTCTGATGCCCAAGGGCAGCATCCCCGTGCCCAGGGAGTGAGGGGAGAGGACGCACGGGTCCTACTGTGTCCCGCTGTTTGCGAGCGGCCCTTCCATCCCCGCCTGGTGGGCGGCGTGGAGCGGGGTGAAGGGGGAGCCTTTTGCAAGGCCTCGGGCTCAGAACCCCCCGGGCCCTGGCTCTCTCTCCCTCCCGCTCTCTCCAGCGACTCTCCTCCTCCCGCCGGGGGTGGGGGGGGGGTCCTCTCCTCGGTAAGAAAGGAAAGTAGGGGCGAGGGGCGGCGGCGCTACGCCATCCCCTCTCCACCTCCCCGCCGGGGAAACTGAGGCCGAGAGCGGAGAGCGGCGCGGGAGGAGGCGGCGCGGACCCCGGGGCTCGGGGCTCGGGCTCGGGCGCCAGCGCTCCGCCGCGGGGGATCTGGGGCGGCGGGGGCCTCCGGGCCGTCCCGCCGCGGCTCACCCAGGCGCAGACACATCTCGGCTCCCGCGCGGGCTCCCCGCGGCCGCTTCAGCGGGGCTCCGGGTGCGGCGGCCGGCGGGGCCCCGCTCGCATCCCCGTCCGCAGCCCTCGCGCCGCCCGCGCCTCCGTCCCGCCCGCGCCCGGCCGGCCTCCCTTCCCGTCACCCCCCGGGCGGCCCAGCCCCGGGAGGGCCCCGGCGGCTCCTTTGCACCCCGGCCGGTCCGACCGGCTGGGCAGCCCTTCCCGGCCCGCCCGGCTGAGTCACGGCCCTGGCCCCACCCCCCGCCCGCCTCTCCCAGCCCTGCACCCCCTGCACGCCCCCCCGCCCCCCCGCAGCGGTCCCACTGCTGATGACCCCTGAGGCTCCGGGAGCCGCCGTGCTGGGGTGGGGGCCGTGTGCCTGGTGGCTGCGGTGCCGCGACCTCGTGGGCACCCGGACGGGGCCGCCCCAGGGTGAAGGTTGCGAATCCCCTTCTTTCTAGACGATGCGGAGGGGCAGCCGTGGTGGTGCAGGAGCACTGCTTGGGGAACCAGAGTCTGTCCCTGACTTACTGCGTGACCTCAGGCAAATCACTTTCCCTCCCTGGACCTCAGTTAGTTTTACGGGGCAGAGAACTGGCCCTTCCATCCTCCGTGCCGAGCAAGCCGCTTTCTTTCTCTGTCTTGGGCGTCTCGGTTGTCTCACACTGGAAAAACAGGAATAATAACTGGTGTCCTTAAAGGCTGTGGTGGGACCAAAAGAGATACCAAAATGAGATAAGAACATTTGGAAAATTCGCTGGAGTACCTTCAAAGTGTAAACCTAGTGGGAACACACAGTGGGAGCTTTACGCATCCTGGTTGTTGGCTACTGAGCTGCTTTAATGAGACAGGATGGACCCCTGCCCTCCCTTGGTTCCTTCTCAGCGTCTGGACAGGGCCTCACCAAGAGCTCCCAGCAGGAAGTGGTGGAGTAAGTGGGAACCCAGACTCCCATTCAGGTCTTGGTGCCCATGTCCCCCACTGTGGCCCTGCCATGGTTGCCTCCCTGGGCTTTCTCAGCAATCAGAGCAGGCCTCTGGGAGGCACTTGTGTGGCATCTGGGCAGCAGCGGTTCATGGTCTGCACCCCCACCCTACTTGTCAGTGGTCTTTTTTTTTTAATTTTTTTAAAAAATTTATTTATGATAGTCACACAGAGAGAGGGAGAGGCAGAGACACAGGCAGAGGGAGAAGCAGGCTCCATGCACCGGGAGCCCGATGTGGGATTCGATTCCGGGTCTCCAGGATCACGCCCTGGGCCAAAGGCAGGCGCCAAACCACTGCGCCACCCAGGGATCCCTGTCAGTGGTCTTAAGGGCAGGGGCTGGCTTGGTACATGGAATGCCGGTGTCCACCAATGTGTGCCCTCCAGCATACAGAGCCTCTGGAGTCTAGATTTTTTTAAAATTTTTATTTATTTATGATAGTCACACAGAGAGAGAGAGAGAAAGAGGCAGAGACACAGGCAGAGGGAGAAGCAGGCTCCGTGCACCGGGAGCCCGATGTGGGATTCGATTCCGGGTCTCTAGGATCGCGCCCTGGGCCAAAGGCAGGTGCCAAACCGCTGCACCACCCAGGGATCCCGAGCCTCTGGAGTCTAGAGGACAATAATACCAGGTGGGAGTGGAGCCGTGTGAACCGGACTGGGAAGTCCCCTGGAGTGTAGGCAGACCACCACCATCAGGCAGGCTGGTCTGATAACCCCTCAGCAGATACATCTCCCAGTTAGCTTCTGTCTGTGGGGGGACCATGCATGGCAGGGACAGAGTGGGGAGAAAGACTTTCAGGGTGGAAGGCAAGATACTGACTTCATGACCATGAAGCCATTGGGATCATGCCCTCCCAGGCTGGCATTTAATTTTTTATGTCCTTAGAGACCACCTTTTAGTATGGCAGGTGGGCAGTACTTACCTGCATCGTAATGGTCAAACACTTGTATTTGTGACCAAGCAATTCGATTTCTAGATCTCTATCTTACACATCAGAAAGTGCAAAGATAGGGCAGCCCCGGTGGCGAAGCGGTTTGGTGCCACCTGCAGCCTGGGGTGTGATCCTGGAGACCCGGGATCGAGTCCCACGTCGGGCTCCCTGCATGGAGCTTGCTTCTCCCTCTCCCTCTGCCTGTGTCTCTGCCTCTCTTTCCGAGTCTATGAATAAATAAATAAAATCTTTAAAAAAAAGCGCAAAGATAGGCATGCGTTTAATGATGGTTATGGGCGGGCTGTTCCTGATAGCAAGCAATAACACCAAAGTGGCAACCAAGGAGAGGGAAGGAAGGATTTTGCTTTTTGTTGTAGGTATGGCTATATCGTAGGAGTCTTACAGGCATATTTATTCATGTCTTGCTTTTGTTACAAAGAGAGAAAGAAAAGGCCCTCTTACCACCGCCCTGCCCCACTCCACTCCGACACCAACTTTTTGCTGACAAAGGCCACCTCCCAGGGAGAGTACATGTGGTCACTGCAAAGCCAATGCCAAATCTCAGGTGTGCCTGTGGCTTGTCCCTCAGTGTCAGGCGGTTGGTTATCTTGACACTGAGCCCATCTGGGGCCTTCTGGGAATTAGGCCGGGGACCCAGACCTCTTAAATGTCTCTGCCTTCGATGCATAAGTGAGGATTCTCTCTTTTTATCCTTGGAACAATACTGAGTTCATGGTTATTACCCTGTTTTAAAGATGAGGACATTGAGGCCCAGACAGGGAAAAGGCTTCTCAAAGATCACACAGCATTTATCAGTGGTAGGGCTGAGCCTTGTGTACCTGTGAAGCTGCTCCGGAGTGTGTGTGGGGGCTGGGGGGTGGGGAGGGGAGCCCCAGCCTCCAGGGATGGGCTTGCTCTCTGAGATCTCTGAGGAGGGTGAACTGCCCATATGTTTCTCACCAGTTTCCCAGCCATGGCCCAGCCTTAGCTCCCTGAAGTTATTTCCATTTTTCTTCCTTATTGCCAAGTGGCCAAAGTCCAAGCTGCCAGGTGTTCCTTGCCTCTACCCCACCCTTCTGCATACTGGCCTAGGCTTCTGGGAAGAAACCTAAGCCAAGCTCTGATCCCTTATCCTCTACCAACTCACTGTGACATTCTGGCAGCTGCCTGCCATTCCCTGGGCCTCAGTGTCCCCATCTGTCAAATGGAGATGATGATTGACTTCCTTGGCTCCCAGCTCTCTGAGGTGTAAATGACTTGTGAGATATGAGAGTGGGTGGAAACCTAACCAGGGAGGGGCACCTGGGTGGCTCAGTTATTGAGCGTCTGTCTGCCTTTGGCTCAGGTTGTCATCCAGGGTCCTGGGATGGAGTCCCACATCAGGCTCCCTAAAGGGAGCCTGCTTCTCCCTCTGCTGATGATGTCTCTGCCTCTCTCTGTGTCTCTCATGAATAAATAAATAAAATCTTAAAAAAAAAAAAACCTGCCCAGGGAAATAAAAACAGTAATTCCCCCTCTTCCTGGAACATCTAACAGCCAGGTGTGGCCCAGCACATCAGCTGAAGGCTGTGGCTTTCCAGGTCATGGCCTTCCGCTGGGCTGCTCAGCTGGAGAGGGGGTTTGGGCCCCTTGAGTCCCTGTGCAATTCCTCCTCACCTTAAAAATCTCCTTCCCCCTAATTATTCGAACACTTCCTCCATGTAAACTCAATAGTCATGCACAAACCATTTTCTATTTTAGGTGTGTATGTGCACAAACCTACCCTAGGTGTGTATATGTGTGTGCATAAAACGAAAGACCTATTGATCATGCTCCTCTGAGAGGAGGAGGTACTCAGAGGGGACTCAGGCAAGTTTACTATGACAAATTCTAGATGCTGTGAACGGAGGAGTTTGTTATTTGTATTTTTTCCTTATCTTTTACATTTCTACAAAAAATATCATTGTAGGAAACGGGGGGAATAACAGGAAAGCGTAAAAAAGAAATCAGAATGACCCATGATCCTCCTAGCCCTCGTGGACACCTGTGGAGGGTTTTCTCCTGTGTACATACATTTTCTTCCTCTCTGAGACTCCTGCCACCTGGCTCTACTCTGCCCCCACTTTTCATCACCCTGACTTCTTGCCCTCCTGGTTACCCCCCTCCTTCCAGCAAGGACTTGGGTTTCAGAATTTCCGTTGGGTGATCTGTCCTCTTGTCCTGCTCCTGCATGTAAATGAACCTCCCACACCCTTCCCTGACCTGCATCATGACCTTGCCTCTCGGGGGCCATGCCTTGAATAGGCCCCTGGAACCCCAGCCTCAAGGGTCCCACAAGGGCCCCTCCTGCAACATGCCTGTCTTCTAACTTCCCTGCCTCATCCCCTGACTTCACAGAGGTTGGTGTCTCATTCTATTTCCTTCTTCACTCAACCCCTCCTGGCCACTTGTCCAGGGAGCCTACACCCAAAGGCTGAGCAACTGAAGGCCGGTGGCAGAATGATTGGGGTGAGGAATGCAAAGCTGGGACTTGATTTGGGGAGGAGAGGAGACATTTGAGATATGTGATTGGTGCACACATCCACATTTGAAAAGCACTATTCCAGGGCAGCGTGGGTGGCTCAGCGGTTTAGCACCTGCCTTTGGCCCAGGGCGTGATCCTGGAGACCCAGGATCAAGTCCCACATTGGGATCCCTGCATGGAGCCTGCTTCTCCCTCTGCCTGTGTCTCTGCTTCTCTCTCTCTCTCTCTGTGTCTCTCCAGAAAAAATAAATAAAATCTTAAAGAAAAAAAAAGAAAAGAAAAGCCCTATTCCAGAGTTCCGGGGAGGAGGGGGGAACTCAGTTGGTTAAGCTCTTCCTTCAGCTCAGGTCATGATCTCAGGGTCCTGGGGTGGAGCCCCCATCTGGCTCCTTGCTCAGTGGGGAATCTGTTTCTCCCCGCTTGTGCTCTCTCTCTCACTAATATCTGTCTTTTTCAAATAAATAAATAAAGTCTTTAAAAAGAAAGAAAAGCACCATTCCCAACCCACTCCCTTGCTTTCTTCTCCTCCTGCTTCTCATGAACCCCACTCCCTCCCTCATCCTCCCCCTTTCAGCTAACCCTCCCCACCAGCCCAGAAACACTCCCAAGTCTCTTCTGTCCTAAGACCCCATGCTTTTCCCTTGACTCCCTTTCGTTTTCTAGTTACTTCTTTTTCATGTCCTTTTCCTTCCCCTCCAAACTTCTGGAATGAATTATCCTTCTATGCTGCCTCCATCTTCTCAACTACCCCCTGCTCCTCATCCACAGCAATGCGGTTCAGCCTTCTGCTGGAAGAGCCCAGTCCAGGTCACTAGCACCTTCTAACTCAGCCCAACCCAATGGAAGCGGTTCAGCACATGGCTGGTCATTATTAGCCGCTCCCCTTGCACTCAGAGAGCAGCACACTGGTTGTTCCTGGCTGGTCCTTCTGTCTTCTTTGTGCCCTTCATTTTTCTTTATTTTATTTTAATTCCAGTAGAGTTAACATACGGTGTTCTATTAGTTTCAGATGTACTATATAATGATTCAACAATTCTATACATTACTCAGTGCTCATCAAGGTAAGCATATGCTTAATTCCTCACTTATTTCACCCATCTCCCCACTTACCTCCTCCTCTGGCAACCACTAGTTTGTTCTCTAAAGCTGTGAGTCTGTTTTTTGGTTTGTCTTTTTTTCTTTGCTTTGTCTCTTAAATTCCACATGAGTGACATCACAATTTATTCGGTGTTTCTTTGACTGGCTTATTTCACTTGGCATTATACTCTCTAGGTCCATCCATGCTGTTATGAATGGTCCTTTGGGGACTTTTTGTGATCTGCTTTACCTTTATTTATTTTTTAAGATCGATTTAATTATTTATTTATTGATTGATTGATTGATTGATGAGAGGGAGAGATTGAAAGGGAGCACACAAAGGAAGGGGCAGAGGGAGAGGGAGAGAGAGAATCCCAATCAGACTCCTCACTGAACACAGACCCTCATATGGGGCTGGATCTCATGACCCTGAGATTATGACCTGAGCTGAAATCAAGACAGGGACGCTTAATCAACTGAACCACCCAGGCACCTCCTGCTCTACCTTTAAATATTGACAGTCCTTTGCATCCTTTCTGCTTCCTTTATTGTTGCCAGTTGTTGGTTCATGTCATCCCTTGGCTCTCCTTTTATGTGATGGTCCTCAAATCACCATTGCCAGGCTACACTCTCCTGAGCATTAGACTCAAATATTCAGTCACCTGACCTTTCTGCCATGTGCCCCAGTCATCTCAAGCTGGACATGTACCAACTGATCATTTCCCCTTTTCTCTCAAACTGCTCCTTGTGTATTTTCTGTCTCAGTTGGTGGCATCACCAAGCCAAAACCCTGGGAGTCATTCTTTATACTTTCCTCTCTTTCTACGCAGGATCAATCATCAAGTCCCGCTGAGTTACATCATAGATGATTCTGTAACAAGTACTTTCCTCTTTGTCCCTGCTACTATTGCCCTTGTTCCTGTAGCATCTCTTACCCACCAATTGTTTTTCCACACACTACTGAGTTTATCATCCTAAAGTATAAATCAGATTATGTCACTCTTCTGCTTAAAATCTGTAACATAAAGAAAATTTGAGAGACATACATAAATGGAAAGCCATCCTGGTTTCGTGGATTGTAAGACTTAATATTGTTAGGATGGCAATTCTCCCCAGCTGATCTGTAGATTCATTGCAATCCCTATCAATCCAAGCTTCCCCTGCCCTTCTTCTGCAGAAGTTAACAAGATGATCCTAAAATTCATATGGAAATGCAAAGGATCCAAAATAGCCAAAACAATCTTGAAAAAGCAGTCAGTTGGGAGACTCATACTTTCCAACTTCAAAATATACTGCAAAGCCGCAGTAATCAAGACATGATACTAGGCATAAGGATAGACATATAGGCCAATGGAATGGATTTGAGAGTAAAAACATATAAGGAAACCAGAAATAAATCAGAAATAAAAACATAGGTCAATTAGGTTTTGACAAGGGTACCAAGGTGATTTAAAGAATAAACAGTGGGGTACATGGATGGCTCAGTTGGTTAAGCACCCAACTATTTATTTATTTATTTATTTATTTATTTATTTATTTATTTATTTATTTATTTTTGAGACACACACAGAGAGGCAGAGACACAGGCAGAGGGAGAAGCAGGCTCCATAAGGAGCCCGATGTGGGACTCAATCCCAGGACTCCGGGATCATGCCCTGAGCCAAGGACAGACGCCCAATGGCTGAGCCACCCAAGTGTCCCAAACACCCAACTCTTGATCTCCCCTCAGGTCTTGATCTCAGGGTGATGAGTTTAAGTCCTGCATTGGGCTCCACGCTGTGTGTGGAGCCTACTTTAAAAAAAAAAATCAGTGCTTCCCAAAGTGTGATCTACAAACCCCTGAGCATCCCCAAGAGCTTTTCCAAGGCTCTGTGAAGTCAAAACTATTTTCATAATAATAGTAAGATCTTTTTTTTAAGTTGATTTATTTTTTTTAAAATTTATTTATGATAGTCACACACAGAAAGAGAGAGGCAGAAGGAGAAGCAGGCTCCATGCACCGGGAGCCCGACGTGGGATTCAATCCCGGATCTCCAGGATCACACCCTGGGCCAAAGGCAGGCGCCAAACCGCTGTGCCACCCAGGGATCCCATAATGGTAAGATCTTATTTTGTCTTTTGATGGTGGGAAAGTGATGGTGGGTAGTATAGCCGGCTCCTTAGAGTAAAGTGAAGCTCGGCTCCAGACTACATTTGAGGTCATTGTATTCCTCGTTGCCCTGTTTACACTGCAAAGGAAATAAATAAAGCAGTTTCACTTAAGACCGACTTGATAAGGGGCGCCTGGGTGGCTCAGTCAGTTAAGCGTCTGCCATCAGCTCAGGTCATGCCCAGGGTCATGGGGTTGAACCCTGCATCAGGCTCCTTGCTCAGCCAGGAGCCTGCTTCTCCCTCTCCCTCTGCTCCTCCCTCTGCTTGTGCTTGCTCTCTCTCAAATAAATAAAATCTGAAAAAAAAAAAAAGTTGAGGGCAGCCCGGGTGGCTCAGCGGTTTAGCACCGCCTTCAGCCCAGGGCGTGATCCTGGAGTCCCGGGACCGAGTCCCACGTTGGGCTCCCGGCATGGAGCCTGCTTCTCCCTCTGCCTGTGTCTCTGTGTCTCTCATGAATAAATAAATAAAATCTTAAAAAAAAAAGATTGACTTAATAAAACAGTAAAAATTATTAACTTTATTAAGTCTCTACCCTTGAGTATACTTCTTTTAAATATTTTGACAGAGTGAGAAAAATTCTGCTAGATACCTAAGTACCATGATTGTCTCAGGAAAAGTACTTGTATTGTTTGAGTTGCAAGCAGAACTAGCTGCTAGTTGCAAGTTCAACACCATTTCTACCTGAAAAAAGGATTGATAGACCATGATTATGCAAACATACATATATTTTTTGTTCTCTAAAATAAGTGAGCTGATCGATTCAGGGGGAAAATTGACAATATTTGCTGCTAATAATACAATTTCAGTTTTTGAGTGAAAATTCGCCTTTTGAAATATTTGTATCTACCACTATGGGCTTAATAGCTTCCCAATACTAAAAAAAAAAAAAAAAAAAAAAAATTAGCTTCCCAATACTTAAAGACCCTCTGATAAGATCAATGGTGACATTAATGAACATGATTTTTAAAATATTGTATAATAACATGTGTGACATTTGGAAGACCTGTATAGTATAGCTCAGTGAACCCTATGTTCCAAGTGTTACAAAATCACTCGTGGGTAAAAGATACATTCAAAATGCGAGATAGACCAATGAATTTTAATTAATGAAACATTGATTTCAGATTCCACACTGAAACTAAATTTTACAAAACTGTCATTTGTTAAGTTTTGGTGTAGTATCAAAGAGGAATATCCACATACTTATCTGGATGGGGATAACCATGATCATGAAGATGATTTTCCCAGGGCGAGGCCCATCCATGGCACTCTGGGTGTGCTACCCTTTTTGATTACTCCAAATGTAGGAGACTTGGCTGTGTAATTTATGGTGATAGGGAACTGTGTCCAGTCTCTTCCCTTATAAACAAAAGAGGAGGGAGCATCTGAGTGGCTAGGTGGTGAGTGTCTGCCTTTGGCTCAGGGTGTGATCTCAGGGTCCTGGGAACGAGTCCCATAATGGGCTCCCTAGAGGGAGCCTGCTTCTCCCTCTGCCTATGTCTCTGCCTCTCTATCTCTCATGAATAAATAAATAAAATCTTTTTTTTTTAAGAGGAATATCTATAGTTATCTGAAAAGTCTTTTAAAAATAATCCTTTTTCCACTTTTATATCTTTATGAGTTTGAATTTTATTCATATACTTCAACTAAAACAACATAGCTCAACAGATTGAATAAAGAAGCAAATATGGGAATCTAGCTGCCTTTTATTAAGCCAGATATTTAAAGAGACTTGCAAAACTATCAAACAATGTCATTCTTTCCACTGATATTTTTGATTTGAAAAATGTAGTTATTTTTCATTAAAAAGGGTGTTATTTTGGGATCCCTGGGTGGCACAGCGGTTTGGCGCCTGCCTTTGGCCCAGGGCGCGATCCTGGAGACCTGGGATCGAATCCCACGTCGGGCTCCCGGTGTATGGAGCCTGCTTCTCCCTCTGCCTATGTCTCTGCCTCTCTCTCTCTGTGACTATCATAAATAAATAAAAATTAAAAAAAAAATAAAGCAGGGTTAGTTTAAAAAAAAAAAGGGTGTTATTTTTAAAAAAGGGTGTTATTTATGTTAGGATTAGTGAGTTTATTGTTTTTATTTTTTAAAATATTTTATTTATTTATTTGACACAGAGGGAGACAGAGAGTGAGAGATGGTCAGAGAGAGAGCATAAGCAGGCAGAGCAGCAGGTAGAGGGAGAGGGAAAAGCAGACTCCCCACTAGGCAGGGAGCCCAACACGGGTTTTATCCCAGGACCTGAGATCATGACCTGAGCCAAATGCAGATGCTTAATGACTCAGCCACCCAGGCACCCCTATTATTGTTATTTTTAAATAAATAAATGTATTTTTTAACTCTTAATTTTACTTTATTTATGTATGTATGTTGTTAAAGATTTTATTTATTTATTCATGAGACACACACACACAGAGGCAGAGACACAGGCTGAGGGAGAAGCAGGCTCCATGTAGGGAGCCTGATGCGGGACTCGATCCCAGGTCTCCAGGATCAGGCCCTGGGCCAAAGGCGGCGCTAAACCGCTGAGCCACCCGGGCTGCCGTAAACTCTTAATTTTAATTTAAATATGGCAAATATCAGGGGGATCCCTGGGTGGCTCAGCAGTTTAGCGCTTGCCTTTGGCCCAGGGCGTGATCCTGGAGACCTGGGATCGAGTCCCACATCAGGCTCCTGGCATGGAGCCTGCTTCTCCCTCCTCCTGTGTCTCTGCCTCTCTCCCTCTCTATGTCTATCATAAATAAATAAATCTTAAAAAAAAAATAAATAAATATGGCAAATATCAGTAATTTACCCCATATAAACAAAAGCTCTTTCAGGCCTTCAATTTTTCAGAATATAAAGGGATCTTGAGGCCAAAAAGTTTGGAAATTACTACTATAGATAAACAATGAAGTTAATCAGCCCCATACGTAGTACTTTAGTGCACTGGTAAAGGTTACACCAGATAATTATAAATAAACATGCCTATTTGGAAGAGGAGAGGAGACAAAACAGCACCCAATGGCCTGTGGTGTGTGTTGTACCCAACGAGGTCGAGAATAGGAAGGATTCCTTGCCTTGGTAGAGTGAAGCCAGGCTGTCTACTTTCCCATGTTGGTGGGTCTCCCCTATTTGTTGTTACTGTGTGGCCACATAACCCCCACATAGGGGGATTTTTTATTTTTATTTTTATTTATTTATTTATTTATTTCATAGGGGGATTTTGAAGATGTCCCTTAGTGTTGGTGGAACCAAAACATGGCCTTGGGTGTTGATCAATTGCAGGCTTCCTTGTGCTAGGATTTGGGTTTCTCTGGCAAAACCACTCCCTTAGAAGAGAAGTTTCTGACCACTCCTATTTGGATAACTCTACGAGTTAAGAACCAAGGGGCAGCCCGGGTGGCTCAGCGATTTAGCGCCGCTTTCAGCCCAGGGCCTGATCTTGGAGACCCAGGATCGAGTCCCACATCTGGCTCCCTGTGTGGAGCCTGCTTCTCCCTCTGCCTGTCTCTCTCTCTCTCTCTCTCTCTCTCTCATGAATAAATAAATAAACATCTTAAAAAAAAAAAAGAACCAAGTCAGAAGAATTGTGAATTATGGTCTCTGAATCTAGACCAGAGGAGTCTGTCAGCAACTGGACCTCCAGTCCCTTGGCCCATCATCACCTCTGCCTTGGAGCAACCCTGACCACTAGGCTGCATCCCAGTGGAAGGTTCTTTACATAGGGTAACCATTCTATTAGTGGGGACAGGCAGGAAGGGCTTGGGTGGGGCTGTGTTTCCTGCCTTCCTGCCTTTGTTCTACTCACTTTAGCTTTGGCTTTTTCGATCCTGCAAGGCGTGTGACCTGCAAAGCACGCGATGGTCAGACTGTGCTGGTTACAGGCAGGCTGTCTTGGCAAAGCTGTAGGCACGCAAGATTGGGGGCCAGGCTGCCTGGATGCAAGTTATAGCTCTCGCTTGTGTAGCTTCGTGACCTTGGGCAAATTGTTCTGTGCCTCAGCTCCCCTAATGTAAAATGGGGAATGACAGTGCTACCTATTTCTTCGTGTTATTGTGAAGATTCAGTGACTTCGTAAGTGTAAAGGTCTTAGACCCGGCACAGGATGGGTGCCGCAGAAATATGAGCTTTTATTATTCATTATTCTGTCTGCAAAATTTGTGTCTTTGACTGCAAACTAAAGGCTTGGGAAATTATTTTTTTTTTAAGATTTTATTTATTTATTCATGACAGACACACAGAGAGGGAGAGAGAGAGGCAGAGACACAGGCAGAGGGAGAAGCAGGCTCCATGCAGGGAGCCCGATGTGGGACTTGATCCCAGGTCTCCAGGATCCGCGCTAAACCGCTGAGCCACCCGGGCTGCCCAGGCTTGGGAAATTAGCCAACACATACAACCTCCTGACAGATTCCTACTGAGTCCCGGAGCTCCCACCTGTGTTAGGTACCTGGTCTCAGGAGCTGCGCTGCAGGGCATGCTGCCCTCCCTGCCTAGGATGAGGAAAACCTCACTGCCTGTACCCTACCTCAACCCTGCCAGTCCTGTGGGCTAGGGATCATCACCAGCAACACCTCACTTCCATCAGTAACAGGTGACAGAGGCCTAACAGAAATGGCCATTGGATAAGGGGAAATAATTTGTTGAATTATGGTACGTGAACGTTCAGGGGCTTCATGCATGGTTAGATCCTGGCCCTAAAACAATGTCATCTGATATCTTCACATGGTGACCCTGTCTCTTGCCTTCCATTTCTCAGTTCTGCCTTGCTCTGCATGGTTTCAGTATCAGGAAGTCTGTCCCCATAGTGGAAGATCCACACTTCCATCTTCCCAGCTGAGGAGCCTCAGGAGAAAGCAGCCTCCACTCCTCTGAAATTCCAGCAAAGTTTGGGGATGCCTTGAATTTCTCCAGCTCTGGCTGTGTTTTTTAGTCTTGTAATAGCCCCAAGTGATATCACATGTGGCTTCAAAGGACTGGGACCACACAGCCAGGGAAGGGAGGAGGACTGGCATTTATTTATCAGCCATCCATTCTGTCTGTAAGCATTATAATCTTCTCAGAGTGAAGATTAGCCCCTTTGGGAAGGACACTAAATATCCTGGTCTTCATGTCCCTCCAAGCTGAGAGAGGAAGGGCCTGGTCCCCTTCTTGTGTCCACAGCTAACCCCTCTGCCTGCGCCTGATTTCGTCTCTCTGACGTCCAGACGCAGAGCACTATGAAATGGCTTCCTCTCTTTTTCTATTTTCTCCTGAGTCTCCAACCTTTCATGAGCCTCTCCTACTAAAAAAAAAAAAAAAAAAAAAAAAAAAAAAAAAAAAAAATCTGGGCAGCCCTGGGCAGCCCTGGTGGCCCAGCGGTTTAGTGCCACCTTCAACCCAGGGCTCAATCCTGGAAACCAGTGATCAAGTCCCACATAGGGCTCCCTGCATGGAGCCTGCTTCTCCCTCTGCCTGTGTCTCTGACTCTCTCTCTCTCTGTGTCTCTCATGAATAAATAAATAAAATCTTAAAAAACAACCAAATCTCCTTTTCTTAAGAGAGAATTGTCTACCATCTCTACCTCCTCCCCATCCACTCACACCTCAACTAAATGAAATCCGTTCCAATTCTCAGCCAGCTTGACCTATCCCACATGTCAGTGAACCATGCTTTCCTTCTTGGACTTCTTACCCCACTTGGCCTCCAGTATTCTGTTCCTTCCTGGCTCCCCTTTCCCTCCCTTTCTGTTGCTCCTTTTGCTGCTCTCATTAGTGAAAGGTTTATGAGAAGAGAAAGCCAGTCCTCCTCTCATTCACATCTGGTGCCATTTTTTCCCTTGATGATTTCCCATCTGCACGGCCTGGGTCTGTCTCCGGGTGTCAGCTCCTATGGTCAAGCACAGAGTCTGGGCAGAGCTCCTGTCCATGTATAGTGAGCAACGAATGAATTTCCTCAAAGGCAGGGGCTTCAGGAATGGCCAAGCGGTATGTGCGTCTAGAACTCTATCCCAAGCCAGTGGCAAAGGCAGAGCCACAGGAGTAAAGTGAAGCAGCATCTCCAGTGCAGGCTAAGAGGAGGGACAGTTATCCTGCCCTTGCTGGATCCCTCTAATGACAGTTCAGGCCTCAGAATTCAACCCCTCAGAGCCAATAGCCTCCTCTAGTCTCCCCACACTCAGGAAGCCCCCACTTTCATGTTGCATGTGACCCAGTCTTGTCAGAGTGGAAAGAGCATAAGGTCTGCAATTCCAGATCTGGGGTTATGGGCTGCTTTTTTTTTTTTTAATCTGTCTGTGATCCCCAGAAAACGAGTGGCCATGTCTGGGTATATTCACGAGCTTCTTCAGGTGGGCAAGGAAGAGCCGCGCTCAGGTGACTTTCAGTAATGGGAGTGAGTGGAAAGGACAGAGATGAAGTAAGGTTGGCAGGGGAAGCTGTGTCAGCAGCCCACCTAAATCCCTGGAGAACAGGAACAGTGATGTGGTGATGTGTTCTATCAGGTTCTATCTTCTAGCACTTATGTCTCCATACCAGGCATCTCACACAGGCGATTGGCCTCTATCACATCTAGGTTGTTCACAGCGGCATTTGGCTTGGGCCCAAAGCCTGTGTCCAATCAGCCACAGGAAGGTTGGAAGGGCTGGCCTCATTGGATTTACGTGACCTAGATCACAGATTTCATGAAGCAAGAAGATCAGCTCAGGTCCACTGGCCTTGGGAGAAGGCTGAGGGAACTGTGGGCCCTTGGCTTCATGGGTTGTGTGTCTTGTCTTCCTCATTGCATCTCATTTTCCTTTTCCATTTGACAAATGAAAAGGTTGGACCAGTTGATCTTCAGAGGTGCTTCCAAATCTAGACTTTCCAGTAATTTATTATTACAATGTAATCATACATCAGCTCTAGCAAAATGGTATGTCCTATTCCTGCTGGAAGGTTTCAAGCTGTCTTATTTATCAGTCAGGGGTCAGTTGCAGGAAACAAAATTGCTCTAATTATTTTAAGCAGCAAAGGACTTCATGCAGAGAATCCAATGTTAAGAGAAACAGATGGAAGGGCTGGAGTGCATTCTGGACAAACCTCCAGGCATGACTCCTAGAACAAGACCCCAGAATAGCTGCTAACTCTGGCACAACATGAAGGTGATGAGTCAGGAGGCCACTACTAGAATTCTGGCATTGAAGAACGTACCAAGTGAAAAGACAACCCACAGAATGGAGGAAAGAACTTGGGAATCAGATGTTTGTTAAGGGAATTTTATTTTTTAATTTTTAATTTTTAAAAGATTTTATTTATTCATGAAAGACACACAGAGAGAGGCAGAGACATAGGTAGACAGAGATTCAGGCTTCCCTGTGGGGAGCCTGATGTGGGACTCGATCCCAGGACCCTGGGATCATGATCTGAGCCGAAGGCAGAAGCTCAACCACTGAGCCACCCAGGTGCCCCTGTTAAGAGAATTTTAACTAGAATATATAAAGCAGTCTTTTGACTCAACAATACAAAAGGCAAATAACCCAGTTTAAAAATAAGCAAAGGATTTAAATAGGTATTTTTTCAAATAAGACTTACCAAGGTATAAGTGAAAAGATGCTCAATATATTAGTCATTAGAGAAATGCAAATTGTAACCACAGTGAGTTAACACTTCATGCCCACAAGGGTGGCTACCATGAAAATGACAGACAGTAACAAGGATTGGCAGGAATGTGGAGAAATTGGAACTCTCGTGTATTGCTGGTGGGTAAAATGGTATAGCCTCTGTGGAAACAGGATGGTGATCCCTCAAAAAATTAAATGTAGAACTTCCATATGATTCCTTAATTCCACGTCTAGTTATATACCCAAAAGAATTGAAAGCAGGGACTTGAGCAGATTTTCATACACCAATATTCATAGCAGCATTGGTCACAATAGCCAAAAAGTAGAAAGCACTTAAATGTCCATCAGTTGATGAATGGGTAAACAAAATATGGTATATCTGTACAATATACCGTGGAATATTATTTAACCATAAAAAGGAATGTGTTCTGATACATACTACAATGTAGAGGGACCTTGAAAACCTTGTGTCAAGTGAAAGAAGCCAGACACGGAAGGTTATCTATTGCATGATTCCATTTATACAGAATGTCCAGAGCAGGCAAGGTCATAGAGACAGAAAGTAGATTAGTAGTTGCCAGGCTTGGGGGAACAAGAGAATTGAGGATGACTACTAATAGGGTGTGTTGAGGGTGATGGAAATGTTTTGGAATTAGATAGTCGTGATAGTTGCACAACTTTATGAATATATTTAAAATCTACTGAGCAGGAGAGTTTATTTTTTGCTGAGTTGTACAGTTTAAAATGGTGAAAGGATGGTTAACACACACACACCCTTGTGGCAGCAATCTCAGGCTCAGAAGGCCACCCCTGCTGCTGCCACCACTGCTTTTCAACCTCATGAAGCTAGTGATTGGACCCTGACATGCTGCTGAAGAGTAACCCAAGTTTGCCATGAACATAAAGCAATAACCACACAGCTGGGAGGTGACCTTGGCCTTACTTTCTCCTCCCACCTCTCATAGAAATAGATGAAATTTATAGACCCTAATTTGCGTGCAGAGTGTTAACCGTCAAGGATTTGGTGAAATACAGTGTTTATTTATTTTTTTTTTTAAATTTTTATTTATTTATGATAGGCACACAGTGAGAGAGAGAGAGGCAGAGACACAGGCAGAGGGAGAAGCAGGCTCCATGCACCGGGAGCCTGACGTGGGATTTGATCCTGGGTCTCCAGGATCGCGCCCTGGGCCAAAGGCAGGCACTAAACCGCTGCGCCACCCAGGGATCCCGAAATACAGTGTTTAACTTTTCAGCCTCGGCAGTATGACAAAGAGATTGGAATGGATGCTGATGGCCAATTGACCATCATTTACCCTTTGACCTTTTTGGAGCCTAAATTTGCTCCCTAAAAGGAGATATCCAAAGTCCCATTAGTCATGTATCCATCTCTGGGTGATATTCATCATCCTAGTTCAGTTGGAATTCTGCTTCAACAACTTAAGGATCCCATGATCAAATTAGCAACAATAACACACCTTATAATGGTAGGGAAAATGGAGGTAGGAAAGAAATGGGTTGATATTTATAAATTTATACACAATAGAGCAAGGAAAAAATATGAAATGCTAACATAGCCCTCATTTCTCAACTTTTCATGAATTAGTTATTTATATTCATACATTTCTTTAAAAAAAAACTTTTAAAGATTTATTTGGGAAAGAAAGCAAGCATGAGCTGGGGTGGGTGGGGAGAGGGAAGGGCAGAGGGAGAGGGAGAGGGAGAAGTAGGCTCCCTGCTGAGCAGGGAATGTGATGCAGGGCTTGATCCCAGGACCCCAGGATCATGAGCTGAGTCAAAATCAGAGTCAGGGCAGCCCCGGTGGTGCAGCGGTTTAGCATTGTCTGCAGCCCAGGGTATGATCCTGGAGACCCAGGATTGAGTCCCACGTCAGGCTCCCTGCATGGAGCCTGCTTCTCCCTCTGCCTATGTCTCTGCCTCTCTCTCTTTCTCTCTCTGAATTAAAAAAAAAAAAATCTTTAAAAAGAAATCAAGAGTCAGATGCTTAACTGAGGTGCCTCAATACATTTCTTTTAGAAATTTGAGTCCTAAATATGGCAGGACTGGAAATAGCCTTGGAGGGTCCTTTAAGTTCCAGACATACACCTTCTTGCTCCCACTGAGCAACAGCAAACCCATCTCCCTCAAAAATCAAGAACAGTCAATGTACCTAACACAGTCGCCCCCTTTTGGCTATTGGTTCAGTGGATGAGGAGCCCAAATTGGTCAGAAAGCTTTCAGATCAATGGTCTCATTGTTGTGTGCTCTGGTGGAAGTATTCCTCCCCTGGCTATTGAGGTAATGAAGTATTGGAAGTATGGAAGTATTCCTCCTCTGGGTCTTCTTCTCCTTCTTCGAGTGAGTGAGCGAGGGAGGGGTAGAGGGAGAGGGCGAGAGAATCTCAAGCAGGCTCCATGCCCAGCGCAGAGCCCAAGGCAGTGCTCCATCCCACAACCCTGAGATCATGACATGAGCCAAAATCAAGAGTCAGATGCTTAACTGCCTGAGCCACCCAAGTGCCCCTGGGTATTGAGACTTCTAAACTAACAAAGACCAAAGTCACAGGGACAAGCAGTATAGCTTTTGTGGTCACTGCTTCAGAACATATACCTCATCCTGTGGGACAGAACTTCCCTCACAAGATGTTTTCCAGTAGTCCTCAGTAAGCCATTTGACTGTTCTCTGGGGCCACGGGTCTTAGCCCATTGGCCCTAGCTCACCTGATGAGAGGCAGTATGTGGAATACTACACAATGAATACGACATTCAGTAAGTTCATGGATGATAAATGAAAATAATATTAGCTAATACATGTAGCACTAACTATAGGCTAGGCACTGTTACATGTACTCAATCCTCACAGTCTCAAATGATGAAAATGAGATAGAGAGGTTAAATAATTTGCCCAAGGTCATAAGCTACTTAAATGGTGGAGTTAGAAATTCCTATCCAGGCATTCTGGCTCTGGAGTTTATCCTCTTAACCACTATGCTTCTCAAAGTGAACGTACAATCAGATTTACAATCAAATTTAGAATAGTGGAAAGGGGGGGATATCTTTGGTTTCATAATTGAAATTTTATTTAAAATTTGTGAATAGGGCAGCCCCGGTGGCTCAGCGGTTTGGCGCCACCTTCAGCCCAGGGCCTGATCCTGGAGACCCGGGATGGAGTCCCATGTAAGGCTCCTTGAATGGAGCCTGCTTTTCCCTCTGCCTGTGTCTCTGCCTCTCTCTCTCTCTCCCCCTCTCTCTGTGTGTGTCTCTCATGAATAAATATTCTTTAAAAATAAAAAAATAAAATTTGTGAATATTGTAGGTTTGACATTCATGGAAACAATCCATATCTTGAATGTGTGTCTTTTCCAGTGAGGACAATCCCTGTGTTCTCTGTGATGGAAGGGATCTGATCTGCTAGTATGGAGAAGAGCTCAGTAGTAAGCCACCATCAGCTTCTCAAAAGGAGACATTGCCAAAATTAGCACAACTTGACTCCAAAATCTTATGGCCCGGTACTGTGGTTCTTTTATGGAAGTTTGGTGTGTACGTATATACAGTATCCTCATTTGCTAAAGGACTTTGCACACCCCTGGATCTGTTGGGTCATAAAACCCAAACTGGTTACATTTCAGCCTATAGCAACTGGTGACCATTCTCTTTTTCTTGGCTCACCAAAGTCGATAGCCGTATGACTTAGTTGGTAAACAGGTCAGCACAGCATAACCCAAGGTGGCATGTTACCTCCAATATCAAGAGAGATTAAATTCTCAGGATTTTTCTCAGTGGTGGCAGGTGTACAGTGCAATAGCTTATCTTTCACTGTAAATAACCTACTATGCTCCAGGCTACTGCTCTGGATTCCTAAAAACTTCACGGAGGTGGAAGTACCCTTAATCTCCACAGGGATTACTTCCTATCCTCTAGAACACATGTGTTTTACCAAGGCATTCAGACACCTGCTACTTCCTACTAGGTCCAAAAACATGATGTTATCACATGTAGAGTGGTGTTCCGGGAAATGAGATGATTTAAGTGCCTACAGCTTGGATTTTAACAGAGTTGGAGAGGTGATATAACCCAGATGTAGGACAGTATGATGGACTGTTGACCTTGGCAGGTGAAAGTAATCTGCTTCTGGTGTTTTCTGCTCATAGGGCTAGAGGAAAAAGCATCTTCCAGGTCACCAGTTGTGTGGCTGCAGGTGCTGGGGCAGGTGCTAACCTGCTTCGTGAAGAGATTGTATCTGAAATAGCAGCTGCGAGTCAAGTCCTGTACAGGGCAAACAAATACTTTAAATGTGGATAAGATAGGGATCAGTCAGCACTCCTGAATTTCTCAGCCTTTGATGGTGGCAATAATATCTATCATGCCCTCAGGGATGCACTTACTGCTTTTGAATTATGATTCTGATGGGAAGGACAGTTCCAGGTGCTTTCTTTTGCTCTTCTTACCACAGTAGCTTTCACTCTGCAGGTCAATGTGAAGATCCTGCCAGTTGCCAAGTATGTCTATTACACCTGTGCCCACTCCAACTGGGAAATAACCCACAGGATGAATATATGAGATAGATCTGGGCCAAAACTCCTTTTAAATTACTCGATCCCTATGTATTTGTCTGGTAGATATGCTATACCAAGTGCCACACACTTAAACACCACACTTAAACACTTAAACACCACACATTGATGGAGTAGAAATCTGAGATCAAGGTATTGGTGGGTTTGGTTCCTTCGGAGGGGCTGAGAGAGAATCTGTTTCAGGCCTCTCCCCTAGTTTCTGGTTTGCTGGGAATCTTTGCAATTCTTTTGCTTCTGCTGCATCATCCTCATCTCTGGCTTCATCTTCACATGACACTGTTTTTGTGCCTCTGGTACAAATTTTCCCTTTATAGATGACTCCAGTCATCTTGGATTAGGGGCCTTACCCTACTCGAGTATGACCTCATTTTAATGCAACTACCTCTGTAACAGCCCTATTTCCAAATAAGGTCACATTCTGAGGCATTATAGGTTAGGAATCCAACATATACAATTTGAAGGACACAATTCAACCTGTAACACCCCATAAACCTCTAACTAGTGGGCTACAAAGATCTTTTAGGTCAGTTGAGATTACTGCTAGCCTAGGGCTAGTTTCTAAGTATTCCCTGAAGCCTCAGGTGTTTCCATTTCCCAAGCACAGGAACATAGATAAATGGCTTAAGGTTCCTTGGGAGAACACTAAAAGATTTATGAATACAGTTATGGTGATATTGTTTGGTGCTTCCTCCAGGGTACTAAGCACCCCCTTTATTCCAGGGCCTTGGTTCTGAGAATTTAATGAGAGTTCATAACTTTCCATTTGGTAACTCATAACAGGCCTTTCTTTGCTAGATCTGGCATCTTGCTTTGGGTTATACAAACCAAATAGAACCATCACCCCAGCTCTGTTGCCTTGGTACTGACCCTTGGGCCCTGCCACTTCAGGCTCCCATCATACCCACTGTCAGGGATTCCATTTCGACAACAGCATCTCTTAGCCTCAATCCTAGCCTATTAAGGATATAAACTACAGCATTTTCCCAGATAAGCTGTTTCTCTTATCTGTGTACTTTCCAACTCCTTAGTGAAAGGAATATCCTCTGAGCAATTCACATGTAAGTCACACATATGATAAATCTGCATCAACATTTCTATCTTCATGTTTCTGGATCCATCTTCTAATGCTATATACTAATGCATTTCAGTCTGAGTAGAGACCACTATTCAGTCCAGGCTGCTAAAGCCAATATATTATCTAATATCTCTAGAATTTGTTAATAAATTCAACCCAAATGAAAATAATGTTTTCTTCCTGGTTTAAAATCCAGGCTTCTGCTGATTCAAATTAACAAAATCTTACAATTCTCCTATACACCTTCTCTCAGATACTTTGTGTTTGCTTCCAAAAGCATACTGGGATCTGACCCTAGTTACAGATCTGGTGGCAATACAAGGTAGTGAGTGGGACATAAGTACTGGCATTCCCTTTCAAAGCAGGTACCCAAAGATCTCTGAGTAAGACAGGACCATCCGTATCAGTGAGGGAAGAAAGGCTGTTTCTGCTGGTAGGGAAGACTAAGGGGAATCTGGATTCAGAACACTGGAATTTGTCCAAATCCACTCAAATGTCCCCATTTCTCATTTTACGGTCCCACTCTCTCTCAAACAATGCTGTAATTTTCACATGAGAGACATGGTAAGACTATGAATTTAACTTATGTTGTAATTCTATAACCCAGAATCTCCTTTTGATTTTCATGTACATCAGCCTTGTAGTCACAAGAGATGAAATTCTTCTGGGGCTCTCCTATACATGCCTTGAGCTGAAAACTTAAGCTCTTGAGCCTTTGGTTTTCTTTCCTTTCTAAAATTTATTTATTTAAGAGAGTGCATGCATATGCAAGTGCACCCGTGTATGTGTGTGAAGGAGGGGTGGCAGGAGAGGGAGACGGAGAGGGAATCCCAAACCAACTCCACAGCTTAACATGGAGCCCAATGCGGGGCTTGATCCTAAGATACTGAGATCATGACCCCAGCCAAAACCAAGAGTCAGATAGACACTTAACCAACTGAGCCATCCAGGCACCCCCTCATTCCTTTACTTCTTTAGCAGAGCCACCACCATCTAGGCCCTCGTTTCTTATATAATGGCCTGTAATGGCAGCCATTTGGTCTGCCAAAGTCCTCCAAAAGACATTTCAAATTACCACAAATGTAAATAATCTTCATCTATTTCCTTCCAATGGCAATTTTATCCTCATTTCCTTCAAATCCAGCATAGTCATAACTAATCTAAGAGTCCCATCTGGGATCCCTGGGTGGCATAGTGGTTTAGCGCCTGCCTTTGGCCCAGGGCGCGATCCTGGAGACCCAGGATCAAATCCCACATCGGGCTCCTGGTGCATGGAGTCTGCTTCTCTCTCTGCCTGTGTCTCTGCCTCTCTCTCTCACTGTGTGCCTATCATAAGTAAATAAAAAAAAAAAAAAAAAGGAGTCCCATCTTTGAGGGCCTATTGCCTATAACCACTTTTGGAACCAAATACCATTATCAGCATTTAGTAGTTGTAGGAAACAAAACCCTTCTATCTATTTTATAAGTAGATAAGGATTCAATACAAGTAAATTAGGTGCTTACAGGAATTGGAAAGCTTGAGCTAATGGGCTCTAGGCTGGATCTCCAAGAAAACTCAGATTGGTTCTACACTGGTAGCTGTTACCTCTGCGACTATCGAGATAAGGTATCAGGAGGCAACCATAGGCTAACTACAGGAACACACATCACTGTTATTTATGGATCAGGAAGCCCTTCAACACTTACAAAACTACGGATGGATATTGGAATACTGTTGAAGAGAAATCCAAGGTCTCTATATCCTTGCAGTAGCAACCAGCCAAAGTTGCTGAAGATGATGCCTCAATCACTCCCTCCTTCCACATCTTGCTTGCATAGTTAATTAGCAAAACTTAAATTATATTCAGAATCTTGGTTTAAGAAAGTTTAAGACACATAGTCCTTAGCTTCCCAGCCTCTGGAGTACAAGAAAGTATATTGAAAAGGGTCGGAATACGTTAGTACCCATTTACTATATCTGTGAGTTTCTTTACATCATTTCAAGTAGGACTGGTGAACAGACAAATCCTACCCCAATCTTAGCCTTTTTGAAAGTTGACTACAAGCATCCCGTCTGTCTGGATTTCAAGATTACCTCTCTTCTTGGCCTGAGAGAAACGTAAAATTTGTCTGCAGAGTGGTTTTGCTAAATCTATACAATCTCATCCCCAGCCACCTCTCCAACCTCCTTGGTCCACATAGGTCAAGACATATAGGCATGTAAGCTGTGTGTGTGTGTGTGTGTGTGTGTGTGTGTGTGTTAATCAGACTAAGGATGTTCCACCAAAGAAACTTTTGTCTGGTATGTTATTCCCCTAGATATCCACTGGTTCCTTCTCATTCCCCTTAGGACTCTGATAAAATGTACCTTTATCAAAGAAGCCTACACCACCATCTGAAGTAGAATCATCTACCATTCTCTCTTCCCTGCTTTGTTTTCTTCAGTGTATTTACCCTCATCCAGATTATAGATCTGATCGTCTTTCCCCCTAAAGCCTTAGTTTCACAGGGACGATAATTTTGTGTTTTCTTTACTGCTGAATTCTATACTTGAAATGTGGTAGGCATTTCAAAATGAAAAAAACAAAGAGGAAGTTAAACTTTCACCATATTTTAAAGGGAGAACTAACTTTTCCAACGCATTACTCATGTTCTTGTCCAGGTGGCGCCGAAGGGCCTTTTCATCAGCTAATGTCTAGGATCTACAACAGGACTACAACAGGAGTGTTACAAAGGATTAGAGTAAGCTTAGTTTTTCATAGCCTCTGGTGTAGAGTTCTGTTGTTTTTTTTCCCTTAGATGACACCCATCATCTCCCCTTACTTTTTCTCATTCCTGCAGGAGGAAAAAACATGGGTCTTTACCAAAAGCATTTCAGTACAACATCTCACTCAATCTTTACGACCACAGTTAAGGATTGTTTTCCCCATGTTGCCTAAGTGAAAGCAGACTCAGAGGCAACTGCCCAAGTCTCACAGTGGGAAGACGTGGAACCCAGATAACAACACAGGTTTGGCTGCCAACTCTTGCCCCTCCAAAGACTTCTTCGATTTTATCCAAGTTAACTGCTATCTGGTGAGGCTTCAAGAGAATTGCAATCTTGAGTTGATTATTTGCATTTCAGAGATTTCCAGACTGTCTGCCCCCTTTTCCAACAGGTCCCCCTTTTCACACAAGGACATTAGGGCACTTTCTTCCAGAGACCTTAAGTCCACCAAGAGCATTTCCTGTTCCAGGCACAGGGAAATGTGCTAAATCTAGCTGCAGTGCCCAAGAGATAATCATCTTCCAAGTTGTTGTCCAGACTCCTCTTCATTGTGGTAAAGCACAGGCCAGGAAGACAAGGAGCAGGCATCTGTGAAAGGAAACAGAAAGCCATCTGGTCCTCAGGGAAAGGATGACAACTCTTCCTCTGGGCCCAGGGCTAAGGTGCTAGAGAAGTTTGGCACTGGAAGCTCCTTAAATATTGTCTAAGAATTGGGGAAATTAGGGGCATGAGACAGAAACTGACTCACAGTCACAAAGTTACTGCCAGATTTAGAATCTTACATCAGGTTTCATGAATCTTTTAGTTTTTCTGCTATACTATGTATGAACTTTCATTTCTAAGGCCATTATTCTAGACAGAGCCAAAATCCTAAGTAGTACTAACTTAGCTCAATTCGGATGAATTTATAAGAGCAGATAAAATTAAATGCTAGATTTTGATGGCATGTCTCCTCTCTCCTTTCAATATGAATTTTAGTCAGATTCCTTAGCCACTCTCACTTACATGACGTTGGCAAAACAGAGAAAGCTTTTAGGAACAGGGAATGCATACCTGAGAATATAACAAACACTTGGGCTATTGCTTGGTGATTATGCAAAATCGGTACCTTTCCTTCTCCAACAAGAATACTCTGTCCCCAACTTGTAACCCTGTACCATTCACTGGGATCTCTCTGAAGAGCCACTGGGAACAGCCACCCCTCGCCTCTTCTGAACCACATTTCTCCTAGTGACTACAAACAACTCGGAGAAGTAAAGCTTTAACAGGAAAACTGCACAGTTGCCTCTAGAGGGCAAACAAGGTTCATTTTAATCCACAGCTTCTCCATATGGCTGACTCAGCTAATTCTTCAGTCTGACTACACAGTCCAAAACAAGCCTACCTTTACTTCCTGTCAGGCTAGGAGTCGTCGGTTTATAGAGGACTCCACTGCAGTCCTAGTTAGAATACAATCCTTCATTCCTGGGAATGGGAAAACTCCAATCTAGAGACTGTTAGAGATGAAAGTGGTCTACTCAAACACTTGGCTCTGTAGGACTACCCAAGCCAAGGAAAATGAGATTGAATTGAATTACGACAGAAATCTTTATTAAAATGTGTCCTTCAGTAATATGTTAGCATACATACAATATACACACATACATCTGTACACTCTTTGACACATCTCACGGATTGCCACCATCAATTTAACCAATAAATTAAAACTAAAAAAAGGAGGGAGGGGTTGGGGGGTAGGACTAAGGGCAAAAATCTCCATGTTTTATCTGGTAAGAAACTGCAAATTTCTCAGAATTTCCCTGGGGAAAACCTGTGACCAGAGAATCTTTGAAATAAAATACATAAGTCCCCGCCTCCCCAAAAAAAGATTCCAAAAGATGCAGTTACAACAAGTGTGCTTCTCAGAACAGCATTCATTCCACTTCATACTCTGGCTTCTGCACCTTCTGGCTTCAAGATAGTCTTCCCCTCGGCTGGGGCAGAGAGGTTCATATGGGCACTTGGGCTCGGTGCACCTGGGGCTCTGGGAGTCGAGGGGCAGGCTGCCGTATGGGAGCGAGGGGAGCCACACTCATCTGAGGTGATGTCTGGCACATCGTCTGACTGTGTATCAGAGCTCTCCAGGTCACTACGGATACTCTCAGGCTGGGCCAGGCTGATATCCCAAACTTTGCTGGCCAGGCAGTCTTTCTGTTCACAGCTTTGGTGTTTGCAGGAAGGATCCTCTTCATTGCTGCCACTGCCACCACGACCACTACCTTCTTCTTCATTCTCTGCCATCTGAGCATGAACATGGAGCGAGTCCTCTGTGCTGCTTCCACTCACCAGCTGATAGTGGCTCGGTTTGGCTTCAATGTCCACTTGGATTTCCATATTGTTGCATTCTCTGTGGAGACAAAATCCACTTTGCTGAATCATGAATGGGTCATGCTATACCTGTTGGTACAAGCAGTTTGTGGGATCAGGATTAGAAAGTTCAAAGCATAGGTAAACTGTAGACTGAAACTCACTTTTAGCAAAAATAAAAATTTAACTTAATTCTCAAATAAGAGAAGAACTAGAACGCTTTTGATGATTAAGAACACACATACCTCTGCCAATTTCTTTACACAACTAAAAAAGAGCTTTCAAAATTCAACTAAGGGTCAGACCCTCACACTATCTTACTCAAAATACAAAAATGAAAGAAGATTCGTAGTGTCTTACTACTATGTCACAATTAGAAGAAACCAGAACCTCTCCTGTAGGGAATGCTGCAATCACACCATTATCAGTTACACTAGCTTCTCAAAAATAAAGAGAACTAGGTGACAGGAGACACATCAAGCAAAGGGCGACCTAAGAGCAAAAGCCACAGACCCACAGACATCAGTGAACAGCAATCTAGCTCCTTAAGTTCCGTGAATAATTATACAATAGCCAAAAAAGACCTGAAAAAGTGGGGAGAGGGAAGAAAAGGAAGAAAGAAACCCCTAAAAATCAAGGGCTAACAAGAAGAATCAATCAAAAGATCCTAAATACCCCTATACCAAGAACCTGCCCAGTGAGCTCACAGGGCACACACTATATACCCTATCTGATGGTACACACAGCCCTGACATGAGGCATTGAAAATCTGAAGGCCTAGGACCCGACCACAAACTGTTAACCTCTCCTGGGCATCTCTGACTGTTCACATACCTGTCCTGTGGGTTGTAGGAACTGATTATGGAACCGGCCATAGCACGAGTACTTGCGTTGTCACTAATTGCACCAAGACTGGCTGTGTCTTTGGGGAAAATTTCCTTTTGGACATCGGCTTGGACTTCTAACCTGTGTAAAGAGGGGACGTTCAAGTTAATACAAGACCTGGGTATTCCGAGACAGTCTGCTTCCTGGAACACATCTATTGTTATCTTGCAAATTGAGTTGATCTGATCTTTTCCAATTGTCAAATAGCTCAAATAGATGCCCACACATTTCTCTCTCTTGAATATCTACTGAAATCGTCCCCTCCTTTCTCTCCCCATTGCTACTACGTAACTTTAGGTGCTCAACAGCTCCTGCCTGGAAAATTGCAATTAGGTTCTCTCTCCAGCAGCCCTAAGTCCAAGTCCAACACCTTACAGATCAGTGCCAATGTGGACCAAGACCCGATCACTCTAACAGTCCTCTCTTGGCTCTCTACTACCAACAGGCATTTAAGGTCTTCATGATCTGCCTTCAAGCTCTCTCTCCAGTTCCATCTCTCACCGTAGGTCCTAAATCATAATCACTCTGAATTCTTTCTTTCCTTATACACACATATACATTGTATACCTCCATAACTTGGCACATACTACGTCCTCTCTCTGGAAGTTTCCTTTCCTTATGTGTTCAGTCCTTAACAACAAAAGAAGTACCTCCCCTCACTCTCCCAGCAAACCAGTCATTTCCTGTTAAATGCTCCCATAGCATCTACCTACTTAATCAATTTATGCATCTCTCCCCCACTCATCTGTGAACTCCAAAAAAAAAAAGGAGAGACTACATCTCATTTATACTTTACCCTCTGTGTCTTGCAATAGGAACTCAAACACTTAGCAATCAAATTACCCCCAGGCTACGAGACTGAAGGACATAGAGGATCCAACCTCCCACAAGAGTAGCAAAATTTCCCGATGGTGTCTCAAAGTTGAGAACCTAATAACTATTTCCTTCCTTGGCTCTAACACCAGTTTGCTACACACCTAAGTATTTCCTCTTAATAGGTTTCACAGACAAACCCATCTGACTCATCTACTTCCTATAAAAGGCTTTCACAGAACTGGAACAGCTGGACTGGCTAAGCTGCAGTTTCAGCAAGTCAGTCTCCAATTATGTCTGTCTGCTTATTTACAACAGTGATGGTTTTAAGAAAGCCCAGCAGTGAGTTCTCTGGCATGTGGGGGGGGATCCCCTAACAAGAGATGACCAGAGTCATGAGACACAGATTGGTCAGCAGCAGCCTCCAGCTGCACATTCGAGCAACCCCCATTGTACAGCCTATGCCTTTACTCTGCAGCTCCAGGCTTAGATACCCTTTAAGAATATGCCATGCTCCAGGAAGATGAGGCAGTGTAATGGAAAGTGCACTGAATCAGAGACCTGGGTTCTAGGTTCAGATCTTTCATAGAATCTCAGAATTGGAAGAGGATGTTCACAAACGCCATTGTTTAGGTGCTTCTCAGATGCTAGCTTGTACAATGACTATGCTAGAATCACCTGGGGAGCCTTTTCAAAACACAGATTCCTTAGGTCCTACTCCAGGAGATTCAATTTATTAATTTTGGGATAGGGCCCTGAAATCTATTTTTAAGAGGCTCCCAGGTGACTGACAGGCACTCAGGTGTGGGATCCAGTCCATCTGTCATCTGTTGCTTGACTCCTTCTAATAGCCAAATGGCCATCTGGTCTTACTTTAAACACTTCAGGGATAAGCAGCTCAGTATCTTCTGAAGTAATTCAGTTCTTCCTTGGACTTTTATATAGATTTTCCCTATATTCTCTATAATGAAACAAAATTAGGTTTCCCTCTAGCTTCTGCCAAATTGTCTCAATCTACCTCTTGGCATGAGTCAGAATCCTTTCTTCCTATTTAAGGCCCTTCAGATATCTGAAGGCAACCATTTCTCTTACCTCCCTATCCTGTTTTGCCCCATCTGCAGGCCTCTCTTCTCAAGTGCATTCAATTAACTGCTTCTCATATTAACACCTGTTATGCTCCTCCGAATATGTTCTGCTTTACCTAACTGGTAAAATGAGCAAGTCAAACATTTTTAGTCACAAAGCTTTATAGCTTCTCAACACAAATTCGTAGAATTGATCTTCCTTATCTATCAAATGGGAATAAGAAGGTAATAAGGATCGTAGCATCAAAAGCCAATAAGATACAGTATAGATGCTATTCAATTGAAGGTCAGTGAAAAGCCTCATGGGGAGCACAGCCCTGGGAACTCTACAAAAATGCACGCATTCCCTTCCAGAAGCAGGCAGCCTAATGTAGTAGAGAGGATATCTGAACTCAGGATTATTCTTTATAGGAAGCCACTATGGTGCAGTAGAAAGAACACTGAACTTTGTGTAAGTCATTTAGCGTTTTAGAAACTTGTTTTCTCATTGTAAAATTAAAAACAACAATAACAAAAGACCCAAACCACGATGATTACACCAAAATCAGATGATATATGAGATGTGCCTAGCACAGGGAAATGGCTCGATACAGGTATGTTACTTCTTACCATTCTAACTGGTTCTATCAGAAATTATCTATTGCTTACCTGCTATATTTTCCCTTGCCACTGGAAAGAATGCCACCACTCAGAGTGCCCCCTGAGAGGGCTGCAAAGCTGGCTGTTTCGCTGTATGGACCCTGCATAACACTGAGTCCATCTGTAGGGCTTCCACTTGTGCTCAATACACTAGTCAGACCTTCAATGCTGCTTTCCCCAATGCTGGGATTCTTGAGGGCTCGCCAGGCATCGGCCACTGGAGATGGAACCAAACATTTCAATTCAAAATAATATAGCATCAATAATAGAGTCTGTTATTTTCCTGTAATGACTCTTCAGAGTGGAGAAAATTCATGAAAATACTCATTTACTCACTTAATAACTACTATATGTAGCCACCACACATTAGGTGTTCTAACATATTGTTAATATTTAATCTTCCCAGTAACTAGGCAATAACAGTCCCAACTTTAGAAGAGAAAGCAAAAGCTTAGAACTAAATGACATGTTCAAGTCATGCCTGGTCACATGAAACTATACTTCCAACTCCAAGTCCACTATGCTGCCCATTTTACCATAGATGTCATCTAATCAAACATGAAGACTTCAAAAATATATTTAGGTCATGTTAGGTGTTGATTCTGGTAGAAAGCTTCCAAAACTTGTGAGACTCTCTGTGCCCCAGCTTAGTTTTCACTTTAATATGGTAAAGTGAAAACATCAAAGTAGAAGGTGGGGGGAAAAAAAGAAGCTAGAAGACTTGCTCTAGTCCCAGCTCTGCAGAAGCTCTTAAACCCATTTAACAGATGTTGAGACAAAAGTTTAAAGAAGTTCCCATTAAACAGGGATAATAATAGCCCCTGCCCTTCCTATTCAGAGAGCTGTTGTAAAAACCAGGTGAGATAATAACTGTGTGAATTCCTCTGAAAATTATAAAGTACTATGTAGATATAAGACTTTATTATAATCACTACTATTACCAGCATACTTGGAGTTACTTGGAATCCTACTAGTTTGTACCTGTCACACAGAGCCAAGTACCAGAGGAATTAACCTAATAACTCTGGAACAAAGAAATGAAAAGCTAAAAATACTTTACCCCCTACAAAGCTCATTATCCAAAATAATCCAATGACAATCTCTCTGTAAAATGTGCTGAATTCTACTGATTTTTATCTTCTGTCCCATAAATTTAAGGGAAATGAAAATCCTCTCTTTACCTGTGATTGGACCATCATCTTCATCAAATTCAATTTTCACCCCCTTTCCGTTGGCCGTGCTAACTCCACAGCCACCTCCACGACAGAGAGAAATGGGCACAACCCCATACACATAAGCCAGCATAATGGGGACACCAATACCTGGGGGAGGAGAAGGAAACAAATCAGCAGGCCATCGGGTTGCAACTGCCCTAAATTCTCCTTCCCAGCCTAAGCACAGACACACCACTTTATAAAGGGCCAAAGACACCTAAAACATGGCTATCCTAAAGAGATAGCTAGGGCTAACAGAATGACTGGACTTAGAATTAGAAAGCCCTGGATTAGAACCCTGGCTCCAATTTACTAGCGGTATAACCTCACATATCTCTTCCCAGGGTTGTCAAAGATCAAAAGAGAAGGCATACAGTGCCCAGCACAGTGAGTATATGTTGCTTTCATTTTCCCTCTTCTACTCACTGTTGACATGTCAATGCAAGAACCAATCAATACTCAAACATTAAATAAGTGACTCCTGGGGTTTAGGATCCCCCCCAGTGTTAATTCCAAAATCTTACTGCTGTGTGAGGCAGAATGGCTTAGTTATTAAGAGTACAAGCTCTGAAGTCAGACTGCCTTGAAAATCCCATTTCAGCTAAGTGACCTTGGGCAAATTACAACACCTTTCTATTACAATTGTGCTGCTGTAAGGATTAAATGAATTAATACATGCAAAATACTCAGAACTACTACTGGTACTGGTACATGGAGAGCCTTAATAAATGTTAGTTACAATATTCTTCTTTTTTAAGATTTTATTTATTTCAGAGAGAGAGTAAGCACACAGTCCATCTGTCATCTGTTGCCATTCAGTTGTCATTCACTAAGTAACTCAATGTTTGCACGAGAGAGAAAGAGAGAGAGAAAAAGAGAGAGAGAGAGAGAACATAAGGGGGAGGGGGGAGAGGGAGAAGCAGATTGCCCACTGAGCAGAGAGCCTGACATGAGGCTCTATCATGGGACTCCAGGATCATGACCTGAGCTAAAGGCAGATGTTTAACTGACTGAGCCACCTAGGTGCCCCTTGTTATAATATTCTTATCCTAAAACAAACCATCATGTCTCCCAAAATACTTTGAGGCATTAAGCAAATAAAAATAAAAGTAATTTGGGTAGTCCGGGTGGCTCCGTGGTTTAGCGCTGCCTTCGGCCCAGGGTGTGATCCTGGAGATCTAGGATGGAGTCCCACATCAGGCTCCCTGCATGGAGCCTGCTTCTCCCTCTGCCTATGTCTCTGCCTCTCTCTCTACTGTGTCTCTCATGAATAAATAAAATCTTTAAAAAAATAAAATAAAAGTAATTTCATTTTGTGGGTTCCATAGCAAGTGGAGAAGGAAGATAAAAGGTGAAAAACTAGGCCTTAAAGTAATATTCTTTTTTTTTTTTTTTTTTAAGATTTTATTTATTTATTCCTGAGACAGAGAGAGAGAGAGAGAGAGGGAGAGAGGCAGAGACACAGGCAGAGGGAGAAGCAGGCTCCATGCAAGGAGCCCAACGTGGGACTCGATCCCGGGCCTCCAGGATCACACCCTGGGCTGAAGGCGGCGCTAAACCGCTGAGCCACCTGGGCTGCCCTTAAAGTAATATTCTTTAATTCAATTTATGTGCCAGAGTTCTATTAATTTAAGAACCAAAGATCCCAAACTGACAATTTTGTGTGGCTGATATTCATTACAATAGTGCCTAATAGAGTTAACTCCCAAGATAGGTTTGACATGAAACGTAGAGAGCCTCCAGGGTGGCCATCTGGCCACATCTGGCCAGCTGGCTACACTGCTATCATCAGAAAGCTGGGAAGAGGGATATGGTAGAAGAAAAGAAAGGGAGGGAAGGAGAAGAGACACAGTCCAGGCTTGCTTACCCACACTAACCGCAGCAATAACTGGGGATGCAATGACTGACAAAGTCACTCCTCCTGTGATAGCCAAATTCCTCTTATGTTTGGAGGTTTTCCTTCCTTCATATCTGCTGTGTATCTAAGAATAAGAAAGAAAATCCAGGTCAGCAGGTTACATATCAATCTTTTTGCCAGGGTGGAAAAAGAGAAGCGAATATTCTATCTATATTAAAGTCTATCCCCCACCTACCAAGAAGCCATCTTTCTCAATTTTTAACCTAACTCAGATCAGGGTGACATAAACTAATACAGAAAAAGTTAGTCCAAGAAGAGACAAAATAACTCAGGGCTAGTGAGGAAAGTATTTCACCTTTAAGTCACTGAGACAAACCAGGCCCAGGATGCTAATAAGAACTTTTAGATCTCTTGGGGTTTGTGAAGATCCATTTAAGAAATTAAGGTTATTTTTATCTACGAACTAGTTGGTTCTCAATAAGTTCTGAAATATAAGCTCTTCCCTATTTCCTTCCAAACTTTACCTGGGGATGGAACACACACAGAACTCATTATGTCTTACCTTCCTGCCAACATAAACAGGAATGCCGATGACCATGGCAGGAATGGCAATGCCAGCAATGAGGGAAATCCCCACTGGAGCACCAATCAGTGTTCCCAGCTGCCAAAGAATTTTCTTCTTACGGCTCCACGGCTTCTTGCCCCAGAATGTGCAGCCAGAGGGGCTGCAGAGGAAACATGTTAAAGTTACTACCAATATTACAAATGCAGCTGTTGTCACCAGAGGGCTTGATAAGAGCAAGAGCCTTTTTTTTTTTTCCAATAAGAATAATTAACAGTTACAAGAGGTTGCAGGAAATGAATATAGAGGGGGGAGCAAAAGACAAGGTCAGATTATTAGACCTCTGGGCCCTTTACTTTTTGGTTGTAAAGATAGGCTTCCAGACTTGAAACTTCTTTCCTTTCTTTGCTACTGAACTCTGTCCTCCCTAACCCAACACTGATCCAGCTTCCTTGACTGATATACTACTTGGGATCCCAACCTACACACTTGACATCTCATCCAAAAGCACTGTGCCCTGCAGTTAGTGAACACTGATTTGCATAGTTTTCTTGGCATATGTTCTCCCCATATTCAATAGATAGTGTAAACCATGTTCCTGGGAAAGGATTTAAAAAGACTTGTCACACCCTTTATGCTAGTTTCATACCCTTAGTTTGCCTACTTTTATACTTAATGGTTTTGTGTTCAACCATTTTTCTTCACTCCCTTTGTCCTGTCTTCTCTACTATATAGGATAAGCAATTTTGAAAGTAGGGATCACGTCTTACACATCCTTGTGTCCCTGATTAATTGGTACAGTGTAAGTAACTCAATGTTTACTATATTGGAAATAAAAATGTTGCATTCAAACAACGAATTTTAAGTTTACAAATATTAACTCCTTCAGGACAATATTTTAATATTCACTTTGAATTCTTTGAAAAATGATTACATGCCAGGAACTGTAAAAAGGTTAACTCTGACCTTAATAAACTTATGCAGTTTACCAAATTAGACATGTATATGAAGTAAAAGTAGTGATATTTATACATTTAAGGAATGTCAATACAGAAGAACGAGGCAGAAAAAGCTGGGAAGGCATCATAGATGAAATGGCATTTAAGTGGCTCCTGAAGGGTGAATAAGAACTGAACAAGTTGAGATAAAAGGGGATTGCTGGGAGGGTGATGTTATCAGAAAGCATTCTGGGCAAAGGAAAGAGCATGAACAATTATGAAAGAACATGAACAAGTAAGATAGCCAGAGGAGAGAGAGGAAATAGCAAGCCCAGGTTACCCGGAATATAACATGTATAAAAGCAACATGAAAAAAGCTAGAGAAGTAGATTAGGGCCAGACTGTTGGAAAGCTATGCGAGGGAAACTGAACTCTATCTGGAAGGTAATGAAAACAGTCCCTGGAAGTTTCTGTACTGAAGAAAAACATGGTCACAGGAGTGCTTCAGAAGAACTTTTTACAGGAGATCCCTGGGTGGCTCAGTGGTTTAGCGCCTGCTTTCGGCCCAGGGTGTGATCCTGGAGTCCTGGGATCGAGTCCCAGGATCAAGTCCCACATCAGGCTCCCTGCATGGAGCCTGCTTCTCCCTCTGCCTATGTCTCTGCCTCTCTCTCTCTGTGTGTCTCTCATGAATAAATAAAATCTTCAAAAAAAAAAAAAAAAACTTTTTACAGCTTTCTTATACTGTAATGCGAGGATAGACAACTAAGTCTCTTTGACAACCTTTTTCCTAAATCAGTAAAAGAACAAGACTATAAAGCAAAGGACACATTTCCCATCTCACCTGAGGTAATGCAAGTCTGAGATCTCTTTCATGCAAAGCCAACAGAATTCACAGCCACACACTGCACAGGTCATATGATTACAGCTTCCATCATTCATCTTGATAATGTAAGCGCTACATCGTGGGCATGGCTTGATGTCATCTGCTAAGGGGGGGAAGGAAGATTGGGTAGAAAAATACCCCCAGTTAAACCTAATTTGACTTATTATTCCTAGGAATATATATTAAAAAAATGAAGAGGCAGTCAAGAACTCTTGGCTGAGAATTCCAAATTGTGCAACCCATTTCACTGGAAGGTTGGCTATGTCTAGACCTCAGGAATTTTCATAAAATGGATCCTGTCTCATATTGAGCTGCCTATCCCCCAAACTGGCATCGTACACAGCACTTACGCCACACTCCGAACAAGAAAACTTCCCTAGAGACAAAAATGGTTCCAAGGAAAATGGAATTTCACCAGCCAATAAGCGGTGTCCTGCAGGAAGAATAGTCTGCAGCTTGGGATTGGCTTTAAGTTTTGAAAAACTTTAGCTCAGGAAATTCATTTCTCTGGCTCAGCAAGTATCATTGTGATGTGCTGTTAACACAACCCACAGACCCCTCCCATGATACTTTCAAATTCAAAACCTAAAGATAATTGGGTATGTTATGTAGCACACACCTAGTAATTTTCACAGCAAGCTAGGAACTATCCTATTAAAATGACAATTTAGGAGATTATGCTGTGCCAGGAAAAAGTGAATGGTAAAATCTTTCCTACCAGCCTCTCCCAAATGACATCAGTGAAATAAAATACATTTATAAAAGGCAATAAACTCACTGACATTTTCAAATAGATTTACTCTGACTTGCCAAGGTTCCTCCTTTTAAGGTTAATCATTAACCCACACTAATATTTTTTCCTTTCCTTAACTCTGTATCCTATTTCCAAAAGCTGTGATGTACTTAAAGCTAATAGGAAGATAGTAGAGGTTTAATACCCATTAAATGTCTTTCTGCTCACAATGAAAGTTTTGAAAAAGTCCCTTGCAAAAGGATCTAATTACTCTCCAATATGAGACATATTATTAAAAAGGTAGAAATTAGAGAATTCAATTTTGTTTTATTCCAATTTTACCAAGTTATAGGTTGGAAAACCTATAATTGTCAGAGAGAGAAGTTACATGTCAAATAGAATATTGAAAGTATTACCAAGTATTTTTTGCTCTCTGATCCCAAGAAATACTTGGTTATACAGTAAAATAATCTCTTCCAGCTTTAGGCTCACATTATGAAGTATAAAATAAAGAGAAAAATGAGACAATGCCAACATACCTGGTCCAGATTCTTGTCCATAACTGAGACCTGAAGTGTGCTTGGTCCGTACTCGCAAAGTCTGTGCCCTCTGTTGACGGGCCATATCGCATGTCTGATTTGGATGCCATATTTGTTTGCAGTGGTAGCAGAACTCTGTTTGGCAGCCTTCCCTCTCACAGGTCAGCTTTGGGCAGCTGGCACAGCCATAGGCAATAACAGCATAACTGGGTAAGGAAATAAGAAGAGATAGGAGTAGAGTGAGATTGACTGGAACAAGACAGACATTATTCATCAGTTTCGGTGGGGTAACTGATACTCCTCCCCCCTACATGTGATATAGAGAAAAAAGTACATATATAACACATAAAATACACACAAGCATGACTAACAAAACTGTAAAAACATATTCTGTGTGAGAAAGTAAATTTCTTCTTGAGATTCTAAAAACAGCGATGCCTGGTGGCTCAGTGGTTGAGTGTCTGCCTTTGGCTCAGGGCGTGATCCCAGAGACCCGGGATTGAATCCCACATCAGGCTCCTTGCATGGAGCCTGCTTCTCCTCCCTCTGCCTCTCTTTCTGGGTCTCTCATAAATAAATAAATAAAATCTTTAAAAAAAGAGAGAGAGATTCTAAAAACACAAATCATTTACCTTTGAAAAAACAGGGAAAAATACCATATTTAGGCTGAATTCTAGCATGTATTCTAGCTTCCTTAAGAGCAGTTTACCACAGCAAGTTTCATAAATAACAGAGTACAAAACTATTCCTTTTGATGGTTTGCTGTATTTTTAAAGATTAGAATTTGTTTATATTAAGGATAGAACATTTGTAAAACAAAGGTATTATGAAAACTAAAGTATACTTTTTCATTTTAAGTTCCACAGTGAAGGGATGCCTGGGTGGCTCGGTGATCTGCCTTTGGCTCAGGAACTGATCCTGGGGTCCTGGCATAGAGTTCCGCGTCAGGCTCCCCACCGGGAGCCTGCTTCTCCCTCTGCCTATGTCTCTGCCTCTCTCTCTGTTTCTCTTATAAATAAATAAATAATTTTTTTTAAATAAATAAATTTTTAAAAAAAAGTTACACAGTGAATCTGGTCTCAGCACATATAGTCTGAAACAATTGTCATAGATGGATTTGTGATCAACTTCTCCTACTGAAAGCTCATTTTATCTTTCAAACATTTTTTTAAACTCAAATCTATACCTTGAAATATCTACTTCCTTGATAGACTCCAGAATCTAAGAATACCACTCATCTACTTTACTAATTAATACATAATAAGGCTATTATCTCCCTCCCCTTCCTTCTCTCTTCTGACACATATTCTTAGTAAAGATGGGCAACTCAGAACCCATCTGCACCAACATCAACTGTTTCTTATAATTCACATTTATTTTCTTAGAATTACTCTCTCACAATCGAATATATTTACAACTATTAGCCTCTCTCTGACTAGTTCTAAATGTCAACTAAATGTTTAGATAACCCCCAATAAGTGAACACTTTTTAAAAAAAATTTTTAAAGTAAAGAAACAAGGAAGGGGAAATAGTTGTGAACGTTCAAACAATTTTTAAATAGGTCAATGAATGCAGGTTTAGGTGTTGCCATTGGGCTTTGTTGTCTTCTAGTCCACTTTCTCCTTCAATAGCCAAAGATTTCACACAAACTTATAAAAAAAAGCTAATAACATTTTCTTGGATTTATTCTCCTGTTTATTTGAATGTACATTGATGTTTATAGCAGCAACTCAAGTTCTCAGTTTATTATAGAATCTGCAAGTTGATTTGAGAATGACACTGAAAATATCAATGACATATCATCTATGTTATATAATACAATCTGTACTAAAACTCTTCTCAGAAAGAGCAAAGTGAGAATAGGTCAATGTATGAATGCAAATGATTCATATCCTGTAGGAGTTCTGAGTAAATTCACCCTACCTAACTGCAAAATAGCTACTACAGATAAACAATGTTTCTCCTGAAGAAAGTGACTTGCTTGTTATTTTGTGTTAAATGGGAAAGGTACTGGATGACCTCCCTGCCTTAACACAATTGCTGATGATAAAAATTACATACTCAGGAAACCTTGATAATTTCCTGATCCATTCCTACCTTACCTGGTGGGAATAAATACTTATTAACAGATTCTTTTATTTATTTTAAAGAAGAACATTTAACAAGATTGAAAATGTCAATTTTGGATGTGTAAATTGGTTCCAAGGAAGTAAAATAACCCCAAATACTCATGAACCCACAGTGATCTATTACCATGACACAGAATTACTCAGGGCACGAGACTTGGTATTCCTGTTTTGGAGCGCCTGGTCTGAGCTCCTTGCTCCTGACTCATACTGCATGACACTGAGCTAATTTAAATTGCCAAGCCTTAACCTCTATCTCAAAAATGGAGCTTGCCACCTCCAAGTGTAACTAAACATATTCTAAAACTGCATTTGAGATCTTGCCCTGAAAGGTATGGTATAACAATATAGCACATTTTATCCTACTTCCTGGCCTTTGCATAATCTACTCCTTCTGCCTAGAAACGTTCTTTCCTTTCTTCTTGATCTGGCAAATAGTTATCTATTTAAGAACCAGCTCAAATGTCATCTTCCCTATAAAATCCACTTAACCTCTCCAGGTAGCTGGTTGCCTACTTTATGCCTATGTACAATAACTTTATATTACTTATTATATTATATTGTAATTATCTGTTTATACGTGTATTTCTCCAGCCAGACTAGACTCAAGGAAAAGTACTATCCATTTTTTAATCTTCGGGTCTAGCATACTGGTTCATGCTCAAAATACTTGTGTTGAATGAATAATAGAGACTCTCTCCTGTTTAGGTGTTTTACTTTCCCCAGGCCATTATAACTCTTCTCCTGGCCCATTACTCTATCACAAAGCAATCTTTAAACCTTATCCATGTATCTATTGGTTTACTATATGCCAGATACTATAACTTAATTCTAAAATTTTGTCTAGGGATGCCTGGGTGGCTCAGCGGTTGAGCGTCTGCCTTTGGCTCAGGGCGTGATCTAGGGATCAGGGATGGAGTCCCACATCAGGCTCCCTGCAAGGAGCCTGCTTCTCCCTCTGCCGAATGTCTCTAGCTCTTTCTGTGTCTCTCATGAATAAATAAATAAAATCTTTAAAAAAATTTTTGTCTAAACCCATTTTAGGAGCAAACTCCTAAATTCTGAATAGGGTAATCTTCTTCCCTAGGTAGTTGAAAAAAACTTCATCCTTGAGACCAAATCCACCTTGACAATCTTGTTTCTTCTCTTCCATGTCCTACAATGGAGCTTTTCTCCTACCCTGCTCTTTGCTTAGCCAAGAATTCAGGGTTGCTAATTAGAAGCTACATGGGGGAGAGGTGGGGAAGCAGCAGCAGCTAAATAGAAGGTGATGGAAATTACATGGTGCTAAGAAAACAGATGTATCCTTCCCCCTCTCCTTAAGTTTATATAAGTTTACTAATTTTGTTAATTTCCTAAGTCTTCAGAAATATAATAATATGTGACAGGCTAGATAGACTACAGCATTACCTAACTTCAGCCTTGGAGAAGAAAATCCCAATATTATGAATTTGGTTATGCTCCAACAGACCCTAGTAGTTAAAGGAATGTGTTCCTCTATTATGTTCAAACTTTCTAGCTCCAGGCCACATAACTTTTTTTTAAAGATTTTTTATCTTTAAGTCTACCTTTTCAGATTGATCTCTAGTTAACTTTCCAGATCATGCTCTCCATATTGTGCATCCAGAGGCTGACCAAACTAGATTCCAGACTTAGTATTGTATTTTTATACCTCTATGCACTTGCTCAAAACACTCTGGTTTAAGATGTTTTTTTTTTCCTCTACTCACATCAGTTTGCCTCGTATGAATTCCTACTCACATTCTTCAAGGCCCAGATCAAATATTACCTCCTCTATGAAGTTTTTCTTGACACCATCATACAAAAATCTTTTATCTATCCTCTAAGAGCATTTGTGTTTTCTTTAGTATGTATTGCATTGCGTTTATAATTTTATCTATATCTATTTATCTATCTAATCTCTTCTAACAGGTCAAACACTCTGTCAAGAGGACCATGTCTGAGTCCTTTTTGTAATACCCAATATCACCTAAGGTTCAACACTGCATAATTCTCAAAAGTGTCTACTGAAGGATCATCAGTCTGTCCTCTTCTTGACCCTCCCATCCCCATTATCTGTTTCTCTTTCAAAAACTGTGCTGTTGGGATCCCTGGGTGGCGCAGCGGTTTGGCGCCTGCCTTTGGCCCAGGGCATGATCCTGGAGACAGGGATCGAATCCCACGTCGGGCTCCCGGTGCATGGAGCCTGCTTCTCCCTCAGCCTGTGTCTCTGCCTCTCTCTCTCTCTCTGTGTGTGACTATCATAAAAAAAAAACAAAAACAAAACAAAAAAAAACTGTGCTGTTCATCTTCTTTATCTTATCAAAATTCAACTATCTCATTCTTCTGGGATCTAATTGAAAAATTTTGTTTGTAGAGTTGTAGAATAAGTTGGAATATGGCTATCCTAGGCTAGAGAAACTCTCAATCTATTCAGAGCACAAAATTCATTGTTAAATCAGGACACTAACAGAAGACAGAGTAACACTGTACAGAGTAACTGTTAAAGAAGCTTAGAAAACTGCTCATAGGGGCACCTGGGTGGCTCAGTGGTTGAGCATCTGCCTTTGGTTCAGGGATCCTGGGATTGAGTCCCACATCAGGCTCCCCAGAGGGAGCCTGCTTCTCCCTCAGCCTATGTCTCTTGTGAATAAATAAATAAAATCTTAAAAAAAAAAATAGAAAACTGCATATAGGGAAAGTGTCAGTTAAAGATGTCATAGAAAAAAACAAAAACAGGGCATCTGGGTGGCTCACTTGGTTAAGCCACTTTTCTCTGCTCAAGTCATGATCTCAGGGTCCTGGGATTGAGTCCCCACCCTGCATCAGGCTCCCTGCTCAGTGGGGAGCCTGCTTCTCCCTCTTCTTCTGCCCCTCCCCCCTTCTTGTGCATGCAAGCGCTCTCAAATAAATAAAATCTTTTTTTAAAAAAAAAGGAACTTTAAAACAAACCAACATGTTTCCTGTTGATCTAAATTTGGAGAAATTACACCAGATTGAAGATGTACTGTATATTAGCATTAGCAAACTTTACAGTGTATATTAGCATGTTTAAAGGGTCTAAAAAGTTCAGAAATAAATTTTGTTCAATCCAATACTTCCCAAGCTTATTTGATCAAAAAGGTTTTCAGTAATACCTATGATATACATTGGAAAATACTGATGTAGGTGAAAAACAGAAAATAAGATGAAAAGATGGTGGGAGACTGTAAAGGGACTTAAATTATAAGGGTAGATCATAAAAATAATCAGTTCTTGAAGATATAAGTCATTTTATAGGTTAGGTACTAACAGTTGGAAGCAGGAGAGTGATATAAAATGTTCCACTTTAGAATGAGTACTTTGACAAATATGGGAAAAATGTATGGAGCTGGGTGCAGATGGGAAGATGGGGGGCAGAGGATAGGATAGAATGAGGAGTTGTGAAATAGAAGGTACAGAGCTAAATTAAGAGAAGACGTACCCATGAGCTATATCTCAATTTTTAAAATGTCATACCAGAGAGAAAGAGAGAGAGAGAGAGAGAGAGAGAGATAAAGATGTAGAAAGGCTTCAGAGAGGAAAAAAAAAATCCTTCACTGAGAAATTTGTCAAGGAGTTTAATTCCCTCATAAATGTGCTAGAGATGAACAGAATCTTCCTATTTATGGGATGGTCCAGTTCAGTTGTCCAGGAAGGCCAACAGCTCACACCTGTTGGGTCCAGGTAGGAGGGGGGACTCTGCAGGAGAGAGAGCCAGCAATGTGGACCTACACAAAGAATTTAGGTCAAGACAGCCTTATCTCCTATTCATCTGTACAGAAGATCTGCTGCTGCACACCAGGAAATTTTGTTGCCTCCTTTGCTCACCTCTCAATCTTCTAGAGATTCTGAAAGGGTTTAAAGATTGGCAACAAGGTACTTGAGAGGAAAAATTATATATTTACATGATGTAGGGGTGTCTGAGAAGACCTCATGCTTAAGCAGAGACTCTAAGGGGTTATAGATCAACCGCACTATTTATTAGCCTGAGACATTGAAGCCCACACTTAAACTTCTACGAACTGGTTTCTCCTTTATAAAATAAGCTTACCACCATCCTCCACTTTAATGAAATTAAAATTATTCCTGAATGAGCTTATAGTCTGAAGATTATAAAGAACTATAAAAATGGTTATTTATATATTGAGTTAATTTAATCTCATTTAAAAATATGTTTTAAATATGCTTGGTAATATAGTACTTAATAATATTAAAAAATAATGTAAACGCTTCCCTACTGACATTGGTTCTCTTATTCATGAATAAAATAAAATCATATTCAAGTGTGGGAAAAGAAAAATTCAAGACTCTGCTCTACAAATATTTTGTAAACAAATAATCTTTTAATATATGATGTTCTCATTATCATAATCATAGTGAAACTAATGATCAGAAAGAACTCTGTGAGACCGCTTACATGCCCCCTTCACCCTGCCAAATACATAGACATATACACACACAGAGCGAAGGGAGAACTTGATAAATTTGGCTCTAAGAACTTGATCTGTTAGTAGTAAAGATAGTCAGGTACAAGAAAAGATAACTAGGGACTACACTTAATCCTCTCCATAATTTTTACCAGACACAGAAGAATAGAACAGTTTGATCAAAACAAAACAAACTGTTTTTCTTCCGGCATTAAAAAGAAGTGGCAAAACCATTGGCGACATCCCCAGGGAACTCAGACACCTGTTTGGGAAGTGACAGAATTTTAAAGTTACTCCCTGTTTATCTAACACTTCCAACTGCAGACCTCAAAATACTCTGCAAACATTAATTAAGCTTCTCAAGTCAGGAAAGGATTAGGCCTATTTCAGAGAAGAAAAATAAAGTAGATAAGAGGCTGTTCACAAAAAAAGAATCAGAAAAGAAACTAGATTCTTGGCTCTCTCAAAGTTGTCCTTAGGCCACAACTGACAAAATGGTCCAAATAGTAGCATCCCCAGTAGTGCATGCTTTTTAAAAAGAAAAGGTTGAGAGGAAAGAATATTGGCCTTGGTTGGAGTTAAGACCAGTGTTTCAAGCCTAGTTCCATCACCCAATAGGTATGACCCTGAACAAGCCACTTAATTTATTTAAATTTCAGTTTTCTCATCTACAAGACTAAATCAATCTTACAATGTTGTAAGGATCAAATTAAATTATGTATGCCTGGCACATGGATACTCAGATGCCAGCTTGCTTGCTTTCAGCAGACTTCACCTCCTTTAAACCCACAGATAACACATTACGATAAATACATAAATATAATTTTTATAATTCTTTTAACTAATTAAAAAGAGCTCTACATGATACTAACCCAATACTTGGCTAAAGTAAGAAATGGCCTTAATTCTTTAATAACTTTCAGTAATGGTTCACAGTTGTCACCATAAAGATTGTAAATTAATTCATGTCCATTTTTATTGTTGTGAGCAAAAACAGTCATTGACTTCAGAGAAATAAAAACAAAAAGGGAACTTTCCCAGAAAGATAATCAGCCATGCCACATTTCTCAGTTAAAATTCAAGGAAAGACATCTCAAAAAGGAGTTGATATACTATTCCAAAATTAGCCATGCAGCGTTCTTTTAAGTAAATATCCCTTTGGTTCAGAAAATAGATTAACAGTATCTATAAAAGTTGCCTATCATATATATTAGCCTCTTAGGCTAGTGAGATCACCAGACCACCAGATATAAGAGCCTACAACATTCTTTCCGACATTTATGAATTCAAAGTGAAAGTGATCTACCATAGACAAACACCATACCTTTGACCACAACACTTCAAAGTAATTTAGAAACTCCAACTCAGTGAGGTTAGATGGCACACCCATCTTTAGAGATAGTAGAATAGAAAGACAGAAGTTAACTCTTCCTACTTGACCCCTAGACACTCTTAAGACAGCTTCTTTTGAAGGGGACAAATAGCAGCATCATGGAAATCTTAAAACAGTCTTGGTATACAGGCTACAATTAAAAGCCCTTTTAAACTCCTTTGAAGTAAAGGCCCATGCAGCTTTTTTACTAGCATTATGTTCACACACTGCAAGGAGTCCCTAGCATCTTTTTGTCCCCAAAACATAACACACGAGAACATAATGATCTGCTCAAGGTCACAGAACTGGTAAACGGCACAGTCTGACTCCCAATCACTCCCTATCACTCCCTAGATAAGCGCTCTGCTGCATGCAGCCATTCATGGGATGTACAGACAGTAACACACAGATTTGTTTTACGTGGTGGGAGGGTGGTCTCCATTGAGTACTTTATAGATAGTAAAATCTGGTGGCATTCTATCTCTGCACGTACTGCATATTTTCTCACTGGCCTTAAAAATCCAGGATACATGGTACCTTCCTTAAAAGACAGTCATCAAGAACTCAAGATCAGAAGGGCTGGATAACACACTTTCTCCTACCGTGTCAAGCCTCTGGGCATCCTTCTTCTCAGTGTTGCTTCTCTGGACAAAGAAAGGGTCCGTCCACTCCTCACCCTGCCCGAGGCAGCGGTGTAAGAACCACAGGGGGCCTCCCAACAGCTTGGCACACAAGGAACACAATGCCCAAGATGCACCGGAGCTGCCAGTGAGCTGTCCTTTCCCCCCAGTGCCATTTCCATCACCTTCATCCCAACTTTCGCAGCTGTGGTCAGCTGCAGTGCCGCTAAGTCTGTCACTGGCCAAAGGGACACGCCCCTCCGAATGCTGTGAGCCCCTCCGAATGATATGCTCATTCCGTCCTTCGCCAGTTACCCGCTCCCCGCCCTCCTTAAGACGTGGCCCCTACCTCTGGACAGAGGGGCGTGCACCCGACCTGAAGGCCTCTCCCTGCCTCCTGACTTGATGGACAGCTCCCTCGCCCTCCCCGACTGCTCAGCCCCCACCTCGAGGCCTCGGGCAGGGCAGGTGGCGGGTGCCTTCCCCCACCCGTCCGGGCTCGCCGACCGTGACGGGTTACCGGCCCGCCGCGGTTGCCGCCTTCCCCTCCTTCCCGCTGCGGGGCCCTCACCCGCTGCTCGGCGCTGGGCCGCGCACACGCACGCACGCACCAGCCGCACCGAGGACCCAGTGGGGTCCAGCCCCGGGGGCCCCGGCGGCCCCGGCGGCCACGCCCCCGCGCTCACCCGCAGTCCGGGGCCGGGCACCAGCGGCAGTCGGGGTCCGAGGCCAGGTAGCGGCGCAGCATGAACTCCTCGTACTTGTGCATGAGCGGGGGGTCGGCGAGCAGCAGGCGGATGTCGTGCGGGTTGAGTCGCTCGCTGCACTCGGGGCAGCTGATGGGCACCCGGCTCTCGCTGATCTCCAGGCGCAGGTAGTGGCGGAGGCAGTCCCGGCACGAGCGGTGCGGGCAACTGAGGAGGCGCGGGGCCCGCTCGGGAGGCAGCCGCACCAGGCAGAGCGGGCACTCCACCTCCTCCGGGCCCGAGCCGCCGCCCTCCGCCGCCTCCTCATCGTCGAACCCCGGCCCGGCCGCCGCCGCCGCCGCCGCCGCCGCCGCCGCGGCCTCCGCCTCCGCCTCGGCTGCCGGCTCCGCGGGCAGCGCCTCGGGCGGCGGGGCCTGGGCCGCGGCCGGGACCGGGGCGGGCGGCGGCGGGGCGGCCGGGGGCGGCGGCTCGGCCTGCGGCTTGGCCCGGGCGCGGCGGCCGCGGGCCGAGGCGGAGAAGACACTGTGGAAGGTGAGGCGCCGGCGCCGGCCGCCGCTGCGGCACTTGGGGTCGGGCGCGGCCGCGTGTAGAGATGTAGAGCGCGGCGACTCGGAGTCCTTCTCAGAGCCCATGGCCCCCAGAGCCCGAGGAGCGAGCGGCGCCCAGCGCCGCCACAGCTCCCGCCTCAGCGCCCCCCAACCGCCGCCGCGACCGCCGCCGCCTCGGCCGCCCTCCCCGAGCTAGAAGCCGAGCGGCCGCGTCGAAGTGGTTATAAAGCCTCCGCCCCGCGCGCCTCTGCTCACTGCGCAGGCGCCTCGCGGAGACACCTCACAACCCGCACCCCCCACCGCGGAGGGGCGCTGGGCGCTGGGCGCTGGGCGCTGGGCGGGGCCGGGCGGGGCGGGGCCGGGCGTGCTGGGGCGGAGCTCCGCCTCCTCCTGGTCATGGGGTTCCCGGGCAGCCATCTTGAGCGGGCGCTGACCCAACTGCGCTTCGTGACCCCCTCCCCCATCCCCGCCGCCCCGACCGCCTTCGCCGCTGAGGTGTTTTGCCGTGAGCCTCTCCTGGCGGCTGGGCCGACTGCCCCTCACAGCAAGCGCTCCGAGGTTCCTTCGTCTGTAGAGCGTGGACGAGGGTAGATCACATGGTGATTCCCAGCTGGTCCACCTTCCAGCACTCCTTTTGCTGTTCAAGTTAGCAGCGTTAATAAAGAAAATAGTCATTCATTAAGCATCTACAACCTGGAGGCATTACTACATAAGACGGTTTCCTATCAGCAAGGGATTTACAGAATAAAGCCCGAATTCCTTAATCCAGCTTTCAGTGCTCTGTGTGAGCTGAAAAACTGTATTCCCAGGCCCACCTCATACTCCACCCTCCTGGTAGCTTGGTTATTTACAATTTGTGGAAGGAGGCCTAGCACTTTTTCCCCCCCCCCACATGGAACTTTTTTTTTTTTTTTTAGGTTCTTACTGATTTATTTTATTTTAGGTTTTTTTTAGGTTCTTACTGATTTATTTATTTATTTTTTTGTATTTTTTTTATTGGAGTTCGATTTGCCAACATATAGCATAACACCCAGTGCTCATCCCGTCCAGTGCCCCCCTCAGTGCCCTTCACTCGGTCACCCCATCCCCCCACCCACTCATTTGGGGAATATAAAGTATAGTGAAAGGGATTATAGGGGAGAGAAGATGAGTGGGAAAAATCAGAGAGGGTGAGGAACATGAGAGACTCCTAACTCTGGGAAACGAACAATGGAAGTGTCTTTCTTGTGCTGTATGCAGGCTTCCTGATGGGACGCAAGCGTGCAACTACAACAGCAACAGGAATGATCAGTTAGGGTGAGGTTTAGCTGCACATAACGAAAGAAAATAACTTACAGTGGAAATTTGTTACTCTCTTCACAAAAAGGAAGTCCAGAGGTAGGAGCGCTGCTCTGCTACACTCAGCACTTGGTTTCCAATCTTAAGATCACCTCATTATGAGGATGCCTGGGTGGCTCAGTGGTTAAGCGTCTGCTTTCAGTTCAGGGTGTGATCCTGGAGACCCGGGATGGAGTCCCACCCACATTGGGCTCCCTGCATGGAGCCTGCTTCTCCCTCTGCCTATGTCTCTGCCTCTCTCTCTCTCTCTCTCTCGTGAATAAACAATTAAAATCTTTTTAAAAAAATAAAAGATCACCTCATTATGTCCCACCTTTGGAAGTAGGGAGGAGAAATGGGTAAGAGTGCACCCTTTTCTTTTTTAGGAGACTGCCTTGGAAGTCCCATACCTTTGTGCTTACATCTCATCTGCCAAAACATAGTCCCATGGCTCTACTGAGAAATGCAGTCTTTTAACTAGATACATGTGCCCTGCTTTAAAAAAAAAAAAAAAAAAAAAAAGGTCTCTGGGACTAATAGAGAATGGTTGAGTGAATACTGGAAGGTACCAGCTGTCTTTTTCATGGGTGGCAGGTAAAACCATGAGAAAGGTCCCCAGGAATAAGCCTTGAGAAACTTCAAACTTTTGAGGTAAAACAGTGGAAGAGGAGCCAGTGAAGGAAACTAAGAAGCAGAGGCTGTGAGAGAAGAAAAACCAGGCAGGTGTGATGTCACAGATGCCAAGATAAAATGTTTCCAGGAGGGAGTGGTCAATTATGACAAATGCTGCTGAGAAATCAGGAAAGAACAGAAAAGTGGCCACTGGATTTGGCAATACCATAAGGAGGGGGAATGTTCCTCCTCAAATAGGGAGGTCTGATACTGGATGGCTAAAACAATTAATTTCTATATGTTGGTCACAATAGGCTAGGCTTTGCTGTGGTAACACACAACCCAAATGGCTCAATGGCTTAACATAACAATGGTCTATTTTCCTTACTTGTGCAAGATGAGTGTTGATTTGGGTCAAGGCACTTTCCAAGACACGTATCCTCTACTCCACTGAGTACCTCAGGGATCCAGGCCACTTCCATCCTGGCTTCCACAACCTCAATGCAAGGCTTTCAGGATTGCCTCAATAAGGGAAAGATTGCTGTAGGGTTATACACTGGCAATTAAATACTCCAGCCTGAAAGGGCACTTATTACTTTTTTTTTTTTAAGATTTTATTTATTTATTCACGAGTCAGGATTGCCTCAATAAGGGAAAGATTGCTGTAGGGTTATACACTGGCAATTAAATACTCCAGCCTGAAAGGGCACTTATTACTTTCTTTCTTTTTTTTTTTTTTAAGATTTTATTTATTTATTCACGAGAGACACAGAAAGAGAAGCAGAGACATAGGCAGAGGGAGAAGTAGGTTCCCTGCAGGGAGCCTGATGTGGAACTCGATCCCAGGACCCTGGGATCATGATCTGAGTCAAAGGCAGAGACTCAATTGCTGAGCCACCCAGGTGCCCAGCACTCATTACTTCCATTCAGACTATTAACTGGAACTTGTCATGCAAGCCGAATTTAACTGTAAGGGAGGCTGGGAATTGTAGGAGGGAGTCATGGACTAGTTAGTAAGCAGTATTATCAAAGCCATGGTTCCCTGTAGTTATTTTTTACTCTGTCCTAAGTACCCAATGTCCTGAGAGGTTGCAGGGCTGCTTTTGAGGAGGTGTGTGCCTGTGGTAAGGACGAAGGGTGGGGGAAAGGGATGCCTTGTTTTTTGGGTTAGATTGTGTTGAAGGAGATGGGGACCCTTGATTCCAGGCAGCCCCAGATGGCTTTTAGGTGCTTCTCCCTGTGCAGCTGTCAGAATCCATGCTTGCTGAAAAGCTCAACGCACAGAATGTTTGCTTGTCTTGGTGCTGGCACCCAAACAAACTCTGCCTCAGCTCAAAGCTGCCACCATCCGGGATTTGGCAGAAAGCTGACCTCTCATAAATGCCATTGAACTTTGCAATGGCCCCGTTTCTTTCCTCCTGGATTTTCTTCCCTATGGATCCATCACTCTTGAATCGAGGGACTAAAGCAATTCCACCCACGTTTTTGTTTTTTTTTTCTGTGTCCTCACTTGGTAGAAACTGAAGAGTGACTCAGGGAGATGACATGAGAAAAAGAAGGATTTTTACTCATCTATTCACCCATTCAGTAAACATTTATGATAGTTTGTGCTAGGCTTTTTGTCAGGCATGAGGGTCATGGAAATGAACAGCATAGCCTAATGAGGGCTACAAACAAGAAAGCGGGTCTTTGGGATACTAGGTGACAAAGGCATGTACAGGAAGCTCTGACAGAGGAGGGCATGGCAAGCCCTGTGGTCAGGGATGGCTTTCCGAGGAAGAGCTCTTTCATTTTTTTTTTTTAAGATTTTATTTATTTATTCATGAGACACACAGAGAGAGGCAGAGACACAGGCAGAGGGAGAAGCAGGCTCCCTGCAGGGAGCCTGATGCGAGACTTGATCCCAGGACCCCAGGATCACATCCTGGGCCGAAGGCAGGAGCTAAACTGCTGAGCCACCCAGGGATCCCCAGAAGAGCCCTCTCAGCCCAGTCTCAAAGGATGAGTAGGAGTTGACACTTGTAAGTAGGGGAAAGGGCAGAGGGAGTCTGGAGGAAAGGCATAGGGGTACAAATGCAGGATTGGTCTGAGGAACTGTGGGCAGCAGGCTGTGACAGGAGTAGAGAAAGTCTGAAAGGATGTGAGAGAAAAGAATGGAAAGATTCTGTGTTAGGACTCCATCAGATGCAAGGAAAAGAAGGCCAACATGAACTAGCCTATGCCAAAAGAGTAAATTTTTGACTCATAAACCACCCTTTGAGACAAGCATTACAGCAACAGGCCCAAAGATCGACCATATCCAGGGAGCCACCTGCACTCCTCCCTCATTCCATCTTTCCTCATCTGCCTGGCAGCTCTTCCTCCTCCTTCTTCTTTTAATTATGGTAAAGTGTAGGGGCGCCTGGTTGGCTCAGTGGTTGAGTGTCTGCCTTTGGCTCAGGTTGTGATCCTGGGGTCCTGGGATCAAGTCCCAAGTTGGGCTCCCTGCTGGGAACCTGCTTCTCCCTCTGCCTGTGTCTCCTCCTCTCTCTCTGTGTCTCTCATGAATAAATAAATAAAATCTTTAAAAAATAATTGTGGTAAAGTGTATATTACATAAAATACCATTTTAACCAATTTTAAGTGTGCAGTTGAATAACATTAAATATATTGACATTGTTTGTGTGAGCACCAGCCATCTCCAGAACTTTTTAAAAAAGATTTATTTATTTATTTATTTATTTATTTATTTATTTATTTATTTATTTCAAAGAGACAGAGCAAGCACACAGAAGGAGAGGGAGAAGCAGACTCCCCGCTGAGCAGGGAGCCCAGATCCCAGGACTTGATCCCAGGATCCCAGGATCATGACCTGAGCCCAAGACGGATGCTTAACCAACTGAGCCACCCAGGTGCCCCCATCTCCAGAACTTTTTTTTATCTCTCAGACTGAAACCCTATTAAACAATAACCCTCTCTTCTCCCTACTTTGGTTTTTTAGACCACTTTACTCTCCAGGCTGGCACTGTGCCCAACAGCAATCCCCAGCTCACGCCTCCTAGCTTCCTTACCAGAGAGATGAGAAATTTTCTTCCCTTTGTTCCAAATCTCCAAAATCCTTCAGGAGGATTCTGATTGACCAGGCTTGGTCACATGTGCACTCACACCCTTGATTATGGGGAATGGGATGCTAAAATTGATCGTCCCCACCTGGACTATATGGTTGGGCCAGGGGAGGAGCAATTCTTGTGTTTTCAGAAGGAAGGAGGGGCCAAACATGACCAGGTAAAATATGAACCATTCACCAGAGATAGTTTGGACCAGGTCACCAGAAGGCTTGAGTGCCAGGCTGAGGACCTCAGCTTTTATTCTGTTAGGCAGTGAGGCACTGTGGGAATATTTTGGTCAAGGAGAGCAATATATACAAAGAAGCTGGTCTGGAAAATCTGCTCTTTCTTTACTTGAGGCTCTACTTTTGAGTTTTCCCTTGCCTTTCAAGGTTGTTCTGAAAGCTAATTTTATTTATTTTTTCATGAGTCACACACACACACACAGAGAGAGAGAGAGAGAGAGAGAGAGAGAGAGGCAGAGACACAGAGGGAGAAGCAGGCTCCATACAGGGAGCCTGACGTGGGACTCCAGGACCACGCCCTGGGCTAAAGGCGGTGCTAAACCGCTGAGCCACCTGAGCTGCCCTGAAAGCTAATTTTAATCAGATGTCACCCGAATACTAACTGGGCCCCAGCTCCTTCCTCTGACCTTAGAAGTGACCTCTACCTCTTATGACCCCTACTTTTCCCCTCTGGATCAAGAGTGGTGAATGCCACAAGTCCAATCTGGATCACCTCCTGTCTCCGGGTTTCCTGGCCCTCTCATTTCCCCACCTGCTTCAGGGAATGGCCTCCTCATTCACCTGGAAGTCCTCCTGACCTGTCCTCCAGGCCTACATCCAAGTTCCGCTTACCTCTAAAGTGCTTATAGAATCTTCTCCTGGCTTCAGGCTTCATTATTTCTCTTGCCTGGATTTTGGCCCGAACCCCTCCATTGGTCTCTTTTGTGAATCTGCTCATACCAATCCCTTCTACAGTTCCCACTGCCAGCCTCATCTCCTTCCATGCCTTTTGAATAGAGCCCTTTGGCCTTTTTCTGTTTTTGTTTTTGTTTTTGTTTTTTAAATAATCTCTGCACCCAATGTGGGACTTGAATTCATGACCACAAGATCAAAAGTCACATCCTCTACCAACTGAGCCAGCCAGGCACCCCTTAAAAATATGGAACACTTCACAAATTTGTATGTCATCCTTGTGCAGGAGCCATGCTAATCTTCTCTGTATCCTTCCAATTTTAGTGTATTTGCTGCCAAAGTGAGCACCATTGGGCCTTCTTAATATTATCTAAACATGCCTCAAATTACCAAATTTTGTTTCCTTTGCAAATGCAGGCCCCTCTGTCTGTTATGCCTTTCCTATCTCTTTTCACTTGGTGTAATCACATACATGCTTCCAGGCTCATTTCCATGATCACCACCCTCCTTTCTATAGTCAGCTCACCACCCTCCTACCTTTGTTGTCTCCAGGGCACAATGGGGATAACTCTAGTGTTACACCTGTGACTAGGATGACCACATAATTTACTGTCCAAACCCAGGACACTTCTGAGAATGAAAGGGAATGCTATTAATAATTGCCCTGGTTCAACAGGTGTCAGCTGGTCTGTTCCAGGCAAAGTAGGGGGGCATGATCACCTACCCACACACAACATTGTTGAAGAACCTGGCACTTGGTGTTTTCATTTATCTTGTTCGTATCTCTCAGCCCTTTTAGGAAGTACTGTTATCCCCCATTTTTAAGATGGAAAAATGGAGCCTCAGAGAGAGAAGAGACTTGTGGTCACACAGCCAGAAGGAGGCAAAGCTGGCCGGGGAAGCCAGATCATCAGATTCTAAGCCCTGGACTCTTCCGACTCTAGAGGTCATTCATTATATACCACCACAGCTAACCTCTCCAATACCAAGGTTTATTATCTAGGTTGGACATGTGTGGTCCCTCCATATGAAGGGGAAAGGTGGAAATGGTGTCTTATCCATCTTGTGCACCAACCCTGCTCAGAGCTAGCCTAGAGAAGGATTCAGGGCATGTTTGTTACATAGATGACTTCTTGAGGATAGAACTGTGTGTCTCATCTTAAAATATGTATCCCCCTCCACACCTACTACCTAGCACAGGACCAGCCATGCATCTATTTATTTACTAAAAATTTATCAAGCACCTACTGTGTATTGGTGATATAACGATGAGCAAAAAGATAAGGTCCTTGTTCTCGCAGAGCTTACTATACAAAAAAGATCACAAATAAACATACAGGTACAGATTGGGATAAATGCTAAGGAAAAATACCGGATATTGAGGTTTAAGACATAATTTGGAGGTAAATTTAATACATTTCAGTCATAGGGACACCTGGGTGGCTCAGTGATTGAGCGTCTGCCTTTGGCTCAGGGTGTGATCCAGGCTCCGGGGATGGGGTCCCACATCTTGGCTCATTATAGGGAGCCTGCTTCTCTTCTCTGCCTATGTCTCTGCCTCTCTCTGTCATGAATAAATAAATCTTAAAAATACGTTTCAGTCATAGATTTGATGGGGGACAGCAAGATGGACACGGCTATCAGGTTTTTGCTTAAAACAGAGATGGAGACAGAAAGAAGAAACAGTTTGGGTAGAAACTGGCTGGCTGGTTGGGCTGTGTGGGGCTTGAGGTGTCTGTGGGATTTCTATTTGATTCTTCCCCACCTCCAGCCAGGTTAAATGATTTCCCCAAAGCTGCAAAATTGTGGCAAGTAACGGAAACCTGCTTCGGCCAGTCCTAACAAAGCTGGCTTCAGGTAGCACAGTGGGAAGAGGGACACCTGGGGAAAGGCAGGAGAGAAGCCGAGAAAGGATGTGTTCACGGAGACAATAATCAGACCTCCCAAACTGCGGCGAGGATCGCAGCGAGAAACCAGGGACCTGGCAGCGGTTAGCTGGGCAAGGAGAGCTCGGCCCCCGCCCTACCCGGCTCTGCGCGGGGCCAGACCATCCCCTGCGCGCCGGGACGCGGCAGGGGCTGCTCGGTGCTTGGAAACCCGAGCAGCCGGGCAGGCTCGGCTGCGGGACCGCCAATCGGGGAGCGCCTGCTGGCGGCGCCACGTGACCGGCCTCCCTCCCCACCCCCTTCTCCAGCCTTCCAGGGAAGACGGGCATCCCCGCCACCCCGCGCCCCCGCCCCTCGCGTGCCGCAGCGGCGCGGGAGGGCGCAGAGGCGAGGGGCCGGGATTCCGCCGCAGTCCGCTGCGGCGCGGGGGTGGGGAAGGGGAGGAGGCAAGCGCTTTGCAGCTGCAGCGTCCGCAGTGTTTTCCGTCAAGGTCAAGCGTACCCATTCCCCGGCAACGCGGTCCCGGGAATCCCTCCCTTGTCATCCTCCCAGCCCTTCCCGCCGCCGCTGCCACGCGCCTGGCCCGCCTGGACCTCGGCCTCGGCCTCTCGGCCTCTCGGCCTCTCGCTGGGCTTTTCCGCGGGGACAGCGAGGGGGTGGGGGGTTCAATCCATCCTGCCCACAGCTTCCCAGCCTCTTTTGTCATAAGCACACCTCATTCTGTGTCCCTGTTTTAAACCCCACACTGGCTCCCAGTGCCCGCTAAGAAAGCGTTAAGGCCCTTTAGAACCGACCCCCAGTTTAACCGTTTCCAGCTCCACCGCCCCCTCACACCAGAGACCCGGTCCCTCCGGACACTTTGCCCTTCCAGGAACGGTCACCGCTTGCATGCTTAAGTGACTATTGTTGCTGTATCTTTGGCCTAGCGTGCCCTTTGCGAACCTAGCAAATTCATAGAACCCAGTCTGATCGCAGGAATGCAGTGGAGGTGGAAACCCATGCTGAAATGCCCTTTGGCAAAGGTTCACAAAGTTGAAAGCCTACAGGGATCAAACAGGAGAAATAAGGCCAGTGGGCCAGGGCATAAGAAAAAATCTGTCTAAATTAGGGCAGGGACTGTGCTCTCCATTCAGGCCAACATGCTCCTTGAGGAGAAAGTGGGTCCCATGATGTCAGATTTTATGAGTTTACAAGAAAAGGCACAAGTCTAGATTTTCATGTGTAATGTCTCAATTTTCAAAAGTATTTTACTTATTCATGAAAGACACACAGAGAGAGGCAGAGACTAGGCAGAAGGAGAAGCAGGCTCTCCGTGGGGACACTGATAACTGGGCTCATCCAATGACCCTGGGATCATGATCACAACCTGAGCCAAAGGCAGATGCTCAACCACTGAGCCACCCAGGTACCCTTAATCTCTCAATTTTTTTTTTGATCTCTCAATTTTTAAATGTTGTTTTAATTAAAAACAAAAACAAAAACATACCTGTGGACCAGATGCAGCTTGTAGATCCTCAGTGCATAACCTCCTGACCTAGGGAAGAGAATGGCTTTTGTTGGAAAAATACCTTGAAAAACTGTTGAAGGTGAAGGTTTGCTCTTGAAGCTCTGAGAGACAGCTGCTGTGGAGGCAACAAGGAAGTGGAGTAGGATTTGATTTTGTTCCTAACATGACACTGATGTTTTAAACTACCGGGCACTCAAGAGAATCTACCAGAAACTGGAGGACTGGGTTTGGGAAATGGGCAGGAATCAAGGGTGAGGAGTATAGGGGAGGCCTGTTGGGCAGCCACAGCCACCCACCAGCATCACCTACCATGAATGATAGCAAACATTTCCTCCTATCCTCGTGGGGGCTACCTGAAAGCCTGAGAAATACCCTGTGGTGCTTTACTGGTGGGGGTGGGGTAGGTGGATGAGGGAGAGATAGGAGGGAAAGCCAACCACCACCACACCGCCCTCCCAACCTCTAAGGTTTCATACAGTGGGATAATGCCTGGAATGGAAATTGGAGAGCTCCTTAGAAAGAGAGAATTGGAGACAATAGCCAAACTATGGCAACTGTCCCAAGGTTGATGGGCTGCAGATAATGGAGAGAAAGCAGAAGAGCAGACTGAGGCCATCTTGGGAACCAGGTTACTTTTAGTTCACCCTGAGGTTTTTTGTACCTATGATGTGATCCCTTTCTCTGTCCCATCCCTGGAAACCTTAAAAAATAGTCTCCTATACCCACTGAGGCTACCTTGACTGGGGCGTTTGTGGAAATAGCAGAAGGGGCCAAGTTTTACATCTATTTTGGTATAGTATTGACCAAAGACAGTATATGCTGAAGCAGGAGCTGGATCAGGAGAAATCAAATTGCCCAGGAATTTCCAGTAATCTTGGAGAGGGTTTTGTAGTAGCTACTTGGGCTCATTCTGTGAAGATCTCAAGGGGTCAGGAGGCCCCTGGCTGATAGCTAAGTGACAGTAATCAAGAACCAGCTACAATTTACTGGATGCTTACTTGTGCCAGACACTATGCTACATATATATTATCACTTCCCCCATGCCCCATGCCCACACTATCATCATAGTCCCCATTTTACACATGAAGAAATTAAGGCCGAGAGAAGTGCCCAAAGCCACACAGAAAAAGTGGAGTGGACCTGCTCTCCAGCCGATTGCTGCCAGCAAAAGAAATTAGCATCATGTCTGCACTTACCATGCACACAGTGGGTGCTACATACATATTAGATCAATTCATCTAAGGGAGGCCAAAAGCAGTGCCTTCAAGTCTCAGATCTCTGTGCCCTTGGGCAAGTCATACACCCTCTCTAGTTTCCATTTGTGGAATTATAATATAGACTTCAGAATTATTGTGGGATTTACATGAGACCAAGTCATAGAATTTCTATAACTTGCCATATATCCGGCAGCTGTTGTTGCTGCTAAAAATGATGATGATGATGGTGGTGACTGAGGAAGGAGCAGAGAAGGAATCCAGGATCTGGAAGCGCCCGCACTGTATCAACTCAGATGGGCGCTAGTTTGCAGTTTCTAAGAGTACTGCGTCTTTATTTGTTCATCATGCCTACCTACTATGTGCCAATGCTTGACCTCATTTCATTAAAAACTGTTTCAGGAGCTCCCAGTTCAGGGGGCCATCAGGTGGCCTTGAGGACAAGGCTATCTCACCCGCAGACGTGGGCCATGTGGGGTTCACAGAGCTACTTCTGGTGTGGTTCCAGTGCTGGCAGTGTCATGCATGGCACCAAGCATGTCTACTGGGCTGGCTGCAGGGTGTGCGCCATCAGGGCTCTTGTGCAGCAAATGTACCAGCCCTTCCAAGACTGTTGCACCTACTGGGCCATCTACAGGACTGCCTACCGCCCTGGCTGGAAGAGAACCAGCAGGCTCCCCAGGGCCCGTGGAGCAGCAATATGCCAGCCACCATGCCAGAATGGAGGGAGCTATGTCTAGCCAGGCTGCTGTCACCACCCTGCAGGATGGCAGGGTGACACCTGCCAGACAGACGTGGATGAATGTGGTGCTGGAGGGGGCACTTGTCCCCCGTACTGTGTGAACACCTCGAATAGTTACTGGTGCCAGTGTCGGGAAGGGTATAGCCCATCTGCTGATGCTATGCTCTGTCTGCCCAAGTGAAGGACCCCCAGGGTAGCCCCAAACCCTCTGACAGGAATGGACAGTACAGTAGAGGAGGAGGTGCAGAGGCTTTGGCCAAGAGTGGATGTGCTGGAGCAGAAGCTGAGTCCCTTGAGGGCCCTGGAGCACAGGCTGCCTGACCCCCGCAGCCTCCTGGCTCACTCCTTCCGGCAGCTGGACCGCATTGACTCTCTGAGTGAGTAGATCTCCTTCCTAGAGGAGCAGCTGGGGCCCTGTTCCTGCAAGAAGAAGCTGTGACAGACTTGGCCCAGGTCCCTGGCTATGGCCACTGAGAGCCGGTGCCCACTGTGCTGGCTAGCACCCCTGCCCCCCCACCAGGGGGCCCGTGCCTGAGGGAAGGGACGAGGGTCCAGCTAGCCAGGCAGCATGTCGGGGAGGGGCATTTTATTCTGATCTGTGTCAGAATAAAATGAGGGTTCAGGGGAGAGGGAAAAAGCTCTGTTTCATTATGAATAGATACTCAGTTATTTTCATTTTACAAGCAAGAAAGGAGGTTAGAGAGATGATGTGACTTCCCCAAAGGGAACACAGCTGGAAAGTGGCAGCGGTAGGATTTGAACTTGGGTCTAGATTCCTCCGAAACCTTGTTCTTTCTGTTTTCTAGTCAGTCTTTCCTCCGTTCACCAGAACATTTATCGAGCATCGACTAAGTGCCAGGTCTTCTGTACAGGCAGGGGATACAAGACCCAGACAATGTGAAAGAAGTTCCAGGTCAAGCTGGGGAAGCAGACAACTCAGTAGACACTCACATTTCACCATGACAAGCTCTCTGCTGGGCGGAGTGCAGTGATAGAAGAGGGGCTGCTGCCTTAGACTTGCCTTTCTCTTTGGCCCATGGACCCCTGAGGCACATCTCAAACTTGCCTAGTGGTCTCCAAGTCCCCCTACTCTAAAGTAGGAGGAGACACAACTTCATCCCTCCTCCCTGGGCAGAGAGGATTGTTGCAGTGGGAACAGACAATAATCAACAATCCTCTGCAAAAGAAATCCCTCCCAACTCACCTTTCCTCTGTCTCTGTGTCTCTGTGTCTGTCTGTCTCTCTCTAACACACACACAGTCTATGATGACAAGAGGTGGGTGATGGGTTAATGCAGTCTCTGCATCCTTTGGTATGCCCTGCCTGGTTTGTTCTTGCCATTTGTTGTCTCTGCTCTAAAGGCAAAATAACAGGACACTTGCATTTAACACCCTGGGACACATGCATTACAAAGAAATCAGGAGGGGGTGCCTGGGTGGCTCAGTCAGTTAGGTGTCCAACTCTTGATTTCAGTTCAGGTCTTGGTCTCAGAGTCATGAGTTCAAGCCCTGAGTTGGGCTCCACCCTGGGGAGCCAATGTTAAAAAAAAAAAAAATCAGGAATGAAAGTCACCCAACCATCAGTAGTGATTATCTCTGGGTAAAGTTACATGTAATCTCTATTTTCTTCTTTTTTACTTATTTGCTTAGATTTTTTTTATGGGGTGCCTGGGTGGCTCAGTCATTTGAGCATCAGACTCTTGATTTGGTCTCAGATCATGATTTCAGGATCATGGGATTGGGCCCCGTGTCTTGCTCTGAGCTCAGCACAGTCTGCTTGTCCCCTCTCCCTCTGCTCCTCCCCCAACTCACAAACTCTCTCTCAAATAAATAAAGTCTTAAATTTCTTTTCTTTCTTTCTTTCTTCTTTCTTTCTTTCTTTCTTTCTTTCTTTCTTTCTTTCTTTCTTTCTTTCTTCTTTCTTTCTTTCTTTCTTTCTTCTTTCTTTCTTTCTTTCTTTCTTTCTTTCTTTCTTTCTTTCTTTCTTTCTTTCTTTCACCATGGACATACTATTTTTGTAATCAGTAAAAATATAAGTAAAATTATTCTCTATTTTAACCATTATGTGTGGCCTCATCATGTCTGGAAGAGGGTCTATGAGAAGCAATCTCACAAGGGGGTTGGCCCTGCTTTGTCTGAGTCCCAGACGGCACAGCACGGACAAGACATCACAGAGGGGAGATGGGAGGAAGTGAGAGGTCATCGAGGATTAAAAACAAGAGCAACCATTCCTGAGAGCTTGCTCTGAGCCTAGGTCCTTCCCAAGCCCTTGATGTGCTCATCTCATTTACCTCTCAAAGGCAGATTAGGAAATAAACTGTTATTTCACGGGTAAGGACATCAAGGATCCATTTTGTAGGAAAAGAAACCAAGACTCAGAGAGGTTCTATTCCTTGCCCAGTAACACAGCTAGAAAATAATGGAAGCAGGAGTTGGACCTAGATCTGTGTATTTTTAACTTCTGGACTTAGAGTTCATTCCAAACCCTCCCAGTGGCATAGTACTTTCATATTCCCAGCTCTTCTCATACACACACACCACACACACACACACACACACACACACACACATACACACTAGTACTTGTCCCACTTTCTGTGTGAGAAAATCAAGGCCAAAGAGGACCTTGCTGAGCTGAGAAGTGGGGGCACTCCTACAATCCAGGCCTTTCTCTTTTCTGGCCATCCTCCTCCTTCTGCTACCTTCTGCCAATTGCGGAGGCTTCCTTCTCGAAACAAATGACTCAAGGTAAATTGCTGCCTGGACTTCCCCTTTCTGAAAACACAGGAAGTCTGTGTTGTTTGTAATTCTGAGAGAACAATTTCAGGTCTGTTAGAAGGTGGGTGGGGCCACATAGAGGATCGGGTCCTGCAGAGGCAGGGCTCCCTGCCTCCTGGGCTGGCAAGAGATGCCCCCATTTTTCCTGAGGGTCATGTGCCTCTGGCGTGTCCACAAGAGTTGGCCTGCGTCTAATCCCAAAAAGCTGACTGAACTATTATGGAATTTAGAAAAATGAGCCCAAGAGGGAAGGAGGGCTTAATAATAATAATAATAATAATAATAATAATAATAATAATGGTGGTGATAATGATAGCTCATGTTTATGGTACACTAACCTTTGTACCAGGCACTCTGCTAAGTGGCTGACATATACGAATTCGTTTGAGCCTCATAACAGTCCTAGAAAGAAGATTCTATACCTTCGGAGCCAAAAGAAAATTGGATTCAAATCACAGCCATGCTGCCTCCCAGCTGTATGACCTTGGGGAAGTTATTTATATCCAACAAATATTTTTGAGCACCTACACTCACCACACTATGTACCACACACCATTCAGTGAACAGAACAAGGATCCCTGTTCTCTTACTGCTTATATTCTATAAGCAGAAGCAGACAAACTGTAAACATAGTAGGTTTTGTTGGAAGCTATAAAGGCTAAGCAGGGTAAGGAGTTCTGATGCGTGTAGGGGTGGAGAGGGGATCCAATGTTAAACAGTGGTGTCAGGGAATGCCTCACAGAGAAGGCAATATTTATGCAAAGCCTTCAGGAGTTGAAGGAGTTAGCCATGCAGATAACTGGGGGGAGTCTTTTCTAAGCAGGAGCAACAGCCAGTGCAGAAGTTCTAAGAGTGACTGGTAGTTTCAAAGAGCAGCATGAAGACCAGTATGGCTAGAATAGAAGGAGCCAGGGAGAAAGTCCTTCTACCCCCAACAATGCCCCAGTCATTCTTTTGCATACCAGGCTTTGCGCATCCATCACCTCTCTTCCCATATTTGTGATTGTTTTATTTATATTTGGGTGTTTGCCTATTTCTTGTTTGTTTCCTCAGAGCACTAGGCTCCTTATAAGCAGAGGCCATGCTAGCCTTGCTCAGTGTGCATCACAGAGAACCTAGAAAGCACGTAATACTAGTTGAATTAATGAATTAAATCCATTCATCCATCAATCTGGTCCATATTTATGACAGAAGCTCCCCATCACATATAACACTATCTCTCAGGGGTGCCTCATTCGAATTTCCAGTCCAGAGTATTAGGAACAGAGGTAGCAGTTAAAAGTGTAGACTCTGAAGCCAGACTGCACGGCCAGTCCAGGTTTCACTACGTACTAGCTGTGTGATCTCAGATAAGTTGGGAAAACCTCTCTGTACCTCGGTTTCTAAACCTGGAAAGTATCTCTCTCCAAGACTTGTAAGCATTCAAAGCGGTGCCAGGTGTAGAATGCTTATACATGTGTTGGCTGTCTCTATGCAGCCGAACCATGGGAACCAGGACTCTAACTTCTTTCCTCCTGCACCAGATCCCCGAAGGAACCTGAGAAGGGCAAGGGGTGCCTGTTGCCGTATCTGTGTTGTGTGCTAGCAGCTGCGAGGCTCTAGTGTCTCTACTAGAGTAGCATTCTGGGGAAGTTGTTCCTTGCTGTGTAGCCTCCCAGAAATGATACTCTGGCCCTTTTCTGCTAGACAATCTAGAGTGGACTCTTTTTTTTTTTTAAGTTTTTATTTGCTTATTCATGAGAGACACAGAGAGACAGAGAGAGAGAGAGACAGAGACATAGGCAGAGGAAGAAGCAGGCTCCATGCAGGGAGCCCGATGTGGGACTCGATCCCGGGTCTCCAGGACCACGCCCTGGGCTGATGGCAGCACTAAACCCCTGAGCCACCCGGGTTGCCCTCTAGAGTGGACTCTTGTTTATAGTTAAGAAAGTTAGCTTGATAAAGATATCAATACTGAGTACCTTCTTCTATGCCTAGTACTTTACATTTATTATTGCATTCATTCCTTATACAGACCTGAGAGGTAGTAATTAACAATCCTATTTTGCAAATGAGAGGACCAACTCAGAGAGATGAAGGGACTTGACTAAGGTCACATAGCCAATCAGTGGCAGAGCCAGGGTTCGAGCTCATGTGCAACTCCACATTGCTCTCTCTCTGCATTGCTCTGGCAGGATTTTCTCCTCCAGCACTTGCTGCTGTCTGCGAAGACAGCCCACAGCTCAGTTCTGCCTAGATAGAAGAAATCATGGGAGTTTGTCCCCAAGCCAGAAAGATAGACAGGTCTTGGCTGCCTGGGAGGAGCTCCAGACCTGGAGGGGAACTGACTGTTCCTTGCCTAGGTCAATACTTCATCAGGAGGAGCCCTCTTCGCTCCCCTTTGCCCTGTAAGCCAGAGATATTTTTGCTCTGAGGTCTGAGCCCAACTGTCACTGGGTGGCCTGATTACTGTGGAAATGTGGAGATGAGAAACATCTGGGGCTGCTGCGGTTGCCAGGCAACAGCCGGCTACTCACTCACTTGACAGAGTCAAGGAGGCTGCCCTGATGCTGTTAGAGATTCTTGGATCGAATGCCAGGAGACCCTGATTCTGGTTCTGATTTGCAATGTAATCTTGGGCAAGTCCCTGCCCCTTTCTGGGACTCAGTCTCCCACCTCTTGTTTAAAGAGTAGTCAGAGTGTGTAAGCCACAACATGAGTAGACACTAGATGGTTGGAATCAGAGTGATGGTAGGGCAGGGCCAGAGCCTCACGGGCCAGTCATGGGTGAGAGCAGCCTTGGTTCTCCTTCTGTCTGTCCTGCGCTAGCCTGCCCTGGCCCTAGTTACTGGTTGAGGGCAAGGGACATTGCCTTTCTCACCCCAAGCTAATTCAGACCACATAGGCTCCATCTTAGACCCACTCTTACAGCTCAGTCTGGGAACCATCTTTGGACTTGCAAGTTAGGCAGAGTTAGTGCAGCTACCTCCTACCTGGCATGGAGAGTTTTCTGAGTTCCTGCCAAAATGAAGCTACCCAGTTCTGAGTGTTTCCCTGAACACCCATCAGAGGACCTTCTGACGCTGTTTGCAGAGACTGCACTGATGGTAACCTCTGAGCATGGTGTGTTGTGCAGCAATCAGCAGAGTTAACACGTTCCATTTCATTTCACTACCACTACAAAAAATGGCATGGGTTGCATTTGCTGGGCTTGGCCCAGCAACATGTGCTTTGTGTCCATGATCTCATTTAATCCTCATACAATCCAGAGGGATGGGAACATGGGCCTGTGTTTCAGGTGAAGAAATGGAGCTTCAGAGAGGTGAAATGACTTGCCCAAGGCCCCAGAAAATGACAGTCAGGGCTCACACTCAGAGCTAGTGTCATAGTCTGGGGGGTCAAGCCACTATAGGGTGCTATTCCTCCACAGTTCCAGAGGGTCTGTGCCAGAGCTGGAAGGGGTCAGCCTGCCCCCAGCCCCCACTTTCCAGATGGACAAATCAAGGCCCTGAGAGAAGTGACTGTCTCAGAGTCACCATATCAAGCCAAAATCAGAGCTGAATCTAGGACCACTCTCTGCAAAGCTTCACCACACCATTCCAGAAAACAGAATGTGTCCAGACACAAACAAGAAATCCTGTCTTGGGATGCCTGGGTGGTTCAGTGGTTGAACGTCTGCCTTCAGCTCAGGGTGTGATCCCAGAGCCTCAGGATCAAGTCCTACACTGGAATCCTTGCAGGGAGCCTGCTTCTCCTCTCTCTGCCTGTGTCTCTGCCTCTCTCTGTGTCTCTCATGAATAAGTCCATAAAATTGTTAGAAAGAAAGAAAGAAAGAAAGAAAGAAAGAAAGAAAGAAAGAAAGAAAGAAAGAGAGAGAGAGAGAGAGAGAGAGAAAGAAAGAAAGAAAGAAAGAAAGAAAGAAAGAAAGAAAGAAAGAAAGAAAGAAAGAAATCCTGTCTTAAGAAATCCCCAGCATTTCCTAGGAAGTGTAACAGTGCCTCAGGTTCGCAGACAAGGATGTCCTAGAGGTCTCAGAGTTAGGGCTGGAGTTCTAGTGCTCCTCTAAGCAGCAAGGGGGCTGTGGGTGTCACTTTCTGGGGCCTACAGAGGAGGCATCATCTCTAAACACTTGCTGAGGAGATTTATGTGCCCAGAATATTCTCCCTCTCAGCTGCTTTGGCTGGTTAATGCCCACCTGTCCTTCAGGTGCCGGTTCAATGTAACATTCTCTAGGGAAGGCCTCTGCGAGCCCCCACGGTGCCCCAACCATAGAGTCTCATGAGTCTAGCTCTTTTCCATAATAGCATTGATCATAGAATGCCCTGTGGACTCACAGCAGAGACACATTTAATGAACACCAACTTCATAATTCACCTTCCAAACACTGACCTGCAGGAGGACCTCTAGAATTTGGGGTTTTTTTGTTGTTTTTTTGAATTTGATATTATCCTTACAAAAGCAACCCAATCTTTTAACACTCACTAAGACAATGATTATTTAATATAAAAACAGATTGGAATCACCCCTGCAGCTTCCAGGAGCATCCCTGAATTCTCTATTCATTCTCAATTCATCCCTAAAGATGGAGGGGTCTATTTCTTAAGGTCAGAGCAGTGTTAAGGACCCAATATCTCGAGACAGCTTTTCCTTTGGTTATCTCCTTCAGCCCAGGTCTCAGACCCATGCATGCTACAGATTTATTGTGCATTACAGGTAATTTAAGGACTTTTTTTTTTATGATAGGCACACAGTGAGAGAGAGAGAGAGAGGCAGAGACACAGGCAGAGGGAGAAGCAGGCTCCATGCACCGGGAGCCCGACGTGGGATTAGATCCCGGATCTCCAGGATCGCACCCTGGGCCAAAGGCAGGCGCTAAACCGCTGCGCCACCCAGGGATCCCAATTTAAGGACTTTCAAATGTAATTTTGAATGATATGCCCTTTTTACCTGAGGGCTGACTTTAGAGGTGACCCTACTCTAGAGACAATCCTCACCATACGAGAATATTGAATTTCTTTCTGTCCCCCTCTCTCACCCCTAGACCAGAAGCCCCATGAGGATCTGTTTGGCTCATCTTTCTGTATCCATATCCAGCACCATGCTGGGCACAGAACAGGTACCCAGTAAGTGTTTAAGGGGAAATGAATCACATTTTGCTTACTTGTGGAAATAATATCAGCCGTGGTCTGTGTGGATCTAGGTGGCTATGGATGCTCTCACTCCTCATGGCTGGAAGGCACTTAAACATCTATTTGCACTTGCTCTCCTGCATATATAAGGCCAGAATCAGTATGAGTGTGAATGCCCATATATTTATTTGCTCACAGGCTTATGTGAAAACCAGATGCAGTTTTCTATTTGGGGCAGTTATATTTGTATCAATTTCCATTGCTTCTGTAACAAATTATCAAAAACCTAGTGGCTTAAAATAATGATAAATCTATCCTCTTAGAGTTGGAGGTCAGAAGTCCAAAATGGGACTTACAGGGGTGAAAATCAAGGTGTTGGCAGGGCTTGCATTTCTTCTGGAGACTTTAGGGAAGAATCTTCTTTCCTTGTCTTTTTTTTTTTTTTTTTTCCTTGTCTTTTTAACTTCTAGAGCTACATTCCTTGGCTTGCAGCCCTTCCTCCATCGTCTAAGCCAGCAGCACAGCATCTTGAGATCTCTCTCTGAGTTTCTGCCTTCACACATTGCCTTCTCTCTCATAAGGACCCTGTGATTACATTGTCCCCACCCTCATAATCCAAGATGGTCTTCCCTATTTTTAAGATCCTTAATTTAATCACATCTGCAAAATCATTTTGCCATATAAGGTCATTTCATAGGTTCTGAGAATTAGGACCTGGTATCTTTAGGTGGCCATTATTCAGCCTACCTTGTCCCATTGAGCAAGATACTCAATACACGTTTGGTGACTTGCATCATAAGAAAGGGAAGAACTAATGCCCCAGCAGAGACCCCACAACATGAGAACCTGGAGCTGCAAGGACTGAGAAATTCTGGGTGTGATATAACCCAGAGTCCCTCCAACGTGGCATGCCTCCCACATCCCCCAAAACATTGCTGTTGCTCTGCCCCTGGAATACTGGTATCTCCTGCCCCAGCCTCTTCCAGACATCAAAATCTTTGTTCTTATTTTAGATCTTGAAGAAACAATTTACAAATTTGTTACCAAACAATAGAATCTTGATTTCTATTTACCAATTAATCAAGCAAAAGAACTGATTGTCTTGGCTAAACATGAACTTTGGAGTCGGAAGACCTGAATTCAAACCTAGGCTCTCCCACTTACTAGCTGCAAACAATAATTTTACCCCTGGGAGGAGCCTCAGGTGATATGTATTGTTTTGGTTTTTGATCTGTAAAATGGGGACAATAACAGAACCTCCGTTGTAAGGTAGTTATGACAAATAAATAAGATGATGTGTATTGTGGTTTTGAAGTGTGGTTCCCAGACCACCTCCATTAACAGTACCTGTGAATTGGCCCCACTCCTGACATATTGAATCAGAGACTCTTGGGATGGGGCCCAGCAATCTATGTGGCAATAATCCTTCCAGAAGATTCTAGCGTAGCTCAAGCTTGAAAGCCACTTTATATATATATATATATATATATATATATATATATATATATATATGCCTTTATGCCTTCCTTACATATATACCTATATATATATAATTATATATTGTACAACATACCATATGTTATGTATACACTTAGCATAATAAATATAATATATATTACATATAATATGCTAGGCCTAAGGAGCCTGATGCACAATAAGCACTCAACAAATGGTTCTCATTATTGTTATCGCCAATGTATACTATTGATAGTTCTAGCACATTCTGAGATTTTTTTTTTAATATTTTATTTACTTACCACAGACATAGAGAGAGAGAGAGAGAGGCAGAGACACAGGCAGAGGGAGAAGCAGGCTCCATCCCGGGGCTCCAAGATCGAGCCCTGGGCCAAAGGCAGGTGCTAAACCGCTGAGCCACCCAGGGATCCCCTCTTTGAGATGTTAAGCTGGGTATATATCTCTCCCTTTTCATATTCTACTAACACTGTATGTGTTAGGGAGGTCTCCTACTGCACCCTTACACCCACACAGCAGTCATTTAATGAAGTGGTCTTCCCACCTCTCCTTGCTCTCTATTTCTCCAGACAGGTTAAGCCCCCTGGTCAAACCCCGCCCATACCTGCATGCCAACTGTGCAAGTACTGCAAAGACCTCCCCCTAGCTGTCTCTTCTCCAAGGAACCTCAGCTGCACTTAGGGCTCTCCAGCATGTCTGAGCCTCAGAAGAGGGCTGACCAGCCCTGAGGCACAGGGGACGTTTCCTCTTCTAATCTGGGACCTATGTTTCTCTCTCTCCTGGCTTTGTCTGTCTGGCTTTGGCAGCTACTTCACCCTGCTGACTCACTCCGCTCTGAGGTTGACCAAAACCCCCAGGGCCTTTTTCTCAGGAACTGCCTGAGCTCTGGTGTCTTGGGTCACCCCAGTCCTTGTCATGTACAAGTCATTTCTTAAAAATAACATTTACTTTCAAATTACAAGAGTAATACATCCTTGGTGTAGTAATTTAGGGAACAGAAAGAGGAAAAAAAAATCATTAGTAATGGTCACTTTTAAATGGTCACGTTTAATTTTCAAAAATGATCCTATATTTGTTGTAATCAAGAATAAAACTCCCCCCATTTAAGCAGCTTTCATTTCTGGAGAAAGAAAAGGAATAGGAGAAAACAAAACTAATCTACATGGGGTGGAGGGCACCTGGGTGGCTCAGCTGACTGTGTCCAACTCTTGATTGTGACTCTTGGTTTCGGCTGGGGTGGTGATCTTAGGGTGGTGGGGTTGAGTCCTGCATGGGGTTCTGTGCTCAGTGCACAGTCTGCTGCAAATTTTCTCTTTCCCTCTGACCTGTGCCCTGCTTGCACTCTCTCTCTCTCTCAAATAATTAAATTAATAATAAACTCTTTAAAAAAACCTCTAATGTACATAGGGATAATTGTGAGTTCTAGCATATACAGATATCTCTGTTCCCATCTACAATTCAAATGTATGTCAGTGTATAACAATATAAACTCATCTCCGAGAGACTACCATTGCTAATATTTGGGGTATAGCCTCCAGGACTTTATAGTTTACATCCGGTACATTTAAACTTGAATTTAGGTCTAGAGAATGCAAACTGGTGCAGCCACTCTGGAAAAGAGTATGGAGGTTTCTCAAAAAGTTAAAAATAGAACTACCCTGTGACCAAGCAATTACTCGATGAGGCATTTATCCGAAGGATATAATCAAAGGGGTACGTGCACCCCGATGTTTATAGCTGCAATGTCCACAGTAGCCCAAATATGGAAAGAGCCCAGCTGTCAGTCAACAGGTGAATGGATAAAGAATATGTGATGTACATATATATATACACACACACACATATACATACATATGTATATACACAATGGGATATTAGTCATCAAAAAGAATGAAATCTTGCCATTTGCAACAATGTGGATTGAGCAAGAGTGTATTATGCTAATCGAAATAAGTCAGTCAGAGAAACACAAATATCATATGATTTCCCTCATATGTGGAATTTAAGAAGCAAAACAGATGAACATGGGGAAGGGAAGGGAAGATAGAATAAGACGAAACCAGAGAGGGAGGCAAACCATTAGAGACTCTCAACTATAGGAAAGGAACTGAGGGTTGTGGAGGAGAGGTGGGTGGGGGGCTAGGGTAGCTGGGTAGTGGGCATTAAGCAGGGCACTTGATGGAATGAGCATTGGGTGTTGTATGCAACTGATGAATCACCAAATTCTACCCCTGAAACTAATAATACAGTATATGTTAACTAAACTGAATTTAAAATTTAAAAAAAAATTTAAGTTTAAATTTAGGTCTAAACTTAGTACTGGATTCGGAGATAGACCTGGTTCAAATTCTGGCTCCCCTATTTATTGGTTGTATTACTTTGGACAATTTATTAAATCTCTTGGAGCCTCGGTTTCCTCATCTGTAAAATGGAGGTGATAGTATCTACTCCCCAGGCTTCCAGTCAACATGAAAATGAATGGAAATAAAACACACAGTAAGAGTCTGTAAAGCGCTTATACTGGGGTTGTTACTATTGTTAACCGTTCACCTGGCCAGCTGCTGTTCCCTTCCAGATCCAGGTCAGATGCCGCTCTTCTTCCTAGTCTTCCCTGGCAGCTCCCACACCTCCCGCTCCCTTCCTCTTGCTGCGGTCCTGTGTCCGTCTTTCTGTTATAGCATCAGACACACGCTGCTGTGCCTCCTACAATCTTAAGCTCCTGGGAGAGAACGACCATGTCCACCGTGTTCATTTCTGTGTCGCTGGGGCAGGGTCCAGCAGGAGGCGGGGCCCAGAGCGGCTGTCAGAGTGCACCAAATGGGGCTGGATAAGGATATGTTAAGGACTGGATGAATAAACATCGGGGAGACTGAAGGCGTAAATGCACGAACACGCGAATGGGTCGGGAGCGCCAGGCGTCGCCCTCCCACCCAGCGCTCTTTTCTGGCGCGGGGAGCGAACCCCCTCCGCCCCGGCGGCTCGTCAGGTGGGGGGCGGGGCTCCACGGCGGGAGCTCCGCCCGGTGGGCGTGTCGGGGGCGGGGCCTCTGGAGGCCCGGGGTGCGGACTGCGTGCCGGGGGCGGGGCCGGAATCCGCGCACCCGCACAGCCAAACCCCCACAGTCGGCCGCCCCACCCCGGGCGTGCGCCCTGGAGAGGCCGCAGTCTGGAAACTGAGGCCTCCGGGGTGGGACGCTGCAGCCGGGCCGAGTCTGACCCCAGCCAATTATTAGTTCACTTGCTGTGTGACCTTCGTTGGCACCGGTCTCGGTCCCCGCTCCAATCTCCCCCTATCCCGAGGAACCCCTCCCGCTTCGGCATGATTCAGTCTGAACTCTCTCCTGGGCAACCTCCAAGAAAACCTCCGAAAGCAAAAGCGAAAGCTGATACCTGACAGCGTCGAGTTAGACCTTTAGGAGTGGCAGAGAGCTGAGTCAGAAGGAAAAGCCGCCTTACCCCAGCTCCCTCCCTGCCCCGGGCTTCCTTATCTGTAAACCGGCCTGCGGGCCGTAGTCACTGCCCCCACGCCCGCAGGCTGGCAGCGGGGATCCAGGGGCTGCTGCGCGGGTTACTCTCACTGTCGGAGGCCCGCCCCCCACGCCGTGGGCCCGTGCGGCAGGGGAGCGTAAGAGGGGCTCCTGGTACCTTCTGGGCTGGTGTGCTGCAGCTGGAGAGGCTAGGCTGGGTCCTCTGTGCCGCGCGCCTAAGGGCCTCAGGCCTGCGGGGAAGGCCTGCGGAAGAAGGAAATGGTTGTGTTGAGACAGGATGATAGAGCAACTCTGCCACGAAGGATCCGAAGGATCCGGGTGGAAAGCTCCCTGCTCCCAGCGTGTTCTGGTGGTGAACCTTCGGGCAGCCACCGAGGTCAGAAAGTACCTGGTGTTCACCAAGTACTTCACAGGGCAGCAGCAGGCCTCAGCTTGAGGAGCCTCAGGCCAGCCACTGGAACCTCAGAACCTTCCTCTCCTCGGAGCAGTTTTCCAGGTCACCCGGAGGTGGTGACCAGCCAAGCCTCTCATCTGCTCCTTCATAGAACGGGCCCTAGGAAATAGCCTTGGGAGTTAGCTCATGGGAGCTCGTTTCCCCTCTCTGGATGTCAGTACTGAGTGAGAGAGAGTTGTATCTAGCTCTGGAGTGGCGTAATCTTGAACCCAGGATCCTATGGCCAAGACAAGTATTTTGTAAACTCTGGGGTTGGAGACAGTAGAGAGGCCCAGTCCCATGGACAAATGAAAAGACACCCAGGATGTTTGATCACTCTTCACTGAATGACTTGGGAAAGACCCAAACTTCCTGTGTTTCTCCTTCCTCATTGGCAAAATGGGGACATTCCCTTTTGGGCCTGTCGTTCCTTTTCTGTAAAACAGGAGGGGGATGGGTCCAAAGGTTTTAAGTTCTGTGATTGGGCTTCCTAGCTATGACCTTGGGCAAGCCACTTCACCGCCCCCCCATCTTAGAAAAGTTTTAGTTTTTCCCTCTGCCCAATGGACATCTTACTCCTCCCTACTCTTAGGGTTACTGAGTTCAAATGGGGTGAACAGGAAGAAAGTGAACCCTGATATAGGCACAGCCGAGCTTCATCTCCCCCCACTTCCTGATGAATCTGGGGTGTGCTGTTCCCATGGTGCTGGCTTAGAAGTGACCTTCAGAATCCATCCCCCTGAAGTTATGAAAGAGCTGCTGTGGCTCTCCACTGGCCCAAATGGGATCAAGGACCAACCTCGGCCTCCATTCAAAACCCTCTCCCACTCATATCTGTTTCTCCTCACTCTCCAGGATACACCAGTAACTTCCTCAAACAAACCTTCCTCCCCTTTATTTGTGATTTCAGGGTCCCGACTGTACTTGTCATCAAGATCTGCTCTTCCTCCAACTATTTTTGAAATTAGAGAAGGCTATCCCCACATACCCAGGAGCTGGAGCCTGAAACCCGGGGTATATTATCCTCAACTCCTTTTCCTCACTATCCACATTTATACTAGCCCACAGTCATGAAGCTTCTGTTTTCTGGGAGTCCAGCTCCTGTGTCTCTCAAGGACCCCAGGACCTTGTGGAACATGTGGGGCCTTTACTGAATAGCCACACACCTTTGCTCTGCTGGGCCCTGTGCCGACACTGGAGGCACAAAGGTGGGTCAGTCTTTATCCTTAGGGGCCCCAGGCCAGTGGGGAGTCACGTGACCACTCTCCTGGACTTGCTTATTCAATCTCTTTACGTTTTAAGCCCCTACACAGTAGAAACATGGTAAGATCTGCAAACACGGGTGGAGAGAACTGGCTGAGTGACCATGGGGAAGCTCTCTCCCCCTCTGGCCCTCTGTTTTGCTATCTGCATAATGGAATTGAATCGAATAAAGGATGAGTGGGGGCTTTTCCAGTTCCAACAGTCTTGGAAGCAACGCCTCTCCAAGCCAGGGAGCCAGAGGAGGAGCGGAGGAGGAGGAGGGAGACAGAGACAGGGCTGCTTAGATGCCCCCCCCCTTCCCCGCCCACTAAGGAGGAGGAGGTCCCTCTCCTGCCAGGCAGTTCCTTGTAGCCCCACCCCTCTCCCTTACCTCTCCTCCTCAGGCTGTGTAAAGCCTCTGTAAAGCCTTTTGCCTAAAGCAGAGAAGCTACTGGTTAGCTCCTTCCCAAGCTCGGCTGGGCTATCTGACTGGCCCACAGCCTAACCCGGCTGGTGACTGGTGGCTTCTCTCCAGCTGGCATAGGGCTGGAGTCCAGGCTGGGAAAGGAGAGCCCTGCGGATCTCTGCCCAGTGGCTGCTGCAGCGAAGAGTTTGTGAGTCAGACCGACCTGGGTTCCAACCCCAGCCGGGCCACTTTATAGCTGTGAGACTGTAATAGTTAGTTTCTTGTGTCAGTTGACTGGCTCACAGGGACACAGGCTTGGACTGACAAGGGCTTACAGAGGCTTTGGGCAGTTTGCTGGCTCACTCTGAGCCTGTATTTTGAAATTTGTAAAAAATGGAAATCATAATTCCTTGCACAAGTACCATTCCCTCCTTTAGAATTCCCATTATTTATGGAAAAGAGCTCGGAACCTTCTTTGTGAGCATTTCAACGCTCTTCTCCACCATGCCCTACCAAGACTCATTTCCCCCTCACTGACTGGATGCACTAGCTAGACACCATTCCCTTTCCAGCCCCCATCGCTTTGCAGCAGCTGTTCCCTTCCCGTGAAACACAGGCCTAGTCTTGTCTTTCGTCTGCTTGGTAAACTCTCATGCATCCCTGAGGGTCCAGCTCTGTAGTGTCCTCTTAGAGCCTTCCCTGACACCATTAGGAGTTGTGTTGCAATGCCTGGCACACCCTTTGGCTGTCACGCTGTTCAGGCCTTGGTGGGATTGTAGGCCTGTGTGTCTGTCTTCCCAGACTGTGAGCTCCTCATCTCTGTACGTAAGAGAGTGATGGTTTCCCTTTGTGTTGTTTTGGTGTTCTTCAGTTTATGAAGTACTTTCTCAGATCCATGATTTCACTTAAACTCAGCACCAAGGGGAAGGAGGCAGAGCCAGGATTAAAACCCCCCAGTAAGGGATGGCTAGGTGGCTCAGTGGCTGAATGTCTGCCTTTGGCTTAGGGTGTGATCCCAGGATCCAGGATCGAGTCCTACATTGGGCTCCCTGCAAGGAGCCTGCTTCTCTCTCTGCCTATGTCTCTACCTCTCTTTCTCTGTGTCTCTCATGAGTAAATAAATAAATCTTAAAAAAAAAAAAAAAAAGAAAGAAAGAAAGAAAACAACAACAACCCAGTTCATCCCCAGACAGGGCTTTTCTTTGGCTTCTGAGGCCTACAGTTCAGCAGGGGCTGGAATGGCAAAGCCAGGTTGGGTTGGGGAGGGTGGGCCCTGGGCTAGTAGAGGGTGCAAGGGCAGATGGAAGCCATGGGACATGGGGGGAGGGGGGATCTGATTCTAGATGTGTCCCTCTCTGTGGGGTCCTGGGCAGCCCTCATTTCTCCATCTTTCATCTTTAGCTCCATAAAATGGTGGTTGAAAGACCAGTGTGGAGGGGACAAAATAATCATGGGGTGAGGTGAGTGCCCTGGGAATGAAAGGCACTGAGGACCTTCACAGACACAGCAAATATGTGCCCTCAGATTGACTCAGATACTCTAGCTGTTCCCGTCTTTCTCACGACTCATCTGTTATTGTGAGGATCCCTACCCCCTGAGACAGAGTATCCAAAGACTCTTCATCAGAACTCAAAAATCTTCCCCATAAGAGCCCAGAGACCTTTCCCAAGGGGCCAAGAGAGATCCATGCCAGTTCAGGGCTTGAGGACCCAGTGCTAAAGGGCTTAGAGCTTCCTTTAGTAGATAGGTCTTTCTGATGGTGGTGCCCACATTCCCTGGAGAGGACTCCATGGACTTAATGTGGGGCTCATGCTTCATTTCATTCAAAAGCAGTGCCATTTGCACACTCAGGGGCAGAAAGAACCACAGTCCCGGTGTCTGCTCCAAGCTCTGGGTTGCCAGCAAGGCTGGGGAATCTGCATAGGGTTCCTAGGCTCCCTCAGTCTCCGCATGGGGCTGTCCCCAAGTCAAAAATATCTCTTGGGTCATTCTCATGTCCCTCCAGGAAGTTATTTTCCAGGAAAGTCCCTTGGGTGTCTGTCATCCCAGGGTTGGCCTGACTCAAGGCAAAGCTGGGAAAGACAGTGGTGATTTTTCCCCATGATTGTACTGTGTAGCTCAGAGCCCAGAGATGCGGTTCTGACGCTGGTTCTGACTTGCTGTGTGGACATGGGTGAGTCCTTCAAACCTCCTAAGTTTCAGTTTGCTTCTGAGTGGGGAGCCAGTAAGATCAAAGATACGGACATTCTTTGCTGTCGACATTTGAATGGTAGGAAAGATTACTGTGGGGCAGAGACTGTGAGGTGGTGGCCAGGGAGTCAGATCCCCCTTCTGGACAGATGTCCATGAACACTCTTCACTGGTGCTGCTTTGCAGAGGATGCTCCCCATCTCAAGTTTGAACTACAACATCACTCGCTTAGCAGTAATGCCTTTCCTGTCTGCCCAGAGAGGTTGACTTCCTGTTAGAAGGTTCTCCAGCTACCTATATTTTTCTAAAGAACCCAAACAATGATAACTAATTCATCATTGGCACGCTGACATGTTTAGTGCCTGTCCTCTCAGGCAGTGGGCTCCAGGCAGGAATCCTGTCTGACCTGTCCTCCAGAGGTCCACATGGGGCCTGTCCCATGAGGTCTTCATTGTTTCTGCAGGTTCTTGGGGTTCAGCTGCTCACTGGGCTGCTGGAGGAACCTGGGAAATAGAGGATGAGGCCCACAAGTATGAGGTGTCTGGGTGAATGGGCTGCTCTGTGGTCTTGCTCTGAGACTACAGGGTAGGGAGCGCTCCAGGAGGCAGGATGCTTTGGGATTGAGAGAAGAGAGATGGTGTGGGCAAGCTGAGATTCTAGAGGCATGGGGTTACCCTGAGATACCTGTGAGGCCTGCGAGTGGGCCCTGCTCTTTCTAGCCTGGGAGCCTTCAGATGTGTCTTGGCAACCGGGGCTCAACTCAGTGTCTGGCTGCCCCCGGCCTGCCCCTTCGGCTCCTCTCCTTGTACTGACACCCACTCCCCTCCTAGCATATGCCACCAAGTGGAGCGTGCTTCTTCCTCCCCAGATTCGGTCCTTTCTCCCAGCAGGTCTTTGCACACTGTCCCCTCAACAGCACTGCCCACTCCTCTCCCTGGAAAGTGTGAGACACATTCTGTTCCATGCTCTTTCTGTAGGGAAGCATTGCAGGCCACTACAAGCATAGTTGGTGGCACCCGCCTTGGGCCCCCATAGCCTATTGGGTCTCCTTCTCCCTCCACCACTCAGGATCTACCACACTGGGCCGTGATTGGTTTCCTGACCCCAACCTCAAACTGACTGGGAACCACCTGGGGGTAGGGATGGGCTCAGCTCCCCACTGTGGCCGCAGGGCACAGCACAGGGACTGGCACCAGGGAGAGATCCTAGGTAACCTAGGGCCTCAGTCTCTTGGCAGGAGACATTACTTCACAGGATCCACAGAATCAGAGGCAGGATGTGGTAAGAAAATCAAGGGCAAGGGCAGTCTTATATATTTGCCCTCTGGGAAACTGAGGCGCATGCAGGGGTAGGGATTTGCCCAATGTCCCACAGTATATCCATGACTGAGGTCCCCAAACCCAGGGTCCCGATGCTTGTCTCCTGCTCTGGGCTGTAGCAGCCTTGCGTAGTGTCCCAGCATCGAGCCAGGGTGCCTGGAGGCCCCAGGGGTCCAGGCCCTGCAGCTGCTCACTCTGCACTGGCTCAGCCCTTCTGGCCGGGCTGTCAGCCAACTGCAGCACGAGGCGGCTCTGTCTGGCTGTCCCTGCCAAAGGTCACTGTCAGCAATTTGGGGAGGTGGCCAGGCCACTTCCCTCTGGGTGGCTGGGACACACACAGCAAAGCCTGGACACTGGACTCTGGGCTCTTCCAGCCAGACAGTATCCTCCCTGTTAAAACAGAGCTAACATTCTGACATGCACAGAGCAGAGCCCTGTAATATGCACTCAACAAACATTCAAGCATGGCATCATTATCATTACTGGGATAACAAGGAGAATCTAGGAGGCACAGTGACTAAAAAGCACATACCCTGCAGTGTGCCAGCAAGGGTGTGCATCCAGGCTCCCCCCACCTACAAAGTTAAGCAAGCTTCTCTATGTCTCGTTTTTTCAATATTTAAAATAGGACTGTGGGAGAATTTAATCAGTTAATATGTAAAAGTAATTAAAGAGCCAACACTGAGAAAGCTATCAAGTGGCCCAAATTCCTGGACTAATAGAGCATCTTCCTCCCTGGACTCTCTATGCCCTCTCTCAATGGACCAAGACAGCTATTCTGTTTGAGAAGCTCCAATAATGGGCTCTAAGATGTGTGTCCAAACTCCTCTGCGCGAGGGTCAAGTCTGCTCCTCCTTTGAGGCCCCCTCCCCCCACCCCAGCTGCCTCTGTGGCCTCATCTCACAGGCCCCCTTCCAGTCCTCCCACACTCCAGCTGTATCAAACACTTGCTGTCCCTGGAGCATGCTGCGCTTTTTCATGCTGCCTTGTACAAGCTAGAGTATTTCCTGCTTTTGCCGCCCAGAAAGTCCTGCTTTTGCCGCCCAGAAAGTCCCTGCTTGACTCTCAAGGCCTGGTTGGGATGGTGACTCTGAAGGCCTTCCCCACTGCGCCCAGTTGAAGTAGCTGCTCTGTCCTGTGTTCCCCCCATATCACTCCACACCACAATCACCTGTTAACATGGGAGTTTCTCCCTGGACTGTCCTGTGCCTCTTGTGTTTTGTGCCTGGCTCAGCACCAGCAGGCCGGAGCAGAAGCTCAACATTTGCGGAAGTGGATGACTTCCAAGCATCAATCGAGATGCAAGTTTGGGTCAGTTCCTATGCTAGGCATGGGGTGGGGGGTGGAGGGGTCAGGAGGAACAGAGGTTCTTTGGCAGTGAAGGAGCCCCAGTCATTTGGGGAGGTAGGACAAGTCTGTATGTTTATAAATAGAAAAGTGTCAGGTGGCTTGAGTCAGGTGTGGGCACAATCACACTTCCAGGAGATGAACTGAGGGTTACCAGGTGGGTGTGGAGAGGTAGGAGACCCAGGGAGGAGAAACAGGGAGGAGAAACTCCAACAGTGGAGTTGGTTTTAGGGACCTGGAAGTGGTTCTGTTTTGCCAGAGCATAAACTATAAAGGGGGAATGGAGTTTGACAGGACTTTGTGTGGCCTGCTAGTGAGTTTAGACTTTGCCCTTCGGGCGATATCCCTCCCCTGCCCTATTCTAGGAACTCTTGGCCTGGGGAGGGATTTCTAGGGCATTTTTTGTTTTTCACAGGAGCCTTGAGTACTCAGGCAGGAGCCTAGGAGGGAAAGGCAACCCGATTTATAAAGCATGTTTATTTGACACTAAAACTGTCTCCCCAGTGGCTGCCTGGCAAACTCGCACTCCTCCTTCAAGCTGTGGTTCAGATGTCCCGTTCTCTGAGCTTTCTCCAACTTGCCTGGGCAGTTTAAGATGTACAGCAAGATGGTTTGATTTACATAGATTGTGGGCAAGAGTACATTTTTTGAATTGATAAATGTGATAAGTATTACTGTGTCTACTTTGCAGAGGAGAAAACTAGGCTCATCACATGAGAGGGGGCAGATGCAGGACTGAGCCCTGGTTCTGGGAGTCCATCTGGTGGGGAAGGAAGGTACGGCTTTGAATGGCTAAGGTTGGAACTTGGCACACTTTCAAAGGAACCACATCTCAGTTCTGATCCCCATTGCCCTGCCACTGACATTGCCCTGCCCTGCCACTGGCACTCTCATGACTGAGAGAGAAGGAAAGAGAAATACATGGAGCATCTGCTGTGTGAAGACCTAGCTAGCATGGGACACTTTCACATACAGAAGTCTATTTAACTCTGAAAAAGGCATCACCATCCTCAATGTACAAGAGAGGAAGCTGAAGGGCACAGGAGGGAAGTGGCTTGTCCCCTGTCTCCCAGTCAGGGGAGAAGCAGGGCCAGGATCTGAACTCCAGGCTCAGTGCCTCTATACCTGGGGGAATCACTGAGGGGCTCGTATGAACGAGAGTAGGGGCCCAGTGGGGACTCTCAAAAGGAGAAGAGTGGATAATCTTGGGTGGAACAGGGGGCCCACTCCTAGGATTACACACCTCCACCCAAGCCCAAGGACCTTGCAGTCTGGGCACGTGCCCAGTGCTGTCACTCCTGCTGCTCTCCTGGTCTCCTGGGAATATGTGAAGGGCTGTGTTGTTGCCACTGAGACCTGTGGCTCCGGCTTGGGGTCTGCAGCTTCCCTACACCTAAGCCAGCCTGAAGCAAAAGCAAGGGAGGCACAGAGCCCAGGTTTGGTGGCCTCGGACCCGAGGAGCAGGAGCGGGGGGAGTCAGACCTAGAAGGGAGTCATAGGGTGTTAGACCTAAAAGGGAGTCATAGGGTGCTAGCCCTAGCTAGCACCCCATGGGAGGGGGACTCTGGCCTGCAAGGTCACAGTGACTTCCTTTTTGTCTCCCTGAAGAGGTGTGTGGACTGGGGTATAGAAGAGGATAGGACCCCAAAGGTTTGGAGCTGGGTGGAGCTGGCATTTCGATGCCTCACAGGTTACGACTCTGATAACAAAACCCCTCAATTCCTATAGGGCCACCATGTGCCAGGTTCTGTGCTGAGAGCTCTATCGGGCCTCATTTATTTCTCACAATGGCCCTTAGAGATAGGCATGCTACAGCCCCACCACATGGATGAGGAAATGAAGCTTAGAGTTTGAGTGACTTGCCCAGGGCCAACAGCTAGGGCACAGAGAAGCTGGGATTTGAGCTCAATCTGGCTCCAGAGTGAATAGTTTTCTTCTAGCCTTGTCATTCTGGAGCCCAGACTCCCGGGTTCTAGGATCAATTGCATTCTTGGGCAAGTCCCAATCTCTCTGCGCCTCAGTTTCTCCTCCTATAAAGTCAGAGGATTGGGGTGCCTGAATAGCTCAGTTGGTTAAGTGTCTGCCTTCGGCTCAGGTCATGATCTCAGGGTCCTGGGATCAAGCCCCATGTCGGGCTCCCTGCTCAGTGGAGAGTCTGCTTCTCCCTCTGCCCCTCCCCTCACTTGTGTTCGTTCTCTCAAATAAATAAACAAAACCTTAAAAAAAGCGAGAGGATTAGACCAGGTTAATCTCTGAGGGCCCTAACATCCTGCCTATCTGTCCCTCCAGCCCTTAGAAGAGGTCACCATAGCAACTGTAAAGGGAAGTTCACCGTGTCAAGCCCTAAGATACAAAGATGAGGTGCAGTTTTTGTGAGGACCTTACAGAAGTCTAGCAGGAAGACAGACACACAGTTCCATACTGTTAGGTGTTATAATGTGTTATGAGGCTCAGGCCTTGCTTGAACTGGGCCATGAAGAGGTAGGGTTTGGACAGGTGGGTGGAGAAAGAATTCTACATAGAGACTGGAAGCTGGCTTCCATTTTTCACAACCTCTGATGATGTCTGAGATCAGGCCACTCCAGTAGTGCACAGACTTTCTCGGTGACTGTGGCCCTCTTCACTCACTAGCATCGTGGCTTACTGTGACACCTCTGGGTTTGTCTGTAAAATGGACATGATAAGGATATTGACCTTGTAGGTCACTGTAAGGATTCATTGAGATGATGGACATGGAGTGTTTGGCATGATGGCTGGCACATGGGAAATGCTCAACACATCATCATGGGACGCCCTTCCCTTCTCTCCACCTACCCCCTACCCCCACTGCCTTAGTCTCCCTCCTCCTCTGTGAAACCACCCTTCTGACTGCTGCAGTCCTCACTCATTGCCTCCTCCTCCTAATTCCTGTGACCCTTGTCTGTGCTGTACAATTCGGTGTATTAGGTTGAGTTGGATTCCTGTTGGTTACCTCCCCAGGATCTAGACTACTCTCCCTTCTTCAGAGTCTCAATTCCCATTGGGAATTTACATGGCTTTAGGGAAGCTGACTCTACTCCCTCTTACCCCCCATTCTAAGGGTAAGACACATGCTCTGAGCTAAGCCACTGAACCTCCTCTGTCCCTAAGGGTTAATCCATAGGTGGGTAGGTGACCTTAATCAGTCCACAGTGAATCTCAGGACTTGCTGGGAATTCTAGGACACACATTCTATTTTCTCAGTGGCTCCAGACGGTGTGGAGTACAAGTGTGAGGTCTGGAACTGCTGCAGCCATTCTGAGGTCATGAGAGAAGCCAGCCTGAGGATGCTGCAGAGGGTGCAGAGCTAGGAGACTAGCAGAGAAATGGAGTTCTGATCAAACCATGCCTGACTGACAGGCTCCACTAGATTTTTCAGTTGCATGAGCCAACAAATTTCCTTTCTTGTTAAGTCAATTTTCTACTATTTGCAACTAAAATCATCCTGATTCAAATACTACCTAGTTAACAGTGTTGTTTACCAAGAGATCTACTTACTCATTTATATTGATTAGGCCTTTGCTCTACACCAAGCACTATGCTAGGTGAACGGGACTGATCTGGTTCCATCCTAAAGAGTTTACAGTCTGATGGAAAGAATCAGGGATTAAAATGCCTGCCTTGGGGGCTGGCTCTGATGTATATAACCTGCTCAGCATCCACCCCCCCCTCCTTAAGTAGGAGAACCCTGACTTTTCTTTGGACACCATCAAAAGGCCTGGTCAACTGACCACAGCGACTCATTCAGTGATGGGTGTGAGAATCAGCCGTGAGACTGCAAGCTTTAAAAGCAGGTCCTGTACTTCTGCTGGGGCTTACCAAACTGGGGAAGCATAAGACTGGGATTTCCTCAAACTGAAAGAGTGTTAGGACTAGTTAATCTCTGGGAGTTGGTAGCGATGAACTCCTCTGACTTCACTCCTTCATTCAACCAGATGTTGGTGTTTCTTCCCATGCCCAACCCTGTGGTGTAAGATAGGAAAGGAGGGATGAAGCAGATGTGGCCCTTCCTTCTGAGCTCCATCTAAAAAGAAGGACAAATGAATAGGTAATCCACAACACGACACAGCTGTACTAGGAGTAGTCAGTTTAGTTTGAAGGCATTCATTGTTGTTAATTCTGTGACATGTTACACATAGGAAAAATTAGAAGACTTAAAAAAGATTTAAAAATAAAAGTTTGGGATCCCTGGGTGGTGCAGCGGTTTGGCGCCTGCCTTTGGCCCAGGGCGCGATCCTGGAGACCCGGGATCGAATCCCACATCGGGTTCCCAGTGCATGGAGCCTGCTTCTTCCTCTGCCTGTGTCTCTGCCTCTCTCTCTCTCTCTCTCTGTGACTATCATAAATAAATAAAAAAATTAAAAATAAAAGTCTCCTGGGGTACCTGGCTAGCTCAGTCAGTGGAGAGTGCAGTTCTTGATCTCGGGGTTGTGAGTTCCAGCCCCACGCTGGGGGTAGAGAGGACTTAAAATAAATAAACTTTAAAAAAAAAAGAAAAAAAAAGAAAATCTCCTCAGTTCTACTACATGGTTCCAACCATGATCACAGTTAATATTTTTGTCTATAACCTTCCAGATGCTTTTCTATGTACATACATTTTTTTTTTTTTTAAGATTTTACTTATTCATGAGAGACCCAGAGAAAAAGGCAGAGACATAGGTAGAAGGAGAAGTAGGCTCCCTGCAGAGCTTGATGCAGGACTTGATCCCAGACCCTGGGATCATGCCTGAGCCAAAGGCAGACACTCAACCACTGAGCCACCCAGGTGCCCCTCTATGTACGTACACTTTACAAAAAACTAACTAGGGCACCTGGGTGGCTCAGTCAGTTAAGTCTATGCCTTCAGCTCAGGTCATGACCTGGGGTCCTGGGATCGAGCCCCATGTCAGGTTCCCTGCTCTGCGGGAAGCCTTCTTCTCCCTCCTTCTGCCCGCTACTTTCCCTGCTGTGTGTTCGATCTCTAATAAATAAATAAAATCTTAACAACAAAAAAGAACCACGACTAAATGCAATGTGGCATATTGAGTTGGATCCTGGAACAGAAGAAAGCGCCCTAGTGGGAGAACTGGTAAAAAACACCAAATAAAGTCAGAGTAATGTCCCAATGTTCATCTTAGTTTTGGTAAATACCATGATTATGTTAACAGCAGAGGAAGCTGGGTGACGTGTATGCAGAAATGTCTGTGTGCTATCTTTGGAACTTTCCTGTAAACTTAAAATTATTCCAAAATAAAAAGTTTACTTCAAAAAAAAAAATGAACTCATTCTCTATTGTTTTGTAATCTGTGTTTATTCACTAAATAGTTTATCTTGAAATTCTTGTCTTAAAATGATGTTTCATGATCACATACGATTCCATGAATGAATCATCATAGACTATCTCCCCTTTGTTGGAAATTTAGGTTGTTTCCAATTCTTACTGTTATAAAAAATGCTGCACATACTTAGTCATTTCCTAAGGGTACACTAACAAAGTAGAATCCCTGAGCCAGAGCTGCCAGCTAGGAAGCACACTGAGCATCCGGACTGTCAATGTCCTCAAGCCCCTGATGTACGTGAACTTGAATCCTGACAGGCACACCAAGATAGAAGCACTGCTCTCATTCCTTGATTATGGGGCAATTTTCAGAGGTTTTTGAAGGATGAGCCAATAAATTGACTAATGCAGCAACTGCCTGATGTCATGTCCAACTCAAGCGCACACGAATCTAGCCCATCCCATCATGCTTTTCTGGGCTTCCTTCCATTCTGGCCTTCAGGAGGGCAGTTCCTGCAGGCAATCACCGTAGTAGTCTGTGGAGTAAGAGCAGGTACTGCCAGCCCAAGGTGCGATTTCAACAGCAGCTCTCGTTTCCATCTTCAACCACAGAATGTCCTCCTCTCGACGACCTTTGGGCATTGTGGGGGCCATGTCCATCATGACCTGACAAGCCGCTACATCAGGATAGCCTGCTTCCTGCCAGCCTGGAGTAATATCAGCAACCGTATGGAGGAAACTTGGATTTCCACCCTCCCCACCCCCACCCAGAGGCACATTTGGCCACTCAGGAGACACTCCAGTGAAGAACAACCTGTTCTGGTTTGGGGCAGTATTCCTGGGGGGATGGAGGTGGCACTGGGGATCAGGGATAAAAATACACAGTCTGAAGCACCTGGTAGCCATGGCAGGGTCCTTCTTTTCCTTGGTAAAGAGCCATAAAGAAAGAGCCTTTCTTCCGAAAGGCAAAAAGCATCACTTATTGGGCTATTTTTCAATTTGTGTGGACCATGCCTCTCATAGATGGGTGCTATGATCCTCCTTTTATAGATGAGTTCGTTGAAGCTTGGAGGTTGGGCAGCTTCCCAAGGGGCACAGTGAGTTATGTCAGTGTCTAGATCTAACCACAGGTCATCTCTGTCACCAGAGAACCCATGCCCACATCACCAGGCACACGATGGAACACAAAGCTGATGATAAAACCGAAGAGACTTCCTTCTTTTCGGTCTCACCACAGCAAAGGGGCACCCAACTCAAGGTCAAAGCACTGAAGCCGTTTGTTTGGGAGAGGTGGGAAACGTGGCTTAAAGTGGTCATCAGCTCTATGTACACATCCTCAATCTCTGGCTTTTCTGGGTTGAGTGGAAAAACTTCCTTTCTGTTGTCCTTATGCTTCATTTGTAAAACACGGTTTCCAAGCAAATGTAGCTGTCCCAAGCACCCTAGGGGCAGTACGTCCTCCTGGAATGCCGCCCAGTATGGTTGGAGCCACCCCAGGCCCACCTCATCTTCCTCCTTCCCCCAATTATCTTTGCAGCCTCCCCTCCCCTACCATGTAAGCAGCCTTTTCTTTACTCACTTCTTTCCCAGAATAGACTCAAAGCAGTTTGGAAAGACTTGAGACATGTCCAAGCACATTAACGCTAAACAAAACCACTGAGATTGGGTGAGGTGGGTGAGAGTTTTATTAAGAAACCCCTGACGGAGGAAAGCATCCCGTCGAAAACAAGGGGTCTCCTCACCACCAGAGCAGAAAGAAAAACAGCAGAAAATGAAGCATTTCTTACCTAGTTGAAGAATGCAGACCAACTCAACAGGAAGCAAAATGATCTCCTAAGCTCTAAGCTTAGAGAATTCTGTCCCCAGAGTCTTTCTCTAAGGGATCCCCTGCAATGTAATGATTTGCTCCATGGCAATTTTACCCTAAGAGTGTAGATCTGTTCAGCCTGAGGGTTTCCTGCACAGGACCTGGTCTTGCCCCTGCCATCTGACACCTTGTCTTCCCACTCACCCCTACTCTCTGCTGGGGGCTCCTCATCTCAACTGGGCACCTGAAAGGGGTCTTCTGTGAGAGAAGCTCATCATCACATTGCCCTGTGTGACTCTGAACACAGAACTGCCATGTTCCAGAGATGTCAGCAGGACAGTAGTCCCTTGGGATCATGAATCATGCAATGCCATTAGCTGTGTGGGACTGCGGTCCAAATGGAATGGCTGCAAAGTGAAGCCAGTATAGACACCCTCCTGTTGCCACCCTTTCCAGAACATACTGGTGGGGAAAACAGACACCTCTCTCCCTTAATAACTTGCTCCTCTGGTCTTCTGGAACAGGAGTGGTTCCTAGGGTTTTGGGAATCCAGTACATTGGAGCTTCAGCAATCACAGCAGGGAAGCAAAGGGAAGAGGAAAGAGAAAACGGTCTTACCTGAAGCAGTGCTCCCCACTCAGGTCTGTCACCATGCCAGCCAAGCCTCGACTTTTTTCTCCTTTTTTCTTCTGATCCATGGCTCGTCGACTCCTCTGTCTCATGAGTGCCTCGAGTCTTTCCCCTCTCCCAGCAAAGTGTCAACACAATGGTGCAGCAGTGAGAGGCTGGGGTGTGGAGCCACAGCTAGGCTCACTCTCTGCTTCTGCCGTTCCTAGATGTATAGACCTCAAAGTGCACACGCATCACATTGAGGTAAGAACAGCATTCACTCCCACAGGCTTACTGAGAATAAGTGAGAGAGTACATGCAGAACCTAGTAGACAGTAGGCATTAAATATATGTTAAATTAGCAGTTATTAGGAAAATATGAAAATACGGTATTCTGCATACAATTCTAGAGGCCCATGGACTTATGGGGAATCCTTAGGTTAAGAGCCTTTGGCCTGGTCCTTGAGAGTCAGCAAGATAACAGCTGTCGCCAATGCTTACGTTTTCTCTCTGAACGCCATTAGCACTTCCTGGGCGGCTACAGTGTGCCGGGAATCTGGGTCACCGGTGCTAGCAGCACACCTGAGGGGTAGGTGTCCCTTCTGTTCTGATGAGGAGATAGTTCTCCCGAGGTCTCACGACGGAGGAGGTGCAGCAGAAATCTGTCTTCTGACTCACTGAGCTGTCCTCCTAAGAAACACCGATGCTGAGGCTCCCGAAGGACCAAGGTTGCTCTTCATTCCCTTTTGTCTGCAATGCTCTGTGCCCACAAGACAGCCTGAGACCCATTCCCTGGGTCCTCAGGCTGGCAGTGAGCGGCCACGAACAAGAAGGCATCAGAGGGGTCTGTCTCGCTGTAGAGCTGTTGCTAAATCACTTCAGCAACAAGGTCAAGGGGACAGACTCTGGCATCAGAGACTGCTTTCTGACTCGGCCTCTTCTGTGTGACCTCGCTGCTCCAGGTCTTGACTGCCTCATCTATACAACAGGAGAGGGACAGCCCTGACTGCCCAGATGCCCCATGAGGGCTGGACCAGGTTGTGGCCACGAAGCCCGAGCACAGTACCTGGCCTGGTGTCGATGCTCCAGGCACAGGCGCGGTTCCAATTGTAGCTTCCAGATGAGGAGACCAAGTTGAAAGACGTGGACAAGAGGCGGCAATCCTGGTCTTCTCTCAGGCCATTCTTCTCAACCATACCATGTAGCGGCCTCCTGGGCTCAGTCCACTAATCTTTCCCCCAGTTTGTTGCATGATGATCAAGGAAGGTAAGAATATTTTCATGGGGCATTTAAATGGCTCAGGGAACAAAAAGATCAGAGCAAGTCAATCGTATCGGCCCTGAAATGACTGTAGAGGTGGGGTTGTGGGGAAGCAGAGGGAGAAGCTGGCTCAAGAAGAGGGATTTAATAAGCCCATGACCACTCTGGATCTCTCCAGAAAAAGAAAGCCCAAAGGATGGCAGTGCTTCCAGTCCAGCTTCCTCTGGTTTCTGGAACAGCAGTCATTTCTCAGAAACTGCACTGGCAGAGGTAGCCTTTCTGAAAAGCCTCAGAGCTTCAGCTTGGCACTTTCACTGAGCAAGAAATGGATTTGCAAAGAAGCAACCAGGAGTGTTAAAGAGACAGCTGAAGAGACAGCCAAAAATCTGGCTAGTGATGAGAAGCACTGGCTTTCTAGGCTGTGGACAGCTGTCCACTCAACAATTATCCAGCCTGGCATGAAGCAGATATTTTTATATATATTCGGATCCAACTAACATTTATCAAGTGTCTGTTTTGTGCCAGGAGCCAAGCACAAAGCTTCTTTTTATAAACTTCATTTAATGCCAACAAGTCTGAGAAGGTGGCATCACACTCCTCTTTTTTCAGACAAGGAAACAGAAGCAGCGTAAATGATTGGCCAGAATTCGTTGCACATCCTCCGCTCCAAGCACAGCGTTGTCTCCACTAAGCGGAGCTGCCTTGTCCTCGGGTGCAAGAAAAGCCTGCCTGCATCTGAGCTGGGGCTCAAGAGGGTGCGGCTCATCTTATGAGCACACATGGGACCACCCTGTTCTGTAACTTCTAGTGACAAGAGGGGCTTCCAAGCCAGATTAATTCAATGCCATTTTTTTTTTCTAGCCCAGATCCCCTAAAAAAAAATGCCACAACAGGGGATACAAATTTTTAACATACTTTATTGATTTAGGGGCCAAACAAGGCAGCATTTGGTCGGTTAAGAAAGGCACCTCATTGAAAATAATACATCACAGTGCTGACGAGTGATCCCACTCACAGGATTTGAGGATGGAAAGGACAATCTTTGGATGATGTTGCTTAGGACACTTGCTCTTATTAACAAGGGTCCCTTCCCACATCGTGGATGGAAGATGGCAAGAGCGCAGGGATGCTGAGTGGCTGCTGAGAACTGACCCATGAGAACAGGTGGACCAGTACATAATGGTGCATCATTAAGGAGGGAAACCAGCCCCACTTTCCCCACAACTCGAGGAAACTCGATTAGCTGAGCCACTGCCTCCATGAATACGCCCCTCCCCCTCCAATTTCTTTCCAATGTGGAGACAATCTTTTGATCTCATGGTGCAGGGAACTAGGGCCAGGAGTTGAACTCTCCCTGTTCCAAGCTTTAAGAAGGTCAGGACAACAGTTTGATTTCCTGCATTTTTAGGCTGGCAATCCATGAGGCTCTGAGATAAAAACTGAGGTCTTAGGGCATTTGGCTTTAAAAAATATTGTCACCAATCCACAGTAAATGAAACTTGGATCCTTTAGAAACAATACTACACCTCCTTATTTCTATTTACAGCCTCTAATCAGTTTTTTTTTTTAATTAATTTCCCCCTTCCTCTGTACTTTTTCAGACTCCTCTATTATGTATAAAAGAGATGGCCTCACTACCACATTGCTGTTCTTTGTTACTCCTTTTGGATCCTCACCACTCCTCCCTCTCCATCCTCACCGTGACCACCCCTCCTCTCTGCCCAGCACCTAAGAGCAGGGATCACGCCGCGGGGTGATGAGCAGTGGTGCGGTCTCGCCTGGCCTTCTGTTACTAGGCTGAAATAGAGAGGAAACAAGAGAGAACAAAACGGGTTTTTTAAAAACCAAGTAAATATCAGGGAAGGCTGGCATGCACGCCCCAGCAACCAAATGCATCAGACACTGGACATTGCTCCGTCAGGACAAAGAGCTCTCATGCCTGCCTGAGGTTAAGGCTCTGTAATCAAACGAAGCAAAAATCTAAATCCTAACCACTCCCCAGAGGGCATATGCATCCCACATGATCTAGTTTTACCAGCAGCCTGAATAGGCACATGTGAATGTATATGGATGGGTGACAAATATTTGAGCAAGGATCATGCACATACAAGTAGCAAACATTCAAGGACTGCAACTTTGAGGCTGAATGCCTCCAACTGTCCCTAGTGAAAGGGGAGGTGACTCTAGGATCTGTGAAGCCACCTTCACCCAGAGAAGGGTTCCAGACCTCTGCAGACACAGCTCATAGTTTTGGTTTCGCTCCTCTTCCTTGAAGTCATGTGCTTCCCAGAAATGCCCCACACCAGACTGGGTTTCCGTTCAGAATGGGTGGAGTTAGTTTACAGGCAGGGAAACAAGGCAGAGCAGAGCTAGCAGACACTCACATGAACCAGGCCAAAAGGAAGAAAAATGGCCACATACCCATGCCTAGCTTCCAGGTAGACAGGGGACAAACCCTCTGATAGTTCCACAGATAGCAGGAGACTCAGGTCAGACGGGGACTGGGACTTTAGAGTCCATTGCAGCAAGTCAGCAGATTATGCTGGGGCAGGCAGTATTATTTACTGGGCCTGCCACTGTTTTTTCCAGAGGCCACCGTTTTGCGGCCTCTCCCAACAGTCTTATTAATTCATCTGTTTGCCACAAATCAAACAGCACAGCATGGACCTCAGGAAATGCTTAATAGCTGGGAAGCTGAAGTTAGGAATAAAAGTTGGTTACTGTCATAGGTGATCTTATTTTTGGGTCATCTTTTCTTGGGAAGTCTGTGGCTACCACCATAAGTAAGGGGTAAAGGACTGGATCTGGAGGGGAGAGAGTCTAGTTTAAAAGAGACACATCCGATTGGGGTTTCATATCCCAGAGAAACTGGGTTTGAGTAAACTCTAATGAAAATGAGGCTAAAAACAGATCACCTCCAAATCACTGTTTTGTTCATACTTGGAAACTGAGGCAAACATTAAAAATGAAAACAAACAAACCTACCCTGGTCTCTTTGGGAAGTGGACTGGCTGCTCTCAGATGACCAGCCTGGATGTTCAGAAGACAGTCTGAATTCAAAAGGACCGTCTACTTGGGTTTAATTCTTTGGTAACAATTTAGTTTTTAAACACAGGTCCCAAAAGATCCCTACTTTACAGCACTGTGATGCAGATCACAAAAAATACTACAACTAGCCTGGATCTTTCTATGGTGATACCCACTCCCAGTCATTTCTGAAATTTGTAACATAAACGCCTTTTTCTTTCCACTTAGGGAAAAGATTAATGATTCCCATCCACACACTGACTCATGTGGCTTTTCACTGTGGGGTAGAAAACAAGTGGAATTCCCTACCACAGCCTGCTGTCAGGAACTTTGGCCCTGCTTGACTTTATATGATCCTGGACTTCTACTCAGCTGCTGGTGTTGGAATAAATACCATGAGGTTTTAGAACTGCAGTACCCAGCAGATACCTGAATTAGGTTATCTTGGCAAAAATAAATAAATAAAATTAAAGAATACGGCTAAAGAAGTATAGCAGTATAGCTGGTATAGCAACCTTGCTTGTACCTTAGAAAGAAGGAAGACCATACATGTACTTAAATCAACACACACACATACACACAGAGATGAGATGAGAGTTGCACACACACTGAAGATACATCAAGCAAGTGCTTTTTTAATTGGTACATCAGATGATATTCTTGCTGGCCTGAGGAAGCTTCCCTCCCCCCGCTCTGCAAATCCCACCCACTCCCTCAACAGGCACAGGAAGAAAGAAATTCCTTTTTGGACCCAACATTAGATAAACATAACCAAGTCTTTACATGTGGCTTTGGAGAAGGCTGCTAGGATGCTGGCAAACACGACGTCGGGGGTCTGGGTGGCGTCAATGACAGAGTGGATCCCTCGTTTCCTGTAGTAGTCCACCAGTGGGGTGGTCTGAGTGTGGTAGGCCTCCAGGCGGATTTTTAAGGCCTTCTCATTATCATCTGACCGTCGGACCAAGGGCTCCCCAGTGATCTGAGAACAGGAAGAGGGCAGTTAAAGCCTGGGACTGTTAGCAAGGTTTCCTTATCTGATGCCAGATGCAGATTTGCAATGCTGTCTGCTCCCAAAGTCCATGAGAAGGAAAGACAGACTATCTGGATCCCTTCCACTAAAGAACTATAAAGAACTTTGCTACTCCTGTGAAGCTGGTCCCAAGAACAGACCAACCAGTCCAGGGAAGCCGGGGAGCCTGAGGGAGCAAGCGTGAGGAAGGGGGTCTGTGGGAGGAAGATGGGCAAAGCTCTTCTCTCACAGCTTCTGCTCAGGCTGTTCGGTTTCCAAGATGAACACTTCTAGCATCAGAAGCAAGAAAGACAGAGGCCCAGGAGATCAGGAGAATACATCAAAATCAGAGATGGATTTGCCATTGTAACCTTAGTCACCAAAGTATTTGGTGTTTTCACTAGGGTGTTGGCCATCAGCGTTCTGAAAGTGGCAAGTAAAGTGAGAAAGAAGTCTGAATGGCAGCATTCCCAAACGTGGGAAATGTGACTAAGCCAACGCGAGGACTTTGAAACCTGTATGACTTGACAAGCTTGTCTTAAGTGACACAGGCAAACCCGGGAAATTCCTACTATTGCCTGCATGTTCTAAAACAGATGAACTAGGGCAGCCCAGGTGGCTCAGCGGTTTAGCGCCACCTTCAGCACCTTCAGCCCAGGGCATGATTCTGGAGACCTGGGATTGAGTCCCACGTCAGGCTCCCTGCATGGAGCCTGCTTCTCCCTCTGCCTGTGTCTGCCTCTCTTTCTCTTTCTCTCTCTCTCTCTCTCTCGTGAATAAATAAAAATCTTAAAAAAAAAATAAATAAAAGACGAAATAGACTAGTTATGGCAAATGTTACAGTGAACATGTCCAAGACCCTCCCTTATACATCTGCACGCAATTGAAGACTGTCCTAAGAACTTGGCAACATTAATCTAGCCCAAGGAGTCTGAATCTGTGGGACATGGCAGAGTCACTAGAGAGGGGACATTCTTCTGAAGCAGGACCAGTCAACACAGTTCTCTTCATCCCTGTCCTCTCAGCTTGGCTCTGCTTCTGGGCTTCCAAGCAGCCTTCTCCTGAGATTAGTCAACCATTTAAGTCACCATGATGCCACAGAGGGGCTGCTCTGGATGAAAGACAGGTACAAACTGGGCACTGTGAAGTAGCTGGTGCCGGTGCCTACCTCAAAGAAAAACAAGAAACCACCTAGAGAGGCGCTTTCTAGACAGCTGAGCCACAGCCCAGGTGATTAACTAGGACGTGATATTTCTCATGATTAAGTTAATTATGGTGGCAGGAATAAAGGGAAGATGGAAAGAACAAAGAACAAAAGGGAAGAAAGGAAAAAGGGGAAGGAAAGAAAAGGAAACCTCAAGTCCTGGGTTTACATACATCATCTTTCATGGGTTCCTTTGGAGGGTTGAACTCCTCATGGTAGGAACGGCCACTCAGAGGGTGAATCAGCCTGAAAGACAGCAAATAAACAAGAGTCAGGTTGCCTGAAAGTATCCCTGCACCTCAGAGGTCTCCAAGTTGACAAGCAGTGACAGGGGAGCTGGACGTGAGGACTTCCACCCAGCACAGAACCCAACTATAGGTGTCTTTTGCTTGAGAAAATAACTGGGCTTCCAAAAGGGCTTATACCAGAGGGAGTACGTTTTCTATTTTGACCCAATGTGATAATGAGTGTCTGGCTGCCGAAGCTCGCATAAGTACCTAATTCAAGAACTCAGTGCTGGCCTCACACAGCCATTCATTCTATTCACCCACTCACTCAACAAACGTTTACTAAGTGCTTAGTCTGATTCAGGCCTTGTGCTGGATCCGGGGGCTACACAGCAATAAGTCAAGATCCCTGATCACAAGCAGTGCTTACTCTAGTGGGAGAGACAAACGTGGAAAACTAAAACAAATGTGATCATCCTTTAATAGAGATTTGTGCAACATGTTATGGGGGACAGAGGGCAGAGAAACTAACCCTATTTTCTATCCTAGATTGGTTACAAAACCCAGAGAGGTGCAACAGAAAAATATGTCCTGCAGATGCAAATGCTACCAGACAGGGCAGCACTTCTCTGCAATCACACAGATAAAAGGCCACCCAAGCATCGGAGAGCAAAGCAATATGAACACTGGCACCAGGAGAAATGACTTACTCAACAAGTCATGAAGTGCCCAAGAATTAAGCATTTAGCTGGTGCTGAAAATGTAGCTAGGTACCACGTAGTGCTATACCCCCTTGGGCTGCAAACCTGAGTTCCTGACCAGGAGTGGCTATACCATGGAAGCCCAGAAACCTAAGAAGGGAAGACAGCAGGCCAAATACTGCTCAGCAGCCAGAGTCTGTCTGGTTTCCAAATCTGTGCCAACCCAGGCTTTTTTATTTAACTAATGTCTGCTTTCCTCGTGAAGGTCTGTTAAACTGGGGCTTCCCAACATTTTTCACCTCTTGGTATGTGTGGAAATATTTATGCAGTACTTGTGCACTTGCCCTGCTGGAATAACCCAGGCTTACCCAGCTGCTCTGGTGGCTCAGGGGATCAGTATCTCAGCACATCAGTTGGGAAAGTCCAGGTCAGACTACCAAAGCCTGGGCAGGGGTGCCTGGGTCGCTCAGTCAGTTGAGCATCTGGCTCTTGGTTTCAGCTCAGGTCATGATCTCATGATCGTGAGATCAAGCCCCTTATTGGACTCCATGCTCGGTGCAGAGTCTGTTTGAGATTCTCTCTTTCTCTCCCTCTGTTCTCTCTCTCTCAACAGCACACTTTTGAGGGGCCAAGTGGTCCCTTTATAGCATTGGTGGGAGCAAGGTGATGGCTGAGTAAAATAAGCTATACCGAGTGGCCTGTGCCTGTTACATGACAGGTTAGGATCTCTTTTATTTGAGTTGCTGGAGAGGTTCCTCTGGTGCCTCCATTGGGGAATGGCACCCACCAGGAGACTCAGGGAGAGGCTGTTAGGCTCAGCTACACCTTTCCCTTTGTGAAGGGCTGCGAGCATGAGACATGGACCATGATTCTTCACCTTCTGGAGAGCACAAGGCACACAGCAGCCAGGCTGCAGCAGACATGACTCTTTCCTTTCCACATCCCTCTATCTCTTGCTTACTGATTCCCTCAGCCCTCCAGTCACATACAATGTACTGCTTCTTCCCCACTCACAGACTCCGTTTTAAGAGGAATGCAAAGCTCATTCCCTAGAAAGGAAATTAAAGAAAGTCCAAGATCCAAGTTTTCAAAGTGGAATTGGTCTCAGTACCAACCAAAATAGCTGTAAGAGACACTAAGCCTGACCTAGCAGTGGAGGTAGTGATGTAGAGGCATCAAGCCTGGGATTCTAGAGCCACTGCCATTGTTTTGAGTATGACACTCAGATGCCTGTTTTCTCATCCACAAAGTGGGGATGGCTTGAGACATTAGGACAGTCAAATGGTAGGATAATTAGGATATCAGAGAGCCAAAACTGAAAAAGTTAAAACCAACAACCGCCAACCATACATATTCAAGACATAAAGTAATGACTCATAATATCGTCAGAAATGAGATCAGAGCTAATCAAAAAGATATTTACAGTGGGGTTTTATCATGTCAGATTTAAGTACAATCCATATTAAACCAACTATTCCTGCCTCTTTTTCTTCCAACCATTAGTCTAGTGGACTAGGAGACAAAAAGTGGGCTCTTGGTGCTAGTACTATCACTGATCCATAGAGTGAACCTGAAAAAAACAGCTTCACCAGTTTGATGTGCCCTGTTTTCTCCTCTGCAAGGGAGGAGGGTCACACTACACCACTCACTCTCACACCCAGAGACTGAGTCTTCTGCATCCTCTACAACAATCCTGTGGTTTGCTCTTCAGAATCTTTCTGTTCCCCACCAGCCAATCCCAGTTAAAAGCCTCCACAGCTCCACATGGGGATCACAATCAGGCTCCTAGATGGGTTCTTGTCTGTTTCTCCTTTCCCCTAATTTAGCCTGTATGCCAGGGCCAAATAATGTTCTTAGAATGTTGTTTCTGCCATTAACACTTCATGGCTTACGAACATCCCAGAACTCCTGACACGTCTACCCTCTTTACCTTGGCAAACTTCCCCCAGCCAAGCTCCCATCTGACCGTCTACCACCCAGTCCCCCAGAACACTCCTCTGACTCTGGACATTCTGCCACCAGCCCCAGCTAGAGGCCTTCTCCCAGCCTATACTCACTGCCAACTCTAACCCCTTGCTGGAGAGCCTCCCTGAAATCCTCTCCATCCAGGAAGGCCATGTTTGACATTATACCTCTCCTAGGCAGCCTTCCTTTCTTGCTCCTAGGCTCGCTCCTTAGGACTACCAACTGCGCTAACCAGCCCAGGTTTCTTGTATGGCCTATAGACTTTCTGAGGTCAGAGATGGGCATATTGCTCTTCTGTACCCTCTCCTGGTTCCCTGCCTGAGTCTAGTGCTGTGCTGGGCACTGAGGAACATGGGCTGATTGAAGCAAAGGCCCCCAGGGTCAACTAGTACAGTTAACATCTGCTTTGTACATCAGGGACCCCAGCCCTGTGCCTTCCCGCCAATCTTACCACTTCTTGGCCTGTCTCAACTTTGTCTACTCTGTCAGTGGGGACACAAAAATAAAACCCAAAAGTTCCTGCATTGAAAGTGCCTATGAAATACCTGGAAACATGAAACCTGGACATTTGGACAAAAAATTAATATAAGGTGGATCCCACAGTATCCAATATAGCCTCTCAGGAAAATACCTGTAACACTCATTGCTGTCTGTTTACATGTCTACCTTCCCCCTTAAAGAGACAGACTGCAGACCCATGGAAAAAATGTGCAACCTCAAGAAGAAATCGATGTAATTAAATTTACAACAAGAAAACATTTTCTCTCTAATTAAATCCAAAAGTCTACAGGTACTATTATGATCACGGCATCAATTTAACAGCAGACAACTAGAAAAAAACACAACTGTACCACAATAAGGGGACGAGTAAGTAAATGATGGTTCGTCTACTGTGAAATACAGTGCAGCAATTAAAAATAATAGTCATGGATGTCTGGTTCAAGTTGGTAGGCTGACCACCTTCCCGAGACTCCATTAAAATAACTAAGGGATATAAAAGCCATAGCCCACAATAAAAATGAGAATGCGAGGTCTATAAGAGGCTGAGAGCTTCCCACATATTTCTGGAAGGCACAAAGCAGATGGCAGAGTGGACAGTGAAATAGGGTAGAGATAGCCTAAAGCAGTGGACCTTTCAGAGCAAACTCAATCAGAAACAAAAGCATTTCTGTGTTCAGTGGTGACTACTACAGAGAAACAAGTACTTTTAAGATTTTATTTATTTATTTACTTAAAATAAACTCTACACACAGCGTGGGGCTCCAACCTACAATCCTGAGATCAAGAATTGCATGTTTTGCTGAGCCAGCCAGGTGCTTGAAGAAACACTTACTTTATTTTTTTTTAAAGCTTTATTTACTTGAAAGAGAGTAAGAGTGAGAGTGAAGAAGCACACACGAGCATGTCCTGAGGTGCGGGGGAAGGGCAGAGGAAGAGGAAGAGGGAGAAAGACTCTGAAGCAGACTCCAAGCTGAGCACGGGGCCCAACACAGAGCTCGATCTCACAACCCTGGATCACAACCTGAGCCAAAATCAAGAGTTGGACACTTAATCAACTTAGCCACCCAGGGGCCCTGAAACAAGTACTCGAAAATGAAACATGCCACAAAGCAATAGTGGGTTTTGCAGAGGTGGCTGTACCATGAGCAAAATTTTCCTCCATTTTCTAAACTTTGTGTAGGTGGTCATATTATTTTCACAATAATACAAAAGGGACAGCAAGTTATGGCAACTCCAAGTGAAAGCAGATTTCAGGGCACTGAAATAGAGATAACCACATAAGGAATGTAATCTTTCTGAAGCCCCACTGTAAGTGAGGCTCTGAACTAGGAACTGCATGGTATCCAAAATGTAGCACAGTTCCTTGAAGCAGGTCTTATTAACCCCACTCTACAGAGGAGGAACTGACCTTGGAGAGGCTAAGAAACTTGCCTAGGGTCAGAGTTAAAAGGTGACAGGGCAGAGATGCTGACTGACTTCAAATCTCTTGTTCTTCTTTCCACACATCCCCATCCCATGTCACCACTTCAGTGGATGTCACCAAACCAGATCAACCCATGTTCATATGGTATTCAGCTGCTCGCCTGGGATTGGGCAAGGGCAGCTCTGCTGGTCTGATAAAGCTCTGAGGTCACAGGACCAGAAGGGACAGAGGACAAATACCTTCCTGTGATTCTTCGGATCAGCAGAGAGTCTGGGATGCTGAATTCAATCACAGAGTCAAGCTTCTCTTTCCTCTTCTCCATGAGGTCATCAAGCTGTAAAAGAGTATGTGGCTCACCTAAGCTACCAGAGCTTGATCAGAGCCATTTCCCTGAAAGGAATTTAGATATAAAGGGCCAAGAGTTCATTTCCACGCATCAGTGAAACAAATGGAGGCACCCACCATTTCTGCCTGCCTCACAGTCCGAGGGAAGCCATCTAGGAGAAAACCATTCTTGCATTGAGGGGTCTCCAAATTCTTCTCAATGAGCTCCACTACCATTTCATCACTCACCTGGAAGTGAAGAACAAGACAGCCTTGGAATTAAATCTGTTAGTTAGTTGACAGCCCAACTCCAGGGCCACAAATTTGTGTCTGTATAACCTGATTAACAGCATGTTTTCCTGACCCCAAAGAAGCAAATATCAGAGCAAATGTGGAATGGCTCCACCTTCCAAAGAAAATTCAGTTTCATGATTTTTGTGGTTGCCATATATGTGTTCTCTTCCCTTGAGATTCTCTTGTGTCCCAACAATGTGGCTGAGGGAAAAGGATCCACTGCCTGTTACTTGGACAGGAGGCTTCCATGTCTTAGGTACTGAGGTCCTCTCCAGCCATTAGTTAGAATCCTTTTCATCAGATAACAGCTCATCAGCAAGCAGCTGTCAAGACATAAGGAAGGCTTCTCTCTGAGAGATCACTGAGAAGGGCTCCACGGAAGAATAGGGGTTGACCAAAATGCAGAAAGGCACCAACTTTCCCTGTTTCACAATTTGCATTAGGCCAACAATAAAGTGGCCCAGGCCACCCTGGACGTGAGGTAAGAGACAAGGTCATCGAATTGGCAAGACTGGGTCAGAACCAAGGAAATGAGGTATCAGCCCAACATACCTCTTAACCCTCTCAAAGCCCCAATGAGGACCCAACCCAGCTTTCCAAAACTGGTTTTCCTCCTGAGCTTTCATAGAAACAGCAGTTCCCTACCAGTACAACAGTGAAGGCTGCTAACGTCTTATCTCCTAGGACTGGCTGTGAACTTGGGGACAAAGTACAAGCTCTGTGATGAAGTAAAGGCTGGAGATAAGCAATCTCATGGCCATATCCCAATTTTTTTCTCAGCACAAGATCTTCTGCCAAGACCCAAAGTCCAAAATATCTAGTTTTCTGGTTTAGCTCGAGGTCTCACAAACATGAAGGGAAAACTAGAGGTAAAGGGGCAGGTGGGTGGGCAGGCGTACCACTGATGTAGCTACGGAATCTCAAAGCCTGCCAGGAGGTAACGTGGAGATAAAGGCAGAGCCCAGTGCCTTCCCCAACCAATACTCTAAAAGAGAAGATCAGAGGGCCAAGCACAAGATGACTTCTGAAAGAGATTCCCAGATGATAAATATACCTTTTTATCCTCCTCTTCCCCCCAAATAATAAATCTGATCATCTTCATGTATGAACATAAAATAAGGAAAATGTTAAGGAAGCAAGTGGTTTGTAACTTTTTAAGTACTTATGGTATGTCTTTTTGCTCATCAATATTCTATATTATAACCATTGTTTCTGTAGTTTAATTAAAATTATTTCTTGGTGTTCCAGCTTACTAAAATGCCTGAAGGTGATTCTCAGAGGCCAAGTTCCAGAATAACTCAGTTACAACTAAGCTCTGGCACTAACCAAAGAAGATTTAGTAGTTAATAGAACATAATCATCCAATTAGATCAATTGGACTAATAATGTAAGAAAATGCTATTATATCCCCCAAATAGGAGGAATTACTTTTGTCAATTGCCAGTAACTCCACTGTTAGAGATACAGAACACAGAGCCACAAAAATAGAGTTAAAACACCCTGTGGTTTCCTGCATTCTCTCTTGGATAATCCTTGAGTTCTGGCCCAGGGATGGCAGTTTCATTTTTGGCTCTAAAAATTGGGCATGTTACAAAATGCATCAGCACAAAGGAACCTCAAGTATATTGTGAATAGAGGCACCTACCTGTATGCAACTATTAAACTTAGGGTCGTGAGTTCTAGCCCCACATTGGAAGTGGAGCCTACTTGAAATAAAATAAAATATATTTTTTTTAAAAAAGGAATACTGTAAATAAAATAAATGCCACACATTCAGAACGAACCACATAACCTACTACTCTAGAGGTTCATGTAATGTGTAAGTTTGTTAGAACATCCCTCAGCACAGGGCTGTCCGACAGAATTTTCTACAATAATGGAAAGATTCTAAACCTGTGCTGGCTAACAAATTCTTGAAATGTGGCAAGTGAGACTGAGTGACTGAATTCTCAAGTAAATTAAATCGGAAGTAATTTCTATGGTTCCATGTGGCCAGGGGCTACCAAAGAAGGCAGTGCCGATAGAGACTTGGGAATACCCACATTCACTGGTACCACCAAACCTACCAATTTCCCAGCATCCATAGTGGCCTTCAGCTTTTTCCCCAGTTCTGAGCCAGAAGCCACCATGGCCCTCAGCATGTCCCCCGTAGCCAAATGGCAGACACAGAAGTTTTCAGCCAATTTGGGTGCCTGTGGAGGGGAAGAAGAAAATCAAGACAGTTAACACTGAATGCCCGGGCATCAGACAGCCTGGGTGTGAACCTGGCCCTGGCACTCACTGGCTGTGTGAACTTCAGCAAGTGCCAATTTCCTTACCTGTAATAGGGATTAAAGTAACTTATATTATTTTTAAAAATATTTTATTTATTTATTCATGAGAGACATAGAGAGGCAGAGACATAGGCAGAGGGAGAAGCAGGTTCCCTGCAGGGACTCCAATGCAGGACTTGATCCCTGGATCCTGAGATCATGCCCTGAGCCAAAGGCAGATGCTCAACCACTGAGCCACCCAGGCATCCCTCTTTTTTTTTTTTTTTTTAAGATTTTATTTATTTATTTGAGAGAGAGAATGCATACACAGGTGGACAGAGCAGCAGGCAGAGGGAGAAACAAGCCAGCCCCATGCAGGGCTCAATCATAGGACCCCAAGATCATGACCTGAGCCAAAGGCAGACTCAACCGACTGAGCCATCCAGATGCCTCTAAAGTACCTTGTGTTCTAATGTAGAATGATTAGAGGGTTACAGTAAGCATTATTATGACAAAATACATATAAAGCACTGAAAACCGCACCTAGCACACAGGAAGTGGTCATAAATATTTGCTATTATCACTACTTTCACTTGACACACACTAGTGACACAAAAGCCTCAGTTTATAAACGGGAAGAGTCAAAATACCAGTATCGGTACTTCACATCGTTGCTGCAAAGTTTATTTTTATTCATTTAAAATTTTTATTTTTAAGTAATCTCTACACCCAGCCTAGGGCTCAAACTTATGACCCTGAGATCAAGAGTCGTATACTGTACCGAGCCAGCCAGGAGCCCTGGCTGCTGTGAAGTTTAAATGAGTTCATGTATATAAAGCACTCAGCATGATGCCTGACATATAATGTGTTGAATGAGTATTTCCCAAAGAATGAATGTGTCTGTCAAGTCCTGTGGCCACTGGCATGGAAGACGGCTGGGGCCAGGTGAAGAATTCTGGTTTCCCCCAGGCACACCTGGTTCTTCCCCCTATCCTCTCAGAGGCTCAGTTTCCTTGCCTGTTTATTTTTTTATTTTTATTTTTTATTTTTTTATTTTTTTTTAACTTTTATTTATTTATGATAGTCATACAGAGAGAGAGAGAGGCAGAGACAGAGGCAGAGGGAGAAGCAGGCTCCATGCACCGGGAGCCCAACGTGGGATTCGATCCGGGGTCTCCAGGATCACGCCCTGGGCCAAAGGCAGGCGCTAAACCGCTGCGCCACCCAGGGATCCCTATTTTTATTTTTTAAAGAGGTTTCTTTTTTTTTTTAATTTTTATTTATTTATGATAGTCACACACACACAGAGAGAGAGAGAGAGAGAGAGAGGCAGAGACATAGGCAGAGGGAGAAGCAGGCTCCATGCACTGGGAGCCCGACGTGGGATTCGATCCCGGGTTTCCAGGATCGCGCCCTGGGCCAAAGGCAGGCGCTAAACCGCTGCGCCACCCAGGGATCCCTCCTTGCCTGTTTAAAATGAAGGCAAAAAGGCTCCATCTTAGAAAGTAGCTCTGAGGATCAGACAGGATACATAAAAAGAGCATTTGGCTAACAGTATATACTTACTTAGTTTCAGGAGGCAGTATAGGTATATAGCCTTTTGGTTAACACATGGGCTTCAGAGTCAAAATTCCTGGGTTCCAGACACGATGACTAGAGAAAAATTGTATAATCTTACCATTTTTCAAATTTCCTCTAAGTCAAATGGAAACAGTAACAGTACCTCCATCACTGGGTTGATGGGATCAAATGGAGTTGACGTACATACACAGAGACAGGCGCATAGTAAATATTCTATGAACATCAGCTGTACTATATAACCCCTGCCCTAATTCCATGTTCATTCATAGAGAAAGAAAAAGCTGATGCCTCTTCCAAGAACTGTGCTGGGAGCCAGGAAGAGACACGGACCCTGTCCTCTACAGGTTCCCAGTTTGGTGGACAAAATAGCAGAATAAAGACTAGAAGAGGAAGAAACTCTGGACAGCCCAACAGTGGTTTTGTAATGGCAAAACCCCTGTAAGAGATCACAAGGAACAGAATCAGTTTAAGAAGCTTAGCATCCTGGTTCAATTGTTTTATAAAATAAGTAGGGTTGGTTGGATTTTTATTCAAACCAGTGCATTGGGAGTTTTCTTAGCTGCACACAGAAAAGCAAAATAGATTTAACTCAGTGTAGCAAATTCTAGTTTGTGATTCATGGTCTGATTCAGTTCAAGCAAAGACCTGACTCAACAGCAAAATGGAATTCAGATGAAGGAGGCATTAAAAACTGCACTTTGGAAAACCAATGAAGGTTGGACTCTGGCAGTGGAAAACCTTCTGGTCTTCCAGGCTGGCATGGTGGCCACATACCCAAAGAACTGAGCTTTTCTGTCAGTCTTTCTCCTTGGTTGTTGAAGCTAACTTGGGTGAAAATTTTGGAGATTAGGATTATTCAAGGTGAAAGACTGACCAAAACACCAGAGAGCTGTTACCACAGAACCTAACTTTCTATTTTTTATCACCCCCGAATTGCAGGATTCTTTTATGCTGCTCCCAATGATCGGATTCCACAGCTGGGTGTAAGAACACTCCACTAGGGGGGCGCCTGGGTGGCTCAGCCAGTTAAGTGTCTGCCTTTGGCTGAGGTCATGATCCCAGGGTCCTGGGACTGAGCCCCAAGTCAGGCTCCCTGCTCAATGAGGAGTCTGCTTCTAGCCTCTCCCTCTCCCTCTGTGTTCTCTCTTTCTCTTCTCAATAAAAAAAAAAAAAAAGAAAAAGGAACATATCAGTAGGGAAGGCATGGCAAAGCAGAATAACTCCTTCATTCTCTACTGGCTGCATGGAAGTCAATGTGGTGGGTTGTAAAGAGCATGGACTTTGGAGTCCCACAGATTTACACAGGGATCTGGCTAAGGCTTAACAGCTTTGTGACCTTGGGCCAGTTACTTCACTTCTCAGCATCCTTTTTCCTCACCAAAAGGGGATGTCTACTTCATTGGGCTATTGTAAGGATAAAATAAAATAAGTACCCCAAACATTAAGACACACAGTAGGCAATTAATTAAGACCTCCTTCCATGGTCTTTCTCTTTTGCATTACAAACTACAGAAGTAGCCTGATGAAATAACTTTATTATACTCCCCTCACATTTCAAGCTTATGTTTAGACCATTGCTTCTACTCCAAGTCACCTGGGGGTGCTGTAAAATGCAGATTCTGATCCCACAGGTTAGGGCCTGAGCAACTGCATTTTTAACAAGCTTGCAGGTCTGGCTGTGCTGTTGGCCCCTGGACCGTACTCTTGGTGCTGAGGCCCTGAGTCACTGGGGTCTCACTCGCCATGGACCAGGAAATAGGGTCATCACTTCTGTGAGAACCCTATGGGATAGGGGGCAGGCTTTGGCGAGGCATGGGTAAGAATGGCTAAAACCACTAGAGAGGCAGCATGGTGGGTTTAATGTTCTCAGTCTTCAGTATATTATCACCATCCTCTGGGGCACACTAAAAATACAAAGCCAGGCCTGCCCTTAAAGTTTATGACTGAGTGCTTGTCAGGCAGCACCCTGGGATTCTGATGTACAGTTTGTGAAGTCTTGGGGTAGCGCTGCAATATTGGCTTTTTGGTGGTACAGATCTGGGTTGGAAACTGGGACCTACAATTTACTCACTGTATCTCCCTGAACAAGTTATGCAGCCTTCTTAAGGCCTCAGTGTCTTCATCACTGGAGAACAGAAAATAATGTCTATTTTCAGAGTTTTATTTTGGGGATTTAATAAAACTATGTATACAAAAGCATTCAGCATAGTGCCTGGCATTTAGAGAAATAAAGGGAAACTATTAGTTGTTGAAGTTTGATTTAATCTCAAGTGTTTTCTCACCTTGACTTTATCTCTCTGCCTCTACTCCTTCCCACTCTCATGTCCCATGTTCCTATATATGTAGCAGGAATCATCTCCTAAAATACTGTTGGGTGCACCCCCTACCCCACCCCCAAAGCGTGTGCACACTCCCCACCCCCCACATTCAGAAGCCGTCCATGTGTCCTCAATGTAATAGGGGAGAAGTCCAAATACCTATGTCTAGCATTCAGTGTCCTCCACAATAAACTTCTTACACTCCCAAGCTCTTTAAATTTACTTGTATAGGTCCACTATCTGGATGCTTCGCACCACTGCAAACAGTGGCTCTATGTATGATTCCCAAATACATAAGCATCTCTGAGGACCTTGGCTCCTCTCCCTTCCCTCTGATGGTCTAAACTCAACCTTTCACAGTAAGCAAATTCTAAGCATATATCTCCCCAAATATCCCTTCTTTCTCTGATAAGGATTCATTTGACTTGGAGTGTTTGCAACATGCCAAGCAATTTTACCATGCACTGTTTTACTGTATTTAGTATGCATAATATAAAACAAACCCATGAGTAGGAACTATTTTTATCTGTATTTTATAAATGAAATTCAAAGGCTAAATTAAATTGCCCAAGATCACATAGCTAGTAGTAACAGCAGAGCTGGCAAGCCCTAGTTCTTATCCATGACATTATATGGCCTTTTAAAAAAACAACCCGTAGAGCCTTAGTGGCTGTCCTTGGGGAAATTGTGTGTGTGTGTATGTGTGTGTGTGTGTGTGTGTCTGGAAGAGAACACAAGGAGGACTTCACCAAGCTGACAATATTCTGCTTCTTGATATGGATAGAAGCTACACAAATGCAATTGTGAAAATTCACATTGTGAAAATTCATCAAGCTGCTCACTTACGATATTTGTACCTTTCTCCATGTATATTATACCTCAGTAAAAAGCTTTTTAGGGATGCCTGGGTGGTTGAGCATCTACCCTTTGGCTCAGGTCATGATCCAGGGGTCCTGGGATTGAGTCCCACATCAGGCTCCCCACAGGGAGCCTGCTTCTTCCTCTGCCTAATGTCTCTGCCTCTCTCTGTGCGTCTCTCATGAATAAATAAAATCTTTAAAAAAAAAAAAAGTTTTTTCAAAAGCACAGGAACCCGTGTTTAAATGTCAGCTCTGCCTCTTACCATAAAACCTTAGGCCAGTGATTTTTTTGAGACAATTTTCTCACCTATAAATTGGGGATAATATTGCCAACATTACTGGCTGGGCGTGAAGAATGGAATACTCTTGACAAATTATAGTTCTTATTCTAACTCCTAGCATTTGTCAGAGTCACTCACCTGACACTTCCCACATGGTACTTTGCACTGGTATGTACTATGTGCATGCATATTCATTTCTGCCTCTACACCTAGACTAGTATCACTGGTGTAAGATGGTGACTCTGCTCAGGAATCAGTCATGAGTTCAAATTCCGCCTTTGTTATTTCCTTATGTATATCCGGCGGCAAGATATAGCTTCTGGGCCTCAGTTTATCAGTAAAAAGGCATGGATAATAGGATCTACCTCTTAGGGTTGTAGGGTTAAATCAGAGGACATGTAAAATTTTCGACTAGGGGCCTGTTGCATAAGGGTGATTGTTATATTATACCCTCTTGAGGGCAACAGCTGCTCTCTGCATGTCTAACACCAAAACTATAAAACACAACATGCATAGGGTAGGGGAAAAATCTATTTATTTATTATTTTTTAAAGATTTTATTTATTTATTCATGAGAGACACACACACAGAGAAAGGCAGAAGCACAGGCAGAGGGAGAAGCAGGCTCCATGCAGGGAGCCCGATGTCACGCCCTGGGCTGAAGGTGGGCGCTAAACCACTGAGCCACCGGGCAGCTAAGGCTGCCCAGAAAAATCTAACCCAGAGTAGGAGATAGCAACAGAAAGAGGAGGGGGCTTTGGAGCCATTCAGACACAGGATCTGCCAATTACTTGCTATGTAAATTAGAGAACAGGCCTTTTGAACTTCAATTTCTTTAACTGTAAAAAGGGGAATAAGAGTATGGGACTCATAGAAGTGTTTGTCACTGCATTGACACAGCTAATGGAGGCTGACCTGCAAGATGAAGAACTGGTCTAAGCTGGACACATGGAAAAAACTGAACAGGGCTGGCAGAGAAAATAGGAAACACACCTTGGTCATGATATCTGGGAGCTGCTTCAAAATAACCTGTGAAGGGAGAGTGGATGGGGAAGGAATGGCCACCAGCTAATGGTTGTGAGGGCTAGATAATGGGTACACAGGGATCAGTTTTCTTTTGTATTCAAACTTGGGGCATCTGGGTGGTTCAGTCAGTTAAACCAACTCTTGATTTCGGCTCAGGGTGATCTCAGAGTGGTGAGACTGAGCTTCATGTTGGGCTCTGTACTAGGCATGAAGCCCATTTAAGATTCTCTCTGGGCAGCCCTGGTGGCGCAGCGGTTTGGCGCCGCCTGCAGCCTGGCGTGTGATCCTGGAGACCCGGGATCGAGTCCCACATCAGGCTCCCTGCATGGAGCCTGCTTCTCCCTCTGCCTCTCTCTCTGTCTCTATGAATAAATAAATAAAAATCTTTAAAAAAAAAAAAAAGATTCTCTCTCTCCCTCTGCTTCCCTCCCCCCCACTGCCCCCACTCTCAAGTGCTCTCTCTCTCTCTCTAAAAAACAAAACAAAACAAAAACCACAAACTCTTCATAAAAAAGTCAGGGGGTGCCTGGTGGTTCAGTTGGTTAAGCGTCTGCCTTAGGCTCAGGTTGTGATCCTAGGATCCTGGAATCCAGCCCAAGTTAGGCTCCCTGCTCAGCGGGGAGTCTGCTTCTGCTTCTCCCTCTGCGCCGCCCCCCTTTGTGCTGTCTCACTTGCTCCCTCTCAAAAGAAATAAAATCTTTAAAAAAATAATAGGTAGTGGTGCCTGGCTGGTTCAGTCAGTGGAGCTGCGACTCTAGATCTTTGAGTTCAAGCCCCATGTTGGGAGTGGAACCTAGTTAACTAAAAAGTAAACAAAACATTTTTTAAAAAGGGACGCTTGGGTGGCTTAGCAGTTTAGCACCTGCCTTCGGCCCCGGGCATGATCCTGGAGTCCCAGGATTGAGTCCCATGTCAGGCTCCCTGCATGGAGCCTGCTTCTCCCTCTGCCTGTGTCTCTGCCTCTCTCTCTTTCTCATGAATAAATAAAATCTTTAAAAAAAAAAAAAAAAAGTTAGGATGTGTTTGCAGATTAATTGCTGCTGGAAGCTGCTGCTTTCCAACCTTTGATTAATGAGCACTGCTGTTTTTTTCAACTCCACAAAACTACAACCAACAGTATTCCTACTGTTCCACTTAATGAAAAGGTATATAGAAGTTAAAAGACTTGTGTTTCCTCAACTCCCAATTACATCTCCTCCACTTCCACAAAGTGTTTTCTGACCAACACCCACCATACATGCACCCTTATAAATCAGCTCATAAGTATAATTTCCTTCAAAACTTCCTGAATACATCACCCTTTACACTGAAATACATCCGAGTTGGGGGGAGGAGAAATGTGTAAGATGAAAAGTAGTCAATAATTACTGAACACCTACGATGTGCCAGGTTGTCATCTAGGTACATAGGGTTACTTTACACATATACATGACACAATCTTCCAATATCCTTGTCAGCTTTTGGCCTACATGAGTAAGGACCTTATCAGTTTTGTTCACTTCTCTATCTCCAGTGTTCGGTACTCATGAAATGTTGAATAAGTAAGGTAGGTATTATCACCATTTTTCAAGCGAAGACATTAAGGCTTAGAAGTTACACAGCTCGCTGTGTAAAGCCCTGTCTCAGCACTGGGACAGATTGTTCATTATACAACTAATGGAATTATTAACTTCCGTATGAACTAAGAAAAAATAATTGACGCATCTGAGCTACTCTGTTTATACTCAGTCACTCACAGCAAAAGTCCGCAGAGTCTGGGATTAAACATTCCTAGGCTGCATGCAGTTTCCCTAATAACAGAGAGTGGTAGCAACAAGAGACTTCAAAGTTACTGAGGTCAAGTGTATTAGGTGAGTTCCAAGAATGAATCAGCTCCAGCTATAGAGAGAAAAGGGAAAGTGGTCGTTCATGACCTAGTGCCCAGAGCCAAAAAGCAATTATCACAGGAATGAGCTGAATCTCCCAGACTTCCCTTGTCATCATCCACATTATTCTGTGTCCTTCATCCATTTCCAACCCCATCGGTGCCAAGTGATGTGCTGGGTGCCAGAGGGGTCCCAAGAATGAGTAAGACAAGATCTTTTCCAGAGCTAGAAAAGTGGGCGGGCACAAAGCTGTCCCTAGAACACCATTCACTTAGGCACTCAGACTTGCAAGAATTCCCTCTTTATTTACTTATTTAAAGATTTTATTTATTTACTTGACACACACACACACACACAGAGAAAGCACAAGCAGAGAGTGGCTGGCAGAAGGAGAGGGGGAAGCAAACTCCCCACTGAGCAGGGAGCCCAATGCAAGATTCGATCCCAGGACCCCAGAATCATGACCTAAGCCCAAGGCAGATGCTCAACAGACTGAGCCACCCAGGTGTCCCCAAATTCCCTCTTTAGAACCTAACAACCAACAAGAACCTGTGACCCGGGAGGCAATGCCAAACCTAATGCAGGAAGGGTACACTGATAACCCAAACCTATGGGCCTCCATTTTCAAAATGAGATCATAGATCCCAACTCTGATCTATGGGTCCATTACAGCACAGAACCAAGTAAGACCCCACGGTCTGCTAAGGTAGAAAGTAACTTTAGACTCCAAACTCCTGGAGCCCCATGGCTCCTGAGGTTCCAGACTGGATGAAGTCAATTTCGCTGTCTTCAAAAAGCAACTGACCTCTCTGGGCCTGTTTCCTCACCTGTATGTTGAGGTACCCTCTCCCATTCCCCCAACTTAACTGGCTCAGGCAGGTCATGCCTCATTTCTCTTAGTACTCCTCTCATGAGCACAGGCCAGCTCCCCCCGCCCCACGTGCTGGAGATGCTCCTCCACCTTCAGTCATTAATCCTAAGAAGCAAGGCTGCCCTACCCTGAATGCCTGGCACATAGCCCTGAACAATCCACTTCCACATTGCAGGGAATCTGGGGTCCCTGGCTCCACTCAGGCTGTAATCTAGATGCCTCAACCGAAGGCTCACCCCACCGCTCAAACCCTCGCAGCTTTTAACCCCTTAAGGGATCTAAATCCGTCCTCCCATTCCCCCCAACACGACACCTCAAACCTAGATCCCTCCAGAACTCTAATGCTACCTCAGGCTTCCCCCGACCTCCAATCGCACCCTCTCGCAAACGCCTCACCAGAATCCCAGACGCCGGCCAGGACCCCCACACCCTCCCCAGGCCTAAGCCCACGGTCCCGCTCCAGGGCGATCCGGACCTCCGGCCGTCCTGACCTTGGGATTCCACAGGCTCCGCCGCCAAGCCCGGCCCCGCAGCTCACCTGGGTACCCTTGCCCGCCCCGGGAGGCCCCAGCAGCACAGCCCGGATGCCTTTAGGACTCTCTGGGGCCGGTTCGGCCGCGGGGACGTTGGGAGCCATGGCCGCCAAGCCTCTCGCCGCTCAACCCGCCAGCGCACACACACACCTCGCAGGTCCAGCGCTTCCAGCCTAGCGCGCCGCGCACGCCACGCACGGCCCGCTCGCCGCTAACACTGGTCCGCCGCCACGTCCGTCAAGTCGCTCCGCCCTCCCCCGAGCGCGACGGACACTTCAGCGCACCAACCACGAGGCCAGGCTGCGGAAGGCTGCTTCTTATTGGATAGAATCTGTACGGAGTAAGGAAGGGGCGGGCCATCATGGACCAAGTGGGGTTGGGGCGCGCGGCGGGTGTGCGGAGTGGGCGGGAAAAAGTGAAGCAAGACTGGAGGCCCGGCTGGGAGTTCCAGGTTGGCTTTGACAGTTAATGACACCGGCAAGTCCGGTGAAGCCTCTGAAATTGCCCCTGGGAGTGCAAATGAGGGAAAAATCAGTCTTAGAAGACAAATTGATAATATGTATCAAATGTCCTTTGGCCCAACAACTGAACTTTCAGGAATTCAAGACATAATCCAAGAAAGATATGGTGAAGGTTTGAGTAACAAAGATATTAATTGTAGCACTTACAACAGCCAAAAAGCCTCAAATAAGCCAACCAAAGAACAAAACAAAACAAAAGCAAAGGCAATATCCCAAATGTTCAACAAGAGATTGGTTAAACAGATCGCAGCAAATTTGTATCCTGAATCCCTGCCCCCTCCCACCCCATTGTATAAAATATTTAAACACAAGGGGAAAATGTTCACCAAACAGGATACAAAATTGCAGTTACAACAAAATCTCAATTTTGACTTTACAAGTGGTGATCTGACTTTACACAGTGGTTACAGGAGCCTCTCCCCTTCTTTGTGCATGTTTATATTGTCAAAAAGTTCTATAGTAAGTTCTGTAATAAACAGCTACTACTTTTATAATAAGAAAACAACCGTTTTTAAGTCAGGGAAAAGTAGTTTTTCTCAAAAGAGATGACCTTCTTTTGGAGAGGAAAAGTATTTCTACAGCTTTTTGGTGTGTGAGAGTTTCATCCACACCCCTATGAAGCAATCCCTGAGGCCCTGGCAAGACCAGCCCCAAGGGCCCTCTTGGACTTTTAGTCAGAAAAAATCATGTTTCCTCATAGGCCCTTTGCAACTTATTTTCTACATCCTGGTAGTGAATTTGATTTCCCTTCAGTGTGGTCTCTTCTATATAACCTCACAAAAGAAATGAACATTTATTCCCCCTCTGCATGCTGGACTGCTTACAAGGTGCCTGGCCTTGAAAGAGGCAGAGATTGTTAAAACCATTTTTCAGGAAAATATGCAGTGGTTAGCCCAGAGCCACATAGTGGCAGGGTCACAATTAAGACTGCGGAGGATGAGCTAGGGTCCCAGAGAGCCTGTCAGGATTTGTAGGGGTGAGGGTGAGGGTGGGGAACAAGAACATCTTTTCTGGTGGAAGCCTCTATGTAGCCAAAATTCACTTTACTCCGAGAAAGCCAGAGTTTATCAAGGTGTGCTGTGCCCAAGGCACCAGGCAAGGGACTTAGGAGCAGTTTTCCCTTTCTGCCACTAATCCCTACAGTGATTTCTACCAGGCATGGATCCCTCAGGAAGGAAAGGAACTAAGACTACACATAAATACACACAGTGTAAAGTTTATTTATTCAAATTTCAATAATTTCCTAATCTTTGGAAGCAGACTAAAGACCATAAGGGGGATATCGACAGCCCTGGGGAAGGAAGGATTACTTCATTCATTTACTCAACTTAATTTGTATTTATAACTGCTACCATCTACCTAGTATTGGATATTGCATGCCAGCCCTGTGCTAAACACTTTATATGCATTGACTCATTTAATTTGCACAACAGACTATATGTGTAATTACTTAATTATCTGCATTTTTTTAAATAGAGGAGATTAAGGCACAGAGAGATGAGCCTGTGGCTGGGCAGATCTGAGCTCAGGTCTGTCTGTCTGGTGTCCAGCATTACCAGGTAACAAGACAGGCAGTTTCTGCAGACATGGGACTCACGGTGCAGCTGGGTTCCAGCTAGAGGGATCTTGGAGGTGAAAGAGATGGACCTTGAAAGATACAGAGGATTTGGCTTTGGGTTGGGGGACATTTCAGGCCGAGAGAACATTCAGAGCAAACCATCAGAGGAGAGAAAGAGAATGGAGTGTGTTGTAGATTTTATCCAGTGGGTTTTTGGGAATTGGGAAGTTTCTTAGAACCATTATGATCAGATTCACATTTTAATAGGATCACTTGTAGGGCAGACTGGAGAGGAAAGAAAGAGAGGAATACAAGACAACCAAAATAATTTCTGTTCGTATTTTGTGGTAGGCAGAACAATCCGCCTCCCCCGAAGATGTTCGTGTCCTAATCCCTGAACCTTGTGACCATGTTACCCTTCCATAGCAAAAGGGACTTTGCAGATGTGATTAAGTTAAGGATTTTGAGATGGAGAGCTTATCCTGGATTATCTGGATGGACCCAATATAATCACAAAGGTCCTCATAAGGATAAGAGGAAGGCAGGAGAGCCAGAGAAGGCATGATAACATAAGCAGAGGTCAGAGTGGTGTGATTGTTGACTGAGGACCACAAGTCAAAGAATGATCACAGCCTCTGAAGCTGTAAACGCAAGGAAAGACTTTCCTCTAGGGCCTCCAGAAGAAACATACCTTCTGCTGACACCTTCGTGTTAGCCCCATAAGACCCATTTCCAACATCTGACCTCCTGAATTGTAGGATAATAAATTCGTGTTCTGGGCAGCCCGGGTGGCTCAGCGGTTTAGCGCTGCCTTCAACCCAGGGCCTGATCCTGGAGTCCCGGGATTGGGTCCCACATCAGGCTGCCTGCATGGAGCTTGCTTCTCCCTCTGCCTGTGTCTCTGCCTCTCTCTCTCTCTCTCTCTGCCTCTCATGAATAAATAATAAATCTTTAAAAATAAATAAATAACTTCGTGTTCTAAACCATCAAATTTGCAGTAACATTATGGCAGCAATAGGAAACATATATGCTCTTTGGGTGCAAGCAGCAGAAGCAGAATATGGCTACATCAATCAAGGAAGGAATCCACTGAAAGGATATAGTTGTATACAGGCAGCCTGAGGAATGATAGGAGCCAGGGCTGCTTTGGGTAATCTAGATACCAGGAATAAATGGACAAGGCTGAAGGGAATATTTATTCCCTCCTCTGGCTTTTTCCATAAGGAGAGACCTCTTTTAGAATAATACTCTTGTTTCTTTCCTCTCCAGAGGAGGAGGAGGCGTGTCTTATCTGATTGCTGAATTTAGGGAGAATGAACAAAGCTCAGTTCAGCTCTCCCCTCCTCTTTCTCTTTCAGATCTATCTGCCTATGTGAACCACATTTTTTTGCTCTCTTCCTCCATGCTCTAAATTTTCCAGGATCTGGCCTTCTCAGGGATGATTATTATTTTCCAGTACTGCCTGAGACTGGGTGGAAAAGATTGTTTTTGGGGGTTCAGTATTAGTAATTCCATGTGTGTGTCAGACCTAAAGGTGCATCTCTGACAGCTTTGTCAGTAATAAAGGGGATATTTTGACTTCCTTCTGTCCTACATCTGTAGCTACCTATCATTGGGTTCCACACTTGGATGAGGCTACCCTCCAACACAATAAATGATTTCTCATGAGGCTATGATTGGAATGACTCAGCTCGACTGTTCCCTGTATCTGTGTCATTCTACTCAAGATTCGAAGTTCTGGCTTGGTTTGGATTTCATGTTCACCCCTTGGGAAAGGTGGAGAATATCTTGATGAATAGTTCCCCCCAAGACTGCGGGGATGGGAGTAGTTCCCCAAAAGCAAATGACGACAGTTTCTGAAATAAGAGGGAGGAGCCATTGGGCATGCAGAAATGACAGATGTCCACAGCAGGGCGTATTGCAAAAATCCAGGAGAAAGTTAGTGAGGGACTGGCCTATGAAAGTAGAATTAATGGGAACTGACACGAGACCATATGCGGGTAATAATGTCCGTGTCTTGGGGCCAGGACTTGGGGGAGTGTGGGTCATTAATATTCATCTCATTCATTCCCTGATTCATTCAACATATAGTTAGTGGTCACATATTAAGTACCCAGCACTGTGCTTGGGGCCAGGGATCTGGTGCTGAACAAGGAGGGCAGGTGATCCACTCTCCTAGAACTTGTAGTCAAGGGAGTAACAAAATTCAAGTAAGGTGGCCATTTCAGTACAGGGATGAGGGCAATGCTGGAGAAGGTATAGGCTTCAGTGGAAATACAATGGAGGGGCACCTGTCCCAGATTTTAGGGGAAGTGACATTTAAGAGACATGAAACCTAGAGGATGAGGAGAGTTTGCCTGGAGAAGAGGGAGAGTACAAAGGCAGCTGCATGTGTCAAGGTCTGGAGGCAAAGGAACAGGTGGCAAATTGAGGAGAACTGTGGTACTCAGCAGAGGAACGCCTCTCCTATGTTGAAGTCCTATACTGCAAAGGGCTTGAGGGGCAGGGGACAGCCACATCTCCTCCTATTGAAGCTGAAAGTATAGAATCTTGCCAGCCTTTCTGGGAACTGGGGATTGAGCACATGACACGACACATGAAAGTCCTTTCCCAGGACTTTGACCTTTGAGAGAGAGAGGCAACGTGGCAGGGCTGTTCTTGGAGGGGACCTGGGAGTCTTGCAGCAGTGGGTGACCAGTGGCCAGTAGTGGCTGTCAACCAGGCTTTTTCTGCAGTATGTTTTTGCCCGTGTTCTTAGCCTAAGTGCTTTGGGTTCCCATCCATGTTTGGAGCTCATGAGCCCCACAAGTTATTCAACACAACCCTTCATTCTTTAGGTTAGCCACCAAATAGATGGTATAGGGTTGAGAGAGGGTCAATTACAACTTGAGAGGGTGAGGGAAGAAGCAAGAGGGTGGGAGACAGGGCTTTCCCCTTCAGTAAGAAGAGAGATGCCTTCAGAGGAAAAGCTCCCTTCCTGCCTACCTTTAGATGTTGAAGGAGGATTCAGTGCTTAATCTAACAGCCATCCTGGGGTTGTGAGGGAAGAGCTAAGAGATTCAGAGAGAAGCTGACCCAGAGGTGAACATCACTGTACTGCTAAATGAAACAACGTCGTATCACCTGCCTCTAGACTTCTTGTGGTGGGAGCCACATTCATTTGGGTATTCTGGTTCCTGCTGCTGAAAGCGCCTCATGTGACACTGCAAGCCATCTAAACCCTATGGGTCATAGTAAACATTAACTATGACCACCTGCATCAAAACTGTGGGGCAGATGGTTTTGTCCTAGGAGAGAGGAAAGAGAAGAAAAAGAGAATAAGAACTAAATCTGGGGAACCAACATCTGAGGAGAAAGAGGTGATCAGCAAAGGAGTCTGAGAACAATCAGAGAGCTAAGAAGAAAACCTGAAGTTTTGTTTTATTCAACACACTCTTTTTCATCTGGAAAACTCCTACTCATCCTTCAAAGTCCAGCTTAAATATCCCTTCTTCTATGAAGCCTTCCTGTGCACTTGGCCCACAGTCTCACACTCTGAGTTAGTTGTCCTGATGCTCTGGTTCCCACACATACCCTTCGTTTCTTGCGCTTATCATGATTTATTGTGATTTTCTGCTTTTACATCTGTCCCCTGCTCCAGGCTATGAATGAATTCCCTAAGAGCTGGGATGCTCTGACTGCATCTTCCAACTCAGCCTAGCATGGGGCTCGGCAGCTGGTGGTAATAATAAAAGCTAATGTTTGATGACTGATTATCCTATACCAGGCACTATGCTAAGTGCTTTACATATGGAAAATCATTTAATCCTCATGACAGCTTTGTGAGGTAAGTGCTACTATTAGTCTCAATTTATAGATGAAGAACTGTAAGGAGAAGTTATCTTTTTTTTTTTTTTTTAAAGATTCCATTTATTTATTCATGAGAGACACAGGCAGAGGGAGAAGCAGGCTCCCTGCCGGGAGCCTGATGCAGGACTCTATCCCAGGACCTTGAGGGTCATGACCTGAGCCAAAGGTAGATGCTCAATCACTGAGCCACCCAGGCATTCTGAAGTGAGAAGTTATTTAAATTCAGGTGATCTGACCCTCTGGCCTGTACTGTTACCATTGATAAATGTTTGTTGATTGACATGATAGGAGGAGCATTACCAAAGCCAAAGAAAGAGTTTCAAGGGTACATTAGTCAGCTTCAGCTACGTTATGGTGCAGTGACAAATAGCCCCCAAAATATCAGCTTCTAGAAAAGTTTACATGTCAGCTGCAGATCTGCTATGGTTCTGCCATGTATCAGGTGTGCTGGCTGAAGGAAAAGGCTCTATCTAGAACATTGCTGCTCTCAGGGGAAAGAGAAAAGAGAGATAGGGTTTTGGAGTGAGCTTGTACTAGGGAGATATGATAGTACACATCTCTTTCCAACTCCATGCTCAGTGATATCACATTGGCAGCTTGAAATCAGTCATGGTGGGAGTATTTATACCATGGAAATCAGCAAATTCTCCCCTCCCCTTCCCTGAGAGCCTGTTGTTAAGCACTTATCAGCATAGCCCCAGGAAAGGACAACAATGTTAGCTCTTAAAGCTTCTGCCCAGTGATGGCACAGGTCATGGAAGTACCACAGGTCACACACACTCATATTTTACTTGTCAAAGCAAGTTTCATGGCCAAGCTGCAATACCAGGAATATACTTCTCCCACTGGGAGAGGCCCACTAGGAGGGGCAGTGGATTATTTGTGAATAATGAAGTAATGCAGTCTGCCTCTATGAAGGAGTCCAAGATGAAAATTAAAAAAGCCACTTATAACTGGCCTTGAGAAGTTCATCCATGACCTTTAACAAGGGAGTAGTTTCAGTTGGAAGCTGGGGTGGGATGTGATTTTCGGGGAGCGAGGTATGAATTAAGATCCCTCATTCCTAAGGCTATCCAGGGGAAGAAGGGAGGCAGGTGAGTTGGTAACCAGATGGGGTGGCCAAGTGGAGGCAATGTGCCTGAGTGTCATTTTAGTACTAACCAATTTTTTTCTGCAACCAAGATTGGCATGAGGGAAGGCAAAGAATGAAAGAGAAAGAATCTCATTTTGAGGGTCCTAGAAGCACAAGAGCGGGGAATGGCAGAGAGAGAGAGGGAGAGAAGGGGGGAAAGAATCTCAAGCAGACTCTGCACTGAGTGTGGAGCACATTATCAGTCTCATGACTCTGAGATCATGACCTGAGCAGAAACCAAAAATCGGACACTTAACCGACTGAGCTACCCAGGCACCCAGCATCTATCACTTTTCTGGTGGTGGGGAGGACCCAAGAAAACACAGGATCTCAGAGCCCCATCCCCTCCCCATGATCCAGGGCAAAGCCAAGGACTCGAGACACCTCCAAGGGTCTCCTCATGACTTCATGTACTGCAAGGGGCAGCAGAATGTGTTTGCTGTCCATTGTGGATTGAGGGGTGGTGGGCACTGGTGACAGGTGGACTAGAAGAGGCCTCGATGGGGGTACAGGGAGCTTGCAGCAGGGACCTCTATGGACATACCTGCATGCCTTCTTGGGTGGAGCCTCGTGCAGTGATCAGCTGCTGTCACTACTGCTGCTATTAGAACAAGCCCACAGTCTCCTATCTAAAACCAGAGCAGATTCAGAATTTGGAATTCCTTTGGACTTTAGACAGAGGTGATTAGGGGCATGTGTAGTGTGTTACGTAATGTTGCTTAGTATGCTCCAGGGGCAGCCCTGTGTAATGAAATACAAGAATATTTCTGCAGCACAGTGTACAGGATACATAAATATTCTAGAGTCTCGTATTGTTTAAATCAGAATGTCTTTCAGGTCAGATTTTGCTGTCAAGTTTACTTTCGGTGCCAAATTTAAAGTCTTTACAGTTCAATCCTGGGAGTCACCCTGGCTCCTTCCTTTCCTTCCTTGCTCTCCCTCCAGATCCAAGGGGACAGCAAATGCCACCCCTCCTGTCTCCTCAACACCTCTCATGTCCTGCTCCTTCCTTCCATCCCTCCTGCCTGTCTTGGCGCAAGCCACCTTCCCCTCTCACAGGGATCCACAACCACCACCTCCTAGCTGACCTCCTGCAGACTCCAGTTTCTCCTCTCTACTGCCCCCAGAGGAGTTGCTCTAGAATGCAGACTTTTGACTTGGCCTGGGTGTCTCCTCAGGATACCAGCAGAACTGAAGAATGCTGTCTTTAATGGTCCTGGATATGGAAACCTATCTTTTGGAGTCTGGTGAGCAAGAAACAATTGTGTGCTCCCAGATGGAGGTCCAGGTGACTTACAAAGTTCCACACTGAGGTCTAAGCTATCTGCTACTCCCCCACAGAAGGAGGTGTTCTGCTGGGTGCAAGAAGCTCCCCGTACCCCACCCCCTCTCCATCCTCAGGAGTCATGGCCCCCCCTGACTGCTCAGGCAGGAGCCAGGTATGTGCCTGCCTGCTTATCAGGTACAAGTAATTTGTGCAAACACACATTCCAGAATCAATTTCTCAGGATTACGAAAGAGGACTAAGCTCCATTTTGCCTGAGAGTTCTTGCTGCAACTCCAAAAGCCAATGCTGACTCCCAGAGAGTCTGGTTGGTCACAGTCATGGCCCTGTTTCATAGGTTACTTGGGGCCACAGCTGTCTAGAATGAACGCAGGCAAGAGGCCAGCTCTCCTTCTTGTGCCTATAAAAGCCAAACAAAATCCCAGGTCCTCTCAGTTAGGGAAGCAGCCCCTGATCCCAGTGGTTACATGTATAAGACAAAAAGGAGAGAAACGGGAGCTCCAGGTTACTGGTCTAGCTTCAGTGAAAGAAGTGACCATGAGGCTTCCATTTCCCCCTCCCCTTTTGGTGTTCAAAGTTCTCCATAATTTAACTTTTAAAAAGTTGCTGTTTATGGAGCAAGTCTTTATACCAGGCCCTGTGTTCAGCTCTCTATACACTCTCACTGAGTCATTTCAATGCTCCTACTATGTCAGAACTATCATGATCTCTACCTTCTGGTTGGGAAAACTGAGTCCCAACCTGATTACTTGGCTTGCTTATCATACAGCTAGTGAAAGCTCCAATCACCTAGCATTTTCTTTTGTGATGGATGACTGTTTTTCACAAGTATTTGATGCCCCTCCCTGTTAATATCCTTGCCCTCTGAAAATTAGGCAAGAGCATATGACGTGCTTTGGCCAATGAAATATGAGCAGAAGTAACGTGTGCCATGCCAGGGAAGAAGCTTTCAAGAGCCGGTTCAGGATTCATTTACTCTCTTTTCCCTGCCTCTGAAGTTGTAAAGCCTGGGTTGAGATGGAGCCTTTATCAGCCTAGGTCTCTGACAGCCTATCTTGAGCAGACTACTAGTTGATTCAAATGAGCATATTCCTGTGAGCAAGGAACATATTTCATTGTTTTAAGCTACTGAGATGTTCTGGTTATTTCTTACTGCAGTAACACCTAGTCAGTCTTAATCAATCTCTCCCTCGTGTGGGGTCGGAATGAAGAGGCTGGACAGGAGACTCTTGCCATGTGGGTCAAAACCCACGTACCATAAGCTCTGAGTTCCAGTTACCTATACAGACTGATCCCTTGCCACCTGCCACAGTGCACCCCTTCTTCTGTGCCCTTCCTGGGCTTCACAACCCCACCTGACCTGGCAACCACTTCCCAATTTTTGTAACATGCTTCCTGCTCTTTTGCCACTCAAACCACAATTTTGAGATATGGTTTTCTAAAGAACTGGCTAAGCCCAAGCCATCTGAAAACACTTTCAGCTACTGTTTTGAGGTCACTGTGGCCAAATGCTTATTTCCATAAAAGCTGCCCATATTTCAAGAAGATGTTAGCGGTGACAAATACACTTTGTTGGAAAATGTTGCACCCTGGGCACTGCTTGTGAGGAAACCCTTGTGGAATGAACCAGAAGTTCTATTGAAAAATGATGATGCAGAACAGAGGGCACTGCATTGGAGGTGCTTCAAGAACAACATTTATTGAGCACCTACTATGTCTGACAATCAGAATTCTGTTGTCCCTGTGTCAGGGGACTTAGATGAGACAGACAAATGTGAGCAGAAGGTGATGATACAACATGATAAATGAGGCTTGGCTGCCTATTTTAGTCATTAATTCATCTAATGCATATTTATTGAGCTCTCCTGATATGCTAGGGACTGGGCATTAAGTGCAAACCAGACACGGACTATCTTTGCTTTCCCCAAGTTTATATAGTCTAACAACCCTGAGAGAAGTAGACACAGGGTGCTAAGGGAGCATTTAGCAGAAGTAAATAACCTAATCTGGGTGGGGGTGTGGTCCTAGGATAACTTTATTAAGGAGGCAAGAGAGTCCTGAAGGATGAGCAGGAAGGAGGCAGCAAAGAAGGGGGAAGGGCATTCCAGGCGGGGGAACAGTTGAAGCAATGGCCTGGAAGCATGAATCAGCTTAGCACATTTGCTAAGTGCAAACAGTTTAGTATGACTAATGCAGAGGGTTTAAACTAAAGAGGAACAGCAGATGAGGTGAGAGACTAGACTGACAGGGGCTCCATCTCAAAGGGTCTTGGGTGCTGGCTTTAGGTGCTTGGACTTAACCTGAAGACGGTAGAAGCCCTTGCAAGAGTTTTTTGTTGCTGTTGTAGTTTTTCTTTCTTTCTTTCTTTCTTTCTTTCTTTCTTTCTTTCTTTCTTTCTTTCTTTCTTTCTTTCTTTCTTTCTTAGATTTATTTATTTATTTATTTATTCATGAGAGACACAGAGAAAGGCAGAGACCTAGGCAGAGGAAAAGCAGGCTCCCTGGGGGGAGCCCGATGTGAGACTCTTTCCCAGGACCCCAGGATCATGACCTGATCCAAAGGCAGATGCTCAACCACTGAGCCACCCAGGTGTCCCCTTGCATTTTGAGCTAGAGTGTGTTTTTTTTTTTAATTTATTTATTTATGATAGTCACAGAGAGAGAGAGAGAGAGAGAGAGAGAGAGAGAGAGACAGAGACACAGGCAGAGGGAGAAGCAGGCTCCATGCACGGGAGCCCGATGTGGGATTTGATCCCGGGTCTCCAGGATCGCGCCCTGGAACAAAGGCAGGCGCCAAACCGCTGCGCCACCCAGGGATCCCCCGCGCTGGAGTGTTTATGGTGTGAGGTACAGTAACAAAGATGCTAAACTGAAAATGGGGTAAGCAAGGTAGAAATTTACTTCTTGCTTATGTAAAAATCCAGATAGGCAAGCCAGAGTGGGCATGATGACTCCACAATCATGTGGGACCCTGGTTACTTCTGGTTTGTTGCTTTGGCATCTTCAACATGCAGCTTCCTTCTTGTGGTCCAGGAGGGCAGCTCCAGCTCCCACCATCACTTCTGCATTTCAGCCAGCAAGGAGAAGTATGAGGGATGTGGAAGACATACCCTTCCCTTTAAAGGCATAACCTAGAGCTTTCCCACATCACTTTCATTCCCATTGCACTACCCAGAATTCAGTCGCAGGGCCACTGCTAATGGACAGGGTGCTGGGAAATGTAGTTTCTATTCTGGGCAGATAAGTGTTTAGCTAAAAGGCAGACGCTCCATTACTATAAGAAGGAGGAATGCTGGGAAGCAACCAGCTGGCTTCCACAGGGAGTGACGGTCCTATTTGCCTTTTGGAAGGATCTCTCCTGGAAAGGGTGGAAGAAGGAGTGGATGGTAAGAGATCAGAGCCAAGGAAATGATCCAAATGAGAGCTACTGAGGCCTGAACCGAGGCAGAGACATCTGGGGTGGAGGAAGTGAACAGAGGCTTATGAGAGAGGTGGAGATTGAATGGACCAGGACTTGGTGACCAACTGACTATACTTCTCATTTACTATACTTACCACAGTACTGTGACCAGCGTGTAATGAGTGTTTATGAGGGAGAGAATGTGGGAGGTGAGAGCAGGAGCCAAGGACAATAGGAGTAATAATAATGGCTTCTGGAACTACCTTGACTGAGGAATATCAATATTTAAAGGTAAATATCAGGGGTGCCTGGGGGCTCAGCTGGTCAAGTGTCTGTCTTAGGCTCGGGTCATGATCCTAGGGTCCTGGGATAGAGTCCCACTTTGGGCTCCCTACTCAGTGGGGACCCTGCTTCTCCCTCTGCCAGCCATTCCCCCCTGCTTGTGCTCTCTCTCTCTCTCTCACTCTCTCTGACAAATAAATAAAATCTTAAATATATATATATATATATGAAAATATCAAATATATACTTTTTTTTAGAGAAATAACTACTACCAACTGGTCCTCCGGCTGGTTCCAAGCTTTCAGTCATTTGTAGCTATAAATGCAGTCTCTTGGGCATTAACTTGGTCTTTCCAATTCCTCCCTCCCCCCTTTCCTCCTCCCTCCCCCCTCTTCCTCCTCCTCTTCCTCATCCTCCTTCTTTCTCACTCCTTCTTCCTTTCTTTATCATTTTTTTGTCTTTCTATTTTCAAATGTTAATCTCATCCTGGACTCCAAGTCCCAGTAGGTAGGACTCGTGGTGGGAAGGGAGGTGGACACTGTCTGCCCTCTCCTCCCTGCCCTCTGATGGGGAGGAACAGAAGGAAACCAGGACCTGCGTCCTTAGGTGTCCCCTGAAGGCTCTTGGCTGGCCCCTTCTTCACTGCTTGTAACATGGCTGAGTTCCTGTCGTCACAGCCACTCGGCGCATTGTCTATAGACACAGAGTGTGGGGCTGGGCACCTCACAGGCCATGTTGGGAAAGGACTTCCTGCCAAAGAGCTGTCCTCTGCCCTCAGCCTTGGGCTTGCCTCTTTACCCCCAGCAAGCCTGCTGCCCCCATCACATCTACCCTCTGCAGCCCTAATCCCGGGGCCTGTGGACATTGGCAGAGTCTTTCTTCTTCTTGTCTGCTGGCCATCCAGTCACACCCTTGATCTTCTCTCTCCGATGCCCTTTGCACTACTTCACTTAGCACTGGGGCAGGTCAGAAGTGCAGTGGCTCAGCTGACACCCATGGGAATGCGAGGCCAATCCCCTCTAGTGGCACCCCCAAGCTTGATGAATGATTCTTTTGGCTCTGCTCCACTTGTCTAGGGCTGTGTAATAGACCACTTCAAACTTTGTGGCATGAACTACCATGAATTTTACCACCCTCATGGGTTCTGTGGGTCAGGAATTTGACAGGATGCAGGGGGGATGGCTGGACTCTGCTTGTGGTAGGCAGCCTCCAAGATGCCTCCCAGTGCTCATCCCCTTGTGTTCCAGTCTGCTCCCACTTTGTATCAAGCTGGGTCTGTGTGGTCAATCGAATATGGCAGAAGTAAAAGTACATCACTTTTGAGTTTAGGTTATAAAAGATACTGTGGTTTCTGCCTCTATGTCTTTTGGGTCATTTGGGGAGAAGCCAGCTGCTATACTGTTAGGACACTCATCCATGGAGAGGCTTGTCTGGAGAAGAACTGAGGCCTCTCTCCAATGGCCATGTGAGGAAGCTTGGAAGTGGATCCTCTGGTCCCAGAGAAAGTCTAAGATGACTGCAGCCCTTGGTCAACAGCAAGACTGAAACTTTGTGAGACACCATGAGTCAGAACCACCTAGGTGTGCAGCTCTCGGGTTCCTAACTGTCAAAAACTGATAACTATTTGTTGTTTGAAGCTGTTACATTTTTGGATAATTTGTTATGTAGCATTAGGTAACTAATATACTGCTCCAGGATGTTTGTGCCCTTAGCTGAGAAGACTCAAATGGCTGGGGGCTGGGATCACCTGGAGGCTGCTTTATTTAGGTGGCTGGTGCCTTAGCTGAGATGGCTCAAAGGTTCTGTCAGCTTTGCCACCTGGAGGGCTGACACGTGGCCTGTCCATGTGGCTTGGCTTGTCATGGCATAGTAGCTGGGCATGAGAAGGAGTGTCTGTAGAGTAAGCTTTCCAAAGCTCGCCTCAAAGTCAAGCAGAGTAATTTCCACTGTGTTCTGCTGCTACAGGTGAATCACCAAGGATAGTCCAGATTCCAGGGGAAGGAATTTAACTGATTCTCTTGATGGATGAGTGATGAGGTCACATTGCAGAAGAATAAGTGGGATGGGAGATATGATGGCTATCTTTGCAAAATACAGTTAGAGCTCTGCCTCAGGGAGAGGAACCTATTGGTCTGCCCCTCAGGAAAGAAGGGATACATGGCTTTTTACCAGCAACTCACCTCCAGCCCTTGGAATTGTGCTGGTTCTGCTCAAGTGCCACTTCCTATTAAGCCCTGAGAGGAGCTGGCTATCCTCTGAACTTGGAAAGTAGAGTAGTACATGTCTTTTCTTCTCAGCTGTGGATTATGGTGCTAATTTCCCTTTCTGGATAAACAAGGAAGGTCCCAGCTGGCACCTTCTCCCATCAATGCCCACCACCCTTTCCCTACCAGCCAGTCAGTCCTGTACTCATCTACTAGCTAGGAATGATGACCTCATTTTGCAGAGCAGGAAGTAATCTGACTAAGGTCATGTAGCCAGCATAGTAGAGCAGGGACTAAGTACCCTGACCCCTAAGTCCATGCTCTAGGGCCCTAGGATTCCAGAAAGTCTACTGGGCATTGGAACCTTAGCCTTGGTCTCCTCAGGGCTCTGCTGAGGGTGAGGTCAGTGTGAGCAGTGTGAGAGGGAGGGGCTGGACTCTGCCTGAGGATTTGGGCTAGTAATTAGGTGTGCTGTTGGGTGAAAGGGCAGGAGAAGCAAGAAAAGGAAAATCCACTTTTACTTCCTTTTCAGGCCTGTCCCCAGTCAGTGAGTTTTTCAGTGGCTAGAGGGTGACAGCCCTAGACTCACTGGCCCTCTGTGTTTGTTGAACTGAAACCCCCTCTCTGTCTTGGAACCTTTGGTTGGAGAGCCCTCTGAGCTCCTGGGACCTGTGAGCACTGGAGAGATTTCTGGCCCCAGTGAACAGGTCTCTTGCCAGTGTCCAGCCTGCCCGGCCCTTCTGCTCCCTGTGACCCCCTACTTCCCATCATGCCACACCTCCAGATTCCAGGATGGGGCAGTTCCTAGCGCCTAATGCCTGCCAGGCACTGAGCTCTGGGGACCCAGAAATAAGTGACATATAGCCTCTGTCCTTGAACAGGTCACAGTCTAGCAGAAGGAGAAACATGAGGTATTAACTGCCCGGTGTCAGGGCACAAAGGTAAGAATCACAAAGGTGAGAATGGCCAACTAATGATAAAAGTAACAACATGGATGAATCTCAGAATCATCCTGCAAAACCAAAGAGTACAGACTGTATGATTCCATTTTTAAAAAGCTCCAGGCCAGGTAAGACTACAGATTATATATAGAGAAAGTGAGATCAGTAGTTCCTTGGGGAGGTGCGGGGGGTGGGGTGTTCGGCTGGGAAGAGGTGGGAGGTGATGGATGTTCTGTAGAGTGTCCTGAGGATGAAGAATATTCTGAAGTAGTGAAAATGCTCAAAATTTTGATAGTAGTGTGGGTCACATGAGAATATTTTCTTGTTAAAGGTGAACACCTTGTTAAAACTGTATGCCTAAGATCTGTGAATTTCATCATATGCATGGACAGCATTCAAAATAGTCCCCAGTGACCTCTGCATCCCGGTGGGCATGCCCTTGTGCAAACCCTGCCCCCTGGATTGTATTGGGGGGGGGGTCTGTGTGGCCCATAGAATATGGCAGAAATGACGGTGAGTCACTGCTGAGATTAGGTTATAAAAGACACTGCTGTACCATCTTAGTCTCTCTCTCTGCGTGTTCTGGAAGAGGTCATGTGCTGAGCATCCCTATGGAGAAGGGCATGTGGCAGAGGCACTGAAGCCTCCTACTGAGAGCGATGTGAGTGAACTTATGGTACGTGGGCCCTTCAGTCCCAGGTAAAGCCTTTGGTGTCTGCAGCCTTGGCTCGCTGCTTGACCACAAACTCGTGAGAGACCGTCAGCCAGGCCACCCAGCTAAACTGCCTCCTGACTCTGCCTCTCAGAAGTTGTGTGAGATAGTAAATACTTATTGCTTTAAGCCATTACGTTTTGGGCGTTATTTGTTCTGCAGCTATAAATGATGAATACAATATTTGAATAAATAAAGTGTGGGGAAAACAGCCCCTAAGTGCTCTTGGCCCAGCTGGCTTTCCTGGGGACCTTCAGGTACTTTCTGTGACTCAGATTTCTAGGCTCAGTCTCCAGAACAGGGAGATGAGGGGCCTGGAGCTCTGTCCAGACATCAGGAACTGGTGTCCCCAACATAGCCACAGCTTCTACCCACAGCAGCAACCCCGAAACAGCTGCACACAGCCCCCAGCCTGCATCTGCTGTGGGAAGAAGACTCCAAAAATGCTCCTTCACCCCCACCCCTACCCCTGCCTTGTGGCTCTGTGTACCTGCAGGAATCCACGCAGGGCTTAGAAGCTAATCACAGCTACTATTTTTGGAACACTTTTTATGTATCAGGTGATATGCAAAGTGCCTTCTGTGCATCTTTTAATTTACTCTTCCCATCATATTAGATATTACTAAACCTATTTTACGGCTGGGAAAACTGAGACTCAGCATATTGAAGCCAGCTGCCCGGGTCCTAGAGCTACTAGGTGTGGCCGCTTTAGACTTAAATCCAGATTTGTCTAGTTCCCCAACTGAAAGGCCGGGAAGCAGCAACCCCAGTCCTGAAAATATTGTTCTTATCTATTCCCTGTGAGAAAAAAACCCACTCACATTTTTTTTTTTTTTTTGTCAGAGAAAAGGCCACAATCTCAACCCAGATTACTTGGGCCATGATATAAAAAGACTGGTTGATGATATTCCAGTGCCAGAATCTCAGAGATCACGGGAATCCCAGAGGAGGAAACTGGGATCCAGAGAGGAAAGTGACTTTCCCAAGGACTCCTGCCTGGTGCTGTTTTACTGCAGTGCTCTGCCTCTGCCACACAGAGGGGAATGGTCACCCTGAGGTAGAGGCACAATAGGGTAAAGGATGGCTTTGGGGGAGGAGAATGAAAGAGAGAGGGAAGTCAAAGGTAACAATGGCAAAATTAAAATCTCCTAATTTTGTCTTGGGTCAACCCTGTAATGGCTAGGGGCTATGTGAACCAGCATCACAGATGGTCCCCTGGAGAGCCTAGGCAGCACCAGAGGACATCACAGAACAGCTTCGAGAACAGTGCCTGGTTTGTGGCAGGGCCTGTTAAAAAGCACTGTGTTACTCATTTGTGCTGATCTTAGGTTGCCCTATTCATTCATTCATTCATTCATTCATTCAAAAAGTATTTATTGACCATCTGCTATCTGCTAAGTACTGGTTTAGGAGCATGAGATATTTCAGTGAACACAAGTTCCTTGTCCTTATGAAGTTTAAAATACATAGACTTAATATATAAATTCCAATGTATCCTATAAAGTGAAAGTTATTGCCAAAGAAGAAAACGTAAAGAGAGGGTAAGACCTGAGAGTGAAAACAGTGCGTGGTGGGATGGAGGGGTGGGTGGGTTGACATCTTTACAAGGAGGATCAGGTCAGCTTCCTTGTGAAGGTTTCTTTCTTTCTTTTTTAATTTATTTATTTATCCCCCCCCTCTTTTTAAATTTAATTTAATTTAGGGACCCTGGGATCATGCCCTGAGCCAAAGGCAGATGCCCAACTGACTGAACCACCAGATGCCTCAGAAGATTTCTTTTGATCAAAGACTTGAAAGAGGTGAGATGTGCCATATCCAAGTGAGTTATATGGACACCTTGAGGAAGCACAGTCCCAGCAAAATACATAGCTGATATATTAGAGGTAGACGGAAATTATGTCTGCCGTTTACTCTCAAATAGTTCAGAAAAAAATAAATTATATGGACACTTAGATATAAGTAGATACACAGTATGCTTGTGTATACACCCATATATAAATATACATGTACGCAGAGAAAAAGAATGATACAAATAGTGTTAAAATGTTAATATTTGGGGAATCTAGGTGAAGGGTATATACTTTTTTTTTAGAAATTCTCTGTATGAATTTTCAAAATAAAATATTGTTTTAAAGAATTTATATATATATGTATATATATAATTTTATTTATTTAAGAGAGAAAGAGAGCATAAGCAAGGGAAGGGGCAGAGGGAGAGGGAGAAGCAGACTCCCTGCTGAGTAGGGAGACAGATAGGGGGCTGGATCCAGGACCCTGAAATCATGACCTGAGCCGAACACAGCTGCTTAACCGGCTGAACCACCCAGGTGCCCCAAGGTTTTATATTCTTAAAAAAGAAGAAAAGTTTCTAGGCGGAGGGAGCAGCCTGTGGGAAGAGCCTAAGGCAAGAGAATGCCTGAGGGGCGCCCAGCTGGTTCAGTCAGTGGAGCACGTGACTCTTGATCTCAGGGTTGTGTGTTCAAGCTTCACACTGGGTATAGAGATTACTCAAAAATAACTTGATTATTAAAGAAAAAAAAAAGAGACAGAGAGTGCCTGAATATGTGAAGGGAACACTTAAGAGTGTCAGCAAAGAGAGAAAGGGGATACATTAGTGGTTTTTACCTGCCTGGACTGCAATCCTCTTCTTTAGATAATGACGACCTATTTTTCCTTTGGGGAACCACCCTTTTTTCACTGTCTTTCCCTATTGACCCCATCTCCCACCTGGGGGAAAGGGGTGGCTCTAGACCCGGGCCCAGCCAATCAGAGACAGGGCTGAGGAGACAGTCCTGGGGTCCAGGGCTGGTGCTGTTGTGAGAGTCCACCTGAGGAAGAAACAGGTCCTGAGGAATGCAGAACTGAGATCTGAAGCAAAGTCTGCATCTGAACTTTCCCCCTCCAGTGGCTTCCATACATGAGGCAAAAAGAACTCTGCCTTTGGCTTGAGCCAATGTGAGTGGAATTTTTTCTTACTCGCTACAAAAAAAAAAAAAAAAAAAAAATGTATTGACTGATTCAAAGTGTCAGGGACAGCTTCTCTGAGGAAAGGACATTTACACAGAAACCTGCAGGATGAGCAGCAGCAGGGCAGGTGAAGAGGTGGGGAAAATGTTCCAGGCAGAGGGACCAGCAAAGGCCAAGGCCCCAGGAAAGGGTGAAGTGGGTTGGAGGACCCATAGGACAGTGGGCTAAGTGGTGGCAGGAGAGCTAGGAACTGGGCAGAGAGGAGGCTGGAGCCAGGTCCCTGATGGGAGGCCTCACAGGTGGTGTCAGGAATTGGGGACTTTACCCCACTAGCAACAGGGAAGTCTTGCAGCCTTTGAAATAAGGAGTGACTTAATTTGCATTTTGCCATTATTTGCATTTTAATAACTCTGGGGGCTGTGTGGGGACTAAATTGACAGGAAGGAATAGTACAGGGGGATTACTTAGAAAATTATTGTAGACCTCTGGGCTAGAGATGATGAGCATGACTCAGACAGAGTCAGGGTAGCGGGCAGAACAGAGATTGGATGGCTTTTGTGGCAGCTAGTTTCCCAAGATGGTCCCAGCGAACCAGACTCATCCCACATTGAATCTGGGACAGCTCTATGACCTACTACAGCCAATAGAATGCAGAGGAAGTGACAGTGTGCCTTTCAAGGGCAGGAGGCCTGCTGTCCATGTCATTAAGGACTCTGCTAAGTGGCCTCTGTGAAGAGGCCTACCCAAAGGACCCAGAGTCTCTCACAGACACCAAGTGTGGATAGAAGCCTCTGGCTCCCTCTAGAGTGGAACCGTTGACTCTGGCTCTGACGACCTATCACACGAGCACAGTCTCCGTATCTCTGACTGGCGCACAGTCTCTCTATCTCTGACTGGTGCGTTCACTGGAGGCCTAAGAATGTGGGGATGTTTAGTCAGCGGAGGGGGAGGGGAGCAGAGAACCCTGAGATACAGACATGTTTGCCTGGCCCCACTTTTCCTGGGTGTGAATGAGCAGTTGTCCAGAGGAGAACATGACCACTATAGTAATTGAGAAAGATGCCCAGCTTGGGTCAGGCTTGCGTGACTCAGTGCTCAGCACATGGGACCTGGTCCCAATTTCTTGGGGGAATGGAATGGAACTATACCACCCACCGCCTCATACTAGGTTGACTCTCCCTGAGCCCCTGACCCCTGCTGGGTATCCCTCAGCTCAGGTCTGCAGACAAACCTCCCTGTGGGGCTGCTTCTCCCACACTGCCTCAGCAGTATCCTTCTGATACGTTTCTGGATTTTCTCCTCTGGCCTCCTGCATCCCAGGGTAATAAGAGTAGTTGGTACTACTTAGAATGCATTTATGAAGCTATGTACCAGGCACTAGGCAAAAGCTTTTACAATACTCATGGATTCCTTACACCAGTTCTAGGAAGTAAGTATTCTTGTGGCCATTTTATAGATGACTAAAGGGGGGGTTCACACAGGATAAGTAAGTTTGCCAAGGTCACACAGCCAGGAGATGGATAGAGGCTTATCTACCCCTGAAATGTGTTTTCTTGTTATCTAGAGACAGTATGGCTCTAGATAAATGTTCAGCCCAGGATGGTTTTTGCCCCATCCTACCTCTGATGATAAGACCCTGATACCTCTTTCAAGAGTACACAGCTTTGACCTCTTTGCCTGCTATGCTTCAAGTTCATTGAAGCAGGGGTTCTCAAAGTGTGGTTCCTGGGCCAGCAGCCTCAGCATCACCTGGGAACTTGTCCAAAATGCATATTGTCCAGCCTACCCCAGACTTACTGAATCTGAAACTCTGGGGTGAAGCCCAGACATCTGTTTGGACAAGGCTTCCAGGTGATTTTGCTGCACACCCATCTGAGAACCACTGGAGAAGGTGGGAGGGGTCCTGTTTTTTTTCCATTCCCTCCTGTGCGGCTCCCGGGGTTGGCAGCTGGAGAAAGGGAGGATTTTCAGCTGAGTAGTTTGTATTTGGTTGTTATTGTTTTCCTATCACATTTGTCAGAAATGACTCAGGTCCGGCTTGGGAGAGGGTGTGGGAATTCCTTAACTGTCACACCCTATTACTATTTTTTCACATTTCTGCTCAGCCTGAAAAAAGAGTGAAAGTAAACATAAAGTGATCCAAACTACCAAATTCAGCATCTCAGCACCTGGTCTGTGTAGGGAAGGGGTGTCACAATAGTCCTACATTCAGTCAACATCCTCGAACTTCCGCTGCTCAATGCCTCACCAATGCTTGGTTCTGCCTGCCTCTGTGTCAGGGGACACAGACACCTCACTAATAACTAGAATTCTGGGTTCCCAGAGTCAGGGTCCAAGGTTTGCTCTCACATGACCCTGGGCTATGCCATTCCAATTTCCTCACTGTGCAGCCTTGAGGTTGAGTCCTGGCACTGCCACCTGCCAGCTGTGTGATGTTGAGAAATATCATTTGGCCTCTCTAGGCCTCAGATTCCTCCACAGTGAAATGAGAGTAATAATTCCTGCCTGGCAGGCTTGCTGTGAGGATGGAAGAAATGTATGTAGCATAGTGGTGCCACACACTCACTGTGTGACCTGGAGGAGGTTAGCCTCTCCTGTGTGTTGCCTCCCCTATAATACCAACAGCAGACATCACATAGGGTGGCGGTGAGGTCAGGGGTTACATCCGTCTTACAGCAAGGCCATGAGATGGCAAGTACCCTGGCAATGTTAGCTATTATTACCACGAAGTGCATAATGTGGTGCCCGGGGCCCAGAAGATGCTCTATCCATGGTGGCTGCTGGTATTATTCGTTTCCATCCTTAACTTGAAGACAGTTCTGACCTTACAATGCCTATGACTGCTTTCAGCTCCGGGTTGCTTCAGAGTCTCCCTTTCACTGATGCCTTCTGGGAGTTTGCAGTTGATGCCCTTTCTGCCAGTTCATCTTTTTTTTTTTTTAAGATTTTATTTATTTATTTGACACAGAGAGAGAGTATGCACACAAAAAGGGGGAGCTGCAGGTGGAGGGAGAGGGAGAAGCAGGCTCCCCGCTGAGCAGGGAGCCTGGTACATATGTGACTCCCAGGACCCTGGGATCACGACCTGAGTCAAAGACAGACACTTCACCAACAGGCACCCCTCTGCCAGTTCATCTTGTGTCTGACTCTGAGTTCCAGCCTCTCTTGGGTCTCCTGTTGTTTGCTCTTGGTTTGGTCTTTGCTTTCTTTGTTCTGGCTTCCTGCCCCATTCCTAGGTTCTATCTCATAGGCATAAAGTTTGCCAGATCAAAGTTGAGTCCCAGCTCTGTTACTCACTAGCTGTGTGACCTTAAACACAGGATTTAACCCCAATTTTTTCATCTGTAAAGTGAGACCAATAGGGGAGCCTGGGTGGGTCAGTTGGTGAAGTATCTGCCTTTGGCTGATATCGTGATCTCAGGCTCCTGAGACTCCCTGCTGTCAGACTCCCTGCTCAGTGGGGAGCCTACTTGTCCCTCTGCCCCTCCCCCAACTTGTGCTCTCCCTCTGTCAAATAAATAAATAAAATCTTAAAAATAAATAAAATGGGAGTAATACTGAGAATTTTGCAGGGCTGTCTAAAGATTAAATGCAGTCATTGTCAATATTCAGCATGGTCAGGGCCTGTTGCCCATCCAGTGCTCCACGATGCTTATTTACTTCTCTTTCCATTTCTTCCTATGGTCCAAATCCCATAATCATTCTGACCTGGTATACTGATCTGTAAAAGGGGGAAATAACATTTCCAGCCTCTGTATGATATTCAGTTTCCTTTTTTCTTTAGTGTTTTGACTTTATTGGGGTGGAAAAAGCAACAATGTACCGTACTAAAGACTCTGCTTTCTCCCATCCCTTGCTGCTATGTGGCGCTGAGTATGTTTTAGACAATGATATGAAAGGAAGTGTTGAGTAGTGGTATGGATTGAACTGTGTCCCCACCTCCCCCAAAATTCTGTGAAAGTTCTAAGCCCCAGTACTGCAGAATGTGATCTCATTTGAAAATAGGGTCTTTACTGGGGTGCCTGGGTGGCTCAATGGGTTAACGGTCTGCCTTTGGTTCAGGCCATGATCCCAGTGTCCTTGGGATGGAGCCCCATCATGTCATTGCCAGTTGAGGGCTTCCCTGCTTCTCATCTCCCTCTGCCCCTCCCCCCTTCCTATCCCTCCCCTGTTCCTACCCCTCTGCCTGTACTCTCTCTCTTGCTCTTTCTCTTAAATAAATAAAATCTTAAAAAAAAAAAAAAAGAAAATAGGCTCTTTATATAGATAATCAAGTTAAAATGAGGCCATTAGGGTGGGCCCTCGCCCAATATAATTAGAGTCCTTATTAAAAGGGGAAATTTGGACACAGGGAAGATGACATGAAGACACACAGTGAGAAGACAGCCATATGAGCAGGGGAAGATTCTCCCCTAGAACCATCAGAGAGAGCATGGCACGCCGACACCTTGGTTTTGGACTTCTAGCCTCCAGAACCGTGAGACAATAAGTATCTTGTTTCAAGCCACCCAGTTTTTGGTACAGCAGCCCTAGGAAATTAAGCAATGTGCAATGGCTGATGGCCGCCTGAGCAAGCTCTCCTGGTGACTGCAGTGTGTAGCGCTGGTACTTAACATAGTCAACATAGTCGACAATTGGCACGGAGATGGGCACTGATGAGTCAGAGGGGACACTGAACATGAACAAGTCATACTGATTAAATGTTAGCCCTGTGAATGCTCCAGCAGCCATGTTGGGCCATGAGGCTAAAGCCCAGGAACTAACTAGGCAGAATTGAAAGAAGGGAGGAGCCTTGGTTCCTGATGACTTTGTGAAGCTTCCACGCCAGACGTGGACTGCCCACCTCCAACGGTATACTATAGACATAGAAGGATAAACCTGTGTTTGTTCCTCACTTTGTGAATTTTGACCTTTTATTTTCCTCAGCCAAACCCAAATTGAACCGATGTGCAATCCCATGAGGCATTGGGAAGCCTGAATGAAATGATGAGCCAGAAAGTATTTCGTAAACCCTCCAGTTCTCTACACACGTAAGGCATTTTTATTTAGGAAGAATAGGTTGATATTGACTGACGCCATCCTGGCCAGAGATCAAAGGCTCTTTGTCCTGCTTCAGCCACATGTTTTTGAGAGCTGTGCATGGATAACAGTGGTACAAGAGACTGGCAGAAGAGGGGCCACCAGCCTCTGGCTTGGATGCCAGCAGGATGACTGGGTGGCTTTTGTTGAGCTGGGGCCAAAATGACCAGGCACTGGTTGGCAGGTGCACATAAAGGCTAAACTGGGATGGTTGGGTGTAAATCTGGCTCCAGCTTCCCTTGCTATGTAACCCTGGGCAGGTTACAGAACTTCTCTGATTTTCAGATTCGTCATCTGTAAAATGGGAACAGTTATAGCCCCTATAACATAGAGTTATCATGGAGATTCAGTGACATCACATACCCAGTAGGGAAAAAAATAAATCCACAGCTTATCTGTATCCAGCCCAGGTTACAGACTTTTCTGTTCTGACTACTAACCCTTGACAAATTAAAAATGGACAGAGTGCATTCTGGCTTGTTCCTTCTTACCTTGTTTGATTCATTTAATAAAAATACTAAATGTGTCCACCATGTGCTTTACCATGTACCAAGTGATAAAACAGCTAGTAAGGGGGACTTAGCCATGGTATCCAAATACAGCCAGCTCAGAGAATATTAAAAAAAAAAAGCAGAGCCAAAGTTTGTTAGAGTGTCCCTCCTCTTCTCTTACTATCATCTTTTCTTGAGGGCTCTCTTTGAGGTTTCTGCCATAGTCATGCTGGTCTACCTCCTCCTAATCAGTAGATATTTAGTCTCAGGAGGACCTTAGTCACTAGTTCATATCATGGTGCAAATGACTACAAATCTCTCAAAGCAGGGACCTGCATGACCTGCAAATGACCCATCCTGTGAAGTGGACTGAAAGGCTGCTCCTATGCATAAAAGCAAGAAGGTTCAAGGCAGAAGGGCCTAGAAAATTCATTCAGTCTGAACTCTCTCCGTTCATGGAGGGGAAATCAAGCCAGGCAGAAGTAACCTTGGTCTAATCAGGATGACCCAACCAGTGGTCATGTGGCCAGGCTGAGTGAGGAGTAGAAAATGGCTCTTCCATACTCCCGTGGTCTATATCATATGTATGCTAGGCATGTTCTGATTAGATTGCACAGGATGCCCTAGGGAGATACAAGGCAGGATAAGAAGTGTCTCTTGCTTTCAAGAAGCCTACAGTCCGGCAGAGAACATAAACACAGGTGTTAGACTAAAAAGCCCTTTAACCCCACTGATTAGACTGATTTTTTTTAATTTTTATTTATTTATGATAGTCACAGAGAGAGAGAGAGAGAGAGGCAGAGACACAGGCAGAGGGAGAAGCAGGCTCCATGCACCGGGAGCCTGATGTGGGATTCGATCCCGGGTCTCCAGGATCGCGCCCTGGGCCAAAGGCAGGCGCCAAACCGCTGCGCCACCCAGGGATCCCTAACCCCACTGATTAGAAATGCTGCCCATTGCATATCAAATTCTCCAATATGCATGAGACTGTTCTAGACTCTGTTCTGTTCTACTGCTGTCTCTTCCTGCACAGCAACATGATGTTTTAAAGACTAGCTTTATAAAATATTTTGATATCTGGTAGAGGAAGTCTTTTTTTTTTTTTTAAAGAATGTCTTGGCTATTCTTGTATGATCACTGTTTCAGATTAACTTTTTAAAAATATTTTATTTATTTATTTGAGAGAGAGAGAGAGATCATGGGGAGCAGGAGGGGCAGAGGGAGAAGCAGACCACTGAGCAGGGATCTGTATATTGGACTCCATCCCAGGACTCCAGGGTCATGACCCAAGCTGAAAGCAGATACCCAGTGGGCTGAGCCATGCAGGGACCCCTCAGATGAACTTTTGAATTAGCTTTTGAGTAACACAGATACTGAATCTTCTTCAGCACTCTTGTTCATGCCAGGCACTGGGCATTCAGAGGAGTCAGGCACTGAGTTCCTGCCCTTGGGAGTTCACAAAATAGCTGGGAAGTATAACCAAACAAGAAGTGTAAAGCAACAACAGGTATCTCATGCTCTGGGTAACCAGAGCCCAATGAGTGAGGAGTCCACACAGATATGACTGCTGTGAGTTCCATTGTCCCTCCAGGCTAGGAAAGTCATGGGGGTGAGCAGGAGTCTGTCAGGTACAGAAGAGAAAAAAAAAAAAAAAAGCTCTATGTTGAGGAAGTCAGAGAATGCATTTTGGAGGAGACATTTTACTTGAAGGTGAGTAGGAGTTTGCCCGATTCAGAGGGTGAGATGAAGGAAGAGATTGCCCTGAGCTGGGAAAGTCACATCTCTGAAGACATTTTAGCTGGATTTTGAGTTGGAGGAAGCAGAGAAGATGCTGGAGGAGATAATGAGGAAAAGTAGATGACATTTGACCTGGGCTTTGAGGGATGAATGAGCAGGACACCAGAGGAGAGGAGAGGCACCCCGAGTGGAGGTAGTCAGAGAAGGTTTCCCGGAGCAAATAGGAAACCTCGTGGCTTCCTGCCCGCTCCCTGAGATCCAAGATCCAGGCCCTAAGCTTCCCAGCGCGTAGGCGCTCGGGATTCTGAGGTGGCGGCTCTGCAGTTGCCGTTTCCCAGCGTGGGGTAGCCACGGAGCACGCTCGGCTGCGAGGATTGAAGCTTACTCAGGTTTGCGGAGCAAGGGTGGCAGAGCTGAATGCTTTATGTCGGAATCGACCAATGGGATGGCGGCACCCGGTTGCCAGGGCGACGGAGGGGGCAGAGTGGGGCGGGGCCTGGGCACCAGGGGCGGGGCCGGGGCGGGGCTTATATAAGCGGGCGGCGGGCGGCGGGCGGGGCGTGGGGTCGGTGGCTGCTGGGCGGGCGGGGCGCAGGCCGCGGGGCCCGAGCCGGGGGGAGCGGGCGAGCGGAGGCGCCGAGGATCCGATTCACTCGCTGGGGAGACCCATGGGCCGAAGCCGTGTAAATGCGTTTTAAGGCGAGTGCGGGGAGTGGCTCGGGGAGCCTCCGGGAGCGGGCGCCCCCGGCTCCAGTGCTGACCTGCCCCCGGCCCCCTTGCCTCCTCCCAGCAGGGGCCTCGGCTCCGCAACTGCCACTCCTCCTCGGGGTGTTGCACAAGTTTCGAGGTCACCGGCGACCCCCCCTAGCAGCGCGCCTGGCTCTGGCCCCCGCGAAGGAGGACGGGGCTTGGTAAGGGGGTGTGGGGGGCGGGTCCTCGGCCCTGCACTCGGGCGGGCTCCCCCGGGCAGAACCTCAGCCTTCGGTTCCCGCCCGGGAGCCCGCGACCTCTACCCACCATGTGGCCCCAGGCACGCTTAGAATTCTAGCGCGTCAGAACTAGCCCCCCCACCCCGCCTTTACAAACGGTGAAACTGAGGCTCGGAGAGGGGACAGGGCGTACCCAAGGTCACGCAGCCCAGGCAGACTGGAATCTAAGCTCCTGCTCTGGGGCTGAGACTCCTTGGTGGGGCCACTCCCAGCCTCTTTTAGTTGGGCGTGGTCAAGACTGAGGGTCCACTGAAAACTTCCCCACCCGAGCTTCTTGGCTTTCCTGCTCCCACTCGTTCTTTCCCTTTTTTGCTGAAACCCGAATATCATAACTGGGAAGGAGCTTCAAAATAATCCACCCATTTTACAGATGGGGAAACTGAGGCTCGGGGAGGCAGTGACATCTAGGCATGTTATGCCTTGTCCCAGTCCAGGATTCCCGATTGTCCCCATCCTTGCCAAGGAACCCAAGCTCCCTAGGCTTGTGCTAGCAGCGGGGTGTGACAGGACTGGGCGTCCTGGCTTGGGGAGGTCAGAGGGGCTGGGGAGGGCAGCCCCTCAGCGGCCCCCTCACTTTAACCCCCTTCCTCCCCACCCCTTCAGTGTGTTGCATACTTTCTAAGGCGGCGGGGCGGCGGCTCCATCCAGCCCATCGGCTCCTCCTCCTCGGCATGGCTGGCTACTTGAGCGAAACGGACTTTGTGATGGTGGAGGAGGGCTTCAGCACCCGAGACCTGTTGGAGGAGCTCACTCTGGGGGCCTCACAGGCCACTGCGGTGAGGGGCCGGGAGTGGGGGTGGGTTCCCTGTAGAGGCCCAGCTGAAAGAGGTGGGAAAGAGGTGTACACCACAGTCCTTCTCTGGAAGGACTCCTCTGGCTCCCATCTCCCTTCATATTTGGCAGTTAGTCCTTGCTATTGACCAGAGACAGGCTCATTTTACCCCCATATCCTGCCCCCAAACTTTGCCCTTTCTGCCTGCCCTGATGAAACAGCACCACTACCGTCTGCCCAGCTCTCTAGGTCAGAAACCTGGGAGTCTGGCTTCACCCCACATCATCAGGGCACCACCAAGCTCCTTATACCACCTGCCAGGGTACTCTTCTGGGTCCTGGCATTGTAGTTCAGACCTCATCTCTCTAGAGGTCCTGCTAATCTCCTCCCTGCCTCATCCCACTTGCTCTGACTTTATATCACAGCCATGCCGAAACTCAGAACTGTCTGACAGTTCCCCACTGCCTGCAGGGTCAAGCCAGGGCTCTGCCTTCATAGCTCCGCTGCCGGCATGGCCCATGGTGTATCATGCTCCATCAGAGCCCAACCACAGCTGTATTTCCCAATGATGCTATGTGCTCTGTTATACCCCTTCACCCAGACTGTTCCCTGTGCCTGGAATGCCCTTTTGCCAGGCCTCTCTAGCTCTTACCTATTTCCGTCCTTCCTTATTACTCATCAGTGTCACTGTCCTAATCTCCCAGGCCAATTTTGTATTTCCTTTGTCTGTGGCCTCCACTGCATTGTGTAGAAACTCCTGTGGAGCATTTATTGACCGGGCTTGTAATTGCTTAGAGGGTTTGTTGTCTTCAAGACCAAAGCCCTTGCAGGGCTAGAGCCCTGTCTGGTCATCTCTATCCCTGAGCATGTCAGACACAAGTGGGGTTCAGTAAAAAAAAAAAAAAAAAAAAAAAAAAAAGTTGCATAAAAGGGAAACTGAGTCCCAGTGAGGGTTTAAGTAATGCTGTCTTACCCAGAGCCTTGTACATGTTTTGCCCCCAGCAAATCTGTGGTGACCAGTCGTTCACAGGCATGGGTCACAGTGGCAGTGCAGTGGGACTAGCTCAAGGCTTCAGCGAGCACCTCTCTGTGAAAGGCAGTGGGCTGCAGGCCATGGCTTTGGCTTGCAAGGAATTTATCTTTTTTCTGGGGAAGACAAATGTATATACAGTTCTGATACTTTGAAAGCATGTATAAAATGCAGCGAGAGCATTTTTTAAAAAGATTTTATTTGAGAGAGAGAGAGAGAGCGCGCGCGAGCATGCATAAGTGGGGGGAGGGGAGAAGGAGAAGCAGGCTCCCCGCTGAGCAGGAAGCCCGATGTGGGGCTCAATCTCAGGGCCCTGGGATCATGACCTGAGTTGAAGGCAAACAACACTTAACTGACTGAACCACCCAGATGCCCCCAGTGAGAGCATTAAAGCCAGAGTTGCCTTATTGTTTCTGAGGAGGTAACATTTGAGGTGAGACTTGAAGGTAGATTGGGGATTTGCCAGATCCTAGTAGGGACAAGGGTATTCTGCATGAAGCGCATGGTGGGAACAAGAGTTTGGAGCTCTTGTGCAAATGCTCCAGTGTGTAGCTGGAGCTTGAGCTGCAGCGAGGGGAGGTGCTGGAGCCAGATCACAAAACTCTGAACACGGGCTGGGGAGTTTGCCTTGGGTCCAGAGAATTTTCGAGCAAGGTGGCTTGGGTGGCCAGAGTTGGGCTTGGGGTGGGTCCCTGGGAAGACTGCAGATGGCACGCAGGAAGAGGGAGCCTAGTGGGGTCTCATACTCCCCCTTCTTGTGCAGGGTGACGTGGCTGCCTTCTTCGTGGCCGACCTCGGTGCTGTCGTGAGGAAGCACTTCTGCCTTCTGAAGTGCCTGCCACGAGTCCGGCCCTTCTACACTGTCAAGTGCAACAGCAGCCCGGGTGTGCTGAAAGTCCTGGCTGAGCTGGGGCTGGGCTTCAGCTGTGCCAACAAGGTGAGCCCCTGGCCCCCGCTGGCACACTGACCCTTGTTGCCTGCTCCACACGCATGTGGCTGGGGTGCTGCCAGGGGCCCTGGAGAAGCAAGGGTGGCTTGCAGCTGGCCCCCACCCTCTGGGAAGGGCCACCCACTTGGGAGGGGGTGGAAAGGATGAAGGAGGGAGAAACAAACGTAGAAGTTCTAAACGGGAACTGGAACTGTGTGTCTCTGGGGAGATGGGTCACCTTTTTAATGGAGATTTTCAAGCTTCTTGGCATAGAGCTATACGTGGTGTTCCTCTAATTAAAACAAAACAAAAATACCTTCTTATCATTGTTTTTTTTCTTTTATAGTCATAATAATGTGTGACAGTACATTTTCTCAGCTAATCCTTTGAGAATTCTGTGGTGTTGCCAATTTTGCTGCCTTTCTAGCTAGATTAATGCTGTTGTCTTAATTCCCCTCCTGCTCTCTCTAGACTTACTTGCCTATTTCCTATCACTCTTTATTCATTGAACTACATACAGTGTGCTAGTCAGTGTGTCACCAGGGCTGGCAATACAGTGTGTGGAGTAAGGCAGGCTCTGTTGTCTTGGATTTGAATGCTTAGATTATCTACTTTCATCCTGTTCTTAGTTAATGAAAGCCTCCAAGCTATAAAGTTTCCTCAGGGTACAGCTTTGGACATATTTATTCATTCAGCAGACCTCTTTTGAGCACCTACAAGGCGGCAAGTACTATTCCGGGTGGGGATTTAGCAAGTGAACAAACAAAAACAGAAAAGGCTTTTCTTTCATTAAACTTGTTTTCTAAAAAACAAGCAAGTTAAATAATGAAAATCTATATTATTTTAGATGGTCCCATGCTAGGGAGAAAGAGAAAGTGGGGAAGGGAGGTAGGGAATGTTGGGAGGAAGGATTGTACTTTTATGTAGTTTGGCCAGGGAAGGCTTCACTGAAATTTGAATACAGACCTGAAGGAAGCAAAGGATCAAGCAGGTGGATAACTAGAAGAGCATTCTAGGCAGAGGGAACAGCAAGTGCAAAGGTGAGGCGAGAGCAAACCTGGTGGGCATTGCTTTGTGATATTGTCATTACTGTTATTTTTTTAAATGATTAGTAATGATTGTTTTAAGTCCTGGTCAGCAATATGGTTGGATATTGTGAGGAGGATTCTAGAAAGGTACACTGGAGGAGACAGGAGAAGAACTAGCCTGGGCAGGCTGAGAGGGGTAGAGGGATTCTGGGTGGGAAAGAGGTGTACACCACAGTGGGATGGTAAGAACAAGCAGGTTAACCTTTATCAAAGATGCTGTTAACACTCTTAGTGATAGAGGAATCTTTCTCTTTTGTCATCTCAAAGCCCCTTGGCATTTGCTCTTGCTTTGCACACTTTGTTTCACGTGTGCTTGCATAAAGCCCGTGAGGTCTGTGGGGAGAGAGATTGCCATGTACAGTCCAGGAGACTGGGGGCCGACTGCACACAGCTTGCCGGTAGCAGAGCCAGGATGTCCCCCTGTGGCATGCTGGGACTCTGCTCTGGGATCGGAGGAAGGGGATCCTTTTCTAGCCTTCTTGGTGTAGGGATGAAGAACAGGACCAAAACCTCCTGACTAGCCCTGTGTGTCTGGAAACCCAGAGGTGGTACACTGTGTGCTTGGCCCTCCAGCCTCAGGTCTGGTCTCCAAAGAGCAGAGTGTAGGATGTTAGGGCTTAGAAAGACCTTGGAAGTCCGCAGGGACATTGAAAGCGTATACTGTTGCGGAATGCTTCTGTTGTGCCAGGCACTTTGCAGAGCGTTTTCTGTATGTGATCTCATTTATTCTCGCAACCATCCTGTGAGGTAATGATTATTACCCTGATTCTGACAACAGCTTTGTGAGGAAGCATTTAGCATACAGCAAAGGAGGCGCCGAGGGTGAGTGACTTGCTGGGAAGTGGCCACTTGAGTAGGGCCAGTGGCAGTGGGGTCTCCAGCTCTCTCACTGCATCTTTTCATTGTCCTTGGGGAGGGGATGGCAGAGCTGGGCCCCAGCTGGTGACGCTTGCCTTAGCAAGCCCCCAGAGCTGTGAGAGGCCCCCTGCCTGCAGGTGAGAGGATCACACTTACTGGGTCCAGGATGCACAGCTTTTCTTGAAAGGCCGAGGCTGCCCTCTTCTGGTTGGCCATCACTAGTGGCTATGCTTTAACATCACCATGACTTGGCCAACATTGACCTAGGGGGCTGGGTGTACTTATGCAATGGACAGGTCAAGGGCACAGGCCATGCTTTGCATGTCCACTCACCCTTCCAAGGACCTTATGTCACCTCCCCTGCCTGCATCCTGTCTTTTCTTGCTGTCTCTATCAGCATCCTTCCATCTTAAAAAGCCTTCCCGGGATACCATACCACCCCCCAGCCCAGTGCCAACCTCCCTCTTCACTGCCAGAGTCGTCTACATTTGCCTGTCTGTGTGCACCTGGCTCTTTCCCTTATCTGCAGCATCTGAGGCATGCTTCCCCATTTCCACTCTCACAACTCTGAGGAATCTCTACCAACATCCCCAGGGATCTTCAGGATTCAGTAAGCACTTTATTTTAAACATTCATTTTGAATTATTCAAATAACGAATTGATTCATTCACACAAACGCGCACACATGTAGGCCATCAGCTTAATGTCTCCAGAGATAATCGCCATTATGAGTTTGAGGTTGGTGGGCATATGGTATTTTAAAAATACTTATAAATATGATCCATAGAAAATATACAAAATGTAAATGATATTTATGTGTCGCAATGCTTTAAACTTGACAGGTGTTGGAAATCTGTCCCATGCATTTAGACCTTGTCAGGGACACTCCTTGGTTCTCTTCTTATCCTCTCAACATTTAACACCACGACTGTTTGCTTTTGTGGCAAGAACAGTTAATGTGAGATCTACCCTCAATGCATTTTTCCCCCTCAATGCATTTTTAAGTGTACAGCACAGTATTGTTGACTATAGACACGGTTCTACAGATCTCTAGGACTTAATTCATCTTGCAGGACAGGAACTTTATACCCACTGAAGAGCAGCTCCCCATTTGTGACATATTCTTCTTAAAAACCCTCAAAGATAACCTATGCTTCTAGTTTTAAAAAACTTCAGAAGTCAATTCACTGAACGGGAGCGCTGCTCTGCACCTGCCCCACCCCCACCCCTGGGCACCTGTGACAGTTGACACCCTCCTTCTGTACAGACATGAGTTGCTGTGACAAGGTTTGCTGTGACAAGAATGGATAGCCTATGTATTGTCCCCCCCCCCCTTCTGGACACGTTCTTTCTCCTCCCCTCCCCTCAGATCCTGGCTGCCTGACTTCCTTCTCTCTAAATGGGAAAGCTCCTCCGGATTCTGTTCTGTCTTGGGCTCCCTTTCTCTTGTAGACTCTCCCTCCTCTTGGGGGATTTCATCTCCTCCCACGGCTGTAAATACCATCAATATGCCGCCACCTCCTACGTTTTGATCTCCAGCCCAGACCTTATATATCCAGCAGCTGCCTGGATACCACAGGACGCCTGGAACCCAGTGTGTTCAAACGCACTCACGATCTTCCCCTTGGGGAAGGGCCAGCCGGCTTGCTGGGCATGGAGTCAGACAGCCCCACAGGCTATCCACCACCATGCTGGCCAGCCCTGTCCCCCAGAACACATCTCCCTCAGCTATTACCTCGCCCAAGGCGGTTGGGACCAGTCCCCCCAGAATCCTCTTGCTTCTTGCTGAGTCCTCGTTTGCATGGTAGCCAGAGCCTTATGCATTGAAACCTTGCATTTAAAGTGCAAACCTGACTGTGCCCTTTCCCTTCTTGAAACCTTTCAGATGGATTCCCTTGACTTCACAGGATAAAATAGAAATCTACATCAACCTTTTTGGGCTCCCTGTTGGCTCTGCCCACCTCCCCGCAACCTTATTTTCCCCACTGTGCTTTCCCGGCCCAGGCCATCCTGCGTTCCCTGTTCCTTGACCAGGCTGAGCACATTGTGCATCTGTAGCTCTGAACAGGCTGCTCTCTTGACCAGAAACTTCCTTCTATCCCTCTGGGCCTGGGGGAGGCCGCCTGTGGAGCTCAGCTTAACTTTCTGACTCTCAGAAAGGCTACCCTTGGCTCCTGGCACCCGGGTCCCACATCCCACACTCTCTAGTATCCTGAGCTCTTTCTTTAGGGTTCTTATGTGTTTAGAATTCCTTCATTATTTAGTGCTCATTTGTTCTTACCTATCTTCCCCGAAGATCTCCACAGGGCCAGAGATTTTGTCTGCTTCACTTACCACTTGTTTTCTTTAGCACCAGTCACAGAGCCTGGCACCTCAATCGATTCTCAAGAAATACTTGTCAACTCAGCATCAAGGTTGAAATCTCTGTTACAGTACTGTGGTTAAGAGCTCATGTGCTAAAGTCTGACAGTCCTGGATTAGAATCCCAGCTTTGCCACTTAAAAGCTGTGTGACTTTGGATAAGTCACTTAACCTCTCTGAGCCTCTGTTTTCTGTCTCATAAGATTATTATGAGGATTAAATAAAAATGTATATAAAATATTTAATGCAATGGCTGGCATATGTAAATCCTTCAATGAATAACAATATTTATTATGTATTTATCATCAAAGCTAAAGCACAGGTCCCAAACTGCTACCATTGTTTCTTCCTCTTACCTCATGTGGTAAAACTGGGGACAAAAACACATTTTTCATCTCCTTTCAGACTCACGGTCATTGGAAGCCAGCTGTGAGGGCAGCAATTCCAGCTCTGTTCCACTCTGCTACTCACTGGCTGTGTTTCTGCAGGCAGGTGGACTTCTCTGAACTCAATTTGGTCCTCTGTAAAATGTGGCCAATAAATGCTTCACAGGACAGTTATAGACATCACATGAGATCATGCACATAAGTACCTCATACTAAAAAGCGGCTAACTTAAAATCGGAGTCTTATTATAAACTCAGGATGGCTAAAGATAGCCCAGTATCTCCCACAGTGTTTCAGAACCGGCTGCTTCTTGACTTCCTGCCCTCCATCCTGGAGAGTGAGACTTGAGTTTGAAAGCTGGTTCTGCCTCCTACTTGCTACACCGCCTCTCTGAGTACCAGCTTCCTTCTCTCTCAAGTGGAGCCGGTACCCCTCTGATGGGGTTATTGTAGGGAGTAGAAGAAATAGTGAATCCAGAGTGAAGCCACTGCCTGCTTTTGTTGAGTTTTATTGGATCGCAGCCATGCTCGTTTACTTATGCACTCTCTCTGGCTGCTTTTGTGTTGAGTAGTTGTCATAGAACCTATATGGTTGGGGCACCTGGATGGCTCAGTCCGTTGGGTGTCTGGCTCTTGGTTTCAGCTCAGGCTGAGATCTTGCAGTCTTGGGATCAAGTCCTGTGTCAGTCTCCATGCTCAGTGTAGAGTATGCTTTGGATTCTTTCTCCTTCCCCCTCTCCCCCTCTGCCCCTCTTCCTGCTCATGCACTAGTGCATGGGTGATCTCTTTCTCTCTCTAAAAATAAATAAATTCTTAAAATAAAAAACCCTACATGGCCCACTAAGCCTAAATTATTTGCTCTCTGGCCCTTTATAGAAAAAGTTTACTAACATCTCATTTGGTGCCTGCTTGTGGTAGGTGCTCAGTGACAATGGTTGCTCTCATTGTCATCATTATCTGTACCATTCATGCAGCAATCAGGTGGAACAGTGTTCTGTAAAGGTGAGGAAGAGGAGGCCCCTTTGGGAGGTAGGGGTTGCCAGAGTCACCCAACACAGCACCGGGCACACAGTGGGCCTTGGGATGTGGGATGACCTGTGTCTGGTGAATGTTCCAATACATCAAGGAATATTCATTAAACATTAAATCTGTCTGGAAAATGTGTCAGATACCTATTGTTAGGGCCATCAGGACTCCATGTAATGTCTGTGTGAATTAGAAAATGTACCCCTTCCTTAAGACACTCATTATAATGAATATACTGATTTTGTAAGGCTGAGATGCTTTATTGCCAGGAAGCTGTAATAGATATATAAACCTACCATGGATTCTCTGTGAATGGGACCTCCCACCCCTCGATTGTACAGTGTACTACCTGCACAGCTGTCCATGGCAGCCCTGCCTGTCAAAGAATGGTGAACCAACCTGAGTCCTGATTTTCACATTTTTGTTGTGAAAAAACAAAGTCCACTTTTTATGGACCTCCCCATGCATAGCTGTGACTTTGCCCTTCATTTGTGCTTCCTCAACTTCTGTGGGCCCTAGTAGGCCCTGAGCCTCCTCACCATCACCTTTGGGACCCCACAGGCAGAGATGGAGTTGGTCCAGCGTATTGGTGTCCCTGCCAGTAAGATCGTCTACGCCAACCCCTGTAAGCAAATTGCACAGATCAAGTATGCTGCCAAGCATGGGGTCCGGCTGCTGAGCTTTGACAACGAGGTGGAGCTGGCAAAGGTGGTAAAGAGCCACCCCAGTGCCAAGTAAGCTGAGAACCACTCATGGGGAGGCTGGGCCGAGTGTGAGGGCAGAGGGGGTGGGAGGAGTAGAGATGGAACAGAGGATCCTGCCCTGGACCTGGCCACAGTCACAAGAGGTTGGGGCAGACACTCCTGGACTGGACCCAGTATGCCAGGGCCTGACTGGGACAAAGGCTGAAATACCCATGACAGCCCAGACAGAGAAAAGTCGGTGGTATTATGGAGGTCAGGGTCACAGGCTGAGAGAGCAAGAGGGGTGGCCAAGACTGCTGCACAAAGGAGGTGGCATGCGAGGTGGGCCTGAGGAGTGAATAGAATTAGAGGGCACACGAACAGTGTACCAGAGTGAACTGCTTCAGCAAAGATTGTGTGCAGGTTGGAAATGGCACAGGGCATTTGAGGGATGAGCAGAAATTTGGTGTGGCTGGAAAATACCATGTGGGAGGAGGTGAGGGCAACAATGAATGCTGGTCGGTCACGGTCACAGGGCAGGGACCTGATGTAACTGGGCTTTGGCAGGGTTGGGGCCAGACGTTTTGCTCCGGTGGTGGCTCTCACGTGGTCGTTTGACACCATGGGGATTCCGGGGAGGACCTCCCTGGGGTGATGGGGAGGCCAGGTGGTGGACCACTCTGGTTCACCCAAAGCAGCTTCCATTTTGTCTGTTTTATATGATATTGGGGTTCTCAATAAGACCGTGTTTAAAAAATGGTTCCCCTCATACAAGAAAAGTTGGAAAAGCCTGGCTGGTGTAGAGGCTGATTCGGAGGAAGTGGAGCTGCCGGGGAGAACTGGTGAGGTTGGGACCAGGGCAGGGTCCGCGGGGCTGGGCCCAGGGCGTTTAGGGAAATGGATTGGATGGGCCTTGGAGGCTGACCGGCAGTACAGGGACAGGAAGGGGTCAGGGGCCTGTGTTGGGGGCGGCGGCTCTTAGTTTATACCCCTTTTCTCAGAGAGGACGTGATTGGGGTGGGGGGGGGTGGGGTCCACCCGGCAGAGGTGCGCTGCATGTCTCCTCAGGATGGTTCTGTGCATTGCTACTGATGACTCTCACTCCCTGAGCCACCTGAGCTTCAAGTTTGGAGCATCGCTGAAATCCTGCAGACACCTGCTTGAAAATGCCAAGAGGAGCCACGTGGAGGTGGTGGGGGTGAGGTGAGTGCCCGGAAGCCCCATCCTCCCTGCCAGGCCCACTGCCTCTTTCCCCAGGAATTAATCAATTCTCTATGAGAGCTTCCTCGGGGCCTCCAAGGAGGGCCTGTTTCCAGGCCTAGAATCCTGCCATTGGAGAGTCGTCTCTCTTTGGAAAGAAGGTTCAGAGTGTTCCACTGCCTGGCTTCGCAGGAGTTACACCAGCCTGTAGGCCAAAGGTTGTGCAGCCACACCTTTGCTCTGCCTCTTTTCTTGCAAGGATATGAAAGAAGTCATGATAATGACCTAATAGTATAGCTTTCATTTATTCTGTGCCTCGGATATGCCAGACACTGTGCTAAATGCTTCAGGTACATTATCCCACAGCCTTGTGGGGTCTTATCTCCACTTTCTAAATGGGAAAACTAAATCACAGGCAGGCCACAGTGCTGATTGAGAGGTACATACAGACCTGGCTGACTCTGGGGCCCTGGTCCTCATCCCAGAGGGTTCAGCCCTAGTGGCAGCACGAAGGGATGGGAGGGATACCAAGGGACCTTGGATCTAGTCTCTTGTCCACTCCTCACTTGCCATGTGACCCTTGGTGATGCATTTAACTTCTGGGGCCCTCAGTTGCTACATCTGTAGAATGGGCACAATGTCCAGTGTGCCTATCCAAGGCTGCCCCTGGCTGGGGCTGAAGCAGTGGCATCTGGGGCCCCACAAGTAAGTCGAAGCTCTCCCTCCTTTCCCAGTTTTCATGTTGGCAGTGGCTGTCCTGACCTTCACGCCTATACTCAGTCCATCGCAGATGCCCGTCTTGTGTTTGAAATGGGCGCTGAGCTGGGCCACAGGATGCACATCCTGGACCTTGGTGGTGGCTTCCCTGGATTGGAGGGGGCCAAAGTGAGATTCGAAGAGGTAACCCTGGGGTCAGAAGTGTGGTACTTGGGCTGGGTGGGAGGTAGAGCTGGCATATCCGGCACTGTGAGCGGGTCCTCAGTGCTGAGTGCTGTGCTTGGTGCTTTACTGGATTATTAGCCCCGTGTTACATACAGCTGGGCAAGCCAAGGCTCCTCGAGGTTATGTCACTTTCTGAGTCTACGGCAGAGCTGGCTGTAGACAGCTCTCTCTGACTCTGGTCCAAACACATATTTGAAGCTTAACCAGGCCTATTTTCATAAGCCTGGGAACCCTCGGAAGGCCTAGCACTCTCCATTCTCCCTCTGGTGAGCTGATGAGAAATCAAACGGGAGGGCAAGGGAAAGAAAAGCCCACCTGTCTATTTTCATCGGAGATGAAATCAAGAAAAATATGTCACCGCAATCCCCACTCCAACCACTAGGGGACGCCTCTCCCTAGTAAGAGCCAAGTTCTGGAATATCCACAATTTAGGACTGACCTAAGAAAATAATCCCCGAAGGACACAGAGTTAGCCTCAAAGATGAGCATAACAAGAGCCCAGTGGACTTTTCCTAGCACTCGGGAATTGGTTAAATTATAGTACATTCGTATGACCTCCATGTGAGGTCATTCACAGAGTCTTGAGTAAAACCGGTTACAGAACGTTTATATAGCTCTATCATGTTAATAATAAAAAATAGTGTTTGTATAGAAGAAGAATTAAAGGAGTCACTCCAAAAAGTTAACAATGATTAACAATCTGGATGACAGAATTAGGGTAATTTTGATCTTCAATCTTCTCTGTATTTTCTGTGAAAAATATGTCATTTAACAGATTGGACATTGATGAAAGAAAGATCTACATCAGGGCTTCTGGAACCCGAGTACCAAGTGTTACGTTAAGAACACCTCTTCCCATTGTGGGGGCGTTGAGGAAGGTGATTTACACAAGCATAAGGGTCTTGACCCAGCTCTGTCTGGCTCCTCCCTTCCTGGCTAACTGTCTGCTGCCACCAGCTGGGGCCTTAGCAGGTGCCAAGTCCTTCTCTCTGAAATCAAAGAAGCTTTCAAGAAATAGACTTGGAGCTATAGCAAGTCCTCAGAATGTAAACCCCACATTTCAAACAAGTCATTGTCCTCCATCCCTGTCCTACCAGATTGCTACTGTGATCAACTCAGCCTTGGACCTGTACTTCCCAGAGGGCTGTGGTGTGGACATCCTTGCCAGGCTGGGGCGCTACTATGTGACTTCGGCCTTCACTTTGGCAGTCAGCATCATTGCCAAGAAGGAGGTTCTTCTGGACCAGCCTGGAAGGGAGGGTAGGTGGCAGGTGGGCAACAGAGCCCCATTTTTCCCCCTTGACGCTAAGGACAGTGGACTGGCTGAGCAAGGCCTGGTTTTAGGGGATGGGGAATCTGGAGGGTGGATTGTTGCTTTAGAGAAACTTACAACCAAGTTCCCTCACCCCCAAGACAACTTGTGTAGTGCAACTTTTTCTATGCATATTTCTATTTTATGAAGATTGAGATAAAAACAACCTTAGGGAGAGCAGATACTTTATTAGCCCATTGTACAGATGAGAAAATTGAGAGCCAAAGAGAATGCAAGTGAATTGCTTAATAATAAAAAGTAAAGCCTGCATTCGACCCCATGTCTGTCTCCTCTCCAAAGCACAGGCTCTTACTCATCCTATTGCTTCTCATAACATAATGAAAATAATTAATGACAACTTATATTCGTCTAAGCCTACTTTATAGATGACAGAATATAGGCATGGAGAGGCTGAGTCACTAGCCCAAAGTCACACAGCTGGTAAGGGGCAGTGCCTGGATTCAATTTTAGGCTGGGCTGACTCAGGGTTCTCTGCCCACGCTGCAACATCAGCGCTCATCCCTGCCCTTCCAGATAGATCAGCCCCTTGAGTGAGGAGTGGGGCAGGAGTTCTGATCTTGGGGCTTTGCCTTTTGCTCCAAGATCTCAGGCAGGAGAGCTGAGGTCTGTGTGTCTTCCCCTAAGAATCCATTTGGAGGGATGATGGGCTCCAGGTAGTTAGAATGTCTGGTGTGTGCGTGTGCGTGTGCGTGTGTGTGTGTGTGTGTGTGTGTGTGTGTGTGTAGATGATGTTCTTCTGGCTTCCTTTATAAATCTGGGCAATTACTATATCTAGACCAGCCAGGAGACCTGGTTTCTCATTTCAGCTCAGGCACTGTTCCATTGTGTGCCTCTGAACGAGTGGCTTACCCTCTTGGGACATCGAGTTTGGGGAGGAATGTTCTCTTGCCCTTGCAGGCAGGAAGTATGTCCTGGGCAGGGCCGCTCAGCGGCAGGGGTGAGTGTGCTCCACATGAACCTGATGTCCTGGGGACAGCAGGACCAACCCCATAGTTGAGGAAGGGGCAGCCTTGCTGAGCCGACCATTGTGCCAGCTCCCCACTCCTTCACGTGGCTGTTTGTGCTGCCCCTGACCCCTCCCATCCCCACAGAGGAAACCGGGTCCACCCCCAAGACCATCGTGTACCACCTCGGTGAGGGCGTGTATGGAATCTTCAACTCGGTCCTGTTTGACAACACCTGCCCCACCCCCATCCTGCAGAAGGTAAGCCTACCCCCACCCACCGGCCACTTTTCAATTATGGGTGTGGGGGTGGGTGTTTAAAATCACATGCAGTTTTTTTTTTTTAAGATTGTATTTATTTATTCATGAGAATACACAGAGAGGAAAGAGAGAGAGAGGCAGAGACACAGGCAGAGGGAGAAGCAGGCTCCATGCAGGGAGCCCAATGTGGGACTCGATCCTGAGTCCCCAGTATCACGCCCTGGGCTGAAGGCGGCGCTAAACCGCTGAGCCACCCAGGCTGCCCTACTGGGGGTGTTTTTAACTAGTTTTGAAAAAGTAAAAACAGTCATTGTAGAAAATAGTGGGATGATGAGGATCACCCATAGTCCCACCTTGTGGAGAGAGATCCTTTGAACATTAGATTTCTTTTCAGTCCTTAAAAAATGTATTCTGTTTTCAAAAATAAAGTTGGACTGTGTTTTGTAACTGCTTTTTTCCCACTCAATATGAGGTATACCTCCTTCCATGCCATTAGCTAACCTTTGACAATATACTTTTTGAGGACTACATAGTATTTTAACCCAACTTAACCCTACTTGGTTTGGTTTCCTGTTTTGCTCTATCTTGACATCTGTCTCCGATCAAGCCCTGGAGTGAATTTCTAGAAGTAAAAAGAAGCAGTTCATCTTTCATGGTTTTTTTCCAGGTCAACAAGGGAACAGGAATGGCCAAAGAGGGGCAAGAAAATCAGACACCCTGTTGTATTTTTGGATCTCCAGGCCTTTGTTTCTGTGGCCCCCTTTCTGGGGGGAACCTCAGTGTCTCACCAGCCCCTGGTCTATTATTCACACTCAGTGTATTTTTGTTTTCCTCTCTCTTTCCACCCCGTCCAGTTTTTCAAGACCCACTCAAATGTCAGCTCCTCCTTGTAGCTCTTCTGCTCTTCCTGCCCTTTATCTCTCACAGGCAGAAGGAGCACTCCTGCCCCAGGTGCCCATGCCACGACTTGATTATATCCTCGTTCCACTGCAGGGTTGTGAAATGTGGTTTCCTCTGGCTAATGGGAGTAAGCCTCCTTGATGTGCGCAGGAATTTAGTTTTCCACTGCCATGCGCTAGCCCTGCCTGCATTCTTGTGGTTTCCCACGTTCTACTGCACCAAGAAAGGACCAGGTGCCCCAGGGCACATAGCAGGCAGTGGCTGCTTCCCAGGTCCTGCCCCCCTCCATACCCTCTTGGCCTGCCGTTGGAATTCCTGACCTGCTCCCCACTCGGGTGAGCAGGACTATGGGCCCAGCCCACCCCCTATCCACAGTCTCCATTCTGATTCATCTCCAGTCAGTATTCCTGCCTTGGGCACTGAGATATTACTGACCCTCTTTGTGGTCAGCCTTATTCCTCCTCTGGATGATGTTGAAATTTCTTCCTTTGGTCTGTCAACCACTTACTGGGTCTAGCCATGTGACCAGATCCAGGGTGGATCCCCAGTCTGGTGGTGGAGACAGATGACAGCAGATGGAATAAATTAGCTAGAGTTGTATTGGGAGTGTGTCAGAGGCACCCAGCCTGGCGGGTGGGGGCGGGTGGGGGCGGGTGGGGGGAGGCATCTGCACCTTCTTCCCCAAGGAAGGTCCCCTTCACAAGTCTTGATGGCAGCTTTGAAACCCTGCTCTTCATCCCCAGGACTTTGTTTGGACCTCAGGCACAGAAAGTTATGTTAAACATAATCAATCCTTGGTTCAGAGTATACTTCTTATTGCTGGAGCTTGCTTGGCTCCTTTTTTGTTTGTTTTCTTTCTTTTAAAAAATTTAATAAATATTTGAGTACTCTCAGCATGCAAAGCACTATGTTGAGGCCTGCACAGGACAGTAGGTGGTGAGACAGAACTGACTACGCTTTGGAAATACAGTCCTGCTGGGTAGAGGCGTGCGTGTGTGATCAGTACACAGGACTGTAACAGTGTCATGAGAAAAAGCACAGAAAACTACAGAACAAGTGTTAGTGGAATTTTTGCAAAAATCTTCTAGTATATATCTTTAAAAGGAAAGGACTTTAGAAAAATGTAATACCATTATCAAATTAAAAATAAACACTTGCATAGCAGCCACCATCATCCTGCCTCATAAATGGTTTTTCTAGTTGATTTGCTGAAATCAGCCAAAAAAGGTCTACATACTGCATTTGGTCAATTGTCTCTCTTTTAACCTATTGGTTTCCTGAAACTCTTTTTTTTTTTTTTTTTTTTTAATTATTTCTTGATGAAATGGAGTTGTCAGTCCTAAAGCTTCCTGCATTCTGGATTTTCCTGATTGGTGGGTTCCCTGGATTTCCCTTCGATGCTATGGAATATGTTACTCCATGCTCTGTATTTCCTTTGAAACTAGGTAGTTAGATTTCATGGTTTCAGTGGATTCCCAATTAGTTTTGGGATAAAAATGTTTCATGAGAGGACTTGTCTTTGCCTTCTTTTTAGTGAAATAAGCATTCTTATCATTTTACTGCCTCATTCTTTTGTGTCTTCCCATGCAAAGTACCCACTGTTTTGACTCATGTATTACCTTTTTTTTATACAGGTTTTTTTCTTTTTTTTTTTCAAGATTTTATTTATTTATTCATGAGAGACATAGAGAGAGAGAAAGAGAGAGAGAGAGAGAGAGAGAGAGAGAGAGGCAGAGACACAGGCAGAGGGAGAAGCAGGCTCCATGCAGAGCCTGATGTGGGACTTGATCCCAGGACTCCAGGATCACACCCAGGGCCGAAGGCAGGCAGTAAACCGCTGAGCCACCTGGGGATCCCCTCTTTTTTTTAATATCATTTTTTCTTCTATTGTGGTAAGAGCATTTAATGTAAGATCTACTCTCGTAACAGATGTTTAAGTGTATGATCCAGTACTGTTATCTATAGGCACACTGTGGTTCAGCAGATCTCTAAGAACTTGTTCATCTTGTGGAGCTGAAATTTCATGTCCATTGGTTATCAACTTCCCATTTCCCCCTCCCATCAACCCCTGGCACCCACACTTCTATTCTTTGTTCCATGAGTTTGATTATTAGACACCTCATATAAATACAAGCATGCAGTATTTGTCTTCATTTCAGTTAGCATAATTTCCTCAACATTCATTCACACTGTTGCATGTTGCAATCTTTGATAAGGTTGATAATATTCCATTGTATGTAGATACAGCATTTTTTTTAATCCATTCATCCATCCAGGGACATTTAGGTCTTGGCAGCTGTTAATAGAGCTGCGATGAACACAGGACTGCTAATACCTCTTAGAGATCCTGATTTCAATTTTTTTTGGATAAATACCCAGAAGTAGGATTGCTGGATCACATTTAATTTTTTGAGGAACCACCATTCTGTTTTCCATAGTGACCGAATCATTTTGCATTCCCACTGGCAGTGCACTAGGGTTCCGATTTTTCCACAACATTGTCAACCCTGGCCATCTTTTCTTTTTTGAGAATAGCCATCCCACCAGGTGGGAGGTGACATTTCACTGTGGTTTGGATTTGTATTTCTTATTTGATTAATGATGTTAAGCCTCTTTTCATGTGCTTGTTCACCATTCATATGTCTTCTTTCATGTAGTTTTGGCACATTAAAGTTTATTCCTAAATGTATTTATAATTTGTTTTTTTTACTTTACAAAAAGGATGTTATGATGTATGTAACCTTTTGGAACTGTTTAAAAAAATGTACTGCACAGTCTAAGATGCATCTCCGCTGCTGTATGTGCTTTAGGTCCGTCCCTTTGACTGCTGGTTTACACTGTTGGCAAGCACGCTGCAGCTAATCTGTCTGCTGTCCTCTCAAGGCACTAGGTTGTTTCTAGGTCTTCCCTACTGTGAAATCTGCCACTCCGAATGTTCTTGTTTGTGCCTCTGTGACACAAGAGCAAGGGGTGGAATCACTGGGCATAGCTAGGACACATGAATGTTCAGCTTTCAGAAGACAGTGCCAGATGGTTTTCCAGAGCAGTTGTACTACTTGAGGATCCCACCAGCAGTATCTAAGAGACTGGATGGATCTACATTTTCCCTAACACTTGGTCTTGTCAGACTTTCAACATTTGAATGGATGTGAAATGGTTTCTCCTGTCTTGATTTGCATGCTCCTGTTTACTAATGAAGTTGGATATTCCTTTGTATATTTATTGGACACACATATTTCCTCTTCTTTCAGACGCTTTGTAACCTTCTCTTCAGTTACTGCCCTTTGTATCTGAGCCTCTCTATCCAGCGGCCTGCACTCACTGCCCCTGCTCCCTCAGCTTTCATTCCCTCTTAAAACCTTCCCAATGGGACATTAATTGCACAGCTATAAAGAAGATGCTCTTGAAAGTTCCTTGCATGCATCTAGCCCAATGGTGGCACCTCTGTCTTCAGCAGCTGATCTTTCTCCAACTTCACGCTCTTGGCTTTGCCTCTTCCTCTGTCATTCTCACCTTGTCTCTCTAGCATGTTCCCCATTGCTCACCCCCTGAATGTTGACTCTCAGATCTCCATTCTCGAGCCTCTTCTCTGCCTACAAGCATTTCCTAGGTGAGTTCTTCCAGCCTGAAGTTTTCAATATCATCTATAGTCTCATCATTTTCAAATTTATATCTCTAGTCTGCACTGTCCTCCCAAGCTCCAGACTTCTGTATCCACTGACCCACTTGCTATTTCTACTGGGTGTCTTTTTTTTTTTTTTAATTTATTTTTATTTATTTTTATTTTTTTATTTTTTATTTTTATTTTTTATTTTTATTTTTTTTTTCCTACTGGGTGTCTTAAAGGCACTCAAATTTATCTTGTTCAGAACTGAACTCTTGATTTCCAACCTAAACTTCTTTCTTCCCACAATTTTCTCTCAGTACAGCACAGCCACCCATCCAGCTGTTCAAGCTGTAGTACTTTGGTATTATCCTCAATTCTTGCTTCCTTCTCTCCCCTCAGGCAGTTCACCTGCAGTTTTTCAGTCTAATTCCAGAATATACTTGGAATGCATCTGATTTCTTCCCTGCCACCAGGGCAGAGTGCAAGCTGCCATCATCCCTTCCTGGGCCAGTGTAGCAACCATTAACTAATCTTCTTGCCCTGATTCCTGCCTTCTTGCTATTATTTTCCACACTGTTGACAAAGTGATTTATTAAATACCCAAAGATCATATCTCTTCTCTGCTTAAAACTTTCAGTGGCTCCCTGTTACTCTTAGAATAGAACCTAAACTTCTTACCCTGGCTTGCAAAGCTTCTGCCCACATCTTTAGCAACATCTATCCCCACTGAGCCCCTCACTCACCTGCTCCAGTCCCAGTAGCCTCCTTTCTGCTCCTGGACCACCTAAGCTCCTTCAGACCTAGGGACCATTGTATTCACCTGACGAAATGCTCTTCCCCTTGCTCCTGAAATGATCTCCTTATTCTCGTCTGGTATGTCTCAGGTTGGATGTTACCTCTCCAGGGAAACCATTCCTGATTACTCTCTCTAAAGTGGGCTTGCTTCTCCCTACCAGATAATTTTGTTACCCTGCTGATTTTCTTCATAGTATGTCAGAATCTGAAGTTATTCTTATTTGTTTTTGTTTCCTTGCTTATAACCTGTCCTCCCCACTAGCATGCAGGCTCTGTGAGGGCAGCCACTTAGCCTGCCTGTTCCTTCTGAATTCCCAGGATCGGCACAGTGCCTGGTACACTATAGGTATTTGATAACTACTTGTTGAATGTATGATGAATGAATAGATCTCCCAATAAGCTATGAGCCCCTTGAGGACAGAGATTGTTTCCCCAGTGCAAGACTTGGCACATAGTAGGTGCTGTATGTTGGAATTGAGTCAATCTTTAAAAATTACAGGAGCAACCCAAAATTTAAAGGAACAAAGGAGGGAGGAGCTCTGCAATGCAATTTATCTATAATGTCAACCCCTTTTTCACCAGACACACCGAATGGCATGTGGCTGTGGACCTCACATTCACTGGTGGCCGGTGAAGCCACCATGCACTTATTGCAGCATGTCCTGTTCTAAGCACTTTACATGGCATTACTCTATCTTTATGATAATCCTATACGTGGATACTGTTATGAGACCCATTTTACAGATGAGAAAACTGAGGCATGGGGCTGAAGCAACTTGCTCAAAGTGTACAGCTAACAAAGGGTAGAATTTTTTAACTGCAGACTGTGAACTGCTTGGGGTATGGTGCATAACTTATTTGTCTTTGATTACCTGGGTGTTGCCAGAGAACAGGCTCTTAACTACTTTCCTGTAAAATTATTGACTCCAGATAAAATCTTCCTATTACTGGGCATTTGGACGTGGCTAATTTTTTTAAAAAAGATTTATTTGTTTATTGGAGAGCGAGAGAGTGAGTGTGTGAACGCGGGGGAGGGGCAAAGGGAGAAGGGAAGCAGACTCCCTGCTGAGTGCGGGGCTCAGTCCCACGACCCTGAGATCATGACCTGAGCTGAAACCAAGAGTTGGATACTCAACTGACTGAGTCACCCAGGCACCCTGGACATTGCTAGTTGTTGCTTATTATTCATTCATGTGTTTGTGAGAACTACCTCTGCCTAGAATGCTCTTTGTTAGTGTGTTTGTGTGACTGGCTCAAGTTACACACTGATGGTGGATTCCCTTTAAAAAAAAAAAAACTGTTTTCTGGGCAGCCCGGGTGGTGCAGTGGTTTAGCGCCGCCTTTGGCCTGGGATGTAATCCTGGAGCCTGGGATCGAGTCCCACATCCAGTCCTGCATCGAGTCCCACATTGGGCTCCCTGCATGGAGGCTGCCTTTCTCTCTGCCTGTGTCTCTACCTCTCTCTCTCTGTTTCTCATGAATAAAAAATAAAAAAAAAAAAAAACCTGTTTTCTTATGATGAGTCCCTAAAATAGGATTACCAGGTAAAAAGTTATGAGCATTTTCAGGTCTCTTGATACATATTGCCAGATTGTTTTCCTCAACGTTTGGCCCAATCTGTACTGTTAGCAGCAGGCTCATTTCATAATAAGCTCACTAGCAGTGCATGCTGTGACTTTTTCTTGTTGGCTAATTTATCTGAAATGGTATATATCTCAGTATTTCTTTCATTTCTGTCTTTTTGACAGGTATAAAGCATTTTATTTGTTGTTTTATTTTTTATGTCAATATCTTTTTATATCCTCCATTTACCTAATTTGGAATTTCTCTTACAAACGAAGATGAGCTTGTATATGCATGTGTGTGTTTGTGTGTGTATGTGTGTGTGTGTATTTCATATAATATTTGACACAAATAGTTTTTTTCCTCAGTCTGTTGGTTTTAGTTTTGTGATTCTTTGTTATTCTTTCATAGAAGTTTCAACATACTATCATGTGTCTTAACTAAGTGCACTGCCATTAATAGGGAATTTGTCCCTATTTACCTTTTGTGCTCTGCAAGTTATAGATTACATTTATTTTATACATATTTTTTTCTATTGTAGAAATAGAATGTGTAGTGCTGGCTTTGGCGGCATATATACTAAAATTGGAATGATACAGAGAAGATTAGCACGGCCCCCGTGCAAGGATGACATGCAAATTTGTGAAGTGTCCCATAAATTAAAAGAGAGAGAGAGAAAAAATGTTTATTAGGGAAAATCTAGTGCAAACGCCCATATAAATTGATCCTTTAAGCCCACCATTCAGAGATGATTATTGTTAAAAATTACTTTGATTCTTTTTCTTTTTTTAATGTCAATACACATTATTTTTTAACTTTGAATAAACCATATATTGGAAAGTATGGTTTTCTTTAAATGCTGATATGTTACATGGACTTTTTTAAAAGATTTTATTGATTTATTCATGAGAGACAGAGAGAGAGAGAGAGAGAGAGAGAGAGACAGAGACACAGGCAGAGGGAGAAGCAGGCTCCATGCAGGGAGCCTGACGTGGGACTTGATCCTGGGACTCCAGGATGACACCCTGGGCCGAAGGCAGGCGCTAAACCGCTGAGTCACCCAGGGATCCCCAGGTGGACTTTTTAATGTATAAACATTTTAAATGTTCATGGAGTGGTCTAAAATGACATATATTTAGGGTTAAATATACAATTTAGCAACTATGTACTGGCATTTTATTTTTATTATTATTATTTTTTAATATTTTATTTATTTATTCATGAGAGACACAGAGAGAGAGGCAGAGACACAGGCAGAGGGAGAAGCAGGCCCTATGCAGGGAGCCCAATATGGGACCCAATCCCGGGTCTCTAGGATCACGCCCTGGGCCAAAGGCAGGCACTAAACTGCTGAGCCACCCAGGGATCCCCAGTACTGGCATTTTATAAATGCAAGGTATAGTTGGGTGTAGGAAGGGACCCAGAGGGGGCAAGTACCACAGGAGTTTAATAAGAATCTTGGGAGCCCAAATCCAGGGCACAAGCCTCAGTCACTCCACTCTGCCTGGAGATCCTCTCTCTATTGACAGGATTGGGCTTTCTTAACTTGCCTATTGTGTTTTATTCTAGTGATTTATGGTTATGAAGCGTGACTCTGTCTTGAGTGTGCTGCAATAGCATTGTTAAATGTGGATCTGGCTAGTTTTTGTCTTAAAAATTCTTAACTTATGATTTCAACTGCTTTTTTGTTTTATTACTGCTTTGCCATACTGTACAGTAATTTTATTTTTTTCATCTCTTGTCTTTATCCTGTTTTTTGATAATTTGTTTTCTTTGTTCAGCCTATTCCATAGTGTTTTCGCAATAGCTTTGTGTTGTGTTTAGAAAACCAGTAGGGTGCCTTCTATTTCCAGCAATGTGGCAGTCTAGATACTCTGAACAGCCTCCCCACTGACAACAAAGAAAACTGTATCCTGACTTACAAGAAAGCAGGGGATTCTTCAGAGGTCAAAATTAAGTGAAAGCAGGCATCTCCACTTTGAGTAAAAGCCAGCCTATTCTCCACCCACTAGCCAGAGGAATTCTTTTAAAATGTAAGTCAAATCATGTCTAGCTTTATTAAAATTGCCTGAAACCCTGCCCTGGCTCCTGTCTCACTCCAAATTAAAGCAAAAGCCCTCCAGGGGTTTCTAAGACCCTTTGTGATCTGCCCCTGTCTCCTCTCTGATCCCCTCCCTCACTACTTTCCCTCTTGCCCATCCTATCACAGTCATGGCAGCCTCTCTGCAGTTCCTCATGGAACAGTTCCTCATGGCATGTCCCTGCTTTAGCATCTTTGCACCAGCTTTTCCTTCTTCCTGGATCACCTTTCTTCCAGGTACCACACAGGCTCATTCCTTTACCTCCTTTGCATCTTTGCCTGAGGTCATCTTTTCAGTGAGGCCTTATACTTTATCCTTAATACTGCCACCTGCCCTTCCCCCTGCTCTGTGCTTTCTTTGATTCAGTATCATTTATTATCTCTTAATTTACTTCTTTATTTTGTTGTTTGCCTCCCTCCTGCTGGACTGTAAACACAATGAGAAGAAGGACTTTGTCTCTTTTTTTCACTAGTGTGTCCCAAGCATGTAAAATAGTGGCTATTCTAATATGTATTAAATGAATTCATTAACCCAGAGAGAAAACCCGACTTTGAAACTGGCTTTCTCTCTGGGAGTGTATGCTGACCCCTTGGGGTGTTGGTCTTTGGTTTTGATAGCTGCATGGGTTCCTAAGGGACTCAGTCGGGATGGACAATCTGATAGAATCCCTCGCATAAAGCTGTGAACCTGAAAAAAGTACCTAATCATCAGTGTAAGGGTAAACCAGAAAAACACCTATCCCACAGAGGAGGACAGCAAAAAGACATTTTTTGGATCTTGGTAGTGGTAAGAAGAAGATACAAAATGGATACTTTAGAGCCATAAGCTAGCCTTTTTTTTGGCTTTGTTGCCCAAATTCATATTCAGACAACTGTGTTGTCTGAAAAACGTCAAGGCTAGAATTTATTTTACCTTTCAGAAGCAAACACAATGTCCCTCTGGAGTAGAAATCTTTAGCCTAGGCTTTTAAGAATTCTCACAAGTGCCAAAGTACATGAGCTTGCAGTCAAAAAATTGCAAAACACAAACACCATGAGGGAAAACCAGCAGAATAGACAACAGAACCAGACCTACAATTATTTCATGTATTAGAATTATCAGATGTTAAAACAGAATGTTTATAATGTTTAAAGAAATAAGAAATTTAAAATGTGACCACTGTTATCAAGAGGTACTTGATCACAGGGTAGTTCATGTGGTTAGGCCTCCAATTTTTTATTTTGACTCAGGTCATGATTTCAGGGTCGTGAGATCAGCTCTGCCTTGAGCTCTGTATCAGGCCCTACACTGGGTGTGGAGCCTGCTTAAGATTCTCTCTCTCCCTCTCCTTCTGCCCCACCACAACTGGATCTCAGGGGTAGCCTGCTGCTGAGTGGAGGAGAAGCTTGCTGGAGGGCATGGGCCAAGGCTGAACTGTGAGGACCACTGAGGTGAAGGCTACCATACCCTTGTACACTGAGCCATAGGGACTACACAGAACACAGTATGATGAAAGAGTGAAAGTCTCTTTTTCCTGATCTGTCCTTGTAATATCTTTCCAGCAATCTCTGTTGACAAAACTTAACATAGAGCTACCTGGCAAGGGTTCAGCTCCAGTACCACAAAGCAAGGCAAAGAAAGGTGAATTGGGAGCTGAGAGGCAATAAGTTAGTAACTGGCAGAGAGTCAATAGAATGGCAGAGAGGAAGACCTGTTTTCAGATTTAGGAAATCCAATGAATCCCACACATAGGCAACATATTAATGAAACTGAATACTGAAGACAAAGAGAGGATCTTAAAACTAGTGATAGAAATGAGACAGAAGACTACCTATAGAAGAATGACAGACTTAAAGCTTTTCTCCCATAATAATGAAGGTAGGAGATATTAGAATAGCAGCTTTAATATATCAACCTAGAATTTTGTATCCAGCAAAATTGTTTTTCCAGAATGAGTATGAAATGTAGGCATTTTCAGACAAGCAAATACTGAGAATAGATCTTCACTAATGAAAGTTCTAAAGGATATATTTCAGGCATAAGGAAAATGATTCCAGATGGATGGTCTGAGTTGCAAGAAGGAATGGTGACCAAAGATAGCTAAATATGAGGGTTTATCCAAAGGATCACTGACTGTCACCACCACTACCACCACCAATAATATTTTTGGGGTTAAAAACAGTTTTCAGTTATGATTAGGCTCTGCTGTGAGTAGCAGACCCCAAGTTACCTGACTTGAACAAGATATCGAGGCTTATTTCACTCTCATGTAAATGTCTGGATGTAGGCAATTCGGAGCCTACATCCATCGGAGGTTTGGTGGTTTAAGCATATTGCTTCCAGTTGTACCTATTTCTAGGTGTCATCATCTTGCTGGGGCTAAGATCTTAGTCCCATGGCCATGAATACCTGTAAGGAATGTTAGCAACATGGTCTTTCTAGGTGGTCCTGTGTCTAGCAAAAATTGAGGATTGGAAGTGTTGGTGTAGGCAATTAGCAGCCTCTGCCACAAATAAGATAAACTAAAACACTGGACAGCAATAGAATATAAGTTGGGAAGTAAAGGAACCAAGTTGGTGTTCTAAGGTTTTTAACTGAGAGGAAGATATTGTTTAATTTTAGACTTTAAGTTAGGCATGCATGTTAAAATGTAAATGTTTAGAATAACCATAAAAGAATATAGATAATATAATGGATAATAGATTATACACAATAAAAATATATATCTATATAAATAGATAATATAATTGCCAACATTGAAGGTAGTTGAAATGGTTTAGTTTGGACACCGTCATAAAAAAAATAAACAACATAGTTGAGACCACAGGAAAACCCAATATATATCTGGAAACTTGTTTTTCGACAAGGCTTGAAAAGCAGATCACTGAGGATAGTTTAATATATGGTGCTGGGACATCTGATTGTCTATATGCAAAAAATGAAGTTGAATCCCTATCTCAATGCACACATGAATATAAATCCCAGGAATCCATATAGGAGAATATCAGTTTAACCTTGAAACAGGGAAGAACAGTGAAGAATCTCTTAGAAACCAGAAAAGGAAATGACTGATATTTGTCTAAATTAAAACAAAGAGCTTCTGTTCATCTGTCAGCAAAAGGAAAGAGGCAATCACACCCTAGGAGAAAGTATGGAAACATATATACAACTGGATAAGAGATCAGTACACAGAATATATGAAGGATTCTTACATAAGAATCTTAAGAAAATAATAAGAAAAGCAATACAAAATGGAAATCAATAGAGAGATATAGACAAAATACATTAACAGGCAGTTCACAGAGGAGGAAATCCAAATAGAAAAATGACAAACTGTCCAACCTCGTTGATAATCAAGGAAACATGAACTCAAATGAAAAGGAGACACCATTTTCTACTGACTAGATTAGAAAAAAATTAAAGGCATGACAATATCAAGAGTTGGTAAGGGTATAGAGTAGTTGGATCTCTTAGACATTGACAGGTAGGAGTTGGTATTTCTATTTTGAGAAACAAGTTGTCACTACTCAGATAAAGTGAGATATGTGTATACCCTACCTTCCAGCAAGTTCTTAGATATATATTGTCAAGAAACTCTTGGCATGTGAATTTGAGGATATATATGAGGAATGGTCACAGGAGCAATTTTTATAATATATAACATTGGAAACAACATTAACATTTGTTGGCAGGGTAATAGATAATAAATTACTGTGTATTCCATATAATGAATTGGATGCAGCATGTTGTGAATTAAGGGTATATATATATATATATATATCAGTTGGATGAATCTTGGGAATGTAAGTTTCAACAAAAAAAGAAAATTGCCGAGATTACATACTCTATAATTTGATTTTACACAAATTTCAAAAGTGTACTAAACTAAATACTGTGCTAAACAGAGCAGGAGAATAATGAAAACAAAATTCAGGATAACTGCTACCTTTGGAGGGGGAAGGGAAGTGGCATGTCATTGGGGTGGGCCACATGGGGGTTTCAAAGATATTGGAAATTTTATATTTATTTAGCTGGTGGTGGGTACACTGATATTCATTTTATTGTTATTCTTTCTATCTTAAACATGGTACAAATATTTTTTGTAGGAATTAAATATTTAATTAAAATGGAGTCTGTCATTATTGCTTATTAGTATTCTTTGATAGGCTCACATTTATTCTATCATGCCACTTATAACATCCAGAAAAATATCTTGGGGATTTCAATTAGCCTACTTAATCTATTTATTAAATAGGAGAGAATTCTCTATTTTGCTTTATTAAGTTTTTCCAGCTAGGAGAAGTAGAGCTCTTGTATTTTATTTCTCTCATTAAGGTTTTATTATTTTCTTTGAATAAGTTATTGTGGGCCAAGTACATCCAAGAATTTAATAACATAATGCTTTCATTACTATTGTGAATGGAAACATTTGCCTGTGTTTCTGAGCTGAGACAACGGCTTGCATGCTGAGACACATTGATTTTCCCCCGAAAACTATCCCCTTTCCTTTGGATTTTCTAGGTAGGCAAACATGTTATCTGCAATATGATTTTTTTTTTTTTTTTAGATTTTATTTATTCATGAGACACCACAGAGAGAGAGAGGCAGAGACCTAAGCAGAGGGAGAAGTAGTCTCCCTGTGGGGAGCCCAATGCGGGACTCAATCCTAAGACCCCAGGATGCAGACAAGCAAATACTGGATCATGACCTGAGCCAAAGGCAGATGCTCAACCACTGAGCTACCCAGGAGTCCCTGCAATGTGATTTTTTTTTCCATTTTCTATATATTATACCTTTTTGTTTCTTTTTCCCCCCCTAATAGCTATTGCCCACACATCTCATGATATATAAAATAGGAATGGTGACAGAAAGCTTCAGACTTGGAGTCAGAAGACATGGGTTTGAGTCCTGACTTTACCATATAATAGCTGAGTAACTTTAGGCAAGTTAACTTAATCTCTCTGAGCCTGTTTCTCCCGTTTCTTCGTCTGGAAAATGAAGAGTTGAACTTAATTACTAAAGTTGGTTTTGGTTCTGAAATGAGGCCATTCTAATGTATATCCATTAAGTTAGAGTTACCTCTTTAAATAGTCTCTGCTTTGCAGGGCTTGATTTTGTTTTGTCTGTAGTTGTAATCAAGAATAGATGCTATAGGCTATTGAATGCCATATTGACATATACTGAGAAAATTAGATTTGCATTGTGGATCTATATTTTCCATATTATGATGAAGCTGGTGGTCGCCTTGCTCATATTGTTCCTGTCTTCCATAGAGAAATAAATCACTGAAGGTGATTCTTTGGCTATGAGCGGAGATTTGGTTAGTATGGTTTTGTTTTAGATTTTCCTGTATGTTCACAAGTTAAATTCTGACCATATGTTTTTGTTGTTTTCCTTTTTGTGTGTTGCCCTTGTTCGTTCCATTTTTTTAAAAGATATTTTTGTGCACTTTATGTAGAATAGGGATTATTGCTTTGTTTTAAGAGTTGGGGAATTATTTAAGGACTCCATTAGGACCATTAGACATTATAAATGTTTGACCTTGTTTCTTCTGTGGATTCAGTCACTTATTGGGCCTCTTTGAGGAGGGCAGCCAGTTGATGCAGCGAGGAGGCCCCTTGTGTGGGACCACTAGGGAGATCTGCTATTAACTCAATCCAGAACCTGGAGCAGGTCACTTCCTCTCTCCGACTTTTCTCATCTGTAAAATGGGGGCTGCAGCTGCCTCTCAGATGAGGTGTGAAGTCGTAGTGGGCATGCTCTGTAAACTCTGCCCTCTCTCACAGAGGGGCCTGGTAGCAGATTGGGCAGCTTTATTTTTACAGGTGCTTGTCCGTTTCCACTCAATTTCCAGACTCATAAAAAGAGCTAAGACTTAATAAGCCTGTCACCACATGCTTTTGGAATATTTATTTTGCAGATTCTTTTTTTTTGTTGTTTCCTTTTTTTCTTAAAAAACGGGGGGGGGGTGCTTTAAATAGCAAAAGGGTAGCTTTGCATTATTTCCTGTGAAGTTAAAGTTTTTTTCCTCTGATTTTATTTATACCACTAATAAGAAGAGAACTCTTATTATAATGCAAGGGTGTCTTTTTTTTACTTTATTGTCAAAGAACCTTTGGAACCTCTTTTCTCGGGATCCTCATGGATTCATTTATAGAGCATTTTCCCCTCAAAGCTTTGAAAGTTAGCTTAATGTTTTTTAAAGTGGAGCTAAGGGAAATAATTCAGAGCAACTGAGATTAATTTTACTTATTAACAGAAGGCTCACAAGCAAGAATGTTAAGTTATATGAACAAGGATATATGTGTTTCTCTTTACTAGAATATATACTTCCCAGCTCCTAGATTGGAGCCCAGCACATAGTAGGTGCTCAATAAGTATGTGCTGAGTGACTCATGAATATGGATAGCTTGAATTTTTTACTTTAATATGTACATGTTTTTATTAATGAGACTAATGGCTTATTAATTTTTAATCATATACATGAGTATTATTTCTGCTTATGGAATCTGTAGTTTTTCTCAATTTTATTCATTCCTGCTGCTGGCTATGGTATTGGAACATTTTTTCTTTTTCCTCTATTGGTCTTCTCCATTACCTCCTTTATTTTTTTTTATTAAAAAAATTTTTTTTAAGATCTTATTTATTTATTCATGAGAGACACACAGAGGGATGCAGAGGCACAGGCAGAGGGAAAAGCAGGCTCCATGCAGGGAGCCAGACGTGGGACTTGATCCTCCATGCAGGGAGCCTGACGTGGGACTTGATCCTGTGTCTCCAGGATCACACCCTGGGCTGAAGGTGGCGTTAAACCGCAGAGCCACCCGGGCTGCCCCCTCCTTCTCTTTAGATGGCTTCTATCAATCTCTTCTTTTTTTCTTCCTCCCTCCCTTTTTTTCCCCTTTCTTTTCTTCTTCTTCTCTTTCTCATCACTTATGTATTTCCTATTCGTTCATCTATTTAAAAGATATTATTCAAAAAAGTACCTACTCTATGCCAGACTGCTAGACACGGGGGAGAGGGAGAGTGAACAAGATGGTCATGATCTCTGGGGTCATGGAATTTATAGTCTGACAGGGAGAACAGGCCTGAGCAGATACATTTCACAAATACCTAATTATAAATTATGACAAATGCTATGAAGGCTAAGTTTGTTGGAGGGAGCATGGAGCTTTCAGAAAGGCTTTTCATGAAGTCATGGTAGCTGAGATCTAAAGGGAAATTAGGAGTTGATGGGGTTGGGGCCTCAGGGCACAACAGGGTGAGGAATGGGGTTGGGGGAAGGGAAGCAAGGTTTTCCTGAGAGCCCAGAGCCTTGGAGTAACTGGAATACAGTGAGCGTGTTGGGGATGAAGAAGGGGGCTAAAGGGCACAGTCAGGGTTCGTTCATGTCCACCTTTCTGTCAGGACTCCTCCTCTAGGACCTGCCTTGCAGGATCCCACACTGCACTGGTTGTCAGCAAGTGGTCTGTGTTACAGATTTCTTTTCTGGATTTTTAAGTCATTTAAGAAAACAATTTTAATTTTATGTCTTTGGGCAAACCATGTAACCTCTCAGAACCTCACTTTCTGAAATGAGATGAATTTGGTCTACCCCATGGGGTTCTTTGTGATCACCCTGTGATTATCTGCTAGAGGCCCATCTTCCTCCCAGGCTTGAGAGCCTGGCGGTGAGTGGGTGTTTCACACACCTGTATAATTCTGGCTCCTATGATGGGGCCTGGCATGGAATGAGGGTATCTGGGAGGCTGTCATAGAAGACAGAGCCCCAAGGCTGGGCCCAGAGGCCAAGATGGATTTGAGGAAGGGGGAAGGGCTGCAGAGGTATGGACAGACCCAGGGTCTGGAAAGTGGCAGATGGCCAATGAAGATCAGAGCAGAGAGGTAATAACAATAACAGTAATAATGATAGCGCTATCTTACTAGGCCCTTGTTATGTGCCAGACACTGGTTTAAATGCTCTACATATACTCATTTATCCTTTTAGTGACCCTGTGAGGTAGGTATTATAATTATTCTCATTTTACAAATGAGAACACTGAGGTACAGAGGGATTAAGTACCTTGCCCAAGGTCACATATCCACTAAGTGTTGAAGCCTGGATTGAAGACCAGGCATTATGGCTTCAGAATATATAACGTAATGAATGCAGAGAATTAGGAGTGGCTTAAATGCCAGGCTAGAAGGCCCTTCTAGACTATTGTACTGGTTATGGGAGCCATGGAAAGCTTTAGAGGGAAGGAGTGCTAAGGCTGCACTCACTGTGCCCAGGAAAGCTGAAATGACTGTCTGTCTCTTCTGCAGAAATCATCCACGGAGCAGCCCCTGTACAGCAGCAGCCTGTGGGGCCCTGTGGCTGATGGCAGTGACTGCGTAGCTGAGGGCCTGTGGCTGCCACAACTACATGTAGGGGACTGGCTGGTCTTTGAGAACATGGGCGCCTACACCGTGGGCATGGGTTCCCTCTTTGGGGGGACCCAGACCTGCCGAGTCACCTATGCCATGTCCCGGGTGGCCTGGTAAGGGGGCCCTGCTGAGAAGGGAGTGGGGGAGGGCAAGGGAGCAGGCAGGGAACAAGAGAAATCTGAGATTTCAGACTGGTTTCCATGACATCCAGTTTGACAAGTACCTCCTGGCTGTTGATTCCCAGTAAGGCCTGTGCTTGGCACCTGGTGTGGCCACGAATGAGCTGGAGCTGGCCTTGAGGAGCTCAGCATCCTGTGAGAGACCCAGAGGAGCAGACAGGCACTTGTGATAATGGGGGGGGGGGGGGGGGGGGGACACGGGACTGCGGAAGCTGAGAGCCCATTCTGATGCCCAGACCCAGTTCCCAGAGGAGGGAAGATGGTAGAAGAGTGGGAGTGAGCCGGCAAGAGGGAGCAGGGGGTTCAGGGCAGAAGGAACAGCGAGTGAACACGCTGCCTTCAGAAACTACCTGAGGTTGGTTGTGGCTGGAGAGTGCGCAGGGCTGGATCTGGGCAGGGCTCTGAGCAGTGGGGAGCATGGACTGATATGAAGCAGGTAAGTGACATATCTGGCCTGGATTTTAGAAAGACCACTCTGGCTACTGGGGGAATTACGGGAGGACAGGGGAGATTGCTCAGACTAGTGGGGGGCGGGGGGCTCTGTGGCCTGGGACTTGCCTGCTGGCTGAGCCTCCATAGGAAATATATACATTTGCCCTGCTTGCCTCACCAGGCCAGTGCTGGGATCCAGTGAGGCAGGAGGGGCACGAGACAGAAGTCAGATTTGTTGAACCCTTCTGTCTGGCCTTCTGTCAGGCATCGTATGATTATTTTCTCTCACCTGCACAGAATCAGTGTGATCACAAAGAGAGGTTTGTCCAGTGGGGGCTGGGAGAGGCCTGCAGAGGCAGGAGAAGTTGGAAGGGACTTCTATGCTAGGCCTCAGGCTGAATCTAGCCTGTGTTCTGGGGGACATGCTAGGTGCTTGAGCACTGCGCCCCCCACCCCCAATAGTGCTACCAACCCCCGGCTGGTGTAGCTCAGCATCAAGGTCACATTTTATCCATCCACCCAACAGACCTTTGTAGTACTTGCTCCCTGCAGGGGCACAGGATGGGCTGATGCAACCATTGTGACATCAGGGGTGTTGTGACAAGGTCTGAAACAAACTTAAAGAAGCAACCACACAGGCCTCCTCATCCCATTCTGGCTCCATCATAAGCAAACACAGGCAGAGGTGTAGGGAGTCGGGTTATTCATTATTAGAGATGAAAAAATTTGATGTATTAAAATGGCTGTGCCAAGAAATTCCCCACGTCCAAGGAATTCTGCCAAAATGTCCTGCTTTAGAGCCTGGCTCTGTGCTAGGTCCTGAGGGGATAACAGGCACCCAAGGCAGAGTGGTGACCTGCACACACAGACACTGGCACAGAGAGCAGAAAGATCACTGGGGAGAGACAGCCGGGTGGCAGAGGTGCCAGGGCTAGGGGAAGTTAGGTGCAGGAAAGCTGATGGTGGGGGGCAGTCTGGGCTGAGAGATGTGGGGGTTTGAGGCCAGTTCATTCAAAGAACTGCAAATAGTTGCATCTGGCTGGAGTGGCCTGTGCAGAAGACTGGATGGAGAAGGACCTTGGAGGCCCAGGCTGGAGTTGATCTTGAAGGCACTAGAGGGTCAGTCACTGATGCTTTTTAGGAAATTGGATCAACCCATTTTGACAGATAAGGAGACAGAGGGTTCTTGGCCTGGGGAGCCTCCTACAAGCCTGACCACTGACTTGCTGTTGAAGTGTCCATGTCAGCAAAGAGGGAGGCCTTCCTGCAGGTGGGAGACCAGGTTGGGCAGGGCCTGAGAGCAGACGGAAGCTGCTGACCACTCAAGTGCAGGTGTTTGCCTCCTGGAAAGATGAACCTGGGCCAGAATTGTCTGGCGGAGGCAGGGGCAGAGCAGAGAGACTGGATAGCCCTGGGTAGAGACAGTGGTGGCACTGGGAATGGAAAGAAGTGGCTACACCTGTGAGAAAGCTCAGGACCTGGGCTCAACAGGGATAGACTGGGCTGGGGAACAAGATTCCTGACTTGTGGCTGAGCAGCTGGTCAGATGGTGGAGCCATTTATCAACCTTGGTAGGTAGGTCTGTAGGATTTTGGAGAGGGGCAGGAGATGATTTTTTTTTTTTAAGTCCTATGCCTGGGATATAAAGAATGTGGGCTTTGGACTGAGAGAATTGGGTTGAATCCTGGTTCTACCACCTTCTAGGGATGTGACCTTGTACAGGTCACTTCCTTCTCAGTCTCAATTTCTTCACTGGTAAAATGGGGATAATAATGCTGCCCTTATGTGGTTTGGGGAACACAATTAGATACTATAAGGTGCCTGGCACAGTGTGTGGCATGTAGTCAGTGCTCCATAAATATGGGTTCCTTTTCCCTTACTGTGGAGGAAGACCACTGGGGAAAAGAGACCAGTGGGGAAAGAAGTCATCAGACTCATCCTCACTCCTGCACTAGGCTGGGCTCTGGGCCCAGGTGGGAACCCTACATACCAGGGGCTGGGACTTCTGGTGCAGGGAGCCTTCAGGAGCCCCTGGCCTGTGGGCCCCATGCTGGCTGCCTCCAGTGCCCCTCTCTTGCCTGCAGGGAAGCACTTCGAGGGCAGCTGCTGCCTGCAGAACAAGACGAGGACACCGAGGGCATGTGCAAGCCTCTGTCCTGTGGCTGGGAGATCACAGACACCTTGTGCGTGGGCCCTGTCTTCACTCCAGCAAGCATCATGTGAGCGGACCCTGTCCCCCCTCCGGAGAACTCCAGCAGGGGCCGCAGAGATGCCTCTGGGAGATGTGGGAAAGGCAGCAGGCAGGGGCACCCTCTGGCCAGGACTCTGGTGCTCGCTCTGCTGCCCCCCACGCTCCACCTGTAGTGTTTCTGCCCTGTAAATAGGACCAGTCTTACACTCGCTGTAGTTCAAGTATGCAACATAAATCCTGTCCCTTCCAGCTGTGTCGCTTCCTCTGCAGCGCAAGGGGCCTGGTCAGCCAGGTGTGGGGGTGTTCTGGGGGTCTCCCTTGGTCTCCTTTCCACCTTTGTAAATATGAAGCAAATAAATATTTAGGTTTTTTAAAAATAACCCAGTGGAATCTAGCAGTTCAATTCACAAAGCAGCCCGGGCTAGGCCAGGGCTGAGACTTTCTCACCCTACACCGATGACCCCATGCCCTCTGCTTCAGTCCTGACCTAGCTGCAGTGTGGGCATCTCCCTCTGGCAGCCAGCTTCTCTGACTCATCTCTTTCCTCTGCATAGGCTGCCATGCTTGATGTCATGAGGAAGAGTGAACTGTTAGGGGTTGAGGCAGGAGTCAGAATTACCATCCTACAGCCCTAGGGCTGCAGCTCCTGACTTGTGAGGGGCCTCTATGTGAACCCAACACCCAGCCTAAGGCCTGGCTCAATGTAGGGATGACATTACCTGACACAGCTTTGGAAATTCATAACAAAGATAGAGGGCAGATGGGTATTGGGAGATGTTCTGAGGAGACCCTGCCCCCTAACCGTCCCTGCAGGTCTGCAAGGCAGTAAGACTAATGCAGATATGGAGCGGCTGGTTTTGCTTATTCAGGTAGTAACTGCCAGAACAGGGCTGGCCATGGAGCACTGCCATGTCCAGTGCCAAGGGCCCTTCAACTAGAAGTCCATTGTCAAGATAAAGGCTCCTTCACAGCGCTAGGGTCCCAGGCTATTCATCTGGGGTGTGTGGGCTGCTTAGCAAAGAAGATCAGATTCTAGAGTCCTCAGCTACAACAGGGTACCTGAAAGATTTTTCTTCTGCAATTAAAAAAACCCTTGAAATATAAAATTATCATGCCTTAAAACCCAAAGTATAGAATTCAGTTGTTTTTTAGTATATTTAGAGTTTGCACAACCATCACTACTGTCCAATCCAGAGCATGTCCATTTTCTTTAAGAAATTGGCATTCGTGCCTCATTTGCCCCTTCCCCAGCCCCTGGCATTCACTAATCTACTGCCCATCCCTGTGGATTTACCTGTTCTGGACATATCATTGAATATTTTTACCTTCACTTGAGCTTCTCCTAGGTAAGCCTGGTACGTGGGTTTTTTTCCCCCCTGCACTGCCAAGCAATTCTCCGACACCAGCTGGGTGTCCAGCAATTCAATTTGATCCTGACACTATCTACCTGGAGATAGCTTCAGATCTCACAGGTTAAGGGCTCAGTCCTACAAGACTCCCCACTCTTCTCCCACTTCGGACACCAATCACCAAATCCAGGTTGTGACGTGTGTTGGGATGAACCGGCTATAGAGTGGAGGTTCCAATAACTCTCTTCCTTGGGTTCATTTAATTTGCTAAAGTGGCTCACAGAACTCAGGGAAACACCTTACTTACTGTATTACTGGTTTACTATGAAAGGATGTAACTCAGGAACGGCCAGAAGAGCTTCCTGGGGCAAGCTATGGAGAAAGGGTGCAGACCTTCTATGCCCTCTACAGGTAACATCACTGTCTCAGCACTTCCATGTGATCACCAGCTTGGAAGCTCCCCAAACCCCATCCTTTGGGTTTTCATGGAGGCTTCATTACCAAGCAAGACTGATTAAATTATTGGCATCAGTGACTGAACTCAATCTCCAGCCTCCTCTCCTCCCCAGAGTTTGGGGGTAGGATATAACAAAGGACACCTTTGTCACTCATCACTTAGGAAATTCCAAGGATTTTGAGATCTCTGTGCCAGGAGTAGGGATGAAAACAAAATATACATCTATTACTGTAAGTCATAATATCACACCTGGTCAGCTTGTTTCAGCGTCTCAGCCACTCCTGGGTCCTACATGTGGCTCTGAGGTCATCTAATGAGGCAATGTGTTCTGAGTGAACTGGGTGCTTGTCAAAAGCAGAGATGTTTTTTCCAGGCTAGGCCTGGTTTTTGATTATTTGACAATATATAGGCTGAAAGGTCAGGACACCAAGAGACTTGGAGACCAATCAGACAGGGACAGCATCACTACTGCCCATTGCTTATCCACCCACCACCAGGTTTTGCATCTTACACTGTGTGGGGCTCAGCCCTCATCCATGAGGCTAGTTCTGAGACTCCTTCCATTTTGATGGCCGAGCAGATCTGGAGCCGCTCATGCCTGTTTGGAGGAGAAGGAAGGAAGGCAAACACAGGTTCTGCTGGAACCGGCCATCTGCTTCCAAAGGCAGCAGATGCCCTGCTAAGACCTCTGGCTGCAGTGAGATCCAGGAAAAACTCATTACCTTGTCTGAGGCAGGTTCGCTGGGGAGATGCTTCTGTGGCTTTTAAAATGACAGCAGCTGGCACGGAGTTTGAACAGATTTTTCACTGGAGCCTTTCAAATGTTTCATGTTCCATTTGCTGCAAGAGTGTGAAATTTACTTTTCTGAGAAGGATATACACAGAAGTTGATGTGACTTGCTTGAGAATAATAAACAGTCATTTCTTTTCAGTTGTTTTTGTTTGTCATTTCCATCTTTTTGTGAAAAGAAGAGAAGAATACTAAACATCTGGAGAATGTTAAGGCCCTGATGCCTGTACAGGGGAATCTGACCTGGGTCTCCTGGAGCCCAGGCTGCACGGGCATTTGCATCCTTTGAACACCTCCCTAAGCACGCCACTAGCAGTGAACCTGCATGCTATGCTGGCTGCCCTGGAGGTCACTTTCCTGTTGGCCTCTCCCAGACCCATCCTGCCCTGGGACCTCACCTAAGGGACACGCTCCTCTCGACACCTCCCCACAACCCATCTGTGCCTCCTGAGGCTTCTCCCATGGGTTAACTCGCTTACTCACTCACTCTGGGAGGTTAATGGACCTGACCAAGCTGCCACCTCCCTCACCTAGGGAATGGCCCCCTCCTTCCCCCACCGTCCACTCTGCTCAGTGCTGGATCCAGTCGCCCCAGTGATTCCCATTTCATCGAACATACCATTTAAAGTCCTCATCCAACTCCTGACTCCCTCTCTCCTCCCTTGCTCACTACTCCCCAGACACAATGGCCCCTCCATTCCTCAAACACTCCATACATCGTACCCTTGCCAGGCCTGCATTTGCTGTCCCCTTTCTGAAATGACCTTCCCAGGTTATCTGGGGGGCTCGCCCACTCCATTCAGGTTCTACTCAAATGTTTTCCCTGGGTAACAGCTTCTCTGACCACTCTTTAGAAAACAGCACTTTCCAAGTCTCTCTCTCCTCCCTTAACTGGTTTTCTTTTTCTTCACAGTACCTATTGGACACACTCCATTACATGTTGTTCTGTGCATCATCTGTCAGCCCCTCCAGAATGTGAGCTTGGCTTTTTTTTTTTTTCACTGCTAGGTCCTCACTACTTAGAACAAAGTAGGTGCTCAAAAAGCATGTATCAAATGGACAACTGAATAAACATAGCATCTGACCTGTCTGAATCTGTTTCCTCTTTTGTAAAATGGGGCTGCTAAATATATTTCCCTCAGAGGGTTATTGGTATAAAGTACTTGGCTCAGGGCTTGGCACATCATTAGGTCCTGACGAAATAAATGATGTTGAAAGGTTAATTCCTTGAGCATTTACCGTGGCCATGCCCTGTAGTAGAAGCTGATGATGCAGAGATGAATCCTCAAGGAACTCACAGTGCACTGCAGTCAAAGAGAACCCTGAACGAGAGTGAGTCTGACTTTAATTCTGTAGGCGTTAGGAAACCCCATATGCTTCTGGAACAGAAGCACACAGGATCTTTGAGAAGACAATTGAAAGTATATTCAGGGCAGCCCCGGTGGCGCAGCGGTTTAGTGCTGCCTGCAGCCCAGGGTGTGATCCTGGAGACCCTGGATTGAGTCCCACGTCAGGCTCTCTGCATGGAGCCTGCTTCTACCTCTGCCTGTGTCTCTGACTCTCATTCTCTCTCTGTGTCTCTATGAATAAATAAATAAAAAATCTTAAAAAAGAAAAGAAAGTATATTCAAAAAGGGCAGAAGGCGGAGAGCTGTAGGGTTGGTGGTAGTACACACTTCCTTCACTCTACTTCATCCTGGTTAAGGCGGGCCCCACCAGGGAGACTTACAGAGGTCCCAGGGACACAAGATGCCATGCATGTCTGTCTATGCCTATTCTGGAGGGAGACCGTGGCCTTCTGGGTGTCATCCCTCTCTCTGGAAGCCCCCCCTGCCCAGGCCAGCTCATTCAGCTGTAAAGGGACCGCAGGGAAGGCAACAAGATGGGAGTTTCCACTCAACACTTTGCTCCATTTTAAATCCTCTTCCTGGCACCCCTGGGATGAACAGCTAAACCTGTGTAAATTCAACCAGCAAAATTAAATTGCCCAGCACAGCCTCCAGCAGTCAGAGGGAGCTTACTGAAACCTGAATCTGATCTTGTCAGTCCTCTGCTGAAAGTCCTTCAGTTGATTCCCACTGTGATGTCAATAAAAGCAAACTGCCCGAGACCTCCGCCTGCCTCTCTGATCTCGCCTCATACCACTCTGCTCTCACCATGCTCCAGCCTACTGGCCTCTTTTCAGTTTTATGTTTTTGCTGCAGCCAGGCCCTTACCCTTGCCATTCCCTCTGCGCTCCTGGACTGACTCATTCTCATTTTATTTTTTTAAAATACTTTATTATGAGAGACAGAGAGAGAGAGAGAGAGAGGCAGAGACATAGGCAGAGGGAGAAGCAGGCTCCATGGAGGGACTTGATCCCAGGTCTCCAGGATCACGCCCTGGGCCAGAAGGCAGACGCTTAACCGCTGGGCCACCCAGGCATCCCACTCATTCTCATTTTAAAGAGTCACCTTCAGGGACCCCTGGGTGGCACAGCGGTTTGGCGCCTGCCTATGGCCCAGGGTGCAATCCTGGAGACCGGGGATCAAATCCCACGTTGGGCTCCTGGTGCATGGAGCCTGCTTGTGTCTCTGCCTCTCTCTCTCTGTGACTATCATAAATAAATTAAAAAAAAAAAAGGGTCACCTTCAATGTCACCTTCTTGGGAAGGCCTTTTCTGAATACCCTTGAACAAAGTGGCCCCTCCATCTGTTAGGTAGAGTCACATTTTATAAGAATGAAATCTTGAAGGCGTTATTTACGGTAAGAAACGCATCAAGACTATCCCTGAAAATCCTTAGAAAGCAATCCTGCACACCATTCCCTTTTTTTCTGCTCCTCTAACATGCCAGGCACCATTTCCTTAGAGGCCCAAAGAACTCCATGATCTCTCTCCCTCATCTCTTCAGGGCTTTGCTCAAATGCCTTCTCAGTGAGGCCTTTCTGACCACCACTCTTGAAAACGAACACTCCTACCCCAGCATTTTGTAGCCCCTCGGTACCCTTACTCTCCTCCCACCCCCACGCCCGCCCCATAGCTCACCCTTTGATGTACTCTATATTCTACTTGGAATTTAAGAAGGCAGAGCTCTCTTCACTGCCTGTCCCCAGTACCTAGACTCCTAGTACCTAGCTTTTTAACTAAAGTTAAAGCTTTTTAAAGGTCGAGTTAGTAAAATTAGCTTTTTTTGGCCCTATACATAGCTGTTCCACAATTAAGTGTTGAAGGGAGCATCTTTCAGGTCTCAGCTTAGGGTACCTCTCCCTTTGGGTGGGGTAACGCTTCTCTAAGCACTCGCAGCATCCTGTATCTACCTGTATTAAAGAAATGTTGATCACAAGGTGATTTTTCTACTTCTCACACACTGGCTCATCTCACAAAGACAGGGAGCGTCTCCCAACTGCCTGTGTCACCTGGAGCTTGGGTTTGTGCTTGGTAGAGTAGGCGTTAGGTGTCGTCTGAATACGGGAGTCTTGGGGGAGGCGGGTGGGCATCTGGCCCCTTGGGCTCAGTCCCCGAGGAGCAGCCTGCATCCTGCAGGGGGCCGACCACTCACTGCCATGGACTGCGGGCTTCGGGGGCTTGGTTTTCTCACCGAACAGACGCGACAGCCGGGGGGCGACACCGCCTCCCTGAGCCCGGAAAGCCGGCTTCCGGCCGTGACGTCACATCCGTGCCAGAGAGCCTCCGAGGCCTCGAGCCCCGTGCTCTCGCGCCCTCTGCCGGTCGGGAGGAGGACCTGCCCTCACCCACCGGAAGAGAGCGCGGAGGCCATTGGGTTCCGAGACCGACGCTCCAGTCTCCACCAATGGGAAGCCGACCTTTCGCCGTGGGCGGGGCTCTCACAGGAAAAGGGTCAGCCCGGGACAAAAGCGGCGTGGGAAGGCGGCGACCCGGCCTCCGCGGGGCGAGAGAGGCCGCAAGCGGCCCCGGAAGTGGGCTTGTTACCCAGCAGCTACTTCCGCCTCGCGCCTCGCTTACAAAGCGGGGGGGGGGGGGGGGGGGGGGGGCCGGGAGGAGAAGCCCCCGAGAGGGCCGTCGGCGGCTGGGGGCCTCGTCCCCGGTGTCCCGCCCGCCCGCCCGGCCGTCTCACACCCGAGAGACGTCTGGGGAGTTCACGCAGAGTATCAGGGGCTTTGAACGAGTTCCTGACCTGGAGGCCGAGGTGTTTTTACGTCTTAAAACAATAAAAGAGTACCTCCTGCGTGCCGTGCCCCGCCTGTGCCCCTCGCTCGCTTTATTTCATTTAATCCTCACAAGCCTGGGAAGTTATTTTGACAGAATCGGACCCGGCCCTGCCGGTGCTGGCGTCCTGCTTCTGTCTAGTTGTTACCCGTTTCCCGGAGGCAAATCCACACCTGTGCCACAGTTTCTGCATCTGTGAAATGGAATAATTGTGCGTATCTCGTACCGTCGTCCTAAGGACGAAATCAAGGACGTTTAAGGCACTTAGAGCTGCACCTGACTCGCTAAGCACAGCGACTGCCTACAAGAGTCCCATTTGCAACCGAGGAGACTGAGGCTTGGATAGGAAGTAGCTTGGCTAGAACGGATAGTAATTGGCGAAGGCGGTTGGGAAGCATCTCTGCCTGCCTCGGAGGAACCTCTCCACCATACTCCCCCAGTCCTTTTCCTATGGGAGCCTGAGGGGGCGGTAATTGCCTTTACATCAGCATGTGTATTTATTTACTAGGATCCCCTCTTATCAAATGGCTGCTTTCTGGGCATTTTAATAACGCCAATTAAGGTGGTGAAGTTCTGTAACTTGTTCTGTACACCTTCAGTTAGGGTGAGGTTCCAAGATCCAGCTAATAAATCCCATCAATATGAAAATCAGAAATGGATTTCTGAACACATTAAGATGTGAGATATACGAGTGGAGATAATTATGATTAGGTGTGGAAAATGCCGTTAGTGGAAAGCACAGGGTGCCAAGTGGGGTCTGATTAGGGACAGATGTAACTGCCTGTGAGGGGTAGGACAGAAGCTGCGGACTTTGATGGATGGGTAGGAGTTGGCCAGGTGGAAAAGTAAAGGGAAGTTGATGGGAGCATCCCAGACCGGGGCCATGGTGTGTACAAAGGAATAAGGTGTGATAATTCAGAGTCCTTTCTTGGGAACTGGAGTACCAGATGGAGGATGAGAATGAAATGGAGAGTTGGACTTTTTCTTTTTAATTCATGAGACACACAGAGAGAGGCAGAGGCGTAGGCAGAGGGAGAAGCAGGCTCTCCCAGGACCCTGGGATCATGACCTTGAGCTGAAGGTGGTCACTCAACCACTGAGCCACCCAGCTGTCCTGAGATTCAGGACATATTATGAAGGTTATGTTCTTGAGGTATCTGCAAACCAACAGAAGTTTCTCAGAAGGAGAGAGAAAGGTTCAGCTATGTACTTTACATGGCTCCGTAGGAGGCAGTGAAGAGGATATGGGAAGCAGTTTCCTAAGATGTCACCAATGATCCTGAACTCCAGTATTCACACTCTAGTAAGATTCCTTCCCCTTAAGTATGGGCTATGTTTATTGATTCCATTCTAATGAAGAGACTGTACTAGAAGTGATGGATTGTTATTTCTGAGATTAGTTTACAAAAACTGTGGCTTTTGTCTTGGGCACTCTCTTTCTCTCTTGTTCACTTGTTCTTGGGGAAGACATGTACCATGTTATGAGCTGTCTTATGGAGAAGCCTATGTGTCAAAGGGCTGATGTCTCTCTTCGATAGCTAGCAAGGACTTGAGGACTTCTAACAGTCAAGTGAGTGAGCTTGGGGGTGGATCCTCCCCTAGGCAGGCCTTGGAATGATTTTGGCCATGGCCAACACCTGATGGCATTGCTGTGACAGCCCTAAGAGGTACTCAGCTTAGCCATTACCAGGCTTCTGACCCCAAAAAACTGTGGGACAATATGTTTGTGGTTTTAAGTTTTAATGAAATTTTAAAGTAATTTTTTATATATCAATAGCAAAATAGATAATATAGAGAGGAGGGGTGAGAGACAAAGCAGGGAGATTGGGAGGAGACTGTTGTTGTAGGCTAGGAAGAGATGATGAGAATTGGAATCAGGACAGTGGCTGTAGGGTGGAAGAGCAGGACACAAATTTGAGATATGTCTGGAAATAAAAGGAGGACATTTGGCAATGGAGTTGCATGTGGAATGAGGAAGAAGGCAAAGGAGAGAACAGTGTCAGTGTTTAGTAACAATGTGGGAGATGGTATTAGCTAGAGTTGCTAGCATGCAGGCCATAGGGATGAGTTTAAAAAGTATTTGCTTAAGATTTCTGGCAACAAGATAGATCAACACACAGACTCTAGGGTGGACAAAGATAAAACAGTTACTGTGGTCTGGGGAAGAAATACTGCAGTAAAACAGAATCAAGGAAGTGAGAACTGAAGGGAGCTCTCTTCTCTGAGTTAGATTTACTTGTCAAAGTATATGGGGTGCTACTCTCCTTTTCATCTAGTCATTCATTCAGCAAATATTTAGTAAATGCCTTCTTTGTACTAGGCACTGTTTTAGGCACTGAGGACACAAAAATGAGCACAAAAGTCCCTGTCTTCATGGCATTTATTTTGACTGTGGGAAGAGAAACAATACCATATTTAGCTTCTGGCTGTTATTCTCTCCAACACTGTTTCTGTTTTATTCTTTGATAATTTCAATATACACAGAGATGATCCTTCCAAGATTTTGTCCTCTCAATTTCTTGCTTCAGAGATCTTGTCTTTTCACTTCAGCCACTCACTCATGGTCATACCACTGGCCTTGCCATGGATCTGATTTTCTAAGTAACACCTCATACCTTTCCAGTTATTCTCTCTCATATTCTGACTCCATCGAATCCTTCAACTCCAGCAACTGAAATCTAGTAATCCTACATTTTGCGTTTCCTCTCTCTGTTAATGTTCTCTCTTCTAGCTATATCAGCCAGGATAGGATAAGTGGTAATGGAGTAACAATCTCAAAATTTCAGACTTACATTTAAGGTTTACATTTTAAGCTTTAACACAATAAGGTTTTATTTCTTGCTCATACAACTTGAACATGATGGGGCTCTGCTTATTGTAGTCAGAAACCCAGGCTGACAGAAAAGCCAACATCTTAAGCAACATCTTACGTTGGTCACTAGGCCAGAGGGAAAAGAGAACTCTGAGGGTTTTGTCATCAATTATATGCTCCAGCTAAGATCTGTTACTAGATGGCCAAAACTAGTCACATGGCCATGCCCAACGTCAAGTGAACAGGAAAGTGCATTTCTACCCAAAGTCCAAAAGGTTGAAGTGGAGAACTGAAATATTTATGAATAGCACTTAGATTCCCATGCCAGCTTAAATTCCATGGTCAATCTTTAGCATCATTCCCTCATGATCACCCTTAACAATCATGTGTCTCTTCTGTTTGTTGTATTCCCTTGGCAAAACCATCACCTTGGTTCAATACAACTTTCCACCTTCACTCATGCAGCTGAAATAATTACACCTCTTGGAGTTGCCAATAACCTCTTAGAACAGGATTCTTTAGCTTACCTAGTTTGGGTGGCACTGATATTCCTGGCTTTCATATTTCAGAATTGGGGGTTAAGTGTGGGCAGGAGCATTCAGAGAAGACTTTTTTCCTTTTCTTTTTTTCTTTCTTTCCCTTCTTTCTTTCTTTCTTTTTTAGTTTTTTTTTTTTTTAAGTGAGGTTTACACCAAATGTGGGACTTGAACTCACAAACCTGAGATCAAGAGTCTCATGCTATACCAACTGGGCCATTCAGGCACCCCTGGAGAAGACTTTCTTGAGAGAGAGAGGAGACATTTGTTCATTGTTCATTGATCCCCTGCTGTGAATCACTCTGCATGCGTAACTGCCATGGACTACACTCTTAAAAATTGGGAGGACTTGCTTCTTTGCTTCTTTGATTGCCAGAGAGAAAAGGAGAAGATATTTGGGATGGGGTCATGGCGAAGAGATACACGAACGTGTACCGGTAGGAAATAGCATTAGTCTGTCAGGGCAACAGTGATGATGAGGCATGTTGCTTCTGCTTCCTAAGCATCTCTTTTTTTCTTTTGTAATTTTATTTATGTGAAAGAGAGAGAGAGAGAGAGAGAGAGAGAAAGGCAGAGACACAGGCAGAGGGAGAAGCAGGCTCCATGCAGGGAACCCAATGCGGGACTAGATCCCAGGATCACGCCCGGGGCCAAAGGCAGGCACCAAACCGCTGAGCCACCCAGGGATCCCCAACGCAAGCATCTCTTGAATTCAGTTGTCTCCCAGTATTCCTACTGCCACTGCCAAAGTCTATCATCATCATCATCTCTCATCTCTCATCTGGATGACTTTAACTCCTCCCAGCTGATTTTGCCAATGCTAGCCTTAACTCCTGCCCAGTCTATTCTTTAAGAGGAAGTCACAATGATCTTCCTAAAATGAATCTTTTTAAAATCATGTTACTTCCTGGCTTGAATCTCTGGATGCCCACTGCTTTCGGAATGAAGCCAGGACTTTTTAGCTGCTCCCCCACCACCCTCAGGGTCTAAATCTGTGCTGTCCATTATGTTAGCCACTGACTTCATGTGGCTATGGAGTGCTCAAAATGTGGCTAGTCTGATTTTAGATGTGCTATAAATGTAAGATATACTCCAGATTTCAAAGATGTAATTCAAAGAGAATGTAAAATATCTCATTAACAATTTAAAAATATTGGCTATGTACTGAAATATTTGTATATATTGGGTGAAATAAAATATATTATTAAAATTAATCTCACTCATTTTTTTTACCTTCTTCAGTGTACCTACTAGAAAATGTGAAATCACATATGTGGTTCATATTGTACTTATATTGGACTGTGTTGATTAAACCTACATACCCCTCTGGCTTTATCTTTCTCCACTCCTTGAATTTTAGTTAAGGCTATTAAAAATAAGAGAAACTGACTTTGAAAGGAAATGAAAACTCAGAGTTTGGGGAATTGACTGGAAGGGGCTTCTGACTCAAAGGAATTGTTGATTAAGCAGTCTGGGGGTTCTCATCCGCAGAGGTTCACAGATGTTATTGTCACTCAACTCCATTTCTGGGTCTTACATTCCACATTTCAAATTCCTAGGAAGAGAGAATCCAATTAGATCCGTTTATTTATTTATTTTTAAGAGGATCTATTTATTCATTTGAGAGAGAGAGTGAGCATGGGTTGGGGGAGGGGCAAAGGGAGAAGGAGGGAGAATCTCAAGTAGACTCCGCATTGAGCATTCCCAACCCCTTCGTTGTGGGGTCTATCTCACAACCCTGAGATCATGACCCCAGCTGAAATCGAGAGTTGGAGGCTTAATAGGCTGAGCCACCCAGGGGCCCCTGATTAGATCAGTTTAAATCAGATGTGTCTATTCCTGGGTCAATCCATTAAGGACTCATCATGAGCTGCCTACTGCACATTTCCTCCCCCACCCCTCCAGCCATTATGTTCCCAATTCGGTAACCTCTAGGAGTTAAGGGTCAGATAGTAAATTTTGTATGCATTGCAAGCCACAGTGTCTCTGTCACAACTACTTCGCTCTGCTCTGTACAGCAAAAGCAGTCAAGAGACAAATACATAGTGGATGAAGGATACGACTATGTTTCAATAAAACTTATTTATAAAACCAGGAAGTGGGCCGTGTTTCACCAACCCCTACACTTTATTTTCTGTTCCCATTACGTGGACTACCCTTTTCCACCTTCCTTCCAACAAGCTGCTAGTTACTCTTCAGTTCTTGGTTTAGATGCCACTTCTTGGAAATTTCCTTAACTCTTTCCTTGGCCAGTTAATGGTCTCTTCTCTAGGAAGCTCTAGGAGCTTCCACAAGCTTCCACTCCTATACCGCATCCAAGCACTTCTCATTGCCATTGTTCTGTTCCAAGCACTAGATTACTAGTCTGAGTCTCATTTGTCATTATGAACCCAGAACCCAACATACTTAGTAATTATTGGATGGGTGAAAGAAGCCATGAACCTGTGGCTGGCAGTCAGAACAGACGTCTGAGATCTTAGGACACTAGTGAGAATTCTGGGATTTTGTATTAGCTGCATGATATCCGCTTCCTCCCTTTGTTGCCCCTCTGAATCCCAGAGATCAGGCAGTGGATAAGGGATAGGGGAGGCTCCAGGCTGGGCAGAGGTTCATGGTCCTGGTGATTTCCATGCCATCCAAGCCTTGCCTGTCAGGGGCTTAGGGCCATGTTCTCTAGAAGCACCATGTAATAAGTGGAAACTCCATGACCGCAGGAAAGCACAGATGATGTGAGTGTTTTAAGATTGACAAATGGGGGATGCCTGGGTGGCTCAGTGGTTGAGCATCTGCTTTCTGTTCAGGGTGTAATCCCAGAGTCCTGGGATCAAGTCCCACATCGGGTTCCCTGCATGGAGCCCGTTTCTCCTCTCTCTGCCTATGTCTCTGCCTCTCTCTCTCTGTCTCTCATAAATAAATAAAATCATTTTTTGTTTAAAAACATATGAAAATGGTGGGGCACCTGGGTGGCTCAGTCGGTCAAGCAGTTAAGCATCTGCCTTCAGCTCAGGTTGTAATCCCAGGGTCCTGGGATTGAGCCCCAAGATGAGCCCTGTGTCAAGTCCCACATCTGGATGCCTACTCAGCAAGGAGCCTGCTTCTCCCTCTCTCCCTCCCCATGCTTGCGCGCGCTCTCTCTCGGTCAAATAAATAAATAAAATCTTAAAAAAAATTAAGGTGTGACCAGTGGGAAATTCTAGGGACATCAAGGCTTGGATAGTGTGATAAGCCAAGCCCCAACTGGAGTGAAACCACATGCTCTCATCCAGTCCCTGGAGCTGGTCTTCCTGTTTTGTTGTGAGATTCCCTGTGAAGACACCACCAGCTCAGGAGGTGGGGTTTCTCAGAGAGATAAGGGGGCAGCATTGGCCAAGGGAAGCCTTGGCCTCACAGTCACCCAGAGCCATAATTACAGGGGCTGCAGAATGGGCTTCCTTGACCCAAGGTTTTGTGAGTAATGTCCAACAGAACCTGGACAAGGGTACAGGAGACTATGAGGCTACACTACATGGTTGTAGCCTCTGCAAGGCTTCATCTAGTTCAGCATATTATTGCTTATTGCCTCAAGAGAGTAAAGGAGTTTCTTCTCTTAAGGGTCACATGTCACACCTTTGGGCAATACACACTCGCTAGGGCTTTTTCTGAGTGTTGTGCCAAGGAGACTGAGAATATAACATAAATGGAAACTTCTGGTTTTTCAGTCCTTGAGTGGCTTACCTGGGTCCCTGATGGGGATGGTGGGCTGGGGTGAATGACGTGAGACCACCGGGAGCACGTCTTCCATAACATACAGCTGACGATCAGCAGAGTGGACAAGGACAACAGGGCCGGGATGATGATCACCGCAGCCTGCAAGCCACCCACATCTGGCCAAAGGGACTGAAGTGTCAAGGCAGGAGTAGCAGACTGCTCTCCAGGGGAAGGCTGTGCTCCTGCCCTCAGTAGCTGTGTCCACACAAGATTGAGATCCCAAGTCTAGAGGAGGTATGGTATAGCGCAAGAACAGACTTGGAGGTGAAGATTGAGTGACCTTGGGCAAGTAGCCAATAGTTCTATTTCCCCCACTGGTTGGCACTTAGAAGTACATGGTACTTGGTCCATGTTTGTGGACTCTAAGTGAGAGAAGTGATATGAATAACACCTTGTGCTTTATATGCCTTGTCTTGTCCAACCTGGCAAGCTGCCTGTAATATTCCCATCTACCAGATGGGGAAGCTGAGATGCAGAGGCTGGCTTGTCTGAGGTTAAAAAGTTAGTAAGGGGCAGAAGTAGGATTTGAACCCAGGTCTGCATGCTGCCAGGACTTCAAGCTATCCATGTGATTCCCAACAAGAATGGGCCGGGCATGTGGGCCAGCCCAGCAAGACAACACCTGGCACATGATAGTCCTTCAATAAGTTCCAGCTCTCATTAGATAGTAATATTAGTTTGACTCATTGGGTCCTCATCGGAAGGATAGATGTTATTACTCCGGTTTCTCAGGAAAGCGGAAGCTAGGGAGGTGAAGTGTCTTCCTTAAGATCACCCAGCTGGGAAGTGGCAAGCCTAAGACTCAAACCCAGGCTGACTCCCCTTTTCTCATGTAGGCTAACGTGCTTAAGTAGTAGAGAAATCCAGTACTCCTGCCTCAGTTTATCCAGCTGAAAAATAGGAAGATGTCATTGGAAAAGCAGTAACAGAGGGATCTTTAAAGGATCATCCTATGACAAGGAGGCCAGTCTTGTCTGGGGGGACCCAGAAGACGGGGCTAGAACCAATGGGGACGCAAGGGGACCCATATAAGGAAAGGTCTCCTAATCATTATGGTCCAGTAGTGGGATGGGCTGCAGCAGAGCTAGTGAGCTCCCTGCCACCAGACACTTTACCCAGGAATGCTGTGGTATGGGAGACAGCAAGAATCACATACAAAGGGTTCTGCTGGTCGGAGGAACAATGTGGGAGCTCTGGATCCTGTTTCCTGGAACTGCCAGCTTGCTGTACCTGTCCTCTCTGGGGCTCCTGAGATAAGGGAGTCGGGCCGAGCAATATGGCTCTGAAATAGCCCCCAGTGCTTCCAGGAGAATTCTCCCTTCCAACTTTCTCTCTACCACATGCTGCAGCCTCACCAGCCTTCTCTTGGCCTCCAGTTTTGCTCTACCCCATGCAACTATGGCCTCACCCCTGCCATGATTAATGCCTTCTCATGGCTCCACAGTGCCCGCAGATGCCGCACAGCATGGCGTGACCTGCCCTGCTTTCCTCTCCAGCTGCATCTCTCTGCCCGCTGGGTCATGTTCCACCCTCAGCCACATCAACCCCATTTCTGGCCCCCCTAACCCTTGCACATGCCGTTCCCTCTTCCTGGAACACTTTACCCACTTCTTACTCATCCTGCAGGCCTCAGCTTCAGCAGTACCTCCTCCCGCAGCCTCTTCTCTAGCCTTCCCTCTGCACATGCTCTGTGACCGTCTGGTCGCTGTCAACTCTTGGATAGAGACCTGGGATGCACCTGTCATTGCTTATCTCAGTGATAGCACATAGTAGATACTCTCTACAGGTTTGTTAGGTGAGTGATTGAATAAGAGAGAGAGAGAGAGAGAGTTGATAACACAGTGGGGCTGTTTTGGAGGAGAACAGAGAAGGACGGAGGGGTCCTCTGGCCCGGGCCTCCCCCACCCCACAGGTAATGTCACCTTTTCTCCATTTAAGTCTTGCCCAAAGTCAACATTTCTCTGGACTGAGCTCGGGGAGGGTGCACCCAGGCTTGGCTGAACAAACATGACCTTCACCACTTGACCACCCCACCCCCATTCAGTTCTAGTCATTTGACTCCAGCCCAAGGGCTATATCTGGTTCATCAGCTTCCCTCTTTGAGAATTAGCCAGTACTGGGCAAGAGGTGAGGGTAAGCTGGGAGGCACAGAGCCTGGATTCACCAGCTCTGCTATGAACTTGCTGTGTGACCTTGAGGAATTCAGGTCCCTTCTCTGAGCTCAGTGTCCCCAATGATAGCAAGGGAAGTTGATCCCTACACCCATCACAGGATGGTATGGGAAAGGCAAGATAATAAGGAGCATGGGTTTGGGAGTCACACAGACCTGGGTTCAAATATGCACTCTACTGGTTAATTGGAAAATCATCTCAACTCTCTGGACTTAGTGTTCTTACCCATAAAATGGGGATGAAAGTAGTACCTCCTCTCGAGCTTGCACTAAAGATTAGCTGAGATGACAGCTAAGAATGATTATTAGGTTAATGATGCTTCAAACAAGACCTGGTGCACAATTTGATTCAATGCATCATAAGGTGTGCAGGGACGTGGAGAAAAAAGAGCATTTGGAGGGATGCGCTTGGGTAGCTCCATGGTTGAACGTCTGCCTTTGGCTCAGGTCGTGATCCTGGGGTCCTGGGATCTAGTCCCGCATCAGGCTCCCTGCAGGGAGCCTGCTTCTTCCTCTGCTTATGTGTCTGCCTCCCTCTCTGTGTCTCTCATGAATAAATAAAATCTTTTTTTTTTTTTAAGAGAGAGCATTTGGAAACATGACTTCAAATTTAGTTATAAAATTCTAGAGTTGGGAAGGTGCCTGAGGAACCACATGATATGTTGGTGAGGACACTGAGACACCCCCCGCCAAAGTGGAGAAGGGTCTTGTCCAAGATCACTCAAGTCCATTGTATTTGGCTGGAAAATTCCAGTGTGGGCCTGGGCAGGAAGCCGAGTATTTGTTTTGGGAACCAGAAAATGTTCAAGTGGCTTCAGGTCCCTCCCCACCAGCCCTGGCCCCACTGCCCCTGGCACAGGCTTGCTGCTGTTCCTCCCTCAGCCCCGTAAGTTTGAGGAAAAGCTGGCTGAAGAGCTGGCTGAAGTTCAAGGGTGTGTAGCACTTTTCTCCAACTCCCTCCCACCACTTGAGCCCAGAAGAACTCCTTTCCCTCCAAGGCAGGACCACCCAAACCCTCCACGCCCCATAATCAGAGGAACCCAATGTTTAAGAAAGTGGCAGAGGAAAGGGGCAGGGTTCTACTTACTGCACCGGTGGGCAGCAGTGGAGAAGTTGCAGGGGGGCTCTGCGCCCATCAGTGGGGTGTCGGGACCTCAGCTCAGGAGGGGTGGAGGTGGCAGGTGCTCAGGCCTTCCCAGCGCATTCCCCTTCTGGGAGGGGGAAGACCAAGGTTACATCCTGAAGCAACTGTGGCAAGAGGGTCCCTACTCAGAATGGACATCAGGAAGAGCAGGCTTCCAGGGACTCTGGGATCAAACATCTCTTATGGCATTAAACTGATGCTGTAGAAGACTATTGAACAACATGGAAAAATGAACACAGTCTGTTATTAAGTGTGGGGGGGAAGGCTATGGAGCAATAAGAGACTGTGTTCAGACTCAATAAACACACTCACATGGGGGGAGAAAAAGACTGTAAATGTTATCACCAAAGCACAATCAGTGGTTATCTCAGGACAGTGGCTGGTGGGTGATTTTACTTTGTGTGTCTTGACTGTATTTTCTCAATTTTCTATACTAAACACATTATAAGAAAAAAATTTACTCAAGAAAGCAGCACACTTTAAGAGAGCAAGCATTTGACCAACAATTCCATTTGTAGGAATTTACTTTACAGAACACATAGAAACATGAAGCATGATCATATTTTCGTAAAAGAAAATTCTATTTCTGTTTACGCATAAGCAGAAATGCCTGGGAGGACCTGAACCAAACTGTTAACATCTATTGACTTCTGGGAGCCAGATGAGGAAGCTTCCTGCTTTACAGTCTTACATTTATTTGAATTTTTAAACAATGAACATAAGTTATCTTATAATTATTTAAAAAGGCAAACAATCAAACAACATTCCTAGTCTTTGCTGGCTCTCTCTGGTTCTCCCTCTGTAGAATCTGGCTGAGGGTGATGGAGTGGTCAGTGGGCTCACTCTGGGGGCTGTTTCTATCCGAGCATCTTCAGGGAGGAGCTTTCTCTGATCTGTAAGACTGACCCTCAACTTAGAGCTGGGGTGGCTTCATGATTCCAGCTTTCACACTAGCCAGTTGCAACCAGCAAACATTTCCTGAGGCCCTCTCTGCACCCAGCAGGCAGAACCGGAGAAATGATCCTGCCTCAAGATGCTCGTGGTAGGGGGAGACCCAGAGTACTACAGGGGCCCAGAACATTTTCTGCTGGGTCTGAAAGACTGGGGCAGCCGCATCTTGAGTGAGACATGAAGGATGGACAAACAGGATATCAACAGGAAGAAAAGGGAGGTCAAGGGCATTCTAGGCAGGGGGACAGGTATTACAAAAGCAGAGCTGTTAAGGACCAAAATATGCTTAACACTCCATTTTAAAAAAAGATTTTATTTATTTATTCATGAGAGACACACAGAGAGAGGCAGAGACATAGGCAGAGGGAGAAGCAGGCTCCTCACAGGGAACCCAATGTGGGACCCGATCCCCAGACCTGGGATGACGCCCCGAGCCAAAGGCAGATGCTCAACTGCTGAGCTACCCAGGCGTCCCTTAAAATGCTCCGTTTGGAATCCTAATACTCTGAGTGCTTTCCTTCTACCATTATATACAGCCTTTTCCTCCTCTACAGGTAGCCCCTGCAAACGGAAAAGCCATGTTGTGTCACCAGCAGTCTGTGTCAGGGTGTTGGTGACAGGGAATGAGGGCTGACGGCTGGGCCAGAGTGACAATTGCATTGGCCAGGTACACAGGAGCTACCACCACTTCTAGCTGGATCTGTGCCCACACAATAACATCTGCTCTCGTGCTGCCTGAATAGTCATAAGGAGACCCCTCCCTCTTCCCATCCCCCCTATAAATTATCACCTACCTGCTTGATGTGGTGCCTGAGATCCCACCACTAGTCTCTCTTCCTGGAATGGCTCCTATTAAGAATGTGCACAGGTTGAAAAGGGCACAGCATCTGAGACCGTAAGCCAACCACCCTGAGGAACACAGGAGGGTATGTTTTGATAGAGGAAGGAAAGGGACGGAGGAGGACATTTCAGGAGTGTGACAGAGGAAGAGGGAGGGTGGAGGGGGTGGGCAATGTTGGGTAAACTTCACAAGGCTACCTCTGCCTCTTAGAACCTTAGAACCAGGGGTTGCCCCATTATCCCTCTTGTGGAACCAGTGAGGAATGGACACCCTTAAGGTGGAGATGAAGGAAGCTGTCCAGAGTCACTGGAGGGTCAGGGTTGGAGCCAGGATCCAGTCAGATTTAGCAAGGTTCTCCCAAGTCTTGACCCTCAGTCCCATACCTGTGATGTCCAGCCAGCTCTGCTTTTTCTGGGACCTCCTGAGGTCCTTATCTGCATCTCCCTTCTCCCAGGTGTAAGAGCAGAGCTGCTCATTCCTCATACAAACCAGGACCTCATTCCTGGTTTGTAGATCTTGCAGTTTGGTTAGGGAGGGGCTTCTGCCTGGGGTTTGCTGTAGGCAGAGGAAGCAGGTAGGTCCAATGGCTCAGCCTACAGCAAGTGAGGGGCAAAAGCCTCTTCTCTTGAGAAAAAGATTCCCAAACCTCCAAACCACTGCAGTCCCGGGTCTGACTCTAGTGCTGTGGAATCAGGGGACCCCCTTGGGCCATTTCCCCAATACCCTCACTTACCTGGAACTCCTTGTGGCTCAGGCAGCTGCCTAGGTGGCTTTGTCTCTACTGTGGCTGGTGCTGGCTCTGGACTGTATTGCCAGTAAGGCAGGTACCAGGTGTGGACAGGCACCAACTGGCTTTGCCCTGAAGGGGGGACCTTAGGGTCAAAGCTAACCGTCTCTTCTTGGGGAAGAGCATAGAGAAAGGCACTCGGCTCTTGGTATCTGGGGCTTTGGGGGCCCTAGCCACTCCTCTTTTCTTTCTGCTCAGGCTCCAGGTTCCCAAGGGGTGGGAGGAGGCACCAGAATCCACTGGGAGGAGATTAAAAGTTGCATGAAAAGAGCCAATGACTGGGAGGCAGGAGACCTGGGTTGGGCCTGGCTATGGGCCACAGGCTGGTGTCTTCTCATTTGGGTCACAGTGTTCTCTGTAAAATGACATGGTTGTAGTCAGTAGTCTTTCAGCAGTCGTCCTATGATACTGACTGGCATGCTCAGTTGGGCTGTGTCCATCCCAGAGAGGACTTTTCAGCCTTGTGACCCCTTTGTTCTCCCCTCCAGTCTGAGGAGGGCGGCTGCCAACTCTGAAGGTATCCCTACACCCCCACTGACCTTCTTAGACATGGGATCCTTCTTCTCTGGGTGCCTCCCTCCTCAGCCCTGCTCCTTTTCCTTTCCTGGGCAGGGCCCTCTTAGCTGGCCATCCTCCCTCTCCTGTTTACTGACTGGGAACCAGGACACTTGGGTTTGGGTCTTGGCTCTGCCTTGTGCCATATGCCCTTGAGCTAGGAATGAACTGTCTCTGAACCTCAGATCCCTCAGGCCTCACGAGCATTCAGACTTGATCATACCCAGGCCGACAATTTTGGGGAACTCACCAGGACTTGGGCTTCATGGCCCTGGCTCCAGCCTCTTGAAAGGCCACCCTTGCCATGACATCAGAGTAGGAAGCCCCTGGGCCTTTGGTCCAAAGTGTCAATCCTTCCCACACTTCATCTAATTCCTTGGGTGAGTGGGGGGCATTTTGAAATAGTCAGAAATATAATAGAACTATCAATTTTTTTGAAAGAAAATAGAAGACAGTTCTATTCTGTACACAAAGTAAACACACACGTCATTTCATCCAGATAAAAGGAAAAACAAAGGAAAATAAACACATTTCAAAATAAAAGTCTCCCCCAATCTCCAAATTTTTTGGAGACTGTGCCTCCTGACTGCATCTCTCTTTCTTTCTGTCTCTGTTTCTGCTCCCCATCACCCCATCTTCAGGCATGGTTCAGGATTCCCGGAGTGGAATCATGGGTATCCCAGAGTAAGAAGAAATAACCACGCCCTGGTGGGCAATTATGATTCAGCACCTTGGCCAGCACTTACCACTCCCCGAACCCCACTTCTCTTCAAGACCCCTTCATTTAAGCCTGTGACATGGCCCTTTGCAACTGACCTTCTGGTGGTGTGTCTGGGGATGGTGAATAGAGTCAGGACCCAGGCAGGGTGAGAGGAAGCCAGGTGTGAGCAGTCAGCCTCCTGGGACAACATCCCTGGCTGAGCTCTGTGCTGCTAAGAGACCTTATCTCTGTTGTTTTCTATTCCTGCTGCCACCCCAGAGAGAAACACCCAGAACTAATGTTAGATTCTGAGTAGGACAAACCCTGCATTAGACGTACAAATCCTGGACAATCAGAGCCAGAACCTTGGCAATCCAATTAACTAGAGCCCTACCCCCCTTCCCCAAAAGAGATGGGGACACTAAAGCCCAGGGAGAGAGAGGCACCTGCTTAGGGTCACATTGTACCTTCTTGAGTCTACCCCTGATCCTGAGAGACACATGGGTCTTGGCTCAAAGTTGAGACTTGACTCACAGTTGCACAAATGCACAATAGTGTGGAGCCAGGGTTAAGGTCCCCTTTTGAATCCCAGGGGATCACAGTTCTGGTGTCTGCTGCCTGTCACTGAGGCAGTCCTCAAAGATGAACAGCATTTCCAGGGAGGTCAGGTGAAGAGTTTGGCTTTAGCTTTGGATGGGCCTGGGGCTAATTTCTGGCTCTGCTGAGTACTAGCTGTGGGTCCCCAGGCAGGTGATGTTCTCCATTCACACACAGTGAGAAAACGATAACAACCCGTGGGCTTGTCTTGATGTTAGATAAGTATTAGCATTCTGTCTGCTGACCGCAAACTGGGATCCAGATAAGGATAGTGTCCTATCAGTTCTCTCCTGCTCTGGGTAAGACTTTTGTTGATCCCTCCTTCCTTCCCAAGACTGGGATGCCTTTGGCTCCCCTCTTTGCTTGCCTGTGTTAAATGGGAAACTCCTGGTATCAGCCTAACAAACCCAGATCCTTACATTCAGGAATTTTTTGGACACTTCATACCTTTGGAATTGCCCTGATTTCCCAGAGTCCTGAGTTGGGTGTGCAAATTAGGCCCTTACAGTTACTCCTAGACAGTGGGAAATGGGAAGTGAAGACTGGGATGTGGCTAGCACTTCTTGGACCTCATGCAGAGGCTGAGTAAGGGAAGGGTAGGAGGGACCATGAAGACATGGTCTGTCTTCTGCCCCAGAAGACAGATCCATTGAGCAAAGATGCAGGGTCATGACTGGGGGGCCACAGAGATTTGAGAGCCTCGGGTCGGGTAGAGGGCTTGGGGATACTCTCAAAATCATTTCCCCCCAAACTGGGTGCTCTCCATCAACCAATCAGAGACCTTTCCCTCTGCTCCTGCAAATTCCTCCAATCTTTGTTCATGCCCCTCTTTCTAGAAACTCGAACAATTTAATGACTGTGGTGGCTCCCTCTCTGCTCTCCTTAGCTCCAGGTATAAGTGAAGATCCACCTGAAGCGTCCAATATGGTCTCCCTCATTTGCAGGTAAGGAAACTGAGGAGGGAGGCCTCAGGGTCCAGAAAGAGTCATCCCAGAACTAAGACAAAGCTCAGGTCTCCTGTTCCCCAGATTGCTGCACTGCACAGCTGTGGGGCCCCAGGGCCTTGTCACTTACAGTGTGCACAGCTCATCTGTCCATATTCTTGGCCCTGCCTGACTCCTGGCCAGACTCCTTCCCAGCTAGTCAGAGGTAGGGTGGACCTCCTTCTTTACAGCAGACCTGGGGACATTACTGGCTAACGTAGATACCCTCTGCAAGGCATAAGGAAGAAGATATACTCCTTAGGGTCAGATTTCTTAGGGCACTGAGTCTGGGAGGCAGCTGGAGTGAGAGTAGCTGGAGTAAGCGAGCTCCCTAAATGCATAGCACTTTGCAGCTTACCAATAAATCATGAGATGGGAGTTATTATTCCCATTTTCCATGTGGAAAAACCAAGGCCCAGAGAGGTTAAGCCGTTTCTCTAAAGTCATACAGTAATGGAGTCTGGGTTCAAGCCCAGGTTTGTGGAATTCAGGAGACCATGACACTGTCTCATGAGCTCCCCTTTACTCCTAAGGCTACCACTAACCCCTCCTCCAGGCAGACTACCAGTCTTCCCTGACTAGTAAGTTGTGATGTAAGTGCTCGCTTTAGAACCCAGTTCTAATCCAAACTTTGCCACTTTCCAGCATGGGACATGGGACTCTGGGCATGTCACATCTTCTCTCTGAACCTCATTTTCTACCTCTGTAAAATGGGCATAATACTACGTACCCAGTAGGGTTGCTTTGCAGATCAGCCATGTTAATATACGTATCCTGCCTGGGATGGAAGAGGTGGGCCTTTCTCAAAATGAATGGAACTGACCACTGACATTCTGTAACTTTAATTTAATACAAATTCATCATAACTCACAAAATGGGTAACATTTAAAATAAAAATACAGCTGGGGGTGGCCCAGATTCTGGTAGATGAAGGGGCGGGATGAGATTGAGGATTTCTCCTGCCCAAGAAGGATGCTAATGGGCAGTAGTTGTGAGGGGAGCCCCCCAAGTTCACCTAGTCTGGTTCCTTTGGGGTAAGGGTGATCAGGGACCCCACGAGCTTCAGAATCTAGGCTCCAGGACTAGAAAGCAAAGCCGAGGCTTGAGACATTTCAGCCGCTCCTGCAGATCCACCTCTCGGGGCTGTCACCCCTGGGAAAGGACAGAGCCACGGAGCAGGACATCTGGAGGCTCTGCTGCTTCAAAGCCAAGACCCCGAGGTGAACCCCTGTGCACAGGCTTGTTCAGCACTCACTCTAACTTCCTTCTAGGCCCTTTCTATGTGGCTGGGGCTGGAAAGAAGAATAATTTCCCAGATACCCTTACAGCCAAAGTCCTGGGTCATATTTCTTTTTCTCCAACAGTGCCCCTCATCCACATTTGGATTTGGGAATTAAATTGAGTGGGAGAGATGCCTCAGGACATCCATTTGCTGGCCTGGCCAGAAGTGGAGGGAGCACAGCTCTGCAGTCAGCAGCTTCCTGATGCAGTGGCTTACTGCAGATAGGAGCAGTGTTTCTGACCAGGACAGACATGATGAATCTGGTGACTGGGAGTTATTCCTGGAAATTCAGCAGAGTCTGCTCCTGCAGTCCTTCCAATGATTTTGCAAAGCCATCAGGGATGTGATAATAAATCCTGCCTAATTAAACTAGCTAAAGCAGCTCTTGTTATCTGAAACAGGATCCTAACAGAAACGGATGCCAAGCCTGATGGGAGGTCCCGGCCAACAGCCTGCCCCAGAGCTCCGGTCCTGACTGAAACACCATTCCCTGCAGCCTCTCCGCATCCTAGCCTGGTCACAGAGACCTGCCTGGACCCTTATCCAAGCTTCTGGGGACTTCCGTCACCCAGTGATGCTTTCCTGCAGCTGCCTTTAGGCTACTGGTCTCTGCATTAGCCTCAGGGCGTGCTGTCATCCTGCTTTTAGACCTGCGTGGGCTGGAAGGGGGTGGCACAGTGACTGTAACATGTGGGCTCAGTGACCGGGTGCCTCCCACAGGCCACAGCATTGTCTCTACCTACAGGTCAGTGGGAAAAACAGGAACCATAAAGCTCTTGGTCTGGAGGTAGAAGAGGTGGCTCTCAGACAACCCTAAGACCCGCTACTGCCTGCATCCATCATGGGCTGGGGTCAAGGGTAAAATGGCCCATGGCTTAGTGAGGGGCAAGTCTGAGACCTGGGAGCATGAGAGGGTTCCTGTGTATCTTTCAGGCTGCCAGCTGCTGGCAACTCTGACACATCCTGAGATTAGGGCATGCGGGCAGGAGGGAGACACAGGGAGGTGGTCCCCCTGCCCCTGAGAGGATGGGGATGAGGGCTGGGCGGGGGCTGCCCTGAGGAGAAGCCACATCACATTCTTGGACCAAAGCTGCCTCCCCATCAAGTTCAGAACTACAGGACATCAATGCTGATAGAGTTTAGGAATCATGGAGCACAACGTCCATTTTACAGACAGGGAAATGGAGGCTGAAGGGTAAACAAGCGATCTGAGACCTCGCGGTGGCCACGCTTGACCGGAGTCCAGGCCTCTCGTCCCCTGGGCAGCGCTCTTGCTGGTGGCTGTGGCCCAGGTGGCATCTGGGGGCGCCCTCTGCCCCCCTAGATGCGGACCGTATTGATCCTCAACGGCTGCACGTTCTTGCCGTTAGCGTGGCTCTGCCCGGGGCTGAAGTAGGAGCAGAGCTTGCCCGGAAACTTCTCGCGGAAGGTGTAGAGCCAGGACATGTCGTCAGCGTTGTAGAAGATGAGCAGGCCTTGATCATAGTCCAGGAACACGCCCACCTTGTCGAGCTTGTCGCGGACGTTGAGCCGGGTCCAGGGCTCAGTGCAGGCGCTGTACTGGTTGCCGTCGTGCATGACGATGCAGTAGAAGCCCCGGCTGGGCTGGATCTGGATGCTGCCCTTGCGGCTGGCCGCCTCGTGGGCCAGCCCGATCACCCACTGGGTCTTCTCCGCCACCACCACCTCCCAGTAGTGGACGCCGCTGCTGAAGGCCTCGGAGCCCAGCACTGACACCTCCACGTCAAAGCGCTTCGGCGAGTCCTGCAGCGGCTGTGGATGCAGGTTGCCGTAGGCCACGATGGTGCAGTCGTCGGACAGGATCAGGCGCTGGTGGGCAGTGCCCGGGTCCAGGGTCAGGGCAGCGGGCACTGCAGCGGACGGAGCAGGGAGAGAAGATGAGTGGAGAGAAGGCTGTGGACCTGCTCTGCGGTCCTCCCTGAGGGCCGGGCTCCCCTGGGTCCCTGGAGGCTGTGTGATGCTGAATGCAAGCCTGCCCTGTCTGGTCCTCAGCTTCCTCCTCTGTAATATGGAAGGGTCATGGCTAAGGTCCTTCCAGATTTAAACCTGGCTGCAGGGACGCCTGGGTGGCTCAGGGGTTGAGCGTCTGCCTTTGGCTCAGGGTGTGATCCCGGAGTCCCAGGATCCAGTCCCACTTCGGGATCTCTGCAGGGAGCCTGCTTCTCCCCCTGCCTAGGTCTCTGCCTCTCTCTCTCTGTGTATCTCATGAATAAATAAATAAAATGCTAAAAAAAAAAGGGGGGGGGATCTCTGGGTGGCTCAGCGGCAGTTTAGCGCCTGCCTTCGGCCTGGGTCATGATCCTAGAGACCTGGGATCGAGTCCCACATCGGGCTCCCTACATGGAGCCTGCTTCTCCCTCTGCCTGTGTCTCTGCTTCTCTCTCTCTGTCTCTCATGAATAAATAAAATTTTTAAAAGAAAAAAAAAAACCTGGCTGCTAAGGAGCAGGAGCTGTGACTGCCTTGAGCAAGGAACATAGTGGGCACCCCACAAATTTGTTGAATAAACCATAACGAAATCTAGAATTAGGGGACTTCAAAGCTGGGAGAGCTTAAAGATTATCCAAGGGCTGGTAATCACCCTGGAGTGGGAATGAGGAAATTTATGGGGGTGTGTGTTCTCAATAGGTGGGATCCATGCATCTAAATGCCCTGAATGAAATGACAGAGCAGCCTCATGACACTCTTGCCACCCAAAAATTTTCAAATGCTCAACCACTCAAAAATGTTTTCTGTAATGACCTAAAATTACAACTTAACTCCATTTCATGTATAAATAGGATATAATATACTGAATATTTTAGAACACTACTACCATGGAAACAGGGGAGACTGAATTTGTTTTGTTTGGGACTTCACTGAGAATTGTTCACTTTTTGGGAATACATCTCTAAGAAAAATGCCACTGACTCATATAATCTGCTTGTTTCGGACCACACTGGAGGCAGAATGGAGTTTTATCTATGGTGTGAGCACCTGACTACTTCATCATGTTTTCCAACGTGGCTATAGTGAGTACCTATTGACATGTACAATATTTTATTATAAATCATTTCCTTCTATTTTTCTTTTATACTATCATGGGTGTATGGGTATATACAAGTTCAAGTACACACACACACACATATGTAAATATATATTATATATTCAAGTATATATAAATATATAATGAAATTGTGAAAAGATTATATTATCCTTGAGACATCACCCATTATTTGTTATGAAATGTAGGTGACAGGTCTGAAAAAGCTGAAAGCCATTGATTCAGAGCCAACTCTTCCACTCAATAGGTGGGGAAAATGAGACCCAGAGAGGAGAGGTGACTAATCTCAGGTCACGCAGAAGCCAATGGCAGAGTGACAGCTAATCAAGGCCATGTGCAATCTGACCCCATCCCTCACCTCCTGCCTCCCCATCACATGATGCTGCCTCATGGCACCCAGCCCCAAAGCCATCACTTGGACTGTTTCTCTACTGACTCCTCTCTGCTTGTTGTAATCACCCTGGCACACAGCTCCACTCCAGGACCCATCCTCTGGGAAGGCTTCTTAGTTGCCCAGCAGGTGTGCTCACTCTTTTTTCCGAAATTCCTTAACTTCGTGTCCCCTCCTGATTATATACAGGTTATAGTCTCCTGTGCCCACAGCTTATGCCCATTTGCACCAGGAGGCCAAGGGCTATGTACCATCCAACCAGGTTCTCCTTTCTGTGCGCAGTGCCCAGCACAGAGCCAGGCATGGTGAAGGTTTCCAGAAAGGCTTACCAAATTAAACTTAACCCTGTTTGTGTTGCTCTTGGGCAGGCTGCACAGGCTAGGTCATCCGGCTCTGGGCTGGCCACACTGGCTTAGCAGGTCTGGCTTTCAGAGTCTCTGTTTATTCTCTTTGTGGTAAGGGAGCTGATGCTCAGCCAGAAGATGGAAGGACCTGAAAGTGGCCCTCCTGAGCCTGGATGACCATTTCCAGGCCAGAGCAAGACAGGCAAAGAAGGATGAAGAAATAGAATCCTGCCACCAGTTCCTATAGGAGCAAAAAATATCTTCATGCTGCTCTCTGGTGCTTTCCTCCTCCGGGGGTGCAGAAGCATGCTTACACTGGCTGGAGCATTACCCCCTACTTCTACCACCTCTGTTGGCTGCATGTGTGCCCAGAAATAAAACACCTACATGGTGGCAACTGTCCCCAACAGGGAGCAACAGCCAGGTTCCGAACTATGCTCCCGTTCACACATCCACTAACGATGCTGACCGTTGACTTCTATCAAGCTCCTTCCATGAGCCCTGTTAGGAGTAAATTCAGTTTTGCATTTTACATTCTTCTTTCCTGTTCTTAGAATGCAGAGCGCTGAATGGAAACAATTAGCCCTGTGAATAGAGGGGTCAATGGAAACACAACTCTCTATCCAGGGACAGGGAAGAGGGGGAGCCATGAGCAGGAAGGCATGGGATCAGTGGATGAGTGTTCAACTGTGTTGTCGGCGTGGCGGAACCAGAAGCTCCTGCCACATGGCATGTGGGAATTCCCACATGCCTCCCACGGTGGGGTCGGGAGGTGAGAGGTGGAGGGAGGTGTAGGAAGTGTGTGCGAAGGGGAGGCTGGGGAAGGAAGAAGAATCTAATTAGACACAGATGGGCCACTCCTACTGGCTGTGGAATGTGGGTCACACTCAGGCGGCTCTAGCAAAAGGGGCAGAGCGGGCACAAAGCCAAGGTGTGGGCAGCAGCAGTTCTGAGTGCCACGGGAGCCTGGGGTGCTCAGGGTGATTGAGGAGGTCGGCAACAGGCAGAAACTGCAGCCAGGCCCGAAGGACAGGGGCGTGGAAGGTGGGGACGGGGGGTGTGGAGGCAGATACCAGCACACAGGCTGGAGGGCTCAGGTCCAGACCCTTGGGCCCAATGTGTGGCCACTTCCAGGCCTACCGATGCGCGGGGAGGCAGCCAAGTGGGCTCTCAGTGGCTCTGAGATTGGGCCCACCAAGCCGAGCCTGCGGTAGAGGAAGTAGAGGAAGTCCGGAGAGCACCGGGAGCCAGCTCCTGGGCGTGGCCCCTCCCTGCTTTGACGCCCAGGGGACTGGGTGAGGGCAGGGTCCACCACTCATTGGGTGGGCTTGGGGGCTGGGTCTGCCGTGCATTGGGCAGTGCTGGCGGTGGAGGCGGGGCGAGGGGGTGGGCCCTGGAACGGGGTGCTGGGCCAGACCGCGGGGGTGCGGGGGACTGGGGTCGGTGTTCTTATGAGGCACAGGGTGTGTCCTGTTTCTTTTGTGTGTGTGTGTGTGTGTGTGTGTGTGTGTGTGTGTCCTGTTTCTTAAGAGGCTTTTACACCTCGAGGGGTGGACCTTGGGGTCCACCTCCAAGGTCTCCCATCTCATCAGAACAGGTTCTGTCTTCCAAAGCCTCCTTTCCACCCTTCCTGAGGCTAGCGCCGGCCAGAGGAACAGCCTTTCAGACCACAGAGAGACCCAGAAGGGGGCATGGCAACACCTTTTCCCCCCACTGAGATGTCGGCCCTGGCTGGGGAAAGGCAATCTCCACCCATCCTGTATCCTTGGCAGAGATGCCAGGCTCCAGCGAAACAAAGCAGTCCCCCGGGGATCACTGTGTTACAGGTCAGAGCTCTTTCCTAGGTCCTGAAACACTGTTTTATAAAAACAAAAGCAGATATTGGGGCACCTCATCTGGTCTCCAGGTATTTTGTCCGTCCATGTAAGCCTGAGACCCTGAGGTCAGGGGCATGGGGGTGGAGACGTGGAACTGTGGAGGCCCCAGGAAAAGTCTTCTGGCCATCGTCAACCACACACCACATGGCCCAGGCAGCAGAGAAACCCCTAGGCCAGCACCATTGCCGGGCAGCGGGTGGCTGGTACCTCTCTGTTCCCAAGGACAGTGGCTCAGTGGTTGAGCATCTGCCTTTGGCTCAGGGTGTGATCCCAGGGTCTGGAGATCGAGTGCTGCAACCAGCTCCCTGCAAGGAGCCTGCTTCTCCCTCTGCCTATGTCTCTGCCTCTCTCTGTGCGTCTCTCGTGAATTAAAAAAAAAAAAAAAAGAAAAGAAAAGAAAAGAAAGGAAAAGAAAAGAAAGGAAAATATCCCAAGGACAATGGCTAAACCCTTCAGAAGCCTGATGGGTCAGGAGATACCACCAGCCGTTTCCTCTAGCCAGGCTCTTACAAAATCTGCTGCCTTGGGCTTCCCACCTATTTAGGCCCTCTGTGGCATCGGCATCGTGCTGGCATTTGAGAAACACATTCATATCCACTAGCTCCTGCGGAAACCGCAGCATCCCCAGGAGTGCAGATTACCATATCATTTGTCAGAAGAGGAAACTGAGGCTTCTCAGAGTTAAGTGGCCTACTCGAGCTGCCCCTTGGGGTAGAAGTACAGTTGGAATTCGAGCTAAGGTCTTTCCTTCCCCTTTCCTTTATGTGGCCCCAGAAAGCCTGCTCAGCAAGACTGAGGAACCACTGGATGAGTCATGAGCATAATAATAAACAGGTATCATGTACTAAGTTCCAGGATTATTATCACAAATAGATAATTTTATTTCATTCTTATACCTACCCTGGGAGATAAATCACATCTTCCCCATCCCTGTTTTAGAGGAGAAAATTGGCTCAGAGAGGGCAGTGATTTGCCCTGGGCCACATAGCCAGGCAATGAACACACTGGAAGCCAAAATGATTGGGTTCAGGGGAGCAGGAGGAGGAGCGAGCAGCCCAGGGGAGGCAGTGTCTCGTGTCCTCTGAGCAGGAGCCACCTGGTCTAGGTGGGGAGGAAGTTTGTGCTGGGGAGCAGGAACAATCAGGCCAGGCCGTTGGAGGAGGGTTTTCAATGTCAGATGAAGGGTGGGACAGAGGGTGGGTGGTGGTGGAGAGTGGAGGTTTCAAAGCAAAGGGGAATGACGAGTGCTAAATGGAGTTCTCAGGTGACCCAATAGGAAGCCTGAGCTGGAAGCTGCACAGCAGGAAACTGCTGGAATTCATGGGCTAGGTCCCTGGGGGCACCTGCCCCTCCCATCTGGACATAAAGGGCCCTGGTGCTGGCAGAGGAACTAGAGTGACTTCACAGGCCCTACAGACAAAGCAAGGGGCCTGGCTAACCAGGTCACTGTTCTCTGAACTCCCCAGGGACCACGGTCCTTGGCAGGATGCTCAGGGCACACACTACTGCTCCCTCAGCCCCTCTTCCACAGAATTTTCTCTGGGCCAGTGGTTCTTAACTGAGGCGATTCGCCTCACAGGGGTCATCAGGGAATATCTGGGAACATTTTTGGTTGTCAAAACTGGGGAGGGGGGCATCTAGTTGGGAATGCTGCTGAACACCCTACCATGCACAGGACAGCCCCCTAAGACAAGGAATTATTCAGCTGCAAAGGTCAATAGTGCTGACAGCGGGAAATCCTGCCCTGAGGCAACCAGCAAGTTCCCACATCCGTGTGCTCATACAGAGGCTCAGAGGAGAAACTGACTTGTTCAAGGATGTGTGGCAAATTCATTAAAAAATATTGGCCGAGTACCTCCTTTTTGGCACTATTCTAGTGGCAGAGCTGAGACTAGGACTTACTCATTTCTTTACTTATCAACAAACATTTACTGTTGGGGCTGCTAAGGGTATACAGTGATGAATTAGACCCAGGCCCGACGTCTTAGAGCTCATGGTCTAGTGAGACACACAGCTACACAGATGTTGACAAAGCAGTGCAACCAGGAAAGCCCAGGACTACGTGAAGAAATCCAGGAAGGCTTCTCAGAGGAGGTGTTTATAAACTAAGATGGGAAGGGAGTAGGAGTTAGTCATCAAAGACTGAAGTTTGTGTAGAGGGTTCTGGGCAAAGGAAGCAGCATGTGTGAAAGTGGAGGAGGGAGAGTACAGCTCATTTAAGGCCTGAAGACGGTTCAGTGTGGCTCAGTATTATGGGGAGACAGGTAGAGAATGAGAGAATGGCAGTGCCCAGGTCTTACAGGGTCTTGCCTGTCAGCCCAAGGTGCCTGGAGTGCCTCTCTGAGCTGTGACAAGGATGCAGCAGGTGGCCGCTGAGACAGAGAAAGCTCCTGAGACCATCTGCCTGAGGGGCTTTCCTGAGTCAGTAGCTAGGGACGTGCTCCTTGCCTCCCTGGGTTATTCTGCTTCACCTACATGTTGCCCTCACCCTGCTGGGTCCCAGGGTGATGGTCCCTCCAAGTCTAGGAGTGCACAGAGGCTAGGAGTACCCCAAGAGGACAGCCCCGAGCCCCCCCCCCCCCGCCCCCGGCAAAATACTGCCCCTCCTGGAAACGAGGACACAGATCCAGATGGAAGAGTAAGAGTAAAAGAAGCAAAAAAAAAAAAAAAAAAAAAAAAAGAGTAAAAGAAGCTGTCCCTTCACTTCTGGGAAATTGGTAGTGATGTTCAGCGGCCTACGGGGAGCCCCATCTCCATCCAGCATTCACACCCTCAGTGATGTCTTCAGCCCCTCTCCATCCCTGCCTGGGAGGCCCAATCATGACATCCTGGGACCAGTCATGCTCCTGCACTCCGCACTGTCTTTGCCGCTGCAGTTCCCCACGCTAGGGACAGTCTGGAGGCCCCACCAGGCCCCACCCTTCCCCAAGTGGCAAAAGCCTCAGCCTTCAGTGCTTGGTTCAAACATCGGTCCGTTCAGTGCTTCCCCTGGCCACTCCCCTGCCCCATCCAGAGCCTCCTGCTTCCCCCTCGGGGCTTCCACAGCACTGTGTTAGTCCCTCGTCATAGCTTGTCCCGCTGGGCTCTCAGGATCTGTTTGTGCATCTGTTTCTCCTGACCCCTGAAAATCCCCTGAGGGACTTTCAATGTCTATAGATGGAAAGAAGGAATGCAGACATGGGGACAGAGCTCTGGCTGCTGTGTGACTATGGGAAATCAGTGAGTCTTTCTGAGCCTCAGTCTCCCATGCAGCTTTCCTGGGTTAATATGAGGCCAGAGAATGCCTGGTTGGCTTAGTAGGTACGGGCACAGGCTCTGGGGTCTGATAGGTCCGAGTGTAAATCCTGGCTGTACCACTGATAGGCTGTGATCAGGAACAGGACAAGTTCCTAACAGTTCTGTGCCTGTTTCCTCAACCGAAAAAATGAGGATAATAAGAGTGCCTACTTCTTAGGGAGACATCACCTTTATGTCCTTGTCTCACCTTAAAGGACATGGTGCCTTTGTAGGTTGTATGATTTCAGGTCCCAAGATCTACTCATGCCACTAGAAACCTGATTAGACCTTCTCTCTCTCTGCAAACCTCCTCTTGCCCATCCTCCTCTCAGCTGACGACCCTGCTTCCTATCTCACTGGGAAAGGGGAGGCCATCAGAAGAGAATTCTCAAGCTCCCACCCCTGCCCGTTTCTTCTCCCCCCTCTGGGTTCCCAGCAGAGGCAGCTGCAGACGCCACTGCTGGCTGTCCCCCAGCAGAGGCAGCTGCAGACGCCACTGCTGGCTGTCCCCCCACCCTCACCCCCGGCAACTCTCTCTGCCTTTCACCCTCAGTTTTGCCCTCCTTCCACTGGGCCTTTCCCATCACCTGCAGATAGGCTGTTACTTCTTCTACCTTTAATAGCCTCTGCCACATTCTCTTTCCCTCCCTTAAATAAAACACCTGTCTTAGAAATAGAAAGCACTGTCTCCACTCACTGTCTCCCATTCGTTCTTGGATGGCCCCCTCTCTGGCTTACACCCCTGTGACTTGGCCAAAGCTCCTGTCATCAAAGACCTCCATGGTGCTGGAGAACAGTCAGTTCTGGGCCCTTCCACCTGGCTCAGTGGCCATTGCTGCCATCAGCCACTCTCCCTACTTGGTTTCCAGGCCATACCGGGTTTCCCTCCCACTTCTCTAGCTGCTCCTTCCCAGTCCCCTTGGCTGGGTCTCCCTCCTGTCTCTACCTTCTGGGAGTGCCCCAGGGCTCTAAAGTTTAGAGTAGCCCTGTCTTTCTTCTCTTGCTTCCTAGGTGATCTAATCCTGACTCATTAAATACTATCCACGTGCTGACTCTGCCAGCCCTGACCCTTGTCCTGTATGGCACTTGTCATTCTGCCTGCCTTCTCGGCACCAGCACTTAGACATCTCATCGGTATTGCAGACCTCATGTGCTTACAGCTCTGTCCTTCTAGGCACCTCGGCTCAAATCATTGTAGCTTCCTTGTCTTCTTTCTCTCACACCTGAGATCCAATTCATTAGCAAATCCTGTTGGCTCTCCCTTCAAAGTTTACCCTAAATCTGATAACTTCTCTCTACCTCCACAGCCAGCACCCTGCTCTAAGCCACCATCGCTCACCTGGAGTATTGTGGTAACCTCCTAACCAGTGTCCCAGTCTCCACCTTTCATCCCCTTCAGTCTGTCCTTAACCCCGCAGCGAGAACGAGCCTTGAGGAACTTAAGTTTATGGCACTGCATGTCCCCCCAGACCATCCTATGGCTCCCATCTCACTCGGCATGAAATCCTAAAGTTCTCACACTGGTCTGTAGGCCCTCAGGGTCTGGTCACTGCTACCTCCCTAACCTCACCTCCACTCTCTTCCACTCTAGCCACACTGGCTTCCTCACCAATCCTTGAACATGCCAGGCTTTCTCCTGCCTCAGGGCCTTTACACTTGCTATCTCCACTGCCAGGAACACTCAGAAATCTGTATGGATCGCTCTCCTTCTTCCTCCAGGCATTTACTTCTATGCTTCCTTCTCAGTGAGGTCTTCTTATTGGGCCCTTTACCTGAAATCTCTATCCTACCTCAACATCCCCTAGCTCCCTTCCTCCTCTTTTATCCTTATCTAATGAACTATGAATTTTACTTATTTACTTTCATTTTTTCTCTCCCTATGATGTAAGATCATGAGGACAGGAATTTTGGCCTATTTTGCTCACTGCTATGTCTCTAATATCCAGAATAGTGTGTGGTGTGATATGTGTCGTATGTATAGGATGGATGAGTGAAGTGTCCAAAGTTTCAGTCTCTTCATCTGGAGAATGGATATCCTAATGGGACCTACCTTATGGCTGTGTGAGGATTCACTGAGTTGAGTGATTGTGTGGCTGCCCAACACAAGGCCTGGAACACAGGAGCTACTAAGCAAGAAACTCATCTCATCTCTCTACCCTGCCCCATGCTGGGTTTAGAGAAGGCAGCTGGGCTGCGATGGACCCTTCTAGCTCCTGCCCATGATAATGCTTGCCTCTTCCTGGGGTGCTCTCAGTGACTGGCTGGAAGGGCCTTACCTGGGTGGATGTCCTGGAACAGGGACTTCCAGATGGTGTACTGCAGGGGGCCTGTGTACTTGGAGGTCGGGAAGTCTTCATAAGTCAAATTGGTCTCATGGATTTTCCCTTTAAGTCTGGAAAGAAAGGAGAGCAGGCTGCATTGGGGGCTAGATTTTGTTCCCAGCACTGGGGGCCTTATAGCCATGTTCAGGGCAGCTGACAAACGGCAAGATCGTGTACGTAAAGTCTGACAGCCCCAGATTCAAGTGCCTACTTGTGTCACTTGCTACCTCTCTATAGCCTCAGTTTCTTCACCTTTAAAATGGATACTATGGGGCAGCCCCAGCGGTTCGGCAGTTTAGCGCCACCTTCAGCCCAGGGTGTGATCCTGGAGACCCAGGATTGAGTCCCACGTCAGGCTCGCTGCATGGAGCCTGCTTCTCCCTCTGCCTATGTCTCTGCCTCTCTCTCTCTCTCTCTCTCTGTGCCTCTCATGAATAAATAAATAAAATCTTTTTTTAAAAAAATGGGTACTATGATAGCACCTGCTTTCTTGCCTTGTAAGGACTACATGGAGTAATGGACATAAAGTGCTCACCACAGTGCTGGGCTCATGGTCAACACCAAATACCTGATGTTAGCTATCAGCACTGATCATCAACAGACCAATAATAAGGGACACCTGGGTGGCTCAGCAGTTGAGCATCTGCCTTTGACTCAGAGCATGATCCTGGGTCGGCATCGAGTCCCACATCGAGCTCCCTGCATGGAACCTGCTTCTCCCTCTGTGTCTTTGCCTCTCTCTCTGTGTCTACCATGAATAAATAAATAGTCTTTTAAAAAAATAAACTTGTAAAAAAAAAGAAAGACCAATAATGGGTATTTTTATTAAAGGTGGTTATGGGACCAGAGAGACCTGCAGTTGAATCCTGGCTCCACCATATACTAGATGAGGGGCCTTGGCCAAGCGATCCAGCTTCTCTCTGCCTGTTCCTATGTGTGTGAAAGGGTTTGGCAGCTGGAACTATCTCCGAGGGAGTTAACAGGGGAGGCCTGTGTGTGCAGGGGGAGGCAGCTGGCTGGCGGCGGGCACTCACCGCTCGGACAGCGAGGCCACCCCGGCCAGGAAGGTGTGGCGGTCAGTTTCAGCCAGCCGCTCCTGCAGGATCTGGGCGCCCTCCTGCACCTTGCGCAGCTGCTGGCTGTACCGCTGGACCTTCTGCTCGATGTCGGTCAGCGTGCGAGCAGTGTCCGCCTCCAGCTCCTCCAGCATGGCCTTCTGCCGCTCCCGCAGCAGCCGGTGTAGCCGCTCGAACGCCTCACCGATGGTGGTCCGCAAGCCTTTGGTGGAAGACTGTGGGGACAGTCATCAGGGGTTATGCCCGGGGGAGTAGATGGGGTGACCCCTGGGAGAGAGGAGGAAACCGAGAGCCTTGAAGTGGTGAGAAGAAAGACCGGGGAAGGGTAGGCTCTGGCCCAGGAATGGCAACCTGGCAAAGCACGGTGGCATGGCAGGCTGGCGTAGGGGGGGCCGGGCCTGATTCCACGTGCCCCTTAGGAAACGAATGAAACGCTCTGGGTGACACACTGCGGCTTGAACTAGAGGAGTGGCAGAGGGACCGTGGCTTGAAAGACATTGGGGTGCAGGCTGGATGCAGGAGAGAAAAGTGTGAGGGTGAGGATGATGCCCAGCTTTCTGGCTTGGGGGTGGGGGGGACGCGGAAGCTGGGGGAGAGGTGGTAGGTGGGGAGAAGATGCTGAGTTCACTCTAGGATCCAGTGAGGTTTTTATTTGCAAAAAAAAAAAAAATCACTCCTAGGGCTCAAGTGAAGATGACAAGGAGATTGCAGATATCAGAGAGTTTTATAAACTGCAAAGTGCCAGGTAGACCTTGGTGGTCACTCGATCTGTCCAGCCACCCTTGTGACCTCCTCGCCAAGAAACCAGAGATGGAGCTTAAAACCATGATCACAGGAGGCAAGACTGGACTTGCCTAGTTCTCTGCTCCGCGGGAACCACCAGGCCCAGGAGGGGCCCGCGTGGTGAAGGCCACAGGCTTCGGTGCCCAACAGCTCTGGGTCTCTAGCATTGGCAAGCTCAGTCCCCTGATGTCTCTGACCCTGTCTTCTTTTCTGTGAGGGAGTAACATGACCACATCACAGGGTCCTGGGGAAGATTAATTGGGGGCATGTTCACAAAATGCATGGCATTGTTTGGGGTGCAGAGAAAGAGCCTGATTATTAAAAGGGACCAATTCTAACAGGCACATCCTGGAAGTCTTCATTGAGAGGTGGCCTCTGAGCTGGGGCCCAGACTGGCAGGAAGTCCACTGGGGTTGCAGGGAGCAGCACGAGTCAGGACAGCACGGGGGTACGGGGGGTACGGAAGTGTGGCCAGGCTGCGGCAGCGTGCGGGACCTGCCTCTGCAATTTTACTTTGTGGGATTCTGGCTGGGAGTTCACGGAGTCAGAGACCCTGCTGTGTTCAGTGCCCAGGGCTCTGTGGGAGGCTTGACAAAGGCTCAATTAGGGCCAGTTCCCTCCTGTCGCGGCGGCAGGAAGAACTGCTGGCAGTGGGCCAGCCTCCCCGCGCATGCCCACCCAGAGCGCCAGGCAGACAAAGGGGGCGGAGGAGAGGCTGGGGCTGCACAGCCAGCCTGCCTGTGGCCTCCCCGAGCCCCTCCCTGAACCCTGAGGCTTCCGTGCAGGTCACAGGTGGAGAAGATGAGGCCTGCCTTCCCTGCCCCATCTGCCGCTGCCCCCTCAAAGGACCCTCAAATCCCACATCCACTCCTTCCAGCTCCTTCTCAACCTTCTATGGCAGTGTTTGGCACACTGGGCAGTCCCTACTAGCTGCAGGTTCTGGTTTGCCTCTCACCTCTGTGGCTGCTCCTTCCCAGCCAGCTCCTTCCCTTCTCATCTACATGTCCTCCTATATATTCCAGCCCCGCTGCATTGAGGATGCTGCTACGTCCTTATCTGTGGCCTAGCATGTCTTCTGAGCACCACATTCGTCTTTCCACCTGCCTCAACCACACATACTCCTGGGATCCCATAGGCCACCCAACTCTCTTGGTCCGCAAGTCAACTCTGTGTCTTTGGCAACCAAACTCACTGCCACAGTGACCCTTCTAATGTGCAAAGCAGATCAAAGCCAATGCTGTTTAGGAACATTTTTTGGCTTCTTGATAAGTAGTAAAACACTAAATCCCTTAGCCTGGCTTCAAAGTCCTCAATCTGATCCCAACTTACCTCTTCATTGCCATTCTGTTGCAATTCCACCTGTCTAGGATGGACCCCCTCCCAACAAAATCTTTATTCAACAGGCAAACTCCTACTTATCCTGCAAGACCCAGACTGAAAGCTACCTCCTCTGTGATAACCTCCCTAACTTTTCCAGGCAATTAAATAGTTAAGTGTCTCCAAAGCATTCTGTAAATATTCTTAATACACAGTCTTACATTTTATGTGGCTCCAGCTAGTGAACAAACCCCTGGGGGTAAGAATGACGTCTTTCCCAGGCTTGAATTTCCTGTGCCCATCCCAGGGCCTGGCACAGGGCTGGCAGTCAAAATCTGCTTGAGAGGTGAAGGAGGAAGAATCTTGACAAAAATTGCTCTGCAGAGGTGGGTGCAGACTCCATTTTCTTTTTAGGATGGGGGCCTAGTATCTCCAGGACAAAAGAGGAAGGACAAGAAGAGGGGGGAGAGGCAGGAAGGGGGCAGCTAAAAGTGGAATAACAGAGTGACAGCCATTCCAGGTGCCTCAAGTATGTCCCTGAAAAGTCTTCCCAATCTACCTGTCTTGCTGACCACACAGCCATAGATCTGGCTGAGGACATCCCAGCATGTGGCTGGAATATGCACTAGGTTCTGACAGAACTGGATAGTAAGCTCCCAATTAACCACATACTACTAGCTATGGGGCCGTAGGCTGGTTTCTCAACCTCCTTGTACCTCAGTTTCCTTGCCAATAGAGTGGAGATAAGATTCCTACCTCAAAAGGTGTCCCCCTCACACCACACACACACACACACTCATTTGTTCTACAACTATTTATTGTGTGGGAAGCACTGTGCTGGGTTCTGAGGAGTCCTGCTGTCACAGAGGTGACATTCTGTGGGGTTCAGTGAGACAATGAATGGGAAACACAATTACCAGCACAGAGAAAGGTTCAGCTCAATCGGTGTGCCCCATTTATTCTAGTTTTTTCTAGGGCAGAGCCACCCCCACCCCACCCCCCATCCCTTTTGTGCTGTGGCTGAGAAAGCGGCCCCTACCCCAGCCCACCACAGCCCTGGGAATACACTGGGGCTCCGAGGAACTGGGGCCGTTTCAGAAGAACACCCTGCCAAGAATGCGTCACTTGGTCAGCCCCGACCAAGGAAAACACTGGGACCAGGGAGGGAGTTCAGACAGGCCCTCAGGCCGGGCCATTGGAGGGGCAGGCGCTGCAGGAAAGCCGAGTCAGGCACCAGGTGAAATATGACCTCCAAAGCATCCATAGGCATTTCTTGTATAAACACCCCAGTCCAGACAGGAAGCAGGGCTGGGGGAACTGGAGGGGGAGGTGGCCCCACAGGACCCCCCAGAGGTAGACAGATGGACAGGAAAGCAGGGGAGGAAAAGGTCAGTGGAGAAAAACAATGGGGAGCGGAGAGGAGAGAACACTAGAGAAAAAACTAGACTATAATACTCCGCTCTCATTCACATAGTCTTCCATTTGCTTCTCTTCACCTGAGGGTTCAGAATCACCAGGAAAATGGGGAAACTGAGGCTGTGGAAGGCAAACAGGCTAGATAGAGTCCTTTGTTTCTCATCTATTACCTGCTGAGGGTCCTGCCTGCAGGCGCTCCAGAATGTTTTCCAAAGAAATGTTTGTCATGACCTCCCTGAGACCCCACACGGGTTGGTGGCCAAGCTGGGGCATAAAACTGGATCTCCAATGGCCTCTCCAGGCCTCAGGGTGACCCCCAGAGGTCCAGAGCATTCCTAAGGCTCTAGTTCAGCTGCTAGTGGCAGCTGCACCCCTGCTAGCTAGTGGGACCAGACTGAAATAATCATAGAGCTTAGCGGCTGGGCCTGGGTCCCCAAGTCTTGGTCCCAGAAAGGGCATCAATCAAAGCTCACCAGTTGGTGAGACATTTGTGTGTGTGTGGGGGGGGGAGGGGGGACTCAGAGGGAGGCCCTGGGATCTAGAACTTCAGGGCCAGAAGGAGCTTGGCAGAGTCTCTAGTGTACAAATGGGAAAGACTGGGGTTCCAGAAAAGTATGCAGTTTACCCAAAGTCACACAGAGAGTTAGTGGCTGGATCCGAATCCAGGGCCTCCCTCTCAGGTCAAGAAAAGGCCTTTCTGTAACGCCTGGGTGGCTCAGTGGTTGAGTGTCTGCCTTTGGCTCAGAGTGTGATCCCCAGGTCCTGGAATTCTGCCCTGCTTCAGGCTCCCTACAGAAAGCCTGCTTCTCCCTCTGCCTGTGTCTCTGCCTCTCTCTGTGTATCTCTCCTGAATAAATAAATAATATCTTAAAAAGAGAAAGAAAAGAAAAGAAAAAGCCTTTCTTTTCAAACCACTGCAGCCAGAGACTACAGGGTTTGGCACTACTTTACAGTAAGTCCATATCCTCACAGTTTAAGTTTAAGAGAGATACCAAGGCCGGGCCACAAGGGAACAGGCTCAGGGCTGGCTCCTCTGGTGACGGGCGAGTATGTTTAATAAGACCAGAGTTAAGAGAAACTAGGTACATTCTCCCAGCCCTGCAGGACGGGTCCCTGGTCCCACCTCACTCAGAGCAGGACGGGGAAAGGGTCCTACAGGTAAGGCCAGGCACCAGTCCGAGTCCCTCCCTCAGTCAAAGGATGACTGAGTCCGTCTCACTCACTTACACAAAGAAGATGTGGTCTTTGTATACAATGGAATATTCCTCAGCCATTAGAAACGACAAATACCCGCTATTTACTTCAATGTGGAGGGACCTGGAGGGCATTATGCTGAATGAAATAAGTCAATCGGAAAAGGACAAACATATGGTCTCATTCATTTGGGGAATATAAAAATTAGTGAAAGGGAATAAAGGGAAAGGAGAGAAAATGAGTGAAAATGTCAGTGAGGGTGACAAAACATGAGAGACACCTAACTCTGGGAAATGAACAAGGGGTAGTGGAAGGGGAGGTGGGGGGGGTGTTGGGGTGACTCGGTGACGGGCACTGAGGGGGGCACTTGGGAGGGATGAGCACTGGGTGTTATGCTATATGTTGACAAATTGAACTCCAATAAAAAAAATTAAAAAAACAAACCTTACATCAGGGTAAGCCCCGCCCCCGCATAATTGGCACCTCTAAGCCCCGCCCCTCCCAGCAGGCCCCGCCCACCGCGGGCCCCGCCCGGCGCCCAGGCCGCGCTCACCTTGGTCTCGGCCAACTGTCGCTTGAGCAGCTGCAGCGCCTCGGTGTGCTCCCGCTCGCTGTCCTGAAGGGCCTGAAGCTGTTCCTTCAGCTCCCTCTGGGAGGACACAAGGCCGGGATGGGGGCCGGGCCGGGCCGGGCCAGACCGCCGCGCTCCCGCGACCGGGCCCAACGCCGTGCTCCGCGCACGGTTCAGCCCCCCACGCCCCCAGGTACGGAGGCGGCTTTCTTCTGGAGTTTGCCACACCCTCCTCTCCAGCCATCCCAGGAGCCCGCGGGCTCCCTGTCTGCACCCGCCTCTCCAAACATTCCGCCCCAGCCTCATGTGCGGAGACTCCCGGCTTAGAATCCGCTCGTGGGTACCAAGGTACCCCTGTCCGCCGCCACGACTAAGCGTCCAGGGGGCTAGGCCTGTTCTCAGTCCTGTGCTCGCGCTGGGTCATTTAGTCCCCTCAACAGCACAGAGGAAGGCACTCTTACTGATGGAAAAATGGGTACAGAGAGGTCATGAAACTGGCTCAAAAGCTTGCAGCTAAGCGAGTATGGGTAAAATCATATTTGCGATTCAAGCAGTCTGGTTCTGGAGACCCCGATCTTGACGTCAGGTGACCTGCTTTCTACAGTGATGACACCCATAACAAACGGCGACAAAAATCCACTATACAACATAGGGGAACCTTAAAGCCACGATTAGTATTACTGATTTTTCCCTTTGCCTCAGGTTCCAGTAGAGCTTAGCATGACACTGCGAGTAATCTTGTTTTTACTTAAGAATTTGATATGGGCAGCCCCGGTGGCGCAGCAGTTTAGCGCTGCCTGCAGCCTGGGGTGTGATCCTGGGGACCCTGGATCGAGTCCCACATCCGGCTCCCTGCATGGAGCCTGCTTCTTCCTCTGCCTGTTCCTCTGCTCCGCTCTCTCTCTGTGTCTCTATGAATAAATAAATAAAATCTTTAAAAATAAAAAGAATTTGATATTATGTTCATCGTGGGGCTTTTTGCTTTACTATTGGTTTTTAAAAATTGCATTAAATATTATCCATCTCAATCACTGAGTTTGGGGGATGCCTGCTTCAATGCTGGTCCCACACCTGTCTTCACCGTCCATCTCCCCTGACTCCCACACAGCCAGGCAGCCTTCTTTCTGTTGCTCCATCACGGGCTTGTCTCAGCTTCATGATTTTGCCCTTGCTGTTTCCTTTGGCCAGTGCACTCCACTCGGATTTTCTCCTGGTGATTCCTTTATGTCATTAACATATCAGCTCAGATGCCACGTCCTCAGGAAGGTCTCCATGTACAGCATCATCCTCTACACCCTCTGTCCCACATCCTGTTTCAAGGTCTTTCTGGCACCTTCTGCTGTCTGAGATGCTCTTACTCGCCAGTCAGGTGGTTGTCTCATCCACAGCACTATGACTATCATGAGGGCAGGAGTCTTGTTGAGCTTGCTTGTGTTTAGAACAGTGCTCCACACACAGTAGGGCCTCAACGAATATTTGTCAAATGAATGAATGTGGTGTAGAGGTGGGTACCACCATGACAAGTCCAGCTCTCTGCATGTATGGGGCATTTGGCCCACTGTATCATAACTGGTTCTCCTGTCTGTCCCCAGGGCCTCCCCCTATGAGCCCGTGAGTTCAGTGGGGCAGGCCCTTACCATTTCCTGCTCCACAGCCCCTATAGCTATCAATGGCCTGGCAACAAGATGGGGCTCCAGGAAGTTTGCTTTGTGGATGAATGTCCATGGAAACAGCCTCTGAGCAGGACTGGGTTTCCCCAGTCAGCCTAGGCTGCAAGAGATGCCACGGAGCTGCCCTACCTGTTCACCCTCACTTCCTTCCCTCCTACTCACTCAGCTCATCATAGCAGGGAGGGCCCTTGGAAAACATCTGGCCCAGCTAATTTTACAGAATAGGTAGCAACATGGGAAGATAATTATGATGACATGCTAAGGGAAACATGCAGAAATTATCTTTGCTTATTACTCTTTGGTCATGCAACAAATATTAAGCAACTACTATGTGCCAGACACTGTTGAGGCTCTGGTGACACAGCAGAGAGCAAGACAGACAGTCCACATCCATAAGGACCGTCCAGTGTGGCGGGGAAGACATACTGAGCAAGGAAAAGAACAAAATAACCAGGTGATTTTTGGATTCTAGTCTGTGCTCTAGAGAAAATAAAGCAGTGCAGGAGGGGCCCATGTGTGGCGAGAGTGGTCAGGGAAGGCTTCTTTTCTTTGAGCTGTCACCTGAGATGACACAGTGGCAGGATGGGGAGGAGCCAGCCTTGGAAACAGTTAGAAGGGACACTGGGAGCAGCTTATGCTGTGACAGCAGAGCTCCCACAGAAGGATGGCTGCAACTCTGCGAGCCACCTCAGGCCACAGGGCAGCTGTAAAGATGGAAGTTGAAGCTGAAACCAGAGGGGTAAGAGGGGGGAGCCTGGGTCCCTGATGACTGTGGGACCCACAGCCACAGCACACAGTCAGCCACAGCATCACTGCTCAGTGGTGAGCTAGGGCGCTGGCCCTCCAAAAAAAACAAAAACAAAAACAAAAACAAACCCTGATTTATAGTGTTTGCCAATTTCTGTGGTGTAAATGCTTTCACTAAAGCCAATTTCAAGTGCTCAATGCGAGGTCACTGGACACAGACTGAGAAGACACTGGCACAGTCAGCTCACAGGAACCCGAGGAGGCTGGCTCCACCACTCACTGCCTGGGGACCTTTCCTATAGGCATGTTGTACGGGAGACAGAAACACACACCATCTAATTGTGGCTGCTTAGCCAGGTGTCTGTTACTAACAGCCGAGAGTCATTCCTAACAGGTTCTTGGGCATCTGAGTCCTTGGAGCAGACGAATCTCATTCACCTGACAGTACAGAATGAATGCTCCTCAGGCCCTTCCTGATGGCCTGCGTCTGTCCAGCTTGGGACATGGTGAACAAACATGCAGGTATCTGAGGGATGAGCTGAGTGTGACAATCCCCCTTCCCTTCCAATGTCCTCATGGGTCCACATAAGACTCAGCTCCCCAAGCAGCTCCTCCGAGTCTGAGAAAACTGCCCTGGAGGTAGAGTTCCTCTCATTTCTGAGGGCACCCAAGAGACTTGGACAAATTTCTCCCTGCTTCCAGGGGCGAGGAATGAGGGAGCAGACCTGCCTCTTTCTACCGGACCCTGGGAGCAACAGAGCCCTCCTTGCCCATTCCACAAACATGGGCAGAGGCCTCCTTGGCCCACGTGATCCTGTGTCAGCAACAGACAGAAGGATGTCAAGCCCCAACCCATGATGTCTCAGGAGGGGTGCTAATGAGTTAGTTGGGGTGGGGGGAGACAGGGACACATGCATTAACATGACAGAGAATGCCGGAATAGAGATAGGGGACACCAGGCTTGCTGCTCTTCCCATATTGCCATCTCAGTGAAGGCCACCCCACCCCTACTGCCATCCAAACAAGAAATCTGGGAGTCATCCTTGACACTGCCCATCCACCAATGCAATCAGTCATCAGGTTTGTCTTGGCAGCTACTGTCTCCTGTCCTCACCTTCCCCTGGTTCAGTTTTCACCTCTGCTTTTCTGAGCTATGACCCTAGGCTCCCCTCCGCCCTTGTACTCTTCAAGTGCCCCACAGAGCAGCTGGAATGACTGCTCCACCAGACACATCTGTGCGTTCTTCTTCCCCATTCCCCATGGCAGGAGTTCCATGGCATCTGGAAAGGTGAGCATGAAGCTTGAGCATGGCATTCAGGCCTTCACCACTGGCCCCAAACTTCTGCTCCAGCCTGGTCTCTTGGTCCAGACCTGCACTGTCCAAGACAGCAGCCATTAGCCATGTGCTTTTTCTACTAAAGTTAAAATGATTTGGAATTAAATAAAACTGAAACTCAGTTCCTCAGTGGCACCAAAGTGTTGGGTTACACATTTCAAGTGCACGTGAGCCACATGTGACTGGTGGCTCCTGTCTCACACAGCACAGATGTGGAACACCAGGAACCGTCTGGTTAAACCCTCCAGATTTCTGTAACAGGAAACTGAGGTCTACGAGAAGGGACTGACTGGCCTGTGGCCACACAGCTTGACAGAAGAGAACCAACCAGAAAATGGACCACCAGCAGAAGTGAGACAGGAACCAGGAAGCTCTAAGTGGTAGAGGGAGCTCAGAAGGGCAGTGGTGACGTTCAGCTTCACAGGTGCAGGTCACGTAATTCTCACAACAGCCTCATAAGGTGAGTGCCTTTGTCACCTCCATCTCACAGAGGGGGAAACAGAGGCTCAGAGAGGTCAGTCAGCTTCCCTGAGGTCACACACACTTTCCAAATCTGTAAAGTGCAGCTAATACCAGTGTTGGCTCTGTGGTTGTAAGGATCAGACAACTTAATTCATGACCTGACATGATGCACAGGGTATATTCAGTCACTCTTAGGGTGCTGTCATTGTCATCATAATCATCCCAATTTCCTGTGAAATAGGGAGTCAGAACCAGCAGAGCTGCCAGGAGAGAGTGTATTTCTGACGGAAGGCCCGGGGAAGATGGATGGACAGGCAGCGTTCCTTCACGTCTCCTGGGTGGGGCCTGAGCATCCTGGGTGGAGAGACTAGTTGAGCAGGGGCACACCTGGTGTGTGCAGGAAGTGGGGGGCAGCTGGGGATGACAGGAGCCCGCTATGGCTGGGTGGGTGGAGTCACAAGCTGGGAAGGCTGGGGTGGAGGGGGAGGAGGCCTTGAAGGTCAGCTTGGGGGAGCTGGGCTCTGCAGGTCCCATCAGAGCAGGATGTCAGGAGGAGGAGGGTCAGGAGGGACCAACCATAGAGGGCAGAACCACAGCTCTGTACCCCTTCCTTTGGAGTGGGAACAGAGTCAGGGCTGGCGCAGACCTGAGTAGACAATTATGCAAATGTCAGCTGGGAGCCTCTGGGGCTCCCAGAGGTTTGGAGAGGCCAGGACTGGGGCAGCAGCTGGGGGGAGGACAGAGAGCCAGGGCTCATATGCTCCCAATGCCAGACCTCCCCTCCTGTGGGGCCACCCTCTCCCAGCCTAGAAAACAAAGTTGCTGCAGGAAGCCATTGCCTGAAGACTTCAGGGACCCCTTCTCACCCCTGTCACCAACAGGGCTGCTCGGAGGGGACAGCATGAACTCTGGCATCAGGGAAACCTGGGTTTGAATCTGGCTGTGTGACCCTGAGCAGATCACCTCTTCCCCTCTCAGGGCCCACCTCTGGGAGCCTTATCTGTAAAATGGGGATCAGAACCACCCATGGGGTCATGGTGGGACCCCACAAAAGGGCCAGCGTGCTGCCAGCATGCGCAGGTGCCTGAGCCCCCTCCCCTTCTTGCACTCCGGCACTGCTCTCCCTCCTGCTCTAACCTAAGGACGCCAGATACCTTAACATGGCAAACTGAACTTGCCCCCAGCTTTTTCCTCTCCTCATCCCTCTTCCATGCCCAGAACCCCTGATGCTCCTACTCCCCCAACAGGCCTGAACTCCTGCATGTCCTCTCTCTCTCTGAGCCTCACCCCTCCAGGACCACCTGCAGCCTCTCGCAAGGCCTCCTGGCTGTTCCCCTCTTGCCCCCCCAGGCTCTCCCAGCCCTCCAACTGCCCGCTGCCCATCACATAGATCTGACTGGGCCCTGCTTGTCAGCTCAAACCTGTTCCTGGCTCCCCAGCATCTCTGGGAACAAATCCAAGCTCCCCAGGGTGGGGGTGGGAGACTGTTCAAGGCCCTTTCAGAGCCGGTGCAACTTCTCTTTCCCGTTCCTGCCTGGCCTCAGGCACCCTCCCCTCTGACCACAACTAACCACCAGCTCATCTCTATGCCTGTCCCTGGTCTGACCACCTGAGTGAGTTCCAGTTCCAGCAACACTTACTGCTTCCGGGGCAGCAGGCACAATTTCTGAGCCTCAGTTTCTTCATTGGTAAATGAGGACCCACCTCACAGGTTGGCCGTGAGGATTCAGTGAGAGAGCCAGCCAAAGCACTGGACCTGCCCCTGCACTCTGCACCCAGGTGATGGGGGCTGTGGATCGCATTTATTTCCTGTGTCCATGATGTCGTCTCTCTCTGATCTCAGCTCAACTGTTAGCCCCACGGAGCCTGGACAACTCCCAGTTACAGCCACAGGAGCCTGGGACATGACCTCGCAGCTTATGGCCCCTCCCCCCAAACCACAAAGCAGAGCCAGGGCTCCTTCAGCTCTCTCCTGAGCCTGGCACACAGCCTGGCCCTCAGCTGCCACAGCAGGAGTGCTGAGTGAAGAAATTATTGACTGAGTCCCTGAGTTCAAGATGGAACTCACCTCCAAATCCTCTATACCCACCCTGGCGTCCAAGCAGAGCTCAAGGTGCAGAAAGTAAATGATGCTGTGTCGTGGTCTCTGAGGCCCCCTCTGCCTTCAGATGTTCCCTGAGGCAGTTAGGATGTTGGTGAGGAAGGTGAGTTCTGAGCCAGACAGACTGGAGTCTGAGTGCCTGGCTCTGGCTCCCACTGGCATCCTCCCACACCCATTCCATCTGGGCAAGTTACGGAACCTCTCAGCCTCAATGTCTTCATCTATCAAATGGTGCTGGTGCTGGTGCTGGTCCCACACAAGGAATTGGGAAGGAAGAAGGATTTAATGCCCATCACAGCACCTAGCACACAACCAGTGCCCAATAAACTTTGGCTAGTGTTTTCCTTAGAGTTGTTTTTATTTCTGTTGTCATCGCCTACCAGATCCTTTGCTTTCTATGAAATAAACATCCCGAGGCCACCCAGGTTCAAGTCTCTACGCTGTGGCCTATGCTTAGCCAAGATGTCCTGGATGAACATTCCTGGAAGCCCACAGACACCTGTGAGGACAGAAGTCGAGATGCCAACAGGCAGCCCTGAGTTTGACTCACGGCCAGCCTCGCCTCCATGGAGGCTGCTGTTTGCACATAAATCGTGTCCTCTGCTGGGAAAAGTAACAGCAGAGTCTGCTTCCCTGGAACACAAACAACCTGGCTGCCTCCCTGTCCATGGCACCAAATAAAGTGGCTTCACATCTGTTATCTGTTTTTTGTTGTTGTTGCTGTTATCTGTTTGGATAGGCAGCAACTCTTTCTCTCTCTCTCTTTTACACATCAAGTGGCCAGTCTTGTTCTTACTTCTATTTCCCACATCAGGAAAGGGTGAGAGAAGGCAGTGCCCTCTACTCAGCTGAAAGAAGCTGGAGTCAGGATTTGAACCTGGTCCCCTAACCCTGCTCTTTCCCTATGTGGCTGTCACTACACCCAGCTCGTCAGGGGTCCCATCCGAAGCAGATCCAGCACCATCTCCCCTGGTAGGACAGAGGCCTTGGGAGAGGCTCCAATGGTCACATGACACCTGGAGGAGGTGGCTGGGACTGAATGATCCCTTCTCTGGAAGCATGGAAGCTGAGATCTCAGGCCAGAGAGCCGGATGCATGCCTGACCGAGATGACATCCAGCCACCTGCCCTTGGTGCATCAGCTAGCAGACAGTGTCCTTAGCCTGACTCTGTGCTGAGTTCTTGAAATACAAAGACAGGCAGGAAGGGGTGGGCAGGGGCAGGGGACAGGACCACTACCTGGCCCTCAGAGGCAGCCAGGAGGCCGTGAGTGGCCCAGTCAGACTGGCTTCTCATCCTGTCTCTGCCATTTCCCAGCTGGGTGACCGAACTCGGCACTCAATTCCTCTGAGCCTGTTTCTTTATCTGGAAGAGGAGCAAATGACAGGACCCACTTGACAGGGTTTTATGAAGATTAAATGAGGCAATACAAGAAAAGTGCTTAGTCTAGTCCCAGGCAATGGGCCAGGGCCCAATAGGTATTGGCTGAGAAGTCCTAAACCCTTCTGAGATGGGGTCCCTTCTTCCCTTTGGCTCTGTGGTCCGTGGCTCAGCAGTAGAAAAAAAAAGGTAGGGTGGGGGAAAGCATGAACACACACACATACACACGCACGCACAAACTCACATGCTCTTCACACAATAAAAATTCTGAAGAATCACAAAGCAATTCTAACCATGTTTTCCTATGGGGTGAGATTATGGCAGAGACTTTAACTTTCAGGTTATAAAGCTCTGTTGATATTTAATTTTACAATCAGAAACAATAAAGAGACTTAAAAATTGTTGTGTGCTACTCAGTGCCAGGCACAGTATCAGGCACGTTTGATACAGCATCCCTAACCCTTAGAACATCCTTCTCAAGGAGGTCATATTATTCCCACATTGTAGATGAGCAGGTTGAGGCTGAGAGAAGTAAAGCGACCTGATCAAGGACACAAAGCTCATCAGTGATGATGCCAGGATCTGACCCCAGTATTGGAATCAAGTTCAAAGCAATTCTGCTTGGCAGGTCAGGGAAAGCTTCAAGGAGGAGGTGATATTTGAGCAGAGCCTGGAAAGCTGATTAGGGCTTCTCTAGGGCGAGGTTCTCAACCAGGGGTGATTTTGATCCCAGGGGACATTTGATGAATCCTGGAGACGTTTTTGGCTGTCACAGCTTGGTGGAGTTGGAGGGGTGGGAGGGTGGGAAGCCTACTGGCTAGTGCTAGTGGTTAGAGGCCAAGGATACTCTTAAACATTCTATAATGCACAGGATTGCCTTGCACACAAAGACTTATCTGGCCCCGAATGTCAGAACTGCATGGTATGATAACACACTAGACTGTCATTTACTGAGTGCATTACTAAGTTCTCGCAAATGTCATCTTGTTTAATCCATCTCCATTGCTGTCAATGAGGGACTTGAAGCTCAGAGATGTTAAGTTTTCTAAGGCCACACTGCCAGAAAATGGTAGCACTGGGATTGAAGCTGCCCAGTACAAAGCCAGAATTCTTAACCTTTCTGCTCTGCTACCTCCAGGATTTATAATAAATGTAAAATCTCCAACCACTAGGTGGGATATGAGGAGACTCCAGCTGAGCTCAGACGTGGCCTCCTCTGGCCTCAGGCCTTGGGCAAGGTCCCCTCCCTCCTCTGCCATTTCTGCATCTGTCAACTGAGGGTGGCACCAAAAGATCTCCAAGGCCCTGCCCGCTCTGAGTTTGTTATTCTCCAGGAGAGCGGCCCAAGCCCAGGCTCCAGGAGCCCTGGGGACAGAAGCACCGCTGGGAGGGGAGGGGGTATGTCGGGCAGACTCAGCCTCATTCCCAGTGCACAAATAGCTAATGAGCCCTGCTCTGTTGATTATGTTACCCCACAAGGAGAGAGAGGCAGGTGGGGTGGGGAGTGGCTTGAACCTCATCCAGGAGCTTACCTCTCCCGTGGGGAAGGCATGTCTCTCTGCCACCTTCTTGCCACGCCCAAAGAAGGCACCAAAGCAAGGCCTCCTTCTCAGGCAAGAGAGACAGGTCTGGGCATTTGCCCAGCTGGGCACGTGAGTTCTTACAGGTAGAAGAAGAAGGGATGGGAGTGCATGCTGACCCAGCCCCTACCATGTGCCAAGCATCTCAAACAGCAAGTTCACCTCAGGTCAGCCTCCTGAAGTCCTGGTAGGAAGGAATCCAGTTTACAGACCAGAGACTCAAGGCTTATGTGAAGGGACTTTCCGAGTCACACAGACAGTGCTGAAAGAAGGTTTGGAACCCAAGACTGTCTGACCACAGGACAATACAGTAGAAGTTAGGTAAGTGGCAGTCCTGTTCTCTTCACCGAGGAGTAAAAGTGTTTCAGTAACATTTGGAGAAAATATATATTTAACTTCTCCTGCATTTCCCAGGACACAGAATGGATTGTAAAAAAAACAAAACACAATCGCTCTGATGTCCTGGTTTGCAGACAGGGGAACCCAGGCTCAGTAGGCAGAGGCCTCTCTAGCTGGAAAGTCAGACAGGGAGAGGAGGGGCTAAGTGGCAGAGGAGGGATCTGGCTGGGGCAGGTGGAGCTTTCTAGTCTGGCTCTTTGTGGTAGTGTGGCTTTGGGGGACTCATATCACTTCTCTGGACCTTAGTCTCCACATCTATGTTGGGAAGAGGCTGGACAGATGGTTTCAGGGTCTCTTCAAGCCCTCACAACCTACACTCAGCCATGTCAGAGGTTCTCTCCTTCCTGTTTATGTGACTTCACAGATGGAGAGATAGGGATACCAGGACCCAGGACCAAAGGCTCTGGGGACAGAGGGCCAATGCCAGCCTGTGCGAGCTCCCAGAGCCCCTAACTCTTGCTCTCCAGCCTCAGAGCCAGAAAGGGAGGGAGTCAGTCACAGTTTGGTGATGAAAGGGGCAGCAAGGGAGAGATGATGAACATGGGGCCATTTCTCATCTGCTAAGTGCAGGTTGATTCGCAGAGACTCATGTACAAGGTGGGGAGGGTGGTGTGGAAACACCTCCTACAACATAGGGAAAAGTAGTAGTTCAGATGCTTAAGCATCTCAAGAGCCAGGGAACTTACTACCTGCCAAGTTAGGCCACTGCATATTCAAAAAATGTCTGAGTGAAAAATCTTCTGCTTCCAAAGGCTTCCACAGTCTGGGCCAGCTCAGGCCAGAATTGATCATTCATTATTCAGACTTTACTGATGAGTACGGATGTGCCAGGCTTTGGGGCCATAGATATGATGAATTAGAGACTGTCTCTGCTCTTTGGGAACTGTGTGCTAGACTGGTATCCCAAGGCCAAAGACACAGGACCGGTGGATGGAAATAGTTTAGGTTGAGGAGAAGATTCTAGACTTCCAGGTTGAAATAAGCTTGGGTGCCATTTTAATTTTTTTTTTTTTTTTTTTTTTATGATAGTCACACACACAGAGAGAGAGAGAGAGAGAGGCAGAGACACAGGCAGAGGGAGAAGCAGGCTCCATGCACCGGGAGCCCGACGTGGGATTCGATCCCGGGTCTCCAGGATCGTGCCCTGGGCCAAAGGCAGGCGCTAAACCGCTGCGCCACCCAGGGATCCCGGGTGCCATTTTAGTAAACACATTAAGTGGATTTCTTTGCTACAAGATTTCTCCAAACCTTTAATATGCAAAATGTACATGGAGAGTCCTCCAAGGGGGGTATAGAGAATACACTATATTTCCCCAATATAGCTGATCTGGGAACACTAGTTTTAAAAACAGCATACTTATTAACAGAGGATATTTGGGGGAAATGCAGCTCTAATGCCTTTTCTTCTTTTCTTCTTTCTTTTTCTTTTCTTTTTCTCTCTTTCTTTCTTTCTTTCTTTCTTTCTTTCTTTCTTTCTTTCTTTCTTTCTTTCTTCTCTTTCTTTCTTTTCTCTTTTTTTGCCAGGGGAGCATGGGGAAGCCTTATACTGAGAGGACATTTGAGCTGGGCTTTGAGACTTGAATAGGAGTTGGTCAGTGAAGATGAGAAGGTTTAAGGGAGATCAATTATAGTGCCAGGCTGACTATGCTCAGGTTACCCTGCATATACTGTTTCATTTAGTCTTCAAAGGTCTTGATGTGAGTGACAGAGCCAAAGAGGTCATCAAAATCCTCTGGAGACTCCTAGAGATCCACCCCCTCCCTTTCTTGAATCACCTCATTGCAGGGCCTTATTCTCCTAATCTTGAGTCTTAAGTCCTATTCCCACTGTCAACCTGGCCTCTACTCTGGTTTAGACTCTAAATAGGTTTTACGGTACCAGGACTAGATCCCAGTTTTAACCCTTCACACACCCTGACCTAGCCCTTGGCCCAGTAACCTACCCTCTCAGCAGTTTGTGTGGCCATAACTTAGACTCTTTCTTAGAACTAGCCCTGACCTGCCCAGTGCAGTCTAGCCCTGGTGCTGCCCCCTAGGTCCTCATGCACACCTGACTGAGTGCTGCTCCGTGGTGTCCCAAGCCTGCCCCTCAGGTACTCCGAACAGTCCTGGACCTATTCCCGGATGGCGGCCCCGCTCCCTGTCCAGCCCCGATAGTGCTCCTATTCCCATCTGTGTCTTTGTCCCCACTCTGTCCCATTCATTTGTGGGTCCTGTCTTCAGGTCCGGCCCCCTGATCCCAGACAGTAGTCCTGCCCTTGCCCAGCTCTAATTCGTCCTGGTCCCCAACTCTGCCCCAAGCCTCTGATCTCACTGGTCCCCCCCCACGCCACGGGTGACCCCTCCCCAACCAAGGACCCATCCCCCACTTCTGGTTTGTCTCAGACCCGGGCGGGGACAGGCGGCCCGAGGCCCCGCCCCCAGCACCCCGCCCTCTCACCGCGGCCCCGCCCCGCCCCCGTCCCACACTAAATCTGATAGGGCCCTGACTGCGCCGGCGGCCCCGCCCCGTGACAGTTCCGACGCGGCCCCGCCCCGGCCCCGCCCCGGCCCCGCCCCGGCCCCGCCCCGGCCCCGCCCCGGCCCCGCCCCGGCCCCGCCCCGCCCCCTGGCCGGCCCGGCCGCTCACCTGCAACTCCTCGAAGGCATCGTCGATGCCGGTGACCTGGTGCTGCTCGTGCAGCGCGGGCTCGTCGCAGAAGAAGCAGAGCAGCGCGCGGTCCGTGAGGCAGAAGAGCTTGACCTTGTCGTGCGCCTGGCAGGGTCGCGCGGCGCGGCGCGCGCTGAGGATGGCGTCCAGCGGGAAGGCGCTGTAGCGCTCCACGATGTTGGCCAGCTTGAGGCTGGGCGCGAGCGCGGGCTCGGCGAACGTGCGCCGGCACTCGGGGCAGTCGCGGGCGCCCTGCGCCTCCTGCCTCACCCAGTGCTCGGTGATGCAGCGGCGGCAGAAGTAGTGCTCACAGCCCAGGCTCACCGGGTCCTGGTAGATGCTCAGACAGATGGAGCAGAGCAGCTCGTCCTTGAGGCTGCACGCCATGGCGCTGGGGGCGGCGGAGAGGGGGCCCTGGGATGCAGGGGGGCGGCTGGGCGAGCGCGGCGCTGCCGGGGGCCGCACCGAGGGATGGGTGCGGGGAGCAGGCGAGGAGAGGCAGGAGTAGGAGCTGCAGAAGGAAGGGGGGCTGTCCGGGAGGGAAGGGGGGTACGCGAGGAAGAGGTGCAGGATAGATGGAGACTAGCCGGGATGCGAGCCCAGGAAGGTGGTCTCGAGGTGGTGGGTGACTCGGAGCGATGGGTGCTGGAGGGAGGGCGCCGTAGGTGTCTGAGGGAAGGGGCTCCTGGCAAGGAGGTTCTAGAGGAAGGGACAGCCTGAAGGGATGGGTTTTGGGATAAGAGGATCCAGGAGGGGGGCGGACGCCTTAGGGGGACTGAAATCCCGGGATGGGTGCAGTGGGGGGAGGGGGAGAAGCAGAGGATGGGGAATTCTGGGGAAGGGGGAAGCCAGGCGGAGCTGCGCCGCGGCTGTGCCTGGCAGAGGAGAGGAGGGGTGCGAGCGCGCTCAGCTGCCCGATCCCAGCCCCAAGACCCCGCCCGGCGCGGCCCCTTACCCCTGCCGGCTCAGCGGCCACTGCTCCGGTCCGAGCGCAGCCTCTCAACCCGGAACCAGCCGAGCGCGAGCTCCCGGCGGCAGTGACTCCCTCCCCGCCCCCGCGGGCCTGGCCCAGGCGACTCCGCCCCTACGGCGGGCGGGGGAGAGGAGAGGCGGGGCCAGGCCTCCAGCCCGCGGACCCCCTCTCCGCCCCCACCGTCCCCCCTACTCCCTGGGGACCGAAACCCAGCTGTTCTTTCAGGATCTGCACACGGAACAACATGCACGTCTCGCTTAGGGTCCCTGCGGCGGGTGAGGACAGCTAATTTAAGAGGATAACGAGTAAACAAGGAGCATCTTTCGAGATCATCGACTTGAAGAATTGGGGAAAATAATTTTTTATTAAAACAAGCAAGAATATGTCCTGTAATCTGTATAGAATACAACCTTTCCATACAGTGTAAAGAGAAATGCCCTGCTTGCTTAGAGCAAGTTCAAGATTTCCTTTTCACTTTCTTTTTTTTAAAAGATTTTATTTACTTATTCATAAGAGACACAGAGGCAGAGACATAGGCAGAGGGAGAAGCAGACTCCCTGGGGGAGCCCCATGCGGGACTCCATCCCGGGACCCCGGGATCACGCCCTGAGCCAAAGGCAGACGCTCAACCACCGAGCCATCCAGGCTCCCTCCTCCTCACTTTCTTAAGGAGTGCTTAGTGGAGGGGGGGACGCGGTTAGGAAGCTCTGGACGGCTACTGTCTAACCAAAAGAGTAGCCTCCATTCAGGAAACATTTCCAGAGTGCTATATTTGTGTGTGTGTGTGTGTGTGTGTGTGTGTGTGTGTGTGTGTGTGTGTGGCGGTTGGGGAGGGTGGAGCAGGAGAGAAGGAGAGAGTAATAGGAGACCTTATCTTGTCTGCCAGATGGAGAGGGGATAAGGGATTTCTAGATAGAGGGGACAGCCGGTGCAAAAGCACAGAGGCGTGAAAGGGGAGGGCAATTTGAGGGAAGTGCAAGTAGTTCTGTTATGTTGGGGAGGGTGGGAAGACAAGGAGGGGAGGGTGTTGTGGGTCGTGGTAAAATGTTTCCTGAAGGAACTGATCTTTCAAGCAGAGAAATGACTTGGCTGTGGGTTTCAGAGAGTTAGGGAGATGCTCATTATACCATAAGCAAGGTGAAGGCAGGGACGTTTTCTGATATGTCTGCATATGTGCAGTGCTTCCTATACATTCAAGTTGAGTAGCTGAGTAACAGCAGCAGAGATGGAGATTACAGGAAGAGAGACTGGCCCCAGTTAGATCACTGTTGTCATAGAGCCTGCAGGAGACCTGAACTGGGAGAAGGAGACAAGGCTAGGGTATTGAAAGTTAGACATTATGGAATCTAGTAAGGAATTGGATATGGGGGTGAGAGAGAAAGAGATATTGAACATGGCTCCCCAGTGTCTGCCTTCTCCAGACATGTCTTCACTAGAGTTATTGAGGTATGATTTAAGAAACAATTGGAAGTTTTGGAAGTTCACTCCCCTGCTGTTTATGTACCCTCCATATCATCACCTGGTCCTGTGCCTCCATCATTGCCAGAAACAAGTTGGTAACTCATGCAATAACCGTTCCTCAACTTTTCCTTGCAGTCAGAGCTGATTTTGTTCAGGTGAGTCCCTTCCCCATATGACCAAAGGAAGGCTGGCCCCAGTCCAATCTAAGAGTAAGTCGGCTATTGGTTCAAGTCCGTTGTAGTGGTTGCATTCCTCTTGCCAATAACAGTTTGGGCTTCAGACATGTGATACAGGTTGGTCTGAAAAACCAGAGGGCAAGGCAACTTCTGCTAAAGTCTGTCCTCTTTCAAAAACTCTGTCCGCTTTCCCAATTGTGGATGTGTTTGGTGGTGATGCTTGGAGCAGTAGCAGCTAACTTGCTCCCAGTCTGAGGATGCAGCCAACACACGACTGAGGCTGGAAGAGTCCTAGGGAAGAAGGAATGGTGCTCTAATGCAGAGCCTAGACTTTTGGATATATGAGGTGGTCCACCTTATTGCTTAAACAAGTTAAATAGTGGTGTGCTGTCACTTGGCAACCGAAAGAATCCCCAGTAACACACTAGTATGCATCCCCAATATCTTTTTTTGTAAGGAGGGGAGGGTCTAAATTATTTAAGCATTAGAAGTGAAATAAAAAAAGGAAAAAAATAAAAGAAAAAAGGCTTGGTGATGGATGGATGGGCTTTTTTTATTCAACATGTAATCTACCCTCTTCTTCTATAGCAATATGGTAGCTGGCCAAATGGCTGGTCTGCTGGAGACCACACTTTGTAGTTGCTCTTGCTGCTGAGTGTGGCTTTGTGACTAAGTCCTTTCTTATAGAACGTAAGTAGAAACAGTCCTTAAGGCATTGGGCTTTTGCTCTGCCACGCTCCATTTCCTCTTCCCTTGAGTTGGAACACAGATGTGCCAGGGACCCAGCTTCAATAATGCTTCAAAGGGGCTGATAGTGCAAAGATAAGGAAGGAACCCGAGCTCTGAATGACGACATGGAGTGTAATCACTCACCCATGTGCATGAAAGAAAGAGAAATAAACATCCATTTTTGGTAAGCCGTTGCATTTTGGGTCTCTTTCTTGCAGCAGCGTGGCCTACCCCATGCTATCCCACTGCTGTGTTTAGAAGAAGCTCTGTTACTATGTGATGCTATTGTCTGAATCCTTTCAAATGGCTATGCCCCCTTGCTCTGTAGCTCCAATCCCTTCCCAAGGGTATGGAATATGGTTTTCTCTGGCTGTAAAGTAAATCAGTCTCTTGAACTTTCAAAGTGCTTTCTACTTTTAGCCTTTTTACCTTTCCAGGGGCTGATCTGTTGACCTTACACCATCTTGGCTAAGATGCAGAACACTATGCCCACTCAAACTGCTGGTTATAGTTAAGTTTGGCAAGCTATTGCTTGCTTGCTTATTTATTTATTTATTTATTTATTCATTCATTCATTCATTCATTCATTCATTCATTCATTAGAGGCAGAGAGAGAAGCAGGCTGGATGTGGGGCTCCATCTCACAACCTTGAGATCATGACCTGAACCAAAACCAAGAGTGGGATGCTTAAACGAGTGAGCCACCCAGGCACTATTCACCAACTTGTAAATTTATTTGTAATCCCAAATCAATACTTGAGCAACTTCTGCAATCATGTAAGGATCCACACAAGCATGGAGTTGTGACAACTTAGAGTTGCCTGAGGGGATCCCTGGGTGGCTTAGCGGTTTGGCACCTGCCTTTGGCTCAGGGCATGATCCTTGAGTCCCGGGATCAAGTCCCGCATTGGGCTCCCTGCATGGAGCCTGCTTCTCCCTCTGCCTGTGTCTCTGCCTCTCTCTCTCTCTCTCTCTTTGTGTCTCTCATGAATAAATAAATAAAATCTTTTAAAAAAATTTAGAGTTGCCTGATATGCATGTTCCCAGCTGAGGTCCAACGAGGTGACGCTCTGCCTTCTTGTTTCAGCCCTCATGCTGTAAACAAGTGTCTTTTTCATGGTCTATTCAATGCCATGTTTTTCTTGTTTTTGAGCTTTTTGTTGGTGATGTTTGAACTGACCCCCATGGGTAGCACTGAAGGGCTGTCTAGTTCCTAAGTGCAGGGAGGCTGTGATGAGCCTCAGGGAGAAAACACTTGAGGTAGATGAACTGGTCATTCTAGCATGACTTATGGTGCTCTTGGCCATGAGTTCAATGTTAATGAATCAACAATATATGTTAGATAAGGGGTCTTTAAGAAGAAACACACATAAAACAAGGTTATGTATTGATTGGTTGATGAAACTGCGGCCAGAGGCTCCCAAGAATGCTGTATTTCCTCGAGGGGCAATGATTCAGTATTTCCTATTTCAGCCTTTGTGGCAATTTCATGGAACACAGCTACCATGAGTAATGAGTGGAATATATTTTAAAATGTTGTGGTGTCTAGCAGCATCTACCAATACAAGGCACCAACAGCAATGTCCCTTTCCACCCAGGTACAGTGGGCTCCGGTTTGCTCAGAAGGGGAGGGCCAGGAGAATGAGCACTGCCTGAGCCTGTCCTGTGTACCAGGCATTGTGCTAGGTACTTCCTGGCACAGCTTTATTTAATCTTCACAACTACCTTCCAGATTTGCTGTTTTTCTCTCCATTGGCAGATAAGGACTCTGTCGCTCAGAGGGGTGAATGACTTGCCTAGTGCCAGACCAAGGAGGAGGCACAGACTTTTCCACCCTGGGCTGCTGGAGAAGGTTCAGCAGTGGGCAGCCTGGAGCTGTGCCTGATCTGAGCCCTCAGCTCCATCCAGCGGTCCCTGTCCCTCCCCATTCCAAACCTTTGCCTGTCTCCTCAAGCCCATGGCCCCACCCCTGCTCCTCTTTCTCTGTGGGGGACCTTGCTTCCCACCCCACGAAGAAAGTAGACTCCTCTGGGGGCAGAGTGGGGGGGGGGGACACTTCTCAACTTCCAGCCCCCTTCAGCCTATCAACATGGCTATAGAAATACCTCAAGTCCTTTGTGAAATGAGGCAGAGTGTAATATAAACAAATGGATGAAGTCAACGCACTGATAACGTTATTCATCCTTACTTCCTCTGCTCGAGCCTGAGGGTGAAGTGTGCCTTCTGTTCCAAATGAATTCCTCCAACTGGGCCCTGATCTCATTCCCTTCCACCTCCTCCGGGACCCAGGTCTTTCAGGGATCCCCTTTGCCACTGCCTATGTGTTTCTTCTCCCAGCATCAGCTCCCTGCCCTCAGCCTGCGAGCATGCTTACATGTCTCTGCAAACAGCATGTGCCACCGGCCCTGTCCCCTCTCCTTTGGCTCCCACTTCATTTCTTGCCTCACCCCACCCCAGCCTTTTGAAAGGGTCCCCTGCACACCCTCCCCTGCTGTTCATCAACCCCCGGCAGCCTGGCTCTGCTCCCTGCCACTCACTAAAGTCACTAATAATCTCCTAATTGCCAATTAAAGAGAACTGCTAATACAGTCACTGCTGTAGAAAAACAAAATACAGAGAAAAATTCAAAGGAAACTTGAGATATTCATGATTACACCACCCAGAAAGAACTATTGTCAATACTTGTTTATATCCTTATAGACCTTTTCACGTTAGACATGCTTGTGCTCTCGCGCGTGTGCACACACACACACACACACACAGGGGAGGAGGAGGGGGTGGTGGAGAGAGAGACTGAGAGGGAGAGAGAGAGATTTTAAAAAATACAAACAAGTTCACTCTCTAAATTATTGTTTCTCAAAGCGTGGTCCTTGAACCACATGTGTCTTAGCGTAGGTTATCCTTGAGAGCTGACCTTGAGATAAGGAGTGGAGTGAGAATAGTTTATTTGGGAAGCGTAAGCAATGCTACTAAGCGGGAAAGTGATCCAGGGAAGGGGAAGCAGTGCCATAAGCCTGCACTGTTAGGCCAGCTAGCACCAGAGGGCAACTGAAAGATTTTAGTTTTCATAAAACCATTACTCTGTCTTCTGGTGGAAGTGTTCTCCCCCTGCCCTCTGAGAACTAGGATCTCTGGTCTAGCAGAGCCCAAGGGTTTGGGGTAGAAAGCATACATTTACCAAGCAGGACATTGAGAATAAAGGTAAAAGGGGCCATTTCCCTTGTTCCCAGACCTGTATATTCCACAGATCAGGGAATAGCCATAAATAATGGCTATTGGCTCAAGGTATAGAAATATGTCTTTAGGCAGCACAAAAACACTATCTTCAAGCTGATGCCTTAGTTTTACCTTCAAGTGATTATTCCAACATCTTTTAGTATGGTTGCTTCTGGTTGATATGGTATATAGTAGGACCAGTGGATAATATGGTCATGTGTCCACTTCCTCCATGGTCATGGGGGATTCCCAGGATGCTACCATGCTACACTCTGGGAACCCTCAGAGTAATGTTAGCCAAGACATTGTGGACGAAGAAGACAAACCTATATAAATTTCATGAAATCATGGAAGAATCATGGCCCCTCTGTGATGGTTGGGTTTGTTGTAATCAAGCTGACACCACGCAGCTGGGTGTGCTCCTCGAGGGGTAGTACATATCAAGAGCTCGGCATCAATCTTGCTCTAACAGGCTGGACACTTAGTAGCAGTGATACCTAGATCAGCTTTGAAGAGAGAGCGTGCATGCTGTTGAGCCGTGCATGGCTTCCATCCTTGCCACCATGGCCTCTCAGTTCACAGATCCATGGTGCATGCTCTGAGGTGGCTGAGGTAAGAGGACAACTCATTTCAATCATAGGTGAATCATGCTACCTACCCAGGTGGTTCAGTGCCTCCTCTACAATGGACACTCTCTGGTAGACATTGAATAAGAAAGACCCAGACATTTTGTATCTTCTCCCAGAGTTCAACACACAAGGTTCTTCTCCAGACTTCCTGAACTTCAATTTTTCAGTGTTGCCCTCCGCAGGTTCCTGATTAATCAGCCAAGCCATTCACCACTGCCTGGAGTTCTTTACTCAGGCCACCATCCCTTTTGAACCAAGCAGATGCACTGCTTGAAGTTCTACCTCCTAGGACAATCTCCCCTTCCCACTATCCTGCAGGATACCCTTGAGTGAGGCTGAAGTGCAGCAAAAGTTTTGTTTTCTGTCTTCTTACAAGCCTATTGGGGTAACCTGTCCATAAACCAGCCCCAAGCTTTATCATCCTCTGCAGCTGGTCATAAGGAATCCCCCATGAGATATAGTTATGGGCTAGAGGGAGAGGCATTAGTGAAAATAGGGTGACAGCATGAGGTCTGGCCTGCTTGTAGAATTCATTTGTGACTTCTAGGCTTGTTCAGGCCTGGTCTTGAATGTCCCTTTTCCATCCCACGATGGCTTGCTATTGCAACGGTCTGGCTACACAGCTTACAATGGGAAGCTTCTGGCCACATGGTCAGTTGGTCTCCTGTGGTCATTGCTCAGTCCTATTAGAACCCAATAGCATGCCGGGTGTGGGTTTTCAAATACTGAAGAAAGTATATTCTTGCTCCAGATTCCTAGAAGTCTGCACTGAAGACTCCTACTGAGTTTGCCAAAGGCTTCATATGTCCTTACCTATGAATACCTCTATTGCTATGGCATCTAAAAATGGTTTGGAGCAGTATTCCCATGTGAGATATAAGCTGTCTCTAAAATCCAGAGGTACTTCGAGTGCCTCTTTCTTGGTGGTAAGAGAAACAAGATACTTGTCTATTATTTTGGAGGGGATGGCTCTGCATGTCCTAGATCACTGAACCCCTAAAACTTCTACTGTTGTATCAGACCCCTGAATCTTTGTATTTTCCACCCTCTTGCACATGTACATTAGAGGGCATCCAGAGGACTTATCACTTCCTCTTCCCCAGGTCTGATTAATATGATTTCATCAACATAGTATTTCTCAGAACCAGTATGAGGTTCCGAGGAATGGCAGGTACTCTATTGTGACACAGTAGGAAAGTTAACATAGCCCTGGGGCATAACCATGAATGTACACTGCTGTCATCCAAGTGAATGCAAATTGTTTCTGAGTTTCCTTCCTGAAAATGACTGAGAGGGAGGGGAGGAAAATGCATTTGCCAGGATGGTTGCTCCATACCAAGTGCCAGAAGTTACCTCGGTCTGTTTCAGTAAAGACAGCACATCTGGCAAGAGAACCACAATTGAGTCTACTGTTAAGTCTATCCGTTGTAGTACACCACCACTTACCATAATTTGTTTTAATTTTTATTTTTGCAGTGCCTAGTTTGAATTAAATGGGAATACATTCTTTAAATCTTTAAGGGCAGTGCTAATCTCTGCCATTCACCACCGAGTGCAATCTTTCTTTCTTCTTTCTTTCTTTCTTTCTTTCAAATTTTTATTTATTTATGATAGTCACACAGAGAGAGAGAGAGAGAGGCAGAGACATAGGCAGAGGGAGAAGCAGGCTCCATGCACCGGGAGCCCAACGTGGGATTTGATCCTGGGTCTCCAGGATCGCGCCCTGGGCCAAAGGCAGGCGCCAAACCCCTGCGCCACCCAGGGATCCCTCTTTCTTTCTTTCTTTCTTTCTTTCTTTCTTTCTTTCTTCTTTCTTTCTTTCTTTCTTTCTTTCTTTCTTTCTTTCTTTCTTTCTTTCTTTCTTTCTCTCTCTCTCTCTTGCTTTCTTTCTTGCTTTCTTTTCTTTCTTGCTTTCTTTCTTTCCTCATGAGAGACACACAGAGAGAGGCAACAACATAGGCAGAGGGAGAAGCAGGATCTCTGCAGGGAGCCGATGCAGGACCGGATCCCACGACCCCAAGACCACTACCCGAGCCAAAGGCAGACATTCAACCACTGAACCACCCAAGCATCCCTGCAATAGTACTTCTAATTAATTATCTTGTCTGGGGGTATATATGTAATTTTAGATGCTTCTCCTTGACCTTCCTACCATTATGGATCTATACAGATTAAGAAACCAATGTGAGGTTTCTACCAGCTACTAAGTTTATTCATCCCAATTTTCAGGAATGGGGAAATGACCACAGGAGGGTCTACAGACCCAATGGACCCAACTGTGGGATGGGCTTCGGCCAAGACTCCATTTATCCTCTTGCTTCCAAATGTCTTATTTTAACAGGAGGGCCACAGTGGCATCTTGGATGCCCTGGTATTAGTGTCAGCCCAGATGCTATAAAAAAAGAATCATCAGGGGACACCTGGGTGGCTCAGTGGTTTAGCACCTGCCTTAGGCCCAGGGCATGATCCTGGAGTCCCAGGATCGGGTCCCACATCAGGCTACCTGCATGGAGCCTGCTTCTACCTCTGCCTGTGTCTCTGCTTAAATAATAATAATGAATAAATAGATAGAATCTTAAAAAAAAAAAGAACTGTAGAAACATCTGCATCCCTTAGTGCAGTTACTTTGAATAAAAGGCCATAGATCCCTTTGAGGAAAGAGCAGAGAAATCAGTTCTGTATATACTTACTGGGTATTGCATGGTCCTTTCTCAAAGGAACCAAGTCTTTCCTTAAAACAATGGGCCCTTGGTCTAAGGACTAGCTTAAGCATAGGAAGTGTGTTTTCCCAACACTCTGGTGCCCCTCCTCAGAGGTCTGAGTTTCAGTTTCTTGGAACCCCTCCTCGAAACTTTTCGATTTTGGTAACTTTACCCTCTTGCTTTATTTCACCAGCCTCAGGCATGGCATCTGCTCCTGTAAGTGCTACCTTTGTGATAACTTAGTGCTCTCTCTGTTTACCTTTTCACTTACCGAATTAATAGCATTATTCCTACTTCACAATACTATACGTTCAATTCACTCTGTTTAAATAAGTTCTGTGGTTTCTGTCCCCTGATTGGACCCTGATCTTTTTTTTCCCTTTCAAGTTTCAGGGAGCCATCCTACCTCCAGATGCCCTTGCAAGGAAGAAAGATCCAGAGGCCCAGGAGAGTGCCTCCACATCAACAAAGTATTCCCTAACCCAGCCCTATATTCCCTTTCCTCTCCCAAGTTAACACCCTCAATATCAATCCCAGGCATGTTTCCCCCAATCTTTTTTTCTTTTCTTTTCTTTCTTTCTTTTCTTTTCTTTTCTTTTCTTTCTTTCTTTTCTTTTCTTTTTTCTTTTCTTTTCTTTCTTTTCTTTCTTCTTTTCTTTTTTTTTCTCCAGATTTCTTATGGCACCTTTTAGCCAGATCCTGCGATTCTTTTTGTAAAAATCCCATTTCTCCAGGGAGAGAATAACAGTTCCTCTGTGGTGCCATGCTGAGACCCAGTCCTGGTGATTGGCTAGAAGTCACAAGACAATGTGTGAGCAGGTCTTACAAAGGGCAAATATCTTCTTGCAAGTTGTCTGCCTTAGGTGACGGTTCTGTCATAGAGGTTTTCTGGCTTTTATGCCATGCCCTCAACTGGTCGTTGGCTAGTTTGAGCTCATCATTTTCTTCTTTCATCACATCAGTGGATCTTATCAACCAAAAAACTCCACCAGTTCTTTTAAGTAATTTTTTAAAAAATTTTATTTATTTATTCATGAGAGACAGAGAGAGAGAGAGAGAGAGAGAGAGAGAGAGAGAAGCAGAGACACAGGCAGAGGGAGAAGCAAGGCTCCATGCAGGGAGTGGGACTCGATTCCGGGTCTCCAGGATCAGGCCCTGGATTGAAGGTGGTGCTAAACCACTGAGCCACCCGGGCTGTCCCCCACCAGTTCTTTTAATTCCCATTGCCCCCTGTGCTCTCTTCAGCAGCACATATACTAATTCCTATTGGCCCCCACCTCTCAAATATTGGAGAGACTGTATAAACCATAACACACCCTTACACTTGTAGCTCAACCTCCAAGGCACCATAAGTGAGAGTTCTTATAATGGGGCTTCTACATGTCAAGGTCTACCAACAGTGGGGTCTTGTTGCCATTGACTGGCAAGTGATCCAGTTCTAGAATTCTGTCCTAAGGATCTGCTTCTGAACACCACTTCTGGTACAAGCTGTCCTAGCTCAGGATAGGACTTGTGACAAGGACTTGAGCTAAACTCACTTATTTGGGGAAGCATCCACTAACTGAGAGAGAAGTGGGAAGTGGAGAGGCAGCAAAGCATCCAAGAAAAGCACACTAGTAGGCCAGTTACCACAGCTGGTTCTCAAAGCTTGCTTATCCCAGCAGGGGAACTCCAGACAATGGTACAAAACACATAAGCCACATGAGGGGTGAGGGAGCTGGGGTGCAAGTCACTATGTAGGGGCAGATGCCAGCAGTTGCTAGCAGTTGGCAGGAAAGTCCAGGGGTTATGGTGGGGACCTGACAGCACCTGCACCAACCTGCATCTACCTCTGACTACTTGCTGAAAACATAGACTCCCGGTTGGGAGAAAGTGGGAAGAAGGGTACCTATGGCTTCTCTGCAGCTTCCTGAGGATCTATAATTATTTCAAAATAAAAAGTTAAAAAAATAGGCAGGATGACCAAGGAAAGCAATCATATGCAAATATAGTTCAGAGAATATATATACCTAATGTAGGTTCTTGGGCTTCTTTCAGTAAGCACGGCGAACTACAGTGAGCACAGAAGTCCCTTCCAGCTCCCACTCTAAATGGAAATGATGGATAAGTTATTATTAGTGTATATTTAAATACCTACCTGAGTGCACAATCTGTAGGTGGGAAGGATCACCTGGGAGTAACTGCAGTCCCAGCCCGCACTAATGCAGGTGTGAGGACTCAGTTTGTATTAACAGTACAATGGTGGTAGTGGGAGCTGGGGGAAACCTTGCCAAGAAATGGAAATAACATTTGTCAGTGGGACTCGTTAAACTAATGGAGCTTCTTGTGAAACTCCTCACGACACTTCTCTGCAATCTGGGGCACAGGGGACTTCCAGAGAAAACCACTCCCACGAGCAAAACATTACAAAGTATGAGAAGAGAGAGACTTCTAGGAGACAAGGTCAGAAGACAGAACAACTTGGGTAATTCATAAGCCTTATTAGTGAGGCAGGGATGTCAAAGCAGGGGTGGAGCCGGGAGTGCAATGGGTTTGGGGATGGGTGATGCCTGTGAAGGACGAGGGTGGGCGGTGATAACTTCTACTGAGATGCAGATCTGACAAAGTCTTGGCTAACCCCAAGGGCAACTACAGAGCAAACCATATCCCTCGGAAGAGTTCCAGGTTGAGTAGAAATGGCAAAGAGGGGCGCCTAGGTGGCTCAGTTGGTTGAGCGTCTGACTCTTGATTTTGGCTCAGGTCACCATCTTGGGGTTGTGAGATCGAACCCCACCGGGGCTCCATGCTCAGCAGGGTGTGTGCTTCTCTCTCTCTCTCTCCCTCAGCCCCTCCCCCTGTTCGTGCTCTCTCTCTCTAAAATAAATAAATAAATCTTAAAAAAAAAGAAAGGGCAAGACTCTAGCACCTCATTCATAATCAGTCATTGCTGGGGGACTGCCAAGGAAGAGCGTAGCCTACCTAACTCAGAAGTCTAGGCAGACCCGGAAGACATGAAGCCCGGAGCCCAAAGGCCAAGGTTGTCAGCTAACTGTACCCCTTGTGGCCGAATGGCAAGTTTGTATGAAAGGAGATGTGAGTGGTGCATAGGCCAAAAATTCAGGTAATAGAACAATCGGAAAGTATGTTTCAGAAAGATACAAAGAAGACCAGAAGGCATAAGGCAAGAGGAGCTTGTGACCAAAAGAACCAAACTGAGTAGAAATGAACTATCAAAAACACAACTCATGTTTTTGAAAAGCACACCAGACACAGGCTGGAGAGGGAATCAGTAAAGTCAAACTGGTCTGAAGGAACCACCCAGAATGCAGCCCAGGAAGCAGCACAAAAAGATGAAAGTGTAATGGACAGTGTAGAATGTGAGTGGAGAGCACAGGCTCTGAAGCCACTCACCTGGGGTTAAATTTTAGCTCAGCTACTTACTCAGTGTGAGGTCTCAGGCACATGTTTAAAACTCTTTGTGTCTCTGTTTTCTCATCTATAAAATGGAGGTATACTAGTCCTTACCTCATGCTGCTGCTATTAGGATTAATCTCTCTCTCTCTCTCTTTTTTAAAGATTTTATTTATTTATTCATGAGAGACACAGAGAGAGGCAAAGACATAGGCAGAGGGAGAAGCAGGCTCCCTGCGGAAGCCCTGATGTGGAACTCGATCCCAGGACCCCGGGATCTCGAAGGTAGACATTCAACCACAGAGCCAACCAGGTGTCCCATGCTGCTATTAGAATTAAATGTATATAGTTCTTATTAACAAGTTATAGTTCTTTTTTTTTTACGACTTTATTTATTTATTCTTGACAGACAGAGAGAGAGAGAGGCAGAGACACAGGCAGAGGGAGGAGCAGGCTCCATGCAGGGAGCCCCACTTGGGATTCCATCCCAGGACTCCAGGATCATGCTCTGGGCTGAAGGCAGGTGCTAAACCTCTGAGCCCCCCAGACTGCTCCAACAAGTTATATTTCTTATGGCACATAGTAAGTGCTCAGTAAAAATCAGCTAATATGATAGAGGAATGAAAAATATGAAAGATAAATTCAAAGATATGATGGAGAAAAATGAGAGCTTCCAACATTTATCTAATAGTTGCTCCAGAAGGAAGAAATAAGGAGAAGCATCATTTGCAGAACTAATGATGGAGCATCTTTTATACATGGATAGAAATGAGCCCCTAAACTGAAAAACACTGAGTTCTGAGTAGGATTTAAAAATTCCATTCCTGAACATGTTGTGGAGAAATTAAAACACAAGAAAGAAAAAAATCTGAAAAGCCATCAGAGAGGAAACAGATTATCTACAAATGAATGACATTCTGCCTGAAGCCAATTTCTCATCGGCAACAGTAGATGCCAATGGGATAATAGCTTCAGAGTGATCTGAAAAACAATTAGAATCCTACATTCAGCTAACCCACATTTAAGGGTGAATGTGAAATAGAGAGATTTTCAGATAGACACAGACTGAGAGATAAGGCAATCTGATCTCAGACTTTTGTTCAAAGAATTTAGGAAGGATGAACTTTGGCAGGAAGAAAATCAGACTTGGAAGGGAAAGACTTCTCTCTCTGCCGAGCTGGAATAATAAGAGCCAGATTTACTCTCCTATCTGGAACAACTGAAACCTGGACAACAAAATATATGAAGAGTGATTTCCAAGGCGTTGGACAGCCAGCAACAAAGGGCAGCGATCCCTCAAGATGGGAAACAAAGGAGGCCAGCCCTACAATTTTCCCAGCTTACCACCTAGAGAAAGTTTCCAGGCCGCAGAGCAGAAAGGGAAAACCTAGGCAGACCCAGTGGCCTTCCTAAAATAAGGAGCAGGCTGGAGTCCAAGCAGGTGAAGAACTGAATGTTTGTGGGACAAAGTACCAGAGGAGGGAGCCGCGGAGTATGGAGTACTGATCCATACATGCACATGAGGATATGATCCAAGGCTGAGGAAGGATTAGGGGGCAGATATTCTCAGAGTTCACATGTAGCCAGGAATAATGCCATTCCCACCAGCAAGAGTGGAAAATATCATAATGCAGGTAGAGTATATGTATATACTCTCTCTCTCTCTCTCTCTATATATATATATATGTACATATATATGTGTGTGTATATATTATATATATATTATAAATATCATAATTGAGTAGAGTATTTCTACATACTGACAACAGATCATCAGAAACTAAAGACATCATTTACAATAGCATGAAATATATGGAATATTTAGGGATAAATCAGACAGAAGATGTGTAAGACCTCTACCCTGAACACTACAAAGTCTTGCTAAGAGAAAGTCAAGAAGGACCTAAATAAATGGGAAAATATACCGTGTTCTTAGATTAGAGGATCAATATTGCTACCAAGTCAATTTTCCTAAAATTCATCCATGGATTCAACAGAATCCTAATGAAACCCCCAGCAGACTTGTGTGTGTGTGTGTGTGTGTGTGTGTGTGTGTTCATAGAAAATGACGAGCTAATTCTAAAATTTATTTATTTATTTTTAAAAGATTTTTTTTATTTATTCATGAGAGACACAGTGAGAGAGGCAAAGACATAGGCAGAAGGAGAAGCAGGCTCCATGCAGGGAATCTGATGTGGGACTCAATCCCAGGACCCCGGCATCACACCCTGAGCCAAAGGCAGAAGCTCAATTGCTGAGCTACCCAGGCATCCTTAATTCTAAAATTTATATAAAAATAAAAATGCAAATGACCTTAAAATGGAAAAAACAACTTTGAAGAAAAAGAGGACATTTGAAGCACTTCTACTTCTTGACTTCAAACTTATGATAAAGGTCCAGTAAGCGGAGATTATGGCGTTGGCTGCAAGAGACACAGATCAATGGGACAGAAAAGAGATTCCAAAAATAGATCCACACTTACTCCATTGACTTTTGAAAAGATGTGAAAGTGATTCAGCAGAGAAAGGATAATATTTTCAAGGAATAGTACTGGAGCAATTAGATATCCATAGGCAAAACACAAAACCAAAGATAAGACTCAAAATGAATCATAGGCTTAAATGTACAATGTAAAACTATAAAACTTTCAGCAGAAAACATAGAAGAAATTCTTTGTGGGCTTTGGGTTAGGCAAAGATTTCTTGGATACAACACAGAAATTTTTAAAAATTGGATACGACGCACAAGAGAAAATGAATAAATTGGATTTCATCAAAATTAAGAGAAATCTGTTCTTTGAAAGACGGTGTTGCAAAAATGGAAAGACAGGGGCACCTGGGTGGCTCAGTTGGTTAAAAGGCTGCCTTTGGCTTATGTCACAATCCCAGGGTCCTAGGATTAAGCCCCAAGTCAGGCTCCTTGCTCAGTGGGGAGTCTGCTTCTCCTTCCCCCACCCTTTTCATGTTATCTCCCTCTCTCTTTCTCAAATTAAAAAAAAATGGAAAGACAAGCCACAGACTGGGCGAAAATATTTGCAAATCACACATATCCAGAATATTTAGAACCCTGAAAACTCAGTGATAAGAAAAATACAGCTCCCCTCCCCCGCCAATGGGCAAAACATTTGCACAGACACTTCATCAAAGAAGATATGTCGATGACAAATAAGCATATAAAAGAACATTTGACATCATTAGTCATCGTTAAAACACAAGTGAAAACCACAGGAAGATACTACTATGCACCTACGGTTATGGCTAAGACCCTGCCAAGTCTTGGCAAGGATGTGGAGCAACTAAATCTTTCTTTGTTGCTGGTGGAAATGCCAAGTGTACAACCATTTTGGAAAAACAGTTTAGCAATTTCTTATAAAGTTAAACATATACCCCCCATACAGCCCAGACGTTCCCCTTCCAGATGCTCAAGAGAAATAAAAGCATCTGTTATATATAAATTTACACGTGAATTTTCATTCCTGCTTTATTTATAATAGTCCAAACTGGAAATAACTCAAATGTCCCCAGTCAACAACTAAATGGATAAATAAGAGGTGATGTATCAGTACAATGGAATACTTCTCAGCAATAAAAAGGATAACCTATGCATGCAACCACATGGCTGAATCTCAAAACAATGTGCTGCGTGAAAGAAGTCAGACAAAAAAAATAGTACGTACTGTGTGAATCTATTCATATAAGATTCTAGAAAATGAAACTAATCTGGAGTGACAGAAAGCAGATCAGCGATTGCCTGAGCATGGGGTGGGGCAGGGAGTGGAGGGAGGGAGGGAGAAATTATGAATCACCAGGAAACTTTTGAGGGTGATGTTCATTATCTTGATAGTAGTGATGATTTCATGGGTATACACACATGCCAAAACTTATCAAAACTGTTCACTTTAAATAGATGCAACCTATTATATGTCAATTATACCTCACTACAAGTGTTAGAAAAAAACCCTAGAAGGAAAGTGTGGGAAGTAAGAGGTGATAGTGAACAAAGAAATTGACAAATTGTTAGTGAATCTAAATAAGTAGTGGTTAATCTAATAATGATAATAATTATAAGACAGATTGAAAACATCTGATTTGGTATTGGTTGGAAGAAAGAAGGTGAGGGATTTTTATTCATCTCTTGATTTTTAAGTGTACGTTACGCACAGTTAACTTCCACACTAGCTGAGGGAACAATGGAAAGGAAAAATGAAATCAACTAAAAAGAAGATGTGAAGTAAGAAAAATGAAACAAAGCAAAAGCATGTGGATTGAAGTCATGGGAAAGCAGGCAAGAATAGTTTAATGCAGCCCCTTAAAAATTCCGATGGAAACCAAGGAAGGCTTCCTGGAGGAGGGGGCATTTACTTAAGATGATCTTAAAGAATGAGCAGAAGGTGCCCCCCTAGAAGAGGCAGGGATATTATCATAAATAGAGGGGGGTATATGAGCAAATGACAGGGAGATAAAAGGACATGTCAGGTCAGCATGTGGGATGTGACCCCAGCAGAGGGCTAGAGGGGAGAAATGGGAGGCTGCAGATGAAAGTCATCACTGAGACCCTTGAATGAGGGCAGTAGAGAACTACAGAAAGCTTTTCCAAGCAGAGGTGACAGAGTGGGAGTGGGGTTTTGGATGCATCCCTTTGAGGGTGGTGTAGAGTCACTGAGTCAGTACTGGAGGCAGGGAGAAGAGGGCTGAAGGGAGACAGAGAAGAGGGGTCACAGAGAAGAGGCCAGCCTCTAGTCCTTTGTCCCTCAGCTTCCTGGTCAGCATCAGTGAGGGCCCTGTGGCAAAGCTGTGACTTCCTGGCTCCACCATGAGGAAACTGAGTCAGACAGAACTTTTCTCACAGCAAATCAGTGGTAGCATGTCTCTGGAAACATGCTGTTTAAAAGTGACTTCACTTCTGACCTTCAGATCCACTTTCTGATGTGAAAGCAGCAAGAAAGAGCCCTGGCTTCGGGTCTGAAGGCCTGGCTTCTGGTGTCTGGTGCAGCATTGGCTCAGTGAGTAACCTTGGCCAAGTCCCTAGCCCACTCTGAGCCACCATCTACTCTCCCTCCTGCCTCAAAGTGAGGGTGTTACAGGAGCAGATTCATGTCATTCCCCCCAAACCCTCCCATCTCTGATGGCCCACGCTAGCTCCAGACAACTTCACAATGGGTCAGTAGATCCAGCCAAGCTCTTTGTGTCCTCCTTAATGTCCCAACCCACTAGTATGCCCTCCTAATGGGGTCATCCCTGCATCCCCACAATGGAGCCCCACCACCTGGGGAAGCAAGACTCTGCTTTCTTTCTTTCTTTTTTTTTTTTTAAGGATTTTATTTATTTTTTCATGAGAGACACAGAGAGAGAGAGAGAGAGAGAGGCAGAGACACAGGCAGAGGGAGAAGCAGGCTCCACGTAGGGAGCCCGACGTGGGACTTGATCCCAGGACTCCAGGATCACGCCCTGGGCCAAAGGCAGGTGCTAAACCGCTGAGCCACCCAGTGATCCCCTCTGCTTGCTTTCTTCTCTCAAAATCAAAATAGCTTTATTCTCATCATAGGAATGATACAGGCCTATTGTTGAAATCTAAACTGTAACAGAAGTGTAAAAGAGAAAGTAAATTTCCAGTTTAATCACATTATACAAAGGTAGCCACCATTAAGATTTTGTCAGTAGTCTTTGAGATAACTTTTCACACACGCATGCACACATACACAAACTTCAGACCCTCACACTTTGTGTAAATGGGATCATGGTACTTTAACTATGCTGCAATCTAAGTTTTTCACTTGATGATATGTCATGAATATGTAAAAAATATTTACCTTGCTATTTACAAAATTCTTGATTTTGATCACATACTCACATATAAATATACCACGTACACAAATGTGTAATGTGGTCAGCAGCCACGTGACCAAACCCTAGCTACCACTTTATTTTTAGTAGCTCCCTATTTTCCTCTACAAATGAATGAACTGTAAATACTGCTCAATGAGCATCTTTAAACCTATATTCTTCTCCAATTTTAGGATAAATTTCCAGATGTGAAATTGTTGGCTCAAAAAATGTGAACATTAAAACGTTTTACATACGTTGTCCAATTATCCTCTGAAAAGTTAGTAGCAGTTCTCACTTCTACCAACAACATGAATGCCCGTGTCCCAACACTCTTGCTAGCAGAGGGCACTCGCAATTTCTAATCTGAAACGTGAGTATGTCATCTCTTTTTTATATTCTTTCTTTTTTAAAAAAAGATTTTATTTATTCATGAGAGACACACAGAAAGAAGCAGAGACATAGAGGGAGAAGCAGGCTCCTTGCAGGGAGCCCGATGTGGGACTCCATCCCCAGAATGGGATCACGCTCTGAATCGAAGGCAGACACTCAACCACTGAGCCACCCAGGCGTCCCTTATTTTCATTTCTTGGTTTTTGGTGAGATTATGTGTATTGGCTCTTTGGATATTTTGTGAAATAGACTATTTGTATTCTGTGACAAGTTATCTCTTGGGTACATTTGTTTGCTTCTTATTGCTTTTTAAGAGCTCTTTGTATATTAGGGTTTTAACCTCAGACCACCTGGTTCCTCAGGGTCCCTAGGGTTGGACAATGTGGGTCCCTGTGAAATCAGATTCCCAAGAGACAGGAGCAGTTCTGCCTCTGGTCAGTGGAGGGCAGCAGTGGGCAAGATTAGCTTTCTGGCAGGGCACCGGGCTGCCAGGAGCTGGACACACACACACACACACACACACACACACACACACATGCACGCATGCACGCATACAGCATGCCTGCATGCACACACCCCATCTTACAAAGACCCTTCAAGAGAGCTTCTCAGGTTCTCAGGAAACTACTTGGTTCACTGACTCTAAGGGCTCCCCAACACAGAATGATTTTCCCCCTAGTCCCTAGAGATAGCTGAACAGTGAAGAGAATCAGGCTCTGAAGCCAGACTAGAGTTTAATATCCAACTCTGTCACCTCTTGGCTGTAGTTTGGGTACAGCCCTCATGCCCTCCCTATCTCTCGGTTTCCTCATCTGTAAAATGGGTCCACCAATATCCCACATTCATGGGGGCAGGGTGAAGAAAAGTTGAGTAGAGGGATGATGTAGCCTGGCAGAGGTAGGCGCTCAGGAGTGTGAACCTACTCCCTAACCCCTGCCCTCCACTCATTGGCTGACCAGGGAGGAGCCCTGGCTCCTGATGTTATGGCTGGGTTTGCTCCTTCCCAGGCTTGTCCCCAGACTGGCCCAGTCCTGTGTCTAAGGAAGATCCCCTTTGGACTGGCTATATGGAGGGACACTGCAGGACAGGAGACTGTGTGTTGGGGGGTGCTGACGAGGACCCACACCAGGACGTGAGGAAGGACTTGCGTGTGGGAGGGACTGGCAAGAAACATTCTGAAAGGGGCAGCATCTGGCAACTAATGAGATGCGCTGGCTAGGTTTTCTATGGGGGGCGGGGTGCATCGTGGACAGCCAGGGCAGGTGCAGGAGAAAAGTTCTGCTCCCGTTGGGCTGAGTTTGAACTGCTGGGGGACTTTTGGGACACTCACAGCAGTAGGAAATCAGGGCTCTAGCCTGACCTCTCCCTTCCTCCCAGCCTCCCGCCCCCACCCAGCAAAACCTAGGTCCATCCCTGCCCAGGGATCAGAGCTGCTCTAGACCTAATTCAGGCCAAGAGAGGGGGTTGCCTCCTGCCTCACTTCCTCTCCGATCTTCCCTCTTGCCTCCCAGTACCCCACTAGGTCCCAGGTGTAGAGAGGGGGGAAAGGGGAAGACTGAGTTTCCACTCAGGGCTTCTATCCCTCCCTTAGCTAGGAGCAAGGCAAAGCCCAAGAGGCCGCTGGCTCAGAAGGTGAAACCAGAAACATGAGTTTCTGTTGGGTATGACTGTGGCCTGGAGGTGGGATGAATCATTGGGCAGACAGGAAGGAGAGGGCTGGGCTCAGGCCCCCAGGTTGTGAGCTTTTTGATGAGGCCAGATGAGCAGGTAAGAGGGAGTGAGGTCCTGGGAACTCCACAAGTAAGCGGCAGAGGGAGGAGGGGTATCTCTGAATTTTTTTGCGTAGCAAACCTGGTCCCGGGTTAAGGCAGGATTACCTACTTACTCCTCTGTCTGTATTACTGACAACGGCAGTAAGAGCTCCCATTATAGACTGCTTGCTCTACGCCCAGCCTCCTATTAACCTCTTTACAAGCATTATTCTAGACAATCCTCACTTACTTTATTGTCAATCTCTGTCTTACAGATGAGGTCACAAGAAGCTCAAAGAAGTTAAACCACTTGCTCTAGCCCACGCTGAGGAGTCAGGGAGTCAGGGCACAGCCCTGTGTTTGCCCCCAGAGGCAAAGAATTCCCCTCTCTGTTCTCCACCATAAGAGACCATGGACCATATCCTGCACCCAGCAAGACCAGTGGTTTCCTACCTGGCAGCTCAGGCACCCAGAGTCTTGGGAGTTATAATCAGGGTGAAGATAAGTGACAGGTACATTAATCTACCGTTAGGTCGCTCGAAGCATGGTTCCCTAATGCCAAAGGATTCTGAGCATGGGTTAAAATTTGTGGGTTTTGGGACGCCTGGGTGGCTCAGGGGTTGAGCGTCTGCCTTGGGCTCAGGGTGTGAACGCGGGGTCCTGGGATCGAATCCCACATTGGGTTCCTTGTGGGGAGCCTGCTTCTTTCTGTGTGTCTCTCTTGAATAAATAAATAAAATCTTTAAAAAAAATTTGTGGGTTTTGTGGGGAAGAAAGGAATGAAGCTGGTTGGTGCTTCGTGGGGAATATGGTGGGGCCTCCACCACCAGATTGGCAGAACCTGGGTCAGCTGAAGAAGAGCACTGGGGGCTCTTTGGGGTTACTTAAAGCTGTGTTGTTCTGTGGTTCTGCAAAAAAGGACATGGGCATGCATATTTGAGGGGGTGGGTTTGCTGGCAGTCATCCCCTACTGTGTGGGGGGCGATGGCCTGGTATGCCCCTCCTGTCCAGTCTGAGAGAGGCAGTGGGTGGTGGGTGTGGCTTCCAGAATCTTATCAATCCCTCAGGAATGTATGTGGCTTTGGTAAACCCCAGCCGCAGGCAGAGGAGTGGGGAACAGGCCAGAGCCCGTCCTGGCTGTGGGTGGGAACCTGGTGAGGGGCCCCCCAGGCAGGTTTGGGCTGAGGCCAGCATTGGGGTGGGGCTGGCCAAGAAAACCCCACAGCAAGGGTCAGGCATTCCTGCCCCCTGCCCCACTGGCTAACCTCCCTGCAGCCAGGCTGCTCTCTAACTTCACACCTCCCCACCCATTTCTTTGAGATCAAACCCAGGGGAGTGCTATGGCCTTTGTAATATCCTTATTTATCAAAACGTAGAGTTCAAAGCTGAACCAGGCATTTCTCTTCAAGACCTTATTTAATCCTCATAACCTACCCAATTATACATTTCCAATCACTAGTTTACAGATGAGGGAAAATAAGTCTCAGACCAGTAAAGTGATTTGTCCAATGTCACACAGCTACTAAAAGTCAGAGCCCGGTGGAACCCAAGTGACTGACTCCAAACTCAACTCGTTCCTCATTTCACTAAGCTAGGAGTCCAGAAGGGAGAAGACTTGAACCTTCCCCTTGAGAGGTGTCCAGGCTGTTCCTAGAGGGATAAAAACATAGGTAGATGATCTCACCCAGCATGAGAAATAAAGCAGGAGACTGTAGTGATAGCAGCAGGGGCTGTACGATGGCTGCCTTTTCTCCTGGTCTAGACAGTTTCTTTGGTGAGAAGGTCATGGCTGCAGTCACACCAAGCTTAAATCGTCCCAGCAAAGGAGGAGAAGGAGAAGGAGGAGAAGAGGAGGAGGAGAGAGAGATAGCAAAGTGTATGTGTTCTGATGGCAAAGTACCTGGATCCAGATGTCCATGAGCCTATATTTCCCAAGAGAGTCTGCCAACAATTTCCCATTTTTGCTTAAGTCAGTTTGACATTTGCAACCAAAAGACATCAAATAAACGCTACCTGCATAGCATGTAAATGGCTTCAAAATGGAACTCAGTTTTTACCTCCCAAACCTATGCTTTTCTATACTTCTCCATCTTGATATATGGTTCCACCATCCACCCAATTGTTCAAACCCCCCTCACCCTATGTCTAACCCAGCAAAAAGCCCTGTCAATCCTACTTCCAAAATATATCTTATATCCATCTATTTTTCCTTATTTGCACTGCCACCTAATCCAGGCCATTGTCACTGCTCACCTGGATTTCTGCATATAGTCTTATCAATGGTCCTCTACTTTGATTTTTGCCCTCCCTTTAAATATTTATTCTCACAGCAGCCAGAGTAATCTTTCAAAAATATGAACCAGACCATGTCACTCTGTTGCATAAAATTCTTCAATAATTTCCTGCTGCACTTGGAATGAAATGTACCCCCTTTGCCAAGGCTTATAATACCTCTTATCTACCTTGTAGTGTCACTCTGTCTTCTTTCTATTTCACAAAGCTGCCAAGCTCGTTTCTCCCTTAGGGCACTGTCATTTACTGCTTACTGTGTCTGGAAGAATCTATATCTTCACATGGCTGTTTGCTTCTCATCATTCATATCAGGCCTCAAGTGTCATCTCTCACAGTAGTCTTTCTTGAACACTCTAGCCAAAGCACCACCCATCTCTCATTCCCAACCCAAATTACTCTCTGTTCTATCATTCTGTTTTCCTCCTTCACAGCACTTTTCATAGTTTATAATTTTGAGTGAATCAGAAATAGATGGCTAGCCAGCTCAATCTCTGATTGCATTAAAGTGATCTGCCTTTACTACTCATCAAAAGTAAAAGTATATCACTTCTTGAGGAAAAGGACATGAGCCAGAGCCTCAAATTTTCTCTACATTTCTCATACACAATGTTAAAAATTAATCAAAAGTTACCAACATGCACAGAGACAATAATTGACCAAAAAAATAGAGAAAACATATACAGATATACAATAGGAAGGAGACCCTGCTATTGGCATTGGCAGACTTTTCAATAGCAGTGATTAACATGATCAACAACTTACATGAAAACATGGACAATTTTTGCAGAGAACTGGAAACTAAGAAGATTATTAAAAAGAAATTCTATAACTTAAAAATATGAGAATTGAAATTAAGAACTCAGTAGATGAGTTTGATAGCAGATTAGATGCAAATGAAGAGAGAATTAGTGGATTGGAAATAAACCAAAAGAAAACATCAATACCAAAGTACGGAGAAACTAAAGGATGAAAAAAAAATACAGAAAATAATAGAAGAGACAAATGACACACAGTGAAAATGTCCAAATTGTATGTAATTGGAATCTCAGAGTGAAAGGAAACAGAAAGTAGGGCAGATGCAATATACATAGAGATGATAGGTGAGAATTTCTGAAACCTATCAGACATCAAGAAAAGACATCAAGTCATCAGATGTGTGAAGCCAAGACAGAATAAATACAAAGAAAACCAGATTCAGATACATAATAGCAAAACTTCTGAAAACCAAAGACAAAGATAATATCTTAAAAGCAGCCAGAGTAAAAAATAAAGATATGTTATCTTCATAAACTATACAACAGGGCTGGCAGAAACTTTTACACAGAGTCCATGGAGACCAGAAGACAATGAGATGAATGATAATCTCAAATTGCTGAAAGAAAAAACTGCCAATCTAGAATTTTCTATCTATTACTATATCCTTTACCTCATCTTCTACTCTTCCCTTCACTGCTTTAGTTCCAGTCATAGTTCTCTGTCATTCCTTGTACATTCCAGACAGACTCACACAATTGGCTCTTGGCACTGGCTGTTTGCTCTACTTGATTCATTTTTCTCTTAGATAATCATATAGCTATATCCCTCATCACTTTAGAATATTTTTCTCAAATATCACCATTTCAATGAGGCCTACTTTGAACATCCTATTTAAAGTTGAATCCACTTCTGATCTCTCTTCCTGAATTATTTTTTTACAAAGTACTTAATTAGTTAATTAATTTTTTTTGAGAGAGACAGCAGTGGGGGTGGGGGTTGGAGCAGAGGAAGGGAGAGAGAGAGACAGAATCTCAAGCAGGCTCCACACCCAGCACAGAACTTGTTGCAGGGCTTGATCTCACAACCCTGAGATCATGACCTGAGCCAAAATCAAGAGTCGGACACTTAAAGGACTGAGCCACTCAGGTGCCCATTCCCTGAATTATTTTTCACTATACATTACTACCTTCTGACATATTATATACTTTATTTATTTATGATTGGGGTTTTTTTGGTAAAGATTTTATTTATTTATTCATGAAAGACACAGAGAGAAGGCAGAGACTTAGGCAAAGGGAGAAGCAGGATCCCTGCAGGGAGCCCAATGTGGGACTCGATCCTGGAATCCTAGGATCATGCCCTGAGCCAAAGGGAGATGCTCAACCACTGAGCCACCCAGGCATCCCTATGATTGGGTTTTTAAAAAATGTTTGGTCTCCCTTGACTTAAATAAATTTAAGCAGATTGATTCAATTAAAAATACATATTTAAAATAACTAGCTGTTTTTATCAACAGGGTTATTAAGGGTACTTAGTACACCATGATGTCAGAGACAAAAGTCTCCATCAGTTCCGTTGTTTACCCTTATTTTGATTTTTCCTTCTGTTTTTTACTGTAAATAAATCTAATTCTTTCTGAAAGTAGATAGAAGATAGGTAGAATCTAATATATGTTCTTTTTTAAAGTTTTTATTTATTCATGAAAGACACAGAAAGAGAGGCAGAGAGACATTGGCAGAGGGAGGAGGAGGCTCCCCATGGGGAGCCCGATGTGGGACTCAATCCCAGGACCCCGGGATCACAACCTGAGCCAAAGGCAGATGCTCAACCACTAAGCCACCCAGGTACCTGCTGGGTTTTGTTTAAGCATAGATGTTTTCAGTTGAAAGTTACAAGAAACTCAACAAGTGACTTAAAGAATAAGGATATTTATTGTCTCATGAAGGAGTCATCCAGAGGCAGGGCATCTCCAATGTTAGTTCAATGCTGCCATCAGTTTGCCTTCCATTTTCACATTTATCACACTCTGCTGGCTGATTGGTATGCATTTTCACAAGAAGACGTGGCAATATGTCACTAAGGAGGATAGCTGCTTTTTCTGCACCTCTTGTTTAAGGGCTAAGAAATCCACGTTCTGCAGTACTCCCAGCAGATCTCCTTCCTGTCTCATTCGCCAGGACTATATCACTGGGCCATTCCAAAACCATTTACAGGAGAGAATGAAGGATTATTATGATTGGCTGAGAGTGATCGTGATTTGTCTGTAGTAGTGGAAGGGGTCCAGACCCACAAGGCAGATAGCGTCTTCATGCTTGACCAAAATCAAGGTTCTATTACTGAGAAAAGGGGTATTGTTGAGCGGACAACCCAAATGTTCTTTTACATAGCATCTGCCAGATTATCATTGTGAAAGTCACTTCACATCCTTGAGCTCGCTAGTCCTCACTTGTCCAGGGACATTTATCATCCTATTTTGCAGACGAGCTCAGCGATGTTGGGTAACTTGCTGAAGGTCACAGAGCTAGGACATGTTAAGATCCTGTTTGGGACCGACCATCCCTGGATGTCCTGCCTGTGGATCAGTGGTGGTTTAAAAAACTGGCTGCAAAACTTGTCCATGAATGTTCATAGCAGCGTTATGCATAAGAGTCAAAAGGTAAAAACAATCTAAAGGTCCATCAGCTGGTGAATGAAGAAACAAAATATGGCACATCTATACAATTACATATTATTTGGTGATGAAAAGGAATGAAGTTCTGACAGATGCTTCAACGTAGAAGAACCTGGAAAACACTATGCTAAGTAAAAGAAACCAGTCACAGAAGACCACACACGTGATTGCATTTATATGAACTGTGTGGAAAAAACACATCTATGGAGACTGCCAGTAGATTAGTGTTTTTTGGGGAGCTGGAGGGGTGGGGACAGTGATAACTAAAGGGTATAGGGTTTCTTTGGGAGATGATGAAAATGTTCTAAAATTGATTCTGGTGACAGGTTCCACAACTTGGTGAAAATACAAAAAACTATTCAATTACATACTTGAAATGAGTGAATCGTGTGATATGTAAATTATATTTCAATAAAACTTGCTAAAAATGGCTGCCAATGATTTAAAAAGTGCTGCTATGGGAAGCTGGGTCTCGGTCCCCACCCCTGGATTCTGAATGTGCTTGCAACTGCTTTGCCCAATGGTGTATGATGGAAGGGACAATATGTGACTTCTGAGTCGGGGTTTTTTAGCAGCTTCTGTCTGGCTTTCTCTAGACACAGGTCCTTGGGACCTTCTTACTCAGGACTCAATGTTGTTAAGAAGCCCAAGACACACTGAAAAGCCACATATAAATGCTCCGGGTGACACGCCTAGTTAAATGTAGCCTTCAGCTATTCAAGACCAGGAGCCAGATTTGTGAGTAAAGGAGCCTCCAGATGGTTCCAGTCTCCAGCCATGGCAGTCTCCCCACTGGAGACCTCCTACATCACAGAGCAGACACAAACCATTTCTGTTGTGCCCTGTCTAAATTCCTGACCCCCGGAAGGCATTAACATAATAAAAAAATGTTGTTTTATACTACCAATTTGGAATAGGTTGTTGTGCAGCAATAGATAAACAGAGTCACCTTCCCGCTCCCAGCTGTACAATCTGTTATCTCTGTTCTGTTTTCCCATGTCTCTTAGGAGTCCTTCAACCAGGCGCCCTGGAGAGACAGATGGTTCTCAGAACTGGGGAGGGCAGACTCTTTCTTTTCCCCCTCACCCCATTCTTCTTTGAGGGTGTTTCTCTCACATTATACATGGTTGAAGATTTCACCTGCAGGTTCAAATTCCCGTTTTAATCCCTGGAACACCTGCATTGACACCTGTTTGCCCTGGCTCTGGGAATTAGAAAAAGGGCTCAGGTTTGTATAGATTTGCATTTCTTTTATGTAAATTTGCCGGAAACTCAGTTTCTCTCTCCTCCCCCACCCCCTCTCTTGCCCAAACCTTTCTCTGAGCTTATGATCTCTAGACCCAACTGCCTACCAAGCCACTCCTTGCCACTCTGATGTCCTACAGTACCTTGAACTCTTGTGTCACAAGCAAACACTTCACCTTCCCTCTGAAACCAGTTCCTCCTCCCATGTCCTCCATCTCTGAAGAAGAAAAGCCATCCTTCCAATAACCCGAGCCTGAAACCCAGAAATCATTCTTCTTTTCCTATACTCACTTCCTGGATCTTCTCATTTAGTTCTTGGACTTTAAATATCATTTGTACATTGATGACTCCTACATTTTTGTCTTTGGCCCTGGCCCTCTTCTCTGAACTTCTTTCCAGTATGTCCACTTGCCAACTTGACATCCACATGGGCCCTCTGAACCATATCTTGAACCTAACATGCCCAACTTCAACTCCTGGTTGCCTTCCACGAATCTAGTTCTCAGGACGCCTTCTCCCTCTCAGAAAATGTTGACTCTGTTCTACTTGCACAGGCTACAAGCTTTGGACTCACTCTTGACTCCTCTGGCTGCTCCTCTTGCTGACTCTTACATTCAAAGTACAGTCAGAATCCAACACTGCTCAGTGTGACTCTACTACTCCGAAACCACTGTCATCTCTCTCCCGGATTATTGCAAAGGCCTCCTAACTGGTCCCCTGCTTTCAACTTTGCCTATATCTATTTCCCACACAGCAGCCCCAGTGATCCTTTTAAAATGAAGGTCAAGCCTGTCACTTGCTTGAAACTTCCGCCGGCTTCCCGCCTCACTCAGAATAACAGTTCAAGTCCTGACAATGGCCCACTTCATTTGGCTCCCTTGCCTCCCTAATCCCATCCACTGCTGTTTCTCTCTTTCCTTCCCTCTCTGCAGCCACCCTAGCCTCCTTGCTCTTCTATAACACCCAAGATGCTCTTGTCACAAAGACTCTGTGATGACTCCTTGTGCAAGGAATGGTTTTGCTCGAGATACACACAGAGCTTCTCCTCTCATTTCCTTCTCACCCCTTGTTTCTGAAGGAGGGGGTCTTCTGTAGTTCCCCGCCACCTCCCTGTGGCACTCTTTATCACTCACCAGCCTTGCTTTTCTCTAGAACACTTACCATCTGATTCATCAGGCACTGGCTTCTTTATCATCTGTGCCTTCCCAGTTGAAAGGGAGCCCTATAAGTTTAGGGATTGACATGTCCTGTGCAACCCTGGTTCCTAGAACACCTCCAGGAACACTCGTGGGTACCTCAGTAGTCATCTGTGGAATAAAGGAATGAATGGATCTTTCTTCACACATATTCAAGCAAGTACAAATTCATTTCTATGCTTGTTGGTACCTGCTGCCTCCTTCACCACGTGCCCCCCACCCTGCCCTCAACTCCCTGGTACAGACCTCACCTTTTCCCCCCATCCACCATTGCAATTGTTTACTGACCTGATCAGCAACCCTCCCTCCACTCCTCATCCATCTAGGCTTTTGCCACAGCCACTTAAAACATTAATTTGGATTCTTTTCTCCCAATGCAAAAGTCATACTTAGTAGACACAGACTGATGAAAAAAGAGGGGAAAGAAGTCTCCACCCATATTCCTCCTATTCAGAGACAAACACTATACTTTGAAGTGTTTTCCTGCCGGCCTTTTCTCCCGTGCACAAGATAGTATGGTTTTTGTTTTTGTTTTTACATATAGCCGTGCTTCTGCTGACTCTCCAAATTAACACTCTACTTTGGAAGAAGAATATAGCATAGCAGCCAACATTTAAATTTGCTGACTAACTTAAGGCATGTTATTTAACCTATGCCCTCAGGCTCCTCACCTGTAAAATGGGAATGATATTAATGCCTACCTCGCTGGTAGGTAGTGAGGATTAAATCTGGAGAGTGAGCCTGCTAAGTGCTCAGTGTTAGCAATCACTCTTGCTGATGCTATTGTGGCTTCTGAATGCTTAGGCTGTACCAGGCACCATTCCCAAGACGCATCACGCGCGCCAACTCCTGTAGTCCTTGCCACCTCCCTCCGAGGTAGGTGTGGTTCTGACTTAACACGGTGAGCTGAAGAAGCTTCAGTGGTCTTACAAAGGGAAGGGAAAGCAGAGCTGGTGATGGCTCCTTCCAGCTTGTAGGACTCTGATGCTCCCACCATCTCGGGGATACGTAATATTAAACACAGTAACCAGTGCTCCCCAAGCACTTGCTGTCCGTTGGGCCCGGTGCTAAGCGTTTCCATGCACAGGCATTCCTCCCACAGCGCCGGTTTTCATAACCAGCACCGTGCAGAGCTTGATGGATCAATTAGGCAACACAATTTGCATCCTGCGGCCTGCGATTGGTTAGACCCCACTGCAAGCTGAAAGCCTGGAAGCGGAGGCTGCAGCGCTGGCTGGGTCTCGCTTTGTTTATCCTAACAATGGTTGCTTCTCAAGGTGTGTCGCTGATAGAAATGGGAAGGCCGGTACTCCGGAGGAAAATCTCGATGTAATCAAGCCCAGGGACTCTCAGGGATGTTTAACATTCGTAGCTGTACGCCTTTTGCTATGACAAACACCTTTATTATTGAAATTTCAGCAAGAAGAATGACTTCGCAGTCCCTGGACTGAAGATCCCTACACCAACCACATTTTCATGTTTGTTTTTATGTTGAGCTTCAAAACAACAACACAAAAATAATAGTAGCTTTCACTAACATTTATCGAGCTTACTATGGGTCAGGCCTGTGCTGAGAGCACTCTATTTAACCTTTGCAGCAACTCTATTTTTGGCTCCATTTTGCAGATGGGGAAACCAAGGCACAAAGAGATGATGAAATGGCTCAATGGCACACAGCCAGAAGGAGGCAGAGCCCAGCTCTGAACATGTGCACTCTGGCTTGAGCCAGAAACCCTGGCTGTTGTGCTGTGCTGGATTGTTGATGGCAGGTTTCTCCGTTACTGTGTGATGGTCCAAGTGGCCACCTGGTCTCATTTTCTTAGCCTACCAAACCCAGGGGACAGGTACCATTATTTTGGCTGGTTCCCAAAGAGAGCAAGGAATAGAGAGGTCAAGCAAAATGTCTTTGAAGAGTCACACAGCCAGTAAAAGGCTGAGCCTGGACCCCAAGTGACGCTTACCAAATCTAAAGTCCACAACCTCCCTGGCTGGGTCAAGTCTCCCTGCTATTTCCTCTCATGGCCTAGGGCCTGTCAGTCCACGACTGATCAGGGCTGTACCACACACATGCCTGTCTGGTTATTCCTGCCTCCCCAGCTAGGGAGTAAGCTCTGTGAGGGCAGGGTCCACGTTGAGTTTTGCTCATTGTTTGTCTCCACTACAAAGTAGGTGCCCAATTAATATTTGTGGATTGATAAGTGAACGAGGGATCCTGCCAGAAGCACTGAGCTGGACCCAAGGAACACAGGACATGTAGCCCAGTTCCCCTAGCCCTATAGAGGCAGTCTCTAAGGCTCAGGGCATTGGGCTCTGTCTGTCCTGATCTCAGGTGTCATAGAATGATCTTAGCTCCTGAATCCAGGCAGGTAAGGAAAAGGGATTATCTTTATTGCCCAGAGCTTGGACTTGGGTCCTTGGAGTCACAAATAATGCTGATGGTCTGGCCAAATCTATTTCCTCTTCTTCCTTGCTGGAAAGGCTTGTTTTATTTGGGTCCTGCCACATTAAGGCCAAGCATTCAGGGAACAAGCTCCTTTTCACCCTGGCTTAGGCCAATCATGATGATTACATTCTCTTTGCCAGTATTGGTTTAGTGAAGAGTATGTGATCCAATCCTGGCTAATGGGACCTGAGGGGAAGTCTGATAGGGGGGCTCTCAATAAAAGTTTTCTATCTTTAAAGGGGAATAAGAGGAAATGCCTTCTCCATTAAACATTATCATGTATGTGTGATGGCAGGCACTGCTGCATCCATCTTGTGACTATGAGGCAGGACATTGGCAACATGGGAAGGAGGCTGACACTTCTTTGAGCCACTGAGCCATTGAGCCACTGAGCTACTGAATTTCCCAACTCTAGAACTTCTCTCCTTTGTTATGTAAGAAAATGAACTCCTTATGGATTAAATCATATTTTGTTGGAGTTTATGTTCCTTGTTGCTCAAAGCCTCCTGACTGACATGAAGGGAGCCTCCAGCTCCTGTGGCATTTGTTCGTTGCATCTCCACATTTTGGTTCCTAATTTGAGAGGCGGTGGAGACTGGAAACTAACATTTGTGAGGTTCCTGCTACAAACACGTTGTCTCATCTCTCCCACTCAATAATTACAGGCATATAAAGTAGGTTCTTTTACTCTCAATTTATGGATAAGGAAACTGAAGTGCAGTCAGGTCAAGTGACTTTTCCAGGGCCATACAGCTCTGCTCCCCATTGCCCACTGGATAAAACCCAAACTTGTTGCTATGGCATTCGGGATCCTTGGTCCCTTCTACCCTCTTCGGCTTCAAACTTCACCATTCCACACTCCCCAACCTGGCTCCAAGCTCTGGTCAGACTGAATTCCTTCAGTCTCTGTGGCGTGCCCCGTCACACATGTTTCCCCTCTGCCTGGGACCTGTTTCCTTTCAGCCTGACTTGTCACTCCTTAAGCACAGGGTTGGCTGTCACATTCTCTCAGAGGGCTTTCTTGATGACCCAAGCTGGCTTACCCTTCCTCTGCATGACCTCAATGTCCCTCATTTCCCCTTTCACATTTTATTGTAATTCCTGGAGGCTTGACTGTCTTCTCATGAGACTGTGAGTTTCAGGAGGTCTAACATGGCAGTGCGGTGCCATGGTCAAAAGCATGCATTCTGGCAGCTTGACTTCCAGCTCCATCACTTCTTAGCTATGGGACTATATGCATCATTTTATATCTCTGTGCTTGTGTCACTCCCCATAAGATAGGAATATTCAATAGGTTCTATCTTGCACAATTGTTGTGAGGACTGAGTGAATTCACTCATGTAAAATACTTAGAACAGTGCCTGGTACATAACAAGTATGAATAGATCCTGTCTATTTTTATTATCTGTGTACCCAAAGCACTTGGCACCTACCAAACATTTAGTAAGTACTTGTTGAATAAATGAATGGAGCAATTGTGACGGTTAATTTTGTGTCAGTTTGACTGGGTCACAGGATGCCCAGATATGTAGTTAGATATTATTTCTGGGTGTGTCTGTGAGGGTGTTTCTGCAAGAGATTAGCACGTGAATTGGTAGACTGAGTAAAGTAGATTGCTCTCCCCAGTGTGGGTGGGCATCATGGAACCTGTGGAGGATCTGAATAGAACAAAAAGGTGGAGGAAGGGTGAATTCACTGTCTGCCTGAATGCTTGAACAGGAGCTTTGGTCTTCTCCTGCACTCAGACTGGGACTTGGGCCTTTGGGCTTGGACTTTAACTACACCACCAGCTTTCATGGGTTTCTAGCTAATCAGTGGACTTCTCTGTCTCCATGATTTCATAATAAGCCAACTCCTATAATAAATTGCCTGCCTGTCTATCTGTCTATCTGTCTGCTTATCTGTCTACCTACCTATCTGCCTATCTGTCCCTCTCTCTCTTTCTCTCCCCCTCCCCCTTCTCTCTCTGTATCTATCTATCATTGATCTATCATTGGTTCTGTTCCTCTGGAGAACCCTAACATAGAAGCAGAACTGAGATTACCCAGAACACAACCCCTGGGGCACCGACGACGTAACCTGAAGTTAAATCGTGTTAAGCCTCTAGAATCAGACACACCTGGGCTCAGATCCTGGCTGTGTGACCTTGAACAAGTTACTTCACCTCACTGTGCTCCACTTCCTCATCTGTAAAATGAGGAAACCAATCCCTTACCAGGGGAGATTGTTATGTCTATGAAAGATTCACCTGGCACAGAGCCCAGCATATAGCAGGGGCTCAAATACCTTCAGTTTCCTTGCCCCCAGCCCATGTTATAATTTTTGCCAAGGGCCACATCAGAAGAAAGGATGTTAGGAAATTGGCTTCTGTCCACTTAAAATCTCGAAAGATAAAGTAGTCTTTGTGACTTAAAGACCCATTCCCCCCACCCCGCCCCCGCCCTGGGCTGTCCAGACCCCTCCCCCCCATTCCAGGGGCCTTTGAACTAACTCAGCTCTGACAGGAAACGGACCCCCCACAGCAGAGAGATCGGAAGGAGCAGGCCCTCCCTGCCTGCTTCCCGCAGAGCCAGAGGAAGCCGGAGAACACTGAGGAGTGGGGGCGGCCCTGGGTGAGCACTGTGGCCCCCACGCTGGCCCCAGTGGCCCACCGGCTGTGTGACCTGACGCGGGCCTGCCCCTCTCAGGGCTCCGCTGGCCGCGTGTGTCCAACGAGGCTGGGCTCCGTGACCTCTGAGGTCCCTTGCAGGCCTTGCGCGATGCAGGAAGTGGGACCCCTGGCGGCTAGGGCGACCAAAGGGCGGCTTCCCAGAGGAGGCCCCCCAGCTGCCTGCCCTCCCCAGCCGCTCCTGGCTTCCTGCTCTGCACGGAGCCCGCTGTGAAGCCCTGGGAACTGCGGAGGCCCCAGCCAAGGTCCAAGGTCGGCCATTAGGCTTCCTCAACCGCCTCCCACTCCCCTCCCGGCTCTGAAGTCACAGGCTTGAGATACTTGGCTCCCATTCTCCTCTGTTAGCCACCCGGGATGGAGGTACCATGCTGTGTACTCTTCAAGTTTAATTCACAGGAAATGCCTGTGCGTGCCTTAGGACCCTGGGGGACTTCCCTCTTCACCCTTCCAGAACCTCCCAGGGCCCTGCAGGGTTCAAGGATCCTATCTATCCATGCTCCCCATCTGGCCTTTGAGGCTCATCACATCTGCTTTGCCTGGCGTGCCAGCCTCCAGTTCCTGCTGCTTGATCTCTCCTTGCCCTGCTCAATGCCACCTCTGGACGGTTATAGGTGCTGTCCCAGCCCTGCCCACCCCCCCTTCCTGCATCCCTACTCATAGCCTGACCTAGGACACGTGCTTTTCTAGATCCGCTCACTTCTTCCTGGCAAAAGCCTCTGAAGGAGGTATTATTGCAGCCTTCATCTTCTAGGGGGAGGAGACAGACCGGAAAAGGTGAGGTCCCCTGCTGAAGTTCTCTGGGCAGCTCCAGGCTGAGCCCCAGTCTAGAAGCTGGCCTCCCTCCTTTGCCTCCTGTGCCTGGCCCACACTCTCTCCCCCCAGCTTCCATTGGCTAGAACTCTTAGGTTTGCCTAGCACAGAAATCCAGCTTGAAGAAGCTGAAGCCAAAAGGAAAGTTGCTGATTCCTTAAAAGATACCAGGGTAGAGGGGGATCCCTGGGTGGCTCAGCGGTTTGGCGCCTGCCTTTGGCCCAGGGCGTGATCCTGGAGTCCCGGGATCGAGTCCCACATCGGGCTCCTGGCATGGAGCCTGCTTCTCCCTCCTCCTGTGTCTCTGTCTCTGTCTCTGTCTCTCTCTCTATCTCTCTATGTCTATCATGAATAAATAAATAAAATCTTAAAAAAAAAAAAGATACCAGGGTAGATTTCAGAGTGGGACTCAGGAGCCAAACTATGGGCAGCAAACACTGACTCCCCATCATGCCGCCTCCAGCAAGCATGGACACCTCTGAGCACTTCAATCTTCCTGTCTAAATGACAGAGTTATAATGACACCTCCTTCACTGGGTTGTTGGGAAGGGTCAATGAATTAGGGCAGTGAATGTAACGCACAATCAGAAAGCTATTTTGTATCATGACCCAGTATACACATAATATAAAACAGAAGCCATAAAACAATATTTACCCTTACTATGTGTGATATACTCTGATAATTTCTGTTACAGTTTAGTCTAGTCTGTTCTGTTTATTACAAAATATTGGTACCAGCTCCTTAAAATGATTTCACAGCTCCTCCCCCTGCCATGGGTTGTGGCTAGAATTTGAAAATTGTTAGTGTCTATCAAGAGTTTATCAAAGCATCTGGCACATAATGTTATCTCTTATCATGGTTGTTATTAATTGCAGACCAACCAAGATTAGAGAAGGACAGACTTGATTGTAGCAGGTACCTTAGAGCAGTCAGGAAGGGCTTTTTCTCTGGCCTCTATCTCTCACCTCAACTCCTCTTTCTGTGCCAGCATCTCTTCCACATGCTTGGCCTTCCCCACTCATGGGAGCCATAGCTGCAGGCTGCTCTCTGATTATATCAATATGGTTCTCCCACCACAAAGGAGAAGAGTGTTTTCCTCTTCCCCCTCTAGCTTCACTAGTAATCACTGCTAACATTTATCGAGTGCTAATGAGGGCCAGACACTCTTCTAAATCTTTACACTATTTGCTAACTCAGTCCTCATGATAGCCTGGAGTCCATGGCAGAGATTGGCTGGATGCTCATCAGATCCGTTTCCTCTTCCTGGACCCTCAGTGAACTGCATTTCCCCATCCCCATGCATCTGGGTGGGGCCATAGGAATAGCTCTTGCCAATGGAATGGGAGTAGAAATGATTTCCGGTTGAAGGCAGTATGGCCTTCTCAGTCTCTCTTTCTTTAATCTACCAGTGGACTGAGGGCAACCTTGAAGCCATGTGTTAAAAAAGATGGAACCACATGAGCATTGGTCTCCAAATGACCTCACAGAGCAGAACTGCTAGTGTACCACTGGCCTCTGACCTTCAGCAGTGGAGTATGCCCAACATAAGAAATAATTTTTTGTTGTACCAAGCTAATGAGATATTGGGGTTGTTTATTACAGTAGCTAGCATCATCCAGACTGATTAATACAAAATTACCTATCTGGCCATATTTTATAGATAAGGAAATTGAGGCATTGAGATGTTAATTTATAAATAAATATATATATTTTTAAATATTTTATTTACTTATTTGTGAGAGACACAGAGAGAGAGAGGCAGAGACATAGGCAGAGGGAAAAGCAGGCCCCCTGTGGGGGAACCTAATGTGGGCCTTGATCCCAGGACTCCAGGATCATTCCCTGAGCCGAAGGCAGATACCCAACCGCTGAGCCACCCAGACATCCCTGTATATTTCTTTTAATATTTTATTTTATTCATCTGAGAGAGAGAGAAAGAGAGAGAGAGAGTGCACCAACAGAGGGAGGGATGGAGGCAGAGGGACAAGCAGACTCCTTGCTGACCGTGGAGCCTGACCTAGTGTCTCTGTGTCTTTCATGAATAAATAAATAAAATCTTTAAAAAAGAAAGAAATATACAGAGACAAAACAAAAGGAGACTGTTATGGACTGAATTGTGACCCCTTAAAATTCTTATGTTGAAATTCTAACCCCTAATATGACTACATTTGGAAGAGGGCTTTTAAAGAGGTGATTAAGGTTAAATAAAGTCATATATAAGGTCACCGGAGTCCTTATAAGAAGAGGAAGAGACAGCAGGATTTGATCTGTCCATGTGCACACAAGAGAAGAGGCCATGTGAAGATAATGAGCAGGTACTATCTGCAAGCTGAGAAGAATCCTCACTAGGAACCAACCCTTCCTAGTACCTTGATTTTGGACTTCTGGCCTCCAGAACATGAGAAAATAAATTTCTGCTCTTTAAGCCACCCAGTCTGTGGGATAAGTAGATAAATACAGGAGGAGTGGCTTTCCAAATGGTGTGTGTTGATTGAAGGCATGGGGAACACAGAAGTGATGAATTTGTCCCGGAAGAATCACTATGAACCAGGAAACACCCACCCCATCCTCCAATCTGTGCTGCTGCACCACTATCAAATGCTACTAACATAGGGTCTGGTGGGGAATTGCAGCCAAAATCCAAAATAGAATCTCAGATATGCTCTCTCCTGCTCCAGTATTCTTGGCAAGACCCCACACAGGGACCCTCAGGGGGGATCCTCAACATTCTGTTTGGGGTACCCTAGGTCATTTTCCTGGTACTCCTATACATATTGGTACATAGACACATCCTGGCATGCATTACATATATTGGTACACACCAGAAAGTAAGGAAGTGCTCAAAAGAACGATGGGGGTGTATCGAAAGGACACAGGAGCTAACTTGAAAAGGCTCGCAGTGGCCAAATCAGGGACAACCCTGAAAGCCAAAATAATAAATGATAATAATGGATTATAACTTGTTGAATAAAATAATCTATAGCCTTCATATGGAAGGAAAGGAAAGAAGGACAGAGGAAAGAAAGAGAAAGAAAGAAAGAAAGAAAGAAAGAAAGAAAGAAAGAAAGAAAGAAAGAAAGAAAGAAAGAAAGAAAGAAAGAAGCTTTTTCCTTGTGGTAGTACATCATCTACTAAATATAGAAGGAGTGAGAATGACTCCTAGTGACTGACCCCCTGGGCAAAGTCCACCACCAGAAGTGTGGGGGCAAAGAGGTCCCAAAATGCAGAATAAAAAATGCTCAGGTCAGAATGTCATCAAAGGACGGTAGAACTAGTAGGTAAAATCCTCATGAGGAACAGCATATAAATGTTGTCTCAGCGTATCTCTCCCACACTGCTTATAAGTTACAAAGGGAAACATGGGAACTTTATAAGGACTTCTACTTTCACCAAATGATCAAAGTGGACACCACCAGTATGAAGAAGAGTTGACATGGTGTGCTTCCTGATATAATGCACTGGATTCATAGCACATCACGGGTGTGGCCATGCGGCGGGGAATCACTGCCCTGGGTGCAGGCAGTTAGGGGGGACATTGTGTTCTAAAATTTAAAACTTAAAAAAATTTAAAACCAGCTAAAATTGATCTCTTTTTTGACTATCACCATATGCCAGCAATTTGGTGATGAAGCAGTCCTCTCTGAAATCATCCAAGCAATTGCTGCCATTACTTTGAGTTTTAACCATATATTTAATTATATATTTGGTATGTATTTAATTTTGTGTGTGTATGTGTAAACATATACATGCATATGTATTTCAAATGAGCTTATTTTAATCACTTATCTCCCGATCAACATTGGCTTCGAAGTGGAGTTTATTCGGCAAATTCCTAGTTACACAGCTGGCCCTGGTGGATGTGGACTCGGCAGACTGTGTTTCTTTTTTCAGAGTAAGATAATTTCAGTTCGTAACTATTCAAACTAACTTTGGTGCAGTTTGTGCCTCCAACCCCTGTGGAACTGCATATCCCGTGTTTAAATAGTAGCTTCAAAATAAGCAATGGTAGCAGAGTGATGGCAAAGAAACTAAACCGAGTCAGTGTAATTCTGACATTCTGTGTGATTACCTGGAGTCTTTTTCCCATGTGTGACATTTTTGGGAACTTTTGAAAAAATGGAGTTGTTCTTTTCAGCCTCGCTTCATTGATGGGAAATGCTGCAGAATGAAGCACAGTGGAAAAGCTTTTTCGCAGACGAAATGATTGCTCCACATGAAGCTGTGCATGCAGTGGAGTTGATGTTTGAAAAGTTAACCTCAGCCTTTGAAGAACTGTGTGATCCAAAGGGAGATCTGTTCAGATTTTGCTCTCTGCTGTATGTGACTATTTTTTCCTGACTTATCTTTTGTCAAGTGTGAAGTTTTAGGTGAGGTCAATCAAACACAAAAATATTTGAATCTGCCAGGATCAGCCTTGATCACTGTACAGTAAAACATCCAGCTTTAACGTTGCTTCTTGAAGCCTGGCGGCACAGAAACTGCAGAGTTCATTAACTATGCAACAACACATGTAAGGAAGTGGACGTTTACAGAGAAAAAATAATCAAATTTCCAAGAAGAGAGCAGGGAGGAGCAACAGAAGATACTGGTCTTAGTCTGCCAGAAGAAATAAAAGGGAAATGCTTGGATGCTGCAATCGTTTTCAGCAAGAATTGGATACACTTGAAAGACAATGGATCAAACAATGTTAGTTTTCAGCCATTTTGTCTGTTTTTGCAAAAGAAGAAAAACTTTGGAAGTTGTTTTGTTTTTTTTTTAAACCAAGTATAATAGAAATATTTGATGAATTTTCTGGTGAATATGTTTTAGTGGAAATTTTTTTGACGGTAGAGGTGTTTGAATCAGTATCAATCCCAAACAAACAAAGCCATGAGCTGCACTGCAATTTCTTGGTTTTATTATGAAAGGGATTTTTATGAGTCTCCTCCAAACTCACCCTGTGTTTAACACTATTTTGTAACTATCTGTGTATCTGTTGATTCATGTGAAAGAAACTTCTTTTTAAAAAAAGATTTATTTATGTGTCTTAGAGAGCAGGGGAGGGACAGAGGGAGAGGAAGGAAGAGAATCCCCAAGCAGACCCCCCACTAAGTGCGAAGCCGAATGCAGGACTAGAATCCATAACCCTGAGATCAAGACCTAAAGCCAAAATTAAGAGCCACCCAGACACCCCTGAAAGAAACTTCTAAATAATTAAAATTAATAAAAGGTATTCTTTGATCAACTATCAATAGACAGATTTACAAACCTGGCTACATTTTCTATTGGACATGAACATATGAATCAGATAGAGTCTTTTTTTTTTAAGATTTTATTTATTTATTCATGAGAGACACAGAGACAGAGAGGCAGAGACAAAGGCAGAGGGAGAAGCAGGCTCCATGAAGGGAGCCTGATGTGGGACTCGATCCAGGGACTCCAGGATCACACCCTGGGCCAAAGGCAGGTGTTAAACCGCTGAACCACCCAGGGATCCCTGAATCAAATAGATTCTGATGAAGTCATGAGAAATTTACATCAGTTAAAGCACAAAAACAAACTAGATGGTTGTTAGGCATTTCTGTGACAGATCCCCATGTGGTATAGGTTTTTCCTCCCTTATTCTAAAACTACACTAATGTAATTAAACATTGTTAAGCCATTAATATTTTCCTTTTGTGTTCTATAATATTATTTAATATTTTATTTTCTTATATTTTTAGTGACATTTCTGTGTTTTCTTTTCTGGGCCACTATTATCATTCATATCATTTCTTGATTATTTCTGAAAATAATTGTGCCATATAGAAGAGGGGAGTGTTGGGACTCCTGATGGCTTAGCAGTTGAGCGTCTGCTTTTGGCTCAGGTCGTGATCCCAGGGTCCTGGGATCAGGTCCCCCATCAGAGTCCCAGGAAGCCTGCTTCTCCCTCTGCGTATGTCTCTACCTCTCTCTGTATGTGTCTCTCATGAATAAATGAATAAAATCTTTTTTAAAAAGGTGGGGAGTGTTAATTTTAAAAAGATCTGTTCTGGAGGGTGAATGCCTGAAGTGTACAATCTTCAACAGCATTCCCACCAAAAGTGTATAATCTGATTCTGGTCATGAAGAAGACATCTTACAAAATAACTTGTCCATGGAATCTTCAAAAATGTCAAGGTCAAAAAAGACAAAGACAGGTTCAGGAATTGTTTCAGATGAAGGGACACTAAAGAGATATGACAATTAAATGCAATGTGTCATATTGGATTGATCCTGGACTGAGAAAAAAATAATTATATAGAATATTATTGGAACAACTGACACAAAATTTGAACATGGACAGTGGAGTAGACAAGAAAATTTTAGTAATGCTAAATTGCTGTGTTGGATGATTGTATTATTGTTCTTTAAAAGGCTGCTTTTGCTCTTAGGAAATATGCTCTGAAATATTTGGTGGAAAAGGGCAAGATGTCTTCATGTGAGTGTGTATTGTGTGTATGTGAAGACACATGTACAGATACAGAATAACAGTGAATGAGGCAAAATGTATATGAATGGTGAACCTAGGTAAAGAGTATTTGGGAGTTCTTTTGTGCTATTATTGTAACTTTTCTATAAATTTGAAATTATTGTAAGATGAAAATTTACCAAAAAAAAAAAAAATTCCAGGCAGGTAAAGCTGGATCCAGCGGTATGTGGGGTAAACGCGAGAGAAGAGCTGAGAGTAACACTTAGCCATGGGTTGTGGGTGGATGGGAGAGAGAGGGAGGAGACAAGAGGAGAGACACAGGGGAGAGAGAGAGAGAGAGAGAGAGAGAGAGAGAGAATGAGAATCTACCAGTCCAGCAAGATGAGGAGGCTGTGGACAACTATCTCAGATTCCTGAGGGGTGATCAGGGGAAGGATCCAGCAAGCTACTAGGTATGTGGTCCTGGGATTGGAGGGAGAGATCAAAGAGGGAGAACTTACTTTGTACAAATCATAGAAGGGATGGAAGAAATTACACAGAGAAGGATGAACCCCAGGGAGACCAAGATTTAAGAGGTAGCCAGGGCACCTCGGTGGCTGAGTCAGTTAAGTTTCCAACTCTTGATTTTAGCTCAGATCATGATCTCAGGGTCGTGAGATGGAGCCCTGCATCCAGCTCTGTGCTCAGTGGGGAGTCTGCTTCTCTCTCTCTTTTCCCCCTCTCCCTCTGCCTCTCCCCGTGCTTGTGCTCTCTCTCTCTCTAAAATAAATAAATCTTAAAAAATAAAAAAAAAAAGCTAGCTAAGGGGCGCCTGGCTGGCTCAGTTGGTACAGCATGTGGCTCTTGATCTCAGGATTGTGAGTTTTTGAGCCCCACATTGAGTGTGGAGATTACTTAAAATCTTTTTTTTTTTAAGATTTTATTTATTTATTCATGAAAGACAGGAAGAGAGAGGCAGAGACACAGGCAGAGGGAGAAGCAGGCTCCACGCAGGGAGCCCGACATGGGCCTCGATCCCAGGTCCCCAGGATCACACCCTGGGCTGAAGGCAGCGCTTTTAAACTGCTGAGCCACCTGGGCTGCCCTAAAAATAAAATCTTAAAAAAAAAAAAAAAGCTAACTGAGGAAGAGAAGTCAGCAAAATAAACAGGAGTAATCGGAGAGGCAAAGGGAGGATTAAATGACAGTGGTGTCACAGAGGTCCAGAGAGGTGAGAATTTCCCCAGGAGTATATGGTCAATGGGGACAAATACCACGAAAAGTCAAATAGGATAAGGACAAATTTTAAGAATTGGATTCTGGCAAGCAGCTAGAAGTACACCCACAAGCATATCTATGAAGATTCAGAAAAAGGCAAAAATTCATTAAGACATTGAAAAGCAGGGTTGAAAATCAGCCCATGCTCATAATCAAGGCTTCCCTCTGATTAGAAGGTGATGGAGGTAGATTGAGAAGTGGAAATGGTAAAGCACCTGAGACATTTAATGAGAAAGTGCAAGATGCAAATAGTTTATTTTTCCCACTCTCTGCCCCTGGTCAGAAACATAAGGATGTTGCAACCAGAAAAATGACAGCTGTGTTTGTAAGGCATGGGTGCTGTTTTAGGGGAGCCAGGGTGTTGTCTCCTCTCCTCCACATCAGTCCTTTTTTAAAAATCCACAGGGCAACTACATGACTCAAGCAGTTTAGTATCTGACTCTTGATCTCAGCTCAGGTCTTCATCTCAGGCTCATAAATTCAAGCCCTGCATTGGGCTCCACACTGGGCATGGAGCCTACTTTAAAAAAAAAAAAATCCATACAAAAATTGCAAATCCTAAAAAACAACTGAGCAGGAGGTGGAGGGATGGACCTGAGGGTACACCTTTAGGTGTTTTCAACTGTTACTATTATGAGCATGCATGGCTTTTATCATGGAAAAAAATAAAGGTAATATTTTTTAAAAAGGAAAAAGAAGATAAAAACAGTCCTGGGACTTGGAGATTAGTGAAAGAATGGTCAGTGGAGGGCTGGGATGAGGGAAGCAGGAATGCAGCTCCTATAATAATCGCTCAAATTTATAGAGCACTTTCTGTTTTGCAAAGTGCTTTTTATAAACATTGTCTCATTTTGCAGACTTGGCCAGCAGGATGATACCTGGAGTCATGAACTTCAACCCTGTAGCAGGGGAGAGACCTCTGCGTTCCTGTAGGCTCCAAGCCTCAGCAAGGCCTGCCTCCCAGTACCCGCCTCAGCCCTTCCAGGTCCCTGTCCCCCACCTCCCCCAAGCCTGCTCCAATCCCTGTCTGTGCAGCAGTCGCCCTGAGGCCGTGTCAGCTGTGTCTGCCTAGACAAACCTGAAGGTATTTCCTCCTCACCCGAATGCGCAGAGCACCAGGTACATGGTTGCACACGTGCCTCGGTTCTCAGATCCCATAGACCCACCCAGGGCTCCCTTCTCTGGGGCCCTGGAACATTCTACGCCGTCTGTCATGCTCCTTTCTGCCTTTCCTATTCCCCAGGACAATGGGTAGGAAGGAGAGTCCTTTCCAGGCTTGGGGATTATCACGTGTTTCCCTAAGTCTTAGGTCTCCTGGCTGGGCCTAGGGTTTGGCCAGGAAAAGGCTCAGCACATGAGCCCTTTGTTATCTGTGCTGTCCTGTCATCTCCTCCCTGGGGCACTAACCGCAGGAATGCCCTTGCTACTTGAATTTTATTGAGTGTCACCTCTGTGCCAGGTGCTGTTGTAGCCACAAAGCGTACAACTGTGAATCAAAGTCTGATGGAAGAAGAACAGCAGGCACAGGGCATTTTGTGGGGGGAAATCTCTCGGGTAAATGTTATCTCACTGGGCTTATGAGAACTCTGATGTCACTGTCCAACCAGGAGGAGACACTTGGGGGTAGCTCGCTTTGCTGTGACAATGTGATCAAGACAGGTGTCATGGGACACCTGAGTGGCTCAGTGCTTGAGCATCTGCCTTTAGCTCAGGTCCTGGGATGGAGTACCACATCAGGCTCCCTGCAGGAAGCCAGCTTCTCCCTCTGCCTATGTCTCTGCCCCTCTCTGTGTCTCCCATGAATAAATAAATAAAATCTTAAAAAAAAAAAAAAAAAAAGACAGGTGCTGCATGGGATCTCACCAGGCCCCATAGGTTCACTTGCCGTGTGGCCTTGGACCCCTGACATCACCTCCCTGAGCCTCAGCAACTTTTTTGTAGCCTGGGGATGGCGAGAGCTGCCTCCCAGGAGGTGGTGAGGATTAAAGTGGGGTCAAGGGCACTGGGTGTGGAGGGATACTGGCTGGGCCACCAGTATCAATATTGTGTTTTCTTTGTCCCTAGGATTTTCCTCAGTGACTGCAAACCTCATTTTATCAGCCTTCAGGTTCTCAATCTTCTGCAGGGGCCACAGACTTGGAAAGAGGCTCTAGCCCTCGGCTCTGCAGGAGAAGACATTTGATTTTGTTAGGTCCAGAGGGTCCTACTCTAGGGAACCTGTGGAATGAACCAGGTGTCATGTGGCTACTCCTCTGTAGTGAGTGACCTGAGTACTCTGTCCACGACCGGGGCTAAGGAGACCAGCTCGGTGGAGTGTAAATGGTGAGATTGGGTCTTACATGGAACATTTCATTTCATCTGCTCAACAAACCCTGTGGATAGATGGTATTAGCCCCCATGTTTATAGGTAGGAGACAAAACCCAAGGCTCAGAGAGGGATCACATTTCTCTAAAGGAGTTGGAATTAGTTTTTCAAAGGTTGCTCTGAGTCCAGAACCAGAACAATGGTAGCCCCCATGTCCTAACCCCCAGAACCTATGAATGTGACCTGATTTGGAAAAAGGATCTTTACAGATGTAATTCAGTTAAAGATCCTGAGATGAGATTGTTGTGGAGTACAAGGGTTGATCCTAAACCCAGTGATGAGTGACCCTATAAGTGACAGATGGAGAGAAAGCCATGTGAAGATAAAGGCAAAGCTGGAACTTATGCAGCCACAGGCCCAGGGCTGCCTGGAGCCCCCAGAACCTGGAAGAGGCAAGGAGGGATTTCCCTATAGAACCTGAGAAAGGACTGTAGCCCTGCTCGATCTTGATTTGAGACTTCTGGGCTTCTAGAGCTGTGCCAGAGTAAATTCCTGCTATTTTACATTACTCTGCTCGTGGTACCTTGTTGCAGCAGCTCTAGAAAACCAATACACCTGCCCAAGGGGAATCTGACTGGCTCCCTATGGCCAAACCAAGGTGGGAGCGCCTGCAATTAGGCCAAACTCTCTGGTGGTTGGGTCCAGCCAAGGAGATGAGATGCTTCCAGCACCTTCTTCGCTGGACTCTGCCCCTTTCAGCATGGAGATTTCTATTCTCTTGGACGGTTTCTTTGGAGGACATAGTCCTAGGTGCCCAAGGATAGGTTGGAAGAAGAATTCTGATTGGCCTGGCTTGGGTCATGTGACCCTCCAAACCCTGCTGGAACCACCTGGTTGGAATAAGAGTTGTGGCAATTCCCTAAAAAAGGCCAAAGCCAGGCAGGCAGCCAGAATCAATGTCAACTCCAAGGGTATGTCACCCAGGCCCTTGAGAAGCCTGGAGATTGCTGCTGCCTTGGTCAGTGAAGCATACAAAAGGGATGCTCTAATAGGACTGGGTACACGGCTTAGGGGACTAGGGTCTAAAGCCTGTATAACTTTCCCCTGCCCCTCCTTGGCGAGCTTCTCAGTATTTCTGTATTCCTGGTGATTTATACCATTGCTCTGGTTTTATGACACTTCTCTGACTTTCCTACAGACCATGGGCAAGAATTTTGCTTTAGTGGATAATTATTATTTTGCCTGCCCCGTGTCCTCTACCTTTTCTGGGCCCTGCCCTTCTCTGGCTCCATCCCTAACAGTCCCATGTGGGTATTATGGACACTGCCCTCCTAGCTGCAGATGGCTGGTTCCAGAGTGGCCGCCTGACCAGCAGGGCCAGTGAGCACAAATTCTGTTTGGCAGCTGAAGCTCAGAACCACATGTTAGTGTAGCTGTTGGTGCACTCTGTAAAAAGGTAGAGAAAGAATACAGTTGATATTTGAGGGAGGGAGAGAGGTCTGAAATGGACTTGTCCCTGGTTCGATTGTTCCCAAGACCTTTGCTTCTTGCAGTTTGGATTTTGTGAACCGCTACTAGCTCTCCTTTTTCTGCCTATTTGCTACTCTGAGATGGATTCCTTTTTTAAAAAAGATTTTTATTTATTTATTAGAGAGAGATGGAGAGGGAAAGTACAGAGGGAGAGGGAGAGGAAGAAACAGACTCCCCACTGAGCAGAGAGCCTGACTTGGGGCTTCATCCCAGGATGCTGAGATCATGACTTGAGCTGAAGGCAGACGCTTGACAGACTGAGCCACCCAGGTGCCCCTCTGAGATGCAATTCTATCTCTTGCAACCCAAAGCATGTAAAAAGAATTATTCAGTATTTTTTTAAAGATTTATTTATTTTAGAGAGTGAGAGAGTGAGCAGGAGGTAGGGACAGAGAGAGAGAATCTCAAGCATACTCCACGCTGAGCAAGGAGCCTGCCCCAGGGCTCGATCCCATGACCCTGAGATCATAACCTGAGCTGAAACCAACAAGAGTCTGGAGCTTAACTGACCACATTGCCCAGGTGCTGCAAGAATTATATATGAATGGAATAAAGCCTAGAACAGTAGACTTAGGTCAGGTCAGGTGTTGGTTCCATCTCATTTTACCTATGGGAAAACTGAAGCTCAGAACCTGCAATGAACCACCTATAGCCACACAGCTTGTGAGCAATAGAGCCAGGACACAAACACACGGGCCCCTGGCTGTCTGCCCCTCTGAGTCACAACTTCAAGGCTCTTTTCATGACTCTGATGCCCTGAATGCTGTATGGCATAGGGTGGCTGGCCTTCTTTCTTCCTTTACCTCGACTTCCCCATCTGTCCCTGTGGGCACACAATTCCTGGCAGAAGAGAAGCAAACCAGATGTTATCCATGTGGGCTGCTTTGAGTTCTCAGGGCCTACAAAGGCTATTATTATTTAATTACTGCAAATGGTAATTATAAGGGAAGGTAATTGTCTGCCCTTTTATTATAGCACTTTTGCCCTTTTTCTCTGGCAGCCTCCAGGCCAGTCGTAAAAGACAACTAGGTCCAGATCTGCCGTGACAGCCCATCACTGGAGGATTGTGGAGAGCAGCTGGGGGGAAGGGCTGTAAATAGTTACTGCTATCACTTTCTGAAGGTGATTTGTGGATAATACAGCCCTTCCATACCCACAGACTCCTTAGATCCTATGGGAAATGAGTAATAACACTCGAGAACTGGCCAGGTCCTGGGCATTGTGCCCTCCCTAAATGAGATCATGTCCGTAAAATGCCCAGCTAGATGCCTCACTTATAGTAAATGCTTGGTAAACGGTGGTGTATACAATTTCTAATCCGGACACGCTATCCTGTGAAATAAGGATTATTATCCACCTTTCATAAATGAGCAGACTGGAGATGCCCTCGAGTTGCTAGTGAGAGAGAGAATTTGAACTGTGTGCCCCCGATCTGAAAGCATGCTTTTTTTCACCTACAACTCACCACAGATACTACTGGCCCAAGTCACAGTTGAGGAAACTGAGGCCCAGCTTGCCCCACCCAGTTCATCGAGGGATTTAACAGAGTCAGGACATGGATCGGCATGTCCTGCCCCGCTGAGCTGGGGCTCAGACGTGCTGCTGGCTCTGCTGTACCTCCTGTCCTTCCCCCTGTCACCTCTCCCACATCCCACAAGCCCCCAGCTCACTACTAATGGTAGAGACACAAAAGATGAATAGAACATAGTCTTGACCCTCTGGCTGAGCAAATGCTAAGCTAAATGGTAGATCTGGGGGCCCCAGCATAAGGCTGGTCTATGTAATCAGCTGTCACTGCCCATGATGGACATTGCTAATCAGTCACAGCGTTCTCTGTGTTTAAAGCTCAGATTTTGAGTCGTTGGAGATTTAAATAAAAATTTGCTAGAATTTCCTCCCTCACATTTTGTGGAAATCTGATGATATCTCCAAGATTTCTTCAAGGTCCAGTGACTTATGAAGTCTTGGTCACTTACTGCTCTGACTTTCCATTCCCAGTGTGCCTTCATTCTCTTCTCTGCCTGTTGTCATCTCTGCTCAGGGCCAATCTGGGCCCCCCAGTGCCAACCAAACATCCAGCATGCAGTGCATTTTACTGAAGGCTTGAGGAAACCAAGTTGGGAGGGGGAGGTATCATGGCAATGCAAAGGGCAGACAGTTGAGTAATATCTGACAAGTTCTGTACCTGTCCACTGGCACCCCTCTCTTCTAGCTCAGCCATTTCACTGAGCATTCCCATATTTCAGTACTCACATACTCCAGCTCATCCATTTTCTGAGCCCCCTCACCTTCAAAAATTCAACCTCCATCATTTTTTTTAATTGGATGAATGCATCAACAAATATGTATTGAGTTTACAGTCTGCTGTCAAATCATGGGATTAGAAATCTGAATGCAGAATTATAGCTGGGATAAGTGTACGAAAAAAAGAGAGGTGCACGGAGCTATGAGGTCATCCTGAAGATAACAGACGGCCACCCTGAGCATGTGGCTATGAGCATGGTGTGTTGCATGAGTGGGTGTTCATCAGGTGATGGGGGACATGGTGGATGTGGTTAGGTGGGGGGCATATGTTAGGAGGAGAGTACTGCAAAGGCTGTGTGACAAAAGCAATCAGCATGTCTTCTGTGAGCTCACATGAGGCCTGCATGGCTGGACCATCATGGCCAAGGGGGAAAGTAGTCCTGATAGAGCATGGAGGCTTTTGGAGGGGCCAGACCAGAAACAGACACTTGGGAACCACAATCCCTGTCATTTCATCATGTAGAGCAATTTAGGTCTCTGTCTCTTGCTCAGCTCCTGGACAACATTGGTATATCCTAACGTCCATTAACAGCTCTGCTCACAGAGGGCCAAACACTCTGAGTCTCTCCATATGAAGCAGTAGAACTTTTTCCTTCCCCATTCATGTCCCTCTGACCCAAATGGAATGGAGGGTACACAGAGATGTGGTTTCACACCAGGATGAGTTACGCTACTACCTTAAGAAGATAGAGTGGACAGTTTGGGATTTAAACAACCCTTTTCCGTGTTATAACTTGGATGGTACAGAAGTTTCTGTTGGGGGTAGAGAAGTGTGGGCCGGTGTCCATAGGGAGGATTTTCCAGGAGAGGTGGGGTGGGGGCAGGTCCCTGAAGTACTGGTAGCCACATCACCATGGCCTCACACGTGATCTCATGTAGACCTGCCCCATGAAGTAGATGTCATCACGCTAAGTTTGCACAGGAGAGAACCAAGGCTCAAAGAGAGGAAAAAACTTGCCTGCAATTAGCAGCCGATAAATGATAAGCCAGGGTACAATCCAGCTCTGACTGGACTCTAGAACCTAATCTATCATCTTAAACTCCATGGCCATCTTGAGGGGAGCAAAATGAACAAAGGTGAAGAGGGTGAATGGGCTGGGAATTTACATGCTCACTCACTCAGCCTCTCAGCTACAGGCACACAGCGCCCACTGGCACCAGGTTCTCCCAACCACAAGTAGGAGGACCTTGGCTGCAGGCCTGGCCCCAACACTGAGCCAACCACTTTCCTTCCTGGGCCTCAGTTTTCCTCCCTGTGAAATGGGGGATAACGTTCCTGCCAGCCTCTCTCCCAGGGCCTCTGGGGGCTCCTATTAATTAGAAAGTGCTTGTGTTGATGCTTGACGTTAATTTAGTTCTGGTGGGAGGTACACCCCATTTGGAGGATGGCGAAGGGGCTAGCTTGAGTAGAGGGCAAGGAGAGAAAGCCACCGTGAGCAAGCTGGAGATGGAATGTTAGGAAGCCAGCCTTGTGCTTAGCATGACAGGAGTTACAGGGCCTGGGAGTTACCTGGACATCTCCCGCTTTGTAGCTCCTTGGATCAGTCACCGAGTCTTTTTTTTTTTTTTTTTTTTTTTTTAAGATTTCATTCATTTATTCATGAGAGACACACAAAGAGAGGCAGAGACACAGACAGAGGGAGAAGGCAGGCTCCTCCCAGGAAGCCCAAGGTGGGACTCGATCCCTAGACTGGGATCATGCCCTGAGCTGAAGGCAGATGCTCAGCCACTGAGCCACCCAGGCGTCCTGTCACCGAGTCTTTAACATGTCGCACATCTGTCCACTTCTTTCCACCTCTGCTAAAACCACTGCCTCTGTTTACCTGGGAGACTTTGAAAATCTCCCTACTGGCCTCCCTGGTTTTCTGCTTTGCCCATTTCAGTCCATTCTTTCCCCAGCAGCCACATGGGCCTTTTGAAATAAGATGTGATCATATCGCATCGCTGCCTAATGCCTGTCTCCTCATGACTGCCTATTGTTCTCAAGCTAAATCCTTGCCAGGGTGCTCCTGAGACATCCAGCCCAGAGGGTCACCTTGCAGTCCCCCTCACTTCACTCCTGCTCCATGGTCCCTTGTGGTCCTTCAATATGGCCCGCTCCTCCTGGCCCCAGAACCTGCACACATGGTTCTCCCTGCCAGAAATGCTCTAGTCCCCTCTCTTTCGTGGGCTCAGCTTCAATGTCCCTTCCTCTGAGAAGCTCTCTCTGATCTTCTCTTACCCGCACCCCAGACACCTCGCATCTCTCTTTTGCAGCTCTTAGGAGACAAATAATCATCTGAGCGCTTTCTTGTTAAATTCTGTCTCCTGAAATTAAGGTCTTCTTTTCTTCTTCTAGAGGAACACTGTACTTCCCAGCCTCGCAGTTGAGCAGGGCCATGTGACTAGTCTTGCGCAGTGGATAGTGAGGAAAGGTGATGTGTGTCCCCTCCTGGCTGAAGCACTGGAATACCGAGCAGGATTCACCAGTTTTCTATTCTCCTGTGATTGGTAACTAAAAAGGCCACCTGTTTCCTTCGGTGGGTAGAGCTTCAAGGTGGCAGGGACTCCTCAGCCTAGGTTTCTGGGCCACTAGAGTAGAGGATCCAGGATGAACATGTGGCAAAAAGGGAGAAAGAAACTACTCTGGTGTGATGTCACTGAGGTTCCAGAGTTCTTTGTTACTGCAGCATAATCTTATTTATCTTGACTAATTAATAATCCTAATTAATGCTCTATTAGAGCAGGGCCTGGATCTTATTACTACCTCTCTAGCGTCTGGGACATAGAAGAAGAGCTTTATAAATATTTGTTGAATGAATGAATGAATGAATGAATGAGTGAAAAAATAGAACATGTAAGGCATGGTTTCTTCCTCAAAAAATTAAATCTCATCCAAGGGACAGATACTTATATATACAACAGTTAGAATATAATCAGGGGATAGACTATAAAAATTAAAGAAGATGGAGGTAGCTCATTGGTTGGAATAGTCATGGAGGGCTTCCTGAAAAAGAATGAGGATTTGAAGAATTGTAGTGGATTAGAGTGGACTTGTAGTCCACTTCATCATTAGTCCATCCATTCAGCAAACATTTATTCTAATGCATCTTGATAAGTGCTTTGCCAGCAGTGTGGCCAGAGGACCATGGTGCTCTTGAGAACCAGTGGAAAATACCTCTTTCCATGCAGAGGATCTAGAACAGCTTCACAGGGCAAGTGATGGTTGAGCCGAGGCTTGACGAGTGGGTGTTCGCCAGAGACTCAGGAGATGGGAGAAAAGGACTAAAGGTCCCAGGCAGAGGGAAGAACAGCATGTGCAAAGTCCTTAGAAGAGAGATGACGAGGTCTAAGATGGTAGTCCACTTTGGCTGGCTGGAGCATAACTTTGCAAGAGGCTGGTGAAGCAGAGATCGATCAGTTCATGGCACCCTCTGCCCATGAATCCCTTAGAAAGACCTCAGCTCAGCAATCAAAGCCTTCAGGATTCTGTCTTCCATCTCCCTCCACACCCTAAACTCCAGTGCCTTTGCATGTGCTATTCCAAGTGTCTGGAATTACAATGATGGTGATAATTGTAACATAATATTTGTTGGGCCCTTAGGTGCTGTGTCAAGCATCCTTTCATTGAACAAGGACATCAACAATGATGTGGGTTTGTATACTTTTTTAGGATTTTTTTCCTTAGTAGTAGACTGTATTGGAGCAGTTTTAGATTTACAGGAAAATGGAGCAAATACTGCAGAGAGTTCCCATATACCCCCCATCCAGTTTTCCCTACTGGTAAGCTCTTAAGTTAGTGTTTTTGTTACATTTTATTACAATTACTGATGAATACTTTTACTGATACGTTATTATTAACTAAAATCCATAGTTTAAGAAGATTTCCTTAGTCTTCACCTAATGTCTTTTTTTGTGTTCCAAGATCCCACCGATGATACCACAGTATATTTAGCTGTTATATCTCTTTAGGCTTCCCTGGGCTTTAACAGGTTCTGAGACTTTATACTCTGTGATGACCCTGACAGTTTTGAGGAGTATCAGTTGGGAATTGTTCCACAATTTGAGCTGGCGTGATGGTTTTCTCATGACAAGACTGGTGTTACAGGTTGTTTGGGGGGAAGACTGTAGAGGTAAAGTACTACTTTTATCACATAACGTCAAGTATACGTTTGTGACTGTTGGTGTTAGCTTGGCTGAGGTAGTAGCTGTCAGGTCTCCCCACTGTGGAGTTACTCTCTTCTCCCTCTCTGTACTGTACATTTTGTAGGAAGTCACCAGGTGCAGCCCACACCTAAAGAGCCTAGAGTTTTCTTCCCATCCTTGAATATCTCCATAAATTATTTTTGAAATATTTTGCACCAGATATTCGTCTCCTTTCTTATTATCTCACTGAACTTCTCAACAACGGGGTGACACTTTTATCACCTCCATTTTCCTGGAAACCGAAAGGTCCTCCCTTATTCCTCACCTAGCTCACCCCAGATCTAGTTTCAGAACTTCCCCACTTCCCTGAGAGAGTGGCCTCCTCTGTGTCCTCCCCCGCCCCTTATGCTTTGCAATCCCAACTCATTCCTGCCACACTGTGTTTTTGTGCCCTGCTCTGTGCTGGCACTGTGCTTGGGGCTTGAAAGCAAACGGACTAAGTAGGCCCTGACCTCCAGCTGCTCGCAGCCTAGGCGTCCTGTGCAAGACTGGACCCCCCATGGGGGCAGGAACTTTGTCCAACTTGCTCGCAGCTGTTGGCAGCCAATCAGCACAGCGTGGGATCGTAGGTCCTCAATCCCTATTTACCCAATTGGGGAATGCTTCCGGGAGGACCAGCACACCCTGGCAGGTGATTGTGTGTGTGTGTGTGTGTGTGTGTGTGTGTGTGTGTTCTTCCCTGGGGACTGGGAGCTCCCTGAGGGCAGGCCAGCCCTGATTCCCCTGGCCCGGAGGCTGAGTGGCAGTGAGTGTCACAGAAGTCGGAGTCGGTGAGAGGACCCAGGGGCCGGCCGCCTCCTCAGGTAGAAGTGAAGTTTGGGAGCTGACACAGCCCGGGAGGCCGAATCCGAAGGACTTGGTGACTGATTGGCTGGGGAGGGTGAGGCGGGAGGAGGAGTCACACGCAGATGGCTCTGAGGTCTGGAGCTGGGGGACAGCCGGTGCCACCTCCGATAGACTCTGCGAGAAGAGCCGCTGACAGCCTCAGGCGGCCCCACCCTCCGGGGGCTCGGGCCCAGGGCCAGGGATGGCCGGAGCCGGCAGCGGGAGGGGCGGCCCGGCCAGTACAAACTTCTGCCCCCATCCCCATGTCCTCGTCTTAACGACAACAACAACAACAACAACAACAAAAAATCTCAGCCTGGATTCTGAGCTCGGTCGCCGGTTACCAGGTGTGGGGACCCAGCCCGGGGGTCCCCGCCCGCCTGCCCTCTGCGCAGGAGACCCCGGGGGCGGCCCGGCCCCGCCGGCCCCGGGACCCAGCCCGCCATCACCGCGGGGCGGGGGCGCTGAGGCTGCGGCGGCGGCGGCGGCGGCGGCGGCGGCGGCGGCCCGGCCTGGGCGGGACAATGGCCGCGGCCGCCGGGGCCCCGGGAGCCCCCGCGCTGGGGAAGGGGCTGGCCTAGGGCCCGGCGCCGGTGCCCTCCCCGCGCGGCTCGGGCGGGCGGAGGGGGGCGACGAGTTCCTTTGTGGCTTTGCCGCGGGCGCGGCGCGGGCGGGGGGCGCGGCGCAACTTTGCCAGGCGGCGGCGGCGGCGGCGGCGGCGGCGGCGGCGAGCGCGAGACGAGGCCCCGGGGCCCGAGCGGGGCCCCCAGCGCGGCCCGCCCCCGCCCCCCGCGCGGCCCCCTCCCCTCGCGCGCCGTCGCCCGCGCCCGGCGCTGCCCACTCGCGGGAGCCCCCGGGGCCGGACGGGCTGCGCAGCCGGAGAGGCGGGGGCCCGACGCGGCCCCCCCTCCCCCGGAGCCGGGCGCCTGGCGCGGGGGCTCGCCGAGCGCACGGGGGGCCGCGCGGCGCTGCAGACCCAGCCTCCCGCCGCCGCCGCCGCCGCCGCCGCCGCCGCCTCGGCGCTTGCAGAACCCAGAAGTGAACAGCAGGCGACCCGGAAGGTTTGCGCGCGGCTCCGCACCGAGCCGGAGCCCGAGCCGGAGCCCGGAGCCGGAGCCGGAGCCCCAGCCCGGCCCTGCACGGGCCGCCGGGCGCGGGGCTGCGGCCGCGTCCCGGAGCCGCCGCCAGCACAGCCAGGTCCGTGCGGGCCCGGGGCGCGCGGGGAGCGGGCCCGGCGGCGGCGGGCGCCCGCCCGCGGGAAAGTTGCGCCGAGTTTCGGGCGGGGGCGCGGGCCGGGCGCGGGCGCTGTCAGCGCGGGCCGGGGCGCTCCGAGGGCCCGGGGCCGCCTGCGCCTCGGGCCGGGCCCGGAGCGGCGGCGGCGGCGGCGGCGGCGGCGGCGGCGGCGGCGGCGCGCGGGTAGGAAGTGTCTCCGGCGGCGTGTCTGGGTCTGCTCTCCGAGTGTGTGCGTGTGCGTGTGTGTGTGCGTGTGTGTCTCTGTGTGTGTGTGTTTTCTTAAGCCGGGCTATTCAAACCTGCTGCAATTCTCCGGTAAACAATGATTCATGGGGCTTAATGCAAATAAACGGATTGCAAACGGCGCGGTTCGCGCACTTTGCAGCCGGCCCGGTGGAGCGGCCAGTGCCGGATTTCTCCCCTTTTTTGCAGATCTGCAGAATATGGCGTCCCTGTCCTGTTTTAAAAATAAGCCAGGCTGCCATTTTTGTTTTTCTTTTGTCTGAAAATTTTAATAAAACTGTCTGAGAATGTGGGAGAGGCGGCTGGAAGCAGAGGGGGCACCCGAAGGGTTGGCTTTTTTTCCTTTTCTTTGGCGAGAGCCGCGAGCCTTTCGGGGAGGTGAGACACAATGCAATTGCACTTTAAAGAAAAAAAAAAAAAAGGAAGCCGCTGGGCGATTTAGGGGGGAGGGCTGGGAATTTAAAGTTAACTCCGAAAGTTTTCTTTTCTGTTTTTTTTTAAGCTCTTTTTTTTTCTTTTCTTTTTTTTTCTTTCTTTCTTTTTTTTTTTTTTTTTTTTTCTTTTTTTGGAAGGCGGTGAAATGCCGCGAAAGGATCTCGGGGCCCATTTCTCCCCCCAGCCAGCTGCCTTTGCAGGATTTTTGGGAAAAAGTTAACTGCCGGCTTCCTCAGAGCTGCGGGGGGCACGTGGAGGGTTGGCGATGGGGGCTTGGGGGGGACCAGGAAATGTCTTTTGGAAAACGCTCTATAAAAATGGCATTGTGAGGAACTGTATCCTCGGATTTGGGGGAGAGGGCTGGCCATAGGGGCTCTGAGTGGGCCCACGGTTTCCAGCTCAGACCCCTGGCATGAGGAAATAACCCTGCTCTCCCCTGCCCTGCCCTGCAGCGGTTTGTGTGTGTGGAGGGGAGGGGGCTGTCTCCTTCATGGGTGGCCAGGGGGGGCCCCCCTTGTAGGCGGGAATCATGCCCCGGGCGCTGGGGTGGCTTCTGGAGCCCTCCGGCAAGTGTGTGTGTGTGTGTGTGTGTGTGTGTGTGTGTTTGGAGAGCCCCTTCTTTGATCTGGTGGGCCTCCTGGCCTCTGGAGGTGGCATCTGGTGGCAGATGCCCCTGGGTGGTGGGCTTTTGTCAGGGTGCAGGCTGGGGGCCCCAGTGGGTCTTGTCTGAGGGGAGGGGAAGGAGGGGTCGTCTGGTGGGGGGAGGGCACTGGTTTGCTGGTCTGAGCCTCTCCCTGGTGGTACCTTTCTACTCTTTTCTGCTACTTCTGCCGGCACCCTGAAGGCTCCTGTGTTGGAGGCAGTTTGGGTTTGGGTGAAGTTACTGAAGTGTCTTGCCGGACAGGTCAGAGCCTGCAGGTGTTGAAGACTACGGGAGGGTCTACCAGGCCCAAAGGTCTGGAGTGGCAGGCGCTGTCCAAGGCACCGGGGCAGGTTGGGCCTGGTCTTTAGCCCTTTGGGAAAGTTTGTCCTGGGAAGACCGTGAGCCCTTCTGGCCCTGTCCCAGCATCTCCTGGACAGGAGACCCCTCTCGTCTCACTTCTGATTTGTATCCTGGCTCCACAGGACAACGTGAGCTTCCTGAGGACAGAGTCAGGGATTGAAGGCTGGGGTTTAGGGGTTCAGGGCTGCAGAACTTGACATGCCTGGGCCAGGGGGTACCAAGCTAGGTATTTTTCAGATAGAGAAACTGAGGTTCAGAGAGGGGAAGTGACTTGCCCAAAGTTGCATTGCCAGTTAAGAGGAGGGCTAAGATAGGGACCCCGATGTCCAGGCTCCCACCTCTGGGCTGTCACTGGTGTTCTCTCTGGAGGCCCTGACTCCTGGAAGAGTCATGTTGGACAGAACTAGACTGGAATGGGACAGCATGTCCCCCTTCACTGCCCCTGCTCCCGGCCATCATAAGCCTTCCTTGTGAATGGAACTTTATAGTTTGCATGGTGTAGTGCGTGGTTATCACGTCAGGCTCTCCCAGAAACTTGCTTGGGGTGAAATCGTTAGGATGGGGACATTTAACCCCATTTCTAAATTTAGGAAACTGAGTCTTGGAGAGGTTGAGCAGTGGCACAGGAGGCCTTAAAAACAAGTCTCCAGACTCCTTGTCCAGGCCTTTTTCTAGGTGGACTTTGGTGCTTTGTAGGTAGGACTTTAACCCACCTTCTAGTGTTTGATCTGTCAGATTCTTCTGCTGACCCAGTGGCTGTGCAAAAATCTAGGGGCTCCACCAAACAGTGTCAGAGCTGAAAAGGCCCTGAGAGGTCATCTGGGCTCAGAGAGGGGAAGCCACTGGCTTGAAGTCACTTAGCAGTTTGGGTCCCAGCTAGGACCAGAGCCCTGGTCTCCCTTCTCCCTTCCTCTATGAGAAACTCAGAGGGGGAGTGAACCACTCTACCCTCTACTAGGCTCCACTGGGCCCTGGGGAGTAGTGATTGCTGCCGGTGGTGATTGGTGATGGGGTAGTGGGTATTATAATGGCCAACATCTCAGAGACATGGGTTTGTTCAAGGGGCTGAGAAATAGGCTATCTGTGTGCTTGGGGGAGTGGAGGCAATGGGGGATGGCCCCAGGTGGAGAGGAAGCTGGTGTGGGGGTGAGGTGTAGACTTGGTTTGAAGCCAGCCTGTCCCATCCTTCTCTGGGCAGACACTTCCTTGCCCTGCCTTTCTATAAGGCAGAGTCCTCCCTTCCTCCCTCTCTGTCTGCCTCCCTTCCTCCTTCCCTTCCTTTCTTCTTTCCTTCTTTTTCTTTTGTTAAAATATTTTATTAATAAATATTCATGAGAGGCTCCGAGAGAGGCAGAGACATAGGCCCCTTGGGGAGCCTGATGTGGGACTTGATCCCAGGACCCCCAGGATCATGACCTGAGCCAAAGGCAGGTGCTCAACTGCTGAGCCACCCAAATGCCCTCTTCTTTCCTTCTTCTAACTGCCATCAGTTAGTCATTCACTGGCTTTCTAGATCATTCCTTTATTCTTTTCACTGTCCACTTGTTAGTTTAGTGGTTAGCCATTTTAGCAGTCCGTCCCTCAGTCCTTGCATCCACCTGGTCTCCAGCTCACCCAGCACAGGCTGGACAGCCACATGAGATACAAATACAGTCCTCCTGGGCTCAAGCAAACAAGGAAGAAGACCGCAAGTAGAGGGAGCACTAGCCAGGGCAGTATTTGTGGGTGCCTGCATGTGTTACAGGGGAGGTCTCTTGATGAAGAGGAGGCTTGACAATACCAGAGGACTTAGTTCCACAAATGGTCATGATGGTGGATCTGGGGCCTGGGACCAAGTCTCACTTGCAAATTGACTTTACAGTTTGTGCTGGGTGGTCCATAGGTTGTGTCACTTTGTATGCATTCTTCCCTTCTTTGAACCTCAGTTTCTTGATCTTTAAGAAGGGGTCCACTGTGAATTTCTTGTAGGTTTGGGCGGGTAACAAGGGTATGTGGGATGTCTCTGAGCCCTGGCCAGGCATGTGGGAGGACCTCAGTATATACCAACTGAATGATAAGGACCACTGATCACCAACCTAGGCCCCACCTTGATTTTTGGAAACCATCGTGATGTTTCAGAATGAGCCAAGTGGTCTGGGGACCCTGAAAGCCCTGCCCTGGCTTGTCTTTACCCTGCTGAAATTCTTCAGATGTTTCCAGGGCATTTCAAAGAACAAAAATCCGAAGTCCTTTGCGAGTGGGCAGACAGGGGCCGTCACGGTCCGGGAGGGCCTGTCCCCCCTCAGCTCCCTTGCCCACCCCGCAGGCTCACCGCCTCCAGCCACACCAGCTGCTTTCTGTACTTTGAACTTACAGATTGTTGGGCTGGAGGCTTTCCGTATCCCCTACCTGGAACACTCTTCCCCAAATGTTTGCATGGCCAGCATCTTCTTGTTTCATCGGTTTCCACTCAGATGTTACCTCCACCGAGAGGCTTCCCTGACCACTTGCTCTGGGATAGCTTCCTACGGTCACGACACTGTCACATTTGGCCCCTTTCCACTTTCTCTGTGGCTCTTGACAGTGTGTGAAGCTTTCTTGTTGATTTGTTGATTTGTCCTCCTTGCCTGTCTCCACTGCTGAACGTAGGTGCTAGCACCCCATGCATGATCTGGGATTTAGAATCTTATAAGAGGGACCCTCTCTGCCTTACTTATTTAGCAGCACAGAGTACCTTGTGGCAGGCCATGTTCCAAAAGACTTTATAAATGTTAATGTATTGAATGCTCATTGTCATTACCCCCATTTTACAGATGAGGAAATCAAGGCACAGAGAGACTAGGTAACTTGCCTGAGTCCACGGAGCTTGTCAGGGCCATTGCAGGATTTGAACCCAGCAATCTGGGACTCTTCCTTCGAATCCTCCAGCTGTTGAGGGGAAGTCCAGCCTCAACCGTCCCCTGCACAGAGCAGGAATCCCCTTCCCACTTCCTTGACAAAAGGGCCTCCCATCTCCACTAGAGGGAACTCCCCACCAGGACCCCCAGCTTCTTCTTGTCAGATACTTGACGTGGCCAGAAAGATTTTCTCTACAAAGTACTGCACTTTCCCTGTGAATAACATTTGGGGGTGATGTTCGTGTTCTGGATTCCCAGGGCTTTTGACCTTGTGGTCTCAAGACCTCAGTAGCCTTTTTCTCTGCACTGGGTTGTGAGCTCCTTGAAGGGCGGGTAGCCGCGGTGCGTGGTGCTGAATGACGAGTCAGTCAATGAATGAGTGTGTACAGAGCATGCATCCCGAGCTCCTTTAATCCCAGGAGCTCTGTGCTAGGTGCTGGCTCTGGGGATTGGAGTACTCGGGGAAAGAGGACAGTTCTCTCTCCATGTAGCCCCAAGAAAGTCTGTCTCTGATGATGCTTACGTACCCAATTTCTGGAGGACCATTTGAGATTCAAAGTCACTCACTAATTGGCACTAATTGGAGAGAGGTAGACCTCACAGATTATCCACGCAAACCGCACTTTGTCCACTGGGGGAATAAAACAGGAAGGGGAGAGGTAGGACTTGTCTAAGACCATACACACCTTACGGTGCTTTGCCTGGGGGGCTTTCTGCTCCCCATAGTGTGTGGGGATCAGAGCAGGAGCAGCCCTCTTGGAGAAGCTCTCCTGTAGTACCGGTCTCCTTACCTCCGTAACAGGGGTAGCGTTTCTGGATATATAGGCTATGTGAAGACCCAATGTCATGCCTGGCACTTGGATGGGGATGAGGAAGTGGGCATGGTGGAGGTGGGTTGGGGGGTGTGGGTATGGCTTCCTGGATGCTGGGGCTAGGGCTGGGCTTGAGAAGCCAGGAGAATTTAGGGAGGGGACCAGGTGGTGTCTTTACTGGATAAGGTATGTGGGGAAGGCCATGGGATTTGGTTCTGAGGCCCAAAGTGTCCTGCCTTGTCCCTGCTTCATCCATATAGCTACAGGATATCCTGAGCTGGGGGAGATGGCTCCCCACTATCTGAGTCGTTGGTTTTAGGTTTTACTCTAATGAGTTGAGTGATGGTCATGGTGTATGGAGGGTAGAGGTGCTTCTGGAAGGAAGTGATCATCTGAACTGTGAAGTTTTCCAGGTGGAGGGCATTCTGGGCAGAGGGTATGGCCTGGGCAAAGACCAGGAAGTGGGGAATCAAGGAACATGGGGAAGATGATACCCCAAGAGCGGGGGGGAAGGGGAGGGCCAGTGGTTGTGGGTTTTCCGTGGCCTGTTGTTACCCCTCCCCACTCCTCTATCTGACCAGCCCAATCTTCTATTGCTGACTTGTCCTACTCAGGGCTCACGCTATTTGCCTCTCCTGCCCCCTGCAGGGGCCTGAGCTCTGTCTCACTTATCTCTCAGGCTGCCGGCCCCTGGGGGTCCTGAGGCACAGCTCAAGAACAGGCTGTGACCACCTGCCAGTGGTTCCCAGCCCAGGACCTCTAGGACCCCTCTAGAAAGCTCCTTGGGGCCAGGCTGTGGCAGGGGTTCAGCAGTCACTGTCCCCTTTAGAGTTAATTCCAGGCTTGGCTCTCCAGCAGTCAGCAGAGGAGCCCCTGTGGGTCCTGGAAGCCTCCCAGAGCTGCAGCATCCCCAAGCAACCCCCAGCCCCAGCCCAGTTCACCTCCCTGGTTGGTCAGATTTCCATGTGGGTCTTTGGAATGTTGGGAAGGGCTCCCTTATGCCTGAGAGAACCTACTAACAGAACAACAACAGCTAAGGCTTACAGAGTCCTTACTGCACCAGGCACTGTTCTCAAGACTTGATACCGATTGACTCATTTAATCCCAACAACAGTGCTATGGGGATACCATTGTCATCCTCAGTTTGGTAATAATCCCAAGGGCCTGAGCTGGGGCTTTGACTCGGGCTATGTTGTACGGAAACTGTACTTTAACCCTTGAGTCGCCACATTGTCCCTCAGAGGGTCCAGGAACTCAGGCTGGGATTTAGTTTCAGCTGTCTTAGAGAGCAAGGGGTAGGGCGCCTGGGGGACTCAGTGGGTTAAGCATCTGACTCTTGGTCTCAGCTCGAGTCTTGATCTCAGGGTCATGAGTTCAAGCCCCGCATTGGGCTCCATGCTGGGCATGGAGCCTGCTTTATTTTAACTTTTTAAAAGATTTTATTTATTTATTCATGAGAGACACACAGAGAGAGAGGCAGAGACATAGGCAGAGGGAGAAGCCAGCTCCCTGCGGGGAGCCTAATGCAGAACTCAGTCCCAGGACCCCAGAATCACGACCTGAGCCAAAGACAGACACTCAACCACTGAGCCACTCAGGTGCCCTGGAGCCTGCTTTAAAAAAAAAAAAAAATATATATATATATATATATATATATATATATATATATATATTGAGAGAGAGAGAGAGAGAGGGAAAGGAACGGTGACCCAAAGAGGAAATGGACTCACTAAAGGTCATACAGCAAGCTGATGGTAGATCCGGTCTCCCTCTGTCCTCACCAGCTGTGTGCCTGGGCTTGAGCCTGATTCTTGACTCCCGACAAGGAGGAGATTAGGGTAGAAGCCAGGAGGGCCGGACCCTTGGGGGACGTGAGAAGGGGCATGGGGTAGGGGCTTCTTGGGGGCCTTGATGTGTGTTTTATAAGTCACAAAGCTGTCCATTTATGTTCTTAGCATCTTTCTGAATGCAGGCCGTATCTCAAAATGCTCCCAGCATCTACCTCGCAGGGTCATTAAGAGCCTAAGAGAAATGTTTGTTAGGTAGCAAACAGTACCTGGCACAGAACAGGTGCTCAGGTTCTCCTCTTGTCCTTTCTTTCTTTCTTTCTTTTCTTTCTTTTCTTTCTTTCTTTAAGATTTTATTTATTTATTCATGAGAGACACAGAGAGAGAGAGAGACAGAGACCCAGGCAGAGGGAGAAGCACGGTCCATGCAGGGAGCCCAATGTGGGACTCAATCCCGGAACTCCAGGATCAGGCCCCAGGCCGAAAGCAGGTGCTAAACCATGGAGCCACCCAGGGATCCCATCCTCTTGTCCTTTCTTGCTGGCCGAAGGGCTTCCCTGTGAGGATGGGATCTGGGGGGCCCCAAGGGAGATGGAAGTAGAGAAGGGCATGTGTTCAAAGCCTGAGAAGGGTAACCTGGCCCATTCTCTAGATGAAGCTCCCAGGGAGGGTGATGGGGTGGCTCAGGGGGTGTTGGGGTGGCTCGGGCTGGGGACAGGGAGTGGGAGGGACAAAGAGGGGAAGAGCAGCATCCAGCTCCCCCTGACCAGGGCACAGAGCAGCCCTGCTTTCGGATGACTCCCGCCCTCATGATGAGAACAGCCCTTCCAACCCTGCAGGGCTGCGGAAACCCAGCCTAATTGGATCCAGGACCCTCGGGAGCCTTGGTCCTCGCAGGAAGTTCCCAGGAACCAGCTCCCGAGGCTGGCCTGGGTCTTGGGGCTGGGGTGGGGCCCAGCAGCTGGAGCTCAGCACTCTGGGCTGCGTGGAGTGGGGACACATGGAGGGCACAGGGATCGTGAGAGGCAGACTTGGAGCACGTGGGGGGCTCACGCTGGGAAAGTGGGAAACCTCAGCTTCTCCCCACTAGACTATCTCCGGCTTATCACTTCCAGGCCATCCTTCTGTCCACCAAAAACCTTGACCATGGCCTTCCCCTGCTCAGAGACCTTCCATGGCTCCCCATGGCCTTTTATCCAAGCACCGTAGCCTGGGACTCTGGCCCTTTGTGACCAGTCCCAGCCACCTTTCCCTGCTTCCTCTGCAAATCCCTGTACTATACCCACACCAGACCAAACGTGATGCTTTGTGCTTTCTTACTGCTGGGCCTTTGCACATGAACTTTTTACCACCTAGCCTGCCCTTTCCTGGCATCTCTTGACCTGTCTGCTTTCCCCCATTGTTAAGTCCCACGTTCATGAAATCTTCATGCACCCCTCAGTGGGATGAGCTCATCTTCCCAGGAACACCCGTACCCCATAGCTCAGCTGAGCCCCAGCAGCAGCTCGTTGTCACTCTGGGGCAGGGAGCATGTTTGAGAACCCTCAGCTACCCTAAGAAGCTAGCAGTTGGCCATGTCTTTGCACATGCTGCCCCTCGGCTTGGAATGCTCTCCCTCTACCCTCTGGCTCTCCTGGCAAACTTCTCAGTCTGTAGAGCTCATGTGGACAGTCCCCTCCTCTCTCTCGGGGACAGCCCTTCTCTTTTAGTGAATATTTATTGAGCACCTAGCATGAACTAGGCATCTGAGCACTTCCTATGTGGTTAGTACTTGGCTCTGGGGCCGCCTTAGTGGCTCTGTACTTGTGGGTCACGACTGGAGGGAGGATCTGGAGGCATGATAGAGAGGTAGAGAATGCAGGGGGCCGTGGGTGTGAATAACAGAGCTGTCCGCTTCATGCTGGGGAGAGAGTTAGAACGTGATCTTTAGCTGAGACCTGAAGGAAGAACCAGATGAGCTGTGGGGTCGTGTTAGGGTGTGGGGTCATAACTAAGAACCAAACCCAAGCCCTGATCTCAGAGTTCACAGCTATGTGGTGGGCAGACTGGGTGGACGGACAGGGAACCAGGCAGTTCTAGAAGAGTGGGGTCAGTGCTGTGGTGGAGGAGGTCCAGGAAGCTATGGAAGCTCAGAGAAGAGGCTGCAAATAGCTGTGGAGGGGCCTGTGAGCAAGAACACTTCCCCAAGGGTGTGACAGCGGAGCTGACTGGTGGTTGATGGGAATCTGGCAGGGCTCCAGCTGGGTGATGGCCCCAGATGAAAAGGCACAGCCTATGCAAAGGCACGGTGGTATGAAAGTGCAGCTTGTTTTGCGGGACCTGCAGGTGGTGTAGTGAGGCTGAAGGAAGGGAAGCTGTGGGGACGTATGTGTGTGGGATGTGTGTGGCCCACAGAACGTCACTGGTAAAGGCCTTTGGGTGCTGTGCTGGAGATTTGGAACTATACCTCAAAAGCGATGGGAACCCAAGAGAGATTTCAGGCAGGAGTGAGTGACCTGGGCAGGCTTTGGCCTAGTCCTCCCCGCTGAAGCCTGGTCTTCCCCATAGGACAAGCAACCCCTTCCTGACTGTGCTCCTGGCTGGGGTCTGGGGTGGGGCTGGAGGCTCACTGTGGGACTTTGAGCAAGCCCCTAGCCCTCTCTGAGCTCTTCTCTCCTCCCAGGTAAACCTGCAGGACCTGAGGCCAGAATCCTACTGGAGCTGTGGGCAGGGGTTGGGCTGTCTTGCTTGGCCTAGGCTTGCTGAACCTTTAGTCTTATGAAAAATATGCCTTAAAAAAGGTCCCATAACTACCCTGCAGAGAAGTCAAAGAATAAGGAAATAAGGTAAACCCAAACCTACCATTTCTGCCCTCACCCCAAGCCTGAGGTACCATCACTATTAGCATTCTGGTTTTTCCTTCCCTCTTCTCAGTACCTGGTTTTTATATAGATTTCATTGCTCTGTCTACACATACAATTTAGAAAATCTGCTCCCCCACCCTATCTCCCTGACAAACATTGTATCACGGGTATTTTCTACATGACTTTGGAGTGGTTCCAGCCCTTCTTTCTAACAGTGTCAGAGTGAAAAGCATGGGCTTTGGAGCTTGACTTTCTGGGTTCAAATTGTTCATGCGTGGCTTTGGGCAACTTACCTAATATCTCCGTGCCTCAGTTCCTGGTAAGGTTGATATGGGTGTCAGATGAGTCATGACAATGCCAGTAAACATTGGCTATTAGTAATGATTGCTGACTATGTCACTGGGTAACGTGACTTACAGAGCCATCCTCCTATTTAAAAATCTGGCCCTTTCCGTTTTTCGTTATTGTAAAAAAAAACAAAACAAAACAAAAAAAAACTGAAGCAAACAGCTTTGTACTTAAAACTTTGTCTATATTTGGGTTATTTTCTAGGGACAGATGACCAAGAATGGGATCACTAGGCCAGGAAGTCTGAACATTTTTTTTTTTTGAGCTCTTGACACATTATTGCCAGACCGTTTTCAGAAATGATTATGGGGTGCCCAACTGGTTCAGTTGGTGGAGTGTGTGATTCTTGATCTCGGGGCTGTTGGTTCGAGCCCCATGTTGGGTGGAGAGATTATTTAATAATAAGTTCTCCAAAAAAAAAAAAAAAGAAAGAAATGTTTGTTTCAGTTTATGTTCCTACCAGTAATGCCTAGCGGTGCCAATTTCATCTTACCCTCACCAGCACTCGGTATTATCATTTTCTTCTTTCTTTTTGCTATTTTAAGAGGTGAAACTCATTTAATTTTCACTGCCAGGGAAGCAGAGCCACTTTCTGTGTTGATTAGCTGTTAACATCCTTTTTGGTCTGCTAGTCTTTATGGAGCACACATAGCCCCTTCTCAGCTCACTTAGGAAGACAGGGCTTAGATACAGGAAATAGGGAATAGGGTGACACCAGGAACAGTAAGGTGCCAGGGTAGGGAAGGGAACTTTCATCTATCCAGGTCTTGACCCTTTCAGTTCCCTCCACCTAGAGCATTCATTCATTCATTCATTCATATATTCATTCATTCATTCATTCAAACATTTAGCAGATACTGTGCAGGGCTTAAAAGATAAATTACTCAGCCATGATTCTGCCCTGAGAGAGAGCATGCCTAATACCAGAGATAGTCAAGCAATCAGAAAATAGGGGGATACATGTTCTGATGATGGATGTGCAGGGTACAAAGGGAACAGAGGAGAGGTACCCAGCATAGCCTAGGGGGGTGGAGGTGGAACAGTCCTGGAAAGCTTTCAGGAGGAAGTGGTCCATAAGCCAGAGCTTGAGTATAATTTGGAGTTAGCCAGTAAAATGAGGAGGACGGAGGGTTCCAGGGAGAGGAAGCAGCCTGAATGAAGGTTAGAAAATAAGGGAAGTGAAGCCCTGGGGGAACTCTATGGCTGGCTGGGTAGAGAGTAACGTCAGAACAATCAGTGAGGCCAAAGAGGTCAGCAGGGCCGGATATGTAAGGCCCAAGGAATCCAGACCTTGTCTGGAGGGCAATAGGGAGCCATGGGAGGTTCTAAGGAGGTGAATACCGTGATCTGCTCTTGTATTTTAGAAATATCACAGCAACTGCAGAAGGAGAATGGAATCGGGGCTGTGGGTAGAGCTAGGGAAATCAATGAGGGGACTCTTGCCAAAGGGGGCGAGGACCAAGGCAGAGAAAGGTTGCTGGAGACCTTTCCCCACTCTATGGAATCCTAAAAACAGCTCCAAAGTGCATATTGAATGTTACCTGTGCCAAGGTAGCCCTTGTTGACAGCCACCACCGCCCCACTGGGTCCTATGTGCCTAGAGTACGCAGACTGTACAGGGCCTGGTGTGCACTGCTGAGTGGAGTGCCCACCATCAGCTGACCCTAACCTTTCCCTGTGCCTCCCGGACCCTCCATCTGTTCCCTCTCCACCCTTGGGCTACCAACAATTTTCTGTCTTTTCTTGGAGAATAAATTTATTGTTTTCATTATAAAAGCAACTGAACGCGGTTACAGAGAATCTGGAAATCAGAGAAACAAAGACAAAAACTAGATCGGCTCCAGCCACCTCTCCCAGCCCTCCCTCTGGGTGTGGCTCCCTGCAGCTTGCTTTTTCTGACGCAGGTTTTTATTTTTGCCTCCTTGTAATCATAGTGTCCGGACGGTTTTGGTCCTGCTCTCTCCCATTTGCTTTGTTGAGAGCTCGTTCCTCTGTGGCCACGGAGTCTGGACAAATCTCAGTTTTTAATGCCTGTGGGATGGTCTGGGGATGCGGGTGGGACAGAGTTGCTTAACCGCACCCTGCTGTCCTGCAGTGGCCAAGGCTTGTCACATGCCACCCTGGGCTGCCTGTCCTCTTTGTGTGTTTGTCTATACCCGGACTGCTGCAGGTGGCAGGGCCTGCCCCCTGGCATGCCCCTTCCTTGGTACTTCCTCTCCCAGTGCCCCTTTGTAGAGCTTACAAGGCTGGCCTCAGCGACCATCTTCCTGGGAAAGGATCATGGACAGATCTGGGTTCAAATCTAGACTTGGCTCTGTGACCTCAGGCACGTTACATTACCTCTCTGGACCTCAGTCTCCTCATCTGTATCACGGATCTATTGCAACAGTAAAATAATGACTGTAAAAAATGCCCTGACACGGTTCCTGGCCCACTGTAAGTGCTCAAGAATAAGTAATCAATATTATTCTATTTTTTCATCCCACAAAGAGTTTCTGAGATCACGGGGGCTAGGTGCTGGAATGGCAAAGGTGAATGGGCATTGGCTATACCTGTGAGGAGCTCACAGTCTGGCGGGAAAGTCACCCAGGGAAACAGGTAGCACATCAGGGTGGGGCTGGACCAGGTCTGGGTGGTGTCCTAACTCCGTTACTTGCTAGCTGTGTGACTTTGGGCAAGTTGGTCAACCTTTCTGAGCTGCGGTTTCCTTTTCTGTTAAATGCACATCTCCCAGGGTCATTGGGAAGACTCTGTGACATGATGTGTATGACATACTCAGCACAGTGCCTGGCATGTAGTAGGTGTTGAAATAAATGGTAGCTGCCATTTTATTATTATTGTTATTGTTATTCCCATATACAAGGTGCTGTTGGGAACACAGAGGAAGTGACTGGCTGGGGGTTCAGGGAAAGCTCCGTAGAAGAGGGAACACTTGAGCTGGGTCTTGAAGGATGAGTAGAAGTTCACCAAGTGGGAAAGGACACTCTAGGTAAGGAGCCTGTGATTCCAGGTTGAAATTTGTGAATGAGGGGTTTGTTCTTTGGGGGGGATTAAGGCATTGTGTTCATCCCAGATTCCTCGAGTGCCCTCATTGCTTCCCTCTGGGTCTGTCCCGGAGTTCATGTGCACTCACCCTCTGGTGACAGCGCCCACCTGTGACTCTGTGTCCCGGTGGCTATGGGTTCCTGCTCCGTGTCCCCGTCTGTCCATGTTTGGGACCACAGGTCTGTGTCTGTCACGTGCGTCCGTGTGTGGTGCTGTCTGCATGTTCCTGTGATGGTGTTTGTCTGTGTGCGTATCCAGAGGTCCCTCTGGGCCACACGGTGGGGGGCGATCCGCATGCTTCCTTGGCCTCCAGCTCCTACCAGATAGCCAGGGCTCCTTACTCACTCTCCTCCGGGTCCCAGCTCAGCCGCTGCCTCTCGCCTCCATCCCATTCTCCAGGGACCTCCTAACAGGTGTCCTCCTGCCTCCTCTCCTGGCCTTTCCAGTCCCATTGCACAGAGCGGTCAGAGAGGTTTTTCTAAACCACAGATTCGATCCCATCACCCGTTGCTTCGAGGCCAGACTCCAGGTGTAGGATTTCTTCAACTTTCTAGGTCATGCCCTGGCTGCTGGCTCCAGCCTTCCGTCCCATCTCCCAGTCTACACCAGCACACTGGGCTCCTCGCACATGGCGTATTGCTTCTCACCTCCGGGCCTTTGCTCAGACTGCTGCTTCTGTCAGGAATGCTCCCCAGTCCTGTGTTGCCTGGCTCACTCCCATTCATCCTTTAAGACCCAAAGCTGGCATCACCTCCAGTGGGCAGTCCTCCCTGATTCTTTTTTCCATCCTGGGTCAGGTCCCTGGCTCTGGGCTGTCATCCCTTACTTGGGGGGCAGGAGCAAGTGATTTGCCCAAGATCACACAGCTGGTGAGTTGGAGCCGAGATTGGAAGCTGGGTGGATTGGGCTCTAAACAAAGCAGACTGTCCCATGGGCCAGGCGAGGTGGTCGTAGCTAGGACTCGTAGAGTGGAGAGGGTGGATTTGAGGGGGATTTAGGAAATGCAGTCCCAGGGACGTGGCTGGTGGTGGATCTGAGCTGGGAGGGGTGGGCGGGGTTGTGTTGGGGATCCATGTGTGTCTGTGGCAGGAGCATCTGGGCAGATGGGGATGTCCGCTCACAGGAATGGCTAGAGGGGCACACGTCTTAGGGGAAGACCAAGTCCAGCTTAAGCCTGCTGAGTTTGACCATCCCATGAGACAGCAAAAGGGAGGCAGTTGGAAGGTGGGCCTGGAGCTCCAGGGGCAGGCCTGGTCTGGGGGTGGAGACTTGGGGATTGGCTGATATTTGAAGTCCTAGAGTGGATGGGCCACCCAGGGATGAGGCAGATGGGACGGAGAAGCCTGGCCTATGGGTGACAGCTCTGAGAGATGCTGAGATGAGGGGCCCAGGATCATAGCCCAGACCTTCACGGTGGTCCAGGCAGCATGAAGCCATGAAGGGTCCGACTAGAAGGTGGCCTTTCAGCTTTGACCCCATGGAGGTCCTCAGTGGCATGTAGCAGGTCTCAGGCAAGAGTTCTTTTCTGCCGAAGATTGTGGGTGACATGTCTCCCTCCTCCACTTAGCTTGGAGCTCCCAGATGGCAGGGCTGCCCCACCCCCATTTACCTTAGTTTCCCCAGCACTGGTCCCTGTGTGGCCCAGAGGATGTATATCCAGAACGACTGGATAGGTGGATGGTGGATGGGCCAGCTGCCATCAGGATACTGTTTTCAGAAGCAGCTCTAGGTGTTTCATTCATCCACCTATCCAGCCCTTTTCACCTTGTGGAGCAAGAAAAACAGTGTGCTTGTGCTGCTGTGAGGGTCAGGGTTACGGGTCTCACAGCTCATAGCAGTCTTGGCTGCTCTCTGGGGCTTGAACACATCCTGCCCAACCACCAGCCTGTCTCTTCTGTCTGTCTCTGCAGGAACACTCAGCCCCTGGCCCCATCTCCTCTGCCCCAGGGGGCGCTGCCCTCAGGCTGCTCCCTCTGACCTCCACCCCCTTGGCTCTCTTGCCTCCCAGACCTTCTCCCCACCCACTTTCCATTCCAGCCCCACCCCTCAGCAGGCATTCTGCACCCCACTGTCTGGCCTGGCCCTCACTACCTCCCCTCTCCCACTCTCTTTGGTGCCTGAAGGTGGCGGCTCAGGGACCCAAACCTGCCCTTGTACTTTCACACATCCGTGCTTCCGCTCAAGCTGTGGTCTCTGCTGGGAATGCCCTTCTGCCTAAACACACACCTGTCCTAAACATACACCTGGCCGGTCTCCTGCTTAAAACCCCTCCCTTAAGACAAGGTCTGAGCGTGACCCTCCCCACCCACCACTTGCGATGGCCCGCCATGTCGAGCAGGTCCCAGGCTTGCACAGCTAGGTACCCACCCCACAGGCTTGCTGGGAGGCTCCCATGAGATACTCCTGGAGTGAGCCTAGCAGGAAGCCTGACATCAGTAGGAGCTTAGCAAATGGCCATCCCCCGACTGCCTTCCCCGCATTTGACACACAGGTGTACACCAGGGCCAGGGGCACAGACTGAATCATTAAATTACTTAAGACCAGCCAGAGGAGGACAAGGAGAAATTAGGCAGAGACTGTGGGGATCAGATTAAGTGGTCCGGGGCAAATCCTTTTCTTCCATGGCCCCAGCCAGGGGGAGGGGCATCCTTGTCTGCCCAGGAGCCTGACAAGTGGCAGAGAGGATGCTCTATCCCAGCCATGGGACCCTAGGCCAGCCACCTTCTTCCCCCCATATCTCCCTGATTGGGGGTAGGGGTGAGCCTTTGGGAAGCCTGAACTTGACATTGAGCTGAAGAGGAGGAGAAGGTAGCTCCCCCAGAACTCTGAGAACAGCTGGTGTGGTAGGCAGACTCCTGGGCCAGAGCAGGAATGAAGCGGAGCAGCCTATTTCACCCAATTTCACAGATGAGAACTCAGTCTCTGAGAGCGGATGCCCAGCAGTGCAGTGCGGTGCTCCCTTCTGTCTCTCTGTCCTTGTGGCCTGGAGCAAAGTGCCTCCCTCTGCAAAATGGGGATGCAGATACTCCCTTCTTCCTGGGGCTCTGAGGAGAATGTCAGAGAAGAGCTTTGTTAATTGTCAAATTGTGTGTGGTTGCCTTGAATTCTTCTTCTTATTCCTTCATTTATTCATTCTGTCGTGCAGCTCTCATTGTTGGTCACCTCTGGGCCTGGCTGCTGGGGATACTGAGATGGGTGAGATAGGTGTATCTAGTTCCTGGGTCCCCTTCCCCCCAGCCTGGAGCCTCCACTCCCTGGCTCTCCAGCTCAGTTCCCTTCACACTTTCCCTGGTGGGCAACAGATGGGAGGGACAGACAGGTCCTAACGCTGCTGGATGAGTGGGTGCCCGCCCCCTGGGGTGGTGCTCATTGTATCCTAAGACAGGACATAATCACAAGCCAGCAGTCAGGATGCCTTGTCTTTCCCCTGGACAACTAAGGGACCAATCAGCTGGACTTTGGAGTCAGGCAAATTAGAGCAGGAATCTCAGCTCTGCTTACTTGCTGTGTGACCTTGACCAAGTCACTCCACCTCTGGGAACTTCAGTTTCAGTTACAAAATGGGGATGATGAAAGTACCTGTCTTTGAGTGTCAGTGTGTCTGGTACAAGGTAGGCAGTTGGTAGATGGCAGCCTTCTGTCATTACTGTGTTGAGGTCTTTCTGAGAAAGGGATCTGGAACACTCAGGGAGAACTCCAGGCAGGAAATGCTTCTTAATGCTGGGCTGAGGGAAGGGCAGCTTGGTGTCTGTGGGTAGAGGGAGCAGGAGAGCCCTCAGAGGGCAGGGGCTGTCCCAGCCACCCTAGAGGAGGCTACTCTGACCCTCAGCCTGGCCAGGCTCAGACCCCAAGCAGCCCCCAGGCTGGGAGTGAAAGGCAGAGGATGTTTTGTGTAGGTATCTAGCTCTTTGCATGTGGGTGTTTGCTCAAGCAAGGACTGAGGTTTGCAAAGCAAATTCCCCAGAGCAAATGGCTTGAGCAAATCTAGTTACCAGTTTGACTCTGGCACCCTAGCCCTGTTGTCTTGGACAGGTCCTCCCCTTCTTTCCAAGCCTCAGTTTCTTCACCTATAAAATGGGGTAATAATACCTCCTGTGCTTATTTCTCAAGTAAAGATTACAAGGATAATCTATATTAGAAGTCATTATGAAAAGTGTTGAAATTAGATTGTATTGAGAGCTTTCTCCTAAAACCCTCTGCCTACAGTTCCAGTAGGGGCTCCTTGGGCTTCTAGGACCAGGAAAAGAGGTTGAAGGCACTTTATTTTGGCCTTGCCTGTTGGAAGTTTTACTTCAACAGCAATACCAGTCGGTATTTAGTAATTTCTGTAAGAGAGAGATAAAGAAGAGAATATTGATGGAGAACAAGAGTCTTCAGGATGGTCCCTGTAAGTCACTTCTTGACTTACTCCCGGGTTGCAGGAAGACTAGAACCCTCTGGAAGAGTAAGATAGCTCTGCAGGCCCATCTTTCACACTGCCATGGTTGAATGGCTTTCTAATTGCACGGGCCTGCCATGGAACTTGCCAGAGGTGAGGGCCACCAGTAGATTGTCACATACTTCTACTGAAGAGTCCTAAACTGCCCCAGCCGCAGGCCTCCCCAAGCCCCTCCTTAAGCACAGTATGCTGACACACTCTTGTAGGTAAAATGTTGTACGCGTCCATGCTTGTTTCTTGAAAACTCTCCAGAGGTACAGTTTCTCAGGTCTCAGGGCAATAATCATTTGGGTCTCTAAACCATCGTGCCAAATTGCCCTTCAGAGTGGCCGTATCTGATGACCCAGGCTGCCCCCTTGTTCTGATGAGGATGTCTGCCTTCAAGGGGTCAGTGGTCAGAAGGGCAGGGATCAGGGTTGGACAGTTACCTCTGTTTTATGGCCATTTACAAAGTGCTCCAAGACTCCCCAATGTGTCTCTGTCTGGGAGGGGGGAGATGGGGGGCTTCTGTGTGGAATCCATGGGTCCATGGGGTCAGCTCTGCAGCCTTGGGCCCTTCTAGGGGATGGGGGTTGGTCTGCCCACATCAGGGTGATGGGGGGACTGGGAGCACAGCTGATCTGTCTCTGACCTTTGCCCTCTGGGGCCCACAGAGGGAGACACTGAATTCCTGACTTTTCAGCCTGGAGACCTGTTGCCCAGGCCTGGGAGGGGGTCTGTTGCAGGATGAGGGTCCCACAGGGGCAGGGGTCCCAGACACCGGGCCAGTCTTGAGTGGGCACGGCTGATGGGAGCTCGCCCCAGGCGGGTGGGGAGGGTCCCTGTGACAGTCGCTCTCTCCCCGCAGGATGGCCGAGCCTCGATTTAACAACCCCTACTTCTGGCCCCCTCCTCCCACCATGCCCAGCCAGGTAAGACCAAGCGCCCTCCGACCGCCCTCCCTCCTGGAGCTGCTTTGCTTTGCCCTGGCTTCGGCCCGGCCTGCGGGGCTCGGGGCTCGGGGCTCCTGGCTCGCGGGGGACCGGCGGCCCGGGGAAGGGGCCGGACGCGGCCCCAGCCCCCTCAGTGCCTCTCCTCTCCCGCCCGCAGCTGGACAACCTGGTTCTGATTAACAAGATCAAGGAGCAGCTGATGGCGGAGAAGATCCGGCCGCCGCACCTGCCGCCCACGTCGGCCTCGTCGCAGCAGCCGCTGCTGGTGCCGCCGGCGCCGGCCGAGAGCAGCCAGGCGGTCATGTCGCTGCCCAAGCTGCAGCAGGTGCCGGGGCTGCACCCGCAGGCAGTGCCGCAGCCCGACGTGGCGCTGCACGCGCGGCCCGCCACCAGCACCGTCACAGGTACGGCGGGCCGGCGGGGCGGGGCGGGGCCGGCGGCCAGGGGCGGGGCTAGCGGGCGAGGGGCGGGGCTGCCGCGGGCGGGCCGGGGCGAAGGTCCCCTCCCATCCTGGCCTGGGAGGACCCCCATACCCTGACCGGGGTGGGGCGCTGCCTCCTGGGAACTTACGGAATCCAGAGAAGAGCCCTGACCGGACTTGGGGGTGAGGGAAAGGGCCATGTGCAGGTGCAGGTTGGCTGAGGGCCGTGGAGCAGGAAGAGGGAACAGCACGTGCAAGGCGGGTACGTGTGTAGAAAGCACACGTCGGAAGGCCTGTCGGGGTGGGAGGGCCAAACGACGATGATGATGGTGGTGACTATAATATGGCAGCTGACTCCAGTTGAGCCCCTGTGTGTGGCCGGTGGTGTTCATGCATTACTCCCAGCAGCCCTGTGGGGTGGGTACTGCTAGTATGAGGTTGAACAGGTGATTATTTTTGACTACGAAACAGCAGTTTCCTGTTCACTCTGACGTCTCCATTTAACAGATGAGGAAACTGAGTCGGAGTTGCACAGTCAGCAGGAGGCAGAGGCAGGCAGCGTGGCTCCAGAGCCCATGTGTTAATGACCCTTGGCTCTACCTGGTCTCAGAGAGGAAGCCGACCAGATGTGAAGGGCCCTGTGGGCCAGGCTGTGCAGTTTGGAACTTTACCGGCAGGCAACCGGGAGCCATGGACGATTTTTAAGTAGGGGAGGGAAATGCTCAGATTTGGGTTGCAGACCTGAGTCTGGCTGCAAAGTGAGGACTGGCTTGCTGAGAGAGGAAGCAGGGAGATCTGCAGGAGAGAGTGGTGGCCTGGATCAGGCAGAGGCAGTGGGCATAGAGAGAAGGGGATAGATCTGGGACTTGTTGAGGGGAATGGACAGGGCTTGGTGCTGGACTAGACGTAGGGGTGAAGAGTGGGAAGGAGTGAGAGAGCACCCCAGGCACTGCCCGGGAGGTGGAATCATAGGAGGAAGCACCTAGTAAGGAAAAAGGTGAGTTCAGTCTTGGGTAGGTTGATACCAGGGTGTGGGGCACATCCTGAGGTGGTATCACGGGGCCAGGGCTGCCTGACCTTTACCTCAGAGCCTGGCGGCCAGGCTTTCTCTGGAGGCCACTGCAGCTGGGCCTTTGTTCCTCCCCTGGCTCACCCCTGCCTCTCTCCTCCTTCGCCCCTTCTCAGATTTCCCAGGAATTATGGGACCCAGTGAGCCTCCCCCGAGGCCTCACCAGCTACACTCTGCACATCCCCCCCTTATTATGATTTTATTAAATTTATTTTTTTCATTATAAAAGTAATATTAAAAAAGTAATATAAGCATATTAAGGGAAATTTGGAAAAAAGCAAAACTAAGGGGGAAAAAAAACCCACTTATAATCCCCAGCTCCTAACCCAGCAGCTTAGAGAGCCTTTTGGTTCATTTCCTTCCTTTTCCATCTTGTTTATTTTTTAATATGCGTGTGTGTTTTGCTGAGCTTGTAGTAGGGCTTTACCCATGACTTCAACTCACTTTTCCTACTCACCATTCTATGAGAAGCATGTTTAATGCTTTTTTTAATTATAAAGGTAATTCATAGTCCTTATAGAAAATTTAGAAATTGCAGACAAGCTGAAAAGAAAAAATTAGCCCGAGTCCTACTATTGTTAGCCTTTTCGTATGTTTTCTCTATAATTTATTTTGTTTTATTCTTTAATCACAGATATAAAAAATGGATGAATTCACCAGGTAAAAAAATTCAAATAATAATAGAAGCAGATAGACAAAGTATGAAAGTCTCCTTTTACCAGAAAATTCTTCGTCCTCCCTAGAGCAAACCACAATTTATACACAAATTTAGTTGGGTGTGTCTTTTCAGATCTATTTCTGAGCATTTACACACACATCTTTATTGTCTTTTACATACATATGAAGCTTAGGTGTGTGTTTTTTTAAATAGATGGGTTCATACTGTCTGTGATTTGCTTTTTCACCTGACAACAGCACATTTGGCTTTCTCTCTCCACCACGCCATAGCGTCTTTCTTGTTTTTGTGGCTGCTCAGTCCTTTATAGGGAGGATGGACCACATCTTTTTACACAGCCCCTGCTGAAGACAAACTGGTTGTGTTCAGTTTGGTCGTACAGAAAGTCCATATACACACATCTTTGTGCTCATGTGCAAATATTTCTTCATGTGCCATTTCTAAAAGTCATTGGTTTGTCAGAAGTTAGGTACATTTGACATATTAATGGCTTCTGGCCATCAGCCTTCCATCGAGGGTGATAAATGCACACTCCTGCTGGCAGCAGGTGACACAAACAATTGTCTATCTCTGGATCTTACCTTTCTCAGTGGATGGATTTTTAGTTTCTTTCTAAAAGCAGCATTGTTTTTGTTACATGATCATTACCACTTTCCTCTTGTGGTCTGCTTGACCTGATATTGTAAATGTTTCTAGTCCTCTCATTTTTAAAAGAATGCCTTTTATTGCAAAAGTTTTTTTTTCTTTTTCCCCTTTTTTAAAGTAATCTCTACACCCAGTGTGGGGCTCGAACCCACAACCCCGAGATCAAGAGTTGAACACTGCTCCTCTGACTGAGCCAGCCAGGCGCCCTTGTATTACAGAAGTTTTTGAAAAAGTTCATTGTCAAATAATCAAAGTACAGTTAAGCCAAAAAACTTAAAAAAAAATTTTTTTACTCCTAACCTTACTGTCCACTGTCCACATCACTTTTGGTACCTCTTCTTCCCCTACTTACTTTTTCTGTACATACATATAACATGTCTGTTCATTTGTTTTGTGCGTGTGTTTCATTTCACAAACATCATCTCTTTAATGGGCAGTTAATATTCAGTAGAGAAGGTTGATCACAGTTTATTGACCTCTTCCCTCATGTTGCATATTTTGATTACTCTGATTTTTGCCATTGCAAATAATACAGTAGTGAACATCTTTGTGCTTTTTTGCTGTGGTTTGAAGTATTTCCAAAGGGCCTCTGTTACCAACCCAATTTAGTCCTTAGGTGTGTAAGGCATCTTACACGTACACAGGCTCTCATGGAGTCACCCCTGGGTAATTTACGAAGGGAAGGGGAGGCTCGGAAAGGACTCTGCAGCTGCCCCCACCCCCATGTCTTCCACAGGTCTGGGGCTCTCCTCCCGGACCCCGGCTGTGAGCACGTCCGAGTCGAGTGCAGGCACGGGTACCAGCACCCCGTCCACACCCACCACCACCAGCCAGAGCCGCCTCATCGCCTCGTCCCCCACCCTCATCTCAGGGATCACCAGCCCCCCCCTCCTGGACTCCATCAAGACAATCCAGGGCCACGGCCTGCTTGGCCCCCCCAAGTCCGAGCGCGGCCGCAAAAAGATCAAGGCGGAGAACCCAGGGGGGCCGCCTGTCCTCGTAGTCCCTTACCCCATCCTGGCCTCAGGCGAGACTGCCAAGGAGGGCAAGACATACAGGTGGGGGTCTTGGTGGGAGGGGGTCCACATGGGCATGGGGCAGAGGCTCGCCCTAGATGCCCAGCAGCTGGGGTTGGAAAGAGGGACCCTGGGGGCTGAGGGTGGGTGCCAGGCCCAGAGGAGTGGGAGTTCTGACCTTTTGCAGGTGGGCTGGGGGCTGTACTCTATGCATGTGCAGGGCTGCTGGGAGCCAACCTCACAGGCAGCCTGGAGATGTGGGAGTCTGATTCTTCCTCCCTTCCAACAATGTTCTCAGCCCTCAAGTTACAATCATCTGGGGAGCGCTCAGAAAATGCCAATCCCAGGACTGTACCTCCAGAAATCCTGATTTAATTTGTTAGGTGGGGGGACATGCAGAGGTCCAGTCAGCCCTTTTTGAAAGCTCCCCAGATGCTTCTGATGTGCAGCCCAGAGGAGAACTTCTTACTCCTGAGTGTTAAGGAGTAAGGAGTGTTGGGCACACCTTTCCAGGACTGCTGTGCCTCTCCTCCCGGGGAAATGTAACCCACTCCCCTGCTGCTACAAATGGGCCCCCAGTAGGACAGCCTTCACCTCCACATTGGAGGATGCTTGGGTTGGCAGGCTGCCCCCTGTCTTTCCAAGGTGGACTCCTCACAAGAAAGCCCTGTGCCAGGTGCGAGGTCTGTGTGCTGCGGAAGTCCCCTGAGCTTACAGGCAGAAGCTTACACTTCCCGGGTATGATGTGCCTCTTGCCCCACAGGTGTAAGGTGTGCCCGCTGACCTTTTTCACCAAGTCTGAGATGCAGATCCACTCCAAGTCACACACCGAGGCCAAGCCCCACAAGTGCCCGCACTGCTCCAAGTCCTTTGCCAACGCCTCCTACCTGGCCCAGCACCTGCGCATCCACCTGGGCGTCAAGCCCTACCACTGCTCCTACTGTGATAAGTCCTTCCGACAGCTCTCCCACCTCCAGCAGCACACCAGGTGAGTGGCCTGCCTGGTGCTGCCCCCCTGCAGCCGGTATCAGCTCAGCACCTATGCCAGGTGCAAGGACCTTCTTAGGTGCCTACTGCCCTGATGGTCAAGACCAAACTCCTTTACTTGGCTTTTGAGGCCTCTGATAATAGGACTTTTATAGACCTCACTGGCCTCTGCCATCATTACTATGCTGCCCTTCCCAGTGTTTCTCATCTGCTGTGTCCTTTACCTGAAACACTCTCTCCCTTCTTTATCCTGTTTCTCTGGCCCTCTCCTAGCCATCTCTCTATTCAGCTTCCCCCAGGGAAGTCCTCCTGGGGCCCCAACAGGCCATGTGCATCCCCATCAGAGCAGTGGCAGGCTGTCTTGCCAGGTTCTTTGCCCACCACCCCAAATACATTGGGTGTTCTTGAAGGCAAGGGCTTGGTCGTCTCCATTCCCATATCCTCATTGTGTGGAGCGTAACAAGCAACTAGGCATTTGTTGAATATTTGTGGAATAAATAGAACTATCTTTTATAGGGCATATGATTCATCCATGTAACAAATATTTACAGAGCCTCTGCTCTAAGACAGACATGATCCTAGGTGCTGGAGACACAGCAGTGAATAAAACAGACAAAAATCCCTGTCCTCATAGGCATACAGTCTAGCGAAGTGTGTGAAAGACAGCCTCAGAAATACAAATGCTTTGAGGAAAGACAAATTTTTGCAGGGGAATACAGACATCAGAAAGGCTAACTTGGCACTCACCAAATAAAAATACCATAGGTATTTAAAGAAACATACCAAAGGTTACCAAGATTGCAGTTCATCCCTTCAGAGAGGAAGAGACACAGTGGTTCTCTCCCCCAGTGATGATCACATCTGTGAGCATTGCTATCTGTTGGCCAATATCAGCTTTGTAAAAGTCGGGGATAAGGTGATTTTTGCTGTGGAGCTTGTAATTCGCCTGGAGCAATCAAGTTTTCTCTCTTTGGGGGACTAATGCTAGACAGAGAGACCCTAGTTTTTGTTTCTAGGTTTTTAAAAATTGTTATCACTGTTGTGATTTATTTGTATATGTCCATGGTCTTAGTAGGCTTTATCACAGGATGCAGAATGCCTTGTCTAGTTCTTGGACTCGGAGACCTAATGTGTAGGTTTGATAAGTAAGAAACATTGGCAGAGTGACAGCAGGGCAAGCCTCTGTTTCTATCGCTCCTGTGCCTCCCGAGGTATAAGGATTTGACCATCGAAGTGTGTCCCAGCAATTTTCTTTTGTTTTTGTTTTTGTTTTTGTTCCAGCAATTTTCTGATGTTTGTCATTACTTTGATTTCTTTTTTAAGTTTGGCCAGTTTTTTTTGGACACAGGCATATGTAATGAGGTGTTGATTTTTTTTTTTGTTTACTCGTTGAGACCGAGAGATACAGAGAGAGAGCATGAGCAGGGGGAGAAGCAGAGGGAGAGGAGGAAGCAGGCTCCCCACTGAGCCAGAAGCTGGACAAGGGGCTCCGTCGCAGGACCCTGAGATCACAACCTGAGCTGAAGGCAGAGGCTTAACCAACTAAGACACCCAGATGCCCCTGGGGGTGGGGGGGTGATTAATAAACAAAGTCCTGCTGGTTGTATGGCTATTAAAATCAGAGCATGTGACACTGAGGTTTCAGAGTTAACTTCTGTCAGGAGACCTCGCAAAACCCCGGGGTCATGATTTTAATCTTGTGTGTGAAAAAATTTCTTAGGATATTATCTAGGATCAGAAAGCTAGAACCATTCAGTTCAGATTTGTTGGGTTGTTGCCCCTACAGTCTGTAACGGTCAGGGTACGTTCTTTTTGCAGATTTCCCGTTTGTCAGTGTCTTGGGCTGGCAGGAGCCACTTTTTCTGTAACCTTAAGGGCTGGGGTTTCACAAGCCAGGGAGCAGATCTAGTGCAGCTTCCTAGGGAGGCCACATTCCCACATGTGAAGGTTGGCCCTTGTGTTTTGCTCTCAGGCTTGTCATGCCTAATTAAATGAAATTTGTCTTTAAATGTGACATTTCTGGCATGGTCATGGTTACAAATTTGATTTACCCAATTATATCCTGTAGGGAAGGGGGACAGATTCTTACTGACCCTATTTACCAAACTAACAGCCACGAGGAGTAAATGATCCCAGTAAAGGCACTGTATTTGTCAGCGATTATTCTGAGCAGTTTTGTAGGTGGGGCCAGTAACATGCTGTTTCAATAGAACTATTTTTTAATTTTATTACTTTTTTAAAGATTTATTTATTTATTTGAGAGAGAGAGAGAGAGAGAGTTGGGGGACAAGGGAGGGAGGGGCAGAAGGAGAGAGAGAATCCTTAAGCAGACTCCGTGCTAAGCACAGAGGCTGATGCAGGGCCCAATCCTACGACCCCGAGATCATGACCTGAGCAGAAATCAAGAGTCAGATGTTCACCTAACTGAGCCGCCCAGGTGTCCCAACAGAATTATTTTAAAATTTCCTTGATAATTCATGAGTTTATATCTATGTTAACTTTGTTTAGTTTCCCTCTTCCCCCAGAATTCTGAAGGGTTAGTTGCGAAGGCACCATTTAAGAAATATTTTATTCCTTGTTCAAACATAGCCTCCTAAATTGAGGATTAGAGGCAGATCAAAGAAGAAAAGGGTCTTCTCATATCCCCTTTAGGAAATAGAAATGAACTCCGGTTAAATCACTTTCATTCAGTTCAAGGTCGTAACACCTGTTCTGCTGATCTTGGGTAGTCTGCTTTGCCACAGTGTCTGTTTCTGGACTGAAGAGTCTTGGGTCCTGCCTTCTTGTCAGGCAGTGTCCGGTCAAGGTGATGGCATCAGCGTGGAAGCTGTGCTCATTCATCATCTATTCCCTGAGAGAATAGACAGCCAAGTGTGTGTGCTACGGGCCTTTACTCAAGCTTAATGTCTTTTTCAGAAGACTCAACTTCTGACCTGAAGTAGACGCCTTTAGGCAGCTGGGATGGGGAACTGTTGATAAGACTACATGGCCCATTTATTGTAATAAGCAACATTTATTTTAACAATCAACAATGTCAGAATGGAGGAGAGTGGAGTCTTCTATTAAGATATAATGTATGATCAATTTTTCAGATTAAGAACATACTTGAGGCAGCAAGGGCATTGAGCCATCTTTAGGTTCTACTTTATCTCATAAAGCATGTGTTAGGACTGTCACTAATTAAGTGTAGTTAAATGTAGAAAAAAAATTTTTTAAGAACATTACTTTTTGATTTTTTATTGTACATGAAAATAAATTACTGTTTTTTTTGTCTCCATTTAAAAAAGTGCATATATAGGGACGCCTGGGTGGCTCAGTGGTTGAGTGTCTGCCTTTGGCTCAGATCATGATCCCGGGGTCCTGGGATCAAGTCTCACATTGAGCTCCCTGCAGGGAGCCTGCTTCTCCCTCTGCTTATGTCTCTGCTTCTCTCTCTGCGTCTTCATGAATATATAAATAATAATTTTTTAAAGTGCACACATATATAATTCTATATGATATACTATATATTTATATGAATTGCATATAATCATATATATAATACATATAAATATCTATTTATACACATATATATGTACACACACACATAAAATATAAAATTTTTTTTTCATAAAATATAAAATTAATGCAGGGGCTCGATCTCACAATCCTGAGATCATGACTGAGCTGAAATCAAGAGTCAGGTGCTTAACTGACTGAGCCAACTTGAGCGTTTCTTCTTTTGATTTGCCAACTTTCTTACGCTTGCATCTTTATAGGACAGCCCTCGCTCTAGTGTTTGCTAATTAAAACTAGAAAATACAAAACACTTGATCATTTAGAGCACTCCTCTTCTTATAAATCAAAGAAAAAATCTTTGGTGTCGTTGGTGGCCATCTAGAAAGTCCAAGAGCATTTAGGTGTAAGAGATACTTTGATAACTTTATTATTCTGCTTTGAGGCCTGGATTTGAGAAGGCTAGGGCACAAGGTGGGCAGCCTAGGCAGGTATGAGCCTTGGTCTAATAGAAAATAAACATTAGTAGCAAGTAGTGATAAGTATGAAGAATCTTAGTTTTGGGGCACCTGGGTGGCTCAGTCAGGTAAGCGTCTGCCTTTGGCTCAGGTTGTGTCCTGGGATCCTGGGATCGAGCCCTGCATGGGGCTTCCTGCTCAGCAGAGACTGCTTCTCCCTCTCCTGTGTCCCTTTCCGTGCTTGTGTTCTCTCACACACATGCTCTCTCTCTCATGATAAATAAAATCTTTAAAAAAAGAATCCTAGTTTTTTTTAGAAGTAAACTTTTGTTTTAAAATATTAAACAAGGGATCCCTGGGTGGCGCAGCGGTTTAGCGCCTGCCTTTGGCCCAGGGCGTGATCCTGGAGACCCGGGATCGAATCCCACGTCGGGCTCCCGGTGCATGGAGCCTGCTTCTCCCTCTGCCTGTGTCTCTGCCTCTCTCTCTCTCTGTGTGTGACTATCATAAATAAATAAAATAAAAAAAAATAAAATTTGGTTCCTTAAAAAAAATAATAATAAATAAAAAAAAATAAAAAATAAAATATTAAACAAGACCATGACCATAAAAGCAGCAAAAAATTAACAGGCCTCTGAAGGGGAGGATATTTTGCTGATGTTTTTTGATCCAAGGATAGTTTTCTATTCCCGAGGACACATATTTTTTTTTCTCTTGAGTGATTTGAGTGCATAATGGTAGGAAACCAAACAAGCAACGTAAGAGGGTCCTATTAACATTCGAGACAAATTATTAGCCATTAGACAGCGGCACCTATAATTAAACCAATGTGTCCTAATCCAGTGACAAAGAGGTGGGTGTCCTAAATGCCCACAAGTCCCTGAATCCGTTAGAGAGACAAACAAAAAAAGCCAGATAAAAAGAAGCAACCAGAATCCAGGTTCCTTGGTTTTTTTTGTTTGTTTGTTTGTTTGTTTTATGATAGTCACACACAGAGAGAGAGAGAGGCAGAGACACAGGCAGAGGGAGAAGCAGGCTCCATGCACCAGGAGCCCGATGTGGGATTCGATCCCGGGTCTCCAGGATCACGCCCTTGGCCAAAGGCAGGCGCCAAACCGCTGCACCACCCAGGGATCCCAGGTTCCTTGTTTCCTACCATTCCACAGAGACTCACTCCTGCTTTTTGCCCCTCCACAGAGAACTAATCAGGGCATAAATCAAATCCATCCTCCAAGGGTGACTGCCAGTAATGATGGGAATAAAAGACGATCATGTCCAAGGCTAACCCAGCCTTGGTCATGTAATAGAAATGGGAGTTAGAAACAGGTTGAGCAAGATTACTCTGCTTGTTGAGAAAGATGTGCCTGGGAGCATTTTGGTACTGTAGTTTAGAGGAGCTAGAGCATTTTGGTGGGACCTCCCGTGAAAGGAAGACACAGCAAGTAAAGAAAAGCAGGTGATTGGCAGAGTGTTCTAGAAATTCAGATTCAGGGTTGGCCCAGTAAATAATAAATACCACATGTAGTTCAAAAGAAAGTCAGCAGAACTTTGTAGTGAGTCCAGTCATCAAACAAAAACAGCATTTGTCACACATACAACAGCAGTTAGCACATGTATATAAGATCACAGATGCGCAGCATCACGATGCCAAAATCAGGGATAGCATTTTGTGAGTGGGTTAGTGAGTTATAGGAAAAGGCACAAGTGACTGGATTTGTTTACTCAGGCTGAAAACTGGTTTTTTGCATTTGTTTCTCTTCTCTGGGCTCTGTGATGCGTACATGTGGACCGATGCTGGTGGCAAGGGTAGGTGTCGTTCAAGTTCCACCAATGATGATGGTCATGGTAATAAAATCGTAACAACAACTAGTCCTTGTCAAAGGCTCCTGGGTGCCTGGCCCTGCAGAAGGTGATTCCATACAAGGCATCGGTAGAGTCCTCCTACACTGTGAATCTGTGTTTCTAAGTAAGAGATAGCACATCTGAAAAATTCCAGGGAGAGGGAGTCCTCTTGCAGAAGGCTCAGTCGCCGAACTTAGCGTCATGTGAATTACAAAGCACAGTCACTCTACGTCCTTTATTACCTGGGAAATAAAAGACCAGTGAGAACTAATGAACTTTCAATGATTTTATGTAAACATTGAGTAAACTCTTTGATTTTCATAAAGTATTTGTCTTAAATAGAAATGAATGCATTAAAAAACTATCACCATGAAAGTGTCTTAGGAACACCCTTAGAATAGGTCACTGAGTCCTTACAGTCCTTTCGGTTATTATTATCATCCTCGTTTTCGGGCTGAGGAAACTGGGGTCAGGAGGGCAAAGTCACTTGCCCAAGGTCACTCCGCTAAGAGGAGATGGAAGTGTGTTCAAGCCCAGATCCCCCAGGAGCCTGCATGTGGCACAGGGAGGAAGGGGCTGCGGAAGTCAGGCTGCAGAAGGAGCTTGGCTGGATGGAGGTGCTAGGCACAACAGAGTGAGTCTCTGGGGCCCCGGGGTGGGGCCCCTGTATTGCCTGGGGTCCACGGTGAGTTCCCCTTCACTGCCCCTGTGGGAGCTGGGGCTGGGCTGTCCCCTACTGAGAAGGTGCAGGGCAAAGGCAGGACTGTGCTGTGGGAATTGAGGACTTACTTCTGACTCGCAGTTCAGGGCCTGAAGAGCTTGGGGGCTGTTTCAGGGAAAGCACACAGCCTTGCCCTCCAGTCACCCAGCTGGCACTCCCCAAAGCCCGTTCAGAGCCAGCCCACTGGTGGGTGGCACACACAAGGGCGATCAATGGTCAGAGGCAAGCCCTGGCCCAGAGGAAGCCCTCTGTGACCTGGAGGCTGGTGGGTGTGGAAGTGTTCATAAAAGGGAAGTATGTGGTAGTGGGGAGGACCATCTGGGTCAGGTGTTGAAGGGTCTGTAACCCTTCCTAGAGACGGTCAACAGCACAAGCAAAGTTCTCTGGGGCCTGCTGGGGTATGTGTCTGCACGTGTGTTGTGGGGAAGTTGGAAGGATGCCGCACTGGGGAGAGCAGTGGTGGAGAGCGAGGCTTTAGAAACCAAGGCCTTGAATACCGAGGCACAGGGTTTGGACTCTGTCCTAGAAAAGGGAAAGACGGTGGAGGTTGCCAGGTGGGGTCATGACAAGGTCAGGTCCCTGTGCTGCTGCACAGGTGGAGGAGGCAGGGCAGGTGGGGGGAGGCAAGGCTGAGGCTGGGAGTCCAGAGAGGAGGCCAGGCAGCCTTGGCACTTAGACTAGAGGAGGCTGGAGGAGGGCTTGGTGGGGTCCCTGAAGAAGGACCTGATGTCCTCTGGAGGGTGCTTGGGCAGGCAGTCAACAAATACTTGTGCAGTACGGACGGCTTTGGTTGTGCGGAGCATAGTACTGTTGACTGTGACCGGCCTCGGAGAGAAAACTCACTTTCCTACGTTCAGTCCATGACTACGTACCATGTCCTCGAGCTGAGCCTGCGCCAGGCCCTGGCGTAATGGTGGTAAATGAGACCAGGGAAGCACTTGGCCTCAGGAGGCAGTCCAGGAAACAGTGACTAGATGGTGACAACATAAGTACCAACGCTTGGGGCGGGGGGTGTTGGAGGGCTACGGAGGGCAGACCTGATCTAGGGAGTCAGGAAAGGTGCCCAGTCAAAGCTTCTATGCTGACAATAGGAGTATGGGTTTCCACCAGCCATTATCTGAGGGAAGCATGCCCAGAAGAGGGGACAGCCAGCCTGGATAAAGGAAGGAGCCTGGAATCTAGTGGTGCCAAGAGGAGGCCAGTGGGAATGGAGGCTGAGAGCAGGGGAGAAGCCCAGTGGGAGGTGAGGACTCTGGGGTGGGTTGTTGGGGGGGTGGGTTAGAACAAAATCAGTGCATGTCCCAGGGTCCCTTGGTCTCCTTTGCCCTTCTTTTTTTTTTTTTTTTTAAAGATTTTATTTATTTATTCATAGAGACAGAGAGAGAGGCAGAGACACAGGCAGAGGGAGAAGCAGGCATCATACAGAGAGCCCGACGCGGGACTCGATCCAGGGTCTCCAGGATCACACCCTGGGCTGCAGGCGGCGCCAAACCGCTGCGCCACTCGGGCTGCCCTCCTTTGCCCTTCAACTGCAGCTGAAGGAATACCCCAGCCCTGGAGGGGAATGAGAATGGGATGAAATGGAGGGCTATGGCCTCAGGCCGGGTCAGTCCAGATAGCTGTTAAGGTCCTTCTGTTGTAGAGACAGGGTGCCATAGCTGGGATGAGTCCCCACGTGTGTGACAGCCAGAAATGTACAGGTCGAATATGGGTTCTCAAAACCAGGCCAGCCCGGTGGCATTTGGCAAGTCTCCATGCAGCTTGTGGGCTGCCCTGTGCTTGCCCTCCGGTCCCCACCTCATGGAGGAGATGGCGGGATGGGGGGTGGCTGCCTTTCCTGGGGATGCAGCTGGGACACAGGTGTGGCGGGCAGAGTCATCAGTCAGACAAGGTTGCCTGATGAGAAACGGATCTCCGACCAGGAGGTAGGGTGCAGAGGAGCAGGGAGGTGAGGCCAGAGCCCATGGTGAAGGGCCTTGAATGCCACACTAAGGAATCTGGACTATCCACGTTAGTAGTGGGCAGCCAGGGTCTTACTGCTGGCAGAAAGGGTTCTTCTTTCTGGCCTGGCCAGCACGGGGCCTGCTGCGACAGGAACCTCAATTTGTTTGCTCAGTTTGTTGATGAGCAGAGCAAGCCCCGTCAGCGAGGTGGGCTGGGGCACCAGGGACAGGAACCGACACCAAGTGGCCAGGGCCGGGTTTTCCCTCCCCCTGATGCTCGGTGGCAAATGAGGGAAACAAGGTTCAGGCCAGCCAGCATTCCGCTGCCCACCTGCTTGGCAGAGAGGATTTGCCAGAACAGGTGACAGAGGACAAGCACAGGCTGAAAGTGGAAGGCTCGCATGGAGGACGGGGCTTCCGCCCCCGTGTGCCGGGCTCCTGAGCAGCTGCACACCTGCTCTGGGCCCACCTCCTCCTCACCTGGGCTGTCAGACAAGCATGTGCAGCAGCGCAGACTTGAGCAGAAAATAAGCCACATCAGCCCTGAAGTCATCACTCTGTCCGGAGTCACCCTCTCAGGGAGGCCCACCCTGACCACCCTATTTAAAATAGCACACATACCGGGACGCCTGGGTGGCTCAGCGGTTGAGCGTCTGCCTTTGGCTCGCAGCATGATCCCAGGGTCGAGTCCCGCATCAGGCTCCCTGCATGGAGCCTGCTTCTCCCTCTGCCTGTGTCTCTGCGTCTCTCTCTCTCTCTCTTCTGTGTCTCTCATGAATAAATAAAATCTTAAAAAAAAAAAATAGCACACATACCCCCACCACCACCATCCCAGAACATTCATGCTCCCTCCACCTTATTTTTTTTTCTTCTCACAGCACTGACTACATTCTACATGGGACTTACTTACTTACTTTATGTTTGTTGTTTGTTTCCATGAGGCAGTGGCTTTTTGTCTGTCTTGTTCATTCCGAGTACCAAACATGGTGCCTGGCACACGGGTACCCAATGTAATAATTGTTGAATGAATCAATGATAGTAATACTGGCAAGTGTTTACTGAGTCAGCTCTGTGCCAACACTTGGATAAGCCCCTTAACATGTTTTATCTAATGTGATCTTCACAAAGTGAAGTGAGGTCATATTTTTATGCCCATTTTGCAGATAAACTGAGGCCCAGGGATTTCTTTCCCCAAGGTCACCCAGCTTGTAGATGGTAGAGCCAGGATGAGAACCCAGGAGTAGGAGTGGACAGAGGGGCTGAACTTCAGGCCTCACTGTCCTGCATTCTCTCAGTAGCTGGGGTGACCAGGTAGCCACCATGGATATGTCTCTGGTGTGGGGACAGGGCAGGAGACAGAAATTGGGGGCCAGTCAGAGAGAGAGAGGCTTCCTTCTGAGGGAAAGAGGAGGGTGGACAGGGCAGTTCCTGGCAAGCTGTGGATCTGTGTTCTTTTCCGTGGTGGTCTGCAGGTGGGTTAAGAGGAGAGGGGCAGAAAGCCGTCTGTGCAAGCCCCTGATGTGTAGCTGGAGGCTGGGCTGGGTCTCAGAGTGCGTCTCTGAGTAGGCGCTGGTGGTGGGCTGGATTCAGCAGGGGGGCTCTGGTCACAGACTGGCAGTGGGAGGCCAGAGAAGGAAGGAGAAGGGGGGGGCGTCGTCTTTGAAGTTCCCAGCTCTTGCCTGGTGCTGCTCTCTGGGGAGTGGAGACCGGGAAGCTTGGGAACCAGATACACGGTGCAGGTGCAGGCCGTCCAAGGGCTTGGGGACTGGAGCTGGCCTGGGGTACCTGTCAGGGACTTCTACCTCACTGCACTGCCCATTACAGAATCCACACAGGCGACAGACCCTACAAGTGCCCACATCCTGGCTGCGAAAAGGCTTTCACTCAGCTCTCCAACCTCCAGGTGAGTGCATGCCTGGCTCTTGCCTGCTAGGTGCAAAGGGAGCAGAAGGGGGTGGGGCTGGGGAGCCCTGCCTGGCCCCTGAGCTCCTGCTGTGCACCCCCCCCCCCAGTCTCACCAGCGCCAGCACAACAAGGACAAGCCCTACAAGTGTCCCAACTGCTACCGGGCCTACTCGGATTCCGCCTCCCTGCAGATCCACCTCTCGGCCCACGCCATCAAGCACGCCAAGGCCTACTGCTGCAGCATGTGTGGGCGGGCCTACACCTCGGTGAGTGCCTGGGGTCCCTGGGGAGCCTCCTCCTCATCAGATCTGTAGATTCTCCCCACTTTCCAGACAAGGAAACAGGCCCAGAGAGGGGAATGACTCTCCGAGATCATGATGGGTGGCAGAGCCAGTTCTGTTTTTGGCTGCCCTAGGCCCTACTCCCGGCCACCTGGTGGCCTTCAGCCTACTTTTCCCGGGCGTGGTTTCCTCTGGGCCCCGGAACACTCCAGGCAGTAGTGGGGGCGCCAGGCACCCGCCTCTCTGCTCTTGAGAGCCAGGGAGCGGGAAGGGCCTTCTCCACTGGAGAAGTTGCAGGCCCCATCGTGGCCGCTAGGGGGCTCAGTGACTCGGCCCAGAGCCGCCTCGTCTCTCGAAAGGCCTGAAGGGTACAGGGTCTTTTCATCCAACCCCCTGTCCCTGGGTGGGAAGGCTCCCTAAGCAAAGAGGCGCTTCGGCACCCGCCAGAGGGAGTCTGGCAAGTCGCTTGGGTGCGTGTGTTCAGCTAATGAAGTATTCTGGTCCACAGAGCCCACGTAAACCCAGACAGAGCGCACTGGGCCTCCTCTTCCCTATCTGTAACACAGAGGAGGTTGTAGTTCTCACCTCACTGGGCTGTTGGCCAGCACAGTGCCTAACAAACGTCTGCTAACACAGCTGTTTATTCACTTGGTGTTTACGGAACACTTGTGCCAGGCATTGGGGCATCACGATGAATCAAACACACATATTCTTTGCCCCCAGGGAGGTTGGAGTCTATGGCTGGAGACAGATATTAAACAAGTAACTACACAAATAAACATGGAATGACAAGTTGTGGTAACTGCTCTAAGCCGGGTTTGTCACCCTCAGTGCTTGGTAACATTTGGGCCAGGGCCCTCTTCATTGGGGGTGGGGAGCTGTCAGGTACATTATAGGATGTTAGCACCAGCCTTGGCCTCTGCTCACCAGCAACCCCCTCCTTAAGCTCTGACAACCCCAAATGCCTCCAGATGCTGCCAAATGTCCTGGGGCATTTGAGGTCTGAGGAGGGGCTCTCCTCAGACCAAGAACCACTGGTCTGAAGGAAATGTAGGTTGATAAAGCAGCAGGGAGGCTGGAATGGATTTGGGAAAGGGGAGTAGGTCTGGGTAGGCCAACTGAGGGGGCCAGTGAAGCCTTGAAGGGTAAGGAGGGCAAGAACCTTCCAAGCAGGGCACTGGTGAATGCAGACACCCTGAGGTGGAACAAACATGGCGTGTCCCAGGAACTAAAAGAAAATTAGGTCATACAGGGCTGGGGGGCCCTGTTAGGGAGTTTGGATATTTGCCAGGTGAAATGGGAAGCCATGGGTGGTGGGGAGGGGACTGTCTGGAGGGTACTTTTGAAAGGTCACTGACTGGAGGGGGCACATGTGAGGTGGTCAGCAGTATGTCAGGTGCCAGCCAGGCCTGCGTCACACTGCTCCTTCCCTGGAGTTCACAGGGCAGAGGAGAGATGAAAGAAGGCAGAACCTGTAGGGAAGGGCCCCCAGGGGCGAGGTGGGGCACCCCAGACTGAGGAGCCCCACTCAGCTGGCTGACCTTCGCCCCAACATTTGCCTCCTCACACCTGCTCCCAGGGAAGGGGCTGCCAGAGTTGTGGCTGCAGTTCTAGATGGAGTCTATTTGAACTCTGGGGGCAGGAGGTGTCCCAGCTCACCTGGCCTGCAGCCCCACCCTGAACTGAACTCCTTAGAACAAGAATAATGACCTTTATTTTTAATATATTTTTGTTTGTAATTAAATTAAGCTGCCATACCTTTTTTAAAAAGTAGGCTCCATGCCCAGTATGGGGCTTGAACTCACAACCCTGAGATCAAGAGTCACATGCTCCACCAACTGATTCAACCAGGCACCCCAACATCCCTTTTATAAAAAAACAAAAAAGTTTAATGGATTGAATTTTAAACTACCTTATACATAAAAGAAACATTTTAGAATAGTGAACACTCTGTTTCCATTAGCCTCCAGAGCCATCAACTAATCTTGCCTCATCCATATCCTTATTTTTGGAAGTAAAATAGACATTATATTATTCCATCTGAGAATTTGCTGAGAACGCTCAGCAAAAGGACTCCTCTTTTTGAACATATCCACGATATCTTTACCATTCGCCACTGGGTATCATCAAATACCCAGTCAGTGTTCACATTTTTGTCTCCTGAAGGCCAGAATTTTATTTCCTTACAATTTGATTTTGTAATCATGATCCAAATAAATAAGCTCCCTACACTGCATCCAATCAGTATGTTTTAAAATCTGTTGATCCCCCCACCCTGTCTTCCCCACCCCCACCCTCCCCAGCCTGGGCCTTTTTTTTCCCTGCAATGTGTTCATTGACAATGGTTTCCTAGTGTGGACGTGGCTGATTGCTTCCCTCTGGTGGTGGTTCATAGCATGTTGCCACCACACCTGAGGGCTTGCTCTACCACTTTCTGAGCAAGGTGATGTTTGAGGCTGGAGGGTGAGTGGTGGCTCACCAAGTGCTCCACCTCCTCCCACTGAGTGTGAGGGCCTCTGGGCCTGCAGGTGAGCCTTGAGGTCACCTCACCCACCCACCTGTGGGTGCCTCAGGTCAGACTTAGCAGAACCTGTGGGGGCACTCAAGGGGCGAGCCGAACATGCCCAGTTTTATGCTTCTGCAAGTCACCAGTGCTATCAGGTCCAGCTTCTTACCCAGGGAGGGTCGAGTGGGGTGGGGATTGGAGGTGGCTGCAGTGGCCAGGGCTCCCATCGCCACCTGGAATGCAGTGTAGAGACCAAAGAAAAAGTAGTCCCCTTAACCCATACTGCATGCTGGGAGCTCTGCCCACTCTAGCAACCCTCTGAGGTTGGGTCTTCAAGAGGAGAAAACAGGGTTGGGACATATGAGATGATGTGTCTGAGGTTCCACTGGTAGGAAACGGCAAAACCCAGCTCAGACCCAGGCCTCCTGCTCCTCCCACACTGGAGCACCAGCCAGATGGGGGCAGCTATGCGTGATCCCCATGGCAGGCTGAGGTTTGGCCAGCATGCCCCGCTATAGCCTGTTGGCCTGGGCCTAGGGAAGTCCAGGTGGGTGCTGCCGAGGGACAAGCCGGTGCCTGCCAGCTCTCCGGCTGGCATGCTGTGGGCCCAGAGATTGGTAAGTGAACAGCATTCACCCCTGGCAGCGATGCAGCATCACCAGACCTAATGCCCATTGCCCTCTGATGCCCTAGAGCCAGGGCTGCTCCCCATTAGCTGGCCCACCTACCAAGGAGCCCTCCAGTGGCCACTTGTGGGAACTGCAGCCCCTGCGCCCCCCGCATCTCTTGCCAGTGGTTGGTTGGTTGGTTCCGTGTTCTGAATCTCACCCCTGCCCGCAGGAGACCTACCTGATGAAGCACATGTCCAAACATACAGTGGTGGAGCACCTGGTGAGCCACCACTCGCCCCAGAGGACGGAGTCCCCCGGCATCCCGGTGCGAATTTCCCTCATCTGAGCCGACCCAAGGCGCCGCCCCACCCTGCCCACTGGCAGACACAGACCCAGGCAGCACCAGGCCCCAACTTCCTCCAGGGGCCCTCCAGGAACAGCCGAGCTCTCTCATGACCTTCCTGACCTTCCAGAAAGCCTGGGCTGCAGAAGCCCTGTCCGGTCCAGCTCCGGGGGCGGCCAGGCCAACTGCAAGATTCTGGACTGTTTTGGTGGCATCCAAAGACGATCTCAGAGCACTTTGAACCTCTCTGTTGGGTTTCTTTTTGTTCCCCACCCTCCACTTGCTTCACTGTTTTGTTTTGTTTTTTTTTTTTAAGTTTGTTTTGGAAATAACAGAAAAGATATTTATTGGCCAAGAAGTTGGTGCTGCTAAGACCGAGAAATTAAAAGAATCGGACAGATGGACACAGAGAACAGAGGGCAGCGTGGGACCTTCTCTTGCCACAGCCTCAGGTCTTGAGGGAAGGCTCAGGCCTGGGTTTCTGGACTGCAAAGGGGACCCCCAGGTGGGAGGGGACAGAAGGCAGCTGGAGTGAGCCACTCACCCCTAGGTGTCCAGCTCACACCTCTCGAGCTACGCCCTGGGCATTACTGAGCAGAGGGATGCGGCAGCTACCAGGGCTGTCGAGGCTTCAGGAGGCAAAATGGGAGAGGGGCTGAGAGATCCGCAGGACCAAAGGGTGCAGCGTTGGGCTGGGCTGGGCGCAGGCCCAGGGAAATGGGGTGAGGGTGGGCTGGGTAAGACCTGGCCCTCCACTGCCCTGAAGACCACCCCAGTCTACCTCGGTGCTGGCCAGGAAACCTATTGGCTACCTCTCCCACCATCCAGACTGTGGGCAGCGGGGGTGGGGAGGGAGTGGGCCTGGGCTTAGGACCCCTCCCCTCCAGAATTTCCTCCAGATGGGGCAGTGCCCAGGGAGGGGTTTTGTCTTCCCTGTCATGGAGGGGGAACCCCCAGTCCAGGCCCTAGGCCCCTCAGCAGGGAAGGGATCCTCGGGGAGGAGGGTCCCAGGAGCAGACCCTGCCCTCAGCCCCCCACAGACACACCCCAATCTGAAAGCCATGCGTGTCCGTGTATATAGGAACTATGTACAGAGCCCGGAGAAGCCCCCCTTCATCCCCCGGGAAAAAAAAAAAAAAAAAGAAAACTAGACAGAAACTCATCTATATATTCTGTATCTGGAGTTCCGTTTTGAATATTAACTGTGTTATTTTTATACACTTTTTAAGCCTTAACTCGCCATTGATTTACCAGTTTAACGTTTCCTGGGGTATTTTTTTCCCATGGGGTTCTCTGCCCCTACCCCCACCCCTTTGTTTGACTTGCGTCGTCTGATAACTCAGTATTGTAGCTTTTTGTCCGCATGTTACTACCCTGTAAATACGCTGTTCTACATACTGTTAACACCCCATTTGCTTTTTTCTATGGGACCTCCAGGCCACCATATTTAGAACTAGTTACCTTATTAAAAAAGAGAAAACAGTCTGTTGGCTTCTCAGTCTGCATCTTGGTGGCAGGGAGGTGAGGGCAGGTGCCCCTCAATGCTTCAGGAAACAAGTTTGCATTAGATTTAAGAAAAGGGGTGGGGGGCAACAAACTCGAATGTGGGGGAAGACACTAAATGGGGCAAGAAACAAAGGAATTCCAAACCCTCTGCTCTTTGTATTTCTCTGTTGTGAAGAATAAACTGTACCCGCACCTGGGTGGCGGCGGTGTGTGGCGTGCTCTGTGCGAGGGCGGGGCTGGGGGGCACCTTTCCATGCTCCTCTCCCCTCCCCCGCCCCCCAGACCTGGGGACCAAGGGAAATGGCCTTGTACTGTGGGCTGGCCTCACCCCAGCTGCTGAGCCGAGTGCTTGGTGTTGGTCACCCTACAGCCCCCTAGGAGGGGGCAGCCAACCACGAGGGATTTTTTTTTTTTTTTTTTTTTTTGCTGAGGATCGTGGTGGAATCAAGTGGCAGGTACACAAACTTCACCCAGGCTTGTCTCATGCTGAATGAAGCCTTTGGGGATGTATGGGGTCCACCAGTGAGGTTCACAGCCCCCGCTCCCAGAGGGGCAGCCACATGCCTATCTTGCCCGTCTCCAGGGTCCACTATGAGTGCCCTGACTTGTGGAAGCAATTCCAGGGACTGAGGGAGCCAAGAAGTCCCCCTTCACATACATTCTCCCCATGTGGGTCCATGTTTTGACTGCCTGAGGGGGAAATGCAGGAATTAATTCCCCCAAGGCTTATCAAGGCTGGTCCTTTGCTGGGGGCATCCTTGGAGAGCCAGAAGTGATTCTACCAAGAGTCACCCCGGAGCTCACCTTCGGGAATTCACCCGGAGCCCTCCCAGGCCTTGTGTGGCAAGGCTTGGCTGCGGGTGACGAAGAGCCCAATCCATCCACCTTACAGGATGGTGCAGGTGCAGGGGTCAGGCCAGCCTCAGGGCTCAGAGGGGTCTCCAGCTCGCCTCTTGGCTTTGTTCTCGGAGTCGCTTTCATCCTCGGGCTCCTGTGCGGTCAGCAGCTCCGGCCTCACAGGTCCCAGATTTCCAGCAGTCAAGCCTTTGTCTCTCTCCCAGAAGCCCCAGGTAGTCTAATCGGGTCTTCTGGTTGGGACGGGGTTAGGTACCATCCCCGAGCCAATCACTGTGACTGCAAAGTCTGTACGTGATCAGCTCAGACCTGGAGCCCGCGCTCCAAGCCGGGAGCAGAGGGTGAAACCCCAATCTGCAGTACATCTCCCCAAAAGGAAACCAGACGTGTTCACATCGGCAGGGGGAAAGGGTGTGGAATAGCCAGGATCACAACTTGGGTAATTTCACAGGCCTCACTGCCGTCTCTGATACTGACCTCCCCTAGCCGGCGGCGCCGGGAAGGGGCGGGCTCCGGCAGCCATGTTTGCGTCACATGACCCGACCCCAGCCACACCTGATTGGCCAGCAGTGGACACGTGACTGCGCCTGCGGCGCTGAGACCAGGCGTAGCGATGGCGCCAGTGCAGTGTCCAGGCCGACCTGGTTGGGGGTGCTCGATGCACGCCTCTTCCCAGCTCCACATTCAGTGAATGTTGTCGTTTGACATCAGCCGTGCTGGGGTTTATACAACACAAACTCGGGAGGGCTACAAATGGGGGCTTTCTTTCTCCTGGAGCCAGTTGCAGGACAGCACTAGCTGACTCTCCAACCAGCTTCGCCAGCCCACGGATTAGGAATAAGTTAGGAGATGGTGGACTCCTGAACTGGAAGACCCTGCGGTCCGGGGGTTGGGGATGTGTGTTGGGCCAGACACAAGCAGGACAGAGTCAGACAGAAGCAGAGATGGACAGAGGAGACCGAGAGCCGGTGTCAAGACTCAGTTCCCGACTCCAGCTTCTGGCCAGGTTTAATTTCCTTGCTCGTTCTCACATCAATGAGTTTTAAGTTGCCGGTGGTGTGACATTGAGCAACTTATGTAACCTCTCTATGCCTGATTTTCTTATATGTAAAATGAGGGCAATAATAGTAACCAAGGGATCCCTGGGTGGCGCAGCGGTTTAGCGCCTGCCTTTGGCCCAGGGCGCGATCCTGGAGACCCGGGATCGAATCCCACATCAGGCTCCCGGTGCGTGGAGCCTGTTTCTCCCTCTGCCTGTGTCTCTGCCTCTCTCTCTCTCTCTGTGTGACTATCATAAATAAATAAAAATTAAAAAAATACGTAAAAAAAAAAAATAATAGTAACCAATTTGTAAAGTGGATGTGAGGATTCAAAGAGTCAATATATGTCTAATGCTTAGAACATTATGTGCCCGGTAGGTATTAAGTACCAGTAAATGTAATTATGACTATTACTATTTGACATGGCCCTGGTCAACCTAAGTCCCTTATGACCGACAGCTGATGATGTTTGGCAGTTTCTGGGGGTGGCATCTGAGCTGGCCTGGCAGGGTGGGCAGCAGGGGCAGGTGAAGATTTTACATGTGGCAGTGATACTCTGAGGACTGGGAGTCCAGTTTTCACCTGCTTGCCTGGAAGTTCTCAGGAGCTTTGATTGGCCCTGAGGGTACCAGCATAGGTGTGCCAGCCCCAAGTTATCAAGCAATAACCTGTTCTTAGGCACACCTAGCCTGTTCTTATCTCTAATCTAGAGTCCAAATGGCCTTCTGAGGTTTGCTAATCTAGTTAGGGCAGGAGGCACTGGGGAACTTCAAACTGTTTTTGAGAGCAGATCTTAATAAGTAGAATTTGCTTGTAAAGATGATCAGATTCTAACAGTGTTGATTGACAGTGACACTGTTGGAAGTGGCGACAGAAAAAGCTTATCCCTGCTTGTTATTCCCTCTAATGCACCACACATACACACTGAGGGCCTCTGGGTAAGACAAAGGAGGGAGACACTCCCAAGAAGTCATCTGTTCCATACCACAGCTTCTTTGACCCTTCCCCCTCCTCAGGAAGGTCTCCACCCACAGTGTGGAGCTGCCCCAGCCTAGCACCTGGAAACCACTGACTGTGCCATTATTTCCTCTTTAAGACAGGAAATGGCTGTTCTTTTTGGCAAAGCCTTTGCACTCCATGAACTTGCTGGAGAAGGGGCAAGCAAGGAGAGGGAGAAGGCAAGTCACATTTTCTGGAGCACCCCAACCTCCGCAAGGAGGTTGATCGGCATCCCCACTTTACATACGAGAAACAACAGTCAGCAAAAGTAAGGGATTTGGCCAGAGTCACTCGCAGAGTTAGAAGAGGAACAGATTCCCACCCAGATCTTATTAGCTCAAGCTCAGGTCTCTCATGGCCCCGGGTGATGAAGGTTGGTGTGGGTAGCTCTTGGTGAATATTGCAGGGTAAGGTGGAGGACAATTTCCCACCAGAGGAAGGGATGTGCCAGCCCCAAATCATCAAGCAATAATCTGTTCTTAGGCACACCTAGCCTGTTCTTACCTCTAATCCAGAGTCCAAATGGCCTTCTAAGGTTTGCTAAATCTTGTTTGGGCAGGAGGCGCTGGGGAACTTCAAACTGTTTTTGAGAGTAGAGAGATCTCTTATTTCACATCATCAATAAGTAGAATCTGGTTGTAAAAATGATCAGATTGTAAAAACCATCAGGGTTGATTTATGCCAAAATTGCTGTCTTTTGAAGGAACTGTGGAGGCTATTAAAAACGCAAGGACTGTGAGAACACTACACAAAGGATTCAGGGGACCTGGGGTGAAACCTCACTCTCCCAAGGCCTCAGCAGTCCCAACTGTCAGAGGACAGCCCAGGGGCCTCCAGCTGCTGCCTGCTGTCTCTTTGGCACTGTGACCACCGTTCATGGAAGGCCTGATGATTTCCCTCCTGTTCAGAGCCTGTGTTTATCCCCACTTGATGAAGACTCTGAATAGCAGCCACAGGTAAGGAAACTTACCTCCCAGACAGCCCTAAGAGCCCCACGTCAAGGACATGTCCTTTTTGTGGACATTGCCTGGGAGAAAGGGCCATAGGGACACTTTTGGAATAGTTTTATTACAATATTACTTAAATATCTACAAACTATGCTTGAGGGTCGAGGGAGATGGAAGGGCAAAGCCAAGGACTCAGATGCCACCAAGTTTCTCCTGCAGCAGAGGCGTTCTCCTGTTTGCCCAGAAGCTACTCTGTTTTCAGAGTGAAGGCCAGCCCTGGCTCTGCTGCTGCTGCCCAGACCGACTCGTAGATTCTCTGTGTCCTTAGGTAGTTTTGTTTCCTTTTGTGCCTCAGTCTCCTTACTAAGAAGGGGTGTCGGTGCGTGATGGGGGTTAAAACAGCTCTTCAGGAGGCATCGGCCGAATCCAGTAGGGCTAGAGCTGTGAAAGGTCTATCAGCAGCCTGGCAGAGGCGCCCCGCCGTCCTGCTACACCGGTCGCTGTTGAAAGGGGATCTTTCCCTCCCGGCGAGAAGGGCCCCAAAGGCACAGGCCGCAACGTTGGGGCCGTTTCCGTCCAAGCTCTGGCTGGGGCGGCAGGGGCCCCAGCAGGGCCTAGTCGCGCACCAGGGCGTACTCCTTGGGCGCCCACAGCAGGCGCGGCCGACGGATCTCGGCCCGCCAGCCGATGTCGGGGCTCCAGCAGAACTCGGGGGACAGCACCTTGGCGGGCTTGTGCAACCAGAAGAACTTGTTGAGGTGGCTCTCGTCGTGCCAGCGCGCCTCCAGGCCGCGCTCGCGGTCCCGCTGCAGGGCCCGCGCGCAGTGCCCCGTCAGCCCGCGCAGCGCCGCCACGCTGCCCCCGAACACCGCCGCGTGGTAGTAGAAGTCGCCCTCGCCCGGCGCCACCGCGGCGGCCGAGCGCGCGTCCCGCTCGTAGGGCAGCAGCCACCGCGGCCTGTGGTAGTGCCAGGCGTGCAGCTGCGCCACCGACTCGGCCAGCGCCTCGGGCCCGAAGGAGCTGCGGAAGTGCTGGTCCACGTCCATGCAGAACACGAAGTGCGCCTCGCGGCCCAGCCGGCCGTGCAGCGCCTCGTGCAGCGTGCGCATGCGCTGCATGGACACGTCCTGCCAGCGCCGCTCGCGGACCACGCGCTCCACGCGCAGCCCGCGGCCGGGGCCCAGCGCCACGCGGGGCACGGCGGCCGGGAGCTCGGTGAACACGTAGTACACCACGCGCTGGCCCACCATGAAGTGCTGCTCGGCCGTCTCCAGGAAGCGCGCCAGGTACTTCTCCAGGTACCTGCGGGGGCGGGGGGTCAGCCCGAGAGGCGCGGCGGCCGCCCCCCCCCCTCCCCGCGGCCCCGCCACCTGCCTGGATGAACGCGGGGCGCGGCACAGAGGCTGTGCTGGCCCTTGGGACGGGCGGCGGCCTTGGTCGGTGCCTCCTTCGGGCCTGGAGCCTTCGCTTGTGAAGCCCCAGGCCCTTGATGCCGCAGGGCGGTGAGGAAGCCCAGCTAGGGGCGCGGAGGGCTGTGTGGGGACAGCAGTCGGCCGTCCCGGGAGGCCCAGACCCTGGGAGGCAGCGGCCAGGAGCCCTTCCTACGGAGCCCCGGGGAAATCTGCCTCCTGAACCAGGAGCTGTGCTGACAGCCGTTGTTTGTTGTTTTCGGGCACTGAGCTTGTGGCAGCTCCCTACAGAGATCATTAAGGGCAGGCCCTGGGGGACTCCCTGCGACTGGGATCTTAAGGGATCCCTGGGATCATAAGGGCTGCCCTGGGGGCAGCACCGTAGTGCTGGTGTCCAGGGTGGAGGGAAAGGGAAAGGACCGTCCTGCCCTCTCACTGGGAGTCTAGGACGAGAGGTGCTCCATTTGACTCCCTCTTCACTTTGGGATCTTGTGGCCCACAGGGTGCCCCGCCCTTAGGTCACATACCCACCCATTCCATTCCCTGCTTGGATAGCCCCAACCCCCCCTCCCCAGGCCTTACCTGCCTACAGCAAAGACAGTCAAACCAATGGTGAGGTTCTGCTGTAGAGCCTCTTGCTGGGCCACAGCTGGGTCGAAGGTGCCATCCCAAATAATGGGAGCCCCCCAGGAGGTACAGGTCAGAACATCAGGCCGGGCCCTGGCCAGGGCAGGTATGGAGAGAGAGGTCCATTCATTCATCCACCCATTTGGTGCATGTGCACTGCTACCTCCCCAGTGCTGGGCCCTCGGGACCCACAAATGGGTGTGACCCAGCCCCTACCCCTAGAGATCCCTAGCCTAGATCCAGTACAAAGGATTGGGAGATTTGTGACCTAATGGGGCCACTGGAAGGAGTACCTGGCCCTGCTGGGGTGAGGGATGTGAGGAGGGCAGGGACGCTGGGGCAGAGCTCTGGAGGGTATGTCAGTGTTAGCGTCTTACCAGAGACGCAGGAGACCAGTGAAGTTGTCTCTCAGCATGGCCATTCTGGCAGAAGGGCAGACACCCATGGGGATGAGGACTTCCAGATGCCTGTGGGGGTGGGGGCAGCAGTGAGGGAGGGGCATGACAGCCAGCTGAGGGGGCAGGGAGGGGGAAGCTTCTCACTTTGTTCTTTACAAGGAGGGAGAACCCATAAGGACAAGTGTGAGGCCAAGATAGCCACACACACCCCACTCTCCCCCCCTCCCCCAGCACCCGGAAGGAGCTGCTTTAATCCTCACCCTGCTGGTTCCCATACTCTGTGCTGGGGGAAGGGGGTAGTACCTGACTATAGGGAGCCCATACAGGAGCAGCCCTGAGAGGCCAAACCCAAGTAGGATCAGCTGCCAGAAGATTCTCTTCCAGGTCCTAGGTGGTGGGGAAGGGCATTAGCAACTCATTTATATTCCAGACATACACATGAGAAATTGATTATGTAACTTTAATGTTTCATGTTATTGATTTTTATTTTTTTATTTTTTATTTATTTATTTTTTTGTGTTATTGATTTTTAAATACAAATCTATCCTATTCACGTGGTACAGGCATTCAAAAGTACAAAGCAGTCTGTATAGTGCAGTCTTTCCAGGTCCCAGCCATTTAGTTGCTCTGCATGGAGGCAGATCGAAATATGGTAGCAATTCCTTTCTCCCCCTTTCCCTCCCCCGACTCAAGGGGAGCACAGTAGATAGGCTCCTCTGCATCTTGCATTTTCCACCTCCACGGACCCTTGTCTTTGAGGTTATTCCCTCTCCGTACTGGGAGTGCTTGCTATCCCTTTTTCCCAGCTTCCCAGTATGCCATTGATTGCATAAAGCTAAGCGATGAGAGCAGGGCCTCACACATAGTACTGGCTCAGTACACTCTGGACTGTTGCTACTGTTATTCCTGAGCAGACCCTCATCCCCGGGACAACCTCCCAACTCCACTCTCTGCCCTACACATCCTTCCCAAGTCTGGGCCCCCCGTAGTCTCTTTCAAGAAGCCTGCCAGATCAGACATTCCTGCTCCCTGGCCTTTTCTGCCACCCCCACTTGACTGTTCCTCAGCAGATGTATCTAGTAGATAGCTCGGAGAAGCATCTCATAGTCGTGTGTGCACACCCATATTCACCTGCACCAGCATCTCAGCACATGGTACCTTCTGTTCAGTTGGCCATGCCTGAAACCCCTCCTTCTCCCTCACCCCTGTTTGCTGTCAGTCCCAGGATAGGGTTGACACGGCCTCCTTGATGTCCCCCACTCAGCTCCTGCTGTACCCCCATCTCCCATGGCAACTGCCTGTGCATCCCTCACCAGGATCATCATGGCATCAACTTCCCTGCTGCCAGCCACTTCCAACAGCCCCCAAAGCCATGCTGTAAAATGCCTGCTTGCCTTAACAGTGTCCATATCACATGACCAATCATCCAAGAAGAAATGCATTTAGGAAGCAAATGTATGCGGAAATGCTCAACCTCACCAGTAACCAAAGACATACAAATTAGAACAAGCTGGCATGTTTTACCTGTAAAATGAGCTTTTAAAAAAGAAATAAAAACAGCCACGCAGCAAGGATACAATGAGGTAGACACTCTTACACTGCTGGTGGGGGTGAAGTTTGCTAGATCTTTTGTGGAAAGCTATGGTCATCAAAGCCTTCACTGTTCATCTCTTTTAATCCAATCAGCCCAACTTCCAGGAGCCTGTTCAGAAATCACCTGTATGGGAAAAGTTTATACATCAAGATGTTCACGAGTTTCTGCTTATTCATGTATTCACCCTCTATTTACTGGGCATGAGCTCAGAATCAAGCACTTGCTAGGTCAGGGATTCAGAGGTGAGCGAGGCACAGACCTCTCTCCAGGGAATGGAGTCAGGAAGATGTGGGTGGCCAGAAAGAGAGAGAATGGGTTCGATGACAGACCGTGAAGAGATTAATGGAGCGCAGCACAGTGAAGGCCGGAATTAGTATAAATGCAAGATGCTGTGAGGGTGAATTGGAGGGTAGCAACTGAGCCTTGACTAATGGGGAGGAAGTCAGGAAGGCTTCCTGGAAGAGGTGGCCTCTAATAATTAGAAGTTACCCAGGCAAAGAAGGCAGCAGAGTAGGGAGGAAGGTCTATGAGAAGAAAACAACAATGTACAAAAGTGAGAGGTGAGAGAAAGCTTGGGTTGTGCATGGCACTGCAGGGTGGAGTGCAGGTGGGGAGTGGAGAGAGGAGAGGCTGGAGGTAAGCCAAGGCCAGATCACACCCTGCCTGCATTCCAGGCTAAGGGTTTTGGGCTTCATATTGAGGACCATAGGGAGCCCTGAAAGATACTTTCCCCAGGGGATGATGCAGTCAGATTTTTATTTGGAAAAAAAAAAAAATTCCAGCCGAACTGTTGAGCCTGGACACTGGGAGTAGGGGAGCATGTCTGGAGACAGAAAGGCAGGTTCTAGGCCCCTGCCAGCCCTCAGGGTCCAGTGGCAGTGGCGTGAGACACCCGGAAGTGGGGTGGGGAGGTGTAGGTGGTGAAGGACTGTTAAGGCAGCGGGCTGGGCAAAACTGGGTTAGAGGGCCAGGGCCAGGGGGCTGGGAAAGGAGACAGTGCCAGACTGTCTGGTGGGGTGGGAGGAGTAACTGGAGATGCAGTGGTGGAGGCAGGGGGCCCGGATGACTCTCCAGAAGTATGGCTGTAAAAAAGGAAGGAGGCGGATCCCTGGGTGGCTCAGCTGCCCAGGGCGTGATCCTGGAGTTTCGGGATCGAGTCCTACATCAGGCTTCCTGCATGGAGCCTGCTTCTCCCTCTGCCTGTGTCTCTGTTTCTGTCTGTCTCTCTCTCTATGTGTCTCTCATGAATAAATAAATAAAATCTTTAAAAAGAAAAAAAAAAAAGAAAAAATAAATAAAATAAAAAGAAAAAAAAGGAAGGAGGATGGTAACTGGAGGAGGCCAAGGGGCTGGGATTGGTGGAGGGATGTGTGTTTCTTTCATGAGGGTCACTGGAGCTTGGTTGGATCCCGACTGGGCGCACCATGGAGAAGGCCTCATGTGGCCGGCTGGAAAGGCCCCAACAGCCAGCCCACAGACTGACGAAATAACCTTTTATCTGACAACCTGGAAAAATACTTACACAGGAAGCTTAAATGAAAAAAAAAAAAAAAAAGAAAAGAAAAGAAAAGAAAAAAAACCCAGCAGGCTCTAAAATTGATGGGCAGTATGATTATAATTTAGCAGGAATTAAAACATGGGCCAGAAAATAAGACTAAAGAGGAAAACGTAAGTGTCTTATGCAGTAAGTTATAGTAGGATTCTTTTTCCCTTTATTTTCCCCTTCCAGTTGTTTGTAATGTGCTTAGACTGCCTTTTTAATGAAGGAAAAGTACAGGGTTAGCAATTTAGAAAAACAACAAGGCATTTTAAGCCTTCCTACAGCCTGCAAGATCAAGTCTACACCTCTTAGCCCTGTCCCCGAAGCCTTAAGGATCTGGCTCTTTTGCTGTCACATGTGAAGTGCTGTCACCTGCCCGGCTATCCCACCTTGAGGAATGGAGACTCACAGTGGGCAGATCAAGGATGGTCTTGTACCTTTGTCTGAAATAGCAAATGGATGTCAGCAACCCCAGGGTTGACCAGGGGGGTATTGGATGAATGAGCCACGGAAAGCAACGTGACCCCTAAAAAGGATCAGATGGATTAATATGTACTCTCTGGAAAAGAGGTCCTGAAGTGTTGAGTGGAAAAGGAAGTAACAGGAGTATATAGAGGCTGATCTCACTTCTATGAGGGGAAAGTCCTTACACCTACGAACCTGTGCGTTTACAGACGTGCTATCTGTGGTCTTTTCTAAACCTGCAGGAGAAGATCTAGAACAGCACTGTCCAGAAGTATAATGTGAGCCACATATATAAATGGAAATTTTTTAGTAGTCACATAAAAAAATGTGAAAAGAAACAGCTGAAATTAATTTTAATAATATTTTAAGTTAACCCAATATATCCCAAATAAACCTTTCAACATATAATCAATATACAAATTATGGGGATATTTTATATCCTTGTTTTGTACCAAGTCTAAATACTAAATCCAGTGTGTATTTTAGATTTATAGCACATTTCAGTTGGAATTAGTCACATTTCAAGTGCTTGGTAGCCACATAAGGCTGGCGGCTACCAGGTTAGATGACAATTCAGAAGGAGTTGCACAGTTGATGGAGCTGAGATTGGACGAAGAGGGGATTTCTACTTGATATGCTTCTATCATGTTCCACCATACAATGTGGTGCTTTGGTTGTTATTAAACAATAGACCCCAAATGGAGTCACTCACACTAAGCCCCCTGTCAACAAACCAAACCAGTTAATACCTACCTGCCTGCAGTTTCCAACTTCTCCCAGAAATGTACCTTTAACCAGTCAGTTGGGAATTAACTGGTCAGCACTAGTGAGATTCTCTGGCTGATAGACCCCTGCCTTCTCCCGAAGGAAAGTAACTCTGCTTGAAACAGCCCACTTTTTGCTAGAAGCTTCCTTTCCCCATCCCCTCCTGCCTGTAAAAGCCTTCCATTTTGTACATCTCCTCAGAGCTCCTTTCGATCTGCGGAGATGAGATGCTACCCAATTCATGAACCATTAAATAAAGCCAGTTAGATCTTTACATTTACTCAGCTGAATTGTTTTGTTTTTTTTTTTAAAAACAGATTTGGTAGTACCGATAGGATCAAAGGAGGCTTCTGGTGGCTTTAGGGACAATGAGAAGCAGGTGTTCCGTGAACCCTTTGAATTCTCTTTCTCGCTGTTTCTGAGGGCCTTAGGTAAATTTGCCTTGGTTCTGAGCTCCACTGTCTTTGCATCAAGCTTCTGATCTAATTGGCTTTCCAGTCTGGGGCTGGTCAGCTTGAGCTGGCAGCAGGTTCCCCCATAACCCCAGCCCCTCGCCCTTGGTTTATAGTCTGATACCTCCTCTATTTGATTGGACCCCCCAACACTTCAGTTCTGTCCCCAGATTCCACACTGGGACCTGCTTTGGGCAGCTGCACTTCCTGCTCATTTGGACTCAGTCTGCAGTCCTCATTCTTCGGACTCTGTGATTCAGTTCCCCACCAGCTCCCGGCTTCTGCATAAGGACTGGCTGGTGGTGCACACAAGGGGCCTTCTAACTGCCCATCTACAGATTGCTGCTGGTGTCCACAGTCTCATTTCTTTTGTCACCGGTGATTTCTGTTAACATGTACATAGTAAAAGCTATTGCTAATGGGAATCTCAGAAGCCAACAAGCTGTAAGAATTGTTGGGCGTGGGCCAAGCATTTAAAAACTGTTAGAGCACTTGCCCTCTAACCTAAAAACTCATATGTTGGGTGAGGCTAAGGTTAGATTCAGATTGACATTAGGCCACCTGCCAACCTCAAAATTTCAATGCAACAAAGTATACTGTAAAATATCACGCAGTTCCCAATTCAACAGCATGTCCCTTTTAGGTATTAGTTTGGTACTTAGAGACCTAATGGCTTAGCTGAAAAATGATAATAGCTAATAATAATAATGGGATCCTTAAAATTTAGAGTTAAGCATACCATCTTCCAGTACACTGATTTATTTTGTGTCTTATTTTATTTTGTGTCTTATTTTATTGATGCAGTCCTGAAAGCTATCAATATCTACCAAATGGCAAATCTTACTAAAGCAACCTAGAATTACAATTGCCATTATGGAGAATATTGCATTTAGACAAGATCACTCATGACTCATGTAAGAAGTACACTTAAAAGCAAGGGTTCTTAGGAGTGCCTGGATGGCTCAGTCAGTTAAGTGGCTGACTCTTGATTTCTGAGTGGCTCAGGTTATGATCTTGGGATTATGGGATCGGGTCCTGAGTCGGGCTCCGTGCTCAGCTTAAGTCTGCTAAGGTTCTCTCCCTCTGCCCTGCTCTCTATCAAATGTCAAATAAATCTTTAAAAAAAAAACAAAAACGGGGGATCCCTGGGTGGTGCAGTGGTTTGGCGCCTGCCTTTGGCCCAGGGTGCAATCCTGGAGACCCAGGATCGAATCCCACGTCGGGCTTCCAGTGCATGGAGCCTGCTTCTCCCTCTGCCTATGTCTTTGCCTCTCTCTCTCTCTCTCTCTGTGACTATCATAAATAAATTAAAAAAAATTTTTTTTAAAAAGGAGGGGGGCATACCTGAGTGGCTCAGTCAGTTAAGTGATTACCTTCAGCTTGGGTCATGGTCCCAGGGTCCTGGGATCAAGCCCCAAGTCTGGCTTCTTGGTCAGCAGGGAGCCTAATTCTCCCGCTACCTCTGCTCGTGCTCTCTTATGTGCACTCTCTCTAAAATAAATAAATCAATCTAAAAAAAAGGGGGGGGGGAGAGGTTCCCAAATCAAACCAATTGAATGGGATACCTATTTTAACTGACATACAGAAGCTTTCCACAGGCTTCAAGATTCCAGAATAGCTTCATTAAAAAAATTCATCACAAAAGGCCAATGAAAATTTAGACACAAGATCATAAAGAGAAGTCTGCCAAGCCATTAGTCTTACAGCTACAACAGCTGCAAGGCCAGAGACTTAAAATAGCATCTGGGCCTCTCACATTGTACCTTCCTAGGGGCCCATCATTAAAATGCTGGCCCAGGGGACCATGTCTCAGTTGCTTTTTGTTTTTTAAAGATTTTATTTATTCATGAGAGACACACAGAGAGAGAAAGATAGGCAGAGACATAGGCAGAGGGAGAAGCAGGCTCCATGCAGGGAGCCCGATATGGGACTCGATCCTGGGACTCGATCCTGGGACTCGATCCTGGGACTTGATCCTGGGACTCCAGGATCACACCCTGGGCCAAAGACAGGCTCTAAACTGCTGAGCCACCCAGGGATCCCCATCAATGTCTCAGTTGTAATCAACAGATGCTAGAAAAGACATTGTCTTCAAAGGCCCTATGCAAAATATCCAACATCACCTTGAAGGTCCTTGTATCAATTCCCAAAGGTGGGCCTCCAATATAGGCCCCTCTCAGAGTTGACAAGTGTCCAAGGGATTCTCCCGAAATTGCCTTAAACAGGAAAGAGGAAACTAAAATTAAAATTAATTTTAACAACTGGCCAAATTCTAATAGATACTGTAACTACACCCTTTACTTTAAATCTCACTCATAGGGTGCTTAGGTGGCTCAGTTGGTTAAGCAAACATCCAACTCTTAATCTCAGCTCAGGTCTGGATCTCAGGGTTGTGAGTTCAAGCCCTGAGTTGGGCTTCACATTGGGCATGGAGCCTACTTAAAAAAAGCACACCACTTGGGGCCTGCGTGGGATCCTGGGAAAGACTGGAAGGAGCTGGCTAAAGGTGAGAATATTCTTACCAGAGTCAGCTCTCCTGGATCTCTTAGTATCTGGTAGGAAGAGAAAAGTTTTCACCTTGTCCCTTCCTTTCCAAATCCAGGCCATTCGTTACTGATCTTTGGGAATGGCTCTAGAGCTTGTGAAAATAATCTCTTGTACCCTCCTGGAGGATAACTCTTGGGGTTCATGAGGTTGTTTTGTACTGCCTGAAATGCTTACTGTTTGTCCTAGCCGAAACCTGACAAGATATTTGGAAGAATTTAATAATTTTGTGGTCATAAACTTGGCCAAATTGAAAGCTGATATTCAGAGCCGGATATGAATATTTTTTAGACCTTCTCCCTTAAGCTAAATGTACTCAGGGAAAGAAAACCTTTCCAACATGGTGGATGGGCATGTCAGTCCTGGGATGTCCTCCAGGCTACAGCTCAATTTCTCGAGGAGTTAGAAGCAGCTATCCTTATTCTCCACATCTTTGCAAGACCAGAAATGCAGCTCTAGAAACAATTCAAAGTCCATCCATTCTGGGGTGGGGGGTGGGGAGGCTTGACCTGCTTAGTTGGTAGAGCATATGACTCCATTTCCGGGTTGTGAGTTCAAGCCTCACATTCGGCGTAGAGCTTACTTAATAAAATAGAGGCACCTGACTGGCTCAGTTGGTAAGCATGTGACTCTTGATCTCTGGGTTGTGAGTTTCTACATCCACCCATGTTGGATGTAGAAATTACTTAAAAATATAAATTCAAAGTCCACCCTTCTTTTTAACAATTAACCTTGCCTGGATTCACCTCAAAAGGCCTGTACGTACTGTAAACATTCTGGCCTTAGGGAACTCGTGTCCTTCTTTGAAGGAGTTTGCAGTATTTCCCTGTGCCTTTGAGATGTAAATACTCTACTTGATTTTCTCCAGGGACTCTCCTCTTCTGGTCTAGGCCATCTCCTTAAACTGCAAACTTCAGGGAAGTACAGTTGACTCCTGAACAGGGGGTGAGGGGTGTTGATACCCCCTTTGAAGTAAAAACTGGCATATAATGTTGACTCCTCCCAAACTTGACTACAAATAGCCTACTATTGACCAAAAGCCTTACTGATAATATAGTCAGTTAACAAATTTCATATGTTATACGTATTATATATTGTATTCTTACAATAAAGTAAGCTAGAGAAAAGAAATTGTTATTTAAACAATCATAAAAGAAAATATTCACAGTACTATACTGTATTTATCGAAAAAAATCCATTATAAGTGGACCTGTGCAATTCAAAGCCAGGTTTTGAAGAATCAACTGTAATTCTTAATAGAAGGGGGGGAAAAAGGAAGGAAAGAGGCTCTTAAGACATATAAACTGCTATAGACATTCCCTTGCCCATAATCTAGTCCACAGCTTCCATTAGATTGTCAAAGACTAATAAAAATCTTAAGTGTCTTCTCCATAAATACTAATAAAAAGCTTTAGCCATCTGAGCAGATAAACTTAATTTATTCCAACTATTCTTTTATAACCTAGTGAGTTTTGTATTATCATACTGGTTTCATGACTAAAATTTTATTTTATTCTTATATTTTATTTTATTAGAGAGAGGGAGAGAATCTTGAGCAGACTCCATGCCCAGTACAGAGCACAACACAGTGCTCCATCTCACCCTAAGACTGTGACCTGAGCCAAAATCAAGAGTTGGCTGCTTAACCAACTGAGCCACCCAGGTACTCCTCATGGCTAAAATCTTAAAACAAAAGCCGTAAGGTCTCAGCATGTCTTTATGATCATATGTGTCTGCCTCTATGTGTTGTAGATGTTGTAGTATTTTCTATTACAAATAGGACTGCCAAAATTAATGTGTAAAGAACTCTACTAAAAAAAAACTACTTAACTGCTTTTTAAAAATTGATATGTCTTTAGAGTTATCAGCATTAAATGCCAGACACACAAATTTCATTCTACTTGGGTTTGACTAATAAAAATAAGTTCATATCTATTACAAAAATTTGTCAGCCTGAAAAATAACTTAGGATTATAACCTACTTTGTCTAATTTCTAATGAATGATATTTTTGCAGGTAATCTTAATATAATTGTTAAGAATAAATTATTTAAATAGATGTAAATGGGATAAGAGTTTTTTTTTTTTTTTTTATTTATTTATGATAGGCACACAGAGAGAGAGAGAGAGGCAGAGACACAGGCAGAGGGAGAAGCAGGCTCCATGCACCGGGAGCCCGACGTGGGATTCGATCCCGGGTCTCCAGGATCGCGCCCTGGGCCAAAGGCAGGCGCTAAACCGCTGCGCCACCCAGGGATCCCAGGATAAGAGTTTTTAGGTAACTTTTCAGCAAATAGTTTCCAAAATCTTTTGACCCTTTAAAACCTTAAAGTCTTTCTACGTTAAGTGATGGGTTAAGTTGAATTCACTGAATATTTAGATCATCTCAAAATAAAATAAAATAAAAAATACTGACATTAGTAAAGAAAGTTCTCTGTGTGAAAGGAAAGCAGGATGTGCATTTTCGGTAAGAGAAGGTATGAGGATGGAAATGCACTTTTGTTGAGGGAAAGTAATTTTGTCCTAAAAGTAAGGCTGGTTATTCAGAATGGGAAAGAAAAAACAGGACGAAATCTGAACGTAAAAAAGAAGGTTGCAGATGGTCTGTAGAAAAGTAATCTTGGGAAAAAAAATTTTTTTAAAGATTTTATTCATGACACACACAGAGAGAGGCAGAGACACAGGCAGAGGGAGAAGCAGGCTCCATGCAGGGAGCCCGACATGAGACTCGATCCTGGGTCTCCAGGATCATGCCCTGGGCTGAAGGCGGCGCTAAACCGCTGAGCCACCTGGGCTGCCCAGGAAAGGGATTTTATGTGTGGTCAAGATGGCTAAGACTGGAATGGATATAAGTAAGTTTAAAAAGTGAATTGATGTTAATAGCAAAAGTGCTCAAGTACACAATTAAAATTGGTTTCCTCTCCGTTAGGACAAAGTTTTCTTAGACTATAGGTCTGCAGTTGATATGAGATTATAAAGGTTTTTCTTTACCTTTAAGTAATCTGCCTAGAAAACAAAGATTTTGTGTCCTCTCAAAATAATTTCCTGTGTGTCATATCAGATTCTTGGTTACTTAAGAAAACTCAGACTTCTCTATTAGAAAAGCTAAGAGCTTGTTTTTGTTTTACAATTCCTTAACTCTGTACTTGTCTGCAGACAAATCATCATTATGGCTAAATAGATAATCAAGTTATGCTTCACGATGACCTATGATCTTATTTGACCAAGTTTTAAAAAACCCTTTTGTATCTTTGAGGGTGCCTGGGTGGCTCAGTCTGTTAAGCATTAGACTCTGATTTCGGCTCAGGCTATGGTCTTGGGTCCTGAGACTGAGCCCCACATTGGGCTCTGCACTCAGCCTGGAGCCAGCCTAAGATTCTCTCCTGCCCCTCCTCCCTCTAAAGAACACCAAAACCCCCCAAAAACCCTTAATTTTTTTATTTATTTTTTTAATAAAATCTTTAAAAGATTTTATTTATTTGAGAGAGAGCACGAGCAGGGGGTAGGGGGAGAAGTAGGTTCCTCACTGAGCAGGGAGCCTGACACAGGGCTCCTGAGATCATGACCTGAGCCGAAGGCAGACACTTAATTGACTAAGACACCCAGGCGCTCGGGCGCAAAACCCTTTGATACCGTTTATAAATTCTTTCCCCCTTACTCCCACAATATAATTCTGAAGGAAATATTTTTAACTTGAAAATAATTTTGAAATTTTCTATAGGATCCTTGGAAAAACTGCAAAAGAGTTTTGTTCTCCTTATAAAAAGAGAGATGCCAAACTAATTAGGCTTATTTGGGAAGCACTGTCAAATACAAAGCCTTCCTGGGGCACCTGGGTGGCTCAGTCGGGTTAAGTGTCTGCCTTAGGCTCAGGTCCTGACCCCAGGGTGCTAGGATGGCTCCCCAGTCACTGGGGAGTCTGCTTCTTCCTCTGCCCCTCCCCTCACTCGTGCTTTCTCTCTGCCAAATAAAATAAAAATCTTAAAAAAAAAATGAAGCCTTCCTTATGTTGTATTTGTGTAGTATGTAAATATTCGAGAAATTATGTGAAATTCCTGAAGATCTACTATGTCCTGGTATAATGCTATCAGTCATATAACCTTGGTTATTGTCTTAAAATGTTGTATGTTACAGAAATAGTCAAATTTCCTTGTCAATTCTATTTAACCACGGCCATTTTTTAAAACCTTTTGTCATTTGTAGATGGTATGGTTTTACTTTGATGCTTTTGCAAAAATATTGCTGCAAAAGTGCTTCAGCTGTAAGTAAGGAGATTCAGGACAGGTTTCTGGTAACTTGAAGATCATAAAGCTGAAATAGGGTAAAAATTTTCAGAACTAATAGGGAAACTGGACTCAAACAGAAAAAGTATTAATTACATGGGACCGAATGAACAAGGAAGATGATTATAATTTTTTACAAGTTTCCGTCTGAAACACTGCTGGTTCCTTAATGTTTTTGTTTTTCCATATTTAAGGAAACCTTTTCTCTTAAGCTGTATGACTTACGGCAATTCAGTAAAGCATACCTTTGTAAACAAAGATGAAACATTTATTTTTTTTCCCCAACCTGATCCTCTCCTGAATTTGGAGACTTGAGTGTTCTTTTCAGAGCAATATAGCTAGTTATTTGCATAAGTTCTAGGAGAATCTGTTCTTGTAGTAAGACACATAGGAAATCACCCAAACTATAGGTATTTCAGTAAAATCTCATGGTGACTCCTTGGCTTGGCTTCCTGCCTCAGAGACTTTTAAAAAGTTCAATCTGAGATTCCTTATGAGAAGTTCCAGCAGAGCAGTCTTCAGAAGGGCTTGTCAACCACTATTTTTACTGCACTTATATAATCAGGTCAACTTAATGCAAACAGATTAGTTTTACTGTGATTATATTTGGTGAACACAGGTAATCATAGAAAAATTGTTTGCACCTTGTAGATATTAGATTCTAATCCTGTTTATTGTCTTTGAGATTTTGTTAATAAATGCCTGTAAACAGAATCAGATCCTGAATTTTTCTAGTTTCTTCAAATATCTGGCTACGACTCCCCAAACTAATGTTAACAATTTTCTCCTAAATAACTTGGAGTCACCAAGAACAAAGAATGCCCTGAACCTCCTTGGAAGGGACTATACCAGGTCCTCCTCACTACGCTGATGGCGGCCAAACTTCAAGGATGTGAACTTGGATACCTTCACCTCACAGCCAAAGAAGGCTGCACCTGACATCTGATCCTGTGCAGATGCTGGCGACCTCCAAATCAGATTGACAAGGAAGAGGGGTAGCGGGCATCCAGGTAGACTGCTTCCACCCAAGACACCAGATCGAGACTTCCTACTTTAACGACAAAACCCTTTCTCCTTTCTTTCTTTCCTTTATTCTAGCATTGGCCTGGAAAAAGAACACTTTCATCCGTATCTCCTGGGCCACTGCTAAAGGAAGGTAACCTTTCAGACTTCTGGATTTGTCTTCAAAAACTCTGATCTGTCTTGTGATGATCGAATCCATTCACAGTGCCACCTTAGCAGGAGTGGTTTGTGCTCAGAGGGTCTGTCTTTGTGGCGGTTTTCATTCCCTATGGGCCTGTTAAGTGCCTAGACAGGCAATGCCTCTTATCTAAGAGGGTTATGTAACTGGGCCCCTAACTGGTTACAAACAAACCAAGATACCCTGTCAGGGAGCTCCCCTAAATTTACAAGGTCAAGTTAGAAAGGACCTACCAGGGAGGCTTTTGTGATTCAGGATTTGCTTCCTTTGGCAGGTCCCTAACTCCCTGGTTAGGAGTGAAAACAAATGAGGCTGTGATCAGGACACTGTTCTTAACTCTTTGAAGTATGGCACAAATCCAGTGCTAGAGCAATAGTCGCACAATGAAAATCCTTAGACTCTGGCCAGAGTTGTTTTTTTTTTTTTTTTAATTTTATTTATTTATTTATTTATTTATTTATTTATTTATTTATTTATTTATTTATGAGAGACAGAGAGAGGGGCAGAGACACAGGCAGAGGGAGAAGCAGGCTCCCCGCAGGGAGCCCGACTTGGGACTCAATCCCGGGTCTCCAGGATCACGCCCCGGGCTGAAGGCAGGCGCCAAACCTCTGAGCCACCGGGGCTGCTCCAGAGTTGGTTTTAATAAAAGGACAGCCCTTGCTGAATTTTGAGCTGAACGTGGAGGTGCTGTGCCTGCACCTGGATTTACACTTCCCGGGCAGTGAAAGCTCAGTTAACGGAAGATCTCTTAAACCTTAAAATAGTGACTTCTCCAGTGGGGTCTTTCTTTGACTTACTTGATTTTGACTGATTTGGGTCTTGGGGACCATGGCCCCTAAGTGCACTCTATACACAGAGCATCCTGCGTATAATGCAGTAGTAATCCTAGGGCACTGTCTTCTCTGAAAAGCTTTAAATGCATGTTTGAAGCCTCTAACCACAAAGCAAATGATCTCCCCGAGGCTGGAACATCAAGAAGGGAATGAAGTGAAATGTCCTTAAAAACTGTAAACCTGAAGTCAGGAGCAGTGAATGCCACACTGAGGATCAGTGAAAACTGGGAGAACTTTGGATGGAGTGATAGATGGGAGCGGCGCTAATGCTTGTCTCAGTTAAACTCAGAGTCTGGTCTAAAGGAGGAAATTCTTAAAAAAGAAACAACGGGCCCGGAATGGAGTCACACACAGTAAGCCCCACCCCACACACACTGTCCGCAAACCAAGACTTAGTACTTAACATAACTGCAGTTCCAACTTCTCCCAGGAATGTTAACTTTTAACCAGTCGGTCTGGAATTCCCTGGTCGGCACTAGTGAGGTATAATCTGCCCAATAGACCCCTCGCCTTCCTCCAAAGTGACCTTGTCTGGAACAGTCCACTTTTTGCTAGAAGCTTCCTTTCCAATATTCCCTCCTGCCTATAAAAGTCTTCCATTTTGTACAGCTCCTCAGAGCTCCTTTCAATCTGCTGAGATGCTGTCCGATTCATGAATCCTTAAGTAAGTCCCATTCGATCTTCACATTTACTCAGTTGAATTTTGTTCTTTAATGTTGTCTAACAGGAGAAAATGTCTGTTTCTTCACAGTCATCTCTTTTTTTTTTAAGATTTTATTTATTTATTCATGAGAGAGAGAGAGAGAGGCAGAGACACAGGCAGAGGGAGAAGCAGGCTCCATGCAAGGAGCCTGATGTGGGACTTGAACCTGGGAATCCAGGATCACACCTTGAGCCAAAGGCAGGCGCTCAACCACTGAGCCACCCAGGCGTCCCTTCACAGTCATCTCTTGTCCAGCTTCCCCTCTTGTTCTAGTCACCCTGTGGGGTGCTTTCCAACACCAACGACCAGTTCAGTTCTCCAATATCAAGTGGGTGTCCAACAATTCAATTCTCTACTGTCTATACTGTCTATGTGGAGTTAGTGCCAGGTCCCTCAGTTAAAGGGCTCAGCCCTGGAAGACCACCCCCTCTTCAGATGCCAGCCGCAAATCCTGGGCCACCCCTACTTCTGGCTGATTGATTTGGACTCCAGGGTTCCCACAACCCCCTCGTGTTCCATAATTGGCTCACAGAACAGCTCCCGTAACTCAGGGAGGCCCTTTACTTCCGTTTCCAGGTTTATTTATGAACACCCAGATGACGTGCTCCATGGAGTGCCATCCAGAAGGGTCCAGCGCTCAGGAGGAGCTTCTATCCCCAAGGAGTTGGAATGCACCACCCCGTGCCCCTACCCGCATTGGGATGCCTTCACCAACCCAGAAACTTGCTCAACTTTGTTGTTCAGGTGTGTTTATAACCCAGGCAGGGGGTGGGGCTAACTAAACGTTCCAAGTCTCTAATCACTTGAGTGGGGGGCAGGTGGGCGGGGGGGGGGGGGGGGGGGGTGGGGCGGGGAGGCTACCTTATGCAACCTCCTTAGCACAAACTCTGCCGTGGTAAGGGCTCATTATGAATAACAAAAGATTCCTATCAGGAAATTCCGTGGATTTGGGGAGTTCTGTGCTGGGAGCCCAGGGAAGAGACCCAAGTCATCATCTACAACATCCGGGATCAGAGATCCCTCCTGCAACCGGGGTGGGGCTCAGGTGCCCCTGAGGAGGACACCTGGGGCATTGGTGCCACCTCAGCCCTCCACTTGGATGTCTCCCAAACTTAATGGCCAAAAAGGAGCTCTTGCATTTTCCTCAGAAACCTGCTCCCCACTCAGGTCTCCTCCATCTTGGGAAATGACATCTTGAAGTCCTGTGTTCTCTGTGACTGGTCCCAGTTACCCCAGGGGGCCCCTTCCGCTCTCCTCAGTCACCCAGGCCTCTTGCTTCTGCCTCCCCACCAGAGCCCCAGCTCCCTGTGCCCACCCCGCAGAGCCAGCCGGCCGCACCGCTGCTCTGGACTCCTGGGTCTCACCTGCCCTGGCTTAGTCTCGCGACTTTGGGGGACCCAAACCTGCGGGGACTCGGGGACTCCCACCTCCTATGTTTGCCCTGATCTTCCTACCAACCACCGTCAAGCTCCAGCTAACGCTTTGGTACGCAGCCTCCTTGGCACGCCGGCCCGGCGCCCTGCGCTCCCGGGGCCTGGGCGGACCCGCTCCCGCACCTGCCGGGCCAGCCCCTGGCCTCTGGCCTCCGCCCGCCGCGCCGCGGGGCCTGCTTCGCGTTCCTGGCGCCAAACCCCAGAGCCTGCCTTGAGGTTAGTGTATTAATGACTGTTTGTTCAGTAAACGAAGGAATGAGGCAATCAATGGTTTTCTTGTCTTTCTTTCCCAAACCTTGACTCCTTCTTAAGGCTGCTTCAGGGATCCCTGGGTGGCGCAGCGGTTTGGCGCCTGCCTTTGGCCCAGGGCGCGATCCTGGAGACTCGGGATCGAATCCCACGTCGGGCTCCCTGCATGGAGCCTGCTTCTCCCTCTGTCTATGTCTCTGCCTCTCTCTCTCTCTCTGTGATGACTATCATAAATAAATAAATAAAAATTTTAAGGGGATCCCTGGGTGGCGCAGCGGTTTAGCGCCTGCCTTCAGCCCAGGGCGCGATCCTGGAGACCCGGGATCAAATCCCACGTCGGCTCCCGGTGCATGGAGCCTGCTTCTCCCTCTGCCTGTGTCTCTGCCTCTCTCTCTCTCTCTCTCTCTCTCTCTCTGACTATCATAAATAAATAAAAATTAAAAAAAAAAAAAGGCTGCTTCAGCGTTAAGTCTACGCTACTCCTGATCCCAGAGTTTAGGGAGCGGACCCTCTGCCCCTCTGCCTGCCGGGTGCTTTGTATCCCTACCTAGTGAGGTCTGCCCACGGTTCCCTGAAGGAGATGCCGCGACTATCTCCACCTTAGGAGGAAACAGGCTCGGAAGCGTGAAATGACTTGCTCAGGGTCACACAGCTGCTTGAATGGGGGAGCCGAGGTTTGGACTTAGGTCTGATTCCAAAGCCAGTGCTCGCTTCGGCAGCACATGTACTAAAACGGATTCCAAAGCCAGAACAGGGCATTTGGGACTCCTTATGGCCGGGCCCCAGATCAGCCCCGAGGCTCCTCTCCCGAGGGTCTCCAGCCCTGCTATTGTCCCCCGCAGCACGGCACCTCTCGTTCCCACCAGGTCCCACCAGGCCTCCCCCGGAAGCTCTGGCTCTCCTCCCTCGCCAGCACCGCCACCCCCAGAGGGCCGGTCCAGGAAGGCCCCTGGCTGCGCTCCGCTCCGGGGGCAGGGAGGCTGGCATCCACTTCTCTCGGCTCAGCCGGCACCCTCCTATCTGGGGGTGGGGGGGAGCTGATGTTTATCTTGGGCCCTGGGGCTCAGTCAGGGCAGCCCGGTGGAGCTGGCCCCAAGTAGCCCCGGTGAGGGCTCGGAAGGGGCCCGGATCTGGGCCCATGGTAGGCCCTCGCCCGCTTCCTGCCACCCCCTCAGTGTCCCAGCCTGGGGACCCTTAGGCCATAGGGGCCTCTGTCTGACCCGACCCACTGTTCCACCTGCCTCGCTCAGCTATTTTCAGAAGCACCCCCCCACCCCAGCTCCACTGGTGGAAGCTGGGCCCTCAAGCCCCCCCACGCTCTGCCCCCTCCAGCCTCCTGGCTCTCAAGACAGGGCTGGAGATAGTTCCCGAGTGGGAACAAGTTTTAATCCTGGACGGCCTGTCCCAGGGAGACTAGAGCAAGCCCTTGGTTATGGTGGGGGACACAGCACTGTGTCTTCTCTTGCTCCCCAAGGGGGCTTGGAGGTAAGGAAAGCAAGAGCAGTTACGCAGCTTTGCGGCAAGATCCACAAGATCTCCTTGTGAGGGGGATGCAGTCCCCTGCTCCTGCTCTGCCCCATGGACCGTCTCTAACCCTTGAGTGATGTCCCCTTTCAGAGTCCCCTTCTCCCGACATCAGCATGGCTCGGCTGGTACGCAGCAGGGCCAGCCTTCCGGCTCCTCGTGGGTGTCCTGGCCACCAGGCTGGACTCCTCCCGGCTCGGCTGTTCTGCCCCATATTTCCCCACAGGCTGGCAGTGTCCCCAACTCACCTGAGTCCCTCCTTGAGAGCCATGTCGAGAAGCTGGTAGGACAGTCCACCAAGAAGAACCCTCTAGCTCGGTGCCAGAGAAGAAATGACCAGTTCCTGGTGCCTGGGACAAAACCGCTCCGGGCCATCTGTCAGAAACCACACCCACAGAAGCAGGCAGGGATGGACTGCCCTGAGAGGGACTCCCTTGGGGGCGGTGCTTGCTGGAGGAAGCTGGCCCCAGGGTGGGTGTCGGGAGCCCCTCTGGGGCCAATCACCTGGAAGAAGGTGGATCTGAGTAAGGCCAGCTCCGGTAGGCCAGAAGCTCTGAGCTATTTTGACTTCTCTTACCTGCCCCAGGGTCCCTATGGGCCTCTTTAGTGTCCTGGAGCCCTGGGGAGGTCGGTGGGTCAGTTCGTAGAGTCTATGGGCCAGGGGGGACTCCGTCCTACATGGAGCTTCAGTCAGATCTCAAGGGCACTGGTCACCTGATTGTGACCTTGGACAACTCAACAGTAAAACGGGTACATACACCAGTCACCTGGGACAGTGTAAGAGCCCCATAGGTAGAGCATATGGAACAGTTCTGGAAAGTACAATGGGCAGGGTTTCTAAAAGTGCAGTTGTGCACCCTCAGGCACCACAGTTTTGTGGACTGTGAGCAAGATTTAAAACGTATGAACAGGAAGAGAACTGAAAATATCAGAAGGTACATAAGGGGAGGTATTGTTTTGTGAAGTTTTTGCTTCAGATATCTGTAAGTACATATGTGAGACTGGGAAGCTTTTTTTTTTTTTTTAAACCGTGGCTCATGATCAAAAGAGGTCTGCAAAATTCTATATAAAGTGTAAGCCAGGGCAGCCTGGGTGGCTCAGTGGTTTAGCACCACCTTCAGCCCAGGGCATGATCCTGGAGTCCCAGGATCAAATCCCACATCAGGCTCCCTGTGTGGAGCCTGCTTCTCCCTCTGCCTATGTCTCTGCCTCTCTCTCTGTTTCTCTCATGAATAAATAAAATCTAAAAAAAAAAAAAAAAAGTGTAAGCCACAGGGCAGCCCTGGTGGCGCAGCGGTTTAGCGCTGCCTGCAGCCCAGGGTGTGATCCTGGAGGCCTGGGATCGAGTCCCACGTCAGCTCCTTCCATGGAGCCTGCCTCTCCCTCTGTGTCTCTGTCTGTGTGTCTCTCATGAATAAATAAAATTAAAAAAAAGAAGTGTAAGCCACAGGAACAAGTACAGGCTTTCCTGTTCTCTGAAATCAGAATATTCTTTATGAAAACTTCCATAAGCAGAAAAGACGTAAAGCGAAGGTGGTTTATTATTTTCTATGGAAAGTATGTCCAGCATTCCCAGGGCCAAAAAGTAACCTTAGGCTTCTCTGTCGCCTTAGAACACACCTTGCTAATAGATAGTGGGATAAAGGGAGGTGCAGCACAGATGCTCCTGACCCCAGGCCGCGGAGCCGGAGCGTGGCGGCTTCCAGGGCAGCCTGCTGCAGAAAAGACGCTCTTTTCACTTTTTGCCTGTTTTCCAGAAAAGCAAAAACCCTCTCAGAGATTGTTTTGGTCAGTGAAACCAGGTTCTAACGCAGGTCTGTTGTAAAGGCGGCCTAACGTGAGCTCTCACAAGCAGGGGGACCCACCGGGACGTAGAGCAGCGCCCTGGCACCAAGAAGAGAAGTGGCACCGCTATTCGCCTGCGTCGGCCGCGCCGTCAGCACATCCTCACTCGGGGAGTCTGGGCGCCCTCCTCCCTCCCGCACGTGGAGGAACACGGCCAGGAGAGGCCTGGCTCTTACTCTCCCCGGAAGGGAGGAGGGGTCTGGGGCGTAGGGACGTGCCCGCCGCCAGGACCCCAGGCCTGCATTCCTCCGCCAGCTGGGCCCCCCACCGGCTCCCTCGGGCACAGGACTGGCTCCGCCCTCGGGCGTCAGGATCCTCAGTCACCTTCTCTTCCTCCAGGTGTTGGTTAAACGTTAACAGGCTCTCCGGAGAGGTGTTAGTTATCAAAGTCCTCAGCTACTCAGCCCAATCTTCCTGGGCCCGCCCTTGGAGACTCTTCAGAGCTGGGCCCCAGGCCTCCAACCCACATTTTAAACAGGCAGAAACAAAGCCTCCAGGAAAACCCCAGAGAAGGCAAGGCCCGGGAGCCAGGTGGCCTCCCTCCTCCCATCCGGGGCTCTGTGCAAGCCGGGGAGGCCGCTTTGCTCACCACCGGGCCTGGCTCAGAGAGGCACGGGGTGGCGCAAGCTGCTGTTGGCCACGCACACCTGGGCCGCCCCAGCCAAGCTCGTGCCTCGACATCTGCACCTCCTCCGCCTCTGCCTGGAACGCCCGTTCCTTTTTTTTTTTTTTTTTTTTAAGTTTTTATTTATTTATGATAGTCACAGAGAGAGAGAGAGGCAGAGACACAGGCAGAGGGAGAAGCAGGCTCCATGCACCGGGAGCCGGATGTGGGAGTCGATCCCGGGTCTCCAGGATCACACCCTGGGCCAAAGGCAGGCGCCAAACCGCTCTGCCACCCAGGGATCCCCCCCCCCCTTTTTTTTTTTAAGATTTCATTTGTTTGAGGGAGGGTCGTGCATGAGTGGGGGAGGGGCAGGACAGAGAAGCAGACCCCTGCTGAGCGGGGAGCCAGACACAGGGCTCAACCCCAAGATGACCCCAAGAACGTGACCTGAGCCAAAGGCAGACATCCAACTGACTGAGCCACCCAGGCACTTACCCCTTTCCTCTTTATTTAAGGTTTAGGTGTCACCGCGTCACCTCATGGAGGACAGTGACTCTGATAGTTATTCCAGTGTCTGAAAAATGCTCAGAGTGCACTGAGTGAACCCAAGCCATCCCAAGGGCTTATCCCTGATGCGGAGCCACTGAGCACCAACTGAAGGGGTGCGCTCGCGGATGGAAGAGTCTGGGCTCTGCCCTAGGTGTTCCAGATATTCCTGGCCCAACAGCATCAGGTCTGGGCTCTCCCATTCCAAGGGGCACCTGTGAAAATGAGGCTGTGTCTACTACGGGCGCCCTCAGAGGACCTGGCCCCGGCAAAGGGTGGAGGGCCTGCTGTCCGGTTAGGGAGGTTGTCCCTCCTCCAAACAACCATCCCTCTCCTTCGGGACGAGAAGTAGCCAATCGAGAAAGGCACAGAAGAAACAGATTTTACAGATTTATTTTTAAAAAACAAAAACAAAAGGTTAAAAAAGTCCTTCATTTCCAACCCTGCCTGGGGGTGTGAGTGGGGAATAGAACAAGCTGAGAAAGGAGCCCACCCTCTTCCCAGGGAGAGCCCCGCTCTTCCCCCAGAGCCTCCAAGGACAGGGCAAGTCGGAGGCAGGCCCTCGCCCTTCCTGCCCTACCTCCTCCGCAGGTAGTTCAAACTGCTAGCAAGTTCGAGAGGCAAAGAACTGTGGAGGCAGGAGGCCCAAGGCTGCCTTCCTCATGGCCACATCACCCTGGGGGCTCTTCTCTGCCTTCGGATGTTCTCTGGGCCCCCACGGCGGGCGGATGGGCAGGCCAGGAGGCCTGGCCCGGCCTCTAGCGGCTCCCTTAATGCTGTTTGTGGCCCAACAGGGCAGTTGGGGGCTTCACAGTGTGGGAAGGGCTTCGGAGATAGCGTGCCCACTCTGGAAAGGAAAACCTCCTGATCTTCGCCGCTTTCTGATCTTGCCTGTCTGCGTGGAGGCTGCCCTTCTTTTCTATTCCCCATTCTGAGGCCGAGCAGAGTCCAGGACAAAGCACTAAGTGGCTGTTTGCTACAGAACACCTGGAGATGCCAGAGGGTGGCTCTGGGCCCATCTGCCAGTCCAGGCTCCTACACAGTCATCCAGTCACACACACAGCGTTAAGGCGTCTGTGCCAGCAGGCGTGGCCAAACCAGGCCCAGCTTCTCTCTCTCCACCTGCGGAGGGTGAAGGGGGAGAACCCCTGGCTGCTTCAGAAATGGGCTGAAGGGGGAGAAGCCGGCAACGGAAGAGTTAGCCAAGCCCGGAGAGAGGAGTGGGAGGAAGGCAGGCAAGGGCTTGCAAGGCCTCTATCCGGCCTGACGGCTGCCCTTGAAAATAGCCCAACCCAGGTTGGGGAGCCCTGACCGTATACCCCCTGGAAAATGGGGGACAGAAAGAGGGGAAGAGAGCGGGGCTAGAGTATTGGGACTTTGGAGGAAGCCAGTGCTATCAATATTTACAAGCATAAAGCCCCATCTTCTGCGCCACCTACCTCTCTGCCCCTCCCACAGAAAGAAAGGCCCCTGAGAGCCATGGAGGGGGTGCCAAGACCTCCTCACCAGCCACGCCCCATAGGGAGAGCCCTTCCCTCCAACTGGCCCCACTTCTGGGCCCCTCAGGAATGTCTGTCTGGCTCTGCTCAGTCGGGAGGAGGAGCCCCGGGCCAGAGCCCCAGCTGCGCTGGCCAGCCCTAGGAGTCCTTGAGCATGCTGATGCGGGCGTAGATCTTCAGGGCAGGCCCCAGCTTGATGTTCATAGCACTCATCAGATGGTCCTCCTTGAGCAGCAGCAGGGCTTGCCCGTCGATCTCCTGGGCACGGAACTCCTCTGCTATCTCCTGGCAGCCTGAGGGGGACACCACCACAGACAGGATCAGTGGGGGTACCAGTGCTGATCGGTGTGCCTGGCACACCTCGAGGAAGGCAACTCTGTTTTCATCTGACAGCCCGAGAAAGGCTACGTGACTCGTCCAAGTGCTCCACACCTCATTCATATATGTCCTGGTCACTCCACCCCACCACCCCGATGAACGGGGCTGACCCAGCAGAGCCACAAGTTGCTACAGGAGTGACAGCATGTGATTCCTAAAGCTGGGTAGCAAAGGGCACAGCAGTTGCCATCTTGCTCTTCCAGAGCGTTTACTTGGGAGAAGTCAGTGACTATGTCATGAGGACATGCAAGCAACACTCAGAGGAGGCCCACATGGAGAGGAACCGAGGCCACTTGGCCACAGCTGCACTCCACCCCTGAGCCATGTAAGCAGGGCACCTGGGAACCAGGTCCTCTGGCATCAAACCTTTGGACAACCGCAGTTCTGGCTGCCACCTTGACCGAGACCCCGTATGATCCCCCAAGCCAGCGCTGCGCAGCTAAGCTGCGTTCCTGACCCCACAGAACCCGGGGTAAAAAGCCATGACGCTCCAGAGTAACGAATGCAGATTCTGGTTTCTGGAAGGGGAGTGCTGCTGTGGGTAGGGGAGTGGCAGACGGGAGACAGAAGGACTCTGAGAAGTGTCAGTGATGTGTCCAGGGCGGGACAGAAGGCTGATGGTCTGTGAGGAGACTGGGGGAGTCTTCAAGGAAAGGAAACGGTTTCTGGAAACTGGGAGAAATGGATCTTTGTTGAGAAACGGAAAAAATGTTGCGGCCCTGCTGGGGGTGTAACCCGGTAAGTGTACTGCACCTCACGGAGCCATCTAGGGGAGGATGTTTCCAGCAGAACACTGAAAGTGCTGCTGGGCTTCTGACCACCGCTCACAGGACAATGAGGACCGACGAGGAAAGGCCAAACTGTTAGACATCAAGGAGCCAGGATTTGCTTGTTTGAAAATCGCTGTCCTCCCAGATAGCAAATGATGCCAAAACTAAGAAGCAGTTTCTAGGCGAAGATCAAATCCAGGACACAGGTGAGAAAACACGGTCTAGAGGTGGAACTGAGAGCATGACACATCTTTCACCAAGACTTCAGAAGCTTGAAGGTGCTGCCTCAGAGAACTGTAAGGATTTTACGGGCGTGCCTCACCAATCCTCGCCATCCACCAGCAGAGCATCTTACATATTAAGGGGGACTGTCCCTCAGCTTCAGAAGATGCCAACACAGAGAAACGACTTATCTTAGAGCCTTTTTGGGTTTGTTTGTTGTCTAATGGAGTGAACCTTAACAAGATGCATTGGAAGCCCACAAACATTTTAAGACAATTATACTGGCATAAACACTGCTTGAAGTGAAAGGGTCTGGGGTCATAGAAATGAACAGCAGCAGGATACAGGCCAAGAAAACTAGTCCACTGAAAGCTCAGGCTACCTTTCATGGGAAAGGAAGGATGACTCTGAGGGTGGAAGCAAGAAAGAAAATCACTCCCAGGCTTTGAGTCCTAATCAGAGAAATTCCAACACACACCCTGCTAGATTCCAGGATTGGTGCCATCGGTGACTCCTGTATCCCTCCCACTCCCCAACAATGTCTTCCCTTTTCTGCGCAGGCATGCCTACAGTGGTGATCCTATACCTATCCACCCCATCTTGGGCTTGTGGAAGGAAGTGGGTAATGTGTCTCTAATTCTCAGGTGTTCAGAACAAGAGGAACTGGGCTTGACTGGAGTTTGCTGATGAGACCCTGAGTTTGGAACTACTGCTGCAATAGGATGAGATCTGTGGGGTCTACAGAAGGGGGTAAGGGTGGTCTGCTTGAGCGGGGAGCATGAATTGTAGGGACCAGTGACTGGTGAACTATGGTAACCAGCCCTCAAACAGATCCAAATAAACCCGGCTTTCCAAAAAAAACAAAAAAAAAACAAAAAAAAAAAAACCCAAAAAACAAAAAAAACCCAAAAAACCCCAAAAAACCTGGCTTTCCTTTCACGCACCTGTGGGCATGACCTGTGTGATATTGTGAAGGTGACGCCACATGGTTTCTGAGTCTAGATCAAAAGGGGCATGGGGGCTTCCACCATACTCTCCTGGATCACTACCTGTGGGGAGAAGTGGTGGCCTTGTCCTAAGAACACGCAAGCATGATGTCCTGAAGGGGCCCGTTTGGAGAGGAATGGATGCCTTCTGTGGGCAGCTATACCCTCCTGGAGATGAGGGGAGCAGGGCACCTTAAAATAGATCCTACAGGCTCATGGAAGCCTTGGTCCACATCTTAATGACAACCTCATAAAGACCCTGTGGCAAAAATGTCTGGCCAAGCCACTCCCAGATTCCTGAGCTACTGTACTGTGTGGTGGCAAATTCTGGGAATGTGGCAATAGATGACTAACACACTGAACTAAAGGGGCAGAGCCAGGATGTGAGCCCAGTTCTGACAGACAAGTCTGTGCTCTCCACCGCTACTCCTACTCGTCTCTGAGCAACAGGACTGTGGCTGCCATCCATACCTGACGTGGCCAGTAGCTGGGTGACACTGGCAGAAACAACAGTAGAGAAGCTTTGGGATCCCACTGAAAGTACCTGTGAGTAACATGAGGTCTGTCTTTCAAGGCTCACTCCTAAATTCTAGCCCTCAAAGCCACGTACACTCCCCTAGCAGGCTTCTGTGTGGTTTCCCAGCTACATCATACACTTCCACATCTCAGTGCCTCTGCTCAAGCTGCACCCTGCTGTCGCCTCTCCAACCAGCCAAGGCCTGCCTGCCCACTGTCATTCGGCTTACCTCTTCCTATGCTGATGTTCTCCTGGACAGGTTCCCTACACTCCCACTTGACTCCTCTTGTACCCTGGCCCAGAGGAGACACGGCCTTGATGCGCTGTCCCCTCTGCCTCTCACACAGACCACTTGCCACGCCAGGAAATGCACCTAATGATGGCATTAGGTACCCCTGTAGGGTACCATTTACGGTTGTGTTCTGTAGTGAAATGTAAGCCCTTCCAGGCAGGGATCGCACTGATTCACCTCTGCACTCCTATTTCTGAACCTGAGTCATTGACTGAGTCATTTCCCAGCAGTGGGAGGGAAGGTCCCTCCCCCTCTCTCATGGGTCACTATTCCAGTTAGGCATGGGACTTGCAGGGGCCTTACCTGGCAGGGAGCGGATGAATTCGTAGACGTCTTCCACATTCCATTTGGTGGGCTCACTTGGCAGGAAGTGGTGCCCCATGCCCATCAGGTCCCGCATGTGCATGTCAGGGAACTCCAGGTCCCGCTGGCCTTGTCGCCGGCGGGAGGTGGATGAGCTGGCCGAGATGGGTGACAAGGGCTCCTCATAGCTTGAGTTATCCGAGCAACGGCTGGAGTCCTCCTGGCTGTGTGTCAGCTGCAATGCAGCCGTAACTGAAAGCGGCATAATGCCTGTTGGCTGGGAGCAGAGAGAAACAGCTGGCTTCAGGATGGGGTGATAAACTGACTCTAGGTCTCCAGCAGAGTGATGGGCGAAGGCAGGCAGTCTCCCCCTCCTACTTGGTCTGTGACTACATACCTTTGAGTGCTTAGATCAAAAAGCATCTTCTGGGTTGTCCCCTCTCTGACCTGATGCAGAGTAGGGTCCCTCCCAGTACTCCTGCTGGCAGCGCACCGCACCAATCTGATTCTATCTATGCCTACTGTTTCTTCTAGAGGTGGGGTTTGAAGCCAGGGCTCTAGAGAGTTCAGGGGTGATCTGTGAAAGAGTCTTAAAATTTCCTGTGCGTGTGCATGATCAGTCACAGCCTTCGTCAGATTACAGAGGTTTCTGACCCAAATGATGACGAACAGCGAAACCATGAGGCTATGAAATGTTCCATGAAGCTGTGGGTTCCTGCAGGGCGACTCAGCCTCAATGCCAGATGGCACGCCTGGCACACAAGTGGGGCTACAAAATCTGCACTGAACAAACACCCGTGTTCCTGGTAGAGGTTTCAAGAACTCAGTGCTTTGGATTCGAGGAGGCCACAAGGTACAGGTAGGGAAAGGCTGCAGGCTGCCTCCATACCTGGCCCTCCATGTAAGGTATAAGATAACAGGGACAGTCTGTCTCTTCACCAGGCCAGGCAGAGGAGACCCCATTTCCATGGCCCCAGAAGGATGGAGGCAAGCTGGAAGGGGAGAGCTGGAGAGGGGCAAGGTCACTGACACAGGAAATCACCTCACAAGCATCTGTGGGTATAAATGCTGGGGCCCATTATAGGACCTGGGAAGGGCTTGATGTGACGGTTTGTGAGAAATGAGAACATGACGGAATATACTTAAGTCAGCACTGGAAAAGGAATGTGGGCATCCTGGGTTTGTTAGGAAGGGAAGTTGGTAGGGACTTGGGACAATGTAGCTTTGCTTGGCCAGACTCTCACCTGCTTCTTGGTATCCTTTGTAAGTGTGGGCAGACTGGCTTTGCTGGCCCGACGGCGGTTGTGGGTTGTGATTCCTGCCATCTGCAGCTTGCTCTCGTCTGGGTAGAAAAGCCCCACTCGTTTGGTGCATCCCACGTTGTACCTGCGAGTCAGAGGAACAGGGGAGTCAGAGCCATCATGGGGCATGTGGGCCCCTGGTAGCATGATTGCAGCCAGGCGCTCCAGCAATACAGGAGTCCATCCATCTGCTCCGATGCTGAGTTTATCACTTCCTACTGGCTGGCTGACTTAGTGCAAGTCACTGGACTGCTGAGCCTCAGTTTCCTCATCTGGAGCTATGGATGGGATGACTCACTTTCTAAACCTGGTCTGATTAATTATATGAGCTAATGTGTGTAAAGCACTGGACACAACTTGGATCACTGTAAGAACTCATGGCTGACATATCGTACGCTAAATATTCCCTGTGTCAGGAAATAACGGTCTACTGTCCTGCTGGAAAGTGCAAATGTGCCTCAGAGATACTGCAGGCTCTGTTCCACATCTGATAGGCAATAAAGTAGTCAGTTTTTTAAATTTCCCGGGCATATAAAAGTAGTAATTGTTTACACTACACTGAAGTTTATTACACGATGATAGGGGAGCCTGGGTGGCTCAGTGGGTTAAGCACCTGACTCTCAATTCAGCTGAGGTCATGATCTCTAGGTCATGGGATCGAGGTTCCACGCTCAGCAGGGAGTCTGCTTCTCTCCTTGGCCCTCCACTTGCTTGTGTGCACATGCACGCATGCTCTGTCCAATACATAAATCAATCTTTAAAAAAAATTAAGAAAAAATAGATAATGGTGAAAAATTTGCCACATCAATGGACTCTTCCTTTCACGAATGATTTCTCTGTAGCGTACAATGCTGTCTGACAGCATCTTACACCCATAGAATTGCTTTCAAAACGAGTCAATCCTCTCAAACCCTGCCACTTTATCAACGGAGTTTATTTGATATTGTAAATCCTTGGTTGTCATTTCAACAATCTTCACAACATCTTTACCAGCAGGAGACTCTTCCTTAAGAAACCACACTTTTGCTCATTCCTAAGAAGTAATTCCTCATTCACTGAAGTTTTTTTTTTTTTTTTTTTTAATTTTATTTATTTATGATAGTCACATAGAGAGAGAGAGAGAGAGGCAGAAACATAGGCAGAGGGAGAAGCAGGCTCCATGCACCGGGAGCCCGATGTGGGATTCGATCCCGGGTCTCCAGGATCGCGCCCTGGGCCAAAGGCAGGCGCCAAACCGCTGCGCCACCCAGGGATCCCTCACTGAAGTTTTTATCATGAGACTGCAGCAATGCAGGGACGAGTGGGTGGCTTGGTAGGTGAAGCATCTGCCTTCGGCTCAGGTCCTGACCCTGGGGTCCTGGGATAGAGCCCCCCCATCAGGCTCCCTGCTCAGTGGGGAGTCTGCTTTCCCCTCTCCCCTACCCCCCACTTCTTGTGTGCTCTCTCTCTCCTAGCACTTGTTTTCTCTCAAATAAATAAATAAATAAATAAATAAATAAATAAATAAAATCTTTTAAAAAAAGAGAGATTACAGCAATTTAATCACATCTTTAGGCTCCACCTCCAATTCTAGTTCTCTGGCTATTTCCACAACACCTACAGCTACTTCCGCCACTGGAGTATTGAACCCATCACAATCACCTAGGAGGTGGGAATCAACTTCTTCCAAATCCCTATTAATGTTGATATTTTAAGCACTTCCCCTGAATCCTGAATGACTTCCTAACAGCATCTAGAATGGTGAATCCTTTCTATAAGATTTTTAATTGACTTTGCCCAGATCCACCAGTGGAATCTGTATCTATGGCAACTAGAGCCTTACAAAATACATTTTTTAAAAAAAGATTTGAAAAGTCGAAATTACTCCTTGATCCATGGGCCGCATGCATTATGGATGATGTGCTAGCAGGCATGAAAACAGTGAATCTCATTGCACATCTCCATCAGAGCTCATGGGTAACCAGGTACACGGTCAGTGAGCAGTAATATTTGCAAAGAAATCTTTTGTTCCTGAGCAGTAGGTCTCAACACTAGACTTAAAATATTTACTAAACCATATTATAAACATATGTACTATCATGCAGGCTTTGTTGTTCCATCAACAGGGCACAGGCAGCATAGACTTAGCACAATTCTTAAGGGCCCTAAGATCTTCAGAATACTGGGTGAACACTAGCTTCAACCCAAACTCACCAGCTGCATTAGCCCCTAACAAGAAAGTCAGCCTGTCCTTTGAAGCCAGGCACTGACTTCTCTCTAGCTATCAAAAAGTCCTGGATGGCATCTTCTTCCAGTAGAAGGCGGTTTCGTCTGCACTGAAAATCTATGGCTTAACATAGCCATCTTCACCAACAATCTGAGCTAGATCTTCTGGATAACCTGCTGTGTGGCTTCTACATCAGCACTTGCTGCTTCACTATGCACTTTTATGCTATGGAGGTGGCTTCTTTCCTTAAACCTCATGGACTTTTCTTCTTCTTTTTTTTTTTAGAGAATCTTTTTTTTTAAGATTATTTATTTATTTATTCGAGAGAGAGAGAGAGAGAGAGGGAGGGAGGGGGGGGAGAGAGAGAGAGAGAGAGGCAAAGACATAGGCAGAGGGAGAAGCTCCCTGCAGGGAGCCCGATGTAGGACTCGATCCCAGGTCTCCAGGATCACGCCCTGGGCTGAAGGCAGTGCTAAACCGCTGAGCCACCCGGGCTGCCTGACTTTTCTCCTGCAGCTTCCTCGCCTCTCTCAGCCTTGACAGAATTGAAGACAATTAGGCCTTACTCTGGATTGGGCTTCGGCTTCAGGGAATGTTGTGGCAGGTTTGACCTTCTATCCAGACCACTCACACTTTCTCCGTATGGGCAATAGGGCAAAGGTTTTGCTTTTGTATCATTCATGTGCTCACTGGAGTAGTACTTTTAATTTCCTTCAAGAACTTTCCCTTTGCATTCACAACTTGGCCGTTTGGTGCAAGAGACCTAGCTTTCAGGCTGTCTCAGCTTTCAATGAGTGCTTCTCACGAAGCCTAATCATTTCTAGCTTTTGATTTCAAGTGAGAGGCGCACCACACTTCTTTCACTTGAATACTCAGAGGTCACTGTAGGGTTATTAATGGGCCTAATTTCAACATTGTCATGTCTCTAGGAATAGGGAGGCCCGAGGAGAGAGAGACAGACAGGGGAACAGTCAGTCGGTGGAGCGGAGGAAACAGAAGACATTTACTGATTAAGTTTACCATCTTATGTGGTTACAGTTTGTGGCACCCCCAAACAATCACTACGGTAATATCAAAGACCACAGATCACCATAATAATGAAAAAGTCTGAAATATTGTGAGAATTACCAAAATGTGACACAGAGACACAAAATGAGCAAACTCTGTTGGAAAAATGGTGCCGGCAGCCTTGTCTGACACAGGGCTGTCACACACCTTCAATTTGTTAAAAAAAAAAAAAAAAAAAAAGGCAGTATCTGCGAAGCACAGTAAAACGAAGTCTGCCTGTAGCTTGGCAAAGCTTCACAAAGGCACCCCGATGACCTCTGGTACAGATCTGAGGAGAGCCTTATTCCAGTGGGCAGGGCTCTAGGGATTTCTATTCTTCTGAGGGCTCAGGGCTTCAGGGTCAGTGCCACTCCCACCTTAGTACGAAGCCCATGTAGGGCTTTAGAGTCAGATGAGTTTGACTCTCAACTCCATGACACTGGGCAGTTACTTATCCTTGGTGCCTTAGTCTGCTAGCGAGTATAAGGGGACAGCAGACTTCCCTGCCTCACGGTTACTCTGAATATTAGGTGACACAGGGCATACCGACTGCCTAGTGCAGTGCCTGGCCCATGACAGGCTCTCAGTACACGACACTGCACCTGACCAGGGTCCCTGGCCTATGCTGTGTGAGAGCTCACAGAGAACATCTGTTAACTAGGGCAGGGGCTCCAGGTGAAGCTTCTGGTGGAGGGCTTACCCCAAGGGGACAGCTGCCAAGGATTCAATGGGCCCAGGAGGGACAGCCAAGCTAAAACACTGCTTCCTTTCCTTGGACTCAGAGCTGCTCACTTGAGTTCTGGGTTCTAGTACCTGGTGGATTAGTGACAGGAGGTTGCTTCCAGGGAGGTAGAGGAAACCAGAAGGCAGCTGAGCTCCACCTAGGGTGCCCAGGATGGACTATCATTGAAGAGGGGAGGACACGAGGTGCAATCTTGAGGAGGGGGAGGGGCTGGCACGACAGCGGGGCCGAGGTCACTCACCTCTTTGCACATGCCATGGAACAGAAACGCTTAGAACGCTTGAACTTGTAGGCAAAGTCCACCCGGCCACAGAGCTCACACTTGAGTTTGAGGGGAATACCCTCCTCTTTGGATTCTGGAAGGTATGGAAGTTAGAGTGAGTGTTTAGAGGACCAATTCCCACAGGACCCCGGACAGCCCCCCACAAAGCCTTCCTTCTCTGCCCTGCCTCTTCCTCCTGTCCCAATAAGCTGTGACACGCAGTGGTGGTCTAGCTTGGAAAATGCCCAGCTGCTTTCGCCACTGGTTTGGGAAGAGCTGCTTCTCCCACCTTGGAAAGTACCCAGTGGTGTTTGGTGATGGCCCCTGGATACCTGCCAGGTTTCTTTCCTAAGCGCTGTGAGCCTGAGGCAAACACAGGTGGTAAAGAATCAGCACCCCTCCTTATGACCCTGGCTAGAGACTGGGACTTACTCTGGGTACTGTCACAACTGATCTGGAACTATCCTACCCTATGGTGATGTACTAGTTCACTGCTGACCTGGATCACAGAACCCAGGAGTTCTGTAACCTCCATAGGGCCCACTGAGTGAGTGACTCATGCTGCAAGTGCAGCCCTGGCCTGGCCACGGAGGTGCCTGAAAACCGGGCCCCAGGGGGCTGAGTGCAGCTCAGGTGGTGAGGGAAGGGCCCCCTTGCCTGCACCACTGCTACCTCTTGCCAAGGACTCCCACAGGAAAAGCAACTCTTGGGCCCCTCTGGCTGGCTGGAGTGGGGCTGGAGGAGAGGCAGGCAACAGTTCCTCAAGGGCAGGGGCTTTCCCCCTTCCTTGTTTTCTAGGGACAGGGAAGTTACATACTCCCTGGTCAGCGTTCCTCCATGGATAGTAAGAGAGGAAGTGTGTAGGGCCAGCCTTTGCAGCCTTGTCTCTTTCCTGGTCAGTTCAGCCAAATCAGAAGGCCCTAGCGTTCAGGGTGAGATGCCTACCTTGCAGATAGGGCTCCTCCATCTCAGAATCAGTGGTGGTGGTATGATCCTGCTGTGGAAGTTTCTCAGGCAAGAACCCTTGTGCATATTTCTTCTTGAGATTCCCCACCAGCAGGGACGAGCGTCCCACCTAGAGGACATGGTAACAATGGAAATCATGAGGGTTAGGTTGCTATCCAGCCTCATCAAAATTACATATATAATGCATCGAGGCGCAGATGCCAGCCTCTACATCATCATCCCAGTGTGCCTTGCTCAAGGCCCTATTTTGCTGTGTAGCTCATGAGGCAAGATGCCAATTGTCACCAAAGTGCTGCAATGGCTTCAGTCCAGGACAGCTTCGGAGGTTAGGAAAATACCTATTCTTCCAAGTGACTAAGGAGCAGAGACAGAGGCAGAAATCAAGTTTCCTGTACCACCAGAACAACTGCCAGGACCCGGTGCTCACATGTCACGGGACAGGCATACAGCTGAGGCCATGGGTGTGAGTGTGTGTAGGACAGGGCACACTCTGCAATCATTTCTGGTTTCCTACTGTCCTCCACCTTCTCACTGTTCTACTTGAGCCAGAGGTGCAGGCAGCCGTGCAGGAGCGCAGGAAGGAACAGACTCTGGGCCACAGGGTAAATGCCCACCATGGTGGCCAGGATCCTAGACTGGCTTATTCACTCTGTTGGTCCTTCGTTTGTTGCCTCTGTTCAGGCATCCTGGCAGTTAGATCCCTAGGTGGTACTGGAGTGTTATTCAATCTGCATCCACCCTGTGAGATTAGTTGGTTTCTGCAGTTTCTCTATAAGGCCAAGTCGAAGACCTAGTCTAATGAGGGAGGGGATGTGACATGGCTGGAGCTTATAGCTAAGGTGCTCCAGGTGGATTTCTCTACCAGGGGCCTTGAGCAACCTTCGGAGGGAAAATGAACAAGAGCCTATTTGTCTTCTGACATTTTAGGAGGGCAGTTCATCCAGCTCAGTTAATCAAGCTTAGAGTCTTCCACTGACTACTGAAACCATTCATGGACTCAAAGAATGAGCAAAAGGCAGATGGCATCCCATGGAGATGGGATTCTTTAACAGCCAGATAATTTCATCACCGGAGAGGCCGGTGTGCACCTGTCCCTGGGCTCCTCCCATCTACGGAGCAGCGCCACCTCTCCTCACCAACTCATACTGCACAGTCAGCTCTGGTTGCTTTGTTTGAATATGGCATTTTCTTGATTCTTTTATATTTCCCTTTGGTCTTATGCTTTCACCGGAGACATCTGATTGCACCCTTTCTAAAGTACCCTCACTCTCATTCACTCTTTTCAAGGCTCTGACCCCAGAAAAGCAGCTCAGGCTACAACCCTGTTCTCTGATCTTCATTTCAAGACACATCTTGAAAATTCTGTTCTACGCACTTTGCTTTTGTTCTCTCACAAAATTCTGCCATTCAGAGGTCCTGGCATTCAAAACTAAATGAGGTCTCATTTCCCCAAACCCATCTTCTTGTCCCAAAACACCCCAATGTGAACTCCCTTCTAACTAAGGGGGGGAGGTCACACAACACCAAGCAGGGACACAGCTGAGTCTGTGTGTGGCCACTTCTAACCAAGGGGCCCTTGCCAATTATTCCTAATCACCGATCCCTTCTGGACCCTAGGAAGACACTCAATCCTAGAAAGAAAATGGTTCTTGACATTCTTTTTTGGGGGGAAATCAGCAAGGAAAGAGCAAACCGTTTACATTTTTGGAAATTTTACATGGAAATGTAAAAATATTCTAATACACATCCAAAATATACTTCAAAAAACAAAAACAAAAGAGGGGAAAAGAAGTAGTCCGTACCGGGAAAGGCTCCGCCCCCTCCTGGATCACAAACCCTTCGATAACATGCGTCAGGATTTGGGGTTTCACAATGGCCTGTGGTGGTTTATTCTCACCATTCTGGGGGGCAGTGCCGGTGATGCTGGAGGCAGAGTTTCCGTTCCCTGAGGTCATGCCGGGGCTGCTGAGGTCGGTCAGTGCATGAACAATGCCCTGCCCTGTCTCTGTACAAGGGAGAGTAGGAAGACACAAGCAGGGAAGGTCAGAACCAGGTCCAGACCAGCATGAGAGCAGGGACTCAGCATGTGCCTGGCTTTTTCCATGGAGCCAGATGACAACGCAAAACAAGGAGTCAGTCCCCTCCCTCAATGACTATTTAAAAAGTAGTAGAGTCGGTGGACATGCCACCAAGTGTGACTGTCATCAGTCTGAAATGAGGTAGCTCATCAGCTAAGCAGAATTTAATTGCCCAACTGTACGACCAAGTTAAATAACAATTTTCTTTGAGGAGGTAAGACCGCACTCAATATTGATTTGGACAAACACGATCATCTTAGTTCCAGGGAGAAGACATATCTACAAGGTGACCTCCACAACCAGGAGGAAAAGCTGTAGTAGGTATGGGGTTTGGAGGTATGATGGGGAGAGAGGTTACATCTTCTCTGATGATCCATGGGAAAGGATTCCACTTTAAGCATCCTGTGAAATGTCAAATTACTGACCCCCCGAGATGAACGCAAAGGGAACAAGAGGACTGGGCCCCAAGTGAACACAGTGTGATCCAGAGGCTGGTTGTCTGAGGTCATGTGCTGAGATATACACACATTCAATTTCTCCCCCAAGAAGGTCGCTGAGGCTATGGGACTCTGTGCTGCTTCTGCTGGCCCCGTGCTCTTGATTAAGCCCTCCTTGCCCTGTTCTCAGCTCCACATATGGTCTGGTCCTCACCCAACCACAGTGTCCTTCCCTCTGTGGACAACCCTTCCTGAAGTCTCCTTCCTCATGGGCCTACTGGTCTTCCTCCGAAGAAATCCCCTGGCCACCCTCTGAAGGACATGAGTGGCTCAGTTGGTTGAGTGCCCAACTCTTGATTTTAGCTCAGGTCATGATCTTGGGGTTGTGAGATTAAACCCTGTGTTGGGCTCCATGCTCAGCAGGGAGTCTGCTTGAGATTTTCCCTCTCCCTCTGCTCCTCCCCCTACTCATGTGCACTCCCACTCTCTCTCAAATAAATAAAATCTTTAAAAAAAAAAAAAAAAAAGTGTGCTACGAGGTGCCTCTCCAGAATACACCACAGGGAACTTCCTCTTCTCCACTTGGCCAGCCCCTCTCTGAGCTGCCCCATGCTTTCGAGGAGCAACAATTCTTTACCTCACTTTTGCTACCCCCTCCCCACCCCTAAACAGGACCATTCTCTACCACCACCAACTGTGTGAGCTGAGGTTGCCTGTAACCTGGAACTTCCTAAAAAAGAAAAAAGAGAAAGAAAAAGCCATTTCTTTATTGCAACAAGCCTATTAACATTAAACATAACCCTGTGTGTTACATACTTGAAAAATGATTTCAGTACATTAGTTAAGTGATTTTTGCACAAGACTTTATATGTCGATACTCTAACTTCCTGCTAAAGATTGCAAATCCCACCAAGGAACAGGAATCCAGTGTCAGATATGGAGCATGGAGAAATAACAACAAACTCATTTTAGAAAAGGTTTATAACTGGTTCATTTTCTTACTTGCAGTCCTAATGCTCGATAAACTAGAATAAATCTTGTTTGATGAAAAATAATGTGCTATGACCCGTGCCATCACTCCTCAGACTTCTGTAATTCAATAATAAATTTCAGAGCTGAGCGAGAGTCATCCAAGAGACATGAATGATGAGACTGTTTCAAATTAATTTTTGTTTGAGACAGTCACACTGGCAAGTTAGAAAAATTCCCTTCAGTGTTCATAGTCACTTGAAAAAAATTTTTTGACAGCTCTGACTTTACTGTAGAGATGGAAACATTCCCCTTTAGAGTTAGTCTTTCTAAACTATAAAGGTGTTTGGCAACAATAACAACAAATCTTTCCTCAATTGTCCATGAATAACTAGCAAGACTGAGTTAATCAAATTGAATCAATCAAATTAAATTTCTCTGCTTTGGGATCCCTGGGTGGCACAGCGGTTTGGCGCCTGCCTTTGGCCCAGGGCGCGATCCTGGAGACCCGGGATCGAATCCCACATCGGGCTCCCTGCATGGAGCCTGCTTCTCCCTCTGCCTGTGTCTCTGCCTCTCTCTCTCTCTGACTATCATAAATAAATAAAAATTTAAAAAAAAATAAAAAAAAAATTTCTCTGCTTTGAAATTTTAAACATTTAAGCCTGCATTTACATAGTTTTCTTTTAATATTTTAAATGTGTAAAAAATATATTTTTCTTAAAATGATAAATGTTAAAATATAAAACCAAAATATAAAACCAAATATAAGTTAACATCTTATTTTTAGATGGTGCCTATTTCCTTCTAGTAAATATCCCAATTTCTCTAATTACAGATTATAGAATCGCACAATTAGAAAGGTTGGTTCAACCCCGTACCAATGCAATGCTTGAACCTTCTCTACAATACTCCCACCCTGGGCATTTGTTTAAATACCTCCAATGACAAAGGAACTTACTATCTCTGCTGGTAACAAATTCCAGTGTACTTTGTTCTTATTGCGGACAGTTCATTTAAAAAGTTCTTCCTTCCCGGGATCGAATCCCACATCGGGCTCCCGGTGCATGGAGCCTGCTTCTCCCTCTGCCTGTGTCTCTGCCTCTCTCTCTCTCACTGTGTGCCTATCATAAATAAATTAAAAAAAAAAAATTTAAAAAAAAGGGGATCCCTGGGTGGCGCAGCGGTTTGGCGCCTGCCTTTGGCCCAGGGCGCGATCCTGGAGACCCGGGATCGAATCCCACATCGGGCTCCCGGTGCATGGAGCCTGCTTCTCCCTCTGCCTGTGTCTCTGCCTCTCTCTCTCTCACTGTGTGCCTATCATAAATTAAAAAAAAAAAAAAAAAAAATTTAAAAAGTTCTTCCTTACTATGGAGCCAAAAATATTGTTAATTTCTGCCCACCCACCCTGGATCTGTTCCTTAAGACCATGCAGAACAAGGGTAATCAATATTTGAAAGAAGGGCAAAAACATGGGCTCAGATCATGGGCTTAGAGTCAGGTCTTTATCACTCAAGTGAATTAGGGGCAAGTCCTTGACCTCTCTCTCTCAGCCTCAGTTTCATCAGCCATAAAATAAGGACAATTACAGTATCTACCCTCCCATGTCAGGTGGCTAGGAGGGCCAGGGGAGATAATCAGCAGCAGAGCCATACTGGTACACTAGGAAGTGCTCAAGAAATAAATGCTCCTCAGTTTCAGGAAGCACTTCACTCATGACCACAGTGTGTCTTCTCTCCTCTTGGCCAAACTCCCTCTGTGGCTTCAACTGTTCTTTACACAAAAGGCTGAGTTCATCATCATCCTTTGCGTTCTGTTTACATCTTTCCAAGTCAGGGAGCCAGTCAACACTAACATAAAAATCAAGTGCACTGATGGAAGAGACTAGGTTGGTGAGGTTTTTGTTTTGATTCTTTTCAACACAGTCCAGTTCCTGACTTAGCACAGGAGGAAGGAAATAAGTGTGACTCCCTTGTTTTCGTTTTTAATACCTCTGTGGAATTAATCTACTCTTCTTGGATTCTGGGATCACTCCCACCTCCAGCTTTTCATGGAGATTCATCACCAAACTGCTTCTGATATCTTGTCTCCTTTTATGGGATCTCTCCATCCTCACTTGTCTCCCCGCCCCCTACCCCATTCCCTCCCCTCTCTCAGAGCTCTCAGAGCAGCATCTATTCCTGTGCGCTGGGGCACTGGGGCACTGCAAGGCGGGGCAGCGCAGCGTGCGGGCATACCTCTTGAGGTCAGATTCTTTCCTCGTGCCAAATACAGTAGTGAACAGATACATTCAGTAGCTCAGGGTCTACAGAGCTGACGCAAAGGCTTTTTGGAATCTTAAAAAAAAAAAGGATCTTATTAAGCAGAACAAACACATAAATCCTTTCGCCCTAACGTTAGAACTGATCCCTCTCCATTGTAACTCTGGGACAGGTTGGCAAAAGAGACAGAAGCCAGGGGACAGAGGGAGGGTGTTTTATGAATATACAAAGGTTTGCAGTCATCTTGGAGGCCAAGGCCCCCTCATCTGCTTTAGGCACAAAGGAGTTTGGGCTATTTCTGGAATGACCAAACACAATCTTACCCCCTGCCACGCTCAGCATGCTGAGATTAATTTAATCTACTTCCCACTCTCCCAGACTGCTCTGCAGCCTGTTTGAGGGAAAGCAGCTTAATAGGGAAACTTGCAGAAACCTGTCCTGCCGGCTTCGAGGCTGGATAAAAGATAAAGAGAAAGAAAGACTCGGTCTTAGGAATTCTTCCTTCCTGAATTCTTTTTTAAAAGATTTTATTTATTCATGAGAGACACAGAAAGAGAGGCAGAGACACAGAGGGAGAAGCAGGCTCCACGCAGGGAGCCCGAAGTGGGACTCGATCCTAGGACTTCAGGATCACGCCCTGGGCCAAAGGCAGGCGCTAAACCGCTGAGCCACCCAGGGATCCCTGAATCCTCTTGACCAGTCCTGAGGCTGGTGTTGCGGTTGGAGATCCCCACAAGTCTCAAAGGCCATTATACACAGCTAGGCACCCGAATCTGAAAGGTGGAGGCCCGGATGCCATGAGCAAGAGGCTGAGGGAGGTGAAGTCAGGCCAAGCTTCAGTGGTGGTGAAGGTGGTGAGGAGGGAGCATCTAACCTTCAATGAAGCTGCCCACAAAGGGCCAAGTATTCAGATAGGAATGAACAGGGTAGTTTGTTCTGGGGAAGTTGTTATACTATATATGTTTCGACCTCTAGGCTGCTTCTCAGTTCTGGTCTCATTCACAGGCTCTGGCAGAAAGAGCCCTTATAGGGGCTAGATAAAATAAGAACCACCCAGCAGCCTGTTTGTGAGATTATCTACTTCGGGGTTAGTCCCTTCTGCTAGGCAGAACAAGTTTCTTTAGGCATGAGCTATGATTTGTTATCTCTGACTCTTTAAGAGGCTAACCCCATGTCTGCTATAGGATAGCTACATAATGTCTGTTAAACTGGATGGTCTAGAATCCATGGTCTCAGTATTTGCAGGTCTGTCTCCTAAGTCTCAAACGGGAAACTTGGTACCATTTGAGATTTGTAAAGGACTTACTGAGGCTATAATGATTTGAGAGCAGGTAGGCCAGTGCCTTCTATAGGGCTAGCATTTCTGGGTACCTGGTTATAAAGAACAAGAGCTATTCCTTGACCCATTTCTTCCTGTTAGGGCAAGGATTTCTTCACTAAGAAGCATGAAGTTGCCCTGAAGGCTGAAGTTCTGGATTCCCTGGCTGCTTTGAAATATGTGTGCAGGCTCCAGGCATCTGGAAAGGCATGATGACCTCTAGAGACAGAAGCTGGGAGGCTCCTATAAAGTGGCCCTGCCCTCAGATGTCCAGAGAGGCTGAGCTAGCTCTCCTGCCCACTTAAGATAGAGGTCTGGCTGGCTACAGCTATGCAAAATCTGGGCCATTTTAGAACCGATTCTTATGTTCTTTACATGCACAGATACAACAAAAATCAGTTATGCTGGAATATGGTTTAGGACTAAGTTATTATGGGTATTTCAGATGGCCTGGCCACTCATTGTGTTTGTTCCTAAAACAAGTCATCTTCAAGACCTGACTTCAGAAGGAATGGAGGCCAAGCAGAGCTGCTTCTACCTCCTCAGCCTAGTCCATGGCGTTCATTTCTATTTTCTCCAGACAGGAGGAGTGTTTTTTTTTTTATTAAAGATTTTATTTATTTATTCATGAGACACACAGAGAGCCAGAGATACAGGCAGAGGGAGAAGCAGGCTCCTTGAGGCAGCCGGGGACTCGATCCTGGAACCCTGGGACCACGCCCTGACCTGAAGGCAGCCGCGCCCAATCACTGAGCCACCCAAACATCCCATTATTTTTTAATTTTTAAATTGAATTTGTATTTGCCAACATATAACACCCAGTGCTCATCCCATCAAGTGCCCTCCTCAATGCCTGTCACCCAGTTACCCCTTTCTGCCACCAGCCTGAGGCTGGTGTTGTGGTTGGAGATCCCCACAAGTCTCAAAGGCCATTATACACAGCTAGGCACCCGAATCTGAAAGGTGGAGGCCCGGATGCCATGAGCAAGAGGCTGAGGGAGGTGAAGTCAGGCCAAGCTTCAGTGGTGGTGAAGGTGGTGAGGAGGGAGCATCTAACCCACCTCCTCTTCCGTAACCCTTTATTTGTTTTCCAGAGTTGGGAGTCTCTCATGGTTTGTCTTCCTCTCTAATTTTTCCCACTCATTCCCCCTCTTTTCCCTTTTAATCCCTTTCACTATTTCTTAGGAGGAGTGTTTTAATTTACAAGACTTCTAACTACCCTTCCCTGACTATTGCAGGAGTTCAAACAGAGCTAATGAAGTTAAGGAAGAATTTAAGGAAGCAAAGTAGGCGATAACATGGGTCATTTGCCTGCGGCAAATCCTGTTCGACAAATGGCAAAACAAGGCTGCTTATACAACATGGAGCATTTTCTCCAGGCCCCTGGCTCTGAAATCACACACTCTGTGCCTCACCTTAGCAGGCCCAGTCATGTGGCCAGGATGGGGGACAGCAGGATTCCTAAAGAACTGCCTGCTCTAGGGAGCCCATGTAGAGCACCTGCAAAGTGCCAGTCAGGGAAACCATATCCAGGAGGCGGAGAGCAGCTGGCCTGGTGGGCGGTAGCACAGCACACTAAGCTGAGGGTGGTGAAGTCGGCCGGCCACTCTTACAATCCCTTTAGTTATATTTGGCCCATTATGGTGCCATTCTGAAAGTGAGGGAGGTAAGTTATTTCGTAAGTGCCCATTTGTTGGAATCGCTCCACCAGGGGGAGGTAGGAAAGTGAAGTGGAGGCTGGCAATAAGAGAGAAGGGGTGGGTGGATATAGGTAGAGGGGAGATGAGGGGCAGGGGAGGAGGGAAGAAGGACTGGTGGCTCCATCCTGGGACCCTGACTTGAGTCCATCAATCAGAGATTTATTTGGTTAACAACCTTCTTTAAAATGCGAATAGACACCTGCAGTCATTCACACCTTGCTGTGAACCACCTGACAGGCAGCTCGCTTTCCTCCCCATTTGGAGACAGCCTGCTTGTGTCCTCGAGGTAAGGTGCTTGTGGGAGCCATGGAAGTAGAGAGTGATTATTCTATATCATGAGCACTAGATCACACAGGACCAGAGTCTAGCATCTTATTTTTTCAGGTGAGGAAAAGTGTGCATTTTAGAATCAAGGCAAGAGTGGATGCCATATATTTGGAAGGCAGTACCTTATAAAACACGCACAAACGGAACTCTTCGTAGTGAGGAAGACACACCCCTTCCCACCCTGAGTACCAGAAGGCAGTAGGCACCAATGCCAAATGTTTTAACTTTTTCAATTCTGCTAAGGATCTAACTGTCAGATACAGAAGAAATCCTTACCTCGAGGGCACACAGCAGGCTATGGCCATCTCCATCCTGCTTCTCAGAGTACCTTCCTGGGCTCTGCCAAACAAGAGCAGCCTGCTCTGACCAACGTTTCTCATGAGGGGACCGTGACAGGAGGAGCACTCTGGGCACTCGGCTGAGCAGTTACGGGAAGGGGAGGGGAGGGGAGGCTCACAGGCCATGCCTGGGGTCCTGCAGGGGAGGGGGCCAGCAGAACGAAAGGGAGGCTGAACCAGGTAGCCCCAAACCTGCTCTCATGTGTCACAGCAAAATGACCTCGCTGAGTCTGGGTTAAGAGGATTGGCGGGCAGACGTGCTTCTCAGATCTTAAGCATCTGGGCTGAGTGACTCTGGTTGAGGCATCTGTTAGGGAGGCTCCTCCTCCTCCCTGGCAGCCATTACCATACAGCTGACTTTCCTGCTGTCTCTTAGGACACAGGCAGAGAGAGCAGCCCTTCTGACTCACCCACAATCCCCAGCTACAGTGTACATAAGCTGAATTGTAAACAGCTGAATGTTTTCCAAGCTGCCACCCCCAGCTATGAAGGAAGGAATCAATGGAGCGCACAGCCACCCTCCCCCATGCAGGTCAGGACAACGGGAGCACTGGGGGATTTCCAAACAGCTGCAGGAACTGCTTCCCGGCCCACAGGCGGACTCCTGCAACAGGGTCCTCAGGCAACCAGACCACGCTCAGCAGCAGCACCTGCAGGACCGCAGGGTGACTTCCCACAGGACAGGGCAATGCACCAGGGAATAATAGCTGACTCTGACTGCAGGGAGGCAACGAGAGTTTTCAGACTCCTACTTAGATGAAGCCAGTCTCTCAGTATCCACTGCTACGTTGACAGCTCCCAGATATTCTCCCATCATAGTTCTCTAGCAGGTGCTGGACTTCACAAGACAAAATGTCTGAACCAACAGGATAGGCTCTCCACGGGAGATGGCAAGATCACAGAAGATGGAAGTCAGAACAGCAGAGTGGAAGGAGTGCTGGGTCTAGGCCTGAGTCAGTACCTCTGGGTTCATGTTCTGTATTCTGTTTCCATCTCTGATTTATCTGTGAGCTTGAAGCACTGAGCCTCAGTCTCCCTATCTATAAAAATGAGGATCATACTGCCAAAATATCTTGCAAGGTTACGGTGAGTGTTAGTTAGAATTACTGTATGTACAATTCCTGGCACTGATCCCATTTAGAAGCTGTGCGACGTGGCAGTTAAGACTTTGGGATCACAGAGCCCTTAGGCTTAAATCCTAGTATGTTCCTGGACAAGTTACTCGAGGCCTTAATTTCCTTATCTGTAAAATGGGTACTTAGACCTGCCTCACATGGCTACAGTAAGGATTATATAAGATAATGCAGGAACAACACAGTGGAACAGGCTGTAGGAGGGCTAACATTACTGAAACGTGAGGTATTAATCTCTTAATCTCTTAATCTTGCTCTCACAGAGCCTGGCTTCTTATAGCTCCAGGGCAGAGCTATTCTTCCATTGGCCCAAACTCAGGTACCATTCATGTTCCTTAGACACCCTGGTCTACACAGGGTATCCTGTTCTGGTTCTCTTGAGGTCAGGCTTCAAGGAGAAACGTTACTTCCACTTTGACAATGGCAGCAACATAACAGAAATGCACCTGCCTCCAGGGCGAACCAAATGTCTCAATTCACCTTCAACACTCATTAATCCCAAGGACAAGGCAACCACCACACTCGCTTTCCATACGGTTGGTTCTTTCATAAAGAGTCTCAGGGTATCCCACAGACACGGAGCCTCAGATGCCAGACAGGATAACTATGGAGCAACTGAAGAGCCACTTTAGCGCTGGAATAGTAAATTTATGGAAATTGTAACGCTAGGAGGTAGTTTAGTGAAAAGTTAAAGGGCTGAAGATAAAATCATGGAAGATGGATTTCCAACAGTTAAAAAAAAGACAGGAAACAGCTAAAATGTTTAGTAAATTCCTTAATTATTTTCAGGTTGATAATAAGGAAAGGCCACTAAGTTGCCTGATACCCTGCCTTTATTTATTTAGCAACTGTAGGAGCACTAATACTCTTAGGTAAATGGAAGAGAGAGGAGGGCAGGGGAGGGGGGACAGAGACCATGGGGAAAAAGCTAAGACTCAGCTGTCTTGCCCATATAATGGGATAGATGATACTTATCTTGCAAACCAACCCTCCTGACCGGTTCTGCTCCTGGCAGACATTTTTTCTTCCTTCCTAAAACCATTGTCCAAGTCTGTAATCATCCTCCTTTGCTACCAATCAGCTGACAGACACAGACTAATACTGACTCTGGAAGCCTGAAAACGCAGACTTCACTGATTTTGTAAAAACGGTATCTGATCGGCATCAATTTTGTTTCAATTCAAAGTGTCATTTGCTTTGATTGTTTAAACATGTCTAAATATAGATTGGATTAATATAGATTATGATTCATTTGAATTGTATGCATTTAGGCCACATATGGATGGTTTCAAATAAGCGAAAGATATCAGTAACTAGGGATAATCATACACTATTTGAGACATAATAGCCACGCAACTAAAGCCTTAACAATAACCTCCAATGGTCAAGAGCTCTCATTATCTTGCCAACAGTCTCAAGCCTGGTCCTCCTAATCTGCTGGAGAAGGGCTAGTTGTGACATGGCATCTGACAGTCATCTCATAAGAGAAGCAGTAATAAATTTCACTGCTGAGAAGAAAATCATCCAGGAAACAGATATTTGCTTTAGAGGCAGCCCTAGTAGCAAACTGGGATTTTCTTCAACATCTGGATTTATCTCAGAACTGGCAATGTCTGTTTAATAACAATCCTTTCGTTGTGACATCGAAAGAACATGCTCTTCTTTTGGACTTATCTAAACTAAAAAAATCATTTGGAAATTGAAAGAAAAGGAAAGCACATCCTTTTTCACTAACTATAAATAATCTGGAAGGGGAAGGGAAAAAAAAAAAAAAACCCTATTAAGTTTACCCTGCTGGGGGATCCCTGGGTGGCGCAGCGGTTTGGCGCCTGCCTTTGGCCCAGGGCGTGATCCTGGGGACCTGGGATCGAATCCCACGTCGGGCTCCCGGTGCATGGAGCCTGCTTTTCCCTCTGCCTGTGTCTCTGCCTCTCTCTCTCTCTCTCCCTGTGACTATCATAAATAAATAAAAATTAAAAAAAAAAAAAAAGTTTACCCTGCTGGCTGTGATGATCTTACAATGAATGTATACAACAATAATTAAATTATGTGCTAGGTTTCTTACTACACTTTCTTTCTCCAAAAACTAAATCCCTAAAATAAATAAAAAATAAATAAATAAATAAATAAATATTAAAAAAAAACAAAAAACAAAAAAACTAAATCCCTGATTGTATAACTCTTGGTTAACTATGTAACAAGAAACTCCATTTCTTGACTATGTCAATCATACTCTATTTTTGTTATTGATGGGAAAAAGTCCAGAATCTATACGATTTTTTGCCTTGGATAAACAAATGGTTATTTTTTTTAACAATTCCCCAAGTGTCAAAAAGTTGAACCTGGTGTGGCTTGCCTCTGAGTTTCTCAAATCAGTGGTCTGCTATAGCTGGTAATTCAAACTGAAATTTTGAAGTAAGTTAATGCTCAAAATGAAACCTACATCTATTTGAGATGTGAATAAGTAACCTTAAACAGGCACATTTCTTAATTTTTTAAGAGAAAACATACTCAGAATCTTTAAGTGGTGACTCACATTATAGTTTAAGCCACGCCATAAAAACTTTTAAAATACAAATCTACATGTGTTCGTACATCTATCTTGAGGGATAGGCCAGCTTTGCTTTCCACCAAACAAGGTGCCAAGTCACTACAGAGAGAGTCATTTCTGTTACTGGCACAAAGGCCTCATGGGGGCAGATTGCATAAGGCAGCCAGTCCTCACCCTGCTTTTCCACGGGGGTGGAAAACACAATAGCATCTCTCTACAGCCACTTTGGTGAGATTCCTACTGACCACAGAAAGTCATCATCCTCATCTTCCAGTTGCAAAATGGCACAAAACAAAGGGAATAAAAGAAAATATCACTTATGAAGGCTCCTTATTCTCATTTCCCTACTCTCCTCTCTAGTAAATGTATCTTTTCACAAGAGAATCTTTTTTGAGGACCTGACCAAATCTGTCTGGAGATTACAGGACACTGGATAGCTGGGAGAACTTTACCATAAACTTGGAATGATACAAAGAAAGAGGGAAAAAAACCCTTGGGAGATATCGTACTAACGTGGAGCAGTATTATCAGAACTGGAACCATCACCCCATTCCCTAGTTCTTAAAATTTAAATTCTATTTTGGCTTACTGATTCATGCGAGCTGAAACTGAAGGACTCTGATAGGAAGTGGGTGAACTTTATTTGGCAAATGGTTACCAAATGCCTAACATGAGGCCCACAGCCCAAAGGAGGACAGAGATTTAGAGAAGAGTCTAAGACTCTATGTGATCCTCTTTATACATTTACAACAAGGGGAAAAAAAAGACAAAAAGACATGGACTCACAGGTGGAGGTTCTTAATTCTCAGTCATCATTTCTTTTTCTCTTAAACAAGAAAACTCTCCCTAGGGACAGCCTAAGAGTGAGAAAGAACAGTTCAATTTTATAAGATCATCTATCCATGTATTCCTTTTCTCTTAGTTTATTCTCTTCCCCTCGGAAAGATCAGAACTAAAGGATCCAAAGTATCTGAGACAGGAAATGAGTAAGGCAGGAAAAAGGATGTGGTCTGAAAAAGAGTGGATTCTGGGGCTGAGCCAGAGCAAGTAGCAGACACAGGGTCAAAGATGGGGGAGGGGGCCTTGGGGGCAGGAGAAGTCTCAGGATCAATCAGCTGAGACTAAAAAGTCAGTGACAGAGGAGATATATCTGGAGAAGCGTAACACCACCTTCCTAAAAGCTTATCCTCCACTGAAATGCAGAGAGACCATGGCTGACGAATCCTCCAGCTAAGAGAATCATTATCCATTATCCAGACAGAAAGAAGAGCTGGAGTTTCCTCCTTCCTCAGAGGAAAGTGGAAGTCATATACATTGAGTATGCCTGACAAAGATAATTTGGAAATCAAGCCACACCTGGAAGAGAAGTGGAAAAAGCTGGGAGGTGAGTACATGATGGAATCCCAATATGCCTTAAGCATCTATGTGCCACAAATGAGTAAAACAACAGCCTTAAAAAAAAAAAAAAAAAAAAAAAAAAAAGGAGTGACAGCAGGAGAGACTGCTCAAGCAAACACAGTTGGATAACTGAGAAACCAATTCAAGAACAGAAGTGCACAAGAAACTACCTACTTTCTCAAGATTAAGGCTGGAGAGAAAAGGCACCTATTCTTCCCAGTGTGTATAGACAAGCCTGGAAACAGATCTTGGGTGGGCAGGGCGCACATGATGAAGAGTGCCTGGAAAGGGCAGGTGCCAAAAGAGCACCATTACCCATCTGCTGGACCCTCTGTGAAACAAGCCAGCCCCTGTGAGTGAGCCAAACCAGAAACTTTGGCTCCTATCTTGCAGGGACTGGAATTCAGGTATAGAAGCGGTGGGAAACACAGTTTATCAGCTGATCCAAAAGTGTGGGTGCTTCCAAACACAGATCCTATGGGGGAAAATCACTTTTATATTCCCCAGTGTGCCTAGCGCAGTGCTTTGTATGAAGCAGGGGCCTAATAAAAGTGTGTTAATCTGAATAAAACCCAAACTACTTAGCTGTGCAGGTATCTTAAGATTCCAGACAGAATCTCCTGCCCTATAACCAATGTGATAAGTTACTTTCTTCCTATTTTACAGGTGAAGTGATACGAAGCCCTACATCCTGGTGACCTAAACCTAAACCCCAATGAACAGACACTGCCACAGGTCTGCTGCCAGGGGGAGGGGGGGTGAGGGGGAGGGAGGAGAAACATAAGAGCAAGAATGCATTTCCTTGCTTCATTAGCCTGTAATTTTCAGACTCACCCAGAAATCCTGGCAGTTCCAACATTTGGGTGGACTCAGGAGAAGAAAAATCCCAGGTGAATGATAATTGGATTACCCAGTTATGCCCCAGAGCCAAATGGCTGGAAAAGGCTAGGATGGCAGGGCCAGATAGAGTTAAAGGGACATTATTTTCTAAACCAAAAATCAAGACACTTAGGCTGATAAGACAATGGATGGAATATTTTAAATTGGGGCTGTCCTAGAAAAATCGGGGACATATGGTGGATTTAGGTCGGTTGCTTATTTCACAACAAGGGATCTCTGGGCCCAATATGCTAATGGAGGGGATTAAAGCCCTAGGATGGGAGACGTCTACGGAGAAAGCTGTCACTGATTTGTAAAGCAGGAGAAAGAATAAAAGAGTGTGCCTGTAGACCGCACTGGAAGGGCGACATTCTATGGAGGAGGGAGGAAAGCAAAGTTGGTCCGAACTCAAAGTATGTCAGTGAAATCTGTTTAGGCATCGGAGGCGGGTGCGGGGAAGGGACGGAGAGGGCTGGGGAGGGGGGGGATCACTGGCACAGACCGGTGGTATCCAATGGATACAGGAGTCACGGGCCAGTTCAGGCTGTGGCTTCACCATCCGTTCGCAACCTGACCTTGGGCAGATTATTTCCCTGTCTGTGGGCTTCAACTGAAATAGAGAATCTCACAAATCCCGATTTTTACGTAAAGAATCCACAGTTCAGTATACCTTCGTTCGGCGTGCGAAAACAGAGCAAATGCTCTTCTGAAAATGGAAGACAGGACAGACACGGAACAGCTCGTCCTTTCCATCCAATTAAGAACCTCGTGAGACTCAACTAGCTCCAAAACACAACTCCGCAGCGGGGCCGCAGGCCTCCACGCCGGGTCGTGCCCTGCCCGACGCGGCGCCGTCCCGGGAGGATGGGGGTGCGGGGCCGGGAGGAGGGCGCGGGCACACGCGGAAGCGTCCGGCACGCCGGGGCTGACACGGCGGCTTCCGGGGAGCGCGGGGCAGGCAGGGTCCCCGGCGAGCGGGGAGGCGGAGGGCACCTCCCAGGCGCCGAGGGGGCGAGCGTGGCGGGCTGGCACGGCCTGGCAGCCGAGCAGGCCCGGGCCGGGAGTGGCACCGGAGGGCGGTGCCCGGCTCCCCGAGCGCCGAGCGCCGGCCGCGGGACCCCTCCGGCGAGAACCCCTCCCCCGCCAACGGGCACTGACCTGTCCAGGGCCCGGCTGGACCTGGCCGGGCGGGGCCTACGCAGCCCCTCGGCCGGGCGCCGCCTCGCGCGGGGTCCCGGGCCCGGGCGGGCCGTCTCCTCTCCGCCGGGAGCCTCCGAGCCGGGGCCCGGGGCTGCCGCGGCGCGTCCGACCGCACCGGCCTGGCCGGCGTCAACAAAGGGCTGCGGGGGCGCGAGGCCGGGGCGGGGGCGCGGGCGGCGGCCGGATTGCGCGCGCGCGGCGGGGGCTCGAGGGCTGCAGCCGCCGCGGAGACAATGCAGCGCGTCCCGGCAGGGCTCCCGCGGCCGCCTCCGCCGGGGGCGGGGCGCGGCGCGGGGCGGGGCCTGGCGGCGCGGGGCGGGGCGGGGCGGCGCGGGGCGGGGCCCCCGGGGGGCGGGGCGCGGCGCGGAAGCCGGGCCGCGCGCTTCCTTTGTGCGGCCGCGCCGGCCCCGCCCCGCGCTCTCCGGAAGGCGCCCCGGCCCCGCGGCGGTTCAGGGACTAGGGCTTTGGGCGCAGGGAGGCGGGCGCCGCGCGGCCCGGCACGAGTCCCCGGCGGCGTGGCGGACTGTTGACTCCCTCCCGCCCCCCGATTCGGAGGCAACAGTGATAACGACCAGCAGTAATCGAGGGCTTAGCGTGCGCCGAGCCCTCCGTGCACGCATCCCCGCTTAGTCTTCACAATGACCCTCCAAGTAGTCATTATTCTCCCCACTGGGAACCGAGGGTCAGAGAAGTTAAGTAATGACCCAAGTGACCCAGTTACACCATAAACGGAGATAACGCCTACTCTTTAGGCTTACTGTGAAGGTTAACTGAGGACATTCACACAAATTGCCTGCGGTGCTTGGCACACAGTTGGAGCCCAATAAATGTTTCTTCTCTTCCTAAACCACCCTGGTTTAAACGGAATGGTCGTGTCCATTCACCAGCTACGCTGGGAGCCGTGGGGGATGCAAGAGGTGGGCCAGGTGACCCCCCAGCCTCGCCGCCCCACCCCCAGCTTTATCAGGAATAGATGACGCGGACTTCTCCCTCCATGCCTGACGCCCTCTTTTCCTATTTTCTTGCCTTTTTTAGCATTCGTATTCTCCCTCCCTCACCCCGCCCCCTGCCCCCGCTTTTTCCCTTCCTTTGTTTCTGCGTCTTATATTTATTTTATATGCACTGATTGTTCACTCCCTCTTCCCCCTATTCCTCTTCCTTTCCCTCTACTGTTTTTCGAATTTTCAATGTCTTCTTTCAAAAATATTCCCATTTCCTCCTCCTTTCTGATTTGCATTTCTTATACTTACACACGATAGAATACTCCACTTCTATTTCCTAAGCAGGCCCGCAGTTTCCTGCCTCCTTACCTTTACTTCCTCCTAGATTGCCCTTTCCCCAACTCTGCAGGTCTAGGTCCTACCTTATCCTTCAAGTTCTGGACAACCTTTTCTGTAAGGAGCCAGACAGCAAATACTTTAGACTTGGCTGGATATACTTTCCCTGTGGCAACTATTCAGCCCTGCTGTTGTAGTCGGACAGCAATCACAGACAAAATACTGTGTTCCAATAAAACTCTTATTTATAGACACTGAAATTTAGATTTCATATAATTTTCACATATCATGAAGTATTCTTCTTTTGAGTCTTAAAAAACTTTTCAAATGTAAAACCCATTATAAAACAGTTTACAAAAACTGGTGATGTGATAGATTTGGCCCACGCTCTAGAACAGTGCCACTTCCTCCCGGCAATCTATCCTGATAATCTCTACTTGGTAGTAACTCTTCCCTCTTAACTTTTAAAGCACTTACCTATAATCCTTCCAGTGCATTTATCACATTTTGGTTTTTAATGTATGTTTTCTTCCTGTGCATTTCTCATCTTTCCCAGCAGACCTTAAGCTCGTTGAAGGTGAAGCACAGACCTTATTTCTCTATGTATTACCTCCCAGCCCACAGTGCTTTGCATGGAGCAGGCATTCAAACATACAGAATGGATCAATACTTAAGTCTTGGGTGGTTCACAGTTGTTTCCACTGTGCAAAGCTTACTTCTCTCATGAGATAGTACCTCAAGAACAGGATGCTTGTTGTAATTATAGATTTCAGAGAGATTTTTGAGAGCTCCATAGAGAAGACAGAGAAAAACAGGTAATGTCAGTTCATTTAGGAGTTGCTGGATAACAAGTACTTGAACAAAGAATGTATATTATCACCAACCTGCAAACAGATCATGTGTCTTCAGTCGGGTCCTATTCAACATTTCTATCAGCCCATTGGTTAAAGACAAAGAGAACATGCTATATGATTTACAGATGGCAAAGTCAAGCAGAGGAGTTAATATAAAGAATCACAAAATCCAGGTTTAAAACATTCCCCCCCCATCACTGATTCCGTGTCTCTGTTTTCCTATCTTTCAAATGGGGATGATAAAAGTCCTTTCCTACCTCACAGGGTTACTGTCAGGACTAAATGAGGAAATACACATAAAGCCTGGCAGAGAAGGCTCAGTAAATATTAGCTATTAACCATTTTCTTGCTGGACAGGAACTACAGGCTGACCTCACAAGGTAACATTTAATAGATATAATTATATTTTGGCTCAAAATATAAATTGTACAAGTTTGAGACTGTAGAGACCTGGAATGATAGCAGTCCATGTAAAACGAAACCTCAAAAACAAAATAAAAAATAAACCCCAAAGCCAACCCTCTGGGATTCAGGTGACACAGGGCTCTGTGAGCCGGCAGTGTCATTCCCCTGGGAAGGAGGAGCTACCATGGGGCTATGAGTATGTTGCACTGATGTAGGAAGGTGAGGGAGTTCTGCTCGGGAGCCAGAGTCAGGGCACTGTCTTTTCATAGCAGTGTGACCTGGACTCTCTATAGGCTTTTATTCCCTCCTCTGAATCATGAGGACAATAGTATTTATCTTTCAGGGTTCTCATGAATGAGTAAAGGAAAACTTAGAACAGTACTTGATACCTAGTAGGTATACAAACAAATCTCAGTTCCTCCCTACCATACCAAACAGATCTAGGAAACAGTCCTGTCCCTTGAAGGGCTTATACAGATAAGCCCTTCAAGGGACTTGAAGTGGACTTGGGTGCCAACCGATGGTGGCTAGTGGCTTTTTATATTTGGAATTACTGTGCTTAATTTGGGGGCTCATACTTTGGGAGAATTAATGCAAAGGTAGACTGTGGTTAAATAAGAACAACCAGATGGTGAGAATGGAAGGATCTTGACATGGGATGGGGGGAAAAAAAGGTCTCAAATATGCAGCCTGGAGATTTTCCCTCTTAATGGGAAGGACAAGAAAGGGACATGGTAACTGTCTACAAACACTGCAGGAGATGGAGATGGACCCTGTTATAATTCACAAAACATTCACAGCCAGTGGTGGAAGTTCCAGGAGAGCTGATTTTGGCTTACTTTGAAGAGCAACTTTCTGATAATTAGAGCAACTCCACAATGGAATGGGCTGCTTTTCAAACTGGTGAACCCCTTACTATTGCAAGTGCCAAGAGAATGGATGGCCTCCTTCCACTCTTTTACTTTTCTTTTCCTTGATCCCATCCTCTATTCTTTACAGAAAACCAAGAGCCCTTTCCCCTACTTTGTTCCCAAGTGCTTGTCTTCTCATTTCTCTTTCTTGAGTTTCCAACCTCTTTGTCTGTCGGTTCTCCCAACCCCGACTCCCAGCACACCCTTAGTCCACTGACTAGAACTGCCTCCCAGACTTGCAGGTGGCCCATTGCTCAGAATGTCACAGATCTGGGCCAAGATTGCATACCAGCAGAGAGGGGACCCAGAGGTTGTGCTGTGACTCTCCCATCAGGGTAGAGGATCCAGCAGAGTGTCCTGAAACCTAGTCATGGAGAAGGCCATTTGTCACTGGGCACTCACAGACACACGGGGATCCCAGAACTGAGCAGTTCTTTCAAAGATGCTTTCCATGAGCTGAACATATTCTGAACTCCCTTTGCCCTTCCCCTAGGCACTTGCCTTATCTTTGATTTATGGCAGCCATTTGTCATATTTTCAATTTCAAGAACTCCCTCTCAAAGCAAAGGAAGCAGAGAATTGAAACAACCGCATACCTGCCTGAACTCTGAACCTGACATATGAATATGCAGATGTATCTGACAGCAATGCCATTTAGGCCTCAGAGTCTGGATCTAGAACTTTCCTTATCCTTCTTTATCCTTTTCTATCTTCTAGGTCCCCTTTCTTTATCTTTGGTTTATCTTCCCGTTTTCCCCCCTCTGTTTCTACGCACACCAGCTTCCTTGTTGCCTTATGGGCTTGCAGTGGTTTACCCACCCAGGCCAGATGTCCAAGTGAAATGTGGGATGGCAAGGAAAGCCAACTCTCCCCCCTCCCTCGAGGGCCCCACTACACTTCATACCGTGAGCTGGGGACTGCTGGATGTTAGGGCTCTTGGGGACAGGCAGGCCTCCAGGCACGGCAGTGATGATGGCCTGTTGATGTGGTGATGGGCCAGACCGAGTCTCAGGCACACTCTTCTCTCCAGGTACTGCTTCTTTCCAGTCATCCATGTTGCACTCCTGGGGCTGTGAAGGGAGAGGACAGAGATCATCTTATAAATTGCCTCAACATCCTTGAATACTTGCCCTGTTTCCGAAGAGTCTGGGTAGCAGGCAAGGACATTAAGATTCAGCCAGCCCTAAATTAGGGAGAGGCCTCTTGGCTCTCTTGGATCACCCAGAGAGGACTTAGACCAAAACACATCCGCATGGGGGCTGTGGCATTGCCCGAGCTGTGTCTTCTCATTTGTTCCCCGGACCTTGGCACTGGCTTACTCACCACTGGTGAAGCAGGCTGCAGTTGTAAGATGACAGCTGAAGCGTGTTGGAACCTGCGTTGAGGGGTGTGGGCCAGGCCCTCAGGGTATCCATTGTGGGGCCCAGCGTCTGGCGTGGGAGGGTGACACTGCTGAGTGCTGCCAGCCTTGTTCAGATTGGCCGTGGGGCACTGGAGAGGCAGGGCGGGTGTAACCGGGCCTAGTGGCATGGCGTGGGCTTCGGGGCTGGGCTGCAGGGTCAGGCTGGGAGGGACCGAGGCGAGCTGGGGGTGGGACTGGGCTTGCAGCACTGGCCGGGACTGCTGTGGCAGCGGTGGCGGTGGTGGCGGTGGTGCTGGCTGCTGTGGCTGCTGCTGGAGTACGAACTGGGGCTGCAGGTGCTTTGAGGGTGGCTGCGAGAGGAGCTGGTGCGGTTGCAGCTGAGCATAGGCTGCAGGGGGACAGATCAGGTCAGGGGGCACAGGTTGACCTCATCTTCTGCTGTGGCCCCAACTCTGCCCCTCCCACCTACATATCACAATGGCTTCCCAGAATCAAGGTCTCGGCTTTGATCTCTTTCAGCTTTTGCCTAGACCCTGGCCTGGCCAGGCCACTGCCACAGCCCCCAACTGTCTGTTTCCTTGCCTTCCTCCTGTGCTAAAGCTTGGCTGCCCCTCAAAGCCCACTGCAAAACTCACCTCCTCTAGGAAGCCCTCTTGGACCGTGCCAGCTGTTCAGAGAATCCCTGGATTCTACGGTGTGCCATATTGTCTGGCCCCTCCATGCCCTTCACTCACTCTTCTCTGAGCCTGCAATCAATGTGGCCTCCCATTGCCCAACCCAACCCTGGCTCTGCTCAGGCTGGGCTTCCTCCGCCAAGAGTCAATTGCACACGGGACCTGGGACTGTTACATACAGAAGGGCCTCAGGCTAGCTGCTAAACCTCTCTAGGCCTTGGCTTCCTTGTCTGAAAGTTGGAAATAAAAATCATTCCCACCCAGAAAGTTGTTGTAGGGATGAAATGAGAAAAAATTGTGTGAATAAAATGAGAAAAAAAGTGATATGGTGTGCATAGCACGGTAACTGTCAAACAGTCATGCTCGATTATTTCTAGCTATAATTAAAGTGATGATTGGTTTAGGTTCTCAAAGTATGCTGGACTTACATTTACCATAAGAACATGTATCACAGTGTATTATAATCGTTTCTTAACTTTCTTCCCTTGGAGATCGTGAACCCCTTGTGTCAGAAATTATCCCGGGTCTCTTTATCCAGAACCTGGCCTAATGCCTGACATTGGATGGGTGCTAAAGAAATAAACTTCTTGTCCTGAACTGGAATCCATTTGTTGCCATGTGCTGCTAGCCTTTTCTTCTCCTGGCATTTTAACCAGGCCAACTCTTTGAGGTAGGGATTCGCATACTTTTTTAGTAATCCATTTAGTGTCTAGCTCATGCCTTGTATACAGTACAGATTTAGATTCAGCTTAGAGATTGATTGTCCTTCCTCCTAACCCTGCCTAGTGGCATCCAGGCCAGCTTAGCATGAGGGTAGCTCCCCCGAATCTGTCTTGCCTGAATGGGGCCCTCCACCAAGACTCCCACAGCTGGGGAGCTACTGCAGACAGGCTATGCCTTGCCAACGCAGAGGGCCACAGCTGGAAGCTCACAAACAGATTTTTACAACCAAAGCCTCCAAACTAATAGGGATAAAGGCAAATTTTGGACCCTGAGCTAACATTTTAAGAGTCCTGTGATCCCAACAGGTGCAAAGCAATCAGATTTCAAACTAAGCTGGGGCTTTTTTCTTAAATTTTGTCTATTTACACATACGTTTCCAACTATCTCATCACAGCCCAGCATAGAATTCCAAGCAGAAGGCCAATCAGAATGGAATGGAATGGAATGGAATGGAATGGAATGGAATGGAATGGAATGGAAAGGAAAGGAAAGGAAAGGAAAGGAAAGGAAAGGAAAGGAAAGGAAAGGAAAAACAACATGGTCTCTGGTAACTGGCAGAGAGCAGAAAAGGGTTGAGAAATGCACCAGGTTTGAGGTGATGGGGGACCATCCAAATGGAAATTGTCAGTAGGAATTTGGTGATTATAAATTGCCCCTGCCTCCCACTTAAGCCTTTTCTCCCAATTCCACATTGAATAGCTCATAACTTAATCAGGCAAAGATTGTCAATCAGGCAAACTAAACAATCAGGACTCTTTGAGAGGACTGTCGATAAGGCACCCGGGAGATCCCACAGATGCCACACAGTGCCCCGTTAGGCTTGAGCAGTTACGAAGACCATAAAGACCATAGAAAGATGGGTACCATCACTGAAAACCCAAGCAAATCTTTCTGTCTCTCAGTATAAAGTCATGAAGTCCTGCCCCGGAACAGTTGCTCTAGGGGTTGCCCATCAGAGGTAAGAACGGGTGCAGGCACGAGGCAGGGAGCTAGCGTCAATGGCACATCCCACCACTCCCTGGCTGTGTGCCCAGAGGTGGGTCCTATTCCTTCTCAGGGATTCAGAGTTTTATCTAAAACAGGAAGTTTGGGTGAGGTGAACACATGAGTCTCTCCCAGCTCTAGTCTGATGGGGGTGGCTATCATAGGAAAGTGGTTTAAAACTCAGTGGTTTAAAACTAAGGTGGTGTAGATGGGACGGACGCCTGCATGGCTCAGCGGTTGAGCGGTTGAGCGTCTGCCTTCGGCTTAAGGCGTGATCCCAGGATCCGGGATCGAGTCCCACATCGGGCTCCCTGAAAGGAGCCTGCTTCTCCCTCTGCCTGTGTCTCTGCCTCTTCTGTGTGTCTCTCCTGAATAAATAAATAAATCTGGAAAAAAAAAAAAGATGGTGTAGAGGCGGGCGCCTGGGTGGTTCAGTTGGTTAAGCGTCTGCCTTTGGCTCAGGTCATGGCCCAGGGTCCTGGGATCAAGGCATGCATTGGGCTTCCTGCTCAGTGAGGAGTCTGCCTCTCCCTCTCCTTCTGTCCCTTCCCCCCCGACTTGTGCTCTCTCTCTCTCTTAAATAAATAGATAAAATCTTTAAAGAAAAATAAAATACAAAGTGGTGAAAAGAAGGTCAGAGAGGAAAAGAGTTCTAAGTCTCCAGTGCATAGAGTACAGTTAAGGACAAAACACATTTGCTTGCCAAATTGGGAAAGCAACTGCTAGCCTGCTGGCCGGCTACCCCAGGGCCTCCCCATCTATCCCACTCTCCCCTCTGCTGCTCCTGGAAAACTGAAGGCATCGTTTTGGAACAGATGATGCTAGTGTATGCCATGGCTGGAAACAAAGCTCATGAAGCCTTAGATAAGTTCATAAATCAAAGGCTCAAGGTATTTTGGGGAAGTGTACATCTGTAAACTTTTGAGGTTAATAAAAAGCAAAGACCACGATTTAACTCCGGCATTATCCTGGGTCAAAAGTCCTTTTATTTAAAATACTGTGATAACTTTGTAGTTGGTCTTTCTGATTCCAGTTTCTTCTCTCTATAATCCATTTTATAGATTGCAAATTAATCTTTCTTTTGCAAGTTAATCTTCCTAGTGCATAGATCTGACTCCCGATTAAAAGCTAACAGGAAAAAAAAAAAAAAAGAAAAGCTAACAGGGATCCTCCTTTGTCTGTTGACTAAAGCTCCAGGCATTCGAGATCTCTTTACAACCTTTTAATTTCTATTATTTTTTTGATCCGAGCAATCTACTACTCATTGTCCCCTGTACAGTTTATGCTTTGTCTCATCCCACCTAGAGTGTCACACAAATCAAATCTTCATCATCCTTTTTCTGCCCTTACAGCTAAGGAAATTCTTCCCTTTGAGGTACATCAAGGTCTGTCTGCTTTGCATCGCCCTCAGAGATGCAGCATGTCTAGTGGGCAACTTACAGTTCTAGAGTCAAAGTGCTTGGATTTGAATCTTAGCTCTGCCTCTTACCAGCACTGTAATGCTGGGCAAGTTACTTGACCTCTCTGTTTCTCTGTGTCATCATCATTAAAAGGGGTAATGATGATACCTATTTCAAATGACTTGTCTCTTTTAGTAGGCAGAATTGATGGGATTCACTTATTTCATCCAAAGAACCTTGAATTTAGTGGATGCTTAATCAGTATTGGGGAATGAATGAATGACAACGTGGTGGAACTCCAGCTATTGTCCCACAAAACCTTTCCTTTTCAGAGCCAGAACATGGATGAGAGGGATATAAACCCATGATCTTTTTGGTTTAATCAGCATTCTGGTTTATGGAAGACCTTCCTCCTACTCAACCCCTGCTCACTACCTTCCTGCACTAACTTTCAACCCACCCCAGCTGCTCCACTCGCTGTGCATAAAATGTCATATCCCATCGTGCCTGTTTGGCTTTGATTTTGGTGCTTCCATTTTCTGGAATGCCCTCCTCTTGCTTCAGTGATCTGAGGCTTAAGCTTCTTTGGCTCAGGCTCAGCTCCTGTTGTCTCCCTCTTTGCCTTAACTCTTAATTATGGGTTTTCCCGCAGAATTCCTGGAAGTTTTTATCGTTTGATTGATTTGTGATTTAACATGTACTATCTTGTATACGTATTTCACTGGTTCTTAAACATTGATTCTTATCCCCACCCCCCAAACACGCACACATTTGAACATAATATCCTTTGAACTGGGATGCATATGGCAACTGCTATCTGGTCAACTGGCAGTGCTTTTCTTCCTTAAAGTTTAATAAAATAATGGTGTATCTCACAATCAGTGGCCTCCTACATTAAGTCAAACGGGAATACTTTTATTCTTGTGTGTATTTCCTATCTCTCTAGCTGTCCTGTTTCAGTCAAAGGTATGTTCTATGTTTCTTTTTATTTTTTTTAATTTAAAAGATATGATTTAATTTAGCTGGAAGTTTTTTTTATTTATTTTTATTTTTTTTATTTATTTATTCATGAGAGACACACAGAGAGAGGCAGAGACACAGGCAGAGGGAGAAGCAGGCTCCATGCAGGGAGCCCGACGTGGGACTCGACCCCGGGTCTCCAGGGTCACGCTCTGGGCCGAAGGCAATGCTAAACTGCTGAGCCACCCGGGCTGCCCTAGCTGGAAGGTTTTTATGTCTCCTTTTACCTTCTCCGTTGTCCAACATGATACTCTACGTGTTTGCAGATGCTTAGTAAACGTCTGCTGTTGATCACAGTAAGATCAATGAATGCATCTCCCTCTACCATGCCCTCCAGCTCAGTTTGGGGTGGTAAAGGGCATTTGCAGCCATGATACCAGAGCAGGCCATGCTCCTCTTTCCCACAGGTAGGATGGGGCATATCGGTTTATGAAATGTTAATACACAGAAATCTCTTTTTTCTTTTTCTTAACTTTTTCTAGTGCCCAGTAGCTTCATTTTTTCCCTGCACCTACTTTGGCTCCCCTATCCCCTCCTGCTGTAAAGTACACTGCTTCTAAGGAACAAAGGGTTGCTTCCTTGGGACCTTGACCACAACTTTGGAAGGCTCCATCAGCCCTTCCTATTATGGAGCAGGGGAGGGGCAGGCCCAGGGCCTCCACAAATTAGAGCCAAGCAAGAGAGAGAGACTCTAGGCAATGCTCATCTTTCCGTCTGGTGCTCTAACCTTGAACAGCCTCCTTAAAATCTCAAGAGGCCAATTCACTGCTCCCAAACCAGTTGGTTGTTGGCAACAAGAGGATTAAGGTCCCCCAGAGTAGGAGGGATTACTGGCTGGCACCCTTCACTGTATTCACTGTTAGAACTTATCAATAATTAATCTCTATTGATCTCAAGGCTTCAAGTATGCAGGAAATAGCTCACTGCCCCAGACATGCTGAGTGAGACTCTTGTCCCAAAATATACCAGAGCAGCATCTCTTTCATGGGTCCAGGCCTGCTTATACACTTATTTTTTCAAAGACTCTGCTATAACAGACTAGAGTTGCTGGAATTAGCTAGTCTCTGGGTCAGGGGAAATGCCTCTCAGAGAGGATGGCATTACTCTTTACTACCCACTGCTCTTCAGGGTTTAGAAAGTGAAGAGATACTTTTAATCATTCATTCACTAAATAAACATTAACAACCCCCAAAGATACAAGTGTAGTAATCCAAAGGGGCACCTGCATCCCAATGTTTATAGCAGCAATGTCCACAATACCTACTATGGAAAGAGCTCAGATGTCCATCAACAGATGAATGGATAAAGAGATGTGGTATATATACAATGGAATTACTACCCAGCCATAAAAAAACGAAACTTTGCCATTTGCAATGACGTGGATGGAACTAGAGGGTATTATGCTAAGTGAGATAAGTCAATCAGAGATAGACAATTATCATATGCTCTCACTCATATGTGGAATTTAAGAAACAAACAGAAGATCATAGGGGAAGAGAGGAAAAAATTAAGTAAGATGAAATCAGAAAGGGAAAGAAACCATAAGAGACTCTTGACCATAGAAAACAAACTGAGGGTTGCTGGGGGGGGAGAAGGTTGGTGGAGGGGAGAACAAATAACAAACATTGGCAAGCACCTACTACAAACCAAGTACCATGTTTGCTGCTGGCTGAAACACGGTCCCTAGAATAGATTATTGTTTAGTAACAGAGACATTTACTCTTGGCATATCTTGGTAAATGTTACAAGAGGAGATAAGCACAGAATACCAAAAACACAGAAAAGGGGATTCAACTTCAGGAGAGCAGAGAAGGCTTCCCCGAGGAAGCATTTACCATGACTTGGAGTTAGGAAGATGACAAAACGAATAGCACATGGGAAGAACCGGAGACATAAAAGACTACAGTGCATTCAGAAACCTGTAGGGCATTCTCTACAGACACTCCCAGAGTGTCTATAGTAGAGGAGCCAGAAGAGAAGGCAGTTTTAGGAGGAGTCTAAATTATGCTGGTATCCATAAAAGGCTGCTCTTCTCTGAAGAGGTCTGTCTCATAGGATCAGGCCTCGGGGGTGACTGAGATTGAGGCTGACTCTACAGGGCAGAGTCCCACATAGACAGGGAAGCTCCTTTTAGAAAAACCTAAAGCAAGAGCCACATGAATTTTCCATGATGCAGTTCCTCTGTGCTGAGGGCTAAGAGTTTGAGGGGGAAGTAAAGCTAAGGGAAGTTTCCCTGTAAGAAGAAACTAGGTTATAGCAACAGGATTGCAACTGCAGAGGCACTCCACGGTGGTCTGTCTATGCCTTAACGTCTTTAAGCCTGCTCTGTAGCCATCTGGCAAAACTAGCAAATATCCTCTGTGAGCAGAATTCCTTATAAGGAATGCTTGGAGCATTAAAAAAGAAAACTGGTTTCTGCATCTCTGCTCCCACCCCACCTTGGCCGAATGATGGTAGTACTGCGTGAGTGGCTAAAGGCATGGGTTTTAGAGCCAGATCTGGGTTTGAATCTTGGTTCTGCCACCTATAGATGGTATAACTTTAGACAAATTGCTTATCCTCCCTGACCCTTGCGTTCCTGTTCTATAAATGGTGATATGTACCACCTAGTGTAGCTGTTAGCACCACATGGAATATTATGTTTAAATCACAAAAAGGTTCACTGCCTTTGCACATACCTAGTAGATGCTCATCAAATGAAGCTATTCTTAAAATACTATCAGCTATTTGCATGTTGCTTTGAACTTCTCAAAGCATTTTTATAATTTGAATCTCATTTATTCATAACAGTAAGCTTATGAGGCAAATGGGCAGTGTTCCCATCTTATAAACAAGAACTGAGAGTAGTTTCCAATTGACTTCTACAATGCAGTGTGTTAAGGGAAAATTGATTCTACTTGACAGATGAGACACAGTGCCTTGCATGTAACAAACACCCCAAAAGTGCTGATGGGCAAGTGAATAAAACAAGCCAATAAGCACAAAGTAAAATAGCAAGCCTTGGAATATTAGTTGGAGGCTCTTCAGACCTTTGCAGGTGATCTTGGAGGAAGAACAATGAAAAGGGAGTGTTTTTGTCAGAAGGCAGGGAGGTAAAAGGGATGCGATGGGTCAAGTAAGTCACAAAGTGGTAGGAGTGGGGGAGAGGAGACAGATCTGTCCCAGGAAGCCATGAGCAATTCGAGTGGTTCAGTGGGCAATTTGGGGAGGATTTTGCAGGCCCCCCACAGAGTCAGAGTCAGTCTTATCAGAAGTCATGAACACACTATTTATTGAGTCCCTCCTACAGGCTAGGCATTACAACTGATAAAGTAGGAAAGAAAGACACAGGGAAGGTTTCCCAACAAGGAAAGAAATAACAGTCTCTGAGGAAGATGATTCTAGCAGCTGTGAGTGGGAATTCCTGGCCATCAGTTAAGCCTCTTATAGTCAGCAGGCCTCGAGGAAGGCAGGGAGCCAACACAGAGGAAGTATCATCGGAGCCTGGTGATGAGCTGGGTAGTGATGGAAGGTGGGACCAAGGAGGGAAAGGGAGCTGGGAGCTGTGGAGAGCCTACTCTGTGCGGGTCACCTCTGCAGGCCAGCACACTCATCTTTATAGCCTGTGGGAAGTACAATCATCTCAGTTTTATAGGTGAGGAAATTGAGGTTTACAGAGATTAAGTAACTTGATGATGGTCATAAAACTAGTAAGTAGGGAAGCTGGGGTCTGAAACCAGATCTAACTCTGAAGCCCATGCTTTTCCCATTATAACACTCTGCTTCTGTGCTAAAGGCAAATGAAATAAAAATAACCCTGAGACTGTGAGCCTAGGGTATAAGAGTTGCTAGTTCATGACCGTGGGCAGTGGCTGGGAAACTGGGAACGGAGATTCTTCCTCAGAGGAACACATCCAGATTTTTGTTTTTGTTTTGTTTATGAATTCTGTAAAATTTAAAAATGTGTGTGTGGTGGAGTGACATCCAAGGGGAATATCCTATAGACAGGAAATCTACAGGGAAGGGGAATGAAGACAGGGAGGGGCCCATATTCAGATGTCATCTGCAGACAGGTGGTAGGTGTCTGAAATGGAAGAACAGACAAGCTCCTTTAGGGGGTAAATGTTGGAGTAAAACACCAGGAGGACAGGACTGAGTCTTTGGGAGTCTCACAGCTAATGGCAGTGGGGGCAAAGGGAAAGGAGGGAGGAGCAGGTCCCACCTACACGCACAGATGGTCACATGCACACGTGGCCATTCTGGACGTAGGTGCTTCCCAGTGCCAGCTGAGATCATCCTCCTTCTGTTCTGTTCTTGAAACTTACTCATTTTTCAGGCACAACTCAGATTTCCACACCCCAATTAGAATTTAAACTCTTGTTCATCTCTGTAACTCCCATATGGTTAGCATTATGTTTGGCACATAATAGGTGCTAAATGAGTATTTATTGAGCTGAACTAAACAATTAAAGAGACAGAGAAAAACTATTTGGGGATGACAGTTAATTAGTCTTTCTGAGCCATATCTTCTTCATTTAGGGGAATGGAATTGTCAGGATTAAATGAGATACGTAGGTAAGATATGTGGGTATTTCGGACAGTGCCTGGGACATGGCTGTTCATTAACTCGTAGTTATTATTATTATTAACTGGTAGTTGGCAATGACTCATAGAGGTAATATAATAGGAGCCTAGGGTGAAGGATTTCAGGAAAGAAGGCTCAACACTTCCAAGGCCCTTTGTGTATCACAGTTGTATCCTCTTCCTCTGTTTCTGTCACACACACATACACACACGTGCACACCTATGATGTGTTAAGCAAAATATCAAACTCTTCCACTGATATCCTGTAGACTTTTTCCCCCTAATATAAAGAGGAACTTCTTAGGAATCTAAATTTGGTCCTACAGTGATAGTTGAAATGAACTTCGTGGTTGGTTGCACAATTTTAACATCAAAATTGTTGGGAATCTTGACTCTAGCGAGATAACGAGTCCATTTGTATGTTTTGTTTTTATTGGATTCTCTAAGTAAAAGTGTCTATCTCACAGCTTGGAAGCTGCTCTGGGAGAGAAATGTGGTGCCCGAGAGTCCTAGAATCAGCAAGCATCACATTGTCCGGCCTATCACAGACAGGAATCACTATTCCCTGACACAAATCCCTCTCTGCAATAAAACAAAGCTGCTATGTGGCAGGCCTTTCCAGCAGAGAGTTTTCTCTCCTCTGATGAGACCTGAGGAGGGATGAGGAAGCAGAACAAAGACCTGGCATCTGGAGCACAATTGTGTGGAAAGGGCCTAGAATTTTCAATAACCTGACAGTTTCCTTTTTTTCACAGCATCAACCTCCTGGTCAGCAACTTTCTCCTCACCTTTGGGCCTGAGTGTGCACCAAGGCCCTGAGTTTATCCCCTAGAATGAGGACTCCAAGAACCAAGCCTCTTGTGGGGAGCTGTGGGCCAGCTCCCTTAGGACTTGGTTTCCCTGGAGGCCTGGCCCATGGGACCTTGCAGCCTGCCTCTCCTGCCCTCCTTGGTTCTGTCCTCGAATTTCCAAGAAGCCCAACTTCTTAGGCTCTGCTCTCCGCCCCTTATTCCCCTCCCCCACCTGCCAACCCACCCCTTTTCAGGGCATAAGGGACCTTTTCTATTTGCAGATCCTAAAGAAGCTGGTTGCCAAGGTGACAGGAGCAGGAACAGCAGGGAGCTCGCCATGGGGGAGGGGCTTTGCCCCCAAACAGCTGTCAGTGGGAGCAGTCCCAGCTGGGACTACAGCATTTGCCTGTTCTGGGAGGACATGGCCCCCAGGGGGACACATTCTCTCCCCTACGGTCCCCCACTGCCCCACTGCAGGTCTCCACTGGTTATTCTCCCTGGGGGCAACGAGCCAGCCAGCTCGAAAATGCTTCAATAACCAACAAAAACCGCCACCCCCTTCTCTCTTTTTCTCTCAATCTCTCTCTCTCTCTCTCTCTCTCTCTCTCTCTCTCTCTCACACACACACACACACACACACATGCGTGCGCGCGTGCGCTCTCGCGCACAGGCACACACACACACACACACAAGCACATGCGCACATGCTCTGATCTCTGTTCATTTGCAGTGGGTTGGCTGGGCAGGAGGCCAGAAGTTACCTTTGCCTGAGGACGCAGGAGCCCAGGGCAGGGGCTCCTCCAGGCTGCCCCCACTAGGGCATAAAGATTATTTGTCTTTTTTTTGTTCCAGAGCCCTGAGAGGATCTGCAGCTTCCTGACCCTCCCCATTGCCTTGCATCTGGGAGGTTAGGGGTTGGGGAGTAGAATCACTGGGCTTGTAGAGAGGAAGGGGTAGAAGAAGTAAGGAAGAATGGGAGGTGATGGTAGGAGGTAGGAACCATGCAAAGCCCACTGATTTGTGTGATCTAGATGCAGCCCACAGCTGCCCCACAGAAAGTTCTGTGGAACCACTTGTCTCTGTATTGCATATAGCCACATACTGCTAGTTTCAGGCCATGCCAGGGGCCCCAGACCTCAGCCTGTAACTCACAGGTGTTCACCTTCATAAAGTTCAAGAGAAGAGAGCCTTCCACTCGATTCTGTAAACTACAGAACTTAGAACCATCAGGCTCTTTGACTTTTGGGTCATGAACAGGAATGGCCTAGGAAAGACCCACATTACTGCAAGAATTGAGAGCGGCAAATATGGTTTAATGGCTAAGGACACAGAATCTGACTCAGTGGGGCATGGACCTGGTTCCCACTTCTGCCTCTTACGACTTATGTGACCTTGAGCGACACATGTAGCAAGTTCTTGGATAACCTCTCTGAGCTTTCGTCTTCTCCTCTGCAAAATGGATAAACACACCTACCTTATAGGGTTCTTTCCAAGGCAAAAAGGGGTGGTATGCATAAAAATGCCTAGCATATGGTCTAGTTTACAACAGCTGTTTTAATAGCGCCCTGTTTTCTCAAGACCCCAGGATTGCCTAGCACATTTAGGAAGAATTCAAGAACGGGTCTTTCTTTTGAAGAGTCCTTAGAACCTGGGGGGCTGGGTTGGATCTGGGGAGAGGCTACATTTTGGCTTGGGTGCGTATGGTTCTCAGGAAGTAGGGTTTGTAGGGTTTGTAGCTTGAATGAGAAGGGAGAAGTGCTAAGTGACTTGTAGGGAGCTGCCTTCCTCAGCCCAGCAGTGACTGTCCAAAGGCAGAGAATCACCAATCCTTTGTCCTCGAAACCTCAAGAAAGTAAATAAAGGATTGTGGCTCAGATTCTTCATTGCTCAGTCGTGACACTTGACCTGTACTTTCCTCTATCTTGAATATCTTCCCCTACTTTGTCTGTTGTTGGGTAAACTACTCCTGCTTTGAGACTCACATGCCATTTCCTCTGAGGGACAGTATCTCTGACCCCTCCTCCTGGCACTGAGTTGGGTGTGTCCACACTTACCTTGAACTTACTTCTGTAATAGAATTTATGAAATTGAATGGATTTGCTTATATACCTGGCTCCCTCCTTTTGACTGCACATTTAGGTAAGGAATTGTATTTTGACCCCGTTGGTTAATCTAGTAACCAGCATACACAAGCTCTCAAGAAAAAAAAATGTAGGTTAGACTGGATAGCAAAATGGTCTGGATGAGGACAGAAGGTGAGTGGTTGTCTCAAGGATGTGACCAGGGTGATTCTCTCTCTCTCTCTTTTAAATTTATTTATTCATGAGAGACACACAGAAAGAGGCAGAGACATAGGCAGAGGGAGAAGCAGGCTCCCTGCAGGGAGCCTGATGTGGGACTTATCCTAGGACCCTGGGATCACAGCCTGAGCTGAAGGCAGATGTTCAACCACTGAGCCACCAGGTACCCCTGATTTTCTCTTTAATGCAAAGCCATGTAGTCTATCGCTATTATATTTACTTCTATGGTCTAACAGCATGGTCTTATTCCCTAGACTGATAAGCTGGCTTCTAAGGCTTTTCTGAGAAAAGACTGCTTAGAAAAGGCAATACTGGGACATGCTAGCAGACAGGGAAAGAGATCCAGCTTCTGGGAATGCTGACTCAGCCCCATCACAGAATCTTTTTCATAAGTAATCTGATTATTATATATTTTTTAATCTGCTAAATTTTTTCCTGAAGTGATACCCTCATTGGCAAGCCTTTTGGCTCCCTTCCCCAGAGCTGGATAGCTCCTGCCATGCTCAGAGCTCACATATATGAGAGCACTGATCACACTGCACCTCATAGTACTTGTCTTCCCAGCCGGTACCCTTCCCAGAGAGCAGAGCCTAAGTCTCATTCATCTCTGTGCATCTAAAACTGGCAACATAACTGTCATATATTAGTCAACAGATGTCTGTTGAATGATGATAAAATCAACTTCCCACTTCAACTCCCTGTGTGGTTCTTGTTTGCACCTGGCTTGTCCCCATCCCTGTAACTGACCCTTCAAGTATTTCAAAGTAGTCCAACTGCCAACCACCACTCTCTCATGGCTAAGAGCTATGATTCACCACTGCGCCCATCACAAAGGACTAGTTTATTCCAAATGTTGTGGCTTCCTCCTCTAAAGCTACATGGAGGCATGATGCAGAACCAGGAGCTGATGAACTTCTCAAGATTGGAAGAGGGAAAAGAGATGCAGGGCTAGTATCTTAGTATGTCTGTGGGAAAAAGGAAAGTTTGAAAGCTTCCTCCTCCCCCTAGTCCTGAGTTTTCTGGGATACGATCCTTGTTCCTGGAGCCCTTACCTGGAGCAACGAGGGGGTGGGTGGCCACAGCAGGTACCATCCGGCTGAGCCCAGCCCGGCCTTCCATGCTCCCCGGCACACTGCTGTTACCATCTCCTTTCTTGAGTGGCTCCATCACACTGTCAGTTATGCCAGGCTTGGCACCTGCGGGGGAACCCTGAGCGGTGTTTCTGCCCTGTGATGGGGTAGGCAGAGGCTGGCTACCACTTGGCGTGGGTTTCAGGGCCAAGCTGGGCAGGACAGGCTGAGTGGGGGAAGGGCCCGAGGCTGCTGCAGTTGGTGTCTGCTGTGTTCGGAGGGTCAAGTTCTGTACCTGGAAAAGAGGGGTCTATGGGAGTCCCAAGAATGTGGGTAGGAGTAATGGCATCACACAGCTAAGACGGGGAAGGAGTCAGGGATGGACCTAGGAATGGCTTAAATAGGACAGTGGGTTGCAAAATCAGAGAGAAAGAGAGAAAACGAGTTAGGGGTTGAAAGAGGAACCAGGAGCAGTAGTTTCTAAAGGGGACAAGAAAGAGTGCTAGTGATTGGATCCGTGAGCAGAAGAAATTGAATTCTGAGAAGGGATGACTGCCCAGGCTGGGGTGGGCACTCTCTCCCATTACCTCCTCTCCTCCCCCAAACTATCAGGATGGGATGCATTCCATTTGGAAAGAATTCCCAGTTACAGTGGGGCATGGGGCATCTCACACTCAAAAAGGCCAGGGCAAAAGTGAAAGTTAATTGACCAGCGCAGCCCCCAGGCAAAGGATCATCATGTCCTCAGAATAAGGTTTATTACACCAGGATCCGTGTGCTTACTCAACCTGGCCCCTGGTGCCCTCTGCTGGATGCGCCGAGGCTGTGCCAGACTCACTTCCGACAAATCTGATTCTCTTGCTACCAAGTGCTGTCCCGTTCTGTAGCCAGGGTGAGGAGGGAGTGTGAGGGGCTGTTTTGCTCCCCGCTGCCCATAGCACCTTTACAGCCACAGCAGTATCTGTGTGCCAGCAGAAGGTGGGGACCCAGGACTTATCTTTGCTCCCTCTTCTGTGGCATTTTTCCTGAACTAGAGGGGCTAGCGTGCGTAACCAGAGTGGGATGTTCCACTTGAAAAGCAACACAGAAGTTATACTGGGAAGGGTGTACAGTAAAAAGCTAGTCATGACCATCCATTATTGGCAACCGCATTTGCCTCAGCATGCTGCTCTCTGACTCCTGATCTATGTATGTTTGAGGGAGTGGAACAGAGTCATGAGTGGCTGAGGTCTTCTCAACGGGATATTAATTAAGGAGTAAGTCTGGGAGCATCGGGATGTCCTGTCTCCCCCCGGCTTTCCTAGAAGATCCCAACCTTTCCAAATAATCAAAGTACCTCAGGGCCTGTGCCCATACCCAGTATCAGTACCCTTCTACGGAGGTGCCCACCCCCCGGCCCTCCCACCAGCATGGAATCCTCACCTGGGCGGGGGTGGGGGGCCGGGCGGGGGAGCCAGTGCCGAGCTCAGGCTGCACAGTAGCGACGGTGGCCGTGGGCGTGAAGATGAGCTGAGGGGACAAAGGAACAGTGCCGCCTAGGCTCCTAGCTACCTGCACCAGGTTACCTGGCTGGGCCTGGAATCACAGGAAACGAGGCGCCTTTTACCTGCCCAATGTGGGCTCAGCTACAGGACAGGACAGTTCAGCCAAGGAGCAGATATGGGGAAAGAGGGAGGCAAGAGAGGGAGAGTCCAAGGGGACCACCTGAAAGTCTCAAGAGGCTTGTAGCATCCTGATCCAGGCTGGGTGGTGAGGGGGATGGCGGAGGAGAGCCAATCTGGGGATGCATGTTGTGTTTACTTCAGAAGCCTCTGTGAGTTGCTCATCCTAGAGGGGCCAACGTTCCTGGGATACTCTGAAGTCATTCTCTCCGTAGTACCCCGGGGAGCAGAGACCTTGCTTAGGTTCAGACAGATGCCCTAGGACCTCTTTCCTGGTCTAACCCATTCCTGACTCCAGGTCTGGGCCAGAACAGGGCTCCCCTGCACAAGGGATCAAATTAGATGTATTTTTTTCCTCAGTTTTTAGTCAAATTTGGATTTGGGTATGGGGTGTAGAGACAACAGTGGTGGAGGAACCAGGGTGCCCAGAGCCGCATTCATGTCTGCATCTCCTTCCATGGGCTGTGGGCTACACGGTAGTCTCTGCATGACACCTCCAATCCCACGAGCCTAGCTGGTGCCCATGTGGCCGTGCTGATTACTCAGGAGCTGCTTTCCCCCAGACTTTGAGGTGCACCTATGTCTAGTCCTCTGTGCATGTTTGCCCTACTTAAGGACTCCAATTGGGGCAGCTGAGTAGGACAAGGGAATGAGTCAACTGAAGACAAAGGCAAGTTTGGGCAGTGTCACACTGTGCTTGTCCTGTCCCTAGAGAAGTGGAAGTCTACTCCATACTGTGTGTCCAAGAGGCTATTCCCTGGGAATGGAATACCACAAACAATGAACTCAGAGTCAAGAAAGGAAGTGATGGGACAAGACCAGAAAAGCTCCAGGTGCCCAGTTCTGGCCCCAGAAGCAAAAGGAGGGTAGGACTGTATTGTCTTCAGGATAGCGTGTCAAGGAGCCGGAGAGAGAAATCTTCAGGATGGGAGACACAAGATCAGACTCAGTGAGCCCAACAGAGAGCTAGATGTTAACTGCCTCCTGAGGAGTATGCCGCTGTCTTCCCTGGAAATTCTTCTAAATCTTAGGAACCCATAAGGTTCCTAAGGACCTTTGCATCCCTTAGGGACAGGTGTAAAGGAGAGATCCTAGATATGCAGGTCTGGGGATGATACCATCCCGGGCACATTTGGCACATTCAAATATGCTGAATTAACAGGTGATAGAGTGACCCTGATTTGGATGGGGGCCCAGTTGGGAGAGCAGTGGAGGCAGCAGCAGATCTTGAAGCTGAATGCCACCTTCACCACCTGGACTGGAATCCACCTTTGGCGCTTGAACTAGTGATGGCCAGTCCCTGTAAGGACTGCCACAGGGGGTTATGACCCCATTTCTGTAGAGTACAAGGATGTCTGTGTGCTTGCTTATCTTAAGCGTCCAAGGATACTGACCATCTGGGCATGGGCCCCTGCATTTTCTACCCTAATTAATTTTGGGGGGTTGGGGTTTCTGATAAGAAGAGGACAATTAGGGAAGGAAAGGATACATCATGGGCTATCTTCTCCATTTCAGCCAGAAACCCCACCTGTCCTTGGGTCACTGAGCCTGTACCCAAGCTCCTATTCAGCCTGTCAGGTGCCCTCTTGTTTATTCCACCCCTTAACCTCTTGCTGTCTGTTCCTTGGTGCTCCTTCCCTCCCCCCCACGTCTCTAATTCCTACCCTCTCTAACCTCCCAGGCCAGGCTTCTCTGCCTCCATCCTCCCAGCCCACCTGAGCCATGGCCCAGGCTGGGTACTCACCATCTGTGCCCTTAGATACATCTGTGCTTGGCTTGCAGTCAGGGCTGGAGAAGACGTGTTGCCCAAGAGCACAGCCTGCTGGGCGATGCCCGAGGCTGTTGCTGAGTTGACACTCTGTGCCCTGTTGATGAGCTGGGCTGCTGCTGGGGAGGCTGCCAGATTGATCTGGTGAGAGAGACACACACAGTAACAAACAGGAGGTTCTGTTGATTAACTCTGGGCCCCTCTCCTTCATTTCTTTCTTTCCCTATCTTCTGTTCCTTTGTGGATGCAGCCTTCTTTAGGACCTTCCTTGGTACTTGGGCCTTGGAGCATCCCCCAGCACCACCCTGGCTTCTGTGTGGGGCTGTAGGAAGGGTCCAATGGGGCAGAGAACTGAACTATAAACAGAGAGCCTGGACATTGGCAAGAAAGATGACAGGGAGTTACGAAAGTCAGGGTTAGAAACAGACATATGCTTTTTTTTTTTTTTTTTTTTTTTTCCCTTCTGGCAAGAGTAATAGATTCCAGCCATGGTTGTCTGTGGCTGAGGATTCACCAGCTGGGTCTGGGAGCACGCGAGCATCTATCTAGGGCAAGGAGGAAGGAGCTGGTCCCAGAGCTGTAGGCTCTGTTTGCTGTTCCCCAACCTACTCACCGAGGATGACGGGGCTGGGGCCTGGGCAGACACATTGCTGCTAGAAGTGCTCCCCTGTCTGTTGGCCACCAGGCTTGCCTAGAAAAGAACAATTCTTATCACAGGGGTCCCAGGTCAACCCCAGCCATTCCCCAGGCTCTCAGAGGAAGCACTCTAGGACAGTGGTTAGGAGTCCATCCCTCATCTGCCTCATCTGTGTGGCCTCAAGTATGCGTTTCAGTTTCCACTTGATGAAGTGGGGATGATAACAGAATCTACTTTGTAGCATCAAGGAAAGGATTAAATAAGGCAAAGCATTTACATGTAAGCACTCAGATCATGAGCTATAATTATTACCTATCTTTCCCAGTGTCTGGACAGCCCTGCTTTAGCCTGCTCTATCATACTGGGCTCATGGACCCCGTGAAAGACTTTTGCGCATTCTGTCTGGCATGGCCAGCCTGCCCCCCTTCCCCGTGGCTGGATTCTTCTTCACGTGTTGGTTTCCGAGTACTCCAGCAGACAGACTGTCCCTCGTCGCCCACCGAGGGCAGTCCTCCTGTCTCTTGGTCAGAGCAAGCCCTTCTTCTCTTTCAGAGTGCTTATGGCAACTTAGAGATTTAGATATGTTATTTCCTTGTCTCTTTGGGTGTCTGTTTACTTGCTGTCACCCCACTTGAAGCTCCAAGAAGACAGGTCTGCAGTAGATTCAGTGTCTGACATGGACTGTGGCGCACAGTAGGTACACGAAACTTCCAGTGAACGAATGAGTTCTTCTCAGCCACCAAGGACAGACAGGATGCTAGGTGGGCAATGGCCTTGTCTTGTAGACACCCACTCGGCTCCTCGGCCCCTCCTAATAGTGTGGTGCTATGGGGAGGAGGGACTCCTCCAGCTGTCTTCCTGGGCCAGGTGGGCAGAGAGTTCCACCATCCACTCATGGGCTGTGTGCCCAACCTCCCACAGACTCCTTCCTTGGCTGTAAAGGACCATGCCCACTGTGCCTGCACCTGCTCACCAGGGTTCTGTGAGGGTATAGTAAGAGAAGGCCTGGGGAGCCCATGCACAGGGTCTGCTCCTCCCTACTCTTACTTCTGTCAATGCCATGACTGCTCCCAGCACCCTCCCACCAATACCTCCCCCCCACGCCCTTGGGCGCCCTCTCTCACCTGTTGCACGGCCGCCAGGCTCTGGAGCTGGGCACTGCTGAGATGCTGCTGCTGGAGAGCTGCCGTCTGCAGCATGAGGTGCTGCTGCTGTGCAGCATACATCTGCTGCAGGTACTGGGCTGCTGTGCTGGGCTGCCTGTGCAGGGCCTGCTGGATCACCTAGGCCAGGTGGCAGGGGGAGGCTGCACTGTCACCTTGCTTGCAGAGGAGGGGGTTGTCCCTTCTGCAACAATGCCTTGTCAACCCCAGCTCCCCCTAGCTGCTCAGAGGATACTAGGTCTGTGACCACCACTGGAACAGATGGCCACTCCCTAGGGAGGCGAGAAGACAACAGGCTTTCAAACTTGATACTTCTCTGCCCTCATCTGTCCTGCACATCTTTGGCTCCTGTGTGCCTCGGCTCCTCCCCAACTGCATCTGCTTCTGTGTCAGCTGCCAGCTTGGAGAAAGTCAGAGCAGCAGTGCTGCTCTGGTCTGCTCTGGGCACTGGGGAGACTCAGAGAGGTTAGCAGTCCTGTAAGCCTCCGGTGAACTGTCCCATGCCAGGCTTGTTTGCCACTCCACCTCCCAGCCATTCCCTGTCCTCAGACTTGGGTGACTGGACCACTAGACGGTGACAGCAGGGGAACTGAAGCCCAAAGAGGCAGAGAGAAGGAAAGGGGTGGGAGAGAGAGGCCGGTGCAAAGGGGGGCCTAGTCCAGCATTAACAGTGCCAGCCAAGTGGAAACAGCCTGGGGCAACACCCTCCCACTGGGGCTGCTTGCCAGGGTCTGCTCCTGGCTGCTGAGAAGTGCTATGGGTCCCTTAGAAGATGGTCTCATTGGCCTTGGAAAGCAGGCCAGTGGCACAAGGATGATGCATTTCTCTTGTAATCTTTCCTTTCCCTTCTCCAGCGTTCCCTCTTTCTGGCTATCATCACCATCACCTGGCCTTGCTGCTACTTCTCTCTCCTGATGGGACTGGCTAAGCCACTGTCTCTAGGAAGCGAACAAAGGTTGCCTTTGGTTCCCCCCACCGCTGCCCACCACTCTTCACTCACAGTGTCCCAAAGCCTCCCTTCGCCCCTAGGAACAAAGAAAGTGAATGCCTTTCACCCAACCCTGAGATCTTCTGTCTTCTTCTCCTAAGCCCCACAGACATTTCTCCTCCCTTCTCCTTACCTGGTCACCTATCTGCCATCTCTTGCCCCCTGATGCTCTATGCGGGCCCTGACCAGCCTTTGACCTGCTTGCTACCCCTTAGCTCTGCTAAATCCCTGACCATGGGACTGCTCCCAACCCTGGGTCCTGCCCCCAACAAGCAAGCATCCAGTCTGGCTCTCTCTAGCTAAGCATGACTTCTAGGGCTGCTGGCTCTGGAACAAAACCATATGTGGGCTCAGATCTGGAGTTCTGTGAAAACAGGCTAACATCACAGATTCTTCATGGGCTCTGGGGTCTCCTGATTCCCCTACCCTATCCCAAGTCTTCAGATCCCACTCCCCTTCAGTGTTCTCTCTCCTCAGAGGGTCCTGGTTTATACAAGCACAGTTCTGTTTATTCCTTGTTCTCTCCCAGAATTCTTTCTTCTTATTCCCTTTACCTAGGCCTCTCTATTTTCCTTAGACTCCTGAAAGTACCTCCCCACAATCTAGACAGTAGTAGCAGAGATACTGTGGCTCTTCCTCACTAGAGGGCTGGTGTCAATGAGTGGAAATGGCAAGAACCCTGTACCTGCTTGGGTACATAACACAGCCATGGGCGATTCCATCTACCATTGCAGATTGCAGAAAACCCCAAATCCCTTGTATCTAGAGTTGTGATGAGGGGTGGAAGGATGGCATATCCTAATGTGAGCTGCTAGAAGCTGTGTTCAAACACTCACATGCCAAGGGGCTAGGAAAAGGCTAGGTGTGTGGGGGGTGGCAGGAATGGGTGTAGGAAACATGGTTTTTATCCCATGGGGGAGGCAGATGTAACCCAAGGAGGGAAGACTCTAGTGTATCTGATGGTGTCTTCATACTCTCCCGCTGTCTGCTGTGACCCCTCCTCCACTCCCTAATCTGGGCCAGGGGCCAAAGCAGGGCAAGGTCATTTGTCTGGTACATCCATGCTGGATTAGCAAAGTTCTTCGGAGTGAACTCTTCTCAGCTGCATACACTTTGTGGCTTCTTTTTTTTTTTTTTTTTAAGATTTTATTTATTTATTCATGAGAAACACAGAGAGAGAGAGAGAGGCAGAGACATAGGCAGAGGGAGAAGCAGGCTCCATGCAGAGAGCCTGATGCAGGACTCAATCCAGGGACTCCAGGATCATGCCCTGAGCCAAAGGCAGACACTTAACCTCTAAGCCAATCAGGCATCCCCTCTTTCTGTGTCTTATCTGGGGGCCTCAAACAGATACTGTGGTGATTAAGAACACAGGGCTGCAGGTAGAATGAGGTTCAGCTTTTTTTGGTCTTTATCTGAATGACCTAGACAAGGTACTACTTTTACTGAGACTCAGCCTTCTCAGTTATGGAACTGTACCTATAATAGCCATTTTCAGCTACAGGAGAAGATACATCTGTGGTGATTTCGTACAGTGTGGGGCACAAAGCAGATGGTGAGACATGGGCATGACTGTTTGGAACCAGGTGTCATCATCACTCAGAAGCCTCATGGATGACACTTAGCAGACCGCTGCTTTAGGCAGCTTGCTTTGGGGTTCCTTTTTGGTCTCTAAGAAACTTTGTTTTACGACAGGGCAATGGTCCTTCGAATAGGTCTAGGTCATGGCTGAGAAGTTCCCAATCATTTTTTTCTGCTTGTTATTTTTACTTGTTCCAGCTCCCTACCCACTTTACACTTTCACATGCCTATCCTCCCAAACAGGACTCTGGGATCTGAGTCACCAGGTGAGATAATTTTCCAGGTTGTGAAGTGTTATCCACTCTCCCTGAACCCCCTTGATTGGACCCGTCTAGCATCATTTCTCCTAACTGTGCCTAGATATATAACCAGGAACACCCCCTCCCTATGCCCAATCTAGGTTCCATACCCTGGTTGCTCCACCAGCCCACGCCAACACGTCCTCCTGGCTAGCCCCAAGATGATCCAGGAATACAATCTCTAGATCAGCTGGACTCTTACCTGCACGGTCTGCCGGTCAGGAATGCCACTGTACACAGAAATCTGGGGCCCAGTGGGGCGGCCACTCCCACCACTGCTGCCACTGTTGCAGCCACTGCTGGCACTGCTGGCAACACTGGCACTGCTGGATGTATGGGGGACTGGCAGCTCATTCTCCATGGCCTGCGGGATGGCACAGTCAGGGCGCTCCAACAGCAGAAGAGCAGGCGGATGCTGGGAGCAAAGAGGCAGAAGTGAAATGTCACAAGATGCTTCCTAGAGAACACACACATACACATCAGCTTTCCATCAGCCTGGGGTGAGACCACTCCTGAACTGAGGCCTGGAACATACCTGCCACCAGAAGGACAAGGCCAGGTGTGGTTCACTAGGTGAGATCTGAAATCAGATGCCTGATTTTATTTTATTTTATTTTATTTTATTTTATTTTATTTTATTTTATTTTTTAGATGCCTGATTTTTTTAAAAGATTTTATTTATTTATTCATGAGAGACAGACAGAGAGGCAGAGACACAGGCAGGCAGAAGGAGAAGCAGGCTCCATGCAGGGAGCCTGATGTGGGATTCCATCCTGGAACTCCAGAATCACGCCCTGGGCCAAAGGCAGGTGCTAAACCACTGAGCCACCCAGGGATCCCCTAGATGCCTGATTTTAAAGTCTATGACCTGGGAGCGCCTGGGTGGCTCAGTTGGTTAAGCATCTGCCTTCAACTCAGGTCATAATATTGGAATCCTGGGATTGAGCCCTTGGATTGAGCCTGGTTATCCTCTCCCTCTGCCTCTGCCCTTCCCTACCCACGCCCTGGCTCATACTCACTCTCTTTCAAATGAATAAATTTAAAAAACCTAAAAAAAATATCTATGAGCTGCCATTCTTCCTTCTGCTAAACCAGCTAAAACCAGCAAAGGAGGCAGATTTCCTACAGTGGCCTTCCTGGCAATGATCTTAGGGGTCATCTCTTACCCCATGTCTACCTCTTCACTTTTGGGATGGAAAAACTGAGCATCAGAGAACTTATTATTCATCTGCATGTATATAGTCGATTAATGAAAGAAATGGGATTACAAGTCTGGAGAGAACAGAATTAGGGAAAGAGACAAATGAGGCAATAAAATGAGCTGAAGTGTTTGTGTTTTTCAAGGCTAGAAGAGCTGCCAGTGTGTCTGGAGTCTCTGTTTTCTTGACGAGTATTTAGTGAGTGCCCTCTGATCTAATGCTGAGCCTGAGCAGGGCACTACATCAAGCAGTGTGGTTGAACTGCAGGTTTTGGGATCGGAAAGACTTGGGTTTTCATCCAGGCTCTGCTGCTTACGCTGGGAAGCCTTGGCAAGTCGCACTTGTCCAACCTTCTGTCTCAATCTGTCAGATGTAAGAATACATGAATTGGCGGGAGAATAAAGTCAAATAACAATACAAAGTGCTTGGGAGAGTGTCAGGCAAATACTGAGCGCACTGGCTGTTGTTGTGGTTATTAAAACTGTTCCGAGTCTGGTTCCAATAGATCAATCCTCTTCCAGCCTCCTGGAACCTTCTATCCTTGTCACTAAAGGATGCCAGGAATTCACTCAGGGACCATCCTATGATCTGGATTCACAACTGGAAATGACATGTCCCCTTGAGACACGTGTTGGGGAGCGAAGAGGCTGGGAGTGAAGGATGAGTGGTAGGAGACGCAGACCCGGTCCAAGGTTAAGTTCCCCTCTTTCTTCTTTTATGCTCTTCCTAAAATTCTCATTTCTACATATGAGCTCTTCCTTCTACCTATTCTTTCCTATAGCTAGAAATGACACTTGCCATCTCATCATAAACAGTGAATTCTTTGCTTGCAGATTATGCTGGTTTAAGAAATAAAGCATGGGATGGGGGGGGGGGATCCCTGGGTTTAGCATCTGCCTTTGGCCCAGGGTGTGATCCTGGAGACCCGGGATCGAGTCCCACATCAGGCTCCCTGCATGGAGCCTGCTTCTCCCTCTGCCTGTGTCTCTGCTTCTCTTTCTCTCTCTCTGCCTCTTTCGTGAATAAATAAATAAAATCTTTTTAAAAAGGAATAAAGCATTGGTTAGTAGAAAAATAAAGCATTGGTTAGTAGAAAAAAAAACCAATAAGTATTAGTTAGGAGAAAAAACTAAAATAGTCATCAATGTCCTGTTGTCTTCTTCCCAACGCTGCTCAGGTTGGAGGCTGTCAACATTCCTCAGGCTGCCTTCTTCTGACAGGGTGGGTTTCACAGTGAACTGAACAAAGTAGGGGTAAAGGCTAAAGGATAGGAACGAGTGAGGTAAGGAAATGCAGGCCGCTCCCAGTTCGGAGGCCTGTGGCTTCCAGGGCAGGAGAGCAACCTGCAAATGGCGCTCAGGTCCTAGGTCCTGGAGCAGTGATTTCCCCCTAATGTTTGTATGTCTGCGTTTACTGCCACAGGGCAAAGCTCTTGTCCAGGAGTTCCCTTTGTCCAGAGCTGTACACAGTGCTGGGTCTCAGTACAGCCATCACTTGTGAAAGATTCTGACGATGATAACAGCAACGTAGGATCAACGAAACCGCAGAGTCCACAAATATTTCCTGTGCTCTGCTCCGTTGAAACCTACCTTGTCTTATGTTCTAGGGAGGGACAGTTGGGCTGGACAGAAAGGAACACAAGGTAGAATTCCAATCTTGCAGAAACCGACCAACTAGCTCTAGAGATGAGGCTCAACTGAAGTGTCAAGGATCATCACTGACAAATCAGAGTTATGTTTGGACACAGAATATCCCATAGAATACAGAAATCTTTTTTTTTTTTTAAGATTTTATTCATTTATTCATGAAAGACACAGAGAGAGGCAGAGACACAGCCAGAGGAAGAAGCAGGCTCTATGCTGGGAGCCCGATGTGGGACTTGATCCCGGGACTCCAGGATCACGCCCTGAGCCAAAGGCAGATGCTCAACCGCTGAGCCACCCAGGCGTCCCATCAGAAGTCTTCTTTTAGTTAAGTGCCTCACCTCCCTTTCCCAAGATGTTGATCAGGATTGGGTTTCAGGTCTCACTTTCATTCTGCCCTAGGAAATTTCAGTGGAAGCACTTATAAACATAAAACATAAAATGGGAAAACGGCATCGGCCACAGCAAATTAAGGATAGCGTGATCTACACATCCTGCATGATCGAGCCTCAGCTCTGGTTTATTTTCCTTTTTTAGCAGCTATGGCAGATCTCGTGCACAGCGTAGAAATGAAACAGGACGCAGTCCTAAAGAGAGCATGGCACTCCTGCATAGAAGAACTGGGCAGGCAAGGACAGCAACTGTTCCTCGTGCTGGGGAGGGAGACTCAGCAGCATGGGGACACAGACACAATGGGTCTCCTGAACTCTCTTTCCTGCCTGTCTCCTTCCTTCTGCTGCTAAGCCTGCCTTTCCCTTCTCTCTTCATTCTTGCATTTTGGCTTCTGCCCCGCAACTCCACTTCATTTTTTCTCATTAAATTTTCCCCCACTCCCTGGTTTTCCAGTTTTCCTGTTCTTAACTGCCCCGGTCCTTATCCTCTGTCATATGGGTTCTTCCTTGCACTGGCCCCATCCTCCTGCATGGGGAAGATTACACTCACCTTGATTCTGCTATGGCTCTGGGCTTTTTCCCTTTCTTTGACTCTCTGGAACATGAGCATGCATCTCCCCCACTCCCTCCTCTCTCTCTTACCCAGGTCCCATTGATCCTGAGTGGTTGTTCCAGTTTACTGTAATGAGCTCTCTCTCCATTCCTGACTTCTGCTCTCTCCCCACACTGTGCCCTAAACCTGCTTGCTTGCCCTGCCTCTGAGGTCCCTCGCTCCAGAGCTGGCTCACTCTGTGTCTGCCTTCCTTGCCTCCTGTGCTCTAGCTCTCTCTTCTTTCTTGGGGTCTTCCCTGCCTGAGGATGTCTCTCCCCCAGGCCTGATCCAGCATATCCTTTCACCTCTATTCAAGTGTGTGCTCTAGACAGTGCATGTGCCCTCTCCCTCTCCCTCCCTCTCTCTGGCTGGTACTCCCTGTTCTAACTCAAGATTTTGATAGCTACTACTGTCTCTCAAGTGTACACTCTCTCTTTGGCTCTCTCACTCACTCATGGAAAGCAGAAGAAGGAAGGACAGACTGCTTAGGAAATTAAGGAAAACATAAAAGGAGAAGCAACATTTGAGCTGCCTAAACCCACACTTTCTCACTTTCACTGAATAAAGCTGCCCTGTCCCACCCTCCACTCCTTGTCAGTCACTTCTAGAATGTTTTGTAATCAACAAGTTTCTGGTTCCCCCAAAATCTGAACATCTATTCAGCATCTACCAGATGCAGGGTATTCTTGCTAAGTACTGGGAATAGAAAAGAAGTAGAAGACATGAATCCTCATTTGAAGGTTTTCACTTTTGTGAGCATATCAGAAATGGTAAAACCTAAAGCCTCTTGCCCCAGAAAAAAATGTGACTAACACACAAATGTACTTATAATTATAGAGGTTAGTGAATGATTTTCACCCTGCCCATTAACTCTGCACTAAGAAGCTCCAGCAATTGGGCAGGAAGTACAAATTTGAAGACAAAACTATTATTCACTACTATATGCTAAGTTCCACCTGAGTGATTGAGACAACATTGGCTAGTGTGGAGAAAAGTGAGGTGTAAGGAATGTGTGCAGTGTGATCGATGGACAGTGGAGAAGGGCTTACTCTAGGCTTTATGAAGCCCAGATTTACACTGCTGCTGGATAAATAGTCACTGCTGTAAGAGAGATAGTGCCCAGCCCCTCCTTCTGGGTATTCTCAGTGGCTCAATTTTCCTAGGACAGGCAATGCACTAAAGGAGAAAGAGCAATCCTAGCTTTGGGAATACCTGTCCACTGTTGCCTTTGGTCTTGGGCAAGGCAGGCTCTCTCTCTGAGTCTTGGTTCCCTAACCTGCAACATTGGGTCATAATAATACCTGCTGGGGATAGTGGTGGTGTATGTTTGTGAGGATTCACCTCTGAGCCTCATTCCACTTTTCTAACTGTATATAGGCATGTGTCAGAGATATTGCAGGTTTGGCTCCAGACCACCACAATGAAACAAATATCACAATAAAGTGAGACAGGGATGCCTGGGTAGCTCAATGGTTGAGCATCTGCCTTTGGCTCAGGGTGTGATCCCAGGGTCTTGGGATTGAGTCCTGTACCAGGCTTCCTGCCAGGAGCCTGCTTCTCCCTCTGCCTGTGTCTCTGCCTCTCTCTGTGTGTCTCTCATGAATAAATGAATGAAATCTTTAAAAAAAAAAAAAAGTGAGGCAGATGAATTTTCTGGCTTCCCAGTGCACATAAAATTTATGTTTACACTATCCTGGAGTCTGCTAAGTATGCAATAGCAGTACGTCTAAAAACATAATGTATATACCTTACTTTAAAAATGCTTTATTGGGACACCTGGGTGGCTCAGTGGTTGAGCATCTGCCTTTGGCTCAGGATATGATCCCAAGGGTCCAGGATTGAGTCCCACATCAGGCTCCTTGTGGGGAGCCTGCTTCTCCCTCTTCCTGTGTGTGTCTGCCTCTCTCTCTGTCTCTCATGAATAAATAAATAAATAAAATCTTTAAAAAATGGTTTATTGCTTTAAAATGCCATTCAAGGGATCCCTGGGTGGCGCAGCGGTTTAGCGTCTGCCTTTGGCCCAGGGCGCGATCCTGGAGACCCGGGATGGAGTCCCACGTCAGGCTCCCGGTGCATGGAGCCTGCTTCTCCCTCTGCCTGTGTCTCTGCCTCTCTCTCTCTGTGTGTGACTATCATAAATAAATAAAAATTTTAAAAAATGCCATTCAAATATAATAATGAAAAGGTATGAAATATTGTAAGAATTACCAAAATGTGACGCAGAGACACATAGTGAGCAAATGCTGTTGGAAAAATGGCACCAATATACTTGGTTGACACAGGGTTGCGACAAACCTCTGACTTGTAAAATAAACATGGTATCTGTGAAGCATTACAAAAGAGGTACAGTTGTATTCCGCGATGGGAGTCTACTGCTGTAGTCTGGTGGCTCTGCTTTCCTTCACCAAATACAGCATGTTCATCATGATTTCTCCTGCTCTTTAATTTTGATGAAGTCAAATTTATTTATTTTTTCTTTTGTTGCTGCCACATCTAAAAAAACAGTGCCTAATCCAAAGTGAGGGAGATTTACACCTAAATTTTCTTCAAAGAGTTTTATAGTTGTAGTTCTTACTTTTTTTTAAGTTTCTTTATTTATCTTGGTATGTTATCTCTATACCCAATGTGGGGCTCAAACTTCCAATCTTGAGATCAAGAGTCACATGCTCTTTCAACTGACCCAGCCAGGTGCCCTGACAGTTTTTACATTTAGGCCTTAGATCCATTTTGAGTTAATTTTGTATGTGGTGTGAGATAAGGGTACAATGTTATTTTCATTTTTTAAATTGTGGTAAAAAATATATAACTCGAATTTGCCACTCACAATGTTGTGAGTGGTAATGACCACTCTCTACTACTAGAATTCTTTACCACTCCAAACAGAAACTCTAAAATCATTTAGCAGGAACTCCTCAATCTCCTCTTGCCCCTGCCGGCTCCTAGTAACCTCTAATCTACTTTCTGTCTCTACGAATTTGTCTAGTCTAGATATCTCCTGTACATGGAATCATACAATGTTTGTCCTTTTGTGTCTGGCTTATTTCATCTAGGATAATGTTTTCAAGGCTCATGATGTTGTAGCATGTGTCCTTTTTTGGCTGAATTCCATTATATGTGTATATCACGTTTTGTTTATCCATTCATCAGTTGATGGACACTTGGGTGTCCATCATTTTAGCTATGTGAATAATGCTGCCATGAACATTGGTGTATGAATATCTGCTTGGGGCAGCCTGGGTGGCTCAGCGGTTTAGCGCCGCCTTCAGCCCAGGGCATGATCCTGGAGAGCCCGGGATCGAGTCACACATCAGGTTCCCTGCATGGAATCTGCTTCTCCCTCTGCCTGTGTCTCTGCCTCTCTCTCTCTCTCTCTGTCTCTCATGAATAAAATCTCTTTAAAAAGAGAGAGAGAAAAAAACAAATATCTGCTTGAATCCCTGCTTTCAATTCTCTTGGCTATTACCCAGACGTGAAACTGCTGGATCATATGGTAATCCTACGTTTAGCTTGTTGAGGAACCACCAAATTGTTTTTCCTAACTTAATTCTTTTGCATGTGGATATTCCTGTTGTCTCTGTTCCATTTGTTTAATTACTTCTGTTCTTGGGCCCACACAATTTCCCCACCAAGCTTCTTAGTATGGCATATCAACCCTCCCTGAATTAGCCCTCCCTGCCTCCCTGGCCTCATTTCCCACTATTTTTTTCCACACTATACTGTCACTTAGCATTATTCCAAACAACCTGAAATTTTGGATACCTTGCGGTTCCCTACTTCTACGGATTACTGATGTGGTTTTACTCATGCTGTTCTCTTCCCCTGAAATGCTTCCCTTCCATTTTTCACCTAACCAACTTGATCTTCAAAACAACTTGTGTCTCTTTGGTGAAACATACACTCAGTACACCTCCTCTAACACTTCTCTTGTTTCCCTCAAACTAGGTTCTAACATCTTCTGTTGAGCCCTCCAATTGGATAGCTTTGCCCACAACACTTCATGTGCTTACCTCTTTCCTAGCACTCATCATGTAGTATTATAAGAAAGTGATTTGCTTATGTGCTCACCACTGGACTCTGAACTCCTGGAGAACAGGGGTAATGTCATATTTTCCCATATATACCTGATACTTCATTCCATAAATGTTTGTTGAGCAGAATTGTTTGAAAGGCACCACACTTGGTCCTACTTCTCATCTGAAAGCTCAGCTTTCTTTCTACCTCATCTAGATTCTCCCAAACTTATTTATTTATTTTATTTTATATTATTATTTTTTAATATTTTATTTATTATTCATGAGAAACACAGAGAGAGAGAGAGAGGCAGAGACACAGGCAGAGGGAGAAACAGGCTCCATGCAGGGAGCACAACATGAGACTTGATCCTAGGTCTCGAGGATCATGCCCTGGGCTGAAGGCGGCGCTAAACCGCTGAGCCACCCAGACTGCCCATCTCAAACTTCTTTAAAACATACATGACTGGTCTCTGCCTCTCTCTGTGTCTCTGATGAATAAATAAAATCTTAAAAAAAATACACAATCGGTGACTTAATTTCTGTACCTTCCATCAAGAATATCTACTACTAATAATGTTTATTTATTGAGTACCTACTACCACATGTCAGCACTATAGTAGATGTTTTAAATATATTCATGACCTCCCTTATGATATAGGTTTTATTATCCCAGTTTTGTCAATGAGGAACTTATCTAAGCAACTCATCTAAGGTCATCAGTGAAGTAGGATTCAAAACTGGGTTTGACTTCAAAGCCAGAGCTCTTGGGGCAGCCCTGGTGGCACAGCAGTTTAGCGCCACCTGCAGCCCAGGGCGTGATCCTGGAGGCCTGGGATAGAGTCCCACGTCGGGCTCCCTGCATGGAGCCCGCTTCTCCCTCTGCCTGTCTCTCTGCCTGTCTCTCTCTCTCTGAATGAATAAATAAATAAATCTTAAAACAACAACAACAACAACAAAGCTAGAGCTCTCCCCACTATACCCTCTGATACTTCACCCATAATGTCATCTTGAGCCATTATTCAGTGACATTGGGCAAAGCCCATTTCAGAGTATACTAGATTTTTCAGAAGTGGAAAGGAACTATGACCACTGAATTTAATCTCTTAATTGTTAATGTCTATTAAATATATTTTTAAAAGATTTTTTAAATTACTTAATTACTTATTTAGAGTGCAGGTGTGGGTGAGGGGCAGAGGGAGAGAGGAGAGAGAACCCCAAGCTGACTCTGTGTTAGTGTGAAGCCTAACACAGGGCTTGATCTCACAACTTAGACTGTGACCTGAGCCAAAATCAAGACTTAGACACTTAAGAAGACTGAGCCACCCAGGTACCCCAATGTCTATTAAATATTTTATACTTATAAATAATCTCCCTATATATAATACATACATAAAAGATAATATGCATGTATACCCACCAACACTACCATAATCTCCCTTGTTTTTCCTATGCAAAAACTGAGGCCCAGTTTTGGGGGAAGTGGCTACTCAAGGAGATATGGCTCCTTTGACTCTCTTCCTGTAGCATAGACACGGGAGGCACACCCAGAAAACCTACTCATGGTAGTGGAGATTTATTCAACCAGAAGGTTGGAGTTTGCCCTGAAGAGAGATCAGAAGCTAGGGTCCTGGCATATGTCACTTTCTCAATGGTATCCCAGTAGAAGGGAGCTTGAATTAGAAAGAAACGGAATCAATTAGAAAGTGTGGACTGATACGGTAGCATTCAAATTTTTTCTACTATAGTTCCTCTCTTTAAACCCGAGCTCTCTGTGTTTTACCCACTCCTGACTTCTCTTTTCCCCAAAGCTCTGGTCTATGGGATACAAAGGAGGTGTTGTGGAGTCTCAGTAAGGTATCCATAGACTCTCATAAAGTGCCCAATGCTGGGGCTTCATATTAGAAAATCTGAACCTTTAAATTTCATAGCATCTAGGCTTTCAGCACCTTCTACACCTCTATTCAATTTCCTTTTAATTCCTGCTCTTATTTCCTTCCCTTCTTCTCCTTCTAAACTAGTTCCTTATTTCTTCCCCAAGGCCACCCACCCTTGTGGACTCCCACTGTGAACCACAGCCAAATCTGATTAATGGCTAACATCCAGAACCGGAAGTCTGTTTTTCGCTGGGTTCCAGCTCACTTTGCGGTTTTGTGAGAGCCCAAGCTCTGAAGGCTCTGATTCCCACTCTAGTTAATTCTCCTTTGTCAACCGCAAGGGGCCGCTTTGAATGACGTGCTGACTGTACTTTGCTTGGATAGTGATCTTATTACAGGTCTCTGCTGCCCACAGGGACTGAGACCAGCAGCTGGAGAAATGCTGAGGTTCTGCCCTCCCAGGAGCCACCAAGTCTAGGGAACACTAGCCTTTTGTCCCCAGGGTCAGGGAAATCCATTTGCTGCGGATTATATCTGTGGCAGAGGTTCCAGGGAAGTGAAGGGGAAAGACACTAAAAACAAAGCTCTCCAAATTCTGAGCCCAAAGCCCTTGGGGTAAAGTGGGGTGGGGCTTTTCCTAATGGAATCGGAGACTCACAGGAAATGAGAGGTCTAGTCTGCCCCACAAAGGAGGGATGATAACAGATGATGCTGGTATCATCATTCCTATAGTGGCTTGTGTGTGGAGAGTCTGAGACGCAGGGTGATGGGGTGACCGTGTTCCTTTGCTCTGGCTCTGCCTCTCCTCTTCGGTTGCTTCTCTGTCCGAGGTGTAAGTCAAAAATAGCAAAGTGTTCAGGCTCTCTAGACATAAGGGACCTGGGGGAGACCACCTTACACCTCTGAGCTGCTGCATTAACATAAATATCCTGATTTACACCAGTCTTATGCCTCTGGCAGCTGTCTGAGGCCACTGATACACTGGAAGCAGTCCAAATGGATTCAGCTCAAATCTCCTCAGAAAGTTCCCCCTCTCTCCCCAATCCTCTGCATGATGCCTCCTTCAGAGTCTCTAGAAACCAAAGTAAATAAAGGCTAACAAAGACAGAAATGAAGGATGAGAAATTAAAATGGACCACATAAGCCTAGCAATCAAAAAATAATCATTTCATTGTGAAATAAAACCACATAGATTTAAATAAGTTTTTTTGAAACCTCATTATTTTCTTCATAAGTTATAGAAAAAGGAGACTATCAAGTGTTTCTATAACAAGTAGGTGCTCCTTGGTTGAAGTATATGAAGAGGAAAAAGAAAGATTTGGTCTCTTTTGGAAGGAATGTATAGGTAAGCCACATTTTGCAGATGCAGATGGGACTGAGGTACAAGCATAAGTGTTCTAGACCCAGGCAGCTTTAATCCCATTGCTCTAAGATGAGGCAACTTCACAGCCTGCACCTCCTATGGCAGGGATTGGCACTTCTTCTGTAAAGGACCCGCTAGCAAGTATCTTATGCTTTGCAGGCATACGGTCTCTCCACGACTACTTAACTCTGCTACTCAAAAGCAGCCCTAGACAAGTCATAAGTGGTGTGCGGCTGTGTTCCAAAAAAACATTAGTTACCAAAAAAGGTGGTGGGCTGGATTTGGCCTGCAAGCTATAGTTTATAGGACCCTGTTCTGTGGCAAACTCATTTTTATACATCAGCCACATGCCGGCAGAGTAGCTGTAGCATGCTGGTTAACAGCACAGGCTTTTGTGTTAGAAAGACCTGAGTTCAAATTCCAATCAGGCTACACACTAGCTGTGTTTCCTTGAGCAAGTTGTATCATCTTTTGGGCCTCAATTTCCTTAGCAGTAAAATGAGATCACATATCCCTATGAGGCCATTATATGGATTAAATGAAGTATCTGAACAACCCTGAAGATAATACTTAGCAAATAGGAAGCATGTGACATACGGCAAGGGTGCAAGCCTGACTGGAGATGTGGAAGCAATTCCTTTCACCTCAAATAGTGAGGATCCCATAAGTTATCTCTGGTCATGGGCCAGAGTTACACTTAAAAATCTCTTTATAAAGAGCCATGGTCCATTTTACCTGTCTAAATCTTTGTCTCTCTCTCTTTTTTAAAGATTTTATTTATTTATTCATGAGAGACACACAGAGAGAAGCAGAGACAGAGGCAGAGGGAGAAGTAGGTTCCCTGCAGGGAGCCCGATGCAGGGCTCGATCCCGGGACCTGAGATCTGGGATCATGCCCTGAGCTGAAAGCAGACACTCAACCACTGAGCCACCAAGGCACCCCCAATCTTTGTCTCTTTTTTAAAGCTTTTCTAGAAGGCTCTTGAGGAACATAAGATGTAAAGAAAGTCAGTCTCTATATTGGGATTGAGAATGTATGCCCTAGAACTTCAGCTTCCTAGTTGTGTGACTGAGCAAGTTACAGGACCTCAAGCTTCAGCCTCAATTGTAAATTTAGACAATAGTACCATCCTGGAGGGTTGCTGTAGTAGATGAGCAAATCCAGGTAAAGCAGTTAGACCTGCTCTGGCACTTAGCAAACAATAAATGTTACCTGCAATCATCATCATCATTATTGACATTTTTATTATTATTGATGCTGCTAAAGGCTCTTCTTCAGAAAGAACTTTTATTTCAGGGCTAAAATAGAAATCCTATTCTACTGGTTGCTCAAAAGACAAATATGTACACAAACTTGGATCTAGTCGTTCTGTTCAGTTGGTACCTAGCTTTAAGACATTTACTTCTTTGGGCAGCCCGGGTGGCGCAGCGGTTTGACACCGCCTGCAGCCTGGGGTGTGATCCTGGAGATCCGGGATCGAGTCCCACATCGGGCTCCCTGCATGGAGCCTGCTTCTCCCTCTGCCTGTGCCTCTGCCTCTCTCTCTCTGTGTCTATGAATAAATAAATAAAATCTTAAAAAAAAAAGACATTTACTTCTTTAATTACCTAGCTAGCCATCACACACAGTGTCCATGTCCTTTTGCCCCCACCTTAAGTACTGCCTGTTATAGGCTGAACTGTGTCTCCTCAAAAAAAAAAATATGTTCCAACCTCCAGTACATCAGAATGTGAGCTCATTTGCAAAGAGGGTCATTGCAGATGTAAGTAAGGTCATCCTGGAGCAGGGTGGGTCCCTAATCCAATAGGACTGGTGTCCTTAGGAAAGAATGTCATATGAAGAGACAGACATACACTGGGAGTAGACAGCCATGTGAAGATGGGGACAGAGGTTGGGATTAGGCTTTCACAAGCCCTGGGCCCATCAGAAGCTAGGCAGAAGCAAGGAAAGCCTTCAGTGGGAGCATGGCCCAGCACACTCCATGATATCAGACTTCTAATCTCAACCACTGTGAGATAATACATTTCTGTTGCTTTAAGCCACCCACTGTGTGGCACAGGCTGAAGAGAGGAGACTGAGCACTTTATTTCCAGAGGAAAAGATAGTTTTATTTCCATCAATAACCTTAAAGTTCAAAAAAATCTTTTTTTTTTTTTTAATCTGGTGACAATAAATTCTTCCTTCCTGTTTCTTCCTTCCTTTCTTCCTTGTTTTTTTTTCTTAGTAGAGCTATACATTCTTGGGATTTGTGCACAGAAATCTCAGGAGCCAATGCTTTAACAAAAAACCTCTATAAAAATCTCTTCAAAGTTATAAACTTCCAGGGATGCCTGGGTGGCTCAGCGGTTGAACATCTGCCTTTGGCTCAGGGCTTGATCCTGGAGTCCCAGGATCGAGTTCTGCATCAGGCTCCCTGCATGAAACCTGCTTCTCCCTCTGCCTCTCTCTCTCTCTGTGTCTCTCATGAATAAATAAATAAAATCTTTTTTTTAAAAAAAGTTATAAACTTCCAGTTACCAAATAAATAAGATCTGGAGATGTACCTTATAGCATGGTGACTGTGGTTTGTAATACTACACTGCACATTTGAAAGTTGCTAAGAGAATAGATCTTAAAATTTCTCACCACAAGAAAAAGAATTCTGTAACTATGTGTGGTGATGGGTGTTTAGGAGACTGACTGATCATTTCACAATGTATACAAGCATCAGATCACCATGCTGTACCCCTGAAACTAATACAATGTACGTTAATTATAAACCATGGTAGGCCAGTCTTTCTGCCAAGCATAACTAACTCAGGAAAGAGATCATGGACAGCAGCCAGGCTTTCAAAATCATTGTTCAAAGGCATGGAAATTTATCTATAAATCCCTTACTGGCCTTCTTTTCTCTTTTTCTTCTTGTTCTACTCCTCTAAACCGGGACATAGCTCAGACCTACTGGGGCCTGGTTGATATCAGTTAACTCAGTGTTGTGTGGCCCTCGGGGTTAGGAATTTGCTCATTTTTAGGAACACTAGCTGAGAATGCCTTAAAAAAGTAGGGACTATATATACTGGGTGCCCTGTTTTCCTACTTCTACCTGGGTATGCTCCCCCCAGAACTTATTCCAAGAGTGTAAGCTTCTTCCTCAGAGTTTCCCTTTACATCCCTTATAGGAGTTTGGGAATGGGACTTTATAGACTTTGATGGATTATAAAGAGATAGACTGGAGCACTTGGGTTGCTCAGTGATTGAGTGTCTACCTTTGGCTCAGGTCGTGATCCCGGGGTCCTGGGATCAAGTTCCGCATCAGGATCCCCACAGGGAGCCTTCTTCTCCCTCTGCCTATGTCTCTGGTTCTCTCTGCGTCTCTCATGAATAAATAAATAAAATCTTAAAAAAAAAAAAAAAAAAGAGAGAGACTGCTTGGGATAGAAGTCTTCTGTGTTCTGTGTTCTTTTATCCATTAAGAGGCCAATGGTCTCCAGCCTGGTCCCGGGAAATGATAATTCTTGCCATTTATTGCTCAAGGCCAAGGGCTTGTCTCATGTATTCCTCACAACAACCCTATAACACAGGGATTATTTCCTCATTTTTCCCTACAAGAAAATTGAGGTTCAGGGAGGTCCAAACTTATCTGAGGCCACAGAGCTAGCAAATGGCAGGTGTAGGATCTGAAACTAGGGTTGCAAGTCCCTGCACAAGAGGCCGAGTTACTTGTGTTTACTGCAGTCTAGGCCAGTCCGGGCCCATGAGTTCTTATGAAGTTAACCTGGCTCCTATTGCCTAGTGTCTGATAGGCTATCTCGTATAAGTCATCTCAAGTGGGGGGTTCAATCCGTGGCAAACCTGCCAACTCTGACTTTTCCAGGGCCTGCCTTATACCCTGGAATTCACAAATGGAGTAGTCACTAGGGCATGTCTAATATTTGTAGGCCTTTCCTCTCAGAGGTATTTTCAGGTATCTTACCTTTACATATGGCTGATCCTGTTAGCAGTGTTTACAAAATCCTCTTTAACTTTTTTTTTTTTTCCCTCTTTAACTATTTAATTGAAAAGTAATACCAAAGAAAAAAACCACCACTCTGCCAGGCAGGCAGCAAGATTTAGAAGAGGAGGAGCTTTGTATTCAGAGAACACTGTTTTGATTCCTGACCCTGCCCCAGCTGGGAGATTTTAGGCAGGTTACTTCACCTCCCTGGGCCTCAGTTTCCTCATTTGTAAACAGCGCCAGTGATACAGATTATCAAGAGTTATTGGGTAAAGTAAATAAGAAAATGCAAGCAAAACACCTCGCACAGTGTGCAACACGGAATAGACATATAATAATTGTCAGCCTCTCTGCCTGCTTAATCCTTACAGCACTGTTTTAGAGTAGCGATTACCCATGAGGAAGCAGGCTCTGTGCTGTAATTCACCCAAGACTATAAAGCTATTAAGTAGGTCCCAGTGACAGGGGAGTGCTGTAAATGTGGAGCAGGGAAGAGTAAAAATTTGGGCTTTTAATCCCTTGCAATTACTCAATATACTCTTAGTCCAGGTGTGATTATAAGATTTTCACCAGAGTCCAAAAAGCTCTATTCTCAAATCTTAGGAATTTTCTTCCTAAGAAAAGAAAAAAAAAAAAAAAGCCCACCTACAGGTGAAACTGAAGAAAGTGATAACTAGGGTAGACTCAGTATGTATGTGCACGTGTCAGGCGGTGTTCACGCATGTGCACTCATGTACATACATGGGTGGGAAAGGGGGGTAGTGAGAGACTGGAAGCTATTACTAGGTTCTGTGCAGTAAAAGTGCTTTAGAAATCCAGAAAGTAAGTGATCAGTAAACATTCTTCTTGGAGCTGTTTTTCACACGATTGATCACTTCTCGAGGTATTTGGATTAATATTGACTACATTACATTGTCCACAGGCATACATCTTGAGATTTAACCTTCATTTCTTTCTCTACCCCCTCCTCCCATCCTCTCTGGGGACAGTTGCCTGCTTGGACCCTCACTGCTTTGGCCCAGCCCACCATTTAGAAGACTCAGCCATTCCTAAGAGGCTTTCTCTTGCTCTCCTTCTGCCCTAGCAACTTGTCCTGGCAGCTGTTTCAGAGCTTTGGAATCACAAAGCAATTCCGGAGTCCCCCAGGCCCAGCTCTGGGGCCTTCTTTCCCTCATTTGTCCCAAATAATGGCCTCTAATTGCTATTAACATTCCTCTCTAGCAGAAACATACTGCACGTCTGTGGTCAGCCCATGATCTACTGTGACCACCAGCCTTTTGCTTCCTGTTGTATTTGGAATGTTATACTCTATTCCATTTTATACCCATATGTTTGCTTTTCCTCTTAACCTACCTGTTGGCTTTCAGCCTCTTATATTTCCTTTTTTTTTTTTTTTTAAGATTTTATTTATTCATGAGAGACTGAGGCAGAGACACAGGCAGAGAGAGAAGCGGGCTCCACACAGGGAGCCTGACGTGGGACTCGATCCCGGGTCTCCAGGATCATATCCCGGGTCAAAGGCAGGCGCCAAACCGCCGAGCCACACCCAGGCTGCCCCAGCCTCTTATATTTCTAACCTGTTCTGTTAATGTTTGCAGTGGAAAATGATCTAAATGGGGTAGATCCCCCTCAGTCTTCCACTCTTTCCAGCCACGTATAACTTTACCCTACTTCTTTGCTCATATTTATGAAATGTAGGTGGCTAATTTTGATAGCTAGGATAGGCAGAAGTAGGACTACAGAGCGGAAATTGTAAGGAGATAGATTTCAACTCAACAGAGAAAAGTACTCACTAACGCCTGGAGTTAGGAACAAGGGGAGGGGGCTGCTTTGTGCAGAGTCTCCAGTGGATGAAGGCATGCTGGCAGAGGCAGAGCTACCATGCAGCAGGTGTGATGCATGCAGCCTTGCCCCTGGGAGCTCTTTTAACACTGCTAGCATATAATTCCATGAAAATCTTTTACTGGATGCTAGCAATCCAACTGAAATTTTAAGCTTTTTGCTTATTTTTAAAACTATCCCATTTATGAATGTTCTAAAGTAAATTTTGTTTGTCAGGCTGTAGGACGGCATCAAAATGGTTTTCATCATTCTGGTTACTAATGAAAAGAATAAGCTCCATTTGTATGAACTTCCTGATTTTCATCAACTACTCAAGATGGGGGAAATCACTGTTCTTATTTCATGGATGGGGCAGCCACAAAGTGGCTAAGTAGGAAAGCCGATCTCTTTTGGATTCCCGCCCAACTAGCTCACCCAACCAACATCCATTTAGCCATCCTTTCCATGTTCATTGAGCAATTATTATGTGCTTGGTACTGAATAGAATACAAAAATGATTCAGATATTGACTCTTCTTAAGGAGTTAAGAAGATTTTAAGAGGAGCTTAAGAGGAGAAATAGGAAAAGTACATAGATAAATATAACAGAAGCAAACTTTTTCCGTAAAAAGACAGATAGTAAATAGTTTAAGCTTTGCAGATCACATATGGTCTCTGTTGCATATTCTTATTTGACCCTCAACTATCACCCTACCCTTCACCCCCACCATTTAAAAATATAAAAGCCATTCTTAGTTGTGAGACCTTACATAAACAGGTTGTGGGCTGGATTTGGCCTGTAGGCCCTAGTTTGCTGACCCCTAAACATGTAATAACCTTTGGTTGAATCAGTTATAAGTTTCATTTGGGGTAGGTCTTTAAAGATGGGTTTGACTGAGACTTTGGAACGCAGAGGGGCCATGCTGGGTAAAAGGAGAGCAATTACACATGATCCCCTGTTTCTATTTTTAGAGCAGAGGTTTTCAAAGAATTGTCAGTATCACAGAACTTTTTAAAAAATGCAAGTTTTCAGGTCCACAGTGGTTCTCAAACTATGGTATATGTGAGAATTACCTGGAGAGTTTGGAAAACATTGCTGGGCCCCACCTCCCAGATTTCTGATGCTGCTTGTCCAGGGACCTTACTCTGAGAACAATAGTCTTAAAGAATATCTGTTCTATCTGCATACAGGGCATGGATGCTCTGCAGAGCACCAGGTTCATTCTATTTAGTGCATATACTCAGAAAGGGGCTTTGAACCATTGGAGATTGGGTGACAGCTCTTTTCCTCCACAGTAGGAGCTCTGAGTCTTGTTAGGCTCACCCACTAGAGGCAGGGAGTCCTTGTGGGGGACTGTGTTGTTGGAAGGAACCAAGGTCTGAATCTTGGTTATTGACATACATATATACATTCTGTCTTGCTCCTGATACATTTCTGTATTTTTACCACTGCTACAGAATGGTCCTTTTTGCATTATTCCCGGGACTAATTCTTTTGATCAGGAAAAAAAAAAAAAAAAGACAGTGCTTCTATTTTAGCATTAGATTAAATGACTTCTAAAAAGTCAGATGTGGGGCTCAGAAAGGCTGGACTGAGGAGGGGGTAGAAGGAAAGACAAGCTAGAGAGTACACAGAGGAATCTCAGAGGAGGCTACGGGGAACCAGACACAAGAGTCATTAATCTGGTAGACAATGAATGGCAAAAGGCAATTAGTTTGCCTGGGGTTGTAGCAAGCCAATGAAGTATGCAGTATGGCAACTGAGGGTCTAGTGTAAGGGCAGGGTCATTGCTAGGGAACTCAAAAGGAGGACAAGATAAGGGAGGTTAGGGGTGGGAAAGCCATCTGGGGCTAGCAGGAAGGGAAAGGAAAGCCCTCGTGGTCTCCATGGATATTTATTAGCCAGTGGAAGTGTCCAGGTGTAGCTGTACACTTGTCAGGGTGCCACATGCTATCATGCTAGGATACAACCCTGAAAATGAACTAGGTGCTTCAGTGCATGTGCACACACACCAATGCACATGCACACACACCTGCATGCACACATGTGTGCACAGACACACATACACAAATGCTCTCTTTATATTACTCTTCATCTCTTCATCTACCTGCCAAATCTAACCAGGAGGAAAGGTAGGCTGAGGACTGCCTCGCTGAATAACAGGAGGACCACATGCCTAAACATTGGCGGAGTTTTAGCAGACACAATTCTGAACTTCAGTTTATGGGGTTTCCTTCCACATTGTAAAGCATGCTTGTTTTTTCTCATCACACGGCCTCATTCACATGCGCATTCTCACGCTCTGTTCCTCTCCGGTGCTCTATAGCCAAGCTAATGGATTCTTATCTGCCTACACACGTTCTCTAGACACATTCATTTATTCATTCTCATTTGGAGTCATTTTCATATATTAAACACTACATCCTGCTTCTAAAAATCACTTCAAATGTCAAAGTTGCTTCCATAGCTTCTGTTCCTGCTGTCTGCAGAAACTGCTAGCTTTGTCATTCTTATAAAAAAGAAAAGGTACCAATATTGGCCTGACTGAGTAAAGAGCCCAACCCAAAGCAGATTGTCCTACCGTGGGATGCAGGTTTGTGGCTGTGGTGTCCCCGCCTTCAAGACCATCCCATTTATCTCTCTTTGTTTCACTCCCTCTCTCTTCCTGCACAACGCTGCAATCACACACATACTCTGGGTTGGAAAAAAAAAAAAAAAAAAAGGACAGCCTAATTTCCTGATGATTATGTTGTTACCTAGCAACAGCCAATCAGGGGCTGGGCTTTTTGCCTGCAGTATTTCATGCAAATAGTTTGGAGAAATTGCAGGGTAACCCAGGCTGCTTAGTCTGTCTTCTCAGGGGACGCATTACAGAATAAAACCAACCCAAAAGGGGACTATTGAAGTCAGGCACATGCCTCGGATAGCAGGCCATCTGATCTCTTTCCCTTGTTCCCTCTGCCCTGTACCCCCTAACAAAAGCATGCAGGTTCCACAGACACTCAGGGGGGCCAAAAAGTTGAAAAGAGGCTCATTAGTCACCATCCTTTATCCTGGATATCTGTACTTATAGCTAGAGCTCAGAGCACAACCTCGGATACTCTGGAAACCCCACCTTCCTGGGAAGGCAAGGAATACCACATTCTCAGTAGTTGTCTGGGGAGGACATGAAGGAGAATCCTCCACAGTCTTCCTGTTCAGAAAGGAGCTAAAACCTGGCACTTCTAGCCTGATTTAAGAACCTTGTCTATGCCCATACTGGCCTATCTTACATGAGAAAACCCATTGTTTACAACTGCATTCTTCTTGATGCCAACCGGCAAATCCTCATTCAAATGTCTGAACAATGAGAGAAGCCACATCACTCATAAGACTCCTTAAAGAGATGTTTCTGTTTTTATTTTCCCAAGAAGTACTGAGCATTTGATGTAAAACACTGTCAGGAACCATGCATATTGACTTTCTGTAAGGTCCAGGGGCTAGTTCACTCAGATCTGGACTGGAATAAAAAGTGGACTCAGAAGACAGTGTCTAGGTCTGTCTCCTCTGGGAGAGTGGGCCAGGCTTCAGATGGTAGGAATCAGATTTCAGTAGTTTGTTTTGTGTGGTTGACTCAATGCTCAGTAATCCAGCATGAAGACAAGAAAAGCCTGTGATCTCAGCTGCTGGATAGCTCCTGACTGTTCCCCTAATATGGGTTCTAACTGGCAGGCTTAGGAAGGTGTGTTATTGGCTACACAGGGACAGTGCATAGAAAGATCAGTCCAAGTTACCACCAGGATGGAAAACGGGTTCAAATCCCCTATCTTACTGAGTTGTAGCTTTTACATATTTGTAAGCGAGAGATGATTATACTCCAATCATTCTAGAAAGATAGTGACAGCTCTCCAATATTTGACACATACAGCCTTACCATCCAGAGCCATATTATAGAACATGCTCCTTCCCCCAACAAACAAACAAACAAACATAAAACAATGGTCAATCTCCCTTTGTTCAGGAAGGCAGAGTCAAGGAATTCTACTCATTTGGAGGGTTGGATAACTCTTCCCACCCTGGTCTATAGTAAATTTCAGAAAATTCTTTGAGTCAGCCACCTTTATCTTTATAACCTTAGAATACATACTATAAATCCCATTTACAGAAGAGGAAATGATGAGTGACTTGCTCAAGCTATATAGTTATCAAGTGGCAAAGCTGGGATTAAAAAACATGTATTTTTACTCTAAAGTCTGAATTGTAATGTCCAGATCATCCTGTTCATGCCCAAGTCCTTGTAACAATAAAAATAAAGGGAAAAGAGAGGTCAGCAACAGAAAGCCACCTTTCAAAATTAAAAAAAAAAAAAGGATTTTTTTGCATTTATTATAGGTACTCAAAATTCTGTCATCTGGTGTTAACTGCTAAACCTTCAGTGACTTGTACCTCTTGCTGCACATTTGAACCACAAATAAGCAAGTCAGAAATAGGTATGCCTGAGTCCCACTCCAGACCAATGAATTAATTCAGAATTTCTGGGATTTGTGGGAGAGGCAGTTTTGTTCTGTTTTGTTTTAAGAGAGAGAAAGAGAGTCTGGGTTGGGGAGAGGCAGAGGGAGAGAGAGAGAATCTTAAATAGGCTCCATGTCAATCGTGGAGCTGGATGCGGGCTCAATCTCACAACTCTGAAATCATGATCTAAGACAAAATCAAGAGTCACTTAATGGACTGAGCCACCCAGGCACCCCAGCAGTGTTTTTAAAGAGTTTCCCAGGAATAGCACAGCACTTTGGAAAATGGTCTCATAGTTTCTTATATAATGTAATATACATCTACCTCCATTCCTAGGAATTTGTTCAAGCAAAATAAAAACATATGTCCATAAAAAAACTTGTACAAACATGTTGCTAGCAGCTTTATTCATACTAGCTAAAAAAAAATTATGGTATATGCATACTATGGGGTACTACTCAACAACAAAACAGAACAAATGATTGATATGGCAACACAATGGATGGATCTCAAAAATGTTATGCTGGATGAATCAAAACCATTACATAAGAGTACAATTTGAGTGGTTCCATTTATATGAAATTCTAGGAACAAGATAAGTTAACCTATGGTGGAAAAAATCAGAGTGATAATTGCCTCTGCAAGTAGGAGGTGGGAGTAGGGGTAGGGAGTGACTGAGGAGGGAGCATGAGGGAATTCCTGGTGATAGCAATGTTCTAGATACTGAGAGGGGGTGTTTCACATTAGTATGCTCATCTGTCAGAACTCACAGATTTGTATCTTTCACTGTAAGAACATTTTACCTAAAAAAAAAAAAAAAAAAGAAACAAATATTGAACTTCAATGACACGCAAGCTGAAGTGTTTAGGGGTGAAGTATATGATGATTGCCAACTTACTGTGAAATGTGTGACAAGAAATAAGATGAATGGATAAATGGATGGATGGTTGGACAGATATGTGATGAGACATGTATGGCAAAATGTTAATTGTAGAATCTAAATATATTCACTGTATAATTTTTTCAACTTTTTGGAATGTTTAAAATTTCTCATAATAAAAATTTGGAGGGGAAGCTCCCCAGGTGATTCCAATGAGCATACATTGGGGTAAAAGACAAATTTCAATTCTCTTAGTTGAAAAGTATGAAATGAATAATGTTGTGACCCTAATTTCCAGAGGTGATGGTAATCACAACCTCCCTGCCCCCAACACATATACATGAAAGAAAAGAAAAACAATCAGAATCCATGTGATAAATGTCCAGGTTGAAACAAGACTTCTAGTGTCAGGCTAAATCTTGCAGAGACACTATGGCTCACTTCACAGGGACCTACGTAAGACTCATCACTCAACATATGGTCTGATGAGACAAAATACTTAAGTCAGAACAGGTCTGGAAAATCTGGATAATATTATATTTATGCTCTAGAACTAAGAAACTGTAAACCAACCTCATCCAGTATGAGGGTAAAGTGCTATTCACTACTCTGTATATGGCTTAAAAGCTCCTATTTAGCACCTAATTCTCTCCAGGGCTTGCACCTCTAGTCTTCTCAGACTCTGTAATTTCCCTAGCTCCACTTCCCCCTGGCAGCCCACAGATCCACAGGGATAGTGCGTGGTCAGGTATTGAGGAAGGAAGAAGCTGGTGTGTGGTGCCCCAAGGGATCAAATGACAGCTGATTCCAGAGGGGTGGGTTGAGAGGGAGGGAGGGCAGAAGGGAAATAGTGCAGTCAAGTGCAATATGGAGGGAGCCCCTGGTCCCTGAGCTGCCCCATTTATTCTGCATAATTGCTTCATTTCCACTGGCAGTGTATCTCAAAATGAATTTCATTACTGGTGCCTTGGATATCATATTGATTACCAGTTTCATCGATTCTTATCTTGCTAATTAGCATATAAATTAGCCATTTGGGGGAGGCATTAGGCAAAATTGAATTTTCTCCCTAATCTTCTCTCAGTAGGTAAATGAAAATGGATGTGGCCTGTGAAGGCCCATGGCCTTCCTATGACACAATCTACAAATTTTTCCCAGCCGAGGAACCCTCTTGTTGAGGCATGGAGAAGAGTAATGGAAGAAGAAGCCTTCCTACCCCATGATTGCTGTTACTACAGTCAGAACCCCATAAGAGTTATCAAGAAAATCTGAGGCTGAGGATGGGTCTGCAAGGGGAGACAGGTTTCTTTGGAAGATATGCTCTGAGCGAATAGCCAGGGGCGTTCATTTCCCACATACACACAAGAGCAGGTGCCATGATACAGCAATCCCCATTGTGTCCTCTTTCCAGGCAGGAACCGAGAACATCATTCTCTGCTCTTTGGTTTGGCAATGAAATGAGAGGTCTGGGGCCAGATGGTCTGGGTCTGGTTGGGAATGCCTGCTCTGCCTCTTACCAGTTGTGTAATCTTGAGCACCTCAACCTCTCTAAGGCTAGGTGCCCTCATCTGTAAAATGACGATAATCACAACACTGATTCCCCTGGGTAACTGTGAGGATTGAGACTCAGTCCTGTGCAGGGCATACAGGAGAGCTCACAAAATGTTAGCATTCTCCAGCAGAGAACAATTTTAGGAAACTGGACACCAAGGGTTCTCCAGAGGGAGCTGCTAGGCTTCAAAGTAATCCTTACTCTAAAATCCCAGGTGCTTAGTCTCTAGGACAATCTCTTGTCCCTTAGTCACAGACATGTATTAGTCAGGCCAGTTCAGTCCTCAGGATCTCAGCAGGCTCACGTCACTTGGGAGCAGGTTGAAAAGGAAGAGCTCTGGGCCCCACCTGAGATCTGCGGAATCATAATCTGCATTGTAACAAGATTCCCAGGGGATTCATATGCATATTAAAACTTGAAAAGCACTGTTTCAAGTCCTCCCCATATTCCTAAAATGGAACCTTACCCCACAACGTGTTGGCATTAGGAGGTGGGGCCTATAGTCGGTGAGTAGGATTAGATGAGGTTATGAGGGTACAGCCCTCAGAAATGGGATTAGCGCCCTTCTAGAAGCTAGCAAGATTTTGCGTCCCCTGCTCAGCTGGGCTTGGCTTGGCTCCCTGCCCTGTGAGGATACAATGAGAAGTTGATCAGGAAGCCTGGGTGGCTCAGTGGTTGAGTATTTCCCTTTGGCTCAGGGCATGATCTAACCCCACCACCCCTCACCCCCGCATTGGGCTCCCCATGGGGAGCCTGTTTCTCCCTCTGCCTATGTGTCTGCTTCTCTGTATCTCTCATGAATAAATAAATAAAATATTTAAAAAAAAAAAAAAAAGAAGTTGGCTCTCTGCAATCCAGAGAGGGCTCTCATCAGAACCTGATGACCCTGGCACCTTGATCTCAGACATCTAGCCTCCAAAACTCTAAGAAATAAATCTTGGTCCTTTCTAAGCCACCAGTTTATGGTATTTTGTTAAAGCAGCCCAGGCTAAGATGTCTAGTTAATTAAAGTCTTACATGCTCAGAGAAGGGAGGGCCTTGGAGATTACCTGATCAAATGCCACAGTTCAGAAAGCTAAGGTTAAGTGGCCTAGACTCAGTCTGGCAGAGTCTGGATGCCGCTTTCATCATGGACCTTGAGGCTAGCCCAGGTTTGGTTGGGCCTTCCTGAAGCTGTTGCCTCCAGCGGCAGAAAGGTTCTGCTCCCTCTTCAGTGGGGCTTCAGTGGTGGGGTTCTCCACCCCCAGCCTTGAGCTGGATGCTTTGGAAGGAGGAACTGTGGTCCCATTTGGACTATGTTGGGGGTTTTGAGGCCTGGTTGCTTGGATGACCTCAGTGGAGAATACTGATGTAATGAAGGAAAATACTAAGGAGCATTCTTCTCACCCCCATAACCTCTGTGAACTCCTGCCTTCTGAGCTCCGAATGCCTCAGGTAAGGACACACAAGAACTGCTCCCGGTGATGCCCCACAGAGGGCAATCAGGGGGCTGAGGGACTTGGCAGCTGGGAGACAGGGTGGGAGGAGGCCTGTTTTTCACTGGGTACCCTTTTGTTTCTTTCTGTTTTATTCCCTATGCATGTAAAACATATTCAGAAATTAGCTAGTTAATAATACTTTAAAAAAAGAATGCCTCAGATAGAAAAGCAATGAAAAACAATAGCCCATCTGGCTCTGCCATTACATCATCTAGCTCCACTTATAACTGTCCTGCTTTCTCTCTCTCTCTCCTGAAACCTGAAAGTTTACAGCATCGTGGAAAGCTGGAACACACAGTGGTGGAAAGATTCTGAGGCCAGCGTGCAGATATGGACTCTGATCCTGCCTCGGCACTGTGAGCAAGACTATATTTTCTTCCTCATTAGGAAGTGAAGTGCTTTGCCCACTGTTAAGTGCAATTAAGTAAGTGTAATTATGCTTTAACCCCACCTCCACTCTGCTAAATCTTGGCAAGAGGAAGGAGAGGACTGTTCTCCCAGTGTTTTCACTAGATTTGTATTAAGCAGGCAAAAAAATGAACAGGACTAAGCATGTTATGAATATGATATGCACAATATCATCCCATTTTTGTGAATTATGTATTACTGGATATAGAACTAGATGGGAGGATACATACCAAAATGTTAATAATGGTTGCTTGGGGTGGTATGGCCCCTGTTGATTTTTATTTTCTTGTTTGTGCTTTTCTTTATTTTCTAAATTGTCTATATATTTTTTTAATTATCTGGGCTGAAACCACAATATTCTCAGCATGAAACATAAGTGAAAAATGAAAACCTCAGGGAAAGGGTGCCCATTCTCCATCTGAACAAGTCCTGGTCATTCAGAAGCTGGTGGTGCGAGTCTGTCCACAGTGGCCCACGGCATCCAGACACCTGCTGAACCAGGGCTAGAAGCATTCCTGGTTCCCTCAATATATATTCCAATGGATCCAGGGACTATGTGGTATTTTGCAGAGCAAGAGAGTGCACAAAGATGGGAGGCATCAGATTCCTAGGATCGATTCCAGCAGGGAATACAACTCCTGACCCAGATATTGACCACAAAGTGTCCTCGGGGCAAGTCACTCAATCCAGTTCACTTTACTTAGTGCTGCTTGGAAGGTAGGTGGAATAGACACAGTTTCTGCCTTCAAGGACTTTGACAATATTGTACAGATGATAGACACAGATGTAAGGAACTATATATAATGCAAAGCAAAATATGAACAGTTCTGCCACAGATGTACAAAGTGAACAGTGGAGCAAAGCAGTGTGGTGCAGTGGCTTTGGGGCTACCCAGGCCTGGGCTACCTTTGCCATCCGCTGCCAGTGTGACCTAGGGCAACCTGCTGTACACCTCACTAAGTCAATGTTTCCTCATCTCTAAAACAGAGGTGGCAACTCTTGAAGGGCCTCTGTAAGGAATAGGCAGGATGCCTGTGAGGTATACTCACACACATTAGGCACTCACAAAAGGTACTGCGACTATTCCTCTTTCAGAGTTGATAAGGACCATGAGAGACCACACTGTAGTGACATTATCATCATCACTGTCCCCATTTAGAAAAGTCCCATGGAGCCATATGATTACAGGTGAATGGACACTAAAAAGCTTGGTTATTGGCTCCAAATTTTCCTGGCTGATGCCATACAAATAGGCCAATCTTTTTATTTGCTGTAAGGGATTTAAACATTGTTGTCTTTGGAGATGTATAGGGGGCCTACTTAGCCTCTGAACTACTTTCCAATTTTCTGAGCCTTACAAGGCTCAATGGGTGGCTTATGTCTTAGGGTTGTGACTCAGTCCACTCCTTTGAAATGTCCATAGCAAGGCCTCTCTACCAGTCGTTGAATTTGGTAAAGAAGTAGGTGCTGCTAGGACTAAGGGAGAGGAGGGAACAAAGGAAGAGAGAGAGGTCACAGCACTGACCCCAAGCAATTTCAGGTGGGAATGTTCCAGATATATGTGGGGCTGTCGTGTGAGGGAGCTTTAAAATATTTATAAGATAATAGTAAATGAATGTAATTTACCACAGTTACACCTAATTTTCCCCAGCAACTATCTTTCTGAAAATTGATTGTCAATATTTTTAGTTATAAAATCTTGGGGGCTCATAGACATCAGTTAAGAAAAAAATATATAACAATAAAAAATATATATAACAATAGAAAAATAGGCAAAGGATATGAATATGCAGTTCATCATCACTTGTGAAAAACACAAGTGACAAATCTATAAAAGGATATTTAACCTAATATTTAAAGACATGCAAAGCAAAATAACACCTTTAAGATTGGGAAACATTTAGAAATTTGGTAATACCCAGGATGAATAAGGTGGGTAAATATATTTCTTATACTGCTGGTGGGAATGCGATTTGGAATATCGGTTTTGGAGGGTAATTTAGCAAGAGATATGAACATTTTTTTGACCCATCAATTCTGCTTTTAGGAATTTACCTTTAAGGATATGCATTCCCAAGGTATTTTAACATATATATTCTAGGATGTTCACTATAGCACTGTTGGTTACAGCTAAGACCTGGAAACAAACCAAGTATTCTTCAGCAGTGCCACAGTAGGAATGATAAAACCACCAGGAACAATAACTGTGAAACTAGTAACCGCTAATATTTACTGAGCACTTACTATGTGGTGGGTAGTTTCTGATGCTTTACATGCATATCTCATTTCATCTTCGTGAAAATTCTCAGGTAGGAATTACTGCTTAGCCATTTTATAAATGAAGAAAATGAGACTCGCTGAGGTTAAGAAGCTTGTCTAAAGTCACACAGTAGGTGACAGAGCAGGATTCCCAGATAGGCAGTCTGGTTCTAGAGCTCACATACTTGCTCCCGCACTTGCTCCCTTGTTTACACACTCTCTCTCTCTCACACACACATACACCAGAACACTCTGCATCAGTCAAGAGAAGTTAGTTAGAATTGTACACGTTCATATGTAAAGATCTTGAAGACAGATTACTAACTGAAAAGATCCTGGTTGGAATAACATACTTCAGATGCTCCCCACTTAGTGTTAATAAAAAAAGAAGATATGGCAGGAGATCACTGTTATTTTTCTTTATATACTTTTTAAAATATTTTATTTATTTATTCATGAAAGACACAGAGGAGAGAGAGAGGCAGAGACACAGGCAGAGGGAGAAGCAGGCTCCATGCAGGGAGCCTGATGTGGGACTCGATCCCGGGTCTCCAGGATCACAGCCTGGGCCAAAGGCAGGCGCTAAACCACTGAGCCACCCAGGGATTCCCTTTCTTTATATTTAAAAAGTAATAAATAAAAGCATTGGGGGAATTGTCTGAAAAATGAAAGGACTCTAGTCCAAATATAAACTCTTTCCAATAAATAAATAAATAAATAAACCCTTTCCTAACGTAAAAATTACCACCATTTTGTTTGGGAAGAGGGCTGGTCAATGTACATTTTGATGGTAGGTTTTCCTAAATGACCTGATTTCCTCAGGATAGTAAGGGAAAGAATGAGAGGAGGGCAGTAAGGGAATCTTGAAGGCCCAAACAGATCTAGCTTTAAAAGTGAGAAGAAGAGCTTTTGCAAATTTGTTTATAAAAAGAAGTGATTGATACAATTCAATTTTTTTGAGGATTGTTCCAAGGGCTGTGTGTGGGATAGAACAAGCTGTAGAAACACAGGAAGAATGTGTGCGGGTGTTATAACAGCAATGCGAACAGGAGGTTGGGAAAGTCTGGACCAGCACACAGTGTGTGGATTTCGTTAGGAAATGTGGCGCACACAGATGGTGTGTGTCCGGAGGAAACCCAAGTTATGGCAGGGGACTCCATGCACCTGGCAGCTACCTGTCCAGTTTCTCCTCTCTGCCTTCTTTTGTATTCTGATGGCTTCCCTCTCTGTCAGGTCCTCACCATAATGTGGCTGGGTTACTGTTCTGTTCTTACAGGCTTTCCCTCTTTCTAATGTCCATTCTCCTATCATTCATAATGCCCAGCCCTACTGGTTTAAGATGTCTCTATAAATCTCTAATTTCTACTGACTTTTCAGCCCACTTCCATCAATGCCTTAATAGTTAAACTTCAGGAAAAAATTCATGCAATTTAATGTGAGAGTTACTGCCTTCCAGTGGATGTTAGACCTATCCCAAATCCCTGTTCATTCACTCAACAGAATATTGAACATCAACCATGTACTGGGGATTATTCTCAATGCTGAGGATACAGCAGTGGAGCACTGCAGACACTTCCCTGTGGTGTGTACTTTCCAGCTGGGGGAGACAGAAAAGGAATATCTGGCAGTGTTAAATGCTTTAGAGAAAAGTAAAGTAGGATCAAGGGGACAGGGTCCAGGGGTGGTAGAGAAGGTTATTATATAGGGAAGGACTTTCCTTTTTAGGGACATTTGAGCAGAAACCTGATAGAAATGAGTAAGGAAGTGAGCCATGTAGCGATCTGGAGGAAGAATATCCCAGGCACAGAGAATTGCTTTGTGCATAGACACTAAGGTGAAGTGACACTTCATGTGTTTGAAGAAGAGTAAAGTTAAAAAAAAAAAAAAAAAAAAAAGGAGAGCACCAGTGTGGCTGAGGTAGGGTGAGAGTGGAGTATGGTATAGTGCAGACTGAACCACATGGGCCAGTGGTTCTCAACTGAGGGCAGTTTTACTTCCTAAGGGACATTGGGCAATGTTTGAAGGTATTTTTAGCTGTCACACTTGGAGGCTGGGGTGCCACTGGTACCCAGTGGGTAGAGGCCTGGAATGCTGCTAAACATCTGCCATGCACAAGATTGCCCCTACATAAAGAATTATCTGGCCCAAATGTCAGTAGTGTCAAGGTTTAGGAACACTGATTAATATAGGGCAGTGTAGGCCATGGCAGGGACTTTGAATTTTACTCCAAGTAAGCTGAGAGGCAGTTAAGGGCTAAGAGTAAAGGAGTGTCATGGTCTCAGCTACGTTTTTTTTTTTTTTTTTAAGATTTTATTTATTTATTCATGAAAGACACACACATACATACAGAGAGAGAGAGAGAGAGAGAGGGAGGCAGAGACATAGGGAGAGGGAGAAGCAGGCTCCATGTGGGGAGCCCGATCTGGGACTTGATCCCAGGAGTCCAGGATCATGCCCTGGGCCGAAGGGAGGCACTAAACCACTGAGCCACCCAAGCATCCCTCAGCTATGTTTTTAAAGTCTCACTCTGGTTGCTGCATGGAGAACAGACTGCAGAGGGGCAAGGGCTGAAGCACAGATCTGTCAGGAGGCTTTTGCAGAAATGTGGGCAGGAGATGATGGTAGTTGGCATGAGGGTGTCTCAATAAAAGTAATAAGAAGACGTCTGATTATGAATGTATTTTGAAGGTTAAGCTGAGAGGATTGCTGATTTCATCTAAAGGAACTAAATCGGGCAGCCCTGGTCCCGCGTCGGGCTTCCTGCATGGAGCCTGCTTCTCCCTCTGCCTGTGTCTCTGCCTCTCTCTCTCTCTCTCTCTCTCTGAATGAATAAATAAATAAATCTTAAAAAAAAATAAATAAAGGAACTAAAATCATTTAGCCCTCTTAGTCTGCCATCTGTATGCCAAGTTCATTCCTGCCTTTGCTCTTGCTCTTCTCCTCCTCCTGCCCTGGCAATGCCTTTCTTATTTGGCCAAAGTCTATTCAGTTTGGATTTCAGGATGTCAATTGAGAACCTTCCTTAAATAACAGAGCCCTCATTTCTCTAAAGCAGCTATAGCTTTTCTAGTCCACATCTCTCAATTTAATCCTCAATATGCATATTGTACAAGTATATACTGTACAGTATATACTGAAATATCATGCACTATGGTGAAAACTGACTGAGTGCCTACTATCACTTTATTAATATAGTACTGGCTGTCCTAGCCACCCCATTCTGGCAGAACAAGAACTAAGATGTATAAAGTATGAGGAAGGAAGAAACAAAATTGCCATTATTTGCAGATTGCATGATTTGTGTATGTAGAAAATCCAATTGAATCTACTGTTAAATGGAATGAATAAGAGTCTGCAGAATTTTTTAGACTATAAATCAAAGTATAAAAATCAATTATGTTTCTATATGCTAGCAACAAAGAGTTATAAGTGATAGATGAAAAGATGAACTGTTTATAATAGAAACAAAAATACAAAGTACTCAGAAATAGACCTAACAAAAGATATACAAGACACTTAAGGGTAAAATTATAAAAATTCACTGAAAGACACTAAAAAGGCACCCTAAATCCCAATAAGTTTTTAAAAAATAAACTGGACAAGCTAATTCTAAAATTTACAAGAAAAGGGAAGCCTGGGTGGCTCAGTGGCTTAGTGCCTGTCTTCAACACAGAGCATGATCCTGGAGACCCAGGATCAAGTCTCACGTCAGGCTCCGTGCATGGAGCCTGCTTCTCCCTCTGCCTGTATCTCTGCCTTTCTCTCTCTCTCTGTCTCTCATGAATGTATATTGTAAAAATAACAGTATATTGTTTAGGAAAACATTCATATATGATAAAGTCATAGAGAAAAGCAAGGGAATACTTATTACAATGGTTGGTAGAATAATACCTCTGGATGGAAAAAGAAGGTAGATGCAACCAGGGAAGTTGCATTAAAGTTAAAGTTCTATTAACTTGGGTGGTCAGTAAATTTTGTTCACTTCATAATTATTCTTTAAGTTCTACACATAGGGACGCCTGGGTGGTTCAGCTGTTGATGTCTGCCTTTGGCTCAGGGTGTGATCCTGGGTTCAGGTTCAGGGATCAAGTTCCACATTGGGCTCCACACAGGAAGCCTGCTTTTCCCTCTATGTCTCTATCTCTCTCTGTATCTCTCATGAATAAATAAATTAAAATCTTTAAAGAAACAAATTCTACACATATATTATACATTCTTCTACACAATTAAACATTTCACACTAAAACAAATGAAAAATATATCAAGGGTCTACCATATGCAAAGGCACTGTAATTGCACAGTTAAGAATGACTCAAATTCTACTACCACTCTGCTGAAATTACTTTCACTGCAGTCAAAGACTTTACTGTCATTAATCTAAAAAGCATTTTAATTCCTTATTTTCTTTGACATCTCAGCAGCACTCAATACTGCTGACCATCCTCTTTCCTTGAAAAAGTATCTTAAAAAAGAAAAGAAAAGAAAGAAAGAAAAGAAAAGAAAGAAAAGAAAAGAAAAGTATCCTACTTCAGCTTTCATGAAACCATAGGCTCCTAGCCATTCCTTCTCATTTTCTTCCAATGGCTTGTTTCCCACCACCTAACTATTAAATGTTGGACCTTCTAAAGTTTCATCCCTAGAACCTCGTTTTTTCATACTCTGTTCTCTCTCTCTAGACATCCACATCCATGCCCATAGCTTCAATTACCACCTGTATATCAAAGACTTAGATCTCTAGCTCAGATCTCTCCTCTGAGCTCTAGGTTGAGGTATCGCATGATCTAGTCAACATCTCTACTTGATGTTTAAAGCCTCTCAGTCTTAACTTGTTAAAAATGAAACTCATGATTTCCCCCCAAAATCGGTTTTTCTAATAATCTGTCTCAGTGAATGGCATTACCAGTAATCCTGGGCAATATTACTCCATAAAGCAAATAGCTCCCCTCCCCTGCCTCACCCTCCTATAAGATAAAAAAAAAAAAAAAAAAAAAAAAAAAATCTTGCTCTCTTTTCTTCCTAGTAAGGGATTGAAAACAAGGAAAATTATTTTGGTTGTAGCTCTAAGTAGGAATGAAACCTTTCAAAAAATGTAATCTGGAAATTAGGCTTCCTCCATAGAGGGAGGCCAATAAAGTTAGTTCCTTACCCCTAATTAAGAGTTTTTTGAAACATGACGGTACTACTATATAAAGTATTTTCTTCTCATTTTTCAATCCATTGTGCACATTTTTATCTCTTCTTTCCTTTTCTTTATATTTATGTACGCAATAGGTCCTTAAATAGTTTGATTTTTCTTCATTTTGTTTCTAATTTTTACCTTATTTCCTCTAGTCCACCTTTCCATGACTAAATCAGAAGATGGTATTTCTTTTTTTTTTTTTTAAGATTTTATTTATTTATTCATGAGAGACACACAGAGACAGGCAGAGGGAGAAGCAGGCTCCACGTAGGGAGCCTAATGTGGGACTCGATCCTGGGATGCCAGGATCACACCCCACGCTGAAGGCAGACGCTAAACTGCTGAGGCCACCCAGGGATCCCAGAAGATGGTATTTCAATCAACAAATATTTACTGAGCACCTATCGTGTGCACTCTGGAACAAAGTGGTGAGCAAGATAAGGTTCCTACTTTTTTAGGAAAAAAAAAGTGCTTTATATTTGTTTTATATTTGGGGCAGAAAGCGAACAATTAAAAAGTCAGGTAGTAATATGTGCTAATTAGGGAATTAAAATTGGGAAATGTGACAGAGAATGACTGGTGGTTACTTCAGATTGTTGGTCTGGAATGGGCTTTTTGAGGATGTTATAGTTAGAATTGAGGAGACAGTCAATTGAGACAGTCATTGCATCCCAGAAAAAGTGACTAGTTAGTACAGAGTACCTAAAATAGAAACAAACTTGGTCATATTTGATGACTGCATAGTAAACAAGAGAGCAAGCAGTATAAAACAAGAGGAATGCAAGGATTAGAAAACATAGGGCTGTGTACATGCAAAATAAGAAGCTGGAGTTCATGCTTTTATAAATGTATTCTTTTTAATGTCTGTAGGATCTACAGAGATATCTTCTTTCTCATTCTTGGTTTTGGTTATCTGTGTCTTTTTTTTCTTGATCAGTCTTTTTTTTTTAAGATTTTATTTATGTATTTGAGAGAGAGAGAGAGCGCACAAGCAGAGGGAACAGCAGAGGGAGCAGTAGAGGGAGAGGGAGAAGCAGGTTCCCTGCTGAGCAAGGAGCCAGATGCAGAACTCGATCCCAGGACCCTGGGATCATGATCTGAGCCAAAGGCAGAGCTTAAACAACGGTGCCACTCGGAAGCCCCTTGATCAGTTTTAATAGGGATTTATAATCTTACTAGTCTTCATAAAGAACCAACTTCTGTTTTGCCAATTCTTTGTGAATATTTCCTTTTTTTTTTTTTTAAAGATTTTATTTATTTTTTGATGAGAGACATAGAGAAAGAGAGGCAGAAACATAGGCAGAGAGAGAAGCAGGCTCCATGCAGGGAACCTGATGTGGGACTCAATCCTGGGACTCCAGGATTATGCCCTGGGCCGAAGGCAGGTACTCCAACTCATGAGCCACCCAGGCGTCCCACTTTGTGAATATTTTCTGTTTCGCTAATTTCTATTCTTGTCTTTCTTATGTCCTTCCTTCTATATTCTTCAGGTTTAATTTTCATTATTTTTCCTCTAACTTCTTGAGAGGGATGAGTTTAAAGCTATAAAATTCCTTCTAATCCAGCTTTATCTACACCTCAGAAGTTCTTATATATAGTATTTTTCATTATCATGCAGTTAATATTTTTGTTGTGTACTGTGATTTGTTCTTTGACCCATGGTTTATACAGAAGTATGCTGCTTGATTTCTAAATGTTTGGGGCAAATGATGTGTTTCCAGTCACTTTTATCTAATTGATTAATATAATTACACTCTGGTCAGAGAGCATAAAATGGTGTGATTTTAATCCTGTAAATTTGTTGAGACTAGCTGTATGGTCTGGTCAGCTCTTATAATTCTCCATGTGTGTTTGAAAAGAATATGTATTCTGCAGTTATTAGGTTTAGTGTTCTATATATGTGCATCAGTGAAATTTGTTGTTATTCAAATCTTATATATTCTTACTATTTTTCTGTTTGTTATAGCAAGTACCACAAGAGAAAGTAAACAAGATACCTTGATTGTAAAATTATCTTTGTCCTCAGAGTTCTGCAATTTTTTTTGGCTTTATGTATTTTGAGCCATTTTATCATGTGCATATATAATTTTTAAATCCTTTTATCTTTCTGATAAATGAAAATCTTTATTCTTTTGAAGTAACACCTTTTATCTCTAGAAATACCATCTCAAGATAGGATAAGCAACATGAAGGGTAGAATAAGACCTAACATGCTTTTAATGAGAGCCCCAGAAGGTGTGAAGAAGTAATTTGGAACAGAGGCACTCTTAGCCATCACTTCTTCAAATGTCCTAGCTTATGATGATATGTTCTATCATTTTATCTCTTCTGCTGCATTCTGGATAATTTCCTCAGATCTATCTTTCAGTTCTCTTCTCAGCTGTATATAATCTTCTACTAAATATGTTCACTGAGTTCTTAATTTGGGTTATTATTGTATTTTTCAGTTTTAGGAGTTCTGTTTAGTTCTTTTTCAAATCTGTTATAATGCTTTTTATAGATTTCTGTTCCTCCAGATATTTTTGCTTATTAAAAAACCTCTTTAGGGCAGCCCGGGTGGCTCAGAGGTTTAGCGCTGCATTCAGCCCAGGGTGTGATCCTGGAGACCTGGGATCGAGTCCCACATCAGGCTCCCTGCATGGAGCCTGCCTCTCCCTCTGCTTGTGTCTGTGCCTCTCTCTCTGTGTGTCTCTCATGGATAAATAAATAAAATCTTTTTTAAAAATTTAAAATTAAAATTAAAAATCTCTTTAAATATAGTCAGCAAAGCTGTCTTAATATCTGTGTAATAATTGCAGTATCTGAAGTTTTTGTGGGAACTTGTGTTATCTGTTGTTTCTGTTGGTTGTTATTCAGGGTATCTCGTTATTTTTTATTATCTTTGTCTGCTGGTCATTATATTTGGAAAAAAATTATTTTAAAAATTAACTTGAATCCTAGGATAATGGCACCATCCACTAGAAAGGATTTTCCTTTGTTTCTGCAAGGCACCCCAAGACACTACTAGTATGGAACCATTCTCGACTAAATTAAAAGTTTGCAGTTCCATGAACAACCTAGGTGACACAAATTTGAACTGCTCCAAGGCAGGTTTACTTCCAGGTTACTCTCTCTGAAGGTGTAACTCTTTAGGGTCTTAGCTTAAAGAAGGGGATGGTTTATTAGATTTCTTACCTAGGTTTAATGTTAGGTTTTGATTCCTGTCTCCCTTGCCCTATAAGGCTACCAAACACTCAGTTTTATTTCACAAGTATTTCTTCCAGACTAGCAAATTCCTTCAGAGAAAAAGAGGCTTTGAGTGGTCATCTTGCCTTCTGAGTTCTTAGATAATAGCACAGTATTATCTTACTATTTTGTTACCTCTTTGATATACTTAAGAAATATAAAAAGAATATTTCTCTCAATTTTCCTAGTCCTCCTCAATGGTCCTAATTATCAACCATCTAACATAAGCATGATAGTAAGCCAACAGATGACTTTTAAACAGGGGAGGGAGGGAATCAAGTTGGTCACGTTCTGTCAGATTGTTTATAAGCAAAAGGGATAACATTTATTTATTTATTTATTTATTTATTTATTTATTTATTTATGATTTTATTTATTTATTTGAGAGAGAGAGAGAGTGAGCAAGAGAGAGCATGAGCAGGAGGAGGGGCAGAGGGAGAAGCAGACTCCCTGCTGAGCAGGGAGCCGGATGTGGGGCTTGATCCCAGGACTCTGAGATCATGTGACCTGAGCTGAAGGCAGATGCTTAACCAGCTAAGCCATCTGGGCACCTTAGGATAACATACTTAAAACATTAACCAAAAAGAACAATTTGAATTATGTGAATTTATTATTTGCATAATGTTTGCTTCACATAGATGTATGTTCTCTCTCTCCTGACTAGGCAGTAAGCACTAAAGATTTTTGTTTTTGAGATTATTATTTTTAAGTAATTTCTTAACCCAATGTGGAGCTCAAAATTACAGCCTCAAGATCAAGAGTTGCATGTTCTACTGATTGCACCAGCCAGTCCCCCCTAAGATATAGGGGTGCTTCTTCTGTTTGTTTTTAGAGAGAGGGAATAAGGGAGGGGAGAGGGATAGAAGGGAAGACAAAAAATCTTAAGCAGGCTCCATGCCCAGCACAGAGCCCCATGCAGGGCACAATCTCACAACCCTGAGCTCATGACTTGAGCTGAAATAAAGAGTTAGACACTTTCCTGACTGAGCTACCCAGGTAATCTGAGATCTTTCTTGTTTTTTAATGAGTATCCCCTTTTCTCTAGGACCTAGGACAAAAATGATAAAATTCCAGTCTTCTTGTCTTCTTTATTACCAACCTGGGACCTGAAGGCATCTGAGAACTAGATTTTTAGGAATTCATCTCTTCCCTCACCTCCCACCTACTTGTGGTAGGGCATTAGCTGCATACTGACAACCATGAAAATTACTGTTTTTTTAATGAAAACTGTATCAACTTTGAGGATTTAATCAGAGTGCAAGTATTTACAAGTAGATAAATACAAATATAGAGTTTGATACTGTTCAATTATGTCCAACTTAGAAGTCAGATTTTCCACTGTTTCTCCTCCCTCTGCCTGTGTCTCTCATGAATAAATAAATAAAATCTTAAAAAAAATCATTAGGAGCAGCCTGGGTGGCTCAGTGGTTTAGCACCGCCTTCAGCCCCGGGCCTGATCCTGGAGACCTGGGATTGGGTCCCACGTCAGGCTCCCGGCTTGGAGCCTGCCTCTCCCTCTGCCTGTGTCTCTGCCTCTCTCTCTCTCTGTGTCTCTCATGAATAAATAAATTAAATCTTTAAAAAAATATTTTAAAAAATCTTTAAAGTCAGACTTTCCTTATATACTCATCATTGACAGATATATGTATTGGGGAATATTTTAAATATATGCATCAAGAGTCATTGTATTTTATACAACTTTGATCCATTAATTGCATGTTCCTGAACTTGTCTTAAAAATATTCATGGGTGTTCACAAAGATTTAGCTACCTGGATGATAATTATAATAGGGAAAATAAAAAAACTTAAAATCCTATCAGAAGGGGATTAGTAATATGTACCTTCATATAATAGAATACTCTATTTAATGATACAAAATGTTCACAACACGATAAAAATAATTTATGAAAGAAGACATATGGTATGATCAATAATATGTATGTACTCATAAAATCTAGAAGTACCTGAAAATGTTAATAGCAGTACTTTGGGGTGATAGGAGAACAGTGGTTTTTCCTTGGCTTTGCTCATTAAAAAAACTGATTATAAAATAGAGTTCCTTTCCCTATAGATAAATATAATTGGCCTCCGTAGACCAGCCATTTCTAGGTTCAATCCATCTATCACCGATTAGTAGAGAAGTCTGTATTTTCCTAATTCCATGCTCTCTCCACACTTGGTTTATACACAGCTTTTCTCAGCTTTTTGGCCACCCAGAATAGAGTATTATTCATCTATCAGCAGTGGGTAGATGACTCATAATATGTATTTCTTGAACTGAACTGATTGCTTATAGTTAGAAACTTACCCACATAAATTGGTAACATAATGTGGTATACTGGGGTCCCTGGGTGGCAGAGCTGGTTGAGCAACTGACTCTTGGTTTTCACTTATGTCATGATCTCCAGGTCTTGAGATCAAGCCCCAAGGCAGGCTTCCAAGCTCAGAGAGAAGTCTGCTAAAGTTTCTCTCTCCTTCTCCCTCTGCCTCTCCCCATGCTCTCTCTCTCTCAAATAAATAAGCACATCTTTAAAAAATGTTGTATACTTACAATATGATTGTTTTCTACCAAATAATCTCCATTTTAAGCTATCCTTATGACATTATATTATCTCTCACATGCAAACTAAATAAAAATATTTTGAGACAATATTCAAAAGGAAAGTCATTATTATAACAACTTCATGCATTTTCCCTGTTAGATATATCTATTGTATATTTAGTAGTTCTGTGTAGTGCTGGTCAATGAGGCCTAATTGCCTCTGCTGCTTAATTGTCTCTGTGTTATGGAGAAAATCAAAACTGCCCCCAAATCTTTATAGAAAAAATGAATGCCTGGAATGAACTGGAATTTCCAGGAAAAACATACAAGCTCAATTCAAGACCCCATGGGATTACTACACTAATGTCATTTTTAATATGCCTTATTCTTCCCCTTTGGCTGGTACAACCTGTCATCTCTTTCCTCACTGACTAATGCTTCCCCTTAGAGAGCAGACTGTCTCTGTGAATGACTTGCTCAGGGGGCATGTGCAGGACAAGCCCAGAGCCTTACTCCATGGGAACATAAGAGAAGAAGCTAAAGAATGGGATGAGAGCAGCAGCTGAATGGAACAGGTCATGCTGCTTCTCGAAGCTGAAGAGGCCAATCCTGTAAAAGAGATGATGAGGGCACCTAATCAGGTTTGACCCCAGGGGCGGTATATGTGCAGAGAGGGCTGGGAAATGCAGCTATGCACATAAGAAGGACAGTGAGATTGCAGGGCTGCGTTCCAGACACACTTATTCACTCATCTGCTTGATTCAATTTTATTTGTACAAAAGGTCTGTTGAGGTAATGGGCAGACTAAGCCTTTAGCAATCATAGGCTCTGCAAATAGAACCTCAGTGGAAGACTAAATCAGCTGATGTCCCCTTTAGTGCTATTTCCATTTGCAGAACTGGAAGTGGTAATAGGGGGGAATGAATCACTCTTACTATATTTAAATGCCTTCTTTACAAAAATAGCAGTCAGTATAATAAAACAGGCCCAGTAATACCTAGTAACAAACAATAAAAATGCTTTCCTGTAAAGAGAATGAGCATTATATTATGGTCGTGGTTACATAACAAGCATGATAAATCAAGGCACCAACTATGGCCATCTTCCTTTTCTTTATCACCAAATGAAAAACTAAGCCTTTGTTCATCTGGAAACTCTGCATATTATCATTATTACCCAAAATAACTTCATTTAAAGATTTTATTTATTTATTTGATAGAATGAGCAAACACACAAGTAAAAGAGAGAGGGAGAGAGAGAGGGAGAGAGAGAGAGAAAGCAGGGGCGGAGGGGCAGGGGAGAGGGAGAAGGGGCTTGATCCCAGGACGTTGGGATCACAATCTGAATCAAAGGAAGGTGCTTAACCCAATGAGCCACCCATATGCCCCTCCCAAATAGTTTCTAAATATACAAATACTTCTTTTTTTTTTTTTTAATTTTTTATTTATTTATGATAGTCACAGAGAGAGAGAGAGAGAGGCAGAGACACAGGCAGAGGGAGAAGCAGGCTCCATGCACTGGGAGCCCGATGTGGGATTCGATCCTGGGTCTCCAGAATCGCGCCCTGGGCCAAAGGCAGGCGCCAAACCGCTGCGCCACCCAGGGATCCCCTAAATATACAAATACTTCTCAACAATTATGTATTACTTACTAGTTTCATTATCTAATATATTCATTTATTTAAAAAGGACCACCTCAAAAGAATCAAGATTATTTTTCTATGCATTATGGGAGAAGTAAATGGTCAGAAAGTCAGTGTAGGGATCCCTGGGTGGCGCAGCGGTTTAGCGCCTGCCTTTGGCCCAGGGCGCGATCCTGGAGACCCAGGATCAAATCCCACGTCAGGCTCCCGGTGCATGGAGCCTGCTTCTCCCTCTGCCTGTGTCTCTGCCTCTCTCTCTCTCACTGTGTGCCTATCATAAATAAATAAAAATTAAAAAAAAAAAAAAAAAAAAGTCAGTGTAAGAGGTTTGTGCTGGTTCAGATTTTACTAAAATATATTTAAATCACAAATCAGGAAGACTTGATATAATCCCCGTTCTCCCCCAAAAAATGTGTATTATTGTTATTATGTCTTTAATGCATAGATTTATAATTGAGAGATGACTAGGGAATAAGCCTAGAGATTTTATTTTATTTATTTATTAAAGATTTATTTATTTATTTATTCAGAGAGAGAGAGAGGCAGAGACACAAGCAGAGGAAGAAGCAGGCTCCATGCAGGAAGCCCGACACGGGACTTGATCCCATGTCTCCAGGATCACAGCCCGGGCTGCAGGCGGTGCTAAACCACTGCGCCACCAGGGCTGCCCAAGCCTAGAGATTTTAAACTACCTGAAGATTTTGCCAGAAATCCAACAAATTCAACAATATATATATACTGGAATATCTCTATTTCCTTGTTATATTGAGAAAAAAAATCTAACATTTGAAAATCAGTCATTGCAAATCAAAGTATTAACAGAATAAAGAAGATCACTTGATCATCCCTATAGACAAGGAAAAAATATTTGACAAAATTCAATACTTAATCATAGCTACTCTCAGCAAACTAGGAATAGGGAAAAAACCTTCCTCAGCATGAAAAAGGACATGAAACAAAAACCATGAAACAAAAAACAAATGCTTCCCCTTCAAAACTGAGAATGAGGGCAGCCTGGGTGGCTCAGCGGTTTAGCGCCGCCTTCAGCCCAGGGCCTGATCCTGGAGACCCAGGATCGAGTCCCAAGTCAGGCTCCCTGCGTGGAGCCTGCTTCTCCCTCTGCCTGTGTCTCTGCCTCTCTCTCTCTCTCTGTGTCTCTCATGAATAAATAAAAATCTTTTAAAAAAAAAAAACTGAGAATAAATAAATAAAACTTAAACATTTTTTTAAAAACTGGGAATGACAATTCAATATTATAGTGGAGGTTCTTGATAAGGCAGGGGGGAAAGCATAATGATTGGAAAGGATGAAAGTAACCTGTCCTTTTTGCAGATGACATAATTGTGTTTATAGAACATCCAAAGGAATTTACCAAAAAACCACTAGAACTAAAGTGAATTTATCAAAGTCACAAGATACAATAACAGACAGATCCTTCCTCTTAACTATTATAAGACGACTTTGTAATCAAGGTGTTACTATATACATACACACAAACACTAACATTATTTCTATACTATTGAATTACCACTAGCTTCACCCTAAATTTTGGCGAAGAGGAAGAAAGAAAACAAGATGTGAATCCTGAATCTTCATTGTATATGTACAAAGCATGAAGGTTGATTGCCTAATAAAGTTACATATTTAAACTTTTAATGGTAAACACATTTCACACTGGCTAAAACTTCACTAATAGAATCCAGATATGTGTACCCTACCGAGGCCCTACCCAGATGAATGGCAAATGCTCTAGTTCCATACAACTCATCTCTAATAGTAGAAAGAGTAGTGAGAGTGCTGATATGCATTAGAACCGTCATCCTTGTATATGAAGGAGAGGATATTTATTGGCAGATTTAAAAACAGAATTAAAAAAAACTGTTGTGGACTTTAAAACTTAGGTCCTAATATCCAAGTAACCACATGCCAAAGTAAAGGCTAGTGACATTTATGTCGTTATTGAAGAAACTTGGGGTTATCATCAGGGACTCTATGTATGGATTTTTAGGTAGTTATAATCAAGGTTTTACCAGAAGCAACATGAATAATAGGATAACTAGCAATTGCTAAATTAACAAGTATTTATTGAGCCTACTATTGAATACCACAATCTTGAAATACAGCCAATCCACTAACACTAGACAGAGCATAGGCAGAAAAAAATAGCAGGAACTTGAGGTAGCTTCATTGTGATGAGCTAAATCAAGGACGATACAGCTAGCAAAGGAGATAAAATCATGACTTTGATGTGGAATCTTATACTGCATGGCACAGCTGGAAAGCAACCACAGAAAAACCATTCCATGGTAGCTATCTCAAATGTGAAAGTTCTTTATGAAGGTCATAAGTTTAAAAGACAAAGTTGTAGACAAAGACTTTGCTAATCATAGTAACTATGACTTAAAACTGAGATGTCTGCCTTTGAACAACATGGAGTGTGGTATTGAGGGTATATCAGTCTTTTTTAGTTAAATGGGCCTGTATAGATAATAATGTACTGTTCTCACTGTGTTATTATTTTGATCCACTGCCTGTAGGTTATGAACTTGGAATGGTTTTTGCTAATGAAAGACACTGATTATCTCTCCAACCCTGTCTTGTAATACCGCTTGTGGTCCAGAGTACATGATTCAAAATGAATGGCCCCAGGTTGTGTTTATGGTCTATTGACAACTGAATTATGGTGCTACTAAAGGTAATGCGGTATGGTATCATGAACTTGAACAAGTCATGTGGTATCTCTGGATCTCAGCTCTTTCACTGACTACCTAGTATGTAATACCTAAAAGCAAAATTCATAGGGTTATTATAAATATTAAATGGATGCCTGGCACATATAAGATGCTAAAAATGTACACATGCATACTTGCACATATATTCTGTCTCTCTCTCACACACAAGGTTACTACTTGAGGTTGATTTATTGCCCCCATAACCTAGCCCAAGGATAGATTGTTGTAATTGGCTTCACTTGTTTTTGGAGTGGCCAGCAAGGACATGAACAAAAATATCAATTCTGGGGTCAGACAGTCAGTAGTTGGTGGAGGGTTCCACAGTTCAAACACTGTTGGCATTTTCTTCAATCCTCTCATTACAGTTTTGATCTTTATCTCAGTGGTTGTGAGTGTTTCACTCTTGTTTGAATATTGGGATGAGGCATAAACTAAACATTAACAAAGAAGGAATTTAAATAGATAGTAAGGCAGTTAAAAAGCTTAGAGCCAAGACTCAGTAACTGGATATGGCCTTGTACAACCATGGAACCTCAGTAAATCACCATCTGGATAGCTTTAGCCCTATTTTGAAATTCCTTTTTGACTCCCTGCCATTCTAACAACAATGAATTAGTCTTTAAACCTCTTAAACCCTATTTTGATTTATCTAGATGTATGACTATTACTTTAAATGCAGATCTAATTTTTAACTATTCAAAAGCCATATCTGAAGTGACCCAAGTTTCTTTTTTTTCATCTTTTTTTTTTTAAGATTGTATTTATTTATTCATGAGAGAGACAGAGAGAGAGAGAGAGAGGCAGAGACACAGGCAGAGGGAGAAGTAGGCTCCATACAGGGAGCCCGATGTGGGACTCGATCCCAGGATTCCAGGATCACACCCTGAGCTGAAGGCAGATGCTTAACTGCTGAGCCACCCAGGCATCCCCCAAATTTCTTTAAAGAAAGGAACCTACTATCAACATGTAAAGTCCCTAGAAAATATGTTAGAGACTTTCACTTAAAAAATAGGAGATGGCACCTGGGTGGCTCAGTTCCTTAAGTGTCTGACTTGATTTTGGCTCAGGTCATGCATGATCTCAGGTTCAGGAGATTGAACCCCATGTGGGGCATGGAGTCTGCTTAAGATTCTGTCTCTTCCTCTGCTCCTCCTCACTTCCTCCCCCATTTGCATGCTCCCTCTCTTATAAACAAAAATTAGAGAAACAGGGATCACATTTACCTTCCTGCCTGAAACAACAAAACACTGGGGAAAATATATTAAGCAACGTTTTTCAGACATTGGTTGATAGACAATGCAGGCCAATGATTTCTGAAAAAAAGAGAAAACAAAATGAGCCCTATGATTGTATTAGCTTACTGCCTGAAGGCAGTTTCCAGGATGTAGTATAAAGATGGTGAGCCCAAACAGAGTTCATTGAGTTAAGGAGACTGAGACTAGAGCTGGGGGGCGGGGGGGGGGGGGGGGAGTGAGGAGGGGGATGCAAGTGACTAGAATTTGTGGCATAGAAATCCAGATAGTATGGTGTGGCACAGAGAGGAGGGGAAGGAGGGTACACACTCCACAGTTCCATCTATAGACAAGCCTCTCTGGAGTCTTTGGCTGAGCACAGATTTGTACATGTATGAGAGGAAACTACACAAGACTATTGTAAAAGAGTAAGCAGAACAATTCCCAGAGTTCACACAGGACTGGAAATAGTTTGTGTTCACATCAATCAGAGTAGAATGACCTTGTAATATACAAGAAATTAGATAGAATCCTCAAAGGGTATTGCTATAGTAGTAGGAGCTAAATTAGTTCTAGAATAAAGGCTGCTCTAGACCCCCATAACAAAGCATAAAAGCAGTTCCTGAGAGGATCAAACTGATTACAGGCAATTTAAGTACATTCCATAACAAAATATAGCAACCAAGAATATAAAACACACAATATCCCACTATTCAATTAGAAATTTCCAGGCATGTAAAGAAACTTGTTAATTAAGAGAAAATAATATAAATAAAAACATGCCTAGAAATAACAGGAATGAAAGAACTAGCAGAGAAGAATATTAAAATATCTTTAACAAATACATTCCACATGTTCAAGAGAAAAATGAAGAGAAGATTTTGAGAAAAAAGATGTTAAACATTTAGAGACTAAAATATAATACCTGAATTTAAAATATGCTAAATTAGATTTAAAAATAGATTGGGGGAAAAAAAACAAAAAAAATAAAAAAATAAAATAAATAAAATAAAATAGATTGGGAACTTCAAAAGAAAAGATCAGTGAGCTTGAAGACACAGCCTTAGAAACTATGCAAAATGAAGCAGAGGAACAAAAGACAAAATAAAAATGAACAGACCATCAGTGAATGGTGGGACAATATCGAGCAATCTAACATTCATGAATTTGGAGTTCTAGAAGGAAAAGAGATCTAAGGAAGAAGGGGACAGGAAAAAATATTTGAAGAAATAAGGGCTAAACATTTTCCAAACTTGATAAAAACTATAAACCCACAGATCCAATGAGTGCAAATACAAACAGGACAAATGATAAGAAAATGGTTCCAAAAAATATCACAATCAAATTGCTTAAGTGATAAAAAGAGAATATTAAAAGTAGCCAGAGGGAAAAAGACATATTACTGAGGACCAAAGATAAGAATTACAGCAAATTTTTTATCATAAATGATTCAAACCAGTGGCCAATGGATAGTTATCTTTAGAGTATTAGAAAAAAAAGGCCTGTCAACCTAGAATTCTTTACTCAGTAAAAAGATCTCTCAAAGTGAAGATAAAATAAAACTCTTCAAAGAGAAAAACACATAAATAATTAGTTCTAGCATCCCTGTACTACCAAAAATGTAAAGGAAGTTCTTTGGGCTAAAAGATATTGATAAAAGATGGAAACACAAAGGAATAAAAAGAATCTCCAAAAGTGGATAAACACAAAAGTCATGTTTTCTCAATATGTTTAAAAGATAACTATCTAAATTAAAAACAATAACATTAAATAAAATATATGATGACAGCACAAAGGACGGGGAGAAATAGAAGTATATGCTTTTAAAGTTCTTACTGTACATGAAGTGATACAATATTATTTGAAGATAAATGAGGATAAATTAAAGATGTATATTATAACCATGAAAGCAATTATAAAAAAGAATAAAATGGGGGCACCTGGGTGGCTCAAGTCAGTTAAGCATCTGCCTTCAGTTCAGGTAATGTTCCCAGAGTTCTGAGATCATGCCCCACATTGGGCTCTCTGCTCCATGGGGAGTCTGCTTCTCCCTCTGTGCCTCCCCATTTGTGCTCTCTCTCTTAAATAAATAAAATTGTTGTTGTTGTTTTTTTAAAAGGATGGAACAAAGATATAGGCAATAAGCCAATAATGAAGATAAAGTTATAAATAAAAAAACTTGAATAATCCAAAATTGGACAAAGAAAATAAAAGGAAAAAAAAACAAGACAAATAGAAAACAAACAGAAAGATGGGCTATTTATATCCAACCATATCGATAATTATAATAAATGCTAGTTGTGAACATCTCAATTAAAAAGCAGAAACTTTCATATTGGATTAAAAAGCAAGACTCAACTAAATGCATTCTATAAGAAAACACACTTTAAAAATAAAGATACATATAGGTTAAAAGTAAAAGGATGGAAAAGATATACCATGCAAATAATAACCATAAGAAAGCTATACTGACCACATCAACATTGGGTAAAGTAGACTTCAGAACAAGGAATATTACCAGGAAAAAAGAAGATCATTTCATAGTAATAAAGGAGTCAAGAGGATATACAATCATAAATGTGTATGCACTCATCATCAGAGTTTTTTTTTTTTTTAAGATTTTATTTATTTATTTATGGTAGACATAGAGAGAGAGAGAGAGAGAGAGAGGCAGAGACACAGGAGGAGGGAGAAGCAGGCTCCATGCCAGAAGCCCGAACTGGGACTTGATCCCGGGACTCCAGGATCGCGCCCTGGGCCAAAGGCAGGCGCTAAACCACTGAGCCACCCAGGGATTCCCAGCATCAGAGTTTTAAAACACAAAAAGCAAAATGGATAGAACCAAAAAGAGGAAAAGATAAATTTACAATTACAGTTATAAGTTTCCATTCTTTTCTCTTAGTAACTGATAAAACAAGTAGATAGAAAAATTAATAAAGATGTAAAAGACTGATCCCTAGGTGGCGCAGCGGTTTGGCGCCTGCCTTTGGCCCAGGGCGCGATCCTGGAGACCTGGGATCGAATCCCGCATCGGGCTCCCGGTGCATGGAGCCTGCTTCTCCCTCTGCCTGTGTCTCTGCGCCTCTCTCTCTCTCTGTGACTATCATAAATAAATAAAAAATTAAAAAAAAAAAAAGATGTAAAAGACTTGAACAACAATACTAATCTGATATTATATATCTATATCACTCTACCCAATAACAACAGAATATATATTTTGCATCATTAAAAAGTCTTAATAAATTTTTTAAAAATATTTTATTTCTTTATTCAGGAGAGACACAGAGAGAGAGGTAGAGACACAGACAGAGGGGAAGCAGGCTCCATGTGGGGAGCCTGATGTGAGACTCAATCCCAGGTCTCCAGGATCAGGCCCTGGGCTGAAGGCGGTGCTAAACCACTGAGCCACCCGGGCTGCTCCAAGTCTTAATAAATTTAAAAGAATTAAAATCATGCAAACTAAAAAAATAATAAAATAAATAAAAATAAATAAAATCATGCAAACTATATTTTCTGAGCATAACAAAATTATACTTGAATCTATAACATAAAGCTATTGGGAAAATCCTAAATATGTGGAAAGAAAACAGCATACTTCAAAATAGCTTATGGGTCAAAGAAGAAATCACAAGGGAAAGTAAAAGATATTTTGAACTGAATGAAAATAAAAATGTTACATTATCAATATTTATGGGATATAGCTAAAGCCATACTTAGAGGAAATTTTATAGCATTAAAACCATCTGTATTAGAAAAAAAAGGATCTCAAATCATTAATCTCAGCTTCTACCTTAAGAAGCTAGAAAAAAAAGAGCAAATAAAATGTAACATAAGGAAGGAAATAATAAAGATGAGAATGGAAATCAATGAAATAGAATGCAAAAAAAGTATAGAGAAAACTTGAAATGAAAAGGTGGTTCTGTGAAAAAAAGTCAATAAAATTGGTGAAAATCTATTCAGATTGGTCAGAGGGGAAAAAAGAGAAGACACAAATTATCAATAATAAGAATGAAAGATCCTACAGACATTGAAAGGATCCTACAGTCAATAAATAACTTAGATGAAATAGACAAATCCTTGGAAAGACACAAGCTTTTGGAGCTCACTCAAGATATCGCTTGGATAGTCCTTTATCTATTAAAGAACATGAACTCTTGCTATAAAACCTTTCCATAGAGAAAATGCCAGGCCCAGTGATTTTACTGGTGATTTCTACTAAAGATTCAAAAAAGAAATAAAACCAATGTTCTATAAACTCTTCCAGAAAATAGAAAAAGGAAATTCTTACCTAATTACTGATACCAAAACCACACAAGGCAATTATAAAAAGAAAAAACAAAACAGAGAAAAGACATTAAAAATAAAGAACAAATGGAAGAAGACAAATTCAGTGAACACAGCAGAAAAAACGAAGAGAGAAAGTGGCCAGAGGACTGACACTAACAGTGTCACTGTGTCCTTTGTTGAATGCCACCCAAGTGCAAACCCCCATATGGGATAGTGTTTCATAGCATGAACACTTGGAACCAGACCGCCTGGGTTCAGGTCCTAGCCCCACTACTTACTAGTTACATAATTTTGGCCAGGTTAACTAACTTCTCTGTATTTCAATGTCCTCATTTTAGAGTGGACATAGTAATAGAACTCCCCATGTGTGGCTGTTATGAAAATTGAATGAATAAATACATTTCAAAGGCTCATATAGTACCTAGCACATAGTGAGTAATACACAAGTGTTTGTCAAAATCACTATTATTCATGCTATATTAGTTGGTTGCCACCTTTATTAAGTCATGATATATGTCCTCAAAATTAATGAAGCAGTACAAGAAGTGACCATTCTCACTGTATTAGTTCCCTCTGGCTGGAATAAAAAATCACCACAAACTTCCTGGTTTAAAACAGAAATTTATACTTTCATAGTCCTGGAGATTAGGATTTCAACACCAGTCTCATTGAGCTGAAATCAAAGGGATGGCAAAGCTGCATTCTTCCTGGAGATTTTTGAGAATCCACTCCTGGACTCCTGAGTTCTGGTGGCTGCCAACATTCCTTGGCTTGTGGTTGCACCCCTCTAATCGCTGCCTCTGGGTTTACATTGCCTCCTCCTCTCTGTGTGTCAAATCACCCTCTGCCTCTTAGAATGACATTTGTGGTTGGATTTAGGGTCAACCCAGATACTCAGGACAATCTCCACGTTAAGATCCTTAACTTAATCACATCTATAAAGATCCCTTTTCTTTTATAAGGTAACATTTACAGGTTCCAGGGATTAGGACCTAATTATCTTTGGATAGCCATGATTCAACCTATTATACTCATCCCTGGGGTAGACTGATCTTGTGTGGAAATTATAACATATAAAACATTTTTTAAAAATTTTATTTAAATCCAAAAAAAAAAAAAAAATTTTATTTAAATCCAATTAATTAACATAAAATGTATTATTGGTTTTAAAGGTAGAGGTCAGTGATTCAACAGTCTTATATAATACCCAGTGCTCATTACATATATGCCCTCCTTAATGTTCATCACCTAATTACCCCATTCCCTACCCCTTTCCCCTCCAGCAACCTTCAGTTTGTTTCCTATGATTAATAGTCTCTTATGGTTTGTCTCCCTAATTTTGTCTTGTTTTATTTTTTCCTCCCACCCCCTATGATCCTATTTGTTTCTTAAATTCCACATGAGTGAGATCATATAATTATACTTCTCTAACTTATTTCACTTAGTATAATACCCTCTAGTTCCATCCATGCTATTGGAAATGGCAAGATTTCTTTTTTTTTTTTTTTTTTTTTTTGATGGCTGAGTAGTATTGTATTGTATATATACCACATCTTCTTTATCCATTCATCTGCCAATGGACATCTGGGTTCTTTCCACAGTTAGGCTATTGTGGACATTGTTGCTATAAACACTGGGATGCAGGTGCCCCTTCAGATCACTAGATTTGTATTTTGGGGTAAATAACCAGTAGTGCAATTGCTGGGTTGTAGGGTAGCTCTATTTTCAACTTTTTGAGGAATCTCCATATTGTTTTCCAGAGGGGTTGCATCAGTTTGCATTCCCACCAATAGTGCAAGAGGGTTCCCATATCTCCATATCCTCACCAACATCTGAAATTTCCTGACTTGTTCATTCTAGCCATTCTGACTGGTGTGAGGCGGTAGGTATCTCATTGTGGTTTTGATTTGTATTTCCCTGAGACCAAGTGATGTTGAGCATTTTTTCATATGTCTGTTGGCCATTTGTATGTCTTCTTTGGAGAAATGTCTGTTCACGTCTTCTGCCCATTTCTTAGTATATGTGCTGCCGAAGTGAGCATGTTCTGCCCATTTCTTGATTGGATTATTTGTTCTTTGGGTGTTGTTTGATAAGTTCTTTATATATTTTGGATACTAGCCCTTTATCAGATTGTCAGTTGTCTTTTGGTTTTGTCAACTGTTTCCTTTGCTGAGCAAAAGCTTTTTATTTTGATGAAGCCCCAATAGTTCATTTTTGCCTTTCTTTCCCTTGCCTTTAGAGATATGTCTAGTAGAAAGTTGCTGCAGCCGCAAAGAGGTTGCTGCCTATGTTCTCCTCTAGATTTTGATGGCTTCCTGTCTCACATTTAGGTCTTTCATCCATTTTGAGTCTATTGTTGTGTATAGTGTACTGAAAGGTCCAGTTTCATTCTTCTGCATAAGGCTGTCCAATTTTCCCAACACCATTTGTTGAAGAGACTGACTTTTTTCCATTGGATATTCTTTCCTACTTTGCCAAAGATTAGTTGACCATAGAGTTGAGGGCCCATTTCTGGGTTCTCTCTTCTGCTCCAAATCTATGTGTCTGTTTTTGTGCCAGTATCATACTGTCTTCATAATTACAGCTTTGTAATAGAGGTTGAAGTTCAGAATTATGATGCCACCAGCTTTGGTTTTCTTTTTCAATATTCCTTTGGCTATTTGGGGTCTTTTCTGGTTATATACAAATTTTAGGATTATTTGTTCCAGCTCTGTGAAAAAAGTTGATGGTATTTTGATAGAGATTGCATTGGACATATAGATTGATCTAGGTAGCAAAGACATTTTAATAGTATTTGTTCTTTCAATCTATGAGCATGGACTATTTTTCCATCACTTTGTGTCTTCCTCAATGTCTTTCATGAGTGTTCTATAGTTTTTTGGGTACAGATCCTTTACCTCTTTGGTTAGGTTTATTCCTAGGTATCTTCTGGGTTTGGGTGCAATTGTTTATGAGTCTGACTCTTTAATTTCTCTCTTCTGTCTCATTGTTAGTGTATAGAAATGCAACTGATTTCTGTGCATTGATTTTATATCCTGCCACTTTGCTGAATTGCTGTATGTGTTCTAGCAATTTTAGGGTGGAGTCTTTTGGGTTTTCCACATAGAGTATCATGTTATCTGCAAAGAGCGAAAGTTTGACTTCTTTACCATTTCAGAAAGCTTTTATTTCTTTTTGTTGTCTGTTTGCTGAGGCTAGGACATCTAGTACTATGTTGAACAGCAGCAATAATAGTGGACATCCCTGCTGTGTTCCTGACCTTAGGGGAAAAGCACTGTTTTCCCCCATTAAGAAGGATATATGCTGTGAGCTTTTCATATATGGCTTTTATGATATTGAGGTATGTTCCCTCTATCCCTACACATGAAGAGTTTTAATCAAGAAAGGATGCTATACTTTGTCAAATGGTTTTTCAGTATCTATTGAGGATCATACAACTTATGCCCTTTTTTTTTTATTATTATTAACGTAGTGTATCACATTGATTGATTTGTAGATATTGAACCAGCCTTGCAGCCCAGGCATAAATCCCACTTGGTTGTGGTGAATAATCCTTTTAATGTATTGTTGGGTCCCACTGGCTAGTATTTTGGTGAGAATTTTTGCATCCATGTTCATCAGGGATATTGGTCTGTAATTCTCCTTTTTGGTGTGGTCTTTTTCTGGTTTGGGGGACCAAGGTAATTTTGGTCTCATAGAAAGTGTTTGGAAGTTTTCCTTCCATTTCTATTTCCTGAAACAGCTTCAGAAAAATAGGTATTAATTCTTCTTTAAATGTTTGGTAGAATTGCCCTGGGAAGCCATCTGGCCCTGGGCTCTTGTTTGTTGGGAGATTTTTGAGTTCTGTTTCAATTTCCTTGCTGGTTATGGGTCTGTTTGGGTTTTCTAGTTCTTTCTGTTTCAGTTTTGGTAGTTTATACATCTCTAGGAATGCATTCATTTCTCCCAGTTTGCCTAATTTGTTGGTATATCGTTGCTCATAATGTTCTTATAATTGTTATTTCTTTGGTGTTGGTTGTGATCTCTTTTTCGTTTATGCTTTTGAGTCTTTTTTCTTTCGATGCATTGTGGTCTAAAAATATACAGGGAATGACCCCAATTTTTTGGTACCAGTTAAGACCTAATTTGTGACACAGTATGTGATCTCTTCTGGAGAATGTTTCATGTGTACTTGAGAAGAATGTGTATTCTCTTGCTTTAGGATGGAATGTTCTGAATATAAGCCCTAATTTCCTCCTTGATCTTCCTCCTTGATAACCTATCCCATTGCAGTGAGTGGGTTGTTAAAGTCCCCTACTATTATATTATTATCAAGGTGTTTCTTTAATTCTGTTATTAATTGGCTTATATGATTGGCTGCTCCCATGTCAGGGGCATAAATATTTACAATAGTTAGATCTTCTTATTGGATAGCCCCTTTAATTATGATATAGCTTCCTTCCTCATCTCATATTACAGTCTTTGGTTTAAAATTTAATTTGTCTGATATAAGGATTGGCACCCCAGCTTTCTTTTTTTTAATTTTTATTTATTTATGATAGTCACACAGAGAGAGAGAGAGAGAGAGAGAGAGAGAGAGAGGCAGAGACACAGGCAGAGGGAGAAGCAGGCTCCATGCACCGGGAGCCCGACGTGGGACTCGATCCTGGGTCTCCAGGATCGCGCCCTGGGCCAAAGGCAGGTGCCAAACCGCTGCGCCACCCAGGGATCCCCCCAGCTTTCTTTTGATGTCCATTAGCATGATAAGTGGTTTTCTACCCCCTCACTTTATTTTTTTTTATATTTTAATTTTCATTTATTTATTTTTTTTACCCCCTCACTTTAAATCTGGAGGTGTCTTTGGGTCAAAATGAATCTCTTGCAGACAGCATATTGGTGGGTCTTACTTTTTAAAGCCAATTTTATACCCTGTGCCTTTGATTGGGTGAAAGACATTTACATTCAGAGTAACTATTGAAGGATATGAATTTAGTGCCATTGTATTATCTGTAAAGTCACTGTTTCTTTATATTGTCTCTGTTCCTATCTGGTCTATGTTACTTTTGGGCTCTCTCCTTGCTTAAAGGATCCCTTTTAATAGTTTTTTGTAGGGCTGGTTTAGTGATCACAAATTCTTTTTGTTTCTGTTTGTTCTAGAAGCTTTTTATCTCTCCTTCTATTTTGAATGGCATCCTAGCTGGATAAATTATTCTTTGTTGCATATTTTTCTTGTTTAGCATCCTGAATATATCAGGCCAGTCTTTTCTGGCCTGCCAGGTCTCTGTGGACAGGTCTGCTGCCACTCTACTGTTTCTACCCTTGTAAGTTATGAACCTCCTGACCTGAGCTGCTTTCAGAATTTTCTTTGTCCCCGAGATTTGCAAGCTTCACTATTATATGTCAAGGTGTTGACCTATTTTTATTGATTTTGGGGGGAGGTTCTCTGTGCCTCCTGGACTTGGATGCCTGTTTCTTTTCCCAGATTAGGGAAGTTTTCCACCATAACTTGCTTCAATATATCTTCTGCCCCTCTCTTTCCTCTTATTCTGGGATCCCAATTATTCTAATATTGTTTCGCTTTATGCTATCACTTATCTCTTAAACTCTGCGCTTGTGATCCAGTAGTTTATCTCTTTTTCTCAGCTTCTTTTTTCTCCATCATTTTGTCTTCTTGATATGTCACTAATTCTTCTGCTTCATTTATCCTAGCAGTTAGAGCCTCCATTTTTTATTGCATCTCATGAATATCCTCTTTATTTTGACTTGATTAGATTTTAGTTCTTTTATTTCTCCAGTAAGGGATTCTCTAGTGTCTTCTATGCTTTTTTCAAGCCCAACTAGTATCTTTATAATTGTTACTCTGAAGTCTAGTTCTGACATGTTACTTATATCCATACTAATTAGGTTCCTGGCAGTCAGTAGTGCCTTTTGTTCTTTTTTGAGGTGAGTTTTTCCATCTGGTCATTCTGTCTAGAAAAGGATAGATGAACAAGAGAACAAAATACCAAAATGGCAACAATGACCCCAGAGAAATATATAGTAAACAAATCAGAAAAGACCCAAAACTGAAAGAGAGAGAGAGAGAGAGAATATATCAGACATTCAAACAGAATAGAGCAATACACTGGATCTTGTGTGTATTTTGGTCTGTTTATTAGAAAACTAGATCCCAAAATTGTGATGAAAGAAAAACATATATATGTACAAAAAAATTAAAAACAATGAAAGGATAGAATGTAACTGTAAAAAATGAAAATTAAAAAAGATTTTAAAAATTGAATTGAGGGGGCAGCCCCGGTGGCGCAGCAGTTAAGTGCCGCCTGCAGCCCAGGGTGTGATCCTGGAGACCTGGGATCGAGTCCCACGTCAGGTTTCTTACATGGAGCCTGCTTGTGTCTCTGCCTCTCTCTCTCTCTCTCTCTGAATAAATAAATAAATCTTAAAAAAAAATCGAATTGAGGGCAGCCTGGGTGGCTCAGCAGTTTAGTGCTGCCTTCAGCCCAGGGTGTGGTCCTGGAGACCTGAGATTGAGTCCCACATCAGGCTCCCTGCATGGAATGGAGCCTGCTTCTCCCTCTGCCTGTGTCTCTGCCTCTCTCTCTTTCTCTGTCTCTCTCATGAATAAATAAAAAAAATCTTTAAAAAATAAAAATCGAATTGATAAAATAAGAAATTGGTTGAAAAAGGAAAGAAAAAAATTAAAATTGAAAGACTAGGGCAGGGATCCCTGGGTGGCTCAGCGGTTTGGCGCCTGCCTTTGGCCCAGGGCGTGATCCTGGAGACCCGCGATCGAATCCCACGTCGGGCTCCCGGTGCATGGAGCCTGCTTCTCCCTCTGTCTATGTCTCTGCCTCTCTCTCTCTCTCTCTCTGTGACTATCATAAAAAAAAAAAAAAAAAGAAAGACTAGGGCAGCCCTGGTAGCTCAGTGGTTTAGTGCCGCCTTCAGTCCAGGATGTGATCCTGGAGACCCGGGGTCGAGTCCCATGTCAGGCTCCCTGCATGGAGCCTGCTTCTCCCTCTGCCTCTTTCTCTCTCTCTCTCATGAATAAATAAATAAAATATTTAAAAATAAAATAAAATAAAATTGAAAGACTAAAGAATCACTGGGGAAAACCCATGAATTCTATATGCTATAGTCCCCTAGTGCTGGAGTTTTGCAGTTCTCAATGATTGGTAAACTTGGTCTTGTCTGGATGTTCTTGCTCATCTTCTGGGGGAGGGGCCTGTTGCACTGATTCTCAAGAGTCTTTTGCCCCAAGCAGAGCTGTAATGCCCTTGCCAGGGGCAGGCTAAGTAATATTCCCTGTAGGCTTTCCATGCAACTTTAGAGAATGAGAGTGAAAATGGCGGCTTCCCAATCTCCAGCCCTCGAGTGGAGAGCTTGGGGCCCCTCCTCAGTGTGCCCTCAGGGAAAAGTAGTCAATCTGTCCTGTCTCCCTGGCCACTGTCTACACTCTATGCTCCCCAAGCTTGTGACTGAGGGTTTCTATGTCAGGCACAGGACCCCTTTTCGAGTCCCCAAACCCTGCCAACTCCTGCGGCTTGCATTCACCACTCCTCCCAGTGGAAAAAGGGGATCTCGCCGGTTCTGCTGCTTGCTGGGCCCTTGTTCGGAGAGCAGTCCTGCTGACTGTGCAGCAGTTAGAGGTTTCTGGCAACCCTGAGCTGAGACCCCACTCCTGGCTCGCTGATTGGAGCCGGTTTCCCCACTCTGATGCTTGGGAACTCTGCTGCACACAGCACCCTCCCCCTCGGTCTGTGACCCCGGGGATCCTGAGTCCACACTGTCCCACCTACGATTCTGCTCCCACTTCACTGCCTGAGCACCTTTCAGGCAGGGACTGTTCCTCCCCGGAGCAGACTTCTAAAAGTTCTGATTTTGTGCTCCACTGCTATATCATTTTCCAGTAGTGGTTGATGGAGGCCTCCTTGCAGTTTATCTTCCCATATATCGCCTAGGATTCACTTCTCTGCATCTTCTACCTTGCAGAAAAGTAGTCACTTTTCTCCTTGTAGAGTTGCAGCTATACTTTTCTGAGAGTTCCAGTTGAGTCCACAGGTATTCAAAATGATTTAATAGCTATCTAGCTGATAGTAGGTCTCCTACTTCTCCACTATTTTGGACTCCGTAACATTTTTTAAAAGGCCATTTAGCTCTCTCTACAACAAACCTGTTAGAATATGCCAACGCACAAGCTTTTCACCTGCAGGTAGGTCCCCAAACTGTGAGCATTGCATCCATAATGAATTGCAACATCTCTAAGGGCTAACATACAAACGCAAATCCTCAAAATTTTAAGACAAACATCACAAACTTTGGGGGAGCAATACTACTAGAAACTTACTGTGCCTTCTTACGATCCAAATAAAAATAGCTTATTAAAATAGCTGGTAAGGGATCCCTGGGTGGTGCAGCGGTTTGGCACCTGCCTTTGGCCCAAGGCGCGATCCTGGAGACCTGGGGTCGAATCCCACATCGGGCTCCCGGTGCATGGAGCCTGCTTCTCCCTCTGCCTATGTCTCTGCCTCTCTCTCTCTCTCTCTCTCTCTCTCTCTCTGTGACTATCATAAATAAAAATAAATAAAATAAAATAAAATAAAATAAAAAATAAAATAAAATAAAATAAAATAAAATAAAATAAAATAGCTGGTAAGAACCAAGAACTAGATTTGACAATGGCAGTTGTCACTAAAGATTGAAAACAACGGGCTCACTCTTGATAACCACAGGTACCTCCACTCAGACCCTGCATCTTTATTTTACCCTGTACTCCACAGTAGTGAAGAAATTCACTTCTAGAATCAGGCCTGAGTTTGAAAGCTGACACTATATGTATTAGTGATGTGACCTGGACAAATCATTTCACCCCTTTGAGCCTGTCTCTTCATCTGTAAAATAGAAGTAATAAGTTTGTACCCTGCAGAGTTGCTGTGAGGTTTAAGTAAGAATTCATATAAAGTTCTAGCATGACAATTAGTCTATATAATAGCTGCTCCATAAATCATAATCACAACTTATTATGATGTACTAAACACTATTTCTAATAAAACACTATCTGCTCTCCTATCATAGTAGAAATACCCTCTCGTCTTCAATTTCCTTATTTTCAGAGTGGGGGAAGTTTTTCCTTTGGGGCCGGTGATCTCATGGTTGAAAGGTATTAACACCACATAGAAAAAGCCCAGAAAATAATGCAGTCTGAAATTCTGGTAACTGTATCCTTGGGATAAGAAAAAAGAAGAATGAAGAGAGTAAAGACTCTGTAAACCAGTAAAGGACAGGAAGTAGAGCCCAAAGCGTTTACCATATGACTAAGAGCACTAAGGTAGAATGCCTGATGTCTGGGGAAACGAGACAAAATGAAGAATTTAAATAGCAAAAGTCTAAAAGGGGGGATGTAATAGATTCCCTCTCCACAGAAATTCATTAAATGATGAGAACTCTGCACTTAGGAAAAAGGAAGGTTGAGAGAAGTGAGTTATGATGAGGACAGTGACATCATAATGAGCACAGACAAGGCCAACACAAACCAGCTCATCTTCAAGCACGAAACACCAGACCTGGGACTGAGGTAAAGTGGAAGGTGGACAGGAGAGCTGAAAAACTCAAGCAAGCTTTTATTTAGGACAAACAAGACCCTGCCAGCAAGTCCGAGGCACAGGTAGTGTGTTGTTTGTTTTGGGATTTCCAGTGGTTAGCTCTGTACCTGGCACGGCGATGATCAGTCTGGACTGAAAGAAGAAGTGCACAGACTTCAGTAGTAAAAATACTTGGCAGGAGATAAGAAGTCACACTAGTGGTGCCCTTCTGACCATGACTGTGTGTCCAGTCTTAATCTGGTCCAAACAACTCTGTACTGCAGCTCTGACCCCATCACTGCTCCAGTACTTTGACAGTTCTCCAGGGCCTCCAACAATGGGTCTGGATTCCTTAGCTTGGGCAGCCAAGCCTTTTGTGTTTGCTCCTGGCCTACTTTTTAGTCTTGTTTTCTGCCACTACCCTCCTCGTATGCTATGCTCCGGTCATGTCAGATGATTTGCAACTCCCCATGTATACTTGCTCTGCCACACACAGACACCCCACCTTGGCACATGCTGCTCCTTCTGTCTGAGCCACACTATGTGCCTGAGAACTCTCTATCCTTCTGTAATTATCTCAAATGTCACTTTCTTTAGACAGGTGACTTTTCTAAGCAGAACTAAGTGATCCCTCCCCTAAGCTTTCAATTTTTTTTAAAAGAATTTATTTATTTATTCATAGAGACACAGAGAGAGAGAGGCAGAGACACAGGCAGAGGGAGAAGCAGGCTCCATGCAGGGAGCCCGACGTGGGACTCGATCCCGGGTCTCCAGGATCAGGCCCTGGGCTGCAGGTGGCGCTAAACCACTGCGCCACCAGCGGCCACCAGGGCTGCCCTTCCCTAAGCTTTCAAAACACCTTGTCCACACACCTATTAATTGCAGTGAGTATAATACTATAATTCATGTTTTCATGTCATTTTTCTTTTATAAACTTCTGGGGTGCCAGGATTGGCTTCTAGTCATCTTTGCATCCCTAGCTACTAGCAAGGGGACACAGAACTTTTAAAAATGTTGAATAAATGAAGAGATTTTAAAGACCCAAAATAGAAGTAGAGCTTAAATCCTTGAGTGAACAAGACACAGGACACTAAGACAGTTAGGGATGGGAGGGTCCATCCCTTTATTTTTTTTGGGGGGGGGGGTCCATCCCTTTAATCAGAAGATCCCATCATGAATGGCAACTATAAGATTCCCTCCAACTATCTCCTGTTATCATTATCAGAGACAGAATTTGGGGCTCAACATATGACAGGCCCACCCCAGTAAGACATCCCCTGTCTTATATGATTCCCAACCATTTCTCACACTCATTTTGCCTTTGAAAAGACAACTTCATTTTCATATGCTTTAGTATCACATCTTTTGTGAAATAACCCCTATTTCAAAATGCTCCAAAAGCCAAATTATTCTCTCCTACTCCAATTCTCATTTTCTCACTCTCTTACAAAGTGGAATGGAAAACTTCAGGGCTAAATTAAGGATGCAAAACATCGGAGCCCAAACTTAGCATGCAACTTTAGGGAAATTATACCTCTATATATTTCAACCAGCTCTTCCTTCAATGGAATCAACCCTACTATCTAGGAAATAATAAAAGGTACAACTTACACGGTGCTTACTATGCACCTCACATATATTAACCTGTTTAATTTTATACTTCTTCGAGGTAAGTACTATTATTATCCCCCACTGTGCACAAGGGGACTTGAAGAAGGTTGTAAAGCTCAGTTAATGAGTGGTAGAGGCAGAGCTAGAATCTGAGTGGTCTGGCTCTAGAATCCATGCAGTTAACCATTACCCTCTTTGCCCTCTCCAGGCCATTGAAAGGCACCGTATGCAGTACAAAACTCCAGCATGTTAAAGCATAAGGGCAAACCCTGAATGACTGGCCTCAGATACACGACAGTGCTATATATTTCGATCCAAATGATTTTACAGCCCAGATTTTAGATCTCAAACCACCCACCATTTATAGCTAAACTATTTAGGGTCTCTTATGATTTTAGCTATCTAGGAGATAGATTTGTCTTTTACTGGTACTACACTGACAATTCAGATGACAGTGTCACTAGATGAACATCCATCCATCTTGGGGTGTAGCTTTATGGATCAACGGGTTAGGTATTTCCCAAGAGAAATATGGCAGAAAGTGCACTTGTGTTCATGACTCTTCTACAGAAACAATTTTATTTTTAAAAAAGCATTAAATATTTAGGTCCATATTACCCTTTATCCAAAAAATTAATTTAGACAAAATTTTAAGACCATCCACTAGGTGTGATGTAGCACCTTCAAACTGTTATCAATCCCTTATAATCATATTCCCTTTGGTCAATGGGCCATTTAGAAAGTGCTGAATGTATATGTGTTGAATGAACACTTTGTCAGATTTGGATTCAGAACTCTACATTTCCAGATGTTTCCTCAGAAGTAACGAGTGCTTTATCATAGTCATATATGCTCTGGAGAACTCTAGTCTTCAGTCCTGCCTCAAGAAGGAGACTTACTCAAGTTTCTAGAAAAGCCTAAAGCCACACTCATCTGTACCCCGTGATTTCTACGTTGTTTTCTTCCCATCAGAGAGAGAACAGAGAAAGATCAGGTTACATTGCTTTCTTGGGCCTGCATAAATTCCTGTGAGGTTCTCTTCTGTCAGGAAAAGTTTCCCTGGCAACCATATTTACACACTCACTTAATTCCCTCCTCTCCTTTGATTTGCTGGTTGGTATAAAAATTAATTTGCATTGAATTGCTTAAGCTTACAAGTTAATCAGTTTAACAGACTTCTAAAATTTCAGACCCTGGTTTCTGGCCAAAATGTGCTTCTTAAGGGGCCGGTCTCCTTTCTTTTGAAATTTGAATATAATTCTCTTCAGTTCAATATTTTCAACATATATATTGTTTCTTGCTATAGGTAGAGAAAAGAATATTCTCCTAAGGGCATCTGGCCAATATTATTAGTTAGGAAGATCAAGAGAAGAAGAGGGGCCTCTAAATTAATTCCAAGTAAGCAAGTGGTCAAATTCCCAAAGCTCAGCTATGATAAAGAGCTGGAATAGAAGAGTCAAGAAACAAGACAAAAAATCTGGGCCATATGAAATGATGAACTCTGGCCTATGATTCTGGGTGATCAGAGTTTAGGACCTGGATAACAGGAATGGAACACTGAGTTATCAACTATGGAGTGTTACTAATTCATCCACCATGTATTTATTAAGCATCTAATAGTACTTGGTGCTGGGAACATAGCAGTGAATAAGTCAGACCCAGGTCCTGCCTTCATAAAGTTTATAGTCAAATATTTAAATAGTGAACCAATGTTGGCTTTGTTATTGAACCAAGTAGCTTTGGGCTAGGGGCTTGTTATACAATTTCCTAAAAGGCCCAGAACTGGTTTCAGAGTATGGATGGAGAAATAAGTTCAAGAAACCCTTCCTGGAATAGGTTAAATTGGCATGTCAATAAGTCTTTGACATGTACAATGGGATGGTTTCTTTATATCTTCAACAACAATGATACTTGAGTCTCTAAACAGGGAGATGAAGAAGAGTATATTTATCATAGGGCACAAGGCTAGATACTTTGCAGTACGTATGTTTTCTAGAGTTAAAAGTATATAAAGGTACAAGCTATTCTTAAGCATATTCAACTATTTATTGAGCACCTACTATGTTCAAGGAATGGTTTTTCAGAACTAAAGCTACAGATACAAAAAATATATATATAGTTCCTAGTCATTTTAACAATGTGGTAAGTGCTAAAATGAGATGTTAATGTACAAAGGAAGAAGACCAGAGAGGAAGGATACTAATTCATTAAAAGCTGGTGGGGAAATGCTCCTGAGATGCAATGTTTGAATTGAATCTTTATAGATAGAGAAGTTTGTTGTTTTCAGCTAATAAATTTGGTACATAGCAATAGATAACTACTACAGTGCTTATGGAGACTATACCACTAGCACAAATAGGAGACCATGGAGAACATCTGGCTATCTAAACTTGGTTTTGTGAAATATACCACAGATTATACTCTAAATCTCTTTATAGTTTTAATCTACATATCCTTAGGCTCACCTGGTCCACACTGAGTAGAAAGTGAGAACAATCGCTCTGGGAATGGGAATGGGAATGGGAATGGGAATGGGAATGACACAGGTAATGGGAGGAAGCAACACAATCTCAGTCTTGTCTGATATCTTCCACAGAAGAACCTAGGTTGGTTAGTGTTTGGACCTGGTCAAGTGGCTAGCTAGTATCAAGTGGTATAAGGACTTGGTCAGTATTAGTCAAATAATTACTCAGAGGGACCAGGAGTGGGAGGAGGAAGAGGATGAGTAAAAGTTGTTTTTGAGAGAGCAGTAATCAGGAGAATCAAAAAAACTTCATTTGTTGTCAGTGCCAAGTAATGACTGTAAAGCCAAAAATAAGATATAATATCAAAGATTAAGTTTTCCTGATTCAGATGGGTAGATAAAGGAACAGAGTGGACAATAAAGGCAAAGGTGGAACACGAGCATTCAAGACAAATGTGGTAACCTGGTCACATTGTTCAAAGCTCTGGGTAGTCCCTGATATGGGGGTGAAGGGGTGGCATCAGCCTGACTAAAAATGCATTAGGTCAGAGCAGATAAGCTGTATTTTATCTGTTCAATCCCAACTTCTATTTTAGGTCAAAAAAGGCTCAAGCAAATGGGGATATTTGACTACAAAAGGAAAAGAAACGAACTCATTTCTTATTTAAATTGGGAGTAACAACAGCATCAGGACTGTAACTCTATCTAATAATACTCTCAAGACAGGATTGATGAGTTTCCACAACCATTCTGGGTAATAATTCCTTGCCTCCTTATTCTCTTTTTCTTCATATTGGCTATCTAGTTGATAGTCAATATTCAAATATTCAAAATATTTCCCATTTGCCCTTTATATCAGGAGTTCAAAATGAGAAGACCACAGGAAAATGCTGCACCATGTGCACCATGACACAAGGACTTAAGACACACTACACAACCAAAGCAAGGGCTCTAGTACAACATGCTTTTCCCACTTTAGGAGATAGTATTGATGCCTTCAGGCAGAACTTATTCAATGATGTCTTGGGTCCAGTGCAAAATGAAAAAGCAGGACTCTTGTTAAAAAACTAAGAATTTCAAGAGATCAACAATGGAGCATTATAACCAAGTGAGAAGGCTTTCTAAGTGCAGGATTCTGGGAGGTTGCAAAGCTGGTCTTGCCTTCAGGGACAATATAGCATGGTCCTTTAGGGTCAGAGTCAGGTCCAAATCCCATCAAGCTACCCATTACTCATGTGATCTTAGGCAGTTTATTTAGTTTCTTCATGCTTCCAAGAGGTTATGTAGCTGTAATCTAGTATTGTGAGGATTAAATAGGATAATGAATAGAATGTATACAAAGTGTTTAGCACATAGTAAGCACTCAACATGTGGTAGCTGAACTAATATTGTTCATTGAAATATGCAGGTAATTATCAAAGCAATAAGTTAAAGAATGAATTGCTGAACTGCTATTAAGGATATGAAAGCATGCAATTGGGATTTGGGGACAACTAAAATAATGAGGCAGACAAGGAAAATCGCCTTCTCTAATCACTTTCCTACTCCTCTCTTCCCATTTATTGCAAAGCATACAAAGGGCAATGTACATGCTGCCTCCATTTTTTATCCACATCTTATGCCACAATCCTCCTTACTCTCGTGTTTAATATGCCCATGGCCACCCCCCACTGAACTGAAGCTATTGTTCTCAAAAAGTTACTAATGAGCCTGTGCTTACTAACTAAAATGGGCATTTCCCACTTCCTCTGTACAATGTCATACTACTAATCAATTCCTCCATCTTGAGACCCTGTCTTCTCCTTCCTGACTTCTGTTGACACTGCACCTTCATGGATAACAGCTTGTTCAGTCAGTCCTTGCATCTATCAGGTATACAAATGATCATGAAGAGAATGCATTTGTCGGATGAATAAATTAGGTGGTTCTTTGACTTCTCTGATAGTCCTTTTCTACCAGATTGACCATATTTCTTCTTCCTATCTCCCTAAATGTGGGCTTTGCCCACAAAGCTTCAACCTTTGGTCCTCTACACCTCGGCTTGTATACTGCCACCTCTGGTCGACTAATCACATGGCTTCAATGATCACCTTCTTCACATCAGACTCCTTGACTTCTCTTTTTTGAGCACCAACTTCCCACTTCCCAATACTTAGGGGACATGTCCACTTGTAAGTTCTAGTATCACCTCAAGATGTCTAGCACCCAGCTTTTCCTCTTCTCCCCAAACTGGCTTTCCTTTTTGTTTGGTACATAGCAAACAATCTTGTTAATCTTGTCACCCATGTTCAGGGCCATATTTGATTCTTCCTTCTTTCTTCTTTCTTTCTTTCTTTCTTTTTTTTTTTTTTAAAGATTTTATTTATTTATTCTTTAGAGAGAGAGAGAGAGGGGCAGAGGGAGAAGCAGGCTCCACGCAGGGAGCCCGATGTGGGACTCGATCCCGGGACTCCAGGACCACACCCTGGGCTGAAGGCGGCACTAACCCGCTGAGCCACCAGGGCTGCCCCTCTTCCTTATTTCTTGTCCTTCATATCCACATCCTGTTCACACTTCCTTTGTGATACTTAATTGAACCCATCTTTTGTTTTCACTGCCATCACCTTAATTCAGTTCCTTACCCCCTCACATCTAGACTATTTAAATAATGTGCTAGCTGGTTGTGCAGTTCTCTTCTCTTTCTACACCTACTAAAGTTTATTGTCCACACTGTTGTTGAGAATTTTTTTTAAAAATACTGTTATTTTTTCATCCATTTTGCACTGGACCCCCTACATTTCCCTAACCAAACATCTTCAGACTTTCCATCATACAGAATAAAGTTCTAACTCCTTAGTGCAGCATTCAGTGCCTATTAAAATCTGGCTTCTACCACCCCTTCCAGTCTTAAATTTCTCTACTTAAATCTCTGATCTTGCCAGATTGGTCCCTAAAACTTTCTTCCCTACTCCAGTCCTGTATTTTATAAACATGATTTTTCCCATCTGGAAATTCCTTACACCCTCCTCTTTATATAACAAAAATCACCATGCCTCTGAAAAAAGCCTTCCTTCATAATCGTAGTCCATAATGATCTTTTTTTTTTTTTTTTGACTACTATAATACCACATGTTTCAGCGCTTTGAAAATTTACTGAATGGCCGCTTTATATTTAATCCTCACAACTGGGACGCCTGGGTAGCTCAGTGGTTGAGTGTCTGCCTTCGGCTCAGAGCATGATCCCAGGGGCCTGGAATCGAGTCCTGCATGGGGCTCCCTGCATGGAGCCTGCTTCTCCCCTCTGCATATGTCTCTGCCTCTCTCTCTCTCTGTATCTCTCATAAATAAATAAAATCTTTAAAAAAAATCCTCACAACTCCATGAGTTAGGTTGCATTCTTATAGATGAAGAAACAAAGTCAACTAACTTGTCCAAGTCACATAGCAAGTAACTGGTAGAACTGGGATCCAAGTCCTTGTTTAGGTGAGACTACTCCCCAGACTATACCACCTCTCTCATTTTCCTGTCTCTTCCAAACCACAAATACAGCACAGTATTTGCACACAAGCAGGTGCTCAGTAAACATGGTGATTGAGAAAATTGCTTAAATAGCACCTGTGACTCTAGCACTTAACAGAATCGTCAATCCTAGCAATGTATACTAGGCATATCACCTTCTTCAATTGCTTGATCTGTAGTAGAGCTCAAGACGGGATTTGCTAAAAATTCACCACTATCCATTCCAAAAATAAATGTGGTTTAAGCAAAGCTAAAAAGCCTTTATCTGATTCAAACATGAGATGAGTTTGGGGGATGTCCACTGTACCACCTCTAGGTCAATCCTTGCTGTTTCCAAATGATTAGGAAGTAAAAATAGGCTGGCTAGTTGATGGCTTATGACATTAAACGGACCATTCTGGAGGTGGATGCTAAGACAGCAGAACAGGATTTCTCTGCTTTGATTGCTAAGAAAAGTGCATCATGGGTGGAAAATGGGAGCAAAAGAGGATAACAGTAAGGAGGGAGACAGAACAGAAAGGAAATGCTAGAAATAGTCTATTGAGGAGATGGTGTTGTCCTTTTCTGAATAGTTGCTTGAAGCTGTCAGATCCAACCCTGTCCTTTGCGGCTGGCACCACGTAACAGTGGGCTCTGCTGCTTCTGCATGATTCATGGCTCAATCCTGAACTGCTTGTCCTGACCCCTATCAAGGCCAGATCCTCTCTTGCTCCAGATCCTCCCGGCTTCTGACCTTATTACTCACTTCCTTAGGTCTCAGAAATCTGACATTAGATTTGACATTCAGTGTTGCCTCCCTGGTTATGCCCTCTATTTTCCTCTTGTCCTCTCAGGATCGTACCTCTATTACCACACATTCTACCCTATGTCCAGGCCTTCTACTTGGGAGCTACTGCAAAGTATCCCTTCCCCCGTCTCCACATGTTGGACTGTTACTTGGAAAGATACAAGTGACAAAGACCAGGGGTGAGGCTCAGAAAAACTGATGAGGGGAAAAAGTGGGGAGGAAGAATAAGCAGGAGGGACGCCTGGGTGGCTTAGTGGTTAAGCGCCCGCCTTCGGCCCAGGGTGTGATCCTGGAGTCCTGGGATCGAGTCCCACATCAGGCTCCCTGCATGGAGCCTGCTTCTCCCTCTGCCTGTGTCTCTGCCTGTGTCTCTGCCAATCTCTCTCTCTCTCCCCCTGTGTGTGTGTGTCTCTTGTGAATAAATAAAATCTTAAAAAAAAAAAAAAAAAGAAGAAGAAGAAGAAGGAAAACACCACTGGAAAATTGTAGTGGCAACTAGAAATTCTAGATTACTTCTGGAAAGTTACTTTATCGAGGAAGGAAGAAGGCCATGGCTACTATATAAAGCCATTGCCTAGAGATACCATACCCTTCAAGCGTCTATATTCACTGATTCCTCTGCTTTGGCTGCCCTTCCTGTCCTTCCCAATCTTCTCTGCAAGACAAACTCCTATTCATCCTTCAAGATCTTGCTTAAACATGTTCTTTTCTGGAACGCCTTCTCTGACCCTCTCAGACAGCTAATTGTTCCCGCCTTTGTGATTCCATAGCTCTTTATATACACATCTATTATGCTATCACTTTTACTGGCAATTTTATTTGTCTCTCTCACTACTTCTTTGAGGACAAGGACTAATTATCTTATTCATCTCTGCAGCCCCAAGACATAGCACAAGACACAGCAGAGTGCCTGGCATATAGCTAGTGTTTGTTGTTATGGGATAAAAGACATCAAGAGCAGTAAGCAGTGCAATTTGCACTTCACTTGCAAAAATCAAATTGGTTCCTGGTACTTTTCATGTGTAACCACATCTTCCCTTGATTTGGGAGAAGCGACTTTAGACTCATAAAGGAAATTCTATTGATATCACTGGCACATCAGCGAGATTTTCATTCCCATTGATAATAGCAGCATCCCCTCCCACCCCCACCATACACACACACACACACACACACACACACACTTCCAAGAAGCTCCCAGGGCAAGCTTAACATTAGTGGCACATGGCCCATCCTACCATCTCTGTTGTAGTGAAAGCTAAATTACACCGTGAGCCGAAAGCTGCCACAGACCTTAGTTATCTCCTGGTGGTTGGGGGAGGGGGGGTGGATAATCCAAAGAACACAACACTCTGTAGCAGACCTAGGAGTAGGGTGAGGAAGGAAGATGAATTTAAACCTTGCCTTATAAGAAATTTGTTAGAAACTCACGCAGAACAGCCGCTTCTTCTGGACATGACAGACCCGATCCTGGTGTCCGGCAGTGACCTTTGCCCATGAGTGTCAGGTCATCACCCAGCACAGAAAACAAGGGGCCAGTGCCTTTCCTGGGCATCCCTCCTTCTCAAACCTGGCAAATCTTGGGGCCTGCTTTTCCTTTAGGGGATTGTCCTCTCCTCCCAGCACCGGCAACCCCCAGTTCCCTCTGCTGGTGCCCCTTTAAGTGCCAATCTCGCCTTCGTCCCACTGGGGGCCCCAGCTTGACTCCGGGTCAAAAGTGCGGGCGGCCGGGCTGTCAGGCCCGGCTGGGGCGGCGGGGAGGACGCCGAGGTCAGGCCCGACGCCCGGGGCTCCTCGCACTCTGCGGGACGAGCGCGGCGGGCGCAGGCCTCTGCGCGGGCCTCTGCGCGGGCCTCTGCGCGGAAGGGGCTCGGCCCCCGGGAAGCCGCCCGGGCCGGTGCTCCCGCCGGTGCCCGTCAGCCTGCCGCAAGCGCCGGCCCCGCAGCGGCGCCGCAGCCCTCGCGGCCCCTGGGTCCCCGCACCCTGCGCGTCGCGGCCGGTCGCCCCGCGGGCCCCGCGCCGCGAATCCCGGGGTCAGGCCGCCCGCCGCCCGCTCGCCGGTGCCCACGGCAGCGCCCCGCCCCGCGCGGCCCGGCCCGGCCGCCGCACCCCGGCCCGGCCGTGACAGCTGGCTGCCCCAAGGGTTAAGCCGGCAGCGCGGCGGCCCGAGCGCCCCGTGCGCCTCGCGTCCGCCGCGAGCCTGCCCCAGCGCGCACGCGCCCGCCCGTTACCTGCGGTCGCGTTCGCGCTCCTCCTCCACCTGGCCGCTCTCTCCCGGGGGCCGCCCCTCAGCCCGCCCCCTCGGCTCGGCGCCGCGCACCCTGCTGGCTACTCGGACACAGCCGGGGAGGAGGGGCGTGGGGCGATTACCATATATTAGCATACCAGCGTGCGTCACGTGGCCGCTCCAGCCAATGGTCACTCTGGGAAGGCGGGGATTGGGTTGAACACGCCTAGGTGCTGCTCCGGGCCTGAACCGGTGGCCATGGCAACGGCTGGGAGGGCGGGGAGGGGGCGGCTACGGGGAGCGGGGAGGCTCGGGAGGCTCGGGAGCCCCGTGGCCCCCAGGAGCATCCCTCCTACCTGAATTCCGTGTGGAGACACCGTGCACTTTTCCCACCCCGCGGAGGGAGAGGGGTGGGACCTGGCTCCTTTCAGAAGGATTCAGACTCAGCAAACAGTAAATGAGCGCTTACCACGTGCCTGGCACTTTTCTGCAGGATATGAATCTCGGGGTAACCTTGTGATGGCAGGACTGTTGACCCTACTTAAAAGAAGGGAAAGTGGAGGCTCGGAGAGATGAGGTCACTCACCCGAAGTCACACAGTCACACCAAATGGCCAAAGGGGAGCTCTGAGCCCATTTTTCACTTCAGGCCCAGGACTCTTTCGAGTGACTTTCTCCAGCAGGGGTCTCCCAGTACCTCCTCACAATTCCAGGTATACCGAGCGGCGGAGAAAAGATCCTCTTGCAAACTTTGTACCGTGCTTGAGTGTTTCTTTATAATGACCTTTGAGGTTTAGTAGGCAGACAGGTATGCCCATATTGCAGATGAGGAGAAATGAGGCTCAGAGAGGTGCAAGACCTGCCTCAGGTCAAACAGCTTTTAAAAGCTAGTACTTAAGTACTATGACTTATACTCAATACTTTACAAACTTTTCCATTCAGTCTTCTCAAAAGTGGTGTTGCTATGACCATTTTACAGATTTAAAAAAACTGAGGCTTTCGGAAATTAAGCAAATTTCCAAGGGCTACATAGCTAGTAAGTAACAGATTTAGGTTCAAATCTAGATTTATCACGCTCCAAAGCTAGACTCATGAAATCTCTTTGTACCAGGTTCATTTAATTTAGGCTTGGACTTGGACATCTGTAAAAGAACTTTCCCGTCTACCTTCTTAAAATGTGACTATGCTCTTAGTCCAGCAAAAAACATCATGTGACAGGTGGTATGTGTTAAGGTCACAGAGGCTAAATAGTAAAAGAATAGAGTCACCTCTGTAGGTGGGTAAGAACTCTCTACAATTTTCTGCCTCTTGATTCTTACCCCTAGTGATTTGATAATTTGCCTAAAAAGCAGAGAAGTTTAAAAGTATAAACATCTGCATACGGGCTTACCTTCTGCTCCTTCCTTTAAGTTAGCTCAGTGGTTTTCTAATTACTGGACAAGGACATATGCCTCAGATTAAATATGCTAAACTTTATGGACATTTTAAGGGATTATCAAAGGTAATTTTGAATGTATTGTACATTTCACTTTATTGGGCTGATTTAAAAGCCAATTTCCTCCTAAACTGTGACTGGGGTTCAAAAACCCAACTGTGCCAGGGCACCTGGGTGGCTCAGTCGGTTAAGTGTCTGCCTTCAGCTCAGGTCACGATCCCAGGCTCCTGGGATGAAGCCCCACATCAGGCTCCCTGCTCAGTGGAGAGCCTGCTTCTCCCTCTCCCTCTGCTGCTCCCCCTGCTTGTGTGCTCACTCTCTCTGTCAAATAAACAAATATAATCTTAAAAAGGCCCAACTGTGAAGGCAGACTTTTTTGGGATAAAAGCTACTCACAAATGTGTGACTTTGGGTAAGTTGCTTAACCTCTCTGTGCCTCAATTTCCTCATTTGTAAAATAGGATGGGAACAGCCATGAGAATTAAACGAATTAACATATAAAAAGCATTTAGTACAAGTCCTGGCTCAGGATAAAACTTCCATAATTGTTAGCTGTTATTGCCTCAGGAGCTTTCCTAGGAACAGACAACCCACGTGTACAGAATCTCTCAAGGTTTCCAAGCTGGCTTTGGAATTTTGAAGCTGCTCCCCATCCCTTGTGGCATATTAAACAGCCTGTTGTGCTGCTGAACCCTTGTTATCTCTCCAATGACATTCCCTCTTCTTAGGATCATAAATAATTCCCAGACTCAAAGGAGCTGGTTTCCCCTGCACATCTCCTAGCACCAAATTACCAGAGTGGCTCCTTGCAGAAGGGGATCTTGACAAACAGCGGAGCCATAAGTCAGGCTCCTTTGAAACACTTTTATGAGCGCCTTAATGAGGGAGATGAGCTGTCATCAGGAACTTGCCTGTCCTTCCTGGCCACAGGAAATGAGCTCTTTGTGCTCAAAGGATTTCCAAAGCTGAGGAGCAAAGAGTTTTCAGGAAGTGGGGCAGGGATGAAAAGCTGTTGACTCAAGAGAAATCCAGGGCTAAACAGCCCCCATCCTGCCATTCACCTTATAGGGTCAAATGACTCCCGATCTTATTGCAGCAATAGCACCAAAGGGTGGCTTGTGTGGAGGGTGTTAATTCACCTTTTCTCCCCTCCATCCCCCCCCCCACCACCAAAGTACATGCTCAGACAGCTAAACCACCGCCAGCCCAAAAGATAAGGCAGTATGGAACAGTGGTTAAGAGCAAGGTTTCTTGGAGCTAAAGAAGCAAGTGTGAATCCTGCTTCCACTACCTTGGAATGGTTGCTTAACCTCTCCGTGTCTGGAATAATACAGTGCCCACCTTCTAGGCTCCTGTGAAGATAAACGAGTTACTAACATAAAGCACACCCTATAGGAAGCACTAGAGGCGTATTTTTAATTAAGCAGAATAAACTTGTAAGTCCAATACAGGCCCTCTCCATCTCCCTCAACCATATGCTGCCCCACCCACTCCCATCCTGACTTGCAAATGAAGGTTGCCCAGGAATAAGAAGAATATGAGCTTGGGAACTCTAGTTGGAATCCTGACTCGGCTACTTTCCTTGTTCTGTGAACTTGACTAAGTGTTTACATCCCTAAACCACAGTTATTTGTAAATTGAGACTAACTTCCTCCCAGAGCTACTCTGAGCATTTGATCAGATAATGTCAAGCAAGAGGTGATGGGGTCTTGTTTGATCATAATCATCTTGCTCTTGTACTGAGCTGTTTCTGGTGAACATCTTTGCTCTCCTATGATGAAAATAACATTTACTGAGGACTTAACTCTGGCCTTATTCTATAAACATCATCTTATCTAATACTTACACTAAGACAAAGGCCCAGAGGGATTAAGTAATTCAACCAAGATCACAATGGAAGTCGGTGGGAGGCCAGTATTCAAGAAGGACTGTCTGATTCCCAAGTCCATGCTGGCGACCCACCATGACCTGGTCTCCCACTCCAGCATGGCTCATACAACTCACGGAATGTGTGCTCTATTTCAGTAGCATTCCTCCCCCATCCACACGCACATGTTTTCCACCCAGCAGCACCCGGCACCATAAGTGCTCCACCCAATACTTACTGAGGGAGCGAAAGTAAATGACTGTGACATTTAATAGTGAAGATAGTCCCCTTTTTTGGGCTGCCCCAGTGGGGAAGAAAAGCAGCTGGCAACCCCCCACCCCTCCAGCATCCTCTTCCTGCTAATCGTGTGGAAAGCCTCCTTCCTTCCCCCATGGGGGACTCAGGCTTCTTAGTTTCAGAGATCCACAATAGGCCCAGTGATGACTCATCTGCAATGAACATTTGGAGAGCTGTCAGGGCCACTGGTGCTTTTTAGGGCTCTGTTAACATGCATCAGTGGGGTGATTTCCAGTTAATGGCCTTGGATCTGTATATTTGTTTCCTAGGGCTGCCATAACAAAATGCCACAATCTAGGTGGCTTAAAACAACACAAACTTATTCTCTCACCTTTCAGGAGCCAGAAATCCAAAATCAAGGCATCAGCATGGTTGGTTTCTTCTCTGGGAGATTCAAAAAGAAAATATATTCAATGCCTCTCTCATGGCTTCTGGTGGCTGCTGGCAATCCTTGGCATTCCTTGGCTTATTGATGCATTCGTTACTCCCATCTCTGCCTCCATCCTCACGTGACACTTTCCCTGGGTGTCTGTGTCCCTATTCCCCTCTTCTTGTAAGGACACCAGTTCTATTGGAGTAGAGCCCACTCTAATCCAATGTAAACTCATCCTAATTTGATTACATCTACAGACCCTATTTCCTTTTTTTTTTTTTTAAGATTTTATTTATTTATTCACGAGAGACACAGAGAAAGAGGCAGAAGCATAGGTAGAGGGAGAAGCAGGCTCCTGTGGGGGATCCCAATGTGGGACTTGATCCCAGGACCCCAGGATCATGACCTGAGCCAAAAGCAGATGCTTAACCACTAAGCCACCCAGGTGCCCCTACAGATCTTATTTCCAAAAAAGGTCACATTCACCAGTACCAGGGGTTGGGACTTGAACATATCTTTTCACCTTTTCTGGAGTATACAATTCAACCCGCTACAATAAGTACAGAGGGGATGGAAAATGAAGGAAAGGGATGGAGAGAAAGGAGAGGTTGTCTATAAGGAGCAGATCATACTTACATAAGGGAGTGTGACCCAAGGTCCCTTAGGAATAGGACTAAACTTTTTCCTCTTGGCCAATTTCATTCTTTCCTTTTTTTAAAGTAATCTCTACACCCAATGTGGGGCTTGAACTCATGACCCTGAGATCAAGAGTCATGTGCTCCACTGACTGAGCCGGCTTGGCGCCCCTAAGATTCTTTCTTAAAGATGTCTCCAGCTCATAGACTCATAGTATCAGAGCTAGCAGGGACCTCAGAGGTTCATTCATTCATTCAACAAACATTTATCAAATAGTCTTTGAAGGGCAGGGCATTCAAACAGAAAAGAAATGGTCTGACGGAACTGAGGCCCAGGGAGGGAGTGTGAATTGTCTAGTATTACATCAAAGTAGAGTATAGCCAAGAACAGAATGGGGGAGCCCAAGGCTTAATCCTGAGCCCTTCTGATGCCTATCAAGAAGGCTACCTGCCCCCTGGGTTTAAATCTCTGGTGCACAGACAGATATCAGTTTGTTTTTTTGTTTTTGTTTTTTTAAAGATTCTATTATATTTTATTTGACAGAGAGAGACAGAGAGAGCAGGGGAAGCAGCAGAAGAGGGAGAAGCAGGCTCCTAGCTGAGTGGGGAGCCTGACTCAGGGCTCAATCCCAGGACCCCAAGATCATGACCTGAGCTGAAGGCAGACACTTAACCGACTGAGCCACCTGAGCGCATCCAGATCTTGATTTTTAAAGCTGTTTGTGTTCTGAGGCTCATTATTCGCTCCCCCAAAACTTCCACAGGCAGTTCCTGTCATTGAGGGACTTTGCAGCCTTGGACAAAGCTAGAAACCATCCCTTATGTGAAAGTGAAATCCTGCAGGCTTTTCTTCTTTTTAGACCAAGTCTTTGGCTAATCTTTGAGGCATCATCTTTTCTGGATGCCACAGCAGAATCAGGCATACAGAAACTCCTCGATGGCAGAGACGATGTCTGGTTCATCTTTTTGGTCCCCAGTGCTGACACAGAAACCGTCCTGGAATCAGCTCCCAGCAGCCATATGCTCAGTGAATAAAAGAACATTGCTCCAGTGAAGATCAAGGGCAGCTCACTTCTCACTATTTCAACATCCCACGCTCAGTGATGGTTGTAGAGTTGGCGAAAGATACCCGAATTCCGCTCTAAAAGTCACAGTTCTCCTGACATGAAGATTCCATTTGTCACTACATCATTAGAAGACATGGCATCTTGCTCCCATTACTGGTGGCCGATTCGAATGTTGTACTGCCCCGAGCTGTCATCCTGTGGGCTGTCAGCCTGGGGCAGTGAGCCTGAAAACTGGGGCGGGCTGGGGTCAGAGGTGGGGTCAACCCAGCAGGAGTCCTCAGATCAGAGCAGGGGTGAGAAGGAGGTCAGACGGGAGATTAAAGTCCAGGAACTAGGCAGGTACAGGGTTAGTCCCGGCTCTTCTGAGGACGGTGGCCAGTGCCCGGAGACCCTGCGGAGAAGTGTCTCGAAGGCAGGTCTCCCGAGTTGGCCTTCTACTCACAGGTCTCCAGAGAGGTCTTTGTGATTGATCTGGGTTTGGGTTCCCCTCACAGGGGCCTCTCCTCTCCTTGGCTGGCCTCATGTTCACAGGATCAAACTCAAAAATCCTGGCAGCAGCCTTATTTGTTCTGGTCACTTGGCCCCAGGCTTGAGGCCGCTTGTTAGAGCCAACGTGTTAGGTCTGACTCTGGCTGTGCATTAGAATCACCTGTGAAACTCAGTCAAATGCAGATTCCTAGGTCTCACCGTCAGAGAGTTTGATTCTCTGGGTCTGGGGCAGGCTGCTGACATCTTGAGAGGCTCAGGAGCCAGGCTGCTTAGATTTGTAACGGTTCTGCTACTAACCCAGTGAACTTGGGGTGAAATTCTTCACCTTTTTGTGCCCCAATATCTTGTCTCTAAAAGGTGACAATAATATTCAACTCATTGATTTGACATGAAGATTATTTAATACATGCCAAGTCTCAAAATTGCTAGCTGCTCAATAAGTGTTGCTCACTATGGTAATCTTTCTTTTTACCAAACTACGAGTGATTTAGAAGCACAGTCCTCCCCTCCGTCCCTTCTTTCCTTCTTTGCTCCCTTCATTAATTACTGAGTACACCTACCTGCCAAGACTCTTGCTAGACACACACAGTCCTCCCCAGTTTACATGCCAACAGGGAAGCCAGGACTGGGAAGCACTGTTCTACTTACTGCCTCCCAAACCCTCACTGGAGTCTGCAGCTCTGGGCTCCCTCCTTGAAACAGAGCAAAATGGAAAGAACATAGAAGTCATTTGGAACTGGTGTGTCATTTTCGAGCTAAGTGACATCAGACAAATTACATGTAGAAGGTACCTGTGTCTACTGCTTGCTTGGTATTCTTGCTCTACGAAGAGTCTGCCTCTCCTGTAACCACACGGCTGGGAAAAGAGCAGCTAAATACACCTATGATTCCGCCCCTCACCTTAGGCCACAAGATTATTGGTCAGGGCAGGCGACAGACCCAAGCTGAACCAATCACATCCCACCTCCAAAACCCTGGAATGGAGCTGAAGCCTGGCTGCTTGCCTTTGGCTGCTCTCTTGAATGGAGGTGACATTAGGAGCTGTTGGCAGTGAACATTTTCCACCATGCGTATTAGGAAAAAGAACCAATCAGTCTGCAGCAAGAAAAAAGAGCAACAGTGATGGTTGGAGTTTTCAGGATGCTGAGATTCCTGATTGCTTCCCTATGCTGCCCCTAGCCTTGGATTCTGTGACACATCTCCTGTCCTTATAGTAAATTCTTCTTTTGTGTTGAAGTCAGATCTCTCATCTTCACCTGGTGCCTGGCAGGCAGGCTGTACCCCCCAGCATCTGGGTCTTCCATGCTCCCTTCTCAAGGGCTACTCAGGGGGAGAAGAAAATTCAAGACTGGAGTCTCAGGACCAAATGGACTCTGCTCCTACTTTGAATGAGTTTTCAGGGCAGAGAACTTTAGGAGCACAGGGCTTAGGGTTTTGAACGCTAGAGGGGGGCCTGGCCAGGCCTTTCCAGGGGGAGAGAGACCCCTATTTCTAACTCTCTTTAGTTAAGGAGGGTTCTCCTGAGAGCCACAGTCTCTCCTGCCACCTGGTCCTGTTCTGTTCTTTTATATTTGCAATTCCCAGACACTGACACCTTTTCCAGATTGAGGTGGATTTCCCCCACACCTGGAACTGGTTATTAGGGCTTGTCTATCTCTCTTGGGGATGGGGGTTGGGGCGAGAGCCGGAAGGTGAAGTGCAGCCATTCCTGTTCTAATGTGTTCTAAGCTTCTAGTGTTTTCTTTATGTTAGGCCTGCTTCTCCTAGTGTGTCACAGGGCTGATTGATGTTACCTTCCCCAGCACCCCTTTCGATCAGCTGGGTATCAGTCCCTCCATTTTATAGCCAGGGATGACATTTAGCTGGTTTGCACCAGTACAGCCTCAAATGCTTGCTAATTTAGTAAAATATTCTTTTTATCAGTTTTTGCTCCAAGTCCCCTTGCTTGCCCAAGGTCACCAAGCGACTGGGCCAGGTTCTGGGTTCCGACTCTGAAGTCTGCATTCTTTCTTTCCTACCACATTGTCCTTGCTGGGGAGATACTCATCTAGCCACCTTTCCTAGGTCCTTGGATGTGGATCTCAGGTCTCCTGCAAATCACTGCTGTCCTGTCTATACCCCAAATTGCTGCCTTTGTGGCCTAGGGCACAGCTATGCCTCCCTGCCATCTCAGCAAGGGCCTCTTTCTCCGAACCGGGCCATCTAATCAGAGAGGTACAAAAGGAATATCAGAGATGTGGAGATGCATGATAATGTTCCACAGCATTGCAAACGTATTTGCTATCACTACACAGTACACTTAAAAATGGTTTAAGAAAGTAAATTTTATGTTATGTGTATTTTACCACAATAAAAAGGAATATTCGATGAACTACACAAGGATGGTCTCCTACAACTTAAACTCTGTGATAAGGACAGGGAAAGAACTTTCCCTCCTCAGCTGCACACAGTGTCTGCCTCTGGGGTCAGTTCTGCCCACAACTCCTCTGAGGACAGCTTTGGGCATGATGCCCATCCAGCCTTTCTACCCCTGGACATAGCTGAGGAGCCCCACTGTCGGCGTCTGGCCCAGGGCAGTCAATCTACAGCAAGAAAGAGGTAAGAAAGATGAGCTGCACTCACAAATTTGAACCAAGGAGGACTTCTTGTGGAGCAGAAGGTGAGGAAGCTGCTCAGGAGGGAGAGAATACAACAGAGACACCAAGAAAAAGTAGCTCAACTGTGGCTGAGGGTGCTAATTGTCTATCAGGACCTGCTACCCTCCGTGCTGGCAAAGGTCTAACAGCGGGCTCTCTGGCAGACTGGAGTAGTGAAAGGGAAGTCCAGATTTGTAGTGTCTGCCAATTCCTGTGGTATAATTATTCCCACTAAGGCCAATTTCAAGTCATGCCAACCAACATGGAATTGGGGGGGCAATACATGTGATTGGCTCTCATGAGCTTATGTAAGCTAGCTCCAAACACCACTATATTGTATCCCCCCCCCCCCGTTTTTTTTTTTACTAATAGAAAGTCCCCTTTGTGCTTCATTAAGGCTCATGGTCACCTGGTCAGAAACTGTCTGTGAAATACAGCTGCACCCTATATTACACAGCTATGGCCATATAAAGAAGGTCTGGTCAGTGGCCTGTGAGCAGAAGTGCTGTGGGCAGTTTCTCTGTACACCCTTAAAAGGAGCCCTGGTCATCCCTGCTCTCTCCCTCCTCCTTGCTGCAGGTGGGAATGTGGATGGTGCAGATGAGGAGAGCACCCTGGAAGGTAGCAGGGGCAGTAGGTTGGAAGGAGTCTGGATCTTTGGGCAGCCTAACAGAGCTGAGCTGCCTAACCACCCTGGACCAGCCACTTACATCTTCTGTTTCAAAAGAGAAGTAAATGTGTACCTTATTAAGACTTTTGTCTTGGAGTCTCTCACTACAGCAGCTCATCTGACTACTAATACTGGCTCCGGAACTACCTGGGATTTGGTGCATTCTGTGGTTATCATTACCACAAAGCCTATCTGTTTTAAGATGTCCCAAATGAGTCTGTCTCTATTAGAAGTGAAAGGTTATTAGTCAGCATTTGCTAGGCTACACAGCAGAAACCACCCCGTGATCTCAACGGCTGACAATAACAAAAGTTTATTTCTTATTTATGCTACATGACAGCTGCAGGTCATTTGAGGTTCTGTTCTATATGTGTTCACATTCTGTGTCTCAGACTGAAGGAGCAGGCCCCTATATCAGTCCAGAGACAGAAGGAAAAATGCCATAGCTGAATCTTGCAATGACTCTTAAAGCTTCCGCTGGGATGTGGTCTCTGTCCCATCTATTCATGTTCCATTGGCCAAAAGAAGCGAATGGCCTAGGCTGACACCCGGGGGGCAGTGAGGTATAGTTCCCCCCCACAGAGAAGCACCGCAAGTCTCATTGGTATGGGCAGAGATGGATGATCTTCTTACTGAGAGTGCAGCAAATAGTTGGGAATAATAATACAATCTACTGCAAGAGCCTAAAGTGAAAAACATACATTATACCAGGACAGATGCCATTCTTATTCGCATTTTGCAGGTAAGGAAACTGAGGCTCAGTGAAGATAAGGGCCACACTGTCATATAGTCTTAGCCTCAGAACTGCGACTTCTGAGAAGCTCATTTCAATTTTTCTGCTATAGATCATGTTGTTGTTAATAAAACCTTGTAGGTAGTCTGGAAGACCTGAGCTTGATCTCACAACCCTGGGATCAGGACCTGAGCAGAAACCAAGAGTCAGATGCTTAACCAACTGTACCATCCAGGCACCCCAAGACCCTTGCCTTCTATAGTGCATTTCTGGAAGCCAAGCTCTGGAGTTTGTGAAGAGCTCACTTAAGCTCAGCATGCAGAAAGAAAGGAAGAAGCTACAGACAGTAGAGGCAGGAGGTTTGGGGACTGGTTCAGGGGTTTTGTCACTAAATTGCTGTTCACCTTCGGGAAGTTAACTTCTCTGGGTCTCTGTCATTTGTACATGGAAGAGCTCCGAGTATAGCTCAGAGTATGCAATTAATAAGGTTAATCTGGCTCGAAGATGCTAATATCTAACTTCACTCTTCCAGTGGAAATTTGGGGTCCCTCTTAAGAAGTCTTGTTCTTTATTTGAAAACTGTCTTGAAAGATACCCTTCTATGCTCCTTCATTCAGCCATCCATCTACCTATCCATCCATTTCCTCCTTCAGTCATCAAAAGTTTGTGGCTTGTTCTCTGATCTGCCTCTATGCTAGGTCCTGGGGGTGCAGAGATGACTGAGTTGTGGTCTCTTGCCTCTAGGACTTCACAGTCTATTGGAGGGGACAGAGTGAAACATAATGGTGACGCCTGCAATAAGTTGTTCTCATCACAAAACGGTGGTCAGAGCTATAAAGAAGTCTGTACAAAGATGCTACACCAGACCAGGGAATAAGCAGCCTCCTTGGCCCAGGTGTGGTGCCATCCAGGAGAGGAGAAGAGTCAGCAGAGAGGTGAACACAATGAGTTCAGAGTGGGGCCTGTGGACGTCCAAGAAGAGGTATTCAGTGGGCCACTGACATCTGAGTCTGAGGCTGCGGGGAGCTGTAGGTTCAGGATATGGATTGAGCATATTTCACTGGAGATGGTCATGGAAGCCGTGAAAGTATATAAGACTGTGATTTCCCTTCTATACACTGTCCCTGAACTCCCAGTGGCCTGGCCGCACAGAGTGGCCACACACACTAACCTTTCGTAGGGAGGGCCCTGCAGAGGATTGACCTAAGGTGGATGCAACAGCGTACAAGTCGGACCTGATAGGAACAAACGCGCAACACCAATTCCGTTTTATGGCCTTGTCTGATGCTAGAACACGTAGAGAGGTCACCAGGTCATCCTCTGTGCAGCAGGGACATAAATCAGGCAGCGCCCTGCTTCCTGAGGCCCCAGCTGAGGAGGACAGGCCCTGTCCACCTCTAACTGGGATCAATTACAGTCCATTCCTCTGTGGCCCAAGCTTCCTTCCACAGATCCATGCAGGCCTGGCCCCAGGAGGCCCAGCAAAGAAGCAGCTCTTAGGCTGTGTCTGTGACAAGACGCAGAGCTCTAACCTGGACAGGGCTAAGGAGAGAGCTACTTGTCTCGGTGAAGATGGTAATAATGATGATAAGGAAATGGTATCTGCCTTCACCGAATGCTCTGGGCCAGGCGTGACTCCAAGTGCCTTACACGCATTCTTTCATTTTAATGTTGCAGTAACTTTCTGAGGTAGGTTCTGTTGCCAACCTCATTTTCCAGATGAGGAAACTGAGGCTCAGTGAGATTGAGTGACTTGCTCAAGGCCAACCACTCAGGAAGCAGCAGAACCCTGAATCCAAACCCAAGCCTGTCTGCCTCCAGAAGCTGAGCTCGAAAGAGTGGCAAAGAGATGACTGCTGGCCTAGACAGCGTATCCTTTGGAGTCAAAAAGACTTGGATTCAAATGTTGGCTCTGCCCTTTCTTAAATGATCTGAAGCAAGTAACTAAGCTCCTGAAGCCTCAGTTTCCACATCTGTAAAATGAGGACAACAGAATGTACATCATGATGAAGGTTAAGAAGGATACATATAAAGTACATACAAGTGCTCAGGTGGTGGTACCTCGTCACCATCCTCATCCTTGCCTCATGTCTTTGCTTACCACACTCAGGTACATGGAAGAATATGTGCAAAAACTTGCATGTATGAGAGAGGCTGGCACCCTGGGGGACCTGATCTGGTGGCAGTGGAGGGACAGGTAAAGTAACAGAATGGAGATTCAAACGACAGACAGAGGCTGTTTCACGTAAGGATGCCTGTAAAACCACAAGGACTGAGGGCTTTATTCTGAAGACAATTAGAAACCATTGAAGAATTAAAAGCAGGTAGAGGACTGTAGTTGACTTTGCTTCTCAGAGAGATGTTTTAGGCAGCCCACCTTGTTCTCCCTAAGTACTCAAGTGCATAACAGCAGTGCCTAGAACATAGTAGGTGTTCAAAAATATTTGTTAAATAAATTTGGCCAAAGTTACTGCTTTATACAGGCCTGCTTGATTCTGAGAAACAAGTGTGCACTCTTTTTAGCCCAGGGAAAGAGTATATTTTAGGGGTAATTGTAGATGCTTTCTGTGAAGACCAAGAACAGAGACTGGAACTGGGACATAATCCTGAATCCAGGTGGCTGCAGATCCTCAGCAGACATGATGCACAGGTCATCATGAGCACAGTCTGCCTGCACCTCATGTACCTGCTTCTTTATTACCTGCCTGTCACTCTCATTCCTAGCTTTGGTTTGCACATGATCCGCTACAACCCCACTGGCTCCCTCTACACTGTGAATTTTCCATCTTAGACCCTTTTGATAAGTGGCTTATTATTTATTTCTAACTTCAAAATCTAGGAGAGACAATCTATGGGCTTACACTCATCTTTTCATGGAGCAGGAATTAGAATGAGGAAGCTATGAATTCCTAAATCACATCAGGATTCTGTGAGATAAAAGGGAGGGAGGGTAGATAGCTGTGGGGGAAGCAGTCAATAGTGAACACTACATTACCCAAATAATTATTTAATTGCAAGTTGTGATACGTGCTTTGAAGGTAAGTACAGGATGCTACAAGAGAGTGTAAGAGGATCTAAATTAGGTTGGGGTTGAGGTAGGGTTTAAAAGGCCTACAGACTGACTGCTCCTGAGTCAACACTATGTTACTTCGGGTACAGGTTAAGCTACTATAATAACATCCCAAAGTACAATAACATAAATGATATGTATTTATTTTTCTCATGTGAGAAGTCCAGATGGGAATAGTCCATGGCCGGCAGGGCCAGCTCTGTTCCAAAGAGTCATCTGGGACCGAGGTTGGTGGCTTAAGGCTCTTATCCTTTAAATGCAGCTCCCATTTCTGGGTCCACAGCACCAAGGGTAAGGCCAGGAGATTGCCACATCACTTCTGCTTACCTCCTTACAGGGTGACAACAAGTCATAGTGGCATGCTTAGCTGCAGGAAATCTGGGGGATGTAGATTTGAGCAGGGCAGCTGTGTTCTCTGTTACAAGGGGGGGGGGGGCAGGGTGTGAAAAAAAAGAAGAGGGAAAGAAACCCGTGTCTGGAAGTTCAAAGTCTCTGCTACGAGGACCCCGCCTTTGGTGGGGGTGGGGGGAAATGGAAGACTCTGGGGTCCATATAGTTAAATGCAGTGGGGAAATCCTATAAGATGAGGATGAAAGGTATCCATTGGGCTTGACATCTAAGAAGTTCCTTGACTACAGAAGGGCAGGAGTGAAACTGCAGTGGGTCGATGATGAGAAATGAGGATATGGAGTTAGAAGTGTGAGGTAGCTCTTTTGGGTAACTTGGAGAAGAGAAGGAGAGGCAGAAATAGCCAACTCTAGAACAAAAGAGGGTGTTGCCTCCCCCTCTTCCTCCTCCTCCTTCTTCCTCTTCTTCACACTAAGAAAACATTGAGAACAGTTGCAGGCAAACCAGAGTATTTCCATAGAGGAGAGTTCAAAGATGTAGAAAGAGGAATTAGCTCCCTGTGCTAGATAGAGACAGCTGTCAGAGCAGACAGGAGGGCGTGGGGCCAAGAGCAAAAATGTAGGGATGAGCCTTGAACAGAAAGAGAAACACATCTTCTGAGATGAGGAAGGTGGTGAAGATGAATAGGTGAAGTGGTTATTCTTACGGATGTGGGATGGGGTTGTGCCCCCCCCCCCAATTCCTGCCCAACGGCTCCATTTTCTCAGTAAACCAGCTCTTGGCACAGGAGAGGTTTTGGCAAATAGTTGATCAGGAAAGAAGGTATGCATGCACATGTCTATATTAAGTCAGATTTAGAGTCACGTGGCTTTGACTTGCATATCCACAGCCTACCCAAACCACCTCAATGTGGCTTAGAGAAAAGTACTGAGGTCTCAGGAAGAGCTTGGATCCCAACAGAATTAGAAACTCCATTCTGTCCATAAAGGGCCTAGGACCATAGCATGAGCAGAGGAGGCATGGAGGGAATGTAAGGAGTGACCAGTTGTGAGCAATCCCTGGGGACTCAAGAATTCTAGGAGGTTATAAGGGAACTGAATTTGTTCAGTGACTAGGTGTGGAGTTACTGAGCTGCCAACACTCAGATCTAAATTATATCACAAGATCATTCATTGAGGCCCGGGAAGCTTGGCAGACGTCTGAGTTACATTTTGGAGAACATAACAGTCAGAATCCCATCAGAAAATAGTCGAAACACTCAATTTGGATAATTTGAGAAAAGTTTAATGAAGGGTCTGTACAAAGGGTGGGCAGAGTTTGAGGAACCCACAAGAGATTGTGTGAAATCTGGGGCTATCTCTACAGCCTGGATGCCTGTGGGGAAAAGAACAGTTGCCTGAACCCACAGCGGCCAACAGGAGCTAAGGCCTTCAGGGAAGAATATAGCAGTCCTGGGCCACCCCACAGGGAGGCAGTCAGGGGAAGGCAAACCCTGCCCACACTCTTCTCCACCCTCTCATCTCCGGCTGGAGTTCCCATTGGCTGAACCAGACAGGAATCCAGAAGACAAGAGTGCTCACTGATGTGGTTTGTGGAGGTCAATCACCTGGTATAGAGAACAGGGTGGAGGTGAGTGGAGAGTGGCCTGGACAGGCAAGAGGAAGTGATAGGAAATTCACCCAGGATTATATGTGGATATATGCACGTGTACCATGGACTCAATAGTCTCACCAGAAAACACACACACACACACACACACACACACACACACACACACAAATAGTCTCACCGGAATATCTGAGTTCTCTCTGTGACACTAACAGGAGAGCCAGAGGCCTTAACCTCTAAGGATGGAATGGGCCCCCCAGGAAGGGGAAATCTGTCTATTCTGATTTACAGGGGGGCTGAAGAGGAGGCTCTTGAGAAAAGAACTTGGACTTGGCTCACAATTAGGGTTCAGGTATGAACAAGTGTATTTGGCAAACTGGGAGGGGAAAGGTGAGTGCTAGAGGATAAATTACAGGAAAGGAGTATGCATCCGTCAGATAGACTCCATTCAACTGGATACCCAGTGTGGTAGGCAGAATGACATCTCCCCATGTTTTTAATCCCCCAAATCTCAGAATATATTGCCTTTCTTATGTGGCAAAAGGCACTTTGCAGATGTGATTCAGCTGATTTAGAGATGGGGGAGGTTATTCTGGATTATCCAGGCAGAGCCAATGTGATCATAAGGATCCCTGTAAGAGGAAGCCAGGAGGGTCAGAGTCAGGGAAGGAGATGTGATGAGAGAAGCAGAGGTTGGAATGATATAGGGCCATGAGCCAAAGAACATGGGTGGCCTCTAAGAGCTGGAAAAGGCATGGAAATGGATTCTCCTTCATGGCCTCCAGAAGGGTCTGCATACCTATTGCAGTCTTCTGACCTCCAATACTGTGAATGTGTGTATGTTGTGTTAAACCACTAAGATTGCAGTAATCTGTTGAACAGCAGTACAAAATTAATGTGCCAAGTTATTGCCATAACTTAAACACAGGCCCTTGGTAGCTAGTAGCTGAATGCACAAAGGAAACTGAAATGAAGAATGAGCCTCAACTCAGAGTCTGAATGACATGGATAGGTCATGGCTCTGGCTCCAGCATCTGTGTATCCATAGATGTAAACAAAACAAAACAACAGTCTAAATAAAAGTGCCACCTTGGGACTTAGGTAAGGGATTCCTGGCTAAGGGAGTGGCATGACGGAAGGAGACTCGTTTCTCTATCATCCTAGGAGTGAAAAGGCAAGAGTAGTATGAGGGGAACAGGCACTGACCAGCAGTCCAGCAGAATCTTAAGAGGCATTCAGAGGTAAGCCCTGCCAGGCGAGCATCTGCCTGAGTGATGTCAAGGGTAGAGCGGAGGAGGCAGCATGAGCAGCATGTGGAAGCATGCACGGGACAACTCTGGGACTCCCACAGATGCCAAGGGCAGAGTGAGCTTGTGATGATTCTGAGCCCAGCCGTTACCTGGGTTAGGATGGTGCAGTACTGAGCTAGCAACATGTTTGTCCCAAGTGATATCAAGGCCTCTTTCATCCCTGCAGGCTGACAAGGACTGTGAGTACCCAAGTTATCCCTGTAACACAAAGGGAAGGAGCCTCCTGCTACTACAGATCACCTAGGGGGTCAGAGTGCTGCTGGGCCTGGGAGGTTATGGGGAGGAAGATCCAGGCACCAGATCAAAATCTAGGAAGACTTTCACGAAGTACAGTTGTAGTTTTTACTTATTCTCCCAACAAATGATCCCTTACTGTGTGTGCTGTGCCTAGCAATGAAGCAGGGGCAGTGCCATTGCCCAGGCCCTCTGGCAGCATGGCTGCAGGCATGGCCCACACCAGCTGTGCCCGGCAGGAGCGGCTATGGAAATCAGGCTCTGAAGGATGGGTCAGCTCAGCAGGAGTGTGGAGAGGGCTGAGGGTCAGCAAAATGGCAGGGCTGCTGTGGGAAAGGACTTGTCCTTGAACGTAAGTGAGGTGTGCTTGGGAACCAATAAAAGTTGGTGGGTATACTTTACAGGGAGCTGGAGACCATCTGATCACTCAAAATCACAGCCCCAAACTCACACAGATTATTCCAATTTCTCTCCTCTCTTCCCTCTCCATTGGCGGGTGGTGGTGGCTCCCTTCCACCTCATTCCTCCATCCACTGCTGAGAGGCATTGGGCATTGGGTCCTGCATATTTTTAGCAAGCAATTCTCAGATCTCAATAGAGAAATGGGAAAAAGTTCTCTCCCACAGGAAGGTTTGGTGTCCTGCCTTGGATAAGATTGAGTGAAGTAAGTCCCTGCGGCCCAAGGAGAAAAAGGTTTTTCAGCCAGAAAAAAAAGTATGAGAAAAAGCACAGAGACATAGCTGGATAATGTATGTGGAAGGAGTTCTGTGGGGAGGTTGCAAAGGGGGCGCCTGATAGAGGGGGAGGGTGCTTGAGAGTAGAGGAGGCCTGGAACCAGATTATGGTTGTGAGGTGTCACAGGTAACGCTACCTGCTGCTGCAAGGAGTCAGAGCCTGGCCTGAGATGACAGCCAGCTCAGAAAAACTTGTAGCTGGAGTCATGAGATGAGCTCAGGATGTCTACCAACTAATGATCCATTTCTGTAGATGGCTTTCCGGTATACAAAATGCTTTCACAACTTCCTACTGCTTTAGCTCTCTATCACTGCATAACGCACCAACCCCAAACAACCACATTCATTTTGCTGGCAGACCTGCCACGTGGGCAACACTTGGCAGGAACAGCTCATCTCTGCTCCACTCGGCATCAGCAAGGACAGCTGGACTCATCTGAAGGCCCTGTCACTCACATGTCTGGCACTGGATGCTGGGACATTAGAAGAGGCTGTGACTTGGAATACCTATGGCCTCTACTCGTAGCCTGGGCTTTTTCACAGCAGAGTGGCTAGGTTCCAAGGGTGAGTGTCTGCAGAGTGAGAACAAGGCAAAAGCTTTTCTAACTTAGCCTTGGAAGTTAGAAATACATTGCAACACTAGGGCATTTGCTCTTTCTTTTGTCTTGAGTGCTCTTCTCCAGAGACCAGTGTGGATCTTTCTCTCATTCTTCAGGCTTCAGTTCAAATGTCACCTCATTAGAGGTGGTCTTCCTGAACCATGCTATTTAAAATTGCAACCCCAACCCTCCCCTGGTTCTCTCCCCAACTCCCTTGATTGCTTTATCTTTCTCCATAGAACTCATTATTACAAAACATATTGTATATTTACTTAAAATTGTCTTTTCTCATCCATTAGAAGTGAGCTCCACAGCTCAGAGGTGTTGTATATTTTGTTCACTGCTTATTCCCTACCACTCAGGACAGTGACTGGAACATAGCAGTCTACCATTTGCAGGGCAAATAATTGAAAATTACCATTTTGCTTCTATTAACTTCTCCTTATCTTTCTAAAAGCCATGGTTTGTATGTTTTGTTACTCTAGTAATATAGCTTTTATTATTTCAATATGATCCTTTTTAACCTCACATAATGATTTGGTCTTAGTCTATTTCTTCTTCCTCCTCCAGCTGCTGCTGTGGCTTCTGCTTCTTCTTCTTCTTCTTCTTCCCAAATTATGGCTTCTTTTTTATTATTATTGGAAAGACTTCAAAGTGTTTTGCTCTGTTTTGCTCAAAGGCATGTGATCTGCTAAGAAAATATGATGGGAGAACAGAACCTCCTAATGGCCTAGGAGAATTGTTTTGTCTCAGGCAGAAACTTCCAAAAGTGGTAAAGCATATGCAAAGCCATTCGTTTTGTAGGATTAACTCATGATTAGTAAGAAGACACACACGCACACACACACAGGCTCTGAAAGGCGAGGTAGAGCTCACCAGACAAAGAGAGTGGCTTTTGCAAAGATCCTTTGGTGGAGGTAGGCCTGGTCCTTCTGATGAACAGAGAGAAGATGAAGTGTGGCTGTAAGAGAGAAGGGGAGAACAAGAGAGAGGGGAGACTTGGAGAGCAGGAGCTGTTTGGACAGTATTCAGTGGTGGCAGAGAGGCAGGCAGGAGGCCGTTGTCATCAGAGCAAGAAACTGAGTTTTTATTCTAAATGTAATGAGAAGGGTGCCTGGGTGGCTCAGTCAGTTAAGTGTCTGACTCTTGATTTTGGCTTAGGTCCTGATCTCAGGGTCCTAAGAGTCCATTGGAGTCCACACTGGGCATGGAGCCTGCTTAAGATTCTCTCTCCCTCTCCCTCTTCCCCTCCCCTGTTCTCTCTCCCCATCTCTATAAAAATGTGATGAGAAGCCATTTAAGGATTTTTTTGTCATTGAAGGATTTTTTTAAAAGATTTTATTTATTTATTCATGAGAGACACAGAAAGAGAGGCAGAGACACAGGCAAAGGGAGGAGAAGCAGGCTCCATGCAAGGAGCCCGATGTGGGACTTGATCCCAGGACCCAGGGATCATACCCTGAGCCAAAGGCAGACGCTCAGCCACTGAGCCACCCAGGCATCCCACCATTAAAGGACTTAATCAGGAGAGTGATATGATCTGGTTTATAATTTTAGAAGCTTACTCTGGATGCTGTGTGGAAGATGTGTTGCAGAGGGCAGGAGTGAAATTAGAGGGAGTCGGGATACCATTGCCATCATTTAGACAAGAGATGGAAAAAAGTGGGCAGATGCAGAATAGGTTCTGAGGTGGCATCAACAGAGTTAGCTGCTGGGAGTCAGCAAAGGGAAGAATGAGGTGCACCTGCACTTTCAGATTTGTAGGTCCAGCAACTAAGTGGATGGTGTCACACTATGTACTGAGATGTCCCTGAAATGGAGACACTTGGAGGGGACCAAGTTGGGGCAGGCATGGCAGGTCAGGAAATTTGGAATTTGTTTTTTTTAAATTGAGTTCTAATTGCCTAGTTGACTTTCAAGTAAAGGTGACAAATAGATAGTTGGATGTAAGAGTCTGGAGCTCAGGGGAAAAGTCACTGGTGGTGATAACAGATTTGTAAAGTCATTGGCAAATATGACAGATGGTATTTAAAAGCCATGGGACCGGATGAGATCACCCAGGGAGAGACAGCAGAGGTGATGAGGGAGCTTGGAGTTTCCCTGAGAATAGTCCCATGTTAGGCAAAGTTGTATGGGAAGTTGGGGCCTGAGGAGGGCAGCTCTCCTGAGGGCAGGCCCTGCCAGTGTTCAGACACAGGGTCCAGTGACAAGTGACAACCACAATGAATAAGTGGAATATGTGAGAATTCTCAAAGATCCTTGGAAAAGGGAACCTGGAAGAGACCAGATTTCCTAAAGTCTTTGCAGATTGAGAGCTCGAATTGTTGCTGCTTACTCATTAAAAGGAAGTGTGGACTGAAAACAGGAGAAACAAGAGAACATCTGGGTTACTCCTTTTTTCATGGATTTGTTACCTCCATGAGCCTCTCAAGGGCAGAAACTCTGCCCTCTTGGCCTCTGTACCCATGCCTGGCTTACAATAGCTGTGAACACAAGTGGGAAATTGGGTGACTGTCTAACAAAGCTTGCACACTTCGTCAACAAAGAAGACTGTCGGGATCCCTGCGTGGCGCAGCGGTTTGGCGCCTGCCTTTGGCCCAGGGCGCAATCCTGGAGACCCGGGATCGAATCCCACGTCGGGCTCCCGGTGCATGGAGCCTGCTTCTCCCTCTGCCTGTGTCTCTGCCTCTCTCTCTCTCTCTCTGTATGACTATCATAAATAAATAAAAAATTAAAAAAAAAACAAAGAAGACTGTCTAAATAATGAAATCTGCAGGCCCAAAGGAAAGGGAACATTGAAAAACTAGAACCCAATGGCCCTTTACAGCCCAAATTGTAAGCTCTCTTTGGGAATGGAACAATGGTTTGCTTTGCTACTCTCCTGAGCAAGGAAATGTTTGCTTCTCTCCCCAGAGCTGTGGAGAAAGCCATTCATCCCCAAGCAGAGCATCCCAACAAGCTCACAACACAGACTGGGAGCCATATGGAGAGGGATTTCTCGGTGGTCTCCAAGGAAGGAAAATGCTGGCTTCTCTTCCCTCAGGGCTCTCGCAGTAGATCTGGTGGGAGGAGTAGGGCAAGTGGGCTCAGGGAGAAGGTATCAAAATCAGTAGCTGGGAGGCCTCAGGCAGACAGGGTGGGTGGTGGAAATGTTTGGGATGGGTAAACATGACTGGAGAAAGGAGGGATGGGGCTTCTGCACCCTCCAAAGCTGGCCTTGGGTTTAGCTCAGCCTGGTGGTCCTTTGGGATGGGTTGGCCATTGTCAGCCATGAAAGCACCGAAGCAGAGATGGCTGTTCAGGAGAGAATTGAAAGTTGAAGCAGAGATGGGAGAGAAACTACTGGAAGGTGCCTGACTGCCCCACTCCCTGGCTTCAGTCCTTTCCCAGGTATGGCTGATTTAGGATTCCATGAGATACCTCCACATCTTCCCAAAAAATTGTGCCTGGGAAAGTCTGACTTGATTTCTGTTCCTGAACACCAAAGGAGCCTCAACTAAGACAAAAGAGTAGCCCAGGCTGCTCTGGGGTGGCCTCCTTCCCCTCCCTACAGGGGCTATCACTGCTGTGGGCCCATGGGGAGCTCTTCCCCTCAGGTTCTCCCCAGCTACTCTGGCTGGGTTCCCATTTGTTCTATGTATCAACGCATCTATCTTCCCTCTGTAGCCCTTGTTTTGACCCCTCTGTCTGTCCTTGTGATGTCTGAAATAACAGGAAACAAGGCCATTCTTCCCCAGGGCTGCTGGGAATTACACCTGAAAACACCAAAGCCACAAAGATAGTGACAACAAAGGAACTCACAGTCAAACCCCAACGGTCCATGAAAACCCAAATGGGAAGTAGTAACTGGGACATTCTCATCTCTCTCTTTTTTAAAATTATTGCCACATTTTAAAAAATATTTTATTTCTTTATTCATGAGAGACACACACATACACACAGAGGCAGAGACACAGGCAGAGGGAGAAGCAGGCTCCATGCAGGGAGCCTGACGTGGGACTCGATCCTGGGACTCCAGGATCACGCCCTGAGCCAAAGGCAGGCGTTCAACTGCTAGGCCACCCAGGCATCCCCATTGCCACATTTTTTTAAAGATTTTATTTATTCATGAGAGACACGGAAAGAGAGGCAGAGACATAGTCAGAGGGAGAGGCAGGCTCCCCCCAGGGAGCTTGATGCAGGACTCCATCCCAGGATCCTGGGATCATGACCTGAGCCAAAGGCAGACACTCAACCACTGAGCCACTTAAAAAAAAAAAGAAAAGAAAAGAAAAAAAGAAAAAGATTTTATTTATTTATTTGAGAGGACAAGAGAGAGAGAGCTTAAGTGTGAATGGGGGAGGGGCAAGGAGAGAGAAAGAAGAGGGGGGGGGGAGGAGGTAAGGGAGGGGGAGAGAAGCAGACTCTCCTCGGAGCAGGGACCCTGATGTGGACCTCCATCCCAGGACCCTAGGATCATGACCTGAGCTGAAGGCTGACTGAGCCACCCAACCACCCCCACATTCTTACCTTTATCCAGAGGAGGAAACTAACCATGTCAGGATAGGCCTTGGATAGGCCACTGCAGTTCCTTGGACCACATTTCTTCACCTAGAGAACATGAGTGAAAAGTATACACAAACTGGGTCATGAGAGCATCGTGTTTAGCACAGTACATTCTCAACAAATGTTGGTTATTTTTATTATCAAAAGGGATTCTAGGTAACCCAAAAAAGGGGGGATTCTGGGAAATAAAATATTTCTGGGCTGATATTGTTTAATGTGCCTCTCAGGATGCCTGGCACATAGGAAAGTGTAAGAATTGTGGTTATGGGAAAAGTATTTAAAGCTGGGACAGGAACCGAAGTGAACTCATGCAAGTAAAAGCCATTTGATCTGGTGATGGCAGAGCTGTCTATCATACAACTTTTCTTTTTATTTAGAATTTCAATGATGTTACCTGAATTGCTTATGCAGTGAAATCACTAAGAACTGGTTATGATTCGAAATTATATTGGTTGCCAAGTTAACAGCTCAGAGAAGACCGTCACTTGGGTGCCTCAGAAGTCTGTCCTCTGAGGGGACAGGAGCGCCTAGGCAGGGTTGTGGGGTTGGCCGGGAGGAGGAGGTGGAGACAGGGGATGGACAGAAAGTAGGGGGGAAAGGATGTACTGGGCATGGAGGCGAGAAAGATAGATGGACGGAGAGAGAAAGCACCACCAGAAAGTGACCCCTGCCCAAAGCAAAGGCATCTGTTTCTTTTTATTTTATATATTATATTTTATTTTGTTATTCCACTTCATTTCTTTTCCAACCTGGTATCTCCATTCTCCTTCTTCCCAGAGCAGTTCTCTGGACAACTCTGGCAGGACTACAACATGAGAACTGGTCTGACTTCAGCATCCCTCCATAAACTCCTCACATCACATCCCAAGGAGGAGATGGTGAGACCTCTGTTTTCTGAATGTGTGTGGGGTACAGTGGGCCAGGAGGATGGTGGGAGGGGTCATCTGGGCTCTGAGAGTCTCACTTCATTTCCCATGTTCAGGAGTGGAGGCCTCTTGCTGCCACCAATACTCCCTCTGTCCCATCACCTTCCCCTGACCTGATCATGATTCTGGGTTCTGATCCCAGCTCTATCACCTGCTCTTTGCTTGATCCTCATGAACCCAGAGTGCCTTTCCAGCTCAGGCAAGTCTCAAGTCTCTTGAGATCCCTGAACGACTGAGGAAGGAAAGGATTCCAGAGTTTTCCATCAAATGCTGGCCCCCTCAGCTCCTAGGTGGGGAATTAGTCTAAAGCAAATCAATCTCCTGGTAACCATAACAAAGGGAAACTAAGTCAGAATCCCTTTTTTAATGGGGCAGAAGGGGCAGCAGCTCCAGCATCTAACTTCTGAGGGATCAACAGGGCAAGGTAGCCCCAGCAGCAGCAAGTGGGACCAAGAGCAGTGAAACCTCAACTTTAAATCTTAGGACTCTGACAGATCAGACATGCAATGGTGAAGCAGTCAGGTGAAGCAGTCAATTGAATGAAAAGTTTCGGTCACCTGGAATGAAGTGTCTATTGAAAGCAAAGCTCTAGAGGCTGAGCAGCCATGCCATAGGTCAGTATGAGGGGCACAGAGACTTTAAGCTCCTATCCTAACTACTCAGCTCAATTGTCCACCTAAAAGCTAAGAGTGTTTTATGACTGTGATTGAAGAATCTCAAATTTCTTGCAGAGACAGGAAGAAGGGGAAGAGGTAGTGTTACTGGAACCCGGGTCCCAGAGTCAACCAGTGGAAGCTGGAACTATGCATATGCACAGGCCTTCCAACCAGTGGAAGTTGGGACTATGGAAGAAGAATCATAACTGATGTTGAAGATGCCACCAACAGAGAAGGAGGAGAAAACATCTCTACCTCTTCTCCTGCCCTCCAACCTCTTACTGCCAGAGAGTCAGAAAATATACCTTGCAGGCGTTGGCATGCCAGTGATGTGGAGCAGAGCGGGGGAAGGAGAAGAATAGATCTGAGAAGCAGGCCTGGAATGCAACATGATTTTAGATTATACTGAATGTATTGCTATGGATGCATTTACCAGAGGTTTTTATTTCAATAGACTAGTTTGAGTAACCAGACGTGTTGTAATTTGTTCACTTTGTTGGTTGACTGGATCTTGGACTAACCAGTGATCTAATAAACCAGGTTAAGATGCCTTGAATTCCTTGGTATACAATAGAAGAGGGGAGGTTGAATTATTGAGTACATTGCCATATGCACTATGTTCCCCACTCACTAACTGTATCCCCAGAATGGGCCCAGAAGACAATCCCTCTCTGAAAGCATTAGTGAGCATTAATACTGTCATCTTTGAAAAACTCTATTGTGATTGTTCTTTGTAAGACTAGAATAGTTGTAGGAAGCTGCAGTTGACATGGACACCTGATTTCAGTAATGTTTTCAGGATCCTAGAGCAGTAGACCCCAACCGGTAGCATTTAACCACTAGAGGCAAGGTGGACATGGTTACTTACAGGCATAAAGGAAGGGAATTTGGATGCTAAATGAATAACAAACGCTCACTCTGTCTACCTCTTGGCTTGCCCATTGACATAACCCCTTTACCCAATACTTACACTTCAAAATAAAGCTTCCAAAAACTATACTACAACCAATCATCTTTTGAACAATTGATAATGTATTTTCTCATCCCCAAGGAATCAACCTAAATCTTGGAGTAATTATATCCAGCTGCCAGTCCATGTGCTGCGGGATAGGGTGCCTCCTCTGATGACTACTATCTTATTTCAAAATTCTACAATCTGAGCAATACATTGTAAAATTCACCACCACCAATACACTATTAAAAAATAATGGTGGAGAGGAAAGAAGAGAAAAATTAGTTTAAAACAGTTAAATTACTGCATTTGATTGACTCTAAGAATCAGTTGTAGAACAAACCATTATTTTACATACCATTAAGGAAAATGATCCAGTTACATGATGACACAATGATTTCTCATCACTTATAACTTAGAGCTATTTTGTACGTATTTAGACATAGATTTTTACCTTGCATAACTTTTGCACACACAAAAAATTAAAATATAAGAAATTGATTGATTATGGTATTCCTCAAACGCCTTCATATTTATAGTCCTCCTCTGAGTTCCTCTCATGTTACTTCTCCAACAGAGAATATGCGCCCCTTTTGCTCTCTTTCCATGCTCTTCTTGCACATACAATAACGTTTCATTTCAATGTGGAATTACAGTGTAATATTTTTAAAGACATTGTAAAGCACAACCAAATAAAAATGGGTAGTATCAACAATATCCATAACTCAGCTGAAGTGCTAATAATATGAACAGCTATGACCAAGTATGCATATGCACAGGCAACAGTGATCATATTATGAATGCTGCCTGGTTACCAGCAATAGCAAGGTGTCATTAATTGTAGGACACAGCTCTGTCTCAAAGGTGTTAAAAAATATGGGGAAAAAATGAGCATCTTAGATCTGATGAAATGCAATCACCTTCAGTTCTAGGCATGAGGACAGCTCCTGTGTTTGCCAGTTCCGGGTCCCTTGTGGTACCCTTAAGCCCCGCTAACAGGCTTGTGATTAGTCTCTTTACACACAAACCCTTAGAAAAAATGTGATTTGAATGTGCTGTTTTCTGTTGAGACTCTCAGTGGTGCACTGGTGTATAAGAAAGGTTTTTGTAGTTATTGTTTTTATTTAAGTATCTAGTATCCAGCACCTTTGCTAAACACTCTTTAGTTTTAAGTTTGTTTCTAGAAGTTCTTGGAATGCCTATGTAGGCAGTCACAGCATCTTATAAATGATGACCCTTCTGTTTTTTAAAATACTTATAATTTTGGGCAGCCCCGGTGGCTCAGCGGTTTGGCGCCGCCTGCAGCCTGGGGTGTGATCCTGGAGACCTGGGATCGAGTCCCACGTCGGGCTCCCTGCATGGAGCCTGCTTCTCCCTCTCGGACTCTGCCTGTGTCTCTGCCTCTCTCTGTGTGTCTATGAATAAATAAATAAAATATTTTAAAAAAACACTAAAAAAATAAATAAATAAAATACTTATAATTTTAATTTCTGTTCTTTTTCTTATTCTATTGGCTAAGGCCTGCATCCCTCGTTCCTGGCTTTAAATTGAATGCAATAAATGGTTCGCCACTAAGAATTATATGTATTAAAAAAAAAAAAGAATTATATGTATTGTAGGGACGCCTGGGTGGCTTGGTGGTTGAGCATCTACCTTTCTACCTCCAACAGCTTCGGCTCAGAGACCCGGGATCGAGTCCTGCGTCGGGCTCCCTGCATGGAGCCTGCTTCTCCCTCTGCCTGTATCTCTGCCTCTCTCTCTCTCTCTCTCTCTCTCTCTGTGTCTCTCATGAATAATAAATAAAATCTTAAAAAAAAAAGATTTATATGTATTGTAGACTTGGGGTAAAGTCAGGCATCTTTCTTCTCTCTGAGTTTATTATTTTTTAAAAATCATGATCAGATTGAATTCTATTGAATAGTTTATTGCATTGTTTGAGATCATCATAAAGCATCATTTTTTCTTTCTGCTTTCCCCTGGAGTCCTGACTCCATCCTGGTAGGGCATGTCAAGATCAAAGCCTAGAAGACCCTTCTTCCTAGCCCCAGACTGGAAGGGCAGGAACGGACCCCTATAGTCTTCTTGAATAAATCTTGGGCTTTTTGGAATCTTCCACGTGGAGCATTACAAGATGTTCATGAAGGCATCATTTTGATGTATTACCTTGCTTATAAAATATCTGCATTTTAAAAACCCTGACTTACTCAAGACTTTCTACTAAAGAAAGGAGAGGAAGTAGCATAAGGGAATGTTGAGGAGAGAAACTCTGTTCTGCACCCATAAGTCATTTACAGCAAATCCTGTGAAGCAGGTAACAGTACACTTGGGGTGAGGAGGAAACTAAAGCTTGCGGAGCTACGTGCCCTGCACTGAAAGACAATGGTGGAGTGAGATTCTAGACCTTAAGCCCCAAATCCTGTGCTCAGAAACACTGCTTGCTTGTTCACAGCAGAGCAAGAGCTGGGTCCCTCCTCCCACTAGTGGACTTCTGCCTCTCCCTGCCCCTTGGATCCTGGGCTCCAAGCATCTCCGAAGCTAGTCCCACCCTTCCAGCGATTGTACAGTTTGGAAGCGTTGTGGCCCTCTGGCCCTCCTTCCAGAGCCTCATGGGTACCCTGGGGGCTGTGCATCCTGTCAGGACTGTGACTACTGAATGAGTGTGTGTGGAGGGAGGGGATGGGGTCTGGGATCCCCTCCAGTAAAGGGAAGAGGGCAGAGAGTGAGGTCCTGATTCTGCCTCTGTGCCGACCAGGCTTGGTGTTGAGATGGGTGAGCACTCTTATCTCTTCTTCTGTGTGCAGGCTGGGCTGCTCCTAGCCGCCCCTCCTTGCAGCGGCCTCCTCGGTGACCAACCTGATGCAGGCCTTGGAGGCTGTGCCACAGAGTGTGGAGGGGCTCTGTCTCACTGGTTCCACTTCTGTCCTGTCCCCGATGCCTTCTGCTACTTTGCTGAGTTCAGGTCCTGGGGCTGAGTCTGCGTCTCACTCAGCTTCAGCCAGGAGCTCTCAGGGGCTTGGGCTTGCTAGCAGTGTTTTCACTGGCCCCTGAGCCTATTACCTCTTTCCACCCCCAACAGCTTGGGCAACCTGAGCTTCCTCAGTACATTGCTTTCCTAGGCCCCTGCCTAAATGGGAGCTGGGGTGTTCAGTTTTCTTCCAGTCATGCAGCTGGCTGTCAAGTATAGTTGCTTTCAGAATGTGGGGGAGCTGGCCAACATCGTCCTAGACCTGGTGCTTAGCTGCTTCTCTGGTGATGCCTGGACGCTGGGCATGTTGGACCTGTCATTCACCACCTGGCTGAAGGTGGCCAGTCCTGGGGCCCTTCAGGGCCTCCAGCTGGGGACTCCATGTCTGGATCATGAGGGAGGCAGCCTGTGGTGGTAGGGCTGGGACTGCAGAGACTGGACACCCTGACTGTGATAAACACCAACATGGCTGGGGTACCTGCCCATTTTGAGCTGTAGGAACTGAATTTAGGATGCACTCCAAGGGGCACATAGCTCTGGAGGCCTTAGCTTCCTGCTACAGCCTGAAGAGTTGGGTCTTAACAGTGGTTTAACCAGGTTTAACAGGGTCTGACCAGGTTCTTGGCTGCCACACCCAGGCTTCAGAGACTGTACCTGAGTGGCAACCGACTGTGGAGTGCCGTGCTGTGCACAAATGGAACAGGGGCTGTGTCAGGACTGCAGGCCCTGGATCTGTACAATAAAAGGGTGAGTACCCGGTCCCTAGCCACTTTCTCTCGGGGAGCTGTTGCTTCAGGGAAACCAGCTGATTTGTCTGGGGGGCCAGATATTCCAGGGTCTAAAGGGCTGGAGATGTCAGAGTTGGCAGGAATCCACTGGCAGCCCCAGGCCAGGGCTGGTTGGCTCCTCTGCTCACACTGATCACCCTAAACCTGCTGGGTACTCACATGGTGCTCAGCCTGGCCTTGAACTTCTATGGCTCAGAGAATCTGCATACCTTGAGACTGCAGTTCCCCTCTGGTTCTTCCCGGGTAGAGTTGTCCCTGTTGACCAGCTTGGAGCTTTCTGCAGTCTCAGATAAGGAGTTTTGGAAGCTGGCTTCTCTCGCCTTTTCAGTCTTGCAAACCCTGACTGCCAAAGGCGAGGCACTGCAGCTGGAGACACGGAACGTCGCCAAGATCTTCCTCACCCTTTGCCAACTCTCCCTGCTTGGCAATACTTGGAGGCTCTATGCTCCCAGGGTGCCTCTAGTTTCTTCCTCTGGCAGCTCTCCAGGCCCCAGTAGCTGCGGTATGGGCGGGCAGACGTAGCCTAGGGCCCACTGCATCTCGGGGCTGCCCAGCCTACGGGAGCTGAAGCTGTGGGCACTGTGGCCCTGAGCCTGGCCCTGCCCAGGGTGGCTTGAGGAGCTGTCAGTGAGCTGCCTAGCCTTGAGGTGCTGTATCTGGTCACAGCGGGGCTGGAGACACTGCCTGCTGCTGCTTCCAGAGCCCGGGCAGTCTCCAGGTCTTGGTGCTAGATTGGGAGACAGGCCTTATGCTCCATGGCAGCCTCCAGGAGCACAGTCCCCAGATAACCCAGTATGTGTATATTCTGGGGGCTTCCTTGGCCTGCCAGTGTGCCAGTGCCTGGGTGGGGCCCTGGCTTGAGTGGTTCCCCCAAAACATACAAGCACATAGTATCACACCAGCTGTGCTTGGCCAGAAGCTGGGGGCCTCCCCAAGAATCCCACTTTTCTCCTTTCTCTGGTGCCACTGTCCCAAAACTTTGGGGGTTGGAACTCTTTGGGGGTCACTCTGCCTGAACTTTCTGCTAATCTGGCCACCTTCCTCTGGCTGGCTGCTCCCTCATCCCCCAGTGTTGCTGTTGTTCTTCCTGGAGCCTGTCTCCCACCACCACCTCCCTGGCTACTGTGGACTGGCCTGGCTACTCTGCAGAGGGGACTTTTCCTTGTGACCCAGGGAAGATGAAAGAAAGGATGGCTTCTGGGCTTGGCTGGGGAGCAGGTTAGGGCAACCTGGGTTTAGCTGGAGTGGGTGCATGCATGTTGGAGTTGGGGATAGGAAAAACAAACCAGCCTGGCAGGGAGATAGTGGGTAAATGTGGGCACATGAGACTGAACCCAGATTCTGGTGGGAGGTGGGAGTGCTGCATGTGTTGGGAGGATCAGCTGGTGATTTTGGGAACACAGGCTTTGGGAAAGCTCTGGATGAGCCTCTGAATGAGAAAATTGGGAGATGGCAGGTGGCTGTGTGGTATGTGATGTGATCTCAAGATCTCCAAATCCTTAGTAAATTTACTAAATCCATGAAATGCTTGGCTTAATTGGACTTTTTGTTTTAAGATGGAAATCCACATGAGGCAGGAGGCGTAGGGGTTGAGGTCACAGAAGCTGTAGCTCCGAGGAAATAAAGTTGGAAATTCATAGAGGGCATGGGGAAGGAGAGAGGGCTGTGACAACTGTGGAATGGGGTCCAGGCCAATTCAATCAGATCTTCAAGGGGGCAGAGAGGCCCCATTTGCCATCTGGGTTATAGAGGAATTGGCAGCTGAGGACCAAAAAGCTGGGATGCTGCCCAGGAGGCAGCAGACTGATTGCTTATTCCCTCAGCAAAAACACAAAGGCGTGGCCATACCTATGGTCTTATTTGAGCCTCATAACAACACTGGGAGGAGAAATCCACCCCCTGGGCACTCTGTGTCTAGCTATCCTAAACTACTTGGAGCTCCCGGAACACCATACACTCTTGACCCTGGGCCTTTGCACGCACTGCTCCTTCACCCAGAAACACTTTCCCCAAATTTCTTTCCTCCAGGGGAACTACTACATATCTTTTAAGATTTAGCTTAGCTATCACTTTCTCCAGAAGCCCTCCCTGACCTCCCAGGCTAGATAAGCTGCTGTCCTCTGGGTTCCATAGCCTCCTGCACTTCCCTTTCTCAAAGTACTGGTCACATTGTACTGGCCCACACAGGTCTGGGGGCCCCTCAAGCACTGGCCTTCAAAGAGGTGCGCACAAGATGACTCCTGGGGGTTTAGGAAAAATGTTAAAACTTATATTTCTATTTTTCAATCTCATTTTATTCTGAAGCTAGACTGCCTGCTTTTTAACCATACGGTTTTATGTTACTTAACCTCTGTACCTTTAGTTTCTTCTTTTGTGATATGGGATAGTATTAGACTCTTGCTCAGAGAGTTTTGTGAGGGTTAAGTGAATAAATATGCATAGAGCACTGAGAGAAGGACCTGGTAGTAGTGCATTTTAAGTGTTCAATAGAAGTTAGTTTTTTATGTAATTACATAGGTACTACATATATGTATAGCATTTATAGGTAAATAGATACACATATGTTGGAAGTATGGGTTCAAGAATATTTTACTAATAGGAAGCATTACTAATTTACTAAAAGGAAATTCGCTCTGGAAAAATTGGAGATCAGGTCCTGGGGACAGGGACCAGTTTGATTCACCTGTGCATCCTTAGATGCCTGGTGTTGGCCCAGCACAGAGGGGGTCTTGCAGACAACTGTGCACAGAAAAAATCTTGGTGGATGGTGAAGCAGCGAAATGGGAGCTGGTCCAGGCTCTGTTGATTATTTCTATATAACATTGGGCAGGGCACTTGGCCTCTTAGGGCCTTAATTTTCCTCTTCCCTAAAATGCCAGGCTTTAATTAGAAAAAAAAGCAAAGGGAAACCATCAACCAATATCAGGCTGGATTTAGGGTGTGGGGCGCCCTCTTGTGTCCTAATGGTGTTTATCTCACCACAGTATTCCTGCAGATATCCTGAAGCTGCCATCCTTTGCCTGGCAAATCTTCCTTTCCAGCTTCAGACCCTGACACTCTTTCAAATGTCTGGCACACTGTCTCTCTCTCTACTCAACCCCCACTCTACTCCAACCGTGATCTTTTCCCTATGCACTATGGGGTCCAGAAGAAGCCTTTGGAATCACGGCCAGCAGTTTATTTATTTTTTTTATTTTTTTATTTTTTTTAAATTTTTATTATTTATTTATGATAGTCACAGAGAGAGAGAGGCAGAGACACAGGCAGAGGGAGAAGCAGGCTCCATGCACCGAGAGCCCGATGTGGGATTCGATCCCGGGTCTCCAGGATCAGGACCTGGGCCAAAGGCAGGCGCTAACCCGCTGCGCCACCCAGGGATCCCAACAGCCAGCAGTTTAAATTCCAGCTTGACGCTTACCATGTGATCTTGAGCAGGTCACTTCATCTGTGTAAGTCCCCATTTCCTCCTTGGAAGTTGGAGGTAATAATGCCAGCCTCATGGGGCTGTTGTAAGACTTCAATAGCAAGGAGTGGTATACAGGTCACTATTATGATCACTGAGCACAATCACTTGAGTTGTCAACAATGAATAAATTGGAACATGTTTCACTTTGAACGTGAGGAGGAACTGGGCCTTTAAAACTAAAATATAGGGATCCCTGGGTGGCTCAGCAGTTTAGCGCCTGCCTTCAGCCCAGAGTGTGATCCTTGGGTCCCGGGATTGAGTCCCACACCGGGCTTCCCTGCATGGAGCCTGCTTCTCCCTCTGCCTGTGTCTCTCCCTATCTCTCTCTCTCTCATGAATAAATAAAATCTAAAAAAAAAAAAAAAAAAAAACCCTAAAATATAGAATTCCCCAAATTTCTAACAAGAGCCAACATATATTGATCACTTGCCATATGCTGAGTACTATTACTTTCCCTAAAGTCTCATACCTACTAGTAAAAATAATAATAGCGAATGATTATTAACCTCCTGCCAGGCATGGGCCAAGTCCTTTACAAACTTTCCTAGGCATTCCTCACACAAATGCTATTAGATAGATGCCATTATGAAAATTCCCATTTTACAGATAAGGAAACTGAAGCACAAAGAGGTTAAGTGATTTGCCAGAGGTTTAACAACTAGTGAGAGGCAAACCCTACATCCTGCATTTGGAAGACATTTCAGACACAGGCAGCTTGATTCCAGAGATCATGCTTTACCCGAGTTACCTCATTTCATCTCCACAACATCCTGTGGTGTGAGTTCTATTACATCACCTGCATTTTACAGACACGAAAACCTAACACAAAAGAGATGCGGTAATACATTTGAGGCCACACAGCTAGAGGAGTAGTTGAGCTGGGATCTGGATCCATGCCTGACTGCAAACCCCACATGTTCAACCCCATATGAGATTGCTCATATCCCGAAGTATTTATAATGGTACAAAGCAACTGCATTTATATTGAAATTATTCTGATTATTATTATTATTCAAATAATGATGAACATTTTTCCAACACCCACGAAATGCCAAGCTCTGTACTAACTGATTTACATAATAATGGCTAACAGTTGCTGTGTATTATTAGGACGCCGGCCCTGATTTAATCGTTTTAGGTGTATTTTCTCATTGAAGCCTCACAAAACCCCGGCGAACGGATGCTGTTATTATCCTCACTTGACAGGTGAAGAATGCGAGGTTCACCATCGATCCAAAATCACGTAGCTTAACAGTGAGCTGGAAATTGAACCTACAATTGCCCAACTCTTCTCTCCAGCAGTCTCCCTCTCTTTATTTCTCCTTATTTCTGCTGTGACGTCTCCCCGGCCCACCTCTCCCGCGTCTTTCCAGAAGCCGGCCCCGCCCCCTTCAGCCTGAGTGCCCGCCCACTGGGCGGTGCCATAATCTCGGAGCCTGTGGAAAGGACCGGGGTCGCTATAGGCTCCGCCCTCAAGAACAGATCCTGTTCCGATTTGTTCCGGTGCCCAAGACCGGGAGAAGATGACACACCTATTGGCTGACGGCATCTGACTGGCAGCAAACGGAGGGAGCCGCCCACTGGTTCTCGCGCAGTTCCTTCTGGGAGTTGTAGTCTCAGACGCTCTCGTCCCGGGGTGGCACGGTTCGGACTGCGCGTCCCAGCATTCCCTGCGCGAACCCCGGAGCACTTCCGCCCTGTCGTGAAGTGGGTGTCTCGGTGGGTGAGTCTGGGTGGCGGGGCGGGGGCAGCTGAGACTCTAGGCTCTGGGCTGGAGGCTTAGGAGGTGGTGGTGTCCCAGGGGGCCAGGGAAGGTGAGAGGGGAGAACGAAGCTTTTCTGTGGGGGCGGGGGTGAGGGGCGGCCAGGGGATGAAGCGTCCGGAGATGGGAAGGGTCATAGAGGGGTCGGGGATGAACGGGGAGATAGAAGGCCCTGAGAGTGAGGGGGGTCGTGGAGAGGTCTGTAGGTGAGGAGGCTGCGAGAGGTCCTGGAGGTGGGAGAGTCCTGGGAGGCTCTGGAGACCACAGAGGGAAGGCTAGAGGGTTCTCGGTGTCTGGCAAGAAGTGAAGAGAAAAGGGCCTGAGCTGGAAGCCCGACCTTAAAAATAGTGTTCCAGCCGCTACCTGCTCGCCTTGAGGAACACAGCTGATTTGATCCCCCTTACACTTCCTCTAATGGTTGTGACCTCTGGAACCAAGTAGGTGGGACTGGCTTGTGGCCCCACACAGCACCCCTTTCCTTCTGCCTGATGGAGAATGGCACCAACATCCACTTTAGCCAGACCCTCTGATTCCTCTTGCCCTCTCCTGCATCCAGGATCTCCAGGTTGTTCTGTTTCCTTAATGTGTCCTGAATCTGCCCCTTTCTGGTCAGGGTTTTTGCTGAAGTCTCCCACCTTTTCGCTTCCCCAGCTCGGACAGACACATCGTAGCTAGCGTCATCTATTTAACCCACAGATCTTACTGTTCCCTCTGCTTAAAAACCATCTTGGCTCCCATCACCTGTAGAATGAAGTCCAAACACCTTAGCCTGATAGTCAGGACCCTTCATAAACTCCCTCTGCAGCCTAAGGCTGTTTGGTTTTCCACTGTTCTGTATGGTGTTCTCACATTCTTGCCCCATGGCCAGCCACGAAAACGATTTTCCCAAGAATCAACTCAAATGTTACTTTGTTCAGTTCCCTTAAGCAGATTAGGCCATGTCCCAACCCCAGTTCCCACAGACCTCTTTTACTGCATTTACCACCTTTGACCATAAATATCTGTGACTTTTGGAGGTGGGGCAGTCTCTTCCGCTAGACTGTAAGCGTCTCTGGGCAAGGACAGTTTCTGAGTCTCTTCCACTTCCTCATTGCCCAGCCCTGGGTAGTAAATACTTGATGTAAATCAAGTAAATCGGTCAATACTTGATGCATGTGTGAATGATGACAGTCCAGGGTAAACTTTGCTTTTTCAGTCTTGAAGACTACTACTTCCAGTGGATTTCTAGGGGCATGAGATGTCAGGGCTATCCTTGTTGGGTGCTGATTTATTACCTATGAGAGTTTAATCCAGGGGAGGCAAATACATAGGATGTGTGCTGCCACTTCTCCTCCCTGTGTCTGGTGCTCATAACTAATTAGTGACAACACATACTGACATGGGGTTCCAAGTCCTTAGTGCAGTTGACTGAAGTTGATGCTTTACGTGAAGCCCATTTGCTCTCCGTGGTTTAAGCCCTTAAATGGGAGGTCAAGTTACTTTAAGCAGTAGCCTGGACCATCAGCCCAGTAAGCTTAACAGCCTTTGGAGACTCCTGGTTTCTTCTTTGGAGGTCACAGACCAGTTTTGGTCTTTCCCATGGGATTAGGGCAGAGCTCTTACCACCCCACTGTTAAGTGGGTGGGCTCCTTATGTTCACATCCATGCTGAAAACCCTAGGAGCCAGCATGCCCCTCAGCTGCCCTGTATTAGTAAAGGGATCCTGACCCCAGTCAACACCAATACCTCATTGCTTAGGAGGAATCTGTACCCTTTCTGGTCTTCCTAGATACTGGAAGAGACCTTTGAGATCAATTAGCTGAAAGATGGTCAAGTGATGACAGCCCATGCTGAAAGAAGCCTATCATTATCCTCTATTTAGTCCTGGTGTTTGAAACAATTTCGAGTTGGTTGCCAATATTTAAAAATCCAGAATTAGCTTCTCTTGGAAAAAATAGAAGGCCTGGGAACTGGGCCAGTGTTCTCTCTAGTGCTCTATAGTTAGCCACAGCCCCCGGTCCACTCATGTACCCACTTACATTGCCTGGCCCCTATAGCCATTTAAGTGTGTAGCCACTGATTCTAGGCTTCCTTCTCCTTTGCTCTGCTCCCATCATATTAGTTGGGGAATCTGGGGCAAGCATTGAGTAGGGTCAAGCTGTAAGGTGCAGAGGCCACATGACTTGTCATCCAGGGTCCAACAGCTGATAATGGCAGGAGTGGAACTGGAACCCTGGTTTGCTCCCTCCTGCCTTAATGTTCTTTCCACTCTTGTACCATCTTCTCAAGGAGTTTGAATGATTGGCAGACCTAGAGGAAGCTGCATAGTGTGATTAAGAAAAATGACTAGATAGAACAAATCTTGACTGAGTCTCAACTCTGCTGCTTGCTAGTTCTGTGAACTTAAGCAAGTCTGCTTCATAGAAGTTCAATTCCCTGTATGTAAATTGAGGATATGGACTCATACTTTACAGGATAATTCTATTCTAAAGTCAGCACAGAAGGTGGAAATCACATTTAGCCAAAAATCACAGTCCTCTTGAAAATCCTTTGGCAAGGATCCACTTAGAAACCAACACATTGTCTTTCAGTAAGCTAACCAGCACAGCTGGGTTTTCTTGTTTGAATGTCAGATGAAAGAGTTGGCCTGTGTTTAGGGACCCTGATGTATGAAAGATACACACACTGGAAAGGAAGGCTTGAGAAACTTAGATCAACCTGGAGACCAGGAAAGTCATGCTTGTTCTGGAATAGACACATAGTGAATGGAACTGACTGCACCATTTAAATTATGTCTTTCCTACGCTTTCTGGTGTTTCATGCAGTTTAATATGTGTAAGTTATAGATCAGTGTAGTGCACCTCCATGCTAATGACAGTGGGGTGGTCAGAGATCTGCCCCTAATGCCTGCCTGGAGGATACAATGAAATTATGAATGTAGGACACTTAGTGTCAAGCCTAGCACCTCATGGACACTTAGTAGGTGGGTACTCTTCGAGATTGCTGATCCTGGTGTGGCCTGGATACTCCTGGGTGTCTAGGACTGAGCTATTTTTTCTGTCAGCTCTGTGTAAAGTCACCTTGCTATCCACCGACTGTATTGACCTCTGTCTGTGAATAGGCAGCTTTTCATATCTAAGAGAGTAGCAGAAAAAGCTTTCAGATTTGTATTTGAAACTAATCTTTGGGACTTTCAAGTCTTCCCAGAAGAAAATACCTATTACCTGAGACTCTGGGCTTTGGGCCTTGCAGAACTACTAGTTGCCTGTTTTGTTGTAGTGTTGTTCTCTCTCTGCAGGAGCACTTCTTTGCTTGCTTATTGACTGTCTTTCTCATGAGAGTGTAACTTTCGTGAAGGTCCTAGGTACTGTTGGCTCACCAGCTACCAGTACAGGGCAGGTACATGGTAGGAGTCTGTAAATGACTGGTGGTGAATTAGTCCTTGTGTGAGAGAGTGACACAAATGTTTTTTGGGCTAGTGCATGATTCAGGCTGTGGCTAAAAAAGAAAATTCATGAAAAGTGAGTTCTTTAGTTTAATATAAATGATGTACCTCCCATAGCGCATTAGGCTTTTGATATACCAGACCTGCCATTTTAATAAAAAGCAACAAAAAAACAAAAAATAAGAGGCAGTGGCCCTGGTATTTATCAGGCACTGTGGATACAGAAATGAGTAACAGAGTCCTGGCCCTGATAATCCAATTCAGTGGGGCTGTCAGAGGTAGGAACAGGTAATTACAGTGGTGTAGGATAACACCTATGTTGGAGGTATGTGCCAACTGCTTTGGGAACTTAGGAGGGAGGAGGCAATTCTGGGAGAGCAGGGATGGGGGCAGGGCACAACAAGGGCATGTTAAGGAACTCTTGACAGGTGGGGTGACATTGACATGGTAGCCGAAGGACAGACAGGAAGTCGCCAGGTGCTTACAAGTTGTGTACCTAGCCTCCTTGTGTATGTGGCAGTCTTCGGGCAGGACAAGGCTTTATTTTACATCACCCTGGCCTTGTTTCTGGACAGTCCAGATGGCCTAAAATCTGAATACCACGCCCCTCCATTCTCACTTGAGCTCTGTCATTCCTGCTTGGAGGCAGCTGATAGCTGCCTTTGAGTGGGGTTTTTTATGTCATCCAAATGTGCTGGGAATGACACAAAGAGCTCGTTTTTCCAGATAAGCCAGCATAAGTGTTGTCAGAGTCTTCATTGTGTAAAAGAAGCAACCCCCGATGTCCATTCAACAAGCATTTACTGAGAGCCTCCTGTGCGTGGTGCGCCGTGTTTATTGGGGCGGAGGAGAGAAGGGGTAAGCTATATTCCTCGTCCTTAGGCTGTAATCTCTCTGGGGCTGCACACACAGACAACGCTGTAATACAACAGAGAATGTGGCATGTGTGACATAGATGGAAGTGGAGAAAAGAATTCCTTCTGGCATGAGCAAGAAGGTAATTTAAAAAAAAGCTAGTGTGTGCAGAAGGGGATTAATTATAACCCTTGTTGTATGACACATCACCATCGTGAGCTGACCATTGTCTCACTGTTTATTAAGTGCTTCCTGCGTGTGCTGAGCGTGGTGCTAGTAAGCTTATGATCTAGTGGGTAAGATAACTCCACTAGAGCATAATCAGGGTGATGACAGAGAAAATGTAGGTGGCGTGGAAGCTTGTGCCATAGGAAGGACTGAATCTCGTTTCAGGGCACAGGAAGGGTCTCTTGGAAAAAGTACAGTTGAAGCTGAGACTTAGCTGGGTGAAGAAAGGGAGGACCCTTCCTAAAGGAGACTGCCTGCTGCCTGTGGGAGGGTTCAGAGGGCAGCAAACTATGCAGCTGGAACTTCCTGACCAGCGGAAGTGGGCAAAGAGATAAGATGGGCCCGTGGGCAAGATTCACACTTGATCCTGAGGGTCGTAGGAGGTCACTCAAAGGTGTTTAGCAAGAAGTGACCTGGTCAGGCTTGGAGCTAGTCTGGTTGTGGTGTGAAGAACCCTGGTTGGGGTGAGGGGAGAGCAGCCAAGGACATGAGTTAGGAGGCTGATCCAGTGATAAGCATGGCTACTCCCTGACTCGAGGTGATGGCATTGAGGTGTAGATGCCTAGAAGTCCAGGAGGGCACAGCTTGCTTATGAATTGGATGTTGGGGATGTTGGAGAGAGATGATAACCAGGTTTCTGGCGTGGGTAACTTGATAGAAGGTGGTGCCTGGGTGGCTCAGTCAGTTAAGCGTCTGTCTTCAGCTCAGGCCATGATCCTAGGGTCCTGGAATCCAGCCTGCATCAGACTCCCTGCTGAGTTTCTCTCTCTCCCTCTGCTCCTCCCCTCAGCTTATGCACTTGCTCTCTTTCGCTTTCTTTGTCTCAAAATCTTAGGGAAAAAAAGGGTGGTGGTGGCTTGGCTGGGTGGAAAGCTCCAGCAGAAGGACAAGTTTGCAGGAGAAAATAACAAATTAAGTTTGTGGCCCACTGAGTTTGAGGCGCCTCATAGACAAAGTGGAAATATCCTGTAGATGGTTGGATTTGGGGTCTGGAAGTCTGGAGGCAGGTCCTGGTGGAAGTTTTGAGAGTCATCAGTTTCGAGATGGTAAAAAATGCCAAATGGATGGGTTGGCCAAGAGGGAGTGAAGGGATTTTTGTAAAGAGAGCACCTTTAGAAGAAAGCTGAAGGTCTGGGGGGAAAAGGCCTGATAGAGCGAGGGGGTAACATTTGGAACCCACTTGGAGGAAAGGTCAGACTTGGGCATGTGTAGAGGAAGGAAGGCATGTTGGATCGTGAAGGCCTTGATGCCAGAAGGTAGCGTTCAGGCACATCCCAGAGGATTTCATACTGTGCTGCCCTCCAAGGTGTGCTGGTTTGGGTGCCAGGTTGTGGTTTGTCTTCCCACTTACACCCATTCCTCTCTTCACACCCCCACCCCATGAGAAGGCAGTGGAAGATACGGGGGTTCTCTTACACTGTCCCTTGTCTCTCTGCCTCAGAGCCTTGGGGAGCATTGCCTCTCCTAGGAGCCCCTTGAAGGACACGCCTTAGATGCAGGACAACGTTGAACAAGGACAGCCCAGCTGAAGCGAGGTGTCCAGGACCGACTATGGCTGTAGCCCTGGAACCCCAGGCCCAGGCCTCTCCTCGACCAGAACCTGAAGAACTCTTGATTGTGAAACGGGAGGGGGACTCGTGGAGATCAGAATCCAAACTCCGAGAGGAGGACCATCACCCTGTCCCTGGCCCTGAGGCCTCCCGCCAGCGCTTCAGGCAGTTCCAGTACAGGGATGCAGCTGGACCCCACGAGGCCTTCAGCCAGCTCTGGGCACTCTGCTGTCACTGGCTGCGGCCAGAGATCCGCCTCAAAGAGCAGATCCTGGAGCTGCTGGTCCTGGAGCAGTTCCTGACTATCTTACCCAGGGAGATCCAGGCCTGGGTGCAAGCGCGCCACCCTGAGAGTGGTGAGGAGGCAGTGGCCCTCGTGGAAGATTGGCACCGAGAGGTCCGGGCTGCAGGACAGAGGGTGAGGCAAACAATCTGTTCTCCAAGGAGCAGGTCAGACAAGGTGGTGGGGCTGTGAATAGGTTAATAATTGCCCAAAACCACAGTGGTAATAATAATTATTGTTATTAACCAACTGACATTTATTGAGCACTGCTGTGTACCACTGTTCTCAGTGCTTTGCATGTATTAACTCATCTAGTCCTGTCAAAGTTTAATGAGATAAGTACTGTTAACCCTGATTTTACCAATGAGGAAACTGAGGCAAAGGGAAGATAGGTGGTTGGCTCAAGGTCACACAGCCCCAGACAACAGAGCCAGGATGTGTGTCTGGGCAGCCTGACACAGAAACCCATGTTCAGAACCAACCACCCAGACGGCCTCCTGGGGCCGTATTCATAGTGTGGGTAATTTGTATTATGTTCCACGTGTGATGAAATCTTTGGGTGCTTATAGCAGAAATTTGGGTGGACAGATGTAGCATTACCATCCTCATTATTTAGCTTAAACTAAGGCCCTAGAAGTCAGGTGGCTCGCAAAGCTCTGCCAGTAGGAAACCAGAGCTTAAACCTAGATCCTCAGGTTCCAAGTTTACTGTCATTTCTATGACATGACAGATGCCTCATCTGCAAACCGTGGGAACTAAAATATCTCTGAGGCATGAGACTCAAAGGAGATAGTAACTGACATGAGTGCTCACTGTGTGTCAGACACTCTTCTCGGCTCTATTTGCATTGCTCATCTAATCAACACAGCAGCCCAATAAGGTAGGTGCTGTCGTGCCACCATTTTGCAGATGTGGAAACAGACTCAGAGATGTAAGTAACTTGTCTAGATTTGGATAACTCAGTGGTAGAGCCGAGGTAAAGGAAGTGAAAGCACTGTGGATTTAACATTCACAGTTTCAATAGTTTGCAAGAGACCGAAGGCCCATGATATCATTTCTAATTTTTCTGTGGCACACTCTTTTTGAATCCTGTTTTTGGAGCTGGCATGTGTAGAACAAAGTCCTTGAGCTGGCTGCAGCCTGAGCCAGCCACCCAGAACCTTCATCTCAGCATAAGCCAGTTGCTTCCCTTTACATAGTCAGTAGTTTTTGTGATGTTCTAGTTAATCACACTTTGTTGGGGGCAGCTATAGGTTTGAGAACATCCCTTGCAAATGGCTGGGGTTTTCTGTATGTCATAAGGGGTAAAGCTCTGGACAGGTGTGAGATTAGGGGAAGGAAGGTTTATGGTCTGTGGCTTGGCTTTTTTTATTCCTTTACAAACTGAAGACACAGAAAGCTACTATTTGAAGTTATAGAACAAAGTGTGAGAGAGTGTACCTTATTTTAATATACCACACTGCCTTCCCAGATTATTTCTTTTAAAGAAACCAGCTATTCATCTTAAGTGGCAGTGAAAAAAACGAATGGAAGTCTTAGGACTTCAGAGCTGAAAGATAACTTGAGATGAGAATCAATCGATTTAAATCAAGGTCTTCATAACTCTTTATGTGTAAAATGAGAGGGTTGGGCTAGGCCAAAAGTTCTCAAATTATATCCCTGTGAGCTGAGCAGAGGTTGAACTGCTTCTAAAATTGGAGGGGAAAAAAGTAAGGTAATTGAATGTTCTCTATGATGTATTACTTTCCTATGACTATTGTTTTTATTTTTTAACTTTCTCCCTCCTCCTTAGTGCTCCCAAATGTCCAAACAAATGGGTAGGGGGCAGCCCCGGTGGCGCAGCGGTTTAGCGCCGCCTGCAGCCCAGGGCATGATCCTGGAGACCCTGGATCGAGTCCCACATGGGGCTCTCTGCATGGAGCCTGCTTCTCCCTCTGCCTGTTTCTCTGCTTCTCTCTCTCTCTCTGTCTCTATGAATAAATAAATAAAATCTTTAAAAAAAACAAAACAAAACACACACACACACACACACACACACAAAACAAATGGGTAGGTAGTAGAGGAGCTTCCCTGCCCTCACATATGTTATAGCTTGTGATCTTCCATTGCAGGGGACCTGACTCAGTTATAGTTTTCTGCAAGTGAAATTTTTCCAGGTCTTACTAGCTAACTAGGGTCCAGAAGAGAGAACCACTTGGAAAAGGTGGCACTTTTGGGCTTAATAATCCTCCATGATATTTTCCTTAAAGAGACCTTTCAGCTCTGCTGTTGGGTGGGTTTTGGTTTGTTTATTCTCTTATCATCTCTTCCAGAACCCCTCTTCCCATCAGGTGCATAGGCATTTAAAAAAAACAACAACACGGGCAGCCCAGGTGCCTCATCGGTTTAGCGGCGCCTTCAGCCCAGGGCATGATCCCGGAGACCCAGGATCGAATCCCACGTCGGGCTCCCTGCATGGAGTCTGCTTCACCTTCTGCCTGTGTCTCTGCCTCTGTATGTGTGTGTGTGTGTGTGTGTGTCTCTCATGAATAAATACATAAAATCTTAAAAAAAAAAAAGATTAAAACAACAACGAAACTATTTTTTAGAGCAGTTTTAAGTTTACAGCCAAACTAAGCAGAAAAGGGGCACCTGGGTGGCTCAGTTGGTTAAGCATCTGCCTTTAGCTTAGGTCTTGATCCCAGGAGTGTGCCCTACCTCTCCCCCTGCCCTGCCTCCACATTTGTACTTTCCCTGTCTGTCTCAAATAAGTAAATAAAATCTTTAAAAAATCAGGGATCCCTGGGTGGCGCAGCGGTTTGGCGCCTGCCTTTGGCCCAGGGCGCCATCCTGGAGACCCGGGATCGAATCCCATGTCAGGCTCCCGGTGCATGGAGCCTGCTTCTCCCTCTGCCTGTGTCTCTGCCTCTCTCTCTCTCACACTGTGTGCCTATCATAAATTAAAAAAAAAAAAAAAAAAAAAAAAACTTTAAAAAAACAAACCAAAAATACCAAACTGAGCAGAAAGTACAGAGATTTCTTATATGCCTCCTGCCTCCCAACCCCATGAACATCATTCCCCACCAGTGCGGTGCACCTGTCATCATTGGACACATCATTATCATCCAAAGTCCAGAGTTTATATAGGATCTCACTCTTGGTGTTGTGCATTCTGTGGATTTTGACAAATGTGTAACGACATGCATCCACCATTACGGTGTCATACAAGGTAGTTTCACTGCCCTAAAAATCCTCTGTGCTCTGCATACTTACCCTTCCTATCTCCAAACCCCTAGCAACTACTGATCTTTTAACTGTCTTCATAGTTTGGCCTTTCCCAATGTGTCACATAGTTGGAATCATACAGGATGTATGATTGGCTTCAGATTGGCTTCTTTCACTTAGTAGTATTCATTAAAGTTCCTTCATGCATAGGCATTTTTGATGGATTCTTTATTTATCCCTACCCCAACCAGTTGTCTATTTTTTCCCCCTTTTTGTCACCTGAATCCCTCCTCTGTGTCTACAATTGTCATCCATGGCATCAGTGTCTTTACTTAGGCATGGCAGTAGTTGGAGGCACTTGGGCTGGAAGTAAGGATTGTTATGGAGTCTAATCACATAGTTACTCTGTAGATTGTAAGATTAGAGCTATAACAAAGAGAAGTTCATTTGTTTTTTCCTTAAACAACCATGGAAAAAGGTTGTAAGCAGATGTTTTCTCCCTGTAAACCACACAGGACATTGGTGGATGGCCTCTTTTGGAATGGCTTTTTATGCTCATGGCCCACTCCATATATCTTAAGGATAAACATCCCTGTCTTATTTAAGAAAGGACTGGAGTTTATAGATCAGCCAAAAGATTTTTGGAGTTATATATTTCACAAACTCATTAAGTCGATGAAGGTGAGGATATTACTATTGTGAATAAAAAAATAAGGTTCAGAGCAATGTATATAATTGCTATGTTTTGTATAAAAATAGGGAAGTCTGTATTCATAGATGCTTGTATATAAAGAAACAAAAGGGTGCAGAACAGTGGTTTCCTGTGGGGAAGAATGGGGTAAAGGAAGACACTGGGCAGATGGGATGGGCACAGGGGAAGGGATAGGGTATTTTCACTAACTAAACCCTTATAGTTTCTATTTTTGAACCACCTGAGTATTGAAAATACTTATTGAAAACATTGAAACATATTTCTTAAAGTTTCTACAAGGCAATGAGATTATTACGTTGTTAGGGTTTTAGAGCCAGGAGATAATCTCTCTGCCTCCATCTCTGAATTTGGAACCAACTAACAGATAAGAAATGAGCTTTATGATTGATAATGCTGAATTTGGTACTGTCCTCTCTTAATTGATTATTCTCCTGTGTTTTATATATTTGCTCTTTGTCTCTGAATGCTTTTCTGCCTGAACTTCTGCATTGAAATCGAATTGCCACTTCTGTTTTCCTTTTGAGTTACAGTGCCTTGTCTCTGCTTCTCCTTCTGTTTTGAGAGTAGATGGACCTCTCTAAAACAGCACACACTTTCATTCCATTTTAAAATTCCATCTGTAATTGTTTGCCTATCCTTTCTCTTATATTTATTTTTGAATTTTCTTTGCCTTGCAGCAGGAATATTTAGAGCAATTATATTTAGAATTATTGTTATATCTGTTTTTATCTTCTGACGTATACCCAGTCAACTTTTATCTTTTTTTGATAACTTAAAAATGAAACCACCTATTTTTGATATTTAGAGATTATGTTTCAATCATAAAATCATGTTTTATGATTCAAAAATGTTTGAAACAGTAGTGACCTCGCTGAGACACTTGCATAGCCTCCCTGTGTCAAACAAAACAGTAGTAATTTGGTGGTATCAGTGCTGGTCCGTTTACTAATGTCAGTCTCATGGTTTTGTTGTTACACCACTTTGAGGCATCTTTGAATCTTAAAAAGAACTTGTTAACCCTTGGACCACAGCTGTACTCAAAAGAACACTCCCTGCCCTAGCAAAATTGGTCCTATTGAACTGACAATTGGGAATTTTGACTGTGTGTGTGTAGGAACTGGGCTTGTGTGCAGAAGAGACCAGGTCCTTAAAGGCAATGCAGGAATCTCAGCCTTGCCAGCTGCACCCAGCAAATCACTGGCCTGAAGCCCAGTGCCAGAAGCAGTGGGTGAAGAATTCATGCCCTGACCTTCCAAAACATCTAGACACCAAGATGGTGCCACAGCCCTTGAAAGAGAGTGGTGAGTATCAAGAATCAGAGAACATGAGGGAAGAGAGGAGAGGGTTAGAGGGGATAAGGAAGGAAGCACAGGGAGGAGGGATATGAAGAATTCAAGGCAAGGGGTAGAAATAGTGTCTGATGGACATGCCGAGAAGGAAGGCGAGTGAGTAAGCATTGTGCAAGAAGATGAAGCTCCCAGCGATGTTGGTAACCCCACTGAGCTTAGTGCCGCAGCATGTTCAGATCAGGTTGGGGCCAGGTGGTGATCATAGGAGTTTGAGTTGGCATCTTATACACAGCACATCTCTCAGCTTCAGAGCCACACTCCAGAAGGAAAGTAAAAGGGGAAATCTGCTGGCTATCAGGACAGTCTCCACTTGAGGCAAGCATGGCACTTGGAAAGCTGGACTTGGGAGGGCGTGGTTTTTTGGGAACCAGAGCTTGGGTTTTAGAGACTTTTCTTCTCCTCAGCTGTTCTCACTCCCCGAGTCCCTACTCTCCCAAAGATGGGGAGTGTTGGAGATTGGGAGGTGACAGCGGAGTCCCAGGTAAGCTGTGGTTTGTCCATTCTTTCCTGTCCTGATTTCTGGGCTCTTACCCCCATGCCCCTCTCCTCTCTCTGTAACCTGCCCTCAGCAGAAGGGCATATGTCACAGGGCGTCGGCCTCTGGCCCTGGTTCCCAATCTACTGGGCCTTTTCCGTCATGTTGCTTCTTATGACACTGGCCTCACACATGGTATCCCTGTGTCTGTTACCTTTCCTGGGGCCTAGCAGAGTTCCCAGGCTGTTTTCAGTTGTGGTCCTTGTCTTGTACATCTCACAGGAAGCCCTGGGACCTGGCAAACATGCTGAGAAGGAATTCTCCAAGGATCCCCCAGGAGATGGGTGTGGGAACGGCATGCCCCTAGGTAAGGAAACAGTGCCCTCTCAGGAATATTGTCTGGTTTCTGTTATACTCAGTTCCCAAAGAATTGTTTTGTCACTCCCTTAAGACTCGTGGCTCTGGAAGTCTGGAACTTGAGACACAAGAAGACAAGAAGACGACATGCTCTTTATGGCTAGCACTGGTGGCAGAAATGGAGTGTAGGATGTGGGGTCTGCCTGGATATAGGCTGGTGGCTTCTGAAAGCCTGCCCTCTTGGGACTTGCTTCCTCAAGACATTCATCATGGCTGTCCTAGGCCATCTCAGAAATCCAGTCCTTTCAGCATCAAACAGGGTCCATCTCTCAGGGACAGACTCCAGTAAGCTGAGCCCCTGAGACTGATGTACTAAACACAGTAGAAGTAAACATCACAGGGCTCAAAGCACTTGAAGCTCACATCGCCCGTACTAACTCCTGTCTCTATAGTTGCATCTCCACAGGAGCCAAACAAAAATGAACTATTTCCCTGTGGAGCCTGGGGTTAGTATGAGGGATTAGACATGAGGGGAATAAAGTGGCAGATAGTGATAGGTGTGCCTCCTAAGGGGAGGTAAGAGGAGACATGAGAAGTCTTATTGGCACCTTTCTTGACAGTAGAACTCTTTTTATTTTATTTTATTTTTTTTACCTCAACCATGATATCTGGGGGAGATAGTGTTCACAGGAGCAAACTTTGGTAGGCCTAAAGTTTTTTAGTTCTCAGTTCTTTCTGATCTGGTTTTCTTCAAATTTTTATTTTAATTAAAAGCTTCCTGTTTTGTGAGGGCTGGGAGCTGTTGGGACAGCAGTCCTTTACACAGAGCTGCTAAGTGTTTTAAAAAAATAAGGAAATGTATTTTCTCACATTTTTGGAAGTCGAGAGGAGGACATGCTCCAGCCACAGTATAAAGTGGCTCAGCGAGGTCACAGCAGACTTAGGTTCTTTTTCTCTGCTCTGCCATCCTCACTGTCAGCTTCCCACCAGCACTGTCATGTGTCATAATCAAAAGATAGATGACAGTTGGGCTCACAAGTTTCCTAGCAAAACACTTGTGTGTGGGTGTGCACATGCACACACACGTGCGCGCGCGCGCACACACACACACACACACACACAGTGAATGAGTGAGAGAGGGAAATCTTTTCTCTAGCCATTAAATTCATCCTGATTGGGCCAGTTTAGGCCACATTCCCATCAGTAACAGTTACTCTTTGTGTGATATATTTCATAAGTGCAACAAAGGAAGCAAGTGAACAAAGAAAACAGGTCAGTTAAGGTGGGGAATCAGCATAGGAATTTCTTATTGTCCTCACACAGGGAAATGATCTGTTTCAGGGCATTTTGGACAAATGCTGTGCTCAGTGTATCATTTCTACTTAATCATTCCTCTTCTTTCTTTTGTTTAGGAGTTCCAGTTTCAAAACCAAGTATCAACTGCCAGCCAGAGCAAGGACCAGAAGTTTGGCATCCAAACTTTATAAACTCTGGAAAAAGGAACACTGTAGATTACAACCTGGGTAATGAGCAAATGAGACCAGCTCAGGCATCGGCCTGGAGAGACTCCAAGGGCTGGGAGGAACAATGTCAGTGGGACACAGAGGACATGAAGGTGTCAGGTGTGCACTGGGGCTACGAGGAGACCAAGACTTTTCTAGCAATTCTGAGTGAGTCTCCTTTCTCTGAAAAGCTCCGGACTTGTCATCAGAACCGCCAGGTGTACCGGGCCATTGCAGAGCGGCTGAGGGCCCGGGGCTTCCTGCGGACACTGGAGCAGTGTCGCTACAGGGTCAAAAATCTCCTACGGAATTACCGGAAAGCCAAGAGCAGCCACCCACCAGGAACGTGCCCCTTCTATGAGGAGCTGGAGGCCCTGGTGAGGGCTCGGACGGCCAACAGAGCCACAGAGGGTCCAGGAGAGGCCATGGCACTCCCCAGGCTGGGGGATAGCGATGCAGAGATGGATGAGCAGGAGGAAGGGGTCTGGGAGCCTGAAGAAGTAGCAGAAGACTGTAATGGTGATGAGCTGGCCACTGACGAGTCCGTCCAGGAGCCCAGGATTCCAGGGGGGCCAACTCTGTTCCAGAGTCGTATCGGTAAGAATGATGGGGTATCATGGATCCAGATTCTAGCTCTCCAGCCCATGAGACTTCTGCTTGCTAAGTTCAGGACATAGACTGGATTGCAAGTCTAGATTTTTTTTTTTTAAGATTTATTTATTTACTCATGAGAGACACAGAGAGAGGCAGAGACATAGGCAGAGGGAGATGCAGGCTCTTAGCAGGGAGCCCGATGTGGGACTCGATTCCGGATCCCGGGATCACGACCTGAGCTGAAGGCAGCTGCCCAGCCACTGAGCCACCCACATGTCCGGCAAGTCTAGATTGATGCCACTGGAGTAAGGTGTTCAGTTCCTTAGGTTATCTTCAACCTTTCTTTTCCTCTATGATTAGTTTCCTAGAGTGAATTTTAGTTATAGTAGCAAACTTTTAAAGCCTAAAATAACTTTAGAGAGCTAATTCAGTATCATTTGACCCTTGAACAATGCAAGAGTTAAGGTACTGATCCTCTGCTCAGTCAAAAATACATGTATAGCTCTTTGACTCCCCCCAAGTTTAACTATTAATGGCGTACTGTGGGCCACAAGCCTTACCAGTACTATAAATAACTTACATGTATTTTATATTTAATATATGTATTATATACTGAATTCTTACAATAAAGTAAACTAGGAAAAATATCACTGAAATCATAAGGAAGAGAAAATATATTTACAGTACTATATATTTAAAAAAATAAATCTGTATATTAGTGGATCTGCAGTTTGAACCTGTGTTGTTCAAATTTCACCTGTATTTGCCAAAGTGTGTCACTAGAAGTATGGGGATGGTTATAGTGTTACATGAGTGAACTTTTATTTTTTTATTTTATTTTATTTTTTTAAAGATTTTAGATTTTTTTTTTAATTTTTATTTATTTATGATAGTCACACAGAGAGAGAGAGAGAGGCAGAGACATAGGCAGAGGGAGAAGCAGGCTCCATGCACCTGGAGCCCGACGTGGGATTCGATCCCGGGTCTCCAGGATCGTGCCCTGGGCCAAAGGCAGGCGCTAAACCGCTGCGCCACCCAGGTATCCCATGAGTGAACTTTTAATTTTACTGTGGATGAGCATATCAACCTGTAATTTCACAGACAGTAAATTTAGGTAAAGAAAGATACTGAGTGAAATATTTAACATATAACAGAAATCATGATGGTGTATGGTTGAACACATGACGTTTGGAGAAACATACAGTCATTGTATAAGTGGAAACACTGAAGCCCAAGAGATGACATGTCTTATCTAAATATAGACAATGGGCTAGGGGCAGAGTCAAAGTCAGAGCCCAGAGCTTCTGCCTCCAGTTTTGTGTGGTTTTCCTCTCCACAATCCTGCCTCCCTGGGCTGCATCATTTACCTGCAGAGGACCTGAGAACAGACTGCCTCCTTTCATTGCTCCACAAAAGAGGAAAGCGCTTCCTCAGTTGGATGCTGTTGTAAAGTTATTTGAAGTCCCACTTATGTTTAGAGATTCTCAATTCCCACATTTGTTAAGAGGAAAGTTCATAAAATAGAGGATATGTATGGAATAGATAAAGAGAAAGTCTCTTGGATCCAACTACAGGTCTTTCCCCACACTAGTCAATGGAAACCAGAGGAGTAGGGTCACCTAGTATAACGTGGCCACCTCAGTCCTCTTCAGCTAAGACTCAAGAGTTAGTGGAGACTCTTAGAAGGGGGCGGGAGGCTCTGGTGCACTCCTGAGAAGCAAGGGAATAGTCTTTGCTGGGGCCCCAGGTGCCTGGAAGATTTTGAGGTGCCTGTGTTCTAGGCATTTGGTGAGTTGGGGGACCCTGATCCCTGATGACTTAGGCAAGTCTCATTATACCTCACAGTTCTGAACTCTTCACTCCTGACAGCAGGTGTGCACTGGGGCTATGAGGAGACCAAGGCCTTCCTGACCATTCTCAGTGAATCCCCGTTCTCTGAAAAGCTTCGCACCTGTCACCAGAACAGCCAGGTGTACCGCGCCATTGCAGAGCGGCTGTGCGCACAGGGCTTCCTGCGGACGCTGGAGCAGTGTCGCTACAGATTCAAAAACCTCCTTCGAAGCTACCGGAAAGCCAAGAGCAGCCACCCACCAGGGACGTGCCCCTTCTATGAGGAGCTGGACTCACTGATGAGGGCACGGACTGCGGTCAGAGCCATGGGAACCCTCAGGGAGGCAGCAGGTCTTCCAAGGCCTGGGCAGAGCAGTACGGAGGCTGATGACCAGCAGGCTTGGGATGAGATGGCAGATGAAGATGCCATCAAATCTCCAGCCCCATGTCCTCAAACCCCAGACACAGGTAAGCCCAGAGTAATTCGATGCCCACAAAATCCGGGAGCATGCAGAGAGAGCAAGGGGCCAACTCATTATTGTTTGTCTCTGAGCTGCAAGAGAGAATGGACATGAATAGGAAAAGCATTGGTGATTTGCTCAGATGATTCAGTCTCTAGCTTTGTGTAATCCCCCAAATGAAATAAGCAGCCAAGTCTCAGTTTTACTGGGTTTTATCTGGGAAATTGTAGAGTTTATTCAATTTCACACAGCACAGGCTATTTGGAATGTGCCAGAAGAAGGAGGTGTTCATTATTGAGTAGGGCAATAGGGAAATTGACCAAAGAGACTGACTAGCTGGCCACGTGGCCTCGGCCTCATGACTTTGTTGGTGAGGTCACCATGTTCCAGGCTCTGTTCTCTGCTTTGCAGCTCAGAAATTTACATATGCACCAAAACTTGGTCAATTTCATGTTAGTCACATTATAAGATATGAAAAGAAAATATATGATACAAATTCACATTAGTTAAATTCACAAGACACAAGATCTGTAAAATAGATGTTAACTAATGAATGAAGAAAAACTGCATTTCTATTTCAGGGTTTGAGATGAGGCATAAGGGTGAAGACCAGATTTCAGAGCAGGACATCTTTGAGGATTTGCCTGGAGACTTATCAAAATGTACTAGAGAGGATGTTTGCCACCCTTCTGACTGGGGGCAAGACAGTGACGGTGAAGGTGAAGGGCAGTGGGGAAACTGCCCCCAGGAGCAGTGGGAAGAATGCTCTTCTGAAGAGGACTTAGAAAAACTTATCGACCATCAGGGCCTGTACTTGGCAGAGAAACCCTACAAATGTGATACATGTGTGAAAAGCTTCAGTAGGAGCTCCCACTTCATCGCCCACCAGCGGATTCACACAGGTGAGAAGCCCTACAAATGCCTCGAATGTGGAAAAAGCTTTAGTGACCGCTCCAATCTTAATACCCATCAGAGAATCCACACTGGAGAGAAGCCCTACAAATGCCTTGAATGTGGGAAAAGCTTTAGTGATCACTCCAATCTTGTCACCCACCAGAGAATCCACACAGGGGAAAAACCCTACAAATGTGGGGAATGTTGGAAAAGTTTCAACCAGAGCTCAAACTTGCTGAAACATCAAAGAGTCCACTTGGGAGGCAATCCTGACCATTGTAGTGAGCCTGGGGCAAACTTTGGTCCAAGCCCATCCTTTAGTGCTCACTGGAGGAACTCTACAGAAGAGCCATCTCTTGAACAACCTCATAGTGCCAGTAAGAACTTGAATTCTGGCCCACACAGTACCAACTCAGGGGAAAAGCTTTATCAGTGTTCTGAATGTGGAAGGACCTTTTCTAAGAGCTCTGCCCTCATTAGTCACCAAAGAATCCATACGGGAGAGAAACCATACGAATGTGCTGAATGTGGGAAAAGCTTCAGTAAGAGCTCCACACTGGCTAACCACCAACGAACCCACACGGGGGAGAAACCGTACAAGTGTGTGGACTGTGGGAAGTGCTTCAGTGAGCGCTCTAAGCTCATCACACACCAGAGAGTGCACACAGGAGAGAAGCCCTACAAATGCCTTGAGTGTGGAAAGTTCTTTCGTGATCGTTCCAACCTCATTACTCACCAGCGGATTCATACGGGAGAGAAGCCTTATAAGTGCAGAGAATGTGGGAAATGTTTTAACCAGAGCTCTAGTCTTATTATTCACCAGAGAATCCACACTGGGGAGAAACCCTACAAGTGCATGGAGTGTGGGAGAGACTTCAACAATAGTTCCCACTTCAGCGCCCACCGGAGAACGCATGCAGGGGGGAAAGCAGCGTAGGAGACACCCTTCCCCCAGCAAAAGAGATAAATGTATATTTAAATCTCCTGAGATCATAAGATGTGTGCTAGAAACTTACCCAATGTTTAGGCTTGGTATATACCCAGGGAAGTTAGCTTGGTATAATCCAGATTAATTGGAAGTGAATTACAAATGCTAAGGAGCCAGATTTGAAGGCACTTTTCTTTTTTTTTTTTTTTAATTTAATTTTTTTTATTTTTAATTTAAATTCAGTTTAGTTAACATATACCATATTATTTGCTTCAGGGGTGGAGTTTAGTGATTCATCAGTTGTAGATAACACCTAGTGCTCATTACATCACATGTCCTCCTTAATGCCCATCACCCAGTTACCCCATCCCCCCCCACCCCTCCAGAAACTTTCAATTTGTTTCCTATAGTTAAGGGTCCCTCATAGTTATGGTTTGAAGGCACTTTTCTTAAATGTAATTTGTTTTTCTCCTATAAAAATCCCGGTCCTTGGGCTCTCTTTACATTTGCTGCCATGTGAGGACTTTATCTGTTTGAGCCAGACTGATAACAGGGGGTTTAGGGGTAAATCAGTGGTCCTGAGCAGTGATTCCAGACCTCACAGGGCCTTTACACTGTCCATAGGTACACATGGTCCGTTGGCACATATCAGCAAATTATCATAGATGGTGGGTTTCAGGTGGGGTGTATCCATACTGAAGAATTTTGAGACTGGTTAGAGAGGGCATAATTGGGAATCAGTGGCCGGAAGCAGACCACCATGACCTTAGCAAAGAGGAGGAACATCAGTGATGTCATTATTAAATAATTATTAGGGCAGCCCGGGTGGCTCAGCAGTTTAGCACCGCCTTCAGCCCAGGGCATGATCCTGGAGACCCGGGATCGAGTCCCACGTCGGGCTCCCTGCATGGAGCCTGCTTCTCCCTCTGCCTGTGTCTCTGCCTCTCTCTCTCTCTCTCTCTGTGTTTTCATGAGTAAATAAATAAAATCTTTAAAAAAAAACCCTGATAAATAATTATTCATAATAGCAAAAATAGCCATTATTTATTGAGCATTTGCTCTTTGGCAGGCTCTGTGCTAAGCACTTTGCTAAGCACATCCTCTGATTCCCCATGGCAGCCAGAAGGTCCTAATCTATCCATTTCCCAGAGGAGAAAACTGAGGCTAAGTGACATGTTTGGGTGGCATGTCTGCAGGTGGCAGAGGCAGAGGCAGGCTTTAACGAGATGTCTCTGGAGCCTGAGGTGTTCCTAACTGTTGTACTGAATCCCCTTCCACAGTAGAGCAGGTAACTCAGGTGCAAGGATCTCAAAGCACTTTGTGGGCCATGTCTCCTACTAAAATTCCCTTATGAATTCTCCTCTTAGCAAATACAGAAACTGAGAATCCCTAAAGAGGAAAAGGTCTGGGTTGGTCAGAACTGCCAATGCTTAGAGCAAGGCTGAGCTAGTATTAATACAAGTACTTGGTGTGGACTTCCTTCTCTGCAACAGTATGTGTGAGAGATATAGTGGGGGGCAGGGGGTTTGAGACTGGGGAGGACATGCAGCCACGGCATACCTCTTCCCATGGGATACCACTTCTACACAGGAAATGGGGTTTAAGAATGTCCCCTTTCTCAAGGAGTCAATCCTCAAGTTAGATGTGTCCGAATGGAGTATTAGGCCTCACGGGAACCCAGGCCTGCATTTTTGCATCCCCCCACCCCTTTCCCCTTGGTGGAAGCCTTATTCCTGATGGCCATGCCACAGCTGAGCAAGGGGGAGGCAGGGGGGAGTCGGTGTGTGCCTGCTGAGAGGACTTTGAACACTGTCCTGCGTCCCAGATGTGTGGCACAATTTTATCCCGAGCCTGCTTGTCCCTGGCTTGTCACAGGCAGAGATGTCAGAATTTCAAGGAAAAATCCTCTGGTCGATATTTTTAAACCCTCCTAAGGAGAAACTCTGAAGACCAAGGTACCGCAAATTAGCAAGCCATCCTGTGTGAGCCAGTCCAATTTGACCTGTGTAGGAGGGTCAACATTTAGGAAGCATTTAGGAACCTTCACCGTGGAAGCCAGCTGAGCCCTCTTCCCCTTTAGGTGTCCCCGGCACCCCTGCTCTTGGAGGTGTGCTAGTGTCTCACGCTCCCAGTGAATGATGTCCATTACCCCCTTGATCCTTTGTCCCAACTTGTAACGGCAGGTTCAGCCTGAGAGCACAGGCGGCATTGGCCAGGAGGGAAGACAGGGCCCAGGTGGACCCTCCTCTGCATACTCGACCCTTCCTTTGGAGGAAGTTCTCATTCAGGTGGCTTCTGTGTTTGGGTCCTGCCTCATTGCTTTGCTGGGGCACCCAGACCTCCTCCAGCAGGGCTTTGCTGCTCCAATAAACAGACGTTTGGGTCTGCACATCCTGAGCTTTGTTAACGTGAGGCTGCTCTTGGGAAGCAGATTGTGCAGCCTGGGCCTCAGCCTGTGTGCCCACAGGTCAGACTCTGGTGATGGGAAACCAAGGCAGCGAATGTGACGCTGGAAGGGTGCTGCACGTGAGCTGCACCCCTTACTTGACTCCTGTAGCCTCTCCCAAGAAGGGCATCCGCTCCTCGGAGGTAACTTGAAGACACCGAGGGGACTCTCCATGTACTTCTCAGGAGGCAGTAGACCAGAGGGTGAGGGCAGGGACCAGGGGCTGAGGCTGCCGTTAGGTACCCACTTTCTTGTAGGCCTTGGCACCGGCAGTGATTTCCCAGTCATGGCAGCCTCAGCCTCACTGTACCCCATAGCCTCCTTCGAGAAGTTGTATAACATAGCTTGGGTTCTGACTGACCTCTGAGGGCCCTGAGTCCTCCCTGCCTCATCCTGCTCTGGGGCCCCCAGTGAGGGATAGCTCTCTGCCTCCAGGCTGCAAATAGGAGCTTATGTTTAGTCACTTTGTGGAGAAGGGGAACACCCTTTGGGGAGGAGAGTATGGAAGCTTCGTGGTCGAGGCTGCATTCCCCAGGCTTGCTGGTGCACTGGCTCCCCTCACTGTTCCATTGTGCGAGCCTAGGACTTCCAGGTCTGGCTCCTGCCCTGGGCTCCCCTCTTAGCAGCCCGGTCTACCGTGTGCCGGCCCCACCTGAGTGGCTCCTGGACTCCTCCAAATCCCCCCCACTCAGGTCTCCCTACAGGGCCCACCCATTGGGCATGCACAATACACTCTGGCCCACGGACAAGCCTCCTTCACACACCTCCAGCGAGGCGTGCACTTTCAGACTCCTATAGACTTAGTCCCCCAGACACATCCTCCCTCCTAAGACCATTATTGTCCAGAGGGCTGCAGTTCCCTGGCTGCTTGGGGAGCCTTCTGAATGGAGCCAGTGCCCACAGTCAGAATTATTCACGGGAAGCATCCCTTATCCCAGTTTCGACCCCACCTCTCCTTTTGATCCTCCCCTTAGCGCCCCCTCTGCTTAGCAGCAGACACCAATGTCAGGCCCTGCCCCAGCTGCACCTAGAGGTTGGTGCTACATGTGGGAGGTCAGGGAAGGCCTGCAGGAGAGTGGGGTTCAAGTTGCGCCGTTGAGTCCGGGGTGGCAGCCACTTGGCTCCCCACAGCTCTTGGCTGGTGTGTCTCTCCTGACATCAGTACTAACGCTACCCTGTCTTTAGCATCGTTTTTTCCCTTCCTTTGACTGTAGGCAAATCTGGAATCACCTCTTGATGTAGTGGCCTTCACTATATTTCCACGCCCCATGCTGGGGGCCTCATTGCCCTCTGACACACCTCTCACTTGGTCCCTGTCAGGAACCCTAGAAGGAGCCTGTGCCCAGTGACCCTGCCCTCTTCTCAGTGTGGGTCTGTCCACCCACATCTCAGGGCTGAGAGCTGCTTTGGTTGAAAAGCCATTAGTTAAGTCAAGAGAATCAGAATGGTCAAGGGTAGGATCCAGTTGAACAATTTTGCCTAAACACTACAGATAGAATAAGGATGCATACAGACATCAATTTTCCTATCAGGGCATCTAATCTCTTTGTATGTGCAGATGATTTTGATCCTGTCTGCCATTACATGATACTTCCTGAAATCACATTCGATTTTCACTTTTTTGTTGCTGGAGAATACCCTATAATCATGCCACCTACAGGATGAGGGCCACAGGAATAAAGAGTAAGAAAACACATGTACCTGTAAGGGTGGTTCTGGATTGGCATTACAGGTTCATGTGAGCCCAAGCAGGAGAGGAGCCATGGGCAGCAGCTGACAGGGCCACTGTCACTAGAATCTCTGGAGAGTCATTGACTCCACTCTGGTGCCAGGTGACAAATATGACACCCCGGTGAAAAGACTCCTTCCTTCCATGTAGAAGATGGCTTAGCTTCAGTACTTCAGGGAATTCACAGGGCACAGAATAGCTGCTACACATTAGAGGCAGTGGAGATGAGCATAAGGGGCAAGGGTGGGCCCTGGTGGTGATGGTGGTGGTGGTGGTGTGGTGGTGGTGGTGGCAAGCTGCTTCTTTGAAACCCTCACTGCAAACTTCACTGGGAAGGGGGGTGGGCAAGACAGGAAAATGCCCTCACAGACAGCACCCGGTAAGAAACAACTTGTTCATGACTATGTATGCGGCCCCAACCCAACCCTACTCCTGAAGTTGCGCAGAAATAGATGGAGGAGGTGAGGCTGTCTAGCCAGGCTGGAGGTCATGCTAAACTGTTCTGGCATATTCTGGGCATGTTATCTCCAGGGAATTTCTTTTAGCAACTAATTTCTTACAAAAACCCAACATTTGTGATTGAACTTAGTGACTCTGAAATGAAAATGGGATGAATTTTGGCCACCGAGAGGCTCAGAGATTCAAGATTCAATTCTAAAACCGAACAGGCCCTTTTTGGTTAGCAATTTGTGCATCAGTCCCTGACTTCGTTTTGTCTGGTTTTGTTTTTACTTCTTTATCTTTTATTATTTTCATTTTTCATTTAATTTCATTATTTTCATACTTTGGCTAGTGTTTCAGTTTTTTTGTTTTGTTGTTTTTTTTTAATTTTTATTTATTTATGATAGTCACACACACACAGAGAGAGAGAGAGAGAGAGAGAGGCAGAGACATAGGCAGAGGGAGAAGCAGGCTCCATGCACCGGGAGCCCGACGTGGGATTCGATCCCCGGTCTCCAGGATCGCGCCCTGGGCCAAAGGCAGGCGCTAAACCGCTGCACCACCCAGGGATCCCTAGTGTTTCAGTTTTTGGCTAGTTAAACCCTACTTTGGGATGAAGTGACCTGATAAATTAATAAATTATATCAATTAAACTGAAAGAAAAAACAAACTTGTTTTGGGCTCTTCTAGCATCTCTCTCATTACCCTCAAAGCGTGGAGGAAAGGGCAACAGGGAATCAGGAATGTCCAGTGAGGCTGTATGATCTCATGCCCTTTGTGCTGGACTGACCTCTTTCTTTCACTGTTCTCCATGGTTCTTCACACGTGGATGGATGTACAAACTCATGAGTCATTGCCTTTGGTCCCTAACAGGTGGCTCCTTGGGCTGCTGGCCTTCTCCAGATAACTGCTTTGATTTTCCCCTGGGATCTCTGTGCTAGAAATCCGAGGTATCTGGGGCCCAAATAACACAAGGATGATTATGGATAAAAAGAAAGGAAGGTTTCCCAGAGGCTGAATTTTACCTGGCTCTTCTGATTTGCCTCCCTGTTCAGGAACAGAGCTGACACACTTTGTACTCAAGGAGAGGAGAGCTCTCTGGAGGGTCTTTATGGGGATTCTTTCTTTCCTTCTCCCACTCACCTCTTTGGTAATGTCCAGGAGTCTTTGTGGCTCAAGAATGAAATTTCCTAATCAACTTTCACTCTTTATTTTTGCTGAGTGGGGCATTGGCAACTTTTTTGCCTTTTCAACTGCTGTCCTTGAATGCTGGTTGTAAACTGGTAGAGGGGAAGAGAGAGAGATTTCAGGCATTGACATGGCTTTAATCAGAATCCATTGGAAACCGTTTCTTCCTGTAGGAGTCAGAATCTCAAGTGTTAGGTTGTAGTAGTGGTTGGGATGCACTAATGTTCTGCACATCTTGGGACAAAGGTGAGATCTGGGAGAAAATTAGTCATTGTCTCCCTGGAAGAGATGTTCCAGGTCTTGTTGACATGTTTTCATGTGAATTTTTTCTTGCAAGTGCTCTGACAGTGACCAGATCCACAGGGCTTGCCTTCCTAGAAGACAGGACAGTGCCACAGACATCTTATTGCCATGCTCTTGCTATTAGCAGGGCCCAGAGATCTGTTACAAATGTTGGGATCCACTAAAGCTGACTGGCCAACCCAGGCAGGAACAAGAATTATGCTATCAGTCTGGATAGTCATTGCTGGACATGACTAGTATGACTAGTACACCTGAGAAAGCAATCCTAACTGAGGGAGATGCCTCCTGGATTGGGGCTGGCCTAGGGCTGGCTCTCTGTTGGCCATCTTGTCAATAGGCTGCTGGGTGTTCATGTTGCCACAAATTTTGGGCTGAACCAGGAATCTAGGTGAGATCGGGGTTCCTTGGGGTTGAGGTCTGAAGAGGAGGTGTGAGGGACTCCATGGTTCCAGGGCTCAGGCAGCCTGAGGAAGGAGGCAGATCAGGACCAAAGGAAGGATTGAGAGAAGAAAGAGTGGCAAGTCAGAAAAGATGGTGGGTGGATGGGGAGTGCAAGAAACAGGTAAGGGAAGAGAAGGAACAAAGGGACAGACAGGGAGAAAGCAATGGACGTTGAGAGTCGGGAAGAGTAAGAGGTAGAAACACAGACAGCCCGGGTGGCTCAGCGGTTTAGTGCCACCGTCAGCCCAGGGTGTGATCCCGGAGACCCAGGATTGAGTCCTGCGTCAGGCTTCCTGCGTGGAGCCTGCTTCTCCCTCTGCCTCTGCCTCTCCTCTGTCTCTGCCTCTCTCTCTCTCTCTCTTTTTCTCTCTCTCTCTCTGTATGTCTCTCATGAATTAAAAAAAAAAAAAAAAAAAGAAGTAGAAACAGGGGTCAGCTGTCCTGGGTGTCCAGGGCATGAGGAAAGCAGGCAGCCAGGAGAGGTGGGTTTGGGGCAGGCAGAGCTGAATGGGGAGAGCAGGGATTGGAGCAGGTGGAGGGGAAGGAGAAGCCTAGAAACAGTAGGCAGCTTCTTCACTGTTGCTTGGGTCAACGCTCTATATCCTTCCCCGTTCCACCCACACTCCATCACAGCCATGATCAAGAACGATGTCCAAGACTTTACTGCCAGTGTTTTCTTTTTTTTTAAATTTTTTTTAAATTTTTATTTATTTATGATAGTCACAGAGAGAGAGAGAGAGGCAGAGACATAGGCAGAGGGAGAAGCAGGCTCCATGCACTGGGAGCCTGATGTGGGATTCGATCCCGGGTCTCCAGAATCGCGCCCTGGGCCAAAGGTGGGCGCCAAACCGCTGCGCCACCCAGGGATCCCCCCAATGTTTTCTTCTAGGAGTTTTATGGCTAAAGAGGATTAAAAGCAAGGCCACTGACCACAGGTGGGCATCTTTCCCACTCTCCTGGCAAGGGAAGAGAAAGGAACAGAAAGCCTTCTTTCTGGTCAGGACTTTCTGATGTTGATTCACTGTTGGTCTGTGAGGGATTCTAGGGTCTGGAAGGTGAATTTCATTTCCGGCCACAGACACACAGACAGGAGCTCTTCCTCCTCTCTGATCTGTGTACCAAGTCAGGGCCAAGTCCACCAGCACCGCCGGTCCCAGTGTGCTGAGTGGCCCGACTCGGTTTCTTGGCCTTTGCCCATTGCTTGTGTGTGTTTCTGCAGGAAGGTGATGCTCTACGCCCTCTTCTGGGCCTTCCCTTGCTGTCCAGAGATAAAGCCCACAGCTGAACTCTTTCTCAGTGTCAGGACGACCTCACATGTCAATGTTAATGACCAGCCCTCAGTGCCCTGGCTTGCTGTTTCCTTGAGCCAGCCTCTTTGAAACCCTCTTGTTCCCCTCCAGGCCTGTCCAATGCCCTGAGAAGTCCTGCTGCACATTGACCAGCCTCTAGTGCCTCCCTCTCTTTGCCTAACCTGTGCAGTATCATCCGGTCCTGCTGGAGTCCGCTTTTATCCTAAAGACCATGACCCCCAGCAGTTCCCTCAGACGAGCTGCTCACCTGCTCCCCATCTAGGTTCCTCCTAGGGGACGCAGGGTTGCTGTCTTTCTCATATCTTGCTGCTGTCTCCAGATCATTCCTTTCTATTCTCCCTTATTTCTGTGACCAATGATTGGGAGCTAATAGCTGTAAAGGCTCCCATGTATGAAGGACCTGAGGGCCAGGCGCTCTGCTAAGGACCACGGATGACATTGTTTTAGTCTCACCTCAACTGTCTATGAAGGCATGTTGTTATCAGCCCTGGTGGGAGCCACAGAGGCTCAGGTTCATGATTCATCCCAGATCCACGGGAAAGCCTAGATTCCAGTCCAGCAGTTTGGCTCCAGGGCTTGCACTCTTGACCATGCTCCACCAGTAGGTCCTTTGAAACCCTGCCCCTATGGTTCACCTGTATCATCTCATAGCCCTTCCCTGCCTGCGTCAGTCCCCACCTCCTGGACTTGCCCCTACAATCACTGAAGACCTCCTCCCCTGGCTCGAAGTCTTGTCATCACCCAGAGTGGCCCAGACAATAACAGGATAGCCATGCAGTCTTTGGCCACGCCAGCTCAGCCATGTTTGTCCTTGAACCCCCCACCTCTGGCATCACTAGTGCTGCTAGTCCTGCTGCTAATCTCTCTCCTGAGCTCAGATTTGTACAACTAGTTACTTGGCATCTCCTCTGGGAGTTGGCAGGTCCACAATGATTCCCCTGAGCTTCCTCCTAGCCCACCAATCTCTTCTTTTTTTCATTTCAGTAAAGATCGCATCATCCATCCAAGTTGCTCAAGTCAGACATTAGAGTCACCTCTGAATCTTCTCCCTCTTGCCTCTACAACCAATCACAAGATGATGTGGAATAAATCTCCAAAAGACGTCTTTTTTTTTTTTTTAAAGATTTTATTTATTCATTTATGGTAGACACACAGAGGGAGAGAGGCAGAGACACAGGCAGAGGGAGAAGCAGGCTCCATGCACCGGGAGCCCGATGTGGGATTCGATCCAGGGGTCTCCAGGATCACGCCCTGGGCCAAAGGCAGGCACCAAACCGCTGCGCCACCCAGGGATCCCCTGCAGTCACCTCCTAACTAGCATTCTTACTTCTACTTTTGGCCTTCTTCAACCTGAGCTCCAGAAGTAGCACATTATTTTCATACAACATATATCAGGTCATGTTACTCAGCTTCCCACCCTTGCTTTGTGATTTCGCACTTGCCTTCTGTCACACACTGTTCTCCTACTTTACCACACTTCAGTCATGGCAACCCCCTTTCTGTGAGCTCTTCCCAACCTCTGCACAGGCAATACCGACTTCATGGATTCTTCTTCCCTGCATTCATCCCCTGGCTAATGCCCACTCATCTTTCAGGTCTCAATTTATTTGAGATTTTTCTTGCTCCTTGTGGTAGGCCTGTATTGCTCTAACTTCCCTCTTAGAGCCACTTTTGCTACATCCTAAAGATTTGAAGCCATTGTATTTTCATTTTCATTTGTCTTGATGTATTTTTTATTTCCTCTTTGATTTCTTTGTCGACCCATTCATTGTTTAGCAGCAAGTTATTTAACCTCCATGTATTTGTGTTCATTCTAGATGTCTTCTTGTGGTCAATTTCCTAGTTTCACAGCATCATGGTTGGAAAATATGCATGGTATGACTTCAATGTTTTTGAATTTGTTGAGACTTGTTTTGTAGCCAATAGGTGATCTGTTCTGGAGAATGTTCCATGAGCACTTGAAAAGAATGTGTATTCTGCTGTTTTAGGATGGAATATTTTGAATATATCTGTTAGAGCCACCTGGTCCAATGTGTCATTCAAAGCCACTGTTTCCTTATTGATTTTCTTTTTGGATGATCTATGCATTGATGTAAGTGGGATGCTAAAGTCCAAGTCCCCTACTATTATTGTATTAGTCTCAATTACCTCCTCTGTGTTTGTTATCAGCTGCTTTATGTATTTGGGTGCTTCTATGTTGGGGGCATAAATATATATAATTGTTATAGAACTTATTAGATTGTTAATTATATAACACTAATTATAATTATATAGTGTCCTTCTTTGTCTCTTGTTATAGTATTTGTTTTAAAGCCTATTTTGTCCAATATAAGAATTGCTACCCTGGCTTTCTTTTCACTTCCATTTGCATGATAAATACTTTTCTATCTCTCTCACTGTCCATCTGCATGTGTCTTTAGGTATGAAATGAGTCTCTTGTAGGCAGCATATAAATGGGTCTTCCTTTTTATCTGTTCTGTCACCCTATGTCTTTTAATTGGAGCATATAGTCCATTTACAAAGTAATTATACGTATGTATTTATTGCTATTTTTCTTGTTTTATGGTTGTTTTATAATTCTTTACTTTTTCTTCTTTTGCTCTCTTTTCCAGTTTGCTGGCTTTCTTAGTGAGATGCTTGGATTTCTTGCTCTTTATTTTTTGTGTATCTATTACTGGTTTTTGATTTGTGGTTACCTTTAGGTTTGCATATAACATCTTATGCATATAGTGGTCGATATTATATTGATGGTTACTTAAGTTTGAACCCATTCTTTACTCCTCTCCCCCCTATGTTTTAGGTAAATACATCCTTTTATTTTGTGAATCCTTTGATTGATTTTTATAAAGATACTTAATTTTACTGGTTTTGTGCTTTCTACTTTTCTTACTCCTACTTATGGTTTTTCCTTTCCACTCAGAGAGTCCCCTTTAATATTTCTTGTAGGGCTGGTTTAGTGATCATGAACTCCTTTAAATTTTGTTTGGGAAACTCTTTATGTCTCCTATTCTGAATGATAGTCTCGACAGAGACAGTATTTGTGGCTTCGGGTTTTTATCTTTCAGTATTTTGAATATATCATGCCACTTTCTTCTGGCCTACAAAGTTTCTGCTGAAAAAAATCAGCTGATGGCCTTTTTGGGTTTCCTTTGTATGTAACTCTTATCTTTTCTCTTGCTGCTTTTAAGATTCTCTCGTTATCACTATTTTTTTTTTTTTTTTTTTTTTTTTTTTGCCATTTTAATTACTGTGTGTCTTGGTGTGGACCTCTGTTGGTTGATTTTTGTCTGGGGCTCTCTGCACCTCCTTAATCTAGACATCTGTTTCCTTTCCCAGATTAGGGAAGTTTTCAGATATTACTTCTTCATATAAATTTTCTGCCCCCTTTTCTCTCTCTTCTCCTTCTGGTATTCATATAAGGTGAATGTTATTAGACTTGATGGTATCACTGAGTTCTCTATTTTCATTTATTATTATTATTTTTATCCCTTTTGTTCAGCTTGATTGCTGCTTCTATGCTGTATCTCCATGGGCTCTTTGCTGTACAGTCTCTCTCTCTTTTTTTTTTAAATTTATTTATGATAGTCACACACACACACACACACACACACACAGAGAGAGGCAGAGACACAGGCAGAGGGAGAAGCAGGCTCCATGCACTGGGAGCCCGATGTGGAATTCGATCCTGGGTCTCCAGGATCGCGCCCTGGGCCAAAGGCAGGCGCCAAACCGCTGCACCACCCAGGGATCCCTGTACAGTCTCTTTAAGGGGTGGGACTCAGTTTCCTCTCACCCTCCTGGCTCTCCCAGAGATTTTTAAAGTTACAGATGTTAAGTCCTGCTGATTGTAAGAACTTGTGAAATTTGGCTCCTCTGGTTTTCAAAGCCAAATGTTATGGGGATTCAGTTTCCCTGTGTGGTCTCCCCAGTGTGACTGTCTGGTCCTTTCTCCTCTCCATGCCATCAGGTTCCTCCTGAAGGACTGTCCCTTGGACAGTCCTGGGTCCATTTAGCTTCTTAGTGCCTATCTACCTCTCCTACCCTCTTTGATACGGCCTCTTCTCTACATTTAGCTGTAAAGAGTCTGTTCTGTCAGTCTTTGTGTCATTTTCTGGGTTATTTACTAGTGATGTGTTTTCTAGCTGTATCCATGGGCCAGGATCCCCTACTCCAACCATCTTCTCTGGAAGTCCTCTCTCAGGTCTCAATTTAAAAGCTACAAACTCCTACCCCACTTCTCATAACATTTATCCCAGTCTGTTATTACATGTTTATTTCTTAGTGTCTGTGGTGGACACTGATGGTTGCTTCCCTCCTTCTTAAGAGTACTAAAATTTTTGTTTAAGTAAATTATCTTTCTATGAAGCCCACATGCCTCAGGGCTTCCCTTACTCTAGGTTCCAGACAGGGCCTGCTTTGTCTGAGGATAATCCCATTCTCCTTGGCCTGTTCTTCATCTAGGAACACAACTAGCTATGCAGTGATAACATTCCCATGATGATAAGAAGTGGATGATCAGAAATGGATGACCCAATTTGTGCCAGTGAAATAGCAGGTAGAGAAGTGGTACTAGAAAATTAGTTTCTGAACTTCACTGCTTTGAGAAGGCCTGCCTGGAACCACAAGCACACAGCCTAGGGAATTCCAGAGAAATGGAGCTGTAGATACTAGCTAAGCCAAAACCCACTCAGCTGCTGGACTTTTCACATGAGCCAATGCATTTTTTTTGTTAAGTTAGTTTGAGCTGGGTTCCCTCTTTTTGAGGTGAAGAAAAATGCACCTAAGGATCTTCAGTCTCTAGGCCCCCCTCTTGTCTGTCACCTCCTCCCTGTCTTGATATCCCTTCCTATCCAGTTTAGGTGCCATACACCTAATTTCAAACACTCTTACCAATAACTTTGCACTCTTACCGCTGTCTTCTGTTACGTCTGCCTGACATAATGTCAATCATTTAAAAATACAAAATGCAACCTATCTATTACCTGCATTCATACTATTAACTTTTGCTGTAAGAAAGTAAAAGAATTATCAGAAAGATTGGTGCCACAATAAATTCATGGTCAATCAGGACCTAAATAATGTCCAACAATCATCCTATGAGGTTGTTCATGGTAGCAGTATGATGACAAAACATTTTATAATCAAAATATCCAATAAAGGAGAATATGGCATAAATTATAAATCAGCAGGCCACAGAAAACTAAGGAGTCATTTAAAATGTGACAAAAAATACACATACACAACTGCATATAAAAATGCCCACAGGGATCCCTGGGTGGTGCAGTGGTTTAGCACCTGCCTTTAGCCCAGGGCTCAATCCTGGAGACCCAGGATTGAATCCCACATCAGGCTCCCGGTGCATGGGGCCTGCTTCTCCCTCTGCCTATGTCTCTGCCTCTCTCTCTCTCTCTGTCTATCATAAATAAATAAATAAATAAATAATTTTAAAAAAATGCCCACAAAGAACTATTAGTAACAAGTGTAATATTACAAAAGTGGGTATAGGCACAAAAACACTCTGAAAAGATCTATTAGCAAAGTGTCACCATGGTAATCTCAGGATGCTGGAATTATAGACTTTTATGGTCTTCTTTTGTGATTTTTATGCAATGTTCAGTATTAATTTACCATGAAGTTTTACGTCATTTACACTGCCATGAGATAAATGCAAAGGCCAGAGGGACGCCTGGGTGACTCAGCAGTTGAGTGTCTGCCTTTGGCTCAAGGCATGATTCTGAAGTCCCAGGACCGAGTCCTACATCAGGCTCTCTGCATGGAGCCTGCTTCTCCCTCTTCCTATGTCTCTGCCTCTTTTTCTGTGTTTCTCATGAATAAGTAAATAAATTCTTAAAAAAAAAAAGGAAGGGCCAGAGAAGTCTAGGGAATTTGTCAGGCTTCTAAATTCCATCCCTCCCCAATTTTGTTCTTTGGATAGATTTCACCAGAGATGTACAGACAGGGTACTGTGTGACAGTAATTTGAAATAATTATTTACCAGTTTTTATATATCATTAAATTCATTTATTTCATTTGGCTTCCAGTGTTGAGGATTTCTTTATTTTTATCATACTTAAGGGTTTGAGAGAGTTTCCTTCTTTTCCTGTTTTTTGGAATAATTTGTTTAAGGCGGGACTATATATTCTTTGAAGGTTTGTTGAAATTCTTCTGTAAAATAGCACCTGATTTTTTCCTTCCAACTTTTTATTCTGAAAGCTTTCTAACAGTTGACATATGGGTTTGAGCATGATATCATCTAATAATTGATCTACAGTCTTTGAGTACTAAGGAAGAAAAAAAAACCAACGAAAGAAAGAAAAGAAACCAAGAGCTAGGCGTTTAGTGTGTTCATTGCTGCTACTGAGTTGTTATTGCTTCTGGACACTTTCAAGGGACAGAATTAGGAAATATATATGTATTTTAAATTTCATTAATTCCTGTTAATATTCTAATTTAATATTACATGATTTTTATTCAGCCATTTTGTTGCTTATATCTCCTTTACAAGATTACAGCGTGGTGCTAATTAACAGTAATGTATTATTTAATCATATATGTTCATAAAATTATTTCAAAATTGTGATATCCATATCACTATTAACAATAAACTAAGTCACGCTGAAGATTTCTTTGCAATCCTTCCTATCCTTAGAGTAAATATCAGTAAGACAGAGTTCTGTGTTCAAAAATGATTTAAAATAATTATTTTCTCCCTGTGACTATGATACCAATTTTATTTTATGTTGTTTGTCTCTGTTTCAATTGTAAAATAATTGAATATGTGAATTTGCTTGGTATAAAATTTAAAAACTATTGAGATATACTCAAGAGTGTTTTTCTCCATTGCTAGATTTTCACCCCATTCCCATCCATCCCGTGTAGGTAATGATGGTTAGTTAATTTGTCCTGCATTTTTTGGCAAGAAAAGCAAACTATATACATATACTGTATTGTAGATAGTATATAATATATATATATATAGTGTATATAGTATATGTATATATGTATATATTGTTATATATAATATATGTTACTATATTATATACATGACATATAGTATACATAGACAAATTATTACTTGCTCTTCTTTATTTTTCTAAAAAAGACATTTTATTATAGAAAAATTATAAACATCTACAAAAGTAGAAAGCATAATGAATGTCCAGCTTCAATAATTATCCACTCAGGCTATTCTTGTTTTACGTATGTTGTCACCCTTTCCCTCCAAAGATTACTTGGAAGCAAATCCCAGATGTTGTATCATTCCATCCATAAATAATTTGAGTATGTATCTCCAGAAGATAATGATGGCTTTAATAACAAACATATGCATAAAATCCTCATTACACCTAAAAGTTAAAAACTACTTATTAATATAATAAAATTATTCATTTAGTGTTCACATTTTATGGATTGTCTCACAAAATTTAAGAAGAGCTTGTTTGAATCAAGATTCAGATAAGGTTATACCTTACAACTCAATTTAGAGTTAGGTCATTTTTGCTGAGTTTTCCAGACTCTGCATATTGTCAGTTGTATCCTTATTGTGTCATTAAACTAGTTTCTTGTCTTCTACATAATCTGTAAACTAGTTCTTAGACCTAGATACTTGATCAAATTTAGATTTGACTTTAAACTTTTCCCTAAGAATTCTTTTTTTTTTTTAAAGATTTTATTTCTAAGTAATCTCTACCCAGGTGTCCCCAGGATTTATTTTCATAGGGGCTTCAAAATGTGATATTTCAATTCTATCCTTCTTCTTTTTTTTTAATAAATAAATCTTTTTTTAAATTTTTATTTATTTATGATAGTCACACAGAGAGAGAGAGAGGCAGAGGGAGAAGCAGGCTCCATGCACCAGGAGCTCAACGTGGGATTCAATCCCAGGTCTCCAGGATCGCGCCCTGAGCCAAAGGCAGGCGCTAAACCACTGTGCCACCCAGGGATCCCTATCCTTCTTCATTTATTAGCTAGAACACTTTTCTAAAGAGAAACTTTATATCATGTTTCCCCTCCTTAACTATTTGGTTTTCCTGAAATACATTTCATACAAGAAAAGCAGTCTAAATGCTTGCTTTTTTCCCCTTGCATTTACGGTTATCAAAATAATAAGTTGGTTCCTTGACATTTTTCATAAGGTAACTAAATGAACTTAAAAAGTTGTTATGGGGACGCTTGAGTAGCTCAGCGGTTGAGCGTCTGCCTTCAGCTCAGGGTGTGATCCCGGGGTCTGGGGATTGAGTTCCACATCGGGTTCCCTGCAAGGACCCTGCTTCTCCTTCTGCCTGTGTCTCTGCCTCTCTGTGATTCTCATGAATAAATAACTAAAAAATATTTTTAAAAAATGTTTAAGTTATTATGAATTCTTAGATTAACACATATTTACTATGTTACCATCCATTGCTATTACTATTAGTGGTAGTAATGCTCAAATTGTCTGTATTTGTGGAGTGCGAGTCTTTTGAAGCTGGCTTTTGAGTCCCCTTGACATGACATGAGTGGTCTTTGGTAGCTTTCATTTTCTGGGATGACAAGATTTTCCAGGTTTATCTTGTAAATTTCCTGCTCTGGGCCTGGAATCAGCTCTTTCTCCAAAGAGCCCTCCTGGTTCATTTTATTGGAAAATAATATTTAGAGACCACACCCTGGGGGTTAAGTATGCACATTCCAAATAGATTGTTCATTGTCTTTAGGCCTTTTCGGCAGACAGAGCTAGAAAATACATACATACACATATACATTTTAATGATAAAGTAAGATCTTGGTGATATTTCCAATCAAATTCAGGACTGCTGGGTTTTACTTAACTTCCTTTATCTAACATATGAATTTCCTTTCTTCCCAGAGAAAAAACCTATTCTCAATTACACCAACAAAATTATTCATTTGTTTTTTCCCATAACACACAAAACAGTATCCAAATAAAATACCAACACTATTACTACCATGACTTTTGAAAATAGTTCATTTTCTTGCAGTTCTTTTTTCATACAATTCATGAAATTTCCTTACAATTATTTTGTTTAAGTCTTCTGCAATCTTCCTCTTTTTGGTTACCCCAATCTATGGTGGACTCAGGGTAGTGACTAAAGCTCCTATTATTGGTATGTTTCTATTTCTCTTTGCATCTCTTCGTTTCTGCTTTAAGGAAGTGGCTGTTTCTTATGCAGTGAATAGTTAACATATATTACATCCTCCTTGTGAGTGTGTCCTTTAGCATGGTAAAATGTCCTTCTTTGTCTTGTTTGATGCCTTTGGGCCTGAATTCTGACTTGTCTGATGCCAAGATAATCCCTGGGTTCTTGTTTGCATGTGTCTGCTGTTCCTTTGCTCATTCATTTGTTGTTTTTCCTGATTCTCCCTTTAAAACACTAACAGTAAAAACTGTAGCAACTGTGTTTCTTTACTTTAGCTTCAAGTCGTGGATCCATGTGCTCTAGGACCCCCAGCATACCCATATCTGACACCCCCGTGTGGCTATAAGAGCTCATTCCCCATCCCTGCTCTACTAAAAGTCCAGCTTACGGAATGTATAATTGTCTTGAATCATGCAGAAGACCTTTGGTTTTAGTTGTTTTGATTTATTTTATTTTAGGTATACCTCTTGTTACAGCACAGAGTTGAGTTCTACCTTGTGAACCAATCTGAAACCTTTTAACAAGTGAAGTAGACCTAATTACTTTTAGTGATACAACGTGCTTGTTTTCAGATCTGTCATAATATTTTATATTGTGTTTGCTTTGTGTATTTGTCATATCTACTGGTTCTTTCACAATGTGATATTTTGGGTCCTTTTAAGATGTGTATTAATATTTAGCAAAATTTGTACTTTTTATTCTAATGATTTCCTTTATACTAATGCATTTATATAATGACCTTAGTTCTCCCTTTCACTACTTAGGTTCTTCTTATTTTATTAGCTTTATATTTGTGGTTCTCAATGGAGGGAGGGTGTGTGTGTGTGTGTGTGTGTGTGTGTGTGTGATCAGTTTTGTTTCCCAGAAGACATGTGGCAATATCTGAAAATATTTTTGGTTGTCACTACTGGAGGAGGAGGGCTACTGGCATCTAGTGGGTAGAAGCCAGGGATGCTTCTAAACATTCTACAATGCACAGCACAGCCAAGTGGTACAGCAAAAAATATCCAGCCCTAAATGTCAATGGTGCTGAGTTAGAGAAATCTTTCTTCAGGTGATCTTTGACTCCCACTCATTCTCTCTAAGGCTCCCATTTATTCTATGTGGCCATAATGGGTTCATTTTACTTCTCTGTTTCCTTTCATTTCTCTTCCCATTAAAAAATTATTTCCTCTTTGTCCCTCTTTGTCAGACACAGGACATTTACATACTATTCTTTCATATTTGTCTTCATCTTCAAGAGGCATTCTTTTCATTCAACAGATATTTATTTAGATTCCACTATGTGCCATTTTTGTATGTATTAGGACTTTAACTTTGTAGTCTGTGCTTTGTATACAAATGCACAGAATTATTTATGAAGTTATTATCCATCTGATTGTTTGTAATAAGAAATAATTGGAACCAATCCAAATATCTATTGTGAAAATTAATGAAGGGAAACTTCATTGAGAGTGGAGTCTGGGAAGGATACCTGGCTGGCTCAGTTGAAAGAGCAAGCACCTCTTGATCTCAGGATTGTGAGTTCAAGCCCCATGGTGGGTATAGAGCTTACTTAAAAGTAAGTAAATAAACCTCAAAAAAAAAAAAAAAATGGAATGGAGTTGGGAAACCCTGAAGGGAGAGCTCTCACACGCAAGCTTCTGTCACAGCTTACTTTACATTCCTGAACAAGTTCATTTTACTACCTCAGCAAGAGGGAGGAAGATTTTCTCCCTGCCTAGCAACAGCCCAACTAGTGAGAGACTGTCACAACTCAGCCAATGATTATCATCACCACCCTGAACTCTTGCTTTTTTCCAATACTTTCTTTCAAAGCAACCCCTCCTGGCTTCCTCATTTTTCTCTATAAAGCAAAATTTCTCTCCTTTATTCTCCAGACTTGCCTCTGGTTTGCCATAACTTACATGTCCTGAATTGCAGTTCCTCTACTATTTCCCAGATAAGCTTAATTTGTTGCTAAAATAACTGCCCATTTTATTTTTTATTTTTATTTTTTTTAATTTTTATTTATTTATGATAGTCACAGAGAGAGAGAGAGAGAGAGAGAGAGAGAGAGGCAGAGACACAGGCAGAGGGAGAAGCAGGCTCCATGCACCGGGAGCCCGACGTGGGATTCGATCCCGGGTCTCCAGGATCGCGCCCTGGGCCAAAGGCAGGCGCCAAACCGCTGCGCCACCCAGGGATCCCCCCATTTTATTTTTAAGGTCAATCTTACCAACAGAAGATTGGATGAAGGTTCATCCAAATATCAGACCTGTAAGATCATTAAAAAGAAGACATCATTAAAAAGAGACATCTCTCCTCTCTCTCTCTCAATTTTTTTTTTAAGATTTTATTTATTTATTCATGAGACACAGAGAGAGGCGGAGACATAGGCAGAGAGAGAAGCAGGCTCCTTATGGGGAGCGCAATGTGGGACTCGATCCCAGGACCCCAGATTACGACCTGAGCCAAAGGCAGATGCTCAACTGCTGAGCCACCCAGGTGTCCCTAGGGAGGCTTGGTTCTATATGCATTAAAAAAAATCTTGAATAAAGACCAATCTGTTTGTACTGATAGTCTCATTAGTATGGGATTTGAGAAGTGGATTATTCATTTCTTTCAAATCTCATTTTTTTTTCAAAAGATTTTATTTATCTATTCGTGAGAGACACAGAGAGAAAGAGAGAGGCAGAGACACAGGCAGAGGGAGAAGCAGACTCCATGCAGGGAACCTGACACGGGACTCCATCCCGGGTCTCCAGGATCACACCCTGGGCTGAAGGCGGTGCTAAACCACTGAGCCACCCGGCCTGCCCTCAAATCTCATTTTTTAATGATCAGGTGCTGCCTTCCTAACAGAAAATAATTTATAGATCACAGGAGGATGATTAGTTGTTCACACATAGACTGGTAAAATATCATTAATGAAAGTCCTCAACCTGCCACAGTGAAAGAGCTTCTTCAGGTTCTTTTCTTTAGCCTGACATTCAGTGGTACTGGCAATTGTTTCATTCTGACCAGTGATATAACTGAACTTTCAGAAATTAAAAACAAGAATTACACTAAATATTCTGTAGAAGTCTGCGCTAGACTATGTGGGCTTCAGAATTTTATCAAATCCCTTGTAACTGGGGATGAATTAATCATAAGACTCATGGAATAATTATTAGATTACATCCATCTCTTTATAATCAAACCCCAGCTATTTATATTAATATAAAATGTGTTTACTTGACACTGGAAGAACATAAGACTTGCAAAATAGAGAGTCAAAAAAGGAAGTCTCGGTTTATGGATCTAACTTACTCTGTGTGGCATAAGTAAATGGATTGGCAAGAAAATGAGTCAGTATAATTAGTACTTTCAGCCAAATAGGTAAGACCTAATTGATACCATTGTTAACAGTAACTTCACGTGGGCTTCCCAAGTAAAATATCAGTTACCAGGTAGGATCCACAATGTCCTTCCTACGCCCCAGAACTATGATTGTTGTATGCAAAAAAGCAGCTACTCCACCAAAATGAACACTGAAGGTTCCATCCTCAGTGTTACACATTTTAGTTAAAATTCTTTATGTCACACCAAAAGCACAAGTAAACAAAAGAAAAAAATAAGTTGGACTTAAAGATTAAGAATCTTTGTGCTAAAAAAAAAAAAAAGAATCTTTGTGCTTCAAAGGACACCATCTTTGTGCTTCAAAGGACAACATGAAGAAAGTGAAGAGAACCCACGAGGTGGCAAAAAAATTTTGCAAATGGAATATCTTGATAAAAGATAAATAGCGGTACATCATACAATAGAATCTTAGCAACGAGAAGAAATGAGTTACCAAGCTATGAAAAGATATAGATGAATCTTTTTTTTTTTTTTTGATATAGATGAATCTTAAATGCATATTGCTAGGTGAAAGCCAGTCTGAAAAGGCTGTATACTAACTGTATCACTCTAATTATATGCAATTCTAGAAAAGTGAGAAAGTGTAAGAAGTTGCCATGGGTTCAGGAGTGGGGAGAGGGGAGTTGAACGGGTGAAGCACAGGGTTTCCTTAGGGTGTGACACTGTAACAGTAGATACATGACACAATGCATTTGTCAAAACACAGTGAACTTTATAGCACGGTGACCCTCAATGTATGCAGATTTAAAAACATCACTTAGGAGGTGATGGGGGTTGTTCCTAGAATGAAATGCAGAACACAAAAACACTAACTATATTACAACATATTAAACAATCTCCCTGGAGTGAGGTTGCTGACCCGTCACTCTGGAAATCTGTAAAAGAAACTATTCTTAAAAAAAAAAAAGAAACTATTCTTAGCTTGTACACTAGTTGATAAACTTGTTTCCCATGTGGGCAAAGGTTTACAATTCTGCTAGGTCACTGTACATGCAGAGTGGAATTCAACAACTAAGCAAATGGTAGGCAGATGGCAGGGCAAGCTTTCTCAATGATTCAGTGAAATAACAGTCTAGACTGATGATGAGTGCAAGGAGGCTGTTTGAAACCTGTGTTACACGTGTGCCTTGACAGAGTTTTAATGTGCACCAGTGTGTGCTGAGGGGTTTCACTGAGATAACACTGTGATAGACTAAGAAGTACACGTTTGGTCTCTATTCCTGGTTCCCAGAACAGAACTCTTTAAAACCCTTAGCATTCCCTGTAGCTGTGGGAGGAGTCTTTTTTAATCAAAACAAGACCCTTTCAACCAAATGTGAGTTTATGCTAATGAGATGACTCTAGAAGGATGGAAGCTGGTTACCAGAGGAACCAACCATATGACTAGAGGGTTGGAACTTTCAGCCCTACCCCAGACCTCCCTCCAGCAGGGGTAGAGAGGCTGAGATTAAGTTCAATCAAAAATGGCCAATGACACCAATTGTTCTGAGACTGGCCATTCTTCTACCACTGATTAAGACTGCGGTGGCAGGTATTGGGCATTATATTTTTTTAAAGGTTTATTTATTCATGAGACACACAGAGAGAGGCAGAGAGAAGCAGGCTCCATGCAGGGAGCCCGACATGGGACTCAATCCGGGGCCACCAGGATTGGGTCCTGGGCTGAAGGCAGTACTAAACTGCTGAGCCACCTGGGCTGCCCAGTTTTTCTGAGTTCTGTGAGCCATTCTAGTAAATTATTGAACCTGAGGAGGGGCTGTAGACACCGCTGATTAGCAGTTGGTCAGAAGTGTAGGCAACCACCTGGGACTTGTGATTGACACTTGAAGTCAGGGCAGGCTTGTGTGACTGAGCCCTTAACCTGGGGGGTCTGCGCTAACTCCAGGTAGTGTCAGAAGTGTTATGAGCAGAATAAACAGGTTTTTCAACATTATACTAGATTCATTCCTGCAACCAGTGCGGTGAGAAACAACTTTACACATATAATCAAGGGACGTTCTGCAAAATAGCTGACCAGTATTCCTCAAAATTGTGTAGGTCATCAAAAAGCAAGTCTGAGGAGTGTCATAGGAAAGAGGAGCGTCATAGGAAAGAGGAGCCTATGCAGGTATGACTAAATATAACAGGACGTTCTGGAACAGAAGATAAAAACGAAGAAAATCTGAATAAAGTATGAGGGGAGATAAGGATTTGAATACAATTCTCCAAAGATATACAAATAGCCAGTAAGCACATGAAAAGATGCCTAACATTAGACATTTGGCAAATGCAAATAAACCACTTCCTTACCCACTAGGATGACAGGTATTAACAAACGTTGGCAGTTAATGCGGAAAAATTGAAATCTCATACATTGCTGGTAGGACGGTAAAATGGTGCACTTTCTGGAGAAGTTTGGCAGTTTTTCAAAAGATTAAACACTATGTGACCCAGCAATTCCACTCTTAGGTATAGATCTAAAATTACAAATATGTCTACACAAATTTTTTTTAATTTTTTTTATTTATTTATGATAGAGAGAGAGAGAGAGAGAGAGAGGCAGAGACACAGGCAGAGGGAGAAGCAGGCTCCATGCACCGGGAGCCCGATGTGGGACTCGATCCCGGGTCTCCAGGATCGTGCCCTGGGCCAAAGGTAAGCGCCAAACCGCTGCGCCACCCAGGGATCCCTACACAAAAATTTATACGTGTTCATAGCAGCATTATTCAAATGGAAAAAACCCCAAATGTCCATCAAGTGATGGATGGGTAAACAAACGCCAATAGTGTATTGCTAGCTACACAATAGGTTACTTGGCAATAAAAACGAAGTACTGATGCATTCTATGACAGGGAAAAATCTTGAAAACATACAGCTTAAAGAGAAATGATCAGCTTAAAAAAGGCCAGATGTTGACTCCATTTATTCAAAATGAAACTAAGTGACTGTACACCAGGGGCTGGTGAATGGAAAGGGGAGTGAATGCTAATGGGTTTGGGGTTTTTCTTCTGGGGTGATGAAAATGTTCTGGAATTAGTGGTGATGGTTGCAAACTTAATATACTGGAGACCAATGACTTTCCACCTGTTATTAAAAGGTAGATTTAATGGCATAGGAGTTATTGTTTCAATAAAGTTGTTAAAAAAGATTCTTTGTGCTGTTGATACTATATATGCTTATTCTGTATACAGGTGAAATAACAGATCTTAACAAGGTTTTATCCTCTTTCCTTATGGTTTTGCTATGGCCAAAAAGGCTGGGTAGAAGAATTAAAACAAAGACTACACTGAACAACTCTAATGTTTTATAAACCTTTATTGGAAAGGCTACAAACTTTATATTGCCACTTCATTTCTTACCCTTAAAGTGGTTGTGGGGAAGTAATCTTGGATACAAAACTACTATGCTGTTGAATCTTGCCCAGGCTGGTTGTAAAATATTTCTTGTACAATGGAGGTAGAGCGGATAGGGCAATAATTTAAACCTCACAGGCCTTGATTAAAGCCAGGACACTTCCCCCCGCCCCCATTCAGGTTCCGGTAGACCCAGAAAGAAACTACAAGTACTGTGTTTAGGCTCAGGGATGGCATAATACATTTTTAGTTCTCAGTTTCCCCCATTTGTTCTTTTACAAATGTAAAATGTACAACTGATGTCTTTCCCCTAAAATTAAAGTGTGTTCTAAAAATATCTACTCTGGGAATGAAAAGGTAATAGAAGATGGAAAGAAGAGTGACACATCCTCTTCATAGTAGTTTTACCTGATTTTTCTCATACCAGCCTACTAGTCTTACTTTTCTAAAAAACATTAGTAATCAATGCTTCCCCCAATCTCAAATATTCAACTTAATGGAGACAGAGAATCTTTAACTTAACATTTAATGAAAACAGAGCATTTTAACAGGTTCTATGCAGACATGGTTCTAATATTGATTTGCTGTTACCTTATTTTTAAAAGGGGGTAGTTGTGGGGAGATACAGAGGCTAGGTTAACCTGGCCCCAACGCTCAGGATCATAACTTATGAGTTACAGAACTCAGATGTCCTTGACTGTACAAGCATCAATTGAAGCCAATAAAGCCTGTTTCTACCAACATATCAAACTTTCTTTATGCCTTTTAAGACTATAAAATGGGCACATACCTGAGGCATAAGCTTCAGGCCAATGGGTTTTTAAGGGCTGCTTAAGAACCAGAATGAAGGATACATTCTCCAGTTTAAGGATACATTTTACAGTTCAAAGTATGTTCTTCCTTCTAAAAATGTGACACAAAGAATAATTTATACCAACTGCTTTTTATTATCGAGTTTCAGAAACCTTTCACAAGATGGTAAAAAAAAAGGGGGGGGGGGGGACTTTACAACCACAGCTAATGTTATTTTTTTTTCCATTGTTCCCAGTCAGCTCCAAACCCATTGTGTGCAAAGCCCATTTTTCCATGCATCTAAATGATAGATACAGGCTATGAAATTCTTTATTCTATTTGTAGCAGCTTACGCAGGTGCAGCCAAACACAAAGCTTCAGGACAAATTGTACACAAACTTTACAATGTGGGATTTGGATTTAAAATATGAAACATAAAATCTACACAAAACTGATAAAAATCAAGCACAGATACCAGGACTGAAACTTATAACCCATGTGTGAAAGGGAGTCTTGTTTCCTTTCAAGTGCTTTATTCTGCTACAGAACAGTCAAAATGAAGATGTAAAGCTTTGTGGTTAGTTTAAATTATACACTCTGTAGATACTATACCAATTTTAAAAGTTACACATAGACCAACAAATGTCCATCAGTTCTTCTGGATTGACCAGACACTCCAGCTGGATCGCTGAAAGCAAACTGGGCAAATGTGGAAAAGAAAATCCACCTGTGCAATTTGTTTGCAGTTTACTGATGGGCACATTGCACTCCTGGTCCATGATGGCTGCTGCTTTCTTCATCAGAACTATCATTATAGGCTTCACGCCTCTGACCACCTCCCGAGCCCCGAGTGCTATCAAATTCTTGAAGCTCTACCTCTTCTGTGTCTCCAATTATGTTTGGAACTTCTGGTCTAGATGGCAGAAGATCTTCTAGTTCCTTTATTAAAATCAAAACAAAACAAAACAAGTGAGTTTGTGGGCTATCTTCAATGTTCCTTTGGATACAATCCACGGTATATACTTCTTTGAGAGGTAAAATAGGTAAGTCTAGTGCACTTTAAGCCAGAGATCACAAATTGATGACCCACAGGTCAAATCTGCAGATAATCTTTTGCACAACCCAACTATTGCTTAGGAAACAAAGAAACAATTGCTTTACATCCAGTATGATTTAATTCTTTATGTATTTCCTGCTTGGCACCATGAACATTTACACCAGCAACACTTGTTGTTTTTTTCTTTTTAAAGAGATAAAGAGTGTGGGGGTGGAGGAGAGGGAGACTCTTTTTTTTAATTCAATTTTTAAAAAAAAATTTTAGTATTATTGGGGGGGGGGGGAGAGAGAGAGGCAGAGACACAGCCAGAGGGAGAAGCAGGCTCCATGTAGGGAGCCTGATGTGGGACTCAATCCTGGGACTCCAGGATCATGCCCTGGCCTGAAGGTGGCACCAAACTGCTGAGCCACCTGGGCTGCACCCCCGCACCCCCCGCCCCCCGGGTTTTTTGTTTTTGTTGTTTTTTTTTTTTTTTAAGAGAGAGGGGGAAAAAAAATAGAGAGGGAGACTCTTAAGCAGGCTTTGGAGCCTCACATAGGACTTGTCTCACCACTTTGAGATCAAGACCTGAGATGAAATAAGAGTTGGATGCTTAACTGACTCAGTCACTCAAGCGACCCAAGCCTCGCCTTTAATAATCATCAGCATGGGGCAGTCCAGGCGGCTCAGTGGTTTAGCACTGCCTTCAGCCCAGGGTGTAATCCTGGAGTCCCAGGATAAAGTCCCACATCGGACGCCCTGCATGGAGCCTGCTTCTTGCTCTGCCTGTGTCTCTGCCTCTCTGTCTCTCTCATGAATAAATAAAATTAAAAAAAAAAAAAAATCACCAGCATGACCCAACTAATGGTAAAAAAGCAAAATTTTCAAAATTACATGTTCAAATCTAAGTACCAAAAATAAATCAAAAGTGACCAAAAATATTACTATTATTGAACTTTGTTTGCTTATACTTAGAACACTTACAGAAAGCTTGTCTGGGTTGATCCAGTTGTTTTCAGGAAACTGCACATCAAACTTTATGTAAAGATCACCTTTTTCAAAGGGATTACGATACTGTGGCATTCCTTCACCTCGAACTACACGGACACATCCTATTATTTGAGTAAGTAAAAAGAAACTATTAAGAATGTTACCAAAGAAGAAAGGTATTCAGTAGTTCTTTTGAGTCATCTACTATAAAAAATTACAAATTGTAAAAAAAAAAAAAAAAAAAAAAAAAACACACATGGAACCCTGGATCAGACAGAAATCAAGATTTACCTGGTTCAATTACTTTTCCGGGAGGGTATTTCACCACAATCTGACGTCCATCAAGGTGCTTAAATGTGAACTGAAATCCACATAGAGCTTCAACAAGTCCTATCTTATATGTCATGTGCAAATCATTCCCATCTCTCTGGAACACCTACAAATAAAGCACACACACACACAAATTAAAAAATTATGGAGCCATACCCTATTGTGTTGTGTTCCTCAAAATTATTTCAAAGCCTTAATTTTACCATTCATTATAAAAGCCAAACTGTCATCATCCGTAATTCCCTAAATTTATAAAAGGAAACTTAGCTATTCTCACTAATATGCTAGAAATTTCTATCAGAAAAGCATTAGAACTGAGAAAACAATGGTTCATAAGGCATAGTTGAGGCTCAAAAAAACAGAACCAGGTATATTCTCCAATTGGGGCTCATTTCCTGACCCTGCCTCTGAGCAAAAAAAGGTGTAGACAGTCCAGCAGGATTCTGTAGATCAGGTTCACCTTGGGGAGTACTCCTCAGACATGATCCTAACAGGGGAAGGGGAGAGCCCAAGTTCAACTTTTATGTTGAATATTTCTCAACCAGTAATGCTTGGCCACTAAAAGGGCTCACTATCATACTTTACACATTTATGAGTTTTATCTCACCTAAAATTCAAATTTTGAATTTAAATGAATATATCAAGATAGCAAATGCTAACAGTAACTAATTAGCTTATGGACTAGATAATGCAAAGATTATTCAATAAACATCAAGTATGTTTCTAAGCTGATTTCTATTTATCTATTTATTTATTTACTTATTTATTTTTAATTATGATAGGCACACAGTGAGAGAGAGAGAGGCAGAGACACAGGCAGAGGGAGAAGCAGGCTCCATGCACTGGGAGCCCAACGTGGGATTCGATCCCGGGTCTCCAGGATCACGCCCTGGGCCAAAGGCAGGCACTAAACCGCTGCGCCACCCAGGGATCCCCCTGAGCTGATTTCAATGTGCAGGAAAAATACATCCAATTTCACACACACCTGACTTAAAGATGGAAACAGAGAGAGACAAATCACAAGAGACTCAACAATACAGAACAAATTGAGGATTGCTGGAGGCGAGGTGGGTGGAGTAATGCGATAAATGGGGGATGGGCATTAAGCAGGGCACTTGATGGAATGAGCACTGGGTTCTATATGCATCTGATGAATCACTAAAATCTACCCTTGAAACTAATAATACAGTATATGTTAACTACATTGAATTTAAATTAAAAAAATTTTAAATCCTGGCCAGTTCAGTTAGGTAAAAATGAAAATCTGAATTTCACTTGAATTTCCTAAATTTACCAATAAAGGAAAGTTAATCTCAAACCATTATCTTGATCAGTGGTCCTGGACCAACAGCCTCAGCAGCACCAGGAAACTTGTTAGGAATGCACATTCTTGGGCCACACCCCATACCTACTGCATCAGAAACCAAGGAGGTGGGGCCCAGCAATCTGTAGTGATTCTGATTTTAACCCCAGTGATTTTAAAGTGATTCTGATTTTAACCCCAGTGATTTTAAAGTGATTCTGATTTTAACCCCAGTGATTTTAATGTAAGCTAAAGTAGGGAACCACTAAATGTATTACCTCTGTGTATTTACTCAACTGTTTCTCACAGTGGGTGGAAAAATTAAATTCAGTAAGAATTCTTTAACACAAGATGTTTTAAATTTTTTTTAATTAATTTATTTATTCATGAGAGACACAGAGAGGCAAAGACACAGGCTGAGGGAGAAGCAGGCTCCTCAGAAGGAACATGCCCTGAGCCGAAGGCAGACACCCAACCACTGAGCCACCCAGGCATCCCTGTTTTAATGTTTTTCTAACTGTAAAATGCTAGTGTTTCTGAACATCTTTATAATACTATTGTTCTAAGAACCATCTATAACCAAATATCCTTTGGTTAACGCTACATCAGAAGTAGAGAACAAGACACCATATTCTTGGAATTAAAATATACACTAGACCACAGTTCAACTTAAAGTGATTCCATTTAAAGATGGTATCAGGATTGTTTTGGGGGGTACGGGGAACTAACTGGTGGAAGGGTGAGTACACTGGAAAATTTGATGTGAAAATTCGAACAGAGAATAAACAAGCAAGGACATTCAGGGAATCTTTGAAAGATCAGATTAATAAAGAGGGACAACCTAAGAACTAGATAGTGAAAGACTTAAAGATATAATAATTTCTGGAAAACAAAGTATAGAACATTAGAGAAGAGACTAATATCACCAGATATAGTGGTTCTTTGCTGGGCAAATGCACAATGGTGGCTATTATCACCAAAACAGACACACACCTGTACTGAAAGACAAATACCCATTATATATAGCACTCTCAAAATTGAAAATTTTTTTTAATCAGATTTATACTGTTTTAGCTACAGCACCCACCCTGACCTCATGGCCTGACAATTCCTTCAGCACAAGAGTTGGGAGTGGAAAAAAAAAAAAAAAAAAAAAAAAAGCCCCAAACAAAATAGCTACAAGCTTTTTCACGAACTAGTTGAGATTAGCCAAATTTTCTTAGAAGATGAACATTTTCAGGGCACTTGGGTGGCTCAGTCAGTTGAGCATCCAACTCTTAGTTTCGTTCTCAGGTCAGATCATGATCCCAAGGTCATGGGATTGGCTCGCGTTGGGCTCCGTGCTCAACAGGGAGTCTCCTTGAGATTCTCTCTCTCCTTTTCTCCCTCCTGCCCCCACCCCCAAAGCAAGTAAATTCTTAAAAAAACAAAAAGATTAATATTTTCAGTGGTATTAATTAAGATGCCTAAATCTCATCTTGGGCTCCAATTTACTTTACTTGTCATAAAAAACCAAAGTAGTAACCACTTTTGACCTCTCACTAGTTGAACTTCCACTCTAACCTCTACCAGCTCCTATTTTCTACCTTAGACAATTACCTCTATCTGTTGGAAATTCCATGCAATTCCACCAGTTCCAACAAGAGATGGACCTTCTTCCAAAAGCCTCTCCACAGCCCCAAAAAAGAAAAGGAGCTTACTCATGATCTCATCTGATTCTACAATATCCTACCTTTGTATTTAGAAAGCAAAGCCAAGCCCAGGGAGCCCAAAACTAGTAGTTAATGCGGAGTCGGAATTTAAGTCCTTGTCTCCAAATCCAGTAATCTGTATTTTTAAAACCCTAATTTAATTATGTAGCAACACTAAGGCTGAATATATGGATAGAAAAAGGTTTCACCAGTCTGACAAACCAAAAACTCTCCTCCAAATAGCCATTACTTCTTAACTTCTCCGTTACCCTCCTGCTGCTGCATTGCCCAACATCATTTGGTAACTGCCCTCAAACTATTCCAATGATAGATCAACAAAAATACCCAAGTTATCTGTACCATCTCACAATACAGTTTATACTCAAATATACGGTAAACGTCTCAATTACTTGGCTATCTTTCTGCCTTTATGCCTTGCTATGGTGTTGCGCAAGAAAGGCATGATTGCACAAATGAGGAAATGGCTACAATACCAGTTAACAGAGAACCTTTTAGAAGAGTTACAAATACTTCACACCTAAAAGATCCTAAGGCAGAATTCTAAGAATTACTATTTTTTAGCAAGCAAGAAGCCCTTGCTAGTTGTAGTTTGGCAATATCCTAAAAGGGCCTAGATATACATATAGTAATTTACAGCTTTGTTGAGGTAAGAAATTTACCGAGAAACACTCGTGTAAGAAAGCAAGCCACATTCTAGTGAGGGAATTAATCTAATCAAATTCCCAGAATCTGCATCTCAATAATAGCTTTATTCTCTATTAGATTTTTTTAAAGATTTTATTTATTTATTCATGATAGACATAGACAGAGAGAGGCAGAGACACAGGCAGAGGGAGAAGCTGGCTCCATGCTGGGCCAGGGTGCGATCCTGGAGTCCCAGGATCGCACCCTGGGCCAAAGGCAGGCACTAAACCTCTGAGCCACCCAGGGATCCCCTCTCTATTAGATTCTTTACTTGATTTTCAAAATTTACTTTATTTGTAAAAATCACTATCAAATGGGAGAAAGTTTTATTACAAACTAAAAAGATGATTTGACTTATGATGTAAAGACCTTTAGAGAAACTCAAGTCGGGCAGCCCAGTGCTCAGCAGTTTAGCGCTGCCTTCAGCCCAGGGTGTGATCCTGGAGACCCGGATCGAGTCCCACATCAGGCTCCCTGCCTGGAGCCTGCTTCTTCCTCTGCCTGTGTCTCTGCCTCTCTCTCTGTGTCTCTCATGAATAAAGAAAACCTTTTTTTTTTTTAATTTTTTAATTTATTTATGATAGTCACAGAGAGAGAGAGAGGCAGAGACATAGGCAGAGGGAGAAGCAGGCTCCATGCACCGGGAGCCTGATGTGGGATTCGATCCCGGGTCTCCAGGATCACGCCCTGGGCCAAAGGCAGGCGCCAAACCACTGCGCCACCCAGGGATCCCAAGAAAACCTTTAAAAAAAAAAGAAAGAAAGGAAAGAAAGGAAAGAAAGGAAAGAAAGGAAGGAAAGGAAGGAAAGGAAGGAAAGGAAAGGAAAGGAAAGGAAAGGAAAGGAAAGGAAAGGAAAGGAAAGGAAAGGAAAGAAGAAAGGAAGAAAGGAAGAAAAGGGAAGAAAGGAAAAGAAAGGAAAAGAAAGGGAAAGAAGAAAAGAAAAGAAAAGAAAAGAGAAAAGAAACGAAACGAAACGAAACTCAGGTCAATGTGATCAAGTATGATGCCAGAACCCTGTCAAAGGCTTCTGTAGTCAAGGATCTGGGTGATTACTAAAGGGGTTTCCTGAATAGCTCCAGATATAGTCTTCAAGAATAAAGGTCCACAGTATATTCTATAGCACTTTAAAAAATATATGTGCAGGGATGCCTGGGTGGCTCAGCGGTTGAGCTTCTGCCTTTGGCTCAGGATGTGATCCCATAGTCCTGGGATCATGTCCTACATCGGATTCTCTGCATGAAGCCTGTTTCTCCCTCTACCTAGGTCTCTGCCTCTCTGTGTCTCTCATGAATAAATCAATAAAATATTAAAAAAAAAGTACGTGCAATGATATAATTAAAATATACACTAGACCACATCGTTGGACCAGTTAATTATGCCTTGTACATGACATACAATATATATCCAAAATTATTTATTTAAAAAAAGATTTTACTGACCACTTTGAGCCTCGGTTTCTGTATGGGGATTAAATGAGATAACAAGTGGAGGGCACAGCTATGCACTCGCCAGAATGGGATATGGAACTAATTTGTCCCTCATCTTCTGAATGTACTGACATCTTGGATGCGGGTGCCGCTCCCTGTCTGATTCACTGTATGAATCTATGGGGCCGTGTGTGCCTGGGGAGGGCAAGGGTCAATTAAAGTTATGGGATATTTTCAAAAAAAAAAAAAAAAAAATTAAAAAAAGATTTTATTTATTTGAGAGAGAGAACGTGCAGGCGCACCTATGAGCACAAGCAGAGGGGAGGGGCAGTGGGAGAAGCAATTGAGCAGGTAATCTGATGGGGGCCTTGATCCCAGGATCCCAAGATCATAACCTGAACAACCCAGGTGCCCCCAAGATAATTCTTTTAAGCTGTAGAACCTTTTCTTTCAAGAAAAGCTTACCTGGTTAACCCATTATGTAAAACAAATCAGGAGACCAGCACTGAAGTCCTATCCACCCACCATTCACCACCCATCAAAGGAGTTTCACAATGAAAAATAAGCTGCCTTAGATCATCTGGTCCAATACCCTTATTTTCATAAACAAAGAAACGGGTACAGAGACAACAGGATTATTTAAGATTATAGTGCTAGTCAATGGCTGAGCTGGAACCAAAACTGACTCCTTTTCAGTGCTTTGACTACACCTGCCTTGTTCACCTACTAAACAAGTTAGTTCTTATGAACTCAGCCCAACCACTTAACAATTTATGTTCAATGTTGTTCTACGTATCCAAAAAGATCTAACCTGTATCTTGACCACAAGACCCATTTCTGAATAAAACGAAAATCAAACAAGCAAAAAGGAAATTACCTCATGTTCCTTCTCTTGTAGCAAAAGAACAATGTCTCCTGGTTCCACTCCTGGGGCTTGATCTGCTTCCCCAGTAAATGTAATTCTCTGTCCATGTTTCATGCCTTTGTCTACGTGGACTTCGAGAATCTTGACTTCTTTAATCACCTTCTTCCCTTCACATTTTTTACAGCGGTCCTTTTCATTAATTACCTCTCCTAGAAAGAAAGAGTATTCAAACTTCCAGCAAGTATATTATACTGCATTCTTAAATATATCTTGATAATCTTTTTATTCATTAAATAAATGTTCTGGACTTAACTGCTATCTAAAGTTTTATTTAATGCTATCAATCCTAATAACAGAGATTCACATCTTACTGTGGGCTACCTGAAAGACTCAGCTACCTGGTTCCCTCCATTTCAGAGAAGAAACATATGAAAAATGCAATACATCTTAAACAACACTTTCTTGGCTCCTGACTCTACTTCCTAAAGTTAAAACAAAGACTAAGGATCAAGGAAACAAAATGGGTGGTTTGATGCTAAAACTTCTAGAAGCACTACTTCATTTTTTGTTTTCTTAGTTTCATATAAGTTTAACCCTGCTGACAGAGACCACTGAAATAAAAATTTTAAAATCCTTTATGGCTTGTTACTACATTGTATAGTTGGTACAGGATCTTATTTATTTCCGAGACTAACCTCTGCTCAGGTGTCCTATTATAGATCTTCCTTTATGTAGGTATACTATTACTGAGAAATTTCCAAAACCAATTAAGAAATGGCTAAATTTTAGCTGACACTGAGTATCTCCACATCATGTTTAAGACAACATGGCTTCTTCTCTCTTTGTATTCTTCTGAAACATTTAATTAATGGTATAATAAAGTAAAACTAAAGCTCTACATAGTATATTGTGAAAAAATAGCATTGATTACTTGCATACTTTACTACTGGTTGATTACTACTGGCTGATTACTGGCATACTTTAATGCTTAGGTAACATGTATAATTAATGACTTCAGGGACTATTTCTAGAATGCTGCTTTCAAAAAGTATGTACTGCAAAATACCAATTCCTCATAATGGTAATGGTACAGGGGACAAGATTTCACTAAACTTTGGTTTTCTGATAGCAGGAACTATTAGAGGCTTTAATAAGGTATAGTGCACTGAGACTTTCCAGGAGGGGAATATAATATGCCGTTTCTCCATTATCTCATCACTTCCTGGAGAAATTTGGAAAAAGATGCTCTAGAATTTTGCTGTCCAATATGGTAGCCACCAGCCATCTGTAACTATTTAAAGTTTAAATTAATTAAAATTAAAAATTCAGTTCTTCAGGTACATTAGGTACATTTCAAGTACCGAATAGTGACAGGTGACTAGTGGTTACCATACTTGACACTGCATATACATAACATTTCCATCACTGCAGAAAAATTTTATCAGATAGCACTGCTTTAGAATAAAATCTGGCAAACTAAAACCCATAGGTCAAATAGGGTATGTCCTTGTTTTTCTAAAAAATGTTTAACTGGAAGTTAGTCATGCCCATTTGGTTATATATTGTCTATGGCTATAAAAGCACTACAAGGACAGAGTTGAGGAGTAGTTTCAGAAATCATTCTGAGCCTAAGTATTTCAAAGGTATCCACAGCCTAAAGTATTTACTTCTGTGAGAAATGCTTCAATCCCCATATCTACCCTTAAAAGTTAGCTAAAACTTACAGTAAAATCCTCCACTTATCAGAATGATAACTAAACAATTTGCTGTCTCCCTCTTTATCCAATATAATCTTTAAAAATATAAAGGGACAAAAAACTTTGCCTATCCTTTCATTTCAATGAAATGAAAGGAATGTAATACAAATGTAATACAAATTTACTGCTTGTGTTCTAAGCATAATGGAATAATTATTTTCACATTTTTCTTTTAAAACTCTGTATCTTAAAAAAAATAAAACTCTGTATCTTTTCTTTAATAAGATGAATACAAACATGTATTAGAGAAAAACTGTAAGCCTCTCCAACTCCTTCATTCCCAATCCATTTCCACATAAAAGCAGAAGTAACGGCATGCATACCTTCTCCATTACAGTCAGAACACACAGACTGCATCTGTTGTACCATTCCTGGAGCCAGCTGTCTGATCATGATGCGTACACCTCGACCCCGACAAGCACTACATTTCTGAACAGCTCCAGACTTTCCACCTTGGCTAAAGCAAACAAAAGTATAAATCAGATTTTTTGCTCACAGACCATTCCAATAGGCCATGACAAATAGGAAATGTGCTTTTCACCTTCATCTTTAACCCCCAATGACTAGTATTTAAACTGACTTTCATAGGTATCAGAAAATGTTCTGTATTGGGTGGTTTAAATCATGAACAACTTTTACCTGGTATAGACTAAACATGCCACTGAAAGAACAGATGAAAATTTATCTCGTAAACCAGAACACACACTTACCCACTGCATGCACTACAGAGTACATTCTTGCTAAGTTGTAGTTTGGTTGTCTTGCCATTATACAGATCTTCTAAAGACACTCTGGGGAGAAAAGTATTAGGTTTAATCAAATTTTGCCCAAGTTCTTCTAAATATAATATATAAATAACAGCTAATACAGCAAATTCCACTATAACCTTTTAAAGAATTAAAAATCACCTACATTAAGTCAAATGATGGAAGCTTTATTTTTGGCTCAAATTAGTAGAATTTTATGACTATGGACAGTATATGTGGTGCTCAAAGCCACAACCTACAGGATCAGGCCAACAATTTGCTATGCTGCATTTTCTGATAAAGCTGGTAACTACATAAACTCAAGCATCATAACCTTCCTCTGGACTCAGTCAGGAGTCCTCCAGCTAACCCAATCCTGTGAATGAGGTTAAATTATTATCCTCCTTTTAAAAGACAAAACTGAGCATGGAAAGGTTAAATTGCCTTACTGGATTACATAGGCAGCTTGACTCCAGAACCCATGCTCTACTAAAGGTGCTGCTCCCCTCAAAGGACAATTTTTAGAAAGGTGACAAAGTTATATGACAACTTATGGGAGACAAAGTTATATGACAACTTATGGGAGTTATATGCAACTGCATTGCATATGTCCCAAAAACAAAACAAAGAAAGGGACCTTATCAATAGTGTGACAGAGCGGAGGAAAAGAACAGGTTTTCAATACAGAGCCCAGAATTTTAGGCTTCTTAAGGAGGTCTTAAGGACCCACGGACTTATAAGCAAAATTATATATTTGAACAACTTTTACCAAATTTCCAAAGGGGTTTATAATTTAAAAAAAAAGTTTAAAAGCTTATAAAGAATATATAACTGATAAAAGCCAATTCATCTTTATATAGCATATTTGAATGACAGGACCATTCATTTCCAAACTAACTCAAAATCTATGTATATTGGGATCCCTGGGTGGTGCAGCGGTTTGGCGCCTGCCTTTGGCCCAGGGCGCGATCCTGGAGACCCGGGATCGAATCCCACATTGGGCTCCGGGTGCATGGAGCCTGCTTTTCTCTCTGCCTGTGTCTCTGCCTCTCTCTCTCTCTGTCTGTGACTATAATAAATTAAAAAAAAAAAAAAAATCTATGTATATCAAGTCTCAAAAATACTATTCATTTAGGATCTGAAAGTAATGCTTTTAATGTGGTTTTACCCTTCTCATTGTCTTTTCAAGTCTCCTTTAGCAGTGAAGCTTTACTTTAAAACAGAATAACAGGGGCAACCCGGGTGGCTCAGCGGTTTAGCGCCGCCTTCAATCCAGAGCATGATCCTGGAGACCCAGGATCGAGTCCCGCATCGGGCTCCCTGCGTTGAGCCTGTTTCTCCCTCTGCCTGTGTCTCTGCCTCTCTCGCTCTGTGTCTCTCATGAATAAATAAATAAAATCTTAAAAAAAAAAAAATAGAATAGTTAAGAGTATTTTGAAAAGCACCTATACTATTTATTTCGTGGTATTCAAACTTTCTCAAAATCATTACTTCGAGCTAAAACTGTTATACATTCTAGGCAGTATAAGAATAAAAACGCTTATGGAACATTACCAACACTTCCAAATAATGACATAGCCACAGCTTAATCAGACAAAAGCAATTGGCTGCATCTGTCTTTTATACTCGTAACAATCTTTAACCAAATCCTCTAAAAAAAAAAAAAAACAAACAGGCAGGTCTTTTCCTCCTTATATATTAAATTACATTTAGTATGCAAAACCACTACCCAAGAGACCAGAAAAATATGCACTTCAACAAACATGGCCAATGAAGGAAAAATGTGGGTAATGGTCTGGGCTAAGGTGGCACTCTCCACCAATGGTGTTAAACTGGTACAATCTTTTTACAAGGCAATTTAGTTGTATTTATCAGCCTCAAAACACTGATGCCTGCCTGGGAATCTCTACCAAGAAAAGACAAAGCTGTATAATAAAGATACTCAAAAACTGCTATTTATTACAGGAAAAAATTGGCAACATCCTCTATAAAAGGTGAATGATTAAATAAATCATGGGATGGAATATTATAAAGCCACCCAAAATGAAATGTTTAACAACAGATAAATTTTAAGTAATGTTAAAAAGAAAACAGCAGTTACAGTATACAATGAAAAAAATTTCAGGTGAATATTAAGAATTTATTAAGGTACAGTAAGTACTCTCTTGATCCTATTTACTTCTTAAATCACTTCTATATCAAAGAAAAAAGAACCCACACTGTACAACTATTACTCTTGAAATAATATCCAAATGATAATTTGAGGATAAATTATTTCAAAATACAAAAAGTTAAAGAATGACATTCAAATAATGTAGTTTATATTTCCTCTAATCTACTCAAAAGTATAAATTAGGTAATATGAAATATTTTAAATAAACACTTGAAACTCAGTCTCCGGCATTTGCTAGTAAAACCATTATTGGTTCACGAAAAAGAAGATAAAATACCTCACAAACTTTGCAAAGTAAAATAGCTATTTTCATACTGTAGAGGGCTCATGGGTTCAGTCTAAGACCAAGGTCAGACACCATTCATATGTTGGCAGGTTAAAGTCAGGCTAGAAGCCAACAAGCTCCATGGAAACCAATTTAGGAGAGTTCACACTGAGGATCAAGTAATGAGTGACTGTAACATGTAAACAAACTAGTCAGTCACTTACTTTGTAAGTTTTTGAATAAAAAGTAACTTGGAAAATTTAAATACTTAAAAGAAAATAATCTTCAAAATTGAAATTTTAAATCATATAGTAACAAGTGGCTTCAGATCAATATTAACAAAACCAGCTGCCTACTCAGTAGAAATATCAACCACCCTTTAAGATCTGTAGCAAAATAACCCAGGTTATCAAATTCAATTTAGTCATCCAATGAGAACAGTAAGGAAATGAAGATTTTTTTTTTCTGACAACGGATGGAACATTTTTGATGCCTTTCTCATTACTAAGCATTACTACTTGAAAAAATTGTACTTAATTAAAAAAAAAGAAAAAGAAAAAAAGATATTCACTTAAGTGGATGCATCATGTCTTCTCCTCTTCTTCTGCCATTTCGACTTCTACTCTGATTGCCCATGAAGCCGAACAATCCTCCACCAAAAATGTGAGAGAAAATATCATCCATGCCACCACCTCCACCGCTACCTTCCCGAAGACCTTGTTCTCCATATCTGTCATATAATTCACGTTTCTCAGGATTTGACAGTACTTCATATGCAAAACTGATTTCTTTGAACTATAAAAAAAAAAAAAAAAAGTAACAAGGAAAACAATTGGGTTTTCAAGTAGAGGAGTGGGGGAAAGGCTACAGGAATCTGGAATTTAGTTATTCTAACAAAAGCTATAAATTACCTTTGGTTTGATTCTGGTCCTACCTCCCACCCACCACTGCCTGGAATGTTAGCATTCCCATTACAAAACCAAAATACTCTTTATGTAAAAATTTGGCTGTATGGGAACAGATGGGACTTTTCTTTACAAACATTCCTCTTTTTTTCAGGGAGGGCAATTTAAAACTGAAACCTCATGGGGGGGGGGAGGGGGAGTCCTCAAATAACTTACTTTGTCACCAGCATTTGGATTCTTATCAGGATGGTATTCCTTGGCTAACTTTCTGTATGCCTTCAATAAAAAATAAAAAACAAACAAAAAAGGTTACATACAAAATCTAATTTAAAGATTTAGGAGTACTAAATATCCCATTTTTCTGAGAGGCAATGTTTTAAAACCATAACTTTCCAAAAACATCTTTTATTCACTGAGATTGACAATCTGAATTCGTAAGCTGAAAAAAATAGCTCGATACTGTTTACTAATTTATCCACCTCAATACTGTTTACTCGCTAACTTGATCCAGAAAAGCAGACAGAAACTATACTAGAACCATGTCAGAGAAAAACAAAATATTGGAAAATTCCCTATTTTCACTATTGTCAAATGCCTTTGAAGGTTAGTAACCAGACGAAAAAGAGGAGTCCAATGTAGGCTAAAGAAATGATCCTTAAGTTTGTTAAAACTCCAAAATCAAGCCAAAGTAAGAACCTCTGGTCAGGATGGCTCCTGCCTTCCCTGTAATTGAAACATTAGGACAAAGTCAAGAGAAGCTCCTTTTATTTTTCCATACGGTGGATTAATTGGAGGGGGCTCGGTCCTCGTGAAGTTGCATACATTGAGGTGGCCAGGACGTGCAGCACTTAACTCTTCATTCACAGACACACCAATTATATAATACAGACTAGCATTTCCGGTAAGGTAACAGGAAGTCCATTTTACTCTCAACTCTACCCCGTCCCAGTGCCTAAGGAGCATTCTCGTTTTCTCAGCGTACGAATCTGTACGCTCTCAGCTCCGTGAAGACGGCGTAGCGCTTAATCAGATGCCGCAGGAGCTTTGAAATCCCGAGATCAAAGATTCGCAGCATTGCAGACAGCAATAATCAGACCTTATGTTTATTTTTAGTCGGTGTACACTCAGGTGTTTGGCTGGGACCCACGGCTTGCTTATTCCTGAAGCGGGTACAGAACAGCTAGGTTACCTGCCCACAGAACAATACACCCAAACAGAGAGCCACGGGTCAGTGGGAGGAGGCGGCGGACAGGGAGCTGCTGCTGCGGCACCCGCGAAACATTCCCCAGCCGCCCGGAGGCCTCGGCGGAGGCGGCCGCGACCCTCCCGCCAGGCCCTAACCCCAGCCCGGGCTCGGCTCCGAAGCCCACGACCGCGGCGTGGGCAACTTGTCTCTCCAGCGGCCGGGGATGCGCTGCGCGCCACTGTCCAACCTGTTTTTCCAGGGTGATGACCTCCGCGCGGGGAGGGCCGCGCAGGCTGCAGCCTCCCGGGAGCGCCCGGCCTCCGGCGCCCGCCGGGGGAGGGAGGAAGGAAGCGTTCCCGTCGTGTTTGCGCAGGGGTGGGTTTTATTTGCTGCATTTGCAGGCGGGCGGGGCCGGCGGCCCAAGGTCAGCCGAGGCCGGTCCCGCTGCCGCCGCCGCCGCCCCCCAGCCTGCGCCCGCCGCGGCCGGCGCCGGCTCGTGGGCAGCCCCGTAGCGCGGCCTGGCCGCCTCCGCCGAGCAGGCCCGTGCCCCTCACACCCTGCCCGGCCGTCCCGCTCCCCACTACCTTCTTCAGCTCGTTCTCGCTGGCGCCGGGAGGGACGCCGAGAATGTCGTACAGCTTGGTGTCGGCCACGTTCGCCATGGCGGCCGGCCGGGCAGCGCTCAGGGAGGAAGGCGACCGAGCGGACGGAGCGCAGCCAGGCCCACGGCGGCGTCGGCGGCAGCGCAGGCCGAGGAAGACAGCGAGGGGGAAGAGGGGCGGGGCTGAACTTTGACCCGACGCACGGCGCGCCGTGACGTCGCTGCGCGGAGCCCGCCCCCGAGCCCTCGGCCGCGGCCGTTGGGGGTCGCGGTGGTGAAGCGACCGGATCTGGGCTCGCTTCTCCTCAGGGTCCTGCGGGTGGGGCGAGGTCCGGCGTAGAAAGCTGAGAGAACTGTGACGCGCGCTTTCCAAGAGTTCGGCTCTCTGCGAAAGGAGTTTCTGGAGGGTGCGGAGGGGATGAGGAGGCCGCCCCCTCGGCCAGCTTCGGCCCGGCGGGCGAGAAAACCGGGCCGGGTCCCCGCCGTGCTCCGAATCCGAGATGCCGCCGGTGGACCCTCTGCGTCTGGTTCCCTCCGGGCCTAAGATGAAAACAGCACCCGGGTGTGTGTCTGTCTGTCGTGTGTGTGTCTTGTAGTAAGGAATTTTTAAACACTCACCGAAAGCAGTGTGTTGCACCGAAGAGGACAGCTAACTGCTGTTGGCTGTGTTTTACCGGTTTTGTCTCATTTATCTCCTCCCGCCCATACCCCCCTAATCTCGGGTGTTTTAAGAGAAACCGTCTTATTCATAAGTATAAGGTATATACCTAACATGACTTTTTAAGGCCAAATCAACATCTAATGAAATTAAATCCGTCATCTAATTCCTAAGGCCATGTTCGGATTCTCACAGTTGCCTTAATGACCTTTCACAGTAGGTTTGTGGCCTCGGAATCCTAATTAAGGCCGACGGGGTTGCGTTTGGATCACGTGTCGATAGCTTTAAAATTAGCCAACACCGGAGCTCTTGAGGGTGTAAGGCAGCCGGGCAGGACACACAGTCACCTGGTGATCGGTCCCCGCTGATTTACGTTCGTTTCAGAAGATGTTTGCAGGGCGCCTACCACGTGCTGTGATGTGCAGACGCTGGGACTGGGGGAGGGGAGTGTTACAAGAGAACAAGCCGGAGGGCCTGCCCTCGACTCCCTGACGGGGCGGGGGGAAATGCGGTGTTCTGACCCTTTGGAACCTGAACTGGTAGTAAAGACTGCAGCATAACCATCTCACTCAGAATAGGTCTTCCTTGGCGGCCCTTCCAGCCTGGTTGTGGAGGGCCTTGAGTACCATGCCAAGATGCGTATCCTGAAACCCTGGGAAGTAATCGATGGGAAGTCCTGGTACTCCCGCCACCTAACTCTTCCCTCTCCTTCAAACCCTATCCAAAATGCTGTTTCTTTCAGTAATGTCTTTTTTGATTCCATAACCTGGTGGAAACCATTTTCTCAATTGAGTTTCCACTACCCATTGGGTCGTGCCTCTTCTAGATGTGTCTGACGTTCAATCTGAATAGTAGGTATTATCGGTGTGAGTCTGAACTCCATTAATAGGCGGTAGATTACTCAGAGGGAAATTCATTCTTTTGTATCCCTCAAGATCTGCTTTTGAATGCAGTAAAGGCCTCAGTAATTTTCAATTTCCCCACTTCCTTCTCACATTTTGAGACATTCATAAAAGTCAGTATAAAGTTGTGGTGGACTTAGATCATGGGGGTTGGTAGCCTGGATCTGCCCCTCATTAACATGTGACCTTGAACAAGTTACTTAATTTCTAAAGGCTATTTTCTCACGCGTAAAGTTAGATTTAATAGTATTTATGTCGTTGGCTTGTTTAGAGAACTAAACGAGTTCCTAACATACTTAGGACAGGAGCTAAAGCCGAGTATTAGCACTTGGGTTTTGCCCATGTGTTGCCTATAGGTTGTTTCTATATGTCTGTTCATTGTCTTTATTCATTTAAATATCTGGTTTCCTGAGCGGGATTCCCCAGCTTCCTCCATTGTCCTCTATGGAATGCCCCTCAGTCCTTTTTCATGATCTCACCTCTCCACATCTCCCTGCTTGCCAGTTACCATATTTTCTTCTTCATTCATCAGTTACTGCTCCACCTGAGAATGTGAACTGAAAACTGTCTTTATGGCAACCTTTTTGTAGTTTATTTTCATCTTTCTTTCTGCTCATAAAGAGTCAAAAAGAGCTGGACTTTTCGGTTTCTTTCGGTTTTACTCAACTTTCTTTTTTTTTTTTTTTTTTAACAAGAGGAAAAAAATTCTCACTTGTTCAATTTTAGCTTCTGATAGTCCATTGAAGAATAGTAGGATAAATTCCCTCCTTAGCTCTAAGTTATTTTTTACCTGTCTCTAAACCAGCACCATAGTTCATATTTTAATTTTGTTTTCATTTATGTATATTTTCTCCCTTTCTGAGTGTTAGTTGCAATCCATATTATTTGCTAGCTTTATAGGTCAATGGGTTATTTTAGAACAGTTCTGTGTGTTTCAGTTGACATATACTCTCTTCCCTGTCATCACATATTGAGTCAAACCTGTGTCAGTGTGAGCACTGTAACACTTCAGCCACTGACTCTTGTTTTTAAGGTAGCTCTTTCATTTTAGCTCCATATTTAGCTAATGCCATGAAGGGAACAAGACCTTTATCTCATTTCATGTCTCAGGCACCATAAAATGCTGAGTCACAGTCATCTGAGGGCTGTTCTCAACAGGCAAATGATTTAAAGTTTGAGCCTGGAGTGATTTCAGATTTCTGCCAGACTTATATTGTTGTTCAATTCCTTTAAAAATTCTTTTAAAATTTGGTGCACTGATGGAATTGTGAGGGATTAAGGTGGGGAGAAGGTGGATAAGGACTAGGAAGGAGATATATGAACTGTAATAGCTTTAAGGCCTTTTATACTGTTCACAACCAACATAGTACAAACAATGTAATCCATTACTTTATAGACAGCCTTGTATATATGGTTTAGTCAGTTCAGACAGTTTTGTTTTTAGCCTTTTAAAAAAATATTTAAGTGAGAGAGTGTGTATGTGCAGGTGTGCATATGTAAGTGGGAGTGGGGTTAGGAGGAGCAGAGGGGGAGGGAGAGGAAAAGAATCTCAAGCAGACTCGGTGCTGATCACGAATCCCGTGGCAGGGCTAGATCTCATGACCCTGAGATCATGACCTGAGCTGACACCAAGAATTTGATGCTTAACTGACTAAGCCACCAAGGTGCCTCTTTCAGCCTTTTATCTAATTAGTTTTGAATGTATAGGGCAGATGATCCCAGTTAAAGTATTTTTCAGGGGATACACAAGAAGGTACTAATGGCTCTTGTCATGAAGATATTCGGACGGGATCCCTGGGTGGCGCAGCGGTTTGGCGCCTGCCTTTGGCCCAGGGCGTGATCCTGGAGACCCGGGATCGAATCCCACGTCGGGCTCCCGGCATGGAGCCTGCTTCTCCCTCTGCCTGTGTCTCTGCCTCTCTCTCTCTCTCTGTGTGACTATCATAAATAAATAAAAATGAAAAAAAAAAAAAGAAAAAGAAGATATTCGGACTACAGAATTGGTGATGGTACTCTGGGAAGAAAAAATTGTGAGGTTTAGGTCACTAAATTCCTTGTGGTTCCCAAACTAGATTGTTTAGTGATGGGGCAACTTGGTGGTTTATGATGTATACATATATACATACATACATACAAACATATATACACATATGTGTATATGATTATATAGAGTGTATAGCCCCACTGCTAACTTGTCAAACCCCATCTTGTCAGACCTTTCCATGTCAGCACATTGTAAAAAGTCCAGGTTGCTTATAAAAGTGGATGTTTAGAGGCACCTGGGTGGCTCAGTCAGTTAAGGGCCTGACTCTTGATTTTGGCTCAGGGTGTGAAATTGAGCCCCACATTGGGCTCCACACTGGGTGCAGTGCCTGCTTAAGATATTCTCTCCCTCTCTCTCTGCCCCTCCCTGCCATTCATCATCAAATATGTATTATGGCCCCATTGTATAACAAACACTATTCAGGGATAGGAATAAATAAAGGCCTGTGCCTATAAATAAAACTAAACCCCTGGGGATGCCTGGGTGGCCCAGTGGTTGAGCGTCTGCCTTTGCCTCAGGGCCTGCTCCCGGGATCCCGGATCGAGCGAGTCCCACATCCGGCTCCCTGCATGGAGCCTGCTTCTCCCTCTGCCTATGTCTCTGCCTCTCTCTCTCTGTATGTATCTCATGAATAAATAAATCTTTAAAAACAAAACAAAATCCCTGCCCTCACAGAACGTATATCTAGTGGGGAAGATAGACAATAACCGGGTATATAGTAGATCAGGTGGTAATATATATTCTGGAGAAAAGGAAAGGGATAAAGAATATAAAAAGTATTGCGATTAGGTACTATTTTTATTTAGGATATTTGGGGAAGACGTAATTGATAAGATGACATTTGAATTTCAGTCCAAAAGAAGTGAGGATAGGGCAGCCCGGGTGGCTCAGCGGTTTAGCGCCGCCTTCAGCCCAGGGCGTGATCCTGGGGACCCGGGATCGAGTCCCACGTTGGGCTCCCTGCATGGAGCCTGCTTCTCCCTCTGCCTGTGTGTCTGCCTCTCTCTCCTTTCTGTGTATTCTAATGAATAAATAAATAAAAAATCTTAAAAAAAAAAAGAAGTGAGGATAATTGAGAAAACTTTCCAGGCAGTGGGCCTGCAAAGCCCTGAGTTATTAGAGGAAGGCCAATATGGCTGGGTACAGCAATTTATGAAGATAGTAGAAGGAGAGGTTGTGAAAGGAGAGGTTGTGAAATCACAGAAGTTGTGGGAGACCCAGTCAGGTCCATTATGACTTTGGCTTTTATTCTGTATCCTTAAAAGGTTTTGAGCAGAGGAAAGCCTAAACTAAGTTGCATTTTAAATGTATCACTCTGATAGTAGCTGTGTGGAAAAGCTATTATAATAAAACCCAGGCTGAGAGATGACTTGGGAGAAGGGGGGTTGGTGAGGATTGGTTGGATTCTGGATATATTTTGAACTTGGAGCTGATAGAATTAAAAGTTGGATGGAATGTAAGTGTACAAATAAAAGTTCATGTTAAATTAGATGTGCTTATTAGACATTCAAGGAGCAATGTAAAACAAGCAGTTGAGGTTTTGGGTTTGTTTTTTTTTTTTTAAGATTTTATTTATTCATGAGAGACAGAGAAAGAGGCAGAGAGACACAAGCAGAGGGAGAAGCAGGCTCCACGCAGGGAGCCCAACCTGGGACTTGATCCCGGGACTCCAAGATCACACCGTGGACCAAAGGCAGGCGCTAAACCACTGAGCCACCCAGGGATCCCCAGCAGTTGGGTTTTTAAGAATGGAGTTAGGATAGGTGATGGTCCAGGCTAAAGATGTAAATTTGGAACTCTTTCAACATATTGAGGGTGTATAGAAAGATAAGACTGGAGGGTATGGAGGTAGAGGGAGAAAGAGAATCTTAAGTAGGCTCCATGTCCAGCATGAGTACAAGACAGAGCTCCATCTCATGACCCCGAGATCATGACCTGAGCCAAAATTAGGAGTCAGAAGCAGAAGCTTAACTGAGCCACCCAGGTGCCCCAAGAGCACTGTATTTTTTTTTTTTTAAGATTTTTTATTTTTTATTTATTTGAGCAAGGGGAAGAGCAGAGGGAGAGGGAGAAGCACACTCCATGCTGAACAAGGAGCCTGCCATGGGGCTTGATCCCAGGACCCTGGGATCATGACCTGAGCCAAAGGCAGATGCTTAACTGACTAAGCCACCCAGGCACCCTGAGGACACTTGTATTTTTAAAAATAGTCTAACATGATTATATTTTTTTTACATGATTCTATTTTTTTTTAAAGATTTTTTATTTATTTATGACAGAGACAACAGACACAGAGAGAAAGAGAGAGAGGCAGAGGGAGAAGCAGGCTCCATGCAGGGAGCCTGATGTGGAACTCGATCCCCGGTCTCCAGGATCACACCCTGGGCTGAAGGCAGCGCTAAACCACTAGGCCACCAGGGCTGCCCTGATTGTATTTTTGAACACAGATATTATTTACACTTTTTTTTAAAACAATGTAAACAGTAAATCCTGGAGGTAAGATGGATGATCCTCATTGCTGTTTCCAGATATTTCTGTTTCCTGAATTCTTAAAAACATAAGGCTTTTACTCTCTTGTTATTAGACCATATTATCTACTACCCCATATTGCATTGACAATTTGTTGGCCCCTAGAGTCACTCCCCTTATATCTTAAAAATTTTACCTCACCCAACTCTACTAACTATCTTAACTCTTGGCTTGAGGGACACCTGGGTGGCTCAGCGGTTGAGCATCTCCCTTCGGCTCAGGGTGTGATCCTGGAGTCCTGGGAACAAGTTCCCCATTGGGCTTCTGCTTCCTCCCTCTGCCTATGTCTCTCTGCCTCTCTCTCTCTGTCTCTCATGAATAAATAAAAAATAAAATCTAAAAAAAAAAAAATTATTGGCTTGAAATTTACATGTAAATGATCCTTCCAACACCCTGGCCTTTCAGTTACTTGAACTCACATCCAGTGATCTTGTCCTCCACTCCTTTGGAACTACTCATTCCCATAGTTTTATAATTTTGTCATTGCCAAACTTAATTCCATTCACTGACTGTCATTCCATTCCTTCTATTACTCTGACTCCAATTATCTTTTAACCACACCAGGATTGGATTTAGTAAAGTGGAGACCATAAGTGAGAATGGAACAAGGACTTTGAGAGTATGCGCAGGGAGAGATAATAAATTTTGACAGTGAGATTTTAGCAAGAATGTAGTACTATCAATGGATTATGGATGCTGGCCCTATAGGACTTGCTGAAGGTTTTGATGTGGATATTGAAAAGACAAGATGACTTCTAGATTTTTGACTTGAGGCTAAGCTGGGGGTAGAGTCATTTACAGAGACGAAAAAGACTAAGGGGAGAAGCAGATGTGGTTATGTGAATCAAATATTCTATTTTGGCATAGCTAAATTTGAAATTCTAATTTAACTAGAGATGTAGGCTAAGGAATTACTTGGAACTCGGAAAAAGTCAAAGCTGGGATACTTTTAAGACACAGAGAAAGGCAGAGACAGGCAAAGGGAAGAGAAGCAGTCTCCATGCAGGAGCCTGATGCGGGACTCGATCCTGGAACTCCAGGATCATATCCTGAGCCAAAGCCAGACACTCAACTGCTGAGCCACCCAGGTATCCCGAGAGCTTTTGCCACAGTTGTCCTCTGGCAGCATTCAAAGTCTAGGGACCAAGGGGTAAGGAGGAGAAAACAGCCACAGTTAGAGTGGCCTGTAGGTTTTTATTTGAACAGGAAGGCAAAAGTAAGTTCAGAGAATGGGATGAACTTCTGGGAATTTTGATAGTGAATTCCAGAAGAAGAATTCCAACCTTATGATAATTTTGGACCTAATCCACAGGAATTTAAACTTCTAGTACCAGCCAATATTACTTTGAAACCATTTCAAAGGGGTGTGATATGCTTCATAAACCCTAGGATGATTTATTATAGAACTTTAATTATATTAAAAGATATCAGACATTTTTCCAATTCTAGCCTAATCAAGAGTCCTAATGTTTTCTTTGTTTTGTTTTGTTTTAAGATTTTTATTTATTTATCCATGAGAGACACACACACACACACACACACAGACAAAGAGAGACAGAGCGAGGCAGAGACACAGGCAGAGGGAGAAGCAGGCTCCATGCAGGGAGCCTGACGTGGGAAGAGTCCTAAAGTTTTGAGTTTCTGGATCTGAGGGATTAACTGATTTCTCAAATGAAAAAGGAGAAAACTCAATCTAGCAAAAATTTCATTAAATGACTTTCAGAATCAGCTATTTTTCATTTTTATCTATCTCAACTTGAATATTTTTTAGACATAATGAGTTCATGAATGTAGATATCTTGCTAACAAGGAAATTAAGATTATTTATTTATTTATTTATTTATTTATTTATTTATTTATAAAGATTTTATTCATGAGAGACACACAGAGAGAGAGAGAAAGAGGCAGAGACATAGGCAGAGGGAGAAGCAGGCTCCAATGCAAGGGAGCCCAGTGTGGGACTCGATCCTGGGATTCCAAGATCACGCCCTAAGCTAAAGGCAGGTATTCAACTGCTGAGCCACCTAGGCATCCCAGAAATTAAGATTTAAAATTTTAATACCTTTTGTAATTCTAAAGTCTAAACTATATAAAAATTATACAAAGAGAAATATTGCTTCCATTCCTGTCCCTTCTATCCCATTTCTCTCACTCTGCATTGCCTGAAATTCTTTGTTTTTCATTGCCTGTAATTCTTAACTTAGCCTTCCATCATGTCTTGATACAAGTCAAATACAAATTTATATTCTATCTCTCCTTTAACTTGAAAAGTAGAATACTATATGCACTGCTCTGCATTGGCTTTGATGACCTAATGAATCCTGAAAATTCTTCTATGTCAGTACATATGGATTTCATTTTTTTCTCATATTTTTGTAGGAACATACATCGTGAAGGCTGTACCATGATTCATTTAATTCTTTGTTAATGGGCACTTGCCTTATTATCTGGTAATTAAGATATGTGTATGTACCACAGATGAAAGTGCCTTAGAAGTTATTCTTTATTTCCCAACTTTTAGAAAAAAAGATCCGATTCTTCAGGGGCATTCTATAAGACTCAATCACGTTTTGAATTTATTTTTGGTAGTTTAATTTTTAAAGGAAGTTGCTTTAATCAAAAGATTTTCAAATTTTCTTTAGAACAGAAAGCATTAATTTCAAATATAGTGGAATTAAAGAGCTCCCAGGGGACTATATAAAGCCATCAGCATCAGCTTTTGCCATTTGAGCTTGAAGTCATTAGCTTTCTCCTATGATTCAGGGAAAGATACCTTGAAATTGAAAGAGCACTAGCTTTGAATTACAGTTTCTAGGTCAACGTAATGGAGACTACTTGAGCTGTGGTTTAGCTGTGAACCTGGCTAGCAGATTTTCCCTACTAAAGAAATAAGCTACTCAGGTCAAACTGGAAAATACGTAGAAGAAATCTAGAGGAAATTGGTCTTGGCAATGGAAGCCCTCTTTTCCTCTAAAAGAAACTATGCTAAAATACTGTTTCCTTGGAAAGAAGAACCCATTCTGAATTTTTATTTCAGCAAACCAAAGATAAGCTATTTAAATGTTTTTTACCAGGCAGCCTGGTGCTTTTAGCGTCGCCTTCAGTCTAGGGCCTGATCCTGGGGACCCAGGATCAAGTCCCACATTGGGCTCCCTGCATGGAGCCTGCTTCTCCCTCTGCCTCTCTCTCTCTCTGTGTCTCTCATGAATAAATAAATTTTAAAAATCTAAAAAAAAAAAAAAAAAAAGTTTACTACCTACCAGATTAGTGAACTAGCAGACTAAGGGTCATGAATGAATAGCCCACCTTATCTAGAAAGCCATCACTTCAATGGTGACCTGGAGTGGAGTGTCACACCCTAACTCCTGCAAGAAATTTCTTAAGAATTCTTTTGTCTCTTTTCTCAGCAAGATTAATGAAGCTCTAAATGTTAGTCGTAACCACTCCCCTAAAAGTTGCTCTGGAAATCACTATAGGTTATGGCTGCTCTCCTTTGCTGAGATGATCATCCGTAATGACAACATTTATTGAATACTCACTCTTGCCAGGTACTGTTGAATGGGCATAGCCTCTTTTCTCAAAGACCATGCCCTAGGAAGCTTCAAGGCTGCCTGTTCTCCAGCAATTGGATTCCTGAATTGGAAGGGCATTGAGAAGTGAATGTGGTTTACCCATTGATATGAAGGATTCCATTGCTTTTTGCAGATGGGAGATAAGCAATCATTGTTAGGTTCCAGAATGCTCTATAAGGATAAGGGAAATGCCGTCTGTAGATATCTGCAGACCAAAGACCATAGTTCTTCTGTTGTGCAATAAATGTTGTTACAGGATTTCTTTTCCTTTAGTGCCCGTGGTTCTTAGTCAACCACTTCGAAGAATGAAGCGGTAGACCAGTTGAAGAGTGGTGGGCAGCAAAGCAAAGTTTATTGAGCAATAGTACAAAGCTCCTGAAAAGGAAGGGGACCCTAGAGGTTTGCCACTGGAGTTTCTAAGTCTAGGGCTTTTCATGGGCTTGTTGGCTGGCTGTCTTAATCTGATTAACCCTCCATGAGCCTGTCATCCAATCAGGTTTTTGTCATTTACCTATCACATGGGAAAGGGTGGTGGGCTCTTTTCAGGGCAATTTAGAACTCTTTTTAAGGGTGGTTTCCTCTCAGGGCAGGGCCCCTTGTCCCTGCTTGCCTTTCTTTTAACTGTTCTCCATTATTCTGAGTGTGAAAGTAATTTAACGATTCCTTCCCATTTTTCTTTAAGTTTCATGGGAGCAAGAATTGTATCTCTCTTGCTTGTCAGCGCTTGATAAGGAAGACTTTTATTTAGGGTGGAGGAAGGGGGCTATTGTGTGTAATAGGTGTAGGGACCACTGAGCTAGAATTTTGCCATGTGAGAGATTAAGTTCAACTCTGAATAGAGCATGAACAAGTAGGAATTTATAGTCAAGGAGCAGGGTGGGGTCAGTGGAATGAAAATTACTAAGAGGATGCATCTGAGGTCAGGGAAGATTCTGGCTAAACTGATCTAACAGGATTCTTGCTGAAGGCAGGCCAGGATGATCAGACATCATCTGGGGTTTAGTGGAGGATGAGGAACCTGATTACATATTGAGGGTGATCACATATAGAAGATGGGGGATTCTGGTTAACCAATTTATCAGGATTCTTGTTTAAATTGGACAAAACAGGGATCCCTGGGTGGCACAGCGGTTTGGCGCCTGCCTTTGGCCCAGGGCGCGATCCTGGAGACCCGGGATCGAATCCCACGTCGGGCTCCTGGTGCATGGAGCCTGCTTTTCCCTCTGCCTGTGTCTCTGCCTCTCTCTCTCTCTCTCTCTCTCTCTCTGTGTGACTATCATAAATAAATTTAAAAAAAAAAGAAAAAAAAGTAAATTGGACAAAACAGATGAATTAGAAGTAAAAAGTCAGGCCTCATTGAAAAAGAGTTCAGGAGAGACCGAGTTTGCATTGAAATACCGTTCACATGTGTATAAAGCAAAAATATAAAACTCCCTGAAGAAAGGTAATGCATGCCCTAATTTAACATTAGTGTGTGTGCATGCTAGCATTTACTGGATTATGTGCAACTTGTGTCTAACTAGTAGGCTTTAGGCTCTCAATGAGTAGAGTTTGTGGTTTTTGTCTTTTTCTATTTCCTAGCAAAATACCTGGCCTAGAGACTGAATACATGTTTACAGAGTGAATGTGTTTTTCTGAATGTATTATGTTCCCAAGCATTTTCCATAAAGTTTTTGTTTGTTTTGTTTTGAAAGAGAGAGTAAGCAAGCGCATGCACAGGAGTTTGGGGGGGTGGGGGGCACAGCGGGAGGTGAGAAGGGGTCCCGCAACCCTGAAATCATGACCTGAGTTGAAATCAAGAGTTAGACGTTAAACACTAAGTTTTTTATGTGTTAAAAAATAAACACATTACAAATGGGACTGGGGCTCTACACAGAAGCATCTATCTACTCTTGTGCTTTTTCTGTGTATGTTACAATTCAATAAAAATTTCTCTAGATTCCTAGTGACTTTGTATTATGAATATGTTCCCTATCAGTTATAAGTTGTGCACTTGAGGATTTACTTTATAATTTTGATTTCTCTTGACAAAGCTTTCATGTTCTATTTGTTTTAAGAAGTGTGTAAAGCATAAAAATGGCCCTGAACACGCTCAGCTCTCTACCTCCTTATTGCCCCGGTACTTCCCAGTACCTCATACCTATAAGGCCCTCATCCTTCCAGTTGCTCCCATCACAAACAACTCGATTATTTCACCCTGAACTCCAGTTTTCCATTTCCATCCACTCATGTTATCTAATGCCTCTCTGACTCTTAACCCAGCAGATGAAGTGGCTTCTATTCTACTTTTCAGATCTAACTTGGTGACTGGTTATCAGAGATACCAATTTTGAAGGAAAATAAAATTCAATCTTTCTGGACCTCTTTCATTTCCTGTCTCTCCTACAACACCTGATAATGGAAAGGCAATGGAAGACTTTCCCTCACTGTCCATCCCCAGCAATTATTCAAATTCTCCTACTGAAAGTACTAAACCCTACCTAGCAGATATTTTTCTTTCTAAATATTTCTAATCTTTTGAACTATTTGTCACCTCAGGAAGTAAGTGGAATATTTAAAAAACAGGTTATTCTGAAGAGACATTTAACATGTTACATATATTAATTTTTACAGTATCAGTCATGCTGTAAAGAATATCAACCACTTTATTTTAAAAGGCTAAATAAGAGGGGGACCTGGGTGACTCAGTTGCTTAAGCGTCTGCCTTCAGCTTGGGTCATGATCCCAGGGTTCTGGCTTGAGCCCCACATTGGGCACCCTGCTCAGCTGGGAGCCTGCTTCTCCCTCTGTGACTCCCCCTGCTTGCTCTCTCTGTGTCAGATAAATAATTTTTTTTAAAGATTTTATTTATTCATGAGAGACACAGAGAGAGAGAGGCAGAAACACAGGCAGAGGGAGAAGCAGGCTCCATGCAGGGAGCCTGATGTGGGACTCAATCTCCCGTCTCCAGGATCACACCCTGGGCTGAAAGCGGTGCTAAACCGCTGAGCCACCAGGCTGCCCTAAATAAAATCTTAAAGAAAAAAAGGCTAAATAAAACACATGCCCCAAATCACTTAACACATAGAAGATTCAAATTTGGGCTAAGACCAGAGTTTTTGAGACCTTAACATCTCATACCTGTAGACATGGTTGGTGTATATAAGGGTAAAATCAATGCCTGCCAAGCATAGTATCCCTCCTAATGTACAGCCACTTGATTTGCCTTTGTAAGTATCATCTATATAGCACAAGGATTTATCTCAGATGCGTAGGAAGGAGTATGTATGGAGATTTTCTGGCAATTTTGTACAACCCATTTGTGTATCCTTTCAACATCCACAAATTTTTGTTGAGCACTTAGTCTGTGTTAGCCACTGCTGGAATCTAGAGATACGTTTTGTGCTTTCATGAATAAAAAGCAAATTCTTTGCTCTCATAGAGCTTGTATTTCAGTTAGGACTGGGGAAAGAAATACAAAAAACATAGAATATCTAATAGTGTCAAATGCTAAGGAAAAGGCACACTTGGGTGGCTTAGTGGATTAAGCATCTGCCTTTGGCTCAGGTCATGATCCCAGGGTCCTGGAATTGAGCCCCACATTGGGCTCCCTGCTGAGCAGGGAGTCCGCTTCTCACTTTCTCTCTACCCCTCCACCGTGATTTTAGTTAGGGCTCTTTGCGTGGCAAGGAACACTTTGAGTGGCAAAGATCCCTTTGAGGTTACTCAAATAAAGTCTTAATTTAAGGATTTACAAGTTTTGACCCCTGGGATTAGGAACCACTACCAGGAACCATATGTGCAATTAAGGGAGCTGCATGCCTTCATTTCTGGTGTCCTGCTCTGCCTTGCTCTCCTTGCTCACTAGCTTCCTTTACCTATTCTCTAATAAATAGCGGTAACTTACCAATGGCTTTGACTTTTTATTTTGGCTAATTGCTGATTTTGCTTTAATTATTTTTTTTAAAGATTTTATTTGAGAGCACACATGAGCAGTGGGGGGGAGGGGCAGAGGGAGAGAAAGAAGCAGACTCCCCACTGAGCAGAGAGAGCCTACACTAGGCTCCATCCTAGGACCTTGAAATCATGACCTGGGCTGAAGGCCCAGGTGCTTAACCAAATGAGCCACCTAGGCACTCCAATGTTGCTTTTAAAATTAAAGTAATACATTTGGGGCGCCTGAGTAGTTCAGTCATTTGAGTGTCCAACTCTTGATTTTGGCTCAGGTCACCAGATCAGGGTCATGAGATCAAGCCCCAAATCGGGCTCTGTGCTCAGTGTAGAGTCTGCTTAAGATTACCTCTCTCCCTTTCCCTCTGCCCCTCCCCCCACTCATGCTCATTCTCTTTTTCTCAAATAAAATCTTTAAAATTTTTAAAATTAAAGTAATACATTCATAAGTAAAGAATTCTTTCTTTCTCACTCCAGACCCTTAGCATTCTCACCCAGGAGGCAATTTCTGTTAACAGCCTTTTATGCATCATCTCAGATATTTCCTATGCACAGATAAGTACATATATCCTTATTTTATATACAAATAAAGGTTTAGAATGCAGTTTCCCATTTTTACCAAATTTTAATGAAAATTACACCCAAGTTTTAGTAAAAATTACTAATATAATTTGCTTGGATAAAACAAAGTTCAAGGATGCCTGGGTGGCTCAGAGGTTTGGCACCTACCTTCAGCCCAGGGCATGATTCTGGAGTCCCGGGATCGAGTCCCACTTCGGGCTCCCTGCATGGAGCCTGCTTCTCTCTCTGCCTCTGTGTCTCTCATGAATAAATAAATAAAACTTTTAAAAAATAAAAAATAAAACAAAGTTCGTGTTAGAAAAAATTCAGTGAAACAGTTTCTGCTTTCTCTGTATTCTTACTCATTCTTGAATTTTGCTTCTTATGTTTCCAAATCAGGTGACCTCCCCACCCAGGATCACATATTAAAGGGTTTAAATTTTAGATCATAAAATAAATCACTCATTCCCAATAAGCAGACAACACCATGTATCATTATTCATTTCAGACACTTTGACCACAGCTGTGTGTGGCCAGGAATGTCTTAAGATTTCAGCTTCGTAGTGCTATAGGCTTTGGCAAAAACCATATCAATTTCCATTTGGTACTGGGCACACAATTGAGGTGTGCAAGAAAAAGAACTTTTTCTTGGTCCTTAGATGATTCAGTTGGTTAAGCATCCCACTCTTGGTTTTAGCTCAGGTCATGATCTCAGGGTTGTGAGATTGAGCCCCCAACTGGTTCCATGCTCAGCTGGTAGTCTGCTTGAGATTCTTTCCCTCTGCTCCTCCTCCTGCTTGCATGCTTTCTATCTCAAACGAATCTTTAAAAGGAAAAAAAAAAAAAAAAAAACAACCCAACAACTAACTTTTTCTGTTGTTCAATAACTCATTTCTACCAAGACCTCTATTTGACTCAGGTTATGGAAATGTGCAGTTCCTGTGGTTGTATCTAGGCTCTTAGGGGCTTTTGTCATACCAGGAAGTTGAAGTGTGTTGCCTACCAGGTGTCCATGGAGCCATCCTTCCCCGCCATCTGCCTGGTCCTGTTGGTGGTATAATGCAGTCCACACTATTAGTGAATGGTATCAGGCCATTCTGCTGCTGTCCACTGCTGTGCTTGGGCTTAGGAAGTAACTGTGTCTCTCCACAGCCACATCCTCTTAGATGGCTGCTTTACAGGCTTAAATAGCATATAAAGAAAACTCCATTAGAAAGGCTCCACTTGGTCTGCGTTATTCTCTAAAGGGCTCAATTTACTAAAGTTTGGTGATCTTTTTTTTCTATCTCACTTCATAGGGTTAAAAAGGGCAGGGTACTTTGTAAGCCTGAACCAGAGGGCAGTAGAATCTGTTCTTAGGCAGGAGGCTGAGCTGCTAGGCCCAGAAAGTGGCCACGATCAAGTCTTTGATACCAGGAAATGAATGAATTTGGGGCGGGGAGGTGGTGTGGGCTGTGGAGGGGTGGTGTCTACCTATGTCTCCCCAGGTCATACTGGTTCTCTTTACTTTCTGGACAATTGACTTTTGTGATTTCCTGCCTTCAAACCAACTTTCCAGATACATCTCCACCAACTCCTGCTGACTTTAGACAGAGGGATATAAAAAATCATGAGTCTAATACATAGTGTATATGACTTGATTCAGGGCTCTAAGATGTGGTGGATAATTTTAGAAATACTTAAGACAAAATGAATTTTATTTTAAGTAGAGAAAAAGCAGAATATACATCCTATTAGGCCAAAAACAATCAGTTCCTTTTTTTGTTGTTGTATAGTATTGTTATAGATTAAGCTTTCAGAAAAATGTGAAAAAACACACATCATGACAGACATTAAAAGTCTAGTGTCCAAAGGTGCCTGGATGGCTCAATTAAGCACCTGACTCTTGATTTTGGTTCAAGTCATGATATGATTTCAGAGTTGTGAGATGTCTCTCCCTTTGCCCCTCCTCCCCTCTCTCCCTACCCCTCAAAAAAAAAAGAAAAGGTCAATGTCCACCATCGTCTTAAGAAATTGGGATGAGAATATGCTTTTCTGTTGGTGCTGTTCTGCTTGGGCAGTCTCTGTCTTCTTAGCAGCAAAGTCTCACATCTAACTATGCTGTCACTATGGTGAAGGATGTAGAAAAGTCTTTTTTCCTCTTTCAATGCTGTTGATCATGCTACAACATCTGAAAACTGAGAACTGATATGTTCCAGTCACAATTACACTTCAAAATTAGGAAGACAACTCAGCTTGTAATCTGAAGTCACTAGAACTGCCTAGTATCCCATGGCAACCGCAAAGGTAGGTACTGATTAGTAAGTGGCCTTACTTCTTGCCATGAGTACCAAGAACCCCAGATTTTGGTTGGCAGCTTCAAGATTATTATTCCAAAGGTAGCATACTTACCCCAAAATGATATTAATTTCTTTATTACTTATTCTAAACATGTGTAGAGTGACAACTTTAAGCTGGTTTTACAGAAGGTTTGCACAAGGTTCATTTTGCTTCATAGCTTAGTTATTTTCTCTTATTGACACTTCAAAGAAAATCATTTAGACCAAGAGAGTATTTGATATTCTAGATCAGGACTTGGAAATTCAATTAGCTGCAGAGAAACATGAATGCGGTAAAGTGAATATATTACAATTCGGATTGTGGCGTTCTGGAGGACCTGTATGTCAACTAGATGAGGAAGCCCCTTTTCAGGTTAGGTTAATTGTAGCCAGATGGAAATGTGAATCCTGAGAATCCCTGGGTGGCTCAGCGGTTTGGCGCCTGCCTTTGGCCCAGGGCATGATCCTGGAGACCTGGGATCGAGTCCCACATCAGGCTCCCTGCATGGAGCCTGCTTCTCCCTCTGCGTGTGTCTCTGCCTCTTTCTCTCTGTGTCTCTCATGAATAAATAATTAAAACCTTAAAAAAAAAAAAAAGGAAATGTGAATCCCATATTGTCAGAAGTGCTGTTTTAAGAGAATATGAAAATCTAGATTTTCATGTGAAAAAAATTGTTAAGTTATATGGGACCTATCAAAACAACTCTGTGTGGAACATTCTGTCTGTGGGTCACCAGGTTGCAACTTCTATTTTAGACTTTCTGGTTTGCACTCCTTTTGTTATAAAAACAAAACCATGAGACACTCTAGGCAAGTTTCAGTAGCATATATCAAATCAATAGAGACAGCAAAGGAATCATTTTTAATCCAGGAAAGAGTGAGAAAATTCCTTCCAAGGGCACATGAGTGTCTCAGTCTGTTGGGTGTCTACCTTAGGTGGAGGTCCTGATCTTGGAGTCCTGGGATTGAGCCTCATGGCTCCCTGCTCAGCAAGGGGTCTGTTTCTCCCTGTCCCTCTGCCCCTCCCTCTGCTTTCTCTCTCTTTCTCAAATAAATAAGTTCATTAAATAAATTTTAAACTTCCAAATGGTGGCAATATTGACACTTTTCTTTAGAGAATAAGAATAGAGGAAAAATTTTCATTAAAAAAAACCTGCACATCTTTGAGAAATGAACATGACAAAAGCTGCTTAAGGTACTCCTGGAAAATCTGAATGCATTTTAGCCGCTAAATGCAGAGGAAATGTGTTTGAGGATACTAATGGGATTTAAAAATTATTTTTATAATTTCCATTTAACTAAAAAATATCCACTCCAAATCTTAGCAAATTAGCAAATGTAGTATTGATTTATTATTAGTCTTTCCATCAGACCTCAGACTTAGAGTTGCTTTGCATTTCCAGTGTTCTTCAAGAACTGATAAATGAGGGATTATGAGGGATTATGGATTCCACTTTCTGTTTTTTACAAATTAAATAATAAATCAAGTGCCAAAGTCTAGAAGACAATGGGATCATGAATAACCAATATTAGAACTATATGGCGTCAAACCACTTGAGAACAATGATACAGTTTTTTCCATTAGAATTACAAAATATACGTATGAAGGAAAAAGGTATTTGTACCCAAGCACATAATAGATGTTTCAGTTATTTTATGAATTATTTTAATATAACTTGGATAAAAATACAGGGATTGAAAAATGTCTCTAAGGGCATAAGGGCATAAATAGAAAGACACTGATAAATGACAAGTAATGGGAGTTCTTGATCCTGATCAATCCTACCATAGTGTTTGTTAAAGACCTAAATGCTCAAATAAGGTATAGACCATGCTGAGTCTCTAATTGAGCAGAGACCCAGAAGGAAACAAATATTTGGCCATCCTTTTTGGAGGGAAGGTGGGGTTAATAAACTTATTTTAGAATAATTTTAGATTTAGAGAAAAGTTGCAAAGGTAGCACAGAGTTTCCATAAACCCCTCACCCAGTCTTTTTTTTTTTTTTTTTTTTAAGATTTTATCTGTGTCTCATGAGAGACACAGAGAGAGAGACAGAAACACAGGCAGAGGGAGAAGCAGGCTCCATGTAGGGAGCCTGATGCAGGATGTGATCCCTGGGCCCTGGGATCACGCCCTGAGCCAAAGACAGATGCTCAACCACTGAGCCACCCAGGCATCCCTACCCAGTCTTCCCTAAGATCTTACATTGCCATGGTATATCTGTCAGTTAAGAAACCAACTTGGTACATTACTATTAACTAAACTCCAGATTTTATTCTGATTTTATTTTTCTACTAATGTCCTTTTTCTGTTCCAAAGTAACACCCAGAATATCACATTACATTTAGTTGTCTGACTTCCTTACTCTCCTTTGGTCTATGACAGTTTCTCAATCTTTTCTTGTTTTTCCTAACTGACAGTTTTGAGAATTACTGATTATGTATTTTGTAGATTGCCCCTCAATTTGGATTTGTCTGATGTTTTTCTGAGACACAGAATCATGTGTTTTTAGGAAGAACATCACAGAAGTGAAATACCCTTTTCATCACATTCTATCAGGGTACATGCTATCAACATGACTTCTCATTGGTGATGTTAACCTTGATTACCTGGTTCAAGTAGTGTTTGCCAGGTTTCTTCACTGTAAACTTACTCTCCTGTGCCCCCATACTCTATTCTTTGGAAGAAAATCACTAAATGCAGCCCATTCTGGGGGCTCTTAACCCCATGGGGTTTCAGAATATGACATAATGAAAAAAATGTGAACTTCCCTCTTGATGGAAACAGTAGATTAAAATATTTTTTTTTAATTTTTTTTATTTATTTATGATAGGCACACAGTGAAAGAGAGAGAGGCAGAGACACAGGCAGAGGGAGAAGCAGGCTCCATGCACCGGGAGCCCGATGTGGGATTCGATCCCGGGTCTCCAGGATCGCGCCCTGGGCCAAAGGCAGGCGCCAAACCGCTGCGCCACCCAGGGATCCCCCAATTAAAATATTTTTTTAAAAAGTTCAAATCCAAGGCCAAGCTCAAAATAATTTCCCCAAGTGCCAATGATGAAGGAAAACTCATACAAGAGTAGTGCCCATGCAAGTTGGTGCCATGATGGCCCAGGAGACAATGGATCTGGATATTAGCCCAAACACTTTATTGGCTACATTGGGTAGGAGACAAGTCCTCCAGTCACAAGTGGTGAGGCATTGAACCTGACCCCTGGATAAAACCCGAGGTCTGGAATGACTGCATATCTGGGACTAAGGAACCAAAAACATTGCCCACCTACCCAAGCATGGGAGTTTATCTTGTCAGGACTCTGGGTGACAAAAAAAAGACCAACTTGAGAAGTTCAGCCCTCAAATTCCAACAATGGAACCCAAATTTATTCCTGCTTGTTGTAGTAATAGAGTGATACATTAATAAAAAAACTAATCACTGACAGTTGAAATATTTGGGTATTCAGCAGACACAAACTCAGCCCTGCTCAGGGGCAGGGTTTGTTTTCACATGTCAGAGCTCATAGGACACATGCCTATTCACATACACACACACACACACACACACACACACACACACACACACACCTGGAAACGATGAGCTCACAGGGAATTGATACACCTTTAGAGACTATCAGCAGACACAGCATTCAAAGAATGAGTGCTTTGGAGAACTTGAGATAGTTGAGAAATGACCCTGAGGAAAAATAATGGACTTGATGAAATACAATTCCCCAGGTTGAAGAAGGACCCTGGATGCTGAGCAGGATGAACAAACCTGATGCACCCTTGAGGTGTATGCTTTGTCAGCTCAGGTTTCCATAAGTTGAGTGTTCTTAGGGTAAAGCCCACCATACACAGAGTGCCATCTGGAAGGATTTGGGAATGCCTTTGGGCAGCCCTGGAAGAAGAAGCCACCCCTTTCTAGATGCCTAGACAAAGGCTCAGACCACAGAAACTCTTATCACCTGGAGGAATCCTCCATAGCACCCGTCCCCCCAGGGCTTGGCAGATCCCTGGATGCCTGCACAGGACACTGGATTAAACGGTTGTGGGTTGACATAGGAGGAAATGTGAAAAGAACTAAAAATGAGTACTGGGTGCAGTGACATAGCTGAGCTGACCAGACGGCTGCCCACTTAGTCCTGTGCTACATGGAGCAGTCCACTGGGTTAGCAAAGGCAGTCTCAGAAACTGAAGACAGGAAGTTAAGGATGTATTCTTGTAGCATTTTCCTCAAGATGTTTGTAAGGAGAGAAGACTCAACATTACACGGGCTCTATTATATATAATGTAGTGACTGTGTATCAGCTGGTTAATCTGGTCTCTGAGTATGATCTGCCACTTGTTTTCCTTTTATTTATTTATTCATTAGAGACACACAGAGAGAGAGGCAGAGACACAGGCAGAGGGAGAAGCAGGCTCCATGCAGGGAGCCCGATGAGGGACTCAATCCCGGGACCCCAGGATCACACTCTGGGCTGAAGGGAGGCACTAAACCGCTGAGCCACCCAGGTGTCCCTGCCACTTGTTTTCTTATTCATCCTCCAAGACATGGCTGCAAAGTCCCCTCTTGGAGAACCTCTCTGTGTCCCCCATCCCAGGTTTGGTTGTGCCCCCTCTTTCATGTGCCTTTGGTTCATGTCCATATAGCGTCTGTAGTAACCCTAACAAAAGGTGTGCAGTGGCTAAATCCTTGGGCTGTGACTTGGCATGACTTTGGCTCATGGGTTCAAGCAATAGGATGTCCAGACAAGCAAGGCTCCCATGCTCCACGCATTATTCACTTGGTACCATACAGGCAGGGGTTAAGTCAGTTGGGCTAATAGAAGTTGATACACATACAGTCCACGCCAATCAGGCAAATTGAATCAATTAAGAAAAATCAAAGTTGGTGGGAAGAGATCAAACAAGTTTCTTACCATGGTAAGAAACAATAACAATAGTTAATCAACGAAGTTCTCTTCATTAACATGTTTTGGCATCACTTAAACTGTTGTAATCATTTTATCTGCCGTTCCCAGCAGGGTTTTTTTTTGTTTGTTTGTTTTTGTTTTTTTTTTTAAGTTGGTTCTGTGGGACATTTTTTGTTTCTTTTCTGGCCAGCTCTGAAGGAAAAAGACAAATCAGGAGAGCTGGCAATTTATTTTTAATGTTTATATACAGCTATGGTATTATTATTATTTTTAACAGAGGATTTAAACATTTATTTTAGCTATTAAGTTAGTTATTGTTCCTAAAGGCTTTCTGTGGATGTTGGTGGAACACAAGAGGGTTATGCTCTTTGCATAGAGATGAATACAGTCTGTATGAAATAAACCACTACTTAAATAGATTTTTTGACTTATTAAAAGTGGTTCTTATTATAAGGCCCAAGTTTTGAATTGGGAAAGCCATTTGTTAGAAGCATAATCTGGCATGCTCCAGTGCTGAAATCAGAAGCAGGGCAAGAAATTCATAAAAAATCCATTTATAAGCTCAGTGACTTTCCTCTTCATAAGCAGCAGCTTCTCTCCCGAATTGGTTTAGACTCACAGCTCTTAACTGCAGAGATGGTTCTGCTCTAGAAAGTGCCAATAAGATTCCAGTCTATTAATGCCTTGGAGGGCATAGAACTGTATCTCTAATGCTGCTCTTGGTCTCATCTTCCTGCCAGAAAGAAGCCTACAATTCTGCACGAGCCAAAGTGGTTGCTATAAAATTGGAGGACAACAAGGCCATCTTTCCCTAACAAGCCACATGTGCGGGGCTGAGGCACGTGTTAAGCGTCTCTCTGTGCAGATGAGATGATAGATGCTCAATTTCTAGTTTTGGGAGGTGATGATATGAGAGGGAGCACAGGGTTAGAGAGGTCTACAGTGCATGTAGTCACAGAATAAATGCTGTCTTGAGGCAGAGATTTAGTCAATAAACAAAGGACTTTCTAGATTGAGAAGGTAAAAGGTTTAATTTGAAATAAGACAGTCATGGTCTAAAACTCATTTGTTTAAAAGCAAGCAGTGAAATTGGACCAAAGGCTCAAACTGAGGCTTTGGGGGCCATTTTTTATTTTGGATTTGGGGGAGTACGGTATCTCTTTGTACATGATTCTCAAACCTAGCTGATCTTCAGCCACTCAGGATACTTTTAAAATACAAATTCTTAGGCCTGTGCCTAGATTTACTGAATTAAGAGTGGGAGAATGGGGCCCAGGAATCTTGAATTTGGGACACGCTGGACCTTGGAGAAAGAATTCAAGCTTAGGACTAGGCCGATTTCTGATCTGGATTTGAATCTTGCCTGTGTGACCTTGAGCACATTTTGAGTCTTCTAAAGCCTCAGAACCTCTAAAAAGAGCAACTTTGGGGTGAATCCATGAGATGCCAAAGATCTCAGGGGGTTGGCACAGAGGCTGGACTTTATTTAACCGTCAGTCCATTTGGGCCGCCATAACAAAAATACCGTAGACTTAAACAACAAACATTTACTTCTCACAGTTCCAGAGCCTGGGAAGTCCAAGGTCAAGGTGCGGGCAGATTCCTGGTTCATAGATAGCAATCTTCTTGCTGCATCCTCACATGAGCCAAAGCGGCAAGGGAGCTCTCTCTGCAGCCTCTTTTATAAGGGCACTAATCCTGGATGCCTAGGTGGCTCAGCAGCGTCTGCCTTTGGATCAGGATGTGATCTCGTGGTCCCAGTGTCGAGTCCCACATCCGGCTCCCTTCATGGAGCCTGCTTCTCCCTCTGCCTATGTCTCTGCCTCTCTCTCTTTGTTTCTCATGAATAAATGAATAAAATCTTTAAAAAATTAGGGCTCCACCTTTATGACCTAACCATCTCCCAAAGGCCCTGTTTTCTTATACCATCACTTTGGGTCTTAGTATCTAAGCGTATGAATTTTGTGGGGACACATTTAGTCTATAACAGTAACCATGGGCTGCCTTCTTCCTAACTCCAGCACATGACGGCCTTTGGGATTTTCATGGACATGATGATACTCAAAGTGTAATTAGATGACAATATAGTAGGTCAAGAAGCTGGTTGAATCACAAAGAGGAAATGTTTGACATCCCAGTGAGTTATGATAACCTCAGGGTGAACCTGCTTAAATATGTGGCCACCCAGCCAGCTGAGCAGGCTGGCATAAGCCTCAAGGCTTCTGATTCACTGAGGGACATCTGTTGTCTTGGGTTCCCCAAGCATTTGCTGATTGTTCTTCATGCTTATAGACCCTCAATATCACCAAGGTTCACTTGATTCTTACCATAATTGGGTGGAGGGTGGCCTGCAGCTACTGTCCCCTCCCACAGCACCTTGCTGGCCAAGGATCTTCTTCAGAGTGTAGAAACTGAAGGAACTCAGGGGTATCTGTAGCCACAGAATAAACATGGCCTCATGCATTGTCAATTTTATTAAAATTCTAGAGAAAGCAGCATTATGTTTATGTTAATAATAGCTGGTGTTTATTGAGTGTTTGCTTTGTGCCAGGCACTTTTGTCCTAATAACAATTTATGAGGAAACCCTGTGTGGGTTATCATTTTCGTTTTAAAGATAAAGAAAAACTGCAAAACAGGTTAAACAGGTTAATAACCAGGCAAAGAAGTATTGAAGTGGAGTGAGGAATATGAAGAGAAAAAGCATTCCTGGCAAAGGGTACTGTATGTGCAAAGGCCCTAAGGCAAAAAAGAAACAGTGCATCTGAGGAAAAGAAAGGCCAGGATAGCTGATGTGTAGAGAACAAGAAAACAAAAGTTGCCGGCTCTGCAGGGCCTTGTAGACCACAGTGATTTTGTTTATCATCATAAAAGCAATGGGAAGCAATTGAGATTTTTTAATTTAACTTTTAATGTGGAAATTTAACAATATAAACAGAAGCAGAAGGAAATAACAGATCCTTAGTGCATCACCTAGCTTCAAGAATTAGCCATATAAATGTTTCAAGTAGGGAAGTCACATGATTAGCTAGCTTTATGTTCAGACCAACCAATGAACCAACCCTCTGGCTACTGTGGAGAAGAAATTGGAGGGAGCAAAATGGACATAGAGAGAATGGTTGGAAGGCTGCCACGGTGGTCCATGCAACAGGGAGGGTTGTGGCAAGGTGAGGATAAACATGGGGCAGCAGACTCAGAAGATATGGGAATGTGAGGGTCATGGGTTGGCTTCCCCCAGAAGCAAATTCTGTTACAAGAATTTGAGTTCATAAAAAAATAAAAAATAAAAAAAAAAGAATTTGAGTTCAAGTAGAGTCTTTGAGGGGGTCAGGAAATATAGGGAAGTAGGGAAGAGAGATAGGGAAGGAAGGAAGACAGCCAGCCAGTGCCTTCTCTAGCCAGCCTACCCCTGGACAGGACTAGTGCAACATGAAAATGTGAGGCCTGTTGCTCATAAATCATTAAGAATTTTTAAATGATGGCAGCAGAATATTTGGCCAAGCACAAGCCCTTTTAGCATCAGTGCCCTAGGTGGCTGTACGTGTTGCATACCCATGAAAGCCCACATTCTACCTTTGGGCGTAATTTCACCAGGAAACTGGTGAAATAATATAAAACATACATCTCAGAGAGATGAGGGAGCCATCGGCCATTGCTTGAAGGATACTCCTGGGGAGGTCTAACTTCCTGGCACTTCCAGCCTGCCTTGCCTAGGAAGGGTGGCTTTCCCTGGCTGCTCCATGTAGATCCTGGCAGTTGGAAGATGAGGCCATAGCCACTGAACAGAGGTAGTGAGTCCTAGGGGACACGGGCCAAACACCAACAGCATCTGCTCTGGGGGCTGAGGTTGAAAGGGGTGCCTCTAAAGAGACATGAGGTGACTTCTAGGTTTCTAGCTTCTGCATTTGAAGGTCAGAGGGTCCTTCAGTGAAACAGGGAGCACGAGAAGGGAAGCAGTTGGGGAAAGGTCAGGGAAGCTACTGAATTTGGTTTGAATGTGGTGAGCTTGACTCATTCACATGGAGCTGTCATGAAGACAGTTGGAGTTCTGGCTGTTAAACTCAGAGGCAATGCTGGCTGTGGGTGTGGACAAAAGTGCTGGAGATGCTTGGTATCCGCAGTCCACAGGCCAGCACTGGGGGCACTTAGTTAACTAAAACCAAAATTTACTCCCTCACCCCCTGCTCCTCCGGCCGACCTCTGGGCCCGGGCAGTGATGTGGACACCTGCAGTGATGGCCCTCCAGGTCTATGCCACCTCTCCAGGGAGCAGCTGGGGCCACTGCCCTCCCCAGGCTCCTGAAGTAACCTCTTGTCCCAGCCGTGGTAGAAAGAGAAAGCAGATCCTCTAAAACCATCAATGTCAGGCTGACCTTTTGCTGCCCCCCCTTCCCCATACGCACTTCCCAAACCAGGCCAGGGGCGGATGGAGAGGGAGAAGGAAGTTCTAAAATCACCTGTACAAACACTGAGATTGTTCTCCATCCTTATCTCCAGTTTCATGGGTTTTCTCTGAGCAAATAAAACCCTAAGTTTACCAGTGGATATTAAAACAATTTTTCTCCCCAAATGGTGACATTGCACTGGCTGGAGTTTTACAGAATCTAATTATCAGGAGCAGTTAACTATTCAAAACTTAGTGCGTGGGCGTCGAGATGACATAGGTATTCTTGCGTATTTCAGTGTCTATTTAAAGAAAGGGTGCCCAGGCTCCATTTGTGTCAAGAGAAGCTCCTGGAAGCCACTTTATCTCTCACCATTAAAATCAGTCTGGGGCAGCCCGGGTGGCTCAGTGGTTTAGCACTGCCTTCAGCACAGGGCCTGATCCTGGAGCCCCGGGATCGAGTCCCATGTCCGGCTCCCTGCATGGAGCCTGCTTCTCCCTCTGCCTGTGTCTCTGCCCGCCCCCACCCACCGTCTCTCATGAATAAATAAATAAAATCTTAAAAAATAAATAAAGAAAATAAAATCAATCTGAGTTTCCAAATAAAGAGGAGGATAAATGAATTGGACCTGCCAGGCCCAGGTAGCCCTGGGCTCCTGGGCCCAGTAATTGCTTCCTTATTGTTCTTTGTCATTAAAACAAAGGTCAAATCACATCACCCAGTGTTCTCCCTTCTAGGGAAAGAAATCTCTCCAGGGGGTCCTGGGGGTGGTGAGGGACCTAAGGAGCCTGCATGGGGGGAGGGGGGGCAGCTCAGGAATAGGCTGGGGCCTCAATCTTGCATGCTTCTCTGGTCTTCCTGGTCACAATCTACTTTTCTTGTGCTTCAAAGACTACAAATAGGAACCTGCCTCCTAGGGTTTGGTGTGGGCCAGTTGAAGTGATTTGAAAAAGAGCCAGAGTGCACATCTACATTGAAACATTAAGATAGAAAGCGCCAAAAATGCAGATGAGTGTATTCTAGTGTTATTGTAGAAAATTAAGCATCTAACTGTTCATGAATTTTTTACTTTTTAATCCAGCTATTTTGGCATGGCAAAAACACAGCCCAAGAGACTCTTATTTATTATAATTTCATGCCTGTTTTATTCAGGGGTGATATTCAAATCTTGAGCATCAGGTCCAGCATGGATGCCAGCCCATAATTGCCAGTATATGTGTTGGTGTGTGCTGGTCCAACAGCAGTCCCGGGGTCCTGGGTGTGGACAAAAGTGGAAGGTGAGGGTAAAGGAAGTAAAGGGTGAAGAAAGGACATCAAGGCAGGACTTTAGGTGGCATTTCCATTTGTCCTGGTATCTTCTTGTAAACCAGAGGTGGCTTGATGCTGGGGAAAAGACTGAGCATCCCCTGGGAACTCAACTCCTGGAGGCTGGTGTTTGCCTGGCTGCCCGCTCCCAGGGCAGACCTGCCACCTCTGTCTGTCCTCCTGATACCAGAGCAGGAGAACACAGATACCAAGGACTCAGAATCCGAAGATGAATAATCTGTGATATCAAAAATGACACTTTAAATTGGTTCCAAATACAAGGATGTTTCGTAATGGTGCTGGCGCTCATTGTCTCCTGCAGCTTCACGCTTCAAATGTTTTTCAGCCAAATAGAGAGGCCTAATAGCCATCAAACTCTTGTCCAGTCTAATTACCATAAATCATTATAAATGGGATCTAATATTGCTAGAAACATTGATGTGCAGCCGTGGTCACGGGGAAATGGGGCCAGGAGATTGTTTCGCTGAGGGAGTATGATACCACATGGTGTTCACTGGGACTAGCCTGAGCCCCTGCTCAGGAAGTGAAGGAAATCTCCCCACAGTGTTTCGTGGTTGTTAACAGGTGCCATTGAATGTGAGAAAGAACTAGAATGTAGTACCATTCCAGGAGAAAAATCAGTGCTAGTAACTTTTCAGTAGGTAGTCTTCCAGCAGTAGTCATAAAGGTAAGAGCTAACATTTCTTGAGCACTGGCTTTGTTGCCAGGCCCCATTCTAGGAACTTTATATCAGTTAACTATCTTATAAGTAGGCATGGCTATTATTCCCATATTAGCAGTGAAGGAATAGCTGGCACCTGGCACAAGTAGGCACCACTGGGTTACAACTTTCTTTAATCCATTTCACAGATATTGACACCTAGATGCCTTGGGGCAAACACAGTAGGAGACCCAATTTCAGCCCTTAGGGATGTCCTGTCTGTGTCCTGCAGACACAAGTTTGAAGGCAATGGATGTAGGGCCCCAGGGAAGACTGGGGACTGGGGATATTTGATCAGAGCCTTGAGAACAGGTAAAGCTATCCTTGTTTTCAACCCCTCATATCCCCATGATGTGGATGTAAATTCAGGTAAAAAAGTGAAGTTTGCATTACTATATTCTCTCTGGATACAAACTGGATTTCCACCAGCTTCTCTGGGACTTGCTTGCCAGGCCTTCCTCACCCCACCCCCTGCCTTGCCCAGATAGGCTTTACTAGAGAGTCAAGAGTGTTGCCAGACTTAGCAAATAAAAATACAGGACATTGGTTAAACTCCAGACAAATTTTAGTTCAGTTATGTACCCTGCAATATTTGGGACATACTTATACTAAAAGAAATTTTCATTTGCTGTTTATCTGACATTCCAGTTGAACTGGGCTGTCCAGTGTTTTCATCTGAGAACCTAATGTCCAGCCTCTGGGAGATCACCCTCAGCACCCTCAGGCCTTGAACTCAGACCCTCCCAGGGACCCCTTCTCTGTCTACCCCAAACTCATTCATCCATTTTTCAGAAATGGCCTGAGCACCCGCCCTGGAGAGAGCCCCATGCCAGCAGTTTGGGGGTGAGCTGAGCTGGCAGGGTCAGTGGGAGAGAGGGGACACAGCCATTTATTTGCAACATGGTTCCAGGTGGGAAGTACCAAGTACAGGGACTGGATTGTGGGCTGTGGGACTGGGGATATGGATGCTTCTGGGAGACGGTGGTCTTGGAGGGGGGCTCTGAGGGAGGGGCTGCACCTGGAGGTCAGAAAGAGTGAGGGCCGGATTCAGGCGCCTTACCACAGCCCGGGGAGCACATTCCAGGGCGCAGTCTCTGCGGGGAAGCTTTTGGGAGTAGAAATAAACACAGTTGGTCCCCAGCTCTGGCCACCAGAGGGCGGGCTGGCTTATGAAATGATTTTCCTCCACCTTCGGGAGGACCACTGATGGAGCTTCGCTGCGCAGAGCTTCCCTTTTTCTTTGCTCTGAAACCACATCAAAGAGGAGAGAAAACCAAGGGTGCAGCTCCTTTTCCTTGACATGGAAGCATGGACTGCACCTTCTCAGGTCAGAGGAGAATCCCAGCACCTAGTACAAGGCCTGCCAATCCGAGGGTGCTCAGGAAATGTGGGAGGAGAGGGAGGAGGAAAGGGAAATAGAGGAAGGGAGGGAGGGAGAGAAGGGAGGGAGAGGGAGACAGAAGAAGGAGGAAGAGGGGAGGAAGAAGGGGAGGGGAGGAACAGAAGGAGGGAGGGAGGGAAGGGAGAAGGATGGGGGGATGGAGGAAGACTTCCCTGCTGGGCCAGGGGAACAATCGCAGGTGATTTAAGTGTCTCCAGCCCAGGACTCATAAACATAAAGGACTCTTGATGAAACTGTGTTTGAAAAAGAGAATGAATGGCCCCTAAGAAGGGAAACAGCACCATTTCCTTCCAAACATTCAGGTATCAGGTGTGGTCAGGAGTGAAACCTGGGAAGAAGTGGAGGGGACAAGAAGGAAGAGGCTGGGTGGTGGAAGAGGGGACAGAATGGTGCTGTGTGGCTTTGCAGAGACTATGTAACTTATTTTAGGCCTCGGTTTCCACATCTGTATAACAGTTATACTTCCCACCTGGAGCCATGGTGCAAATGGCTATGTCCCCTCTCTCCCACTGACCCTGCCAGCTCAGCTCACCCCCAAACTGCTGGCATGGGGCTCTCTCCAGGGCGGGTGCTCAGGCCATTTCTGAAGAATGGATGAATGAGTTTGAGGTAGACCAGAGAAGGGGTCCCTGGGAGGGCCTGGGTGAGGGGCAGGGGCCAAAGGAGGTCTCCCAGAGGCTGCTATTGGCCCAGTTCAGTTAGAATTTAAAGGGTCAAGTGAGAAAATAGATGTGATCATGGGCCAGTGCTTTGTAAACTGTGAAGTGTGTACAAAAATGAGCTGTTGTCAGTGTCACTGTAACTCTCTCTCTTCCCCCTAAGAAATTAGGAACAGAGTCTGTGTCGAATATAAGAGGAAGGAAGGATGGAAGGAAGGAAGGAAGCAAGCAAGGAAGAAAAGGAGGACAGACAGGAGGGAGGAAGGAAAGAGATGAGAAGACAAGAGAGGACACACTTGGCGTGATTCCTCTTCCCTCCTCTTCCCTTGTTAAACATTCTAAAGACCCTCAGGCCTTAATTTTCTTATTTTCAGGAGGGAAGTTTCATTCATTATTCAGCAGGCATTTCCTGAGCCTATGGTCTCTGCCATCCCAGGAGGAATATTCTAGTAGGGCCACAGCATGTACGCCACAGGATTCCCTCCGGAGTCTCTATAGGGCTTCAGAGTTTATAAAGCATTTTAATGGGAACTTTCTTATTTGTCCCCTAGGCAACCGAGGGCAGGTGCAGAGACAGGATTAATTTTTTTTCTGACTTAGAAACAGGAAGCAAGGTCAGAGATCCCACGCGCTGCCCAAGGTGACTCAGTAGTGTGTGTATCCATTTGGCCTCTTTTTCTTTTTTTTAAAGATTTTATTTATTTATTTATTCATAGAGACAGAGAGAGAGAGAGAGAGCAGGCAGCATGCAGAGAGCCTGACGTGGGACTCGATCCAGGGTCTCCAGGATCACGCCCTAAGCTGCAGGCGGCGCTAAACCGCTGCACCACCGGGGCTGCCCATTTGGGCTCTTTTTCAAACAAATACTTCAAATGTAGTGCTTTGAAAAAAAAAAAAACACGAGGAGAAAGTGATCATGTCTGTGGACTAAATGAATGAATGGAGGAAGAGCTGGAAACAAGCTGATGTTGGCTGGGGTGAAGATGCTCGCCACCTCCGGACCACAGAAGGCTGGAGCACTGTTCTCATGGCTTTGTTGGGTTTTGAGATCATCGTAGCGGCTTCCATAATTTGGGGCCCTCGGAGTGCTGGGCACTCTGCCGGACATTAACCCTCACGCAGCATTAGGGGGCAGAACTCGGGGAGATCCCCGACCCTTCCAGGTCTTGCAGCCTGGCAGTGGTGAGTTCCTGTGGCTCGGAGCCCTGCCTTCTCTTGGTCACCACGATGTGTTCGAGGATGAGGATGTTTGTAGGAAGGCAGATGGGTCCTTACCCTGCCTCGTCATCTTACGCTGACTTGTTGAGTGAGCGAGTAAAAGGAGGAAGTTACAGAACACCGCAGACTGATGTGTTGAAAACCGAAATTTCACATGGGCTTATATTTCTGCCTGTGTGAAGAATAACTCCGAGGATACTGACTGAGCTGTGGTCAGTGGTCACCTCTGCATCGAGGGGAATTGGAGCGGAGGCCGGAGAAGGATGAATGTCGGACATTGTTCTACGATCTTGGCTACTGTCTGGGTTTCTTATACTATAAAGACTTTGGAAATGTATTGTCTGTCCTTTTTTTTTTTTTAAGATTTATTTATTTATTCATGAATGAGAGAGAGAGAGAGAGAGAGAGAGGCAGAGACACAGGCAGAGGGAGAAGCAGGCTCCATGCCGGGAGCCCCCGATGCGGGACTCGATCCTGCGACTCCAGGATCACACCCTGGGCCAAAGGCAGGCGCCAAACTGCTGAGCCACCCAGGGATCCCCTGTCTTTTTTTTTTTTTTTTTTTTCTTTTAAGGATTTTATGTATTTATTTGTGATAGCCAGAGAGCATGAGCAGGACTGGGGGACAGGGAGAAGCAGGCTCCCCACTGAGCAGGGAGCCAGAAGCAGCACTCCATCCCAGGACCCCGGGATCATGACCTGAGCTGAAAGCAGATGGCCAACTGACTGAGCCACCCAGGCACCCCACATTGTCTGTATTATGAGAGTTTGTAAACATCCTAAATGTCTCCCACCAACCCCATGGGTCCTCCCAGTTCATCTGGTCAGGCTGCCCTTCCAGCTCAGTCTGGGGTGGGATTGAAGGTTGAGGCACATCCGAGGATGGGAATCAGTCCAGATTCCAGGTAAAGGAAAGACAATTTGTGCATGTGGCAGTGCCCCCACAGTGGCTGCTGGGAGTGGCACTGGAAGTCTGGGTGAGTGATGCACACACATATACACCTACACAAACACACACACACACACACAGCCTTTAATCTGAACTCTGCTCCATAATCCAGAGACTTCTCTGTGCCTGAAGGCTATGCCTCCTCCTGGAAGCCTGCTCAGAGCTGGGGATGCACATGCGTTCTCTGCCATGGGCCCTGTCCCCGAGGACTCTCACAGCTAAGCTCTCCTCTGACAGCAGTGGGTTAGCAAAGGGGCCCCAGGATCATCTGGTGTCCTGGAAGATTAAGGCCCATGGCAGCCAGCAATGATCCCAGGTTGGCTCTTGTTCCCTTTCTCAAGGGGGAGAGAAACTGTTTCTCCTCTGGATTCTCCACAGGCCTTCCCTTCTCTGGAGTTATCTGTGAGCATCATCTACATAGGATTCCAGCTTATTGGGAAGGCTGTAGATATACATGCACATATGTGTAGAGAAAACTCTGGGGGGTGTTGCCCAGATGTTCACTGTGGTTATCTCTGGGTGGGGGATTGTGGATGAGCCTCGCTCCTTTCCTTCCTCACTTTTATGGCTCGAATTTGTTTAATTTGTTTTTAAAACTTTGCTCACAGTCCCAGAAATAAAAATCATCAAGAGAGGAAGAAAGAAAGTAGGAGAGATACACAAAAACCAAGAAGAAGCAATGAAAGGAGGATAAAATAAAATGAGAGCGGGTACAGAAGAGTAAAGAATAAGATTGGGGGGATCCCTGGGTGGCGCAGCGGTTTGGCGCCTGCCTTTGGCCCAGGGCGCGATCCTGGAGATCCGGGATCGAATCCCACATCGGGCTCCCGATGCATGGAGCCTGCTTCTCCCTCTGCCTGTGTCTCTGCGCCTCTCTCTCTCTCTGTGACTATCATAAATAAATAAAAAAAAATTTAAAAAAAAAAATTTAAAAAAAAAAAAAAAAGAATAAGATTGGGGAGGCAAAGAGCAGAGGACAGTGGTTGGTAGGTGGTCCTCTGGTGCTTTGGGTGCCCAGGGTCTCTGCTGATGACGGAGGCAGCAGATGCTGGGAGGGGCAGAGCAGCTGAGCATAAGGACACAATCCGCCATGGGCCTCTAAAATTTCTGCATATCTCCTGGGCAAGGCACTGACTGCCTTTGTTCTAGACCATCTTTCATAGGATGTTTGTGCAGGTAAACCTTGTTTTTTGTGCTTCACTTTATTGCACTTTGTAGATACTGTGGTTTTTTTTTACAAATTGAAGATTTGCGGCAACACTTCGTCAAGCAAGTCTATTGGTACCGTTTTTCCATTAGCATTTGCTCACTTCATGTCTCTGTGTCACATTTTGGTAATTCTTGTAATATTTCAAGCTTTTTCATTATTATTATATTTATTATGGTGATTTGTGATCCGTGATCTTTGATGTTACAACTATAATTGTTTTGGGGCACCACCGACCACTCGCATGTAAGACAGCAAATTTCATCGATAAATGTGTATGTTCTGACTGCTTCACTGACCAGCCATTCCTCCCATCTCTCTCCCTCCCCTCGGGCCTCCCTAGTCCTGAGACACAATTATATTGAAATTAGGCCAATTAATAGCCTACAATGGCCTCTAAGTGTTCAAGAGTGGTTGTGATTTGCATTTCCCTGATGTTGATGTCGAGCATCTTTTATGTGTCTGTTAGTCATCTGTGTGTCTTCTTTAGAAAAATGTCTATTCCGTTCTCTGCATATTTTAATTGGATTGTTTGTGTTTTTTTATATTGAGTTATATGAGTTCTTTATATATTTTGGATATTAACCACTTATTGGATATATCATTTGCGAATATCTTCTCACACTTAGTAGGTTGCTTTTTCATTTTGTTGATGGTTTTCTTTGCTATGCAAAAGCTTTTAGTTTGATGAAGTCTCATTTGTTTATTTTTCCTTCTGTTGTCTAAAGATCAGTGTGAAAGATTTTACTGCCTATGTTTTTTTTTCTAGTAGTTTTATAGTTTCAGGTCTTACAATTAGATCTTTAATCCATTTGGAGTTTGTTTTTATGTACGATGTAAGAAACTGGTCCAGTTTCATTCTTTTACACGTAGCTGTCCAGTTTTCCCAGCACCATTTATTGAGGATACTGTCCTTCCCCCTTGTATATTCTTGACTCCTTTGTCATAGATTAATTGGCCATATAAGTGTAGGTACACCTCTGGATTCTATTCTGTTACCTTATCTGTTTTTGTGCCAGTACCATACTCTTTTGGTCACTATTGCTTTGTATTATGATTTGAAATTGGGATGTGATACCTGCAGCTGTGTTCTTTCTCTAGATTTCTTTGGCTATTTGAGGCCTTTTGTAGATTCATACAAACCTAGGATTATTTGTTCTATTTCTGTGAAAAGTGCCTTTGCTATTTTGATTGGGATTGTGTTGAATCTGTAGATTGTTGGTTAGTATGGAATTTTAACAATGTTACTTCTTCCAATCCATGAGTATAGTATATTTTTCTTTTATTTGTGTTGTCTTCAATTTTTTCATCAATGTTTTAGAGTTTTCAGAATACATGTCTTTCACCTCCTTGGTTAAATTTATTCCTGGGCATTTTATCCTTTTTGATGCAACCGGAAATGGGATGGTTTTCTTAATTTTTCTTTCTGATAATTGGTTATTAGTGTATAGAAACCAACAGATTTTGCATATTGATTTTGCATGCTTTGGCTTTACTGAATTCATTTATTAGTTCAGCAGTTTTGGATGGAGTCTTTAGGATTTTCTCTGTATAATATCATGTCATCTATAAATAGTGTTAGTTTTACTTAATCCTTTCCAATTGAGATGCCTTTTGTTTCTTTTTTCTTGCCTAATTGCTGTGTCTAGGACTTCTAATACTATGTTGAAAAAAAAAAAAAGTGGTGGATTGCCTGGGTGGCTCAGTAGTTGAGCTTCTGCCTTGGGCTCAGGTTGTGATCCCAGAGTCCTGGGATCAAGGCCTGCATTGGGGTCCCCGCAGGGAACCTGCTTCTCCCTCTGCCTATGTCACTGCCTCTCTCTCTGTGTCTCTCATAAATAAATAAATAAATAAAATCTTAAAAAAAAAGTGGTGAGAGTGGTATTCTTGTCTTGTTCTTGATCTTAAAGGAAAGCTTTCAGCTTTTCACCACTGAATTTGTAGTTAGCTGTGGGAGAAGATTCTTTTATAAAATGGTTTGGAGGTAGAAGGTAATATCCTGTTTTGGAAGGTGACAATGAAGCAAAGAGATCATTCATTGCTCTATATAAGAAATTCCAGGAGATTTTGGGTGGGGGTGGGGTAGTGTAGAGAAGAAAGGAGGTACTGTGGGCAATATGGGACAAAATGGCAGGAAGCTCATTTCTTGGTAATAATCAGTAACCCTTACACACACTTACAACCTTACACACACTTACTCTGTACTGGTCACCATCCTAAATTCTCTCACAAGTGCACAGACACCCCTTAGAAACTATTTAATCCACATATGGTTATTTGTGATGGGCACTGTAACCCTCCTTTTCCCCCACCTCCATTTCAGTAGAGATTGCCTGGTGAGAGTGTTTGTGGAGGGGCTGAGTTCCATTTTGGGGTCAGCACTTAGCAGAGACAACACAAACAGACCTGGGTGCAGCAAGGCAGGAGTTTCACTCGAACTGCAGATGCAGGAGGGGAAGGAGGCGGCCTTGTGTGCAACCATCTATCTCCAAGGAGTCACAGATTGTGGGAGTAAATATCAGAGTTCTCATTGACAAGAGATCTGAGGCCCCCACAAACAATTTAAATTTCAAAGAATAGCATGGCCTCAACTGGCATCTGGGTTATAGGAAGGCTTTGTGATCCCTATTTTACAGAACAAATTAACCCAGAGAGATTAAGAAACTTGTCCAAGGTCACACAGTGAGTACCATGGGATTTGAACTATTAGGCCTAAAAAACACCTGGAGAAGATTGGTGCCCTAAGAATACAGTGTTTGTCACCTGGATCCCCAGGTTGTTCCAAAGGAAAAGGTTTTAGCCCTTTATCTATAAGCTGCCTAGATCTTTTGGGTAAATTACCTTCTTTGGCCTGGGAAAGCCAAAGTTAGCTTGCCATGAGGTACTATAAGTAACAGATGGCTATGAGCCCTGCCCTGTGCCCAGGCGTGGCCTGGCCTGGGACATGCAGCCCTAGCCCCTGTCCTGGGGGAGCTCATAGTCAGGAGGGGAAGAAGCAGCTGTCCTCAGAAGGAAGCTAATGAGAGGGTGTGGGCATGTGAGCTCCAGTGCCCAAAGCCTCACCCGAGAGCTTCCCCAATGACTGTCATCCTCCAGGAGCTGGGGCAGGAGCAGTGAGGATGGGGGAGGAGGCAAGTGTCCCTCATTTGCAATGATGGGATTTGGATCTATAAATAGTCATCAGAAATAGAGCAGAGAGAAGTCATTTGCAAGCTTACATTAATTCAATAGTGGCCTTTTTCTTCCTTATGAGATAAGCTATTTGATTCTATTCAAACCAAAAAAAAATCTATTCTGCCCCCCTTGATGCCTCTCAGCGTGGGGAGTCACATCTTCTGAGGTCCTTGTCCAGGGGGCGTGTGCAGGCCTACGGCTGAAGGGTGTGGAGGAGGGACCATGAACACCAGGGCTCCTTCCCTCCTTCTCCCTCCGACAAGGCACCAGAAAAAACTAATCAGCATCAGCAGCCAGAGGGGAGAAATTCATTAGCAGATCTGGTTTTGCATAATTTAGTAGTTGGCATTAGCAAATTAAGCCTGCTTGGCTTTCCTTGTTGTAACGGTCATTAGAGAAAACGTGAAGAAAACACAGGCTCATAATCCCAGCAGTTTTCTAGAGATGATAATTAATAACAACAATAATAAACTGCTAATAAGACTTTGCAATTTCCCTTCCACTCATATCCTGCTTGTTCCCCACAGCTGCTGCAGAGGAGAGCGAGTCCGGGTTATTGTCCTGTTTGATGGACAGTGAGACTGAGGCCGGGAGGTGTGTGCAGCTAGGGGGGGCCTCCTTGCCTGCCTCGGGCTTGTCCGGGGGCGTGAAGTCAGGGCCAGGGCGTGGCCTCAGGAGACCCAGACGCAGGCAGGACCAACAGCCTTCTCAGGGGGAGGAACCTCAGTTCTCCCTTGGCCACAGCAAATCCTATTAACAGCAACAGCAGCAATCATAAAGCTGACATTTGTTGAGTACTTCCAGGCGCCCAACACTTTACATACATACTATCTCAACAATAACTCACAGCCACCCACTAGGCGCTGACATCAGCCTCATTCAGGCTGGGGAAAATTGAGGAAATTGTCTCAGAGAGGTGTGACAGGCACCAACTGGAGTGGCTTCCTGGTCTCTAGCGAATCTCCTTCTCCGGGAATGATCTAGACACACAGGTGGCCAGTGGCTCTGCCTTTGTCATGTGGCCCTTGGCAAACCCGAGTGGGCCAGGAGTGGGCAACTGGCCTGAGCTTGGCCAATCAAAGCCAAGCTCTCCGGGACTTGTCAGACTGGAACAAAGGCAGGGGAAAGGTCCCCTTCTGGTGATGGCTGGCACCATGGCGGCCCCATTCTTCTTCCTGGAAGAAGTCAGGAAGGCAGAGGCAGGGATGGGACAGGGGTAGCGTGGGGCAGGCAGTACTCTGTGGTACAAGGTAACTTTCCCTGAGGCACATGGGTGATAAGGAGCTCCCATGTCCTCCCAGAAGAACCCCTTTTCTTTGAGCTGGCTGGATGTGGGTTTCTGTCTCTTGAAACCACAAGACCTAAGCTAGGACCTTGCTTGGGGTCCCCCAGGAAGTATGTGGTATGGTAGAGATTGCAGTCTTGTTCCCTCTTCACCATGGTGTCCAGGGGCTCCTGGGCCTCCCCTGTGTAGCCACGTCTGGGAGGATGGGGTACAGCAGGGCAGACCTCTCGTTTGATGGCTCCTGGCAGTGGGGCTCTGTGGGTCCCATGCCCTGCTGAGGAACCATAGTGAAGGGAAAGTGCATCGCAGTTGAATCTTCAGCTGAACCCCCAATCAGTGCACTAGTGTGCGTGGGGCTCAGTTGTGCTACCCCTGTGCTCTGGACAGGGTTGGCAGAAATGGCCATTGTAACTTTGAATTTTTGAGAAAGAGGAAGCCATGGCCATCTTGGGTTTGGAGGGAAGGGGAAAGTGAAGGTGTCCCTGAAGCTGCCCCTGGCCTTTGCTCTAGACCCCAGCCTGAGGCCCTGCCTCTGGGGGCTCTGACTCCATGAATCCCCATGAACAGAGTGCCCTGCCTTCTCCCCCTACTCCCAGGCCTCCCTGAATGTCGGGAGTCCAGCAGATGCTCTTCAGGATCTCTCTCCTCCCCACTTCCCAAGTCCTTTGTGAAAAGCTGCTCCCAGACTCCTGCTGGGCCACAGAATCCCCCAGTCCAGCCTCCTGAGTGAGCAGCCCCAGGCGGGTACGCAGGGGGTTGGTCCACAGGGGCTGCCGTTAGGCTGCTGAGACTCAAACTGTGGCTCTGCCATTGCTTGTCTCATGATCTGTAGGTACAGTCTTTGACCCCTCCATGCCTTGGGTTTCCAAATCCAACAAAAAAAGGGCCAGTAATAGGAAGTACCTACCTTACAGAAGGAGTGTTAGGACTCAAAAACCTATTACAGAGAAACCAAAAAACCCATTATAAGTCAAGCTCGGCACTCAGTGGATTCAGTCTGTTGGTTAGTAAAGATGGAGAAACTGAGGTAAAAACAGAGAAAGCGATTCCTCCAAGGTCACATTCAGGTCACAGTCAGGTCAGGGCCGGTGCCAGAAGCCAGTCCCCACCACCAGTTAGCCAACTCCTAGAAAGCTCCAGAGAATGCTGCACTCACCTCCACCCCCCATACCCACCCTGCTCAGGTCAGATGCTCTCACTGGTGTTTTCTATTTGGCGACTGTCATGGGGAGGCATGACAGGTAGGGAGTTGTGTTTCTTAGGATTGGAGTTCATGAAGTGACTGGGTCCACCCTGGTGAATCAGGCAGAGATTTGTGATTTATTGATATTTCAGAAAAGGCTGTCGAGCCACCCCGGTCAGCTCCCTTGCTCAGAGGCCCAGCAGCCAGGAGCCCCCAACCCACCTCAATGGCCAGGTGGGAAAACACAGGCAACAGCCCCAGGCACCCAGCAAGTGAGTTCAGACTCATCTTGGGGCCCACAGATGACCAAGGGAGGGTCTGCCGTTCCATGTTGACTTGTGTGCACTCAGTGTGTTCACTGAGGGGTGTGTGCAAGCTGATTTCTGTGAGCGCAACACGGTGGGGGCATGAAGCCAGGAGCTGGCTTGTGGGAGGGTGAGACTGAGGGGCTTTGGGAAGAGAGACCTCTCCCTTTTGTCTTCTGCATCAGAGCTGTTTGAATTTTCTTTAACCAGTTAAAAAAATTTTTTAACAATAATTTTAAACAATCAATAAAAAAAATTTAACAACAACCTGAGAAGAGGTCTTAAAGGAGAAATAAAAGGATGGGGGGGGGGTCCCAAAGCCCTGCCAAGTTGGAGGTCAGGGTGTGGCCACAGAGAGCCTTGGGGGAGCACCTCCTCAGATGGCCAAAGTCTCTCTAGTTCACAAAGTACTGTCAGGCCCCGTGTGTCACCGACCCACACCTGCCAGGTAGGTAGAACAAATGACACTATCAGTCTTATTTTACAGCAGAGAAAACCAAGGCTCTGAGAAGTTGCCATGACTTTCCCGAGCTCAACAGCTGAAGAACAGCAGGGCATTGACTGGGTCTCCCATTAGCCCTCACAGAGCCTTTGGGTGAATTCAGTCCTGGAGGCACCCAGCTGAAACAGAACCCCACTGGTCAAGTGTTTTGGGGAATGGGGCACACAACCAGGCCCAGCAGCCCTGGCTGGACTTGAGCCACGGCCTCTGACTCCAAAGGCCCTCCCATCCCTGCCACACTGTGCAGAGCAGCCTAGGAACAGTGACCGGACAATGGGAAGAGTTGGGACACTATGATGGGATGTCCTTTGAGTCCTGTGGTACCAGGATCACATGTTGTCCCAGGTAGTGGGACATTGCTTTTGTACCCTAACTCTATCTATACTCAGCCTGGAGGTTTTAGGGATGGAAAAGGGGATTACTGTGTGCATTTTAAGAGGCTTTTTTTAATATATAGATTTTACTTATTCATGAGAGACACACAGAGAGAGGCAGAGACACAGGCAGAGGGAGAAGCAGGCTCCATGCAGGGGGCCTGATGCGGGACTCGATCCCAGGACCCTGGGATCACGCCCTGAGCTGAAGGCAGGTGCTCAACCACCGAGCCACCCAGGGATCCCAAGAGGCTGCTTTTGATGAGTTTGGTCTTAAGTAAAGCAATGAGTCCTAATAGTGGAGTTTCAGGCACAAGTGGGCACACTTAGCCCTTCTTAGAGCTTCCGAAATCTCAACAGGATTTAGACCTTCTCTCTCACTGGTGGGACCTGGGGCAGACCATTAACCATTTACCCCATCTGAGCCTCAGTTCCTTTGTCTGTAAGAGGGAATGGCAAACACCAGAACCTACCCGGCAGGGTGGTTGTAAGGGCTACATGAGGTGACACGCATCCAGGGCTGAGAACTCAGCCTGGTGCTTGTAAGCCAGGACTCAAGAGACATCAGCTCTTCTTATTATGATGGCGTGGCCTGAGTTGACTGGGTAAGGGACATCTCTCTTTGCTTCTCTGGCCCTCTGACTGCCCCTCTATCATTCATTCTTCCCCCTCCTGAACCCTGGCCCATTCCTCAGAAAGTGCGGCACTCCTGAAGGGAAGTGGCCACAGAGGGTTTGGGAATCTCACTTTCTGGGGCGTTGAGGTGGACTCGGGTAGTGATACCCCAGCCCAGAGAAGGCCCCATGTTCTTCTTTTAATTAACTGCAATCTCTGCCTCCTGATGCATTCTTGTCAAGAAAATTGCTCTTAAGGCAGCCCAGGTGGCTCAGCGGTTTAGCGCCGCCTTTGGCCCAGGGCCTAATCCTGGAGTCCCGGGATCGAGTCCCACGTCGGGCTCCCTGCATGGAGCCTGCTTCTCCCTCTGCCTGTGTCTCTGCCTCTCTCTCTCTCTCTGTTTCTCGTGGATAAATAAATAAAATCTTTTTTTAAAAAAATTGCTCTTAATCATTTACGGCTATTTTCCTTTCCAAAGAATGTCTAATTCCTGGAATGCTGCTCTAATTGTATTGTGGCCACTGAGGCAGTGATGATGGGCTGGTATGAGGGTGTGTGTGTGTGTGTGTGTGTGTGTGTGTGTGTTTGCTGGAGGCGGTTCTGGAACCAGGAGTGGGTAACTCCTGTTGACTCCTTCTGGGCAGTGCACAGGGTAGAAGCAGGCCCTTCCTGCCCCCTTCATCTCCCTTGGCCTCTGTGCCATGTCTGACGTGGTGCTTGAGAGACCTGGCCGCTCTCCTTGAGCTGCATAAGCTGACCTGAGACATGGGCTGGGAAATAGGCCTGGGGGCCAGGTCACCAGGTGTGGCCAGGATGTGGTAGAGGTGGACTTGAAGAAGAGGTCTTGTTTTCATCAAGTGCCCAGAAAAGGTAGAGTAGGGATGCTCTACCCCTGGGCTCATGCCCAGAAGAGCCACAGGGGCACATCTGGGTTCCACATAGCATTTTCCTTTCTAGTCTCCTGGCCTTTACTCAGCCGTCACAGCCAACTATTGTGGTCTAACCTGAAACAGTGTCTGTGAAACCATGTACTTGAAGAACTAGTTGTATATATGTACATATAAATATAAATTTTTTAAAAATATTTTATTTATTTATTTAAGAGAAGAGAACTTGAAAAAAGAGAACAAAAGCAGTGGGGAGCAGCCGAGGCAGGGGGAGAAGAAGACTCCCTGCTGAGTGGGGCGCCTGATGTGGGGCTGATCCCAGGACCTTGAGATCATGACCTGAGTTGAAGGCAGACGCTTAACCAGCTGAGCCACCCAGGCACCCCAGCTGTATTTTTATATTAAATACATAACTATTGCAACAAAATAGTTCGTGTTGCATTTTACCTAAAATCATCCCATGTCCCACCAATGGTAGCTGCCACTCTTTGAAAAAATCTTAGCTTGAGTTTCAGGTGAGGGAAAAGGGGCAAGAGTTGATGCCACGTGCACTTGCTGAAATCCCCCCTTGCCAGGCTGGGAGCAGGGTGAGGACAGATGCCGTGTCTAGTCCTCTGCTCACATAAGAAGTGCTCATGGGTGTGGGTACAGGAAAGAACACAGCTTTGCATTTGAATCTGGGTTCAAAAATTACCTTGTGCTGTATTTTCTATTCAGGTCAGGGTAAGCTAATTTATTTTGATTTTCCAGTCTGTGCAATGGGGAGAACCTCTGTCTTAGGGTGGTGTTGGCAAGGCCAACTGGCATCAGATATCCAGTATTCATAGGGAAAACCCTTAACAGATGCTAATTTCCTTCCTCTCTCTCTTCTGATGTTTGATTACTCAGTTTGTACCAAGCTGTTAGTGAGGTAATGTACTTCCTCCTTTCCCAAGGAGTTTGCATTTACCCTCAAGGACAGACCTCTGGCAGTGGGACCACAGGCAGCAGGAGAGCGGACACCAGGATCTCCGTTCTCACACTCAGGCCACAGCTCCTGTGCACCTGGGAGGCAAGAGTTAAAATGGACAGCGTTGGGGTTGCAATGCCTCTGGGGTTGCAATCTCAAGTCCTTCAGGGACTGGGCAGGTCCCACGTACAGCTGGCAGGTGGTAAAGCTGAACATGGGACCACACTGGAGAAAGCCTAAGGGCAACAATACTTTCCTGGCCCAATGAAACAGGTTTGACAAATCAAACACAGAAACAAAAGCAGAAACAGACCCATAAATGCAGAGAACAAGCTGATGGCCCCCAGAGGGAATGGGCAAATAGGAGTGAAGGGGAGTGGGGAGTGGGACATACAGGCTTCCAGATATGGAATAAGACAAAAAATAAACAAGCAAACAAAAAACCTAGGGGGCTAGTTTACAACCTCTCCAAGGGCTAGTCCAGGCAGGAATAATAATCACCATACTTAACCGCCAGAAGGCCTGGTTATGAGACACAAGCAGCTCCCCATTTCAAGCCTGTCCATCCCTACAGCCCTGGGTAGAGGGAGGAATGAACTTCCCTCAAGGCCTGAGCTGCAGCCTCCTGTCAGTCATTTTACACCCAGTCTATAAAGAGTCACTGTCCGCCCGGGCTCTGGCTGGGCTCCGTTCTGGGCCTCCTCGCCTGGGGGCAGAGCAGCTTGGCACTGGTTGCTTCCAGGCTGTGTGGGATCCTAGGCATGTGTAGGCTGCTCCAGCTGACCCTGGGGGGGCGGGCGGGGGGCTTCCATCCCAAGATAGCCTGGCCTGACTGCAAATCCAGCCCACTCTGCCAGTGGCAATTAGTAGCTGAGTTTCTGGAGCTCAGCGCTGGGGGATCTGAAGCCTCTTTCTTCTTGCCTTCCGGGCTCATACCTCTTACTGAAGGAACATTGAGTTGGGCAGGTGTGGCTGGTTTCTGAGACTTCTCTGAGACTTGGCTTCCCATATCCCAGGGGTGGACTGGATAAGACTCGATCTGCTTCAGACAGTGAAAATCATGAAGGTCAGGTACAGGGGTGTGTGTGGCTTATAGAACCCCTGACCTGGCTGTTGCTGGTCAGTAATGCCCTGTGACTGGTGACTGCCCCAGGTCCAATGACCACATCACGACAGTTATCTGGTCCCCGTCTGGCCCTCCTGGTGTGAAGAGTCCCTCACACCTTATGTGCTCCAGTTTGCAAAGCATTCTACATCTACACTCCATGAGAGCCTGTTCATTGCCACCAATCTAGGCAGGGCAGGGAACATTATATTTGTGGTTTTGGTATGAGAGGAGAGGTCGGGGGCTAACCTAAAGCCATATAGAAAATCAAGGCTGGGGATCCCTGGGTGGCGCAGCGGTTTGGCGCCTGCCTTTGGCCCAGGGCGTGATCCAGGAGACACGGGATCGAGTCCCACGTTGGGCTCCCGGTGCATGGAGCCTGCTTCTCCCTCTGCCTGTGTCTCTGCCTCTCTCTCTCTCTCTGTGTGACTATCATAAATAAATAAAATTAAAAAAAAAAAAAAAAAAAGAAAATCAAGGCTGGAGTCAGGATAAGAGCACAGGTCTGCCTTCAGAGGCTTTCTTCACTATCGTTTACCCCTCTTTCCATGTCTGATGCCCCCTGGATATGGGGTTTGAATGGACACATTCCCCTCTTTTTTTTTTTTTTTTTTAATTTATTTATGATAGTCACACACAGAGAGAGAGAGAGGCAGAGACATAGGCAGAGGGAGAAGCAGGCTCCATGCACCGGGAGCCTGATGTGGGATTCGATCCCGGGTTTCCAGGATCGCGCCCTGGGCCAAAGGCAGGCGCCAAACCGCTGCACCACCCAGGGATCCCCCCCTCTTTTTTTGGAGGGGTAGAGGCAGAGGGAGAAGAGAGAGAATGTTACGCAGGCTCCATTTGATCTCACAACCCCAAGATCATGACCTGATCCAAAATCAAGAGTTGGACACAACTGATTGAGCTGCCCTTGCACTCCAAATGTAATTTAAAGAAGATGTACAATGGTCCAACCATGACCCTTGATTAGATCCAGATTTTAAAGGAAAAAAAAATAAAAGAAAGGAAGACTAGCTCTGGAAGATATGGAGGTATGCCACCCAGACCTCCCCTCAAGACTTGCTGCTCAGCTGCTGAGAGAGTAGCTGGCACACTCCTTTGGACCTGCTTCAGCTGGAGAGCTACTCTGGCCCAGATCATGCCCTTCCAGGGTGGTCCTAGGAAGTGACTGATCCAGCAGGGACCATAAAGCCCATTCTGGCTCCACAGAGGACCTCCCCACGAGCAATTCTTGGTCCAGAGCATCTCCACTGGGTAGACTGAGGCTTCATCAGGTCTTGTGTGGCAGTTCAATTCTTCCTCTACCCAATCCTGTTTCCTCCTGCTTCCTTACACAGGCATAGATCCCTAATAAACATCTTGCACCCCAAACTCTATCTCAGTGTGTGCATCCAAAGAACCCAACCTGTAACACCAACTATTAAGGACAACATTGGGCAATTGGAAATTTTGACTGAGGGCTGTATGTTAGTTAATAGCGTTGTTACCGAGGGCGCCTGGGTGGTACAGTCAGTTAAGTGTCCCACTCTTGGTTTGGGCTCAAGTCATGATCTTACGGTCATAGGATTGAGACCCGAGTTGGGCTCTGAGCTCAGTGTGGAGTCTGCTTGAGATTCTCTCTCCCTCTTCCTCTGACCCTCCTGCTCATGTTATCCCCCCACCCCTACCCTGCCTCTCTCTTTCAAATAAATATATCTTTAAAAAAGTAGTATTGGGCAGCCCTGGTGGCTCAGTGGGTTTGGCGTCACCTTCAGTCCAGGGTGTGATCCCGGAGACCCGGGATCGAGTCCCACATCAGGCTCCCTGCATGGAGCCTGCTTCTCCCTCTGCCTGTGTCTCTGCATCTCTCTCTCTGTGTCTCTATGAATAAATAAATAAAATGTTTAAAAAAAAAAAGTAGTATTGTTTCCTGCTAACATTGTTGAGTATGGCGGTTGTTTGGTGGTAATGTAAGGTGACTGTCCTTGTTCTTAGGAAATAGCTTAAAGTATTTAGTGGGGAAAGGCCAACTCACTCTCAAATGGTTAGTATTTATCTATGTATCTGTGTCGATGTAGTATCTATACAGTACCTGGATATCGACACAAAGATCTTTACATCTGGCTATAGATGCTTACATAGCCCTATAGGAACCCACACATACTGACGATGGAGAGAGGCAGGGACAAAACAAGCGTGGCAAAATGGTACCAGTTCGTGAATCTAGGTGAAGTGTTTCGAGATGCTCCTTGTACTAGTTCTTCAACTTACTGTAGGCTTGAAATTTTTCAAAATAAGAGTTGAGAGGAAAAAAAAATCAATTGCTGTAGTATGACTTCGTTTTGGTAAAAACAGTACCTGTTGGCCTTGACACTCAGAACAGATCGGGAAGGATGTACGTAGGGAGCCTCCGTCATCATCTCTGAGTGCTTGGAAATGTGTTCTTTTCATCTCACTTGCCAGCATTTTCTCATTTTCTGCAATTCCAGGTAATGAACGATTATCAGAATAATTCACCGAGGCCAACAGCAGAGGAAAAGTCGGGCCTCCCTGTGGCCCAGGAGGGCAGTGGTCTGGAAAAGGGGGGCAGCTCCTTCACTCCCTGGCCTCCAGCGCGTGAGGTGAAAACCCCAGTAATGCCACCTCCTCTGCTGGCTGTTCCAGCCTTAGGCTGATGTAGCGCTGGCTTGAGAAAATGAAGTCATGGTGCAGGAGATGACGGGGGAGCGATGGGGCTGGCCCACTGGTGGGGTGCGGGCTGCTCGCTGCTAGGGGCCCAGAGCTCTCTCTAGGGCCACCAGCCGCCTGCTATGTTTGTTTTCCAGCTGTGTTGTGGTGGGAGAAAACTCAAAGTATTCTCCGAGTTATTCTAAAATTGAATTTTTTTAGCCTTCTGGAGTGTCATTTGTGCAACTATCGGTTCTGACTCTTTTTTGAGAGAGAGGGACAGAGCACAAGCAATGGGGGGGGAGGGGAAGAGGGAGGGGGAGAGATTCCTAAGCCCACCCCCAGGGCTCCCCAGGGAGCTTGATCTCATGATCCTGACATCAAGCCTGAGCCGAAACCCAGTCAGACGCTTAACCGACTGCACCACCCAGGTGCCCCTAATCAGTTCTGATATTTTCGTAACCTTTTTAAAATAAACCTTTTCCCCTTCACTACCTTGCTTTCCGTCTAGACAAGTTTTATCAGTGATATGAGTCTAAAGGGAAGATAATATTTAAATGCTCCAGTGAGAGACTTAGCACTGCTGAGGCCCCCCTGGTTGGGGAGCATAGAGGCAGCACCACCCCCAGGGAAGGAAGGACTCAGCGTGGGCTTAGGGCTGGGTCTTTCGTCTAGGGAGCCGGGAGGATGGGGGACACATCAGCCTCCTCCTCAGAGGAGGAAAGGCTGTGCCCTGAGGGAGGGGGGTGGAAAGAAGCAGAGCAAATTGGCGGTTTGAGCCAAAACCAGGCCCCAGGCGGGGGAAGGGCTGGAGGCAGCGAATGTTTGAGCAGATTTCCCCGCCAGGGTTTCCCGGCTTCTTCCCTCACTCAGGCTTCTCACCCTTTCTGTGGCCCCGGGCTGCCTTGGGCTCCCCATCCTGTGTAAAGCCTGCCTCTGTTAAGACACCTTCTTTTTTTTTTTTAATTTTATTTTTAATTTATTTTTAATTTATTTATGATAGTCACAGAGAGAGAGAGAGAGAGAGAGAGAGAGAGGCAGAGGGTTCGAAGCAGGCTCCATGCAGGGAGCCCGACGTGGGATTCGATCCCGGGTCTCCAGGATCGCGCCCTGGGCCAAAGGCAGGCGCCAAACCGCTGCGCCACCCAGGAATCCCCTGTTAAGATACCTTCTGATTTGGGGGGATCCCTGGGTGGCTCAGCGGTTTAGCACCGCTTTCAGCCCAGGGCGTGATCCTGGGGTCCTGGGATCAAGTCCCGCATCAGGCTCCCTGCATGGAGCCTGCGTCTCCCTCTGTCTGTGTCTCTGCCTCTCTCTCTCTCATGAATGAATAAATAAAATCTTAAAAAAAAAAAAAAGATACCTTCTGATTTTGTGGTCCAGCCCTGAGAACAAGCATCAATCAGCAAATATTTACCACTCCTTTATTATTTGTGAGGTGCTGGAGGAAGCTTTGACCCCCACTCTGACCTTTCTCTGATACCGGGCCCCACTCACACCACCAAGCCTAGCAAGCCTTTACTGGCCTTTGATAAGGGGCTTCTGTTCAGCAGAGGCCACTGTCATGTCTTTAGCCGGCTTGGAGCATCCAGGATGACAAACTTGTATGTGTCTGTTTCAGGTTCAAGGTGAAAATGTGGATGGGGCTCTCAGGTCTGTTGGGCTGGGATCCCGGGCCCTGGGCTGGGTCTGGGTGGGAGAAGCCCACACAACCCGAAGTGCAGGGCAGTCGCCTGGATGTCTCCGAGGTCCTGCAAACTCACAATGTTCTGCCTTGAAGTCATCATATGTTCAAATCACTTCTGTGCATGGAGGCCTTTCCCAAGCTCTAGACTAGGCTTAGGACCTGGCCTGGGCTCCTGCTGGTCCTTCTAATTCCTCTTCATCACTCATCACATTTTAAAAAATTGCTTGTTTAACATCAGCCTTCTCTAAGAGCTTCTATGTTCACGAGGACAGGGACCTTGTCTGTCTAATTTATGCCTGGCACTTGGCAACTCAATATTTGTTGAATGATGGCAGAATGAAAATTCGAGTCACCGGTGGAGAGGAAGCCAGAAGGCCGCCCAGGAAGAGCAGCAGCCTCAAGCACAGGTATGAGATCAAAAGCCAGACAGAAAATGAGGGACAGGGAGCCACAGTCAGGTACAGGATGGGAGGTGGTCCCAGAAAACTATAGTTTGGGCCCTAAACTGTGGCCCAGCCAGGATGCTGGGATGTGACCATAGCAGGGACGGGACAAGGTAAGCTGACCAGCTTAGTCTGGGACTCTTGCTGGATTGGGTGTTAGCTTCCCTGTTGTCAGGCACCCCGTTGGACACCCGGGAGCTACTCGATACTGGATCCCAGGTCTGACTCTGCACCTACGGATATTCTCTCTTGATATGTGTGGAAGGGCTCAGCACAGATCTTGGCACTTAGTGGGACTCAGTAAATGATTATCCACCCTAAAATTGGCAAAGTTAAATCATCCACACAAAGAGAGACAGCTGCATCTATTAGAGTTCTCTGGCCACGAGCAAGGGAAAGTGACCTTGGCTGACTTACACAAACACTTAACTGGAGGGGAAGGGGAAGAAGCAGTCTTTGGGCCTGACAGGAACTGATACAGCTTTGGGAACGTGACATCAGAAACAGTGAGGTGTCCTGGTAAGGATTTGCTTCATTTGTCCTCAGTTCTCCTAACACCCAGCCCAGGAGAGATGGGCTCCTGGACAGTCCCATCAAGTCTGTGTGCAGTGGGAAGGGGGTTCCCCAAATGAAAGGGGTGTCCGTGTTCACACTCTCAGCCTCTGTATTGACTCCTTGGGCGTCTCTCCAGGCACTGGCTGAGTTATCTTGCCTGGCCTCTTGTCACCTCAAGAGGGATCAACATCGGGTTGTTGCCCTTTCCCCATGCATTGGACTATATACCTGAAACTTTTTGGTTTCCTGAGCTCCCCGGACCTGATTTTCCCTTGTGTTACATTTTGTATCCGTGGGTCCAGCCTTCCAACCCTGAGTTCCAGAGACTGATCCCCTCCCTTGCCTGGAAGGGGAGATCAGACAAATTCCCAGCAACCATAGATGGGACCTGATAGTTGGGGGCCTCCGGGGGGGGGGGGGGGGAAGAAATGCTGTCAATGTCAATGAATGACTTTAGGGAAGATTCACAGCCATGGCCTAGGCTTCTCTGTTTCCCGGACAATACATTTTTGTTTTTAATTATAGAAGTAACATATGTTCATGAAAGAAAATCTAGAAAGTATCTGAAAGTGAAAAGTACCCACCCCAATACACCCACCCGTTTATATTTTAGATCCAAGCCTTTCGCCATCTAGCTTAGCTGGGGAGGCAATGCAGCCAACTGTTTGAGAGAAACTCTGGGGCTGCAGCCCTGCCAGCTGCGAGCTCTGTGACCTTTCAACATTGATCAGCCTCCCTAAACGTCACCTAGTGTGAAGAAAAGGCAGAGTGATGTTTGTTATATAGTAAGTACTTAATAAATCTTGGTAAGTGCTCAATAAACCTTTAATTTTATTAACATTTTATGCCACGTCTGTGCTGCCATGCTGCCTGGCCCAATTATTTCCCTGAATTCCTTAGGCAACTCAGTCTCAATCCTGGCCTTCCAGGGTACCAACCATTTGTCTTGGGGAATAATTTTTTTAAAGCCACTCCATGGCCTAAAAGCAAAGCTAGCACCCAGGAGATCATATGGAGCTATTTGGTCAGGAAGCGTGGGGAAGATAAAGGCCAAGTGCATGGAAGAGCCAACTGAGCGTTATGTTGGCCCACAGCAGCTCTCCCTTTCTTACCCCTCCCCCCTCCCGTTCCTTCAGGGAAGTCTTCTCCCACTCTAGGTGCTCTGAAGGGAGCTGGATCACATTTTCTGGTCTTACCTCTCCCAACCCATAGGGTTGGCAAAGGATCCAGGCCCGGTCAAACAGAGGATTCCAATCCACTGCCTTCAGGAAGTGCTTCAGTAATTGTCAAGTGATCTCAGTCAGGCCCATTAGCTTCTTCTTGGGACTTTGTCTTTGGAATCAAGGTGCTAGAAGGATATAAACATGCACTTGCCAAGTGAAGGGAGCCTGCTTGCAGGGAGAGAGAATGGGATCAATACCAAGAAATGTAGATGCATAGATGAAATTCAGGTTCCAGTCCCTGAATCCCTGGTTCTTACAGAACTTTGGAATTATGGGAGTTTTCCCAGGATTCATCTCAGCCATGTGAGCCATGTAAATTCCACCTCCCCCTTTTTTTTCCTTAACTGATTTTTTTTGCTTAACTGACTTGTATTAGGTTGTTGTTATTTCCAAGTCAAAGACTCCTAATACAAATGCTTTGTTTGTAAAGGTGGGAAAGGGATTGTGTAATCATTTGTAATTTTGCCCACTGCCTCCAGTGAGAAGAAACATTCTCCCTAAGTGAGTAGCACTCCCAGCACACTGACCAAGATCAAGAGAACCCCAATCTTTTGGGACTCGGGCTTGTTGATTACTTATTCAAGGCTCTCTGGAGTTGCACTATGTCTTATTGATTGCTGATGGGCTCTGCAGCATTCACTCCATCAAGCGGAATTTGAGTCTCTCAAGTCTTTGGAGTTATTTGAAGAAACTGTGATCCTTTCATCTCTTCTGGTTTCCTTGGAGCTTGTTCTATTCCCTTTCATCTCCAGCTCAGCATTATGAAAAGGTGTAATGGTGAGATCCTGGAGTCTGGATGTGAATGAAAGCATATAGGCATATTCTGAGCAATCAGAATTAATAATGTGGCATCCATATCTTACTTGCTTTATCATCACAGGCTTCTTCTTCTTTTTTTTTTTTTTAAAGCATGCCTGGGTGAATGGGACACCCCAGGGGAGGCTTGTGTAGTCCTCCCTGTCTGGTGGAGGTGCAGGAGCAGGGCTAGTCACATGTAATCAGGGACAACGGGCTCCCAGTTTATTGCCAGTTTGAGGATTCCCCTGCAGTCTGAGTCTGTCTTCTCATTGTCTGGGAAGTCTGCCCACCTTCTCATCAGGTTGTTCCTCTTCTTCTTCAGGAAAGTGTTCAGAACACTTCAGAAAGCCGTCTGGCTTAATTCCTTTCAGCGCCAGTAAATCCAGCATTTGTTGTTTTTTACATGTGCTTTTTAATTTCTTTGAGTCTTCGATATATTACTCGGGGACAAGAACAGAGTATCCTTAGATTTCTTTTAAGAACATCATAGAAAAAACAAGGGATAAGGGACTTAAGGCCAGTTTAATGGGTTCTGGGGTATGTCTAGATTCCACCATCGAGCTGAGGATATAGGACTGGAAGGAATATACTAAGTGCTGTTGTATTTTCTGGGATAGAAATGCTGAGAGCTGTGACCAATTTAGGGTTTTAAGTTTCATAAAATTCATAAGAATAAAAAGGATATTGTTCCCACTCTCTATTGCATTTATCTCTGCTTTAACCTTTATTATTTTCTTTTTGCTAACTTTGGGTTTAGTTTGTTCTTTTCCTAGTTCCTTGAAATGTGAAGTTAGGTACTTGATTTAAGATCTTTCCTTTTTAAAAAAATTTTTTTAAAAAAGATTTTATTTATGTACTCATGAGAGGCACAGAGAGAGGCAGAGACATAGGCAGAGAGAGAAGCAAGCTCCATGCAGGGAGCCTGATGTGGGACTCCATTCTGGGACTCCAGGATTATGACGTGGGCTGAAGGCAGATGCCCAACCGCTGAGCCACCCAGGCATCCCTGAAATCTTCTTTTTTATTTTTTATTTTATTTTTTAAATTATTTTTTTTAGATCTTCTTTTTTTAATGTAAGCATTTATAGCTATAAACTTTTCTCTTTGCACTGCTTTCACTGAAGTCTGTAAGGTTTGGTGGGTTGTGTTCACTTCCATTTTACAATTTCCTTTGTGAGTTCTTCTTTGACCCGTAGTTGCTTGTATGTTGTTTAATTTCCCATTTCTCTGGATTTTCTAGTTTTCCTGCCGCTATTCATTTTAGCTTCATTCTGTTGTGGTTGAAAAAGATTGTGTGATTTCAGTCTTCTTAAATTTGTCAGGAACTGTTTTATGGCTAACACGTGGCCTGTCCTGGGGAGTGCTTCATTGCACTTGAGAAGAGGTATGTTCTGTTGCTCTGGGTGACAGTCTATCTTCTCAACTAATCTGTAGTCGGTTCCTCTCAGGTTGCTAGGCCTTAACCTTAGTGGTTGTCCTCCCTGGGACTGCCTCACCCAGTTGTAGCAATAATCTTGTGAAGCCAGTTTAGAGAGAATCTCCCCACACTTGACATCTGATCACCTTCAATCTCTGATCAACTCCTTCCTCCCCTTCATCACCCGCAAGGGAGGTCTGATCACCTGGCCTTCACTACGAGTCCTGTTTCAGTCTGTTTACTGGACTCTCTCCTTCCTTCTGATGTGTTGTCTTAGTAGTTTTCCATCCTCTGACCTCTGCCCTGCTCCTTGGCTATAGATTTTCACTTGCCTATGCTGTATTTGGAGTCAAACCCCATTCAATACTGAAGTCTCTTCTCCTTGATCTCAACGGTACATGAGTAAAATTTGTTTTTACTTCTTTAGCCATTGGTAGGCTTTGTTTTCCTTTAACATTGGGAAGGGGATTTTTTGAATATTCACATAGACACATATAAATGTGCAAGTGACATTTTGGCTTGATTTGTCAGCATTTGCAAATATAAACTCCACTGTGATAACTTCATTGCAACCAGTCAACCAGTCATTTCTGAACAAAAAAGCAACTACAACTTCCAACCAATGCTCTACTGGGCCTCTCTAGAGTTCTAAGAGGTCAGCAGAAGTTGTGGACGCCATCAGGATGCAGTGATAAAGCGATAAAGAGAAAATCTTAAAAGCAGTCAGAAAAAGAGGCTCATTATATATAGAAACAACAAATGGCCATAGACTTCCTGCCAGAAATGATGCAAGCCAGAAGACAATAATAATCCATCTTTAAAATGCTGAAAGACAAGAAAAATCTGTCACCTTAGAATTATATAACCAGCAAATATATTTTCCAAAAATACTTTTCAGACAAACCCCATGAGACCTATACTACAACTTATACAGGAAGTTCTTCAGACAGAAAGAAAATGATACCACATAGACACTTGAAACTTCACAAAGAAAGAGTGCAGGAAATAGTAAATATGTGGGTAAAAGTAAGAAATCTCCTTTCATTAATATTTTAAAAAAGATAATTAAATACCTAAAGCAAGTAGTCACAATATATTGTGGGCTTTTAGCCTAGGTAGAAGTAATATGTATAATGATAGTGGAAAGGGTGGAAGGGAGAAAAGGAATGTTACGGTATAAGGTTCATATATTACATGTGAAGGGAAATAAAATTATTTGAAGGTAGATAGTATAAGTTAAAAATGTGTATTGAGGGCAGCCCAGGTGGCCCAGCAGTTTGGCACCGCCTTTGGCCCGGGGTGTGATCCTGGAGAGCCCGGATCGAGCCCGACATCAGGCTCCCTGCGTGGAGCCTGCTTGCTTCTCTCTCTGCCTGTGTCTCTGCCTCTCTCTCTCTCTGTCTGTCATGAATAAATAAATAAAAGCTTTTTTTAAAATAAAGATTTTATTTATTTATTCATGAGAGACACAGAGAGAGAGAGAGAGAGAGGCAGACACACAGGCAGGGGGAGGAGCAGGCTCCTCGCAGGGAGCCCGACGTGGGACTCGATCCGGATCCTGGGTCTCTAGGATCACGCCCTGGGCTGAAGGCAGGCGCCAAACTGCTGAGCCACCCGGGCATCCCTAATAAAAGCTTTAAAAAAAATTTTTTTTTTAATGTGTATTGAAAACCTTAGAACTACTATTTAAAAAAAGAAAACTATAATAATAATAAGCCCTTAAGTGAAAATAAAATGGAAAAATGAAAAAAAAAAGTCTAATACAAAAGAAGGCAGAAAAAGAAAAAAGAATAAAGAGCAGATGGGACAGATGGAATGCATAGAAAATGGATAGGAAGATTGTAAATTAAAACCTAACCATATCAACAATTACATTAAATGTAAATGGTTTGAATTGTCAGGGTTTCAATGTGCAGGTCTATAATCATTACATTGTCAAGGATAAAATGGATAATTTCATAATGATAAAGGGGTCAATTCAAGAACAAGGTAATCTTATATGAGTTATGCATATAACAAAACTTCAAAATACATGAAATAGAAACGGACAGAAGTGAAAGAAAAAACAGGCAAATGTACAGTTATAGGTTGAGATTTCAAAACACTTCCTTAATAATTGACTAAAAAGCAATAGCTATAAGAGCACCTGGGTGGCTTGGTTGGTTAAATGACTGACTCTGGATTTTGATCTCAGGGTCATGATCTCAGGGTCATGAAATTGAGCCCAGCATTGGGCTCCATGCTCAACAGGAAGTTTGTTCCAGATTCTCTCTCCCTTTGCTCTTCCCCCCACCTCAAATAAATAAATATATCTTTTTTAAAAAAGCAATAGATATATAGAAAATTGAAATAATGCAATGAAAACTATTAATCTACTATACTAAATAATATTTATAGAACACTACACTCAATAACTACAGAACACACATTCTTTTTTTTTTTTTTTTTAGAGATTTTACTTATTTATTCATTAGAGACACACACAGAGAGAGGCAGAGACATAGGCAGAGGGAGCAGCAAGCTCCATGCAGGGAGCCCGATGTGGGACTTGATCCCTGGACTCCAGGATCACGCCCTGGGCCAAAGGCAGGCACTCAACTGCTGAGTCACCCGGACATCCTGAACACACATTCTTTTAAATTTCAAATGAAATGTTTACCAAGAGAGACCATATGCTGGGCTATAAAATGAATTTTATTTTTATTTTATTTATTTATTTAATTTGTTTATTATTTTTAAAAGATTTTATTTATTCATTAGAGACAGAGAGAGAGAGAGAGAGAGAGTTAGAGACACAGGCAGAAGGAGAAGCAGGCTCCATGCAGGGAGCCGGACGTGAGACTTGATCCCAGGACTCCAGAATCATGCCCTGGGCTGAAGGCGGCACTAAACCACTGAGCCACCCAGGGATCCCTATAAAATGCACTTTAATAAGTTAAAATAACAGAGATCATACAAAGTATGTTTTTTAACACACAAGAATTAAACTAGAAATCGGTAATGGAAACATTGCTAATAACAGAAAAGTCTAAAGCCAATGATCAAAGCTTCCACCCTAAGAAACTAGAACAATAAGAAATTAAACTGAAATCAAGAAGAAATAAGAGGGACACGAGGGTGGCTCTGTGGTTGGATGTCTGTCTTTTTGTGTCATGATTCCAGGGTCCTGGGATTGGGTCCCACATCAGGCTCCCACAGGGATATTGCTTCTTGCTCTGCCTAGGTCTTTGCCTCTCTCTGCGTCTCTCATGAGTACATAAAATCTTTAAAAAGAAGAAAGAAGAAAAAAACTATAAGAGTGGAAATCAAGAAATAGAAAATAGACAATAGAGAAAATCAATTAAATCAAAGGCTGGACCTTGGTTAAAAATCAATAAAGTTGCAAACTAGCTGGACTGATAAAGAAAAAAGGAGAGAAGATACAAATTGCTAATATCAAGAACAAAGGAGGAATCAACAAAATTAAAGATTTTTTTTTATTATTCATTCATGAGATATAGAGAGAGAGGCAGAGACACAGGCAGAGGGAGAAGCAGGCCCCATGCAAGGAGCCCGCGCGGGACCCAATCCCTGGACCCAAGGATCATGCCCCGGGCAGAAGGCAGGCGCCAAACCGCTGAGCCACCAGGAATCAACAAAATTAAAAGGCAAAATATACTGAATTGGAGAAGATATTTGCAAATGGGATACCTGATAAAGGGTTAGTTTCCAAAATATATAAAGAACTGACTGATACAACTCAGTACTCAAAAAACAAATAATCCTTGGGACGCCTGGGTGCTCAGCAGTTGAGCGTTTTGGCCCAGGGCGTGATCCTGGAGACCCGATATTGAGTCCCGCATCCAGCTTTCTGCCTGGAGCCTGCTTCTCTCTCTGCTTCTCTCTCTCTGTATCTCTCATGAATAAATAAATAAAATCTTTTAAAAAAACAAACAGGGCAGCCATGGTGGCTTAGCGGTTTAACGCTGCCTTCCTTCAGCCCAGGGCATGATCCTGGAGACATGGGATCGGGTCCCACATCGGGCTCCCTGCATGGAGCCTGCTTGTGTCTCTGCCTCTCTCTCTCTCTCTCTCTCTGTCTGTCTCCATGAATAAATAAATAAAATCTTAAAAAAAACAAAGAAACAAATAATCCAATTTAAAAATGGGCAGAAGACAAAATCAGACATTTCTCTAAAGAAAACATCTAGATAGCCAACAGATACAGGAAAAGATGCTCAATATCACTTCCATCAGGGACATGCAAATCAAAACTACAATGAGATGTCACCTCACATCTGTCAGAATGGTCAAAATTATTATTTTTTTTAATTTTTATTTATTTATGATAGAGAGAGAGAGAGAGAGGCAGAGACACAGGCAGAGGGAGAAGCAGGATCCATGCACCTGGAGCCCGACGTGGGACTTGATCCCAGGTCTCCAGGATCCCGCCCTGGGCCAAAGGCAGGCGCTAAACCACTGCGCCACCCAGGGATCCCAGAATGGTCAAAATTTAAAAAAAAAAAAAAAAAAAAAGAAGAAACAACAAGTGTTGATGAGGATGTGGAGAAAAAGGGCCCTCTTTCACTGTTAGTGGGAATGCAAACTGGTACAGCCACTGTGGAAAACAGTGTTGAGTTTCCTCAAAAAATGAAGACCAGAACTACTCTATGGGTATCTACCCCAAAATAGAAAAACATGAATTCAAAGGACTACATGCCCCCCTATATTTATACCAGCAATATTTACAATAGCCAAATTATAGGAGCAGCTCAGTGTCCATCAATAGATGAATGGATAAAGAAGGTGTGGTATATATACACAACGTAATATTATCCGGCCATTAAAAAGAATGAAATCTTGCCATTCCTACATGAATGTAGCAAGAGAGTAGAATGCAAAGCAAAATAAGTCTGTGAGGAAAGACAAATACCATATGATTTGAGTCATATGTGGCGTTTAAGAAACAAAACAAACGAGCAAAAGAAAATAGAGAGACAAACCAAGAAACAGATTCTTGACTATAGAGAACAAACTAACAGTTACCAGAGAGGAGATGGTGCAGGAATGGGTGAAATAGGTGATGGGGCTTACGGAGAGCCCTTGTCGTGATGAACGCTGGGTAATGTATAGAATTGTTGAGTCACATATTGTACACCTGAAAGTAGCATAACACTGTATGTTAACTTTACTGATATTAAAAAAAAAAAAGAACAAAGGAAGAGTGCTTGCTTTGGCAGCGCATTACACTAAGAACAAAAGAGAGCTACAGAAATCTAAAGGGTAAAAAAGATATATTATGACTAACTTCATGCCAATAAAATAAAAAACTTAAATGAAATGCCCAAATTTTTTGAATTCCAGAACAAACCCAGAAAGAAAGACACAAACAAACAAAAAAGAATTTCCTATTAAAAGTCTTTGAATAAAAAAAATAAATAAATAAAAAAAATAAAAGTCTTTGAATAGGTTTAGTCATGGCTTCACTGGTGAATTTTATCAAATATTTAAGGATGAAATAATACCAATTCTACACAAAATCAGAAAATGCAGGAGGAAGTAAAATACTTCCCAACTCATTTCATGAGGCTAGCATCTCCCTTACATCAAAATCAAAGATATCACAAAAAAACTTATAATCCAATATTCCTCATCAACATAGATGCAAAAAAATCCTTAACAAAATATTAGAAGTCAAATCTAGCAGTATATACAAAATATAATACACTATGACAAATGAATTCATCCCAGGAATGCAAGTTTGGTTTAACATTTGAAAAATCAATCTATGTAATTTACTATATAAAACAGGAAAACCATATGATCATCTCAATAGATGCCAGGAAAGCACTGGATGAAATTCAACACCTCCGTGTAATAAAATATCTTAGTAAACTAGGAATAGAAAGGAACTTCCTCAACCTGAGAGAAAGCATCATGAAAAATGTATATCGAAATACTACTAAATGGTGAAAGACTGAATGCTTTCCCTCCAAGATCATTAAAAGGATATGCACTCTCACCGTTTCTAATCAAATCTTACTGAGAGTCCTAGCCAGTGTAAAAGGCAAGAAAAAGAGATAAAATGCATATATAACATAGAACTGCTTTTACTAACAGATGTTATGTTGTATATATAGAAAATCTAAAGGAATCTATAAAATGCTACTAGAATAAGCGAGTTTAGCAAGCTTGTGTATCAAGTCAGTATATAAAAATCAACTGCATTTCTATGTATCAGCAACAAAGAATTGGAAATTTAGATGACGAATTGTTGAACATAGAATATGATTATATTTCAATGCTTAGGGATGCCTGGGTGGAGCATGCCAGCAGTGGAGCACCTGCCTTTGGCTCAGGGTGTGATCCCGCAGTCCCAGGATCGAGTCCCACATCGGGCCTCTCGTGGGGAGTCTGCTTCTCCCTCTGCCTGTGTGTCTGCCTCTCTCTCTGTGTCTCTCATGAGACACAATATTTATTTAGTCATGAGAGACACAGAGAAAGGCAGACACACAGGCAGAGAGAGAAGCAGGCTCCTCGAGGCAGCCTGATGTGGGACCCAATCCCAGGACCCTGAGACCATGCCCTGAGCTGAAGGCAGACGCTCTGCCGCTGAATAAATAAATAAAATCTTTAAAAAAAATGTTTAAAGAACAAAAAGAGAATAAAACCCAGGAAAAGCTCACAATGTATATATCTAAGATTTGTATTCAGTATACATATATTATTGCACCATAATAAGAACACAACCCAATCTAAAAAAATTTGGCAAAATATTTATATAAAAGCCTGACCAAAGAAGATATATAAATACATGTAAAGAAGTGCAACATCACTAGTCATTGGAGAAACACAAATTAAAACAATGTGGTGTCATACTCATTAGCATAGTTAAAATAAAAAGACTAATCATACTAAGTATCCTTGTGCAGTAGAACAATTAGAATTCTCATACATTGCTGGTGGAGTTGTAAAATGGTACAACAACTCTGGGAATTTCTTACAATGTTCAACATGTACTTATACATGATCTAGCAATCCTACTCTTTGATATTGATATGAGATACAAACATACATAAGTCCACAGAAAGACTTGTATGTGAATATACATGGAAACATTCTTCATAATAGGCAAAAATTGAAAACATGCCATATGTTCAACAAAAGAATAAATTGGGGCATACTCAACTATGGAATATTATGCAATCAAAAGTTACACACTCTTGATACACTCAATAACATAGATTAATGGGAACATTATCTTTAAATCTTTTTTTTTTAATTTTTATTTATTTATGATAGGCACACAGTGAGAGAGAGAGAGGCAGAGACACAGGCAGAGAGAGAAGCAGGCTCCATGCACCGGGAGCCTGACGTGGGATTCGATCCCAGATCTCCAGGATCACGCCCTGGGCCAAAGGCAGGCGCTAAACCGCTGCGCCACCCAGGGATCCCGGGAACATTATCTTGAGTGAAAAAGCCAGACACAAAAGAGTACATAACATACAATTCTATTTACATAAAACTCTTGGAAATAAGAATCTATACTATGGTGACAGAAAGCAAATAAGTGGTGCTAGGAGTTAGGGGGTTAGGTGCTCAAGGGAATCTTTTGTGGGTGATGAAAAGGTTTTATATTTTGATTGGTATGGTGCCTAGATGTACATATAATTATCAAACCTCATCCCACTAGACCCTTAAATTACATGCATTTATTATATCTAATTTCAATTATAAGTTTAATAAAATTAATATGGAATTTCATAATACTTGTGGTTTTTTAAAATCCCAATATGAGAAATTAATCTAAAGTTATCCTGGGTTGAAAGTACCCTGGAGGCATCACACAGAAGCAAATAACAAATCCTTTGGGGAGGGAGTATACTCACACCAGGCATCATCAGATTCCCACAGATATAAAGCCTTTTCACAGATGCATTCACAATAACAAGAAAGTTAGTAGACAAGCCACCCACGAAAACCAACTACCATGTGTGTAAATCAACAGAAAGAAAAAAATAACTACAACCCTCAAGAAATTTTGGTAATGAAATTATGGAGTACAGAATATAAAACATGTGTAAAACTGTTTAAAACAGAATAAAAACACAAGACAATAAAAAGATATGTAGAAAGAAGATCAGGGATCCATGGGTGGCTCAGTGGTTTAGCGCCTGCCTTCGGCCCAGGGCACGATCCTGGAGCCCCAGATCAAGTCCCTCGTCGGGCTCCTGCGTGGAGCCTGCTTCTCCCTCTGCCTGTGTCTCTGCCTCTCTCTCTCTCTCTCTCTCTATCATGAATAAATAAATAAAATCTTTAAAAAAATAAAAAGTCTTTAGGTAAAGTAAAAAAAAAAAAAGAAGATCAGATAGATTTGGAAAAGAACTAAATAGAATTTCCAGAAATAGCCGATATAATCGTTCAAGATAAGTACTCATTGGAATCCAAGAAAATCAACTACCATGAGATAAACAGAAGTTAGATATAGCTAAAGAGAGTATGTAGCACATGGAAAATATGAAGAGATGGAAATACTGAGAGATTAAGAGATATAAAAGAATTTTCTACAATTGAAGCATATGGAACCATAAGATATATCCATATGTAGACATATTATAGTGAAATGACACAATAGCAAAGAATATTGTGCAGTCATTAAAGGGGAAAAGAGATTCTAAATAAAGGAATTTAGATTTACTTTTATTTTTTTTAAAGATTTTATTTTTTTATTCATGAGAGACACACAGAGAGGCAGAGATACAGGCAGAGGGAGAAGCAGGCTCCCTGTGGGGAGCCCAGTGTGGGACTTGATCCCAAGACCCCAGGATCATGACCTGAGCCATGCACTCAACCACTGAGCCACTCAGGCACCCAGGAATTTAGATTCATAAAAGAAGTCAGATCATCTTGAAATAAACACTGAGAGAAAATAACTGTCAATATGACTTTTATAACCCAGATAACCTATCATGCAATAATGAGGAAGAAATAAAGTTTCAGAAAAGCAAGACTTGGACAGATCACTAGGTAGAGTGTCCATAAATAGCCGCCAAACAAAGGGAGAAGGAAAGTGAGCCAGATGTAAGGTCTGGGAGTCAAGAATATATGAAGAGCAAATGAACTGAAAAACAGAGAAAAGTCTAAATATTCACCATATTGACCATTTGCTGGAGATATATATATGTATACAACAAATCAGAACTAAAGTAATATGTAAGATGGAAGGGGGGTGACTGGAAATAAGGCCTTATATGATTCTTGTTCTGTTCAGAAAAAAAGCATGTTAATTTTAGACTTGATGCATGCATGAGAAAACATGAAGATCAGCCACAAAAGTAAGAAGTAGATATATAACTTCTAACCAATATAGACATGGGAATGATGAAAACCAAATTTGGGACCCCTGAGGGGTGAGGCTGGAAGGATGGGGATGAAATTGGGAGATCTGGGTATGTGGGTGCTCACTCTTCTTTATACCTTTCCAGAAGTCTGAAGTATTTCTTTGAAATAGAATTCAACAGCTTCTGGTTATTATTTGTTAAATCCTTTAAACTCTCTCAGTGGTGGTTCTCAGCCAAAGTTGATTTGAGCCCTCCACACGTGGCTATATCTGGAGGCATTTTTGGTTTTCACAAATGGGGGTATGCTCCTGGGAGCCAGTGGGCAGAGGCCAGGAATGCTAGTCAACATCCGATAGTGCACAGAACATTCCCCCTCATAACCAATAATTATTTGGCCCCAAATGTTAATGCTGCCAGGTTTAAGAGCTACCATTGTTGGGCACCTGGGTGGCTCAGTGGTTGAGTGTCTGCCTTCGGCTCAGGTCATGATCCCAGGGTCCTGGGATCGAGTCCCACATCAGGCTTCTTACAGGGAGCCTGCTTTTCCCTCTACCTATGTCTCTGCCTCTCTCTGTGTGTCTCTCATGAATAAATAATACAATCTTAGAAAAAAAAAAAAGAAATACCATTCTTTTAGGATAAGAAATTTTCTCCCTCTCCCTTCTATTTAAAAGGAAATAAAGCTCCATTTTGAAAATCATACAAAGCAGATATAAGATGGTGACTCCATTCACAATACATTTCATGTACATAATTATTTTCAGAGAGTAAAAATGTTTGATAAAGTCTTCAGGAAAAACATGAACTTTGTAACTAGGCAGTGTTAAAAAAAATTTTTTTTTGGCAGTGTTAAAAATTAATTTACCTTTGGTTGATTGATAAAGTGCCACGACCACAGCAATAACTACTATGGGTTGCTTTTGACTGGAATTTATGAGATTTCTTTTTTAAAGATTTTATTTATTTATTCATGAGAGACACACACACACACACACACAGAGTAGAGACACAGGCAGAGGGAAAAGCAGGTTCCATGCAGGGAGCCCGATGTGGGACTCGATCCCGGTCTCTGGGATCACACCTTGGGCCGAAGGCGGTGCTAAAACTTTGAGCCACTGGGGCTGCCTTAAGATGGGATTTCTATGAAATAGTTAATTGCTTTCATTTTCTCCATCACCAAGAAAGGGACAAAAGGTAACTGAGAAAGGAGCTGTTTGTTCTTTTGTTTTCTTGTTAGTGGCACATTAGTATTCGACAGTGGTACTCTACTAAATTCTGGGGCTGCTACTGAAATGTCGTCGTTAAATTCTGACTTTACACATCTGGCATGCTGCCTAAATGCAGCTCAGTGTGTTAAAGTGTAGATTACAGTCCAACAAATCAATGCTCTTGAATTGTGGGTTTATGTAAACCTACAATTAAAAACAGTGTGCAATCACTTTCTTTGCCTACCTGATGAGGGGAAGAGAAGCAAGCTATTTTTCCAGGGTGAAGAGGTGAGAATGCCAGCTTAAAATAGAAGCATTCTCTTGCACATCCTTTAAGACATGGTTTTTGATAGAGGCAGTTTCTCTGTATACTTCGTCTACTACTACCCATACCATACTGTTTAGGGAAGTTCCTTTCTTTTCACTGACAGACTTGGGAGTTTCTTTAGAGAACCTGGTTTGGTGTGTTAGTATTTCCTTAAAAAAAAAATCTGTGTGCATTTGTGGGTAACAAAACAAGAGCTGTGAGGCTCCTAGTAGAAAGGTAGGTACTTCAAATCCCACAGAAAATGAAAAGCTTCAAGCAACGTAGTCCCTAGCTACCATCTAGCAATTAAAAATGGCAGGATGGGGATCACCAAGATTCATCTGATGCTTCTTTTGCAGAGATCAGAGTACAAGGAACAGGTACTATCCTATTTCAAGAGGCTAAGGTTTCATGGATTCATATTAGAAGGTTTTAGGACACAATTATACCCACAGGGCAAAACAATGTCAGTAATAGCTGGCTTCAAATTCAAACAAAAAGTTTATACATGGATACAATGAAAGATACAGTTTTATCTTTATAGCAGGTAGTGGTGGCTGACAGCCAGCTATTGAAAACTATTTCAGAAAGAAAAACTTTCTAGGATTGGTTTTTCAATCATTTTGACTAAAACAAAGGAAAAAAAAAGATCATTCTTATAGGAAATCTCTTTTTACACAGGAAAATCTCTATATAGAAATGTTTTTGCCACATTTCATATTTTGAGAGTAGGGACGTTCAGGACGTGAAAGGCTTGTACTTCTTTTCTCAGTGACCGTTCCCTCCTTTTTTTGGAGGGGCAGGGGTTCCATTCCTTTCTAAATCAGTTGTCCCAAGAATCACCTTTTCATGTAATAATAGAATTGTAACCAGCCCTGCTGTCTAGAAACTGTTAATGTGATTGGAAATGTGAAAGATGTTGACTAAATTATGGGAATACCATATAGAATCTGAATAGAATTTTATCCTTTATTCATTTTTAGATAATTTCATTTTACTCAAAGGAGACTTGATGAGTCAGGGGCACTATTGAAGAGTTAGCATTTAATTTGATTTTCATTTCAAATATAGAATAAAATTTCAGTATTTTGCCGTATTTAGGAGAGATGGGTCAAAGATAGGTGTTTTTATGTGTGGCTAAGGAAACTAATTGGCTGATAGGTATTCATGTTGGAGGAAGACGCTCTTTCTTTATTCCCTTCTGCTAGATTTAAGACGATATGACCATTGCTTTGAGATTTTTTTCAAACCAAAACATCATGTTAAATTTCATCAACAACTCTCCTCCCCAAGGGGTTAAGTTGGGATATGCCATTGTCCTTTTCTAGCTTTGCATTAGTTATCAATGGTTGTGTAACATATTATCCCCAAATCCAGCAACTCGAAATAGCACATATCTTGAATTTCTGCCATCAGTGATCTCAGTGGTACTCAAGGTCTTTCCCAAGATGCAATTCATCAGGTATTGTGTGTGGTCATCTCAAGGCTCTAGCGTGGGGGGATCCTCTTCTAGGCATGTTGCTGGCAGGACTCAGTTCTTTGCAGGAGGTTGTCTTGATGGCCTCTGTGCTGTTGGCTCAAAACCCCCATTTCCTGTCATGTGGGCCTCTCCATAGAGCATCTCAGCACATGGCACTTGGCTTCCATCTGAACAGGAAATCACAAAACTAAATGGGTGAGCAAGACAGAAGCCAGCCTGTCACCGAATCTCAGAAGTGACATGGCATTATTGGCATGTTCACTGGAAGCAGGTGCCCAGGTCCAACTCACACTCAAGAAAGAGCAGGGAATGATACAAGATTGTGAACAGCAGGAGGCAGGGATCACTGGGAGTCGTCCTAGAAGCCTCCTATCACAAGCTTTATTCGTTTTTTTTTACAAATAAATGACCAAGGAAGCTTGATTGCCTTTAGACTATGAATGTAAGAAACAGAGGCAGTTGCAGCAAGTTCACTACTGTTACTCGTGCACATTTTCAGAGCTGAACTGTCTTCTCAGGGTCTAGCAAGAACTTCCCTACAATTCATGCAGCAATTTTTTGGTTCAAAAGTTGTGAATACTTCTCTGAAACACTGCTTAATACAATAGGACAAAGTCATCAGTGGAAGAATAGAGCATTTGAAAAGCATGGTTCAATACCTAGACTTCTGATGAAAATTCCTTTAGCAATCAGCAGTTACTCATAATGTTTCAATAAAGTATGTACCGGCTCAGTGGCCCGCTGGCACCAGATGTTACAGAGTATGACAAAACTTGGCAGGTAAGAGCACTTTCAGATAAAAGCTGTTTCTTGATCCTAAATAACACAGAAAATAAAATTTCTCTGTGACTATTGGCAGAGACAGACCAGTGGTAACTACCTTTCTTTCGTCTTTCTTCACTCCTTGATCTAGGTCTGTATGATTGTAAAGCTGTTTTTGCCTTTCTTTGCTTTCTCTTCATTGTGCGCCTTTTGTGAAATCTACTCATGCATCCTTGCTAAGCTGTGGCTGTGACTGATGCATTCTGTGCCTCAAAAGGACAGCGTGCTCTGACAACCCACTCTGAAAGTCCTCACTTTAGTGACTGGATGTCGCACACTGGATCTGCAGGCAATCTAACACTAAATTCACCTTTAAACATTTTTTTGGTTAATTTTACTTGAAGATTAATTTGAAAACTCATGGTGTAATAGCCTGAGCTTTTTTCCTTTCTTTTTATCCTAAGATTATTTTACTTTGGAAGCTATTGGGTAGGAAATGCCAACTTCGTCCTGCAAAGACGTAAATATTCTTTGCCCCTTCTGGAGATGTGGTCATTGAGACAGGCAAGGAAATTAACACACAAGTTTTATTTCCAGTTCAAGGATCATATTCCTTACTGTGAAGTGTCAATCAGGATTAAACATATAAGACTTCTTGTGTGGTCTGGACATTCATCTCTAAAAATTCATTGGTTTAAAAAAAACATTTACTCAAGGGGTGCCTTGGTGACTCAGTTGGTTAAGCATCTGACTCTTGGTTTTGGCTCAGGCCATGATCTCAGGGTGTGAGATCAAGCCCTGCGTTGGGCACCACGCTCCGCATGGAGTCTGCTTGAGATTTTCCCTCTCCCTTTCACTCAGACCTTCCCCTCTCTGAAATAAAATCTTAAAAAAAATGTACTCAAGACAGTACCCACTAAACATGCACCCGAGTCATGAGCTTCTTGGGCTTTTGTAGTCATTAAACCAATCACAGAAATATATGAAAAAATTACTAAAAAAAGCAAATTCAGAATTTTTAATTTGTTGAGGCATATAAAGCATGGAAAATTGATTTTGTAGGGACCTAAAAAAGATATCTGAGGTCAACTTGTCATCATGGCTCAGAACTCAAATCATTCTCAAAACTCAAGAGATATAGCACACAAATCTTTAATTTCTAGAGTACACATTGTTTCCGTTAGATTTTAAAAAGATCACAAAACCAAAACACCAAAGCTCTTTTTATCTAATGCCAAGCCTATAAATTGTTAACATTGTTTATTAAGAATTCACAGTAATTGTCTTGCAGTTTGCAGATGCCAAGAAGTCATGGCAATAAAATTGTAGAATAGCATTACATAGATTTAAAAAAAAAAAAGGTAAAGTGCTTTGAAAAAAATTATTATAGTATAAATTACATTTTAAATCAGAATGACTGACAAGCTTACATGGAACATCTGGGCTTCTGTTTAGAACTGCTTGACCTTTAAAACTTCTAGCCAGCGAAGGCAAGGAAAAAACAGCAGAGACCAGCCAAGAGCATGGGACTGGTTCTGAGATGCGAGTACTCACTCCTTTTCTCTGGGCCTCAGAATTCTCATTAATGAAGTTAGAACAGATCATCTTTCTTGGATCTTAAAAAGCCCCCAAACTCATGGTCCCTTCTAATCATGAACAACACAGCCGGCACCATTTTGTGAGAGGGCATAACCCCCTTTGAAATTACTCCTGGAATCACAACGAGGCCTTCCTTCTGTCTTGTCTCATCAAGAGACAAGGTGACACACCCCTGAAACCAGAAAGCGCACTGCTCATCAGATAATAGCAGAACTATAAAAATGTTCAGAAGCAGACATTTAGGAGGTTCTTTTAATGCCTAATAATTACATGAAACATGACAAAGACAGACATAAAAGCTGTTAACAAGTCAAAGGAGACTTTTAAATCTTTTGTGATGTGAAACGTGGAAAATCTTTTGCTTTTTGTCAAAACTTTAGGTTGAACGTTTCCCCCCCATAAAAGGTACATCACACTTTATTTGTACATACTTTAGATGTTGGGATTCATAGGTTTCCTGCAATCTGTGGGCACTTGAGTGTTGATATCTTGTGGCTGAACTTGGGCTCGCAGGTGAGAGGTCACGACAGTATTGCAGAGGTGTCCTAGGCGCTGCTCCTGACTTGCAGATACTCTTACCTCCACATTTGCATTTTCTACTCTGTTTAACAACTGGCTTCAACATTCTCTGTGAAGGGTGTAATAGCTTCCACAAGATGGCTAAAGTTCATCTTCCATTACTAAAATTTATTATGGCTTTTACTTTAGTAAACAACTTGTAAAGTTTCCACTAAGCTCAAAGATGAAAGACTCTACCTACAGCAATTAGCATTTTGACGGTACTAATGCCTGAAAAATAGTTCCATCCTCTTCCCATAGTGTACTGCCAAGTAAGTGTTTGACTAAAAAACAAATGAGGCCTAATACCCATCTAAACTTCAGTGAAGGCATACAGTATATGGCAGTTGAAGGCTGGCTTAACTAATACTGATCATCTGACTCTTTAGTTCTACCCCTGCAGAGACTGATCAAAAACCGATGATCCTAGACCATACTGAGACGTGCCTTCACTAGATAAAGATTTACCATTCTGACTTTTCTCTGCATTTTGCAACTTTTTTAAATTCTGAGGAAATGTTGTTCTATATAAAGATCCTCTTTCTTTAGTTGAAGAGAAAACTAGCCTCTGCAGATAAGTTTGGGTTCTCGACTGTGAAAAACAAAAACTATTTCATTCGTTTTAGCAGCCTCAACATTTAGAACCAAATTTGTTGTCCAAGCTTCACTTGCTATGTGGAGTTGCCTGAAGCTACGTAGTTCTGTGCTGTTTTAATGTTAAACGTCTTCTCTAAAGGCTCTATTTTGTAGGCCTCTTCATGCCCTTTTAAAAGAATATAGAATACAAATTTCAAAAACAAAAATATAGTTACAAGTGATTATAGTTAATGTAGTTAAGCATACTGTATTAGTTTCTACTATAATGTAGGTGTTAAAGATGGATTTAACAGCTGTTTTTATAACGGATATAATTTTACATAGAAAATATGCTATTTTCCTTCACCATCATGAAGAATGAGATCACAGTTATTATATTAAATATTTACTATGCTGTTCAAGTGTTGGCTGGCTACTAACTACTAGAAAGCCTATTCAACATAGCTACTGAAAGAATGTCTATCTAATCTGGCTCTTATTCTTTAGTTCAATGAATACTACATTCATTAAGTCTTTCTACCTTCCAAATTGTATTTTTAAAATAGGAAATTATGCTGACTTTAAAAAAAATTAAATCATGAATATACTATCTACAGGTTTACATATCTCCTGGATATTATATACTTTAAAAAAATAAAAAATGTGATATAAGAAACATTTTGAAGGGGTAATTTTATATGTTTCATATTTAAAGGTCTCAGTTTTCACTAACCTGAGAAAACCCATAGATGTGAGATCTTAAAAAAAAAAAATCAATGAAATTCAGTGAAACTTCAATTTCTAATTTCATGAGAATTTACTACAAAAAATCAGAATGAGAATTTATCTCTTTTTAAATGGCATGTCTGTATTAGTTTTAATTTGTTAAACAGATTCCTTTCCATATATATCTTAAGTTCCAAAAGCTCAGTGCAATAACATGATTGAAGAATCATGTAACAATGTATATTTTAATATAAGACTTGTGTAGTGATTTAGAACAATAAATAACACATAGTGAAAAATTCATCATAAACTAAATGCAACAACAAAAGGAAACAAAAGCTTAAGTACACATTACCAAGGTCTTTACAATAAGTTATAATGCGTAGTTCCATCACAGCATATTTGTATACAAAGCCACTAAGGTGAACACTGAAAGAAATCTGTCATGTAGGTCTTTAATTTTGATTTAATAAAGTTTGTACAGTATCAAATAATATCAAAAGTCTAAAAAAACACAATGAGTTTTCATATCATGTTTATAAATTATTGTTTATATACCATAAAAAAAACATAAGGTCAAAAGTGCAGTTTAAAAAAAAGTGGAAGTTGTTATTCTTGGTAAGAACTAGAAAAATGTATTGTCCCAAGTAAGAAGCAATCTGAGGGCTTTTACAGTTTCTTAGGAATTCTTCTTTAACTCTCATACAACCTTGGCTACCATATGCCATAACATAAACCAATACAAAGGGAGCAAAATCATCTTCTTATAAAAATAACAGGAAACACAAATCTGGTGATGAGAAATGCTGTAAAGAAACAGGCCTTCCCCAAAGTGAATGAATGGGCTACCACTACATCTGACCAAATTTGGGAAATTTCAAAGGATTTCTAGAAGTTCTAATATTTTTCAAGTTTTTAGTCATAACTGGCAAGGGTGCATACATCCTAGGATTATGAAATCTTCTAGTATAAGACAAAATATGACTTAAAGGTGATAAATCATATCATCCACTGTTCACAAAAAATAAAGACTAAGGATTCAGTAATTAAAAGGCAGCAGTATAGAAATTAGTCAAGAAGAAACAGATGGGTGAAACAGAACTCTGGGTCTTCACTGGCACGTACCACAGTAATGAGTTATATTTTGACAAATCCTAGAACAAACGCCTGTATTGAAATATGTGTGGTACATTAACCATTTATATTTATGTAAGAAACCAAAATGGTAAAATCACGGACTTATAAAACAAATTAAATTTAGAGAAAAGAAAAACAAAAGGAATGCGGAGACAAATCTTATTTTTAAACTTGTGGGATCAAAATGTTGACAAGCTGTATGAATCCAGAGCAGTATTCGTTGCTAAGCCTAACAGGCAGCCTGCGCCTGGCTCAGCACCAGCACGCCCCTCTTCAAATGCTCTTTCACTGGAACTCTGTGTGTGTGACACCAAGCAATAAGTGACTATTATTTTGTTCGTGGACTGGAGTAGGTCCCTTGGTTGGTTTAACATACAGGCTGCCTGAGACAATAAAAGCGTCACCATTACAGTAGGTTAGTGGGAATGAAGGTCTTCCTGGTTCTGACAGAAGAGTATGGGTGCTCTGTAGGCTGCGTACGTACACACTTAGTAATTCATGTCCCCTCTAGTAGAAGATTAAAAATCGATGGATATGGATGCTTGTGCAGAATCCTCTCGCCCCCTGACGTAAATTTCACAAGGAATCTCCTCCATTACTCTGTCTTCTAGGGCCTGTTCGGGGCACTCGTGTGCCTGTTTGAAAGTGTAGCTACTCTTTTTGAAGGTGCTGTTAAACGTTTTCATTGGCTGTGGTTGTGCAAAGTCATTTCGGAAAGGCAGTTCCATGGAACTCAGGTTGGTCCTGCTCTGTTTGACACTGGATGCTTGCGACCCACAGTGATGGTCGTGAATGCACCGGGAGGCAGTGGAAGAGCGCCGCATCTTCTGGTAGCTGTCCAGTTCTTCTGACAAGTCGGCTAGGTCTGCAGAAATCTCTTTGTCCCTTAGTGAGAACAGTTCATAATGAGGAGGATCAAACACTTCCTGAAATCCAGTTTTATTAAACGCAGTTTTGCAAGCCATAACCTTTTTTCGAGGCTGTTTCACTTGTACTAAAATAGAAATAATGAGAAGGACCAAGACAATCCCTGATGTGATGCCAATAATTGTTCCATGGGTTTTAGTGACTTGTTCAAACAGTCCTGCTTTTTTCTTTTCTGCAGAAAGAGAAACAACAAGGCTTTCAAAATTCATTAATGAGTCCTGTCATGAATTGGTAAGGGATTTTTAGGTAAAGCAGGACACGTGGGTCAAATACACTACAGATGATACCATTAAAAATGTGGGTTTTTTTTTAAGATTTTATTTATTTATTCATGAGAGACACAGAGAGACAGAGACATAGGCAGAGGGAGAAGCAGGCTCCCTGCAGGGAGCTCGACACAGGACTTGATCCCAGGACCCCAGAATCATGACCTGAACCAAAGGCAGATGCTCAACCAATGAGCCACCCAGGTGTCCCAAAAATTCGGTTTTTATTATTTATTTATTTATTTTTAAAGATTTTTATTTATTTATTAATGAGAGACAGAGAGAGAGAGAGAGAGAGAGGCAGAGATACAAGCAGAGGGAGAGGCAGGCTGCATGCAGGGACGTGGGACTCAATCCTGGGACTCCAGGATCAGGCCCTGGGCTGAAGGCGATGCTAAACCACTGAGCCACCCGGGCTGCCCAAAAATTCAGTTTTTAAACAAATAAAACAATCCTATGATGATTTCCAGTTTAACTAACCAATCACAATATAGTTAGATTACATAAAAGAAAAAAGACTTGGTTCTTTACTCAGAAGGTACATGAAGGCCTACAATTTGCAAACCAAACTAAAAACACGAATCTAGGAGTGCCTGGGTGGCTCAGTCAGTTAAGCGTCTGCCTTCAGCTCAGGTCATGACCTCAGGGTCCTGGGATGGAGCCCCACGTCGGGCTCCCTGCTCGGTGGGGAGTCTGCTTGTTCCCCTCCTTTTGACCCTCCACTCACTCATGCTTACTCACTCTTTCAAATAGGCAAAATCTTATAAAAAATAAAAACAAAATAAAAACATGAATGTAAAGAAAATGCTAAAAGAAACACTTTTGTTCTAACAAGTTAGCTTTCTGCTCTGTGGTATGTTTGGCCACCTTTAAGTATATCCACGGTATTTCTACTGATGGCCGTCAGCAAGAGGGGACTAATGTAATCAGGCTAACCCATCGAGGTATTCATTGCAATCTACCATTTGAATGATTACCTGAAAATACTTCATGTCAAGTACTTAAGACAGTTCTATCAGATCACATTAATTTTTCATAGTAAGATATTTACTCAACTCTCAGGGAATAGAAGGCAGGTAAACTGTAGGACTGAGACAGTGATTTGATAATGTCTGTAGATATTCAACTATTACCACAAGTCATATTTACCTTAGACAGACACTGGAAATATAGTAGAGGAAATTTTATAAAATTAAACAAAGCCGTTCTTTTTTTTTTTTTAAGATTTTAATTATTTATTCATGAGAGACACAGAGAGAGGTAGAGACACAGGCAGAGGGAGAGGCAGGCTCCCTATGGGGAGCCCAATGTGGGACTTGATCCTGGGACTCCAGGATCACGCCCTGAGCCACCTAGGCATCCCAGCAGTTCTTTTAAGTCTGCTTTTACTGCTTTTTAAGATTGAATCCATCAATGTTTATTAAATATTATTTCTATATAATTTTTAAAATACTACTCTAGGTTACTTTCTAAATTATTCTGAGAAGGGGGCGCCTGGGTGGCTCAGCGGTTGAGCGTCTGCCTTTGGCTCAGGGTGTGTGATCCTGGAGTCCCAGGATTGAGTCCCACATCAGGATCCTTGTATGGAGCCTGTTTCTCCCTCTGCTTGTGTCTCTGCCTCTCTCTCTGTCATGAATAAATAAATAAAATCTTTAAAAAAAATTATTCTGAGAATAAAATATCTTTACAATATGAATAAGAAAATAATGCAGGAAATACTACGGCAGACTTTTGAACAATTTAAGATAAAAAACATAGTTTGTAAAAAAAAAAGAATGCATTCATTGAGAATAAGTATTTTTCCTTGCATTCACCACATTCTAGAAGTCTATGATCCATTTAAAAGAACATTTATATTATGTGTTTCCATTTCTGCCGAAGCAGCTATGCTGAGCACAGTTACAGAAAAGGATATTTTAAGTCTTTCTTAATGAAGGGCAATGGCCACTCTTCTCTCAGAAAGGTTGGCCTTTGCCAGCGCACTTACCTTTACAGTGATTTTCATCCCAAGGGTATGCACAGTTCTGAACACCATTACAGACTAAAGAATTATTGATGCACATGTTGCTGTGGCAAAAGAAAGTGCTACCTGTGCAGGGAGCTGCAGGAAAGAAGAAAAGTTTGTCACTAAGAACTCATTCCAGTGCATTTATGTTTAAACTTGTTCCACAAATACACCCCATACTGTAGAAATAGTAAGACAAAGGCCAAAGCTGTCTGATATGGTCTCATGTGAAAATTTTTTTTTTATCGTGTAAAAACTTGACTTAAGCTGGGTGCCAAATGTCATTTCTAATATAATGAGAATATGAATATAGTTACCATGGTGCTTATGGAGCTAGTACATAGCCTGGTAAATTTTTTTCAACATGTTAAAAGAGAATGTTGGGGAGGGTGTGGAGACACTGGGACCCTTGGTGCACTGCTGGGGGAAATGTCAAATGAATGGTACAGCTGCTCTGGTAAACAGTACAGAGTTTCCTCAGAAATGTACACAGATTACCATATGTTTCAGCACTTCCCCTTCTAGGTTCATACCCAAACAATTGGAAGCAGGAACTCAAACACTTAGTACACCAATGTTCATGGCAGCATTATTCAGAGCTCACAGCATCATTATTCCACCAAAAGGTGGAGACAACCTAAATAAATATCGTTGATGGATGAATGGATAACCTTTGATATGTATATACTTCACTGTGGTATATACATATCAAACGGAATATTATTCAGGGTTAAAATTCAGAAGGAAATTCTGACAAATGCTACAACAAGGAAGAATCTTGAAGACAGTATGCTTGAAAGCAGCCAGACACAAAAGAACAAATATTCTATGATTTCAGGTATATGAGGTACCTGAAGCAGTCAAATCATTGAGAGAAAAAAGAGAACAATAACTACCAGGAGGGATCCCTGGGTGGCGCAGTGGTTTAGCGCCTGCCTTTGGCCCAGGGCGCGATCCTGGAGACCCGGGATCGAATCCCACGTCGGGCTCCCGGTGCATGGAGCCTGCTTCTCCCTCTGCCTGTGTCTCTGCCTCTCTCTCTCTCTCTGTGTGACTATCATAAATAAATAAAAATTAAAAAAAAAAATAACTACCAGGGCCCTGTGGGAGAGGGGAGTGGGGGTGTCTAATGGGACAGAGTTTCAGTCAGGGATGATAAAAAAGTTCTGGAGATGGATAGTGGTGATGGTTACACAAAGATATGAATGTACACAATGCCACTGAACTATGCACTTAAAATTGGTTAAAATGGCAAATTTCATGTTATGTAGATTTTACCAGAAAAAAAAAAATCACTTCCTACGATTTCAAAATTGAAAGTTTTTAAAACAATAAAGATATATGGAATGTATACCATGTAACTTTGTATTTTGTATAAACTGTTCTTTCAGCCTGAAATGTCTCTTCCTTTCCCTTCCCCGGTCAACATTTGGTCATCTTTCAAGATCATCCAAAATGCGGCCCTCTGACTCCTGTGTTCCTGTCATAAGCACATACAAAGATGTGCTTCTTTGTAACACCTCTCCTTGTATATGTAAATATTTGTTACACTAGATTATGACTTGGTGTGTTTACTTCTGTTAAGAAGTAAAGTCCTAGACTGGATATAAAAGTACCAACATAGTAATAATACGTATTTCGTGGTAAAGATACACACACAAGAATCTGAAAGTCAAGAAACATGACAGCTTTTCTCTCACATTGACAGAAGCACCTAAAAAAATCAACTAATCATGTGACTTCCAAAAATATAATCGAGCAAAATGTACTTCCTGTCTAAAATATTCTACATTTAAGATACATGTCTCATCAAGGAAGGAAAACTGAGTGCCACTCTCTACTATACTAACAGACCTCAAATATTTTTTATATTTTCTTTTTAAAAGTTTCTTTTCAAGATGAAAAGAAAAATCTAAAATTTTACAGGACTAATAACTGGATTTTCTCTTCTAAATATTATCTTTAAAAAATAAACATACAATGAATCTTATCAAATCAATTAATTTAGTATTTTTTTTCCCTCTAAAGAGAAAGCTCTCTCTTGAGGTTACAATCACAGGAAGCTTTAGAATACCTAACCACACTGTCCAATTGCATTATCAGTAATAAAACTGACAGTTTGGTCAACAAACAGTTTAGTATCCACTTGTTTGACCCCCTTTGTCTATTTCTCAATTTGGCTCTGAAAATGGGCTGTAAAAATAGGTGTTTACTGGGACCCCAGGAAACCCTAAAACACAATGTGATATTTATCAAATATTTATTAGTCTTATAATATAGGTCAATGGACAACATGCACAATACCACTGGTCATCAGGGAAATGCAAATCAAAACCACAATGAGGTATCACTTTACCTGTCAGAATGGCTATTATCAAAAGGACAAGAAATAAGTGTCAGTGGAGACACGGAAAAAAGAGAACCCTTGTGCACTGTTGGTGGGAATGCAAACTGGTGCAGCTACTGTGGAAATATTATGGAGGTTCCTTAAAAAGTTAAAAATAGAATTACCATATAATTCAGCAATTTCACTCTTTACTCGAAGAAAATGAAAACACTAATTAAAAAGATATACACACCCCTCTGTTCATTACAGCATTATTTACAATAGCCAAGATAAGCTAGCAGCCTAAGTGTTCGTCTGTGGATGAATGGATAAAGATGTGGCACATATGTAAAATGGAATATTACTGAGCCACAAAAATGAATGAAATCTTGCCATTTGCGACAACATGGATGGACCTAAGGTGTGCTGTTAGGTGAAATAAGGTAGAGAAAGACAAATATGTATGATTTCACTTATATATGGAATCTAAAAACAAAACAAATGTACAAACAAAACAGAAAGACTCACAGATACAGAGAATAAACTGATGGTTGCCAGAGGGAAGGGGGTGGGGAGACCGGACAAAGTAGGGGAAGGGGAGTAAGAGGAACAGTCTTCCAGTTATAAAATAGATAAGTCATTGGGATGTAGCGTACAGCACAGGGAATATAGTCGACAATATTGTAACAACTCTGGATAGTGACAGATAGAACCTAGACTTACTGTGGTGGTCATTTCATAATATATGTAAATATCAAATCACTAAAACTAATACCATACTGAATATCAATTATTCTTCAATTACAACAAAATAAAAAAAAAAATCCAAGATTGCTTTGCAATGAGAGAGCAAACGTAATCTTTCCTTAAGGCAGAATCCCCAAAAAGTAATATTCACCTGAGTTCCAGTTCAGTAGGCTAATAACCTGTGGTCAATCACTATGAACTAGGATTTGTCCATCCCTTCTTCCTCCCTACTGTAAACTGAGTTCAGGCATGAGTTTTTTTCTATATACAATTAAATATTCTCTGCACAAAACTTTTAGGCTTGCTAATTTGCTGATTACTTAACCCACTCCAGTTCAAGTATAATAACCCCTAGGTGGCTCTCATGACTCAAGAATCTAAAATAAAATAGCTAAGAACTGTAACTTGGGAAATAGTGCTATGAAGCAGAGAGAAGAAAAAAAAAAAAGGACTATAATTAATAAAAATTGTTTTTGTTATTGGTTAACCTTCTACTTTAAGGTTTTAACTAACTTCCTGGGTCTCTACTTCCTCTTTTTAAACGAATGGGATGGACTACAGGGTACTTCAGACTTCTTCTAAAATCAACGAGACTATGAAATTAGTGGTCTCAATCATGCTGATGCTTCTATTCTCAGAAGAATCAAGTATATAACCAGTAAGGAATTTACCCAGAGACTGAGCCCCTTATGTGGTATCATTTAAACCATTAAGTATTTCATGGTTCTTAAGAAATGCTTGATGGTTTCAAAGCTTATTGTAAGGACGAAAGGTATCAGTTACATAAAGAAGCCGTCAGGTTGAGGACAGAAAAGCCAATGAAAAGGTATGGTGGTATCTTATTTAAGTATAAAATTAGCTAGTGTATCCACCTCAGTTTTGTCAGACAGATCATAAAATTCTATCACCCCCCTGTGTGCACTATAATAGAACCAATGGCCTAGAGAACACACAGCATTCTTTAATTCTTCACTTTTGAAAACTGGAGTTTCCTCTTTGGTTTACATATTACAGCATGGTTCTATCATATCCTCTATCATATTACCTGTTGGCCTCTAATTTGAGCAGTCCTATCCAGTTCACAGATGAGGAGACAGGGAACAGAAGCTATTTTCACGGCAGGCTGGGTGAAGTTTTAAGCAGCGCTGTGGCTTCTAGGTATTCGGATTTTGAGTCGAACTATCATTAGCTCTTAAGTTCATCTACAGAACATTGTGTGACCACATTCTGATGTCTCTTTATGGCTTCAAAGGGGCAAAAAAGACAGGTTTTTCTGGCAAGTTTTTCACTGATTGAACAGTGAATAGAAAGCAGCCTCAGTTTTTTATTACAGAATTCTTTACAACTGCTCACCACCTTGTTTAAGGCAATCAGAAAGCAGCACTGAGGGATCCCTGGGTGGCTCAGTGGTTTGGCGCCTGCCTTTGGCCCAGGGTGTGATCCTGGAGTTCCGGGATTGAGTCCCGCGTCAGGCTCCCTGCATGGAGCCTGCTTTTCCCTCTGCCTGTCTCTTTGCCTCTCTCTCTCTCTGTGTCTCTCATGAATAAATAAATAAAATCTTAAAAAAAAAAAAAAGCAACACTGACAAAGTCAGATACTGTTTTGTAGAAATGTATGATATTCATAATTACAGTTGTATTAAGCTCTATGGATTTTTAGTGGATAAGCACAGTTGTTTATAAAGAGAATCCAAGTATCAGTTACTGACATGGGATATTAATGACATACCTCAGTTAAAAACTATAAAAATGGCTGAATTATAGGAATTTATAAGTAAAGGACAAAGAGTATTGCAAAGATAGTGCCAGTTATGAACTGTTTTCTACTTAAAGCCTGAGGATTTTCTACTTTCCCCCTTTCCTCCCTGCTGGGTCATAGCATGAGAAAGAAGGAGGATTAGGATTTCAGTTTCCCTCCCCTTCTCATGAGATATGGCAATGATGCTGAAAGATGGCCTATTCTTCAACGAGGCCTGCAGGGGCCCCGTAGGCAGTGTGTCACTGAGAATCACATTATGGATTTATTCTAACAAAAATAACTTCTGCTGCTTTCACAGCTGTAGTCCTAGAAATTATTTTCCTAAAACCATATCCTGTCTTAAAGAGTGAGACATATACTAGTACTCAGTGCTTGGGAAGAAGGCAAACAAACTGACTGCTATTCTAGATCATTCATTTTAGCCAACTTACGTTATTTTAGTTCTGGCATCTATGATGGGTAGGTATTAAGTGAGTGTCTCACGCAGAATTAGTCCACCTTTATAAGTCTTTTCTAAAATCAACTCACGGTTGATCGTTTTCATGAATGGATCATAACAGTTACAAATCATTAATACCTTAGAGAAAAACAAAAGAGTTTCAATAGTTTGATTTAATGATGAGCATGTAAAAACGTACTGTTTGGAGCTCTCTAATGTGCCTATTACAAGGAGACTTCCAAACTGGGACTTTTGTTTCATAAAAACTTACAAAATCCTTTATTTTGATCATATACATGTGTATATATGTATATATATATATATGTATACACACATATATGACATATATATATACACACACATATACACACAGATATATGACTTTTTATTTGGAAGGATGGTTTTCTTGTTCTTCGTGGATAATAAAGCTAAATTAAGGATATGGAGCTAAGTCTACTGCAACTTTTAACTCAGTCTTGTATTTAGTGATTATTGTAAAGACATCACTTGAGGGAGGCTTTTCATCTGTTTACTTCTCATATCTGTACTGATGGAGAAATCATTAATGTATATAGAGAAATACCTTAACTAAGACACATTAGAGAAGAATTTTGCATTTAAGGTTTAGATCAGTGCTGCCCAAAATAAATATAATGTGAGCCAAAATGTGAGGAAGTAGATGCATTAAAAAGCAACAGGAGGAATTAATTTTACTAATAGCTTATTTAACCCAATATATCTGTGCAGAGAAGTGTTACTATAGCAGGACTGAGGTCGCTCCCTTTAGAAGGGTCTGTGTGCAAGGTCTGCCCTTAGCTTTGGCAACTGGGAACTTGGCTTTCCTCCATTCCCAGATGATAAGGTTCACAGGGCCTAGAGTTTGCGTGAACAATGTCATTTATGTCAAATACCTTCTTTCCTGCTATGAGTCTACAATTTTGGTACAGGCAAGGCTGAGAGTGCCTATGTGACCGGCTCCCAATAAAAATCTTGGGTGCTGAGCTCTAACGGGCTTCTCTCCACAAAACGGCTGTGCATGCTACTGCATTTTTTCGTTGTTGGAGAAATGCACATGCATAGTGTGCTCTTCATGGGAGGGAGGGAGTGTTAAGGAAGCCCAAGCGAGGATTTCTCCAGAATCAGACAGTAATTCTCCTTTGTTGATCCCATATCCTTTCAGTCTCAAAAATCTTAGCATAAGTAAGTATTCAAATACATGCTGATTCCTGTGACTCTTTCTAAGAAGTCACCTAACATTTGGTTGGTGTTCAGGAGCCTTGAAACAATACCCAAAATATTCTCATTTAACACATATGAAACATTATTCATGAGATATTTTACATTATTTCATTCCACTTCTTTCAAACCCAGGATCTATCTTTATAATTATCGCACATGTCAGTTGAGATGGGCCACATTATGAGTGTTCAGCAGCTACCCGTGGCTGATGGGCACTCCTGGAAAGCACAGATGTAAGATGCTGGGAAGAAGTAAACCAAGGAGAAAGGAAGACAGCTGAAACGCTTTCTTGCTAACCGAAACTCTATCTTTGTATCAAGCACTGCTTTGTAGTCATTTGAAATAGTGAAGCAGCCTTACATAGCTGTTTTAAGTGTGAAAAGTTGATAAAATCTTTTTTGAAACTGCTTAGATTCATAGGGCAACAAGAAGTAGCAACACAGTTTACTCACGGTAAATATCACTGCTGAGCTCTTGACATTTCCAGCTACTTGAGAAACTCACTAAATCCAAAATAACTGGATTAAAAATCCAAATAACTTTTCCCTCTTATCTCTCCAATTTTCATTTTCCAAGTCAGACGGCAGCTATAGGTATCTTTGACCCATTCTGTTACTTTTGTCTGCTCAGTCACCAAATCCTGTTGATGCTACGTCCACAAGTCTCTCTTCTGTCACTGCTTCGGTTCAGACTGTCCTGGTCCCCCCATACCCCCAGGGCTCCCCACTATGGAAGTCAGCCTCCCTCCTACAAAGCCTCTACACCACAACTGAAGCATGGCTCTGATTGTCATTCTGTAGTATGAAACCCTTCAAAACTCCCCAATGCCTTTAATATGAACTCTAATTTTAGCCTTTAATTTAAAGGCCTTCTAACTCTAGTTTTAATCTTTCTTGACTCATTTTTCTCTCTTCTTTCTTCTACTACTTCTTGTGATCCAGATAAGCCTGGGCTCTATGCATTTTATTCCCTCTGTAGCCTCTGTTCGGAATAATAACTTCAATTATTCAACATTTCTACCTTCTAAAACCTACCTGTCCTCAAGAATAAACCCAAGTCCCTACCTTAACTACTTGCTCCATAATCAATGCTGCCTGCTAGAAGTAACCTGCATATTTAATCAGGAAGCACTTCATTTTCTGTCTCAGTCTTTGTCATAGTCATTCCTGCAACTGCCTCATTTGCATATAAGTTACCTCACCTAAGTGACTATAATAAGATCTTTTAGAGCAGGGACTGTTTCATCCATTTTTGTGTCTTCATAGCAAATACAATATCTTGTAAGATAAATGTTAAATAAATGAATGGAAGGCAGGTAGGAAGGGTGGTTGGTTTCATAACCCAGCTAGCCATTTGGCAATTCATCAAGTCTTTTAAAATTATAGATAGGGATCCCTGGGTGGCGCAGCGGTTTGGTGCCTGCCTTTGGCCCAGGGCGTGATCCGGGAGACCCTGGATCGAATCCCACGTCGGGCTCCCAGTGCATGGAGCCTGCTTCTCCCTCTGCCTGTGTCTCTGCCTCTCTCTCTCTCTCTCTCTCTCTCTCTGTGACTATCATAAATAAATAAAAAAAAAGAAAAGAAAATGTTTAAAAAAAATTAAAAAAATAAATAAATAAAATTATAGATAGAAGAGTTGAGCTATAGCAAAAGCTTGTATAGGTCACATACCATTCATGAATTTAACATAGAATCCATGGAATAGTAATATAATATCTTGAAATTATAAGTAAAGGGAAAAATTGCTAATTCCTAAATTTCTTTTTTAATTTAATTTTATTTTTTTTAAGATTTTATTTTTTATTTATTCATGAAAGACACAGAGCGAGAGAGAGAGAGAGGCAGAGACACAGGCAGAGGGAGAAGCAGGCACAGGCAGAGGGAGAAGCAGGCCCCATGTAGGGAGCCCGATGTGGGACTCGATCCTGGGTCTCCAGGATCACACCCGGCCTGCAGGCGGCACTAAACCGCTGCGCCACCAAGGCTGCCCCTAAATTTATTTATTTATTTTTTATTTTTATTTTTTTAAAAAAATATTTTATTTATTTATTCATGAGAGATACAGAGAGACATAGGCAGAGGGAGAAACAGGCTCCATGCAGGGAGCACGATGTGCTCCCGGGTCTCCAGGATCACACCCTAGGCTGAAGGTGGTGCTAAACCACTGAGCCACCTGGGCTGCCCCTAAGTCCTAAATTTCTTAAGAAAAATATCTGATAGTACCTTACTCTTACACCTTTATATTTACAAATTTTGCTTTGCAAAAATCATATTTTACCATGTTACTGTATTCATTAGTCAGTATATAAAAGTGAAAATATTTCCTTCTGAGGATAATGTAGAAGATCTACCATTTATTTTTAAAATATATGTGATATGAACATATACCTTCAACTACACTGGGGCAGTTTGGATGAGTCTTTAAATGGTAATTTTCTTTGAACAGAAGTGGCCATGAGGAAAGGGACTAGTTGAGAGAGATTAATCATTCAGCACTATCCAAATGCAGATTAAAATTAAATCAAGCCAAAAACATGATGGTATTTTTGAAGGCCATTTTTAAAAAAAATCAAAGCTAATGTAATATGATTTGCACTTATGACAAAATCAACAAAACAGTCATTTGGACTTTTATAGGAGATAGGCAATAGAACCAATTTTTTCCTAGAATTTGTTCATGTGAATTATCAGAAGTTTAAGGGAAGGATCCTAAAATCTGTCCTCAAGAGTGTCTCCACTTTTAAGCTAGGTCAGGATCTATACATGAGCTACCCCATTCTTTAATATGAAAAGGTTCTCACATGCCCACAAAATAGTAAAAATGACTTTTATTTTTTTAGTTTTAATTTTTAAAAGATTTTATTTATTCACAAGAGAGAGAGAGGCAGAGACACAGGCAGAGGGAGAAGTAGGCTCCATGGAGGGAGCCCAATGTGGAACTCGATCCTGGGACTCCGGCAGAAGGGAGGTGCTCAGCCACTAAGCCACCCAGGCATCCCGTAAAGATGACTTTTAAAGACATAACTAACTCATAAAAAGACAAAACCCCATTATAACCACAAAGAAAATATCTAAAGAATATACACAAATGGAAATTCAAATGTGTTGCCACAAAAAATCGATTAACCACAAAAGAAAGTAATAATGAAGGAAATGAGGGACAAAAAGCTTTAAGACATTTAGAAAACAAACAGCCAAAGGGCAGAAGTCCTTCCTTCTTACTAATTACTAAAAATCTAAATGAGTTAAACCCTCTATTCAAAAAGCAGAGATTGACAGAATAGATCATAAAACCCTCCTACAAGGTCCAATTATATACTGTTCTATAAAAGACTCACTTTAGATCTAAAGATAAAAATTGGTTGAAAAGGGCAGCCCTGGTGGCGCAGCGGTTTAGCACCGCCTGAAGCCCGGGGTGTGATCCTGGAGATCCCGGATCGAGTCCCACGTCAGGCTCCCTGCATGGAGCCTGCTTCTCCCTCTGCCTGTGTCTCTGCCTCTCTCTCGCTCTCTCTGAATAAATAAATAAATAAATCTTTAAAAAAAAAAATTGGTTGAAAATGAATAAATGGAGAAAGATGTTCCATGCAAATAGTTACCAAAAAGACAGCTGGGCTGGCTATACAAATACTGACAAAAGTAGACTTTAAATCAAAACTGTGCAAATGACAATGAGGGACACTGTTATTGGTAAAAGAGATTCATCAAGAAGATACAACAATTATAAAAAAATATAAACCAAAAATCAGAGTCCTAAAGTATAGGAAGCAAACACTATTAGAATTTAAGGGAGAAATTAGATACTCTACAAAAATGGTTGGAGACTTCAATATTCCACTTTCAATAATGGGTAAAACAGCCATACAGAAGATAAATAAGCAAATACAAGACTAATACTATAAACCAACTGGACCTAATAGATACATACATAAAGTTCCACCCAAAAACAGAGAAATACACATTTTTCTCACGTGTATATAGAGCTTTCTCCAGGATGGACCAAATGTTCTGCCACAGACACATAAAAATCTTAAAAGACTGACATGATACAAAGTATCTTTTGTATCTTTTTCAAATAAACTGGAAAATTCATAAATATGTGGAAATTAGGGATGCCTGGGTGGCTCAGCAGTTGAGCGCCTGCTTTCGGCTCAGGGTGTGATCCTGGAGTCCTGGGATTGAATCCGACATCAGGCTCCCTGCATGGAGCCTGCTTCTCCCTCTGCCTGTGTCTCTGCCTCTCTCTCATTCTCTCTCTCTCTCTCTCTCTCTGTCTCATGAATAAATAAATAAAATCTTAAAAAAAAAAAGAAAATTTGAATAGATCTCTAACTAGCAAGAAGACTGAATCAGTAATCAAACTATCTCCCAACAAAGAAAGGCCCTGAACTGGATGGTTTCACTGGTGAATTCTACCAAATGTTTATAGAATGTCAATTCTCAAGCTTTTCCAAAAAGTTGAAGAGAAGGGGTCACTTCTTACTCATTCTAAAGACCAGCATAACCATCTACTAAAGCCAGAAAGATACTATTAGAAAACTACAGACCAATTCTCCTCATGCATATTGATGCAAAAATCCTCAACAAAATACTAGCACTGAATTCAGCAACATATTAAAAGGATTATACACCATGACAAAGTGGGACTTATTCCTGGAACAGAAAAATGGTTCTACACACAAAAATCAATGTAATATACATTAACAGAATGAAAGGGGAAAAAATGACATGATCATTTCCATTGAACCAGAATTTGACAAAATTCAACATCCTTTCATGATGAAAACACTCAATAAACTAGGACCAGATGAAAACTTCCTCAACGTGATAAAAGCCATATATGAAAACCCCACAGCTAACACCTATTCAACAGTGAAAGGCTGAAAGCTTTTCTCCGAAGATCAGACACAAGACATGGGTGTCCCTTTTCATTTCTTTTCAGTATAGTACTAGAAGTTCTAGCAAGAACAATGAGACGAGAACAGGAAATGAAAAATAAAATAGCATCCAATATTGGAAAAGTACCTGTTCGCAGACAACATAATCTTATATGTAGAAAACGCTAACAAGATTACACACTAATAAACTAATTCAGCAATGCTGCAGGATACAAACAGCAAACAAAAATCAGGTGCATTTCTACATACTAACAATGTAGACTTGTATACAGAACAAAACCTTTTTTTAGAAGATTCTATTTATTCATGAGAGAATACACAGAGAGAGGCAGAGACATAGGCAGCCGTCTCTGGGGACCCCGATATGGGACTCTATCCTGGAACTCCAGGATCATGCCCTGAGCCAAAGGCAGATGCTCAACTGCCGAGCCACTCAGGCATCTCCAGAATAAAACATTCTTGAAAAAAAATAAAAACAACAAACAAACTGGGAGACATTTTGGGTTCATACACTGGAAGACTTAATATTAAGATGACACTACTATTTAAAAGCAATCTATGGATTCATTATGATTCCTATAAAAAAAAACCCTGTAAGCGTTTTTAGCAGTGTTTTCTGAGGAGAAGAAAAGGGCTTCTTGGAAATATGGTTGGGTCTACGGCCATACCACCCTGAATGCGCCCGATCTCGTCTGATCTCGGAAGCTAAGCAGGGTCGGGCCTGGTTAGTACTTGGATGGAAATATGGTTGGTTCTAGGGCTGGGCCAGGGAAAACACAATCAGGCGTGGGCTATCTTGTGGTGATAGAAAGAAAGTGATTTAAACACCCCCCCTCCCCCCCCCCCGCCAAAACAACAAAAAACAAAGGATAAAAGAGACAAGTTGAAGGAGCTCCCAATGGCCAAAGCTGGGACTTTGAGCAACAAAATAATGTTAGTATTATACTAATTGTATGTTATATATAATTTTATATGTATAATAATAATGGCATAAAATAAAAATCCATAAACTCATACTGATATAAATCACCAAAAGATAAATGAGGGGAAAAACAGTTCTTCCTCACAAAAGAATTACAATTAATAAGTGTAGAAGGAATAATGGAGACAGTAAACTACCATTAGGTAAACACTATGGTATCACCTATTACAGATGAAAACCATTAACAGACACTATAATTATGAGCAAAGGGATATGCATAGTCTCAAAGAGCATTATTAACTAGAAATGAAAAAATTAGTAACATTATAGTGGAGAATCTTGACAGAGAGCTCCCCAAGGAAGTGAGGGAAGTTAACGAGGGACAAATCTGCATTACACACATCCACCTCACCGGTGTGATGTGCGGGAAAAGGTGTAATGTCCTCTCTGTGATACTGACAGAAATATATAACCTCAAATGAATCCATGAGAAAACATCAGAGAAACTCAAATGGACAACATTCTACCAAATAAATGGCCAGTGCTCTTCAAATGTATCAAGGTCACCAAAGAATGAGGCACCATCACAGACTGAGGAGACTAAAGGAGAGATGACAAGTAGATAGATGCAACGTGGATCCTGCATCAGAAAAAGACATTAATGGGAAAACCAGTGATGTGTGGATATGGTCTATGTATCAGTCAATAATACTGTATCAGTGTTCATTTTCAGTTTTACTATACTATTAGGGGAATCTGAGTAAAGGACATATGAAAATTCTGTCCTATTTAAAAAATTTTAGATCAGCTTAAAATTATTTAAAAAGAAAAAACAGCCTACCTAAATTTTGATGAGCATGGTTTGGCAGGCTCATAATGATTCACCAAGCTGAATTAATACTACTTTTTTTTTTATTTTATTTTATTTTTTTTTACTTTTTTTTTTAAATTAATACTACTGATAATTATTTTTAAATTTGAAAATCTTGAAGTTTCCATTCTGCATTTCCTGTCATATGTTTACACCTTTGTAATAAGGCAGTGTTGCAATGTATGTATTAATGTGGTTTTTCACCTAGAACAGATAATTCTTTGAGAACAGTGACTAAAACTTAGTTATTTCTGCCTTCTCTTTGACTTGCAGTCTTTGTCAAGAGGAAATGCACCATAATTGAATTCTGAATGAATGAAAATTGTGTAAAAAGATCTCAGTGTTGTAGTATTTACTTACGCTCCACAAAGGAAGTAAAGAGCATTCTGAATCTGCTCAGCCGACTGCCCTCATCGGCCCACATTCGGATCACTCCAACTCCTGTTTTCAGCATTACGTCATTGGCCACGGTGCTGCAAAACTTGGCCTTCAGATTTTCAATAGAACTGCTTCCATCATAAACTGCAACAAAGTTTCTCTTGCATTCATTTGAGTGCTCCATTTGATAATCTAGGAACCTCAAATAAATCTGTAACATTAAAACAAAGAAAAACCCTGCTTTTGAAAAGATAAATTGAATGTTGTAGTTTCACTATCTTGTCAACATGGTAGATATGACAGCTGACAGAAACCCAACAGCTAGAAGGCTGGCATCGAAGGAGTTAAAAGAACTAAGGCTGCCGGTCTCCTTTGGTTCTTAGTGGAACTAAGCATTAAGAAACTGAAAGTTAGTGTTTTGTCTATAAAGAAACCTTTTGCTCCATGAGGCTCACTGGCTCTATTACATGTTTTTTTTTTTTTTTTATGATGGCACCGACCAATTGGGAAAATGAATCAATCACTCAGCAACTGTTGGGATTTTTTTTTTCCCCAGTTTTTTAAGTTTAAACCCAAGTTTAATTGTAACATATATATATATCCTGTAACACATCAAAACCATTTTTATCTTATCTATACTCTTCATAACCATACACGTCCCCCATGATCTCCTGTCATTTATCCCCTATTCTATATTGCACATTTATGTAGTTTTAAGGCTTCACCCCATAAATAACAATTTCTACATTTTCAATCAGGAAGATATAAATTGCAGTATCAAAATAAGCACTATCTATTTTGTTTAGCATTCTTTTTGAAATTTTATAGGCAGCTTGCTACCTGGCACTAAGTTCTTAAAATACAGTTGGCCCACTTTTGTTTGAAGATTTCCTTTAGATCATAGGCTTAGAAAGACTGGGAGCATTCATGTTCAGGTTGTGGGCTTAGAAACACATCATGCATAGCTCTAAAGAAGTGAATGCAGTAGCTATTATTCCTTACAGGCAGGGAGAAAATTAAGGTTCAGATGATTAAGAATTTGCCCAAGGTTACTCAGAGTGATGTGACCTAGGTTGGCCTGGCTCAAACACTTGTGTTCTCTCCACTCCCTGGGATGTCTTTTATGCGCACACACACACACAGTTCACTTTTTGCTCTAGTTGCCCCTATGTGACTCTATAATTAAAATTTTAGTGAGCAGAGAATAAAGATTTCCTTTGTCATTAAACACATAATAAGTATTCATTCTGGTTTCTATCTCTGAGGTAGCAGTATGATGCCACCTCCATCTATTTATTTATTTATTTTTAATTTTTATTTATTTATGATAGTCACAGAGAGAGAGAGAGAGGCAGAGACACAGGCAGAGGGAGAAGCAGGCTCCATGCACCGGGAGCCCGACGTGGGATTCAATCCCAGGTCTCCAGGATCGCGCCCTGGGCCAAAGGCAGGCGCCAAACCGCTGCGCCACCCAGGGATCCCTCCATCTATTTATTTAAAGATTTTATTTTTAAGTAATCTCTATGCACAGCATGAGCTTGAATGCACAACCATAAGATCAGGAGTCACCTGCTCTACTGATTGAGCCAGCCAGTCACATCCTGCCTCTTAATTTAAAAGACTTTATATAAAAACAATGTAATGTCAGGTATCTCTTCCCGCTAAAATACCTTGATGGCACAAACTAAGAGCAAAAAATTAAAAAATACACCTCAAAGGGATATATATTGACCAAGTAATTTTCATTTGGAATGATCATTTATTTGAAATGATCATTGGTTACTTACTTCCATGAAAATGGTAGAGAATCAGAATTAAATAGGATTACCATTTCAAAACTTCACAAAATCTTCACAAATATATTACATAGAAACAACAGGTTTCCTTAAATATAACACTAGTTCTCAATTTCTCCATTGTTTACATAATCGAAACATTTTGTCCATGGTTCTGTGGTAGTGAGCAAGTATCACTAATACCGTAATTCTCTTCTCTAGTATACTGTGAGGCCTTCCAATGAGAACCATGTGCTAATTATATCTAGTGTAATTCTTGCTCATAGCAAGTAATGAATACATGACTAGGTTTATAAAACCATGAACTGGTAGATCTAAGAAAAATAATCAAGAAGTCTGAAGTATCTGCTCTCTGCTTTTTTTTTTTAATCCAAAGAAACATGGTACTGTACAGGCCATAGTTAATGCTCCTTAAAGATATATTTTTTAAGTCATATGATCATGACATTCTTTTCTGTTATGAATGCAGCTAAATATTGAAATGGTTTAGTTCAACTAATTTTCAGGAAATATTTCTTAACAAAGGGTGCGTGGGTGGCTCAGCTAGTTAGGCATCTGACTTTGACCTAGGTCATGACCTCAGGGGTCCTGTGATCCAGCCCTACCTCCCTGTCCAGCTCCCCTTTCAGTGGGGAGTCTGTTTCTTTGCCTTTTGTCCCTTCCCCTGCTCATCTTCAATCTAATAAACAAATCATCTTAAAAAAAAATTCTAACAATAAAAACCTGACAAATTGAAATGGCGGGGGGTGGGGGTGGGGGCACAAACTACTTCTCTTTCTCCCAGGCTGTATGACAGGTCTGCTAATGCTCCTGGTCTCTTATTCCACTCCTACACCCTCCTCAGGGAAGTGGAGTGAGTTACCTTGAGGATATGGAGTCTGGTCTCTTTTTCCTGCCTTCTTTCTTTCCCTGGACTGGTGAGTAGGAAGCAGTGACCTGAATAAGTGGGTTTTCTCTGCAGATGCAAACTTTCCTGGGGCTGGACTGGTCTAGGCTAGACTTAGGTGGGTGGTAGAACTGATGGGTAGAGAATTAGCAAGTCTAATACAACTCTCTCACTAAGCTGCTTCCTCTAGCCTTTGCTGTAATAAAGGAGCTATTTTGAATCTCCATATTCTCAATGTGAAAGGAAAAAGGAATGCTGTCTATTGGTGCCTCAGAAGACAGCTCCCACCAATGCAATGAAATCTTCTATGGACAATGAAAGGAACTACGGACATTATCTTGGAGGTACTGGGTGTTTCCTTCCAGACAAGGAAGGGAATACTGCAATATATAGTGAGTCAAATTAAGTTTTTGGTTTCCCAGTGCATAAAACAGTTAGCTTGTACTGTGGTCTGTTAAGCATGCAATAGCATTGTTTACAAAATGTACATTCCTTAATTCAAAAATTCTTATTGCTAAAAAAAAATGCTAACCAGCATCTAAGTTTTCAGCAAATCATAATCCTTCTGCTGGTGGATGGTCTTGCCTCAATGTGGATGGCTGCTGACTGATCAAGGTGGTGGCTGCTGAAGGCTGTGACAATTTCTTTTTTTTTTTTTTAAGATTTTATTTATTTATTCATGAGAGAGAGAGAGAGAGAGAGAGAGAGAGAGGCAGAGACACAGGCAGAGGGAGAAGCAGGCTCCATGCAAGAAGCCTGATATGGGACTCGATCCCCAGTCTCCAGGATCACAACCTGGCTGCAGGCGGCGCTAAACCGCTGCGCCACTGGGGCTGCCCTGTGACAATTTCTTAAAAAATGAAGTTTGCTGCACTGATTTGACTCTTCTTTCACAAATAACTTCTCTGCAGACTGTGATGCTGTTTAGTAGCATTTTAACCACAAAATTTATTTTAAAATGGAATCAATCCTCTTAAGCCCTACAGCTGTTTTATCAACTAAACTCATGTAATATTCTGATTCCTCTGTTGTCATTTCAACAGTCTTCACCAGGAGCAGATTCCATCTGAAGAAATCACTTCGTGCTTATCAAAAAGAGCAACTCTCATATGATGTAACGAGCATTGGGTATTATATAAGACTGATGAATCACTGAACTCTACCTCTGAAACTAATAATATATTATGTTAATTGAATTTAAATAAAAAAATAAACATCCATTCTAACCCCAAATAAAAAAAAGGAGCAAACTCCTCATCAGTTCACATTTGATCATGAGATTGCAGTGATTCAGTCACATCTCCAGGTTCCAGTTCTAATTCTAGTTCTCTTGCTGTTTCATCACATCTGCAGAAGTGAAGTCTTGAATCTTTAATTTGTAAAACATGCAGTATTTGTGAAGCACAGAAAAAGGAGGAATGCCTGTATAGCATTCCAGATCAAAAGGAGACACACAATAATTGGCACTGCAACCGACTACTGACATTAGATCCCTGTCTTACAGGACAGAAAATCAATTCTTAAATGTAAAAACTAATGCATACACATAAAATATAGAAGTATAGTTCTATAACCTTTGGTTAGGAAAGTTTATTAAAAACAAACACAGGGATCCCTGGGTGGCGCAGTGGTTTGGCGCCTGCCTTTGGCCCAGGGCGCGATCCTGGAGACCCGGGATCGAATCCCACGTCGGGCTGCCGGTGCATGGAGCCTGCTTCTCCCTCTGCCTATGTCTCTGCCTCTCTCTCTCTCTCTCTGTGACTATCATAAATAAATAAAAATTAAAAAAAAAAAAAACAAACAAACACAGAAGACACAAGATATAAAGACAAAACTAATCAATTATGTAAAATAAACTTAACTTCCAGAACCAGCCAAGATTAAATACAGTATGGCTTACTTCTCCTATTACAACTAAAAACTGAGGATAAAATATGAAAAGCAACTACATGAGAATTCTGGAAAGTAAAAGATGGGTGTAGGTGGGAAGTCAAACTTGAATGACCCATAAAGAGGGTGAGGTTCAGTTTTTTTTTGTCTCCTGAGCTGATTCAAGAACTCACGGCAAAAACAGATGCCAGGGACTCCGGGAACTTAGAGAGAGCCCCAGCCAGAAGACTGGCAAGAGGGCCCCCTTTCCAAGCTGAAGAGTGGGGTGAAGCAGGGATATCTGGTTTGTTCTTTCCACTCTATCAGCTCTGCCCTGGGTCAGCACCAGTTGTTTTTTTTTTTTTTTTTTAAATTTTTATTTATTTGTGATAGTCACAGAGAGAGAGAGAGAATGAGGCAGAGACACAGGCAGAGGGAGAAGCAGGCTCCATGCACCGGGAGCCCGACGTGGGATTCGATCCCGGGTCTCCAGGATCGCGCCCTGGGCCAAAGGCAGGCGCCAAACCGCTGCGCCACCCAGGGATCCCCCAGCACCAGTTGTAAAGATCTGTGTGCAGCAGCTATAGCAGCATCTAAACCCCCAAGAGAAATCCCATCTCTCTAACTAGCAGGATTGAGAAAAGGATATGATGTTGGGGGAGTATGGAGGGAATTCCTATTATTTTTTTCCCTTCTCTCTTAGATACTCAAAACTCACAACAGGTTAGGAGGCAGAAATTGAAGGAAACAACTTTCTGGCCACTAGAGGAAATGGGAAAAGGAAACCATGCTATCTGGAAAATGTGAAGGAGGTCTTGGACAAGAACACGGAGCTAAAGAAAATGCACTAATTCTGGTTTACCACTCCCCGCACCCCCAGCTGTGTATTCATCAAACAGAACTAAAGAAATATGACAAAGGTGTTGAGAATGAAACTATAGTACAAGCCACTGTCCAAATCCCTGAGTGGCACATGCCCTGGGCAAGACCACAAAGACCCAACCACCATTGGAACCACCACCCACATAAAGTGACATGGCACATGCAATCTGAATCTAACTGGGTAGATTGCCTGACAAAAATAAAACGAGTAACAAAAATCAACATTTTCCAGGTATTTCTAACAGGGTTCACAGTGTCATATATTCAAACTGTCCAGGACATAAGAAAAAATTACTCACATATAAAGAACCAGGAAATGTGAATTCTGAAATGAAAAAAAAAAAGAGTCAAGAGATCCCAGTCCTAATGAGACCCAGATATTGGAATTGCCAAAGACTTTAAAGACTTTTTGTTTTGTTTCTTAAGAGAGAGAAAGAGAGAGTGCACACATGAAAGAGGCAAAGGAAGACAGAGACTTTTAAGCAGTTTTCATGACCAGTGATGAGCCTGACATGGAACTCGATCCCATGACCTTGAGATCATGACCTGAGCTGAAGTCAAGAGTTGGATGCTTAATGGACTGAGTTACCCAGGTGCCTCAGAACTGTCAGAGACTCTGAAGCAACAATATAAACATATTCCATAAGGTAAAGGCAAACACTGAGGGAGTAGAAAAATCACAGTAGAGAAATATAAATTATGAAAAAGAACCAAATGGAAACTTTAGAACTGAAAATGAAAAATACCTGAAACAAAAAATTTGCTGTATGGGCCCAAGAATGGGGAGGATAGAGGAAAGTCAACCAACTAGAAGATGACTCAGGAGAAACTATCTAATATGAGATACTGAGAAAAAAGGATTGAGGACAAATGAATAAAGCCTCAGGGACCTGTGGGACAATTTCAAAAGGCTTAACACATCACTTAAGTTTCAGAAGGAGAAGAGACTCCTACAAAAAAAAATTTTTTTGAAGAAATAATTGTTAAAAATGTCCCAAGTTTGGTGAAAGGCAAAAATTTACAGATTCAAAAAGTTCAGCAAACACCAAACAGGATAAGAACAAACAGAAACAAGGGCCACACACTTCAAAATTGAACTACTTGAAGTTGAAGATTTAAAGTCTTGAGATCTGAAAGAGGAAAATGATGTATTCTGTAGAAGCAAACTACCTGAATGACTGTGGATTGCTCTTCAGAAATCATCAAAGCCAAAGACAGTGCATCAAAAATTTTAAGCCCTGAAAAAGAGAACTTGGGAACATTAGAATTTTATATCCAGCAAACATATTCTTTCAGGAATGAGGGCAACATAAATAAAAACCTTGGTAAAGACTTAAGAGACTTAGAGTTTGTTGTATACAGATCTGCTATGAAAGAAATGCCTAAACAAATTCTTTAGATAAAAGAGAAAGGATACTGGGGCACCTGGGTGGCTTAGTGGTTGAGGGACAGGTCATGATCCCAGGGTCCTGGGATTGAGTCCTGTGTGGGGCTCCCCATAGGGAGCCTGTTTTTCCTTCTGCCAATGTCTCTGCCTCTTTCTGTGTGTCCCTCATGAATAAATAAATAAAATCGTAAAAAAAAAAAAAAGGGGGGGGAGAGAAAGGACATTAGAATGAATCTTGGAACTTCATAAATGAAACAGAAATGATAAATACCTGAATAAATAAACCATCAAGAATAAAAAAGGAGGGCATCACTACAGACCTTACATTAAGAATAAAAAGGGGGCATTTGGCTGGCTCGGTCAGTGGGATGTACAATTCTTGATCTTGGGGTTGTAAGCTGAGCCCCATGTTGGGTGTAGAGACTACTTAAAAATAAACTCTTAAAACAAGAAGAATAAAAAAAATACAGTGAACAGCTCTATGACCCCAAATCAGATGACTCAGATGAAATGGACAAATTCCTTAAAAGGAACAAATTGCCCAAACACTTCTAACAAGAAATATGAGGCATTTTTTGGAAATCCCTTAAAAATATGGGCTGGTTACTAGGGGAAACAACTATGAGTTTAAGGTTTAAACTTTCAGTTCCACCACAATTTCTGGGGAGGGGCAGGGGTGTGGCTGAAGGTTAAATCAAGCACCAATGGTCAATGATTTAATCAACCATGCCACAGAAAAAAGCCTTCATAAAAACTCAAAAGGTTTGAAAGCTTCCAAGTTGGTGAAACAGAATTTTTCCATTCTGCCATTGTGCTAGGCTCCACACTCCACGGGGATAGGAGTTTCTTTGTTCAGGACCTCCTCACCTATGTTTTTTCATCTAGCTGTTGATTAAAAAAAAAAATTTATTTATTTATTCATTGGGGGGGGGCAGAGACATAGGCAGAGGGAGAAGCAGTCTCCATGAAGGGAGCCCGATGTGGGACTCAATCCGGGATCACGCCCAGAGTCGAAGGCAGATGCTCAACCACTGAGCCACCCAGGCACCCCTGATTTTTATCCTTTAATATGCTCTTACTTAAAATTTAAGTAAGTAAATTGGCTTCCTGAGTTCTCTAAGCCTCTCTAGCAAATTAATCAAACTCAAGGAGGGGCTCATAGAAACCTGATTTATAGCCAATTGGTCAGAAGCACAGGTGACAACCTGGACATGAGACTGGCATCTTAAGTGGAGGCCAGACTTGTGAGACTGAGCCCCTAATTCTTGGAATCTGATGCCATCTCCAGGTAGATCAGAACTGAGCTGAATTGTAGGACACCCAGCTAGTGTCTGAGAACTGCTTGGTCTTAAAAAACAAAAACAAAACCAACAAACAAACAAAAACAAAAACAAAGGAAAAACAAAAAACTCTACAAATTGGAAATGGTATCAGAATCATCACCCCAGGGCAGCCCGGCTGGCTCAGTGGTTTAGCACCGCCTTCAGCCCATGGCCTGATCCTGGAGACCTGGGATTGAGTTCCATGTCAGGCTCCCTGCATGGAGCCTGCTTCTCCCTCTGCCTGTGTCTCTGCCTCTCTCTCTCTCTCATGAATAAATAAAATCTTAAAAAAAAAAAAAAATCACCCCAGAAAATAGATGCAAAAATCCTCAACAAAATATCAGCCAATCTAATCTAGCAACATATGTAAAAAGTATAATACTTTCATATAATCACAACTAAATGTGGTTTATCCTAGGAATGCAAGGCTGGTTTAAATTTTGAAGAGTAAATGTAATCCACTATTATAAATAGACTAAAAAAGAAAAGCTACATGATCAATTTGTTAAACAATCAACATCCATTTAATGAAAATCTCAGAGAAACAGATCAGAACTTCTGTAACCTGGTAAACGGCATCTATAAAAACCCAGAGCTGACACCATACTTAATGGTGAAAACCTGAATGCTTTCCCCCTCAAAATCAATAACAAGGTAATTCCTATTCAGCACCACATTGGAAGCTGTAGAGTGCACAAGTGTAGACTTTAAAGCTCCAATAAACAAGACAATGTGGCACTGACAAAAGGACAGACATCCACAAAACAGAACCGAGCCCAGAAATAGATTCTTACAAATAAAGCTATTCTTATTATTTTTAACAGAGATACAAAGGCAATTCAATGGAGAAAGAAGTCTTCAACAAATGGTGCTAGAAAAATCAGACATCCATAGCCAAAAATAAAAAGAGACAAAGAATAAGAATCTTTTTTTTTTTTTTTTAGAGTGTGGATTGTATTCTTTTTTTTTTTTTAATTTTTTTTTTTAATTTATTTATGATAGTCACAGAGAGAGAGAGAGAGAGAGGCAGAGACAGGCAGAGGGAGAAGCAGGCCCCATGCACCGGGAGCCTGATGTGGGATTCGATCCCGGGTCTCCAGGATCGCGCCCTGGGCCAAAGGCAGGCGCCAAACCGCTGCGCCACCCAGGGATCCCAAGAATAAGAATCTTGAGCTATACCTAATACCTTATACAAAAATTAACGCAAAATGGGTCATAAACCTAAGTATAAAATTGTAAAAGTTTCAGAAGGAAATGTAGGAACAAATTCTTAGGACTTTGGGTCAAAGAGCTCTTAGATACATCATAGGAAAATTCATTTAAAAACTCTAACTTGACTGCATGAAAATTAAACTTTTTCTCTGTGAAAGACACTGTTGAATGAAAAGCCACCAACTGGGAGAAAATGTTTGCAAATCACTTGCCAAAAGTCTTAATTCAGAACTCGAAACTGAACAGTAAGAAAACTACCTAATCTTAAAATGGCCATGGCAGACACTTCATCAAAGATTTAGACATTATAAATCTGCAAGTTAAAACTTACAGCATATACCTTCGAGTAACTATAATTAAAAAAAGAACAACTGATAATACCAAGTGCTGAGAACTATGTAGAGCAATTGAAAATTTGATAACACCCCTTGTTCCAATGCCAAACAATATAAGCACTTTGGAAAACAGCTTGGTGGTTTCTTATAAAGCTATCATGTGAATCAGTAGTCTCAGGGATGGATATCCAGAAAAATTAAAAACATGTTTACACAAAACAACCTGTACAGAAATGTAACAGTTTTATCCATAATAACCAAAAATTGGAAACAGTCCAAATGTTGTTTAGCTGGTAAGAGTAAACTACAGTAAGCATATCTATATAATAAAATATGTTCAGCAATAAAACAGATAAACTATTGGTACATGCACTAACAATAATCTCAAATGCATCATCTAAATGAAAGAATTCAGACTCACACAAACTGTGATTCTATTTATATGAAGTTTTGGAAACTGCAAAACTATAGAATAGCAAAAGATCATTAGTTGCTAAGAGTCAAGATTGAAGATTGGTTTTGACTGTAGAGGAACAGCATGAGATAATTTCTTGGGGGTGATGGATTTTTTTTATAAAGATTTGATTTATTAATGAGAGACAGAGAGAGAGAGAGAGAGAGGCAGAGACACAGGCAGAGGGAGAAGCAGGCTCCATGCAGGGAGCCTGATGTGGGACTCGATCCCGGGTCTCCAGGATCAGGCCCTGGGCTGAAGGCGGCTCTAAACTGCTGAGCCACCCAGGCCACCCAGACTGTTCTGGATTATGGTAGCTGTCATAGGACTATGCATTGCAAAAAATTTTACTATATGTTACTTGACATGACCAAGTATCCTGACACAACCAAGTGCCAGCAAGGATTGAATAATGAAAATGCTCTTAACTTGCTTTATTATTTTTTTTAAAATTTTTATTTATTTATGATAGAGAGAGAGAGAGAGAGAGAGAGAGGGAGGGAGGCAGAGACATAGGCAGAGGGAGAAGCAGGCTCCATGCAGGCTCCATGCACCGGGAGCCTGATGTGGGATTCGATCCCGGATCTCCAGGATTGCGCCCTGGGCCAAAGGCAGGCGCCAAACCGCTGCGCCACCCAGGGATCCCTCTTACTTGCTTTAAAAGAATAAACTGCCACAAACACTTTGTAAAGCCTTTGGCATGCTCTGGTAAAGCTGAAAATGGTCATGTCCTACAATACAAAAACTACACTTCTGGATATATTACTAAACAAAATCATCACACATAGGCATAATAAAAATACAAAAATGTTTAGAGCAGCATTATATTTAATATATTAAAATGTGAAAGCAGGGGTGCCTGGGTGTCTCAGTCGGTTGAGCGACTGACTCTTGATTTCAGCACAGGTCATGATCTCAGTGTTGTGAGCTCAAGCCTCACAGTGGGCTCTGCACTTAGCAGGGAGTCAGCTTGAGATTCTTTCTCTCCCTCTCTCCTTGCCTTAAATAAATAAACTTAAAAAAAAAAGCGGAAGCAAATTAAATGTCTAAAAGAATGGATAGTGATTTATTTCCACAATTGATACAAATTTTAAAAATATACAGAATAGTATATATTTGCATAGTGCATAAATATGAAGATACAAAACTGTATATAGGAATTATAAAACTCAAACTCATGATAGGGTACGTAGAAAAGATAATGGGAACATGGATTTCCTCTATACCTATAATATTAATAGTTTTTCCTTTCTTATTTGATAATATTTACTTATCTAAGTGTTAACGAAATTATTCTTAGTTCTTGCTCTCTTTCTGAAATACTTCTTGGAGAAATTCTATATTCATAAATTTTTAGAAGTGTTGTTTGTAATATTGAACACTGGAAAATGTAACTTTAATCACTAAATTTTAAAAATTAAAAACCCAAAATATTATACACAATTGACATGGGAATTGGATCAAATTTTTAAAACTGTGTTTAACTAGGGATCCCTGGGTGGCGCAGCGGTTTGGCGCCTGCCTTTGGCCTAGGGCGTGATCCTGGAGATCTGGGATCAAATCCCACGTCAGGCTCCCGGTGCATGGAGCCTGCTTCTCCCTCTGCCTGTGTCTCTGCCTCTCTCTCTCTCTCACTGCGTGCCTATCATGAATAAATAAAAATTAAAAAAAAAAAACAAAAACAAAACTGTGTTTAACTAAATGGGCAACCAGATTTAAGAAATTTGAAGGAGGGACGCCTGGGTGGCTCAGTGGTTGAGCATCTGCCTTTGGCTCAGGGCATGATCCTGGGGATCAAGTCCCACATCGGGCTCCCTGCGTAGAGCCTGCTTCTGCCTCTCTGTGTCTCTCATGAATAAATAAATAAAATCTTTAAAAAAAAAAAAAAGAAATTCAAAGGAAAAAATGTTAAAGATTAAACACTCTAACCAGTTAATAGTCAAAATGGGATAAAGCAGTTAATGGGTGATGTTTCAGAAAAATCTACTTATGTATAAAAAAGAAGTCACTGGTGTTTGAGTATGCAAGTAGTTTTCCAGTCCATTGTTCTCGGTGGCCCTTCTATAAAAATACAGGCATACCTTGTTTTTTGTGCTTCTCAGATACTGCATTTTTTACATATTGAAAGTCTGTGGCAACACTGTATCCAGCAAATCTATCAGAGCCAGTTTTCCAACAGAATTTGCTCATTTTGTGTCTCTGGGTCACATTTGGTAATTTTCCCAATATTTCAAACTGAAATTAATAGATTTGAATTGCAACAATCTCATGATAAAACTTTAACAGAAGAGGACTTTCTCATGGGTGAGCAAAGAAAGTGATTCTTCAGATGGAAGGTACTCCCGGTGAAGATGGTGTGAAGACTGCTGAAATGACAACAGAGAATTCAGGATATCACATGAACTCAGTTGATAAAGCAGCCACAGGGTTTAAGAGGATTGACTCCATTTTAAAAGTTGTTCTGTGGGTAAAATCTACCAAACAGCATCATACGGCGCAGAGAAATCATTTGTGAAAGAAGAGTCCATTGATGAGGCAAACTTGATTATTCTCTTATTTTAAGAAATCGTCACAGCCACCCCAGCCTTCAGCAGCCACCACCCTGATTGACAGCAGACATTCACACTGAGGCAGCAAAAAGATTACAGGACTTGCGAAAAGCTCAGATGCTGGTTAGCATTTTTTTTTTTTTTTTTTAGCAATAAAGCATTTTTGAATTAAAGGTATGTACATTATTTTTTAGACATAATGCTATTGCACCCTTAACAGACTACAGTACAGTATGAACATAACTGTTATATGCGCTACAAAACAAAAAAAATTCATTTGACTCCCTTTATTGCTGTATTCACTTTGTTGTGGTCTGGAACTGAACTGGTAGCATTTCCAAGGTATACCTGTACATTTGTCATATACCAAGTTTCCATACATGTGTAGTTTTCTTTTTACTTTTAAAAAGTTGAAATATAGTTCATAGTGTTATATTAATTTCAGGAGTACAACACAGTGATTCAACAATCCTACACATTACTCAGTGCTCACCATGGTAAGTGTAGTCACCAAACAACATTATTACAGTATTATTGACTAAATTCCCCATGCTATACTTTTCATGCCTGTGGCTTATTTATTTTATAACTGGAAGTCTATACCTCTTAATTCCCCTTATCTACTTCACCTATCCCCTCACCCACCTGCCCTTTGGCAACCACCATACATGTGTAGTTTTAGATACTTTATTCAATTTTATTAGTTTACATATCCTGCTGACAACTGCATTCCATCCAATGACCACAACTTTATCTTGGAGGATTGTTTTTACTCAAAATTGTTATGGTTCTTCTGAACATTTTCCTCTTCTGTGTGAATTAGCCTGCCAACTTCCCTGGAAAGCTCTCTTGGGATCTGGACTGGAATTACTTTAAATTGATAAATTAGAGAACAATGAACATTTCTGTGATACTGAATCTTCCCATCCATGAAAATGATCTCTCTCTCCCCATTTCTATAGGCTTTCTTTTATGCATTTCCATATAACTTTAACATTTGCTTCCTGGTACTTTCTGATTTCTTAATGTAAACGGTGCTTTAAAAAGTTTTATTTTCCAACTGACTTTGGCTCTAATAAAGAAAAGCAGCTGATTTCTACAACTGATGAACTGTTCTTTCTTTCCCTCATTCTGTTGCACTGACCAGGATTTCAAAATACTACCAAATAAAACACTGACAACAGACATTCTTGACTTGTCCTGAGCTTAAAGGAAATGCTTTTAAGGTTTAACCATTAGTTATGTTTGAATTAGGATTTTAGTAGATACTCTTCATCATGGTTAAGATGCATTCTCCTGTGATGGAATTTCTAATTTTTATCAAGTTTCACTGAGTATTGTTTCTGCATCTACTGATATATCTGGATTTTTTCCTTTAATCTGTTAATATGGAAAACTATATCATTTGATTTTCTAATATTAAACTGTCCAAGAATTTAATTTCTAGGTCATGATTTCTAAAAAAAAGTTTATTAGGTTTAGTTATTGCTTAGTTTTTTTGGTCTCCCTCCCCCCTCCTATAAATGATCCTGGTTTATTTATTTATTTTTTTTTAAATTTATTTTTTATTGGTGTTCAATTTACTAACATACAGAATAACCCCCAGTGCCCGTCACCCATTCACTCCCACCCCCCAGATCCTGGTTTATATATAACTCTCTCTCATGCTGTTTAGTTTTGATAGAATTGGCTAGGGAATGTTTTTTTCCTTCAATTTTCTGAAACTTTATATAACCTGTTCCCTGAGTACTTGGTAAAATCCAGTCTGATCAACTTTTCTATTTACATAGTTAAGTACAAAATCAATTTTGTTAATTTGGTAAGATTTATTCAGGTTTTCTATTTCTGATTTAGTTTTTGTAAACTTTATATATGTATGCAAATATGTATACATATATACATACAGCCTCCTGTATATTTCAGGAAATGTCCATTTAGACTGTTTACGAATTTATCAGCAAAAAATTACTGTTAGTATTTTCTCTAATAGTTGAAATAGTTTGGTTACGGAAAATTTCAAATGTGCAAAAGGAGACAAAGTAATATCCTGAACATCCTGTTCCCATCCTAGCCTTACCAGTTATCAACATCCCTCCCACATCTGCCTCTCACATACTGACACAGATCCCAGAGACTTCACAGGTCAACAGTTCTATGTGTATTGCCAAAAAATGCTTAAAAAATTATCTCATACTATTATCAAACTAATCTCTTATCAAATACCAGTGTTCAGACTCTGGTCTTGTAATGTTTCCTACTTTTATAGTTTGAATCCACAAGTTCATTTCATTTTTGTTTTAATCTACAGATGTCACTTTTTCCCCCTTTGTCATTTATTTATTGAAGGAACCCCCAGGTTTTTTTCTTTTGTTCAACAGGTTTTCTTCAGTTTTGAGAGTTCTAAAAATCTCTGCTATTGTTGATTCATGACCTTTTCCATTTCTTTTTTAAGATCTGAGAGTGCATGCCCCTAAGAGCACAAACAAGGGGAGAGGCAGAGGGAAAAGGAGAGGCCGACACTGCTGAGCAGGGAGCCCAACACAGGGCTGGATCCCAGGACCCAGGGACCCGGAGATCACAACCCGAGCCCAAGGCAGCCGCTTAACCAACTGAGCCACCTAGGTAAACTCATGACCTTTTCCAATTTTAAGTATTATTTAGGTCTTTTATGCTAAATCAACCATGGCAGAAGTAGGCCTATAGTTATATTTTACAAAGGGCCAGCTTTTCGCTTTGCTGATTCTTTTTAAAATATAATTTATTTCTCCTTTCGTTATTACCCTTTCTTTGGATTTCTTTGGTTATTCTTTTAACTTCTTCAGTTGAAACTTAGTTCATTAAATCTTTTTCTTCCTCTAAAAGAAACATATAAAAACTCCCTTGTAGTACTTTTAGCTGCATCCTACATATTTTGAGGTATAGTATTTTCAATATCATTAAGTATGTTCAAATTTCTATCATGAGTTCTTCTGTGACCTTTAATTGCTAAGTGGTATATATTAAATTACCAAACATACGGGTTTTAAAGTTATCTTTTGGTTGTTCGTTCCTGATTTAATTGTATTTTTGTCAGAGGATGTTCTACATAATACTAAGCATATTTGACTTGTTTTTAGTCTAGAGTATGGATCAGATTTTATAAATGTTTCGTGCATGCTTGTAGAGAATGCATATCTTCTGGATATTGGGAGTAAGACACCATGTTTCATCAGGCATAATGTGTTGTTTAAATCTTCTGAGCCTTACTATTTTTTTTGGTATGCTTAATTACTGAGAGGTGAAATTAATTACCCACTGTAATTGTGGATTTGTCAGTATTCCTCAGCAACTGTCAATTCATATTTTGTACATTTTGAGACTATATTAATACATAAAACTGAAAACTGCATCTCATGAATTTGTGACATTTTTATTTCAATAGCTATATTAGATCTCTTTTGGTATTTGTCTGTTATATCCTTCCTGTTTTATTTTCAAATTTTCCCATAGTTATCTTAAAACAGAATATACTTGGATTTTAAATGTAGCATTTGGTCCATTTATTATCTTTTCCCAGAAAGATCTTAATTTTGCCCACATTCTAAAATGACAGTTGAGTGCTGATTTTTAGATTGGCAGTTATTTTTTTTTCTCAGCACTCTGAAGACATTATTCTATTGTCTTCTGGCTCCAATTTTATTATTAATGATTCTCATAGCTTTTTTCTCTAGTTGCTTTAAAGATTTCCTCATTGCCTGTTGTGGCCAATGTAGCAAGATGTCAATTAGAACTTTTTTCTTGCTTTGGGAGTCACTTTGTGTCAATGCTTTTTGTCAGCTTGAATGTTTTGATAAACTGTCAATACCTACCCCACCACCACCACTTCCTGAGCTACATTGTGGGTTATTTTCTCAGGTCTATATCCTTTAATAACTATACCTCTTACCTGAGGAAGTTCTACTTGGTTATTTTTAAAGGGTACCTGGTCATTTCTTTTTTGTCTTTTTGATTCCTTCTTGTAAGATATCTAAAACACTTAATTTCTTAGGGATTTAACTTCTTGCTGTTTTGTCTGCTAATTCACTCCTGGTGGGTTGTTTGCTTAAATGTTTTCTAATTTTGAGTTGTGAGCTTACCTTCAGCAGGGTTTTACTGATGGCAATCCTGCGGCCTCCGTGGTTATTTTGTATTTATTTCTGCCAGGTGTCTAAAAAATTTTTTTGAGGCCAGGACCATTTTGTTAATTCTAAACAAAAATTGTTTCCTGGATTGGGCATGGCATGTAAATTACATACATCCCAAACTCTAATAAAAACAGGTCTCTAGATTAAAGTTTTAGGGGAAACAACAGAGGCTTATACTGAGACTGAGCCCAGAAAGATAAGCTTCTTCATTATTAACCTGTATTAGTAGAAGATGCGTCTAATCTACCATTTCACAGCAATTATATCTCCCTTTGAGGGTTCCAGTTTTATATGAGGGATCTCACAAAGGTCATGTGAGCCCCAAGCCTTTTCCATCTCACTGTGGATATTAACACCAAGCTCCTGGCAGGTCTGTTGGTAAGTAGTGGGGAGTGGGAGTGGGGAGATAAAATTGGCAAGAGGCACTTTTGCCATCAATTTCAGTTTTCAGTTTATTGCTCTGGTTTATAGTTCTCTCTTCATTTCTAGCCCATAAGAATTACCTTTTTTTTTTTTTTTAAGACTTTTTTTATTCATGAGAGACACAGGGAGAGAGAGGCAGAGACACAAGCAGAGGGTGAAGTAGGCTCCATGCAGGGAGCCTGATGTGGGATTCAAACCCGGGACTCCAGGATCACGCCCTGGGCCGAAGGCAGACGCCCAACCTCTGAGCCACCCAGGCGTCCCAAGAATTACCTTCTTTTTAAAAGAAAATCTTACCTATGCTTTTAAAAGGGTATCTGTTATCTTTTACCCAATGTTTCCAGGTGTTTTGTAAGTCAGATTTTCATGTTATCTAATCCATCCTATTACCATAACTCTAAATTTGATTTTCATAATTCTTTAAAGGTTTGTTCTCTTATCCTCACTTTCTCTTTTCACATATATCCACATTAAATATATTTTTCACTGTGAATATTCCTAGAAGTATAAATTAAAAGCAAAAAGCAAAAGTAGTTAGCAACCAATCTCAATCTGTCAGAGTTATTTAAAAACATCCTTCCCTGTGGTACTTTCCAATAAAAGCTCTACATCGTTAGCAGAGGACAGCGTGGAAAGAACACAGAACCAAGGCTCACTAGATTAATGTTTTGTTTTAGATTTCTAAGTTTTGGTTTTGACACTGCCATGACCAACTAGAGAACTCTGACAAGACACTTCAATCTCTTGTAGTCTATTTTTCCCTCTCATAAAGTTTTTTTATGAATTGATGATATGGATCAATACTTGCACTCTCGATTCAGGAATACACAGATTTTAAGAATCTCCATGTTTGTATGCTATTCCTGAAACTATACTGTAGTTAACTATAACAATGCTGAGATCTTAGGTGCCCAATCTGATTGAAATAAAATTTTTATTTTATTATTTTTTTTAAATAAAATTTTTAAAAAGTTGTAACAGCTGTTTGTATAACAGTAACTATTAAAATAATACATTATGCTCATCACTGTCTTATGTTCTTCTCTAAAGTGACTCAATACATAATAATACCTTGGCTTTTGGAGTAGCTTTAATTGTCCATATACAATCAACTGCTTGGCCAGGTTTTGTTTTTTCTTCTTGTTCTACCTGACTAGAACGCACTATTCCATCAGCTCCCGAGAGCTCAAACTGGCAATCTAGAAAGAATAGATGAATGATGTTCAAAGGAAAATAAGATTGATCAAAATGCCATGAGGAAAAAGAGGTGATATACTAAACCTGGGATGGGATTTAAAATACCTCCTAGGTATGTAAAGTCTGGATCTGTAATAGAAAAAAGAAGAAAGTAATTGGCATTGAGATAGTTAAGATTTCATGTCTTAAGTTATGTCTAATGCTTCATTTAACAGCAAAGCAAAAGAAAGATTTCATTGGTGTAGACTACAGATCACTTTTTTTTTTTCCCCTGGGCATGAAAATAGTTTATAGGTTCTTGTTTACAGGAACAATGTTTTTTAAAATGGTAATGTTTATACTTTTGATCCCATCATGAGTAACTTATTTATGCCACCTGGATACATGTAGCCTTCTGTCAATAGCAACAGTTAGTCAACTGATGGATGAATAAAGAAAATGTAGTATACATAACACAATGAAATACTATTCAGCCTAACAAAGAAAATTCTGTTACATGGTACAACATAGATAAACCCTGAAACATAACACTAAGTGAAATAAAGTCAGACACTTAAGGACAAATATTAATATTGTACAATTCCATTTACTGAGGTTTCTAGGTTGATCAAATTCATAGACAGTACCAGAAGCTGCAGGAAAGGGGGGAATGGGTAGTTTGTGTTTAGTGGACACAGGTTTTAGCTTGTGTTAACAAAAAAGTTCTGGGAATGAATAGTGGTAATGATTGGGCAACACTGTAAAAAGGTACTTCACAAGTACTTGTACACTTAAAAAGGATTAAAATTGTGACTTTTATGTTATTTGTAATTCACTACACACATACAAGGTAGTAGCTAGTGAGGAGTGTTTTCAAAATGGCAGGGAAAAAATGATGAGGCGATATACAGAATACTCTGCTCTGTGAAGTAGTTTATAGAAGATTAAGAACCAACAGCACATATCACAATAACTGATTTCAGTAAATTGATTTGATTTTTATGAACTAAATCAATTAACTGAAATAATGACACTTTAGTATCAAAAAGATTTTTAAAAATCTTATATATGAATCAGCTCAGACTACTTATAGACATCAAAAACAATGTTCTTAATTAAATACTGTTTTTAAGTATTAAAAATCAGGCTTTTTAATACATAAAAAGTCTTACTTGAAGAAAAGGAGCTCTTTTTCTATTAGTTTATGTATCATAAGAGCAACTTTATATGGATTATAGTTAAAATATAGACAAATTATAATAAAACACTTAAGATTTCTAAACTACATTTCCATTTTATAGTACTTGAGAGTCTCTACATACATCATGCTTAGTATCAGGCTAATGATAGCAATACCAGGAAAACTATGTAATATCCCATTTTGTAGATGAGGAAACTGAATGAGAGATTATGATTTTCTTAGACTATATTTATAATGGCAAAACTAAGGCTGAGCTGCAATTCTCCAGGCAATTTTTCTTACCCTACCATATTGCCTTTATAATGTGGGTGAAGATTCCATAGTTTTACCACTGAAAGAAAAAAATATCAAAATAAGTAGGTAATGCATAATTAGCTAATTATGACTGTGTTTAGTTATTTCAAGTCATACTTATAAATTTGTCTAGGGATCAGTAAATCTAGAAGACTACTACTACTGAGAAATTAGTGTATTTTAAAGATTTTATTTATATATCTACCTATTTGTGAGAGAGTGTACATGCCCAAGGGAGGAGGCAGAGAGTTAGAGAATCTTAAGCAGACTCCATGCTGAGCATGCAGCCCAATGTGGGGTTCGATTTCAGGATCGAGATCGTGACCTGAGCCAAAATCAAGAGTTGGACACTTAGCTGAGACACCCAGGCACCCCAAGAAATTAGTATATTTTAAATGAAATTCTCTAAGTTATTGGTGGTATCTATTGAGGATAGAGGACTCTTACAGGACTGCTACTTCCTGGAAGTAATGGATAATTTTGGAAATTTTAATGCAAGAGTGACAACATCCTAGAATTATTGCCTACACATGAAGAAATTCTGATTCATTTGGCAGGTAGCTCCTATGACTTTTTACTCCATTGCTGTTTATTTATTTATTTTTTTAAAGATTTTATTTATTTATTCATGAGAGACAGACAGAGAGAGAGAGAGAGAGAGAGAGGCAGAGACACAGGCAGAGGGAGAGGCAGGCTCCATGCAGGAGCCTGATGTGGGACTCAGTCCCAGGACTCCAGGATCATACCCTGGGCTGAAGGCAGTGCTAAACCGCTGGGCCACTGGGGCTGCCCTCCATTGCATTTAATTAAACTTGTCTTTGACATTTCTCCACAAAAGAACTGAAATGTTGTTATCCCCTTTCAGCAAAGTTGGATTTGGTTTATTAGGTTAAAAAAGGAAGTCTCTGAGATGTATTTTCAATTAAGCTAAAAATTTCCCCCCTACTTTTTTTTTTTTTTTAAATAGAACTATGCAGAAAGTATCTGGAATTAAAAACAGTTTTAACAAGAATTGAGCAGACAGTTAAATACAATAAACTGTGTATTGAAATAGGTTTTGCAGGCTATTTAAAGATACTGAAATATTTTTTTTTTTTCTGAAATATTTTAAACTAGCAATTTTTTCATTCTGGCAATTTGGTGTATATAAGTCCCATTTGAACTTTCACATTGTTTTGATAATTTGGTAATTAAAAAATTTTATTTTAATAAAAAATATAACGTACATATACAACCACTATCCACTTAAGCAAAAATTAAAAACAAATTATTCTAGGATTCAGCAATTGTGTTCCTTGGTATTTATCCAAATTAGTTACAAACCTGGCAAGAAAAATTCTGCATATAGATGATTATAGCAAGTTTATTTGTAATTGCTAAAACTTGGAAGCAACCAAGATACCCTTCAATAGAAGGGATATACTATTGTACATACAAAAATGAAATATTATTTAACACTAAAGAAATGAGTTGTCAAACCATGAAAAAACAGAGAGGAAACTTAAATATATATTACTATGTAAAAGAAGCCAGTCTGAAAAGGTTACATACTGTATGATTCCAACTATGTAACATGGAAAAAGCAAAACTACAGAGATGGCAGTATCAGTGCTTGCCAAGAATTAGGGGAGAGATAAATAGGTGGAGTACAGAGGATTTTTAGGGCAGTGGAAATACTTGGTATGATACTGTATAGTGGACACATGTCATCATACGTTTGCCCAAATACACAGAACACACAACACCAACAATGAACCCTCAGGTGAACTACGGGGATGGGAGCTTTGGGTGACGATGTGTCAGCGTGGGTTCATTCACTTTAACAAATGTACCACACTCTGGAGCAGGAGGCTGATTCTGGAAGGCAGCTATGTTTGGAGATCTATGGTGGTAACTCTCTTTTTTCTGCTTAGTTTTATTGGAAACCTAAAACTGTACTAAAAAATAAAGTCTATTAGATAAACTTTACTTCCTAAGATGTTATCCTTTGGCATTGACAACATAAATACTGAAACAATACCTAAAAATTGCCACGTTTAGTGACAAGAAAAAAATGTTGATTATCTTGTTTAGGCAAATAGCAGGTAATATATGTGTATGCTGTCAGTTACATAAAACTAATAGATACAGAAAAACATCTGAAGGGATACACACCAAACTGTTAACAGTGGTTTTTTATATGTAGAATGGTAAGATTATGGGTATTTTCTTTTCATTTAGATATATATATGTTTTAAATTAAGAAACTTCTTACATGAAAACAAATATATGCAAAGAGATGAAATAATTGGTATACTGAGTTACTTTTTCACCTCGTTAGTCTTTAAGTTGTTTGAAGACAGCGGCAATAACTTGTGTATCTTTGTGTTTCCGAGTTAGGGATATGCATGGTTTTATACCAGAGAGGCTTTGCAGTTCTCCAACTGTTTGCACGTACCACAGGGTAGGGTAAAATAGGTAGAGGGGGCTGAATGAAGACCCTAATCCTAATCCTCGGAACCTGTATTACTTTATATGGTACAAAAGAGTGAATATTACAACACAAGATGGTATGAAGGGCAGGATTTGGAGAAGAAAGGGCAATGTGAAGATGGAGGCAGGGATGGGAGTGATGTGGCCACAGATCCAGGAATGCTGGGCTAGAAGCCATGAGCAATATGGATCCTTCCCTAGACTTCCCAGAAAAAATGTGGCCCTGCTGGGTTTTCTGCCCTCAAAAACTCTGAGAGAATTTGTGTTTTCAGCTGCTAAATTTGTACTTAGCTAATTAAGGCAGCTTCAGGAAAATAATACATCAGGCATTCCCATTTTACCAATAGCAACCCTCAGGTTCTACTGCGCTGAGTAATCTCATAGCTGTCAGGGAGCAGGGAAAGGATTCAAACCCAAATCTTTTGCCTCCAAATGCAGAGCAGTATTTTTTCTATTGCTCAATATTTTCTAGAGATTATTCTTTTTTTTGAGATTACTTATTCAAATGAGTAGTTAATTGTCATTCCAATGGAAAAACCTGACAAAATTTTATTAAGGATTATGAAAAGATAATTTGCTGAATTATCTTTTAAAATATATTTATCTTGATGTTTCTAGCCTTGATATACATTATAAAACAAAGAAATCTAAGAAAAATGTGATACCATCGATGAAATGCTTCAAAATTCAAGTGATACAGTTCTATTTCCAATTTTTGGTTTTATTTATTTTCCTTTTGGTCCTGCTCATTTCTTTAACATTTTGGTTTGTATAACTTGACTAAATTCTCTTTTTCTAGACATAAGATTCTAAAACCATAGTGAGACCCACTGAAAAACACAACTTCATTACCTGGAATAAATGAATACTTTGCTCGAAATCCCAGTCCTTCAAGTTCTTCATCAGAACTAAACTTAATCCACATGAATCTCCCTGTTGATCTAATTAGTGGAGGGCTTTTCACACCACAGTAACGATCTATAAGTGGAGAGAAACCAAATGGCCCATCTCGAACCTCCAAGTGGTCAAACCGACATTCAAATGATGGTTCTATATAATAATGTTCATCAAAGGTCAACTCTATTCTTTGACGTGGCGCCGCTAGAAAATAAGAGCAAGCAAATCAGGGCAACACAAACAAAGGAAAGTATAAACATCCTACACAAGTGGGAAAAGCAAAACAACTGCTCTGTTATTGTTGCACAGAAGACAATCATAATGAGGATTGTTATATATAAAACTCATAATTAATGTTGCACTATATATCACTAATAACAATGCTGCTTTGGAGAACTATAGTGATTTTTCCCTTTGGAATAGGTTATTAAATTAGTTAAATGTACTTAATTAAAATTAGAGTAGAAGAGCTAACAGTTCATGAGATACAATGAATAGAAAAACAAAAAATGACAAGAACTAATGTAACTTTGGACATAAATTTGCATAAAGCATAAGAGATGCTAATAAGTTTGAGTTTCTTTTTTTAAAGGTTCTTACTAGAGAAGTTTCTCATATATACTGATATATTTAGCTGAATTATATTTTAGGGGATTCAAAATTCCTATAAAATTTCAACTATTATTTTGTTAATGTGTTCAATATTCAGAAATATTTATAATTACTAGGGTTTAATTCAAATACATGCTTACATTTTGTTCAAACTGGCTTAAACTGGGCATCTTACCAATGTACTTAGTTTTACAATAAAGTTAAAATTCATCCATTAAAAGAAATTGGTCAAATACCTTCCAAAATGTAGATACACTCCTTGTTTGGCGGATAAGAGTCAGGATAATTTGGTGAAGCAAAATGACCTCCATTGCTAGTTCGAACCCAAATGCCACACTGGGTTGCAGGAATATGCTTGATTCCAATATTTTGTCCATCTTAGGGAAAAATGGCATTAAAATACAAATTATAGCAAAAGAGAATAGCATTCTGCTCTTTTCCCCACAATTTAGCCAAACAATTGCCCACTCTATGTTACACATATAGTGTATATAATTTTGCAAGAGCCACTGCCAAGTTTAGCACAACAAATTGAATACAGCAGAAATGAGAGAAAGGTAAAATTGTATGCTGTGCTGGTGGGAAGAACTTGCTGCCAGAGGACAAGTTTGCCCTGTAGGAGAGTGGGGTAATAAAATGCTTAGATTTTACAAGGGCAAAATCATGTGGAAGAATCTGATAAATCGGTGCAACTCTATAAAATTCAGTTGTGACATAAAAATAAAAGGATCCCAGGGGTTTATCTCTGATGTGGTACCTCTATAATTAGTTTCACACAAAAAAACCAAATAGGATCCAAATATTATAAAGAGATTTTAGTTAAAGATTGTAGATTGAACACATGCATTTAGTTCTCTTTCCTTAAACTTTGGTAACAGTACCGGAAGTTTTTTAAGGGCATAAACAAACTCTTAGAGAGGCACAACGAGGTAGGTACAATCACAAAAACTGGTAGTACTTGGTGTACTATCCTGCAAGCAGGATAAGGCATGACAGGTGGTGGTGAAACTGTGCTTCCTAAAAACATGAGGCCTGGCTAAAAGTCTATTTAGAATCAATCTGATTTCTAATACCCTCTCCTCTACAAATCTAGGTACCTGCTGTTCTGTCATCCTACCAGAAAATGAGATTATTCCTCTGCAGAAGAAGATAAAGCAGGGCTACTAGACTAGGAGACACCAGGCACAGCTGAGGGTGACAGTACCAACCCGCAAACAAGGAGACCAGTGAATGGCATTTCTGGCTTCTTCCCCCACCCAACTTCTTTCAAGGCTCTCGGTGAGATGCAGAACCTCTAAGCAGAAAATGGAAAGCTTCCTCTCTGGGGACTCTAAACAGTCCAAAGAAAAAGACCCACCAGTGTAGGTTCAGGGATTCCCCACTGTGGGTCACTCACCAGTGTGAGCCATAGTAAACAAATCCCTTCTACACTTGGAGATAGCTAATCATCAGATTTTAGTGCTCCTCTCATAAATAAGAGTAGAATTCAAGGGTCACCAGATAATTGAGGAAAGCTTCTAATATGAACAATGAACAATGAATAAAAACAAGAAGAAAGCAAATCTGAGGAAACAAAGATGATGTAAAAAAAAAATCACACACACACACACACACAAAACAAACAAACAAAAAACAACCTAAACAAAACTGTCATTTAATCTCCTTAGAGAAAATGAGAGTATATCTATAAAATAAGAACAAGGGGAAAAAAAAAAAAAAAGAACAAGGATACTTTAAGAATATTCAGAAAATAAAAATTTTCTAAAAATAGAAGAAATGAAAAATTAGTAGAAAGTTTACAAATTGTAGCCCTGGGCCAAATCTGGCCTGTGGCCTGTTACTGTAAATATAAAGTTTACAATGGAACACATCCATGTCCATTCATGTGCCCGCGATCCACAGCTGGTTTCTTTTTTTTGTTTGTTTGTTTGTTTTTTTTTTTTTTTTCACAGCTGGTTTCATACCACAACAGCAAAAGTGAGTAGTTGCTCCTGAAACTGTAAGGCCTGCAAAAATCTTAAATATTTACTGTCTGGCCCTTTACAGAAAAAGTTTTCCAATTCTTGGTAAAATTGGGGAAGTCTCAATAAAGACTGAGAATAAAACAGTAAAAGACAGTTGGAAAATAGAAAAAAAAAAATAAAATACTCCATACCCAAATAAAAGTTTCTTAAAGATAGGAACAGAAATAGAGAAAGGGGAATTTAAAAAATTAAGCAAAGAAAAAAGGAAATAAAAATTTCATAAACTGAAAGACAAAATTTTCATGTGGAAAAAGCTCTATGAGTGACTTAATGTAAATTCTGAATACAGATGTGATCAGAATTATGACAGAAACAGGTGGTATAGAGGGAAAGTACCAATATATAGTCAGGGATGGGAAGTGGGTACAGGAAAGGGCTAAATGCTCATCTTCCATGGTGGGAAATCATTCTCTAATACAGTAAAACTGAAATAATTAAGAAGGAACAGTATAACATATTATTTAGAAATAGGAAGGGAAATACCAAAAGATTCAGCTAAAATTCTGGTTACCTCCATGGGGGAGTCACAGAGGGTGGAAAACTGCTTTTTCATAATTAACTTTTAGAATGCTTTGATTTTTGTCATTTGTATGTAGAACTCAGATGAAAATAAAAAGTGAATCGGGAGATGTACTAAGCTCTGACATGAAAATCTTGTTCAAAAAGCAAACTAGTTAATCTTCTTTCATAAACAAGGACAATCAGAACAGGTCCACGGGGCTCTGAATAAGATACTGATGGAAATATTTCATTTGTCTACATTGAAAAAAGGGATTTTTATTTTTGCTGAATGATAAAGCACGAATCTCATTTAATTTTTGGACATAATCCATAATGTGCTAGGAGCTACTAGTGATGCCAATTTAAAGAATTTATCAGGGCAAGACTTTATGTTGACAATTTACTCCAGTTAACTGCAGTGGAACCCAGTAAAATTGAGGCTGATAGGTTGACAGAAAGCCTTAGGTCACTGCAACACCCTAGAGGGATTATGGAAATAGTATCCAAAAGCTGCAATCCTTTCCAATAAGGCATCCCACTGTCCTGAATATGTGGTAAGTTATCACTGGAAATACTTTACCTTGGGTCTTTTGGGCCACAGCAATCCCTTCGACTACAAGTACTGTTATTAACAACACTAGAGAAATAATAGAAAAGAAAAGTTAAAAAAATAGAATCTATATTACATTTTACTAAATCTATAAGGAAAATCAGATGATAAAGAAAAGATTAATTAAAGCTATTTCTTACTAATGTTCACTCTCAAGATTTTTAAGGGTTAAATGTTATGTTCTGCTTTACCATTTGGCACTTAAGACAACCCAAGAAAAAAATACAATTGATGCTGTACAAGCACTAACAGCATGTGGCATATAAAATATTTTTCAACTTATGATATATTAAAAACACAGTTTTTTTGCAACAAACTTAGTTGACCTCAGTCATCCTATATTTACTGTACTCCATCTCAAAGACTTTACATGCATTATTTGGGTAGCTCTACAATGTATTATGCCAGTAAAAGTTCAATTAGATTATCTGACTTGTGAGAGCATTTATAATAAAGACAGAAGTAAGGGGGCAGCAGTCTCCCAGAAATAAATTCAAGACGTTTAATAGTTGTGCAGTACTATGGTGTCCTGCATTACAAAAGCCAGCATGTTTAGAAAATGAAGCTTTTCCCCCAAGTTGAACATTTCGGAGACCCAGTCAACAATATATTGAATTGTTTTGTGTATGTATTTTGATGATTCTTTTAAACATTTTATTTTTATGAATGGTGCACTGATATCTTTCACCCTCCCTTTCAATGGAAATCACAGTGCCTCAAAGTCCTGTGTGAACTGGAGTTTTTATTATTCATTCAGTCAATAAGCACTTACAGAGTGCCTACTGTACCAAGGGATAGTAGGCACCAAGGATACACAGATGTTTTGGGGTGGGGGGGATACAGCAAAATAGTTAAGATTATGGACTTTATGAGTTAGGTAGATCTAAGTTGGGGTTCGAGTTTTGCTGTGTACCAGCTGTGAGGCCTTTTTAACTCAGTTTACTTATTTATAAAATGAAGACATTGCCCTAGTAGCACCAACCTCATAAGGCTGTAGAGAAGATTAAATAAGATGATGCACATAGCAAGGGTTATAAGCTAGGCATTCTGTGAAATAAAGGATGGGAAACTACCATCCTTAAGAAGTCAATCTATTGTCAAAGAGAATTTACAATACAAGGTGAAAATAAGTTTAATAGGAGTTATACAGAAAGCATAATGGAAGCAGAGACAGGAACCATTCATTCTGCTGGGGCTTAAGAGGAACAGAGTGAAGATAATTTCAGAAATAAAAGGTATATTCTCTTTGGATATTACAGGCTTCAACCCAGGATACAGAGAAAGAAACAGCTTGGACAAAAACACGGAGGAGCACTGATCTATGGAGGGTCAGCACAAGGAGGGGAAATAGAGGTATACCAGGTGAGACAGAATGAGGCCTGATCATAAAAAGCTGTCACACTAAAGAGTTTGGACTTTTGACCCTAATGAGAAGTCATTTTGTATTTTTATTTCCAAAAATTTTAATTATTTATCTATTAAGAAGGGGGAGGGGCAGAGGGAGAGAGAATCTTAAGCAGGCTCTTAAAACCCCTAAGATTGTGACCTGAGCCCAAATCAAGAGTAGGACACTTAACCGACTGAGCCACCCAGGTGCCTCTCATTTTGAGTTTTTAAACTAGAGAATGACATATTACATCTGTCTTTTAGACCAATAATCTGATGGTTTCATGGAGTCTAAACTGTTAAAAGAGAGACCATTCAGGAAACAAAAATGGTAAGGTCTTGAAGCAGGGCAGTGGTACTGGAAATTGAAAGGAGAGACTTATAACATGATTCAGATGTAGAGTAGTTGCAGATGATTTACAGGATGAAAGCAGTGAGAGAGATGAGGGTGGTTGAGGTTGTGAGAGAGCTGAGGTAGTGAGAAATGAGGTTGAAGAGGTTGCTAGTTAAGTGACTGCTGGATGGTCATACCATTGTTCATGCAATAGCATGTACTGAGTATCTACTACCCAAATCACCAAAGTAAAAAGTAAATTCTTGCCAGTTGTTTACATTTTATAATCTAGTCATTGACATCTTCATCTTTAGTTTCCTGTATCCTTGCTGACCTTTGTCTCCTCTGTTTTCTCTCAACACCTTTCACTTCCCCTTCCCTTTCTCTGGTTGCTAGTAGTCCTGAAGACCTCATTGTCATACAAGAACAATTCTCCTTTCAAAATCTTCACAACTTTGCACTGGATCAGAGTTTGAGGAATGGAGAACTGAAACATTTTTTTATTTTTTAAAGTTTTTCTCTATTCATGAGACACAGAGAGAGAGAGAGAGAGAGAGAGAGAGAGAGAGAGAGAGACAGGCAGAGGGAGAAGCAGGCTTCATGTAGGAGCCTGATGTGAGACTCGATCCCAGGACTCGAGGATCACACCCTGGGCTGAAGATAGGTGCTCAACCGTTGAGCCACCCAGGGTCCCCATTTTTTTTTTTTTTAAACAGAGTATTTATGATAAAAAAAACAAAAAAACAAAAAAACTAGAGTAATATTAGGTATCTGGCAATTCAGCAAATAACACATCCGTTCGTATCAATTTATCTTGTTAGAGGACACTATTTCCCAAGGAATATCATTTGGATGATACATAACTGATCAAAATTTTGTGCTCAGTATACTTTTCATCCTGAATCACGGGCATAACAATTTACTAGTTTTCAAATTTATAATTCACAGTATAGAAGTTAACACAAAGACCGACAGGGCAAGTAACAAATCAACAAACTGAAACCAGGAGAGCAATGGCAGAACTATGGCAAAAGGGTGAACCGTGCCAATAAAATTACATAATGATCAATAAAATTTGGCTATGTAATATATCTGACTTATGAAATTTACAGAGTGTGACTGTGGTAGATCATTTTATTTTTTAATATTTTATTTATTTCTTCATGAGAGACAGAGAGAGAGAGAGAGAGAGAGAGAGAGAGAGGCAGAGACACAGGCAGAGGGAGAAGCAGGCCCCACGCAGGGAGCCCGATGTGGGACTCGATCTTGGGTCTCCAGGATCACGCCCTGGGCTGAAGGTGGCGCCAAACTGCTAAGCCACCGGGGCTGCCCTGGTAAATCATTTTAAAAATAAAATTGTAAGCCCAAATAAACCTATTATTCTTTTCTACTTTACTTAGAGGGTTGCTCACAATTTTCTTTTTCCCCAAATGTTAAAAAAACTATTCACAACTAAATCAACCAAATGAGCAGTGCTACTGAATATAAAAGTGTTATATAAAGAATGGGGTGAATCTGCATGACAATTAGGGATACAAATATTTAGTGATACAGGTGTGACTATTAATCATTCTAAATTCTATATCATAATAAACATAGTTTCCTCCTAGTTGTATAAAATAGGATCTTTGCAAACTGCTTGTTGTAACCAGACTGGGATAATAAAACAAACTCCATTAATGTCAAACACTGGAATTCTTCTGTGTTTAGTTCCAACCACATGTCACTATTCCCTTCTTCCTCTTACCAAAAGGACCAATAATTACTCAAATCCAGAAATACCATACATTTCGAATTCAAAGATAATGTATCCAAGAAGGCCCTTCTTCTTTTCTTTTCTTTTTTTTAAGATTTTCTTCATTTCTTCATGAGAGACACACAGAGAGAGGCAGAGACATAGGCAGAAGCACATTTCCTGCGGGAAGCCCAATATGGGACTTGATCACAGGACCCCATTGATCATGACCCGAGTCATAGGTGGATACTCAACACTGAGCCACCCAGGTATCCCATGAAGGCACTAATTCTGCAAGGTAGATCCATGACAAAATAAAAATTCTAAACTCTATAAACATACCACTTAGTTATATAGAGAACTGCTTGTGATTTGATGCTTAAAGTGGGAGTGCCCACCATTTCTGCTCATACACCTGGTTCTGGAGTTTAGTCCAGGCCTTGTAATAATGTGTATAGCTGGGTGGCTCAGTCAGTTAAAAGTCAACTCCTGTCAGCTCAGGTCATGAACTCAGGGTCAGGAGACTGAATCTGACCATGAGCCCCATGTCAAGCTCCACATTGAGCTTCACCCTGGACTCTCTCTCCTGCTCCTGCTCCCTCTGTCTTCCCTCCACCCCTTCCCCTCTCTTAAAAATTTTTTTTAATGAAGACTTACATGATACAGAGAGACTCTGTGGAAGGTGCTATATACAAGTCCTCAATGCTGCTACTTTTACCTTAAATCACTGTCATATTCGCTTCTTTCTCCCCAGGCCTTCTAGTTTAAAGGCCTTACCTTCCACTGGAAAAGTCAAGATCAAGTTTATTCTTTCTATTGTTACTTAATAATGGAAACTGGCCAATGTAGTAAATACTGGAAAAGAGATAAATTATTATTTATAGATAATGTTACTCAATGCCTAGAAGTCCCAAGAGAATTACTTGGAAAATTATTACCCTTAGTAAGAGAAGAGAATAAGACTAAAATAAATTAAATAAACAAGTCAATAAATTTAATACAATGGAGAAACAGTAGGTTTTGGATAATAAAACAATGTAAAGGTAACAATTCTTCCAAGTCATGTATTTAAATATATTTGAATCAAAATCTTAGTTTTCTGGGGGACTAAAAACGTTGCTGATGATCATCTTGAAGACTTTTTTATATTGGCCAAGGAAAATTAGAAATAAAGACATAAAATACTTAAAAATAATATATACTTATCATAAAGCTGTAGTAATTCAAAATGTAGCAACAGTATAGAAAGAAACAGATGATTTGTCAACAAACATATCCAGCCCCCACTGTGTGACAAGCCAGTCCTTGAGGCTAAAGCAATGAACCAAGCAGCCTTGGTTCTTATTCTCAAGGAGCTTAAAGACAGAAAAAAAAGAAAAAGTTTAAGCAACAGACACATAACATATATTTCAAAATTTATTTTATGTATGGTATTTGAAACTCTCAGTAAAAGGATAGGTTTAATAAATGATTCTCAGATAACTTAATAATTATTTGAAAAAAAAGAAAGCAGATCCTACTTCTAAGCTAAACAGAAAAATAAATACCAATACCAGATTGAAAAAACAAAAAGGTAAATTATGTATGTATCCTTCTGTGTAGAGAACACCTTCATTTATTCAAGACAAAAACTACAAAAAACTGAAAAAAAAAAGATTATGCCACTAGGAAAATGTGCCAATAATCGAAACAATACATAAATTTAGACTAATATTTAAATAAAGATACCCTGTTGGTCAAGACAGGAAGCTGACATACATTGTCACTGGACTGCAAAGTGACATAACTTTTTGGAGGTTAACTGGTAATATATACTGGTGTTCAAAAGTGTACAAATCCCTCTGGGCAAAGTCTACATGCAGGTGGGAGAACTGGATCAATCACTGGGACAGTAGTGTGCACCACAATTACTCAGAGAGCTTACTAAAATACAGATTTTGGTGGATGGGGGTTACTTCCCGAGATTTTGACCTAGTAGGTTTGGGGTAGGGCTTGAGAACTTGCATTTCCCTAGTGATGCTAAAGCTGCTGGGGGGGGGCCCACTTCACAGGCCAACTGCTACAATAAAAGAATGAAAATATACTGCAAGAAATGCAAAGAGGCTGCCCCTTGTCTCCACTGGTGATGGCAGGGGCAAGTTTGGGCCTAGATGGATGGGGCAGGGTAGAGGGCAGGCAGATGAGTTGGTTTTGGAAATATTGGTGAATGCTCTGCTCTGGTACCTAATCTCATAATGTTTCTACAAATATTTCTTATTTCTGAACATCTGTACTTGCCGTGGATCTCCCTTTGCTTTCACCAAATTACCTCGGCACTGTCTAAAACCTGCCTTTTCTAGGCACTTTCAAAATTAATTTTATTTGATAGCATTCAGATTTTTCACTTCTATGACTATTAATGGTTCTGTCTGGGTTTGTTTTTTACTTTAGCCTTTACTTTTACGCAGTTTATATCAGATAGAATATATTTGTGTCAAATATATTCTTACTGTGGAAAGTAGTAGTCAAGAGGCTAGAGTGAAGGCTATCATTCCTAGGAACCTAACTTCTTATTGTTCAGCTGTATACGACTTTCCTTCTAAGTTCATCTTAAAGGTCCAACATGGATCTACCATGCCTGTGTTAGAGTCAGCAAGAATGAAGAAATGATAGAGGACATTCTTCCTTTTTTTTTTTTTTTTTGAGGACATTCTTCCTTTAAAAACATTTGCCCTGCCCGGCTGGCTCAGTGGTTTAGCGCCGCCTTCAGCCCAGGGCCTGATCCTGGAGACCCAGGATCGAGTCCCATGTCAGGTTCCCTGCATGGAGCCTGCTTCTCCCACCTCCTGTGTCTCTGCCCCTCTCTCTCTCTCTCTCTGATGAATAATAAAATCTTTAAAAAAATAAATAAAATAAAAAAATTTGCCCAGAATCTATAATGATCTCAAAATAAAAATTTTAACTGAACAAAAAACACTACCACTTTCCCAAAGTTGCACACACATCTAATTAGCTAGACTCACTTAGTCACATGATCATACCTAATCCTAAGGAAAGCTGGAAAATCTACTCTTTCTGTTGGGTGGTCATGGGCTTAATTAAAATTCAGAGAATTACTGAAGTGTAAAATGGATGTTGGGAGACAACTGGGTATTTCTGCCATAGTCCCCTACAGTCTATTCTGTACTCAGCAGTCAGTGATCCTTTCAAGACATAAACCAGATCATATCACAGCCTTTCATAAAATCTTCTAATACAGTCCCATTACATTTAGAGTAAATCCATACCCCTTACTCGGACTTCAGATGTCCTTAGTGATTTAGCATCTAACCACTTCTCTGACCTCCCAGTTGCTACCTATTGCTACACGGGCCTTCTTCCCATTACTTCAATATACCAAGCTAATTCTTGCCTTAGGGACTAGCTTATTCTTTTTGCCTAGAATCTTTCTGCATGGCTGGTTCCTCCTGTCATTCAGGTCTTGTGAGGCCTTTCTGACTTCTAAAAAAGCTCTACATTTTCTCCTTCATCCTTCTTTATTATATAAATACTGTAATTATTATTTATATCGCTCGATATTTTCTTGCTCATTATTTGTCAATACCTACCAGAAAGAGGAACCTTGTCTGATTCACTGATGCATCTCTAGGGACTAGAAGACTGCCTGGCCCACAATATCATTCAATAAAAGCTAGATGAATAAGCATGACTAAGCATGACCGTGATTAGGTCTTTTTTGTAACTACAACATACAGTGCAGAGTCCATCCTGCATTAACAAATTAAGAAGCACGCATCTTGGTTAACAGTAGTCACACAGATGATCCCGCTTCTTTTATCTAAGCATAAATCAAGGGATAAATCAAAGAATTGATTTTTATTTTTCTTTCCAGATATCTAGCCACTCCTCTTACTTTTCTCAAGCTGGCTCAATTTACCTCTGTTAGTAATTAAATGTGCCTCTTTCTAATAAGCCTTCCTGTTTTAAGCACCAAACCATTAAATGTAAAGTTTGTAGAATCTATCACGAGGTGCCAGGGTGCAACCACCGCCTAACTGGTCTCCAGCTCTCCACTCTTTGGTATAATGAAAGCAGACTGGAGTTCCATGAGAGTCCACGTACTACTTGAGGTAGTAGTAACTTGTTTTCAGTAAACTATGTTCCACAGAACAGAGTACTCAAATTTAATCAAACTCACTTTTACTTATTGGTTAAGAAAGAAGATGGACTTGGCAAACTTTGGGATCATTCCAGTCTACATATGCTAATCAGACTGCTAACCATTTTAAGAAAGAGTAACCATAGCAGAAGCACTTTCCTTCCTGCAGAATGTGACAATCTCCTTGCTGGCCAAACGCTCTTAAGAGGGCAATTTTGGATGTTCTCACTTTACAGGAGTCTTCTTTAGACATCGACATCCACAGGAACAAATTTAAAGTGACCAGGTCACATTTTAAAGAGTGTGTGGTATCTTCTCACCCACTAGTGCTGCAATTTCCAACATATTTCTCTAGGCATATTTAAACCAACATGTTTTAATGTCATTTTGCCTAGGAAGAATTGAACTTTCAGATTAGTACACTGCAATTTTGTGAGGGATACAACACACATGTTCAAAAATATCAGTTTTTTGGGGAGGGCTGCTCTGATGAGCCTTTGAGATGGTGAGATTGCTCACCAACTAGAACCATCTAGTTCTTATCATCTTGGTTTAGGTTTTTGAGTACCCCCTGAGAAGGGTTCCTTTTGAGGAAGTTCTACTGTTAAGGAAAATTTGGAAACCAATGGACCAGATAACATTTTAGGGTTCCCCTTTCCAACTCAGAGAAAGTAATAACTGGAATCTCATAGTGACTCAGGGAGACAGACATTTTTTTAAATCATCAACAATTACCCTGCAGGAGCGTAAATTTAAAAATGAGACTGAAAAAAAAAACTACAGGAGACTGTACTAAATGGATAGTAATTTATTGTGTAATGGATAGTAACCAAGAACGGAATTTGAGATTACTTTAAAACTTTAGATATGATTTTTATTTATAGTTTATCTTTTTTTCTTATTTCAAAAATGAAAGTGATTTGAACACACATGGGTGTGTATTACAGGGCTGCATGTTTTTTCTAACAGGTGAACTTGGTTTCAAAACACAGATGAACTAGATTCTAGTTTAAGGATTTACTATAATAAAACCAGTGTTTAGCCGGACTTCAGTTTTCAGCATTAAAACATTTCCTCCAAATTCTGGGGGAAAAAGCCAAAAAGTTAATTTTTAACAAGACTGTGCTTAAGAACTTCACTATTAAAGAGCTAGCTTTCTAGTACTGTACTTATTTTTGTATAGTTTACTGATTTTTGAATGAGGTGTGAGAATGAAAGACAGGAGTTAATTTTTGTCAGTCTCGCATAAGATTTTAAAAATATAGTGCTGAGGGATATTCGCGCTGTTACACAATAAATTTAACAAGAGTTTATACAGATTTAAATATAACTGAGTCTAATACGATTCTCCGAAAATGTGCAGATGAATAAAACAGTAAAAAATGGGCTCATAATACTGATGCAATATTTTCGTGTGACTATGATGCTTACTTAACTTTGACAGAAAGTTAAATTTTATAAGACCTGGAGGGATCATAAACAGTTAGAAGTGAATTTTTCCATTTTAACAACGTATGAAAGATTTAAAAACCTAGTAGAATTATCCTTTTGTTCTCACTGCTGAGTAAAACAAAAAGAATCAATGGCATCTTTTTTTTTTTTTTTTTGTGAATCAATGGCATCTTTTTTTTTTTTTTTTTTGTGAATCAATGGCATCTTAAAGAAAATTACCTATTACTTAAAATCTCACACATTCATTATGGATGATTTGTTTTAGTAGAAACTGACCATAATACTGCAAACAAGGCTTTTGGTAGGTAATATCCATAATTATGCAAATATTAAATAACTGCTTCTGATAAGAACCTCTTCAGTGTTGAAGCAATTCACCTCACAGGACACTTAAGGGCTGTTTTTCTTGCCTTGACGCACACAATGAATGGAAACACTAGGAAAATCCAGTGTTTTACCAAAAGATAATTTTTAAAATTAAAAATAACAATTTTTGTATAGGTAACACACATTTGGTAAAAACAAAAAAAAAAAAAAAAATCAAGTGCTACAAATGAGGGTGCAGTGAAAGAGAAGTCTTCCCTTCGCTCTGTCCTCTCCCAGATTCCCTTCTCAGAATCAAGTTTTGTTAATTTCTTGAATCTCCCCAGACCAATTCCCCATATTTACAAGCACACAAACTTTAGAAGTCTTAATAGTCTTTCATCTCTAGCTAGCCTACAACTGTAAGTTAGCTTGACCCTTAAAACACTCTAGCATGTAAAACTACTGTAAGATTTACTGTACATTAAAAAGAAAAGCCAGATACTACACTGTTTTCACTGTTGGCTCTGCCATCAGCACAGAATCTTTTCCTGAAAGGTGCAACAGCTCAGTGCTTTACCACAGTGGCCAGAGAGGGCAGTGTGCACCAAGGACCAAGGCAGAGGCAGAGAAGCTGCAAAAAACCCCTTCATTCAGGAGGATCAGGGAATCTGTCCTCTCCAGCTCAGTTCCCTGAAGTTGGGCAGGTAGGGCTCTAGAACAGGGCTGCCCGGATGGACTGTCATGATGTTGATGACCTTAAAGCGATCAGGACAATGAGGCACATTCGGATAATGGAGCACCATCAGAAGAAACTACTGTGCACACACGATTTATTTTGAGAGAATAAGACAATCTTAATTTCCACGGAATGGCTATATAAATCAGATTTATATATAGGAAAACTATATGAAATTAACACCCGAGTTTTAAATTTTAATGTAATGAAGAAACCACTAGGAATTCATGGATGAGTGAAGTGTGCACTAGGTAACTGGGTTACCTTGATACAAACTGTAAGTGTCCAGTGGGTAAACATTTTAAGTTGAACTGCTAAAAGCTCAGGAAAATCTGGAAAGCAGGTAATTTGTCCAGTTAAAATTAAAAGCAAAATTACACTGAATTTTCTAATGAATCTGAAAAAAAAAAAAAAAGTGTTAATCCGGAATGGGGGAAAAAAACACCCACCATTTGTCACTGTGCGAATACCGGGCTACAATAAGCTCCATGTAACGCTGCTAATACAAAACCTTAACTCCTGACCCAATATAAAAGAACACATGTCACAGCCTGAGCAACGTAGCTCTTCAGTTTTCAATTTCAATCAGCGGGGGGGAGAGGGGGAAGCCCCGTTTCGGTGGCGGTTTTCCTCTGACGACCGAGCAAAGGATTTATGCCACCCGAGTTTCGGAAGCAACTTTGTATCACAGTCTTAATTATCTACGTCAATATATTTCTATCTAGAATAACACCTCCAGGGAGAGGCGAAGCCGTTGAGCACGTTCGGGAGCTTCGTGCACTTGGCGAGCCGCCGTGTTAGTTCCCGGTTCGGGAGGCAGAGCGAACCCGGCAGGCGGCCGCGGCGCGGCGCTCCGAGGTCCCGGGAGGCGGCGGGCCGGGCCGGGCCTGGGCCGGGTCGCGGCGCCCGCAGTGGTGCCGCAGCCTCCGCGGCCGCAGCAGGTGGGACCCGGCCCGGCGCACAGGCCCTTCGGCCGCCCGCCGCCCGCCCCCCGCCCCCCGCCGGCGCGGGGCTTTCCGAGAGCTGCTCCGCGGCGCCTCGGCGGGGGCTTTTGTTGTCCGCGGGGAATGACTTTCTGTCATCAAAGGCCGAGGGAGAACGGCCTCGGCCCCACTTGCACGAACCCCACAACTTTGCAAAGCCATGAGCGGAATTGCAAGGAAGGGGCGCGAACGGCTCGGAGGGCCCCGCCGCGCCGCTGCTCCCCGGCCCCCCCGCGCGCCCCGGAGCGCCCCGGAGCCTGCCGGCCCGCAGGAGGCTGGGGCAGCCGCGCCGGGCGGGCAGGTGCACCCGGCGACCCGCGCGGACCAGACAAAGAGGCGCGCGGGCGCCCGGGAGGGACGCGGGGACGCCGGCCTCCGCCCGCAGGGGGCGCCGTCCGGGCCCCGCGCTTACCTTTGAGGACCGCGCACAGCTGCTCCAGGGCCATGTTCCCGGGCGGCCCGGCGCCTCGCGAGGGGCCCAAGCGGCGGCGGCCAGCGGCGCTCACGGCCCGGCCCCCATCGCCGGCCCGCAGGCTGCCTCCCCGCGGGGCAGGGCTCAGGTCCGGCCGCCCGCCATGCCCGAGCCCCGCGGCGGGCTCCCGCGCTGCCCGAGCCCCCCGACGGGCGCCGCCTCCAGCTCCGCGGCGCTCCGTCCCATCGGCCGCCCGCGAGCCCAGGCGCGCTGGCGCGAGGGGCAGCGCCCGCACGGGCAGCTCCGAAGTGGCGGGCGCGGGCAGCCCAGGCTCATTTAAGCCGGGAGCGCGAGCGCCGCGTGCCGGCCGCGCCGCCTGCGCGCATGTGCCCGCCCCCGCCCCGCCCGCCAGCCCGCCCGCGTGCCCCCCGCGCCCTCCCCGCGCCCTCCCCGCGCCCTCCCCGCGCCCTCCCCGCGCCCTCCCCGCGCCCGCCCGGCCAATCGCCAGGAGGGCCCGCCCGCGGCCTCGCGCCCCCGGGGGGCTGCGCGCCCGCGCCCGTTGGGCCGGGGCCGGGGCCGGGGCCGGGGCCGGGGCCGGGGGCGGGGCCGCGAGGGGCGGGGGCGGGGGGCGCTGCTCCGGGCCGCGGGCGGCGGGGAGGGCCGAGCCGGCCCCTCCCCCGCCGGGGGCGCCCTGGGGCGCCGGCGGAGCCCTCGAGGCCTCCCGCCCGCGCCGCCCCCGCGTGGCCCGCCAGCCCGTCTCCTCTGCCCCCGCCGGCGGACGGGGGACCTGACCCCTCAGCCCCAGGGACCCCAGGTCAAGGTCAGAGCTCTGCCCGGCTGGCCCCTGCTCACAGTCTGCCGCGGGGGGAGGGGCGGGGGGGCTCGCCTCCCTCGGCGCCAGGTGAGTTAACCGAGGCCCTGGGGATCCCGCTGCTTCCGGGGGGCTTCCCTCGGCGGCCCGCACGGCTCCCAGTACTTTGCGCTCCGCATCGCCTCTCTTTAACCCTCACACCCACCCCGTGCGGTCGGTACTGTTAGAGGATGGGGGTGTCGAGGCCAGACAGGTTAAGTAATTGGTCCAGAGACTCCCGGCGAGGGAGGAGGCCGGGTTGTGAATCCGGGAAATCTGCCTCCAGAGACTGGCATCTTGTCCACTAAGCCGTGCTCATGGGGTCGCTTGACTCTGCTGATTAAAAAACGACAAAAAACCCCAATGAGCCCAAACTGGCAAACTGCATAATGTTAATTATCCCGTCTTATTTTTCTCACAGTAATGATCATGCTCTGAAATCACCTGGCTCATCTTATTTGTTCGTCACCTATATCCCATTTACCCCTACACCGCTAAAATAAGAGCTGCTTGACAGCAGGAGGCTACATTCATATAGTCGCTCAACACGTACTGAGTGCTAACTATGTGCAGAAAACAGCAATAGGTGCTGGTGAATTAAGACTGTGATTAAGGCTCTACCATAATGGAACGTTTGTGCCTGTATCTGACCCGTAATAGGAACTCCATAAACACTTGTTAACGAGTTATATAGTTAAGGACAATGTTAGGCAACTGAACAAATTCTAGGGATGTCAACCTCTTCCCTCTTTCCTTCTGTCCCTCTAAGAAAGGCACAAAAGTATTCCCAACGTTTGAAAGTGAAAACATACTTAACAGCAATTAAATAGCAAGATATTTAGCCCTTCATCATGTGCTATGGGCGGTGTAAAAGACGTGCATATGCTGGTTCCCAAGACAAATCACCTACAAATCACAAGTCGCTTGTGAGATTGCACACAAAAACCAGCTGCTAAATAAAACATTTAAGATCCTTTCCCACAAATATAAAGTGACATATGGGAAGAGTAGGACAGTAGTAAGAGTGTTAAATGTAAGTCACAGATAATGTGGACAGAAAGAATTAGGAGGAAGGAGCCCTCTCAACTTCTGGAACAGAATAGGTTCTTAATGCATAATTGTTGACTGAAGAATCAGAGTGTGATGTCATCAGGGAATGCTTCATGAAGGAGGAGACAGAATGAAAAGTCTGTGGATGGTGAATGTAGAGGAGAGAAGGAAGGAGCACTTTCAAGTCAGGCAAGAAGCAAGGGTTGGCATTGCATTCGGGGCAAGTGTTCTGTCTGGCGGTAAAGATAAAATAGAATATGGTGGGCTTTGATTGTGGAGATTCTTGTTCAAATGCTAAGCAGAGGGGTTTGGGCTTGATTCGGGAGGCCAGAGGCATAGTTTTTAATAGTGGAGTAATGCAGCTCTGGGAAGACCAATCTGGCAGTTCAGTTGAGGATATAGTGAAGGGGGTGCGGGTGTTTAGAGCCATTAATTTAAAAAGTATATACACAGGACTCATTTGGCCTAGTAGCTCTTACTGGTAGAACCATTTTGATGAAGCCTAAAAAAGGTTTTTTTCCTCTAGGTTCTTGGCTGAGATGTAGATTCCCAAGGAGTAGATTGGGAATGCTCAGTTTTTGCTTCCTTTTAAGACACCTGTCTTTTGGCCGTGCTAGTGTAATTGTCGGTGGTGGATTTTTTCAAGGAACGTGATAAAGCACAGATCATAGCTGGGACTACTGTGTGGCCATATGTTAACTAAATCAAAATGAAAGCACTTTGCATATCTCTCAGTTGGAGAGTTCTGTATTTGAATTATTATTTCCCTGGAAGACCACCCAGTAGTGCTCAAGTCTGTTCCCAGATTACCTTCCAGTTCCCAGGTGATTGGAACTCTGCTTTCATTGCATCCCTCCTGAGCGTTCAAGGCGTAGGAATAGCCTCTCCACCTCCTCACAGAATCATAGTTTAAACTTGCTTTTCTCCGACTAAATCCCTTCTAGCACTTGAATGGTATGTAGCATTTACTTACTATGAAATGAGTCATTTAAAACATATAGCATTTTATCTCAATGCTTATATACCGAACAGCTTTTTGTTGTCTCTCTTTTCCACTAGAGTTTGGGAGCTCTAACATTTTATTAAATGATAGCCTAGGAAGGCAGGTTGTTATGTTTAGAGATTTTTATGAACTGAATGTTTGTTTCCCTTACAATCCATGCATTGAAATCCTAACCTCCAATGACTATTTGGAGATGCGACCTCTAAGGTTAAATGAGGGTGGGGCACTGATCTAATGGGATTAGTGTCCTGATAAAAAGAGATACCAGAGAGAGCTCCCCTCTCCTTGACACTCCAGCACAAAGGAAATGCCCTGGGTGGACATAGTGAGAAGGTAGCAATCTGTAAGCCAGGAAGAGTTCTCACCAGAAGCTGGAGCCTTGATGTGGGACTTCCAGCCTTCAGAACTGTGACAAAAGAAATGTTGCTTAAGCCACACAGTCTATGGCATTTTTAATGGAAGCCTGAGCAGACTAATGCAAAGCTATAATGATTAAGGAAGACAGAGGAATTTACATAACCTAGCTGATGTACAGAAAAATCTATTTTTACTGTTATGACAGGGGGGTCTCACACCACTTTTCTTACAGTGTATGGATATGGCAAGGGTGATGGCAAAATATGGTGAAAAGTGATACATTGTTATTATATATCTGTAGGGCTTTTTTAGGGAAAGAAAGGAGGAAAAGAAAAAAATTTTTTTTTAAGATTTTATGAGAGAGAGAGAGAGAGAGAGAGAGAGAGAAACAGACACAGGCAGAGGGAGAAGCAGGCTCCATGAGGGAGCCTGATGTGGGACTCCATCCCGGGTCTCCAGGATCACCCCCTGGGCTGAAGGTGGCACTAAACCGCTGAGCCACCCAGGCTGCCCAGGAAAGAATTTTAAGTCATATTATTCTTCTTGGGCTACCATAACAAAATACTACAGACTTAGTGGCTTAAACAATAGAGATGTTATTTTCTCACAGTTTGGGAGGCTGGAAGTCCAGAATCAAGGTGCACGTGGGCTTAGTTTCTGGTGAGACTTCTCTTCCTGGCCTGCAGACTGCAGCCTTCTTGCTTTCTCTTACATGGCCCTTCCTTTGTGCACTGCCAACTCTTCATTTCTATTCCTTTAATAAGGACACCACTCAGATTGCATTAAGGTCCTACCCTTATGACCTCATTTGACCTTAATTATATGCTCAGAAGCCCAGTCTCCACATTCAGTCACATTGAGGATTAGAGCTTCAATATATGAATGTAGGGCATGGGGGACACAATTTAGTCCATATATTCATACAGTCATGAACCAAAACTATTTGTGTTGATGACTTTGAAGAGCTGCTTCCAGGATGTCAACATGAGTTCTTTCAGTAACACTGTCACCTCTACTTGTTTCCAAATTTCTGCTTAGTGTAATTGCAAAGCAAGAAGTTTTTATTTTTTTTAAGCTTTTATTTATTTATTGGGACACAGAGAGAGAGGCAGAGACACAGGCAGAGGGAGAAGCAGGCTCCACGCTGGGAGCCCGACGTGGGACCCGATCCCAGGTCTCCAGGATCACACCCCTGGCTGGAGGTGGCGCTAAACCGCTGTGCCACCGGGGCTGCCCCGTATCTCAGCTTTATCAAGAGAATTTCTGATCAGGTACTTTCATTTGATCGTAAAAAACCAAGAAAGATCCTAATGATATTTCTTAGAACAATATTGCTAACATATATGTATCATTTTCTTTTTCTTTTTTTTCGAAGTGGGGGGGGGTGCAGAGAGAGAGAGAGAGAGAGAGAGAGAGAGAATGTGTATGTGTCTTAAGCAGGCTCCACACCCAGCACTCAGCCCAACTCAGGGCTTTGATCTCATGACCCTGACTGAGATCATGACCTGAACTGCAATCAAGATTCAGCACTTAACCAACTGAGCCACCCAGGCGCCCCTGGTGTCATTTTCTTAAAAGCCAAAATCCCATTTTGAAATATCTGTTTACTTTATGCTTAAACCTGGTTACTGCAAACTGAAATGAATGCTTTTTTTATTCATAAAACATGAAACCATATATTAAACTGTAAAATTCTTCATATAGTTATTTGGTAATGTTTGCTAGATAGAGTAACTCTCATATGTTCAACTTAAGGCCTTGATGCACTGAATATTTGTGCTGCTTGCTATGTACTCCTATGCTATTAATGCTGGTGTGATTAGAATGCAAATATATTTAACTATATATTGGTGTTATTCAATTTTCATTTTTAAAGGAAGTTGTGTCTAAATTATTGCAATTATTAGCAACAAATCTCTATTTTTTATGATTTATATATAAGGTTTGTAATGAAATACTTTCTAGATATGTGATCTATGAAAGATTCTTTGGGAAACTTTTTAAGATTTTTAAAAAATTGTGGAATACAATACATGGAAAAGTATCTAAAACAAACATGTATGTACAGTTTAATTATAAAGCTAAGTGCCATGTAAACAACACCCAGATCAAGAAATAAAACTTCAGGATGCCTGGGTGGCTCAGCAGTTGAGCATCTGCTTTCCATGCTCCTGCATGGAGCCTGCTTCTCCTTCTGCCTGTGTCTCTGCCTCTCTCTCTGTGTGTGTCTCTATGAATAAATAAATAAAATCTTTTAAAAAATAAAAAAATAAAAAAATGAACATGAATGCAAATTTACCAGCTTTTAGTATTTAATAACTAAAAACACATAAATAACTTCATGATCCTGAGGTAGGGATGGGTTTCTTATTCAAGTCAATAAAAACACTATATGGCAAATTCTTTATGTACAGGAGCACATTAAAATTAACAACTTCTATTCATCACAGACACTATTAAAAGGATGAAGACAAGCCATAAAATGAAAGGAAATATTTCAACACATATAACTGACTAATTATCCAAAATAGAGAAAGTCTACAAAATTATTTGAAAAGACAGCCCAGTAAAAAATTGCACAAAAGTTTTGAAAAGGTCATTCACTAAAAAAAGGAAATCCGAGTAGCCAAGAAACATGTAAAAAGGTGTTCAAGTTTGGGAAATGGAAATTAAGTAAACAAATCATCAGATACAGACTCATAAATATAGAGAACAAATTGGTGGTTCCCAGAGAGGAGTGAAGGGATGGGCAAAATAGGTAAAGGGGATTAAGAAGTACAAAATCTCGGTTCCACAATAAATATGTCACAAGATGAAAAGTACAGCAGAGGGAATATAGTAAGAGTGTAAACTTCATACGGCAACAGAGGGTAACTACATTTACCGTGGTAAACATTTTGTAATGCGTACAATTGCCAAATCATTATGTTGTACACCTGTAATGAATAGAAGATTGTATGTCAACTATACTTCATTTTTCAAAAAGAGAAAAATAGTTATGTTCCTTGAGGAAGAACAAAAAGAAAACTAAAGGAAGGAAATGATAATAGTGATAAACTAAGAAATTGGGAGAAGATTATAATCAGGCACAAGCACATGGGGAGCTTCAGGGTATAAGTGAAGTTTTATTTCTTTTGTGTGTGTGTGTGTGTGTGTGTTTTAAGATTTATTTATTCATTAGAGAGAGAGACACACAGAGACACAGGCAGAGAGAGAAGCAGGCTCCTCCTAGGGAGCCTGATGTGGGACTCGATCCTGGGTCTCCAGGATCACACCCTGGGCTGCAGGTGGCACTAAATCGCTGCGCCACAGGGACTGCCCTGCATTCATGTTTAGGTCTGGAATCCATGTCTCTTCACTAATACTATACTGTATTAATCATTATAACTTTATATTAAGTTTAGATATCTGACGAATCAAGTTCTTTGTTCTTTTTCAGGATTCTCCGGGCTATTTTTGGCCCTTTGTATTTCCACATGCATTTTAGAAACAACTTGTCAAGTTTAGCAGCAGCACCAATAACAACAATGCATTGGGTTCTTGACTAGAGTTTGGGATGATTTGACATCTTTATGATACTTTGTCTTCCTGTCTATGAATATGGTATAGATGTACTTTTATTGAAGACTCCTTTAATGTTTCTGAAGAAAGTTTTATCATTAACCCCATAGAGATGTGATACATCTTGTGTTATTGATTCAAGGATAGTTGACTTTGATGCTTTTGTCAATGTTACCTGTTTTAAAATCCACTTTGTTTCTGATTTGCTCATATATAAAAGTGCAGTTGACTTTAGAAACCATCTCAAAAAAAAAAAAAAAAAAAAAAAAAACCATCTCCAGAGAGTGCTGTATTCTGATCAGGAATATGAGAATTCTAGTTGATACAGTTGTTCCTCATCCATGTCAGCACTTAGAATTCAAATATTTTTTTTGTTTTAGCTGTTATGTGTGTAATGGTATCTTTTCATGATTTTAATATTCATTTACCTAGCAGCTAATGATGTGGGGTATCTTTTCATGTGATTAGTTGCCAATTGTGTACCTTTTTTTAGTGACATATCCAAGTTCTTGCCCACTTTTAAATTGGATTATGTATTGTTGACATTTAAGGGTTCTGGATACATTCTGCATATAAGCCCATTGTTGGATATGTGATTTGCAAAAATTTTCTTCCCGTGTGCAGCTTGTCTATTCATAGTCTTTTTAAAAAAGATTTTATGATTTATTTGAGAGAGAGGGCACAAACTGGGGGTAGAGGCAAAGGGAGGAGCAGACTGTGCTGAGCAACAAGCCCCTGTGGGGCTTAATCCCAGGACCCTGGGATCATGGCTTGAGCTGAAGGCAGATGCTTAAACCACTGAGCCACCCAACACCCCAATCGTCTATTCATAGTCTTGAAGCTGGTTTTGGCAAAGAAAATGTCTTTAATTTAGAAGTCAAATTTATCAATACTTTCTTTTATGGATCATACTTTTGGTGTCATTCTTAAGGACTTTTTGCCTAACTCCAGTTTGTGAAGATATTCTGTTTTCTTCTAAAAGCCTATAGTTTTATGTTTTACATTTATGATCCATTTTTAAGATTGATTGATTGATTGTGAGAGTGAGAGAGCTTGGGGAGGAGGGACAGAGGAAGAAGGAGAGAGTCTTAAGTTCCACATTTTCATAACTCTGAGATCATGACCTGAGCCAAAACCAAGGATTGGATGCTTAACTGACCTCACCACTCAGGTGCTGCAGTTTATGAACCATTCTGAGTTAATTATCATAGAAGGTGTGAGGTTTAGGTTAAGTTCTTTTTCTTTGCTGTTGTTTGACCAATTGTTCTAACACTATCTGTTGAAAAGACTGCCTTCCATTGAATCACTTTTACACTCTTGTCAAAAATCAAATAGCTATATTTGTGTAAGTTTCTTTCTGGACCCTTTGTTTTGTTCCATTGCTCTGTGTGTCCATCTTTTTGTCAATACCACACTCTCTCAGTTACTAACTTTATTACAAGATTTTTAAAAAAGATTTTATTTATTTATTCATGAATGACAGAAAGAGAGAGAGAGAGAGAGAGAGAGAGGCAGAGAAATAGGCAGGAGGAGAAGCAGACTCCATGCAGGGAGCCCGATGTGGGACTTGATCCTGGGACTCTAGGACCACACCTTGGGCTGAAGGCAGGCGCTAAACCATCCAGGGATCCCCTATTATAAGATTTAACGGAAGTCTTAAAATCAGATAGTTTGATTCCTCCATTTTTACCTTCTTTTTCAAAATTATTTTAAGCTGTTCTAGTTCCTTCTTTTATATAAAGTTTATAATGTATAGTTAAAAAAAATACTGCTAGGATTTTGATAAGGATAGTATCAAATCTATAGATCATTTTGGGGAATGTTCATTCGCATCTTTAATAGGTTGAATCTTCCAATCCATGAACAGTGTCTTTACTTTCAAATCTTCCTTGATTTCTTTCATTAGCATTTTGTAGTTTTCTGCATACAAATCCCATGAATGCTTTGTTATAGGTCTACATAAGAATTTCAGGGGCACCTGGGTGGCTCAGCTGGTTAAACATCCAACTTTTGATTTTGGCTCAGGTCATGGATCTCAGGGTTTTGGGATTGAGCCCAGCATTGGGCTCCCTGCTCAGCAGGGAGTCTGCTGGTATTCCATTCCTTCTGCTCATGTGCTCTAAGTAAATAAATCTTTTAAAAAGAATTTCATTATTGTATCTGTTTTAAATAGTACTTAAAAAAATGTCAACTTCCAATTGCTCATTGTCTTCATATATAAATGATTGATTGTGTGTTGACCTTGTGTCCTGCTGAACTTGCTAAATTCACTTAGTTCTAGGAGGTTTTGTGTATGTGTGTGCGTGTGTGTGTGTATAGATTCCTGGGAATATTCTGGATACTCATGTCATCTACTAATAGGAATAGTTTTATTTCTTCCTTTCCAATCTGTATGCCTTTTATTTCCTTTTCTTTATTACTTTCATTAAGATTTCTAGTACTATGTGGAAAAGTATCAATGGGAGAGGACATCCTTGCCTTGTACCTAATCATTGGCAGAAGGCATTCAATCTCACCATGAAGTAGACTGTTAGCTGCATATTTTAAAAAAAAGCCCTTTAAATTTAAGGAAGTTCTTTCTATTCATAGTTTGCCTAGATTAAAGAAAATCAGGAATGGATGTTAGATTTGTTAAGTTTTCTCTGAGAAAATAAAGAGGGTTTTTCTAATTTACTAATATGGTGAGTTATACTGCTTTTTCCTCCCTCAAATAGTGAAATTAGTTTTTCATTTTGGATGTAATCCACTTGGTCATTATATATGTACTCGGTTTTGGCATTAGGGAAATATTGACCTTATTAAGGGAGTTATGAAGTATTCCTTCCTCTTTTCTTTTTTTCTCTTTAACATTTTCTTTGCTTATAACATACTCCTCATAGATCCTGACTCCAAGTGAGTTTTAAAACTCATGCTGTATCAATCGAGAGATACTTAGCTCAATAGTCTTTAGGAGAGTGTGGAATTGTGCCTTGCAGTGTTGTTGTCGAGTACTGTAGTCAGGTGATTCCTGTCTTGCATGAACTCACAAGGAGGCAATAGGTGAGTCACTTTACCTCTGTCTTATGGTCCAGATAAATGATTTAGACTTTATACTTAAAAAATACTTACAAACTCATCAAAAATACTTTGTTTCAATACACAGTATTTATTAAGGAGACACATTAACATGCTTAGATACACAAAGTAAACCACTTATACACATGCCATTGTCAATGAACTGTAAAGAAAAAAATAACATGAAGAACAAAATTACTTGTTTTTAGATGGGTTTTTGTGTTTTATAGCCATCACATGTCCACTGCATATTAGAAAATTAATAGCATTGATATATAAACTTTTCCCAGTCTTAGGTGTAAGTCTTAAAGTAATATTTTGGTGAAGTGAAGTTCATAAAAATTTGCATTGAAGTCTGAATGTAAATTAGAGATTCCAATATGCTTTTGAGAATAAAAATGTGGTTGAATATTTGCATTCTTAGATGCTATCTACAGCAGTTCCTTTCAAGAAATCAGACATTCCTCATTATCACATGATAAGGATCAGTGTTGAAATGAAAATTTTTAGTGCACATTAATTCTCGGAGGGTACTATAATTTTTAGTTCATATGAGCAAATACTAAATTGTTATGTAATGCCAACTACTAAGAATTTAGGTCTTCCAAAGAATATGATTTTCTCATGCCTGAAAATAACATTCTATTGAGTCTAAATATTTTGATAATTAGTTGTAGAAATCTGTAAAAAAAAAAAAAACAAAACCTAAAAATAATAATCACGACAACTACCACTTATTGAGCAGTTAACTAATTTTGTGCTAGGCACCAAGCTAAGCACTCCACATACATCATCCCATCTGATGTTTATAAACCCAAGTGAGTAGTATTACTAGCCCCATTTGTAAACAAGAAAACAAGGCTCACAGAGGTTAACAATTAGCCAAATTCAAACAGCTTGTAAGTGGTGGAACCAGGAATTTAAGGCAAGTCTGTTGGACTGCAATTCCAAAGCCAGAGTACCCTAGCTGTATCCTGTGTGCTATCACCTGCTATGACAAAGGTGAAAAAACTTTATCTGTGATACATTCGCAAAGGTATAATTCGTATTGTTAGAATAAGAAGCAAGACCCATTCAAGTGGAACACAAAATCTCTGCTCATTTTTTAATTTATACATGTCTTTTTCCATCATCATTATTCTAGTAAGATTATAAATACATAAACACCTGAGTACATGCAACACATTCCACAAAGGAACAAAAATGTACAGCACATTTAAATAACCCAAATTATTGTATACAAAGTGCTTTAAAAAAAGAGCTTGTGACATGTTCAGACCATATTTATTTGAATACTTTTCAATAATTACCAAAGGATACATCATTTATAAATAATATTCAAAGTCCCTTAATTTCTTCTATCAGCCAAATTTAGTGTTCCAGTTAATCAAGTGAGTAGCCGTTCCATTATGTAATATTAAAGGCAAGTCACATAGCATCAAAATGAAACCGATGGGCTTCTTGTCGTTTTTCTCTATCATCTGCTTTCTGAAAAAGAATTTTAGACTAGTTTATAAATGATAGGAAAAGGTCAAGAGAAGACTTATTTCTGAAATAAAAAGTAATGAAAAAAAACAAATCTCTAAGCAAATAGATAAAAGATATGATTTTATTATGTAATCATCTTATAAAATTTTTATAGTTTACAGTACCTATTTTATAATTAATAACCCAGTAATTGAATTTAAAAACAATAAGAAATGTTCCTAAAATATTAGTTTGTTATCATTTCTTATTTATTTGAAAGTAGTAGTAAATATTAGAATCTACAATGGTGGAATGACCTATTATACTTTTCCCATTCTTAATACTGATGTTAATAAATGAATCTAAGTAACTTAATTATTTTGGCATTAACCTATTGATTTAGCATATATTCATTGACCTCCACTCCCAGCAAAGTACTGTGCTTGGTATTTTGAGGGATTAAAAAAAATTCGGAGTTTTGTATCGTGTTCTCAAGAAACTTAAAGAAAAAAGTGAAACATATTGAATAACTATTTCAGGGAAAAAAAGAAAAATATCACTAATATTCTGGGAGAGAGATTACTTGTAGGTTGGAGTGAGGAAAGGGAGAGCTTTGGAAAGAAAATATTTATGGAAAATAGAGGAGAAGAGGCATTCCTTCCAAGCTTGGAGTAGAATAGGTGCGCTCACGGGAACTTGGGCAGGAGCAGGGAATATGTGAAACAAACATGGTTGGAAACGTATATGATGGAGTCACAGGGAAGTTCTATGAAGGCTAGGTTAAGGAGTTGACACATTTTAGGCAGGGATTTTTGAGCCGAGGAGTGATATCATTAAGGCTAAACTTGATGAGTTATAAAGACAGCAGTGTGATCAATGGAGTGAAAAGGGAGAGAATAGATTCAGGGAGACTAGGCAGGACTGAACAGGACAAAGCCCTGAGAGTAAGAATGTAGAAGTGGAGTCAGCTACAGAGATTGTTATGGAAGCAGAATCAGTAGGGCAACTGATCAAATCTTATAAGTAGGTGGGAAAGAAGAGAGACAAAGCTTTAAAGTATTTGTTTTAAGTGGTCTAGGTAGAGATGTCATGGATACAGCTGGAAATGGGCTAAGAGAACTTTAGGAACAGATGAGTGTTAGGGATATTTGAGGTGATAGTTTGAGCTATGGTTTTGGATAAAATTGGCAGGAAAAGTGTAGAAAGAGGATGGCTTAGGGCAGACACTGTGTTTAGGAATGGGTAGAAAAGGAGCACCCAGCTAGGTGAATGAGAAGTGGTCAAAGAGGTAGAGATGAAGCACAGTACCATAGGAGAGTATACATGGCCAAATCTACATCTGTATTTAAAACTTCAATTTTTTGCCACTGTATCATTATTACTATGTTTATACTATAATCAGGTGATCTGAGAAATTAATGAAATTATTTTTCTTCCTTTTATAGGTCTAGAGCTATGTTCTTCAGACTATGTTCTGACACTTCTGGACAAAAGTATGTAGAATTACCCTTTATTTTATGTCTTCAGTTGCAATCTTAAAAGTACATGAATGTATAAGTTTCTTTTATCCTTTTTAAAGTGTAATGGAGTACTTTTTTAGGAAGAGACAAACCTATGAACATTTATCAGAACAATTAAGATCTCTTCTCCCTAAGTTCCCAACAGCTACAGCACATGGTAAATTTAGTTTACAAAAAATGATTATGATGGGCATGACATTCAAAACAGAGAAGGTACAAAAAACGGAAACACTTTTATGACATGAAGAAATCTTTTTTGGGAAACACTGTTGGAACCTGCTAGTTACATACTTTAACATATATTCATATTAATTCATGTATAATTCATATCCACATTTTCATAGAAATTAGCTTTTTCAATTTATATCTAAACTGCTAGTAAATTTATGTGATAGTCTCCTTTTTCCTCCTCATAAACACTGTATAAAAAAATCTACACTTTTTAAAAAAAGATTTTATTTATTTACTCATGAGAGACAGAGAGAGAGAGAGAAAGAGAGAGAGAAGCAGAGACATAGGCAGAGGGAGAAGCAGGCTCCATGCAGGGAGCCCGACATGGGACTCCATCCTGGGTCTCCAGGATCAGGCCCTGGGCTGAAGGCAGTGCTAAACCGCTGAGCCACCCAGGCTGCCCAGGACTGTTGTTTTTAAATATTATTTAACCATTATTCTAAAGAATAGGAAAATGTTTAGTTTAGTGCAAAGAATATTTTATAGATGGAAAAGACGTTTATCACTTTAGTTGTTACTTCACACCCATACCTGAGAAAATCATTTAACCTCTCTGTGTTCTAATTCTTTATATAGGCATAGCCATTATTCCTGGAAAAAAGTGTTCGTGGCTCTAACAGTAGATAATAAACACAGGCCAGTTAAAAAATGATTATTATTTTTTGGGCCTTTATGACATTATTTCTAATTAAGTTTTTCTATATACCTGGGAATTGTGGGGTGATCATTTTATTACTATTGTATAGCACTGAAGTTTTAAAATAATTTTCTGTGATTTGTATGAGTTGCTAAGAGACACCAGTAACTTAAGGGGATGAAAGAAATTATAATTAAAAAGAGGACATTATGGATAGAATGTGAAAAATCACAAAATCTTAGTCTTTTGAAAAAAGTCTATACTATTTAGTATTTTTAGAGAGCAATATATTACTATTATAAATTAACAAGAGTTAATGTTTCACTTAAATGAACAAACCTTTTCCTGCCAATGTAAAATGCCAATTATTGCCAAGATGAAAACACAGACACCGATGAGAGCTATAGCAGTAAGTAGAACAATGTTACTTGGTGTAAGATACAGCTTGGCACTCCAGCTGCAGATAAAACAGAATCATTAAAATTACACATTTTACTGAAAAATAACAAAATTCTACTGAGTCCCAAAAGCAAATAGCTATTAATTAATGAATCAGATGATTCATCCATTAATTCATTCTCCCATCTATCCATTCACTAGACATAAAACAACAGCAATAAATTTAGATAGGGTTTTAAGAATATTGATGATCCTACAGAGTTCAGATTTTACTCAGAGAACTGGAAAAGAACAGAATTTCTGATGAGATGCTTCATTATTTTTCTTTGATCCTATGAGAATTATTCTTACGTAAACTTATTAAGGGTACTTAGAACAATTGGAGACTTTTTTTTACATCTCGATTTACTTGCTGAATCTGAAACCTAATTTTGATAAGATCTTGTATCACCTTATTTTTTTTTTATCTCTGTTCACATATGTATTATGGGCAACTAAACCAGCCATATATCTAAGGGGGTGAGAATAGATGGCTTGTGTAAAAACACTTCAATCATTTCTGTAACATGTTGGAGGGTTTATATTACTATAATGATGTTGAGACTTCTTAGAAAATCACTTTTAGTCCCTTAGTGTTAATGGCAATATGTAGACCATAGTATAAATAGAACTAGTTCTTTCTTCTAAAACAGTCCACATAATACAGTACTTGCAAACTCCGAAAAGCTTAAAACTGAGGTCTATATCATCAACATTGTAGGTGGTTATGTACAAAGAATTTTGTTGTCTCTGAAAATAGGTAATGCATAAATTTCATTTTAAAGTCACTATTATTGTATTACTGTCGGTTTCTTCCTTTAGGTCTGTTAATAGTTGCTTTATATATGTAGGTGATCCTGTGTTGGGCACCTAAATATTTCCAATTGTTACACCCTGTTGTTGGATTGACTCCTATAATATTTTATAATGCCCTTCTTTGTCTTTTATCAGTCTTTGTTTTAAAGTCTGTTTTGTCTGACATAAATATAGCTACCCAGCTTCTTTTGGTTCCCACTTGCGTGAAACATCTTTCCTCTCCTTTCACCTTCAGTCTGTGTCTTTATTTCTGAGGTGAATCTCTTGTAGGTAGCATAGAGATGGGGCTTGTTTTCTAATCCATTCAGCCTATTTTCATTTTAAAAGTTTAATGAAAGTAAGATCATTCTGATGAATAGCAAGTACGATTGACTTATTTTGGGATAATTAAAATTTATTGATCTGTAAGTTAGCCTCTAGTCAATAAATCTCAAAATACACCTCAAACTAAAATCAATTCAGTTTTTATTATGTACATAAATTTGAAAAGAACAGTTCTTCAGAAAGAGCAAGGGAAACATGAAAAATGTTGAGATTATAAAAGAAAACTATAAAAGAATTTTCCAGAAACTCAAAAGTAAGAAAACTAGGAAAACGATTATTGTTAGTTGAAGTTAGCTATTTTCAGTAGCTTACCTCATACTTAAAAAAAGGAAAAAGTTCTTTCATGAGACTTTTTTTGGGTAGTTCTTAAGCAGACTTAAAACCATGAAAATAGGAATCTTGGTAAAAAATTGGACAAAAGGCTAGTCCTTAATTTCTTACTCAGAAGCAGTCATTCTTAACAGTTTTTTGCATATCCTTCCAGAGATATTCTATACAGATAAAGACATATATGCACAGATACCTTTTTCAAATCACAAATGGTTAATTACATACTCTAAATACATTTTTCTTTTATTGTCTTTTGCTTACCACTCTACTTTAAGAAACTGTTCTATGTGATGATATTATACCATATAGAAATATCAAAACCTTTTCCTACTCATGGTACAGATTTTTTAGTTTTGTTATAAATTTCACGTATAGAAAAATAACAAACACATAATACAGATTCATTAAAAAATATTTGAATGCAGATTAGAACTGTTTCTAGTGATATTATTTTTTTTAAGATTTTATTTATTTATTCATGAGAGACACAGAAAGAGAGGCAGAGATGTAGGCAGAGGGAGAAGCAGGCTCCATGCAGGAAGCCCGATGTGGGACTCGATCCCGTGGGATCACACCCTGAGCCAAAGGCAGGCGCTCGCTCAAACGCTGAGTCACCCAGGCATCCCATCTTTTTTATTTGTTAAGATTTTATTTTTAAGTAATCTCTGTATCCTACATGGGGCTCGAACCCATAACCCTGAAATCAAGAGTCATGTGCTCCACTGTCTGAGCCCGTCAGGTGCCCTTCTAGTGATGTTATCTTATTTCAAGCATAATGTTGTAATAAAGTTATTTTCTTAAGTAGTTTGGTTCTAAAGCCCTTTAACCCACATAAGATACATCCTGTGGTATGCTGGTAAACGGGCTCTCTGGGATGGGGAAAAAGCCCTGATTGGCAGTTGTCAATTTTCATGTTGTAAATACTCCCATCATAGCTGACGTGTGACCTCACTGAACAGGGTGGGAAAAACATGCATATAATCAGTTCATGGGGTGGCATGAACTGGTACTAGCAAACCACTGAATATACTCCACCTAAAAATTTAATAAAGAACAATATACACTGCATTTCGAGAAGGAATGTAACAAAGCCAGACCTTGTTGGTTACATATTCATAGATACATTACACCCTTCCTCCTTGGTTATTTTTTTCTTTTCTTTTTTAAAGATTTTAATTTACTTATTCATAAGAGACACAGAGAAAGGCAGAGACAGGAGAAGCAGGCTCCATACAAGGAGCCTGATATGGGACTCGATCCCCGAACTCCAGATCACACCCTGGGCCGAAAGCAGATGCTCAACTGCTGAGCCACCCAGGCATCCCTGGTTATTTTTCTTCCTAGTGAAATTTAAGTGTTAGTGAATATCTTTATCATCTACTTTTAAAAAACAGGGGGGGTTAGATTTAAATGCTATTCCTATATGAGGAATATATTCTTTTTCTTTTTAAGGAATATATTCTGCTAATAAGATAAAAATACCTTTCACTGAAAACTTAATCTATGCTGGGCACTATCGGAAACATATTTTGTCTACATCCTTTTATGGTAGAAAAAGGTGCAGAAATTGACCCTCAGCAGTGGATCTTAGTTTCCAGCCTAGGTCTGTTTGACTCTAAAACTTGTGCCTAACCACTGTGGGATATATACCACTTCCCAAGCATTTATTAGAAAGATCAGTGCTTGTTATAAAAAAAATTCAGCATTCTGGGACGCCTGGGTGGCTCAGCGGCTGGGCGCTTGCCTTTGGCTCAGGTCATGATCCTGGGATCTGGGATCGAGTCCCACATCAGGCTCCTCACAGGGAGCCTGCTTCTCTCTCTGACTGTGTCTCTGCCTCTCTCTCTTTCTCTCTCTCTCTCTGTCTGTGTCTCTCATGAATAAATAAATAAATCATTAAAAAAATTCAGCATTCTGAAATTTTAGGATTTACAGCTAGTAAACTGAAGATCAGTTTATTTAAGCAGCATATGTATAAATCCCTAATTAGTTAACTGGCTGTTTTTCTAATAAGGCTTAATTTGTTCTTTATAAAAAAAGTCAGAGACCTTTTGTGTAGGAATGTTTAGTCATTTAACGTTTGCTGTAAGCAAATTAAATGATGGCACTCATGGGAACACAGTAGAACAGAGAGAGTTTTTACAAGATGTAACTGTACCTATGATTCTGAGTTGACAGCATTTTTACCAAAATCAGTTCAAGCAAGGACATTACCTTCGAGGAACATTGTGAGGATATGGAATGACAATTAGCTGGGAATTTGGAATGATTGCAGGTCCACTCTTGTTTTCGTATAGACTGGAAAAAGAATTTAAGAACATTTAACATCTAGTATACTTTAAAAACAGAATTATTATTAAATAAGTAAGGAAAAAGCTCAAGTGCTCCTTAATTAATTGAAATTCTAGGTATGGAGTAAGCTAAATTTATATATATATATTAAGCCCCAAACAAGGCTCTGGTGCCCTTTTGGCCAATTTTTTAGATCTTTTCAGGGAAGGATTTTCTTTCCGTCTTATGGATTCATTAATTTACTTGAACAGTGTAGCAGACACTGTTCAAAGTGCTATGTACAAGTGCTGCTTGAAGTTAAAATTCGAGTGGAGGCGAAGTATGACAAGAAACAAAATAAAGTATTACTTTAGATATTGAAGATGAAGTTAAAAGCAGGAAAGAGGGAAAGGAGGTCATGAGGTTTATGAGCAGTGGTAGAAACAATATCTTTAAGTTATGATGTGTTCTATGTAAGATAAGCTTAGATGGGTCACTTTCTTTTCCTACATTCTTTTAAAAAGTTTCAATTATTCGAATTCAAATTCGATTAAATTCAAATTATTAAATTCAGATATTTGAATAGTGTATATTATGACACAGATTAATTGTAAGCAAAATAAATTTTTACTCACCTTCTCTCCAGATGGACGGGGAATGCCAACATAAAGATGATCAAGGAAATTTGCACTTCGACCTAAACCAAGTACATTGTATGGTAGTTGGAGGGCTAAATGTGCTGATTGGCTGAGTTGTCCAGCTAAATTTATTAAAAAAAAAAAAAAAAAGGCATCTTTGTAAACACTGCTCTCATCAAATATTAAAATGATAAAATGTTAACAATTCAGGTGCCAAAACTTAATTCTTTAAGGATAAAAATGTTAAATGAAATGTCTGGTTCATTACCATCAATGATTCACTTTTCAAAGAAAGCAGCTTTATTGAGATACAATTCACATACCATAGGCGTCACCCATTTAAAATGTACAATTAGTGGTTTTGAGTATATTAAAAAAGTTTTTTTTTAAATTTTTATTTATTTATGATAGTCACACACAGAGAGAGAGAGAGAGAGAGAGAGGCAGAGACACAGGCAGAGGTAGAAGCAGGCTCCATGCACTGGGAGCCCGACGTGGGATTCGATCCCGGGTCTCCAGGATCACGCCCTGGGCCAAAGGCAGGTGCCAAACCACTGCACCACCCAGGGATCCCTTAAAAAAGTTTTTGAGCCATAACCATGGTCAAATTTTAGAATGTTTTCATCACCCAAAAAAAGAAACCCCATTCTCATTAGTAGTTATTCTATTTCTAACCCTTACTCTTTCAGCTATGGGCAACCACAAATCTACTTTATAGAGTTGCTTCTTCTGGAGATTCATATAATCATACAATGTGTGGTCTTTTTATGAAAAATGCTGCTGTGCACATTCACATACAAGTATTTGTGTCAACTTATGTTTTCCAAAATGGTTGCACCATTCTGTATTCCCACCATTATGTATGAAGATTCTAAGTTTTCCACGTCTTTGCTAACACTTTATCTGTTGTGGTTGTTGTTTCGTTTTTTTTATCATAGCCATTCCAGTAGTTGTGAAGTGGTATCTCATTGTGGCTTTTTTTGCATTTCCCTAATGACTTATGATGCTGAGTGCCTTTTCAAATGTTATTGGCTATATGTACGTGTAGTTACCTTTTTATTTCTGTGAAGGGTGGTAGTAGAATCTTATTTTATTTTGGATTTTAGTAATATGAGTCTTTTCTTTTGCTTGTTTTGGTTTTAGTTTGCTAGTTTAGTTGGCTATCTTTTAAGGTGGTTATCAATTTGAGATTGTTCCTATTCCTTAATATAGGCACTTAAAGTACTAAATTTCCTTCCAAAAACCACTTTAGATGCATCCTATATATTGTGGTATGTTGTGTTTTTGCTCTCTTGCATCTCAAATATTTTCTAGTTTCCCTTGTGATTTCTTATTTGACCCATAGATTTTTTAGGAGTGTGTTAATTACCATATATTTGTGAATGTTCAAATATTAATGATTTCTAATATCATCCCATTATAGTTGGGGAATGTACTTGGGATGATTTCAATCATTTTCCATTACTGAGGCTTGTTTTGTGACCTAGTATATGGTCTACTTTGGAGAACTTTCCAGTTGTGCTTGAGAAGAATGCATACCCTGCTCCGGTTGGGTGGAGTGTTCTATAAATGTCAGGTTTTGTTGGTTTACAGCGTCATTTTCTCTTTCTTTTTAGATATTATGCCTCATTTGATCCACTGCTAGAAGTACGGTATTAAAGTCTCCAATAATTTATTTTTGAATTATTGATTTCTCTCCTCAATTCTTCGTGTATTTGAGATGCTCTGTTATTAGGTGCCAATATCTTTATAGTTTCCTTATGGACTGCCGTTTTTATTATCATTATGAAGTGTCCTTCTTTGTCTCTAGTAACATTTTTTTATCTTAAAGTCTAGTTTAATCTGATATTAGAATGGCAATTCCAGCTTTCTTTTGGTTACTCTTTGCATGGCATAATTTTCCCTATCTTTTTAATTTTAACTTATTTATGTCTTTTTAAAAAAGATTTTATTTTTTTAAAGTAATCTCTATACCCAATGTAGGGCTTGAATTTACAATTCTTAGGTGAAGAGTCACATGCTCCATTGAATGAGCCAGCCAGGCACCCCTCAATTTTTTTGTATCTTTGCGCTTAAAGCGTCTCAAAGATACATAATTGTAGATGGCACATAATTGGGTCATATTATAATTATCCATTGTACCAATCTCTGTCTTTTGATAGGAGTGTTTATTCCAATTACATTTGATGTAATTACTGATAAGGTAGGATTTATGTCTCCCATTTACTTCTGGTTTTGTACAGGTCTTTTTTTTTTAATTTATTATTTTTTTTAATTTTAATTTTTATTTATGATAGTCACAGAGAGAGAGAGAGGGGCGCAGAGACACAGGCAGAGGGAGAAGCAGGCTCCATACACTGGGAGCCCGACGTGGGATTCGATCCCGGGTCTCCAGGATCGCGCCCTGGGCCAAAGGCAGGCGCCAAACCGCTGCGCCACCCAGGGATCCCTGTACAGGTCTTATGTCTTTTAAATTCTATTTCTTCATTGATGCTTTGTTAAATGTTTTCTAGTATACCATTTTAATTCTCTACTTTCTTTTCTCTTTTTTGAATTATGGTTTTCGTGGTTGCCATGGGGATTACAATTAGCATATTAACTAAAAAATCAACTTTAATTCCTAGTGCATATAACAACTTTGCTCCAAAATAGCTATTGTCTTCCTCCTTCCTTGCTCTTATTATACAAATTATATTTTTATGCATTATCAACCCATCAACACAGATTTATTTATTTATTAATTAAAAGATTTTATTTATTCATGAAAGACAGAGAGAGAGAGAGGCAGAGACACAAGCAGAGGGAGAAGCAGGCTCCATGCAGAGAGCCCGGTGTGGGACTTGATCCCAGGTCTCCAGGATCACGCCATGGGCTGAAGGCAGGTGCTAAACTGATGAGCCACCCAGGGATCCCCTCAACACAGATTTATAATGATCATTTTATGCAGTTGTCTTTTAAGACAGATAGGAAATGAGGCATTACCATATTTTATGTTTATCTATAGTCTTATTGGTGTTTTCAACTTAATTGTGTGGATTTGAGTTACTGTCCAGTTGCCCTCTCAGTTTAGCATTTCTTGTAGGGTTGGTCTATTGGAGGTGAATTATCTGTTTTGTTTACCTAAGAATATCTGAATGTCTAAATTTCTTCATTTTTGAAGGATAGCATTGCCACATGCAGAACTCCTTTTTTTTTTTTTAAGATTTTATTTATTTATTCAGAGAGAGAGAGAGAGAGAGAGAGAGAGAGAGGTAGAGACACAGGCAGAGGGAGAAGTAGGCTCCATGCAGGGAGCTTGTCGTGGGACTCGATCCCGGGTCTCCAGGATCATGCTGAAGCAGATTCTGGGCTGAAGGCGGCACTAAGCCACTGAGCTACCCTGGCTGCCCATACATGCAGAATAGCACTTTGAGTATACTATCCCCTTCTGGCTTCTGTGGTTTTTGGTGAGAAGTCAGCTGTTAATCTTTTTTTTTTTTTTTTAAGATTTTATTTATTTATTTATTCATGAGAATACACAGAGAGGAGAGAGAGAGAGAGAGGCAGAGACACAGGCAGAGGGAGAAGCAGGCTCCATGCAGGGAGCCCAATGTGGGACTCGATTCTGGGACTCCAGGATCACGCCCTGGGCTGAAGGTGGTGCTAAACTGCTGAGCCACCAGGGTTGCCCCTCAGCTGTTAATCTTATTGAGGCTTCTTGTATGTATTAAGTAGCAGCTCTCTTTGTTTTTTGACAGTTTGACTATGTGTGGATCTCTCTGAATTTATTCTCCTTGGAATTTGCTGAGGTTCTTAGATGTGCTGATTAATGTTCTTCATCAAATTTCTCCCATTATTGCTTCATATATTTATTTTGCCCCCTTTCCTTTTTTTCCTTCTAAGAATTCCCTTCTACATATGTTAGTGTGCTTGATGGAAGATACATAGGTCTCTGAGGTTTTATGTTTTTAAAAAATATTTATTTTTTATTTTACAAAGAGAGAGAGAGAGAAAGGGGAGGGGCTCAACCTCACAACCCTGAAATCATGACCTGAGCTGAAACCAAGAGTTGGACACTTAACTGACTGAACCAACCAGGCACCTCTCTCAGGTTTTTCCTGTAACACAGGTTGTATACTTTCTCTATACAAAGATTTGTATTCAAGTTTGTTTATTCTTTTGTCAACTCAAATCTGTTGTTGAGCCTCTACTGAATTTTTCATTTCAGTTACTATATTTTCCACCTCCAGAATTTCTATTTGATTTTTAAAAATGATCTTTATCTCTTTATTTCCATTTTCTATTTAATAAGACATAGTTGTCATACTTAACCCTTATTCTTCTATCCTGGCTTCTTTTAGTTCTTTGAACATATTTATAATAGCTGATTTATAGTTTCTGTCAACTAAGTCCAGTATCTTTGGGCACATTTTATGTTGTTTGCTTTTATTTTTTTAAAATGTATTTGTGGCACACATTCCTGTTTCTTTGCATATCTTATAATTTGTTGTTGCAAGTGGACTTCTTAGATACTATAACAACTATAGTATCAACCATCTCCCTTCAGGGCTTTGTCGGTTTTTCTTTGTTGTTGGTGGTGCTCATTTGTTTAATGACTTTCCTGGATGAATTCTATAGATTCTGCATTCCCCGCCACAAAGTTATTTATTTTCTTATTTTTAAAGTGTTTGTCTTAAGCCTGGCTTTCTAGGGGGCATACTTGAGTCATTATAACCAATGACTGGTACACAGGATTTCCTTAAAAATCTTGTCTATATGTGTTCCACACTTTGGGGGAAGTATGTGTGGAAGCATGCCTTCAAACTTCAGGCATTTACAGGACAGCTTTAGCTTTCATTTCTTGCTTGAGCAGGGCCTCAAGGTAGTATACTCAAGCTGACTTTTTTTTTTTTTTTTTTAAGATTTAAAAAATTTATTTATGAGAGACACAGAGAGAGAGGCAGAGACACAGGCAGAGGGAGAAGCAGGCAGGGAGCCCGACATGGGACTTGATCCCAGGTCTCCAGGATCACACCCCAGGCTGAAGGCGGCGCTAAACCACTGAGCCAGGGCTGTCCTCAAGCTGACTTTTGAATGAAGGAGTTTCCTTTCTAGGCATCTTCACAGCCTTCTAGATCCCCATGAATATACTGCAAAGTTGTCTATGGTCACCTAGTTCCTCAGGACTTCCTTTTATACTTTGGCCAGGCTCTTGTTTCACTATCCCTGAAATCATAGGCTTAGGTTGCTTACATTTTGCCGACAGAGGATTGTTGTTTTGGTAATGCCCTGGGGGATAGGGCTTTTTTTTTTTTTTTTTTAATTTTATTTTTTTACTGTTGGGCTGAACTCCAACTCAGATCAAATAGCCCCAACATCCTGAGAATGGGGATTTTTCCAGGGGGTTGCTAGTTTAGATAAAATTTTGACACTGCTATGGGGATGGGAATTTTAATTCAGTCAGTCCTGTCTACTGTGAGCTACTGGCTTTTCACAGCGCTTCACTGCCACACCACTCAGTACTTGAGAAGGGAGCTTGGGTGGTAATAGCCCCAAATTAAAGCGCTATAGACCCTGCTACCTTACTGAGGGTTAGTAGTTCCTCTTGGATAGACAAATAGTCCATTCTTTGGCTTTAGTTAATTTCTAGAGTTCTGAAATGGTTGATATTAGTTGTTTGGCCAGTATTTTTTTTTCCTTTTTGGGGAGAGTAGGTTCACGTAGTCCTCACACTGGCATTCTAAAAGTCAATCTCTCCCTATGTGTGTATTTGTTAGGTATTTGCTACATAATTAAACTGAATGTTTAAAGGATAAGACTAATTAATATCTAAATATTTTAATATTCATTGGTACTCTGCTAACATCACCAGAGATATGAAATCATTTGAAAGTATACATGGTTTTTTAATATAGTTCTTATGTTAGAAATAGGTGTATATAATGGAAAGAAACAGCGAACTTAGGGGTAGGTATTTAAACAATGTAGTAAAACTATAAAGCAATACAGTGAATTGCAAATTAGTAGAATTAGTCTGCCTTATGGAGTTATGCTGATTGAATGATAATGCTTAAACTTGAGTATCTTGTCCCGCACAGTAAATAATAAGTGTTAGCTGTATTTGTTATCATAAAATTTATTAATACATAGTGAAGTAAAAATAAAATATATACTGATTACATTACACTACCAGCAAAGACTGACTTGAGACATTAAACTAGACATACAAAAAAAAAAATAAACTAGACATACAAATTATTTTCCTATGATTACCTTACTGTAAAGAACCAAAATAAGAATATTTATCAGTAATACTGTATTAAGACCATACAATATAAATTTCAAATTAAAATAGTATGTTGAATAAGAAAACTTAAAAACTATTAAAAATAAGGAAAATAAAATTATCCAAAATCTCAAAATGAAGACTCAAGTATTATATTTTAGCATACTTTTAATCATGTAACTTTCCCTAGGCATGTGCAGGCACAAACACATTAGCATAGTTTAGTTTTATTGCTTCTCAATTAGTATTATGAGTATTTCTCATGTTATTAAATTCTTTAAAAACAGGTAGGCAGAGAGAAAGATTATTGCAACACTGAAACCCCATTAAGAGAAAACCAAAATAACAGTTAAAAGACATTTATGATTACATATGCCTTTAAAATTATTTTTCTTTTTTTTAAATTATTTTTCTAAAATCTACACAGACATTATCAAAACAATTTTATTGCCTACATTAATCCTCTTATATCATCATCAAAAAAATCTATTGTTGGAGGTGATGGATTTCTTCCTATTTTTCACTATTATATTAAACTGATAAGAACAGATACTATACTTAGCCGAAAGGCCAAGAAGTGATTAATCTTACACCATTTTAAATAATGCTTTGGTGAACATCTCTGCCCATCAGTATTTGTCTGTATCCAGATTAGTTTTTTACATCCTAGATATGGAATACTAGGTTATGAAGTAGAACATTCGCTGGATAAAAAAAAAAAAGTTTCTTAAACAAATTGTGCTGGAACACCTGGATAATGATATAGAAAAGAAAACCTGATTTCTAAAAAGAGGTTGTACTACTTTACATTTCTACTAGTTTTCAATGAAAGCACCTATTACATTCCATTTCCTTATTTTTTTTAGGTGTGAAATTCACATAATGTACAGTTAACTATTTTAAAGTATAAAAATTAGGTGGCCTTTAAGTGTATTCAGAATGTTGTGCAACCACTAGCTCTCTCTAGTTTCCAAATATTTCATCACCCCATAAATATACCCATTAAGTAATTATTCCCCCTTCCCTTCTCCCCGGTAACCTCTAACTTGCTCTTAGTTTCTATGAATTTATCTATTCTACCTTTATTCTACATGTAAAAGGAATCATACAAACATGTGGCCACTTGTGTCTGGATTCTTTCACTTAGTATAACATTTTCAAGGTCTATATAAATTATTGCAGTTATCGTAAGTACTTCACTCCTTTAATGGCTGAATAATATTCAAAGTATGTATATACTTTGATTTGTTTAGCCATTCATTCATTTATAGACATTGGGGCTGATTCCACCTTTTGGTTTTTATGAGTAATGTTGCTATGAACATGGATGTACAGATATCACTTTGAGACTCTGCTTTCAATTCTTTTGGGTTATATACACAGAAATAGAACTCATCTCAGTTATGCAACTCAATCTTTCTACTTGCTTGGGCCAGTAACCTTGTAGTTATAGTACTTTCCCCTCCTCATGCCCTATACACAGTCTGCCAAGAGATGAAAGATATGTCCACAATCCAAACACATTTCTACCTTCACTGCTATCATCTTGATCCAAGCCACCATTATCTCTAGCTGAATTATTTTAATGGGTTTCCCTGCTTCAACTGTTGTTCTTCCTATTGTCTGTTGCTTCACTAGGAATAAAAATTTGTCCTACTTAGTTTATATTCCTCAACCCTCATTTAACTCAGTTTCATTTTTAACTCCTTAATTTCCCTTTTGTCTTCTCTAAGACACTGGCTCTTCACTCTTTCTTGAAAATTACACAAATTCTGATACCTTCCAGCCTTGGCAGTGGCTTTCTCCTTTGCCAAGAATATTCTTCAAAAGATAACCATGTGTCCAATTCTCTTACTTCCTTCAAATCTTTATTCAAATGACACTTTCTCAGGAAGACCTGCTTTGAACACTCTACAGAAAATTGATGACTATCCACCTGCCCCACAGTTCTTAGCACTTGCTGACAACAAAATAATATTAAATAATTATGTTTATTGCCTCTTTCCCCCCTACTAGAACGTTATCTCTATGAGGGCTAAGATTTAGGTTAGTTTTATTTACTTCTATATTATAAGAGCCTAGAACAGGCCTGGCATATATTAGGCACTCAGTACATATTTGCTAAACAAATGCATGAATAAAGAAATTTTACCCTCCAAATGAATCAAACCTGAGTCTTGTAACATATTACCAACTTAAAAATACTGTAGCAATTTATACTACATAGATGGCAATATAGAAAGATAGTCTACCTACAATATAGAAAGATAGTCTACCTAAAGATAAATACATAAAAGGCATTTGTGATACCCCAATTACCAGATTCAAATGCCTGTATGTTCTTTTATGACTATCATAATCTGATTTTCCAATATAGTTCAAATACACATTTATGTAATTAAAAAAATAACATTTTTAAAAGTTGATTCATTCTTATTCTCCAGGAGAATGTTACACTGATATATAATTCTAACTACTTAAAGCCATTGTAAAATAGGTTATGCTGTAATTTAAAAGTCTAAGTTAATTAAGAAGGCAGGACAGGAGATAAATCCCACTTAAATAATTCCCGTGCCCTCTATTTTGAGGTAAGATATGGAAGTCAACTTTATTAAGAATACTGGATATGGGGATCCCTGGGTGGCGCAGCGGTTTAGCGCCTGCCTTTGGCCCAGGGCGTGATCCTGGAGACCCGGGATCGAATCCCACATCGGGCTCCTGGTGCATGGAGCCTGCTTCTCCTTCTGCCTATGTCTCTGCCTCTCTCTCTCTCTGTGACTATCATAAATAAATAAAAATTAAAAAAAAAAGAATACTGGATATGAATTTTATCATAACTGTAGCTCTGATATCTATTTGTCAAAAATAAAACTTAAATAATGTATATATGCTGATGTAAGAGGAGGAAGAGTGGAAAGGAAAAATCACTAATTAAAGGGAAAACACTGAAATTTTATCTTCCTTGGTACGTGGATATGTGTGTGCGTGTGTGTTATTTTGAGTCAAAAGGACATTGAAATTTATCTCCCTGCAAGGGTTTAAGCGACTGGGAATTTGCATCTAACAATAATGTCTGTAAGTCCTCTGGCACTGCCCTGGCTTGAGGAAAAATAGCATCTCTATAAAAATGAGATAAAAGAACACATTCAAACAACCAATATTTTATGCAACTTTAGAGAAAAACATGCCTCTTCTTGGGAGAGAAGACTGTTCTGAGAAGTATTCATTATTCCAAAATGGACAACTCTGAAACAAGAGTACATTGACATCAATTAAAGTGGAGATGAAGAACAGCAAGAGAGGACAAAGTATAAAAATTAAAGAAAATACTCTCTGTAAGCAATATGAATTAACAGCTATTAATTGTGTATGATGTGCCAAAAACTACGGCAAGTGCTTCTTGTGTCTTAGTTCAGTTGTTAATAATAATTACATGTGTCTAGGTACTATTACTATCTCCACTTGATTATGCGGAAAGTAAGAGGTTAAGCAATTTGACAAAAAACCTACAGCTAATAAATATTGGAGCTGGGGCTTTAATTTGGCAGCCTAATTCCAAATCCGACACCCTTCATCATCACCTGTGATCTTACTCTGAATTGAAAAAGAAGTGTGATGTTTGTCTTACCGTTCTATAAAAAGGACTTCTAATGACATTGAATAACCCCATTCAATGGCATTTTATCTTCTACTGTTTGGATCTGTATAGTATTTGTGGTGTCCGAGGATATGATCTGGGAATAACATTTTATATGCAGCCATTCCAGTTAACATGGCTTTTCTTAATTTTTGTAAATCCAGGCTGTGGCTCCTGGGCTTTGTGATATCCTCTTCTATACCTAAAGCCTAGGCTATTTAAGCAGTTCTGGGAGATGAGACTGGTATACGTTGTTGATCTTCTACAACAGGCACCAACTTGCTGAGGAAGAGTTTAATCCAATTATATCCACACAGGATTTGATTATGAAAAAGACTGTGTACTCTGGATATGGACTAGTCTTTGATCTACACTAGAATAGGGTCAGGTTCTCTGGCTCATTCAAGATAGTTAAAAGAGCAGGGTGAAAATTTTGGGACTATTTTCACTGCCCATAGGGGGATTTTTTAAAAAAAATATTTTATTTACTTATTCATGAGAGACACACACACACAGAGGCAGAGGCACAGGCAGAGGGAGAAGCAGGCTCCATGCAGGAAGCCTGATGTGGGACTTGATCTGGCACTCTGGGATCATGCCTTGAGCCAAAGGCAGACACTCAACTGCTAAGCCACCCAGGCATCCCACTACTGGTGTATTTTAATTGCTTACAGAGCAGGTTTTTGATACAGCTAATAAAATCTTTGTAGCTGTAACAATTATCATGTCCCTTGTACCTAAATGCCAACCTGAGGTAAAATAATTTGTGGTATTTCATCTAATAAGTTTCATTGTAAATATTTACCAAATCAGATTTCCTAGCCAGAAAATCTAGCAGTTAAACTGGATTTTCTGGTGTATTCTGATAATATAATCCTTTCTCTCATATTTTAAAATGATTTTTAAAAAGCGTTCCAAGTTTCAAACAGCTTACATGCAAAGTTTATAGAAAATGAGTATGACAGATGCTTCATATACCTATTTTAATTATGTGGAAATCAATAAAAAAAATCTAAGGTGGCATTGGTGGCTTCTTATCAAAATATTTGATCTAAGACCCCAATGTCCTGAATATTCTGGATAATATAGAATATCAAAGCTATTTTAGTAGGATGATTTCTGGTAATATATAACCACTTTTTAAAGAAATTATCAACTAAGAATAATAGCCAAAGACAGCAAGTGATAAAATGGATTAACACACTGATGATTTTTTAATTACTTCTTTGAATCTTTTATTCTTTTTTTAAAAGTTCCAGTATAATTATTTTAGTTTCAGGTTTACAATATAATGATCCAGCACTTCCATATAACATCCTGTGCATCATGATAACTGTACTTTTAGTCCTCATCACCTATTTTTTTTTTTTTAAATTAGTCTTTTTTTTTTTATTTTTTTATTTATTTATGATAGTCACAGAGAGAGAGAGAGGCAGAGACACAGGCAGAGGGAGAAGCAGGCCCCATGCACCGGGAGCCCGACATGGGATTCGATCCTGGGTCTCCAGGATCACGCCCTGGGCCAAAGGCAGGCGCCAAACCGCTGCGCCACCCAGGGATCCCCTCATCACCTATTTGACTAATCTCCCTACCCACTGCCCTATGGATATGTCCTCTATAATTAAGAGTCAAAACAGTGATGATTTTTAACATTTAAATTTGTTGGTGAAGGGTTTAGCCAGCTACCGGGGGTGGGGAAGAAAGACAGCTAATTCCTAAATATAGAATACAGTTAGTTACAAAAAGGTTACTTGTCAACAGGCTACATTCACCTGTATTTCTTTATACCATATTGTAATCTGACACCAGAATTCAATGTGGTAAAAGAAGAAGACATAATAGATTTGGAAGGTGAGAAGAAATTTTGGAAAGAATTTTGACTGAGAATAATAAAAGTATTGATACTTCATTTTAAAATTTGGATACAGGGCAGCCCCTGTGGCCCAGCAGTTTAGCGCCGCCTTCGGCCTGGGGTGTGCTCCTGGAGACCTGGGATTGAGTCCCACGTCGGGCTCCCTGCATGAAGCCTGCTTCTCCCTCTGCCTGCATCTCTGCCTCTCTCTCTGTGTCTCTCAAGAATAAATAACTAAAATTAAAATAAAATAAAATTTGGATACAGCTTAGCCTATTCAAAAAATTTACTAAATTGGAGCTTCCTCTTATTTTGTTTTAAATTTCACTTGATTTTAATGAAATGAAGGAGTTGTTCTTTTCTTGATGGCAAAATCTACTGGCTTATATGAGTAAAGCACATTATTTTACTTGGACTTTGGGAAAATCTAGTTTCCAGTGTAAGTGGATTCTCAATAATCACTAAATATGCGATTAATAAGTTTGTTTGTTCTACAGATGTGAAGCACCTGCTATATATATCAGGCACTGTTGACTGGAGGAGCATCTTAATCAATCTATGATCAAATTACAAATGTAAGACGTGTTAATTTAATGTCACTGTATGAATACTCTTGTTTTTTAATAGTCCTTAGTAATCAGGTCAAGAGCAAGAAATAGCCCATCTTCATAGGAAGGCATAAATCCAAGCAGAGAAAGTTGTTAATAACCTTTTAAGAGTATGTGATGTTACTAGTAGCTCTAGAATGTGGATCCAGAAGAGAGATCCTGCATTATCGTAAGAGAACAGTATATGAAGAATTTGTGAGGTTACATGCTCAAATGCTAAATTCCTGGGTTTCAGAATTTAGAAGTATAGCTATTTATGGAAAATTTCTTAAAACAATTGTTGGCCTCTTTTCCTGGTAGTTGATGAGTGACTTATAGTGGAGAGTGAAGGAATCCACTCAGATTTGACTGTCATTCCTTTACAGTATTTTGAGTCATATCTGAACTTTGCTTGTAGATAACTGACAAGGATAAAGTGATAAAATATGTGGGAGAACCTCCTACAATTAGATTGAAAATAGCTCCATGAAAGGAGGGCTTAGGTGCTTCCAGTCCAGTGATATATTCCTTTTTATGACCTATTTCTAGGGTATAGCACAGTGGCTGATACCTAATGGGCACTTGGTAAATATTTGATGTATTAACCACAAGATTGGTAGTAAGTAACAAAGTCTAATTTGTGTAATTGTTTAACTTTAGTTTTTCCTGAGGTCTTATATATAATATGCCATATCAATAATTACTGTGGAAGACAACTGTTTTATGCCATATCAATAATTACCGTTGAAGACATCCATTTTAATAATAACTTGACATCAACTTAGACTGGAACTTGAACAAATGTATTTCCTAACACAGGAGACTTTTGATGTGGTATTATGGAAAGCACACAGGATACGAACACCAAAGACGGTATTTTAACACTGCTTTGTTTGATTTTTAGAAAGTCCCTTGTCTTCCCTAAGCCTTAATTTGTCTATTTATTCACTTAAACATATATTTAATGTGTATTATATATGCCTTTTACACAGAGATGAAAAAGAGACAAACTGACTTGGAAATGCTTAAAGAAATAACAGAAAAATAGAACATGAAAGTTTCCTCATCCTTAAAAATAGAACTACAATACTAGTTATTGCATGGATTTTGTGAGGCAATCCCACACTGGTATTTAATTTTCAATGGTATATAGAAGTGCTTTTTTTTTTTTTTTTAAAGATTTTATTTATTTATTCATGAGAGAGAGAGAAAGAGAGAGAGGCAAAGTCACAGCCAGAGGGAGAAGCAGGCTGCAGGGAGCCTGATGTGGACCTTGATCCTGGGACTCTGGAATCTGGCCCGGGGCTGAAGGCGGCGCTAAAAAGCTGAGCCACCGGGGCTGCCCTATAGAAGTGCTTTGAAAACTGCAAAGCATTAGACAAATGTTAGTTAGTTGATTATTATATAATCATTCTTCATATTTTTTTTAGGTTGAATTTCAACTTCATATTCTTGAAAAATAGTGTTAACACCAATTTTTCATGGAAATTTTTCTTTCTCTTTTGTAATAAATCAGGAAGCTTGGAACTCTGGTTCAACTTCATCTGTCACCCTGCTTCCCATTTATAAATTTGGAACATAGTTTTAAATTTCATTTTTGTTGATATAATTCACATGCCACCACCATGTCTACCATTTGAAGGTATAGCATTTGGTGGTTCTCAGTATAATCATAAGGTTGTGTAACTGTCACCTCTAATTCTAGAACATTTTCACCAAGCCAACAAAGGAACCTGTAACTATTAGCAGTCATTTCCTATTTCTTCCTTCTGCCAGTCTCTGGTAACCCTCAGTCCCTTTCTATCTCTAATATTTGCCTACTCTAGACATTTTATATAAGTGGAATTGTATAATATGCAGTGTTTTGTGATTGACTTCTTTCACTTAGAATGTTTTACAGGGTTCATCCATGTTATAGTATGTTTTATGCTTTTATGGCTGGATAATGTTCCACTATATTGATATGCCACATTTTGTTTATCCATTTATGGATAAACATGGGCAGTTAGTTCATTTATACTTTTTAGCTATGATGAATAATGCTGCTATATATAAGTTTTTGTGTGACATATTTTCAATTCTCTTGGGAATATTATCCCTAGGAGTGGAACTAATAGTTCAAATGGTAACTCTATATTTAACTGTTTTTGGAACTGAGTAGTTTGATTTTGATAACTGGTTTTTCTTTATCAAAGATTTTATTTATTTTGAGAGAGAGAGTGAGAGAGCAAGAGAACACATGTGGTGGGAGGGGCAGAGGGAGGAGGGAGAGAATCTCATGCAGACTCCATTGTGAACATGGAGCCCAAAAGGGAGCTCAATCTCACGACCATGAGATCATGCATGACCTGAGCTGAAATCAACAGTCAGATGCTTAACCGACTGAGCCACCCAGGTGCCCTTGATAATTGTTTTTCTACAGCTTAATGGTCAAAGCATCTAATGAAGGCATGATAAAAACCACCGCCAATGCATGTAAAAAATAACGCGAAGGGAAACAATAAAATAAATCCACAACTTTCATAAAGCCAAATTGTACTGGGCATTCATTACTGACTGTGAATGTCTGTCTAATTTAATGGTCAATGCTCCTTTACAGAGTTGCATTAGGGAGGTAAACTTTTCTGAGGTTGTGTATAATTATGTTTCAGCTGTCATTCTCTGGATTAGCAAGATAAACTCTGGTTTCCAAAGTGGACACTGTGATGTAAATGAGCTAAATGGGAAAGCATGGCTTATGCTTTAGTGCACTTTATTTTTCATGTTGGAGACCTCTGAGAGGCAAACCATTTAGCGATGGCATTTCAGTCAAAACTGTGCTTTTTTTATAGCGACAAAAAGCACACGGGAGTAAGACTGCTTAGTTCTAAAATAGAGATAAAAGATACATAGCTTCTTAATAAACCAAAGGTGAGAAGTTGTTTTTAGTCCCACATTGCAAGTAAGGTTTTTCACTAAAACATGTGATTTAAAAATGTTCATTAGACTAGGTAGCTATTATATGTTAGTCAACTGGAGAGACTTAGAGACATTACTTGGCTCTGATACACATACACACAAAAATACCTTACATTTTTTCCTTTACCAAAGTCATTTCTTTTCACATGCACCTTCTTCCTGGAGAACATGATTAAAATTGTGACTGTCAAGAAACATATTCTCTTAAACTCTTCTAAGTTTTCACCTTCTGCTTCTGTATATTTCTTTCCCTTTCCTGTCGACTAAACTCTGCACTTCCCAAACACACCTTTTTATTAAAGTTGACAGATCCATCTCTATAAATGTTCACATATGGCTCTTTAGGAAAGCAGAATACACTTCTTTTTGCAATTATTTATTGTTCTGTAATGAACCAACCCGAAGTTTAGTGGCTTATAGCTATAACCATTTTCTCATGACTGTGTAGGTTGGCTGGGCAGTTTCTGCTGGTTTTAACTGGGCTCACTCTTGTGGCTGCAATTCAGCTGGAAGGTCAGCTGGGATGGCTGAATAGGCCTCTCTTCTTTTAGACTTTCATTCTCAAGGAGACTGGACTGGGTTTCTTTACATGCAGTCTCAGGACAGCATCACAAGAGGGCAAGCATCAAGTATAAGATCTCAAGGTTCTAGTTGTGTCATGTTTGCTGATGTCCCCTTGGTTAAGCACAGTCAATAGGGGAAGGGATATATTATGAGTTATTGGGGGCCATTGGTGTAGCAGATTACACCTCAATGGTCATTAAGCTAAACTCTATTTTTTCTTTTTCTCTTTGATTTTTAGTTTGGGAAGTTTCTTTTTAAAGATTTATTTATTTATTCATGATAATATATATATATATATATAGAGAGAGAGAGAGAGAGAGACAGAGACAGAGAGAGAGACAGAGACACAGGAGGAGGGAGAAGCAGGCTCCATGCAGGGAGCCCGATGCGGGACTCGATCCTGGGACTCCAGGATCACGCCCTGGGCCAAAGGCAGGCGCCAAACCACTTCCCAGTTTGGGAAGTTTCTATTGACATCTTCAAACTTACTGATTCTTTCCTTAGCCATGTCCAAGCTGTTGATGAGCCCATCAAAGGCATTCTTCATTCCTATTATGGTGCTTTTGGTTTCTAGCATTTCCTTTTTTCTGTTTGAGCCCTCAGAATATTAATCATAGTTATTTTAAATTCCCAGTCTTACAATTTCAAATTCTCTGTCATAACGGATTCTGATGCTTGCTTTGTCTATTCATATTGCCTTTTTGCATGCCTTGTAATTTTTTGTTGAAAGCTGGTATGGTATGAGGCTTTAGGTTTACCTGACTGGGAATTAGGCTGCATTTATTGATTGCTGTAGCTGTGAGTGTCAGAGGCTAAAATTTCCTCTAGTGTCCTTGTTTTTGTCTCTTTTGTTATCTCCTTAGAGATTCCTTTTTAAAAGGGCTTAGTCCTTGCTCACCTGTAATCTCCTGTTATGCAGGAGACTGATTAATATAGTGTTAAGTTGTTGGTAGAAGGGTTAAGTATTCTATAGTTCTACAATTAGGTGTCATTTTTTAGTGAGTCTATGACCCTGGGCTGTGACCTTTACATGTGCTTCTCAGGTCCTTTCTCCTCAATCCTCATCCATTCCTGATGGTGAGACAGGAAGACTAGAGGGGACTAGAGTTGGATATTTCACTTCCCTCAAATCAGTTAAGCTCTAAAACCGAAGTTGGTTAGGCTGTTGTAAAATAATTTCCCTTGAGATCAGGCCTTTGTTAAAGTGAACAGTAGCTCTGGGAGTCTTTTAAAATGTTCAGTTTTCCCTTCCTCCAACAGAAGCACAACAGGATTTTTTTCAGATCTCGACTCTGAGAACCTAATGTGGCTCCTACATGTGAAACTCATAAAACTGCAGGGTCCCCTAAGTCTGGGCCTCCAGGAGGTTTTAAATCTCTTAAACTAGTCTCAAACTCAGTCTCCAGCAATTAGTCAGTTACCCTTTAAGTGTTCTTGCTGGCCCCACTGTGATTTCTGCTCTGTTACACTGTGATTCTATGTATTTGCCTCTTTTTCAGTTTTGGGGGTAGTGGTTTGCCTTGTGTACTCAATTCTCTAATGGGTCTAAGAGGAGTTGTCCACCTTTTTGGGGGGTGAGGATAGGAGTATGAATTCTAAGCCAAGCTCTTTACCTGTTGAACTGGAAACAAAGTCCTAAAGACTGAACTTGGTAAAAGGAGATTTTTCATTCATTTTATTTTAAAATTCATTTCAAGAACTGGGCAACCAGGCCTATTTTAAGATTGTTTATTGATTAAAAAACAACATAAAATCTTGAAATAAATTAAGTAGAACTGATATTCCCAATTATTACTTATTGTGACTGTGCATAATTAAGTAACATGTATCATAATGGTTAGTAAACTCTCTAAATTAAACTTAGAGCTAACAAATATTTTGTGTAAAGAACAGTAACTGTTCTAAATTCCAGGCCACTTACCAAGTTATGCAAAGATACTAGAGCAACTAAATGAAATCAACTGGAACATTTATCCAGAATACTAGAGATATTCCTCAATGTACTTAAGAAAGTAAAAAGAAAATATTCATAGGTATTCCAACTTTTGTGTGTATATAGATTTCAAAAACCAGAACAAGACTTTATTGATTGTCAAATTATTTCCTTTTTGTGTTGCTCCTAATAAAGTCACATTTCTCATATTTTGATTTTTTTTAAAAAAGATTTTATTTATTCAGGAGAGACACAGAGATACAGGCAGAGCGAGAAGCAGGCTCCCTGCAGGGCGCCTGATGTGGCACTTGATCCCAGGACCCCAGGATCATGCCCTGAGCCAAAGGCAGATGCTCAACCACTGAGCTACCCAAGCGTCCCTCTCATAGTTTGATTTTGATAATGCAGCCTATACCTTTTTTCTTGTTCATTTTTTTCTGATACATACTGTACCAGTTCTTCAAATGAAGACTTCCTTCACAAAGTGTTACCTGTCAATCACTCCACAACAGTCTCCTTTCTTTCAAGTGTTATAGCATTTACTGTTGCCACTCATTTGACACTTACTTATTGCTTTGTAATTATTATTTATGAAGATATTTAAAATATATATATTTAACTTTATATTTCATATAAAGTTCCTCATGGCAGCAACTGCATCTTAATATTTTTACACATTTATAGCACCTGGCAAACTGTCCTGCTCAATTATCCAGACAAATAAGGCCAAGGGCATCAAATTTCTAGTAAGTCATAAGTAATGATATGAATCCTAGTCTTTCTTAGGACTTTACTCTAGATACCTAAATCTCATAGAAGAAGTCATCACCTTCCAGAAAGGTATTAGTTTTCTGATAAATCCTTCATTGGTGGCTTGTTATGTTAGAGCAGCATAATCAACAATAGCCAAATTACAGAAAGACCCCAATGTCCATTGACTGATGAGTGGATAAAGAAGATGTAGTATGTTACTCAGTCATTAAAAAAGGATGAAATCTCTTGCAATTTGCAATGACAGGGATGGAGCTAAGAGAATATTATGCTAAGCAAAATATGTCAGAGAAAGGCAAACACCATATGATTTAATTCATATGTGGAATTTAAGAAACCGAATGAATGATCATAGGGTAAACAAAGAGAGGAAAACCAGGAAAATGACTCTTGACTATAGAGAACAAATTGATGGGTTAGCAGAGGGAAGGTGGATGGGGGGGATAGGTAGAATGGGTGATGGGGATTAAGTAGGGCACTTGTGATGAGTACTGAGTGCTCTGTATGTAACTGCTGAACCACTAAATTGTACACCTGAAACTAATATTACACTGTAGGTTAACTGCAATTTAGATAAAAACTAAAAAAAATCATGTTTTTTTTCTTGTTATCTCTCTAGATAAACTGTAGATTTTTTGAGGATAATGAATATGTTATTTTTTTTAAAGATTTTATTTCTTTAAAGTAATCTCTACACCCCACATGGGGCTTGAACTTAGAATCCTGAGATCAGGAGTCACATGCTTTATGTACTGAGCCAGCCAGGCACTCCTATTTCATACTTCTTAACGTACCTAGGATTATACTTTTACTTAGGTGTTCAATAAGCATTTTTTGAATAATAATAAAATAAATCTTCACAGAGCAAACTATCATTGTGTAGTTTACTATCTAAATGTACAGTCCCAACTCTGAGACAACTCTCATGTTAGAAATCATTGTCAGCTCTTGAACTTTTTACTTGTTAATTTTCAGTTACTCTCTTAGCAGTTTCTATTCTCTTGCTTTTTCCCTTTTTTTCTTGCTCATACTTATTTTACAGATTTGTCCTTCTGCATGTCCTTCTGATTTACTGTTCCTTACCTTTTATTAACTTCATGACTCAAACATAATTTTGGGGGGAGGGTGTTACAAAGTCACTCATCTTTTTAATTTTTTATTTTTTTAAAGATTTTATTTATTTATTCATGAGAAACAGAGAGAGGCAGAGGCACAGGCAGAGGGAGAAGCAGGCTCCATGCAGGGAGCCTGACGTGGGATTTGATCCCGGGTCTCCAGGATCACGCCCTGGGCTGAAGGCAGCGCTAAACCGCTGAGCCACCCAGGCTGCCCTGTCACTCATCTTTAAAGAAACAGTAGATTTAAATTTTATAGCCTACTGTTGTTTCACTGAAAGATTATCACACAAAGTTAGTGATAAGGAGGGGCTCCTGATTGCCATTTCCAGGAAAGGGCCAATTTGAATAAACAACAGAGTATTCCCAATTCCTCCCACCCATTTCTTATGGTATTGCTGTCATTGGTATTGGTTATCTATATGCTATAACCACCCAGTACATTGTTACTATTATTACTTTAAAAAGTTAATTTTTTAGATCAGCTGAGAAAAATAGGTCTTATTTTATCTTCATTTATTGCTCCTCTGATATTATTCCTTTCTTAGGCAGATATGACTTTATGACCTATCATATTCCTTTTCCTTGAAGAATTTTTTTTTAACATATCTTGTGGGAGAGATCAGCTGCTGGTTATGAATTCCCTCAGTTTTTGTTTGTCTGATAAAGTATTTATTTCTTCTTCATATTTAAAGGATAATTTTGCTGGATATAGAATTCTAGGTTGGTAGTTTTTTCTTTCAACATTTCAACACTTTAAATATTTTGCTCTCTTCTTGCTTGTATTGCTTTCTGAAAAGAAGTTGGCTGTAATTCTTATCTTTATTCTGCTATAGGGAAGGTAAAGTATTTTTTCCCTCTGGCTTATTTCAAGATCTTCTCTTTGTCTTTTGGATTTCTGCAGTTTGATTATGATATGCCTAGGTGTAGATTTCATATTTATCCTGCATTGTGTTCTCTGAGCTTCCTGGATCTGTGGTTTGGTGTGTCATTAAACTTGGAAATTCCTGGCCATTATTATTTCATTATTTCTTCAGTTCTGTTCTTCTGATATTCCAACTGTACACATATTTCACACTCTGAAATTGTCCTACAGTTCTGGGATGCTTTGTTGTGTTTTTCTTCTCTATTCTTATTTCGTCTTTGCATTTCAATTTGGGGAATTACTACTGACATGTCCTTTAGGCTGAGTCTTTCCTTGTCCATGTCCATTCTCATCAAAATCTGTCACGTTTCTGGGCCTGGTTCTGATGTTTGCTTTGTCTACTTAGACTGTATTTTCTTGCCAAGTAATTTTTCACTGGGTGCCAGATATGATATACTTGATATGGGATGTTATAGACCTGAGATTTTTAGTGTAATACAGGAAGGTTGGAGGGACCGGTGTCAAGTAAATGCCATTCCCTCATAAGGTCTTTTTCCTTGAAGAGTAGGAAAAAGACTTTTCCTCAGAGAGTAGGAAAAAGAACATTCTCTTTTGTTACAGAGAATGTTCTTGGCCTGAGGGGTCATTTCTGGCTCTTCATCATGAGAACCTAGTGAAATTCCTGAAAACCCAGGAAGATGTGGGGCCAGTTTTAATAAGTACTTAAAATTATTTTCTCTGACTTTACTACAGTATATTTGCTCCATTGATTTTCTACTTTGAGGTAGGGAAAGTCAAGATGTAATAAACTCTGTAGTATAATTTTTTATTGAAAAGCTTTGAGATTATATTTTGGAAGGTAGTAGAATCAGAATGTTGTTACTGATTTAACTTTAAGAAAACAAAATATTGGTTCTGTCATATGAATCAAGTCTTATAAAGAAAATAGCAAAGTTTTTCAGTCATTAACCATAAAACTGTCTCATGTTTTCTATACGTTTACTTGAAATAGTTACAGGATGAGTAACTTTGAGCTAAAATACTTGTTTTTCAAATTTATCAGTGTATTAGAATGCCACATTGAATTACCTAAAAGTTTTACATTTACCATACAAAAAAATTTAAGTGGTATTTCAACCTCAGAGGGGCCATGCTAATTATTCACTTGCATATTTCTACACAATAGAGATTACATATTAGAAACAAGTAATCTAGGATGGTTTTTCTCTAGGAAAATGCCTTAAACATCATTCTTGTATCTACAAGAATGATGATAATTGTTAGTAACAATGTAAATTTATTTCCTATGTTGTCTTCTTAAATGTCATTACACTTGATATAAAAACTCCCAATTGTGGGGATATGAAGAAGCTGAACGAGTTATTATAGATCATTTTTTTTTTTTAAATTTATGATAGTCACACACAGAGAGAGAGAGAGGTAGAGACACAGGCAGTGGGAGAAGCAGGCTCCATGCACCGGGAGCCCGATGTGGGATTCGATCCCGGGTCTCCAGGATCACGCCCTGGGCCAAAGGCAGGCGCTAAACCGCTGCGCCACCCAGGGATCCCTATTATAGATCATTTAGGTCCCTTAATACCTACTAAATAAACATCCTACCAGAGAAAAAGAGAAAATACAAACTTACACATCAATCTTTGGGAATATTCTTTTTTTTTTTTTAATTTTTATTTATTTATGATAGTCACACACAGAGAGAGAGAGAGAGAGAGAGGCAGAGACACAGGCAGAGGGAGAAGCAGGCTCCATGCACCGGGAGCCTGACGTGGGATTTGATCCTGGGTCTCCAGGATCGCGCCCTGGGCCAAAGGCAGGCGCCAAACCACTGCGCCACCCAGGGATCCCTTTGGGAATATTCTTAATTGTAAATCTCTTATTAATAGTTCTCGGAATGTAGTACTTGGATACTGGGTCACCCACTGGGGACCTGTCAGACATATGAATTCTCTGGTTCTATAACAGTTCTACTGAATTGAAACTTCAGTGGTGGAGCTTAGCAATTTGTGATTTATTTTTTTATTTAGTTATTTATTTTTTAGAGAATGTGAGCATGTGCACAAGTGGAGGGGGAAAAGGAGAATCTTAAGCAGGCACCATGCTGTGTGTGGAGCCTAATGTGGGGCTCAATTTCAGGACCTTGAGAACATGACCTGAGCCAAAATCAAGAGTTGGATGCTTAACATACTGAGCAATCCAGGTGCCCTTTAATTAGTTTTCTAGATAACTTGATGTATGAGAACCATTGCTCTAATCAAAACCAAATACATATAAAAGTGCAATATATACATTAAAAATAAAATATCTATTGAATATGTGACTAGTTTATTAAATTCTTTGCTCATATCCCCCTATAATATGCTTTAAAAGCCCTATGAGATAGTAGTAATGGACACTGAGATTTTTAAGAGAAGCAAAGTTTGGAAACCACTGCAATAGGGAGACTATTTTTTCTATTTTTAATGACATCTGTACAAGATACTGGATAGTGGGACTCCAAGACTTATTTTCAAAATAAATATATCATCTTTCCTAAAATTAATAAAATTTTATGAGAATAGAACTCACACTTCAGAATAAATTTCCATTTGCATACTACTTCAATCTAGGAATATTCTTACTGAATTTATCTTTGTATCAAATCCTTAGTCTCACAGTTTATTGATAGTAAAACAACATGAATACAGAGCCAAACCCACCATGGTGGAATAAGCTGAGGACCTGTGAAATACTCTATCAGTCAAGCTATAAATCAGAAAAAAAAAAAAAAAATCCTCTGCATTTATTTCACAGGGGTGCTCAATATATTTTTAAAGTAATCTACACCCAAAGTGGGGCTTAGATCCACAACCCTAAGATCAAGAGTTGCATGCTCTACCACATGAGCCAGCCAGGTGCCTCAAGGGTGCTCAATATATTTTAATTCGTCTTATAAGTGATCGTGTTATTATCTTTTCTGACATGATCACTAGCTCTTCTGTTGTTTACTTTTGCATCCTCATCAAGGGGCTTGGCACAATACTTTGAATGCAATTTTAGTAAGTAAAAATATATACAAAACTGAGAAATCGGGATCCCTGGGTGGCGCAGCGGTTTGGCGCCTGCCTTTGGCCCAGGGCGCGATCCTGGAGATCCGGGATCGAATCCCACGTCAGGCTCCCGGTGCATGGAGCCTGCTTCTCCCTCTGCCTGTGTCTCTGCCTCTCTCTCTCACTGTGTGCCTATCATGAAAAAAAAAAAAAAAAAAAACAACTGAGAAATCAACCCGAAGACTGACAGAACAAACTTCACAACTAAAGGGAGAAAAGAGGCCACAATCAAAGAAGGTAGAAAGTGTGGAGATATATATTTTTTTTTTTTTTAGATTTTATTTATTTATTCATGAGATACACACAAAGACAGGCAGAGACAGGCAGAGAGAGAAGCAGGCTCCATGCAGGGAGCCCAACATGGGACTTGATCTTGGGACTCTAGGATTACACCCTGGGCTGAAGGCAAATGCTTAACCGCTGACCCACCCAGGCATCCCTTCTACCCATTTTTAAATTGGATTATTATTATTATTCTTTGCAAGTTCAGTTGTTTAAGGTTTTTACGTATTTTGGACACTCTCTTTATTGGAGTAGTCATTTGCAAATATCTTCTCCCATTCAGTAGGTTGTCTTTCAGTTTTATTGATTGTTTCCTTTGCTGTGCAGCTTTTTATTTTGATATAGTCCCAACAGTTTATTTTTGCTTTTGTTTCCTTTGCCTCAAGGGAGAGAGCCAGACCAGCTGTCTGCCCCCAGCCCACTGCTGGGGCTGCAGTTGGACTGGTGTGTGTGGTTATCTTTCTTCCCAGGGGTAGGAGTCACTTTAAGATTTATTTATTTATGTTAGAGAGAGAGAGACAGAGAGAGTACATGAGCAGGGGGAGGGACAGAGGAAATGTATCTAAAGCAGATTTTGTAGTAAGTGCATAGGCTCCATGTGGGGCTTAATCCCATAACCCTGAGATCATAACTTGAGCCAAAACCAAGAGTCAAATGTCAACCAACTGAGTCCACCCAGGCATCCACTTCCTTTTTAAGATTTACTTAGTTATTTTGGTATGCCTGGGTGGCTCAGCGGTTGAGCGCCTGCCTTTGGCTTGGGGCGTGATCCTGGAGTTCTGGGATCGAGTCCCACACTGAGACCCTCGCATGGAGCCTGCTTCTCCCTCTGCCCATGTCTCTGCCTCTCTCTCTGTGTCTCTCATGAATAAATAAATAAAATCTTTTAAAAAATTTACTTATTTATTTTAGAGAGGAATACAAGGCGTAGGAGCCACTTTAGAGTGGTGCTGGCTCCTGTTGTGGCTGCTTGCACACTGCCAGACTTGTGGCATCACTTTGGATGGATTCTGTGCAAGGGTGTATTGGAGGGGGTGGGTCCACAGGAGAACTTTGGGATGGGGCATGCTTTTAACAATCTAAGTGCAGTATGTTGGTACTTCGCTGTTTGCATGGATGTCCATGTATCTAGGCTGGGGAAATGGTGTCCACCAGCTCTTGTCCCTGGAGGAGTCTCCCATCTCCCAATGACCCCTGCCCCTCCAGCTCAAGCTCTGAGATTAGTAAACCTCCCTCCCATTTACCCAAACTTTCTTCTATGATATATGTCCTTGGAGTGTTTGTACTCTCTCTTCAAGGGAGACTCAATTTCCCATCACCCTTCTGGCTCTCCTAGAGCTGAACTGGCTGATTTTTAAATTTCCAGATGTTAAGTCCTGCTGACTATAAGAATTTGTGAAATTATGCCCCTCTGGTTTTCAAAGCCTTATGTTATGGGGATTACTCTTCCCTGTGTGGGTTCACCATGCCTGGGGCGCTCGGTTTGAGGGTCTCTTTCCTTACTGTCTCCAACAGACAGTCTGGCAGTTCTGCTCAGCTCCTGATCATATCTCTGTCCTTCCTGCCCTCTTCAATGTGACGACTTCTTTACATTTATCTGTGGAGAGTCTGTTCTGCCTGTCTTAGGTTATCTTTTGGGTTATTTGCTCTGATGTGGGGGTTATCTAGTTGTATCCTTAGGAGGTGTAGAGCCTAGGATCCCCCTTTTCTGCCATTTTCCTCAGAATTCTCCTTCTCTGTGAATGGACACGTGGGTCCTGCTACCTTTTGGCTACTGTGAACATGGATTTAGAAATATATTTTGGTGGGGGATCCCTGGGTGGTGCAGCGGTTTAGCGCTTGCCTTTGGCCCAGAGGCGCGATCCTGGAGTCCCAGGATTGAATCCCACGTTGGGCTCCCGGTGCATGGAGCCTGCTTCTCCCTCTGCCTGTGTCTCTGCCTCTCTCTCTGCCTCTCTCTCTCTCTGTGTGTGACTATCATAAATTAAAAAAAAAAAAAAAAAAAAAAAAAAAAAAAGAAACCACCTGAAGCTGTTGTAGTTTAAAAAAAAAAAAAAAGAAATATATTTTGGAGACCTTACTTTAAATTCTTTTGGGTATATACTGAGAAGTGAGACTGCTGGATCACATAGTAAATTCTATTTAATTTTATGAGAACTGTCTTCTGCTTCACATAGCGGCTGTACCATTTACATAACTGCCGTGTATTAGTCTGCTCAGACTGCTATAACAAAACACCATAGGCTGGGTAGCCCATAAACAACAGGAATTTATTTCTTACCATTCTGGAGGCAAGGAAGCCCCAGATTAAGAAGTTTTTTTTTTTTTATTTTAAATATTGTAAAGAAAGGGTTTTATCACAGTATTTAATGCAGATGTGCAGCAATGTTAATACAAAATTCTTTCTCAAGCCCATTGACAGACCTTAAGCCCATTTTCCCCCTTCAAGTTCAGGAAGACACAAGTAAAACATTTTTGGAGGCACAAAAGACAAGAAGTTTCTTGTGAGGGTTATTAGTAGCCCTGGAATCTGTAGCACCCCTTTGGAGGTTATATGACTAAGGCACCAGGCAAGGAGGAGGGACCACACTTCCACAAAGTTTACTCCATGGAGAAGGTGACCAAGAATTTATCATGCAAATCACGACATGGTTGAGAGTGAGATGTTGTGTTCTGGTGAGATACTGCTTCCTGGTTTAGGCCAGAGCTTTCTTGCTGTGTCCTCACATAGAGGGAAGGGGGGAGGGAACTCTCCAGGGCCTTTTTTATAAAGGGCACAAATCCCATTCATGAAGACTCTGCCCTCATGAGTTAATCATGTTCCAGAGGCTCCACCTTCTAATACGTTGGACATCAGGAATTCAATTTAGGAGTTTGGGGGGAATATAAATGTTCAGCCTATAGTACATCAGTAGTATACAGGGTTCTAATTTCTCTGTATCCTTGAAAACACTTGTTACTTTTTTTTTTTAACTAGTTAGTAGCCATCCCACTAAGTGTGAGTTAGAATCTCATTGTGGTTTTTATTTTTTTTCTGTAGTGATTAGTGATACTGAACATTTTTTCATGTATTTTTAAAAAAATATTTATCTGAGACAGAGTGCGTGTTTGAATCGGGGGGTGGGGAAACAGAGGGAAAGAAAGAGAGAATCTCAAGCAGACTCTGCACTGAGCAGGAAGCCTGATGTGGGGCTCAATCTCATGACCTGAGCTGAAACCAAGAGTTGTATGCTTAACCGACTGAGCTACTCAGGTGCTCCTTTTTCATGTATTATACTAATCATTGGTATATCTTTTTTTGAGAATTATCTATACTAGTTTTAGTCCACTTTTTGAATTGTTTTTGTTTCTGTTGTTGAGTACTGCCACATGATTTAAGATTTCTGCCTGGGGCAATACCTGTATCTAAGTGCTTTCCTATTATATTTCATTTAATAGTTGCAACTGCATAACAGCCTTTGAAATAAGTACTCACTCACAGGGTAGAGTGTGAGAAGAATTAATGCTAGAAGAACATTAAAGAATATCAATTAGCTTGTGAAGCAATACCAGACATTACAAAAAAATCATTACAATGTTTGAATCTGTATCCTTTTTTGTTCTTAATATTTCATTCTTGAATCTGAGAACTAAGCCTGAATCTGCCAATGTTATGGAATGATTTTCTTTCTGTTTTCAATTCTAAAAAGTCCTTAAGACCATAAGCGTCTCCTTCCTGAAAGTACTTGAGTGTATTAAATGATACCTTCTGAAGTGAAAAAGATAATTTAACCTTTAATAATGAACACCCATTCCATCTCATCTATTAAATTATTCAGGTGCCACAAAAAGAAATTCTAAACTATTTATTGATTAAAGAATAAGCACTTCCCCTTACCTACTTTATTATAAAGGAATAACAATAGCCACATAAAAACATTTGGCAGGGCATACTATTTGGTTCTTAGTGTTCAGCCCATGAGTGAGTGTTATGTTTCTAAAGTTCGAATATAACTAAACTGTTATTTCTACTTTGTACAATAAAACTGCCCTTACTATGTATTACTGGAAAACTTTTAAAAGTATTTCTGCTTAAATGGAAAAGATTTAAGAATACCAGGATGCTTGGATGGCTCAGCGGTTGCATGTGTGCCTTCGGCCCAGGGCGTGATCCTGGGGTCCCAGGATTGAGTCCCACATTGGGCTCCCTGCATGGAGCCTACTTTTCCTCTGCCTGTGTTTCTGCCTCTCTCTCTCTCTCTCTGTATCTATCATGAATAAATGAAATCTTAAAAAAAATATTTAAGGATACCAAAAGTAATATAGTCAAAATGATACATTTAATAAAATAATCTGTTCATACATTTTAATTACTTAATTAAAATACTTCAATTTAATTGTAGTCTTAACTGTTCAAAATGTAATTTCTTTGGTCTTAAATGAAGAATGTTAGACTAGAAGTTTTAGGGTATATCTATTATTTTCTTCTGAATATCTCAGGAAAATGGAAATCTATGTTCATTAAATCATGGAAAAAAGAAATGCAAGAGTAGAATACCAGGATCATAATTTTTCCTTGCTTTACTAAGAAATTTCCTGTGCTTTATGTATCATTATATGTACTATTATAATAGTAGAGTGCTTTTTAAATCCTCATGTATTTAAATTTCAAAAACTTTATGCAATATGTACAGCTGACAGGAAATTTTACACCTAATATTATAAATGAGGACATCCATGTACATACAATACTCTGCACAGTGCCTGACCAGAGTAAGTACTGATCACTGTTGGCTATTATTATTACTTAGGAGTACCCTCAAGTCCTAAGGACAAAAAAAGAGAATGACGATGTCCCTCAGGAACAAATACCGTGTGTTAGAACCACTGGGTCAGTAGAATCTTTTCCTATCACTCAACTAGAGAATAAAGAAAGGGGATCAGCAACCTCCCAGAAAGCCAAGGGATGTACCCATTATCCAAATGCTGTTTTTGAAATCACTACCAAAAAAAAAAAAAAAAAAAAAAAAAATCATTAAGTACAAAAGTCTTAAACCTAAAGGAATAAAAAAGAAAAATTTTAAAACAACAATTTGTTAAGTTTAGTCATCATTTCACTTTACACAGGTACCATGTTTTAAATAGAAATGAAACAAGAATTGTTAGGAATAATTTCCTCTTTTTAGGATACCCTAAGCTTTTTAAACATAGGGCATTTAAAGATGACATTTAAACATAGGGTAGTACTATTAAGAATGTATAGGTTTTAGGGGTGCCTGGCTGGCTCAGTTGGAATAGCACAAAGGCTCTTGATCTCAGGGTTTTGAGTTTGAGCCTCATGTTGGTGTAGAGATTATATAAATAAACTTAAAAAAAAAGAATGTGTAGGTTTTGTAGTTAGAGAGTGTTCTTGAGTTTAAGTTCAGGTCTACAGTTAATAGCTGACTGACATAGCTAAATTACTTGAGCTTTCAGAGCCTTAGTATCTTCTGGTGTAGAATAAGAGCTGCCATTCAAGGGTATTGTGAAATTCAATGAGATAACATGCAGTGAGTCTACAAAAGTGCCCAGCACAAAGCAGGGGCTTTATAATAATAAACATCCACAGACTTATTATTTTTAATTCAGTTATTATGAAGTTTATACTACTTTATATTAGATTAAGAAATCTGTTTACAACCAGTTATGAACTGTCACCATGATCTACTTTTGGTTAGGCTTTTTTGTCTTGATTCTTTTTTTTTTTTTTTTTAAAGAAATAGAAATCCTTATTACTGGTCTTAGTAATCATTTCAATCAACACTTGGGTGTCCTAGGATGGACAAAGTACATAAAGACAAAAACTAGATAAAGAACCAGTCCTCAATGAGTCTGTTGTTTCAAGGAGATAAAACAAGAGATATAACTATTGCTACAAGGTAGAGTGTGGTAGGTATCATAAGAGAGGTATACAATAAAGTTCTACTGACATTTGGTGGGAAGAAAGTTTATTTCCAGTTTTTGAAGTAGGGTTAGTGAAAGTCTGATGGGACAGTGTCTAAAATATGGAGAAGAGGTGAAGACTGAAAGAGCGAACAAAGGCATTGATATTAGAAGTGGAAAAAGCTATATACTGGACACCAAGCTGAATATGTGTAGGATACATAAAGGGGATAGGGGAAAGAGAAGGCTGGTAGGTAATTTAAGGTTCAGTTATGGAAGTCCTTGATTCTCAGGCAGTAGGAAGGTATTTAGGGATATAAAAAGACTTCTGCTTTAGAAAGATGAATTTCTATAAGATTTCTTAAGAGATTTCAACATTCTATAGAAGTTAATCTCTGATGTTATTGAGAACAAACTGTTCAGATAAGTGTAATCTAAATTTGCAGTGAGTAATGTCAGAGATTATGGAAAGATGAGAAAATACGAATCCATGACTTAGGTCTTTGTGGGAGTAGTATGGGGAGCTATGAGGTATTATGTTAAGTAGGTACAATCTAATTATTGTTCTTTATCACATATTTGTTTTTTTGTAGCCTCTAATTCTCCTATTGTTTTCATGGTCTAGAAAGTCCAGGTTAATAACAGAAAAAGCACACGACAGAATAACATTTTAGAATTTGTGTCAGATGGAGCTAGTGTAAGGAAGCAAATACCTATGAGTAAATTGCTCTATTTGTAATTAAGTCGGTTCATCTCGTCTTTAAGTTCCCTTAGTTGATTTTACCTGATACTGTATTTCTAATGAATTTAAGAAATGGTGAAAAATTAAGGAGATGCAGAATCTAGTGTTTTTCAAATGGTACTGTATTATAATTTTAGACTCAACTTATAGTAAATAATGCCTTGCATTGGCAATGTTTTATTTAAGCATGCATAAGAAAATCATGTCAAGAATTTTGTTTCATTGAGTTTAATGTGTACTGTTGCCTATATTATGGGCATTGTGTATATAATATATTTGTGAATTTCAACCTTTATTGCAGTACATAGTAGCTTTCTGTGGTTTATACTATGCACAACTGAGGTGGAGGAAAACATGGGTAATGAAAATGGTCAAGTCCTTAAGTAAGACTGAGGCAATGAGGGGCATCTGGGTGGCTCAGTGGTTGAGTGTCTGGCTTTGGCTTAGGGTGTGATCCCAGGGTCCTGGGATTGAGTCCTCATTGGGCTTCCCACAGGGAGCTCGCTTCTCCCTCTGCCTGTGTTTCTGCCTCTCTCTCTCTCTCATGAGTAAATAAAATCTTAAAAAAAAAAAAATAGCTGAGGCAATGAGAAAGGAATACATCAATGGTATTACTGAGTAATGAATGAGATTTTTTTTTAAAGATTTATTTATTTATTCATTCAGAGAGAGCGAGAGAGATGCAGAGACACAGGCAGAGGGAGAAGCAGGCTCCATGCAGGAAGCCCGATGTGGGATGCGATCCAGGGTCTCCAGATCACTCCCTGGGCTGCAGGCGGGGAAACCACTGCGCCACAGGGGCTGTCCATGAATGAGATTTTGATCAAATTCCTTTACAACAACTTGTGGAATGGCAAAACATTTGCTAGCAAAGACCACAGAAGAGATGAATTATATTCCTTCTCCCACTTTCTGTTTCTAAAACTATTATGTGTTTTTTCCCTTGGTATTAGAATCTGTATTGACTATAATACTGTACTAGAAATCAGTTTGAGAATAGAATTTCAGGAGGCAAATCTTTTGTTTTGTTGACCCTACAATTTGTGGTTTTCTTTCTTTGGATTCTTCTAGTATATGACTCTGACTCATTTACATTTGCACAGATAGGATTTCTAATAGTTGAACAGCTGAATAATTTGCAAACTTTTTTTTTTAAATTTTATTTATTTATTTACGAGAGAGAAAGAGAGGCAGAGACACAGGCAGAGGGAGAAGCAGGCTCCGTGCAGGGAGCCCGATGTGGGACTCGATCCCAGGACTCTGGGATCACGCCCTGAGCCAAAGGCAGAGGCTCAACTGCTGAACCACCCAGGTGTCCCAAATGTTAACAATTTGATGAACATCCTTCTAGCTTTTTTCCCATGGATTAAGAATTATTTAAATGCATAAAAATATATGTATAAAGATCTTTACTGTTATATTGTTATATTGAAAAAAAAAACCCAGCAGCATGTCTAGAGTAATTATTATATCAATATACAAAACGATCCCCAAATAAATTACCTATATAAACTGACATGGAAAAATTTGCAAAATATATCGTTGTATGAAAAAAGAGAGGAAGATGGGTCTTTAAAATTTTTTGACCTATTGTTATGATAATGAAGAGATTTTTCCCCATTTTATTTTATTTTTCCCCCCATTTTAAACCATCAGTGTATTCTGAGATAATCACCAATTTGATGCTAAGTAAGCAATTCTTTCAAAATACAGATGAATTAAAATTGTTAATATTTTAATTTAATTTTTTTTAATAAGATTTGATTTATTTGTCAGAGAGAGCGAGTGAGCACAGAGGGAGCAACAGAGGGAGAAGCAAGCTCCCTGCCAAGCAGGGAGCCGATGCAGGACTTGGTCCCAGGACCCTGGGATCATGACCTGAGCCAAAGTTAGACGCTTAATCATCTGAGCCACCCACATGCCCAAAATTATTAGTATTTTAGATAGCATTTTTCATTAATAATTGACCAGTGAGCTAAGCTTTTGGTTTTAGGTATGCTGGCCTTGCCTAAGTTATGCTTACTTCGTTAAATAAGTAACTTCATCTTTCTTCTCCTGTCTGGAACACCTTACCTAGCACTGAAATTATCTATATCTAAAATTCAAAAGTAATTAATTGATACAAGATAAAACCAGCCAGTCCCAGAACTTTTTTGTAGTTTGATATGTATATGAATTAAAACATAAATAAATTGTTCAGATTGTCTATATAACCTTATTTAAGTTTCCTTGACTAACAATGGTATATTAAAGTATTTGATTTTAGTTGTGTTTGTCAATTTCTCCTTGAATTTAATTAAACTGCTTTTGTTTTATGGAATGTTTCTGTACTGAAGCAGTATTATGATTGAGTCTTACATGTGTACAAATAGCTAAAAAGGAAACTCACTGTGGTATATTTGATTTATGTAAGGTATTATATAAAACAAGAATGGCCTATAATGAATTCTTTCTTTTTTAGCTTTCTTTTGTGCATAAAAATGGAGGAGTAACAGCAATTTTGCTTATATTTCTTCATGGTTAGGACTCTAAGAGTCTCAGAGAAGCCTATTAATATGTTGGGGTTCGTTTTCTTACTTAAAGAATTGAAATTAGAACAGTTGTATTTACTGTGACTTGGACCGCATTTCAGTCAGCTATCATCTATCAAAAGCAGGCATCCTTTGTTTAGTCTTATTTCTTTTTTGTTTTGATTGCATTTCCTTTTATTATTTATTCAAATATATAATAACTACAAGTTTTTCTTTATAATCATTTATTAAAAAACCTCTATGTAACATTTAAGCTACTGTTTCATGTATGAAAAAAATAGAATTTGTCTAGGTTGTAGATTGGATTCCTAATTTTTATTTCTTCTAAGAATAGCTTTGTTAACTACTTTACCACTTCGCACTTTGCTCAAGATAACTCTGGTAATTTCTCCCAATCTTTCTGTTACTTCAACTGAAACACAGGATAATGATTTGGCTATATCACAATAGGGATATATGAGGAATGAATGTTAATATATTTGCCATGAGGACCTTTTTGTAATCTACTGATGTGCAAAAGACTATAACAGAAAAAGTGAAGATTTTATAAAGCATGTGAAAACATGATGATAATTTTTGTCATCCATGACAATATATTGATTAAAGGTGTTTTTGTGCACTACGGATATTTTATCTAGTCTTACCTGAACCATTTTTCAGATATCCATTTGCATCCACAGTTGTATACATGATGTAAGGTCCAGGCTGATTTACTCCAAAGGGCTGCAATGAAAAAGGAATAGTTAAGACTAGGAATGTAAGTGAATTATTTGAAATTTTAGGCAAATCTATTACAAATAAAGTAAAACATTCTTATATATAATTGTTAATAGATGGCAGTTACTAGAGAACATTTCCATAAATAGAAAAACCTGTTAACTATTCAAGAGAAAACCTGTTAGTAGAAACACTTTAAATGTATATAATTAGCTTTAAATGGTAAACATTTTAAATGACTTGATAGTTGCATTTATATAGTTCATTAATCTTATTATATATTTCTAAGATCTACTATTAATCTTCTTTATTATATAAATATTTTAAGCACAATTTTTCTTTACTACTTTTGGTTCTACCCAAAATGGAACTCGAGTTTTATTTATGACATTTCTGTTGATTCTAGCATTGCTTTTCCCTTCTGGGATGGATAGGCATAGTTTATATTTTCCCTGTAAATATCAAAATGAATAAAATCTACCCATAACAATTATAATAGAATGAAAAATATCAATGAGTAGCTCCATCACATTTATTCTCTTGCCCTAGACTTAGAGAATACATTATTTTCCAGGTAAGGAAAACATAATTAGCAGAGTCTAGTTACAATGGTGAAGTTTGTCTCCAATTTATATATTGTTCCTTATTTCTGGAACTTTCCTCATACCTTGATGCAATGACTTATTCTCTTTAGATATCAAGACTAATTAAATAGGGTATAAAGACCATTGTCTGCAATGGGTATCATAACAAGTAACAAGTAACATATCATAAAATGCTCAAAAAATTCTTTGAACACTTCACAGAATTAAAAATTCTGTTCTCCCCGGTAAAGTAGGGAAAAGTTACAAAGACATGTAGATAGTCTAATGATGTGTTAGAAATGATTTTCCTCCAGGATGAAAGGCAAGAAATTAAATTAATTTCATTGATATAATAATTACTTGATTGATATTTTAAGAACATTAGAAGTCCATTGGCTTTCAGTGACCATGATAAGACATATTGTTCTTTTTTTTTTCCAAGATTTTATTTATTTATTCATGAGAGACACAGAAAGAGAGAGAGAGAGAGAGAGAGGTAGAGACACAGGCAGAGGGAAAAGCAGGCTCCATGTAGGGAGTCTGACATGGGACTTGATCCTGGCCCTCAGGATCAGGGCCTGGGCTGAAGGCTGCGCTAAACCGCTGAGCCACCTGGGATTGCCCTGTTTTTTTTTTTTTTTTTTTTTTTTTTTAAAGTTTTATATATTTATTCATGAGAGACACACAGAGAGAGGCAGAGACATAGGCAGAGAGAGAAGCAGGCTCTTCGCAGGAACCCGATGTGGGACTTGGTCCCAGATTCTGGGATCACACCCTGAGTCAAAGGCAGACACTCAACTGCTGAGCCACCCAGGCGTCCCAAAACATATTGTTCTAAGAATGGAATTACTCTTAAGATATAACTGAATAAAGATTCATGAAGAATATCACACAAATTCATAACAAAAATTTATCAATGAAGTATTTTTATGTAGAAAAAAGATTATTATATTTTGTATAACATACTACTTCAGTGAAAGAATTACCAAGGTTCTTTATCTATATCCCTATTTTGTAGATGGGCAAGAGAGAACATTGATCTTTAGATATGCATAGTTTTAAAGCAAACCACAGATAAATTACATAGGAGTTACGCTGTGGAATTATCTTCTTCATAAAATTATTCCTTTTTTCCTTTATAGTTTTGTCATTTATGCAAATATGCTAAAACATATTTGGTAATGCCTATTTTAACTTTTATGTAAATGAAACCATACAATGTATCTTTCTATGACTTGCTTGTATTTTTTCAAATTCAAAGATTTTATTTTTTTATTCGAGAGAGAGAGAGAGGGAGAGGGAGAGGGAGGGAGAGAGAGGGAGAGAAAGGCAGAGGCACAGAAGGGAGAAACACAGAGGGAGAAGCAGCCTCCATTCAGGGAGCCCGATGCGGGACTTGATCCTGGGTCTCCAGGATCACGCCCTGGGCTGGAGGTGGTGCTAAACTGCTGAGCCACCCAGGCTGCCCTATAACTTGCTTTTTAAAATAGATTTTTTGAGACACATCCATGATTAAGTATGAAGCTGTATAGTTGATTTTCTTTTTTTTAAATTTTTTTAAAGATTATATATTTATTCATAGAGATGCAGAGAGAGAGAGAGAGAGGCAGAGACACAGGCAGAGGGAGAAGCAGGCTCCATGCAGAGAGCCCGACGTGGGACTCGATCCAGGGTCTCCAGGATCACGCTCTGGGCTGCAGGTGGTGCTAAACCGCTGCACCACCAGGGCTGCCCTGTATAGTTGGTTTTCATTGCTACAGAGTATGCTATTGTATGATTATAGCATAAATATTTTTCATTCTTTTGACTGACACAAAAAATACATTTTTTTTGCCATGATAAACATGGCATCTTAATGCACACAAGTGCTAATGTTTATTAGCATTAATAAGCATCCTCTGGGAGTTACGTACCCAGAGGTAGAACTGTAAAGTCAAAGGATATATTCATGCATCTTTAAGTGTACTACATAGTGTAAATTTTTAAAAAGTTTTTATTTAAATTCCAGTTAGTTAACATACAGTGTAGTATTAGTTTTCAGTGTACAATATAGTAACTCAACACTTCCATACATCACCTAGTGCTTATCACAAGTATACTCCTTAATTCCCCATTACCTATTTCACCTATCCCTTGATCCACCTCCCGTCTGGCCACTATCAGTTTGTTCTCTGCAGTTAAGAGTCTGATTCTTGGTTTACCTTTCTCATTCTCTTCCCCACCCTCTGCTCCTTTGTTTTATTTTTAAGTTCCACATATGAAATCATGGTATTTGTCTTTTTCTGACTCACTTATTTCTCTTACCATAATACTCTCTAGCTCTATCCATGTCATTGCAAATGGCAAGATTATGTTTTTTTAATGGCAGAGTAACATTCCTTATAATACACACACACACACACACACACACACACACACACACCCCATACCAACTCCCCTCCACCTCCAATATAGGGTTAGAGTTAGGGCCAGGGTTAGGGTATGTTCCTGATGTCTTGCAGTTCAGAGACTTCCACATAGGGTTAGGTTTAGGGGTTAGAGGTTAGGTATTAGGGTTAGGACTTGCATCAGGCTAGGTCTCTGGTTCTGTAGTTCAGCTACCTTTCCAGGGAATAAAACCCCAGACTTCTGCTGGGGTGAGAATCGACATGGAAGTCATCTACCTAGCTGAGGCAACCAGGGGATCTGAGGCTCTAAATACTCTTTTTATTTTTTTTTTAAGATTTTATTTATTTATTCATGAGAGACACTGAGAGAGAGAGAGAGAGAGAGAGAGAGAGAGAGAGGGGCAGAGGGAGAAGCAGGCTCCATGCAGTGAGCCCGATGTGGGAGTCGATCCCGGGACTCCAGGATCACACCCTGGACCAACGGCAGGCGCTAAACCATTGAGCCACCCAGGGATCCCCTAAATACTCTTTAAAAATATATTCAGTTGTTCCTTTTTTTTTCTTTTCCCCCATGTTGAAAGGTAGCAATTTCATTATTATTATTAATTTAAATTCCAGTTAGTTAACATGCCGTGTATAACACACATTGTTCCATACAACACCAGGTGCTCACACAAGTAGTGCTAATTTTTTTCTTAAGTGGTAATACCAGTTTATACTCCTACTAGCTAAATGTTGCTTCACATGCTTAGCAACAAACATTGCTAATGTGGTATACAGTTCTTAATATAAATTATTTCATCCCTCCTAGGTTTGTTTCTTTGGAATAGGGTATGACCTTTCATACTTTAAACTTGTTTGATTCCAGTGAAGCTTGAAGTAATATTTATGAGGCTACATTTATCACTGTGTTACAACCTCAAATTTACTTTATTATCCACAATCTAGTCTATGTACTAGACGATTGGTATCGTGAACTATAAGCAGTGTTTTCAGTGAACTTTCCCAAATGTATTCTTGACTATTTTTTTGTATTTCACACTTGAAGAATTTCATACTATTATCAACTTTATCTTATTTTACAGATTTATTTAGGCAAGTTTTTCTCTCTTGCCCTATATTCATTTAAAAAATAAGTTGCCAGCCTGTCTTGATTATGAGTCTTAAAGCTAAAGTTCACTTCTCACCATGGACCAGTCACTTGGATATTTAAAGACAATGTCTAGAAATCCAGATTTGATTCTTCCACACAGTAGTTCTCAAGAGTGTGGTGCAAGGACCCTTGGGGGTCCCAAAATACTACTGTAAAAAGCATGGGTAGTCAGCAGTGGCACTAAAACTATGGTTATTCAGACTTGGCTTTTCAATTTAGCCAACATTTTCTTGAAAATAAAGTGGGTTTCTCACTTTTAGGAAAATGATAGTATTTGTGGCTAATGATAAAATTTCAGCTTCTATGGGATCCCTGGGTGGCGCAGCGGTTTGGCGCCTGCCTTTGGCCCAGGGCGCAATCCTGGAGACCCGGGATCGAATCCCACATCGGGCTCCCGGTGCATGGAGCCTGCTTCTCCCTCTGCCTGTGTCTCTGCCTCTCTCTCTCTCTCTGTGACTGTCATGAATAAATAAAATCTTTAAAAAAAAAAAAATTTCAGCTTCTAAATGAAAATTGGAACTTTAGAGGACTTGTAAGACTGTGAGCCTGACAAACTAAAAACTTTTTTGGTGATATTAACAAGTATGATTTAAAAAAAATGTATAATGAAGTATGTTAATATTGGGAAGATCTGCATAATTCGGTAAACCAGTATTTTCCAGATGACCAATGCATGTTACTAAGCCATGCATGAATAAAAGAACATTCAAAGTATAGGATAGACCATTGGATTTTAAAGTAATAGAGTAGGGAAGAATCATTTCTAGAATGGTACAGTAAGGACCTCAAAAATCTCCTTCATAAAAATCAGACAATACTGGCAAAAATCTTGTCAAAATAAACTTTTTCAGGACTCTGGACATCAACCAAAGGCAAGAATCTGAGAGTATCTCTTCAAGAAAAGAACTGAATATCAGTAAGAATAGTGTACTTTGCTGTGTTTTAATTTGCCCTATTCCTATAATCCTTTCCCTAGCCTTGAAACAGTCTTGACAACCAAGAGCTGTGCAAGTAGGTTAGCTGTGAAAATGTAAAGCCTAGCAGCTAGTGGATGGGCTGGCAGAATAGGTTGGGAGCTCCCCAAAGCCTCATCCCCAGAGAACTGTCACTATTTGATGTGTTTGGCAGCTTCCTGACAAGCTCTATACTCCGTATTTATCTTTATTTGGCAAGACTGAGAGCTTATTCTGTATGGACAGCCTTATCAAACTGGAACATTTGTTAAAAACAATCATTAGCAATTCTTTATATCAGTTTGGGCTAGTGAGAAATTGAACAAATTTTAAAAGAAAAATGTGAACGAGATGTTCAAAGATGAGCTTTGAAAAACTCTGACACATTCCTGGAGATTTGGAAGGCCATACACATGTGCAACACTGTTTCCACACAAAAGACCTGAAAAGACCCTAATCTCTAATGTCTCATTAAGGAAACATCTATGCAATCATATCTGACCATGAGGCTAACTTGAGTAGGGACTTCAATGGCTATGCACAATAGAGAATAGAGACTTTAGAGTATTAATCCAGGAAAATCACTGAAAAAACAGCATTAACAACACAACAACAAACAGCAACAACAACAAGCCTAGAGGAGAGAATTCCAAGATTAACACATTATTATTATAAAAAATTCTTTTAACGAAAAATTATGATACAAACAGGAAAGTTTGGTTCATAAATAGGGAAAAAAAAAGAAGCAGCCAAAAGAAATGGTCCCCAAGGAAGCCTAGATATTTGACTTACTAGGCAGAGATTTTAAATCAGCTCTTATAAATACATTCAAAGAACTAAGGAAGTCATGTCTAAAGAGCTGAACAGAGCTACGAAAACAGTGTTTTGCCAAAAGAGTATCAATAAAGAGATAGAATCACACAAATTCTAGAGTACAATAACTGAAATGAAAAATCACTAGGGAGGCTCAATAACAGATTTAAATTGGCAGAAAAAAGAATCAAACTTGAAGCTATGTCAATTCAGATTATCCAGTCTGAGGTAGAGAAAGAAAAATGAGGAAGGAACATTAAAAAAAAAAAAAAAAAAAAAAGAACAGAACCCTCAGTGACATATTGAAGCACCACCAAGAATACCAACAATAATAGGGGTTCAAACTAGAGGAGAGAGAGAAACTGGCAAAAAAGAATGTGATGCATGAAACTGCCTAAATTAAACACACTAATCTACACATCCAAAAGCTCAACAAACTCCAAATAGGATGAACTTGAAGAGATCTACACTAGGATGCATCCTAGTCAAACTGATAAAAGTCAAAAATTTTAAATTCAGCAAGAGATAACCCATCATATACAAGGGAATCTCAATAAAATAACAGCTGATTTTTCATGAGAAACCAAGGAGGCCAGAAGACAGTAGGATGATATATTCCAAATGTGAAAGAAAAAAGACTGTCAGCCAAGAAGTTTAAAATTCAGCAAAAAATATCCTTCAAGAATGAAAGGGAAATTAACACATTGTGAGGTAAAAGCTGAGAGAATTAGTTATTAACACATCTAACAGAAAATACTAAAGGGAGTTTTTCTGGCTGAACTGAAAGTCCATTAGACAGAAACTCAAATCCACACAAGAAGTACTAGTAAAGGTAACTCCAAGTAAATATACTAGATGGCATAAATGTATTTTTTTGTGTGGCTTTTTTCCTTCTATCTAATCTTATATAATTGCATAAATCAATTAAGAGAACATGTTGTCAGGATCATAATGCATGAAGATGTAATTTGTATGACAACAGAAATGCAAAAGGGGGGTATAAACTGAGGGAGGAATATTGGAGTAAAGTTTTTTTTTATGTTATTGACATTAAGTTGGTATTAATATGAACTAGATTGTTTCTAAGATAGAAAGCAATTCTGAGGGATCCCTGGGTGGCGCAGCGGTTTGGCGCCTGCCTTTGGCCCAGGGCGCGATCCTGGAGACCCAGGATCGAATCCTATGTCGGGCTCCCAGTGCATGCAGCCTGCTTCTCCCTCTGCCCATGTCTCTGCCTCTCTCTCTCTCTCTCTCTCTCTGTGACTATCAAAAATAAATTAAAAAAAAAAAGTAATTCTGAGAGAAACCTCTAAGAAAATAATTTTCTTTTTAAAGATTTTATTTATTCATTCATGAGAGACACAGAGAGAGAGGGAGGCAGAGACACAACACAGAAGCAGGCTCCATACAGAGAGCCCAATGTGGGACTCGATCCCGGGTCTCCAGGATCATGCCGGCTGAAGGTGGCGCTAAACCGCTGAGCTACCTGGGCTGCCCAGAAAGTAACTTTTAAAAAGAGTGTAAGAAACAAAGGAATTGAAACCATATCCTAGAAAACATGTAACATAAAAGAAAGCAGTAATGGTGCAACAGAGGAAAGAAAAAAGACATAAGACATACAGAAAAAAATAACAGACATAAATCCTCCTTTATCAAGTTATATTAAATGTAAATGGATTAAAACCCTGCTATCACAAGGCAGAAATTAGCAGAATGGATAGAACAATATGATTCAACCAAATGCTGTCTACAAAAGACATGCTTTAAATTCAAAGACAACAAATAGGTTGAAAGTAAAAGCATGGAAAAGATATACCATTAAAATAGTAACCAAATAAGAGCTGGAGTGGCCATACTAACGTCAGACAAAAATTGTTACATTAACTTTAAGACAAAAATTGTTACTGGAGACAAAAAGGACATTTTGTAATGTTAAAAGTGTCAATCCATCAAGCTGCAACAATTATAAATGCACCTAAAAACAGAGTTCTACAATACATGAAGAATTGATGGAAGAAAGAAATAACAACAATGGTTGGATACTGTTATAATTATTATATACCAGTTTCATTAACGTATAGAACAATGAGGCAGAAAATCAACAAGGAAATAGATGACAATGCTATAAATCAATTAGACCTACCAGATATGTTTAGAACACCGCACCCACCTCTGGCAGAATGCATATACTTGTCAAGCGCACATCAAACATTCTCCAGGGAGACCCATATAATAGACCATAAAGCAAGCCCGAATAAATCTAAGTTCACAAATGTGTGGAAGTTAAACAACAGACTTCTAAATAACCAGGGGGAAATGTAACAGTAGGAAAAATTCATTGATATGGTTTCAAATTCCACATTACAATTAACCTTTAAATAACTGCCACTTGTTCAGTTTTGGTATAGTATTATTATCTGAACAGGAAATGAAGCATTCCTGTTTTTACTATATATCTGTGAGGGGTTAAATTTTTTTTCATGTATTTCAACCAAAACAAAAAACTGCAAAAAGAGAATCTTCTATTATTCCAGATACTAGAGATCTGAATTAAATGTAAAACGGTGCCACTCTTCACTAATTTTTTAATTTGGAAAGTATAGTTATTTTTCATAAAATACAGGTTATATTAACATATAATAGGTTTTTATTTTTAAATGAATTAATTAGAAACATTAACAATTATTTGTCTTAATTTCAAATAGAGTAATATTGATAGACATAAAGAAAAAAACTCTTTGGGGTCCTCAGACCAAGAAGTTTAAGAGCCACTGCTCTATACTATACACATAACGAGTATATATTTTCAAATCCTACTTTGCCTTCCTCAATTGAAATGATATGACTGATACCAACACCTATAAGTCTTCTTGGTGTCTTACTCCATGTCATACCATTACATGTTTCAGAATTTTTTTCCTCAAGATAGTGCCATTTAGCATTTGTATGAATGTTCATAACAAAATGTACTAAAAATGACCATGCTTACACTGACTGCCAAGACAGCTGGAATAACTTTTAACCTGTGTTTCTTCTAATACAATAGAGGTGCTAGGATTATTGCTATATCTTTAATATCTTTTACATACCTGGTTTATATTAATGCTGGTCCAAAGAAAAATTTCAATTTTTATAAATTTATAATTTGGGGAGTGCTTATTTGTATTTTAAAGGGATTTTCAATTTAAGAGGATTAAGAATTTCTGAAATAATGCTAGTTCACAAAAGTATTAATGCACATATTGTAAATTCCTTTATGTGAGATCTGAAAAGCAAATATGCCAGGAGTCCAAACTATGGGAATATTAACCAGCAATGATGACGATAACACAGCTGTGAGTTTCCTATTAATTTCTTTCTCACACTTCCTCTGAAATAGATTTTTGCTGTGTTATGGACTGTTTGTCCACCCAAAATCTGTACGTAGAAGGACCAACCCCTAATCTGATGATATCTGGAAAGTAATTAGGGTTAGAGAGGTCATGAATATGGAACCCTTGGGACACCACAGAGCTGATATCTCACTCTCTCCATGTGCTTGAACCTAGGAAAGGCCATCTGAGAACAAAGCAAGAATGTGACCCTTGACAAGCCAGGGAGAGAGCCTTCATCGGAACCTGACCATACTGGTGAGTAAAATTATTTTGGTTAAAACCAGAAATATTTATCAAGTTTGCCTTCTGGTATTCTTTACTGCATTGTAGGATTCTAAAACTATATGAATAGTTCATTTGCAAGCATATATATGGTTGGAATGAAATTCCGCTTTTGAGTATATGTAATTGCTGTGTGAGACAAAGTTGGCCTTCAGTAAATCCCTTTTCTAAAAGTCCAGTGCTGTGGTTCTCCAGCTTTAGAAAGTATTGGAATAATTTGCATTGAAAATACAGATTCATTGGCTGCATCCCCACATGTTCTTATTTCATATATATGGGTGAGGCCTGGGGATGTACATTTCTTAAAATTCCCAGAGATGCTGATGCCAGGAGGTTAGGGACCTCTTACTAAGACCCTACATTTTATATACTTTATAAAAATTGGCAGCTAATGAGAGTATGTTGTGTAACCTAAACCTTTGTTTAATGATTGCATTTGATTGAATACAAGAGAATAAAACCATTGATTCAGCTGGATGCACAAAAAACAGTGTTAGAAACACGTCTTATTCCTTTCAATAGCTTGTAGTGGTGCAGAAAATTGTTTTCTTTAGTAGCAATGCACCTTTCTTAAACAATACAAGTTTTGCAAAGGAGTCAAATGAGGGTTCACAGAATGGAAATTTCACAGACTTGAAAGGCAGTTGGAGAGGTTCAAGTTGGGAATCATTAAACTTTCTGAATTTGTGATATAATCTGCAATATTTAAATTTACGTTAAGTTATTTAGCTCTAAGAAGTATGATCTGAAAGTAAAGTAGCATGACCTTTTCCTTTTTTTTAAATTTATTTATTTATTTTTATTTATTTATGATAGTCACACACACACACAGAGAGAGAGAGAGAGAGAGGCAAAGACACAGGCAGAGGGAGAAGCAGGCTCCATGCACTGGGAGCCCGACATGGGACTCGATCCTGGGTCTCCAGGATCGCGCCCTGGGCCAAAGGCAGGCGCCAAACCGCTGCGCCACCCAGGGATCCTGACTTTTTCCTTTTAAAGGCAAACTTAAGGCTGCCTATCAGATAGGTATATAAGTGAAGTGTAGGATCCTGTTGGAATACCTGTGGGAGTAGAATTCCCTTGACAAGCAAAGAAGCAAGTGGAATATGTCATCAAATATGGATATTTTAGCATTAAATAACCTTTATTAAATTTGCAAATTTTATTTTGCAAATGATTTAAATTCAGAGAAAGAGAATAATCATGAAGAGGGGAGTACTTTTACCTTGAGCAATAAATACAGAGTATTTCAAATGAGAAAATTCTGTAGTTTATACCGTGTTACAGAAGGCAGTTTAAAATGATTTGGAGGGAACATCTCTGAAAAGGCAAATATTTGATCAAATGGATATTTAGGGTGCTAGCTTAAAAAGTTTAGGTGTATTGGTCAGAACATTTAGCAAATCAGAGAAAGAAGTATCTTTTACTTTCTATTGTTGTTATTCTGGCTTAGGGGTCCAGAAACTTCAATTACATTGAACATAATTTTTGTTCAATTCTAATGTTTAGAATGTTTTTCATATACATATGATAAGGAAAAGGTACTTACTATTAATGGGAATATGTTTAGTAATGTATGAAGTAAGCAGTCTCTTTAAAATTCCTATATTAAATGAATAATTACAGAGTTCTTCACCATTTCATGAGAGTTTCTTCCTTTTCATAGTGAGACATCTAAGCTCTTGAGTCAAACAGAAAAGGGTATAGGTTTTTGTGTTTTTTTTTTTTTTTTCCTGGTTTCGAAGTGGTGGAAGCAGGCTGAGTCAGGATCTAGGATTGGATCTGCTGATGCTTTTGTAGGTCCTTGGTTTCATTTGAATTTTCCAGGTACACTTTTAAGGATGTAACTTGAGGTAGGTGGTACAGTAATCTTAGTTGTCTAAGTGCAAAGAGTTCTTGCTTAATGAAATAAATGCATACTAGAGTTTCTATGAAATGAACTGTTTCTCTGAATTTTTCCCCCACAGAATGTACACTGAAGTCAACGTTCCCCATGACACATTCCCATGGAGACCCAATATCCAGGATTAGCAAGAATACAGTGTATTAAATGTCTTTTTTTGAGTTGCCTACTTTCTTCAAAGATGCTCCTGATTTGTTTTTGCTATAGATATTTGATTTCCTAAATAATTCAAATCCATTCTCCTCTCTCATGTTTTTACTCTATCAGTCCCTCTCCCATCCCCACAGTTTTTAATTATTTGAAGTAGGCATGTTCTCCTAGTTATAAGGGCTCCTAACATTGGGTACTTTAATTTTGAAGTGCTCATCATTCTTGTAATTATTCATATGTCCTTGGATTGTGAATTCCATGAAGTTGGGCACAATTTCTGATTTGTTCACTGCTACATGCCCCTGTGTTATAGCAGAGCCTGGATCATGAAGGAGTGATGTAGTTTTATAATGCAAGTCACAAGAACTTACCTCTTAGCAGCCCCAGGATCTAGAGTCATGTCAACAGTAGGCATTAAATAAATGATGGTTGATACCTTTGCACATACTATTTTCCTCTATTTGGACTGCCCTCTTTCTGTTTCTGTACCTACTAAAATCCTAGTACTTCAAGACTCAAGTCATGGTCACCATGGCAGATTCTACAGGTTGTCCATTTTACCACTCCAGGGGGGCCACTGACATAGACTGTGATGTGAATGGTAGCCTCTAGAGTTGTGCAATATAAAGGCCCCTCCCAGCTCAAATGTCTCCTCCTAGTAGGCTTTGCTGAAATATAGACTGTGATCTCCATGAAGGCAGTGATTTTTGTCTCATCTAGCCCCTAGAGCAAAAAGTGAATATTTACTCAATACATGGATATCTCCTCAGTCGTAAAGAATTATTTGTCCTCTATGTCTTACACCTTCTCCTTGCTTCCAGTTTGGCAACTTTTTTTGTGTGGAGTGCCTCATGATATGACCTAGTTCCAGTGATTCTGAACCTTCCGTTTTATACTGAAATGTGAGGGTTTTAGATAGCCTGTAATTCTAAGACTGAAGGTATTATGCCACATCCACACACAGGCAGATCAGTTCTCTGTATAAATTTCTGGAAATTGGGGTGCCTGGGTGGCTCAGCTGGTTAAGCGTCTGATTCTTGATTTTGGCTCAGGTCATGATCTCAGGGTTGGGCTGAGCTCTGTGCTGAGTGTGGAGCCTGTGTAAGATTCTCTTTCCCTCTCCTGCTGCTTTCCCTCCTTCCTCTCTAATAAAAAAAATTCTGGACATTGTGCATAACCTTGTTTTAATATGGCCTGAAAGTTTCACCTTAGGGTGTGGTACATGCAGTTTTGGTCACGAACCATAGTTTGAGTACTTTTTTGAAAGTAAAGGTTCTGGAAACTTGGATAGGAAAGAAGCCCTAATGGAGGACCGTTACACTCAGAGGCTGCCAGCTCAGCCCCAAACATAAGGTACACCATGAGGCATTGATGGCTTGAATTGTATGAAAGGGTGGTGCCCCACGTTCTGAAGATTTGGGTGAAGGAAAGGACTAGGCCATATGCTTGGGTGACCAAACTTTGTGTTTTCAGTAGAGGTATATGGGAATGTGATTTTATGTTCTGTGTATTTTGGGGTGTCAGTTCATACAGGATCATTTGTTCTCTTACATTCACTGCAAAGCCCAAGGATCTTTCCTAGACACACCTCCCTTAATAGGAAATTTATACAATGATTTTCTGTGTTGGGCTGAAAAAGTGGTCAAGCAATCATCTAGAACCCAGGGTAAGCATCGCCAAAAGATGGTCCCTGTAGCCAATCTGGCCTGCATCCTGTTTTTATATAGTTTTACTAGAACACAGCTATATTCATTGTTTACATATTATCTATGGCTGCTCTCACTCTAGAGCTGAGTAGATGAGATAAGGACCATGTGACCCACAGAGATGAAACTATTTACTCTGACCTTTTATAGTTTGCCATCTTCTAACTTAGGAGATGAAGCCTCCCTCTCATTAGAAGTCATGTCGTATCTGCCTGTTTTTGTGTTTAAATTTAAGTATAATTAACATACAATTTTACAATAGTTTCAGTTTTAGTTTTTATTTTTAAGGCAGAAATATTTTTGTGGAAAACACTTCATAAATTAATTTCATAAATTTTGGTAAGAATAAATTAAGACATTAGCTATTCCTATGGAATGCCGAGTTCTGCACTCCATCATCTAGTAAGTTCACTCTCTGTGAGAAAATCTTAGTACAAATCTCTCACATTGCCCCACTTTTCCTTTTAAATGTCATGTCTCATATTTGAAAGAAATCAGAGGAGTTAATTTAAAAAATATTAGTGATCTTTTAATTTTTCCATACTATATATATATATAGCTAAGGACTATATTTGGGTCATTTTTCTTGTTCTATAATGCGTCCTATCGATGCAGTGCAGTTTAGGTGTTGTATTATACAGTACCTTATACCTTGTTGACTTACATAAAATCAGGTTTCAAATACACCATTTTTCTTTGTAGATTATCTTTTTCAGTAGCCTAGACAAACCTTGGGTTTTTATGTCAGTGTTAAGTACCTGATTATCTAAGGATTTATTTCAAGGTCTTGGTTCCTACAATGGAGACCTAGTATATTCTACATCATTGGCTCTGGATAGTAAAACTGGAAGAAGTTATAAAACATATTATGTTACATGAAAATCAATATTTGGCTTATGCAATAAAATTTATGATTCTAAAATATTAGAAAAGGGGCTGATTTATAGTATGAACTTTATTTTTTCTCAAAGGCAATTGTTTACCTTGTTTGTGTTTTTTACAAACATGGATTTTTTTCCTTATCTTCATTAGTATTAACTGTATTGTCTAATTTAGTCAATATTGAATTTTTGTATTGCTTCTTATTCATTTCTTCAATTAAATTCAACAAATTATTTTCTTTGTTTATTTTCCTGTTAAAACTGCAAGGTATTTTCCCTTTGTAAAGGACCATAAAGGGACATTAAATGCAGAAAATGTTTATGTCATTTTTTTTTCTATCTTTGGTACCAGAACATGATATCACCAATGTCAAGTGTAATAAGAAAAAGGTGGATACTTAGAATTAAGGGTAGAATAATATTTTAAAAAGATATTAAATAAATAAATCTGTTGTGATACCTAATATTCATTGTAGCAAAGGCTAGATAGAGAGGTAAAATAGTACCAAGTCAGGTAAGTTGCTTAATCGAAATAAAGGCAAAAGAGAAACTTACTTGCCTTATACCTTCTCAGACTATTCCTATACAGAGCAAAGAAAAGCCTGAGAATATTTCTGATTGAAAAGATGAAAAAAATGTTAAAGACATCTTGTTCTGCTACATATATTATAAATCTGTTTGTAGTAACAATTGGAACATCTGTGTCTCATAATGAGGTATCTCTGAGAACATAAATAAGAGATGTTTTCCCTTTATATCAGGCCTTTGCAGAATGCATTTCTCTTGTGAATAGCTTGTAATTTATTCTGCAAATGTTCAAACTTAACAATGAATATGTGATTGTGGTTAAGAGGTGGTATGGTAGATTTATCAATGAAGGACCATTAAAAAGAAACCAAATTTTAGGAAAAGCTCATTTATTCATACATAAATATTTATTGTGCTACTATGTGCAGGCTACCGTGTGTGTTAAGGGAGTAAGGACAGAATAATAAACAAGATCCAGTGTCTCTTCTTCAAGAACTGAACACAGAATTCACTAGCTTCTAAGTAGCAGGACAATGATGCTTAGAGGAAATGTTGTCTGGAAGCTGATCTAGGGTCACGTTACGGACTTTAGGAGATGGTGGAGACGAGGGGACAGCACGGCAGAGCACTGCAATTCTGTGTGGCTGACAGAGTTGGGAGCGGGTGTGAGGGGAATGGCAAGGGATAAGGCTGAAGAAGTAAACAAGAGCTCTGTTCCAACAAACTGGGTATGGACCATTTTTCAAGGACAAAGAAAAGCCACTGAAGGTTTGTATTTTAAAAAGATCACTGTGGTACCTTTTTGAAGGATGGCTCAGATCCTCCAGCTGTCAGGCAAGAAAGGATGGTGGCTTGGATTAAATAATGGTGGGATAGAGAAAAGGGACAGTTAAGGGTTGAGAACAATAATCTAGTAGATCTGGGGGTAAGAGAAAAGAAAAAGTAACCAAGATAGGAAACATGGGAAGTGGACTGAGGTTTTGTAAGACACTCAGATATAAAAGTCGGAAGCTCAGGAGAGTATCCAAATGGCAAAAAGCCGCACAAAACAAAACACACCAAACAGGGGAGAAGTTGAGGAAACTTAGAGTATAATGTAGAGGGAGAAGAAAACTTAGAATGAAAGCCTGAGAAGCACCAACATTTAAAAAGTGGGCAAAGGAAATGTCCATAAGGGAACTGAGAGAATGGCCAGAGAAGGGTGAATGTAAAGGAGGCTGAGGAAAGGGAGTGTCAGGAGATCAAACGCAGGTCAAATGCTAGATTAAAACAGTGGGTTAAGGATATGGAAGTAAGTGATTGGAAAGAGCCAATGGTGCACAATTTATGTTTGGCTGGGAAGAGAAAACAGAGATTGGGCAGTAGCTGGAGAGGATGTAGGGTTTTAGAAGGAATGCATATATGCTCTTATGGATAAGAGATTTGGACACTCCTTAAATGCTGAAGAGAAGGCAGCAACAGAGCGGCAGAGGTTGAATACACAGGTCAAGCAGAATAAACAATGGAATGAAGTCCCTAAGAAGGATGTGGGACCCACAGAGAAATGGTACATTGATTAGTAAAAAGAAATAGCAAAAGGGATGGGTGTGGATAAAGATATTACATTTAGTGCTATAGAAGACAACTGACATTGTTAAGCACAAGGCCCTGTGCTATGTTCTAGGACATACTGGCAGGGAAAACAGATCCTGTTGCCCTCATGGAGCTACTTAAAAGGAATATGCATAGAGGATTAAAGGACTATTTCCAAACCCTTTGTTCAGTGAGAAGAGTATTCATATGCCTGCTTATAGACTCATAATCTATAAAGTGGAAAAGTCACCACCAGGCTTTGGGTAAAAGAATTACCAGGTGACAGAGAAAGAAGCCATCTAATCTCCACTAACACAGAATATATTATACTAAGGTTTAAAGACTAAAAAAAAAAAAAAAAAGTTAGTTTGGTATTTTAAGAGAAAAAGCAGGAAGTAATATAAATATTCTTTTGATTTGCAGATGCTTATAGTAGCTTTTACTAAAAATATATATCCATTTAAATAGTGTACGTATATACAATATATACATAACATTGAATATATTCATTATGTACAGTTTATTGCATGTCAATTACACTGCAATAAAGCTGTGAGAAATAAAGATAAGGCAATACTGATAAATGATGCTGATAAAAATGCAAGGAGAGTTTCTGGCCTGATATGTAAAGAGCTTTGGAAGTTGTGGCTCCTAGTCCTCACAAAAGCAACAAAAAAAGCTGAAGAAAGTAAAAACCAACTCTCCTTAGATCCAGAGAACTGAGATCACAGGGCAAACTGCTACTCTGAAAAATGGAGAGAGGGGTGGGTACAGAGAATCAATCATAGCTGACTGGGAGCAGAGACCTTAGAAGCAGGAGACTGAAAGAAGCCAGTCCCACAGACATTTAAATTTTAACTGAGAAACTGCTGGAAGCCCAATATGAACTAGTTTGAGAATGTAAAACTCTGGGGGGAGGAAGGAAAACAAAAGTTTTATCTCCAGAGTCCCACTAGATTCTCAGGGTAAGACTGGAACACTAAAACAACTCTCAGGGAGGGGAAGTAGAGCATTCTGAAATATGCCCAGACCTCTTTTGTTCTTAACATTTTGCCCTCAAGGGAAAACTATTTTATCAGGGCTTAAGTGACTTGGATTCTACTAAAACCTTTCCAACCTGGGGGAAAGGAAATGCCTAACTTTAGCCCTCTCTCGCCTTCCTGTCTTGTCTAAGGGGAAGGGTGAGCTAAGAAGCACTTGTGAAAGTCACATCCCAGGGATACAGGCTCATTAAAAGTCTGAGACCTAATCACTGGATTATAGGATGCATTTTCTCCATCTGTTCTTTATCACCACATCAATGGGCTCCTGTCTAATAATGGGATTACAGCTAAAAGCACTGCAAGACTCCGACCCTCTTTAAATATAAGTCTGTATAGGGAAACAAAAAGACAACAGGGGAGACAAAAAGGCAATACAGAAAAATGCTACCTCTGAGAGCATAGCTACTCAAACAGAAAATAGAGTTGTTAGTTATCCTAGCCATATAGACATAAAGATCTGCCTCAGTTCTGGCTTTCAACAAAAGATTTCAAGGCATGCTAAAAGGCAGAAAACAAAGTTTGACTAGATGAAGCAAGCATCAGTACCAGACTCAGAATATGGCAGGAATGTTGGAATTATCAAACCTGAACTTTAAAATAACTATGACTAATATGTTAAGAGCTCTCCTGGAAAAAGTAGACAACATGCAAACATAGATTAATGTAAGCAGAGAGATGGAAACTCTTAAGGATCAAATAGAAATGGTAGAAATAAAATACTAAAATAGAAATGAATGCCTGGACACAGCTGAACAAAGAATCAGTGAGCTTGAGGATCAAAAGAAATTTCTAAAACTGAAACACAGAGAAAAACTAATGAAAAAGATGAAACAGAATATCCAAGAACTGTGGGACAGTTACCAAAGGTGTAACATATGTGTCAGGGGATTGCTGGAAGGAAAAAGAGAGAAAGGGACAGAAGAAATGTTTGAAATAATAACATGAGAATTTTCCAAAATTAGTGACAGACACCAAACCAGATATCCAGGAAGCTTAAGAATACCAAACAGGAAAAATAACTAAAAATCTATACCTATGCATATCATATTCAATCAGCAGAGAGCCAAAGACAAAGAAAAAATCCTGAAAGTAATCAGAGAAAAAGAATGGGAGAAAAGAGGATGAGGAATCCATATAAGACTGATACAATTAAGAATGCTCATTTCAGGTTGAAGACTATGAACCAGTTGTGGTACCAATATGCAAGGCTGTTTATTTTTCTTCAGAAATGCCCCGGAGCCTAGGTCTAGTACTGAACAAGACAGACAGCTGGACTAACCTGGGGCTGTAATTCTGCTAGGCAGGCACAGTAGAAGGAGAGTGCTTTATAGGAGTTAAAAGTAATGGCAGGAGTGAGTTTCTGTGTGGCAGCTAAAGGAGGAAGGTAAAGGCAAGAGAATGGGAAACTAATGGTCTTAAAGATGAACAGGAATAGTAATGGGAGAGGGCTGGAAAAATAGATTGTGGTCAGATTGCTGAATGGATGGCATTAAAATTTCAAAAGTAAAATAGTTCTGAGAGATAAGGTGTATTGCCTGGGGTTTCCAAAATGGAGATAAAGGAATTTGAGTGGGATTGGTTTCTGATTTGGATAATTCTTTCCTCTCTCATGTATCAGATAGGTTGCCAGTATCAGGTGAGAGCACAGTGGCAGCAGAAGAGCTATTCAACTCATAAATTAACTCAAGTGGTAAAGAATATCAGATGGTAGATGCATCTTTCTTCTTAGGCTTACACAGGGTCATACCTAATATAACACTTTCTCCTATGATCAAGTGGATCTAATGTCAAAGCATTAGGAAAAAGGCCCACTTTTTCATGAAATAATAATTTTACAAGTGGGTACACATTTGATATATGGAAAACTGGAGAAGTATAGTGTGCATTTATTTCTTTCAGGTTGTCATAAAATTGTGATCTATGATATCAGTGGAGAAGGAAATGATCTATGGGAAGGCAGTTCAACAGGATCTGAATTTCAAAGAAAGTAATAAATGGACAAATAGGAGGCAGAAAAGCCCAAAGGCTCTGGACTTAGTGTTATCATTGTAAGAACACCTCTGCATGCTGAATTTTACTTACATAGCTTTCAAAATGATTCTGTCCTCCCTACAATTAAAGTTGCTTTTATTTCAAGACAAAGAGAATGGGAGCATTTTTGCACTCTGCCTTAATCATGCAGCCTTTTCCTATCACCTTTACTGCCAGAACTTGTGGGTAAAATAAGTGGGTTCCATTTCGATGTTTTCAAGTTCTTTGACCATGTAATGAATATGGTCAATGAGAGAAAGGAAGAGGAACAAAGGCTCTGAACATTTCACAGCCTGGGTAGACAATACCTGAATAACCAAACTAATCTTTAGCCTCTGATTAATTACATCTACACTTAAAATTTTTTTTAAAAACAGACTATTCTTTAGAGAAGTTTTAGATTCACAGCAAATTAAGTTGGAAAGTACAGAGATTTCCCCTACATGTCCTGCATTCCCCATCCCATAGCCTCTCCCACTATACATCTACATTGTTATAATGATATGAAAACAGATGAATTTGACCAGGCACTCACATACATTTATAATGAATGTGGTGATGCATTGTCCAGATGTTCTCTTCAGGCCGGAGATGCTAATTCTCTGAGCTGCTCCTAGTGTTGGCTGCTGATAGCTCACAGTGGGGGTTCCTACCTGGAAACAGTTTTCCAGCCAAATGGAGCTGGCTCCTACCAATTATAAGCCTTTCCGGGGGACTACATGTACACAGTATCTGATTGATATAGGGATACAAAGGCCTGGCTCCTCTGCCTCTCCTTGGGCCATCTGAGGGGCCATCCTAGCTTCACAGCTCCCCATGCATCACAGACCAATTTCTTCTGCCAATCCTTTCCTTACTACTTCATAGCTGTTGCTGTTGAGTCTAAATTAAATCTCTGCATGCAAATCTCTGGGTCAGGGTGTGTTTCCATATGTCTTAAATATGTAATTTCCCAACCATACACAAAATGTTGGTCATGTAGTACTTAAGTGGTAGTAAAAGTATGAGGCTATTATCAGAACATGTAGCTTTATGTTCTAGTTCCACTACTTAATAGCTCTATGACTTTGGGCAAATTAGTTTCTCTGAGCCTCAGGTTCCTCAGCTTTACATGGAAGTAATTTCTTATGAAACAAGGGTTACAATGAGGACCCAAGCAGACATATACCAACACACACACACACACACACCCCACATATAATGTTATATATATATTTTTTTAAGATTTTATTTATTTATTCATGAGATACACAGAGGGAGAGAGAGGCAGAGACACAGGCAGAGGGAGAAGCAGGCTCCATGCAGGAAGCCCGATGTGGGACTCGATCCTGGGACTCCAGGATCACGCCCTGGGCCAAAGGCAGATGCTCAACTGCTGAGCCACCCAGGCGTCCCATAATGTTATATTTTTATGATTGACATGAACTGGCAATTTAAAAAACTAAGCCTAATTATTTTTACACTTAGTTATTTCATTGAAACATTCCATTAGACAGCAAAAGTCAATATTAAGACTATACAAAAAAAATTTATTATTGTCTACTATATGCTTGACCCTGTGCTATGTACTATGTATACAAAGATGAGAGCTTTCTTGACCTCCAGGGATTCCAGACTAGTGTAGAGAGACATTTAAAACAAACAGAGAAGGGAGTGCAAGTATTATATATGCCAAAATGGCAGTAGTATGCCCAGAAAGAATGGGAGGGGTGCTTATTTTTCCAAGGTATCAGAAAAGGCTTCATTAAGGAGTGAACTTTGAGGTGAGAATTTTTTAGGCAAATAATCTTATTCCCAGTAAAGTTTTTTTGAGCACTGACCTTAAAGGATACTTTAAGCACTAAAGGATACTTTAAGCACTTCTAAATAATAACAATTTTAGTGTAACCTATTATAACAACTATTTTGTGTATATCTATTATGCAGAGAATTTTCACAGAAAATTTTACAACTGAGAATTAAGTTTACTTACTGTTATCTTACGAGGACAGTCATTAGAACAGAGACCACTAAGAACTGTGGAAAAATAAGAAGAGGCCATTATTACTGATATAACCTAAGCTCATATTTAAAATGAACTCTAATTTTCCCCCTATAATCTATTAATATGCTCTACTGAGTCATAATCACAAGCAGAAACCAATTCAATTCCTTTGGATTTGAGTAAATCAAGTTTCTTGAAAGTTGTTCACTTTCTACCGATATTTTAAAAGCCTTTATTAAGCAGTTAAGATGCTGTTTTGTGAAATATATAGTGAGATAATTAATTATAGTTATATCATACCATACTTGTTGACTCTATTTTCCAAGCTGTTAGCTAAATTCTAAGGATGACTTAGAATCTGATATAGAAGTGCCAAATGCAAACCAATTAAATTGTATATGGAGAAAAACACATTTAGCATTTTATATCTCAAATTAGACTTTTTCCACTTATCTAGTCAAAGTTTCTGGGTCAAAGATTTTGGGCACTCTTGATTACTATTATGGAGAGAATACAACTATAGAAGAATTGATGAGTCTACAACAAATATCCAAAAGTAATTTAATGACATGTTTATTCTATAATCACCAAGAAAGAAAAGGTTAGAATGTCTGAATATTCTTTGTATAAGTAACATGAGTTTTGAAACATAATTATATTACCACCCCTTCATGTGAAGTGACATCTTTGTAAGAAAGTGGACATTATGTGTGCTATTAAATGTTATGCATTAGAGATGGCTGACATTTGTGCTCAGTAAGCATGGATTATCTCAATAATAATTATAAATATTTGTTAACTCAAACATATTTATAAGAAAAGGGTACCTTACATTTATTTATATTCTATGAATGTCAAATGACAATCATTATAATAAAAATACCCAGGCCGGGTATTTAAAGTATAGGCAAACTTTAAAAAGTATATATAAAGATACCAAAAAAATGAGCATGACATACTTCATCACAAAGGAAGATACTTGTTCATTTGCTATAATACATTTACGTGAACTACAATCTGAGGAAACAGTTAAATAAGTGTCTTGCATTTGAAAAACAGTTTTCAATGTTTAAGTTTCTTACCCCAGCATGACACCCGTTCTCACTCTTTTATTCTCTCAACTTTCTAAGCCCTAATGTCTCCCCCTCCTTTGTTTCTCTTCCTTCAACTCCAGACAGATATGGTACTTCTTTTTTTCTTGTTGCAAAATGATTTTCATAAACTTTACTTTAAACCATTATCTTGCTGAATAATAATTATTTTCTCACAAGTCTGTCATTGTACTAGTATGTAAGCTCTGCATCATTTTATCCTTATTTTCTCAGGGCCTAACCCAGTGTATTTGCTCAATAATACTTGTTGAAGGAGGAAAAAGATGGATTATTCAGTAAATGGTAGTAGATAATTGGCTACTTGGAGGAAAATAAAGTTAGATTTTAACTCAATGTAAAAAATTACATTTGGCAAGGACACAAATAATATAAAGAACTCTTGTCTTTTAATAATAGAAAGACAACTCAATTAAAAAATGGGCAAAGGATCTGGATAGGCATTTCTCCAAAGAAGATATAGAGATATACAAAGCTCATGAAAAGATGCTCAGCATCATTAATAAACCAAAACCACAATGCAATGCACATTTGCAATATCCAAGAGGTGGAAGTAACCCAAATAAATGTCCAACAGATGAATGGAAGTAAATAAAATGTGGTATATACATACAATGGAACATTATTCGGCTTTAAAAAAGAAATCCTGTCACATATCACAACATGGATGAACCTTGAGGACATGATGCTAAGTGAAACAAGCCAGTCACAAAAAGCCAAATACTATATGATTCCATTTATATAAGGTGTCTAAAGTAGTCACATTCCTAGAAACAAAAAGTAGAATGGTGGTTCCCAGGAGTTAAGGTGAGGAGAAGAGGGGCAGTTGTTAAAAGGGTAAAGAGTTTCAGATTTGGAGATCTGTTTTACAACAATGTGAATATACTTAACATTGCCCACTGTACATTTAAAAATGGTTAAGATGGTAGAAAACAAAACAAATGAAATAAACTCTCAACATACCATTCCACACCCATTAAGATGGGTACAATCAAAAAGTCGGGTAATAACCAATGTTGGTGAGGATACAGAGAAATGGGATTCCTCACACATTTCTGGTGTGGACATAAATGGTTCAGCTGGTTTGGAAAACAATCTAGCAATTCCTTAAAAGGATTAACACAGAGTTTCCATTTAATTCAGCAGTTCCATTCCTATGTATATCTCAAGAAATATTAAAATAGAGAAATTAAAATATATGTCCATATGAAAGCTTGTAAGTTAATGTTCATGGTGGTTTATTTGTAATAGCCAAAATTCATCAACTGATGGATGAACAAGATGTGGTATATTCATATAATGGAATATTATTTGGCAATTAAAAGGAATATAGTATTGGTAATGCTACATGAATGGTCTTGAAAACATGGTAAGTGAAAGAAGTCAGTCACAAAAGACCACACTTTATATAATTCCATTTGTAGGAAATATAGGATAGGCAAATATATGGACACAGGAAGTAATGGTGGCCTAGTGCTGGGGTGGGATGGGGCGGGGATAGTGGGTTTAAGGTGATGACTAAAGGGCATAGGGTATTTATTTATTTATTTATTTATTTACTTTTTCATTCATTCATTCATTCATTTATATAAATATATTTTTTAAAGATTTTATTTACTTATTCATGACAGACACAGACAGAGAGAGGCAGAGACACAGGCAGAGGGAGAAGTAGGCTCCATGCAGGGAGCCCGATGTGGGACTCGATCCTGGGACTCCAGGATCACACCCCGGGCCGAAGGTGGCGTTAAACCAACTGGGCCACCAGGCTGCCCGGGCATGGGGTTTCTTTTAGGGTAATAAACATTTCTAAAATGGATTGTGGTGATTGCACAATTCTGTGAATATACTCAAAGCGACTGAAGTGGGTGAATAGATTGGTATGTGAATTATATCTCAAAGCTGTTACAATACTGAAAAGACATAAAAATTTAAAAACTAGGGGCACCTAGGTGGCTCAGTGGTTGAGCAGATGTGTCTGCCTTTGGCTTAGGTCATGATTCGGGGGTCCTGGGATTGAGTCCTGCATCAGGCTCCCTGTGGGAGCCTGCTTCTCTCTCTGCCTTTGTCTCTGCCTCTCTCTCTGTGTCTGTCATGGATATAATAAATAAACTCTTAAAAAAATTAAAAACTAATGTTTCAGCAAAGCACTCTTTAAAAGAGCTCACTAAAAAAAATTAAAAAAATAAATAAAAGAGCTCACAAAAAAATGATAAGGGGGTAAACGTCATTTTCTATTTTTATTTATTTTATTATTATTATTTTTAATAATAAATTTATTTTTTATTGGTGTTCAATTTGCCAACATACAGAATAACACCTAGTGTTCATCCCGTCAAGTGCCCCCCTCAGTGCCTGTCACCCATTCACCCCTACCCCCCACCCTCCTCCCCTTCCACCACCCCTAGTTCGTTTCCCAGAGTTAGGAGTCTTCCATGTTCTATCTCCCTCTCTGATATTTCCTACCCATTTATTCTCCCTTCCCTTCTATTCCCTTTCACTATTATTTATATTCCCCAAATGAATGAGAACATATAATGTAAACGTCATTGTAAACATACATTACAAAGCCATACCATTGGTCATATACAAAGACCTTCTAGGTATGTGTTCAAAGATGATGATCCAATAGAAAACAAAGGATATCAAGAAGCAATATCCAAAAGAGAAGATGTAAATAATCAAAGCCATAAATGAAAACACTCAACCTCACCAGTCAGGGGGAAAAAAAATCATTTTATACCTAACAGGCAAAAAATAAAAGACCAAGTAAAATATCTGTAGGAAAAACAATAAAATCAAAGATAAATGACAAACTAGGAAAAATATTTACAACACATATAACAAAGGATTAACTTCCCTAATATATACTACAGTGCATTTATAAATAAGATAATGAAAAAGGACAAGGACGGTTTGTAAAAATAAAAATACAAATGACTCTTAGACCTATGAAAAGATACTGAATTTATTTACTATAAGAAAAATGCAAAATAACATAGACAATAAATTCCTTTTACTTATGTGACTGGCAAAAATCAAAGAGTTTAATAACGCATTGGTTGGTGAGGGTGTTAGGAAATACATATTCTTATATACTGTAGATGAAAGTGTAAATTGATACAATTTCTATGAAGGGACATCTGTTAAAATAAAAACTTATAAAGTTCAAAACTAGGCAGAATTAATCTGTGGTGCTGGAAATTAAAATAGTAGTTACTTTAGGCAAAGTGGGTTAGTAACTAATAGAGCAGCATGAGGAAGCTTCTGGTTGCTGGTTATGTTTCTTGATCTGGGTATAATTACATGGGTATGTTTTATTTTGTGAAAATTTACAGGCCTGTGTACTTAGATATACTTTTCTGTATGTATTTTCAATAATTATTTATTTAAAACATTCACTTTTTAAAAAAAATATTTATTTATTTATTATTTATGATAGACATAGAGAGAGAGAGAGAGGCAGAGACACAGGAGGAGGGAGAAGCAGGCTCCATGCCAGGAGTCTGACGCGGGACTCGATCCCGAGACTCCAGGATCGCGCCCTGGGCCAAAGGCAGGCGCTAAACCACTGAGCCACCCAGGGATCCCCAAAACATTCACTTTTTTAAAAAATATTTTTTTATTTACTTGACAGAGAGAGCACAAGTAAGGGAAGTAACAGGCAGAAGAAGAGGGAGAAGCAGACTCCCCACTGAACAAAGAGCCTGATGTGGAACTCGATCCTAGGATCATGATTTGAGCTGAAGGCAAATGCTTAACTGACTGGGCCACCAAGGCACCCCTCACATATTGTTTTTTTAATAATTACATTTTTGGAAATTTATCCTATAGGATGTTCTCTGTGCATTATTTATAATAATAAGGGACTGAGATAGCCTGATTTCTATTTTAAAATAACTCATTAAATTATGTTGTATCCATACTATGTGATACTATTCAGTAGTTAAAATATTGAGGCAGCTCTAGATTATATTGCTGTGGTACAGTCTCTAAGATATCTTGTTAAGTGGAGAAAGCAAAGCCTAGAACAACCATTTATGTAAAATAGAAGTATATACATAAACTATCTTTGAGAGACATAAAGTTGTCTTTGGGAAAGGAATTGCACCACTGGGAGACAGGTGAAAGGGAGATGACTAATCACCATATACTTTTGTACTTTTTTTTTTCTTCATATTTGCATGTATTACTTACCTTAAAAAAACCAAATTTATTACCGAAATAAAAATTTAGACCTCTCAGATGAATATATGCTAAATTGGATAGTGTCATATGCTGGTGGGTATGTAAATGCCTGTATCTTTTGGGAATGGTGATTTGGTATTACCTATTAACATTAAAAGCACAGCCCTTCAACTTACTGATTTCATGTCTGTGAAATAATGGAAACCACCTACATATCCACTGAGAGAAAATACTGGGTAAATTTTGGAACATGTACAGTATTATGGAATGACATGGAGTTATTAAAGAATGAAGGACATCTGGACTCTTTCCATATCCTGGCTATTGTGGACATTGTTGCTATAAACATTAGGATGCATGTGCTCCTTCGAATCACTATGTTTGTATCCTTTGGATAAAAAAAAAAAGAATGACATCTTGCCATTTGCAATGACATGGATGGAACTAGAAGGTATTATGCTAAGTGAAGTAAGTCAGAGAAAGACAAACACCATATGATTTAATTCATATGTGGAATTTAAGATATAAAACATGAACACAGGGGAAGGGAAGGAAAAATAAAAAAAAAGACCATTATCAGAGAGGGAGACAAACTATAAGAGACTCTTAACTCTAGGAAACAAACTGAGGGTTGCTGGGGGAGGATGGTGGAGGGATGGGGTAATTGGGTGATGGGCATTAAGGAGGGCATTTGATACAATGAGCACTGGGTGTTATAAGCAACTGATGAATCACTAAATTCTACCTCTGAAACAACAACTACTACTACTACTACTACTACTACTACTACTACGACTACTACTACTACTATGACTACTACTTACTAAAACAGCTGCTCCTTCATTCTCCCCAAACTCCCAATTAAGAATGAAGGAGACCTATACGTGCTGACTTGAAAGAGTGTTTATACTCTTGCTGAGAAAAAAAAAAGAAAAACAAGATGCAGGTAAACATGTTTAGTAAGATTCTATTTACAAATTATGTGTTGGATGAATCTCACAGACATAATGCTGAGTGAAGAAACCAGAGGCAGGGCACCTGGGTGGCTCAGTGGTTGAGCATTTGCCTTTGGCCCAAGTAGTGATCCTGGGGTCCTGGGATCCGCGTTTCACATCAGGCTCCTCACAGGGAACCTGCTCTTCCCTCTGCCTCTCTCTGTGTCTCTCATGCATAAATAAATAAAATCTTAAAAAAAAAGAAAAAAAAGAAAAAGAAACCAGAGGCAAAGACTACAGTTCTGTATGCTTGCTTTTATATGACATTCAAAAAAGGGAAAATGAATCTGTGGTGACTGATATCAGAACAGTGGATACACTTTTGCGTGGAGTACTGCCTGGGATGGGAGACCTTCTGTGGTACCGCAAATATTTTATCTTGATCTAAGGGGGTATACCTATGTAAAATTTCACTAAGCTGTAGACTTTTACCATTTTTCTTAACCCCATTTCTCCTACAAGCTTACAACAGTGTATTATTTTATTTTTAAAAGATTATATATAAAATATATATAAAGATTACATAATCTCTTATATAAACTAACTTCTCTCTCTCTTCTCTCTTGTCTATTGGTTTTGTTTCTCTGGAGAACCCAGACTAATACAGTAAGTTTCTGTTTTTATTGGTCATTGACAATCTCTGCTCTTTGCCATATCTGTCCACTCATCAATGGATACTATTGATATTCTCCCTGAAGGTGATTTAATTTCTACTTCTTACTATCTGCTCATTCTCTATTCCTATCAACATGGCCTTCTACCTGAAATGCTGTGCCACTATCCATTTTGATTGTTCCACCTTTTTGGAACTTCTTGCCTATCATTTTCACAGAAACCTTCTTTGATCTTAATAATCTTATAGAACATATAATTCAAATATAAAGCAGTTTTCACTGGTTTTTAGCTATAGTACATGCATATATCTTCCTCTTTCAAGTAGACAGATTCCTGTTAGCAATAAATACTAGTTACATAAATGGATAGATCTTTACTGAATAAAACTGAGTAGTAGTAAAAAGCCAAGACAATAATGCACTTTGTGGAAGAACATACTGTGTGGTGACTCAAAGTGCTAATAAACAGATCTATTTCCAAAACCACCTTCAAACACACACACACATATTTGAGATATAATTCACATTTTGAGATAGCATTCACTCATTTATAGTGTTCTATTCAGTGGTTTTTAGTGTATTCCCAGAGCTGTACAATCATTACCACAATCACTCTTCATCACTTCTAAAAAGAAACCCTGTATCCTTTAGCTATCATGCTCCAGTCCTCCTATTCCCACCCTCAGTCCAAAGCAACCACCATAATCTTCTGTGTCTACATACTTTTCTGAATATTTTGAGGATATTATAGAAGAAATTCAAAAATGTAGAGAAGAAAATAAAAGTCACTTGTGATCCAACCATCCAGATATCGTTACCAATTTGTTGTAAGATATCAACACTGTCATAGACTAAATGTGTCTCCACAAAGTCCTTATGTTGAAGTACTAATGTCTGGTGCTGCCATATTTGGAGATGGAGCCTCTATGGAAAAAATGTTAAATGAGTTTATAAGGCGGCATCTGAGTAGTTCAGACGGGTAAGCACCTGCCTTTGCTCAGGTCATAATCCCAGGTCCTGGAATTGAGCCCCACATTGGACTCTCTGCTCAGAGGAAAGCCTGCTTCTCCCTCCCCCTCTGCCTGCTGCTGTCCCTGCTTGTACTCTTTCCCTCTGTGTGTGTGTGTGTCACATAAATAAAAGTTTTTTTTTTTTTTTAAATAAAAGAGTTCATAAGGGTGAAGTACTAATCTGATGGATTAGTGTTCTTATAAGAAGAGACATGAGAGAGCTTACTCTCTCTCACTCACTGCACGTACAAAGTGGAGATCATGTGAGCACCCAAGGAGATGGAGGCCACCTATAAGCCAAGAGGCCTCACAATGAAACCTACTTTGCTGGCACCTTTATCTTGGAATTCCCAGTCTCTAGACTACGAGAACCAAATTTCTGTTGTTTAAGCTGCCCAGCCTGTATATGACACTTTGTTATGGCAGACTGAGATTAACATACAAATAAAATAATTTACATATGTGAAATCATGCTACACATAATTTTTAATCTTTTTGGTTAACATAATCCAGTCTTTTCCTACATTATTAAATATGTTTCTATCACATAACTTCAGTATTCCACTGCATGTATGGATAAATATATGCATAAAAATACATACCCATTCTTATTAGGACATTTAGGTTCTCCACTCTATAATCCATCTTTTTCTCCTCTTATAAATACCACTGGAAAGATCATCTTTACAGACATGGTACATTATACACAAATCTCTGGCAAATCTCTGATAATTTTCTTGGGATAACTGTATAGAATTAGAATTCTTTCTGGGTTTAATCTTAAAGTTTTTGGTGTGTATACTGAAATCATCCTTCAGAAAGGCTATCAAGCATCTTTTTAGTAAACATTCATTGATCTTCTGGTAAGTGCCAAACTCTGAACAGGAATTTGCTTTCATATATGCTCTTGCTCACAGAAAGATTGTGAGTTACCTTTAGTTGCTCCCCTGCCCCCAACTTTCTTTTTTTAGAAAAGGAAACTGAAGCTTGGGCTAGTATATCCACTCAAGGTCACAAAACAAATGGAGCTCTTATGAAAGAACATGTGGCCACTAGTCACTAACTCATTTAAAAAACACATTATCCTACTTTTACAGGAGATGGAAAAATCGATGAACCAGTAGATTATTTTATTTTCTGTATAGGATAAATTGTCTGTGTCTTGGTTAGCATAGTTGAGAGTATTTACTCAAAATGATATAATACTATGTTTCATTTTGTATAGAGCAAGCCAAAATCTGGGTTCCTGTATCTATTTCTGTTTTTTACAAGATCTCCTCTGTCAAACTTGAAGTTTGATACTATAAGCAATAGGATCAAGATACATATCACACATATATATTATACATACATATGTCTTATAAAAGGAGATGTCTACATAATACAGATAGAATATGTATTTCCTTGTTTTTACAGGCATAATGTAAGAAGAAGAAATGGTAATAATCCTTGAGCCTAATCAATACTCTGGTTGATAATATTATTTAGTTAGGAATTCAGGACTCCTAAACACTGTTTTAAAGGCTAACCTATTCTTAGCCTGAAATTATTACTTCATCTACAGAACAATTTGACTTTTTTCCAGTGACATCAACCTAATAACTGCAGCAGGTATGGCAGACTTAGACTGTATGGTTTCTGGGCTCTACTAGCTCTATATATGTGACACGAAGCAGAAAAAATGTCTTTAGCTAGTTTCAGTAATTATACTGCTTTCTCAAAGTAGAATTTTACTTTTAGCTTTGGCTTTACCACTAAATCCTTTTGTTTTCCCTTTAGATTTCCAATCAGAAAAAAAGGACATGCCTACTCACATACACACTTTTATCTTCTCTTGAGTTAATAAAATAATAGTTTAAAAAAGTCTGAAAAGCATTAGGTTTCTTCAAATGTGTAGGCTGTATTAGGAAAAATTTTATTTTTATTTCTCTACTATATTTTTCTGTATAAAATGTGACAGACTCATCAATTCAGTTTAAACTATAGCTTATTAAAATTACACACAACTGCAAAAAGAAAGGGAGAACTGAATTGAATGCTGCTGAGAAACACAATATAGCATATGCTTTATGCTTGTGTTAGTAGTTCATCTTATTAATAAGGGTTTTTTTTTTAGTATATCAGATTAATTATACCAAGTTTACAGGTCATGAATGTTCATCAAGAATAAATCCAAAAGCGACTATTTGATATTAAGACTGGCTAAAATCAAGAAGCTTTTGCACAGCAAAGGATACAGTCAACAAAACTCAAAGACAACCTACAGAATGGGAGAAGATATTTGCAAATGACATATCAGATAAAGGGCTAGTTTCCAAGATCTATAAAGAACTTATTAAACTCAACACCAAAGAAACAAACAATCCAATCATGAAATGGGCAAAAGACATGAACAGAAATCTCACAGAGGAAGACATAGACATGGCCAACATGCATATGAGAAAATGCTCTGCATCACTTGCCATCAGGGAAATACAAATCAAAACTACAATGAGATACCACCTCACACCAGTGAGAATGGGGAAAATTAACAAGGCAGGAAACCACAAATGTTGGAGAGGATGCGGAGAAAAGGGAACCCTCTTACACTGTTGGTGGGAATGTGAACTGGTGCAGCCACTCTGGAAAACTGTGTGGAGGTTCCTCAAACAGTTAAAAATATACCTGCCCTACGACCCAGCAATTACACTGTTGGGGATTTACCCCAAAGATACAAATGCAATGAAACGCCGGGACACCTGCACCCCGATGTTTATAGCAGCAATGGCCATGATAGCCAAACTGTGGAAGGAGCCTCGGTGTCCAACGAAAGATGAATGGATAAAGAAGATGTGGTTTATGTATACAATGGAATATTACTCAGCTATTAGAAATGACAAATACCCACCATTTGCTTCAACGTGGATGGAACTGGAGGGTATTATGCTGAGTGAAGTAAGTCAGTCGGAGAAGGACAAACATTATATGTTCTCATTCATTTGGGGAATATAAATAATAGTGAAAGGGAATATAAGGGAAGGGAGAAGAAATGTGTGGGAAATATCAGAAAGGGAGACAGAACGTAAAGACTGCTAACTCTGGGAAACGAACTAGGGGTGGTAGAAGGGGAGGAGGGCGGGGGGTGGGAGTGAATGGGTGACGGGCACTGGGTGTTATTCTGTATGTTAGTAAATTGAACACCAATAAAAAAAAAAAAAAAAAAAGACTGGCTAAAATCCATAATATCAGCTCCTTTCAGGCACCCTATTCATACAGTACAAGAAATTTCATCAAGTGTGTGAGCCAGAGTAAAATGTGGGTGGGGGCAAAAGACTTCACTTCTCTGTTTCACAGTTTTAGAAAAATCTTTAAAATAATATGGTTGGATAAAATCATTTATAATGTTTATAAAAACTCCCATATCCTATGATTCCAAACTGGGTTTTATCTTGCTAGTAGATAGTTTCAGGTGCTGACCACTCTGCCCCAGCACAGAAGAAGTGGTCTGGTTTTAAAGAGTGCTTTAAGTTTGTTCATGTATGTCAGAAATGCAGAGCAAAACCAGGAATATAACTTATTTTATAATCTAATTTTCTGTCTTCTCTTTCCCTAATATGCAAGATTATATAGTATTTTAAAAAGTTATACATTCTAATGTGTTTCCACTAAAAATGATCATATGTAGGTACTATTATATGAGACAATCCATGTAAAACACTTGATGGAGGGCCTGGTACATGATAAACAACAAATATTAGCTACTGTAGCTTTTTTTTTTTAAATGAATCGATTCTGTAATTCTGGATTATAGTATTTAGAAGTATCAGTTTTTACTGCCACAGCTTCTTTCGGTATGCCTGAAACTTTGGTAACCACCAGAAGCTAGCAGAGAATGCTCAGGGCTCATAATATTTATATCTAATAAGTGGCAAAGGGCATAACTTTTTAAAAATACCTTTCCAGATTTTCCAAATGTTTTATTTGGCTGCCTTATTTGTAATCAGAAAATAAGTGCTAAGTCAAAACTTTACCACTAAAAAAAGGATAATGCCTTAAAATTCTCTTGCATAATCAAGGAAATAAAAGGGAGGACTCTGATGGTGTTTTTACAAATGTCACCAGAAATTATAATTTTAAGACTCCATAACGTCAAGCTTAAGAACAAGTAAAAAGTACCAGTAATCTATTAATCCATTGTAAGAATGTAATTTCCCCAGTGACATCAGAATAAAAACTCCATCTACTGTGCTTTAGTCAGGGGAAAAAAAACCCCAACAAACCAAAAATCTACTCCTAAATGCTTCAAGGCATAATTTATTATCATTTCAGCAAAAGCTCACTTCCTAGAAGGGAGAGTTATACTGTTTATATAAAACTATACTGTTTTAAGTAAAACATTGTTCTTAAGCAACTGTAACAATTGGGAAGGTGTGCTAAAATAAAGAGCCCCTATGAAAAATGAAATTTCACAGGGCAGATACTGGTATACAATTCCAGCCTTCCACTATTTGTATTTTTCACTACTGTGAGCCTGTTGAAGTATCTGTGTTGTTCATTTTAAGTGTCAATAAATGGTTTCCTACTAACCAGCTGATCTTTGCTAAACCACAGTCTAATTTTTAGAAGTTTAAGAATTTTATCCATTTCATAAACTTTTGTAAATTACTAGTATGTATTTCTGACCATATTACAAAATCCTATGTAGATTTATTGTAACATTTTATAATACCTTTTCAAATAAACTGTTTTAAAAAGTAATTTCTAATACCCTTAGACTTTTAAAACTATAGTTATTATAAAAAGATTAATGGAATTTGGAAGATAGCCTATTCACAGAATTAAATGAAAACCTGTAATTAAAATACTTAATGAGCTATTTGAAATACTGGATACTAGTAGATTAGTTTAAAACATGACTAATGGGATGTAGAATTCCTAAATTTTCTTTAAAATGACAATGCCTAGGGTCTTTTTTCTTCTTCTTCTTTTTTTTTTTTTAAAGATTTTTTAAAGTATCCTCTCCACCCAATGTGGGGCTTCAACTCACAACCCCAAGACCAAGAGTTGCATGCTCAACAGACTAAGCTAGCTAGGTGCCCTGACAATGCTTAGGATCTTAAGATTTCATGTTAAAACACATTATATGTTATAGCTCACGTATTCTTAAAGATATTTAAGGTATAGCTTTGTGATTCAGTTTATATTAGCTACTTCACACAAATGTCAAAAACAAAAAATAGCAATAATCATGCGTAAGTACTGTAACACTAAACCATGGTGTAGGTTGGGAGAAGGATGAGTAGAATAAAGTCAAAGCTATAAAGGTCAGTACTGTATAATGGTTTTAGTAGCATTTAAAATGAAAAATCCAGTGCTGTGAGGCTCTCCTCTGGGGGAGGGTAGCAAGTCCAGCCTTGCTGGGTCCTTTAAGATTTGGACTTTTAAATCCCAGCCATATGCCAGAGATAAAACACAGGAGAACTGTGTTGCTAAGTATACCCATGCCCTGGCACAGACAGATTGAGGGTGGGGATATGTAAGAGCCCTGGGCCACAGGAGGGGAGATTGCTCGCTTTTCTGTGGGGGCTTCCTGAGCAGAGGCAGCTGAGAGTTCCCCTCTCTGGGGTCAAGAGGGATAGATGATACCATCTTCCATGCCCCCTGCTCTGCCCCACCCACCAGCATGGTGGGACTTCAGTGAGCAATACAGAGCCCCTAGTGGGCGCTGGAGCCAGTCACACCAAACCCAGGTCTCCTGTTGCCCTGCAGGACCATCACTACTAGGGCAAGTCTGACTGAGCCAACGTGGCAGGCCGCATCTCCTTTAGAGGACCAATACAGCACTCCTGTACTCCCCATATGTGTCAAAGATACATGATCATAGAGTGCTCCTAAGGGTCAGCTTCAGCTCTAGGGGAACAGGACCAGGCTTCCCCCCATTTTTTTCTTTGGAATCAGGCTTATAGTTTCTCATTTTTTGGATCAGGCTTTTTTTTTCTTTCTTTCTTTTCCTTCTCAATCAGGTTATAATTTTTTATCTGTTTGCTTTTTTTTTGGGTCCCTTTTCCTTTTCTCTTTTTTTGGACCAGGTTTGTGTTTCTATTTTAATCAGGCTTATCTGAACAAACAGATCAGAACACACCTACTTAAAGGCCAAAACACTCCCCACTGCAAGCAAAGAGGAACCCTGTAGAGGACTGACGTGGGAAAGAGCAGCCACAACACAGCAGCAGAATGCACACAGCATATACCAGAAACACTTCCTGAAGTTCCTGGGCAGTGCCTTCTTTTTAATACAGCATTACTCTCAGGAGCAGGAGATGTAACAAGTTTTCATATATATTCAAAAGACAGAAATTTAGCAAAGATGACAAGACAGAGGAATTCTCCCCCTCCAAAAAAGATCAAGAAGAAATCATAGACATAGACTTGCTCAAAACATATATAAGCAATATATCTAAACAAGAATTTAGAACAACAGTTATAAGAATACTAGCTGGGTTTTGAAAAAATGTAGAAGACACCAGAAACTTGCTGCAGAGATAAAAGACCTAAAAACTTGTGAGGCTGAAATAAAAAATTCTGTAACTGAGATGCATAACCCACAGGATATAATTACAACAAGATGGGAGAAGCAGGGGAATGAATAGGTGACATGAAGATAAAATTATGGAAAATAATGAACCAGAAAAGGAGAGGAAAAGAAAACTATTAGATCACAAATATAGATTTAGGGAAGTCAGCAATTCCATAAAGTGAAATAATATCTATATCATAGAAGTCCCACAAGAAGAGTAAGAAAAATGGGCAGAAGATTTATTTGAACAAAATACAGCTGCAACCTTCCCTAATATGGGGAAGGAAACAAGCATCCAAATTCAAGAAGCACAGAGAACTCCCCTTAAAATGAACAAAAAGACACAAACACCAATATATATCACAGTGAAACTTGTAAGATACTAAGAGAGAATTCTGAAAGCAGTTAGGATTAAAGATCCTTAACCAAAAAAGGTAGACACATAGGTTTAGCAGCAGACCTACCCACAGAAACTTGGCAGGCCAGAAGAAAGTGGCAATGTGCTAAATGGAAAAAATATGCAACTAAGGCTGTCATTCAGAACAGAAGGAGATAAAGAGCTTCTAAGACAAGCAAAAACTAAGGGAGTTCATGAACACTAAATTAGCTCTGCAAGAAATATTAAAGTGAACCCTTTGAGCAGGAGAGAGAGACCCAAAGCAACAAAGACTAGAAAGGAACAGAGACAATATACGGTAACAGTGACTTTACAGGTAATACAATGCCACTAAATTCATATCTATCAATAATCACTCAGAATGTAAATGGACTCAATGCTCCAATTAAAACACAGAGGGTATCAGAATGGATAAAAAAACAAGACCATATGCTTGCTGCTTATAAGAGACTCATTTTATTTTTTTTATTTTTTATTTTTTATTTTTTTAAAGATTTTATTTATTTATTCACAGAGTCAGAGATAGAGAGAGAGAGGCAGAGACACAGGCAGAGGGAGAAGCAGGCATCATACAGAGAGCCTGATGTGGGACTCGATCCAAGGGTCTCCAGGATCATGCCCTGGGCTGCAGGCGGCGCTAAACCGCTGCGCCACCGGGGCTGCCCCGAGACTTATTTTATTTTATTTTATTTTATTTTATTTTATTTTATTTTATTTTATTTATTTTATTTTTTTATTTATGATAGTCATAGAGAGAGAGAGAGAGAGAGAGAGAGAGAGAGAGACAGAGGACAAAGGGAGAAGCAGGCTCCATGCACAGGGAGCCCGACGTGGGATTCGATCCCGGGTCTCCAGGATCGCGCCCTGGGCCAAAGGCAGGCGCCAAACCGCTGCGCCACCCAGGGATCCCCCGAGACTAATTTTAGATCCAAAGATACCTCCAGATTGAAAGTGAGGGGTGGAGAACAATCTATCATGCTAAGGGACATCAAAAGAAAGCTGGAGTAGCCCTCCTTATATCAGACAAACCAGATTTTAAACCAAAGACTGTAATAAGAGATGAAGAAAGGCATCTTATAATAAAGAGGTGTATCCAATAAGAAGATCTAACAATTGTAAATATTTATGCTCCCAATTTGGGAGCAGCCAAATATACAAATCAATTAATAACAAACTTAAAGAAACTGATAACAACCCAATAATAGTAGAAGATTTTAACACTCCACTCGAAGCAACAGACATACTATCTAAGCAGCAAATCAATAAGGAAACAATGGCTTTGAATGATACCCTGGACCAGATGCACTTAACAGATATATTCAGAGCATTTCATCCTAAAGCAGCAGAATATACATTCTTTTTGAGTGCACACAGAACACTCTCCAGAATAGATCACATACTGGATCACAAATCAGACCTCAACCGGTACAAAAAGATTGAGATCATACCATGCATATTTTTAGACCACAATGTAACTAGAAGTCAATCACAAGAAAAAATTTGGAAAGACCATAAATACATGGAGGTTAAACATCCTACTAAGACTGAATGGGGGTCAGCCAGGAAATTAAGGAAGAAATAAAAAATACATAGAAGCAAATGAAAGTGAAAACATAACTGGTCCAAAACCTTTGGGATGCAGCAAAGGCAGTCCTAAGAGGCAAGTATATTGCAATACAGGCCTTCTTCAAGAAGCAAGAAAAGTTTCAAATTCACAATCTAACCTTACAACTAACAGAACTGGAAAAAGAACAGTCAATAAAGCCTAAACTGAGAAGGAGGAGGAGGAGGAGGAGAAGCAGGAGGAGGAGGAGGAAGAGGAAGAGGAGGAGGAAGAAGAATAATAAAGGAGGGAAATAATAAAGATTAGAGCAGAAATCAATAGCATAGAAATTAAAAAAAAAACAAACCCAACAGAAGAACAGATCAATGAAACTAGGAGCTGGTATACTGAAAGAACTAACAAAATTGATAAACCCCTGGCCAGACTTATTTTTTTTTTTAATTTTATTTATTTATTCGAGACATGGAGAGAGAGGCAGAGACACAAGCAGGCTCCTCACAGGAAGCCCTATGCGGGACTCGATCCCAAGACCCGGGGATCATGCCCTGAGCCAAAGGCAGATGCTCAACCTCCTGAGCCAGCCAGGCATCCCTAGCCAGACTTATCAAAAAGAGAAAGGACCCAAATAAATAAGCCCATGAATGAAAGAGGTGAGATCACAACCAACACTGCAAAAATACAAACAATTCTAAGAGAATATTATGAGCAATTATATGCCAACAAATTGGGCAATATGGAGGAAATGGATAAAATCCTAGAAATATATAAACTACCAAAATTAAAACAGGAAAAAATAGAAAATCTGAACAGACTCATAACCAGCAAAGAAACTGAATCAGTAATAAAAATCTCCCAGCAAACAAGAGTCCAGGGCAAGATGGCTTCCCAGGGGAATTCTACTAAACAATTAAAGAATTAATACCTATTCTTCTCAAATTGTTCCAAAAAATAGAAATGGAAGGAAATCTTCCAAACTCATTCTACGAGCCAGCATTACCTTGATTCCAAAACCAAAGACCCCACCAAAAGGAGAATTATAGACGAATGTCCTGACGCAACCATCTCAACAAGATACAAGCTAATCCAATCCAACAATACATTAAAAGGATTATTCACTACCACCTAGTGGGATTTATTCCTGGGCTGCAGGGGTGGTTCAATATCTGCAAATCAATGTGATACACTACATTAATAAAAGATGGATAAGAACCATATGATCGGGATCCCTGGGTGGCGCGGCGGTTTGGCGCCTGCCTTTGGCCCAGGGCGTGATCCTGGAGACCCGGGATCGAATCCCACATCAGGCTCCCAGTGCATGGAGCCTGCTTCTCCCTCTGTCTGTGTCTCTGCCTCTCTCTCTCTCTCTCTCTGTGTCTATCATAAATAAATAAAAAAAAATTAAAAAAAAAAAAAAAAGAACCATATGATCCTCTAACAGATTCAGAAAAAGCATTTCACAAAGTACAACATCTTTTCTTGATAAAAACCCTCCACAAGGAGGGCACATGATGAGATGAACACTGGGTGTTATACTACATGTTGGCGAATTGAACTTAAAAAAAAAAAAACAAAAACCTCCACAAGGTAGGGATAGAGGAAACATTCGAAAACATCAAAAGGCCATGTATGAAAGACCCACAGGTAATACAATGCTCAATGGGGAAAAACTGAGAGCTTTTTCCCTAAGATCTGGAACATAACAGGAACGCTCACTCTCAGAACTGCTGTTCAATATAGTACCAGAAGTCCTAGTCTCAGCAATCAGACAACAAAAAGAATTAAAAGGTATTGAAATCATCAAGAAAGAAGTCAAACTTTCATTCTTTGCAGATGATATGATACTCTTTAGAAAACCTGAAAGACTCCACCAAAAAACTGCTATAACTGATACATGAATTCAGCAGAGTCTCATGATATATAATCAACATACATAAGTCTGTTGCATTTCTATACACCAGTAATGAAGTAACAGAAAGAGAAATCAAAGAATCAATCCTTTTTACGATTGTAGCAAACCCCATAAAATATCTTGGAATCAACCTAACCAAAGAGGTAGAAGATCTGAAAACTATACAACACTTATGAAAGAAATGAAGACCCAAAGAAATGGAAAATTATTCCATGCTCATGGATTAGAAGGAAAAATATTCTTAAAATGTCTGTACTAACCAAGGCAATCTACACATTCAATGCAAGCCCTATTAAAATAACACCAGCATTTCTCAGAGTTAGAACAAATAATTCTCAAATTTGTAGGGAATGAGAAACACCCCAAATAGCCAAAGCAAATTAAAAGAAAACCAAGCCTGGATGTATCATAATTCTGGTTTTCAAGCTGTATTACAAAGCTGTAATTACCTAGACAGTATGGCATAAAACAGACACATAGATCAATGAAACTGAAGAGACAACCCAGAAATGGACCCACAGCTATATGGTCAACTACTCTTCAACAAAACAGGAATGAATATCAAATGGAAAGAAGAGTCTCTCCAACAATGGGTGTTGGGAAAATTGGGCAGTGACATGCAGAATGAAACTGGACATTTTCTTACACCATACATAAAAACAGACTCAAATGGATGAAAAATCTAAATTTGAGACAGGAATCCATCAAAATCATATTGGAGAACATAGGCAGCAATTTCTTTGACCTTGGCTGTAGAAACTTCTTACTAGACATATCCTTAGGGGGCAAGGGAAACAACAACATAAGTGAACTATTGGAACTTCACTGAGATAAAAAAAACTTCTGCACAGCAAAGGACAAAAATCAACAAAACTGAAAGGCAATGTGAGGAGTGGGAGAAGATATATGTACATGACATCAGATAAAGGGCTAGTATCCAAAACCTATAAAAAATTTATTAAACTCAATATTCAAAAAATAAATCCAGTTAAGAAATGGGCGGAAAACATGAACAGATATTTCTTGAAAGAAGACATACACATGGGTGTAACAGACATTTGAAAAACTGCTCAACATCACTCATCAGGGAAATACAAATCAAAACTACAATGAGATACCATCTTATACCTGTCAGAATGGCTAAAAGTTAGTCAGAGAAAGACAAATACCATGTGATTTCACCCATATGCGGGATTTAAGAAACAAAATAGATTGGATATGGGGAAAGGGAAGGAAAAATAAAATGAGATAAAGACAGAGATGGAAGCAAACCACAAGAGACTCTTAACTATAGAGAAGAAACTGAGGGTCAATGGAGGGACGTGGGTGGGGGATGGCTAAAATGGGTGATGCACATTAAGGAGTGCAGTTGTGGTGTGTAATGGGTGTTGTATTTAAGTAATGAATCACTAAATTCCACTCCTGAAACTAATAGTACATTAAATGTTAAAGAATTTAAATAAAATCTTGGAAGAAGAAAAATGAAAGATCCTTGTCTGAATTATAGGTGTCTCCTCATATTCATTCTCTGAAAATGTCTTTTGTTTTGGTTTAAGACATGTGAATATAAGGCAAATACCATAATCAAATATCATATGGGAAATAAAAGCCCCTGTCCCAGCTATTCCTGTCATTCAGACATTATTTAGACACTTTGTGGAAACCTTTTTATGTCTGTTGATTACCTATCTTTAATTACTTTAATTAAAAAAAATACACTCATCGAAAAGAACTTAGACACAGAAACTTATAAAGAGTCATCTTTCATGTAATTTAAAAAAAGATTATTTATTTATTCATGAGAGACACACACACACAGAGAGAGAGAGAGAGAGAGAGGCAGAGACCCAGGCAGAGGGAGAAGCAGGCTCCATGCAGGAACCCTGACGTGGGACTCGATCCTGGATCTCCAAGATCACACCCTGGGCTGAAGGTGGTGCTAAACCGCTGAGCCACTCGGGCTGCCCTCTTTCACATAATTTTGATCCTGTTCTCTACCTGTGCAAACTAATATTAAATGTAGTAGGCATATGTTTTATACACATATACATTTTTATACACATATGTACATTTTTATACACCATGTAAAGTTGTTAAAATTTATTCTAACTTCAGAGATGTCTTACCTCTAAAAGCATATTTGATTCTAGGTAAATGTTTAAAAAACTTTAAGTAAATAATTTAAAATGCAAAACATATATTTATCTTCCTTAATCCCTAAATATTACTACAATGATTAAAGAAATCTGAAAATAAGTGTGTGATTAATGGCAGCTATTTGAGGAATTTCTAATGGGTATTAAATAGGTAAATAATATTGAGAAAATAGCCAATTAATGCTGACAAGGTCAGAGAATCAATGGGGCAATGTGGATGGACCCCCTAGCAGACCAGTGAGAAACCCTGAATCTCAAGGTGACGGCTAAGAACAAGGGCAAGCCTGATGGGGCCAAGGGAGCAAGGAGGACATGAAGGACTCCTGGAACTCTGTGAAAGATCACACAGGGAACAGATGTATTTGTCAGTTGGAGGTCCCAGCTAGCTAAGTAAAATGAGGGACTTGCTGGTGCTCCTAGACAGTGTTCTAAATAACTTTAGAGTGTTGCCAAAAACCAACCCTCTGAATCCACATGGTGAAATAACACAAAAAGGCCCAGCAAAGCAGTGAGATCGTGTAATAAGTTGTATCTCCCTGTGATGCCCCTTCTCTTCTTCCCATTGGAAAGCACAACTCTGCTCAGACTTAAGAGAGTCTGATGATTCCTCCACGTTGAGGCCAGAGGAGTAAGTCAGAGACTCCTGTAGTGTCCTTTGCTAGTGATTCTCATAGAGGTGGGTACAGTTCACCACCAAGGCATCACTTGAGCAGTGTTATCTGAGAACCCTGAAAGCCACTGTCTTGTTCAAATACTTCTTCCACCTCTGGTCAGTTCCCAGCTTTTGAGCCCCAGTGGTTCCCACCCTGACTTAGGCTAGGAAGTCACAGGCTACAGATTCTCAAGAGGCTCGTATGTTTTTAAACTTCTTACATGGAATTTTTCCAATTATACAAAATTAGAGAGATAGAAAGGGCCCCCCTCACACTTCACATAATTTCAGTTGTCAACAACACATGGCCAATCTTGTTAGACCTACATTCCACTTCCTACTTCCCTGGATTACTTTAAAGAAACACCTTGAACATGTCATTTCATTTTCACATAGTCTGTTGTCTTCATTATTTAATTCCTTAAATAAGTTTACTTTTTCCTGAGGAGGACCATTATGTATTTATGTATTCTGTTACCATAGTTATAATTTGTGGTCTAACTGTAAGGACAAAAACTGCAATAATCTTAGTAGGACTAATTGTTTTGTTGTTCAGTAGATATTAATCAAAGACCTGCTAAATACCAGACATTAGTGTCAATGGACAGAAGTTACTCAATATGCATATTTGACTTCATACAAAATAAATGTTCTAAAAGCTAAATTGACTCATAAAAGCAGCGTGTGTTGCTTTATGAGGAGATGAGTTTTATTGCAAGGCATTTAAGCAGAAGCTGGCTGAGATGCTGCATTAGGGTGCACTTGGGCAAGATGCCTTCTGAGGCCTTTCCCATCTCTAAGATTCCCTGATCTTTCTGTAATTTGTAAAAATGTAAGTGAATAAAATACCAAGGAAGGATTGAGGATTCTAAATTATATGTAAACATTTTCCACATGGACAATTTCCAAATGACCAATATAAAAAAAAATGTGAGACTGGCTTCTGCTTCATGCTGAGAAACTGCCTTTTCTCTTTAGCGTTATTATTATTATTATTATTATTATTATTACTATTATTGCAACTGAGGATCTGAGTTCCATATCGGTGCAGGAAAATTTTATGCCCTGATTTACTTCTATTTCACATGACTGACAACCTTTGCTCTAGGGGAGTCTACAGGTGCACACATGGGAAATAACAGCATCACACACACTCATATTAACTAACAAATTTGGGAGTGTAATACAAAAGCTCAATTATGTTTTTTAAGAGCACAAAACAAATAATTTTAAGTATAAAAGCAGTTTTAAGGCTTGAATAAAAGAGCTTGTTGAGTGCAGGGTGAACTTGATTTGTCCTAACTGTATACAACTTATCTCTTTCACTGGAATTTTTCCTTACTACTCAATGAGTAACATCTATTCTAGAAAGCATTAATTTTCAATTTATACAGCCATACACATAAACACTTCAAATTCAGATGAACTAAACAATAAGTCTGGTTTTTAGAAAGCTTTAAACTTGAGAAAATAGTTTCTTTGAAGTATACTGGCAAAACTCAAATCAAGGACACAAATCCTATACCTATCTCATTAAACTGAAAAAAAAAAGTATTTTGAAAGAGAAGTATTAATTTGAGTTTCAATATAAATTTTTGAAACAAATAGTATTTATTCTAGGTTGGAACAAAAAGGTTATTTTTCACAGCATCCCATTAAGGTCATGAGAGATAGCTCCTCTCTTAGGTCATGATATTTTTTCTGTACATTTTTGGCTTATAAGACTGGGAAATTAAGTTAGTTCTTTTTTTTTAAAGATCTTATTTATTTCAGTGAGAGAGAGAAAAAGAGAGAGTAAGAGTGCATGCACAAGAAGGCAGAGAAGGGCAGAGGGAGATGGAGAAACCAGCTCCCCACTGAGCAGGGAGCCTGATGTGGGGCTCAATCCTAGGACCCTGGGATCATGACCTGAACCAAAGGCAGATGCTTAACTGCCTGAGCCACCCAGGTGCCCCAAGTAAGTTACTTTCTAGTCATAGAGAATCCTAAAGATAGGTGGACTTGAGAACTTAAGCAGGCAGGTAACTCACTCACTAAGGCTCAATCTTCTTTTTTCAAGAAATGAACTACTGACTAGCTATAGCTCTGAGATCAGAAAACAGCTAATGGTGGGAATATGTCCTTGATTTGGATTTTCGTATTTTGGTAGAATGCTTCCTAGAAACAGAAAATGGGGTCTGAAGCATCAAATGTTGCCTGGGTACTAGCGGTAATACTTTTAAATTGAGATAGCCAATCCATGCCTTGGAAAGTACCTGGCCATTTGTTTAACATAAATTTCCTGAATGCCTCCTATATGTCAGGCCCTGTGTTAGGCACTGGGGAATCAAAGACAAATAAGACACAGACATTACTCTCAAGTTGTTTAGACTACCACAGTATACTATAGGAGAAAGATGTTAAGCAAGTGATCTAAGTAAGTCAGTCTAGATTTCAGAGTGCTTCTCAAATATCCTGGAATGGATGGAGTTAGGGGTAAAGAGGAGATTATGTGTTATATATTAAAATCAACGGGGACTAGGAGTGTGCTGTCATTCACAAAGGATGATTCTAATGATCCAAGGGAATAGAATAGATATTTTGAGATGTATGCATTTGTTGAATCTCCCCCTTGGCAACCAAAGTTTGCATTAGTCAATGGGTATACTAGACTTATTTACCTGTAGGTGATCAAATTCCAAACTCTTACTTCAACAGTGCTTGTTTCAATTCAGTGAATTGAACCAGGTTATTCTAATTACACATACATTTAAGATTAACAAAAATTTTAAGGATTCTTTGTCTTTCAGATAAAAAGAGGATTAAAGTTGAAAGAAAACTGCTTGGAAAAAAAATACACTTTAAAGTAGGTATACAGCAAATATACAGCAAAATTTAAATTTTTTTGAAAGCTCTAAATTAGCCAAATCATACCTCCTTCAAAATGGGAAAGGAGAGCATACAATCATATGGATAAAAAGTGTAGAAATGCAGGAGGCCCAGGTGGCTCAGTGGTTTAGCACCGCCTTCAGCCCAGGGCCTGATCCTGGAGACCCAGGATCAAGTCCCACATCAGGCTCCCTGCACATGGAGCCTGCTTCTCCCTCTGTCTGTGTCTCTGCCTCTCTCTCTCTCTGTTTCTCATGTTCTCTCATGAATAAATAAAATCTTAAAAAAAAAAGTGTAGAAATGGGTAAACTCATAATATCCATATTTTTAGCCTGGAACAGTAATGAAGATGGGAGTTACCTTTAGTTTACAGTTTTAATATGCTGGTTAGAAAAGACAATTACATTTTGTCATTTATAAATATGTGCCATTTCGTTAACAAATGACTGTCTTGATGGCTGTCTTGGTGTCAAGTGTACTAATAGTAATACACAAACACAGTTACCTTTCAAGAACAGTTCATGATAAAATTCAGCAAATTAGAGATAGGGTAAACTTACTTAACACAATACAGAGCATCTACAAAAACCCATAGCTAATAATATCATACTGAAGGGTGAGAGATGGAATACTTCCCCCAAGATCAGAAACAAGGCAAGGATGTCCCTTGGCATCAATCTTATTCAACATGGTAATGGAAATTTTAGGCAGAACAAGAAGAAAAAAGGTATAGATTGGAAAGAAGAAATAAAACTGTCTCTGTGTAAATAACATAATTGTCTATACAGAAAATCCTATCGAATCTTAAAAGACCCTCAGGAATCAATAAGTAAGTTGAGCAAGGTTGCAGTATACAAGATTAACACGCAAAATTCAATTGTATTTCTATTTACTAAAAACAAATGCATGGAAACCAAACTTAAAAACACAACATTTGTAATAACTTCAAAGAAAATAAAATATCTAGCCATATACTTAACAAAAAATGTACAGGATCTCTATGTGAACATGGGTGTCAAGTGGAGGAGACAGCATGATTGGGAAGAGGTAACAATGAGCAAACTGAAGCCTATCTACTGAGGAAAGTGAGACCTGAGTTTCTCACTGCTAAAGAAGATCTCTATAGACAGAAAGGATTAGAAAGAACCCTTGAAATGCTGTGTTGGATTAGAAAAGGAGGTAATGGCATAAATTCATGGTTTTAGAGTAAGTAAATATCTGTATACAAACATAGAGTTAGATGGGTATATTTGTATGTTGTGTATATAAAGCCATTTCTATATTTCCTAGCTCTGCCTATTGAGGGAAACCAGAGGAGATGACAACTCAGTAACAATCAAGCACACTGGGAATCTAGAACTTGGTTTTTAAATACCACCCACTACAAAAGGAAAATAGAAACAGGGCTCCTTGGAGAGAGGTCAGATTCAAAAATTAGGGCAAGGGAGGTATAAGATGAACCTGGAATATCTTTCTATCTCAGATAAAGTGTTAAAAAGATACAGGAGCCAGCCTGAAGGAGCTCCTACCTGGTTCTACTGGGAATACCTTGAGCATTAAGAGAAATTATTTTATTTATTGAATGTAATATGAATACATCCATCTACACTAATAAGTGAATACATAAATACATGGGAGAGAAGTAAAAGATCTTCCTTATAGTAGAATTCCAACTAATAAATGTAGAAGGAATGTTGAGAATAGAGAATCACTCTTTGACAACTATCTTAGTGATGGCGATTACAAAGAGGGAAACAATGAACTTAAGGTGGACAGACCTGGTGGTCAATAAGATGACCAGAAGGTCAAGATGAACATTATGGTGGTGAGACAGGTCAACACCATGTGCTTCCTGATATAACAACTGAGAAGTGAAGAGCATCAGTTCTGCCATTCCATGCAGTGAAATTTCTAGAGAATGTATGATCTGAGTGGAAAAAGAAGAAACAGGGTTATACTACAGAATGAAGCCTGTATTTTAAAAAATTGATAAAGACCTGAAAAAGGAATTCTAGATTGAAGAAGTACGCAAAGATGTGACCACTAAATGCAGTAGCAATTCCTGGATAGAATCCTGGAACAGGAAAAAAAAAAAAAGAATTCTGGAACAGAAAAAAATCATTATTGGGACAGCTGAAAAATTTGAACAGGGTCTATGTAGAAGATGGCAGTGTTGCAACAAAGTTGATTTCCTGATTTGGAGAGTTATATATAGGTTATGTAGGAGTGTCTCTTTATTCTTTGGAAAATTTGCATTGATAGAATACAAAAATTAAATGTTAATAATTGATAATAAAACATATAAAACAAATACTCACCAATGACTTTAACAAAATAAGCATCTGCTTCAAAATTATTTTTTAGTGTATGGATGGCAAAATCATTCTTTGTATATCCTTTACTTAGTACTACAATGTCCAAGATTCCCTGGAAAAAAACATACACAAAAGCTCTAAGAACAAATCAGCAACTGAAAAAATAACGAAAATACCTGCATGTTTATCATATAAATATAAACCTTACTCAACTTGATGTTTAAAATAAAAATACTATTAAAAATATAAAACCTTACGAGAGAGAGAGAGAGAGAGAGAGAGAGAGGCAAATCAAGAAATAGATTCTTTTCTCTAGAGAATAAACTGATGAGTTACCAGAGCGGAAGTGGGAGGGGTGGGGGAAAGATATGATAGGGATTAAAGAGTGCATTTGTCACAAGTATCAAGTGTTGTAAGGAATTGTTGAATTACTAAATTGTACACCTGAAACTAATATTACACTGTATGTTAACTAGCTGGAATTTACATAAAAACTTAAAAAAAAAACCAAAACCCTAAACCCGCAGAATAGTAAACAATAAACAAAATGAAAAACAAAACAAAAAAAAAAAAGAAAAGAAAAAAAATTTGTAATTTTAATCTCTGGAGGTAACTGTTATATATTTTCTTTCAGTCATAATTGTAAGAATTTTTGCTTTACTTAATTTTATTTATTTTTTTAAAAAGCTTTACTTATTTATTTTAGAGAAAGGGAGAGTGTGCCAGTAAGGGGAGGGGCATAAGGAGAGGGGGAATCTCAGGCCTACTCCTCACTGAGCTCAGATTCCCACAACCCTCAGGTCATGACCTGAGCCAAAATCAAGAGTTGGAAGCTTGACCAAGTGAGCCACCCAAGTGCTCCTGCGTGAATTTTTTAAGGCCTATGAAATGGACCACTAAACTGTCTTCAACCATCAGAGAAACAGAGCACCTTTTTATCTGTCCTGATAACCATGGCATATTAACATTATTTTTCCCTAAAAAAGAGGGAAGTTTTGTTGATTTTATTGGGGAAAAAAAGTATGCTCATTTAAATTTCCATGTTGTGGATTATTTTATTTACTTATTAAAATTGTTTTGAATATACTTGACATATAATACGACATTAGTTTCAGGGCTACAACAAAGTGATTAACTGTATACCTTGTGCTATGCTCACCACAAGAGTAGTCCATTCCACTGATTCTTAATGATATGGATCATTTACCATATTTTTTTAATATACTGGCCACATGTGTTTTTTCTGTAAATTGATTATGTTCTGTTTTTCCAGTGGGACTTTCTGGTGACTTATGTTAGTTTGTATAAACCCTTCTTATATTAAAGATACTATTTGATTCTTTCATATTAAGTTTATTTTCCAGAATATAAATTTCACTTGATTATGTACAGAAATTAAAAACTTTGTAGGGGTTCCTGGGTGGCTCAGGTGGTTAAGCCTCCAATTCTTGATTTTGGCTCAGGTTATGATCTCAGGGTTGTGAGATCTAGCCCCACATTGGGCTCTGCACTGGCTGTGGAATCTTGCATAGGATTATCTCTCTCCCTGTCCCTTTGCCCCTCTTCAGTCCTCTTGACTTTTACCTTACAGTATTTTTGTTAATTACTTTTATGCTTGTTAACTATTAATTAAAAGTGAAATAATGTGAGATTTGGTAGCAGAAAGAAGAAAATAAGAACCTGGACAATGCATATAATTGAGAATCAGCTTGTTAAAAAAAACAAAACAAAACCAAAAATGAGATTAGGAGGAGACATAAATATCCTGATGGACTTTGAATTTTTAAAAATAATCAGGTTATTTTACAAGGATATATTGTGATATATTAACTCTAGAATTTAACACATTTTTATCACAATGTATTATTTTTCTGAGTGGTAAACTGGCTTTTCACATTAGAACGGAGGAAACTAGAGCCCTGAGGGCCTTTCCTTGTCACCTGGCAACTGAAGACAGAGTCACAGGAATCTCTGGCAATAGATGCTACTTCTAGTTCACAGATTTAAAAGGGAGTACCACATTCATTCTTCTATGATCTTGTACAGATTAAGAATCTGTTGGCTATGCTTTTGTCTACTGATGCACATGCACACTTGCCAGCTTCAGAGCATGAATCTCTAGGGGTTTAATCTAAATAGCACAAAATGAGATAAAGGCGTTTTCATATTTCACTGTACTGATCAGCTAGTAGTGTCAATAAATTTGTTCCCTGTGCCATTTAACATTAATAGGGGCTTTCTTTAATTAACTCATTTGCTTGCATTATCTCATCTACATTTTCTGGTCAAACAGGGTGAAGCGAAAGCGAGACGAAGTGGATGGCAATTAGACTCCAAATACAGAGGAGAGCTCTGAACTCACATCTTCATAAATGTCAAAGAAGGTGGCAACCATGGCATCTCTGATTTGATTTAGGTCCATGAGCTCCCAGTAGACTCTAAACATACGATGTGCCCCCTCACAGCTTGCATTATTACAAGGAACATTCTCCAGTAAAAAGGCCTGCTGATTGCTGTAAGATAAAGGAAAGGCATTTAGTTAATATAACACATCAGTGCTGTATAGTATCAGCTGTGCTGTATTTCCTAGAATCAAAGAGATGAGAAATAGTATATAGTGAACTGATATGAAAAAAAACCCACATTTTATTGATAATTGTACTGTGTCATAAAAAAATTAAATTGTTGGCTATCCTCTGTGAGCCTTTGGCAAAAATTCTCAGGGGCTACCTTGTTGCTGGCCTCTCTCCTCTTATGTGGAGTTGCCAGGTCCATCCCTTCTTCCTCCCTTGGGTTCTACTACACAGATTTTTCTGCAACTTATTTCTTTACATCAGTAAGACAGCATTCATGGGGGAAAGGGATATCACCTGAATAAGGACTTTTGATATCTATTCTGAAAAGTTCCCTCAGAGAAGTTGTGGTTTATATCTCCTAGGAGCAGCCCATCATATTGCTGGTTTCTCCATATGTGCATTTTTTTCAGGGGGTACTCCACAATATGTCTAAGCCATCACTTGTTTCAACACCCTGCTGTTGATAGGTAGTCTTCAATTGTTCTCCATTATAGCATATCACATTTTCACACTCATATAAATGTTATTTTCCCAAGGGAAAATGTTATTTTCCCTTGGGAGTTATCTGGTCTAAGAATATGCATATTTTTAAAAAAGATTTTATTTATTTATTTATTTATTTATTCATTCATTCATTCATTCATTCATTCATTAGAGACAGAGAGAGAAAGGCAGAGACAAAGGCAGAGGGAGAAGCAGGCTCCACACAGGGAGCCTGACGTGGGACTCAATCCCTAGTCTCCAGGATCATGCCCTGGACTGAAGGCGGTGCTAACCGCTGAGCCACCGGGGCTGCCCAGAATATGCATATTTTAAATGTCCCTTGCTAAAGCCAAATGTACAAATGTACCAATTAGTACTTCTAGTAGTATATGAGTATATCCTTCTCCATATCTTGCCAATATTAGCCTCACTGCTTTTTATATTTGCCAATTGGGTAGCTTAAAAAATGTACCAATTTGTACTTCTAAAATGCACCAATTTGTACTTCTAGTAGTATATGAGTATATCCTTCTCCATATCTTGCCATTAGCCTCACTGCTTTTTATGTTTGCCAATTGGGTAGCTTAAAATCTTATTCTCCTGAGTGTAAGAGCAGCTAAATCATTGCTTTAAAAAAATTTTTTTTTTAAAAAGGATTTTCTTTTTTTATTAGAGAGATAGAGTGTGTGTGTAAGTGGGAGGAGGGGCAGAGGGGGGAGGGAGAAGAAGAGGGAAAGAATCCCAAGCAGACTCCAAGCACAGGGCTTGATCTCACAGCCCTGAGATCACAACCTAAGCTGAAACCAAGAATATGACGCTTAACCGAGCCACCTAGGAGCCCCTGAGGATTATTTTTGTATTTATCAACTATTTGTGTTTCTTCTGGGAATTGGCACTTAGAATATTTTTAAATTATTAATTTTTAGGACATCTCTGATTGTTAGGGCATTAACATCTTACCTGTTACTTTGATACCATTATTTGTAACATAAGGGCAAAAATAGTATGTTAATTCAAATGGCTGTTGAAAGGATTAAATGAGAAAGTACATGGTAAAGAGTTCTGTAAAGTGCCTGAGACACTGCACAGCATACATTCAATATATGCTGTTGTTATTATTATTATATATGGCTATTGTTATTATTGATATGTTGCAAACATTTTGCTCCAGCCTTTTATTTTGTTTTAAAAATTTATGGTGTTCTTCACGGAAAAGTTTATAATATCATATAGTCATTTATATCAATATTTTTCTTCATGGAAATGTGAGAAATGTTAAAGTGAGTCCATCATGTTGATGGAAAATGAAACCAAATGAAAACTACATTTACACAAAGGAATGAAGAACAGTGAAAATGTTAAATATGTGGGCAAATAAAAAATATTTTTTCTTATTATTGAAGTCTCTTTAAAGATAATTGATAATTGATAATTAAATAAGTGTGATGTGAACGACATAAGGAGACATAGAACATGTCAAATAGGAGCACTATGGCCAGGAGGGAAAATGAAAATGAGTCTTCAGTTGTAAATGAAGTGGTACAATATTGTTGGAAGACAGACGGGTAAGTTAAGATGCATCCACTAAAATGACAAGATTTATAGTTTATAATTTAACAACAAAAAAGACAAAATGGAATCATAAAAAAATCCTCACCTAATTCAAATAAAGGCAGAAAAGGGAAAAGACAACACTGCTGTTGGGAGTATACACAGGTATAGCAACCACAGCAAGGAATATGGAGGCACCTCAGAAAAATTAAACACAGAGCTATTATGATAAAGCAATTCCACGTTTTGGGTATATATTGAAAGGAACTTGAAATCAGGATTTCAAAGATATATTTGAAGTCCCATATTCACTGCAGTTATATTTACAATAGGAAAATAAGGAAACAATCTAAATGTCCATCAACTGATGAATGAATAGAGAATGGGGCATGCACAGGCATGTATGCTGGATTATTATTCAGCCTTCAATAAGAAAGACATTTGAAACAATATGGATGAATCTGGAGAACATTATGCTAAATGAAATAAGCCAGACACAGAAAGACAAATACTGTATAATCTTATATGTATAATCTAAAAACACTGAACTTATAGAAACAGAGTAGCACAGTGGTTGCCAGGGGTAGGGGAAATGGAAGATGCTGGTTAAAGAATGCAAATTTTCACTTGTAAAATGATTATAATCAGGATATCTAATGTACAACATGGTGACTGGAGTTAACAATACTGTATGTATGTTTAAAGCAGTTATGAGAATAAAGCTTTAATGTTCTTACTGTAACAACATGAATAAGAAAATGGTCATTATGTGAAATGAAGAATATTAACTAACCTTAATGCAGTAAACATTTTGCAATATACTTGCATGATGATATGTTTATCATCACACCGTACATCTTAAATTTATACAATGTTATATATAAGTTATATCTCATAAGGCTGGGAAAATAGAAAAAAGATTAGTAACAGTTACATTAAAAATATCTCCAATATAATTGGATATTAAATGAAGTGCTTACTACTAAAAATCTATGAAGGAATCAAAAAGGAAATTACAAAGTACTTGATGAAAATGAAGATACAACATATTAAGAATTTATAGTATGTCACTAAAATAGTATTTAGAGGCAAATTTATAGCTTTATTACTACTTTATTAGAAAAGGAGAAAAGTCTCAAAACACTGACCACAGTCAATTTCTTTCCTAAGAAAGTAGAAATAGAACAGCAAATGAAATATGAAATATGCAGAAGAAAGGAAACACAGAGGAAATCAATGAAGTAGAAAACAAAAACAATATAAAGAAAATCAATGAAACAAAAAGATGGTTTTTGTGAAGAAAATTTTAAAACTGATAAACTTCCAACTGAAATGGGGGAAGACACAAAGTACAGCTATTGTGAATGAGAGAGGTAATACCACTACATAGTATACCAGTATTAAAAGATAATAAAGGAATGTACCAAACAAAAACTCTGTACCAATATAATTGACAAATTAGATGAAATGAACGAATTCCTTGGAACTCACAAGTTACCAAAAGTGCACTGAAGATGAAATGGGTAAAGAAATTGAAATTATAGTTTTATATCTTCTAAAAAAATCTGAAAAAGTCCAAGCCCAGGATGGCTTCACTTATGAATTATACTGATTATTTATTTATTTATTTATTTATTTATTTATTTATTTATTTATGATAGAGAGAGAGAGAGAGAGACAGAGAGAGACAGAGGCACAGGAGGAGGGAGAAGCAGGCTCCATGCCAGGAGCCCGACGTGGGACTCGATCCCGAGACTCCAGGATCACACCCTGGGCCAAAGGCAGGCACTAAACCGCTGAGCCACCCAGGGATCCCCTATACTGCATATTTAGATATAATACCAATTCTACACAAACTCCTAAAGAAACAAATGGAGACATGCTTCCCAACTCATTCTCTGATACTGAATTTTATATGAAAATTAGACAGACATCACAAGAAAACTATAGACTAATATTCCAAATGAACACAGTCACAAGTATTTTAACAAAATTAAATAAAATCTAACAGTACATTCAGATTTTGCTTTATACAGTACAATGTTCACTGATACTTGTGCATTTTGGAACCATGTCTCTGCTTCATGATTTACCAGAGAACCATGCAAAGAGAGGATATGGTTCTGATATGGACATGTTTCAGAGAACAAGTGACATGAAAACTGTGGATACATAAAAAAAGATACATAAAAACTGTGGTCAAAAAAAATTATGACCAATTAAGGGTTTGTTGCAGGAATGCAAAGTTGGTTAAATATTTTAAAATGAATCAGTGATTCGGTAGATTAATAACAGGAAATCCATACAATCATTTCAGTAAGAACAGAAAAAATATTTGACAAAACCCAATATCCATTTCAGATCTAAACTCTGCAAACTAGGAATGGAAGGAACTTTCTCAACATGACAAAGGGCATCTACGGATAACTTATAACAAACAGCATACTAATTTTGAAAGACTGCCCTTCTAAGAACCTTATTTCTACAAGGCAAGGATGTCTGCTTTCACCACTTCCATTCAACAGTGTACTATAGGTTCTAGCCATTGTAAATGACAAGAAAAACAATAAAAAGCATTAAGATTAGTAAGAAGTGAAACTGTCTTTATTTATAAATTATCTGACCACCTATTTAGAAAACCCTATCATATCTAGAAGAAAACCTAGTATAGAACTAATAAGTTGAGCTAGGTAGCAGAACACAAAATTAATATACAAAAGTCAACTGTATTTCTATATATTAGCAAACAACAATTAGGAATTGAAATAAAAAAGCACCAGTGATAAAATCACAAAAATGAAACATGTAGGTATCTGACAAAAGAAGTACAAAGAAAGCTATAACACGTAAAAAGACAAATGGACACATACACACAAACACACAGAGTTCATGGGTTCAGAGACTCAATTTTGTTAAGATATCAACTATTTCCACATTGATTTACACAGGCAATGTACAGGAGTAGCCCCTTATCGACAGTTTCACTTTTAATGGTTTTGGTTACTCCCAATCAACTGTGGTCCAGAAGGAGACAACCCTACTTCTGACATATATTAAAAGGTCAATTGTAGCCTAATACTACATAACAATGTCTACATCATTCACTTCACTTCAACTTATCATGCAGGGATTTTATTATCTTACATTATCACAAGAAAGTTGAGTACAGTACAATAAAACATTTTGTGAGACAAAGATCACATTCACATAACTTTTATTATAGTATATTATAATTCTATTTTATTATCAATTATTGTTAATCTACTATGCTTACTTTAGAAATTAAACTTCATCATAGTTATATATTATATAATTCTAGTTTGTTATTAATTATTGTTAATCTACTATGGTTAATTCAGAAATTATACTTCATCATAGTTATGTATATATAGGAAAAAAAATATGGTTCAGTACATCAGCAGTTTCAGGTATCCACTGGTAGTCTTGGAACATAATCCCCATGGATAAAGGGAGAGGGTTACTATAATACCAATCCAAATCTCTGCAGACTTAAAAATATTTTTTTTTGCAAAAATTACAAATAGCCTAAAATTCATAGAAAATACCAAATATGTAAAATAGCCAAAATAGCTCTGAAAAAGAATAAAGCTGGAGGACTTACACTATCTGAATTTACTACTCATTATAAGTAAACAACCGTTAAACAATTGTAGTATTTCTGCAAAGATGAACAACAGATCATTGGAACAGAATAAAGTGAAGAAATATACCCACTGACACACATATGGCCAACTGATTTTCATCAAAGTTCAAAAGCAATTGAATAGAAAAAAGGAATTACCTTCTTTTTTTCCCCCATATCTTGTACCATATAGAAAGATTAACTTAAAATGGATCATAGACCTAAAGTAGATAATGAATATGCAGAAGGACTTGAAGGACTTTAAAAAAATTCTAGAAGGCATAACTCATTGTGACTGAGTTAGGTAAAGATTTCTTAGATATGACACTAAAAATCAAAATCCATAAAAGAAAAATTGATAGACTTTTTAAAAATTAAGCACTTATCGCCCTGTGGAAGACAGTGTTCAGAGTACAAAGAGTTAAGCCAGAGATGAAAAAAAATACTTGCAAATAATAGTAATAAAGGATTTGTATATGAAAAACTTTCAAAACCCAATTAGGAAAACAAATATCCCAAATAAAATATGGGCAAAAGATTTGGACACGTCATCAAAGATCTATGAAAAACAAATAATTATATGAAAAGATCTTAAAAAATCATCAGTTATTAGAGGAACTGAAATTAACACTACAAAGAGCTACACTACAAATAAGATAGCCAAAATTAAAAAGACTGATCATACCAATGCTGAAAAGGTGAACCAATTGGAACTGTTTGGCATTTTCTCAAAAAGTTAAACACACATCTTCCCAAAGGCCAGATATTCCATTCCTTGGTATTTGCTCAAGACAAATAAAAGCTTACATCTATACAATGACTTTTACAAGAATGATCATGGCAGATTATTTGTAATAACCTGATAAAAACCTAATGTCAAGCAACATGTAAATGGATATAATAAGCAAACTGTGATATATCTGTACAATGGAATACTCTTCTGCCATAAGCAACCATGAACTAAGATATGTTTAACAGTATAGATGAATCTCAGTATTATAATGGTGAGTGAAAGAACCCAGGCATAAAGAACATAAAGCCCATGACTTCATTAATATAAAATAAGAGAAAATGCAATCTAATCTACAGTGACAAAAGGAAAACTAGTGGTTGCCTGTGGGATGAGGGAAGGGTTAAAGGGGTGGAAGGAGTGGAAGGGTAGATTGCCAAGGGGTAAAAAGAAACTTTTGTGAGTTCTGTATATGCTCTTTAATTGATTGTAGTGATATTTGCATAGGTGGTATATGCAAAAACTTATCAATGTAAATACTTTAAAGATGTGTACTTTACTTTGTGTCAATTAAACCTCAATAAAGCTTTTAAACCTCAATAAAGCTTTTAAAATGTTACTCCTTCGTGAGAAAAACCAAAAACACAAGCAACAAAATAAAAACTAAACTTGACATCATCAAATGAAAAACATTTATGCTTCAAATGACACCAAGAAAGTGAAAAGATGACTCAGCATGAGAGATGACTTTTGCAAATCATGTATCTGACAAGGGACTTGTATGTAGAATATATAAAGACTTCTTGTATCTCAATAATACAAAAGCAAATAACTCAATTTTAAATGTGGGCAAAGGATCTAAATGAACAATCACTGAAGAAAGATACACAGTGGCCAATAAGCACATGAGAAGCTCAAAATCATTAGTCCTCTAGGAAACAGCAAAACAGAATGAGATAACATTTCATACTCATTAGGATGGCTACAGTAAGAAAGATAAATGCTGATGAGGATGTGGGAAAACTGGAACCCTCATAAACAGCTGGTGAGAATGAAAATGGCACAGCTGCTTTAGAAAGCAGCCTGGTAGTTCCTCAAATGGCTCCGTTCTTAAGTATATTCCACTCCTAGGTATATCTCAGAGAAATGAAACCACATCTCCAGAAAAGCTTTTATATGAATGTTCATGTTCATTCACATATGAATGAATAAAATGTGGTATATCCATACTACGGAATATATTCAACAGCAGAAAGAAATGAGGTACTGGTACATGCTACCAAATGGATGAACCCTGAAAACATAACACTAAGTCAAACAAGTTAGTCATAGAATATCATGCATTGTTTGATTGTATTTACATAAAATGTCCAGAATAGGCGAAACTAGAGAGACTTATGTGTGATTTCCTAGGGCTGGTGAGATTGGAGACTGATGACTAAGGCAAGTGGGATTTCTTTCCAGTGTAATGAAAATGTTCTAATACTGACTGTAGGTGATGAATGCACAACTATATGAATATACTAAAAGCCACTGAATAGTATGAATGGGTGAATGGGTGAATTGTATGGTGTGTACATTCTATCTCAATAAAGCTGTTAAAAAAAAAAGAGAATTGCAGAAAATGTTAACCCATTAAAAACCCCAGGGGGAATGTTTAAAAGATATAACATGTAAAATGCACATATCAAATGCCTCTTCTCTGAACAGGCTGGTATTTATACATTTAAGCATGCAGCCTTTTGAGGCTGGTTTTAATTTCTCTTTCAAGATTATAAAGTTACTGTTGTTTCTTGATACCATTGACAAAGCTTGGTTTATCCTAGGTTGTTGATATCTGTGTGCATCTGTCTTATTTCTCATTAAGAAAGGTAGCTGATGGATCATTTAACTTGAAGTTTGATTTTCTCCCTGGCTGCTCTTAGAGCTTGTGTGTCCACTTTAGTCATTTCTATCTCCAGTGAGTTCTGCTCTTCTAGACTGTCCTTAACTCTTCCTTTGAATTCCCCAATTTCATTATCAGCCTACGCTCATATGGAAGGAAACGAACTTCAATTTGAGGATATGCCTATCTTTCCATATAAGCCTTAAGAAAGACAGCTCTACACACACAGAAGAAAAACAAATTAAGAAGAAACCCAAATACGTCCATTAGGAATCTTCTGAAAATAAAACAATTTTTCTATTTTTTAAATTGCTGCTCTGAAACTATGCTGCCAGCTATTGGTAAATGTAGAATCCTCAGCTAAGCTAATATAACAAAGTAAAACTTTCCTTTGAAATATTAAAAATTATTGAAGTATTTCTGTAACACAGACTGACAATTGGAGATGTTCAAAAGGGGTGATAAATTTGGTATCCAGAATAAAGTTCACTTGAGCTCTGGGTAAAAGCAATACATTTATTCGCCAAACAGCATCTAGGATGTAAGATTCAGTGGGCAGGTAGTAAAGCTTCTTGAATGAAAGGAGGAAACAATCATGTTTTGTAGAGCAAGGCCAAGTGAAAGGCAAAGCTTAATAGGATGTAAGACTGCTACAAGTTCTTGTTAAGTAAGTGGTTAGAAAAAATGTTGTCATGTTCTAATATATCTTTATTCAAAGATGTCCTGCATATTGGCAAATTTGGTAGCCACTACATCTTCTTCCAGGTATTATGATATTTGTGTTTTTTATTATGAAAAATGGAATATAATGCTAATTTTATTTGTTAGCTGGGCAAAGGTATAAACAGGATATTCAGATTCAAGAGTAAGAAATTCATGGACATGCCACAACTTATAAAGTACACATGCAAAAGGAACAAAAAGATGATTAGGAAATTATTCTAATCATAATTCTGGTTTAGTTGTTGATACTGTAGGATGCAGTGATGAGTTGGATAGCGGGAGAGGGGAAATGAGGAAAGAGAGAGGGAAATGAAGGACAACCTTCACCTTTCTGACTTGAATAATGGAGTGAGCCATCACCTGAGATAAACAGTACACTAAGAACAGGTTTAGGGGAGAAAGGATACTTTCAGTTTGGGGTGCCATAGGTAGAGCATTCAGGGGAATATCCAACAGGCACAAACAAACACAAGTATAAGGTTGAGATAAAAGGATTTAGAAGTCCTAAGCTTCTAAGTATTAAAATGGTCAAAGTAGATAATGAACATGCAGAAGAGAACAAAGGGCTGAGAACGAAACCCTAAAAAACACCAATACTTAAGGTGGCTAAGATGGGGAGTTCTCAGAAGAGATGGTATAGGAAGTTAGAGAGGGTATAGAGAGAACCAGCAGAGCTTTAAGAGTAAATCATCAACAACCAAATGTAGGCAAGAATCTGGTGACTGAGGGAATGTGAAGTGTCCACTGGATTTGTCAGCTAGAAGTCGCTGAGGCTAAATGAAAAGTTTAGTATAGTGGAGTGGGCTGAAGCTAAAATGATAGGTTATGGATGAATTTGAGGTAACAGAGCAGGTGACAAATTTGTCCTGAGTCACAAATCTTTAATTTTTTTTTTTAAGTTTGGAGAGACTTGCACCTATTTATGTAAAATATGGGGAAAAAGAGGGTAGAATGAAAAGACTTTGAAAGCAAAGGAGAGGGGATACTTATGCATCAGAGGATGCAGATGGAATTGAAATGGAGAGGGTAGCCCATAGGGACAGAGAAATCACTGAGGAAACTGTTACAATAAATCAGGGTAAGGAGAAAGTGACTTGATCGAAAGAGGTGGCAGTGATGATGAAAAGAAACGAAGCCTGAAATCACATTGTCAAAGAGGACTATACCTTCTTGGAGGGCATTCAGAGGTAATTTAACCTTTACAGGCTAAAATGACTGGGGCCATGATAGAATCTTTGCAGTAAACAGAGAATTATGAGGAAGGGTTGGACGTAAAGAGAAGGGGAGGTATGATTATGGTTGGATATCTATAGGATAGAGAAGACAAAGTGTGAGGTACTCATCTGGGAGTTATTCACCTAGAAGTTAAGATGACTTGTGCTATATATCTGAATGAAGTAGCCCAGTAGAGAAATGTAGGAAGTATCAATAGTTGAAGATTCCAACTTGTGGAATGTCCTCGGGGCAGGTAAGAGAGTAAAACAAAAAAACCCAACAATCCAGTGACGGAGAGAAACTTGTCATTCAACATTAGAAATGACTTTTCTAGGATGCCCGGGTGGCTCAGTGATTGAGCGTCTGCCTTCGGCTCTGGTCATGATCCCGGGGGTCCTGGGATCGAGTTCCACAATGGGCTCCCTACAGGAAGCCTGCTTCTCCCTCTGCCTATGTCTCTGCTTCTCTCTCTGTGTCTCTCATGAATAAATGAATGATATCTTTTTAAATAATGACTTTTCTGAATACATGAACTTTAGCTAAATATGACAAAGCATGTGGTTATTTTTAAGTTATGCTATAAGACAGTGCAAGCATTCAATAACTAAAAGTTGGTTAAATTAACATAATGGAATATTTTACAATTATTAAAATATTATAAAAGTAGTAATTATTGCCATAAAATTGTTCATTATATATAAAGGGATAAAAGCATGTCACAAGACAGTAAATGATATGATCTTGTTTTGTAATACAAACAAAACATCATGTACATACTCATACACATACTCATGAGCAGAAAGAGGCTAGAGCAGGTTTTGGAAGGATGTATACCCAAGACTAATGGTGGCTGTCTCTTAGTAGGCAGGGTTTTAGGTATGTTTTACTTTATTTCCTTTGATGTGAAAATGTATATTTTTGTAGTAAGCAGAAAATGTTTTCCTATAGTCACCACTCACTCTCTCACATTACGTACTTTATTTTAACTCACTGCATAATCTTAGCACTACCTTACACTTTCCTATTTTTGATTTGCTTGTTTATTGCCTACCTTTTCCAAATTTATCTCTTATTTGCACTATATTTCAACATTCAAAGTTTGCCTCAATAGGCACTCCATAAATACTGAAGTAAAATTTAATAAGTAACACTTTTGTAATAAACACTAAAAGCTTAATTTATTGTTAAGCACTGATTCTCCTAAGTTCTTCTATTTTAGAAGTGATCAAATAAGTTAGAAGCAAAGGAAAATGGTGGAGATAAAGTCTGCTTAATAGGGACTTTATCTCCAATAATACTGTGAATCTGAGGACAAATACCTCTCTGGGCTGCCTAGTGAGATACCTCACAAGGCCCTGAGTAGTCCTGGACTGTTGCAGAAGAAAAGACTGGGCCTGACAAGTTGACAGAACTCATCTTTATAAAAGAATAATCTCAGAACACATACAGATCTTGCATCCTCCATGTAAGCTAACTTGTGATGCTTTATACTAATTTCAATGTCATTGCTTACAGTGTTTTTGTGATTTCTCTTTGGGGGATGCCTTTAAACATTGTTGAGCCTTCTGTCATTCTCAGCTATGGTAAATCTTCAATGTGAGCAGTAAATGTGAACTTAAGTGCTATAGTTAAGGTCAGTAAATAGGTTGGTTAATATGTATACAAAATCAAAGCATGTAATTAAACAGTGAGACTTACAGAAGTCTGACTCTTTAATGGGCTTATTTTTATTGTGATATATACAACTCATATACCATAAAGTTCACCATTTTATTTTATTTTATTTTTTTTTTATTTTTAAATTTTTATTTATTTATAGTCACAGAGAGAGAGAGAGAAAGAGAGGCAGAGACACAGGCAGAGGGAGAAGCGGGCTCCATGCACCGGGAGCCCGACATGGGATTCGATCCCAGGTCTCCAGGATCACGCCCTGGGCCAAAGGCAGGCGCCAAACCGCTGCGCCACCCAGGGATCCCAAGTTCACCATTTTAAAGTGTTCAATTTAGCCATTTTTGGTATATTCACAAGGTTATGCAACCATTGCTACTATCAAATTCCAGATTATTTTCATCACCCTCATAAAATCCCATACCATTGGAAGTCAATCCCTATACAGGTAATTCTTATAGAAGAATTTCTGAAGTGTTTTAAACATTATTAAAGAAATGTCTATTCTACTAAGGTGACTTCTATGGGCAACTGATTCATCTGTATATATTGTTTTTAGATAAATCCCAGTCATATTCATTTATATTTGGGGATATCAATAAAATTCTTTTTTTTTTTTATCAATAAAATTCAATCAAGGAAAACAAACTGTTCTGTCACCAGCCATATTTTCTTTCTACACCATGTTCTAAAACCAATTTTTCTGAAATATCCATGAGTTTGTGAAAGGTAAGAAATCTATTGTATTTTACCTATGAGACAAAAGAACTAACTACATTTAAGTTCAATTTTATCTTCTTGGGAAAGCTTGATAACATGCTGAGTTAAGATAATTACATATCTTTAAAAAAAGAGCATCGTCCTATCAATGAGAATGCATTAAAATAAGATTAAATCAGGAATGTATACATAATCACCTATTAAACCCTTTATTAAGCAGAGGACAAAACATTTAGATAATTAGCTAAAGCTCTGAAAGAAAAAGCAAATGTAACACAATTAGTGCTTCTACAAAACTGAAAACTTTCTAGTCAGGTCTTTCTTGGCCTTGAGTGATCCTAAGTGACCCAACTTAAGACTTAGGCTCATCATCCTAAATTACTTTTTACCATTACTCAAAGGTAAGATAAAATCCTCTGTTCTTGGGATAATAGTGGCTTTAAAACTGCCAAGTAACGACATACTTGTGATAATGAAAATTTATAGAAACTATACTAAATAAACTATGACTCCTGTGTTAGGACTGGTGGTAACAAATAATAAACTGTTGAAAATGAAGTATCTGGCACTACTGTGGGAATGACCATGAGTTCACCATATGTTCTATGGGAAAAAACCTAAGCAAATGTGTTTAAATACCCTACTTATGATGCAACATAAGCCTAAATTCCTTCAGTCCATGATTTCTCCTTTGCTCTTCAGAAACTCTACAGCATATGAAAAATTATAATTAGGTACCATTCTCACTTTGGCAATCTACTTGGTTTCTGATGTTCACTTATTCAGAAAGGAGGGGGGTAGTTTCTAATACCTCTGAACATTTTAAAAAGCATTTTAAAAGCTTGGTTAACATGGGTTTTATATACCAGATTTCTGTTATTCCAATAGTTTCCCTTACCTAGATTCATGTTCCTAAACTCTTTTGATATATTTCCCACATGCACTCGTGCATGTACTAATATGTTATTCTCCTCTGTTTAGTTGACATCAATTGTCCACCTCCTGAAAAGATTAAGACTGAATAATGTATTTTCTTGGAAAGTGAGAATCTCAGGCCTCTACTTTGCTATTAAATTTCTTCAGTCTAGCTGTTTTTGTATTAAAAAGGGCACCAGTTCTGAAATGCTAATCATGAGCCTAAACCAAAATACTAGCAAGTAAATATACTAGAATAGATATTTATAAAATGTGGTACATTTTATATGATGGAGTTGTACCTTACACAAGCATAGGTGCTTAACTCAGTAAAGTGAATATCATATTGGAGTTGATCCACATACATTTAATGTTCTGAATTCTGCTTTATGTGTAATGCTTGGCAGACTGAGAGAATTATATATAATCTGTTGTTCAAGAATTCCAGAAATACGGTAAAAAGGCTCGAGAAATGTATTTTCACATGTATTTTCTATTTCTTTTTTTTTTTAATTTTTTTTTTTAATTTTTATTTATTTATGATAGTCACAGAGAGACAGAGAGAGAGAGGCAGAGACATAGGCAGAGGGAGAAGCAGGCTCCATGCACCGGGAGCCTGATGTGGGATTCGATCCCGGGTCTCCAGGATCGCGCCCTGGGCCAAAGGCAGGCGCCAAACCGCTGCGCCACCCAGGGATCCCTGTATTTTCTATTTCATTTTATAAGTATACATTATGTGTAGGGAGGATTACACAAATTCATATATAAATACACACATACATAAATATTTATGGGTGATTTAATGAATTTTTAAGGGTAATTTTGCCATTTTTAGACTGATTTCAAAGCCTAAATTATGACTCTGCTATATACCAAAATGCAAATAGTGATCATCTGTGGATGATTATGGGTGATTTTAATTTATTTTTTTATTTGTACTTTCTAAATTTCTATAATTTGAATATGTAAAATAAAAATACCGTACTACATTTATATTTAATTGTTAAATCATGACAGTTTCTGTTACATATTAAAAAATAAACTACTCTTTTGAATAGAAACAAAATGTATGGTCATGAACAAATAAATGATGCCAGAAAATACCATTACCATTCAATATTGTAATGAAAGTCCTGGCCAGTACAATAAGACCAGAAAAAGAAATGACAGTTATAACAATTCTATAGCAAGAGAACTAACACCCTTATTTTCAAATGAAACGTCTATATAAATGGAAAATCCAACAGGATATATAAACTATTAGAATAGAAGAATAAAGAAAGATTGGTGAATAATAAGATTCATATATCAAAATCAATACTATTTTCACATACCAATAATAATCATTAAAAAATTAATAGAAAAATCTCATTCATAGTAACAACAAAATCTTTAAGCTATCAAGGGGCAGTTTAACAAAAGATGTGTGGGAGTCTTATGAAAATATCTTCAAAACATTACTACAGAATAATCAAAGAAAATATGAGTATTACGAATCAAAAGATTCCAAATCACAAATATGCCAACAAATTGATCAGCAAATATAATGTAATCAAATCAATAAAGGGCCCAATATAAGTTTTCTTTGGTCAAATAAAAAATAATTTAAAAATTTATGTGGGATGAACAAACAGACAAGAATAATCAAGATAATTCTGAAGAAAAAAATTACACAGGAATATTCTCTATCACATATCAAAACTCATTTCATAAAAGATTTTATTATTTATTTATTTATTTATTTATTTATTTATTTATTTATTTATTTATTTAAAGATTATTTATTTATTTGAGATAGAGCAAGAAACAGAGCATAAGTGGTAGGGGCAGAGGGAGAGGAAGAAGCAGACTCCCCACTAAGCAGGTAGCCCAATATGAGGCTCAATCCCCGGATCCTGGGATCATGATTTTAGCTGAAGGTAGATGCTTCATTGACTGAGCCCCCCAGGTACCCCTATTATTTATTTTAGAGAGAGAGCACAAATGAGTGGGGGGAAGAGGCAGAGGGAGAGAGAGAGAGAATCTCAAGCAGACTCCTTCCTGACCATAGAGCCAGACCAGGGCTTGATTACTCAACCATGAGACCATGACCTGAGCCAAAAACCAAGAGTCAGACACCTAACTAAGCCACCCAGGCACCCCTCAAAACTTATTTTAGAGCTTCAATAATTAACACAATGTGGAATCCATACAGAGATTGACAAACAAGACAAGGCACCAGAACAGAAGGCACAGAAATAGAACCATGTATATAGAGAAACTTGATATACAACAAAAGTGTCATTAAAATCTGTGGGGGTAAAAGAGATTGCTCAGTAAATATGGGAACAATTAGTTATCCAAGAGGAGAAGAATATAATTAGATCCCTTTAATGCATGCAATATACAAAAATACATTTGGTAGATTAAAAGCCTTTATGTGAAAAAGGAAAAATGTTAAAGTATTATTATTATTATTATTATTATTATTATTATTATTATTTTTAATGTTAAAGTATTATGATAAAATACCAGAATATACCTTTATGGCCATAGGATATATCAGTACTACTGAATTAGATCAAGTAAGCTTAGACTGCATATAAAATAACCTATATTTATTCTACATAAACATTTCTAATATTACACAGGATTTAATTACCCTGTTCCCTGTAATTTCCTGTCACATAAGAAGAGGCTACTGAGTGCTAGTGGTTATCATTAATATTGTGATAACTTACACATAACAATATATAAAAAATATTTTGATTATATATTCAGTTGAACTACATAGGTCATAAGGGATAATAAAATATATTAAAACCAGTTAGCTTATTTATTAGAAATATAATCCATGCATTTTTATTTCTCAATTATAAAAATTAAATATAAAAATACAGTTACAATGAGCATAATACCTGAGAACTTAAAAAGGAAATTAGGTATGGCCATTTTAATATGCAATTTTCAGTGGCAATAACAATTGAAATTTGGCTTGTAATTATATATTTGTAACTACAAATTTGAATTTTCAGGCTGTTAAGAATGAAATGACTTAGTCCAAAATTGTGCTACCTCATATGGCAGCCAGGCGGCCACCAATGGCTACAGAGCAACTGAATTGTGGCTAGACTAAACTGTACAACGTAAAATACACAGTGGATTTGGAAGAATTAGTACACACATGTAAAATACAAACTACAATAACAAAGCCTGTGTTTTAAAGTGTATGTAATTTGCATTTCTTAATCTGTAAGGAGATGACTATGTGTGATGTCCAAGCATATTTATTTTAGCTCTAAGATTTGGGAGGAAGCTTATGTTTCCAGTTCAGGTTCGGAATTGTCTATAATCAATAGGAGTAACCTAGGCAAAAGGGTCATTTTAAAGTTTACCACGAAATTATATATATAATAACTAAGGCAGAAGAAATTTGTTTCAACTTTATATCAAATATTTATTCAAATACCTTCTTTTCCCTGTTTCCTGATCCTCCCACTGTCTAAAGAGACCGAAAGTTTATATCCATTCATTTCTGGGTCCTGAGTATTGTTTCTAGGCTTGTTTAAAGTAAACAATATTTAGAGAAATTACCCTTTCCCCTACAACACATTTCACTATTTTTTTTTATATCATTCATATGAATGAAACTATATAATGTTTGTCCTTTTCCGATTGACTTACTTCACTCAGCATAATACCCTCCAGGTCTATCCATGTTAAAGCAAATGGTGGGTATTCGTCTTTTCTGATGGCTGAGTAATATTCCATTGTATATATATGCACTACATCTTCTTTATCTGTTCATCCTTTGATGCACACCGAGGCTCCTTCCAGTTTGGCTATTGTGGACATTGCTGCTATAAACATTGGGGTGCAGGTGTCCTGGCATTTCCCTGCATCTGTATCTTTGGGGTAAATCCCCAGTAGTGCAATTGTTGGGTTGTAGGGTAGCTCCATTTTTAGCACTTTGAGGAACCTCCACACAGTTTTCCAGAGGGGCTGCACCAGTTCACATTTCCACCAACAGTGCAAGAGGGTTTCCCTTTCTCCACATCCTCTCCAACATTTGTTGTTTCCTGTCCTGTTAATTTTCACCATCCTCACTGATGTGAGGTGGTATCTCATTGTGGTTTTGATTTGTATTTCCCTGATAGCAAGTGACACAGAGCATTTTCTTATGTGCTTGTTGGCCAGGTGTATGTCTTCTTTGGTGAAATTTCTGTCCATGTCTTTTGCCCATTTCATGATTGGATTGTTTGTTTCTTGGGTGTTGAGTTTAATAAGTTATTTATAGATCTTGGATACTAGCTCTTTATCTGATATATCATTTGGAAATATCTTCCATTTTGTAGGTTGTCTTTTAGTTTTATTGAGTGTTTCTTTTGCTGTGTATCTTGAATAAGCCCCAATAGTTCATTTTTGCTTTTGTTTCCCTTGCCTTCATAGATGTATCTTGCAAGAAGTTGCTGTGGCCAAGTGCAAAAAGGGTGTTGCCTGTGTTCTCCTCTAGGATTTTGATGGATTCTTGTCTCACAGTTAGATCTTTCATCCATTTTGAGTTTATCTTTGTGTATGGTGTAAGAGAATGGTCTAGTTTCATTCTTCTGCACGTGGTTGTCCAATATTCCCAGCACCATTTATTGAAGAGACTGTCCTTTTTCCTGTGGATAGTCTTTCCTGCTTTGTCGAATATTAGTTAACCATAGAGTTGAGGGCCCATTTCTGGGTTCTCTATTATGTTCCATTGATCTATGTGCCTGTTTTTTGTGCCAGTAACACACTGTCTTGATGATCACAGTTTTGTAGTACAACTTAAGTCCGGCATTGTGATGCCCCTGGCTCTGGTATTCTTTTTCAATATTCCCCTGGCTATTCGGGGTCTTTTCTGATTCCACACAAATCTGAAGATTATTTGTTCCAACTCTCTGAAGAAAGTCCATGGTATTTTGATAGGGATTGCACTGAATGTGTAAATTGCCCTGGGTAACATTGACATTTTCACAATATTAATTCTTCCAATCCATGAGCATGGAATATTTTTCCATCTCTTTGTGTCTTCCTCAATTTCTTTCAGAAGTGTTCTGTAGTTTTTAGGGTATAGATCCTTTACATCTTTGGTTAGGTTTATTCCTACGTATCTTATGCTTTTGGGTGCAATTGTAAATGGGATTGACTCCTTAATTTCTCTTTCTTCAGTCTCATTGTTAGTGTATAGAAATGTCATTGATTTCTGGGCATTGATTTTATATCCTGCCATTGTTAGTGTATAGAAATGCCACTGATTTCTGGGCATTGATTTTGTATCCTGCCAATTTCTGGTGACAGAAATTTCACCAAAGACGACATACACCTGCCATACTGCCAAATTGCTGTATGAGTTCTAGCAATCCTGGGGTGGAGTCTTTTGGGTTTTCTATGCACAGTATCATGTCATCTGCAAAGAGAGAGGGTTTGACTCCTTCTTTGCCAATTTGAATGCCTTTTATTTCTTTTTGTTGTCTGATTGCTGAGGCTAGGACTTCCAGTACTATGTTGAATAGCAGTGGTGAAAGTGGACATCCCTGTTGTGTTCCTTATCTTAGAGGAAAGGCTCTCAGCATTTCCCCATTGAGAATGTTACTTGCTGTGGGCTTTTCATAGATGGCTTTTAAGATGTTGAGGAATGTTCCCTCTATCCCTACACTCTGAAGAGTTTTGATCAGGAATGGATACCGTATTTTGTCAAATGCTTTCTCTGCACCTATTGAGAGGATCATATGGTTCTTGTTTTTTTCTCTTGTTGATGTGATCTGTTACATTGATTCTTTTATGAGTGTTGAACCAACCTTGCATCCCGGGGATAAATCCCACTTGGTCTTGGTGAATAATCTTCTTAATGTACTGTTGGATCTTACTGGCTAGTATCTTGTTGAAAATTTTTGCATCTGTGTTCATCAGGGATATTGGTCTATAATTCTCCTTTTTGGTGGGGTCTTTGTCTGGTTTTGGAATTAAGGTGATGCTGGCTTCAAAACGAGTTTGGAAGTATTTGGTCCCTTTCTATCCTTCAGAACAGCTTTTAGTAGAATAGGTATTGTTTCTTCTTTAAATGTTTGATAGAATAGGTATTGTTTAGTAGAATAGGTATTGTTTCTTCTTTAAATGTTTGATAGAATTCCCCTGGGAAGCCATCTGGCCATGGACTTTTGTGACCTGGGAGCTTTTTGGTGACTGCTTCAGTTTCCTTGCTGGTTATTGGTCTGTTCAGGTTTTCTATTTCTTCCTATTCCAGTTTTGGTAGTTTGTGGTTTTCCAGAAATGCATCCATTTCTTCTGGATTGCCTAATTTATTGGCATATAGCTGCTTATAATATGTTTTTAGAATCGTTTGTATTTCCTTGGTATTGGTTGTGACCTCTCCTTTTTCATTCATGATTTTATCAATTTGAGTCTTTTTTCTTTTCAGTAAGGCTGGCTAATGGTTTATCTATCTTATTAATTCTCTCAAAGAACCAACTCCTGGTTTGTTGATCTGTTCTACAGTTCTTCTGGTTTCTATTTCATTGAGTTCTGCTTGAATCTTTATTAACTCTCTTCTGCTGGGTGTAGGTTTTATTTGCTGTTCTCTCTCCAGTTCCTTTAGGTGCAAGGTAGCTTATGTATTTCAGTTTTTTCCAATTTTTTGAGGGAGGTTTGTATTGTGATGTATTTCCCTCTTAGGACTGCTTCTGCTGTATCACAAAGATTTTGAATGGTTGTATCTTCATTGTCATTAGTTTCCAGGAAGCTTTTTAATTCTTCTCTAATTTCCTGGTTGACCCATTCATCTTTTTTTTTTTTTTAAGATTTTATTTATTTATTCAAGACACACACACACACACACACACACACACACACACACACACACAGAGGCAGAGGGAGAAGCAGGCTCCATGCAGGGAGCCCAATGTGGGACTTGATCCCAGGACTCCAGGATCTCCCCCTGAGCCAAAGGCAGGTGCTCAACCGCTGAGCCACCCAGGCATCCCAACCCATTCATCTTTTAGCAGGATGTTCTTTAACCTCCATGTGTTTGAGTTTCTTCCAAATTTCTTCTTGTGATTGACTTCAAGTTTCAAAGCATTGCAGTCTGAAAATATCAGGGGACAATCCCAATCTTTTGGTATTGGTTGAGACCTGATTTGTGACCCAGTATGTGGTCTATTCTGGAGAAAGTTCCATGTGCATTTGAGAAGAATGTGTATTCAGTTGCATTCAGATGCAAAGTTCTGTATATATCTGTAAAATCCATCTGGTCCAGTGTATCATTTAAAGCTCTTTCTTTGGTGATGCTGTGCTTAGAAAATCTGTCATTTGCATAAAGTGCCATGTTGAAGTCTCCTACTATTAGTATATTATTATCTAAGTATATCTTTACTTTGGTTATTAATTGATATACTTGGCAGCTCCCACATTAGGGGCATAAATATCCATGACTGTTAGGTCCTCTTGTTAGATAGATCCTTAAGTATGATACAGTGTCCCTCTTTATCTCTCACTACAGTCTTTGGGATAAACTTAAATTTATCTGATATGATGATTGCTACCCCAGCTTTCTTTTGAGGAACATTTGAATGGTAAATGGTTATCCACCCTTTCATTTTCAGGCTGTAGGTTTCCTTAGGTCTAAAATGAGTCTCTTGTAGACAGCAAATAGATGGGTCTTGCTTTTTTTTTTTTTTTTTTTTTTTTTATCTAGTCTGAAACCCTGCGTCTTTTGATGGGATTATTTAGCCCATTCATGTTCAGAGTAACTACTGAAAGATATGAATTCAGTGTCATTGTAATACCTATTCAGTCTCTGTGTTTGTGGATAATTTCTTTGGGCTTCCTCTTTCTTTTATAGGGTCCCCATTAATATTTCTTACAGAGCTGGTTTGGTGGTCACATATTCTTTCAGTTTCTGCCTATCTTGGAAGTTCTTTATCTCTCCTTCTATCCTGAATGACAGCCTTGCTGGATATAGTATTCTTGGCTGCAGGTTCTTCTCATTTAGTACCCTGAATATATCCTGTCAGCCGTTCCTGGCCTGCCAGGTCTCTGTGGAGAGGTCTGCTGTTAATCTAATATTTCTCCCCATATAAATTAGGAATCTCTTGTCTCTTGCTGCTTTAAGGATTTTCTATTTATCTTTGGAATTTGCAAGTTCACTATTAAATGTTGAGCTGTTGAATGGTTTTTATTGATTTTGGTGAGGGACCTCTCTATCTCCTGGATCTGAATGCCTGTTTCCTTCCCCAAATTAGGGAAGTTTTCAGCTATGATTTGTTCAAATATGCTTTCTGGCCCGCTGTCTCTTTTGGCGCTCTCTGGAACCCCAATTATATGTAGATTTTTCCTTCTGAGGCTATCATTTATTTCCCTTAACCTTTCCTCATGGTCTTTTTTCTTTTTCCTCAGCTTCCTTCTTTGCCATCAACTGGTCTTTTATGTTGCTCACCCTTTCTTCCACCTCATCAACTCTCGACGTTAGAACCTCCAGTTAGGATTGCATCTCATTTAATTGCTTTTTAATTTTTGCCCGATTAGATCTAAATTGTGCAGTCATGAAGTGTCTTGAATCCTTTATGGTTTCTTCCAGAGCCACCAGCAGCTTTATAATTGTGCTTCTGAATTGGCTTTCTGACATCGAATTGTAATCCAAATTCTGTAACTCTGTGGCAGAGAGTAGTGTTTCGGAGTCTTTATTTTGAGGTGAGTTCTTCCTTCTAGTCATTTTGCTCAGTGCAAAGTGGCTGTATGAGCTGGCTGAGTGAAGAGTATCAACCACGACCTAAGTAAATTTCACCCTAGATGATTCTGACGAGGTCAGAGACCAGATATTGAAAACAAAGATCAGAATGAAATAAAACAAAAGCATCACTAAAGTGAAAAACAAATTTTAAAACAAAGTAGTAAAAAATAAACGGCCCAGAATCCCAAAGAAGAAATAAAAAGAGAAAAAAAAGAAAAAAAGCAAAAGTAAAGAGGAAAAAAATGAAAAAAGAAAAAAAAAAAAAGGAGAAGAAAAATAGGGGCGGGGGTACTGGGAGATGGTGGTTGTGATGAAGTTGTAGTGGAGGGAGAATGTAGTTTACCTGACGGGTCCTAGAGGGTGATCCTCTTGGTTCTGAGTATATTAAGTTCTGTATGTTAGAAGATGCTCAGTCCCAAATTTATATAAACCAGAAATACTTGTAGAGATGATTTAGGTATTCTAGTTCTTTTGTCTTTTCACATAAATTGTCTTTTTTATTGGACTTCGGCTTATGTACTTCTCTAGCTATTCGTTTCTATGTGGAAACTAATAGTAAATTTAACAATTGAATGAGTTCTGTGAGTGGTTCTAACAAATTATCAATCCTGGAAGTCATGGATGTTGTAGAAATCCTTAATTTGTAGCCAAGTTAGATAGAAGTGCCTAGAGACTGGGAGTTGAAGTTGGCATCGAAGTGAGGGTATTCCTTTGAGACTGAACCTTTAAGCCTGTGGAGTCTGACACTAACCTCTGGCAGTTAAGTGTCAGAATAGGATTGAATAGTTGGGGACACTCAACTGGTACTGGAGAATCAAAGAGATTTAATTTGCTAATATGTTGCTGGGCAGTTTTGTATTTCTGTTCATGAAGGAAATTAGTCTATAGTTTTCTTTTTATTGGATTCTGTGACTTGATTTCAAGGTAATATAGGTCTCTTAAAATGAGTTGACTCTGTTAGTGAAACCACCTGGATATGAAGGTTTCTTTTTCAAGAGGAATCTACCAAAAAAAAAAAAAGATTAAAAAAATCGTTATACAACAGTTTATAACGTTTAACTTTGGGTGAGTTTTAGTAGTTTGCAGTCTTCAAAGAATTGATCCATTATGTTCAAGGTTATTTTGTGCATATAGAGTTGTTAACAGTAGTCCCTTATTATTCTTTAAAAGTCTGTGAGGTCTGTAGTGATAGTCTCTTTTCCATTTGTTATTGGTACTTTCTATTTCTTTTCTTCTTTATGCAATCAGTTTTGCTTGGGGTTTAAATGTTACTGATCTTTTGAAAGAATCAGCTTTTGATTCGACTATGTCTACAGTTTTTCTCTTTTAAATTTTATTGAATTCTTCTCTTAGCTGTATTGCTTCCTTCTTTCTGACTCCTTTGAGTTCATTTTGCTTTCTTTTACTAGTTTCTTTTTCTAGATTGTTGACTTAATACAGCTGTTCTTTTTAAATGTATTTAGTGCTTTAAATTTTCTCATAAGACCAGCTTTATTGTACAAATACACAAAAAAATCTGTACAAGATTTTTGATATTTTGTACTTTCATTTTCATTTACTTCAGTATCTTTAAATTTTTTCCTTCAGACTTCCTCCTTTACCAACATACTATTTAGAAGTGTTGCTGAATTTCTAAGTGTTTACAGTCTTTCCTGTTATCTTTAATTAACTTTTAGTTTAATTCCATCCTGGTCATACAATACAGGTAATTTTGCAAGGTTTGTTTTATCTCAGCAAGTGTTCCATGTGTTTACATGAAAAGAATGTGCATTTTCCCACTTTTGCATGGAGTCCATTGTAATTAGGAATTAGATCTTAATACATTGTTTAGTCCTTTTTTTTTTTTTTTTTTTTTTTTTTTTTTTTTTTTTTTTTTTTTTTTTTTTTTTTTGTTTTTTTTTGTTTAGTCCTTTTTATATCTTGCTGACTTTGTGTTTGGTGGTTCTACTGATTGAGAGAGTGGTACTGTTTTCCTACTATATTTGTTGATTTGTCTGTTTCTCTTCTCAATCCTATTAGTTTTTGATTCATGTATTTGCAGCTCTGTTGCTTGGAGTATACACATTTAGGATGTCAGTTTCTTCTTGGTGAATTAACACTTTTATAATCATGTAATATTCTGTCCCTGCTAAATTCTTTTGGTCTGAAGTCTACTTTACTGATACTAAAATAGCTACTTGAGTTTTCATTTAATTATTGTTGGCATGGTAGTCTTTTCCCATATCTTTATATTTGAAGTGCATTTCTTACAGACAGTATATTATTTGCTCATAATTTTTTATCTATTCTGTCAGTCTCTGTCTTTTAATTAGTATGTTTCAACCATTTACCTTTAATGTAAGTATTGGCTATATTATTAATTTCTGTTTTTCATTCTTATCCTCTTTTTGCCTCCCATTTGGTTATTTGAATATTTTAAAAATATTACATTTTATTTATTGTTTTTGAGTATATGTACCTATAGTTTTTTGTTTTGTTTTTCCTTTGCTGGTTGCACTAGTGATCACATTCATATACAACACACTGAGAGCCCTTTCAGGAAAGGGATATGATACATATCAGGAAAATGATACATTATTTGCATTCAACCATCAAACATAGTTTAAATAATTCAAAGGAAAATAATAATCTATTATGTTTACCCAGATAGTTACCCTTTCTTTCCTCATTATTGATATTCTGGGTTTCCTTTCAATATTACTTTTATTATTATTTTTAAAGATTTTGTTTATTTATTGGTAGAGCGAGAAGTGGGTTCTTGCAGGGAGCCTGATGTGGGGCTTGATCCTAGGACCCCAGGATCACAACCTGAGTCAAAGGCAGATGCTCAATCACTGAGCCACTCAGGTGCCCTCCTTTTAATATTATTATAGCAAGTTTTCTGACTACAAACTTTCAGGCTTTCTTCCGTTGAGAATATATCTTTTATTGAGGATATAAATTTAATTTTCATTTTTGATAATTTTGCTAGGCTCATAATTATTCAGGGCTTATAATTCTTTTTCAGCCCTTGAAAAATGTTGTGTCAGTGCTACTGGTCTCCATGGTCCCTGATAGAAATATGTAGTCATTTGGATCAATGTTCTCTTAAAGGCAATGCTTCCTTTTTTTTGGATTACTTTAAAGACTTTTTTCATCTTTGTTTTCATAAATTTGATTATGATTTGTGGATTTCTTCTCCCTCTTCTCATTCTCTTCCTTCTCTTTCAGAGACGGAGGGCAGGGGCAGCAGGAGAGTGAGAGAAAGAATCTTAAGAGGCTCTGCACTGGACATGGGCTCAATATCACACCCTGAGATCATGACCTGAGCCGAGACTGTGTTGGAGTGTTAACTGACTGAGCCCACCCCTGGATTTCTTCTGAATCTGTTTGCTAAAAAAAAAAAAAAAAAAAAAAAAAAAAAAAATCTCTTTGGCATTCTTTATTCTGTAGGTTTTCATCTTACACTAAATTTGGGATGTTTTTTTCCATTATTTCTTCACATGTTTTTCAGCCCTGCATTGCTTAACTTGTTGGGTTTCCAGAGAAATGAATGCTAGATTTTTTACTACTGTATCACAAAATCCTAAGTTCTGTTCATTTTGTCCTCCATCTATATATTCTCTAATATGAGGCTGGATAATTTCTATTAATCTAAGATAAAGTTCAATGAGTCTCTCTTTTGTGATCTCTATTTTGCTTCTGAGACATTCTGTGAGTTTTAAATTTTAGTTATTGTAATTTTCAGTTTTAAAATTTCCATTTTGGTATACTTTATTTTGGAGGGCATTTTTCTGTTTATTTCACTAGGGTGAAATTGCTGTTGGAGCATTTTTATGGTAGTGGTTTAAACTTTTTGGACAATTCCAATATCTGTGTTATCTTGTTGCTGGCACCTGCCAATTGTCTTTTCTCATTTGAGTTTCTGATTTTCCTTGTTCTTTGTATGACTAACTGTGGATTGTATCTTTGACATTTTCTAAGACTCTAGTTGTCTAGACTCTTCTATTTTAGAGGAGTCAATCAGAATGCATCTCCCAATTCACTTTTGGGGACTTCAAGCTGAAGTCCCCAAGTGGCATAGGCCACCTAGGGGCATACCTAGGATTTCAAACAGGTTTAAGCATCTCCTTCTTCAGCTCCCTCCTCTCCTTAATCTTCTCCGCACAGTCTTGTCGGTAGGTGGTAGAGCATGGGCTCTTTGCTAATATTTGGTTACATTAGGGTGGGATGGTCAAGAGTGTCCCATTCCCATAGTCTGCAAACCACAGTGAGAGACAGGGTAGATGGTCAATTGACCATTATGCTCAATGGTCAATAGGGTTTTTCCTCAGTCTCTTAACCAGGTGAGAAGGGGAAGAATGCTGCTTTTGCCTGTAAATGCACAGTGCTATATTCCACAAGGCTCCACTCTGTCTTCATGGAACCCCATGAAGAGGTAGTGGAGTCTGTCTGGTATTCATTTGGTGTAGAGTAGGCGCCATGTGCTGAATCATGTCCCCTCAAAATTCATAGGTTGAACCCCCTAACCTCCAATGTGACTGTATTTGAAGATAGGGCCTTTAGGATAATTAGGGTTAAATGAGTGGGGTGCTAATCTGATAGAAGACTGGTTTCTTTATAAAAAGAGGAAGAGATATCAGAGACAGAAGAAAGGCCATGTGAGAACACAGTGAGCAAATGGCTGTCTATAAGCAATGAAGAAAGGTATCACTAGAAGCCAATTTTGATGGCACATTGATCTTGGACTTCTAGCCTCCCAAACTGTGAGAAATAACAGCAGGTTTGCCAAAAGGATTTCTATTGTACAATACTTCTCCATTTCCCCAATCCTTTGACTTGAGAATCTTTTCTTGGGCCTTTTCGTTGTGTCTTTGCCCACTGGCATTTCTGAGCTGCAAGCTACTCTAGTAAGCAGGTCAGGATATAGGAGAAGCAACAAACAAAACCCTCAACTAAATACAAAAATAATACAACACCCAAAACTAGGGGACTCATTACTGGGTTGCTCCTGTAGTCCTGGAGGATCCTAGCCAGTCTACCTCCCCCACCTCACTTTTCAGAGTCTTATAATTCTTTTATGTATTTTTAGTAATAATCAGAAGAGATAAAGTGCATTTTGATTATTCTTCTCTGAAACTGGAAGCTCCCATTTACTTTTGAATCTACTCCACTGGACTTCAATCCTTTGAAAACAATTTTGTTTAAGTTACCAAGAGCTTTTCATTGCTAAATCTAATGGTGAATTCTCATACTTTCAGTTTATCCAGACTCAGCAACATTTAACACAGCTGATTACTTCCTACTCTTTGAAACTCTTTATTCTGGAAATCAGACTATGATGATTTTCCTCACTGGCCAGACCTCCTCAGTCTCATTTGCTAGTTATTTCTTGTTCCTAACTTGTAAATGTCAGAGGGCGCCATAGCTTAGTTATGAGACTACTTCTCTATCAATACCAATTCTCTATCTCATTCAATCTTAAATTTTAAATATTATATATAGGCTGATAATGCCCCTCTTTTTTTTTTTTTTTTAAATTCAGCCTTATATTATCTTCCCTGAACTTCGTGTTTATATATCTACTGTTCTATATAACTCTTCTGGGGTGGCTAATGAGTATCTCAACCAAAATATATCCAAAACAGATCTACATAATCCTTTCTCTAGTGCTCAAAGTGCTTCTCCCTTAGTGCTCCCCATCTCAGGAAATAGCACCCCCATCTATCCACCCAGCTAGTCAGGGCAAAAACTATGGATTCATCTTTCACTCCTCACATTCTCTTAGACTTCATATCCAATTCATAAGAAAAGTGTTGATTCTTCCTTCAAATATATTAGCAAAACATATCACTTTCTCACACCTTCCCTGTTATCAACTTAAGTCACTATTATCTCTTGCCTACAGCTGTGCAGTAGCCTCCTAATTGGCCTCCCTTAGTCAAATCTTGCTCAGTCTCTACCCAAACCCATTCTCCAAACAGCAGCAAGAATAATTAGAAATAATTTTAAAAATTTAAATCCTTGGGCAGCCCTGGTGGCGCAGCGGTTTAGCGCCGCCTGCAGCCCAGGGTGTGATCCTGGAGACCCGGGATCGAGTCCCACATCGGGCTTCCTGCATGGAGCCTGCTTCTCCCTCTGCCTGTGTCTCTGCCTCTCTCTCGCTCTCTCTGAATGAATAAATAAATAAATCTTAAAAAAAAAATTAAATCCTGCATCTGTTCACATCTATGTTCTATGATACTTCAAGTAAAATCCAAAGTCTGACTATTGCCCATAAAGCTGTAAATCATGTGGCCCCTTTCTACTTCTCTAGCCTCATTTCCAACTATTTTCTGGATCACTCACTCTAGCCACACTCATTTTCCTGGAATATTCTAACATATTTCGGGACCTTTTTCCTCTGCTTAGAATGTTCTTTAACTAGATAGTCCCATGACTTCTTGCTCATTAAATTCAGGTTTCTCCTAAAAAGTTACTTCTACAAAAAGACTTCACCTGATTTCTAGCCCAAAATTATCTACCATCTCTTTGCTGCCTACTCCCACTCTGTCACATATTACCTTGCTTAATTTTGTTTTTCTTGGCATTTTTTTAAACATTTTATATTTACATATATTTGTTTGCAAACTGTTCTTCCAATTATAAGGTCAATCTTAGGAAATTAGGGACTTTATTCATTCCATGTTATTATTTTCCAAGTATAGAAGAGAGCCAGGAACATGGTACATCCTCAACAAAATTTGTTTAATGTGTAAATTTTTAATCAAGTTTTACAATGCAGTCGTTCTTATGTGACTATGACTATATCCTCATAATTTTAGCTTAATCTCAAACATTATTACTTTGGCATTTGGCAATTCCTTATTTGACAAGTATGAGTTAAAAGTAAACATCCTGGTCTCAGCCCCAACCACTAGAATGTAAAACTGACTGATAAACAAGGGCTTTGTCTTTTCTTGTTCTTGCTCTAAGACCTGAAAAAAATGCGCAGCACTATTTGTTTTCTAGGTGAATGAAAACACAAACAAGTATAATCTGCATAAGAGAAAAGATACCTTCACAAACCAAAATAACACAAAGTTAAAACAGAAGAGAAAGAAAACATATATATCAGTTTAGTTGATTAAAAGTATGTTTTAGGTGTTTTCGAGGTTATTATGGTAAGGAAATACTGAGTTGTTTTTTTCCCCCCTCTCTCTTAGATAACATATATAATGCCTCTATTTTTGCAGACGTAGACAAACTCCCTTAATATTCCTTATGTTGAGGAAAATATACATAATTTATCATTTTAACAGTTTTAATGTATACAGTTCAGTTGCATTATGTACGTCCATAGTCTTGTGCAATCATCACCACTAACCAACTCCAGCACTTTTTTAATCTTCAAAAACTGAAATCCTCTCTGCTCATTAAGCATTGCTCCCTCATTCCCTTCTTCCTCCAGCTCCTGGTAATCACCATTCTACTTTCTGTTTCTATGAATCTGACTACTCCGGTATTTGTCCTTTTGTGACTGGTGTTTCACTTAGCATAATGTCTTCAGGGCTCATGCATATTGTAACATGTGTCAGAATTTCCTTCCTTTTTAAGTCTGATGATATTCCATTTTGTCCACCACATTTGTTATCTATTCATTTGTTGACAATCACATGGATTTCTTTCTCCTTGGCTATTGTGCATAGTGCTGCTGTGAATGTGGCATACAAATATTTATTGGAGTCCAGTTCTTTTGGATATATACCCAGAAGAATTGCTGGATCATATGGTAATTCTATCTTTAATTTTCTGAGGAACCACCATATTGTTTTCCATAGTAGCTGCAGCAATTTACATTCTCACCAGAAATGTACAAGTGTTCCAATTTCTCCACCTCAACAAAATTTGTCCTGTTCTTGTAAAATAATAGTCACCCTAACTCATGTGAAGTCGTATCTTATAATGGTTTTGATTCACAGTTCCCTAGTATTCATGTGCTTTATCTTTGCATGTGCTTATTGGCCATCTGTATATTTTCCTTGGAGAAATGTTTATCCAAGTCCTTTGTCTGTTTTATGTTTTTGTTATTGTGTTGATGATATGTTGGGAGGTCTTTTTATATTACAGATGCTAACCTGTTATTTGATTTGTGAGTTATAAATATTTTTTCATATCTTATGGGCTGCCTTTTTACTCTGTTGATAGTGTCCTTCAACATACAAAAGTCTGCAATTTTGATGTAGTTCCATTAGTCTGTTTTTACTTTTGTTGCCTGTGCTTTTGGTGTCATATCCAAGAAGTTATTGCCAAATTGAAAGTGGTGAAGATTTTCTCCTATATTTTCATCTAGTTTACAGTTTTAGCTCTTATCTTTAGGTTTTGATTAATTTTGAGTTAGCTTTTGAATACAGTACAAGGTAAGGGGCCAATTTCTTTCTTTCTTTGCATGTGGTTACTGTTTTCCCAACAGTATGTATTAAAAAAAAACTGGTCCTTTCCCTTGAGTGATCTTGGCATCTTTGTTAAAAATGGTTTGACCATATATGTGAAGGTTTATTTCTAGACTTTCTATTCTACCCTGTTGTCTGTCATTATGCCACAGTATCACATTGTTCTGATTACTATGGTTTCTACGTTTTGAAATCAGAAGTCTTAGACCTCCAACTTTGTTCTTATTTTTCAAGATTGTTTTGGCTATTCCACTTGGTTTTAAAAATTTAGTATTTTATTTTACTTTATTATTTTTAAAAATATTTTTAAAATTTATTATAAAGACAGAGTGAGAGCATGGTGGGGGAGGGTTGGAGGGAGTCTCAAGAAGACCCCGCACTGAACATGGAGCCCAAGGTGAGATCTCAATCTCACGACCTCCAGATCATGACCTGAACCAAAACCAAGAGTCTGATGCTCAACTGAGTGTGCCACTCAGGCAACCCAAAATCTAGTATTTTTTTTTAAAGATTTTATTTATTTATTCATGAGAGACACAGATTGAGAGAGAGGCAGAGACACAGGCAGAGGGAGAAGCAGGCTCCATGCAGGGAGCCTGACGTGGGACTCAATCCCGGGTCTCTAGGATCACACCCTAGGCCGAAGGTGGCGCTAAACCGCTGAGCCACCTGGGCTGCCCCCAAAATCTAGTATTTTAAATACTATCCACCATCTCATATATGCTGTCATTTGTGTTCAGTTCATTTTATGGTAATCTCAGTTTGCTCATCTATAAAATGGGGTAATAATGAGTAGCTTACCAGGATAGTAGTGAAGATTAAATGAAATACCATATTTAAATCTCTTATCAGAGCACTTAGGACACATCATCAATGCTCAGTAAAATTAACAAATATGAGAAAAATTACCAATATACAACTTGTGGCAGACAGAATTCTGGCCACCCAAAAATGCCCACATTGTAATCCCCAGGATTTCTAAATTTGTCAGCTTATACAGAAAAAAAAAAAAACAAAACAACAACAACAACAACAACAACAAAACTTTCAGAAGGGATCAAGGATCTTGAGGTGTGAAAATTATTCTGTCTTATCTGGGTGGGCCCAATGTAATCACAAGGATCCTCATAAGAGGGAGGGAAGAGATCTGAGTTAGAGCTAGAAGGCCATGTGAGATCAGAAGCAGAGAGGAAGAAGGTGGTATGATGTGGGAGGTGGTATGATATGGGAGCAGTAGAACTGGTAATGTGGGCCTTGATAGAATGAGAATAGTTTCTAGAAGCTGAAGTGCATGCAAAGGTTGAATTCCCCTTGAGAATCCAGAAGACACCAGCTCTTTTAACAGCGGGTTTTAGCTTTAAAAGACTCATACAGAAATTCTGACCTCCAGAATTGGTGTAGAATAAATTTGGGTTTAGGCTACTAAGTTTGTGGTAATTTGCCAATCAATTAGTAGCAATAAGAGACTAATACATATTTTGATACCAGAAGTAGGGTGGTACTGTAACAAATATCTAAAAATGTGAAAAGTGGGGCACCTGGGTGGCTCAGTAGGTTGAGTGTTTGCCTTTGGCTCAGGTTCTGATACTGGAGTCCCAGGATGGAGCCCTGTGTCAGGCTCCCCACTCAGCAGGGAGTCTGCTTCTCTCTGCCCCTCATCCTGCTTGTGTTCTCTCTCAAATAAATAAGTAAAATAATTTTAAAAAATGTGAAAGTGGCTTTAAAATTGGTAACTTGTAGAGGCTGGAACATGATAAAAAAGGCCTACTTTGCCTTGAACAGTCTGCTATTTGTAAAAATATGGATTTTAAAGACTGATGGTGAAGGCTGAGAATGATGTGAGGAATATAATAAAGAAAATCTGTATCTTTGTTGAAAATACCTAAATCTTCATGAACAGACTGTTGGTAAGAATGTGGACATTACAAGCTCTGTTGATAAGGGCTCAGAAAGAAGTAAGGAGCATATTATTAGAAAATGGAGGGAAGCTTAGCTGAGTTGTGTCCTACTATTACATGAAAAGCAGAATAGCAACTGATGTATGTGGACATTTAACTGAGAAGATTCTGAAGAAAAATTTTGAAGGTAAAACCTGGTATTAGTGCTTAATAGTAAACTGTGAGAGGAAAGAGATAAAGTGAGGGAAGAACTGTTAAATCCCAGAACTTGATGATTCGGGAAACTTTCAGTCTAGGCAGGTTACAAAAGACACATAAATTAAGATTTACTGTTAGGAAAAGATACTCTGGAGAGAATGTCAAAAAGGTGTCTGAATAACAACAACAACAACAAAACAAAAAAATAAAGTGACCGCGACAGAACAATATATTGTTAGTCTCTGGAAGGAGCAAAAGAGCCCTTTTTAGTCACAAATCAGGCTCTCTGAAGAGATTAGGGGTGTGACTTGTTTCTTCAGCCATCTTAGAAGCCAAAAATAGTGATGAGCTTGTCCAAGAAAGATTAATGGCCACCTCAAAGACAATAACATTCCTTATAAAAGGGAAGAAGGAGGGTGGGAATGTGGGGGAGAAGATATGTAAATAGAAGTATAGGTTAGAAAGGAAAGAAGCTCGTGATAGTTAAAATTTTAGATATCAACATGACTAGGAGAAGGTGTGCCCAGATATTTGGTTAAAGATTATTCTGGGTGTGTCAGTGAGAATCTTTCTAGCTGAGATTAACATTCATTTCGGTAGAATGCATAAAGTAGATTGCCCTCTCTAATGTATGTGGGTCTTATCCTAACATTTGAAGAACCCGAATAAGAAAGGCTGAGAAAGAGGGAACTCCTCCTAAGACAGTGGTCTTTTCTGGCTTTTGGATATGGACCGAAACATTGGCTCTTCTTGGTTCTTGAGCATGCAAAAAAAAATTTTTTTTTTTTAAGATTTTATTTTGAAGTATCTCTAAACCCAATGTGGGGCTTGAACTGAGCACTTCAAGAGTTGAGCACGCTGGAATTTGAACTGGAACTTACATTGACCTTCCTAGTACTCAGGCCTTCAAACTAGGCCTGAAAAACTATGTAAGGCTCCTGGGTCTTGAGCTTGTTTAACTGCCAGTCTTAGTACTTGTTAGCTTCCATTATCATGTGAGCCAATTATTTACAATTAATCTCTGTCTCATCATCTATATATCTATATATACCCTATTGGTTCCATTTGTCTGGAGAACCCTGACTAATACAAAGATACTACTCTGTTGGCTCAGACAACAGAGGAAGGAGCCATGACCCAAGGAATGTTGGCAACCTTGAGAATTTGGAGAAGGTTAAGGATCAGATTTTTCCCTAGAGCCTCCAGACAGAACTAGCATTGCTAATACTCTGATTTTAGATTTCTTTTCCTTTTTTATTTTTAAGATTTTATTTATTTATTTGACGGAGAGAGAGACAAAGAAGCAGGATCCATTCGATGTAGGGCTACACCCCAGGACCCTGGGATCATGACCTGAGATGAAGGCAGCTGCTTAACTGACTGAGCCACCCAGGTGCCCTGATTTTAGATTTCTGACCTTCAGAACTGTAACAGAATAAATGTGTTTTTATAAGATACTTTATTTGTGGTATTACACTAATACATAATACAATGTCATTCTTGGTATCCTTCTACAATATTGTGTCAGCCAGCACTTGAAGCTTGGATAAATAAAATGTGGTATATCTCTATGCTGTGGAAAATTATTTGGCGATAAAAAGAAAGAAGTACTGATACATGCTACAACATGGGTAAACCTTGAGAAAACTATGGCAAGTGAAAGAAGCCAGAAAGAAGCATATATTGTATAAATCCATTTATGTCAAATGCCCAGAACAGGCAAACCAATAGAGACAGAACGTACATTTGTGGTTGCCTGCTGTTCCCTTGGATTGGGGCTTGGGGAGTGGTAATGGCTTAGAGGCACTGGGGTTTCTCTGTGGGGAAATAAAAATGCTCTCAAGTTGACTGTGGTGATGGATTCACACTCTGTGGTTTATCTAAAGCCATTAAACTATACTTTAAAAGGGTGAATTTTACAGTATGTGTATTAATAAGGGTAGGAAACAATTATACATTTATAAAAAATGATGTATTATAGAAGTATCCTAAAATCCTAGCAAAAAACAGAGTACCTATAAAATATACATTTTTCTAGTCACAGAATATGCAACTTATTTAAACAGACACTGTGTTATTACATAGTAGCTTTAGAAAACATTATTCTTTTCTCACACAATGTTTCAATGCTGATAGAAGTAACAAAATTTTAATTTCTCTGATATCTTTTTCAGCTGCAATGTACAATGTAGCCATCATCTAAACAAATGATAAACATTTTCATAATAATTATTTCTTCTTGGGGTGCCTGGGTGGCTCAGTTGGTTAAACATTTGCCTTTGGCTCAGGTCATGATCCCAGGGTTCTGGGATTGAGCTCCTTTTCAGACTCCCTGCTCAGTGGGGAGTTTGTTTCTCCCCCACCCTCTCCCCTGCTCATTCTTCTCATATAAATAAAATCTTTAGGGGATCCCTGGGTGGCGCAGCGGTTTGGCGCCTGCCTTTGGCCCAGGGCGCGATCCTGGAGACCCGGGATCGTATCTCACGTCAGGCTCCCGGTGCATGGAGCCTGCTTCTCCCTCTGCCTATGTCTCTGCCTCTCTCTCTCTCTCTGTGACTATCATAAATAAATAAAAAAAATAAATAAAAAAAATAAAAAAATAAAATCTTTAAAAAAATAACTTTTTCTTCAAACAAATAAAATCCCAATACCTATTTTATTATATTCTTTAACCACTTGTCAGATCATTTCATAAGGGGGCAGATAAACTATGCCCACTTTCTCCATGGCCACTCTAATTAGAATTATTCTCCTTGTTCCTTAGCGAACAAGAGAAATATGTATTTTTTGACACACATCTTTGAAAAAAATTTATATGAATGGCATAATCCACGGATGTAACTCACATATATAAAATTCGCCATTTAAATATATAATTAAGTGGTTTTAAGTATAGTCAGTCTGGTGTACAATTATCACCACTATCTAATTCCAGAATATAACCATTACCCCAAAAAAGAAACCCCACCCTATTAGCATTCAGCCTCAATTCCTCTCTGCCCCCATCTCCTGATAGCTACTAATCTTTTTTCTGTATCACAGATTTGTCTATTCTAGAAATTTTAAATAAATTGAAACATAACTTAGCATGTTTTTAAGATTCACCCACACAGTAGTATGTATCAGTACTTCTTTCCTATTTTTGAAAGTGTAGTATTTCACTGTATATTCATCCATTCATCTGGTGATGGACATTTGGGTTATTTCTACTTTTCATTCTTGTGAATAACTTCTGAATATTCACATGCACATTTTGCATAAGCATGCTTTCAATTCTGTTGCATACATATCTAGGATTAGGCCCGCTGGATTCCATGGTAATTCCTAATTCCTCAAAATGCTCGCGTTTTGAGGAATTGCTAGTGTTTTCCAAATCAGCTGCATCATTTTACATTTCCACCAGTACTGTATCAGAGTCTCAATTTACCCACATCCTTGCCACCTTTGTTACCAAGTTTTGATTTTAGCTGTGCTAGTGGGTGTGAAGTAGTATTTCATTATGGTTTTGATTTATATTTTATTAACGACAGATGATGTTTAGCATCTTTTCAAGTGTTTTTGGCCATTTGTATAAGATTCACAGTTCATTGTTAAGATGAAAAGTAAGCATTAACTTCTGTTACAACTCATGGATAGGGTTAATGTCTCAACCTAACTTCTATCTTATACAGTGTCATATATACATAACAACAGCTATTGACATCACATTGAATCCTTCTAAAAGTCTTCACATTGAATCCTTCTAGAATAGAAGAAATGGCCCTGTGGTACATTTTCATTATTTCTTGCCCTATTCAATCACAGCACTTAACTTTTTTTTTTTTTTTTAAGATTTTGTTTATTAGAGGGAGAGAGAGAGAGAGAGAGAGAGAGAGAGAGAGAGAGAGAGAGTAGCAGACTCCCTGCTGGGCAGTGAGCCTAGGGCTTGATTTTAGGACCCTGGGAACATAACTTGATCCACAGGCAGATGTTTAACTGACTGAGATACCCAGGGGCCCCAGTACTCAACTTTTGAAAAGAATTGTGCAGTTAGCCAGATTGAAACATCATGAGAATAAGGATATGTGTATGTCTTGCTCAGTTCTGTATCATCAGATCCTAGCATAAATGCTCCTTTCCAAATGTAGGAAAGATCCCAGTTCAAATATTAATAGGTCTCATTTTATTGGCTGACCAGAATCAGCTAGATTTTATTATCAGATTATAGCATTTGACAAGCTCAGAACTGCCCTCTCAAATCACTCCATTATGTATTTTTATCTGGATGAAAGGTACTGAGGAGGGAGCCAACCATATGAATGTGATCACATCTAGTTTCCCCAAGTGTTTTTTCAAAATGAAAATAGGTGCCCCTCTAGTAGTTCATTTAAGAATAAAATTTAAATATACATACTAAACATTTAAGTGTAACCACTAAAACAGAAATAAAATTTATAATGTACAAACTGTGCTAGGAACTACAGAAGAAATATTTGAATGATCCAACAGAAGAGAGAAAAGAAGGGGAAAAAAACAAGAAAAAAACCATAATGAATACAAAACATAAAATGGCAGGAATAAATCAAAACATATGTGACCACATATTATTAAATAATTAAAACAATAGCAGATACACATAGAACTTACATTGTGCCATGCAGTGTTTAAGTCCTTTACATATATTAATTCATTTGATCCTCAGAATAATCTTAGGTAGATACCATTATTATTCTCAGTAACAGATATTAAAACTAAGACACAGGTTGGTAGTTGCTATGATCACACAGCTAAAAAATTGTAGAGCCAGAATTTGAATCTGGATTTTTAACTACTAAATTATATTGCTTTAAATGGATTAAATTCTTAGCATAATACACTCTAGCTCTAACCATGTCATTGCAAATAGCAATATTTCATTCTTTTTGAAGGCTGAGTAATACTCCATTGGTATATATATGGTTTACATATCAGATCTTCTTTATCCATTAATCAGTCAATGGGCATTTGGGTTCTTTCCATAATTTGGCTATTGTTGATATGCTGCTATAAACACTGGGGTGCATGTGTCCCTTCGAATCAGTAGCTTTGTATCCTTTGGGTAAATACCTAGTAGTACAATGTTAAACGAACAAGTCAGAGAAATATAAATCCCATATGATTTCACTCATATGCAGAATTTAAGAAACAAAAGCACCTGAATATAAGGGAAGGGGGAAGAAAAAAGAGAGGGAGGCAAACTATAAGAGAGTCTTAACTACAGAGAACAAAATGAGGGGTTGATGGAGGGGAGCTGGGTGAGGAATGGGACAGATGGGTGATGGGTATTAAGGAGGACACTTGTGATGAGCACTGGGTGTTGTATGTAAGTGATGAACCACTAAATTCTACACCCGGAACCAATATTATACTATTTATTAACTACCTAGAATTTAAATAAAAACTTGAAACAAAAATAAATTAAAAAATATGAGTGTTTTAGTTCTATATTCTTCCAAAATTTGGTATTACCAGTAGTTTTAATGGCAACTACTCTAACTAGTGTGAAAAATATATCATGATGGCTTTAATTTTATTTCCCTAATTACCAGTGATGTTGAACACCTTTTCATATACTTATTGGCCATTCATATATGTTCCTCAATGAACTGCCTAGGCATCTATGTAAAAAAAAAAAAATAAGTTGATCATAATGTGTATAGCACTATTTCTGGACTCTCTGTTCTGTTGCACTGATCTCTATCAGCATCCTTATGTAAATACACAAGGTCTTGAATACTGCAGTTTCACAGCAAGTCTTAAAGTTGTAGGAGTCTTCCATCTTTGTTGTTGCCTTCAAGATAATTTTGGCTAGGGGCGCCTAGGTGGCATAGTTAGCAAAGTGTCCAACTCTTTGTTTTGGCTCAGGTTGTGAGATTAAGCTTTATGCTCAGCACACAGTCTGCTTGAGACTCTCTCCCTCTCCCTCTGTGCCTCCCCTTACCCTCACACTCAGTCTTTAAAATAAATAAATAAATCATAAAAAAGATAATTTTGTTTAATCTAGCTTTTAGTTTTAATTTTCAAATCCAACTAATCTTTTTTTTTTTCCACACAACTATTAGAATGAGCATATACATTTCTACAAAATACTATATGGGAATTTGATTGGAACTGCATTCAATCTATAGATCAAGGTGGAAAGAACTGACTTTGTAGCAATACTGAGTATTCTGATGCACAAATATTTTCTCTCTCCACTTTTTCTTAGATTTTCTTTAATTACTCTCTACAGTATTCTGGGGCTCAAGAATGGGGAAAGCCAACCTACATTTTTAAAAATCAAAACACTGGTTACTTATGAGGCTGGGATTAACCAGAAGGGAAGCATGAGAGAATTTTCTGGGGTGATGCAAGTTTTATATCTTGGATGGAGTACTAGTTTTACATGTTATCAAAACTTATCTAGTTATACTTTTAAGGGCTAGAGATACATGCCTGGTAAATGCTAAGGAAAAATAGCATAGAAATTTGATATTACAAAAAAGAATTCAAAGTAAAAACAATTAAATGGAAAAACAGGATTTTTAATGATTAATAAAAGAAGTGAAGAGGACAGAATAGTCATAAAGCCTTACACACCTAATAATTGACAATTGTATGTATTCCTAGTGAAGGATTAACATACTTTTAAAAGGACATAAAATATGTAAGGACATATAGAAGACTTTAGTAATGCAATTAACATGAATGATATTTCAAATAATCATTCACTGGGCTATCCAACTACCAGAAAAATCTCGGAAAGTTACAGAAAGTATCACTTAAGACAAATTTATGTTTGCATTGCAACACTTTTAAGAATAAACAATAAAAATATAGATTCAAACCTCAATGCCTATGTCTCTGCTCTGTGTCTCTCATGAATGAATGAATGAATGAATAAATAAACAAACAAATAAATAAATAATTTCCTGAATTTTGTCCAGGACCATGTCCATCACCCTGCTTGAAAATATCTTTGTATGCCCTTATTTAAAATACAGACAGGATGCAGAACTCAACTTTATAAAGTCATAGATAGTCTCTTGAACGAGCCTGTAAAAGATTAACTTTATCTAATATGTTTGAGATCAGTATTCCAAAGACAAAAGAATAGAATTCAGAAGTCACATATGCACACTTATTGGAATTCTGAAATTAGCTTCTCCTCATTTTAGCAGCACCTAATTGTGCTTTTTTCTCCCCTTTCATCTCTATCTCACTTACTCAGCATGGCTGCATAAAGCTAACAAGGTCCCCTAGGGATGGGGACCTGATTGTTTTCAATGTCTGGTAATACAGAGATGTGTTACCTGTCCTTAATTCTGTGTGAAACATGCACAAACCATGCATACTTATAACCATTTATAACCACATTATTTTATTTCCATCCTCTACTCTACTGAATTGGAGGAAACAGTCAGTTGGATCCCGGGTATCATCAACTCTAGTGAGAGAAAGGGCAGGCTCCTTTCATCAATGAAGTTTCTTTAGAATCAACACATCAAAAGATTTCTGAATAATAAAATATGAGTTAATTTGAATAATAAAAAATAAATAAAATAAAATAACGCTTAGATTAATAGAAACTTACAATTAAATAAAAGAACAATAAAAGTACCAATTATCAAAATATGTAGTCTAAAATCAAATACACAGGAAATATTTAGTTTTAAAAATACTTATTAGGAAATGAGGGTAAAAATCTATTAAAAATATTCAATTTAAAAAAAATTTTTTTGAAATAAGCTTTAAAAAGCAAAAAAGAAAAATAAACCTAAAGAAAGCAAAACAAATTAAATATAAAAACAAAATATTTATGGAAAAATTTCATCTTATTGAAAATAAAAGTGATTCTTTGGATAACTATACCAATAATAAAAACATAGACATGAATAAAGTAATAAAATAGACAAGGCTATTAAAAAAAATAAAATAGACAAGACTTTATCAGGTCTGTTTAATGAAATAAAGAAGGCAAATAACATTAGAAACACGAAGAGGGCTATTCCTATGGATAAAGAAATACTTGAGACCTCTCCTCTCTCTCTCAGTGAATCTAGGTGAGATTTATCAATTTTGTTTCTCTTTTCAAAGAACGAGCTCTCAATTTCATCAATCCTTTCTATTATCTTTTTAGTTTGTTATATTTACTTCTACTCTATTTTTTACTATTTCCTTCCTCAAACTAACCTTGGAATTTGTTTATTCTTCTTTTTCTAGTTCCTTTAGGTATAAAGTTAGATTACTGAATTGAGATTTTTCCTTGTTTTTTTAAAAAATATTTTATTTATTTATTCATGAGAAACACAGAGATTGAGAGAGAGAGAGAGAGAGAGAGAGGGGCAGAGACACAGGCAGAGGGAGAAGCAGGCTCCATGCAGGGAGCCGGATGTGGGACTCGATCCCGGGTCTCCAGGATCAGGCCCTGGACCGAAGGCGGCGTTAAACCGCTGAGCCACCCAGGCTGCCCTTGTTTTGTTTTTGAAGTAGTCTTGCCTAACTACAAACTTCTCTTTTAGAAGAATATCTTAAAGCTGATATTTCCATATTGATTTTCTGTCTGGCTGCTCTATGCACTGATGTTACTGGGATATTAAAGTCCCCTGCTATAATTGTATTGCTGCTGGTTTCTACCTTTAGGACTATTAGTATTTACTTTATATATTTAGTAGCTCCTATGTTGGGTGCATAAATGTCTACAAATGGTGCATCTTCTTCTTGGATTGACTCACTCATCTTGTCATGCCCATACTGTCCTTTCTCACAGTCTTTGCTTTGAAGCCTATTTTGTTTGCTATATGTGTAGCTGCCTCTGGTTTTATTGGTTTCCATTTGCAGGAAACATCTTTTGCCTTCCCTTTACTTTCAATCCATGTGTATCCTTACATCTGAGGTGAGTCTCATATATCATATATGAAGGGGTATTTTTAAATCCATTCAGCCATTCTGTGTCTTTTGATTGGAGAATTTACTGCATTTATGTTTAAAGCAATTATAGGTAGATATGTACTTACTGCCATTTTGTTGTTTTACAGCTCTTTTGTACTCTGTACTTTTCTTCTTCTCTTGCTTTCTCCTATTGTGTTTTGATGACTACAGTAATATGTTTAGATTCCTTTCTCATTATCTTGTGTATGTACTCAAGGTTTTGCTTTTTGTTTAACATGTGGCTGACATATATTAGCTTGTATATATACCACTCTATTTTCAGTTGACAGCAAGTTTGAATTCTGAAATATATGCTCTGTTTTTGGTGTCACATTTTACATGTTTTTGTATATCCCTTAATTGATTATTGTAATTATTTTTACTACTTTTGTCTTACCTTCATGTTAGTTTTAAAACTGATTAGTCCACTACCTTTACTATGTCTTTTCAGTGAGATCTTTTCTTTCATGTTTTCTTATTATTAATCAGTGCCCTCTTTTTTTCAGCTTAAAGAAGTCCCTTTAACATTTCTGATAAGGCCAATTTAATGGTGGTTAACTCTTTTAGTTTTTGCTTGTCTGGTAAAATCTTTATTCCTTCTACTTGAAGTATAACTTTGCCAGATAGAGTATCCTTGCTTGGAAATTTTTTGCCCTCAACATTTAAAAAAAATTAATGAATTATTAAAATATTTTATCTATTTATTCATGAGAGACACAAAAAATGAGGCAGAGACACAGGCAGAGGGAGGGGACACAGGCTCCATGCAAGGAGCTCGATGTGGGACTTGATCCCAGGAATCCGGTATCAGGTGCTGAGCCAAAGAAGACTCTCAACTGCTGAGCCACCTAGGTGTCCCAACACGTTTTTTTTAAAGATTTTATTTATTCATGAGGGACACAGAACGAGAGGCAGACACATAGGCAGAGGGAGAAGCAGGCTCCCTACAAAAGCCTGATATGAGACTCAATCCCAGGACGTTTGGGATCACACCCTGAGCTGAAAGCAGATGCTCAACCACTGGGCCACTCAGGCTTTCTAACTTCGGCACTTGGAATATATCATGTCATTCTCTCTGGCCTGGAAAGTTTCTGCTGAAAAATCTGCTCATAGTCTTATGGAGGTTCCCCTGTATGTAATGATGTTTTTCTCTTGCTGCTTTTAAGATTTTCTCTTCTGCCATTTTAATTGTAATGTTTCTTGGAGTAGATTTTTTTGGTGATCATCCTATTTGGAACTCTTCAGGCTTTTTGCATCTGGAAGTCTGTTTTCTCTCCCCATGTTAGGGAAGTTTCCAGCCATTATTTCTTCAAATAAGTTTTCTGCCACCTCCTCTCTTTTTCTTTCTTTCTTTCTTTCTTTTTTTTTTTTTTTTTAAGATTTTATTTATTTATTCATGAGAAACAGAGAGAGGTAGAGACATAGGAAGAGGGAGAAGCAAGCTCCCTGCCAAAGCCCAATGTGGTACTTGATCCCAGGACCCCATGATCACAACCTAAGCCAAAGGCAGACGCTCAATTGCTGAGCCACCCAGGCCTCCCTCTCTTTCTTTTTTCCTTCTGAGACCTTTTAATGCAAATGTTAGCACACTTGATGGTGTTACATAGGTCCTTATGCTATCTCTCTTTACTACCCCATTTCTCCCACCCCTTTATGCTGGTCTGTATGGATGAGTGCCACTGCCCCTGTCTTTCAGGTCACTGATCCTTTCTTTTGCTCCATCTACTCTGCTGTTGAAATCCTCTAGTGTATTTTTCAGTTTAGTATTGTATTCTTCAGTTCTTTGATTTGTTTGGTATTTTCTCATATTTTCTCTCTCTTTGTTTTCATCCATCCTTCTCCCAAGATTGGTGAAAATCTTTGTATCCATTATCTTGAATTCTGTATCAGGTAAATTACTTATTTCATTTTATTAAGTTTTTTCTTTTTTTTTTCCCCTGGGATTTTATCTTGTTTTTCTATTTGGAATATATTCCTCTGTTTCCTCATTTGCTGGAATCTCTGTGTTTGTTTCTATGTATTAGGAGAACTGGTTACTTCTAGTCTTGAAGAAGCAACCATAGGAAGACTAGTAGTGTGTTTCAGTCTGCTGTCTGTGCAGTGCCTTAGGGGTGGTAGTCTGACACAAACTGTCTCTCCCATTGTTTTAGTCCCATGAGTCCCAGAAAGTAAGTCTCTCTGGTCACCAAAGCCAGGTATTCAAGGGTTATCACTTATTTGAAATATACAAATCCCCTGGCTTTGGTGGGACTCTGTGAAAGTGTAGACTGAGGCAACTGCTTGTCAACTTTGGTGGGATGGCCTTACCCCCAGGGGTAAGTCAGGCTAGGGCATACCTACAAGTCTGGAAGACCACCAGTTGGGTTTACTAGGATGGGGCATGCCTGGCACTCTAGCAAGTTACGGCTGTGGAGTGTTTCAGGGTGGGACATACATAACCCAGATTTTTGTATATAGGGCCAGGTAAGTACATTAGCAAGGTAGAGGAAGTTGCAAAAATGGTGCCCAACTGCACCTCTGTCTCTAGAGAGAGGACAACAATGTCATTTTAGTTTTCCTTTTTTTCTCAATAAAATGAAAATTCAGAGAATTAAGACATGACTATCCATATAATATGACAGTAAACTAAAGGCAACTGAGTAGCATTGGCATAGCCAAGCAAAAAATAAGGTTTTCAGTCAGTGGTGGCATATATGGAAAATGACTGATGTTAGAAAAGGCTGCCTCTACTGAATGTCATTAATAGATTTTTCAAAAAAAAAAAAAAAAAAGATTTTTCATGTATCATGATTTTAAAGGTTAACTTAGGATAAATTAGGCCTTTTAATATAAAATAAAAGAACAAACACGTAACTCTCTTGTGAAAACAAAAACGCAAAACAAGTCAGAATTTCTTTTTGTGAATTACATGTTTGGATTTTACTCTTATGCATAATCTCTACCTCATTTTTAAAACCTGCAGGAAAAAAGGAGACAGAATTCTCTAGGTAGCAACCCTTCAAATTAGAAACATCAACCCTTGCACTAATTCTCAGCAATACAACAATCTTGAAATCAGTTAAAAATTATAAAATGGGGCAGCCCCGGTGGCTCAGCAATTTAGCGCCGCCTTCAGCCCAGGGTGAGATCCTGGAGACCCAGGATCGAGTCCCATGTTGGGCTCCCTGCATGAAGCCTGCTTCTCTCTCTGCCTGTGTTTCTGCCTCTCTCTCTCTCTCTCTCTGTGTGTCTCTCATGAATAAAAAAATTATAAAATGCTTTTTGGACAATCATGAATTCATGTAGGAGAGGATTATCATGCACACTATGTCTTTTTTGCCTTCTTCTATGTTTCAAGGAATATATTATGCTAAATTCTCCTAGACACACATCTTCAAGTATAGGACTCTTTTTGATTTAGTGATTTAATGAACAATGAGACACACTAAAATCTTTTAATTCTCATCTACCCCATGAGAACCAAAAAGAAATCCCAGGTTTTAAATAGTTGCTTTTATAAAAGCTCAAGTGTCTATGACTGACTGCCTCTTACCTTATTTTTTCTGTAGTTACACTGTTCCCTGCTGAATTAGCTGTTGATACCAACATTATGGCTAAATGGTAAAGGAACGTAAGTTAAATATTTGATGGTTTAAAAGAGTAAATATTGATAAAAACTTTATGACAATACATACTCAGTGGAATATTATTCAGCCATAAAAAAGAATGAAATCTTGCCATTTACAATGTTATGTATGGAGCTAGAGAGTATAATGCTAAGTGAAATAAGACAAAGACAAATACCGTATAATTTCACTCATATGTGGCATTTAAGAAACAAAACAAATAAGCTAAGAAAATGAGGGAGAGAGACAGAGAGACAGAGAGAGAGAATATGGCCAAGAAAAAGACTCTTAATTACAGAGAACAAACTGATGGTTATCAGAGAGGAGGCAGGTGGGAGGATGGGTGAAATAGGTGAAGGGGGTTAAGGAGGGTACCTATGATGAGCATTGGATGATGTATGGAATTACTGAATCACTATATTGTGATATAGTGAAACGAATATAACACTGTATGTCAACTATAGTGGGACTTAAAATTTTAAAAAACAATAACAAAAAGTAACTCATTAGTTTAAAAATAAAAAAAACAAACAAACCAAAAAACCCTTATGACCAAAACATTAAATAGTTTGGCTAGTCTTCTAAGGATGAGTAATCATAGACCTGAATGAGTCTGAGATGCAATTTCTTACTCTTTTGAATAGAATTAATGTCTAGAATAAAGCAATTTTACATTTCTTTGTTGTTATATGCCACTATATCTTTCCTTTTCTTTTTCTTTTTTTTTCTTTTAAAGATTTTGTTTATCCATGAGAGACACACACAGAGAGAGAGGCAGAGATGCAGACAGGGAGAAGCAGGCTTCATGCAAGGGAGCCTGACATGGGACTTGATCCCAGGACTCCATGATCATGGCTTGGGCTGGATGCAGGCGCTAAACTGCTGAGCTACCCAGGGATCCCTATTCCATTATAGTACTTTAAAAGAATAATAATCACAGTCAGTTCAGAGATTTTTTTACATTAAATTGCTTCACACACATAGGTTCTGAGTGTATGTACTTTGTATTATGAAGCAGGATGATCATGTCCACAAAAAGCTTTGTAAACATAACTTAAAGCAATTGTAATTTCAAATCAAATCCTAAGAAAAGTTTAAGTACAGACTGTCTATAATTTTCTACAAATATTTAGGAATACTCATTAATAATATATCTTTCTCTAAAAATCATATTTCTAGATTTTATTGTTTAGTGTTAAAAACAATAAATGTGATTTTTTCTTTTTTAATCAGGGAAGTTGTTTTGCATCATAAGCCTGGTAGGAAATGTGAAGCTGAATTATCACTAATTCCAGAGTCAACAAATGAATTGATGAACAGAGGAAAGTTGTGGATAGATATGATGCAGGAGGTGATAAAGAATAAGGGCCAAGAAATACAATTAATTGCAATAGGAAGAAAACAAAAAGGTATTAAAATTAAGGAAGAGTCATATTCATGGAATCTGCAAAGATTTAGGCTAATTACAAATTTAACTATATTGGTTTATCTACTGGTTCCTCTACTTTCAGGAGAAAAAAAGGAGCTGCAGCTCTAAAGATCACTGGTAATGTAATAAATATACATTTTATGTGTACAAATAAGACAAATAATTATGTCTGAATTTTCAATGCAATTGTAAACAAGCAATAGTAAGGCAATATTCACTGAAAGTCTGGATGTGCTAGGTACTTACTAATTGCTTCACTTATTTTTACCTCGTTTAATCTTCCCTACAACTGCATGGCATAGATACAATTGTTATTCTTGTCTTACAGATGAATTTAGGTAATCTGCCTAATGTCACACAGGTGGTAATTGGCTGGACTGAAATTGAAGCCTAGGTTCAGCTCTTAACCATGACGCTTTTCCGTCTCAAAATGTAACTGGGTCATTTGTTTTAAAAAATTTTGGCCTTAGGGGTGAAAGGGAGTGAGAGATATGAGGCTTCCTTTCATGGAAAGAATAAGTCACAGAATTAAAGGCACTGTATTAAGTAATACTGGTCAATGGTATTATAATAGTGTTGTATGGTGACAGATGGTAGTTACACTAAACTTGTCAAATCACTAGGTGTACATCTAAAACTAATGTAACATTGTGTGTCAACTATACTCAAATACAGAAATTAAACCAAGAAGGAAATAAAATTTCAAGTATTTCTAGGAAAAAGCCCACCAAAAATAAGGAGGAAAGCACTCTGTCCTCTGTATCTGCCTCTATTATGGAATGTAATATACCATATTGCAGTTATTTGCTTTCCAGCCTATCTCTGTCTCCAGAATGAAAGCATTCTGCCTGTAGGGCTCATGTGTAATTGTAGAAAAAAAAGGCTCAGTTAATATTTATCATATTGAATTGATTCAATTACACTCATTAAAAAGAAACAAATTTGGCCTTTTAAAAATAAAGTTTTGTTGAATGAAAAATGAGCTTTGTATTTTAGATTAGATGTTTGTTTCTATTCTATAGAAAATAAATCGGGAAAGAATTAGGTATTCTAGGCCACCAGAAGTTCAAGTACAGTGTAAAGAAATAGGAATTATAAGCTCATCATTTCCTTATTTAAGGTACTCTACCATATTTAGTTGCTATTCAGTTAACAAAGTATCAAAACAAAGATATTTTTAGAAATATTTCTCACTTGACTTAATTTCCATACCTTCCAGATGTATTCTTCAGTATGGCAAGAGCGTCTGGATAGCCATCCATGTTGTAGTCTCCAATATGAAGAGTAATTGGAAGTGGTATTTCAGTTGGCCGTTGTTCATGCACAAATGGCACAAAGCCCCAGAGTGTGCCCTTGTTGCTGAACTCCTGGAGAACTGGAATCCACTATGGAATAAGAGGAAGAAAGGAGATTTTATAGTTACTTTAGGAAAAAGAATTTCACCATTTACAAAACAAATGATCCATTAAAAGTTCTCAAGATAAGCATCATCTCACTTAAACTTCTTTATCTCTACAATATACAAAGGGTATTAAAATTTACTTTGACTAACAGATAACTGACACTCTGGAAAAAATAAAGTCCCCTTTAGATTTCATCACTAGTCATTTTTCCTTGAACTGGCACATAGAGCCTTTGAAGTTTTTCACAAAATCACAAATATTAGCTTTGAATTGATGTTGCTTCCTATAGTTGAATCCCCCATTTTATTTTATTTTTTTTTTAAAATTTTTATTTATTTATGATAGTCACAGAGAGAGAGAGAGAGAGAGAGAGAGAGAGAGGCAGAGACACAGGCAGAGGGAGAAGCAGGCTCCATGCACCGGGAGCCCGACATGGGATTCGATCCCGGGTCTCCAGGATCGCGCCCTGGGCCAAAGGCAGGCGCTAAACCGCTGTGCCACCCAGGGATCCCTGAATCCCCCATTTTAAACCTGTGTTGAGTGGAAATGTAATTTCAAGTGACTAGTTTTTAAAGATTCATTTATTTATTTTAGACAAGGAGTGAGAGAGCAAGCAAGAGGGAGGGGAAGAGGGAAAAGAGAGAATCTCAATTAGACTCCCTCTGAAAATGGAGCTCAACTGGAAGCTCTACGTCACAACCCTGAGATCATGACCTGAGCCAAAACCCACAGTTGGATGCTTAACTGACTGAGCCACCTCGGCACTCTGCAAATGAGTATTTTAAGTTAGAACAAACTGTAATATCATCTAATACTGATGTCCTTTCAGGAGGATCAGCTTAAGAAGAAAGAAGATGACAGAGTCTTCCTTGTTCCCCTGCTTTTTGCCTTTTATACGTGATGATGACTTTAGTTATCATCTTCAGAGCCAAGAGTTCTGAGGCTTTCCTAACAACACGGGCCCTGAAAAAGTTCTGCCTGTCCAGGGGGATGAACTTTGTCATCAACATAGCTGTAATCTACTTTTAGTAAATTCTTTGTTTTTATATTGATTGTAATGAAGAAAACAGAGAGAGTAAGTTGATTTCAAGAAGAGCTTTTGGAAATCCATTCCTCTTTTTAATGCCTTAACCTTTACTCTAATAACCTAATGCAAACTAAAAATCTGAGGAGTGGAAACCATACCATTAAAATTATAAATATGCCCATAATTAGTTAAGAGTATGGATACTGGAACACTCTTTAGAGATGTTCAAACAGGTACAGCTGTCTTGAAATGACAGCAGGCCAAACGTGCCTATATATGTTTATTTTCTTTTAAGCAGGTGACACCTTATATGGCTCCAAGTCAAATTTCATTAAAAATGGCTTCTTAAAAAGGGTTTAGTACAAAGGATATCCCAAACATTTTCTAGGTTTTCCAAAGAAAGCATAATTTGCCAAGGCAAAAGAGAAAAAATAGCTAATAAGGACACATTTATAGTAAATAAGCTGTTTTAAAAAAACTTGTTTACATCTTAGATCAATTTTTCAATCTTTCTTAAAGCAAAAAGAATTATATATTATCAAAATGATTTACCCAACTTTGAAAAAAATAGTTGGTTTTGTTTTGGAAGAAGATGGGAAGTTTCGCAAAATGTTATCACAAACTTCTGAAAAGCTTGACAGTTTATTAATGAGGATAAAGTATTCTTATTAATGTAAATGTATTAAGGTCTAAAAAGTAAAAAAATTTTATATTCATATGACATCCTTAACAGTCACCAAAGAACTGTGACATTTATTTTTCCAGAGAGATGAGGATAATTTGAAAATATTCTTAGAGTAGTCTGTCACTTAAGCCAGGCTATAATTACTATGTTTACTTATATCCATGAAACAATGATTAGGTGTTACTTGACCTCATGTTTTCAGTGATTCAAAACTTAAAAAGGCTTAAGATAATAAAATTTATGAGTATAGAAGTTAAATGTTTTTAGAGTGTTGATTGGAAGTTTTTAGACTGTTGATATGGAAGTTTTTCTTTAGTGTCTGAGTATAAATGTGGTTTCCTTATATAAGGGCAATAAAAGTCAGTATGTTATTTTCTCATTTCTTACCCTAAGATAGAAAACAGAACTGATTAATTCTAGTACTATAATACTGGCTTTCTCTGTCTGGTGCTATCAATATGGAAAAATTCTCAGTATTACAACCTATCATTGCCACATAATCTGCTTTGACTATTGGATTCTAAATTGTTTACCTACAAGCTACAGGCAAAACATTGGCATAAGTGAATGAAACAGATATAGATAGCACAAATAAAGATTAGCTTCGACAATTGTTGTGTTCTTCTCCATAACCTTTTATTATAGTTAGTGTGCATTTTACCTTATTCCTAGACTATAAAATGCTAATGGATCATTTAATTACGGGACCAAGAATTGGTCTTCTTCACCAGAAATGATTATAACAGTGCCTTCCCCTCAAAAAACAAACATGAAAAGATTTAAATGCATTTCATTAAAATGAGGAAGTCAATAATTTATATAGGGTTTCTCTGTGTTCTGATTTAGATAATTTTTCTAATCTCTGAAGATTTTCTTCAAGAAGGTAACTCTATTGACATTAAAAAACAAGCTGATATACCTGCTTTGTTCCAGATCTTGCTAAGTAAATGATGCTTTTCTGGCAGTTTTTATCTTCACAGCCTGGCAATAAGTGATCCATGTGTCCATCTCCATCTGCCAAAAGAAACTTCAAGAGTCCATTAACAGCTACAAAATAAAGTGTTCCTGTATGGCAGATTACATTTCCTATTTGTTCAAAGTCTGCATCAATCTGGAGGAATGGAAGAAATTGACGTAGGACTTTGTGATAAATGCGATTCAATTAAAACAATTATTCTGGCCCTTGCCACCTATTACCTGGATTGTGTCTTATTTTAAATTGCTCACTTTTTGTAGTTAAATATTTACCCAATATTGGGAGAAAAAACCCATTTCAGGCTTTAATGATAAAATCATCAATTTTTAAACAATGTGGCTTTTGACTTACTTACACAATTATCATTGCTGCCACAGGAGAAAAAGAAGCTTGTCAATAGCAATTATTTTATCTTATTTTAAATGTGTCTTTACAAATTAATTTATTTAAACACATGCTTTTAAGTATCTTTTACATAGTATGAGATTTAATTCAGGAAGGAGTTCTAAAGCTCTCAGCATCCTGGCTTCTAAGCACCAATAATTTTTTATCAGTAAAAAGGCATATGAAAAGAATGCAGATGTCCTTTCCAGCTGACTGCTTTTAAAAAGCTGCACAATGGGGGTACCTGGGTGGCTCGGTTAAATATCTGATTTCAGCTCTGGTTATGACCTCAGAGTCTTGGGATGGAGTCCTGAGTCTGGCTCTGCCATCAACATGGAGTCTGCTTTGTCCCTCTGCCTTCCCTTCCCCACCCATGTGCCCATACATGTGCACACATTCTTTTTCTCTCTCAAATAAATAAATACAAACTTTTAAAGAAAAGCTGCACAATGCTTTGCAAAGACCTTCAGAAGTGAGGTTACTGAGGAACGTGGAATCTGTTCCTCTAGTGGTCTCTCCTATCCACTGCCTCTTATCTGATGGGGTTTATGGATTTTGATGTCCTAGAGTTAAATCTCTACAGTGACATGCACAGTGGAATAGTCATTTAGATTTTACATTCTGTGCTGCTTTAGTCGCTGATTTATTTGCTATGGTTTAATATATAATGTGTGTCTGAGGTAAGTGCCTTCACAGTTTGAAGGAAATAATAAGGATTAGCAATAAATAAATATTCTTCCATGTGCAGGCTTACATATTAAGAAAATACAGAATTCTAACAAACCTATCAAGTCTTCAGTAATATATTCGAAAGGGAAAAAATAATTTTAAGTGGGCTGAAAACATAGCCAATGGAAGCTGACCTCAGCAAGGAAAAATAAAAGGCACAGCATAGTGAAAAATAAATTTCTTTCATTTAATTTCATGGTTTAATTACTTATGATCCTTATGATTAATATAATTTGTGATTATAAACCCTTAAGTAGAGGAGTAAAACATTAAATAAAATAGTTGAATTAATAATGGAAAGTATCGAGAACATCTGTATTTGACAGTATATATGCATTTGGATTAGTGAGAGAGAAGCTGAGAGAAACATGCAACTCTAGGCAGGAATACTTGGAAAGGAAAAGGGTTTCCAAGGACATAAACATATATCATGGTTAAAGATAAATAAAAAAGAGCTAGCCAAGTAAGAATGAATTAAATGCAAAATGTGATTTATAAGCAGGCTCTAGGAATATTATAGACCTCATTAAAAGCCAAACCATTTTATTGCAAATTAATGGAGGACCAATTAGAAGACCATTACTAAGTCTCTGCCCTTCATTTTTACCCAATGGCAAAATACTCAGATTAGATTCTGATTTACACTTTTATTTTCTTCTAGTTTCTTTCTTCCCAGTAGCTTCCTATTTCCTACGAGTATTTCAACTATGACTTAGCAAATAACCATCTAATAAACATACAACAAACTCATGTGATAATTTATAATCATGCCTTTTGGTATAAATTATCAGCAGTATTTTACGGATATAGTCATAGAAATGGAGATCTTTATCAGAGAATGTCTTCCTTGTGCCCCTTCTAAGTGCTATTTTTTGATATTTAGAGGAAGCAAGAGAAAAGCTTTCTGAGAGTCCAACTTCATGCCCAAAGGAAATTTTCTTTCTTAAAGGCAACTAACATTTAAATTTCACAGATTTCACTTTTCTGCAGGTTTTTTAAAACAAATTATTTGAAAATAATTTAAACTTAAATGTTCAATAAAAGTAGTACATAGAATGTATGTAAACACGTTTAACCAGATGTGCCTATTGTTAACATTTTACCCCATTTGTTTTATCATTTGTGTGCTTTATGAAATCAAGTTTTTGCTGAACCATGTACATAATTATATAGATCATGGCCCCTTAGCCCTAAATTCTTGAGTGTGTGTTTCCTAGGAATAGGGATATTCTTTTACTTAACCATAGTGGTCATCAGTTCAGCAATTCAGACAAATACTTCTATCTAATGTACTATTTAAATTCCAAATTTATCCATTGACCTAACAATATTCTTCATAGCATTTTTGCCTCTCTAACACAGAATCCAATCTAGGGTTAGGAATTGCATGTTTAGCATCCTTGAATCTAGCATATTTTCATAGCCTCTGTCTTTTATAATCTCTGTATCTTTTTTTTTAAAGACCGCATGAATCTTCTACTTCTGAAAAATACTTCAATAATACTTAAACTTTTATGCCTAGAAAAAATAATTTCAGAAAAGTAAATTTCACATGAACCAAAGGCCCAAGGCTAGAACTAATATTCATTTAAGCATATTCTATAAGAAGTAATGTGACTTTTTTTTTTTGAAATAATGTGACTTTGAGCAGACTATGAAGAAAGTCATGCTGACAGAGGTACCAGTCTGTGAACTTGGACACATTCCTTAAAGAAGTCCCAGGAATTAATAACTTTGTATCTTCTTCTCCTTAGGATTTCAGGGCACTTCAAGTTTTCTTGAAGGCTAACATCACTTCTCAAAGACTCAACAGAAAATGTAACAGAAGGAATGGTATTCTAATTATTTTAGAATTGCAGTGTAAAAATTGACCTTTGGAATGGCTGATCACTACAATGCACACTGAACACATGCTAATTTTCATCTGATGTTGACCTTACAATTTTCTGATGAAACTCTTCCCTAAAAACATATAAAGAACTTATTGAAATACATTTAATGATTCAAACTAATTTTCTGAAAAATTTTAATCTTAAAACCAAGAAGGCACCGAAATTAAGTTATTGTTTTCATAAAAAATGGATAATCAATTTTTATATAATGGTTTTTGTTTTTAATTAAGCAGGGGCAAAGAAGAAGCTACACATATAACAAAGGATCACATAGGAGTGGTTGGGTGGCTCAGCCAGTTAAGCAACCAACTCTTGATTTCAGCTCAGGTTGTGGTATCAGGGTCCTGGGATCAAGCCCCAATTCAGGCTTAGTGGAGAGCCTGCCTATGGATTCTCTCTCTCCCCTTTCTTTCCCCCTCCCCCCATTCATGCATGCATTCTCTCTCTAAAATAAATAAATAAGTCTTAAAAAAAAGGAGTCACATAAATATTACTTATCCTCTTAAACATGCATAATTTCGTGAAATTAACTGACCTTTGGTATCATTTAAACAAATTATAACTCTGTTCTGGCCCCAGATTACATATTACCTATCCAACTTCCTACAACAATTTCTCTAATGCAGGGATTCTCAAATTGTGGTCCCAGTCCACAGCCTAAGCATCACCTTGGGAACTTAAGCCCCTGTCGAGATCTAATGAAAGAGAACATCTGAGAGTAGGGCCCAGCAATCTGTATCTGGCTGGATGCATGGTAAGGTACAGGAACCACTGACCTAAGGTATTTATACTGATCTCCCAGGAACATCAGGGGGATATATATGGATCCTTACTCCTGTCCTGATCATGATCCTCCATTTAGAATAAACTTCTCTTGCTAATCAAATTCCATTACCCATTTATGACTAAGTCTGTATCCTTTCCTTAGGAGCTGTGTTCCATTCAGCCTGACTCCAGGTCATCTTGTATAAATTAGGTCTCTTGGGCAGTCAACTCATTATGGCAACAAACAATTACTACTCCAGAAAACAATTGTTTTCTGTGAATGTCTTGCCACTCCATGAGAGTGTGTGGAGATTTTAGCATAATGGAAAGCAGGTAGAACAAGGATCAGACATATTTGGGTTTTTAACCTGATTTAACTCTGAATAAGTAATTAGTCATATAATTTTGAGAAAGAAACTGAAAAATAATTTTAAAAATATTATGACTTTTTGGGAACAAGTGCAGCATTTTTTTTAGTATTTTTTATAACTGTTCAAGATGTATTCAGTTTTTTAGAAATGTCTTCCTCCTACTCTTGTTGCTAGCTCCCCTCCAGAGTAGCAGCCACTAGCAGTTTCTTATATATCGTTCAACACATAATTTATGCATATACATAAACTATATATAATTGTGCACAAATGTTAGTATGGTTATATCGCTTTGGCACCTTGAAATTTTCATTTAATGTATTTTTGAGATTCACTGCACATCAGTTGATTTGTATATGCCTCATATGTAACACAGCAATTACAAAGATATATCTCAATATAATCAATCCTCTATTGATGTGCAAATACCAGGGTTGTTTCTGATCTCTTATAATTCAAACAATCCAACAATGAGTAACTTTGTACAGGTATTATGTCATCTTTTGAGATGATATCTGTAGTATAAATTGTTAAAATGGAAATTATGGTTTTGATGGTTATAATGAACTTAAAGCTTTTATTTTAATCTCCACAGAGTAGTTTTCAAACTTTTTAGTCTCAAAAGTCCTTTATAGTTTTTTTTTAAAAGATTTTTAAATTTTTAAGCAATCACTATGCCCTACATGGGGCTCGAACTTACAACCCTGAGATCTAGAGTCACATGCTCTACTGAGCCAGCCAGGGGTTCTGAGAATCCCTATAGTCTTAAAAACTGAGGATCTCAACAAGCTTTGTTTATGTGGGTTATACTGATAGGTATTTATATCAGAAATTAAGACTGAGAATATTTAGTAAGTCAAAAATATAGTCATAAATTTATATACAGTAAAAATCACATTTTCATGAAAAATAACTATTTTCCAAAGCAAAAATGTTTTGCAAGAAGAGTGGCATTCTCTGACTGAACAGAAAAAAGTTGGATTTTCATGCTGCTTTTGTACTCAATCTGTTGTTTTGGATGACAAATGTGAAAATATAGTTGCAGGAAGTATTTTAATAGTTTCTTCAGATAACTCTGGAACTTCTTTCATACTACCACAAAAACTCAGCAAGTGATAATTTCTTAAAGATTAGTCCAATGAAGAATACAGAGCCAAGCAATGAAGTTTTCTTACTGTTAAATAAAATCTAGTAGTCTACTTTGCATTTTGAATGGATTTTACTATTGCATGACTTTGTAAAACCACATGTCAAACATTTAGAAGATAGTGGTTCACTGAACCACTGAGTGGTTATGTGGTTATGAAACTGAGTTATGTAGATATTCCAAGTGTTGAAATAATTCATTATACAATATCAAAAATTCCCATTTGTTAATATCACCACCTATCTTATTTCAAAAAGGTTTTTAAGCATTGGGAAGCTGTCAGTTCATGGTAGCAGGTTATGGTTTTCTAAAATCCCAATTTTTGCTTGAGACATTAAATTTTATCATTGGCACCTTCCCATTAGTTGTTATCTCGAAGGGACAAGTTAGTTTTGTTCATTTTATTTTATTTTATTTTTTTTTAATTTTTTAATTTTTATTTATTTATGCTAGTCACAGAGAGAGAGAGAGAGAGGCAGAGACATAGGCAGAGGGAGAAGCAGGCTCCATGCAGGGAGCCCGACGTGGGATTCGATCCCGGGTCTCCAGGATTGCGCCCTGGGCCAAAGGCAGGCGCCAAACCGCTGCGCCTCCCAGGGATCCCAGTTTTGTTCATTTTAGAGAAGATGTCTACTAAACCCCAAGTGAGAATGACTGTTTTCTGTTTCAGTTGTTCTTTCAAGTAAAAAAATGGTACAACACTAAAAAAAAAAAGTGGTTAGTTCAGATTACAACATAATCACCCTAGAGCTTTTCATCAAGACAACCATCATGCTCAGTTTTATGCACATATTTCCTGACATAGAGTATTAAAAGGGTGTGTACTTGAGTCAAGATCTAATAAAATTATTTTTCACTGCTTCATTGAAAACATTCTTGAGTCAAACTGTTTTTCTTATTTCTCCTTTAACACTGTGAGTGTATAATGGTGAAGAATGCATGGTAATGCATTGCATGCTAATAAAAAGTGGTGCTACTGCTTTGGTTTGTGCTAAATGGCAAGCAGCTTTACTCACTATTGCTTTTACATTATCAGAGCTAATGTCAACACTGTGAAAAAGGCCAATTGCATCTTAATACTACTATGCAGATAGTTTTGGCCTTATGGACACCCTGAAAGAGTTGCAGGAAGCCTCCCTCCACTCCTAATCCCAGGTCTATACTTTAGACTATACTTTGAGCATCTTCACTAGAGAGGTTGCACCAATAAGTGAATCACCAAATACTCTGATTGTTGCCACACTGATAAGTGAAAATGGTATTTCACCGTAGTCTTAATTTTTAGTTTTCTTATTAAAATGTTGGTCTTTTTCCTGCCAATTTACAAGAGTGTATTCTACATTAAGAAAATTGTTCTTTTGTCTGTGATTTATTAATACTTTTCTTTGTAGCATCTAGGTTTTCCTTTTAAGTTAATAAGGCCTTTGAAATTCACAGTACTTGGGGACATTATTGTTGCTTTTAGGTCTTTGATTCATCTAGAGTTTATTCTGACTTAAGCTGTGAGTTATGATCCTACTGCACTTTTACAGAGATGGATATATCCAGTTGTCCCATACCACTTACTGAATGATCTAGTTTTCGGGAAACTCATTATCTCTGAATTGTCTTTATCTGTACAATGATCAAAAGGAACATAATTTGGCTACTGCAAAGGGTCATTATGAAGATTAAATGGGAAAAGAATTTGGGAAATACTATAAAAGAGTAAACAACTATAACAGAATACATTATTTCTATATATCCCCCTTATCACAATGTGTACTTAGGACAGTGGTATACTGTGCTTAGTAGGTGGACAAGAGAGTAAAAAAAAATGTGTAACTCCTAAAAGAACAGACTGGTTTTTTGCACTTCCAGGACCCACTTAATGTTATAGTAGTAA